>NC_081308.1:110973335-115973335 GCF_030435805.1 Mustela lutreola | reverse complement strand
CTCTGCTCAGCACAGTCTGCTTGAGATTTTCTCTCTCCCTCAGCCCTTCCCTCCACTTGCTATCTTACTGTAAAACAAATAAATAAAATCTTTAAAAAAAGTTCAATGACTTAGATAAAATGGTCAAATTCCCTAAAAGAAATCACCTACTAAAACTCATTCAAGAAAGAATGTATAACTTGAATAGCTCTCTATCAAAGAAATTAAACTTGTTAAAAAAAATACTTCCCACCAAGAAAATTCCAAGCAGATGATACTACTGGAAAATACTACCTGCCATATAAAAAAAGAAATATTGGGGTAGCACCTGGGTGGCTCAGTGGGTTAAGCCTCTGCCTTCAGCTCAGGTCATGATCCCAGGGTCCTGGGACCGAGCCCCGCATTGGGCTCTCTGTTCAGCAGGGAGCCTGCTTCCCTTCCTCTCTCTCTGCCTGCCTCTCTGCCTACTTGTGATCACTGTCTGTCAAATAAATAAATTTAAAAAAAAAAGAAAAAAGAAAAAAGAAATATCGGGGCACCTGGGTGGCTCAGTCGGTTAAACGTCTGCCTGTGGCTCAAGTCGTGATCCCAGGGTCCTGGGGTTGAGCTTCTCCCTCTCCCTCTGCTTATTGCTCCCCCTGCTTGTGCTCTCTCACTCTTTATCTGGAAAATAAATAAATATATATATATATATATTTTTTAAAAAAGGACTAGTATCCCAATTAAGAACAAAAGGCAAAAGATTTGGATAGAAACTTCACCAAAGAAGATATACAGATGGCGGATAAGCACATGGAAAAGATGCTCAATTGATTAGTCATTAATGAAATGAAAATGAAATCCACAGTGAGATACCACTATGCACCTATTAGGATTACTAAGATTAAAAAGGCTGGGGGCGCCTGGGTGGCTCAGTCGGTTAAGCGTCTGCCTTCAGCTCAGCTTGTGATCTTAGGGTCCTGGGGTCAAGCCCTGCATTGGGCGCTCTGCTTAACAGGGAGTCTGCTTGTCCCTCTCCCTCTGTTTCTCCCAACCCCCCTCTCGTGCATCATTCGCACTCTCTCTCCAATAAATAAACAAAATCTTTATTTTTTTATTATTTTTATTTTTTAAGGATTTTTTTGTTTATTTGACAGAGAGAGACACAGTGAGAGAGGAAACACAAGCAGGAGTAGTGGGAGATAGAGAAGCAGGCTTCCCGCTGAGCAAGCAGCCCAAAGCAGGGCTCTATCCAAGGACCCTGGGGTCATGACCTGAGCTGAAGGCAGATGCTTAATGACTGAGCCACCCAGGCACCCCAAATAAAATCTTTAAAAACATTTAAAAGGCTGATTGTACCAAATGTTGGCTAAGATGTGGAAGAACCAGAACTCTTGAAGAACCAGAAGTTCTGGAAGAACCAGAACTCTTCCCACTGCTGGTGGGAATGTCCAAATGGTGTGAGTACTTCAGAAAATTCTTTTTTACTTTATGAATTTGTTTCACTTTTTATTGAAGTATGATTGACATACCTTATTATATTAGTTTCAGGCATATAACATAATGATTTGATATTTGTGTATATTGTGAAATGACCACCACTGTTTAGTTAACACCGATAACCATACATAGTTATGGATTTTTTTCCTTCTGATGAGAAATTTTGGCAATTTCATAAAACCTTAGTATATAACCTTTGTGTGATCTGGTCATTCTATTCCTAGGTATTTACCCAAGAGAGATCGCCAAGAGATAAAGCATATGTGGACTAGTACATGGCCATCAAAAAGAATGAAAGCTTGCCATTTTTAATGACATACATGGAACTAGAGGGTATTCTGCTAAGCAAAATAAGTCAATCAGAGAAAGATAATTATCATATAATCTCACTGATGTGTGGAATTTAAGAAACAAGGAAAGGATCATAAAGGAAGAGAGGAAAAAGTGAATCAAGATGAAACCAGAGAGGGAGACAAACCATAAGAGACTCTTAATCTTGGGAAATAAACTGAGGGTTGCTGGAGGTGTGGGGGATATAGGGTTGGGGTAACTGGTGAGGAACATTGGGGAGGGTAGGTGTTGTGAGCACTGGGTGTTATATAAGACTAAAGAATCACAAACCTATACTCCTGAAACCAGTAATACATTATATGTTAATTAATTGAATTTAAATTAAGCAAACAAGCAAATGTAGCACAAAAACTTATAGAAATAAACCCAACCTCATTTTAACATTAGAAAATATATTTAGGTAATTCACCACATTATCAGATTACAGGAAAACAATTATGTTATTACCTCAGCAGATACAGAGAAAGTAGTTGATTAAGTTCAACACCCATTCCTGATTAAAAATCAAATATATAAGACTTTTAGCACATGTGGAATGGAAGAGAAATTCATTAATCTGATAAAGGGTAGTTAGCAAAAACTCACAATGTTATCCTAACATTGAAATACTAGAAGTAGGGCACCTGAGTGGCTCAGTGGGTTAAGCCTCTGCCTTTGGCTCAGGTCATGATCTCAGGGTCCTGGGATCTAGCCCCGAGTCGACTCAGGCTCTCTGCTCAGCAGGGAGCCTGCTTCCTTCCTCTCTCTCTGCCTGCCTCTTTGCCTACTTGTGATCTCTGTCTGTCAAATAAATAAATAAAATCTTAAGAAAAAGAAATATTAGAAGTATTCTGTTTATAAAAGTGAACAAAATAAGAATGTCTATTAAAAAAAAAGCATATGGCCAAGAAATTTTACATGGATATTTATAGTAACTTTATTTGTAATAATCAAAAACTGAAAAGAACTCAAATGTAGTAATATTCAATAGAAAGGAATGAGATTTTGTTACATACAACAGCACAGAAGAAACTCAAAATAATTTTTCTGAATGAAAAAAGGAGAGCAAATGACTAATAAAAATTCTAGAATATGCGAATTCATCTATAGTGACATAAAGCAGGTCAGAGGTTTTTGAGAAATGAGATGGGGAGTTTATTTTGTGTCAATTGTGCCTCAATAAAGCTGTTTAAAGAGTACTTTTTTAAAAGTTGCAACTCAAAAAAGTTTTGCAGAGTTAATGCACAGCACGGCCAACAACACTGTATTATGTTTTACAAAGTTGCTAAGAGACTAGAAATTAAATGTTCTCATCACAAAAAGAAATGGTAATTACGTGAGGGGATGCAGGTGTTTGCCCACACTCCAGAGGTAATCATATTGCAATTTATAAATGTATCCAATCAACATGTTACACATCTTCAACATACACAATGTTATGCTAATTATATCTTAATAAAAAATAAAATAAATCTTAAAAGGGAGACTAAGGACATTGGACATTCTGGAGGGAATTAAGGGAGATGGTAGGATGAGATAGTATTAGAATCTCTACAGAGGCTACATATGAGTTTGGAAAACAAAACATTTTGTTGCACTGCCATGATTTTTTTTGTGGATACATCAAATTACTTAAAAAGATTTTATTTTTTTAAGTCGTCTCTATCCCCAACATGGGGCTTGAACTCGTAACCCTGAGATCAAAAGTTGCATGTCCCACCCACTGAGCCAGCTGGGTGCCCTAAGAGGCATAGGTTTTTTGGTTTTTGTTTTAAGGTTTTACTTATTTATTTATTTGACAGAGAGAGAGAGAGAGAGAACGTGCACAAGTAGGCAAAGAGACAGGTAGAGAGAGAGGGGAAGCAGGATCCCTGCTGAGCAGAGAGCCTGATGTGGGGCTTGATCCCAGGACCCTGAGATCATGACCTGAGCCGCAGACAAAGGCTTAACCCACTGAGCCACCCGGGTGCCCCAAGGCACAGGTTTTTAAAAGCTTACAAAATTAATACTTTTCATTTTCAGAGAAAATCTTCTGCATCTCTTTTTCTATTGTCTCAAGTCCCATACATGGGTTTTGTTTTTTAAGCCAAGCAACAGAGTAAGGTAGAAAGTGAAAAGAAAAGTCTTCCTCTGTCCCTCTGTCTGTCCAACCCTGATCTTGCCCCTAGGCATTGCCATCATTAATGGTTTCTTGCTGGGGCACCTGGGTGGCTCAGTTTGGTTAAGAGGCTGCCTTCAGCTCAGGTTGTGATCCCAGGGTCCTGAGATCGAGCCCCACGTAGAGCCCCACGTTGGGCTCCCTGCTTGGTGGGAATCCTGGTTCTCCGCTGCCTGCCATTACCCCTGCTTGTGCTTGCTCTCTGTCTCTTGCTCACTCTCTCTGTGTCAAATAAATAAATAAATAAATAAAATCTTTTCAAAAAAGTTTCTTGCCAACTCATCCCAAAACGTTCTACAATATGAAAGCAGAGAGGGAAAGAATTGTTTGTTTGTTTGTTTACTGTTGTTTTGTTCACTGGCCAGTGGGACCACGTGAAACTTCAAGCCCTCTACAAATTGATCTCCTGTATTCTTTTTAAGAACTGCCTGTTATTCCGCTGCCTGTTATTCCTACTGTAACAACTACGTTACAGTAAATGCAATACACTTCTGTGTTCCTTGCACTGTGTACCTTAATTTATTTGGACTAGTCATTCATCCGTGGATGTTTAAGTTCTTTCTAGCTGTTTGCTATTTCATTATTGCCATGAATATTTTTTAAAGACTTATTTATTTATTTATTTGACAGAGAGAGAGAGAGAGAGCACAAGCAGGGGGAATGGCAGGCAGAGGAGAGGGAGAGGGGGACAGAGGGAGAGGGAGAAGCAGGCTCCCCGCCAAGCAGGGAGCCGGATGTGGGACACCCGATGCGGAACTCCATCCCAGGACCCTGATCCAAGCTGAAGACAGATGCTCAACCGACTGACAGAACCAGCCAGACGCCCCTGGCTGAACATCTTTAAATAAGGCTTGCCCTGCTTGCGAGCATGTGTTTGCAGGAAAAATTTACACAACTCGGATAGCAGGATGACAGGGAGCATGGAAGTGCATGGCTTTTGGGCCCAAAGAGGCGGCCGGGATTGGCATCCCCACTGCAACTGTTTGGAGAGGACACACCCTTGCCAACATGGGAAGGTGAATGATATTGCATTCTTCAACTGTCACTGAGGTCAGGCCTTTTCTTAGACTTTTACTGGATGCTCGCATTTCTTTAAAATACTTTGCTCAGGGAGTGAACACGAAGGGACACAACTACGTTACAGTAAATGCAATACACTTCTGTGTTCCTTGCCCTTAAAAAAAAAAAGAAAAGAAAACTTTTCTATTGCTACTATAAGTGTTAAATGTTTCAGGGTAAGAACAATAGAAATACAGTTTTCTGGCATTTAAGAAGTAGACCGATGGTCTATAATGGGCCACGGGCAGTAAAACATATGGTGGGAATTAAGATTTTCAGAGGGATAGAAAGGATGGCTTGTTTCTTTCACTGGCTAAAAGGTTATGACCCACATGCACCACGTGACCTGTCAGGACCCTACTGACCCACCAATTATCCTGTGGAAAATGAACTCACTAACTCTTCCTAACTTACCCCCACCCCCACCCCAGATCTGCAGCCCCTGCTGTGCTCCCCATCTCTATTAAAGCTCGGCCTGGCCCAGCTAGAAACAGGAGGGGGTGGCACCCTCTCTTTCTCTGTCCCCTGCAGCTGTTGCCCGCTCTCACCTCCTTCCCCCAGGGCTTTGGGAGGAAAACACGGTGCGCTTTCTAGAAGCGCCTGGCAACGAGTGGTGTTGCAGGCAGGCAGTGGTCGGGTGCAGAGATTTCATATTTGCTTTTTCCAGCTCTTGCTTTATCCACGAGCTCTAGCCCCAGCCAACCCCCATCACCACCAACAACCCCGAAAGACAGAAACAACAAAATTGTTTGAAGCCGTTCCCTCTCCCCAGTGATCTCTGGCTTTCTCCCCTGTCTACTGAAGGCCGCTGCCCTGCTTACTCTCCTGTCTACCTGGGGGAATGGGTGTAGAGGACACTCACCTTTCACTAGGCAGGAATAATGGAGCTGTCCATGTGGAACATATTCATTGAAAAATACCCTAATCTTTTTACTTTCTAAATGGAAAGGATGCTAATGATTTCTTCTCTGCTTACAGATCGGTATTATTTTAAACTTTGGTTTAAAGGAAAATGAGATTTTGGAGTGGAGGTCATACGAAGGCAAAGGCAGAATGTCTACACAGTGGTGGGATGTGAAATAAAAATCCACAGTCATCGCCTCCTGAGCTAGAGTTACAGATCATCAGGATCTCGTTTATCACAAAGCATATTTCTGGCCCATGCCTCCTACCACCTTCTGTTGGGGGGGATGCTCAGAAATGACAATTTCACTTTAATTTGTCTAGGATCCTCAGCAAAACATAATTAAGAACATAAATGGACTGCTTCTAAAAATAATATTGTGCATTTCAAAACAAAATATTACGAGGCTTGGATTATCTGCTGTTTCAGATTATCTCTGCCACTGCCCTAGAGGGTCGAATTTCCTCTGCAGCTCTGTAGGCCTTGAAAACATGTGTTTAGTTATAAACATAGGTTCCCCTGGGGAACCTCCAGATAGGAATGTTTCTCTCTTTGGGAGTGAGAAATGCGTAGATTTCCTTTGGCACAGAGGACAGCATTAATGCTTGTCAATTTGCAGATAATTTCATAATATGTTCTGACCCCCCCATGCTTTCCCCAATTCGCAGAGATTTCTCTAGCATCAATTTTCAATGAGCGTGAGTCAACCCAAGAAGTTTAGCTCTTAACTGCTGGTCTGGGTCATCCTTGTAAGTGTTAAAAAATGAAAAGTACTTTTTTTCTTTTTTAAAGATTTTATTTATTTATTTGACAGAGAGAGAGATCACAAGTAGACAGAGAGGCAGACAGAGAGAGAAAGAAGAGAAAGCAGGCTCCCTGCTAAGCAGAGACCCCAATGCGGGACTCGATCCCAGGATCCTGGGATCGTGACCCGAGCCGAAGGCAGAGGCTTTAACCCACTGAACCATGCAGGCACCCTGAAAAGCACTTTTTTTTTTAAAAAGAATTTATTTATTTATTTGACAGAGATCACAAGCAGGCAGAGAGGCAGGCAGAGAGAGAGGAGGAAGCAGGCTCCCCGCTGAGCAGAGAGCCAGATGCGGGACTCGATCCCAGGACTCCGGGATCATGACCTGAGCGGAAGGCAGTGGCTTAACCCACTGAGCCACCCAGGCGCCCCTGAAAAGCACTTTTTAAATGAGAAAAGTTGCTAATGCCTCTCACTTGACTCTACTCCCTGTTGTCCAGGGACAACCAATGTTAGCGATTTCTTCAGAATACTTTTAGAAATAACCTATATGAAAGAAAGAAAGAAAGAAAGAAAGAAAGAAAGAAAGAACCTATACATGTACATACACAAATAAATATATTTATCTCTCCCCTCTTTTCTTTTTACATAAATGGGAGCACATTATTGATACTGTCTTTTGTTATTTTTCACTCGTTATATCTTACAGATTGTTCCGTATCAAGAGATCAATCAGTTGATCTACTTTATCTTTAATGATATCATAGTATTTCACTGTGTGACTATACGTGCATTTATTGAACCAGTCGTTATTCTAAATATACAGGTTGTTTCCAGGTTTCTTTCCGATTACAAGCAATGCTGCCATAAGACTTTACACCTCCCTCGTTTAAAAAGGGAAGTGTAGAAGATAAACAAAATTAGAGAAAACACCACAATGATCTCCTGTGTACTGAACACTCAACTCTCTAACGATAAAGAACGCATGGGCAAAGGTGTTTTGTCCATACTGTTCCACTGATCTAACTGGACTATTTTTTTAAAAGATTTTGTTTATTTATGTGACAGAGAGACAGGGAGAGAGAGAACACAAGCAGGGGGAGTGGGAGAGGGAGAAGCAGGCTTCCTGCAGAGTGGGGAGCCCGATGTAGGGCTCAATCCCAGGACCCTGAGATCGTGACCTGAGCCAAAGCAGATGCTTAACAACTGAGCCACCCAGCTGCCCCTAACTGGACTATTTTGAGGGAAATTTCCTCTATAAATATTTCATTGTGTACCTATAAAGAGAAGGGCTCTGAAAAAAATGCCACATACCATTACCATACCTAAAAAATTAACAATGCTTTCTTTTTTTTTTTTTTAAGATTTTATTTATTTGAGATAGAGAGTGAGAGAGAGAGCAAGCAAGAGCAGGATTGGGGGGACAGAGGGAGAGGGAGAAGCAGACTCCCTGCTGAGCAGGGAGCCCAATGCGGGACTCCATCCTGGGACACTGGGATTATGACCTTAGCCAAAGGCAGATGCTTAATCAACCGAGTTGCCCAGGCGCCCCATCAATACTTTCTTGATATTCATAATGTGCCATCGGTGTTCGATTTCCTCTGTGGACAGTTGTTTCCAGATAATTTGTTAAAAATCAGAATCCAAATACGATCCTTGAGATTGCATTTGATTGACATGCCTCTTAAGTCACTCTCTTAAGTTGAATTTAGAACACCCCCCCCCCTTTTCCTCCTAGCGATTTATTTGTTGGAAAGACTGGGTTGTTCATCCTACAGTTTCCCACATTCTGGGTTTTGCTGACTACATTGTGTGGTGGTGTTGAACACATTCTCTGTCTTCTTTGTATTTCCTGCAGACCGGTGATTTGATCAGGAGACTTCCTTAGATTCAGGTCTAATTTTTGGAAAGAGCCCTCCTAAAGGGTGTTGTGCGTGTTCCTCGGGAAACAGTGAACATTCCTCTTTTTACATAGGTGGGAGTGTGACTGTTGGGTAAGTTTGTCGAAGTGCCATTTTTTCATCTTACCAAATTACCAATTGCCTTCTTCAGAAATTATACCAGTTTATGTCCCCACCTGAAATAAAAATGAATCTCTGCTTCCCCATACCAATACTGCTTTATCAAGCTCTTCTTAGTCTTTGCCAAAGTGGCACATGAAAAATGTGATCTTGGGGCGCCCAGGTGGCTCAGTGGGTTAAGCCTCTGCTTTCAGCTCAGGTCCTGATTCTGGGGTCCTGGGATGGAGCCCCGCATCAGGCTCTCTGCTCAGCAGGGAGTCTGCTTCTCCCTCTACACTCCTCACTCTCATGCTCTCTCTCTCTCTCTTTCTCGAATAAATAAATACAATCTTTAAAAAAATGTGATCTTGTCAAGAGTTAATACAATCTAGATTGGACTCGAACCAGATTTCATATTGCTGCAGCCTGATTTCTTTCTTCAGTAGCTCACACAGGTATGCTCTTGTAGGTCGATATAACCGTGGTAACACTAGAATTTCCCACGTCTAGAGCATCAGCTCTGTGCCAAGTATGGGGAGGGCTTCAGGGATGTCTAAGAGCAGGATCTTGGCAGCCACGAGCTTCCAGCCCAGTGAGGAAGATGAGATGCTAATTTACGATGCAGTTAAAATGCAGCGGAAGAAGAGGTCACTTCCACTGGAGGGATCAGAAAGAGGTGGCATTTCAAAAGGGCCTTGAAGAATGGAAACGTGTCAGAAAGGCAGAGGTGGAGATAAGGCTCCAGATGGCCCGAAGAGCGTGAGCGAGGGCGGGCGATGAAGAAAGCGGGATATATATTCAAGGAGTCCTGAGCAAGTCGGTTGGGCCGCAGAGACGAAGGACCTGGGGGAGTCCAAGGGACCACGGTCTTGGGAAGTAGAGAAAACCAAGCTAATGAGCACGGTTATTTATGACACAACACTTTGATCGACTGAAAGGACAGAGTTGCTGTTAAAAATACAAGACCAAAATAGGTGACTAAAAAATAAAAACCCACAGTATCACAGAGATCTTTTGAAAAGCAATCACTTTATAATATGTTACTATTATGTCTTCTCTTGCCGCTCTTCAGTGATGATTTTATGTGCATTTAATGTTTACGTGCATAAACACAATTTCTGCAGTGTTCTGCGTAGCCTGACTAGGAAAAGAAACAGAGGAAGCCATGTTTCTTCTTTGTTTCCTCAGAGCTGATGGCATGGAGGCATGGCGGGGGGGGAGTTGCTTGTTTGTTTGTTTTTAATTACAGTTTAGAGTAACAAACAACTCTTGAGGGAAATTTCCAGAATTCTTAATAATCACACCAAATTACCAGCCTCAGTGAATCTCTCCACACTGTGCCAGGGGAGAAGAGATGCCATTCATCTTCCAGAAAGCGGGGCTTCTGTGAGTGGCAAGCTACAACAATAATCAGCATTTTCTGCTGCCAGGTATGAAGATTCATGTCCAAGAAGAAGTATCCTTTGAACAATGCTGTCCAACAGAACTTTCTGCAATGAGGGCAACAATTTGTATCCTTACTGTGCAGTACGGAAGCAACTAGTTACATGTAGCGTCTGAGTCCTTGAAATGTGGCTAGTGAGACTGGGCAGTTACAATTTCGTGTTGCTTAGTCTTCGTTAATTAAACTGCAAATAGAAAATAGCTTCCCTGGGCTAGTGGTGTGGCTGTGAGCTAAATGCACTTACTCACTTTCCCCTGAAAGATGACATTACCGATGAAAATAACACACACCCATCCAACACGGAGTGTTGTCGTGTTTCTGCTATAATGAGGGCGAGATGCAGTCTGGAGCGAGAGAACTTCTCACACCATGAAAATTTCATGTACTGTCAGAGGCCATGGTAATTGACTTCTTTATGCGAAGTTTGCTGGGTCCTGTTCTTCTAACGAAGGCAGACATTCCTATGTTGTACAACACACTCTAAGGACAGATAAGAAAAGATTAAAACTCTTAAGTGTCCATAATCAAACTAGGAACCCTCCTGCCAAATTCTTTGGCTTGAATGGAGTTGGATTTTCTTTTTCTCCACGTGTCTGTAAGTCTCCAACCCCTCTCTAGATGCTTCGTGCGGTGGAAATACGCCTTAAGTTACTAACCAAGCGCCCCTTTTGCAGGACTTTTTAAAATGGAATTTCAGATTCATTAGAACAAAAGGATGCACTTTTCTCGACCTTGGGAGCTCGTGACCATCGGGGAGGTGAAAAGAGCAGTGACACTAAGGAAAACTATTGTCCAGAAAAATAAGCCTCTCCAAGGGGCACCAGGAATCCACAATAAAAATCCCTGTTTCCAAGAAAATCCAGGCATTTCCATCAAAAAAGCCTGGAAAGATAAATAGAATGTCCTTAAAAGCCACAGGTTTTTAATAATACAAAATGTCTAAGTCCAGGGTAAACAAAGAGCTAAGAAAAACTAACATCGACTAACTCAAGTTTCTCAAGACCCAGGTCGTGACCTAGAGCCCCATCACAAGGTATTTGCAAAAGAGCTGCCTTTCCTGTGCCTGCGATGAGTTTATTTTGTGGAACTTAACTTGGCTACAGAATGCTAGGACTGCACAGAAATTTTCAAGCCAGGTGAATTACAATGACTCCGTCAATTTGCAACAATGAGAAATGGGATTTGGGGGCTCATTTGAAACGTGGTGTCGGTGCCTTCCATCTAACAACCCAAATGAACCGGACTGATTTGTTGAATCTAGAGTTAACACTTATTTTCATCTTGTTATCCTGATGCAGGAGTTCCTTTCTCACCTGATTTCCCAAAAGCGATTAGTGAAGCTTTTCACAATGTGATATACAGTATAGTTTTTTTCCGATTTCCACCCTCTGGGAGGCAGAAGTCCCCAGATCTCTTTCCTCTGTTGTACAACTTGCTGCTATGCCCCATCCTTTCTTGGACCCGCTGACTTCCAGGAACTAACCTGTGGTTTCGAAAACAGACGATTTTCCATAGCAGGTGCTATTAGTTATTATTGACATTATTCATGTATTCTGAAGGTGTGCCCAAAGGCTTTTACAATGAGCCACTCAAAAAAAAAAAAAAAATCAAAGAGCAATAAACAAAAACCAGTCTTGTTCAACCACCTAAATGTTAATTCATGTGTTTTTGTACTTAGCATTTTGTTCACTGAGCTAGGCTCTGAAAATGTTAAAAGCAAGAACAAAATTAATTTCCCATGGTCCCTGAAGTGTTTTTTTTTTTTGCATGATTTTATAAATAATTCAAGAATATGTCATTTTTCTTTTTAAAAGTTCTGTTAAATAACAGCCCCTGAGAATTAAGCTGTCACTACACGATTCTACACTGGGACTAGCTTTGTAGACTTCTCAGTCTTTATCCAACAATGGGTGAAACCTTCCTCTTTCATACTTGAGGATTTATTTAATGTAAACTATTTTGATTTTTTAATGATTTAGAATAAATTATGTAGGCAGGCAAAAAAAATCATTAAAGAGCAGGCTCTCATCATGCTTGTTAGAAGAACAGGTTGAGGTCAAGTTTCACAGCCATCTCTACTTTGAAACATAATATATAAAAGCCAGGTTTTTTTCCCCTTTTTAAAAATACGAAATCAAGTATGTTTTGGGCTTAAGTGGGAAACATTTCAACATTTAAACTATGGTCGAGCTCTCCACTTTGAAATAGTAGGATCCGAGGAAAGGGCAGTGGCTAGTTTGTTGCTGAAAGAAAGAATCTTTGTGAGATGTTACTGCTGTCCCTTTGGCTGAAATGATGACCTACACTAATCCCAAAGGTCAAGCTGGTAACAATGCCTTCTGAGCAGCGCGTTTTAACATCATTAGAAAAAATAAATCTTTAAAGCGAAAAGGCTAACCCCAACCTCTTTCTACCAATCATTGTACAATTTCGATTTTGCTGATTACACATTTATTCTCAAGAATTCGGCGATATGTAGGAATTCTAAGAAGTGTTGGTGATCCTTAAGGAACTTAATCTGTTGTCCGCAGTGGTAAAGCATTTAGAAAACAATGTAAACACTTACCCAAAGGCACAAGGTAAGGCAAGAGGAATGCACTTTAACTCTGAGCGGTTCGATTTTATATTGCTAAAAAGAGTAAATACCTTTTTGCAAATTTGGACGCAAAAAACATGGTCTTGGGCAGAGAAGAGAAACATCTGATAGAGTGTGTGTTTGTATTCATGAGGACAGACCTGCTACACTGCTGTATCTCCTGCATGCACTACGGTAAGAGGAATTTAGTAGATATTAAGGTGCTTGGAGTCAGGTTCTCTGGGTTCTAGTTCAGCTGGGTGACTTTGAACAAGGCTCTTTAACATGCCAAGCTGCATCTTGTTGAAGACATGGTTTTCGAGAACCTTCTGGCTCCGCAGTTCTGAGGCCCTGGTTCTAGAGCGCAGCTGGCTGGGCTCAGGGTGGGATAGTGGGGCTGGAATCGTGGCTCCTCCACTTCATGAATGGTCGTGTGGCTTTTGGCAGTTAAAGAGCTTTCGTTTCCTCCATTGGGAAGTGGGGAGATGGTAAAAAGATCAGCTTGTAGGGCTGCTGTGAGGATTTTATGACTTCATATAGGGAGCGAAAGCACTTAGAAGCACGCCTAGCACGTAACACGTATTCAATAAAGGTTAGCTAGTCCTGCGAGATGAATGTGGAGGGAAACCCTCCTTAGCAGAGAGGGGTCCGTGCTGGAAGGCAGCACAAGTCCCCTAAGCCTGTGTGTCCAACAGGGTCGCCGCTAGCCACGTGTGCTGCACGTGTAAAACACACCTGGGATTTACAATACTTACACCAAAAAAAGGGAAAGCATTTCCTTAATAGTTTTTATCTTGATTACGTGCTTAAATAAAATATACTATTGAACTTTATCCATTCTTAAAACTCTTGTCATGGGGCTACAAGAAAGTTTTAAATTACGCGTGTGGCTTGTGTTATCTTTCTATTGGACGGTGCTGCTCAAAAGTGTCAAAGGAGCTGACTGGCCCCATCCTTCAACTCTTTCCCATTAAGGTTCTCACTGGTGGCTAAACCACCATGTGACACCAGAAAATTCTATCTCCCTCCTTCTCAGAATCTCTGAAGGAAGCCTCTTCCTTCCTTCCTTTCTTTTTGTTTTAAAGATTTTATTTATTTATTTGGGAGAGAGTGAGGGAGAGAGAGCAAGCAAGAGAGAGCACGAGGCAGTGGAGAGGCAGAGAGAGGAGAAGACTCCCTGCTGGTTAGGGAGCCCAAGGATGATGATGATGGTGATGCGGGGCTCAATCCCCAGACCCTGAGATCGTGACCTGAGCCAAAGGCAGACGCCTAACCCACTGAGCCACCCAGGCGCCCCCGGGAGCCACATTCTATCACTGACACTGATGCTCTGATTAACTCTGACTTACTAATCCAAATGCCGTCACCACAGATTTGCCATGTCTGCTTTGTGTTGAGAATTGAGATTTCTAAAACGGTGCTGAGTGACAGGCCACGCTTGGAGCTCAGGTTCCATCTCATGTCATCACTCGCCCTCCTAGAACCTCAGTTCATCATCTAGAACAGAAGGGTAACACTGATGACTGCCTATCTAATAGGGCCATGGTGTGAGATATTTGTAAAAAGTATTTAGAACTGTGCCTGGCACAGAGCAAGCCCTCTCTCAGTGTTAAGATTATTTATCCTCTCTCTTTTGTCTGGAGAGCTTAAGGTGGAGGGGTCTGAATTATTAAATCTGTTTTTGAGTTTAGGTGAAAAATCTATCCAGGCTATTCCTGCTGATGAGTGATTGAAGCTACAAGAATCACCAAAGATGTAGCATTTTGGGTTCTGGTCTCCCCCATCTGAGGGAACCGACGGAGGAGATAGAGCAGCAGGCGCCGTTTGTAGACCCCAATTCCTGCCTGTGGAAATGGGGATAACTTCAACCATCTACCTCCCAGGTTCCCGGTGAAGATCAGACAAAATAATGTACGTAGATTGATGTGCTTTGACCACTGTCCTGTTCTGGAGCAGAGGCCTCGAATCATTATTCACATTCAAGATGCCCAAATTCACAATTTAAACAGACTGGAACTCAAGGGCCACGCTGTTTCAGAGAAGGTAGGAACCACCCACCGTATGTGCTGATTTACCAGGAAGGTTTTCTGCAGGAGGTGTAACTCGAAATGGCCCTGAAGGAGAGAGGAGAGAGAACCAGAGGCCACTGATCTGCGCAAATGGCTGCCAGTCATGTGTCTGTGTCACGAGGTAAAGTAGGAATCCACTTGGGACGCAAACCTAGTCAAAGGGGTTCCCAGAATCTTTCTGCTGACTGGCATGACAGCAAACACTTATTTGTAACATAAAAGATGAGGTAAAATTCACCCTGAGCCTCGGGTTCCAATGCTCAACCTTGTGGAGTAGTTTCCTGTACGGTAGGTCTATGTGGACTAATTCCACATGAATCCCTGATTTACTGCACTCTTTGTGACCAAATGTTTTGTGTTAACATTTATATCCACAAAAGAGGAACATTTCGGGCTGATCATTGAATACTTAAATGTAATAAGGCTCCTTAAATGTATGAGAAATTGTAATTCAATCAATAAAGCAAGCGCACAGAAATAAAGAAAAAAAGTTCATGACAGAGATAAAAAGGCAAAGTCTCCATTAATTCTCCACACACTGTCTCAGCTCTCTCTCCAGAGGTAACTAATTCATTATTACTATTATTGCAGTTAAAAGGAAGACCAGGAAGAGGGGGTGGAGGTCGGGGGGGGGGGAGGAAGAACATAAAGGCGGGGGAAGGAGATAAAGAGCAAAGATTTATGGAGTGGGAAGAGACCTCAGAGGTAATCTAGTAAGTGATTTGCTTAAATGTCATTCAGCTCGTTAGTGACAGAGCGCAGACTGAAACTGGAAATCTCCTGACCCTCTCTCTCTCCAGGTCCCTTCTGAAACCACCGCATGATCTAGGGAGAGGGATCTGACAGAGCAGTCAGTGGAAAGGGTAAGGCCCCAAATCCCAGCCCTGGTCTTCTTAGATTCCCACCTCCTCCCGCTCTTTGAGATGCAAAGCCCTCTCTCTCACACTTTGAACTGGCCTTCCGTTAATCTTCTCCTACCCCCTTCTATCCCAAACCACCAAAAGGAACTTCTCTGAGCTGTCTAAATCTTTACAAAGAAACTCCCTCGAGTTATCTTTATTTACTAGGGGAACATTGCTTGATCTCTCAGTTATATATTTTTCGACAGAGTTAAAGAATTGCTAGTGTTATCTGGTAACTTCCATACGGTTTTTGGTCGCTAGTAAACAGTGTTGAAATGGGAATTTACCAAGTGGAAAAAAGAGTTGTCTTGTCCGGTATCCCCCAATACAAATATTCGACCCAGTCACTAGACCAACAATGGAAGCGTCAAACACTCTGAAAGTGGGCTCGTAAAACTACAAAGCTGAAGATGTCTCCACCATCACAGAGTTTACAATCTCGTTGGGTGGAGGGACAAAGCTCAATTATCCATAACAGCCTCAGCAAAGATGCGATAATACCTCATCTCATTAGCATGTTAGCATATGCTATAAAATATGATAATTTTAAACTCAGATGAACGCTTTTTATTCTTTTTCCCTATAAAGGGCTGGGGTGGGGATCCAATTCATGACATTCCTGTACAACAATGGGGACACTGTTTCCACATTGCTCATTCCAAAAGGCATTTCTGAAAGCTAGAGATAGATGCCTTTTAGAAAGTAGACCACATTTTCTGGCACAATACTTAATTTATTCTCCTTTGATGACGTGCCTGGTGGAATGAAGGAAATGGAGAGGGGGGCGTTCCATAAAAACTGATGAGGCAGAATTATATCACAGATGGTATAACAGTTTATACAATATTAACAGCTCTTTTAATGTCAAGCTAGTACGTATAAAGGCATCAGAGAATGAGCTGTGTTTCTCCTTTTTAGCTCTACAGTTGAAGGAAAATCTGAGAAGCAACTAACATGTCAGGAACCTTTCAGTTTTCAGGTTATGAATTTCAACCTAAAGCGGCATTTGGATGGTCGAATGGTCATTATTGGGGATCCCAGTCTGGAGCAGAGGTGTGTGTTGGGAGGCGTGAGAAATCATGTATCCATTTCCCTGTGCGACAGCCCAGGTTCTCTGGAACATTTGAGTAGGAGGCTGGTAGTTGATGTATCTTTTCAGCTGGTAGAATCAGATTGTAGTTGAATCACGAGGATGACTAGATGGTTACATTTTTGCTGGGAAGTGCTACCGTGCTGAGATGGCTGTGCTACTTTCACACATTATCTCATTTTAATCTTGGCAACAACAGCCTCCCTGCCCTGCCCCCCCTCCCCGGATACTCCTTCTGGAAAATAATTCAAGGACTACTTAAGTTTCTTTCAAAATTGACTAAAATAGTGGTTTTCTTTATTTTGGCAGGGTGACAATTAGTGGGGGTGTCTCAGGCAAGTTACTGGGGAGGGGGCTCAGTTTCCTCATCTATAAAATGAAGTGATTACGTTAGATGCCCACTAAGGACCTTGTCGACCTCAAATATTGACCCGCACCATACTTCAAGAGATACCCTACTATGTCATTTCAGACTTTAATGCTGTTAAGTACAGTAGTTCATCATAAACTTAGTGGAAGATTTAGGATGTAAGAATTTGACCAGGAGTCAGGCAAAATGAAAGGCAAATTGGGATTTGAGACTCCCGCCCCCCAGAATTGTGCCAATCTGTCTGATACTAGAGTTAACGTCTGAGGCTGCAAATACATGATATATTAAAGCCAACAGAAATCATTTTAGAATTAATTTGCTAAGAGCTTTAGATCTTAACTATTAAGACTTCTGTGTAAACCTGTAACTTTGTTGCTGGAGTTTAGTCAAGTATAGGGATTAGGTTAAGAATGGTGGAGTTTGAATTGTAAATGAAATAGTTGAAATTGCTAGAACCCAAGGAGCTGTAGAGCAAAACAAGTAAAAATCAAGTAAATGTATGTCATCCTCCCCCCACTCCACCCAGCAGATTTTAAAGATGTTATAAACTACTATTTAAAGAAGAACTTTTTGAAGCTTAATGAAGGGGGGGATTAGTTGAGTGGGACTAGGGCAAATAAAATTTGGTGTTGCTTTTGTTGGGTGGCTAACCAAACGGATGGGGTCTATTTAATTTCTAGTTTGTTGATTATTCACTAGACGTTAGATTTTTGAAAATAATTTGGGTTGAGGGATAAATACAAGGCTCTAAGTCCATCTAGTAACTAATAAATGAAGCAACATCCAAATATACTAATACATAACAAGATGTCGGAAGAGTAAGTACATACCTGACAACTGAAAAAACATGATTAAAATATGCGAAGGAAGAAGACAAATTTTATTTCAGATCCAATTAAAGAAATCCTCAAATAGTATCATCAGATCTGCAGGTTGTTGACATTTGCGAGGTGTTACGTCTTACTCTGAAGAAGCTGTTCATCAAGACCTAGAGGCTTCCATGTTTTTGTTTAAAGGATCTTTAAAACAAAATTGCTAATGAAATAAATATGAAAGGATTTACAGATTAGTCAAGTATTACATTCTAAAAATATATTTTAACCCTAGATATTCACCAGGATTATTTGTCTTGCTGTTTCTCCAAAATCAACAAGCAGACTCTATATTTAAAATGGCTTTGTTTATTAGCTTTGATATCCTCCACGGAAACACTGAACTTTGGTCTACTTAATTAATTGGAAAAAAACATAAAAAGCTTTAACATGCTGCTGTACAGTATTTTTTTGTAACGCACACCAACATATCATGTTTGCTTCTTTAACCTTGAGTTCTGAGTTCTGGAATACTTAAAACACGTCCTATAATAATGTTATTTAGTTCAGTGAGTTTATCAATCTGATACCTAAAGTTTCACAAATATGCAACCCACCCTTGAATCATAACTTCCACGTTTTCTCTTTGCTTTAATCTCCTCGCACAGCGACGGTCTTGAGTCTTAAAGATGTTTTAATAAGTAGCAGCCATAGAAATGGGATCGCTAACAGCTATAAAGGGGCCGTTTGTCTTAGGGATGTGACTCATTTTTTCAATGTAGGGAGTAAAGTTTCAAGTAAATTCATGAGGGCTTGCCCAAGTGTGGGATGCTATGCCCAGATCACTCTTTTTCTGAAAGAATAAAAATACACACGGAGCCCCAAAGAGGGTGATAAATGATATGATAAGAGAAAACACAACTCTGTCCTGCCATGTTTGATTTTTAAATCAGGAGCCTTCCTGTTGACTTAGACATCCTTTCAAATCTTTCAAAAGTAAGCTAGATTACATTTGTTTTGAGAAAAGAAAATCTCTCTTTCATTTTTAAAGTCGATGTGCTCCGTAGGCCGTATCTGTTGAAAGATTCCCTTTGACGGGGAGTGTCAGCCCTGTTATTTCGGTTCTCCCAAGCTTTCAGAGCAGACCTTTCAGGCATCTGGATAATTCAACACATTTCACTGCGCCTTCCTCCTCAGCGTGAAGAAGGCCAGACACCAGATCTACTTCCTCCAGCAATCACAAGTCAGGGGACAGTTAAAGAGAATCTCTCAGCTTAGCCGAGAAACTCTCGAGCTGAGGATAAACGTTATCTTTGAGGAGAAGGGACCAAAAGAGAGGGAGAAGCTCCGAGAAACACCGCTGTGCCCTCTTTACACACAGGTCTGAAGGTACCTCCAGGCTTTGGATCAGTCACAGCAGAGAGAGACTATTACGTTGATGGATTAAATTCAGGTTTTCTTCCCTTTCAGAGGCTATCTGTGACCGGGGGCTTCTACTTCTGCATGGTGACAATTTCAGAGAGCGTGACACTCACTAGTGTAAAATGATGGTATAACTGGGTCGTCTTTCACACCACGATCTGCTCGCTTCGGAAGCAAATGGTGTGGTGACACATTTTGGGGGACGTTGTGTTCCATGCCAGCATCATTTTCACGTAGAAAAGTGTAATGGAGCCAAGATGGACAAATTTAATCAGAAAAGTAATTGAAAAAAGTGATGTGTGTAAAACATTTTTGTTTTATAGCTTTTTCTTTGATTGTAGTATTACAGTCTGCTAGCAATTTTATGGGTTTAATGCCAGAAGTTCCACTTCTAAGGTCACATAAACAGGAAAATCAAAGTGTTTCAAACAGAGTGTAAAAATACCTTTAACACTATTTAATCTTAATAGTGAATCACTTTAATGTCTACTGAGTCTATTCTCAGGGTAGGAGAAATAATTTGAGACAAACTTTTCTACTGATGGGACCTGTAAAAAATAGTTTGTTAGTGAGAGGAAACAGTTTTAGCAAAGACCCACAGAACGGTGTAATTTTAAGGCACTGCCTATTAGCCAATTAGCTCCATGTTGTGTTAGGACCAACACACTTCATCTGAATTCTGTAACATAGGATTTCATTCTATTGTAATTTAATTATTCTTGCCACTCAAAATAAGGTGAACTCATCAATAAACCTGAGAAACATTTGTAAATACTGAAGCACTTATTTTTTAAACAAAATCCAAGTTAGCAAAGACCAGCTTATGCAGGTTAAACTTACTAATGGATGAAATTTTTTTAAAAAAATGTGTATTTTAAACGTATTCACATTTCAGAAAGTCAGTCCTTCTCTTGCTGCCATTTGATCTTTGATCGAATGAGATTGGGATAAATATATTTTTACTTTTTGCAAATTAAACCAAATTGTATTACTCAGGCATGTTCCATTAGTGAAATTTTCTGCTTCTTGCCAAGAGGTACTCCTTTTGAAATTGATATTTAGTTCACATAGACAGTATTTAGTTGAAGATGTATTGTTTATGTTACTTACGTGATTTATGCTGGCACACGCTATTGAAAAGAAATCACATTCAGAAGTTCATTGTTAACTCTAACTTTTCCCCTTCTTTTGCTGACATGTTTTTATCAACAAATTAAGGTTTGGTAAATAAAAAGATTCAAATCTCTTTTTTTAGATTGATTTATCTTAATATTGTTGCCATTCAAAACAAGACGGATTCATTTTTAAGAATAAGAAATGTTGGTAAATGCCAGAATACTTATTTTTTTTTTATAAGAACAAAGTTAGTGAAGACCACTAGATTCATTATGTGAATCTAATGAAATTATGGTTCCTGATCTAGGATCCAAGAGCAAAACAACATTTATTTCCTACTTGGAGCCTTCCCCATTTTGTTCAGTGAGTGTTCTCATCTTCTGGCTTTGTTTTAGGCCTCATGGGCAAGCACACTCACACAGGAACAGAGAACCACACAAATGTAGCAGAACACATATTGTAGGAAGACACTGAATTTCTAATCTCAGGCAAAACTAGAGCGTGAGAGGCCTTAACTGCAAATGTAGTCCAAAAAAAATTAAAGTAGTAAATACACATAGAACAAAAGCTCTATTCTAGTTGTGCAAGGAACATAATACTCTTAAATTACTTTCTGGTTTCCATGGGGACCTTTTTGTTCTAAGATACCAATCATTAGGTTTAACAGAGCCACTTAATATTATTTCTAAATCAAGTGAGATGATTTCTCAACTAGGTAAAATGTCAATTACCGGCAGTATTTTTAAAGGTGCTAAAATCCAAACTACTTGGGATCCTTGCTTTATGCGGCACAATTAAATCTAGAGGTCAGTATAGAGGAGCCCCTCCTCCCCTCTCCAGGCAGATAAAAGCTCAAAGTATGTCTTATGGGGGGGGGGGGATACTTTACAGGATATCCGCTTTTTAAATTCATTATAAACTCAAAATAGTGGCAAGAATTTTAAATTGCAACGAGAATCTGTAGGCTCACAAAAGCTAAGTTCTCCCTCCCTTGGGCCAGTTCTGATACCTTTCTCACACATTCTTATAGAACATCTGGGCTTCTGTGTAAGCATATGTTGTATATGATATATATAGATACACACGCACACACACAGGCCAATCTGCTTGGGCGTAAATGATGTGCCTGGGGCTAGGAGTTGTGGCTCCTTTATTTTGCAGAATGCCTAAGTATTGTTTGTCTCACAATACTGGGAGCGGAGCTGGAGCCTGGTGGGAGCCTGGAGCCTTAAGCCCTGGGCTGTGGTCTGGGGGAGGGGACGGGGTTGCGGGGTCACAAGCTCTTAGCTTTTAGCCTCAGCATGACCACAAGTTTTAAAGCATGAAGGGATCACGTGCTTTTCTTTGAGCTGTTAGTTATTCTGACTTTGTGTGTGTGTGTGTGTATGTGTGTGTGTGTGTGTGTGTGTGTGTGTGTGAAATGCTTTGTTCTTTAGCTTTTTTTGATTGTCTAGGTATTTTGGCTGATGATTACTTTTTTTTTCCCCAAAAGAAAAAAAAAAGACAAAAATAAATTACTTCGTGTGTCAAAGTGTCCTCACTTTTAAAATAACCAGTATCTTGTACTTCATTTCACCTTGTGTTAGGCAGGTACTGAGATGGAATAAATTATTTTCGCCAGTTGGGAACTTGATCCAGACATTCTATATGTTGCAAGCCTTTAAAAAAAGTTAAGAACAAGAAAATATCCTGGCAAAGCAATCTCAAAATACCTTATTCCGGGTATTGTTCTGGCTTTAAAGGGAAGGAGGGGTGGGAGGTGGGGTAGGAGTTGGGGGGGGGGCGAGTAGGAAGACTCTGCGACGATGTCTTGTTTAATGAACTGTTGAAAACTTTTGGAAAATTTTAAGCTAGCGAAGTCCCTCAACATGGTATTTCCATTTGAAAGCCTCTACTTAAATATTTCACTTTAGGGGCGCTACTTCTGCTTGTTCCCTTTTAAAAGGGTTGATTTCATGTTTTCCAACTTGTCTCTCAGACCAAGACACACAGGGTCGGAACGCCAAATTAAGACTTTTGATGATAATGAGATTTATTTGGGAACATTTTCCCAAATCAGGGTAATGGGTCTTTTTGTTCTGATGGTGCAGAGGGATGAGGATCTGTTTACTCATTGACCGCGAGCTCTGGCTGCAGCTGCAGGACACAATTAATTATGCTAATAGTTTGTGAGGAGCGGATGTAACTCCCCCACCCCCTTTTTTGGGGGGGGGGAAAGAGGGAGTTTGGCAAAAGGGGAAGGAGACGCCCTGGGGTCGGATCACATGATATTATCTTCGCGCCACTTTCGCAAAAACCCTTTTTTAACTCCAGGTTTTGCTCGAGCTCAAAGGTACTGTTCTTATCTTGCTTTAATACAATGTTTGTTAAAGTCGGGCTTAAGCTCTCTTCCCTCCCCCTCCTCTTCTTTCCACTGCTAGTGGTTACCATGAAAGGTTGAAAGTTGCATTGCAGTCGGTGCCATCACACAGGAGGGGGCTGGTTGGGTGGTAAACTTAGTTTCCAGAAAGCATCAGACGCCCCAGGGTGAGCTGCAAGGTCTGTCTTCTGTAATCCGCTCGCCTGAGCTACCCTGCGCACCAGGTCGAGAGTCACATGGCGCCCTTGCCCTCTTCTGGGCTTTGGGCTGCCACAGGCTCCCCTGGTAACAGTCGTGGGGAGGGAGGGGTCCGCCTTCACTTGGCACCCCCTCTCCCTCCTTACCCCGCGCTGGCCTTCCAGTGCTTTCCTCCTCGGACCCCGCAGGCTCCCTGCCCTCTCTGATTTGTAACTCGTCTCCCGCACTACCCTCCCACCCCCGGCCCCCAAACTCCCTCCTGCGCCCGTGTCTGCCTGGGACGTGGAGGAGGTATAGTCTGACTATCGCATTTTGCCCAGTATTCAAAGTCTGGTAGGCACCATTCCATGTTTATTGTGCTTCTGAAACTGAGACATCGTCTTACTTTCCACACAGTGCACTTGGGCTTTGGCCTTTAAGCAGTCCGCCCTCAATTGGTTCTCATTAGCCGCGGAATGAGAAGAGAAAGCAAGATAATTGCACCGTATCTGCCTTGCATTTGTGCGCGTACTCGGTGGCAGCTACCGTTAGCGATGCCTGCCAAGAAACCCTGATTTAGTGGCTGGCGGCGGGCGGGGGGGTGTCGGTGCGCCTGGCAGAGGCGAGATCCTCCGAACAGTAGCACAAGGTGCGGGAGGATAAAACTTTCACATGTGCACAGGGTGGAAATGCTGTGTATGTTTCTTTCCTCCTCGGGCCTTCAGAACACTTTCAGTCTAGCGGCGAGGCGGCGCGCATGCGCGCGCCGGGTGGGGGACACCCCGGTCCCACGGCTCCGTGGGCCTCGTCGTCTGTCTCCGGTGGGGGGGTGGGGCGAGCGCCGCCGGAGCGGACGGGGTGGCGGCGAGCGCGCCACCCTGGGCTCGGCGCCAGCGGCACCGGCTCCGGCCCGGCCCGCGGCCCAGGCGCGCCTTTAATTAAAGCCTGCAGCTCGGGGCAAAAGAGGGGAAAACGCAGGCTGCGCCCGGCCCGTGGGTAACGGCGACTCGGTGGGGTTTGCACTGTGGCGGGGTGGGGGTTCCGTTTCCTAATTCCTGTGCGGCCGGGTGGGCGGGGGCGGGCTTTTTTCCCTGGGCTATTAAAGGCGGAGGGGCGGGCTTTTCCCAGGGATATAGCTTCGGACAGAGGGCCGAGGGGACGGAGCGCTCCTCAAGTGGTGGCCGCTGGGCCAGTGGCCCGCGCCGTCGGGACGCGGAGGCGCTCGGGGGAGACGTGCGCCCGCGGCCCGGAGGAGTCGCCAGGACGCGTCCCCCAGCCCCCGCTTCTCTTCCTCCTCGGGCTCGGCGGCAGGCAGCGCTCGCCCCGGCCCCCGGAGCGCTCGAGGGGCGTGTGGCGCGGGCGCCGGGAGCGGGCTGGGCGGCGCGGGGTCGCCGCGAGTGCCACCTGCGAGGGCCGGGCGCGGGCAGCACCGGGGACCTTCGTGGGGGCCTCCGGGAGCGGGGAGGGTTGACTGCCGGGTGGGAGGGGACCGGGGTGGAGGGGACGGGGCGGGCGGGACTTGAGAGCCACCGAGTGGCAAGATTGCACTTGATGGGGGGGGGGGCCCTCTTTCTCCAACGCCGCGGACATCTAGGCTGCACGGGGACTTGGGGGGGCGCGGGCCGAGGGGGTGCACGTGGAGGGGAGAAAAGGACTCCCCTCCCCCTTGGCTTCTCTCCCACCAACCGGGGAATGGAGGGGGAGGGAGGCGTGGGCTTGGCGCGTTTTTGGTGCTTTGAATGGAGAACTCCGTTTCCCATGATGCTTTGTTTCTTTCTCTTTAATCTCGGCCGCGGCGGCTGCGGCTGCAGCACGAGGACGGGAGCGCGTGGTGTGAGCAGCTGGAGCACACCCTGGGCGCGGGCGCTCCGGGCCCTCAGCCCGGCGCTAGGTGAGCGTGTGCGACACGCGGGACGGGGCCCGGCGGTCCGCAGAGGCTCGTGTAGAGGGCGTTGGAGGCTTTGCCTTCTCTTTACCACTCGAAGAACTTGCGGTGGCTGCCCGGCGTGCGCGATGTGCACCAGATGACCGGTTAGTTCAAGCAAGGTAGTTAATTAAGTGTGCCCGGGGCGCTCTCGGACCCACGTGGGGAGCAGTTTTGCCAAGTGCACTCGGCAGACACTATATGCATTAGGAGTCCACTGGGGAGTATTTTTTTTTTTAACGCAGAAAAAAATAACTTTGTGGGAGTAGAAACTCCATTTAAGAGGAAAAAGCTCATTCCTCTTTATTTTTTCTCCGTTAACTTGAATCTTTTCTCCCATATAGAAAGCTGAGTTTAGATTTAAGTGTAATTATAATGAATCAGTGGCGTTTTCATTTAAAGACCAGATCAGTGGCATATGGGGTACCATGACAGTAGCCGGACATGTAAAAATTCTCATTTAGGCAAACCTACTGCAGATTTTGGTCTCTGAATTTTGCCGTTTGGGACAAAACTTAACCCGTGGTGGAAGAGGTAGGGGAAGCTTGTGAGCCCTTTGCAAATAGGAGCTCACTTCCTCGCTGCATGTTCTTGGGTAAAATAAGCACTTGGAAATGGGAGAAGGTTTTCTTATGGACGATAATGACATGAAGGGAAGAAGAGCTAATCTGCCTTCTTTGGATTTAATGGAGAAAATGGGTCCATAAATGTTTAAACAGAACAAGAGCCCTTTGAAATAGATCAAAATGTGACATCTCTGGGCCATCTGTGCATTATGTGAAGGGCACGGAAGGCTAGGTTTCTTAAACCAGCTCTAACATTTCTCTCATTTTCTATTAATGGGTTGGGGGCAGGGACTGTGCATTTAATCCCCCAGTCATATTTTGCCCAGAGGCTCTACCTCAAGAAGTGGATACACCCCAATTTTCACACGCAACCTGTTCTGGGTGCACCTCTTCTAAAATAAGCGTGTATATCACAGGCCTGCAGATGTACTGGGATGCAGGTCTCAAGTTTTCTTAGATGGAGAGGGGAGGTCCCCAATCTGCTTATCCTTAAGAAGTGGACTTTCAAAACTGCCAGTGTTTATTGTGTTTCAGCTCTGTTGAACATAACTCAGATTCTTAATATTTCTCAGGATTTGGCTGAAACTCCAAAAAAAAAAAAGAAAAAAAAAACCTAGCTTGGACTCCAAGCCAAAGGAAAGCTTGTTTCGGGAATATTAAGTAGTTCTTTCCCCGGCTGGTGACTAATCTGTTGTCATTTGTTTTTTTTGTTTTGTTTTGTTTTGTTTTGTTTTGTTTTCAACCAGGTGAGTCTTCGTAGATCTGGGGAGTCTGGAACAGAAGACCTCTGCTCCGGAAGACCCTTTTGCTCCATGAATAGGCCTTGGCCATGTAAAAGTGCTTACAGTGCAGGTAGCTTTTTGAGATCTACTGCAATGCAAGCACTTCTTACATTACCATGGTGATTTAATCAATGGCTCCTGAGAACCGGCCTTTGCGCACAGTGAAGCCGTGGAGGCTGTCCAGCCCGGTCCTCCTAATGTGTGTCTTGTGTTAAGGTGCATCTAGTGCAGTCAGTGAAGCAGCTTGGACTCTACTGCCCTAAATGCCCCTTCTGGCACAGGCTGCCTAATGCTCAGCGTTACGACGTGGGGCCCCGAGTAATAACTTTGAATAGGGCCAAGCTTCAGAGAGGTTCCTCATGCGGTTTCACTGTTCGCTGGCGGGGAGGAGGGGCGGTGTCCGCTTGCATCCCAAGGAGAAGATCGGGTCCTCGCAGTACCAAAGTGCTCATAGTGCAGGTAGTTTCGGCTTTACTCTACTGTAGTGTGGGCACTTCCAGTACTCTTGGACGACGAGGCTCTCGGAGATGGAGAGGGTATGGAGAGATGTTGCCACTTCCGGTTAGTTTTGCAGGTTTGCATTTCAGCGTCTATATGTATACGGCTGTGCAAATCCATGCAAAACTGATTGTGATGCTGTGCGCTGTCTCCGGCTTTGTGACTCCACACATGCGCCTCCGGTGTTCAGGCCCATTCATCCGCGGGTGGGGATTTGTGGCATTACTTGTGTTCTGTATAAAGTATTGCACTTGTCCCGGCCTGTGGAAGAAAGGAGGGTGTTCTCTTCTTATTCCCACTTGAAATTGTAAACGTTGTAAGTTCCGCCATTTGGTAATTGCAAAATGACCTGTTTTGCTGTTGTCGGGTGGATCACGATGCAATTTTGATTAGCGTAATAGGAGAAAAATTGCACGGTATCCATCTGTAAACCGCAGGACCTTTGTTGACGACGGTCTATTAGTACTCCAGAAAGATGGTAAACTCCTTTCTCTAGTTACTGCTATTAACTAGTGTTTTGGAATGTATGTAAATGTAAAAAAACAACATTAAGATTTTTAAATAAAATACTTGAAATTATGTGGTGTGTGTTTCAGCAGTCTGGTGAATGATCAGAGTTTTCTTGAATATCACTGGGCCTTCCTTGAGTTTGCAAAATAAATGAAATTTTAAAAGCTGACAAATGGGATTCTTTTTTTTTTTTTTTTAAGTTAAACAATGCTAGAGGATTAAAAAAATAAATCTGTGGTGGTGGTGGTGGTGGTCCTAAAGGAAAAGTTCGGCATAGCATCTTTTCAACTTCTATCTACAGAAAGCGCCAAGACACCTCATTTGGGGAATTTGACGATGCTAACAAATTTTGGACAACATGTGCTCCTTTTAAGTACATGTGCTTATCCATATGAAGTTATAAACCAGTGGGGAGCCTAGCATGAGAGAAGTATGAACTTGTCAATCATGGTTTGGGACATTTGGGTGGAATGGCCACTGGACAGCCACTGCACGGAGAGATGCTGCCTTTGCTTTGGAGGCTAGTAATATGCTGGAAATGGGTTTGGGGCCCAGGGCCTCTGCAGGGTGACTGACCTTGAGCAGAAATTACTCAGGCTCTGCTAGTTCACTGTCAGACCTTGAAAGGTAGGAAAAGTAACTATTGACTAATAACACAAAAGTGTCGGGTAGTCCGCTGGTTGTCACCCAGATAAGGCCATTTACTCCAGCGCTTTGTTAAAACAGATGGCCAGCCCTTCAGAGGTTGCTTCAGTAGGTCTGGGGGGAGGCCTGAGAGTTTGCATTTCTAACCTAGGGAAGGCTGCTGCTGCCCGGCAGCGGACCACACTTGGAGAACCCCTGCTTCGAAAATCCGAAGACCTCAGCTCCTAGGACAACTGCAGTTAGCAAAGGAAGTTAGCCTAGTTTTAATTTCACGTTTAATCTTTGGTTCTCGGCAGGAAGGCACTGGCCAAGTAAGGAGGCTCGATGTGCGTGTCGTTCTTACTTCCTGCTGCCGTGGGACTTGGGGAATTTTCAAACCCTTTGAATTCTCCCTTACACTGTGGGTGAATTGCACTTTACCCTTGAACTAGTCACCCAGGTCTACCATTTCCTCGTGAGAAGGTTGGTCCACCTCAAGGACAGGCAGACGGGTTAAGTCTGTGCTCTGGAGGTTGTAGTGGTTGGGGGAATGGATTTTAATTCTTGGTGATGAAGTGAAATCTTAATGAAAAGAGACTTTCGGTAGTAAAGTCTGTCTTCCAGTATTAAGTATGTGTGTGTGATTTTTTTAAAGTGACTAATGCTTGAGGCAATTATACGAGCGTAAAGAACTCTACAGATATTTCCTGTGCTGTCTAATGCTCGCTACTTTGTTGGTGCCTAATCATAGTGAAGTTTGATGTGGCAGCAAAGCAAAGGTCTCCCTCCCCTCTAATAAAGTAGCTCAGTAAAAGAGGGGATTAAAGCCTATTTGTTATAATCCTTAAAACCACCAAACCTCCGCTTTCATAATACAAGTTTATTGTCTCTAGTGGTTCACTGGTGCTTTTCCAAAGGTGGCTAGTATACAGTTACTGCAGTTTCCACTTTTAATGGGCATGTGTGGAGGGGCCGTGTTCCTTAGGGTTAGGCCACGCTCCCTGTTGGAGTCCCCATTCCTTCGACTACCATCAGGGCTGAGCTGGATGATTCTAGGGCCTCCTCTGGCTTCAGAAATTCCGACCGGTCCTTGTCAAAGTACATGTCTCAAATAATTCGAAAAGTGCTTTGCCACCTAATTCATTTGTTTAGAAATTTGGGGGCAAGGGGTATTTGAAAGCATTAGTTACGGACAAAATTCGTAATCTATACATAGAGCTTACTCATTTCTTTCTTTTTTTTTAAAGATTTTATTTATTTACTTGACACAGACATAGTGAGAGAGGGAACAGAAGCGAGGTGGGGGAGAGGAAGAAACAGGTTTCCCAATGAGTGGGGAGCCTGATGCGGGGCTCGATCCCAGGACCCCGGGATCACCACCTGAGCCAAAGGAAGACATTCAACAACTGTGCCACCCAGGGGCCCTGAGCTTACTCATTTCTAAAGAATTGCAGTAAGTTCAATGGAAGCACTACCAGGTATATGTTCTGTGTTTGCCTCAGAGGGAAGTGTAATAGCTTAATGGTTTCTCAAGGTTGTCCATGTGAGCGTTAATTTTCCCTAGACAGAGGAGTTGATGTGGCCTAGGCTTAATTAGCCCAAACATATGTTGACTTGGAAGTTGCTTTTTTGGCAATCCTCACTTATTTTAGCTATGGAACTGGGGGACAGAAAGCAAAAAGGATAAAGCTGGAATTTTAGCCAGAGGAAATAGTCCAGCTTTCTTGCTTAGTAACAGGACACTGAAGGCCAGGAAGAAGTGACTGCTTGAGGTTTTGGGAACTGACCAGGGACCAGCATGCGGAGTGCCACGTTAGAAGTCTGGAAGCAGGGAGCAGGCCATGGGACTCTAGTTGGGACCAGGTGTGTGGCTGGGTCAGCAGGTGCTTCCCAGGGGCCGTGTCAGGGGAAAGGGGCCGGAGGGGAGTCTAGGCTGGCAAGAAGGTCAATCAAGGGTCTACAGCAGCGTCTTTATTAGGTGGAAAGCTTATGCAGAAAACAAAGGAAAGAAGAAGTCAGATCAAGGCTCCTCTGAAGACCAGAACTTGGTTCAGAATGTGTGCTGCGCAGGAGGGGATAGGTAGATTAGGACCAGGTCTTGGAGCCCCGTTCTGAATAGAAAGGGAAGTCACTCAAGAGTTCTGGGGCGCCTGGGTGGCTCAATCATTAAGCGTCTGCCTTCAGCTCAGGTCATGATCCCAGGTCCTGAGATAGAGCCCTGCTTCGGGCCCCCCGCTCAGTGGGAGGCCTGCTTCTCCCTCTCCCACTCCCCCTGCTTGTGTTCCTTCTCTTGCTCTCTCTCTCTCTCTCTCTGTTAAATAAATAAATAAAATCTTTTAAAAAAGTGTTCTAAGCAGAGGGGTACCTGAGTGGCTCAGTGAGTTAAGCCTCTGCCTTCAGTTCAGGTCATGAACTCAGGGTCTTTGGATGGAGCCCCACATCGGGCTCTCTGCTCAGCAGGGAGCCTGCTCCCCTCCCCACCCCCACCTACCTCTCTGCCTACTTGTAATCTCTCTCTGTCAAATAAATAAATAAAATCTTTTTTTTTTTTTTTTTTAAACAGAGAGTTCTAAGCAGAGAAGGGACCTAAGCTAAATGTGTCCATTCAGTAAGGTCACTCTGACAGCAATGTGGAGGCGGGCTCCTTGAGCACTGGGCTAGGAGGCTAGAGGCTAGTTCACAGATGGGACGTGAGGATTTGAGTCTGGACAGCAGTTACAGGATACACGGAGAGGCGGCTTTCTCTTCCAAGTACATGGACAGAGAGAAATCACAAGTAGATGGAGAGGCAGGCAGAGAGAGAGAGAGGGAAGCAGGCTCCCTGCTGAGCAGAGAGCCAGATGTGGGACTCGATCCCAGGACCCTGAGATCATGACCCGAGCCGAAGGCAGCGGCTTAACCCACTGAGCCACCCAGGCACCCCCAACCGAATTCTTGAAGGGAGGGTTTCCAAACTTCACGATGACTCTAAAGTTCACCTGTAAAATGAACAGGGCAGATCAATCAAGAAGATAGGGGGGAAAAGGAATCATGAGGTGGAAAGCAGCATTTTAGCATTTTAGAGGCGGGCCGGGTGCAAAAACAGACGCATGATGTTGAGGTTTCTATTCTGATCCGCTGATCGAAGTCTATCCAAGTACTTAGGTGATCACTAGGGTATCGCTTCAGACTGGTAAAGAAGAGAAATTCACCAATAAAAGCTGCTGGGACAATTGGTTAGCCATTTTGAAAAAACCTATTGCAAAACAACAGCTAGGGGCGCCTGGGTGGCTCAGTGGGTTAAAGCCTCTGCCTTCAGCTCAGGTCATGAACCCAGGGTCCTAGGATCAAGCCCTGCATCAGGCACACTGCTCAGCGGGGAGCCTGCTTCCTCTTCTCTCTCTGCCTGCCTCTCTGCCTACTTGTGATCTCTCTGTCAAATAAATAAATAAAATCTTTAAAAAAAACAAGTAAGTAAATCTTAAAAGGCAAAAAAGAAAAAAAATCTTAAAACACAAAGACCAACTCAAAGGTCATGGTGGTTAACATAGTATATAGGAATAGTAAACCTCCTTCCTCCCTTTATCCCTCCTGCTCTACCTCCCTTCCTTCCTCCCTCCTTCCAGGAATGTTTCTTGAGCATCTACTGTGTGCCAGGCAATCTCTTAGTGCTCGGGAATCCAGTATGAACAAAACAAAGTCCCTGCTCTCACCGGTTCTTACACTCTAGTGAAGGGAAACAAATAAAATAAATATTTAGTATGTCAGATGGGAAAGGCAATGCAGCAAATAAAGCAAGTGTATTGGTTTTCTAGGGCTTCCATGACAAACAGGGTAGCTTGAAACAATAGAAATTTATCCTGGGAAGCTAGAGGTCCAAAATCAAGGTGTCGGCAGGCCCTCTGAAGGCCCCCGGACATGATCCTTCTCTTGCCTCTTCGGGGCTGCTGGTGGTTGCCAGAGGTCCTTGGCATTCTTTGGTTTGTGTACGCATCACTCCCAATCTCCGCCTCTGTCATTACAAGATACTCTTCCTGTGTCTCCATGTAGGAGGCTCTCTGTCTCTCCTAAGGACACCAGTCATTGGATTGAGGGCTTACTCAAGCCCAGTACGATCTCATCTCAACTGTATTACATCTGTAAAGATCCATTTCCAGATAAAGTCTCATTCACAGGTATGGGATTGAGAGCTTGAACGTACCTTTTGAAGGGACACAATTCAACCCAGGAGAGCAAGATAGGGAAATAATAATCCTGCGGTTGGCTGTTAGGTCAAAATACAACGATCAGGGGAGTTCTCACTGGTGAGGTGACAATTGAGTAGAAAGGAGGCAGTGATGAGGCAATGAGCCACGTGGACATCAAACAAAGAGCTCAGTAACTCTTCTCAATCTACAAAGAACTGCTTGCATCATCATAATAGCTAAGGTTCACTGAGCACCTTCTCTGTTTCCGACACCTGCCACAATAAATGGTTTACGTGTGTTATCTCATAATTTTCACAATCCTGTAAGATAGTAATATCCTAGCAAATAAATCTATTTATTTCTATTTAGAATCTATTTATTCTATTCTATTTAGAATCTATTTATTTCTATTATTATTTTCAGTTTTGAGACAGAGAAACTGCAGCTCAGAAAGGTCAAGTAATTTGTCCAAGTTTGCAAATCTAGTAGGCCAAGAATCAAGTCCATATCTTTGTGTCTCCAGAGTTTAAGCCAATAGAATAATGGACATAGAAGAAGGAAATTCCCGAGTGATAATTTTTAAAAAGTTCATCCTTGGGACACCTGAGTGGCTGAGTAGGTTAAGCACCTGCTTTTGGCTCTGGTCATGATCCCAGGACTCGAGCCCCTTGTCAGGCTCCTTGCTCAGCCAGGAGCCTGCTTCTCCCTCTGTCTGCTGCTCCCCCCGCTTGTGTGCGTGCGCACTCTCTCTCTCTGACAAATAAATAAAATTTTAAAAACGTTTATCCTCAATAATAATCAACGCAAATTAAAACAACAGTAAGCTTTGTTTTTCACATATCAACTCCACTGTAGTTAAAAAGATTGGAGATAGGAGTACATATTATGCAACTCCACATCTATGAAGTTCTAGAATAGATTAAATTAATCTCTGGCAGAGAAAAGTCAGAACCGTGGGTTCCTCTTGGGAGCGTGGGGATGTCCCGGCTCTGATGGGGCCTGGGAGATCTTTCTGGGGTGATGGAAGCATTCTGTGTTTCTGGACAGAGCTCTGGATTTCTTTGGATGTATGCAGTGATCAAAAAGTCACTGAAGGGTACATGAAAGAGTCAGGCCTTTCACTAGATGGTCATTTTATTTAGTTAATTAATTATTTGACAGAAATCACAAGCAGGTAGAGAGGCAGGCAGAGAGAGGTGGGGGGAAGCAGGCTCCCCGCTGAGCAGAGAGTCCCATGTGGGGCTCGATCCCAGGACCCTGTGATCATGACCTGAGCTGAAGGCAGAGGCTTTAACTCACTGAGCCACCCAGGCGCCCCCATGGTCATTTTACCTAAAAAGCAAACGAAATATTGAATTCAGGTTAATGATACCCATGCAAAAGCATTTAGGGATGGATCCTTATTTTGAAACTTATTTTGAAATGCACACAAAATTAAGATGGGCTGATGGGCAGGTGGATATATGCTTAAATCAGTAGAGCAGGCTGTTAACAATGGTGGAACCTGAGTGATGAGGATGCACATGTTCATGGGACAATCCTTTTCGTCTTCTTTATGTTTGGGAATTTTCCGTAATGCAATGTTGGGAGAAGAGCATAATTGGAAAAAGGAAGAATCTAGGTCATTGTAATCGTGCCTAGTACTTACCGAGAGCTTTACATGCAATGAATGTATCTTTTCACACACGCAGTCACCTACGAGATAAAACATTCTATTATCTCTCTCTCCCAGATGAAGAAACTGAGGCTGGTAAAGGTTAAGTAGCCTGCCCAACGTGACACAGTGTCCAAGGAGCTTGTGTCCAGGCTGTACATGGAATTAGACAGGAAGTGGGATAATCTTGCTGGTAGCTCATCTAAGTAGGATGTAGTAGCACTTGGAGGAACCTAACTCCTAAGCCACATGCTGGATCCCTACTCCTCACAGTCTTTCTGGAATGGCTCCCACTTTTCTGGCGAGCCCAGCTGAGATACAGAGGAGCCTAGAATAGGTGGTGACGGTAGGTAGGGGGCTATGGGAAGTGACGCAGTATGGCGGAGGTGACGGCGAGAGATGGGAGCTCGCTTTGGTACATGCAGGCTCAAGAGAACTTTGGGACATCCCGGCAGAGATGGGGGACAGCAGGCACTAGAGCTGAGGACATAGATCTTCTTCTGGATGGCTCTTGAGGCAATGGCAGTGAGAAGACCAGAGAGTGTCCAGGACAGAAGCTCGTTTCAAGAGCAGATGAAGGAAGAGTATTCAGCCCAGTTGAGGGTAAAAGAAATAGCTCAAGAGACTGGTGTCATAGAGCTCGACATTTGTTGAGTATCTCCGTTTCCTGGCATGGTCACTTAAGAATATTTGCTCTTGTGTTGGTAGGTGCCTGAGTCGTTCTGCACCAAAACACCTTTATGTAGCCTATCTTCTACAGGAAAAAATGAGAAAATCTCTTCATGAGTTATAGTCACCATATCTAATGGAGAATTTTTGTTGTTGTTGTTGTTCAAGATTTCGCTTTTAGATAATCTCTCCACCCAACCTGGGGCTTGTGCTTAAAACCCTAAGATCGAGAGTCGCATGTTGTATTACCAACGAGCCCACAGTGAATACTTTAAACAAGGCAAAGGAAAAGCAACTGGGCTTTGGGAACCATGAAAGTGTTTCTGTTCATGGTGAAGAGGGGACTTGTCTCTATTACTCCAGTAATTCCTCTCATTCTCCAAGAATTTTTCAGCCCTAGATTACTTCAACTACATGCTGGAGACTTTCTACTGTTTTAGGAGAACCAAGTTGCCAACTTCCATCTGTTTTATAGTGACTCCTGTTCTTTTGTTGCTTGGAGTGATTTATGTAGCATCATGCTTAAACACTGGATTATATATGTTGGAGGTCTGGGATGGTTTCTCGACTGACTTGTCAGAAGCAATTATAATTACTATCTATAATATTGGTTTTTAAAGGATATCAAATTTGATTTTAGTACAGTCATTTGACAAAGGCTTAAGCATTTCTAATTTGTTTAAATTGCTTTGGCCACCAAACCCGGGATATTATTAGATCTATTTCTAGGAGCTGCTCAAAAGCATTGACTGGGGAATGGGTTGTTCCAGCCATTGCTTCTAATTTATTTCGAGCACACCCCATGGTTTTCTGTATTGAAAACTTTGAAAACAACCATAGTTTAGCTTAACGCCCAAGTATGTTATTTTAATTTTGACAGAACTCTTAAATTTCAGGATTAGGACTGGCTGTATTGAATACAACTGGAAATGAGTGTACCTCTTCAGGGGTAAAAAAACGTATCTTCGCTAACTTTTTTTAAAGACAAAAAAATTCAGAGGCGCCTGGATGGCTCAGTCAGTTAAGCCTCTGCCTTCAGCTCAGGTCATGATCTCAGGGTCCTGGGATCGAGTTCCACCTCGGGCTCTCTGCTCAGTGGGGAGTCTGCTTCTCCCTCTCCCTCTGCCTGTATAGAGCTCTCTACTCCATGGGGAACCTTCTTCTCCCTTTGCTGCTTCCCCCATTTGCTCTATGCGGGGCTCGATCCCAGGCCCCTGGGATCATGACCTGAGCTACAGGTGGACGACCAACCACCCAGGAACCCCAATAAATAAAACCTTTAAAAAAAATAAAGAAGTGACATTTAAGCCAATTTATTTATTTATTTGTATTTTTAAAAAATTATTTATTTATTTGACAGAGATCCCAAGTAAGCAGAGAGTCAGGCAGAGAGGGAGGAGAAGCAGGCTCATCGCAGAGCAGAGAGCCCAATGTGGGGCTCGATTCCAGGACCCGGGGATCATGACCTGAGCTGAAGGCAGAGGCTTTAGCCCACTGAGCCACTCAGGCTCCCCTAAGCCAATTTACTTTTTTACTAGATTTGTGACCTTGGCCAAACTGCAGGAAGTTTAAAAAATGACAGTAGGCAACTGCCCAGAGCCTCAGTGGGCATAATTCCCACCTGCCTGGATCCTTGTGATGGTCCAATGAGATGATTCGGGTAGAACTTCCAGTGCGTAGTCAGCACTCCAGAAATGCACATTCCTTTCCCCTTCTAGCTCTAGCAGTGTTCTCCTGAAAATGACTCCAGGTCACACAATCTGCTTTGGCAGTTATTTAGCTACTTAATCAGTTTAACAAGCCAGGAATTTAGTGGGCAAATCAAGTCTCCCCCGCCAAATTAGCAAAAATTATACGTACACTTCAGGATTGAACCAAGACGCCTTCAATTTAGAGCCTCTTCATTATGAAATCTGGACGAGCCTTCCTCTAAAATCATCAGCTGCCAAGCAACACATTAATGTCCTCTGACCCTGCCAGTTGGCTCCAGCGAGATTTCCTTATCACTAATTTAACCTTCAGCAGTAAGTTATGGAAGGCAACCACTGCTGGACCCTCATACTGCCCAAGGGCGTGGCACCTTGATTTCTCCTTAGAGTGGAGCAGGGAAACAAACCTGCGGTAGGGAAACGGTGCTGTGATTCTCTCCGCTCACAGGCAAGGGACCCGCAGAGTTTAATTTTCACACCCAAGGTCACATGGCAAAGTTGGTAGCAAGCTAAGACCAGAATTCAGGGCTGTGGATTCTTTTGCCACTGTTTTCTTGCTTTGACCAGTGGTTGCCCAGGGTGATGATTTAAAAATCAATTCAGCAGAACTAAAACCCCTACTGACTAGTTATCCCATCACACACACACACACACACACACACACACACACACACACACGGAAGGAATGATGCTGATTTTGTCAAGAATAATGTGATGAATTGTGGTTGACATTCACTGTTCTAAAAGATCCCCACTAAGAGTTAAGACAGAGGTTATCCTATGGTAGGCCAGCTCTCAGATCACTCAGTAGAAGCTCATCTGACCACACTTTATTTATTTTTAAAAAATATTTTATTTATTCATTTGACAGACAGAGATCACAAGCAGGCAGAGAGGCAGGCAGAGTGAGAGGGGGAAGCAGGCTCCCTGCTGAGCAGAGAGCCTGATTCGGGACTCGGTCCCAGGACCCTGAGTTCATGACCTGAGCCGAAGGCAGAGGCTTAACCCACTGAGCCACCCAGGTGCCCCAGACCACACTTTAAAAACACAGTGCTACACACACACATACACTAAGGTAGTCAAACCTTTAGGTACTTATTGTTCATAGTGTACCTACAAGTAAAAGTTTAAGCCATGCTTCAGCTGTAGTCTGAAATGTGGGGAGGACCACAGAGTTGGGCCAGGAAGAAAGGCAGGGAAAGTTGGTCAACTCGATGATACAAAACCAGGGTTCTTGGTTTCTGAGTTAAGATATTTTTCAGGTTCAGGAATCACTATTTATTCAAATAGGACTTCCAATTATTATTAAAAATTATCAATCTCTAGGACTTCCAATTATTATTAAAGATTATCAATCTCTAGGGGTGCCTGGGTGGCTCAGTGGGTTAAGCATCTGCCTTTGGCTTGGGTCATGATCTCTGGGTCCTGGGATCGAGCCCCACATCAGAGTCCCTGCTCAGTGGGGGCATGTTTCTCCTTCTGCCTGCTCTGCTTGCCAGTCTGCCTGCTTGTGTGCTCTCTCTATCTCTCAAACAAATCAATAAAAGTTTAAAAAAAAAGATTTTCAATCTCTTAAATTGAATTATGTCTGAACCAACCACAGCATAACATAAATCAGCCTCTAAAACACTAGGGACATTATGAAGTTTTTATCTTTTTAAAAAATATTTTATCTATTTATTTGAGAGAGAGAGGTGGTGGGGAGAGGTAGACTCCCCACTGAGCAGAGGGCCTGACAAGAGCTGCAACCCAGGACCCTGGGATCCTGACCTGAGCCAAAGGCAGAGGCTTAACCCACTGAGCCAGTCGGGTGCCCCAAATGTCACTTCTTTAGAAGAACCTTATTTCTTCACTTTGTGGAAAGTCGATCTTCCCCTCTCCCATCCCATTTAGGTCAGATCCCAAAGGCTGGTTGTGGTTCAAAGTCTGTGATTATGGCAACTAACCGTGGTCCCCAGTTGCTTGTACTATAGAACCATCGCACATGCTGCACAAAGGATCCAGGCTCAAAGATACGAGTGAGGGAGAAGATGCCGTCCCCAGTGACAGACTGGTGGTTGAGGCGGTCCTCTAGCAGTGAGGAGCCTGCCAGGCAGGAAAAGCCCCAGAGCAGGGCTTCCAAGCTTCTGTAAGATTCTGCTGGGAGTGGCCACATCCTTCCTACAGTGGAGGAAAGTGGCCATTTACTTAACCTCTCTGTGACTCAGTCTCCTTACCTATACAACGAAAATGAGAAATGTTTTATGAAGATTAAAGGAGTGAATATCTGTAAAGTACTAAGAAAGTGTCTGACGCATAATAAGTAACATATTAGGGCTTATTAATAAGATAAATGCAAACGCAAATAAAATAAAGGACAGGGGTGCCTGGGGGGGCTCAGTCAGTTACATGTCTGACTCTTGATTTCAGCTCAGGTCATGATCTCAGGGTCGTGAGATGGAGTCCCATGTCAGGCTCTGCACTGGGCATGGAGCCTTCTTAAGATTCTTGCTCTCCTTCTCTCTCTGCCCTCTGCCCCCAACAAATACATAAATAAATAATAATTTAAAAATAAAATGAAGTATAAAGAAAGAGAGTTTTGGGGCGCCTGGGTGGCTCAGTTGGTTGAGTGTCTGCCTTCGGCTGAGGTCATGATCCCGGGACCCAGGATCGAGCCCCGCATCTAGCTATCTGCTTGCTGGGGTGTCTGCTTCTCCCTTTGCCCCTCCCCATGCTCATGCTCTGTCTTTCACTCTCTCTCTCTCTCCCAAATAAATAAGTAAATAAATCTTTAAAAAGAAAAAAAAAAGAGAGAGAGAAAGAGGGTTTCAGGTAGGGTGGCTTGACACATCTCTCTCTCTCTCTCTTTTAAAGTAGGCTCCATGCCCAGTGTGGAGCCCAACACAGGGCCTGAACCCCCACCCTGAGATCAAGACCTAAGCTGAGATCAAGAGTTGGATGCTTAACTGACTGAGCCACCCAGGTACACTTTGCCATCTTAAAACAAACAAACAAACAAACAAACAACAAACCAAACTATTTATTTTTTTAAGTAATCTGTACTTAAAGCTCCCCAATGGGGGGACTCAAACTCCCAGCCCCCAAAATCGAGGGTCATATTCTACCCACCCAGCCAGCTGGGAACCCTTGGCTTTACCCATCTTAATCCCTTCATTTTGGGTCCTTAGTCATCAACTGGGATTTTTCCCTTAACGAGAATGCATCTTTGATTTTATCATTTTCCTCAGAGGTTTTCCTCCTAAGCCCAAAATGAACTTTACAGAAACATAATTTTATTGTCAGTTTTATTAAAACAAAGAGTTTCTTTGGACTCTCATACCGGAAAGGTTCAGAGAGTACCCGGGAGCCTAGGGGTTAAATTAGACCATCTTGAGAGAGAACAGAGAAAAGCTAGAATTATATGGTTCAACAGGTGTTTTATGATGGAAACTCATTAAACTACATGAACATGTGAAAATAATACCCTGCCCTTGTATGATACTTTTCACATTTTCCTTTGGAGTACTTTCATGTCTAGAGTTTCATTTGTTCTTAGAAGGGCTGTGTGTGGCAGGGAGAGCAGTTATTCTCATTTGACATAAGAAGAAACTGAACCCGGACAGGTGACATTACTCAGCCACCATTTATTGAGCCTTTACCATGTGGGAGGCATTTGCGGTACAGAGGTGGATAAGATGTGGTGTCTGCCTTTAATTAAACCAACTCTGGAAATAAAGTTTATTAAAAGCTATAGAGTAGTATATAGGATCTAGGAGGGGCAGAGTGATAGTGTGTGTGTGTGTGTGTGTGTGAAAGGAAATCACGGAAGACTGCACAGGGGTGTGCCTTGGGTTTGGTTATAAACAGTGGGGTGCTGGTAACTACTTAACAATGGGCTCAGGGCACCTGGGGGGCTCAGTTGTTAAGCGTCTGCCTTGGGCTCAGGTCTTGGTTCCGGGGTCCTGGGATAGAGCTCCACATCAGGCTCCAGACCCGCATCGGGCTCCCTGCTCAGCGGGAAGCCTGCTTCTCCCTCTCCCACTCCCCCTGCTTGTGTTCCTCTTGCTTGTCTCTCTGTCGAATAAATAAATAAAATCTTCAAAAACAAACAAACAAACAAACAAAAACACTGGGCTCTCCAGGGCAAACAAAGCCCTACTTGAGGCATGTGCCCAGTTTTGTGTTGTAAATTCTCCCACCACAGCCAACTTCAAGCTACCCATGTGAAGTCCTGGAATGTGTGAGTTTGGAAGAGAGGCACCACAGAACTTCATCACAGAATCTTTCCACCACGCGGATAAAACGGACATGCAGAGCATCCAAAGCACGGAAAATAGGAAAATGTGGTGAAGTAATTAGGACATGATCAGATTTGAGCGTTTGGTCTCTTTTAATACAGCTTACTTGATTTTGAAGTCAACTTCATTAAAAAAAAAGATTTTATTTATTTATTTGACAGAGATCACAAGTAGGCAGAGAGGCAGGCAGAGAGAGAGGAAGAAGCAGGCTCCCCGCTGAGCAGAGAGACCAATGCAGGGCTCGATCCCAGGACCCTGAGATCATGACCTGAAGGCAGAGGCTTAACCCACTGAGCCACCCAGGTGCCCCGAAGTTAATTTTATTTTTAATAATGGTTGTGTTTAACAACCTGTTCACAAAATCTGTGTCTGGCAGTCAGCACGTGTGAGCTTGTGATCTGGTTCCAGCATGCCACTGGCCGAGAACGAGCAGCCAGGTAGGTACGCGGGGAAGGACATTGCAGGTGGAGGGGGACACGCGTGTCAAGGCAGCAAGCGCGTGGAACAGCGCAGGCCATTTATTAAACGGCCCGTGACTTGCTGAGTGCTCTTAGAGACAGATTAACTGGGGTGCTAATGAATTTGAAGCTTCAAAGCTCTCCTCACTTGTGGGCCCTCATTCCCCCCAGAAGGTCTCTTGCTTTATTTTGTATTCTTTTTCTTAAAGAGGCCTCAGTGAATGGTATAAACGTCAGATGCCAAAAATCTTTAAATCAGTCCCCGAGTGCCTGACTGAAGAAGGAACAGAGCGGGAGATGAGATTGTTAAGGGTAATGGAGAATCTTTTTTTTTTTTTTTTTTTAAAGATTTTGTTTATTTATTTGTCAGAGAGGGAGAGAGACCCAGAGAGAGCACAGGAGAAAGGGGAATGGCAGAGGGAGAGGAAGAAGCAGGCTGCCCACTGATCAAGGAGCCTGATGCGGGACTCGATCCCAGAACCCTGAGATCATGACTTGAGTTCGTGCCAGATGCTTAACCGACTGAGCCAGCCAGGTATCCCGGTGGAGAATCTTTTATGTCACACAAAGAAGTGGACTTCTATAGGCACTAAGGGAAGTAACAAGTTCTGTTTGGGCTCCATGCTCAGCAGGGAGTCTGCTTGGGATTCTCTCTCCCCCTCCCTCCTCCACAATGCCCCTCCCTCCGTGCTCTCTCTCTAAAACAAGTAAATAAAATCTTTAAGAAGAAAGGTGTATATATATATGTGTGTGTTTTTACAAGACTTTCTTTTTCTTTTTTTAAAGATATTATTTATTTATTTGACAGAGAGAGATCACAACTAGGCAGAGAGGCAGGCAGAGAGAGAGAGTTGGGGGGGGGGAAGCAGGCTCCTTGCTAAGCAGAGCCCGACCTGGGACTTGATCCCAGGACCCTGAGATCATGACCCGAGCCAAAGGCAGAGGCTCAATCCACTGAGCCACCCGGGCACCCCTAAGATTTTATTTTTCTATTTGAGAAAGAAAGTGGGAGAGCATAAGCGGGGGAGGGGTGTAGAGGGAGAAGCAGACTCCCTTCTTAGCAGGGAGCCAGATGCAAGATGTGAGCCCAGGACCCTGAGATCATGACCAGAGCCACAGGCAGCTGCTTAACAATCTGAGCCACCCAGGCACCTCTGAAAAGAAGGTATTTTTGAGGTAAAATCAGCATGACTTGGCAGTGGATTATACCCTATTACATGGGGAGGGGGAGTGAGGAACAAGAGATAAGAATAGCTGTCCGGGCTCTGGCTTGGGCAGCAGAGCATAGTGGTTCCACTAAGCAGGACAGAGCCCCATAACTAAGGTGTTTAGAACTAAAATGTATGGCTGCTTCAGTCAGAAGAGCACATAACTCTAGATCTTGGCGATGTGAGTCTGAGCCCCATGTTGGGTGTAGAGTTTACTTAAAAAAACCAACAACTTGGGGTTCCTGGGTGGCTCAGTGGGTTAAAGCCTCTGTCTTTGGCTCAGGTCATGATCCTGGGGTCCTGGGATTGAGCCCTGCATCAGGCTCTCTGCTCAGTGGGGAGCCTACCTCTCCCTCTTTCTCTGCCTGCCTCTCTGCCTACTTGTGATCCCTGTCTGTTGAATAAATAAATAAAATCTTTAAAAAAAAAGACAAAAAACCCACAACTACAAAACCCATTCTTATGAATGGATGATGGTTTTTGTAAAATTAATTAATTTGACAGAGATCACAAGTAGGCAGAGAGGCAGGCAGGGGGAGAGAGGGGGAAGCAGGCTCCCTGCTGAGCAGAAAGCCTGACGCAAGCCTCGATCCCAGGACCCCCAAGATCATGACCTGAGCTGAAGGCAGAGGCTTAATCTGCTGAGCCACCCGGGGGCTCCGGAGGTGGTGGGTGTTTCAGTAAGTCAGACTTGGGTTCTAATGGCAGCCCTGACACTTGCAGCAGAACTAGAAAGTGGATGAGTTGTTTCAGATGAGCTTCCGTTTCTTCTGCTCTAAAACCTGACAGTTATTACGGAGAGTGAATCAAGTTTGCAAGATAGGGCTCACTAAATTGGAAGAAGGCTAAGTATGGGGCAGCAAAGAAAATCAGTTCGATTGTGTTGGATTTGCGGTGCCTGTGGGATATCCCAGTGGAGCTATCCCAATATCGAGATGGAGCCCTGGAGATATTAATATTAAAAGGCAGCTGAAGAAAGAAGGTCCAACAGAGGAGATTGTGAAGGAGTGACTACAGGATAGGAAGAGGGCTAGGAGACAGTGACGTCATGGAAATCACTGCTGAACCTTGGCCTCACGCAAATTGGGTTTCAGCTCTGTCCACTTCAACCCCACCCCCCTCAATTCCCACTATCTTTTTTCCAAATCCCCATCTTTACCATTGAGTCTCGTGCCCATGGTCTCTCCATTCCACATCTATCACACCATACCCTTACCTCCCTTGTCCTTGTGCTGATGCCACACCTGTCGTGCACAATCCCAACTCCGGATCAATGTGACAGCCCCCTTTTCTCTGCCCTGATGTCCTTGTGTCTGGCCACTGCCAGAGAACATAACACCACCACGTGGGCATCGATGTCATCATGATCTCAGAGGAGTTCACAGTGCTGCCTCCTGATGTTTCCAATTGTTTCCTGGGATTGGCTGGAGAGAGCCGCTGAATTTCCCCGGGACCCTCTGGGAAGCACTCTGAAGTGATCTGTGAAAGAGAGGAGGCTGGCAAATCTGGCCAAGTCTGGCCAAGTCTGCCTAGAGGGCTTTGATGCATTCGGGGCATGGCTGGAAAGAAGAGAGATGGTCTTATCTCAGGGGAGCAATGGGCACGAGTCCCAGTGGCTAGGATCTACCTGGGAGCTAATGAAGCTGTAGTTTTAGGGCCCCTTCCTTGCCCAAATAACTTTGAAGGCCCTTTACTTCATTTTGTATTTGCTATTGTGTGTGATGTTTCTTTAAGATGCTCTCCCAAGTCGTGTAAACGGGGCCTCATCAAACCAGGACCCACCTCTGATCTGTTACCCAGCCTAAACAGCCGCTTCCCACTGCAGTCACAAGGCTGTATAAGCTTGTTTGAACTCAGATGCCACCCTAGGAAGCAGGATGATGGGAAAGTCCTGAATGGACAGTTTTCTTCTCTACTGAAGTGGTATGTTCTTTATTTTTTAATCGGCAAAATATGTTGATTGTTTATTGTCTTCAATTCAACAGGCACCAAAGAGTATATAGCAAAAGACAAGTCTCCCTCTCACTAACACATCTTTGCCCAGCAGATGTCCATACTTTACAAGATCTTGTGTCTTCTTTCAGAGGTATCAAATATATACTTTTGTTTGCTTTTCCTTTATAAAAATTTTTTAAATTTAAAAAATGTTTCCAGTGTTCCAAGATTGTTCATGCACCACACCCAGTGCTCCATGCAATCCGTGCCCTCCATAATACCCACCACCAGGCTCACCTAAACCCCCAGGCTCCTCCCCTCCAAAACCCTCAGTTTGTTTCTCAGAGTCCACAGTCTCTCATGGTTCATCTCCCCCTCTGATTTTCGCCAATTCACTTTTCCTGTCCTTCTCCTAGTGTCCTCCGTGTTATTCCTTATGCTCCACAAGTAAGTGAAACCATATGATACTTGGCTCTCTCTGCTTGGCTTATTTCACTCAGCATAATCTCCTTCAGTCCCGTCCATGTTAATACAAAAGTTGGGTATTCATCCTTTCTGATGGCTGAGTAGTATTCCATTGTATATACAGACCACATCTTCCTTATCCATTTGTCGCATCTTGGTTCTTTCTACAGTTTGGCGACTGTGGCCATTGCTGCTATGAACATTGGGGTACAGATGGCCTTCTTTTCCCTACCTCTGTATCTTTGGGGTCAATACCCAGCAGTGCAATTATACTTACCATTGGCAGATAGCTTCTGTGGTGCTGGATTGGTTTGGTGGGGAGCAGTAAGTCATTTGCAGCCGAGTCTGATGAAGAAGGTGGGTCCGTGGTTGTTTCCTAGAAAGGCTGCAGGAGGGGCTTCCCGGAAGAGAGAGGATCCTGGGCAAGGATACCCAGCATTCTGGGAGCTGTGGTAGGCTGAAATTGCTAGGATGAATGTTTTGTAGAAGGCAGATTGAAGAACATAGAGGCAGGGGAGAGCTGACAAAGGCCTTGATACATATGTATTACCATCAAGCTCCGTGGGCTTTGTGCATGCATTGGGCACATCTTTAACTTTATCCTGGTGTAAGGGGCAACAAGGAAATGTGTAATCAGAGGAAGGGGCTGGTTAGATTTGTGTTTGGATACGTAACTGGCTGCTGGTAGAGGGTGGAGAGTGGGGCAAGAGTAGAAGTAGCAAGATCGTTAAGAGTCTACAACAGTAGCCCGAGTGAGAGATGATGGCGGCCTGGACTAAGAGAGAGAGAATGTGATGAGTTTGGAAGGTATTTACAAGGGAGAAGGGGAGGATTTGGTGGCTAGGTAGCTGCACGAGTAAATGAAGAGTCAAGAATGATTTTTGTCTAACTATAGAGAACAAACTGATGGCTACCAGGAGGGAGTTGGGTTGGAGGGTGGGGGAAACAGGTGATGGGGGTTAAGGAAGTCACATGCGGCGAGTCACACCAGGTGTGGTATGAAGTGTTGAATCTGTGTATTGAACACCTGAAACTAATATTACACCATAGTTTAACCTAATTAATTGGAATTTAAATTAAAAACTTTTTTTTTTTTTTTAAAGAATGATTTTTGGCTTGGGCAGGTAGGTTGATGGTGGTGGGAGTGCTGTTGGGGGAAGATGAAGAGGAACAGTTTGGGTTGTGGGACAATTAGGAATTCTAATTCGGTCATGTTAAGTGTGCTATTCTTGGTAGACAAGTAAGCAAATAAGTCAACTTATCGGTAGTCGTTATACAAATCTAGACCTAGTAATATCTAAATACATGGCTAGAGATATAAATTTGGGCAATACTGGCATCTTGAAATTGAAACCTTGTGGAAGCCAGGCACTAACAAGAGAAAAGGTAGGATCAGGTCTTTAGGATTTCAAATGTTTAATAGTTCAATAAAAGAAGATGAGCCTGAGACGTACGAGAAAAACAATGAGATAATAGTTTCAAGGAGGCCGAGAGGGAGAGGCCAAGGAAGGTGCTGTTTCAAGAAGGAGGAAAGAGTTTTCAGCAGTCGAATGCATGTAAGGTGATGACTAAGAACATGGCCATTAGATTTGAAGATAATACAGATCATTTGTGACCCTAGTGAGGCAAGTTTTGGTGGAGTTATGGGGATGGAAGCTTGACTGGAGTGGATGGAGAAGTGAGCGAGGGTGAAAAATGGAGATTTCCAGTATAGACAACACTTTTGAGACATTTGACTGATGATCAAGAGGACAGAACTAGGGGCCCCTGAGTGGGCTCAGTTGGTTGAGTGTCTGACTCTCCGTTTCAGCTCAGGTCATGATCTCAGGGTTGTGAGATCGAGCCCCGCGTTGCATTCTGTGCTCTGTGCTCAGAGGGAGTCCGCTTGGGACTCCCTCTCTCTCATTCTTTCTCTGCCCAATCCCCCACCTAAGATAAAGAACTAAATCCTTAAGAAAAGAGGACAGAGCTGTAGTAGCAGTAGGAAAGGAAAGGAAAGATTCAGTTGAAAGGTAGCCACTGAAGATATTTAGAAAGAAAATAACATTAATAGTGTAAGATTCCTGAGAAAGTGGGTGAGGTGAGATCCGTGATTCTCAGATGTGGTCCCTGGACCAGTAGCATCACAATCACCTGAACTGGTTAGAGATGCAGGTTCTCAGACCTCACTTGAAACTGACTGACTCAGAAACTTTGGAGGCTGGGGCCTAGACAACAAACCTTCCAGAGGATTCTGGTGTATACTCAAGTTTGAGAGCCACTGTACCATAGATAAAAGGAAGGATGCCTCCTTTACAGTAAGAGGAGAGAAAGTGGATCAGAAAAGTATAGATGAGGATAGACAGATCAGTTTGGTATGGGAAAGTTCATTTACTCATTCAATAAATATTTATTAAATCTCTAACATGTGCCAGGCACTAAAAATACAGACCAACAAATTCCTGACCTTGTGCAATTTACACTGTAGCCAGGGGAGACATAATAAACAAGTAAACAAGGAAAATCTATTATAAGGCCTTTGGATTTTACTCTGAATGAGCAGTGAATGCATTGCTAGAATGTAAACTCCATAAAGGCAGACTTTTTATCTGTTTTTTTTTTTTTTCACTTCTGTGTCCCCATGGCTTGGAATGGTAACTTGATTATGTTTGTTGAACAAGAAAATTGGACGGCTTTGGGATAACAGGATTTGGTTAGATTTTTAAAAGCCTTGCTGTGTTGAAAACAAACTTTTGAGGTCAACAGTGGAAGAAGGACATCAGCTATAGGCCACAGCCATATTCCAAGCAAGGACATCAGTTAGAGGCCATTGCCATATTCCATTGCAAGAGCAATTCCAAGCCATCGCCATATTCCAAGATCATGGCTTAGTACAGGGCAGTGGTGGTAGCGATAGTGAGAAGGGTTCAGATTCTGAACGTATTTTGAAAGTAGAAGCAGCAGGATTTTTCTTTTTTTTGGATGAACTAGATGTAGGGGGGAAAGAAAAAGAGGAAAGTCAGCTATGACTCGAAGGATTTAGGCCTGAGCAGCTGGGAGGCAAGAGTTGCTATTGACTAGAGGAGGAAGGGCTATGTGAGTAGCAGGTGTGTGAGGGGAAGAAGGGGTTGGAGATCAGCAGCAGAGGCAGGTTTCTTGTAAAGCTAATGACACTTACGTCTCTCATTTGCTCAAGCTCTAGCAATATGTTAGTAAGTTATTTTCTTTTTCTTTAAGATTTTATTTATTTCTTAGAGAGAGAGAGAGAGAGAGATTACAAGTAGGCAGAGAGGCAGGCAGAGGGAGCGGGGAAATCAGGCTCCCTGCTTAGCAGAGAGCCCCATGTGGGGCTTGATCCCAGGACCCTGAGATCATGACCTGAGCCAAAGGCAGAGGCTTAACCCACTGAGCCACCCAGGCGCCCCGGTAATAGTATTTAGATACATAGCCTTTAGGAAGGTAATTAAGGTTAAATGAAATAAAAAATGTAGGGCCCTAATCTGATATAATGGATATCTTTATAAGAGAAAGAAACACCAGAGAGCTCTCTTTCTCTCCATGCATACACAAGAGAAAAGCCATGTGAGCACGCAAGGAGAAGGTGGCCTTTTTAGAAGCCAGGACGAGAGGTCTCACAAGACACTAACCGTGACACTCCTTGATTTTGGACTTCTGGCCTCTAGAACTATGAGAAATTAAACGTCTATTGTTTAAGTCCCCCAGTCTGTGGGCAGCAAAATAGTCTGGAGTTCAGGAGAGAGGTCTGGCTGAAGATACAATTTTGGGAGTCATCAACATATAGGCAGTAGGACAGTAGGTGACGTCTTGAAGCTGGATGCAGTCATCAAGGGAGTGAAGGTAGGTAAAGAGAAGAGGTTCAAGGGCAGAGCCATGGCGCTCTCTAACATCCAAAGTTGCCTTGATGTTGAGGGACCAGCAATGGAGAGTGAAGAACAGTAGCCACGAAGGGGAAAGGGAAACAGAGAGATTGTTGCATCTTTGAAACCAAGGTCTAGAAGTACGTCAAGAAGAAGAGAGTAACTGTGTCAAATGCTGCTGATAGATCCAGAAAGATGGGGACAGCGCGTACTGTTAGCTTGAGGTACATGAAGTGATTGCTTTGCATCTGCAAGCATGGTCATCCATTGAGAGATGGGGGCAGGGCGGAGAGTTGGGGACGTGGCAAGACGGGAGGCATAAAGAGGTTGAGGAAGTCTAGAGAAGGGAAAGCACAGACTGACTGGGGAGAAGGCGCAGGAAGGCAGGGCAGCATGGAGGGCCCGTTGGGAGATGTCCCCGCAACCCTTGGAGTCCCAGCTGTGGCAGGGAAGAGGCCTGCGAAGGGTTAATAACTTTTATACATTTCTTGAAAACTAAGAACAGCAGATCCTTGTTCAGGGCCTCAGAGACAGTTTCAAGATAAGAAAGAACAGGATGCTGACAGTCCGGGAGAGGCCGCTTGGACCTCAGGGGAGTGTCGCGTAGCAACGTCCAGCTGTGAGATCCTGCAGCCGGAGACTGCTGGGACACTGCTGCTCCGTCGGGGCTCTTACTCCTGCACAAGAGCCGCCCCCAAAGCAGCCAGGTGAGAGCTGTTGGCCTGCTGTCGCTTCCCATTTCCTGGCTGGCCTCAAGGATCATGTAGGCATGTGTCTAGTACATTGCAAGGGGAACCAGGAACGAGATCCAGATGGCCGAGCTCCGACAGGCTCAGCAATGCATTCCTTGCCTTTCTGGGGTTAACATCACCCAAAGGAATATTAATATCTAATCCTCAATGAGAACTCTTGTCCGTACTCTCTGGGTCCACTGACTGAAGGCCCAGCCTAGCGTGGTGTGGTGGACAGTACCGCTGTCCCCATTCGATGGAGGAGACCACCGAGGTGCGGAGGGGTCACCTGACTGGCTCAGGGGACACACCGCTAGGAAGGGCAGGGCCAGAATTCAGAGCCAGGCAGACCGGCCGATGGAGTATAAAACACAGGGAGCGTTCGCCAGGTTTATGTGCCAGGCCGGGCACTAAGCCCTTTACGTGGATTATCTCATTTCATCCTCGCTCCAACCCACTGAGGCTGACACCATTATTAATCTCATTTGGCTAATGAGGTCAAGTAACTTAATCCAGCTCACATCACTAAGAAATGGTGGGGGCCACTTCTGAACTTGGCAGAGGCACGAGGAAAGCTGGTAAATGCCTTGTCTGGCAGATAGATGTGAAAAATCACGGCAAGCTTCTTGTAAGCCTGTGGGTTTTGTCTTAAAGGGCTCTTTGCCTCAGCGGGGCTAAGGGGTCCACAGCCCACGTCGGAGGGCAAGGCTGGACGGGGAACTTTGGGGCTAGTCAGCATTAGCTGGTGCCCAAGGAGCTCTCCCCAGCAAGGAGTGTAGACAGAGGAGGGGAGAGAGGCCAGCACCAAGTCCTTGGGGACTTCAACATGGAAGGGAGTGGCCCCTAGGGTCAAACGGGGGCGACGAGGAAGACAGCGGAGGGGCACGCGATGGCTCTAGCAGCCCTGGGGACCTCAGGGAGAGCCGTGGCAGTGGGGCGGTCTGCATGGGTGCAGGGTGAGGAAGCGCAGACAATGGGGGAGGGGTGAGCGGGCAGAGGAGCTGGGGGAGCGGGGTGAGGAAACGGGGGAGCCCCCCAGGAGGGACCCCTCGCTGTCTGATAGTGCGGGCAAGTTCGCACGGGCGGGTGGGGCTGGGTCAAGTTTGTAGGTGGAGCCCGGTGCAGCTGCCCAGCTCCCCGACGCTCCATGCCTCCCCCTGAAGGTGGGGGAGGCAGATCGTTGGTCTGGGGACAGAATGGAGGGCCCCCCTGCCCGGCTGACAGGGGCTGACAGGTTCAGGCGCTGGGGAGAAAGCCCTTCAAGTGAGGCCGTGCTGGGAAAATGGGGACCTCTCTGGATTCTGCAAGTCGGCTGGAACTTAAAGGAAGAAGTTTCTTTGTTCTTTTGTTTTGTTTCTAAAGATTTTACTCATCGGACAGAGACACATGGAGAGAGGGAACACAAGCAGGGGGAGTGGGAGAGGGAGACACAGGCCTCCCGGGGAGCAGGGAACCCCACATGGGACTCGATTCCAGGACCCTGGGATCAAGACCCCAGCCGAAGGCAGATGCTTTAACTGACTGAGCCTTAAACCACTTAGGCACCTAGGCGCCCCTAAAGGAAGAGGTTTAATGGAAAAGTGAGAAAGTAGGAAGGTCCGAAAGTCATGGCCTAGTCCGAGAGTGACATTTTGGAGCTGGGAGATTTCAACAAAGCAGGTGTACCCAGGGGTGGCAAAGAAGTGGCGTCCATGGGCATGGGCTGTGAGGTTGGGAGTGAGACCCCAGAAGGAAGGAGAGGCGGGCACGGGGAGGCATGGTGTTTGGAGGAGGGTCTCCATAGGCACGGGAGTTGTCCAGGATGATGGCAGTGTGGGAAGTCTGGAGCAGAGGCGAAGGGCAGCCTGGTCTCTTGTTCTCATGGTTGGGGAGGATGAGCAGCCTCCCGTGGGGAGGACGACCCCCTACCTGGGATGTGGTGGATTCAGCCTGGGGGTCGGGCTATCTGCCAGTGAGGTTAATGACTAGAAGAGGCAATGTTTAAATGGTACTTGACTGTTGGTAATGTGGTTCTCAACTGAAATATTCTTCTGCATGAATTTTCGGCAAGTCTGTTAACTTGCTTTCTTTTCTTTTTTTGTTAGTTTTATCTTATTTCATTTATTTGACACAGAGAGAGACAGCGAGACAGGGAACACAAGCGGGAGGAATGGGAGAGGGAGAAGCAGGCTTCCCGCTGAGCAGGGAGCCCTTTGCGGGCCTAGATCCCAGGGCCCTGGGATCGTGACCTGAGCCGAAGGCAGACTCTTAACGGCTGAGCCGCACAGGTGCCCCTGTTAACTTGCTTTCTGACCCAAACAGCTTGGAAACACTATGCTGGTTTATACAAAGTTACAAGTGTGTCTTGAGCAAAACTTTAAAGCTATTTTAACACTACTCTCCATATAGTCTGTTCTTCTTTTGCTCATTCCTCCCCTGCCCCCCACCTAAACAAACAGAGAAACAAGCATATAAATTCCTAGCATCATATCCCGCTTTCCAGATCCCTGACCTTTGCGGGGCGTTTTGCCCCAGTGAGCGGAAAAGACCAGAATTAAGGCTTCTGGCCTAATACTTTCTTCCTACCACACGGGGGCAGACTTTTTAACGAAAAGGGGGAAAACAACTGTTTATCTTGTACTGTATAGAATTGCAACCAGAGACAGGGCTGTACCGTCATTGTGAAGACCAGGGTTATCGAGGCTGCACTGTGTATCTGGAAGTTGCTTAGAGAGTAGACCTTAAAAATCCTCATCACAAGAAAAAAATTAAATGTGAGGTGATGGATGTTATATGGACTTACTGTGATGATCGTTTTACAAGAGATACATATATCAAGTCATGTTGTATACCTTAAACTCCTACGGTAGCTATAGGCCAATTATGTTTCAATAAAACTGGAAAAATGAACATAGGAAGGAAATAGGGAGAAGTTACGTGAAAGCCAGATTTTGTGCGGTTTTTAGGTCTTGCCAAATCTACTGCTTTCCTCAGATCTGCAAGTCTCCCTGTTCCTTCTCCACCGATGAACTAGCTCCCTTCTGTCCTTCCTTTCTTCTTTCCTTCCTTCCTCTCCCACTCTCTGCCTCCCACAAATCTGTGTTTACTCTAGGTGGAGCTGCCTGATAAAATTCAGGATGCCCAGTTAAATGTGAAGAGCAGATAAACAACAAATATTTTATAGTATAAGTATGTCCCATTCATATTCCGGGGACATACTTAGACTACAGAAGGTTGATTACTTAGCCCAAATTCAAATTTAATTGGGTGGCGTGTATTTTTACTTGCTAAATCTGGTGATCCCATAACTCGGCCCAGAGCAGTGCTGGAAGCAGGCTGGCAGCGGCTGGATAAAGGGCTTGGGGTCTCCTCGCAGGGGTGTGACTAAAGTCCCGAGTGGTGCAGTGCTGGTGGCTGTGGGCCGTGGCCCGGCCTGTGCCCTCATGGAAGACCACCTCCGCAACCTCACCTTCCAGGCTGTCTCTTATGTTCCATTCTTTCCACGGGAAATATCCAGCTGCAGGGTCTCCTTCTCTGGGAAGCCTTTCCAGATCTCCCCAGCAACAGCTGTCACCTCAACACTTTGTATTTACCTCTTTGTTAACACCTATCACACTATAAGCTTTACTCTGTCTTGGGCACCAGGCTGTAAGGAACTAGAGTTCAGAGAGGTCAGAGCTCTCCCCCTACCGTTCATCTCTGTTTCTCATTTGCAGACACAGTGTCTGGCACAGAATAAGCCACATACAAGAAAGGGTCCTGATTAGACGACTTCTAGTGTCCTCTACAGATTCAGAAGGAGTCCCAGGTTAAGTCGCAGGCTGGCGGAGCACGGACAATAACCTCATTTCTGTCACTGGCTGCAGCAAATTGCTCCAAGAGGCTGGTTGAGGAACACTGGTTAAAAAGTACTTGCTGGGGGCACCTGGGTGGGGTGTGGCTCAGTCGTCAGACGTCTGCCTTTGGCGTGGATCGTGATCCCGGGGTCCTGGGATGGAGCCCACATCTGGGATTCCCTGCTCAGTGGGGAGTCTACTTCTCCCTCTGCCTCTGCCTGCTGCTCCCTCTGCTTGCGCTCTTTCTCTCTCAAATAAATAAATAAAATCTCCAAAAAAAGTGCTTCAATATGTCAACTGTATGTCAATAACATTTTTTTTTTTTTTAAAGTGCTCTGGCCGAGGGTCACCTGGAGCCGTGAGCTGCCTCTGGGATATCTTTAGGGATCAGCACTGTGGCAGAAGGTGTCGAGAGCCAAATCGAGAACTACCGCACCGCCCCTGGTGACAGCCGCTTCCCCAACCAGAACCAGACTGGGAACCTCGGGCAGAACTACCCGGACGTCCTTCGCTGTAAGAAGGCAGTGACGGCTGAAGGGGGTGATGTCTCTGTGTGACAATGGCACCGGTGTGTGTACACGTCCAGCTGTCCCACATCCTGGGGGTCAGTCTGGCACGACCGCTGATAATAAGAACTCATTGGAAATGTGTGAGACTGTGTCTTTGTAAAAGAGCTGGATGATGGGGCAAGAACCCCGGGGTGGAATTGGTACCTCCTTGACCAGTGGGAGGGGCTTCCGGGTAATTGTTTTCCCTGTTTTGTTTTGTTGTATGTTATTAAATTGACCACCTTCTCTATCTGGACAGTAGACTGAGTGATTATACAAAATAGCCTTGAGCCCCTGTATGTGCTAAAATTTATCTGTATATTCCCCTTTATTGTCTACACAATATTTTATAGAGTGCTTTAAGTTTGCATGTGACTTAAAATCAACCAGAAAATGCTTCATAAAAATGGATCTGAAGGGGCATGTGCACCCCCATGTTTATATCAGCAACGTCCACAATGACCAGACTGTGGCTGTCCATTGACAGATGTCCTTTGACAGATGAATGGATAAAGAAGATGTGGTATATACACAGAATGAAATATTACTCCACCATCAAAAAGAATGAACTCATACCATTTACATTGACATGGATGGAACTGGAGGGTATTATGCTGAACAAAACATGTCCATCAGAGAACAGTTTCATACGGTTTCACTCATATGTGGAATTTAAGAAACAAAACAGAGGATCATAGGGGAAAAGAGGGAAAAAGAAGACTAAATCAGAGAGGGAGACAATCCATAAGAGACTCTTAACTCTAGGAAACAAACTGCGGGTTGCCGGAGGGGAGGTGGGCTGAAGGATGGGGTGACTGAGGGATGGGCTTTAAGGAGAGAGCAGGATGTGATGAGCACTGGGCGCTCTTTGCAACTGATGAATTACTGGCCTCTACCTCTGAAACGAATCATGCACTATATATTAACTAAATTGAATTTAAATAAAAAATGGACTCTTTAAAGTATCGATGGCTTAAAAATTACTGCAGGGTTAGATGATCAAAATAATCCCCAGAAATGCAACAGAATCCTCAGCACTAGGGAAGACTTCTAGATCTTTTTCAGACCAAGTTGAATGAATAGTAGTGGCAGGAAATGGGGGAAAACCCAAAGAAAGAAACTGGTCTTCACTTCTTGTTGATTCCTTTCTAACCTCTGAACTTCCTGGCTTGAAGTTTTATTTTTATAGACTTCTATGCTCTTTGCCTCCATCGCATCCTGGAACTCACAAGTAGAAGTCCACCTTCAACCCGCCTTTCAGGGGTAATTAAATAACAGCTAATGCTATTCAGTGCTTCCTCTGCCCAGAGCACTGGTGCAAGTGCTTTACAGGTATTAACTCAGTCAAGCTGAAAAGGAGGTAACATAACACAAGTATCCCCTCTGGAGCCAGGCCTTCTGAGTTCATGGTTGAGCTGTACCACTTCCTAGCGGTTGACCTTGGACAAGTTGATTAACTTCTCTGGTCCTCAAATTCTCCATCTATAAAAGGGGAATGATGGTATTAGATCCACCTTATGGGGTTGGAAAAAGAATAAAATCAATCAACATATGTAAAATACTTAGAATAGTGACTGACATCCAGTAAGTATTATGTGAGTGTATATGCGCAGGCACAGATTTCTAATATATACATCTCTCTCCCTCTAGAGAGATAATAAAATCTGTAGCTATAGATAAACTTATAACTCTATCAGGAAGATACTCTGGGGGCACCTGGTTGACTCAGTAAAGTGTCTGTTTTCAGTTCAGGTCGTGATCTCGGGGTCATGGAATCAAGGCCTATGTTGTCGGGCTCCCTGCTCAGCAGGGACTTGGCTTCTCCCTCTCTCTCTGCCCCACCCCTTTCTTGTGCCCTCTATCTCTTTCAATCTCTCTGTCTCTCAAATAAATAAAATCTACAAAAAAGAAGATACTCTTATTATCCTCGTTTTACAGATAAAAAAATGGAGGTTCAGCAAGGTCAAGTAGTTTTTTAAGGTCATACAGTCTGCCTTCCTAGCCACAACACTGCTTCTGTTTTTGTTTTGTTTTAAATAAACTTTTATTTATTGATTGATTTTGAAAAGATTTATTCATTTATTTTAAAGGGAGAGAGAGAGAGAGAGAGAGTGTGTGTGTGTGTGTGTGTGTGTGAGCGAGCTAGCCAAGCAACAGGGGGCTTCATCCCAGGACCCCAAGATCATGACCTGAGCCAAAATCAAGAGTTGGCCACACAACCAACTGAGCCACCCAGATACCCTGATTTTTTTTTTAATAGGCTCCATGCCCAATGTGGGGCTTGAACTCAGGACCCTCAGATCAAGATTTACATGCTCTATCACCTGAGCCAGCTGGGTACCCCCAAAATAAACTTTTAAATTTAAAAATAATTTTAACTTACAAAGAGTTACAAAGATAGTTCAGCGAGTTCTCATATACCTTATACCCAGCTTCCCCTAATGTTAACATCTTACATAATCATCTACATTTGTCACAAGAAATTAATGTTGGTACTATGTTACTATTATTAAATAAGCTGTACTTATATATTATATTAATATTATACAGGTATTAACTGTATATAATATATAATATATAATATATATAATATAATATATATAACATTTATATATAATATAATATATAATATTAATATAATAAATATTAAACTATTGACTGTTAACTATTAATGGCTCTGGATTTCATAATGGATATCATAATAGGAACTGGATTTCACCAGTTTCCCCACCAATATCCTTTTCCTGTTCCAAAATCCAATTCAAGATGCCACATTGTGTTTAGCCCTACTGCTTCTTCCTTTTTTAAATTCCAGTATAGTTAACATGGTATTATATGAGTTTTAGGCATATGATATAATGATTCAACACTTGTATCCATTACTCAGTGCTCTTCATGATAAGTGTACTTTTTTTTTTCTTTAAAGATTTTATTTATTTATTGGAGAGAGAGAAAGTGCACAAGCAGGGGGAGCAGCAGAGGGAGAGGGGTAAGTAGGCTCCCTGCTGAGCAGGGAGCCTGATATGGGGACTTGATCCCAGGACCCTGACATTATGACCTGAACTGAAATCAAGAGTCAGATGCTTAACTGACTGAGCTGCCCAGAAACCCCTGCTTATTTAAGAATTTAAAAAAAAATTTTAAGTAATTTCTATACCTAACATGGGGCTTGAACCTACAACCCTGAGATCAAGAGGTACATGCTCTACTGACTGAGCCAGCCAGTCATACTGCTTCTTAATACCTATCAAGCAAGTACCCTGGGTCAGGCCCTATAGTAGGTACCGGGGACAGGGAGATGGGTAAGAAACTGTTCCTGCCCTCAGGAAGCTCACCGACTATTGGAGAGAGAGAAGCAAGCTTTCAGTTATAATAAAGGGTAGTCAGGGCGATTACAATTAAGCATAGAGGGTTGTGGGGGCACAGAGAAGAAGTATCTAAATCAGTCGGGGGTATCTAAGCCGAGAGCTGAAGGATGAATAGGAATTTGCCAGCCAAGATCAGGGTGTGTGGGTGACTGGAGTGGGAGTGGACATTGCAAACCATACTTAAGGTAGAGAAAACCTCATGTGCAAAGATCCAGAGGGGGAGAGTGTGAGTATGGCCAACTTTGGGAACTTCTCCAGCCACAAGACTTCACCACAAACTCTGAAACTCCCACCTGGACCACAATCGTCAACAGTGGCTCTGACCTTTTCTAAGCCTTCAAGTTCTTTCTGTGCTTTGGTGGTCCGCCCTCCATCACACACACTGTCCCCCACTCACTCACATCCCAACTGGCTTTACATTCAGTCCTACCAGGACTGGACTCTGAAGTCCCCTAGGTCAGTCCTTGACCCTGGGAAAACCCCACACCTCCTAATCTCAAGTAAAAGTCAGACACTGGTTCATTTTGCTATAACTTCCTCCTAATCTTGGCCAAACTTTGACTATGAGATGTGACAGGGCCCTGAGCTTTGGAGTCAGGCAGACATGGGTTTGAATCCTGACTTCTCTACTCATCATCTCAGGGGCCTTAGACCAGGTAGTCACCATTTTGTTTTATTAAAATTTTTTAAAAAGTTGAGTATAGTTGACACACATTGTTACATTAGTTTCAGAAGTACAACATAGTGATTCAACTTCTCTTACGTTATATTATGGCTCACCACAAATATAGCTACCATAGAGTCACCACACGTTGCTACTACAATGCCATTCACTCTCTTCCTGTGCTTTTTATTCCTGTGACTTATTCATTCCCTAATATGTTCACCATTTTAATTTTGTTTCTTTTTCTGTAAAATAGGAATGCCAAAATTGTCCACCACCAAGAGCAGTTGTGAAGATTAAACATAATATAGGTGTACAAAATTTAACTCAAAATGGATCAAGGACTTAAATGGGAGACCTCAAACAATTGAACTCTTAGAAGAAAACATGGGATGAAAGCTTCATGGGCAATGATTTCTTGGACATGACACCAAAGGCACAGGTAACAAAAGAAAAAAAAACAAATTGACTTCATGAAAATTTAAAAGTTTAGTGCCTCAAAAGAGTAAAAGAGAGTAAAAAGGCACAGAATAAATTTATCCATAGAGTAAAAAGACAACCCAGAGAATGTGAAAATATCTTTGAAGACCATATGTCTGATATGCAGAATATATACAAAACTCCTAAAATGCAACAATGAAAATATAAGCAACCTGATGCAAAAATGAGCAAAGGACTTGAATAGACATTTCTCCAAAGAAAATATACAAATGGCCAATAAACACATGAAAAGATGCTCAGCGTCATTAATCATTAGGGAGATGCAAATCAAAACTACAATGGGAGACCACTCCATACCCAATAGGATGGCTACTATGAAAAAAACAGACAGTAACATGTGTTAGTGAGGATGTGGAGAGAAGGAAGCCTTGTACACTGTTGGTGGGAATGCAAACTGGTGCAGCCACTGTGGAAAACAGTATGGTGGTTCCTTAAAAAACTAAAAATAGAACTACCTTATGATCCAGCAATTCCACTTCTGGGTATATACCCAAAAGAATTGAAATCAGGGTCTCAAAGAGATATTTGTATACCCATGTGCTCATAGTAGCATTATTCACAATAGTGAAATCATGGAAGCAATACAATTGTCCATCAATGGATGAATGGATAAGCAAAATGTGGTTGTGAGCACCTGGATGGCTCGGTTGGGCACCTGCCATAAGCTCAGGTCATGATGCCAGGGTCCTGGGATAGAGCCCTACCTGGGGCTCCCTACTAAGTAGGGAGTCTGCTTCTCCCTCTCCTTCTGCCCACCACCCCCGCTCATATATTCTCTTTCCCACTTTGCTCTCTGAAATAAATAAATAAATAAATAAATAAATAAATAAATAAAATCTTTTAAAAATTGTGGTTGTAAAGGGAAAGAGTGAGGCCTCTCCTCCTGTGTTGCTTTTCACTCTAATGTGACTACCACACTCACAGCACTCCTAACACCAGTTCCATGGGTGTTCCCCTCACCAAGGAATTCTCTAACACAGACTAGCTGTCCTACAATTTAACTCAGTTCTGACACTGTCTACTTGGAGATAGCATTAGATCTCACAGCTTAAGGGCTCAGTCCAACAAGATTTTTCCTCCCTCCCCCCCAACTTCAGATGCCAATTGTAAATAGTAGGTCCCCAGGTTACCCACACTTTTGTCCAACATGGCTACAAATAGGAGGTTACCATGACTCCCTCCTGGGGTTTGATTAATTTGCCAGAGCAGCTCATGGAACCGAGGGAGATACTTATATTTACCCATTTATTAAGGAATATGATAAGGGACACAGGTGAACAGCCAGATGAAGAGATACATAGGGTGAGTTCTGGGAGTGTTCCAAGTACAGGAGCTTCTGTCCCCATGGAACTGGGGGGCATCACCCTCACAGTACCTGAATGTGTTCATCAACCTGGAATCTCTCTAAAACCCTAGTACTGGGACTTTGAGGGAGGCTTCTTCACATATGCATGATCAATCATTAACACCACGTCCAGCCCATCTCCCCTCTCTGGAGAAGTGGGAGCTGTGGCTGAAAATTCCAAGTTTCTATATGGAACTTGGTCTTTTTGGTGACCAGCCCCCATCCAGGAGCCATCCAGGAGCCATCCAGGAGCCATCCAGGAGCCCATCCAAAGTTGCCTCATAAGGACAAAAGGTATTCTTATCACCTAGGAAATTTCAGAGGATTTAGGAGCCCTGTGTCAGGAACCTGCATCAAAGACCAAACATTAGAACAAAAGATGCTCTTTTTTTTTTTTTATAAACATATATTTTTATCCCCAGGAGTACAGGTCTGTGAATCACCAGGTTTACACACTTCTCAGCACTCACCAAAACACATACCCTCCCCAATGTCCATAATACCACCCCCATCTCCCAAACCCCCTCCCCCCAGCAACCCTCAGTTTGTTTTGTGAGATTAAGAGTCACTTATGGTTTGTCTCCCTCCCAATCCCATCTTCTTTCATTTATTCTTCTCGTACCCACTTAAGCCCCCATGTTGCATCACCACTTCCTCATATCAGGGAGATCATATGATAGTTGTCTTTCTCCGCTTGACTTATTTCGCTAAGCATGATACGCTCTAGTTCCATCCATGTTGTCGCAAATGGCAAGATTTCATTTCTTTTGATGGCTGCATAGTATTCCATTGTGTATATATACCACATCTTCTTGATCCATTCATCTGTGGATGGACATCTAGGTTCTTTCCATAGTTTGGCTATTGTGGACATTGCTGCTATAAACATTCGAGTACATGTGCCCCTTTGGATCACTACGTTTGTATCTTTAGGGTAAATACCCAATAGTGCAATTGCTGGGTCATAGGGCAGTTCTATTTTCAACATTTTGAGGAACCTCCATGCTGTTTTCCAGAGAGGTTGCACCAGCTTGCATTCCCACCAACAGTGTAGGAGGGTTCCCCTTTCTCTGCATCCTCGCCAGCATCTGTCATTTCCTGACTTGTTGATTTTAGCCATTCTGACTGGTGTGAGGTGATATCTCATTGTGGTTTTGATTTGTATTTCCCTGATTCCGAGTGATATGGAGCACTTTTTCATGTGTCTGTTGGCCATCTGGATGTCTTCTTTGCAGAAATGTCTGTTCATGTCCTCTGCCCATTTCTTGATTGGATTATTTGTTCTTTGGGTGTTGAGTTTGCTAAGTTCTTTATAGATTCTGGACACTAGTCCTTTATCTGATATGTCGTTTGCAAATATCTTCTCCCATTCTGTCAGTTGTCTTTTGATTTTGTTAACTGTTTCCTTTGCTGTGCAAAAGCTTTTGATCTTGATGAAATCCCAATAGTTCATTTTTGCCCTTGCTTCCCTTGCCTTTTGCGTTGTTCCTAGGAAGATGTTGCTGCGGCTGAGGTCGAAGAGGTTGCTGCCTGTGTTCTCCTCAAGGATTTTGATGGATTCCTTTTGCACATTGAGGTCCTTCATCCATTTTGAGTCTATTTTCGTGTGTGGTGTGGTGTAAGGAAATGGTCCAATTTCATTTTTCTGCATGTGGCTGTCCAATTTTCCCAGCACCATTTATTGAAGAGGCTGTCTTTTTTCCATTGGACATTCTTTCCTGCTTTGTCAATGATTAGTTGACCATAGAGTTGAGAGTCTATTTCTGGGCTCTCTATTCTGTTCCATTGATCTATGGGTCTGTTTTTGTGCCAGTACCATGCTGTCTTGATGATGACAGCTTTGTAATAGAGCTTGAAGTCCGGGATTGTGATGCCACCAATGTTGGCTTTCTTTTTCAATATCCCTTTAGCTATTCGAGGTCTTTTCTGGTTCCATATAAATTTTAGAATTATTTGTCCCATTTCTTTGAAAAAGATGGATGGTACTTTGATAGGAATTGCATTAAATGTGTAGATTGCTTTAGGTAGCATAGACATTTTCACAATATTTATTCTTCCAATCCAGGAGCATGGAACATTTTTCCATTTCTTTGTGTCTTCCTCAATTTCTTTCATGAGTACTTTATAGTTTTCTGAGTATAGATTCTGTGTCTCTTTGGTTAGGTTTATTCCTAGGTATCTTATGGTTTTGGGTGCAATTGTAAATGGGATTGACTCCTTAATTTCCCTTTCTTCTGCTTGCTGTTGGTGTAGAGAAATGCAACTGATTTCTGTGCATTGATTTTATATCCTGACACTTTACTGAATTCCTGTATAAGTTCTAGCAGTTTTGGAGTGGAGTCTTTTTTGGGTTTTCCACATATAGTATCATATCATCTGCTAAGAGTGATAATTTGACTTCTTCTTTGCCGATTTGGATGCCTTTAATTTCCTTTTGTTGTCTGATTGCTGAGGCTAGGACCTCTAGTACTATGTTGAATAGCAGTGGTGATAATGGACATCCCTGCCATGTTCCTGACCTTAGCAGAAAAGCTTTCAGTTTTTCTCCATTGAGAATGATATTTGCGGTGGGTTTTTCATAGATGGCTTTGATGATATTGAGGTATGTGCCCTCTATCCCTACACTTTGAAGAGTTTTGATCAGGAAGGGATGCTGTACTTTGTCAAATGCTTTTTCAGCATCTATTGAGAGTATCATATGATTCTTGTTCTTACTTTTATTGATGTGTTGTATCACATTGACTGATTTGTGGATGTTGAACCAACCTTGCAGCCCTGGAATAAATCCCACTTGGTCGTGGTGAATAATCTTTTTAATGTACTGTTGAATCCTATTGGCTAGTATTTTGTTGAGTATTTTCGCATCTGTGTTCATCAAGGATATCGGTCTATAGCTCTCTTTTTTGGTGGGATCCTTGTCTGGTTTTGGGATCAAGGTGATGCTGGCCTCATAAAATGAGTTTGGAAGTTTTCCTTCCATTTCTATTTTTTGGAACAGTTTTAGGAGAATAGGAATTAGTTCTTCTTTAAATGTTTGGTAGAATTCCCCCGGGAAGCCGTCTGGCCCTGGGCTTTTGTTTGTTTGGAGATTTTTAATGACTGTTTCAATCTCCTTACTGGTTATGGGTCTGTTCAGGCTTTCTATTTCTTTCTGGTTCAGTTGTGGTAGTTTATATGTTTCTAGGAATGCATCCATTTCTTCCAGATTGTCGAATTTATTGCCGTAGAGTTGCTCATAGTATGTTCTTATAATAGTTTGTATTTCTTTGGTGTTAGTTGTGATCTCTCCTCTTTCATTCATGATTTTATTTATTTGGGTCCTTTCTCTTTTCTTTTTGATAAGTCGGGCCAGGGGTTTATCAATTTTATTAATTCTTTCAAAGAACCAGCTCCTACTTTCGTTGATTTGTTCTATTGTTTTTTTGGTTTCTATTTCATTGATTTCTGCTCTGATCTTTATGATTTCTCTTTTCCTGCTAGGCTTAGGGTTTCTTTCTTGTTCTTTCTCCAGCTCCTTTAGGTGTAGGGTTAGATTGTGTACCTGAGACCTTTCTTGTTTCTTGAGAAAGGCTTGTACCACTATATATTTTCCTCTCAGGACTGCCTTTGTTGTGTCCCACAGATTTTGAACCGTTGTATTTTCATTATCATTTGTTTCCATGATTTTTTTCAATTCTTCTTTAATTTCCCGGTTGACCCATTCATTCTTTAGAAGGATGCTGTTTAGTCTCCATGTATTTTGGTTCTTTTCAAACTTCCTTTTGTGGTTGAGTTCTAGCTTTAGAGCATTGTGGTCTGAAAATATGCAGGGAATGATCCCAATCTTTTGATACCGGTTGAGTCCTGATTTAGGACCGAGGATGTGATCTATTCTGGAGAATGTTCCATGTGCACTAGAGAAGAATGTGTATTCTGTTGCTTTGGGATGAAATGTTCTGAATATATCTGTGATGTCCATCTGGTCCAGTGTGTCGTTTAAGGCCTTTATTTCCTTGCTGATCTTTTGCTTGGATGATCTGTCCATTTCAGTGAGGGGAGTGTTAAAGTCCCCTACTATTATTGTATTATTGTTGATGTGTTTCTTTGATTTTGTTATTAATTGGTTTATATAGTTGGCTGCTCCCACGTTGGGGGCATAGATATTTAAAATTGTTAAATCTTCTTGTTGGACAGACCCTTTGAGTATGATATAGTGTCCTTCCTCATCTCTTATTATAGTCTTTGGCTTAAAATCTAATTGATCTGATATAAGGATTGCCACTCCTGCTTTCTTCTGATGTCCATTAGCATGGTAAATTCTTTTCCACCCCCTCACTTTAAATCTGGAGGTGTCTTCGGGCTTAAAATGAGTTTCTTGGAGGCAACATATAGATGGGTTTTGTTTTTTTATCCATTCTGATACCCTGTGTCTTTTGACAGGGGCATTTAGCCCATTAACATTCAGGGTAACTATTGAGAGATATGAATTTAGTGCCATTGTTTTGCCTGTAAGGTGACTGTTACTGTATATGGTCTCTGTTCCTTTCTGATCTACCACTTGTAGGCTCTCTCTTTGCTTAGAGGACCCCTTTCAAGATTTCCTGTAGAGCTGGTTTGGTGTTTGCAAATTCTTTCAGTTGTTGTTTGTCCGAAAGCTTTTAATCTCTCCTTCTATTTTCAATGATAGCCTAGCTGGATATAGTATTCTGGGCTGCATGTTTTTCTCATTTAGTGCTCTGAAAATATCATGCCAGCTCTTTCTGGCCTGCCAGGTCTCTGTGGATAAGTCAGCTGCCAATCTAATATTTTTACCATTGTATGTTACAGACTTCTTTTCCCGGGCTGCTTTCAGGATTTTCTCTTTGTCACTGAGACTTGTAAATTTTACTATTAGGTGACGGGGTGTGGCCTATTCTTATTGATTTTGAGGGGCATTCTCTGAACCTCCTGAATTTTGATGCTCGTTCCCTTTGCCATATTGGGGAAATTCTCCCCAATAATTCTCTCTAGTATACCTTCTGCTCCCCTCTCTCTTTCTTCTTCTTCTGGAATCCCAATTATTCTAATGTTGTTTTGTCTTATGGTGTCACTTATCTCTCGAATTCTCCTCTCGTGGTCCAGTAGCTGTTTGTCCCTCTTTTGCTCAGCTTCTTTATTCTCTGTCATTTGGTCTTCTATATCACTAATTCTTTCTTCTGCCTCATTTATCCTAGCAGTGAGAGCCTCCATTTTTGATTGCACCTCATTAATAGCTTTTTTGATTTCAACTTGGTTAGATTTTAGTTCTTTTATTTCTCCAGAAAGGGCTTTTATATCTCTCGAGAGGGTTTCTCTAATATCTTCCATGCCTTTTTTGAGCCCGGCTAGAACCTTGAGAATTGTCATTCTGAACTCTAGATCTGACATATTACCAATGTCTGTATTGATTAGGTCCCTAGCCTTCGGTACTGCCTCTTGTTCTTTTTTTTGTGTTGAATTTTTCCGTCTTGTCATTTTGTCCAGAGAAGAGTATATGAAGGGGCACGTAAAATACTAAAAAGGTGGCAACAACCCCAGGAAAATATGCTTTAACCAAATTAGAAGAGATCCCAAATCGTGAGGGGGGAGAAAGGGGATAAAAAGAGGTTCAAAAAGGAAGAAAGAAAAAAAAGAAAAAAAAAGAAAGAAAAAAGAAAGAAAAAAAAAAGAAAAGAATTTAAAAAAAAAGAAAACACCTTTCAGAAAGTGCTTGTTTTTCTGTTTCCAGAATTGCTGTTCTTCTTCTCTTTGATCTGCCGATGGATTTTCAGGTGTTTGCAATCTTTAGATAAGCTATCTAGCTGATCTCTGGCTAGCTGAAGTAGTCTCGGCCTGCTACTTCTCCGCCATCTTGACTCCCTAGAACAAAAGATGCTCTTAGTCTTCTTATCATTTAGGAATTTACAAGGGTTTCATGAGCTGTGTGCTAGGAACCAGAGGCAGAGATCAATATATATGTTTTCTATCCAATCACAATGGCATACACATAGAATGGAATATTATTCAGCCTTCAAAAGGCAGGAAATCCTGTCATATGCTACAAGATATGAATCTTGAAGACATTATACTAAGTAGAATAAGCCACTCACAAAAACACAATATACTGTATGGCTCCGTGTATACAAGGTTCTTAGAGTAGTCAAATTCATAGAGACAGAAAGTATAATGGTGGTGGCTGGAAGCTGGGGGGAGGGGAGAACGGGGAGTTACTATTTAATGGGGACCTAGTTTCTGTTTTGCAAGATGAAAAGAGTTGTGGACATGGTGTTGGTGATGGCTGCACAACAATGTGGGTGTATTTAATCCTGCTCAACTCTACACTTCACAATGGTTATGATGGTCAAATTTATGTTATGTATATTCTACCACAATAAAAAAGAAAAAAAATAATATAGGCAAAGTTCTTTTTATTCCCCAAGTTCTATTTTTTTTAGTTTTTTTTTCTTTAAGTCATCTCTACACCCAACATGGGGCTTGAACTCACAACCCTGAGATTAAGAGTCACACACTCTGTCTACTGAGCCAGCCAGGTGCCCCTGCAATGTTCTTGCTATTGTGCCACCTAATAGGTGCTGAGTAATTGGCAGCTTCCTTTATTATTGACCCTCTTTTTGTTTATTATAGGTGAATCTCCAGGGTTTTGGCTAGAGGATCTCTTCCACACTTTTTCACTTTCTTCAGCCTTCAATTCTCACTTTGTTCTGCCTTCAATTCTCACTTTCTTCCCTCACCTTAGAAGGATCTGCTTTTAGGAAGCAAGGGCAAAAATGAACTATTGGGACTTCATCAAGATCAAAAACTTTTGCCACAGCGACGGAAACAGCCAATAAGACCAAAAGACAACCAACAGAATGGGAGAAGATATTTGCAAATGGCATATCAGATAAAGGGCTAGTATCCAAAATCTATAAAGAACTTATCAAACTCAACACCCAAAGAACAAATAATCCAATCAAGAAATGGGCAGAGGACATGAACAGACATTTCTGCCAAGACATCCAAATGGCCAACAGACACATGAAAAAATGCTCCACATCACTCGGCATCGGGGAAATACAAATCAAAACCACAGTGAGATACACCTGACACCATTCAGAATGGCTAAAATTAACAAGTGAGGAAATGACAGATGCTGGCGAGGATGCGGAAAAAGGGGAACCCTCCTACACTGTTGGTGGGAATGCAAGCTGGTGCAACCACTCTGGAAAACAGCATGGAGGTTCCTCAAAAAGTTGAAAACATAGCTACCCTACCACCCAGCAATAGCACTACTGGGTATTTACCCTAAAGATACAAATGTAGTGATCTGAAGAGGCACATGCACCCGAATGTTTATAGCAGCAATGTCCACAATAGCCAAACTATGGAAGGAACCTAGATGTCCATCAACAGATGAATGGATAAAGAAGATGTGATACACACACACACACACACATAAAACGGAAAATATTGCAACCATTAAAAAACCCGAAATCTTGCCATTTGCAACGATGTGCATATAACTAGAGGGTATTATGCTGAATGAAATAAGTCAATCAGAGAAAGACAATTATCACATGATCTCACTGATATGAGGAATTTGAGAAACAAGACAGAGGATCATAGGGGAAGGGAGGCAAAAATGAAACAAGATGAAACCAGAGAGGGAGACAAACCATAAGAGACTTAACCTCAGGAAACAAACTGAATTGCTGGCAGGGAGGAGGGTGGGAGGATGGGGGGGCGGGTGATGGGCACTGGGGAGGGCATGTGCTATGGTGAGTGCTGTGAATTGTGTAAGACTTCTGAATTACAGACCTGTGCTCCTCAAACAAATAATACATTATATGTTAATAAATTTTTTTTTTTCAAAAAAAAGAAGGGTCTCCTTTCACTTCTTTGATAGTCTCTTGTGTGGCCTTTACTGGCTTTTCTTGCTTGTCTTATTTCCTAAGTGTAGGAAAGATATTGTCTCAAAATTCCTCTTTTTCTACCTTATCTCTCTTAGCAATTTCATTTCAGGCTTACGTTAATTTTTTTTTTTTTAAGTGAGCTCTACATTCAACATGGGGCTTGAACTCATGACCCTGAGGTCAAGAGTCAAGTGCACTACTGATAGGGCCAGCCAGGCACCCCTTATGTGAAGGGCTTCTAAATGTGTATCTCTGATCTCAACTTTTCACTTGAGATCCAGACCTGCTTTCCAGACTCACAACTGACCATCTTCATCCAGATGTTTTGAGGGCTTTGCACATTTAGTATATGCTAACGCCATTTCTTCCAGTTCTGCTTCCCAGCCCATCTCAAACCTGTCCTTCTGATGATTTTATGTGTTAATGGCCTCACCATCTTCTCACATCCTTGGTTTAAACTCTCAACTTCTTATGGTTCTAAGGAAATGTCATGCAATTCCCACATGTCCATTCTTACTGATGTCAACCAACTTCATACTTCAGCATCCTGCTGTCCAGTAGAGGCAATCCCTTTCTAGTGAAGAGGCTGAGTACCATCTTATCAAGAGTACTCCCTTTTTATAATACCAAGATTGCTGGGAAATACAATTCAGAAATCTGCTTGCTGAGCAAGGATTTAAAACAAAGGGAGAAGAATAGTCTTGAGGGTTATTTCATTCCAGCTATGGTGAAGCCCAAGGAACTGTCCCTGTTCTGTGGCAAATGGTACTTAGAGTCAACCTTTCTCTCTCCCATGTGGTGTCAGATTCACACTGCCAAAGCATGCTCTTCAAATACCATTTTTTCCCCCAGTGTTGAGTTCTACTAAGAAACATCATTGAGGGGTGCCTGCGTGGCTCAGTTAATCATCTGACTCTTGATGTCAGCTCAGGTCATGAACTCAGGGTCGTGGGATCCAGCCCTGTGTTGAGCTCTGTGTTCAGCATGGAGTCTGTTTGTCCCTCTACCTCTGGCTCCTTCCCACGTCCCCCCACCCCCTGCCAATTTCTCCTCTCTCTCTAAAATAAATAAATAAAGTCTTTTAAAAAAAGCCACATTATCGAGTGTGTTAACACCATTGGCTAAGTGACAGTGTAGTGTGTAGTTGACAGTCTCCTTCCATTACGAGTTTATTTTATCAGTTGACTTCTCAAAAAAGCAATCTCAGTCCTACCCATTAATCCTACTCTTAGGCTATTATACCCTAGGGAAAACTCACACCTGTTCTTCAAAGGCATGTAAATGAGTACTTACAGTAGCAAACTGTCCCAAACTGAAAATGACCCACATGTCCATCAATAGTGAATAAATTATGGCATATCTGTAAAATGGAAACAAAAAGAATGCTCTACAAGTACACACAAAATCACAAATAAACCTGAAAAACAAAGTGGAATAAAGCAAGTCTGAGAGCACATGCAGTATAGTTCCATTTACATAAAGTTCAAAACCAGGCAAAACTAAGTAACACTATATTCATTGAAGATGAATGCATATGTGACAAAAACTATGAAGATAAATGAGGAATAATTTTTTAAATGATTTTATTTCTTTTACAGAGAGAGAGAGAGACAGCACGAGCAGGGGGAAGTGCAGACAGAGGCAGAGGGAAAGGGAGAAGCAGGTTCCCTGCTGAGTAGAGTCCAATGTGGGGCTCAATCCCAGGACCCTGAGATCGTGATTTGAGCCAAAGGCAGACGCTTCACTGATTGAGCAAGCCAGATGCCCCCAAACTAGGAATAATTACCACAAAATTCAAGAGAGTTTTTGGGGCTTTTGGAGGTGGAGAGGAGGATGGTAGCTGAGGAGGAAACTGGAAGACTTTAAAGGCATCACAGATTTTCATATCATTACTATTCTTTAAACTGTGTATCTGCATTAAATACACTATTACATGTACAACAGACTTCGCAACTTTTTAAAAGTTACTTTTTTCAAAAGGTAATATCATTTCCAAGTTTTTTGAGATGAGAAGATGACCCTCCCTTTAGCTCTTGTCCACCTTTAAAACTCATTTCAAACCTCCTTTTGGAAGCCACCTCTGACTCCCCAGGTTGATTTAATATGGAAAATTTCAAATGTCCACAAAAGGAAGGAAAATAATGTAATGAATCAGCATGTAAGCATCCCTGAGCTTCAACAACACGCATAGCCAGTCATGTTTCCTCTATACCCCGACACATTCCCCTCACCATCCTGGGTCATCTGAAAACAAATCTCAGCCATCCTATTATTTCATCTGTACATGCTTTGGCAAAAGTCTCTAAAAAATAAGGACCTCTAAAATGAGGGCACAACCCTAATACCATTATTTACTTCAAGAGTTTGACAGACTTCTTAATATCAAATATCCAGATAGTGTTCAATTTTCCCTGTGTCCTATAGTTTTCTTTTTCTTTTCTTTTCTTTTCTTTTCTTTTCTTTTCTTTTCTTTTCTTTTCTTTTCTTTTTTTTTTTTTTTTTAAGAGAGAGGGCAATAGGGAGAGAATGCAAGTTGCGGGGAGGAGCAGAGGGAGAGAAAAATTGCGAGCAGGTTCCACGCCCAGCGCAGAGCCTGCCATGGGGCTCAGTCTCACGACCCTGAGATCATGACCTGAGCTGAAATCAAGAGTTGGACACTTAACCAACTGAGCTACGGCACCCCTCCTATAGCTCTTGATTTGTTCAAATCACGATCTAAACAAATTTCACACTGTTGGTTATGTTTTTTAAGTCACTTTGAATCCAAGGTTCCTCCTCCCTCTTTCTTTTTTCTTGCAATCTATTTGCTAAAGAAACCAGATCTGATCAATTTCTTACATTCTGGATTTCTGGCTGATTTAGCTGTCCTCTGCTCATTTCACAAACCCCTCTACCTTTCCTTTTCCCACCATTTTTGATTTCCATCTGTACATTTTCTCGAAGGATAGACAGCAGAAAGGATGCCAAAAGTACAGAATGAAGGGGTGGGGAGTAACCCCTGTGCAGATTGCTACCCTAGGACTCCCTATACTTGACTGGAATCATGAGTTTCTTTGTCTCCCTCCAACACACCTCTTGGGGGTCAACACTATCTTACTTGATTTTTTTATCCTCAGTGCTTTACACATAATTCTACACATAGTAGGTGCTAAATAAACGTTTATTGAAAGAATGAATAAAGTTGCTCTCTTGTACTGCTTATGTGCTATACCCCCTTTTCCAACTTTGCAAAAAGATTAAGACTTCGTGAAACTTTGATTTCAACCCCCTGGGGTAAGGTATTATGCAAACTTCTTTTGATAGTTACTTTTCTTTTGAAAAGTTTGACAAATTTCATTGTGAAGAGTGCTTTGTTTATTGTACTTTCCTTTGTTGCCCATTTCCTGAACCACCATGGTCTTGATAAGCTTGTTTGAAATTAAGCACAAAAGTTCCCTGCTCTGTAACTTGATTGGAGGGGCTCCCAGCAGCTTTGCCCTCAGGGGGAATTGTGGGTTAATGGCTTCTGAGTAATGTATTACTCACCACAGCTTCTTAGAAACTTCTGAGGCAAATTATTACTTTCTGAGACATCTTTGCTCTGTTCCTTGAATTCTATGGGCCACGCCCTCTTGTAGATTTTCCTCCCATACTATATGAAAAACAACATCACCGAGAAAGCTGGAAACAAACTCCCTTTTCTGCAACTTACTCTAATATTTTCTCTTCATTTACAGTTGAGGCATACGTACTCTCTAGTGCACATGGCTAAACCTCCTTCCTGTTAATAGGTACTTGAACCCATATTTACACTCTGTTTTACTTCGTCACAAACACAAAATGTACCAATGCCACCAAATGGGAAAACTTTCCTCTACGCTATTGGACTTGATAATAATTGTCCTCCTTATACATCTGATCCTGTGAAAACCACTGATGTCCTTAGAATTGTTTTAGAAATACTTCCTGTCTTCTTAATCCAGGAAATGAGTCTGGTTCATGGATTTGCAATATTATTTTTATGAAATTGTTATGAACAGGACTGAGTAATTTAAAATTCAACTGAACTCCTCTTGCTGTAGCTCTGTGTGTGTGGGGTTTATGGAATTATGTTTGAAATTGTAGGTGATGAAATTCCTTCCTCAGTATTTTTTAATGCGGCAGTTAGATTATAGTGAATTAAGATTTCCTGGAGAGCCAATTTTAAGCCATCAACTGGCAGTGAAAGATGAACAAAGACTGGATGACATATTGAAATTATACCTGGCACATAAACTTGTATTAAACACTTCTAATCTGGCAAACAATACAATGAGTGACAGTAAATGTAATCAAACAGAAACTTGGATCAATTATCTTAGAAAGATTGCAGTCAGCAGATAAAAATGGGACCACGGAGTCTTCTGAATTAACTAGCACTGAGAACATGAATCAGTCTTTCATCTTTTATTATTTCATCCTTTTCCTTTGAAGTAAACTTAAAAATAATCCTTTTGCCAACTCCTCAAAATGAAATATTCACTCTATCACTCTTACTCCTTATTAAAAACTGGTATTAGTGTGCCTTTATACTGAAGACATCAAAGAAAGTATGGAGTATACTTGTATAAACATAAGGAAGCCTGTAGTATATTGCTTATTTTTCTATGGAATAAATGCAAAATCATGATACTTCATTGAGCATTTACTGGATTCTACTTGGATTTTCTGAAAGAAAGTTCTCTTTCCTTTTTGAGGCAATCCTTGTTGAATGGATGAAACATGTGGTAATTTGTTTCTAGCGTCTTGAGATCAGTCCCACTTTTCACCCATGATAATGTCCATCGAGTAGAGTACTGTGCTATTTTAGGTTTTCCAATGGGTTTGGATTTTAATAGGTTTATTCCATTGCTAAGAAGTATCTTACTCTTTTATATATGATTGTGCAAGTACATCTGGATGTCATTTGTTCAGACTTTTTTTTTATTAACATATGATGTATTATATGCCCCCGGGGTACAGGTCTGTGAATCATCAGGCTTACACAATTCACAGCACTCACCATAGCACATACCCTCCCCAATGTCCATAACCCAGCTACCCTATCCCTACCCCCTCACCCCCAGCAACCCTCAGTTTGTTTCATGAGATTGAGTCTCTTATGTTTTGTCTCCCTCCCAATCCCATTCTCTTTCATTTTTTCCTTCCCTACCCCCACAACCCCCTACCCTGCCTCTCAAATTCCTCAATATCAGAGAGATCATAACTGTCTTTCTCTGATTGACTTATTTCGCTCAACATAATACCCTCTAGTTCCATCTACATCATTGCAAATGGCAAGATTTCTTTTGATGGTTGCATAGTATTCCATTGTGTGTGTGTGTGTGTGTGTGTGAGTGTGTGAGTGTGTGTTTGTGTATCTCACATCTTCTTTATCCATTTATCTGTCGATGGACCTGTAGGCTCTTTCCATCGTTTGGCTATTGTGGACATTACTGCTATAGACATTGGGATACATGTGCCCCTTCGGATCACTACATTTGTATCTTTAGGGTAAATACCCAGTAGTGCGATTGCTGGGTCATGGGGTAGCTGTGTTTTCAACTTTTTGAGGAACCTCTATGCTGTTGTCTAGAGTGGCTACACCAGCTTGCATTCCCACCAACAGTGTAAGTTTTCTTTCTCCACATCCTCGCCAGCATCTGTCATTTCCTGACTTGTTAATTTTAGCCATTCTGATTGGTGTGAGGTGGTATCTCACTGTGGTTTGGGTTTGTATTTCCCTGATGCCAAGTGATGTGGAGCACTTTTTCATGTGTCTGTTGGCCATCTGGATGTCTTCTTTGCAGAAATGTCTGTTCGTGTCTTCTGCCCCTTTCTTGCTTCTTGGCCTTTTGGCTAAGATCAAGTGTTTAGACATTTTTAAATGTCTGAACATATCCTGTTACATGTTGTAGACACCATTGATTACCTGCCACTACCCCCTTTTCCATGATAACAGAACCTCAATTTGTGCCGGTATGAGACACCATGGGTTTTAAGAGAGACTGGGTCCCTTCCCGGCCCTAGTCCCTCCCCTGGCTAAGCCCGGCTTGGTAATTTTTAATTAAAACTTTATTTTTTAGAGCAGATTTAGATTCATAGCAAAATTGAAGAGAAAGTAAGAGATTTTCCATATACCTCTTATCACCACACATGCACAGCCTCCCCATAAATAACATCTCCCTCCAGAGTGGGACATTTGTTACAATCGATGAACCTACACAGACACATCATTATCACCCAAAGTCCAGAGTTTACATTAGTGTTCACTCTTGGTGTTGGACAGTCTATGGGTTTGGACAAATGCACAGTGACATGTATTTCTCATTATGGTATCATGCAGAGTATTTTCACTGCCCTAAAAATCCTCTGTGTTCTGCCTATTCATCCCTCCCTGTCTCTCTGGCCACCCCTGACTGATGTCTCTATTATCTCCATAGTTCAGCCTCTTCCAGGATGGAAATCACACAGTATGTAGCCTTTTCAGATTGTTTGTTTTCCTTAGTAAGATGCATTTTAGGTTCTTCCTGTCTTTTCATGGCTTGATAGATCATTTCTTTTTAGTGCTACATAATATTCCATTGTCCCTATGAACCTCAGTTTATCCATTCATCTACTGAAGGACATCCTGGTTGCTTCCAAATTTTGCCAATTATGAGTAAAGCTATTATAAACATCATGTGTAGGTTTTTGTGTGGACACAAGTTTTCAGCTCCTTTGGGTAAATACCAAGAAGTCTGATCGCTGGGCCATAGGACAAGAATACTTTTAGTTTTGTGAGAAACCGTCATAATGTCTTCCAAAGTGGCTGTACCATTCTGCAGTCCCATTAGCAGTGAATGAGAGTTCCTGTTGCCTTACCTCCTCACCAGCATTTGGTGTTGTCAGTGTTCCAGGTTTCTGCCATTCTAATTGGTATCTAGTGGTATCTCATTGTTGTTTTAATTTGCATTTCCCTCCTGATATGGTGAGGAGCATCTTTTCAAATGCTTATTTTCCATCTGTATATCTTCTTTTTTTTTTTTAAGATTTTATTTATTTATCAGAGAGAGAGAGGGAGAGCGAGCGAGCACAGGCAGACAGAATGGCAGGCAGAGGCAGAGGGAGAAGCAGGCTCCCCGCTGAGCAAGGAGCCTGATGTGAGACTCGATCCCAGGACACTGGGATCATGACCTGAGCCGAAGGCAGCTGCTCAACCAACTGAGCCACCCAGGCGTTCCCATCTGTATATCTTCTTTGGTGAGGTGTCTGTTAAGCTCTCTGGCTTTTTTTTTTAAATCAGGTTGCTTGTTTTCTTACTGTAGAGTTTTAAGTGTTCTTTGTATATTTTGGGTAATCATCATTTATCAGATGTATCTTTTTTTTAAATATTTTTTTAAAAATTTATTTATTTGACAGACAGAGACCACAAGTAGGCAGAGAGACAGAGAGAGAGGGAAGCAGGCTCCCCGCTGAGCAGAGAGCCCGATGCGGGGCTTGATCCCAGGACCCTGGGACCACGACCTGAGCCAAAGGCAGAGGCTTCAACCCACTGAGCCACCCAGGTGCCCCTCAGATGTATCTTTTGCAAATCTTTTCTCTCAGTCTGCAGCCATGGTAATTTCATTATCCTTATTAATGAGTGGCTTAGGCATGGATGGACATAAAATCCTGGTAATGACACCTGTGGAGAAGTCTGTTGGAGAGCTTTTGGGAAAGCTATTTTTTTTTTCCAGAAAGGGGCACCAGAAAAGGATGTCCTCTCCTTTGGTCTTTGGAAGTCAATGTTTGAGGACATGATCCCTGGGGCTGTTGTAACAATTTGTAGCTATGAGGAGAGTAGCAGAGAAACAACCTCAGAGAAAAATGGAATGAAGATGAATCCTTGATCATATTCTTGGGCCAGTGAATTACCCAAACTGCCTTATTTCTGTTGTCCTTGCCATAGGACTTAATAAACTCACAATTGCTGGGGCTAGTTTGGGTTATTTTCTATTACTTGTATCCAGGCATCCTAACTGACATACGTACACAGAGCTGATGGTTCCTATATAACATTAGGTGACATCATTCTTTGTCTCCTGATACTACACTAAAATTTCATAGATTCAGCCCCATTAGGGCTGAAGTCAATGTGAAATAATTAAAACAGATTTATACGGTATGCCTTTCTTTTGTCATTACTTTTACTTTATTAAGAATGTGTAGTTATAAAAGCACCAGTTTTATCATAGAAAATTACAAAGAAAGTCCTTGTATTTTTTCTTTTTAAAACAGCAGAATTACTGGAGGTGTGCTCATTAAATTTGCAATGACACAGAGATAGGAGAACACCATATGACAGTCAAGATTCAGAAATATTTCAACAAGCTATAACGATGAGCCCAAACCAACAAGGTGAAATGTAATAGAGAGAAATGAACATTTTGCATTTAGGTTAGAGCTGAGGGCTGTGGAGGCTCAGCCTGAGAGTTAAAGGCTGTTTATATGAAAAGTATCTGGGGGTTTCAGTTAAGCGCTAATTCGCTAAGTGCCAGGATTAGGACAGGGGGGAAAATTACTCAAAGTGTAAATATATAAATCCTGCCTTCATTCAACAAGTATTTATTAAGCATGTATTCAACAAATGCATATGGCAGCTGGTTAAGAGGAAGGGCTTTGGACTTCAACTGTTCTCAGCTTGGACTATGTGATCTTAGGCAAGTTTTCTCACTGTGTCTCAGTTTTCTTAACTGTAAAATAGGACTGATAACAACACATGGTGGCTGAGAGAACTGAATGAGAATATATGTTAAGTACTTATTAGCAATAATATTTTTTAGTACTTGGCCTTGCATTAGATCAATTGTGGTAATTTACCCACAATAATCTGCTTTGTTCATTTTTTAACTGGAGAACTTATTTATTTATTTTTTAAGATTTATTTATTTGAGAGAGAGAGAGAGAGAGAGAGAGAGAGCAAGAGAGAGAATGAATGGGAGGAGCAGGGGGAGATGGAGAGAGAAAATCTCGAGCAGACTCCATGCTGAGCATAAGGTCAGACATGGGGCTCCATCTCACGACCCTGAGATCATGACCTGAGCTGAAACCAACAACTGGGTGTTTAGCCCACTGCACCCTGGAGGTGTAAAGTCCCCTGGAGGACTTTATTTTTATACCATATTTTGAAGCACACTGAGAGACTAGGGAATGACCAGGCAAGAATGAAAAGAGGGTCTCTGGAAATAATACTGTCGGAGGAGTCATTTCAGGCATTAAACATTTGATCTGAAAAGAGTTCATATATTTAAACAGGAGCCCTATGGATCAGGTAATACATTTACTTAGTGTTGCTCCAAAGGGAACCCTGGGCACGATAAGGAGAAGCAGAATTCAGCTCAACATACTGAAGACCTTAACTATGATTGTTATGCGATAACTGCATGGCCTAATTGGAAAAGCAGTGACCTCCCTGTCATTATTGTAAGTACTTGGGCAGAAGCCAGATGGGCATCTGTCAGGGAGGTTGTGGGGAATTCAGTGAGTCCTGCAGTTGTAGATGTGACTTGGGCTCCTTTTAGTAGTAAGGTTCGGACTGAATTTTTCACCCATGTATCCTTGGTAAGTTTTATAACCCATAGGGAATATTAAAGCACCATCAGGGAAACTATTGTCCTGTCCATTTTGCAGAGTCAAAAGTTTCAGAATTCAAATGTCCTCTGGAGACTAAGTAGATGTATTTCTCAATTACTGGTCTATGAATCGGTAAGAGAATTAAAAAACAAATTACTTATTTTTACATTTTATTAATTTTTCTTCCATTATAAAAGTACTACAAATACATTAAATAAAATGGTAAAAGAGAAAGGAAGGAAAAATCAGTTCTACATCATTTTTATGCATAGTGTTTAATATATGACCTGCATTTCATACATATAGATGTATCAACACAATAATATATAATTATATTTGTATATATACAAATATGCAATATATAAAATATATAAATGCAATATAGAGTACAAAATATAAATATGGTATATAATATAAATAAATAGGGGTGCCTGTGTGGCTCAGTAGGTTGGATGTCTGACTCTTGATTTGGCTTGGTTTGCAGGCTTAGGGTTGCAAAATCTAGCCCCACGTCGGGCTCTGTGCTCAGCACAGAGTATGCCTGAGATTCTCTCTCTCCCTCTCCCTCTGCTCTTTCCCCTGTGTGCACGCTTTCTCTCAAATAAATGAAATCTTTAAATATATATATATATTTAAATAATCTTTATAATCTTTAATATATGATCTTTAAATACATAATCTTTAAATATATATTATATATATTATATAATATTATATATATATTTATAACACATATTTATATATTTATAAATATTTATATATATACTTCTATAAAATACAATAAAAATTAACTATTAGAAGAATATTTTTTAAAATATTTTAAAATATAAATATTTATATATATTTAATATATATTTATATATAAATATATAAATTATATATATTCATATATATAGATATTTATATATTTATTTATACTTATATATATATATAACACATATTTATATATAATATATGTATATATAGGGTTTTTGCTCTTTTCACTATGTAAGAGTTGTACTAGTTTGCTAGGGCGGCTGTAACAAAATACTACACATAGGGTAGTATAAACAGCAAAAACTTGTCTCACAGCTCTGGAGGCCAGAAGTCGGAAACCAAGGTGTCAGCAGGACTGGTTCTTTCTGAAGGCTATAAGGAATAGTCTGTTCCAGGCCTCTCCTCTAGGTTCTGGTGGTTTGCTGGCTGCCTTTGGCATTCCTTGGCTTCTGCTACATTGTCCCAGTCTGTGCCTTCGTTGTCACATGGCTTTTTCCCTGTGTGCATGTCTGTTCCCCAATTCCGCCCCCCCTTTCACAAGGACAACAGTCACATTGGATTAGGGACCCACCCTCGTCCAACATGATCTCATCCTAACTTAATGAATCACATCTGCAATGATCTTATTCTCATATAAGGTCACGTTCTAAGGTACTGGAGGTGAGGACTGCCATTTATGAATTTTGGGCGTACACAATTCAACCCATAACAAGGATCAAACCAATTTATGGTGCCATCTACAATGTATAAGGGTGCCTGTTCTCCTGTATCCTCAGTGACATCAGGTTTTATTTTAAAAAGTGTTTTTTTTTTTGTTTTGTTTTTGTTTTTGTTTTTTGGCAACTAGCTGAAGGATTGCACCATCATGGTGTTTTAATATATACTCCTCTCTCAGAGAGTATGGATGGTTTTCTATTTGCTTACTAGTTGAATGTCTTCTTTTATGAAATGTCTGTTTGTGTCTACTGCCTCTATTTTTTAAATTATGAAAGTAATATATCACAAAAGATTTGAAAAACAGAAAAAATAAAAACCACCCCTCATGCCACTACTCCAACATAGCTATTAACATTTTTATTGCCTTCTAGGCAATTTTCATATGCATGTTTTACTCTTGTAATTGTGGTGTACACATAGTCTTATATCCTGCTTTTCTCACCTTACAGTGTATTACATATGGAAATGGGTTAATCTATAATGTACTAGAATGGCTCATTCTTCAGTAATTATGAATTCAGAACCAGGCTTCTGGTATTAGACAAATAAAAGCTTTCCTAAGGATATACTACCTTGCCATTACTGGGACACAGAATAAGAGGATCTCTAGTTGTAAGAAAGTTAAAATTTCATTTCTGTGCCATGGCCTATCTGTGGGCATCTGGCACACAGATGTCTAATACATGTTGGATGAACTGACAGCTTAGTTATTAGACAGGATTTTTATTCATTATTTTGGTGAGACGAGTCAGTTTTCAGGGTTTTCTTTGTCTGAGGCTACAGGCGTCATACATTTAAGAACCAGCATCTTACTAGGCAAAGCAGAAGTTGAACCAGTGTTAAGACTCACCGTTTTAAAAATATATTTTAGAAGTCATAAGTGAAAAAAAGGTTTTACAAAGTATTTTTCTCTTTTTTCCTTCCTTTAAAGATTTTATTTATTTATCAGAGAAAGAGAGAGAGTGAGCACCTGCAGGGGGCGCAGCAGGCAGAGGGAGAAGCAGGCTCCCTGCTGAGCAAGGAGCCTGATATAGGACTTGATCCCATGACCCCAGGACCATGACCTGAACTGAAGGCAGACGCCTAACCCACTGAGCCACTGAGGCATCCTTATGAAGTATTTTTCAAAGTGCACTTATATATATCAAAAACTATGATTTCACAAAAATAAATCTGTTCCATAGACAAAATCTAAACAGGAAATCCCCTTTTTTCCCTTTGTAAAGAAAAAAACTCATGTTAGAACTGAGAGATGTTGCAACTTATCATTTGTCCATCTTTTGAAACAAGCTGAGCTAAAAGAAATATCTGATGGTGTCTGTAATGTTACAGGTGTATATCGGCAATATGCACCAATGAATTATTTTTTCTACTTTGTGTCCTTCCTCTTATTTCTTTGGTAACATTTTGCCCACATTGTCACTAGTATTTCAGTCTTTCCAATTAAAATGTAAAGACTGGCTTCAAAATGAAACTCAAAAGTTTTCACATATGAAAAAAAAGTTAAAGTTGTATAAAAAATAGTGCTTCTCAAACTATGAAGCTCTTCTCTAAGAACTTCCAATTCATAGTGGACCAATACTTCTATAAAATACAATAAAAATTAACTATTAGAAGAATATTTTTTAAAATCACCATGGCATAGAGAATAAAAATCCAAAAATTTAAGAGACTCTGGAGACATGAAAATTACCTTGTCAAGTTTCTATACATTTTTAAATGCTTAATCTTTTTTTAAAAAAGATTTTATTTGTTCATTTGACAGAGAGAAACATGGGAAAGGGAGAAGCAGGCTTCCTGCCAAGCAGAGAACCCAATGTGGGGCTCGATTCCAGGACCCTGGGATCATGATCTCGGCTGAAGGCAGATGCTTAACGACAGAGCCACCCAGGTGCCCCTTAAATGCTTAATCTTAATTCCTGAATTTATTTAGATATGGACTGGTAACAAGTAGTCTACAGACAACACTTTGAGTAGAACTGATATAAGGCATAGACCCTATCCAGGGGTGCCTGGGAGGCTCAGTCAGTTAAAGCATCTGCCTTTGGCTCAGGTCATGATCCCAGGGTCCTGGGAATGAGCCCCACATCGGGCTCCCTGCTCAGCAGAGGAGTCTGCTTTTCCCTCTCCTCCTACCTGCCGCTCTGCCTACTTGGGCTCTCTCTGTCAAATAAATAAATAAATAAAAATCTTTTTTAAAAAAAAGACATAGACCCTGTTCTCAAAGAGCTAAGAATCTTGTTAGGGTGAACATTGTGAGAATATGTATAACTAAGCATAAAACTGTATTATAATCTGTGTTACCCCAGACCTAGAGCATGTAGGCATGATTAATCATCAACTCCATTTCCAGCCCCTCTCCCCTCTTTGGAGGATGAGGAGTGGGGCAAAAATCCCAAGCTTCTAATCATGGCTTGGTGACCAGCCCCCATCCAAGAGCCCACCAAGAATCACCTCATTTAAACAAAAAGATACTCCTATCACTTGGGAAATCTTAAGAGATTTAGGAAGTCTGTGTCAGGAACTGGGTCAAAGGCCAAATATTAGAACAAAAGATATTCCTAATGCTCTTATCACTAAGGCAATTACAAGGGTTTTAGGAGCCTTGTGCCAGGAACTGGGGACAGAGACCAATATATATTTTATCTATTACCCTGCAGTGAGCAGGTTGCTCTAGGTCTCTGTCCCCAGAGACCTACATGAGGAAGGCTCCCTAAAATCTCAAAGGTAGGAAGTTCAGAGAGCCTTCAGGTTAATGAACACATCCACCTACCAGGAGGGGGACCCACCCCGGCTACACAGGGACAGGAGCTCCCATGCTTGGGACCCTTCCAGAGACTGCCTTATGTATGTTTTTATTGGTTGTTCATCTGTATCCTTTATCATATCCTTTTATAATAACCCGGTAAACAGTAAGTAAACTGGGTTCCTGAGTTCTGGGAACAACACTAGCAAATTAATTGAACCTGAGAAGGGGGTTGTGGGAAAATCTGGTTTAGAGTTGGTAGATCAATGCACAGGTGACAATCTGAACTTGCTGTTGGCATCTGAAATAGGGTAGGAGCGGTTCTGTGGGACTGAGCCTTTAACCTGTGGGATCTGATGCTGTCTCCAGGTAGACAGTGTCGGAACTGAGTTGAGTTGAGTAAAAGAGATACATAGGAGGAAGACTGAGGTTGTTTCTTATCTTAAAGGTAAAGGGAGTACAACATGGACAAAAGAGCACACATCTACCTTTCCAGAGACACAAAAGATATTAACAGTTAAAAGAGGTAAAACTGTCAAAAAATAGATGAAAACAGCTATATAAATTGTAAAACATAAGTCATCGTTAATTCATGGTTCTTTTAGTTGTATGACTGGAAAATTCACAGATTTCATGGAGAAAACTGCCATTATTCTGTCTCAATAATCACAATGTGGTCAGAAGAAGTCACACATAGCATTTCTCTCTCTTCCACAGCAACCCCCTCCCAGTTATTTCTTGGAATCCCTGAGAATGTAATCTTATTTGCACTAAGCTCTCAAGTGGTCTTGTCTATACTCTTCCATTATCTGGTGACCTGATACCAGGGCTTTGATGCTGATGCAGTTATCATTACTGGCAGGGCCTACCAGAGGTACTGCTGTCTTCAACTTCTTAGTTTCAAGTATGAGAAGCTAAAGTTTTGTCAGTTAGGTTTAATGAACCCAAGAGGTGCCGGTAAACTTTCCCAGGCCCTTGGTCCCAGACTCATGTACCCTGACAACGAGAAAAACAGCACTATCTATGTGCTATTAGTTAGTTCAGAGTGATTTCACATCCTGTAGCCCCATCATCCCAAACCACACAAGGTGTTAATGTCCCAAGTGGTATCGTAACTGAATCTTCAGTAAGCCTTTCCAACAATCTATGAGACCTGATGCTTCCGTGATGATGTACGTGAAACCAGTGAATCCCATGCACTTCAACCCAGATTATCAGTAGAAGCAACAAACTCTGAGTCTCTGACAAACTAATGTACTTTTAGGTGACTAGCCGTAACCTTATGGCAGGTGGATTGCACTAAATCCCTTCCATTATGGATGGCGCGACAATCTCCCTTAGTAGAAAAGAAACTTTTTCTGGACTTGCTCTCCCTGACGCTGCTGGTACATTCTTCTGCAATGGAGACTAGGGCCTTTTGGGATGCATTCTACTTGAGACATGCAATTTCTCACTGTCTGTGTCCATTTTCAGTAGTTCTTCACATTTTTACCTTTCAAAGGCTTTGGTAGTCTGGTGAAGTTTATGGGCCCCTTCTCAGAGCAGTATTTTTTTGGAAAGATTTTATTTATTTGACAGAGAAAGAGACAGCGAGAGAGGGAACACAAGCAGTAAGAGAGGGAGAGGGAGAAGCAGGCTTCTCGACAAGCAGGGAGCCCGATGCGGGGATCGATCCCAGGACCCTGGGATCATGACCTGAGCCAAAGGCAGACATTCAACTGACTGAGCCACCAGGCACCCCCTCAGAGTAGTATTTTTAAGTGCAACATATAAAACACATAAGACTATTAAGGAAGCCAGTACTATATAATAATATATTGTACTATTTTCAGGCAACTTAGGGTTCTGTGGACCCCAAATCAAGAGGTTAAACTTGTTACTAATCCTCTACTTTCACTTCCAGATCCATAATCATTTGACCAAACCGTGAACCTCTGCCAGTGAATTGGTACAGAAGAGACGTTGGCAAACTGTAGTCTGTTACCTGGTTTTCTGAAGGAGGTTTTATTGGAACACAACCAGATCCATATATTTACTTCCTACTTATGGTTGTTTCGCACTGCAAGGGTGGTGTTGAGCAGTCACCACAGAGATCGTATGTGGCCTACGAAGCAGAAAATATTTATTGTCTGCACTTTTAAAGAAAAATTTGCAAGTCCTGGTCTAGATCCTGGCCTAAAGGCCCAGCAAGCAAAGTGGACCAGAAGTATTCCTTGAAGTTCTGCCCTCTGGAGGATTTTCCTTCTCCGTTGTCCCCTGGAGATACCGCTCAGGGCTCTAATGCTGGAAATTTCACTTCTGCCTGTTGCAGGCCTAGTCTGCAGAGCCAAGTGAAACAAGCCTTGAGCCCTCTATGAGGCTGTAGGTGGGAGTCACCGGAGCTATAGGGCACGGACAGCTGTGCTAGGACTTTTACTTGCCAAAATCCATTCAAGCCACTTGCCAAAAACACAGCTTCCACTGAAGATGAAATGCTTCAGGGCACACCTAAATTTAGAGAGAGGCAGTTCTCTGCATGCAATCCAGGACAGGCAGTTTGGATGATGTGGTTGCTTGAAGATATATATTAGAAATCTAATCTCGATCAAAAACTAGAAGCAAGACAGGAACTGGTTTTAAAGGAGAAAAGTTACTTCCTTAAAAGAACATATAGGTTTGTTCCAGAACTCCAGGGATGTCTTGCTGTGATTCACTGGAATGAACTTTCCACACATTGTAAAATCATAACTTGCCAGAAATGTTTTTGGTGCCACTGAGTTTCTTGGATGACAAGGGTCAGGTGGTAGAGCCATGTCCACTAGAGCGTGGACCACATGGAGTACCCTTGCTCTGGGCCTTCTCAAGGAGGGAGGGTTACAGCTTTGTAGGCCAGTACATGGAAAGAGGCAACCAATCAAATGTAATATATGTTTCCTTCAACAGCCACTGAAGTCCAGTAAATAGTAGGGGCTCCATGATGTAACAACTTTCCATTCCCAGTGGACATGTTATCCAATATGTCCAAGGTCACTACTGGACATAACTGGTCTCCCCCACCCCAATTTTACTGAGGTGTCAGCAGGCCCTTGCATTTTCTGGAGAATTATCACAATTTTCTAGCATCTGGGGTACCTGTTAATTTTTGCTCTCCAGATTCAGTCAACACGATGTCATCGATGGTAGACTAGCATAATGATGTCTCATGGGATGATGAGATGATCACTATTTCCTGCAAATTGGTAGCACATGGCTGAAGAGTTGGCACACACTGTGGCAAGACAGTGGTGTTCTGCTCTGGTGTTCTCTGTTTATTGCTCGTTTTGTCGCTATTTCGAATTTTGCTCTTTTGTATATCATGGGGGTTTTTTGCATCAATTTTAGTTCTATAAAATATTGCATTAAAATATTATTTATCTTGGTTACTGAGTGCTTTGACGTTCCCTCAAATTTTGTGTCTGAGCTGAATGCTTTGCTCATCTCACCCCAGCCCCATGCTGATTGACATATAGAGAAGATGCGCCCATTAGATCAATGCTGCTTGTCAAGTGTTTATAAGATCATATTTGGAACACTTGTCACAATTAGAGTTGACATAAAATGAATGATAATCTAAGGTCACTTTGAGACCCACCTGCTTTTTAAAGTAGCCAAATATGAATTAAGTCATCACTGTTACATCTTTCAAGTCATTGATGGCAACATTTATCCCTGCAATTCTATCTACCAGGGAGGCAATATTGCTTTCTTATTAGGGACTGGAGCTCCAGGAGTTTCTGCTTGGTCCTTTCTTCCATAAGTCTTAAAAGCTTTGCCTCTGTGGCTCAAGGAGCCAGGTGGGAATTCTATCATTTATTAAGGATATGCCTGTCATTTATATCTTCAGGAACTGAAGATATTTCCACTGAACTGGGTTTGGTAGTTTCATTGGGCCCAGAGCAAGACCAACAAGGGTCAAAAACTGCACTTGCATCTTGTCAATCCCTATCCTAAGTCTATAACCGGTAACTGTAGTATCCTGGCTGATCAGAAGTTAGTGTTTAACTCAGAACTAGGATTTATTATTCTTCAAAATTTGGAATATTTCCTTTTCACCAGGAAAAATGGCTGCGGGTTCACAGTGGATGGGGGAAGCTAAGAGAAAAAAAAGTATGCATACATACTTGGGGTGTTCTTCCTTGAGGGTATTTGGCCTCCTTTCATTTATGGGATCTTAAATTTATAAATCAACTTAGATCTGGTAATTGAGTGAAAGGTTATGACTCACTATTGTGGTAGATCAGGACAGTTTTCCATTCACTAAACCAGGAGTTTTGTCAGTTACAGAAGGATCTCATGGCCTCTCCATCCATTTGTGTCCTAGGGCTCTTGCTCAATTATATAATGCCAAAGATTGTTGTAAATTACAATTTCTAGTTACTATACAGGTCCTGCTATGGATTCTAGTAGTCACCCCAGCTGTGTCTACATTGGGTCAGTGCTCCCATCTAGTCTTTGCTAGCCCAGGACCTTAATTACCCCCATTGAGATTAGCAAGCTCATTTTGACCACAATATGTCACACTAGCACACTCGCCTAGAGAAAAGAGCTAATAAGGTTGTTTTAAAAGATAAGAGGGCTTGAGTAGCAAATGTGGAGGGAGCCTGGAGTTGGAAAAATCATACTTTCCACCCATCATAGTAAAGATTAGATCAGGGAGAAAATAATCAACTGATGCTAAAACAAAGGGGGAAATTGTGATGAGCATCAGAATATTTGCACTGTTCTTAAAATGTCTCTCCACAGACTGCTTATTAGTTGCTAGAGAAAACACAGTAATTGTAAAGTGGGAAACCTAGAAAACAACTTGATTGGCTGATGAAAATTTACATTGCCCATGGGGGGCAGCCAGACATCCTGTGCCTCCCAATATTATGCTCTGAGAAGGACACAACATCAATTATGCAGTTGTCTAGCCAGGAATGCATAATGTGAATCTAAACATGAGGAAATATTAGACAAACTGCAAATGAGGAGCATTAAAATAAAAGGAAGGACTGTATTTGTCAAAAATCTCAATGTCAGAGAAGAAAGACTGTGCATGTTTCAGACTAGAGAAGACTAGAGAGACATGACAACTCAATGCAAGACTGGATCCCAGGCTCAAGGGTAAGGATGTGCTAGACAGGGCATTATTGGTCAATGGACAAAACTGAACTATGGGAATTAGATCAAAGCTCTGTAGTCATGTTACATTTTTTTGATTATTTGATATGGCTTTATTTTCTGATCATCCAACTGTGTCCCACAACCAGCCTGAGCGCTCACCAGTCAGTGATCCTGACAACCCAGCCTGCCTTGGGGAGGGATGAAGGCGGAAGGATGAGCTAATGCTGGTGCCTGCGTCCAGCACCCCAGAGTGATCAGTCTGGCTGGGCACTCAGTAAACAGTCTTGGGGGGAGACAGGCCACCCAGTGGGGCACAGAAAAGGGGAGACGCAAAAGAGAACCTGTGGCCCCCATGCCTGCCCCTCCCTAGGCCCGGCTCGGCCAACATCTGGCACGGCAGCCTTGCCAGGAAGTCTGGCTGGAAAAAGGCAGGAGGTCCCAGATGGAGGCAGAGACGCCATCCTGTAGGAGCCTGTCCCTTCCAGCAAGTGGAGAGTTGGTTTCTGGGCAAGGAGTGGCTGGGCAGCAGACCGGAAGATGGCAAGACCTTCTTGGGGGCAGAGGAGGCTGGTGCCTGAGCACCTCATCCCTCATCCCTCATCTTGACCTTCCTCCCTCCCTGCACAAAACACCTAATGGATTATACTGCTAATGAATCGGTGCACCGGGAAGAAACACCTGGGCCTCCATGACGTCAATTTCAGCGGGGCTCGAGTGTCCTCACGCCCCTCTCTTACGAGGCACCTGATCCGTGGGATTCAGGCCCTGACTGTCCTCTCCAGGTTCTGGGAAGGGCAGCCCTGCCAGCCCCACTGGGGGGGAAGGAGTAGGGAAGGAGTAGGGAAGCTGAGGCTGCACATTTTTTCTGTCATCTCTGCTCAACACTCTCGCTCCTCCCCCAGTTTGGATGCCCTCCTAGGACCCTGAAGCAGAAGCTGTCCCAGAACACATACTCTTTTCTACAGGTGAGGAAACTGAGGCCCAGAGAGACTGAGGTAAGAGGCAGAGGAGCCAGGGGGCCTACTCCAGGGCCGCCTCTTGCCCCAGGGTCTCTGAAGGCACTGGGACCCTAGGGGGACAGGCCCAAGCTCCCTGGGGTGCGGCAGGAGGGCGAAGGCAGTGAAAAGCACAGGAGAGGGCGACTGGCGCAAGGAGCCCGACAGGCAGGCCACTGGGAGTTCAGAGCACCAGCTGTCCATGGGGACTTGGGAGACATGCATCCAAGGCTACACCCTGAGCTAGTCCCCTCAGCCCTGGCCAAGGCGGGGGAGACACAAGTCTTCTGAGGAAGGGGCCAGAACCAGGGACCTGGGGGCTGACCCTGCCCTCCTTCAGACAAGAGGAGAGAGTATCTCAGTCACCATAGGGTGACTGGGGCAGGGTGGAGGACAGACACAGAGCTGGGAGTCTCTGGTCAGCGCTGAGGGTAGGAGTAGGGAAGCTGAGGCTGTACATTTCTTCTGTCATCTCTGCTCACAAGCCCTGAGGACGATGGGGTCACCTCCAGGGCTCGGGGCTCAATGGCAGGCTCGTTCCCAAGTCCATGGCTTGGCCCTGGGACTTCCGCATAAATGCTCCTCCAAGGGAGTTCAAAGGACAAAAAGGAGAAAGACTCCCCAAGTCCTCTGGAGCAACACACAAAAGCTCTGTGATTCCAGGTTGGGGCCTCTCAGCAAGGGATGAAGCCCTGCCTTCTTGCCGGCTGCTGAGCAGGGAGGGGTGGCAGGTGCAAAGCTCCCTGCGCTGGTGGGTGGCCACGGCACGGATTCGGGAGCAGTCCCTGAACTGTTTTGTATAGGATGCTGCAGTGCTGGAGGCAGTAGGAGGGTTTGAGTGAGGTCAGGTGCAAACCCTGCCTCAAGGAAGGCCTGAGGGCCACCTGCAAGGTCACCTGCTTCTAGGCAGGATGGAAGGGGGATGCTGAGGACTCACCTGGCCAGGGTGGCCCTCCCACAGAGGCCTTGCCTCCCACCTAAGCTCCTGCTTGCTCACCTGGACTGCTGTGTAGGTCGCCCCGAAGTAGGCACCAATGCAGGTGGCCAGGAGCAAGGAGAAAATGGCTGGCTTGACCCTGTAGGCTCTTATAACCTGCTTCAGGTGGTCATGGAAGACAAACTCAGGGTCTCATTTATCAGCTGTGATGTGGTGCTGCTTCCCTCCCTTCTGGTAGTGACTCAGGAAGTGTTCTCACATGCTGAGGAACATGCAGTATTTGTCCACCAGCTGGGTGGCTTGGGGCTGGCTGGTGAACAATCCCATTGCCAAGTCCAGCTGTTCCTCTTTGATCATCTGCTCTAGGAAGACCAGCATGTCTCAGGGGTTCCCTGTGCCGGCAGGTTATAAATGACTCGAGTCAGGGCTTCTGCATTGAGCCTCAAGTTGTAGGTCAGAGTTTTAGAACAGACCTGAGATCTCCTGTACATGCTGCTACTGCCCTGGCTGTCATGGGTTAGCGGGGTGGGGGTGGGGGTATCGGGGGCGGGGTGGGGAGGGCTCCCCATGTGGGCCAGGGTGAAGGCAGACAGCCAGAGTATGGTGAAGCACTCATGCTCCCAGGCCAGGATGTTCTCAGTGAGGTTGATCTTGTGTACCACGGAGAACAGCAGCTCCAGGAACTGGCCGCCACTGTCTCCAGCTCTGCAGGAAGTGAAGTTGCAGCATCTCCTTGCAAGGTGGCTGGGACGTATGAAGATACAGGCTGTCCGCTTGGCCCACGGTGTCAGAGGACAAAGGCCACGGTATACTGGCGTATGCTGGAATCTGTGTGGTCTATGTGTCTTCCAATCAGTGCTTGGTTCCCTGGTAGTCGAACTTGCCCCTCCACAAGCAAAGAACAGAAGATTGTACACTGCGTGGGTGCGCTTGTTGGCGTAGAGCTTGGAGAAATCGTGGGTGAGCCGTAGCAATACAGAGATGCCGCTCTCGTTTGAGTCCATGTCATGCGACAGCCAAGAGGCCACTCTGAAGGTGTCGTAGTGAGCCGTGACGATGATGGTGGTAAGGTCCTCTCCACCCAGCCACATCAGCCACCAGTCTCTTGCAGCCTTGCTGTGGACTCCGCTCATGACCATCCGGAAGCTGTTGGCCCTGGTTGGGTGGAGCGGTAATTTGGTAACAGAGGCAGAGCCCTGGGAAGCGGAGCTGGCCTGCGCCTGCGTGTAGATGGAGGGCAGGACCTCATCATGCACAGCAAGGAACATGGGGGCAATGGTCTGCATGGCCAGCAACTTGGACCCCATCTCCACGAATTGCCGGATGACGTCCTGGGACAGAAAGGCCACGGCCTATGGCAGGACCGGGAGCATGGCGCTGGCCACCTGCCCCAAGGACTTCTGGTACTGCTCAGAGAAGCGCCGCAGCCGGAAGCACGCAGCCGCGGCTTGGCTCCGCACGTCCACATCGATGAGTGCGCCTGCGCATTGAGAGCTGTGGTCGCAGTGCCCCCCGCAGCTGGGTGGGGAGGGGTCAGGCTCGGCGGACGCCTTGAGGGTGAGCGTTGGACCCGTAGACAGAAGCCGGTGGTTTTCAGGATGGGACTAGGCAGTAAGGGTGCCTGTGTGGGTCATATTGCTTCCTGCGGTAGATGAACTCGTGCAGTGCATTGGTAATGGAGCCGAGTGGCAGGCATGACACCTTCGGCATGTTCTCCAGGTCCTTGCCCACTTCTAACAGCATCCTGGGCCGCCGTGGGCCACACGGGGCGATTCCTGCACACTCACCTCAGTATGGGTAACCGCCGGGGCCCCTGTATTCATGTTAAACTCAGTGACGTTCATACCTTTACTGGGGTTACCTAAGAGAATATTCCTCTTCTGAGAAAATACACCTTGAAATATTTAGGGATAAAGGACCACGATATAGGCCACTTATTTTGAAAAAGTTCAGAAAGTATTCTGTTTATATATATACACGTATATAAAGAGCCCCACACAAATGCTAAAGCAAATAAGCTAAAATGTTTTTTTTAAAGTGAGTTTTCTTTTATTTTTTAAGATTTATTTATTTGACAGAGAGAGAGAGATCACAAGTAGGCAGAGAGGCAGGCAGAGAGAGAGAGAGAGAGAGAGAGAGGAGGAAGCAGGCTCCCCGCTGAGCAGAGAGCTTGATGCGGGGCTCCATCCCAGGACCATGAGATCATGACCTGAGCCAAAGGCAGAGGCTTAACCCACTGAGCCACCCAGGCGCCCCTCAAATAAAATTGTTAACAATAGATGTATTTGGTTAAAGGGTATATGAGTAGTTTTTGTGTTATTATAACCCTTCTGAAAGTTTCACATTCTTTTCAACAAAACAAAAAGATATTTGGGCGTAACTCAGTAATTTGTCTCAAGTTTTTAGTGAAGATATAGTCATCTGGCCTTTCAGAGGATGTAATTAGAGAGTGAGCAGGCAAGTCTCTCCCGATAAATTTACACTAGTATATTTCTCTGGCTAAGTATTTGAATTCTTTCCTTTGCATCATGCTGAGGGATTTCTAGGGTTTCAGGATTTAGTCTAGATTTGTGCTAATCAGATCAGTAAGATAATAGAAGTATATCCTAATGCTCTAGCTACCAGACATATGGGCAAACTCTATCATCCTTACTACAGCATCCCAAGTTTCTAGTAACATATAAACTAACAAATTCCTGCAAGTCTTTTGGGATCTTCTACAGTGACTGTGCATTTCGGGTGAGCAGTGGTAGGAGGTCAGGAGCTGCTGCCTCTGACTAGAGATGATACCCTTTTAGCAGAGTCAAATAAACCCAGGAGTTTCAGTCTATACTTTGAAGTGAGAAATGAGGGTCGTTGTTACATTTTGGTTTTAACTTATCCAATGTTCTAAAATGCAACATCTCTACCCCTTAGGTCCTGTCATTTCTTAATGTTCCAGAGCAAAAGTTCCGCTGTTTCCAGATGTGTCCTCCCGCCCCCACGAACACTCTGTTCCAGGTGAGCACTGGTCATAACTTACATTGGTCATTTTCTTATTGGGCATTGCTAGATTTCTGTCTTGGATTACTCACTGGAGCTTCATTCACTCCTGCCCTATCTCTGCTAGGTTAGTGGTATGTACTAACTATGAGAAATAGATTTGGAATAAATCTTAAACTTATTCTTGTCAAAGAAATTTAATATAAATTGTCTGATATTCTCTTTCATCATCACAAAACCATGTGAGATGAGGAGAGAAGCTATTATCTGCATTTTATAGTGAGGAAACTGAGGCACAAAGTGGCTAAGGTCCCATACAACATAATGATGGAACTGGTATTAGAATTTAGGCTTTTAGGGGGGTGCCAGCCTGGCTCAGTCAGTAAAGCATGCGACTCTTGATCTTGGGGTTGTAAGTCTGAGCCCCATGTTGGGTGTAGAGATTACTTAAAAATAAAATCTTTTTTTCTAAGATTGTATTTATTTATTTGGCTAAGAGAGAGAGAGAGAGCGAGAGAGAATGAACAAGCATGAACAAGCACCAGGCAGAGGAAGAGGGAGAAGCAGGCTCTCTGCTGAGTGGGGTCCCAATTTGGGGCTCAGTTCCAGGACCCTGGGATCATGACCTGAGCTGAAGGCAGACACTTTAACCAACTGAGCCATCCAGGCCCCCTAAAAGTAAAATCTTAAAAAAAAATGAATTTAGGCTTTCTGTTCTTCATTTTAGTGAAGCATCCCAGGCTCAATGAAAATACTGCCAAGTCCCCTAAAATACTTTGGAAATACTAAATGTATACAAAGAATTTTGCAGAGATACCTTTTAACCAAATGAAATAATCATTAGGATACTAAATATCAAAAATGATGTCTCAACTCAAACTCAAAACTTCTCTCTTCCGTACCAACTTTCTCTTTCATTGTCTCAGTTTCCGCCCAGATACCATTATTCTTTGCTTGCTCTTCTTCCCCTCAGCTTCCAGCTCTGGCTGGCTGCACACCCCACCTAAATTGTGATGGTTTAGGATCATCTTGTCCTAGTATGTATACCTCTTCAGCAGGTACCTTTCTAGAAAATTCAAGCCTGGATATCTTAAGACCCCTTCCGTCCCATGGTGAATATTCTGTACTTTTGTCACACCAGATACTTGAAGTTCAGGCTATACCCACTGCAACCCACTGTCTTTGCTCAACAGTCACAGACAGCTCCAACCAGTCTTTAAATTTATTATTTTAGGTAAACCTCAATCACCACTCCTTGGGCCTTCTGAACCTCAAAGGACACCTATCAACTGTTGTTCAGACTCTAGAGAACATATATCAAACCCACAGTAGTTCCCTTGTAGCCCCTTTAATTTAGTTTGAAGATTTTGAGAGTCAGGGGAGAAATGCACAACATTATGACAATTTTCTAAGTAATCCTCACTCATTGGTTACCCTTTCTGATCACTCTCTTCTTCTCTTGAATAGACCAGAAGTTGGTAGTGGGCTGTTTTACAATGCACTATGTCCTTCATTGGATAAGTTGGTATTTCTTTTTAGAATTGCTTCAGTTGGCTATAACAAATTATCCTAGGCAAAGTAACTTAAACAACATACATTTCTTTCTCATAGTTCTAAAGGCTTGGAATTGGAAATCATGACACCAGCATGGTCAGGAGCTGGTGAGAGCCCTCTTCTTGGTTGTAGATGGCCAACTTCTTGCTGTATCCTCACTTGTTAGAGAGAGAACTATCTAGCTCTCTGGTCTCCTCTTGTAAGAACGTTAGTCCCATCCATCAGGGTTCCACCTTCATGACCTAATTACTTCTCAAAGGCTCCATCTTCAAGTACAATCACATTGGGATTAGGGTTTCAGCATATGCATTTTCAGGAAACAGAAACATTTAGTTCATAACAGAAAAGATAGGTTTGTCACATATATTTTCCAGCAGCAATTTGGAGACAAATATTCTCATTTTAACACTGTGCTTCATGGGTAAGAGAGACATTAAAACATAAAAAGACAAGGATCCTGACTCACATAGCCTAATCTTCTAGAAATCCCAACAGTTTTATGCTGGCTTTTAGTGCACATGATAATTTGTGGTATCGTTATCTACTTAATTCCTAGGAAGCAGCACAAGTTGGTTCAACAACATTTGGTGCAAAGGAGGAGAGGGTAGTAGAGGTTAAAAGCTCAGATCTAGATGATATCAAGAATGGTGAAGTAAGAAACTCGGAGAAACTTCACCATAAAAGTGATGAGGGGGTGCCCAAGTGGCTTAGTTGGTTGGGTGTCTGATTCTTGATTTTGGCTCAGTTCATGATCTCAGGGTCATAAGATCAAGGCCTGTGTCAGGCTCCGTGCTGGGCATGGAGCCTGCTTGAGATTCTCTCTCTCCCTCTCTTCCCCACTCACTCTTGCTCCCTCTTTCTCTCTCTCTAAAAAAGAAAAGGCAATGAATACTAGCCAAAAAACGTAAAAGCAAGTTTTCCAGAACTTTAGAAATTAACTATAAAGTTTTCAAAAATCAAGAGAGCATTTCCTCAAGAAAAATGGTTTAATCTTGGTAAGAACACTAAGCTTTGTGCCATTAGAACTTCCCCTATTCCCATATTCTCTCCCCAGCTCTGTGGTAGATTTGAAAATCAACAGCCCACAGTCACAGTGAAAACCAGCAACGTAGCAGCCTTGGGAGGGATCAGAATGATAGAGAACATAGACTTTATACTTCCTGATTTAAAAACTTTCCGCTAAACCACAATAATCAAGACAGCATCATGCTGGCCTATATAGATCATTGGAGTATGATAGAAAGTCCATAAATGAACCTTCACATCTATGGTCAATTGATTTGCAACAAGAGTGCCATCACCATTCAAGGGGAAAGAGTAGTCTTATCAAAAAAAATGCTGGGACAATTGGATATATTCATGCAAGAGAATGAAGTTAAGCCCTTACTTTACACCATATAAAAAAATGAATTCAAAATGGTTCAAAGACCTGAAACTATAAAACTCTTAGAGTGAAAATAGGAATAAATCTTCATGACCTAGATAAGGCAATTTAGGCACTTAAAAATATTTTATTTTTAAGTAATCTCTATACCCAAAATGGGGCTCGAATTCACAACCCTGAGATCAAGAGTCACATGCTCCATTGACTGAGCCAGCCAGGTGCTCCAATTTAGGTACTTTTTAGATATGACACCTAAAGCATGAACAGAAAAAGAAAAAATAGATAATTTAGATTTCATTAAAGATAAAAAAATTTATGGGGTGCCTGGTTGGCTCAGTTGGTAAGCATCTGACTCTTTGGTTTCAGCTCAGGTCAGGATCTTGTAGTCATGGGGTCAAATCCTGCATTGGTCTCCATTGTCAGTGTGGAGGTTGCTTTGGATTCCATCTCCCCTCTCACTCTGTTTCTCCCCTGTTTGCATGCTCTTTCTTTCTAAAAGTAAAAATATATATATACTTCAGAGGATATTATCAAGAAAGTGACAAGACAACCCATAGATTAGAAGAAAATTTTTGCAAATTACATATATAAGTATCTTGCATACAGATTATATCAGGAACTCATACAACTCAACAATAAAAGGATACCCCAATTAGAAAATGGGCTATAGATTTGGATGTAAAAAACTTCCCACAAGATGATACATGAATGTTTAATAAACACATGAAAAAACGTTCAGCATCATTAATCATTTAGGAAATGCAAATCAAAATACAATGATACCCACTAGCCTGACTATAATGGCTAGGAGATATATATTAGATAGATAGACAACCAGGCAGACAGAGACAATAACAAGTGTTGGTGAAATAGGAACACTTACCCATGTTAGTGGTAATGTAATATGGTATACCTATTCTGGAATATAGTCTGGCAATTCCTGAAATGGTTAAACATAGAGTTATCACAAGATCTCGTAATTCCACTCTAGTCTATATATCCAAGAGAAATGAAAACTAATATCCACACAGATGCCTTTACAAATGTTCAGAGCAACATTGTTCACAATAACCAAAAGGTGGAAACAACTCAAATGTCCATCAACTGATAAATGGGCAAATAAAATGTGGTATATTCTTACAGTGGAATAGTATTGGGCACTAAAAAGTCATGAAGTACTGACACCTTCTACAACATTGATATACCTGGAAAACATTATGCTGCATGAAAAGCACCAGTGAGAAAGACCACATATTGTATATGTCTTTTTGTATGAAGTCCAGTATGGGAAAGTCCATAGAGGCACAAAATGCATTAGTGGTTGCCGGTGGCTGGTAGAAAGGAAGAAGGGGGAATGACTGATAGTGTGTTTGGGGTTTCTTTTGGGGTAATGAAAATTTTCTAGAATTTGGGAGTGGTGATGGTTGTACAACCTTGTAAATATACTAAAAATTAGTGAAAAATTGCTTACTACTTCCTCTTAACCAGATATAAACAGATGATATAATGCTCTAGAGTTCCACTTACCAACTTAAGGCTGAGATATAAATGCAACTCACTTCTTCGGATTTCCAGCAGGAGGCAGAAAAACGGTGTGCCTTGGTGTCTCCTAAAATTATATTCTTGTTTACAAACGAAATTCAAAGGGGATAGTAGATGATGTTTTTAAGACGATGCTTAAACGTTGTTTACAGATTTGTCATTCCCCTCCTCCTGTGAGAAAACTGTGTAACTCTCTTTAAAACGACTTTGTGTTTAAGATGTATTTAAAAATACCAACTCTTAAAAATGGAAAAGCCTCTTTACATAGAGCTGTAATTGCTTAAAAACTGTCAGCATCTACATATTTGAGAATTTTTATTGCGTGTTAAAGATTGATTCATTCAAAAGAAGTGGAAACAGAAGACTGAATATATAGGAAAGAAAGAAAGCAGGAGCTTTCTGGTAGAGTCGTGATTTCCTTGGTACCATATTTGGATTTCACAAAAATCATTACAGGATCTAAGGCTGTTGGCATAAAAGAAGGGCAGCATGGTACACCATCCATCTTTCTCCCTTCAATTTTTGATTAGTGTAGACAAAGCAGTAAGTAGAAGGCATATTGAAGTTATGAAGAAGTATGGGCATCCCTCTGGTAAGAAGTGTGCTATCACCTTTAAAGTAAGGTGTAATGAAAGGATTCGGGGAGACCTTTCCCTTGGGAGCATCTGAATGATGAGTCATTATAAAGAAAGCAGGAAAGGGGCGCCTGGGTGTCTCAGTGGCTTAAAGCCTCTGCCTTTGGCTCAGGTAATTTTCCCCGGGTCCTGGGATGGAGCCCCGCATATGGTTCTCTGCTCAGCGGGGAGCCTGCTTCCTCCTCTCTCTCTGCCTGCCTCTCTGCTTACTTGTGATCTCTGTCAAATAAATAAATAAAATCTTTTAAAAAAGCAGGAAACAAAAATCAAACACCTTAATCAGTTCCTCTGTTCTTATCTGTTGTTTGAGTTAACCCCATTACAGAGGTGTGGCAGGAAGGCTTTGCTCACAGCCCTGTCAGAGACCACTGTGGTGCGGGAAGGCCAACAACGTGCTGAGAAACAGTGAAGGCGACTGGTTAAGAAAACCCAAATAGTTTCCTCTTCCTTGACAAAACCCAGATCTTTGTGAACCTAGAATATCATCGCAAATTCTGCTTTCCTCACTTTAAAAAGGATTGGATAGAGCTACAGAAAGTCCAGACAAGAGTGTTTTTGAAACTCAGGCTAATAAATATATATATTGATTGTGTAACAAATGTTAGAAATATAATATATATAAAGAGATGTATTATAAGGAATTTGTTCATGTGATTATGGAGGCTGACAAGTCCCAAGATCTGCAGGGTAAGTTGGCAAGCTGAAGACTACTCGAGCAAGCCAATGATATTCTACTCTGAGGATTGGCTTGAGATCCAGAAGGAGCTAATGTTTCTGTTTGAGAGTAAAGCCAGGAAAAAGCTGATGTCTCAGCTCAAAGGCAGTCAGGACAAACTCTCTTTTACTTAGTGGAGTCAACATTTTATTTATATTTTTTGTAAAGATTTTATTTGTCAGAGAGACTGTGCACATGCTGGGAGCAGAGGAAGAAGCTGGCTCCCTACTGAGCAAGGAGCCCAGTGTAGGACTGGACCCCAGGACCCTGGGATCATGATCTGAGCCCAAGGCAGATGCTTAACCTACTGAGCCACCCATGCATCCCAGAGGGTCAACATTTTAATTCTATTCAGGTCTTCAGCTTATTGGATGAGGTCCACTTGCATTATGGAGGGCCATCTGCTTTATTCAGTCTACTAATTTAAATATTAATTTCAGCCAAAAACATCCTCATAGAAACACCCAGAATAATGTTTGACCAAATAGCTGGCCGCTTGATGGCTCAACCAAATTGATACATAAAATTAATCATCACTAGTGGTAAATAGGAAATGAACCCTATATACTTATTCTCTTGATTCCTCATGTTTTTCTCTTTCCTGTACCATTTTTGCTAGTCTGCACTTCCAGAATTCTGCCTTGATTTCCTGGAGTTTCTTTCCTATTCCTTTTACCAACTCTTTCCCCCACTCTCTGTATTCTGAGTGGCTGATGGTAGTTCTACTCTAAACTAGATGGACGGGGCGCCTGGGTGGCTCAGTGGTTTGGGCTGCTGCCTTCGGCTCGGGTCATGATCTCAGGGTCCTGGGATCGAGCCCCGCATCGGGCTCTCTGCTCCGCAGGAAGCCTGCTTCCCTCTCTCTCTCTCTCTCTCTCTGCCTGCCTCTCTGCCTACTTGTGATTTCTGTCTGTCAAATAAATAAATAAAATCTTAAAAAAAAAATAAACTAGATGGACTACTCCAAACCACGTTGCTACTCCAAATCACTTCATTCACAGGTTTATTTACTCCAGTGTGGAGACCCTTGCTGTCATAACCTCACTCTCTAGACTGGCTCTGTTAGGCACTAATGCTAGAATAATTTAAGATCCAGTCTACCAGATCTTTTGGCCAGTGATTTAAATTGTTGGCTGTCACCTACAAGAGGTAATCCAACAGTTGATTTCATTTCCCTAACCCAAACCCCCACTGTTCACAGCTTCCTCTTTTCCCCTGTCACCTCTTTGCTACTACTATGTTCACTTAGAGTATAAACATAACAAGTTTGTGTCCCTCATCTCTTGCTTTATTTTTGGTCCAATTTCATAATTTTAACAGAATTAGACTTTAGAGAAAAAGATAAATTGGACTATATAAAATTTTTAAAATTTTTGTGCTATTGACAATATCATCAAGAAAATGAAAAGACAACCTACAGAATGGGAAAATGTTTGCAAATATATCTTATAAGGCCCAGTATCCAAAATATATAAAGAACAATGACAACTTGGAGCACCTGGGTGGCTTAGTTGGTTAAGTGTCTGCCTTTGACTCAGGTCATGATCCCAGAGTCCTGGGATCGAGCCCTGTGTTGGGCTCCCTGCTCAGCAGGAAGTCTGCTTCTCCCTGTCCCTCTGCCCATCCCCCTGTTTGTGCATTCTCTCTCTCAAATAAAATCTTCAAAGATTAAATAACACTGACAACTCAACAATAAAAAGATATATGACCCAATGACATAATGGGAAAAGGATTTGAATAGATATTTCTTTAAAAAAGACATACAAATAGTCATTGAGCACATGAAAACGTGTGTCATTAGTAGGGAAATACAAATCAAAATCACAATGAAATATCACTTCAATGCACTGGTATGGTTATAATAAAAAAAGACGGTGACCAGTATTGGCAAGGACATGAAGAAACTGAAATGCTCATGAAGAAATTGAAATGCTTATTCATTGCTAGTTGGAATATAAAAAGTTTAACTTCATTGGAAAACTATTTGGACATTTCTCAGGGAGTTAAACATAAAGTGACCATGTGATCCCATAATACCACTCTTAGATATATTGAAAATACCCAAGTGAATCAAAAACATATGTCCACACAAAGTAGTACATACACATGTTCATAGCAGCATTATTCATAAAGGCTAAAAAGTGGAACTAACCCAAGTGTCCATCAACTGATGAATGGGTAGGCAAAATGTTATATATTTATACAACAGAATATTATTCAGCTATAAAAATGAATGAAATTCTTATACCTTCTGCAACATGGAGGAATCTTGAAAACATTATGCTAATTAAAAGAAGCCAGACACAAGGGGAGAAATACTGTATGATTCCACTTATATGAAATGTTCAGAATAGGCAAATCTATGGAGACAGAAAATAGAATAGTGGTTGCCAGAGGCTGGAAGAAGGAATAAAGATTGGGAAGTGACTGCATGGGTGTATGATTTCCTTTTGGGGAGTAAAAATGTTCTGGAATTAGGAAGTGGTGATGGTTGTTCAACCTCATAATATACTTAAAAATATTGAGTTGTGAGCATACATCTAAACAAAAGGCTGTAAATGGATTTTCATAGGAGCATTATTTATAATAGCCAAATAGTGGAACCAACTCAAATGTCCACCACCTGATGAGTGGATAAACAAAATGTGGTATATCCATACAGTGGAATATTACTCATTAATAAAAATAAACACTGATGAAAGAAATTAAAGTAGCAGCCCCTGGGTGGCTCAGTCAGTTGAGTTTCTGACTCTTAGATTCAGCTCAGGTCATCATCTCAGGGTCGTACATGAGATCGAGGCCCATGTTAGGCTTTGTGATCAGTGAGGAGTCTGCTGGAGATCTTTTCTCCCTCTCCCTCTGCCCCTCCCCCATGCTTGTGTGCTCTCACTCTCTCTCTCAAAATAAATAACTAAATGTTTCAAATAAAGAAACCAAAGCAGACACAAATAAATGAAAAGTCATCCCGTGTCCATGGATCAGAAGTCTTAGTTGTTAAAATATCCATACTACCCAAAGTGATCTATAGATTCAATGCATCTAATCCCATTTTTAAAAAAAGAATTTACTTATTTATTAGAAAGAGACAGAGAAAGAGCGCATGAGCAGGGGGAGAGGCTGAAGGAGAGAGATAAGCAGACTCTCCACTGAGCATGGAGTCTGATGCAGAGCTTGATCCCAGGACCCTGAGATCATGACCTGAGCCGAAGTCAGATGCTTAACTGACTGAGCCACCCAGGTACCCCCGCCACTATCATTCTTTACAAAAATAGAAAAACAATCCTAAAATCCACCAAAGACTCTAAATAACCAAAGCAATATTCAGCAAGAAGAACAAAGCAGAAGACATCATACTTCCTGATTTCAAAATAAATTATGAAGTGATAGTAATCAAAACAGTATGGTACTGGCATAAAAACAACCATGTAAAAACAACCAGACATGTAGAACAATGGAAGAGAATAGAGAGCCCAGGAACCGGTGCATAAATAGTCAACTGATCTTCAGCAAGTCAGCCAAGACCATTCAATTAGGAAAGGACAGTCTCTTCAATAAACAGTGCTGGGAAAACTGGATATCCACATGCAAAAGAATGAAATTGGACCCTTGTCTTACACAATATACAACCCCCAACTAAAAATAGGTCAAAGACTTAAATAAGACCTGAAATTGTAGAACTCTTTGAAGAAAAAATAGGGGAAAACCTTCTTGACATTGGTCTTAGCAATAATTTCTTGGATATGACACCAAAGGCACAGCCAACAAAAGCATAACTGGGCAAGTGGGACTATGTAAAACTAAAAAGCTCTGTAGAGCAAATGAAACAATCAACAAAATAAAAGACAATCTATGGATCAGGAGAAAAATATTTGGAGGCTATGCATGTGATAAAGGATTAAGATCCAAAACGTATAAGGAACTCCTATAACTCAATAACAAAAAAAAAACAAACCCAAATAATCTGGTTAAAAAAATGGAGAAAGGACCCAAAGAGACAGTTTTCCAAAGAAAACATACAAATGGCCAACAGGTATATAAAAAGATGCTCGGGGCTCCTGGGTGGCTTAGTCGGTTAAGCCTGTGCGTTTAGCTCAGGTCGTGATGCTGGGATCCTGGGATCAAGCCCCAAGTCGGGCTCCTTGCTCAGCAGGAAGCCTGCTTCTCCCTCTCCTGCTCACTCGTGCTCCCTCTCACTATCTCTGTCTCTCTTTCAAATAAATAAATAATGAATGAATTAATAAATAAAATCTTTTTTAAAGAAGTGCTCAACATCACTCATCATCAGGGAAATGCAAATAAAAACCACAATGACATCACCTCATACCTGTTAGGATGGTTATAATTAAAAAAAAAAGATAAGTGTTGGCAAGGTGGACAAAAGGGAAAGTAAAAATAAAGAACTCTTAACTCTGTCAAAATTAAGAACTACTGTGTACCAGAGGACACAATGAACAGAGTGAAAAATTAACCTACAAGATGGCTGAAAACATTCACAAATCATTAATCTCATAAGGGGCTCCTACCAAGAGTATGTAAAGAACTCCTACAACTGGACAGCGGAAGAGCAACACAGTTGAAAAAGGGACAAAGAATTTGAATAAACATGTCTCAAAGATGACATACGAATGGCCAAAAAGCATATGAAAAGATGTTCAACATCATTCGTCATTAGGGACCTGTAAAAACCGCAATGAGACATGACCTCACTTCTATTAGGACGGCCACTATCAAAAAAACCAGACACTAACATGCATTGACAAAGATATAGACAAATCGGGACCTTTGTTCACTGTTGGTAGGAGCTCAAAAGGGTATGGTTGCTGTTGAAAATGATATGGTGGTTCCTCAAAAAATTAAAAATAGATTACTGTATGACCCAGCAATCCCATGCCTGGGTATAGACCCAGAAAAACTGAAAGCAGGATCTTGCAGAAATATTTGCATGCTCGTGGTCATAGCGGCATTATTCACAATAGCCAAGAGGCAGAAGCCACACCGATGTCCATCACTAAAAAAAATACGGTCTATACATACAACGGACTATAATTCAGCCTTAAAAAGGACGGAAATCCTTGAATCACTCTCTTGTACACCTGAAACTAATATAACACTGTATGAGAACTCTGCTGGAATTAAAATAATAAACTTGATTTTTTAAAAAGGAAGGAACTCCTGTCACATGTTGCATATGAGTGAACTTTAAGGTCGGTATGCCAAGTGAAAATAAGTGAGTCACAAGAAGACAAACATATGCAGTGTGATTCCGTCTATATGAGGTATCTAAAGTGGTCAAATCCATAGAAACAAAGTAGAGGGTGGTTGCCAGGGGCGGAGGGGAGTGGGGAAATGGAGAATAGAATTTCAGTTTTGCAAGATGAAAAAGTTCCAGAGATTGATTGCACAACTATGTGAATATACTTAATGCAGCTGAACAGTGCACCTAGAAAGGGTCAAGATAGTGAATTTTATGTTGTGTGTGTGTGTTTTTTTTAAAGATTTATTTATTTATTTGACAGACAGAGATCACAAGTAGGCAGAGAGGCAGACAGACAGAGAGGGAGGAGGAAGCAGGCTCCTGCTGAGCAGAGAGCCCGATGCGGGGCTCGATCCCAGGACCCTGGGATCATGACCTGAGCCGAAAGCAGAGGCTTTAACCCACTGAGCCACCCAGGCACCCCTGTTGTGTGTTTTTTTAAGATTTATTTATTTTAGAGAGAGAGTGCATGTGCATGTGTGGGTAGGAGAGCAGAGGGAGAGGGAAGGGTGAAGGGAAGGGCTTGGGGAGAGGGACACAAGCAGACTCTCTGCTGAGTGGGAGGCTAGCAGGGGCAGGGCTCCATCCCAGGACCCTGATGAGATCATGACCTGAATCGAAATCAAGAGCCAGGCGCTCAACCAACTGAGCCACCCAGGTGCCCCTGTTGTGTGTGTGTTTTTTAAACCACAATTAAAAAGTTTAAAAAAGGAAGAAATGCTGGAGGTGCTACTTTACGCAACAGGCAGCAAACTCAAGGATTAATTAGTCACTCAAGGGCTGGTACAGGTTCCTATTGTAGATAAGTTTTAAAAAGGTTTAAGTATAATTATAAGTGAGAACAGTGAAGTGGATTTTTAACAGAATTTGGGGTGTTTGACATTCCAGATCTTTAAAAAGATCACTAAATAGAGGATGATAGTCTGTCAAACAACCTAAGCTTTTGGTGGATGGGAAAAAGAGACTTCTTGCCTGGATGGGGCACAGCTCTGACAGATTGAGGCTACTACTATGTTCCAATAAACTCAAAAGTCTGCAGTGTGCCAGTTTAATTAATCAATTGCTTAAATAATATTACTTTAATGTAAGTTGGTTGAAACCAAGTGATAACCGCACAGAGCTCTGTAAAACAAGCAAACCCAAGCAGTGCTACAGATTTTTTAAAAAAACTGAAAGGACCCTTTTCATTATTTTATGGTTCTATATTTTCATGGCAGATGTTGACATTTTACCATTGTTCCAGAATCAAATGTCAAGTTATTCCTGTTCAGAATTTTCCATTTCCATTTTCAAAGAATTCCATGTGCAGCTGTATTTCTAAGTGAACTCTCTGTTTGCAAAAGCCCAGCATTTCTAAGCAGGTTTGTAAATAGGCTTGAAGGAGGACATGCAGGCACTGGAGACCTGCTTGGGCTAATTAATTCTCTTTTCAGGCATTAGAACCTACACAAGTAGGCCAGCTGGAGGTGAATGTTGCCTTTGAAAGAGATAATTATATGCCTTACCAATTGTTTGCTTTTCCACATCTCTCCCAGTCAGGTTCCCCAGAATTCATAAACTAAGTATCAGGAGAGGTTTTTTCACCTCCTGGGAAACTGAATGTGTAGATGAGCCGAGATAATAATTGTGGATAATGCAGATAGTTTGAAGGTCTGGGTGATGCATACAAATAATTATAAGAGCGGACTGTGGGCTTCTGCTAAGTATAGCATCTAGAAACTGCGACGGCATTGTGCATTGGTAATTATGCTTCAATTCACATTTTCTTTCCTTTGTTAGTTATGAGATGTTATTCCTTCAGATTTCACACGATCTGCTTTCTTTCCCGCAGAATGCTGTGGTAAATGGCTCTCTGTACCACCTCGGGTGTGTAAAAGCAAGGGGGCCCGGCCCCCTCTCCCTCCCTGGGGGAGAGCCCACGGCCCCCCAGCAGCAGCGGCAGGAGGCAGTTAGGAAGGGCTCGGCTTCGGCTGGTGGGGGGGTGTCACCTCCCAACTGGCCTTTCCTGTGCCAAAGCCCACCTTGTCCAGGAGATGGCTTCCCACCGCGCTTTGTTAGGCAAACCCAAGTGTTCATTCTTCCTTCCTGGTTAACGGGTTCAGGTTGGCCCTGCCTGCTTCTGGAAGTGGCGTGAGCCTAGAGAGGCAGTTCTGTGTTCCAGGCTGCTTAGCGGGATGGTGGCGTGGACTTTGATGCCAATCTGAGTCTCACTGCTACTGGTCTTTTCTTTACAGCCATTTAGAAAACAACCTGTAAAGGCTAGAAGTTTCATGTGCTTCTCTCCTGCCATGCCTAAAATCTTGTTTGTTCTATGCTGTTGGAGTAATGGAGCTTTATAAAGTACCACAGTTCCTTAATGTCTTTCCTTTTCCAACTTTTTCTACCCCCAAGGGAGAGACTATATGAGGATCAGGCCAAGAATGACTGCTGCTGGGGAGCCTGGATGGCTCAGTGGGTTAAAGCCTCTGCCTTCGGCTTGGGTCATGGTCCTGGGGTCCTGGGATGGAGCCCTGCATCGGGCTCTCTGCTCGGCGGGGAGCCTGCTTCCCTTCCTCTCTTTCTGCCTGCGTCTTTGCCTACTTGTGGTCTCTGTCTGTCAAATAAATAAATAAAATCTCAAAAAAAAAAAAAAAAAAAGAATGACCTCTGCTTCCCTTGCAAGAATGGGAGCGGCCTAATTGAGACACAAGTTAACAGGTGTCTCCATGGTAAAAGCCAGCCACAGAGACAAAGGAACAGGTGACTCTGCTGACCAGTTCACAGCAGCTCTGGCTTCACAGGTCACTGTGGCGCTGTGCCTCAGGCTCCTGTCGATTTCCTTTCTCATCTTACCTGTACTGCTGTGTTAGTGCCTCTGTACAGGCAAGGAGCTCACGGCGAGCAAGATGCTCTTTAAGGGGAGAGTAGGAAGTGGCTCTTAAAGGAATATATTGACAGAGGCCCCAGACTTGCTCATTGGGATGGGATTTAGTCCAAAGGTAGAAAAAGTGGGAGGCCCTGGTGGAGGCCTCTGGCATTAGTCCCCAGTGGTGAAAGCTAAGCTGTTCCATTCCCACCAGCCCCTTTGTGGCCTTCTCGTGCTGTGGATCCCATCCTAGTGCTTGATTATAGTACCAGGGGTCTGGAGTTCCCGATGGCCTCCCTTTCTCCTGCTGTTCTCTGGTCACGTGCAAGGAACATCTATGGAGAGGCGAAATGGGCATGAGTGAATCTTGCCTTAACTGGTAGAATGAAAGGCTCGCAGAAGGAGATATTTGGGGGGACAGGTACCCAAAGAGTGATGCTATCTATGTTGTTTTGGGGCAAGAGAAGCTAGTCTGTAACATTTTCCATGTTAACACCAGCATCTCCTTCCTAAGCCTCTACTGCCCTGGGCCTGTGAGTTTTGGCAACCTTGCTTCCTCTCCTTGTGCAAGCCTGAAACGGAGCAGCTGCTTTAATGCTTTCACAGAGCTTGGGGACTGGAAACACCATCAGATTTTCCATCCTCCTGCAGCATAATCCATTTCTGATAGAAACAACCTTATGGTGGCTGCAAGGGGGCTGAATCAGGAGTGACCCACACCTCGCTTCTCCTGCTGGAAGGCAGCCCCAGAGGAGAATTAGGGGGAACTCTGGTGTATGACTATGGAGAAGTCGTCATGGTGGAGGAAATGTCGCTGCCCTGGGAAGTCTAGACCCTCTGCTACCCTGCACCTGGGGGCTTTGGAGAGCTCTCCTTTTTCTGTTTTTGTTAAAATAAACTTTAAAAATCGTTCCAGTTGCACAGAGAAGTTACAAAGAAAGTACAGGGAACTCCTTTGTTGCTCACACCCAGTTTCCACTGTTGTGAACATCCGACATTGCTCTGGTCCATTTGTCATAACGAATCAAAACTGATACGTTACTAGTAGCTGAACTCCACACTTGATTTAGATTTCATTGATTTTTCCCTAATATCCGCTTCCTGTTTCAGGATCCCATTAAGGCTGGTACTAGGGCTGCCACGACAAAATGCCATGGACGGGCTGGCTCACAAAACAGAAATGTATTTGCTCACAATACTGCAGGGCTGGTTTCTCCCGAGGCCTCTCTCCTTGGCCTGCGGATGGACCATCTTCTCTCTGTGTCCTCGACATGACCTTTTCTTTGTGGGCATGTACTCCTAGTGTCTCCTCCTCCTCCTCCTCTTCTTCTTCTTCTTTTTTTTAAAGACTTTATTTATTTATTTGACAGAGATCACAATTAGGCAGAGAGGCAGGCAGAGAGAGAGAGAGAGAAGCAGGCTCCCTGCTGAGCAGAGAGCCCGATGCAGGGCTCGATCCCAGGACCCTGAGACCATGACCTGAGCCGAAGGCAGCAGTTTAACCCTCTGAGCCACCCAGGTGCCCCGTCTCCTCCTCTTCTTATAAGGACACCAATCCTATTGGATTGGGGAGCCACACTCATGACCTCCTTTAACCCTAATAACTTCTTTAATGGCCTTCTATCCAAAGAAGTCACATTGGAGGATTACTGATTCAACATATGAATTTGGAGGGCACCTAATTCAGTTCACAACACCACTTCTCTCTTTTTGCTAGATTGAGGCTGAGCAACTGTGTTTCTGTCTTTACAGAAGTTGGGGAGGAACTACTATCAGTGTTTCCATTTTCCTGGAAATTTGTCTGTATTAAAAAGGAAAAACATGGGGTGGTCATTTTAAGGTAAACGGATCAGGACAGATCCTGTCCTTTTTGGAAATGGAAGACTGCTTAGATATAAATTTAGAGGTGAGACTCAGGCGAGCCCCTCTGCTTATCAGTCTGCAATATTTGAGAAACACTGGTAAAAACGAACCTGCCCTGTTCTCAGTAGATCTTTCTTCTCTAGGCTTTGTTGCTCTCTGCCTCTGGTCCTATCATTCACGTGTATGAGTGACTCGACAGTTTTGAGAACACTGCTGGTAGCCCATGTTTAAACTCGATGCCTCATGTTCATAAAGGCTGTAATCATTTCTGTCACCCAGTTTAGCCCCAAGAAAATGTGTAGGGAAGAAAAGATCCCAAAGTGATCCTTGAGAGAATGATACCAGTGAAAATGGAAGAGTGAGGACCTCAGAAATGTCCCTCCTGCATCAAGGAATAAGAAAACTGTCAAAAGATGTTGGATGTGGTCCCCCCCCCCCTCCACAGGAATATTATTCAGCCATAAAAAGAATGAAATCTTGCCATTTACAGCGCCATGGATGGAGCTCGAGAGTATAATGCTAAGTGGAAGAAGTCAGAGAATAACTAATACTATTTGATTTCCCACTCATATGTGGAATTGAAGAAACAAAACAAATGAGCAAAGGGGAAAAAAGAGAGAGAGGCAAACCAAGAAACAGACTCTTAACTATGACGAGCAAACTAATGGTTACCAAAGGGGGGGTGGGTGAGGGGATGGGGGAAGAGGAGTATTATTAAGGAAATTTTAAAAATCTGTATAGAAAAAGGAAAGGAGTATGGGAGAGACTCGTACACATAATAAAATGAAAGTGCTGGGGAAAAATGTCAGAATTAATTTTATCAGAACTTTGGAAATTAACCAAATACTTTGGAAATTAACCAAATACTTGCAGCAATCAGGGAGTGTGTTCTATGAAAAAAAAAAAATGTCTGGCTAGGTGAGAACAGTGAGCACTGTGGCCTCTTCCTTTAGTCCTTTCCCAGACTCTCCAGCTCCCTAGTAGCCTTGAAAAACAACAGCTGACCTTCTCACCTTGGCAGCCAACGGAGGGAGCAAAACCAGTATGGAGCTCTTTCAAAGACTCATTCCCCACAAACGGTCTATCTGGTGGCTCCCTGGAAGACCCCACTTGCAAGCGTGTCTGTATTTGACCTGACTTGGAGCTTATTTCATGTGAAAAACTTTTCCCCATGAGGCATTTGTCAAAAGCAATTTGTGAGGCAATTGTTTAACTTCCTGGCTGTCTGGGAAGGTGATAATAGTTGTAGAACACAACAAGCTAACCAAAAACTTTTAAAAATCAAGCTAGGGGATGAGGTTTTGAAAAGCTCTCTGAAGATATTTCTGGGAATCTAGAAGGCCATGTGTGTGCTCAGGGTTATTTACATACTCAGGAAAGACCGAGGAGGCCCTAAGCTCTCACCTGTGTTTGACTTGAGGCAGCAAGGGGGCTGAAAGCAGAAAGTGGAATTGCTCGTTGGAGCGTAGGATGTGGGTCTATGGCACACATAGCCCCTCAGCCAAGATTGGTAGACTTGTTGGTTTCCATAGTTTAAAGAAATTCCTGTTCAGGGGGTTAACTGACCACCAAGCCAACTGAGCAGAGATTTTTAATGGTCACACATGACGAAGAATACAGACTTAATCACTTCAGGAAAATCACTGAATAAGCAACAGCAATCACCAAAGACAGCAACATCTTCCTCTGGGGAGGGGAGAGAATTTGATTTCCAAAGTTTTTATATTACTTAAAATGCCCAGTTTTCAGCAAAATATTATAAGATAAGCAAAGAAATGAAAAACCATGGTCCATACACAGGATAAAAAGCAATAAACAGAGGGGCGCCTGTGTGGCTCAGTGGGTTAAAGCCTCTGCCTTCAGCTTGGGTCATGATCCTGGGGACCTGGGATCGACCCCGCGTCAGGCTCTCTGCTCAGTGGGGAGCCTGCTTCCTCCCCTCTCTTTGCCTGCTTCTCTGCCTACTTGTGATCTACGTCTGTCAAAGAAATAAATAAAATCTTTTTAAAAAAATACAATAAACAGAAACTGTCACTGAGGAAGCCCAGACATTAGATTTACTAGACAAAGATTTTAATTCAGTCACTTACAGTATGTTCAAAGAACTGGAGTAAAATATGTCAGACTGTCTAAAAGAAAGTATACGAATGATGTCTCATTATATATAGCATATTAATTAAGAGATAGAAGTGATGAAAGGAACCAAATGTAAAGAGAATGAGAACTTGCCATTTGTGACAACCTGGATGGACCTAGCGGATATTATGTTAAGTGAAATAAATCAGAGACAAATACCAAATGATTTCACTTATATGAAAAATCTAAAAAATAAATGAACAAATAAATAGTAGAAACAGGTCCGTAAATACAGAGAACAGACTGTTGCCAGATGGAGGGGAGTAGGGGGATGGGCAAGATGGGTGAAGGGGAATGGGAGATATTTATTCTATTTACAGAACGAATAAGTCGTGGGGAAGAAAGCTACAGCATAGGGAATATACTGTATAGTGTTGTAATAGACTTGCTATCAGAGACCGTGGAAGCCCTATTACCTGTATGAAGGCAGCGGCATGACCTATTCGAAGTGCTAGAAGAGTCCATCAACCAAGAATTCTAAATGCATCAAAACTATACTTCATAAAAAGAGAAGCAATTAAGACATTCCGAAGTGGAGCACCTGGGTGGCTCAGTGGGTTAAAGCCTCTGCCTGCGGCTCGGGTCATGATTTCAGGGTCCTGGGATCGAGCCCCACATAGGGCTCTCTGCTCAGCAGGGAGCCTGCTTCCCCCTCTCTCTCTGCCTGCCTCTCTGCCTACTTGTGATCTCTGTCTGTCAAATAAATAAATAAATAATCTATTAAAAAAAAAAAAAAGACATTCCGAAGTGAATAGAAACAAAGAATTCTTCACTGGCCAGCCTGCCTTCCAAGAAATAATACCAAAGGGCATTTTTCAGGTTGGCATGGAAGGACACTGGACCGTAACTTGAATCCACATGAAGAAATAAAGAGCCTCAGTCAAGTTCGCCCCATAGATAAACATCAAAGACAGTATTTGTGTATCTTTGTAACTTGTTTTTCTCCTATCTGATTTAAAAGACAGATGCATAAAGCGGTAATTATGAATCTGTGTTCATGGTCTCTTACTGTATAAAGACGTAAAGCAGAAAGGAAGGGAGAGCCAATGCAGTTTTATGAGAGGAAAGTTTTTGTAAAATATTACAATTAAGTTGATATTAATATAGACTAGATTGTTATAAATTAAGATGCTAATTGTAATCACCAGAGCAACTGCCAAGAAAATAAGTCTGTGTCATTATGCCAACCAGACAGTGATAGGTTACTTCTTCTTCTCTCTGCCTGTAGCATGGCTTGCTCTCTCCCTTAGCTCCCCCGTGTTTTCCCTCCAGCGCTGCTGCTAAGTGAGAACCTTCACTGAGCTGGGGGTGTGGAGGGCGGGAGACATTGGGCATTCTGCTGTAGGCACGTCTAAGGTAAAGGGACTCATTATGCTCAATCTTGTATTAGTCACTGGCTAATTTCATCTGAAGCGAATTGAAGTGAAAAGAATTCTTTGGTGGAATTATCTTTCATGGGTGAGGCAGTTCCGACTGGAGGGGTGGCCTTCCTGGGCCCGCTCTCTCCGCCTCAGTCAGGCCGGTCACACGCAGGCCGTACCTACACACACGCATATATATATATATATATATATATATATATATATGAACGATTTATATATAGTTTACAGCATGTCTGTGAATGAATAATATATATTTTATTTATTTACTTATATTTAATTCATTTATATAAATATTCTATTATACTAATACATGCTATATAATATATAATACTATACACAATATATACTAAATATATACAATACATGTACTATAAACAAATGTATAATATAAATATGTTTATTTATATTATATGTAATTATATACTTGCTGTAAACCCTATAATAATATAGTTATAGTAATATTATATATATAGTTTATAGCATGTCTATGAATGTAGGCATTCATTTGAAGGAGTCTGGGGACTAAAGGATTTTCAGAGAAAGTGTCTGTATGAGGTACACACAGAGGCTCAGTACAGCTTAGAAGGGCACAGTGAGCTGATGAAAAGTAGGAGTCTGCACATTTTCTCTGTAGCTCCTTCACGGGCCTCAGCAGCTTTGTGCTGACAGCCTTTGCTGATGGCTTCCCATTGTATGCTCCGTTTTGCTTTTTACTTGCCTCCGCCCCCTCTCCCAAACGCTGGGTGAGTGATTTTGGTGTTTTGTTCCCTCTTAAAAAAAAAAAGCATTTTCTACCCTAAGCCCGCAGTACTCCATACTGCCCTATGGTTTGAAAAAGAAGGAGAAATTTCTATTGTGTTCTTGCCTTTCCTTCCTGCTCCGCGTTCCTCCCCTCCTCTTCAGGCTCAGGAGGTTGGCTCAGTCCCTCGGACAACAGGCCGTGGCTCAGATTTCGGCAGTCTGGCACTTTGTCAGGGCTGGAGGCTCTGCTCACACTGCGATCAGATAGGTCCAGAGACAACCAGGAAGCAGGTCCCATTTGGACGTATTTGATGTAAAGGCTTTTTCTTTTCTCCCCTTTCTGTTATTCTTTCCATTGCAAAGGCCAGACCAACAGGCAAAGCGTGACCACAATAGGCGATCAGTGTTGGGTGAAGGAGTGGTCAGTATCTGTGCCAGAAGAAGTGGCAGGTGCCAGAGGAAGCCTCGGTGACTCTTGCAGGGAGGAATACGGTAGATAACGTGAGAAGTCAAGGTAGGCTGATTAACGGCCTTGGAAAGTAGGACACTGTTAACAGGTCCCATAGTCTGGAGGTGATTAAGAGTTCATTTCCCCAGAAGGGGAGCCAGCAAAGCTGGCATCATGGGATCATGGTAATAGGTAGGAGAGTAGAGTGAGGGCTCAAGCTCAGAGAAGAGGCACAGTTCCGAGGACCAGAACTGGGACACAAGGAGGGCCTGGAGCTCAGGACAGGGTGTGTGCAGAGCCGTAAAACCTCTGCTGTGCTGCCTTTCATTCATCTCGAGATTCCCACGTGCTAGATGCAGGTGACGAGCTAGATGTCGAGTACCCAATGATGACGGGGACGGGGTGGTCCTGGCTTTGGAGAGTTGGGGAATCCAAACGGTCTCAGCTCTACTACTAGCTGTGTGACCTTGGGCAAGTCACAGAATCACCTTGTGATTTAGTTTTCTTGACTGTAAAATGTTTCTGAGGCTGCGGCAGCCCTGGTAAATTTCCAATCTGGTCGGAAGGAGCAGACGTGTGGTCGGTGAAGGGGCTGGTTCGGAAGATGTTTTCACACAGCAAGCAGAGGTTGTTTTCTCTCCACTGTTTTATTGTGAAAACTTTCAAACACATAAGAAAGTTAAAAGATGGGCAGAGCAAACACCAAATGCCCATTGCCAGGGTTCTATAGTGGTGACCATTTTGCTATATTTGTTTTAGCCTCTGTCTGTCCATCCTTGCATCCATCAATTAAAGTAAGTTGCAGACATCTGTGCACTCCACCCCTAAATGCTTCTGCATGCAATTCAGTGTTTATTTATGGTACTTTTTGTTTTTGAGGTAAACTTTACATAGAATAACACGCACAAATCTCGAATATACTATTCGATGAGTTGTGGCAAATGTATACATTCATGTAACCCAAACCTCTAACAAAATACAAAATAAAATTTGATCAAAACCCCCACAGAAATTTCCTTCACCCTTGAGGAGGTCCCTAATGTTTCTTTCTAGCCAATCCCTGTTCTTCCCCCCCCCCCATTAGTCTCCTAGGGCTACTGTTACAAATTATTACAAACTGGATTGCTTGATACAACAGAAACTTACTTTGTCACAGTTCTGGAGGCTGAAAGTCCAAAATCAAGGCGTTAGTAGGTCTCTCTGAAGGCTCTAGGAGAAGAAGCTGTTCCATTTCTTTGTTTTAGCTTCAGGAGTTACTGGCAATCTTGGTGTGCCTTGACTTAGAGCCACAGCACTCCAATATCGGTTTCTTTCATCACATGGTATTCTGCTTGTGGGTCTCCTCTCTTCTTATAAGGACCCCAGTCCTTTTGGATTAGGGCCCATTCTAATGACATTACTTAAACTTCATTTTATTTGCAAAGACCCAATTTCCAGATAAGGTCACATTCACAGGTACTGAGGATTAGAAATTCATCTTATCTTTTGGGGATCATAATTCAACCCATAACACGCCCCTAGATGGCCGCTGCTATTTTGATTTTTTCCATCATTGATTTTGCCTGTTGTAGAACTTCATATAAACAGAATGATGTAGTATGTATTGTTTTGTGTGTAGCTTCTCTCCTTCTGCATGCTTTTGTAATTCATCCGCGTCATTTCTTATTTCCTGTTCATTGCTGAGTAGCATTCCATTATATGGACGCACCACAGTCTATCAGTTCTTCCACTGATGGACACTTGGGCTGTTTTTAGTTTTTTAGAAATTAAAGATAAAGTTGCAAGGACACCTGGCTGGCTGTCAGTAGAGCATGGGACTCTTCGTGTCAGAGTTGTGAGTTCAAGCCCCGCATTAGGTGTAGAGTTTACTTCAAAAAATAAATGAATAACATTTGATCAAAACCCCCCACAGAAATAGAAAATCTTTAAAAAAATAAAAATAGAGTGGCTATGAAATTTGAGAGTCAAATTTTTTTGGTAGACATATGATTCCACTTCTCGTGGGCAAAATCCTGAGAGCAGAATTGCTGGATGATGGGGATGAAGGAGGGAGGGAGAGAGGGAGGAAGTAAAGGCAGAAGAGAAAGAGCGGGGAAGGAAGTCCACTTTTAAAAACTGGGCCACAGGCACAGGACTTGTAGCAAGTTGATGTTGAGCCCCAGGGTGTTGGGGGGAGCTTGTTACCACTCTGCTGATGAAGCTGTGTCTGGAGACAGCACGGAGCCTCTAGCTGGGATCAGACTGATGTTCCCGCTCAGAGTAGAGGAAGCCTAGAGAGACTGGAATCGGACCTTTGTAGATGACCTTAGAGCTGTGGTCAGGAATTAAGATTCATTTGTCCTGAGCTGTGCCTATTCCATCAGCATCCCCCACGCCCTGCACCCACTTTTTACAGATACTGCCTGTAGTGACCGGGGTCCATGTGTTTCAGGACTTCTTTTTTTTGAAACATCACTTACTATTTCTGTGTCTGATATGTATTTTCTTTTTTTAAAAGATTATTTATGTATTTATTTGGCAGACAGAGATCGCAAGTAGCCAGAGAGAGAGAGAGAGAGAGGAAGGGAAGCAGGCTCCCCACTGAGCAGAGAGCCAGATGTGGGGCTCGATCCCAGGACTCTGGGATCATGACCTGAGCCAAAGGCAGGTACTTTAACCCACTGAGCCACCCAGACACCCCTGATATGTATTTTCCAACCAAAGGTCCTAGAGGCTTAAACTAAATCATATTCTGGTTTCCAAACGTCACAGTAGTGGCGCTGGTGCGGCCACGGTCTCATGAAGAAAGCAGCAGGTGAAATTAAGTGGAAGCGTAGCATTCGGTTCTCTGGTAGTTACTTTGTGGGGCTCTCGGGTCACGCTGGAGTAAAGCGGTCCTTGCAAACTCTTGGGCTGCTGGCTGGCCTGTGCCGCTGGCCACACTCCATGCTCAGCCCCTCTCTCTGCATCTCATTCCTCTGACTCTGCTTCTGGCTGGGGTCCAAGTGAGCACCTCTCTTTTCTTAATGAGCTCCAGGGAAGAAGGTTCCACAGCCTCCTTTGACAGCTTATACACCAGAGCTTTATAATATTGTCAAGCACTGCCTTTCTATTTCTACTACACCTCATTTCCTCTTTTCCTGCATCAGTGGAAATAGAGATGAGGCAGCCCCTGCCTTCTCCCATGGCAGCCCTTCTGTCCGCTGAGCCTCTGCGGGCAGTTTGGGGCATTAGGCTTCACACTTCTTTCTAGGAAGGACAGAGACTACATCTTAGTGCCCTCCCGGTCCGAGGTATTACTAAAGGTGACTGAATAAATCCCTTGAGAGCTGAAGTGACTCTTTTGGTTATTTGTCCCAACTGGACTGTTACCACACTAAGCCTTTTTTCTTCTCCAAGTTTGCATTAGGTTAAACCCTTTTGCACAAGCCGGAGAAGGGCGGTTTATTTTCTTGCTGACTGGGCAAAGTTCATTGCTCTGACACTCACCTGTCTTGTCCTGCTTACTATCTAGCTCCTTGGACTCATGTCTGATCCATGATTCTAGAAACCTGCCTGCTGTTTTCAGTATGGGCACTTCAGTGTTTGTGGCTTATACTGACAGGAGCTTTACTTTACCTTTTGTGTGTGTGAAAGATCTTTTAGATTATTATAGATTATTAGGGGAGGGCGGCCACGATCCAGGGCCAGACTGTGACAAGAACTGCTACGGCGCTGGCCATGGAGACCACACATATTTGGTGTAGATGCAGATAGGTTTTATCAGTTTGGAAAGATGGTGTAACATAATGGTTAAGAATATAAACTCTGGTGTTGGACAGACCTGGGTTTGAATGCCAGCACTACTACTTACTTGCCTCTGATTTAGGACAATCACAGCTAACGTCTCTCCTTTGCTTTATTTGTAAAGTGGGTGTGAATTTAATATTAACTGTCTGAATGGATAAGCAAATTATGGTAGATCCATACAGTAGAACACTGTTCAGCAACATCAAAAATGTCCTAAAATGACAAATTTTATGTTATATGTATTACGCCACAATTTAAAAGTTAATAATGTAATATACCAAAATCATTGAGTTGTACCCTTGAAATGGGTGAATTACATGGAATGTGAGTTGTATCTCAATGAAGTTGTTTAAAAAAAAAAAGAATGGGCTGTTCATACCTTGAAGCAGTTGGATAAATCCCAAAGTCATTACGCTGAGTGAAAGAAGCCAGACAAAACAGAGTATATGCCATATAATTCTGTTTATATAAAACTCTAGAAAATGCATACTAATCTATAAGGACAGAAAGCAGAACAGTGGTTGCTTGGCAGGGGGGATGAGAAGGGTCAGGAAGGAGGGATCACAAAGCAGAGCAAGGAAACTTTTAGAGATGATGGAAATGTTAATTATCTTGATTATGGTGATGGTTTCATGGGGTGTATACATATGTCTAAGCTCATCAAATTTACACTTTAAATATGTGCAGTTTACTGTATGTCAGTTATACCTTTGAAGAGTTGTTTTACAAAATGGTGCTTTTTTCATATGGCTGGTACAAGGTTGAAATGAGGCAATGAGAGAAAATGGCCTGGCGCATGGTGAATGCTTCATAAATCATAACTTTAAAAAAATCAGATATACAAATGGTCAATGAGCACATGACAAGATGCTCAACAGCATGAGCTCTCTGGGAAAAGCACATGAAAACCACAGTGAGATTCCACTTCACAGCCACTGGAATAGTGATTACAACAAGTGTTGTCCAGGATGTGGAGAAATTGGACTCCTTGTATATTGCTGATGGAAATGTGCAATGGTGCAGGCACTCTGGAAAACAGATTAGGTCTCCTCCAACATTTAAACATATAGTTAACATGTGACACCCACGAGAACTGAAAACATACATTCACCCAAAAACTCATACACAAATGTTCACAGTAGGATCATTCAAAATAGCCAAAAAATGGAAACAACTCAAATGTCCATCAACTGATGAATGGATAAACAAAAGGTTGCATATGCATGCAATGGGATATAACTGGCATGAAAGGGACTGAAATATATGCTATAACACCGGCAAACCTTGAAAGCTTTATGCTAAGTGAAAGAAGCCAGTCACAAAAAATCACGTATCCAGAATAGGCAAATCCATAGAGACAGAAAGTAGATTGGTAGTTGCCTAGCGCTGGAGGGGTTAAGGCAAGATGGAGTGATCAGTAATGGGTACTGGATTTCTTTTTGGAGTGATGAATATGTTCTAAAATTAGAGCATGGTGGTAGCTGCACAATTCTGTGAGTATACTGAAAACCACTGGATTATACACGACAAAATGGTGATTTTATGCTCTGTGAATTATGTCTCAATAAAGCTGTTATTTTAAAAAGTCACTCAGCCAACAAGCATTTATTAATTATTTTCTTTGTGCTTCATAGGAAGCGAATGTCCCTAATGCCAACATCTACTATGGAGTAATGTGAACAGGGAGCATTTTTATCCAGAGGAAATATTTTTAGTTTTTGTTGAACATGTTGGAAGTGTGAATGAAAGAAGTGGAAACTGAAAACATATTTGTCATAAAGTTTCCTGCAGAATATAAAGTGGTTTTTTTTTTTTTTTTTTTTTTTTTTTTTGGTAGCCTAAAGCCTTGCTACTCAAATTGTGGTCAGTAGCATGGGTACCACCTGGGAGCTTGTTAGAAATGCAGAATCATTGGTCCCATGGAGAGTTACTGAATCAGAATCTGCATTTTAACAAGATCCGCAGGTGTTTGGCATGCACATTAGAGTCTGAGAAGCACTAGCCTGTAGGTTAGCAGGATGACTTCGGTAAGTGAGATGGTGACACCATATTTAATATTATATTATGTTGAATATTCTCTATATAGATTGATCATAGATGTAATCATAATCCTAAAAAGTGAAGGTGAGTCCATTTGAGTATAATTTCTGTCCTTTTAATCTATTACTTTCCATAGCTCTTTGTAAAATCCTCTAATATATTTCTTTGCAGTGATAATATTTTCATGGTAATTCGTCATGACATTGATTAATATTTGCCTATTTCAAGAAGACCCACCCACTTAGTGGACTGCCAAAAAAATCTTGGAATTTTAAATTTAAAGTATGGGTACAAAGATAATTTGTGGTTTTAAGGTTAAACTCAGTAGTAAGAAAAACTCTTTGGTTTTTAGTGTGTTGTTTAGTATGATAAGTAGGTAAGTTATATTACTCAGTTAAAAGCTGTTCATTTTCAAAGGATTGTTGTGTCCTTGTTAAATTGCTAAATTACATTTTCAACATTATGGGACTGCTCCTTCATCTATGTAAAAACTAAGATAAAATGACAGACTGGTTTTGTAAAATAAAACTATTAGGTACATTAATTTGAGCAATATTTGGTAACAGTATATTTCATATATTTTGGAGAAGGGACACATAATAAACTTTGAAAGCATTTCTGATGTATCAATCATATGTATGCATCTTGTGAAATTCAAATAATTCTCTTCTTGCCTTCCTATAGTAATATTATGCTTTTGAATATCCATTTGGATGATAAAATGGTTTTCTTGATCTTCTTATATTGCTGGAGGTTTTATTTTACAATTCACCTGCAGGATCTCTCAAGTCTGAGCATCTGGCTATTAATAACCTCAGAGTAGGCCAGAATCTGTGTTCATTTTTTTCTCTAAGTTATTGTGGCATAAAGAGCATGTAGTTTATTTATACTTTATTTTAAGTATCCTTCATTAATATGGTTTGATAATATATATGGACACATTTCTGCTTCTTGCCTTTGCTTTCTTTCGGCCCATCACTTTTCACAAGAAAAGAGACAAGTTACTCTTCAAGAATTACTCTGTTTAGGGGTGTCTGAGGGGTGTCGTTAAGCATCTGCCGTCGCTCAGGTCATGACCCTGGCGTCCTGGGATGGAGTCCCGCATCAGGCTCCCTGCTCAGCAGGAAGCCTGCTTCTCCCTCTCCCACTCCCATTGCTTGTTTTGTGTTCTCACTCTCACGGTCTCTCTCTCTCGTCAAATAAATAAACAAAATATTAAAAAAAAAAGACTTCCTCTGTTGGGGTAATCCATGGAGACTGTTGAAGGAAGGGTCCAGGGGTGGCAGAGAATGTTCATCCCGGCAGAGGTGAGATCAGAGTTGTCCATCTGTGTTTTATAGGTGAAAACATTTCTCAGTATGAACTGCCCATGAAGGGCCCAAATTCTCTACATGGTCTACAACATGGTCCTCCTCACTCACTGTGAAGAAGCTTTAGGAATATTATAACTATCTTATTTTGCTTCGTCTATGTCTAAAGTCTGAAAGAGCTCCTTCAGTAAATATAGGATAAAAATTCCATATGAAACGAAACTATTGAGTTATTGTCTGATCGGCAGTGTTTATCTTTTCTTAGTCTTGTATAAGATACCAATGAAAAAATTAAAAAAGAAAAAAAGAAAAAAGGAGTGCCTGGCTGCCTTAGTCACTATAGCGTGAGACTCTTAATCTCGGGGTTTTGAGTTCAAGCCCCACACTGGGTGTAGAGATTATTTAAAAATTTAAAAAAAGTTTTTTAAAATTTTATTTTTTAAAAAATATTTTATTTGTTTGAGAGAGAGCGTGAGAGAGAGAGCACAAGCAGGGGGAATGGCAGGCAGAGGGAGAGGGAGAAGCAGGTTCCGGGCTGAGCAGGGAGCCCCACTCGGGTCTTGATCCCAGGACACTAGGATCACAACACGAGCTGAAGACGGTCACTTGACCAACTGAGCCACCCAGGAGCCCCCCAAATAAAAAATCTTTTAAAAAATTTGGGGCACCTGGGTGGCTCAGTCATTAAGCATCTGCCTTCAGCTCAGGTCCTGATCCCAGGGTCCTGGGATGGAGCCCCATGTCGGGCTCCTTGCTGAGCAGGAAGCCTGCTTCTCCCTGTGCCTGCTACTACCCCTGCTTGTGTGCGCTCTCTCTCTCTCTAAAATAAATAAAACCTTTAAAAAAATGACAATGTATCTTACAATCTGGTGGCTTAAGATTCTTTGAAAGAATATAGTTGCTATTCTTATGTACATCTCAGTGCATTTTTTTAATGAAGTTACCCCCGCCTGGCATCTCCTTTCCATTTCTTCGTTTTAAGTTAATTTATTTTTAATGGAAGTGTAGTTGACATAGGATATTATACTAGTTTCAGGTATACACCATAGTGATTAAACATTCATATACATCATGAAATGCTCACCACAAGAAGTGTAGTTACCACCTGTAACCATACAAAATTATTACAGCATTATTGACTCTATTCCCTATGCTGCACTTTACATCCCCATGACTTATTTATTTTATACTGGGAAGTTTGTACCTCTTGATCTCCATCACCTATTTGGCCCATCCCTACAGCCCCAACCAGCAACTGCCAGTTTGTTCTCTGAATTAATGAGTCTGTTTCTGGTTTTTGTGTTTTTTTAAAAATTGTATTTATTTATTTATTTATTTATTTAAAGGTTTTATTTATTTGAGATAGAGAGAGTGTGTAAGTAGGGGGAGGAACAGAGGGAGAGGGAAAGAAGCTCAAGCAGACTCCATGCTGAGTGCAGAGCTGGATGCAGGGCTTGATCTCTAGACCCCGAGCTCATGACCTGAGCCAAAAGCAGCATCAGAGACTTAAATGACTGAGCCCCAGTTTGTTTTGTTTTGTTTTTTATTTTAGATTCCATATATAAGTGACATCATATGGCATTTGTCTGTCTCTGTCTGATTTGTATCACTTAGCATCATACATTCTAGGTCCATCCACGTTGTCGTAAATGGCAAGTTCTCATTGTTTTCTATGGCTGAGTAATATTCCATTGTGTATCTATACCACATCTTCTTTATCCATTCATCTTATCAATGGACACAGAGACTGCTGCTGTATCTCGGCTTTTGTAAATAATGCTGCAATAAACATGGGGGTGTATAGATCTTTTTGAACTAGTATTTTTGGGGGGGCAGTAAATACTCTGAAGTGGAATTACTGGATCGTATGGTATTTCTAATTTTCTTTTTTTAAAGATTTTATTTATTTATTTGAGAGAGAGAGAGTGAGAGAGAGCATGAGAGGGGAGAGGGTCAGAGGGAGAAGCAGACTCCCCATGGAGCTGGGAGCCCAATGTGGGACTTGATCCCAGGACTCTGGGATCATGACCTGAGCTGAAGGCAGTTGCCTAATCAACTGAGCCACCCAGGCGCCCACTATTTCTTAATTTTCTGAGGAAACTCCATACTAGTTTCCAAAATGGCTCAACTAATTTATCCCAACAGTGCATGAAGGTTCTTATTTCTACACATCTTCGTCAGCACTTGGTAATGTCTTTTTAATCCAGCCATTCTGACAGGTGGGAGGTGATACGTCATTGCACTTTTGATTTGCATTTCTTTGATGATGAGTGATGTTGAGCATATTTTCATGTGTCTGATGGCCATCTGGATGTCTTCTTTGGAAAAACATCTATTCAGATCTGCCCATTTTCTAGCCAGACTGTGTTGTCGATGTTGGATTGTATGAGTTCTTTGTATATTTTGCATATTAACCCTTTATCGAGCGTATTATTTGAAAATATCTTCTCCCATTTGGTAGGTTGCCTTTTTGTTTCATTGGTTTCCTTCACTGTGCAAAAGCTTTTTAGTTTGATGTACTCCTAATAGTTAATATTGCTTTTGTTACTCTTGCCTTCTTACCCTTCTGTGCATACTAAAACTTTTCTATCTTCCAGGCCCTAGAAACTCCATCATCTCCTCTGTCAAGCCTCTCCTAATATCACCAGCTAGAAATAATCTTCTACTTTTGAATTCCCATATCATTTAATCCCATTTATGGTTCTTATTTTCATTATTTTATTATTGTTGTTTGTATATAGGCCTCATCTCTTTTCCTAGTCTGTAATTTTTATTCACATATCTATCTCTCCCATTATGTCTTGGATTTAGTAATTAAATATTTGGAAAATAGTAACAATATTTGGATAGTACATCGGTATTCAAATAACAGACACATGACAGGTACTAGAAGGCCTCTTCTCGTCTGTGTCCAAAATGGACCCATTTTCTACTCCAAAATTGAGCTGGATCTAATGGTCTGTTTTCATTTACATATTTCTTTGGGTTAAACATTGCCACCCCCACTCTGTAAGTCCTCCCACCAGGGAACCTCAGTGTAAATGAATTTCTAAGATCTTCCTGACAATGACTGGAGAGTCTAGGAAACAATGATCAGTGGATCAGGGAAGGAGGGGATGTAAAAGTGGAAAAAGGCAACCAGAAAGGAAGGGGAGGCTCTGATGATGAGGTGAGCCCAGCTTGTTGACAACCAGCTTTGCCCATGGTTTGATGGGGCCACTGGCTTAACCTAGAGTCCAATTGTATCATTAGAGCACACATACTTCTCAGGAATTTCTTGACTGTCATCAGATTGCCTCTCTTTGATTTTAGAATTTATTGGAAAGACAAAATTAAAGGTAATCTTAGAAGGGAAAGAAAATCATCCTAATTTTCCTGCCTAAACATGACTGTTTTCACCATTCCAGTATGCACAGAAGTCTGTATTGAGAGTTTTATATTATGTTATATATTTACATAATGCAAGAATGTTTATATATATCTCCTCATGTTTTCACATACTCTTTATAATTTTTACTCTTAATAGTTACATAATATTTTATTGAATATTGGTTTATATAACATAGTTTCTTTAAACATTTCTCAGTAGTTGGGCATTTAAGTTCTTACAATGTTTGCTTCTAAAGGTTATTCAGTAATTCATGATTCACTATTCATATAATGCAGAGATAAAGTAAATATTGATACACATAGCTTTTCTTCATTTGAATTTATTCTTTAGAATAAATTTCCAGGAAGGAATATCATTACTAGATTAAAGGTTCCTGATAGGTATATCTAAATTCCTTTCTGGGGTAGACATTGTAGTTCTCTTCCTAGCAACCATTTGATATGTGTGGAATTGACCTCACCACCAGCTCCAAGTGTGAGCCGTCATTTGTCTTAGCTAATCTGAGTGACCCATCCCCTTTGCCATAATATTTGGTCGAGGAAACACCGGACCAACCTATTCAGCATATGGTATTCTCCTGGCCAGAGAAATTGGTTGGCCCAGTCATTATGAAGCTCAGGGCTTCTTTCTATGTTTATATAAGGCAGTGGACTCTCTTTCCTACTATATTCAAGAAGAAGCATCTAGTCTTGTTGTTTTGGCAGCATTTTGCAATGAGGGACAGCTGCCTGAGGATGAAGCCAGTGCAAAGATGCGAGCAGAGGGGAAGAGATTACAATGAAATGGAGCTAGAATGCCCAGGCATTCCAGACAGAGGAACAGAGCAGGTGCAAAGGCCCAGAAGGACTGTGCATGATATGTTTAAGGAGGCTAGTGTGGTTGGAGCAGAGTGAGCAGAGGGGGAGATGAAGTCAGAGAGGAATCAGCAGTCCAGATTATATAGATCTTTGTAGATTCTCAGAAGGATTTTCAATTTTATTGTACAGAAGTTTTTTCAACAGTACAGTCATGAAAGTTTATCATTTCCTTTTAAATTTCTTTGCCTAAAATATTTCTTCCAATGATATAATACAGGTTCTTTTCTAATTTCTGTTTGTTTCTAATTAAGTCAATTTTCAATACTTAACTTTTTTATTTCTTTTCTCAAAGTAATCTCCATGCCCAACAAGGGGCTCAAACTCATGACGCATGCTCTACCGTCTGAGTCGGCCAGGCATCCCTAGGCTGATATTCTCAACTGGCAATTTTTACCAGTGTAGAGTTGAAAACAAAGGACAAAATGCAAAGGCAAATATTAGAAGCCTTTATGGAAGGGGCTTGAAGAACAGATGGCATCAGTACATAGTGGTGGTTGGCGTGAGGGCATGGGAAGGCTGTGAGAAGATGGCAAAGAAAGACAGAGGAAGGTAAATGAAGATATGCAGATGCGCCCCAGTCGCTGATGAAGGTAGACTTAACCGAGAAATTAACTAGGGCCTCCTCAGTGACCTGAAAGAAGTCCTTTTGCCTTGGGTCTATTTGGAGCAGTTTGGATCTCTCAAAAACACCAGTTGTGGTGGAACAGCTGTTGTCTTACAGCAGAAACTCTCCACAGGACAAACCTTATGCCCTGGATTTGACTATTTGTGATTAATCGAGCTGGAGCTTCTGCAAGAGAAAGCAGTCTTGGGTCTTGGGATTGGAAAGAGTACTGAGCCTCGCCGCTCTGGTGCCTTAACAGCAGCTTGCAAAAGGGCATTTTGCAGGGAGGGGATGTTTGAAGAGGCAACGAGAAAAGTCAAAGAAGAAATGGGAGGAGGGAATCAGCAGTGAAACAGCCTGTGGCAAAAGGATAAGCAAGAGGATCAGTGCAGAAAAACATGGAAAGAAGTAACTAGGGTTCTGGCAGAGGAGGCTGAATTTATGAACATATAATAATTATAAGCAGTGTATCAGCTACCTTACGTATATTATCTCATTTAATCTGCACAGCAGTTCTATGAGGGTAGTTAGAGTTATTACCCCAGCTTACAGATAAGAAAACCAAGGTCCAGAGAGGTGAAGTAACTTATCCAAACTTATCCAGGTAATAAGTGGCAGAGTCTGGGTTCTAGTCTACACAGTCTGGTGTTGAGTCCATGCTCTTAGTACACGGTCTTTCTCAGGCTGTGTTGACAAGAACTAGAGCAGGATTTTGACATCATCCCAAGGTCAAATTTTTTCTTTCATTGTAGTTATTATTATTCCATGTTTAGTGCATGAGGATTTATTGTATGATATGGGGTACTTTGGGGCCCTCGGGGTTCTTTCTTAAATGAGGTCTACTTTTGTTTGTGTGTTTGTTTGTTTGTTTCCAGAGTGCCCCATGGGAAATGGTTGGACCTCTATATTCCTGAGCCAGTTTTAGGACTAAATCCATGAGCACTGGGTGAGCCCATGCCTTCGGTGCTCTGTGTGTTTTATTTGTGAACTCCTCCCCTTCTTGCAGAAGCCCAGGGTGTGTAAGGTGACAAGCATCTCGGGGTGATTTTATGAGCTTCTATGACATCCTTCAGTATAAAAGCAACAGGCTTATCAAGCAAAAAAAAAAAGTGGGACTCTTAGAAATTATTAGAAAAAGGGAGAAATGAGTATTGAGAAAAGGAGGTCTTGAGAAAAGATGGAGAAAACAGAATCAAAACATACACAAGGGCTTTTGGATTACATTCCTCGCTGTTAGAGAGAAGGGAGCTGAGTGTGGGTGAGGCCACTAAGAGAGCCAAGTACCAGGGCCTTCCTGTGTTCTGATGAGCCCTGGTACAAAGTTACCAGGGGAGAAACCAGAGCTATAGAACTCTTTATACTTTGGACAGGGTTTGGAGAAGACATCCCTAGTGTACTTTGATACACCTCTCTTAAGGAGATCAAGTAAAATTTATTATAACAAATACTCAAAGATTTTCCTTTCATAAGTAATCTATATCCTGTGCATCTTTGATGTTACTTTTCCACTGGAATATGATGCTAACAAATGAATTGATTCAAGGAGAATTTATATGCTTACCATATTGTCCATCTATGAACAGGACATGTGTTCTCTTTATTGAATTCATTCTTTATGTCTCCTAAAAAAACTTCTACCTTTGTTAATTAAATTAAGCCTAGAACCCTTAACTTTTGTTCTTGCCAATTGTCTCTTCTTGGGGATCTCTTGGAGCAGGTAGCAGCTGAGAACACAGAGCTGGAAGTTGGACAGAGCTGTGTTTCTGTTCTACCTCGGCTGTTTTCCTTGCTGTATAGTTTTGGATACATCACTATGCTCTCTGAGTTTCAGTGTTCTCACCTGTAAATTGGGGTTAATAAAAGTGCCTACCTCATCAGCTTGTTGAGAGAGTTGAATGAGATAATGTATGTAAAGCACTGCCTAACTCAAGCACTCAATTATTCATAATTACTGGCAACCTCGCTTCTATCTGCCTCTGAAAAAAGAGGTCCCACTCTTCCATTAAGCCTTTGGCCTAAATGTAGATGCATTCACCTTTCCTGAGTACCTTCTCGCATAGTTGAGGTACGGCTGGAATATTGAACAAGACTGTCTAAAGACTAGGGAATAACAACAGCTAAATGAACATAGAAAATAATATGAAGCACATCATCGTACTTTACACTGTAAGGCTTGCTTTTCAGAGTGCCATCTTATTCTCGGTCCTCATCTGTTTCCACAAGGTGGGTACCATCTTAGCAACCCACCACCCAGGAGCATAGCTGAGAACTTCTGAATCCTCTGACATCTGAACCCAAGAGCACTAGGACTGGAGAAAGACAAATGGATCATTTCCTGGCATACCCAAGACCTGCCTTCTTAGTTTTATGTTCTTGTCTTCTTGCTCAGATGGGGGATTCCAGCCATCATTTGCCCACAGGAGTGTGGCCTTTCCCTATAGCCATAACTCGACAACAAGATTAGAATATAACATAATAGTATATATTGACATTCATACACAAAACGTACATGGTTGATGGAGGGGGCTTTTTGTTGTGTATTCCCAATAGTATTATAGTTTTTTTTTTTATGAATAATATCACTTATGTTTATACTTAAGTTCCTCATCTTTTGCATTTTCTATCACAATTCATGTAGTATCTATACCTTATTTCTTTTTTGTGCCTTATTGATCAGAAATTCTAAAACAATATTTAAAATGATAGAAAAGGGGCACCTGGGTGGCTCAGTCATTAGGTGTCTGCCTTCAGCTCAAGTCATGATCCCGGGGTCCTGGGATTGAGCCCTGTATTGGGCTCTCTGCTCAGTAGGAAGCCTGCTTCTCCCTCTCCCACTCCCCCTGCTTGTGTTCCCTCTCTCACTGTGTCTCTCTCTGTCAAATACATAAAATCTTTTAAAAAAGTGATAGACTATATCTTTATTTTGCTTGTTTTTTTCAGAAAAGAACTGGTGGGGCACCTGACTCCGTGCAGCGTGTAATGCTTGGCCTTGGAGTTGTAGGTTCGAGTCCTGTATTGGGTATAAAGACGACTTAAAAATAAAAATCTTTAAAAAATGATAATAGGGGGATCCTGGCTGGTTCAGTTGGTGGAGCATGTGACTCTTGATCTTTTTTTTTTTTTTAAGATTTTATTTGTTTATTTGACAGACAGAGATCACAAGTAGACAGAGAGGCAGGCAGAGAGAGAGAGAGGGAAGCAGGCTCCCTGCTGAGCAGAGAGCCTGATGCGGGACTCGATCCCAGGACCCTGAGATCATGACCTGAGCCGAAGGCAGCGGCTTAACCCACGGAGCCACCCAGGCGCCCGTAACTCTTGATCTTGAGGTCATGAGTTTGAGCCTCACATTGTGCATAGAGTTTCCTTAAAAAACAAAACCAACAATAAATAAACAAATGAAAAATAAATGCTGGTAATATTCTTTGGTAAGTATTATTTTGCCTCATGTTTGACAGAGATGTTCTTTATCATGCTTTCCTTGTCATTTTCATGTATATCCTCATCCTTTAAGCTCACAGTCCCAATTTGACATGATAGGAATTAAATGTTATGATTTGCTTTTTTGGATATCTCTTCGAAATGATTCTTAATCCATCTGGCAAACACTTATTAAGTTTCTACTATGTGTCAGATACTTTGCAGGGATGCTGGGAAGACAAAGATGGATCGCTCCTCAGACTAGTCGGAAGGACAAGATAATCTATGACGGTGTCATAGCATTGCACAGGGACAGATGACGGTGACACTTGTGGGGAGCACAGACTGACATAGAGACTTGCCGAATCATTATGTTGCACACCTGAAACTACTGTATCACCATGGGTCAACTATACCTCAGTAAGAAAATAAAAGAAGGGCAAGATGCCAACCATTACAATATGGTGTGATAAATACTAAAACAGTCTTAAAGTGTGGTCTAACCCAGAGTTTCCCAAATGATATACCTGATGATTTGGTCTGGGTCGCAGCTAGAGCTGATATGCAGCTGGTATACACCACAATGGTTAGACCGTTTAAAATATTAAAACATTTCCATAGTAAATCACTACTCCCCTGAGCGCCCCAAGTGCTCCCTCCCTGACCCAGCTCGTCCTGCGAACCCACCCACTAAAGGAGTAATATCTGGTATACAGAGCACATGGCCGCCGGGCCCCGGATCTCATGCTACTTCCCAGCATGGCTTGTACATTCTGATTGGTCAATTCCTGTGCCTTTGCACTTGGTAAATACTGTGAATAGCACCCTTGGTGATAGCCAATATATCCATCCTTTCGACTCTCAGGATAGCCAGAGGGCTTGGGATAACCCAACATGCCTTCTCCCCTTCTCCAGTGGCCCATGCAAATATTTTCATTTTCTAGGTACACCATGAAACGTTGGATGGCACTAATTCAACCTATAGATAGTTTATACTAATAGACGGCCTTAGGCTTGAACTATTGTTGCTTTGTTCCTTTCAGGCTTTGTTAAATTATGTTTTCTAGCATCTTACCTAAAGTTTTTGTACTTTTATTTGGAGTTTATATTGGTCCCTGATTTTTGAGTTTTATTTTATCTTTGTCAGGTTTGGGAATCAGGACCATATTTGTTTTGTGGAATGAATTAGGTTCATCCTAACTTTTTCTGTTTTCTCCCTTGAAGATTGAAACTACTTATCATTAGGTTCAGGGACCTGGTGCAACAGTTTCTCAATTTACTCCTCAGTTATTAATTTATTCAGATTTTCTACTTGGAGTATGAATTTTAATATTTTATATCTGTTTGCTGGAAAAAAGGCATCCATTGCATTATATTTTAAAAACGCATTAGCATACAATTGTGCATAGCATTTCCTTACAATTAAAAATATTGTTTATACTGGTTGTTATACCTCCCTTTCTCATTTCTAATTTTATGTGTGTTTTTCTCACATAGGTTTGCCAGGGGTTTAGCTACTTTATTAGCCCTCTCAAGCTACCAGCTCTTGGAATGTATTTATTAATTCCACTGTTTTTACATTTTTATCTTTATTATTTCCCTCTTCCTCTTTTCCTGTGCAATTTTTTTTGGCTCTGTTTCTGAGCTGTTAAGCTCAACGCCTTGTTTAGTTTAGTGGCCTTAAATGCTAACGGTGAGAGGTAGAGGCGATGCTCTTGGACGTCTGTCAAAAGCCCCTTTCTCTGGGCTAGAGACAGGGAGGCAAGGGAAGGTGGGAACTGCCAGGACCCCAAAGCCAAGAAGGCAGAGGATGGCAAAGAATGTTTTTCTCTCTCGCATTTCAACACTTTCCCCAAAGCGTTTCTCCACAGCGGGGCAGTAGGGAGTAAGGCGTGGGGAGCGGGCTTGCAGGAGCCCAGGGATTCCGCCGCGCTGGGGAAGCCGAGCCGACGGGGGTGCGAGCCGCCGCCGGCCGCCTGCTGTCGCCGCGGGGGCCGGGCTTTGGATTCTTGTTCCCTGGGGTTTGCCTCTTCTGGGTCTCGCCTTCTTTCCTGCTCGCCGCAGCGGTGAGGAAGTTCACCGGTTTTCGTCACGCAAAAATTGCCTGCCTCCCTCCGGGGGCTCCTGCAGAAGGAGTCTTTGAGCTTTGACCTCAAGCTCTGCCACGGTCACCATCACTCCCTCCTCTTATCTGACTTAAGGGTTTTCACGTGAGAGGTTCAAGGCAGGGACCGGCGGTCTCACGGTCCCAGAAGGAGTTGGAGGAGATGGCCTGCGCGCTTTAATGGTTCTAGAGTTGAGTGTGGAGGAGGAGGAGGAGGAGGACAAAATGGGAGCAGGGAGCAAAGAAGGCGTCCTCCGCGAAAAGAGCCAGCCAGGGTCGGGAAGGCCCATACTTTCCTTCCCCAGTGCAGAGATCCTGCCTCCGAATACCCCCTTTCAAAGCCTTGTTTCTTCCACCCCGGCTCCTGGGAGTAATCAGTAGGGGGCAGCAGTCCCAATCCTAAGTGTGGGGACAATAGGAAGTGCCTAATGCCTGCGGGGATCCGTGATCCCTTCGGAGCTGCCGTCTCCCCCCCCCCACCCCCACCCCCTCTGCTCCCCTGCGCCTCACCCGCACTGGCCCGCTTTCCCTCCTCAAATGCGCCAGACTCTTTCCCAACTCCTGGCTTTTGTACATTCTTGGCCCTCTGCTGGGAGTGCGCTTCTTCTGGCTCTCCTCACGGCCGGTCCTTTCTCGCAAGTTCGGTCTCAGCTCCAGTGAACTGTCCCCTGCTTAGAGAGGCCTTCCTTGACCACCTCGGCCTCCCGAAACACTACCCACCCCCACGCCAGCTGCTCTTAATCACGTTTCCGTCACAGAAAATCTTATTTACTGGTCTGTCTCCACCTGAATGGAAGAACCACCAGGCCAGAGATCTTCCCGCCTTGTTGCCTTGTTCACCGCTGGGTGTCCACGTGCCCTGAGCCAGTGTTTAGCTTAGAGTCCACGCTCAGTAGCTCTGTCTTGAAGGAATGAATGAACCCGTGTGCCAAGCTTTACGCTAGGCCCTGACAATACAAACCCAGAGGGAGCTCGTAGCATAGTGGGAGAGAAGGATTTGCAAATGAATAATTACTAAATGATGAGAGGCATATGCCCTGTAACATCATAGACTGTGCCTCTGTGTTCAGAGAGGCCTGGTTTTAAACCCTGGCTCTGGGGACACCTGCGTGGCTCAGTCGGTTAAGTGTCTGGCTTTGGCTTGGGTTGTGATCCCGGAGTCCCACATTGGGCTCCTTGCTCAGTGGGGAACCTGCTTCTCCCTCTGCTGATGCTCCCCTTTCTTGTGCACTCGCGTGCTCTCTCTCTGTCATATAAATAAGGAAAATCTTTAAAAATAAATAAATAAACCTTGGCTCTACCACTTACTAGATGCATGACTTTGGGTGGTTCTTCAACCTGTCTGGCTCAGTTTCCTCATTTGTAAAATAAGGATGATGATGATGATAAAAAATAATAGTAATAATAATAATATAATAAAACAATAATACTGATCCATAGGATTATTAGGAACATGATATGAGATGGCCTAGATAAAGGGTCAATGCCGTGTTTGATACATGGGAATTTCTGTTATCGAGTACCATACACACTTAGAGTGGTGTTGTAGAGATTATGCCATGCTTCTAAATCGTTTTTTTGTTTCTAATGGAGAGCAGTTCCGATCCGGAAGGAGCCGCAGCAGTATTCATCAGTGGCGAGCCCACTCAAAATAGCCTGGGCGGGGCTCATGGAACCAGGAGGTGCTTCTCTGGGACAGGAGTGCCTCCTACTTTCCATTCCATCTTACAAAGCCGGGCCAGGGTTGGGAAATTAATTCAGGTCTTTAAATGCTGATAAATGCAGAGGCACTTACTGCTAATATTTCAATCAAGTGTCAAGATAGAACTGATTAAAAGAGGGTTCAGAAGCTTCTAGTTGATGGAGGCACCATCCCTCAACCATTCTAATGTAAGACATCATTTTAATTTTTTGTTTATTTGACCTCCGCAAATGCTACATTATTAATGCTATGAGAGAAAAAGAGTACACTTTGTACAGTGCCATTTTGCATTCATTTGAGAGAAATGTATTTTTAATGCATTTGGCATCCTTCTGGCTCTCCTTAATAATTATAGAACTAATTAAACATATACTTGTAAGCAATCAGTGTCAGAGCTAAGAGGGATTGCAGGGATTACTGAGGCAAGCGCTTCAGTTCGCAGAGGAAAAACTGAGGCCCAGCGTGTTGCTCGCGGAACATCAGGCTTGAAGAAAGCAGTGTTTAGGAAGTTTAGGCTGGTGGCCCATTCGCAAGCCACCAGCCTAAACCCTTGCTCTGCTACCAGCGGAGCCTCCACCTTTCTGTTTTGGGCCGCTCCCTCCCCCCCCCCCTCGCGTTCCCATTTCATTCATTCAACAAAGCAATCGAGGGCCTACTGTGTGCCCCCTACTCTGCTGGTGCAGGGGGTGAGCGGTCCGTGCACATAACCCTCGTTGGGAGAGGGCTGGGAGAGAGGCAGACAAAAAGACCAACAACCAGGGGGGCATCTAGGAGGCTTACCTGTTCTAGACTGGAGAGGGAGGGCGGACGGGAGGAGGCTGTCCTCACAGGCTTCCGGGGGAAATCTTTTCATTCTATCTAGACCAGAGATCCGAGGTTTGAGTGGGAGTCACCCATGCGAGAAGCCACATGTTCCCGGCAGAGGCTTACCACGGACAAAGGTCAGGCAATAGGAGAGGGCATGGTGCGGCCAGAGCAAGGAATGAAGGACTGATTCCTGCTACCACATGGAGGGAGCTTGAAGACAGGATGCTGCGTGAAACAGGCCTGTCACGAAAGAACGAACAGTGCATGATTCCACGTCTAGAAGTCCAGAATAGAGAAATCCATGGAGACAGAAAGTAGATTGATTAGTGGTTGCCTGGAGCCAGGACAGCTGGGGAGGGGGTTGGGAGGGCGATGAATACGGGGCGTAGAGTTTCTCTTTGGAGGAATGAAAATGTTCTGAAATTGAGTGTGGCGATAAATGCATAATTCTCTGAATATAAAAGAGGCCATTGAAATGTACACTTAAAAAAAGAAAACAGAATATGTTACACTGTAGGAACCAAAAAACATGCTATGGCCAGAGCATGGAGAGAGGGGAAAGGCCTAGCAAGAGATAAGCTTAGAGACATGTATTACTACTCAAAGCTGACATTTAGAGGGCATGATTTCAGCACGAGGCACGTATTGACAAAATATTCAAAACAACCCTAGAAGGGATGAAACCGTAATTACCCCATTTTACAGGTGCGGAAAACTAAGACATGCTCAGTTACATAGCTGCCGAAAGTAGTGAAGCTGGGTTTTGAACCCAGCCAGTCTTGCTTCTCTGTCTGACCCTTACAGTGTATGTGAAAGCAAGATCTGATCGCCAAGGGCCTTGGAAACCACGCGAAAGCATTTTAATTTTTGATTCAGGTTCCTTTGAAGTGTTTTAAGCAGAGGTGATAAGATCAGATCTGTGTTAGAGGACATTGATTGCATTCTTGTTGCCATGTGACCGAATGGACTGGGGGGAGTGACACCATCAGAGACAGTGAGTTCTGTAAGGATTTGGTCTGAACCTGGGGGCCTGGAGTGAGAGTGGCAGGAACAATGGGGATGAAAAGAAGCAGAGGGATTTCGGAAATGTTTAGGAGAAGCCACTGACAGGACTTGCTGGTTGACTGAATGTCGGAAGGAGTTGAGGCTGACTCTCACGGTCTCCCTCCGGCAACTGGGTGATGCTTTCTCTGAAATCGTGGCAAGAGGACAAATTCAGATTCGGGCATGTCGAGTATAAGTTCAAGTTTAAATGTTGAGGAAGAAGCTGGATATTATGGCCCGAAAACCAAGAGGACAGACCACACTAGAAATACAAATTCGCGGCTCCCAGGCTGGCTTAGTTAGTAGAGCATGTAACTCTTAATCTCAGTATTGTGAGTTTAAGCCCCATGCTGGGCACAGAGTTTACTTAAAAAAAAAATGAGAGAGAAATAGACATTTGGGCAGTTATCAGCATATACATGATGTTTGAAGCTATGGGGGTATGGGGGAGTGCTCAGGGTGATGTGCCAAGCGAGAAGAGAAGGAGGCTTGAGCCATAGCTGGGTACCCCCCTGTTTAAGGACTGACAGATCTGAGGAGCCAGAGAGTAGGGCCCAAACCAGGAGGACATGGCACTGTAGAAGCCAAACGCACAGAATGTTGCAAGAACAAGGGAAGGCTGGCTGTGTCACATGCATCTGAGAGCTAATGACAGCAAAGTGCCCGTTGGGTTTTGCAGTAAGGACTCCACTGGTAAGTGCAATTTCAGTGGAGTGTGGGAAGAGAAGGACTGATTATGGTCATTGAGAGAGTGATTCATAAAAAGCTTGCTTTTTCCTTTTTTCACAGATCCTACCAGCTGATTTTTCTACTTGAGTTTCTCTCTGTCTAGGCCATTCTCTTCAGCCCTTCTCCCCACCCTAATTTTGGTAGCTTCTTTTGGACATTCAGGGTCCTTTCCCTTTAAAGCTGCATTTTGGAGGTGCTTGGCTGGCTCAGTCAGTAAAGCCTGTGACTCTTGATCTCGGGGAGGGGGTGGGGGGGTTGTGAGTTCAAGCTTGATGTTGGGTGTAGAGATTACTTTGAAAAGAAAGCTCCATTTTGCTTTAAGCATTTTGTTCTTGTTTTTGTTTGCTTGAAGGGCTTTCCTGGTGATAACGAAATGGAAACAGGCAGAAGACAAAAAAACAAATCTGGAAAAGTGACTGAAGGCTTCCAGAACGTGCATAACTTTCTTAGGATTATTTCCTACAATACCTTCTGCAGGTATTATATGATAAAAGGGTTCTATAATCAAGCTTGTTTCTTTGCTATCTGACATCTGAAAGCCTTTAATATGCTAATACACACCTTGAATCTGTCAGTGCCCTGAGTGGAGAATTAATCAGGCAGTGTTTCTCAAACTTTCTTGATCATGGAACCCTCGTGTTGCGAAGCATTTGTGGGATTAATTTTCCACAGAAGACACTTTGGGAAAGTCTTACCTGGGTTTATAATCCCAAATACCCTTTTCAGAGAGCCGTAGAGGGTTAAAAGCCCCCTCACTAGTACTCTTCCCCTCCTGAGGGTGGAGCTCATGCTCCTTTACCTCCTCCCCCAAGTGCCATTGAGCTCTTCGCCGCCATTCAGGTCAAGCCTGACAGGGAGGTGCATACAGGGCTGGAGAGAGGGCAGGCTGGGGGCCCAGCTGGGAAGCCTTGGCTTCGCTCTTTATTCATCCATCCATTCGTCCAGAGATTTACTGAGTGTGGGCTGTATACCAGATGTGGGGCACAGTCCTGGGGATCTGTCGATGAAGCTGATAGCAAAAAACCCAGACCCCATCCCCAAAACAAAAAATTGTTCTCATCGAGCTTACTTTCATAGCAGTAGGCAAGTAGACAAAATTAGAGAGAGTGACTTAAGGGATGGAAGCCTAAGTCAAGTAAGGTAGAGGCAGGAAGAATGGATGAGCTTAGCCTCAGGAGTGGGTTTAGGGAAGAGGGAGAGAAATTTTAGTTTCACAAAGATGAATGAATGAGGAACCCTCTTCAGAGCTCGGCATTACCAGTGCTATTTTGCTTACACTTTTCACGCTCAGAGAAGCTTTGGGCAGCTGTTTCTGTGCCTACTCATAAGACCAGCAGGATTGCTTTGTGTCTGTTACCTGGGTAAGGATGTCATGTCTGTTACCTAGATAAGGATGTCTGGAAAAGCACTGAACATACTAAAGAGATAGTTTTGGACCCCTAACCTGATACAGGTTGAATAATAATGACTTGTCTTGTACTTTGTATTTTTCAAAGTGCTTTTTCATCCAGGTTATGATTTATTGAAAACTGAGGCTCGAGACTGACTCACGGTAGATCATACAGCTGCTCGGTGTCAGGGCTGGGATTTGAATTCAAGTCTTTAGGTGGCAGAACATCCACAGATTGGCCACTTTATTGCTGGTTTTTCAGTCCTTATGCTCATGGATATGTCTGGATTATTCGTGTGTGTGTATGTGTGTGTGTGACATAGAGAGAGAGAGATCTAGCTCCTGTGAGTCTGCATGTGGGGGAGGGGAGAGTAGAGAGGAGGTTGGGATAATGATTAACTCTCCTTAGGGGAAAAATTGTCCCTGTTAATGTTTTTGGGTTGAATGAAAGAGTTTTCAGGGCAAGGGCCAAGTAGCGATTAGATCTTTTTCCCTCCAAGTAATCCCCATTCAGGGCTGCAGTAAATTGGAATCCCGAGCATTAGGACTGGGAGGCAGCAAACCCTTTAGCCTCTTCCAACTAGTCAGACCCTTTGAATGAGGGATTTTGGTGGAGTTTGTGTGAAGGTTTGGGTTTTTAGCTTAAAGGCAGATGTAGTGAACTTGAAGAAGGCTCAGAGGAGGTGGTGAAAGTCTTGGAAAATGTAACTTGAATCACAAAGGTGGAAGGGATTGGAATGGTTCTGTGGAGACCTGCCTCCCTCTCCCATCACCTCTGGTCACTTCCTGCTTTACACTTTGTGCGGCAAATAAATACTGAAATGCCCACCACATTTCCCATCACTCCCCGCCTTCCTGTGCCCCTTGCCGCCATCTTGCCCGTACGTGCTCGCAGTGCCCAGAGCGCCCCTTTCTCTGCATAGCCATCCTTTGCTCAGAGCTCTGAGCTCTTCGTGGCATGCGGCACCATGCTGAATGTGTTAAGGCAGTAGTTCATTTCATTTTCATAGTAGCCTTCGGAGGTGGTTACCATTACCTTACTTTACAGTCAAGTCAATGAGACTCAAAGAAGTACGGTAATTTGCTCAAGCTTATAAGGGGAGCCAGTATTTGAACCCAGATATTTCTTTCTCTCTCTCTTTTTTCCCCAAGATTTTATTTGTTCATTTGAGAAAGAGAGAGAGCAGGAGCAGGGGGAGAGGGAGGGGCCAGGGGAGAGGGAGAAGCAGACTCCCCGCTGGGCTGAGATCATGACTTGAGCTGAAGGCACCCCTCATTAGGAAATTTAGAACCAAGTTTGTAGCCCATTTGTAGCAACTACACAACGGCTGAGTGGTGCTTTTTTATGTATGCTAAACATACTTTATGTTTTAGTATTTTCCTCCATCATTTTCCCCCTGTGATTGGTTCCCTCAATCATTTGTTTTATGGTTGTGGTATGTGTTGTTGTTTTTGGTTTTTTTTTTGAGATTTATGTTTTACTCATTTGAGAGACAGAAAGCATGCACAAGCAGTTGGAGGGCCAAGGGAGGGGAGAGACAGACTCCCCACTGAGCAGGGAGCCTGACTCGGGGTTTGATCCCAGGGGCCTGAGATCACGACCTGAGCCAAAGGCGGATACTTAAGTGACTGAGCTGCCCAGGTGCCCTGAACCCAGATATTTCTGATATCAGAGTCTGACTACCTCTGTTAGTCTGGGTCCTCTGAGAAGCAGAAGCTGAGATGGAATTAAACATGCAAAGTTTTTACTAGGGGTGATATTAGTAGGAGAGAAATTGGAGAGGTTGCTGGAGGAGGATGGCAGAGCCATCAGACTGAGATGCAAAGAGAGAGGAAAAAAAGCTGGGTCCGAACATCCTAGACAGCCATGCAGTCAAGGAAAGATTCAGGAAGCCCTTTGCAGAGTCCTTGAGCTGAAGTCCGCTGTCAGTGGAGTCCTATGTGTCCCCACCGCACATCTGCCTTCTGGGCCCTGTCGTGTGGAGTTTCCAGGCTAGCAGCAGCTGCGGGGGGGGGGGGGTGCCGCCTTGTGCACACTCCATGATGAACACAGCACCTCGGGCCCTTGATCAGATTATGTTCCATGAAGTTCAGGGGTTCTCGACTGGGCAGTTTTGGTTCCAGCAGGGGACAGGAGGCAACATCTAGAGATAGCTTTGATTGTCACCACTGAAGGGCGGTTTCTCCTGGTATCTAGCGAGTACAGGCCACGGCTGCCATTCAGCATCCCACAGTGCACAGGCTAGCCCTCCCAACAAAGAATGATCCAGTCTCCAATTCTGATGATGCTGAGGTTGAGAAACACTCATGTGGTGGGAAGCCAGCAAGGGGCACTCTTAGGCCCATGACAGTTCTCCACCTCTCCGTCTTGTCTCGTCTGCCAATATGCGCTCTCTGCCTTTCCCCTTCCACTCACTCCGGTAGACACACTCCTCTCTTGCACTCACAGCGCTCAGCATGCCTCCTTCCCAGCACTTCCCAGTGCTCATGGCCTCATCTGTCTCCCTGGATGGACCGTGAAGGTGTGGAGGGCAGACCCCATCTTACTTTGCTTTGTGTCCCTCGCACCCAGGCCAGGGTCTGGCACTTAGTGAACATTTATTAAATGAATGAAGGTGAGAGAAGGCTCTGAAGCCCTTTCGTAGCAAATGTTCTATAGGTGACAGGTTGTCCCATAGCAACTTTTCAGGACCCATCTACACTTGTAGATCCCGTGACTCCCTGCTTAATGCCCACCAGTATAAGAAATCCCTCCCTGAACATTTCCCCTTGAATGTCCTGTATTAACTCCAAGTCAACATGCGAGAGTTACGCTCCTCCCCAAACCTGATTTTCTTTCTGGGTTCCCTTTGTTTGTGAATGGCCCCACAATTTATCCTGTTATTAAAACTGGAAACCTGGAGTCTCATCTTTTCCCTCATTCCCCTGCTATCCCCTAAATCACTAAGTACTAAGAATTTGACCCATAATATCTCTCAGATCTTCCTTCCTGCCTCCATTCTCGCCACCATCGCTGCGACACTGGCTCTCATCACTTCTGTTCTGGATGATTGCAAGTCTCCTAACTCATCACCCTGCCACACATCCCCTTCAAATCTACACTCGACACTGCTGCCGGCGTGAGACTTAACACGCATTTGAGCATATTATCCTCTTGCTCAGAATCTTTCAAGGGTTTCTTGTGATCTTCAGGATAAAGTCCAAACTTCTTATCACAGCGCCCATGACTTTCATGACCTGGACCTCTGCCTGGCTTTCCAACCTCATCTCCTATCACTTCCTCACACATACCTTTGGCACTAACTGTTTCTCAGCCGGGGGTGACTTTGCACCCCAGAGAACATCTGACAATGTCTGCAGACATTTTTCGTTGTCACAGCTCAGGGGAGTGAGGCGCTGATGGCATTGAGTGGGAGTGGATGCAACCCAGGGATATTATTTGCTAAACAATCTGCAATGCACAGGACAGCCTCTCACAACAAAAATGAGCCAGCGTGCAAACCGTCCATGGGAAGTGTATCAGCTGCCTATAGTTCCCTGGAAGCCTCACGCCCGTTTCACTGGTCTGTGCCTAAAACGTGCCTGGAATGCCTTTCTCTCCCTTTTTCATCTGGCTAACTCCCACTTGCCCTACAAAACTCAATTTAATCCTTGCCTCTTCTGGGAAGCCTTTCCTGACCTCCCAGTCTGAATCAGATGTCCCTCCTTTGTGCTCCTGTGGCCCTCAGCCGCCCCCTCCCCACCGCCTCTCATGGTATTTATTAGATAGCTCTGCCGTTATTTCATTATCTGTTCCCTGGGAGGACTGAACTTCTTGACAGCCGGGAACACAGTTTGTTCACATGTGCATCCCCTGTACTTGGCACATGGTACGTGTTCCAATGAACATTTGAATACATGAATGAATGACCACGTGATATGAACAAACGATGGCTCAGATCAAAAAAAAAAAAAAAGAAGAGAAGTTGTTGCTTGTCATCAGCCTCACCACTGGTCCTTCCTTAGGGAGAAGCCTAAAATATTCACTGTGATGTTGGGCCAGTCAGTTGATAAGAAGTTGAACTAGAAAAAGACTCTTTCATTTATCCATCAATATTTTAGTGGTCACCTACTATGTACCAGACCCTGAGCTAGACACTCAGGACCTGGCAGTGAATAAGACAGACATTTGTAAGTTGCCTCGAGGAACTTACAAATCGAGCAGGTTATACACGTTTGACTGAAATCTAGTTAGTCTAAGTAGACCACCTTGGGGAATCTCAGTTAAGGGTCTGGAAATAAAATGTATTAGAAAGTTAGAGTGCTTCCCAGTCTGATTTGATTTGCTTGCAGCAAATTGACCACCTTGCAAATCCTTGGTGTAACAGGCATGTCCTTCCCCTGAGCAATGCACAGAGCATAAATGCAGCCAAACTATTTCTGGCCCTAACTCTCCAGCCATAAGAAAGGGCCTATCTGCAAGGAAGAAAGAAGGTTACTGATCTGAATAAGCTACAAAGTAAGCAGAGACCACCCACTTCCTTAATTGACTTTATATAAAGAAAATGAAAGCTCATTACCCGTCTTGTCAGTTGCCCCACATCTCGGGAGCTGGGGCAGCAGCTGAATAGTGAAAAGCTCACTAGTGCAGAAACAGTTAACATTAACTTTGGCACCGTGTGTCAAGTGAGCTTTGGGGCTGTTACCTCTTTCCAAAGAGTTTCTCAGATTCAGCTACAACACTAAGATATCCAAATGCCCGAAAGTAAATTTCTACATTTTTTAAGTGGATCTAACCGTACTCATTTGACTTATTTGAGCAGCTTTGTGCTGACCTCATGGTAGGAAAAGACTTACTTGACCATGATTGGGAAAACCCTATGGAAAAGGTGAAGTGTTATACTCTGGTATATGAGAGAATGGGAGAGATATATCTTCCAGATGCCCAGAGAAATTTCCAACTGAGATAACCTCAGGGGTTATCTGGAAGGTTATTAAGGAGTCTTTGCGCACCAGAGGAAACTTCCCTCCATTTCATTCATTTATTCGTTTTTTAAAGTTTTATTTATTTAAGTAATCTCTGCACCCAATGTGGGGCTTGATCTTTTGACCCTGAGATCAAGAGTCGTGTGTCATTCCCACTAAGCCAGCCAGGCGCCCCTATTCATTTATTCATTTAACAAATATTTATTGAGCACATACTACACATCAGGCGCCATGCTACTTGCTAGAGATACTGTAGTGGGTGGGTGGAGGCGTGGACAAAAATCCCTGACCTGATGTAGATTACATACTACTGGGTAAATATTTGGCAAACAAAGGTGAGCTGCAATGCGTGCGTGCGTGTGTGTGTGCATTTGTGTGTGTGTGTGTGTGCGCGCCTGCCGGGCTTCTATTCAGCCCCCCTTCACCCTACACCCCTCCCCTTCCAGGTCTGGCAAGTAGAGATGTTGGCTTCCTTCACAGATTCCATAACTTTTGGGGGAACTGTACGGGGTGGATATGTTAAATCATTGATGAAACTGTCTTGACCCTTAGGCGCAGTTTGAGTTTTCCCCGAAACACTTACATTGCCTTTCAGGACTTTAAGGCTGTAAATGGAATCATTCTGGTTCTCAGGATCCATAATTAAGCTCCTCTGTTTGCATGTTCAAATCTTGAGGGTGCCCCTTGGGCATTTGGAGAGCATTTAGCACACTCAGCAGCCTCTTGCAACAGAAGCCAAAGTGGCAGCGGGAGTGCATTCCATAAAAGCAGCTCTCTTCCTAGAGCCCATAATTAGAATGTGTTAACTACATCCTCTTTGCATCTGGTACACAGCAATTCAAGGGTGACAGAGGCAGAATGGAAATGGGACCCATAAAAATGTTCTGCTATCTGTAAAGGTAAGAAGTTGGTCTTTATTCTCACTTGTCTGCTGGAAGTCAGGGGTTTTTTTCCTACCTGAGATTAGACACCACAGTTCCCAGCCCGTCACAAGAATTAAAAAAATGACAGCTCTCATCATCACGTTAGCTCTTCACTGTCTCGTGGAGAATGAGGTAGAAAGAAACAGGGTTTCAGGTCTGTGGTTTGGTTTTGTCATTAAATCGTCATGGGGTCTTCGGGAAACTTGCTTAATAAAAAGACTGGGGATGGCTTGTGTGCCCATACAAGAAGTGGGATCTTCAGCAATGTGGAATAAGGGAGGGGGAGTGGAAGGAATCTAAGCGGAACAGACTGAGGCTAGGAAGAAAATAATCCAGTCGCACAGTGTTCCTGGCAGTCCAGATCCGCTCTTCCCCTGCTCCATGCTACGGAAGGCTGACCCACGGACAGCCACTCACGAACTCCCTTGCCTCCTGGCTTCTGGTTGTGTTCGGCACCGGTTGGGGGTTGGTGGGCAGGAGGAGAGGGAAGCTGGAACATTTATTCCCTCTCTCTACTGAAGGCCACGGTGCCTTATAAAGCATCCTCTGTACGCAGATCTCTATCCTTGGCCCTAGGTGGGTGAGAGCGCCCTGCTGTTACTATCTCCCAGGTATGACCCCATCTCTTGTGAGCATCCCACTCTCTACCCACACCTTTGTAAATAACCCCTCTAGAAAATTCTCCCCCACATTACTCAGTTTGAGGGTGCTATTTCCTGCCCAGACCTTCACTGATAAACCTTGATCATTTTTGTACTATCTCCTAAGCCCGGAGTGACATCGGCATCATGGTAGCACAGGACGTCCCTCCTTTTTGTCCCTCAAGCCCCTAGCATGGTGCTTGGCACCTGGTAGGCACCCAGTAAGCACCGGTTCAATGAATCAATTAATGAACTTTGGTGAGGACAGCTGGGTAGTCCAAATTCTGATCATCGGGAGTTTGGGGAGGATAAATCTGGACCAACACTAGGGTAGGGAGTAGGATTGAGAAAGAAATTGAGCAAGGATAGTGTCTAAGACCCTAGTCACCGACTGGGGTTCAGGGCAGGGTCCAGATGTGCGTGCAGAGGGACTGAAAAAGCAGCAGTGCTCAGTTTTACTTAATCACTGGAATTTTGGCAGGGGAGAGCGTCCTGGCTGATCACTGAAAGTCCGGGAGCTATTGAGCAGGGTAAAGGATTCTGATTCACTAGACCGGGATAGCTTGAGGACTCCTATTTATTCAGAGAGGATATTTCTTGAGCTCCTTGTTCTGCTTTTGGCAATCAGCAAATGGTCTTTAGGACTTAACTTGGTTTCTATCATTTTCTTTTTGGGGGAGGGAACTCACACAGTAGCCAATACTTTACTTTTTCACTATAAAATAAGGAGTGGCTACATGGGTAGGGGTTGAGAACGAGAGCATTAGAATCAGACAGACTCTTATAGGAGTCTTCACTTGAACATCGTGGACAAGCCAGAACTTTTCTGAGTCTCTGTTTATGTATTTTATAAATGAAGGTGGTGATAGTGCTTTTCTCCTTGTGTTGTGATGAGTGTTAACTGAGATAATTCACACCAAGCACTTAGAACATTTCTTGGCATGCAGTAAATACATAGTGAATGAACTTGAGCTTACATCTGTGTTAGTATTTCTCTTTGTTTTTTCATGGGTCAGTCTCTTGGAGTCTGATTAGCGCTAGAGCAACCAACACATAAAATTAAGTTTTGGAACCCGCAAAACAGAGGAGGCCATGTCTTCGAGATGCTACTGCCATCCTTCCCTATCATATTTCTATGCCAATCACTAGCACTGGCTGTTGCAGGACACTTACCTAGCATCTGGGCTTTCCCAGCTTTGGGTCCATGCTTCCGTAATGGTGCTTATCACATTCTAACGTGTCTATTTCCCCTACCTGACAGTGAGTTATGGGAGGGCAGGGCTAGGCACAAAAGTAGGGGCTCAGAAATACTTGGGGAAATTTTTAAAAATAAAATGTCATTTGCATACATCCTCCTAGGACCTTAGCCTCTTCTGAAGAATAAACTGGGCACTTCTTTTAGGACGGCAGGGCACCTGCTTCCTTCCTCTTGTTCCAATCCCTATTCCTTCCATTCCCAGACACCTGCCTCCTGTTCTGAACAAGTGTTGGAAAGCAAATATGGCAGAAATAAATACCATTCAAGCAGTGCCTACACTGCAGGGAGCCCATAAAAGGAGAAGGCCCCTCTAAACTGGAGATCTGTTTATTTTGCAATTAACAAAAGGTCAGGAGGCCTGGCATAGAATCCAAGTGTTACTCTGCTGTGTTAGCAAGAAATGTGGGGGTGGGAAGTTATAGCTGGGGATTTGGAATTTTTATTATGAATTCCAGGAAGCCAAAGTTTTCTGGGCAATATGTGAATCGCGGCAAAGCATTCTGCCATCCTTTGACCCAAAGTTAGCTCCTTTTTGGTGATATAACAAGGTCAGTAGGTCATGGGAGCTCTGCCGGGTTACCTTAAAATGACCCCTTTTGAGGATGTAACAGATTATTAATCAGGAGCCATATCAAGGAGCTATGGCTAGGGAGGAGCAAGCTTTCAACCTTTGATTTAGGAGCTGGGAATTTACAGTTCTCTTTCTTCTGCAGGGCCCTAAATTGTCTTGACATAACTCTAACAGGAACATTCGTCCGGCGGGCGCTCTCTTCACCACAGGGCATTATGTGATAGTGTCCGTTAAAAAAAAAAACAAAACACCGCACTGAGCACCTACTATGTGCCAGGTACTGAGCTCGGATGATGGAGACACACAAAAGACCAAGACGTTGTCCTCTAAGTACTTGAGGCATGCAAACGGAAATGCGGTCCATTGTTAGGGGCGGCTCCAGGTGGAACATCACAGTCTCACTGGGTCAGGGCAGAGTGGGGCCACAGGCCAAGAGTGGCCCATCTCGCAGCCAGGGAAAGGGCCAGGGACGGGAAGGACTTCACAGGGGAGGTGACGGATTTCAGTTGCCCGAAGGAAAAGAATCCTTTAAATAAGAACGGTGCCTCCCTCAGATTCTGCCGCTGTGGCCACAGTATCACGGACCCTTTTCTATGGGCTTGTAGCTACTCGTGCTCTGAGAATTGGTTTTGAAGTGTTAATTGTAAGATTGTGCATCTCAAATTCATTGACTTTGCTTTTGAAGCCAACATGCGTATGCTTTTCTGTCCCTCCGTTAATGCATCTATTTGGTTGCTTAACAATGGAGCATTTCTGTACTACACGTGTCATCTGAGGACGGAAACTTCTTGGAAGGGGAATCCCTATGTTGTTAGAAGCTGCCTGCCTCGTAAGCTTTTAAAGCTTATTTCTCAAGGTGCATGCTGGGAGGTGAGTGAGGATGAAGTATCTGGGCTACAAAGCCCCGTCCAGAAGGCCTTCCCCCTCAGACCACCAGTCTGTCTTATCTCTGACCAGAGGCCGGCCAGTGGAGCTCACATCTCCACAGTGTCCACACTCCCTTTCTGTTGCCTAGAACCAGAACAGGAGGAGCATCTCTGGGCCTTTTTCATCCCTGTGGCTCTCAAAATGCTTTCCCATCAGCAAGTCACAATTTCTGTGATACAGGAGGCCAACACAACAACCACCCGACATGTATATAGGAAACCAAGCACGTATTTGAAGTTTCTGCACATGGTTCATGTCTTCCTGGGAAACTCCAAAAAATATACATCGAAATAATGTTTTCCCGCAAGTCCCTTAAATATTGAATAGCTTTTGGCTAACTTTTTCTCTTTTTTTGACCACATGGTTTATAGCTTGTGGATCTTGGAAAACACTCTTCAAAAATAGCACTTTGGGGTGCCTGGGTGGCTCAGGAGTTAAAGCCTCTGCCGTCGGCTCAGGTCATGGTCCCAGGGTCCTGGGATCGAGCCACACGTTGGGCTCTCTGCTCCGCGGAGAGCCTGCTTCCTTCTCTCTACCTGCCTGCCTCTCTGACTACTTGAGATCTCTGTCTGTCAAATAAATAAACAAAATCTTAAAAAAAAAAAAAAAACCAGATCTGTTAAAAAAAAATAGCACATCACAAGTACTGTAATCCACAGCTGTTCTGAAGAGAGTGATTCTTCTATGATGCTTCTAAGTTATGCCCTTGAAGAGCATTGGTGCTTTCCATTTACAAAGGAATGAAAAGTAATTTTTAATTTGGCATTAGCTAGGGGCACCTGGGTGGCTCAGTCGGTTAAGCGACTGCCTTTAGCTCAGGTCATGATCCCAGGGTCCTGGGATGAAGCCCCACATCAGGCTCTCTGCTCGGCCGGAAGCCTGCTTCTCCCTCTCCCACTCCCCCTGCTTGTGTTCCCTCTCTTCCTCTGTCTCTGTCTCTCTCTGTCAAATAAATAAATAAAGTCTTGAAAATCATAAGTTGGTATTAGCTTAATAATGACCTTTATGGAACAAAAAACGAGTCAGTCCACGGAGAAAACAAAGCTGTTCAGCACTAGGCAGGAAAGTCAGGGGGCCTTCTGGTTGTAATGCAACTCGCTAATGGAAACCAAGGTAAATAACAAGTGGAGAGAAATTGTCACCTATGGATCCTGATAGTGAGATGTCAAACAATGTGTCTCAAATTCAGAGAGGGAGAGCGGGAGAAATCCCCTCTTTTGTTTCACCACTTACAAACGACTCGAAAATCTGCCTCAGCAAAATCTCATCTATTTGGACTAATGGGGGTGGGGGCAGGAAGACCAGCCTGAATTACTGACAGGTTGGAATTCTGGAATGTTTTAAAACATGCCCTTTTATTAGCTGAAGTCTATGTGGACAATAACTCAAACTAACTGCTCGCTGTGGTTCCCAAGAGAGACCCTCAGAGACTTGCTTTCGTGACTAGATAAGACCCATTTGTTCTTAGCAGTTCCCATCGACTCATAAACAATGTGCTGAAGTCCTTAAAAACAATTTGTTCCTAAAGGAGATGAAAATGCATGTGTGATGTAGCTTAAAGAACCCTGCCCAGCAGATGCTTCCTTCATGGAAAGTGCAAAGAGATCTCGCCCTAGAATCTTCCCCACACAGTTGGTGGCAATTGAGGGACTGAGGCGTGGCTGGCTTGGTGGGGAAAAGAGACCCAATGGTCTCTGTCAAGAGATACACAGAATACGGAGTTGGGAGAAATATCCCCATTCCCACCTCAGCCTCCGCTAGAATACTTCTGGCATCAAGGAGATCACTACCTCTGGAGGCCGGGCAGAGCACATGTCTGGAAATGGGTTTTCCTTTGCTCTCGGTTACTTGTGGGGAGGACAGCCCCCTTAAACCCATCTGCATGTGAACTTGCCACATCAACGTTGTGTCCCCAGTCTCCTTCACTTGGGCGTGAAAGTGGGAAGTTGACTTTGGTTGCCCACCCATCTCTTTCCTCCCCCAATTCTTCCCCTCTCGTCCCAGAACCCTGTCATATAAAACAGGGAGCAAACTGTTAGCTCAAACCCATTCTTGTCCCTTCCCGGGTAAGTATTTGCCTACTTATAAGGAATTGTGGAGGATCCTAATCCTTCCAGATTTGAAAGAAAGAACTGTAATTTTGCAGTGCATGACGGCAATGGCGTCCGTTGATATAGTTTGGAGAAACGGATCAGGAGCCGCATTTGGGCAAATCATACCGTGTGGACAGCCTGCCCTCCCTCCATCCCCAAATGTATTCACCTTTGCTCTGTTAGGTAATGTAAATATCCAGCTGCCTGTCCATATCTGGGCTGAATGTTTGTGTTCTCTTGTCTGTGTGGCCTTGACACGCTTGGCCACATCACGAAGGGTCTGTATTACAATGTAAACTCCAGCAAAGGGCTCGTGTTTGTTAATCTTCGTACAATTCTCACAAAAGAGTGTTCAATATTTTTTAATTACACATGTCATCATTTTAAATACACCTATCATGAAATTCACCATCGTAACCATTTTTAAGTGTATAGCTCAGTGGTGTTAAGACATTATATAGTAACTCTCCATTTCTCCCTCCCCCAACCCCCCAGCCCCTGGCAACCGACCATTCCACTTTCAGTCTCTATGAATTTCCCTACTCTAGACACCTCATTTAAGTGCAATCATACTGTATCAGTCTTTTTGTGACTAGCTTATTTCACTTAGCATAATGTCTTCAAGCTTTATACATGCTGTGGCATATGTCAGAATTTCTGTCCTTTTAAAGGCTGAACAACATTCCATTTGCAGGCATAGACCACATTTTGTCTATTCATCTCTTGCTGGACACTAGGGTTGTTTCCACCTTTTGGCAGCTGCAAAAAAAAAAAAATGCTGTATTGTCATATGCATATCTGTTCAAGCTTCTGCTTTCAGTTCTTTCAAGCATATACCTAGGAATGGAATTGCTGTATCATACGGTAATTCTCTTTTGAACTTTTTGAGGATAATCAGCGTTATTTAACGAGACTGAAGAGGAGAAACATAAACTAAGATGCATCATTATATTAGAGTCTCTCTTTTCACCACATCATCTATTGAGTAGTTCTCGTGTGCTCAGTGCTGTGTCTGAAACCACTTGGAAATATAGGGTCTGTCACTATGATGTAATCTCCATAAAAGTGGGGATTTCTGTCTATCCTCTTGACTGGTAGAGGCCCAGAGCCTAGGATAGTGCCTGGCTTTCATTCGTTCACCTGTTCAGCAAAAACTGCTGAGGGTCTAGTGTGTGGCTGGGCGAAATGTTCATGAGAGTGATCATGGGCTTCTGAAGAAAGCAGCGTTCCCTGTCTGCTTGGCCAAGGGACAGAGTGGATGAAAGGAGCCAACAGGGTCTTTCTCAATCACTTTGTGCCCTATCAGCTAATACTGGCAATCCCCTGCTTGCAAAGGGAGACTGGGGTGAATTTAGGACTCAGAGCAGCTCAGCTAGAAACGACCATCATTAGAGACCGAAGCCTTTTCCAAGTGGTCCCGGCCGCCCATTCACAATACTGAATCCTTAGCAGGGCACGATCAGCTCCTGGCTGAAAAGGAATTTTGTTGTTCTTGTTGCATTTTTGCTTCAAATCTGAGGGAGGAGATGGGGGGGCCCCTGTGGCCCAAGCAGCACCTTCGAATTAGGAGGCTCAAGAAATCAACCTACAGGTTACCTGGTACTCAGTCAACCCTAGTTAGTTCAACCAGGTTAACCCTTGAACAGCACAGGTTTGAAAAGCCTGGTTCTGCTCATATATGGTTTTTCTTCTTCTTTTTTTTTTTTTTGGCAATAAATACAGCACAGTACTGTAAACATATTTTCTCTTCCATATGATTTTTTGAGAGTGATCCCTCCATAACATTTTTTTCCTAGCTTACTTTATTGTGAGACTACAGTATAGAACACATACAACTGTATGTATTAATTACTTAATTATGCGTTAATTGACGGTTTATGTTATTAGTAAGGCTTCTGGTCAACAGTTATTAAGTTTTGGGGAAGACAAAGGTTATATGTGGATTTTCTACTGCATGGAGGGTCGTCACCCCTGACCCCGTGCAGTTCAAGGGTCAGTTGTAGGTACAGAATCGTGTTGGGGCTCTCTGGGGTTCACAAAACCCTTCGGTTCCCCTCCTCTAACGTAGCACGAGAGACGCTGCTAGAATAGTGGAGCCGGGAGGGAGATGGCTAAGGTTCCTCGCAGTTAAGCCCTCACAGGCATTTCGCAATTCCACGCTGACTCCAAATAGGCCGCTTCTCCTCCCTCTTCCGTGAGCCGCAGTGATTTTCCTGGTCTGTCTCCCTACTCTGAAACCACCGCCACTTAGTCCATTTCTGAGGGTCCTTTTCGCCTCCGTCTGGCCTTTGGGGGGTAGGATTAAGCTCTCTAGCTCTCCCCTTCTTGCCGTCACCCCCAATGGTGCTGATACCGCGACGGAAAAACCAAGTCACTAGTATGGAAAACGGTGATAAAAACGCAAGACGTTTCACAAAGTTCTTGCAATCAGTGTCCCTGCTTCTTTCCTTGAAGGCACCCAGAAGCCCCAGGGGTCTCCTGTTTTCTTTTATTTGTGAGGGCGGCGCTGCTTATTTCTTATAAGCTAAGGCTGCACTAATTAGCAGAGCATTTGAGGCCCTCTCCAAGCGACTCGGGCCCACCGTCCCATTATTACCCACCACTCGTCCTCTAGTCCACACAAACTGTCTGCCCTTCGCAAATGGTCTCCTAATTGTTTCCCCCTCAAATAGCTGAAACTATTTTCATTCCTGCTTCCTGGTCTTTGTCCACATTAATTCTGTCAGGCTCTCTGCTACCCTTTCTTCAGGGCTTGGAGTCTTACCTTTTGTGACGACCCGGGGGCCCTTGGGGGAGAATTGCCTCCTCCCTGGAATTCCAGTAATCCTTCTCGTTGGCCCCTTCCCCGGATGTGACCCACGGGAGCACATGTGTGTGCGCCTGTGGAGGCAAGCGCTTCCGTCTGTCTCTGGGGCTAACAGCACCGTGGCCTGAGCAGGGCACTCCGTACACTTTTCATTGCAGGCCCGACGCAGGCTCTCGGAGCCGATGCCTTCTTTCCTTAGGTGGTGTTTACTAACGTGAATGAAGCGCTGCCGAGACTTGCTCACGTTTTGAGAAAAGATGGGGATGGTGATGACTCAGTGGCAAGATCTTTTGGCAGAGAATTCATCTCGAAAATACTCGTACTATCCTAGCAACTTACATGTAGCAAGGGGAAACAGCCGAACCCGTCTGCAGATAAAGCAGGAGAGATTTTAGCCTTTTAGTCGGCAAGAATTTCCCTCCCTTCCTCCCTCCCTTCCTCTTTCTTCCTTCCTTTTCTTTCTTTCTCTCTTTCTTTCATTACCAAGGTGATTAAACACTGCAATGAGCTACAGAGGTAGATTATTGAGAAAATTTGGAGAGGTGGACAATTTATTCATTCATTCAAAGGAAAACTGGCAGGCAAAATAAAGGAAGGGGGGAAAAGTTTAAGTATGAGGGATTTGGCATGCGTCCATGGAAAACAGAGGAAGGCGGATAAAATCTTTTTTTTTTTTTTTTTTTTTTGGATTTTTTTGGTCTCTCAACTCTGTATGGCTTCCCCAGCAGGATGAAGAGCCTTGTGGAGGGTGGGGCTCCTTCTTGACTGTGTTGTAGAACCATCAAGAAGGCCAATAAAATAAAATAAAATAAAAAAGGCTGCAGATGTTTTTCTCCTGAAGAAGGGGTTGGAACGGTTCCTGAGGAACTGTTGGTTAATGGCGATATACTTTCAGTCACGAAAAGATACGGAGAGGCTGACAACTTTGGCTCTGATATACCTCACCCAAAGGAGTGTAGGGGCTGGGGCGTGCCGAAGTACATACTCTTACAAAGAAGTGGGGCATCAGGGCTGGACAGACACAGCCTCGCACAAGGGACCGGACGGGAAGTCGGAGACTAAGAAGTTGTCACTCAAGGAAAAACAAGAGAACAAAATGAAAACGTTAGAGGGATGCTCACTCCTGAGAAAGCACGTTTGGAAGTTTGTGATTAGATTCTTGGCGGAAAGTACAGACAACGTGGCATTTGTTGTTGTTGTTGAAAAAGCCGAAGATCACATCCAGTACTGAACATCTGATCTTGGACTTGCTTGTTTGTAATATAATTTTAGGTGTCTAAAGAGCAGGAATCTCTATTTGTAAGAAGTGCTTCTGTTGATTCTTAAGATCAAGCAAGTCTTGGAAGCGCTGTCTTGTAGTAGAAGGAGTTCTGGCAAAGTGTTAAAACAGCAACAAATGATTTCACTTGGAAGAGAAGTCATACAAAAGAAAGAAGGGAAAAAGGGAGACAGGATGGGAAATTTGATTGGGGAAATAAACAATCACTTTTTGCCCTGCTTGCTCCTGAAATTATTTAAGCCAGTAGCAAAATTATAGTATGAAATAACTGAATTGCTTACTGTCGGCTTGGTACGACACCTGTGTTCTCTCACTTAACACTGACAACAACCCCCATGACGTGAGAACTGCTGCTCTGTCCACTTTACAGATTGGAAAACTGAGACTTGGGGAAGGGAAAATAGGAAAAGGCACAGCTGGGATCCAAGCAGAGGCCTCTGCTCCTCTTAATCGTGTCACTAAACTACTTACAGACATCAAAACAAGCCAACCCCAAAGCCCAGAAACCACAACAGAAGATACAACCAAGGGAAGAGGTTTGGATGAAGAGAAGATAAGGGAAAGAAAGCTTGGTAACACTGATTGGGTCCTGTTCATTGATTACAAATGTGGCTGCGTGCTTTCTAACAGCCAAAAGAAAAAAAAAGGAAATGTGTCTTGATTCAGAGCATCCATAAGATAAAAAGCAGATCTGCTTTTTCAGGAGCGACATCACAGCTTCTGATAGAATTTCCTGAGAGAAATTTCTCATGTGGATCCCTGAAAAGAGGAGCAGTGCTTCTATTGAAAGGATTCCCCCTCCCAAGGGGAAAGGACATTTTGTAGTTTCTTCATTTTTTAAAAAACTTGACAGGAAGACAAATATTGAAGAAAAGAAATCATTTAAATATGGATTATAATATTCTTCCCTTGTAAGTATGTTTTACAGTTCACATTTTTTGGTAACAAAAATGCTCCGTGTGGAGTTTTTGTCCTTGGAGATCTTAAAGAAAGGGGTGGCTATTCCCCTGGCTTGGATGCCTGAAGGCAAGGACTGGCTTAATGGGGCCCCTTCCAACTTGGGGGCTGGGATTCTATCCTTCTGTGGCTGTGCAAACACTTCTACCTGGGGCTGCTTACCCAGTCTTAAACCTAAAGACTCAGCCACAGAGATGGCCATGAATGCTTCCATTGTGAGGATCCTTTCTGATAAAATAAATGTTTAAACACACACACACACACGCGCGTGTGCGTGTGCACACACACACACACACACACACAGGCTAAAACAAAACCTCCACAACATTCGGGATTAAGACACACCCAAGTAAGACATTTGCTGTAACAAAAATCTCACTTAGTAAATGCTTGTCACTGGGGATGGAGAGTCAGCACTTAGCACTACTCATTTAACTCCAAGCGTTTGCTGAAGTCCTTTGTGTCTTGGATGTCAAAGAAATCTTTTCTAAGGCAGCCATCAGCACCACGTCAGGGGTGATGTTTTAAGCCTAATGTGAAAAAGAGAGCTTCTTTAAAACTTCTTATATGATTAACATGGTTCAATGCCCTTTATGACAAAGCATGGGGAGTGCAAATAAAATTCTCTTCAGGAGGAGACCTTCTTCGGCCCCCCTTTTTTGCTTAAATCATTTCTAAGCCGTGTGACACAGGAAAAAGAACTTTCAAATTTCGGGGGGCGGGGGGGATCTCAAGAGACAGAACTCTGTAGTTTCCACTGACCCAGCTCACTCTGGAGTGGGGTGAAGGGCTCCAAGGAGCCTTCCATGGGGGGCCCGGAGCGAGGCCGAACCCCAGGAAAGGTGAGAGAGACTCGAGCTCACGTCTTGGAGTGCGTTCGGGAATGTTCTGTGGCGAGAGCGAACACAAGCCCCTTTGCCTCTGAGTTTTGTTTGAATCTGCGGCACGTCCAGGAAGAAGGCACAGGGGAGGTTTCTGTAAAAACGGAAAGAGGTGCTCGTGCTACAAAGAGGGGTATGTCCACCCTGCTGTCGAGGGACAGCTACTCTAACAGGTTTTCACTTTATAAACAGAGGCCTGCCGCTTTGGCGTTATCTACTTTATTCTAAAATAGCTCGTCAATTGAATAGCGTTCAGGTTGTTTATGCACACACAAGGCCCTTCAGAAAAAAAAAAAAAAAGAAAAAAGAAAAAAACCCTTTTCATGTCGCCAAACGGGCATTTTGAAATCAACTAATTGGATGGTTGTCTGAATTCAACTCGTTGTTTTAAAAATAACCAGTTGTTCCACTGAATTACATTTTTTTACCCCCAAGCCAATTGGTGTGTGTAGACAGAGCTTGAGTCAATCCAGATGGCTGGCTGCATTTTTGACTTGAACTGACTGGATGTTTTGTGGTCAGACATATACAGCTCTTGATAGCCACTGGGGAAATGGAGTGGACGGGAAGAAAGGTGTAGGAAAGTTAGGAGAAATTATATCAACAAAAGTTTCCATCTTGAGGGCCGTGGATTCGGACATTTTTCTGCAATCAATCCTCAACACACACACACGCACATGCACGTGCACACACACACACGCGTGCACACGCACACACACACACACACACACACATAGTTAAGAAAACAGAAATAAAGTAATAACATCCCTCCCAGCTGGCTCAGCTCACGGCTGTGGGTCTTTTCTTTCTTTCTCTCCACGAATTTCTTCACTGCTTGGGTGGCCTGGCAAGTCAGCTTCATAGGGTTAGCCCCCTCGTAGGCTAACTTTTCCTTCCTGTGGGGAGCTCTCCTTGGAGGGACTCTGTGCTCCTCTCGGTCTGTGAAGGCGAGGTAGAAAAAAGAGGGCTCCGGCCAGACCAGTACCCCCCAATTCCAAGCATGAGGCCTGACTCTGACCCGTAGAACCACTTTTCCTCAGGGAAGCTGTGGATTTCCTGTAATGAATGTAAGCAGCCCTCCTTATCCAGGCGTCACTACTACATTCGGAGAAATTCTGAGTTTTATATCATGGATAGTCTCTGTAATTAGCTATCAAATTCCACTGGCCCGAGGAAGTGCGATTTCAGAGGCTTTCAAAGGCTTCTTCATTCGGACTTCTCCTTTTGATTTCATTTACCTTTCTGATAACAGGATGAAAGCAAAACAGAGCCAGACTTTCCCTGAACCACTTGAGGCTTTGCATGTACAAGGAGGAAAAGGTTCTCCAAACATTTAAAATCCAACTGCAGGGTGATTTCCAAAATGTCTCCCAGTTTCAGCGCCCCCCACCCCACCCCCCTGCCCCCAAATTCCAAGTGAATTGTTATCAATGAACTCGCTTTTCCATCACCAACACTGTAGCTTTTCTATCTTGTGTAAAGGTCATTGTTTGCAGTAAAGGGAAGAGCAACACAAAACAGTTCTGAAACCTGGCCCGGTCTATATGGTCTCCAACTTTTCTCTCTCATCTAGTAAATCCTAAACTGGCTTTGTGTTTCATAACATGGCATTTTTCAGGCCTGGCTCTCGAAGGTGAATATCGATTCCCCTGAGCCTTTCAAAGACATCTGGATAACATTCAAAAGTTTTTGCCTATGACATTTAGGTTTTAAACCACTGCCACATGGCTTGTTGGGAGTTTTAAAATTTTTTTATCTTTTAGAAATGGACGGGCATGGCTTGGGATCATCACGCTACGTCTTCGAATCTCGGGGGTTTTCTCGTCAATGTTATGGAGGTAATAATACTTGCACGTCTGGTCTGTCTCGTGGGGCTGTTGGGAAGAACAATCCGGATAAGGTACGGGGAAGCCCTTTGTGAGAAGCATGAAGGCTTAAAACAAATGTAAGAAAGTTGGAAAGGAGACAAGCTAACTGGGGTGATTAGGCAGTCCCGGAAACCAGGCCCCTCCTTCTCACATCCAGAGGCGTGTTGTCAGGGCCCCAAATTACCCTGCGTGGCACCATCACTTTAATCCCTGTTTCTTGGATGTAAACACCCCAAAAGATCAAATTCTAAGAAAAAAAAAGATGGTCTGAATGGATATATTGCCTCAGTTTGAAGAACCCATAATAAGATTAGTACAGGGGTAAGGAAACTTGGCAGGCTTAACGTTCTGTTAATATCAGCGACACTGTGAGTGTGTTAAAGGTACATCGTTAATAGTGCAAGCCCTGTTTGCAGCCAAACTAAAGTGAGACAGATATTCCCCCTGGATTTCAGAGTCATGGCTGGTTCAGGTGCAAACACAACGGCTCAGAGAAAGAGCCTCTGTTGATCTGCTCATCGCAGAGTCAAGAACTAAACCGTGCCTGTGAGAAGAGACAAATCCATCCTTCATTCTTTGATTTTTCTCTTTAACTGTCTCAGGGTTTCCCATTCTTGAGTGTTGTAGGGGCATCTGATAAACCCCAGATGGTTTAGAAGCACACAGAATCCTGCTTTATATTATCATCTTGTCTAGCTGCCAGCATGTGATTAAATGACCTTTTTGCCATAGGAGCAGTTACACTGAGGAAGATGAACTTTCCCTTCCACATGTGGGAGAAATGTTTTCCCTGCACAGATAGACCATCCGCCAAAAGCCTGGCATTGTTTCCAGTTGTCAAGAAATCACTGGCCTTTTTCCTCTGAAGAAGAGTCAATTCGTTGCCTAGTATCGAGCAGAAAAAAAGAAAAGTAAATACAGCATGATATTTCTGTACAGCAGTAAATTAGAAACGGTATGAGTGTATGTGAATACAACTGTGGAGTTTAAAACTGGGGTAGATCTGGCTGCAAGCTCAAGTTTGAAAGCCTTTTTTTTTTTTTTTTTCAGAAGTGAATTTGAGCTCCTGTAGTTACATCCAGGAAATACGAGCCATTACGAAGGCTGGGAATTGAGAGTAAGGCCAAAAAAAGGGTCTGGAAATGTAATTGTAATTGGGGAGGCCAAATGACAGAGGTTAAGCCCTGGGAAATGGAAAGGCAAATCGGTGTCTGAGAATTCCTGGGCCTGTGGCAGGTCTCTAGCTGTAGCCTGGCCATCATACCCTCCACACTGGACCTGCTTTAAGGGAGGCTGCTGGAGGGTTGAGCTGGAGCCAAGATGTGTAGTCAAAGGAGAGCCTCTGAGAGCACAAACTTCTGAATCCTATAAAATCTTGATAATCTGGCACACCCCAAAGCTGGCACTGTGGCAAACCCAACAGTGAACTCGCAAGGAAAGATGCAAGATCTCAGTTAGGCCTGATCAGTCTGGTGGCTAAAAACAAAACTGGGTAAGGACCATGAGGGTAAGAATTTTGCCCCAATCGTTGTATCAACAGTGCTTGGAGCCTAGTGACAGTTCAATAAATGTTGTTTGTAAAAAAATAAGGCAATCTATATTAAAAACAAAAAGCAAACAGAAAACCTGGCTTCCATGGCCCTTAAAAGAAATAGTCTTCAAGTTCATAGGATAATGTGAATACCTACAATGTACCAGACAATATTATCTCAAGTCCTCGCAAAGACCTTGCAAGGTTATGTTTCTCCTAGCATATGGAGAAGCCAAAGGAATATTGCAGTGGATACCAGTATTCTACGATTAACACTGTACTATATTTGTATTATCACATGAATTTATCTACCTATCAATTCATCAACCAAGGTTAAGCTTTTAATTCTTGTTTTTTTAAAAGAATTTATTGATTTATTTGACACACAGAGAACACAAGCGGGGGGAGCGGCAGGCAGAGGGAGAAGCAGGCTCCCCACTGAGCAGGGAGCCTGACGTGGGGCACTCAACCCTAGGACCCCGAGATCACAGCCGGAGCTGAAGTCACACGCCCAACCAACTGAGTCACCCAGGCGCCCCTTTAATCCTTGTTTTGTAAGTGAAGGCTCAACCGGGAGGGCAGCTGGCCTAAGGTCACCTAGCTAGTAAGTAACAGAGCTGGAATTTGGACTCAGGACTCTCTGCCTCCAGAACCCACACTCACTCCCCCACGCTGCGGGGACTCTTGTGATCCCTGTGTTGCAACATCAGTTAAGGCAAGTAAACTAAAGAGCGGGATGAAACTGACCTGTGGTTGAAGTTACTAGTGACGAGTATTGACAGCAAAGGAACAGCCCAGGAAGGGCCTTTCATTCCGTAATCACAATTTGTAAAAAGCAGACTCATGCAGGAAGGTTTGGAGCTCTACATGTTCGGTAGCCCACATTAAAGAGGAAGGGACAAATAATCACAGGGGATTTTTGTTGCGCTTGTTTTTAAGAAAGCAAGTTTCATGATGTGTCATGGGCCCAATACAGACTGGACTCCAGTGAAACACCATTTCTGTATATTCACAACCTCGTACACAAGTTAAATATGAGCAAACAAAGCAGCAAGAATAGGTTAGATTTCCTATACTTTGCTTAATAAGGCAGGGAAATAGGCAAGACATTTCAGAAAGATTTCATAGAAAGGATTGACACAGGTCTCCTGACAGGGAAAAAGTAATAATAAACCCTCCTAAAAGTTTACTACCATCATTTCCAGGCAATATAGTAACCTGTTAGACCCCCATGCAGCAAGATTTAGATAAACATAGTCTCTTACCTTTAGTACTTTACAATCTTCAGGAGTCAACATCAAAGCCCCAGTCACTTAAAAATTTTAATGACGTAATTCTAAACATCTCTGACTGAGATTTCCGGAGATAAAGAAAATACAATAGAAGTACGTCTGTTTGTGTCACCGCTCTTACAATATTGCTTACAACAAGCATGCCTGGGCTGCTCGTTAGAGGAGAAAAATTAGATTCTAAATGTTGCACATACTACTTGGATGAAGAAGAGCACCGACGGACCAACAAATATTTCTCAGGACTCTCCTGTGGAGATTGCACCCCCATTGCTGGGGTGTGTGTTGTGAGGGCTGCGTTCAGGCATCCATTCTACACATATGTGGGGGTCTGCAATGCTCTAGGTACTGTCCTCAAAGTGACGTATAGAAGTGTCAGATTCCTTCCTTCAAGGAGTTCAAAGTCACAGAAACTCAGACTCAGAGCTGGAAGGAATCTTAGAGAGAATATAGACTACCTTCCTCAATTGGAAGTTAAGGAAGCTGTGGGTTCAGAGCTGTTAAGTTACTGGTCCAAGGTCACAATGCTCGGAGTGGCAGAACAAGAATTAGAAACCAGCTCTTTGGACTGCTAGTCCCATGTTCCTTCCATTATTCCAGTCAATTTGGGAAGACTGGATACTCCCACGTAAAACAGCTTCAGAACAATAGCAGACAAAAAGCTGCTAACAAACCATATGGTATTAACCATGAGTTTAACAGGAGTTAGAGGAGGACTGGAGACATCCAACAGAGCTTAAATCTTCTGAGTAATGACATGCAATTTATTTATGGCATGGGAGACTTGCTATGTTTCTGACATGTTGTAAGGATGAATGAGATGAAGGCATTCCAAGGAAGCAGTACTTCCCTCTGGATCTTATCATCTTGCTCTAAGAAGATATGTTTTGGTACACAGGCTTGCATCTCCTTTATTTACAACAGAAAACATGATATAAAATTGGCGGTGGGGGGATAATCAGCAAAATAAAATACGAAAGCTGAGGAGTCCAACTTCTGTTTTGCAATTTACACCAACATCTACCGAGACGCAAAATCTCACGAAAACTATATTTACTCTCTTCTGAGCATTGCTGAGTAAAAGTGAGCCAGAGAAGAAGAATGTTTCTATGGGGAAATTTTTGCAGGATAAACCTTTTAGTTCAAAATTTTTCTTCAGATGGACTACGTATTACCGGAATGTGTTTACGTGTTGTGATTTTAATAGGAACTCTCTATAAGTAGGGAAGGTGGGGATTTATTCTTGTAAAGAAAAGCATCACGGGGCTTTATTTGAAAACTATTTATGAAGTGACTACCATGGCACTGGGCACATCCTAGGATTCCTTTATTTTATATTATTTTTATTTTCTATCTGACGTGTACAAAAACTTGGGGAAACTACAATAAAAACGAATGACTAGAAAAACTGAGAAATAAAACCAAGATACAGGACCATTTTGAAACAATGATGAGATTCAACAGCGGGACCAATTCATCATGGGCTTCCATGTGGCTGCAGTATCAAAATGCTATAAAATTTTCTAAAGGCTTACTCTCCCTTTTTGTAGTTAAATTTGGCACAGACCGGTAGCCGGCAGTGCAGGGACCAGCACAAGCACACAGACCACACTTCGAGTAGCACTGTACTAGAGGAAACAGAGAAGTGTAACGAGAACCCACAAGTTCTCTAAAGCTTACAAATCATGATGGAGGCAACGGTCCCTCCAGTGTTGGTATCGCAAATGTGGTGGACGCTGGGCTTAGCTGGTGGGGTAGAATGGCTTGGTGTGTTCTCCCCTTCCTTTGGCAGCAGGCTCCCACCACGCTGTTGCTCAGGAACACAGTTCCTCATGGAGAGATAGCCTTTATGATGACTATAGAGTTAGGGCTGCGGTGGGGGTGGCCCTTTCTTGAGAGTTGCTACTTTGGAAATTCCCCGAGACTTGGAACTGTGGATGGGGTTTGGGAATTGGGATGGGAGAGGTGGTTGAGAAAGCACGAGTTGCTCCCTGTGGTGGTGGCTGTTGATTTTCCTTCCCCAAATTGCTGGGAATTCAGGGAGCTCTGAGGACCCTGATGGAAGGAAACAACGTGAGAGGTCAACAGGTTGGAGGTCCTCTGTAGACCTTGGCTCCAGAGCATAAAGACTCAGGAAAAAACAACAACAACAAAACAACACAGTAAAATTACTTATAGGTTCTACACACCATACGACAAAATAAATATATTACATTACGTAAAGCACTGTGTTTTTTGGGCCACGGTAATTCAAACCAAACCAAAGGATGTGTGAATTGCCATGTGGCACATAAAGCCAGGCTTCAGGCATCACCAGACTTTCGATTTAATGCTACCATAGTCTCAACTACCCAACTACAAACCCCTTAAATTGTTTAGAAAACCAAATACCTTATGCAAGAGACAAAATATTAGCTATAGATAGATACACTATATCTGCCCAATCAAAAAAAATCGATGGACTAGGGGTATGAAGAAATATGTTAGGAATCTAGATCAATATCCCTCATACAGAGACAGAACAGAATAATTTTTATTTATAGTAATCAACATGATGCCACAAATAAAAATTTCAATAGTTTTTTTTCTCCCCACCCCAAGTCTCAGACTCTGGCTTTATAAGAACCTCAGTATATTTTGTGGATTTACTGAGGGCTGAGCTTAGTCCCCGGTCTGAGGAGAGGCTATCCTTCCACAACTCATAATGCAAGCATCTCAGCCGGCCCTATTAATTTTCCATACACATGGAGCCAAACTCTGCCTGGGATTATTATGCAATTTTCAAAATGGCTTTAAGTCTTTCAACTTACAAAGTTACCATTTACATTGCACTGGCCTGCTGGCTGGGATGAATGAATGAACACTCTTTCCCAAAGGACCATAATTCATTCTCTGATCATAGCTTATACATTTGGGAGAATTGGGATCAGTGTGCCTGGCGCCTCCCCTCCTCTCCGCCCCACAAAGGAGTCATACACTGCAAGGGAAGGGGAGACAAAGTGGCTGTGTGCCACGGAGTGCAGAGGTGTAGCTAGGGAGGTGTCGACTGGGGCAGCAGCGGTCCAACGTATAAGCAACTGTCTACATGATGTGATTTCAGGTGCACCAAAAAAGGCCTCATTGCCCCTCAGTTTAAACACTCCCTTCCCACTGGCGAATGCCTGGAATTCCACAGTTTGGAGAGCTCTGTTCCTTTGGCTTAAAGCTTTGATCCCTGTTAAAATACCCGTACCCCTGGGTGGGCAGCCCCATTGTATCCTATCAGGCGGATGGACCGTAGGCAGATGAGTCCGAAACTTTCTTCTCTGAAAGCCGGTCTTGAGGGTAGCGGCAAGGAAGAGGAGGCCCTGTGCACCTGAGGGGGGTTGGGAGGGGAGGGCATCCCCTGAGGGTTGGGGGGGGGCAGGCAAAGGGAACCGGGCCCAAGACAAACCATGTGTGCGTGTGTGGCCGTGTGCACGGCTGTGGAAGAACCCCTCCCATGGCGGCAGCTGCTGAGGACCCTTTCTTAACTCTCTCCCAGAAACCTTGATTTATGCTGCTTTTGGAGCCATGGAACTAGACCCTCCTCCCAGCTACAGCGAGATAATAGCTGCTGGCTACAGCTGGGAATTCTCGAATTCTTTCAAACTGGAGACTAGGAACGAAAGGTGAAGAAAAGTTCTTCTGAGGTCCAAAGAGGAAAATGGGGCCCAACGGTGTCATCTAAATGCTTCCAGTGGGGCCCCAAAGCACAGAACCATGAGTTGTAGAAAGCGAACACTCTCTCGGTCCGCACACCCTTTTGTGTTTCTCGACTGATTGTTTCTCTTTGTCTCTTCCAGCTGGAGTAAGAATGAGTCACTGGCCTGACTCCTAATGCGAGGAAGGGAGCCTTGAAGGGGGTAAGATGGTTGTTTATGGAAAAGAGAAAAGAGAAAACCCAATCTTAATTCACAGTCACTCATCTGGGCAGTGGAGAGTATGGAATGGGACGGATTTGAGACTTTGTGAAAGAACTGGATGTTTGTCCGTCCCGGGTCGATAGCTGTTCCTGCCCCAAAGTCTGATCTCCCTTGGTGTCTGTTCCAGTGCCTGAAATTCTACCACTGGAGTCATCGCTTGGGGGCCGGAAGGCCAGAAAGTCTTTTAGGGGCCCTTAAAAAAATGGAACCACTTCTTAAGTGCAGCACATTTTATTCAGTCCGCGCTTAGGTTGGGTCCGAGCCTGGAAGAAGCTGCTTGGAGGAGGGGCAGATGTTTTGCGGCCAAAGACATAGTCCTCCAAACCTCGGGGCCGGTTTGTCTACGAGCTAGTCCAAATCCTGGTCATTCACATAGCACCCCACAAGTTTTGCCATATCGTCACGTTCGCAATACACTTTCATGTTTTTCTTCGAGCCAGCTCACGTTTTTATTGAAGGCAATTTGTGCCAGCTCTGTCTACTTCGCTTTGTCCTAACGCAGTCAGGGGTTAGGGGCACTGCTCATGTATATGTTTTTCTAACCCACATTAAAATAAATATCGATGAAAATAAAACCCCAAACCTTTGCTGGCCACCCCCATCACCAGGGATTCACACACTTTACTTTGGGAAGCCCTGCTCTGGCTCATACAAAGCATAGCACATAAAGAAGTTTATATTAAAAATAGGTCTGCGTCCCTCATTTCAAGGTACTCAATACCCAGTAGTTGAAAACAACTGTTGCCTTTGTAGTTAGTTGCATGAGCTCTGGAAGATCATGAATTTATGGGAGGTCATGTCTTCCTCTGCGAGGTCATGAAATTCAATCAATGCTTGCCTTCCAATCTGCCCTTTGGTCACAGGGCTCCACAGGTGGAACATATCAAACTCACCAGCCAAATTATGACTCTTAATTGGTGTTTCTTTTAAAGTGGATATGTCATTTGTCAAATGTTCAATGCAGGCGCAGGCCTAGCCCCAGGCAAAATTATGAAGTAGGAGAAGAATGCCAGATACATAGGCGGCACTCAAATGTTTGTTGAAAAAAGAATGAATGAGCCCTCCGTCCTTGACTTCTCTCCCAGCCCCCACATCCACCAGGTCACTAAGACTTTTTCATTCTCCTCCCAAATACCGCTGTTAGGTTGTTTTTTTTTTTTTTTTTTTTCCTTCCCCTTCCACATTGCCCTTAGCGCTTCTGGTCTGGACGATTTTCACAACATTTTAACTGGCTTCCAGGCCTCGTTCTTCTCCAAGCCATTCTCCACAATCCACAAAGTTGCTGCAGAGATCTTTTCCTCAGGCAAATATGATCGAGTCATCCTTCTGCTTAACATTCCCTTAAGTGGTTCCCCTGGCTCCCTGGCCTGGCTTCCAGGCTTCACCACCTGGCCCTTGCTCGCTCTCCTCGGCTCCGTGAGCTCTTCTGACCCGTCCCCCATCCCCAGGTTACTTGTACTTCCCACCCTCCAGTGGGGCCCTACAGGCTCTCCCTGCTCCGTCTCTGTTCCTGCTGCTTCTTTTCCCTCAGCTCCTTTTGGCCTTGTAAGCCTGAGTTTAGGGCACAATTTCTTCTGGGAAGCTGTCTCTGATCTACCCTCTCACCCCTTAGAACCCTGGCCTTGCTTCTGTCTTATCAATGACCATGTGCTGTGTTAACATTTTCTATTTGGTTGTTTTCCCCATTCGACTTGTAGCTCTTTGAAGTTAAAGTACCAGGGGTTAATCTTTGGATCCTCGGTGTCTGTTTACATCCCACGTGTCGGGTGCATAGTAGGAGTTCAAATATTTGTTCCTGAATGAAGGAGTGAATGAATGAGTGAGCTCCTCAGCAACCTAACCTGCCTTTACCTCTCCAAGTTCTGGCACATGGCCTTCTCTTCCCTGGCCTGGCACTCCAGGAAAATTCGTGACCCTTTGAGGGAAGCCCCTTGAAGAGAGCTCTCCCTTTTCTTTCCTTATCAAAACCTACTTTTACCTAGATCAGAAACAACATGATTAGATGATAAACGAATCCACACTGATAAACTAATCCACATGTTAAATGGTGTCATTGTATGAGAACTTTTTGAGTTCCTACCCTGTACAAGGCACCGTGCTGAGACGCATGTTGTTGTTGGGGGGGCGGTTCACAGAGGAGAATAGGAGAGTTAAAGATCCCTACTACCTACGAGCACATGGGTAATGACTAAATGCATTCCTCCTTTGAGAGGTATTTCAAAGAACTGGATTACTAATGGAGAAATTTAAGCAGGAGAGGTGGGGATTTAGGTCTAGGAGACAGTTCAAACAGCCCTTTCTACTCCATCTACGAAACAGGCAAGCTCTGGCTCGATGAATCTGTTGTGTCCAATGATTTTCTAATGAGTTAGGCTGGCATTAAGCCCCAGGTTATTTTGTTGTTACCAGTTATGCTTTGCTTCGTGAAGGGTCACCGGGGGCTATCTTGCAGGAGACAGATTCTTGTAACATCCTGGGATTAGGTGCTTTCTCTGACTTTGTGTGGCTCTTTGGAATCAAACACAGCAAATCCCCCAGGTTTGTAGACTTTTTAGATACAGGAGTCAAAGATGAGGCAGACTGTGAACCCCTTGGTGGTCGCCAGCTGCCCCTGAATGTGACTATTCGTGGGCTGGGTTTGAGAACCCGGCCGGGGCTGCTGCGTTGGGAAGACCCTTTGAGGGAAGCCCCTGGAAGAGAGCAGGAAGAGGAGGTAGGAAGATTTTGTGCGGAGGAGGAAGACCTCGGGTGGCTCCGGTGGCCAGGGGCGAGCTGGACAGGACTGGCAGGAGGCCTGTGGCAAAGCGGAGAGGCCCCCCCCTCACCCCACCCCCCGAGGCCAGTGAGCCTCCGCGCACCCCGAGGAAGGATGGAGAGGTTGCAAAAATCCTGAAGGGAAAAGCCCTGCCGGCTGTAGGCCAATGAGCGGCGGGAAGGAGGAGTGAGGCTGGGGAACTTCTCCCAGAGCCAGTCAGAGGGGATGGCTGCTGGGAAGCCAATCAGCGCGCCGGAGCCCGCAGCCCCTCTGCAGTAGTTATGCCAGAGCGCCCTGGGTAGAGCGGCGGCGAGCGGGCAGCTGGGCTGGGCCGCCAGGAGCCACCGCACACGCTCGGCGCCCTCCTCTCCGCCGCCCCCGCCCGGTCCCCGCGCCGCCGAGCCCCAGCCCACCCCGCAGCCAGGCGCCCCGCACCCGCAGGCTCGCCGCCGCTCGGCAGCCACCGCCCCCTGGCCGCGCGCTTGGCCTCGCCCCGCCCCGCCCGGTCCCTCGTCGCCCCGCCCCGCCCGCCGGCCCCGCCCCGCCCGAGCCGCCGAGCCGTTCCCGCCCTCGCCCCGCGCCCAGGTAGCTGCGAGGAAACTTTTGCCGCGGCTGGGTAGCGGCACGTCTCCCGCTCCTCAGGGCCGCTGCCAGCCTTGCCGAGTCTCGGGACCGCTCTCGCCCCCGCTGCCACTCTCCCGCGCTCTCCTCGCTGCCCGCGAAGCAGGATGGCGGGGACCGTGCGCACCGCGTGCTTGGTGGTGGCGATGCTGCTCAGCTTGGACTGCCCGGGACAGGCGCAGCCCCCGCCGCCGCCGCCGGACGCCACCTGTCACCAGGTCCGCTCCTTCTTCCAGAGACTGCAGCCCGGACTCAAATGGGTGCCCGAAACCCCCGTACCAGGTGAGGAGGCGTCCCCGCGCGCGTCCCCCAGCGCCCGGAGGGGAGCCGGGGGCGCGTGGCCACCGTACCCCGGGAGCGCTGGCCTCGTGGAGCCGCGTTCGTGCGCCCCGCCGCTGGGCACCTGGGAGTGGTCGCTGCGCCCGGGGCCCGGCCAGGTCTACCGGGGGAGGGCGGAGGGTTGAGCGTGGACCGTGTCCTCCTCTCCCGGGATCGCTCTGCTGTCAGGGAAGGCACGGGTGGGAGGCACGGCGGGGAGGGCCTCCTCGCAAGCGCCCATTTTTTGGGGAGGGCAGGAAGGTGGGAGCTGCTTCCCCGGGCCTCGGCGAACTGGCGCCCCGCCGCCGAGCCGGTATCTCGAGCATTTGCCACCCTCGCTTGCACGAACGTGCCACCGTTTCAGCCGGAGCTGGACCGTGGCTACGGCCGGCCATTCTCTCCCCAACCTGCCCCCTACGCTCTCCTTTCCATAGCCTGGGTTCCGGGGTTTGCGGGCCCAAGTGCAGACAAAGTTGGGGACAGATCTCCGAACCCGCAGTGGCAGGTAGAGTGCACGCTGGGGGAAACTTTTGAGCAGGAGGGTCCCCAAGAGGAGGATGACCGGACCTTTCCCTTCAAAACAGCGTCCCTTATCTAGGTTGGCAAAATCGCTTCGAAAACGGTGCTGCAGGCTGGGGAGCAGGAGTCCAAAGATGATTTAACTCCTCCCCTTCTCAAATTCATCTGCCTTCTTGACAGGCTGGACCCTGGAGGGGAGATGATTTTAGGTGGAGGAAAGTTTCCGAACGCCTGCCTTTTGTTCTGCACAATCAGATCGTGTTGTAAGGGCATATTTTAACCTTAGCCGAGGGCTGCCGCTGTCAACAGATGAATATTAATGGCCCTGTGTGATTGACTGTCCCGCGGTTGGACTCCTAAAAGCCTGCCTTAGAATCCAATTAGTACAAGTTGCTACACTGACAATGCGGGCAAGAAGAGTTGGTATGAAACAGGTTAATTTATCGGAGGCGCGCTCTGCAGAAGCGGCCGGTGGTGTTCGCAAACCCTGAGCCGTCCGTGGCCTTCGGGGGTCTCTTCCCAGCCCGTGCCTCCAGCGTGGCGCGCGTCCCGCGCTTCGGAGGGATGGGGAGCAGCCTTCGTCAAAAACTTGGCTCGTGGCTCTCAACAAGTCAGAGAGGCGGGCCTGATGGTTGGACCAAGTTGGGAAGGCGATGCGCGCCCTGTGGGCGCTGCCAGCGAGCAGTTCACTAGCGGGAGGTTACCTAGGCAGCCAGCGGCGCCCTCAGCCCTCAGCCTTTTCTTTAGGTGGATGAAAAGAGCCGAGGGAGCCTGCTGTTCGGTTGCAAAGGTAATTGGTCACCCCTTTTGGCAACCGAAATGCGTTTGCGCATATGTTAAATATTGCGTTGCAGGATTTCACTCTATGGGAGGGGAGAACTACCTCTTCCACTCTTAAGTGTTAATAACGTACCACGTGGGCGTGTGCAAGAGCTGTAAGGGGCAACCTATGAATCAGTTGCACAGAGCTGAAGCAACAGGCGAAATCTCTGTGCCCTCGAAGTGCCGTGGTAATTAGATTGCGAAGGCCAGAGAACACGCTTTTGTTGATAATGTAAAAATTGGTCCCCACAGGGTGAGTCCCCGCCAGATGAATGGTTCCGGGGTTGGGGTTGGGGCCACATTCGGCTGATTCGAAGCCAGGGAGGAAAGGTTGTGCTTAAAAGAAGAAAAAGACCAGAAGGAACACACTGATACTCATTTAGCAACCCCCTCCCTCTACACTCACTCCTGCTGGCGCGGGCCCTTCTCTCCTCGCCAGCTCTCCGGCTGCCTGCCTCGTTGCGGCGGCCTCTGTATACAAGTACTGGGAGGGCCCACACACTGTGTGTAAGAGATTTGGCCCGGGCTCTCTCCCTGCGAGCTCCCTCACTCCACGCCTAAGGATGGCCATACTATAGAGAACAGGAATTCCTAAGGGGGACTCCCCCCACCCCTTTCTTCCAGCATTTCCCAAACTCTGTAGGCAAAATCACTTTCCAATGGTCTTCATAAAAACCCAACTTCCCTACTTCACTTCTGTTTAACAGCTGGGCGCGGAGGCCAGCACCTTCTACATGGTGGGCAGGCACTGCTCTGACTCGTGCTGGAGTAAAGCCAAACTTCAAATGTGGTGACACCCAGGCAGCGACCATATATCCTGGATTTTCCAGGGTCTGTGCAGATTTCCGGGACTCTTGACTTGCCATGAAAACCATGTGTCCCAAATTTCCCTTTGACGACTCTGGGCACTGTAGAACGAGAAACATGGTGAAAATCCTAATGTCCAGGAGTGGAAAGAACTCATCAGTATTTCAGAGAAGAGACGATAATGGCCGACTAAATACAATGGCAAGCACATCATTTCAAAGCGAATAAATGTGTCATTTGCTGCTGTCGTTCAGTGGTTGGAAATTGAAAGAGAGCTGCAAATTATTTGGTAGTTATGAACCATCAAGATGACCGCTTGACTTTCTCCCTTCTCTGTATTTTAAGCCATCTTCAGTTTGCCCGCATCACTGTATTAACTGCTAATTAAAGCTCTCTTTGTCCCAGATAAAATGAGATTTGGTCACAGTAAGGAGAAATCCTCAAGAATGTCCTGTTTCACTTAAGGGGAGCATTTGGGATTGACTGCTAACTTCGGCCATTAGCAGAATTGGGTTAGAATAGATAAGGTACATTTCTTATGTAAAATTTAAAATCCGCCAGCCTAAAAAATAAATGACTGGTGCTAAAGGGCTACACCAGCTTTCCACAAAGTTCATCTAAAGCCTTGCAATCTCGTGTTCCCATTTCTTTTAGAGTGTTCAAAGGTGCGGGATAACAATTCTAAATAACATGTCCCCCAAATCCATAGATCTTTTCATACCCCCCCCCCCTTTAAGGATTTGTAGCTTGGAAAGCACCACAGATGGAAACCAGGCACACAGAGTTAGCATTTGGCAGAAAAATCCATATAACTGACTTTCAGTGTAGCTCTTTTGCCCTTATTTAATTTAGAAAAATTCAGAAAAAAGCCAATGAGCTCATAAGTCTGGATGTTTATTTTGTTTTGCTTAACCTACCCACAGGCGCAATCAAGAATGGATACAATTTTAGGCAAGGAAAGTGAGCTAGTAATCAGACAATGATGTTTCCAATTGTCTCAAGGGAATGTTACAGAAGTCTGAAAAAAAAAATTCCTCTAAACAAAAATCAAGTGTAATTCACTTTATGAATGCCATACACGGCTTTTGTGGGGGGGGGGTGGTGCTGGTGGTGAAGGGGACGGACGGGAAGGAGAAAATCAATCAAACTGTGGTAGTGTTGCAACTCCCCAAAGATTGAGGGATCTTGCCTTAGAGGGCCCTGGAAAGGGCAAGGACCAATCCCAGGAAGGCCAGGCTCCCGTGTGGGTCAAAGGCAACCCAGAAGAGGCAAGCCCGTCTTGAGAGTTTCTCAAAATAGACAAAACACCCTAAAAATAAAAATCAGCATTCTTGAAACAAAGACAGAGTTTGCTCTTGGTTGTAGTTGTTGTTTTAAAGTGTGAGAACTAGCCACCAGGTCTGGGTGGTCTGGGTGGCCAGCTGCAGTCCCCCAATTAGTTAGAAGCAGTTCCCGGTCCTAAGGTCGGGAGCGAGAACAAGGCCCCGGCTGTGGGTGTGGGAGGACTTTCTCTGTCCCGAGGCCGCCCTGGAGGGGGAGGTGAGCAGGTGATTGATTCACCCTTTGACCAAGTCGCATTATTGCCCCCCTAACTGGGAACAGTTGGGAGGACCCTTTAGAGTGGTGTCTAAGGTGGGACCCAGCTGGGCTTGGAGGGCAGGGTGGGGCCGGGTCAGGAGGTGGCTGGTGGTCGGTGGAGCGTCTGGGCCTTCGAGAAGCCTGAGCCTGGCGCTCCTTGGCCGGGCCCCCGTGAGGTGTTGGAGGTGCCGAGAGGAGTAAGACACAGCCCCTTTTGTCAAGGCGCTCACAGTCTAGTGGGGGAGCCTACGAGTAAACAGACTTCTCAGGACACTTGTAGGATTAAATAGGGTGAAAAGGGCTAGAAAATACTTCCAGGAAATTGGCTGAAATGGTCACAATAGCCAGCCTGGCCAAGGGAAAAGAACTGAAGAGATGAAGTGGGAGATAGGGCAGATGCTCTTAATAGGGCCGCCATCTTAAAGAGAGTTTTCTTAATTCTTGGAGCAAATTCCGCACAAGCATTAGGAGATGCATGCAAGAGATGATTCCGGTGGATGCTAGATGACACAGATGGTGTCAGTTTTGCAATTTCTTTTTTCTTATGGGCTGGGAGATTGCATCCAATCTTTTGATGCAATATTTTTGAGCGTTCTACTACTTTCATCTTGAGAGTTGCAATGTTTGCTGTTTGCCGTAGCCTAGAAAAAGGCTGCTTATTAGCAACCTGGGAAGAAAGAGGCCTGGGTTTGTCTGCTGTGAGACAAGACAGAAAATATGTTTTCTCCTTAAATGGCAGCTATCAATGACCACGCCAACTTTAGTGTTTGATGCATATACAAAAGCATGGGTCTTAAGAGGTATCTTATTACTCATTTCTAAGAAAATTGAAGATAATCACTTATAACTTGTGCACACGATACATCATTTGGAAAGAATTTCACTAGGGATCATATTGCTCAACTGAAAAGTTCTGGCATGCTGAATTTGTACATTTTTGTGAATGCTTCCTTTACTCTGATCTCTCGCTTTTTTCTGCATATGGTTATTTGTATGTTTTAGATTAGAAGCTTCTTAAAGGGAAAGCACTGCATTTGGTGCAGTGTTGAGCACAATACCAAGAGCTCCACAGCACATTTAGTATATCATCGACGATGATAGAATTTCGCGATCATGATGTATTCCCTATGAATGCTCAGATACTTTCCTAAACTCTCTGTCATCTTACTTATTTTAAAAACCTAAATCCAGCTTGTTCGGGGACACTGTTGGGGTACGTGGACAAACTTTTCAGGCTACATATACCTGGCCTGGAGCCAGATTCAGTCTTTCCTCAGTTAGCTGGCAACTCATACCATGGGTTAAGGGCTTATTAATGTCGAGGACCCAAAGCACAGATTGAAATTAGCAACATTGTTATGACTGGCATAGTATCATTACAGAGCAACAATTATTATGGCCATCTCTTAAATCGAACTCTCTTTGATTTAATGTCAGCTGGACCTTTCTTGCTAGCATTGACATTACCGTACTTGGGGGTCAAGCTGTAACACATGCATGTGTTTCTGTAGCCTGGGATCGGAATTTGTGCAGAGGCTCAATCCAAGAGCCCATACCAGGAGCCAACATCTATTCGGCCCTTGCCAAGCTTGCAAAGGGGTTTGAAGTTTTGGGTAAGCTAGGGTCTAATGGAAAGTGTGGGCAGAACACCCCCCACACACACACACACACACTCATCTGCCCATATTTAGCAAATTGTCTGACTTGAAACAGGATCCCCAGCGCTCCATTAAGAAATGAGCATCAGAGAATAGAATCTAAACCATGGGCCCCAGACTGGCTTTAGAGACAGCATAAGGTAATGGGAATTTACCTTCTGAAATAGAATGACAGGGAGAACACGAGTCAAAAAGCGAAGTGAAGGTGGGCATACTGGCAGAGAAAATGTGCATTTTGAAATGCTGCGTGTGTGGAGAAAACCCTCATTGGAGCGCGGTAGTCTCACTTGAAGACCTCACTGAATGTACAAAGTAAAGAAGATTTAGTTCTTTACTTCAAATCAGGCCAATTAAACCTCAATTGTCCGAGTGCTAATTATTAGAAATACTTGTCCACCATTTTTCAACAAAAATGAATTCAGACTGATTACCAAGAAAGGCCTGTTCACTTTTCCCTCTCTTTGTGTGTAGCTGGACAAAGCCTTATTTGAGAGTTTGTATTTTTCCTCATGAGTAAAAGAGAGTCAGTGTTAGGACCGAAATGCATTGCTAGTGTTCCAAATAGTTAATTACTTCCAGTAGCCGAAATTGTATTTATACGCTAGATTAGTAAATCTACTAAGCTCTCTGAAGTATACTTAATAGGCTTCTATTGATAAATAATTGATAGGGAGGGAGATAAAATACAAGTGAAAGTGGCAATAAGAAGGGACAGGGAAGTTAAAGCCTTTATAAGAAAAAAAACCCTCCATTCACTGGATTCTATCCATCCACCTGAAAGCTGAATGATGTACATTTCTCAGAAGTGAGGATTTTGAGAATATCTTGTGTTTTTCAGAATTTTCAAAATGTGGCATGCATTTATTTCTTGTATAAATCCAGAATAAGGCAGAATTCTAGACTATAATTTTAGCTGGCCTTTTCAAGTCTGCCTTTTGGAAATAAGTTTATGACTGGAAAATTAGAAGTCTTGAGTATGGCATCTTTAAGGTATGTATCTCCCGTCTCGTAGTACAGATCATAAGTGCTTGATAAATATTTGTCGCCTAAATGAATGATTGGAAGTAGAAATGTATTACAAACATAAAATTTCCACAAAGCTAATATTTAAGTTGTCGATTCACTTTTACTAATATATTAAGGTTTCTAAAAAAACAACTCCTTTTTCAGATCAAAACTCCATCTGTTGTCTATAGGTAAGTGGCAAAGGACTGGTTGAATTCATGTGACTGTACTGAAATTCCCCAAAAGAAGTAGACTTAGGCAAATCTTTCCAAGAGGTAAGTATTCTATGCTTGGTTACAAGGCTAGTCTAAGAAGTTTATAGATAAATTAAATATATCCACCTATAGATAAATTCGTCTATTTACTTTACAGATCAGTGGCATTTAGGTTTCAAAAATAATGCAACTTGGTGTCCATTACAGAAACATACATGGAAAGTATGTAAGTTTTTCTTTGGTGTTTGGTGTTTCTTACCAATAACATGAAACTTCATAAATGTACATGTTAAAGGACATCGTCTGAGGTGGATATTCAGCCATGGAAATTTTATTGGAGTAGGATAAAGGGCCTCCTGAGAGGTCTCTTAATTTCTGTATGCACTGGGGCAAGCTTTTAAAGTCAGCTGAGAAAACTCAGCAGGTTGGCTAGGGATGACCCATGGGGGGTTCTTTCAGCTAGAGGCCCAGCTCGGAAAGAGGGTAAAAAAGAAAGGGATGATGCTCATTTGAAAATAATATTAGAATTGTGTTTGGATGCTTTCCTCCTTCATTATGGTTTTGCTCCCTCTGTCCCGAACTCTGCATCCCGGTTCTCATGGTGTGTGTCAGCATCCTAGGGTACTCTATTGCTCTTTGTCCAATTTTGGCTTGGATGATTGGCACTGAGGGAAATGTGGGGAAGAGAGGGTCAGAGTGACAGATACAGGAAGGACATTCAAAGCCCTTACCCTGGTATGTATCAGAAAGTTCGCTGACACATAACAGCCTGAAAGGATTGGAAAATATTCGAGTTTGGAAGCTTGGGTGTACATAGAGAATATGGAGTTAAGCCCCAAGTGCATTTGGGTCCCAGAAATACTCTATTGTTCTTCTTGCTTAGTATCCATGTTTCTGTGAAGTACATAGCTTATTCATAGCCTCTGCCGGACCCTACAGCGGCTGACGGCAGAAGCCATATTTGATTCAGCATGATATCCTCTAGAGTGGTGAGTAGAGTGCCTTGTGTAAAGTTATTAATAAAGGTTGGAGCGAAGGTAAGAATTAACACCTAAAGAAACTGTCTACAGGACTTGACTGCTGTTGAATGAGATCCTAGGATGGCATACACCTAGCGAAGGACCAAGTCTCTGGGTGCATCGTTGTCTACGTTGATCTGCGATTGGGACTGAGGGTGGGGTGGCGGACGTGAAGCCCATTTATTTGTTCTTTGTAGACCTGGGGGCCTTGTTGCCCCTGTTTCAAAACTGAAGTCTGGGGAGGAAGTGACTAGTAGAGAGAAATTTTTATGTACAGGTTTCCTCTAAGATTTATTTAATTATTTGGCGGCGGGTAGAGGGAAAGAGAATCTGAAGTAGATTCCATGCTGAGTGCGGAGCCCCATATGAGGCATGATGCAAGGCTTGAACCTACAACCCTGAGATCAGGACCTGAGCCAAAACCAAGAGTTGGGTGCTTTTTTGACTGCACACCCAGGTGCCGCCGCCCCCCCATCCCCTCCCCCGGCTAGAAACTTCTCTAAATATGGTGCTTGAGGGGTGCCTGGCTGGCTCAGTTGGTAGAGCATGTGACTCTTGGTCTTGGGGTCATAAGTCCAAGCCCCAAGTTGGGCATAGAGCCTACTTAAAAACAATGTGGTGTTTAGATATGTTTTACATGTACTTATATCTATATACACACATGTTTTAGTTTATATATGTATAAATATTCTGCATTTCTGTTATTTTGATAGGAACAATTTATAATTATGTGTTGTTTAAACTGTTTGAAAGTTGTTAATTATTACTCCTAGTAGGGGAGTGGTCTTATGTACAGAGAATACAACCACTCATGGAATGTCTGCAGGTTGAGTTCTGCGTACACACACACACACACACACACACACACATCTGTACACTCTCATACACACATAATATCCCTATATCAGTACATCCTTAATAACATAGAGAAAAAGCCTAATTTACCCTGGGAAAACCTAGGGGGTACTGCTTCTCAGAGCTCAAGTAAACCATTTTCAGTTGGATTGGCCCCAAATTGTTGCAGAGTGAATTGTCACTGATATCACAGAGCTCATTTATTAAGTTCCATCATTTTCCTAAGTACAGAGATGTGATCCTCATTTAAAGCAGTGGTGGTCAACCCATACCGTGAATTTGGCTCATTTTGGAGAATGACTTCTAGCACCGGCCGCATTGCACGTTGAGCTCCACAGCAATGAGAATGTGACCCAAGAGGCAGTTTCCAAGTTAGCTTTCATGGAGTGATTGTATTGGGGACCACATTTAGTTGTTTTGGAAAACAGATGGAAATTCTCAGGAAAGGAACCTACTACTAATAATGAACTCTATGTGCCATCGCTGCATAAATACTGTAAAGTTTTTCATTCATTCTCTGCTTCAGCCAGCATTCACTGGGCCCTGATTCCATGCCAGGTACTCAGCTGGGAGCTGATGCATAAGATACAATCACTGCCTAGGAAGGGAGCCATATAGGGATCTGGGGGTTGTTAAGCTATGGAGGAGGGATGCCTAGCTGCCTTAAGTGGGCTGCCACGTAAGGTATATGCAAAGACACGTAGAGACAGAATGACTCATTTTTTGGACAGGACTGGTTTGGATTGGTTGAAGAACAGCTGTTGGGGGGTGCAGGGAGTAGAGGAAAGATGAACTAGAAAAGTAGGCATGAAATGCTGAGGAGTTTCATTGGGCTATATCCAAGGATGATAAAGAGCCATGAAAACATTTGAAGAAGAGAAAATGGTATTTAGTATGGAGAATGACTGGCAGGGAGTCTTACTAATGCAGGTTGGAAAAAGCAGGGCAGGAAATAGGGGAGTAAAATAACAAGTTGAGAGACTAGAGGAAATGGATCAGGTATGACTTGCTGACTGGTTATGAGGATAGGAGGGAGAGTCTAGAACTTCTAGTTTTTCTGGGTGGTGGACCTATGGCACATTTTAAGTGCTCAGTAAATATTTGTTGACTAAATGAGTGAAGTACAGGTGGCACATATATTTTTGGGGGCTCAAGCTCATGACCCCAAGGTCAAGAGTCATACACTCTATCCACTGAACCAACCAGGCGCCCCAAGAAGAACATATTTTTAAGGAGTGAAATAATGAGTTTGATTTTGAAGGGGTTGAGTTTGAGGGGTCCTTTGATCATTGAGGTGGAAATGTCCGCTAGGTGGTTGAGGTTGTGTTTTGGACAGTAGAAGAGAGAGATCAGGGCTACATACTCGGATGCATACTCGGGTATAGAACAACATATAGATGGTAACAGAAACTCTGGGAATTGATGAGATCACCCGGAAATAGTGCATACACCCTTCTGGAGTTCAGAAAATGCATAGTTGGGACTCATCAGCATATAGGCTCAAGTTGGAAGTCATGGGTGTGGATGATATTTTCCAGGCTTTTGCATGTGACACATCTTAAAATGCATTTTGCCAACATCTGGTGATTAAGAAAAAACTGCCAAAGACTTCAAGAATTCTCTTGATTAAGAGAAAGTATGAGTGGATGTTGTCATGGTCCAAGATTTTGCAAATAAGATAATGCACGATGAAACACACACACACACACACACACACACACACACACACACGGGTGGTGGGGAATGTAGAGAAGTACATTTGAAGCAAGGGATTGGATTTCTATTACTTTTGATAGCAGTAATTCATAATTTTTCATGTTATTTAAACTGTTTGAAAGTTGTTAATTGTTTGTTTTAGCAGTGGGTGGTCTTCCCCAATCCTACCTTACATCTATGTCGTGAAAGCCTTGCTTTCATATATCTTATGTACAGGCAATGCAACCACTCATGGAGTGTCCCTAGCTTCTGAGTTCAGCTGACCTGCCTGGTTCCAACATAGAGGCCCCTCTGGTGCCCCCAGCCCCCCCGGGGAGCAGCCCCCCACTCTGGAGAATGAAAGCTGTAGGTTTTGGGAGCTCTGGTCTCTCTTCCACTAGTGGTCTCTGAAACATGTGGTTCCAAGCAAATATTAGGCATACTTGTGTCATTGGGCTGATCCTTTCTTAAGTGTCTATGGAGATGTAATGTGGTTTTGTTGTTGTTGTTGTTGTGGGGATGAGGGTAGAGGGTGGTAGAATTTTCCGTTTCTCTGGCATGAAGAGTCTCTTTCATTTCCCTATTGTTCTAGAGGTTGCCTTCGTCCGGGCTTCTACTTCCATTCAATGTAAACTTGAAACCTCCCGTTCTCCAGAAGATTTTCTTTCTTTTTTTTTTTTTTTTTAAGATTTTATTTATTTATTTGACAGAGAGAGATCACAAGTAGGCAGAGAGGCAGGCAGAGAGAGAGGAAGGGAAGCAGGCTCCCTGCTGAGCAGAGAGCCAGATGTGGGACTCGATCCCAGGACCCTGAGATCATGACCTGAGCCGAAGGCAGCAGCCCAACCCACTGAGCCACCCAGGTGCCCTCCAGAAGATTTTCTTAAGGCCGCTTTCAGATGAATGGAATAGTCTGGAAGGGTCCTGAGGGAGGAGCACAGAAACTACCACTTACTGAGTGCCCGCTATGTGCCAGTTGCTTTGCAGTTAATCCCATTTAGTCCACACAGCAAAGCTGAAAGGGAGGTGGTGTGATGCCCATTTTACAGATGAAGAGACTGAGGCCCCAAGGCTAACATTCCCCGAGCTTGTGTGGTATGGGGAGCCAGAATTGGCATCCAGATGTGTCTCACTCGACAGCTCCCGCTCCTGCTGGTATGCCCTTTGGAAGATGGGCCGGATTCAAAGCATTAGACTTAAATTCCCACACCCCTTTGACTGGGTGACATTTCGCTCTGGGCTTCTCTCCTCCTCAGGCTGATTCTCTCTCTGCTTGTTTGCCTTCTCCCTCCCTCCCTCTCTTAGATGCAGGCGCTCCAGTCTTGCTTGTCCTTTGCCCCTTCTGTTGTCTCTTTGCCCATTCCCACACCCATTCCCATGACTTCATTATCTTCGCGGTCCGAACCACTCCCGTCTCCCTCTCCAGCCTGACCTCTTCCTTGCTGTCTGGTTCAGGATCTGCCAGTCGCTCTGCCAAACATCTCCGTCCAGAAGGCCTGCCAGGGCTTCCCTTGCCACAGAGCCAGAAATCAGTCCATCATTTTCTCCTCCTGTGCCTGCACAAACCTGGCCCCCTCCGACATTCTGCATCTGTGGCGCTAGCAGTTCCGGGACCGAGACCTGAAACCGCACGATTGTCTTGGACTTCTCTTTGTCCACGTCTTACCCCTAAATTAAATGGCTAAATCCTGCAAGCCTGACTCTGTCATGTCTTTCGGGCTTACCTCCTTGGCCCGTGGGCCCTCTGCTTAGACACAACAAGCCAACTCCTTAACTGAAAGGACCCTGTAGTCGTCTGCCCCCAAGCCTTTGCTTTCGGACCACCCGACTGTCTGCCTTCTAGGGGTGTCTGCTCTAGTCCTAGCCACCTTCAAGTTGGCCATGCCATGCTGTCTCCTGCATGAGCTGTATCACGGGTCCTCGTGCCTAGTTCCCTTTGAACCCTGGTATCCCTGCACTTCTCCTATGGCCTTGGTTCTCTCTTGCTCTTCTAGTTATTTATGTACTTGGCTTTTTCCTCTTCCTAGAGGCTTGCAAGAAATGAGGACTCTCAGGCCACATCCCAGACCCGCTGAATGAGACCCGTGTTTTTAAACAAGATCTCCATTTGATCTGTGCGCACATTAAAGCTTGCGAAGGCCTGCTTCCAAGCACAAGCTCCTTGAGGGACCTCAGGACTCAGGGGAGGGACTTGCACATAACAGATCTATGTTCTTTTGATTTCTTGCATTTGTGCTGTGCTTGGCTGTTCGGTCATTGTTGTGGCCCCAGCGATCTATACACAAGAACTGTATGGTGGGCAGAGAGAGACTCCGAGAGTGGGGTGGGGGAGAAGGAAAAACGGGGCAGGGGTGTAGAATGAAGGGACTGGATTGAGCCCCTTATGGTGGCTAATAACTTCATGACCAGTTTGGAAAACGATCTTTCCTCTCCCAGATATTTAGAGCCTCTTGTCTACAGCTTGGCTTAGTTTAATGTGGCCAGAGGCAAGTATTTTTGGAGACCGTTTTGCTTTTACCTAGGCACCTAATGGTTTCCCACTTTTTTTTTTTTTAAACTGGCCTTCTGGGGTGTACCTTCTCTAGCCATCCCCAGCAGTCAGAGTGGGACTTTTGAAACAATTCTGAGGGCCACGGAGGAACTGTGCTCAGTGTTTCCAATAGTCCCTTCTGTTTTCAGAAACCGGTTTTCTGCTTTCTTCTGAAACTTCAAAGTTTATTTCTTAAATAAAGGTTTATTTTCCCCCATGGAATTCGAAGGTTTTATACAAGTGTTAATTTCTAAAACCCAAGTCATTTCTTGCCTTTGAAACTTCGGGGCTGTGGGTCAATTTAATAATGTTGCCTGAAGGTTCTTTTGGCCTTCCAAAGCTGTCAGATTGCCTTTTCTTTGTTCTTTGAGGGAGTAAGGTTGCCTCATTCACAAAGCTTGAAGGAGCTGGAACCAGCATTTAGTCAATCATTCAGCCTTTCTCCACCCCTCAGCAATATACAGTTTTATTTTCAATCTCCGTCCTAGTGGCAAAGAGATGTATTGCTGACTCACAGTTCTTGGTGGGATTCTCCAAAAGCTCATCGCCATTTATTTCATAGAGTAGAGGGACAAGAAGTAGCCTGAGTTACTAGGACACCCGTAGCTAAGAGGAGCAGTGGGGGGTTCTGAGCACACCATTGCTGCCCTTCTGGGGCTCAGAAAAGCTCCAAAGCTACCAAGGACCCCCCGACCCTGGTTCATCGTCTGCAGGACTGCTCCCCACATCTTCCCTTTTCGCCTTCCTCCTTCCTACCCTCACGCTCTCTCTCAACTGGTTATAATTTAGAACAGAAGGTGTTTTATGGTTTGTTATATTTATTGAATGGTTTTGTGTTTCTTGTTCTCCAAAAAAACTGGAGGAGTGGCATGTTTTATATTTTCCTCCGTATTTGAGTTTTTAAGTTGTGTTTCCACAACTTTTCTCCTCTCTCTGCCCCCATCTTCCTCTGCCTCCTCCACATCCGCTTGCCCTCAGTGATTCTGGAGAGAAAACAGCCTTCCCATTTCTGCCCGCATATTTGGTTTGGGTACCTGGTTACTTCTCCCGGGGATATTTTGAAATTTGATTCCTTAGTTCGTTTGGAAATGCAGAGCTCTAAAATATGCACCGATGAATTTACATTCCACTTTCTAAGAACTCTGAGCATTTAAAAGGGTTTCTGTACAGATAGCACCAGGCTAAATATATCTGACTGGAGTATCTCAGATCATCGCTATGTAGTTTACATTCTCTCTCACTTTGTCATAATTCTCAATGAATGCAAATTGCATCTTTGTTCTTCGAAATCTCTTGTCTTCCACCGAACTGCCTTTCCTTTTTCTGAAGATCAGGGAGCCCCTTTAAAACCCTGCTCATGTGGGGCGAAATTGACACCTAGCTCGCAGGCTAACCAAATGTAGCTTGCTTTTCCCTGACGAAGTGAACCGCATTTCAGGACATTGTGTCACTTGCAGGATTTTATTGTCCTAGTTTCAAATTTGACTTCAGGTTAAAGAGCGTCTTCCAGTTGGACTATTCCTTGGTATTTTTTTTTTCTTCGTCTTTATACTTAGGGGGATCTTTTGTTTGTTCTGTGTCTATTATCTCTTCCAAGCTTGGCCAAGGCTGTTAGGTTATGCACCTACGTATAAATATTTAACAAGATAAGTCAGACAAAACGGGCTGGGAGATACTTCAGCCCTGCCTCCACCACCCTTGCCTCTGCCACCCCCCCCACAACCCCCCACCCCCGCTCCGTTTTTTGTGTTGAGTCACAGATGGTTGCTTTATCTCAGATGTTTAGATTTGGAGGACATTCCTTTGCACTTTGCTTGATGGACACAATGAAATGGAAGCATTTGAGTCAATCTCGACTACCAAAATGGTAGCACCAAGGAACAGATAATGTTAGGCTCCTCTTCCTATTTTTTTTTTTCCAACTGGTTATCCAAACTCCCCAAAGCCAGAGAGTTTTAGGTATGAGATTGTGTGTTTTTAAAGAAAATATTTTGGATGAAGACTAATGTTCTCAAGTCAGGAATAACAATTAGTACCATTCATTAATCAGGAGCATGTTTTGACTTTGAGTCCTGGCTAGGAAATATAAACTGTGAAAGTCACACATATATATGAACCTCAGGCAAATTTATGACTTGTCAGCCTTTTAAGGTTAAATTCTTAACCCCAAATCGGGGCTGGCTTTATATGTGGAGTCCAGCACATTCCTCTGGGCCACTGAACACCCCCCTCCCCAGCCCCAGCGCTTTGCTTAACAGCAGCTAATGGCCTAATGAGCAAGAAGGATTTCTGCCTCTTATCAGCTGCCTGAACAGCCACAGGAAGGCTGATGTACAGAGTACGGGTCAAAACCCGAGTTCTTGAACCAAAAAACTACAGGCGCAGCTTCAGACTCTGGCTGTGCAGTATCTGTGTCGTTATCAGTACCTAACCGTGAGGGAGTGGGACACTCGAGTTCCAACAGATCGCAAGAGTCGCCAAAAGTATGAATAGTCTGGTTAGTTTTGCTAATAGTCTGTTCCTTCTTTGTTTAGTTCCTCCATAAATAGCCTCCATATATGAGCTTGTAGTTTGCGCCTGGAGGTTGTTACGGTCACGTGTGGGGGGGCTTGATTGTCAGATGGTGAGGATGGAGGCAAGTATATTTATGTTCAGGCCCAGACTTTGGAAGCTGCTGCCAAAAAAACACAAATAGATACCTACTACCACTTTTATTTCTTTTTAAACTGAGTTTTGGAATCCGTATGCACTCCAACTTGCCGCGGAGCCGGAGAAAGCCTTATGCCTCCTCGGACCATACTCGGACATTTCTGCAGAGAAAGAGTCCTTGCCTGTTTGTTGGAACCGCCTGGAATCCAGGCTCAGGCTGGCACAGAATAAATATTTTAGGGTACTCAGGGCCCATTAGAGTGAAAGCCCCTTGACTTTCATCTTCTGCATTTGCATATTTTTCAGAGACAATAATGAAAACATTTTTTTTTCCAGATTCTGTCCTGTTACTGAAAATCCTATTTACATAAACAGGCATTGTTGTGGCTTAGGGAAGAATGTGGGGTCCCATTCTTTAGCTCCTTGTATATCTTTGCTAAGGCTTGTCTAAATAGAAGTAATGACGCTTTAGTGTAAGCAGCTTTTCTCATTTAGGTAAGCAGGGTGGTTTGAAATTTCAGTTTACTAGATAATTGAGTCTCTTCTTAATTATTTCAGGCATGCCGGTTGCTCTCTTGATAGTAAAGACCCTAAAAATCTAGTAATCTCCTCAGGCATCCGTTTGGTAATAAAATCCTGTGCATTTTCAGGGGTTAATTTTCATGACAATTGTGCGTCCTCTCCACACCCCCAGCCTGAAAGAAATCCTGCTCACTTTTAGGGCCTTGGTCTCCTCACGTCGGCAAGAGCACACTTAGAAATATGTGTCACGGTGTTGCTGGAATTCTGGATCTCGAGGAAATTTAAATGTATTCACATTCATGCTCATTACACAACTTCCATTTAGAGTTTTTAATAGCCTTGTCCTAGGTCTCAGAAAATCATCTGCCTGACTTTGCCAGGTTAGGTTTTCTGCCCTGAATGAAAAACTAAAGATCACCAAGACTGGAGCCTGATTATCCTCCTATTCGGTCCTTTAAAGTAAAGTAAAGTAAAGTGAAAGAAAGAAAGAGAGAGAGAGAGAGAGAGAGAGAGAGAAAGAAAGAAAGAAAGAAAGAAAGAAAGAAAATCTCAGAGGTCATCTGGGGCAGAGTGAGGTGGGAAAAACCTTAAAAAAAAAAAGTCCAGGCCGCCTTTCACATCTGCTAGTCATTCCCACTGGTGTGACTTCAATTCAGCGAGTTTTTATTGAGCACCTGTGGTGGGGGCGGTGCTAATAATCGTTAACATTTATTGAGCCAGGCGCTGTGCTAAGCCCTTTATGGGCGACATCCCATTTAATCCTCACCACAGCACTACCAGGTGGGCAGCATTACTTCCCCCATTTTGCAGATGAGGAAACTGAGGCTTAAAGAGGTTTAGTGGCTTGGCCAAGGACAGATATTTTTTTCTGAAATGAATCACACTTCGTCTGGTTCCAGAGCCCTGTTCCTAATCGCTACCCTTGGGAAGGGCTCAGCGTTTTCCGGGAATTACTCCTGAAACCAGTTCTGAGAACCCAGCCTGCATGAGATGCTGGGGATTCAAAGTCCAACACTCCACTGTCTCTGCTCTCGGTGGGGGAGGTGGACAGGTAGACGGCTGAGGACCTGGCATGGGCGGTGGGGGGGGGCAGGGGCGGGGTGCGGGTGGTGGGGGTTGTTGGGAATGGGGTGTTTCCAGATCTGTAGAGAGGCAGAAGGAGGACATGGCCAGGAGCCGTGGCTTGGATCTGTGGGAATTCTCTGTCCTGAGTGAGTTCGGCAGGCAGCGTGGGGGTCATGGGCATTTGATTTTCCTGTTCAGTGAAGGTCATCATCTAGGAGTTGAGCTGCCTCAGTGATTTCATCAACCTTTTTCCATCACGGCCCCAGCTGACTGTAGCATCAGGTGCCTTGAACCCAGCATTGCTTAGACACGTGTGGTCAGCACAGTTTGGGACCTAAGTGGCTCCATAGTTCCTGTGTCACAGTTTCTCTGATTGATTGCACTCGTCCCTTTAAAAAAAAAAAAAAAAAAGAGTACATTAAATGAGGCAGATATTCCTGAACAAAACTGCTGTGGTTTTGAGAGCGGGTGGTTTTCTGAAGGTCTGAAGGCAGGTGGTGTAGGACTGGCCACCCACAGGGAGCCCCCAGACCCAGGTCTGCTTTGTGTGGCTTGCCTCTTGGAGCCCACACTGGGCTCTGGGGAGCTCTGTATCTGCATCACCCACGGCTTGATGGAAGAATGGAGTGACTCTTCACAATTTTTGAGTTTTTCAGTGAAATCATGGGGATGGAAGAGCAATCCTCAGATCACTTGTTTGGGTAATCCATTGTTTTTTTGTATCTCCCGAAGAAGGCAAGGAGGAAAGCAGTCATCAGTGAGCCATCACTGAAAAGTCTTTTAGGTGTTGGTTGAGTAACTGAGATTTTCCTCGATTTGGGGAGATGTTTGGCTCAGGGTAGAGTGGACATACCAACGTGTGCATATGTGAAAGGGAGAGGGAGAAAGAGAGAGAGAGAGACAATATTCTTTAGCTTTCAATCTCAGCTTACCAAGAACTCCTCATGTCTTCAAGCTTCCTGTAGCTGCTCTGCAACGGTTTGCTTGCCAGCATCCCTCCCATGCACTTTCTCCTTCATTAAATCTCTTCCACGGAAAGGGGTTGCCACCAAGTCTAGACTGCAGTGACATGCAGGAGGAGGGCCAATTAGTGGGGATTTTGATTCCTATTACATGAGGGGTGGGGTGGGGGGAGGAGGAGGAAAATCTGTGCTTCCAAGTCCTTCAGAGTCTCCAGTTCTAACATGAATGCTCCAAAGCATTTACACAGCTATTCCCCAAGATGGCATGAATGCCACAGCACTAGAGCACGTCAGTGTAGACGCTCGGATCTGCTGAAGGGTAGGAAAAGGGACAAGCGTGACAGCGAGGCTTCTCAAGGATCAAGAGTGTTTGGTTTCCTTGTGGTTTGCCTTTTTGCTCAGGTGCCGTGCGTGTGTCGCACTAACAAGGCAACCCCCTCCCTCTTCCACAGGTTCCTCGCGTCGGGAAAGAAGAAAGATAAAATAGGAGGCACAGGTTATTTAGAGGGGCTGAGAATATAATTACAAGGTGCAGTGGCTTGAAACTGAAATGTAGGTTAACCATTAGAGCCGGGAGAGGAATCTTAACAGGAAGGGCAATTGGGCGTTGGAGAGATTGGCTTGGGAGCTGGTTGAGCGGCATCTTCCCGAGGGCCCAAGACTGGGAGGGAGACACCAGCCACATTCCCAGTTGGGCTCCCAGCTGGGTCGGCATCTTCCCTTGTTGCCTGGCTCTGTTCGTGACTACTTGCTAGGAGCTTGAACACGATTCTTCGTGTATCTGAAATATGCCTGGTTGGGGAAGCAGAAGAAAACAGAGGCGGCCGAGCACTGAGAATGAGGCCTTTGGATTGGTCTGAGGAACCCCCCCCCCCAACTTTTTTTTTTAAGGATTTTATTTCAGAGAGAATGAGTCAGCACACAGGGTGGAGAGGGGCAGAAGGAGAGAGAATCCAAAGCAGGCTTCACACCCCAGCTCAGAGCCCAATGCAGGGCTCGATTTCATGACCCTGAGATCACAACCTGAGCCAAAATCAAGAGTCAGGCGCTTCACCTACTGAGCCACAGTCTGAGCACCCCCCCTTACCAGACTTTCTGAAATATGGGCCAAGGACGGAGGCAATATTAGGAATTTTTGCTTCTATAACGCTTCTCCTTCTTCTAGCATGGGACTACTGTTGTTCAAGTTACATTTGGGCTCTGTCAGTGGGACTTTCTTAGGGCTGACCCTAGATAAAATTTGGCTTGAGTCTCTTTTATCTTTTTGAAAAAATCTTTCTTCTTTGACATTTCCCCCTCACCCCCATCCGGGAGTTTTGGGTTGCCTGCCCACTCTCTTCTTTCCCATGTTGGATGAAAATCCCAAGTAAACTCTTCAGCTTTGAGGGGTGTTGCACTTTCAGACAAAAACCTGAGGAAACTGGCTAACCAGAGCACTAACTCTGCCGTGAGGAACCATTTCGATACTGCTAGGCAGACACTCGTAGGCGGCATTGAGGGAGAGAGTAGGGCCATTAGCTTCCCAGGGCTGCCCTACCAAATTGCCTCAGATTTGGTGCCTTCAGACGTTTCAGTTCTGGAGGCCAGAAGTTCAAAATCTAAGTGTCAGCAGGGCCACGCTCCCTCCACACGAGCTCTAGGGGAGGATATCCTTCCTTGCCTCTTCTGGCTTCTGGAGGTTTCGGGCCTGTCTTGTCCTGGAGGCTGTGTTCCTCCAGCGTCTGCCTCTGCCTTCACTTCTCTATGTCTCCTGTCTGTGTGTCTCTTGTAAGGACACTAGTCATCAAATTTAGGGCCCACCTGATTAATCCAGGATGAGTCCTCGTTCATTCCTCCAACAAGCCTTTGTGGAGTACGTACCATATACTCGGGACTGGGCCATGTCCGGGAACACAAGGATGGCCAAGATACAGTTCCTGTCCCCAGAAACGTGCACTTTAATAGTTGGAATACGAAGAGTATACTGATAGCTATAACATCTAGATTGCAAAATGTGGTGTTAGAGGTCCAAAGTGTGAGCCCTTGGGGATTATTTGGTGGGGAGGGTAGCTGGGGTAGGGTAGGCAAACATGATGAAAGAGACACTTTTATGGGTGAGAAGGCTTGAAGAGCTGAAACTTGGGAAAGGGCGCTCTAAGGATAGGAATAACATGAGCAAAATGGGGAGGCCAGAAATGGAGCCACGTGTTTGGGACACATGAAATAAATTTAATTTAATCCCCAGAACCATGTCAAGAGGTAAGTGATCTTGTCCCCATTTTACAGATATGGAAATGGAGTCTCAGAGAGGAAGTAACTTGCCTATGATCACACCGGTGTTAAATGGGGTTTCGCACCCCACTGGTCTGATTTCGCAGGTCCTCCCTTTGCCACCACGTACCATCCCATAAGGAAGCTTCTGCCATTAGTTAGCCTCTGGAGACAAAGGGCCATGTAGAGAGGAATGCGGTTATTACATGGAGTCAAGCTTTGTAAGCCTGAGTCATTGGCCTTGACCCCATATCCATGTTCATGTAGAGCCAAGTGCTATTGACAAAGGCTTCCTAGAAAGGCAGAAGCAAACTTTTTTTTTTTTTTTTTTTGGTATGTCCTCCCAATGCCCAGTCTAGAATGGGCTCAGTGACTAGCGATCGATCTACAGTAGCTGGGCCTGGATTTGAGAAGGTCTTTGGGTAAATCACACAGCTGATTTGGTGGCAGAGCAGGTAAGAACACCTTAGTCTGGGTAGGGAAGGGGTCTTCCCCTGCCCCCGGTGTGATTTCATACACAGGGGGAAGGGCCTGGCGCTCAGATCGAGCCTAGGGTGTTGAAATTCTCAGCTATAGTTCAGGTCTGCATATTTGAAGATTGTATCTGAAAAATAAAAATTATACATCTCCTGAAAGATGGGATCTCAGCTACTTATCTGAATAGAATAACAATTAGTGAAAGAGTGACTCAGGGAGATAGGGAAATTGCCTTAGTTGAGTCCCTCTGGCAAAATTCTAAACTAGAAGATTTTTACCCAACTGGCATTGTTTTCCAACCCAATTTTGTTTTTATTAGGACTTTTCCTCGAGTCTAAAGAATGTGTGTGTGTGTGTGTGAGAGAGAGAGAGAGAGAAAGAGAGAGAGAGAGAGAAAGGGGGGGTGGCTCTGAGGACTCTTCCTTCATTTTCCCTGGAATACCATTCTTCTAGAATTTGCCGTAGCAGCATCAGTTAATCTGATCTAGTTCCTTTAAAACTGAACTCTCCCGAAGTTCTGGCATTGGTTCCAAGTCAAAGGGGAGGGCATCGAGCCCAAACCTCAGCGGGCCCCTTGAGATATGAAGATGAGTCAGTCAGGGGTCTTTGCGTCAAGGAACTTAAATCTGGTGGCGATAAGCCATGCAGATTTAACTGTGATGCAAGTTAGAGTGATAAGTGTCTTCATAAAGGGTGCAGGATACTGTGGGAATTCAGAGGACAGAAAGCTTGTGGAGTACAACTCTTTCTGCTCCCATAAACCCTCCATCCTGTGAGAATCCAGTCCAAAGATAAGCAGGAGTCCATTCTATCTCAGTAAAGCTGGGGAAAAAAATTGTAAAGATAAACAGAAAAGAACCGCAGATAGGTGGACATCCTCTTGTAGCAGGACTCTCAGAGCTCCTCTGGGCTCCGGCCACTCTGCACAGCTCACTTGTCCCTGTAGCCTTACCAGGTTTCTTGGCCGTTCCCGGCCGTGCCACGCATTTACACACCCCTGTGCCCCGGCTCTCTTCTTTTGCTCCTCTCCTCTCCTCCTTTCTGAGAGTACGTGAGTTGGGGCGCAATGCGTGTGGAGAGGCAGAGGGAGAGAGAATCCTGAGCAGACTCCCTGGTAAGTGTGGAGCCTGATGCAGGGCTTGATCTCAAGACCCTGAGGTAGTGACCTGAGCTGAAATCAAGAGTCAGATGCTTAATGGACTGAGCCACCCAGATGCCCCCTTGCTCCATTTTCTTGAAGGGTTTTTAAGAAGGAGAATGATGGGATCAGATATGTCCTTTAGCATATCTCTCTGGGGCTCAGGTGGAGGAGAGTCTGGCAGAGGCTGGAAGACCCATGTGGAGGCTCTTATAGCTGTCCAAGGGAAAAGAGGCAGGGTGATGAGGGACATTTGCAAAGTAGAGCCAGTGGGATTTAGTGGCATTTGGCTACAGGGAATGAGGGCGAGTAAGGTGTCTAGAATGACCCAGAGGTTTCTAGTTAGTTTGGAAGTCCCTCTCCTTGACGGGGACTGTGTCCTGTTCTTTATTGTACTCCTTGAGTTGGGGATAGGCCCTGGTCCAAAGTAGGCATTCAGTAAATGTTGGATGAATGAATCATTCGCCACTTTGGCAGGCTGAGTGTAATCAGTGAATTTGTATTCCCAGAGCACATGTTGACTGCTGGTTGGGATTGGGGTCCAGAAAGAACCCGTTTGTGGGGGAGTGTAGCAGTCTAGGAATTCAACCTTCACCGGGCATGGAATGATACGCACTTAATCGACAGTTGGCAGTGGAGATAAAGGTAATTCATTCTTTAATTCTCAGGCTTAGAGAATGGCTTATCTCCAGGGTTGTTTTAAACTCCCAGTACTCTAGTGTGGTAGCGACACTTTGGCCTGCCTTTTACAGAGACAGCCTGTGGTGGCCCCAGGCATGATCTCTGATTTAAAGTCAGAGCTCATGATACCCAGGTGTGCCCTCTGCAAGGTCATGTTCTTTCAGGCTAAATAACAGAAGGGTAACCTTCAGCTGGGTTCCCAAAGATGATTTCTTCCACCAGCAATCATCACTTTCCACACTGGTTTTGAATGCAGTCATTTCTTTAATCTGTATTCCTATCTTGATTAGTGAGAAATTAATGAGCGTGTAAGATTTGATTTAGATAATGATTAATTAGGGGAAAAGGCACCATTCTAATAGCTAGTCACTATTATATGCTAAGGAAATTAGTTAATATTTTTGGATGGCTAATTGACTTGTCCTCTGTTTAAAAAAAATCTTTTAAAAGTGCCTAGTATGTTTTTTTAGTTCATTAGTAGAGCAACCTGCACTTAATCCTTTGGATAATTTTAATAGGCATCTCTTACTTTCCCTACAAGTCACGAAGCAACCAGTTTGGGATATCACTCATTCTTTTGCTTAATATTACTTTAATGATGATATTACATCATTTTTTTAGCACAATGTACCTTTGTTAGCAAAAAAAGTAATCTGCCACAAAGCGGACCTTGGCAATGAAATGTGTCAAATCATCATATTCATATATATATATATATATATATATATAGAAAAGATTTCAATTTTCATTGTTACTGAGCCCTGACGATTCCTCCTCTTCTGTTGCTATTTGAATATGTTTTATCTTGCTCTTAGGAAAGTATAAGGAATGAGGTCTACATTAATATTTCTTCTGTTCTTTATTGTGTTTTTAATGGGATTTTTGACAATTTATAGTCATTAGTAAAATTGCAGTTGAGTAAAATAACCAATGTATAGAACACAATAAAGGTAATTAGAGAACTGGCAGGCTTGAAGTGACCTTGAGGGGTTATTTAGTCCATTCCCAATTTCAGGCTTAAGACTCATCTGCCTACGCAGCTCTCCTCCACGCATTATGCTTTTGTTCGAGAAGCAGCAGTGGGCCTTTACTGCCTATGGGGCCAAGCCCACAGGTTTCTGTCCAAACTCACATTCTGCCCTGAGAAGCTAGCTGTGCCCCAGATTCCAGCTTCTCTCCAGGCAGGTTAGTCTTGCCCTAGTACGCTGCTGCCGCCAAACCATTGTATCCCTGGGCTTTTCCAAATCCTTCCCATCTGGCTCAAGCCCCGCCTCCCCTAGAAGTCCCGTTTGGCTCCCAGAGTCTCTGGTGAGCATTCATTTACCTAGCAAATGTTGTCCATAGGACATATTTTAAAAATCACCTTGACTGAGATAATTTACAAACAATAAAATATACCCGTGTTGAGTGAAGAATTTAATGAGTTTTTACAAATGTACACACCTGTGTAACTCCTATCCCCAAAGAAAATAGAGACTCTTTCCATCACCTCAGAAAAGATATTGCGTATTTTGTCACCTTTTCTCTTCTCTAGCTATTCTTGTGTGAAAGTCTGGTCTCTTTGTGTGAGTTTTGTATTTGTTTATTTTAATGTTACTTAACCCGTGGTGTGCCAAGAAGGTGAGAGCTTTACCCACATCATCACATTCAACCCTTGCAATGACTCTATAAGGTAAGGGTTATTGATAATCCCCTTTTAGAGCTAAGGACAGAAAGACATGTGGAATTTTAGTGACTACCCTTGCTTGCATAGTTAGCCAGTGGTGGGGTAGGACTACATTTATAAGCAACTCGACAAAGTGGGGAGGGGCACACCGTGATTGATCTTTTCCTGCCCATGGTGCCTGCCACGATGCTGACCTTCAGGCCATTTACTACTTGCTGATTTGGAATAAAATCCAATAAACAGATGTATTTAGACAGACCCATAGCACATTGTTCGCTCTCCTCTTCCAATTAGGGGCAAGGCTCAGGCTTGGAATGGGGTCTCTGGGTGAGTGTGTGAGCCTGTGGCTGCAAGTTCTTGAATGGAGTCAAAAAAGAACAAGAACTGGGCCCAAAGGATGGGTGGAGGTCAGGAAAGCAAGGCCACGGGTAGCCAAGGCTAAACCATCCTTTGAAACAAGAGTACACATTAGGAAAGGGCCTGCTGTGGTCTCCCAGTGGCCTAGCCTCTGGGAGGGGGAGCAATGATAAGGGTGCCCAGTATGGGTCCATGTGGCAAGAATCCTCTAGAGGATTTATGGCCATAACCCAAATATCCCTTTTCAGCTGTCAGACCCAAACTCGGACCCAGTGTGCCAGGAAGACCTTGCCTCAAAATAATTCGAAATAAATTACTCTATAGTTCCTTCAAGTGAAACCTCTATTTGTGTATCTCCAAGATGTTTGGAAATTGATTTTTGTGGTATTTAAAGATATTTTTTCCAGGATCAAAGTTAAGCGCACAGATGTAAAATTTTCAGGGTCATCTGTCTCCTCTCCCTTGTTTTAGATCAGAGAGACACAAAGGTGGTTTTGTTTGTTTGTTTGTTTGTTTTTACCAGCGTTCTCAATCTGCGGCCCTCATTAATTCAACACTATATGCACAGGGCTGAATGGGATAGACAGGGCATCCCAAGGAGATGGGTGTCATTCTCTGTTCTTCAGGAATGGAAAATCTGGGAGAGGAGATTATAGTATGAAGGTACTTTTTAATCCTCCAAAATAAATGGGAACTAGCAGCCCTGTAATGACTTCAGTTAAAATTTTTTTTTTAAGCATCTGGGAATCCAAAGTTATTAAGCTCCAAAGACTTGAACCTTTATGGCTCATTTGAACAGTCAATTGTTGAGCCTTCTCCTCATCTCCATCCCAGGCTATATTGCTTGTCTCTATTCCCATTTCCTAGCTGAATTCCATTTTTATATAAAAAAAAATGTGAGCACCTCTCTGATGAGTGTGGTCAATGATTACTTTTCCTTTCTGTCCAATAAAGGAGTTATTTCCCCTTAACCTTCTTTTGTTCCTGACATCCCTACAGAATGCTCTGCTATTTATTGTGTCTTTTGTAGGTTGCGTCTGAGTTCTTGAATTGGCCTTTCTGCTTTCATTCATACAAGTATGTACCAGTTCTTGGTGTACCTCCTTAGTCATTTGCACTTGGTTATTTTTTATGAATCCCATTTGAGATTTGGTTTCCAGAGTAATTCTCTGTTTCATTGATGAGGATTCCTCTCTAAATTCTTTCTTTACTTCTTTTGGTTCTGCTTTGTTTCTTTTATGCCTCTGTTCCTGCATTGAAATGGTTCATTTTTCATTATTGCCATTTCATTTAGCCATGTCTAGCTCTCCTGGTCCAGTTTGTTCCTTATGTTCTCTTGTGCTGGCCTGTGAGTTATATGAAATGTACTTAAAATGTTTTTCCCTTTGGCGTATATTTCCGTATTCCTGGCTTGGAAATTCGAAATTTGTTTCAGCTTATAGATGTGTTTATTTCCTCAAATACTCTAGCTACCTCTTAGCCCCCAGATCAGTTGTACTGGTTTATTGATTGATCAGGTAGTGTTAACTGGGAGGGAAGGTAGATGTTACTCTATGTACATTTCTTATGCTACATCTTTCTTCATGATGTTTGAGATCTTTTCCCATAAATTCTCACTTGATATTTTGTTTCTCTCAAGATGTTTGACTCAATGAATTCTTGAGGGAGTGGGCATTTTTACAATGATAAGACCTGCCCAAGACAGGGAAAGGGCCGCACTATGCAATCTCTAAGTTACTCTATGAGTTACCCATCAAAGGCAAACCAAACTGGTGTCATAGTGATTCAAAGAGGCGGTCCTGGGTTTCTGCAGGTACACTGAGTGGTGATTTGTTATTTCTGAGACCTAACAACTCATGGCACTTCACAGAGGAAAGATTTGAACCCCATTATTTTGTGATTCCCGCTGGCTAGAGCTGGAACACTATCAGCAGCCAGGCTGCTGAATAAACCCTACCATTCCCGAAAACGGGAAGTCCTCACCAGCGGAAACTGAGAAACACAAAGGATTTTTTTTTTTTTATTAACATTGAATTTTATGAATGTATTCAAATACAGCTATTTTAAACACATATGACTTAGGCATCAGTTTATCAAGAAAGTAGATAAAACATTGTCAAATGGACAGGATCTTGGTACATGGCAAGTATCTTCTCTATAGGATTTTCCTATCTACACGTGTGTCCCAACCAACCTTGTTTCAATCTAGATTAGCCACTCTTCCCGAAGGGGACTCTTTGCCTTCGTGGTCCAGTAAACCGCATCACTTTCTATTCCTAGAATAGCATTATATTTTGTAACCTCCTGTAGAAAGAACACAGTGAGCTAGAACTAGCTCTGTTTTCTTTTTCAGAAGATAATCATAAAACCTTTAAGCTTAGACCGTATTTAATATCAGTTTAAGGCTTGTCTCTGAGATTGACATTTATAGGAGTTAAATCTGAACCATGTGTCTCCAGACCCCAAATTGTATTTTGACACATTAAATATCACCTTTCCATCCAGCGCTATAAATTGCAGTGCTGGATTTGGTTTGGTGATATGTATTATCTGTGCTCTCCGTTGACTGCTTTTGTCAGCTCCCTTGAGGAAGGGGAAGGGGAGTGCTCGAAGTCCATATCCTGGACTCCCAACGGTGATGTCATGTGAGGCAACACTTGATGAATTTCATTCCTAAATTAAGAAAATAGAACTTGGACACATACATTAAGGTCGTGATTAACTGGAATTCCTAGGGAAATAAGCTGTAATAGAAATAAATTTTCTGGTCACTTAGGACTAACTAGTCTCTTCCTGCACACACTCCCACCACCCCATTTTTTAAAATCTCAGTTGTTACAAAGCTGTCTAAAATGTCTGCGTATGCTTTCCTTCAGGAAGATTTGATGTTTATTACAGGTCCTTGCTTTGCCAAAGACCTCACAGGACTTTGGGAGAGTTGCCCCTCTACCTCATATACATGTTTTGTCATCTTGACTAACTATGCTGCTTTATTGCACTCATTTCCTATGTCTTCGGTATTTATTTCTGGCAACCCCTTTAGACAGTGAGCTCTTTGGGGTCAGGACCATGTCTCTCTTGTTCAACGTGGGACCTTCACCACGTAGCACAGTGCGAAAGAAGGAAGGTAGAGTAGGAAGAATCTTTGACCACAGTAACGTTTTCAGAAAGTTTTGTCAAGGTCAATGGGGAGTCCTTGAGCCCAAATCCCCGTCAGCCAGGCCCATGCTCACAGAACTTAGCATCTTTGTTATGCTCCGACATCGGCTGGGGCAGGCCCTGGGGATGGTGGCCCAGATACAACATGGCAGTGAGTTCAGAGCGCAGCAGCTGGGACCATCAGTTAGTTACATGCAGCACAGTAGGAGGTCTGAGATGCGCATGCTCACCACAGAAGGATCTCGACAAATGCTGGTTGGAGGAAAAGTCTGAGTACAGTGGGAGTTACAGAAGAGGAGGGAGATTGGACTTAATATTTGCTAGTATTGGCAGAAGATACAAAACCAGGGAATGCCTCATCATTTCCTTCGTCTCTCTTTAGATGATACCTTATGAAATAAGCCTTTCCTGACGATCCTATTAAATAGAATTGTTGCTGCCACTACCATCTACCCTACCTCCCTGACTTTGGTTTTTAAACAGAAAAAAGAGGGGCGCCTGGGTGGCTCAGTGGGTTAAGCCACTGCCTTCGGCTCAGGTCATGATCTCAGGGTCCTGGGATCGAGCCCCGCATCGGGCTCTCTGCTCAGCAGGGAGCCTGCTTCCACCTCTCTCTCTGCCTGCCTCTCTGCCTACTTGTGATCTCTCTCTGTCAAATAAATAAATAAAATCTTTAAAAAAAAAAGAAAAAGAATAAAGAACAGTTTTATTGAGGTACGATTAACATACAATAAAGTACATATTTTAAGGGTATAATTTGATAATTTTGACACATGCATATAGCTAGGAGACAATCACTGCAGCCAAAATTATGAATCTATCCATCGCTCTGCCAAACTTCCTGACTCTGGCCCCGTCCCTGCCCTGTGTCCCCTCCCCAACAACCACTGAACTGCTTTCCGTCACTACTGGTTAATTCTCATTTGGGAGACTTTTGTATAAATGGAACCGTAGAGTATGTAGGGTTTTTGTGATGTGGCTTCTGTGGCTTTGCATAATGTTTTGGGGGCCCGTTGCCGTGGTAGCATGGATCGATAGTTTATTCCTTTGTATGGCCGAGTCATAATCCACTGTATGTATATACCACAACTTGTTTTGCTGTCCTTCCGTAGTTCTATTTTCTCTGGAGTACTCATCACTACTTGGCTGTGTGTGTCAATATATACACAAACTATACATATACCCAACATATATACAAACTATATATGCATGTCTGTATATATCTGTTATATCCAGGGTGCTTGGCACATGGTAGATGCCCAATAAAATATTTGTTGAATGACTTTCATCTACGCCCCTGGCTTGAATTTTCATTTATATGCTGTGAAGACCTCCACCGGAGCAGAAATGCCTTGCGTCCCCAGGGGAGAGCTGAGAATGACAAAGGTTTCAGTCATTGGGATACTTGGCAGATGATCTTTATTAACTGAGATATAGAACACAAGAGATGGAACTGTATGTGTGTGTGTGTGTGTGTGTGTGTGTGTGTGTGTGTGTTAGTTACATAGAGTTCAGTTTGGAGTAGGCTGAATTTGAGATGCTCATGGAGAGGTTGCAGATAGGAAGTTTTCGAGCTCAGAAGAGAGGTGAGGGCTGGGTTAGGGAGTTCAGCAGCCCCATAGATGAGATGAGATCATGTGTGGGGGGAGACGTAGAACACAGAGAGGGTCAGTAATGTTAAAGTGACAGGCAGAAGAGGAGGAAAAGCAGATAAGAGTAGCCATAGCAGTAGGGGTATGTGTGTTGGGGGGGGCAGGGGTAGGTTCACTATAACAAGGGAGGAGGGGAGCCTTTTAAGAAGAAACTGGTCAAGGGACGCCTGGGTGGTCAGTTGGTTAAGCAGCTGCCTTCGGCTCAGGTCACGATCCTGGCGTCCTGGGATCGAATCCCACATCGGGCTCCTTGCTCAGCAGGGAGCCTGCTTCTCCCTCTGCCTCTGCCTGCCATTCTGTCTGCCTGTGCTCGCTCTCTCCCCCCCCCCCTCTGATAAATAAATAAAATCTTAAAAAAAAAAAAAAAGAAGAAACTGGTCGACTGGGAGGGATGCCACCAAAGGTCACATTGGATGAGGACTGAGAAGACGTTCTGATTCCCTAATTTTGGAATAAGTGAGGAGATTCTTAATTCGACAACTTTTTATGGAGTTGCAGAAATAAAAAGATACCATGCATCATAAGCGAGATGCAAGGAAGTGACTTAGGAGTTCAGAGGTCGATATTTGAATAGCGCTAGAATGTTGTCGTTGTAAGGGATTTTGGTGATTGTCAAAATGTTGATGTTGTCCTTTGGATATTTCCTCTGTGAATCTTACCCCAGACCTTTAGTTAACAACAGCAAAGCTTTGATAAGATATTGATGTTTTAATCATTTATCCCAAAAAGCCACACCGGGGTGGCAGACATACATTTCATTAGGAAATCATAACTGGAATTTTGAAAATTGCCTCTTGGTTGTGCTCTCATTCATAAATTATAATCAAGAAAAATAAATTGTAGGAGTGAAGATTAATCTTTTAATGGACAAATTAAATATCGGTGTTCAATGACGTCTACTTGGTGCTATAAATTGGTTTGTGCAGAATTTATGAGTCAAACCTAGGCAATTAATTCTAATGGTTATTCAAAAAGAATCAGTCATAAAGATAATTGGGAGAAAGCAGGGATTCGTTAAGATAAACACTAATTTTGAATAATCAAGATTTTACTGTATTTTAAAAAATGCATTGTCTTGCCTTATTCACTTCGTGTATGTGTGTGTGTGTGTGTATGTGTGTGTGACATTCTGCTTACTGAAACGTGAAACCCTTGTTTGTTTCAGGATCAGATCTGCAAGTATGTCTCCCCAAGGGTCCAACGTGCTGCTCCAGAAAGATGGAAGAAAAGTACCAACTGACCGCGCGCTTGAACATGGAACAGCTGCTTCAATCTGCAAGTATGGAGCTCAAGTTCTTGATCATCCAGAACGCCGCAGTTTTCCAAGGTGAGTGCTGGGGATCATTTTAGACGTGTGCCCCTTGGCATCATTCTCTGGGCGCTGGGCTTTCAGATGCTAAGTCTAATTTATAAATGACCATGCCAGCGTTAACACTTGACAGAGAAATCTCCCAGTGAGAGATTCTGTTTCAGGAAAAGCACAGCTTTTAGAGACACTGCGTTTCACTCTTTGGAGAGGCAGGCATTGTCCAAAGTCATTGTCCAAGGACATTCTGTTTACCTGTGTGCGATGGCTACAAATCCCTACAGAAGGGGTAAATGATATCTTCTCTCAACAAGCCCTGAAGACCAGTTTAAAAAAAAAAAAAAAACACAACAAAAGAGGTTACTTAAATACCAGTTTTCTCCAGGCGTGGGTTAGATGGTTGTGGAACATGCCTGAACTCCTTCTGACCACGGGGACCGTTTCCAGAGAGATCTGGAGCTTGGCTCAAAGGCACTATGTTTTCTCATTTGTGTGAGTGGACCACCTCTTCTTTCTTTGTGAGTCTCCATCTTTACTACACCTGTGTGTGACTATAAAGGGACCTGTGGTGGCATTGCCAGGATGGGTCAGAAATTCCATTTCTCCTCACTGACCAGTAGGACCAACCCAGCAGGATGGAGAATACCTCCTTCAATTCAAAGACCCAGCTAGGAATGTTGACGACATGCTCTCTGTGTATTTGTTCCTTTAGTCTTCACAATAACCCTAGGAAATAGGTCTTACTATCAGCATCCCCATGTAAGGGATAAAAAGCCAAGGCACAGAATGGTTAAGTAATTTTCCTGAGGCCACACAACTAATTAATGGGGGGAAATCAAGATTTGAACCCAGGCGGCCTTGCTCTTAGAGCCTATATTTTTAACTACCTCGGTATGCTGCCTCTTGGGAGGGGAAATTAATTACAGATATTGGGGCTTGCTTCTGTCTTCCCTGAAGCACAGGACGCCAGCTCCCTTTTTCTTGCTCTACAGAGAATTGGAGTTTAGATAGAAAAGTCTCTTCTGATGACCTGACGTTCCAAATTTGTAGGTTTCTGGCACCTTGTTAAGGATTAACCTCTTTGAATTGTAAGGTAGGTTGATTATAGCTTATTTTGTGTATTGCAAGGAAAATCTTAGAATTAGCTAAGAAAATTATTCCAATTAGCTAATAAAGCCTACATTCATGATAGTTCCCTGGGTCAAAGCCTCAGGGGATGTTGGGTTGATTATATGAAATACAGTATAGAAGCGTGAGGTATTTGTTCACTTACGTATGCCGTCAGACTCTTGTGAAGAGTTTGTGGAGACTAACAATTTGGCGATCAAATGAATAATTGAAGCTGGTTTTAAAAATACATGTGCCATTCATGTACTTCTTAGATTGGTTTTGGAGCTGAGCTGCTGAATGAAAGTGGGGGTGGTAAAAAGTGATGGGACAAGAGAATTTTGTCGAAGGCAAGAGCTGAATCTGACTCTTTGGGGGTGTTCAGGGGCTTTTCAAAATGGAGTGTGAGTGGTTTCATTCGCAGAATAACCAGGCCCACTGGTGTTACCTGACAGCCGTGGGCCTGCTGGAGGCGGGCAGGAGAACGAGCACCCCTGGTAGTCCACTGTGTGGAGTAGCGGTAATGGCTGACCTCTGAGGGCCTTGGGTGTCAGCCCTTCTGTCTCTGCCCAGTCCTCCATCTTTTTTTCCAGTCTTCCATTTTGCATATTGTGTTTTCTAGGCACGAGATGAGGAGAGAAAGGAAGTTCTGACCAGATTTTGATTGGCTTAGCGTGGAGGTTGGACACTAGTCATGTGGACAGAGGCTGGAAAGGGGGGAGGGTAGCACCTACTACTTGTATCTTTTCTCTCTTTTTCTCACACACACACATGTACACACACAAATATGTATTATTTCTCCAGTTGTGAACATAGGAGGACAGGTCTGGCAAAGGAACATGGAGACAACTCAGTGATGTCTGAACTCATGGCTGGGGCCTTCTACCTCATCACCATATGGACTCAATTCTTTCTCTTGTTTCATTCCCTTATTCTTTCCCTGCTTCCCATTTAGAGCAAATATACCCCATAAGAAAAAAGAAACCATGGTCCCAGACCTCAAGGCAATTATGCCATGTTTGTAGAAACATCGCCCCCAAATTCTTTCTGTAACGAACATTGGGAGGGACAAGACGAAAATCAGGGACCGAGGCAAGCTGATGTATTATTGATGGCTAAAAAAAAGAGAGGAGCCACTTTTGTCCCCCTTATGATTACTTATTATTCTGACGAGCTGGAATTGGGAGGGCCCAGTTGTTTCTTCCATAAAATACACTCCCTCCCCAAGATTCCGGTAGACCAAATCCTTGCTCCAATAATTCAGTCCTATGAAATTTGATGCAAGCTATTTTCCCCACCACATGAAGTTGAAGAAAGCTCATCTTGATATTGGCCTAGATCCACAATCTCTTTAGGATTCCCTCACTCGTCCACACTGGGGGTATTTAAGCAGCGAATGCTTTCTGCAAATATGTGCACAGTTCCACGAGCAATCCTTACTGCCTCAATTTGGATTTTATGTCTTCGTTTGCAAGAAGCCTTTGCCCTCATAAATGAGCCTGGGGCCCTTCGCTACAGCGGTTGGAGTGCTCTCTTGCTAATGTTGTTTTGATAATGATTGAAGCATTAAAAAAAAAGTTGTTCTTTATTTTCAATCTTTGCATTGCCTCGTTTCCTAAATTTAATTTACTCGGATGTGCTTAGTAAAATGGGGCAGCACAATCGTTTTTTGTTTCTGCTTAATTAATTCTTTTTGAAAAACTCCACTAAAAGATTTTTGTCTCTTTTTCTTCTCCCCTACCTCATAATAATTACTATGATAATACTACTAATGGCAATTTATTAAATGCCTGCTATATGATGCTTACTTTTACATAATTCTCTCGCTGGATTTTCCCAGCAGCTCTCTGAGGTTCCTACTGTAATTATCTCCATTTTACAGATGAGGAAACTCACTGATGCCTTGGCTTCTTCCGGGCCGTCATCTGACATGGTCTTCCTAATTAATGTTTTATCCTCTCTCTGTCACCTTTGCACGTTCAATCCTGGAGCTCTGTTTTCCTTGCAGGATGGCATTCTAACTGTCAAACGTGTCCCATCAGGGAGTATTTGGGGGGATAGGCCTAGGAAATTTTTCTGTATTTTGGATGATTCCAGTCTTCCCCAAGGTACCCCTGACTTTGAGGGAGAACACGCTTCAGCTTTTCTGGAAGTTGCCTAACCCGCAAGAAGCCAGTTCAGCTTCTTCAGAGGGGAGAACTAGAGTGGTTAAGCAGAAGACATCCCTGTGCTCCTGGAATGCTATAGAGCTCCTGCTGAGGTCACTGAGAAATTCTCAGGCCCTCGTTCGTTCAGTACCCACTACTGTCCCACATTTGTGTGTGGTCTTTTTACAGGCTGGATTTTCTAGTTTTCTAGCAGGCGGTAGGTTAAGGAGTTAGGTGGAGGGATTATGGAAGAATGCCAGAGGGAGGTATCTATGAACAGCAAGAAGTTATGAGTGCCAGGAAGGGTGAAAAACATGAAAGTAGACTTGGGGGCTCACTGAGTGGGGCAGTCCAGAGGACATTCAGTAGAGGGGGATAACCTACGTGCCTCAGTAGCCCCTGTATTATAGGAGGGGCAATAGCCCATGTCTGTAGTGACGGCTGCGAATCAATAAAGAAAGATCAAGTTACTTGCACCATTTTTCTTTTCCTTCACATTTTCATTTGAAGGAGCTAAAATATATTTGGGGGAGTATGTGTCTGAAAGGCAATGGAAGAAACACTGGGCTTGGAGTCAGAGCATCTCAGTTCTAATTCTAGTTCTGTCTTGGTAAGCTTTATGAATACAGGGGCTTACTTTGATTCCATTAGCCTCAGTTTTGTGATCTGCAAAATGGGGGTGATAATTACAGTCCTGCTTACCTCCTAGGGGAGAGGTAGTGTATATGAAAGTGTCTTGAAAACTGTAAAGCTCCATGTCCCAGCATTATTATCTCTAAAGCTATTACCTCGAAAGCACCGGAGATGCCAGATAAATGGCACATGTCCATTACAGACATGAGCCCCAGTAAAGCTGGAGGCCATGATGCAATTCACCCACGTTTGCCTCCTACAGTGGATATCCCGTGCACAGGTGAGAGAGCACTTAGGTAAAGTAGCCTTTGGAAAAGGGGTCTGTTTTGTACCTTCATAGATGTGAAACTGTGCTGTTCAAAATGTCAATACCGCCAGGAGCTAGCCTTTCTTCCCCAGCCTCCTGAAGCTTCTCTTCTGGCCCCTATCTGGAATATTTTACACACAAACAAGCAGCTAGAGTGGGAGGGGTTTGTCACATTCAGGCCATATTTTAGTTGCATTGTCTGGCCTGTGGAATCATGGCGGGGCTGGATGGTTTTCTCCTACCTCTTTTCTACGGCAGAGACGACACATTTCCACATGCGGGGGGCTGTGGTGAGAGGGGGACAGGGTTTCTGTGCTGCTGTTTCTTCACTCCCTTGTTTCCCATTTCCATCTGCTCTTGGCAGTTCTTATACTTTTTTTTTCCCTGTCAGATTCCTGTCTCTCCCACTCCCCCTAAATAAAATTGACCTTGTGTAGAACACCCTTTTCCATCAGCTCAGAGCAATTTCTCTAGTCATTTCTGCTTGAAATAACTGTTCAGGCAAAGCTTTTTTTTCCTTCGCAGTTAATATGTGACTAAATAATTGCTTGGATGTTGATAAACATGTTTTTGAGATTCAATCATTTGTTCATTTAGCTTTTATAATGTTGCGGGGGGTTTTTAAGTTAGCACTGAGCAATTTTTCTCCATTTCACAATTTTTCCCCTTGACTAGTCTGACAGCTCTCCTGCGCATGCTCCAGCTGTGTGCAGGCCGAGCTCCAGCGAGTCCCTGACTCTGACCACTGGCCATCCTGTCACAACCCTTGTAGGGGAGAGAATAATTACACTGATGTCTAATCAGAACTTAATTCATTTGCCAGAGCAAAATGTAATAACATTAAACTGGATAGAAGAATTTTAGGAACGCAAGCCATGACCATGAGTCAGGTTATATAGCCTCAAAAATGTAAATTATTAATCAAACCACTCATCTGTACAGCAAAGCTCTAGTAATCCCATTATAAAAGGGTGAATTTCTCATCAGAGCTCAGAAGATGCTGGCTTTAATTAGTGTACTTTCATGGCGCTGACTCAAAGAGATAGTTAACTTTGGTTACAAAGTTTTAAAAAATGCGATTCTTTAATTATTAGTGCTATGGGACAAACAATTAGAAACTGGGTGTTTAAAGTCATTTTCATTTCATACTTAGAACTTTCGGATTCAAGTGGGTTTCAAAATTCTGTGGCTCTTGCAGAGCCAGAAGCTGGGGGAGTTATAAACCTTTACTGTGCCCTCTTATTGATTTAGAAAAGTCAGTCATTAGGCTGAAAACTCTTTTTAATAAAAAGAGCTTAGAAAAATGACTCAGTGTGCGGATGGAGACTGTTCTGCGGCCAACATGAGGTGAGGAGATTATACAGATTAACTCTTTACCGCAGCCCATGCCCCTCCATTCAACAGGGCTCTGGACACACTCCCCACGGCTGCCATGCTCCTGCCCACTTTCTCACTAGTGGGCCCAACGAAGCAAATTAAAGGACATTGTCCCTGTCCTCGAGAAGCTTCCAGGAAAAATAACCACTTTTGCCTCCCGTGATTACTCCCTACCCTTCCCCGCCCCCACTGGGATTTGTTTACTTTCTGAAAACATATGTTCCTCCTCCTCTTTCTGTCTCACTGAGTTGCAGTACCTGATATCGGTATAATGAAGCATATGTTTGAGAGGTTTGAATTCTCCTGTCAGTAGAGTGGAGGTAGAAATGATTTTCCTTTAAGCTGGAAGCAGTAATGTAGAAATTAAAAACACCTTTGCCTCTGTTGACTGTGAGAGGCCTCCAGGGGCTGAGTTGTGGCCCCACATCCCTCCTTCTTCCTCATCCCGGTTTCCAGTCAGGCACCAGGTCTTGTTTCTCGCTTCACATTCCCTTGCATCTTCTTCCTCCACCCCATTCCCCTCTGCCCTCTCTGGGTCTCAGCGGTCTCACACTGATGCCCGCTGGCCTCGTCTCTGATTTGAGTTCCAGGCTCCATCAGCTCACACCTAGACTACCAGCAAAGGTGGAACAAAGTGCCAGGCCTTTGGACTCTTCCTTTGGTTCCCCGTCCAGCTCCAGAGTGTGATGATTAAGAAGGCAGGCTCTGGAGTCATTTGGGCTGGGTTTGAGTGAGTCTGGGTGGGGATAGGTAGGACAAGTGGGGTGACTGTGGAGAGAAGGAAGTTGAGGGCTTGGGCCTAGAATCAAGGCTCCTCTCCCAACATGTGCTGAGTTGGTGGGAATCAAATGGAAAGTCTCCTCTTCGAAAGTGTTCTACTGGCATCATCTCATTGAAACCTCATGGCAGCCATCTGAGGTTGATACTATTATTAGCCTCACTTCACCTGGAGGAAGTGGGGCTTTCAAGAGACAAAGTGACTTGTCTAAGGTCAGCCAACAAATGGCAGAGGTGGCAACTGGGAACCTGGGAAGGCCAGCTCCGGAAACTGGGCCCTTAACCACCATATATTATATATTATATATTGCCTCTGTGTATTTTGTTTCATGGTCATGGGCAACCTTTCCAATTCTAGCTTGCTTTCATGCAAGGGGATTCTGTTGTACTTAATTAGAAAACATTTGCTGAGCAAGGACCTAGCATGTCTGGAGGCAGGCGTTGTGGGGGATTCAAAGATAAAAAACATTTCCTGCTTACCTTCAACTTTTAGAAACCAAGATTTTTATACACGAATAACTCAGGTACAAGGCATCCTAAGAGAAATGCTGTGAGAAACATTTAGCACTCCCCAGTCTTCCATGGGGAGTAAGGGTAGATTTAGGTTTTGTGGGGCCCAAAGCTTATACAATCTGGGGGCCCTCTTTAAGAAAAAGAAGACAAAATAAAAGCTACAAAATGCCCCTGGCTCTTCCAGACGGAGGATCACAAGTGTGGGTCCCTAAAGCTTAGGTTTCAATAGCTTCCCACGAAACCCGCCTCTGTATGGGAGTGTGAGGTTGGAGAAGATTAATTCCAACTAGAGGGTAGAGGTTCTTGGAGGAGATTGCCTGTATGAATTCCCCAGCAGACATGGCTCTTGATCAAAGAGAAGGTCAGGTGAGGGAGTTAGGTAAATCAGCGCATATCTTTTTCTAAATTAAATTAAAATTTGAACATTAATAATTGCCTACCAGATACCAGTCTTGCTGGCCTCCCTGGCTAGCCTTGTAGCATCTCAGCCTTAACCTCTCGAAAGAGCAAGATGCCTAGGAGGCATGCAGAGAGGAACGTAGTGTGACAGACGTGTGCTTGGGCTTTGGGGGGACTGGAGTCAAAGTCCCAGATCTGCTAAGCTCTCTCTTTGTGACCGCAGAGCAAGTCAGTTCTCTCCGAGCCATTAATTCAGCAGGGTTAATTCAGAAGAGGGCTGTGAAGAGCTCAACTCTGTATGGGTCTGTAGGAATCAAATGCAGGGCAGCCATTATTTCTGTTATTCTCGGTTGTATGTTTGTCAGCATCATTGTAGATGAGGTAGAATATCTTTCTTTGCTCTGCGGCATTGACGGTGACATATCTGGTACATATACTTTATTAAAAAATGCTTTTCTGTGCTTTTATGTAATTATGATTCATATAAAAAAGGTTCCAGCATATTGACTCCTAATCATATCACTCAGAAAAATATTGCTTGTAACCTTTGTATGTGTTTTCTTCTTTTTCCTCTCTGTGTGTGTATGCATGTACGTGTGTGTGTGTGTGTGTTTGTGTGTGTGTACTTAAGACTAGATAGTATGCACTCTCTAAAGAGTCCCCTAGTGGTCTGAATGAGTTAACATAACCTCAAGATCTAACTAGCAATGGCAGACTCTGATTCCATTGGGTTGCATTAGGAGAGGAAGGAAAACAAAAATGGTAAAATGAACCAGGATATTTATGATGCTTCCTCTATTTGTGGAAGTTCTTTAGCATTAGTACTGGACCTGATTAACTGAAATGTAATCATTGGACTAGACCAGGTCCCACAGTACTCCCTCTCTTGGGATCCTGTGTTTTTCCTTTCTAACACTTACCAAGTTTGTAGTGATCCATGTATGGATATTTTGTTAACACGAGTCTCCTTTACTGGAGAATGATCTCTCTGAGGGTAGGGCCAATGTGTAGTCTATCTCATTGCTATAGCCCCAGGTGAGATATTAGAAAATACTCACCCCAGGGGAGTGCGCACGTGCACATGTGCATCTACGCATATACAGAATTAAAAGAAATAATATCAATAGAAACAGATTTCCAACTCTTCTGCATCCTTTGCAGCAAGTACCACTAGGACCAAATAGAAAAAATAAATACAACCTGTTGCCTGAGGCATTTATTTTCAGGTTTTATTTATTTATTTTTATTTTTTTAGAGAGACAGAGAGTAAGCCAGGCATGGTGGGGAGGGGCAGAGGGAGAAGGAGAAGAATCTCAAGCAGGCTCCATGCCCAGCACGAAGCCTGATGTGTGGTTTGATCTCATGATCTTGAGATTATGACCTAAGCCGAAATCAGAAGTTGGATGCTTAACCGACTGAACCACCCAGGCACCCCTGTTTTTAGGTTTTAAACTCCACTCAGCTAGAAGATCTTAAGAGTGTAGCTAATAGGTTGAAGCTTTCCCATTTTGAGATGAAATGTCCTATGCTATACCTGAGCTTCAGCCTCTGCTTATGGCCTCACCACTCCCTGGCTTGCTGGGTGTCTTTTCTTCCAGCCTGATCTAGGCTCTTCACAGAGCACTGTGAAGAAGGCTCAGTGCCACGGATTTACACTTTGTGACCAAGAATCATGAGACTCGCAACGCTTGTCAGCTTTTCCAAATATGCTCTTATGTGTCATTCCTGATTATAATGTCACTTAAAAGTAATAGAGCAAACTTTTTCAGGATATTCTTTTTAAAAAATAAGTTTTGGGGTGCCTGGGTAGCTCAGTGGGTTAAAGCCTCTGCCTTCGGCTCAGGTCATGATTCCAGAATCTTGGGATTGAGCCCCACATCGGACTCTCTGCTCAGCAGGGAGCCTGCTTCCTCCTCTCTCTCTGCCTGCCTCTCTGCCTACTTGTGATCTCTGTCTGTCAAATGAATAAATAAAATCTTTAAATAAAAATAAGTTTTGACTACACAAATAAGTACCACAGGAGTCTGCCCTCACCAGTTTGTGGTTTTACTTTCCATGGGGTCAGTTGCCCGAGGTAAACCCTAGTCTAGGATCAGATGATTCTCCTTCTGACAGATTGTCAGAAGGACAGTAGTAGCCTAACACTATAGAACCATGCCTATGTTACCCACCTCACTTGATCTCGTCACGTGGGCATCTTATCATCTCACATCGCCACAGGAAGAAGAAGGGTGAGTACAGGACCATCAAATGCTTTTAGAGAGAGCCCACATTCATATAAATTTTATTACAGTTTATAGTTGTTATTCTATTTTATTATTAGTTATTGTTGTTAATCTCTTACTGTGCCTAATTTATAAGTGAAACTCTATCATATATATGTACATATAGGGAAACGTAGAGGGAAAAACATAGTCTATCTAGGGTTCAGCCCTATTCATGTTTCAGGCACCCACAGAGCATCTTGGAATATATTCCCATGGATGAGGAGGGGAACTACTGTACATGTTTATTGGGAAAATGAAAAAACACAAAAAAGTGGAAAATAAAATGACTTACATTTTAGCCCCCAGAGGATAAGTACTGTTACCATTTTGGTATATAATCTTGCGTACTTTGGTTCAGTGTTATACATATATGGGTGTATGTATATATTTTAAAAAAATGGATTATATAGCTTTCTCATGTGATATAGCCTTCTTTCCATGTCAATAATGTTTTTCTATAATACAATGTAGTATTGTACAAACATAGTATTTAGAGGTCATAAAGTACTTAGCCCCATGGCTGTCTCACATGTTATTAGTCCAATGTTCTTTAACTGCTAGAAATTTAGGGTACTTTCACTAAACTGTAGTGAGATAAGTAATGTTCATATAACTGAATATTTGTGCACATCCTTAATTATTTACTCAGGATAATTTCCTGGAACTAGGATTGCTGGGTCAGAGGCAATAAAGTTTTTAAGGTTTCTCACATTTATTTCCTCTTTTTTGCCTGACCATTTGCCATTTTACGGTAATCCTACTTTGGGTGAAAAATAGTACTCTTTTGTTACTAGGGAGATTTGATGTTCGTATGTGCTTTTTATTTTGTGAGTTTTGTTGTTAATATTCTTTTATCATTAAAAAATTAGCTATTCATTATTTCTTATTGAGATGCCCCTTTCTTATTGATTTGTAAGGGCTCTTTATATATTCAGGATGCTAACCCATTTTATGTGTTATTAATTGAATTTATTGCTTTGTTTATTAGATTTTTCATTTTTTATGGAGGTTTAAAAACACCTTCAGTCAATGTATCAATGTCTTCCTTTGGTTTCCAATATATTCTTTGATTATTTATCGATTGGTAACAGCTTTGGCATGAATCAAAGATGTGCTCTATTTCCTGTTCTGACACTAGCTATGTGAAAATTGGTAAGTAATTTAGTGTCTCAGTTTGTTTTTGTATGCGCAAGATAACACCTCACCGGCCAACCTGCCAGAGCTTTTATGGATCAGAAGAGGTAAGGTATATGAAAATGCCTTCAACATTTAAAGGATTATTTTTGTTGTTATTCAGCTATCCCCTGACACTGACTATTAATCTGAATCAGTTCATTTTTACTGTACTGAAAACAGCATTGCCTTTCCTTCCCCTGGATCTGAGATCTTTCTGGCCACTTAGTAGGAAGTAGTCTTGGTCTACAAGTACACTGGAGTCTGTGCTCTGGTAGTTGGAGAGGTGCTCAGAGGGTGGTGAAATGTTGCCTGCCATCAGTCTCTGCCTGGAGCACGGATTCTGGGCATCCATCCCACCTTCCCAGCTGGGGAAATGGGCTCTGGAACTACTCTTTGATGTAGTATGTGTGTTTACTTCTACATGCCCCCGCCCTTGAAGGATAGCTAACGAAACCCATTCAGTGAGGCCAAAGTGTCTGTTCCTGTCCAATAGAGTAGTAGGTGGGGGAAAACCCAAAAGCCTTCTGTTCACACTCCTATTCCTTGGGGACTAGAAAAACAGTACTCTTTCTAGTAATTAATATTTGAAACAGATACACTGGCCTATCAGATAAATCAGTGGTTTAGCACAGTTTTGTGGTACATATTCTGGTAAGAGTTGTTTATTGGGACAACTTTTTTTTTTTTAAACCACGAGATGACCATAATTCCCCCTCTCTAAATGCCAGATTAAAAAACTCAGAGAGGCAAGAAAAATAATTAAAATATCTCATGTATCAAAGTAATCGTTAGTAGAAAAATAAAGTATGTTCTTTCTGGCAAGCTCTGCCAGATGGTTGAGATGGCTTATAGTAGGAGAAGATGCTTAAATGATACATGTATTATTTCAAATATAACCTTGAGGAGTTTTGTTTTTGTTTTGATGGGAGGGGAAGATAGTGTATGCTTTCATAACTCAAGCCTTCTTGAAGGTCAGAGGCCTCTAGAAAGTTGGTGAAGTTAGATACTTGAACTCATCTGAGTCATTTCCATGCAGGAGAAGTGAGGTTAGCTTACTGAATGTCTACTGTGTGTTAGGTTTGATTAATCTTGATAACAGTAATGATACTGTTAGGTATGACTATTGCAATTTCACAAGAAATGGAAACTGGAGTTAAGAACTATTAAGCAATCTGCCTTAGGCCACATAATCAGTAAGTGGCAGCATTAAGTTTCTAACTTCAAAGTCATTGAACCACACTGTCTTCCTTGGCCTTAGAAGACAAAAATAAGCCTTAGCAACTCATAAAAGTAATCATGATCAGGGTGCCTGGGTGGCTCAGTCAGTTAAGCATCCGACTCTTGATTTTAGCTTGGGTTGTGATCTCAGGGTTGTGAGATGGAGCCCCACGTTGAGCCCTGCGTCGAACTCCATGCTGGGCGTGGAGCCTGCTTGGGATTCTCTCTCTCCCTCTCCCAGTGCCGACCCCCCCTCCTTAAAAAATGATCATGATCATAGTTTGAAAAATAGAAAGTGCTGTTGAAATCTGTACAGTAATGGAGAAATAAACAAAATACCCCAAGAATGGCCCCCCAATTTTATTTGGCAGAAGGCTTCAAATTCCACTGCCGTGAAGCAGTTCTCTGTAGGGACATACTAGGGTGGGTTAACTGTACCCCGATGTTCTGTGGCATGTGGCAACCTTTCCTATTGCCTCATACAGAATTGCACACACACCCTTCAGAGTTCATTTTAGTATTCAGCCTGACATGGAAAGGGGCTGCTACTCTGACAAACACGATCTGGCCAGATGTTATTATTTTGCACTACATTTAATTTCTTCCTGCCAAAGATTTAGGCTTCTTTTCCCTGATAAAGATCAGGGGAAATTGTCTGGTATTTACAAAATCCCATCCAGGCGTATCTGTTACAATGTTCACTTAGCAAAGTTTATTAGATTATTAGGGCTTTAAACCCTTGGGCTCTTTCGTTATTGAAATTAAAAAAAGAAAAACCCAAACATCTTCAACAAATTTAAGTGGCATAATTAGGCCCTGGACTTGTGTTACAGGCATTTTGGAATTATGAAAATGATTTAAATAGTATTTGCTTCCTGAGAAACTTGCTGAGTTTGACAGGGATGAAAGGAAAGTGGTTATGCTCCTTTGGTCTCCCGAGTTCATGGGGAAAGTGATATCTGGAACTGAAATAAATTTGCTATAGTAGTATAGCAAAATTATTCCCATAAGTAGTTAGCCATACCACACAGGGCCTCTCTTTCTTGGCCTAGTTAAAATGCGGGCACCACAATATTAGAGGAACATCTGGGTCTGTCACTTCCTTGCTGATGAAATCCATTTAGGGTAACACTGAACCAGACCCCTTAAACGTTAATTCTTGGCATATACCCATGCTCTACTAGGCATATGAAGATAGTAATAGACATATTCGGTATTTACAAGACATAGTAGGTTCTGGTTTGTATACACTGCCATTTTCCTCAAGGGATTTCACTGTGCTTTGCCTGCAATGATTATATTTTCATGCGTTTTCCAAGTTGGAAGCTGGTGGCCCAATTCTTACTTTTTCTAGTGTAGGAATGGAGGCAGGGGAGGGTTTGGGCCAGGGACCTGAAGGACTCAAGATTCGGAGCCAGTAACTGGTCAGGAACTTGAGCTGTGTGGTGTACGTAGGAAATTGAGGCTGACTACATGGCTAATTTGTTTTGGGGAGTGCGGTGGAGTGGCACTAATTCAAGCACCAAAATTTTGGAATATCAAACTTTGCTTAAGAGAGAGAGACAACTGGGGAGCTCGGCTAGGTCAGCTAAGAGAGCACACGACTCTTCATCTCGGGTCATGAATTCAAGCCAAACATTGGGCATAGAGCTTACTTTAGAAAAAGAGAGAGCAATGACTGTTTAAGAACACTGAAAGGAAGTGTTCATTATATATGTCAACTTGAGCGTTTTCTTCTAGCATATATTTACTTGGCATCAGACTTGGCTTTTAACAAATTATGAAAGCCCAGTTCCTTAGAGACTATGTTACAAATGTCTCACAACTAAGCCGGACCATAGCTGGCCTTTATCTTCTTATTTTGAAGCCCTTTATGGGAAAACCATAATAGCACAAACATACATATAGGCCATAAATGCTGAAATGGCAGAAGTGAACTCAAGGCAGGAGGTAAATATTTTGTAAAAATTAATGATCTAGACTGAACTCTCATTAACTCTGGCTCTGTTAATTTGAATATTGTGATAATTTGACTTGGACTGAAGTTTACTTCCATCCCATTTATGAAGAAAGAATCTGATAAACAAATTAATAGTGTATATAAGATTTGCAGGAAGCCATGTTTAACTTGCTTGAAAGACTTGAACAAGCCCATTAATTAGCTAATTATAACAAGCTTTGCTTATTAAAGCAAGCCTAATGGAACCTCTACTTGGAAACACTTTATTAGTGAGTTTGAATTACTCCAGGTATGGAAAAATAATAAAAAGAGAATAGATTCCAGAATAAAAACAATAAAAAGAGAATAGATTCCAGAATAAAAATAATAAAAAGAGAATAGATTCTAGAATAAATTGACTTGAGCTTGAATCTTGTAACCTAGAGGAGGTCCACTTAACCTATCTAAGCTTCAGTTTCCTCATCTCTAAAGCAGGGACAATAGGAGTGCCTGGGTTGTACAGTCCATTAAGACTCCGACTCTTAATTTTGGCTCTGCTCATGATCTCAGGGTCATGGGGTTGAGCCCCAAGTTGGGCTCCACGCTCAGCACAGAATCTGCTTGAGTTTCTCTCTCCTCCCTCTGCAGTCCCCAACACGTTCTCACTCTCTCTCTCAGATAAGTAAATCTTAAAACAAAACAAAACAAAACAAAACAGGGACAATAAATAATAGGACCTACCTAACCATTCACAGTTATGAGAAAGAAATGATATGACCCATGTGCAACTTAATTTAGAATGCCTGGTACATAACAAGTGTTCAATAAATGTGAGCCAGTGTTTGTTATTTTTTTTTAAAGATTTTATTTTATTTATTTGTCAGAGAGAGAGAGAGGGAGAGAGAGCGAACACAGGCAGACAGAATGGCAGGCAGAGGCAGAGGGAGAAGCAGGCTCCCTGCCGAGCAAGGAGTCCGATATGGGACTCGATCCCAGGATGCTGGGATCATGACCCGAGCCGAAGGCAGCTGCTTAACCAACTGAGCCACCCAGCCAGTGTTTGTTATTTTTGAAAAGTAGTTGTAAATCACACTTCACTAACTCACAGTATCTTTTCCTTCATCAATTCAGATTAGTGAGGATGTTCCAGGAAAATAACCTATTTGTTGAGTTAGCTGTTCTGGAGTTGGAATGAGAGTTCATCTGGGGAAAGTAACTTAATAAATCAGTCTATGTAATCTATAGGCCACATATACACATGGAAAGGGAATAATTTTCAGGTTCAATGTCCTTTTAGTTTCCCAGGAGGGAAATTCTGTTTGAACGGGTTTTATGTTATAAGCTTAGTTTTCATGAGTTCGTGTTGTGAAGTTATTTTGGAGCTTGAAAAATGCAAGATTTTAATATGTCTGAATATTTTACTGTAACATTTCGAGTATTATTCCTTTTCTGTTATCCTGATGACACTTCACTACACAAATAATAGGTGTTAATTTTGGAAGAGACATAAGTATATACTGGTAAATAAAACAGAATATAAACATCACCCTGAATCTTAACATTCAGAGATGACCATAGTCATGTTTCCTTTAGTTATTTTCAGGTGTGCCTTCGAATAAGGCATGGCTTTGTGATCACAAGATGGACTTGAACTTGAAAAATTGCATATAATTTCACATCTGAGAGCCCTCCTCAGATCTGTTTCTGTTGAGACCAATAGTAATATAGCACAGAGAATATGGCTTCAATTATCTTTCTAGGTCCATTCTAATTCAGAATTGACATTGTGTGTGTGTGTGCGCGTGAGAGAGTGAGATGGAGGAAGAGACAGACAGAGACAGAGAGACAGATGCACACAGAGAGAAGACGCCTGCATCTGCTGGGTGGAGGTTTTCCCTGTTGTGTGGTCTAGTGACAAGAACATTGGCCTAGGAGTAAGAAGATATGGCTTGTAGCTCTGACTCCAGCATGACTCATTGGACGACCTTATGCAATTAATTTAGTTTTTCTGGGCTTTAGTTTTCTCATATATAAAATGGGAGGTTAGGCCAGATAATTTTTACAGCTGCTTGCAGCTCAAAGAGTCTGAGTTGGTTTTTTCTGTTTTTAAATCAGACTTGCCTGTCTGCCTGGAAGAACCCAAGCTCTGTGGATATCTTCTTAAAGAGAGGAGAGTGATGAATCTCAAACAGTTTCTTTGGCGCCAGATAGACCAAAGGCTGTAATTTTTAGCCTATCAGGAGTTTGACTTTTGGAAGTGCTAAATCCTCCATTAGGAATAAATGTGGAAGCTCCAGGTTATTTATCGTTATTTACACTTTCCATTCATAACTGTCAGTGTCAAAGTCTCTGTCGACATAACTGTGTCAACGAGGTTAGCTTTAATCAGTTTAGTGGCGGCTAAGTCACAAATATATCAAATAGCCAATCACAATGCAGGAGTCCTCTACAGCCTGACTGAATTATTTATTTTGTTATGATGAAAATGTCTGGGCTTTATTGGGTTTTCTTTGAAGAACTTGATTTGGCTTGAAGTCTGGAAGATAAAAGATCCGAGATTGTCTCTCAGATTTTTATTCTGCCTTCCTTCAAGGCTTTTCATTTTTCACAAGCCGTTGTTAGCACTTTTAAGTCAAGGTGAGAGAGCTGTGATATTTTTTATCCTAGGGGTTTAAGCATGTGTGAAAAACTTTTACCTTTGATTTCTTGTCCCGTTTCTGTCGTTTGGAAGCTAGGTGACCTTGAACTAACCACTTAACCTGTCTGAGCCTCACTTGCTTCATCTGTAGAATGGGGATAATCTTAATCTTGCCTGTATCTCAGATTGTTACGGAACCCAATCAGATGGTGATTTAGTCATCACACAGAGGTAAGGGATTTTATTATTATCATTGAGTGTAGTGCTATTACTTAGGCCCTTAGTAGGTAGGTCTGCCTTGATAGGACAGATAGGATCCTGAAAAATTACATGGAAGTCAATTTTAGGAATCAAAACTCTCCTCCACCTTACATTATACCCTGGTATATTACCCAGAAAATTTTGTCCTCCAGAGGTCATTCAAAAATTAAAGGATTCGGGGCACCTGGCTGGCTCAGTTGGTAGAGCATTCGACTTTCGGTTTTGGGGTCATGGACTCGAGCCCCACATTGGGTTTCTAGATTACTTAAAAATAAAATCTTTTTTAAAAAAATTAAAGGATTTCACAAACTTAAGATCATTTTCAACTGAAAAAGAGATTATATTCAAGTAAAACATGAGCACTGCAAATCATGTCAAATGCAATGCTAATAATGTAACTCCAGAGACTTTGAAAAGGGAAAGAATTCATCTCGCTTTAAAGATGCTCAGGACCTATCTGGGGAGGGGACAGCATCGGGGAGCGGGCTGCTGGCATTGGGGAGGTCAGCAAGAGGAGAGGACAGGAAGAAAAACACGTAAAATCTAGCTCTCCCGAGCAGTCCTCTCTGTGTCAGTCCACGTAGCTCTTACCAACCCCCACTGCACACTTCTTACTCTTTTTCCACACGTCTTTAGTACGGACGGCGAAACTGTAGACATGCGCCTTTGTCCTTAAAATAAGTTGTATGCTCTCTCTGAGCATCACTTTTGTTTCCTTTTTCCTCTTTTTCCTAATAAGCCATTCAGAGGCCCTGCTTACCAGCATAGCAAGAAAGAAAAGAGATAAATACCTAGGGCCAAAGCAGAACACAAAGGAAGCAAGATTAGAAAATTGGGCAGTGTGCAGAGAGAACATCCGAGTGGGGTAACGTGGCCACCAGTGGGAAAGGCTGCCCATTCATCCAGCTCATGATGTCATGTTTAAGTTGAGTCACGGCTAATTAACTTTCATGTGCTCAAGCAAATTTGCATGTATTGAGTATATGCTAACTGAGAGTGACATTTATGGAAGATTTGAAGAGCTAGGTGGCTTTATTCCTGACGAGATAGAAGCCGGGCTCCCAGGAGGGATTTTTTCCAGCCTCTTCTAACTGCAAGGCCCTTGGGAAGCTCTAGTTGTGGAGAAGCGCTGGCCTTGGAATCAGAACACATAGATCCCAGTTCCAGCGTGATTATTCTCTAGCCCTGGGACCTGCAACCAGCCCTCTGAGCCCCTCAGGATCTCTTCCCAAGCCTGCCAGTGAGGCTAGGTTTGCCTACCATGCTGCTCTGTGCCACCTGGCTCCAGCCCCGTGTTGCCTCCCTCTGCCCTAGGACCCACCACACTAGAAATAATGTGCTTTGGTTGAGGCAGGAGGGGCAAGAGGGATGTCTGTCCCCTTCACTGGACTGGAATCCCTCCAGGGTCTGGTTTGAGCTCCTCTCTGTCCCTAGCCAGTGTCAGCGTTGGAAGGTGGATACACACAGTTGACTCTCAGTGGATGTTCGTGAGACTTGATGCGATTCCTCTAACCCGTAGGTTTCTCATCTGTAAAATGGAGCTACTCCATGTCCAGTCTCTGTTAGTTGTGAGAATATGAACATGTGTACACAAAATTACATATTGGGGTGCCTGGCTGGCTCAGTTGGTAGAGTGTGCGACTCTTGATCTTGGGGTGGTGAGTTCGAGCCCCAAGTTGGGTGCAGAGATGACTTAAAAATAAAATCTTAAAAAAATTAAAAATGCATATTACACTAAACAGCACTATACATACACTTATGGAAGGGGTATTAGCAATTAGGGTCGCTATGTATGATTCACATCTTAAAATATAGGGTTAACTTCTTAATGGAGTTTGGGAAAATTGACCTTTTGGAAGCACAGTTTCTTCGTCGGAAGCGGTGAGTAGATTAGCACAACAGCTTCATCTGGGGACCATGGATGGGTTGCAGTGGGCCCTCGAAGCCCCTGTCATTGTTTGTAAAACTTTTGGTATCTGTGTCTTCTTTCCTAAAGAGAGCACATAGCTCAAATCAGATTCGTAAAGGGGTCTATGCCCCCCAACTTCCCAAACACTTAAGAACCATGAAGGTAGCTAATCTCTTCAGCTTTAATCTGCTTCTATGAAGAATCCTAGTCTGAACAAGTAGACTTTAGTTTATAATTATTTAATGGACTCAAAGAAGTAGCCTCAGTTATTTTAACCATGCTAACGTCAGGATTCCCAGAGGTAATAATATCCATCTGGGTACTGACCACGGGTATACCCTGCTACGAGCCAGATGCCTACTTGGCTTGAGGGAAGAACTACTGGTTGTTTTTTTTTTTTTTAAGAGTTTATTTATTTATTTATTTATCTGACACAGAGAGAGAGAGACACACAGCGAGAGAGGGAACAGAAGTAAGGGGAGTGGGAGAGGGAGAAGCAGGCCTCCCACTGAGCAGGGAGCTGATGCGGGGCTCGATCCCAGGACCCTGGCATCACGACCTGAGCGAAGGCAGAGGCTTAGCTGACTGAGCCACCCAGGCGCCCAAGAGCTACCATTTGGGGTATGGTATTCCACCTCCTTTCCCAAACGTGGTGTTGCTTTTAAGCGGACCTGGGGCTTGGTCTGCAGAATTAGAAGTTTCACTTGTATGTTTGCCCACCAAGTGCAATAGATATGCTTTAAAGAATGGAATAGCAAGAGCGGAGCCATAGGCCCGCCACGCTGGGAGGGGCACAAACTGGCCCAGCTGTGTTTGTTCTGATGATACTGGATACTATTTCCTTCTCTCGGGAAGTGATACAGTTAAAATCCCAACATCTGCAGAAATGGCAAGGTTGATTCACTTGGTTATGTATACTGAGCTTTCCGTTTTAATAGAGGCGGATGTCAACTTATCAGATTAAGTGTGGAACGTAGAAGGGAGTGATCCACCAGACTGTTTTAGAATTGACTGCTGACCGTGGGAGATGACTGGGGCGGTGTGGGCGTCTCTCCTTCATCTCTGGGAGGGGAGCATCCTCCAGCCAATCACTAGGAGAGAACAATGGGAAAAAAACAGGCAGAAGATACAGTTTTTGTTCACGGCTCCCACACTAAGCAAATAGCGTAGCATTGGGTAAGTCGCTTCCTAACTGAGGGCCTCCCGGGCGATCTCTTAGCTAAGGCTCCCTTTCAGGGTTGTTGTAATTATTGTTAATAAGAGTTATGGTAGTGCTCGCTTCGGCAGCACATATACTAAGATTGGAAGAGTTATGGTAATAGTGACACCTGGGTGGCTCAGTCATTAAGCGTCTGGCTTCCGCTCAGGTCATGATCTCAGGGTCCCGTGATCCAGCCCCGCATCGGGCTCGCTGCTCAGCGGGAAGCCTGCTTTCCCTCTCCCATTCCCCCTGCTCGTGTTCCTGCTCTTGCAGTCTCTCACTGTCAAATAAATAAAATCTTAAAAAAAAAAAGAATTACAGTAATAGAATTTCCATTTATTGTCTACTATGTGCCACTATGCCAGGGGTTTGAGAATAAAATTGATCTAATCCTTCTAGTAATCCTGTTAAGTAGAGGGTATTACTCCATTTTATGAATGGGGAAAACTGAAGCTCAGAGAGGGTAACCAGTTTGTTCAAGTACTACCATCTGCCCACCCTTTCCTGATTTCTCTTCTCCCACACCAGTCACGGCCAACTCCTACTGGTTATACCTCTTTTCCCTCCTTAAAACCACTGCCCTGGTTTCAACCCTCAGCTCTTGCCTGACCTTTCTAACCTGCTTTCTACTGTCTCTCTACCTCCAGTTTTATGCCCTACCTGTAGGGCCCATCAGTTTTTTGTTTTGTTTTTGTTTTTTTTAGAGAGAGAGAGATAGGGAGAGAGCAAGTGAGCTAGCAGGGACAAGCGGAGGGAGACAGAGAGAGAATCTCAAGTAGACTCCGTCTGACATGGTGCTTGATCCCATGCCCCTGAGATCATGATCTGAGCCAAAATGAAGAGTTGATGCTTAACTAACTGAGCCACCCAGGTACCCTTGTCTTTCTAGTTTTTACGAAGTACCTCAGGTACCACTTTTTCAGGAAACTTGCCCTCATCACCCTTTCCCCTGGACTAGGTTCCCCTCATCTGCGTACCTCGGGTCTGCTTCATTAAAAATAGAACACTAGCCAATATTTAGTAAGCATTTACCATCCACCAAGCACTGTTCTCAGCTCATTATATACATTAACTCTTTGAATCCTCACAGGAACCATATGAAGTGTAGGCACCATTACTAGCAAGTTCTACAGATGTTCGGTTCAGTTCGTGTTTACAGATACCACATTGAACACAAAGCTATGACATGCCCAAGCTGGGATTCGAACCCCAGATACACTTACTTGAGAGCCTGGTCTCAGCCTCTGGTTCTGTGGTGTCTTTTGCCTCAGGGACCACCTTCACCAGGAAGTCCCCCACCCATGGCTCTTTCCTAAATTATTTTTACTTTCTTTTTATTAAAAAAGATTTTATTTATTTATTTCAGAGAGAGAGAGTGAGCACGAGCATGAGAGGGGAGAGGGTCAGAGGGAGAAGCAGACTCCTCACTGAGCAGGGAGCCCAATGCAGGGCTTGATCCTGGGACCCTGCGATCATGACCCAAGCCGAAGGCAGACGCCTAATGACTGAGCCACCCAGGCGCCCCCTAAATTACTTTAAAACATAATTTGGATTTATATAAATAAGTTGAAATTTAGTATATTTAGCTGAGTTTGAAGCTGAAAATGAGCAGTTCCCAGACATGATAAGCTTGAGGTAATAAAATGACCCCAGGATCAGATAATCCTACATGTACACTTTAAAACATTTTGACTTCCATGAGACACAGGGTGGCTATTTTCCAGCTCAGAAAACTGAGGATAGAGTGATGTGAAGTGACTTGCCGAAAAGCAGAGTTTCTCAACCTCGACAAATACTGATGTTTGGGGCTGGATAGGTCTTAGCTCCCCCCATGGGGTGGTGGTGGGGGACTGTCTGTCCTGTGTATCATAGAATGTTCAGCGGTGCCCCTGGCCTTACCTCCCCCTGTTTCTCATTGTGATAACCAAAAATATCATCAGACATTGTCTCATGTCCCCTGGAAGGCAAATTCACCTCTGGCCTGGAGTCCTCTGCTGGCGAGTGGCAGTTGGAAAGCTGGCCTTTGAACTGGCAGTCCAGTTCTCTTCTTGTTCTGTGAGCTGGCTCCCATCCTCGTGCTGATGAAGAAGACTGTGGTCCGTGAGGTGCTTTTGCACATTTACCTTTCTTTCATAAAGTGTTCATACCACAGAAATGGTTTGGTGATGAACCAAAGAGTTGATCACAGTGATTTCCTGGGGTGCTTTGGTGCTTGAATCCTGTTATTCAAGGTCACCTGATTTTCTTCTCCTAAACAGTGTGCGTGCGTGTGTACATATGTGTACATGTGTGCGCATGTTGTCTGGGAGGGTTTGATAGAAAAGGACGTGTGTATGAAGACTTTGTTTCCTGGAGGCTTATGTGAATCAGCCCCTTCATTTTACTGAGTTCCCATTTGCCTCAAGTGCTGGGTTTTCTCCATCGGAAATACTACCTTGACAGTGTCAAGCATTTCAGGGGCTATGTTATGGGAATTCATGAGGGAGCCCTGTGCTGGTTCTCGTGAGAAGCCTTTGCGAGGGTGGTTGCTTCTCCCAGGGTTTTGACCTTCTGAGAAAATCACTTCTTTATAAACCATCCTTCCATGTGAGTCTATGGATGACCCTGAGAACCAGTCTCCTCTCTAACCCCCCACCCCCACCCCGAGAGAGAGAGACTGGGAATGCCTTGCTTGGGTAGGGCAGGGAAGCTACGCAGGCCTGGTTGGACTCCTTCAGCCCGGCCCTCCCCGGGGAAGCTGGGGGGTCGGGGGAGAGAGTGGGGATTTCTTCCTTTTTCAGAAAATTTTTAATAGTTTTCCGAACTAGGTAATTTTGCTGATTTGGGAAAACACATACGGTAGTTAGACATGCTTAATGTAAAAAAAAAAAAAAAAGAAAAAGAAATAATATATATATTTATATCCCACCCCCTCAGTCTGATGAACTTTGCCGACCGCGAGCACTGTACTTTGATGGGTGTCTCCTTGCAGACCTTCCCCGTGTACACAGTGAACACACGGTCACGGGGCGCTCACACACGTGGCGTTCCCCTCTACGTAAATGGACCCATACTGTTTGGCCAACATTCACTTCCTCTTCATATATTTTTGGTGTCTTTCAAAACATGTATTTGAAGGTGTTTTCCTTTTTAAAAACAGCTGCATAATAGTTCCCACCCATCCACTCCCCTTTCTGTACACCAGTTACGTGTGTGCTTTTTAATTTTTTTCCTTCTCTCTCAACATGCGATGCCGAAGGGACTATCTTTTTTTTTTTTTTTTTTAAGATTCTATCTATTAATTTGACCGAGAGAGATCACAGTAGGAGAGAGGAAGGGAAGAGATCACAGAGAGAGGAAGGGAAGCAGGCCCCCCGCTGAGCAGAGAGCCCGATGTGGGACTCGATCCCAGGACCCTGAGATCATGACCTGAGCCAGAAGGCAGCAGCCCAACCCACTGAGCCACCCAGGTGCCCCGAAGGGACTATCTTTACTCACACCTTTTCTTGTGCCTGGAGCAGAACCTCCTAGAAGTTGGAACGCTGGGTCCAGAGCAAGGCTTCCAGGGGCCGTAGGCCAGTATCATGCTCTCTGCTACTCTCCTTTCCAGCACCCCAGAAGCCAAGGAACACCGAGCTCTCGGCTCTACCGTGCTCTGCTGTCTTGGCAGAAGGCCTACACCTTGCCGTCAGACTGCAGGCTCAAATCTGGAGGGCATTTTGGGGTCAGATGCCTCCAAAACTTGATTTTTCTGTTGCCGTTAGCCAGACAACAGCGATTTAATGGGAGACTGCTGTATGCGGGGCACTGCTGGGCCTTTTCAGACACGCACATAGTAGTCTTCAGATGTAGTCCTCAAAAATGTAGGTCAGTCTGTCTATGGACACGCTCTGTGTTATTTTTATGTCTTAATTAAAGGCACACAGAAGAAATGCTTGGCTGTAGATTGAGTTTCAATTATTATTTCACAAATCGTCCCTTTAAAGTGGGTTAGGTCGTTGTTTGTTTTTTCGGCCCTGTCCATATAAATCACTCTCTCTATAGGAAAACATGAAATTCTGTTTTCACAGAAGGCAGGGAAATAAGTTGTTTACACATCACCATTTGACTCCCTTCACTCCCGTCTTCATCACAAACATCTCAGCCACCCAAGTGAAGTTTATGTAAACTCCCAAGCCGCCCATGCAAACAAGACCCCTACAGCTTAGGAGTCTGGAGAAAGAAAGGAGTCGGATTGTCTCCTACTTCCCTTGTCACTGTGCCTGGTGCCGAATATTTCTTTTCATGTGGTCATTCACTGCCCAGAGGCTTAGCTTCAGTTCTGTGTCCTTTTTCAGTTCTCTGAATTAGGCAGGTGGTTCCCTAAAGCCGCAGTGTCTCAGAGCTTTCAGGGAGCTGTACTGATCCTTTAGGTCAGCTTCAGTACCAGTTCTTGCATTTGTTGGACTTGACTCAACCTCTGTGTCACTCTTTCTTCACGCGGCTAAGCTTCGACATGGTGATTGTCTCCCTAAATTTTGGCCCCCAGAGCTGCCCACCCCGGAGCACCGGGGAGTGATCTTGGCCTGAAGTCATACTTTCAGGGAGGCCGCCCACCCAGCGCCCTCTCTGTTGAGTCGGTGCGTGTTGAACTTAAAAAGTCGGGCAGAATTCTCCAAACTGTTGTCACCAGCCTTCATCCCATTTGGGGGTGTCGGTCTCCTATGAGTAGGACATCTTATTCAATTCAAGCCAAGACGCTGGCCTCTTGAGATCACCGGGGTTTCAAAATGGGTTACGTGTTCCTTGCAATTTGTAAACTCAATCGGTGTCCCATGTATGCCTTTACTCTAATCCTTGATAAAAATGCCGAGCAGGACAGATCGCATAGGTTCCCCATCAGAGACTTCCTTTCAGATTGCCGTTCATCTATTAGCTAGCACCTTTGGAGATAGCTGTCACCGCAGCGAAGGAACCAGCCGGCGGGATTTGTCACAGTTCAGGACAGCCTATCTCGGACATGACTGCTCACTCTGTCCTAGGCCCTCTCAGAACCCGGAAGTACTGTGTCCACTGTATTCCTCTGGTTTTCAGCCCAAGACTCCCATCATAAAAGGAAATGAGGGTGGTCTGGCATGACTCGTTCTTAGAAAACTGTGCCAGCTTCTTGTGATGGCCACTGCGTTTTTTTAAATGCTCACAGATCTTCGGCTTGATGATGCATCCCAAACTCTTGCTTGGAGATTGACAGGAGACTGGCGAGACTATAATTTGTGAGCGCCCCCTTTCTCTTCCCCTCTCAGAAATATGGGAATCAGAAGGGCTTCAGTTCTGCTCACCCTCCCTACCTCCCCACTACCTCTGTTTCCGCAGATAGCCCTCTCTTTGTCACCATTCCCCACACTGCCCTGACTTCTCCTCCTTCCCATTCCCACGGACCCCTGCCCTCAGTTTGCCTAGGTGAGAGCTACCGAGTGAGGTAATGGGTGCTAATGGGCTAACGTGTTTTTGACAATGAGTCATCTATTTACTTTTTGAGCAGGGCCTAAATCCCAACATGTGATTAGAATGGTGGTAATTTGGGGCACCACGGCAGGTTATTAATGCAGCGTGGGACGCTAAAGCGTTTGTTTCCTCTCAAATAGGTGACTACCATTTACACCCCGCATATGGCTTTCTGCCAATTGTGTTGGGGGCGATTTCAAGCCAAATTGATTGGCTAATTGCTTGTGGTCATCCGGCTTTTCAGCTGCCCATGTAGTACCCCTGGAGGTAATTAGCACTTCCAGAATTGGGGGTGAATTGGAGTTATTCACGGTCATGGCTTTTGGAGTGGGAGCAGGGGCTGTTATGAGTGAATCATTTTTACTTTAAAATGATTCCTGAGGATTGATGAGTTTCTTTAACAATTTTTAAAAATCCGTTACGGAGGAGTTTGCTATACAATTGCCTTCGAGAGTCATTGAAAGTGGCCAGTTGGGTTCTATATATTGTGAGATAAACTCATTGGAAGGAAATAGCTTCAAAAATGTCGAGCATTTTCTAAAAGCGATTGGAATTTCAATTGCAACCCTGTACCAGCACACAGAGTGGAATATTTTTCAGCCAGTGTTATGCTAAAAAGTATAGAATACATTTTTCATTAAGAATGCCTTCATATGTAAATGCTGTGTAAAACCCACTGGTATCTGACGGTGATCCCCAAATTTAGAATCATCACAACTTCCAGGCAATTTCTCTCTTTTAAAAAGATAATGTTCCTGGGTGGTTCATAGGACACAGGGTGACCAAGCAGACCATCTCGGGACCCTGTCCCTCTGCCTAAACGTGTCATTTGTCAGTGTCCGTCAGCACTGAAATTCTACCTATGTAGTCAAGGAAGGCCTACGGTCATCTACTTAAGCTTGGATTCTTCCTTTTTCATAATTCAGTAGGAGCTGATATTATCATCTTTGGGAGATTCAGCTTGAGGGTGATATGCTCTTGCAATGCAAATAAACAGCAGGCTTGGGCCACTGCCCAGCCCAGGCCTGGGAAGCCTTGGCCCAACCAGCTGTTGAGTTCCAGTTGTTCCCATGCTGTTCAGGGTGGTCCCCCAGGCTTTTGACCTGCTGACTGGTATACAGCCCCACTCCTTGAGATTCTTCTAATTTTCCCCCTCCTGTGTTAGATTCCCAGCCTTGACTAATGCGGGAATTCAGGGAAGGCTAGAGGGGAAGAGGCAGTAACTCCTGGTCATCAGATAAGCCCTAGCCCCTATTTCAGGATGGGCTGGGGTTCTAGAGATGGCATGATTTAGATAATTCTTTCTTAAACTCTTGCTTTGAAATGTCTCACAAATGGAGGAGCAGTGCCTGAGATGGTCCTTGTCCCGTATCTCTGTGATCAGAGGTCCCAGCCTGCTCTCTCTACTTCCTGTTTTCTGCAAGTCTGATTTTTACTTTCACTTGCTTGCCTATTCTCAGCCTGTCTCCTCTCCCTGACTAAATGGGTCAGATTGTGTTTCCTAAAAGGAGATTAAATTGCTCTTTGCTGGAAAAGATAAACAATCACTGGCATGGGGTGTGTGTGTGTGTGTGTGTGTGTGTGTGTGTTGGCAAGGGATTCTTGGGCGGGGATTTTAAGGCTTCTTTTCTGGAGTCTGTTTTTAATCCTAATGGGTCTTTGAATTCAAATCCTGGCTCTGCCTCTCTGTGACCTTGGGCTAGAGATTTCTGCTCTTAGACCTCTACTTTCCCGGTCTTTCAGACAAATGAGAGAAGCAGCTCACGGTGTTGTAGTCAAGGACCAAGCACATAAATGAATACGTGAGCTTCTAGTCACAGTTTCTGGGGGGCGGAGGTGGACAGGGTGGTGGTAGTCACGCTTCTGGGGTCACCCCTCTTTCACCCGGAGGGACAGACAGCAGTGGGGAAAGTTGTTTTTTTTTTTTTCTCCTGAGGGCCCAGTGTGTGACCCGGAGGAAATCTATCCCCAGTTTTTGTCCCCAGAGAACAAGCTAGATCTTCTGAGCAGGGATCAATCAAAGAGCTGTCTTCGGCAGTGGGAAGTGTCACAAGAATAAACAGCTGCTCCCTCCAGCCCGCACCCCCTCCACCCTGCACCCCCTCCTGCTGCTAAATGACTCTAGGGAAGAGGAAACCAGTCATCAAAGGCTTCTGCCACCTGTGCGCAGCTGGTAGTTCCTGAGGTCACTCCTGTAGTGACTAGAGGAGTTTAGAAAGTCTGCACTGGGCCAAGTCACCGACACAGTCATTCCCCTAAGGCTTGTCACTTCCTCCGTCCTTCACTCTGAGCTGGGAAGCTCCTTTGTAAGCTGGGAGACACTAGTCTAGGGTTCTCCCACGTCTTCCACGGTGCCATTTTGGGAACAGCCTCTCTTGAGAGATTCTCAGTATAGAGAAAGGGAGTAGGACGAGGCTGTCTTCCTTCTGTCCCTCTAGACTTTTTATTTTATTTTATTTTATTTTATTTTTAAGGAAGACGAGAAAGTTATTTCCCTTGAGTTACTTGCTGCCAAGTGTCTCTCCCAGGGGATTCAGGGCCCTTTGCCTGGCTCTAAGGTCACCAAGCCAACTAGTAGTGTACAGGGGGCCCCAAGGTAAGGCCCGTAGTCCTGTGTTTCTGATGGGGTAGGGGGGCCAGTCACTGCTAGAGGGCAGCAGAGGGCCAGGAGCAGGTCTAGAACCGCTTAACGGCCAGATGGTCACCAGACTGGCTGACGGAGCAACGGACCCCAGAGGCTCCCCATTGTCAGGGAAGAGGCAGTGTGGTCGCCAGGCAGGGGAGGCACACATATCCGAGAAGTTTTAACAGAATGTGACTATGACCCCTTACGGAGGGGTCAGCTGGGTTGCTATATATCCAGCACAACATGGTAGGTAAGGCCAAGTTTTAATAACAGGGGAGGGAAGGCTCACAGCCATAAGGATCAAGTTAGAGCCAGTGCTGGGTCAGATCTCAACTAGAGGTTGGAGTCATCACGGATGGAGAACTAGAACTGGAATGACTTGGCTCAGCCATTCACTAAAGATCTCTCAAGAAGGCCCGATGAGAGAACCATTAAGATCATGGACTTCAGAGGCACCTGGGTGGCTCAGTGGGTTAAAGCCTCTGCCTTCGGCTCTGGTCATGGTCCCAGGGTCCTGTGATTGAGCCCTGCATTGGGCTCTCTGCTCAGCAGGGAACCTGCTTCCCCCTCTCTCTCTGCCTGCCTTTCTGTCTACTTGTGATCTCTGTCTGTCAAATAAATAAATAAAATCTTAAAAAAAAAAATCATGGACTTCAGAGTCACACAGGAACTGGGGTTTGAATCACTGCCTGCCGCATATTAGCTAAGTGACTTTTTGTTGTTACTCAGCCTCTCTGCACCACAAGGAGATCACGCACATGAGGCTAAAGAGGTTTTTATGTGTCTATGCTAATTAAATGTTTGTTGAGTGAATCGTCTTTATCCAGGGGTCGTTCCAGCAAGACTGGAGTTACTGATAACAGATCCCCACCTCAATATTCTATTCCATTCTGTTTAGTACTAGTTCTTGTCCCTTGTTTGAGATGGTGCTGCCCAGCCAGTGAGGGCCTGATTGTTAGGAGAACGTGAATCCCGCTGACCGGGACCCAGGAACCGTGGGAGAGGGAAATGTCCAGGTCTGTAAGAAGAACTCTGAGATAAGGAAATTCATGTGAAAATCAGGAAAAGAGATTATTTTGACTTATTCTTAAAGGACATCTTCTCTATATTTTCATGGCTCTTCTTACAGAAATAGCTGAAAGCTTGGTGGAACAAAGAGACATTTTATGAGTCACGGGCAAGGCAAAAGTGTGCAGTATCTTGTCAGACTAAGTGACCAAGGAAATGCAATGTGGTATCCTGAATTAGAGCCTACAACAGAAAAAAGACATCAGTGGAAATCCTGGAGAAATCCAAATAAAGGCTGTAGTTTAGCTAATTGTATTAAACCAATGTCAATATTTTAATTTTGACAAGTGGTCTGTAGTTAGGTAAGATGTTAATATGATGGGAAGCTTGGTGAAAGGAGCCTTTTTTTTTTTAAGATTTATTTTTAAGCAATCTCTGTACCAAAATGGGGCTTGAGCTTAAGCTCCGAAGATCAAAAGTTGCATGTTCTACCAACTGAGCCAGCCAGGCGCCCTAAGCTTTGTAACTCTTCTGTAACTCTAAAATGATTTCAAAATGAGAAGGGTTTATTTTAAGTGGCTAACCTCTTACTTTCAACGGTGATGAGCTGTGATTTATTTTTTATTTCATGGCACTGTGTTTGAAGATGTTTCGAAAATACACAGGATTGGGAGGGGGGTAGATTACGATACTTTCTATCACATTTGCAGTTTTTTTTTTTTTTTTGAGAGAAAGAGAGAGAGAGAGAGAGAGAAAGAGCGAGCGCGAGTGCTGCCGAGGGAAGGAGCAGAAGGGAGCGAGAGGTAGACGCAGACACTGCACTGAGCGTGGAGCCCAACATGGGTCTTGATCCCAAGACCTTGAGATCATGACCCAAGCCAAAACCAAACCAAGAGCAGGTTACTTAACCAGCTGAACCACCCAGGCACCCTTCACATACACAGTTTTGAATTCTGCCCTTTTTTCTTACCAATGTATACAGACCCTTTCACCTGCCATTAAAGTATGTGAGTATAAGTGCTAATATGTAGAGTGTATAGCACCAGCTTCTCACGGATGTGCATTTAGGTTTTTTCCAACTTCATGCTGGTGTAAATAATGTGGCAGTGAACACAAGTGTAGATATATCTTTGTGCTCATTTCTGCTGTTTCCTTGGGAGTGGGGACCTGAAAGTAAAATGACCGCATCAGAGAATATAAACTTTTAAGAAGATGTTGATATACCTAGTGCCAAGGACCCTCCAGTAGGTTTTGCCACTTTATATGCCCAGGAGCAACAAGTGAGTGCCCATCTCCCTGCATCCTGATCAGCACTGAGTCCTTCCCTGGGTACTGGCTTTCACCTGGCCCCTGCTGAGATTCTCTGCTTCAACCTGTGGTTTATAATGGCTGGGCTTATCCCCTCTTCCCTTATTCTTTTACCATTATTGTGTATAATTCCTTAACCTGGCAGCTACCTGCGCCATGATTTTTTCAGGGAACATATTATATTCACAGGTAACTGGAGATTCTCTTTCATTTCCAGGAATATTGTGAATTTAACGTACAAAATTTTGATTCCTTTTGCTGTTTACACACACACAGACACAGGCACACACATACACAGTATCATTGAAAGAATGGTGTTGGGAAAAGAAGTGAAAGCTACCATTTAGGGAGACTACCCACTGGGATTTGGAGAGCATCAACCCAGCATGTGCCGGGTTGACTAGAATGTACCGTTGCCTAGCATTATGTGTTCTCCTGAATAGTAAGTAGCTTCTCAATAAACAGGACTAATGGCTGAAATCTGAAAACTTGTAGTAGTGCAGTGGAAGCAAAAGGGGCTAGAATGTTCTTGGCGGTGGAAATGCCATTTTTGTTCCTAGCTCCCTCTCTTGGGTGGCAGGTGAACTCAGGGACCTCACTTGATGCTGGTGGGCTCTGGAAGAGAGCATCCTGGCCAGCGAGCCGGGGTCCCGTTCTGCACAGGGACTGCTCGATCAGAAAACAAGCTGCCACCGCTGGGTATGTGGTTATTTCTGCTTCTGTCGCCTTTCACAGTCTCAGATCCTCTTGTATTTATAAGACTGCTTTAATAGTCTTGTCTTGTAATTACATCTGGAGACAGGAGACAGTATCTTTTGATAGTTCAAGTCCTAACGCATTTAAATTGCCCTCCTAATGCTATAAAAGAGGCAAATTATATATTCTGGTTTGCACTAGACGGCAATAAATGTCAAGGCGTCATCCACTCTGCTACTTAACTCCTTGATGCCGTCCATTTTGGTGTTCCTCACCCAGATGGGACAGTCGTGTTTTCCCATCTCTCAGCTCGAAAGAATCAAGTTGAGAGATAAATTTCACTATTCAAAATATATTAAAAGGCAGGAGCGGTTTATAAACATTGCTTTGGAAAGGTAGGCATCGCAGTAAAGTCAAGGACAGGAACCTGATTCCGTAAAGGAAACATTTCACAAGATTGTCATCTACTTTATTTTTAAAGCTGCAATAAGATGTAACGACAAAAAGACCAATGATGCATTTCAGCCAAGTGATATGAACTCTTGCTAAACCAATGAAACTGTCAGTATACTATGGTTTCACATTTTCTAGAACATACTAGGTCACCTTAGGACACTTAGTCACTTATGACTTTTTACCACTGATGCAAAATCAATTTGGCAATTTATAATCTTACATTTCATTATGAAAGTATATTATTCTGCATGAAAGCCGCTGGAGAAATAAGAGATTTCTGAAGCCCATTCATTCCTCTCCTGTTCAGGTAGAGTCATAAAGGAATAAAGCCAATCATGGTATCTGATGTTTTGAGACTTCAAGCAGTTTTTCTGATTTCTATGATTTAAAAAAAAAAGACATACCAAATGTACAATTTCTAACCCCAGATGCGATTCTGAATGTTCGATAAAATTGCGGACGTTAGAAAGTGAGAATTTTGACTGACGAGCTCTCTTTTTCACCTACCTTTTTAAAGTTTTGAGTGTGTAGGCTGAAAAAACCCTTGGCTTAAGTATGCTGGAGGGTGGGCTTTTTTGGTGTGCTATATTTGGAGTTTGGAGCTCCAGCTCTCCTCAAAGAGCTGGAGCAGATGGTTATTCATATTTAATACCGTCACATTTTTCAGTTTATTTTCTGGAAATTGGGAGTTACAGAATGATAAACCAGCTGTATTTGAGAGAGGTTTGGGGGAAAGGAAGAGGAAAGGTTGGAGGCTTTATTATTATTATTATTATGATTATTATTATTATTAATTATTACTGTTGTTACACTTGCACTTGGAAATACCTTCCCTTTTCCTCTCCAGGATGAATACGACACTGTTTTTGGAAAAACCAATGGGAGGAATAAAATGCAAATAACAGAACCTCAGTTCTAGGTGCCTATTAGCACAGTCGAGAACAGATCTGCTTTCGTAAGATCATATAGCACACAAGAACATAATTAACATTGACCGTATAGCCCTTTTCTTCTGTGGTGAACTCAACAAGGATTTCCTGGAACCCTTCCTCAGGACTGTCCATCACACTTGTAAACCCATCTCCTGACCGCCACCCCCAAGCTTCAGTCACGCATGTGACTCTGGCCACTATGGCTGCAGTAAGGCTGGGCCCTTTATTATTATTCTTTTAAGATTTTATTTATTTATCTGAGAAAGAGAGAGAGAGAGCGTGCACAAGCATGGGGAGCAGCAGAGGGAGAGGGAGAAGCAGGCTCTCTGCTGAGCGGGGAGCCCAATGCAGGGCTCGATCCGAGGACCCGGGGATCATGACCTAAGCCAAAGGCAGACGCCCAACTGACTGAGCCACCCAGGCACCTCAACACGGGATCCTTTAAATGGGAGACTTAAATTTGAGCTTTTCTTCCTTTTTGGGCTTAAGTCGCAGGCAGGCAGGGTTGTTTCACAGTATTCATTTAGATTCAGCTCGTGATCCAGCATCTCTAGTTTGTACATGATGCGAAAACCGTGCTCCCGAGATTCTTGCCGGCCCCCACTGTCCCAGGTATTTCCACTCACTGGTGTTCCTCCTATTTGTGTCTTCTCTCTCAGACTACAGTTTGAACACATGAGCGCACACTGAATGAAAAGATAGAAATACAGAGGAGGAATTGAATAATTAAAACAAGAGGCACTTTGCACTTTCTGTCTTGCTGAGAAAGGTATTAGAGTGAGGTGTAACTGGCTTTCTGTGCACCAGGCATGGGAACAGTTGCCTGCACCTGCACTACTGTCTCATTAAAACTCATGGCTGCCTTGTGGAGTAGGCAGTATTATTCCCTATTTTAGAGCTAAGGACTATGGCTTAGGGTGATGAAGTCACTGGCTGGAGGCACAATGCTAGGACACGGTAGAGTTTAGTTTCCAGTTCCAAACCTTGACTCGAATTCCGGCGTTCTGTGGTTCCAACAGGGTGTTACTGTGATACAATGAAGTCTTGAGAAGCCGGATTACATAGGGAATGGTAGCACACACCGTAAGAGGGGTTTTAGAAGGGGCTCCTGGGTGGCTCAGTTGGTTAAGTGTCTGCCTTTGGCTCAGGTCATGATCCCAGGGTTCTGGGATCGAGTCCCAAGTCAGGCTCCCTGATCAGGCTCTCCCTCTGCCTGCCCCCCCCCCCCCACTGCTTGTGCTTATGTGCTCTATCAAATAAATAAAATCTTTGGGACACTTGGGTGGCTCAGTTGGTTAAGCAGCTGCTTTCAACTTGGGTCATGATCCCAGGGTCCTGGGTTCGAGTCCTGTATTGGGCTCCTTGCTCAGCAGAGAGCCTGCTTCTCCCTCTGCCTCTGCCTGCCACTCTGCCGGCTTGTGCTCTCTCTCTCTGACAAACAAGTAAATAAAATCCTTTTTTTTTTTTTAAAGAGGGGTTTTAGAAGGTAGGTGAATGAACAATTTTGGCTCTTTTTTAAAAATTAAGAATCATTTATTGGCATCATACCTATTAACTTTAGAGAGTTCAAAAATACAGTGAAGATAGAGAAGAAAATAATTCATTCACGATGCTAGGACCCAGAGATAACCACTCTTAATGGCTTGGTTAATAGACTATTTAATAGACTACAGATACACACACACAATTTTAAACAAGACTTATAATATACACACCATTTTATAACCTGCTTTTTAAACAACCTAGCAATATTTTGTAAATATTTTCCCATGTTATTACATAGAGGTCAACATGTTGAGTGGTTTTGCAATATTCTGTTGCCTGGGTGTAGCATAATGTATTTAACCAATCTGTCTTGGATATCTTAATGAGAACCAGTCCTCTGGTTCAGGAATGTGCCACTGATGTCATAAAATGCATGGTAATGAGGCTTGTCAAAATACGCAGCTATGCGTTTCATTATTAGGTAGCTATGGCTGAATGTACATAATGTTACATACTTCTTTTTAAGCTGGTGGTTTCTTAGGACGTCGGCCCAAAAGTCTAACTTTCACAGTTTCTGCTTAGACATCGACAGGCAACACTAAAGCCAATAACCACCTCCCGCCTCACAGAGGCAGCTAGAAGGATGATGGCCAAACACAAGGTATAATTTAAGGGAAATAGAAAGAATATTATAAAGCCACAAAACAAGGATGAAACAAAGGATGTTTTCAAAGAATATTTCATGTTATGAAAAATGATCATATGCTAAAATTTTATAAGTAATAGGGCATGAAACTATATATTTCCCCAGTTTGATTAAAAAAAATCACATATACATCTATGTTATAATATCTGGGGATTTTTTTGGGGGGGATGGTAGGATAACAGCTCATTTTTATTTCTCTTCACATCTTTCTGGATTTTTCTAAGATTTTATGGCAATATATACATTTACTATAAAAAATAATTTTACTCGAGGGAAAGAACTTGATCATCATTTACTTGATGTTGAGGGAAGCCTCAAATCATCACTCAGTGCTCACATTTTTAAAAAAGTAACACTTTTGATGATGTACTATGTGCTAGGCTCTGTGCTAGTATCTCAGTCTTTACAGCAACCCTGGAAGCTACCATTATTTGCCCTTTTGAGGAAGCCATTTTGCCTCAGACCCCCCAGCTGGGAAAGGCCAGAGCCAGCATTTGAACTTGTGTCTATTTATTTTCAAAGCCTGCGTGACACGAGATAGAGTGGGGACAAAATCTAGGGAAGTTTATTTATTTTTAACTGGTTGAAAACCAAGCAGTCAAAGCAGTTCTGGGACAAGAAAATACAAGTTGATGGTCTGGATATGGGTATAGGGTATTTATGCTAACAAAACCTGGGAGGTCCTTTGGCGCCAGGGGGTTAGCCCAGGGGCTCTGCCTCCCTGGGGCTAATAATATCTAACCTCCTGGGGCTTTTGTGAGGATTCAATGAGACAATGCACATAAAGGGCACATGGTACATGCTTGCTCAACAATGTAGCTAGTATTATTATTTCTCTCATTTAGGACCTTGCTTGTTATAGGGATTAGAGGTTCCAAGAAGCCTGAGGCAGGACATGTTTACCCTAGTGAATCCTGTCAGGTCTTAATAGTCCTCAAACATTCCTGACCAGTTGAAATGCCTTTTATTTGAAACTTTCAAATAAACAAGCGCTAATCAGCTTTGTGGACCCCACCAGCTTTTTCAGAAAGCTATTCTGTTTCTTGGGGGGTTATTTATTTACTCACTGAAGATAGGGACTTTGTGTAATACAAGGGAAGCAGGAGGTGATTGGTTTGAAGTTAATAGGCAAGCTTTCATTTTTTTTTTTTTTTTTTCCTCCCCCTTTTAACCTGAGGAAGCTTGATTGGGTTACGCTCCTTTAAGACTCTTGGAGAGTCTGGGAATTTTGAGAACAAAAGCTCTGTAGGGAAGCCACCAAACAGAGAAGGCTCTTCACCAATCTTTGTACATTCTTAAATTTTTCTTTCTGTCCACCCCCCCACCCCGCCTTCAGTCCCTTGAATTGAGTGGCATTATCTTGAAGCCATGGAGATTTAAGAAACAAGCAAGGTTGGCCTCTCTTTGTTGAGTTTATGAAAGCCATATTTAGTTTTAGGAGGAATGTGTTTTTCCCTTGGGAGGCCCCTCTGTACCTGCAGCCATCAGAAATTCCATATTAAAATCCCACATTTAAGTCTTTACGGCGAAAGTCTGTTCTTGCATGTCTGGACCGAGTCCAGCTGTCAGACTGAGAGATTACTGACTTTCTCTTCTCAAGCGAGTGGTTTACATCTGCTGCTTCCATTTCTTTACTACTCATTCCGAAACACCTTGTAATCTGGCTTCTGCCACTGCCTCTTTGCTCAAATTGTCCCCCTGCAGATTACCAGCAACAGACTTTTCGCTGATTTCATTGGGGCTTATTTTTCTTTCTCACCCTTGAACTTGGCTTGAACTTCGCTTGGCTTGTGACACTACATGGATCTGTTTCCCTCCTACCTGTCTGGGCATTCCTTTTCTCCTTTTTTAATGGCCGATCTTCATCTTCCAGCCAAAGGTCTGCAGTTCTGACTCCTTACCCATGCCCCAGTCCCGTGTTTCTTTTTTTTTTTTTTTTTTTAAAGATTTTATTTATTTGATAGAGAGAAATCACAAGTAGACGGAGAGGCAGACAGAGAGAGAGAGGGGAAGCAGGCTCCCTGCTGAGCAGAGAGCCCGATGCGGGACTCGACCCCAGGACCCTGAGATCATGACCTGAGCCGAAGGCAGCGGCTTAACCCACTGAGCCACCCAGGTGCCCCCAGTCCCGTGTTTCTTACGGACTGATGATAATTAAAACAATCTTGTGGAGTCCAGCATCATGTACTTAATACATATCCTCTCCAATTCTTACAACACTCTTCAAGGCAGAGAGTCTTAAACCCATTTTACCTGAGACGAAACCAGCTTGGGTAAGTTACATACACTTGTATTTTTCCATTCAGATCTCTAACTATCAACTGAAACTCAGCAGAGAACATCTTCTCTGGCTCCAAACCACCAAACTCCTTCTCACTTTAAGGTGATGTCACTCTGCCACTTTCTGCTGTATCACCTACAGCCTGAGAGAGTTGAAAATCAGACAGGTAATTGCTTTGGAATAATGCCCTCCCTCCCCAATAAAACCAGCCCTTTCAAAATCCCCCAAGCCCAGCTCATGAACTCATGTCTTGAAAATTGAAGTTAGCTTGAACTTAGGACCAGCAATTCGCCACCATGATGAGAACTAAGTCTGACAACTTTCTCACACTGCCTGCTCAGGGTTGCCCAGAGTTAAGCTTGACTGGAAGCTCTGTTGGTGCCGTTGGCCAGTCCTCGGAAACGCTCTTCCCAAGCTCGTCCCTCCCCTAGGCAGGGCTGGCGGAGCTTCTGGACAGTTCCCAGTTCACCACCCCTTTCTTGTCTCTTGGACTAGAAAACCTATTGGAATGTGAGTGATTTGGCAATGGTATTTCTATAGTATCAGAACAACTCTCAATTCACTATTTTTTAAAGAAAATTACTTACAAATGTTGGTAGTTCGGTATTAGTAACAGCTGATGCAAAGCACATACTCACAGCTGATCTGGACATGCCAATGTGTTGAGACCATGAGTCTGAAACCACTTGCACAGATTCTTAGGGAAGGCCCCAAATGCCCACACAGCTTTCTTCTCTGGGTGGCGTGTTTGCTTAATGCAAAAAAATGTAAACCTGATACTCAGAATCAGAGAATTGAGGAACTCTGCCTCTTTTTGAAGGCGGGTAACGGGACCACCAAACACTAACATCTCATTGAGGATTCTCCACATGCCAAACCAGATGCTTTCCTTGGGCTGTTTTTACTCTGCTGGCATCTTTGTGACCATTTCATTTTTTAAAGGCGGGGATCTGCCATGGCTGCTGTCATTTTCAATGGGAGCAGTACAAAAGGTCAGAAGTTCGGGTATACGCCATTCTTGTGAAGTGAGGCTAAAACAAAGTATAGACCCACTGAGAAGTTTCAGTTATCTATTCAGGACTTCACTTCACTTTCTTCTATTAGTAAGGCACAGGAGCCCAGAGCTGTGGTGACACCGCTCTTCAATCAGACTTAACTAGGATGGCAGCATGGTGTCGATGGATAAACATATTCAGATTAACCTTTGGTGAATTATCTTTTTTTTTTTTAAAAGGTTTTATTTATTTATTTGTCAGAGAGAAAGAGAGAGAGAGAGAGAGCGTGCACAAGCAAGGAAAGCAGAGGTAGCAGAGGGAGAAGCAGGAGAAAGGAGCCCTATGTAGGGCTCGATCCCAGAACCCTGGGATCGCAACCTGAGTTGAAGGCAGGCGCTTAACTGATTGAGTCACCCAGGCATCTGTGAATTATCTCCTTAATAAGGAAATGAGAGGGGTGCCTCTGCCTTCAACTCAGGGGTTAAGCCTCTGCCTTCAACTCAGGTCATGATATCAGGGTCCTGGGATTGAGCCCCAAATTGGGCTCTCTGCTTGGCAGGGAGCCTGCTTCCCCCTCCCCCTCTGCCTGTCTTTCTGCCTACTTGTGATCTCTCTCTGTGTCAAATAAATAAGTAAAATCTTTAAAAAAATTAAAATATTAAAAAAATAAGGAAATTAGAACATACTTTTTTTTTTTTAATTGGAAGAGCTGGGTATTTAATCACTGGCATGAAAAGAAGATAGAAGGCTAAAAAAAAAGAAGATAGAAAGCTGATGCGTTTTCCAGGATTTTAACCTATATCCGGTTGAACAAATGTGTAAATATTGTCCTACATGCACTGTGTACGTATGTGCTTTGTTCACAGCTAACACAGTGCCTATCATGGAGCTGGGGTTCCATTAAAATTTGTAGAATGAATTTGTTCCTTTGGCAAAATGAATGTTAAATAGTTCTGAGTTTTTAAGACATGGTGGTTAGCATAAAGAAATATTTGATGGGGGTAGAATCTAATTTGAAATTTAAAAATCACCAAAATGTTTATGTTTTAAGAAAAAAATTGATTCCTAAAGGTAAAATATTAACAGTATCTCACCAGGCTGCTTTTTGTTTTCTTCTTGGACTATGCTATAAAGAGCATTTTTCACATTTAACTTATTAGCACACGCCAGTTAGGTCGTAGGCAGTAGGGAAGAGGTGAAGTTGAAAAGGTCACTGGGAAACATCGCTCCCATCTGGTCACAGTGGGTCATGGAAGACCCGCATCAGATTCCCTGGGAGGCTCGGTATGTTCTTGGGCTGTCCCTGCAATTCTTATGCCCTACAAGCAGCAGCCAAGGTGACCTGTGACGTCTTAATGCTCCTCTGAGTAAAGTCACTGAATAGAAGCCTAATTACAGCCAGTCTAGCACATGGGGAATCAATTCAGTCGAGAAATGGTCCTAAGTACCTTCTATGTGCTCGGATTGTGTGATGTCTTCTGTGGAAGTGTGAAACGTGGTCCTTAACCCAGAGATGCTGAATGGCAAGGCAGTTACCGATGAAATAGACAACAGTAGCACTCAGAGAGGCATAGTTGGAGAAGCAGTTGTGAAGATCAGGTAGTATATAAGCTTTCCAGTAGCAAGGAAGATGGGGTCAGATTAGAAATAGAATTTCCCAAGGTTTGCCAGACGATCGGTAGAAGTTGGAGGTACTACTCAAGTCTTCTAACTCGTAGATACTGTTTTCATTCTGTCAGAGGTGGTTATGTGGCATTTTGACACACTTGCGTGGATCAGCTATTTTGATGCTGGGAACTTTGTGATAAGAGGCCATTTCGACATGGGGGGAGAGGACTTCAGTAACACCCCGCAAAACTGACTAATAAAACACGGAGCTACTTTTTTTGTTTTTTATTACCAAGTAATGAGGAAAATCGCTTAGATTCACTTCATTCCTCAGCCTTCAGGGTGGAGACTGGGGATGAGGTGGGGGGGGGTCAAGGTCGGAAAGGGCGGCATGGGTGGGGTGAAGCTCGGAGAAGGGATGCGGGATGGAATGGGGGGGTGGTCAGGCGCCATTGGGCAGGCAAAGCCCACATCGCCAGGGCCATGTGTTCTATACACTTGTCCATCTCTGAAAGGCCATTAGTAATTCGGGGCACGTTATCTCTTCATTCTCTGAGAATTCTTTTATTTCTTGACGAGTTTGTTTCTTAACATTTCTGATTCCAAACTTTCAAGGGGCAGGAAGAGATATAGAGAAGGATATTTGGATTACAGCCCGGTCCCATCATCCCAGATGCAGGCTCCAGTGGGACTCCTTGAGTCCGTGACTCTGTCGTCTCCTTAATACTCCATGTAATATGCTATGGAAAAATAATAGGTTTGCTCTATTTTCAAAAGGTTTGTCCTCTTTCAAAATCGAATGAATTGAAGACTCTTCCTTTTTTTTTTTTCCCTGATTGTAAATGGATGAAATTTCCACTTTCTCCATGTAGTACTTAGTGTAAAATTATTTTTAAAAATTTACCTCTGAATGATGAAGATGATAATGCAGTAAAGGAACACACATTCAGATGGGCATAGCGAAGACAACGGCAAGTGGCCATCCGCGGTAATCTGGATAAGGGTTGAGGATAAAGCATCAGGGACATAAGGGACCAATGGCCTCCAGTAAATCTGCGTTTCTCATGGCCGCGATCATAGTGTCTGCATCAGAGCAACCGTGCCAGAATGTCAAATATAAATATAGGGTGTCTGGTTTTTAGCAAAACATTTGAGAGTCCTTCTGTAAGATCCTTGTACATAAGATTGTGAAATTTGACTGCATAACTAGTCATTAGGCAGATTCCCAGCTGGTTGAGCAACCGAATCGGTATCCTCCTGGAGGAAGATGTTTTTAGTTAAGGGCCAGGGAATAGCTTTTCGGCTCTACCTGGACATTCATTCATGGAACAAGTACTGAACACCTACGATGTAAAAGGCACCCTGCTTAGCAGCGTGAAGGAAACAGAGTCCAGATCACCGCCCCTGCCTGAAAACAGCAGATTCCTGATCCTAACTGATCACAAAGACAGGCTTTCCACTTTGCAGATAATATAGAGCTGGGTGGCGTAGCTTAATATACAGGATGACAGAATCCAGATTTAAAATGACCTCAACTTGTAGGAACTCTAGGTCAAAACCTACAAGCTGAAATTTAACAGTGATCGATGTAAAGTCTTGAATTTAGGTTTAAAAAATTGCATATGTACAGGATATGAGAGATGTGACTTGGCAGCAGTTTATGTAAAAAGTTCTTGGGGATTTAGTTGATCACAAGTTTAATATGAGCCAACAATGTGGTGTAGCTTATTTTTTTTAAGCAAAACAATTTTAGGCTGTATTAGAAGCATGTGTGCTGATCAGACCACATCTGGAGTATTATGTTCAAGTAGAGTCACCGCATTTTATGAACATTGACAAAGTTGAGTATATCCAGAAGATAGTGACCAGCAAGGATCTGAAATGATGTCACATGAGAAATGGTTAAAAGAAAGAACCAAGGACATTTAGGTTTTGCTTCAGGCCTCCGTTTATTTTATTTAATTTTATTTTTTTTAAGTAGGCTCCTGCCCAATGTGGGGCTTGAACTTGTGACCCAGAGGTTAAGAGTCACCCGCTCTACCAACTGAGCTTGAGACGGGTGAGTCCTCAGCAATGTTTAGAGAATGAACGAGTAGAATTTCCACATGTGAGGGCCTTGGGGAAAGCTGATGGAAAACTGCAGTGCCTGGCATCTGTAGTCATTAAATAAAAGGACAGAAAAGGAACTTAAAAAGTTCTAAAAGCTTTAGAATGGGTCTTTTTTCTCATGTCCTTTTGGCCTTTGCCAGGACCTGATACTGGATTTATGTGTCTGCTTTAACATAAATCTTATTGGAAGGGGAGGTAAATCATGAGAGACTATGGACTCTGAAAAACAATCTGAGGGGTTTGAAGTGGCGGGGGGTGGGAGGTTGGGGTACCAGGTGGTGGGTATTATAGAGGGCACGAATTGCATGGAGCACTGGGTGTGGTGAAAAAATAATGAATACTGTTTTTCTGAAAATAAATAAATTGAAAAAATTAAAAAAAAAAAAAAAACAAAAATGAAAAAAAAAAAAAGCATTCTCTCCAGAAGGAGCATGTAAGAAAATGAATCCAAGTGCAGGCACTAGTTATCAAGGACATGCAAATGAAAACAATGAGATAACATTTTTTTTAAAACACGCAGATTAGGAAAAGAGTATCTAAAAAATATAAAATATTCATGGTTAAATCCAATAGTTCTACTTCTGGGACTTTGTTCTATGAAAGCTACCCTGAATACAGAAAAAAGAAAGCCTTATGAAGAGAGGTGTTTTCTGATAAAAAAAAAAATTAGAAACAACAAAATATTCAATAATAGAGGAGCGAATGGTTATATTAACTGTGATAGGTCCATTCGATATAATGTTATAAAGCCATTAGAGTTTGTAGCTTTCACAGGATATGCAGCTGTGTATATACAGTATGCTATAACCAAGCAAAAATAAATAAATCTAAACCTGTGTGTAGAAAAATCCTGGCACGTCTCACACCCAAATGTCAACATTGGCTGTTCTTCAGTGTGAAAAGATCAATTATTTTCACATTTGGTCTCCTATTTTTGCATTCTCTGGATTTTTCTTTAAAAGGCATTTTTTACATTGTATGTAGAGTCTAGGCCGTCAGCCCTGCCGTGTTTTGTGTGGAAAAGACAAATCCAAACGACTTCAGAGTAAAATTGATTTTCATTCTAAATTTAATTTACTTAATTTTAATCCACTTTAATTCAAAACACATGTAACTGTACATCATGAACAACTTTAGATCAAGGGTATGTTAATGAACTTCTCAAATGAAAGATGATGCAACTCTTCAAAAGAAAAAAGGTTAGCATCCCAGATTCTCGAGAGCCAGGAACCTTTTGCAAAGGGAGATGATAAAGTGCCTTGTAGGTAGCAGGCACTTAATAAAGTCTTGAGTGACTGGCTCCTAGAGGTGAGGAGGGACAAATGAGAGATGGATTGCTAATGGGTGAGCTTGAACGTCTTGATGGATACCAGAAGAACCTGGATATCAGGTATTATCTTGTTAAATCACAATCTGTTCGAAGGGGTATTTAGATATTGCTCAGATGTATCAAAGTTCAAGCTGTCACTCCTCTGTATATTGCAAAAATGCATCCATTACAAGTAATTTCCTCTAACCCATGACTCTAGATATTCAATCCAGTTCAGTTTTCTTCTTGTATCAAAATTACTAGTAGTTTCCCCAATATCCATTGTTTGATTTCACATGACGGCAGGGATTCTTGGTCCTTGAGTCCTTACTGTTTTCCTAATTCCACTTAAAAAAAAAAAAAAGGAAACTGCATACCTCAGAAAACTGAATGGTTCTGTTCTGTTTGTGGTATGGGGGAGATCAGCACTCTACCAGGGGTAAATAACAGATCTGGTTTCACTGAGACTGTTCAGAATGTTTGAAGACCATCTAGGTTTGAAGAAAGTGGAATTTTTACATATGTTAACATTTAGTGATCTTGCTTTTTGTAACTTCAGCTCTTCTTAATGTGCATATCTATTTCTGTGGAATTAGCTTCCTCCTGTTTTCATGTATATTTCATGTTAAGGACAATACTGTTAGCAAGGTGAATTTAGTAACAATGATTTATATTCTTATTTTTTTTTGTCCTTTTGGTCTCCCCTCTCCTATGTCTTCCTCTCTCCTATTTTAAATATTTCCTTCATCTTTTCTTCTGTCACCTTATTTCTGTCCCAATGGGAAGAAAACTGTTCTTCAGAACTGGTCAAATCCCTTGTTTTTTTGTTTGTTTGTTTGTTTTGTTTTCTTTTACTCCAAATCTCTGCTAAATGAAAAATTTCGTACAGCATTGGATTGGCATTTGCACAAAGCCAAAGAATGGAGAGTTTTTGAGAATGGATTCGATATGCATTTTCTTTTAAGGTGTCCTAGGCTGGTTGATGCTGACAAGAGATTTTTCGTCTGATAACCCAAAGGTGTGATCTCCCTGGGACGAGTATTCTTACGTGAGGATCTGGATAACTTGAAAGCAAGCTGTGTACTTCAAAGCTCCTTTTGCCTCAATCACAGTTAACTTTATAGTCTCACTGGTCTGGCAAGTGGTAATAGCTCGATCATTTGTCTGCAGATAACGCCATTGGAACCTGTGGATTATTTCAGTGGGGGATAGCCAGTGGCTCTTTGATCTCCACTTAGACAGAGATAGAATAATTCAGAAAGAATTCTATTGGCATGATTTATGGCAGAGATGGCACAATTTTATGAATGTTTCCGCCCACCCCAGTATGTCCATCCCAGTAAGTCCAAAACACGTTGGCAGATCTCAGTAGAAGATTACTCTTTCCATTGTTCCTATTTTCTATGAAATGGGGTTCTTGGTGACATGATTTTTCAACCCCCCCCCTTTTTTTTTTAATAAAATGGTTTTAAGAATAAGTGTCTACTGATCGTTAAACATGTAGAATATTGGTGCTTGGTGAGGACAGGGGAAAAGTTTATTTTGAAAGGCGCAGATGGTACCCCATAGGTTAAAGATGATGTGGGAAATTTGCTTTCTTTACCGTGTGTGTAAGGTCATGTACAAATGGCCAGAAAGCAAATGAGAGTTACCCCTAAGGCCATTTGCACTTAGATGCCAACTTTCTTTCAGGAAAGGCTGTTTTGCTTTTATTTTTCTTTTTATACAAATCTGGGCCCCAATGTCGTTTGTTAGTTTCTCTCTTTTATGGCTGCTTATTTAGGGCTGTTTCATCAAGGGCTTAGGTTTCTCTTTGAAGTATCTGAGTCCTACGTCTATAATGCAGTCCTCAAAGCCTCTAGTGATTAACTAGCCTGGAGCCAGTAACCTAGCCAGCATATTTTGCCTTAACTGCCTCTTGCCTTCTCAGCAACACTGGAGTCCGGGGGGTAGATACGCTAGAAAGATTATTGGTGGTAGCACATTTCCTTCTCGATGGCTTTGTCGGTCTTGGGAACATCTTCCCTGTCTTTCTCTGGGTAGCCAAAGACTCTGTTTTCACAGCTAAGTCTTGCCTCCTCCTCTCTTTCTCAAGCCGGCCTGACAGTGGCCTCACCACTTAGGTTTATCATTCTCTAGGCTTTCATGTATTTTCCTTTTTTATTTCCCAGTTAGTTTGCAGTGCTCTGGAGGGGGAGACCATGTTTTAGAGAATATTTTTTTTTTTAGAATAATTCTTTTATTCACAAGATGTATGTTTTCCAGTGACACACTTTATTGTCACACAGTTGGAGACCAGAGGATGAAATGATATAAGAAACAGAGGGCTCTGGAATGTCAAAGAAAAAAACAACAACAACTTTGGAGACAGGAAGGATTGGTACTAAGCTCCCCTTAAATACCAGTTAAAATAAAGTCAGATATATGTATCAGAAGACATAAGCTGGATATAGATGAGAATGTTAATGTTTATTTTAAGGTTATAGCCCTGGGAGCAAAACATTTCAGCTGTACTTCTGCCCTTTATTTTTTATTTTTTTATTAAATCTTTTTTTTTAAGATTTTATTTATTTATTTGACAGACAGAGATCACCAGTAGACAGAGAGGCAGGCAGAGAGAGAGAGAGAGAGGAGGAAACAGGCTCCCCGTGGAGCAGAGAGCCCGACGCGGAGCTCCATCCCAGGACCCTGGGACCATGACCCGAGCCGAAAGCAGAGGCTTTAACCCACTGAGCCACCCAGGCGCCCCTACTTCTGCCCTTTAGACTATGTTGGGGATCTGTTCCTCAGTACTGGTACAGCTGCTGCGAAAGTTCTCAGGGGCTATGGTGGTGGAGATCTTCCGGTCCCAGCCTGAGGGCCAGCCAGAGAGCAGGGAGCCCGTGGGCCAGGCCATCGGTGCCTTTTCTGCTGTTCCAGTTGCCGGCTTCTGTGTGTCTGCTTCTCCCAGAGCGAATCAGAAATCCGAGAGCCAGAATTAGGACAGTGAAGGAGAGACCCCTGAGCGCCAGAAAGGCGAGGAGAGGAGTGGGAATGAGGAGTCAGCCCCCTGTTGGCTCCCCACAGTGTCGCCCTTTCCTTCTCCGCCCATGACTTGCTGGCAAAGAGATGCCAAGTTCAGGAACAGAGGTGAAAACAAAAGGGAAGTCCAGTGCAACGTTGTTTAGAATAGTGAACAATCACAAATGGTTGCATAGAGCACAAGAAGATGAAACCATAAAAATGGTGTTTTCAGAGATTTTTAATAATGGCAAAAATTGCTCACAAGCTAATATATATGTAAAAAAGCAACACATCTGATTCCAGTTGACTGTCTATAATACACATAGAGAAAATACTGAAAGGAAATGACTAGAATATTAATGGAGATTATTTTTTGGATGATGGAATCACGGGTAGTTCCTTTGTATTGTATATTCTAAAATTTCCACAATGCAGATTTGTAAGTCTTTTTTTTTTTTTTTAAGTATGATCTCCATTTTATTTTTTTTCCAGAGAACAGTTTCTCTTCAGTGTTTAAGGACTTAGCTTCTTCCATGAGCTTCGGTGGGGGTGGGGAGGTAGCACCCATGGGTCTAAATCAGGGTGGGGGTAGGGGTGTTGGGTCCTTCCACGCTTTGGGGGAATGATTCTAGACTGACTAGAATAGAATATAGTCTCAGACAGCTTGGGACACACAGAGGCATCGAAGATACTCGCTTTGGGAATGTCCCTGGTGGCAGCGGCCTTTTGTGGAGCTCCTTTTTTTCCTGTGGTCACCTTCAATTAACCAGGAAGACATAGGTTGGTAAAAAGTTTCAGAGAAGATGAAGCCTCGTACCTTAGTTTTGCTGTATCCCCCAGACCTCAGGCCTGGAGTGAGGTAGGCACCACTGGAGTTCCCTCAGGGACCACAGCAAGTCTGTGTGGATGGCCTCCGACTCTCCAGAAAGCGTGTGTCCAGTTGCTCCTTCTTGCTACCACTGCTTGGTTGCACTTTTTATTGAAAACACATCCATTGTTTTTTCCTCACAGACTTTATGCACAGGGCCCTGTATGTGCCAGGCAATCGAGAAATATTTGATTGATTGTTATCTTCTCAATGCAAAATCAACATTTAACATTCAAATATTGAGGTTTCCCTGTGCCACGAAACAAAGTCTCTGCTAGGAGAATGCTCGACTGCTTGGAACCAGCTACTATAGGTCAGTTGGCCTGTGGGCGTTCGGCTTCTGTGCGTTAGTGTGAGTAGAACTTCATAACCACTAGACTACCAGTCAAATCACTTAACAGCCACCTAGAAAATTGGGACCCTCTAATGGCTGGTGGGAAAGCTGGAGTCCTGGAATTCAGTTAAACTATTAACTGAACATTCCTTGAAGTAGGCTTCTGGGTTGGGTGGTGGGGGCGGGGTGGGGGTGGTGGGGTAGCCTGAGTGTAGAGAATGGTTCAGACTCAGTCCCCGTTCCCTGGGATCTTACAGTCTAGTGGAATGGGGGTCACTGAAGAAGACTGATGGTAAGCATTCTGAGGAAGACACGCTTTCACAACCAAGAGCCGTGCACCTCATTTGGTCGGCAGTGGCTGTGAAGGTCAGCCCCCGAAGGTGCTGGGACAAGGAGGAGAAGGAGGAGATACATGAGAGACAGTGGAAGAAGGAACAAGGGAGGGTCATGAGAAGGTAGATGTGGCCTCAGGGAAGGAGTGCTCCGTTCAGTACCATGCTGATGTTGGCCGGGGCTACCGTGGGGCCAAGGCACGCTCACCTCCATGTCCCACACTGTATGAGACTGATGTTCTTTATAATAACCAGAGCCATCGAATGGCTTATGTTTCACGTACAGAACTCCACTTACAAATACAGGAAAGATCCATACAGCAACACACAAGGATTTAGAAAGTTACTTTTTATCCAAGAAGACCTCAATCTGCAAATACTTAACAAGGTCAGACGTCATGGGGGATACCAGAAAGCCATGTGTGTGTCTCTGAGCAGTTTACTTAGCCGAGAAGACCAGACATATACAAGTGGAAAGTTTACTCTTGCTTTAAGGCAGTGCGGGCCAATTGCCGAGAGACAGTAACAGCCAGCGGAGGACAGGGGATGGTGAGCTCCCCTGGGGCTTTGGGCAGTTGGGAAAAGTTTCCAGGTTCTTGAGCTGGCCTTGGGGGCTGGGCAGGATTTAGGCTAGCCCAACATATGCCAGATCTGCAGAAATGTGGTCTTTTGCCCTCTGAGAAGTTACAGCATCTGACCTGCTCTCATAAACTCCTCCCCAAAACAGGCTTGTGCACTTAGCAGTAATAAATTGAACCATCAACTCCTTAAAGCACACCTGGTTGATAATTAGCTCAATCACATTGTGTTTCGGTCATTACCCTTGGATTTCCCAAGGATGAGCTTAATTCATCTCCCACATTAAAGTGAGTGCCGGCATGACCCAAACTCCACTGAATAGAATTTCTGTCTCTATTATGTCAATTTAATGCTGTGGTAGTTTTATTGCAAAATAGGTATTGGGTTACAATTTGCCACCCAAATATCTGCGCAGAAATCGTTAATGTGTGCTGTAAAAAGATCTCCAATGGCAGAAGCCTCTCTTTTATCCTAAACAGTGCTTGATCTGAAGGCAGACCAAGAGGAAATGAGTTGCAGCCCTGATTCGGGGAATTTAGAGTTGATAAGATGAGCTGTTGTTTATTCAGAGACAACTTATTCAGGTTTTATAGCTTATAAACGTATTGATGATGGATACAGCCCCTTGCTTCCAAGGGTTTACAGAGCTTATTTTGTGTTTTAACCACAGTCCCTTCACCTCTGACCTGCTGCTGGAAGTGAAGGGGAAAACTGGTGGCGTATGTGCTCTATTAGGAAAGGAGGAAGGCAAAGGGGCAGCTTTATTGTATCAGATTACTAGCCAGATGCCTGGAATGCTCACATCTACTCACTGGCTGCTATTTAAAAGGGAAAAATACAGATCTAACCACTTCTAGGAATGGTGCCAGGTGTCTATATGAAGGCAACCCAACTCCAGAAGGCTATAAAAATAGCCCCCAAGTAGTAGGTTCTGATTTCCCACTGAGCTGACCAATAAATCCAACAACCAGTTAATTAAAAATGCTGGGAGGGAATGTTCATCCTCCATTACCCACCTGTCCTTGTGAATACTCACTGGTTACAAACGGGAGGCTACAACTTAGCGCGTCAGTGTCCGGATTAGGAAACACTCTTGTTCCATCGCACAGCCATCCGGAGATAGAAATGGCCAGTGTGGTTGCCTGATACCCCTACTTGGGTGTCAAGGTTTATTTGAGGGCAAAGCGATGGGAAGCTTCCAAACACAAATCGAGTCATTTGCCTTGCCTTGGGGTTTCCGGCACCATCCGGAAAGAGCATATTTAGACCAGCTACCTCGTCTCTGCCTTGTTCAGGTTATGGCTTTTCCTCTCATGTGTCAAAACCTGATGGCAAGCCTTCTTGCCCTGACTGCTGCTATGAACAGTATAGCTCAAGAGACTGAGAGAAGAGAGTGCTAGAAGTTGAATCTTCTAGAATCTTAAGTTGATAAAAATTAAAAAAGAAAATCAGTCAGTAAAGCAAACAAAAACTTGGACAGAGTAGACCATCAATATCAGGTCTTGATCTCTCGGGGTCCTGGGATTGAGCCCCGCATCTGGCTTCCCACTCAGCGGGATTCTGCCTGAGGATTCTCTCTCTCCCTCTCCTGCTGCTCATCTCCCTGCTTATTCTCTCTCTCTCTCTCATATAAATAAATCTTAAAAAAAAAAAAAAAAGCTGGAAAGAGGAAAGCTGTGGGGGTGATGGAGGGTGAGGGAGACACAAACTCACTGAACCTAACTGGTCACCAGGAACCTTTTCTGAGATAGTGCTATTAGTGAATTATGTTTCTTGCAGACTCTTTTTAACTTAGAGGCATTTTGATGGAAAAGAGAATGGTCATGAAACTTGACTTCTAGCTAGGCCTCTGTCACTTACGAGTCTGTTTCCATTTCCTAGAGCTCTGTTTCCTCCATCTGTGAACATGCTGGCCTAGAGAAGCACTAGTGATTCTTTGTCCACACCCTAAATTCATAGGACAGTTGGCTTTTGAGTCTTTATGACTTAAAACTGGAAGTTTTCTTATAGAGTGAAAAGTTTTAGGAGAGACTGCTGAGTCCCAGGGTGCAGAAGCTTAGCAAGGACAGAAACTTCTCTTGCAAGTGAGGAATTCTTCAGTAATCAGGAAGCCTGATTGATTGGGGGTGGATATGCAGATTGCGTTTTTCATGCTTTCTGGTTGCAAGTGAGTGTGCGTTTGGTTTCAAGATGCTTCTAGAGCTGTAGCTCTTACATGATTGGCTGTGCATTAACAGGATATGAATTATGAATTCTGCTTATACTATCATCTGAGGGTCTAACCCATGCATCCCTTTTTCTCTATCAAAATGGATTTGTAAATTGTCATCAGGCCTTAGATCCCAGCCCTCCCCATTAACACCTCTATCTGCTGCCACCTGAGATTTCTTTAATAAGGAATGTTGGGGAGACTCAGAATCACATTATGGGAGAAGAAGTTGAAAGAACTGAAACTTTGTAGCTTGGGGGATTGCTGCCTGTTACCAAAAGGTGAAGGTTTCTCAAGTCAAAGTAGAATTAAACTCGGGTGTGTGTGTGTGTGTATGTGTGTGTGGTTTTGGTGTGGGAGGAGGCAAACTGGGATTAATGGAGGAGAGTCTAGACAGACATAGTTTTCTCAAGCCAAGCAATAACTTTCCAGCAATCTAAGCTGTTCAAAGTGGGGAGAATGGGTTAACCTCAAGGAGGTAGCAAAATCCCTACTGCAAGGCCCCATCACAGAGTTGGGGTTAAAAGTTGATTTCTTTGAGTGGAACTTGGACTCTGTTTTCTGGAGTCGACTTGTAGGGATCCAATGGTCTGGGGAAATCTTCCAGGGCCCACACCCTGTCTCACTTGTATTCTCCGCACCCAATGTCAGGCCTGATCATAGAAGGAGCTCAGAAAATGTTTGTTGGTCAGCTGATGGAGTGATGATATAAGTAACCAATAGACGCTTTTGGTCCCTCGGTCAAGTGTATTAAATTGGTTCCCATGTCTATGGTGTCCCCCTTTTCTTCAGAAGTTCCTATGCCACTCACAGCAACTCCCCCACTAACAACACTTGTCATTGTCAGAGCACTAAAATACTTCTGTTGACCAAAGGCCCTTCCATAGCAAGATAGATGAGAGAAAACCCACAACTTTAATGTGAAGTAATCATCAGCAGAATGACACGCATGTAAGGCAGCACAGATGTGACCATGACATCTGGTGAGACCTTCATGCATTTTGATGGAAGAAATATTGATACAGAAAAGTGAATGAGAGGGCAATTTATAACTCCTCTTATTTCCTTGCCAGACAAGAGGAGGCACCTTGTGAAAGGCACCTCAGCCCATTCTAGAGGTAAACATCCCCAGTTCTGAGTGTCAGGGGTCCCGGAACGTGTGTTGTAAAACAAAAGGTTGAGACTTTATTTTTTTAATCAGACCTAGTATGTCCTCAAGGAGATACCTTGAGGGGGTGCCTGGGTGGCTCAGTGGGTTAAAGCCTCTGCCTTCAGCTCAGGTCATGATCCCAGGGTCCTGGGATCAAGCCCCACATCGGGCTCTCTGCTCAGCAGGAAGCCTGCTCCTCCCCGCTACTCTCTGCCTGCCTCTCTGCCTAATTGTGATCTCTCTCTCTCTCTCTGTCAAATAAATAAATAAAATCTTTAAAAAAAAGGAGATACCTTGAGGAAAGGACAATGGGTATGTAGGGGCTTCCTTCCTCAACAAAAATTTCATCATGACATCACAGGGCATGGTGAGATAGTGGGTGTTTCTCATGGTCTTCTCAAGCTTCCTGAAGGTGAACTCATTTGTGGGATAAAATGTCTTTCCAACAAGATGCCACTGTGACGAGGAGCTGGAAACCTCCCTCTCATTACCTCTTTGGCTCAGTCTATGATTCCCATGTTTTTGCTTGTTTGTTTGTTTTAAATAAAGCTCTTTGGACAACCCTCTCTACAAATAGGGCGAAGGTCCTATTAAAGGGCTGAACAGCTAAACCTCATGGGCAAATGCAACCTCTTTCTCCAAGTTATGGCTTTAGAAACCATTGAGAGGTGAGAGACATCTCCAAACTATAATCTGATCGGAAGCTAAAGAAGATACTGATGGCTTTCTGAAACACCGAGACCTGAGAAATATTTGGGCTGGCACCTAATAACGTGATTAAAAGCACATGTAAGTCTTTGGTTGCTTTTGGCTGGCGTCTGACTGTGGCTTTTGCTTAACCTAACCCGCACCCTGCTGGCAAAGGTTTCACTGACTCGCCACTCGTGTGGACACTGCCTGTTTACTTTCATTTGTTCCTCTCTGAGGTCTGTAAAGTTCCCCCCACGGGTTCCTACAGGCAGCCTTTGAAGGTCGTTCGTCAGACCAAGTATGTGCCTCTTTCCAGCCTGACCTTCTCTCTCTCTTGGTGTGGGGTGGCTTGAGGGGGTCACTAGAGGAATACTGCTTTTGAGCTACCCGGATCACCATTTAGTGGAAAGAAAAAAATCCCAACATCCTGTTTGGACAGATTGTAAGCTGTGACATTAGACCTTCCTGCTATGCAGAGTGGCTTTCATCACTCTCCCGTCCCATTCAGCAGGGTTAAAGGTCTCAGGAAAGTATTTGACTTGTGGCTCAGGCTTGCCCTCACTGCTGAGCAATGATGGGTCTTTTTGCTTGAACCACTTAGGAGGCGCCAATGGGAAGAGAAGTGATGGAGCAGAAGTGAGTTCATGACAGCATTTGAAATGAAGGAGGCATCGAGAGGAAAATAGGATAGACACTGAAGGCTTTGCTTATGGGGTTTTTGTTTGTTTGTTTTTGAAATTCTGCTAAAGCGAAGTAAAATGGTATTTTGTGGTGTTTAGTTCAGGGGCAGTAGAGGGAAGCTGAAAAAGAATATAATTTGTCTTAGATGAGAGGACCCTCTGAGGCAACGGCTGATGTCCCTTTGCCATTTTTGTCATGACCTTAAGTCTGACGTTTTGAATGATGACATTGTAGGTCTCTTATCAACTATTGAAAACTGTTGTGTTCTTTCACATTTAGAAAAGTGTGTGTGTGTGTGTGTGTGTGTGTGTGTGTGTGTTTGTGTTCTACAAAAAGGCATTCTTTTTTTTCTGGATTTTGTAATATATAAATAATAAAGCCACAGGTATTCATGATATTGCCATCTTTATGCCAAGGTTAAGAAATCTCAGTCTAGGTGATTCCCAGCTAAACTATCTGGGTGCTTTCACTGGGTGTTGCATAACATTCCGAACATTCTCGAAGCAAAATGATTTTTAGTTCATTTTAGGAAATCATTTTACATCCAAGGCTGAAGATTTTTGCAGACCTTTTGGCCAAATGACAACATGCCTCAGAATTTTTTTAACAGTAGCTTTATTGAAATTTAAAGTCATTCTTTGAAGTGTACAATTCAGTGCTTTTTAGTATATTCGCTTAGTTGTACAGTCATCACCATTGCCTAATTCCAGAATCTTTTCATTACCCTTGAAATACATGCTATACCCATTCGCGGTCACTCCCCAAGTCCTAGCCTCCTCAGCTCCTGGAAGCCACCATTCTACTTTCCATCTTCATGGATTTGTTTATTCTGGACATTTTGTGTAAACAGAATCATACAGTATTTGTCCTTTCATGTCTGGCTTCTTTCACTTAGCATAATGTTTTCAAGATTCATCCATGTTGTAGCATGGGTCAGATCTCTGTTCCTGTTCATGGTTGAATTGTATTCCATTGGATGGATAGACTGCGTTCATCCATGCTGTAGCATGGATTAGAACTCCGTTCCTTTTCATGGTTGAATCGTATTCCATTGGATAGATAGACTGCATTATATTTATCCACTCATCAGTTGATGCCCATTTGAGTTGTTTCCATTTTTTTGCACGTCCAGGAATATATCCTGAAGAAATAACCAACTAGGTGCATAAAGAATTAGGGTATTTGTTGTGACATTATAAAAGTGAAAAACTGGAAATACTCTGAATCTCTAACATTAAGGGATTGGTTCAGTGATGAGACAGCTATACAACAGAATACTGTACAGCTCTTAAAATGGTATAGAAGAATTTATAATGATGATGTAGAAGGCTGACCATTTCTTGTTAAGTGATAAAATAGTACATAAAGTGTGATCCCACTTTTAGTAAAAAATGTGTTTGAGATGCATAGAAATAAGGATAGATCACAGGTAACAGAAAACCATGGTTCTCTCTAGATGGTAAGATTAGGAAGGAGGTATTTTTTTTTCCTTTTTTATCTCGATTTTCTGATTTTTCTAGAATTATCCCATACTTATTTACTGAGTACATAGTATGTGCTAGACATTGTGGAGTGTGCATGTATTTTGTAATGAGAAAATTTTAAATGTTATTATTAAAAACAATCCAAAAGGGAACGTGGGAGTGATATACTGTGTCCCCACACATGCATAGACACCAGATGTGACAGGATCTTACAGGGAGCACTAAGATGTTTTGTTTTAACTCCAAATAGATTACAATGCACTGATAATGACAAATTTATCAGATAAGAAAGGCACTGTTTTGAATTGGTCCTGCACATGTCTGCTTCCTCACTAAAATGTCTAGCTCTTCTTTCCCTACAGGAAGTGATCAGAAGTGGAATGTAGAGTTTATTTCCGCCTCCGTGGTCTGACATTTTGACATTTCCTGAATTGCAGGATGTTTGAGAGCAAGCACCTTGGCTTTTACTGAAAAAATTAATGATGCTGCCACTTCTACTTAAGGATGGGCCTTTGTAAGAGGACAGAGCCCTTCAAGTAGGGAAATGAGATGGTTAACAGGATGAGAGTAACATAAAGGTCTCAAGTCTGGAGCAGCTCATTAAACATTGATTATCAGCATGGTGTAAACTCTTTCCGAAAGTGTTACTACATTCCATGCCAGTGTGGGGTGGAGGAAACTTAAATCTGTGTTCCATTTATATCATAAATGAGATTTGTATCTTCTAATAATAGGCCAGTCTTGCCTCGGGCTGCATCAGTACACACACACGTGTTTGGTTGCTCTGCCTGGCTTGTCACATCAAGCCTGGAATGAAAATTCAGTCACAAAGAGTCACATTCACTTGTAGGTTGGCATACAACCATTTCTCTTTGGGGATGAAGTCCGTTTGGGCCAACTGGAATATGCGTAGTTTCTCTGGGACATACTTGACTTACTTTTCAGGGCAGGCTCTGTAGGGTGGAGGTTAAGATTTCCGAGTCTGAGGTCAGACCAACCTGAGTTCTAATCTCTGATGAGCTCAAGGTTCTGTGAGCCTCCATTTTCTCATCCATAGAATGGGGATGGAAAGCGCTATCTCTTAGGGTTGATGCACAGAGTCAATGAGTAATCTAATCCTTGCAATATGTTCACCATATTTACATTGTAAGAGCCCAGTAAACTTTTAGAGTTTTAAGGAGTATGCAAAGGTATTTAAAGAGGAAAATGGAGAGAATTTCTGTTATTTTCCTTTTTTTCCTCCCTATTCCTTACTTTTTTTTTTTTTTTTTTTTTTTTTTTTTTTTTTTTTTTTTTTTTTTTTTTTTTTGTCTAAAATGGATTGTTAAAATGACCAAAACCTCAATTTTTAAATATAGGCTTTTTTTTTTTTTTTAAGATTTTACTTATTTATTTGACAGACAGAGATCACAAGTAGGCAGAGAGGCAGGCAGAGGGAGAGGAGGAAGCAGGCTCCCTGCGGAGCAGAGAACCCGATGCGGGGCTCGATCCAAGGACCCTGGAAACATGACCTGAGCCGAAGGCAGAGGCTTTAACCCACTGAGCCACCCAGGCACCCCTAAATATAGGCTTTTTTAAAAAAGATTTTATTTATTTGACAGACAGAGATCACAAGTAGGCAGAGAGGCAGGCAGAGAGAGAGAGAGAGGAAGAAGCAGGCTTCCTGCAGAGCAGAGAGCCCGATGTGGGGCTCGATCCCAGGACCCTGGGATCATGACCTGAGCCGAAGGCAGAGGCTTTAACCCACTGAGCCACCCAGGCGCCCCAGGCTTTTTTTTTTATTTTAATAGATTTTATTTTTAAGTCTTCTCTACACCCAATGGGGGGCTTGAATTCATGACCCCAAGATCAGGAGTCGCACCTTCCACTGACTGGGCCAGCTAGGCGCCCCTAAATATGGGCTTTAAGGGTATTTTCTAGCACAGTGATGGAATACTGGTGTTAGCATGTAACAAAACAAAGCGTGCAGAGACATATGGCATTCATACCCAACAAAGCCTGTGACCAGCAGTTGTGAGATCTTATCTGTGTAGAGCCCTCCAAGTTCTTACTTTTCCTTCTCAGCCTTTGGCCTTTCGTAACGACGAACACATATCTTGAACTTAACAGAGTTGCTTTTTCAAATAAGGTGATTGTGGGATTTTCTATAATTCTTGACAGACTATACCAGTCTCACAGAGCACACCACTCCCTCTCTGACTTGCTGCTTTAACCTCCTGGGGGCTCAAGAACTAGGTGACAGAACTTGTCAGGACTCTGGGTAAAGCACTGTGTTCAACTCAGACTGAAGGTTTGGGTTGGAGGGAGAGGGATCTACATTTTTGCTGCTAGAGACAACTTTTCTTTGATCATATTCCGACTCTTGTCTACCTTCTGAACCCTTGGTTGTCTCTAAGGGAAACCCAAATAATGTTTCTCTGTAGAATTTGTGAGCCCGTTAATATAAGAGAGGAATGTTCTTTCGCTCACAAAGAGGGACTATTCAGGAAACAACACGTAATGAGTCTCTGACAAATAACCCAGCGCACAGTGAATTGTTACATTGGGGTAGGTATTTCTAGAATCCCCAGAAACAAGCTTTCCAAAGTGATAGGTGATGTGGAGGCGAACGTCTCGGGGAAGGGGAAGCTTTGAAATGATGTCACATGACATGTTTACAAGGGTAAAATATTTAGTGCTGCAATAATGTCATCTTGGTAGACAAAGGAGAAATATTTCTAACTAAAATGTCTGTTTCCTTTTTGACGGTAGCCTAATGTACAGTAGAGTGGCAGGCCGATGTCTTGAGAATAAAACTAAAAATGCCAGAAAGCGCCCCATTTAGGGGGGAAGGAAATTTTGACTTTGATCTGTGCCTTCCCTCATTCGACGTGCGCTATGAACAGGGCCTCCCTGCCATACTTTCAAGGGAAATTTTCTTGGATCGTAGTTTGTGTTGAATGTTGGCCGGGCTTCCAAGTGAGTGACAGATGCTAGCTTTGACACTGATGGGTTTCCATACAAATAACTTATAATTTTCATTCAGGAAGATGCTTGGGCTTTTCTCCACAGATACACAGTGACAACATTATAGTTAGGGTCTTGTTGCTTCTTCTCAGTGTCCCAGTTTGCTAATTTGTAGAGTGGAAGGAGTAACAACCTTACAGCATGGCCAGGAGGATTAGATAAGAGAATGTATGGGCAGCACTAGGACAACTCTTGTGCCTGCAGGGCACCAAGTTCCCATCACCCATCCCATCCGCCCATTCCCATCACCACCCAAAGCTGGTCTTGGCTTTGATGCCTGGCTAAGGAGACTTCTGACAAGTGAGCTAGCTGTGCCTTTTTCTTGTCATAGTTTTAATCTTTCCAAGGCCCCGGGGCTTGTTGCAGTCGAGAGGAATGTGACTCGGGGAAGTGAAGACAACTTGCTATAGAAAATTGCCAGGCAATCATAACAGGGTATTCTTTTTTTTTTTTTTTTTTAATAATTTTTTTATTAAATGCACCAAAATGAAAACTTCTTGCGGCAATCGGTAAATGAAGTTAGAGGGTGTGTACTTTCTTCGCTAGTGAAACTGATAGTTCTGTTTCGCGTCTTTCTCTCTCTCTCTCTCTCTCTCTCTCTAGTCCTTTAGATGAGCATCGTGGAAACTTTTCTTGACTCCGGGATCTCAGGGAGCTCTGCTCTAGAGGCTAAATAAACTTCATCCATGATTGAGCCATCATTACCATAATAAAGGCTCACTAATCACTGGTGAAAGCCACAGGTTAATTATTACATAAGGGTTGTATAATGTAATCTCAGGAACTAAATAATTTAAAAATTTAAAAGACCATTTAATATTATCTTTGACACAGTGCCAGAAAGTAGAAGACATCCTCCCGTTAATCATTTAACAGGGATTTAACAACTCAGGCAGCCTGTATCTGAAGTCCTTAGTGTATTATGGTTGTGGTGTTGGAACATTTCTTTGGGACAAATGGAATTCAGTAAGGAAAGCTAAAATTGAATACAAGTAAGAGAGGAGCAGAGTACTGCCAGAAGAATATAGGTCATCAGTACCTTACAAGTGGACTTGATAGGGTTCAGAATTTGAGTGTCTAGATTCCAGAACATACCCAATCTGCTTTTAATTTCAATCCTACTATAGTTGCTTAAAAGGTTTCTTCGGCTTAATTGCCCTCTCTTTCATACTCTTGGCCTTCAAGTTAAATTCCTTCTATCTTACAAAACCCGGCTTTAAGTTTCTGTGCCCCATTCCATGTCCTTTCAGTACATATGTATCCTGTATGTAGCACATGTCCGAGTCTAGTTATTTATTTATTTTAAAAATTTTAGTTATTGAGGCGCCTGGGTGGCTCAGTGGGTTAAAGCCTCTGCCTTTGGCTCAGGTCATGATCTCAGGGTCCTGGGATCGAGCCCCACATCGGGCTTTCTGCTCAGCAGGGAGCCTGCTTCCTCCTCTCTCTCTGCCTGCCTCTCTGCCTACTTGTGGTCTCTGTCTGTCAAATAAATAAATAAAATCTTAGAAAAAAATTTTAGTTATTTGAGAGACAGTGGGAGCTAGAGAGAGAGAGCACACACAGAGGCAGAGGGAGAGGGAGAAGCAGACTCCCCGCTGGGCTGGTAGCCCAATGTGAGGCTGGATCCCAGGACTCTGGGATCATGACCTGAGCTGAAGGCAGACCCGTAACTGACTGTGCCACCCGGGTGCTCTGTACCATTCCATCTAATGGCATCACGGCAGTTATGACCACCTGGTATTAGAACCTCATTTATTTGGGCAAATCTATTTGGAGTTCTGTGAGCTACTAGGAGTCATATTAGAAATTAGGCTCTCAAGGGGTTGGAGAGGCCCTCCTCTGCCATGCTTTTCTGCCTCTGAGGAGGGCATCTTCCCATGTCAGCCCTGTCCTCTACATAGTTCCCTTCCTGTCTAACTACTTGCCCAAGGTCACATGGTAAGTTAGTGGCAGAGCCAGAGTTTATAATCTCCATAGGCAAAGACTTGGTCTGTACCTTTGCTTACCTTGGGAGCAGAGTTGGAGGGCACACATAGGTCGCTGGCTGAATACACCAGGGGCAACAGCTTCTTAATTCCAACAGCAGCCAAGCCATGAAGAGCTGTTTAAAATATCTGGTGGCCATTTTAAATGGAAATCAAGCAAAATTACTTGTCTTTCATATTGGGGGGGGGGGTGGGAGATGGTGCATCTGACCAGTCGTTTCTAAAGAGCACACCCAGGGTCCGGGGCCCTTCCGGAGCAAAAGTAGGCAAATCCAAGCAGGATGTAAGGGCTGTTTGGCGCAGTAGCACCTAGAAACAATTTCAGTCCGGGTCCCGATTTAAATGGTTGTTACCCAGGTCAAGCTAGGGATTAGGAAAGGTAGCAGATGAAATCAACTCGGAGTCTGGCACCAGTTACAAAAGGAAGCGGGTCATTGGGTTGTGTTTATAGAGGAAAGAGAATGGATTGTAAGATTGTTATCGCTGGACTCATGGTAGGGGAAGGGGCCCTCATTTGAAGCCTTGGCCCCCAGAGGAAAGGAGCCCAGAGTGCTTTAAGGACTCACACATAATTGGCCATACATTCCACAGGAAGAAGGTCTGCCTCTGGCTACATCCCTCTGCCTGGGAGAAAGGGAGAAAGGAGGGGAGGGGTCTGGGCAGGAGGGGGAGTGCGGCGAGGGCCTCTGGCCTCTTGTGAAGACGGTTCTAAAGCATCGCCAGACTTTCCAGCCTAGTTTCAGACTTTACGTTGAAAAGTGGCTGATCTCTAGAAGCCTCAGCTAAGGACTTGTGATGTTTCTTTTCCTACTGCCTCAATAAGCAGTGGCAAACAGTTTCTACAGTCCGGGTTTTTTGTTTGTTTAGTTTTTGGAGTGGGTTTTTTTGTTTGTTTGGTTTGGTTTGGTTTGGCTTTTCGGGTTTTTTGTTTTGTTTTGCTTTTTGGGTTGTTTTTTTTTTTTTGTGGGTTTTTTTTGGGGGGGGGTTGTTTTTGTTTTTTGTTTTTTCTTTTTGGTGCTGGGTGATCTCCTTGCCCTTTGATGTAAAGGTCTTGTGCTGCTTTGTGGTTTGCAGCAAATACTGTCCCTGCCCCTTGAGGGAGGAAAAAAAGAATTTAGTTCTTCACTTTACTCTCTGAGGATCCAAGCAGCCAAGTGACCCCCACAGGAAGTACAGTTTCACTGCCCTGAGGCTTTGGGTGGTGAATCCTACCTGCTGATCCACATGAAAACAAGCAGCTGAGGAGTTTTCCTTAGTATCTAATTAGTAGATGATTTGTTGCTTGTTAAATGCATCTGCTAATTCATTAACAATGAGGTAAATTAAATTTAACAGAAAGGATTTAGGTTTGAAAATAAATGCCACACATATTAATTTTAACTCTATAGATTAGAATCCTTTTCCCGCCTCCCCCCAGCCCCTTCCTCTCTCTCTCCCCCTTTCAGATCGTGCACAGCACACAGGCAATTAGAGCTCGCAGGGTAGGTTGTTTTTCTCATTTAAAGCATCTCTTGTCTCTGGAAATCGGTCCTCCAGTGGAGCATGTCTGTCTGTGTCTCTAGATGAGTGTCAGCGACAAATGGTGCTTGTGCTTCTAATATTGATGGGGATTGTTGGTGCACAGTGAGAACAGGAAAAGCTCTTTGCAATACAGTGAGGGATTCAGGAAGGTATTTTAGAATTTGAAGGGGCTTAAGGGTTGATTCCGCTGCTGATATTGAATTGCAGCATGACCAAATGATTAACAAACTTGTCTTTCTTGAAATATCTCAGGGCAGAGAGGTTCTCAAGTGATTGCAAATTGGTTAATGACTTTTAAAAAACAAGTAACATTGCCGAGTTTTCCTAAACAGTCAGGGCTGTTTAGAAGCCCAGCGATTTAGATCAAGTTGGGATACACAAAGCTGGAAAGCTGATATTCTTTCTTTGGGATAAATCTCAGAATCCGTGCTACAGTTCAGGGTGATGCCTTGATGGCCAGGACCTTGCATTGTTGGAAATAACTTCATTTCAGCATTGACCGTCTGTGATGATAGAAGTTGCAACACATTCCCGCGCCAACACTTTGGGTTGTTTTCATGGTCTCTCTGACTGTTTTTCTGATCTTTGGACAGATCTCATTCACAATTTCCTGGAAAAACAACTAATCTTTTCCCACAGGGGAATCGCATTATGTAATTTTTCCTTGTTATCAAATGGAAGATTGAATCAGAAAAGCTAAACAGGGTGGCAAGGCAAACATCCACCCGGATTGGTCTTTTTCAGTTTTTAAAAGGCAGTATTCAAACGGGGAAGGTTGTTATTGTTGTAATCTATTCAGTGTGTGGGGCTGAAAGCAAGAAGATGTTGCCCGTAGGCTTCGATCTTTCCTGTGGCCCCGTGTGGTTGGTCACTTGCCAGGGTAGTTTCACATTTCTCAGAATCTGGCTGTGGTTGCACAGTTAACATCAGTATTTTGCTTTCAACTCATATTAATAGGTTGTTGAAAGTTCAAGTGAACATTGTTGAGCTTGAGTGAGTGAAAAATTATTTAATAGCATCTGTTAACTAGAAGAGGCGATCATTCCCTGCTAGCTGCCATCAGGATATCTGATTTCTCCTCGAGGACCTGACCTGATTTTCTATCATACGAGGGTCAGATTACCACGTACCTCAAAGTCAGCTACTGTGCTCGTAAAAGTTGTGTTTATTTTCTCTCTCTCAGCTATGTGGCCATAAACACTGGCGGAGAAGCATCATGGGACTTTTGTTCTCCTTTTACACCACTTTCTCTTAGTGGAGTTGTCCTGTTTTCTCCCTACCTTTATATTCAGTGTTAGGGGATTGTATAGGAAAATCCTCCTAAAAGGCGGTGATGACGCCAATCTTTTTAAACAGTTTAAACTACGAAAAACTGAAGAGTCTTTAAACGAAGCAAGGTGGTGACAGATGATTTAGAAAATAATGACGGTTCTAATAAGGATTGCATTCTTCTTTTTTTTCACTCACCAACTTTCTCAGTTGATCATTGGACTGATTGACCTCTCAATATCACTGATTTTTGGAATTTCCATTTAGATGTTACAGAGCTGATCACGGAGTTGTTGGATTTTTGCATTTGGAGTGTGTTAGGCATGGTTAAGCACCCTAACTGTGCTCTGAAGAAACTTGGATATTATGCATAAAATAAAAAAATAAAAAGAGCCATGGATGGAAATTTGGGTCAATTTTCTTATCACCCAGGATGGGGGAGGGAATGGAGAGGCCAAGCACGTAGCCATATACAAAAAATTTACTGATGTCTCAGATTTAGAATGTCTCCCTGGATGTATATTTTATTTCTTCTTAATAAGCTGTATGCCCAACGTAGGGCCCAAACTCATGACCCTGAGATCAAGAGTCCCATGACTGACTGAGCCGGCCAGCCACCCCTCCAATGTTCTCTTCTTTAGCAGTTTATAAATTCCAGTTTTGTCTTACAGACTGGGAGACTTGTCAGTGATGAGAGACAGATAAATGCACTGTGTCCTCATTTGTCATACTTAGTTGTATGACAGAGAGTTGTCGTACTCTTTGACTGGACTCCTTCGAGTGTGTGGACATTCTAGCTGTGTAACTGGGCAATGCAGTGGTACAGCTTTTTTCACCTTGCAAGACCAGGATGTTATCCAGCTAAAATAACTTCAAGGACTATTCAACAGCTTCTGATGCATTTTAGCAGGTACTGTGTTTAAAAAGAGAAGAAAACATAAGAAGCACATTCTGAGTGTGGCAAAGTCAGTCAAGACCAACAGAACTGATCTGTCTCGGCTAAGTTCTTTCCAGAAATGTCTTTTTTGAGGGTCTCTCCTCCAAACCTGAATTATTTCATTTTTGTCTATAGCAGTGAGGACTTGGACCTCTCAAACAATGATCATATGATCTTACTCTTGTAATATTATTTTAGAGTTTGCAAATATACTTTCACAAGCATATCCTTTCCAAAATGGCGGTAGAGAGGAAATAGTACTTAAATTCTTTTTTCTGATTATGAATGCAATGCATTTTTTTAAAGAAAACTTCAAAATGCAGAGACTATATAAATACCATAAAAGTCATCTGTAATTTCATCCAACAATAACAAGGGTTCAGTGGTAAGTATCTTGGTGTGTTTCCCTCTAGTCTTTTTTCTTTGCATGTGTGTCTGTATTACAGTTTGCATTACATTATGTACTCCTTTGAAACCCACTTTTCCCACTATTCACTTATTATGAACATTCTAGTTCATTAAGTATTTTTCTAAAACCTCAATTTTATGGCTGCATAGTTTCCATTGTATGGATATAGAGTAATTTGTTTGGACTCGATCATCTGTTTAGATTGTTGCTGACTTTTCCAGTTAGAGCTCATGCTGTGATTAACATTCTGGTACGTAAATATTTGGGTACGTTTCAGATTCTTTCATCAGGGTGAATTCTCAAAATTTCAGGATTACTCAGTCAAAAAACACAAATGAAGATGTAAAAATTCTTCAATATGGCCCCACAGTTACGCTTTGAGAAGTTTCTGTTTGTTTAGTTCCACCAGCAGTGTGGGAGTAGAGAATAGCAGCTACTATCCCTATTTTATAGATGCAAAAGCTCAGATCTAGAGAGATCCCATGCTTGTCCAAGGTCACATGACCAATATCACTTGTCCTTTGGTTTTCTGACAGTTCTATATTCTTTCCACTCTACCGCTGTTGTAGTAATCTCACTGACAGACCTGTAGTGATTTACCTGTGCTATTCGTCAAAGGAAACTTAATGTAGCCATGGCCTTAAAATAAATTTACTTCTATTATTATTTACAAACTCTAATGTGTTTGGAGTTTGATATATAGTGAGGACTACACATAAATGCATGGCTCACCTCCCAAAGGCATTCTTTTATATTTTCAATATGTTTTCTGACTTGCACCTAAAATATCCAACCGAGAAATAATAGCCTAAAGTGATTTTGTTGTTCTGTGTTGGTCACCAAAAGCTGGTTTATAGTATTATTCTTTGTTAAGTAATAGTCTTTCCAGCCCAGCATCAGGACCCTGAAAAGATTACTTCTGTCAGAATTAAATCTGCTCTCAAACCATAATAAGTAACCCTTAATATCTACAAAATGAATTGAAACTTTTGTTGACACTCATTTTTGGAAGAAGGGGAAAAAAAGCCCACAATTTTTATGTCAAGACTCCAGAATGAGATGGGATATAGCAATTAAAGATGGTCTCCTTAATTGGAACATAACCAAACCAGATGTGGGAAGTAAAACAAAGATCTACCCGCCCTCCCCCAAAACAAAACAAAACAATAGTACCAAAGGGCAAACCACATTCAGTAGTCTTCATTTCTTTCCCATAGCATGGCCTCAATTCTTAGACTAGCTGGGCACCATGATCTTGGTGTGAGGATGGTGCATTCCCAGCTTCTAGGTCATCAGGGAACCATACCAGGTCTGTGCTGAAGACTTCTTGCTCTTTGCCTTAGAGAATCTGTGATAACCTTGTTTTGACTCTGGATTCTTGGATAGAAAGCACATAAACTGGAAGTAAAACATTCAGATTCTAAAAGCTGGGATTAGGCTTTATTTTATTTGAGACTCTGTTTTCTTTCATATCACCTTACCCTGGGAGTTAGCCCTTCCCCCACACCCCAAGTGTTTAATAGGTACCATTGCTTTTCTGGATTTTACCATTTTTTTTTCTTTCTTTCTTTCTTTCTTTTTTTTTTAATCTAAGATCATGTTGGTAAAAATCTTCTTGAGAATGTCTTTGGTTGAAAAAATGCTTTTCAGGTGTTAGCAGGGTCTGTATTCTGTTTTAGGCCCTTGTCATTATTATTTCCAATCACATTATGTCAATGAAACAGGAGTTTATATAATACGAATTTTGTTGTATTTGACAACAAACTAAAGAGGGCTGTGAATTGTGATCATGTTATCTTAATTGCTGAAAATATGGTTAATGTTTTTCAGTTCTTTTGTGTTGACTGAATAACCTTTGGGGTAGATGGCACATCTCAATGGCTCTAGTAATAAAAATCTAAATAGCCTAATAGGGGCAGCTGGGTGGCTCATTCGATTAAACAGCTGCCTTTAGCTCAGGTCATGATCTCAGGGTCCTGGGATCGAGCCCCACATGGGGTTCCCAGCTCAGCAGGGCGTCTGCTTCTTCCTCTCCCTCTGCCCCTCCCCCTGCTCCTGCTCTCTTTCTTTCTCTCAAATAAATAAACAAAATCTTTAAAAATAGCCTTATTGTATATCTGAGTGTAGTAGTTCTTCTGTGTTTCAGGAAATAACTATTTTCCCCAGCTTTATTGAGATATAATTGAGATATAATTGACATATAACATTGTGTGAGTTTAAGGAGTATGATGTAATGATTTGATAAATGTACATATTGTAAAATGATTACCACAATAAGGTTAGGTAACACATCCATCACCTCACATAGGAGTGTATGTGTGTGTACGGTGAGAAGTTTTTTTTTTTTTTTAAGACTTTATTTATTTATTTGACAAGGAGAGAGAGATCACAAGTAGACAGAGAGGCAGGCAGAGAAAGAGGGGGAGGCAGGCTCCCTGCCAAGCAGAGAGACCGATGTGGGGCTCGATCCCAGGACTCTGAGATCATGACCTGAGCTGAAGGCAGAGGCTTAACCCACTGAGCCACCCAGGTGCCCCACGGTGAGAAGTTTTAAGATCTATTCTCTTAGCAACTTTCAAATATGCAATACGGTATTCTTAACTGTCATTACCAGATTGTACATTACACCCACAGAACTCTTGTCATCTAATGATTGGAAGTTGGTACCCTCTGACCACCTTCACTCCAGGAAATGACAGTTTCTGATCCAGGTATTTATACTGAAATCAGATAGTGGTCACAGTGCAGGTCCCCGTTGTTTAGCCCTTTTCAGACAGTGAGAGCTGCATTTTGAATATATGCATCTGCTAAAGTTAGATTCTCAGGAATGTTCATGTCATGGTAAGCATCTTGAAGCCGATACTGATTAATGAGTTCATTCAGTCCACAAGTATTTCATGTACAAAGTGCCAAGCGCTGTGCTAGGTTTTATGGGGGTGATACGTAAGAGGCAATTTCTCCTCTCAAGGGGGTTTACGGTCTAGTTGACAAAGAAGCCACGCACATATCATCCCTTTTTGAGCTAAGTTCCATTGATGGAGAGGCTACTGATGAAAGGTTATAAGCAACCGGGATATCCACTGCAAGTAAATATAATGGCCTGAGCAAAATCTTTGAGGCAGGAAACATGAGCTTGGTGGGTGCCAAAGAAACTATTTGGGCTGGAATAAACACTTCTTTCTTTGTTAAAGATTTATTTATTTACTTGAAAGAGAGAAAGAGAGTGAGTGAGGGAGCAGGGGGAGGGGAAGAGGGAGAGAGAGAGAGAGAGAGAGAGAGAGAGAGAGAATCCTGAGCAGACTCCCTGCTGAACATGGAGGCCAACACAGGGCTCGAGATCATGACCCTGAAATCATGACCTGAGCCGAAACCAAGAGTCGGACGCTCAAGCAACTGAGCCATCCAGCTGCCCCAGGAATAGTTCTTTAAAGGCAATAGCATAGCAGAAGAGAAAGTTGAAAAGGCAGGCGAGGCGTGGGACAGAATACCCTCATTTCCATTTCCCAGCTGTTTTCTAGGGCTGTATGCCTGGAACTCAATAAATATGAATAAATTTTTAAAAACACATGTCTAATTTAAAGTAACACCCGAAGAACAATATCTTGAGTTAATCTGTACAACATGTGGTATTGTAAAATAACCCTTCAGGGTGTCCTATTTTAAACAGCCCCCTTTTTAGTCTCTGCATATATCATGTGGGCCACCCAATGAGACCAGTTGGAAACAAGAGCTGTGGATTAGAAAATTTTGCCAGAGCGGTTAACATCTCATTGGATCAAGCTGGGCAGCTGTGTGATTTCAAGCTCACTACCTTCTCGTGAAATGATGTAGCATGGATTTCTGGATGTTTGGAAGGAACACTCACTGATCACATGATCTCATATATGAACCTTTCATATGAGATAGACCACTAGCCAGAATCTGTCCTCTACACATTATCTTTTTTTTTTCTTGTTCTCTCTTGGCCACTGCCTTCATCCGTCATGTTCTTTTAAAAGCAAGGTCCTAGAACCTTGCTTTCAAATCAGTATTCTGAGGCGAATTTTGTGATGTTTTGAATTAATGGCAGGGAACCAGGGGTATGGGCTATTGCAAACGGCAGATGATGAATAACTCATTTATATGTGACTCGGAAAGTCTGTTTATACTTAGACTTGACTACGGGTGAGTCTGTTTTTAAAATTCACTTGCAAACTAAATAATGAAGTCTTACTATAAAGGTCTGACTTGAGCTGCTGAGAGGCTGACCTAATTTCCTGCAACCTGCTCCATGCTGGGTAGAGAATAAGAACATTGCCTGTTGCCCAACATATTACTTACATAGCATTGTTCTAAGTCCCACCGACAAGGGTAACTGAAATATTTTATTCCACATCTCATGACTATTTCTTCTTAGTTTGTCCTCAAGAAATATGGAAGGGACCACAATCAGAGGACTTACAAAGGAAAAGTAGGATAGTTGTGTCTAAGGAACTATAGGGAAAGAAATAGACACAGAAAATGGAAGGATTGGGGTTCCATGGTCTCAACAAATCTTTAAAAGATTGCATGAACTATAAAGGAGTTGAAGCAAAACCAAGATAACGTGACATTTAATGCTCAAGAAGTTATTGGTCAAACTAAACCAAAAAGCTCACACAGATCGGGGGGCAGGGAGGAAGGGGAAAGGTTTCTCTGAGATGTAGAAATTGGATGGTTTATGCACTCCCAAAATGCAATTGAAAAGTATTGGCAGGGTGGCTGTGGTGGTGGGGGTGGGGGAGGGCAGATGGCTCTAGAACATGGAAAGGGAGGATTGTAAAATTATTTTTGAAAAAGCAATGAGAACCTTGTTTTTCAACAAAAAGGATATGTCCATAAATATGTGATTGTGATTTAGTGGTTTTGTGGGGATACAAATTGGATACCAGGGAAACCTTGGGAGCTCTTCTTAAGTATCATAATTAGAACAGGATCATTTTTATGCTTTCCACGCGTCTGCTCCTGAAGACCAGGGTCTATTTTGAAATTATGCTCATTCAATAAGCCATTGTGGATTTAAATCTTATGAATGTATGTAAACTCCATTTTTGGGAAGCCATTAGCACCTCTTGGTTTGAATAATGTAATGAGTTCCATATATTTAAACCAGCCGCTTCCCACTCCACCGCCCATTTGACTCTGTTTTAAGCTTGTCTTTGTTTAGTTTCAAAAGTTTCACTTCACCTCGTCAATATCCATTATTATTTGACAGGCTGATTATATCCCTTCTCTACCTTCATCTATTCTGACTGGAGTGCCTGTGGTCTGTAATCTCTGTTCATATAACACCTCCTCCACGCCCCCCCCCCCCCGAAGATCTCTGCTAAATTTCTCAAGCTTTTTCCTGTCTTGTCACCCATGGAGCCCAGAAGAGTATGCTGCAACCCGGGTGGGCATTGTTTTGTTCACTGGAATGCACTGGAATGCATCATTTTGATGCATCATTTTGTTCACTGGAATGCTTCATGGATGATGATTTATATTTCAACAACATTCTTTGGATCTTGGGGGAGAGAGCTACATCAGAACTGGTATAGGACCACCTGTCCTTTTTGTTGGCTGCCCCCACCCCGCCTGCCAGCCTACAGACTTGGCTGCGATCTTTGTTCATTGACAAAAGAATGCCAAAGGGTCGTGTTAATGCCTGGCATCATTTTTAAAGTCATTAGCCTTTTACTTTTGTAGTAAACTGGGATGGCAGCCTGCCAGGGCCCATTAACCAAAGTTTAGAAGACGATGTGGTTGAAGTTCCAGCCGTCTGTTACCTGCACAGTTCCTGCCGGTTAGATAACTTTCACTAGGGCTACTTTATGAGGGTATAAAAACTTCTTAGCAAATTCAGTTTTTTATTAGGCACCACACAGTCCCTATTTCAGGAAGACAGTCTATAACCAGGAAACATAAGGAAAAAGAAGGACTTTTCTGTTCCCTCAGTGGGTGCCTTTTAAACATGTTAGCCATCTTGGTAGTTGGCACTAAGTGAGAGAGGCACTTTTCATTCAGGAAGGATGTTTTTGGCATCTGTGATTTGGGGACACAACGGGAGCCAGAGTAGTCAATGCCCTGGCCCCAGGGCTTTTAGGTCAGGCAAGTTTTGTCCAGCATCAGTGGCATTCCTACCAGGGACAGCAGGAATCAGTGGCACCAGGAGCCTCTTAAAGCAACGGGAGTTAAGCCCGTACAGCAAAACTGGGGCTGAAAGGAAAAAGAGGCTGACTTTGAAGCCAGGAGACAAATGACTGGTTGAAGGAGCCAGGTTCCCTTAAGTTGTGAAAACTTAAAAAACAGCATCTGTATCTTCTTTTCTCCCTTCCTTCTTCTCATGTCTGTTTCCCTCCATCCTTATCCCTCTCAAGGTCCCATCAAAAGCTCCCAAGGCAATATCACAAATGAAGACTTGAGAATTGGACAGCAGGAGAAATCATTCTAGTATTTCCATCACTTTCTTTCCCACCTCCGCTCTGTTTGCTGCATGAATCGTTTGAGCTTCAAAGGACCACGAATGATGCTAACAAAAACAAGAATGTGCATTTAATAGCAAATGTTTTAGTGACATCCAGATGCCCAGAGAGGCATTTCAGTAGCCATATACAACTGGCTTTGTCCTACAAGAAGCTACATTTATATCCATTAACATCCCCTTGACATTTATATACAAAGGGAGAATTGTCTGAAACTCAGATGAAAAAAAAAAAAATACATGGGATTTATGGGCAATTGAAACCAAAAAAAATGGTACTTTTTCTTCTGTCACATTCCTTAAGTCTTTGAGGAAAACATTGCTTGGTGTGCTGAGAGACATTTAATATAAGAGGTCACCTGGTATCTTTAAGTTCCTTGGGAATTAAACAGGATGGAAACCAGTTTAAGGACCATACTTCTGACCTGTGAGGCATTGTCTAGATCCCTTTGGAAGGGACTAAGCACCTTAGCACCATTTTTGTTATTGTAGGATTTTCATAGTGGCTGTGAGGTAATAAGGTATCGTACACCATACAGTTGTACCACTGGTGAATGGGGAACTGCTTCTTTGTATCACCTAATCGCTTCTTTCATCTGACTTTGTATGTGGTTAAAAGTAGATGATCTCTTACCTTGTATTTTTTATTCAAGGCTTTTGTAGTTTTCAAGGGAAATTCTTTGGGGAGTGCCAATTTAGAGCATTTGTTGCCAATATTTAGCATCGCCTGTAGGAAAAGGATGGCATGCTGGACACAGATTTATTGTGTACTTGCTCTGTGAGATGTGTAAACCACTGACCACAGTGCCTCTCACATAGCAGGTGTGAGATGGTGATCTTAACTCGGGCAGTAGCTGTGGAGGTCGAGAAAAGCCAGAGGTGGGTGTGAGAAACGTTGAGGACATGAGACCTGATGATGGCTTGGCGACTGGTTGGAAGAGGGCAAACAAGAGGAGGGGTTGAAACATTTTTGACTGTCAGAGCTATTAATAACTGGGAACAAGCATGGTCCTGCCATGAGTAGAAGAGAAGTCAGTTGATGCGGTAAGGGCTGTGAGTCAGTCACTACAGGAGGGAAAACGATGACTTTGGTCATCTCGGGTTTGTGATAGGGGTTACCCACCTATGGGGAGATGTCCAAGAGGAGTCAGAAATACAGACCTAGAGCTTCGGAGACATGTGGAGACTTACAGAGAAATCCAGAAGTTACCTACATAAATCATCACAATCGAAGTCACAAAGTCGGAAGATTTGTCGAAGAGTTCTGAGAAAAGGGTGCAGCAGAGGAACATTCAAAGAATCTGAGTATGCTTGAGTACCAGAGGATGTGAGGGTAGAAAGCAGAGCTTGAAGAAGGAACAGTATAAAATACTACAGAGAGGTAGGAAAGGATGGAGTGGCCGTCATGTTCAGCAACTCTGAGGTCATTGGTGACATTCGAGGACCAAATTTCATGAGCATGATAGGTATGAAGGCTACACTAATAGGAGTTGAGGAAGTCAGTGGTGATTCCTCTTTTAATATATTTAGGAGGGGAGGGGTGGGCTGGGGAGGGAGGTCTGGTAGTTTGAGACCGGAGGGAAGGAGCGGAGATTAGGTGACGCAACAAATCATGCGGATATCTTCAGTTTTATCGAGTAAGGAAAAATGCGATTTGCTAAGAGTGAAGAGGGCAGGAGTGGGTTTCAGAGGTGAAAAATTGGGTGCTAAGAGTGAAGAGGGCAGGAGTGGGTTTTGGAGGTGAAAAATTGGGGAAGCATGGAAAATGGGAAAGGTTGGAATTGGCCATCCTAAGGAATGGCAGGTACTCAGCAAGATATGAATAAACGTCCGAGTTGTAGTTAAACACCAACCAGGGCTCAGCGATATTGTGAGTTTATACCATCAAAGTGGCAAAATTTCAAGTGTTACTAGAGAAATTCCTGAAATTGGGGATAGGAGCAGAGAAACAGTAAATGATTTGGGGCTTGGCAAATTGAGGAGAGAGAGTCACATGGTGAGGACTCTTAGGGGTTACCAAGAGCACAGGATATCTGGAAGAAGAAAAGTGATGACTTAAATCATACATTTTTCTACCATTCATTTCCTTTGAAACAAATGAACTCAATTGTCCTTCCAAATGTGGCTGGGGAGGCAGGAAGAGGGATTCCCTCCACCACCCTTAACTTACTGCTGTTAGAGTGATGACTGGTACATCATCACTAAAAAATCAGAGTCGAATATCCATGTGTGTGAACTCATTGAAGCCATATGCAACATAAAGTAGTGATTTCTGTAGTTGCTCGGGACTCCTAGAACCCCTGCAAAAAGTCACTCTCCTCCCCTGCCCTTTGGAAAGTTCATGTTACTATTCTGTGCTCGTGATTAAAACAGGCTGTGCCATTCAAGCTTGAAATGTATTTGTGTTGCCATGGTTCGTGTCAATATTCTTTCCCATCATGCTTACAGTTGTCTGTGTTCACTGAACCCCAACAGGTGTGACTTTAATGTAGAACCTAAAGAAAGATGCGGGGAAACATCTGCTAGCCTTGGATTCTTTGTGCACTTTGAATGAAGTTATAATTGTGACATTTCCTGTTACGTACCAGGGTTGATTTTGTGAGGCATTCCTTCCAGAACTCATTAGTTCTTGCTAGGCACCATGCATCTGATCTCAGATGATTATTCTTGAGAGCGACACAAAAAGCTATTAAATCCAGCTTCTATTTTCTGAGATGGAGAGTACTGTCATGTTTGCCTCCAGAGAAACCCAGTTTCCTACCATTACATTTCTTCCTCGAGTTTTCAGAAAAGGATGGGGACAGGGACAAAGAAATGTGGGTGGTGCTGAATACGGGAAAGAGCTTGAGCTCAGTGAAAGTACCTAGGGAAATCAGGCCTAATCTCATCTCCGTTTCCCTCGGGATCTGTGATAGCTGTTTCTGGAGGCTTTTTAGGTTTCTTAGAACTTCTCCGTGTGTGTTATTAAACCTTGTCTGTTCCCTTATAGTTATTAGCTGTAAAACCCTTTACAAAACCTCAAAAGAGTTTCTGGGCTTAAGTAGATACAGATGGGGAGTTGTTGGGGGGGGGGGCATATAGCTGTGTTCTGCTTGGCAGCAGGCCCGAGAGAAAACCCGAGTGAAAGAATCGGTGTTGGCAGCAGAGGAGAGGAGGGAGGAGGTCAGCACCTAGGCCCCACTGAAGAGAAAGCGAAGGTAGATTTGGGCCAGAAAGGGCCCAGGAGAGGGTGCCCTGTTTGAATGGCAGCTTCGAAGGAGGGCTTCCTTTCCTCTGGCTGGAAGTCATCTTCCCTTGCTTTAGACTTGACTTGTGTCTCTGTAAAGGGGCCTGTGTTTTAGCATCTTGTATACGTTGTTCCGTTGTTATCTTGTAATTTAGAAGCCACTCGTAAACTTGCCTTACCTTTCTGTTTAGAGCCCAAGCTCCTTGGGGGCAGGTACGGTGACTAGCTCTTCCTCTGTCCCACAGCCTCTGTTCCAGCGCCTTGCCCATAGGGACAACGTATGAAATTTTGACTGAATGAACAAGTATGTAGGTTATGGTCTGCCCTTTCTCCCACTGCTCCCACAAGTGCTTTTTGAGCACTACGGTTATAGGAATAGAGGGGAGTTTTGAGAAGGTGGCCTGCCCTCCAGGAGCTGCCTATGTAGGAAGACCAGACACCACGGGCCCCGTTTGATTCTACATTAATGGCAACTTGTTGGTGTGTCTTTCTCATTTCCCAGTTGCAATTGTAGCTAATATTCTCTTTGCTCTGAAAACCATGATCTATTCTCCCCTGGCCATTTATTTTCTGGGCCCAATAAGCCAATAATTTAATATCTGATTCAGCGAAGACTCATGGCTAGATCTGTCAGTGACAGTGACACACTCCTTCGTGGGAGCTACTCAGGCATTTCAAGCTATAAGAGGATCTTAGAGTCCGTGCTCTTATTCAGGCACTAAATGCCTAGCCTGAGAGCCTAAGAGAGAGAGAGAGAGCGAGAGCAAGAGCGATTGGTTCTTTCCCGGAGGGCCACATCCATCTCTTATCTCCCCCTTTCCTTTTCCGGTTCCGGTGGGTGACTAGACTGGTTTGGGGGCCGTACGTAGCTTGATCTCCAAAGAACAACAGAAGGTCTTTAAAAATGACCTTAGTTTTTTGTTGTTGTTGTTGTTGTTGTTGTTGTTGTTGTTGTTTGTTTTAATCACAGGTTAGCTGGGATTTTTTTTTTTCGACCAGGGAAATTCTATTTCCTATATTTGCTAAGAACATTATGAATGAGTTACCATGTTACTGTAGGTTAAGATAATCTAGAAATGTATTTGGAAAATCTATTTCAATTACCTTCTGGGTGCTTTTAGTGAAAATAATAAATTTCAAAGAATTAGGAGAGTCATAAAAATAAGTGTTATAAGGGGAGCGTGTCTCATTTTTCACCTTCAAAATTAAATATGCACCGTGAAATTACACACTGCCGGGGTCACCGCATTGCTTGTGGGCATTAATAGCTGCCATAGGTAACTTCTGAAGGAGGTAAAGGGGACCATTTCCCATAACACAGAGATTAAAGCATGCAATTTACCGAAAATCCAAATAAATAGCGACCTCATGCTCAATTGTGCACTAAAAGGGATACTGCTTGGTATTTACAATTTGCATATGGGTACCCTGTTGAAACTTGCATTTGCATACATATCTAAGGTATCGATTGTGGTTAATGGAACATGAGGTCATTTCTCTGTAGTTTCCCTCAATTTAAGTATCATTTTCTTTCCGTATTGCTCACATAGAGGAAGGCAGGAAAATCGCCTCAGATGATTGTGTCTGGAAATGCTACATCCATAGGTCTATTTTTCCTTCCATTTTTCCTATTTAAATTGTCTATACACCTTAGTAATCTCAGCAGCTGGCTGCAGCTTAAACCTCGAAATCTGCAGCACCAGTAACAGTTACGTCAGGGAGCTCTGTAAGTGGCTCTGAATTACCCTCTGACATTCCCCGTAGCATTGTCTACAGAAAGAAATCCAGGGAGGCCCCGAGGCCCCGGCCCATGTGTAGTGGCTTGGTTGAGCTTGTTGGGATACAATCAGTGAATTGCTTGGCCCTCCTAATTATGCTGAAGATTTACTGCCAAAATGGCACCAGGGCTTAATTAGATGTGGGCTTCAGAATTTTTAACTATTATCCTGGTTACTTACCAATTACCACACAGAAGAAAAGACGAAAAAGGCACTCCATGTTGTTGAGACAACAGAATCAACTGATTTACACCTGCAAGCAAACTTTACATAGACTGCTGTCGCAGCAACTGAAATCCGAATGGATTTAACCTTCTATGAGTGCATTTTCCTGTGTGAAAGACTTCGCGCCTTTTTCCCCCCTCCTGTTTGGCTCAATAAGAGCATACACAGCTCATTACAGAGTAGGGACCCCATGGAGAGGATTGCTTGTGACTTTCCAATATGAAATGACAATATTTATACACATCTTTTTTGGTGAAAAGTTGCAAAAGTAATTTATTTCGCAAAAGACCATCTGCAGCAGTGTAACCTTAATTACATTGTTTTGTCGGCTTATATGTTAAAAAAAAGAATGACTCTTACTGCTTCTCAATACCCAGATCACGCAGTGTAATGTTATCCGTTTTATTTTTATTGTTATTTTTTATGTATTTATTTTTTCTTAGGGGGAGGGAGAGAGAGAGAGAGAGAGAAAGAGATGGGGTATGGGAGAGCGTGAGAGGGCCAGGGAAAGAGAGAATCTTAAGCAGGCTCCACACAGGGTTCATTCTCACGACCCTGAGATCATGACCTGAGCTGAAACCAAAAGTTGGATGGAGGTATCACCAACAGAGTCATCCAGGGGTCCCTGGTCCCCGTTTTAGAAGTTACACTTCCCATGATAGGTTTGAATTTTTAACTTACAGAGGGGGAGAAAAACATTAATTTTAGAATATCTTCTTTGGGGGGGTATAGGATGTAAATGAAAAGGTATCCCACAGATAACTGTAATTGAATTTTATTGAAGGAAGAGAACTTGTAAATACGGCAATAGCTGGGCATATTAAAAAAAAAAAAAAAAAAAAAAAACAGAAAGCAATATCCCATTTAATGTACCAGTGTTTAAGAGGAAGTTTATTGTGCACACATCACACCTGCAGTTCAAGAACAGGGACGTGCTTTTTCCCACCCGCAACCTAATCTGTATAAAGCACCAGGTATGTTTCCCTAAGCCATTGAAATGCAAGGGACTTGGAGAAGGAAAGAAGATCCAAAATTAACACTAGTTATTTCTGTTTCATTCACAGTTTGAGAGTTGTGTTTCACACTCTTCTTTGAATAAGATATTTCCTTGCTCCATGAATACAAATTTTCAACAACGACAAAAAGTCAGATCACATGTTGGTAAATTGTAACACATTTCCCCCAGAAATTTTCACCGAAACTTCAGAAGCGCACTCGCAAGAAAAAAATATTTTCAAATTGGGCAAGGTAGCCAATCTGTCAGTTAGACTTGGGTTTAGGGTAGACAAGGCTGCCAGAGATGTGAGTAGTGCCTGTTCACAGAGATTAGGGACGGGGCTGAGGAGCGATCGGGACCAGGTGGCCCTGGGAGGCGGTGCGGTTGCAGCTGTCTGTACCTACCCCCTGGCACGAGATGCCAACAGCTGGAGAACAAATTTGGTATAAATTCCCAGGAGCTACTGTCAGTTAATGTGAGCCTTCCAGGAACACATACCAAATAATAGCCTACTTCCCTAATTCTATTATGGGAAATTTCTTCAGAGTCAATCCCTGTGAAACGGAATCAGGAACGGCATTGGCCCAAACCGTGAAGCGAGTGCAATTCGAGTTTCATGCCCTTTAACCTTTTCCTCATCTTTCTTCCGTTCTCATTCCCCCTCCCAAGGTGCTGATGCTGTGAAAGTGCTACCCCAACTGTCTTTACACCTCCCCGCCCCCAACACTACTACCCTGCCGCACCCTTTGGAGAGAATACCCTGTGATTGTGGGTTTGGATCTATTCCCCCCCCACCACCCCCCACCCCCCACCCCCCATCCCCGTCCTCTCCCTCTGGGTAAAGTTAGCTGGGTATTCCTGTTCTTCCAGATGCTGTCTGTGTGAAGGGAAATGTGTCAGTAATCAGAGAGGCTTAATCTGTTCTCCTTCTTAGGAATGTTTCCATGTTAACTAGGAGTGCGTGTGCACATGCGCACATGTGTGCAAGCACGCATGGGCATGGTGAGGCTGGTGGTGTTTGCGCAGTTCCCTTAATACAAAGGGATGAAACATACATGATGGCGTTTATTCATTGGGGGGCCTCCTCAGCACTCCTCAAACCCCATCACTTGGGTGACCCCCTTCACTGTCTGAATAGGAGATGTTTGCATCCATTTATTCCCTGCTTGCCAGAAATGCAATTTTAAGATTGTTCCAGTTGCCCAGTGGAGCCAAGAAGAATCTTTCAAGACTAGCAAAATATTCATTCTGATCTAGAGAGAGATGGCATCCTTCTTCAAAATCCTTCTCTTACTATACTTAAAGAAAAAATGTATTTTTTTCCTTAAAGCATTGGTCAGAGTATTGAGACCCAGATTTATGACTATTCTATTGACAAGGGGTTATTGCACAGATGTTTTATTTGCTGTTTCTAGGGGCTTATCAAAAATAATTGACTAGCTGTCATTTTCTACATGAGACCAATTACTATTGACCCAGCTTTGCTTATTGTTTTCATTAGTGTCTAATAAAAAATGAAAATGTTACAGAATGTTCTTCAAATTGACATGAGAAAAGCAGAGCTAAGAAGTGAGTGGGTATCTCTTGTGCTTTCCTAGTGTTGCTAAGCAGAGCCCATGTTTGGTGCCAAGAGCTGTGTGAACAAAAGCATCTCCAGTATGCAAAAAGCAGATCCACCAAAGCTATGTTTTGGGGGGTTGGGGCGGGGTACGGGGAGAGGCAGTAGGCTTCGGTATGCACCTTCTAGAGTTGTGGAAAGCCCTGACCATATGTGAAAGCCAAGGAGGCGGTAGGATTGCTTCTGTCTCTTCTGTGATTAATATAATCAGGGTTTTTTTTAAAGTAAAGAAGGAAGTGAGACAGGTGTGATTTATGACTTGGCACTTTATAAAGGCGAGGGTTGCCTGTTTTACCTTTGTCATATGGTCTGTTGGTTGGACATTACATGTTGATGTGTCTTTATGCTGTCATTTAGGAATGACTGTGTTTCTACCATGGGAGGAGCCCGGTAGATGACATGTGGCAATTGCTGATGAGACAGAAAGACACATGTGTGGCTTATTAAATCAGGGACTTATTAAATCACCCCTTCAAGGGTAGGGTGGAAAGTAAAACCCCTTGGTTACAGAGTGGCCCCCCAAAATCCTCCTTTCCTAAAAGACCAAGATTATAGCCAATAAAGAGGAAACGCAAGATTCTATTTACATACAAATATAATTTATGGCTTTGGTTTAAGGAACTGAAAACTGTTTTTGTATGAATTGGGGCTCTTCCTCTTCAGTTTCTTTAAGCCTCTCCAAATGTATTTAGTATCATCTGTGACCCGGTGGCCCTTTAGACTGGTACAGAAGACATAACCAAACTTCAGCCAGTTGAAACTTGGGGTTGCTAATTTGGCAGAACCGAGAACTCAGACTTGAAACTACATGGTCACCAGTCCAGTTTGAGCTCTTACGGGCCAAATTTCAGATATGCCTAACCAAGTAGGTTGGTTTCATTCTTGTCCTTTAAATTAAACAACCATGGTCACAGCTCCTTCGTTTTTGAGAGCCCAGCGGCCCTGTGTTACCCCAAGTAACGAGACTGGACGCAGATTTACTCATTTACTGGGATGAGATTATCTAGAACTAAAATTTGAAGCCTCTGCAGTTTTGGGCCTATACAAATAAAGCCTCCTCCCAACTGGGTTACAATGAATATTCCAATCAACTTTTTAAAAAGAAGACACGCCATGTGTGCTGGAATACGAAGCTGAAGATGCTGTCAATGTCAATTCCATAGGACTGTCTATAATTAACTTCGTAGTTAACAGCAAATCTAGTGTCAGACCGACTTGAGTTAGAATCCTGGTTCTAGCCTTTTCTAGCTCATGAACTCTAGTCCATCTTTCTCCGGCGTGGTTTCTTCATTTTGAGAATGGGGATAGTGACACAACCTTCCTTGTAGGAATGTTGTCTGGATGAAGGAAGATACTGTGTGCAAAGCCTGGCACGTAGTAAGCACTCATTCAGTGCTAGCTGTTAGCACGATTTTTAACTGTCATGGTAGTTTCTCACAGCTCTCTGAGTGCTGCTTATTTGCTGGCCTCCCTCATTAGGCTGTGAATACTTTCGAGAGAGGACCACGTCTGCCTGACTCTCCTTTGCATTCCCAGCACGTAGCCTAGTGACTGTTACAAAGTAAGTGCTCTGAGCCTCAGTTTCAAAATCTGGAAGAAAGGGAGCTAATAATGGCACTTACCCTCATAGGGTCCAATGATGTAATGCCAGTAGTGCTTTGCAAACTCAAGTCGTGACAGAGACGTCTATGGTGGGCGGGGAGCGTGTCTGTAAATCTCTCTTGAAATTTTCACTTTGTCAGGACCCTGAAACCTGCACAGACGTGCGCTGTCTCCTTCCGCAGCCCCAGACCTTGTTTGCCAACGTCATTCATGGCCACCTGAAGCAACCGGAGATGCATTCCCCTTCGTCTCCTCCCTCACTGCCCCCGACCGGCCCCCGAGGTCCCTGGCAGAGCACAGTCCCTCCACAATAGGTTTCTTTCACCTCGATGCACACCTGGGCCTCCCCAGGGGCTTCCCAGGGAGACTCCGAGCCAGGGAATTTCGGTCTGGAATTGCCACTCCAGGAACGCCCCCCTCAGGCCCCACGAGCTCTGCCTTCAGAAATCCTCTCCAGGAAGGCTGGCCAGGGAGAGCAGAAGGCCTGCATTGTCTCAGAGCGTCCCGGGAATGAAGCCTTGAACCGGAAGGAAGATGAGGGCTTCTGAGCATGGTTCCATGGTTAATACATTTGGGAAATGGTGGGTGAAACAGAGCTGTAATTCACTAAGGTATGATTGTAATCTCCAAGAGATATAGTACATAGGGTTTACTAAAGTTACTAGCCCAAAAGACTTATTTTCCAGGGAGTAGTTAAATAGGACAAAATATTACATGGAATTTGCTTTTGGAAATATCCCCCTCCCCAATGAGACTCATTTTGGTTTCCATAGTCCAGAATGACTTCCCGTTCATTAAGATACCTACTGAAACCTTCAGTTTTCCATCCCTCAGAGATGAACCTGGTCCCAACCGAAAAGCAGGATGAAAAATGGCAGTAGCGCACAGTGGAACTGGAGTGGCTGAATGCAGGAGCGCGGCGATTCATCGGGAATGAGCCTGGACCTGGACTACTGCAGGGGCAGGGGGTGGGAGGGGCGTGCGCGAGGGCCAGAGAGCATGCGCCATCAGCCCCTCTGAGTATGGCAGATGCCAGGCTGACTGGGTGCACGCGGGGGCTGTAATGCAGGGTACTATTTGCCAACTGATACTTTTTTTCTAATTGGTCCACTCAGAAAGGGTTCGTTTTGCAATCCCTCCATCCTTTTTCTAGCTGGATGGCCCAGAGTGGGTGCTCTTTTTGTGTGCCAGAAGGGACCCTTTTCCTACTTTGCACAGAGGCACACTATATGCTACGCAGTCGTCCTAAGGGTAATTATAAGAGGTGGTGTGAAGGCAAGGGTGTCTATCTGGTGTTCGATGGGACGGCTGCCGGAAGCCATTAGTGATTGTTGGGAATTTTCTCTGGATAACGGCAGCGCGCTCTGTCAGCAGTCCGCGTTCCTAAATTGTCCGTTGTTCCACTTATTAGCCTCTATACATACACCTGCTCTCTGTACCCAGATATCTATTTATCTCGATAATGATATGATCTTCCATCTACCAGACCATCTAAGAATAGCGTCTGGCAGACTAAAATATCTCCCCAGCTCTGCTAACCCATTCTTACAATAAGACTAGCTCCCCTTCCCCCTTTTTATCCCTTTATCTATAAGTACTTTTTAAAAACAAGGGCTGACAGCTTTATTGTTCAGGAATGATTGCCAAAAGGCTTAGTGGACTGTACTTGCCAGTAAAAGGTTATTTGCTGACTTGGGATATGGGTTCCTTTGCTGTAGTGTGTCATTCCAATTATGCTGTTGTGTTTTGAGTCTCTAGTGTGTGCCTGGTGCTGTTCTAGGTGGGGACATAGGGAACATGGAGGTGGCTCATTCCTACAGTGGTGGTTTATTCCCCATTTGTCGTGATGCTTTCGTGGCTATCATCTGGGCCTTCTAGGTAATCCAGGCTGCTCCTCTCATCTTAAAGATGAGGAAGCTGGCCCAGAAGGAAGACAGGAGTTACCCGAGATCACACTGTGGGCTGGTGGTGAGGACAAAATAGAACCCAACTTCCCCTCACCCCATGGCCAGGACTCTTGAACTCATAGCTTTGGAGACTGAATTCCTAGGGTGAAAGGGGAGATTGCATTCATATTTGAGTGTTTTCTGACATGTAAAATTTATGTAGATAGGCCTGCCTAGCAGGAGCCAAAGAATGATAATTTAAAAATAGTTCTGTAAACTTCATATCCCAGTTAATTAAACAAACTTTTATTGATCTAAGAGAAACTGGTTAATCAAGTTCATGATTCATTCATAATCAATTTAACTCGATATGAAAATATTTGTGGTACAAGCAAGAGATGGGAGGCAAAAGGAGCCAGAGAACCAGAAGAGTAGGACAGAAGAAGGGGATTTAGGGAAGGAAGTGTTACGAGCGTAGTGGAGAGGGGCAGATAAGGATGGCTGAGGGCAATCTAAACATAAACATGACACAGTAGATAATTAAATTACCCATTACTCCATGCTGTATATTGCTGTATATCTTTCTTTCCTGAGTTCAAAGCATTTCACCAATGTTATCACACTCACCATCACAGTATTCCTTTGAAGCACGTGGTAATTATGGATTCCCTAAAGCACACATGAGTTAGGTGACCTGGCCCAAAGCGATTGAGCCTAAAAGTATTGCCAAGCTGTGAGGCAGTAGACCTCACTCATTTAAATAATGTGTGCTTGTTCGTGTTAGTCTTCACTAACTCGTCTGACAGTCCCATCATTCTTGAGTTTTCGTTTTGTGCCCTATGAAGTTAGCACATTAATAGAAAAATTTTAACCGTATGGAAAACACGAAAAAAGAACTTAAAACTCATACCACCATCCTGTTATCCGAGGAAGATCGCTATTAACATTTTAGTGTGTGTTCTTCTGTTTTAATGCATTGTAATAGCTTTCCAGCACTAGAAAACAGCCGTATTGTTGCAGGAAGTGTGGAAAATTCACAGAAATGTTAAAAAGAGCAGTAAAATCACCTCTTAGCACAAGACCCGGTGATAATTACTGGTATATTTCTGGTATATTTCCTTTTACCCCATTTCCCCCCCATGCACTCACAAAGAAACATATACCATCTTACCCGAATGTGATTACGCCGCATATACAGTTTGATACTCGCTATTTTCACTTCCTATTCCATTATGAATAGTCTACCATGTTTTCAAGTGGTCTTGAAAACATTACTTCTAATGGTTGCCTAGAATTCACTTGTGTGGCTGTACCATAATTTATTATGGATGCACTGAAGTTTATTTACCATTTCCACTGACAACGTCTTGAGACTACCCAGCTCACCCTACTTCTTGTCACTGCATTTAATCTCTTTGCATCTTTGCCAGTTTTCTAGGAGAATGATGGAATCTCATTTGTTTTAACTTTTCATTTCTTTGATTACTAATGGGGTTGAACTTTTCGAAAAGCGGCTCGGTTTTTGACATGTGGCTTTCAACGCCTACTGAACGCACAACTTCTAGTCAAAACCACATATACATGTTGAGGGCTCATGGCTCCAGTTGTGACAGAACAAAGATTGCCTTGCTAATATGTTTTATATAGCGCTGGGCTCGGTGCCACAGCGGCTAAATAAATCATAAACTCCCTGACAACCGGGCCCATGTCTTAATCAGTTCTGCCTCTCCCATAGCCCCCAGCCGAATGCCTGACACAGAGGAAGCCTTAATAAATGTTTGTTAAATGGCTATGGAGGTGGAGCTTTTGTGAGGGTCAATATAAAGTTACTAAAATAGTTTCTGAATCTTGACATGGGAAAAAAGAATCCCCGGAGTTAAAATTTAGAAACCATTGTTTAGGACTCAACTGATCATCTAATTACGAGGAAGAATGGAGAAACTGATCCCTTCATACAAGGGAACTTGTTTTTATCCCCCCCCCCCACCCCGCCGAAAAGACCCTTTTTGCAGTCATGATATCACATCGGTTTGCACAGCACCACCAGGATAGAGGAGAGCCTGAAGGAAGGCAAGTAGAGAGATACCTGGCTGGTTCAGTCAGTACAGTGTGTGACTTTTGATCTCGGGGTTGTGAGTTCGAGCCCCGTGTTGGGCATAGAGATGACTTGGAAAAATATAAAATCTAAAAAAAAAAAAAAAAAGCAAGGCAAGGAGAAAGGGCCAATTGGCTGCAAGAGAAAATGAATGGATAAGAAGAAATGGGAAGAAGAAAGGTGGTGTCTGCAGTGATTTCCCTGCTCTTCCCTGCTTGGTGGAATGTTATGGGGCATCAAGGCCACAAAGCTGTGTGGTGATTGTTCATTTTTCTGTGAAGGAAAATGGGGCTCAAAGAGGGGAGCTGACTTGGCCAACGTGATGCATCTTACATAAGAGCAGAGCTAGGTCTGGAATGAGGGTCTTTTTCTATGAGACCCTCCTTGACTACCATCCTACTGTCAACCCCAGACCCCATATCTGTCCACTCAAGCAGCGTGGGCCTCCCCAGCCTGCTTGCCTGACGAGCAACTTTGTACTTTAGACGTTTCTCTTGTCTTGCACATCTTACACAATGCTACTATCGCGTTTTTCAGTCTCTCCAGCAGAGTGTGAGCTCTTCGAGGACAGGGACCGAGTCCTCCCCTCTGCAAGCCCAGTATCTAGCATGATGCTGGATGCATCTAGTTGCTCAGTGTTGGTTCATGAAGGCTATCGTGTTGATTACCGAAGCTGTGCTGTTAGGTTTGGGCATTCAGACCCTATGCATCTAGAAATCTTTCTGGTCCTGTGCATTTTTCAGGCACCAAATCACTCCTGGTAATTTCTGCTAGTTGCTAGGCTTTTGCTATAAGTAAGGCTGCATTTGGAAAGGGGAAGAATGAGTATTGCAGAGAAGTAACAACAGGCTAGGCAAGAGCACTATAAAGGAAACAGAGGAGATGAGGGGAAACCAAGGAGGTGAGAGAGGAAGGCAATACTGGGTAGAAGGAAATGATCCTCAGTAGAGTATCACACCCATTTCGCTGATGAGAGAAACACGAGATGTTACCTGACTTGCCCAGAGTCACACAGCGCTGAGGCGGTAGAGCTGGGATCCAAATTTTGGTCTGATTTCAAAACCTCGCCTTTTCCGTGGGTTTTCCATGTGCTCTATGCTGCCTGTCACTGGCCAGCAGTCGGAGGTCACTGGCATTGAAAAGAATAAAACAGAAGAGTGCTTTTCTTTTTAGAATTTAAAAGATTACATGTCACTTCCCCCCAATGTTAATGATATGCCAAGTACCTTCTTCTTTTGAGCCTTTCCCCTAAATTTCCATGATCATTTTAGCCCTTTGGATTTGCTTATCTATGTAACATAAATTTTATTAATGAAAAACAGTAGCTGTATTGGAAAGCACCAAAACTATACATACATTATCTTCCCTGCTTGTCGAAGGGACAAAATGCCAGTCTCTGTGCCATTACTGGAAATCTTACCTCCCACACTTGTTGCTCCTCCCTTGGCTTGCCTAACTTCCCACCAGCTCCATGATCCCCATCTCAGCATGCCGCTCATCTCTTGGCTGGCAAAATTCCCATTATTTTAGACTCTCACAACCAATCGGTGCTTAATATGAAGTGATCAGTTGCTTGCCAGGATTTTGTAAAGTTTAAGTTGTATTTATTGCCTCAACAACAAGGAAATCTTGCCTGGATCTTCAAAGAATTTCATTTTGGCTGTGTGTTCTCAAACGAAAAGTTAATATCCATAGCAGCTGATTGTACCTAGCTGGTTAAACAGTGCTCCAGACTCAATAAATTTTCTAATTATTTCCGCCCTCCTTTCTGGAGGCAGGCTGGCACCAGCTTTAAGGGAAGGCAGGAAGACGGGGCTGTCTCACCCCTCCACCCCTCAAAGGCCTTATTAAATTACAAATTCCATCTGTTCCCAAGAAGAACTCAAACTGAATAAAATATTGGGTCGTTTTGGTTTCATATCATGACTGGTTTTGCCTTAATGAATTTTTATCATCATTCTGCAAGAATCTAAAGCTTTCTTAGCAAAATTGGAGAAGTATCATTAGATGACTGTATTGTGAGATCTTCAACCTGGAAGGGACGTAAATAAACCATTTAGCTCATCCCGCTGCTTGAGCATCTCAACACCGAAATCAAATGTGAGTGATGGTTTTTCATCCCATTTGAAAAGATTTCTAAAGATAGATTTTTTTGCATCTTTTTTTTCTTTCTCCAGCGGTCTGTTCCAGTGTTTAAGTCTAAGCTCTCTCTCATGGTCAAGAAGCTATCCCTAACGTTTGAATTTTCTTCTAGCTATGCTTTTAGGGCCAATTGTTATGAGCAATTTAGAAATCTTAGGGAGATACATGACACTGAAATTCGCTGAAATGTACTTGGAGTTGGATTACAGTAGAAACAATGAAGAGTCACGCCAGTCCACAGGGATGTAAGCAGAAAAGGAAACAGTATAGTTGATCTCATCATGGATTTGCATGTAAATAAGGATGAAGCAGGGCATGGGAAGAGGAAAACAACAGGACGGGAAAGGGGAATTTGGATTAATGTCATTGGAAATGAATCAGCAGAGGAGAAAGATTTTAGGGTAATAGTGTGAAATAATTGGAAGAGATAAGGCTCACTTCAGAGAGAGTGGCAAGATTTAAGGACATAGATTTTCGATTGAGAGAGCAAGATTGATTGTACAAAACCCACACAATCACCCCTATAACTAGTGCTCTTGGAAGCCGGGAAGGGAAGTAGATAGACGAAGATATTAACTGGTGTACCAGGAGGGTGGGGGAGTAGTGCAGTGTCTCAAAAGCTCAGTAATCCTCTGATTTTGAGGCACAAATGAAGACATACTCCTTAATACTTTAATCAGAGTGCTGTGCATTATGGGATTTTATTTAGCAAGGACCTTTGTAAGGCACTGGCAAAATTAGAAGTCACATTTGAGAAGTATCTCTTTTGAACAGGTATTCACGTGGGCCAGAGTAAAGGTCTTTCTTGAGGACAGCTGATTACACACGAGGGGTAGAATCTTCCAGAGTGGACTTCTGGAATAGCTCGTTTCGACAAATGACAAGTTCATGTCTACTCCTGAATGTCATGCCTAATCCGAGATTCTGCCAAAGGAAAGAAGGTGGATTAGGAGAAGACTGTTCTCACCTGAGGTACATTTTTGGACCCTGAGCTGAGGAGTTGCCATGGGTGAAGAAGGGTGAACTCACCAAGCTCATACATGATCGTTGGGCTACTTATTAATTGGAACTTGCTTGATTCTGAGGTGACATTTCTTTGTACTAATGTTGGAAGCTTTTGACTGAGGCCAGAGGCTGTCGTGGTAAGGCTTGCTGAGTAAATACCATATCTCTGTTCTGTGGAGAATTATTAGCTATTGATCTCCAGCCCCCTCAGAAATTGGACAGTAGCCATCTCTTCTTGTTCTTCGGGATCCTTCCCAGGCTTTGGAGGTTCTGATAATTGTGTGAAGTTCCGAACCTTCACTCTTCAAACCATTTTGCAAGCCACTGTGGAGAAGCTAATGAGAATCCTGTGAATTTGCCGGGTTGGAACAGTAAAATTTGAACTTTTTTTGGTCTTAAGCTGTAAGGAAGAGCCCAGCTAGGCTTTATTTAAAACAACAACCACCAAAAACCGCATGAGTCAAACCCTGAACATGAACATAGGATGAAGAAGACTTTTTAATATCTTAGAGTTTAAATTTGTAATCTCAGAGCTTCAAGTGAAGGTCTTTTTATTTCATCCATTGTAATATTTTGCATAATAAGCCAGATTAGAAATGAGAGAAATAGAGAATTAGGGAAATTCTGATCCCTGAACTACTGATTAAGTAATAATATATTTAAACCCAAGAGATGGCTGATTAAATATGACCACCCAGGCAATTTCCCCAGAGTCATTGAGTTCTACGGAGGGATCAGCCAGGCTTTCTGCCCTCAAGGGACTTCTACTCTCGTAGGAAAGAGGAGACCCAGCCCAGTGATAATCCAAGGTGGAATATGTCGAATGTGATATAAGAGGTAAAGGCAAAGCCATCGATGTTTAGGAGTGGGGGAGACTAGAGTTGAGTGGGGTTAGGGAGATCAGGTGAAGACTGGACCAGAGGATCAGGTGACAGTTAAGTGGGTCCTGTCTCCAGCAAGGATCAGGCAGGCTGGGCACAGGAAATGAGATTTTTCTCTTACTTTTTTGCCAGATGGAAAAGATTTGAAAGTGGTTGAGGGGAGCTTACCCCCCACTCCAGAGAGAGAGAGAGAGAGAGAGAGGAGAGAGAGGAGAGAGAGAAAGGAAAAACAAGAGACCAGTGAAATAGAAGTGGTTGCCTCTTGAGCTAAATGTTGGTATTAAACTTTATTAGAAAGTTATGGTGAATTATGGACATGTTATTATTATGTGTTGACAGATAAGGACGGATGTTAAGTACAGTGATTGGGCAAAACACGTGCCTCTGTGGTCTCCATAAAATCTCTTTGAATCTTAGAGTTCTTTCTAGAATTGCTCAGAAAGTTCTCAGAGCCATGCCAAACTGCAGTGAACTCATTAGTCTGTTGTCCAGCCTAGTTTATCTTGGTTAGGTGAGAATACATTTAAAAATATCTTCACGTTCCTTCAGCGATCTGTTCAAGTATTTAACAAGAAGTCTTCTTTATATTTCACTTAACTCAAACTGTATTTCATCTTATTCTGTCTTCAGTGGTGATGGAGATCAGCCATGTGTATAATATCCTGGAAGACTTATTAAATGTTTTCCCCATTTTATCTAAGCTTAGCTACTTCCACTGTCATTACTTTTACTCGCAAACTTCACTCCCCAACCTTTTGATGATCTTTTTCTCGAAACCTCTATATTCTATATATCTTTCCTTCCTCTCTCCTACTCCCCTCCCTCCCAAAGACATTTAGAAAGCATATCAGTCGCTATGCTAAGCGCGGCCAACTACCAGTCCTCCCTGCCCTACAACACTGATATGTATTTTGCTGGTAATGGGACTCATAACCCTCCTAGGGACTATAGGCCATAAAGGAAGGGTGTGTCTTTGAATCTTACAATTTTAATGACTTTCATGAACAAATTCATCAGTGTCACTGGAAATGCTGGATTTCTTGTCTGTTTCCAATTGATTTCAGCTTCCTCTGGGAATGTGATCAGCATGGATATTCTTGCCATCTATCAGTGTGCATGCTTCAATGCTGCTTTTTGTTTGGTATGGCCACTTCAGTTGGTTTATGTGAAGATTGTGTATCTCCTGGTTCATCTTCCAGTCCATTACCCTTCTCCATCTGTGAGCTCTATGGGAGGAATGCTGTAGAATCTTTTAGGAAACAGGGTTATGATAGATTTTCTTTTTAAGGTAACAAATCCTTCCTTCTATTTGTTCCTTGACCAACCCCCCTTGCCTCCAACCCCTTCTCTTACGCCCCCACCCCCAAGCAAGAATAGAATCTGTGGCCATGAAATGTCAGTAGGCTCATATTTAGGCTCAATTCTGAATTATTTTTGAATTCTTAGCTGCCACAAATGTTGCTGTACTAATCATTGACTACATCACTTTCTACCTTTGTTCTTATCTATACCGACCGACCTTGCGTGAGAAATACAGAAACTATCTCCCTTCCCTTTTCCCATCAGTTCATGCATTTGATATGACACCCCTTTCCTCCTTCATCGAAGTGGCAACATTGATTTTCTTTTGTTAATCTGTGCTTCTGTTTTCAGAAAAAAACAATCAGACCCACGTGCCTGCAAAAAGCTGTTCCTTGAAGCGCCTGGGTGGCTCAGTGGGTTAAGCCGCTGCCTTCAGCTCAGGTCATGATCTCAGGGTCCTGGGATCGAGTCCCGCATCGGGCTCTCTGCTCAGCAGGGAGCCTGCTTCCCTCTCTCTCTCTCTGCCTGCCTCTCCGACTACTTGTGATTTCTCTCTGTCAAATAAATAAATAAAATCTTTAAAAAAAAAAAAAGCTGTTCCTTTCATCTCTTCTGACTGCTAGTTTTAATACAAATTTCTTTTCGTGTGGTCAACTTCTTTTGTACATTATTAGAAGCTGGCAGCAGAGAAATAAGCACAAAATATTCGTCCCGATTGTGACTTGTGGGCAACAAGTCAGGTACTTTGCGTTGCGTTTTTCTCTGTAAGTGGGCTAAACCCCGAGGATTAACTCATTGCAGTTTGGAAAGCAGTTCATTCTTATGTTTGAGCGTGACTGAAGAAAAATTTCCTGTTTGCAGACGCGTGCCTGTGCTAACTGTGGTTGTAAAAGATCGTTCTTGCAGATTTGAAAGCCTTGAGCTGGAGAACTGTCATGGAAAATAGGCAATGGAAAAGCCTCCGAAAATTGTTTCAATTTAAGCCAACTTGTTCCATTTATAAAACTGTTATGTAGACAGTCGGATTTCTACTTTCAGTGAGTGTGTGCATGGTGGTAGCCGAAATCTGAGAGCATATGAAATCCACAATTCATATGATAAGATATCCTTCCTGAATAATGAAAATTATGGTAGAGAAATAGATCATCAAGCGGGAAACCTGCCTTTCAAGAGTTGTTTTTAAAGGTGTCTATGCCCACTCTGGCGTAAGAGAGGATAAAATATCCCCGTTGGTGAGAGAAATAAAAATATTCCTTGCTGCAGATGGCAAACTGTAGAGAACTGCTCTGTGTGTGGTATCATGTGTAATTACATCATTTCATCTTGAAACATTTTATGGGTTTTGCCTTGCTGGATGTCTGTTGTCTTTATCTTGTCTCATATGCATACACTCAGTGTATATGTATGTAAACATGTAATTTGATTCTATAAATCCACCTCAATTAGGCAATCTAGGCTTTTTCCTTACTCTATAATGGGAAGGGTCACATACCAGCAATTTCCAAATAAAGCGCATTTAAGGTATCAGTCTCAAAAAAAAAATCTGTTACCTATTAGTTCTCATAAGGAGCAGCTCAGGTAACGGAAGTTTCAGAATGGGTTCTATGAGCAAAGCTAGTTTAGGTGATGAAGTTTTGTTTGACAAAATGTTATTGACTCTTATGATAGCAAATCTTAGAATTATTCATCGGTAACTCACAGGCACAGAAAACAATATAGTATGTATTTATTAGGGTTGGCTGAACTAGAAAAAGAAAACATTCGGGTGGCACTTAGAGAGGAGAACACTGTAAAGAAAATAAAAGGAGCCATTTTTCAGGATTTCTGAAAAAAGGCAGCTTTGCAGAACGGAGCAAATTCTGCCTTTTCATGTTGGATATCGTTCTGGTTCTCATCCAGACTGGGTCACAAGTTCAGTATAATAAATTTATGATGACTGCAAAACCAAGGCATCCCCTCAGGTCTTTGGAGAGAAATATGGAAAGAGTAGTGGAGGAAACAAATATGTGTTTTCGTTAGCCATGTCGTGTATAAAGGAGGCAAATACTGGAGTATTCGTCATTCACTTGAGAATGGTGCTATTAGAAAGTGACTCTCTGGCAAGAATTCTGCAGTAGCTTTCCAGGAGCTAAGTTATGTCTTTGAGGTCCACTGTATCACTGGGGCGAGAGGAGAATTATTTCCGTATGTGTGAGTGTTCGCCTGTATTTGAAGTTATTTAAAAAGAAAGCAGTTGGACCTCATTAATTCAGAACTCTGTTAATTTGTAAACAAGATCGCCTGAAGGAGCTTTTAAACTGCTTAGGACAGTAAACTTTTCAAATACTTTAGAAGTAGCGCCTGGGATACTAATTTCAAATACTTATTTGCATAAGAGGCAGAAATCCTCGCCAGGCAACCTTTTCCTCACTGCACTCTGGCTGTGGTCTATACAGCTATCCTGCCAGAAGTCTGAATTCCCTTAATCAAAATGAGAGCCTATGCCGGCTTGCACCCGGGCGCTTTCCCCGCTGTCTCAAGAATTTCGGATCAAGATCATAGAAATCTCCCCTAATTCCCAGTTGTAAATAAGGGAATGTTATATAGGGCCTCAAAGTCAGAACACTTGGATGGGGGTCTGGCTAAAGGAACAAAATGTCTCTTCATATTTTACATGCACCATAGAACAGTGAATTTACAAGGATCTCACTACAATCGATATCTTGGAAAGTTGCAGTCAGCAGACAATGGTAAATGAAAGTTAATTGTATAGCATCCTTTAGTGCTCGTTTACCAGATACCATCAATACTTGGTTTACTGAATGTTCTGTTTTTTATTGTTTTATTTTGATGAACAACAACAAATATTGATAAGAGTTCTGCAAGAGTCATTTCTAACCAGACTTCTGAACTCCAGGGAGTGTGGCATTCAACTAAAAAGAGAATGCCGTGGTAGCCCAAGGTCCTGGGACCTGCTCTGATCCGAGACTTGGACCTGGGTATCCAAGAGATACCAAGAGATCTCTCTTGTTATCCAAGAGATAACAAGAAATCTAAGAAGTGGGCTTTCTCTTTTTTAGTTCTGTTCCATCATTCTGGTTCAAGGCTGAACTTTTCCCAAGCTCCCTTCATCTTTGAAGAAAGACAGGCTTCTATCTGAACGCCCTCCTCTTCCTCTTCCCTTTCTTCCTCCTCCTCTTCTTCCTCTTCCTCCTCTTCTCCTCCTCCTTTTCTTCCTCTATGTCCAACATGGGGCTTGAACCCATGTGAAACCCTGGCTTTACTGATTGAGCCAGCTGGGTGCCCCTAAACCCCCACCTTCTGTCCTCAGCCAGGCCCACTGGCACCCCAGGCCTAATTCTCATGATTTTAAGTCAGCAGGACTCAACTAGTTTGTAGCTACACATTCCCCATTCTTCATGTTGGCCTCTTGTCCTTTTTTTTCTCCCAATTTTCAGCTTCTTCCAGGCCAGACTTCCCCTTTCACCTCCTGTGATCCATTATTCTCAGCTTGCATTTTTCCTGACAAGCCCTTCATCCATTCCAAATTAGCATCTACAAGCAGAGTCATTGGAAGGTTGTGGTCCACTCCCTCCCAGGAAGAATGTGAGACCAGAAGGAGGGAAGTGATTTTGTATTCTTGCCCCTTTCACTGTTGCCTACACTCTCCCTACTTTCTGAGCCAGCCCCCTCAGGATTGGGCCAGGGATTGGTCCTTTTTTTCTAAGCTTCTTCCCACAGCAAACTCACTAGCTTACTTACCCTTTACCTACAGTGACCGTACCTTCTGAAGTGAACATGGTGGGGGTTGGGGCATGTGGTCTAAAAGGGGACCAGATATTTAAAGTCAGAACTGTAACCCAGCCATATTTTTTTTAAGATTTTTTTAAAGATTTTATTTATTTATTTGACAGAGAGAGATCACAAGTAGGCAGAGAGGCAGGCAGAGAGAGAGAGAGGAGGAAGCAGGCTCTCCACTGAGCAGAGAGCCTGATGCGGAACTCGATCTCGGGACCCTGAGATCATGACCTGAGCCGAAGGCAGTGGCTTAACCCACTGAGCCACCCAGGGGCCCTAACCCAGCCATATTATCCCTCTTCCTTCCATAGGCATCAGGGCAAGGGAAGGCAGGGAGAAGGAGCGGGGCTTTGAGAAACAAGTCTTTGGATATGAAGAGTACGCTCTGGTTTTCTTTTCCTTTTTTCTTTAGAAGCAAAATGGATTTGCCTAGTAAAGTTTCATAAACGTGTATTCTCAGTCTCCCATTGATCTAGGGCCCCTGTACAAACATCTCCGATTCTGTGTGTCCAGTGTGGCCTCATGCTCTTTCTTATGGAGAACAAGCACGGTCTACCTTAGCAGGGAGTGAGTGTCCACTCAGGGTTTTGAAGTTCTCCTGGCCTTGAGAGTCACAGTTAGCTTGCCTTTCTTCAGACATATATTTTGCCAGTCATAGTTCCTCTTTTGGAAAAACATCTGGAATACTCTTTTAGCTTTCTTATGATGATTGTCTTCTGTGAGATCTATCATCTAGGACTTTATCACTTGCTAAAAGGGTGTATAAACCAAAGAACGATTCCTGGCAATGGCCGTGTACTTGACGTCGTGTTAGAGTTTAACCTCCGTGTTGATTTTTTGTTTTTTTGTTTTTTGTGTGTGTGTGTGTTTTTTTTTTTTTTTTTTTTTTTACCTAGACTTGGAATTCACACATCATCACTTCTGCTACATTCTGTTGGTCACTCAGGCCAGGTCTGATTCACTGTGGAAAGGGAACTAGACCAGGCCCTGGCTAGCAAGGGGCGTGCATCATGGTGGGTGGGGGAGGCCACCGTGGGGCCTGGCCACCACGTCATCTGCGTGAATGAGGAAAACCCTTCTGATGACTAAAAATAGAACTAATCATAACAGGAACTACTTCTCTGTCTTACGGATTTCTATATAGATACTCCTTATGTAGTTTCTGGACTGGCTTTCTCTCCTGAGTGTCTTCTTACCCCTTTGCCCCTACTTTGTTTCCTTCATGCATTTCTTTTTCCGGTCTGCCCTTTCAGCGTGTCTCCTCTGGGGCTTATCTTTGTTTTTTCTCTGTTCTCGCTGTGCACACTTTACCTCCTGCCAAGGACCCAACCACATATCTTCAGCCTAAACGCTGTCATTTCAGGCATCTGTCTATAAAAGCATCACATACTGTCTGTGTTCAAAACAGAACTGACCACCTGTTTCTCTGAGCTTGTCCGTCCTGCACCACGTTTCTAGATGGATGTCCTGCCTCATCTCTGGACTGTGAACTCTTTGAGAGTAGGGTCCGCTTTTTACTACTTTTTTAACCCCTTCACCTAAGCTGCTGTTGGGCATGAAGGAGACATTTGGAGTGTTGCTGAATGAACACATGCATTGTGAATTCTCTATTTGTAGGCATCTTCATACTTATAAGAGTAGTGGAATGCTAAGCTGGTAAAAATAAATTATAAGAAAACTTTGATAAAATAATGTTTTAAGGGATAGATAATGCATTTGAGAAAAATGAGCAAAAATAAATATCTACATAGATGTTATATTTGGGGGCTGTTTTGAGTGCTTACTTATTAACCAGAAGAGATGTCTGAGAGTCATTGCTAACTATTCCCTGAGGTCTCAAAGTCCAATTCTGTCAAAAGGGGCCCACAATTGTAGGCTTTTACAGGATGAGGGCAAAGCTCTGCCTTTCAAAAAAATCTCTGTTGGATATTTTACAATGTGGCCCTTTGCAACCACTCCTTGCTCCAACCCTAGCAGAACTCGAGCTTTCTCCTTTGACCTACCTACTGTCTATAGAATGCACTGGTTCTGAGAAGCTTGGACTGAAAACTCTGTCAAAGGAGAAGACAAGAGAGAATGGTGACAGTGGTGAGGAGGAGGAGGAGGAGGACAATGATGACATAATGGTGACAATGATGACAGTCATAACGACAATGATGATGACATTGATGATGACCATGATGATGACGTTGATGATGACCATGATGACTGATGACCATGGCAGTTAACATCTGCCAGTTGTTTTCTAATGTTCTAGGTACTGGGCTCAGTGGTCTACCTGCATGATCCCATTTAACCCTCAAAACAACTCCACAGGAAAGGTGCTACTCTTTTTCATCCCATTTTAGAGATGAGGAAACTGAGGCTCCCAAGATCACACAGTGAATGAGAGATGGGTTCAGGCGGAGATCGAAGTCTCTCTGATTCAAGACCTCTCTGTGGCTCCTTCCTCATCACTCAGCTTCACCTTGATGGCTGCCAGCTGCAAAGTGTTCTAATTTTGCCTGGGACTATCAAGTTAGGGAGAACACTTTAGGTCATATATGTTGCCTAAAAATCTAGATAGGCTGTATATGCTACGTACAAGACCCAACAGCCTCTTCTAATAGTTTCGTTTTCTCTCCAATCTGGAACTCTCAACAGCTCAGTGAACTGGACCTGAAAGCTCTTGTCACTATTTATGGGAGAATAGGGCCTGAAGCCGCTAAGTGATCGGCCAGAAGTCATCCAGTAAGCTTGTGACAGAGCTGGAACTAGAATCTCGGTCTCTCAAACTTAGTTCATTCTTTTTTCTTTGATTTGAGTGTTTGGAGCCACCTTTCCAATCATCATTAGCCGGTAGATACACCTGGCGGCTTTGTGTTGAGACCCCTCAAAAGATGGATACCTCTTAAATTGGGGGACAAAGGCCCCAATATCAGCTATGGACTTGAGAATCACCCCAAAAGTGTTGATGACTCCTTTGCCATGAGCCCCCTTGACTCCTTTCACTTAATTAAAACATGTCTGTTGTCCTAGGATTCCCAGACCCTGCTGGGGTCCTCCTGCAAGGGGTGCTTTAATACAGCTTTTCCCCACAAGGGGGAGCCAAAAATGCTCAGGGGGCTGAGAGATGAAACCGCTCAAATCCCAGGTCCCCAGGCTTCCTCTCTTGTTTGTTTTCACACGAAGGCCCTCCAAGCACACAGTTTCCAGAAAGGAGAAGCAGATGGTGCTGATTTGATGCTGATGGTGGTGTGTTTGTATTTGGCCGTGGGATGGCGGTGGGGACTTTTGTCTGTGGAAACTTGGCTCCGACAGATGAAACCATCTGAGCCAACACTCTGGTCTCTGTACCTGTTTCTCCCGCTGGAACTTTGTCTTGCAGAGACGCCCCTTCGCCACTCTCTGTGGGAATGAGATGACTGCTGGCTGAAGCTTGCTCCCTTAGCACTCACACCATCGTTTCGCCCCATCGACCTGCCGGGCGGCTTTTGTACCCTCCCACTAAGGCAGTTAAACAGGATTAGGCAAGAAGGCTTCTGCGGCTCTCTTTGCAGAAGCTGGATGGATGGGGCCTCTATAGGAATATGCCTTTTAACACTGCTTTGACTTTAGTCTATCAAACCTGTGTTTCAGTGAGTCCAGGAGCACGAATGGTGGCTAATCCCCTGGACAGCTACAGCCAAGTTCAAATCTGCATCTGAAGAATAAATATGGCTGAGAATCAGAAGTACATATGGGGGGCAATGAAACCTTTGAATTAAAAATTAATTAAACTATTGTTTTTATTGACACCCCCACAGATCTCTTTTCAATCAGAAATATTTAAGAAACTTACATGTGATAATAACTTTCAAATACAATATTTCCAAATGTCAAGTTAATGTGTTCAGGGAGCAAAAAGACTCAAGTACTCAGTATGAGTTTCACATAACATCTGCTTCCACGAGTACTTTTGGGATCCTTTGAGGCAAAGACAGTAGGGAGCCTTGACTTATTTGCTAGACGTGGAGGTAAAAGATAAAACGGGAGGAACATCCCTCCCATTTCCCTTCATTTGTAAAAATGGAGATGAGGATTTCTAAGTATAACCAATTATTTCAGGGAAAAAACCAAAATTACAAATCATTTGCGTTGCGTAGATAACAATATTTATAAATGAAAAGTGGGGTTATTTTTGAGGATGTAAGAAGCAGGCTATTCCAATGACATATTTTGAATAATGTAACTCCTAGCTAAGATGTAATTACTGAATTTTTAAAATAATAAAGCAATAATCTAGTAATTCTAAAAATCCATTCGGCTTTCTATAGGCATTTAAGAATTATTGTTTATTTTTTGGCATGGAAGTAAAATCTTTCTCAGTCAGTTTTTGGAGTATGGCCACTGCTGAATGAAGGGTTCCAGTTGTGCATTATATTTCTTCTGTATAATTGCACCGAAAGAATACATTGGCATATTGTATGGCTTCTAATGAGCTGGAAATAAAAATGGAAAAAAGCCACAAATCCTCAAAAATGAATTAGTTATTCTGGATGTTTTATTTTTCAAGCCATGATACTATATAAATTGAACAAAATGTCAAAAAACAAACAAACAATCAACTTTTTGGTATTTAGTGCAAGCCTTCAGCTGAAGCTCTGGTAGGTGACTAGACTTCTACAGAACTGATTGGTGACTAGACTTCTTGATTCCACCAAGGAGGCCCTTCGCAGGGCCATTGAGCTTCTGTCTGAACCTGCCCTCAAAGACCATTAAGGTTCTCTCTACACCTCCCTTGCAGACGTGTTGAGTTAGGCTTGAGCCCCTTCTTCTATCACTATGGCCCCAAGTCAGGCACTGATGAGGTTTTGGGATCCTGTGACCCCAGATGCCACTAAAGTAGTTAATAACAATTGTCAGAAATATGTGTTGTTGCGGGACAGTGGTTATCTCGAGCCATGAGCAATCCTTTAACCTTTAGGCTGTAAGTTCCTTGCTTTCCTCCTCATTCCTTCCATGGATCTTGTAGGAGTCCAGTCCAAGAATACAGATTGTTAAAAACTACGAAGGGCCTGGGATTTTCACCCAATTCTCAAGCCATCGTGAAACAGGTTTAGCAGTCTGGGGATCAGCATTTTTGCCCTGGTCCTCTGAGTCCCAGGACCCACACGATGAGGTACAGATGGCCAGTTGGTGTTAGCACACTCAGTGGGTTACACTGAAGCCGCGGGCCCCTCAGCTTAGGGAGCTCGAGTAATTCTATGATGGGCAGTTAGCACACTGGTCCTTTGCTCTAGAAAGAGAAGGACATTATCCTTTTTTTTTTCTTTGAGTAAACTCTGCCACCAATGTGGGGCTCAAACTCATGACCCCAAGATCAAGAGTTGCATGTTCTACTTCTGAGCCAGGCAGGTGTCCCCAGAGAGACATTATCTTTATTACAACTGGATCATAGTCATCTCTGTCTTCTAAAGCTATAAGCAAACCTACTCTTTCTCTCAGAGCAAGACACTATCTCTGGATTTCAAGGCTGTTGGCTATACAAGCATTCTTGAAAAGATACCTCAGAACAAAGGCACTCTGTGCTTCTATTCACAGCATTTTTTGGAAACACAAGAGATGCATGGAGAATTGTCTCCCAACACAGACTAAGGCCAAGATGGCCTCTGAAGAACTGTTGCTTGGTGTGCCTTTGGGTGTTGCTGGTGACAGCACAAAGCACCCCAGTTGTCACCATCATTACTGTTTTTGCTGTCTGGAGGAGTATCATTCTGAAGCTACTTTATCACCCCAAACCAAAAAGTCTGTACTCCATGCCTGACTCCATGTTTAGCCTGGAGTTTGGAGCCAATGGTCTAAAAGTCACCATGTGACTTTGATTTAGTACCATCCTCTCACTTAAAACAAACAACAAAGGGAACTGACCGAGGCTTTATGTAGCCCCAGCTCAGAGGCTTGAATTTTTTAAAGAGAAAAACCATTCTATTGGGAGGAAAGAGTTGGAATTTGGAGGCCCAGGCCAACTCCCAGTCCCTGAAGGAAAATCAATCTCCTGACATAGCCTTTACTAAGCCTCTGGACAAAGGGGTCAGGAGGCCAGCCAAAAGATCTCTGTTTATCTGCCATATTTTTTTCACTTAGGTAGAAGTGTTTTTAAGTGAGCAAGCTCTACAATCTGAAATTAACAAAAAATTATATTGAATTACAGAGCTGTGTTGGTCACAGAGATCCAGAAATGATTCTGTGTCTTTAAAAATTATTTTGCCTTAAAAATACTTGTTTCTCCCTTGTCTGATTCTAGGACTTCTAACCTGAAAGAAATCTGTATTGCTAGATTATACATAGACTCTTAAAGTTGGAAGGCATCTTTGAGTCCTTGAGCCTAGCCTGGTCCCTAGGGCAGCCTAAGTCTTGCTGCAGCCCCTTGCCAGAGGGTCATGTGCCTTCTGCTCAGAGAAGTGACTGCGCCATCAGAGCCCCTGGGTGAAGCCCTGGATCTATTCTGGACTCTGCCATTGATTGTCTAGGACCCTTGGTGGATACTGCATGTCTTCTCAAAGCCCAGGTGTCCCAGGTGTACTCAATCTAAAGAGAGAGGCCAGATGATCTCTAGCATGCCTCTAGTGGGTCTTTAATTTCTGGAACATGTGAATATTTAAAAATTTTAAAAGGATGATTCTCTTTTTCCGATGACAGAAGTAACACATGCTTATTTTACAAAACTAGGAATATATATATATATATATATATATATATATATATATTAATAAAAGAATCATTTTTGACCCTGTTACCAATTTCATTGCACAGTTTTAGTCTAATTTATTTATGTGTGTATGTGTGTGTGTGTGTGTGAGAGAGAGAGAGAGAGAGAGAGAGAGAAAGTTGAGATCACAGAGTTCTGTAATTTGCATTTTCACTTCGGATAGCATGAATATCTTACAATAGTGGACTTTATCCTGAAGGCAATAGATAGCCACTGCTGAGTTGTAAGTAGATTTTCCTATATATCATCCCTGCCCAGATCAGAGCTAGAAAAGAGAGAAGAGCATTTTTATACAATTTTGAACTTGATTTCTTCCGTTCTTTATTGCTTTCTGCACAGAAAAAGAATAGATTGTGGTTGTCTTCATTAAAGATAGAAGTTATAGATTGTTCTAGTTCAGTTGTCTTGAGATGCTCTATTATTAGCACTTGTATGTGTACATTTATCTGTTATGAAAACAAACTAGAATGGCACATTTGAAGATATTAATCACATAGAGACTATTTAATTACACCACTCTCAGAAGTATCAACTACAAATATCAAGTCTCACAGCTCCCAAACCAGATATCAGTAACCACTGAGCCAATGTTTCCTATCATGTGAGGCAACAGTTACCAAAAAGTTTCCAGTGGCCAAATTTATTTGAGATTCTTTCGTTCCGTGTACCTTCAAAAGATCTTATCCTCTATAAGTGTAGGACCTTTAAAATTTTAAAACCAAGGAGACCGAGGAACCAGAAGGCGTGGATACCATGCGCTATCTGGACAAGCCAACCCAACAGTCTGTTTCCTAGCAGCAAAAAGGAAACAGGAAAATACATTGGCTTGTATAGTTTTTATTGTTGCTGCAAAAAAATATTTATACTTCTTTCTCCTGACAAATTTTATCCTGAAACTTATTCTGTGGACCCTCGTGTGAGAGATAATAGGTTACAGCAGACACCTTCAACTACAGTTTTGTGAATGCGCAACAACCCTCTTGAAATGGATGGTTCCTGTATCGACCTTCTACCTGAGGGTGAGAGTGTCCTATTAAATCGTAATTCAGCATAGACATTGCTTTGGAAGCTGAGATAATACAGTCCAGGTGCTTGGATTTCTGATGATTTAATTTCATACAGAAATAGAACTGAGGAAACACAGATGATCTTCTAGCTACCATAACTAGTCGATTCTTTCTCAAGAGTCAGATACCTCAAGTGAACTATCCACTGATGATACCTGGCATAGGAAGCCTCAGTCAGGCAACTCTAGGACTCGGGGTCTAGGTTGATTCATGTGTTTTGAGCAGGTGTTCAATAAAGTTTTGTTGAATGAATAACTTACCAGGGTCCACAACACAGTCTTTCTTCCCTCTCAGCATTCTCTCTCTACTAGGAACTACCCTACATGAATCTGTTTTTCCATGTACTACTTGACTTCTCTCCTTATTTATCTCTTTTTAAAAAATATATTATTTTTTAAATAATCTCTACACCCAACATGGGACTCAAACTCATGACCCCAAGATCAAGGGTTGCACACTCTACCAACTGAGCCAGCCAGGAGCCCCCTTATTTATTTCTCTTTTTTTTAAATTTTTTTTATTATTTTTTAAGATTGTATTTATTTATTTGAGAGAGAGATCACGAGTAAGCAGAGAGGCAGACAGAGAGAGAGGAGGAAGCAGGCTCCCTGCTGAGCAGAGAGCTCAATGCGGGGCTCCATCCCAGGACCCTGAGATCATGACCTGAGCCGAAGGCAGAGGCTTAACCCACTGAGCCACCCAGGCGCCCCGCCTTATTTATTTCTTGATGACGATCTTCTCTTCCTTTTCTTTTTACTGGTTCTAACTTTGGGCAGATCACAACTGCCATGTTTCTGGACAACAGCTGTCACGGAATGCGAACACAAATGTATTTCAGAACTAACTAACTCTTCCTGTAATTGCAAGAACAAAAGAGCCAGCAATAAAGGATTGGTTAAATTATGAAATAGCAATATGGTGAAATCCTATGCAGCTGTTAAAAAGATGTCATTGAAGAGGATTTAATGACATATATATTCATGATAGGTTTTTAAGTAAGGAAGAATGTGTGTATGTGCATATACATGTATTTCTCTCTCTCTTTTTTAGAAGATTTTATTTATTTGACAGAGAGAGATCACAAATAGGCAGAGAGGCAGGCAGAGAGAATGGGGAAAGCAGGCTCTCTGCTCAGCAGGGAATCCGATGCGGGGCTTGATCCCAGGACTCTGGGATCATGACCTGAGCCAAAGGCAGAGGCTTTGCCCTCCTGAGCCACCCAGGTGCCCACATGTATTTCTCTTGATAGAGAGATCTACAAAGAGGGAAAGACACATAGAATGGGCAGTTTTGGGTGGTGGAATTACAGGTGACTTTGTTTTCTTTTTACATGTGCTTTTCTGTATTTGGAAAAATATTGCATAGCAAACATGGATTGTTTGTGCTTAAACAAAATACATAAAATGTAAAACTTCTTAGCAGAGAATACAGAATGCTTCGGTACGTGTTCACTGTGTGTTCCTTCAGCTTCTGTCTTGATGATCTCCCATCCTCTGTATGTCTGGTAAACTCCAACCACATGACCCCTCTTGAATTTTTCAAAATGCTCTGGCATCTCCCCAACCAGACTGCTAGTTCATGGCTGCTGATGCTGGCCGAGTCTTAGCCCCACATCCCTATCTCCTGTTCTTAGTGTGGTGCTCAGTGCTTAACTGGGCCTCGGTGCCTGTTTGTTGAATGAATAGCCAAAGTATCCTGTCCTTTTCTCAATTTTCATCAGACTATCACTCCCCGTTCCTGGCCACTGATGCACTTCTGCCCTCCCACTTTCCAGTTGCTGGCAGAGTCGTGTATTTGAAATACAAATGGGTAGTCTGATTCTCAAGTGGTAAGACTTCACGGTATATAGTTGATTGTGATGTGTTAATGTGGATAGTCACTGAACGTGTCCAAGGTTATTTGACAACAGCCCTTACAGTTGGTCTCGCCCTTATACATTATTTAGCCCCTAAACAAGTTCATTTTGTAAAATCATCCCTTCGTTTTAGGACTTGATTGAATATATACAGGAAGGGAATGCTCCAAAGGCATCCTAACTATTAAAACCTATAGGATCTATTTCCCTCCTGAAACAACATATCTAGATCTGTTTTCCCCTAAAAGTAAAATCAGACCTTTGCCAAGACAGTATGATTTGAACAACACCACCCAATTACTTTTTTTCTGGCCAATTTTGTTTCAAAAACAGTAATTAAGCATGGCCCTCTGTAGTATCTATTCTTACTTTTCCCCATGGAGGGATTTTGTATTACTTCCCTTTTGTCTTTGCTCAGCACTTGGGCACGTGTGAGTTTTCATTAACCATTCTGAATGTAGGCAAAGGCAATGTGGTGGGAACAAACACAAATCAAAATCAAACAAATTAATAATCTTTTTAGTACCATTGTCCTTTGTCCCTTTAGAAATTAATTTTCATACCAGAAAACCCATTCAAAATCTCTACTTCTCCAGCTATTGGAAGAAATAAAAACTTCCTTTGGCAATTTTGTGAATGATACAGGATCGTTTCTCTCTATATTTAAGTATTCAAGTATCATATGGATTTATATAAGGAGAATGAAAATTCACAGCAGGAAACCAGCCACCTGTGTTAATCAATACAGTATGTGGGGAAGTGAAGTGTAAACTATGACAGGTAGATCTTCGGTTTTCTTGTTCTGTCCCTTTCTGACTAATTGGATGTATGAATTTATCTTGCTAAATTTTAAGGCCTTTCTTCAGAAAATATCAGTCAACGAGCACCTCAAATAGGTTTATTAATGAGGAGAGAGTGTCTTCTACAGAGCTTGGAGCAGAGAGCAAAGAGCACAGTAAAGCTTCATGGTTCACAACAGAGAGCCTGGACCTCAGCTGAAGCTTGGCTTTAATCTCAGCCTCCCCACTTCTCAGCTATGTCACTTTAGACACATTGTTGCACCTCTGTGTGTAAAATGGTGAAAATTCTAGTTCTTACCTCATAGGATTGTTGTGAACGTTAAGTGAGTCAATGTTTGTAAAACACTTAGAACATGCCCACACTGGGGCATCTGGTTGACTCAGGTCAGTTAAGTGGCCGACTCTTGATTTCAGGTCAGGTCATGATTTCAGGGTCCTGGGATCAAGCCCTGTGTAATGCTCCATTCTCAGTGGGGAGTCTGCTGGAAATTCTCGCTCTCCTCTCTCTCTGCCCCTCCCCCTGCTTGATAGCTCTTAAAATATTTTCTTTTAAAAAAGAACATGCCCATAGTTTGTAAGTGCTAAGTACCTATGTGCTCTTATTTTTAAATCTCTGGATTGTGAAATGATGTTATTACTGGCATAATTAGGTTAATTTTATAAAATATCCTATAAATTAACTTAGAGTAAAATTGATTCTTCTGGTAGAGTTTTTTGATTATTAGCACATGCATAAATTCATGTGACTACCATCAAAATGATGATACAGAAGAGATCCATCATTCCAAAAAACTCCCTCATGCTACCCCTTTGTAACATCCTAGCACTAACTATTGGCAGTGCTGATCTGCTATCACTGTAGTTTTGCCTTTTCTAGAATGTCACTTAAATGAGTTCTTCCACTGTAGCAATCATCCGAGACCGACTTCCATCACTCAGCATAATGCCTTTGAGATTTACCCAGGTTGTTGTATGTGTGAATCCTGTCTGTTCCTTTTTATTGCTGAGTAGTATTCCATAGTTTAGATGTACTACAATTTGTTGTTTCATTCTCAAGTTGAAGGATATTTGGGTTGTTCCCAGTTTTTACAAAGAAGGATGCTATACACAACTGTATATAGGCTTTTGTGTTAATGTAAGTTCCATAAGTTTTCATTTCTCATGGATAAATGCCTGGAGGTAGGATTTCTGGGTCATATGATAAGTATAGGTTGAACTTTATCAGAACTGCCAAATGGTTTTCCAGTGTGGCTATTTAGTAGATGTGTAATGGTATCTCAGCAGTAGCTTTAATTTGCATTCTTCCAGTGGCTAATGATGTTGAACATTTTTTTCCATGTATTTATGGGCCATTTGTGTGTCCTCTTTAGCAAAATGTCTGTTCAAGTGTTTTGCCCAATTTTAAATTGGATTGCTTGTTTTCAAACTGTTAAGTTTCTTTAACGTAACATTTTATTTAGAAATACTTTAAGAATCACAAGACATTTTAAAAGTAGTACAGAGAATTCCCAAATACCCTTCACTTAGATTCCCCTGATGACAATATCATACATAACCATAGTACATTGTTAAAACCAGGAGATTGACATTGACATAATACTAGCAACTCAGGCATACACTAAATTAGGATTTCACTAATCTTTACATGCACTTTTTCCATGTGTTGTTCTACAAAATTTTATTGCATCCGTGGATTTGAATATACATCATGAAAATCAGGATGCAGAACTGTTTCATCGCCACAAATAAACCACCTTGTGCTACCCTTCAGCAGTCACACTCCTCCCTCAACTCTAACCTGTAATTACTACCAATCTGCTTTCTATGGCTATAATTTCAAAACTTTGAGAATATCATACATGGAATCATACAATAACCTTTGGAGACTGGCTTTTTTCTCTTAGCATAGTGCTCTTGGAGATCTCTTACTTGAGAGCTCTTTATGTATTGTGGATACAAGTCCTTGTAGAATATGTGATTTGCATGTTTTCTTTGAGTCAGGAGCATGTCTTTTTGTTCTCTTTCAAGGTGTCTTCTTCAGAGCAAAAGCTTTAATTGTGATGGATTACTCAAAATTATCTTTTACTCTGGGATAGATTGTGCTTTGGGTGTCATGTAAAGAAACTCTTTCCCTAAGCCAGGTCAAAAAAATTTCTATTTCCTTCCAAAAATTTTATGGTTTAATAATTTATCTTTAAATCCATAATCAATTTTGAGTTAATTTCTTATAAGACATGGTTTGGGGGAAAGTTCATTATTTTATTATTTATTTTTCTTTTGTAAAGGTTTTATTCATTTATTTGACAGTAAGAACAAGCAGGGGGAGCAGCACATGGAGGGAGAGGGACAAGCAGGCCCCTGCTGAGCAAGGAGCCTGATGTGGGGCTCCATCCAAGGACCCTGGGATCATGACCCGGGCTGAAGGCAGATGCTTAACCAACTGAGCCACCCAGGGGCCCCGAGATGTTCATTATTTTTCTGTACATGTTTTTAATTATTCCAACACCATTGTTGAAAAGACTATTTTGGCTCCATTGAATTGCCTTTGAACATTTGTCAAAACTCAGTTGGTCTTATTTGTGTGAATCTATTTCTTTTTTTTTTTTTTTAAGAGAGAGAGCAAGCATGCAGGGGGCAAAGCAGAGAGAGCAAGAGGGAATCTCAAACAGGCTCCATGCACAGCATGGGTCACTCTGGTGTCCCTGTGTGGATCTATTTCTGGACTTTCATTTTATTTCATAGATCTATACCAATACTACACTGTCTTCTGTTGAGAAAACTGGAGGTTTTATAGTAAGACTTAATATTGGGTGCTGTGGGGCATCTACCTGGCTCAGTTAGTAGAGCATGTGATCCTTGATCTTGGGGTTGTGGGTCAAGCCCCATGTTGGGTGTAGAGATTACTTAAAAAATTAAAATCTTAAAAAAATTGGGTGCTGTGATTCCTCCTATTTTATTCTTCTTTGAAATTTTTTTTTGTTTTTTCTGAGTCTTGGATTTTGGTAGGAATTTTAGGATTAGCTTGTAGGTGTGTATAAAGAAGACGTTGCATGGATTTTGGATGGAATCATAGTAAATCTTTAGATCAGTTTGGGGCAATTGACATTTTTACTATGTTAAATTTTCATGTATTTTGAAGGTCTGTTATTGGGTATATGCTCATCTAAGATTAGTTTTCTTTCTTGTTATATTGACGCTTTTATCATTATGTTCTAATGTCGCTCTTTATCCCTGATCATTCTTTTTGCTTCATACCCTACTTTTTCTAATTTTATTATAGTCACTCCAGTTTTCTTAAAATCTTTTAAGTTTATTTATTTGAGGGAAAGGAGCAGAGGGGGAGAGGGAGAGAGAGAGAGAGAGAGAGAGAGAGAGAGAATCTTAAGCAGACTCCATGCTGAGCATGGAGCCCTACATGGGGTTTGATCCCAAGACCCTGAGATCACAACCTAAGCCAAAATCAAGAGTCGGATGCTTAAGCAATGCCTCTACGCAGGTGCTCCACAGTTTTCTTTTTAAATTTTATTTTTTTTAGTAATTTCTACATCCAATATGGGGCCTGAACTCATGACCACCAGATTAAGAGCTACATGCTCTTCTGACTGAGCCTGCCAGGGAACCTTCCAGTTTTCTTTTGATTAGTGTTTGGATGGTATATTATTTTCTATCCTTTTACTTTTAATTTTTACATATTTGTAATTACCCCAACTTCCTTCTGTTACTGACTTCTAATTTCACCCCATTATGGTCAGAATATCCTTTATGTTACTTCAGTTCTTTTAAAATTTATTTATAACTGTTTAATGATATAATTTTTTATCCATCCTAGAGAATGTTCCATGAATATTTGAGGAGGGTGTATTGGTTCTGGAAGGAGCATTCTATAGGTGTTTGTTAGGTCTAGATGGTTTACAGTGCTGTCCATGTCTTCTTTTTCCTTGCTGAACTGCGATCTAGTTGTATTATATACTTATAAAAAGTGAGGTATTGAAGTCTCTAACTATTGTTGTTGAATTGTCTGTTTCTTTCTTTAATTCTGCCACTTTTTCCTCCATGTATTTTGGGGCTCTGTTTTAGATTCAGATATGTTTATAATTGTATCTTCTTGATTGATTAACCCTTTACCATTATAAAATGTACTTTTGGTTACTGTGTACATGTTATATCTACATCTTTTCCCATCCTTTTACTTACAACATATTTGTTGAAAATTGAATCTAAAGTGTATCTCGTGTAGACAACATATAGTTGGATCATGTTTTTATATCTAGTCCATCAGTGTCTGCCTTTTAATTAGAAGGCTTAATAAATTCTCATTGATATGATTACCTATAAGGTAGGATTTACACCGGTCATTTTACTGTTTTTATGACTTACGTTTTCTCTTGTTCCACTATTTTTCATTTCTGTCTTCATTTGTTTTAAATAGATATATTTTACTGTGCCATTTTAATTTCCTTGTCATTTCTTTTGCTATATATTTTTTAGTTATTGTCTTAGTGTTTGTCCTTGGGACTGCTGTTAACTTCTTAATTTATGACAATCTAGTTCCAATTAAAAATAATACATAAAAATTTTGATCTGTTTTTCTCTCTCCTTTATGTTGTTATTGTTACAAGTTATATATTTATCCATTGTGTTTCCATAAACACAGATCTATAATTTTGCTTTATGTAATTGTCTTTTGTTAGGTAGGAGAAAAGAAGAATTATAAACAAAAAAATACATTGGTACTGTTCTACTTATATTTGCCTATGTAGTTACCTCTAATGGTGTTCTTTATTTCTTTATTAGACTGGAGTCACTGTGTAGTGTCCTTTCATTTTGCCCTGAGGGATTTCCTTTAGTATTTCTTGTAGCGCTCTTCTGCTAGTGATGAATTCCCTCTTTTTGTTTATCTGGGAATGTCTTTAATTTCTCCTTCATTTTTTAAATTGAGGCGGAATTCAAATACCATAAAATTAACCATTTTAAGTTGAATAATTCAGCGACAATTAGGACATTTACAGTGTTGTACACCCACCATGCTGCAGTCTACTTCTAAAATATTTTCATCACCTAGAAAGGAAACTCCAGCTGTTAAGCAATTACGTGTTATGTGTTTACTGGGTCACGTGATGCCAATCCAAAGACGAAGCTTAACTCAGGCCAAGTAGTCTATTTTAACAGAATGATTTTGAGTGTGATTGACAATAATAGAATTATTATAGTATTTGTTTTTTAATATGAGCATCTTTTTGGCAAACACAAAATTCTAGGGTCAAAAACACCATGTGTTCTTGAAATACCCATCCCCAAGCAGTAAATATCTCTGGGCATGTGCTCATTATTGGTCTGGCACAATATGTAGGTCCACAGTGGGTATAATGATGAATAATACCTCTACAGGCAGGGGTAGATATTATTACTTTTGTTACATAGGTGGTGGATCTGAGGCACAGAGAGTTTGCTCAGCCAGCAAGTGGTAAAATTAGGCCTTGGTCTTAGGTCTTCTGACTCTAAAGCATGTGTATCTCAGTAGGCCCACATTGCCTTTATCAAGTTCATAATCTGCAACAACAGGAAGGATATGCTTCAACAGAGAGATAACTGTCCATTCTGCCACAGTTTGAACAGAACTATCCTCCATATGCTAATATCCCCAAGTGATAGATAAAATTGACTGCATAAAGATTATAATGTTGTTGCTCTTCACTTATTTGGGCCTTTTAAGAATGTGCTGGGATTATATGGGCATTGAAAAAAAAACAAATAATTGGCTATAGCTTTTACCAGAATTCTTTTGTCTTTCTTAGGAAGTCACAAAGCTTATTAGTCAACGGAGCACACCCGTTGCTAGCTGGTGATAATTAGTGTATGTTTATATTTCCAATATAAGCTGTTTGGAGGTTATCCTTGGTCATTAACTCATCCTCATTTTTCAGTTGTTATTTGTTTAAAAAAATGATTTTGTCAAAAATATTGCTATAGAGGCGGGTGGCCAGGGAGATCACTTTGTGGGCGTTTGAAAACTTTCATCCTTTGGTTGGCAGGCACAACCTCTTTTGCAGGACTTAACAAAATGTGTTGAGGTCTTACTATGTGTTGGCTATTGGGCTTCCTGGCCTACATTTTCTCAGTCATAACTTTGAGCAGTCTGTTTGAGACTCCTCTGTCTTTTGTGCTCAGCTGTCTGCGGGCGGCCCGGTACCTTCAAAAGCCCTTGCCAGCCAGATATCATTATGCTGCTAGCTGAGGACAGCTGAAAGTATCAGGTTCAAGCTAGGTGCCCTAATTAATGAATTCTTGTATGGACTTCTCCCCACTCACTCCACCCACACACATGACCTCACTGCCTGCTCTGACTTCCAATGTCTGTGTATTTCTTTATCTCTGTCTTGCCTCTTAGACTCCCTGACTTCCTAATAGTGCTATTGACTTGTATGGTCTTTGCAGACTTGCTGGTCCCACAACCCATCTGTGACCCCAGGTTTACTGTCACTCAAATGATGTTTTATGGAAAACAAGGCATCCTCTTTCTGGTTCCTTCATGCCAGGTTGAACTGTCTGCTTCTGCTACCCATGGCTCAACCGCATTGTCTGATGTCACGATCGGTAAATATTGCACTAATTTGCGAGAAAAAATGCATCAGCAGCACTACTGGAAAATCAAGTCAAAACCAACTGTAGAAAATCTATGTCTTATCCTGCCCTTAACCTTCTGGTTACCACGTCTCCTTTTATCCTTAAAACTGGGACACTTACTTTTCTTTAGTTACATACAGTATCGTGATGACACTGGTAGCAAACATGGCTCAAAGAAGTGAGGTTTCCACGTTTTATTTCTAAGCATTTCCTGAGCAGGCATCTAAGTTGTCATTGGCTGCTCCCATTATAGATGAGATTATAGTTCTGTTGTCGTTAGAATGGCCCAGCCTTGATTACTCAGCGACCAGAGACATGGTAGGGAAAACAGCTCAGGCTTAGGCTGGACTGGAGGGACTGCCATCTAATGGGAGTAGAGGCAAGAGTAGATTTTGGAACCACAGAGATCATGGTTTGAATCCAGACTGTACAGCTCTCTGCAGATGACCTTGAGCAAGTTTCCTTAAGCTCATTGAACCAGGTTTTTCATCTTTAAAATGGAGATAACAGGGGCCCTTGGGTAGAGCAGTTGGTTAGAATGGGACTCTTGTAACAACTCGGGTCATGATCTCAGGGTTGTGGGATTGAACCCCACAGCTGGCTCCATGCTCAGCATGAGTGTGCTTGAGACTCTCTCCCTCTGCCCCTCCCCCTGCTCTCTCTTAAACTAAATAAATAAATAAGTCTTTAACAAATGGAGGAGACATCCTGATGGGATTGCCATGAGGATGAAATGACATATTACAGAGAGCACACTTGCAACTGTGCCTGCCACCGATGTGCGTGGAGGCTACATAACTTGCCCACGATCTTGCTGCTGTTAAGTTGTAGAGTCCAGTCTGGAACTGAAACAGTTTGATTCCAAAGACTTCTGCTCTTTCTTCTATAATTTTTTTTTAAACTAGCAGTAGAGGCATTTGAGTTGTTAGTACTTAGAAACACAGAAGCCTGGGACTGGAAGAACCCTCTCAAGATTTCATCATGCTTTTCTTAAGCACCTCTAGTTTGTCTGTAATTTACTTAACCTGTGCTGAGTTTATAGTCTGTTGAAAAAAACAAAAACAAGAAAAGCCCCCCCCCCAAGCTGGTATAATTCAAAGTGCCCAACCGTGATTGTGTTATGTTTCAGAGGGCACAGCAGAAGGGAAGGGGGAATGAGAGTGAGATGCAAGAACAGGGACGTAATTTCAATATTGGTAGCAGATTAAAAAAAAAATTGCATCAGTAGAGAAAATCACCTAGGCAATCTCCAGCCCAGCATTCCTATGAACTGATTTTATTATAATGTGCCATGACATGGGCAGGGAGTTGTGGCATACCAGGCTTAGAAAGGACCATTTTGATCTAGACTCAGCTCCATTTTTGTTGGCATGTGGGATCTTGCCAGATTCCCACAGGGATCGGGCAGTCTTTTATTGCCATAGTGGAGATAGCTACGACTTTGCAATTTGCCCAGAGTTTATGTGGCCTATCTACTCTATTGAGCTTGTTAAATTGTTTGGGTAATTTGCTTTTTAGCTTTCTGTAACACACGTTATATTCTGGCAGGGTGGGGGCAAGTGGTCTATTTCACTCTTCGTTACCCGTTGTTCAATAAACATCTAAGGAATTCAGGGTGTTTGGTGCTGGAGCCCTGGGTTAAGCCTTCGTCATTCGGTAACACAGCTCAATCAGCGCTCAGAGTTTTAGTAGTTAGATTAACTCCGGAGACACCCATCTACTTGTAGACCAAGGTGGCGGGAGGAGGGGGTGTGTGGGGGGAGATAGTCCTCTGGTCTCAGCTCATTTCAATTCCATATCTCGGGGAGGATGCTCCTCAGTCTTGTTTAATGTCATAATTTTAAACCACTTGGAATAATATTCTCCTTTGCTTTAATGTTATACATCCCTGTGCATGTTCTTTAGTAATTGAAAGGGATATTGGACAAATTTGATCTGTCTAGCTTTGACTTATGCTGTCCTTATCTTGGCCTTTGTGTCATTAAGAAAAAAATTGGTATTGATCTTGGACCATACCACTACATTGTGCCGCAATTTTTCTTCTTTGCTAGTGGAATATAAATCGATAAAAAGGCAGCTGCTTTAGACGAGGGCCAGATATGGTGCTGTCATTTATATATTGTAAATCCAATGATAGCTGATCAAATCAGTGCCTCTCCTGTTCCAAACTTGACATGATTGAATTGTCAATAAAAAAGATTTTACAGTAAGGGAAGGAGAGCTGACAGTGTAAATGTCTGAAAACCCAATGAAGCTCAATATAAAATGAAACAATGAGCTAGGATATCATTTTGTAATTTCCAATGGGAAAAAAAAAATATTTAGTGAATCACGGCTGAAATTGGGGATGATCACAGGAGGGGGGAAGCAGGAATGAAAAGCCAGCTAACTTGCATTATAATTTTTGAGAAATCTGAAATGCAAATTTGCAGATGCAAATTTTAGGAATTATGCATCTGTACTCACTGAGTTGTTTATTTACAAAAATGGTTCAGAAATTCTCCACCTCCTCCCTTCTCCATGCACATATTTTTTAGGGAGAATACCCAGTCGCTGGGGAAAAGAAACAAGCATCTCCATCCGCAGGCATCCTGCTAACTTCTCGTAAGTGCTTCAGAAGTGGATCTGGTAGAACTTGATCCTGCATTCTCGGAAGTCAACCAATAGAGCTCTGGTTTCACTTCATTGATCCCTAGAAGGAGTCAGATTTGTTTTTTAAAAGCAAAAGCTATAAAGAAGTAGCCATGGAATTTTCTTAGAGAGATATACCTCTCTTGGTGCATGGCCCATCAAACTTAGCTTTGGAAATGAGTATCTTACCTCCTGAAACTGGAAGAAGTCCTGCCATTTGTTTTTTTTGAGAGACCTGACTAATCTCTTTGCAGATGTAAAAGCCTAGAACTTATTTGTGTGTTGAAAGGCATAGGCAGTCCCATTGGGAGAGACCAGGCTGGAACTGATGAGTGGGTGCTGTTTCATTGCACGACATGCTTGTCTCAGTGGTTGTTCTGAATGCACTGGCTTTAGAGAGACGTCTAGCTTCTGCATTATCAGCTTGGAAATGATTTTGTGAGCTCTTGGGAAGGTCTTTTGGAGGGCTTACTTTCCATATTTTCTAATGACGACAGGGTTAACATGATCTTAAAAACCACGGCAAATGGCAGTACCAGCGCCCTAGACCGGCATTCTCGTGTCCATGCAGGGCACATAATTGGAAAGGAGATGAATCCCCACCATGCATCTAGGATAAGACTAGTCTTGTTTTCTGATTTTAACTTAGGACAATCCAAGTAACATTGAACGTTATTCTCTCGTCCTCGTTGAGGCACGTGAGGTATCCTCTCCCTCTTTCTGTCATATGCTCTTCTCTAGTATTGCTCTTTTTTTTTTTTATTTTTGAAGTTTCTCAAAACCACTTAGGTATCTTCTTCTTTGTTTCATTCAGCCAATTTCTTTTCTCTCTTGTCCTGGCAGTGGAGTTCTTATAAAGTTCAATCCGCTGCTCTCAGGTCATGATCATGGCTACCATATGCTAAGAATTTTTTCAAGCCAGGGACTGACTGTGCTGTTCAAATTACTTGTATTATTTCATTTAATACTCACAAAATCTCTATAAAGGTCAATCATCTGTGCCTGTAGAGAGGAAATAGGAGGCCTGAGAATCTTTTAGATTCTTGGTTAACACCCAGTTTTCCCTGCCAGGGCAGAGTAGTAGCCAAAGAAATGGAGAATTAGTGATCAGAAAAGAAGGTGGGGCATCAGGAAGGGCAGGATCCTGGAAGCAAGAGAAGTTCATGCGATACCCACTATGAATATGACTCCCCAACCTGTACCTGTACATCCCCAACCTCACTTTATTGCTCATGCTTTGTACCAAAGTTCCCATGGGTGGTTTTGGGGGGACTCAGTGACCCTCTGAAAGGTGATACGAAATTTCACACGTGCACGTGTATACTTTCTGGGAATGGGTTTGCAGATTTCATTTGGGACCCATAAACAAAACAGAGGTATGTCTTTAGGTCCATAATCATGAACTTTCCATTGGTTATTTGCCATTGTCCCCTCAAAGTCAACATATCTAGAACTTCATTTAACCTTTGCCACCTCCCTGCAAACTAGTTATTCTTCTCGCCCTTTGGTAGTACCATTATTCTTCTAGAGTTGTCTTTTGCTTTCCTCCATACATCTAGTACATCACCATGCTTCTAGGATTTCCTCTTTCTCTGTTCTTCACCGCCTTCTCTTGGGACCTTTGCTCATACTGTCTGGATTACTGAGGTTATTCTTAATGAGGATCCTTGCTTCCTAACCCTCTCTGTTTTACAATGATGCCAGACTTATTTTTTTGAAAATTACCCTCATTATGTACAACAAAATATTTAAGAACACAGTGTCTATGAGCAGCAGAATCAAACCTATCTGGGGTACAATCCCAGTTTCTCCTTTCATTTGCTACATAACCTTAGTCAAGTTGCTATAGAGAGAGAGTAAGCTCTACACCCACTGTGGGACTTGAACTCACCACCTGGAGATCAAGCATTACATGATCTGCTGACTGAGTCAGCCAGGCGCCCTGGTATTTCTGATCCTAATTTTGCCCATCTGAAAATAAGGTGATGCTAGCTAGCGCTACCTGCTAGGCTTGTTGCAAAGACTCAAGAAGATAATGCACAGAAGGAACTTGGCTGAGGACTAGCATATTGTAAACATTCAGAAGAGAGTTACTCTTTCTCACTGAAGAGCATAAAATGTCTCTCTAATGCTTACCTCACAGCATATAACATCTTCGATCTGATTTTTCAGACCCATCAGAAACTGGTTCCGTATGTCACTTCTCCAACCTTACCCCCCTCAAGGCTACTTCCTAAATGTGCTCTTAAAATGCATACCTCACTCCTGTCTTCTCCTAGAGCATCTGACCCTATTCCTTCAGCCTTCTTTCCAGCCCCAGCTCCCGTACTTTCCCTGACCATGGTGGCGGTCCTCACGGTTCTCACCATTTTCTCATTTCTCTCATACCTTTGAATTGTCCACACTGTCCAATTAGTACCTTCTATAATACAGGGATCTGCATGGTTTGTGCCTTACTCATGGTGCAAAATAAGAAGCAGTTCACTTGCTTATTGCTTATTCACTGCTCATTTCATGTTTTTGTGTTTGTTTCTTTTTGAATCCAATCCAGGTACCTTGTGGCCTGGGATCAGCTCTGGCCATTACTCTCTGTTCCGTGACTTATAACAGGTTCTTGTTACCATGTACTTACTTGGGATGTTTGTTGGTTCGTTTGGTTGTGTTATCAAGCTCTTCAAATCTGCAGGCAGAAGTTATTAAGTATTTGCTGCCCGGACTTATTTTTTGTGAACTCAGGTATTGGAGACTTGGACTCCAATGCCAAGCTGGGTGGCTCGGGGAGAGCCACCTCCCTCCTTGGGTGCCTCATTCCCAGAACTATGTGGTGGGATAAGTGCGCTAGGCTAGGTGCGCTCTGTAAGTCCCCCAATCTCCCAGGACTCTGGGACTCTGGGAAAACCAAGAATCTGCCCCAGAAATCTTCCCCAGCTTCCCCCTCTGCCTTTGCCCCCAGCTTGCTTGGGCTTTGACAGAATGCAGCATCTCGAACAAGGCTTACGTGCTGTCCTTAATTGAAACTGTTAGTCTCTCCCAGTGAGCAGACAAGCCTCAGTTTACGAAACCACACCAGTGGATTTCATTCCAGGGTGGGGAGCTGTTTCTGACAAGGAGCCCCACAAAGTATGTGTGCTTCAGAGAAAAGGGAAAACTGAGTAAACAAATACTCCCTCTGCTGAAGGAGGTATCCCGGAGTGTCCTGGGTAACCAGCCAAAAATTGGATCTGGTTTCTCTTAGCATGGGGTAACTCACCGCGCCAACTGACATATTTCTCCAGTGACCTCTGCATCTGAACACGTCCCCTAGAAGCACAGCTGTCTGTTTTCCATGCTCCAAGCCTCACTGTGTGCCCTAACAGCCCGCAAGTTGCCATTCTGCAGATGTTTCTTCAGTATCCCTCGACACAAGGGCACATTAGGCTCCATGAAGTTTCTGACATTTGGGGGATTGCATCCCCCCCCTCCCAGAGCTTGGGAGTCCCTTTTTTCTGGCATGGGCCATCCGTGCTCCAGAAGCCTGGGCATCATGGAGTGACATCCTAATGCTGCCTATCTCTGTTTCTACCAAGTGCCTAGATCTGGATTGACATGGGTTTGCAACTTTCCATCCCTGGCTATTCTAGTGAGCAGAGTGGGAAGAAAAAAAAAAAAAAAAACATTGGCATGTCCTCCAGAATTTTAACTAACCAGTGGGCTGTCTGCTGATGGGGACTCTGTGCACCGCTAGCTCCGAACCTTCCCTAATTATGCAGACTCATCAGGAACATCACCTGGTGTTCTTCCATTTAATGGGTGGTTGTGCACCACACTTCTTTCATTCCACATCAGAGTTATTGATGTGCTATTGACATTCACAGGCAGGCTGGTTTCCTAATGCCAGCCAGAGAATCAAAGTTTTTCTTTCTTTTTCTTTTCTTCTTCTTTTTTTTAATTTCCTGACTTTACCTATCCTTTCAGAAAACCTGAGAGTGTCATTAATACTTAATGCCGCATATAGTGTTTCCACCAATAATACTTTCCCCAGAGATTAGTCCTCAGAGTAGACAGGACAGGGTAATTAGGTCTATTGATCTTTGCTACAGCCAGTGTTATCGGAATGGTGATCAACTTTATAAGTAAGATGTGGATATTCATTTTGGCTAAGGAGCTACGACAGCTCTTGTTTCTTGAACATTCCTTGCTCTCACAGAGGCATTGCTAAGCAGCTACCGGGAGATCCTGCGGAGCTAAAATCTCTCTTTTACAGGACTGGTATTAGGCGCCAGAAGGAGTAAGTCCTGGCTGTGCCAAGAATGAGGAAATCTTGAACTTAAACAGATTTAGCCCATGGGGCAAGTTTCATAAAGTCAAAAACTCTGTCAAGGAGCTCCTACCCTGCCATTTAAGTTGACAAGTGAATTCTCTGAAGGAGAGTTTCTCAGGTAAAATATTCAGCTTAGAACCCTTCTCAGGAGGCTCTTCCTTCCCTTCACAGAGCCTCAGAGTGGGGGCTGGTAATATCTTAGCTTGTAGCTGGAGATAAGTCTTAAGCAAGTGGCTTTGACAATGGTATCGGAACTTATAGAGGTAGATAAGCATCTACCCAGAGACCCAGAGAGTCTGGGCACTGGGCAGGATGGTTCCCTGGCTTGTCTGGCACGTAATTCCTAGAGTCAAATAACATGAGCCTGATGTGCTAGAGAGAGGCTCATAAGGAGCCATAACACCCTGTGTTTATTGCATATATTAGCCACCCTGAGCTATTTTCTCTTTGGTGTCCCATAGATGGATTGTTTTAAGAAAGCAGAGGCTCAAATATTCAGAGACAATAGGTTCAGTTCCTTGGCTGGCAGGGCCTGGGGGAGGATGATGAGGACTAAAGTGTCAGGCAGGCACATACCAAGTAGCCACAAGTCCAGTTAGAAGGGAAATGGTCTACCAAAACCAGAGCTGGGCCCCAAGCAGCAAGACCAATTCAGAGTCAAGCTAGGAAAGGTCTGGTCTGAGGTCTTCTTTTATCTCCTTGACCTGCATGTCCATCACCCTTCCCCAATTTCGTGTAGGGCTTATGTAAATCATGGCCACAGCTTTCCAGACACATCGGTATATCTGTATACATAGCCTGAGTCAACCAGATCGAGATCCAAATTCATTTCTGTTTATATATTAACAGCATGTTGTTTCTCAGATGGCTTTAGAATTAAAAAAAAAAAAAAGTATATTCATCCAGCTAGAATGGTAAATAGTTTTGAGACAAGACCTGTCTGCAAAGTACCTCTTCACCAAAAGTATCTAAATATTTTTATGTGGCAGAGTCCATCAGATCCACTTAGTATCTATTTCCAGCTTGAAAAAAACCCAATTGAAATATTTAGATTCCAATGAAAGTTCAATAGGATTTTATCCAAACGACACGAATGTTTGTTGAAATTTGGGATTATTTCCTCAGTTCAGATATGGCTTTGGGTCTTCACAATCACTTGCTCTCAACTTTTTTTAATCCCAGAAAAAGAGGTACTTTCATTGCTAATTCCGACAAAATCTCTTTTCCTTATTTGGTTTTTAACTAAAACTTATATGAAAGACACATTTTAACTAAGTCTAGGTACTTGTTGAAGGATTTCTTTTGAGTAGCCTCAATATTAACGAAGTTATTTAAGCCTGAAATTCTCAGGACAAGTTTAAGCTAGCACCTCAAAGTCTGTGATTAGTCAGATGGGAATTGTTTGTGGACACCTGAGGGCAGATTTCGGCCTATGTGAGCAGATCTGTTGATTTTTGTGACTTCAACATGGCCAGTTTTCAGGAATAGACCTTTTTCTCTCAATTTAACTTTTGTGCCTTGACCTACACTGTATGTAAATGATGTCTGATGATAAAAGGGAGTGAGTCACACTTCAGCAGCATCATCAGTGCCCGTTAAGCAGAATATAAATAACTGTCTCTAGATACGCAACAGAGATCTAAAATGGCCCCATGGGAGCTAAATTATATAGGAGAATTTCCTGTGTAATTATTCCAAAAAAAAAAAAAAAAAAAAACCCTCACTGATTTCAGCTAGGGGAGTTCTCATACTCTTTAGCCAAATCAGTGAAACTCAACTTTATGCTTCCCTTACTCAGACTTGTTGCTTTTTATCTCACTGGTTTTATTCCCCTCTCCTCCCCCCCCCTTCCACTCTCTATCTTTCTCTTACTTCCTTCCTTTAGGAACAAAGCTCTGTAATTTAAAGTACGGTAGCTAGAGATATGTAATTAGCTAGAGCTGTGTACCAAAGTACAAAGCTTATATTTTTAAATGACTCACAGATAGCGCAATGATATAAATTATTGTCCAAAAAGGGATACTTTTGAGACTGGAAGGAAGTACTAAAAATAATCAGTGGTTTTGTTGATGTACAAGGTATCAGCTGAGACTGTTAGCAGGTGAGTCATGATGTATGGGCACAGAGATGAGTATTCACAGAGATGACTAGGCTGGTGAGGTGCCAGAGGCTTCAGTAGGCATCTGGTCTACCCCCTTTAGAAAAGGAAACAGCCTCTACCCACAATGACTGGCTCTAATCCAGGTCTTCTAACTCCTAGTCCAGGCTTCTTTCAACTACCCCTCCTCTCTTACCACTGTAGCAGGCTAGAAGGACATACAGCTCAGAGCCACCTTGTTCTTAGAGATTTTTTTTTTTTCTGTCCACCAAATAGCTTTTCAATGTGAAACTTTGGAGAGATGAGAATCTCCAGCTTCCCTTCTCTCCAGATCAGTGCGTCACAACTAAACTAGTGCACTGATTCTGTTTGAATCTCCACTGTAGACTAATTGTGGTCTTTGCCATACCTTTTTGTAGTTGGGTTAGGATAGGAAGTTTACAAAACCTAAGCCAATGAGATACTATAGAAACATTCAGATAGTTTGAATTCAAAAATACCGTTCTTTGGGGGCCACTGGGTGGCTCAGTGGGTTAAGTCTCTGCCTTCAGCTCAGGTCATGATCTCAGGGTCCTGGGATCGAGCCTCACATTGGGCTCTCTGCTTGGCAGGGAGCCTGCTTCCCCTTCTCTCTCTGCCTGCCTCTCTGCCTACTTGTGATCTCTGTCTGTCAAATAAATAAAATCTTTAAAAAAAATACCGTTCTTTGAAAAAAATGTAATCAAATGAATCTTTAACTGATTTTGAGGCACACCTTCCAGCCAAGCCACATTTGAGTGATCATTTGCTAATCAACAAGGTAGGACTGCAGGGTGAGTTTTTCTCCAAATAATGAACTTGAGCTTGTGCATCTGGGGGGAGAGGTGACAATGAGTAATACTTTCAGCTGCTGTTGGAAAAGGAACAGAACACAGCTGAAGGAAACTGGGACAGAAACTGGGATTAAGGTTATATATGTAATGCTCACTATCTCCTCTTGCCATTATTCTGTGTATATTCTCTCATCTCTGTTCACACAGTAGATTCATTTGCCCTGGGGATAGGCAGTATGGCGATAACCTCATTGATGGAGAGGATGGGCTCCCACAATACACTTGGTTGTCAGCAACTTCATTACCACTGGTAGAAATGACAGAGCAAACACACAGCTGGGCCTAAGAATACACGAAGACAAAGACTTACAGAATAAAAGTATTGTCAGATCCTAATGGAAATATGGATGTGACTGATACAAGGCCCTCAGCATTGACATCAATGTCTCACTCCCCTTTTATGTATAGCTCAATAATCGTTTGTTGACTGGCAGTGCTGGATACCATCATTGATTCACCACACCAATGAGTTTTTCCTTTCATTTGTCTAATGACTCTGCACAGGAGGAGGTTTTGCGGCCAGCAGTAACAACACTGGCATTTGTTTTCCCAGGGACTGTTCATCTCAACCACAGGGGATCAACTAAGGCTAGGAATTTGGGCAGCTGCACTCCAGCACACCTAGATTGGCCAGAGATGGAATATGAGGATCCTCTAGTGCCTTCTCCCTCTTCTGCCTCCTTCCTTCCTGGTTGGTACTTCCTGGGTAGAGAATTGATTATCCTGGAACTTGATCCTCTCCCATGAAGAAAAGTCTCTAGATATCCAGGAAAGCTAGCCATTTGGCTTTCCAAATTGCAAAGTTTAACAAATGACCAAAAATAGCTCCAACAAAACTAATAACTTCATTAGAAGTTAGAAAGTTTGTTGATGGAGGTATATAAAATTGTGTAAGTGTTGCTATCGGTCAGCCAATTATTTCCTCAAATCATTGGCTTGTGTACTGGTTGGTCCTTCCCATCGCCTTGTCTTGCTTTATATTCTTCTTGCACTCTGTATAGTTGATGTCTCTCTTCCTCACCCTCCTTTGGGGTTCACTTTCTAGCCTTTCCCTTACATGCTTGTGGTTTTTCTCCATCTTCTGTCTCTTCTCCACATCAATGAGCTTGTTTCAATTAAGGGAACAAAGATGTGAACCGGAAAAAGAGAACAACCTGAAAGATAGAATTAACACCCAACTTTTCTAGTACATTCAGAACATACCTTCATGTAAATACATGTGTTTATATTTGGGAATACCTGAAGCCAAGACCCATCTTTTTTACTGTGTATGAAGTATCATTTTGTATGTTTGTTATGCCTCTTCGTGTGTGGCAGGATGTGTAGATATACAGACAAAACTGGAGGTGGTGGTGTTATAAATTCGCAAAGCTAGAATAGATATTTGGTTGTTTTCTGGTTTTAGAATACTTATTCTGTGCTGGGCACTTTAAATACTTTCCCGTTGAATTCTCACGACAATCCTGGGAAGGTGTGGAGTCTTGCCCGTGGTCTCACAGCCAGTAAGTGGTGGGACTGGAATTGGAATGTAGATTTGTCTGGCTCCAAAGCCCCAGTCTCTTTCCATTATACTATTTCTTCCAAACATAAATGATTCTGGGTTTTACTACTTTCTGATATTATAGCATATGAGGACTAGGCATATTTCCCCACTGGCCTCAGTGTTCTTGTGTTCAATTTCTTTATATCCCGGAGTCTGGAGAGTAATTTTTCTATTTTCAAGGCATTCTCGGCTTTGATTTCTATTTTGGGATTGGATGACCCTTTCCCCATTTTCTTTCCCCAACACATATGGATTACTTTGAAAAATCAAACTGTCATTTGAGACTAAGAAGGAAAGGCAGAGTGTGTTAAATTTCTCCTTTTCTTGTGGGCATGGTTTTCATTAAGCTCTCTCCCTTTTTTGTAGGGAACAACCCTGTGGCCCAGGATTATGCTTAATTTTGCTTTTGGCGGACATGGTCTTCTCCCTGTTCTCAGGGTTCTTTCATGATTGCTTTGTAGTAGTATAGCCAAGTCATGCCAATGGCATTGTAGTGCCTTGGCCTTCAGCATTTGGCCAATATTGTTAATGAGTTTCTTTCTATCTGTTCCGTACTAAGCACCAGATGTTCATCCTTCAGCTGTATAATTATTGATTTTCCTTTTAATTCCAAAGTTGCAGGTTGTGCCTTTGTCATATATATCCAGGTATTAAACATAGTGTACCCTTTTCTTAGGATATAACTTTTTTAAATTTTAGGTTGTACTGTATGAAATTGCTACTATTTTGCTTTTCTTTAAATATAAAAAAATGGCCACTTGGTGTGGTTTGACCTAATATTTATAAATAGGAATATAAGGTGATTCCTTATGATGATTCCTTACTATGATGCTGATGATAAAAATACAAACTAGCATTTTATACAGGCCCTGCTATGTGCCATGTACTTTATATGGGATTTCTCATTGACTCCTCTCAAAAACCTTAGTATTGATAGTATTCTTTCCTTATAAAGGAAGAAACTGAGTCTCAGAGAGGGTGAGTAACTTGCTCAGGGTCATACACATTAATTAGCAAAGCCGGGATTCCAACCTACGTCTGACTGATTCCAAAGCTTGGGTTTCTTCCAACTGTGCCATCATTCTCTCTCTCTTTTTTTAAAGATTTTATTTATTTATTTGACAGACAGAGATCACAAGTAGGCAGAGGAGGCAGGCAGAGAGAGGGGGGAGCAGGCTCCCCGCTGAGCAGAGAGTCCGATGCGGGGCTCGATCCCTGAACCCTGGAATCATGACCTGAGCCGAAGGCAGAGGCTTTAACCCACTGAGCCACCCAGGTGCCCCTATGCCATCATTCTTATGTTGTCTTTGCATATAGGGAATTGTGCCTGATCAGGCAGAGGAAGCAGAGTTCACTGTGACCACATTCAAAGTTAAGCTGTCTTCCATCTGGCTCCAACTTTAACCAAGAACTCGACCTTATATTTTACTGCCCCCAGGTCCTCGACTGCATCTGCTCCCTTTTCACTAGCTCATATTATTCTAATTGTTAGCTTTTAAAAATTATTTTTAAAGGAAGATTAAGGTATAAGGTTGGGAACAAGTTGGAATTCCAGTTCATAGAAAAGCAAGGGATCTTGGCCCAGGTCTGTTTTTCACGTAAAGAAAAACCACCTTTTGTGGGAGGGGGCATCCAAGATGGTGACAGAGGAAGACCCTCAACTGACCTCCTTCCATGGACACACCAGATATACAGCAACATATGGAATAATTCTCACTGAAAAAGGACTGAAACCTAGCTGAACAGCTCCCTCCACAACATGGGATAAAAGGACTACATTAAGATAGATAGGAGAAGCAGAGACCCCTTCCTAGTATGGTGACACACAATAGGGAGCTTCTTCACAGGTCCAGAGCTTCTCCCTAAAGAGTGAGAGGTTCATGTCCCACGTTGTGTGCCCTAGGCTTGAAATGTGCACTGCAGAGGTGGAGACTCAAAAATGTCTCGCTTTGGAAACCAACAAAGCTTGTATCTAGGGGACCTGAGGGGCTGTGGAAATCTGACAGACTTCTTATGAGGGGCTCATGCATACATTCACCCATCCAGGGATCCAGTGCAAAGGCAGCAGTTTGAGAGGTGACAGGATTATAGGTGAAGAAGATTCATTTTGCTAAACTTCAATTGTCTGCCAGGGGCTCAGAGACCACTTGTAATTTCCTTTGTGGATGAAGGCACTGGGTGTATCATTTTTGCCTTCTCCTTCTACCTTGCTAAGGCAGGTGTGTGCATGTGGACACAGCCTCAGTAAAGTCACGGGCATGGCCTGCCTCCACTGCTCTTCTCCTAAATCACTCACACCATAGGTATGCACCATGCCCAGTGATCATCCCAGGCCCCCCTAAAGCCCAGGGCTTGCTGCACCCCGGCACTCTTTCCCTGCCTCATTTAAACCACATCTGTGCCCCATCAGTACTCTACCACAGCCTCGCTGAAGCTGGCAGGTGAGCACAGTCTACCCAGGGGATGCCTCTTGATTGCTGGTAGCCAGAGGGTCTTGTGTTCCTGGGCCCCACAGGACCGTGACAGAAGAAAGACAGTTCAGAGCAGGCTACCATACCCAGGGCACTGTACAGACAGCTGACTGAAGCACACCCAAGTCTGCCTATGAGAAAGACCCAATTACTTGTCCTGGAGCTTCAACCTGAGAGATAGGTTTTAGCTTTATTACACATCTGAAGGCTACAGAGGCATTCTCAGAGATTGTAGGCAGGGAGACACTGTCTTTGTACCTTTCCTTGGCCTCACCATAAGCTCACAGGCCCAGAAAGGGGATTATACATTTGTCTGAAGCCCTAGTTCTTGCAGCTGTCAGCCCAGGGGACACCTCCAGATCTGGTCTGGTGGTTGGCAGGATCTACAGTTATGGTCCCACAGGGCGGTATATATTTATGTATGTTAAATCAGCTGCCTGAGGATCTGGCTTTCAATCAGCCTGAACAGGTGCTGACTGAGATCACTCCCTTTGGAACACTGACTGGTCTTGGCACATCCTCAACAACTGGGACCAATCAAGAATAAATCAGGCTTACACATTCAATGCAGTCCCTATCAAAACATCAATAGCATTTTTCACAGAGCTAAGATAAACAATCCTAAAATTTGTATGGCACCACAAAAGACCCCAAGTAGCCAGAGCAATCTTGAAAAAGAAAAGCAAAGCTGGAGGCATCACAAATCCAGACTTTAAGTTATATTACAAAACTGCAGTAATCTAAGCAGTATGGTAGTGACAGAGAAAGAGACACATAGATCAATGGAATAGAATAGAAAACCCAGAAATGAATTCGTAATTATATGGCCAATTAATCTTTGACAAAGCAGAAAAGAATATCCAATAGGAAAAAGATAGTCTTTTCAACAAGTGGTGTTGGGAAAACTGGAGACCAACATGCAAAAGAATGAGACCAGACCATTTTCTTAAACGATACACACACAAAAAATAGAAAATGGATGCAAGACCTAAATGTGAGGCCTGAAACCACAAAAATTCTAGAAGAGAACACAGGCAGTAATCTCTTTGACATTGGCCATAGCAACTTCTTTCTAGATACGTCTCCTGAGGCAAGGGAAACAAAAACAAAAATAAACTATTGGGACTACACCAAAATAAGATTCTACACAGTGAAGGACATAATCAACAAAGCTAAAAGGCAACCTATGGAATGGCAGAAGATATGTGCAAATGAAATCTCTGTTAAAGGGTTAGTATCCAAAATCTGAGGAACTTACAAAGCTCAACACCCAAAACCCATATAATCCAATTAAAAAATGGGCAGAAGACACAAATAGACATTTTTCCAAAAAAGACATACAGATGGCCAACAGACACATGAAAAGATGCTCAACATCATTGATCATCAGAGAATTGCAAATCAAAACTACAATGAGATATCACCTCACACCTGTCAGAATGGCTGAAATACAGAACACAAGAAACAGCAGGGATTGGCGAGGATGTGGAGAAAGGGAAACCCTCTTACACTGTTGGTGGGAATACAAACTGGTAGAGCCACTCCGGAAAACAGTATGGTGGGTCCTCAAAAAGTTTAAAATAGAATTACCCTATGATCCAGCAATTGCACTTCTAGGTATTTGCCCAAAGAATACAAAAGTACTAATTCAAAGGGACACATGCACCCCAGTATTTACAGCAGCATTAGCTATAGTAGCCAAATTATGGAAACAGCCCAAGTGTCCATGGATTAATGAATGGATAAAGAAGACATATTATGTATATTTGATGGAGTATTACTCAGCCATAGAAAAGAATGAAGTCTTACAATTTGCAGTGACATGGGTGGAGATAGAGTGTATAAAGCTAAGCAAAATAAGTCAGTTAGAGAAAGATAAATATCATTGGATTTCACTCAAATGTGGGAATCAAGAAACAAAACAAATGAGAAAAGAGGGAATAAAAGAGAGAGCGACAAACCAAGAAACAGACTGTTTACTGTAGAGGCCAAACTGATGGTTATCAGAAGTGAGGTGGGTGGAGGAGATGGGCTAAATACATGGTGGGGATTAAGGGGTGCACTTTTGTGATGAGTACTGGGTGTTGTATGGAAGTATTCAATCACTACATTGTACACCAGACCTAGTATTATACTGTATGTTAACTAACTGGAATTTAAATAATAACTCTTAAAAAAATGAATAAATTGGGCTACTTAGACAATCACAAAGATTCAAGAGACATCTGAGAGCCAGGACAGTGTTGAGTGATACGGTTCATCTCCTACTGAAGGCTACTCCTTCAAGACTGGGAGAAGTGGCTGTTTTACATAATACATAGAGACAAACACAGAGAGTCAAGCTAAATGAAGAAATAGAAGAATGAGTTCTAAAAGAAAGAATAAGACAAAAGCTCAGAAAAAAGATCTTAATGGAGATAGGTAATCTACCTGATAGCTCAAAGCAACAGTCCTAAAATGCTCACTGAACTCAGGAGAAGAATAGATGAATACAGGGAAAACATCAGCAAAGAGAAAATATAAGAAAGTATTAAACCAAAGTCATGGAGCTGAAGAATACAATAATTGAACTGAAAAATACACCAGAGGGGTTCAACAGACCAAATGAGGGGTTTGAACAGACCAAATGAAGCAGGAGAAAAGATCAGTGACCTGGAAAAGAGAGGAGTGGAAGTTACCCAAACAGAGCAGCAAAAAGAAAAAAGGAATTTTTAAAAGTGAAGAGAACTTAAGATACCTATGGGATAGCATCAAGCAGAATAACATGTACATTAAAAAGTTCCCAGAAGGAAAAGAGAGAGGGAGAAAAGGAGGACCAAACATTTATTTGAAGAAATAATGGCTGAAAACTTCCCTAACCTGAGGAAGGAAACAAACATCCTAGTCCAGGAAGTGGAAAGAGCTCCAAATAAAAGAACCCAAAGTGATTCACACCAAGACACATTATCATTAAGATATCAAAAGTTTAAAAATCTTCCAAGGAGCAAGAGAAAAAACAACTTGTTATGTATAAGAAAACTACCACAAGACTATCTGCTTATTTTTTAGCAGAAACTTTGCAGACCAGAAGAGAATGGCATAGTATATTCAGAATGCTGAAAAGAAAAAACTTCCAACTAAGAATACTCTGCTCAGCAAGGCTACCATTTCAGAATTGAAGGAGAGAGAGTTTTCCAGACAAGCAAAAACTAAAGAAATTCATCACTACTAAACTGGCCTTCTTGTTCAAGGGACACATTTAAGCTGAAAAGTAATAGCATTAATTCATAACAAGAAAACGTTTTTTTTCCTCTAGGTTACTGTAAGAACACAGTATGTAGTACATGTAACATACAAATTATGTGTTAATTGACAGTTTATGTTATCAATAAGGTTTCTGGTCAACAGAAGGGTATCAGTAGTTAAATTTGGGGGGAGTCAAAAGTTATATGTGAACTTTCAACTATGTAGAGGGTTGGTACCCCTAAATCCTGCATTTTTCAAGGGTCAAATGTAGAAACACAAAAGACAATGAGAAAGGAATCTAAGCATAGTGCTAAAGAAAGTCATCAAACCAGAAGGGAAGAGAGCAGAAGAAGAAAGGAACAAAAAGAAATTACAAAAAAAGCCAGAAAACAGTGAACAAAATAGCAATAAATACCTACCTATCAATAATTATTTGAAATGTAAATGGACTAAATTCTCCTGTCAAAAGACATGGAGTGGCTGAATGGATTAAAAAACGAGACTCATGTATACATTACCTATAAGAGTATCACTTCAGATCTAAGGACACACACAGACTGAAAGTGAAGGGATGGAGAAAGAAGTTTCATACAACTGGAAATGAAAAGAAAGCTCATGTAGCTATACTTGTATCAGACAAAATGGACTTTAAAACAGAAACTGTAACAAGAGACAAAGGGCATCACATGATGTTAAAGGTATCAATCCAACAAGAGGATATAACATTTATAAATATTTACACACCTAACATAAGAATGCCTAAATATATAAAGCAAATAGTAACAGAGCTAAAGGAAGAAATTGACAACAATACAATAATATTAGAGATTTTAACACCCCACTTACATCAATGGGTGGATCATCCAGACAGGAAATGAATAAAGATTGGCCTTTATTAGATTAGACCAGGTCTAATTAAAGATTAGACCAGGTGGACTTAATAGATATATGCAGAACATTCCATCCAAGAGCAGAAGAATACACATTCCTCTCAAGGGTACACAGTATATTCTCTAGGGTCGATCACATGTAGGCCATAAAACAAGACTACTATTAACAATTACATACCAAAAAATTGGACAACCTGGAAGACATGGATGAATTTCTAGAAACATGCAATCTTACAAGACTGAAATATGAAGAAATAGAAAACGTGAATAGACTGGTTACTAACAAGGAGATTGAATTAGTAATCAAAAAACTCCCAACAAACAAAAACCTAGGATCAGACATCTATAGTTGTGAATTCTACCAAACATTCAAATAAGATTTACTACCTATCCTTCTCAAACTCCTCCAAAAAATTGAAGAGGAAAGAATGCTTTCAACCTCAATTTATGAGGCCAGCATTACCCTGATTTCAAAACTAGGCAAGGACATCACAAAAAAAGAAAATTATAGGCCAGTATCCCTAGTGAATACCAGTGCAAACATCCTTAACAAAATATTAGCAAACCAAACTCAACAGTACACTAAAAAGATCATACACCATGATTGACTGGTATTTATTCCGGGGAGATGCAAAGATGGTTCAATCAGTGTGATACCCCACATTAACAAAATGAAAGCAAAAGATAAATATCATCTCAATAGATGCAGAAAGAGCATTTGGCAAAATTCAACATCCTTTTATCATAAAAATACTCAATGAAGTGTGTGTAGAGGGAACGTACCTCATTGTAATAAAGGCCATATATAACACACTCCATAGCTAACATCATACTCAATGGTGAAAAAGTGAAAGCTTTTCCTCTAAATTCAGCAGTAAGATAAGGATGTCCATCCATTGTGGCCACTTTTAGTCAACACAGTATTGGAAATCCTGGCCATGGCAATTAGGCAATAATAAGAAATAAAAGGCCTCCAAATTGGAAAGGAAGAAATAAAATTGTCACTATTGGCAGATGACATGATACCATATGTAAAAAACTCTAAAGACTCCACCAAAGAAACCTGTTAGAACTATAATAAATGAATTCATTAAGGTTGCAGGACTCAAAATCAATATATAGAAATCTGTTGAATTTCTATACCCTAATAACAAAGTATCAGAAAAAAGAAATTAAGAAAACAGTCCTATTTACAATTGTATCAAAAAGAGATGGGGTGCCCGAGTGGCTCAGTCAGTTAAGTGTCTGACTCTTGATTTCAGTTCAGGTCTTGACTCAGAGTCATGAGTTCAATCCTGCATTGGGTTCCAAAAGAGGGGGGGAGGCAGAATATCTAGTGATAAACTTAACCAAGGAGGTAAAAGACATACGCTGAAAACTGTAAGACATTATTAATGAAAGTAACTGAAGAAGACACAAATAAATGGAAAGATATTCCATGCTTGTGGGTTGGAAGAATTAATATTGTTAAATGTCCACAACACCAAAAGCAATCTACAGATTCAATTCAATCCCTATCAGAATTCCAAAATTCTATTTTTCACGGCACTAGGACAAACTTTTCTAAAATGTGTACAGAACCCTCAAAGACTCCAAATAGTAAAAGCAATCTTGAGAAAGAAGAACAAAGCTGGAGGTATCACACTCCCTGACTGAAAACTATATAACTATAGTATAACTACAAAGCTATAGTATTCAAACAGTATAGAATTGCCATAAAAACAGACATGTAGATCAATGGAACAAAGAGTCCTCGCCTAAAAAATTTTATGCATATATGGTCAGTTAATTTGCAACAAAGCTGCCAAGAATATACAATGGGGAAAGGGCAATCTCATCAATAAATTGTTTTGGGAAAGCTGGGTAACCACATGCAAAAGCATGAAAGTAGGACACTATCTTGCATTACACAAAAATTAACTTATTATTTTTATTTTTTTAAAGATTTTATTTATTTGACAGACAGAGATCACAAGTAGGGAGAGAAGCAAACAGAGAGAGAGGAGGAAGCAGGCTCCCTGCTGAGCAGAGAGCCCGATGCAGGGCTTGATCCCAGGACCCTGGGATCATGACCTGAGCTGAAGGCAGAGGCTTTAACCCACTGAGCCACCCAGGGGCCCCACAAAAATTAACTTAAAATGGACTAGAATGAAATCATAAAACTCCTAGAATATAGACAATAAGCCCCCTTGGTATCAGTTATGCTGTTGAATTTTTAGATCTGACACCAAAAGCAAATTTGTTAGTTGGTTACATCAAACTAAAAAGCTTCTGCACAGCAAAGGAACCATCAACAAAATGAAAAAGCAACCTACTAAATGGAAGAAAATACATAGAAATCATATGTTTCATAAGGGGTTAATATTCAAAATATGTAAAGAACACAATAGCAAAAAGCAAAACAATCTGATTTTAAAAATGGGCAGAGGATCTAAATAGACATTTTTTTCAAAGAAGACATCCAGATGGCCAACAGACACATGAAAAGATGTTCAACATCACTCATCACCAGGGAAATGTAATCAAAACCGTCATGAGAGATCACCTCACACCTGCTAGAACAGCCAAAATCAAAAGACAAGAAACAGCAAGTATTGGTGAGGCTATGGAGAAAAGGGAGCCCTCGTGCACTGCTGGAGGAATGGAAATTGGTGCAGCCCCTCCAGAAAACAGTATGGAGGTGCCTCAAAAAATTAAAAGTAGACTTATCATAGGATATACAGCCATTCCACTAGTGGGTATTTATCCAAAGAAAATGAAAATACTAATTCAAAACGATATGTGCACCCTTATGTTCATTGCAGCATTTTTTACAATGGCCAGGGTAGGGAGCAACCTGTGTTCATCTGTGGATGAATGGATACATTATATGTGGTACACACACACACACACACACACACATACATACAATAGAATACTACTCAACTGTAAAATAGGAGGAAATCTTGCCATTTGTGACAACGTGGATGGACCTAGAGGGTATTATGCTAAGTGAAATAAGTCAGAGAAAGGCAAATACTGAATGATTTCACTCATATGTAGAATCTAAAACACAAATGAACAAACAAAACAAAATACGTAGACACAGAGAACAAATTGGTGGTTATCAGAGGGGAAGGGGGGCTGAGAGGTGGGTGAAGAGGGTTAAGGGGGTGACAGATGGTAACTAGGTTTACTGGCAATCACTTTATAGTGTTTACAAATGTCAGATTGTTAGGTTGCACGCCTGAAACTAATATAATATTATATACCAATTTTACCTCAATCAAAAAAAATTTTTGAAGAAAAACAACATGAAGTCAGACTTGAAGAAGGAACAAGTTAGAGCAGAAAAGAAATAGATTCAGTGTTTTGGCCTCAATGCATTTGGGGTGCCCCTGAGACACCCAGAGGGCTTGTCTGGAGCTCACGAGAAAGGTCAAGGCTGGAGAGAAGAAAAAGAGCAGGGTTAACTGAGGACGGAGTGGTCTGCTACAGGTGCTTTGGAACTGGTTAAAAATGCAGATTTCTTGGTGCTGCCCTGGAAGGTTCTCGGATGGGGCCTGTTCTGTGTTGTTGTTGTTTTGGTTTGGTTTTTTGTTTTTCCCTTTTATTTAATAAGCTCCCCAGGCCATTCTGATTTGTAGCCAGGTTAGTTCATTGGCTCATCCATCAACTCAGGACTTGGCTGTGTCTTTGTTGGCTCCAAAGGGGATCATAAAATGTGAAAGATTCTTCTCCTGTCCTTTCAAAAGAGGGTAGTTTCCAAAGCAAAGCAAGTTTTAGAAATATATTTTAAGGAAATATTTATGAAAACTCCAGAGACAGTGGGGCCATTTCCTTTGCAATCCTGGGTTTGATTTGTTTATCTTTTTAAAGGAAAGGAAATCATTTTTTTAACTTAACCCAGAATTTGAATGGGTAATTTTTGCATATTTTCCAAAGTCTCATAAAGAGTAATAATTTAGAACAAAACTAGAATCGTGGGCTAATTTTATTATGTTAAATAAATAGAGTATACTTAGCAATTATTCATGGCTTCCACACTAAAAATACCGTTTTATTTTTTTAAAAAATAGAGCCCTCTAGATATGAAAGTCATATCTGGACTTCAAGAAAAAATTGTCTTTGGACAGGCACAGATGGTGGGCCATATTTGAGGTTGACTTTTGGATATTTTCCTCTAAGGGTTATCTCCAGCTCAAAGTGTAATCCCAGGGCACTTCAGGCTTTCTAAATCAGATGTTTCTCATTTGAGACAAATCAGGGATTTTCCCATTTGACTATATCATAGGAGAAGAGAGTATAGTACCATTCCTTTTGGGTACACTTATGGCCAGTCTAATCAAGTTGAAGGCTGCAGGAAGTAGTGGTTATTATAAGCCCCAAAGGGTTGGAAAGAATTCACAGGCTAGACTTGTCTTCTCAACCTAGAAGTCTAGAAGGAGACCATTTTGAACCATGGTACCTGGAAATGTCGGTTGTTCTAAATTCTTGGTCGTGGAATTAAAACAAATCATATCTACTTTGGTTATTAACTTAGTCCAGCATTTTGTCGTAGCCAAGCCCTGCTGGAGTCCTCTTTTGTGAATTTCTTCTGTGTCTCTCCAACTCTGCTCATTCTCTCCCTCTGCTGGTCTAGGCAGATGTTTCCCCATGGAGCTAGACACACTACACTACACGTTCCCTGGCAGGAATTCTCATAAGATGGGAAACTTGGAAAGATTTCTGAATGATTGATCAGTCACTAGTGTGAAAGGTGTGCACTGTTCATTTCAATAAGGTGTTATTCTTGCTTATATGGCAGTGAGTTTTCAGAAGTTTTCTATATGTTCAGCACTGCCGCTAGTAACTGGAAACAAAGGCTTTGGAATGTTCTCAGCCAAGGGTCCTTGCTATCCAGCCTTGCCATAGAGTCAAGACGAGTGGTGGATAAGAGAATATATGTGCATGGGCTTTGAAACCAGTTTTGCAAAGTGCAGGCATGGGATCACCATCATTCTTGTTTGTCCATGGGGGGAAATTAGGAAGCACAGTGTTAGGAACCGGAACCACACGACTCATATAAGACTGTTGAGGCTGGACCACGTCTTAACACAGTATGTTGTTTTGAGTATAATGCCTCCTTGCAAAATGCTATTAACTTTTCATGAACTGATGAAGGGGTATGTGTCTGTGTACAAACTAGAATTTCTTGACTTTCCTATCAATGACAGAGGACATTTGCTCTTAGCAATGTGCTCATATTTCTTAAATATTTATAATATTTAAGAAATAGAATGCGTGATCCTATGAAATGCTGTTTGTGTCTATAACTTCAGCAAGTTATTCATCTCTGTGTTCTATTGGTATTGACTCTCACATCAGGGAAGGGGTTATAGGGCTTGGGATTTATGAGTAACTGTTAGAATTCATAAATAAGTGTGTTGGGAATGACCAACAGAGATGGAGATGTCAGTAGGTGCTGTTTTTTTTTTTTTTCCTCTAGGGCCCATTTTCTGTTTCTTTGTTGCATTCTCTGTCTTGAAGCATGTGTGTGCACGCGCGCATGCGTACACACACACACACACACACACACACACCCCTAGATGGTTAATTCATTCATGTGCAATTAAACTTAGAATGCAGACTTCATGGAGACAACACATAAAAAACAAAAGCTTAAGAGACCTATTAGTGAAGTTCATCAGACTGCCTGAGGTATAAAGAATCTTTACAGCCTTGACAAAATGTATTTCTAAGTGTTCTTTGTTTAACCGAGATGTGCTAATACATGCTATATTGTATTTTAGTGTTCTTGACCTTTTAATTAAAATCCCTTGAAATGAAAGCTTCAGGAGAGGACTTAGATGTAGTTGAAGTTTGCGAAGATGACTGTTTGTTAAGATAATGCCAGTTTTGCTGTTTTTGACCACCACACTTGCTATTTCTTTCCCTAGAGGGAGGGAAAGAAATGTTTCGTTTTGTTTTCCCTGCAAGATTTTATACAGTTGCACTAGACTTTGTATGGATTTGCTGGATTCACAAGCAGAAAGATGCGTGTAAAAACACACATTAACAAGCATATCCTGATGCAACTTTAGGTCAGCAAACCTCCATTGACCGAAGTGGGAAAGGATACAGCAGTGGCATCGCTCCATTGCTTAGAAACCTCTTGGTGGAACCTGACAAAAAGCAAAGACTGTATTTCAAAGGGCATCTCTGCAAGGGCCAAAGACTGGGACCACCTATCTATCTCATCTCTATGTTTGCTTAAGATGAAAAGCTCTTGGTGGTAGACATTTCTCTTTGAATAAAAAAGAAACCCCCTTGGTGAACTCTGTTGCCCCCGTGTTTTCTTGTGAGGTGTTCCTTACAAGAAAGTTTCAGGATTCATTGATCCATTCTGCCTCTCCTACTAACCTTGATCAGTAATGCTCAGATCTCCTAGTTCATTTACCGGGGAGACACTAGTTTATTCAGCTCGTTGATGGTAAGGGAAGATGTCCTGCATGGACATCTACATACTTTCAGATGAAAGCAGTGGTGCTTCCTGGAAATGGACACATAGATGTGCTTAAACAAAAGGCTTACCTCTCCCATGAAATGGCCATAGAGTACTTCCCTAGGAAAAGATGTGGCCTTCAGCCTTACTCTGGAACTCTCCTCTCAGACATAGGGCTTCTTCTTTGATGGTGCTTTTTAATTCCATTAAATTCCAAGCAGACTGCTGTCTCTGTTTGGTTATCACACCAGACTTTCCCACTGTGTGCGGCTCTCATTAGAGAGCTTTCTCTACAGTCTATGAGGAATGCACTTAGGACATTTTCTGCTTTTGCTTTCTGAATCTGCAGCCCACTCTATTATTTGCAAAGCCATTAGCATGAGATTTTTCTTTCATTTCTTTTTTAAAAAATAAATGACCACCCAACAGTTTTCAGAACAAAATGAACTCCCAAAGGCTAGATTGATAATACTCATCAACTTACTGCCTGTCCTCAGATACCATCATAACCATATTTCAAGAGGTGTGCTTGCTTGGTTGTTACGATACAGGGCATGAAGTCAGACCAAGAGTGGGACTTGGAATTCTTTGCTCAAGTTCACAGTATTCTGAGTGGCCTGATTTGTCATTCCTAATATCTGGGTTGGTGTGATGTTTTAACAGTGTTGCCTGTTCTCTGCATCAAGAGAATGTACATTTCTGCACTCCATTCAGTAAAGTCCTTTGGCTCTGAAGAGCGCTCAGATGGTGGAGGAAGTCAGATGAAGCCCAAGAACCTTCTAGTCCTATGGCAGCATTGGTATTTTTTGTCCATTCCAAGTACTGAATTTGGGTGGTTTTTTGTTGTTGTTGTTGCTGTTACCACTTCACTTTCTCTAAGACAGTCAATCTTTGGGAGTCCAAAGAATGAAGGGATTGGAGGTGGCACAGGTCAAAGAAAAAAGGGGGCTGCTGCCATCTAGATGTCTCCCACCACTCTGGTCAGAAAGCAGAGGCTTCTCTCCAAAGTCATTCATATGCCTTTGTGTTGACACAGGGACCCACTGGGACACCTCGAAAGCACTGGAGCTCATCCTTCCAGGCAGGGGTCTAGATAAAGTGCTACCAGAGGACTCTGCCTTTCCTTCCCAGTCTCCGACTTTTGCCTTTTCAGGCTCCACAGAGGTTGTGGCTATCTGAAGCCCCTTGTGGATATAACATGCATTTCCACACAAGAAGGATAGCAGTCACAGAGGACTCATAGAGGACCATGCTAGGATGAGGAAAGAGTCATCCAGCAGAGCTTTGGGGAGAGGGAATGCTTCAGCTGAAGCTTTAAGGGTCAATAAGGATTTAGGGTGTAAAGAACAGATGGGGAATTCAAAGAAAGGCATTTCAGGGGTGCAGATAAGCAGCACGCGCGACAACCCCGATGGCGCGATAGAACCGGCTGACCACGATGCCCATGATCCAAGCCCAGACCTCGCCAAGCTCACAGTCAGCAGAACCCGTCTTCTGAATTGCTTTCCCCCTAATGAAGGTGACTTTGTCGTGATGTACTCACCTTCAAGTCTTGGGCCCCGGGCCAGCTTCAGGAACACGCACTGAGGAGGGCCAGCCCTTGTTTTAATGCTGGCTTGAGAATCTTAGTAATTTTTAAACAAGGGATCCCGTGTTTTCATTTTGTGCCGGGCCCCAGAGGTTATGAGGACAGTCCTGCTTGTATCCCATATGACTTTAACAAGTCTCAGCCCAAAGCGAAGCAAAAATATCCCGTGGCCCTTTTGGTGTACTTCTGTCTTCACCATGCTTCCCTACCCCCAGTTCTGCCCCAGTATGGGAAGCTTTGGCTAAACTCATTCCTCCCCAAGTTTAGGGGTTCAGAAGATGCAAGAACTATGTGGCTTTTAGAAGATAGCAGGCAGGGGCACCTGGGTGGCTCAGTGGGTTAAAGCCTCTGCCTTCGGCTCAGGTGAGGATCCCAGGATCCAGCCTACATCGGGCTCTCTGCTCATTGAGGAGCCTGCTTCCCTTCCTCTCTCTCTGCCTGCCTCTCTGCCTACTTGTGATCTCTGTCTGCCAAATAAATAAATAAATAAAATCTTTTTTAAAAAAACAAAAGATAGCAGGCAAAGGGCAGTATTCAAAGGAATGTCTTTTTGAGGTGGATTTTTTGGTTTTATTTTTCCGGGGTTCTTTCTCTAAAGCAAGGTGGTTATCATAGCAACAGTAACAACAAAAGCAACGTTTGAACCGTGCTGTTTGCAGAACTCATTCTTGCATATTATTCCCTGCATGAGGCACAAGCAGTCTGATGATTTCTGTGTTCTGTTCATCAAACATAAATAAACAAGCAAGATGGATCTGCTAAGCTCCCTAAAACAAGCCTGCCCATCCTTTGTCCCATGGGGGGGTCGCATACCTGGGCTCAGCATCCAGCAGTTTAGGTGGGGCCGTGGGAGGCCTCAGCCCTGCTCCTTCCTCTCTTGCCAGCATCGAATTAAGGTGGAAATCTTTTCCTTAATTGAGGTAAAATTGGTTGATAACAGTATATGAAGGTGGAAAATTTGAGTACCGAGGCATACAAAAGGAGGAGGTTGCGTTAGACTGAAGGGCCGCACTCATCTCGTGGGCTTCTAAGCCAACTCGCCCAAAGACGTATGGACCGGACTCTCCCCCTCGTGAACACCATGGTTGTACCAGCTGTCTGACTGGCGCCTCTTTTAGAGAGCAAAGTTGGTTTGCTCTATTATTTTAGCCAGATGCACCTAAAATGAAAAGTCTTAATGTGTTACTGAGCTCCAGCTGAATTTAAAATTGACCTTTCTTCACTTGTGCTAAATAAGCATTATAAAAAAAGGGGGACGGGTATTTCTTGACGTTTTACCCAGCTTACCATACAAAGAAAAGTTTTGTCTCCTTGAGACCTCAGGAAACTTCTTCAGGAAAAGGGAATTGCTTCTTAATAGCTTTGGGAGGCTTGAGACGAACGGGAGAAATTGGATTTAATAATCATTTATGCCCTTTAAGCACAAAAACAGAACAAAAACTATGGCACTTGTCCCCTCACCTTCAGGGAAATGTGGGGAAGTGGGGCTGGTGATCAGAGAAAATTCCAGCAGCCGGTAATAGGAATCTGTTTTTGTGGGCGCAACACCAGGTTCAAGTAAACCCGGCAGCAAGTGTTAAGTATCACAGAGATCTACTCATTCCGTCCCCTCTAGGCTTTCTAGGGGCTGGGCATGGTGTGCTGGTCTATAGAATACAGGTGAATATAATAAGGTCTAGATCGTGGCCCTTGAGTGCAAAGTCTGGGCAGGGAGATCAACATGTGCCCAGCTGGGACATCTGATTGCAGCTGAGCCCATCTGACTCTAGTTAAGAGCTTGGATTTCTAATCCAAGGCACAGGGGCAGGACCCTGAGCAGCAGCAGCAAGGCCATCCAGAAGAACTATAATTCTGACCGGGAAGCCAAGCCAGGAACACAGGCAAGACAAAGTGTCAAGATGGGCCAGGATTGCTGGAAGTGACCCAGGTATAAGAATTACAAGAAGTTACCAAAAGCCCCATTATTGCAACCAGGGTAAAAATTCAGAGCAGGACCGGAGGCCCAGGGAGACTTGACTCTGAGCCCCGGGCCTCCTAGGAGCCTCCCTAGCTTTGAAGATTATCCTGAAGCCAGGCAGGACTGGCCTAGAAGGACGAGTTCTAAGGAGGGGTTGTCTGCCATCACTCAGAAAACAGCAGTGATGAAATCGAGTGAGTTTAACTGTGGAGGCAAAGCTAAAAAGTGTTCATGATTCCTAGAAGATGAAAAAGAGGACCTGATCGCTGACAGTTTATAAATTGTGCCACTTAAGCTGTTGCTTAGTTTGGAGAAATGTGTTCACAGAAATCCTGATTTGAGTGATGATGACTCCCCCGAAGTCACTGAGACTGGGGGGATGTTCGAGAACCCTCATCTAAATAAGCACTGGATTGATCTGTGGGAAGAGAGAATGTTCTAGACTTTGAGGAGGATGCCTTTTTAAGTAGTTTGTATTCAGACTTTGAGGAGGCTGCCTTTTTAAGTAGTTTGTTTTCAGTCTCAGATAAGGTATACCCAATTCCTAATTACCTTGCTTTAACTTAAAACCATTTGTCTGGTCCCAGCTCACGCATTCCTCCATAGGACTATGGCTGAGGTCTAAATTGTCAGTACGTTTGTCTTCGGAAACATTGAAGGATTTATTATAATGTGACAGAGAGTCATATTTTTAAACTGGGTCCTTTAAAACCTATATCAGCTTAGGGTTGATTTTGTACTTACACTTCAGCATGTAGAAATGAAATTTTGTTGGTGTGTGTTGGAAATGGCTCTTATTGCCTTCTGAGCTTAAAAGAGAAAAATCTAAATTACTGAAATATTAAACTGTGAAAAATGGCTCTCGTCGCTGCCCATAAGGACTCTTCCTCCATGGAATGTACTATATAGATGATGATTACTTTTAAAAACAGATTTTCAGTCCATAAGTATTTAGATACATAAGATAGTAAACTTGTTTCACTGGGTTTTTTTTTTTTTCTTCTTCTTTTTGAAGATTTGAGTGAAAAATTACACTTCCCTGGGTAGTTTTCAGTCTATCTTATCGGACCAAAGCCAGGTTGTTCAGAATAGAAGCTGGAAATTTTCTCTTGCCTCACCCCACCTTGACCAGGCATTGCAACATGAATTTGGAATTGGGACCATGTGTGACCCTTATCCATTTATTTAATATCTAATCCTAGCAAAGCATAGGCAGACTCTTTGCCTTTGTAGTTTTTCATGGCTATGACTGCTTTATGTGAATTACTGCAAGGGAAGGATATGGTCCCTGACAGGCAGATAAAGGATAATCTTTCCAAAGGACATTGTTCCTGAGGAATGTAACAGCTTTTTAAATGTTCCTTGTTTCTTTTGATTACATCAGTTGCTTTCTAGTTGGAGTAGCCAAATGTGTCTTAACCACTAAGGTTTGGGAATGTTCTGTGATCCACGCACGAGATCCTTCTCAGTTGGCATATTTTAGGCTGAAGCCACCATTTTGTTGACTGAGGATACAGGGCTTGGCTTGGTTAAACAAACCAATTGTCTAATGGCCCCTTTCTGTGTCAGACTCTGAGGTAAATACTGAGACATAAAGACGAGGGATACAATTCCTAGCCTCTAGGTGTTCACAGTCCAGTGAGGAAGACAAATGGATGAACAGGTATTTTCAATATAACGTGACAGATTCCTGTGGAGGGATGCAACGGGTGCCATTGGAGCCAATATGGTGTCCTCATTTCTACCTCTTGGAATCTGTTCTTCTACTTACTCGTCACTAGATAGATTTTTAAATCTTCCCTAAACTAGACTGGGAAGCCATGAGCATCTCCAGCCACTCAGTAGGCAACGTTTTGTCATTGGGAAGAATATTCACAGTGGAGACGCTGTGGAGATGGGTACATTTAGGCTCCGGGATGCCTGAGGCCTCTGTGGAGGCAGGTTTATGGCCCTGGTTCAGGTTTGTGGTCTTTCTCTTCCACGGGGTGGAGAGGGAACAGATGAGTGAAAGCAGGAGGAGGAAGGGAATGGGAGAAAGCCAGAGAGGCACTGGGAGGAAGGTGTGGAGAAAATGAAGAGGTGCATATGGTCCACTCTTTCCCCACCCACTCACCTACGAGCCTTCGAGGCTAAAAAGGTGACTGACCCCGGGGGAGGCTTCATGTATTTTCAATAAGCTATATTTAGCCATCTAAGCCTTCCATTCCTTCTTAGCAAATTTCGCCCAAACGATGAGGCCTCCTTTGTGCTTAGGGACATTCTCAAGCACTTACGTTTTTATCCTGGAATTCTCGGGCCCTGCTCTGTTCTGTGTTTTATGGCTTTCAGCTTACTTCCTGTTCTCTTGATTAAAAACTAAAGCCTCTGTAGAAATGATAAGAAGTTAACACTGGGGCGGACACCAGGCCCTGCTTCCCGGGGTCCACACCCCGTCTAGGTGAAGTGAAGGCAGGGCCCTTGGGAATCAAAGCCCCAAGTGGAAGGAGCTTTCTGCACACATCGCTTTCAAGGCTTTGCCTTTCTGCCTTTTCGGTGGGGTTATTGAAATCAGTCTGGGGCTGTTTATTTATTTATATTTTGTCCTTTCCTTCTGCTGTCTCGTGTGCAGATAGCGGAGAAGACTCCCAAACTGGCTTGGTCTAAATAATGCTAAAAGGGATACTTTGCTGGCACTTATCGGGGGGCTGACTGAAAATGATGGCCTCCGACAGCACAAGATGGGCCCACTCTTTCTTTTTCACCTCCTGAGGGCTGAAACACTCTAGTTCCAAATGAACACTTTAATTCATCGAAAGCTTACAGGGAGGCGACGCAGGTTTATAGAAGAACTACCATACAAAAGCTTCTCAGAGGTCCAAGGCAATGATTGAGTTCTGAAGCTAGAGATTGTTGGTTTTCCACAGAAATATATGGGCCGATAGTATTGTGGGCCTGCGGGCAGCTGCCGCCTGAGGGGTTGTGTGCAAACCTGGAGTCCATAAAAGGATGTACCCAGGGTGCGGAGAAGATATTCCAAGCTTGGCGACTCAGGAAAAAATCAGAGGAAAGTCTGCTCGGATATAAGGCTTGAAGTCTATTTATTAAGGGCATCAAACTTTTTATTTCACAAGAAGGTATGGTTGAAATTAAATGCATATATATCATAGCAGCTAAGAATTCAAAAGCAATGCAATATGCGATCACAATAGAAATTCACATTTTGAAGGGTTTGGGGTTCTCATTAAGCCCTTACAGTTCTTAATAGAAATTATGTGCATATGCCCATACTTGTTAAGTGTAATAAGTTTTTTCTTTATATCTATTTTCATGCACACATTTAATATTGTAGCAGGGTGTTCAATTTTTGGATTTAATTATACCCCTTTTGAAAACTCCCCAACTTATTATAATGGATACCGTGTTTTAATTAAAATGCGTTTTCACCAAGTTACAATGATAAATGTCTCGGGGAGGCAAATAATCAGCTTGGAAGGTCAGCTTCCTTTGATGCCAGAAGTTGGCTTTTTTTCGGGGAGGGGGGTCATAACTCAGGATAATCATAAACCAAAAGACTATCCTTATCATTTTATTATATTACTCTAGTTAAACAGAACCCATCAAAAGGAAGATCGTATTTGGCAGCCCTCTGCATAAGGGCCTTTTGTTACAGTGAGACGTGGCTCCCTCCCCTAGTGTGTAGAGAACAACCCAGGATCTTTCTGGCAGTTGGCCATGGAGTCTGTCCTGGCTTTGGCAAGAACAGATGGTTTTGGGGTCTGTTGTTCGCATTTGATTTCCATGTTACAAATTTTGAATGAAGTCCTTACTGAACCCTTTGTCCTGCAGTCTGCCGCTCCTCACGGCAGGGGGCAGCTAGGCGCCGTCCCGACATGCCAATTTGACTCCCGAGTCCTGCCATTTATCTGGATCTTGGAGTCCCCCCTACCTCGGGCCCTCTGCTGGATGGAAGCAGTAAGTGTGGGTATACTGCCCTCCGGTGTCCGGCTCAGAGAGGTGCAGAGGCGCCGCAGAGCCCAACTCTAGGAACCAGGGGGAGACAGTCACTAGCTGTCACTTAGCCCTTGGGGGGCAGCTGGGGAGGCGCCTGCTGGAATGCCAGATCTTTATCAGAACAGGCCAGTGCTGAGTGCCCTTGAGGGCCGCCACAGTCCGTAGGCTTTCAGCTCTGGGAAGGGCTTGGAGCTCCTCTGTCTCACCACCTTCATCGTCTCATTTGACACATTTATTGAGCATCTACTATGCCTTTCGTTTTTAATTTGACAGATTTTTATTAGCACCTACTAAGGGCCAGGCCTTGTGCTCTGTGGCTAGGGAGCAAGAGCCTGGGTGGGTCAGTCAGTTAAACATCTGCCTTCGGCTCTAGCCGTAATCCCAAGGTCCCAGGATCGAGACCCACGTCGGGCTCCCTGCTCAGCGGGGTGTCTGCTTCTCCCTTTGCCTGCCATTCCCCTTGCTCATGTGCTCTCTCTCTTGCTCACTCTCTCTCTTAAAGAAGTAAGATCTTTAAAAAAAAAAAAAAAAAGATGCAGTAACAAGGGGAAAAAAATCCCTGCCTTAAGAGAATTGAAATTATATTGGCGGGGCCGGGGACTGAAGGCAAGGAAACAGCCAGCAAAGAAATAACAAATGGACAAACAGACAGATGTGGGGGGAGGGATGAAGGAAAGAATGAATAAGGCAATTTCAGTTTTATGGTAGATGTTATGGAGAAAAAGTAAAGCAGGGCAGAGCCAAAGAGGGGCGTGGGTGGTGGTGAGCGAGAGGGTGGTGAGGAAAGCCTGGCTAAGAAGGGAGTGTCTGGAAGGAGAGCCGTATGGAACAAGGGAACGGGTCCTTTGCAATGCGCTGAGAGACCTGAGGTGTGAGAGGGGGAGAGACTGTCCTAAATTCTCCCACCTCTTCAGCATGGAGGTACCACTTTTAGAGCACAAGCTCCCTGACTCCAAAGCCAGTGTTCTTCTCTTTGCGCCCCAGCTATGTAAAATAACAGAAAAAAAATGGTTATTGAGCTTCTTCTACCAGGTAGATGGCTAGACCCTGGGTCAGGAAAAGACACAGAAAGCTGAATTAAGGCGACTGTCCTGCTTAGGTGACTGCCTGAAGAGGCCCAGTGTGTATCTCCTGCATGGAAGAGTTGGCGGCCCCCCCACATGAATGTCGTGCAATTGCTCCAATATGGCGCTGCCATCCTGCGGTGGCTGGGACTAGCCCGCTGAGTGTTGGGTGGCCTTTGTACCTCAGAGGATGGGTTTCCAGGGTAGCCGCAGCGTCAGGTCACTTGCTGTTTGTCCCCTCTACCTCCCCAGCCCTGTCCGACACAATGACTGCTCCTTGTAGTCTCCTGGATTCCATGTTGGTAGGGAGGGCTGCGTTGGCTGGCTTTGAAAGGAGCCAAGTCCGGGGGACTCTGTGGAGGGAAGGTCTCTATTATTCACAGACTGGTGGGGTGATGTTCAGAGGTCATCAGATTCAGAGACAGGGTCAAAGCACTAATGAACTGGAACCCTCATCCACATGGCAGTGCAGTCCCTGAGGAGAGACAGAGGAGGTGGTTGCCTTTGTGGCGAGCCTGCCCCCCACGCACTTTCCAGCATGCCCTCTGCCCTTCCTGCCCTTACCCCCAACTCCTGTTCCTTTCATGGAGCTGTCTGTACCACGTGGTTTGGCCTAGGATCTGTCTTCAGAAGAATTAGTCTCTCTTTCTCATTTCTTTTCGCATAATGGTTCCGAGATTGGGTGGGAGGATTTTTCTAGTTGACCTTTAAGGCCCGATGTTCATCTCTCTCAAATCTAGCCTCACATGTAGATATGGTGTCAGATCTGACAGCATAGTAACGCAGAAGTGCGAACACCATCAGTGTGTAAGCGTGTAGTAGGGGACTGCTTTGGCTTTTATTTACCTCAGGTTTTTCTACTACCCGAAGAAATGAGGGGATTTTTGTTGTTGTTGTTATTTTTGGTTTTGGTTTTTTTGTTTTGTTTTGTTTTTCTTAATGAGCATTTTTGGAGTACAGAAATTTCTAGCAGAAAACCTGTCCTTTGAAAGATAAGTATATTTCATCTTCGAAAGTAACGTACCCTTTTCTCTCCCCACCGCTGACTCTGAGAATGACACATGTGACAATCAAAAAATGAGAGTTTGAAGTGAAATATGATGAGTATAATCTGAGGTCAACTTTTAGTATGGCCTGTGTGAGTGTAATCAATCTCCTGAGGAAATGATCGCCTCCTCTTCCCAGAGAGAAAAATGTTCCACGTGGCTGGTGGGAAGGAAGAAATTCTTTGCCTCTGGGGCTTGCTGCTATCCAGGACCTCTGCTACATGTATTTCTTTCTCGGGGCTTTCAGATTCATTACCATCCTCCCTCCCCCTCTTCCTCTTCCTCTGTCCCCCTCATAAATCAGCCGGTACGTCATTTTTTAAATTTTTTTGGTGGTGGTTCTTGACTTCTTTCACGTCTTTCAGCCACTGGAGTCCTCATTTATCAGTTAGCAACTAATTGAGCACTGATAACCCTAGCCTGCTCTCGGCCCTGGCTGGGGTGAGGGGGAACCCCGCACTCCTCAACCTCACTTCATTGTATATCTTGCATCAGCTCTGTTGGGGAAAGAAGTGATAGCCTGCGGGTATGTACATAAAAACCGTAGTTGACCAGGAGTTCCCCCAAGTTTTCAGCTGACCGAGAGATTTCCCCTCCTGGAGAGTCTTCACTAAGCGCCCTCTGCTCTCATTTACCACTGTTTTTGGTAAAGTTAAAGGATGGCAGAAGGACCCACGTGTGCCGATTTGAAAATGATAATAGCATCCATCGGTACTTTTTGAGTTTGTCTCATTCTTCTACCGAGAAGGTTATCGGGTTACCCCCCTGTTTGATGATGAGGCAGCAAGATAGTGGACACCACTGGAGACTCAGAATCAGAAAACCTGGTCTCGGCTGGTAGTCCATGGAGGTAAGAGAGGTCCCCTGAAGACTCTGGAAGTAGGTTGTTCTCTGATCATTAAACTTTAAGCAAGATGCAATAGATCAAACTGAAGAGATGTCACTGGGAGGAATTAACATCGTTAAAGAAGTCATATGTCAGTGAGAACAGAAGCTGGAGAAAGTAGCTACAGCAGAGCCTATCTAGCCCTGTCTAAGGCCGTGGGTGTTGAAGGGCCACTTCCTAAGGCAGCTTTATCTTCATTGTGGACACCTGATGCCACTGAAATTTTGCATGATTTCACTAACTCACCTGGTGATGATTCCAGGCCCACCCATCAGCCTTCTAATTATAATTCATCCTTTTCGTGTAGTTTGTCTGTGGAGAGCATGGCCAGAGAATGTGATAACCTGGTCCCCCTAGTAGTAATAATTCACATTGCAAGTAGTACACAGGCATTCTAATGATTTATGCCACTGCCTTTGGGAGCTTTAAAAAAATTTTTTTGTTGGGGGGAGTTAAGTTCTACACCCAATGCAGGGCTCGAACTCATAACTGTCAAGAGTTGGCCAGGTGCACGTCTTGGGAACCCCCCCGTTTTTTTTTTTTTTTTTTTTTTTTTAAATCATGAGTTGGATGAGGACCTAGGACTAGGACGCTGGCAAAATCAAGATTTCTGGATGGGCAAAGTAGATGACCAAATTTCAGACCGTCGTACATTTGTCAAAGTGAAGGCTCTAGTGGGAGTCCTCATGGTAGCTACCTGGTCCCTTGGTCCCTGGTGACATCCTTCCTTACTGTCATGCACATATTCTTTGGAATATCGAAGGACTTCTGTACGTGCCTTGGACAAGTCATTTCTCCTCATAGCCTCCGTGTCTGCCTCTTTAGAGTGCTCTGAAATCTGTGCAAATATCAGGTGGTTGTGTTAGGAGGGGGAGGAAGGAAAAAAAATACAGGTTGAGGTTTGGCATCAAAACTAATTTGTCTAAATCATATTCCTAGCTGATGGCGGCCCAAGTAGCATTTGACACTTACCGTGTTCTTCTCTATCAGCGGATGTGCGCAGGGCAAGAAAGGGCTGTAGCGTGAGTTGGGGGCAGGAAGATGAAAATGCAGAAAGCTCTTGAGCAGGCTGAGTCTTATCTGAGAAGAAGAAATTTGCCACGGAGCAGTGGAGAATTGGTAATAGTGAGAAATGCCTAACCATGCAACCGACTCCCTTGGGGCCTTCTCCAAGGATCTGAGCAGATCCCTAAATTCAAGTTTTACTTCGGCCCACCTTCTAGGTCTTGACCCAGAGCCCAGGAGCAGAGTTTTAGCCCTAAATTTTTGTCATGCCCTCCCTTTAGCTGCTAGATCTCTTTCCCACAGAAGCTAGCAGCCTTCCCCCTGGGCTGTTGCAGATACTTCTGGATCTTCGGTATGTATCTCATCAAAAATCTTTATGAAGGCAGAGACCGAGTCCTCTTTAACTCCCAGGGGCAAACACAATACCTGGAAAAATAGTAATGATTAAAGCCACTTCCAGAGATCATATACTTAGTTAGTGACAGAGGTGGGACCAGAAGCCAGATCAGCTGACTAGGATAGGATAAGATAGGATGGGGTAGGGTAGGGTAGGATAGGTTAGGACAGGTTAGGATAAGATAGGGTAGGGGAGGGTAGGGTAGGGTAGGAGCTGTTGAGCAGAGGACCAACCTCACCCCTCCTTGGCAACAGTGTGGGGGCATTTTGGCAGCTACCACTATTCTCTGTTCACTCCACCCCACTCAAATTTCCTTTGTGCTGGAATGGAAATGGTTAATTGGATTCCTAGAGATTCTTTAAACACTCCAATGTTTGTCCTGTCTAGAGCCAAGGCCTGACTGCAGGAAGGAGTAAAGAGCATCCACAACATGGTGGAAAGAAATCCAAAAATGAATCGTTGTTTCTCACACTCATGGACTTTGCCATGGGATCTTTGGGAAGTCCAGGAGTGTTGCCTTTCCATGGCCGTTGCTAATGAAGGAGAGAGAAAACTGTATCCGTTCTCGGTATCAGGCTAATGACACAGGATTGTACCAGATTCCTGATCCCTCTGGTCAGTGTTAGAGGCTCCTATCTGTTCTCCTGGATGAATTTTATGAGGCTCAGATAGTGTCATGGACCAGGGATTTAAATGGCCCTATTCTTTAAGACTACAGGAAATCCTCTAGAAATGGAATTCTGCCGGGATCCCACTGCTTTGTGATTATTTTCTATTGTTATAAACAGTATTAAACACCAAGTTATTATCCATCCAGCCTGAGAAAGGAGTTAAGTAACCACTCCAGGTAGAATCCTCTGGTAGTCCCTTTGTTTTTGTCCACCTGCCAGACAGCCTGTGTGTGTAGTTATGAAATATTTGACTTGGAACTTTTTATTAGTGAAGATAGATGCCGGATCTTATTTAAAAATCTGGTTGGGTTTTCATATATACTGTATAAGATATGTATTCTTTATTTTGACAGGATTATGTTTAAGGTAGACTTTTGATGAGAAACATTTATCTTTTCTAGATCTTTTCTCCCTGACAACTTGCTGTAACTTTTTATAAATCAAAAGGCTTATTGATCTATAGATTTCATATTATACTGTGCATTAATAGCTGTTGCTATATTACTGGAGAAACTGACTGCCATATATAGTCAGGGTAAAACATTGATTTTCATGGACTATAGTATTTGCAGAAAGAACATGTTGAATTTTAATTTCCTGAGAATGTCAACTCGCCTTGCCTGTCAAGAAATTAATCTGAGGCGAGTGTTTACGGATGTGTTATCAGTCGCACATACTTGATCAGGCATCATGTCATCTTATTACATCAATATCTTTCTGAGGCATTGCCAGTTCTTACATTCAGAATCTCATCTCTCCTTTCAGTGGTGTGCGTTTAGCAATGAGGAGGCAACCAGCAAATGCAGAAACCAGGACCTGTCCCACAATAGGCATTTTCATTTTAGATATCATTTATTGAAATCTTACTAATGCCTGATATATCTATCTATGTATCTATCTACATCTCATTTAGTCCTCAAAATAAATCAATCCCATGAGGTTGGTACTACCATTTCCCTTCCGAAGGTGAGAAACCGAGGCTCAGAGAGGTCATGTAACTTGCCCATTGTCACACAGCCTGTAACCCATAAAAAGTGGTAGAGCTGTGGTTTGGGTTAATTTACCCGACTCTGAAGTCTACCTAGCTGTCCTGTGTCTGGCCAACAGCCTGGAACTGGCTTTGAGGTATTCGAATCTACCCCGTCTCTGACAAACAACAAAGACCATGCCCCTGATCCACTCTCCCAGCCAAGGGATGGAGACTCACCCCTATGGGAAGATCTGTGCTTAGGCAGGGCTGGGAGCAACTGTCTGCATCTATGAGTAAAGATCCCTAAGGGAAGTTTCTCTCAAGGAAGTTGCATACTGGTATGGGAACCTGGATTTCAGCTGGCACTATCTCAATATTTCCTACAGATTTACTATTTCCAAAAGGGAAAAACCCGGTAGCTACTTTAAAAGCAGAATAAAGACCAAAGTCTTTATGCAACGAGGAGTGATTGCCCAGAATAGGTAAATCCATAGGGACAGAAAGTAGAGGAGCAGCTGCCCGGGGTGGGAGAGGGGAGTGGAGAATGGGGAGTGACTGCTCATGTGGATAGCTTTTCTTTTATGGGGTGATCAGAATGTTCTGGAACCAGACAGTGCTGATGGTTGGGCATCTTCATGCATACACCAGAAACCACTAATTTGTACACCTTTTAAAGGGGGTGAATTTTATGATATGTGAATTATATCTCATTTTTTAAAAACAGAAATGTAATATCTGCCTAAAGGGTCCATGTCTTTGGGGTTCGCAGGGCTCTGGGATGCCATCTGTGGCCTATGACTTTTGGCCAAACAACAATGGGTGTTTTTGAGATCAGCTTTGCCCGGGAGCTGGTCAGCATGGGCTCCTAGTTTCCAATGGAGATTTTTAACTCCCTGATTACAAATTTCCTATGAAAAGTCACAGAACCAGCTTGGGTCCATACTTCTCTGCAGGTATGGTCCATACCTCAGGTAAGGGCTGTTTTTTTTTTCCCCCTAGAAGGAATGTGAATAAAGCGTAACTCCCCCCCCCCCCCAATAACTTGATTTATCTTGAAGTGCAGCAATTTGCTACACGTGCGTTTTTCAGAAAACACTAATCAATTCCAGGTCAGAATCCGTTAAAGCGCCCCACAAATTGATAGTGAAGTCTTAAAAAGGCTCAGCAGCTTTGGAACGTTAAATTTACTTGCTGTAAATTTGGAATAAGAACATAAAGAATCACTTTCCAGCAAGATGATGAAAATTCATCATGTTCATTATGTGTTTCCTCAGAAGCACACTACATTAATTTTCCAGCGCAACTAAGTGGAGGAAGTAAGGTTTCTTGTTACTAAAATGTTGCTCTGATGTTTAGAGAAGCAGTCCAATTTCATTAATGAATCCAATCTGCTCTGACCTGCAATACTGTTTAATGTGTCCTGAAAACCCTTAAAACAAGGCCCAGGTGTTTCTAAAACTTAGTTTTGTTCTCCAAGGGTCCAAACGCTTACAGTCAGCTCTCGGTTGGCCACGTTAATGGAAGCACACAGGGGTATGGCTCTTCTGAAAATAACCTCTCTTTGCCTTTGGGGTATGTCTTGGTACTCACTTGACTCTGGACAATGTGTCAGAATGAAGGAAGGAGCAAAATGGTCAGCATCTCCTTAAAGCCCTGTCCAGATACCCATCCCTCTCTAGACTGTGCTGGAGAACAGTAGCATCATCTCTGAGCCCAAAGAGGCTTTCTGGCAGCTAGGTGAAATAATGAAGTGTTTCCGTGTTGAAAAGGCCCCCTTGCTCAGTCGCAGACAGCAGGAAGAAGTGAAAAGAAAGCTCCACTTTGTTAACAACTTGAACACAAGGTAACCCACCTCAGGATGCTTGTGCCTCGCCGGCCCATTGCCCCAGACATGGTAAAGCCCAGCTTTCCATCTCCTCTTGAGGGACCCCAGAAAGCTTTGCAAATCTATGCTCCGGGCTAGAAATTGCTTCACACCACCTAAAATGCAGCCTGTGTTCCCGGGAACGGTGCCAGCTATCACACCGCTCCTAAAAACACAATCTGGAAGTTCAGGTCAGGGAGGAGAGGTTGCAGTTGGCCTCCTGTGGTCTCAGCGCCTCCGGGCCAGTGACTCCTGGTTAGGGCCTCTATCTGCTAGGGCTCTCCTGACCACACTGGGTTCTCGGACACCTGTCCCACGAGCACTTTTTTTAGCCGGATGTCCACTGTGGTGGCCCAGGATTCCCTGTCCGCCTTCTGTGCACCTGACCCTTGGGCGTCTGGCAGCCTCCACTGGCCTCCCTAGCTCTCAGGGCTAGCCTCTGCTAACCTGCTTCCTTTCTATCGTGTTGAAAGCTGAAGCTTGTTTGCGGAGAAGGGGCACCCCTTCTTGTGACAGACCTCCGTTACCATGGCAGCGAGGCACAGACAGACTATATGCTCGGCATCCAGTGTAAATCTTTCTGGTCATTTCTTGGTTGTCAGTGCTAATGGGAGGTGGCCGAAGCATAGGTAACCCAAGGGAGTCGAGGGTCCAAAATTCGGTTGTGTTCGATGTCGGAATGGGCACACGCTGTCCCTCCGGATGCCACTGACCCACAGAGATGGCCGTGAAGTCTGGTCAGGACTTCTGTTGTACCATGAGGGCAAGGGGAGGACCAAGAAGAGGAAACGGGGAGAAGGAAAAGAATAGTAGGGAGAGAGGGGCTAGTGGGGGCGGGTGGACTGGGACAGGTAAAGGGACGTGCTGAGAGGTGCGGTGTTTCTGTGAATTAACAAAAGGCGAGCACCGAGTGCTTCCGCAGGTAGCTGGCCTGCTCTGCTGGGCTCTCCTTTACCTTCTCTTCATGAGATGGAAAGTCAGATTTGCATTTCTATCACCATTTCAAGCTTGGTTACTCTAACAAGTGCTCCTCCGATAGATAGCCACCTTTTTATTATACTTTCCATAGAGATGAAATTTAGCAAGCGGTAGTAATTACGGTGAAGGTCCCAGCCTCTCGCAGAGAATGTGAGCTCGTGCGGCACCTGATTAGCCGTGATGCTGCACTGGTGCCTGGCCATGGGGCTTGGGGCTCATACTCTGTCTCCCACAGAGAAGATGGAAGGGAATATCTGGGGCCGTCCATAAGTAGGGTTCCCTCTGGTAGCATTTAGGGCTGTCTCTTCTCAGAGCAATTGCTATTTTGGGAATGGGCTCACCGATGAATCACTGGTTTGCATAATTCACGGAGGTCTTTGCAAATGACAGGGCTTCTGACCCAAAAGGAATTATAACTTTCTGTTCTCAGAAGTACCGGGAAGATGAAAGCCCCCAGCACCCCTAAATAAGCTGTTAAGGGCATAGGAGAAGTTGGATTTCACACCAGGCAGGAAATGTCTTTAGGGTGAGAATCATCCCTGATATTCTTTTGGGCTCTTGGAACCACTAGTCCAGGTGCCTGGCACAGAGCATGTGTTCCCCACGCTCAGGGATGGAGGCTAAACAGGTAAGGGAAGCTTTTCACTCTTGCATGTTCTTAACCTTGGCCGGTTCCCTTACTTCCTCCTTGCCTCCTCTGCACCCACCCGGGGCATGTTTACACTCAGTTGCTACTTCATCCGCCTTGTCGAAGGGTTTCAGAAGACGAGTCTACTTCCATGTATCACCACAGCCCAAGATCTGGAGCTCTCCTTTGCAAACAGAAGAAGTCAGCTAGTAAAGATGGTGGTACAGGTCATTTTCTCAGTTTGTCAGAAAAGTGCTTTATTGGTCTCCTGTCAGCCTGGCCTTCAAGTCATTTCATGGGGTCCCCCGTTGCCTCATCCTGAGCCATGACACCTGGCCCAGCTCTGGCCTCTGTGATCCTGGCAGGGCAGCCAGCCAGCTGTGACCGTCACCATCTGGCCTGGCCTTTTGCTCTTCCTGCATCAGGACTGACTAGTGTGGCAGGGAAACATTGCCATTACATTTTCGTGGACAAGGCAGGCCACTGGGCTTACTTTGTAAGCGACGGAAATGAGACCGAGAGAGATCTCCTTCTAGCCCATATTGCCAGAGAACTTTCCATCAGTGAGGCAGTTGGAAAAGAATAGGGAGCTACCTTTATTCATGCCAAGGATTGATTCAGAAGAAAAATAATAAAAAGATACAGAATTAAAAAGGAACAAAATGTAAGACTGTAATCGGGGGAGGAAATACAGTATCTTTCATACCAAGAACATCATTTCTGCAATAATTTTCAGTAAGTCAGGGGGAACATTGTAATTTCACAGGGCTTGAGATATGAGAAAAATAAATATTTGGAATAAGCCATTGTGGAGAAAGGTCCCTGATGAGTTACTATTCAGTATGGCTGTTCTATAATGCTACTAAAACAGCAATCCTTTGGAGCCTTTGGAGGAAGTTTCCCTTTCCTCTGAAGTGCCAATGGCCCAAGTAGACTGTGAGGGGTTTGATCGAGGTGGTGATGCTACCCATTGATCTCCTTCTAGACCATTAGCAGTAGAACCGTTTCATTTCGAGGCTGAGGACCACATTTTTAGAGGGAGGCTGTCACTGAGACTGCAGTTCCAGTGTTGTCAAAGTAAGTTGGTAGGTAATTATACGTTCCCATAGAGATTGCTTTCAGACCTGGGTAATTATTGTGAAACTGACTAGCTGAAACTCACAATTAGCTCAGGTCCAGGCTTTTCAGGCCACCAGCAACTACCTGTCTTTCAGGCAGGGTAATCTTGGACACAAATTGTTTCTCTTAAATGTTAGAAGACAAAAAGACATTTAAATTGAGGGATGGATGAACTCTCTCCTAGAAAAGCAGAATCTGTTATTAAAACAAATAACAAATGCAAATATTAGACCATTTAAAAAAAAAAAAAAGGCCTCCTTGGGGAGAGACAAGCAAGCAGAGGGTTGTTCTGAAATAGTTGGACAGTTTCAAAGTTTAATATAATTAAAACTATTTCTTAAGGCTAAAGAGAAATGAACCTTGCTACTGAATATTTAGGAAGCTATAATCTGCTTTCCCAGCCTCCAAGTAGCGTTCTCTGTTCTTCTTTTCCACTTTCCTAACTCAACAATGTCGTGCTTCTCCATAGCTTAGAAGATCAAACCTCAACTCCGTGGCATGGCATCTAGGTCCCTTCCCAACCTGGCCCCAGTCTGCTTCCAGCCCTCCTCTTTCATATGGTTCCCATAACCATCGTGTTTCCTCTAACCACATGGCATTTATGGAAATGTGCCATGCACAAGATGTTGCTAGGTGCATTGTGATCTAACGCCACATTACTTCACTTTGGCAGGGAGGGGGATTTATTAGTTCACCATGCATCCTGCGTGGGCCCCATTAAACAAAATTATGAGGTGCTGAGTGCTTGGGCTGGGGTTGTAGCAATGGCCTGGGGATAAAGAGGGGGGCTAGGATGAAGTGGGAGAGGGAGGAAGATGAATGAGTGAAGGAATTTGAAGAAACCCCAGTGTATAACAAAAATGATGGATGTGATCCACCTCCTGTTTTTGATTTTCAAAGATTTTCCAAATTCCTATGAACTCCCCTAAAATCATGCAAGTTGAAATTGGCTAAGCAAGCCATGATGTCGTAACACCATGGAACATTGCTTGGCTAGACGGAAATGTGTCTGTGAAGTAGTGTTAGTAATAGCTAATGTTGATTACTTATTATATGCCAGGCACTGTTCTAAGCATTAAATATATATATATATATACATATATATATATATATGTATATATATATATATACACATATATATAATTATATATTTATAATGTAAAATTATAAAATAAAAAATTAAATTAAAAATAAATTGATTTTATTAATTTATTTGTTGTTTAACCCTCAGAACAACCTTCTGAGGTGAGGTACTATCATTATCATGATTTTATAGGTAGAGAAGCCAAACTACAGAAAGATTAATCAAGATCACACATCTAGTGTGTGGCAGAGCCAGGATTTGAAAGGATGGATTCTGGCTCCAGAGTTCGTGTCTTCAACTACTATACTGCATTTGTCTCAGCACATGAGAAAGAACATCAGAAAGTCTGTAAACCTAGCTATGTACTTATAGGTACATTGATAAAGACAATTTGGAGTGATACAAATGAATGGATTCAACGTTAAGCTCATTCTTCTGTAAAGAAGCTTAAATGCCTAAGAGAAAGGAAAGACTGAAGCTTAATGTCATGGAGGTCAAGGGAAAGCAATTTAGGAAGGAGGATATCAACAGTGTCAAATGTCAACTGAGTGAGTAATTAACTTAATAACTTGAAGCAAGTCATTCAGCCTCCTTTGTAATTGTTTCCTCGTCAGTAAAATTTGCCATTGCCTTACAGCTCTCTTTTGAAGATTAATGAGATAAGGTTAATAAAGTCCTTGCGGTTTCCTTCCCTAATAGAGACTTTTTTAAAAATACCATGCGCAGTTGCAGACTATTTCCTAACAGATAAAACTAAAGGCAGAATATATGTGAATTTTCTGAGTGTTGGGCAGCTGGCTAAGATGGTTTATGTCTTTCAATTCTGGTTGAGTGGCAGCATAAGCTGAAATGCCTGGGTATTTGGAGGAAGAAAAAAGCAAGCAGGTTGCTCGTTTGGTGCCATGTAGACAAACCAACTGATGGATTGACCAATGTTTCCATTTTTCAGCATCCACGATGGCCAGTTGGCGCCCTTTGATTTCTCTTTCATTTGTTCACCCACACCTGTTCATTTAACAAATGTACATGGAGAGTCTCCTGTGTACCCAGAGCCTATCTAGATGTTAGAGTCAAGATGAATGAGATACGTGGGCTTGCCTCGGAGCATCCCTGCCCAGGAGGTGAACTTGTAAGCCTAGACTGTCGTTACGCCACAGCGCATACAATTCCGTGTGGGCCATGTGCACAGTGTACCATGGGAATGCCCAGGAGAGAGACCAAGCTAGGAAGGCTGTTGATTCTTTGTCATCAACCTGGAAGTTTGTGTCCTTGTTCTCTCTTTCCAGGTGAACAAAACACAAATGGGTTGAAAAGCAGAGATGACAACTGAAATTTCTTAACCCTAGCAACTACCTACACAGCTCACACAGTCTTCTAGGTGTCAAGACCCTGTGGTTTCGCAGACAACACTTGCCACACCAGTGTTTCCCAGCCCACATTACACTGAGAGCTAGTGAAACTCCTATCTAAATAGTCTTCGTGTTCCCTTGGGTCACGTATGTAAGTCCAGTGCCTTTGAAAACATTGTTATGATAACTCTTCAGAGCCCCACCTGCTATTTCTCGAATCATCCCCAGGCCCTATTTGGTCATTGTATTCACACCAAGCTCTCAGACGTGGCCCAGCCACCCCACATCGAGAAGACAACCTAGTATTTCCAGGCGACCTTGTTGTTCACGTCTTTGGCTGCTATATTGAACCACGTTTGAAGTGACCTTTCACACTTTCACCAAGCGAGAGATCATGAGGAACGCTGCCATAGGTTTTATGTTCATCTTGCTCTGGCCGAAAAGGACTCGATGGTAATCTTAAATTCTCCATCATGTATATTATCTAAAAATCACGCTACTGTTGCATTTACTATCAATCGCTAAGGGTCCGTTTCTCATTTGGTTTCCAGGATATGTATCCCTAATAGAAAGCAGTATTTGTGTGAATTTGTGCCGGTAGTTGCGTATCATTGATAGCTTGACAATAAGCAACTAAAGAGGGGGGTTGTCTGAGGGGCTGGGACCTATTAGTTCTTTCTTTGGAAAGCCAGCGTCTCTTCCATTTTGCTTTTGGCTCTGCCCTGCCTTCATAAAGAAAGGGCACCAGGTAGTTCAGATAGCTCAAGTGATCATCCCAGTAAAATTATCTCATTCTCCAGCTGACCAAGTGGGTCAAGTGGGTTAAACCTCTGCCTTCGGCTCAGGCCATGATCTCAGGGTCCTGGAATTGAGCTGCTGAAGTTCAGCAGGCCCTCCTGCCTTGGACCCATGTGAGTCTAGGGTGGGGGGGAGAAATCATAAATCTGCAACCGTTAATACGTGCCAGCCCAAGATGGCGGCCTTTGGGAGTATGCAGACCTTTTCAAAAGAGGGTTGTTGAGAGAGTTTAATAGATAGTTCACTGTGTTCTTCACAAAACAAGCTTTCTACAGCAAATGGACTTTATAACTAGCTCTTACACAAGGTAGTTACAAAGTCCTTCTCCCAGCAGGAGAGAAAGTACTGGAAAGTGCTATGATGAACGAACAAAAACCTGGGACCCATGGGACCTGCTTGTAGCTCTTGTTCTCCCAGTTTCCTCATCTCTAAAATGACACGCTTTGATAATCAACGTGTCTAGGTCTGACTCTGAATCCAACGTGCCTGGGGAGCTTGTTAAAATGTAGATTCTTGGGACTGGTGCCCAGAAACTCTGAACTTATAGGTGTGTGGTAGGACCTAGGTATCTCTATGTTTAACAGGCATCCCAGGAGATCTTGCTATCAGAGGTCTGCAGACGGGCAATGCCTAGAAGTCACCAAGAGTCAAGATTTCTAAGCTCTCTTTCAGGTTTAAACATGTGTAATTCTAATATTAAAGACCTCTAATCTAGGCAATAGATGAAAATAAGCAGAATCAATAAAAGGAAGCTCACATTCATATTTTCATGCCAGGCTTTTGTGTTCGGAACTCAGACTTCTGGTTGTGGCTGTGAGTCCAGCAAATGTTTTGGCAAGGTTGTGGGTCCAGCAAATGTGCTGGAGTCAGGGTTCAGAATCCTACCCTGGGAAGGGAAGGTGAGCACTGTGAGGTCACCATTTGGGGGGCCAGAATTAGGGTCCAAAAGTCTGGGGCAGGCAGGCAGTCACAGACAGGAGCAGAAGGCTACCTTAGAGGAATTGACTAAGATTTGCACTTCAAGTAAGAAGAGGCTAAGGAGGCGTAGAGACCCACAGAGAAGTGGAGAAGTGTGAGTTGAGAATAAAAATAAGATCTTGGAATGAACTGATGATCTGTGCACTAGTAAAGAAAGACTGTGACTGGCAAGTTTCTACACCGATTTTTGAAGACATTCCTTGGTATAAAAGGAAGACAGCAGGTGAACGGGCTGCGATTGGATCAGAAACGATTCTCAGGGGGTGCCTGGGTGGCTCAGTGGGTTGAAGCCTCTGCCTTCGGCTCAGGTCATGATCCCAGGGTCCTGGGATCGAGCCCCACATTGGGCTCTCTGCTCAGCGGGGAGCCTGCTTCTCCCTCTCTGCTTGCCTCTCTGCCTACTTGTGATCTCTTTATCAAATAAATAAAATTAAAAAAAAAAAAAAAGGAAATGATTCTCGGATCAGAAGGTCTTGGAGATGCACCTGGCCTGGTATTCTCCTGACCTTTGGGCCATCAGTGCAAAGGCTGAGGGGAATGATTCTAGCTGGAAAGGGACTGTAGCCAGACGGTGTGAGCAGAAAGATGGGATTGGATGTGAAGGAGCCCAGGACACCCGGCCCAAACGACCCAGAGAGATCTGATAACGTGCAATAATGAACAGCAGGAAAGGGCTTTTGGTATCAGTGGCTAAACGCAAAGGAGCCGCTCTTTGCCTGATAGTTTTCCACACAGATAATGACCTTTAGAGGTACGTTTTACTCCTTCAGTGGAAAACTTAGAAGAATATAGGCATCATGGTTGACTGTCTTCAAGGCTAGGAGTAGGACACTGTGGCCTAGATGGGCCGAACGGTGCCTGAGAACTGGTGGTGAAGCGCTGAGGCTTGAGGACTGTTTTCTGCCATGCCTGGGATGACCAGGAGGGGGAGCCAGTCATTTGGTTGATGTCCTATACTCCGTCATGAGATGGCTTGAGACAGACAGCGTTTTGATCAGAAATGGCAATGGATTTCGTTGATAATACCTCTTCAGTTTTCTGCCATATATATTATTAGAAAGCTATATTTAGAGTAGATAAATGATAAAAATAACTCCATAATTACAACCCTGGAAGTTGAATGTATCACAGACTGAAAGGGCTTCTTTGATTTGACAGAAAAGATGCCTTTGACCATTGTTCACTGGGCTCATTTGTTGATATTTCCCATGCACACCACATTTTTTCCCTTCTGGGAGGCTTTTTATTTTCCATTAATTCTGGGTTTTTCTCCTTTCCACAGATAACCTTTAAAAAATAGTTCCGGACATGGGTCTTTCTTGAAGCCCATAAGCCAACACCCTTCTTAATTTTTTTGTTGTTTTGAAATAGATATATACTAAATGTCATAGTTATCAGCTCCCATGAATTAGTGTCTACAATTTTTAGGAATTTTCAGAGTAGCTACCTAATAGCTTACTTTTTCTGTTGTCAAGGTATCTCTTTTTCAAAGCGGTACTCCCAATTTTGCCAAAGTCGCCCATGTAGTTAATTGTTTATGTATGCTCCTGTAATTTTCTTGCCAATGTACAAATCCTTTTGCTTTGTTGGGGAAAGATTGTATAGTCATTGAGCCCTGCACAATAACAATTTTTACAGTCTTTTGTGCAGAAATGGATTCCTTTTGACAATTAAGAGCTAAGCAGGCTAGATGAAGTGCATTCTCTTGAATTCCAATGCTAGCAAGATGGTCAGTCTTGTCGGCCTGTTTGTTTATGCCAATCTCACCATGTCCGAAAATGTGTAGTTGGGGCATGGAAGTTACTGAGCAGGGCCTCCCCAAGAACTCCCTAAGAGTTAGGCTAAAAAAATCAACAAGTCATGACTGAATACAGAGCTACACAAATTCCCTTTACAAAAGAACAACGTGGTTACATATTTCTTTGGAAAATTTTAAAAATCATGCATGTAGGAAAAAAGACAGGAAGCAAATTGCTGAAGGCTGGCTATTATTGGTAGTAATTGGCAGTAGTATGGGCGATTATTATTGTACTTCTTCGAATGTTATGTTTTAAGTTTCACAAAGAGAAAGAGCAGGACTGAGACAGATACAGACAGATTGAAGGGCTCCTAGGGAAAAAAGACCAGACAGTAGCCTGACTGACAGCATTAACACACTTGAAGAAAGAATGTGTCAGTCAGGGAGTGGGGGTGGGGGTCCGCGGTTGGTCGTGAAAGGGGATGAAAAGGAGACAGTCACAAAGATTGTAGCACTGATCAGCCCCCTCCTGCCCAGGGAAAGAGACTGTCTTGTACAGCTCTGGACTGGGCACAGAGGCAATGTAGCAAAGCAGTGAATGAGTGGGTTCCCAAGCCTGGACTGAGTAGATCACTCCCCAGTTTTATGACCTTGGACAAGCAGCCACACCTTTCAAAACTTCAGTCTCTGTAACACGGGGATATTCATAATGGTGCTTACTCCATAGGTCTTTTGTGAGAATACAAGGAGATAATTTACGTATTTAGTACAGTGCCTGGCACATAGTAATGCCTCCTTGAGGGTTAGCTATTATCTTAATATGGTATTGTAGCATCCTATTTATAGAGATAGAGTTCAACATGATTCAATGTTCAAATCTTATAACTTGAGTCAATATCAAGTCCATGTTTATTAAGCAAGTTTTGGATTATAATGTGTTTGTCCAGGTTGTCTACCAGTAGGGAGATTATGTGAGGATCTGTGCTTTCGTAAATTATGTTTGTCATTATAAAGTGGTACACTGGCATTCAGCTTCGATTCTGCAATCTTTGGAGGGCTTGAAAGTATGGACTCAATCAATCTGGATATTGTCAAAATTGAGTTTGGATTTCCCCAAACCCTGGGCATTTTGTTTTGTTTTGTTATTTATTTTGGAGACTGCCCTCTGCCATCTCGGTGGATGTAAATCCACCCCTGAATGAAATACACACTTGACTCCAAACCTCATGAGGTTTCCTTGCAGCTAGTCTTCCAGCATCCTCTAGCCAACTAGCTCCCTCTGTTTTGATCAGAAATTTCACAGAATAAAAATAAAAATTTCACACTCTCTTTTGACGTTGTTTGAAATATCGGTAATGGTGAATATGCCATTTCAAACTATCGTGCCTTCTCCTCCAAGGAGACACACTAGGCTCCCACACTGGGCATTGGAGAGAGGTGCTGAAGAGCTCAGACTTTGAATTCTAGCTGTGTGGCTGAGGGCAAGTTATTTCTGCTTTCTGGGCCTCAGTTTCCTCATCTATGAAATGGGAAGAAGAATACCCTATCTCATGAGATGGTGGTGGGGATTAAATGAAGTAATAAATATAAGGGGGGCAGGGTAGTGCCTGGTCCAAATGAGTGTGCGGTGTGTCGGGATGTTAGTTGTAACCAAGTCATTATAGAACTGGGCTGCTGAACATCACGTTAGTGATGGTAATCCACCTGGGTTGTCAATATCAGCACTCGCTCCCAGGATGCTGTGGCATTCTTAAACTTTATTGAAAAAAAAGGGGGGGTACATAGCATTTATGTGATCATAAATCTGATGACTATAGATCATCAGATCAGCCAAACTGGGCCGATGACAGAGCTACGGTTCCAGCTAGGTTGGGACCAATCACAGTGTGTGTTCACCAGGTCACTTGTCAGCAGCAGACCTTTCTTGGTATAGGTATGCGCTGGCAGGACACGCCAGCACCTATCTTTACTGACATGGGTCTGCTGAGTTAAATTAACATTCTCATCCAGCCCACCTCATTCTGTGGAAACAAGTTGGCAAGCTGGGGTGTGAGCTGACGCCCGGAGTCCCTTTGGCTAAAAACAACGGGCCGAATTGGCAAACGTTTCCTTCATTTTTTTTCTTTTGACGGCGACGTTCACTGAGCTCGCTTGGTGTTCTCTGAGAGGCACATGGAAAGGAGACTGAAACTTGAACAGAGGAAGAGGAGGGGGACACGGGGAAAAGAGGCTACAATTGGTCAATCATTGACATCACTGTGGCAGAGGTCTACCTGGCAATATTCCAATGAATCATTGACATCACGGTGTGCCTGGACCAGAAGATATCCATAGTTCCTTCCCCACTCCCTACCCAAAGAATTTAGAACCAAAGGAAGAATAGCAAAGGGTCCACTTCTCTAATTTGGGATCTGTCACTCTGGGCCAGCAGTATTGCCTTTAGTGACTACATCCACGGGCAGATTTTGGAAAATGATAAAGTTGAACTTTGATTCCTTTATTTTATTTATTTATTTATTTATTTTGGTGACACATGTCTCAAACTAGAACAACAACATTCTGAGGGGCTTTCTCTTGTCTCTCTTTCTTTAAACGGACAGAATTTTCAGTGATGCCAACTCCACCGTTCTAGACCCCATGAGCTGGAATTTCTAGCTTGACTGAGGCCAGTTAGGTCAGTGGAGGAGGACACAGTGCAGAAATCAGGGCTGCCCCCCAGGCCCACATGCAGGGCCCCCAGGCATGTTTAAAGAAAGTGCTAGCCAGCAGGGTAAGAAGACCTCATTAGGGAAAGTGACTGAAACTTATATTTTAGAGATTTTCTTTAAAATGCCCAATCTCAAAATCAGCTTTTTCCAGGCAATTTGCCAAATTATAGCAATGGCCTGTTTTAAAAATGCCCATTTAAAATAAGCTCTCTTGAATGGAACACTGTGGCAGAGGTCTACCTGGCAGAAAGCCACTCTAGACATCACATTACTCCCCAAATTATTTTAATATAATGCCCAGGCCTTTTAGTTATTTAGGTGCTATTTTCTTTGAACACAGAAAATGTCAGTGTACCCAAAGCAGACAGAAATGGGGCCGACCTGGTCAACAGCTGGTTTTCCTTTCCCACAGAGGCTCCCTTTACACGGATTGAACCTGGAGAGTTTACAAGGTCCCTTGTTCACTAAACTGGGTCCCGTGTCCTATCTTCTGTTGATTCACCCCCAGGTCCCTGCTCTGCATTCCCTCCCAGATTTAAATATTAAGTTTGTGGGATCGAGGGTTGGGGCAGTGTAAAAGAAGGAAATCCACCCTGACCTACGGAAGGGAAAACTGCTGGAAGCTGTGAGGAAGAAGATGAGGAAGGCGAGAAGGATCCTTGCTCCGTTTCCTCCGCTTGTCCGGAGTAGCAGTGCAGCGGAGCAGCAAGGGCAGTCGGTTGGAGGTTCGCCAAAGAGCGCTCTGCTTGGGACTGCTGCAAAAAAGGCTTGCAGTTCCTCAGAAGCCTGGGGACAAGTGGCGGCAGAATGAGTCCATGTCTCTGCTGCTGCTGCGAGTAACTGTGCTAGCACAGAGGGACGGGCCTCCCGTTTTTAGCTCAGGACACGGGGCTCTCTCCTACATCGCAATAGGATGGCTGCCAGGGGTACTCAGCCAACACAGAATGGGAAGCTGAATCAGGCACTGGTATCTGTGGGAATGCTGGCTTCTCTTTCAGCCCACACCCTCTTTTCCTCCGGGTTGTAATTTTAGGATTATGTCAATCACCAGCTTTCCGTTTCGATCACTTTCTGTGAAGCCCAGGTCCACATTTTGTTAAAATGATCATCCGTTCGTGACTGTTCCGAAGGTCAAATTCCATCAGGCCACCTCGCCCTTAGTCATTACGATCACACGTGATTGCTTTATAATACAGTACAGACCACTCTGGTGCCCGCCGTGTCCCTCCCTGGTCACTCCCGAATGGGTGGCATTAGGCATTTGCTACAAGGAGCTGTTGCATGTGCTTTATGTACTGACTTCTTAGGGAATGTCCATGTAAAAAGCCAATCAATGAGTTTTCGGTCAAACAAATGTTTCTCTAATCCACTTGGAGTTCGCACTGGGGTTTTAGGCTCCTCAGATAGCCACTGAAGCCCTGTCATTGCTGCAGACCTGAATTCAGGCAGCGGCCGAGCCTCAAAATGTAGCTGATTTAGTGCAAATGGGTACCGATTAATAATCCATCCAGGCCTCGAGAGATGCGATGGCTTACCGAGTAGATTATACTGGTACCGTGGTATCTTTTCTACTGTATCTCGCCATTCTGGATGTCAGTGGAATTGGCTCATCAAAAACCAACGTGAGGGCACCTGGGTGGCTCAGTGGGTTAAAGCCGCTGCCTTTGGCTCAGGTCATGATCTCAGGGTCCTGGGATCGAGTCCCGCATAGGGCTCCCTGCTCAGCAGGGAGCCTGCTTCCTCCTCTCTCTCTGCCTGCCTCTCTGCCTACTTGTGATCTCTCTCTGTCAAATAAATAAATAAAATCTTTAAAAACAAAACAAAACAAAAAAACAAGGTGAAAGTGGGGCACCTGGGTGGCTCAGTCAGAGTGTCTGACTCTTGGTTTCCACTTGGGTTCTGATCTAACCCTTCCCTCGCTCGGACTTCCGCCCATGTGCTCTCTTCCTAAAATAAATAAATAAGATCTTAAAAACCAGGGTGGAGAAGGAGGTGATGTAGTTTTGGATACGTGCTAATGATTTTCTTCTTAAACAAAAGAAAGGCAATGTCAGAAAGAGATCGCCAAACCCCTGCTGGAAAGAGGAAGAAAAGCTTGATTCCTGAGACACTCCATGGAGTCACCTTTACTGAAGAAAGAATCCTTTATTTTAGGTGTTCAGGAAGTCGTGAAACACTTCCTGTCCTGCATGTAACCATTTTTGACTTGTCGAGAAGCAGCCAGCCTTTTTCAAACGTTCCAGCTGTTGAGTCAAAATTTCAGATCCTAGTGGCAGCTTCACGGCCTTGATGGCCCTGTGATGACAGTGAGGGGAACGGAGGCCACCATGCTCAGCCTCACTGGGGACATCTTCCCAGTAACACAGTCATCTTCTGACCAGCTGACTTGTTTCCTGAATCTCAGAACATGAGATTCGCCCCTGCTTCTGCCCCGTTCTCTCCCCGAGTCTCATACCAGACACAAACACATATGACTCCATCCTAAGGAGGAGGCAAAAGTCATTTTATAAAGTTTTTAGAATATAAGAGCAACATGCCAAAAATAAGACATTCCTTCCTTTGGCAAGCTCATGGGAAAGCCACATGGTTGACCTGTGCTGGTGTTCTGCCCCTTCCCACACGCCCCTGACCTTGGCCGCTGTCACTGCTGCCACCCCGGTGTGTTTCCCCCTAAGTTCATCAGACCAGCCTTCACAAACCCTCTAGCCTTTGCCTTCCCTGGGTTTCATGTGCTGATGTCCCCTGCAGGAGACTGAGTCCCGACAAAGGGCCAAGATCCTGACCCCTGAGTCTGGTCTGCCAGTAGCCCTTTGAAGGAACTGTGGCTCAAGGGAGGGCCTGGCCTTTTCGCAAAGGCTAGCTTTTCAATTAAATACCATAGTTTTATGATTAGAGCTGAGAGCTCTGAGATCTGATACCCATATCAATAATCCCTAGGAAATGCACAGTATTGACCTTTTTCACTTCTTTTCTTATAATTTCCTTTTCACCATGGCTATGCGGCACGGCAGGCAGTGTGTTTCTAGGGAATCACCATTCTCTGTAAGTAGTTGGAATCGTTTAGACTTTTGCCGTCTTCCTCGCATCTTCACCAGGTTATGGAGTTATTTTCCTAAAATGTCCAGTGAACCCAGCGCAGCCCAACATCTGAAATATTAAGGGTTTTTTCTTCCCATTTTTGGTTTTTTTTTTTTTTTTTTAGAGTTGAGCCAAAAAGAAAAGTGAAGAGGTGGGGGGTTCAGGGAAGAGGAGCTAACCATACCTTGAGTCATTAGTGCATAGTGTTTTAATGGGTAAGCTCTGGGATCAGGCTGTTTGCATGCAAATCTTGGCTTTTCTACCTACCCATGGTATAACCTTTGGCAAGTTGCTTGACCTCTCTGTGCCTCAGTTTTCATAATACTATGCCCCCTCCTCGCCATAGGATGGTTCTGATTGTATGTGAATTAATTCACACAGAACACTCAAAATCCTGCCTGGCACAGGTAAATGCTCCATGGATATTAGATCTTATTATGCCTAAAGCCAATCTTTAAGTGCCAGGCAATGTTTTCCCTGGAAGGAAATGGATATAATGGGGGAAAACATTCACAGATAGGAGCCCGGTGTTGCTGTCACCAACTACCACGTACCTGTATGCCTTAGAGCTGATCTTAGCTTCAGCCACTTTATCTGTGAAGTTGGTGTAATAATAATTCCCCGAGCTACCGTTTGCACGTGTGCTCGCGTGTGTACCGCTGTTCCCTCCCCCCACCACATACACTCACACTGACTTCTGGTGAGCGATAAGGAAGAGAATTAAATGAGAATACAACAGTTTAAACTTCTGAATGACACTTCAGCTATGATACTGGGTGTACTTAAGCTGTAACAGATTTTCAGAACAAGGTGTTTTATGCTTTTCAAAGGAAATAGGCCACCCCATACTTTATCATAGCTGGTTATTGTAAGCCTCTAGGGCCTAAGAACCATTTTGTTTGCATGTTTTATTCACAGTCTGGCAGATAGTGTGGCTTCGGTACCATTAAATGGAAAAAAATTCACTTTATACAAGTGAAATCAATCTAATGAAACAGCTCAGATGCCTCAGAAATGGTCCTTAAATAGGTTTCTAGCAAGTGGTTAATATTATTGACTTCCCATAACGTCAGGGGCCTGTAATAATTTAGGTCCCAAACAAATTGAAATTTGGTTTGGACACACTTCTTAAGTGACTGTGTTATGGTTCAGTGGGAGAGGCGATAGCTCAGCTCTCTGGGGCTTGCGATCCCTTAGCCAAAATTCACAATATTTTTCACAAGAGAGCAGACCGTCACGGCATGGCTCTCTGGGTATAAAAAGTGAAAAGAAAATTGTTATAAGGAGTGCCCATCGAGTACTTGTTGAGTATGTAAACAAATAAGGCCTTAGCGGGGGTGAAGGGAGTGTGTAGAAATTCTTTCATTTCGTATCTCAGTGGTTAAAGGAGGGAAGAAGAGCAGATAAAAGCAAGACTGGGTGAAAGCAACGCATTTGTTGCCCTGAAACACAAAAGACCCCCTAGTTGTTGCACTCTTTCTTTTTCATATCTAAAGTTGTATCGAAAGGAAATACAGGCCTTTATTAGATAAAAGCACTAACAGAATGTTTGTATTGGAACCTTTATATGAAGCCCTTCCCTCTTTCTGGAGCAGAATCTTGCATTCAACATGTCTTCAAAAGCCGGCTTTTATTTTCCCAAGGTATGGCTAGAAACAGTAGGTGGTTCAGAGAAGAAACCTCTTAGCCTTGATATACAGAATTATGGTCACACATGATAAAAAGGAAATTTCACAGGTTGAAAAGACAGTAAGCAAACCTAAAATGTTGCTGTGATTTTTTTGGTTTAGCTAGGACATAAGCCATTCTTCTCATGATTGTCTGGAGTTACCCATGTCCAGTCCCCATAAACTCATCGGAAAAGGATCTTAAAAAAAAAAAAAAAAAAGGAAAAGAGAAGATTTCAGTTAGTGGAGTGATTTGGTGGACCCTGGGGGCTTTTTCACTGTTCATTGTGACATCTCAGAGTGACAGTAGAACTTCACTTCCTTGGATACTATTGGGCTTTCTTTTGTAAAGAGTGAACTGCAAAACCTTGCGAATGTGACCCCAGTGCCTCCTTTGGTAGGTGTTATTTCTTCACCATGGGAATCTTGGAGAGGTGAGAATATTTCCTAATCAACCAAAAGTTGGCTCATTCAAGTGGAAGCCTGGGAGACAGTGAAGAATAAAAAGACTAAGGATCGTGCCATGTAACAGAACTACCTCATCAAGGTGATAGGGCAAGGTATGGTCCAGCATGAAAAAAGCTGGCCCACAATATTCTCTTAAGAGGACCAGAGTTCTTCATGGCATGTTACCAGTAAAATGAATTCCTGATCCCCAGTAACTCCTAGAAGACTCACTGTCTGGAGTTCCAGTACAGTCTTCTGTTTCACCACCTTCCTGATTTCCCAAGAGTGGCTTGTTCCTAAATCCAGTGAGAAGACATACCTACGTCTTCTGAGCTGTGATGAAGCCAGCATTGTTAGTGCCTACCTATTAAAGTTGTTACATACATTTGAGCAAAATTTTTAAGATATGGCTGAAGGGTTAAAAGAGAAAAGATTTTGGAAGGACCCTGCATGCATGTCCAACCTCAGGCCCTGACAATTGTGAGGAAGACAGTGTTGGGCTACTAATGAATCCCTGACAAGGGTCTGGCCACACATGAGTACAAACACTTCTATAGTTGCTACTCAAACTCGGGAGAATACGTTGTTGAAGCCATCTATTTGTGCAGGTCTATGACCAAACTGTAAGTGGATGTAACCTTTCTTTTTAACTTTCACATGTGAGGCTTCTAAATACTGAGGTCCATCAATTAGAAGTAAAGAAATGATTGGGAAAACAATGAAAGGAATGTATTTTTCAAGGGCTATTACAGATATCACTTCACAGCTTAAAACATACATACATACATACATACATACATACATATGTATGTACATATAGACTTTCCCCCAAGGGCTATCACAGACCTGAGAAGAACATTAAAATGATTCACTGGAAGAATTAATAAAAATCCCAACAGAAGTTGGAACACTTTGAGTATCTTCTCTGTGAACTATTCTAGAAAACATGGGGGCTTTTCTTACAGCCTAAACTTGCCTTTTTTATGTGGCTGATTTTTAAAGAAATTGTTCAGTACTCGAAAATAACACTAAAATGTGTTGCCTATGTGGATGTTTTGGTCCATTGACCTTTTCTGGTGGTTTTCACAATTAAAATTACATCGATGCCATATAGCATCTACTGTATGCTAGAACTTCTTAACTCGTGAAGGAAGTGTCAAAGCAGATCAAGGAAGAAAGCAAAGCGAGGTAACACTTTTCAGGGGTTCTAGTCACTGGCTACATCAAGGACTAATTTCCAAGGTCCAGTTTTTCTCATTACAAGATAATATTTAAATTTATAGCAGTTTTAGATTTAAACAAAAATCAGCCAATAGTACAAAGTTTCTCTTTGCTCCTTCTCCCTGGCACACAGTTTCTTTTGTTATTACCATTATTAGCATTAGTGGAGCACACTTGTTATAATGAAGGAACCAATATCAGCACATTATTATTAGCTATTAATTTACAGCAAGATTCACTCTTTGCATTGCACAGTTCTGTGGGTTTTAACAAATGTGTTATGTCTTGTATCCTCCACTAGAATATCATACAGAACTATTTCACCCCCTTAAAAATTCCCATGCTTTGTGGCGCCTGGGTGGCTCAGTGGGTTAAAGCCTCTGCCTTCAGCTCAGGTCATGATCTCAGGGTCCTGGGATTGAGCCCAGAGTAGGGCTCTCTGCTCAGCAGGGGGCCTGCTTCCCCCCCTCTCTCTCTGCCTGCTTGTGATCTCTCTCTATCAAATAAATGAGTAAAATCTTTAAAAAAAATAAAATCAGGTTGTTTGTTTAAAAAAAAATTCCCATGCTTCACCTATTCACCCTTCTCCTTCTCTACCCCCAAAGCCCTGGCAACCACTGATTTTTGGGGGAGGGTCTCCACAGATTCACCTTTTCCAGAATGGCAAATAGTTGGAATGTATATACCCTTTTTAGACTGGCTTCTTTCCCTTAGAAACAGACATCTGAGGCTCCTTCCTATCTCTTCATGGCTTGATTGCTCATTTCTTTTTATCAGTAGCTAGTATTCCATTGGATGAATGGACCGCTTTCCGTCTACCCTGTTGAAGGACATCTTGCTTGCTTCCAGTTTGGGGCAATTATAAATAAAGTGGATATAAACTTTCATGTGCAGGTTTTTGTGTGAATGTGAGTTTTCAACCACTCAACTGGGTAAATATCTAGGAGCACATATGCTGGATCATGTGGTAACAGTACGCTTAGTTGTCTAAGAAGCTGCCAAACTATCTTCCAAAGTGGCTGATCTATTTGGCAACGGCAGTGTTGTTCTGCGTGTTTGTCGGCATTTGCTATTGTCAGTGTGATGAATTTTAGCCATTCTGATGGCTGTCTAGTGGTATCTCATTGCTGTCTTCATTTGTAATTCCCTAATGACGCATGACATTGAGCATATTTTCTCAGGCTTATTTGCCACCTGCAGGTTTTCTTTGGTGAGATATCGATCTACCCCAATCTTTGGTCCATTTTTTTTTTTTTTTAAAGATTTTATTTATTTATTTGACAGAGAGAGACCACAAGTAGGCAGAGAGGCAGGCAGAGAGAGAGAGGAGGAAGCAGGCTCCCTGCCGAGCAGAGAGCCCGATGCGGGACTCGATCCCAGGACCCTGAGATCATGACCTGAGCCGAAGGCAGCGGCCCAACCCACTGAGCCACCCAGGCGCCCTCTTTGGTCCATTTTTAATTGGGTTTTTTGTTTCCTTGTTGAATTTTAAAGGTTCTTTGTGTATTTTGGCTACAAGTCCTTTATCAGCTATATTTTGCCATATTTTTTCTCAGTCCGAGGCTTGTTTTCTCTTTCTCCTAACAGATGGTTTTCTCTTCATTCTCTTAACATCACAGAACACATGTTTTGACTTTTAAAAAAGTCTAACTTACCAATTTTTTATTTCACGGATTGAACTTTTGATGTTGTATCTAAAACCTTATTGCTAAACCCAAAGCAATCAAAATCCTCTCGCATGTTATTTTCTAGACGTCTTCTACTTTTCCGTTTTACATTTAGGTCTACAATCCATTTTGAATTAATTTTTATGAAAGATATAATGTCTTTATCTCAACTTATTTCTTTGCATTTGGGTATCCAATTGTTTCAGAACCATTTGCTGAAAAGACTGTCCTTTCTCCATTGAATTGCCTGTGTCCTTTCTGTGAGTCTTTTTCCAGGCTCTGTATTCTGTTCCATTGATCTGTTTCTTTATTCTTTTGCCAATACCATGCTGTCTTTATTACTGTAACTTTATAGTAGAGTTCTTGAAGTTGAATAGTGCCAGTCCTTCGATTTTGTTATTCTTTAGTGTCATGATGGCTATTCTGGGTCTTTTGCCCTTTCCATATAAACTTTAGTATTGATATCCACAATATAACTTGCAGAGATTTTGATTGGGATTCCATTGAATCTATAGATTATGTTGGGAAGGATTGACTCCATAATATTGAGCCTTTCTGTCTATATACATGGAGGATCTCTCTGTTTGTTCTTATACATACTGTGTTAGAATTATACCTAAGCAGAGTTACATTTTTTGGGGTGCTTATATAAATGGTATAGTGTTTTCAATTTAAAATACCAGTCAATTATTGTTGGTATATAGAAAAAATGGACTTTTGTGTATTAACTTTGTATCTTGCAACCTTACTTTAATCACTTATTAGTTCACAGAGAATTCTTTGTCAGTTCTTTGGCATTTTTCTACATAGACAGTCCTGTCATTTGTGAACAAAACAGTTTATTTCTTCCTTCCCAATCTGTATGCCTTGTATTTCCTTGTCTTGTTGCATTAGCTAGAACTTTAAGTACGATGTTGAATAAGAGTGCTGAGAGGGGGGCGCCTGGGTGGCTCAAATGGTTAGGCATCTGCCTTCGGCTCAGGTCATGATCGCAGGGTCCTGGGATCGAGCCCCGCATCTGGCTCCCTGCTCGGGCGGGGAGTCTGCTTCTCCCTCTCTCTCCCCGTTGTCCCCCCTGCTAGTGCTCTCTCGATCTCTCTGTCAGATAAATAAAATCTTAAAAGAAAAAAAAAAGAGTGCTGAGAGGGACATCCTTGCCTTGTTCCTGATCTTACGGGCAAAACCTCTAGTTTCTCACCATTAAGTACAATGTGAGCTGTAATTTTTTGTGGGTATATTTTATCAGGTGGAGAAAGTCCCCCTCTCTTTCTCATTTGCTGATGGCTTTTATCATAAATTGTGTTGGCTTTTGGCAATTTTTTTTCTGCACCTATTGCTATGATCATGTGATTTTTCTTTTTTAACCTGTTAATATGATGGATTCCATTAATTGGTTTTTTTGGATGTTAAGCCAGACTTGCATATCTGAAATATATCCCACTTGGTCATGGTGTATGACTCTTTTTATACATTGCTGGATTTGATTTGCTAATATTTTGTTGTAGATTTTTGCTTTTATGTTCATGAATGATATTGGTCTATAGCTTTTTTTTCCTGAAATGTCTTTATCTGGTTTTGGTATTAGGGTAATGATGGCCTCATAGAAATGAGTTAGGAAGTGTTCTCTCTGCTTCTGTTTTCTGGAAGGCATTATAGAGAATTGGTATTCTTTTCTCTTTATATGTTTTGTAGAATTCACCTGTGAAACCACCTGGACCTGGTGCTTTCCTTTTGGAAGGTTGTTACTTAATTACTCAATTTCTTTAATAGATACAGGCCAATTTAGATTATCGATTTCTTTTTGTTTAAGTTTTGGTAGTTTTGTCTTTCAAGGAATTGGGGCAATTCATCAGTTTTATCAAGATGATGGCCATAGCGTTGTTCATAATATTCATGTATTATTCTTTTAATACCCATGGAATCAATAGTACTGACTCCTCTTTCATTTCTCATATTAGTAAATTGTGGTTTTTTTTATATCTCTTTTTGGATTAGCCTGACAAGATATTTTTAAATTTCATTGATCTTTTCAAAGAACTAGATTTTGGTTTCATTGGATTTCTCTATTGATTTTCTTTTCTAAAAAGATATATTTATTTGAGAAGAGAGAGAGCGCATGCATGCCGCGTGTACACGCATGTGCACAAGCTGGGGGAGGGGCAGAGGGAGAGGGAGAGAATCTCAAATATACTTCCTGCTGAGCATGGAGCCTGACTCAGGGCTCGATCTTATGAGATCATGACCTGAACTGAAATGAAGAGTTGGACGCTTGGAGCACCTGGGTGGCTCAGTTATTAAGCGTCTGCCTTTGGCTCAGGTCATGGTCTCAGGATCCTGGGATGGAGCCCCAGACTGGGTTCCCTGCTCAGTGGGGAGCCTGCTTCTCCCTCTGCTTCTGACCCTCCCCCAGCTTGTGCTCTCTCTCCCTGTGTCAAATAAATAAAATCTTAAAAAAAAGAGTTGGACTTAACTGACGAAACCACCCAGGTGCCCTATTTCTCTATTGATTTTCTGTTTTCAATTTCATTGATTTCTGCTCTAATTTTTATTATTTCTTTTCTTCTGCTTGCTTTAGGTTTATATTACTCTTCTTTCTCTGGTTTCCTTTGCTGAAATCTTACTGAGTTGAGATCACTTTTCTTTTCTAATATATGCATTCAATGCTATACATTTCTAAGTGCTTCTTTTTCTGCATCCCACCAATATCATTCTTTCTTTTTTTACTAAGTTTTTTCTTTTAATTCCAGTACAATTAACATACAGTGTTATATTAGTTTCATGTGTGCAGTACAGTAATTCAACAATTCTATACAGTACTCTGCTCATCATAAGTGCACTCTTAATCCGCTTCCCTATTTCAAACATCTCCCCACCCTATCTCCCCTCTGGTAACCATCAGTTTTTGTTTTTGTTTTTTTTCTTTTTCTATAGTTAAAAGTCTGTTTGGGGGTTTTCTCTCTCTCTCTCTCTCTGTCTTTCTCTTTTCCCTTCACTCATTTGTTTTGTGTCTTTAATTCCACATATGAATGGAATTATATGATATTTGTTTTTCTCTGACTTATTTCGCTTAACATTAGCCTCTCTAACTCCATCCATGTTCTTACAAATGGTGAGATTTCATTCTTTTTTATTGCATCCCAATTTCAGTAAGTTGTATTGACATTTTAATTTAATTAAAAATATTTTTTAAATTTCTTAAGGCTTCTTTGTCCCATGTATCATATAGAATTGTGTTGTTTACTTTGCAAATGATTGGATATTGTCTTGTTATCTTTTTGGTATTGATTTGTAATTTAAATCCATGTGGTCTAAAAATATGCTTGGCATGATTTCTATGCTTTTAAATGGGTTTAGATGTACTTTATGGCCCAGAATGCGGTCTGTCTTGGTGAATGTTCCATGTGAGCTTGAGAAGAATGTATATCCTGCTGTAGTTGGATAAAGTATCCTATAAATGCCAATGAGATCTATTTGATTGATGGTGCTGTTCAGTTCAACTCTATCCTTACTAATTATCTGCCTGATGTATTTGTTAGTTACTGACAGAGGGATGTTGATGTCTCCAACTATAATTGTGGATTTATATATTTCTCTTTATAATTCTATCAGTTTTTGCTTCATATATTTTGATGTTCTGTTGATAGTTGCATACACATTAAGGATTACGTCTTCTTGGAGAATTGACCCCTTTATCCCTAATAGTTTCCCTTCTTCCAAAGTGTGCTTAGTCTGAAATTAATTTAGCTCTTCTAGTTTTTTCTTAGCGTTAGCATGGTATGTCTTTCTCTCTTTATATCTTTATATTTAAGTTGTGTTTTCTGTAGACAATCTATGTTTGGGTCTTGTTTTTATATTTACTCTGCTAGTCTCTATTTTTCACCTTGTGTATTTAAAGATTGTATGTTTAAGTAATCACTATGCCCAACGTGGGGCTCGAACTTACAACCCTGAGATAGAGAGTTGCATGCTCTATGAACTGAGCCAGCCAGGTGCCCCTGCTTGGTGTATTTAAACCATGGACATTTAAAGTGATTAGTGATATAATTGGATTAGTAGCCATCATGTTTGTAACTATGTATTGCCCTTATTCATTGTTATGGATGCTTTTAACCTTCTTTCTTTACCTTCTCAGGTTTTAAGTGAACATTCTTTTTTTTTTTTTTTTAAGATTTTATTGATTTATTTGACAGACAGAGATCACAAGTAGGCAGAGAGGCAGGCAGAGAGAGAGAGAGAGAGAGAGAGAGGAGGAAGCGGGCTCCCCACTGAGCAGAGAGCCCAATGTGGGGCTCGATCCCACAAAACCAGGATCATGACCTGAGCCGAAGGCAGAGGCTCCAACCCACTGAGCCACCCAGGCGCCCCAAGTGATTTATGTGATTATGTGATTAAGTGATTATGATTCCATTTTTTTTCTTCTCTTAGCATATTAATTTTACATCTTTTTGAAAAATTTTAGTGGTTTCCAGAAAGTTTGCAACATACAATCTAAAACTATTTTAAATCTACTTTCAAATAACACTGTATTGCTTCACTGGTAGTGCAGCTGCCTTATAACAGGTTATTCCAAATTTCTCTCTCCTGTTCCATTCACATCCTATAATCACCAAATACATTGTTGCTATTATTGTTTTGAACAGTTATTTATTAGATCAGTTTTTAAAAAAAGAAATATAGAATATTTTATTTTACCTTTATTTTTTCCTTCTCTGATGCTCTTCCTTTCTTCATGTAGACACAATTTTATGACCTATACAATTTCCCTGAAAAATTGCTTTTAACATTTTATGCAAGGCAGGTCTACTATGTCAAATTGTTTCTATTTTTGTTTGAGAATGTCTTTATTTTTCCTTCTCTTTTCAATAAAAATTTTGCTGGAAACAGAATTCTACATTGTGAGGTTTTTTTCTTTTGACACTAAATATTTCACTTCCCTCTCTTTTTTGAAAGAGTGAGAGAGAGAGCAGGGTGGGGAAGGGGCAGAGGGAGAGAGAGAGTATCTTAAGTAGGTTTCAGGCCCAGTGCCTGACATGGGGCTCGATCTCATGACCCTGAGATCATGATCTGAGCCGAAATCAAGAGTCAGATGCTTGACCAACTGAGCCACCCAGGCGCCCCACTTCCCTCTCTTTTTGCTTGCATGGTTTCTGGTGAGATGTTCAATCCAACTCTTCTATTTTTTCCTCAATAAGAGGACTTTTTCTTCCTCTGGCTTCTTAGAAGATTTTTCTCTTTCTCTTTGGTTTTCTGCAGTTTAACTATGATATACCTAGGAGTAGATATTTTGATATTCAACCTGCTTGTTATTCACTGAGCCTCCTGTGCCTTTGGATGGTGTCTATCATGAATTTTGTGAAAATTTTGGCCATTATTACCTCAAATATTTCTTCTGCACTGTTCTCTCTACCTTCTCTTTCTGCAATTGCAGTAACACATATTCTACACCTTTTGAATTTGTCTCATGGTTCTTAGGTGTTCTTTCCTGTTGTGGTGTTTTTTTTTTCCTTGCCGCATTTTGGTTTAGGAACTTTCCATGGATATTTCTTTAAGCTCACTGATTCATTTGTTTGTGTTTTTGATTTCTAACATTTCCTTTTGATATTTCTGACATTTTCCATCTTTGTATTTACAATACCCAATCTGTTCTTGTATGTTGTTCACTTATTTCCTTATAGCCCTTAACATGTTGATAATAGTCATTTTAAATTCCCTGCCTGATATTTCTAAAATCTGTGCCATATCTGATTATGATTCTGATTATTGCTTTGTCTCTTTAAACTGTTTTTCTTACCTTTTAGCATGGCTTATGACTGTTGAACGTAAGGCATGATACAGGGTGATAGGAACTAAGGTATTTACACTTTTAGTGTGAATTTTTTAAAAGATTTTATTTATTTATTTGATAAAGATCACAAGTAGGCAGAGAGGCAAGCAGAAAGAGAAGAGGAAGCAGGTTCCCCGCTGAGCAGAGAGCCCAATGCAGGGCTTGATGCGGGGCTTGATCCCAGTACCCTGGGATCATGACCTGAGCCAAAGGCAGAGGCTTTAACCCACTGAGCCACCCAGGCGCCCTTATTGGGATGTATATTAACTCAGTTCATTAGCTCTATTTATCTGTATCATTTAGCTTTTTATATATTGTAAAACATATTTTTTAGGGCTCAGTGCCAAATTTTTCTTTATAGCTCTGATTTTTATATTGTTCTGATTTTTCCTGGACATAACTCTCGACTCCTTTCCAGGAAAGAGACAGAGGAAATCCTCCTCTAGCTTAAGTGTACATTATTACCTGACTCCCCGCCCCCCACATACACACCAGAAAAATCAATGGGTTGAGCTTCCTTGCAGTAATTTTAGCCCTTGGCTTCATTTCATGAAATCTCCAGTTGCCAACCTCTAGCTGAGCAACACTTTTCACCTCGCATGGGCTCCTCGAAGTCCCCAAGGAGCTTTTGCTTGAGCAGTTATGGTTTGGTCTGTTGTCCTGTGATGTAGAAGTAAGGGGGTTGGGCAAAACCCAGGGATGTGCTAAGTGGATTCCGAGCTGCTAGAGTTAGAGCAGGGAGCACATGTGAGCTTGAGGTTAGATGTGAACCTGGAGCCCTTTCCCCCTGCAATATGCGTTGTTGTTATTCTTTCTGTAGAAGAGTTCATGATCTTTTGTAATTTTCTTTTTCTATTGATCCAGCAGTGCTGGTAGCAGAAACTTAAAAAAAAGGGGGGGGGGGATTATGACAGTACAGTCTACGGAATTTCACTGTCATATATCTTGCACGTTAGAGAACACATGCACTGTGGGCTAGAGATGAAATTTGCCTTGTAGAGAATTCATTTTAAGGTAGCAGTCCTCCTTCCTTTACCTCATGCTGCCCCAAGGCAAAGGTGAAAGTGGGCTTCTGTTTTGTCTGTCTTCGGGCTGCAATTTCTTCTAATACATTTCCACCTGGAGAGGCGAAGCCAATGAGAAAATAATGAGCTTTTAAAAGAACTTAACTTTCTACAAAGATTTTTGAAGATATGTGTGCTGGCTCTAGGGCCGAGGGCAGCTAGAGTGTAACCATGGCTGGGAGACACTAGTCTAAGCTTGCTACTTCTACTTTGCAGTTATGTGACCCCAGGAATGTGCTTAAACTCTGCTGAGCATCAGTCCTGTCAACCATAAAATGGGGATCACAATATCAAATTCAGAAGATTGTTGTAAAATGCAGATATCGTAATATTCTTGGAAACGCTTTGTAGACACCAAAGCATATAGCTTGTGAGTACTTTTAAGACGGGGTGATCTACCATTTATCTCCATTGACTCATGACTTCTATACCCCCAGCACCTACGACACAGCCTAATATATAATACATGATGGGTAGCGGAAATTAGAATGAATGAATAGTTTTAAATCTCCAAATTTCTGATGACATAAAAGAATTCACTGACCGGTCCTTTGTATTGGACTGGATGATCTCTTGGCTTCATGGCCTCATTCAGCCTCGAGATACAAGGATTGAGACTAGAGTAGCATGTGGGATTAGGAAGAAATTGCCATAAAATAGATGACTTTTCCAGGAATTGCCTTATGTTCTAAACAGAATAGAACAAAACAAACAAATGAGCACATAGCAGTTGATGGAAATGAAGATGAACTTTCTCCAGTGGGCTTGGAAGCCCAGTAGAATTACACTGTCATCTGCTCGCCATTGCTAGGCATGTCATAAGCTCCAGGGAAGAATCTAGCAAGCGTGTTCTACCTTGTGAGGGATCTGGAGCAGATGGTGGTGGCACAACCTAGACTCACTTCTGCCGCAGATGACTGTGATGTTGGACTAAGTGATCCCAAGGAGCTGGTGGAGTGCAGTCTCTATAGAAGTCTGAAAGTAGTAATAATTTGATTTTTCAAGGCTCATGAACTGGCATCATTTAGACTACATCTGTCATGGACCTTTGCACTTTGGAAGGAAATGAAAGAAAGTACTAAGTTCATTTTAAATGTCCCAGGGAACTTGGTTATTTTTGTTTGTTTTTAAGCTGTCTTATTTCTTGAAAACCCTATCATTATGGTTGTTTTCCCTTCCCTCATATAAATGTGGAACTCTGATTATTTGGGATAATTTGCATCTGGAGTGTTTCAGCTTGGAGAAAATGAGATGATGACATTACTACTTTCTTTCTCAAACCAATGACACTAATTGGGCCTTGTGCCAGGGGGTAGGGGCAGCAGATGTAATCTTGAACTTATAGTCTCTGTAGAGTAGATAAGCATGTGGAAGCCAAACTTCACCAAGGAAGCTTAGCAGTCATCCTTCCAGATGTTCAGCTTGCAAATACCAGAGGTGTTATTTGCAGTATCAAATGTATAGATAAGTGCGTGGATTATTTTTTTTTTTTTTCCATCCAGATACCCATTTGGGGGATACATTCCATTTCCAGGCCTGGCAATCTGTCAGATTGCTTCCTTTAAAGTTATCTTGAGAAAATCTACCAAAAATGATTAAATCGTGATAGGTTTTATTCCCGGCTAAGAACTCGCCTCTCCTCCAGGGCTGCACGGGCTTAAATTGTTATGTGAGTTTATATGGTGGTATACGGTTTGTTGTCAAATATTTATCTCTGTCTGAAAATGAAACGTCTCCAAATACTTTTTCTTTTTAACAGAATAAATCAAGGAGAGAAAGAGAAATAACTTCTCATTTGGCCAATTTTTAATCAATATTTTCATGAGAGGCCGAAATGTTAACCGAATCCTGGCTTTTGTCATTTGAAATACAATTTGTGTGTTTAAGAATTTATGCGCACATCAGGGTTTGGACTTCATGTTCAGAAAGGAAAATTGATTTATAGGAGCAAACAGCTGCAGGAGTAGAGGCAGAAATGAATATGAGTCAATTATTTAAGGCAAATGGGACTTTAATCACCACAGCAATAGAGAAATCTCAAATTCAATTGCACCCTGGGTTTTCAAGCTTTAATCTCCGGACATTTCTGTATCTCTTATTTTGCAGAGGCCTTTGAAATTGTCGTCCGCCACGCCAAGAACTACACCAACGCCATGTTCAAGAACAACTACCCGAGCCTGACCCCACAAGCTTTCGAGTTTGTGGGTGAATTTTTCACCGACGTGTCTCTGTACATCCTGGGTTCTGATATCAACGTGGATGACATGGTCAATGAATTGTTCGACAGCCTGTTCCCGGTCATCTACACCCAGCTTATGAACCCCGGCCTGCCTGAGTCAGCCTTAGACATCAATGAGTGCCTCCGAGGGGCAAGGCGTGACCTGAAAGTGTTTGGGAATTTCCCCAAGCTTATCATGACCCAGGTTTCCAAGTCACTGCAAGTTACCCGGATCTTCCTCCAGGCCCTGAATCTCGGAATTGAGGTGATCAACACCACCGACCACCTGAAGTTCAGTAAAGACTGTGGCCGAATGCTCACTAGAATGTGGTACTGCTCGTACTGCCAGGGACTGATGATGGTCAAGCCTTGTGGTGGCTACTGCAACGTGGTCATGCAAGGCTGTATGGCCGGGGTGGTGGAGATCGACAAGTACTGGCGAGAATATATCTTGTCTCTGGAGGATCTGGTGAACGGCATGTACAGGATCTACGACATGGAGAACGTCCTGCTTGGTCTCTTTTCGACGATCCACGATTCCATCCAATATGTCCAGAAGAATGGAGGAAAACTGACCACCACCGTGAGTACCAGTCTGCCATCTTCTGAGGAATTGGGTCCTATTGGGGTGGGGCAGCCTGGCCAGCATCCAGTGCCTAGGGAGAGGAGTGAGGGGAAGATCAGGGGGTAGGCAGAGATGGTAGAGGGACTGAGTGATCTCACAGAGCTACGCGGCACATTAAGACGACAGACTATGCAGGGGGCGCCTGGGTGGCTCAGTCAGTTAGGTGTCTGACTCCTGATTTCGGCTCAGGTCATGGTTTCATGGGTCATGGGATCGAGTTCTGCATCAGGCTCTGAGCTCAGCAGGGAGTCTGCTTGAGATTCTCTCCCTCTGCCCCTTGCTCTTGTGCGAGCTCTCTCTCTATATATCTCTCTCCTGCCCCCCTTCAAGATAAATAAATAAATCTTCAGAGAAAAAAAAGAAAAAGACCACGGGCTATGGAGTCATAATGCCTGGCTTGAATTTTAGTTCCACCTACTTACCTGCTGTGAGACCTTGGGTGAATCATCTTGTCTTGATCTGTCATACACCTGATTCATAAAATAAGGCTAAAACTAATATTTCTTTATAGAGAATAGCATGTGTTAAAGCGTTTAGCATACATGTGGTCCATGGTAAGTCCTTCCCATTGCTGTTAGTCATTGTAATCCTCATGACAATCACGTGAGGTGGGTGTAATTACCTTCATTTCATAAGTGAGACAACAGAAGCTCTGTGAAACTGTAACTCACCCCAGGGCACCCAGCTCTAGTTCGCAGAAGAGCCATGATCCAGAAATGGATCAGGTTTCCCCTTAGTTACATTATCACCAATTTTTCTGATTCTGATTTCCCTCTCGTGGTCTTAATTGCGTGTATCCTGTCACCCTTTTGGGTGGTGACTTTAAACAGGAGGCCCAGCCAGAAGCCACTAACTCGGCTTACACAAGAACTCAAGTGAGGCGAAGCTTCCATGCGGTCCAGTGGTTGTTTCCTCAGCCTTGCTTTTACCAGTCTCCCCGTGATGGGCTCTGTGACAAGGGCAGCAGTTGTCTTGGTTTCAGTCACATTGCCCCTGCCAAGCTAGAGTGCACATATTCAGATCCGCAGGGGGGCACCCAGTTTCCAGCGTAGAGCAGAACACACAGCCAAGAGCTACCAGCAGATCCCATGAAGGTCATTGTGACTGATCCCTGAATGCTGCCAACTGGGTGGACGGACGGAGGCAGCAAAACCATATATTACACTACTGTTGTTGAACTCCAGCCACATTCCAGGGTCTCTGCTGGCCAGTTCACCTAATATTATTTCGCAGCAGTCCACGAGATAGGTCCAAAGGGGGAAATGCAGCTTAAAGAGGTTCAATCTCTTGTGAGGGATCTCAAAGCTGTTAAACGAGGGTAGGGGTACTGGGACTCAGACCCAGGCTGGGCTGGCTTGGTTGACACAGGCTCTCAGCTTCTACACAGTACAACTGCTGTGTACTCAGAGTCATTGCTTACCCAAAATGTGGAGGGCAGATCGGGCCATTTAGTCTGGCTTTAAACTCAGGAAATACAAAGCGATAGGGGTAATTGGTTTCTTTGGAGAATTAAACTAGGACGGAGGACAGAGATGGTGCAAGCCGTGGCATGGCTACCCACGGAGCTGCTCTAATTGCCCCATTCACAATGTTAGCCATTTAAAACACATTTGCTGAGAAAATATTTTATAGTAAAATGAACAGAAATGTCCTATCTAACGATAGTGTTCTTCAGTGCCTAATTATTCCCTTGACTGCTTTATAATTTGAGGCCAGATTCTGGGGCCTTCTACAAAAGTAAATCTCACAGAAGCAGAAAAATGAAAAGTTGATGTGTTCGTCAGTTCCCCCATCTGATAGTGATTGAGGGCCCACTATGTGTCAGACACAACACAGGGGTGCCAGGCGTGTGGAGATGTCTTTAATAAGAGGAAAAATGAGGAGACAACATTAAAGACAGGGTATGGAAATGTTTAAAGGTTCCCTCTGATATTGGTCACTTGACGGCAGCATAATGAATCTTGAAAACGTGTTCTCCTGTACTCCTTCTAAATACAAAAAATAATGTGGGGAACGGGTAATGGGTTAAAGGCACCATTTTGATGGGACTCTAGGCATGAAGGTTTAGTTAGTAAACATTTTATTAAGCAGCTGCTTTGTTCATGACACTCTGCCAGATGCTGGGTATTCATAGTTACCCTAGACATAGTCCTTAAGTCTTAAAAAGGTCGGTCTAGTTGACAGACAGATGTGTAGCTGAATAAATGTCACCATAGTGGACATTTCTCCCTGATTTGAGTGTTGGAAGGGCCATGAGAGATTAGCTAGTCCAATCCCATTGAGCTACAAATGAAGAAACACAGTTCAGAGAGGCTTGCCCAAAGTTATATATTTCATGGAAGAGGCCAGAGGACTAGAATGCAGGGTCTTCTGCGGCTTCAATCTAACGCTCCTCTTTCTACCATGCCGGTCTGTCTCCCATTAGACCGTCCAGACTTTTCATTCTAAAAGCTCCATTAGGATTTTGTAAAGATATCATGAACTTAAACTGGATAGTTATTTCAGGGTTCTGGACCTGCTGGATTTTAGGTGCCTACGTGCGCCTGCCTGTGCGCGTGCGCGTCTGCATGCACACACGGACACACGTGCAGGGGGAGTACATTTTATGTCATTATCATTCAGGAAGAAAGGCCTTGGCTGTCAAGAGGTGCTCAGTGATGCAATCCCTTTCTGTTTTGGCCATTAAGGGCCTGATTGCTCCCAGCTCCAAGCTGGTTATGAGAGCGTGAAGTCTGCCTTCCCCAGGGAATGCCTGAACTAGAACAGAAAGCATATGTAAACTCTGCCTTGTTACTGGTTTATGACCACCAGCTCTAAGTAATATATCCCAAATGGTGGGGGTGGGGGAATCATTGGCCAGGTGTGATCCAGCCCACACTCCATACAGGCCAGAAAGGGGCTGGGCCATTTATGGGGCCGTGAGGGGAAGTGAGGGTTGGGTAGACTGCAGAAGTCTATTCATGTTAACAACCCTGCAGAATGCCCCAGAGCAAAAGCTGATTTAAAACTAAAGCATTAATGAGGTTCTGCTGTAGCACACTCACCTGCCTGTTGTGATAAAATGCAAAATCCTGCCAGTCCGTCCTGTTTGAGGTTAAGTTGTGGTGAGAGACCTCTTTGAAAATATGCTCTTTCTGAGTTCCGATGAGACAGCCTTTTTAGCCAGCTATGGGCCGTGCCGTGAGGCCTGCCATACTGGGACTTTGCTCCTTGTATTGGTGGCTCCCATCTACCCCAGATTATGAAGGACGTTTTGGTCTTCTAAATGAAGAGGGCACTATTAAATTTTTGTAAGTGCTTTCGTTTCCCCAAGATAGTTCCCCAGCCGCTTCCCAAACTTAGTTCATCGTCGCTATCACCTGTGGAACATGCTGAACAGACCCCTGGGGTCTGTACCTGGGGATTCTGATTCCACAGGTCTGTGAAGAAGCTGGAGAATTAGTCATAGAACTTACCATTTTAAAAGTACCCCCAATTGATTCTGATACTCCTTTGAGAGCAAATCCAGCCACCTTGTTCAGAAGGTAAAGTAAGGCCCAGAGATTGGGAGTGAATGACAGTTACTGGCAACGCTAGGATCTCTGATTTCCCATCTGTGAAATGGGGTTGCTATATGGAGATGAATTCAAATGACAGGTGCAAAGTACCTGGCAGAGTTCAAAGCACGTGGCAGGTGCTTGCTTAAGCCCAGTCCAGTACACATTCTACTACATTTTTCTGAATGCCAAATGGACAATGAGTTCTTCTTAAATTTATTTTGAAGGACCAGGACATTTCATGTCATTTTTGTCTAAAGAGGTGACTAAAATATTGTGTGAGAGTGTGTGTGTATGTGTGAGAGAGAGAGAGGCAGAGGAACAGAGAGATCAAGAGAGACCGAGAAAGAAAAGGGAGGAAAGAAAAGGAAGGAGACAGAAAATTTGTACTGAAATGTCCAAGAAGGCTTAAATGATGGGACTGTAAATAGATCCGTCTTGACCCTTCATCTGCATTTGTGAACTAGGTTAAATATCATGGCCCCAAGTGAATACTGAGCAGGTTTTTTTAATAGTATTTGGGTGCGAGCATCACTGTTAAATGTATCAGCACATTATTGAATTTCACATCTTAGAACTTGAAGCAAACACAAATATGTACAGTCATCAGTATGTACATTTTCAACATTGTTGTCGCACCACAACCACATTTTCAAATGTGACAGCCTTCTTTTAAAAAGGCAATTGTTTTTATCCAGAAACCATTTTGATTGTCGTTACCACATACCAGTATACAGATTAGAGGCATGACCATTGTGTATTTCCTATCCATTGATTAAATGATTAATAATCAGCTTTTTTGGTGTTTACTGCTCTCCCAGAAAGTTTCCCAAAAGTCTCTGTGGTTTCATTTACTTTCTGTACCCTACATACCCTCATGTGGCTGTTTGCACTGTCAGTTTTCCATTTGTACTCATGTTCTTTCTTTAATGATTCATCTCAGAATTTCTCGGCCTCCTCTCCCACGAGTTCATTACCGTGGCTTGTTATACGCTTCACTGAACGCTGGGCAAAACTGCAACCTTTCCTACCACCACTCCTTCTCCCAGTCTTTCCTCACTGTGATAATTATTTTAGCATGATCTGAAATAGGACTCATTTCAGGAAACATTAATGAGCACCCAATGGCCGAGGCACCGCGATAGGCACTGGGAGCCACAAGGAGTGGCAGAAAGATGACCTTGACTCTGTTACCTCACTCAGGGGTCACTTGGCGAGCAGGTAGCACAGGTAACACCTAAAGCCAGAACTGTCACACTTCAAAGTTCATGCTTTTAACTGTCACTCTGTGGCTGTCTCAAATACCTCCCCTCTGTCTTCACCAGAATCTCCATTCCCTGAACACAGGCTAACTCGGTTTTTACCATCTTATTTAATATCCTGTCTTACTCTCCACTGTTTTTCCAGTGGCACAATCAGGTTTTAGAATTCATTCTCCCTCCTTGGAGACTCTTGCTGTACTTTTTCCCAGTGAAGGACCAAAAGGCATGAGACTTTTAGTCTTCATAACACTTAAAGGTGCGGAGTAGTTTCTAGAAGAAGAAGGACTGTCTGTGCAGGTGAGGAAAGGGCCAGCAACACAGCTGAATGACTTTGCCTAGAATCTCTGTGAGCGGTGCCAGTGACGAGGAATTGCTTATCTTCCCGTGGTGATGTTTGGAATCTGCCTGTTAGACCAACGGATAGATTTTAATGCATTTGCCTTTGATTCTGCCCCTTCATGGTACATCCAGGTCTCCATGATGGTGTTTCCTCAGCCAGGGATATTGTGTACCGAGAACCTAACCTACTCCAGTATCCAAGTACATCCATTTCTTTTGCCAGAATTTCTGAAGATACCTGCAGCGAAGTCAGTATTTATGTGTGCTAGATTCTCTGTTGATCCTTGGCAATAATTCACTCTATCAAATTCTTACATTCTGCTGTCTGTGTGAGTGACTGTAACTCATCAGAATTTCTGAGTTTGAAGGCTGGGGTTATTTCTCAGGTGTCAGAATGTCAGTGTTTCTCCCCTCATGCTATCACTTTGGACTTTCATTTTTTAGTCCCCGATAGAGATACCTTGTCTGAATTCATACAAGCTGTTTTCAGCACAAAGTGGTTTCAAAGTGATTAAAAAAAAAAAAAAAACAAACAAGTAAAGGCCTCACAACCTAATTAGTGTCTGCAGGTCAGTCTCTAGAACTGTGGTTAAGCGACTTTATTTGCATGAGGTCCATTTCGGGAAAGACAAAAATGTTTACAGGCTGCCATTCTTTCTTCACGCACAATAAAAATAGCTCTAGTGGTTCCCGTGGGGAGAAATATATAGTTTTTAAACATAGATTACCTACTTATTGAAGGGAAGCACACAATGGGAAAAAATTGGTACCACTTTTAGGCATTAAATGTTAATTTCGGGTGCGTTTCAAACCGTGGTCACACGGGGGAAGCTTTTGTGTGTGCTTCATCTTGAAATTGTATATTACAGCTCATAGTAAGAAATAAGGCAGGCCCATCACGAATCTCGAATTACTCACCTTTACCTTGGCAAGAAGTGGCCGCGTGATTACCAGTTGTTCTCTAAGTTCTGAGCCTGTAGAAAGAAGTTTTTTCTTTCTGTGGTCTGTGTACTGATGTCGCTAGACCGTGTCCTTGGGAACTGTGGAGGGTCACAGAGATTTGTACCCTAATTGCAAGCTAACAGGTCCGTTGGCCACACAGCTTCATGGGTGCTGGTTAAAGACAGGAGACTCCTTGGCTCAGAGATGGGAGACAGTTTATTTCAGAGCCTGGGGAGAAAGTGCCTATGTGTATATGACAAGCAAAAACCCAGGAGACCCAAGGAAAGTTGGCTAGCAACACAGGATTCCCCCCAAACTCGGGTGGCTCCAAGAACCTCTCGAGCTCACAGCGCTTTGGAAGGATCCAGCAGTTAGAGGTTGTGGAAGACGCCCTGACTGGTTGGCCCAAAGGCAGGGCTGCGTGCCGCCTGTTGGAGGGGAGCAGAAGGCCCAACTGAAGACAAAACAGGGGTCAGTTTTCCCAGCTCCTCAGAGAGCACTTCAGAAGGAAAATATGCAAGGGGCACCTGATGGCTGCCTTGCATTGGGGGTAAGCTCTGCTGCTTGGGGGTCGTCAAAGCCCCTTCTCCCCTGCTCTCTCTCCCTTACTCTCCATGCGGTCATTTCTCTTCTTGCCTGTTTAGGCTCTGGAGTGAGGAGATTTGTATTGCCAAGCAGCTCAGCCGAGTGACATTGTCTCTCTCACCACACTTCTAAGGGGGTCATCCCACCCTACGACTTACATGGAGGACTGATGGGTCCCCTGAGTCTATTTGAAAAGGTTTGACAGTCAGGCATATTCATCCAAGTGGGCAAAAGTCCACAAAGATCACACCCCATGACCTGATCTTCCGAGAATCTTTGTGCTCCCAGATGCCTTTTTTGTGTTGAGTGGCCAGGGAATGGGGCCAGGGAATGGGAGCACAGTGAGGGCAGCCTCGTCCCTGGGAGGGCAGACAAGCCCCCCGATGCTTGTTCTCTCTCCATCGCGATGCTGAAGCATCCCCAGAAAACATGGAGCCCTGTGCATGGCGTGATTCCCCATGGCTGGAATAAGGTTACTCTTGGCAACTACAGCACCACATCATCCACTGGTAACCTTGGCTTCCCTCCCACCACCCCCACCCCCCGCCACGTCTGTGCATTGTGCCACCTTGTTTAGGTCTCCGGCAACAAATGTTTTCTACTGGGACTATTTCGGAACAGGCAGTCTCGCCGCCCCCGCCTGTAAAATTGAAAACATATTTTGAACACCACGTGTGGACATGAAGTTACATTGCGGTACAGCAATTTCCTCGGGAGGGGGTGGTTATAATTTTGTTGTAATCAAGGGCTTCACAAAAATGGCCAAGACAAGGGACTTTGGGACAGATTTCTTCTAGTATATTGAAGCTTTTGTAAGATAAAATACAAAACTTCGTGATTAGCTACTGGCACAGTTTTCTGAGTGCCAATACTGGGCATGGATTCAGGCTCGTAGTTTACCACTCCTTTCCTTGTAGGGGGGAATGCTAATAGGTTAAGACAAATAATCTCTGTTATGGTGAAAGTCCCTTTGGGGACTGGGGTTATGGTGAAAGTTCCTTTGGGGACTGGGGTTTGGAATTCGTTAGACATCTCCAAAGCGATGCTGGAATGGGCATGAAAGATCTTATTGGGGTGATGGAATGTTCTAAAACTGGCTTGTGGCAATGGTGGCACAACTTAAGTCAATTTAATAAAAATCATTAAATCGTACACTTGACGTGGGAGAATTGTATGAATCCAAAAATACGCCTCAATAACATTGTAAAAAAAAAAGATTTCATAAAATAAAAAACTGGGGAATTAATATATAAAGCATTTCAAATACAGCAATGTATAAGCACATTATAAAACAGCTAGTAAAACAATACTTGTATAAATATTAACCATATCATTCAAATAAATTACTATATAAAGTAAAACAGAAACAAATAAAGGCAAATGCTGGAGGCTAGAAGATCCAAAAAAAAAAGAAGAAGAAGAAAAAAGAAAAAGTCCCTTTGGGAAGTGTATAACCCAGCAAGGGTGCTTTCATATTTCATAGGGGGATGGAGGTAGCGGGAGGGCTGATGCAGCCTTCTTATTACCCAATTCAAATCCTTTCGGAAGAATATTCAGAAAGCGAATTAATTTTTCCTTTTTTCATTGCACTCAGAATGCCTGAAACAGATAAAGTAGGAAACGGAGTCATTATATTTGGGCGCTGTCTATTATCATTTACTGACTGAGAATCTATCTAAGCCTTGCTGCTTTTTGCAGATAATTAATTTTGTTCCTAAATGTAGGAAAGAGTGATTGTAATCAGTATGTTTGTACTTGCAGCCACAAATAGAGCCCATCAAAGATATGCAGTACAAATAAACCTCATAAAATATGCAGCCCAAGCGCTGCTTGAAGTTAATGTGCTTTTTTTTTTTTAAAGAAAAAAAATCATATGTATGATTTTTGAAAGTCGTTCTTGGTATTCTTATGTAGTTAATAGATGAACTCCTCTTTTTCTAACTCAGGCCCACACTCTGAATTATTTTTATCGTGAAATCTCATAAACTCGAGCTCAAGGGGACTTTGAGTTGGCGTGGAAATCAACTCATCAACATACACATATTTCTGAGTTCTGGGTGTGGGTTGCTCTTTTGCTTCTAGAAAATTATGAATAATCAGATCGAAGTTGGAGGTTCAGGTTCATGGGATGAAACCCAAGTGCATGGCTGTTTGTGAAGGGTTTTGATTTGGCGTGGAAATCAACTCATCAACATACACATATTTCTGAGTTCTAGGTGTGGGTTGCTCTTTTGCTTCTAGAAAATTATGAATAATCAGATCAAAGTTGGAGGTTCAGGTTCATGGGATGAAATCCAAGTGCATGGCTGTTTGTGAAGGGTTTTGATTTGGCGTGGAAATCAACTCATCAACATACACATATTTCTGAGTTCTGGGTTTTGGTTGCTCTTTTGCTTCTAGAAAATTATGAATAATCAGATCGAAGTTGGAGGTTCAGGTTCATGGGTTGAAACCCAAGCGCATGGTTGTTAACCCTCTAAACTCTTCGGAAAGACTTTTTGTACTTTTGTTCTGACCGACCAGCAGCCTCTGTTCTAAGCCTGTCCCTTGTCCCTCTCCTTCAGAGTTGTACCTTGCTTAGTGTCTTGTTCATTTAGGCCCTGTAGTCGGTTGAAAATGTGTTTAATCGTGGTTCCATCATCCTGGGAAGCCCATTTTGCTTCTGCTGATTCTCTAATGCGTTCCTTCTCCCGAGAAGCAAACTCACTCCACTTAGCAAAATTATATATCACCAGAAAACACTTCAAAAAGGTTATCAAGGGCAGAGCTCTTTGTCCCTGTGGCGCAGGTAGAGGGGGGAAATACTTACGTGTACGTGGGACCTTTTTGTGCTTCTGCAATTGCCTGCTGTGCAGGTACGGTGGAAATAACATCAGCCCAGGAATCAGAACAGGGATGCAGGGTCTCCGCCCTGCACGGCTGCAGGAAGGGGCCTGGGAGAAGTGCGTTAACCTGTACAGGGAAGACCATGACCGTGAGCGTGATCCCAGAGTACTTGCCATGTGCCACACACAGTTCTGGGTACTTTACACAAACTGACACACTAAATGCATGCAACAGTCCCAATTATGAAGGAATTCTCAGTGAGAGCCATTTTCCAGGTTTAAGAACCGAGGCAGGGAGACTTGCATGCAGTGCCAGCCCCGGGGCTGTTTCAGCAGCTCTCTCCACTGCCAGGGCTCCTGAGGCTCCTCTCTTGCCCCGGGGACCAGATCTGGTCTCAGACCGGGGAGACAGAGCCTGGGTCCCGCTGCAAGTGGGCATCAGCTGACTTGGTGGAAGTGTGGCAGGAGGGAGAGCCAGGAAGTCGCTAAGGGGCTTGCATCTCAGCCTGCTTGCTCAGTTCTAATTCTTCCTGTCTCCACCCCGTCTCCCCCTGCATGGCTTCTAGAATAGCATGGAAACTTCCAATGGGCTGAGCTTTTTCTTCTCTGCTCTTCCTCATACTTGTGTTAATTTAATTAGATTTTTCTAAATCGGCTCGGAGCTCAGACTTCCCCCAGGATCAAGGGCCATTCCATTTATCACCTTTCCTTAAACAGAAAATCCATTCTTGATGATCTTGGGTTGAAAATATACTTTCAGGGGCGCCTGGGTGGCTCAGTGGATTAGGCCGCTGCCTTCGGCTCGGGTCATGATCTCGGGATCCTGGGATCGAGTCCCGCATCGGGCTCTCTGCTCAGCAGGGAGCCTGCTTCCCTCTCTCTCTCTCTCTGGCTGCCTCTCTGTCTACTTGTGATTTCTCTCTGTCAAATAAATAAATCTTTAAAAAAAAAAAAAAAAAAAAAAAAAAAAAAAAAAAAAAAGAAAATATACTTTCAAAATATATGGCGCCTCCATTTTCCCCCTTTCAGATAAAAAATTCAAAGAATAGTGAAAAATGCCCCACACTATGGTTTTCTTACTCTGGATTAAAAGCCTGCAATGATCTCTTTCCAAACATGGAAGGAGTTCTGGGCAACTGTTTCTAATTTACTACATTGTCCCACTTGCCTTTAATTCTTCATCGTAGCAACCTTCTAGTAGATTTTTTTTTTTTTTACAATTATGAACAATTTAGATCACATTTGAACGGGCTCTTCACAAGTTTCCTAGACATAAATTTCTCTAGACAAAAGAAAACACTTATTTAGTGCCCTTACTCCAATTAAAAATAAAACAATTGTGATAAATTGGCACCCTTGAACTTGACAGAAAGAAGGTATAGATGACTGTTCCATCTCCTTCCAGTATGAAAAGCATGTTAACAAGCTCCAGATCACAGAGGGTGGAAAAAGACACATGGATGGAAACATTTCTCTCACACATCTGTGTTTATCAAGTTTTAAAGTCTGTTTCCTCCCCGACCATTTCTTCTGAATCTGTAATCCATTGATTGGAACGAAATTGATGCATAACTCAAACTGCCCTGCTGTGAAAAGCCCCATTCAGAATGCTCTTGGCTCTGGTTATCATTGACCAATGAGTCTTCGAGATACCAGGAATAATAAATTATAACAAACACCCATTTTTAAGAGCACCATACAAGATTTTTCAGAGCCAAGCTCTGGAGATGGAAAGCTGAGTGAATATCCAGTACAGGAATGGGTCAGCTTGGTGTTGCAGGGAGCAGAGTGAGAAAAGGTCGTGCCGTAGAAAGAACTCAGACTCCAGGGGTTAAGATGTAACTCTCGGCTCAGCCATCCCTTGTCTTAAAGACCCTGGGCATAGTGCATCATCTCTCTGAATCTTTGTACTTTATCTGTGAAATGGGGGTACAAATGCCAAGCTCTGAGGGTAGGGCAGGGGTCTGGATGGCTCAGTGGGCTAAGCCTCCGACTCTTGCTTTCGGCTCAGGTTATGAGCTTGGGGTTGATTGGCCTGAGTGGTTGTAGACCTCTGCTTCCATTGGCCCAACTCTCAGTGAAAATCATGTTCCCCCAGATGTCCAGGTGACTCGATTCCCAGCCAGGCAGGACTAGTTGAACACACAAGTTTCCTAGCTGCTTGCAGTGGGCTTCAGAGAAGACTCCTGAATAAAGGGCAACGTGATAGATCTAGATTCCCAGTGGGGATTTTGAGCATTTACCTTCTTTGCCTCGGGTTTAGTGCTGAAATTCTTGGGAGGGGAGGGAGGACTCAAGCCGTGTTTATAGCTTCTTTGTTTTTGAGTGTGTGTGGTACAGTGGAATGCTAAATTGCTTTTACTGGGTACCACTGTTAAATGATGATTAAATTTAGGTTGATATAAAAATGAACAGATATCTATTATATATCTTTGGGATAATTTAATGATATCCCCTTGTTTCAGATATTATTCTTTTATCAAGTCCCTAAATTTCCTTGTCTGTTCTTATCCATCTTGCCCACTCGGAGTGTCTTTCCCCTTTATTATGATTGGCAGTCACTGTTCTGATCCCTGGGATTGGGTTATCACTCTATTTCTTTTGACGGAGGGAAAGAGGAGGAAGCCAAGGGAGTTTGGGAACATAAAAGAAAGATGGGAAATGAATCATACCATCTGGAAATTTTTTTTTCTAGGTATGTGTCCTTTGCTGTTTTTTCTTAATATAGTCATTGTCCCAGTAATCTAGCACAATACAGATAAGTCACGAATTTCAGATTTAAAAAAAATACGGAAAAATACAGGAGCATCTGGTGGGCTCAGTCGTAGAGCATGTGACTCTTGACTTCGGGGCTGTGAGTTCAAGCCCCATGTTGAGGGTAGAGATGACTTAAGGAAATTTAAAAAAATACAGAAACATACAATATATCTCAATTATGATTTACTTGCCGTTCTCCTAAACCAAGCATCCGTGTTAGTGTGTGAGGCTAGCATTCTCCCCTCATCCATGTAATCAATTTCTTACATGGAGTAGGTGTTTGGGTCTTTCTCTTCAATGAAGCTGAAGGGGAAAGGAGTTTCTGCTTGGGATAATGAGGAGCCATTAAGAGTACAGGGAACATGAATCTCTACCCACAAAATCAGAAGTATAAGAAGAAGTACATTTATTATTATTTTCTTTTGCTTTTTAAATGATGGACTCTTTTTAGAGCCCTTTTAGGGTCACAGCAAAACTGAGCAGAAAGTACCGAGTTCCCATGGACCTCCTGCTCCCACTCCCCCGCCCCCACCTCCCCTAGTTTCAGCATCCAGCACCAGAGGGATGCATTTTTTAATAATAGTGAACCTACATGGACACATCATTATCACATCATTATCCCCCAAAGTCTGTGCTTTACATTAGTGATCACTCTTAGTGCTGTAAACTCTATCAGTCTGACGAATGTAGAGTGAGGCATTATAAAACACAGAGGAGTTTCACTGCCCCCCCCCAAAGACTGCATTCTGCCTATTCATCCCTCTTTTACCTCTAACCTTTGGCAACCACTGTCCTTTTTGCTGTCTTTATGGTTTTGCCTTTTCTAGAAAGTCGTATAGTTGGAATCATATGGTAGTATCTGTTTTTTTTTTAAGATTTTATTTATTTAATTGACAGAGAGAGAGATCACAAGTAGGCAGAGAGGCAGGCAGAGAGAGAGGAGGAAGCAGGCTCCCTGCCGAGCAGAGAGCCCGATGTGGGACTCGATCCCAGGACCCCGGGATCACAACCCGAGCCGAAGGCAGGGGCTTTAACCCACTGAGCCACCCAGGCACCATGGCAGCAGCCTTTCTACACTGGCTTCTTCCACTGGGTACCATGCATTTCAAGGTTCCTCCATGCCCTTTCATGGCTTCGTAGCTCATTTTTCCTAATGCTGCATAGTATCTCATTGTCTGGAACATCTTTTATATTTAAATCAGTTTAATTTCAACTCCAAATCTTTGTTCCCATTGTGTTAGTGGTAAATTCCGCCTCATTACCTTTTTAAAAAAACAGCTTTGTGGAGCTAGAATTTGCATAGAATACATTAATCAATTTACCCATTTAAAGTGTACTGTTCAGTTGTTCCTGGTATATTCACGGAGTTGTGCGTCCATCACCGAAATCAATACTAGAACAGTTTTAGCATTCCAGAGGAAACTCTATACCCATTAGCTGTCATTTCCCATTCCACCATTCCCCCGTCCCTGGCAACTACTAATTTACTTTCTCTCTCTATGGATTTGTCTCTTCTGAACATTTCATATAAATGAAATCCTACATCTCTGTCTTCTTGTGTCTGACCTCTTGCACTTAACATAACGTTTTCAAGGGCCATTTGTGTTGTAGCATATGTGAGTACTTCTTTTCCTTTTCATGGCTGAATAATATTCCATCGTGTGGATAGGTCACTTTATCAGCTGATGGACATTTGTTTCTATTTCTTGGTTGTTATCCATAGTGCTGCTAAAATCATACACATGAAACTCTTGGTGTGGATATATGTTTTCATTTCTCTTGGAAATATTACCTAGGAATGGAATTGGAGGTCATATGGGAACTCCAGGTTTAAGCTTTTAAGGAATTGCCAAACTGTTTCCCAAAGCAGCTGAACCATTTTCCTTTCCCACCAGCAATATATGAGAGTTCCAATTTCCATACGTACTCATCAGCAATTGCTATTATCTGTCTTTTTAAAATTATAGCCATCCTAGTAGGTCTGAAGTGGTATCTCATTGCAGTTTCAACTTGTGTTTCTCTAATGACAAGTGCTGTTGAATAATTTTCTTGTGCTTGTTAGCTAGAGATGTGTATCTTCTTTGGTGAAAGGTTTATTGAGATCTTTTCCGAAATTTTTAATCAGGTTATTTGTCATTTCTTTTTTTTTTTTTTTTTTTTTTTTTTTTTTTTAAAGATTTTATTTATTTATTTGACAGAGAGAAATCACAAGTAGGTAGAGAGGCAGGCAGAGAGAGAGAGGAGGAAGCAGGCTCCCTGCCGAGCAGAGAGCCCGATGCGGGACTCGATCCCAGGACCCTGAGATCATGACCTGAGCCGAAGGCAGCGGCTTAACCACTGAGCCACCCAGGCGCCCCTATTTGTCATTTCATTGTTGAATTGTAAGCATTACTTATATATATTGAATACTGGACCTTTATGAGATACGTGATTCGCAAAGATTTTCTTCTGTATGGTGGGGTTTTCACTTTCCTAACAATGTTCTTTAATACATAAATGTTTATGCTTTTGATGAAGTTCAATTTATTTTTGTGTATATGGCATATCTAAGAAACCATTGTCAAATTCAAAATCATAAAGATATTACACCTATGGTTTCTTCTATGAATTTTTATAGATTTAGCTCTTACACATAGGTCTATAATCAATTTTGAGTTAACTTTATACATTTAATGTGAGGTAGGGGCACAACTTTATTCTTTTGCTTGTGGATACCCAGTTGTCCCAGCCCCACTTGTTGAAAACAGTAGTGTTCTTTCCCCATTGAATGGTCTTGACACCTTTGTCAAAGTGAATGGACCTTAAATGTATGGGTTTATTTCTAGACTCTCAATTCTATTCCATCGATCTATATGTTTATCATTATGCCAGGACCATGCTGGTTTGATTCTTCTTGCTTTGTTATAAATTACAAAACTGTGAAGTATGAATCTTCCTACTTTGTTGTCTTCCGGATTATTTTGGCTATTTGAAGTCCCTTGCAATTCCATTTCAATTTCACAAGCAGCTTGTCAATTTCTACAAAGAACTTAACTGGGATTTTGATAAGGATTTCATTAAATCTATAGATCATTTGGGGGAATATTGCCATCTTAATATTAAGTCTTCTGATCTATGAACATGGAATGTCTTTACATTTATTTAGGTCTTTAATTTTTTTCGTCATTGTTTTTCAGTTTTCGGTATACAAGTTTTACACTTCTTTTGTTAAATTTATTCCTAATATTATAGTTTTGTTATTATAAATGGAATTGTTTTCTTTTTAAAAAGGTTTTATTTCTTTGAGAGAGAGAGGGAGCGAGAGAGGACAAGTGGGGGATGAGAGAGAGGGAGAGAGAGAGAGAGAGAGGGAGAGGGAAGAGCCTAACACAGGGCTCAATCCCAGGACCCTGAGATCATGACTCAAGCTGATGGCATATGGTTAACCAACTGAACTATCCAGGTGCCCCTGGAATTGTTTTCTTAATTTAATTTCTGCATACTTCCTTATTTGAATATAGAAATACAACTGGTTTTATATTGATGTTTTACCTGGTAGCACTGCTGAAGTAATTTAATGATTTTAATAGTTTTGTTTTATTTTGTTTTGTTTAGCATGTTATCTGTAAATAGAGATGGTTTTATTTCTTCTTTTCCAATCTGGATGCCTATTATTTCTTTTCCTTTCCTCTTTCTTTCTTTCATTCTTTCATCTTTCATCCTCTTGCTATTCTTTCTTTCTTGCCTCATTACCCTGGCTTGAGCCTCCAGTAGCGTCGAACAGAAATGGCAAGAATGGACATCTGTGTCCTTTTCCTAATATTAGAGGAAAATCCTTCTCTTTCCACATTAAATATAGTGTTAGCTGTGGGTTTCCCATACATGCCCTTTACTAAGTTGAGGAACTTCCCTTGTATTCCTGGTTTGTTGAATATTTTTATTATCAAAATATGCTGGATTTTATAAAATTCCTCTCCTGCATCTAATTTCTTTCTCCTTCCAATTTTGCATGTGTTCTTTATTCTATTAATATAATTGTATTGATTACCAGATGTTAAACTAGCCTTGTATTCCTGGGATAAAGCTCACTTGGTCATGGTGTATGATCCTTTTTATATGTTGCTGGATTTAGTTTGCTAAGATTTTGTTGAGGATTTTTGTATTGATCTTCATAAGAGATACTGGTCTGTAGTTTTCCTGTAGCCTTTGGTTTTAGTATCAGGGTTAATACTAGCCCCTTAGAATGAGTTGAGATGCACTCCTTCCTCTTTTATTTTTTGGAAGAATTAGATAAAGATTGGCATTAATTCTTCTTTAAGTGTTCAGTAGAATTTGCCAGTATGGCCATCTGGTCCTGGGTTTTTCTTTGTGGGAAGATTTAAATTGCTAATTCAGTCACTTTGTTTTAAGTTCATTCACATTTTCTATTTCTTTTTGAGTCAGTAAAGGTAGTTTTGCCATTTTAGGAATTTGTCCATTTCATCTATGTTATATCATTTTTGGGGATTTAGTTTTTTTAGTGTTCTCTTAAAACTCTTTTGATTTATATAAGACTGGTAGTAATATCCCTTCTTTCATTCCTAATCATAGTTATTTGAGTCTTTTTTTTTTTACTCAGTCTAACTAAAAGTTTATCAGTCTTGTAGATCTTTCCATGGAACCGATTTTTGATTTGGTTGGTTTTCTTTATTCTTCATTCTAGCAATTTCTGTTGTAATGTACTATTTCCTTCTTTCTTCTTGGTTTATTTTTAATGTGCTCTTCCTTTTCCAGTATTATAAGGTGACAGTTTAGGCTATAGATTTGAGATCTTTCTTTTTTCAAAATAGTTGTCTACAGCTATAAATTTCCCTCTAAGTGTTGCTTTAGCCGTATCCCATATGTGCTGGTCTATTTTCATTTTCATTAAGATCAAAGTATATTATCATATGCCTTGGGATTTCTTATTTGACCCTTTCATATTTAGGGTCTTAGAGACTACATATTTAACAATGTACTGTTTAATTTCCACATATGTGATTACATAGGAGCATGTGGTTTAGTTTCCATATATATGTAGATTTCCTAAATTTATTTCTGTTATTGGTTTCTTGTTTCTTTCCATAGTGTTTGGAAAATATACTAGGTATGATTTCAGTGCTTATTCACTTATTGAGGCTTGTTTTACAGCCTAGCATAAGATTTGTCGTAAAGAATATTCCATGTGCTGTTAAGAAGAATGTATATTTTGCTGTCATAGCGTGCAGTATTCTATAGATGTCTGTTAGGTCTTTTTGGTTTATAGTGTTGTTCAAGTCTTGGGTTTCCTTGTTGATGTTCTGTCTAGTTTTTTTATCCACTATTAAAACTGAGATATTAAAATCCCCAACAATTACTGCTGAATTATTTCTTCCAGTCTTGTCAGTTTTTGCTTCATGTATGTTGCTTCATGCATCTCTATTGTTAGACACATATGTTTCGAAATGTTCTATCTTCCTGATGGATTGACCCTTTTATCAGTATAAAATGGTCCTCTTTCTCTCATAATACTTTTGATCAAATGTTTATTTTTTTCTGCTATTAGTATAGCCACTTCAGCTTTCCTATGTTTACTATTTGCATAGTATATCTTTTTCAATTATTTTACTTTCAATCTATTTGTATCTTTCAATCTAAAATATATCTCTTGTACATAGCATATAGTTTCATATATTTTTTAATCCACGCTGACAATTTCTCTTTTGACTGGAATGTCTAATACATTTATGTTTAATGACAGATAGTGTCTGACTTAGGACAGTTTGACTTACAATTTTTCAACTTTATGATAGTGCGACAGTGACACGCAATCAGTAGAAACCTGACTGCAAATTTCAGTTTTTGCTCTTTTCCTTGGCTAGCAATATGTGATATTCTCTTGTGATGCTGGGCCACAGCAGTGAGCTCCCAGTTAGCCACACGATCATGAGGGCAAATAACCAAAATACTGACAGCCATTCTGTCCCCATACAACGATTCTGTTTTTCCACTTTAAGTGCTGTATTCAATAAATTACATGAGATATTCAACACTTCATTATAAAATAGGCTTTGTGTTAGATGATTTTGCCCAACTGTAGGCTCATGTAAATGTTCTGAGCACATTTCGGGTAGGCTGGGCTAAGCTCTGATGTTGGGTAGGTTTGGTGTATTCTGTGCATTTTTTACTTAATATATTTTCAACTTATGATAGTTTTTTTTAAGATTTTATTTATTTGATACACAGAGAGAGAAATCACAAGTAGGCAGAGAGGCAGGCAGAGAGAGAGGGGGAAGCAGGCTCTCCACTGAGCAGAGAGCCCAATGTGGGGCTCGATTCCAGGGCCCTGATATCATGACCTGAGCCGAAGGCAGAGGCTTAACCCACTGAGCCACCCAGGTGCCCAAATTATGATAGGTTTATCAGGATGTAACCCTATCAAAAGTGGAGGAAGATCTGTACTGATACTGTTAAATTTACATGCCTGTCATTTTAGGCTTTGTTCTCTATAGAGGTCATAACTTTTCATGCCTCTATTTCTCCTTTGCTGCTTTGTTTTCCCTTAAGTGATTATTTTCTGGTGTATCATTTTAATTCCTTTAAAGATTCTTTTCCCACTATGTTTTGGTTATTAGTAGTCATTCTAGGGGTTACAGGACACAGCATGACCTAGAATCTACTTCAGATTGATACTAATTTAATTTTGTGAGGCACAGATATAATGGTCCTTTGATTTCCACTCTAGTGCTTGAAGATTCTCTCCCTCTGCCCCCTCCCCACACTCCTTCTCTCTCTAAAATAAATAAATAGGGCACCTGGGTGGCTCAGATGGTTAAGCATCTACCTTCAGCTCAGGTTATGATGCCAGGGTCCTGGGATCGAGCCCCATACCAGGTTCCTTGCTCCTTGGGGAGCCTGCTTTTCCCTTTGCCTCCATGTGTGTCTCTCTCTCTATCTCTCATGAATAAATAAATAAAATCTTTTTAAAAATAAATAAATCTTTTTTAAAACCCACATTTAAAAAGTAGGAATAGGTGAATTAATATTGTCTATTTCATTCAGTATGTTCGGAAAGTAGGATTTTGGCACGTGATCAATATTTTTTTAAATTGTTAAGGGGATATTTTATGTTCTTTTTTCCCTCACAGCTTGGGCTAGTCCCATTTTACATGCTCAGTGGTCACGTGATACAGACTGGACTCTGCAGTTCCAAGCTCCCCTTTGGGAAGGAATCCATAGGGCAGTGCTGTATGTAAAGTGTATCTGAATTTCCTTGCAGTACTGACAATGCCAGTCCCTCCCCCAGAAAAGCCACTCTCTACAAATATACCTAAGTGCCCTTCTATCTGGCCTTCTGAGGCATGCCCACAAGCAAAAGGAAAGAACTCAAAACAACAATGTAACTGCCGTCCAGAGCACATGTTCAGGCAATCAAAAATTAATTTCTGGGAACTGGTTACTATTTCAGTTAATGGTAGTAGTTGTTCATATCTGTGGGGAATACAGGGTAGAAATGTAGAAGCTCTTTCACATTTGCCATGGGAACTCTTGATACTAACAGGCTGGGTTGGATCACCTCCAAAGGACTGAACCAGAGACCCAAGGAAGGGGAAAGCTACAGAGACTAGAGAAATTTCAGCCCTCCACAGACCTCTCTCTCCCAAACAGTGTATTTTTTTTCTTTCTCAGGCTGGAGATTAGGAGGTGGTAAGATGAGTGGAACCATCTGTATGTCTGCCCCAATCTCTCCCTGTATCATTTTGTTCAATTAGACTCATCATAAGGATGATTAAAGGTTTCTTGTTACTTGCAAATTGCTTATTCTCACCTTACCTTTGCTCTTTAAGGAGGAGTTACCACTTGCTTGTCCAATTCTTACATTTTCTTAGCCACTCAAGTCCATGCCTACCCTGTTTGCTTAAGATTGGGGACAGTCGAGCCGTACTAATTGAAGCCTCTGACTTCTTGTAAAGTTACATGTGCTCTCTGCTCTCATCTATTTCTTCCACGTTGCTTTCCACCTGTTACTCTCTCGCTTTGACAGTAAGTGGCTTAGGCTTTAGGTTCTCTTTTTGCGAATTCCACAGCCTGTCATTCCAATCCTTTGCCTTGATGCTCCTTTCTTCTTGCCCGGATTCTGGGATCAGGTCCCTGAGCTCACAGTTTGTAGACCCTTCTCTGGGTCCCTAAAACTTGTGGCCTGATTCTGTGGGCGGATCTAAATTACCCACCTGTTTTCCCTTCCCTTCCTTCATTCCCATCTCTTAATAATGCATCTAGATTTCCCCGGTGAGAGTATTAGCCAGAAGCCCTACCCCACACCCACCTCAGCCAACTCTTCTGGGCCCTGGCCTTGGATTTCAAAGTGACAGTAGAAGAGGAAGAACAAAACACTCATCGAATGCCATTTTCAAGGCCATGTCCAACGTTCAAGAAGCAGCAAGTGAAGACATCTATTTGAGGAGCCTTCCTATGCAGGATGGAAGAGGCTACTGGCTGAAAGAGGAAACAAAAACTATCAGCCCGGCAGCTAGGAAGCCTTAACCTAGACAGGGCACACATTTCCTTTTTTTTTTTTTTAACGTTTCAAGCCAGAATAGGGAGATTTCGGTGGTAGAATGTGGCAGACAAGCCAGCGAGGGAGAAAAGGGAGGGTTGGAAGCCTGGCAAACAAAGCCAAGGCGCTATGACTGTCTGTTGTAACACCTGCGAGTTCTGGAATCAAAGGAAAAATCCATAAATACTTCAAGATGTTTGCTTTGTACTGTTTAGCTAATTGGTCAAAAGAAACATCAACTCATAGGGGAGAGTGAAAACACTTCAGTGTCAAAATGTGGACAAATAGTCCGGCCCAGGACACGCCCACATACCCATAAAGGAAGACCAGAAGAGCCTGGAACTTCATTCTTGGGACGGGCCACACAGCATTTGCATCAAGTGGGGTTTCCGGCAACACCACCTTGGGCAGCAGCCTCCCAAATCGCAAGGTCCACTTAAGGGTCTGTTCTGAAAAGCATCCTATGGAAACACTGAACTTGGGTTAGATCTTTGTTTCTGTTACCAGTACCTCTCCATCTCAGATTCTGGAGAATGCTCTCCCTTTTCTTGCCTTCTCTTTCTCCTAACCCTTGTCATGTAGGAAACAGAAAGTTGTTTTTTCAACTTTTTGCTTTAGGCTTAGTGAATGCTACATTTGGAATGACCCTCAAATTCCTAGTCTAGTCTCCTGACTTTGAAGCTAAGAGTACTCAGGCATATGACTTGAGGCAAAGGATTTGCTGAAGACGAACCAGTTAATGTCAAACCAGGGTAAAACTCTGCCTTCTGACAAACAGGACAGTATTCTTTCTGTGGTACCATTCATTTCTTTGATGTGACATGGTGACGATGCTTCTGAGGTTTACTTTTAGAATTAGTCTATCTTCTTCTACCTAAAAAGATTCAAACTGGCATCGAAGATGCTCCTTGATTTTCTTTGCCTTTGATTGTCGGATCCCTAGAAATCACAATAGGTGTGTAATTAGTTTGGATTTCAATGCACAGAGTTTTATGAGCATTTTCATATGAAGAAGAGAAATAAAATAGGCAGAAGATGAACTTTTTTGCCAAGATATCTTAGAATCTGTGTTTTCACAAGTTACTTGAGAAATTCTTTATGAGGAAAGAATCAAATATAAATATGTAATTGAGGCCAGGAAAATCTTTGAAGTAGGGCTTTTGGTAGAAATAGTGATTAGAACCCCAGTTTTGTCTCGCCCTGCTCAGGCTCTTGCACAAGTCCGAGCAAATCAATATGAAAGTGTTGCTCAGAATGTGCCCCCTTTATAGCCAATTAAAGGTCAGTGTATGTAATTTACATAAAATGGATGGGCAGGAACAAAAGGTATCTGTTGGGCCCTGAGGAATGATTCTATTTCATTCACAGATGAGTCCTACAGAGGTCATTGAAAATGCAAGATGCAAATCATTGTTTTTTCTTTCTATAAAGCGTCCGTTTCCGCCCCCCCCCCCCCGTTTTATTCTCTTGTTTGCATGCATGCCATAGTCATTAGTACAATTGAATTATAGAATGACCTACACCGTGAGACTGTTAGGCTTGCTTGATTGAAATTATCTTTATAATGGAAATCAGAGAACACTTTTAACCTTGTTAGAGCACCACTGTACTGTTGATTAATATATAAAGCGAGTCATAAATTTCACAGTGAGCTATTTATTTCCAGACAATCTTGTGAAAGCAGTTTGGGCCAAATTACAGAAACTTTCTTCATACCTTTGTCAGGCTGACACTAATGATCCTGATTATTTCCAGGACTTTCAAAGTGTCAGTGTTAATTAAACTAATGCTTTAAAATATGGGTAGAAAAGAACATTTGAATATTATATCTTAAATGTTTGACAATGTGTATGAAGCTTCTTTTGTTACCTGGTTAATTTCAGAGACCTGAGTTCATTTGATAAAGTTTCTTTCCAGGAGCAAAATGTTTGCCTGATTCAGTGGCAATGGCCAATATTACCAAGGTCACAGTCACCTCCATATAGTCAATGAGTATTTGTTGAGTACTTTAGATATGTTCTGCACTGGATCATGTGATATGAGTAAGAAGATGTAAAAAGGGAGTGCCTGGGTGGTTCAGTGGGTTAAGCATCTGCCTTCGGCTCAGTTCATGATTTTGGGGTCCTGGGATCGAGCCCCGCATTGGGCTCCGTGCTCAGTGGAGGATCTACTTCTCCCTCTTCCTCTGCCCTTCCCCATCCTCCCTTGTGCTCTCTTGTGCATACTCTCCCTCTCTCTCAAGTAAATAAATAAAATCTTAAAAAAATAAAAGGTGTAAAAAAAACTAGTACCTGCCTTCAAAAGAGTTCATGGTCTAGTGAAGGCTAGAGTTCCAGAAAAAGAGACGACCTATGTGTAGACATTTGAGGAGACAGATGAAGGGGGTATCTAGCTTAGTCTGGGGCGATCAGGTAAGGTGTCCTAAAGGACTTCTGCCTGAGCCAAGGCTCTTCCAGCCGCTGAAGAGGCGAGGGTTTGTGGGAAACACACAACTGGTGGCAGGGAAACACTGGCTTGGGGTTTAGATGGAGACTAAGGAATAATGGAGGCAAGAGGGTCTGTCTTACTTCCAGAACTCATCCTATGGCCCAGATCCCTGTCTTTGGCAATATTAGGCCACCTGGATCCCAAGACCTTGCATTAACCCTGACAGAAAGGACCCTGTTCCCCTGCCTTTCCTGAGCACCCCTGCTCCCCACACTATAGCTGCCTCTGGCAGCAAGAAGGCAACATGGTTGCTGGAGAGGTCAGGCCTCCCGCACTGGACCAGCCACCTGCATATACCAGAGGTTTGAAAACAGGAGCTCGGAAGTCTGGGAGCACCTGGATTCTTTCCAGAAAAAACAAAAACAAAAACAAAAAAAAACACAAAGTTTTGGTGGGGAGGGGAATTGATCCTGTTTATAAAGAAACTGCTTTCTATAAAATTGTATCCTTACTTTTAGACTCCTATTAGGGGAACGTAGAACTAATTAAGAGACCTGAACATCACTAATCATTTTTTTTTTTTACTTGAGTTTCATAAGTAGTCATTAAAAAGAAAAAAAGGCTTCGTTGAAGTCACTAGTAGAAAAGCTAACGCACGGAGTAAAATGTACTCACTGTCTCAGATTGGATACACAGCTTACAAAGGCAAGCGATAGGCAGTCTGGGTTTTTAGAGGACATTGTTAAAGGCACTAGATACTCCACCAGGTGGCCTGGGCAGGCACGCTGCTGCCGCCAAGGCCACGGGGCTGGTCTGGAGGACTTCGAGCGAGCGGGAACGGTGCGCTCTCTACTATAGTGGACAGTCACGTAATGACATCTGGCTCTTGTTTAAAACGAACTAGCTTAGAAGGGTTTGCATTCTCCTGTTCTTTCCTCTCCTCCTCCTCCTTTTCTTCCTCCTCTCACTCCTTCCCTTCTCTCTCACCTTCTTTCTCATTCTTCTTCTTCAAGAAAAATATGCTGGCGAGAACAGATTGCCGTTTCCTTTTGAGGGAAATCCCACCACAGGGTGTTTTATCTCCGGAGGCGTATCGCTCTCGGAGGAAGCCAAGCCAAAGGAATCTGCCTTGAACAGGGGCCACTAGCCTGGGAGTGTGGCCATCTGTAGGCAGGGGGTGGGGGCTGGGTTGGCGTGGGGGTTGGAGGAAGGCTTGCGCCTTGCCCTTGCCTTGCCTTCAGGACAGGTTGCAGGACTCAACGTGGAAACTCAATAAAACTTTCAGAAGCAGATAAATAGAACCTAGAAGGCTTGTTTCCCTGGAGATGGGGAGGCACCATATGTCAGTTTCATGTTTTTAATCAAAAGGCCAAGGCTCCATCTAGGTGGTAGTAATAAGTATTTGCTTTCCAGAGATTTTCATTGAAATGACAAATGTCTTTCCTTTCACTATTTCTCATGCATTTCCCCCCCCCCATCAGAGAAAAATCCAGTACAAAGTAAAATGCCCTGAAGAAGCTTCTGTAAGATAACCCCCTGTATGATGAGCTCTCATGATCTACCCTGTTTATGAGGGAGAAGTTACAGTGTTTGGTTGCCCGAGAAACATCAGACCCCAGGCTGTGGCAGGAGGGGTGCTGCGTACGAGAATCTTAGAGTTTGTTTAGTCTGGTTGCATTCTTGGGCCAGTGACAAAGCAAAGAACTGGATTGGGGTGTGGGGCGTGGGGTGCGTATAGAGGAAAACAGAGATAAGTGTGGTAGGAAAGAGTCAAGAAGAAGAACATGGGATGCCTGGGTGGCTCAGTGGGTTAAGCGTCTGCCTTTGGCTCAGGTCATGATCCCAAGGTCCTGGAATGGAGCCCCATGGTGGGCGGGGAGCCTGCTTCTCTCTCTCCCTTTCTCTGCCCCTCCTGCCCGCTCACGCTCTTTCTCTTGTGCTCTCTCTCTCTCAAATAAATTAATAAAGTTTTTTTTTTTTTTTAAAGTAGCACCCTGTATCACCTTTTTAGATTTTTAGGGGGTAGGGTGAGAGAACAGGGGTGCAGGAGAGATGGGGCAAGGGAACCGCTGTGTATTGAGCTCCTTTTAAGTATCAAGCTCTGTGCAAGGCACTTCATGTAGCTTCATTCATTTAGCCCTCACCAGAAGCAAAGAAAGTGGGACTTATTGTCCCCATTCTACAGATGCGTAGGCTGGGTCCTTAGAAAAGTTTTATCACATGCATTTTTCTTTCCGTCTGAGAAGCAGCAGCAGGAGACCTGGGACCTTGCTTCCCGGCAGGAGTTGCCAGGTCTGTAGCCTGAGAGCAAATACAAAGACTGGTGGGCCAGTCGCGGGGTGCAGCACACTGAGAGGAGCAAATGGAGTTCTTGGTAGGAAGAGCCCACGGGTGCCCTTGCTCTTTCAGTGTACAGGGCCACCCAGATAGGAAGTGACTCCTGTGCAGGGAGCATTTCAAGCCAACTCCTCACGACAGAGTAAACAGATTTGTAAGCATAGAGGTGGGTGGGGAGAAGGAATGTTCCAGTACACAGGATCAAGAGTTAGGACCATAGAGGAGAGTGACCGCTCGCTGGGAGGTAACCCCACACAAAGGGAAATGGGAGAGTTGACACATCAGACAGACTGGTGACTGAGAAAGCAAATGAGTAGGTGAGAGCCAAAGGCTCCAAGGAAGACCTCAAGAGCTTGGCTCCCTCTTCGGCCATTAATGTAAGGAACGTTTATAGGCAGTGATCCGGACAAACGCTAACTCCATAGCGTCATTCTACTTCCTGCATTTTGATTATAATGATTTGATTATTTGCTTTTTAAAAGCCTTCATTGACTCACTAATCTGGGTCACCTGTCCTGGAGTTGCCACCTGAAGCGGTGTCCTAAGGGAGGCCTGCCCGGAGCTCCTTTGCGGAAGAGTCGGAACCCCAAAGTTAGGGTGTCCTTCCGTTGCCAAGCCGCCCATGTCTGGATCAAAGCAATCCATTTCAGATTCATGTGCATTATTAGCTCTGGCAGGTTAGCAAGACATGAGTCAGATAGTGTTTTGTATATTAGAGAAAACTAGATAAGCAAACAGAGAAGGAAGAGGTTGCCTTTATTAGAAAAGCAATCTTTTGTGATAGATCTTAGCGCCAAGCAATGAGTTTTTAATAAAACCGAGCAGATAGAGCACCCCTATGTCTGGCCTTGCTCCCCCTCTCTGGCTCCTGACACGAGCGAGAGGTCCGCTGATTTGTCAGTTAATCAAAAGTTGCTAAAGGAAAGTCAATACAGAAGATGCTGATCATCATCCTGTCGTTTTCAGTGACTCAATGGGACTTCCAGGCTCCCGGCTGCCTGTTCTCTGTGGTGGTGTTACTCGGGGTAGAACCTGTGCCCTTGTTCTAAAGGGTGAGAATCTCATTTTGTTTCTCTCCCTCTTGATAGAAAGCTGGGGGCTGACTCCTTGGAAGAGCTGGGAGAATTATTATCACCAGCTATGTGTAGCCAAGTGTTGCTTTTCCTCCCTCTCTGCTTCGGTCATATTCACAGTAATTCATTTCTTTATCACACCTGCCCTCCTCTGGCCTTCTGTCTTTGAGGCCCCACTCTCGCTTCCTGGAAAGTGACTCCAAAATGAAGTAATTTGATTTTTCTTCAAGTGGAAACAGTATGTTTCGGGTGTCCCCCATCCAAACAGTTTGTGCAGCTGCCGTGCATTCCTGCCCTGACCAGGAATGCACGTGGGAAAGATGCGGAGTGATGACGGGGATTTTTGCTGAAAGCCTCTTTCCTCCTTGGGTTATGTAGAGGTTAAATGATCTGTCCAAGTTGAGTCTGTAGCAGAGCTGGGATTACTTCTGTGTACAATGTTTTGGGCACCAGCAAACGGCATCTGAAAATGGTAGGAGACTCTCTGTGCCCTGACCCTCAGATCTTTCTTACGGCTGCTGCGAAAACTCCAGGGACAAAATGGCAGAATGATCGGGAAAGAAGGAAACATTCTCTATTCTCAAAGGGAAACGACTTCTCCAGGCCTGCTCTTCTCCTGGGCCTTTAAGATGCCAGACTTGGGAGTGATGATTTAATCCAGTTCCTCTTCCCCTGTTTGTTTCATGGTGAGGAAATGGAGGCCCAGAGGAGAGAAGGGAACTCACCAAGGACAGGAAACCCCAGGAGCCAGGCTAGGACCGTAGCGCTGGGTGTTTACAACTCCAATTCAGTGACTCAGAAAGCATAAGAGATGGCTTTTAAAGTTCAAATCTGGGGCTTCAAGTAAAGTTCTCCTTCTACTTCAGCATAAACAAAAACAGTCCCCACTTTTTAAGCCCCAAGTGCAACAGGAGATTCATGCAATCTGGGTGTTACTTGAGGCCATTCCTTGGGAAGGGAGACATCGACTAAACAGTTGGCCAGGGCTCTTTCTCTTAACATTTGTTGCATTTTCCATCATCTTAAAGACCACAGTTTCTTCAGTTACTCCATAAGGGCCTTCCTGACTACAAACAAACACATTAGGGTTTGGAGTTGTAGGCCCTGACTTCAAGACCCTCTTTTGTCTTTTACTAACCATGTGGCCTTAGGCAGTCCCCTCACCTCTTGGGACCTCACTTCCTAAAAATAAGCATAGTACCTCCCTTCGCGGGACTGGTTTCCAAAGCTTCTGTGTGCTAATATAACATGGACAAGTACCTTGTAAAGATTAAGAGGGCTACACCCAACCCAAGTGTTGCTTATGGGGGCGCCCACCATACCTATTTCACGAAGCTAGTCTGGGTGATCTACGTAAGCGTTAGAACAGCCATCTCTCAATGATCCGCACTAATGGTAGGACAGAGGCGCATATAGATAAAACAAAATGGCGAGTCCTCCAGATGCCATTTCTGTTTGAGTTGAGAATGTATGGTGTTTGGGGAAGCTTCTGAAATCTGCTCGCTTGAGAGCAAAGGTCAGCCGAGGTGGCATTACCTGAGCATGCCCAGCACTCCCAGAAGCGGGCCATGGACGAGTCCCTGCCCTTCCGTGGACTTCCGCACCCTGCCTACCCTAAGTGCCCTCACAGTCTCTGCCAGCTCTCGTTAATATCTGTGTGTCTGTGACTCTAAGCCTACAACGACAGCGTAAGGCCAGTTTTAGATGATACCCAAGGTTTTGTGGCTGGAGCTGTGCGAATCCTAGGGAAGGGGACCAAGCTGCCCAGATGTTACGAACTCATTGACGAACAGGTGAAGAGTCCAGGATGGACAAAAGCATGGCTCATGCTTGAGGAACTGGGCAAAGGATGGGATTGGAGAAGAAGGTGAAAATGACATGGAGAGGCACACAGCGTCGCAATGAAAGCCATGTCCGGGGCTGCAGTCACCGAGGGAAGGCGGAAGACATGCGTCTGGACTATTTCTGCCCAGGGTCAAGGCTCTTCTCCATTCACCTGATTCGTTCTCTCCTTTCAATCACATCCTTTTCAAAATGCGTCTCAAAAGTGTTCCTGAGCCATTCTGATTATCACTTTTGCTAAAACCAATCAGCAGCGGTCTGTCTACAGTGCAGGGCAATCAGCAGAGACTCAAAGTACCAGTCAGAGCCTATGTCTTTATTGAGACAGACTGAGGCTAATGGGTTTGACTGAAGTTCCATTCGGAACGGCTTCAAACAGCGCTGCTGCTAGCAGGTCCACAACTTCCTCTACGAGTACAGGAACGGCGCATGGTTAAATACAGTGTTTTTTCATGTTTGCCTGAGAAATGGAGGCCGAAAATGATGTATGTTGCTCTCTAATATTTTTTCCCTTTTAACTCATCTTGTACTCCTTCAGCCTGTCAGAACTTAACAACCGCAATAATAGGAGTGAGTAAAATAAGCCCTGAAATTGGGCTCTCCTGACATACTGTGCTGTGTGATGGTAGCTCGCACGCTGGGTCTTCTTGTAAATTGGGACCCCAGGGACATCGTTGTATGTGATTAGGGATTCTGTGATAGGCTGGTGTGTAATGGCACACCATGCATTCCCAGAAACTATACCTTAAATCAGATCCGAGTCTTCATTGTACATAGAATGGATAGGAAGCAGACACATATGTAGCAATAAGCTACATATGAGAAATGAAGCCCAGGTTCAGACTGGTCAGTATCAGGTAAGGGACAAGCTGTAAAGGGGCTTGTCAGACTACACCCGTGTATATGTGATTCTGATTCTGATTCTGGTCACTACCACCATTATTTTATTGTTAAGTTGCAAGACTTCTTTAGATATTTACAATACTATATCCTCATCAGATCTATGATTTGAAAATATTATCTCCTATAGGAGGTTGTCTTTCCACTTTCTGAATAATGTCCTTCAAAGCACGGAAGTGCTTTAATTTTTATGAAGTCAGATTCCCCTCTTTTATCTTATTGCTTGTGTTTTCAGTGTCATTGCCAAATAAATCCAAGATCACAAAACTTTATGCCTGTTTTTTTTCCTAAGAGTTTTATAGCTTTGACACTTGAGTTCAGGTCTTTATCTATTTTGAGTGAATTTTTGTTTGTGGTGTGAAGTGGGGGTTCAAATTCAGGGATACACTATTCAGGGCTATACTATCAAGGATTTGGGGGTCTCTCTTCATAAGTCGTATTTGTCTCCACGTAATTTTCTTTCCTTATTATGTCTTTGTCTTATTTCTGTACCAGGCTCATACCAGCCTCATGGGATGCTCACTTTTCTTACCAAGATACCATCATTTTCTTGAATAAATGCCCCCTCAGATTGCTACAATCCTTTTGTTGATTTCTAGAGCTATGGAAAGTTGATTCTGACCACTTTTGCCAGTTTTTCTCACTGCTTTTGTGGAACAGAGAATTTTCCCAAGTTCTTATTCTGAAATTTTTTGCTAATACCCTATTACTAACATATTAATATGTAAGCTGTGTAGCCTTTTATTGTTTATCATTCATTCAACAAATAAACATTTATTAATCACTAACGAGTGGAGTGCTTTGCTAAAGACTGGAAACACAATGATGAACAAAACTGCTTTTGTCCAGGGGGCTCCTGTGGAGGCTCAGTTGGTTAAGCATTTGACTCTTGATTTTTGGCTCAGGTCATGAACTCAGGGTTATAAGATCGAGCCCTGTGTTGGGCTCTGCACTCAGCAGGGAGTCTGCTTGAGATTCTCTCTCTCTCTCTGCACCTGCCCCCCCACCCCTGCTCACATGCACGCATGCTCTCTTGCTTGTTCTCTCAAAATAAATAAATAAAATCTTAAAAAAAAAAAAAGACTACTTTTGTCTGTGCCCTCACGAACCTTACACTCTGTGGAGGAAGACAGAGGTTAAAAGATGCAATTACAATTCAGTGTGATAAGTGCCATGGTGACAGAAGTACAGAGGGCTCTAGGAGATTCTAGAATGGGATTCATTCAGACTTGGGGAAGAAGGAAAGGCTTCTGGAAGGAAGCTAACACAAGGGTATGATTTCCAGGCAGAAAGCAGAACATGTGTAAAGGCTCATGGTGCTATGAAGGAACAGAGCATAAAATGTTATGGAAGGAGGGTACAAGGAGTAAGATTTGTTCTTTGTTCACAGGAGCAAGATCATCAAGGATCTTGTAAGTGCAATTAAGATATATACTTGATCCTCAGGGCTATGGGAAGCCACTGAGGAGTTGTAAGCTAAGCAATAACATTATCTTGCTGTGACTCTGGCATATAGAACGCATGGTACTTGATGAATTAATAAATTATTATTAATAAATATTATTTTCAATTGTAACTAACTTAATTTGTTTATAACTTACTTCCAAGGTATTATTTTCAGATTATTCTGGGTGTTGGTACAGAACAGATGTTTTGGTGTCAGGACTCCTTTAAATTTATAAAAATTTAAAATTACTGAAGCCCCAAAGAGACTTGTTTATGTGAATTATATCTCTTGTTAATCATATCAGAAGTTGAAACTGAGGATTTTAAGATATTTTTTAAGATTTTTATTTATTTGTCAGAGAGAGCGAGCACAGGCAGACAGAATGGCAGGCAGAGGCAGAGGGAGAAGCAGGCTCCCTGCCGAGCAAGGAGCCCGATGTGGGACTCGATCCCAGGACGCTGGGATCATGACCTGAGCCGAAGGCAGCCGCTTAACCAACTGAGCCACCCAGGCATCCCAAAACTGAGGATTTTAAGTAATATTTGCAATAATTTATAATTTGTAATAATATTTCATTTAAAATACTACTAACAGTGGCACCTGGGTGGCTCAGGGGGTTAAGCTTCTTCCTTTGGCTCAGGTCATGATCTCAGTTTCCTGGGATAGAGCCCCAAGTCAGGCTCTCTGCTTGGCGGGGAACCTGCTTCCCCCTCTCTCTCTGCCTGCCTCTCTGCCTACTTGTGATCTCTGTTTCTCCATCAAATAAATAAAATCTTTTTAAAAAATAAAAAAATATTACTAATAAAGTCATCAAGTGTTCACATGTATTTTTTTCTTAAGAAAAGAGCTGTGTTTTCCAAAACGAAATATTTTAGCGGGATGAGTGACATTGTTTTACATTTTGCAAATCTCCTTAATTTCTGACTTAATAGCAGACAACTGGATTTTCATATAGGCTTCTGCACTCAATCTGGTTAGATTGATGAAAATTTGGCCTCACACAGATATACAATTGGAAAAAAAAAGTGTTTTAATATGCTTTTCACATAATTAAGGCTATTTTTCTCCCATACTACACAAAAATTTGACAAGTGATAGTTTCTTAAAGGTTAGCCGCAATATGGAATCTGAAACCATATCAATTAACTTTTTACTTTCTGTTATAATAAAATCTTTCCTGTAATTTAAGTGGATCTTTAATCATTGTGTGATTTTGTATCATACTACATGGGTCATTTGAAAAATACTGGCTCACTGAGTTAGGCACATCTGCAAAGTTCAACACTTCATTGTTCAACATCAAAATATCATATATATTAATGTCACTACATTCTCATCAGAAAAGCCTTTAAGTATGGGGAGGTTGTCAAGTTTGTAGTAAAAGATACAAGTTTTCCCAAGTTAGAACTTGGAAAAAGTTTTAAATTTGTTTTTTAAGATTAATTTATTTATTTTAATTTTTATTTCTTTTTTTAAATTTCTTTTCAGTGTTCCAGAATTCATTATTTATGCACCACACCCAGTGCTCCCTGCAGTACGTGCCCTCCTTAATACCCACCAACAGGCTCACCCAATCCCACACCCCCCTCCCCTCTAAAACCCTCAATTTGTTTCTCAGAGTCCACAGTCTCTCATGGTTCATCTCCCCCTCCGATTTCCCCCAACTCACTTCTCCTCTCCATCTCCCCATGTCCTCTGTGCTATTCCTTATGCTCCACAAATAAGCAATACCATATGGTAATTGACTCTCTCTGCTTGACTTATTTCACTCAGCATAATCTCTTCCAGTCCCATCCATGTTGCTACAAAAGATGGGTATTCATCCTTTCTGATGGAGGCATAATACTCCATAGTATATATGGACCACATCTTCCTTATCCATTCGTCCGTCTAAGGGCATCTTGGCTCTTTCCACAGTTTGGCAACTGTGGCCATTGCTTCTATGAACTTTGGGGTACAGATGGCCCTTCTTTTCACTACATCTGTATAAAGATTTATTTATTTATTGAGAGAGAGAGGGAGAGGGAAGAGGAAAGAGGGGAGGCAGAGGGAGAGTGAGAAGGGGAGCATGTCAAGCAGACTCCCTGCTCAGTGCAGAGTCTGACACAGGGCTCAATCTCCAGACTCTGAGATCATGACCTGAGCCTAAATCAAGAGTTGGACACTCAATCAACTGAGCTACCCAGACACTCCAAGGTTTTTTAAAGGGACTGTAGAGAATTGGTATGACTTATTCCTTGAATGTTTGATAGAATTTACCAGTGAACCCGTCTGGGCCTGGTTCTTTCTGTTTTGGAAGGATGTTAATCATTGACTCGATTTCTTTAATAGATACAAGGCCTATTCAGATCATCTGGGTTTTTTTTTTCTTGTGTGAATTATGGCAGATTATTTTTTCCACAGAAATGGCCAATTTACTTAGGTTATCCTATCTGTGGGCATAGAGCTGTCCATAGTATTCCTATGGAAATTGCTAAGTGGGTTTCCTTTCAATTTCCATGGGATCTGTAGTGATATCCCCTTTCATTTCTGATGTAGTAATTTGTGTCCTGTCTCTTTTTTTCTTAACCTGGCTAGAGGTTTATAGAGGTTTCTGATCCTTCTTCCAAACAACTAGCTTTTGGTTTTGTTGATTTTCTCTATTGATTTCTTGTTTTCAATTTCATTGATTTCGGCTCTAACTTGTATTATTTCTTTTCTTCTGCTTACTTGGGATTTAATTTGCTCTTTGTTGCTAGTTCCCTAAGGCAAAAACTTAGATTATTGACTTTATAACTTTCTTCTTTTTTAATATATGCATTCAATGCTATAAATTTCCCACTAAGCACTATTTTCACTGCATCCCACAGATTTTAATGTTTTATTTTTATTTTCATTTAATTTTCTTTGACTCATGTCTGAGTTGGAGTGTGTGGTCTAATCTCCAAGTATTTGGGGATTTTCCAGTTATTTTTCTGTTATTGATCTCTAGTTGCATTTCACTGTGGCATGAGAACAGGCATGGTATGATTTCTTTTCTTTTAAATTTGTTAAGTTGTGTTTATGGCCCAGAATATGATCTATCTTGGTGAACGTTCCATGTAAGCTTGAGAAGAACGTGTCGTGTGTTGTTGGATGAAGGAATCTGCCTATGTCAATTATATCCAGCTGATTGATGATGTTGGTGAGTTCTACTGTATCCTTACTGATTTTCTGCCTGCTGGATATGTCCATTTCTGAAAGAGGAATGATGACGTCTTCAAGTATGATAGTATATTCATCCATTTCTCCTGGCAGATCCATCAAGTTTTGCCTCATATAATTTGATGCCCTGTTGTTAGGCACATACATATTAAGAACTGTTATGTCTTCTTTATCATTATGTAATGTCCTCCCTTATCCCTGATAACTTTTCTTACTTTGAAGTCTGCTGTGTCTGAAATTAATATAGTCACTCCTGCTGTCTTTTTTTTTTTTTAAAGATTTTATTTATTTATTTATTTGACAGGCAGAGATCACAAGTAGGCAGAGAGGCAGGCAAAGAGAGAGAGAGAGGGAAGCAGGCTCCCTGCTGAGCAGAGAGCCCGATGTGGGACTCGATCCCAGGACCCTGAGATCATGACCTGAGCCGAAGGCAGCGGCTTAACCCACTGAGCCACCCAGGCGCCCACTCCTGCTGTCTTTTGATTGGTGTTAGCATGATATATTTTTCTCCATCCATTTACTTTTAAACTTTATGTGACTTTATATTTTTTTATATTTGAGTTTATTCTTCATTTAACTTTTAAAACACTACTATAATTGAATATTAAAACAAAAACAATAGCAAGTAGTGAGCTATGATTATAGTCCTTCACTCATTCACTACTGCACATAAAATGCCAGCAGTGTTATTCACTGGCCCCATTTAGAGGTCTGACACTGAATACCACCCCTGGGATGATGTCCCTCATCCTCATATGCTTCCCCATTGTAATGGCGCCATCTTTCCTGTTTTGGATCAAAGTCTGCCAGTTCTACTTGGTCCATTTCATCAGTCTCTTCTACTTCCTTCCTCTCAGGTAGGAGGTTTTCCAGCAAAGAGAGTTTATCAGGAGACAGAAAGCCATTCTCAGGAACGTTTACCTTAAATTCGATGATGAGGTGACCCTTCTCATATGGTCTATGATAAATTGGCATGCCTTCATTTAGCACACACTTGATATCTCCATGCTTGACAATTTGACCTGGATGAGAGGTGATGACAATGGTTCGGTTGTCCAGAGTAGATATTGGCTTTTGAAAACCGCACAGTGCTTCAACCTGTATGTCCCTACACATGAGCTATATGTCCCTACACATGAAAAGGTCTTCTCCTCGCCGAGTAAAAACAGCATGGTTCTTCTGATCTAAAACAATGATAATATCTCCTGGTTCCAGTCCTGGTTCTTGGTCTCCTTCACCATGGAATGTTATCTTCTGGCCATCTTTCATGCTTTTGTCAATATGAACTTATAGAATCTTCTTCTTCGAACTATCTTCCTTCCATTGCAATGTTTACATCTATCTTTAGGACTGATCAGTTCCCCATGGCCCTGGCACTCCATGCACACAGACTGAATTTGCTGAACCATTCCAGGTCCTATCTGATTAATTCTTATTTGCATCCCAGTACCTCGGCAATTGGGACAACACTCAACTGCTCCTTTCTTACCACCTTGGCCTTCACATTTATCACAAATCACATTCTTTTGCAGAGCTAGTTTTCTTATTGCTCCATTATATAAATCTTCTAAGGTTACTGAGAGCTGATGCACAACATTTTTACCTCTCCTTTCTCTCTGCATTCTTCCTCCTCCAAAAAACATATCAAAGATGTACATGGGGGAACCAAAACCCCCACCAGCTCCACGTTCTTTAATTGCCTGTTCACCTCTTTTGTCATATAATTCCCTTTTCTTTGCATCAGAGAGTACTTCATACGCTTGAGAAATCTGTTTAAACTTCTCTCCTTCATTTGGATTCTTATCAGGGTAGTACTTCAAGGCCAGTTTCCTGTAGGCCTTTTTCAGTTCTTCTTGGGTGGCATTGGGTTTGACCCCCAAAACGTCATAGTAAGTGGTTTCTTTCACCATTTTCTACAGCCGGTGAGAGGGCCTAGGCGGATGTGGGGGAGCGGGAAGGAGCACGTTGCTGGGCGCAGCTCGGGTAGCGGCCACTCCTCCGCGTCTCACCAAGCATTCTGGAAAGTTCCCTATATTTAAAGTGTGTTTCTTATAAAGAACATATAGTGTTAGGTCATGTGTTTTGATATACTTTGATAGTCTCTGTCTTTTAATTGATGCATTTAGACTACCGATATTCAAAGGATTATTTATATACTTGGATTAATATCTACCATATCTTTTTTTAATTTTATTTTATTTATTCTATTTGTTGCCCTTGTTCTTTGTTCCTGTTTTTGTCTTTCACTATTTTTCTGCCTTCTGTGGTTTTAATTTAGCTTTTTATGTGATTCCATTTTTTCCTTTCTTAGTATATCAGTTTTAGTTCTTTTTAAAATGTTTTTTAGTGGTTGCCCTGGAGTTTGCAATATAAATCTACAAATAATCCAGGTCCACTTTCAAATAACACTATACCACTTCCTGAGTCTTGTAAATTCTTTATAATGGCAAAATAATCCCAATTCCTTCCTCTTATCTTTTGTTTTATTAACATTCATTTCATTTATATATGCATATATAATGATATATCGTAAGACACATATATTAGCATACATAATCAAACACATTGTTGCTATTAGTATTTTGGACAAAGTTTTATCATTAGATCAGCTAAGATAAGAGTCTTTATTTTTGTTTTACCTTCACTTATCCCTTCTTTAGTGCTCTTCCTTTCCTTATGGAGATCTGAGTTTCTGATCTATATTATTTGCCATCTCTCTATAGAACTTCTTTTAATATTTCATACAAGGCAGATCTACCAGCCACAAATTCCCTTAGTTTTTGTTTGTCTGAGAAAGTATTTTCCTTTCATATTTTTAATTGAAGTGTAGAAGACATACAGTATTATAATACTTTCAAGTGTACAACATCATTATTCATTTATATACACTACAAAGTGATCATGATAAATCTAGCTACCATCTGTCACTATGCAAAATTATTACAATATTATTAACTATATTCCCTATATAAAATCATTAACTCTATTCCCTAATACATTGTATCCCTGTGTCTTATTTATTTTATAACTGGAAGTTAGTGCCTCTTGGTTCCCATCTCATTTTGCCCATATCTCTACTCCCCACCCGTCTGGCAACCACCAGTTTGTTCTCTGTGTCAATGAATCTGTTGCTGTTTTGTTTTGTTTATTTTGTTTTTCAGATTCCACATATAAGTGAAATCACATGGTATTTGTCTTTAACTTATTTCACTATGGTTATCCCTGTTGTTGCAAATGGCAAGATTTCATTCTTTTTATGGATGAGTAATATTCTATTATATTTGAATGTTATATAATGGGCATATGAATATCCATTCATATATATAATATATATATATATATATAATATAAAATATATACATGTATAAAATCACATCTTCTTTATCTGTTCAGCAGTTGATGGCCCCTTGGGCTGCTTCCATATCTTGGCTGTTGTAAATAATGCTGCAGTAAACATAGAGATGTGTACATTTCTTTGAACTGGTGTTTCATTTTCTTCAGCTAAATCCTCAGAAGTGGAAGTGCTGGATCCTACGGCAGTCCTCTATTTTTGGAGGAACCTCCATATTATTTTCCATAGTGGCTGCACCAGTTTGCATTCCTACCAACAGTGCACAAGGGTTTCCTTTTCTCCACATCCTCACCAACACTAGCTATTTCTTGTCTTTTGATACTAGCCATTCTGATGGGTGTGAGGTGATACCTCGCTGTAGTTTTGATTTGCATTTCTCCCCTTCACTTTTAAAGGTTAATTTTTCAGGGTACAGAATTCTAGCTTGGTGGCTTTTTTCTCTCAACACTTTAAATATTTTACTACACTCTGTTCTTGCCGGCATGGTTTCTGAAAAAAAGCTAGATGTAATTCTTTGTTCCTCTATAAGTAAGGTGTTTTTTTTTTAATTTCCTCTGAATTCTTGTGCAATTTTTACTTTATCTTTTTCTATACTTTGAAGGTGGTATGCCTAGGTGTATTTTGGGTTGCTTTTGTTTGTTTTCTGTTCCTTTGTTTTTGTTTTATTTTTTAAGGATTTTATTTATTTGAGAGAGAGAGACAGAGAAGGCAACAGAGATAGAACTCGAGCAGGGAGGAGAGGGAGACGCATACTCCCCACTAAGCAAGGAGCCCAGTGGGGGGTTTGACCCCAGGACACTGAGATCATGACCTGAGCTGAAGGCAGCGGCTTAGCAGACAGAGCCACCCAGGTACCCCTCCTGTTCCTTTGTTTCACGTTTATCCTGCTTGGTGTTCTCTGAACTTCTTTAATCTGTGGTTTAGTGTCTGACATTAATTCGGGGGAAATTCTCAGTCATTATTTTTTCAAATATTTCTATTCCTTTCTTTCTTCTCCTTCTGGTATTGCCATTATACATATGTTACCTATTTTGTGGTTGTCCCACAGTCCTTGGCTATTCGATTCTGTTTTGTTCTTTGTTCTCTTTGTTTTGGAGGTTTTTTTTTTAAAGATTTTATTTACTTATTTATTTATTTATTTATTTGAGAGAGAGAGAGAGAGAGAGAGAGCATGCGCACATGTGTGCAAGAAGAGGAATAAGTAGTGGGCGAGGGCGAGGGTGAGGGAGGGGAAAAGAATCTTGATCGGATTCCGTGCTCAGTGTGGAGCCCAACATGGGGCTCAATCTCACAACCCTGAGATCACGACCTAAGCCAAAACCAAGAGTCTGACGCTTGACTGACTGAGCCTCCCAGGAGCCCCTGCTTTTTGGCCTCTGAGGATTCTGTTTCTATATCCTCTAGCTTAGAGATTCTTTCATTAGCTGTGTCCAGTCTGCTCATATTCCTGTCAAAACCATTCTTCATTTCTGTTACTGTTTTTTTCTCTTTAGCATTCTTTTTGGTCCCTTGTTAGGATTTCCATCTCTCTGCTTACATTGCCATTCTTTCCTTGCATGCTGTTTTCTTTATCCACTATTAATAAATCATAGTTGTTTTAAATTTCCAGTCTGATAATTGCAACATCCTTGCCATGTTTGGTTTTGATGTTTGCTCTCTCTTCAAATTGTGTTTTTTGCCTTTTGGCATGCCTTATAATTTTTTTGATAGCTGGACATGATGTTCCTGTTAGAAAGAATTATTGTGAATAGGCTTTTAGTAATGTGGTTCTAAGGTGTAGGGTGAGGAGAGGCATTCTATAATTCTATGATTAAGTCTGTCTTTTAATGAGCCTATGCTTCTGGACCATGAACTTCACAGGTGTTTCTGTTTTGTTTTTGTTTTTGTTTTTGTTTTAATCCCCCATTATGTGGTAAAGGATGGCTAGAGTGGGCTAGAGTTGGATATTTTCCTTCCCCAGGTGAGTTAGGCTCTGATAATACCCCAGCAGATTAGGCTTTGGTTAACTAGTTTCTTCTTAGAGCAGGACTTCTTAGAGAGGAGTGGAGTGCCCTGGTGTATTTCAATATGGTTCCTTTTCTCCTCTCCTTCCTGGAAGCCTGAGGGAGTTTTTCTTTGATATTTACTTTGGGAATCTGGTCAGGCTCCTGCAGGTAAATTTCATAATATTGTGGAGGCCCCCTTATGAGGAGGTCTCCCCAGAGACTAACTCTCAGAATTTTCTGCATGAAGCTTCCAGCACTTTGTCAATTACAATTTCAGTTTTTCTACCCCAGCACTGTGTCCCAAGGTGGTTTCTGCTTCTGATTCTCTGCTCTGCTGAGCTCTGACTCCCTGTATTTGCCTATCTCTCCAGTCTTGGTGACAGGGATTTACCCTCTGTCCCTCTGCCCTTCCGTCTCCTGTAGTTCCAAGAAGAGTGGCGTTTTGTTTTGTTTTGTTTTGTTTAAGATTTTATTTATTTGTTTGACAGAGAGGGAGAGATCACAAGTAGGCAGAGAGGCAGGCAGAGAGAAAGAAGAAGAGGAAACAGGCTCCCTGCTGAGCAGAGAGCCAGATATAAGGTTTGATCCCAGGACTCTGGGATCATGACCTGAGCCGAAGGCAGAGGCTTAACCCACTGAGCCACCCAGGAGCCCCAAGAGTTGTGTTTTCAGTCTGTTTAGCTTCTTGTTGTTAGGATGGAGTGGCAACTTCTAAGTTCTTTATATGTGACACTGGAAATGCTGATAGTGCAAATTTTATTGTTGGGTATAAACAGTGTCATTTTTTTTTGTCTTGAAGTAATAGACTCACTTTGTTCTTTTTAAGAAAACGACTGCCAAATACTCAACTGTGAATAACATTAGTTTGTCGCTCTTTTATATAAAAATAATGTTTTATGAAAAAAGTTCCTAGTTCATCTCAACTCAATCACCCATGGTCTTTTCCTCTAGATGATCACCACTCTTCAGCATGTAACAGAAGTACTTTATGCATCACACATAATGTTAAATAAGACGTGTCATCAAGGGTCAAGATTGACTAAAATTATTTCGTACTGCTTCTTCAAGTACCTTCTTAAATGAAACTTGATTTTTTTTAAAGATTGTATTTATTTATTTTAGAGACAGAGTGGGGGGGGGGGGAGCAGAGGGAGAGGGACAAGCAGATTCTGCACTGAGTGCAGATGGTGCCCCACGTGGGGCTCAATCCCACCACTCTGAGATCATGACCTGAGCTGAAACCAAGAGTTGGACTCCCAAATGACTGGGCCATGCAGGCTCCCCTGAAACTGGGCTTTTAAAAAAGTGAGAGTGCTTAACAGTGGAAAAATAAAATGATTACCATACGAGTTTGGTGCCACTCCCCTGACCCATGCCATTGCTTTTGCAATGTAAACATCTTCACATTTGCCTGAAGATAAACCATGAATTTCAACAATGTCATTCAACGCTGGGAATATTTCAGCACTCTTCCTGTCTCTCTCTCAATGCTCTCACCTCGGATCTTCTCCGATGATTAGTTGGTGCCGATAGTGGATAAACATAAATAAAACAGCAAATCCAGCTCATGTCTGTAGATTTGTCTGTTTGAAAGGCAAAAACAATTCCACTGAGGTGATATTAGGCCCCCATCTTTATGATTGCAGCTAAATCTTGAATTTAATGAGTTTCTTTCATTGCAGGGTGGCATGACTTCCTCTACTGACTCTTTATCTAGTAGACTCTCGACAATGTCAACTCTACAGGATTGTTGTTGTTGTTGTTGTTGTTCTTTCAGAAATACCACCAGTTCCTTTTCTGGAAGTTTTTATTTAAATTCCAGTTAGTTAGCATACAGTGTTAACATTAGCCTCAGGTGTACAATATAGTAATTCAACACTTCCATACAACACCCAGTGCTCATCATGACATGCCCATCACCCATCTCCCCTATCCCCCTGCCTGCCCTCTGATAACCATCAGTTCGTTCTCTATAGTTAAGTTCTATTTCTTGGTTTGTCTCTCTCTCTTTTTTCCCCTTTGTTCATTTGTTTTGTTTCTTAAATTCTACATGAGTGAAATCATATGGTATTGGTCTTTCTCTGACTTATTTCACTAGCATAATGTTCTCTAGCTCCATCTACATCATTGCAAATGGCAAGATTTTGTTCTTTTTGATGGCTGGGTAATATTCCATTGTATATATTCACCACATCTTATTTGTCCATTCTTCAGTTGTTGGACACCTGAGCTGTTTCCGTCACTTGGCTATTGTAGATAATGCTACTATAAACATCAGGGTGCATGTATCTCTTTGAATTAGTATTTTTGTATTCGTTAGGTAAATACCTAGAAGGATCATGGGGTAGTTCTATTTTTAAGTTTTCGAGGAACCTCCATACTGTTTTCCAGAATGGCTGTACCAGTTCACATTCTCAGCAATAGTGCAAGAGTGTTCTGCTTTCTGTACATCCTTACCAACACTTGTTCTTTCTTGTGTTGTTGATTTTAGCCATGATGGCAGGTGTGAGGTGATACCATGCTTTTGGTTTTTATTTCCTTGATAAAGAGTGATACTGAGCATCTTTTCAAATGTCTGTTAGCCATCTATATGTCTTCTTTGGAAAAATGTCTATATGTGTCTTCTGCCCATTTTAAAATTGGATTATTTGTTTTTTGGGTGTTGAGTTTGATAAGTTCTTTATATATTTTGGATACTAACCCTTTATCAGATATGTCGTTTGCAGTTTTCTTCTCCCGGGCCTTGATTGTTTCCTTCACCATTCAAAAGCTTTTTATTTTGGTGTAGCCCCAATGGTTTATTTCTGCTTTTGTTTCCCTTGCCTCAGGAGACATATCTAGAAAGAAGTTTCTACTGCCAGTGTCAAAGAGGTTACTGCCTATGTTCTCCTCTAGGATTTTTATGGTTTCAGGTCTTATATTTAGGTCTTTAGTCCATTTTGAGTTTATTTTTGTGTATGGTCTAGGAAAGTGGTCCAGTTTCATTTTTTTGTACGTAGCTGTCCCGTTTTCCCAATACCATTTGTTGAAGGGACTGTCTTCAACAATATCCCCATTGGATATCCTTTCCGACTCTGCAATGTTCATTAATTTCTCCACTCTTGTGTGTGCTTCCTTAGCTACTATAATACAGTGCCCCGCACGATGCTTTAATGGCTTTTCCATTTCTATTCTTTAAAAAAAAACCTGTAACAAACAATTTTTGACTTTTTACATCTACTTTTAAATATTTAATTTCTTTTCCTTTAAACTCTGAATAATTGATTTCAAGATGACTCTACAGCTTAGATCACATTATAATACTATTCTGAAATGTTCTGTTGCATCAGACACAGTAAGATAAATTATTAGTATCTATACTGCCAAAGGAATGCTAACTTTTTGGCACGTTCTTGTTTCTTAAGTATGGTTGCAATCTACTGTGGAGGTTCCACCTTTCTATGATTCAGAGAACTCTTGATGGTTTAACACTTTTGAACATGCTTATACCTAGGCATTGCAACCAGAAATTAAGTGAGTCTTCCACTCTCCTTCTTGAAGCCAAGCATCCATTTTTAAATATCAGAAAATTATGTTGTAAATAAATTTTATTATGTTATGTGATGACATATAAGATCTTCCATAATAACAGGCATAGTTAACTTTAAAACTTAGGTGATTTTTCAAAAAGTATCTCTAAATATTACAAATAAGGCAACAGGGTGCATTTACTTCCTTTTTTAAAGATGTATTTTTTGGGTGAGAGAGCACAAGCAGGAAGGGCAGGGAGATGGAGAGAATCTCAAACAGACTCAGCGATAAGAACAGACCTCAAGGTGGGGCTCCGTCTCATGACCCTGAGATCATGACCTGAGCAGAAACCAAGAGTCTGATGCTTAACTGACTGCACCATCCACATGCCCCAAAGTACATTTACTTCTTATGTTTTCACATAGACACAAAGCTTTCAAAGTAACAATTTATTTAATTAGAATGAGATTATAAAGATTATAGTAGGCATCTCCTAAGTAATCAGTAAGAGCACTAAGTCCTGAGAATAAATTAATCTCTGAAAAGTATGTATTTGTACCCTAAGAAGAAAAAATAAATGTATTTGTACCCTAAACCAGCTATTTTAGAAACTTTTAGAATGCACAAACACATATCGCAGAGCATGGTTTAATTACACTTTAGATAGCCTCTGGAAAATTCCTTATATTTCTAAGGGAAGAAGAGTGGAAAAGGCAAAGTCTTAGTATTATTGTGGATAGAAGTTTGACCTCTAGAACTTCCTGAGAGAGTCTCAGAGAACCATAGTTAGAGGGGCTGAATCCGGGGGAGGTCAAAACTGGAGCTTGGGAGACCAATTAAGAAGAGTGGGATGATCTCTGTTGGCATTGGCTCTCCAACCTGAATGTGCCTGAGAATCCCCTGGAGAGCTTGCTGAGCCAGATGGCTGGACCCCACTCCCCATTTTCCTGCTTCAGTAGGTTGAAGGCTGGGCCGCGAAATCTGCATTCGTAACAAGTTCCCAGGTAGGATACTGACACTGCTTCTTTGGGGGCCACACTTTGAGAACCACTGCTCTGAGGTCTTACTGCTCATTTCAGAACTCAATCCTAGACTTACTGTATGTGAATCTTCATGACTAAGACTCCCAGATGATCTGTATACATGTTGAAGTTCGAGCAGCACTATTCTAAGAGATGGTATCCTAGACCTGAGGATGAAGAAAAGTGCCCAGGGTTAAAAGTTATTTATAAGAACGGAAAGAAGCACAAACCTACATGGCTGGACATAGGGAAGTGAGAGAAGGGGAGAAATCAGATATGCTTTGGTTTCAACTGAGTAGGTAGCTGATTATTCCTTTCCACTGGGACAGGGGACACAAGCAGAAGAGTGCATTTGGACAAGTGGTATTTGAGTTCAGTATTGAATGTTTGGACTACATGAAGCTCTCTTTTAACTGCCACTATATTAGTCCTATTGGCCATATGTGATTAAGCAACACTGGCCGGGGCTCCTGGTCCTGTGAAGGGATTGGTATTACATGAGAAGTGTTAGGCACGCGTGCAGGATTCTATTTTCAACTACGAATCCACTTGTGGCAAATATAAATTAGTAAAATGCAAGTCCCTTCCACAAAAGGGTGTTGAAAACCTGTCTCCCACCCCCATAGCACCCATCACCATGCAGATTAGAGACACTGGGTAACGGCAAAGATTATTTGCCACCCACCAATCAGGAATCAGGGCCCTGAAGAATAGAAGGGGATATTCCAGGTAACCCAGAACAAAGATGAGAGACTGTGGGATGTGCAAACAATGCCAGCAAACTCAATGGAGTTCCCGTTCAGAGTGGGGATCAATCTCATCAAACCCTTTCGCTGCCTTCCAGAAGTCCCCAGTAGAGAACACCTCCAAGTGTTACTTAGAGCTAGCGATGTACTTGACCCACTGAGCCGGGATTCTAACACATTCTAATCTGAGTCGGATTTCTGTCTGGATGGGGCAGACTTTGCACTTCCATCCGTGCCTGTATCTGATCCTCACACAGCTGCGAGGCATGGCAGGCAGTGTTTGTATTCCATTTTGCAGAGCTGAGTCTGAAGGAAATTAAAGGACTTGTGCAGAGTCACCGAAACAGGAAGAGAGTGGGACTAGAACCCAGGTCTTCTGACTCCAAATCATGTGCTCTTTTCACCATATTAGAATGCTGAGTTCCACTGAACAGCAGACTGAGCTGCAGAACGAGTTACCTTTTTTTGGATTCCAGTTTATTTAAAGAGATGACTTGAGGGATGCCCTGGGTGGCTCAGTTGGTTAAGCATCTGCCTTCGGCTCAGGTCATGATCCCAGGGCCTGGGATGGAGCCCTGCATCAGGCTTCTTGCTCAGCGGGGAGCCTGCTTCTCCCTCTGCCTGCTGCTCCCCCTGCTTATGCTCTCTCTCTCTCTGGCAAATAAGTAAATAAATAAAATCTTAAAAAAAAAAATAAAGACACGACTCGCATAGAAGGTTCACACAGTGACACCTGACTTCCTAAAATAGCGCAATTCATAATGCATTACAGTTTATTAGCGACTTTCATTTTAATGGTCAAGCAATTAATGATGAGCCACAGCAAAACGTCTGTGGCAGAAAAAAGAAAAAAAACATTTACATTGTCACCAGGTCTGTTCATTATCCTCCGTGCTCTATATCCAGATCAATCAATAGTTAATTAATAATGATGTGCTTCCTGAAGTACAAGGTTATAAATTAATTTAATGCTCGTATGCATATTTTTTGTAGGAAAAATGAGTGGAAAATGCCTGCCATGCCCATCTCATTGTAAGAAAATGTATGTAATGATTACAAGCATATAATAAGAATGGTTTGCCCAGCCAAATGTTTGTTCATTTCTGTTAATCAGTATTCATTTGAGCTACTTTCATGCAGTTTGTGGAAGCAGTGCAATCAGTTGAGTAGTGTGGCAGATTTAAATCAGTAATAAAAGCCCTGGGGAAATTAACAAGACAAAACATTAACCACAGACTAAACATTAACATATATTAGCATTTTTATTATACCTGTGGAATTGTTAAATGGGCATGGTTACTACTATTAAAAAGTTTATGTTGTATATCACATAATTTCAATGTATATTTTGTTTTAAAACTTTTAAGATTTAATTAAATGAAATTGAACAACAGCATAATAGACAATTCAACAGAATGAACTGAAGTTCATTATTTTATTTCAGCTGGAAACCTACAGAATTCCCAACCCACCCTATCCCCAAGCCCCCCAAGGTATCCTAAACAAATGCCACAGGTCATACTCCTCCAGAGTGGACCACAGGATCAGAGTTGGTATTTAAATGGCATAACCATAGAGGGAGTTTTTATGTTTAATTCTGTGGAGTTCTGAAGAATCCACTGACAACCCAAAACTAAATTACACCAGTTATTTAGCAACAGTTCTCTCAGCAAAGCCCTCTTTGGGGCCACAGTAATCATCTGGATTCCAGCAGAAAGGTTATTCCGTAATTAAATAAAACTGCGGAGATCTTCTAGAGCCCCTGAGGTCCCGGTGACCTGGAGAACAGCTCCTGAGAGGAAGGAGTGAGACAGCCACCATCTTCCTCAAAGGCTGTCAAATTTCCCAGGGCAGTAGGGTATGTCTGTGGCTCCCCCACAGACTCACTAACGGGAACTTCTCTCTTTCTGTTTCTGTTTCTCCCTCCCCTTCCTCCTCCTATTATGGGCCATGTAAGACAGACACACACACACACACACACACACACACCCAGAGAAGGAAAATGTAGGTGTGCCTGTTTGGCTCAGTCAGTAGAACATGCAACTCTTGATCTTAGGGTTGTGAGTTCAAGCCCCGTGTTGGGCATGGAGTTTACATCCTTAAAATAAAAGAAAAAAGAGGTAAAGTCTTTCCTTCATCTGTTTTTTTTTTTTTAATCTGGTTCTTAAACTTTGAACACAGAATCGACCTGTCGGCTTAGTTAAGAGCAGGAGAGTCAGAGACGCTATTTAATGTATTTGCAGCCCTTCCCCATTTTCTCGTCTTTTCGGCTATGAGAGCTAAAGGCCTGAACCTGTTGTATTTCTATAGCCCTAGGGTCAACCAGAAATCTCCATTGAGGGGAAGCTATAAAGAATATAGCTGGGCCAGACATCAGACTAGACCTGGGTTAAATCGTAAGAATTACAGATTTTGTAGCCAGTCCAAGAATCTGACTCAAGCAGTCAGTCAGGGGCCCGGGACAGCCCACAGGAAGCAAGCTGCAGGGGGAACACACCTGGGAACCACCTCTCCCACAGACCCAGACATCCGGGGCTTTAGGGTGATTACTAATCCTCTCTTACCAGGCAGACCAAAGAGTTTAAATCACTCCACTAGAAATACTATGGTTAAAATTGGATGTCCGTTTTTGGCTTATCTTTAATAACTAGTCCTTCTTTAAAGGATTTTTTTAATCCTTCGTAATCATTACTCTTCTCCAGTTATGGATGGGATGGCCACAAACCTGGGTCATGGGAGGCCCCCAGAGTCTATCCTCTTGACAGAAATCTACGGCATAGGGAGGAAAAACCAAAAACAAAAGCTTGGGGCCCCTCGCTGGCTCATTCAATGAAGCGGGTGATTTTTGATCTCAGGGTTGTGAGTTAGGGCCCCATGTTGTGTGCAGAGATTACTTAAAAATAAAATCTTAGAAAAATAAACTTAAGTTTTGCTAGGCAGATCTAGGTTCAAGTCCTAACTCTGCCATCTACTACAATTATGGTTTGCTTCAGTTCCTTAAACATCGTGAGCCTCAGTTTCCTTATCTCTAAAATGGGGTCAAAAATACAAGGTCCGTATGCCTCAGAGAGTTGTAGAATTCACCGTCAAGAACAGAGAATAGGGGCGCCTGGGTGGCTCAGATGGCTGGGTGTCTGCATTCAGCTTTGGTCATGATCCCAGAGTCCTGGGATCGAGCCCCACATTAGGCTCCCTGCTCAGCAGGAAGCCTGCTTCTCCCTCTCCCACTCCCCCTGCTTGTGTTTCCTTTCTCGCTGTCTTTCTCTCTCCCTCTCTCTCTCTCTCAAATAAATAGATAAAATCTTTTAAAAAGAACAGAATGGATGGAGGAATTATTAGTAAGGCAGGGGGCTGGAGTCAGGTATTATGTTACAAATGGGAAGTATTGGTATTATTGAGAAACTTACAATGTAGACTTTCTCTGCTGAGTCAGTCAGAGGGAGAGATCAAGTGTGAGGGGTTTTTTTTGTCACCAGAGGGCTTCCAGAACCAACAGCAAATGGCCCCTGAGCATCAGTATAGTTACATTTTAACCAGTGGGGTATCTGCATTTTTTCGACACATCAGTTACAGGGTACCTGTGTGCATTGCATCAAACCAAATGCTTTGCAGGGTTTCAAACTCTTTGGTAACATATTCTACTTGAAAAATAATTTTCAGGGGCACCTGGGTGGCTCAGTCGATCGAGCATCCAGCCCTTGATTTTAGCTTAGATCATGATCTCAGGGTCATAGGATCAAGCCTGGAGTTGGGCTCCGCGCTCAGCTCAGAGTCTGCTTGTCCCCTTCCCTATGCTCCTCCTCTCTCTCTCTCTCTCTCTCTCTCTCTCTCTCTCTCTCTCTCAAATAAATAAAAACTTTATTTAAAGAAAGTCATTTTCAGGCACCTGAGTGGCTCAGTGGGTTAAAGCCTCTGCCTTTGGCTCAGGTCATGATCCCGGGGTCCTGGGATCAAGCCCCGCATCGGGCTCTCTGCTCAGCAGGGAGCCTGCTTCCTCCTCTCTCTCTGCCTGCCTCTCTGCCTACTTGTGATCTCTGTCTGTCAAATAAATAAGTAAAATCTTTATTTAAAAAAAAAAGGAAAGTCATTTTCACCTTTTTTTTCCCAGAGGAGTTCAGAATAAAATATGACACTTTTCATATCATATCTTCCTTTTTTGCATGAGACCCGAGTGACAGCTGGAAGGTAGCTGGGGGACCAGGTCAAAAGGAAGTCTTATTACTCTCTTCATGCATGTGTAAAGCCAGTGTTCTGGACCTTGCTTAGAAAAGAATGGTCCTAGTGTTGCTAGGATGACCTTCTGACCATAAATATGGTCAGGAGCCCTGCCTTCTTTTATTTTTTTTTTTCAAGATTTATTTATTTATTTGAGAGAGAGAAAGCACACAGCAGGGAGGTGCAGAAGGAGAGAGAGAGAGAATGTCAAGCAAACTCCACTGCTGAGCACAGAGCCTGATGTGAGGCTCGATCCCATGACCCTGAGATTGTGACCTGAGCCAAAACCAAAAGTCAGGTGACCATCCGACCGCATCCTCCCTCCCCCTGACTCCCCAGGTGCCCCAAGTCCCTATTTCAAGTCTTGTAACACCTCAGGGGACCCCCGTTACTCTCCTGCCATAGATTCTGGCGCATGAATAAAGGAATCACTATTCTTGGAAAACGAAAGGATTTTCTATTCCGGGTCTATCGGTAGAGACATTCGCCCACCTAATTAATCCAGTCTCACTAACTAAAGTTCAAGATAGCGGCACCCTTAACCAGGTGCATTAGTCCGTGGAAGGAAATTGGATTGCACTTGTTATTTAAGAGCCCCAGACTCCTGGGCGGGACACTGAGTTCTAAAATGCTGCTCGAAATACCAGTGATTCTTTAGCAAGTGCAGCCGTAGACGGAGACCCGGGTCTCCAGGCAGCGCCTCATGTCCCCCGAGTTTGACATTTACAAAGAAATTTTGATCAAAGGCCCTCTTTTGTGTTAATTCTGCGTCTCTTTGTAAATTCTGTTTTCTTTTTGTGGCCACCCCTCAAAATGAGCTTGTAATATTCACCTACAGCTCACACAGTGCGGAGGTGGAAGATGTGGACAGAAGAGCCCGAAGGCACGGGGGAGGGGGTCTACATTTGACAAATGCTTTGTATATGAGAAGAATTTGCTTTGTGGTAGATTTGTGGAAGAAAATACAGCCCGTCTGTTAAGAAGTGGCAGATTTCAGCGGGGGGGGAGGGGCATTGGCAGGACACCGTTGTTTGCCCCTGACCCCACCCGGAGCCTTGGGGACTCTGCCCAATAGTGCCACATTGGGTGGCTTGGGAAGAAAGGTCACACTGGCTACATTCTCGTTTGTTCTTAACCTTCCTGCTTTTGCCTCAGCTGTACCCCCTTTCCAGTGGGTGGTTCCATGAGCGTTCGCCGGCTGTGTGGCAAGTAAACACGTGTGTGTCTATGAACATAATTTTAGGATGCACAGTCTGCCCTCAGTTATTCATACCTGCCTTGCAAACTTTGGAAATGACTAGAACCGAGCTCCCCAGTCCAGCCAGGCAGCCCCCTTACCTGAAGCACCATCAATCCCTGTAAACTCAGAGAATACAGTTTTCTATATAAATCAATTCTTGTATTAGGAAAGAAAAATCTTTTTAGTTTGTTTGTTTTTCCCCAGTGGAGGTGAGGCCTCTACTGACTTTAGATTCTTCTTTTCTAATTCAAGAATTGATTTATATAGAAGACTTTCCAAAGCTATACAAACCAAATGCTGCTTTTGCTTTTAGAAAGACATAGGTAGCTTTGTAAATGTCATCTGGGCCATCTTGAGAAATCCCGGAAACGGATGACCACACGCAGCCCGGGACTGCAGGCATGCCAGACCTGATACTAGGAGTTCCCTTCAATTCATTTTGATGAATTTACTTTTACTGAGTCCCTAACAGCATGCAAAATTCAGTCTGATTTCTGTGGAGGTACAGAAGATATAACCAAAGGTACCAAAGATATAACCTGTCTTCACTGGGTATTTCTAATATTTTTCTTTTTCTTTATTTTTTAAAATATTTTATTTAGTTATTTGACAGAGATCACAAGTAGGCAGAGAGGCAGGCAGAGAGAGCGGGGGAAGCAGGCTCCCTGCCAAGCAGAGAGCCTGACTCGGGGCTCGATCCCAGGACCCTGAGATCCTGACCTGAGTCGAAGGCAGAGGTTTTAACCCAGTGAGCCACACAGGCTCAATGTTTTTTTTTTTTTTCTTAATGTATATTTTTCTTAATGTATACAATCTATATATTCACCTTGGCTATGTTGGCTGTGTTTCTGAGGACTGGGAGTTCCTTTAAAAAAAGAGAGTGTAAGCAACTGGTGATTAAGCATTGTCTTCTAGGGAGGTGATATTGTATAAGCTTTGAAGTCAGACAGTGAATCAACGGTATATTTGCCACAGGCAACCCTTAACCTCCTCTAACCTCAGTTTCTTCACCTCTAAAATGGGGATGATAACATTTAGCTTAGTGTCTGACATAAGGGAGACATGTTAATACATCTTTATGTAGAAGTTCATTTTAGGCTTGTGTCTGAAAGCTCAAAAATAGAAATCTACAAATAATTGAACCAGATTACTTAGAATTGAGATAAGAAAGCTGATGCCATCTTTTGATCATTGCCATATGACTGTTAAGAGGACGAAGCTTTAGAGGGAGGCATCCGGCAACTAGTCTCGAATGAGCAAGTGAGTGGATCGAGAAAGGAAGGAAGGGCGGGCCCGGTGTGCCGTGGCTGCGAACAGTAGCGTCCTCGGTAGTGAGGTTCTCATGAGTGTTGATTGTCTGGGTTGCCCTAAGGGACCCTGGAGACAGCCCTTTTGGTGGATTCTTGGGTCTGACCTCATGGCTATCTCCAATTTAGGCTGCAGACAGGTATGTGGGGGTGCCTTTGGGAAGCCCCAGGGCACAGTAGCCAGGGTCCACATTGGCCAAGTCATCATGTCCATCCGTACCAAGCTGCAGAACAAGGAGCATGTGATTGAGGCCCTATGCAAGGCCAAGTTCAAGTTCCCTAGCCGCCAGAAGATCCGCACCTCCAAGAAGTGGGGCTTTACTAAGTTCAATACGGATGAATTTGAAGACATGGTGACTGAAGAGCGGCTTATCCCAGATGGCTGTTGGGTCAAATACATCCCTAACCGTGGGCCCTTGGACAAATGGAGGCCTCTGCCCTCATGAGAACCTTGGCACTACCCCTTCCTGTCATATTCATGCCCACCAATACATCCAACTTCCTGTCAAAAAAAAAAAAAAAAAAAGAGAGAGAGAAAGAAAGGAAGGAAGGAACAAAAGAGGAAGGATGGGCGGAGGGAAGGGGAGAGCGAGGGAGAGGAGGTAGGCTTTCTTGAGTACCTGTGTTCTTTAGTACTCTTGGTCCTGGTCTTGTTCAATGATACGGGATTCACAGCTGATCACACTGGCTATGGATTGGTTGGCTGGCCTTCTTCCTTCCCTTGGGCGTTTTTACGAAAGTCAGATGAGCCATTACACTGACATTCTTCAGCATACGCAACCCTGGGCCTTCGAACCCAACTCCCTGCATGGAAGGCTGCTCTGTTAACAGGCTGCTCTACACATCTCTCACCCCCTTCCTCTCCCGCCCCACTACTTCCTAAACTTTGTAATTCCTATTTGTGAACTTCTACATTCTTATAAATACTAAGGGCCGTGGAGAGGTATCAATAGCCTAAGTCTTGTATAGAAAGTCCTCTCAAATGTGCAGAAAGAAAATGCATTTTTCATCTTAGGAAACCTTGAATAGGTTGGGCTCAAAGTCTCCACTGCCATAGTCTTCAGCCTGCTTTTCCACAGATGGCTCTTTACCTGAAAAGCGTAGCACCTTTTTCGGACTCCAGTAATAGCTTCGTTCTGCTCTTTAAAAAGAAATTGGGGAAGAAATTGAAGTGCATTTCAGAATTTGTTTCTACTATCATATCTGTGAAAGTATCATATAATTATATTGCATTTCTTTTTCAGATTGGCAAGTTATGTGCCCATTCTCAACAACGCCAGTATAGATCTGCTTATTATCCTGAAGATCTGTTTATTGACAAGAAGGTATTAAAAGTTGCTCATGTAGAACACGAAGAAACCTTATCCAGCCGAAGGAGGTAAGGGGATTCTGCTTTTTTCCCCCCTCTGTTTCAGCATACAATTAACAATTGTGTTGTAAGGTGAAAAACTTTTGGAGTGAAGCTTCTTAAATACACATTATTTTGTTCTTTTGAGTAGAGTTTGATTAATTAATTCTACCATTTGTAAATGCTAAGGAAAAGAGATATCACATTATATCTAAGCCATATTTAAATGTAAAGTTACCCTATGTAAATATCCAGCACAGTACTCCCTGAATAGGGAGTCCGATGTGGGGCTTGATCCCAGGTCCCTGGGATCATGACCTGAGCCAAAGGCAGCTGCTTAACGACTGAGCCACCCAGGTGCCCCCAAGATATTTGTTGACTAAACAAAATGTTTTCTGCTTATGATCTGGTCTCACAATTTTATGGCTTCGCTTGTGGTTTTCCCATTATTACCAGTGAGTCAAGGTCAAGTTCACCAGAAAGAAACTGGCAAGACACACTCATGTGCATAAACATACCGCACATTCTGTACACTCTTGTCAGTATACAAAATGAAGGATTCAGTTTCTGTTTCTTAAGACAGCAGTCAAGGGACTAAATCAAAGTTTGTTTCTGATTCTCTTCTTTCCTCCTTCCCTCATCCAGATGACCTCTTTCCCTGTTCTAGTCATGGTTACAAATAAGGGGTGGCCATTGGATGGGAATCCCAACACAGGTCTAGGAGAGGTGCCTTCCCAAAAGGAGTGCACATGTCCCCAAGCCTGCCACTGGCTCAAAGAATAGCCAGACATGATTTCTGCTTCCTGATGACTGGCCTGCAGATGGAAAATTAAGAGATGAAATCAGCAACATCTCAGATGTAGGCTAAATGAAGCCATTCATATCCATTTACTACAGGAGGTTTTAAAGTGATAACTCTTAGTCATCACTATGACATCACAAACTCTTAGTTTGGAGTGAGAGAAGCCAGTAAGGCTGCATGAGAGAGAGTCCTCCAAAGAAGCATTTCAGGAAGTCCCATGTTCTCTTTTGTTGACTTCCAACCAAATGGATGTCTAGTTTCCCTGTAGCAACAGTTTTAAAGTGTGACTCAGAGACCCAGGAAGTCACAGAAACTCTTTCCAGGGAGTCTGAGATGCTCCTTTTGCTAACTACTTATCCATGTGAACCTGGGTTTTGTTTATATACTTTAACCAAAACAACACATTGCAGCAGATTGAATGCAGAAGCCAATGGGAGAATTCAGCTGTCTCCTATTAAGCCAGGCTAAACATATTTTGTAAAAAAGACAAAACCAATATCAGTTTCTCACTATTTTTTTCATAAAAATAGTACTTATGTTAACACATAATGGCTCATTATTTGTTTCAAATAAATAAATAAGTAAATATTTCCCCCCTGAGTTTCACTTTCTAAAGCAGTAAGTATCTAAAAATATATATCGGACCAACAAAAGCTCTTTGGGGCCCTCCATCATTTTTAGGAGTATAGAGGGGTTGTATTCATTATCCAGTGCTACATAACAAATTTCCCCAAAACATAGTGATTTAGAACAACTAACATTTATTATCACAGTTTCTGGCAGGAATTCGAGAACAGCTTGGCTGGGTGGTTGTCAGCTTGGTCAGTTTCTGGGGCTGTAGTCATAGGAAGTGCAGATCTACTTTCCAAGTGGCTCACTTAGCAAGGTAGTGCTGGTTGTTGAAAGGAGGCCTCAGTCCCTCACCGCATGAACCTTGTGAGTGACTCTGCAACATAGCTACTGGCTTCCCCAGAATACAAGATCCATGGAAGAGCAAGGAGCAAGCTGTATTGTCTTTTCCGACCTAGTCTGGGAAGTGACGTACTGTCAAGTCTGGTATCTGTTTGTTAGAAGTGAGTTCCCAGTTCTAGTCCACACTCAAGGGGAGGGAAATTAAACTCCACCTCTTGAAGGAAGGAGTATCAAAGAATTTGTGGACAAATTTACAAACCACCACAGGGGTCCTGGCACCGAAATATTTGAGAACCATTTCCCTATAGCATAGGAGAGTTTTAGGAAGTGTTTTTCATTCTGGGGAGACAAAATTTGGTCATTTCTCCAAACCTTTAACCTTTGACTTTCCTTTGTCTGTTGTTCTCAATTGCTTTCACACTTTGCCCAGACCACCTGAGAAATTAACCTCAGTCATGGATCTTTAACTAGGGGAAACCTCTTGCGTATTGTACTGAAGTGAATAAATTATATTTATATTGTATTATTACAATATATAATATATCATATTATATATCAATATCACAATAATTAATGAAGAATCAATATCTTATACAATTATTTTTATTAATTTATTATTATTTTATATAATTATATAATTTATAATTATATTATTTATAAATAACCTACAAAAATAAAATATAAATGTATTATATTATATTATACTACATAATTATTCATTTAAAATTAATAAGAGGGCATCTGGCTGGCTCAGTCAGCAGAGCATGTAATTCTTGATCTTGGGATTGTAAGTTTGAGCCCCACATTGGATATAGAGATTACTTAAAAATAAAATCTTTAAAAAAATGTTTAAATAAAATTAACAAAAGGAATGTTTAAATTATAAATTACATTTATATGTTATAAATGTAATATATTTGTATGACATTATACAGTAATATGTATTTTTATATATATTGCTTTATTCAACTCAACAGACACTTAGGAAATACCTGTCATGGGCCAGAATGTGTACTGGCATCAAAACTCAAGACAGAGGCTCAACTCTCCAAAGCAGTCTAATGTGGAAATAGACTTAAATGCAAATACTTCCAAAATAGTTTTATAAGTGCAAAGGAGTGTCCAGAGTCTATCCCTAGAGGCAGCCTACAGGAAAAATGAGAGCCTCTGCCCAGGGAGATATAGTGGGCCTCCCTGGAGGAAGTGGTATATGAATCAGTCCCAGCATCATATGCAGAGCTTATTCAAATGAAACACACCGGCCCAGTTCCATTTTGAGACAACCCTGCCAACCTACACACATTTATGAGTAAGTAGGAGGTGCTACTTGATCAAGGGCCTGCTGCCATGGCTTCTGTCTGGGGTTCTCGTGGGACCCATTCCCTACTGTCCTACTGGGGAGGGCTCTATGGGGTCGATTCCTCTACAGAAAAATGAAATGGATGAATGGGTTCTTGGCCGGGCACCCAGATTTGGCACTTTGTTTAGATCGCTTTCTGAACTTGTTGCTAAGCCCAAAAGAAAAGATAGTAAGAAAAACTACATAGCTTGCAGGCTTGATTAATTGGTGGCCGGGCAAGGCTCGTTTGAGTGTTGGAAACACAGCCTGCCCCATGGTGCTTCTCATCTCTTGCAAACTAGAGCCTTAGAGTCCGAGTCAGAACAACAGGAGAGTGTCTGATTTCCTTAAGCTCCCTCCAGTAGGCATTGTAAACCCTTTTAGGGAGAGGGGAGACTCAGGGATTAAGATCATCTCTTGCCCATGCCCTGGCCCCTGCAATCTGATGTTATTAGGAAGGTTTGGTTTGACGGAGGGTTAGTACCTCTATAAATTTCTCGGTATGTTCTGCACAGCCTTTCACACTGGTCCAGAAAAATCTATGTGCCTCCGACACCCCTCACATCGTTGCCCAAGCTCCATCCTCCTCGGGTAAAAATATGATAATTGCAAAGGAACCCTGTTGTAGCTTTCCCTCCCTGGAGGTTGGGAGCAAGCTGTCTGAATCTGATTATGAGTTGAAAAGCCCTTTCCTTATTAAAATAACAACACACAAAGAAATGCAGGATTCCTTTGGTAGCATTCAGAAGTCATCTGTTTGTTTTGTCTGCCCCCAACTGGGTAGTTTGCAACACACAACTAATCTTAGAAATAGCTTAGTTCAATTTAAAGGCGATTTAATACTCAACCGGTGGCCTGCCTATGGGATTCAGTGTTCCGTTAAGGTAGAAATATTGAAAATATCTGTCATCGGGTTTAAAACAGGGTAGGACAAGATGCGCAAGTAAGCAGCTAGGATCGAAGCAATGTGATTTCCGTAACCCTTGCCAGCCCTGGTATCTTCGTGTCTTCTCCCTCTCCCTCCTGTGGCCTCCTGAATGTCTCCTTCACCCCTTCCCATATGATGCCTTTTACCTTGTCATCCGCGCATCCCCCTGAAGTTTGGTGGAGAGCGTGAGCACTGTCTGTCCTTTCTCTAAGCGCCCCCGTCTCAGTGGAATAGTCCATCCTGGCCCACCAGCTAATGTTGTGAGAAAGGGGCAGAGTCCCTCCAGCCCAGTGAAACTACATCTGTGTAAGCCACCCTTCCCCTTCCCGCACTGCCTCTCCTCCCCTCCCCCTCTGACTTGGTCTAAAGGGGCAATGGATTGGGTGGCACTAGTAAATGACCTAGAAAGAAAAGAACAAAAGCCAATCTCAGCTCCCTGTCAGACTGCTGCTCTGGTTTGGCTAGGCAGCTTTGTAAGCTCAGTGGTGCTTTCCACCCTCTGAACAAAACAACAAAGTATGTCCCGAGTGAATCAACGAGTTTCGGGTCTGGTACAAGTCATTCTGCCCTAAATAGGACTCTACTTCTTTCACCATTTGTCAACACCGTCTATATGCTAAGCATTGTGTACGGATTAGGCTCTGATGAATAGGAGGGCCTCCGAGCCTGGTTAGGGGGAGACACACACAAATAAATAATTTTCAAATGCCAAGGGCAAGTGTCCCCGCAGAGCTGTGTCCGAAACGGTGGTGGCTCCATGGGCTGGGGAAGGTAGCCGTTCTCCTGCGAAAGTCAAGAAAGGCTTCTTGGAGAAGGTAAACTCTGGAGCCTGGCCTTGGCGGAAGATGAGAAACTCAACAGATGGACGAGGGAAGAGAGGGTCTTCTAGGCAAAGGGAACTGCATGAAAAAAAAGTACAGGCTAATCTCTGGAATGGCAGAAAATTTGAGTTTGGGTCAGATGGTGCAAATTTCTCTACTGCTGAATTAAACCTGCTCCTGCATTGTTCCCATTATAATTATTTTAGCTTATTCGCTTTTCTGGGTTTTCCGTTTTTTTTTTTTTTTTTTTAAAGTAATGAGCTCCTGTTACTTTATATTAAGAAAAAAAAAAAAAAAGAACCTTAATGATAAAGGAGAAAAGTTCAGGATCTGCAGTTGGGGATGAAAGGCTGTTTTTACTTGTGGTGCTTTCCAATTAGTGCCGCTTTGATGCTTGCCCAAGCAAATCACTGCAGGAAAGCCAAGGGTATCCCCCCCACACACACCACCCGGGAAGGGGACGCTCCTCTTGAGGACGGTGGGAGCCCTCCAGGGGAGATCGCGTGCACCCAGCCTCAATATTTCAAAATGGCTCATGCATGCAAAGGGGCCCTGTCCTTTAGTTCCACATTTAACACATTGAATAGAAAGCTCTAGGAAGAGACTTTTATTTTTTTCCTGAGCTGACTGCTATAAGCAAGTGTTGGGTTTGACCTAAGTGAGAGCCCTACGCTCCACTATTTACATGCCAAGTGGTATGTTTGGCATGCACGTATTAGAATAAAGTGGAATTGGAATCAAGGAACGTTCCCTTCAATCAAGTTGTTTTTCCCATCCCAGACAACTAATTGTCCGAAAGTTCTATTTTTTTTTTCCCTAGAGACAATTCCGTTGAGCTGACTGCCTTAGTGCATGGGTGGAGGTTCTTTTGTTGTCTGTCATGGGCTACTAGCACAAAAAGAAGAAATCTGGCCTGAGTCCTATGTGGGTAATTAATATGTCACCTAATTTCGTTTCAGGTGTCTTTCTTTAAAGAGAGAAATGAAAATATTCACCTTGCCTCCTTTTGAGATTATAAGCAGAAGGATAGGAGACCTTATTTAAGGGAAGATAATAAAAGCGAAAGACCCTCCTTTCCTAGAAGGAGTTTAGGAGGAGGGACAAAGAAGAGGGGAAATGAGAGAGGCCCACTAAACTTGGTAGGAGGTAAACTGCTCCTGTCACACTCTGTTGCTCTCCGCCTGTGGTGTCAGAGGACACTATCACCTGTTGTCGCTCTCTTTTGAAAAGCTCATTAACTCTCCAACAGTTTCGAAAGGCTCTCTTCTAGCCTGCAGAATAGTATGTCTGGATTGATTTTCAAAAAAATCCAACTTTCTCTTGGGAGACCAAGAGCTAGTTTCCCTCCCACCGTCTGTGGAAGGTTCCGAGGGAAGGAATGGCTGGTCCTGTAGTGCCAGTTTGTGGATGGTCTCACCCCTGGAGGCCCCGAGAGTTCTTTGAGAACCTGCATTTGCTTCATTATTCTCAGGTGCTTTTCTAATCAAAGGCACCATGGATTCTAACATGAATAACGTACACTGAGAACCAAAAAGAACTCCGTGAACTTGCCTATCAAGGATAAGTTTTAGAAGAATAGACATAAAAAGCCTACTGGAGAGACAAGTCTAGAAGGAAATATGTCCAAATATTCACAGTGACCATCTGGCCAGTAGGACTATGAATAGGGTTTTTTTTTCCCCTTTCTACCTTTCTGTATTTTCTAAATTCTCCACAGTGAGCGTATGTTTCTTTTACAATGAGGAAGAAAACCAACAGGCTTTATTATAAAGGATGAAGGAAGAAATAGATTTTTTAAAATTATTTTCTTATTTGGCAGAGAGAGATCACAAGTAGGCGGGGAGGGGGGGAGTAGGCTCCCCACTGAGCAGAGAGCCCGATGCAGGACTCGATCCCAGGACCCTGAGATCATGACTTGAGCCAAAGGCAGAGGGTTAACCCACTGAGCCACCCAGGTGTCCCAGGAAGAAATAGATTTTAATCATTGTTTGCAGCTCTTGGAAATTTCTTGACTCCCTCCTTGCCCATGCTTTTAATTCATGCCGAGCCACATCTCTGGCCCTCTTGACTGTCTCTGTCCATTGCTCCAAGGGACACCCCTCCACCTAGTAGACAAGCCTCTCTTCCTCTCAGCCCTTCTCTACCCTTTCTTGGGGTTATATCTCAATAAAGCTGATCTAACATACCTTTCATCCATTTGAAGTATATAATTCAAGTGTTCTTAATATAGTCACGGAGTTGGGCAACCATCAACAACATCAATTTTAGAACATTTTCATCACCTCAAAAGACATCCCATGCCCTTTAGCTATCATTCCGCAGCCCTCTTCTCCACCCCCCAAGCCCTAAGCAACCACTAATCTGCCTTTTGTCCCTATAGATTTTCCTATTCTGGACATTTCACATAAATGGAATCATATAATCTGTGGTCTTTTATGATGGGCTTCTTTCACTTAGCATAATGTTTTCAAGGTTCACCCATGATGCAACATGTCTGAATACTCTATTCCTATGTAAAGCCAAGTAGTACTCCATTGTATGGACTGTATATTTGTTTATCCCTTCATCAGTTGATGGACACCTGTCTGGTCTCACCTTTTGGCTGTTGTTAATAGCACTGCCAAGAGCATGCATATACATGTACTTCTTTGAGTACTCATTTGTGATTCTTTGGGGTATATACCTAGGAGCAGAATTGCTGCACCACATGGTAACATCTATACTTGACTTTGTAAGGAGCCTCCAAACTGTTTTCCACAGCAGCTGCACCATTTTGCATTCTCACCAACAATGTGAAGGCTCAACTTTCTCCACATCTTCAGCAACACTTGTTGTTGTCTATTTTATTTTATTTTATGGACTTTTTTTTTTTTTATTATAGCCATCCTCATGGGTGTGAAATAGCATCTCACTGTGGTTTTGATCTGCATTTCCCTGATGACTAATTGACATTTAACTGGACTTCATCTCGGCTCTCCACATCCGGTTCTTACACACGAATCCCTTTGAAGGCCACCACTGTCCCACCAGGCAAAGACCATTCAGACTGCTTACCAGATTAGCCCAGGGGGTTACCCATCCCACTAGCTAGCTAGTCTTTGAAAAAAAAAAAAAATGCCGGGGTAAATATGTAGGGAAAGAACATGGTTATGCTTATTAATACCCACCTCAAACAATGAAGGATTTATGCATCTTGCATGTAGAAAATAGTTACCTGGAACTCAAAAAAAATCTTAATTTTCTTGCATACTATCTAAAATATACTGTATTTTTCATTAAATATTCATATTCTACTGGCTTATAATAATGGTAATATTGACCATGATTGATGTTATGGGGAGATTACTTTGTGCCAGGGACTATGCTCAACACTTTACAGGCATTGTCTCAATCATCACAGCAACCGATCATTAGCTTCATTTTAAAGTCAGGGAACCTTAAGGCTTCACCACCAAGTAAGGAAGGAAGTAGCTCGTATTTGACACTTATGTGGGTCAGACTCCAAAATCAGTGCTCTTACCTACTACTCCTAACAGGTTTTCAGGGGCTGTTCTGAGACTTCAACCATCATTACAGCATGCTTGCTAAATGAAACTGTGTTCTGAATTCGAAACAATTCATCCAGCAGCAAGTTTTTCAAACACAGTCTCTTCCTAGGGCCATCCTGTATGTCCTCTGGCAGTAATGAGTACTCTGTGACATGGGGTGGCCTTTTACGTCCCCAAGTTACCTTGCTCAAATTTCAAAGAGATTCCCCTGAGTTCTAGAATTTGATGACCCCGATTGTGTTCACATTATTCACATTCTTTGCGGTTTTCTTAGACATTTAACTTGACCCGGCCAAGTAATAGCCTTCCATGCTAAAGCGGGAGGTCTTGTGTTTACGGCAGCCCCTCATCCCCCAGATGTTTAGACGGACCCTCTCTGAATCTTCTCCAGCTTGCCAGTGATCTTTCTGATCAGCTCAGAAAACTGCAAGCGTTCAGGGGCTGGGAGAAGTTCAGAGTGTTTTTTTTGTTTTTTGGTTTTGGTTTTGGTTTTTGTTTCTTTTAACTTCTAGGGAAGTCAAATTGGAAAGCTTTGCCATGAGTTCAATTTTTCTTGCCATGTGCTTATCTTAGAGTTCAGAGGTAGGAGGAGGCCTAAGGGAAGCTCTTTCATTAAAGAGCAGGCCATCACCTCCCATAGACTAATGGCCATATTCCATTTCCTCACGGAGTGGGGGGAATTACTCGGCCTCAGCCTTTACTCTTTTGGTTTCCACTCTGGGGAACTGTATTATTACCTTGTAAAACAGAACATCTCTCCTATTAGCGTTAATTGAACCCATCTTTTTCCTGTTAGAAACTATAATGTTGACTTTTATTTTCAGAGCCCTGGATGGAACCTTTTCACTTTGGAGGTTGACAGAGCTCAGCCACAAGTAGTAGGCTGTGAGGGGGTTTGAGCATAGCAGGAAGCAACTGCTGGCGTATTGGGGGTTATATATAGCCCAATAACCTGTTTTGAGTTGTTCTGTCCATCACCCTGGCTTTACTGTGACCTGAGTCTTTGTGAAAATGTGCTGAGTATTCTAAGTGCTCTCCCTCTTCTAAATCATCAGTTGAAATGAATTGTTTGATGATAATAAAGCGGAAAAATGCAAGAAAATAATTTCCACCAGCCTTTCTTTTTTGGCCAGATCTGAAAACAACCCCCAGAGGCCTGTATATCAGGCTAGTCCATTCTTCGCCTGGAGACAGTATTGAATAATTACTCCACTGCCAGCAAATTCCCTGGCCGAAGTCTCCAAAAACTTAGTAGAGACTTAAGATAGACTTGGTTATGAAGAACACTTTACCTTGTTTCTACCAAGAACATTGCTCGAGAAAAAGAAAGAGTATTTTATTTGTTTGTTTACCATTGGACATCTGTTGTATAGATAATTTAATATTTCTTTATAAGCATATCCACTCCTCTCCAGTCTATAGGGTCTTATTTTGTGTGTCCATGGACAGCTGAAAAAAGGTAATAGGCCAGAAATTTTGCTGGGTATTTATGTGTGTGTGTGTTTATACCTATTTGCATATGTAATGTACTTTCTCTCTCCTTCCTTCTCTCTCTCTCTCTCTCTCTTGCTCTCACTCTCTCCCCACCCCACATATTTGTCTTGTAGCATAAAAGCCCAAGCAAATAAATAGTAAAATATACTAGGATCCACTCCCTCTTGTCTACCCCCTCCATAGTTATCACAATATACAGACAAAGAACAAAGAAACCTTCCTCCTCTGGCAGATACGAGTTTCTCTGACTATATTCTCAGGAGAATTTCATAGAACGTCTACTGCTCTGAGCACCCTGTAATTCTGATCTGCAACTATTAGCCCGAGCCTATATGGAAAGGGGCCATCTCTAGGGTAATAGCATTGTAAATTACAATCAATGCACTCAATTACACCCAGAAACCAAAAGATATGTAGTGCTCCAGCGTGCCTTGTAATCAGCACCTTTGAGAATGGAGGTAACAGCATTCTGAACAAAAAATGGAAGCCGAACACGTAAGAAAATGAATGTTGGAATTAAATCATCCTTCTGATAGGAGCAGTACCTTATATGGCAAGCAACTTTTTTTTTTCCCTAATATCATTTTATTGATTTAAAAAAAAAAAACTAAATTGTGGCCTTGTAACCAAGAATATCTTAAAATCATTTATGGCTCTATTCAGCCTGGCAGAGCCTTTCTGTCATGCTGATAAGGAAATTAAACTTTCCTCATACTGGGTTTACTTGCCTCTTATGCACAGATGCTTTCTCTTTTCTTCCAGGGAACTAATTCAGAAGTTGAAGTCTTTCATCAGCTTCTATAATGCTTTGCCTGGCTATGTCTGCAGCCACAGCCCCGTGGCTGAAAACGACACTCTTTGCTGGAACGGACAAGAACTCGTGGAGAGGTAATCTTTTTTTGAATGTTAAATATAACAGTGTTTGCAAAATATTCATCATATGTCCATCTTGAGATTGGTTATGTCTTCTCTCTGCCTTCATTAACTCCACAAGAAACATTCTAGAAAAAGCATACATGTGAGCATTTGTGACACACCCTTAGAGAATTTACAGACTTTGAAACACGTTGAGTACTGTGTATTCAGGGACATTTTACCAGGTGTACGGCATCAAACAGCAGCCCCCCCCCCCTTTTTTGTCTTTGGCTTCTTCCATTTCCCCTTTATGTGGACCCATATTTATTTATTGGTTTGAAGAAATCATATACACACTAATCGTTATCGTTTAGTGAGACTTAACTATGTATGAAGCGCCGTGCCAAGTGCTTGTCTGTATTAACTCTCTTTACACCAATCCTCAGAAGTAAATGCCACTATTTTTCCCCATTTTGTAGATGAAGATGGAGGACAGAAGGATGGGGAGGGGGAAAGGAGTACCATTTCACTGAGTGACGTTGCTGAGATGGTTGATCATTGAGTGTTAGTATAACGTGTGCCAACATTTGTTATCTGTGAAGAATTTGCTCACCAATGAAAAGGAAATAATATATATTCATTTATTCAGTAAATATTTACTGAGCACCTTCTAAGCACCAGTCATCCTAGTGGGCTAATGCCACTCCTGACCTCCATTGCTTCCCATGTGTAAGGAATAGTTTGGGATTAAAGGATGAAATCAGGAGGGTAGAAGGCTTAGAAAACCACGGGTCGCTGATGAACAGGTTTCTGAAACGATTTGTCCAAGTGGTAGCATCTTGTCGAGGAGAATATAGAAGATGCTTGAACTCGAGTTCTGAATTTTTTACTAATGAGTTGCTTAACCTGGGGCAAGCGACTTAATCTCTCTGGGCCATGGTTTCCCCATCTAAAAAGTGAGATGGTTGGATTAGAACCTTCTAGCTCTGGCAGGCTGTGGGGGTTTTTCACTTACCAGTTCATTCATTCATACATTTATGTTTTGAGATACTATGGGTTAGGCACCAAGGGATAGGAGTTATCCTAACCCTGGTTAGGTACCAGGGATATGAGGCTGAAGGCAGGAAGTTACCTGCTTGGAGGAGTTTACAATCTAGTGGGAACCAGCGTCAGGGCATGGGATAATTAGTCATGATGCTAAATGAATTAACAATATAATATAATGGGCTAGAGGAAAGCTTTGGAGCCAGATGAACCTGGGTTTGCTTCTCAGTCGTGGGGCATTGTTGAGTGGGTCACTCGACTTAGAAAGTCCCAAGGCCCTCTTCCGTAAGGAAAGGCATCTCACAGGGTTGTTGTCACCGTGAGGTGAGGTCATAAGCGTCCGTAGCAGACTGGCCCATGCCAGAAGCTCAGTTCACATTCCTCCTCTTCCTTCTCCTTTCTCTCTTCCCTGCACAAGGCAAAACACATGCCTGAAAACAGCTTGCTTCTCAACTAAACTGTTTTTACTGACCTGGGACCATGAGAATGAGGTGCTAATGGGATGAGACATTGAACTTGCATGGAGATAGACTTCCCTCCAGCAAATGTGAATCAGGCTACGGGGATTAATGGCCCCCATGCATCTACACTACTCTGGAGAAATAGTACATATTTATTATCCTCAAAGCTCATCAGGATCTAAGTAGAATCATGAAAATGTACTTAACTATTATGACATTTTTTTTAATTGTCAGAAAAAAGCAGTCAGTGTTTGGCTTTATCAAGAGCAGATGCTGTAAAACAGGTATAAACAATATAATCCTTGAAAAAGAAAATGCCCACAGGTCAAATATGTGGTTCTTGCATAAGCTTCAAGAGAAACCATTGAAGTAACTTACCCACTGGGATGTTAATATTGTAAAAAATGAACAATTCCCGAAAACTAATTTGTTTTAAGCAGCATATCTCCTAACCATGGTCTGTTCTTAAAGAGGAAATGTTAGTTAGTGATATATTTATTTGCTAATGTATTCATTCATTTCTTTATTCACTTAACAAGTATTTGAGCACCTACTATATTTCAAGTGTCAATATGGGTTTCTTTATTGTTGTGATTATTTAAAGCAAATGTTGGAATCCTGTTGGATATAATCAGATGATCCAATTTTAATTTATTCAAAAAAATTTCCCAGGCCTATGTTTTTTGAATTAGCGGGATTTTAAAAATCAAATTTGGCGAATATAAACTACTTCATGCCTGGTATGCTTTCTTGAAGGATTTTGCTCGAGAACCAAGAAAGTCCTCCCCTATCAAACGGTGGAATCCCAAGCCTCCTAAATTTGAATGAGTCTAAAAATTAGCCAAATGCACTTTTGCACCATTAAAATAATTCTGTTAACTGAAGTTTTTTGGTTTAATTTGCTGGTATCAAACAAAATAATAAAACAAATGGTAGAGTATAGAGAAAAGAGGTTATTTCAAATCCATTATTTATATTTCTGAACAATCTATTGTTTTAAAACAATTTTTATTGTTGACATGTGCTATCCAGGGAGGGAGAGAGGGTTGGAAGAAAGGAAGGAAATCCAACATATCTGTAGACAGTGTAAGGGAACTATAAGCCAGGAAGTGACTCTTCCTTGGGTAGTAACCTCAGGTTATAATTAACCTACACTTAAATTACTGACCTAATGCAATGATGGGACTAGGAAATAGTGTCAAACTAGATATTTTTTTTAAATTACTCAGGAATATACGTTTAATCATAGGATGTTCTGTAGCCCATGGACATTAATAAAGATTAGCTTCACACTGCACGTCTCATCTATAGTGAAACCTCTTTCCAGAGCTTTCCATTGAATTTCTCATTTCATTCAGTCTTAAATAACAATTGCCACTTCACACTGTCCAATCAGTTGTAACCTTGTTATCTTTACAGATTGGGTTTGTATTCTTTTCAAAGTATTTTACTTTTAGTCAAGAAAACTTATGAAAATCAAGGATCCTGAGAGGAAATGAAACTTATCAGTGGAGACACCTGATTAAAAGGAAAATATTGATGCTAAGGAAAATATGGATCAATATCCATGACAGCTGGGGCGTCAGAACCATTTACACCCTCCTTCTATGAATGTCCATACAGACACTCAACTTTCCAGGAGCTCGACAAGTCACTATCTCTCTAAATAGGGCTATGTTTCACATCCATTCAATTGTGAGCTCTTATGAAACCAATTGAAATATGAAAGAAGAGAATGTTTTCACAGATCTCGTCCGAGGGAGTACCAAGGAAGCCTGTCATTTATCCTCCCCGCCACAACCCTCCCCATCTCCCCATCTCCCCATCTTGGCTTGAGATAAAGATTGGCTCCAGGATTTAGCTGAGAAATCTTGGAATTAGCAAACTTGGCTTGTGCGATGTACACTCTTCTGAGCTACCATGGATCCTACAGGCAAAGATTTCCTGCAGTTGCCAAAGGCGGAAGATTCTCCGTCTTTTGCCTTTGTGGAACGACAGAGAATTTCAGAGCATTTCTGAATGCGAGAGAATCATAAAAGATCCCATGGGAGGAAGTTAACACTGGGCTTAACAACAAGTAACCGTGGGCTTTGCCTGCATTGGCGCTGAAAATACCTGTAGGAAGAGGGAGCAGCTTTTAGTAAATACATCCCCATACGCCCTCCTCATACCCCCTTTCGGGAATGTTAGGCCCAACTTCTAGGTCACAGACGAAAATTTTTATTCTTCTTCTGGATGGTTTGATACCATCTGGAAGGTAAGCCCCATTTACCATTGAATCAAGTTGATCTTTAAGTTAGTGTAACAGAAACTATTTTAATTGATACCTGTGCAAAAACTGCTAGTCAGAGAGAAAAGGGTGCTATCTCGTCTGGACATGGAGCGTCTAATAATTCAAGTTCATCCAATGAAGATGGAGCATGTCTTATATATGTGGGGGCATAGTAAGAAGTCGAATCCAGTGCCTGCTTCTGCTGAGGAGCTTACAACTTAATGAGAAGAAAGGGAAAATAATCAGCCAGTCTCTTTCCCCAGGAGTCCAGGGAGAGTTCCCTTCAGAGGCATCAAAGCAGAGGCTCTGCCCATCTCTGTGTGTGTTAATTGACGTGAAATTCACATAAGAGGAACTGTTCTGAGGTATACAATTTGGTGCTGACATTCTGTACATTTGCGATGTTGTATAATCACCACCTCGGTCTGGTTTTAAGACATTTGCATTGCTCCAGAAAGAGAGCTTGTACTCGTTAGCAGTCACCCCCCACTCCCTGCCTGCCTTAGCCCCTGGCACCCAGCAGTCCGCTTTCCGTCTCTATGGATTTACCTATGCTGGATGTCCCGTACAAATAGAATCATTGACTTAGCATGATGTTTTTAAGGTTCATCCAAGTTGTAGCATGGATCAGTACTCTGTTCCTTTTTGTGGCCAAATAATGTTTCATTTCATTGTCCAGATGTAGCACATGTTGTGCATCTACTTGTCAGTTTTATCCCCGCATTTATGTGACCCCAAGCAACCACTGCTCTATCAGGCTCCGCCCACCACCCCTGGATTCACTGTGGCTCACCCTTAAGGGTGAGGACGACAGGGCAGCCAAACCTTCATGCCTCCAAGCCCCGACATCTTTGACCACCCCCTAAAGGCTAGCCTCTCCCTCACCTCTCCTGTTTTTTTTTTTGTTGTTTTTTTTTTTTTATATCCCTTTGCAATTCATCTTCTGAGTCTTTTCTCTCAGCCCTGTGTATGCGGTCAACCAGCCTCTCCTTCAATCAGCACACCTCCCGTGTGGTTTGATGCTTCCCTAGTGACTTTGCGGCTCCTTAGTTCTATATATACAAGTGCTTATACTTTGTGTCATGACGTCTTTGTCCCCTTTGTGATTCAGTCCTGACTGCTCCAGAATATTGCTGGTATCTTCTTGACAGTCCTACAAAGCCACTTCTGCCCATGATGACTCAGTAGATCCATCTCGTGTTTTCTCAGGATGACTCTGGGACTCTCGGTGGCGCACGTGAGGCACCTGGCATTAGAGAAATAAACTCCCTGAGATCGACAGGGAAAATTTCACTGCAGGCGACTCTCCTCCCTCCTCTGTGGGCTCACCTCCCATTTCACCCGAGAGATTATATATGCACACGCCCACCCACCGTGAATTCTCCTTTATTTCCTCTGATCAAACAAGTCTTCCAGTGTTCATAATGCCTCTTCAGAATTTCTCTGCTTAGTTGGAAAGGCAGAAGCAGGAATACACAAAGCAATTATCTTAGTTCTCAAGGGGTTTTGCTCTTGTCTCAAGACCTGTTGAACGTTGCAGAAAAGGAGGGTAAGGAGACTGTTTCTCTCTGTCTTCTGCTGGGTTGGGGGCATAGACCGTGGCGTACCAACCAGTGGTAATGAACGCACGATTCCCGAACACCCAATATCCGCCATAAGCAATATAATTCTAAAGATGAGAGCAACAAGGGGCACCCGGCTGGCTCAGTCAATGGAGCATGGAATTTCTGGTCTCAGGGTTGTGGGTACGAGCCCCACATTGGGTGTAGAGATAACTTTGCAAAATAAATACATGAGTAATCTTAAAAATGAGAGCAACACAATGGTTTCTTCTGCCCCTGTAATCTAGAAAAGGTGAGGTTGTTTTCATGATGTCCTTATTTTAAGAATGCTGTGTTTTGAGGACTTTGGTGGAGAGAGACCAATTCCTAGCACCAACAAGTTGTTCCCTGGTGTACAGAACAAAATGGGAAGAATTTCAGAGCCTTCACGCTGATGGCGAAGGAACGAGGTGGAGATAAGACCTATATGCCACAGTGTACACACATGCACAGACAGACACACAGATGCACACCCACAGCTTACCACCATCACATCCAAACAGGCGGCTAGTGATACAGAGCAGGCACTATCTGTACCTCCCAGCCTCTCTAGCTAGAGCAAGTTATTTGTTATTTGGGTTTTACTTGTCTGTTTTTGGCTTTATGTGGTGGTTTTTCTCCAAATGGCTCAAGGCCGTGTACCTAGACCTTTATTTTTTGAACAAGATTTTATTTTTAAGTCATCTCTACACCCGACCTGGGGGATGCACTCACTACCCGGAAATCAAGAGCTGCACGCTCCAATGACTGAGCCAGTCAGGCGGCCCCATACAACCTCAAATATGGGATAGCCTACGGAAGCACCAATGGGGAAGTTAATATATGAGGCAGAATACAGAGCCAAGAGGTCGGGGACACAGGAAAGAAAGTAAACAATGGATAACGCACACAATATTCAAAGCCTTGAGTTAGGTCCTAGAGTCGTTGGATTCTAAGTCTGTGTCGATACCAGCCAGACTAAAATCTTGCTGGGGCCAAGGCACAGTGGCTCTTCCTAGCAGCCCCTGTGGTGAGGGTTTGAGAGTTAGACCCTGAGGTACATTCTTTCAGCATCCAAGGCTTTTCTTTTTGTGGCTCCTTCTCCCCTTGGCCACTAACCCAAGGGGGAGCTCTGCGGACAAAAGCCTGGCAAGAGTGGAGAAGGTTGATCTTACCAATGCCGAGTTCTGCAGTTCTTGCCGCCGTCAGACGTTGTTGGATTTCATTTCTGCTTCCGTTTTCCTGGAAGCAGGGACATGACACTTGATACTTTCTGATGTGGGGAATTGTCATGTTGGCCTGAGTGCGCGCCCTGGAATGAAGGTCCCGAAGCATCCTACTGCTTGCTGGGATGATAGCTCACATCTCCCACCTTGCTTCACGGAAGTCACAACTGTTCACAGAGAGGCTTGCAAGGACAAATGGGTCCTATAGAAATGACTTCATTTGGTATAGCATGAAGTGTTGATGGTAGCTCAAGGTTTTTTTTAAATCCTGGTAATGTGAGGGGCGCCTGGGTGGCTCAGTCGGTGATGCATCTGCCTTCGGCTCAGGTCATGGTCTCAGGGTCCTGGGATCAAGCCCTGTGTTGGGCTTCCTGCTCAGCAGGGGAATCTGCTTCTCCCCCTGCCCTTCCCTGCCATGCTTGTGCGCACACATTCTCGCTCTCTCTTTCTCTTTCTCAAATAAATAAAAAATTTTTTTTAAACCCTGGTAAGGTTCGAGACAGATACTTTTGGAGTGTACCCCCATCTAATAATCCCTCTAAGAGATTAGATTGGCATATTTTTCATCAGAGCTTTATGTCAAAAGTAGTGTTCAGTGACAGGTATTTTTCAGGACCTTCCATGGCAATATGTGACATTTATCCCTTAGGATTATGGTGTCGCATACAGTAGCTCTACCTTCAGAATTGAGTGAGGAAAAACCCAGCTCATCCTACTGACTGACAGCTTCACATGGCATGCTGTGTTTGGGATGGGCTGTCCTTTACTACCATCGCATCTGAAATGGCAGGGGACGTTGTCATGGCCCAGTATTGGTGTCTGTCACCACCTGGTAAAGGCTCAGGGCTTATTACTATGAACAAACTGTGTCCTACTAGTACTGATGCCGGCCCCTCCTGTGCTCAGTTGGACCATTTCATTATAGGGAGAATGTTTGGGGGCCTTCAAGGTCGGTCTCGGAATATTTATTCCTCAACAAGTAAGTACCCCCTCACAATCTCCCTCGAAATGTGATTCTGATGGTAGGTAAGGCTTGTCTCCTCTTAGGATCATGACTCAATGCACCAGAGCTCTTTGAGCCTTGAAGGCTTGAGAGAGGTGTCCCCGACGTACTATCATTGCTTTTGAGAAATTATTAACATACTAGAGTGTGTCTGCTCTTTCAATCTTATTACCTCCTTCAGAGCAAGTGCGTTGATGGGTCAGAGACTGATTATATAGATGATGCCTGTCCTCAGAACCTTTCCTACCTCTTCTCTGGGAAAAGCCTTGGGGGCCTATGGTCTTCAGTGGAGAGGATCATAGTAAGAAGATCCTGAGGGGTCAGTAAACGTGACCCAGATGACTGGTGCATCTTGGGAAGAATATAGTCTTTAGAATGATACAGGTGGAGATTTCATTTATTTTTTTATTTAAATTCGATTAGTTCACATGTAGTGCATGATTAGTTTCAGAGGCAGAGTTCAGTAATTCATCAGTTGCATAGAACACCCAGTGCTCATCATACCCCGTGCCCTCCTTCACGCCCCTCACCCAGTAATCCCATTCCCCACCACCCCTCCAGCAACCTTGTGTGTTTCCTGGAGTTAAGAGTCTCTTACGGTTTGTCTCCCTCTCTGATTTTGTCCTGTTTCATTGTTCCCTCCCTTCCCCTATGACCCTCTGTTTTGTTTCCTAAATTCCGCATAAGTGAGATCACAGGATAATTGTCTTTCTCTGACTGACTTATTTCGCTCAGCCTAACACCCTCTAGTTCCATCAGAGGGAGATTTTAATTTTGGTTCGGACACTGTGTGCTTCAGGCAGGTCATTGGACATCAGATTCTGTTACCAGGGGCACCTGGGTGGCTCAGTTGGTTAGGCATCTGCCTTCAGCTCAGGTCATGATCCCAGGATGCTGGGATCGAGTCCTACATCAGGTTCCTTGATCAGCAGGAGCTTGCTTCTTCCTCTGCTTATGCTCTCTCTCTCTTTCTCTCTCTCTCTCTCTCTCTGACAAATAAATTTAAAAAATCTTTAAAAGAAATTCTGTTACCAGATTTGTAAGATGGGGATGATACTCTACAGCATGTTGTAAATATGTGTTCTGGCATGTAGGCACTGAATAAATGATAGCCTTGCATCATTATTGTTTGGTTGAACAAGTCAGGTAAATGTCAAGAGCAAGGGTAAAGAAGTGTAGGCCATTCTTTCTATAAAAGTAAACTGGATCTGGGAGAAATATCTATAAGTCTTTTGGAAGCCGACTCTTGAATGGGATAGCTGATCAAACATGTTGGTACTTCTGTAGTTAGACACACAATATCAAAGAAAATAGACTCTTGAGACTTGGTTGTGTGAAAGATAGGGAAAAGTCTGTCAGGGAAGCGTCGCTTTGGAGCTTCCCATCAATGCGCCTTGCCCTCAGACCTCAGGCTTCTTTGATGATGTGACTGTCATGGTGGCCGTGATTCTTCTACCCTGCAGGCCACAGGAAGTGACCAGCAGGTGCCACTTCCCTACTGTACCTGGCCACAGTTCTTCCCCCAATGTACAAGCTCTTGGCAGCTTCTTTGAAAGAAGCTCAGCTCTCCCTGTTTTGTCCTTTCCTCCTATACGCAAGCAAGGACACAATATTGTTTGAGTTTCTGATGACTTTTACTGATAGACATACAGCCAAACAGCTGGGGCTTAGCGAAAAGCACACAGAAGCAACTTTCAACATTACATGGTGATCATAAAACCCAGCATAGTCGTGGTTAAGCATATCACTTTGGCATCAGCCGGCCTGGGTTTGGATTTCTGCTCTAGTACGCACCAGCTCTTTCTCTTCCCTGAGTCCCTGTTTCCCCATCTGTACAATGGGGCTGATAAGTTCTACCTCAACAGATTGTTGAGAGGATTCAGAGGGATGGGGAAATGCAGAATGTAGTGCCTGGAACACAGTAGGCCCTCAAGAAATGGTATCTTCTATTTCTGTTGTTCAAAGAAGCCTATAAAAAGGCCCTTGCAATTCTTCCCTGGAAGAGAGATGGAGCTAGGCCTGATTTTAGTTCCATTGAAAGACCCATTTTAATTCTTCAGGAATATAGCTTCACCCACTCCCTCTCATTTTTACCTTATTTCTTCTCCTTTCTTCGAAAACAAAACAAACTCCATCTTTGGTCCCAGTTGGTGTACACTTGGTTGGTGCACCTTGGTCCTGAGTGGTGGGCATTCGAGTCCCCCGGGGATCAGGTGAGAATTGTTTGCTTCTGAGGCTACATACCGGGCTGGCCTTCCTCCCTACACAGTGCACATTTTATAGCAAATGTGGCCTAAAGAGCTCCTCCTAGGGTTTCCTACTTGTGATCGACACAGGGAATCTTCCTCGAGTACTTACATCAGAAACCAGGACAGGTCTAGTTATAGGTCAAGTCAAGTTCCCCAAGGCTCTAATGTCCCTTCTGTTACCCTTGGCTTCACCTTTGTGGAAAAGAAGAGAGAGCATTAAAATCAGTTCTGATCTCCCAATTTCTTGAGCTGATGAATTTTATTCTTTTATGGGAGCATGGCTCTGATCCTTGGCTTTGTCACCTTTCTAATGAACTTGCATTTCCCCGTGAAGGAAAACATTTTAATTGGTGGCTTCAGTGTCAAAGGCTTCCTTTGCCCTCTCATATTTTAGTGACCCCCATATCGGGTGATCTCGAAAACCACCCAGACCGTGAGCTCTTGCCTGGTTTGGGCCTCTCATTTGCACAGCTTCAGGCCCAGAGCTGGGCTCTCGGATTCGGCTGGGAGGGACAGGTAGGAGGGTTGTGCTCCATAAGAACTAGGGCTGAAAACCTAATCTCCAAATACTCCTAGCGAGGACAAAGCCAAAAACTATTCTAGAAGGGGCCAGAAAAAGAGCTCTTACACCTACCTATCCTTAAGTCCACGGCATCTCTGCTGAGGAGCCAGAATCCTCCTGCCCCATGCCCTCGTCTGGGTTTAGGACCCCTCAGCCCCTGGGTGTCCCTCAAGGCTGGCCCCAGTTACTCTGTATGGGGAGCTTTTACTCATGTTTGTCATTTTCTACTAGCTCCTTCTCCCTACATATCCTCATTGCTTAGGTGCCCCCACCACAGAGTAACCTCTCCGAATGTGTTTATTGAACTCAGTGGATGAACCGACGAACAGAATTGTGGCCCAGCAAACCTGAGTACCAGGTCTGGCTTCCCCGCCCGGTCGCTGTGCGCCTTTGGGTGGACTACTACAGTTCTCTCGGTTTTGTCTTCTTCTGTGAGACTGTGAAAGGAATGCCTCTTCCTCACTCCCTCCGTAGGGTTGCTGCTAGCCTCCAACAAGAAAATGCATTTGAAATAGCTTTGAAAATTATGAAGCGCCCTGCATATACTAGGTATTAATGTAGGAAAAAGTAGACCAGATATGGCGGGAAGTTCTGCCCTGAATGAATGGAACTGTGTTGGCTTAATTAACGCAGTATTACTGGGCTCCCTTCACAAAGGCTTTAGCAGCTTCCTGAATCTCTCCCTCTCTCTCTCTGCATCTTTCCAGACATATTACTTTATAATTTTTTTTTTCTTGAAGCAAATCCACCTATCCCTGCAGATTCTATTCTTAAACAAGTCAGTCCACGGTGCTGAAGAAACCGGTCGGCCCTGGGTAAGGAACTACTTGGAGGGATCGCTAATGTCAGTTTAAATTAATGAAAAGTGTGAGTGACAAGCCGTTTTAAAATAAATGTAGTTTTATTACTTTCAAACACATGTAATAACAGCCCTGGGACTACAACCTAGAGAAAGATAGCCTGCATCAGAGAATCAAAGCGAATAAATACGAGTCCGTGATAATGAGCCTATTACTGGGAGAATGTCCTGCTGAAGACCAACATCTTTGAACTGGCTCACGTTCTCCTGGGGAAATTCATTCATTTAAGAAATGCTTTTACCCCCCTCCCTTCATAGATATGAGGAAAGCCCCATTAAAAAGCGCTACACTTGGGCCGCCTGGGCGGCTCTGTCGGTGAAGCATCCGATTCCAGATTTTGGCTCAGGTCCTGATCTCAGAGTCGTGGGATTGAGTCCTGCGTTGGACTCCATGCTCAGCACAGAATCTGCTTGAAGTTCTCTCTCTCCCTCTGCCCCTCCCCCACTCACTCTCTCACTCTCTCTCTTTCTCTCTCCCTCTCTCCAAAATAAGTAGATAAATAAAGTCTTTCAAAAACAAAACAAAACCAGCTTTTGCAAATGCCGGTGGATGGCATCTAGCAGCAGCCCTCTGCACTTTGGCCCTAAGAAATAGTAGCCCCAAACAGCAAACACCCCCTGGCCTCTACAGGGACCCACTTGTCCCAGGCTGCCCAAGACTTCTCCTTTTGGGGCACAGGGGATTCTGAGTGCTCAGTCCCTGGCAAAACGACACAGCTGGTCCCCCACTAAGTATGGACGGAATGTGCAGCGGTACAGGGTTTTCTCGAGGGATGAAGGCAGGTGCGGGGAACGGCAGCTCACTCTTTCTGTTGGTCTTTCTGCCTTCACTTTGGAACTTCTCTTACAATTTCTTCCCTGAAACATGTTGATCCCATCTGTCTTCCCTGTGCCCCCCAAATCCTATCTAAGGGCATAGCAAAATGTGAGAAAGTAGGACAGAGGCAGCAAAGATGGTTAGTGTTTATCGTAGCTGGCATGTCTGTGCTGCTTCCCATGTACCAGGCACCGTGCTGGGCACCTTGTGTAGATGTGCTGGAGTCATGGTTGCAATAGCCTTCCGAGCTGGATGTTCTCATTACCCTCCTTTTATTGATGAAGCTGAGTAACTACTCTAGACCCCCAGCACTAGGGAGATGGGCTCCGAGCTCAGGTAGTCTGTGCCCCTCTACCCACAACACTGCCCTGCTTCTCAAATGCCCATCTGCCTCCGAGGCTAGCCCTCCACTTCACCTCTACACACGAGGCTCCTATAATAAAGCCATCACCTGTATGTCCCCTGTGGAGCTCTGGAGCCCTTGTAAGAAGAGAGCCTCTTAGCCTGGAGCCGGAAGTCCATCCAGCCTGGGTCCTAGGTCTACAATAAACTGCTGCGTGACCTTGGACAAGTCACTGCCCTTCAGCTTTTTCTCTAATTTATAAAATGAAGGAGCTGGATGAAGTGACCTTGAAAGCTCTTTCCAGTTCTAACCCTAACCCTTGATGACTGGGAATTTTGAAAGGAGCCCCAGGGTGTAATTACTGCCCTGAGGATGGCAATGAACTCTTCGTTTGACCCCTCCAGGTGTCTCTGGGGCTGCAGGGAGCAGGTGGGCTGGCTGGCTGAGATGTTGTCAGGGTTGTTCTCAGCTTCTGATACTGGAGAGTTTAGGGTGAAATTCATATAATTAAACTTTAAAGCAAATGTGTCCCTCTAGGCACCACATAACCCCAAAGGGGCTTCTGAGCAAGAGAAATGGAAGAATTCAGTGTCTGTTGCTCCAAGTACTCTTGGACACAACCACCCAGAATTGAAATGAGAAGCCCTCTAAGCACAGAGATCTATCCGTGAGGGGAGAGCTCCGTGGAGAGAAGTGCCCAGGGCCGAAGGGCTGGTAAGGGCAGAGGCATACAGACTGGCTGAGCAAACCGGCCTGAGGCAGACAGTTTTCACTCTTTCTGAGACCCTCCGGGCTAGAGAGCGAGGCTGAGTTTTGACCTAGTCGTCCTTGTGTGCATTGCTGTGAGCTTTTATAAAGTATTTATGTAGCCGTTTTATATTTTACCAAGTGCTTTACAGTCACTTTTATTTGGCTTAGTAAAGTTTTCCTGGAATGCCATCTACTTTATGGTCAGGAGAGTCCCCCCTCTTTGGCTTGGCACCTCCGTGCGTCCAGCCTCACACAATGGGCCTGCTTGTTCCGGCCGGTGAGCAGGTGCAAAGCGTCGTGGGGCCTGACGGCACCTGCAGCCACTGGGGCGGTAGGAGTGGGGGTGGCTTACACTCCAGTTCACCTTTTCTCTCCTCTGTGATTGCTTGGTTTTATTTTATTGCTGGCAAGCTGCGAGCGGCAGTGCCCGGCTTGGCTCCGCCCAGGGCACAGCTCTTCTGATCGGCGGATGCTGGCAAATGGTAGGCCGTTTCCCCTGTGCTGTTCTGGTTCCCCTGCCCAGGTCCACCATCGCCACCGTCTTCCGCCAAGCAGACGTGCAGACTGTTTCCCCCTGCCATCCCTGGGCTCTGACCACAGCCCGGACTCGGGGGCTCGGGAACACTTATAAGGGAAGAAGACAACAGAAAGAGCCAGTCCGCGCTCCCCGCAGATCAGACTTTTCAGTGTCCTTGGCCAAGTCTAACACCAAGTCCCTGTATTCTTGGGGGGGGGGGGGCTTCTTTTGTATTCCCTTGAGCCCCTGTGGCACAGTCTGCCAAGCGCTCTGGGTGTTGAGATGGAGGCTGGCATGTGTGCGGTGAGGCGGGAAGAAGAGCTTCACACGCTGGGTCACAGATTTGCTGGGGAGTCCAACACAGTCACTAGTCGAAGGTTTCATGTTCTGAGGACCAGTGGGGCCAGAACATCGGAATCTTCGGGACCTCCAGCTCCAGGGTGGCGGAGGGTGTCTATGGTTGAGCTCGGGGCTATGTAGATGCTTAGCAGGGAAGTGGTGAGTAGACAGCACTTGCATTCTCTTACTGATGGAAGACGGTAAATCCTTTCTCTGATGCCCAGAACTGAGAACCTAGAAACTTCACCATGAGATTTGAAACTCTTTTTTTTTTAAATCATCTTTATATCCAATGTCTGGTCAGACTCATGACCCTGAGATCAAGAGTCTCATGCTCTCCTCACTGAGCCAGCCAGACACCCCAGACCCTCTTTTTTTTTTTTTTTTAAAGATTTTATTTATTCATCTGACAGATCACAAGTAGACAGAGAGGCAGGCAGAGAGGGAAGGAAGAAGGAGGCTCCCTGCCAGCAGAGAGCCCAATGTGGAGCTTGATCCCAGGACCCTGGGATCATGACCTGAGCCGAAAGCAGAGGCCTTAACCCACTGAGCCACCCAGGCGCCCCCCATCCCGACACTCTTTCGAAGTTACTGCCTTGACTATAGGAAATGTAACAGGTGTATCAGAAGATGTATATTCACAGCAGTAGAACCACTCAGAAGTGAGCTGAAGTTTACACTCAGAGAATTGATATTGCTAGTAGGTGTGTTCGATGGGTGGGCTTGGCGTGAGCACGCACTGAGTGCTCCGTGCTGGAAGGAGTGGCACTTGGGCTGTGGGAACTCACCTGCCTGGCTGGCCTGGGTGGGGGGAGTGACCCACCACCCGAATAATGATATTCACCAGGGCCGAAGGAAGGAACCCTGCCTTTCTCCAGGCAGGCATTGGTTTCCAAAGTGTTGCCATCTAGGGGGCGGGGCACAGTGGCTGATTCTCCTGGCAGGGCCCAGACAGAAGTCCAGCATAAGGCAGGTTCTCAGTCAGTGGCTGCGGATTGGGGGTTGTGGGGAAGGGCCCAGAGGGGAGACCACTGACAAGAGTTGGACAAAGTAGGTTAGAGTCTCGACCACACAAGCTGAGCTTTGGGTGAGGCATTCAGTCTCTGTTCAGTTCGACAGACACTTATGGACTGCCTTCTGTATGCCGGGCAGGGCGAGTTCATGGGGTGAAGCAGAGGACAGACCCAGAGATGAATACATACAAGAAAACCAGGACAGAGCTCCGGGTAGCACAGCCCAGGGAAATCTAGCTGGCAAGAGGAAGTCATGCCTGAATCTCTGGGGTTCCCTCCCCAAACAAGAAAGACCGGGTTTGAGGTATAAGACTAATTCCAGAGGCCTTTGCCACCACTGGCTCAGGGTCCGGGTAGGCCTAATCCTGCTCAGTGAAGGCTTTAAGGCCTACACATGAGTGTGGCTAAGACAAGAGGAATTGACAGCCAGTGACAGGAATAGTGAGTTTTTCCTTTCAAGAATGTCGGTGGTACCTATTCATGGGAACGCGTGAGTCCTCCCCTCGTGAGCTTTGGGGGGGTCGTTAAATAAGTTTCCAGGGGATGCCTGGAGCCACACCAAGGACATTTTTCTTTGTTATGGTGTATGCTTGAAACACAGCACACACGAGGGAAGAGAGGAAGTCTCCCTTTCCCCTAACTCCAACGTGCCTGCCTCTCAAACCGGTCAGCGAAGTGGGACTGTAGGTCGACTTTGAGGGTCTTGGCCTCCGCTGGGCAGATCATGGCATTGAAGAATGGCTGTTGTGGACCCCACAGGAACCTGAGACAGACAGTGCAAATGTCCTCAAGAAAGGGATGTGAAGAAAACATGTGGGTGTTTTCAGGAGCCATCGGATTCATGACTTGGGGCACTTCTGCAAAGTGGGAGTTTGGGGCCCCAGAGAGGAGGAAAGTGAAATGCGGGGGGACAAGTGAGCAGGGCGGGTTTCTGACACCCCAAGCAGGTTGGTCACTGCCCTGGGCCTCAGGAAATGATGTGTTCTTCAGCAGGTGATAGTTAAGTTTGGACCGTTTGAAGCCCTGCCTGGTGAGTCGCCCCCACCACCTGCCTCCCCGCAGAGGCCCTGTCCCCTGGAGGCTCTGTGTGAGGACATCTCTGCTAAAGGGAGCCACAAGTCACTGCTCAATGACACCCTGAAAGAAAGCCTTGGGTGCTTTTGGCTGTGCTCAGTCCTCCCTGAACCCTACACCATTGATGCCCCTGCTCGAACTTGGACTTGGACTTCAGCTGGGGCATCCTTGCCCAACTGAGATGCTTCCATTTCTTCTGGTCTCCTCAGCACGGGGATGGGTAGATCTGAAGCCTCCCCTGACTGTTCCTTGCAAGGCGCCTTCATCCTCTCTCTGGAAATCCTCTTCGAATACCATTTATTGCACTCCTGCTGCACGTCCGCTCGGTGTTCGGTGCGTTCACGTTGTAACAGCAGCGGCCCTCACCTGGGGGTCTGGGCACTGTTTGAAGCACGTGGCCTCCGCTGTCCAAACTAACTAGGCTTCGGGCTATCAATTCGTCCTCCAGACAAGGCAAGTGGCATCATCCCCACTTTAGAGAGGACGAAACTCCAGCCGGGCGGGGTTTCATTCTTTGTCAAAAGGCACACAGTAGGGGCGCCTGGGTGGCTCAGTGGGTTAAAGCCTCTGCCTTTGGCTCAGGTCATGATGCCAGGGTCCTGGGATTGAGTCCCACATTAGGCTCTCTGCTCAGCAGGGAGCCTGCTTCCTCTTCTCTCTCTGCCTGCCTCTCTGCCTGCCTCTCTGCCTACTTGTGATTTGTCAAATAAATAAATAAATAAATAGGTTTTTTTTTTTAATTAAAAAAGGCACACAGTATCTTCTTCAGTTTCTTTCATGAGGTTCTGTAGTTCCTCGAGTCCAGATCTTTTGGTTAGGTTTATTCTCAGGTATCTTATGGCTCTTGGTGCTATAGCACTCCCCCCTCGCATTCTCTTTCTCTCTCTAAAATAAATAAATAAATAAATATTTTTTTAAAGAAGAGGAAAAAGGCACACAGTAAGTGGTGGAAACCAGCTTGTAAAACTAGGTCTTTTTTATTATTATTTCTTTTCATCGTAACAGTATTCATTATTTTTGCACCACTGCCAGTGCTCCATGCAATCCATGCCCTCCCTAATACCCACCACCTGGTTCCCCCAACCCCCCCCCCACCCCGCGTGAAACTAGGTCTTGACAACAAGGCTGGTGTGCCTTCCGACACGTGACTTGGTCTTTCTCGAGTATACAATTACTCGGGGTCTTGGTAAACTATGTACACTAAATCGGCTTTCGCCTCCTAAAGCTAATGACTGGCCACAATTTTGACCATCCCTTGTCGTGCCCCAGTGCTGTCACAGGCCTTGAGGTAGGTGACCTGTTCTCTCACTTCTTTCTTGGCTCATGTATTGGGGGAGTGGGACAACTCCGTGCAAGGCACATCTGCAGGGACGCTTGGCCTCTGTGGGCCCCAGTCTGCCCATCTGTAAGGGGAGGGCATTGGACTAAAGGATTTTGAGGGTTCTCTCCAAACCTGATCTTCATTCCCATGAGTTAAAGATCTAACTTAAACACACACACACAACTAACTTAAAAGCAGGTAAAGATCATTTCCTTCTGGCTTGACTCCAGTGGGATGAGAAAACATCTGGTTCTCTGGGCTAGTTCTCTGGTCTAGAAGGACTTGATAAATGAGTTCGGGGTGACTGAATAATAAATCCACACTGCGCGCTTCGTGCCGTGACAGCCCCACCCCTAGCTCCCCAGCTCCTGAATTCCATGCTTCTTTCGGGTTTTGTAAGAGTGAAACTGGCTGGAAATCCTTTCCTCCTTGATATGTCCTTCCTCAGGGGCACCATCCCTCCCGCCCAGAGAACCGTCCACCTGGCATCCGGACTGTTGTTGGCTGTCGGGCTCCAAGCCCAGAAGGCAGTGCTCACCATCCTTCCCACACCCTGGGTTCTGCCTGGCCCACAGTCTCACTTTGGCTTCCTTATTCACTCTTCTCTCTCCTTACCTTGAGGTTCCTCTGCAGTGGCTGCTTCCTTGGACCAATGTCCAGGTGATCCCCTCATCACTGGCCTTTTTCTCTCCGTGTTCCCTAAGGCCAGGCTCTCTTCCCCATGGTGGGTGATGTTCAACTTCTCACGCTTTCCTCACCATCTGGAAGATATTCTTTGCTTTGAAACTAGGTGAAAACCAGATTCTAATACACATAGTCCCTTATATAGCTCATGCCCGCTAAATGAGATATAAATGGATCTACATCTCTCCGGTCTCTTCTCTAGCTTTTACTTCCTGTCTGTTGAAATGTATTTGTAATTAATTTCTGAAAGAACAGAGGGGCTTCTCAGAGTGTGGTGGATATATAGGTTTCTGGCACTCTCCCGGTCGACATTTGCTCTCGAGTGGAACTGCTGTGCTAACAAATATGGGAAACATTTTCCTTTAAGTATGTGCATAAATAAGTAAGAAGCAAATTGTTGCTATCTTTATGAAATGCATTTACAAAAACTCAGCTCTTTTCACCTTTTGCTTTATTTTTCTGTTCATTTATGTAAATTAAGACTGCATCTTGGATAGAAAGAACATTTTTCTAGGCCTCTTAACAAGATGGTTTTTCTACCCTGTGTTCTGGCTTGTTTTTAAAGCTATTTATACTCTTTAATTATCCCATTTTTCCACAGTGATTATTGTGGCTGGAGCACTTTCCAAAGAAAGGAGCTGATAAATCCGGGGCTGCATGCAATACCTCAGTCTTTCCATAAGATGGCGCTCTAAGAATGTGAGCTCTGTAACTCACTTTCAGCCTCTGTCTAACCTCGCAGCAAATTAAACTTTTGTAAAATCACATATTTTGGTGGGGTGCGGGGGGCGGGGGGAGGAGTAGTTAGTCCTTCTAAGACTTGTTCTCAAACACTTACCACGATTCTAATGCCTAGGGGAAGAAGGAAAGTGAATTTTCTAGCAGCCTCCTCGCCTTATAGCCAGCCGGGCTAGCAATGTTTGAAATTCCCAGTGTGCATTTAAGGGACCTTTTAAAGAGCCGACTTTCTTCTAAAGGGCGGGATTGTGACACTAACAACTTGTGCTGGTAAAAAAGCCCCTCTCTGGGTCTCAGTTTCTTCACCTACCGAAGAGTGGATTGGACAAGATGATCTCTTAAGGGTGCTTCCGTTTCCAGCGATTTCTACTACGTTTGAATTCGTTGATTTCTTTCCATTACACCCTTGCTGCCTCAGCCAGCACAGAAATGGGAAGAAAAGATCGCCCATTTTACGCTTGTTTGACTCTATTCCTCGTCTACAAGTGCTCTCTTTGCTTCAACTGTCCCAAGACAAGCATGCCCAGATGTCCTGTTTTAATTAGGTTCCTTTTCTCTTTATGGCTTTTGCACCGGTAACCCCCCTTCCCCTCCTCCCCCATCCTTGACCAATCTGCCTGAACAGAAGCATGTCCCCTTTTCACTTCACAAATGGGGATTTCTTGGCATTAGGGCAGTCACTTTTGTGCTAAGCAGATACCAAAGTGGATGGTAGTATTTAAGTATATAAGTAGTATATAAGTATTACCGCATATCATATCTAAAAGCTGATGCTTCTTAGATCACATGTAACATGTCCAGTTAAGAAAACTAGAGATTCTGGAGATAGGAACTTCTCTCTATTCATTTTTCTTTCTCCACTGGCTGGCATTCATTGCCAGAACCACGTCAAAGCATTAGGAAAGAAGCAGTATTCCTGAGAGAGGACAATGAATGTAATTAGAGGTGAGTGTCATTAAGTAGATAACTCATCATTAAAGTCCTCTGTGGCCAACGGAGCCCCCTTTCCTGGTACTCTGGGCAGCCTGCGGGTGAGGGTCGTGCTGTGATGGCTCATCCTCGTTCAGAGCCTCTCGTGAACCTCCACACGCCAGTAGCACAGAGGGAGCCATTGGAAATGAAATGCTGAATTAATTAATGCCCAAACTATGGAGACACCCCTAACTGAGTCCCTCCAGGCTGGAAGCGGAGCATGCATGTTCCATAAAATTCCCCGGGGACACGCCACATCTGCCACATTGCTAGAGCCGAGGGGATGAAGGCAGAGAGGCAGTAAACACAACAATTTACTGCATTCATTTTCCTGTTGTCCTTAGGGATTTTCAGATCGCCTTTGGTGCTCGCCCATTGGCTTGGCAGCGGTGGTGGTAGTGGTCGTCGCAGTGGATTATTTATTTCTCTGACCTCAATACCGTATCTCCCAAGAACACAGATAGTTTACTGAAGAACAATACTGTTGGATCTGTGTTTGGGAGGAGAAACTCCATCCATGGGGCCCTCCCTGAGGGTTTTAGAGGGCGAGCCCAGGAATCTGCTGAGTAGGCAGGAGAACCGCTGTTGCGCACCCTGCGCCGAGCCTTGGTGACCCATATAGGGAGCCTGTGAATTGTCTCATATGGGGGAGCAGTGCGGTGAGGAAATGGCAAATACCTAGTCAGCATGGACGATTCCTAAGGAAGCAGTAGCAGCGTAGGGGTTAAGAACAGAGGCAGGTAGGGCGTCTGGCCGACTCAGCCGTGGGAGCTTGCGACGCCTAATCTCAGGGTTGTGAGTTTGAGCCCCATGTAGGGTGCGGAGATGTCTTTTAAAAAAGAAAACCTTGAAGAAAGAAAAACACAGGCAGCTAGAGATGGACTCACAAGATTTCGAACTCCAACTTTCTATCCACTCACTGTGTGACCTCGGGCAAGTGACTTCACTTCTCTGTGCCTCTGCTTCCTCATCTGTAAAAACGGGCTGATAATCCTAGTGTCTATCCCCTTGGGTTGTTCAGAGGAGTCCATGAGATGCCGCATGGTTTTTCTTCTCAGTGCTTCAGTGTCTGGCCCAGAGAAAGCACTCAATGCTGACAGCTCTTGGTACTCCTGTTACAGTCAGTACCAGAGGTGCTATGCATAGTACAAAAGAGAACTTAACCAAGCCTCTGCCTTCAAAGACCTCACAGGTTTCATGGGCTGGTAATCGGAACGTGCGTAAGAGGAGAGCAAGCAACCGAGTCGCTCCCCAGGATACAGTTACATGCAAGGTCTGCAGGTCGGGATGCATCAGAGTGGTTTAGGGAGGCCCTCAGTCGCTTTCAGGAAGGGGCTTTAGGCAGCCCCAGGGAAGGTGATGGAGCCTAGAATGACTTATTTGCCTCCTTTTGAGAAAAGGTACTCATAATAATAACGTCTGTTCATATTCACAGCCTCACTGATCTACAGTCCTTTTGAGATAGGCAAATTGGAGTTACTCCATCGAAGAGTATGAAACATGTATGTTTCACCTACCGAAGCAGAGCTCCCTAATGATAAGCACCTGATGTGCGAGGGGGTCCAGGGTGACATCGTGTATATTGCATTCTATACATGTGCATTCTGTCCTAAGAAATCACCTTTGAGCTGGGCTGTTAGTGATGGCCACTAGAAGCTTTCCAAGAAGAAGGGCTTCCCGTGGGCCCTGCTTTTAATCAACCTTTTCTTTCCTTTTGCTTTCTCTTCTGCCTTTAAGAAAATTAATCACTATCTAAAACTTCACTCATTAAACTTTAAATTATTATAAAGATTTAAAAATGTACAAGATATGGAAGAAGATAAAATAAAATTAAGAGTTTCCCCATATCTTTGCTTGCAAACTGCTATCACTGTTTCTTAAAAATTGTGTCTATCGGGACACATATAAAGGACAGGGGAGTCATACATCTGCAGACCCGTTTTTATGCCCAGTGGAATCACGCCGTCCATTCGTGACCGCTGCTTGTATCTGCAACAACACGTCTTGGATTTGGCTTCATGGCAACACAAATAGGTTGGCTTCATCCTTTTCATGTCTGCATAATATTCCAGTTAGCACTCCTGGCTTTTAAGATTTCATTCTGTATTTTGTCCAGTTAAGGAAAACAGAGTAGACACGTGGGAAACAGAAATGATTGGGTCGTGGGGGAGGTATTGAGACACCTCAAGGGAGAATGCAAGAACACCAAGTTTTAAAACAGTGCCATAAAGTCTTAGCAGCTATGGGAATCAGTTGGATCAGTACTTTGGGTTACTGCTTTGCGGAAAACAGAAAATTAAGGCAAGTTTTAGGTCAAAGCCATAGGCCAGCTCTTCCTAACACTTCTGTAACCAGAAACCATGCTTAATTTACTAAAGTCCTTTGAGGATTTAAATAGCACATGGGGCGAGCGGAACAGTGGCTGCTATTTCAACTTTCAAAATGTTTGGCAGGTTTTCCAACCCAAAGCTGTTTTTAAAAAAATTGAGTCACTGTGGGATTGGAGAGCAGTGTTTTGTCCTGGTTCCTGATCCATAGCTTGGAGATAAGAAACCAAAAAACAGAGCAAGCAACAGGGACACTTTTCCGGATGGCGGGAAGGAATACAGTGCTCCACGGGGATCAGCTGGGGGACTAGTTTGATTTAATATTTATAGGTGATTTGGAAGAGGGAGCATAGGGCAAAATCGGGACGTTGGCAGATGTCTTTACACTATTCCAATGAGGATCATAAACTTCAGGAAGACGTTTGTTTTGTAGGAGCAGGGATAAAAGTGGTCGGCAAGCTTCGATATGCATAAGCCCACAGAAGTGTCTCTGGGGACACATTCCTGAAGCTCATTTCACAAGATTTATCACAAGACTTCCCCCTTTATCTGTGAACAGGGTCTCTGCTTCAGGCATCATTAGGTGCAAAGAGAGACACAATGAAGTTGCTGGTAAAAGAACTTAAAAGAGGAGGCTAGTAAGCTGATTGCCACAAGATACGTAAATAAAGAATGCTGCTTTGCGTTTCTTTAATATACCCCCAAAGGCAATTGGTGTTTGATGGTTGGTGATCTGTGTATTCGCTGATCTTCAAAGTTAAGTAAGAGGCTAGCATTTCAGAAGAAATGCAATCAAATATTCTCTTCAACTTTACTACAAAATATTTTCCCTTCCATGGGGCGCCTGGCTGGCTCAGTCAGGGCAGCTCCCAACTCTTAATCTCGAGGTCATGAGTTCGAGCCCCATGTTGGGTATAGGGATTATTTTAAAAGAATATTTTCCTTTTCATTGGATGTCTTTTTAATTATGAAGGTCGGAACTCGATTTCCTGACCTCCTCTGCTACTGTACGTCTTTTTCAAAGCATGTCCTGAATATTGGCAGGTACATCGTATCGTGTAAGGGAACACCTAACAAAACCAGATCAGTATCTTCTGAAGTTGTGGAATTTTTGGTAATAAATAATAAAGATGTCTGCCCTACCCACATCACAGTGTGGTTGAGACGCTCGCATAAGCTGAATGATAAGAAACTGCTTTGTTCAGTGCTATGCAAAAATGTAGTAGTATTAATTATTCATTGCATGTCATAATTTGGGATTACAAAGTGAGGGGCGCCTGCGTGGCTCAGTTAGTTAAGCGTCACCCCTGGGCTCAGGTCATGATCTCCGTGTCCTTGAACGGAGCCCCACGTCAGGCTTCCTGCTCAACAGGGAGTCTGCTTCTCCCTCTGCTCCTCTCCCCTACCCCCTGCTCATGCTCTCTCTCAAATAAATAAATAAATAAAATCTTAAGGAAGAAGAATACGAAGTGACTAAATTCTAGGCAATCATCCTTTATAGCTATTCATGCAAATGTATGAAGATTAGTATACAAGGATGTTCTTTGTAGCATTGTTTATATTAACAAATTATTAGAAATAACTCCATTGTTCATCAGGGATTGGATAAGTAAATTATGATACAGCCATACAGAAGAATAAGAACAAGACAGCTGTTAAGTGATAAAAAGTTGTAGATCAGCACGACTAGTATGCTTCCAATTTGGGTTAGAATTATGTGTTAGTAAAAGTGTGTGGAAACCCCTAGAAGAATATACATCAGACAGTTAGCCATGCTTCTCTCTTGGAAGGGTAGGATGATGGGGGGACTTTGACTTTATGCTTTGTTTGCTTCTGTACTGTTTAAGTTGTTTACCATGAACATGATTATATTTGTAATTAAAAATACAAATAAAAGAACACGAATTTGCCCTTAACCAGACTATCGTAATGTGGGGGGGGGGGGGGAGGTGTGTAAGGCAAGGGCAAATTTATACTGCACATGGCTTGGGAATGCCTCCCCAAAACAAACCCAGCTCCAGGGCCTACAGGAAATGGTGGGAGGAGGAAGGGGAGGAGAAGGAAGAAGTCAAGAACAGGCAGGCGTCTTTCTTTTTCCAGGGAGTAAGTTAAGGTCCCTTGTGAGCGCTCCCCTAAGACGCAGGACCTCCCTTCACATAGCTCTCATCGCTCTGAATTGCCATGGGCCCTTACTCTTCTGGATGCCACGCTGGATCCAGAACAGAGTAAGGGAGGTGACTTGGTCTGCATTGTTGTATCCCCAACTCCTGGGGCAGGGAAGGATGTTGAATTAATGTATTAATGTTTGTTGACTGTGGAAAGCTCTCCATTGCAAATAGACTTTGTCTGGAGTGGTTTACTTTTGCATCATAGGGTCATCCGTTGGTTTAGAAGGCTGAGGAGAGCTTGTGGTCAGCTTGACCACTGGCGTCAAGTAGAGTCAGCTTTTATTTTGCATGTAAAAGGTCCTTCCTGTGACCAACATTTGCTTTACCTTCCCCTTTCCAGATACAGCCAGAAGGCAGCGAGGAATGGCATGAAAAATCAGTTCAACCTCCATGAGCTGAAAATGAAGGGCCCTGAGCCAGTGGTCAGTCAAATTATTGACAAGCTGAAGCACATTAACCAGGTAAGCGGTACATCGAACAAAAATGGAAATGGGGAAACAAATGAGCGATGATCAGGGTCCGCCGTTCCAGTTGGGGCTGAAATCACAAGCTGGACACTTAGCCAACTGAGCCAGCTTGTGATTTCAGCTCAGGTCATGATCACACGGTTGTGAGACCAAGCCGCTAGTTGGGCTCCATCTTTGACAGGAGTCTTCTAGAGATTGTCTCTCTCCCTCTCCCCACACTCATGCATCTGTCTCAAATAAATAAATAAATCTTAAAAAAAAAAAAAAAAAAAAAAGATTTGCTTTGTTGAAAAGGACGTCTGACCCTTGATTTTCACTCCATTTTTACTTAATTTAATTTTTTTGGTAATCACGACACCCAGCGTGGGGCTCGAACCCATGATCCTGAGATCAAGAGTCACATACCCTTCCGACTGAGCCAGCCAGGGACCCCTTCACCCCACTTTAAAATTATACAGATAATATTGTAATATTAGAGAAAGCTTGGAAAATAGAGGGGAAAATATTTCTCACAATCCCACTACCCTATCCTGTTCTCATTTTTAGATGTTCTTTTCTAATGCTTGTCCAGAAAACCACACTCACACGGACTTGTTACATAATTGGAACTACGCAAGTGATTTTTAGTTCTTAAAATTAACATTATATTGGAAACACTTTTTCATGTTGTCACAGATCTTCATATTAATCATTTTTTGTGGCCGCCTAAGATTTCTTTAAGTATTCATGATAATTAATCAGCTTGCTTTTGCTGGACATTGACATTGTTTCAACTTTTTTATCCTCATAAAGAAAGCTACGTCTTCATGCATGGAGCTTTCTCCCGATCTTCAATCATTTTCTTAAAATACTGGTGTTATCAGGTTAAAGGATGTGAGCATTTTAATGCATGTTTCCAAATTGCTTTCCAACGGGGGCGTGTATCAGCTCTCACTGCCAGTAGGAAGATACTAGAAGACGAGCTTCCCCGCACCCTTGCCTCCTTCTGACTCACTGCCCTGCACAGAGACACCCACAGATTCCCTTGACCTGTACACAGTTTTCCTCTCATGAGGAGTTTAGTAACTAAGACACAAATAGAAGTTAGTTGTACCATCTGCTTGTGATTGCTTTGTGGCCACAATAAAAAAAAAAAAAGGCCACCAAAATTGCCACTGTATACCAGAGTGACAGAGTTCCTGCCCCGTGATCCATGAGTGGGAGGACCCTGCACCACGGACTTCTATTTGTAGCTTCGAAAGAACCTAATGCAACTCAAATCCTTATGCAGGGTCAGAGGTTTGTGCGTGAAGACATTGGCATGGCTTTATTTTTTAATACAAAGGTTAGCAATGACATTTTTGTGGTTCTTAGAAAATGTCTGGAAGGGCTCTCTAATAGTGGTGTATTTCACTGCAAATGGCTTTGCAGAAGTATTTACAGCACGCTCGGGTGTGACCCCTCCCGTGCTAAGAAAGTGCCCTGCACTTACTCAGTGAGCATTGAATGAATAGTTGTGAGTGTGGCACGTGGTAACGGCAGTGGTGCTGGAAAAGAGCCTTCTTTCTGTGAATTCACAACCTCACGAAGTTCTACAGAGCCTGGCGATATGTGATAGGATTTCTCCAGAACGCATCTCTGAAGGGTTGAGAGCACAGCAGAAACCACTCACGTGAGGGCACGGTACAGCTTCACCTGGGGACACTAGTGGCCATTTTTCCTCTGAACCCTTTCCAGATTATCTCTAACCAGCTCTAGCTGGGTGGCAACACTCACCCGGTTAGAGCAAGATCAAAGGCCTGTGGATGGACCCCCTCAGTGGAAAAAAGGAATGTCGGACGTGGGCTTCCATCTGACCTAATGGTCCCTAGAAAATCCAGCCTCGTAGCAAAGATATTGAGTGTTCAGTATTCATACTGTGGGAGACCACGTGGCATAGTGGCAAAAGCGTGGGCTTTGGATCCAGATGGATCTGAATTTGGCCGTGGATCTCACCAGGTATAGAACTTTGTGCAAGTCATTGGACCTGAACTGTAGTTTTCTCGTCTGTAGTACAGACAGATACCAAAACCTCTTTTATAAGGTTCTTGTGAGGATCAGAAATTTTATATATACCCCCATTATAGAAAGCTTAAATCTAATTACAGATATAATGTATTTTCTGTATTCTATGTTTTTACCCATATATACAAATCTATGTAATTGCCTACGCCCGGCAGATAATAAATGGCAGCTGAAATGATTATAATTCAGGATTTCCTCCGTAGGCAGGACTTGAGTTTGAAAGGGGGGCATGATTCCAGGTTTTTGTTTTGTTTTGTTTTGTTGCCTGTCTATCTAGTCTGCTTCCCCAGTTTTGTGTGGTTGTAGATTCCTTTGGTGTCTCTCTGCTCCGCTCTCCCTTACTGTTTGCTTCCAGCCACAGAAGCTGAAACCACCTCACGGGTAGGGAAGCGTGTGACAGTGGGAAAAGGCACCATTACAATTTCTTTCTCCCGCCTCTGCCGTGAACGTGTGTGTGAACATTTTTGGTTCCCTTACAAATACCATTGAGCAACCGATGAATTCTCATTGATAGACCAGTTTTACCTGTTTAAGTAGAGCTGCTAACATTGCCTGGGCTTCAAACACCCACAGGGACTTCTTTTTCTCAGCTGTCTTGCTTTACATGGCCCAAACACATTTGTTTTCAGGCCTTCAATAAAATTCCGATTTTGGCCGTGATTCAGTCCGAAAATGAGACATTTTAAGAAAGTCAGAGAAGGGGGTACCTGGGTGGCTCAGTGGGTTGAGCCTCTGCCTTTGGCTCGAGACATGATCTCAGGGTCCTGGGACTGAGCCCCGCATCGGGCTCTCTGCTCAGCTGGAAGCCTGCTGCTTCCCCCTCTCTCTGCCTGCCTCTCTGCCTACTTGTGATCTCTGTCTGTCAAATAAATAAATAAAATCTTAGGAAAAAAAAAAGAAAGTCAGAGAAGGATGTTACGATGACGCTAATGATGGCAAAGAAGGTGATGGCCTGTTGTGTTTGTTGAGCACATAACCGAATTTCGAAGGGATTTCATGTGCTGAAAGTCTAACTGGCCGTACTGGGGGGGAAAAAGTCAACCCGGCACAGAGTTGTCCTTTTCAAGAACTCATTGTTAACTTTGGTGAATTAACTTTGTTAATTCATCCTTACTGACCCCTTTGGGGTAAGTGATATATATTCGTTGTCCCCCCTTTTTTTTTATAGCTAGGGAAACTGAGGCAGAAAGCCATCAAAGGCTGGGTTTGGGCATGCCGCCCAAACAACCAGCGCGTTCAGTTGAAGATTTGATCCATCATCCAGGTGTTGCTTCCTACACGCGGCCAAACATTTGGATGCACTAAATGCCTGACTCAGTGCACCGCATGTTGCGGGGACTGAGCTGGGGGGAGGTGGAGAGAACCAAGTTAACGCATCTGAGTTCCCATGGAAGTGAGTGGCGAGTCCCGGGGCGGAATGCTATTTTCCTAGGAACCTCACTTAGGTGCTCCAGTGGGATTGCTCCTGCGTACACATCTGCAAACGTAGACTACTTCCTTCTCTCTGTCTGTGCTTGTGGGCCCGCGTGCATCCATCCAGATGGACCGTGGCTGGGCCACTTAGGAGTAACTCTTCACTTTCTTCCATGGAAATTCTCAGCTGCCTCCTTTCAGGTTACAGTTGCCGTCGAGAGTGCTGGAAATACTATACTCTCTAAGGGAATAAAGTAACATTATTTCCATATTGACGGTCCCGTGGTGTAACCTTGAGGAGATGGGTTCAGGGTCAGGCCCCGGGCCCCTTTCCTGGGAAGGCCTGCAGGTGTGGAATGGCCTCCCCATCTCCTTCCAAGCCAGAGTTCATGTGTAACATTCCCACGATTGGAAATGAGGACGTTTTTATTTCCTTTTCAGTTTCTAATTTGTGTGAGGATTTATTGTCTTATGTTAGCAGAGCCGTTGAACTCCTTTAAGCCTCCAGTGTCTGTTCTGAAATTTGCTGAGCCATATTGCTTTAAACACACACACACACACACGTTTTGTTTTTGTTAGTGTTCTGCTCCGAGGCTCCTGTGTGCAGGGAAGACCCCCCCCAAACACCAAGAATGATCACAATACATTCTTACCCAGATGATCCTGCCCTCTAACCCGGCTCCGTCGGTGACATTTTCTCTCTCTCTGAGAGTAGCCGTGGAGTTAGTGTGAATTTTAGCGGTCCCTGAACTGTTATACTTCCCCAGGAAAACCTCACTGTTTATTGTTTTCCCCCAGTTTCAGTTCCGGTTCAAATGAAATTCCAGAAATTGTTTCCCTGCCTGTTGTAAACAGCTGAAGCCAGTCGATACCTGCCCATTTGGTGTCCGAGCTTTTCATTCAAAGCTGGATAAAGTCTCATCTGTTTGGGCTGGTTGAAATGTCCGGCTGAATGGCGGGGGAGTGGACGAGGTGGCCTCTTAAGATTCCGTCCAGCCGTGTGATTCTGTGATTTGTGGCTCAAGGTCAGCCTTTAACCCAGCACCCTCTTGTGAACAAGTCTTGTGACTTTATTCTCTGCTCTGCCACTCTTTTTAAAACACCCTGTTCCCAGGTCACCCCTTTCTACTCTTTTCAGAGATTGTTCTCTTCCCACCAGTTTTCCATCCTGGGCAGATGGAACTTCAACTTGCCCTTCCCCCGCCCCCCACCCCACCCAATTCTTCTGTCCTACCGCCTTGTTCCCACTAGGCTATGAAAACATTAAATTAGAAAACCACTTTTGCATTTATTACCCCTAAAGTTTCCCTCCTCCGGGGTCAGATAGGCAGCTGGTCTTTGGGTCGGGTTAGCCACGTGACTCCACTGGAATGATAATAATTCCTCCATTTATAAAGCTCTTTCACGAACATTCGATTAAACCGATCTTCACAGGGACTCTGAGAAGGGGGCATCATTACCTCCATTTAGCAGATGAAGAAACAGGGGGCACGGGAAGACCAGGTGAGCTACAGATTGTGAGTGGGAGGCCTAGACCTAGGATCCAGGGTCACTGATTTCTGGCTGTGCGCTCTGGCCTTCTGCTTCTTTGAAGCCACGCCCACCTTGCGATGGTTCGCAAGATCATGCTATCTGGTGTAGAAACGGGGACATGGCTTTGAGTTAGGCCCAGCAGACAAACTTTCTATCGGCTATCTCAAATTTATAAAAGGATGGCAGATGGCCGAAGAAAAATTTAACACATAAAGCAGACAGCGGGACAGCACCATTTCCGTCTCCCTCTGTAAACACCTGAAAAGTGTTTTTAAGATGCCTGACAGAGGAGTATGGTAAGGCGAAATGGTGCTGGCTTTTGCAATAGAAAGTTAAAATTTTTAATAAGTTAATTAGTAAAGTTGTTAAGTGTCAGAGAAGTTCCCAGGACATTCCTTAGCATGTGATTTAAAAACAAAATCTGGAAACGACTCTCAGGCATGATAGAAAACACTCGGAAGGAAATTTTTTCAGAGACTTCCCACAATAAAACCAGCGAGAGTCATAAAACACTGGCCTAGTCCGATGGTTGCTAGAAAAACCAACATTGGTCTAAAATTTTGAAATAAAAGGAGAGACCTTTTGAGAGGCAAATTTAAATAAAAGTTCTTTGCAAATGGAATTATGTCTCAGTGTCTGTCACACTTCTTCACATACAAATAACATGGCAGAACTTAAGGAATGGCCATTTCCATATGGAGGCAGTGTGTGCGTGCGTGCGTGTGCGTGCGTGCGTGTGTGTGTGTGTGTGTGTGTGTGAGAAAGGCAGAGTATCTACAATGGCATGTTAACAAGAGCCAATGAATGACTTCTGAGTTACAAAAGGACAATGTGAGTTGGTCTTTAAATACCAGACCTAGACTCTGTGGAGCTAAACATTATTTCATGAAGTAAAAAGGAATTAGCCGATGCATTCCAAAACACATTTATCATTAAAAAATCTTCTGTCATTTTGTTTAATAGCCTAAAAAATAATTACAATGTCTGGTGGCTTTGGGGAGCATGTGTTTTTAATATCTTAATTAGTATGTACAGTTTAATAACACTGCACCAAGAAGAATTCCCAAGTATTTCCTATTAAATTTATTGAAAGTGAACTGTTTGCTATATTTAGAAAATACAGGATTAAAGGTACTTGGATTGGGTCATGTATTTTAGTCCTTGCGTATGAAATGAAATTACTCAAAAATGCAAGATGAGTCGGAAGTGGCGGGTCAGAATGCTGTTGGTAACCGAGTTGGGGTAATCTTAACTTAGCAATGAAGAGAAATATGCTATCTTTTTTCACTGCAGTACTGTACTCTCTGGAGTGTTTTGTTTTAGTTAGAAGTATTGGACCTGTCAGGGGTGCCTGGGTGGCTGAGTTGGTTGAGTGTCTGACTCTTGGTTTCAGCTTGAGTCATGATCTCAGGGTCCTGGGATTGAGCCCCATGTCGGGCTCCGTGCTCAGCACAGAGTCTGCTTCTCCCTCTCCCTCCCCCCTCATTCTTACTGACTCTCTCAAATAAATAAAATCTTAAAAAGGGGGAGGGTGGCCCTTGGATGGCTTAGTTGGTTTAAGTATCTGACTCCAACTGAGGTCATAATCTCAGGGTCCTGGGATGGAGCCCTATAGCAGGCTCTGTGCCCAACAGGGAGTCTGCTTGTCCCTCTGTTCTTCCCCCAACTCATGCTCTCTCTCTTAAATAAATAAATACATAAAATCTTTAGAGAAAGGAAGTATTGGATGCATCAGCTAAGGAAAGACAAGCTCTACATACAACAGGAGAATTCTACCAAACTACAAAGGTGACCAGAATTATAAAGTTAGAGATGTATTTCCAAAATACCTATGAAATTCATAAGGTCTCATATTCTATTCATATTTACCTCCTGGCCAAATGCAACACATTTCGTAAAGATTTTATTTATTTATTTGAGAGAGAGCATGTGTGCAAACACACCAAGGTGGGGTGGGGGAGAGGCAGAGGGAGTAGAAGAAGCAGACTCCCCCCTGGGCGGGGAGATCTCTGGCTGATCCCTGAGATCATGATCTGAGCCTGAGCCCAAGATAAGACACTTAACCAATTGAGCCACTCAGACTCCCCTGTAACACATTTTTTTAGATAAATAGTTACAAATGGTTGCTCTCTACCCCATATACCCTCATTATAAGCAGTGTATCAGTAAACGTAGGTTCAAATACTATCTTCAAATACTATCAGAGAAATTCAGAGGTAACTTTTAACCCAGATATATTTATGAGTATGTATCTTGCCTCTGGACCGTCAGCTCCTTAAGTCTGAGATCATGCATATAATTCTCCATTTTCTGTAGCACCTAACAGAGTATCACGCACAGAGCAGACTTGGAACATAGACGATGCTTTTTGGTGATCAGTTTACCCAAAGGACTCAACCTTGGCTGCTCAGTTTTTTTCTGAACTTAGATTCAATTTAAGGCACTCCTCACATTCGACATTAAACCAGTTTTTGTGCTAAAGGGCAGGGTTACCTAAGTGCAGGGTTAGAGCTAGTAGGAGCCTTTAGTCCCAGGGTCCAACCCTCTGGTTTTACCAATGAAGGAATTAAAGGCAAGGGAGAGAATTGACATGTCCAGAGTTATACCACCAGAAAACCGCAACACCGAGCCTGGGAAATGAGCACATCAGTATTTGCTATGCCATCGCTTCGCTTATAAAGGCTCCCGTGTCAGGCAAGACGTGCTTGCAAACACACAGGCACATTTTCCTCCATGGGACTCCTGACCATGGCAGAAGCCCATACTTCAGCAGTTCATCCTTGGAACCCAAAGCAGAACAGCAGGAGGCAGGAACTTGCTAATTATTTATCTCTTATTATGGATATTAACCAGTGTTCGGTCACAACAAGTACCTCTGGGGGGGGGGATCCCCTCCCCAACCTGTGGGGCACTGGCCCTCGTGCCCCGAGGGGGATGGGCACGGATGCTGGGATCACTGAACCCAGAGCCAGCAGAGTCAGCAGGACCTGTGCCTCAGGGCCTTAAACCTCCCCCCTTCACTGCCCCCAACCAGGATCTACCTTGGGCTCCCGTTCGCAGTCAGGGGCTGGTCATCTTTTCACTCTCCTGCTCTGGATCTCAGCCCCCTGTAACAGTTTCTCTTAGTGCCTCCTCCCTGCCTGCAGAATGGCAACATTAGCGTCCTGTTAGTCAGTGGGCTCCTCTGCCAATTAGCTCAGTTTTTCAGGCAGCGTAGGGAGCAGGGATGCGGGAGACGTGCTGGGGAGGGGGGTTGTTCCGAGTCCCCCATTCCTATTTTAACCAGAGCTGCTACAGTTTTAAAATCTTCTTTACATATCCGTCTTCTGAGTAAGTGTTCCCTTACACAGAGCGTTCTGACTGTGAACACAATAAAAATCTCAGGGTGCCCTTGAAACTGACGTTAAAGGATTAAGCCCATACAAGCCATATTTTCATTTGAGCATCCATCCAGGCGTTGGATCTCCTAAATATCTACAACCCACAAGGCCACCTCCTAAAATGAACTGTTGGTTAAAAGGGGGACCGGGGGCACCTGGGTGGCTCAGTGGGTTAAAGCCTCTGCCTTCGGCTCAGGTCATGATCCCAGGTCCTGGGATTGAGCCCCGCATTGGCCTCTCTGCTCAGTGGGGAACCTGCTTCTCCCTCTACCTCTCTGTCTACTTGTGATCTCTGTCAAATAAATAAAGAAAATCTTTAAAAAAATAATAGAATAAAATAAATAAAAGGGGGACCAAATGGGTGGGTGCGAATGGCTTGGTGGAGATATTGTTCTTATTAGAAGTGCTGTTCTGCCGGAAGACCCACATTCTTGTACTAGGGAGCTAAAAGTGAGCTAAAACTTCCCTTTAAGTTCAAGACCAACGCATCTTGGTTTTCCTTGCTGACGCCATTAGGCTTCTGACAAAATCCAATGGGAATAAAACTAGCTTGTCTATGCAGAGCTGACACCTTTGCCCCGGGATGGCAGTCCTTCGTTCATGGGCTCAATCAACTGTTTGGCCTCCATCCCGTGTGTGCCTGGGGCTATGTGAGACCTAACCCTGTGCTGTAAACTTATTTGACACGTGACCAGGGGTGTTTGCAGGTTCTGTGTGGGTTCTGTGTCAGTACGTAGTAAAATGTAGAGTAACAATCGGTGGAGTCAAGTCTGTATCCTGAGCTATACGCTTGTCTTAGATAGCCTCTCAAGTGATTTTGCGTGGCAACTGTTAAGTAGAACAGTTCCAGCAGATTTCTAATTAATGTCAAAGTGAAAACTGCATTGTTATTAACACGTGCCGGAATATATCGATTAGTTTCCTAATGGGGTTAAAGTATGATCTTCTGTGTTTAAGGAGTTGATCTGAATATTATTTTCTTCCTAGCCCATATTCTGCTAGGATGTCCCTTTTCAAAGGAAAATGTATTCTGTATTATGGACGAGCAGTTGACAGGACCAAAAAAAGCTAAGAGAATTATTATCGTGATTATTATGGCCGTGACATTATTGCCATAAATAATGTAGCCCAAGTTCACATCAGTTATATCGCAGGGCACTGAAGAGTCTCCTGGTTATTATCGTGGTGTCACTGTTAGCAAATTTGAGCCATCACAACAAACAGAGGAAGAGCCAAAAGACTGGAGAGAGACCTGATTTTTTAACCTTACCTTTATTAAGGGGTAGAGGGGCATCTGGATGGTTCAGTCTGTAAGGCATCTGTGCTTGAGTTCAGCTCAGGTCATGATCTAGGGTCATGAGATGAAGCCCCAGTGTTGAGCTCCACACTGCTGAGCATGGAGCCTGCTTAAGATTTTCTCTGTGTCCCTCTCCCTCTGCCCTTCCTCTGCACTTGCTTGCTCTCCCTCTCTCCCTCTCTTTGTCTTAAAAAAACATAAGGGGTAGATATTCAGTTATGGAAACCACAAATCAGGGAGCCTGGTATCACATCTTAGTAAAATTCTAGACTGGATTCTTGGAGAGCATGAGCTTTTAGAAGCACCGTGATGATTCCTAGGAGCAACAGTGGGCTCACTCAGAACAAATCAAGCCATTTCCCTTTATGTATGTGTATGTGTGTCTGATTTTACTAGATCAGTGGAATGACACAGACACGGCATACCCACATGTCAGCAAGGTGTTTGACAGAGATTCCTATAATCCTTTTGAAACAGGTGACAAGTAATGTTGGCCAATTAAACATCATATCTGAAGAATATTTTTTTAACCTATCAGTGTCAGCCTGGAGAGTGGATTTTAGTTGTTTGCTTTGTATGTGACCTTTATTGCCTAAAGTTTTTACCAGTGACTTAACTGAAGACAGAGAAGGCATAATTTTAATATCTAATGATGGTATGAAGCTACGTGGGGTTAGCTAATACACAGATAACACAATCAGGATCTAAAAACATCTCAGTGGGCTGGAATGGCAGAGAAAATTAGCAAAGTGAAATGTTACAAGGATAAATGCAAAGCATTATGTGTAGATTCCTGAACTTGACTACGAAAGCACAACGCAGGAAACCTGGCTTAGTAGACATCTTGGTTTTTAATTATGATGGAAACAGTAATAAGGAGCAATGAAATCGTCACTGACCCATGAGAATATATCTCTCAAATAGCGTGATAACTTAGCAGCTTTTTGGATGCTGTGGCAATTATTGGCAGCGTGAAGGGGAACCTGTGTGTGTGTGTGTTGGGTGGGAGTGGGAGGGGCATGGAAGTAAGTTGCTGGGAAAATATTCTCTATTCTGTTTAAAGGTTCAAAACGACTGTTTTGGGATTATAATGTTCACTGCTCCACCTGAGTTTTTGTTAAACCAGTGCTACCTGCTTTCGTTGTTAAGTCTTATTGGTGTGTGATTTTAGGGTCAAGGTGAAAAATTTGGGAGCCACAGCACTGTGTAATCTAGTTTGGGCAAAGTACAAAGGTCTTAGAACCAAAGATCTCGGTTCAAATCTCAGGTACGTCACTGTGGTTGACTAGATTTAGGCCAACTTATTTAACTTCCTGGCACTCAACTTTCCTAATCTGTGAAATAGGTATAGTAGGCTCTATCTTGAAGGGTTAGTACAAGTGTTAGAGAGAATAACACTCAATACATTGTAGCTACTCTTTTTCTTGTATCATGATAGTACGGACAGTTAAACATAAAGGAAAATCCATTCAGGGAGTGACCTTTCGAGTGGCTTGATTCTCTGTGTCTCGCTTTATCAGTTTCTGGAATGGAAAGACTACAACTTTTCTAGTTTAGATTGTTACTTAAATAATTTAAAATTCTAAATATAATAATCTAAATCCTAAAGATTCTTGGAAAAATATAGCTAGCCAACCTTCGACAGATTTTTGAACTATTTAAAGTTTAGTTTGGCTCAAAGTAACTGAATGGAAAATGAAGACGACAAATTTTTTTAAAATTTTATATATTTGTGTGTGTGTGTGTGTGTGTGTGTGTGTGTGTGTGTGTTTAAATCAAGGTCTTCGGATTTTCCCAAGTTTGAACTCTGCCCTGAAGTGGTGGTTCTATAAATAGGCAGTCTGCCCTTTCGAGATCTTACCACATGATCCCAGAGTCCCATTTTATCTTCAGCCCCAGCAGGACCTTTCATGGAAGGATGGTATCAAGTGAAGATACTTCAGAGCTATAAAGTTGGAGCAAGTTAATCTGCATTCCTTTTGCATTTTGCTCCCTGGTTGAAGATGGTGAGAGGTTCCTATATTTAAAACCCGGCTGACATGATATCCTTATTGGCAGATGTCTCATGGGAGGTATTTAGAATGATTCTGAGCGGCATATAACATGTTCATGAGCGTGTGTGTATTTCACATGCCGACAGAGCAGAAAGAATTCACAGGGCTTGGGACTGCTGGGCTTTCTGGAGACACCGGCTCTCTCAGCTGCTGGGACGATGTCACAGATGCCAGGAGAACTGCCTAGGCCCCAATTCCCAAAGCTCTATTTTGTGTTGCAGAGCCTAAAGGCAGACAAGACCCAGTCCATGGGCTCCACCATCAAAGAACTTTGGAATTTGTTAGCCACAGGCTCGGACCAGCAACCACTTGTTGTCTGGGCAAAAGGAAAGCTGCCCCCTGCTGCCTGAGCCTTTGTCCCTGCCTGGGATACCATGGAAAATGGGGAAGGAATCCAGACTCATTAATGAGCTAATACAAAAGATGAAGCCAAGCTAGAGGCCGTTCATTATAGCTGCATATGGATTCTTGAAGACAGTTTGAAGGATCTCCAGCTCAGGACCCAGGGGCGTAGCAGCCTCTTGCTCCATGGGGAGCAATTTCCATGTTGCCGATTTCCTTGTTTAGGGAATGCCATTCCTCAAGCTATTATGTGGCAAATTGGTTGATCAATAAACACAATCTGATAACCCATGGTACTAATTATTGTTCAAGCTACCAGTTTCATTATAAGACGCTGAGTTGGAGCTCAGCTCTGAGCTTCTACTCGGTTGAATGGCTTTTGTTCTTGCCTGTTGTTCCTGGAAGTCACTTAAATCATGACTACTGCTTCCTTTTTCTTTTTTTTAAGTTTTATTTTTTCAAGTCATCTCTACACCCAATGTGGGGCTTGAACTCATGACCCTGGGATCAAGAGTCACATGCTCCACCGACTGAGCCAGCCAGGTGCCCCTAAACAGTGATTATTTCTATGATTCCTTTCAAATTGATACCCATCAGGCGAGAAATGAAGTAAAATATAATGCACATATATGTATACACATATGATGTATAGCTTATATATCATATATATATAAAATCTCCTCACCATTTTTTGACAGTTGGTTATTGGAGGTCCATGTTGCATATAGTACTGAGTTTAGTGGGCTCTGATGCTAAGTGGACACGCTTCTCGTCACATACACATATATCATTACCATTTGCATTCATTTATTCAATACCAAGCAGCTCTGTGTGCCGAGCACTAGGGGTAGGGGCTGTGGACAATGGTCCAGACAACTTCAGTCCAATCCTTGCTTTCAAGAAGGAGGACGAAAACATACCAACAGGGGCACCTGGGTGGCTCAGTGGGATAAGTTTCTGCCTTTGGCCCAGGTCATGATCTTGAGGTTCTGGGATCAAGTCCCACATCGCGCACTCTCTGCTCAGCAGGGAGCCTGCTTCCCCGCCCCCCTTGGCGCCTGCCTCTCTGCCTACTTGTGATCTCCGTCTGTCAAATAAATAAATAAAATACTAAAAATAAATAAATAAAACTTAAGGAAAAGGAAAACATAACCAATATATCTATAATCCAAGGCCTAGTCTAAGTTTCTCATGAGAGAAATAGAAACCAAGGACTGTGCTAGCCCCAAGAAGAGAAGGATTAGTTCCTACCAAGGGAATTAGACGAGGCTTCAAAAATAGGTAGCCTTTAAGCCAGGCTTTGAAAGATGAGGAGAATTTGACAGATAGCGGTAGGAAGAAAGGATCTTCCTGGCAGAGGAATGTGGAGTGAGCAGTGGCACAAAGACATGAAACTATATCAGTAAGTAGCTTTAGTCTAGAAGAATCTGAACTTGACTCTGTTAGTGGTGGAGAGCCGGTAGAGGGATTGGTGGAAGAGAGTGGCATGGTTAAACCAGTGTTCTAGGATCTGAACTCCAGCAGGAATGTGGAGGGAAGTCTGGAGATGAGAAATTGGAGAAGAGGAGTTCATTTAAGCTTGTAGAGTTTGCGGAGCAGAGAAGTAAGGCTCTTTATGAAAATTCATTAACCTTCCATTTTCATGCCTAGTGGAGCAGATTAGGGGATGAGAACTGTTCTGTCCTCAAAGTCAGGCCAGTCATCTTTTGGTCATTAACTGGGACATAGGAAGGGCTGTAGCTTGCAGTGGGTTGGGTCTCAGATGAGAATCTAGATGGCATTACCTTCTCAAAGCAGACCAGCACCCTATCTGGGTCCCACAGCTGAAAATTAAAAGAAAATTCTAGTACCTCCAGAGATCTGTCCCTCACTGAAGCCTAAACAGAAGTTCTCACAATGAAGTATTTAGATTCCCTGATGAATGAGTTAACTATTATTTTTTAATCAATTTGTTACACATATTTTTTAGTCAGGATTCCCATCAAAAGTGGCTCCTTGGCTGTTGAATGTTGAGTGCCATCCATCCGTTCACTGAAGCCTCAGAAATTACCAAAACTGTGAGGAAGATTGAGAGAGATTATAGTGTTTTTCTTCAGCTGCCACTGTGGGTGCTTAGATGTGCTGGAGAGACGACTGTGTTTCGTGACAGCCTCACAAAGAGGAGTGGGGGAACTCAAGGGAAGCAGTGACTGTTCGCCTTCTCCAACCTTCTTAAAACACATTTTCCCATTTGTTATCAACTCCTGTGTTTTTCTAATTATGGCAGCTACTTATAGTTGGTGCTGTTTCCCTAGAACAGTCTCCAAGAACTTTAGAGCCTTTCTCTCTAGGACCCTGCTTGTGAATTTTCCCGAAGCATCTGCTGACAATGAGCTGACCTGACCTTTCACCAGGACCAGTGGGGCTGGCAGCCGGCCCTGCTGTTTCTCCCCACCGCACCAGTCCTGTGGCCTCGCTGCTCAGAGCAGGTGCTAAGAAGGCAGAGAAGGTATCTTGTTCAGAGGGCTTAGAAGCTCGTTTAGAGCACTTCCACCAAGGGTAGCATCTTGTGTGCCCCGTTCCTCACTATCTCTTCTTCTAGAACAGTGGCTGGCACATAGCAGGTGACCGGTAACTCTTGCATGAATCTGGGAGGGAATCCGTTCCAATTTGTGACATGGCTGTTTTCCTCCAGTTTAGGGAGACATTCGCCCTCTAACCGCGACGCTATGCCTGTGCCACCGTTGTGTTTGGCAAGCAGATATCTCGCTTCCTAGTTTCATGGGTACACAGGTGGAGGGAAATTCTGCTCCAGAATGGACCCTCAGCATCTCAGCAGCATTTGATTTAGATGATGAGATTTGAGACTTTTCAGCTAATGAGATTTTGGACTGAGAGTTGTTGCTGTCATGTGCTGAGATTTTGAGGCATGTTGTGATAACATAAATATATTTTGCATGTGGGATAGAGATGAACTGGGGATAAAATGTATGTGTGTGTGTGTGTGTGTGTAGAGCAAAAGCAAGAGAGTTGGGGGGGGGGATTCTTTCCGTCATTAAAACAATTATAGAATGCGCCATTGGGGTTTCGTCTTCAAAGTATATACAGAATATTTCAAGTCTGCCAAGAGTCATCCAGAATACTTCTTTCTGCCTTGACTTAAAAAAAGACTTTATTTCTTTTTTCCAGGCTTATTGAGATACAATTAATACATAACATTGTGAAAGCTGATGCGATGTGTTTAAGCATTGCGATACGATACCATCGTAGCCTTAGCTAACGCCCCCATCATCTCACATAATCACCATTTCTTTTCTGGGGTAAGAACATTTAAGATCTCTCTTCTTTCACCTTCTTGGCCTATATGGTGGAATGATCCCATGTCTTCCCCATTGCACATTCCATTGTGCAGCAGGCATCATGCAGCAGGTGCTCACCTTGATAGAGCCTTGAAAATCCATGACCTCTCTACTTGTTCTTCTTCTTTTTTTCTTTTAACTTATTCCTTTTTAAAGATTTTATTTATTTATTAGAGAAAGAGGGAGAGAGCATGGAGAGGGGGAGGGGCAAAGGGGGAGGGAGAAGCAGACCCCCCACTGGGCAGGGAGTCTGACACAGGACTTGATCCCAGGACCCTGGGATCATGAACTGAGCCCAAGGCTGATGCTTAGCCGACTGAGCCACCTAGGTGCCCCTCTCTCTGCCTGTTCTGTCTCCCTGGTCTGACCTTCAGTCGGTGGCTATGCTGCAGCTCCCATCTAGTGAAATGATTGTGGACAGAAATCCCATGCTATGGCCTATTCTCCCTTACTATGCCTGTTCTGTCCTGTAAAATATGGTAATAAGTGAAGATGGAAAACCAATTTTATCTGTCAGAGCTCAGTTTGTTGAAGTTGGAAGAGCTGAGATGAAACAGTGATCTGTGTGCCTATTTTATTTCTAGACTCCAGTCTTCCTGGGTCCCGAAGTCCTGCGGTGACTCATGTCTCAGTGTTAGGTAGCTAGATGCTGGGAAACTTTTCTGATTTGCGGGTTATAACTGTGAATAAAGTGACCAAAATCTTCAGCACCACCTCCCCCGCTGACAGACATTTCTCATGCTTTTCACCAGGAAATAGTCTCTCTCAGGAAGGACAGATGGGTCGGTGATCTCGTCTACCTTCAGTGCATTCCTTTGAACTTACTGGGTACCACTTCCTCTGAGCTCTCACCTCTCTGGACATCCCTAGCCCTGACCTCCCTTTCCTATAGCCAGTCAGCAAATGCTCCTTCTTCGTAACATTACTTGTCCGAGATCCTTTGCCACCCTACGCCGCAAACCTAGTACGCACATGTCTGACTTCACCATCCACTCCCCCTTTGGGCGTGGAGACTAGAAAAATCAGTGAGACACTTACCGCCCTGGGCTTCTTATGTCTCTTCTTAGAGCACTCTGGTCTCCGACAGCACTTACATTTTGCTTTATATTTTGCTTTTTGTTGATCTATTTGTATAACTTCTGTCTCTACCACAAAAATACTTCCTTGCCTCCCTTCCTAAGTCCCCGCCTGACTTGCCTCCCACACTCCGAGGGAGAGGCACCTCTTCCCCACAACTCTTCACCCCCCTTTCTTCCGATCCACCCACTCTTATCTTCCACCTAATTTAAGAATTTTCCTTATACGCTAATTTTTTTTTTTCCCCTCTATGGCCTCAGTGATTCTGTCTTTAATGGAAAGTGGTTAAACAAAAATGACCTGGAGAAAGACAGTGATCAAGGCCAAGTGGCATTTATCAAGGACTTGCTGAGTGCTGATACTCCACTGGGTGTTTTGAAACATCAAATAAAGAACACCGTGCTTGTTATATCTCCCTTCTAGATTAAAAAAAAATCCATAATCTATAAATGCTCTTGGCTAGTGATGATGAACAGCAGCACTTTTTTTTTTTTTTCCCAAAGCAAAAACACCAGAAGTTTGGAAAGGAATTCGCAAGTTGTGTTGTAATGCAACTGATCTCTTTCTTCCTGAGAAAGTTGGTCTCTTGCCAGACCGTTCAATTCAGGCCCACACAAACTGGGTGTATTTATAGAAGGCCCAACGAGGAAGAGAACATGATAAACTTTCCTCCCTAGTACAGCAGACAGAGGCAAACAATCACCAGGTGAATGCCACGTAGCCCAAAAATTGGGGAGCCAAATGCCATCTCGGTGTGGGGTGGCCTGGCACCTGTTGGGGGAAGGACCCCCATACCGCTGTAGGCATCCAATTCAAGTCTGGGGACTCCAAAGTGTTATTCTGGATGATGGCAAGCCCTCAGGGATTGGAGGGGCCCCCTCTATCTGGGGAACATCTAGGAGACTGGACTCACTACAGCTGCCTCTGAATTCTTAACATAAAGACGTTAATAAGAAAAGAGAATCTCTGCATTTAAGTGTTTTAACGTTTATGAGGCCCTTTTATTTACATGGGCACATTTATTTCTTCCTACCATCCTGCGAGCTAGCTATCATGAATATTCTCTTTTCTAGATGCCTAAAGTGACACTCAGACTGTAACAAAAATGTTGACCTTACTCTACATTCCATGATCTTTATTCTCCTCTGTTGAGGGATGAAGAACCATTAAGACAGTCTTATTATTTAGGAGGTCACTTGAAACCACCTAGACCTAGCTCTCTACCTCCAGCAATTTCTTCTAAGGAAAGAGTAGGACAATTCGTCAAGATGAATAAGGATATTTCAGTGGCGTTATTGGCCAGAGCAAAGAATTAAAAGCAACCCAAATATCCACCAGTAAATTTATTATGTGATTGATGTCACTTCCATACAATGGAATAATCTACAGCCATTTAAAAATATATTTTTTAAGATTTTATTTTTAAGTCATCTCTACATCCAACATGGGGCTTGAACTCACAACCCTGAGCTCAAGAGTCAGATACTATACTGACTGAGTCAGTCAGGCAACCTTCAAAATATTTTTAAATACTGTTGGGCACGGAAAGATATCTATGATATACTGTCAAGTGAAAAAGCAGCTTATGAGACAGTATTAAAGTACAATCCAATTACCGTCCAATTTTTACCAGTTTATACATGCGGGCACACATGCATATAAATGCATGGGGGAAAAACTCTGTAGGACTATGTGTCAAAATATTAGCAACATTATAGTAATTTTCTTTTTTTTTTTCTTTTGCCTCTCTGCCCTTTGCCCCTATGCTTTAAAAAATTATTTTTAGGGGCACCTGGGCAGCTGAGTTGGTTAAGCGTCTAACTGCTGATTTGGGCTCAGGTGCTGATATCAGAGCCAATCCAGGCTCTGCCCCCAGCAGGGGGTCTGCTGAAGATTCTCTTTCTCTGCCCCTCCCCCGACTCAAGCTTGCACATGTGTACTCACTCTCTCCCAAATAATCTTTAAAAAATTATTTTTAGAGGTGCCTGGGTGGGTTAGTCAGTTACGTAACTGTCTTCAGCTCAGGTCATGATCCTGGAGTCCCTGGACTGAGTACTGAATTGGGGTCCCTGCTCAGCGGGGAGCCTGCTTCTCCCTCTGACCTCTCCCCTCCTCCCTCTCATGCCCTTTCTCAAATAAATAATAAAAAAAATTTTTTTTAATTAAAAACTAATGGGGCACCTGGGTGGCTTGCTTGTTAAGCGTTTGCCTTCGGCTCAGATCATTGTCCCAGGGTCCTAGGATTGAGCCCTCCGTTGGGCTCCCTGCCTGGCGGGAGACCTGCTTCTCCCTCCCCAACTCTCCCCTGCTTGTGTTCCCTCTCTCACTGTCTCTCTCTCTCTGTGTCAAATAAATAAATAAAATCTTTAAAAAGAGCTACTTTTAAGAATTAAAATAAAATATTTTTAAATCAGAAAAAGCAATCCATCTATTATGATTTCAAACAAACATTTTGAATCGGATGAGGACAAACTAAGACTGAAGCCACCATGGACCAAATACCAAGTTCTCATACCTTCCCCATCACCACCTTTCCTGGAAGTGACAGAGGCCAGAGAAGAGGCGGCAGGAGAACCATCAGGCCTGGTGACCTCCTGACCAACGCAGATGGCCCGTGTTTCAGCCTCAGTGGGCAGTACCAAAGACCTTCAGAGAAGTGGCCCTGGAGGCATGTGGCCCCATGACCCGACCCACTTCACCCAGGGCCTCTTGCTGCCAGGCCCACCGAGACACGTGTGCACAGTTAGAAGTGGCCCCCAAGCTTCTAGGCTTCCCCAAATAACCCAACATTAGTCCGTCATTCAGAAACTGGTCCAAATATTTTGGAATCTATTTCTCCTTTTTGCCTGCCCTATCCCGGAGGGAAATGAATTCCTTAAGTTTAGTGTTTGATATTCAAAGTAGGGCCTCCCTTCATCCAACCTCAAATCATCTCTTTCAAGTTCAAGGGGGTAGCCCCCTAATTCTAGTGTTCTAGGACATAAGTTTGTGGTTACCGTAGCCATCAATTGCATGCACTTCTCTGATTTTCCCCGTTAGCCTTCATCTTTCCAGACTCAAGAGACCGGTGATTTTAGTCAGTCGTATGGCTTTGTCTTGTTTCTGCCCTTCATTATTTTATTTCCCCTTCTCTGGACAGCCTCCTTCTCCATTTTGTCTTCTTGAATACACCATCAGCAGAATGTAGTCCCAGATATTCTGACAATAAGGTGCAGTGGCTCTACCGTCAGCACTGGGGCTTAAAATCACCTTCTTTTGGTTGCTGGAGGCGAACAGAAGTTCAGCTTTTCAGGGGAAGAGACTCATCAATAAAAAGCTGCAGATTCTAGTCAGTTTCATCCTCGGATTCTAGTCTGTTTCATTCTCACTGAGAGATGCGTCCAATGTCTCTACTTTCTATTGTCTGCTGCACCAGGACTCCACCAGACCCTAAGTTGACTTGGATTTGGGGGGGAACCCTCAAATCAACATGATAAATGGTGCCTCCAAATGTAATCTTCAGATTCTGTGAAATAAGACAGCCATCATCTCTGAGACCGATGCAGAGACCATCGGACAGCCTTGCCACGTCAGAGGCTTCCAGTCATTCTTTTACACACGTGTAAAACCTTCAGACTTTCTGGAGAAAAGAAACTTTATTTCAGAAAACAGCTTTGAAGTTTGGAAATCAAAGCAGACCAGCTGTTTCTCAGCACAGAAAGGACTTTTCCTAAACTGCTAGAAAGTGAATAAGGCTTTCAAAGGGCAGTGACAGCTTCCCCTGATGGCCATAGTGCGGGCAACACCAGGGCTGGGATGAGCTGTTACAAGTGAGGAACTCGCCAGACCTTCCACGGTGTTTGTCCCCTTCCTCCTTCCCCCATTTCCTCCTCCTCCCCAACATTTTTTTTTTAATCATTTCAATCCCCAGACTCACTGTAGCCTAGACCTGGAGTAGTTTGAATTCTTCATTATTTCTACTGAAGAGCACTTTCCTGTCCCTTTCTTTCTTTTTTTTTTTTCCCAAAAGGAGGTGACGTGAAGATTTTCTCTCTCTTCCCCACACGCGCAAACAAAAACCAAGCTAAATGAAGTGGCTTCTTATTTGTGTGTGGCCCCAGTGGATTTTTTTTTCCCCCCTGTGGGTCACCCGCCCTTGATAGAAAAGACCAAGGGGTCTTGCCAATTTCATTCTTCAGAAAAGGGGATGAATAACAGTATGGACAATTAGTTACTGTGGGTGGGAGAAGGAATTTGACTGGAGGCAATTTTCTTTGGAAAGAGATAGGGAGGCACAAGCGATGGCAATAGTTCTACTTGTGAAAAATTGAGGGTATAAAATCACTTGGTGGAAAGTTCAGCTGAGAACAGGAACATCTGGGGCTTATTCATGGTTTTTCAGAAGTTTTTTGAAGCTTTTTTATTAGCTGGGTTGACCTCAGATTGAGGAGGAGATTTTTCAACTGTTAAACAGTTTTTTCTTTGCATTCCTAAAGTCATATTGTGTTCAGCTTGTTAATATCTGCACAGGGGGCCTTGGGCAGAGTCGGGGGCCCCTAGCCGCATGCTTTCGGGACATATTTCCCCATAGCTGTTATTTCCCTTTCTTGTTGAGGATTTGCATGTGTCCCTTTCATCCAGGCACACAGCAGATTCCTCCACAAATAATTGCATTTGACATCACAGTTGTTAGAGAAAATTCGGTGGGGGGGAGGGGTGGAGAGATCCCCATTACCCTCACACAGAGGCAGCTGGAGAAAGGAAGCAGGTTAGACAGGGAAATGCATAAACGTACCTGGAATGTAACAGCAGGTAATTCTGTCTGTGTTAGTCACGATAATAGCTTGCATGTTGGAATATCAAGGGTGTAGATTCCAAGATGTCTAGAACTCAGAAAGAAAAGAAAAACAGCACAAATCAACACCTCGCATCCCATCGACTTATGGGGCCTGATGCTGGGAAAGGGCAGACTCTCAGAAAAGGAGTGGTTTGTTCGGGGTGTGCCAGTGTTGAGAAAAACAAACAAAACAAAAAATAATCCATGCACTAACACTATGACCAGAAATAAGTTTCTATGTTCTGTGGCTAAAACTCTTGGAGGTTAAGTCAGTGATTTGGTTTTCCTTTTTCTATGAACTGGCAGGCCTACAAAGGTTCCGTGCAAGCAAAGGAATTTAAGCAAATTTCCAAAAATTTGACATTTGAAAATTTGGGGAGTTATTTGGACACAGATGTTCTGTGTTCTGTGTTGGGTTTATGGGTTATGCCAGCTCCTTGATTAACAGTTAGAAGACATACAGACGGTTCAATAAATCAACATGTAGTACTTGAGCTTCTATTCTAAATACGTTTATTATTTATTTGGCCCCTGAGTGCCAGGCTCTCGGCTAGGCCCTAGGAATCTGGAGAGGCCCAAAAAAGAATCCCATGCATTTCTACCCTCGAAAAGCCTTTGGCCTCATAGAGGAGAGAGACGTAGGCTCAAAGAATTACAATACAGGGCAGAGTGTGATTGTGATTTTAAGGCAGGCCCAAACAAAGTGTTGTGAGCACACAGATGAAACAATGAGATTTGGCCGAAGGGACTGGGGAAGAATTTGTGGAGGAAATGACATAGGACTCCTGGAGGATAAATAGAATTTCAACAGAAGAGATCACTCAAGGTGAAGAGAACAGCGTGGGCAAGGCATGGCAGAGTGAAACTGCGGGGTAGATTTGGCGCATGGGGAGTAGTGAAGGTGTGTGGAGAGAATTGTGGGAGGCAGGGGGGTAGACGATGGGCAGTTATGAATTTGAGTTAGTGTTGTGGAACCTGGACTGGAAGAACCAAGTGGCACTTGGAGACTTTGGAGGATCGGAGGTTTATTTAACACGGGTGGGCTCAGGTACTTTGGGCGCACACGCAGGAAACGGGGTAGGAAAGAAGAACCTGGAAGGGCTTTGGGACAGGGACTGGAATTCCCTTGCTGGTTTGGTCAGCCATCTTAGAGTGTAGTTCCCTATCATTAGGAGCCCAAGAGAAAAGTCTAGACAACAGAGTTGGCCCAAAATTCAGAACAGCATCGTTCCCTCAGAACCAGGCCTTTTGGGAACAATATTAGAACCCAGCCTCTGCTCTTTGGGGGGTCCACAGTTAAATTAAGAGGCAAGGCATTCAATTATATCTACCCTGGAAGGGGCACCTGGGTGGCTCAGTCGGTTAACCATCCAACTCTTGATTTCAGCTCAAGTCATGATCTCAGAGTCATGAGATCAAGCCCCACATTGGGCTTGCCCTGGGTGTGGAGCCTGCTTGAGACTGTCTTTCTCCCTGTCCCTCTGCCTCTCCTTCCATTTCTCCCTGACCTTCATTTGCATGCTTGTGTTTTCTCTCTCTCTCTCTCTCTAATAAAATTTTAAAAAATAATAATATAAATAAGTAAACAAACATATCTCTGGTGGGAAACAGAACAACCTATATATCATAGGATACAGTACACACGGGCACCAGCTGAAGAGTGGATACAAGAAAGCACACGATATATTATTGGTGATTTATTGTTTTTTGCGGCCAATCTGGAGCCTTTGTATGCTCTCCCCATTCAAATGTCAAAACCTTCCTAGACAAACACTACCACAAACCACAAACAGACTTTATTCATCAACACCAGTGGTTGGGAAGAAGGCAGGGGACAGGGGAGAAAAGGTTGGCAGGCGAAGGAACAAGCAATTCATTTTTAGGTTGGAGAATGAGAAAATTAACTGATCGTAAATTCCAGGTGATTGGTTTTTCTCCTGCTTTATCATGAATAAAGGACCTGTTCACATTTTGAAAGTAACACCTCAGAGTACAGAATGGAATAAGCAAGCAGGGCAAGTTCTCCCTTTATTTTTATAAAGGGGTGAGAACAGGAAGTTTGTCTGACCCACATATAGACTCCCTTGGGGACAAAAACCCTTCTCATCATGTATGAACGCATAGGTATTTGACACTTCCTGCTGCACTAAAAATAGGTTCAATTAAAATAATTGAGTAACGACTCATTTTGAGTGCCAGGTGCCCACACATCTTTATTATTTTGCCTATAAGAATTCCAAAGGTTTGGAAGATAATCCTTGGGTGAATTAATGCTGCTATCAGTAGAGTTCCTTTCTGTACGCCATTATGTAAGTCCCTGTGGACGGCATTGAGGAGAAGCCCTGGGGAGAGTGTGGTTTACAAAGAGTAAACTTCCTTGCTCGCCCCTTGGATCTGGTTGGCTAATGCATGTGCTGCCTTTTAAAGCATTCTTCCCAGTTCCTTTCCATTCCCCTGTACCACAAGGAGCAGTGCACCTGTCTTGTATTGGAAAGGAAATAAGTGTCAAAGTGAGAACAAAATAAGGACAATTGGCTCATTCCAAGTTCATGTGGGAGTGCGGCACAATCGGTCTTCCCACTGTGGTAAGGGCAGGGGGAAGGAGCCACACGTGGAAGGGGGGTGAAATCGCGGCTTTTGTCCCCATCCACTCCAGCTACGATCTATGTGTTTATTTATTTATTGCAATTTTCATTACTGAAGCAGAGCTGACCTACACAGTATTATGTCCATTTCAGGTGTACAACATGGCGACTTGACAAGTCCATACGTTAATTTAGTGCTCTTCACAACAAGTATAGTTACACAGCTATCGTCCCTTTAAATCACCCCAAAGTATGCCAAGTTCTCATTCTGAAGTGGATTTTCCAGAGAGCCTACCTTCTGAATAGTGGGAGGAGAGGGGTCTGCTGGTGAGAGCATGCAAGCCACCCACCCCCCCCCTCTTCAAAATGGGATCGAGGCAACAGCAATGAGTCAGGGCTTCAGAAGCCTCCATTTTGAGTAGGATGCGATGCCAAGGGTGCAGTGACTTTCGGGCACTGAAGATCCTGTAGCATTTCTTAAAGGAATGTTTGCCCTGACCTCCTTGGCCCAAGCTCACATCTGGTAATTGCATCTGTTGACACTGGCTTCCCTTGTCCGCTCAGCTGCGTACAATATTGCCTCTTGCATCCTGTCTTAGCCTGTTGGATAGCGTCGCTATGTGCTGTTAAACAGCCCTTGCATTTCACCCAGCGGGGAATGCATGTGGAAACCCTTTGGGAAGAGTGGAGCTATAGAAATGTCAGCTCAACAGCAGTGTTTCTTTTGTGAGCCAGGAAGTGGAAGTGTAAGAAACAGATCCAGACACTGTTCAGTGTAAATGTTAATGTGGACGGCAGAGTCAGCAATGACCAGACGCAAGGCCAGATAGGCCAGGGGTCAACAAGACCCCTTATCGTTGGGAAATGAAAGCAGAATGTGTTTTTGAAAGTCCTTTTGGGGATGCCCTGTGAGTTCAGAAGACCATCTAAGGAATTTTGGAATTTTCCAGAAAGTTGATAGCTTCTATTTGTTTACAAAGTACTCTTTATGGACACAGACACATTGAATTCCCATAGTCCCGTGAGTCTGGTATGACTGTTATTCCCATTTTACAACACGGGGAAGTAGGGGTTAGTGATGTTCAGAGATCTAAGGTCTCATTTCCAGCAAGTCAAGGAAACAAAAGAGATACAGATCCAGGTCTTCTGACTCCAAATTCTTTACCCTTTGCAGCATACCATAGCTCAGTGAGGGTGTTGAGCATGGTTTGATGGTCAAAGCATGGATCTGGCATGCTTTCTAGGTACATTTTAAACACTGAGTTACTAGAATTTAGGGGATTCTGGAAAGCCTGGATATTTTTGTTTTGTTTTGTTTTTTGTTTTTTTTTACCTCTGAAGGTTAGGAGCAAAATTTCAAAATGCTAACCATTTTTAAAAAATAGAAACCTTTCTGAAATAGACATGCTCTAAGTTTTCACTGCAGTGTCAAAGATTCTGCTTCTTTTTTAAAAAAAGATTTTATTTATTTATTTATTTGACAGAGATCACAAGTAGGCAGAGAGGCAGGCAGAGAGAGAGAGAGGAGGAAGCAGGCTCCCCACTGAGCAGAGAGCCTGATGCGTGGCTCAATGCGTGGCTCGATCCCAGGACCCTGAGATCATGACCTGAGCTGAAGGCAGAGGCTTAACCCACTGAGCCATCCAGGCGCCCCAATGTGTCAAAGATTCTTTTTGGTAACTTGGGCCTTTGGCTCTGTCCCAGAGGCCACCTGGCCTCAGAGAATAGCTCAAGTTAAGTATTGCTTCGCTAGGGCATTTTCATTTTCTGTTCACTCCTGTGTTGTCAGATAAACAATGGTATTTTGCGTTCATAAAAGAGTCAGTGTAGGGACGCCTGGGTAACTCAGTCGGTTAAGTGGCTGCCTTTGGCTCAGTCCCGCACTGGGCTCCTTGCTCAGCAAGAAGCCTGCTTCTCCTTCTGCCTCCTTCTCCCCTTGCTTGTGTTCTCCCTCTCTTTGACAAATAAATAAAATCTTTTTTTAAAAGAGTGAGTATACATTGGAAATGACTAGTTCTACAAAGTAGTTTACTCATCTGATGAGATCTGCCTGTTCCAATATAAATTTATTGCCATTAAATATTGGCTGTGGGAGCCGTAAGTATGGAATGAGGTGAGAGCTAGAGAAAATAGCTCATGCATACTATAGAAGAAGGAGAATACACTGAATGAAGAAACACTTCCTAGGGGACAAGGCAAAATAAAGCAAATACGGAGAAAACTGAGAGACATGGGGATAGAAAGGAGAGCTTGCATGAAAGTAGAGTTTGAGTTTTAAAGTGTCACCTTGGGCACCTGGGTGGCTCAGTGGGTTAAGCCTCTGCCTTCGGCTCAGGTCATGATCTCAGGATCCTGGGATGGAGCCCAGCATTGAGCTGTCTGCTCAGCAGGGAGCCTGCTTCCCCACACCACACCCCATCCCGCCTGCCTCTCTTCCTACTTGTGATCTCTGTCTATCAAATAAATAAGTAAAATCTTAAAAAAAAAATTGTCACCTTGAGCCTTATGAAGTTAATGTGTCTCCTGGCTGGTGGTATGATTATGGTGGCTGAAAGCTAGGTAGGATAAGGAAGGAGTCTGGCAAGATGTTACTGGCTTAACGATAAGTAGCTTCCTCTTGGTCTTTGACCTCGGGGCTGGCATTTTCATCCAAGCTTGAGTTCCTCCCTTATCACATTGACTAACATAATTTCTCCTTTTTGCAAAGATATTTGTAACCATTTTATTGAGATATAATTTACAAGTCCTAAGACTCACCCATTATAAACTTACCTACCACCCAAAGAGTTTTAGTCCATTCAGACAGTTGTACAATCAGTACCTCAGTCCACCTGGGAACATGTCCATCAACCCAACAAGCTCCACCATGCCTATTGGCAGCCACTTTCATTCCCAGCCCCAGGCAACCACTCAACTACTATATGTCTCTATGGATTTTCCTTTTTCTGAATATTTCATACCAGTGGAACTATGCAAGTTGTAGTCTTTTGTGTCTTTCTTCTTTCATTTAACATGTTGTTGAGGTCCATCTGTGTTGTGGCATGGAGCAGGACTTTGTGGCTCTTCATTGCCAAGTAATGTGTCAGTGTCTGGATAGACCATACTTTGTGTATCCATTTACCAGGTGATGGAGTTTGGGTTATTTCTAGATTCAGACTCCTGTGAACAATACTGCTATGCACATTCACATACAAGTCCTTGTGTAGACCTCTGTTTTCATTTCTTTTGGATAGATACGTAGGAGTGTAACAGCTTGAGTCATATGACAAATGTATAGTTAACTTTTTGAGAAACTGCTTAACTATTTTCCAAAGTGGTTGTACCATTTTGACATTCGCGTAAGCAATGTTTGAGGGTCCTAGTATATCCATATCCTATTCAACACTGGGTGTGGTTCTTTGAGAATAGACTTTCTAGTGGGTATGTAGTGGTATCTCGCAATTTCCATCTCCCTAGTGAGTCATGAGGGTAAGCATTTGTTCCTTGCTTCTCAACCACTTGTAGATCTTCTTTGATGAAGTGCCTGTTCAAATCTGTTTACATGGATATTTTATAGCATAAATAATGGGAGGGAAATAGGAAGAATGTGACTCTGCGAAGAGATGGTCACACTCTTCCTTTCTACATGTCAATTAGCCTTTGTTTCTTTTTATACTTGTTTGGGGGGTTTGTTTCTGTGCTTTGTTTTGAACAACTAAAGGACTGAAGTGATCTAGAGTTATTCACTGGCCTCCACAGAATTTCTGAGGACATGGATAATCTTCTTAGTGGCACAAGAGTTTCTGTGCCCCAGCGCAGAGGTCAAGTTACCTGAAACTGCTTTAGGTGGGATGTTACAAAGGGCGATCCTGTGTCTCTCGTCTCATTAACCCTTCACAGTGGCTCTAGGAGGTCACTTCTTTTAATCATCTTTTCACAGGGCAGACTCTGATTGAGCAAGTGACTTGTATAAGTGTAATCAGTTGGTCAATCAGGAGAGCTGAGTTGTGGCCCCAGCTCTGGCTCCCAATCCTCTACCCTTTCCACTGTAACAGGCAGGCACACTTCAAGGTGCACTTTGGTTCCATGTGTCAGAACTCCTGCAAAGGCCAGACCAGCACCTTTAGGATATCACATGTGGGAATGGCTGCTGGACAAACTTTCCGGAAGCGTTTCCTCCATTACCTGATTGAATGGTTTTGCCCATTTACTCTTGGCCCAGATGTCTGGGTCTCTGTGTTATGGACAACCTGATTGTAATCTGGAAACAATGAGGACTCAGAACATCTGTTGAGAGAAGGAAATCTAATAGATGAGATGGCATAGTCTGATTGGAGATTATTTTAGGAGCAAATCAGTTTACATGGAACCAACCAAACAATGTTCAATTGACAAAATGCTGACTTACGGGATCAAAATATTGTAAAACAATATGGAATGGGGAAATGAGAATACTAATGTATTTATTACTGGGGAAATTATTTTTTAATTTATTATATTCAGTGGCCCCCTAAGGTTTTAAGAATGTTTCATTGCAGGGAGTGGTGAGTAATAGTTCTGTGTCAGTCAAGGGCAGGTTTTTAAACATTTTTTTCTGTTAGGACTCAGAAAACACTGAAAACACACCTGAATTTCAATATTGTAATGTCCATATGAAAACTGCCAAACTGCCTCACGTACTCAGAGGCAGCACGCGTGTGTGAGCACATACACACACACACACACACACACACACACACACACATCCTTTGTTAGACGATATGCCTTGGTTGGGGTTAGAAAATATGGTTATTATTACCGAGACCTGCAGGAGAAATAGAAAACACTGTCCCTTCCCCCAAGAGCTCACAAGTAACAAAGCAATTAACATAGAGAACAATTAGAAAATAATACAAGGCAGAACCTGAGAAACTGCTGAATTGAACACAAGAACAATCACAGTTGGAAGAAGGAAATGATCATGGGAAGCCAAGCACTGTGGTCAAAGCGAGCAGCACAGCAGTGTTGCCCTATATGTTCAGCATCACCTGTGTCAGCTTTGAAAATTACATGCTACCAGGTCATTGTAGACATTTAGAAATTACAGATAAACAAAAATAAAGTAAGCCACTCCTAATCTTACTACCCAGAAATAACCATTGCTTGGACACATGCTTACTCTATATTGTGTTGCTTTTTAAAATAATAAATGTTAACTGTTCTTTAAAAAAAAACAACGATGAAAACCCCTCTATCCTGAATAGCAATAACTATTGCTCATTTGCCCTAGTACTATATCCCCTATTGTGTTCCTCAGAATTTTTATTTTTTTAAAAGATTTTATTTATTTATTTGACACAGAGAGAGAGAGAGAGAGAGAGAGCATAAGCAGGCAGAGGGGCAGACAGAGGGAGAGAGAAAAGCAGGCTCCCCATCAAGCAAGGAGCCTGATGCTGGGCTTGATCTCAGGACTCCAGGATCATGGCCTGAGCTGAAGGCAGCCACTTAACTGACTAAACCACCCAGGCATCCCTTGGTGTGAAATCCCTTGGTGTTTTTTTTTTTAATTTAAATTTAATTAGCCAACATATAGTACATTGTTAGTTTTAGATTATTGGTGTGATTAAAAAAAAAAATCCTCCACCAAGTATATGGAAAGACGCTCAAAATCACTGATTATCAGGAAAATGCAAATCAAAACCATAATGAGTTACCACCTCTTTGGATGGCTACCATCAAAAAAAAAAAAAAGAAGAAAAAAAATCACAGAAAATAACAAACATTGGCACGAATATGGAGAAATTGGAACCCTTGTGTGCTGTTGGCAGGGTTGTAAAATGGCGCAACCACGGTGGAAAAGTGTGGTGGTTTTCCAAAAAATTAAAAATGAAATTACCATATGATACAGCAATGCCATTTCTGGGTACAGAGCCAAAAGAATTGAAAGCAGAATCTCAGAGTGACACTTGTACACTCGTGCTCACGACAGTACTATTTATAATAGCCAAGAGGTAGAAGCAACCCAAGTGTTCATCAATGGATGAATGGATAAACAAAATGTGGGATGTACGTGGAAAGGAATGTTATTCAGCCGAAAATGAAGTCCTGTCTTTTGCTACAACATGGCTGAAACTCACAGACATGACACTAAATGAAATAAGCCAGTCACAAAAGAACGAATACCGTGTCATTCTACTTGTGTGAGGTACCTAGAATTGTCAAATTTCATGGAGGAGAAAGTAGAATAGCGGTTGCCAGGGCTGAGAGGAGCAGGATTGGGGAAGTTATGTTTTAATGGGTACAGAGTTTCAGCTCTGCAAGAGGAGAATGTTCTGGAAATTGGTGGCAGAACAGTGTGTACATGTAAAACACTACTGACCTACTCATTTAAAAATGGTTAAGATGGTAAATTTTATGTTATTTGTAGTTAACTACAGTTTTAAAATTTCTTTCAAAAGCATTCCAGATGCTCAAATAAGGAAAGCGTGGATTAAACAAAATTTGTTTGTTTATAGCAGGACTTCTCAGAACCTTTAATACGCTAAATGTATATTATGTTTCTCCAAGAAGAGACGTAGCAAAATGTGTTTCCCCAACTTATGTGACCAGGGATCTCCTTTTCCGAAGTTCTATGGAACTGGGGAAGTATATTAAGGAATACACCTTAGGAAATATTACCATAAAGCCTTGGTGATTTAACATCTGCCCCCTCCAATAGAGATTTCATTGCAAGCACATACCTGGGGTGATCAATGTTTATCCCAAAGGAATGTGTTACTAGGTACAGAATGGCAAGACCTGCAAGTGCCTAAGAAGAAAAAGAGTCGGGGGCACAGAGCCACCCAGCACCTCAGATCTCTGCTTGTCAACAGCCAACTGTTCTGCCTACTTACAAGGTCAGCCCCGCGTTTTGGCAGCCACAAGAACAGGCCCTCAAATTTATACTGAAGATCTTCAGTATCTGATGATAAAGTTTCATGATTTCATGAAGGCATCTAGTCATTCCAGTACAGATAGCAGGCATTTCCAAGCAGGAACTTAAATGCTGAGCCAGAAACTTTGGATGGACAGAATTCAAGTCAAGGGAAAGATAATTCTCTGGGTTGAATATCTTCCTGTGTAATTCAAAACGCGAGGTTGCCAGTAGGTTTAAATGTACTGTAGTGGAGCTGAAGGAGGATGTCATGGTTAAAAGCCAAGAATTTCCTCTAGGAGCAGGTGAAAAAACAGCTGACATTCCCAATTGTTTTTCTAAGTGTTTAAAATGACTTTTCCAAACCTAAAGCCTGTAAGCATTTTATTAACATTTGATTAGCAATTATTCCTTACTGTGTTGAAGCTGAAATTAGGATCAGGTTTCCTTACATTGCCGTCAAAAAAAAAAAAAAAAGTCCAAATAACTCAGTTTGCACAAAGAATCATTCCAAAACAATTTCCCATTTTCCTTTTCTTAGCAATCTCAAAAAATCATGGACTGCCGGAGCTGGGAAAGGCTTCAAACTCATGAAGTCCAATTCCCTGCTTGTATATGTGGGGAAACCAAGGCCCAGAGAGGGGATGAGATATCCCCCAAGACCCAGACAGTGGCAGAGCTGAGAACGCTTGACTTCTCTAGTGCTCTTTCCAATACACAGATCTGTGGGGGCCCATTATCGCTTGACTCCAGGTCAAATTTGTTTATAATTTATTAAATGAATGAATAAGAGGGGTTTTATTTTGAATGCCAGAATGCAGTTTCTCTTAGTTAATACAATTTGTAGGCTAAGCATGAAACTTAAGCTCTGAAATAAATCAGTGTTCACAGCATGTAAGAATGTACAGTCAACTATAATGTGACATTTTGTTTTATGTGTAAACATATGGCAATTAGGTCACATATATCCACTGGAATTACTTGGTGGCTTTGATTCGTGTGGATGCCCGTAGCAGATTTATTCCAGTTCTGAAGGGAATTGTTATTGTGAATTATCAGGCTTTATAGGAACTCTCTATGTTATGCCCTATTTGTAAGCGATACACAGACCCTGTAGCTAAATGAAAAGCAGGAAATAGTTGACTTGATGGGAAAGGTTGCCTAGAATGTAACAGAGGTAAAAAGGTACGTTACTTAAAGAACAAAGGGGCTTTTTGAGATGTTCATGTTCGCTTGCTCGTTAGCATATTGGTGTGCTTGCACTTAAGGCGGTGTGCCATGAACCAGTTTTAAAGCCACCACCAATTAGGGTGACAGTTCTGTTCTCAACATGATGGTTTATCTCCTAGTTCTCTCCGGGGGTTCTCAGTGCATCAGAATAGCTAGAATAGGAAAAGGCTCTTTTCACCAGTTGCTCATGAGAAGCTATCAGCTCCATACACATGAACTTGGAAAGTCAAACTGGTTAAGCTGTATATTCCTTCTGTCCTAGACTCCAGGCTCCAGGTTGGATGGAGTAATGGTGTCAAAAAGTGCAGTGGAGGAAAGAGGACGCCTAATAGAGGTGGCCCTTGCAGAAGGAGAATTACCGGTGTGCTAACTGCAGTATTTGTAGTCAGCCTGGTACCCCAGGGTATTATGTTTCCCCGGGACCCACCAAGGCCATCTGCATTTTCCTGGAGGCGGCCCACAGAAGTGTATGTCTTCCTTATAGATTTGGGCTGTGTTTGGAATTTACCTTTTGAATGTTTTGTAAAAACAAGCTCCAAAATATTGCATGTGGTGTCCTCAGACACCTGTGGATTAAAGCAGATAAACCTGTGAATCACCTTGCCACATCTCCAAGTAAGCCCATGTTCAATTTGTACTTATCAGACAGAAACCAGCATCGTTCATTGCAAGGAAAGAGCATAGCTATGTTCCAAATGCCTTGGCTAGTATTTCTTGTGGACAATGAAGCTGGAGATAGGACGGAAGTTTTTGATTTAGTATATTTTTTCCATCTTTTTATGTTGAACTTAATTTTGTCTTTGTGAAGTGCCGCTCTTCTAGGCAGCATATAATTAGAATTCTGCCCTTAGACTGGAGAATTTTATCCATTTATACTTAATGTCATTACTGATATAAGACTTATAGCTGTCATTTTGCTTGTTTTCCATATGTCTGTCTCTTTTTTTCCTCTATTCTTCCATTACTACCTTCTTCGGTATTAAATAGGTAATTTCTAGCTTATCATTTAATTCCCTTGTCATTTATTTCATTATGTTTTCGAAGTAATTTTCTTAGTGGTTGCCCTCTGGGTTATAATAAACATCATAATTTACAGCAATCTAGTCTGGATTGATAACAATTTAATTTCATTAGTATATAAAACATCACTACTACATTACTTTGTTTTCTCTCCCCTCTGTGTGCTGATATCATTATACAGTTTACATCTTATACATTACAAGTACATCTATACATATTTATAATTACTGCTTTATGCACGTGTCCTTTAAAACCAATAGGAGAAAGTATTTGCTGAACAAAACATAGTAATATTATTTATGGAATTACCTTTACTGATACTCTCCATTTTTTCCTATGGCTTTGGGTTATTGTCTAGTGTCACTTCATTGTGGCCTAAAGGACTCCCTTTAGCATTTCTTGAAGGGCATGTCTAATAGTGACGAGATCCTCCAGCTTTTGTTTATCTGGGAGTGTATTAATTTCGCCTTCATTTTTGGAAGGACACTTTTGCCAGATATAGAATTCTTCATTGACAGTTTTTTTTTTCCTTTCAGTGTTTTGAGTATGTTATCCCACTGCCTTCTCGGGTTCTTGGTTTCTGTTGAGAAATTGGCTGTTAATCTTCTGGAGAACTACTTGTATACAATGAGTTACATTTCTCACTGCTTTCATGGTTCTCTCATTGTCTTAGACTTTCAACACAGAGGTGTGAGAAACAATAGGCTTGGATGATTATTTAACATAGAGTTAGAAAGTGAAATTTCACAAAGCAATACAATGAAAGAGTATGCTTCTCTAAAAGCAAGGTAATGTTTCTAAGTGTGCAGGTTTGGCCTATATAAAGGAGATATGATATTAATGACAAAGTGAAGGAACTATTTTCCCAGTTGAGTTGATGGCAAATAGCTCTCATTTCTGGCTGGTATACCTAGAATAAGAAACAGAAGTCAAGCTGGAGTAGGATAGAACAGGACATGTTTTGGAAAGGCGAACTGGTTAACATTAACAACAGCCCCCTGCAAACCCCTGTGACCCTCCAGCTTTTATATTACTTATTAGGAGAGTTATATATTTGATTTCCATTAATAAATGTATCTGCATAAGCATAAGTACCTAAGTGTGTGAATTTGTTGGGCACTTAGTCCCTGGTGTTGTGGGTGGCACATTTATAGCAGAAGGTCTCTGCACTGTCAACTCACAGATGGTAATGTTGGAATTTAGTTCAAGCTTGTGGAATCACTACATACAACTTTACCAATGGTTACACTGTATATGTTCCTGACTCTTTCTGGAAACATGAAAACACAAGATGTCCACCATCTGAAATGTCAGGGTAGTCCTTAAATATGGTTGCTATTTAAAGATGTATAAATTACAACCAGCCCACCAAATTTAATCTTTGGGACAGCAACATATTTGAAGTTTTAATTTTGTTGAAAGCCACCATGACTTAGGAATCCACCATTGAGTTTAACCAAATTGATCAAATGTTTAAATGTGTATAAGAGAGTAGGAAACAAAATGAAATTATGTTTAATTGAATGCAAATGCAAGAATTTCAGTATGATTATGTTTCTCTGAGATGTTTCAACTAGAATTACTTAGGAATAGACAGGAAGAGATGAATGGGAGAAAAGGAAGTATATTTTGGTGGGTTGACTTATCTACTTAAGAGTAGATGAGATTGGGGTGCCTATGTGGTTCAGTCAGTTAAGCATCTGACTCTTGATTTTGGCTCAGGTCATGATCCCATGGGGCCTGCCTAAGATTCTCAATCTCTCTCCCTGGGCCCCTTCCCACACCTCTGTTCACACACACATGCTCTCTCTAAAATTAATTACTTAAGGGGCTCCAGGGTGGCTCAGTGGGTTAAGCATCTGCCTTTGGCTCAGGTCATGATCCCAGGGTCTTGGGATCGAGCTCCACATCCAGCTCCCTGCTCAGCGGGGAGCCTACTTCTCCCCTTCCTGCTACCCCTACTTGTGTTCTCTCTCTAGCTGTCTCTATCAAATAAATGAATAAAAAAATTTAAAAAAATTAATTACTTAAACAAGTAGATGAGATGAGGACTTTGGGAGATATTATTCCCCTACTTTCCCACACCTTCTAGAGAGGAACTCCTTATGAATGAATTATATATTTCTTAAGGACAAGCTCCATGTTTTTTCACTGCCACTTACCCATGTCAACCTGGAAGTTGACTGCCACATCTCCCAGGGGCCATGTTGTCCTCTTCCTAGCCTGTGATTTGACCAGGTTTAGCTGAGGACCCAGGAAGAAGAACCTCACTGCCCATCTTCTGGACCTAACGGCTTATTTGTGACTCTCAAGTTTCTTTGTCTCTTTCTTATCTTACCTGCCCTCAGCTGATTCTCCTATGACATCACCAAGGATTAGGCAGAAAGCCAGTGTTACTTGGGGCACTGAGAGTGGTGAAGAGTTCTACCAACTCTTGCCTTTGTGGGGTTGCTGTGCTCGTTTGTTAAATGGAGCCATTGGAGCATATCACCTTGTAGGCCCTTTCTAACTCACTCACCATTCCAAGTCTATGACTTAAATCACTTAATAACATGTTGAATATAATGCTGAGCAATTCTGGGTCCTCAAGACATCTGAAACCTCCATTTCTCATACTGGACACCATTCTGTGGGAGGTGAGTTCTCTGCTTCCCAAACATCTCCTTCCCTGTTGTATCCAAATAGGACACACAAGCTGATTTCTCCAAAGATGAAAATCAACAATGGTTGTGTCCCTCTAGAGGTATGCTGACACAACATGACATTCAAAATGTATGCATATTACCCAGTATATCAAAAGAGGTTAAACACTGTGGAAGAGAGAAACAATTAGCAAAATGTTAGCTGTGACTAAAAGGAATCCCAGAGGATGGTGGAGAAGCCCATGTTAGAACTGGTCAAGACGTTCTTACCTATTAAGCGCAATGAAGAGAAACAAAGAAAGGTGGGACCATAAGTGTGTGTTGGCCACAGTCTGTTACAAACTGTTTTCTCTCCCACACTTATGCTCTCTTATTTCTGCAACTATCACTACTATCATCACCCAATAGTTTTGTGGGATAGGGAAGGAGTCCAGGTAAGACAGCCAGCCAAGCACTTCAGTCCCCGGAGTAAGAAAAATATGTACCCCATCTACCAAAGAGAACTAACAGAGAAAATAATTCATCATAATCTCGGCAAAATAGCACAGGATCAAGCTCTGCCTGGCACTGAGTACAAATTAGCTGGACTTGGTTCCATGATGCTCTTTCCAGACTTTGTGGTTAAATTCTAGTAAGCTTCTTAGGAAAAACAAGGGGCCTGTCTGAGGAATGGATTCCTAGACAGAGCCAACAGAGAAATGCTTGATAGGGTTTGGAACTCAAGAATGAGAAGCAATGATGAGAGAGACCCAGACGGGAATGGAAGTGATTGTGTCTTTACTAGACTCCAACTCTGCTTTTTTCAGAGAAGTGAAATTAAGATATGCTACAAAATGGCAAGTATGCAGATACACTGAATTTAGTGAGTGCTTTACTTAAGGGATAAAGTGTGAGTTAGAAGGATTGTTTAGCCAAATGCTAAGTAGAAATTATTTTGTAAGCCCATACAATCAACCCAGCAGAAAATTCTGCAACTAGAATTTCTGAATGAAGAATTGCCTTACATAGCTCACATTGGAAGAATGATCTCCCAGTTACTGATGCTGGAATCACTAGTATCAATAATAAGTAAATATAACATGTGATTTTTTTTGTTAAAAGACCATCTCACCAAATATGGGAGTGTAACAAGGTAGTGAATAGATTCAAAGTGTTAATGGCCAAATTTGAGTTGAACTACAACATTTGGTGATTTCCTTTAAGACTGTATCCTAAGGGTGCCTGGCTGTCTCAGTCAGTTGGGCTTTGAACTCTTGATATTGGCTCAGGCTGTGGGCTCAGCATTTTAAGACTGAGGCCCATGTTGGGCTCTGTGCTGGGCATGGAGCCTGCTTAAGATTCTCTCTGCCCCTCTGCCTGTTTGCACAGACTCCCTCTCTCTCACTAAAATAATAAATAAATAAACCCTATCCTAAGCAATTACCAAAAAGTAGGGCTCAAGTTCTTTTGCTATTGCCATTTCACATTCCATTGTTCCCTGTTTGACCAGTATGTTCAAACTACTCGCAGTACAGAAAAGTAAACCACACCATCATTTGGTAGCTGCAGTGTGTAACAAGGGTTGTCTAAGGCCCTCATAAAATTCCAAAGCCTTACTCGCCTTCTGTGACCAAAGTGTTACAAAACCTATACATGGTGGATCCAGAAAGAGCCAATTGTTCTAGCATCTTCTAGTAGCTGTGTTTACCCAGTGAAGCACTGTTTTAGAACACATCCCAACTTTCCGTATTTGAAAGAATTACCCAAGCATTTCTCTTTTTAAAAAAAGATGTTATTTATTGATTTATTTATTTGAGAGTGAGGGAGAGACAGAGACAGAGCATGAACAGAGGGGAGGGAGAAGGACCCTGAGATCATGACCTCATGGTCATGGAACCATGACCAACCACCACCCAGCTGCCCCCTCCTCCCAAGCATTTTTTAAGTTCATCTTTGCTTGAGGAATAAGGCTAAAAAGTATGTAAGAGCACCATTCTTTTACTTCTTTTATTTCAACCTTCCAAAGTATGTGATTAAATAAGAATATTATTATAATTTTATTTGTGTTTTCTATGGGAGCCCATTTCCCTCTTAAAATGCTGTAGCCTAGTACTTAGAAAAGGGAAGGTCTGAAGCTCTCTGACCTCCAAGGAAATAATAAGTAGAAACTGAGAATATAGTTTTTCATCAAGTCTCAGCTAGTTTATTTATATCAGACATACCAGTTCATTTATTATACTTCAGAATAATACAATTTTGCCATAATTATCTGCAACCTATTTCAAAGCTCATATTTTTCAAATAGTATACCAGAGTAGGAAAACTGTTTCCACTGTAAACCTATTTTTAAATCCTTACCTAGACATAGTCTTTAAAGGAAGAAACTTTTGACAGGAAAACTAGAAGTATCACAGTGATCCTTGGTGGGCCAGAGGCCTTCCACAAGTAGAGTGAACCATCGTTCTCCAGTCATTGAGGTTGATTCTTCAAGCCCTGTGCTTGATGCCATGGCTAACTGTGTGGTTCATACACAGAGGTTATTTTTAGAGGCAAGAATTTTCATTTCCCAAAAGTATAACCACGAGATGTCTATTTGGAATGAATCAGATTTATACATTAGAACAATAGGAAAAGCTCAGACCATGCCCGTGTAACCTCAGCTCCCTGAGGAAAAATGTAGTATCTCAGTACACCCTCATCCTGGGGCCCTTGCCCTCTGGCTGGCTGAGGCAATTCCTTTGGAAACCAAGCAGGGCTGGGGAAAGGGGGGGTTTCACAGATGTCTTGTAAGTATGGTTTCCTTACAGAAACAGTTCTATTTTGTCCTTGTGGCTTTTCGTGGTGATTTAAAACTCACAGGGACAACAAGTCACTAATCTTTAACAGTGGTGGTAGCCGAAGTCAGATGCTTTGGGAAGGAAATTGGACTTGGTGGCCAATAGGGACACCCTGTTACATCTGTGTTTTGCTGCCACCACACCTGCCACGTAGGCCTGAGCTGGCCCCCTTCTCTGGTCTAGGCCCACCTTGATGCCAGCCTTATCACTGGAATCCTACTTCATGGGACTTTTAACCCCTTAACCTGAGAGTTAGTTTGCTACAGTTGGAGACCTTAAAGGAAAGCATTACAGGGCCCAGAAAGAACACATACGGGCTCACTTATCTAGCAAACAGAAGATCTACCGAGGATTGGAAGAGGCTCGCTGGGTGGCCTTGGGAACCCCATCCAGTCACTTAGGGCATGGTTGGCCACATCCCTTTGGGTTAGTTGGTTCATTTGCTTTAAAAGATCAATTTTCTGCCCTCCTCTTTGACTTCACCCCATTTTAAATAGGCTCTACGCACAATGTGGGGCTCAAACTCACGAGCCCGAGATTAAGAGTCACCTGCACCACGACTGAGCCGGCCAGGCGCCCTGACTTCAGCTCACTTTATCAGTGGAGGAGGCTCCCTCCACGGGGGCAGAATGTAGGACCTGCCTCTCCGGATTGTCCTAATGAAGTGAAGGCTGGTAGTCGGTCACTTACACTATCTGTACATCTGTCTATCTCAGTTTATCCCAAGGGCTCCCTGTCAGGAAACAGGCATTTCCAGAACAGAGCAATAGCGATGACAGATCAGATTGGGGCTGCAGAGATGGAATACTGGGAGAAATCACAAGTTGGTGAAGCAATTGTTTATTTATTTTGTTAACCCATTGGTTCATTCATTCTTTCAGTTACTGAGCATTTCCTGAGTACCTACCACGTCTCGGGCATGGTCTGTGGCCCAGGACCATGTCCTTTCCCTGTTAATGATGGCGTATGGATGCTCTCATCTCTGACCCCTCTCCAAATCCTACCAGCCTTACAGTAGCTACCCTTTTTTTTTGTTGTTAAAGATTTTATTTATTTATTTTACAGAGAGGGAAAGATCACAAGTAGGCAGAGAGGCAGGCAGAGGAAGAAGCAGGCTCCCCACTGAGCAGAGAACTCGATGCGGGGCTCGATCCCAGGATCCTGAGATCATGACCTGAGCCGAAGGCAGAGGCTTAACCCACTGAGCCACCCAGGCGCCCCTACAGTAGCTACTCTTAAATTGTTGTTGTGGTAAAAGTGGGTACATCATCTCACCTCTCTCTCTGCAACAATTCCCAGATTTGTAAAAGGAAGCCAATAATTCTTGCCCTGGTGCCTCACGGGGGTCCTGGATGCATCACCTGAGAAAACAGATAGGAAAGTACTTTAAATTATAAAAATAATAAAATGCTGATCATAATGACATATTAAGATTTCTTGAGGGCCTCTAGTGTTCCCCAGAATGAGCCCTACCCAGCTGTAACTGTCAACTAATACCAACAATTCAGTATTTGTCCCCTTTAGAGATTCAGATTTGAGAAATGTGTAGGTTTTAATGTATACCATTGTGCGAACACTTTCTCTGTGCCAGGTACTAAACTCAGCACCTTTCGTGGATTACCTCATTTAATCCCCACAGCAATGCCCCACAGGAGGTGGGCATGGGTATTATCACACCCACTTTACAGAGGGGAAGCATAAGGCGCTGAGAGGTTAAAGAACAACTGGTTTCTAGCGACAAAGCTAGTAAATGAGAGTCTGGATTTGAAATCAAGTTTCCCGACTCTCCAGTATGAGCTTTTAACCACTGGGTTATACTTCCTCTTAGAAAAGAAAAAAAAAAAAAAAGAAAGAAAGAAAGAACAACTCTGTATGGGTCTAAGCTATTGGTAATATTGTCATAAATTTTTTTATTTTAAAGCGGTGGACATCTTCCTAAAACTGCAGAGAACCATTTCTACCACAGACAGGGAGCCCCAGTGAAATAATTTTGGTTTGGGTCTTTTTTTTTTTTTTTAATATTAATTGTTTGAGCGAGAGAGAGAAAGAGCTCAGGGGCAGGGAGAAGGGGCGGGGGAAAAGCAGACTCCCCGAACCCGATGTGGAACTTGATCCCAGGACCCTGAGATCATGAGCTGAGCTGAAGGCAGACACTTCCCCGACTGAGCCACCCAGGCGCCGCTCCAGCCGAAATAGTTTTCGTTGTATCTCCAGTTTGCCTCTTTCACCTCCTGGCTTGTTTCACTCACTAGACATTTATTTCATTGGGAGGACTTACTTGCACTACTTTCGGCGTGGCGTTAACAAACATAAAGTATAAATCGGGGGAGCTGGAGTGGTAGAGAAAGCGTGTGCTGTGAATAAGAGGCGGACGTGGAAGCAGTGCCCAGACAAGAGCAGCTCTGGGTGTGGATGGCCTTCTCACTGATGCTGTGTGGAAGCCCAGCCTCTAGCGGGGCCGTTCGCTCTTTGTCGCTAATGTCTCTGTGTGCCCCCTTAGTGCACAGATCCTTATCTTACTGGGAGCATCCAGATGGGTTTCCTCAGGGAGTTCTGGTGGTGCAATCGGTTAGCATGCAGTGCTCATATACAAGGGTTTCCTCAGATTCTTAAAAAAACTCCCACCCAGCCTTCTTTCCGGTACCTCCGTGTCTGACCACGGAGTGTTCCTTGTTCTGCCTTAAAAGGCTTTTGGAAAAAGCTGTTCAGGTCTGCTTCTGGGACTGCTACTGCTGCTCCTTCTCCTCGCCTTCCTCTTCAAGATCATTCTTAGCCTCAGCCGCAGAGTTAACATGTTCAAGAACTTGCTATCTCACCAAGTAACTTGCTAAATGCCTTCTACACCATCATCTCTTTATTTGTTCACTTATCCATTTACTGAATATTTTTCGAGTATTTACTTTGTACCAAACACTGTGTTGTATACACACTGGTCATCAAAGCAAACCATTATCCCTTCTGTTAGTCTAGTGGAGGTGCAACAGGGGAATTTCTCCTTAGAAACCGTTGTTAAGTTCTGTGACGGGATGCCACACGGGACTCTGGAAAGTGAGTGACTAGCATTCTCCTCCATTTTACAGGTAAGAAAACTGAAGTTCAGAGAGACTACATAACTTGCCCGAAGTAACACAGCTCCTAAGTAGGCCAAGTGGCGATTCAAATCCATGCTGGTCAGATTCCAAAGCTCACGCTCTTAACTGCATGACTTTATTGCCTCTCCGATGTGTGAAGTGCAGATACAGCCATTAATTCTAGCCCTACGCATTGGGGTTCTGGCTTCATCTCAAATGTGTGGACTTGCAATTGTTTCCAATTAGTTGTGGCTGTGGCTTGGTGCGTTTGTTCAAAGAAAGCGTGCACACAAAACAGAGGTCACGTGCCCTCAGTTTTGTAGATGTGCACGACGTATAAACGTTGGGATCACAGCATTTGTTTTCCATTAGCTTATGCTACTCGAATGCAAACAGTCAAGCATGTGTTTACATTGCTGTGGACATGGAAATCTGGGCCCCCCAAAGCATTCCTTGCAGGTTGTATAAAGCCGAGCATCCAAATCGTTCAAAATAAGTTTTGTAAGCCCAGCTTAATAGCTTTAAAATGTAACCTGGATTCCAGATATTGAAAAACTGCCCAGAGAGAGGTATGTGAGTGGTCCAAGGAGACAAGACCAGCTAAAGCCTCCAACTATGTACCAAGCCCCATATTTGCAGTTCTCTATTTTGTTTCTGATCTTTTATTTTTAAAAAGCTAAAGAGCTTAAAGTCCAGAAAACTCTTAGCCATGTAGCAGCAGTCATGGAATTTTTCATTCTATTCTAACCAACTGTCTGAAGCTTTTCAAAACAAACCTGTTTGTGATGAGATGGTTTGGTTATTTAAGGCACAGTAGATGGCAAGGCTGGGAAAAACAAGTGGGAGACATCCAGTGCCATTATCTCTCCCCTCCCCAGGTCTCCTACCCAATAACAAAAGACTCACCCACCAAGCTGTTGTTCACGGCCAGCATCTGTGAAGGTGGGAATGAATTAGAAACTATCATCTCAGGGAAAGCCAGTTCGGATGGCAAAAATGTGAAATGAAGGCCACATTAGTTGATGTCTTTACTTAACACCGCATGTTGTTGTTGTTGTTGTTTTAAGAGCTCTGGGCTTAGAAGCAGAAGCCCCTATTTTTAATGAGGTCTCCAACTCTTACTCAGGGACTTGGTCAAGTTATGCCCTCTCTCTGAGCCTCAGTGTCCTCCCTTGATGGGGGAGAGAGGGATGGCAGTCTTCCTCATTACACAAACCGGTGGTAAGGAGTTGAGGATTCCTTTAGAGAACATATGTTGAGCCCTAACACAGTGTGTGGCTGCTTGGGTTCATCTCTTTGCAATCAAGATAATTTCAAGAGGCATGTTATTTATACCGTGTAGACAGATCAAGAGTTGCTGCTTTCGCGGGCCTAATTTCAGCATATTTGATCCCCCTAAGAACAACAAGTATGTTCTTTGATCTTAGTTCTCCCGCCAACCGGGCATGAAAAGAGCTTTGGCCAAATCACATCGACCCGTTCCATGGTGTTCTTTTGGTATCCTGGTTATGGTTTTAAGAACATGAAATTGCTGTATTCTAGGAAGCCCCTTTCCGCCCCCAACCCACCCTTACACTGTGGTTCTAATTTTCTTAAGTAATTATTCCAGGCTTTTTAGTTCCTTTTATCACACAGTCCTGGGTACCTGTTCCAAAGCTAACTTTAAATATTTCACTTTCTAATCAAACAAAGTCACTCACCTTTACACAAGGGTATGTTCATTAATGACAAAAACAAAAAGGTCATGGTGTCCATACTTAAGCGAAAAGGAAATCATTGGATTGAGTTTACTTTAAAGAAATAATGGTTTGAAGAGCACGTATCGAGGAATTCAAGCACACACGAGGCTGAGGGGACTCTTTACCAAACATGATTTCAGACGATTTCTGGGAAGTAGAGTGACACTGGAGCAGCCTTTCTTTAAGTGGGAACGAGGGTTCCCTTGAAGCAAGATGGCAGGAGACCAGTCTAGCAAAAAATGCAGGTCTGTGCCCCACCTTAGGCCTACTAAATTAGGAGCTCTGTGGATGGGGCCTGGGAGTCTGAGATTTTAACAAGCATCCAGGGGGATTCTTATGGATTTTAAAGATTGATTCCCATGGTGTATAAAAAAGTACAAATTCTTTTCCTTATTTTTTTTTAAGTAATCTCTAGCACGACATGGACCTTAAACTCATGACCAGGAGTCACACACTCTACTGACGAAGCCAGCCAGGCGCCCCTAAAAAAAAAAATGTATATGCCCGGGGTGCCTGGATGGTTCAGTGGGTTAAGCCTCTGCCTTCGGCTCAAGTCATGATCTCAGGGTCCTGGGATTGAGCCCCACATCGGGCTCTCTGCTCAGCAGGGAGCCTGCTTCCCCCTCTCTCTCTGCCTGCCTCTCTGGCTACTTGTGATCTCTATTAAAAAAAAAAAATCTTTGAAAAAAAAAAAAGTATATGCCCTTTGACCCAAGAATCCTATTGATGAGAAACTAAGGAAATAACCCAGAATATGGAAAGAGTTACGTGAATGCTCCTGATGCGTCATCATTATTTATAAGAATGAAAGAACTGGAAGTGATGCCAGTACTCAGAGCGAGAGCACCGTTAAGTGAATTTCGGTAGATTCCTTAAAAGCACCGTGCACGTGTTTTATCACATTTAAAGCATCACAACAATTCTCTGAGACAGGCATTATTTTCCTCATTTCACAGATGAGGACACTGAGGGTTAGGGAGAATAAGCAGCAAAGTTAATAAGTGGGGGAAATGCTAATAAAGGGGGAAATCAGGATTCTAACCCCAAGTCAGTCTGTTTCTCAAATCCAAATTCACCAATGGGAAAAAATGAAATAAAACAGGCTTTAGGAAGAAGCCTACCTTTGAAAACACAAAGGTGGTGTATTAGAGGTTGGGAATTGGGGATTTTCCCTTCTCTTTCCTTTCACCTTTCTGTATTATACTAATACTTATGTAATTAAAATATTAGATTATAGGGGCACCTGGGTGGCTCAGTGGGTTAAGCCTCTGCCTTTGGCTCAGGTCATGATCTCAGGGTCCTGGGATCGAGCCCCACCTTGGGCTCTCTGCTCAGTAGGGAGCCTGCTTCCTTCTCTCTCTCTCTGCCTGCCTCTCTGCCTACTTGTGATCTCTCTCTGTCTGCCAAATAAATAAATAAAGTCTTTTTAAAAATATTAGATTATAAAATAAAAATGGATTATATATTTAAGCAACTGTGATAGTCTCCTGCGTTTCAACCCGAGTTGCAAGGAGGCTAGGAGCTGTAGAAAAAGTTGGCTGTGAAAAAGGCCTGTATGCTTCTTGCTAAGGCCTGCCAAACAAGGCGTAGCAGAAATGTCAGGCTTATGGAATGATGACGGGGGGGGGGGGTGAAATAATCAGATCTGTGTTTTGATAAGATAGTTTACCCTGATAATCATTACGCTGCCCCTTGGCTTTTAAAAGGCTCACAGGATAGTGTCCTTTGAAAATGATGAACAGTTAATCAAAAGCATTAGACACTGAAAGTTAGCTGATTTGTGGGCAAGGTCCTCATAACTTTCTTTTTACAAAGTGAGTGTGCCGTCTGGAAGACATTGTAAAGAGCGAGAGAGGGAACAAAAAGGTCAATAACGTGAACCGTAATTAGCTGATTTGATTTTGGTGCCAAATTCCAGGCAATACTAAATCCACAGTTCTTACTGGCAGTTCCCCATCTCTGACACATCACCCTTCTTTCAACACTCTGAGGCTTCAGACCCTTCTTTAGGACTTTTGCCTTAACAGTGGTTTTCTAGGTTTGGATTTGTTTTGTCAATGTGTGCGGGTGAGGCTCATCGGCAGATAATCCTTCAATGTCAAAGTCGTCTCCAAAAGGGAGCCATTTAAGCCTCAAGAAGTAATCTTGCTGGCAGTGTTTTAAAGTCGGATTGTTTTTTGTTTTTTTTAATTGTACTTGGGAAAAAAAAAAAAACTACCATAGGATACCGGGGGCATCATCCACGAGGTTAGAAAATGGCCTCTCAAAGATTAGCTATCGATCTTCGGCTGTCCAAAAGCATTTAGCTCCTCACTCACATGTTCTTGTGTCATTAATCTGTGTTCTGGCTTTCGCATTTTTTTTAAGATTTTATCTATTTATTTGACAGAGAGATCACAGGTAGGTAGAGAGGCTGGCATTGAGAGAGAGAGAGAGAGAGAGAGAAGCAGCCTCCCCGCCGAGCAGAGAGCCCAATGTGGGACTCGATCCCAGGACCCTGAGATCATGATCTGAGCCGAAGGCAGCGGCTTAACCCACTGAGCCACCCAGGCGCCCCTGGCTTTCGCATTTTCATGACATTATGGCAGTAGCTTTGAAAGAATTAAAGATACCATGACGCTTTATTTTGCTTCCATCTAACAGCCCATTTATTGAGTGCCTACTGTGTGCCAGACACTGTCTTAAATGCCGTGAGGTTCAAAGACAAAGAAGACTCCGCCCCGGGAAGCTCACAGTCTAACGGTAGAGCGCAGTCACACGTCCGCTCAACAGTGCCAGGTTGCATACATAAAGCACTATTTAGTAGGTACAGACAAATGGAAGAAAGAGAGGGCAGGCCATAAAGCCAGTCTATAGCAGGAAGGCTTTCTTAAGGAAGTGGCATTTGAACTTGGCTTGGAAGGATGGTGTGCTTTCAACAGATGGCAATGAAAACAACTCATATTAGGTGCTCAATTAACGTTTGCCAATGGGATCGATGACAGGCACATGTAGGAGACATCCTTGAAGAATGGCAAGTTCTCTCATCTCCGTCTAACCGTGAGTTCCCCTGAAGGGAACAGTTCTTACTCAGGTACTCTGTGACACACATGCAGGACGTACTTTTGAAAATTAACCTAAAAATGCTGACGTCAAAAGCAATTTCCTCACATAAAATAATGGTAAATGGTAGTCAGTCAAACCTAAGTGAGAATTTAGCCTAGATTGGTTTTGTGGACCCTGGTGCTCCAAGAAGCCTCGGGAGGCACAGGTTCAAAATTACTTGCACAACAGGACCAAGGTGTTATTTTGCCTTTTTCACTGGGTGGATATCAGCACCAATGGTGAGTATAAGTGTCAGTGGTGCCAGCAGTGATACCAAACTGTACCAGCAGTCATTATATTCGTCATCGGCACACAGCTGCAGGAAACTAAAAAGCAATTTCACTTGAGGACATCACGGCTGGCCATTAATTTTTTTTTTCCATGGCTGGGGCATCTGGCTGGCTCAGGCAGTGGAGCACGCAATCCTTGATCTTGAGATCATGAGTTTGAACCCTGTGGTGGGCATAGAGATTACTTTTAAAAGAGAGAGAGAGAGAGAGAGAGTTATGGCTGAAACAGTAAAAATGGCTAGTTGATTAAACTATAAGTCCTGAATGTCCTTTAAAAAAATATTCTGGGGGCACCTGGGTGGCTCAGTGGGTTGAGCCTCTGCCTTTGGCTCGGGTCATGGTCCCAGGGTCCTGGGATCAAGCCCCGCATCAGGCTCTCTGCTCAGCAGGGAACCTGCTTCTCCCTCTCTCTCTCTGCCTGCCTCTCTACCTATTTGTGATCCCTCTCTCTGTTAAATAAATAAATAAAATATTAAAAAATATATCCTGTGTGTATGGGGCCCCTGGGTGGCCCAGTCAGTTAAGTGTCTGACTTGGTTTCTGCTCAGGTCATGATCTCAGGGTCCTGGGATCGAGCCCCACGTCGGGCTCCCTGCTGGGCATGGAGTCTTCTTGAGATTCTCTCTCCCTCTGCCCCTCCTGCTCAGGCTCTCTCCTCCTCCTCTCTCTCTAAAATAAATAAATACATCTTAAAAACGATATTCTGTAAAGTACACATAAGGTGTTTCTGCTGCAAACTATAAATGTGCATGTCAAGGAAAAGCACTTGTACGATTATTTCAGCTATGAGCTAAACTGGCCTCATTTTCAGGCAACGCTATTCTTGTTTGAAATAATGACTGACAAATGCGACTACCCAACCTTGAGCATTTGCTAGACATTTTCTTTGAAAGGAACAAAGAGAGCCCATCAGTTAAAGGAAAAGCTGATAGGATTTGTTGCCAATGATAAAATTTAAACTTTCAAGAGAAAATCAAAATTTTGGAAAACTTGTATCTGCCACCATGAGCTTGAGAGCTTCCCAATAGACTTTTCCTAATGAGGTTGGAGGTGAAGTAATTAATGAATGTGGTTTTTTTAAATGTATCATATAATGAAAGGCATTGACATTTGGAAGAGCTACACAGCTCAGTGAACCAATTTTTGGATGACCCATATATGATGATACAAAATGGGTAAAAGTCCCAAAGTTCAGAACACACCAATGGATTTGAGTGTAACAGAACATGAAACGTTGATTCATGTGGTTTTCATATTCCACGCTGCAACTAACTTTTCCCACTTGTTGTTTTTATGAAGTATCACTGAAAAACATCCACAGTTATCTGGAAAGGCTACTCAAACACTTTCCTCTTTTTCCCACTACATATCTGTGAGACACTGGAATTTGTACAAATATTCCAATCAAAACAACATGTAACAACAGATTCGATGAAGAAGCAGATATGATAGTCCAGCTACCATATTAAGATGGAATTTAAAGAGATTTGCAAAAATGTAAAACAATGCCGCCCTTCCTTCTAAGTATTCTATGTTGGGGAAAAATATATTTCGTTTCCATTAGAAAATTTTATTTATGTTAACACATCATGGGTTTATTACTGTTTAAACTAGTTATTAAATATTTTTTACATTTCTCAGTTATAATTTCTAAGATGGCAAATGTCAATAGATATGACTTGTATAAACAGAAGTTCTCTGGGATTATGAACAAAAGTGTAAAGGGTCCCCGAGACCAAAAAGGTTGAGAAGTCACTAGGCTAGCTGATCCTAGCCTAGGCATCTATATTATACATTTTTTTTTTTTAGCTTTTATGTATTTATTTGACACAGAGGGAGAGAGAGAGAGCTCACAGGTAGGGAGAGGGGGAGGGGGGAGGGGGAGAACCAGGCTCCCTGCTGAGCAAGGAGCCTGATGCAGGACTCAATCCCAGGACCTTGGGACCATGACCTGAGCTGAAGGCAGACACTTAACCAACTGAGCCACCTGGGTGTCCTAATACATTTATTTTTTAAAGATCTTATTTATTTATTTTTTGAGAGAGAGAGAACAGCAAGGGGGAAGAGCAGAGGGAAAGGGAGAAGCAGGTTTCCCAATGAGCAGGGAGTCCAACACGGGGCTTGATCCCAGGACCTTGAGATCCTGACCTGCGCCGAAGGCAGACGCTTCCCTGACTGAGCCACCCAGGCTCCCCTATGTTATACATTTAGATGTGTATGATGAGTTGGGGTGGGGAGGGTCAGGGGGGATACATTAGAGCAGTAGGATGGAGATGGTACTAGATGGGATCCTGTAGGTGGCTTGGCTTCTCCAACACCATTAGAGGTTGCTGGACTTTTCGTTCTTTGCTTGAAAAAAGAAACAAACCCATGGCCACATTTCTCTATGGTATATAGCCTGTTCCAAGTAGATCTTGGGGTAGGACCTAAATCACAGGTGGAGAACATGAAAGTATACTTTGCAGTGACAATGAACATGGATAATGGAAACCATAGAAACCAAGATGTGTCCATTTACGCATTTTTTTCCTGGATACCTCTTGTGTAATCACAGAAATCTCACTTTTGGTAGATTCAGCATCTCGTGTTGGCTGTTTTTTAGAAGTACGAGGGGAGCCCCACTTTTTGGGCTGTCAATGAGTGGTAGGGCAGGGATAGAGGACCCTGGAATGCAGCTGTGGTGAGAGATGGCAGGGGAAGTTCATGGGGTTTGAGAACTGCCCTCAGAGACTGTGCTGTGAGCTGGGCTTCTGGGTCAGCGGAGAGATTTGAGGGAGGGGAGTGGGAGTCACTGTACAATTAAAAATGCATTGGGAGGGCACCTGGGTGGCTCAGTGGGTTAAGCGTCTGCCTTCAGCTTTGGTCATGATCCCAGCATCCTGGGATCCAGCCCCGCATCAGGGTCCCTGCTCAGCAAGGAGCCTGCTTCCTTCCCTAGCTCTCCCTGCATATGTTCCCTCTCTCACTGTCTCACTGAAATAAATAAATGAAATCTTTAAAAAAAAAAAAAGGCATTGACTACGTAACTGAAAAGCCAGACACTGAGGGAAAAAACGGACAGGACTCTTAGTTACTCTTAGTAGACTTATTATACACAATAAAGCAACATGAATTTCAAATCACCTTATGGAAATTGTGAAAGAGGGAGAGATTTTCAAAATTTTCCTGGTGGTCATGGCATGACATGTTGACCATTAATCATAAGTATGCATTTAAAATGTGTGTAAAATGCCACTGCTGGTCTCTTCATCTGGTGGGAAGCATTTGTTGTTTGAATTCAATGGAAATACCATTGTAGGAGGCTCCCATAAGGATGTTTTCTGACCTTGGTGTCCCCTCAGCCTATAAATATGTTTTGTCGGTCACATCTTAAGTTTCTCATCATTGGGGTTTCCTACCACAGAGGCTTTTGGGGACTTAAATATCACAGTATAGAAAGTCTGATGCAGTACACACTAGCTACTGGGTGGCAGAGGCAGCAGGGAGGAGTACAGAATCATGTCAAATGCTATGCAACGTTCCAGAAGTATAAAACTCCTAAGAACATAAGCAGTGGGGATGCCTGGGTGGCTCAGTTGGTTGGTTTCGGCTCAGGCCATGGTGATCTTAGGGTCATGGGATTGAGCCCCACCTTGGGTTCTGGGCTCAGCACAGAGTCTGCTTAAGTTTCTCTTCTTTTCCCTCTCCCTCTGCCCTCCCACCAAATAAATATATTCTTTTAAATAATATTCTTTTAAAAAAGAATCTAGGGGTGCCTGGGTGGCTCAGTCAGTTAAGTGACCAACTCTTGGCTTCAGCTCAGGTCGTGATCTCAGGGTCATGAGATCGAGCCCCACTGGGCTCTACACTTAGCACAATCTGCATGGGACTCTTTCCCCGCTTCTCTCTGCCCCTCCCCCGTGCTCTTGCTCTCTCTCCCTTTCAAATAAATAAATAAATCTTTAAAAAAAAAATATGCAGTTTACACTTACCTACATTGGAAAAAAAATTTTTTTTTTTTTTAAAGATTCTGCTCACACATTCAACATTTAATAATGCCTCCTGACACTGTTTTAGACCTCCCCTCAATCGCTGCTACATTTCTGGTCATTTCTTTCAGCTCCTGAGAACCATGTCTGTGCCCAAAGGTAGAGTTCTGGATAAAAACCTTGACGAGGAAGGGCTGGAGAGCGGCGACTGCGGTGACGACGAGGATGAGTGCATCGGGGGCTCCGGGGACGGGGCGATGAAAGTGAGGAACCAGCTCCGCTTCCTTGCAGGTGCGTGTGCGAGCCGGCTGGCAGCCAAGCCGAGTCAACACCAGTTCACTCTAACTTGGCTTTGCAGAAGTCCCCGCTACCTACAATGCCATCAACTCTGCAAGGAAATATTATACTCTGGCGGGGGTTGGGGTGGGGAAGAGTTTTCAGGTAGTCTTTTTGGTGGTTGTTGTTTTCCCCATCTCTGGACCTGGGTAGATGAAAAAGGTAGCTTCCAGTTTTTGTTTTTTATTGTCTAAAACGAACTGACCAAATCAGGTGACCCTGTTTCCCGTTGGACATTCCTTGGTTCTTCTCGGTTATAAAAAGCCACGCCATCTTGGGGGTCCAGTGAGCACCAACAATGGGGTAACTTCGGAAGGAAGCATAAACATACTGCTCTTGTTTTTGTCTTCATACCGGTGCCCATGTTTATTTCCGTGTAGATACTCCTCTTTCGTCCCTTCTTCAGTTACACCCAACCCTCCACCGTATGTTAACTCTACTGGAATTAAAACTTAAAATTTGCATTTTCAGTATGCCTCAGTGACAAAAAGCTAGCTTTGGGGGTAGAGCAAACCTGTATTTGCATTCTGGCTCCCTTCCTCCTAGGTCTTCACTCCGTTGTCCATCAAATGGGGATCAGTACCCCAACTTCATGGGCCTATTGGAGGATTACATCAAGAGAGAAAGTCTGTAAGCATCTAGACTAGTACCTAGCTCAAACAGGGTGGTCCATAATTGTTAGTTTCCTGGAACGAAATCTTCCCCACCATCTCAGTCTACACACATCCACCATCCTCCCTGAATTGCTAAAACAAACTCTGCCACTGCTTTTCAAGAAATAGTCTGCCGTGGCTCCCAAGTTCCATTCCTAGGACATAACATGATCACACAGAGGCTGGCATCTTATAATAAGGAAAGATAACAGAAGCCAACGTTCTCTGGACATTAACCAGACTCCATGCAGTGTGCCAGAACTTTGCCGATATTGTCTTGTCTTGTTTCCACTGTGACCGAGGGGTGGTTATTATTCCCACTTTACAGATGAGAAAACTGATGCTGGAAGAGGTAGAATAATTTGCTTAAGGTCGTGCGGTCACGAAGGGCAGAGTCCGGATTCAGAACCAGCCAGTGAGATTTCAGAGGTCTCTCTCTGAATAACCCTACTCTGATTCTTCTTTCTTTGCTCATCTAGATAATTGTAAAAAGCCTGAACTCTGCTTTGCATTTTGCCACCCAGAACAGCTTTCAGTCATCTAAACATTGCCCAGATGAGTTGCCAAAATATGAAGTGGCTCCAGCATCGGTCCTTGGGACACATTGCTTTTCATCCTTCTCCAAAAATGTCCCAGCCTACCCCTCCTCTCGCTTTCCTGCCCATAAGCCCCATCCCTATCCATTTGAAAATGCTACGCCACAATTCCATGGCGACTTAACTTTTTTCAACAGTGTTTGGTAGGGGACCTTGTCAAGGGCCTTTTCAAAACCTAAATAGATTACATCCACTGGTTTCCCTTTGTCCACGTTGCACATTTATCCTCTCAAAGAATGCTAGTCAATTAGTTAGGCATGATTAACCCTAAGTGCTTTGTAAACTGTAAAACACTACACAAATGGTGGTTAATTTAATTTACAGGAAAAATGATGCCTTACTCCCAATAGGTTACACTTGCGTAACATGTTCAGCCATCTTTCCAGCCTGGCGCTCCCTCCGTCCCCTTTGAAATGCTTCTCGTGGAGAGGAGACTCACTGGCAATCCGCCAGGCTCATGGCACAATAGCTATTTGGAACGACAAGCTCTACACTTTGGTCAGCTCTTACACAATTTTACCCCAAATCTGGGTGGATGCCATCTGGTCCTGGTGATTCATCGACATCCACTTAGTCAACCAGACTTGGAACACTGTGTGCATTTACTGCCATCTCACTCAGAACTTCCAAAGTTTTCCTCCAAAACACAAATTGGGAATTTAGAAAAAATAAAAATAAAAACAGGAGGTTCAGACCCTCTTTTTATATCCCTTTTGTCCCGGAACAGACCTTTTACCCTTGTACACCATGACCAGCCAGCAGTCACCCTGGCTGGCTGCCCTGGCTCACTTCTTCCCTTGTTTTGCTCTGGATGAAATGCAGGACACCTCTCTTCCCGTCTTTGCTTCGAACTCCCCTGTGTCCTAGGGCAGGCCCCTTTCCTCTTCTTGAAAGTCAGTTTCTAAAAAAAGAAAGAAAGAAAGAAAAAAAAAATCCGTCTCTCTATTTGTGAAACAGAGACTACCCCATGCTCATGGGCCCTGCTAGGGTGAGCAATCGTGTTCATTGATTTGGCTTGAGTCCCTGGCAGGGTGCCTGTTGGAGTCTCACGGATATCTTCTTCAGGGTTTTCTTCTTACCTTGTAGGTCCCCTGCTTTCTTACTTCACTTTTCTTGGTTATGTAAGATTGTGGCAATTCAATATCATCATCATCATCATCATTGTCATCATCAACTCATCCATGCAAAGCATTTGGCACGGTGCCTGGCATCTAGGAAGCACTCAAAAAATGCTATCTACTCTTAAAATGATGGGTCTGTTGCTGCCTTTGCTGACCTCTGGCAGCTCAAAGAGCCTGCAGAGGTAGCTTAGAATTAGCTTGTTTTATTAGTTTGTTCGCTTCAGACCCTTAAAAGGCAGTTAATACCAGGTAGCCAATGTTCAGCAATATCCCCAATATGCCTTGCTACTCCAGGTGGAATCCGTGGTCCAGGAACATCTGTATTATCTGGGAGCCTGTTAGAAACGCAGACGCCTCAAGACCCACCCAATCTTAGGTCCTGTTAACGAGAGCCCTGGGTGATTTGTTGGCAACCCTTACCGCCTTCTATTTGAGCACTTGCAGCATTTTGGTTTCAAACCTGAAGCATCTAAGAAGCCACTGAGCTGGCCCACGGGGAGCTAAGTGTTGCAGGCAGTAGAAAAGAGGCCTGAGGCCCAGTCACCCACGTGGTAGGTTAGGACACTGGGATTCCAACTGTTTGCACATTTCCTCCCAGTGAGACCTTGAGCAGGTCACATATTGCTCTGAACCTCAGTTTGCCAACCTGTAAGATAGGCCTGTGCATCCTTGCCAACCTCAGTGCGTTGTGGAAATCAAAGGTGCTGATGAGTGTGGAGGTGCTTTGCAACCTGTTGTGCTCTACAGATATTTATAACAACCGGGAGACTGTTACTATGAATCCCCAGATCTCTGGAAGCTGTCTGGCTTTCTCAGCATCCCTAGCTTGGCATGTGTTTTCTGCAAAGATAGAACTGAGCCCTTGAATTAGAAAAGGCTTTTGCACTGAGCACCATGTTCAGACTCCCTTCCAGAGACAGACCATCCACGCTGGAGTTGGTGCAGTAAATGGACTAGTCTTGTTGCCGGACCGCCGTCACCCTGGTTCCCAGTTACTGGCCTTGTCAAAGGCCTTATTTATCGTAAGCTGCTTGGGAAGCTGTCGGCTCCCAGCACTTTGGCCGGGGCTGATTCCTGAGAAGCTTTGCAAGCTCTGGCCAGGTGTCCCTAGCCAAGACATAATGACGAAGCATCTTAAGCATCTGGCCCCTCTCCACCAAGTCCCCACTCTCACCCACAAGGAAAACCACACGCACATGTGCATGTTCTCTTGTAGGCACATGCATTTGTGCACATGCGTGTGCACACACACACAAACACACCTGCTCTTGAAAACAATCTAAACATGCTTATAAAGCAACCCAGCATGAAAGACCCATCTCAAAGGTCCCTGTCACCACTGCCTCACCCCCTTCCTCCCTGGGCTTGTTCTTGCTCCAGCTTTCACTAGTCCATGGGTACAGCCAGAACATTCTGGGGAGCCTAATGTCTTTCTCACTGCAATTCAGAGAAAGCAGATGATCTTGACTCAAGCTGGGTCAGAGACAGGGGGAAGTGATGCCATGGAAGCCTCATTCTTGGGATGAGAGAAGTGGAAACAGGTGCGAGAAGATAAACACATTCCTAGTGGCTGCGCGGGAGTAGGGTAGCTGAAGTCGGTTGGTGGGGAGCTGAGGAGGAGGAGTCACAATCTCGGGCTCACAACCCAAGCCAGTATTAAAACCAAATGGATGTTTCTTAACCGTTTAAACAGATGTCTCTTGTGGAAGGGTTTACCCTCAAGAAACTTTCAGTTTGGCTGTGTCAGTGTGAGGACTAAAAAGAGAAAACCTTGCACTTGTTCCTGGGCTGGAGGTCAGGGAGAAGGTGAAGTCCAGGCCCAGGCAGGTCCCTTTTGCCACTCGGTACTGTTGCGTCCGGGCGTTGTGAGGGGAAGCAGCTGTCCGCTCTGCCCCACAAGTCACCTCCTCCTAGCGGTGCTGGAGCAAAGCCATTAAGACTCAACAGCTGTGGGCCCCATGAGTCTTTACACTCAACATTTCCTCCTTGCTGTTACTTTACAATCTGGAGGCAAAAAAAAAAAAAAACCCAGCCAGGACAAAACAAAGCAGAACCAAAAAAAAACAGCATTTAGGAAATATTTTTTTCGGCCCATGATTTTCATTCATATTCTTAGTTCATCAAGTGTAGCCTTATATTCTGACTCGTAGCAAGCCTGTCCACGTAGAGGAGGTGAAGGACCCTTCGCCAGCTTACCTCTTCTGAGTCGTCAAGTCAGACCTTCATAATGCTGGCTGGCAGTCACCTTGTATGAGTAAATTCATTAATGACTTGGTTTAGTGAGAAGGATAAAACCAATGGAGGAGGGGCGCCTGGGTGGCTCAGTGGGTTGGGCCACTGCCTTCGGCTCAGGTCATGATCTCAGGGTCCTGGGATCAAGTCCCGCATCGGGCTCTCTGCTCAGCAGGGAGCCTGCTTCCCTCTCTCTCTCTCTCTGCCTGCCTCTCTGCCTACTTGTGATCTCTGTCAAATAAATAAATAAAAAATTTAAAAAAAAAATACTTAAAAAAAACCAATGGAGGAACTGTGTGATGGGCCATTTCTCAGGGGTGACACCTGCAAGATTATAACATTTTAGACCAAATCATGTAGCCTGCAGAAGAATAAGTAGAAAGTTTGTAGAGGAATGAAATGTCCTGGGGGATTTTTTTTTTTTTAATGGGAAGATTGTTGAGTCCTGTGCAGAGATCAAAATACATGTGGATACAGTAATATATCTATTTATATGACCCTATTGGTCATAAGTCCAGGAATAAATTACGGCAGTTTTCCCAAAGTGTATTTTATAGTTTGATAGACCTCCTTCCTCTGCACACTTTGCTTCTCGCTATGTAACCCACTCCCAGAGTACTCAGGAAGGGCCACCTGGGGCTCAGTCAGTTGAGCATCTGACTCTGGATTTCGGCTCAGGTAATGATCTTGGGGGCCTGGGTTTGAGCCTCGCGTTGGGCTCTGGGCTAGGCGGGGAGTCTGCTTGATATTCTCTCTCTCCCTCTCCCTCTTCCACTCACCCCCACTCGTGCGCTTTCTCATGCTCTCTCTCTCGAATAAATAAATACATCCTTAAAACAAATATTTCCTGACTTGCCCACTTACAAAAGTTGTCAAATGAAACACAGGTGATAAAGGACATAGAAGTGCTTTATAAACTGTAAAAGCAGTTTCCCACGTAGGGTAATATTGTTAATATCATTTAGTGCCATTGGGTTATAAGTCTTAGTTGCCAAAAGCCTGTAGCTAAAGTTAGAAAAATTAAGTCCCCAGTGTTCTGGCCAGCAACTTTCACTACAATATGCCCCCTTTCCATCCCCAAGATGGCGTTTTTTAGTTACTCATTAACTTGCTTCTGGCCCGGCGAGGAGGTATTTGAACAATGACAAATATGTCTGTTGAGCTGTGCAAATAACCACAGTGACAACAGTGGTAGTCACCTACATCTTGAAAGAATCACAGCTAGTTAAGTTTTGCTTTCTTTGGTGTTAGTGGGACAGTGAGGGCAAGGGTGCACAAGTTGGTGAAGGTCAAGAAAGGGCCTGTGATTTTTTTTTTTCATTCTATCTGGCTCTTAGCTCTAAGCAATCTGCTTTCATGCCTTGATCTTTTCGAGAACAAACGCCATAGGAAGCCTAAGGAAGCAAAGCTTACTAGAATAGCACTTCACTCGGATACAGACCAGGTGGTTCTTGCTCACAGACTGACGAGGCAGCCAATCTCATCTCTCCCCAGAGCTTTGGGCAGTTGCCATGGCTCCCAGAGACAGATTTTGATGTGAGCTTTAAGAGCGAGTGATAAAAGTTTCAGTACATGTTCAGTACGTGTACCCAGAAAAGGCCCTTCTCCGTGCTATAGGGTCGCCTCGCGAATTAGTTCAGCTAAACTGGTGGTAGCTGAGAGTAAGGAAAGGTAAAAAACTTTCCGTAAAGCTACCATAACCTGAGATGCTTTAAGAACTGTGTTTCTTATTACTCGTGAGATGTTCAAGGGTACACTTTTCTAGGCCTACTGCCCTGGGAGACTTTCCTGCCTGGGCCATTAGGCTAGGAGGCTTTTATCAAGTGTAACACTATGATAGTTAGACTTGCTGGTGAGCTTCACATGGAACTCTAAGAATTGGGGGGGCATCAGGGGGAGTGTGAACGATTTGCAGCCATTGTATTACACTTTATGATCAATTTCAAATGAAGAGGAAACGGTTGAATATATGAATCTGACTAAATGGTACAACTGACTTTCTCTGGATAAAGCCATGTTGGCCAATTTAGTGACTATCTCAACTAGGTTGTGGATATCTAGTATGACAGAAGCAAATGGGAAGGAGAGAGAGAACACTTTGCAGGTAGAGCATGGCAGGAGGAATGAGCAGGAAGGTGGCAAGCCCAAAGGCTCCAGGTGAGCTGAAGCCAGCCCTGGAAGATAATGTCCACAGGGAATCTGGGAAAGCAAGGCTAAATGCCATCAACTGGGAAGTACTCCCCTGCAGGAGGAAATACCATCCCAGAAGGAGAGAAAGATGTGGTGTCCAGTTCAACCTGCTTAGTAGCCCTGAGCAACGGTCTTTTGCATGGGCCAAATCCAAGAAGCCCAGTGTAATGAGTAATTCTGAGCCTGCAGAGCAAGACAGCAAGTGAAGGTGTCAGGGGCCACCACCAGTCCTGGGGACCACACACGGAGATCAGCTCCGAAGCCAGGCTGAGGTCCTGCTCTGATGGGAGGAGGGACATGGAACCACCAGATGCTTCGCGATCGCCGACCTCCCACGAAACCTGTGAAATGCCACACACAGGCACGTATATCTGCACGCACGCACATGTCCTCAAGGCTCTTCCCAATTCACACCATGCCGTCCTTTAACTTTGGTCACTATGGCAAGAAGGTGTCACCAGTTATCTTTTTCTCCCCATTATTTGCCTGTGGCAGTGCAAGGACAGGTCCAATCTCCTTTGGTAGGAATGAAGTCACTGGCAAGTTTTTGTTTGATTAGTTGTTTGGTTTTTTCTGGCTTTTTGTTTGTTTGTTTTTTCCAGTTTGGTTAGTTGTTTTGATAAGAAAGTTTGTTATAGTGCCTGCCTACGTACACACCTGGCTAAGAGATGTTTAATGATCCAGTAAAATGATCCATGGCACTTATGGTTCTTAACATTTCTAAATATACTTGCTGAATTTCAAAAACTGCCTTTTCATCTTTTTTTTTTTTTTTAACAATCCTAATGGGTATGGATAAGGGTAAAGTCTTATGTCTTTAAGGTGAGAATGGGAAATCAGTGGAGACAGAATCTTATAATTTATAGCTTGTTGATGAACTTGAGCAGTAATATAATTACCAAATAAATAAAAATCAGTAGAGGCTGTTCTATAAATTCTGGTGCCCAAGCAGGGAACAATCTCATTAGCAACTTCAGGATGGACTTCAGAGCAAAGTAGTGTCCTTGACTAACAATGGGCTCCTCAAAGGATAGAAAGCCAAGTCCTTTTCATGGTCTATTTACACTTACCAACTCCCCGTCACCAACCTGTGCTCCCCTCCCCTGCCTTGTAACTGTCACTTAGTAGGTGTTCAATAAATATTTCATTTATCCATATATTGGTTTTATTTCTCAGCATTTGCTTCCTTTTGCCTCCTATTTGGCAGGACTTAACCTCCCTGCTTCTTTAATTAGCTTCCTCAAAGTAGCCTTTGACTTCTAGCAGCTGAAATTGTGAGCAGAGAGATAGTCGGTCCCTGCTCCGGTCCATACGGGATTAGGAACTCCTGTGAGGCGGGCAGGGCACGCTGTGTGAGATGCTCTCTGTCTGTAGCCTAGCGTACCTCTTGAGGAGAGTGAGCAGGATGGTGAAGAATCTGCAAACAGGCTTAGTGGAAGAAGAGTGAGAAGAAGTAGCAATGTTCGGTCTATACAAGAAAAGAATTAGGGAGCGTGAACATTGTCTTCTAATATTTTGAGGTCTTACGTGTGGAAGATGAAGGTCGATCTGGAACCCATATGTGGAATTTACAAGCAGATCTATTTGACTGAGAAATGGGTGAACTTTCTAACCCTTTGAGTTGATTCTCAGTGGCATGGATTGCTCTAGGGAACAGTCAGCTTCCTGACTCTGGAGATATTTGACTAGAGATTAAATAACCATCTATCAGAAAGATAGGCTGGGGGAGGGTGGGGGTGGGATGTCAGAAAGTGAGCAGATATCTACGTCATGGGCCCTTGACTCCCAGGGTCCTGAAGAACTCAGAGATGCTATGGTTTGATGATGATTCCAACCACGCAAAGAGAACGAAAGAGAACCAAGATGGTGGAACAAGCCAATGAGACCATTTTTCTGGCTAGGGGGAGGAAAGAGAAATGGAGAAGCTATTCTCTCTAGTTGTATTTGAGCATGTGTCACCAATTATGATTTTCTGCAACTTTTTTCCCTAAGCAAATGGATCCTTAGGAATGACAGAGATTTTTCCAGGGAGCAGTTCCTTTCCACATCCTCTCTGTCGATCATAGCCTGTAGAACTCCAGTTCTCATCTCTCCCCAATTACTTGCAGGCTTGTGGCCTCCCTGCCCCTATGTGAGAAAAACAAACTGGGCTACAACCCCTCCTCCAGCCATGAGCAGTTAGCCCTAATGTCTGTACGGTCAATATCAAGGTTGTCCAGTCCACACCCATCTCCCACACCATTCTCTCACTTCTGACCCTGGCCTCCCAGAATAGACCAGTGCATCTCAAGTTATCTGTGGGGAAAGGACTGGGAGGCCGCGGGGGCGGGGGGGGGGGTGCGGTCTGTTCCTCCTGAATCTGTCATGGGCCAGTGATTTTATAAAACATAATAAAAATGAATTGCCACTGAAAGAAAATCACAAAAAGGCCTACAAAATATAAGCCACAGTTTTTAACTAGGAGACTCAACAGACCTAAAAAATCTCTCTGTCAAATTGCTATAGAAATTGCCAAGTGCTTACTTCCAATTTCTGTGCTTGTCTCCTCACAGATTGGCAAAAAATAGCAGAGCAGCAGACCCTACTCTGAGTAGGGAGGAGTAGCCTGCTGTCTGTGTCTCTGCCTTGGCTCCCCCTTCCCGTTGGAGCCAATGGTGGAACAGACTCCAAAGCAGCAGCTGAAATGGGGGTGAGGGCAGTGGTGTGCTTCTAGACCTCCGTAAGCGCCATCATCCCATCACTAGCTTGAGGTTGATTGGGATGGAAATATTTACACCGCAGAAAGCAGCAGAAATGACAAAGCAGGGCTTGATGTATTATTGATCATCTAGACTCTAGACTTAAGAAAGTGATGGGAAAACATCAGCAGTGTGGATTAAACTTTAAATTGTGTGGGTTCTGTCACCATTATGTTGTGAGGAGCACAGAACGTTGAGGGTCCGCTCCTGCGTATTCAGAAATGTCGTCCGACTTAGCGGAGGAGTCGCTGGCATCGTGGATGAAGGAATGAGATTCTGACATAGATCTTCGTTATTTTCTCTTGTTTTCCTTAATGTAAACCAATGTAGCAGCCACTGTTCGTGCACGAACTACACTCGCTTGTCAATCATGACCCTGGTTTGGCTACCGATGTAAGAGCAGGGCAAAAATCAATGAAAGGATTCTGTGAGAATCAATCAGTTATAAGGAATTTCTAATAAAGAGTAGTGTATTATTTTTATTATTTGAAAATGGTATGTTCCATCTCCTTTATTCCATGGGGTTTTTTGTTTGTTTGTTCTGGATTTTTTTTTTTTTTTTTGAGAACCATTCATCACACAGTTACCAGTGTGGTGTGGGGTAAAGGGGGTACTTCGGAAGATTTGTTTTCTTTCCTTCTTCCTTAAGGGTTCCCGGCTTAAATCAATAGCTTTCTGTACCATGAGGGATGAAAGGTTTCTCTCTTCCTCAGTTATGCAAGAAAATGCAAGAGCCCCTCATGTTCAGTTACCCCAAAATCTAGGATTCCTTTGGAATCTGAGACTTGGAAATTTTCCTAACTTGGAAACTGTTAACCAGAGCCATAAACTCTTTTTTCCCCCCTCAAAACCCTTTATTCCCTGAGGGTTGGTGGGCTCTCACTGCAATCTTTCTGCTTAACCACTGGAAATCTCATCAGTCCTATCCCATGAGATGGGAGTCTTATAGGGCAGCTCGTGGGGCACTGAGGCAAGGACCACTTTTAGAGGCCGGGGCAGAGAGTAGAGCTCCTAATATCGGGTTGCATTTTGTTGGCTTGGTAATCACTTTTTTAACCACCGACCATATGGGCAGAGGTTGGAAAGAAAGCTAAATTTGGAATACACCCCCACTCTCCTTTTCAACATTTCTTTCTTGTTTGTGCCAGGAGGCAACGTATTACTCATACTCTCATCCAGCCCCAATTGCTAGAGGTCTACAGGAATGAGATTCTCCCCCGCTGCAGTGGAATCAGGGTGTCGGAGACTTTCTATACCTGTGTGTGGCCGTGTGGAGGAATGTCCACGCTCGGCTTCTGTGGGTTTCTGAACCTGTCTGTGACACATGGCCCTGGAAGGCTAAGTCCGCCCTGGTGAGGAACTTGGGGACTTGGTCTCTATGGGCTTATAACGTCTTCCTCATTTCTAGGCAACATTCAGAGACAGCGCCTTTCTGCACTAAGTATCTTTCTGACTCGGGCTTTTTGGAGCATGGAACCGTGAATCAATCTCTCTGTTTAGTTTTTTCTTTTTTCCTGTTCTAGCTTTCCTTCTCCCCATATACCTCCTCGTATGGAATGATAGAGCAGGGAAGATGAATGTGTTTGGTACAGCGGTAACGATTGGGGCAGCGTCCACAGAAATCTCATGCACTTCAGTTCAGGATGCCCTAAACCTGAATGCCCAAGCAAACAGGTCTTTTTAGCACCTCTAAGGGGTTTAGAAACAGGTTTGGCTTATGGAATGAGAAGTAGTGTGCCTTCCTTCAAAGAGAGCTCATGGTCTTTCCCCCTGACCCCTCGCCAGCTTGCAGTCCGACAGGAATTCTCCTGGCTGTCCCTGGATCGTGGGCATGAATGAGGGGTAACGAAGCCAAATCCATCAACCAGCCTTTCTGAATCTGACCCCAGCTGATTTCTCCGAACTTGGCTCCCACTAACCCCTGCCCCATGCCCGGGTTTCAATAACCTTGAAATCCTCACTGTTCGCTGAACTTGTGGTTCTGCTCTTTAAGGCCTGCCTGGGCCTTTATAAATTCCCTTCTTTGTAATAGCCATAAAGCACTCAGCCCAGGGACTGCACCTTAGTGGGCTCCAATAAATGGTGGCTGTTAATATTCTGCACATGCTGGTCCATTAGCCCATAATGGTTTCCCTTTCTCTACCTTTAAAACTCAGCTCAGGTGTCCCTCTTCCTTGAAGCCTCACCCTAGACAGAGTGCTGCGTTAATACCCGTTCCAGCAGTTATCAGTGTGAAGTCAGGCAGTTCCCAGTGCCTGACCCAAAATTGGTGCTCAGTAAGTTTTGGTCGCATACAAGCCCTGTTCCTGCCCACATAAGCTCCTTGGCCCGTTGGGAGTGGTGAGGGGAAACGGGGAACACAGACATCTAACTAGATCATTATTATGTGATGTGCTCCAAGCACTACTGCAATGTGCACGGGGAGTTGCGGAAACACCAGGGAAAAAGCTTCAAACCCAGACCGGGGTGGTGAGAAACTGAGCCGAGTCTCAAACAGTGGGTGGGAGCGCATTGCATGCTGGGAGGTGAAGAGGTGAAGGGGGGGCGCATTGCATGCTGGGAGGATAGTATGAGATAAGACATGGGCGTGAGAAAGGACATGGTGGTTCTGGGGACAAAACGCAGGTTGGCGTGGCTAGAGCAGAAAGAGGCAAGAGGTAAGGCTGGAAGATCCGTGAGGGGTCAGATCATGAGAGCCTTCTATGTGCTGTTGAGGAGCTTGGTCTTGATCCCGTAGTGGGGTCTATAAATTCCCAACATACAGCTCCTCAGCCTCCCCAACTGCCACCCGTCCCACAGCAGACGTTGGTAATCAATCACAGCACCCCACCGCATGGGCCCAGATGTGACCTCATAATCCTCCTCAACATAACACTGCAGGGGACACCGCCATGGGATGGAAGGAAGGCGGCACTCTGATTGGCTGCTACGTGTGCGTGTGTGTGTGTGTGTGTGTGTGTATGAGAGACTGCAAGTTATGGGAGAACTATTACTTGGTCAGAGCTGCATTTTGGAAATCTTCATGAAGAAGAAATCTTTAAGATGAAGAATCAACAGAGCCTGAGTGTTCAGAGGTGGCAGGATGAGGAGACAAGGGTAGTCAAGGACCAGGTCAGTGTTTCCCCCTTGGGCAAATGGGCAGACGCTAATGCCGTTCAGAGAGAGAGAGAGCATGATGCGTTTGGTATGATAATACTAGCTCACTTTTTGAGTGCTTACTATGTGCCAGGCACTGTTTTTAAGCATTTGATACGAAGCAATGGATTCTACTCTCCCAACAACCCTATGGAGTGGGTACCATTATTATTTCCTGTTTCGCAGATAAAGAAACTGTCACAGACAGGTGTAAAATACTGAAGAGCTAACAAACTCAAGGGCACTGAGGGACAACATAAGGGCAAGAAAAGCTGGAAACACATCACTGAGTCATTTGGATGAATATGGATAGAGCCAACCAGGTCATCAGGGACCCATGCTAGGATTTATCAGTTCATCTTAAATGTTTTAGAAACCAAAGGATTTATTATTGTTGGAAGAGGCCCACCACAATGTGTATACATCCATCCCATTTTCACCATGTCTGTTCTGCTCACGAGGGCAAACATCACTAGGAATATGAATTAAAACAAGCCTATCCAAATGATGACCTCAGTGGCTTCCAAACGAATTTTCTAACAAAACACATTTAGCGTTTGTCAACTTAAAAGGGCAAGGTTAGATGAGTATTGAAATTTAAGAGAATCCATCACATTAAATGGTGCTGTTTTTTATCCCCAGTGATAAACCTTTTCTTATTTTAGCAACTATGCTGTGTGTGTGTGTGTGTGTGTGTGTATAAATGGATAGATTTGCTTCATGTAATAACTTTGTACTTTCCAAAGCATTTCCTCATCCTCTATTGGAGTGTTCCAATCAGGAATCTAGTTTCTTTAAGGGGCATGCTGTTTCAATGGCTGATAGATGTGTTCTTATTTTCTTGTTAGCTTTACGGGGTCTCTCGCTATCTGCGCCATGTCAGCGTCACAGCAGCAAGCACTCCCAGAAGTCAGGCACCTTAGCCAGGAGGTTACAAATGTCCCTGCCTTGCAGCCTGAGCATGCGGCTCAGCATTGGAGTCAAGGTGCAGTGAGGATTGTGCTGCTGGGGATTTCAGACCCCTGGGGCCATGCTGCCTATTAACCCTGAACTCAGACCATGAGACCATGGACTTGCCAATGATCCCACAGTGTCCTCTGGAATTTTTTATAGCTATAAATGAGCTATAAATGTGCATCTTTTGCCTGAACACGCCAGTCTCATTACCACCTCTTTACTTTTGCTCAGACCATTACGTCTGCCGGCAGTGCCCTCTGTTCTCCTGCCCTAACGCCTTCTGATTCTTCAAGATGCACCTCCTCTCCAAAGATCACTCTTGATGACCTCAGCCCTCCATGATTCTCTCCCTTTCCCTGAACCCTTATATCCGCTTTTCTGTATATTAAAAAAACAACAACAACAACAACCACCAACCAGCAGAGTGTGATTTTAAAAAATAACTTCCAGGTTCATCATCTGATTCAATCCTTCTTACAACCCTGCAAGGTCAGCTTTCATGTCAGCTCTTAGATATAAGAAAACTGAGACTCAGAGCATTAGGCAACTTGCCCAAGGTCAATGGATAGTCAGAGCTCAAATGGGAGCCCAGATCTTTCTAATAACAAAGCCCACTTTTATAGCCACCTCATTCAGGGGCCATAGCATATAGGTGATAAACATTTGTTGATGACCATTAACTTTTTCCGTGGAAGAAAATAAGAACACATGGAATTGATGTTTAGAATCAGAATAACCTCCACAAGGGTAGGTCAGAGCCTCTCTGGCCTTTTGGGGGTGAGGCGGCATAGGGAGGGGCTGAAGGAACAGTGCTCAGCCCAGTTGAGTTGAACTATCTTGAACTACCAGGGGAATTTTCTCTCTTTTTTTTTTTCCATCTCTCTCTTTGATCTTTTTTATTTTAAATGTAAGCTCTCTGCCCAACATGGAGCTCAAACTCATGACCCTGAGATCAAGAGTCGCGTGCTCTACTGACTGAGTCAGCCATGTGCCCCTCTCCTCCCTCTCTGCATAGACATATGCATTCCCCATATCTTTCTCATGAATCATAGTTCCTCTGGGGGCCTGAGCCTGGGCCCAAAAAGGAGGGACTGAAGAGCACATGGTGTTCAAGTAATTCACTCCCCTGCTGCACTTGAGAGCTGTAATTACTGATCCACAGCGCATTCTTGCGCTCCGTGACCATCTGGCCTAAGTACATCCTAGGCTATCATTTGCTAGGGCGGCAGTTGGTTTGGACAGCTTATCCTGAAGGTAGCTTTGGAAACCTGCATAATCTTGGTTCTGGGAGACTGAGCAGGCAGCCAGGGTAAAGGCCCCATGCACTGTTCTTGGGCCCAGTGCCCCAGCTAAAATAATACATCTAGAATTATTCATTATCCCTGCAGACCAACTCTAAATTTTTTTTAAAATTGTGTGCTTGTGAGCAAGCCTGGCTTCTTGTAGGTCTTTGGTATGTTTGAGAATTGCATGTTACAGATGTTCCTAATGAATGTGCGAGTGAATCTTATTCCAGCAGTAGTAGTAACAACAATGATAATCATAGCAGTTGGAAACAGAACAACACTCACCACCAGTGTCTCCATGCCGACACTGGCCTAAGTGAGTATGACCACGTTTATCTCTACAACACCCTGGGAAAGGCCATAATGTTATAACTCCCATCTTACAGATGGGGAAAATGAGGGTCAGAGAGATTAAGTAAATGTGTCAAGTCCACATAGCTAATAGATGGTTGAGCCAAGAGTCAGCCCCATGCCTTTTGGCTCCAAAAGCCAGGAGACTACCAATACTAGCCTCTGCCATGGTGTCTCCCATCCTACCTCATGTTCCTCTTACCTGTGCTATGTAAACCTTCCATCTGGCAGCCCACAGAGACGTACAGGCACTGTTTCAGCCAATGCCAAGGTCAACAAAAGGGTAATGACCAACATTCAGCACTAAGGGCCTGAAACTGGTCGTTCTAATCATGCTGTGCTCCATTGGCCAACCCTTGAGCCTCATTACTCTCTGTTCTCCCCACAAAGAAGGTAGAGATAAGAATGCAAATGGAGTGCGTGGTGTGATATGACTAAATTAATTTGATCATCCTGGACTTCTGTAAAAACATCAAACAGATCTGGTCTAGTTTTGACTCCTCTTTTCCTTGGCCCAAGACATACAAAACTTACAGTCAGCTTTGCTGGCAAGCCAAAGATTGGAGAAGCTCCATAAAGAAGAGGTCAATTTTTTTAAAAAATCTACAATCTTAGATAGAAGGTATAAATTTGTTCATAGAGGAGCCTAGACCAACCTGGAAGTTGATCATAAGAAATGACCAATAGGTCTAAGCAACTTGAACCAACGGTTATCTTTGGTTCATATAATGTGGCCAATGAGAATTGATAACTTCCTCTACAGAAAGAATGTTGTTTTTATTAATACAGATGTCTATGGAATCTCATTTTATTTATTTTAATTCATTAATAAATTATTTTAGCAATCTTTACATACCCAGCATGGGTCTCAAACTCAAGACCCTGAGATCAAGAGTCACACACTCTCCTGTCTGAGTGGGCCAGGCGTCCCTGGAATCTCATTTTAAATATGAGCTGATGAACTGGTCCTTTGGTCTAGTAACAGCTTTATTAAAAAATAATTCACCTAACACTATATTTCAGCCATTTTAAGTATAGACATTTCGGCCATTTTAAGTGTAGACTTTTAGTATATTCACAGACTTGTGTTCAGTGCTTTAAAAAGCAATGCAGGGGCACCTGGGTGGCTCAGTGGTTAAGCATCTGCCTTTGGCTCAGGTCTTGATCCCAGGTCCTGGGATTGAGGCCCACATTGGGCTCCCTGATCAGAGGGAAGCCTGATTCTCCCTCTCCAGCTCCCCCTGCTCATGTTCCCTCTCTCTCTGTGTCTTTCTTTGTCAAATAAATAAATAAAATCTTAAAAAAAAAAAGGCAACCCATATTCCTTCACCATCATTCCACCCCTCACCACCCCCTAACTCTAGGTAAACACTAATCTAGTTGCTGTCTCTGTGAATTTGCTTATTCTTGAAATTTCATATAAATAGAATCATATGTGGTCCTTTGTGACTAGCTTCTTTCACTCAGTATAACACTTTCTAGATCCATTCCTGTTGAAGCCCATTATCATTGGTTCTGATGGTTTCTTCTGATTGCCAAAGAATATTTTGGTGTGGGGTGCCTGGGTGGCTAGGTGGGTTAAGCCTCTGCCTTTGGCTCAGGTCATGATCTCAGGGTCCTGGAATCTAGCCCCGCATCAGACTCTCTGCTCAGCGGGGAGCCTGCTTCCCCACTTTCTCTCTCTGCCTGCCTCTCTAGCTACTTATGATCTCTGGCTGTCAAATAAATAAATAAATAAAATCTTAAAAAAAAAAAAGAATATTTTGGTGTACGAATAGCTCACATTTTACTTAACCATTCAGTTGATAGAGATTCGGGTCATTCCCACATTTTGACTATTGTAAATAATGCTTCTGTGAATATGATTTTGTGTGGACATGTTTTCGTCACTCTTGGATATGTAACTAGGAGTGGAATGGCTGAGTCCCAAGGTAACTGTGTTTAATAGTTTGAGAACTGCCAGATCTCTTTTCAAAGTGGCTACACTATTTTACGTTGTCACCAGCAGCGAGTGTTCAAGTTTTTCCACATCCAGATCCTTTTCAACATTTGTCATTACCTGCCTTTTTTTAATACAGCCCACCTAGTGGGTATGACATAGTTTCTACCTTGTGGTTTGGATTTGCATTTCCCTGATAACTAATGATGTTGAGCATCTTTTCATGTGTTCATTGGCCATTTGTATATTTCTCGGGAGAACTGCTCTGGGTCCTTTGCCATTTATAATGGAGTTCTTTTCCTTTTCACTGTTAGTTTTAAGTGTTTTGTTATATTCTGGATACAATACCTTTATCAGATGTATGACTTGCAAATGTATTCTCCCAATCATGAGTTGTCTTTTCACTTTCTTGATGGGTATCCTTTGAAGCACAAAAAGTTTTAATTTTTATAATGTCCAATTTATCTATTTTTCTTTTGTTATCTGTACTTTTTGCGTCCTAGGAAACCATTGCATAATCTAGGTTCAGGAAGATTTACATTTATGTCTTATTCTAGGAGTTCTGTAGTTTTGGTTCTTATATGTACGTCTTTGATCCGTTTTAGTTAATTTTTGCATATGGTGTGAGGTAAGGGTCCAAATTCATTTTTGTGCATTCCCAGTTACGCCAACATCATTTGTTAAAAAGACTACTTTTTCTCTATTTGATGGTCTTTGTACCCTGTCAAAAAATCAATTGATTGCAAATGTGAGAGTTTATTTCTAGACTCACGATTCTATTCTATTTATATATACTTATGCCATTTCCACACTGTCTTGATTACTGTAGGTGTGTAGTAAGTTTTTAAATGGGTAAGTGTGAGGCCTCCAACTTTGTTCTTCTTCAAGACTGCTTTGACTATTATGGGTCCTTTGAATTTTCACAGGAATTTTAAGATCAGCTTGTTAATTCCTGTAAATTTAGTTCAATTTGGGAGTGTTGACATTTTAACGATATTAAGTCTTCCAGTCCTAGGGTGGGTTTCCATTAATTTAGGTCTTCTTTAATTTCTTTCACAATGTTTTGTAGTATTCAGAGAATAGGTTTTGTAATCCTCTTATTTTCCTTTAATGTATTATTGATATCTTTTTGATATTATTATAAAAAATTATTTTCCTAATTTAATTTTTCAGATTGTTCTTTGTAAGTTCTTGTATAGAAATACAGTTGATGGGCCCCTGGTGGCTCAGTTGGTTAAGCGTCTGCCTTCGGCTCAGGTCATGATCCCAGGGTCCTGGGATCAAGCCCAAGTCTTCCCACTCAATGGGGAGCCTGCTTCTCCTTCTCCCTCTGTCTCTGCCTGCTGCTCACCCTGCCTGTACTCTCTCCCTCTCTCTGTCAAATAAATAAATTAAATCTTTTTTAAAAAAAAAAGAAATACAATTGGTTTTTGTATTTCTGCTTCCTTGTTGAACTCATTTATTAATTCTGGTAGTTTTTTAATGATTGCCTCATAAGTTTATTCACATTGGATTATGTTATCTATAAATAAAAGCAATTTCACTTCTTCCTTTTCAGTCTAGATGCCTTTTATTTTTTCTGGCCTGATTGTACTAGCTACAACTTCTAGCTCAAAGCTGAATGGAAGAGGCAAATACTGACATCCTTCTTTTCTCTGATCTTACAGGACAAGCTTTCATGCATTCACCTTTAAGTATGAGGTTTGCTCTGGGTTCGTTGTGGATGCATTTTAACATTTTGAATAATTTCTCATCTATTTCTAGATCACTAAGTGTTTTTATCATGAAATGATGTTGAATTTTGTCAAATGCTTTTTTCTGTATGTATTGAAATAATCATGTGAGTTTTTTCTTTATTCTATTAACGTGGTATTTTATATTGTTTGCATTTTGTATGGTAAACCAACCTTGTATTCCTGGGATAAGTTCCACTGAGTCATAGTATATAGTCCTTTATACATGTTGCTGGATTTGTTTTGCTCCTATTTTGTTGATAACTTTTACACTCATAAGAGATACTGGTCTGTAGTTTTTTTTTGTTTTGTTTTTTTGTTTTTTTAGTATGAGACCTTTGCCTAGTTTTGGTACCTTAGCAATGCAGGTCTCTAAGAATAAGTTGGAAGTGTTTCCTCCTCTTCTAGTTTTTGAAAGACTTATGAAGGATTGCTGTTAATTCTTATTTTAATGCTTGGGAAAATGAAGCCATCTGGATCTGGGCTTGGTCTATTCAGATTTTCTATTTCTTCTTAAGTCAGTTTTGGTAGTTTATATATTTCTGTGAATGTATCCATTTCATCTAGGTCATCTAATTTGTTGAGTTACAGCTCTTCATAACATTCCCTTTATAATCATTTAAAAGCATTGTTTCTGTAAGGTCTGTTGTAATGTCCTTCTTTCAGGGTGCCTCGGTGGCTCAGTCATTAAATGTCTGCCTTTGGCTCAGGTCATGATTCCAGAGTCCTGGGATTGAGCCCCGAATCAGGCTCCCTGCTCAGCGGGAAGCCTGCTTTTCCCTCTCCCACTCCCCCTGCTTGTGTTCCTTCTCTCGCTGTGTCTTTTTCTGTAATGTCCTTTTTTCATTCCTGATTTTGGTAATTTGGGTCTTCTCTATGTTTTCCTTGTTCAGTCTAGCTTATTGTTGGTCAGTTTTGTTGATCTTTTCAAAGAACCAACTTCCAGTTTTGTTAATTTTCTCTGTTGTTTTCCTGTTCTCTGTTTCATTCATTTTACTTCTAATCTTTATTATTTCCTTCCTTCCGGTTGCTTTGAGTTTAATTTGCTCTTCCTTTTCCCATGTCTTGAAGTAGAAAACTGGGTTATTGATTTGAAGTCTTTTTTTTCTTGTTTAATATAGATGACTATGGCCATTAATTTCCCTCTAAGCACTACTTTCCCCTGAATGCCATAAGTTTCAGTATGCTGTATTTTCATTTTCATTTATCTCAAAGTAGTTTCTAATTTTCCTTTTGATTTCTTCTTTAATCTAGGTTTATTAGGATTGTGTTGTGTACCTTCAATATATTGGTGAATTTTCCAAATAACTTCCTGCTATTGATATCTAATTTCACTCCATTATGATTGGCAAACATACTCTGCATGAGGCCCATCCTTTTAAATTTATCGAGGCTTATTTTATGGCCTCATATATAGTCTATATTAGAGAATGTCCCACATGCACTTAAAAAGATTGTATATTCTGCTGTGAACTGGTCCATTTTAACCAGGGGTTAAATGCAGGGTTGATATGGACATGTAGAGTACTTTCTCAGCTCCAAGTTCTTAGTTTAAAACAAGATTCAATCACTAATCCTTCCTCCATGTCCTTCTGAAGAGGGCATGTGATTCACCATTACCATTTGATTTCAGGATTGAAAACAAACGTCCAGGAAGTCTTCTTTCCACTTCAATTTTTCTGCCTTTTTAGAAGCATAGAGACAGCACTTAATTATCCACAAGGACATTTTTCATTTTGTGGTCTATCCGAAGTAGTCTATAACTTTCAGTCCTTCTGCCATCCCTTCTAGACTGAGGCTGCTGTTGTAAGCCAGGACAGAAGAAAGGGGATTTTGAATATCTGAACATGGTGGTTTATTAGCCTGTTACCAAAGCTGTAGGGACTCCAGTAAGTATGAAACCTATATTCGACCAATGTTCTCAGCCTCCTTGAAGGCCAAATCAAATCAGCTATAGAAAATGGCTATCAGAGGGTGCCTGGGTGGCTCAGTGGGTTAAAGCCTCTGCCTTTGGCTCAGGTCATGATCCCAGGGTCCTGGGATCGAGCCCCACATCGGGCTCTCTGCTCGGCAGGGAGCCTGTTTCCCCCTCTCTCTCTGCCTGTCTCTCTGCCTACTTGTGATCTCTGTCTGTCAAATAAATAAATAAAATATTTAAAAAAAATAAAAAATAAAAAATAAAATGGCTATCAGGACACCTAGAAAAAGTAGCCAGTCTAAATGTGTAGAGCACAATGGCTGAGTATGAGGGGCTGGATAAAGTCAAATGTGACACTTAAATTGTCCATTGGTATCATTTATGCCATTTTTTTTTAAAGCTGGCTATTCCTCAAAAAGTAAGTTCTGGAACTAATTTCCTATCTTAAATGGTGTTCAATATTGCCTTTTGTCAGCGAAACCATTCTCACTTGTAGATTTATAAGATATTGCAAATAAACATCAAAGAAATAAAAATATTATGATCCACTAGGATGTGGGTTTCAAGACAAAAGGGAAAAAAGACTTGATCTATTTCATGATTCTAAATTCTCATACTTGTGCCATACACATATGTATAAGTTTATAAAGCTGTACAATAATAAAATCACAGACTTTCACAGTAGGTAAGTTTAAGATTGAAACACAGGAGAACCATTTCTTATGAGATTTTTTGAGTTCTTATATGAACGCTCTTAAAATCTAGCCATGGAATATCCTGTCTCTAAGTAATAAAATTGGGTGCACTAGCTGCAGCAATATAAAGATGGCCAAGGACCAACATGGAATGGTGAATCACTTTAGGCATTTGGTCATGGTGCCAAAGACCAGGCTCTCGGACCTAGACTGTACATCTAATTATCTTTCAGTAAATCAAGCTAGTAAAGGCAGTGAATCTCATGCTGAGAAAAGATAGAATCCCAAACTCAATGGGGCCTAATTCTACTGGGAGTTTGGAGAACAGATGACTTTGAGGGAATTGTTTTGTTCAACCTGGAATGAGTCATCTGCAGATGTGCCCATTTCATATTATATTCATTAATACCTCTGTTTTAAAGTGTTCTCTTTTTTGTACAAATGATGTTTCTAGCATAACCGAAATGTATATAATCTAGAAATAACTTCCATCTGCTAATACTTATTATGCAATATGGAGATGGCTTTTAAGAGCTTACTGTCGATATCTATAGGGACACTACATGGATAGATGTTTATGGCCACATGTGTCTCACATTTAACCATAAAATGGATACCAACATCCATCCGGCACAGAGTGATTTGAAATACAACATTTAATTCCCAAATGTTAGTTTTGATCAGAAAAATAGAAGACATTTCTGGTTGGAGAAGAATTTACCAAATGATGTTATAAGGCTATTGTAATTAAAATTGATCTTCAGTTCAATTAAAGCTCCCAACAACAGTGATGATGATGAACAAGGTACACAGCCATGGACTGCCCTATAAGAAAAGACAGCTCTTGTCCCCAGCTTCCAGGAACTACTGTGATCATGGTTTCTGAGTATCACACATGCGTGTGTGCACACACACACACACGCACACACACAGGTACACACCAGCATCCAATTGTTGACTCTGAAGTCTTCCTTATTGGCTGGAGACAGAAAAGGAGCAGAAACATAGCAGCTTTGAAAAGACTGTGGCTCTGAGGTTAAAAGCTCATCTGTACCTAACCACCGCTCTAGCTTGTTCATTCACTTCTTCATCTGTTACTCATTTTTGCATGCCTTCTACAATTTCACCCACTCAACTTTTTCAGTCTCATCTCTCGCTTCTCACACAGTCCAGCCAAGCTGTTTCCTGAGTATTTTCCATTTTTCCATGCCCCTATGCTCATATATACGCCACTTTTTTCTCTAGCTGGAATACTTTTATCTCTCCTTCCACTTACTGCTTCCCCTTAGCCTCCACATATCCAAAACTACCCATGCTTTCCAGCCCCAGTTTAAATGCTTCTTGCTCCATGAAGTCTTCCATGATCTTAAAACACTCCTACCCATGTGAAAGCGATCACTCCCTCCTCAAAACTTCCTGTTTTGCTGTACCTAGTTGAGGCAGTGTGATAGTAGATAAGAGCATAGCCACTGATGTATTTTGTAGCTTTGGACAAGAAGAGTCTTGTAACCTCAGGCTCTCTGTTGGTAAAATGGACATAATAATACCTGCCTTGTAGGATTCTTAGAAGGATTCAAGGAGATAGTGTATCTTAGAACCCCCTTAGGAGATGATCCATCAGTGTAGCTGCCCTCGGGAGCAGGGACCACGTCCTGTCAGCATTGAGCATTGTGCCTGACCCAGAGTGGGTACTGTGTCAATGTTTGTGCAGTGAATAGTCACCCATTTAGTAATGGTAATGTGGTGGAGAGGAAGCACAGACTTTCCAGCCATCTGGGAGGTGATCTGCCATGTCTATCACTTGCATTCCAGTGGCTTCCTTTTTAGCCTATAAAAGGGAGCTGCCCTTTGTGGATTGCAGCAACTTTCTCTCTTCCTAAATTGGGGTTCAGGTTGAGCAACAAAAACTGGGTACTTAGTGCTTCATTTTAGCCTCCTGGTTATTGTCAGAGCATTTTTCTTCTGTGTAGGGCTTGGAGCTCATCCTTTGCCTAAAGCCTGAATTCCTTCAGAGTTTGCATTGTTATACTTTGAACCAATTTCAACCGGATTGGTAGTTTATCCTTGGCCAATGTGACTTCCTTTTCTCTCACAATCTCTTTGAAAGATTCCATAAAGTTTTTGGTACCTTCAAATGATCCTGAGTTGTTTTATGTGTAAATAAATAAGAACTGCTTTGATTTTTCCCAGACTGCCCCTCTGGTAAAGTCAAGAGGAAAACATGTGTTATAAATGGGCCCTAGTTTTTATTTGTTGGATTTGGGCCTCTCTGCAATTCCTTTTTGGCAGATACACGGAGTAGGTTGAATTCCAAGTGGACTTTCAATTAAACTGCATTTCTATATTTCCTTTAGAAGAGTACCTACTTGGGGAAAGGGGAAAGAATCTTTAGGGCAAAAGACACTGTTCAATACCTTTTGACTACATTTTCAGGAGATAAAGGCAAGGATTGATTCAAACATAAGTCAGAGAACTCAACTAACTGGAAGGTCTCTGCTATGGATCATTGGTCTGACTGCCAAGGAGAATGTGAGTCTGCTCCTTCCCAGGCAAAATGTGCAACTCTCTACTGTGTTCTCAGAATTGCAGGATGCTGTCCCAGTGGGGTGTGATTTGAGCACACCCAGACATTTGGCTGTAATTTTTAAGTGTTCAGGGCATTTAGTCTGTGTTTTTCACTTTTCTTGGAGCCATGGGAAAGGTCTAGTGGGTGAGACAGACTGGACATGCAACACTGTGTCTTGGTGCCATATGCATCCCCCTCACTCACGATCACACCAGGATGGGAAAAACAGGGTTCACCTGGGAAACTCAGCCTTCTGGGGCGCCTGGGTGGCTCAGTCGGTTAAGCATCTGTCTTCGGCTCAGGTCATGATCCCTGGGTCCTGGGATCAAGTCCCGAGTCAGAGTCCCTGCTCTGCAGGGAGCCTGCTTTTCCCTCTGCCTGCAGCTCTCCCTGTTTGTGCTCTCTCTCTCTCTCTCTCTGTCAAATAAGTAAAATCTTAAGAAACAAAAAAAGAAAAAGAGAAAGGAAGAAAGGAGGAAAGCAAGCAAGGAGGGAGGAGAGAAAGAAAGAAAGAAAGAAAGAAAGAGGAAACTTAAGAGTTCTGCCCATGGCCTTGTGTGCAGTAAGAATTCACAAAGTATTTGTCCAAATGGAAAGTACTTGCCAGACAAGGAAACTTTCCTTACATCCTTCTGTTGACATCAGTGTTGGAGTAGTGTTGGGGAAATACTCATTGGCCTTCCTCTGCCTTTCTGACTCGAGACAACTCCTGCTTAGGAGTCACTGAGGTTGGAAAGTAGGTGAAGACAAGGGGAAGATTCCATTTTTAGTTTTATTCTATCTTCCCTGTCTCTACTTGGGAGCAATTGGCATCTGGGCACACTTTAAGGTTTTGCGGTTTGTTAATCATTCATTAGCTTGAACAAATCTTTTTCTCTGGCTTGGAAGCCAGGGTTGAGCCAGATCACAGGGTACAGCGGAATTGCCTCCTTGGACTCTGTGTGTCTGACGTGGGAGGGGAGGTGAAGTTGAAGAGATGAGGCCCACTCTGTAGGAGGAAGAGATCTGAGACCATGTTTTGGCCTAGAGCCAGCTCACCTTCCCCAGCATAAATGAACTGGTGAATATTTTACTTGCATGGGACACCTGTAGCTATCCGTGTATGTTACATTCAATCTGATACTCCACGTGGTCTTGGTAGGTTTCTTCGGTTAGTTGCAGCACAGCTGAGGATTTCGAAAGTAGCGGTACCAGTCCATGTATAATTTCTGTATCACCACCATGTTGGGAGTATTATTTTTAATTATTATTATTATCATTATCATTAAAAATTGGAAAGCCCAAACAAGCCCCAGTGCCACGTGCAGTGAACAGAAGTGCCTGCGTTTAGGTCAGGCTTCATGTGTCCTCTCCGTAGAAGGGTCACTCTGCTGGTGTCTGGGAGTAGGTAACAATTCCAGAACTATACACCTGAATCCATCACTCCCTCTCCTGGCACCTGTACTCTAGACAAATGGCCCATCCATCTTACTAGAAGACACAATGTTATCCAAGAAGTTGGCAGCCTTCAGAAGAATCCACTGGGCCAGCATTGCACATTGGGAGTGTTCTGACAGAGTCTGGTAAGCTCTTTGTGATTAAAAAGAAAGCTTTGTAGCTGGTCCAGTTGTGGGCCTGCTTTGTTTGGAAAAATTAAACACTCTTCCAGTTCTGATCAACAAGTATTTATTGAGATGCCGCTGATAGCAGGTCTTCTGTGAGGGTCTTAGCATCAGTGCTGTCATTTAACACCCTCAGCAGCCTTGAGGGGCAGGTCCTCATGCTCACTTGAGAGATGACAGAATCAGGGCTAACAGAAATAAAGTGACTTTCCCAGCATCTTACTGTCAGCGAGGGGTAGAGCTTGGATTTGCATTGAGATCGCTATCTTTCTTACACTCTCAGGAATTCTTTTTCCTTCTTACCTCAAATCATTTCATGGCTCAGCTCAACCAAAAAGCATAAATCTGTTAAGGGCTCCAGAGTTACAAGTCCCTTGGGGATGAGCTATTTAACCAGCATTCATGGTGACCTTCCACGTTTCCCAAGTTCCTCCCTGGTTCATTGCATTCAGAGGGTATGAGTGTCAAGGCCCTACTGATGGTGCGGGAGGCTTCCCTCATCACCATTAACTTGGGAAGGTGGAAGGCATGAAGAGAAGGTGCTCAGAGGGAGGGAATTCAGTTCAGCCTGGCCTTTCAGCTCAACTCTCAGATTTATACTGAGTACCTTCTTTGCGCCTAGCACAGTGAGGATAAAGAAGCTAGGTATGGCAGTGCCTGCTCTTTACGGGGAAGGAAGGCCCAAAAGAATCCAAGAGTTTGGATTTAATCCTACAAACAGCAGTGAGGCACTAGGGACTTCAGAGCAGTGATCTGACAACTCCTAAGGTCTGCTTTTATTTGTCCCTACAAGGCTACTGTCGGGGGTCAGGAGCGGAACATGGGGTTTAGCTGAGAAGAACATGGGGCAGTGGGTGCTGGAAAGCCTGACTATTCTATAGCAGGGTATTAAAGATGGGACAGTTTCTGCATCTTTGCCTAGCACCGCCCATACATGTGAAATCCCACAGTTTAATGGAAAGGATATAAACCATCTGCAGCAACATATTTGTTGAAAAAGGAGACATCAGCATGAAGACTTAGCAACTTTGAACCAGTCGAAAGAAGAGCATCTGCCTGATATTTTCATAGTGGTTCTATTGATTGTTCATCTTCCATTCTTCTTGTGGTTTGTGTTATTAGCATATTTGTGTTGGATCTGCCAAACGAAGCACCAAGAGGAAAATGAGTTTGTAAATTGTTACCTTAGAAAGATGAAAATCAGTACCAGAATTAAAGGTCCCTAGAGCTTGAACCCACTGACATGCACAGTTAAGGACCTATGATTTTGAAAGGCCTTTTACACCTTGAGGGCCTAGGGAGGTTGGGACTCTTCCATCCCTGTCCACCTTTTCATGGAATGCCTACATTTATTAGATGCCTACTGCATGCCAGATACCATGCTGAAAGCTTTTGCATCTCCTCACAGCAACCCTGTTTTATAGATGAGGTAACTAGGGCTCAGAGAAGTTACATCACTTGCCAGAAAACAGAGTTGAGATGTAGTAAAGCTGGTATCGGCTGCTATGTCATCCAGCTCCTGGGCTGGGATCTTTATTGGTAAACACTCTACTTCCCTCTCAGGTCTATTTTGTACTCTGGGACGGTGCACTGTATGATGTGAAGCCCTGGAAAGGCATGAGATTCTCTGGTTTGCCCATGGCTGTCTGTTGCCACTTCAACAAAACCCAGGGCTTTGGGAAGGCCATGTTGAGAGAAACAGGTACTGGTTGGGCAGCGCCAGCCCAGGAAGGTTGCTCCAATCAGCTAGGAATAGCATGAAGTCACCCAGTCTCTTCAGAGGATGAGGAAGGGCACAGGGCCAGTCAGGTGAAGACGGGAGCTAAGATACACTTGTCTTCTCAATTTTGCCCCAGGTAGAAGGAGGCATTAATAGCAATGTGTCTATCAAATTTCTCGGTGTGTACAGATCCTAGTTACTTCTGTGGACCCGTCTCTCCTAAGAAGCTGATGGGCTGAGAGCAGAGTTCAAGGTTGATAAATGGGAACAGACCAAAGTAACAGGGGCAGGTCACCAGAGGGTAGGCCCAAATCCCGGACTTGATCCTACCATCCCTCTCATCTCCTTAATTGCTCTACTAGGTTATGCATCCATAATCTGGGGGGCACCTGGGTGGCTCAGTGGTTAAGCGTCTGCCTTTGGCTTGGGTCATAATCCCAGCGTCCTGGGATGGAGTCCCACATCAGGCTCCCTGCTCAGCGGGTACCTACTTCTCCCTCTCCCACTCCCACTCCCCCTGCTTGTGTTCCCTCGCGTGCTCTCTCTTTCTCTCTTTCTCTATCTCCCTGTCAAATAAATAAATAAAATCTCTTTTTTTTTTTTAAAGAAAAAGAATCCATAATCTGGAATTGGCCTAATCTCTCTAGCACACTCTTCTCCAAGAAGCAGCCTGGGAGTGGGAAATGGTTGGCCAGTCCCTTGACAGAGGTCCAAGGCAGAGGAACACCTCATCTGTGGAAATAGTCTGGGTGTGCACAGTGGAGATAGAAAGCTGGGTTGAGTGTGAATGCAATCCTCCCTGATGCCTGGACCCTGGGGTCCTGGCTATGGAGGAACCAAATTTAGGGAAACTTTATCAGAGAATGAAGAGCCAAGGAGACTGAACTGCCTCAAAAAGAAAATGCAAGTATTTGAACTTTGTTATTTCAAATATGCCCAGTGATCTAGTTTTCATTTATTATGAATAACGAAACTGTAAGGAGTAGCAACTTGATTTATATCTGAAAATCTAGGATCTGGCATTAAAAAATACTTCCTGGAACTTTATATAAGGAAACATTTTGTTTTGGGGCACCCAACTGGCTTGGTAGGTAGAGTGTGTGACTCTTGATCTCGGGGTCATGAGTTTGAGCCCCACCTGGGGTGTAGAGATGACTTAAATAAATAAAGAAATTTCATATCTTTAGTTTTAACTATGATCTGTAACTGGCTCTTTATTTTCCCATTTGAGCAGAATCTGAAAGAATTTTTTTTTTAAGATTTATTTATTCCAGAGAAAGAGAGAGCAAGTAAGCATCGGGGGGAGGAACAGAGGGAGAGGGAGAGAGAAATTCAAGCGGACTCCTCACCGAGCGCGGGGCCCAACACGAGGCTCAGTGTCTCACAACCTTGAGATCACAAACTGAGCGGAAACCAAGAGTTGGGTGCTCAACCGGCTGGGTCTCCCAGGCTGCCACCACCAGAATGTTTTTAACCTTTTTCATGTTAACTACAAGCAACTGTGCATATTCAAACTCAGGCTATCTAGACACAAATCAATAGGACTGACTTTCTAAAAAAGGAAATTAAGTTCAACAAAAACAGCTCTTTTGTCTTCTGTCCCTAGCATTAGATGGCCAGCTTGCTTTTTCTCCCTCCAGGGGTTTTGGAATCTTGTAGCCCACCTTCATGTATTGGTTCCTGAACAAAGTTTAAACACACCCAAACTCAGCCTTGCATAATTCTCCCCTACTCCTTTTCAGAGACAGAGACAGATTTTGTTGTCCCTTTTCTTCCTTCTCGTTCCCAACCCTTTCCCTCTCTTTGGTCCACAAACTGGGATGCATGCAGTATCTCTTCATTCCCTCTACAGTCCTGTGAAGGCGGTGGTATTGTGCCCATTTTGCAGATTAGCAAACAAAAGCTCATATTTAAAGGAGTGTGGCCACATGCGGGTCTGGTCCAATGGAGGTGAGAGAAAGAGGGTTAGAAACCTGGGACACTCAGTCACTCCTGCTGCCTTTTCGGGGATCCTGACACCCGCATGTGGTTCTGGGGTTCTAACTAAGCCTATGGAAACAGACTGATGTCTAATCAAAATGGATCTGCCTGTGCAAATTCCATCTAAGTCCTACTTTAATACATTAACGACACCGCAGGTAGACACTGAGGCACAGGCATGAGTGAATTTATTCTGCATCTTGGGACAGTCAAGACTAGAATTTCCTATCTCTCCGAGGAGCTGAACGACACTCTCTACTCTCTTGAATGCTGCTGGGGAAGGTTCTCGGGACTCCCGTGCCTGTTTGATATCCTACAAATATCCCAAGATGCCCCAAAGTTTTTCAGGCACGATTTCCATTCTTTTTGAGTTCTCTGAAAGTTGAAACAGAAAGCCTCTGTGTGGGTGCATGTGTGTATTTTAGAGCTCTGTGCTTTATGTACTGTGGCTTGAAAACCTCCAGGCTAAGGTCTTACAGACTTCAGTATTTGATGCCACATGAGTCCTGTCATCAGCTATAAACCCTGAATTCCCTAATGGGGAAATGCACTTGCTCTGGAACACTGCCAAAAAGAGTCCAAAGAAGACACTTGAACTTGGCTTCCCCAAATATCTGTGATGACAAATGATCAGGTGTTCAATTAAAACCCCTGAACTGATTTTTTAATTCCTATTGAAACGGTTGCAAGGGCTCAGAGTTCCACTTTACATGCTTTCCCCTTAATTAACATAAAGAAATTAACGTCTTACAAGCTTCAATATTTGACGCCATATGAGTCCTGAGGATATTTCAAGGGAGAAGAAATGTAAATAGAATGAAATTCTTAAGCAAGATTACTGATATGACAGAACTAAAGAGCTTGGGAGTGTGTGAAAGTAGCTCTTTTCTTCCCTTTAATAAGTCCATTACTTGCACTTGGGCATATTTTAAGGTCCTTTTCATGCTGAATCTCGAGTTGAGCATGCTTTGCATTTCAAGCTTTGTCTATGAATCAGTAGAAGCCAAAGTTATTTCTGCTTTAAAATCACAGGAGCCAGGAACAGCTAATCTCTTTTCATTCTGAGTTCCTTACATTATTTTACTGGACAAAGTTTGTGTTGGCTACAAAACAGGCCATTCATAACATCTATGAGAAGGAATTTAGGTAAGAATGGAGAGAGATTGTAGGATATAGAAAGACTCCCTCTCCTGAGGCCATTAAGAAATTCCAAATTGGCAGAGTTTTGAATAGTGACATGGCATTAGCCTTGCTAATTTCAGTAATTCAAGCTGATAGCCTCTGTTTACCAAGCTACTAGATGAGAAACCTTCCCATAACTCCAGTACCGGGAGTGGACGTGCTTCTCACCCAAGGTGAGTGGATATTTTAGAATAGGCGCTGGGTGGGGCGGGGGGGGGGGGAGGTGAAGGGCCATCACGGCTAGCTCAGTAGGGCCTCTCCCTCAAAAACTCTTTGGAAAGTAGTGTATGTATTTACTTCCTCAGTCAGACCTGTCCGGCATTGTCAAAGTAAATTCTCGTATCTTTCTTTCAGCAGGGATACGAGAAAATAAGGATGTGAGACACAAGATTTGTTAGTTTCTTATCACATGGCACCTGACCTCCTTCCCTATCTCTGTCTGGCTTTTAATTGTGTTCCTTTCAATTATCGGGACTGGCACAGTAACCCATCCAAGTTTGTTTGTGTGTTTTTAAGTGGGAATCCAGTCACTCTGCAGTTCATAAAATGTGCAAATAACCTGACAGATAGTTAATGGCAAAAACCCCAGGGGGAAAAGGAACTCTGTTTTGAAGGAGTCTCCATTGAAAAGACATTCTCCTAAATCGCTCTTGACTAACCAGCATCTCGCGTCATGCTGGAAAAAATGTACAGAGGGAAATCTTCAGAGCCTTGCAAGCTGGGAAAGTAGAAAGATTGCCGAGGGTTTGAAAGGGTTTAGGGTTTCATTTGAAGAGCAGCTGCACCCTACCGTGCCCGTGCTCAGATACACGGAACACGGGCCAGGCGGGCGTGGCTGTGGTCGCCCTAGTCCTGCGCCGGGAACCCCAACCCGCACGTAAGGGGGCATGGCCGGCGACCCACTCCTTCTGCACGGGAGGCCCCTGGGTGACTGACTTGTATTTCCTGTCAGTCACCGACTAAAATCCTTCCCTGAACACTTTGGGTCTCCAGACAATAAAGATGAGAGACAGAGCATGGGAGCATGGATGTAAAAAGAGAGTTGGGGGGCCGTGTGAAAGCACGAGAGGTTTACTTGGGTTCCTGAGCAACGTTTCTTCTGAGAAAGGTCTAGCAGTCATGGTGTTCCCAAAGAACAAAAACACCATGCTTGTGGAGCCCATGATGGTTTATAAGTCACATCATACCTCTTACCGCACTGGAGAAGCAGTGACAACCGTGTTCTCTGCTTACAGGCCCAGCAGTAAAGGACCGTGGATCCCGCTTCCCCAGATTCCCCTGCTCACAGCCCTCAACACCCTCCCCTCTTGCTCTGAGTTGCCCCTGCACTTGGTTCAAGCCTCTCTTGGGGCGCTCCTCACTGCTCCCATTCCAACCTGGATACAAGTTTTTTCTGGTTTTTGTTGTTGTTGTTGTTTTGGTACAACCATCTCATCCTCCCAATAGCACAGAGAGCTCATCGAGGGCAGACTTGGGGTCTTCTCCTGTCTCCACTGGCCTGCCTGGGGCCTGGGACATCAATAAATGTTCCTAGCCCTCGCCCGAGTGTTTCACTGATGCATGACATTGACCGCACCAGGCTTCACCCAGACCCTCCCATTCCCCACTCCCGTGGCAGCCACCTCCACTCCCAGGCCTTACTTGTGAGAACACAGTTAAACCGAACAGCCTCGGAAGGACTCAGGTCGTGGTCGCAAAGACGAGGACCCAGAATCGGATCCATTTCAACGCTCTTTCCCTCCACCACACACACAAAGCTACCCTGGAAAGGGCAAGGTTCCAGGAGGTCTCAGGGAAGGAAGCTATAGAGAAAAGAGAACAAAGGGAGGTAAAAGGCAGAGGGAGACTGGCCGGTGTTGAACGCTGCTGGAGTCTGTGGTCCAGGCCCCTCATCCTCTGAGTGCTGCTGCTTGTCCGCCTGTCCGCCTGTCCATCTGCCTGCCCGCCCGCCTGGCAGCTGGGGCATGAGAAAGATGAAACCAACAAAAATCAGGTTGAAAAGGAGGCCTCCTAAACTTGGTCTTAGGCTTAATGCGAAGGAGAAAGATTTGAGGATTAACTTACCTTGTTGTTAGTCAAAAGGGGGCTTTGGATCTCTCCCTGGGGTGACCTAAACTGTAATCTGTCTCTATGGCCCTCTGTTAATACTTCTTCCATTTGGGAGGAAATCATAGTGACGGGAGAAGCTCAATTTACTTCCTCTAATCTCTCAGCAGAGACATGAAGCAGACAACAGAATTTTTGCAGGAACATGGGGAGACCTGATTGGGACAAATCAATTGAAGAAAACAAGCTCTATTTAAGGAGAATGCATCTTTAATGGTGCTAATCCCTTTAGCAAATTGCTTTCTCTGGGGACATTGCATACCTAATTACAGTTTGCTCATTTTGATTTTCCCTTTCCGTTGTTGCTTTGCTGCGTACGTGGTTGTGGGCTTGTCTGGCTGAGCGATGAACTTATTGCAGCATTAAAAAATCTCGGCCAACTGGATCTTGGGACCGAAATGTCACTACTTTTGGAAGTGAATCACATGTCACTGCTGAAGTTTTAGAATATAAGTGAGGTTCAGTGGGGTGGAGTCCGGAGCCAATGACCAAGAAAGAATTCTTGAGATATCTTTGGTGCAAAATGGTGGTTTATTAAAGCACATTAAATCACGAGGACAGGACCCCTGGGCAGAAGGAGTTGCTGCTGCTGCTCCCCCGGGGTTGGGGGCTGTGAGGAGTGGTCCATTATGTACTTCCAAGTTGGGAGGGGCTTAGGGATATCGTAAGTCTCTAAGGAATTTTGGAAGCAAGATTTCCAGCACCTTGACGGGGCTAGCTGTTGTTGAGAAAAGGTCATTTATTACCATCGAATAAAACCTTAGTCATGAGACCCTTCAGATGTATATCAGTGAGCCATATGCTTGGGGAATGATTGCCAGCATGTATCTTGGAGGGTTTAGAGATAAAGGAACTTTCCAAAGGAATGTTTATATGTTAAAGCAGACTTACAGGATCCTGGGCTGGGGTGGGGGGTGGTCAGGCTAGGATTGCCTTTTGCCCTTAGCAGAGTATTAAGGTAGAGGCAGTTGAGTCCCTCAAGGAATGTCACTCTGCCTGTTTCAAGGACTTGTCAGCGGGCTCTAGTTAGTAAGGAAATTTAATAGCTTTTCTTCTGCCTCTGTTTCCCACATCAGCAACAGATAAATATCTTTTCTGTAGCAATTCATCAAAAGACCTATTTTCTCTGGATTCCCTTCTCTGAGACGTTTTCTCAACATCCACCTAAAATCGGGAAAAGCAAAATGAAAAGCAACAGGAAGATGTTTCTGTAGTTCAGTTTCTGTAGTTCAAGGTAATAACCGGTTTTCGTGATGAACGCGTTCCATTGCCAACTCGCATTCACCCGTGGGTTACTGGACTTATAGCTTGTCTTCATGGCCCTCGTGCCCAGCCAGATTTGTCATAGCTTGGAAAGGCATAGTTTGTTTTAAATGAATCAGGTCTTTTTTTTTTTTTTTTTTTTTAATAGCTGTTGCATTCGGGTGATCACATTCTAAGATGATTTTTTTCCCCAAAGATTTCCTAATACCATCCTATATCTCAATAGCCTCTACGTTATCTTTTTTTTTTAAGATTTTATTTATTTATTTGACAGGCAGAGATCACAAGCAGGCAGAGAGGCAGGCAGAGAGAGAGAGAGAGAGAGAGAGAGAGAGAAGTAGGCTCCCTGCTGAGCAGAGAGACCGACATAGGACTCTATACCAGGACCCTGGGTTCATGAACAGAGCCAGCCAGGCACCCCTCCGTTATCTTTTTAAGAAAAATTCATTCATCTCCTTTCTCTCGAATCTTCTCCAGCCAGTCTTTCCCGCCTTCTGTCGTAGTGCCCTGCAAGTTCGCTCCCATACAGTCTCCATGCCTACACGCCAGCTTTCTCCTAGGAATAGACCTTCTGGAAATACACCACGTATCCAAGTGTGTGTCAGAGGATGCCCACTGCAGCGTTGTTCGGTCGGAAAGGAGTGAGGCGCAAACAGAATGCCTTTCAGTGGGGAAACAGCTAATGATGATAATGCATACTACGGAATTTCTTGCAGTGGTTAAAAGAATGGGACCATTCTATGTGCATTAATATACAAAGATTTCCGAGAGATTGGAGCATATACATATGCATGGAAAGTACCAGTATTTCTTTATTTACCAGTCACTGCCCCTGGGGAGTTGTTGGCTGGGAGGTGGAAAGGGTGGAGGGCTTTCTTTGTTGCTCTATAGACTCAGGTGTTGTTTGAACCTTTAGCTTCAAGAATGCATTCATGTGTTGAGTAGCTTAAAAATTAACAAAATAAAAGGACCCTATCAACTGTGCAGGAGCATGGTTTGCATGGGGACAAAACTGGGAGGCTGCTGGCCCAGGTGAGAGATAATGCAAGCCTAATCTAAGCAGTCCAATGGCAATGCACAGGGAGAGAATTCACCAAGTTGTGAGGACAGAGAACTTAACAGGTGCCTCATTAATTAGACCCAGAGGGTGAAAAAGGAGGAGGAATTAGGAAGCCCTGCCTGTTTGGGGCTTAGGCAACCGGAGGGCCAGTAAGAAGAAATCACCAAACCAGGAGGGGAAGAGGGGAGAGGGTGGGGTGGGGAGGACAGGAGTTGGACACTTGAGAGACTAGAAATGCCACATCATTGGTGGCTTGTTGGGTCTGAGTTGCCGGAGAGCAGTCTAGGTAGAAATGGCCTGGGAGCAGTTAGCTCTCCAGGGAGATGTCCGAGAAAGAGAGAGATTTGGGGATCCTCCTGAGTGATACAAAGCCAGGGGCACTGAAGAGAACATTCGGGAAGACGCATAAAGCAAGAAGAGCGAAGGGCCAAGGAAGAGATGAGAGAGAACACCCATCTTTAAGAAAAACAGCTTCAGGGATTCTCAGAGGAATTTGAGAATGGTCCCTAGAGGCAGAGGACAGCCTGCACGGAGGGGAATCTGAAACTAAGGGGAGGCCAAGCTTCAAAATAGAGAGTGGCCAGTGGTATTGGACGCTGGAAGAGAACTCAAAGGGAAAAGACTCCATCGAAGGTTCAGCTGTAACCTGGCATAAGGGATCTTATTGGGCTGATGAAAATGCTCAGAAATGGAATTAGGATGTCGGTTTGCACACCTTGCTAAATTCACTGAAAATCATTGAATAAATTGTTCGCTGGAAATGAATTTGAAATGGGTGAATGTATAGTATTTAAACCGTACCTCAATAAAGTTGTTGAAAAAGAAAAAAAAGGAGAGACAGAGAGAACACAACAAAACAATGCATGGGAATTTCGTTTGGAGCAGCCTATGACTCCAAGGGAGAACTTTCCAGTCTACTCTCCTCTTCCTAACTGGCTGGGAAAGCCCCCATGAGATAAAATGACAGGAGTCACAAGAGACTAATGCCACATTAAAGAGACTGATGCCACATCCTGATTCTCTGCCACCCTCTCCCAGTGCCAGAAACTACCTTGCATTTGATTTGCTTTTCACCAAGCAATGAATATTACCACCCTAGTCCCTGTTTCCCTTTGGATAATTGCAGAGGACCTGCTCTGTTTATTTCCATCATTTTTTTAGCATCTGTTTGCAGAAGTTTAGGGTGCCAGGCTCTAAGGCCCCAGTTCCACCTTTTATTGTTGTTGATTGCATTTTGATGTGTTTAAACATGGCATCTTTATTGGCCATGCAAGGCCTGTTCACTCTGACATGCCATCATTCATTTTCTTTTCTTTTTTAATCTTGGTTTTACTTCCAGTATAGTTCATGTCCAGGGTAATAGGAGCTTCAGGTGTCCCAGAGAGGGATTCCACGCTTCCACACTCTCCTTAATCCCCATTCCTCTTTTCACCCATTGTTCATCTTCTGATGACTCTATTATGCCCACACCTGGTTCTTCTCAGATGCTTTCCTGCTTTCCTCCTTCATTGCACTTGGCCAACAGCAGGATGCGTTTGTCTTAGTTGACGGGCACATTCGGTGTATCCCGTAGGTAGGTAAAGACATTACCCCAAATTCCTGCCCCCTTCTCAGTTATAAAGAACTGGGTCCACCCTTGACTCTACTTCATTAAAATACTCATTTCTTGGGGCGCCTGGGTGGCTCAGTGGGTTAAAGCCTCTGCCTTTGGCTCAGGTCATAGTCTCAGGATCTTGGGATCGAGCCTCGCATCGGGCTCTCTGCTCGGCAGGGAGCCTGCTTCCTCCTCTCTCTCTCTCTCTGCCTGACTCTCTGCCTACTTGTGATCTCTGTCAAATATATATATATATATATATATATATATATATATATATATTTTTTTTTTTTTTTAAATACTCATTTCTTGCTCGGTGCTGCTTCTTTTTATTTTGGCTTAATATCTTCCTGCTTCTTCCTCTACTCCTGCTTAGTGATCTGGCTGCCACCTTTTGTAGGAGAATTTTCCCTTTTCCTTTTTACATCTTTATAGCTGTGAGTTTGGGCAACTTGGCATCGTTTTACCTTTCCTGGCCTCCCTCTGGACTTGCCTTCTTTGTTCTAAGGCCCACAGGCTATTTGCATGACGATTATCCAGCTTTCTGTCCTCAGTTGTTTTCCCCTGTGGGTCCTTCCAACTTATGTCCTGATCATGTTCCCAAAATGAATTTTCTCCACCTGATGCCTCTTTTCTTCCTGCGGATCCTGAGTGATCCCATGCTATGGCGGCTTTGAGCAAGACTTCTACCACTTGCGAGTTACCGCTAACTGTTCAAGAGTGGTGGGGAAAAGATTCAGTAGAAACAGTTCCTGAGGGGCGCCTGGGTGGCTCAGTGGGTTAAGCCGCTGCCTTCGGCTCAGGTCATGATCTCAGGGTCCTGGGATCGAGTCCCACATCGGGCTCTCTGCTCAGCAGGGAGCCTGCTTCCCTCTCTCTCTCTCTGCCTGCCTCTCCGACTACTTGTGATTTCTCTCTGTCAAATAAATAAATAAAATCTTTAAAAAAAAAAAAGAAAAAAAAAAAAGAAACAGTTCCTGAGTTCAGTTACTATTCAGATACTAGTTCGGATACTGTTCACCTCACCGTCATTCTATGTTTGAACCCCCTCACTGATATCGCTACCAAATGGCTGTCCACACATTCTGAGATCACCTCCAGAGATAGAGCTCACTGTTTCGGGACAGGCTATGCAATTTTCAGATTGCACAAATTGTTAGAATATTCTTTATTTAAGTCCAAGGCATTTTCCCCTTAAGGAAAAGATGAAGCCATGAAATAGTGACCACACTGGCATGGTGGGCACCCGGCCAGCTCAGTCCGTGGAGCATGCAACTCTTGATCCTGGAGACATGAGTTCGAGCCCCACACTGGGTATAGAGATGACTTAAAATAAAAATAAAATAGCATGGGTATGGAGTGCGAAGAAGGGAAATTACAGAGGGGGCGTGGGCGGGTACAGGGGAGGAGGGAGGGTGGATCAGGCAGGACCGGGGAAATGGCACAGAGTGGTAAACAGTATAAGAATAAGGAAGAAGATACTAGAACCACTTTTTTTTTTTTAAAGATTTTATTTATTGGGCGCCTGGGTGGCTCAGTGGGTTAAGCCGCTGCCTTCGGCTCAGGTCATGATCTCAGGGTCCTGGGATCGAGTCCCACATCGGGCTCTCTGCTCAGCAGGGAGCCTGTTTCCCTCTCTCTCTCTCTCTGCCTGCCTCTCCATCTACTTGTGATTTCTCTCTGTCAAATAAATAAATAAAATCTTTAAAAAAAAAAAAAAAGATTTTATTTATTTATTTGACAGAGAGAGATCACAAGTAGGCAGAGAGGCAGACAGAGAGAGGAAGAGGAGGAAGCAGGCTCCCTGCCGAGCAGAGAGCCCGATGCGGGGCTCGATCCCAGGACCCTGAGATCATGACCTGAGCCGAAGGCAGCGGCTTAACCTACTGAGCCAACCCAGGCGCCCCTAGAACCACTTTTAAAGAAAAACAGAACCCTGGTGAGAGGTTTCAGTTCAAAGTAGGAAAGGAACAGAAAAGCATCTTTAAGATTCAAAATCCACCAGAAGATTCCAGCCTTGCCCCTTGCCTGAGGGTATGGGAAACATCACAGTGGAGATGGCAGAGAATGCTTAGTGGAGCGTGGACTAGACAGAAGAGGAGAGAATAATTGGACACAGGAAATGAGTTTAAGAAGCAATGGGAAGAGAAAAAGGAGTGAATAGAGAAGTGGAAAGAGGGGGAAATGAAAACACAGAACTTTTAGGTTAAGGCAGCGTGTTTACTCCCCAGGCCAGCATGTAACTGTATTTTCCTGGCAGCCATCCCCCAGAGCTCTGCGAGGGGTGAGGGTCCCAGCCTGCGTCGGGGCGGGGATGCAAGGCTCATTACTTTGTCCTATCATGGCCAAGCAAAGGCTCATTACTTTGTCCTATAATGGCCAAGCAAAGGACTTCCCGAACGAAGCTCTACTTTGATGTCACACAGCTGGGCACTGAAGTTCTAATCACCAACAGTCCCCAAGGCTTAGGAATCAGTGGCGAGGAAAAGGGCAGGGTGTGGTCAGGGCGGGTAGATGGCAGTGCAAAGGCAGAGGTCAAAGGTATGGGAACCCGATCGCGAAGTTTCCAAGTAAGAAATAAATGGAACCTGCTCCCCAGAAAACCTGTTTCCTGCCCAGCATGGCCCACGGAATGCCGGCTTGTGTCAGCTGCTTACATAGCAAGGCATCAAATTCCAGGCAGCAAAAGGGAATAAGAAAGTAATCTTTGTATATCTCATGCACCCCAAGTGCAGGGAACTAACTGACTATGGGGGTAAGAAGTGGCTGTTGTCAGTAGGGCTTTGGAATCTAGAGGTTAGGGTCGGAGCCCTGCCGTTTGCTGCCTGGGCCACCCCTCCCCACCGCCGCCCTACCCTTGTCTTGTCTTCATCACAGCTCTGCAGGACTCTTTTCCCCTTGGAAAATCATCAGGTCGGGAGGAGAGATCCTTCGGGAAGGGAATCTGCTAAGGGAGTGGCCCTGCCCCTGCCTATACTCTCAGGAGAATGAGATAATGTGTTGGCTCAGTCAGTCATTCAGTCAACAAACATGTCTGTAAGCATCCGTGCTTGCCAGGTTCTGCGTGGCAGCCCCCGGGATAAATAAGACTTATTTCTTACTTTGATGGAGCTCATAGTCTAGCCGAGGACAGGAGTGTAGAAATACTAAGTCTCCTATGAGACAGACTGAGACATGCTATACGAGAAGTACAATCCAGCAAAGAGCCAGAGACGGAAGGGATTTTTTTTGGCAGGGGCAAGATGGGAAGGCTTCCTGGAAGAGGTATCATATAAGACCACCCCAGCTGAGGGAACAGTATGGAGAAAGACATGGGAATTTCCAAGAACTTGCCTTTTACAGCAAACAATGAATGGGATGGTATGGTATGACTCTGGTATATGGTGCCCGGAGAAATATATGGGCAGTGGAAACTAGAAAGCAAGAGAGCATGAGGAGCCGCTGGTGAAAGCCATTCTAAGGACATAGGACTTGATCTCACATCCAGCAGGGAGCCATCAAAGGATTCTGAGGAAGAGGCAGATGTGATTCAACCTGTGATTTAGGAAGAGGCGTTGTCTTGTTCCTGCGGTCACAGTCTAGAACAGTCCTGCTTCCCGGACAGCCGTGGGTCATTGGAGAGGAGAGAGTATCTTCTTCCACTGGGAAGCTGAGGACTATGGGGGGGGGGGGCGGGGTTGGGAGGCAAGAGGGGCTGAAGGAAAGCGAGAACTAGTCGGGATCGCCTGGGTGAATGTGAGAACGGGGGTGTACTGGCAATCCAGACCCAAAGATGGGAAGGTAGGAAGACGGAGCCAACCTGATGATGTGTTCTTCCAAGTAAATTGAGGCAGGAGTAACCTCAATTCCCCAAATCCCACCGACGATGATGGAGACGTTTCACCCTTGGAGAGTTTTTGAGGAAGAAATTCAGATGGAACAACTTAAGGAGGCTTTTTTCCCTCTTTCACTTATGAGGACACCTGCCTGCTGTTGATTTCTGGCCTGCAGTGTTCCCATAGCCGGGCCGAGTGGTTTTTAGGGACTCCAGCCATTCGGACCCATTCGTTATTGTACTTATAATTTTCTCTGCTGTTGGGCATTGCCAGGACATTGCAAACATGTTGATTCTTGGGTGTATTTTTTGGTAAGATCCACCATGGCTTATTAAAAGTGGAAGATTACCACACTCTGGGTCTTCCCATCCAAGAGGATCTAAACCCTTGCCCCACATGCTCTCATGGTGCTTTTCATTGAGGATCTTGGAGGCTGGGCTCTGAGGGACCATAGGCCCTTCCTCACTCTCCCCTACATCTCACCAGCAATCGGATTTGACCACAACGAGTGACACGTTGTGTTTTCCTCCTATATCCTCAAAGCCCAGGGATGCATATCTCTGTAGTGGCGTCATGCCTGAAATTTATATCGTAAACAGAGCTCTGTGAATCTAAACCATTAAGTTTTTGTTAAAGAAATGAAGACAGAGTGTATCCGTTCACTGATGTTTTTTAAATATGGTTTCAGCTTAGCATCATCTGTGTGAGCCCCAGAAATACACGTACGTTTCCCGAGCTTGTATAAAAATTTCTCTTAAAATAGCCTCTGATTAAAATCCTTGACCCAAACTGCTCTCTTTCCACCATTCCCAACTGAGAAGTCACATTTGCAGTTCTGGGCTAGTGTCTAAGTATCCACCCATTTTAATTCTTTTGGACTACTTGACTTTCAAAGCGCTGAAGGAGTGCGGTGTGGGGGTGGATGCTTTGGTCTGGGGTATGTTCACGCAGCTCTCTGCAAAGTATAATACTGGAGTATTTTTTTTTTTTAGGAACTGGGATTTGCCCCAGAGGACATTATTGTTTGGTTTCTATAGGTTTGTTTTTTTGTTTGTTTTTTTTTTTTTTTTAATCACGGTAAAACGTATGTAACATAAAACCTGCCATTTAAACCACTAAGTGTACAATTCAGGGACATCATTACGTTTCAGAATGTTACCCAACCATTACCACTCTTTCCAAAAGTTACCTGTTCTGCACATTTCATATAATGGAGTCATATGCCATGTGGTATTTTGTGACTGGTTTCTTTCACTGAACATCGCATTTGTTTGTTTGTTTGTTTGTTTGTTTTTAAAGATTTTATTTATTTATTTGAGAGAGAGAGAGAAATCAGAAGTAGGGAGGAAGGGTAGAGGGAGAAACAGATTCCCCACTGAACAGAGAGCCCAATGCAGGGCTCAATCCCAGGACTCCGGTATCATGATCCGAGCTGAAGGCAGATGCTTAACTGACTGAGCCACCCCGGTGCCCCCGAGCCTCATGTTCTCAAGTTTTACATATGCTGTGGCATGTGTCAGTCCTGTGTTCCTTTCTGTGACTGAATGATACTCTGTTGTACAGATGTACCACATTCTGTTTATCCGTTCTTACAATGATGAACACTTGGGTTGCTTCCACCATTTGGCCATGGTGAGTAATCGGCTGTGGACATTGGTACACAAGTCTCTGAGAGTCTAGTTGAGGTTGTCGGTGTATCAAGGATCACAAGAATTCAGCATTTCCAAAGGCTGTCTTGAGTCGGCACTCTGGAAGCACCTTCTAAAGAGGTGTGGTTGTACAGACTAGTGACATAACGTGACGCGGTCTCTGGGGCACAGTCAGGGTGACAGTGCTTTGTTCCACTCATTCAAGTTTCTCCAAAGGCTGATCAGGACTCCGTGAACCCATATGAGCTCCTGCTCTCTCCTCAACTCCAGACACTCTGTTCTCTCACCCAGCAGCCCTACTGAACTTCTCTCCAGAGTCTCCTGTAACAATGTAGTTGACACTTTCAGTAGCAGCTTCTTGGTTCCTTACATTGCTCTACCTCTCCATAAACGTCGGACGACACGAACCCTCCCCTCTTGACAATGTTCTCTTCCCTCGCCTTCTCTAAGCCTGTTCTCGAATCTTCTCCCCTGGGGCTTGGGGCACCGTGTCTCCGTCCCACAGGGTGAAGTCATTTCTCCCGTGGGAAGTGAAGGCTGTGGTGAGGTGTGATTCCCGTGGAGCCGCCAGGCAGCCCTGGGTGAGAAGGATCTGCAGACATGAGAGGAGGAGTCGGGACACTCCTGTGGAAGGTGGCGATAATTCTGGGGCCGGTGGAGGAGGGCCGGCACCCACACCACCCACTCCCGCTGTCAGGGTTTCTAGGACACAGTTGTTCTGTTTCTGGGAATATGGCTTGACTCATGATGTATCTAAATAAGTATAGTAGTGGCCCACGTTATAATAAGGTTCTATAGTAAAATGGTTTAATTTCTAAAGGGATTAGGTGATATTTTTGCTTGTTCCTTTCTTAATGGCTAAATGCAATAGTGAAGCATTAGTCGTAGTTAGATCCCCGGAAACCATTTTGTATTCATTTTCTTTTTCTTTTTTCTTAAGATTTATTTATGTCAAAAAAAAAAAAAAAGATTTATTTATGTCAGAGGGAGAGAGAGAGAAAGAGAGACAGCACAAGCAGGAGGGGGGGAGGGGCAGAGGGAGAGGGAGAAGCAGACTCCCTGCTGAGCAGGGAGCCCCAGGCGGGGCTTAACCCCATGACCCCAAGCTCTAACCAGAGCTAAAGTCAGACATTTAACCTACAGAGTCACCCAGGCACCCCACCATTTTGTATCCGTAAACTGAGCGATTGGAACACCACGTAAGGGCCGTTACTGTGGTGGTCTCCCCTCTCAGCGAGGCAGTTGTCTTAGAAAAGCCTACCTTAAGTCATTCACGAGGAACACATGAGTCATAGTTTCCAGTGTTGAGTAGCGTACAAAGCGCAGATGACCCAAGGATGCTTCCAGTGCTTTTAAGACCTTCCTCCCCAAGGACCCTGGACATCGGTGAGGAGTGAAAGTGAGCCCCTGTTTCTCAGAATCTGGGCCAGAACCCGAAGGTCCTCGTAAACGTGAGACATCGTGCGGTGTATATACCATGAGTTCGCCGAGAGTGCATTTGTCCTCCATCACACAGCCTTGCGTGTTTTAGTATAAGATGGGGGGAGGGCTCTCCCCTCTTTGTCTTTAGGAAAAAACAGGCCATGGCTTTAGGCAGCCCCAGCCCACTGCAGTGTACCCTGCTGACACACATGGCCCGGCCTGGGCGACAGACGCCTGTAGGAGGAGACCATGTCTATACTCCCGGGGAAACCCACTGTGATTGCTCTACAGCCCAGAGGGTGTTTTATAGGCTGGAACCGGCTGTAGGCAATGAAGTGGACATCTCATTGCCTGGCCCTCTTCCGGAAGAGGCTGGCGGGTTCTTCCCCGAATCTACGGTCTGCAAAATCGGCAGCTCCCCTTGTTTGTCAAGAAGGCACATTGTTGGGGCACGTGGGTGGCTCAGGCATTAAGCGTCTGTCTTCGGCTCAGGTCATGATCCCCGGGTCCTGGGCTTGAGCCCCAGTTCGGGCTCCCTGCTCCATGGGAAGCCTGCTTCTCCCTCTCCCTCTCCCCCTGTTTGTGTTCCCTTTCTCACTGTGTCTCTCTGTCAAATAGATAAACAAAATCTTAAAAAAAAAAAAAAAAAAAAGAACGAAATAAAGAAAGAAAAAGAAGGTACATTGTGCAATGGGTCCATTTGGAGAGGAGTCCCATTAGACCAATTAAAACTCAGAGTGCCCCACCCCCACCCTGGCAGCCAGCCTCCTTCATCTGATCGATGAAGAAGAAAATCTAGACTCCCAGAGACCCCAGGGTCATTAGCAAAGTCACCCTCTTCTGCTTTCAAGTCCAAGGAGTCATTTCACACCTGAAAGTTCACAGAGGAGCAGGGGTTGACGGGGCAGGCGGCCGGTGGTATGGACACGGCCGGGGCAGGCGGCTGGTGGTGTGGACACGGCCGGCCCGGAAACCGCCATCTGTATGGGACTCCGAAGTGAATGGCAGCGCCTGAGGGCGGCAGAGCGAGCCGTGGAGATCAAGGCACATGATTCCTCCAGAGGCTTCCCTGCTTTCGACCCCTGGGGCCTACCAAGCCATGTACTGAAGGTTTCACACATCCTCGTCCTGGGAGCCAACTGTGCCCAGCAAGCGGGAAACACAGGGCGAGCGGTGTTGCTCTGTTGCTGCATTAGGGGCCAACTGAAGCCAGCCGCCGGCGCAGGCTTAGCAGGAGGAAACCCCCATGCTTGGCTCTGCAGCAGCCTTCTCTCCCCTGGTACCATGATACCAGCTCTCCTTGCCGGCTCGCCCTCGAGGTCGGCCTGCCGCTGTGGGCGAGGCCCCTGTGGCAATGCCCCGCTCCCCTTGATGGCCCGCCATCAGAGGACAAGCACGTGCATCCCGTTACGCGCCCAAGACCCCGGTGGCTTCGGAGGGCCCGCGGGCTCTTCTCATTGGCTGCCTGTGCCTGCCGGCTTGATGCGCGCTGGGTCCAGTAACTTCTCCCCAAAGGTCTGCTAGCGCGGGCCTCAGTGCAAGTTTTTCCACCAAGGTTTAAAGAAAAGCCAAACAGTCCAGGGCAGATTTATTGATCACCAGTGTCTTTGATCTGAACCTAGTGCAGCGCAAGAAGAAAGAAGGTTCAAGAATTTGGTAGTTGAGGAACAGCCCAAGGGAAGCAACTCATTGTCCCTACTTGCTTCGGGAGGTTCTGCTGGGGCAGTCCCTGCACTCCTGTGAGCGAAGGGGAGATTGCAGCCTGCCACAGACCGCGTCCCTCCCTGGGCCCCGAGAGCCTGGGAATCTGAGAGAACTCACACTAGAAGGACATGTAGTCCCTGATGGGGGCAGATGGGACGACCGGCAGCCAGAGTAGAGGGAAATGACTTGCCCAGGGTGAACTAGTCAGACAGTGGCTGAGCCAGGCCTGGAGTCCAGGGCTCTAGACTCTCCGGATGGGACAGCCTGCCCTGGGAACTCCACTAAGGTTGGAGGGTTCCCCACAAAGTGCTTTGCCCAGCTCAGAAAAACTTTTCTTTTTTTTTAATTTTTACAAAGATTTTATTTATTTGAGAGAGAGTGAGAGCTAGAAAGAGAGAGAACATACACAGAGGGAGAGAGAGAGGGGAAAGCAGACTTCCCACTGAGCAGGGAGCCAGACACAGGGCTCGATCTCAGGACCCTGGAATCATGACCTGAGCTGAAGGCAGAGGCTTAAACCACTGAGCCACCCAGCGCCCCAGGGTTCTTGTTCTTGCCATGTCTCCTTGAACTGGTACCATCTGATCCAGAAGCACGGCCTCCCTATGTGTCAGCACTGTGTCCGTCAGTACATCCATAAGTGTGTCCATCGGTACTCTAAGGAAATGGGCTTCATGAAGTTGGATTATGTGACCCTCCTTGATATCTATCCTTCCAAGATACCTGCCTTAACTGCAGCTATATCCCTGGTGCCTACCTTAATGCCAACTCATTGCACGTAAGATAAAAATATTTCAGGGATGAGTGTTCCAATGTGAATAAATAAATAAATAAATATAAAGAGAGCATCTGATGTGCAGCACTGAGGAAGGCAAAATGAGAGTCAGGGCTGAGCATGTAATGAGTATAGATTGTTGGGTCTACCCTCTGGGTCTAGGCAAACTGATAACAAATAGAAACCGATTTTCCGATTTTGTGTGAAAATCTCCTTGCTGGCCCCAAAAGCTCTCACTGACAATCAGCTGTAAGGTAGAAACAATTTATGTGCCTTTTACAGTATGTACATAATACAGCAAAGATATGTTCTGGAATATCACTGATAAACATAAAAATATGAATGACTTAAAAGAGAATGGTTTAAGATGACTCCCATAATAGATCTGGTTTGTAGCAAAATGAGAAAGTTTTGATTTGGTGTAGATTTAGCTCCTTTGTGGGTTTTTTTTTTTTAAATTCATATTTGCTACTGGCTGATCCCCAGATACTGTTCCCACAGGCTTGTTTTTTTCCAAGACAAGATGTCTGACAACTCTCTCCCACCTAGGGCTGTCCTCCAAACTCTTTTTAACAACGATCTTTCTAAAAAAACACCAATCAGTAGATTTCGTACTTCAAAACCTTCAATGGATCCCTGTTGCCCACAGAGTAGAGTCTTGGCATTCCCAATCTACCATCATTTAACCCTTACTTGTCCTTCCTGCCTTACCTCTTATCACCTACCATGCAACACACACACACACACACACACACACCAACAGCATACACCCAATTTCCCCCCATCATAGAGGCTACTTTCTTCTACTGACCAGGGCCTGCCTCCACTCTCTGATATTAATGGTTTTGCCCAAGCTCAACCCTCGGCTCATTGGGTTCCACCATGGTCCCACCCAACCTTCGTGGTGTTGACTGTATCCCAGTTGTTCTGAGAAGTCTTCCCAGATCCTTCTAGTTGGAATTTTTCTCTCCCCATAGTGTTTTGTTTGTGCCTTTGTCTGAGCCCTTACTGCCTTCTGCCAAGTATCTAGTTGGTTTGTCTATCGGTCCATTTTCCTTGTCAGAATGTGGGGTTCCTGAAGGCAGGTCCTGAGTCTTTCTCCAGCCTTCCGGCTCCAAACTTGGGACACTGTAGGCTACCATTAAGTTTGTTGAATTAAACTGGGTCATATTTCCCTTGTCCAGGAATATTATCCACATTTATTTTTGACCCAAACCCTATTTCTTCTGCCTGTCATAATGCTTCATTGTCATGCTAGGCTGTCCCCTTCATCTCGAATCTCCATGATTGTGGCCCACTGCTGATTTCTTCAGGGAAATTGAAGGGACGTAATTTTCCTTCTCGGTCCCCAAACCCAGAGCTCTTTTTGGGATTGCACAAAGTGGAATAAGGCTACTCAGTCAAGTATGTGATCACTTTTATGTGGAAACACTGACTTTTCTCATGCTCTTGAGTTCTCTTTGGCAATATATATTTTACTAATCAAGGCGACTTTTTTTTCATGAAAAGAATCCATGACTACTTAATCATTACAGTTTATTTGATATGCAAAATTGTTCAAAAGACGGTATAGCTTCATGTGAGGTTCCGAGTCTGACCTGTCACTTACCAGCTGTGTAAATATGGGCCAAAAAAGGAACCTGAGCTGGAGCTTCCTCGTTGGTAAAATGGGAATTATAATGCCTACCTCGCAACATTGCTGAGAAATGTTAAATTAAATGAGATAATGTATATAAATAGCTTAGCACAATGCCCAGCCCACGATGAGGACTCTACCTGGTCGCCATTTTTCTTTTTCTGGTCATTATTTATTTATTTATATATATATATTTTTTCTGGTCATCATTTTTATAACTCCAAAACATAGGGTCCAAGAGACAGAAATAGAAAACAAGGTCTCTGGTGGCAAAGAAGATTCGAAGCTTCTGGGCTTAGCTTCTGCTAGGTTTACCGTAACTGCTCTAGGATGTGAAGCTGTCCAGTGTTCACGGATTATTTGAGGAGCAAGATAAATAGCACAAGGGCTGAGTGGTCACGTGAATAGATGTTGTTTCATCTTGACGTTGGACAAGGGGCATATCCAGAAAAGGAATCCGAAAGCAAGGCTAAGAGTTCGCTCATTCAGGTCAACCCTAAAAATACTCCACATTGAAGTTGAGAAGTCGCCTCGAGACTCAAGGCTGGGCTTTCAACAGCTAGAGCCATATGTGTTCTCAACTTGGTTGAAACCCGATCATGACCTGAACCTGTGCTGACCTTGGCCTTCTCTTGTGCGCTGCGCGCAGTTCGCCTTTCCGAGAGAGAGGTCTGACTTCCAAATAGAGCGTGGCTCTTTGTTCTCCTCTTCTTTTGCTTTTCTTCGTGTGTATTTATTTTGTGGGGAGAGGGAACCCAGATTAGAGTCAGTCGAGTCGCTTTTCCCTGAGTAAGAGGGTTCTCTGGAAAATCTGATTTGAATTCTTCTTGGCACTCCGGGAGAACAACTTTCTCAGCTTTAGAGAAGCAAAATGTAGTCAGATTCATATATATTAAAAGGTAGGACACGGTTTCTTTGTACAGCAAAGAAAACTAGAGTCAACCACAAAATAGAAACATAATTTGTACTAAATATGACAAAAGAGGGAAAGCCTTAATACCCATCAGCAACAGGGGTGCCTGGGTGGCTCAGTGGGTTAAAGCCTCTCCCTTCAGCTCAAGTCATGATCTCAGGGTCCTGGGATCGAGCCCCACATCAGGCTCTCTGCTTCCTCCTCTCTCTCCACCTGCCTCTGCCTACTTGTGATCTCTGTCAAATAAATAAATAAAATCTTAAAAAAAAAAAAGAAATACCCATCAGCTACAAAGACAAGGCATATGAACTGTCATGCATTAAGAAATATAGTTAGTAAACTAAGAGAAAAAGTTGATCTGTATAGGTATCAAACACGTGCAATTAAGAAAACCTTGATACATTATCTTAGGCTGACCGTAAAATCTTGTTCCAGTTGAGGCCGGAAATTTCTTTCCCTCCTCATTGCTGGGGGCCGCCAAAACTACGGTAGCCCTTTTTGGACCTTGCAGCCTGCTCTAACCGTTGCCAGCCTCCCAGCAGCCCTGGTCCCAGGCCCTGCTCTGTGTGCGCGTCCTGGGCCAGCTGAGTCGTCACACTTTCTTCCTGTGACTTACTGCGTGTTTCATCCCTTGTAAGAGGAGCCCTTCTTTCCCCTTCCTTCCTTCCCTCTGTAGCATCCCAGTCATTCCTCTGGGCCTGTTGCTCTGTATCTCAGTGTCCCTGAGGGACCCTTCCGGCTCCGCTGGCCACAGGACAGTTGGCTGGTGAGGGCACTCACATCACACCCCCTTCCCAAGCTATTGAAATAGAAACATTGGCAACCGAGTCTAGAAAAGCCAAGGGAGTCGATCTGAGTTCTAAATCTGGACAAACAAAGCTGAAGGAAGCTGGCCTCTGGGCCAGGGCTGGCCATCTTGGATTTCCTGACAAACCACCATCTACTCAGATGTGCCTTCTGAGAGACGTTTGCCTTAGGCCAGCACCAACATCCGAACTTCTTTTCAGAATCTTGAACATATTTCATAAATGGAAGGTGGTCAAAGAAGGAAAGCCCTTACCCATCGGCCTCTCCTTGGTCTTTGCTTGGTATCAGTTTAAATCCTATGCATTAGGTCAGTTTTGCTGTGTGTGTGTGTGTGTGTGTTTGTGTGTGTACATGTGTGTGTTGTAGAGTGGGGGACGAAAAGACAACATAAATCAAAAAAGAAGTATTTGGGAAAAATGAAACCACTTTCAATGGCAAACTACCCTATCCTCGATTCTAATTCAAGCAAGGTTTCAAGGAGAACATCTGGGGGACACAGGGCCCAGGAGAGGCACACTAGAGTCTATACCATCCCCCCTCCCCCCGCCACGTCCCCACTGACACACAGACACACAAAGGCACACGCAGAGTGCATCCACCCAACACCTTACGTTTCCATACCAGTGAGATTTGGTGAAAGTGACCTTCAGGCACAGCCTGGCCTGGGGGGAGACTGTGGGGAACTCCTGACCTGCACCCTGGGGTGTGGGTGGGCGGAGCTGAAGGACAGAGGGGAGCAGCCAACCTCTTGCCATTGGTGCCTCCTCGGGAAGGAACCCCTCTGGCCATCTCCTTCCTCTAACAGACACCCCATGCACCCAGCCCTAGCTCCTTCTCAGCCAGAGCCCTTCCTTTCCATAAAAGCTGGGGCACCCCAGCGGTCGAGACCACTTAAAAGCTATGACTAGCGGACCCCCGAGGCTGTGGGGCATCCCGAATTTCAATTGATTCTTTTCTTTTCGGCAGAACTGGCTTATGATCTGGATGTGGACGAGGCGCCTGGAAGCAAGCAGCACGTGAATCAGAAGGACAACGAGATAGCAGCCTCTCACAACCTGGGGAACGGCAACTCCCCACTGAAGGTTCTCACCAGCTTGGCCATCTACATAGTGGGCTTCTTTTTGCTGGTGCACTGACTTCCCAGTGCACAGCGCCCATTCTGCCTGGCAGCACCCTTGTTGCCTGGCGGCCCCCCGTGGTCTTCCTCTATAAAGGGAGCCACCTTCTTATTTTTTTCTATTTTTTTATCTTGTATACCTCCAGCCATCAAGTAGAAGACCAGCTGTGTGTTGTGTTTTCGAAAATCAGTGGTGTCTTTGAGGGAGGTAAATTTTAGTGGTAGCATAGATCGTCTTTTTGCAAAGAAAAAAACTCAAGTTGTGCCAAATTATTTTCCTATGTTTGGTTGCTAGACCATGGTTACCATGTCTCCCTTTCTCTTTCTCTCTTTCCCTTTGCATGGATTTCTTTGGAAAAAAAAAATAAATAAATGTTCAAATAAAAACGCATTGGGTCTTTTTTTGTAAGCCCTCGTGTATGGTGACCATGCAGTGCTTTTCCCTCCTCTTGCCTAGCTTTCTGTTCAGTATGGGAAAAATCCCATCCCATCAGGTGTCGATAAGGTCCTTCCCAGCCCGCCTGTCAGTGGGGGATCAATCCTCACCGGAGCCCCAGTCAGACCGCCCCCCCACACCCAACACACTCCCATGGCCTAATCTTCATGTGGAAATCTTGAGTTAGCATGTTCTCGCCAATGAACAAAAGGTATCTCGAAAAGTTCCATTTCCTACTCTTTATTGGGCTGAAAATACTTCCTTCAAAGAGAAACCCTCCATGTGGCGTGTCGTCTGTCACCCTTCTCCAGGGACAAGGCCATGGCAGGACCAGCAGTCGCCCTGAGTCAGACTGCAAAGGTGGGCATCAGGAAAGCCATGATTTAGAGGAAGCAACTGCATCCACTCTTAGCTACAGGTGGATTTCTTCGACACGTGTATCCCCATTCTCCTGGAGCGTCCAGTCTGGCACCAACACGCCACACCAGCTCTTTGCCGATTGGAGGCTGGTATTCCCATTGAAATTAGGGTTTATACACCCAACATTACAAACCATCGTGGCGCTGATGTTGATCTCTGGACATGCTGCTGCCAAAGAACCTGAGGAATAACCAACCTGCTACTGTTACAATGGCTAACATATGGCTCATTTGCCAGGTCAGGTCAACAGAAACGATGTTTTTTGGGTTTTTTTGTTGTTGTTTTCCAACAGAAATGTTATTGATTCTTTCCAATGAGCAGGAACTCAACTCCTACCTGAGGACAAGGATGGGAGAAGCTGAATGAGTATGAGAAAGAGAGGGTGAGCCACAGTGAAGGAGTGTGAACAAAGGTCAAGGAAGGGACCAGAGAGTCCCCTTTGATTCTAGAAGGTGGTCCCAGCCAGGATCTCCAATTTCCGTCCGACGGCCAGAGGTCACCATGCCAGATGCAGGAGGTGTCATTACTCACAACTTATTGATCCCCGCTCCTGCTGTCACCAAGACACTTCTGGCACCATCCCATGCAGACCACAGGGCTTCGATATTTATTTTCGTCCTCTGCAGAAATTCTCACAAACACAAATTGGAAATGTTTGGTTTAGTGCTTCCTTCCATCGCTTTCATTGACAACTACAATCGGTTGTATTTGTTAATGTGATTTCAGTGACTTGTAGTGATTGGTAAGACTGGAAAAGGAATTATCTTTGTTTTTCAAACTGTCATCACTTCTATGTTTCGATGGGATTTGTGCGAAACTTGATTCTTGGAATCAGGAGACCTAAATATGGGCCAGGTTTGCTTCTGGGCCCCAGAGTCTGGTATTACTACTGCATGGGGGCCCAAAGAAAGAACTAGAGCTGATTTCTCCCCTAATAATTGTCCCTGTCATTCTGCAGGATAGTTTTTATTTAATATGGAAAAAATAATTCATGTTTCTGAGACCAGGTTTTAGGCCTGCAGGGTGGAGTGGACTGTTAAAATGTCCCTTCTTCCTCTCCTGAGGCAAGAGGAATTATCAGCTTTCATTTTTTTCTATGTTTGTTTCTGAGATTTTATTTTGTTTTATTATTTTCTTTTCCAAGAGGGAAGGGGAAGGGCAGAAGTGGAGGGAGAGAAAGACTCCCAAGCAGGCTCCCTCTGGTAAATCAGAAAGTCAGGACCAGATGCTGAAGCTCTTTATTGTTCCAATTCTGTAGCATCATTGTCTTGACCAGCACTGGTGGCACGTGTGCGCTGTTCCCATAGGCTTCTCAGGACCTCTCTGGCCTGCGGTCATTTTTGACATACTTCAGTGCCCAGAACATGGCCCAAGCCAGCCAGTGTGTCCGCTGCCTGCCAGCTTGGGTCCACCAAGGCTGAATGGTGGGGACAGAAGACACTCCTTCTGGGATATGCATGGCCTGCTTGCTTCAGCTAAATGGTTGGGATGAAAATGGATAACCATACCCCGTTACAAACCATGGACCACTCCGCCATCTTTTACCGACACTTCATTTTACCCAATAGCCGGTCTTGTTTCACTTTCCATGCATGCCGTTCCCTGCCCTTCCGTATTTTTTCTTCCTCTAGTTCAGAATCCAGTTTCACCGCTAGTTAGTGGCTTTTCATTTTTGAACTGTTTATTCTACCCCCTGATTTAAACTTCCTACATGTGAATTTGGGGAAGACAACTATTTTGTCCTTAGAATAGCCCTGGCAGCTAGAAAGTTTTCCCATCGTGTTGGAAGTTTCCAGGCTTCCTTCTCATCTGAATGCACGTGTGAACCTCCAGCAGCTCAACTATGGCACTTGAACAAGGTTAAATCAGGGCATAACCCTTGGAATCCCTGGCCTGGAAAACACCTGTTGGCTCATCCCGCCATCTTGGTGTGATGACTGCCTGAGGCAGCGCTCTCACGGCTCACCGAGCAGGCCATCGTTGCTGTCCAGAAACATTGTCCAGCCCATTGTCCAGCCCCTGTTTCTGGACACCTCCAATTTTTAGCAGATTTATTTTTTTCAAAAGAAATCCATATAGACAATAAGAATTCTAATAATAAAGCATTATATAACGCTTTAAAAAACCACATATATTCCATAATTCCATGCCCCCATAGATATGTATTATTAAAGATTTCATCTATATCCTTCTAGGCTTTCTTTCTCTGTGTACGTATATTCACACCCATGAGCTTATACCAAACATACAATTGCATAACATGAATTTGGCCTCATTAGGTTAAGCCTAAATCTGCCTTCCTTGAATTTTCACCCACAATTCCTGGCTTTCCCAGGAAGGCCAGCAGGAGAGGAAGCTGATCTCCAATGCTAGTTTTCAATCACTGACTCTTGCCCCTTTCTGGATTTGCTTTCTTGGTGTTGTTCCAAACAGCTCCTTCGGCCCGGTCAGGCCTGCTCTGCGCTCCGGCGGGTGTGGTCCTCCTGTGCTGTCCTGATGGTCGCTGAGCCCACGGGGCCACTGGAGCCCGAGCACAGTGAAGCCTAGGGGGTTATGTCTCCATAGAAGCCCAAGTCCTCCCCCAGAGCAGTCCTAGAACTCGGACACTTGCTTGGAAGCCGCGATACACACTGTCTGGAGGGTGAAGTGGGGGCCACCTGGACCTCCCCAGAGGTTTGTGCAAGAATGGCAGCCAAGCCGAGTCTCTTCTATCCCCTACTTGTGTCACTGATTTTTTTTTTAAGATTTTATTCATTTATTTGTCAGAATGAGCACAGGCAGACAGAGTGGCAGGCAGAGGCAGACGGAGAAGCAGGCTCCCGCTGAGCAAGGAGCCCCATGTGGGACTCGATCCCAAGACGCTGGGATCATGACCTGAGTGGAAGGCAGCGGCTCAACCAACTGAGCCACCCAGGCATCCCTTATCACTGATTTTTTAACTTTTGATTTTACTTATCTGTGTATTGGGGCAGACACTGTACACCGTGTGTGTGTGTGTGTGTGTGTGTGTATGTGGTGTGTGTGTGTGTGTTTGTGAGAGAGAAAGAGAGCAAGAGAGAGAGAGAGTGTGTGTGTGTGTGTGTGTGTGAGAGAGAGAGAGAGAGAGAGTATGTGTGTGCAGTGTGAGTGTGTGTACATACTAGGGTGGAGACATCTTTTTCTTGCCAAGGCCACATGTTTGAAAGTCCTCTTTTGAAGTTGCTCTCGAGCCAGTTTATGTACCATATACAAAAATTAGCCTCGTTTCTTTATAGTCACACCTTGTTTGGAACCAAAAATAATGTTCTTCAGCTTCGTCACCTACCTCATTCAGGAGATTTGCTGCCAAGTGGCTTTTAGCTGTTTCCAAAAATCAAATCTGCCTCCAGGAAACAAAGGCCTTCCTGAGAAGATTCCAAAGAATGTGCTATGGGCTATGGAGGGTTTTTTCCCAAAGAAAAATTCTAGAGAATTTGAAGACAATGTCTCACTGGTCTGGACACAGGTCTGCTAAGGAACCAACAAAATATGCTCATTACTTGTCATTCACTTTTCTATATTTAGAAATGAATATATTGACTTTGACTCACGGTAAAAATAGAATGCAAGGGGCCCTTGGGTGGCTCAGTCGTTAAGCGGCTGCCTTTGGCTCAGGTCGTGATTCCAGAGTCCTGGGATCGAGCCCCGCATCAGGCTCCCTGCTCAGTGGGAAACCTGCTTCTCCCTCCCCCACTCTGCCTGTGTTCCCTCTCACTGTGTGTGTCTCTCTCTGTCAAATAAATAAAATCTTTTTTTTTAAGATTTTATTTATTTAACAGACAAAGATCACAAGTAGGCAGAGAGAGAGAGAGAGAGAGGAGGAGGCAGGCTTCCCACTGAGCAGAGAGCCCGATGTGGGGCTCAATCCCAGGACCCTGGGATCGTGACCTGAGCCGAAGGCAGAGGCTTTAACCCACTGAGCCACCCAGGCGCCCTAAATAAAATCTTTTTTAAAAAAATCGAATACAAGGCTGGCATGCCGTTGATGTTTAGAGTTTGATGAATGCAGTATCCATTATATAAGCATTTATTTAGCAAAGCTTTGTGCCAGACCCCATGTCATGTGGGTTTCATTCACATCTATTGAAGGAGACAGGCAAGAAATCATGGTACAGGGGGCGCCTGGCTGGCTCTGTTGATGGATTATGCGACTCTTGATCTGGGCGTTGTGAGTTTGAGCCCCACGCTAGGTGTAGAGATGACTTAAAAATAAAATCTTAGGGGCGCCTGGATGGCTCAGTTAGTTAAGTGACTGCCTTCGGCTCAGGTCATGATCTCAGAATCCTGGGATCAAATCCTGCACTGGGCTCCCTGCTTAGCAGGGAGTCTGCTTCTCCCTCTCTCTCTCTCTGCCTGCTGCTCCCCCAGCTTGTACTCTGTGTGTCAAATAAATAAATAAAACCTTAAAAAAATATAATCTTTTATGTCCAGTGTTTGCAGAAAGCATAGAAGATGACTTGAAGAGAGTGTCAAAGTTGTCAAGATTACCAAAGGGGTAGAGTGTCTCAGGCAGAGCAACAGGACCTGGGTCCATAGTGGACCACACCCAAGGCCCTTCCTTGGTGAGCCATGCAAGACACCAGGGTGCCTGTCCTCAGAGATGGGAGAGGCAGACTGTGCGGGGTACACGGGGTTTTACCTAGTACCTTGAAACAATGACAATATGTGGCTATTCCTTAAAGTCATATATAGTATAAATAAAAAAAAAAAAAAAGGCAAGAAACAGAATGGACTATATAGCGTCTCACCATAGAAACGAATTAAGATATAGTCACAGAGGACAGCACACATTTCCCAAAAATACACGCACGCCGAGGGATATACATGGGCCACATTAAACTGGTTGCCTTGGTGCGAGTGGGCTTTGGGCATAAAAAGGAATAGCGACCAAAGTTGAAGGAAGAGACAACGTGTTTAAGAGCACTTTGGGGCAGATGATAATTAGATGGCTTTCTTTTGGGGTGAAAACCCCCAATTCCCAGCACCATTAGACAATGAAATTGTTATACATCTTCTGCTTCGTTGGAGTCCTGAGCTCACCATGATACGCCAACACCTTCATTTTACAGATAGAAACTGAGGCCCAGAGAGGCTGAGAGATACAACTAAAGTCACACAGCAAGGAGGGTGCCAAGTCAGGACGGACTCAGAGCCCTGGGCGTCACATTATATACAACGGCGTCCCCTTGAGAACGGAATTCAGAAATGGTGACACGGGAACCAGAGTCAAGGCCGTCTTCGGAAATCTGCACGCATATGAACACACTCAGTTGTACTGATCTACATTTTGATTCTCGTGGCAGTTAAAAAAAAAAAATCTCTTATCTAACAAAACACATTGCCTTTCCAAATGAATGCGTTCAAGCCAGGGCCTGCTTCGAGACGCTGAACGTTGCCCTTACAAATTGGAACCCGGGCTGCGGGAATTCCATCACCCTCCTGAGGGCTCCGTGTCACAACAGAGGCATTGTTCGTTCTCCTTCCTCATGCCGTTTGGTTTCGTGCCTTTTCTGTAAGATGTTAGGTATTTATTTTGTTTTGCTGGGGCTTTTGTAATCAGTCTAGACATGGGCCTACACCGACCCATCCAGGAGGCAGATAAAACTCCCACAGTGGGATGAGGTAACCCCCTTCGTGCTGTCTTCTCGGGGGAGGGCAGGGCGGCAGCTCCGCTCAGCCAGCCCCCCAGCCAGAAGGTTCAGGAAAACGACCACGGAACGCACTGAATTCGCTAATGAAGTTGGGAGGACGTGTTCGGTCTCGGAACATACTCCCAGTCCCATGGTAATCTTCATTCTGTACCTGAGATGAGTCGGCTGCCCGGTTGGTTGTCTACGTGGTCTCCCTGCAAATGAAAAGTCTCTCTCTGCGGGGGTCAGAGCGACTGCTTACTTGCGAGCTTCCGCGACTGAGGATTTGTAGACTTGACTTTACCCTGAGTAAGCAAAGGTACATATACCAAGACAACAAACCAGGAGGGCAATAGGGCACAAGTTACCTTGATTTAACAGAGGTGGGTTTCCCCTGCCCTCTTTATGCAAATTGTTTTTGAATTTTTTTTCTTGTCGCAGAACGAATCGAGGCCTGACTTATGTTTCACAGTTCACAGGGCTGATTACATTTACTTTATTGTCAATGGATAGTAATGCTGTTTCACCCTTCTGGAAAATCTAAAAACGTTCATCCTTCCCGCAGAGCCTCCCTGACACCATCTCTGTGACAGGAGAAGCTTCTGGAACACAGGCAATTTTGAATAAGAATGCGTCTTCATGGGGCACCTGGGTGGCTCATTCGGTGAAACATCCAATTCTTGATCTCAGCTCAGGTCTTGATCTCAGGGTCATGAGTTCAAGCCCCATGTTGCACGTTGTCTTTAAAAAAAATTTTTTTTTTAATTCTAAACAAGAATGCATCTTCAGCTTACAGTCAGTGAAACCATTCAGCCCAGGATCTCACACAGCCCCGAGCTCCATGTCTTACACAAGGCAGTGTCACCAAAGCTCGTGGAATGAATGTCAGTGGCCGCCAAGCACCAGCCAAATGGGAAATCTGACCATAATCCTCAGGTCTGACCGACTGCCAATAGAGTGCCCATTAGTAACCTTACTTTGGCTTGTTTCATTTGGACTGGTTTCCTGCCATTAGTGTTTCCTGCCATTTTTTACCAACAAGAAAGTTTAGTCTCTCGCAATTTCTAGAACTTGTATATGGCTACGGTTGCAAAAATGCAACAGTGCAAAAATGTTATCTAGGAACAACAGCAAAAACAGGGCTCTTTGCAAGCAGCCACGGACTGTCTAAACTTCCAAGTGAATGTCTTTTCTCACCCCTTATTTAGAACAATCAGAGTCCCAAACCGTCCAAGAAAAGATTTGGTGCTTTCCCAATATGTTTTGTTCAGTGTATCTGGCTGGATTTTAATTCTGGGAATATTAGTAAACTGTGTATGTCTTCATACAGAAAGCCAAGGGCATTTTTTTTCCAAATCTGTTGGACTATAAAGAGTTTGCCACATTACATTTTCAGCCTGGAAGCTCCTTGTTAAAGGTTGTCCTAATAGTATCATGAATATTTATAACTCAGTTTTGGGGTCCTAACAAACTAGAATCTGTCCAAATTGATCAACCCAAAGTCTCCTTTCCAAGGGTAGGTTTGCCTCCCCTCAGCTCTTAAAGTGCTGATAAACTTTGGTAGTTTCTCTGTCATCAAAATGGTTCTTTCTAATGTCAGTGGTCTCAGTTCCTGTGATTTCAGACAACCATTTAGTCCTGTGGCCCCTAACCACAGAAAATCCATGGTTCCCTGGCATGGACCCCTCATGTGAGTTCTGAGAAAACCTTAGAAAAGTGTAGAAGTTTAAGTCAGTATCCTGTCACTGCCCATCATCGGGTCAGCCAACATATCAATAAGAACATTATAAGGCACCTGAGTGGCTCCACCGGTTATGCGTCCCACGCTTGATTTTGGCTCAGGTCATGATCCCAGGGTCCTAGGATAGAGCCCCACATGGGGCCCCAGGCTGGCGCCTGCTTAAGGATTCCTCTGTCCGCCCCCCCCACTTCCACTTTCTCTCTTTCTAAAATAAATAAATAAATCTTTAAGAAAAAGAACATTATAGTAGATTCTCATCACAGGGAAAAAAATGTTCTTAACTCTACGAGATGATGGATGTTAACTAAATTTCTCATGATAATCATTTCATGGTCTTCACATAAATCAAACCATTATGTTGTGCACCTTAAACTTATGCAGTGTTAGAGGTCAATTGCATCTCCATAAAACTGGGAGAAACCATTATGTATTATGTTCTTAAGTCCTGTACTGCCTAGTCAAGGCTTGTCCTGAGGCTTACATGAAGGGATGGACAGGACAGCATTTGGAATGTTTGGCTCTATCCACTAGAGCATTCAAAAGAACAAGTATCAGATTTTCAATGTGATGAATGCTAGGTCCTCAAAGTGGGAAGCCTCAGCTGTGTGGGGCCTTTGCACCTGCCCAGCACCCCCTGACCTCACACAAGACCCTCCTGTGTGGGTGAGGTGTCTCCTCAGCCTCAAATGGGCAGTGGTCCTCGCATCAAAAGAATCTCTCCAAGACATCACAAGAAAAGGCTTATGACTTCCAAACCCCCTCCCTGGTCACTCTCTTCCAAGCATTTCATGCTTAAACCTGGAAGGTCACCTTGAAGAAAGAGTTGAGGGTGGATACTAAGAGTTGAACACGGGCTTCCCTGGAAGCCAAGAATCAATGTTCCTTGGAAGGGAGTGTCACTGAAAATGGTTGGCCGAGGCCAACAGCCCACATGACCACTGTGAAAAAATGGTTGTTAATCTGTCTTATCTCGTCCCTTATTTCTTCTGAAATAGCCCTTTTACAGCCTTGTCAAGGTGGTGGGAATCCAGTCCCCCTGTCTTTTGCATCTAGACACTCATGATTCGTTTTCGGTTGTCTTCCAACGCCTCTCTTGCTGGTCGTTCATGTTTCATCCCTCCTGTCCGTGAAAGTCACCCCCAGGAGATATCGAAATCCAGCTGAAGTCACCGATCAACTGTTAGTTACAACCAAGGTTTCTGAGAGGGCCTGTGCTCAGTACAAAGATGAGTATCGCTTACAGCCCAGCAGGGATCGGGGAGCGGAACGCGGATTGTCTAAAGATCAGGTTATATATAGCCAAACCGTGAGGGGAGCTCAGGCTTCCCAAGAGTTGACCAGAACAGCTGAAGCCTGCGCTTTGAGCCGGCCACAGACCTAAGGAAAAAGGTACTCATGTTCTCCGAGGCCCTGCCAGGCCTGTCCACCCAATTAATCCTAACGAGAGCTTGAGTTACAGGGTGACTTTTCCCAGCAGTGAGGCAGGAAGTCCACCCGCTCACATACCCACATCCGACACCCCCTTCCCAGCAGGAGCCTACGGCTTGCTCGCTTGCTCGGGGAAGCTTCCCAGTAATTCCTGTCTGCGTGTGTTTGGGCTTGGCTGTGCCAATGCTCAGTCGGCTCCCCCTCCTCATCTCTAAGCCACAGGCCTTGCTCTTGTTGCTTGAGAAAACACCTTTCAGCCTGGTCTGTGCTCTGAAGCGCAGTGAGTCACAGCCCTTCTCACACGATCTGGCCCCAGCCCTTCCAGAAGTCCGGATTCCCAAGCCGGTGGGAGCCAGCAAGCAGATGCGTTTCAGCCTGGAGGTCCTCTGAGGGTCCCGCCTTCCTTTTTGGCCTTGGGCTCTCTAGGGCACGCAGAGCGGCTGGGCCCAACCTCCCCCACTGCTGAGCTCCCCAGAAGGGCCATCCGTAATGTTCCCTGGGAGTCCAGAAGCAACCGGGAGCTTCCGAGTAGGCAGCCGGCCAGGACTGGTTTCCAGTGCCGTCCACATTCTTCCTCTCTGAGTTCTCCGGAAGCTGCAGAGCTTAGTGTTTCTTATCCAAAAATCTTCTGGCATTTTTTATTTGTAATAATTCCAAACCCACCGAACATTCTTATAACAACTGAGATTGGGGAGAGAGGGTGGAAAAAAAGAATCGGTTAGATGATTAAGGGCACACTTACTCCTAGGTGCTGATTTTCAAAGGGAAATGGATTTGAGCTCTCAGGGGGGTTGATTTCCTGCCTGAGCCCCCACACAGCTTTTCTCTTGTTAATCAGGGTGGCTGCTTTAGATGGTGGAGGTGTAGGATTTGGGGTTGTGGGTTGGGGGAGGGACGCTGGGATCTGGCAAGGCTGGCCAGGGTCTGGGGGTAGCTGAGCTTAAACCTCTCGCACAAGGGCACTGGCAGAACTTGCTGCTGCTGCTAGCCCAAGGCCCGGAGGGTGGGTTTCCTCACTCTTGGCATGGGCTGTTCTGCGTGCTGCACCCAGAAAGAGATGGAAATCATCCAGGGACAGAGCAAACAGGCCCTCGAGGTCAACTAGCCCAGTCCCCTCAGCCAACAGATGGAGAAAGTAAGGCCCCCGGGTAAATGAGGGACAATGGGATGGTTCTAGAGCCTAGGGCCTCCTGGCTCTCAGTCCAAGACTCATCTGGTCCTAGCCCATGAGCAGGATCAGAAACAAGACAGCATCCGGCAGGCCAGAATTTGGAACTTTCTCCATATCAGAGTCCCTGGTTTCTTATCTCCAACCCCTCCTGTCACCAGGGCTTGTGACAAAACTCAGACCAATAAATACCTTGCAGAACCTTTAAATTGCCTGAAGACTGGAAGACAAGTACTAGAGCAGTCGACAGGGAACCTATTAGAATCGGCCTTTCCTATGAGTCCTGAAAGACTTGAATTTTCCTTAGAGGAACAGACGGAGATTCATTTCAAGGACCAAGGAGAAGAAAAAAACACATTTACTTAAATGGAATATGGTCTCTTTCTTCTTCCGTGACTCAAGGACAGCCTCTTGCCTTTGCCCCTGGGAACTTAATAATGCACAAAGCTGGAGACCTGCTTCTCACATGTCTGCTCAGTCCTTCATTACAGGAAGGGAGAATTCAATTGCTGCTTCCAGAAACCATTTTCCAAGAATAACAGCAGATCTGGCCCAATTTAATGCTTTCACTTCCACTTGCTGGCAAAATAAAGAGGCTGGGCATTCCCTTTTATCCACCCCCATCACTGAGGTTTGGCTAAGACCCTTCTCTGGAAATCTCAGCTCAAGAAGAGGTTCACACACTTGGTTTTAAAAGCCAAGTGAGACGTTGACAAAGGCAAGTATGTATAAATGAAGAGAAACTAATACCTTCCCTACAGTAGGAGCTAATAAGATTGGAACGATAGGGACGCCTGGGTGGCTCAGTTGGTTAAGCAGCTGCCTTCGGCTCAGGTCATGATCCCAGCGTCCTGGGATCAAGTCCCACATCGGGCTCTTTGCTCGGTAGGGAGCTTGCTTCTCCCTCTGCCTCTGCCTGCCACTCTGCCTGTGCGCTCGCTCTCTCTCTCTCTCTCTCTCTCTCTGACAAATAAATAAATAAAATCTTAAAAAAAAAAAAAAGATTGGAACCATAACCCCAACAATGCTAAGTGACGGGGCCACAAGGACTTGGCTCAGCCCAGGCCTCAGTGCACCATTCCAGAGGCCCTGGTGTCTCTTTGAGTATAAGAAACACTGCCTGAGAGATTGTGGGGAGGAACTGAGCTCCCCTAGAGAAGGCTCAAGACACTATAGAACCATCAGGACTAGAGAAATGTATATTTGCATCTCAACTCCACTGCCACAGAAAACCATGGGACCATTTATCCTTCCTGAGACATGAATACTGTCAGTGGGAACACAGAACATTAGCAGCTCAGAAACTCTAATGCACCCTGGGGGGGGGGGGGGACTATATAAATTGTGGAAAACAAACCTTATGATTATTTCACTTAAGTGTACATTGAATTTTTATCTTAAATGGGTCCGTCTCCATATATATGTGTGTGTGTATGTGTGTATATATATAACATGACAAAATGGTTATATCTTGTATTTAGCACTGAAATTTTGGAAGAAAATCTCTTCCTTAGCCAAAACCTCCATTTTAGTTCTCTCCAAACTAGTTCTTGAACCGTTTTGGAAAGAGACATTGAGGGTCTTCCTTATGTACATTTCCCCATAATAATAATAATAATAATAATAATAATAATAAAAGACTGTGGCCTCCATCTTGCTTGTTGGGTCTCTTGCTCTCTTGCTCACTTACTCTGAGAAAGCCAGCTGCCATCTTGTAAGCTGCACTGTGGAAGCAAAATCTAATGTCTCTGGGCAATCACTAGCAAGGCACTGAGACCTGCTAACAGCCACGTGAGTAGGAAGAGATGCATGTTCAAAAAGTTCTCGGATGAATGCAGCCCCAGCTAAGTCACACCTGGATTCCTGACACACAAACCTTGTGATAACATCTGGTTTTTAAAGCTGTCACATTTGGGGATCATTTGTTACTCAGCAATAACTAACTCATGCACATCCATGCATACAAGATTTTGCACAGAGGTTCAGGGGATTCCAGGAGATCCTAAATCTCACTCCATGGCTCTGCCACATTAACTCCATGTTAAAAATCCCTAGACTGGGGCACTTGGCTGGCGCAGCCAGAAGAGTATGTGACTCTTGATCTCAGGGTTGTGAGTTTGAGCCCCACATTGAGTGTGGAGACTACTTAAATAAATAAAAACTTTTTAAAAAATCCCTTGGGGCATGTGGATGGCTCAGTTCGTTAAGTGTCTGCCTTTGGCTTAGGTCACAATCCCAGGGTCCTGGGATCGAGTCCCACATCAGGCTCCCTGCTCAGCATGAAGCCTGCTTTTTCCTCTGCCTGCTGCATCCCCTGCTTATGTTCTATCTCTCTGACAAATAAATTAATTAAATCTTTTAAATAAATAAATGAATAAATAAATAAATAAATAAATCCATAGACCAGTGATAGCCAATAGAAATATAATACAAACCACACAGATATTTTAAAATTTCCAGTAGCCACATTAAAGAAGTAGAAAGAAACAGGTAAAAATAATTTTGATATCTTATTTTATTTAAACTAACCTATCTAAAATATCATTTCAATGTGTAATCAATATTAGAATTATTTATGAACTATTTCCCATTTTTGTTATAAATCTTTGAAATCAGTCCGTTTTTGTTATAAATCTTGAAATCAGTCGTGCCTTTCAATTTACAGCACATCTCAATTTAGACTAGCAATATTTGAAGTGCTCAATAGCCACAGGTGGCCAGTGGCCTCTGTAGTGGACAATGCAGCCCGGGACTAATATGATATTCAAGTAACGAACAAACTTTGACTTCAACACACTCCAGTTACCATAGTACCTGCTACCTGATAGGTAGGCAAGCACGGCCCATTGCATTTGAAAAAAACACAAGGGGGTAAAGATGGTAATACTCTCCAAAATGATATACAGATGGAACACAATTCCTATCAAAATCCTAAGTAGAGTTTTTTGGGGTTTTTTTGGCAGAAATTGACAAGCTGATCTTAAAATTCATATGGAAATGCAAAGGACACATAATTCCTAAAACAATATTGAAAAAGAAGAACAAAGTTGGATGAATGACACATCTCATTTCAAAACTTACTACAAAGCAACGGTATTCAAGAGAGTGTGATACTGGGGTGCTTGGGTAGCTCGGTGGGTTGAGAGTCTGCCTTCACGTGGGGTTGTGATCTCAGGGGCCTGGGATCCTTCTTCCCCTTCTCCCTCTGCCTGCCTCTCTTACTGCTTGTGATCCCTCTCTGTCAGATGAATAAATAAAATCTTAAAAAAGAGAGAGAGTTGGGGCGCCTGGGTGGCTCAGTGGTTTAAGCCTCTGCCTTCGGCTCAGGTCATGATCTCAGGGTCCTGGGATTGAGCCCCACATCGGGCTCTCTGATCAGCGGGGAGCCTGCTTCCCCCTCTCTCTCTGCCTGCCTCTCTGCCTACTTGTGATCTCTCTCTGTCTATCAAATAAATAAATAAAAATCTTTAAAAAAAAAAAAAAGAGAGAGAGAGAATGTGGTACCGGAACTGGATTGACATATAGATCAATGGGACAAAATTGAGAGTCCGAAATGAACCTATACATCTATGGTCAGTTGATTTTTTTTTAAGATTTTATTTATTTATTTGAAAGAGAGAGAGAGGGAAAGAGAGCATGAGCAGGGGGAAGGGCAGAGGGAGAGGAAGAGAGAATCTCGGGCAGACTCCTGGCTGAGTCCAGAGCCCAATGTGGGGCTTGATCCCACAACCCTGAAATCAGGAGCAAAACTAAGAGTCAAATGCTTAAGCAACTCAATAGGAACTGAGCTACCCAGGAACCCCATGGTGTCAAGACCATTCCATGGGGACAGAACAGTCTCGTCAACAAATGGTGCTGGGACAACTGGATGTGCACAGGCAAAAGGTTATACAAAAATTGACTCAAAATGGATCAAGGACTTAAATGTGAGCGCTAGAACTCTAAAGTTCCTAGAAAAAAAAAAGGGTAAATCATTGTGATATCAAATTTGACAATGCTTACTTAGATAGAGCACTAAAAGTACAAGAAAGAAAGAAAGGTTGGATATCATAAAAATTTACAAGTTTGTGCTTCAAAGGACACTATCAAGAGAATGAAAAGACAACCCACAGAATGAAAAAATATATTTTCAATCTGTAAGTCTGATAAGGGTCATGTATCTGAAATATATAAAGAATTCTTAGGGGTGTCTGGGTGGCTCAGTAGGTTAAATGTCTGCCTTGGGCTCAAGTCATGACCCAGGGGTCCCGGGATTGAGCGGGGAGTCTGCTTCTCCTTCTCCCTTTCCTGTTATTCTCTCTCTCTCTCGTGTTTTTTCTTTTTCTCAAATAAATAAATAAATAAAATCTGTTTAAAAAAATTCTTACAACTCAATAAAAAGGCAACCCAGTTTAAAAATTGGGCAAAGGATCTAACAGATATTTCTCCAAAGGTGGACAAATAGCCACTAAGTGCTTAAAAAGATACCCAACATGACCATGAGCCACTGGGGAAATATACCCAAAAGCCACACTGAGATACCACTTCACACCCACTGGGATGAATATAATTTTTTAAGAAAGGAAAACAGCAAGTGGCAGAAAGGTTGTGAAGAAATGAAAACTCCTCTACATTGCTGATGGGAGTGGGAAGTTGTGCAGCTATTTTTGAAAACAGTCTGGCAGTTCCTTAAGATGTTAATCTATAACCCAACCATTCCACACCTGTGTGCATATAAAGAATAATTAGAAGTAGGGACTCAAACAGATACTTGTACACCCATGGTCACTGCAGCATTGTCTACCATAACCAAAAGGTGGAAATAGCCCAAAGGCCTATCAGTGGATAAATGACAATGGATAAATGGCTAACCAAAGTGTTCTGGCCATGTGATAGAATAGTATGCAGCCATGAAAATGGAGACATGGTAACACATACTCTAACTTGGATGAACTTTGAAAACATGATGCTGTGTGAAGGAAACCAGTCACAAAAGGCCATTGTATTATGTGATTCCATTTTAATGAAATGCCCAGAACGAGGGACATCAGTCGAGACTGAAAGCAAATCAGTGTTTACCTTGGACTGTGGGGCAGTGCGGAGAGTGGGGATTGATGGCTGATGAGTACAGGTTTCTTTGGGGGATGTTGAAAATATTTAAAGATTTATTGACTTTATTTTAGAGACAGAGAGAGCAGAGGGAGGGACAGAAGGAGAGGGAGAGGGAAAGAGAATCCCCAAGCAGAATCCATGCTGAGTGCAGAGCCTGATGCAGGGCTCGATCCCAGGACCCTGAGATCATGACCTGAGCTGAAACCAAGAGTCAGATGCTCAGCCGACTGAGCCACCCAGGCGCCCCCCCAAATGTTATAAAATTAGACAGAGGCAATGCTTGCATGCCACTGAACATGCTAAGTGACTTTACTGTACATCTGAAATAGGTAAAATTTACCAAATGTCAACTGTATCTCAATAAAGCTATAAACAAAGCTCTAGTGGCTGTGCGATTGTCCTTGGTGACACTGCATTGCCTCCATTTTTCTTCAGGGCCATCTGGAGAGGCTGCACGGTGAAGAGAGGGAGGGATGAAAACAGAGTTACGAGCCCCTGCTAAATGCCTGTCTGCGTGCCGTCACATACCTCATCTCCTGTAATCTGTGCTCTGGTTTTGCTCATTTTACACACAGGGGGAATCGGTTGAGTCAAAGCCATACCACGAGGTAAGGGGTGGAGCCAGGATTGAAACAGAAGCCCTCCATCTCCAAGTTCATGTTCTTTCTGCTCTCCCATGCTCCATTGAGAAACGAGCATTGCCCCTAAGGACAGGTTGCCTTAGTCAGTATTGCTGGCACTGCGTGAGTCTCAGCTTCATGGCGGGTCAGTGGGCGGTTTGAACCTTGGCAGCAGTTGCAAACTCAAACACCCCCTGGGGCTTGGCCAGTCACGATGGAGGCCAGGCTTGGGAACGGCTGTGGGGAATTGAAGAGGATTCCGCTCCTCTCCGGAGAAAGGTAGGTACTGGCCCCAGCTCGCTGTTGCCAAAGGGTCCCCAGGACTGGCGATGGCCAGATCCTGATTTTTCACAAGAAACCAAACCTATGGATGCTAAATGCTGGAAGCCAGTCCAGAGTTTTTAAAACAATCTCTGGGGCAAAGCAATCATCCAAGGGCCCACCAGTTGGCAGGTCTGAACTAGATCATCTCTGCTCGTTCTGGCTTTTGCATCGTCTCAGTCTCTCGGCCGCAGACTTGATCCTGCGAGCTCTGGTCAAGGCAGGGTTCAAATGCTGGTTTTCTGGAGGCCCTGTGGCGTTATCCCTGTGGGAAATCAGACCACAGAGAGCAGCCTCTATGGGCCCCAGCTCCTGTTCCCCTGCGGGAACAATGGCCGAATATGGAAGACACTTTTCCTTCCCGACGTGGGCGTGACTTGTCCTCGCACTCTTCCCTGGGCAAAGTGGGCTGGTGGGTAAACACGTGGGCGAGCTGTGAGCTGCGTGGATGGCAAGTGGTGTCTGGGACTCCAAGTTTTCAAAATAAGAGGCCCCAGTTGAATGTCTCCTACGGAGTCGCACCCAGTGCATTAAGAAGGCAGTTTTTTGAAGCACCCACTCTTCGCTTTCTCCAGAGACTAGGCCAGAGCTAGGGCTGTGGACAAGGAGCTTTCTTTGGATTGTTAGGTTTTCCTGGTGGATGCTGTCATGAATTTTGTGACTACCTTATCCTTCTGGTGATTTGGAAGGGATAATGAATTAAATGTGATATTAATATTTGGCTTTGAGAAACATACATTCAATGGCTACCGGAAAGGCAAAATGAAAGAAAAGTTCTTTTTGGCCAACAATTCCCCAGGGCATTAGAGGGGTCACTGGAAGCATGATAAAGTCCAAAAATGTAAAATGTTTTCACAGAATGTTGTTTTTTAAGGTTTTATTTATTTGAGAGAGAGAGTACAAGTGGGGAGGGGGGCAGAGGGAAAGGGAGAAGCAGGCTCCCCACCAAACACAGTGCCTGACATGGGCCTCAATCCCAGGACCCTGAGATCATGACCCGAGCAGAAGGCAGACGCCTAACCGCCTGAGCCACCCAGGTGCCCCTCTTCCCCAGAATGCTTGGTAATGATTCCATCTTCTTTGCTACGAAGAGAGAAACCTTCCAGTAAAAACTAAAGTGTCGGAGTCCAAAAGGGCTCTTAGTTGTCATAGCCAAAGTCTTTCCTTCCTCCCTGCCATTGACTGACCTTGGAAAGGCTGCACTAGAGGCCTGGGCGTGCTCAGGGACAGGGACTGCGGGTACCAGGTCTGTTCCTGAGAGGCTGGTTCTCCTTGGGGCCCTCCTGCCAGAAATAGGCACCAACCCAGTTGTAGGCATTGCTTGGCCCCCACACCCCTGTCTCCCCATCTCCCAACTCTGCAGAATCATCCAAACAAAACCCTCGTCGGTCTTCACTCCAGACTCCGGCCCTCACACCTCCCTCTAGCTGGGTACCCTCGTTCCTTACCCAGGCTTTAACAAACTCTTCGGGATTTGCTCCTCTGACAGAACCAGCTCGGGCTCTCAGTGGCGCCCATTCTTGCTCTTCGGAGGTATGGTGGGCTAAATGAAATAAGGCCTCTTGAAATAGATGCCTTCCTAATTGCCAGAGCCTGGATATTCCTCATATAAAACCAGGGTCTCATACGGAAGTGAAGGATATTAACATAGGGAGATTACCCCAGATTATCTGGGTAGGCTCTAAATGCAATGAGCTCAGAGGGAGCTCACTGAGATTCAACAGGCAGAAGAGGAGGAGGCAATGAGACCTGCCACAGGGGCAGAGAGCAGAGGGTTGGGGCCACGAGCCAAGGAATGCTGGCCCCCACTAGATGCCACAAGGCTAAGAAGTGACTCTTCCCGAGAGCCTCGAAGGGTAGTGCTGCCCTGACAACACTGTGATTTAGGATAAGTAGCTCTGATTTTGGACTTCTGGCTTCCAGAACTGTGAGAGGAGAAATTTCTGTGGTTTTTAAGGCACCAATATTATAGTCATTTGTCACAACAGCCCCAAGAATCATGTATTGACAGGCTCCTGGTCCCCTTGGATCAGAAATGACCCTGGGGTCCTGGGATTACTTGGTTTAAAATGGCAAAAGTCCTTGAGCTGACAGGGGCATCCCTGGATTCCAGTTTCCTGAGAGAAAACTTGTGTGGGATGTCATCAGAGCAATGACCGACCTCCTCCTCCAGCAGGAAAGGACTAAAGACAACCAACTCTCCTTTCTCCTCCCCTTCTAGAGTTTTCTTCCCGGAATAATTAGGATGTCTGTATAGAAATCTGACTAGTCACTGTCATTTCCATGAACTATGGATCATTTATGTTTGGTTATCATGGCCCGTAGAACCAAGTGGAAAAACCATCATGTGAGTCTAAGGAACCATGTGTGAGCCTTGATTTCAACATGAAACTCTGTTTAGCAGCCTTCAATCGCTGCTCACTCTCATAGTGCTGTCAGAAGTCCCGCATCCTCCGATATTAGAGGGAACATTTCTTCCCGGTTCTTGGCTCTCTTGAGTAAGGGATGCCGTCCGTTAAGCCACCAACGCACAAAGCAGAGTTCTGTGTCTGAGAAACTTGTAACTTTGAAAAATGCCAGCTGGGCCTCAGAGATGAGAAAAGGGGGGTCTCAGAGCTGGACTGTTGGACTAAAACAGGACCAAATTTGCACCTTCCTTGTGTGTTTTTATAGCTACCAAATTCATGGTCCCCAGGGTGCTGGGTTCTCGTGGAAATTACAAATGCAGCGAAGCAGCTGGGAACCAATATAACGAAAAGGTGGATTTGTGTTTGCTGCAGCCAGCCAAAAATAATGAAGCTGAAGCAGCCCTCAGAGAGGGAAAGGGCTCGGCCAGGAATGTGTGGGAAAACAAAACCACTCTGGGCCGCCTCAGCTCGGCATGGGAGAAGAGAGAGTGTCAAGAAGGTCGAGTTCTGAGACTGTCCCAAGGAACTCATGGCAGGCCCACAGATTTGCTCCAAAGACACTGTGAAGAGGGAATGTCAGAGCTTTGAAGACAGAGGGAAGAAATGGGATGGGGCCTGGCTCCGTCCAGCTCCTGACTAGACAGGGCAAGTGCAGCCACCTTGGGCCGTTGCTGCGTCCTGGGGGGAGATGGGTAAGGAGAAGGGCTCCTGTAGGGGTGAGAGGGGGAGGGGTGGGGCCGAAGAAGCAGTTGGAATCTTTCGGTAACAACTTAATGGCATTCCCCTCAGCTGAGGTAAGGGGGTTCCTGTTAGAAGCGGATGAACGGCTCCTGGCATGTTTACACAGCTAGTGATTTTGTTGTCTAAGAAAGTTGCTGTTAATCAAACGGAGCATATTTTGTTCAGAGTCGGATCCTTTTGAAAATAAACATCTGATCTGATTTCACTAGAAACCCACTGTGGGAGCCTACTTCGAAGCTATCAGAGCTGTTCACTCTTTAAATGACACAGGAAATAAATTGTATGTTGGTGGTTCACCACCCGCAAAAAGTCCAAACGGCGGCCCCCACACGAGACCACTGAAAATTGTGGCCTTCATGTCTGTTCTGGTGGCAGCTGGTGGGGCTTCAGAGACATGTTATGTTGGATGACCCTCAGCTCTCCTCCTGCAACTTGAGGGTTGGAGAGCCCATAACACCTTTGAAATTCAAGGGGGGTACGCACTGGCGATAATGTTTTCCTCGTAGACATCACCACTTTAAAGAGATTTTTCTGTACTCAAGGAAGCAGCACCAGCCCAAAGTTCCCCAGAGTCGAAATAAATAGAAGTTGAGCTGCTACATGCATTTTTTTTTAAACGTTTCAAGCATTTCAGCTCCTATGGAAATATCCACAATCCATTTCAAAATGCCACTGAAGGAGAAGAGTATAATCTCAGCCTGCTCATGTTTTAACTAACAGAGCCCTAACACTACCCGAGAGAAACATTCTAATGAAGTTAATTAAGAATTAATGAAGTTTACTAATTAGTAATTAATAAAGCTCTCCCAATGTGACACCTGACATTTAGTTCCAACATTTCTTTTCCTGGTTCCAGATGTTTTTTAATTATAAAAAGAGCACCAGCCCCATAAAATGATGCTCTTCCATCTTTCCAATAGCCTCTGTTGATCCGTGGGCATTTTTTTCTCTCAGTGACTCACAGGAAAGGTCATTTTTCATATTCCTTTGATGTTTGCAGATGCATTTACATTCACACAAATCCACAAAGTACCAGGACTGGCTACAGAAAGACACACGTCTTGGGAAATATATTTCAGATGGGGTTGTTTTAGAAAACACTAATATACAAATCAGCCCAGCCTAAGATAGAGCTTCGCTGAGCCTCATCGGCGGTCTTAGACATAAACAGTGGGGGCAACAAGCTGCCTGACCCAATCAGACATCCAATACACAACAAATTAGTTTCGCACCAAGGGAAAGGTCATTTCTTTAATCCATGTCTTTGGGGAATGTACACAAATGTCATTCTTCCCAACCTACGTAATTAAACAGTTTAACTGGTGTGGCCATTCACTGTTTATTTTCCCATTGGGTAATGGAAGGATGTTAGCATCAGGTGACGAGGAGAGAATAAAGACAGTTGCAAATGTGGGGACGATCCGCTCCCCAGGCCTTGGGTGTGTGTGTGTGTGTGTGTGTGTGTGTGTGTGTGTGTGTATGCACATGAACGCATGTGACAAGTTGCTTTCCCTCTCTCTAAGGGGTCTGGGAAAGGCTTGCTGCAGACCCCAGGGCAAGAATCAACATCAGAGAGCCTCTTGGTCAGGGAGGATGGGCTGCTCCAGCTTTCCTGCTTCCCCACGTGCAGCCACTGGCTTTAGTGCTGGGAAGAGCACTCACACGACAAAGCCGGCAACACAGGGCATTCCTGGGCCCTCAGCTGGGTGGGGGGAATGGAGTGCAGCACCCGGTGGGGTGGAGGAAGTAAGTACAGGATTAGAAATCACAGGCACTAGCGTTACGGTCCCGGCTTCGGTCACCATGTGACCTTGAACACACACCCACTCTTGTCCGAAGTTCAGTATCTGCCTCTCTACAAGGGGGTAATGGTATGTAAGGCAAAGTCTTGTCCTGAGGGTTGTGTGAGAGGATTGGCATGAAGTGAGGTTAGTTAGCACAGTCCTGGCAGGAGGCGAGTACTCGGTACAGGGGCCACTCTGCCTCAGTGGAAAGGGAAGATTCCAGGGACTGCATGTAGGAGACGGGAGGAGCTGTGATGGGGCATGTGGAAGGACTTCTTGGGGGAGTGGCAGAGTCCCAAACTGTGACCAGGGTGGCGATCACGAGGGCACTAATATTATTGCAGTAAATCGCTGAGCCGTGCGTTTGTTCTGTGTCGTTCTGTATCTGAGTTTTTGTTCCTAATAAAAAGATGACTAGAGATAAAGGGCAACAAATATTTGTCTTGAAAGGAAGGAAAGAAAAAGAGAAAGAGAAAGAAACGAAGGCAGGCAGGCAGGCAGGCAGGCAAGCCTTCCCTCCGTGGCTCCTGCCTGCCTCTGACTCAAGAGCACAGCTGACTTCCCATTTAACCCATGAAAAAACCTTTTCCCCCTCATCCTAGACCACTTTGTCACCACTGACTATCCCCCTCCCTCCTCCAGCCCTTCCAGCCACTGCTTCGCTGGCTGCCTTGTCTCAGCCGGCTCTGAAACATCCATGGCGCCCATGGTGGGACCTGGGAGCTCAACCCCTCCCAAGGCTCCCGTGACCGGCTCCACACCAGGGCTTGCCGACACTCTACCTCCAGTTCTGGTCCCTTCCTTAGGCCTCAGACTCCTTCTGAGCACCTCACCTGGCCATCTCCTCCTGGATAGACAAAGGCACCCAGGCTCCATACTCCCTTGTTCTTCTCGGTCTCCCATGTAAGGCGAGCACCTGGCCGGCACCTGGACATGAACTTCGGTTCACGTGAACTCCCAGCAAGGGGCTTGGAGCCATGATCCCAAGATCAAGTCACACGCTCTACCGATAGAGCCAACCAGGTGCCCCTTTATTTATTTACTTAACTATTTATTTTTTTTAAATAAACTCTGCCCTTGGCCGTGAACTTGTAAGCACACCAACCGGCTCTTGCTCCACCCTGCCCGCACCCAGCCCAAGTGAGCCCGGAACCTCCTGCCACTGTCTTCAACCCCGATCTAGTTTCTCCTGCCACTTTATCCTGTCACCACTCTGGTTCCAAAATGTCCCCACCTTCCCGAATTCCTGTCTCTTACCCTGATTCAGACCTCACTCTCCCAAGGACATTGCTGTCCTGGCAGCCCCCGCATTGCCTTGAATGAGCCCCGTTAATACCAGGTGCCTCATGGGTCTGAACCAACCCAGGTGCCTGACACCCGCAGATAGGCATGGTTTTCTTTTCCCTTTTGCCCCGGCTCCGTGATTGGGAGAGAAACGCTCTTGCCGAGGTCGCAGGCCCTGCTGAGATGGGCCGCCACCACTGGCCTTCCAGAAGAAGTATGAGGGATACTAGTCAACACCTTGACTACGTCTTAGAGCTATGCACCTGGCCGTTACAGATGGAGACTTTAGTCTGGGTTATGCAGAAGGCAGAGCGACGTCTGCAGTGCTGGGGAAGGTCGCTCATTCAAGAAGCATAAGCGTGCTAGTGTTAAGGAAAACTCTGCATCCATGACTGAGTCAGTTTTCCTTATGACCTATGGGTGACGGACAACAAGAAAACCACATCTAGTCCCAGCCCTCCCCATCTGACCTGTCCTGAGCCTTGAGACATTCAAAAGCCAGAGACTGTTTTGAATGCCCCTAGAATGACCAGAGGACCAAGTGTGCACGTAGATCTGTGGAAATGGACTTGGGTCCAAGAGGACTCATGTCAAGGCACCCTACTTCATAACCTCACCCCCCGCCTAACCACTTCGGACTCCAGGCACTCTGGACAAACACCAGCCGATCGCATTCATCTCCCCGTTCGACGTTAAGCAGTCAGGGTCCCCACCCGCTTCTCCCTAGCACCTCAGAAGAAAGATCTTAGACTTATTTCTTTTTTCCTTCAATTCGGTCTTAGAGGCCCCTCAAAATTTACCTGTTGAATGGATACGTTTACTTCCACCGGCCCCACCGTCTGTTCCATCCCAGTAAATAAGACCACCATCCCCCCACTCACACAATCCAACCAAGGCACCATTCTTTTTTCAGTTAACAGCTTTATTTATAACAGGCATCATCCATAGGTCATAAAATTTAAACTTTTCAAGCATATAGTTCAGTGGTTTTAGCATATCAACCGTGTTGCCCAACAATCAGCACGATCTGATTCCAGAACACTTTCATTGACCTGAAAAGAAGCCACATACCTATCAGTGGTCACTCTTCATCGGTCCCCACCACTCTCACTTGGCTGACACAGGAGTCTGCTTCCTGTCCATAGTTTTGCCTATTCTGGGAATTCCTTGTACGGGGAGTCATTCCATGTGGCCTTTGGGGTGTGGCCTCTTTAACTTAGCCATAATGTTTTCAAAGTTCACCCATGGGGTAGAATGGATCCGTATTTATAACTGAATAATAGTCCATCATGTAGGTATAAAATTTTGCTTAACCATTCATCAGTTGATGAGCATTTGACTTGTTTCCATCTTTTGGTGATTGTGAATGCTGCTAAGATGAACATTTGAATGCAAGTGTTTCTTTGAATACCTATTTTCAATTCTCTTGGGTATATGTCTAGGAGAGGAATTGTAGGTTTCATTGTAGGTTACATGGTTAATTCTATGTTTAACTTATTGGGGAACCACCAAACTGTTTTCTATAGTCGCTGTGCCATTTTGCATCCTACCAGCAACATGTGAGGGTTCCAATTTCTCCACATCCTTGTCAATACTTGTTATTTTCCTTTTTTATAAAGTTTTTTTTTTTCAAATTTTAAGTATCATCAACCTCCCAACACAGGGCTTGAACTTACACCCCCAAGATCAAGAGTCACGTGCTCTACCAACTGAGTCTGCCAGGTGCCCCTTTAGTTTGGTTTTTTATAAAATTGTAGCTGTCCTAGTGGGTGTGAAGGGGTACCTCATTATGGTTTAGATTTGCTTTTCCTTAATGACTCATGATGTCAAGCTTCTTTACATGTGTATGTTCGCCATTTGTTATCTTTTTTGGAGATAAAATGTCTTTGTGAGCCTCCTCCATAGTTTTGCGGTGTTTCTCCTTTGGATCTCTTGCACATCCTCCCCCCTGCTTCTCAGTCCTTGTCTTCTTAGACTCCTTCGTGAGCTCCTTCTGTTCTGTCTCCCCCCCACCCTCAGATTGCCTCTTCCCTAGGGTTCTATCCAAAGGGCTTTGTTCTCACTCCAAACACTGTCTTTGGGTGATCTCATCTGCCCCATGGTTTCACCTCTGTCTCCAAGTAGGCAACTTCCTCTTCAGCCCAGATCTCTTTCCTGGGTTCCCAGCCCATATATCCAGCTGCCTCCCCTGTGGTTCCACTTGGTTGTGGACCTCACACACTCAACGTGCCCAGACAGCACTCACCCCTCTCCCATCATTCCAGAACTACTCCTCCTCTGCTCGGTCACATGAGCCCAAATCCCTGGAGTCTTATTGGGCTCCTTGTTCCAAATTTCTATTCTGTAACAACAACCTACATATCCTACTTTGTGGATGTCTCCAAATAGACCATATGCCCAACAAAGACTTCGAACACTGAATTAATTTCTGGCCAAGCACTCTAGGTAATACACTGCTCAAATAGAGCATGCTCATAAAATATTTTCAACTCAGGGGCACCTGGGTGGCTCAGTGGGTTAAGCCTCTGCCTTTGGCTCAGGTCATGATCTGACCTGGTCCTGGATGGAGCCCCGCATCAGGCTCTCTGCTCAGCAAGGAGCCTGCTTCCCCTTCTCCCTCGGTCTACCTCTCTGTCTGCTTGTGATCTCTATCACTCTGCCAAATAAATAAATAAAATCTTAAAAAAATATTTTCAACTGACCTGTCTGAAATATACTTCCTAGGTTAGGAATGAGAGGTGGGGCCCCTATTTCTGGGACCCATTTGCTTCTTTCTATGCCTACTACCTCTTCCCTTGCCCATGACCTTGTTATCTCTCACCTAGACCATGACGAGAGTCTCCTAATGGGTCTCCCTGCCTCCAATCTCCCCTAGTTCTGAAATCTATTCTCTACACTGACAGCGGGGTAAACTTCCAGAAGCACAGCTCTGATTATGTTGCACCTATTAAAAAAACAAACAAACAAACAAAAAACAACAAAAAAAAAACCTCTTCAGTGGTTCTCCTTTAATTACACATATAAGCTAAAAATCTAAACTCACAGGCAAGTATTAGAGTGCCTGGTGGGCTCAGTCAGCAGAGCATGTGACTCTTGATCTCAGGGTTTTGAGGTCGAGCCCCATGTTGGGTGTAGAGATGACTTAAAAATAAACTGATTTTAAAAATGAATAAGTAAACTCATAGGCAAGGGTTGAAGATCCTTTGTGATATGGCCCATACTGATTCTTCCAGACTCATTTATTGTTCCTTCAGGGGCACATCAAGAACACACTCTTCTTCATTGCCCTCTGCCCCTTTGGTCATGTTCTAGTTCTATCTGTCTCCTTTGTTCCCTTCCTGTCCCACTCCCACAACAACTGACAAACCTTTATTCTCCAAGATCCAGTATAAATATAATCTCCTCTGTGAAGCTTTACTGAACTTTCCCTGACATAGTCACTCAGTTCCACTTAGTTCAGCTAGCGCACACTCAGCCCCTATTACACATCATGCAATATTAAGCACAAGGGTACAATAATGATTGTACTAAAGGGGCACCTGCCATGAAGGAGCTCATAGTACTGTGGGGTGGGGAGGGCATGTTAAGAAAAAATGACCAGACAGCATAGGCAGTGCTGTGGAGAGAGGATTCTACAAAAGCAATGGAAACACCTATGAGGCAGGGAAAGGTATCGTGAAGATGTGAATTGTGAGCTGTGTCTCAAACGAGGTTGTGAGGTGAGCTAGAGGAGCTATAGGATGCAGAAGAAGGAGTGAGCTTGAGAAAGAAAATGCTGAGTTTGGTTGAGTCTGAGGTACCTGTGGAACCTCCCAAAGACACTGAGAAGGCAGGTGGAAACACTAGGGGTCTGGAGCTCAGGAGACACTTGTGAGCAGCTGATGCAGATTCAAGAGATGTCAGTGTTGGTGGTAGTGGGATCCCTGGGGGGGGGGGATGGGAGGTCAGACTGGGAGGGAGGCTACTGCACACACAACTCCTTTTCCGCAGGCTGCTGCACTCTTACATCTCACGTGCGCTCTGCGTAGCACAACTACGAGTTTGAGTGCAACTCAAGGGTAGAGGTTGAGGCTTGCCCATGTTAGCGTTTCTGCTTCTCTCCCAGCGCCTTCTCTACTGCCTGGCATACAGTAGGTGCCCCATAACTGCTCGAACAGCAGTCACTGAGATGAGGGGTGGATGTCGAGGGACTGTAGCTGTGAGGGACCATAACGTTCCTGGTTGTGTTGAGGGATGCTATCAAGAATCTCCGAGCCTTTGAGATGGGATCCAGAAGAGGTTAGGGAAAGGGCTCAACTGAGAGAAGAGGGCATCAAAAAACAAGTGGATGTCCTCCTCAAAAAGCTTTCAAATGAACAAGGTCAAAACTGCCTCGTGTTGGGATCAGCTGTGGCACAAATAGATCAAAGCTAAAAGTAGCATGTTTCTGGAAAAGCAGGACAAAATCGGATTCAGGAAATCACAGGTTTGTTTCGCTCCTAGCCCAGAGTGTGCTGAGGTCAGGCAGGCAACACGGAATGAGCTCCAGGGGAGCCAGGTCTCCATTGCACTTTCGGCAACTGGGTCACGAGAAGACTAGGGAGAAAGAGAACCCCACTTTGCCCCAGAGCCTCTCAACTTGTGTCCAGTGCACTGGACCATGGGCTTTGACAAATGCGGACACTGGGAAGCAAAGAGGTCCTCTGCCAGCTGGCTGAAAAAGGCTAACGAGGAACAAATGTCTTCTCACTTGGTTTGGGGAACTCATCACTCAGGGCCTATTGGACTGGTGATGCCAAATGCTGTGGGCTTAAGCACTAACCTGCCCGAGTAACAGCTTTATTTTCAGTCAACATTTTCCTCTATTTGCTTTATATCGCATCGTATCCACTAACCCATCCCTCAATCCAGCCATCAGTCCATCATATTTTGGGGGTTTACTTCCACATAAGCTGTGGACATGAGTACAGTCTCCTCCCGAACGCTTGCATTCACACAATTAACTAGCATGAACGATGCATTTGGTCTTCTTCCCTTGAGGGAAAATTTGTACACAAGAACTGCACAAAGCTTCGGTATACCTGTGACGAATTTTATTTTGATGATTATACACCTGTATCTCCCAGGGTCCTATTGGAACGGGAAACCTGAGTCACCCATGCAGCCCTTGGCAGACCCCACTGTGGACTGCATTCTGAGGTCATCGGACCGAGGACCTAATGCATTTGCAGCAGAAGCTATGGTGATCCTTGTAGGTGGAGTGGACACTAGTGTGGAAAGAGCTGGTGAGCTTTATTGAGTACAACAAATGCTAGAGAGGGCACAATTCTCGGGCACCTGGATGGCTCAGTTTCAAACAAACAACTTTTGATTTCGGCTCAGGTCATGATCTCAGGGTCCTGAGATAGAGCCCAGCGTCTGGCAGGCTCCCTACTCAGCGGGGAGTCTGCTTCTCCCTGTGCCCCTCCCCTTGCTGGCCCTCGCAGCAAACCTCAGAGTGGGGAATGGGAGGAGAGAAAACGGTGAGGAAGTCATCAGGTTGAAATTCAAGTGTAAAGAGTTGAGCATTTTTCCCTCCCACCTCACTAAATCTGGAGTTGACAGAAGTTTCAACCAGACCGGTGAAGGTTGACCTTTAAACTCTCCGCGGAAAAAGCAGGGATGGACCAGCAAGGCAATGGCTAGACATCTGGAGGGGTCTCAGAAGGCAGGTCTCCAGCCTGGAGACACCAGGACTTGGTGTTTAGCCGGGATGTGCTCCCGGCTCTCAGGACAACCATTCCTGTCATGCTCAGGCTGATGAAGATCTTTTATGTTTTTAAAAAGATTTTATTTATTTATATGCCAGAGAGAGACCACACAAAGGAGCACAAGGAGGGAGAGCACAGGCAGAGGCAGAGGGAGAAGCGGGCTCCCCACCGAGCAAGGAGCTCAATGTGGGACTTGATCCCAGGACCCTGGGATCATGACCCAAGCCAAAGGCAGATGCCTAACCAACTGAGCCACCCAGGTGTCCCTGATAAAGATCTTTTAAAAAGTATTTGAAAGTTGAATTTTTTGCCAAGTCCGAGTACCCTTCCTTCCTAGTTTTGGTGATTCAGGGCAGTCTGATGTCTTGTTCATTACAGAAGGAATTCTGTCCTGGAGAAAACTGAAGGCTGAAATGTGGTTAAGGTCAAGGCTTTATATAGCTGGCAAGGCACTCCCTTCTCTCCTCACAGACTCAAGTCTCAAGCTACACATAAGATGCCCCCACCCAGGCCGTCTATCTTTAGCAGTGCCCTGCTGACAGCCTGAGCTAACCAAGTGGGTCAGATGCCACAGCCAAGGGCAAGGAGCCTCTCCACCATGGTGACTACTGACCCACAAAACAAGTGTCGATTGTAGGTCACACACAATTATCAAAAGAGACTTCTGTTGCCAGTGACTGCTTCTTAAGGGGAAGGAGAAGGTGTTGGGGCCCTGTTTTTACCATCTAGCTACCCACATCAGGTAATTAAGAAAGTGGACCTAACGCTTGATTCCCACACGTGTTCTATTTTAAAGATAGGCTTCCTTCCTTCTGGTGGCTCGAACGAGGAAGGGTACGGAAGAGAGTGCCAAAAGGAAAATGGCTGGGAGGGAAAGGAAGGTAGAAAATAATTGGAGGGCACCTGGGTGGTGGTTAAGCATCTGCCTTCAGCTCAGGTCATGATCCGAGGGTCTTGGAATCGAGCCCCACATTGGGCTCCCTGCTCAGCAGGAAGTCTGCTTCCCCCTCCCCCTGTGCCTCTGTCCCTCCGCCTGCTTGTGCTCACTCTCTCTGTGTCAAAATAAAATCTTAGAAAGAAAGAAAGAAAGAAAGAAAGAAAGAAAGAAAGAAAGAAAGAAAGAAAGAAAGAAAAAAGGAAAGGAAGGAAGGAAGAAAATGGTTAGAAACATGGGCACCTGGGTGGCTCAGTTGGTTAGGTGTCCGACTCTTAGTGTTGGTTCAGGTCATGATTTCAGGGTGGTGATATAGAGCCCCTCACCAGCTTCCACACTAGGCACAGAGTCTGCTTGAGATGCTCTCTCTTCTTCTGTCCCTCCCCCTGCTCTTGATATCTCTCTCAAATAAAATAAATAAATGAAAATCTTTTTTAAAAATTACTGAGGGGCGCCTGGGTGGCTCAGTGGGTTAAAGCCTCTGCCTTCAGCTCGGGTCATGATCTCAGGGTCCTGGGATTGATCCCCACATCAGGCTCTCTGCTCAGCGGGGAGCCTGCTTCCCCCCACTCTCTCTGCTTGCCTCTCTGCCTACTTGTGATATTTCTGTCTGTCAAATAAATAAATAAAATCTTTAAAAAAATTATTGAAAAAGATAAAGTTGGAGGGGCACCTGGCTGGCTCAGCCAGTGGACCGTGTGACTCTTGATCATGGGGTCATGAGTTCGAGCCCCATGATGGGCATAGAGAAGACTTTAAGAAAGGTAAAATATAAAGGGGAAGGGAGGTAGGGGTTGGCAGCAGGGGTACTGAGAAAAAGAAACTGGCAGAGAGAAAGGTAAATGGGTAACACGGAAATGGGAGATAGACACAACAAGGGAAAGAAAATGAGACAGAGAAGATTGGGGTATCAGCCAGGCCAATCTTTTAATTTTATTGAGGGGGAAACTGAGGTCCAGAGAGGGGAAGTGATTTGGCCAAAGACCTGCTGCTGGTTAATGCTTGACTGGCTAGAAGTCAGTCCTCCAGACTCCTGGGTCAGGAGCTTGTCCGTCCCAGCATAGGCAGCCTACATTAGAGTCTTTCTTGGAGAGCCCTGACATCATTTATTCAAGCAAGAAGTTACATGCTGAATCTGAATTCAAGGAAGAGAGCAGAAGCCCCAGATCCCACCTGACCAAGTCCGGGCAACCCAGAGCCACTGTGTGGTCAGAGCCAGAAGCCTCCGGCCCATGGGCACTGCCAAGCAAGGGAGTGCCCAGCAGGGGCTTGCTGGGGTCCTGGGGCCGACGGGGGCCCGTGGATGGATTCCCTTCGCCGGGAGGAGAGAGCTGGAGCCCAGGGCCATTGAGCAGTTCCTGCTGGGAGCTCAGCTGCTCGCCCACTACCAGCACCCGGTGCAGAGGTGGAGACGGGACAGCAGTGGGGGCTCCTGGGATGTCAGACACAGAAGGGGTGAAGTCTCACCGACAGCAAGCTGCCTCTGGGCTCCCTCTGGGTTGGCCTCTTGGCTCTGTTGATCCAGGGCAAGAGAGAGATCCAGGCCAACTCCAGATTTGTCTTTCCGTCAGGGCCCCTCAAGCATGATGACCCCAGCAAGTACTCCATAGTGGCCCTGAAGTACCTGGCAATTTGCAAGGAAGCCCAGTCTAACCTGTCTCCCTCCCGCAGCTTTGCAAACTTTTTACTGAACTTTCCCAGGGCTGGATATAATTAGGCACGGAATCAGAGATTCCTGAAGCCTGCCATATGCCTACATATATACCCACACGCATGTGCAGAAAATGCTTTTGATCCTCAAATCTTATATAGAAAAGCTGCTTATAGTGAAGTTGCTTAAAAAGCCTTCATCTAAGTGGTACTTATCTTTTTCAGGAGTAAATCTGGATTTAATTCCCACTCAGCCTCATCCAACCATATAGGCAAAGATCCTCACCCGCCTATTCTGCTCTCAAAACCCTATGAAGTCTTCCTTCAGATCACTCCCAGGCTTTGAGTCATATGATCCGGGGAGGGCATGACAAAGAGTCAGTGCTGCGAGTAAGGGCTGAAATGTCCTAGGTGGCAGGAAAAGCTGAGTAGAGTGACTAGCACATAACAAATGCTCAGGAAATATCTGCCCTAGGAATCCTTGCTATCAGTCAACCCAGCCTCATTTTGTTACAGCACAGAGAGACGCAGTGACTCGTCCAGTATCAATCAGCTGATCGGTGGCACGGCTTCCACTAGGTCATGCGTCATTCGTACGAAAGGGGAATTTTTCAAAAGTAGGATGCTTCCAAAATCACGATCTCCTAGGATTGCCAGAGCAATCTCCTTGGATCTGGCCCCCAGTGATAGGCTGAAACTGCTTGCGATTACCACCCACTAGTGTTAGTCCCACCCCTGGCTCAACCCGGACAAAGCCACCTGCTCCTACGTGAGAAAGATTCCATGAAGGTCAACGCAGCCTCTCCCAAGCCGCAGATCTTTCAACCGTTCTCCACTCTCACCATCCCCATAACCCTCCTCTGGTTCATCAAAGTCCTTCGGACATTATCAGACTGTGCCACCTTAACCACTTCCACAGAAGGTCTTTTTCATAGAACTGTTGTCAAACTGTGTCTCCCTCGTCTTCTTTGTACAACCGAATCTTTGTAAACTCAGCCCAGCACTTCGTGTGTGTGGCCCACTATCCAAGTTGCGATCACCAAAGGAAGATGCCATTAAATTCCTCTGGGCCGGAAGGCTTAGGGCTCAATGTGGAGCCTTGAGCTCTGTGATCTTCCATATTGGCTTTTTTCCTACCAACTATATTTTGATCTTTCAGAAAATCGGGGTAATTTCTGTAAACCGCTGGCACTTAATGGTTTAACAGTGAGTGTTAAACCTTGTTGGGAAGATTGGCATTTATTAAGTGACTACTGTGTGCCAGGTACTGTTAAGTGCTTTATGGATACTACTGCATTTGTTCTGAATGAGGCTCAGGAGAGTCCACTGCCATCAAGGGGAAGAGCTGGGATTACAGCCTAGTCCTGATGAACTTCAAAGGCCATGTTTTTTTCATTTACACTAGGGGTTCTTAACCTTGGCTGCATATTGGAATCACCTGGGGAGCTCTGACGCCTCCCAACACCCAGGCCCCACCCCAGGCCAATTAAAGCCGAGTCCTTGGAGGTGGAGGCGGGGTCTGGACCTGAATGGGGTTTAAAGCCTCCCTAGGTGATTCCAATGGAGCCGTCAGAGTGCACTTTTCACCACCATACACAGGTCTGGCGTGGCCGGGAGTGCACTGCTGAGGCTCTCCGCATTTTTAGCACTGGCTGCTTAGAGGAACAAGGATGAAGTCATGGAAGGTGCTAGCGTCTTCACAGGGCGGTGGAGGGCCTAAGCCTGGAGCTTCCTGTGCTGACAGAGGAGATGAGGGCTGCCTTGGAAACTCCAGTCTAACCTGGACCTCTCGAAGCTTCTGCGGTTCATTCCTCTGAGCCACGTGCCTTCTCCTGACTGTTGTCAGCTCCAGAAGACAGGCCTGGCCCATCTTCTGCGTGACCAGCCTACAGGTGGGTCCTCCACATTCTTTGCTGCGGTGGGGGCGTTTCTGTGTTTCTTTGACAGATCAGAACCAACGTCCCGGGGTTTGGGTTCCCTCTGGAAGGTCTGCCTGTGGGGACGGAGACTCTGTGTGTCATCCTTCCTGTCCTCCTGGGGCTGGTCCTTCCAGGGGAGAGCTCCTGATCAAGGGTTTTCAGAATTAGGAATGGACATGATGCAACTAAGAAAATAATTTGTATATTAGTAGGAGGTGCAAATCCCCAGAGAGCCCAATGGGAAAGAAAAAAAAGAAAGAAAGACATTCCGAGTCAATGGGAAGTTGTAAAACCCAGCACCGTGAGAACAAAGGGCACAGCATATGGAATAGCTTAGGGGAGGGAGGGCAGCCGAGCCCGCGTGGGAACAGCGCAGGCTCCAGGGAGACACCTAGATCTGCTCAGAGAGAAGCCAGGAAGCCTTGGGAATCTGAAAGCGTCAAAGAAGACTATCCGTCTTCTTCCTGTTCTTAATGCGCTTTCTGGTTTTTCCTGGAGGTTGTGTGGGCACGCGGGGTGACTTGCTCACCACCCGTGGCACCCCATCCGGCCTCTGGCCCCCGCCGGAGTAGTTCTTTTGTCAGCAAATCCTGGATGTTGGTTTCCCCTTTGACAGCAGTCGGGGCTGTGTGAACAAACCGTGTATGTCTCAGAAACCTGAATGTGATCCCAGAGTCGGCTCCCTGTCTAATTTAGGTGAAATACACAGGTTCCCTTGGACTGTGGCGAAAAGGGGGACCACAGAGCGCTTGGCTCAGTAGAGCATGCAACTCCTGATGTCAGGGTTGTGGGTTCAAGCCCCAAGCCGGGTGTGGAGGTTGCTTTAAAAAATAAATAAATAAAATCTTCTGGGCACCTGGCTGCCTCAGTTGGGTCTACCTTTGGCTCAGGTCGTGATCCCAGGGTCCTGGGATCGAGCCCCATGTCGGACTCCCTGCTCAGGCAGGGAGTTGGCTTCTCCCTCTCCCTCTGCGTGTGTGAGTGCTCTCTCTCTCTCTCAAATAAATAAATCTTTAAATAAACTAAAATCTTAGAAAAAGAGGGGGACTAACAAGTGGTATTCTTTTTTCTCAACCTTCCTTCCTTCCTTCCTTCCCTCCTTCTGTTCTTTTCCCTTCTATCTCTGTCTGTGGCCTTGAAGGAGTCAGGTAATGTCACCCCCGCAGACCTCCATTCCCCCGCTGTTTGCATGGGCAGACACCAGCAAGAGAGACTTGGAAGATAAACATAACATGTCAACACATTCAAAATGTTTCCCTCGCATGGCTCCCCTCTCACACTTCTTTCTAGCACTGGAGACATGCGACATTTCCATGGGAGGAAGGTCTCAAAATAGCAAGTAGTAAACAGCACAGGGAGCCGGATACAGCTTTGCCCGGTGCCAGCCCTCAGCCCTGCTCCTCTCCAGAGGGAAGCCAGCTCTTTCCAGCCCCGTACAGCTAAGCCAGGAGACGGGGTCAGATAATCAATGGCAGGTGTCACACCCCAGAATAAACCTGTAGGAAACAGAGGAGCATATACAACCCTTGAGGTTCGATTGGTCAAGGGGCAGCGTTGGCTGGCACGCTATGAGGACGCCCTGCCGGGGACCGGATGGTTAAATCCCAAGTGTCCTTGGATCAGCGAGGAAGGTGAGGGGGGAACGGAAGGGGCCCTGGGAAGGGCTAGATCAGGGAGCTTCCCAGCCAGGAGGGACTAAGGGAGACTACGACACTGTTTATTCAACATGCAGCGTTCATTCTTCCTAAGTAATCTAAATGAGTTAAAGAGAAAAAAAAATCATCCTACTGGATTGAGTCCATCACTAAATATTTGGGACACACGCTGAAAGGTTAGAAGCAAACTCCTGCAAAGAAATGATTGCTGGAATGAGGGAGTTGGCTACCAGAGGAGGCCTGGGACGAAGGCCAACAATGACCCGAGAGAGAATGGGGAGCAGTGAAATGATCCATGAAGTTTCTTGGCATTTTCCAGCACTCCTGGAAAGAGAGAGGCTCATCAACTTCACAGAAGAATCTCCAAACAAATAGCTCAACTGTCTCCAGAAATGGGCTGGAAAACGGGACTGAAAGTTGTGGAATGACTATTTCAAGTCTGGTGTCTGGGGCTTTCTACTGCGGTTTGGGGCACCTCCGACCCCTTTTGCCCGGTGACATCCCACAAGTGGTTTTCGCCAGTCCCACCTGGACCTACCTTCTGTCCCAGCTTCCATCGTGGTGAGGGAGTGGGTTTGAGCCGGGGATCTCCTTTGCCTCAAAAACAAAAAACAAAAACCTACTGAAATGAACCCAAGTGGCATTTGACCAATTCTCCAACAGAAACCTTGTGACGAAAGGGGAGAGGGACCAGCATAGTCAATGTTCAGTTAGACCGAATTTACACAAAAGCCAGAAAAAGTGTCCAGATCACACTTTCTAGTTTGCCCTGGGGTCACCTCTTAGCTATTGGAGTGTCCTTCCAGAATTCAGGGACCAAGGTGCTGTGAGCCAAGGGCTGAGCAGAGCACAGGGAATAACCCGGGGTTGGCACAAAGAGGCGGACAAAGAAGTGGGTACAGGAACAAGGACAGATCTGGACCCCCACCGTGAGCCAGAGTAGAGGCTAGAAGGTGTATGAGAAAAAAGCCTAAGACACCCCGAAGATACTGGTGCCTCCAGGCATGGCCCCACTCATGCGGTCATCCTCCAGTCTGTAGAAAAAATTGTGCCCTGAAGGATACAGTCTTAGTTAGGACAATAACATGACTGGCATATTATTACAAGTGGTATAGGCTGAAGTATGTACTCCCGCTCCCCAGAAAGAGATCACAGTTTCTTGTCGGGGAACACAACCCCCAAAGCAGATAATGGAAGACTAGAAACGGAGGTGCAGGCACACAGGGACTACTTGCCAGCATTCCTGAGACCAAAGTGAAGCATCACCTTTAATCCTGAAGGAGCAAGATGAAATATCCTTCGATCTCTCCTCCAAATCTGAGCTTAAAATGTACTTTAAATGTTTTAGGATAAAGGCTACAGTCTTATTTAGGGCAGTTTCCAAGGATTTCTTCTACTGAAGCAATTTGTAAATGTTAGATGTCTAGGCTTTAGCAAAGCAAAACAATTATGCTGGGTTTTTTTCCCCCAAATGATTTTATTCATTTATTTGACAGAGAGAGAGAGGCTCTCCACTGAGCAGAGAGCCTGACGCGGGGCTGGATCCCAGGTCCCCAAGATCACAACCCAAGCCGAAGGCAGACCCCCAATGGACTGAGCCACCCAGACGACCCATCAATTGTGCTGTTAAACCCCAAGTAGCACAGAACTAATACCGCTGAAAACATGTGATGGGAAGAGAAAATTTCTCACTTCCTCAAAGCTAACGAAGACTGTGAATTCAGATTGGGAAACTCTTAGCAACGGGGCTTTGGGGTTTCAACTCAAAATACTCAAGGGAGTTCTTTTGTGTCAACCAGGGGTGGGCTAGAGGATGAGAGGTGGACTCCTGAACTTGGGGGAGCGTGGGTCAATCATCACACTCTGCCCTTTCTGGGTCACAGCCACCTTCAGTACGAGCACAGAGGGTAGGACTAGAGCAGGAGCCAGTATACGTTTTCTGGGAAGGATCCACTAGTAAATAATTTCGGAACTACTGTCTCTAGCATATTCTTTCTTGTCCTTTTGTAACAACTTTATTGAGATCAAGTATGTACGGAGATTGTATGGTTTCTTCACTTAAATATATAAATTAGTGGCTTTTCTGGGCATTCACTGTGGTACAACCAGCACCCTAATCAATTGTTTTCAAGTTTTATTTTATTTGAATTCCAGTATTGTTAATGTACAGTATTGAATTAGTTTCCGGTATACAGTAGAGCGATTCAACATTTCCATACATCGCTCCTCATGACAAGTGCCCTCCTTAATCTCCATCCCCTATTCGGCCTATCCCCCACCCACCGTCCCCTTGGTAGCCAGCAGCGTGTTCTCTATAGTTAAGAGTCTTTTTCTTGGTTTGCCTCTCTCTCTCTCTTAAAGTTTTATCACTACAAAACGTAACAAACCTGTACACATTAGTAGCCACTCCCATTTCCCCCATCACCCCCAGCTCTAGGCAACCACTAATCTACTTTCCATCCCTATATGTTTGCCTGATTATAAATGGAATCACAAAATATGTGGTCTTCGGTAAATGGCTTCTTTTACTTAGCATAGTGTATCGAGATTCATCGTTGGAGCAGGCTGTATTAGTACTTAATTCCATTTAATGACCACATGATACTCTATTGTATGGATGGACCATACTTTGTGATCCTTCCATCCACTGATGGACGTATGGGTTGTTTCCATCTTTGCACTATTCTGAATAATGCTGCTGTGAACACCCACGCACAAGGTTTGTGCAGACCTGTGAGCTCAGTTCCCTTGAGGATATACCCTAGGAGAAGAATTGCTGGGCCATATGGTAACTGTATGTTTAAACTTTTGAGGAATGGCCAGACCATATTACAAATTGCCAGCACCATTCACCCATCCCACAGGAAACCTATGAGAGTTCCAATGTCTCCAAATTCTCACTGACACTTAATTATTTGTCTTTCCGATTGTAACCATCCCGAGTGTAAAGTAGTATCTCGCTATGGTTTTGATTTGCATTTCCCTAATGACTCATAATGCTGAGTGTCTTTCCATGTGTTTATTGGCCATTTGTAGATCTTCTCTGGAAAAATGTCTGTTCATACCCTTTGTCCATTTTTAAACTGGGTTACTTGTATTTTTATTGTTGAGTAGTAAGTAGGTTCATACGTATTCTAGATACAAATCCCTTCTCAAACATATTATTTGCAAATATTTTATACCATTCTTTGGGTTTAAAAATTTTTTTAATGTAAATACCGGGGCACCTGGGTGGTGCAGTTGGTTGAATGTCCAACTCTTGGTTTCTGCTCAGGTTGTGATCTCAGGGTTGTGGGATCAAGCCCCACATGGGGATCCGTGCTCAGCACAGAGTCTGCTGAAATTTCTTTCTCCCTCTGTCCCTCCCCACCACGCACTCCTGCATTCTCTCTCTCTGAAATAAATAAATACATCTTTAAAAATGAATGAATAAATAAATGTAAAAACTACTCCAGGCTCCTGGTTGGTTCAGTCAAGAATCAGCAGGTGATTCTTGATCTCAGGGTCATGAGTTCAAGCCCCACACTGGGCATGGAGCCTACTTAAAAAGAAAAAAGTAAATAAATAAGAGTATGAGCTAAGTATTTTTCTTTTTTTTTCTTTCTTTAAAGATTTTTATTCATTTGAGAGAGAAAGCATGAACAGGGGAACAGTAGGCAGAGGGAGAAGCAGACTCCCCTCTGAGCAGGGAGCCTGATACGGGGCTTGATCCCAGGACCCTGGGATTATGACCTGAGCTGAAGGCAGATGCTTGACTGACTGACCTATCCAGGTGCCCCAAGGATTTTTCTTTAGAGCAGAATAAAGGGAAAGGTAAGCTATCCAAAATAGTCCTTGCTAATGGTGAAAAAACCTTCCACGCTATACCTTGAGTTTAGCTTTCTCTCTACTGACCATTCCATAGAAGTATCACATTTGCCCAGAAATAAACCTTCACATCTATAGTCAATTCATCTTTTTTAGGATTTATTTATTTATTTGAGAGAGAGAGTGTGTGTGTGCATTCAGAGCAAGGAGCAATGGGAGAGGGACAAGCAGACTCCTTACCAAGTGGGGATCCTGAAATGGGGCTCATGACTTGAGCCAAAATCAAGAGCCAGATGCTTAACCTACTGAGCCACCTAGGCGCCCCATATAGCCAATTGATTTTTAAAAAGATTTTATTTATTTGAGAGAGGGAGAGAGCGTGAGAGAATAAGAGATCAGGAGCAGAGGGGAGGGGTAGAGAGAGAAGCAAACCATTTGCTGAGCAAGGAGTGGGATGTGGGACTCGATCCCAGGACCCTGGGATGATGACCCAAGCTGAAGGCAGACACTTAACATTTTGCACATGTGCGTCTGAAAGAATAAAGTTGTACCCTTACCTTCCATCACATTCAAAAACAAATAAATAAGTAAATAGATCAGAGACTCAAATTTAAGAGCTTAAACTACAAAACTCTCTGAAGAAATTCCAGAGGGTTCTTTGAAATGACACCAAAATCACAAGGCAGCAAAAGAAGAAAAATAAATAAATTGAACTTGACCAAAATGGAAAACTTTTGTGCATCAAACAACACTGTCAAGAGAACAAAAAACAACCCAGACATGGGAGAAGAGATTTGTAAATCCTACAGCTGATCATTATAAACCTCCAGGAGGATCTAAGAATTCCTATAACTCAAAAACAAAAGGCAGGGGCGCCTGGGTGGCTCAGTGGGTTAAGCCTTTGCCTTCGGCTCAGGTCATGATCTCAGGGTGCCAGGATCGAGCCCCGCATCAGGCTCTCTGCTCAGCAGGGAGCCTGCTTCCTCCTCTCTCCCTCTTTGCCTGCCCCTCTGCCTACTTGTGATCTCTGTCTAATAAATAAATAAAATCTTAAAAAAAAAAAAAACCTGAAACCCAAAAAGACAAACCTCCCAGTTAAAATGGGCAAAGGACATGAAGAGACATTCCTCCAAAGAAGATACACGAATGGCTTATGAGTACATGAAATGATGCTCAACATCATGAGTCATCAGGGAAATGGGATTCAAAACCCCAGGAGATACCAAATCATACCCATCAGGGTGACTACAATAAAAAGGGGGGTAATAAGTGTTGCCACGGATGCGGAGAAATTGGAATCCTCATACATCGCTTGTGGGAAGGTGAAATGGTACAGCCTCGGCGGAAAGTAATTTGGTGGCTCCTCAAATGTGAAACCTTGCATGACCATTGGATCCAGCAACACCACAGCTAGGTATATGCCCGCAAGGAACTGGAAACAGAGATTCAAACAGCTATCTGTACCCCCATACCCATGGCATCCTTATTTACAAAGGTGGAAACAAGCCAAGTGTCCATCAACAGGTGAGTGCATAAATGGAACCCATACAGTGGGACATTGTTCAGCCTTAAAAAGAAATGAAGTCCTAACATATGCCACAACCTTGGATGGGCTCTGAAAGCATTGTGCTATAGGGTGCCCGGGTGGCTCAGTCGGTCAAGCATCTGCCTTTGGCTCAGGTCACGATCCTGGAATTCCGGGATCAAGCCCCACGTAGGGCTCCCTGCTCAGTGGGGAGTCTGTTTCTCCTTCTCCCTCTGGCCTACCCCACCCCCCGCTTGTGTTGGCTCTTTCCCTCTCTCAAATAAATAAATATAATCTTAAGGGGAAAAAACATTATGCTAAATGATATAAGGCAGACAGAAAAGGCTTGGAGGATTCCACTCATACTAAATATCCAGGACGGGCAACTTCGTAGAGACAGAGAGGAGATTAGGATGACCAGGGCCTGGCAGGAGTAGGGGAATGGGGAGTTATTGCTTCATGGGTACAAAGCTTTTGTCTGGGGTGATAAAATATTTTGGAAATAATAGTGGTGTTAGTTTTACACTGTGGAATTAATTCATGCTACCGAATTATATACTTAAAATGGCTAAAATGGTTGCATTTTTTTTTTTTTACCAATTAAAAAAAAAAAAAACAGTAAAAAGAGGCATTCTTTTTAGCCTCCAACATAGTGAGTTGTAATGGTGAAGAGGGTCTGAGGGGTTAATGAGCAAGTCCCTGGATTGGATTAAGAATGTCCAAACAAAGTAAAAAGAGGAAGGTAACCCTCAGAGTGAGGCGTATATATACATCAGGTAAACAAGCATCCTGGCCAGAAGCAGAGAACAGAAGACTCCTGACGAGTCTGGGACCCCTGCTCACCATCAGTCTGGAGGAAGTAGTCAGGTCCACCAAACACAGCACAGGTTCCTCAACTGCTTCTGGTCCACTGTCTAGGGAACACCTGTCTTCCAATCTTTTGACAGAGGGGTGCTGCAAAGCTTACAAGTCATAGCCACCATTCAGCCCCAAAGAGATGTGGGAAGCCAGACCAGGCAAAGGCCATGAACCGAGTCTGTGTACCAGAGGAGCCAGCGCCACTGGCAGTGGGGGGGTCTCATGACCGTGTCCAGCACCTGGTTACCCCTCAGGCCCTGGACTGTCCCATGGTGGCTTGGACAACCGAGAGCTACAGTATTCATTCTCATCTGCATTTCGGATGAAACGCGTCTGCTTCCGTGTGGTTCATGAGACCAAGGGAGTCCGTGTCCTTATCTTCTCATCTCCCAGTCCCTCAGTTTCCCTACTGGCAACCCTGCCACTTAACTACTCACACCTGCCTGTTTGGGGTGGCCCACATCCTGGGACCGGGTCTTGCAATGCTGGGGAATGGAACACACTTCCGCACAAAACTGGTCTATATTCTCTAGGTCTTCTGGTTTGAATCTTGTGTTTGTGGAGCCAAATGCTTACCAGCTTCTTACCTTCTCCCCTGTACCGCCCTATGGCCCCTCCCCCCATTTCCTTCTTTTCAGTTTCAGGAACGGTGTTCCCACCTGCTCTTAGTCTCACGGCTTACCTTCACCCCCAGGCTGGTGTTGTTCTTGATCTGGGCTCCCTGGGCTTTGCCCTCCTGCTTTATGTAGCCATGTTACCCCGGGCGGGGGGGTCTTTACTCCGGGTCCGTCCACCTGCTTCAGAACACCAGCTCTAATCTGACTGCAAGTTTCCTCTCTCCCAACCCACTCTGTGATTACCTTTGCCTAGAGTCTTAGCTCTGATGGATAATACCCTTCTTAGTCCTGGTGACAATGAAACCAAGGTGTAAGCCCAGCCCTTTTAAATAGAAAATAGATCTCTTAAATGTTGTTCCAAGAAGCCTAAAATTATAAAGTGATGACGAACATCCCAAGAACACATTTTACTCCCAGTTACTTTTGGAGCTAAACGCGGTCACTAAACATGCACTGGCAACAACAGCTTACCCAATAGACAAATTCAACCTGTGCTTAGCACTCCTATGAAGTAAGGCAACCCCCGCCCACAATAGTTGAAATCATTTGAGATTTGGTATTTCACAAATAGAATTGAAGGAGTCATTGTGGAAAACCCAGAATTTGTTGGGTTTCCTTATACTTATTTTTTGCTGAATATTGTTTTTAGTTGATTTACATATACCAGCAGGCGTCAGAATTTCTCCACACCTAGGGTCTCCAAAGGTTTTTTATAAAACCATGGACGGCCACCTTGTGACGGAGATATGCGGATTCCCCATAATCCCAAGGGATAAAAGTGATCAAGTTCCAAAATGGGTGAGGTCTAGGTTGGCACATTTGCTTCAGGCCATCTCTTGGATGCAGAAGCTGAATAATTGAAATTCAAAGCTAAAGCAAAGCTAAGACTAACAGACGTCCAGGTTCAGGTTTCAGCGAGTCACAGAAAGGCAACTAAAGTTCAAAGAACAGGCATTTGGCTCTATTTTTTTTTCTTTTTATAAAGAGCTCTTATGAAAAGAAAGTTAATTTCTGTGACTCATAAACAGAAGATCTCCAAAGCTCCATAAGGCTTCTATGCAATTATGTCAGAATGACTTGATGAGAAAATCAATAATCCCATGTTTCCTATGAGTGCATCTGTGAATACGGTATGCACTTCATGAGAGCAGGGTTAAGGAAACGGTGTTACTTGTCAAGGAAAGAAGGGGACTCCCTCTGGTTAGTAACGAGAGCATCTTCACGTGCACCAGGGCGCCCAGATTTGACTTTGCCACACAGCAAGAGCATTTGTGAGAAACAGCAGCTCATTCTCCAACCCCTAGGTAGGTCCTAACTTGGGCTGCTAAGAAATTATGGAGGTAAGCCATGTGGGGGGTTCCCAGGTGTGGAAAAGCCTCTATACCCTCTACACCAGGAATAGCTGAGAACAGGGAGGGCCCCCTAGGACCTCACAGCACTGAGATAGAAAATACAAGATCAGAAAAGAAGACTCAGGCAAATGTCCAAGAAAGACTCTAATATTTACCCACTAGCTTACTTGACTTCTACATGTTACCACAGCATCACAGGGAAAAAAAAAATCCTTTCTGCAAACATGAGAAAGGTTACCTCCAAAGAAGATGTCAGTTGCACATAAAGGTTCAAAGAACACACGCATTGCAATATCTCCAGCGTCTTATTCTTACAAATTGTTTCTGAAAGTGATGCCAATGGCCGGTGACCCCCAGTAAGCTCTCGGCTGACTTCAGCCACCCTCCACCCAGCTTTGGAGCCCAGTCAGCTCCTCGTCTCCAAGGGCCTTCTAAAGGAAAAGGAAAAGGGCCTCCCCAACTCCGAGGAGCCAGAGCAGTGCAGGGAGATCAGGACCTGAGGAAAACAGACAGGCCGAGGGGACAGTAGCGGGAGGTGGAAGCCCCCATTTCACTCAGGAAGGATGGATCCTTTCTCCAGGTCCAGCTCCAGCCCTGAGAACAGAAATGAAGGAGGAGAGACCCAAGCTAGGTAGGGCCCTGCCTCCACATAGCTATCTGAGTGCCTTCCCTCGGCCAATCAAAGGTCCACTCAGGCCTCTCCCATAGAGTCCAAGTTCCTATAGCCAACTGTCTGCTCAGCTCCTCCATGTAGATGTTGGATAAGTTTCTCCAACTGACCGCGCCAAACCCCAGATTCCGGGTCTTTGTCTGCCTTCTTCAAACGCACCCACGGTGCTCTCAACCTCTCTGAATGCAACTCTGTGCTTGCAGTTACTTGGATTTAAGACCTGGGCCCCCTTCTTGACTGCTCATTTTCCCTCAAACCCTACATCCAATCCATTAGCAAATACTGTTGGCTCCATCTTCAAACTGTATCCGGAATCTGATCACTTCTCATCTCCACCTCCTCCGTGGTGGGGCCACCATTGTCTCTGCCCTGGATGACGGCAATGCCCCCCCTCCATGTTTCTACTTTTGTTCTCCTATACCCTGTTCTAAACATGGCGGCCAGACTAATCCACTTTAACTGTACTCAGACCATGTCACTCCTGCTCAGCACCCTGCCATGGCTCCCCATTCCATTCACAGTCAAAGCCAAAGTCCTAATTATGGTCCATGAGACTGTACTTGATCTGGCCTTCCATTGTGCCTTCTTCTACTGCTTCCCCTCATGCATTCCACCCCAGCCACACCTTTCACGTTGTTCCTTGAAAATGCCAAGCACACTCTTACTCTATAGAGTCTTTGTTCAGACTCTTTCCCCTTTCTGGAATTCTCTCCTCCATCCCAGATCCATTTCCTCCTTCAGTTCTCCACTCAAATGGTACCTTATTTAAATGACTCCCCAGCCCCACTCTGGAAATTCACAACTCTTTTCTTCAGGCTCCTTTTCCCTTTACCTGCGATTACCACTTACCACGTAGCTAGTTTAGCTTTGATCCCTCTAGTATATTTGGGTCTTGAGATGGGAAAAGTTAGACTTTCTTCTCTGCAGGAGATAGGGGCAGGGAAACCTACTCTTTTCTCTAGAAATATTCCTCAGTGTCCAATGTCTCCTGTTCCTCCTTGCAAAGCCAGAACCATCGAGAAGCTTAGAGTGGCATAGGGGTTGGCCCTACGACTCCAGACAGATCACAACTGAGGCAACTGAGCTGAACAGCTGCTGGGCCCCCATTCAGTGGGTTCTGCAGTTCAGGTGGGCCAGCTCTGGGATGCAATACCACTGGCTCACCCCCAGCCTTCTCTGTTGCCTATTGCCATGAGTCTGTAAATGCTGCTGGATTAGGGTCCTCCTCTGTTTGGTTCACTGCTGTTTTCCTAACACTTCTATCAGTGCTTAGGGCAGAGTAGATGCTCAGTAAGTCTTTGTAGGATAACGAACGAATGAATCCATGAAACGAATCAGTACCAGAATGACCTTGCCTCCTGCCTGTATCTGCATCACAGCTCTTTCTGCATTCTTCTCTCCCAACCTGTCAGCTCTCCCTGGCTTAACTTCCTCAATTCTTTTTGTGTTCCACCTCTTACGATAACTTTTCCACATCTCTTCCCCATTCCCAGTCCACAGCCCAAGCGCTGCCTGGACCGCCAGTACGGTTGGTGGGGACCTCAACAATGGCCATCCTGTCCTGTTCACTGGAGCGCCTACTGCAGGACAGGTGTCATACTCAATGCATGGAGCACATTCTATTTGAGCCCAAGAACAATATGTGGATGACATCTCCAAACAAAGCCAGCTACCCTCCACGTGCCCTCAGATCAGGCCTCCTCCCTCCGACCAAGGGAAAGGGGTGCTTTTTCTGCCCTTGGTGCCCTAACTGGTGACCTGCCCAACTGACCTTCCTTAGCTCTGCTTCCCACGATCCCATCCAAGTGCCTTCAAGAGCAATCTCCCAGGGGCGCCTGGGTGGCTCAGTGGGTTAAGCCGCTGCCTTCGGCTCGGGTCATGATCTCAGGGTCCTGGGATCGAGTCCCGCATCGGGCTCTCTGCTCGGCAGGGAGCCTGCTTCCCTCTCTCTCTCTCTCTGCCTGCCTCTCCATCTACTTGTGATTTCTCTCTGTCAAAAAAATAAATAAAATCTTAAAAAAAAAAAAAAAAAAAAAAGAGCAATCTCCCAGAGTCTAACTCACCCTATTCATTGTAAGGCCCAAGTTCTGACTCTCCAGGACACCTCGCCGCGAGCCCACCTCGAGGATGACCCCCGGGAGGACTGAAGCCTGGATTTCAGCTGCCGGTTGTAGCGAATTCTCCCAGAGTCCCAGTTCCCATCCTGTCCTCTGACAATCCAGCCCAAGGGACCCACATCACTGTGGAGTGCATTCTCTGTATGTTTTGTCTCTAACCAAAGATTTAAAAATCTGTGCCTGGGAATGGAGTGAAAAGCATTTTTGGAAATATTCAAAACATGCATCTCTGTTCCTCAATGAGAACCAAAGCCGAAGATGTGACGTTTATAGGACCTGTCAGTGGAAAAGATTACTTTTCTTAAAATACATTTGTTAAATGATAGGTAAAACAGCAAACGGATGGGAACCTACAACTGGGAGACATCACAGGAAGGGGGAAATATGATTTTTATTATAAACATATGCATTTTATTATTTCTCCCAGTGAGGATGGGGATTGAGAGGCTGCAGCTGTGACAGGGCAGGGGGAGAGCCGTATTTTTAGACCTGTCACTTTAAAATATACCTTCTCCTGCTTTGCAGCAACCAATCTCTAAACAAGGCCCTCTTGGAGCCTGAACACAGGCGAAGATGAATATACACGGGAAACAAATGACTAGCTCCCCTGGCCCTCAGGAACCCCCGGGGCTGCGTGGCCGCCCTAGAACTTGGCTTGGCCCCACCCCCACCCAGGCCCCACTCCAGCCCAAAGGCCTGGGGCGCAGCCCCTCTGGAACGGTGGGAAACACCAGTGACTCCCCCACCTCCCCTCTCTAGTCCTACCTGGTACCAGGTCCTATTGGTTCTTTCCCCAGAAGCCTCTTCTGCTGGGAACAAACAAGGGGCTACCGCTTCGTGGGGCCGCCTATGTGCTGTGGACACATTGCCTTTCATCTACTCCACTTCCCCACGAGCCAAGCACGGGGATTGGCCCAGTTTACAGAGAAAGAGACAAGTTAAGGTTTCCCACTCCAGGTTAAGGGGCTTGCCCACGCAAGCTCCGAAGGCCTTGCCCACGCCCTAGGCCGTGCCGTGGCTCCAGCGTGCTGGCTGCCAGCCTGGGCGAGGTGCTTCCCACCCCAGGGCCACCTCGCTGCCACCGCCCCCCTGCCCAGCCACCCCGACGCCAGGACACGGAGCCACAGCCCAGGCCACAAATTCTTCTTTCTCTACCTCCCCGCCTTCCTAAGGTCCTATCGATTCCCTGGGAATCTTATTCCAGAATCCTCACCCTGGCCCCGGACACCCTCCTTGAGCAACCCTTTCTCTCCAGCTTCTCTCCACCAGTTACCCTCCCTCGCCTCCCCCTCGCGGACACCCTTGCAGGCCCTGGTCACTCCAGCCGCAGTGTCTCTGCTGATGCTGTCACCCTCCACCGCAATTGCCTTCTGCCTACTACGCCCCCCAACCCTGGCTTCAGCCTTCACCAAGGACTCTGCGAAGAGGCGAGCCCTCTCTCACGGTCAGATCTACTTCTTGCGTGTACCCTCCATTACAGCTTCAAATTTTCTCCTGTGGCTCTCTTCTGCCGGCAACACGCTGACCTACTCCTCCTCTGGTGTGTGGTCTGGGCACCATATCCGGGCACAGAGCAGGTCCCCCATGGTTTCAGGCTGGTTTTGACTTGATGCTACGGAGTCCAGGACTACTGGGGTTTCCCCAAAGCAGAGTGCGGCAGGGGAGCGAAGGAACCCTTCAGGAAGCCACCAATTAGTTCACAGCCCTGTGGCCATCTCCACACCCGAGCTGGCTATCCAGGGAGCTGAAAAGCACTGGGTCAGGCCTTTCCACCAAGTGACTGGTCTGTTCGCATCCTGAAGTCAAGCAGTGCCTTTCTTCCTTGTGGCATCCAGAACCAAAGGCACTCATAGGCACAAGTAGGAGTGACAGGCACTTTAGTACCAACATGTCATCACCTACAGGGGACGGCTCTGCCAGCGAGAAGAGGAGTTCTCCAGCCACTTTGCAATGCCTGAATTACGGGTTTACTCAATCTCTCACGCTGCCAGGCTCAACATTTTTGTTTACTGCTCTTGTTACCCTTGGCGTGGTTTCCGAGCTCGGGAAGGCAGAATTCTCCCAGGCTCGCAGCTCCCTAGGGACTCCAAAAAATACCTTGCCTTAAACTCCAGCTCTTCCTCGGCTCATAGGCATCTCTGCCCCTACCCCCACCCACCTGCCCACGATGCCATCTGGGTTCTCAGGCCTGCAGAGAACATGTCCATGTCCACGTCTGGGTGCTTGTTTTCAAAACCATTTCCTAGTGAAATATCGTCATTTTGGGAAACGAGTCTGTCAGGAAGTCATTTCAGGCAAAAATCAAATCCACAGCACTCTACACAAATAACAAACAGCCTGCAAAGCCCTTCAGTGGGACTCCAAGGGCTGCTATTTGGAAGGGAGGTCAGGAAGTGAAGCATAAACATCTCATGTTCTAGAAGGCTGGCCTGGGGGCTGCGTACAGATGTGAGAAGCCACAGGCTCTGGGGCCTGGCCTCTGAGTACCGTCTCTTTATTTTATTTTATTTATTTTATTTTATTTTGGGGGGATTGATTTTTGGCCACCAGGACACTGAGTCACCCGGACCTCAATTAACACTGGAAATGCTACTCAAACAGATTGACTGTTTATCAGGGTGATGGGCCATTTTCACTGAGTATTTATTTTTTAATTAGCCAAAGTGCTAATTTGCTTAGCGTTACTTGGCATAATGGGTGCTGAGAGGTCTTTGAATCTTCAGATGGTCCCTTTAGTCACTCGCTTTCCAATTCCAATTCACGCTGGCTCCTTAGGCATTTTGCAGAAATGGATTAACTCTATGTAGTCCAACACCTTTGTTTCCTGAAACTAGTGTGAAAACAAGCACTGTGACTCCTGGAGTGTCTCAAAAGGAAGATGAGTTAACAATAGTAGACTCTTCTCAAAACACCTTTCATTGAAAGAGCACAGCATATTTCACGAATGTTAACTACTTAAATCTCCCCCCACACCTGCATCCTGAATCTGGACCATCCAGCTAGATCTCCCTGGATGAAATGTAGTCCTATCTAGAATAAAATCCCCATGCGGAAGCTATAATTGCTAGAGTTTCAAGTTGACAGTTTTTGGTTAACATCCAAAAAGTTGCTAATGCCGTAATGAGATCTTCATTGGAGGTCCCATTGGATCAAGATCTCCCTCCACGTCGCGCCCCCCCCCCACCGCCCCCATCTAATTGGAAAGGTGATGCTTCCAGGCCTATGTTTCTCAAATGTAACCCATGGGCTGTAAGGTGCCTTCACTTTTGCAGGGACTGGCTTGAAATGCAAGAACAGGATGTGCTGATGGTTGGGTGAAGATCCTAGGCCAGAGCTAAAAGCAAATGGGAAGTGGAGGCAAAACCTGGCCGAATTCATTCTGACTTGACTGCTAAAAATTCCCCAGAATTTGTAACTAAGAGAAGTGGGAGTTCTCCTCTACCACTGCCATCACTGGCCTGGGAAAAAAAGCGATGTGGCTGGTAAGGGAATCTAGCTACTTGGTGTAAGAAGGAAGCTGTGGGACTTCCTGGCTGGCTCAATCAGTGCATCTCTTGATCTCGAGGTCATGAGTTTAAGCCCCATGTTGGGAGTAGAGGTGACTTAATTTAGAAAAAGAGAGAAGGACGATGTGACCACACGAAAGGGTGGGCTCATTTCCTCATTCAATTTATTATACATGAAGACGTCTTCTGGTCCACCTAAAGTTCCCTGACATGCCTTTACAGGAAGGCCAGGCTCAGGAAGTTCAACATGAAGTGGATTTCTAGGGTGTTGGCCCTAGGGGAGTGATTCGCATGCTGGTTTGTTTTTACCATGGCTCCCTGTCCCTTGGGAAAGCTTGACTTACTTGGCAGCTGACCTTGATAGAGTCTTCAATGCTACTCTGCAATCGTATTTTGGTCCTTAGTCATCTAAGATGATGATGACGACGACAAATCTAAGACTTGTCACTCTTCAAATCTGTGGCCCCCCTCTGCTTCCCCCACTCTTAACAGCATGCCTTGCAGATGCCCTAGCAGACATACATGCTTCGGAATAGGAACTTTCTTCTTCCCTCCCCTGTCTTCCGATTTAAATGTAGGTATGTGTTTCCCAAGATGAGGGTGTCCTACCTCATCTCCAGTGTCTTGATATCAATCCCTCCCGGCTTGGAGCCCTTGATACGTGGCTCATGATGTCCAATTTCTATGTCTTCAAACTTTCCCTCTCTGCTCACTTCCTCCCCCCAATCCATAATTGTGCTTAAGTCTCAATTTGAAGGAGTCATCTTCTTTTGCTTGCCCATAAAAGATTAGATTCCACAGAGCTCTGTCCTCAGCTGGCTCACAATCTCCCTGCTGATCTGATGCACTCCCATTGTTCAAACACCTCCAAAACACCACATTTCCCTCCGATAAGACCCACAGCTCTCTCCCTTCATTTTCTTATGAGTTCCAGGCCCGTGTTTCCAAATGCCTTCCGATGACAGAGAGCTCCACCTAGAAAGGTTGAGAGAAGGCCCATAGGCCTTTCAACACCTGTGTCCAAAGTGAAAACACCTTCCCCATCTCCCACTCTCATCTGGGTCCTTTACCTGTTTCCCCTCTCTCCGTTGATAACAACAGCCACCAGACACCCGGGTCCAAAACATGGAAGTCACCAGCACTTGGCTCCCTGATTTTGTACATTACATCGGATATTTACATGTCCATTCTACTTCCTTAATATCGCCGTCTGGGAATTCCGTTCCCTCTGTCCATATTGTAGTAGTCAGGTAGTCATGTCATGTCAATTCTACCTGCTTAACAATTCCAGTGGCTTTGTTCTTTATTTGCCTCCCAATTTACTGATCTTTTTAAATTTATTTTTTAAGTAGGCTCTACACCCAACACGGGACTCACTCATGACCCTGAGATCAAGAGTCACAGGCTCTCCTGACTGAGCCTGAGAGGTGTCCCTGCACTATTTCTGCAGGCATGTGACTGGTCTCCTTGTTCCCTCTAGGCCCCTCCAATCTGTCCCCCCTAATGTAGAAAGAGCTGACCAGCGCTTCCTCTGAACTAACCCGGCATGTTATCTTCCCTCTACTCTAAGTCAGTCCTCAGGATAGCACGTGTTACATGCTATGATCATCTGTTCGCCTGTCAGTGAGCCTCCCACTGGATCTAGAGCTGCTTGAGGGCAGGCTCACTGTTTACTCTGACCCACCTTTAATTCAGAGTAAGTACATGTGATTCTGTTTAGCTGCATCCAATAAAAGACATTGTCCCCATACCTACCAGAATGACTAGTTTCTAAAAAAGACAGATAATACCAAGTGTTGGAACAACTTGAACTCACATTGCAAGGCTGAGTATAAATCAGTACAAACACATTGGAAAACCGATATGGCTCTAAGACAGCTAGGTAGGTAGATGGGGAGAGAGAGAGAGAGTCTATGAATAAGCCACATTCACTTTTAGGTATATTCCCAACATAAATGTCTACATACGTGTACTCAAAAGACATAAACAAGGGCATTCACACAGCACTATTCATAGTAGTTCCCAGATGGACACAACACAAATGTCTGTTAACAAAAAAATACAATATGGCATTGAGAAGGAAGGAATGATTTCTATTAAAAACATGGAGAAGGAGCAACTGGGTGGCTTCATCATTAAGCGTCTGCTTTTAGCTCAGGTCATGATCCCAGGGTTCTGGGATCAAGCCCCATGTCGGGCTTGCTTCCCCCTCTCCTGCTCTGCTTGCTTGTGCTCCATCTCTTGCTGTGTGTGTCTTTCTCTGTCAAATAAATAAATAAAATCTTTAAAAAAAAAAAGTGCTTGGAGAAATCGCACAATGTTGTGCGAAAGAAGCCAAACCAAGGAATGCACAGTGCGGAGTTCCATTCACAGAGAGTTAGAAGGTGAGCACAATTCCTCTACGACATCAGTTGTCCAGTTAGTGACCATCCCTGGAGGCGACTGCATGACTGGGCGGGACCAAGGGGCTTCTATGAAGCTGGTAACGCTCCAGTTCTGAGCTGGGTAACTGCCACGTCGCTACGTTCCGACTATGAAAATTCATCAAGCTGCCACTTAGGAGTCGTGTGCCTTTTTATGCATCTGTTATATTTCGTTGAAAAGTTCACTTGAAAAAAACGCGTGTTTTGAACCATAGTAGCCTCATCTTTGAAACTTTTCGAGCGTTCTCGGAGCTTCGAAAATTGTAAGGTATTTCACGTCCAAGTCATCTCTTGAAATCCGTTTCGAGGATGGCTTTCATCTCCCGCAGGGTCTGTTGCTGTTCTCCAGATGCGGCTCTGCGCTGGTCATCTCTCCCCCTCTCCACCCCGCTTCGTCCTCTCCACTAACACCCACCACATCTGCTCACACCCTCCTCCTCTACTCGAAATCCTTTAGGGGATCCTCTTCGTGGAACAAAAGGCCCGGAAACATAGCCACAGACAGGAAGACGGAGGTCTAAGAGAAAGACAAGTGCGGTAAGGAGGGAAGAGCAGGGAATCGACAGCTCAGGTCAGACCTACAAGAACAGAGACAGGTTTGAAAGAACAACGGGCGATCAAGGGATCCGGCCCCGGAGGACGTTCTCCCTCCGCTGGAGTCGATCACACTGGAAGACTCCGGTCCGTGCAGCGAACCGTGGCCACTTCCCACTAACTCCGTGTCACTGCTCACCCCTCCACGGGTAGCTCAGGTCAGGATGCACGGCTGCGAGGGCCACCCAAAAGCTGCAGGGACTCCCGGTGTCCTGCAGAGCTCTCTGTGCGCCCCCCCCCACCCCCGCACACTCCAGGGCTGGGACTTCCTTCCATCAGAGTCGCTGAGAGCCAGGAACCTGCAGAAGCAACCGCAGCCCTACCCCAGATCTCAGCTCCTCCCCAAGTGCATAGGGCTGAGACAGAGACACTGTCCCCTCTATTCCGTTATGGCCTCAAGGGCGTGAGGCTGATGCCCTTCTGTGGACCTTAACCCAGAAGAGGTACCGCCTCCTGCCAACCCCTTTTTGAGCAAAACTCTCATTTTTCAATCTGTCTTTAGTAAGTTCACCAACCCTTTACTCTTGAGCCCACAACAACTCTTTCTTGGTGTTTACTATACATTGCCCAGATGGATTCGGGAAAGAAGCAGGTGATCATACACCCATAGAATGCTCCTGTTTTATATGATTGATATATATATATATATATATTTTTTAATTTCAGTGGCTATATAAACACATTTGGATATACACACATGAAAGTATATCTGTATATACATATATACACACATATATATATGTGTGTGTATATATAATATATACATACATACATACATATACATACATACATATACACACACATATATATATTATATATTATGTGTATATATGTGTGTGTATATATGTATATATATGTGTATATATATGTAATCCAATATAATTCAAATATACATATATATAAATGTGTATATATGAAAAATATGGGGCACCTGGCTAGCTCAGCTTGTGGAGCATGAAACTCTTGATCTGAGTTGTGAGTTCAAACCCCACATTGGATGTGGAGTCTACTTAAAATATATATATTTTTAAGATTTTATGTATTTATTTATTTATTTGTTTGTCAGAGCGACAGAGAGAGAGCAGAAGCAGCCAGAGCAGCAGGCAGAGGGAGAGGGAGAGGCAGGTCCCCCGCTGAGCAGGGATTCCTGACATGGGGCTCGATCCCAGGACCCTGAGATCAAGACCCAAGCTGAAGGCTAGACGCTTAACTGAGTCACCCAGGTCCCCCTAATTAAAAAAATATATATATATTTTATATAATATAAATAATTTATATATATAATATAATAATTTATATATATATGGAAGGAAATATACCAAAATGTTAATTGTGTCTTTTAGAAATGAAATTATATGTAGTTTTATTTTCTTCTTTGTGTTTCTCTATGTCCTATCATTTTTATTTTTTATTTATTTTTTTTTAATTTTTTAAAAATATTTTATATATTTATTTGATAGAGAGAGAGATCACAAGCAGACAGAGAGGCAGGCAGAGAGAAGGGAGAAGCAGGCCTCCTTCCAAGCAGAAAGCCCGATGTGGGGCTCAATCCCAGGACCCTGAGATCATGACCCGAGCTGAAGGCAGAGGCTTAACCCACTGAGCCACCCAGGCGCCCCTGTCCTATCATTTTTAAATGCACATACTTTTTTTTAACAAGGAGAAAATCCCCCAACATCTTCTTTTACTCAAAAATTAAAGGGGTCACCTGGGTGGCTCAGTGGGTTAAGCATCTGCCTTCAACTCAGGTCATGATCTCAGAGTCCTTGGATCAAGCCCCGCATCGGGCTCTCTGCTCAGCAGGGAGCCTGCTTTCCCACCCCCCTTTTCTCTGCCTGCCTCTCTGCCTGCTTGTGATCTCTGTCAAATAAATAAATAAAAATCTTTTAAAAAAATTAAAAAGCATTTCCACTTCCAGGATAGCAGAATAAGCTGTTAACAGCACAACCTCCCTGAAGATAACAATTACAAATTACTCAAAGAGAAAAGAAAGAAACCTAGAGATTCTGCCAAGTAAAAAACAAAACAAGAGGCACCTGGCTGGCTCAGTCAATAGAGCATGTGACTCTTGGTCTCAGGGTTGTGAGTGTGAGACCCATGTTACGTATAGAGATTACGCAAAAAATAACTAAATAAAATATTTTTTTTTAAAAAACAGGCAGATTTTGGATGGGAACTGAAATGGGGAAGAAAAGACTGGTATGGGGTCAGTTTCCATTTTTCTAGCTTATAGCCAGAGCCCACACTACTGTTACTGTGTGACACAAGACAGCTAAAACTCCAATAGAAAACCTTTCTGGGGATGTCTAGGTGGCTCAGTCGTTAAGCATCTGCCTTTGGCTCAGGTCATGATCCCAAGGTCTTGGGATCGAGCCCCTGCTTGGTGGGAAGCCTGCCTCTCCCTCTCCTACTCCCTCTGCTTGTGTTCCCTCTCTCGTTGTGTCTCTCTGTCAAATAAATAAATAAAATCTTTGGGGGAAAAAAAAACCCTTTCTGGCCTGAAGAACCAGATGTCAGAACTCAGGGTAACTACAGCCACTTGAAAATGCCAGAAGAATTCAAAGGAGGGAAGCAGAACAGAAAAGGCCCATACTCTGTGCATAAACTTATATGTAGCCAAGGTCTCTGGCTGACCCCAGGACCCTTGAATCATACATGCCTAGGGCAGACTCAAATCACATTACGGCTAGGGCTAAAAGATCTGAACTGATAACTGAGCTGAGCTGGCAAGATAGAGTTTGCAGTCTGAGCCTCACCAACTTAATTCCTCACTAAAACAAAAAACATGAACACTGTTGGAGGACCATACAAAAATCCAGAGACTCTATACAACCTGACAATTACAATGTCCTGCATATGATCAGAATTACCAAATATACAAAACAAAAGTAAACAAACAAAAAACAAAAACAGGGCACCTGGATGGCTCAGTCGGTTGTGTGCCTGCCTTTGGCTCAGGTTGTGATCACAGGGTTGTGGGATCAAGCTTGGCATCACGTTCCCTGCTCAGTGGGGAGTCTGCTTCTCCCTCTCCCACTCACCCTGCTTGTGCTCTCTCTCTCTGTGTCAAATAAAATTCCAAAAACAAAACAAAAATAGGAAAATGTGACCCACCCATTCTAAGGCAAAAGGCAATCAGTTGAGCTCAACACAGAGATGACCTGAAGTTGGAATGATCAAGCAAAGATTTTGAAGGAGGTATTCTAATGATGGTCAATGAGGAGAAGAAAAATATGCTTGTAATGAATGTAAAAAAAAAAGGATATCTCAAAAAAAAAAGGAATAGAAACTATAAAAATGAATGAATTTTCAAAACCAAAAAGCATAGTATTGGGGGGAAAAAAACCCTGAATGGACTCAAGAGCAGAGTGGGAAAAGACAGAGAAAAAGGGAGCAAACACGAAGAGATCACTAGAAATATTCCGGTCTAACGGAGAACAAAGATCAGAAAATAAAATGACCAAAGCCACAGGGACCTGTGAGACAGTGTCAAAAGACCTAACATAAGGGAATTGTCCAAGAAGGAAAAAAAAATTAATAATGGCAAAAACATCCCAAAATTTGGTGAACACCAGACCGGATAAATATGAAGAAAACCACACCTAATGCATCATAATCAAGTAGATGAAAGTCAAGGATAAAAGGTAAATCTTGCATGTAGCCAGAGAGAAACAAAATATTATATAGAGAGAGGAATGAACATTCAAAGGACTGTAATCTGCTTTCCAGAAACCATGAAGGACGAATATAGTTGGAACATCTTTAAAGTGCTAAAAGAAAAGCTGTCAACCCAAAACTCTACAACCAGTTCAAGAATCTTTCAAGAATACAGATGAAGGGCACCTGGCTGGCTCAGTCACTAAAGTGTGTGACACTTGATCTCAAGGTCACGAGTTCGAGTCCCACCGTGGGTGTGGAGATGACTTCAAATAAAAAATCTTTTAAAAAACAAAGTAAAGATGAAACAAAGACATTTCGAATGAAAGCAAACTAGGAGAACTAGTTGTCAGGAGGCCTGTGCTATAGGAAATAAGCTCTTCAGACAAATGGGAAATCATACCAGAGGGAAACTCAAACCTCAGGAAAAAATGGAGAACAAAAGCAATAGTGACCAAATATAAACTCGGTAATCAAAGTATTTATTTAGCTAAATGTCTAGGTATAAAATATTGCAGGGGGCTTAAGGACTTACAAAGGATAACAAAAGGATTTTTTTAAAGATTTTATTTATTTATTTAACAGATGGAGATCACAAGTAGGCAGAGAGAGAGGAGGAAGCAGATTCCCCGCTGAGCAGACAGCCCAATGTGGGGCTCGATCCCAGGACTCTGGGATCATGACCTGAGCCGAAAGCAGAGGCTTTAACCCACTGAGCCACCCAGGTGCCCCAGATATCAAAAGAATTTACTGAAAAGACAGGATTCACATAGTATCAGTAAAGCCATATGCAGCTTCCTACTATTAAAGACATGGGTAGTCTCCGGTCTTCACTATAAATATGTGAAGGCTTTAACCAGTGTGGCTGAAGGAAGTGTCTCAGAGCTGATCAAAAATGGATCACTTTGTATGTGTCTCAAGGAGGTCTTTGTTTCCCAATGGCTGGTCTGTACTGGGGTAGTGACTTTTCTCTTCTCTCCGCCATTTTTAACAAAATGCATTGCTTTTCTACTTGTCCACAGGGGATACACGTGCACTGCTGGATACCTGGAAACTTCTAGTTTTATCTAGAAGTGTGATTTACATATACAACTGCAATGAAACATGTTTGTTAAGTTTTATTGGATTCAAAACTAAAAGTTATGATGAAATAGTGTTTGAAAACAATTACACAAATAATTTTCAGCTGCCCACAGGTCCTGTCCCCGTGCTTTAATAAGCCACCATTTTGCATCAGAGATGTCTCAAGAATTCTTTCTTGGTCATTGGCTCCGGACCTCACCCCAACGAACGTCACTTATACTCTAAAACTTCATCGTTTGGTGCCCAAATATGGAGCTTTGAGTCTTTATACCGGGACTCTGAGCTTCGGGGCAGAGTTGGGAAATCATGGGCTAAGGTCTTTTTTGGCACTCAGCTGTGCTACCTTGGATGAGTGGTGGTGCAGATATCAAGCAAACTCTTTTTCTGGCCAACTCTAACATAGAACTCTAAAAGTAAGGAGATTTTGGAAACTGTTCTTAACAAAGATGGAGAGTACAAGATACTGAAATGAGTACGTGCCATATTAGGACTACTTCTTTAGTTTTGATCAAATGAACAATGCATAAAATGGAAGCACAGCTGAGATAGAGCTTCAGCTAATTACCAACTCTTACACAATATGAACAAGAAATAAGTATTTAATGTAATAAGTCGCTCTTGTAATTTTAGCCCACTTGACAAATAGTGAAACTGATACTGGAAGTAAGGGGCTGTCTAAACCAAAAGTCAAAAATACGTATCACTTCTTTTATTATTGGCTAAGAAGGAAACAGATCTAGAGAAAGAGTATTTTCAATGGTAATTTTTCAATGTTTTTCAATGGTATTTCATAAAATGCCCAATGGATAACTTGGAAAACATATAATGACACAATAAAATTGAGGTTTTACATGAACACTTTTTGAAATAGAAAAAAATAATTTTCGAACACAATACTCAAAGAATTGTGGTTATAATATTACTTCTATACACTGTTAATGCAAATTGGCATGATCTTCTTAAGAAGCAAAATGTTAACAAGAACTCTTAAAAATGTTCATCCCACTTTTGGAAATTTCATTCACTAAAAAAAAAAAAAAAAAACAAGAAACGAATACCTGGCTGGCTCAGTTGGTTAAGTGTCTGACCCTTGAGCTCAGCTCAGATCTTGATTTCAGGGTCGTGGGTTCAGGCCCCATGGTGGGCTCCATGCTGGCCATGGAGCCTACTTTGAAAAAAGAAGAAGAGGAAGGAGAAGAAGGAGAAGCAGCAGCAGCAGCTCTGCCTATGCAAGTGTTCAATTGAGTATAATGGCAAATAGTGTGAGGCTGAAAACAACCATTCCCAAGAGGAGGGAAATGACTCAGCAAACAACTGTCCATTAATAGGATAGAATATTGGGGGAAATTGGGGCACCTGGGTGGCTCAGTCAGTTAAGTGTCACACTCTTGTTCTGGGCTCAGGTCATGATCTCAGCATTGTGAGATCAAGCCCTGCATCAGGCTCTGTACTGGGCATGGAGCCTGCTTAAGATTCTTTCTCTCTCTTGGGGCGCCTGGGTGGCTCAGTGGGTTAGGCTGCTGCCTTCGGCTCAGGTCATGATCTCGGGGTCCTGGGATCGAGTCCTGCATCGGGCTCTCTGCTCAGCAAGGAGCCTGCTTCCCTCTCTCTCTCTCTCTGCCTGCCTCTCCGTCTGCTTGTGATTTCTCTCTGTCAAATAAATAAAAATAAATGAAATCTTTAAAAAAAAACATATTAGGAAACTCTTGAAATACATTATGTGAAAAACAAATAATAGCATATAAAAATGTGAGCACTCTGATACTCACTAACAAAAGCACATGCTTATCATGATCATGACAGTACACATAGACATATGAATTCATTTGAAAAGCTTTATTGACCATTTACTTTGTACCAGGTATTGTACTGTGTGTAGGAGACACAAAGGTGAAAAAATATGGTCCCTGCTCTGCAGGAGATGTGGTCTGAGTGCAAGTCATACAATCAAAGTGCAAAGTGTGGGGCACGTAGCTGGCTCAGTCAGAGGAGCATGTGACTCTATCTCGGGGATGTGGGTTTGAGCCCCACGTTAAGTGTAGAGATTCCTCCTAAATAAAACCTTTAAATAAAGTGAAAAGTGTTATAATCCACAAACTGCTTTTGGATGGCAGAAGGAACATCAAAGCGTGCTGAAAAATAAGGGAAGACTTCACAAAGGAGCTAAGACATAGGTGGACAAGAATGAAAGGGAATATAAAGACCAGAGATCGCCTGTATTGGGATGGAATGATTAGGAGTCATTTACTTTTCCACTCTCAAATTCTTTATAATATTAGATGCGTTCATAATAAAAAAAAAAAAAAAAAAAAAACCTGGAAGCTGTAAAAATAAAACCTTTTATATCTGGCCACTGTGGAAAAGCTGTGTGTGAAATAATGGACAAATATAATGTAAAAATAAAGAAAATACATTTTGAAAGAAAATGTGAGGATTCTCTGGGCACCTTTCTCCTCCTCACGTCACACCATGATGGGCCAGGCAGCTCTCCAGAGGGAGCAACGACATTTCCTGGCCCCCTGCGCATGACGCTAACATGACGTCTACCCTAAATGGTGGCCAACTTACCTCCATCACGAGGATTAGTAATAGTCCGGCGTCTTCAGTTTGGGGGTTTTTATTTTGTTTTGTATCTGAAGCTAGGAAGTAGCCATTCCAGCAGAACTCCTCAGATTTCCAGGGGGCAATACCAATTTCGTGGGCTGAACGTTTGCCCCACAAAAAAATGCATCCGTGTCCTAACCTCCAGAAACTCTGATTACGACCTGACTTGGAAAAAGGGTCTTGGATAATGTAATTAAGCTAACGATCTTGAAATGAAATCATCCGAGATTTAGATTTAGGATGGGCCTAAGAGACAGAGGAGGAACTGGGCCAGGACACATAGAAAGAAAGCTGTGTGAAGATGGAATTGGGGATTGGAATCATGCAGCGGGAAAATGAGGAATGCCTAGAGCCCCCAGGACCTGGAAGAGGCAAGGAAGCTATGATGGTTAATTCTAAGTGTCAACTTGGCCAGACCACAGGATACCCAGATGCTTGCTCAAACATTACTCTGAGCTTTTCTGTGAGGGTGTGTTTCTGATGACATTAACATCAAATCAGAGGGCTTTGGGTAAAGAGATTGCCCTCCATAAGGGAGACAGGCTTCATCCAAGCAGTTGAAAGCCAGAGTAAAACAAAAAGATGATCCGACTCTCACCCCCAGCAAACTGACTTTCAGCTTGATGGGAGATATTAGCTCAGGCCTCAGCCTCCAACTGGAACACTGGTTCTCCTGGGTCTCCAGCCCACCAGCCCACCCTGCAGGTTTTGGACTTGTGAGCCCTCACATTCCTTATGATAAATCTCTCTCGCGCTCCATAGAATATACATATCCTATCAGTTCTGTTTCTCTGGGGAAGCCTGACACCCAAGGATAGTCTGCTAAAGGCTCCCGAGGGGGATACCTTGGCTGACACCTTGATTTCAGACTCCCGGCTTCCGGAACTGAAAGAACGCACTCACATTGTCTTAAGCCTTCTACTCGGTGGTGGTTTCTTATGGTAGCCCCAAGAATCTCAGAGAGTCCCCATGGCCTCTGACTTTTCAAGGATCTGGACCAAGTGGCCTTTGGACCATGTTCAGAAACAAGGACTTCCATGGGCATTTTAATTATTTTTTAAGATTTTATTTACTAGAGAAAGTGAGCACACGAGCAGGGGAGAGGGACACAGGGAGAGGAAGAAGTAGGCTCCCAGCTGAGCAGGGAGCCCTATGTGGGGGCTCGATCCCAGGGCCCTGAGGTCATGACCAGAGCTGAAGGCAGATACTTCACCAATGGAGCAACCCAGGGCCTCCTTCCATGGGCATTTTTATGTCCAACACAGGAGTCAGAGACATGTGTAAGAGTAAGAAGGCATAACATCATGGAAACACCCACACAGACCTGGATTCAAATCCTGGCTCTAGCACTTACTCTAACTCTCCTGGCAGGGAGGTCGTGGAGAGCGTAAGAGCCTCACTTGACCTCCATGAGGCTATTTCTTCATCTAAGCAATGAGGGGCCCTATGAGGAAGAGACATCATGCAGGTCACGTGCCTGGCCCACAGTACTAATGATAAATTGTGCCTCTTCTCCCTCCAACCCCTCCTTCTCTCCTTTGTGAGCTCCGTAGGCAATCCCATCTGGTCTGACATCCCTTGACCCCAGCCAGAATGCATGAACCACTTCTCCCAGCTTGTGGAGTGAGCACTCTGTTCTTGTCTCAGGAGAAAGCACCCTTTTCCCAACACCCCCCAGCACACACACACTAAAATCCTACTCCTCCTGAAAGCACAGCTCACGCTCCCCTGCCCCAGGAGGTCTTGCAATGCCCAGGCCAGTGTCCTCCCTCCTTCCTCTGAACTTCTAGAACACATTCTCTGAACAGGTCCTCTGACTCTTAGTGGCGTCTACCTTTTGCTCCCTCTCTTCTGTCTGTGCTGCCAGTTCCCAGCATGCAATCAGGCAGTCTGGGAACTAGAAAACATTTCCCATAGAAACAATGTCATGGATGATTGTCAAACTAGCGGAAAGAGTACGCAATACTCTATTGGGCTTGGAGCTTCTGGAAGGCAGGCCTCCCACCCATTCCAAGTATTATAATTACGATCCGTTCTGCATCAGGAGAAGCAAGCTAGACGGTGCCCCTCTGTTCTGGCGGCACCCTCTTGCCTAGCCGCCTCCTGGGCCCTGGCCCCGCAGCCTCGGCTTCCCCTGGGGCCCCAGCAAGGCCACCTACCTGCCTGTCGCCCAGGGCTCGGGGGACCCTCGGGAAAATTGGGTCACGGTGCGAGAAGGGGCCTCAGAGAGTCGCCAGGGCCCGTGCCCTGCGGTCAGGCGGGTCCGGGATGCGACCACCCCCACCCAGGCGGGCGCTGAAGATGTCAAGGCAGAGACCAGCGGCCCCGCCAGGCACCAGGCACAGAGCTGAAGCGGCCCAAAAGGTGCCGCCCCGGATGCACCAGGGAGGGCCCCAGGGAGGAGGCGGCCTCCTTGCCCTTGTGTGTGGCCTGGTGGCCATGGCAGCCTGCTGCGGAGGGGCTGGAGAAGCCGGCCTGGTCCACGTGTGGGCCAAGGGGAGGCTGGGCGTCTCTGCTGGGACAGGGCTGCCTTTCCAGCCCCTCCCTCTGCTGCTCAGGGTTGGGGGCTCTTCCTCTGGCCTGTGGGGAGACGAAGAGCAGCTCAGCACTCCGCCTGGGGCTGGACGGACACAACTGGGGTTTGTCCTCTGCTGTCCCATGGTCTAGCTTAACTCATTCATTGCTAGAGAGCAATATGATATAGTAGAAAGAATCCTAGACTTGGAATTGGGTAAACTTGTGTTTGCATCTTCTGCCACTTGGTTCATATGTGATCTCGGGAAAGTTATTTCATTTTTCCAGGTTTGTTTCCTAATTTGGAAAATGGGAATAAAAATAGGGTCTTCCTTAAATGGCGGTTGTAAAGATTAAAAACATCTTTTAGAAAAAATTGTGGGGGGGGGCACCTGTGTGGCTCAGTGGGTTAGGCCTCTGCCTTCAGCTCAGGTCATGATCTCAGGGTCCTGGGATCGAGTCCCGCATCGGGCTCTCTGCTCAGCAGGGAGCCTGCTTCTCTCTCTCTCTCTCTCTCTCTCTCTCTGCCTGCCTCTCTGTCTACTGTAATCTCTCTCTGTCAAATAAAAAAATAAAATCTAAATTAAAAAAATCCATGTCAAAACATTTGAAGGGTGGATATCATTTTCTCAATTGCTCTAAACACTGCTTTCAGTAAATGTCCCACTGCCCAGCGTTTTTGCCAGTATTTTGCTATAGGGACATGTGGCTGTGATGTCATGATTTATATAATAGGCTCTCACCTATCCATTCAAAACCTTTTATTCCTTTGGTGGGCTTTTCTTTTTTTTTTCCTGTGTCCTCTTCAGATTTGTTTTTCACCTTCCTGCAGAACCCCAGGCTGGACCCAGGCCTCTGGGTAAGTTTTCATCACTGCTAAGCGGAGTGGATGAATGCTTACTTGTTTCAGCAGACAGATGTTTCTGAACGAATAAAAGAGAGTACGAAATAACATATGTAAATCGCCCAGCATAGACCAGGGCTTCGATAGTGAGCAGCTGCTGTTATGATTATTATTACTTTTATTATTATTATTATTATAAAGCAGGAAAGGATAGGGGAAGACCCTTAAGAGGAAAGCTTTATCATTCCTGTCCCCTCTGGAATGCTGAGCTCCAGATGGGTGGACCTCAAAGGCCTATTCAGTCATCTCAGCAAGATATTGAGATATCCCCATCTAAAGTCAATGAAGTCCGCACAGTTGTCAACTTGATCCCCGAGCCAGAGAGAAAGAGGAGGCTGGCCAGCCTAAAGTTCCTTTTAAAGGCTTCAGACAAAAGGTTAATAAGGAAGTGGGGAGACCCTTCCGGGAGGGACACAAAGGCAAGGCCCTCCCCTCAAGGAACTTAGACTCTCCCCTTGGCTCACTTCTTCCCCTATTATACCCACTTGTATGTTGTTTTGTAAGTGTCCTTAAATCTTTTCTCAAGAGAGTCACTTGGAGATCCCTAATTAGGCCTGTAAACCGGGCAGGGACAAGGGCCCCTGGCTTTTACTTCTTTTGTTCCCTGTGGCTCTCACAGCCGCTAGAACAGTCCTCGACACAGGGCATAGCCTCCATTGAAGCAGCAGACTGTCTGACCTTGGGGACCTGGTCAGCAGGCTAGTTAGAAGCCTCCGCTTAAGTTGTGTTAACACGACTGTGTTGAGGACTTTTGGGGACTGGGGCTGGCTAGCCAGGCTGGAGCAGATGGGGGTGGGGGAGGGGGCCCGGGGGGAGGCTCAGTCATCTCCGGGAGTAGATGGGAGATAATTACCTCTACAACACGTGCCCAGATTACCTTCTGCGGCATTGAGTCTTTGACAGCAAAATGCCTGTTAAAAGTGATAGAAGCCGAAGGGAGGGCGCAGGAGGAGGGGGGAGGGGTCTGTTCACGCGCCAGCACACTTGGAGCCTTTCAAAGCCTGACCTTTTCAGGTGTGCTTAAGACTGTAACCAGCTGATATCTTTTGCGTGCTCCTACCACCAACGCAGTAAAGGCACTCACTCTATGGGACTTGGTGTGACATCTGCTTCTGGTGGCTGAAGAGTCATCAACCATACGGGCCAAAGCACAACATTCGGTTGACACTGCAAATTCAGGGCCGCCTTTTCGTCTTGGGGTGAAGGAGAGCTCACGCGGGGTCAGAAAAGACTGCCAGTGGAACCCCTGAGATGGCATGTGATTTAGGGACTGTCGCGTCTTCTCTCGGGGGCCAGGGAACAATGCTCCTCAGTCCTGTTGATGGGGGGGGGGCGGGACACAGATTTCATCCTCGTGGTTCCTGAAGGAGGGACAGTGGAAGCTACAAGGAGGCAGATTTCCACTCTATATAAGGAAGAGCTTTCTAGCCCACTAGAGCTGTTCAAACCTAAATGGGTTGCCTGCTAAGGTAATGAGTTCTCCATGTGGGTGAGTGTTTAAGTTTCTGATTTTGTCTTCCTAACCACATATCCTGCTGCTTTGCCCAAATTTGCAAAACCGAGGCCCTAACCGCCCACGATTCAAAGGGACTAAGCATGAGACCGTGGCATCCTCACCTCGGTGGCCCGTGGGTCCGCCGCCAGTCCTGGCCCAGAGGGTGGGGATTTCTCCCCCTAGAAACCGAGGCTGGGTCTCCTAAGCGGGGATCCCGGAGGAGGCGAGGCTCAGACCGAGCACGTCCTGGGGTGAGTTAGGATGGTTCTGCTTTGACCCCGGGGGAGTTGGGCACTCCAGGTGCGGGGCCTTCCTTCTGATGTTGGACTTTCTGGGTGCCAGGCGGGTACGCTCGTGGAGAGTGGTTTGGACTTGCATTCTTCGGCCCCAAGGAAGAGCTGCCACCGAGCAAGCTTGACAAGTACATACAAGACATTTATAAACTCCCAACCATTTTTCACTAGCTCACCGGTCCCCTAAAGGATGTGAAATTAGCATTCTTGACCTTTGACCCTACACAAATCATCATTCCCTGAAAGAGTGGCTATTCACAAAGCAGAATTCAGCCACTCGGGCCAGATAGACTCCATCTGGAGATGTGGGCTTTGAGAGGCAGATTTGGAGCTCTATCTGGAGTGCCATCAAGTTGTAAATGCATTCGGCCCCCAAATGACTATTTATTTTAAAGAAAACATTAAAGAATTTTGGGTGCTACTTTCAATAATAATGCTTTACACTTGGGAGGGAGTATCCATCTCCATTGACAATTTACAAAAGATTTTCAAGATCCTGGACTTATTAATGAAAGGAGCAAAGACTCAGGCCACCACTGGAACATACGTGCTCCGTGAATCTGAAGATCTCAGCCGATAACTCACTGAGGCCCCTTGATGGTTTATATCCTCTCTTGCTGGCTCGGGACCCATTTCAATGCACTTCCATGAATGGGTACAGAGACCCTGTGGGTCCCCTCTGGGCCACCACCCATCTCCCCTTTGGCCGTTGAGAACATCAAGAGTGCCCTTTCCATGAGATTGTCTGAGAGTATCAGGGCTAAGGTGGCCATTCAGGACTGAGCCCTTTGGGAGGGGAGCTGAGAGGGACCCCACTCACCTCTACTCAGGCCCCAGATGCTAATGGGCAAGGGGAAGGGACAGAAGTGGGACAACTGTCTTGGGGCATAACTGGAAGCAGACTCAAAGACGAGAATCAGGGGAGAATCTACTGAGGAAGTTACCCCCTTTCATCCTCCAGCCAGCCCCCTGAGGTTGATGTTACTATCCCTAGTACATGGACAGATGAGAAACAGGCCCTGAGAGGCACAGGCACCTGCCAGGGGTCACACAGCCCCTTGCTTTCCAGACCTTTCTGTTCCTGGGGCTTCGCTGTGGCTCGCCAGCTGCCCCAGCACCACCTGACAGGGAAGAAGGCGGAGACCGATGACAAGAGACGCTTTCCCTTCCGGAGCGTCTGCGGTTCCCACGCACGACACTGAGCCAGGGACTGTCTGGAGCAGCTCTGCTCCCCCCCACCCCTGCCTCATACCTGTTGCCTCTTCCTGCATTGACTACCCCCCCCCCCCCCCCGGTACCCCAGGAACACACAGTCTTTAGTTTGCATGGCTCCCTCCTCCCCCTCCCCCATCCGGGACAAGCTGGAGCTCTTATCCTAGAATTCAACCCTCCCCGGAAGCAGGAATCTATGTGCTAATGTGTTAATCCTCCTATTCAAAAGGTCGCTACTTCCCTACTGTGGGGACCAGCAGTGGTGTATAACCCGCCCCATACAGTATTTCTGTCCTGGGGTGAGCCTTGTTCCAGCCTAATTATAGCACAAAGGGGAGTTTAGACCCACTCATGCAGTTGTTTAAATTTACTGGGAGCAAACAGGGCTAGGGGATTTGGAAGGTAGCAACAGGGTCCCGACTTCCAAGTTGGTGGAGACCACGAGATGGAAAATTAAGGGGACACGGGAGAGTCGTGCCAGTGTGGCCTCGCCAGCAAGATCCCCTGAAGGGGCAGGGGAGCGTGGGCAAATTACCCTGCCGCCGAGCTGGGGCCACAGCTGGCCTCCCGGAGGACTGTGGCCCTCCGTCTGGAGTGCCATGGGAGCCTGTAAAAAGGTTGCCGGCACTGTGGGAACCTTTCCTGCCTGTGTGGGAAAGAACTGGGCTCGGGTTTCAAGCAGGCCACTCTGAGAAGGCCTGGGAGAAAGAAGGCTCAGAAAGAAGGGCATGGTGGGAGCAGGCCAGCAGGCTTTTCGGAGTGATGGTGACGGTGACTTCCCTTACTCACTGGCTGGGGCTTCCAAGTGACACAGGCCAGGTACAGTGACCGGCAATGGGCGCTTGCTCCTACTTTGCTCAACAAACAAAACAGAGGAGACTGTCTGGGAGAGGATAAGTACCTGGCATTCGCCCCCCCACCCCCCTCAGCGGGTCCTCTTCACTGGGCCTGGAAAGCTTCTGGAAGGGCCAGTGATTGAGGGGAAGGAGCCCCGGCCTGGGAGTCAGAGGCTGGGATCCCATCTCTTCCAGTCCCTGGCGCTCTGCTAGGGAACTTCACAGCTCCACTATTCCAGAGATTACCTCTTGAAGAGAGTCTTTAGATGTTAAAAAACAGGACAGGACATGCAACTAGAGCACACAGAGGACTCTCCCCACCCCCATCCTCCCCGCCTCACCTCAAAACTAGGAGCGCCATGATGGTTGGGCTTGGGTGGTGAGCGAGCGGCCTCACCCCCGAGGACACGCTTGTGTCCGGTCATAGAGGACTAGCCCTGGCTGCTCCTGAGGGTCCCTGGGGGCCGCTGAAGAACACAAGCCTATTATTGTTGCCCTGTAAGGACCTTCTGACTAACAAGAGACAAGTGCCTTTGAAATCTTAACTCTGGGGGCGCCTGGCTGGCTTAGTCCGTAGAGCGTTGGACTCTTGGTCTTGGGGTCATGGGTTTGAGCCCCATGTTGGGTGTAGAGGTTACTTTTAAAAAAGCCGGGGCGGGGGCGGGTTTGAGATCCTCATGAGCAAGCTGGGCAGAGCGGAAAAAAATGTACCAAAATGCATCAGTGGTCAAAATAATCTTGGGATGGGGGATAAAGAAGTTTTCCATTTTTCCTTACCTTTCCAGCTTTTTCAGGAAAGTGCCTATGTCAGTTTTTCTAAAAACTGCTTTGCTCAAAGGAAGCTGGCCAGAGGCCATGATCTATGTGGCAAGGTGACTGGGGCCTTGACAGGGCTGACCTTTAATTTGGAGTTGTAGTAATCACTAGCTGCGCATATCTAGTTAAATGTAAATTAATTGAAGTGCAGCAAAATTTAAAATTCAGCTGCTCTGTTGCACTAGCCACACTGCGGGGCCTAGGAGCCAGCTGTGCTAGTGGCTCCTGTACTGGACAGCACAAATATAAAATATTTCCAGCATCTCAGAAAGTTCTACTGGATAGTGTTGCCTTGGAACATCTATGGAAATGGGTTTGAATGGAATGGGTCCGACCTAACTACGGAGACAAAAAAAAAAATTTTTTTAAGATTTTATTTATTTGACAGAGAGAGAGAGATCACAAGTAGGCAGAGAGGCAAGCAGAGAGAGAGAGGAGAAAGAGAGGCTCCCTGCCAAGCAGAGAGCCCTATGTGAGGCTCGATCCCAGGACCCTGGGATCATGACCTGAGCTGAAGGCAGAGGCTTAACCCACTGAGCCCCCAGGCGTCTCCAGAGACCAAATGTCCTTAAAGCATCTACTTAAGGGGAACCTGGCTGGATCAGCCCCTGGAGCAGGTGTTCCTAGATCTTGGGGTGGTGAGTTTGAGCCCCATGTTGGGTGTGGAGGTTACTTAAAAATAAAATCTTAAGGGGCGCCTGTGTGGCTCAGTCCACGAAGTCCCAGGGTCCTGGGAGCCTGCTTCTCCCTCTCCTTCTCCCGCTGCCACTCCCCCTGCTTGTGTTCCCTCTTGCTGTATCTCTCTCTGTCAAAGAAATAAAACCTTTAAAAAACAAAACAAAACAAAACAAAATAAAATAAACTCTGAACAAAATAAAGCACTTGGAATGCTTTGCTTATAGTAATGGATTGTTCCACTTGATTTTCTCGTATTTATTCAAAGAGGCAAACTCAACCTCTTTGGGCAACACTTTGTTAGTTGTCACTGTATGATCGAAAGTGGTAAAACATTTTAATTGCTGAAAGCATGCTCTTACTGCTTTTCAGATAGTAGCTGGCCTTGGCACATCCTTCTGGATCCCAGCTTTCGCTCTCATTCTAGAAGACAATCAGTCCGTTCCAGAAGCTGCTCTTTTGCAGGATGGGTGAGATCTCCTGAGAGATCCTGTAATGCCTGATAGGATTCCAAAGCAAACTGTTGCCCCCACAACTTACTCACAGAAAACTAGACCTTACTGTGGGGGTGGAGGTGGGGGGGGCAGAATGGAGTAGACAGGAGGGATGGGAAGGTAGGGGGAGAAGCCCTAACAACGGTGACATTTTGACTATTAGCCAAATGTTTCTAGAAAATGAAAAAAAAAATCTTCCTTCTATGGAGATCTGGAGTCCCTAGAGATTTTAGTCTTTCCCTCTGGCTCCTCCTGCAAATAAGATGCTGGGGTCTCACCCATTAAAAACTCCTCCTCGGGGTAGGTTAAATGTCAGTAACTGGGCTAGGCTACTGTGGCCAGGCGCTGTGCCAGGCACCAGCGACTCAGAAATGATCAAAACTCAGTGGTCACCCCCAAGGAGATCCCTCTTGAGCACAGACTTCTCCTCCTGCATCCAGTATGCTAGGTGCTACATACAGACACCGACGGAGTGCAGGGGAGCAGAGACGAGGGGATGCCGCATTCGGCATGCCAAAATGAGAAAAGGTTCCTAGAGGAGATGCCTTGAGAACTACATAAAAGATGGGTAGAAGGGGGCACCTGGGTGGTGCAGTTGGTTAAGTGTCAGACTCTGGGTTTTCAGCTCTGGTCATGATCTTTGGGTCGTGGGACAGAGCACTGAATCAGGCTTCAAAGCTCAGTGTGGAGTCTGCTTGGGACTCTCTCTCCCTCTCTATCCGCCCCCCTCCCATGTGTGTGTGCTCACTCACTCTCACGTTCTCTCCCTCTCCCTCTAAAATAGATAAATAAATCCTTTAAAAAACAGATGAGTAGGGGTGCCTGGGTGGCTCAGTGGGTTAAAGCCTCTCTCTGCCTTCAGCTCGGCTCAGGTCACGAGTTCAGGGTCCTGGGATGGAGCCTCGCATCAGGCTCTCTGTTTAGCAGGGAACCTGCTGCCCCCTCTCTCTCTGCCTGCCTCTCTGTCTACTTGTGATCTCTCTGTCAAATAAATAAATAAAATCTTAAAAAAAAAAAAATAACCCAGATGAGTAGAAGTTAACTAGCCAAGAAGGGGTTAGAGGTGGGTATTCAAGGGAGAGGCCTGGAGCCATCTAACTTCTGACCTTGGGGAGTGGAGAGCAAAGACTGAAAGCCCCCCATGGCTTCAGCACAGGGCAGAGGTGGGTAGGAGTGGGGGGACACCTGGGTGATGGAGTAGGCATGACAGGCCACAGAGGACCCTATGTGGACTTTGGACTTGATACTGATGAGAATGAAAACCTACTGAAAGTCATACTGGCCAGAATGGACCAGAGGGGAGTAAGTCTGGACAGAAAATGCTAGTGGAGTGTCAGGCTCTGCTTCTCCTCCCAAGATACTCACTGGAATCACTCACTCAAGGTCTCTCAGCTTCCAACTGTCTCTATAGCCCATTCCATTGTCTCTGAGCATGTACAGCAGGAAATAGCCTCAGAATTAGCCAATAGGCTCATTTCCATTTATTTAACTGGTTTATAAAATTGGCACAAGGTGCCAGGCACAGAACTATAAAAGAAGAATAAGGCATGGCCACTGCCCTTAACTCTCCTGCTTTTTAAATTTAAAAGCAAAAACGAAAACAAAACCCAGAGGGGCACCTGGGTGGCTCAGCTGCTTAAGCACCTCTTGATTTCAGCTCTGGTCATGATCTCTGGCCTGTGAGATGGAGTGGGCATTGGGCATGGAGCCTGCTTTTGATTCTCTCTCTTCCCCTCTGCCCGTCCCCTCTCCACATGCACAGTCGCACACTCTTTCTCTTAAAAAACAAACAAACAAACAACAACAAAAACAAAAAACAAAAAACACCCAAAACATGACTTAAATAATGGAGAAATATATCAGAGGGTTTGACTGTAATTTCAACAGCAGTGAGTGTGACACTGCTCTAAGACCTCTAAACATGTTCAGAATTATAATGACTTCTAACAAGAACTTTGGTAATACAAACACCTTTAGGTATTTAGATTTTCTGATTTGCCCAGAGAAGTGAGCCCATAACCAGAAATCCAAGTTAGCCAGTTCCTTCTCTGGCCTTGGATGTACTCCTTCCTCTGAGAAATGAGGACAGATCTAATAGCACTTCTATATCTGACAAGGCTATGCTAGAAAGTTTAGTATCGAGTCACATTAACTATTTCCATATACACTCATATATGCAAAACATTTCGCCTTTCTGTTCTTTTTCTCTTTAACCAAAAAATTCCCCTTACTCTATTTCTCAGGAGGATTTGGTTCTCTTTCCCCCTATGATTTCCAGAACATTTCAAAACTCTTCAAATGAAAATATGCGAGTCATGACTTGTGGGTAGCAAGCTAGGACTTGTGGGGACAGTTAGGGGGAGGGCAAACTCTGAGATCTGCCAGCAATTGTTTTCTCTCTTGATTCGAATGAAGGAAAAGATCATGTTATTTATACAGCATAAGGTTCCAGATTTTCAGGAATGAAATCCGAGCCCAGCATGTCAACATATTGGTCTGGTCTGTCTTGGAATCTACAGTAGATGGATTTCTTTGTGCTGGGAAACATTAGGAAGGTCAATATTCTTTTCGGATTTTTTTCTTTTAAGAAAAGAGTTCATTCTCACACTCTAAAGTGGTGGTATTAGATATCATTCAGATAATACGCTCAATGGTCGTGCAGACTTCAGTTTCAAACATAAAGCCCCAGGGCAAACAGCTTTTACGTATTCAGTTACATGTTCTTTACTTTACCGATAATGTTTTTCCACAAATACTCCCAGCCTGGGAGGAGATACAGAAGTGAACAACCCAATGAAATAAAAATAATCGTGCCGTTAATAATAGTGAGTCCCAAATCGCAAAGAACCCAGCGAGGCACCGAGACCTGGGCATCCCGATCAGGGGAACCTGCTAGAAGCAGGTAGGTCAGAGGCCTTGAGGGGCGGGGCCGGGCGGGGCAGAAAGAGCGCTGGGCCCGGATCACAGGACAGGACTTCCAGGTCCTGGCCTCTTTCTGATGAGCTCTGCAACAACGTGTATAATCACTTACCCTAGCTGGCTTTCAGTTTTCTCATCTCCAAAAGGAAGGGGTTGGCCTGGACCTAGAGGAAAGGGCCCCCCGGAGCCCAGCACAGCTGCAGGCCTGCCCCTGGTTCTGCCCCTGGCCAGAGTGGAACCCTGGACACACAGACGTCTCTGAGCCTCAGTTCCCTCCTCGTCCCTGTAAAATCAAGGACAATAAACTTTCCTGACTGGGGTACGCTGGGTATTAACGGGATAATGTTTTCAAAGCGTCTAGCCCGCAGTAGGCAGCACTCTGGCTTCCTCTAGAATTCCCTTCCAGCGCTCGAACACCCCGGGCCCCCATCCAGTTCCACTGTCTCCAAACTCCGGTCCGTGGCTTAGCAACAGCCCTCATTCGCAATCACTGCAGGGGCACACACACCTGAACTGCTGCTTTCAGTTTTCCAAATTGCCACTAAAACTTGCTTCCCGCCAAGTATTTGCCCCAACTGGGCATCCCCTGAAGTGCGTCGCCACACTTTCTTGCTTCCCGGACTCCGCTTTCACTTCTCTTCCCCCAGGCAGAGGCGGAGCGCAGCGGAGGGCGCCCGGGACCGGGCTGGGGACCCAGTTCGGCCACCCATTTCCGCCCCTCCAGGTGTCTCGGGGCCGGCCTGGGATGGGGCGAGTGTTTCCCACGTCCGGAGGGCGCAGACCCGGCCCATCTTCCGGGCACGGGCCTTGGGATTAGCAGATCCCAAAATAGGGTCCCTTGGGGGGTTGGTCTGTTGGCGGTTTGACTGACGTGGCCCCGGGAGAGGGCCGCTGCCTGGTGGTCCTTCTTTGGGACGGGAACTCCTTGCTCGGAATTCCTTAATTCCAGGGAGGCTTCAGATACATATTTATAAAAGTAACATATATAATTTACATATATTTATAACAGGATTGTAACCACATTAGAGAAACTTTGAAAAGCAGAGCAAAAGAAAAACCCTTCCCCATTTATAATTACAACTCCCAAACGCAGAGGCTGGTAGTATTTTGCTGTGTGTTAGTTCTGTTGTGTGCTTTGAGTCCTTTCTCAAAGCTTTCATTTTCTTAGCTCTATATTCTCTCTCTCTCTCTCTCTCTCTCTCTCTCTCTTACACACACACACACACACACACACACACACACACTTTATGCACCTTGTTTTTCACGCTGTAAACTTTTCTACCTAGATGCATCATGGTCCTTATTATTTTAGTAACTCCAGACTAAACTTCTATTGTAACTAACACAACCAGGAATGCATATTAGCATAACATCTTGTCTTTTCACCCAAATTTCTTTTTTTTTTAAAGATTTTATTTATGTATTTGTCAGAGAGAGCAGGAGGAGTGGCAAAAGGAGAGGGAGAAGCAGGCACCTTGCTGAGCAAGAAGCCAGTTGCAGGACTGGATCCTAGGACCCCCCACCCCCATCATGACCTGAACTGAAGGCAGACACTGAACCCACTGGGCCACCGAGGCGTCCCTTCACTCAAATGTCTTAACATTTCCTTTAAGTCGCGTCATAGAAATTGAAATATAAGGTTAATGAGTATGAACATGTTCATGGTTCCATCGCCCTTGCCTGGATGTGTTCCTAGGGGTTGAACCAACGTAGGCTCTTACCTAATGGCAGGTGAGCATCCTCTCAGCCCCTGGGTCCCAGCGCGGGCTCCCACCTCTGTAAAAATGTTGGTTGATTTTTTTCCTTCCAGGGTAACTATGCTGTGATTTACAGCGAGAGGAACACCTTTATCCCCCTGGAGTTTGATTACTAGTTTTGTCTGTGTTTTAAGCAAGCCTTTTGAAGTGAGTGGGATTTGAATGAAGAAAGATGGCTTCGTGAATAAAGCCTGGGAAGTTGTCCTGTCCTCATATTCAGGGAGACGTGGTGAGTTGAAGAAATGGATGGAAATTCTTCGTGGGGACGAAGGGACCAGGCAGTGCGGGAGGAGTTTGGGAGGGAAAAATGGCGGTGCCAACCTCCTCGATGTGACCCAAGTCACAGGTGCAAGAGGCATGGATATAGAAGCAGAAGGTTGGACCAGTTAAAAGAAAAAGAGCCTGGGCTCCAGGCATGAGATCAGCATCAAGGATCTGGTGAATGGATGGAGGAGGCGTGAATTTTGGATTACAGAATCTGTCAGGTACGATGGGGAGGGAATCCTGCACTCTCTCATTTTTTGAATACTTTCCCTGTGCCCATGGTTTAGAGGCTATCTCAATGAATAAGAACCCAAGGAGCGAGGTAATATCATTATCCTCATTTTACAGATGTATAAACTGAGGGTCCCAGGGGTTCCCTGTCGCAGCCAAGGCCACAGATGTATATTACAAGTGGCAGAAAGGAGGATTTGAAACCATGCCTTCCTACTTCAAACCTAGGGCCTTTGGACAAAGGACAAAAGAGAAACAGCATTTACCCAGGCCATGAAAGCCTGGGGTCAGGCCTAGGTGGAGAAAGACCAATGGTCAAGAGACATGCTTTCCTCTCCCCTACATCAATGAAAGAATGTGTCTCTTGCTCCGTTTCAAGTGCCTCTGCTTTCTGTCCCAATTAAAGTAGAAACTGTGTGGGCTTAGAGGGCCTGTACTAGACAAAGCCAGTGCTAAGTTTCTTTTCTTTCTTTCTTTCTTTCTTTCTTTTTTTTTTTTTTTAGAAATTGTATTTTATTATTTTTTTGAAGCAAGTTCTCCACCCAACATGGGGCTTGAACTCATGATCCTGAGATCAAAAGTCACACGCTTCACTGAATGAGCCAGCCAGGCGGCCCCAGAGTTAAGTTTTCAAAGGCACTTGTCTCCTAGCTCCTTATTTCAACTTCTTGTTATTTCACTAGAAAATGCCTTTGGGTTTGAAACATGGATTGTGTCAGACGGGTCACCAGTTCAGATGTGTTCTTATCCCCCTGCTTTCTATCCGGCGTATTGTCTTCAAAAGCACGGTTATGTAGCACATACCACGCGGAGATCTCAAGGAACCAGGGAAATATCTTAGTGTGGCTGGTATCGAGGCCTGGGTTTCCAGAGGAGAGGGCTCAGTGCTCACGGAGGAAGGAAACCCAGCCGGCCCCATTGTCTTCTGAGACCAACAAACTTTTATATAAAATAACAGTAATAACAGGTAATTATTTTTATCTCCATATTCAGATTCTCTCTCTCTTTTTAAAAAAGTTTTTTTTTGTTTTTTGTTTTTTTAGTAATCTCTACCCCCAAGGTGGGACTGGAACTAACCACCCTTGAGAGTCGCTCCCTCCACCAACTGAGCCGCCCGGTGTTCCCCTCCACCGCATCTCTCTTTATTTCTATTCTATAAATATCAAAGAGATAATAATATTTATATTATATAAATATAAGAGAGAGAGAAATAATGGAAGGAAATATTCCAAAACATTCGCATCAATATGGTCTGTGGCTGCCCGGTGGTATTATAGCAAATTGTAGATTTTGTTTTGTTTTTCCTTTGAGGAACAAGAGCCAACATTTTCATTTGTTCATTTCTTGCATTTGAAGTAGCCCTTGATGGCATCCTTGGCCTGAGATTCTTTGCCCTCGTCCTTCACTATAACACAGCTGCAAGCCAGCTCTTTGCGGGGGGCTCTCCCCCTGTGTCCCTTCCACCGAGGCCTCCTCTCTCCCCTGTCTCTTGTTGTCATCAACCTTAATTAGGTTGATTTGGTGTTCAGCACAAAGGGCCTCCCCCAACTTGACATACACAGGCCCGTCACAGTTGGATGCAAGCGCACAAAGGTGGGCTTGGCCTTGTGGAAGGCTCTGGCAGCTTTTGTGAATTCCTGGGGCTAGGGCCATCCTGGACCAGGGCAGTCTTCCTCACCCCCTTATAAAACAGTATTAACGTCCAAGATGCCTGCAGCTGCAGAGCCTTCCTCCAGGACAGGGCTGGAGCGGAGTCTTGAATGCACCAGAGTCCAGGCTTTGGATCTGCAAAGGAGAGAGCTAGCTCTTTATTATACTTTCCTGTGTTTCCCCAAACTGTGCATAACAAGGACGATGAGCGTTGATATTTGGAAAAAAAGTTATGAAAACGGTAAGTTATTATTTTTCAAGACTTTATTCATTGACTTGAGAGAGGGAGAGCAAGCAAGAGAGAGCGCATGATGTGGGGGGAAAGGCAGGCTTCCCATCGAACAGGGAGCCCGATATAGGGCTCGAACCCAGGACCCCGGGATCATGACCTGAGGCAGACGCTTCACCTACGGAGCCACCCAGGTGCCCCGTAAGTTGTTGTTATTATTATTATTATTATTATTTGCAGAGTTTCAACATGTTTCATTTTATCAATAAAAAGATTAATAATAAAAATAAACTTACTAGCTACTGTGTCTTTAATTTTGCGCAGAAATTTAAAGAACTTTCTAGATTAACCTTAGGCTATAACCCTTTTATTTGCATGATTTTTTTTTTCTAGTCTTTTATAGTTGTCCAGCATCCTGGTACCCAAAATATGAGAAAACGTTTACATCCGTTTTCTAATTTAACGTACACAAGAATGTTAATACGCCGTATCATGGCTATCTTGAAAATATATTCTGAAATCAGTCACTTCGCTACACCTCCTGTCACGACCTGAGTCCAAGCAGTTGTAAACTCTTATAACCCTGTAGGCATCTCCGGCTAAAACTGGCTCAACTCCCTTGAGTCCTAATCTCCTCAGTGCCTGAAGGCGCTTTTCTTGTTTTTTGTTTTTTTCATTTAAATTGCATTACACCAAAATTCTGCTCAAAAGATTTTTTTTTAACCAGTAGGAATTTTTATTTAAAATGCAGTTTATTAAGCACTATCTAGGGGCTCCATCACCTAGTCTATTTTTAGTTACCTACCATCTTTTTATTTACCTGGTCTATTTTTTTTTAAATTTTTAATTTTTTTTTACCTGGTCTATTTTTATTTAGCATTTAAAATGTGCTGGCCTGGAGCTAGGCACAGGGGGGTAGGGAGATTCATAGGGAAATGTGTAACTGTTTCATTGAGTGCCTGTTATTTTGGTACATCTTTTAACTTATTTATTTTATCTTTTTAGATTTTATTTATTTATTTGACAGAGAGAGCACATGAGTGAGTTGGAGGAGGGACAGGGAGAGGGAGAAGCAGATTTCTCACTGAGCAGGGAGCCCAACCCTGGGCTCGATCCCAGAACCCCGAGATAAGGACCTGCGCCAAAGGCAGATGCTTAACTCACTGACCCACCCAGGTGCCCTACAAGGTACATTTTTTTTTTTCCACAGTAATCTCTACACGCAACATAGGGCTGGAACCCACCACCCCAATATCAAGAGTCACAGGCCATACCGACTGAGCCAGCCGGGCGCCCCTAAAAGGTACATTTTTGATGCTTACTCATTTCATCCTCCAACAATCCTGGGAGATCGGTTTTTACTACTGCTAGATACAGATGACCACACTTGGGGTCCCAAAGACCGTGTGCCATGGCTGAAACTAGACAGTAAGTTACTGGAAATTCTGGGCCAGGAAAGCAGGCCCACCTAGTTCAAAGCTTGTGCTAATTATATGCCGTTTTTCTCCCATAGTATATACACTCATACAGTATGATTCCTGGCCTTTTAGGCCTTACGCTCTAGTTGATGATGAGATAAACACACACAATACCCAGCAGCCACTGGTTACAGACACTCAGCACCGAAGTCCTTGTGCAGCCCAGCGGGAAGGTCCACCTCGTGAGTGTTTGGGGAGGTTGCTCTGGGATGCGGTGAATTCGGCTTTCCCTGACCCCGGCCTGGCCTCGGAAGTGTTTAGGCTTTGACCGTGGCTGTCCCAGATCATCCAATTGCAAATGGAGGTTCTATTCCAGTCTGCCATTAACTCTACAGGCGGGGCTTCTCCAGCCCGAATGCACATACCAATCACCTGGGGATCTTATTAAAATGCAGATGCTGAAGGAGGCGGGGTGGGGGTGGGGGCTGGGAGCCTGCATTTCTTTCTTTTTTCCCTTTTTTTTTTTTTTTCAAATAGCAGGACTTTTTTGTTTTGTTTCTGCAAGACTTTTTAAAATTTTATTTACTTATTTTTAAAGTAAGCTCGATGCCCAATGTGGGGCTTGAACTCAAGACCCCTAGATCAAGGTCACATGTTCTACGGGACTGAGCCAGCCAGGTGCTCCTGGGAGTCTGCATTTCTAGGAAGTTCCCAGGTGATGCTGGTAATGCTAGCTTGAGGGTTGGGGAGCGAACACTAAATGGAGTTAAACGGACTAACCCAGACCCAGACCTCCATCCTGTCTCTGAGCCCCAGGCGGAGTGCTGAGCTGCTCTTGTCTCCCCACGGGCCAGAGGAAGAGCCCCCAACCCTGAGCAGCAGAGGGAGGGGCCTCCCTTCTCAGAGCCTCATCTCAGTGAAAGCGCAAGGGGTCGTCCAGGCTCGAGTTGGGGCTGGAAAGGCAGCCCTGTCCCAGCAGAGACGCCCAGCCTCCCCTTGGCCCACACGTGGACCAGGCCGGCTTCTCCAGCCCCTCCGCAGCAGGCTGCCATGGCCACCAGGCCACACACAAGGGCAAGGAGGCCGCCTCCTCCCTGGGGCCCTCCCTGGTGCATCCGGGGCGGCACCTTTTGGGCCGCTTCAGCTCTGTGCCTGGTGCCGGGCGGGGCCGCTGGTCTCTGCCTTGACATCTTCAGCGCCCGCCTGGGTGGGGGTGGTCGCATCCCGGACCCGCCTGACCGCAGGGCACGGGCCCTGGCGACTCTCTGAGGCCTCTTCTCGCACTGTGACCCAATTTTCCCGAGGGTCCCCCGAGCCCTGGGCGACAGGCAGGCGGCCTTGCTGGGACCCCAGGGGAAGCCGAGGCTGTGGGGCCAGGGCCCAGGAGGCGGCTAGGCAAGAGGGTGCCGCCAGAACAGAGGGGCACCGTCTAGCTTGCTTCTCCTGATGCAGAACGGATCGTAATTATAATACTTGGAATGGGTGGGAGGCCTGCCTTCCAGAAGCTCCAAGCCCAATAAGAGTACTTGAGCTTCTCAGTCAGTCTCTCACACACAGAGGCACGCACACACACTTTAAAGAGCAGGCCAAAAAGTGTTATAAATAAAATTCTAGAACATGAGTGGGAGGAATAAACAGGAAAATTTCACTGTAAAAGATGAAAATGCACTAACTTCTTGAGGGATGGCATTGCTCAGCCAACCCACAACTGTGCTATTAACCAGAACCCAGGGGGCGCCTGGGTGGCTCAGGTCATGATCCCAGGCCCAAATCCAACACCCTGCGGGGAGCCCACTTCTCCCTCTGCCTGCCGCTCCCCCTGCTTGTTGTCTCCCTCTGTCTGTGTGTCAAATAGATAAATGAAATCTTAAAAAAAAAAAAAAAAAAAAAAAAAAAGGGAACCCAGGCTGTGCATGCTGTTGCTCTGCTCCGGTTCTTTCCTTTCCTTGTCAGTATGTGCTAGAGACCACGTAAACCCTGTTGGTTCTCAGGGTAAGGCTAGCAGGAAGAGAAAGACGGCCTTTATGGGGACAGTGTACTGCCATGGCTCACACTTACGTTGCCAAGCATTCTTTTGGCCCAACTGGACAGGGATCTGAGCTGCCAACCACACAGGTGTGGCTCTATGCTCTTCCCTCTTTCTACTCTTCCCCAAGCTGACTGTCCCCCACTCCCCCCCCCCGCCCATCTCCCAATTCTCATCCTCTAGACCTTTGTGCAAGGCATGCTGTTTATCTATCTAACAGGCCCACCTAGCCCTTTGAGAACTTCGGTGTGGCTATCTCCCCTCGCCTGGACCCACCCCCAGAAGGCTCAGTGACCTCACCCCTCCGCCGATCATGAGGACCCCCAGCTATCTGGAGCCAACACGCCCTGCCTGCCTTGTGAATTAGTGGTGTGGTCCCTGCCGACAGTGGATGCTTCTGGATTACAGTCCAGCCCTGTGGCTTATTCCCTGTTCATAATTATGTACTTGACACGTGACCTTTTCCAGAACTTTAAAAAGCAGAGTTGTCCAGGAGGCAGTCCTTGTTTTGATGACTTTAATTGGAGAAGCGTAATTCACTAGATGGCTGTGTAGATGGTTCATAACTCCTGTGACCTTTCTCCATCAGCTCATTCTCCTCTTGGTCCCCCCCCATTTTTGGTTTAGTGTTTGTGATGGGTTAATAATTCATATTTTGGGGGCCAAGGAGTATTCTACAGAATAATATTCATAGTTCTAGAATTGCTTTCGATTCTTCTACAAACTCAAGAGACGCACACACAGAGGTTGCTAGGAAGGAAAAAGGCTTTTGCATTGGCCTCCACAAATTAGAAATAAAAGAGCCCTAGAGAAAAGATTGGTTCTGAACAGCTCAGAAGAACTCTTAGAGAATCTGCTAAATAATATTTTTGTCTGCTGTTTGTAAATGTGACTCGCTTTGAAACCATCTGTCATGCAGTCCTTTGCAGAGAGCTGAGAAGTATTTAAATCTGTGAAAATGAGTATATTTTTGTATATACCAAAGCAGGATTTTAATGGGTCCCTGCTGCATGCTGTCCAGTGCATTCTTTGAAACATGATTTTACCCAATTGTCAAGTAACATTGAAAATGGAATTCAAAGAAGGGATGTGGCAGTGAATGGAGAGGGTGTGGTGCGGGTTGTAGCTGTGTTTCTGCACAGAGGAGCCGAGAGGCTGCAAGGCAGGTGGGGGAACAGGGTTTCTTCCTGAGTCAAGGGGCCGGGTTGGAGTTTTTGCTGCTTTTCCTCCTGCTTGGGGAAGCGGCCCTTCCCCAGGTTGGGCGGGGGGGGCGGTGGGGGGGGTGGGGAGGGAAGTGGGGCAGGACACTATGGCCAGCTGCTCCTCATTTCCTAGTGAAGTTCTAGCTTTGTGCAGCCGGCTTTGGGCATTACTGGCAATTCAGTGCCCCCACCTTTAATGACATCGCTGTTTTCACTGTTGCCCTTGGTCCTTGTGGCTAATACCTCAACCGAGCAGAACCCAAGACGCCTAAATGACTGGCAGTGGCTGCAGCTGTTGCAGCAAAAAATTGGAACATCATTGAAAAGGCTTCCTCATGTCGAATGGAGAAAGTAGGCTCAAAGGGAAACTCTCTCCAAACAACTGTGAGGCAAATCACTAGTGTTTCACAGGTGCTGTTGTGGGTCATGAGTTCTCTCTCGGGGGCTATGTCTTGTCTGCCCACTAAAATTGTAAGTTGCAGGGTGCCCAGCTGGCTCAGTCAGTAGAGCACACAGCACTTGATCCTGGGGTCATGAGTTCAAGTCCCACATTGGGGGGGTACTGTTTACTTGATAAAAAAAATTTTTTTTAGATAAAATTGTAAGTTTCTTGAGGGCCAGGATCTTGTCTAGGGCAAAATCAAGTATCAGAGCTGGAAGGAACTCCAGAACCCCAGTCGCACAGGTGAGAAAATTGGAGTCAAGAATAGTAGCAAAGTTAGGACTCAGTCGGAGGACTCCGATTCACAGCCCAATGACTTCTTACTGTGCCATTCTCCAAGTTCTGCCAAAGACAGCCTACTCCACCACTGCCATACCAAAGGCAACAGGATAGAACCTTCTCTTAACAATACCCAGCCATGGGGCACCTGGGTGGCTCAGTTGGTTAAGTGTCCGATTCTTGGATTCGGCTTCGGTGATGATCTCAGGGTCATGAGACTGATCCTTGCATCAGGCTCCACACTCAACATGGAGTCTGCTTGAGATTCTCTCTCCCTTCCCCTCTCCCTCTGCCCCTCCTGCTTGTGTGAGCACAAGCTGTCTCTCTCTAAAATAAGTAAATAAATCTCTTAAAAAATAGTAGGTTAGGGCACCTGGGTGGCTCAGTGGGTTAAAGCCTCTGCCTTCGGCTCAGGTCATGATCTCAGGGTCCTGGGATCAAGCCCCACATCGGGCTCTCTGCTCAGCAGGGAGCCTGCTTCCTCCTCTCTCTCTCCGCCTGCCTCTCTGCCTACTTGTGATCTTTCTGTCAAATAAGTAAATAAATAAAAATCTTTAAAAAAAATAGTGGGTTAATACCCAGAAGAATCGGAAATCAGAGGATGAATGGATTAACAGATTATAGTATATAAACACACACTGAATAGCCTTGTAGCTAATGATTTATGCATCTCCTTGGTTATTTCCTTAGGATAAATTCCTGGGTATGCAAAAAATGGAAACACAAATATCCACCAAGCAATAAATGGATAAATAAAATGTGTGTATCCATAAAAAGGAATGAAGTATTGATGCCTGCTACAACAGGAATGAACCCTAAAGGCATTGTGTAAAGTAAAATGAGCCACACAGGGACCAATACTGTAGGATTCCACTGCATGAAATGTCCAGAACAGACAAATTTATAGAGACCTGAAGTAGGTTAGAGGTTGTAAGGGGCTGCTGTGGGGCAGGGTGAGGGGGTAGGGGGGAGTGACTGCCTAATGAGGATGGAGTTTCTCCTTGTGGTGATACATATTTTTGCACGTTAATATAGGTGGTAGTTTTAAAACCTTGAATGCTTTTATTCATAGTACCTAAAATATCAACTAAAACCAGCAATTTTTCAAGATCATACCATTTGTATACATTTATTAAAGATAAATTAAAATGAATCCAAACTCTAAAGGAAATAAAGTCAGGAGTATAGAAATTAGATTTGATTATTTAAAATCAGAAATGGAACTTCTGAAAATTAGTTTTCTTTACTTTTTTTTTTCTTTTTAAAAGATTTTATTTATTTATTTATTTGACAGACAGAGATCACAAGTAGGCAGAGAAGCAGGCAGGCTCCCCGCTGAGCAGACAGTCCGATACGGGGCTTGATCCCAGGACTCTGGGATCATGACCTGAGCCAAAGGCAGAGGCTTTAACCCACTGAGCCACCCAGGCGCCCCTGACTTTTTTTAAAGTAGGCTCCACATTTAGCACAGACCTTCCCAGTGGGGGGTTTGAACTCCCCACCCTGAGATCAAGACTTGAGCTGAAGTCAAGAGTTGGAGGTTTGACTGACTGAACCCTCCAGGTGCCGGAACTTTTCTTTTTTAATGTAAGGTCTGCACCCAATATGGGGCTTGAACTCATGACCCTGAGATCAAGAGTCACATGTTCCACCAACTGAGCCAGCCAGGCACTGCTACAAGTTTCTCTTGATAAATTTTTCTTTTTAAGCTGCCTCCTTCCCTTGACCCTGAGAAGTCAAGGGGAAGAAAGTCAGGGTTCTCTTAGAGGTGGTGGAAGTGAGCAGGCATAAGCCCCTTCCTGGGTTCTGCCCGCTTTTGCCATTCCCCACCCCCCCGCCCCTGGCCCACGGAACCCTGTATGCTGGAATACGGCACTGGGTACTCTGAGAATTAAGACCATGACGGTTTGAATTATCCAAAGTCAGGCTGGGTAGCAGAAGTGTATATACATGAGCATGAGCAGGGAGGGACATGGGAAAACCCAACCCCCACCCCCATGCTGTGTGTGCAGCCTGGATTCAGCTAGATGCTCAGGAAGTCTGTGCAGGTTCCTAGTTTCCTCGCTCATTTGAATTCATTATTGTTATAGCAACAGTGCTGTAGACATCACCCATCAGTGGTTAGAAAATGACAAATGTCAAACTATGTCTGACCCTGACTCTCTTCAGCTCTTTTTATCTGTGGTCTCTCTTTGGAATAAAAATGCCTACTCCCTGCTGGGTCTTCTTAAAAATGCACATTGTCTCTTCACATAAAGGCAGGGATGGTGGTGCTATGGAAAAAGAAGAAGAGGAGGAGGAGAAGAAAAAAGAAAAGGAATGCCATCTGACTTTGCAGGTTTAAACTGCAAGTCTCACTACCTGTAGGGCTCGATTGGCATTTCATTAAGGACTTTCTTACGTCGCTTAAAACGTTCTGTGGCTTTCTAACGGAGCCTGGGTTTTGTGGCTGGGTTTTTTGATCCTCACAGCAGGGCAAGGGGGTGGGGTGGCGGGCAGAGACAAGGTTTCATGATGTTCAGGGCCGGAGTTGGGGAGGACACCCTTCAGATCCTTGGAGTCCTGTAAGGGGGGGCAGGGGTGCTGCCACCAGATCGCTTGTTTGTCTTTCCAAACAAAGTAGAAAATGAACATAAAATGCAGCTCATGCTACCACATGTAACTACGTGTCCTTTGCAATCTCGAGGCGCAACGTGCTTGAAACCTAGAAACCCTTGTTCCCTCTGAAATCCTGACTAAAAGGAACAAGGATAGAAAACACCATCACTATTGCTCCCCTTCTAGTCAGAACCTATGTTTTGCCTCTGACCGTCTTTCCTCGGCTTGAAATTTCAAATGCAAAAGGAAAGGTCAAGGTTGAGGTGGATGGACCAGACAAATGTCAAGGTCCCTTCCAGATCTCACATTTGAGTAGCCTCTGCTTGGACAGTGCTTGGCTGCCAGCCTCTCCTCTGTCCTTTTGCTCACGCAATTTTCTCATTGGCTGCTTGCGACATGAACAAGCTGTACAAACAATTTTGAAAAATGAATGTTTCAGAAGTACATTCGCGTGTACTGGTAGTTTTATTGAATCAAAAGGATATGAAGAATTAATTTTCTTTCCATCAATGTTCCATTTATGTCGGATGGGCAAATTAGAGAAGAAACTCTCCCAATTACTTGAAATGCATGTTTTACCTCTAAAGCCGTACGTCAAATCGTAGGCCACAAGCTAGAGTAATGAATATCTACGGCAATTGTTTTTGCCGTCATCAGGAAATGCACCCAGTGCAAAGTGAGTCCTTTTTTTCAGTACTTAGAAATGCCCTTTATAAATAGACTATAGATAACAGCTTAGGGATGGAGAAGACTAACCGGCTTTCCATGCAGAGTTTGGTCTTTGTTCTCCCATGACCGTGAGATATGAGTCGTCGTTTTTTTACAGAAGTTATAAACTTCCTGAAACCTTTGCCCCAGTAGTAAAGTATGAGAACATATCAGTACCAGTGACATGAGAATGTCCATTTTACTCTTTGGGCCTCTGGCATCTCACCAGGAAAATGGGCACAAGAAACATCTTTCCTATAGTGAAAGGATCCTAGCAGATAAAAATAACTCAATCCCTTTGTGTTCAACAACTCGTATCATACAACGCTAACTGTGGAGACCAATACGGATATAATTCATGTGTTCTGATACAAAATTATTAGACCAAAGGGCGCCTGGGTGGTACAGCCCATTGAGTGTCTGGTTCTTGGTTTCGGCTCAGGTTGTGATCTCAGGGACATGAGATTGAGCCCCGCATCGGGCTTCACGCTAAGCGGCGAGTCTGCTTAAGTTTCTCCCTCTGCCCCTCCCCACAACCCCCCCCCCCCCCGTTTTCTCTCTCTGTCAAATAAATAAATCTTCAAAATTATTAGACTAGGGGGTGCCAGGATGGGCTCAGTCGGTTAAGCATCTGCCTTGATTTTTTTTAAAGATTATATTTATTTATTTGACAGAGAGAGAGAGACAGCGAGAGAGGGGACACAAGCAGGGGGAGAGGGTGAGGGAGAAGCAGGGAGAGGGTGAGGGTGAGGGCTTCCTGCTGAGCAAGGAGCCCGATGCGGGCCTCAATCCTAGGACCCTGGGATCATGACCTGAGCAGAAGGCAGATGCTTAACGCCTTCGTCACCCAGGTGCCCCAAGCATCTGCCTTCAGATCAGGTCATGATGCCGGAGTCCTGAGACGGAGCCCCATGTCAGGCTCCCTGCTCAGCAGGGGAGTCTGCTTCTCCATCTCCCTCTATGTGCTCACAAGTGCTCTTTCTTTTAAATAAATACATACATCTAAAAAATTATTAGATAAATATGCTATCATACTAAATAGCATTTCAGTGCTGGCAGGGCTGGGTCTGAGCAAATTGTGAATAGGATGGAATGTCTAATAACCATAAGGAGGGTATTAGCTAATATTTACTCTATTGAGCCCCAACTTTCAGGCCCCATGAGAGAAGGGATACTGTTTTATTCGTAACTGTGCTCCCAAAGCCTTAAAGAGTGTCGATCCCAATAAATACTTGTTGAGTGAAGGAATGATCGGACGGATAGCAAAAGAGGGCTGTGTATCGGGCAGGATGCTCAGTGCTTTCTGATTAAGTCCCTGTAGTTTCTACGCCATGCCTTGTGCTGAGGGCATAGAAAGCGCTAGAGGCCAAGAGGAATGCTTTTCATACGTTTTCTCTTGTAATCCTCGAGGAGGGGTAGGTGTGAGGAAAAAAACGAGGCTCAGGAAGGGTAAGTTACTTACCTAAGGACACATGGTCAGTAAATGGCAGAACCAGGGCTTAACTCTCGAGGTGGGTGGGGGGTAGCCCCACTGCCTCACCTCTTTCACTGCCTTTCCCTTTGTGTCTTGTATGCATTTGTTTTCTGGTCTTCATCTGGAATCCCTGGGTGAAGAAATGCTGGGCCCTCACCACGGCTGTGGCTGCTTTCAGTCCATTCTGTGCCCCCTCGCCGCCTCCCCAGATCATTGTTTCTAAGGCACCACTTCTGTCTTTTCAGTCTCTGTTTATACATCATCAGTGCTGATGGGATCAAGATAGCACTGTCATCCCAGGGTAACGTGTCCCTCTTATCTGGCACCTTCTGACGTGCTAGTCTTCCAGATGAACCTGGACTCAGCTAAAATCAGGTTTTCACTGGCCCCCACTGGCCCCCTACATCCCCACTCTTCTGCCTGGTAATTTCTCCCTGTTCTTCAGGGTCCAAAGGCAGTCCTACTCTCTCCAATCTTTTACCCATTAGCCTTGCACCGTCTTCCAAGTTTTCCTGGGTCTGTTTCGGGCTTGGGGCACAGTGAGAAGTGACTGTAATTGAACTTGGACTCCGAGGGCCTCAATTTAAGGCTCTGAACCATTTTCCTCACCCATAAATTATGGAAAATAATACATATTTCACAGATAATACATGTGGAAGCAATTCCTAAACTCTGTAGTACTAAGCAAATATCAGTTATTATTAGGAGATTGGCTTCCCACGGAAGAGTTTTTAGGCAAGGAGTGGGAAGCTTATAAATGATGCTATCAGGCTGATTTTGTGACAGCCCCTGGGTAGGTGGATGGAGAGAAAGAGAGAGGTTAGAGGCCAGAGGCCAGAGGCCACCTGTTAGGAGGTTGGCTCTACAGTCCACTTAAGAGATAATGGAACCTGGACAGACCCTGATGGCCATGGAGTGAAAAGGAAGACTTGAAATGTCCAGGTGATTACAGGAGAAAAAGAGAGCACAGTGGGGACCATAGGCACAAACAGGAAGTAAAGTGGCTAGGTACCCGCTGCCTATGTTTAAAGTTGTAAACACAGATGAGCTCTCTGAGGGAGAAGGAAAGATAAGGCAGACTTCAAGTATTAGAGAAACTGAAGGGAAGTATGAAATTAGGAGCCAGGAATAGACTACACACATCAACTCTTGCCAAGTGACTGATCCTTCAATTACTGGTACTTCTGTAAATTTCCAAAGGGACCAAGAGGAGGCTGACAACCATAGAACAAGGAGTGATTTGGGATGCCCGTCCCAGGGGACAGGCATTGCCCTGTGTTACCCTCACCATTGTCTTTCTGCACGCGCACATAGATCCCACCTCTCCAAGCAGACAGTCAGCTCTTTTTTTTTTTTTAATTTTATTTATTTATCAGAGAGAGAGGGGAGAGAGCGAGCACAGGCAGACAGAATGGCAGGCAGAGGCAGAGGGAGAAGCAGAATCCCTGATGAGCAAGGAGCCCGTTGTGGGACTCGATCCCAGGACGCTGGGATCATGACCTGAGCCAAAGGCAGCTGCTTAACCAACTGAGCCACCCAGGCGTCCCGACAGTCAGCTCTTGAAATGCCTCCGGTCTTCCAGCTTTCCAGGGCCTTCTCGGAACCCAGCTTGGTACATAGCAAGTGGTCAGCAGGTATTACTCTCTTGGCTGCTTAAAAAGGAAAGTCACAGCGTTGCGGGGTGGGGTGGGGTGGAGAGAAGGTTACTTGGTGAAATCTAGGCTGAAGAAGGGCATAGTTTATTTGGCAAATTTTCATCACTTCTTAAGTGGTCGCTAACATTTAAAAATCAGGAGATTTCAAATACATTTCTAGGTCTTTTATTATTCCCGTGGGAGACTGGCCCACAGGTGAACCTGTACTCTGCAGGCAATTAAAAAAGAAAACCTGAGAAAACATGGACAACGCATGGTCGTGCTGGTGCTGAACTGTCTGGGAATTGATCTGGAAAGTGATGGGGTACCATGGGGGGAGGGGCAGGGCTCAGCAGCGGAGGGTTGGGGGATTGGTGTCAGAGGCTCCCTCTGATGGCTGGGGGGAAGAGGGATTGGGTAAAGGGAGAGGCTAGAGGGCTCTGGGACAGCACCAGTCCTAGGAAAGGAAGTCACATTCTACTCGCCATCCCTGTGTTTGGCAACCAATCTAGCTCCCCAGCAGGCCAGGAGATGTACCCCCAGAGCCGAGAGAGTGGACCTGACTGAGCTCGTTCTTGGCTTGGAGGAGCGCAGCGGGCAGTGCATTCGTTGTTCTCTGCACGCCAGTGAGCCTACCCCAGTGCCTTACCAGGAGAAATGCCTTGCCTGGGAGAAGCAGGTATACCGTAAATGTATTCTACCTAAGAGAGCCTTTGCGTGTGGGTCTGACCCAGTGCATTAGACTGTAAACGCCTTGTGGTGTGTATGTCTTCCCTCCTTCTAGGGATGGGCAGCATTTGGCACATAGTAGGTGCTCAGTGAACATTTAATTGTCTGAAATAGGGACGCTCCTGCAGGATCTGGGTAAACTTTCAGAGCTGACCCTAAATGAGACCCATGGGATTTGGTCAGAGGCCTTAAAATTTTCAGTCTTGGTTCAGCTACTCAAGATTTCCGTGGCTGTGAATGAGCCACATAACCTTGCCGAGAACGTTTGCTCATCTATTTTTGTTTATTTTTACTTTGGATTTTATTTTATTTTAAAGGTTTTATTTATTTATTTATTTATTTGTGAGGGAGGGAGGGAGGGAGAGAGAGAGAGAGAGAGAGGGAAAGAGAACAGGAGCAGTGCAGGGGAGAGGGAGAAGCAGGTTCCCAGCTGAGCAAGGAGCCCGATGCTTGATCCCAGGACCTTGGAATCATGAACTGAGCCGAAGGCAGAGGCTTAACAACTGAGCCACCCAGGCACCCCTATTTTTATTTTTTTAAAAGATTTTATTTATTATTTGTAAGTGAGAGAGAGCACAAGCAGGGGGAGAGGCAGAGGGAGAGGGAGAAGCAGACTTTCTGCCTGAGCAGGGAGCCCGATGTGGGACTTGATCCCAGGATCTTGAGATCATGGCCTGAGCCAAAGGCAGACCAGATGCTTAACTAACTGAGCCACCCAGGCACACTTGCTAATCTATTAAAACACACACACACACACACATACACAGAGAAATTTTCTAATAGAGGAGTGCAGCTGAAGGCATTCTGCAAACGGTAAAGTACTATATGATCCAATGTAGCCTATCTATAAAATGGAACACCATCCAGCCACAGAAAGGAAAGAAGTCCTAATATCTGCTCTCACATGGATGAGTCTTGAAGACCTGATGCTAAAGGAAAGTAGCCAGACACAGGTCACATATAGCAAGACTCCATTTATACCAAACGTCAGAGTAGGCAAATCCATAGATCCATACAGCAGATTAGTGGTTTCCGTGGGCTGGGGGGTGGGGAGAGGGAATAGACTTTCCTTAATGGGTATGGTGTTTCCTCTTGGGATGATGAAAATATTCTGGAGCTACATGGTGGTGATGATGGCACACCTTTGTGAGTGTGCTAAATGCCACTGAGTTGTATACTTAAAAATGGTAAAAATGGTAAAATTCACGTTTGCATATTCTAAAGTTCCCCAAAAGTGATATGAGAGTTAATCACCTTGAGAAGCTGTTGGTTCTTATATTCTAAGTGCAGTATCCAATCCATTTTTTTTTTTTTTTTTTGGGCATTCAGATAACTTACAGAGTGGAGGCATCTCCACTAAGGAGCCTCTTCCTAAGAGAAAAGCTGGAGTGGGGGTGGGGGGAGGAAAGGAGGAGCAAGGGGCCATCTGAAAAGGGAAGCTGGATGGTATTTGTTTCGTAGATTGCCAGTTGTTCACCCTGTTTGTATTTAAATGGAAGGAGGCTTTGAAGTGGGAGCCGCCTCTGAGCAGGGCTTGGGGTTCCTGTCTTGTGTGGTAAAGTTCAGACTTGTCCAGATCCGTTTCTAGCCAGGGGTTACTGTTTCTGGTGGAAAAGACTCAAGTTTTGGTTAATAATACATGAGCAGGAAAAACAGGAGTAAATTGGGCGGGACGGGAGACCGGGGGGTGGGGGGCAAGAAATGAGTTCCCCCTGGACTTGGGAAAAGCAGCTTTTAGATTTGGGCTCCATGGTTTTGGGGAGGATCTTTTTTCACTTACCGTCACTGGATTTCCTTTTGTTATTACCCTCAGCTGCATCTCAGATTGTATCATCTTTGGTAAAGAACATCTTTCAGTAAATGCATCAATCAGTGAAAGTTAAAAGTGCTGGGCTAAGCCCTAGCGATAATCTGAATGGTATCAGTTTGAGAAAAAGGCGGACTAATGGCAGGAAATTCAACTGGAGGGGAGTTTGCATATTTAGAAAAACTCCTCTGCTAGTTGCAGGGTTAAATGTTCTGCCCACCCACAGAAACTGTAAGTTTCACTAATGGGTCAGGGATCTGTTTACCTTGATGATCTCCAAGAGTTAATAAAATCTAGAAGAGTGTGCAGTGGGCATCCAAAACAATAGCTGACTTAAGTTTCTACAACTCTACAGAGCCAACATGTCAACGTGGTTTACAAACAGCAGTGGACGAAGTCTCAACAAACCCTATGAGGGTGATAATTGTAATGATGGTTCATATCTTCACCCTATGTAATTTTATGGGAATTGAGAGTCTAGCCAAATAATAAGTTCCAGCCCCTTTTATCTGCCCAGTTCCCAGCACACTCCCGAGGTGTCTGAGGCACTTCTCACCCTAACCTCTTAAAGCAGATTGTAACAATAACAAGGGTAATGACAAGTTCCCAATCTGCACAGTTCCCTTCATTAAAGGAGCCCTGGGAGCTTCAAAAACACTCATTAATGGAATCTGACAAAGCTGGGAAGGTGGGAAGACTCGCCCATTTCCAGTTTTCTGGTGGCTAAGTAGAGACTGGGTCCCAGAGACCTGTGAGTCTCTCTCAAGAGGCTTGAGGGCAGAAGGGGCTTGGGGTCTTGGGCTACCTTTACTCCACGTGACCTGGAAGAGTAAATCAGGGTTCTGGACCCACACCCCAGTTGCATGCTATTAGCAAGTCGCTCCCTTTCTCTGCGCCTCAGTTTCCCTACGTTTACGACGAGGATTTGGGCCAGGTTTCCAAAGTCTCGGAGGTCATCCCTGAATGTCCCAACGCCTCTATCCAAGGGTGAGGGGGGAGGGCTGTCCCACTTCAGGGTTTGGTTAGACTTGTAGCAGAACCGGGCGTGGCAGGGGGAAGGCGGGGGAGGAGAATGCCCGCCGGGGTTCGGAACAAGTCGGTGCTCATGGAGCATCGTTGGATGGAAAGCAGGTCTGAGAGGGCCAGGTGAGGGTCTAGTGCCAGCTGGGAGTCCGAAGTCCCCTGGTGCCTGCTGCGAAACAATGCGAGTCATGTCAGCGCCTTCCGCTCCTGGCCCAGGAGCTGTTAGGGGCGTCCTCGGGGCTGCGGGGCGGCTGGGAGGGCAGGTATCGAGGCGGGAGGGCTCCCCCGCCTTTGGCCCACGGTCAACGAGTCAGGTGGCCGCGCGCAGATAGCCTGTGACTCGGCCGCGGGCTTCGGAACAAGTGCCCAGGCGCGCGGAACCCCCAGGACTTCGGCCCTTCACCCGGGAGAAGTTAGCCCTCCCTCTTCGGGTAGGGGGCGGCGGGCATCTCCCGCTTCCCGGGGGAGGGGAGGAGGAGCGGAGGGAGGAGCCCCGCGGGGCGTGTCGCGCGAGGGAGCGCCGCGCGCCCGGTGCGGCCCCCTAGGAAGTGGATTTGGCCGCTCCGGATCCCAGCCCGCTTCCAGGTTTTCTCCCGTCCCGGCCCTGCGTGCTCCCGCCCGTCTCCGGGTCCCCACCCCCCCGCCGCCCGCCCCCCTCCCCCTGAGTGCCGCCCGCTGGGCCAAGTTTGCCGAGCGTCGCCGCGCACGCCGGCCAGTCAATCAGCGGCGGAGCTGAGGAGGGCACAGCCGCGCGGCCGAGGGCAGAGTGAGCCGAGCGGAGCCGAGCCGAGCCTGGAGAGCGGACCCGCGCCGGGCAACCCAGAGCCGCGCGCAGCGAGCGCCCGCCGCCGCCCACGCCCTCCGCGGCCCCGGCGGCGCCTGCCACCTTCCCCTCCTTCCCCGCGCCCCTGTCCCACTGCCGGCCGGCGTGCCCCGTCCGCCGCCCCGCGGAGTCCGGAGCCCACCGGCCCGCGCCTCCGCTCCCGTGGGCCGCGCACCGCCTCCACGCCCTCCGCCTCCTCCCCCCCCCGGTCGGGCGCCTGGCACCGGGGACCGTTGCCTGACGCGCGAGGCCCAGCTCCACTTTTCGCCCCGCGTCTCCTCCCGCTGCTCTCCCAACTCCTACCCCAACTCCCTCGCCCTCTCGGTCCGCTCGCGAGTCTCCGGCCCCGCGCCGCTCGGCCCGCGCTCGCCACTCTCCCCCGGTTCCCAGAGGTGGGAGCGCGTCAGCCCCGGCCCGCACCATGGCCCGGTTCGGCTTGCCCGCACTTCTCTGCGCCCTGGCCGTGCTCTGCACCGCGCTGCGGGCTGCCGAGCCCAAGTCGAAAAGTTGCTCGGAAGTGCGACGGCTTTACGTGTCCAAAGGCTTCAACAAGAACGATGCCCCCACGCACGAGATCAACGGTAGGTGGGGGTCCTCGGGAGGCATGCGCGGAGGCAGGCACCCCGGGGAAGGGGCCGCGGAACCCCCGCACGGCCGCAGGTAGTCTGGGGCGGCGGTGGGGGGGGGAGGAAGCCGTGGGCAGGCGGCAGAGAGCGCGAGAGCGAGCCCCGAGGCAGCGCGGCCGCCCGGGACTGCGAGGCGGGGTGCCCCGCCGCCGGACCTGGTGCCACCCCGCATCTGCTCCCGCCCCACCGCGCCTTCCCGGACCCGGGGAGTCCCGAGGACTCTGGCCCGCAAAGTGCGTGTCACTGGCTCCGTCGCTTGTTCCGGGTTGAACTCCTTACTGGGCTCCCCGCTTTGTTGTGCGGGTGATGAGAGGCCGGGGGGGGGGGGTGAGGGTCGCCGGTGGGGTGTTTGTGTGTGTCTGTGTGTGTGTGTGTGGGGGGGTGGCGCAGCCTACAGCGTGCCAGCTTCCCGGGGACGCCAAACGTGGAACTCCAATGGAGGTTTCATTGATGTTCTTTTAAAAACCCTCTCCCCGCCTCTCCTCTACCGCTGACGCGGATTAGGAGTTTTAGTAGCTACAGCGGCTTTAGAAGTCGTGTTTAAAAAGCAAACGACTCTCTACCCCTCCAAACCCTGAATTTTGGGAACTCTCCTGCTTTCCGGAAGGTGCTGGACGGGAAGGGTACTTCCACTCCCCCCCCCTTTCTTTTTTCTCACCTCATTTTCAGGGTTAATTGCACATTCAATTACAAACCTTTGAAAGGACTAAGGAAACCTGAATCGCAGTTTGGAGATGGTTATGCAAATGGAGAAGCCTTAGCCTGTGAAAAAGTTCACCGGATTTGGGCGCTGGGGGGTGCGTGGGGGTACTGGTGAAAGCCATTCTCTGAGCTCCCGGCCGGGGAGGCGGCTTTTCGGCGGGCGTCCTTCGCCCCTCTCTGCAAGGCGGCGGCCGCGGGTCCCCTCCAGGTCGCGGTCTCATTCGCGGAGGGCAGCTGTTGCGCGCATCCCCGCGGGCCGCACTGGAGCGGGCGGCGGCGCAGGTAGCCCGTTCGCCCTGAGGGTTCGGAAAGAACCGCGGATCTAGCTGGCGGCTGGCCAGCGTAACCTAACGGAGGAGAGAGCGGTTCGAGCCCCCCCGGGGGGGGCAAGCCTCCATTCCGAACCTTTCATGGAAATGAGGAGAGTGAGCCTTTGCCTCGCGGTGCTGGTCACCCGGGTGGGGCGGGCAGGGGGGCGGCAGCCAGCAAAGGAAATACTGTAATTTTAACCAGGCGCTTCCAGAGGCTCAGGAAGACGTGGGGGTCATTTTTTGGAAAGGCTATTAATAACCTTGGAGATTAAGTGCAGTCATCAATTACATATAAATTACAAAGGTAATTGAGGGAAGTCGCTGGGCACTTTCCCAGTGTATTCAGCATCCGTCTAGAAATAGCACTCAAGAAATTGCCGGAGCAGCCTTAGGAGCCCGCTGCACCTTGGCAGTTATCAAATGACTCGCACACGACTGATTAGAGACTGTTTGCCCTTGAGCTGCTTGTCTTTTTGCGAACTCAAGTATGTCCTCACAGCGGCACGATTTTATTGGTTGTGGAGCCCTGAAAAGCCCTCTTTCTTTCCCCTCTCCCTCCTGCCCCGCCAGAAGAAGTGAAGTGAACCAGCAGCCACTGAAGCTTGGGGGCTCCACAGGTCAGACCTGGGGTCTTTGTGCCCTGCACGGTTTGGGCCTGGTCCCAGCAGAGATGATTGGCGTGAAGGTTACAGTTGTCATTCCCACATTTTGAAGGGATAGAGCCAGCGATGCACTTAATGGGAATGTGACAAGTTTTCATCTTCTGCTCCTGCAAACAATATGTGCCTTTGAGAGGGACTGGAGGCATTCAGGGAGTGGGTTGTGAGAGTGCCCTCCCCACTTTCTCCAACTTGGCTCTGGGCAGGCTCCTCATGGCAGGACACCTTCCTAGCCAGTATCTCAGGAAAAAGGAAGTTTGAAGGGTGCTCAAGGACTCTGCTAGGTGTTCCCTTCCATTGCCCTGGTGGCCAGCAAACACCTGAGCGGTATTTTTGCATATATGTCTATCTGGATATTTCCCCCAAAGATGGGAGAGTTATTAGACCAGCAGCAGGAAATGGAAGCTAATGTGCTCACACCCAAAACATTTTATTCTTTTTGTCTTGTCCTTCATCTCCCTCCCAGGGCTGCTGCTTTTATTTCCCCTTTTGAATGACCTACTGGACTGCATTCTCCTGAGGAACAAAGGAAGTGCCTTTTTAGCTGGAATCCTTGGAAGACCACCAAGGACTTTAGCTCATGCAGTGCAATTTCGCACCACTTTCAACAATAACAAAAATGCATGACTGAATGGCTCAAAAATGTGGAGTGTTAGAGGCATTCATTTGAGTCTAGGACACTGTCACAACACAGACAGACCCAAGTAAATACCTTTAGACGGCCAGTATAGAAACAGGGGGTAATCTTTACCATCACCCTGGCCTGTCCAGATGCATATACATGAGCCTTGTCTTCCCTGAGCTACGCTCAGATAATTTTGGTCATTTTGGGGAGCGTAGTCCATCCAGTGACTTGTGTACGACCCATGTCTGAATGAATTGCCAGGCACTTTCCCTGGCCAGGGGTCTTTGTATGTGGTGGTGGTGCTGGTGGAGGGGGGGTGGGGTGGGAATGATGATCTATTTTTTTTTTCCTATGCAAAAAGTTCAGGATGGTTTTTCAGGCAAAGTGTCATAACACCTGGGTGCCTAGCACCACCCTTAGCCCAAGTTTAAGGTTTTATTTCTGACAGCCTTGTACTTGCCTTCTAGAGCTTTGAACAGACTTTAAGAATACTGTGTTTTTAAGGAGGCTCAGTCTTTTGAGATCATAATTAAGGCAATTTTGATGTGCTCTCAAGGGTGTCAGGGAGCACATCATGCCAACAGGGCTCTGGGACCCAGGCGAGGTCCCACATTGCCTATCCGCTTGACCCCCGAACTTCTCAAATAATGGGGAGTTCAGAAGGGATCTTGAACACAGAGGATAGGTATTTGTTCAGCTTTCAATGGGCATATTTATTTGGAGCACCTACTATGTGCAGCATTCTGTGCTGGGCAATGTGGAGGCAACAAGAAGGGCCGGAGGAGCCTCCGGCGCTAGGACCTTTCCAGGCAGTAGGGGGACAAGCCACACGTGCAGAATCCAAATGTGACATGGAGTGAGAGAAGTACCATCTGAGTGGCACAGATAAGGAGTAAGGAGCACCCACAGACTTCCAACGGAGAAAGGATTTGGGGCCAGATTACCAACTCGGTAGTGCTAGTTGACTAGTAAATTTAAAAATCTAACCATTTTCATTGTGCCTTCCATAAAGACAGGGTTAGAGAGAGGCAACCGTTGGCATTTAATTTTATTTGTAATTTTTTAAGAAAGTTTTTATTTAAGTGATGTTTACCTCCAACATGGGGCTCGAACTCATGACCCTGAGATCAAGGGTCACGTGCACTACTGACTGAGCCAGCCAGGAGCCTCCTCAGGCATTGGGATTTTATTACTAATCTAATTTTTACCAAAATTGTCTTTAAGAGTGAGACAGTTGGTTAGGGGTGTTCTGAAGCCTGCCATAGGTCTCTTTCAGAGGGACTTTGAAGGATACCAAGGAGAACTTTGTGCCATGGTGGTGATGCTGTTTTTTTTTTTTTTCCTGTTCCCATTCATGTTCATGAGCAATGCACTTGCACACATGCGCACATGCACATATATGTGCCTCAGAGGGTTCGGGGAGTGACAAGCTATGTTAGGGTTATGTGGCAGAAAGTGTTTGCGTGTGCTGGAGAGGTAGGCATCCTTTTTAATGTAGAGTTGCTTACTGCATGTAAGACACAACATATGTCCTCAAGATTTGCATTTCCTCTTTCCCACTTGAAGTAGGTGGGTTGGATTTTGCAGAGAACTTGTGATCTTCTATTCTGTTGGAATCCTCAGTTTGGTTCCCTTCATTTTATTTAAGAAAGAGGGTCTAACTGAGCCAGAGGACCTGTCAGCGTAGAGATCGCCTCAAGTAGTATAGGAACTACTTCCTGGACATGCTCAAAAAAAGACCTTAATAAAAAGTTCTGGCTTATGCAGCTCAATCTCTAGTTAGAACATACAAATATAAAATGTTTGATTCAGCATAATTACTATTTTCCTTTTTTATTTGACTCACATTGGGTTGCATGCAATTTCAGGATTAGCTGGAGACTATACTGAGGAATGAAAAGGAAGTTTCTTGTTGTCTCTACAAGGGAAACAACATCGGCGTTAATCTAAATCAGTTGGAAGGGAGTGTCTGGCTCCCCAGGAACGTTAACTGTTTTACCACTGAGATTTTTCCTGCATATGTTCACAAAAAATACATTTTGGCCTCAAGGAAAAGAGCTTGTAGCTATTGGTTGCTTTCTCTGGACCTGGTCCTAAGCTAAGGACTTTACATATTCTCTTTTAAATCCACAACAACCATACGAAGTCAAAAGTATTATTCTCTTCATCATCTTTCCCCATTTTATGAGACGAGGAATCAAAGGGCTTTGGAAATAGATTCACTGGCTCCCAGCTGGTCGGTGGTAGAGGTGGGACCTGAACCCAGGTCTAACTTGGTCCAGAATAACGGTCTATGCATTGTTGTATAGGTCCTAAGACAGAGTGCCTTCCCGAATCCCATGGAGGGCCGGCTTCAAAAATAGAAGCTACGAGAGGACCATCGACCAGCAAAAGACCATCCCAGCCGTATTTTGATGCCGATGTAGAGAGTGGATCCAGCCCTGTGCTTTGCAGCGAAGTATTAATACCCAGACACGGACAACCTAGTGTTAATAGTAGAAGGAATAGAAATTGTATTTCCTGGGCCTAGGGGAGCCGGCGATGGTTTCTGAGGGGGAGAGTGTCCTTAGTGAGACTGTTTCAGGAAGAGAATTGGTGTCCCTGCATTTCAAGTGTTAGTGAGGCCGGGGGCATAAAGGCAGTGAGAGCTGTTTTAAGTACGCAGTTCTCCTTAAAAAATGTTCTAATTCCCGTAGAGCGAACATACGGCGTTTCAGGTATACGATACAGTGATTGAACAGAAGGATGCAGTTCTTAACTGGCCTGCCTTCCTCTCGGCTTGTTACCCTCTCATTCCGTGCTGACCAGCACCAGCTTCGTTTCCTTGCCACGCGGCTCTGAATGGAGTCCTTCCTCTGCTTTGAGCTTCAGTGGCTTCAAGTATCACAAATGATACTTTCATTAAGTCACCTCTGAACTCCCCTTCCTCCTAGCTCTTTGCTTGAATCAGATGGATGGTCTTCGCCCGGACTGCCTCGTGTTCTAGTTAATGGGGCGTGTGGGCACCTGTGTGCCTTCTCAGCTGTGAGCAGCTGGAGGGCAGAGGGGGCAGCTCCTGCTGTTCTGAGTACTAAGTGGGGCAGCTCAAGGCAATATTCGGTAAATGCCTGCGGGGTGAGGGGTGGGGGATAGCAGAGACCGTTCTTTCGCTTTCTCTGCCAGGATCCCAGGGCCATAATGGGGTTTAGGCTGCCTTGATGATAGATTGTCATCCCATGGTCTCTTGCTGTCTTGGGGATCTTTTGGAGCTAGACATTCGAAGTGAAATAAATTTACAGTAAATCTCAGTGAGAACAGCGGTATAGCATATAATAAATGTTTTTTATTCCTTTTTTGCGGGGGGAGGATGGAGTGTTCCTCTTAACCACTTCATTAAAAACCAAGTGCTACAGGAATTTTTCGGCAAGATCCAGAATTGTTTTTCTTCTCGCTGAGATCTCCTTTAAGGAATAGATAACTGAGACTTCCGTGTTAGGCAATTTGGAGTGAATTTAGAAGAGTGATTTAGCACATTGGATTTGGCATGTAGAGCTGTTCAGTGCACACTGGTTACCTTTTACAAAATAAAAGCTGAAGTTTATTGTCTTTACCAAGCAAAAGGACGCAGGCTTAAGGATATCAGGATATTTTATATAAGCAGACCCACTAAAGCACCCACAGGTAAGAACTAGCATTTCAATTCCACTTGGCTAAGCATCTGTTGCTTACTACAGAAAACATGAAAGTGCAGAAAATTCATGAAGCGATTCCATCCTGGAGGTAATTTGAAATGTTATATTTAAGTTCTGATGCATTTAATTCAGCAATCTAGTGGGAGAGAAAAATCAAAGCGATCCATCAGGCAGGTATTCAACTTTTGAAAAAGAAACTCTAACAAATGTTAGAAATTAGGGAAAAAATTGAATGGAAGAGTTATCAAAAAAAAAAAAAAAGTCCATAACCTCCAGGAAGCCTGGAAACTATGTAAAAACATCTTATTGGAAGCCCAGATAAATGTGTGCCAGACATCAAAAAGACCAGCTGCTTGGGGGAAGAAAAAAAGAAGGCGGCATGACTAACTGGCAGAGTAAGAGAGGCTGCTTCAGGGGAGAAGGAATCTTCCACAAAATGGAAAGAGCTTTGGCCAGGGGGATAGGGGGAAGGCCGCGAGGTTCGGCGGGGCAGGTACAGACTAGAAAGTGAGCTAGCCGAAGGAATTGGAGGTGCACCTTGCAAGAGGTTTGAAAGGAGGCCGGGTGATGATCATGGGGGAAAGGGTGGGTTGGGAAGTCCAGCCCATCAGAGGCAAAGCAGGAAGGCGTCTTTAAGGGGAAGCCATGCCTGGCAGACATAGTTTAGGTTTTCACGAATTATGCAGTGGGATTCCAAGGCAAAGAATAGTCAGAAAACGCATTTCCTTTGGGATAGGTGGGAGTAGTTTTTTACGCAAGGAGGATGTGGTTCCCTGGCAGGGGCAGTCCTAGTTTGGCCTTGACAGATTCCATGTCTGATACCTTTGCTCGGGTTCTCTCTCCTTTGTCTGAAAAATGGGAGCAGGGATGTGAGAATGCTGTATTAGAGCAGAGATTGTCGACCCTGGCCACACCTTAGAATCACCTGGAAAGCTTTGAAAATCTAACGCCTGGGCACCACCCCCAGACAAATTAAATCATACTTTCTGGCAGTGAGGCTAGGCCGTGATCATTTTTAAAAGCCCCCCAGTTGGGGTGCCTGGGTGGCTCAGTGGGGTTAAAGCCTCTGCCTTCGGCTCAGGTCATGATCCTAGGGTCCTGGGATCCAGCCAAGCGTTGGTCTCTCTGCTCAGCGGGGAGCCTGCTTCCTTCTCTCTCTCTCTCTCTCTGCCTGCCTCTCTGCCTACTTGTGATCTGTCAATTAATAAATAAATAAAAGTTAAAAAAAAAATAAAAGCTCCCCAGTAGTCCCAGTGACCAAGCTCCCCAATACAGCCCTGGTTGAGAACCACTGCCCTAGAATTATGCCTGAGTCCCTTCCATCTCAGATTCTACGATTCTAAATTTTCCAATGAAATTCATCATAAAGTGTTGTCTCAGAGGAGAGCTTTAATTTAGATGCAGTGCGCACTCATTTTAATTTTGGCTAACTTGGATTTAAGAGGAAGGTCTGAACTTGGAAAAAAAATATTTTTTAATCAAGATGCAAGTGACGCATAGCCTGGGATGCTTCGCTGCGGGCAGAGAAGTAAGCCGAGGCCATTGAGAGTACTTTGGAGAGAATTAGAAAGGAATCCAGTCTTGCTTGTCATTTATTAAGTGTCAGTGTGCTAGGTGATATTTCTTTCCTTTCTCTTTATTGGTAAAATAAAAAAGATCTCTTTATCCCTTACTTTAATGTCCTCTTTGCCATGTGTTTATTCTCTTCAAGTATCTTATCAAGAAATAGAAGTACAGTAAATCCCTAGGCTTCTGGCCGGCACAGCCATCCAGAACACAGCTGGGAATGTGGAAGTAAGCAGAAAAGCTACAGGATGGAAACAGCTGTCATAAGGCCTGTGCATTCTACTTGGAGACAAGGCCTTTGGGAATTTATCATCAGCAATCAATGATTGAGTAGCTCTTCTATCAAGAGTAAAATGCTAGGTGCTCGGGATTCAAAGAGGTTTAAAAGGAGCCAAGCTTTTGAGGTGCTTGCGTTCAAATTGGGGGGGAATGGTGAGAAGATAGAACAGTTATCTGCCTTCCCAGTCCCTGGCCGGTGAGAAGTAGCCTGAGAAGTAGCCGGTAGTGCTGGTTGGGGAGTGGAAGGGTCATGGGGTTGGGGGGGGGGGCGATGATTTTTAGAGGCAGGCAAGACTTCTGGGAGAAGTGAGAGTGAAACAGGGCAGGGACAGACCCAGGACTTGCTGATCTTGATGGGGCCAGTGGCAGAAGGAGCTCCCTAAGTCCTGGGGCACTAGGGGGTTTTGGGGCAGTATTCAATCAGAGTGCTTGGTATCATTACCTAGTTAGTGAGTAGACCAGGGAAAGTACACCTATTTGAAATCCAAATTTGCCCTTGAAAGAGAGGAAGGTTCAGTTCACTTACACATTCACCATGGTAGGGCACCTCGTTTCCCAGCACTGGATCGATAGGGTCCATTCTATGTCATTTTGTCCTTTTTTAAAAAAAAAAAAACGTTAAAGACTGTGTATTATTTAGTGGCTTACTCACTTCAGAGCTTTTGGTTGGTGCTCTCCTAAGTCCTCTAGAACATCCAGGTTCCATTTGGTTCCTAACTCCTGCTACTGCCTGCCGGGCTTTGCTTGGGACCCTGAAGTCAGAAGAGGCAAGAGCTGGTTTTTGGTTAGAGGGGACAGGTTTAAATATTTGAATATTGATTTCCCTTTTAAACATCTACCAAAGTGAGTAAATGGATAATGATAATTAGAGAAGCGCTAGAGGTTATGGATAGGAGTACACACATTGCATGGTCCTTGTGTTTGACCATGTGCCTCATTTGAACTTGAAAAAAAAAAAAGCCCTTCTTTGCTCCATCATGCCTGATCTGAGGCCATGGATCTCCAGTTTCTGTCACAGGCAGGTGTTCGAGCCACATTTGTGGTTCGAAGATAAGTTCGAGCGAGGTTTTTGACTTCGGTATATTTTGAATATTTTTCTGTTTCTCCCTTTTCAGTGAACTCAGGCGAAGCTGTTTATTTTAAAATTTCTGCGTTTAGTCGTAGACACCTAACAAAAAAGGGCAAAAGACAGAATCGTCTTTTCAAACCTGGAAACTGAGTGTTACTTCTTGCTTGGGGGTGGGAGTAGATTACTTGATGTGGTTTGTTTTAATCCTGGGGGACAAATGGTTGCTGCTTCTACTGTCCATTTCCAATGTTAAGAGGAACCCCGCTGTACCTGCAGCAGTGCTTTTAGGAAAGGGAGGCTGCTTTTGCTCCTGGTCCTTGCTTCCAGCTTTCTACCGGGAGCTCACTTCCTGCCATGTCCTCAGGAGGGGGGCGGCGGGCCCCTGGGCAGGCTTGGTTTCATCTAGTCTACCTCAAGGTCACCTGTCCTCACTTCATCCCAGCCATCCTTTCCATTCTAGTCCTTTCTACCCCCAGCTACTCTCTCCCCTGGCTTTCGCCAGCCTCCTTAAGCCTGACTTCTTTCTTCTGTGCGGGGATTCTGGGCTGCAGGGAGCGCGGGCTGGAGAGTGGTGGCTTTTGGACCACAGAACTTTTCCTTCATTCTCCAAAGCCTTGACATGGGCATCCCAGCGAGCCTTAAGCCATAGGACTCCTCTCTTTTCCTCCTTCAGTTGTTTCTATCCCACCACAGTTTGTCTCCTGTTTGCGTTTGCAGCCTTGTGTTTGGTTAGAGATGAAAACAAAGCTCCGTGTCTTTGCAGACTGCAGTGTAAAGCGTGTGGTTAACAGTTACTACTTGCCACGGTCCAGTCTGAGTGGGAGTGTCATTTTTCTTGGCAGTCACTTCACAGAAAGTCCTGCTGCTTTGGTGCCAGAATAAGCAGTCATTACATTCCTTACAATTTATAGTCAAATTATTATCTGCTATTGTTAAAATTGCCTTAATTATAGAATATTTCCCCATGCTAAGATTCTCAATTGCGAAACAAGACAACTTTTCGCGGGTGTACTCTGAGAACCCGTGCTGCACAGTCGCTCCCTGGCCGGGATGCTGGAGGCACTGAGGAGGAACAGTGTTTTGTGTCAATGGGGTTCGTGCAGGGGGTTCGCTTTCGACTGACTTTGAACCGAAGGCTCCCCCAGTTGGCTGCTTGGTTATTGGTCAGCCTCAGTTGGGGGCTAATTTTTTCTTTTTCCTGCCCCTTCAGGTCCGCGGGGCCTAGACACTCTGGGAAGAAGGCTCTGCTGGTTGTGGCAGACCCAGTAGATGGCCTTGTATCTCTCCAGATGGAGGGCAGATGAGGAAGTCACAGCCTTCCAAAATAAGGGACTGGGTCTATTTTCTTGTGATCTGAACGGAGTCAGGAGACTGGGCGGGAAGGGCATTCTGTGGAGATGCTCTTGCACAAGCTCTACCTTTGGGCACCGCTTTCAGGATGTGCCCGGAGCCTGGCCTCCTCTGCCATCAGCCCCTGTCCGGTCTGTCTCCGCACATGAGCCAGTACCGTCCTTCTCTGTTAACGCTGACTTAGACCCTATCATTCCTCTCTTCAGAGGGCCTCAGGGGGGCTCCCCTTGCCATCCAGAGGGAAAACCAAAGCTTATGAGGCCTTATAGCGTCTGCCCATGGCCCCCTCCCATGCCAGTCCACACTGCCTTCTCTTCTGTCATTTCCCCCAGTGCCCCCCGCGTGCCGGCCTCTCTGTTTCTTTGCCCTTATCCTTGGCACCTAGAACTCTGCTCCCAGATAGCAGCATGGCTCACTCCCTCAAATGTTTTGGGGCTTTGCTTACCTATTCCCTCAACTAAGAAGCCTTTCCTGACCCCTGTGTCAAGTTGACCCCCTACCCCAAACACACACACTTCGTCCCTCTCTGCTTTAGTCTTGGCAATTACAGTTGTGACAACTTTTTCCGAGGAGAAGGCCTTGGTCTTCGGAATGATGATCAGGGTGGAGCGTAGTTTTCTTCAGCGTTTATCCCTGTAGGGCTCTTCTCGTCGCCCAGGAGTAGTGCTTTTGGACCCCATTAGGAGAGCCCCCGCTAGACACGCGAATGGCCAGGGTCTTGTTTCTGTCATTGGGTCCGCAGGTGAACTCTGGAGTACTTGGTGAAGCAGAGCAGGGGAGATGGGCCAGGCTGGTAAGGCTCACATGGAACACTCTTCTCAGGTAATAAACCTCAGCCATCATTTTAGGGGTTGGGGTGGCATGGGCACCCCAAAAAGCAGATGAACTCTCGTGCGTTTCTTTTTCCATCCTTGGAGTGGGCTGCAGAGGAACCATGCCAGTACTGAGAGTCCTGAAGCCTTCAGGTTTCTGGGAAAGTTTGGCGTCCATTTTTAAGCCAATAGAGATCACAGAAGTATGATATTTTGAATGACCAGTGGCCCAAAATGAAGCCCTCGGGCCAGCTGTGATTGCTACAGGATTCTGGTTCAGCAAATTGTGGACCAGATGCACCTGTCAATTGCTAGCAATATTCCTGCCCTCTCCAGGGCTGTGTCCGTGGTGACCAAGCATGCAGAAGTTGCCTAGAGGGAAGGAAGGAGCCAGCTCAGGGAGCGAGTGTCCAGGGAGATAGGATTATAAGCAAATACAGCCCCAGCAGTAAATTTGGGAAGGCGAATCCCTACTGTGCACCTCAGCTCTGAGAACAGGGCTTTCTTCATTTCAAGAAAGATGGGTTTTCAGATGACTTATTATTATTTTAAGTAGGTTCCAAGCTCAACGTGGAGCCCAACTCAGGGTTTGAACTCACAACCCTGAGATCAAGACCTGAGCTGGGATCAAGAGCCAGATGCTTAACCCAACTGAGCCAGCCAGGTGCCCCTCAGATTACTTGTTTTTAAAATTGAAATAGGATTGATATTTTTCAGAAGTTCACTTTTAAAAGTAATCTCTGGGGACGCCTGGGTGGCTCAGTTGGTTAAGCAGCTGCCTTCTGCTCAGGTCATGATCCCAGTGTCCTGAGATCGAGCCCCACATGGGGCTCCTTGCTCAGCAGGGAGCCTGCTTCTCCCTCTGCCTCTGCCTGCCATTCTGTCTGCCTGTGCTCGCTCCCCCCCCCCCCGATAAATAAATAAAATCTTAAAAAAAAAAAAAGTAATCTCTGTGCCCCAAAGGGGACTCGAACTCAGAACCCTGAGATCAAGAGCCTCATGGTCAAAGAGAAAAAAAAAGAGCCACATGAGCCAGCCAGTTGTCCTGTGATATTGTTCAGAAGTTTAGATTAACACGGTAAAAAGGACCCTGTTTTTGTTAGTTGGTTCAGGAGCTTAGAGGCCTGATAAGGAAGGAACTGAGGCTTGGAGTGTATATGGGCTTGACCTGGCGAGTTTACTCAAGAGGGCTGGGAGGAGTCATGAAATCCCAGTATTTCAGTGTTTCCTGGTGACAAGCCAGGGTTTCTAGTCGTCTTCTAAGTCAGACCCATCCAGTTGTGAAGGGCAGTCTGCATGGCAGTGACACAGAACTGACGGCGTTGTAGTAAATTGGGGGCACATGTTTATATGCAAGGGCCAAGTCCTGCTTGGACACGGAGATTAAAGTTGCCCTATTGTACTTTATTTTTTTATTTTTTCAAGTAGGCTGTATGCCCTATGTGGGGCTTGAACTCATGATGCTGTGATTGAGAGTTTGCTCTACCAATTGAGCCAGCCAGCTACCCCTGAAGTTTTTATTTTTAATATTAGTTAATTAATGGGAAGCACACAGGTTGAGAAGCAAAGAGAAAATATTTAAAAACTTTTTAAAGATTATATTTATTCATGGGATGCCTGGGTGGCTCAGTAGGTTAAGCCTCTGCCCTCGGCTCAGGTCATGATCTCAGGGTCCTGGGATCGAGCCCTGCATTGGGCTCTCTGCTCAGCGGGGAGCCTGCCCCCCACCCCACCTCTCTGCCTACTTGTGATCTCTGTCAAATAAATAAATCTTTTTTTTTAAAAAAATATTTTTATTCATTTGACAGCACAAGTCAGGGAGCAGCAGGCAGAGGCTCTTGCTTGCTGAGCGTGGAGCCCAACATCGGACTTGATCACAGGACTCTGGGATCATGACCTGAGCCAAAGGCAGATGCTTTAACTGACTGAGCCACCCAAATGCCGCAGAGAAAGTGATTTTTTTAGAATGAGGATGGGACATCTGGCTGGCTCAGTTAGTAGAGCATGTGACTCTCGATGTCCAGGTAGTGAGTTTAAGCCCCATGTTGGGCACAGAGCTTGCTTAAAAAAAAAAAAAAAAAGTCTGAAAAATAAAATTGCCCTATTTTAAATATGAATTTAAATATAATGATTATGCCCTGTGCCCTATTTAAAATACTTTGGCTTGCTCTCATTATAAGGAAAAGTTGCCTGATTAAGGCTAGAAATAAGCATTTTTTTTTCTTGTGTGATTGATCAAATGGTCTCTGTGCTGTCAAGTTCTCCTGGTACGGGCTAAGATGCATGAGTTCGTGATAGGGCAAGCCTGTCCTTATCGGTCTAAACATAGCTTTAACTTTGGGGAGGAGTGATTGTCTCTGCTTTTATTTTTTAATTTTTTAAAAATGATTTTATTTATTTATTTGACAGAGAGAGAGATCACAAGTAGGCAGAGAGAGAGTGTGGGGGGGAAGCAGGCTCCCTGCTGAGCAGAGAGCCCGTTGCGGGGCTTGATCCCAGGACCCTGGGATCATGACCTGAGCTAAAGGCAGAGGCTTAACCCACTGAGCCACCCAGGTGCCCCTCTGCTTTTATTTTTAAAGCAGACACAATATGTGCTGTTTTCACCAATAACCTTTTAATGTTTCTCTTGGAGCCCTGAGATTTCCTTGATTGCTTCTAAGCTTAAGAATGAAGTAAACCCACGTGAGATTCTGGGATAGTGGGGGCTGAAGCCGAGCTGGGCTGCCAGCTGGGTCTCTAATAAAAAGGTCTCTAATAAAAAGGTTTTGCTAGGGGCACCTGGGTGGCTCAGTGGGTTTAAGCCTCTGCCTTCAGCTCAGGTGCCAGGATCGAGCCCCGCATCGGGCTCTCTGCTCAGCAGGGAGCCTGCTTCCCCTCCTCTCTCTCTCTGCCTCCCTCTGCCTACCTGTGATCTCTGTCTGTCAAATAAATAAATAAAATCTTAAAAAAAAAAAAAAGTTTTGCTAAAAGCACATGAATGGCCTAGATACAGTATTAGGAGATGTTTAACACCTAGAGAGGGGGAGAGATTATTTCCGAATATTTAGGAACAACTGTTTTAATTGAAACCGTTGTGTTATCACTATGTCTCTGCTTATTAAAGTAAATCTCTAAGTTGCTTCGGTTGCTGCTGCTTCCAGGGCAGGGATCACTTAGTGCTTGAAAGTGATAAGTGTGCATTTCTTTTCTTTTTTGAAGATTTTATGTATTTGACAGAGAGATACAGTGAGAGAGGGAACACGAGAGAGGGAACACAAGCACAGGGAGTGGGAGAGAGAGAAGCAGGCTTCCCACTGGGCAGGGAGCCGGATGCGGGGTTCGATACTAGGACCCTGGGATCATGACCTGAACCCAAGGCAGCCGCTTAACGACTGAGTCACCCAGGTGCCTCAGACAAGTGTGCATTTCTTTGTAGAGATATTGTATAATTGTAGAGATATTGTAAAATATTAGATAGCTGAGCCCATATTCCCTTTAATTAGCCAAATGTATAGAAGGTATTTCTATAATTGACCGTATTAACACGAGAGACTTGTGGCGCATCTGCTGTTAGGATCGAGTATTTGCTTTCCTTCTTAAACTTCCAACAGCAGAAAGGGAAAACAGCCCCCAAATTGAGATGTGTTTTTAATGTGAGAGGAATGCAAGCTGATCACTAAGAATAAAGGGAAATGATTGCATTTGGCACAGTTATTAATTTCAGAAATGTCTTTGAATCTGTGCTATATGTTTGAGCGTTATGTCACTGCTTTGTGGCTTCCCGGGGTGACATTTAAGAACTGTAGATTTAGAACCTACATTTCACCAAATAGAAATTGCCTCAAGTATTAAGTATTTTTCCTAACAAAAATTGGTTGTAAAGGCATTTTTTACCATTTGCAACAGTTATTTGATGTGTGATCAGAGAGTTATGTCAAACCTTAAATTTGTATAATGTTGTGTATTTAGTCGTGCTCTTGTGGAAGAAAGTGTAACCCCCAACTGCAGACAGTTTCCAAGGGACCATTAAAATGTACTTTAAGTATTTCGATTGTGATTATCATTCTTTGAAATGAAGGGAAATTTTGGTCAATTTAAATAAGGAGGAATAGCAGGGCATTTTACTCCAGATAAATGTAAAATGTTGGAAATTTCTTCAGATGCCATGTAACATTAAGTGGTTTTTTTTTAGTTGTATTGAATTTTGTCCACTGAAGCATTCGGTTTGGTGCTGGTGTTCCTTTTTAAACAATTTATCGTAACCCTGACCGGGCCTTTCACATCTCTCTTTCTCTCCTCATATTTGTTTCGTTTAATCAGTCAATATTGATCATTTTTCCCCATTTAACAAAAACAACCAAGAAGAGACTGGCATGATTTCATCAGACTTCTAATTGCTTTACTAATGGAAATATGTTGGTCCTTAAACATCAACGGTGCCGTTTTACAAGGAGCTAGTGACCCATCCGTCCACCACATGTCTTTAATTTTTAAAAATCTGGCACGGCCTGACACTTTAAGAAGTCGTGTCATTTTCTTCCAAGGTTTTTGAATTTTTAATTGTGATATAAACCCTACCTACTTGAAATTATTTGATCTATATTCAACAAGATTCCTACAATCCTGGCGATGAGGGTTGTTGATAAGGGTTGTTAATTATGATCTTAGTAACCATAGACCTCATGTACCGAACCCTCGCTATGGGTCTTTTTTGAATTCATTATGTAGATGAACCTATTTCATATAAACAGAAAAGAAAAAGACCCATGGGGGGAAGATGGAATAAAGAACTTGAAAAACATTATTACAGGGAATGAACATCATTACAGGGAATGAACCATCCACACTTGACCAGAAGGTTTTGCAGTTAGCGGAGGTAAGACATTAAGCCAGTTCTGCATTCTCTGTTTATCTGATCAAAAGAAACCTTAACAGCTCCTTAGGCGAGACATTTCCTTCTTCTTGCTAAATCTAGAAAGTATTTGTTACAGAGATTCTTAGGTCCAGCAATAAACAGTGTAATAATCAGTGTCATCAGTGATTTCATTTCTTGTCCTGTAAAAACCCCAAGAAACAACCCTTGAGAAGTCCGGTCAGGCTTTCCAGCCCACGTCACTGTCTTTGGTCTAAAGAATCAAACTCTTCTTATCTTTATTGGTAACTGCTTTCTTTTTGTGTATGAATTCATATCTCTTGGTCTCTGAGTCCAAGCTCTCCTGCTAAGTAGCTAAGAACCCCATGATAACCGCAAACACAGCCATCTGGAATGACCAGAAAACCAGAGTCGCACAGCAGGGGAAAGGTGAAGCCACTTGAGATCTAGGAATTCAAACCGTCTGGGGGATGTGGATAGTACTTCCTCTGTTCCTTCGGCCGTTTTTCTTTTCCTTGCCCCAGCTCTGTTCTCTGGACTTTGAACCTGGCACTGAGTTGCTGTAGTGTCATTTGGCCTCCAGAGATTATGGTTTATGGTAGGTTATGTTTTTTTCCAGTTGAGAAGATGGTGAGATAACCAATGACAAGGGAGTAAATTCTAGATCCTTTGCTTATCGCAGTCCGTTCCCTCACACGTGTATCCGTTTGCACTTGGTTTAAAGTGTAGAACATATGATTGGGTGGATCTGTTCTTTTTTTTTATTATTATTTTTTTAAAAGATTTTATTTATTTGACAGAGATAGTGAGAGAGGGAACACAAGCAGGGGGAGTGGGAGAGGGAGAAGCAGGCTTCCTGCTGAGCAGGGAGCAGGATGCCGGCTCGATCCCAGGACCCCAGGATCATGACCTGAGCTGAAGGCAGACGCTTAACGGCTGAGCTACCCAGGCGCCCCATAGATTTGTTCTTTTTAACATGATATGAAAAATGCCTCGATAGTTCTGTACAGTTACAGTTCGAATGGCTGCATAATATTCCCCAAAGTAAATCCACTGTCTACAATCCTCTATTTTGGGCTCCCCATATGGACACTGAGATTATTTCTGGTGGTTTGTAGGTGTTCATGTTTGTGTGTGTGTGGTTTCATACCGATCACAACAGCGAAGATCTTTATTCCTCCGTGGTTGGCTTCTGTTGCATAACTTCTTGAAGTTCAATTTTATGATGAGTTTCTTGTTTGCTTTTTGTTTTTGAACTTCCAGAAGGCGTAAAAGCATGCAGCTTCCTCTTGAGCCCAAAGCCTAGCGCAGCCCAAGCCAGGTCATTGTGCTCCAGGTCTTGCAGGGGGAGAGAAAGCGGGGGTGGGGGGGGGGCATCTGAGGTTTCACTCAGGTTGTTGGTCAGCTCTAAGAGTTCGCTTTTCCCCCAGCGTTTCCCAGATGCACTCTCTGAGCTCTTGCCAGGAACCTGCACCTACTTTGGTTCCTAAAACTTTCATTCAGCAATCTTCCCAGAAACAGATGAAATGTTGGCCAGTGGGAGAGGATTCAACCCGAAGGTGAACACACATTCGTTGCCTGAAAGGCAGCGCCTTTATTCTGTGGTTCTTCTTCCCTTTACAGCAGAATTTCCCACATGTCTGTGTGTCTCCCTTTAAAAAACAAAACACAACAAAGGGGGAAAAAAAACCCAAACAAAACCCTTCCTAAAACATTTGTTATCTAAACAGAACTTCCTAGAAAGCAGTGTCATTGTTTCTAAAAGGAGGAGCTCATAATAACTCTCCATTCACCCTCCTCTCCCACTTTTTTACAATGAAAAGATTTTATGACTATTAGTTGTGAAATGGCTTAATTCAGCTTCTTATTCTTTATGGAAAATAACTTTGCTATGCCTAATGTCTGCCTCTGGTCAAAGGGCGTTTCCTGTGTCATCGGCTTCCACGGTTTGTCTGCTCGCAGCTTTGTGATGGGTAGGGTACAGTCTCGCCTTTTAAATTGTCTGCTTCGTCTTTTATCTTTCAACAGGTCCTGGAAAGAAATCGTCCAACGGCTTCTTTCCAGTGTCAGTTTTTGAAAGATCCGTGGCTTGCTTTATTTTGACAGGTGGCTGGTGAAAGAGGTGCTTTTAAAGGGCAGGGTGGGGGAGGAGGGGCAAGCGGGAAGGGGGGTGGGGAGGGGGAGGGGAGCTGGGGTAGCTGCCGCTTTTGGGGCTGTCTGACAAACAGCGGGTGATTAGTATGCTCCTTTCCCTCAATGCGGCCTTGAAAGAGGAGTTTGCCAATAAGGCCTGCAGTTGGAAGACAGCTGGACCCTTTTTAGGACCATTTCTGGCTTTTCTGCCTTATACCGGGGGACCCTGTACGGAAACCATGAGGACCCAGGAAAGGCGACTGGGTAAATGAATCTCCTGTAATGCACAGGAGTGCTAAGTCCTCCACAACCTCGGTATCCTTAGCAGGAGGAGCTGTCCCCTTGGGAGTCCAGGCCAGCATGGTATCCCACTTGGTCCCATAGACCCTGGTGTTCAGGGTCGTCTCCCAGTAGCCCTGACTGGGCTTTAGCTGTGCTCTTTTCAGTTGAGACTACCTACCAGGGATAGCAGACTGGCCAACGAGTGGCTCCTGGATGAGTGACCACTTCTTTGTTAAATGCGAAAGCACTCCCCACCTCTTAGAACCTTTGGTTGTTGGTAGCCTCCTGAGGTGGTCATAATTTGTTTTTAGAGATTTTATTTATTTATTTGACAGAGATCATAAGTAGACAGAGAGGCAGGGATCATGACCTGAGCCGAAGGCAGAGGCTTTAACCCACTGAGCCACCCAGGTGCCCCGATTGTCATAATTTTTCATGGGACTTAATGATGTTCTAAGAATTGCAGCTATGTAGGTATCCCTTTAAATCTTCCCTCCTGTGCCAGACTCCCCCCCCCCCACCCCTGCGCCTCTCCTGCGCCATTTATGTTCAATTTACGTCTTGTTTTATGTGCATAGCACAGAATTCTACAATAATAATCCAGGTGGCTTGAAGAAAGGTAAAATTTTTCTGATTCCTGTGTCCTTCCTCTGTATGCAATCAATTTTTTTTTTTGGTACCATGGACTACAGTACATTTAACAGATTAAAGCCTGTTAATAATTAAGAGCAGGACGTAGGGTGTGAGTGGAGTTAAAGAGGTAACCAGGAGGAACCACGGCAGCTACACTAGTGCATGGTAACTAAAAGGATCTGGGATCCAGGCAGTTCTTTTCCAGAACCCCTTTTCTTGTGCTCTCCCAACCCTGGCTTACCGGCGGCCTCTTGGGGAAGAAATGGAATGATCAGTGGGGGTGAATACAGGGAGTGAAAGCTGTCCACATTTGCCTTTTTTGTGCTAGAACTTGGTTGCAACAATTATTGGAAAGGGGGCCGTCTGGTGAGGCCGAGAAAGCTCTCTGTCCTTGAAGGGAGGCTTGTTGCATGGTGTTTTTGAATTCACTGAAACTTCTAGAGCCCTAATACTAAAGATGTCTCCGTCTTGTAAGTGAGGGCAATTGATAGCAATAATAATAAAAAGGTGATTGCGGGTGGGGGGGTTTCTAGGAACTTGACAACATATATAGAGCTTTTAATTCCTTGTACTGACCTTTGCAGAAGGTCTAAGCTACTGTCTTTCCAGTTTGATGAGGGTATGTGCTTTGGTGAGTGCTGTGAAATGTGTAAACCTGGTGATTCACAGACCTGTACCCCTGGGGATAAAAATATGTTTATAAAAAAAAAATTAAAAAATAAATTAAAAAAAAGTAGTAGAGAAACAAACAAACAAACAAACAAACAAAAGAATTTCAGAATTGTTACACTCCGAGCAGGCTGATTTTTGTCTTGTTTTGTTTCACTGTTCTTTAAGTGGACACAAGCTATAACACAAGAACATAAGCATATCCCTGCCAGGAAGCTTTGGGCCCAGAGCCAGGAGACCTGGGTGCTTGCTGTTCCCTGCCCTGCCACCGACCGGCTGGGTGATGGGCTTTCAGGAAGTCAGCGTGTTAGGGCCCTGTTCCTGGTGTTCAGAAAATGAGGGCTTTGAACTTAGCTGGTCACTAAGATCCTGGCCAGCTCTGATATTCTGGGTTTCACTGAAAAGGCGTTGAGAGCTGATGAGATGATCTGGAAAGATAAGAGGAATGGAAGGAAAGCCCTTTCCTCATTGCATATGTATTCTTGAATACAATAAAACCTTGAAATGAGCAGTTCTGGGTAACTGAGCTTTCTGAATGGTTTTTGTCTCCCTCCTTGCCGTCAGCTGTCATTCTGCACTGCTGTCAGCGTGCCTGCTTTTAGCCACTTCTGTCCCTCCTTCTTGGCTGCTTCCCTTGTGGTCCTAGAAACCTTAGCATTAAGCTTTGCAGAACTCTATGCCAAGTAAGCGCACATAGGTTGTGAGGAAGGGACTCTCCTAGGACTCCAGCCCTTGGACTTGGGCTGATCAGAGCCTTTGGGGGTTTATGTTTAGGCTCCAGATAGGCAATGGGTCACTATATCTTCATCTGTCTTAGGCTAACATTAGTGTAGTTAATAAGCACATTTCTCCTCTGTGCTAATTAATTAAGAAGGAGAGCAGGTGGATAAGAGGAGGCAGGGGAACAGACCTAGGAGAGGGGGCTTGGTGGGGGGAGCAGGGACGGAGCCTGTCCTTGGGGCCAGCCCTCCAGCTAGACCTGCATCAGAAGACACCTCGTCTCATAAAAGAGTAAAAAGAAAAAACAAAGAAGTTTGCAGTGAAGAGCTGGGCCAAGTTGCTCTTTGAGAAATCTGGAGGCACACTTTTGAAGCTTGGATTCTAAAGAGAAAGCTGGCTGGGGGTGTGGCTCTGCCTAAAGCCGGGCACTGGGCCCTGCAAGCTGCGCAGCCAGTGTGTGTGTTCATGGTTTGCTTATCTGGCCGGTGCCTGGCCCTTCTCACGCAGACTTCCCAGAGGCCACGGAGACCCCATTCCCCTTGTCTCGGGTCGTAGGCCCGAGTGGGAATTGGAGCCAAAGTCTTCTTTCTTCCAAAAGTTATAAACCACAAAGCATCAACATTCAGATACATACCCTCATTCCAGAGTTTCTTTAAATTGCCCCTGCACGAAACCAAACTCAGATGATCAGCCACCGTGTTCAGAATAGTCTCTCCAGCCGACGGACCCATCGCGGGATGGACCCACGCTGTGGTGCTGGCCACGTGTGTATTTTGTGGTCGTCAGTCGCCCTTTACCACCCCTCCCCCACCCCTGATCTTCCTACCTTTCCAGTTTTATGTTCCCTCTTCTCACACCTCGTACTCTGTTTACACGTAGCCAAGTCAGACTGCTCATTTCCAAGGACTAGCTAGGACTGTGGCCTCTTCTCGTCTCCCGTAGACCTTGGCCTCCCATTTTCTCTGATACCCCTGGGTGGACATCTCCCCTTCTCCCCCAGAACATTCTGCTGTGAATGAGTAAGTGGAGAAATGAATGGACATCAGGATAGTGAATTGTTCGTTGATTCCGCAAAGATTTTATTAAACATCTTCTGTGTGCCCTGCTAAGTGTCCAGTACTTGGTATATAAAAACAAATAAGATATGTGCTGTATGTTAGCTGCCAAAATTTAAATTAAAAAAAAAAAAAGAATAAGACAGGCACGGTCTTGGTTCTCAAGGAAATAATCCATTATATTAAAATTGACTGTTGGTTTTATTGCCTCTACAGGATCGTAAGCTCCCTGAAGTTCGGTATCGCGTCTTGCTTCGCTTTATAATCCTGTTGTGCCTTGCGTACAGTGCAGGGACTCAATAAGTGTGTATTAGCTTGATCTGAAAAGTACCCATCTTTTTTCCCATGACAACAAAGGGCATACATTCCCAGAAGCCCTTTCCAAGGCGACATCCTTGGCGGAGTGCTTTGATCTAATGGTGGGGATGTTAGACTTCGAAGCACGTTCTTCCCTCCATATCGAGCGGACTGAAAACTGAAGATTAAGACTGCTCACTGCCAGGTAGAGGGCAGGGTCCTCTTCCCAGTGTGAAGCCTCAGAAGCAAGGACTTCTGCCCATTTGTGTTCCTGGATAAGTGCCATTCCAGCCTGCCACCTACCTTGTTGCACCCAGAGTTGCTAAAGTGCCTTTAGCTGCAAACCTTTATTTATCCCTTGAAAGGATCTGATGTCATCTACATACAGGAGAGCCCAGCCATAGAATCTTCCCAGGAAGACAGTGGCTTTTAGACCACATGTGCGTGTTGGAAGCCAGCTTCTGATCACGTAGCTCTTTTTTTTTTTTTTTTTTTTTAAAGATTTTATTTATTTGACAGATAGATTGCAAGTAGGCAGACAGGCAGGGAGAGGAAGGGAAGTAGGCTCCCTCTGAGCAGAGAGCCTGATGCAGGGCTCGATCCCAGGACCCTGGAATCATGACCCGAGCCAAAGGCAGAGGCTTTAACCCACTGAGCCACCCAGGCGCCCCTGATCACCTAGCTCTTGAGCTTGAGTCTACCATGAAGGCGATAGAGCTGGGGATCATTCACACTGAGTGTAAGTGGATATTCAGAGTTAGAAACGGACGAGCTTACTGGGGGAACTCTGTTAACGCATTTGAGCTTTCCTGTATCTGGAAAATGCAGGGCTGCAACCTCAGAAGTCTGGCGTACCGTGTGATTAATAATCAACAAACATTTCAGAGTACAAATGATAAAATTAAATCCAGCTCTCATTTACAGGAAACCCTGCCTCTAGTACAAATTATAGACTTATTAGGTTTATCTGGCCGTGCCTGTCCTTTAAGTGGTGTATAATTATTCCTAAACCTTTCAGGAAAGAATTTGAGAATAACATTTTAAACCCATAAGCCCTAATTCACTAACAAGGTGGAAATCTCATTTAGTATTCTTGGACTCTTATTTATTTAGTTGATATTCAGATATTAACCTTTACTCACCAGACTCCCTTCCCATTTGCTGCTGTTTCCACTCTGGTGGTGATAAACAACAAGGAATTAATATCACTGCAAAATGCTTTAGGAGGGGCCCCTGGGTGTCTTAGTTGTTAAGCGTCTGCCTTTGGCTCAGATCACGATCACAGGTTCCTGGGATCCGAGTCCCGCATTGGGCTCCCTGCTCAGTGGGAAGCCTGCTTCTCCTTCTCCCAGTCCGCCTGCTTGTGTTCCCTCTCTCGGTGTGTCTCTGTCAAATAAATAAATAAAATCTTAAAAAAAAAAACAAACCCAAAATGCTTCAGGAGAATTATTTGCAGTATATAATTGAAACCTACTGCTGTCTTTCATGCAGCAATACTACAATAACAGGAAATACTGGGAGACCAAAGGAGAACCTTTCAGCCCACCCCCGGGATAACTGTAGGCTTCCGACCATGAAGCCACTTTGCTCTTGTGAATGGAGGCTGATGGCCTTGTGAAAACAGGGGCCTGTCAGGATCTGGCTGATCATAAGTCAGTGTGGATTTAAGCGGCCTGTTCACTAGGGGTGCAGGGACCCCTTCTTTATGTGCTGCACATTCCAACTTCAGCCGCAACCACTGTGCCACATTGCACAAGGAGTCCCTGGGTAAGGGGACTGGGGGCTCCTGGCTGCTGCCCGCCCCGCCCCCCGCCCGAGTATTAAGATAGAATCGGGTCTCTAATCGCCATGAGAACGAGCTTGGGGTCCTGAAGCACCGGGTAGATTAACATGTGAGTCATTTATTTTTTTTTTCTCTGAAATCTAATTCTGCATCAAATTAGCTCTAGTCTCAAAAACAAACTAAGCAGACCAGAAACTGGACAAGGGGGGAGTCCTTTGTACTCACAGAATAGGTACTTTTCCTTCAAGTGTGTCAGAGCGAATTAGGACTATTAATGCCTTAACAGCTCTGCCGGTTATTGAGCTGGTCCTTAAAACAAGGGAGGCAAGGGGGGTCTGAATAGACAGATCTCTGACTTAATAGCCACTTCTCAGGTTGTTCTTTAGTCTCTGAGTATATGCACCTGCCTCCCATTTCCATTAATGGCATTAAGAGCTGCATATCGCGTGTAATACAGGATCATCAGGGTCTTTATTGCCGCTCTTTGAAAGGGAATAAAATCATGTCCCTTTCATTCTCTCTGAAACATTACGTGTTAAAATTAAGAGCCCTTGTGCTTTGCCCAATTACTTTCCAGATAAAGTTTCTCGATAATGCGCCTCGAAGTAATTTTAATTTGAACAAGCAAATATGTATTCTTTGTTTAACCATTTTTCAATTCCATTTGTGTCCCTGCTAGAGTCCCCTGAAAGAACTGCTTAGATTAAAAAAAGAAAGAAAGAAAACAACAAAAAAAAAACCCCAAGTAAAATGGACTCCAGTGTCCTCGCTGTTGTGGAACAGCTTCCCCTCCCCCCGCAAGGCCCTCGCGTAGGAAAAGCGGCGGCACAAAGGACCAGCATCAGTGCCCTCAGTGCAGCCGAAATCCCAGTCCTAGCCCTCTGCCAAGCTGGTATTATTTTAGAAATGTCCTTTAATTTTAGCATTAGCTTAATTATACTGATGCATCTATAGTCCATCCACAAATCAAACATTAGCTTTGGCGGGGAGGTGGACAGTGGGGCAGCTTGGCAGAGTGAGGGCTTACGTTTCAGCTAGTGCCGCAGTGCCCACCCTGGGTTGAGGCCGGGGAAGGTGGGGCGTGGGAGCGGGGAGTGGCGGGGGCGGGGGTATTGCAGTATTTACCTCCTAAGCATCTTCTCCCAGCTTCACAAACCCCTTGGAAGACGATTGTCATCTTCATTTTTCTGATTGGAAACCGAGCTTCAGTTTCCATGACTGTAAAACAGGATCATACCTCCAGAGCTTCTGGGGAGGCCAGGATCATAGATGCGAAGAGACTCAGTGCCCTGTGAATGGGGGACCTTGCCGTTGTTAACACAGTTCCTTCTGGGCGCGCCTGGCTGGCTCAGTCTGTAGAGCCTGAGACACTTCGATCCTCAGAATTGTGAGTTTGAGCCCCACATTGCCCATAGAGCCTATCTTAGGGGGAAGAAAAACCCAAAAACTAGTTACTTCTGTTTTGTTTATAAGTACTTTTAAGTTGAATTCTGAACCAAAGAACTAATTCTTTTGACTGTTCCTGATGTTTAACAACTGAATTCCTTAGTGTTCCCTAAGACCATGGCGATTATGAACAATTTTATGCTCCCTTTCCCCTGCCACCCCATAAAAATTGATGCGCAAGCGTTGCTAGGTCCCCCAGGTTGCAAGCAGTACTGAGTCTTCCAACTAAATGCTCTACCACCAAGTCCAAAAGACCACATTCCCACGAGAAAGTGCCAGAAATTGGTAAGGAAGGAATACTAGGCTCTCCGAGGCATCAGTTACCCGTATCAAGATACATCTTAATATTTTTGTGCAAGCAGAGGTGCGTTCGGTATGAGTCTGGGCATAGGGTTCCAGGCCCTGGGAGGGGGCTCTGAGTTCGAGAGGGTTTTGAGGGGAGGCTGAAGGGCTGTGCTTCCCGGCAGGGCTAGAGACTGTGCTGAGAAAGCCTTCGTTTTTAAGCCAGTCCAGATACTCTGTTTTGTTGGGAACAGAGCAAGAAAGGGGAGAGCCGGTGGAGAGCTGGTGCTGGCCGGGGAGAGATTTCAGGAGGGGGCGGGTGCGGATGGGTGTACGCGAGAGCGGACATTGGGGCCCGTAGCTCCTTAGGGCCCTTGGTTCCTGTTAAGTTCTTTGATGACACCCTTCGGGAATGACACCCTTGGGGAGTGATTCCTGACCTGGGACCTTTCAAGGTCCCTGCTTGTACACACAGTTCACCAGCCCAAGGTCTGAAGCCTTCCGGAAATGCTTTACGTGTGCCAAAGACCATGCCCAGAGTCTGCTTTTGGCTTGGGCTCTCCCTCCTACTCAGGTAATTGTGCCGCCTTATGTAACTTTTCAAACTGAAGACAGACACATTTATAGCAACCCTAAAGTTCCTCTCCTCTCTCTTTCCTCTTTCAAAGTTTGAACTTTGAGATCCTCAAAAAAAAAAAAAAAAAAAAAAGCCTTTCTTTTAAAAGAAATAACTTTAAGTCACTAGAGATTTAACAACAGGGTATGGCCCCACTCTGGTCTTCCACTGAAGGACAAGACTGTGTGACAAGGATCCCTGAGACAGGCTTAACTTTTAAAAATTGGATAGTGCTATTCTCGCCATGGAAAAGAAAGAGAAACAGAAAGATTGTGTGGCTCCCTTTTACACAGGAGTCCAAATTATCACAATGAGTTAGGCCTTTTACATTTTATCTTGTGCATGGCCATTTGACCCAGATAGTGTGTTCATTTGGACGCATTAAAGTGCAATTCTTTGTGTATTTTGAGTTCTCTGGAGAGAATTCTCATGTTGCATTGTCACAGTGATGAGTGTACATGTTTCTGAAACGGTTTTCAACTTTTAACTTTGATTTTAACTTTGATTTAAGAGGTCTTAATATTTTTAACAGGCATTAGTTTTTAGAGAAATTTTAGGCTCCTAACAAACTTGAGCAGAAAGTACAAAGAGTTCCCGCGGACCTCCCACATAGCCTCCTCTTTCGTCAACATCCTGCACCAGAGTAGGACATCTGTTACAGTGGACGGGTCTACAGTGATGTAGCCTCGTCACCCAAAGCCCATTCCTTATATTAGGGATCACTCCTGATGACGTACTTTCTGTGGGCTGGGACAAATGTGCAATGATTTGTATCCATCACTATATTATCACACGGAGGAGTTTCACTGCCCTGAAAATCACGTGTGCTCTGCTGTTCATTCCTCCCTCCGTACAACCACTGGCAACCACTTGATCATTTTACTGGCTCCACAGTTTTGCCTTTCCCGGACCATCCTATAGTAAGAATCATGCAGTATGTAACTTTTTCAGTTTGGCCTGTGTCACTGAGTAAGACAGATTTAAGCTTCCTCCGTGTCTTTTCAAGGCTGGATAGCTCACTTCATTTGAGCCCCGGGTAATATTTCCTTGTCTGGATTGCCACAGTTTGTTTCTCCCATTTACCTGCTGAAGGCTCTGTTGGCTGCTTCCAGGTTTTGGCAATTCCATACAAAGCTATAAACATCTGTGTGCAGGTTTTTGTGCAGAATAAATTTTCAGCACATTTGGTTTTGTAAGAAACTTCCAAGCTGTCTTTCAAAGTGGTTGTGCCATTTTGCATTCCCCCCCATTGACTAATGAGAGTTCCTGTTGCTTCACATCCCCAGCACCTTCGATGGTGTCAATGCTTTGGATTCTGGCCATTGTCATAGGTGGGCATGGTATAGCATTGTTTTCACTGGCGATTCCCAGTAACCTATGATGTGGAGCATTTTCTCATATGCCATCTGTAGATCTTTTCTTTCTTTAAAGATTATTTATTTATTTGACAGCACAGCTTCTGAGAGAACATAAGCAGTGGGGAGGGGAAGAGGGAGAGACTGAAACAGACTCCCCGCTGAGCAGGAAGCATTATATGAGGCTGGATCCTAGGACCCCGAGATCATGACCTGAACCAAAGGCAGATGCTTAACCAACTGAGCCACCCAGGTGCCCCCCGCTGTAGGTCTTCTTTGAGATACCTGCTCAGGTCTTTGCCCCATTTTAAAAATTAGGTTGTTTTCTTATTATTCTTAATACTGTTTCTTCCTATGACAGATGTGGACTTGGCCCCTTCTGATTGGCAGCTGGAAAGTGTGATTTTGGTTGCTTCTCCCACTTAGATACATAGGGTCTTGGGTAGACCATGCCTCGTATGTGTTCCCCTGGTTTTGCCAAAGGGTTCACTTTATTTTTTTTATTTTCTTTTTTAAGATTTTATTTATTTATTTGACAGACAGAGATCACAAGTAGGCAGAGAGAGAGAGAGAGAGAGAAGCAGGCTTCCTGCGGAGCAGAGAGCCCGATGCGGAGCTCGATCCCAGGACCCTGAGATCATGACCCGAGCCGAAGGCAGCAGCCCAAACCACTGAGCCACCCAGGCGCCCCCAAAGGGTTCACTTTATTAACCTGAAGTTCTGGTGGAAGGTCAGGTAAAAAGTTAGTGATTGACTAAGTGTGCAGCCAGCACTTACCCTGTGGACTGCACAGACATTGCAGGAAAGTACAGTCAGGCTTGTTGTAACACAACATACTCATTCCTAAAGATCACTGTGCTCTGCAAAATCGGGCAGTAAAACCACAAGTGTGGGAAGATTGGGGTTAGGGTACGGCACTAAAAAACTTGACTGGGGGCATATTTGAAAACTAAGGAACCTAATTAAAAACAATAGTGTAGTTTTGCACATGCTAGGTGATTAGGAAATCCATGAATACTACAAATACGGTGCAAGGAAGCAAATGTGAAATTCACATGCTCATGGCTTCCTAAGAGATTAATCATATTGGAATGAATTCACATTTTCAAAATGAGCATTAGAGCCTAGCAGACTCATGACTACCCTTTGACGTGTTTTTTTTTTTTTTCCAAAGATTTTATTTTCTGAGAGAGAGAGCATGCCGGGGGAGTGTTGGGGCAAGGAGGGGGCTGGAATGGGCAGGAGCAGAGAGGGAGGGCGAGGGGCAAGTGGACTCTGCGGAGCTTGGAGCCCGACTTGGGGCTCAATCCCCGGACACTAGAGATGACGACCTGAGCTGAAACCAAACCAAGAGTCAGGTGCTTAACCAACTGAGCCGCCCCAGAGCCTCTCCTTGATGCATTCTTGAGCATAGTAGGTCCCTTTCATTCTAATAATAGCTTCTCACAAATGACCTCCTTTGTCGGTGCTTCCCGAAGTGCTGCCATCCACGGGTCCCTGACCACAGCTCTTCTCACCAGACTGTCCACTCCCCAGGGGCCTCTTGGGCAGCTTGCAGGGGGGCAGGTAGCATGCCAGGGAGTTTTATATTTGTTTACTCACAACTGCTGGTGTGATGAAGCATTGGCCGGTGCTGAAGGGTGAGAAGGCTTCCTTGGAGGCAGGAGGACTAGGGCCGGCTGCCTGCTTGCGCCCTCTGATGCACCGTCTTCACAGAGTCATTGGAACCGTATTAGCCGCAGTCTCTCCAGAGCTTGGCATGGATTTTTGCAGGCCTGGATTCAGTGGTGTCTGCATCTCTCTTCTGTGCATTTTCCCCCTGATGGATTATAGAAACCTTTTTCTTCCCAGGGAAACTTTCGATCATGTTAAAGACTCATTTTCAAAGGGAAAACAACGCCTTAGAGAGGAATTTGTTTTCAAAAATAGACATTCCCATTGCATATAAATATATAGACAAGCACTGTGACGACGACAACAACATGCTGCCCTTCTGTTCTGGGAAAGAAATACCTTATTTTCTGTATGGAGGGAAGGGTTTCTCACAAACTGCAAACGCTCCGTTCTCTGTGTATCCATCCCTGTCACCCCCTCCCCAAAAATGCTTTGGACTCGGAGTGACTCTGCTATTCTCTGGAAGCCTTGGCTGAGATAGATTCTTAGCTTTAAAACTTTTTGCCATCCAGAAGCTACATCAAATTTATGAGGCTGCCGTGCTTGATTGGGAAGGGGTCCTCGGAGGTGGGGTCTGATGTTGTTTTAAAAGGTTTTGTAGAGAAAATTCTAGATTCTCCAGTCTCCAGGTCAGAGCCGTCCTGTTTTCATGGAGCCTCCCTCCATGAAAGGATTTGCTATAAGTAGGACCACGCTGCTAAGTAGCAGAAATGTTGACAGAAATGTCACTGTTCTAGGTAGAGAATAGGAGCTGGTATCTTTGCTCAGCGTGAGAGCAGTGGTTTTGATCCTTGGCTTACCAATGGCTTCTCTTACTTGAGAACTTTCTATGTGTCAGTGTTAATTTCCATGTGTTCCCTCCTTAATTCTCACAAAAACATGGTTAAATCTATTTTGCACTTAATGGAACTGCAACGTCTGCCACTTGTGTGGGATTAAGCAACATGAACTTCAAACCTAGGATTTAAAATTTTTTTTTTAAATGAAATCTCTACCCCCAGTGTGGGGCTCAATCAGACTCATAGCTGTGAGACCAGGAGTCACACACACCACCAACTGAGCCAGCCAGCTGCCCCAGGATTTTTCCTTTTTCTTCTTAAAGATTTTATATTTATTAGAGCACAAGTGCGCACGTGATTGCAAGACTGGTGGGGTGGGCAGAGGGAGAGGGGGAAGCAGACGGCTTGCTGGGTGGGGAGCAGGACATGGGGCTTTATCCCAGGACCCTGAGATCATGACCTGAGCTGAAGGCTGACACTTAACTGACTGACCCAGCCACCCAGGCCCCCCAGGATTTTCTTTTGTAACTTTTTTTTTTTAAAGCATTAGCATCTTTTTTTTTGTTGTTTTTGTTAAGATTTACTTAATTGATTTTAGAGAGAAAGAATGTGAGTGAACATGGAGAAGGATGGAGGAGAGGGAGAGAGAAACTTGAGCAGACGCCTGGCCGATCTTGGAGCCTGGCACAGGGCTCGATCTCATGAACCTGAGATTATGACCTGAGCTGAAACCAGGAGTCAGACGCTTAACCAGCTGTGCCACCCAGGGTCCTGTTTTTTAACTCTTTTATTTATTTTTTTCTTGAGGTAAATTTCACATAACAGAAAATTTACCATTTCAGCCATTTTAAAGGGTACAGTCCTGTGGTGTTTCGTGTGTTTACAAAATTGTGCAACTGTCAACAGTCAACACTCTCTAATTGTAGAACTTTTTCGTCCTCTCAGAAGTAAAATTCTGCACCTATTAAGCAACGATTCTTCATCTCCCACCGCACAGCCACTGGCAATTATTTTATTTATTTATTTTTAAAGATTTTATTTATTTATTTGACAAAGAGAGACCACAAATGGGCAGAGAGGCAGGCAGAGAGAGAGAGAGAGTAGGGAAGCAGGCTCCCTGCCAAGCAGAGAGCCTGATGTGGGGCTCGATCCCAGGACCCTGAGATCAAGACCTGAGCTGAAGGCAGTGGCTTAACCCACTGAGCCACCCAGGTGTCCCACCACTGGCAATTATTAATCTTCGTTCTGTCCCTATGGATTTTGCCTGTCCCGAATATCCTGTGTTAATGGAATCCTACAACATCTGACCTTTTCTGCCTGGCTTCTGTCACTTAGCATGTTTTCAAGGTTTATCCCCAATTGTTGGATCTTTTGGCACTTGATTTCTTTTTATGGCTGAATAAGATTCCATTGTGTGGGCATACCATATTTTTCATCCACGTGTCATTTGGCAGACACCTGTTGCGGCTAGTGCTGCTGTGAACATTCACTGGACCCGGGACCTGGGGATCATGACCCCGAGCTGAAGGCAGACACTTAATCACCTGAGCTACCCAGGTGCCCCTGGCCGTTTGTGTTATCAGTGAGGTTTCTGGTCAAGAGTAGGCTATTAGTAGTTAAGTTTTCAGGGTATCTGGTATTCAGCAGATTTTTGACTGCGTTGGTGGGGGGTGGGGGTCAGTGTTCCTAACCCCTACGTTGTTCAGGGGTCAACCATGTACATGTAACTAGGAGTGGAGTTGCCTGGTCATATGGTAATTCTACGTATAACTTTTTGGGGAGCTGCCCAACTCTTTCCCACGGTGGCTGTGCACCATTTTATGTTACCGTCAGTGGCGTGTGAGGTGAACACAGGTTTTCCTGACTCTAGAGGCTGGGCCCATTTTTCTTGGGCCATGCTCTCTCACTACTAACTTCCCCAGGGCTCCAGCACCCCCTCCCCCTGGCAGATCTCCCCTCCAGCCAACAACAGAAGCACGTGCACAGGTCTCGTGTTTTGGGGAGAAATTGTTGGTTATAATATAGATTTGGCTTGGGGAAGGCCAACCCATATCTATATTATATGAAATATCTCCAACCCCCCATTTTGAGGGTTGGAGATTTGTCAGTGGACATCCTCCTCTTCCTCAATGTCCCATGGTGGTTGAGAGTATAGGTTCTGAACCACACACTGTATGATTCCAGTTCTAAGAAAAGGTCCACAACGGGCAAATCTAGAGTGTGTAGGAGCAGTGACTGCTGTCTAGCTTCTTAGGACCTAGGAAGTGATGTGATGACTGTGGTACGGGGTTTCTTTTTTGGGGCACTCTTGATTGTGGTGATGGCCACACAACTCTAAATGCACTAATAGCCATTGGGTCGCACACTTTAAATGGGTGAATTCTAAGGCATGTGAATTCTATCTCACTGAAATGTTACAGAACAGCATAGGCTCTGGAACCTTCCTGCCACTTACTAGCTCCGATCTTAGGCAAGTTCCTTAGTGACTGTTCCAGGCTTCACATTGGTGGAAGGAGGTAAAATAATCGTTAGGTACCTACCTCATAGAATTGTGATGATCAGAAGAGCTAAGACAGATAATACGGTGCTTGACTTGGTGCCTGACACAACAAGGGCTTGAAGCATGTTGCTAACTATTAATATTAGCATCATAAAATAGTTCTGAAGGTCCAGCTGATAGATGGCATCCATGATAGTGCAACAAAAGCAGGAAATGGGGACAATTCCTCTTAAAACTTAAGTTCTTAGTTCAGCCCTGCTGCCAAGGGACATGCACAATACAGGACAATGTAATGAGGCAATGATTCAGATAGTAATGAGAGATGAGGTCATGTGGCAGGGGGTGCTGGGTAGACCTGGGGGCTAGAAAAAGCATATCGGTGGTGATGTGGGAGAGGAAATTGTATTAAAAACGCTTCTCTGCTCTCACTGACAACAGATGTTGGGAGGTCTTGGGCTCTGGGCTCCAGGGCCTCTGACCCCCTTGAAATTCTCTCCAGTTCCTTTGGAGGTCATGATCCCACACTTGGAGGAGTCCTGGTGTAGATTAGCTTCCTTGGGCATCTTTTCCTCTCTCTCTCTTGAATGCCTCCCTCCCCAGGCTTTTGAGGACCTTGGAAGTAGGTGCCCATACTAGTAAAGAAACCAGCAGCTTTTCAAGGGAAATGGAGGAAAAGTCCAGGACGGGCGACAGGGATCTTGTGAGTGCCAGGAAAACAGAACAAAGCAGTCTGTCCAGGGGCTCTCAGGTCGAAGGCCCTCCCCTCCAGAAAGGGCATGCCACCGCTGTCTGCGCTTGTCCTCACAGGCTCCAGGCCTCCCCAGGCAGTGTCGGTCAGCCTCCCACCCCCACCCCAGCTCCTCGAGGTGGCAGGCTCGCGGCACGCATGGAAGGGCTGGAGAACCCTTCCAGATGGCCAGCAGTGAGCGCAAGCGGACAGGGCCCGGGTGGTCGGGGCCCCCGCGAGCATCCTCAGGTCCGATCCGTCATCCAGGTGGGAAGGATTCCATCACCAAGGTGGGAAGGCTGGGTTGGCCTGGATGCACACTTGGGCGGTGGGGGCCCTCGTGGGTAGCTCAGGGCCTGATGGCCGGGGAGTGGGAAATGCCACTGGCAAGGAGCGGGCAGCCCTGTCTCCCTGGGGAGCTGTCTCTGGGCGGTGGGAGAGGACCCCAGGGTCAGATGTGTGGCTTCTCCCTGCCCTCCCCCCATCCCCCATTCCCGGCCTGCTGTCTGTCCATCAGCTGCAGGGCTGTCGTCCGGAGCATGCGGGCTGTTCCTTGGCTTTGAGCCAGTGGCGAGCTGGGAGCCTGTGACTTTGAGACTTGGCCCTTTTCAGTTCTCTTTGTTCGGAAAAAAGTTTCATCCTGGCTCTCTTCAGTGGCTGCCGAGGATTAGGAGAACCCCGGGGAGACTTGGCTATAGGACAGCTCTCCGAGCTGCGCTGGGAAATTTGAAGAGGGGCCATTTCTCTCCGTCTGATTTCAAGTTACATTCTTCTCTCCCTTCCTAAACGAGTTTTTACTGTTGCAAATGCTACGGCGCAATCCCCTGCAGCTACGGAGGGGATTAGATCAGTAACTGGACTAATAAAATGTTTTAAGGACCGTTATAATGGACAATATGAAGGAAAGTTCAAATCTAGGCACTCGTTTTTTTAAATAGTCGCACCAGTTAGAGCCACTGCTTGCTTTCCTGGGTTAGCATTTCTCATTCTTCGGGGGGAAAAAGTTCTGCTTTTCAGTGGCTGGAAAGCATAAGAAAGAAGGGAGGCTTTGCTCTCCTGAAGAGAACTTGGGAATTGGATTGCTAAAGGGCCAAGGGCAGTGGTATTCCTAAGTACAAGTGGGCCATTTTCAAGAATGTGTAACTACTTGTAGTTTTCTCCAGTTAATATTCTTCAGAAATGGAAATTGCCTCAGCTGTAAAGTGGTTTCCTAGTAAGCTTTCTTTTTTTAGTGGCAGTGGTTTTTTACCTTTAAAAAATGCTATTTAGTCTATGATTATGAAGAAATTGTTTTTGAGAATCTGGTCACCACAATAGATGGGCAGATTTTTGCATTTTCCTTAAACTGCCCTTTGGTATAAATCTACAAAAAATGCCTCTATCCATCTTGTTACCACGTTTCTTTTGGTTCTCGGGGAGAACTTTGCTGTGAACTGCTTCCATTAAAATTATTTCCTTGAGGACACATTAACAAAGCAGAAAGCTGTGGACTACTACATATACACATACCAGGGGTGGGTAGTTGGGTTTTTGTAATCCCACAATATACAAATGTTGGCAGGATTTCAATGATCGTATTAATCCTGTGAGATTCTTTGTCATGCATGATAGATGATATTTACAAATTGAGGTCCGAAATGGTCAGAAGCTTTGAAGACACTTTATTATGCAGTATGTGGAAGTGTTTATATTACTTGTTTTAGATGATATTGGCCAACCAGGCAGCAAAAAATATACAGTCTCCTAATAGGCTGCAACAGTTTCATAACAAACCTGCAGGTTCCTGGGGAGTTTTTACAGCCTAAACCAACAAAGTTTGTCAAAGGTTTTGCCAAGGTCTTAAAACCCTGTGGATACTTGGAGGCTTTTGGTATCTCCTGTGAAATGCTAGCCCATTTTATATGCCATCCATATGCTTGTTGAGTGACTTTCTTAGTAAATTTCTGTATTGGGAACTTAGAGTGGAATCTGATAGCCCTGCCGGGAAGAGCTCCTGGTTCTTTAAGGGCTCTGCTTGATTAATGGGAAAGGATTTGAGCATAATTAGGAATCACAATGCGTTTGAAGACTGGAAGTGGAAGCCCAAGAAGGGTCACTGATTTGTTCTCAAGGTCCTAGAGGCAGATTGACTTGTTTCCTCCCAACATGTGTAACCAACTGTAGGTTGCTTTTGTTTTCCCTTCTCCGCGCTCCTCCCCCCCATCTCGGCACCCCCCTCTCCATTTTGGGTACTTCCAAGCTTTTAAAGGTTTCCATGATCAAAGAAGCTGGGTTCACCCTGGCCGTACTCTTTGTGACTTTGCACATTTTATTTCTCTCTTCTTTCCCTGTCTCTCCCACTGGGCTTCTACCTTCCTGTGACTTTTTTTTTCTTTTTTCTTTTCTTTCTCCCCACCGCCCCAGCCCTTCTCTAGAAAGTCTCTTCCATAGTGTTCCTGAGTTGTAGAATAACATGGTACTCTGGACACAATCGCATTACCCTTCTGTAGAAAGAGTAGGGCTGTGGCGGGGGGGAGGTTTTGGTCTTTCTTAACCCCTCCTCGTCATGCCAGGCACTTGCAACCACAACGGTATGATAGATCGGCAGCTTTTTCTTCCATAGTTTTATTGAAGTATAAAGCATATGCTATAACACTCACTCCAAGTGTATAATTCGGTGGTTTTAGGATGTTTCCAGAGTTGTGTGGCCATCACCACAGTCTGTTTAGAACTTTTTTGTCACCCTAAGAAGAAACTTTGTACCTTTTAGCAATCAGTCTCTATTCTCCTTCTCTCTGGCCTAGGCAGCCACCAATCTGCTTTCTGAGTGGAGACTGACGTCTTGGGAGCCCAGTAGCAGTCCTTCCCTTTGACGAGAGGAGTCACTTGGCCCGCCCACTTGCTCACCTTGGTGGTGGCCTTCCTGATTTTTGCCCATTCTTCCTCATTAGCTGGGCCTGCTGCTGACTGCTGTAGAGGCAAGTCAACTTGAATGAAGACGAGTGTATTCTGCCCTGCCGTTCCTCTGCTAGAGGTGCCAAAATAGGGCCTTGGAGAACCTTGGTGAACTTTCTCTCTCACGTCTGACTTCCTGCGACCTCATTTTTGTCAGAGGACTGCTTACTCTTTGCCCCTAAGCTCTGGTCATGAGAAGCCCCGGACTGGAAGCTTTGTCAAGGCAGGGACTTTGTAACCCAAGCTCCAAGCTATTAGTACATTTCTGATCAGTGCCCAAAATGGGATACAACAAGAATTTATTCTGATATCCGCTTTACATGCAGTTTTTTAAAATGAATTCTACAGTCAGGTTAATGAAAGAAAAGCACCCAAAAAAGCACAACAAGAACAAAGAAAAGGACAACAGCACAAATAAGCTTGATTAGTTAAGAGGGACAGGTTTGTGTCAAAAAGCTAGGGTAATTCTGGGGTGTTCGGCTCTTGGTTTCAGCTCAGGTCATGATTTTGGCCTGCCTGAGACATTAATAAACTCTCAGGGTGTACTGAGTGAGTGAACTTCCATAGTGATAGTAACGACGATTGAATTACTCTAGTTTTCTTTTTTTTAAAGATTTTATTTATTATTTGACAGAGGGAGAGCAAGGGAACACAAGCAGGGGGAGTGGGAGAGGGAGAAACAGGCTTCCCGCTGAGCAGGGAGCCAGATGCGAGCCTTGATCCCAGGACCCTGGAATTATGACCTGAGCCAAAGGCAGACGGCCAATGACTGAGCTACCCAGGGGTGCCCCTGGTTTGTTTGTTTGTTTTAGATTTTATTTATTTTAGAGAACGAGCATAGGGGTGGCAGCACAGGGAGAGGGAGAGTCTAAAGCAGACTTCGTTGAGTGCAGAGCCCAACATGAGGCTCGATCCCAGGACCCCGAAATCATGACCTGAGCTGCAACCAAGAGCCAGACACCCCAGAATTACCCTAGCCTTTTGACACATACCTGTCCCTGTTAGCTAATCGAGCTCATTTGTGCTGTTGTCCTTTCTTTTCTTTCTTTCTTTTTTTTTTTTTTGTCATTGTGCTTTTTTGGGGTGCTTTTCTTTTATTAACCTGACTGTAGAATTCATTTTTTTAAAGATTTTATTTATTTACTTGACAGAGATCACAAGTAGGCAGAGAGGCAGGCAGAGAGAGAGAGAGGGAAGCAGGCTCCCTGCGGAGCAGAGACCGATGCAGGACTCAATTTCAGGACCCTGAGATCATGACCTGAGCCTTTACCCACCGAGCCACCCAGGCACCCCATGTAGAATTCATTAAAAAAAAAAAACACACGTAAAGCAGATAATCAGAATAAATTCTTGTTATATCCCATTTGGAATACTGATCAGAAATGTACTCTTTTCTCAATACCTTTTGTTTCCTGTCCAGGAGCCAACAACATGAGGCTCTGTGAAGTGTCCAAGGGGGGGCGGGGAGAATAGTAGAAGGTTTAAAGGACCAGTTAGTTGTGTTTTTCCTTTCCTACTAATGCTATAGTAATATGTGTGGCAGGTAACCGCTTTGATTCTTTGCAGCTCTTTATCTGCAGATGAGCATCTGGTAAGGAATGCTTGTACTTGCAATCGACAACATGCCTGTTGCAGTCAGAAAATAAGTGGGAGTGAACAGTTTCTATCCCACGTTCCTTGGATTGCTGTCCCGGAAGGCCTGGCATAGAAGTCAAGAAAGTCCCAGTAACTGTGAACGGGGCTCCCCCAAGAGCTCAGGGTGCTCTGAGCCACAGCACACCCTCCCCGCCCTCCAGCAGCCACAGAAATTCAAAAGTGAAGCCCATCAGGTCATTCGGTTTCAATGTTGCCCAACAATAGGATATTAAAAGCCGCACACTCAGGAGAATATTGAAAAGTGCTTTGAACTTTTAAAGCTATCTAAAATATCCCGGCAACTTTCAAAAAGTGACAAGCAGCCAGTGCAACGGTTCCTAAGACATGTGCTTGCTCTTAAGCAAATGCCTAAAATGTTCCTAATTTGTACCAGAGACCTTATCAAAGGGCTTTGCAAAACTTCATTTCGGCAATTACCCGTATTAGTTGAGCTAAACCTCTTGAGTCATGGGGCGGGGTGGAGGGAATTATCATTTTGTTCTACTTTCAGCTACGGAGGCAGGTGAACCTTTCTAAGAGTAGACAGTGGCCTAGTGGGAAAGGATTTGATAAGAAAAGGAAGGGAATTTGAGAGGATTCTCTTTTAGAAGTTGGCACGGCTCTCTTACAAGAGCACTGTTCCAACTGTGCGCTGAAGACACGCGCGCGCGCTCCGAACAAAAATGTTCAAACCCCAGCAGTGCAAACCACCTCGTGTTAAGCTTTGGATTTTCACTGCTCCCACCCTCAGGCCCCATTTTAGCTCTGATCCAACTAGGAAACGAGCCTTTTTGAAAAATGGCTTCCACTGGCAATTCTTAGGAAAGAATGTTTAACAGTCCAGGAGACAAAACTGCGTGTTAGGAAAGTAAGTGACATGCATCTTGGTGTCTGTGGCCTTTATGTAATAACTTGTTGTCCCAGAATTAGGATCTGTGTTTCTTCAGGAGAAGCTTTTAAGTAGATTATAAAACAGAGGGTCAGAGAAGTATTTTAGGAGATGCAAGGTATCTTTGTAAAGACAGCTGTCAGCAACCAGATTTTTAAGTATTGCAATCTTCCTTGGGAAAGATAAAGGGATAGTGGTTTCTTTATGGGTGAATGGAGACCATAGCTGTTTTTCTGTGACATTTAGGAAAACTTATAATTTACTTTTGGGGTGTGTGTTTGTGTCTGGGAGAGGGAGAGGGTGAGGGAGGGAAACACGTTCCCTTTATGTCCTGTGTCTTGATTTTTAATCATTTCCAGAAAATTTTAGCAACTGGGAAAATTCTGAGTGAGCTAGTAAGTAGATGTTAGTATTGAACCAGAAACTGCATTTTCTGGTGTTTTCTCTGCGAACATCTCAGACTTGTGGTTCCCAGAAGCAACCCTGAAGCTGACTGAGGCGGGGGCGGGGGCTGGTCACTAGTAGGTGTAGGTGGTTGGAGAGCGGGTTCTAAGTGGTGAACTTTGGAGTGGTCAGGAGATTTCTTTCTAGAAAATGAACCCCAGGATGTTATGATTACCCTTAATATATACCCTTGGGGTGTATATTACAAAACAAAAAGACTTTCTGAAATTTAAAAGCAAAATTTGGGTTTCATGTAACCTCTTCCAGGCTGTGGAGTCCGGGTCTGGGTGCAGCAGCTTGGTGTTTGGGCACAGTGATGAAGGAATGAATGTACTCCTTTAGACTAGGAACAGCAGTCATTTCTGTGAAATCACCTGCAGCCCCCCAGCTCAATTTTAGAATGACTTTTTTAGAATGTCCCGGGAAGTAAATTTCTTATCTTGGGGCCTCGGTTTCTGTTGGGTGAGTTAATTGCCTTTTCCTATGAGAAACATGGTGACTGGTTGAGTGGCCTAAGGTTCCTTGTATAACCAATTTGGAAGAAGAGAAATCCACTCAAGCATACTTTTTTTTCCCTTATCCAAGAATTGATACACCCGTTTGAAATAGAATTGATGCACCCATTAAGGACAAGCCTCGTGTATAAAGATGGCTTTATTTATAGTTAGAAGTGATGGTTGCAGGCTTTTATTTGATGTGCTTGAGATGACAAAGTGTGAGCTTGTTATAGCTTTGGGGCATTCTAAAATTCTAAATTTCTAAAATTCACCCTAAGAAAACCGAGTCAGAGCTGCTTCTTAGCACTTGGTGGTTATGCCCTATCTTGTTTGTTCCCGTGGTCTTGATAGACCCTGAGAAGAAGAGATAGTGAGGCCAGTCTAGTCCTAAAAGTCAAGAATTAAAGTAGGCTTTTAATTAACAGTTTTTAAATTTACCATAGTTTCCAATTACATTTATATTTGAACAGGAAGGCGGCTTAGGACTTGACTTCATTCCCTAATGCGCTCCTGAAATGCTGAATGGGAACTCGCTTCTAAAGGCTAATTTCAGATGTGTGTAAGTGCACACATGCACGCCCGTCCAGACGCAGGGCAGCTACGCTGAGATGGCATAGCTTGATGAATTTTTCAAATATTTTAGCAAAGGTTTCAGAGCACTCATGGAACAAAAGCATTAAGGATTGCTTGTCATAGTTAATAAAGTTTGCTTGGATCTCACTTAATTTTTCTGCTTCACTTCACAAAGTAATTGAAACTTCCTTTTTGCTTCAAGCAAACCCCCCCTCCACCCAGAGCTACAGTCTTAAAAAGAACATCTCTGTTGGTTAGCAATTCGGTGGAATTTTTCTGAATGTAGAACTAGGTCCTCAAATCGTTATTGAGCTAGTGGTCATTCAATCCTTGGAAGGGAAATGAGTTAAATCTGCAAGTGGCTTCTGGAGGCCAAAGAACATCTAAGGAGCAAAAGGGCTTATTACAACTCGAGCACTGAAAGCATCTCTTGAGTAAGCCTGGAAATGTGATCCCAGATGAAAAGTAGAGATGATGGAACTGTCCCTCTGGAACAAAGAAGTTAGGAAAAACTGAGCTCCAACTGGCAGCCAAACTGAAGATGAGTAAAATGACCAACTTCTTGTGCTCCATGTCTAGCTGTTTGCTGCTTTATTTCAAGTGGTTCTCTAGAAAATTGCCTTTTCCAACAAATAAAAACAATGCTAGAACTCTTAACCGACTCTTGCAAAACAGCTCCCTCCTTCCTTCCTTCCACCCATGTTTTGTTCTGGGTTAACAGTAAAAGACAAAACAGATTGTTGACTTTACCAGAAAATTTTCAGGACAGATTTTGCTGCTGTGGCTGCCGAGGTGGACAAAAACCTCAGATTGCATATCCTCTCTTCTCCAGGCAAAAGCTTATTTTTGGAGCGATGTGGGTGGGTTTTGAGGAGCTCTTCTGTTTTTGTTTTAAAGCATTTGGTAAGAAGACACTTGACTTTGAAATTTTATTTTCATGTGTACTGGCTTGAGAGACCTGACCTCCCACCTCCACTCAATCTACCTTGTCAACTTTCATTTTTAACTAAGTAATCAGCTAGTTGACATAACTTGCGTATTTTAAAAGCAATCATATGGGAGTAATTTGGTCTTTTTTTTTTTATCAAGTTGAGTGTTAATTATTTTGATCTGCCTCTTGAATGGTGGGTTGTTCATAGTAATATTAGTCGCAGCTGGGCTGTGAGTGCTCGCCCCAACATTCCTTGGTTGAATGTTTCATAGGTCACTAAACAATTTTCTGTTGAAATGATTTATTTAAACCCCAGTTCTCAACCTGTCTTCCCCCATCCCTAAGGTTAATTAAATAGCCAGTCCTGTATGTCTAACTGGTTACTTGCTGTTCATGAATTCTCATTTAAATGTTCATATCATATGCACAGAGAATGATTTATCCTGGGAAGAAAGCTTTGTAAATACTGGGTTTTTTAATTCAATTTAAATAAATTTTGAAGAGAATAGCTCCATGGATTGAGTATAGTACTTTTATCATCTAAGAAAATATTGAGAAAATTTCTTCAATATAGAGTAATATAATATTGGGTGGCTGACACTTTTTATTACTTTGACATGGCTTCTTTTTTATTCTTTATTTTTATTTTTTTAAGATTTTATTTATTTATTTGACAGAGATCACAAGTAAGCAGAAGAGGCAGACAGAGGGGGGTGGGAAGCAGGCTCCCCCATGAGCAGAGAGCCTGATGTGGGGCTCTATCCCAGGACCCTGAGATCGTGACCCGAGCCGAAGGCAGCGGCTTAACCCACTGAGCCACCCAGGTGTCCCGGCTTCTTTATTCTTTTGAAGAATGTATTTAAATATTTGAGACAAAGTGTGCATGTGCATGTGCATGTATGGGAAGGCGGGTAGAGGGAGGGAGGGAGAGAGTGTGCTCCAGGCAGACTCTGTGCTAAGTGTGGAGCCTGACTCAGGACCCATGACCCCGAGCTCCTGACCTGAGCCAAAACAAAACCAAGAGTCAGATGCTCAACTCACTGAGCTGCCCAGGCGCCCCCACTTTGACGTGGCTTTTTGATTTTGTTCATATTTCCAAGTGCAGAATCTTACCTTACACATAGGTGTGCAGGCGGAAGGGGTCCTAAATTACAGTACTTTAAGGTATGCAAAACCAAGGAATTTCATTGTGACTGCATTATAAGTCACTATGCAAGCGAAGCACTTGAAAAATATTTTGACAGTCTTGACTAGGTTTTCTTGCCATTTTTTTAACCAACTGCATCATAATATTAGGTTTCTTTGCTTAGCTCACACTGTCTAAAGGTTACAAGTTCAGCATCATTTAAGACAGACTTGAATTATCTCATGTAAATGATGGTTCTGTGAGAACTGTAACTTAACAGAAATATAAGAAAAATAGGAACTAGGGGCAAAAGCCCCACAGGGTATAAAAGGGTCATAACCTTTCTCTGAGCAGGCGAACTTAACTGATGTAAGAGCGCTCGATCGTGTGAAGGAATACGGTAACAGGATTGAAAGCAAACATAAAACACTAATAAGGATTAAATTAACTGTACATCCTACTTCTTGGGGGGATTAAGGCTGTGGTTTTCTATGAAATTATTTAATTGCAAGTGGAATAAATGAATTCCCTGGTTTTTGTCATAAAGTATTGTAATTTATGACACCTTCCATGTATAGACCCATGTATAAGGTAAGATCTTCTCTTAGATGTGTGAACAAAATCAAGAAGCATCCAAGCATAGAAAGACATTACCTGGGATGCCTGGGTGGGTCGGTTGGTGAAGCATCTGCCTTTGGCTCAGGTCATGATCAGTCTACTTCTTCTCCCTTTGCCTGCCACTTCCCCTGCTTGTGTGCTTTCTCTCTCTCTCTCTCTCTCTCTCTTTCTCTCGCAAATGAAAATTTAAAAAAAAAATGTTACCTAATATTATATTACTTTATATTGTTCTCTCTCTCTCTCTCTGGAAATAAAAATCTTCAAAAAAAGTGTTACCAGTATTATATTACTTTATATTGAAGTAATGTTCTTTTTTTTTTAAAGTGATGTTCTCAATGGTTTCTTAGATGATAAGATCACCGTGCTCTTAAAAATCTTAAGAGGGAAGCTGTAAATGAATTAAAAAAAAAAAAACCTTCTTAGATGATAAGGAGTAGAAAACATGTCGACACATAGCTGATGTTTTTTAAAGGTTTTATTTACCTATTGGAGCAGGAGCAGGGGTGAGTGGGTGAGGGAAAGGGAGAGGCAGAAGCAGACTCCCCGCTGAGCAGGGAGTTGGACCTTGGAGATGAGGACCTGAGCTGAAGGCAGATATTTAGTGAACCGCACTACCCAGGCGCCCCTGAAAGATGGCTGATTTTATGAACAGCCCTTTTGTGAATCGAAAATATCCTCTTAGACTTCGTTGTGGAGGTTGGAAGGAATGAGGGCCACAGTCAGTGTGGATGTTGGGAGCACTGAGAATTGTGCCATATTGTTGTCTCTGGAGTGCCTTGTTCAGGGAGACCTGCATTCTCGTTGAAGGGCCTACATGGGCCTACATTGGCCTTCCTGGTAACTGAGATGAGATTAAGACTTTGTATGCTGTCAGGAAAAGTACCCAGCACGCCAGTTCTTCTCCATTTCAAGATGATTCACAGCTGGAAGAGATGGCAAGGAGTTAGGTGTTTTTTTTTTTATTTCCTTCTTTTTCTTTGAAAGAATCTCAACAGAAGATGATTATAGGTAAGAGAGGGCTCTTTGTTCCGGTTGGCCCGGTACAGTTCAGGCTCACACCTGTTGTCCTAGCGTGATGGTTAGTAGGGCCCCCTTTCACTCTCGGATGTGTCCTGGTGTGGACTGTCACTTAAGGTCACCCTGAGGTCAGGAAATGGGATGTTTGCGAAAAGAACTTGAGTTAAAAATGAATTGAGATAGTTTTGCTTCAAGAAAAAAGGCTAAGTGAACTTTAAATTAGCCTAAGGTGGAATGAAGCACCAGCAGGTTGACCTCCTGGCCGGGCAGGTTACGCGAATGTTGGGAGAATGCTTCTCAAAGAGGCCAGAAAGCTGTATATACTGCTGTCTGACAAGGAGCCCTACTGAATAGAGTTGAGTCTGATTCTGACAGCGTGCCGGGGCCATAGTTGTGAACATCCCTTCTCCTGGCCCTCGGCACGCGTGCGGATAGAGTCCCAACTCTGACTCTGTTCTGTTCTGTAGGATTCCTTTTCAGACATCAGTATAGATGGTTTTGGCTCCCTCCACGGAGCCTGTGTGTGCAAGTTGAATGCATGGTATGCAGCCGTGTCCCTCCAGGGCCTGCCAACATTTTGTTTTTGAAACGAGCGGTAAGGCGAATCTGCTCTATGCACCTCCTCCCAGGGCACAAGGAGGAGTAGCAATGAAGCATTCTTTCCTGTTTTATTTGTGCACTTTGTTTTTTAAAGCTGGTTACAGTGCTGTAGGCTAAAGTGTGAATTATGGTTTTGTGCCCAGCGATCACATATCATCAGCCTCGGGAACACCGTAAGACCCCGAGCCATGCAGAAATGTCCAAATAGTGTAGAATAGGTGTTTTGGAATCAGATTTATGTGTTTATTGGTATGGCATGTGGTTTAGTGGCCTTGGAGCTAGGAGACTGATTCCTGCACGGTATTAGATGACCGTGGATAAGTCACTTAATCCTTCTGTGCCTTCGGTCCCTTTTCTACTTTCTGAAGCTTAAAGAGGATATGGAAATCCTCTTCTGGGGTTAAAGAAGGGAATTGCTTGCTTCTAGAAGATGGATGCACTTGCTCAGCTTCGTGTCTCACTTGCCAACATAGGGGAGGCCCTGAGCAAGCATAATGCGCTTCAGGATGTGGAGGGCCCCTGGACAAGACTGTGCTCCCCCGAGTGTAGCGGCTGGAAAGGCTTGCATGATTAGGTCTAGTTCTTGGGGCACTGGGGTGGGTCAGCTCCCTTTCCAGCAAACTGGAGCCTTGAGTGTCAGGACCCCCACTGAAGCCGTAAGCCCGGGCAAGGTGGGATCCCAGTCGAGCCCTTGCTGAGGACAGGAAAACTTCGTTATTTGGGCAGCGGTGGGTGAAGACAGTTAAGCTACTTGCCAGCAAATATCTCCTGAAGATCACTCGATTCCCAGGTAGCAGCTGGTAAGTGCCCCCGAAGCAGTGCGGTTCAGAGGGGAGTCAGCGCAAGGAGGAAGGATGGAGCCACATATCTCCAGGTTTTGAAAAGTGCCTGAGCTCATAATGTCCAGGTTCATTACGTAGAAGTTTTGGAAACCCTCTCAGCATGCTCTCCAGGGAGCCGCGTGCCCCTGTGGTTCACGGTCGAGGGCTTCAAGTGTGGACCGTTATGGTGGTGTGAACAGGCTGATTTAGATCTGCTGACTTCCGGTTTCAGGGGCTATTAGAACACTTATTAGGATTTTATTATTTCAATTGATTGCAAGTGATTTCCCTGGATTCCTTTGTATTGAAGTCTAGTTGACACACTGTGTTCGGTTGATTTCAGGTGTACAACCTAGTGATGTGCCTGTTGTGTACGTTAAGTGGTGCTCATCACGACAGCTGTAGTCCACCTGTCTGGCCCATCCTACACACCTTCTTTATCCGTTCATCTGTGGATGGGCACTTAGGTTGCTCTGATATCTTGGCTCTTATAAATAATGCTGCAGCAAACAGGGCGCATCTGTCTTTTCCATTTAGTGTTTTCATTTCTTTGGGCAAATACGCAGTATTAGAATTACTGGAGTCTATGGTATGTCTGTTCGTAATTTTTAAAGGAGCCTCCATACTTTATCCACAGTCACTGCATCGATTCACATTCCCACCAACAGGGCAAGAGGGTTCCCTATTCTTTCTTTGTTCTTTAAAGATTTTATTTGTTTATTCAGAGAATGAGCAGGTGAGCAGGGGGAGGGGCAGAGAGAAAGGGAGAGAGAATCTTAAGCAGCCTCTGGACTGAGTGTGGAGCCTGACATGGGGCTCGATCTTAGGACCCCAAGATCATGACCTGAGCCAGACACTCAGTCGACTGAGCCACTGCGTCACCCCGACAGTTGTAGTTCCTTATATCCTTGCCAACACCCGTTATTTCTTGTCTTTTTGATACTAGCCATTCTGACAAGTGTGAGGTGATATTTCATTGTGGTCTTGATTTGCATTTCCCTGATGATGAGTGATGTTTTGCATCTTTTCATGTCCTGTTGGCATGCTGCATATCTTCTTTGCAGGGGGAGGGGGAGTCTGTTCATGTCCCTTGCATATTTTAATCAGATTATTGTGTTTTCTTTGGGTGCTGAGTTTTATGAGGTCTTATATATTTTGTATATTAACCTCCCATCGGATGTATCATTTTCAAATGTCTTCTTCCATTCAGTAGGTTGGGGTTTCCTTTTGTTGATGGTTTCCTTGGCTGTGCCAAAGCTCACTCTCTTGATGTAATCCCAATCTTTTATTTTCCCCTGGATTCTTTTAATTGAAAAATTGCATAGAGAAAGACCCAGAGTACACTAGAACTGGAAGTAGCCTATAGGGCATCCAGTGTGAAAGGGCAAACTGAGACCCTAAAAGCTAAGTGCTTTGCTTGGATACAGTTTATGAAATTGGTCTTATGGCCTTAACCTCCATCCTGACAGACTTGCACTGAGGGTAAGTTAGTCTGTCAGTGGCCATGGGAAGAATGTTTTGCTTTAATTCATTACTGCTTTTCAGTCCTTCACCCTTTGATAGAATGGGAATCATATTCTGTTTGTCAGTTGTGTAAGTTTAAATTGGCTTCTAAGGCAAAAGTCTGCAAAGGGGCCCGTTTATTATCTCTACAAATGTCCCCCCATTCGCTTTGGCAGGCTTCCAGCCCTGCAGACGTAATGGACTGAAACCTCTGCCGTTCCCAGCTTTTGGCATTCAGAGATTGGAATGTATAAACTGAACCACCCTGCGGAGGTAGACATAGCTTTAGTCTTATAATCTATTAAAATACAGCTACCCTATTTAGCCTGCTACTAAATGTAGAATGTAGAAGTTGCCATTGAACTTAGAGAGGCAGGGTTAAGGAAGAGGAAGTACGCTCACTGCGGAAGGAATCAGAAATACTCAGATTTCTCTATGTATCTCTAAGTACCTCAGTCAACTAAGAAATGAAAGCTTGGGTCTATGTCTGTGGTTCTGAAACCCTTTCCAGCCCTCCCCTTCATCCCAAACAAGTATTTATCGAGGGCAACTCGGTCAGCTCCTGTGGCTCTTGGGGTGCTCAGGTGAGTAACAGAAAGCCTTGGCTGCTGGAGAAGCACTCAGTCTGGAGCTCATTTGGCGGCTGATGTTAACCACTCTGCCCTCCACGGGAGGCCCCTGGGTGCCCTTGAGCCACAGAAGCATGGGAACGTAAGATCTTAGAGCTCCTGTGAATGTTGGAGCCAGACAGAAGGTCAGAAGTCATGTTATAAGAATGAAGTCTTTGAGAGCCAGAGGTGGGGGGACTCTTGCTCCCAATGTACACAGCCACTCTGTGGCCGCTGGTTCGAGGACCACAGTTTCTCATCCCTTCCTCACGGCTCCTTAAATGATACTGTGTGGGATTATACTTGTTCTTTTGGGATCCAACAGAATGTGGTTTGGTGTCCTCTGTGATGACCATTTGCGGAGTACAAAAGCGAGAAGGGATTGCCATCCTTTTCTAAACCATTTTGATAATTTGTCTTCAGTACGCCTGGCTCATTGAATTTTTTTTTTAAGATTTTTTTAAAGTATTTATTTGACAGAGATCACAAGTATGCAGAGAGGCAGGCAGAGAAAGAGAGAGAGAGAGGAGGAAGCAGGCTTCCTGCTGAGCAGAGAGCCCGATGTGGGACTCGATCCCAGGACCCTGGGATCACAACCCGAGCAGAAGGCAACGGCTTAACCCACTGAGCCACCCAGGCGCCCCTGGCTCATTGAATTTTTACTGGCAACTTTATCTGCCCACACGGTCTCAGGAACGGGCTATGGTCTATTTTACCAATGATTGCCCCGCATGGTGTGTTCTGTAAGTGAGACAGTCTTCAGTGTGCCAAGTCCTTGGCGGACCTGTAAATCCACAGACTTTGGAAAATACCTCTAAGACCCACAGGGTGGGAACCACTGAACAGAACCATTGAAAACATATGTGTATGCTTTTATGTAATGATAACATTTGGAGCTTGGGTATTGGAACTTGATATGATGAACTGAAATGCTTTTAAACTTGAATCATCTCCATGCATACCTGATTCGTGCCTTCACTGCATTTGACCTGAAATCCATGGAGCTGATAAGAACTTGAGAAGGCCGCTCTGATAGCACGTGAACACTCGGAGCTGATGAAGGACCTGCTACAGTATTTTGTCCTTTCTGCACAGCTCCTGAGGGATTGCTTGCGCATCTCACTACCCAGCCATTTGCCATGTCTGATCTTATTGTTGAAAATGTATGGCCTCTGACCTAACATCTAGGGTAGGACGTGGCTCCATCTTTCTGCAGAGAAAAGCTTGCGAAACAGCTGCAACTATTTAGGAGAGATGAGTAATGCAGAAAATAGTGCATATTTGCAGGTTTTAACAGGCTTGTTTCCTTTTTCTACCAAAAAGTAAAGAAAAACCTACAGGCTGTGATTTAGGAAAAAAAAAAAAAAAAACCTTTGAAAATAAAATCATTCGGGACGCCTGGGTGGCTCAGTTGGTTAAGCAGCTGCCTTCGGCTCAGGTCATGATCCCAGCGTCCTGGGATCGAGTCCCACATCAGGCTCCTTGCTCAGCAGGGAGCCTGCTTCTCCCTCTGCCTCTGCCTGCCATTCTGTCTGTCTGTGCTCGCTCTCTCCTCCTCTCTCTCTCTGATAAATAAATAAAATCTTTAAAAAAAAATGAAAATAAAATCATTCTAACTTGAGCTTATTAAATAAGAGTGGAAATGCTTAATATTCTCATATTCTGAAGCGATTTCCCTGTCAATGTTCATATCCCGTCGCAGAGGGTCTCCTGGGAACAGGGAACCTCTAGGTAGCCAGGTTTCAAACTCCGTAGGCTTTCAAGATAGTTTTGATATGGACACTTGGTAGGATGTTGTTGTAACTTGGCATGGAAATGGGAAGGAGAGTGCAGGGCTGGCATGATCTGTACTAGACTCTGAGCTCCTTCAGGGCAGAAGTGGCTCATATCTTGTCCTCGGAATTTGGCGCCATGCCTGTCCTATGTGAGGTAGCCAATAACTGCTCATTGACTAGAGAAAGAAAGGATATCTCATGGGAATATAGACAGAGCAAGCATGGGAGTGGTGAAAGGTTAATGAAATTGGGATGAAAAGGTGAAGTTGTAAAAATTAGGTGGAAACCGTAGGGGTGTGCCTTCCAGGCAGCCACCTAAACTATAGTTGAAATGGAATAAAACGTTAAGAAATAAGAAACTGGGGAGGTTGTAAAGAATCACTTATTTGGCTTTGGGGCTAAAATTCTGCAGCTGTGATCAGGGAAAATGCTCTGCTTAACAGCCTGAGTAATGAATAAAAAGAATTTTCAGAATGAAAAGAAATCAGCAAGCTCCGTGACTTTCCATAGAAAGGCCCATTGCTGCCCACCTCCCCATCTTTGACAAGAATGACCTTTTACCCATCCAGGCTGTCCTTCTAAAATGAATTGATACTGTTTGCATTTGTAGGGTCTCTTCATAGAGAATAGGACGGTCTTAAATGTCTTAGTTACCCTAGGAAGCATAGTTTTTAGCTGTGTCAGAAACAGTGGATATTCTTAGATTTTCAACAGCATTCATATCTAGATCTCTTTGAGATAATTCATTGTGTTCCAATCCAGAAACCTATGTGTTCCTATTACCATTCCTGAAAGATGTAATTCATATGGGAGTTATTAAAGAAAGGTTCATATCTGATTCTTATTTACCATTTCATTCCACTTTTACAATTATGATGCGTGTGTATTGAAGTTTAGAATGTCTTGTCTAAATTTTAGGATGAAAACAGGAAGTAGTGACTAAATTTAAGTGTGTTTTCTTATTTGAGAGATTTAAACCCATGTTTTGGAGTTTGTTTTGTTTTGGTCATCACTCCCAATTTAAAAGTCATTGTTGTTTCTGGTGGCCAGAACAGCTAGCTTGTGGAGACTAATAACTTGTGTTAAGCTCATCTGAGGCCAGTCCGGATGGAATTCTTAACTCCAAAAGGTCAATGAGCGACAGATTCTCAAAGTTCAGCATAGAGTGGTCTGTGTGACCCAGGGCTTCCACTGCTAGGTATATACCTAAAAGAATTTGTAACCCTTTGGGCAAAAAAAGAAAAGAAAAGAAACAAAATTAAGGTTGGATATAATTAAGATTTTAGTGTTGCCAAGAGAGTTTCTGGTCAATGTCTGTATCCAACATCAAAATAAAAATCAACTAGTTTAATAAATAATTTAACAATGATTGTGGCTGCATTATTCAGGGTTGTGAAAAGGTAGAAACAGTCGAAATATCATCGAATGATAAACAGATAAACAAAACATGGTATAGTCCACACAGAGGAATAACATTCAGCCATAAAGGGAAAGGAAGCACTGAGACGCTACAACAGATGAACCTTAACAACTTGAGGCTTCACGAAAAAAGCCAGTACAGAAGGACTCCATGTTTTATATTTCCTTTTATATAAGATGTCCAGAATAGGCAAGCCCACAGAGACAGAAGAGACATTAGTGGTTGCCTAGACCTGATGGATGTGGGTGGGTGGAGGGGATGGAGTGGCAGTGACTGCTAATAGGTATGAAATTTCTTGTTGGGGTGATGCATACGTTCCAGAATTAGATACTAGTGATTGCACAACTCCGTGACTAAACTAAAACCCAATGAACTGTACACGTTAGGTGCATAAATTGGATGGCATGTGAATTCTGTTTTGATTAAAGAGTAGTTGGGAAGACATTAAAAAATATCTGGGGCTGGGGGATAAGCAACAGGTCTACTAGCTCCATGTTGCACTCCTGAATTTCCCATTTGCTTTTTCCTAATGGCTAATGTCAGGGTTCACTGGATTGATAAGGGATACAAAAATACCAAACTGGATGGCAGGAGACCCCAGGTAACTTAGTAAGCCATGCCTGCCGCCTTGGACAGTTTCACCATATTTACAGGGAACTTAAGCTTTTCTTACATAGACTGAAGGACTCTGATCTCAGGGTCATGGGCTCCTTCCAGTTCTTAGTGGTCGGAAACTTTGATAGCCTTTACTTTACATGGAACCTTGGTTCACTGTTTTCCATCCTCCAGAGAAAGCGGGCAGTGTTGGCAGGTGAGGAGTGGGTATATGGCATATTTTCAGAATAAAGGCCTGAGGGTATTTGGAGAAGTGTGAGAGAAAAAACTAGCTTGTCTTTGTCTGTTTTGGTTCCCATAACAAAATCCCCGAGACTCTGTGGCGTAAACAACAGAAGTGTATTTCTCAGGGTTCCAGTGACTGGGAAGTCCCAAGGTCAGGGTACCCCAGAGATTCGGTATCTGCTGTGAGGGTCCCTGGGGGCCCTTTTATAAGGGCGGTAATCCCATTGAGGGGGCTCCAACCTCATGACCTAACTACTTCCCAAGTCCCCCCTCCAACTACCTACACATGTTCGGTGTCAACATGTGAAATCGGGGGTGACACAGGCATATTCAGCTGATACAAAGCTATGTGTTTGAAAACAAACATTATTTGTCAGATCACTGGCTGAGGGCGTGCACGTGTGGTTCATTCCTGTGACAAAATCATTAATGCTGATGACCCTTACCCAGGCGCCTCTTGACATCTCTGCCGTGGCCTTCCCAGCTGGCTGTCCTGGCCCGGCTTGCTGTCCGAAGGGCGAACCACGACCAGCATTTGTTTTACTAAAAGGCCCCTTCCCCCTCCCCCTTCCTACCCTTAGCCAGGCTCTCCAGACTCGACTTACCTGTTTCTTGGGGTGGGAGACAGCAGTACGGTTGGATGGAGCTCGAGGTGGGCCAGGCCCACAGCAGCACCCACGGAGCTATGCAAGAGGAAACCAGGAGTTGACAAGCTTTCATTGAAAAGTCACCATTGTGGAGGTTGTTATGAAATAAAGATTGTGTGAGAGCCACTACAGAGGGTTGTTTTCGGGACAGCCCTCACAGAGGATGTTTATTTCTCTCCGAGCCGCTTGCAATATGGTAAGCTTTTCATCCCTTCTTTAGCAAGGCATTCCTCTTGGCGCTTTTAGTGTCTGATCCTGCTAAGAAGTAGGAAATGTTAAGAGGCCATTGTTCCAAAGAAATGATCTCCGAATATCAGTGCTAAGTGTCATCTGTGGCCACACACGCGTTCATTTATGAAATGCCCCGTGAGAGACCGGGAGCAATGAGGGGTTTCCATCAAAGTTCAGTCTCCAGACCAGGGCTATTTAAAATTGTAAAACCGTCCTTACTGCGTTCTGTACGATGTTATACGCAGGGTACGGATATGGCTTGTGGCATTTTGTACACTGGCATTTTTGGGATGGAAACGAGTGAGCCGCCGGTTCCCCCTGCCCCTTCTCTGTTCAGTTTCTTTTTGCAGTGTCTTTGTTTCCATTATTGTATTTGATGTGTCGGGGAGTCTTTTCCTTACTCAGAAAGAACCCTGCCTTGTCACTTTCTCTTTTCTGTGAGAGATGACTAGCTTTTGCATTTGGGTACTCCGATAGAAAGGAGAAGGAACGGTAGAATTTCTGCAGTTTAGTTTTCCAGAAAACGTTGCTATTTTGGCCTTCCATGCTGTTACCCAGTGTTTGTTCCATTTCATTGCCCAGGAGCAGTTAATACACGTTACAACGAAGACCAGAAATGGTGCTTTTCTGGTGCGCACAGCGGCTTGTCCTGAGGCATGTGGATTGAGAGCTGGCTTTCCTTGAGTATCTGATTTTTGTTTTCTTCTCAGATACGTTGGATCTTTTTCCTTCATCAAACCCAAGTTGTCTTGAGAGAAAGAAAGAATGGTGTAAAGTGCAGTTAGTAGAGTCTCTCTTCCCAAAGGGGAAAATATGTGTTTGAAGAAATAAAGAAGCCCATCCTGAGAAATAAATGTTATTTGCATGTTTACTTAACTCTTTGCTCCTAAGAAGTCTTATGGGATTAATGTTTTTGGTAATATGAATCGGCTGTTTGATGTCTTTTGAAAGGAAAAAACCGCCTTGCCGCCTGGGTCCGTTCTCTGGTCACTTGTGTCTCTGGCAAGGACACCATGGTCAGGTGGAAGGAAAATGAATGTTCTTTTTTGGAACACAAATTCAAAGCATCTAAATATATACAACACAAGTGAATTTTCCTTAATAAATCACCCTGTTGACCTGCTCTCTGAATACATCTAGAACTTTTGTGAAGCTTTTGAGTTGCATCCTGTTCCTTCCAACTGTTGACCTTAATGCTTGTGGCTTTAAAATAACATCTTCGTTATCTTGCTTCATCTGAAAAGGAAATATTTTGAGTAAGAGATTTTGCCAGATAATTACCCTTTCACATATCAAACTGTTTTAAAAAATGTTCTAAACATTTCAATGAAAATATTTCTGGAATATTTATTCCCCTGGCATTTAAACAGAAGGATTACAAACTGTAATCAGTTAAGGAAGACCTACGGTCATCATCATGAAAATCATGTAAGAAATGGTGCACTAAAGCAGTGATGTCCTCCGGGCTCTGTTTAATTCAGGGCAGAACTGAATGTCCAGAAATCAGCAGAGTTCGTTAAATATGCAACTAGAATATTTGTGTGCAAAATAAAGGCTGTGTCTCAGAAGGTGGCTCCAGTATTCTACAGTAAATTTCACAGATTTTGAATGTTTTTTTCTTGTCCTTTTTGGGGGGGGGTTGTAGACCAAGATTTCCCTTGCTTATTGGGTGGTTTCAAAAGTTGAAGCAATGTGTGAGTGAGCCATCGTTCTACTTCTAGGGTTGCTGATTGAAGAAGGTCAGTGTATCAGGAGGCTATAAAAAGAACACTTTTAAAGCTTCTCCATATGCTTGTACATTTTGTACATTTTGTCTTCAGGGTCCCCTTTATCCAGCCGCACATTTTTCTTGGGCTGTGCACCCCAGGAGCTTGGGTTTATTAGATAAAATTGATCGGTCTCCTTCGCCAAAATATTTCTCTTCCCCCATAGGCTTTATTTTTGTAAATGTGCAGTGATTGCACCTTTATTGTCAAGTTTGCCAGCCTGCTTGATATGGAAATGAGCCTTACTGGTTTCTACTTCCCAGGGTCCCTTCTGGAACCCTCCTCATGAATAGGAATCGAAGTGACAAGCACCAGTCCCTCGGGCACAGTGGCTGTTTGTAAAGACGGCCTACACATGTTGGCCAAAACAATTTCACCCTTGACTTACTTCAGAACTGGCTGGTGGATACCATCTGGTCACCGTGATTTATCTACTCCTGGTTTGTTGATTAGATGTGTTTACCACTATTTGATCTAGTACCTCTGACCTGCCGAGTTCAGTGTTCTGGTTTGGGAATGCGGATCTCCTTAGAAGACAAAGAATTCATTCAGTCCATCGACCATCTCCTCTTTAGTCCGGTGACTGTGATTGAGTGGGTCCGCCGATGCTCTGAATGGCTTCCGCCTTTTGACAGAGTGCAGCCTCTTACGCTCTTGGCTCGCCACTCTCTTGCAAGTTGCTCCTGCCTGGTTTTTAGTTCTGTGGGCTTTTCTCTCTCCTCCGTCTGGACTAGCCTGTTATCTCATCAAAGATACCTTCACTGCTTTTCACTCTGCCTTTTAGCCACGCGAAAGCTTCCCTTTCTTTTCTCTCTGCAGCCCTCTCGAAATCTTAAGGACTTGGGGAGCACTTCCTCTGAGGTAACAATAGGTGAGGCTTGTTTTTCTGTCTATTTTTAAACCAGTCTCCAGGCATCTTGCGCGTTGTTTACTCTTGGAACCCTTTCTCCCTCAATAATGCCTGGTTTTGCCAGAGCTTCTTAGCCTAAAATAGGAAAAACACATTGAATCAGTTTGGAACTTTTCTCTTCCTCATCACGCTGTTGAATTTAATAGCTCCGCGATCGCCCTCACGGGCCTGGTGCCCCTCCATCCTATATACTACTCAGGACCAAGGCCAGGGTATCTCCCGGAGCACCTGTTCCTCCCCCCCTCCCCGCACGCTCCGCCCACACATTCTTCTAGAAACACTTGTTCAGGAAGCCCTCGTTTTTCATCTTGGCAGGTTAAGCGTTATGTTGATGAGTTTTCTTTTTCTTATTCATGTCTGTGGATCTTCTGTATAATTGTAAGGGGGTAAATGGAGGGAAATCTATGGTACCCGTCTAAAACCCTAAAACCTAGCAGAGGAAGATGTATTTGACAGAAATATTTAAGAGATAGAGCATGAAGAGGTGATCAGGTGCTAAACTGACAGACGATCTGAGGTCGATACACTCTCATCAGAAACATCAAAAAAATAGGCACTTAAATGCATCACAATTGTGCGGGGAGCTGTCATTTCCATCTTTGTTCTTCCTTCCTTTGATGTGACAGGGAACAAACTCCCTTCATCTCGGACTGGGTTCATTGTGGTTTTTCCCCCCCTTTTCCTTTTCCTTTTTTTTTTTTTTTCTCTAACATACGTTTATCCTCAGATATTCCAAATTTCTGAATCATCTACCTTTATTGGATAGAGCTTTTGGCCAAGCCACTGCCATGAGGGAGGAGCCAATTTTTTTTTTGTCAGGACAGTGCAGGGGGACTGAATGCTCACCCCCCACACACACATTTTCGAAAAAGCAAGATGCATGTTTAAGGAAGGTAAATATTCCTGTCTTTCACTCTTGCGAATCGTGAGTGCAGCAATTCTAGAATGCAAACTGTTCATTGTTGATAGGTAGAGATACTTGGATGTTGATACCAAGTTGAGTCCTCAAAATCCTTGGGCCAGGCTATATAAAATTGCTTGCTTACCTAACCTTTTTGACCTAAAACAATGGCAGTTTCATATGAAGCAACCTTTATTTTTCATTAATCTCAAGGTTAGAACAGGCATTTCAGAACTAAAGAAGAGATTGCCTAGCATGTAATCCCAGAGTGGTATTGCAGTAGTCTGGATTTTTACCAACAGACAGTTTATATTTGGCTAAATAAAGTTAAATTGCTCTTTGGTGGGTAAATTTTAAAAATAAATGCTTCCGAAGATGATGACGACTGCTAGTAGTAGTAACAGTAATAAGAAAACAACTTAATTTTCTTTTTTTTTTTTTAAGATTTTATTTATTTGACAGAGAGAGATTACAAGTAGGCAGAGAGGCAGGCAGAGAGAGAGGGGGAAGCAGGCTCCCTGCTGAGCAGAGAGCCCAATGCAAGGCTTGAACCCAGGACCCTGAGACTATGACCCGAGCCTAAGGCAGAGGCTCTAACCCACTGAGCCACCCAGGCGCCCCGAACAACTCTTTCTTTAAGTGTAGCCAAACCTGAAGCACAGAAAGGATCCCCCTTCTGGAGAATACAGAGTTCTCTTCTGAGGGCAGTATTTATACTGGCAGTAGCTAGTATTGAGGCACCATATACATTTACTGCTTTTCGTGATTCTCTGAGGTAGGTTCTGGAAGACTAAATAGTTTCCAAGTGAAGAGACTGACCCAGAATTAACACAGAATTGAGTTCAAATTCTGTCCTTTTTAACTCTAAAGTCCTTATGCTCTCCGTATCCCATGGAGCCTGCCTACCCCAGACTCAGAGCAGGTACTGTGTGTAGAAAGCTTTTCTAGTCCCTTTATTTGGTGAGTGTCCTCTCCTGCTTGCGACTGTCTTCATTTGTTTTTTTACTGAAAAAGCAGCTGGGCTTCTGTCTGCTCTCCCAGGGCCACCAAATTTGTCAGTGCTATTATAAGAGTTTTAACCAATAAGCAAAATGCGTCATGACCTTTTTTTTTTTTTTTTTTTTTTCAAGAAAAAAAAAGTGCCAGGCTTATTTCGTAATAATCCCTGGCATAATTTGTGTTTCTTTTTGCTCCCACAAATCCTGAAATCATGAAAATCCTGAAAAAATCATCTCACAAGGATGAAACCATGCCCTTTTAAAAACAAGTTTTATTTGTTGGAGAGAGAGTGTTCTGGCACACACAAGAGTGTGAGTGGGGGAGGGGGAAGGGGTAAAGGGGTAGGGAGAGGGAGAGAATCTGAAGCCGATTCCCACCACTCCCTCCGAGTGCGGAGCCCAAAGCAGGGCTTGATCTCCCCATCCATGAGATCATGACCTGAGCCAAAACCAAGAGGCGGACACTTAACCGACTGAGCCACCCAGGTGCCCCCAAACCATGCCTTTTTATAAGTATGCCCTACACTAACCCTTACCCATCTGGTCATTTAGGCAAAGTGAAAGCTCAGACTTGTGCTACCAAGCATCTCCCCAAATGTTTGTGAAACTCGAGATCGAACTGTCCTTCTTCCCTAAGCTTATGGTAGTATTATCATTCTGTATGATTGAGTTTATCACAGTAGAGTTACTCTTGAGTTAGGTTCATTGATGTTTTTATATTGGGCCAGGATGATATATTAAAAATAGAGATATCTATGGACAGAAACCTAAGTATTTTTCTCCGTAGCCTGGTCAGACTCATTCTAATTTAGGCCACTCATTTGCAAAAAGCAGGGCTCATAATGCTGGACATTTGCTTTCACTTCAGCCTTTGAAATGGCCCCTTTCCCCCACATTGAAATTGATTTCCAGAATATGATTTAAAATCTTGCACTCAGGTAATATATGGGTTCCTTTAACCTTGGCTAGACTAGGGATTATGATGTAGTTTCAATTTAAGATTAGGAAGATTAAGAAAAGAATTAAGATGGGATCTTGCATGGCTTGTGATCCTGTAAAAGACAAAGAAAACAAAGCGAGCTCTTCTCTTTCATATTTCTAGTTACTGGTATCCATCTAAGTACATGAAAATATGTACTGAATTCCAGCAGATAGGCACAGCACCACCCAGTGTTGCCTTTAAACCAAGACTGACTGTTTGTCTGTTGCCGATTGTTCTCATCCTTATAGACTTTTATTTTTATTATTTTTATTTGGTTCTTTGAAAGTAGTCTCTACCCCTAACACGGGGCTTGAACCCGCAACCCCGAGATCAAGAGTCGCACGTTCCACCGACTGAGCCGGACAGGTGCCCCATGACCGTTTTAAAAATGACCTCTTGTTGCTTACTGTGGGAGCAGACAAACCAGGATCTTGTGCAAGTCACACATGTGTCTGCAAAGAGAAGTTTACTCTTTTATTTTCCTTTGAAGTACCCCTAAGTATACTCTTAAAATACATCATGGACCACATACCATTCTTTGTTTCCCACATGGGATAAAACATCTTGAAGGGGAGAAGCTGAAAACAAGTATATTAAACTGAACGACCTTTTTTTCTGGCAGAAGGTCCTGGTATGAAATTGGTCCTTGAATTTTGCAAAGGAGGCTATATTTGCAGCCTTCCTTTTTCTAAGAAGGGCCATTTTAATAATTTTTGCTCTCACATCAAAGACTTTTCATAATTATAGCCACTAATTGCAGGAGTAATGGTGTGCCATCTGCAGGCTCTGTGTAATGGAAACTAGAGAGGAAAACATGTCCCTCTGCCTACTGAGACTCACCGAGGAACCTGAGGCCCCCGTGCCAGATTGCCACCCCTCGGCCCCGGGTCCGACAGCATCTTCTTGTCCTTCTCCCTCACCCGGTTCTCATCCGTTCTTTCTCTCTCTCCTGTGGCCTTCATGATGGGTCACGTTCTGGGACTTGGGGGGAGTGACTGGAGCTTCCCTTGGGGACCAGATATTCAACTGCATTAATTGCTTTACAAGTGAACAGTTGACCCATGACCCCCAAAATATACGGAAGGCAACTTGGATACTGACGAAGTGAAAGGAGCATCCACTTACCCAGCCCAGGCAAGCTGTCTGATGTGGGACAATGAGCATCCGTCTCAAGCTGGACTCTTGCCCAGGTTTCTGAAGCTCTGCCGCCTGCCTTAAGTCCTACGATGGCACCGTTCTACAGTGACTCCAGTGTCAGCCCTATGACAGCGACTTTCATTTCCTCTTAGAGGCTCAAACTAGAATGGCCTCTTTCCTTTCATCCCCACCCAAAGCAGAAATGGTAACAGGCAGCCCTTCATTTTTTATTATCTGACAGTTCTGCACTCATGTGGACCGGTCACCTCTGTTGCACTGGTGTTTTTCGGAACATTCGCATCTCTGTGGCCCTGGGGGTAACTGTGAGGTCTCTTATCTGGAGGCCTGCGTCTGAGGATGGCCGGGAATTGAACAGGCCTGTAGGGACTTGAGTGCAGAGCAAATGCCTGGTTTCTTTCTTTTCCTTGTCACTTGCTGGCAAAGCAGCAATCGCTGTTCCATCGTCTTCTGTAAGGAAGTAAATTTTTTCATGTCATCAATAAGTAATCACATTAATACTTCAATTTAGTGCTCAAGATCTGCCTTTACTTTTTCCTCTCTGTGATACTTAAGAAATAAGAGCCAAACAGTAGGTGGTTGGCATGGCAGCGGCCCAGCTGAAGAATTCCCTAATTGATACCTTACATTTTGCTTCAAGCACCTTTTTATCAGAGTTTCAGAGCCCAGAACAAACAGGGATTAATCCCAGTGTGGCACAGAGGAATTGTGTAGTATCTCAGCTCCTTTGCTGTTTGGTGTGTCGGTCACTTGAAGGCATAAAAGCTCTCTCTTGAGACCTCGCTTGCAAAAATTGAATGGGGCATGTCAGTGATTTATTGCCTGTTGGAATATAAGTTTAGGGAAGCTCAGCCTTAAATGACCAGAGTCTGATACTTATAAAAATTAAAGCATTAACACCGTCTGAGAGGTGGGGTGTTTTAAAATACATTTGAATGACTAGTGACCTGACATGTCAAGCCAAATAGCTTAAAAAAAAAAGCATTTGTGTGAGCAGTTTTCGCTTTGCTGATTTTGCTTTGTTGACCAAGAAAGGTAGCCAAACCCGATCCCCAAGGAGTCTGCTTATTCCTTTTGTTACGGGATCCTGCTTTTGAGCCCAGACGAACATCTCCTGTTTTGGACGACTCAGAAAATGAACACAGCGCATCTGGCAATGCACGGGTTGTATTTGAGTGTGTGTAAGTGCAAACTCTTCCTCCCAGTTTGTCCAGAGGCACCTCCAAAGAGCCCATCTGTTGAAGCCCCAGAGTGAGAAGCATGGGTTGGGTGGATTTCCCCGGGATAGTGTCAACTCTCCTATCTTTTGAACTTGAGTTGTTCTAAGAGAAGATCAGAGGACCTTGGAGATTCTGAGGGATAGGAGCTGCAGGAATTCCGATTATGGAGTAAGAGGGAGAAAGAAAACGCCTGCAGAGCAACAATTAAAATCCGTGTAACTTTCAAGAGTAGAGACCACGCCTTTTGCATTTTCTGCACTGGTGGATGGCACAGTTTCTGTGTTGCCAAACTGGGTCAAAGTTTAGTCTGGGTAAAGTGAACCGTTGTTGATTTAGGCCTAGGGAAAGTTTTAAGGCAGCTTTCTCTTCCCAGATAATCTCTTGCCATGGACTGTGGAAGTAACTAGTTCCGGAAGTGATAAAGATACTGCATGTTTTTAATCCTAAGGAACAGATCAAGTGTAATCAAATCGACAGATCTGATCCTAAAGGAAAGATTCTGAAATGGGGGATTGAGTGGTGCCAAGGAGCTAGTAGATTGCCATTAGGATAAATCCCGGTCAGACAGGGCTTCCTTGCCTAGCCAGGTAAGCTGGGAGAGTCTCCGTAAAGAGTGGGACACCGAGAACTTAAGCAAAGTCAGTCTTCTGGGAAAGGCAACATCATTTCTCCAAGGCGGAATCTATGCTTGGCTAATGAATGACCTTGTGGTTTTCAAGGGACTAAAGCATATGTGGACAAAGGGAAACCAGGGCCCATGGTCTCCTTGGGCCTTCAAAACGCTGTTGCACACCAAGCCAAGGAAACTGGAAGTAATGGGCATCACCACAGGAATGTGGGACTGTTCGATCAAGCATTATGCAGCAGCTGACTCCGAGGAAGGAAGCCAAGGGTATGGGTAGAGAATTCTCTGGATAGCTATATTCGTGGTGCCTGCTCCACAAAATTAGGACCAAGCCGTTTTACTTAGAGCTCCAAAAAATGACCTAGAAGAGGAAGTATACTCTGCAAGCTCTGTCAACAGACGTTTTCTCAGGAGCAAAGAGCCCACTAAAAAGGAATAAATTCTAGGGTGTATGTCCCCAAAGGCAGTAGGCCCCCAGGGGTTAGGGTATTTGATAATGGCGAGAAGAGGAGCTTTTTTGAGGGTTGGAGAGAGACAGCCTGGCAAAAGGAGGACCCTGCACCTCCTCCATCTGCCTGTGCTTAAGCAAGATGCCGAATTTTTCCTCCCGTGTTATAGAAGTTGACCCCTGTTCAGCTGTGGCTCATGTCCGTATGTGTGGAATGGAGACTAGTGAAGAGTCCCTTGGTGCAGAGCTGTGTTAGAGTAAGCTGTAGCTCACTGTGGCCTTGAGCAAGAATTTTGTGAAAGTGGATTTTAAGCGATGCCACGAAGTACAAACACCGTAAATGTAAATGTTTCTTTCCTCTTCACCGTTTTATTGATGCCTGCCTGGAATTTTTATTTTTTTTTATTTTTATGTTTTTAAAAGATTTTATTTATTTATTTGACAGAGAGAGCACAAGTAGGCAGAGAGGCAGGCAGAGAGAGAGGGGGAAGGAGGCTCCCTGCCGAGCAGAGAGCCCGATGTGGGGCTCCGTCCCAGGACCCTGAGATCATGACCTGAGCCGAAGGCAGAGGCTTAACCCACTGTCCTGGCTAGAATTTTAAAGAATGGTTCCTGCCTAAAGAATGGTCCATGCCACAATTCGTGTGGCATGAAATCTGATGTTGGGAATCATTTCTCTTTATGTGAGGCAGCATTTCTCTTTATGTGAGGCAGCAGACTTTGCTCTCACTTAGTGTAAAAGCTGTCTAGATAGCCATTTGGAGAAATATCTTTGGGAGGATTCCTGCTTAAGGAGTATGTTATTCTGCAGATTTGTTTTTTGTAGGAAGTAGATTTACTGAAAACTTGTTGTCATACTTTTGGAGGGAGGAATTTTAGGTGTGTCATGAAAGAGAGTAAAAAAAAAAAGTGGAGGGTTTTTATTTTCCTAGGCACCCAAGCTGAAAGCAATTATGGAAAAAAAGAGAAGCTACTTTAAAAAATGTTCATGACCCACATGACCCATGTAGCATATATGAGATGGGACATATTGATATTTGCATTAGGGGAAGTGTCTGTCTGTGAACTCGCCCATCCACCAGCTGCATTTTCTTCCACATCTGTGATAAACTTGGGACTCAGCTGCTGACTCTTTCTGATCTTGCTACTTAACCTAAATGGCTTTGGCAGGTTATCTGAGAACGGGGCTCCTGGGTGGCGGGTGGGGGGGGGGGTTCCCGGAGAGATGATTTAGGAATAATAAGGAAAATCACTCCCTGTTTTTCCAAGGACACTTTGCCCCATCCACTTTGCCTGTAGTCTTAAGTGATTGCCTGCAGGAGACTGCTGGTGGCCAGCATTCCCCACACCCTGGAAGTCCCTGTGGCCCTCCAAGCCTGGCCTGACAAGCTGTCTTAGAGATGACCCCACCAAAGCCTCGGTCTGCCAGGGATTGTGATCCAGAAGCACTGTTGGGTGTCAGAGAACAGGGTGTTCGAGCCAATGAATGGGATTTTGTCTCTAGGCTACTTTTTTGTGGGTCGCTGAATATGTAACTGAGGCGTTCACAACCCTTTACCTCCAAGCATTCTGTTAAATTGTGAGTCCGGTGAAGATTACAAATTGGTGTTGGAGAGAAACTCCGGACTGGAAAGCCGTCTTCTGTTCGTGGTAAAGCGAGAGAACTCCGACTTTTCCTGCCTGCCCCTAGCCAGCCCCCCAGCCGTTCCCACCACAGTTCTGTGAGCCTTCATTAGCACCGACTGCTTAGGTAGTGGGCATCAGAGCCTCCGAGTCCTTGAGTTTTAGGTTAATCCCCAGTAGTGCTGTTTCTTTTGCGATTCCTGGGCCTTGAACAAAGGGGTTGTAAATGGGCAAAATCCATGCCGATGCTCTCTCTGCTCTTACGTGACTGTAACCTAGGTCAGAGTTTGCATTTCTCGCCGCCCGCTCGCTTGGGTGACTGCATTACTTTAGCAAAGCTTCGGTTTACTACTACTAAAAGGGGCTTCCAAGATGGCCCGATAGAAACTTTGGTTCATAATTTGCTTATCATTTAAAAAGCGCTAAAAACCCTGCTGATTTCTATCTGGAGTGGACTTGAAAGTGGATCTGAATGCTCGTTGGGTGATGCATGGAGTTGGAAAGTAGCAACCCCGACTCTTCCAACTATACTTATAGGAAGGTATTCTTGGAAAAATATAATACAACTGATTTTCAAAATATATGTGTTTCTGATTGGCCTTCTTTAGCCCACCTTGCAGCATTAGTGGACCCCACAGTAATTGGCAGTCTTAAGCAAGCCCTCCAGAGCTGTATTTTGGCAAGGTTTTGCAAAATACTAACTAGCTGCATTTCTCCTACTGATTGGTAGGTGATCTCAAATGCTACATCTGCATAATAACTATAATTTATGTGCTTTCTTATGAAGGCTTGGGTCAAATGACTGAAGGCTTTCGATGTGCCTCACACATCCCATGTGGTACTTCCACTCCTTTTTGCAAAAGGGGCGGGTGGATTAATGTATATGCTGCCCCCGCCCCCCTGGGAATATTAAAACCCTTTAGAGATTTTCTTTCTTTGTTCCTGTGAAGCAGAACATTGTATATTCCTCCTGGGGTTCGTAGGTAGCTTGGAGGCAGTGGAGTTACACAGCAACCTGCTTTTAGGCTCACTTTGTGGCTTCATGGATTTAGATCTGAAAGTGAGCAGAAACCATTTTGGTAACTCTTGAGACCGACGGCAAGGAATTGTTTTACTTTTGGAACAAATAAAAATTAGAAAAAGAGTAAAGTAGCAATTGAGGGATTAGGAAAATCACCCCCAGCAAATCATAGCTTAATGTAGCTCTGGCTAATAAAATTACACCAAGTATTCATATTTTTTAAAAGCCTGATTAAGGCCCCCTCTCCCCACATTTACCCCTTTTTCCTTTGGAAACTGAAGTTTGCTTTTAAGAAATAATAATAAACTTTTTTTTTATTCTAGAATAGTTTCAGATTTACAGAAGCTGGGAGGCTAGCACAGGCAGTTTTCTTATCACTAGCATCTTACCTTAGTGTGGTGCATTGTCATAATCGAAAAACCAGCACGGCTGCATTATTATTCTTTGAAGTCCCCATTTAATTCTGATATTCTGGTATTCTTAGTTTCTTTTTAATTTTACTGAGATATAATTCAGATCCTAAATGATTTGCCCATCAAATATATATAGGGACTTTTAATATACCTGCAGAATTATGGATTCACCACCAAAAGCAATTTTAGAAAATTTTCATCATCCAGAAAGAAATCACCTACCTTTTAGCTGCAGTCTCTCCTTACTTCCCGTTCCTCTAGGCAACCCACTAACCTCCTTTCTGTCTCTGTGAATTGACCTATGCTGAACATTTCCTGTAAATGGAATCATATGTGTGGACTTTTTGGTGGCTGGCTCTCTCACTTAGCATAGTTTTGAGTTTTTGTTTTGTTTGTTTTTAAGATCCAGCCGCGTTTTCAGATGTACCAAGACTTTGTTCTTCCTCCTGGTGGAATGATCCATCATACAGATAGGTACCGTTTTGCTTGTCCCCATAGATGGACATTTCGCCATTAGGTTGATACTGCTGTAAACATTCACATACAAGTCTTTGTGTGATTTCCTTGGCTTTCCCCCAGTGTCTTTTTCTGGTCCAGGGACCCACCCAGAATACCTTATCTTAGTCCATCATCATGTCCCCTTAAGCTCCCAGGGCTTTGCTTTTGGTGGCCCTTGAGATGTCTTGTGTTTCTTTTTCATCCGTTCTCTCTCACTTATGCGCACCGTTCAATGCCTCTCATCTGGCTGTCTTGACTCCCCTCAGATCCACCCTTGAACAAGAAACTTTCCTGAACTAGCCAGAGGACAGAAGGTGCTGCCCTCCGGGCCCTTCTTCCCTCGGCTGGTACAAGTCTCTTCCTGGATGACTTCAGTAGCTCATCAGGGTAGAATAGATGTTCTCTCTTTCTGCGTTTCCTCATTGCACTTTTTACATTTATGGAATGCTTCCTTGTTTACAAAGGGCTTTGCAAGGCTCTGGTGGGTGAGCGGCTTTTCTTGCAGTGGACTTGCCTGCAGTGAACCACGTCCAGCTGAGACTCCAACCCGGGGCCTGGCTTGCCACGTCAGTCTTCTTATCCCAAGACTACCATTACCACCAGCCTTGCAGAATGAAAGATCCAAATTGCGTTAAGTATTTGGAACCTTTTGAAACTCAACTTCCTAAAAACCCCTTGTAAAGAGCTAAGTTTTCTTCAAAGCCCAAGTGAGGCAGACACTCCGTTTCGGCAAGAAGGAGCAATGTCAAATTATAGTCTTCTTACGTTTGCAATTGACGGAGTGCTTTCCGGTCTGTTCTTCTCAGATATTCCCCATGGCAGCCCTTCCCCTTAGGGTGCAATTTGTGTCTCTTTTACCAATGGCATCTGGTTGTTTCATTGGTGAAAACCAGTTGGGGTGCTGAGAATGCCCTACAAATCATGCTGGTGCAGACGAGCCTGGGTTCTCTGCCACCATGTCCTGAAGAGGTTCCCTCCATTCACGGCTCTGGGGGGACCTGAAGACTAGAATCTCCCCGTATCTCCTACAGATGCAGGAAGCCAGCGCCTGAGTGGTGACTACAAGCTTCCTCCTATCACCATTCCCCCCAAATATGTGAGAATCGGAGAGACATGTTCTTGGCATCTGGTCGGACTTCTAAATGAATTTTCTGAGAAAGACCTAGAATGTAATTGTAAGATATAGTGCAAAATAGCCGAATTGGTAGTAAATATAGTAAAGCTGCTTATTTACAAGTGGTGAGAACTGCTCACCACTTGTAGCACTTTCTAGAGGGAAGTGGGTACAAGCAGCCGAAAATCCACAGACGTCAGCTGCTCCCCATTTGTACCTCGGAGCCAGCCTTCTGTGAGAGGAAGTGAGCGAGGTAAAGCGAGAAAGCACGTGTCCAGATTGTTTGCCCCCGAGTCTTGGTAAAGGATGGACTAGATTGCTTATCCTCAGGGTCTGCCTATTTAAGCACTGATCTGAAGAGCTTCCAAAAGGAACCAATACAGGATCGAGTAGTAATTGATGGTGATTGTCTTCGTTCAGCTTTGAAAACCAAGGCATTGATAACAAGACTAAAGAGAAATTACATAGAACTGGTGTGATTGAAAAAAGTTTGCCTCTTCCAAGGGATTTTATTTATTTATTTATTTTTTGGTTTTCAATGACATAGAGTTAAGCTTTAAAAGCACGCTTCATTGACTCTCATCCAAGCCTCTGAGGACAGGGCTAGGGGACCTTTTTTCTTTAGAAGGCCACTGACCCACAAAGAAAAATCTAATCAAGGGCCATGTACAAAAAGCAACTTAATTTAGGTGCTTCCTTAGAAAACCATAAAGCATTGAACTTACCTGCTTTTTAAATGAAGATCAGGGAACTCTAAATCAACAAATTTACAAAAAAAAAAAAAAAATAAAGGAAAAGGGAAAAAGCCTCTGGGTTCATATTCAGGGCTGTCCGAAGCTCCACAGGAGGGTGACGGAGAACAGTCCAGGCAGAGGGAAGGAGTGAAAGCAGCCAGGAAGCGATACATGGACAGAAGCCTGCACACAGCAGGGGTCATGGAAGGAGGAGTTTGAGCTAGGGAAACCGAGGAAACAAGAATAGCTATGGGTCATGACCCGCTGTTCACCTGAGCCATTCTCAGAGCAGAGCTCTTCTGTGACTCTGCTACTCAAGCCTTTCAGGTACTAATTCTTATGGCTGTGTCTGTAGCAGAATTACTTAGGGCCCTTAAAAAAAAAAAAACAGCACATGCCTAGTACTTACCCCCATACTGTCTGCCCACCTGTGCCACATCAGGTCCTCTTGTCCCTGTGCTCACTCTCTCAGCCCAAAGCAAGCATCGCTCCATGTTTCGTGAGAAAGGATCACCAGCTTTAGAAAGATGATCTCTAGAAAGAATAGGCATTTGTCCTTCAGACACACCATTTTAGGAGCAGTCACAGACAAAGAGAATGTCTTTAAAATAATACTTGTGCCTTTTTTTTTTTTTTAAAGATTTTATTTATTCATCAGAGAGAGAGAGAGAGGGAGAGAGAGCGAGCACAGGCAGACAGAATGGCAGGTAGAGGCAGAGGGAGAAGCAGGCTCCCTGCCGAGCAAGGAGCCCGATGTGGGACTCGATCCCAGGACGCTGGGATCATGACCTGAGCCGAAGGCAGCTGCTTAACCAACTGAGCCACCCAGGCGCCCCTACTTGTGCCTTTTTAATATAAACCATTTGGGGCACTTAAAATAGAAATATTCAAGTTCAAGATCGAGAGTGCTCTTCCAACAGAGCCAGCCAGGTGCCCCAGAAGTAGTCAAGCTTTATTAATTTATTTTTAAAGATTTATTTATTTCTTTAAGCGTGAGCTACTACGTGGAGCTTGGGGTGGCTAGGGGCAGAAAGAGCGGGGATCCCAAGCAGACTCTGCATTGAGCACGGAGCTTCAGGCAGGGCTTGATCCTATGACGCCGAGATCGCAACCCGAGCTGAAACCAAGAGTGGGACACTTGACCGACTGTGCCACCCAGACACCTCGATGTTTTAAAAACCAATTGAGTGGTTTTAGTTCTAACCAGAATGTGGAGCTCGGATTCCATTTTCAAGTGCACCAAGACTGACCCACCCATCACTTCCTCCTTGAACTTTCCATCAACCGAAAGGGGTTGCGGCACCAGTCCCCCAGTAGCCTACGTATGTCTAGGGATTTAATTCACAAGTGTGTCTCAGACTGCATTTGTCTCAGGCAGGGCTTTGGACAGGGATGTCAGATTACATTTTCAAGTAATACTTTTTAGAAATACAGACCGAATCAGTGGTGTGTTCCAGCCTACATGGGCAAAAGTGGCCTGTTGGAGTGGGCTTCTTGAAACCAAGAGGAAGACGACTTTGCCAGAGGCAGCATTAGCCGAGTGTCTACCCTGTTGTCATCCTTTACACAAGCTGAGCCTTTTACCATTAGACAAAGTCTTCCTGGAAAGACCTTCTCTCTGAAATGAAAGCGGACTCTCTTTTGTTCTGGTATAATCCAGAAGGTCCTGCTAAGGGCCCCTGATGGCTATGAAACAGGCCGAGTACCCCGGCTGTGCTGGGCTATCTATTTATTTCTTTATTTAAAGATTTTATTTATTTATTTGTGTGAGAGAACATGCACACAAGCATGGAGTGGGAGAGGGACAAGCAGACCCCATCCAGAGTGCAGAGACTGACGTGGGACTCCGTCCTCCAGCCCCAAGATCCGGTGGTTGGAAATCAAGAGTCAGCCACCCAACCGACTGAGCCACCCAGTCGCCCAGATAGGCCAGACCTTTTAGATGCTCTGTTGAATACATGTGTCTGTGGAAATAGCAGGTTACTGGTAACTTTTATTGTTATTAGACATTTTTGAAAGGTGTCTTCTCAGTGTAAAATATCTATGGGTCAGTTTATACCCATCAATGTCTAGCACCTTCTTAAGTATAGAAAATTATTCTTTCCTGCTGGCTCTGAATTTTCTGGTTTCAGGTTGTGTGAGTGTGTGTGTGTATCCGTGTGTCGCTGAGTGTGTTATGCATTAGGGGTGGGAAGAAGGTGTACTTTTCCTTGGGTTTAGAAACCTTTGATAGCATCCATGAAGTGGCCCCTTGGTTTATTATATGTGTGAACCCTATTAAGATTCGGTGAACGTAGATTTTTTTTTCCAAACTCATGAATTGTTTTGCCTTGGAAATTCAGTTTATATCCCAATGGAATCTTTGCAGGCGTTTGAAAACCAGCATGTGATGAATTTTAGCCTGTGACAAACTTAAGAAGTAGCTGCTCCCTTAACTATAATTCATTTAAATAGCCCTGCGGTGTCTTAAGCTCTCACTCTGAGCATTCCAATTAGTTTTCTGTGTGGGGTGTGAGTGTGATGGATTATTTAACCCAACTATAGCAAGTTGGGTTCCTTCATGTTATTTCACATGTCAAGACCGTGTTGGGGGAAATCCTCAACCCTGAAACCTGGAGACGACTGGATAGCTCTCTGTTAATTATGTGCCTTGGTACCAAGGGCCTGCTGTGAACTTGTTAAGCCAGGGAAGAGGGAGTTTTGTTTTTGGTTGTAACAAAGGTGTTTGCAGAAAACTGAGCCATAGCAACCTGCTTCTTTGGCTAATGAGATCTGAGACACTGCAGCTTCACAACTCCTAAACTCTTATACCCAATCTTACCCCCCCCCCCGCCCCCTTCCCTTTTTTAGTTAGATTGATCTGTTGACCAAGAGTTTCAAGAATGCCAAAAGAGACTTTCAGCAGTTTCTGGATGAAGAAGTTGTTTGAAGATTGTTTCCCGCCACCTTTTCCTAAATAGTCCTTGATTACTATAACCACCCCCTTTTTGTGTTGCAGCAATATTCTCCCTACTTTTTAATTGTCGAGAAGGAAAGATGATCAGGCACACGTATGATTATGTGATTATTTGCATACGTGCTGTAGACAGTCCTGGTTTAGCCAGATTAAGTTGCTTAAGTCTGTTTCATCTGCAGTGCCCCACCTCTCCAAAGCCACTGCGGTATGTATCTTAGGTCAAGGTTATTCTTCAAAACACAGTCAGCCAGGAAGCAGCAATGGCCAGCTCATGGGCCAGTTCAATTCCTTGGCTGGTGGTGGTTGAGTCACCCTTCATTCTCCAATCCTTTATTTATTGCATCCACTTATGGGAGACAGGTGCATGTATCTTCAGCATACTCCGTTCCTGAGTTCCCAAGGTCTCGATTTGTTTTCAGACCCTTTGTCTTGCATGGACCGTGGTTGGCAATGGCAGTAAGTCCTTGTAAACGTCTGTAAAATTAGATCACACCAGTTCATGGCAGTGTGGCTCGAGGGGTAAGAACTATTGGGGTGCAGGTTTCAGTGGCATCCCATCTCTTGGGCATTATGAGGGAGAAGTATGGTCTCCGCAAAGCACAGTTGTGTTCTATGGCAGGAGGAACAAGGTGTGGGTGAACTTTGGGATCTTAAAAAAAAAAAAAAGAGAGAGAGAAAGCCCTCCAAACCTTCCTGTCCTAACCACAAGCAGAATGTAGTCAGTTTAGAGGGAGGGAGATACCTTGTGGGTTGAGCTGCTGCGGAGTGATGCATCTTATGGCATTTCTCTTGACTCCTAGGACTATATCACTGCGTGAAGATGACATTTATTGGAAGCCATTAGTCTATACTGGGATGAGTGGGCACTTATCCCGGTATTATAAGGTCAGATGGTGTCTGACAACTGCACATGATGTGCTGAATGAGAAAATCTGAAATTTAAGGATCATTTGCCCTTAGCCTTTGTGACTTATCATAGCCTGAAATTACCCAGTGTGAACTCCCATTGTTTTCTTTTGGCCAACAACCCCTTGAGATCTACTTACCCCTTTGCTTCCCCACAGTATAACTACCACTGGTGTGTTCGCTCATCATGTATTTGGCTGTCTTGTATTTTATTTTTTTATTTTATTTATTAGAGGGGGGGAAGCACAGGGGGAGAGAGAGTGAGAAGCTGGCTCCCCTGCTGAGCAAGGAGCCCAGTGTAGGACTCAATCCCAGGACCTGGGATCATGGCCTGAACCAAAGGCAGACACTTTTTTTTAAAAAAGATATTATTTATTTATTTGACAGAGATCACAAGTAGGCAGAGAGGCTGGCAGAGAGAGAGGAAGAAACGCAGCCTCCCTGCTGAGCAGAGAGCCCCATGTGGGGCTCAATCCTAGGACCCTGGGATCATGACCTGAGCTGAAGGCAGAGGCTTTAACCCACTGAGCCACCCAGGCGCCCAAAGGCAGATACTTAACCCACTGAGCCACCCAGGCACCCCTGACATGTACTTTATAGATCATTCTTCATTAGGGTACCCTCTCTTGGAATGTAAACTCCCAAAAGCTAGAAAAACTTACGGTCATTTGTTTGACTCATACAGTATTTAGCATAGAATCTTGAATGATTTCTTTAATAAAAAAAGAAAGAAAAAGTATGGGTTGATCTTGAATGATAGTGTTTATTGGCCACACCGATTTTCCTGTAATGTAGCAGTCTTCTTGATTCACATGTTCTTTTGTCTATTGTAGGTGGCTTTGTTATTTTAGCTTTCCCATAAGGGAATGGGGTGCTTATAGTTCATTTATCCCCCAACATGGGGCTTGAACCCATGACCCTGAGAACAGGAGTTGCATGCTTTACCCGACTGAGCCTGCTAGATGTCTCGATATTTAGTTTTTGTAAAACTTTTCAGATACACAGGATGCCTAGGCTTTTGCGGGAAAGGCGTGTGTTTACTAAAGCCAAACTCTTCCCTTTTGGACTTGATGAAGGATGATGGGATTGATTGTCCTACAATTTTATCTTCCAGGTGATCATTTGAAGATCTGTCCCCAGGGCTATACCTGCTGCTCTCAGGAGATGGAGGAGAGATACAGCCTGCAAAGTAAAGATGATTTCAAAAGTGTGGTCAGCGAACAGTGCAATCAGTTGCAAGCCGTCTTTGCTTCCCGTTACAAGAAGTTTGACGGTAGGTACGGGAACTTTGGCCCAAGTAAGCAGCAGTATGTGCTTTGTCCTTGAATCCATTTGACACCTTTTCTGCAAGTCATGGTTCAGAGGTGACAGTTCAGTTTCCACGACTGCTTTTTCGGAACTCCCAAGACTTTCTCCTTGTTGGATCCTAAGGGCCAGTTAGCCTTCCAGCTTCACTGCTGGGATCCGTCTGGATGCACTAGAATCTGTATGGTAGGCATTATGGAAATATGGTTGCAAGGAGCCAAAAAAGAGATTGAAGTAGTTTAATTTAAGGGCTTTCATTTATTTTCTTGGGTGAACACAAAATAGTGCTGTTGACGCAAGTCACTTAAAAAAAAAAAAATCTCCCTAATAAAAAGCAGGCGGGCATCAGAAGACTTAGAATAAGCATAGAGATTCTGCAGATGCTCGACTTCAAATTAAGTTGCAAACTGGATTTCCCAGAGATAACTAGAATTCCTAGCAGCCCCATAGAACATAGATAGGGTTAAAACTCGGCTCTTGAGTTGGCACGCAGCAGTGGCCCAGGAGTAGCTACTATATTTATAATTGTTGTTAAGCTGGGCTTCATCCCTTAGCTGGCACTTTGGCTTAGTCTATCCATGTAAAACCACGACCAAACCCATTTCAGTCCCCTGTGCCAAATGTGAATTCTCATACACACGCTGTCTTCTAATAGTGAAGAAATCACCCATCTGAGCCAAATGAGCGGCACGTCAATCATATCTAAAGCAATGTTACAGATGATAGACTTGAAAAACTCTGGAGTATGGGGTCCAAAACACCTCAGGATTCTCTTCTCTGGTGCTCTTCACTCAGTTTGAAGATTGTTATGAAGTAGATTTAATTTTAATAGGAATGATTTCCTTTGTGCCTGTTTTAAAGGCCATTCTAATTACATAGTACCTTTGAAGCATGCTTTTCTTGACATTATGTGTGTTGAAGAAGTACAAGGCAAATTTTCGAGATGTGAAATGTCTTTGAGTATTTCTGCAAAGGGCTTGTTACCATGGTGAGAAGTTGGACTAAATTAGATTTATATAGCTGATAAGGCAGTCCCCAGCTAAAGAACAGGTTGTATTTCAAATGTTGGCTTTTGAGATTCGTTATTTGAAACTTATAACCGATTTAATAGGTGTTAGGTTCCCAGGCTAGGCCAGGAGAACATATTGAATTTGTAACGTAGTTGGACTAAAGTTTTCTCTATGTAGCATGTCATTTATCTATGCCATTTTGCCACCAGTTACCGTGCAAAATTGTATTCAGTCTTGATTTTATGTCCTTTTTTTCCTGGATGGGTGAAAATGTTCTATGTATCTATATATCCTGTTTATCAGTCCATACCCCCCCGACACACACACATGTGCTGTAACCATTAAATGTACTTAACAACATGTTAACACCATGCAAAGGTGGGTGTTATTGTCAAAAGACATCATTAGGCCACCTCTGTCTCTCTTGGTCCCTAAACTGTTAGTGTAATTATTGAGTCTCTCTTGGTCCCTAAACTGTTAGTGTAATTATTGAAAAGACTGGTAATTTACTTGACTCTGGCATTTTTCATTCAAGACAGTAACTGTAGCATTTTCTTTGAGGAGAATACTTAGAAAGATAATCAGATGGCCATCTCTGAAAACTTGAGATGCTGAAATACAAAAATGACCCCTTGGGTTTAATAAGGGCATTTAGATGGGGAAAAGTCCTGCTCTTCACAAATGGCAGGCCCGTTGGTAGCATGATGGAGTGAAGATCAAGCTGTTTTCAAGTTCTGCCACCTCCGAGTGGCCCCATTTCCTGTTAGACATGTCTCCTCCAATTGTGGAGCCCATGGACATTGTGACCTCTCTCACCCAAGGGCCTGCTGTTCAAGCTGTTCTTTCCCCTTCCCACTCCCCATGGTTTTCTAGCATTACTCCTATGACTCCAGTGTGTAGTTTTTAAAAAGCCATTCAGAGAAACACTGTCAGTAAGTGTTAACATATGTTTTTTTTAAAACGGATGGAAAAACAGTTTCTCTGGCCTTTCCCTACCAGGTTTCACATTCAGTAAATGTGTTAACACTGTTTCTTTCTCAGTTTCAAAACTGGTCATGAAAATTGATTGTGAAACCTTAGTTTGTTTCTTCTGACTTCAAATTAAAACATGGCGTAGACAATAAAGGTAGTGAGCACAGAGTAAATTTCTTTTGAAGGAGTAGTAGTTGAAATGTGTTTGGCCTGGAGGTCAGAACAGAGCTGGGATGCATTGCCTATTTCATGCCTAAAGAGGAGGTTGAGTGAAATTGTACAGGGGCTGTCTTGATGCTCAGAAATCCAAGGGCAGGGTGCTTGGTCCAAGAATGGTCCAGGCCATTATAAAGGACAAGCCCGAGGTTATTGATGTGAATGAGGAGTTTGGGCCGAGCAACAAGATGGCCACTGGAGAACCAAGCTGGGGTGGCTAGGTGGCACGAAGAAGGCTGACAAGTCTTGAGGAAATAGGAGAGGGTCACATGGGAACCTACAAGGTCAGGCAACTTCAAAGGAGCATCTTTTGCCATCTCTAAGCTATGGTATAAATTTGAAGTGGTGACCCTGAGCCCAGGCAACTTCCTCTACCATCAAAATTCCAAGTCCTGTTGATGAGATACCACTAGAGAGAGTGCACACATCAAGCGGTGGGTGGGGGCAGGGGCAGAGGGAGAGGGAGAAGCAGGTGGATCCCAGGAGCCCGAGATCATGACCTGAGCTGAAGGCAGACACTTAACCGACTGAGCCACCCAGGCGCCCCTGTTAGAAACTTTTCAACAAAAATAAGGTTCATAGGCTTTTAGCAGGTCAGCCTTCTTTAACTAGAAACCATTCCATGACCTCAAATTTCTATCATTCTTCCTCAAGGAGCTCCGGAGTTCTAGTGCCAGTCTTGGCGTTTTGGAGCCAGTTCCCTTATCTCTAAAGGCTTTCTTTTGTTCTACATTTTTAATTTTTTTTACATGTTTAATTTTTTATTGTTTGCCCATCTAAAGAGATTATACAGTCTGTAAATCTGTTTTTAAGTTCTAAACTGTGTGCATGCATGTGTTTTCAGACCCAGCTAAAGTACAGAAGCATGCTTCCTTAGGTCGCATCCCTCCCCACCAGAATTCTCAGGATTCTCCTATTTTAAACTTGTAGATCTGAGTTTAAGGTCTCACCTCTTTATTTTTCTACACTGTAATCTCCTTTATGTACTCTTGAACTGAGGAAGTTCCATACCAGAAGTGTACTATCCTAGGCTAGAGACCTAGAGCCAGAAAGGGAAGCGGCAGAGCTAGCTGCTCCCCCTCTTGGTGGGTTCTGGGAAAAAAAAAATTTTTTTCTTTTTTTTTTTTGAAGTAGAACTGCTAATTAACATAGCTGAATGGGTTGTCTCATGAATATGCTAATCAGATGCTCAGTTCAGGGGGCTTTGAAAGAATTGCCGGGCAAAGGAGTAGAAATAATAGAAGTGGGGCATAATCCTTGTTTTAGGACCACAACATAAAGGCCCACCCCAAAATGTCGCGTTTTGTGAGAGACTAGTTGTTTTTAAAAGAAGCATAGTTCAATCAAACAACCCAAATAGATGGTTAAAAAGATTAGAGCTGCCACGTTAAATATATCTCTGAATCACATAGTAAAAATGAAGTAACAAGTATGAAAATACATTTTTGCTTCACTTCCCGAATCAAATGGTTTGTATGCTGAGGAAATCTTAAGGAAATGGAGATATCTGAGTCCAGCCCATTGCAAAAAGTGTTAATTCCTCATTTTAGGGAAGAAATGCAGTAACTTCAGGAAGCAGAGCACACTGAATTGTCAGCCTGGTTCCGTTGTGAACCCACTGTGACCCACGGCAATTAACTGGGTCTCAGTTTTCCCATCCATAAAATGAGGGGGTTGAGCTCGATGGTCTCTATAAAGACCCTTTCAGTTCTAAAAATTCTGTGAATCTTCTAAACATGTGACTGGACCAGCTGCTTTAGTGAAAGGTCTCACAAGATGTTAATTAGCCGCCTGTCTGGTACCCTCTATTTTCCTGCTATCATTTCTTAACTCCACTACTTTCCCCAGGTCTTTGAAAACCCTCCCATGAGCCTGAAGCTTGTTAACTCGAATAATAGTAGAAATTTTCTGAATTAGCTTAAAACGCACATAAAAGAAATAATTGTCTGTCCCATCTATCTGCATGGGCCAAGTGTAAATCAAAGTGGCCACCCTTCCCTTAAGCCCTCAAGCCCCCTTGTTTTCTATCACTTCACAAAGGCAGGACGCGTTGCACTCTGCAGATTTAGCCAAATCTGTGTTTTAATCACTGACTGGAAATTTCCCAGAGTTCACAGCGGCCAGCCCTTCATTAGGCCGGTCGGGAAACCAGCGACCAGTGCTGAGGCGCAGGGAGCTGACGGCATTAGCATTCACAGGCCCATGAAAGCAGTGACCTCAGTGGGAGGAAGCTGGCCACTCACCTTAAAAGGCAAATGTGTCCGACTAAGCTTCATGGCCATTAGCTAAGCTGAAATTTCTGGAATTTTCCTGACCTCTGACCACCACTATTTCTTCAGCTACGTCCTTTTATTCTTGTGCTCTGCCCCTCCATGTCGACTGACTGAAGACCCCTGGGGAAGGTCTTTATGTATATTAAAAGGCAAGTCTTAAATATCCTCTAAAATAAACATGTAGTAGGAATGTAGTACATACATCCATCCTAGGGGTGACTTTTAATTTTTTAAAATCAAAAAATTTTTTTTGACTTTGTTTTTTCAGTGTTCCAAAATTCATCATTTATGCATCACACCCAGTGCTCCCTGCAGTACGTGCCCTCCTTAGTACCCACCACCGGGCTCACCCAGCCCCCCAACTCCCGCCCCTCCAAACCCTCAGTTTGTTTCTCAGAGTCCACAGTCTCTCATGGTTCGTCTCCCCCTCCGATTTCGCCCCACTCCCTTCTCTCCATCTCCCCATGTCCTCCGTGTTATTCCTTATGCTCCACAAATAAGTGAAACCATATGATAGTTGACTCTCTCTGCTTGACTTATTTCACTCAGCATAATCTCTTCCAGTCCTGTCCATGTTGATACAAAAGTTGGGTATTCATCCTTTCTGATGACTCAATAATATTTCATTGTGTATATGGACCACATCTTCTTTATCCATTCGTTCGTTGAAGGGCATCTTGGTTCTTTCCACAGTTTGGCGACTATGGCCATTGCTGCTATGAACATTGGGGTACAGATGGCCCTTTTCATGACATCTGTATCTTTGGTGTGGGGTGACTTTAATCCTCACCTCAGATTGGATCCATTCAGATGTTTAAAAAAAATGTGTTGCTTTTTTAAACCTCTTCTGTAGTGCAGTGGACAGCATTTCACGGGACATGTATCTTCGGAGTTGGAGAGAGAGACAGAGACACATGCTAGGCCTTCTGGCCATCCTGCAAATGTTGCGCTCTTTCCAGATCCTAATGTCGGGAGTCTTTGATTTCGTTGGACGGCACTACTCCTCTTTTCTTTACCATTCTATTTTCTTTTCCTTCCCGGTGAAGGGGACTAAAATGCCAGGCATTTTGGCTAACTCTTTTGATAATCTCTCTGTGAAACTCAATAAAAAAGAGACATTGGCAGCTTACTGTAATCAAATCAAGAGCTCAGACAACACTCACATTTCCGTATTGTCAAAGGTTTTCTGCCCTGTGAGTTGTTATCTGAAGTGTGACCAATTGTGGCGCTAGCGTTGGCTATCTCACCGGGTTGGGAAGGCTAGTGAGGCTCGAGGGGAGCCCTAGCCCCAGCGCTGTGGGCCTCTGCTGTTAGCTTTGACTTCTTAAGGAGTCACAGCATCAGCAAGAGGCAGCTCATCTGTTTGGAGGCAAGTAAATAAAATGGAAGAGCGTCAGCTGAAAGCCTTTTATCTCCTTTGTTGGTTCACTGCACTTTGAGCCTGGGAGTGGAGAATGCTGTTGTTCCTCTCTGCCCACCTCCTTCTCTGTGTCTGTCTGGCGAGGCGAAGAAAAGGGCGTATTTGATCTAGCACTGCCTCCCAACTGATTGACTGGGGGAATTCTCCAGCCAGTTGGTCCTTCCTTGTTTATTGCCCCGGCCCAGCTCCGTACCCCTCCCCTGGAAAGAATCAGCAAAGCCATCGAAACTCTCAAAATAAATATGGCTCAGAGTGTTACATTTGCACACCTTTTTCAGAGGTCAGTGTGTCAGAAGTCTTGAAAACATTCATACCCTTTGAGTTAGTCATTCTACTTTTCCGTATTTATCTCAAGGAAAGAAAGATTTCTGTGCAAGCGTGTTCATCACAGCATTACTTCCAATAATGACAAACAGGAAATCTGTCTAAATGTCCCATGATGGCTCTGGCCCATCCACATGCAGTTGTTACCGGTGAAGTTTCTGAAGGATCTCTAATCCCACAGGAAACGCTAAGCTCACGGTGTCACCCGAGAACGGGGTACAGATACAATATGATCTCAAGCCGGTAACAGTACATATCTTCAGAGGAAGAAGAGAATTCAATAAAGCATCATTGTTGTGCTTTAGTAGTGGGGTTATTGGCAGTATGTTTATATTTTCTTTGTATCTTACCAGACTTTTTAAATGGCTGCAATTTGAATGGGACACTTAAAATTGTATCTTTTTAAATGAAAAAATGTAAGAAATGCTTTGGTGGCATTTTAAGAAAATATCTGGGTGGGGTTTTTGTTTGTTTGTTTGGTTTTTTGCCCCCTAACATATCACACTGGTCACTATAGACCCTATGTAGACAAAAAAATGCATGGAAACCTCCAGCAATTAAGTTAAATGAATGGAATGAGGGAAGTAAAGCACTTTGTGCATATATGAGGGTACAGTAGTTTTCTGGTTATAAAATGTCACTGAAAAATTTGGGTGAACAAATTTGAGAAACATCTGTTGAAAAAAATTACCCCAGGTCCGTAACACCTGTTATATTTATGTCAACATTTTTGCCTCGTCTTTTTTGTGCAGGTAGATGCAAATTGGAATCCTAACAGATTACAGTTCCCGTGTGTCCCAGTTTTCTCTTGATAGTAGGTCATGAGCACCTAGACCATATGAGGAGGCTTCTGTGGGAGTTTGTAGAATAGATCCACATAAAGGTTAGTATAGGGAACCTCTGGGCTGGCCGCTCCAACCTCCTGGCTTCCTTAACTTCTTAAGTCCGCCTCCTCTGGGCACCTGAGTGAGAAGGAGTACGTGCGTCAAAGGGAACTGGCTAGCTGGTGCTGGTGTACCCTTGGTACGGATGACATGGGGTCCAGGAGAAGGCTTAAGAGCTATGACCCCATGTCTCCGGCTACAGTAGCGTGGGACGGGTGCCACGGGAGATACCATAAGGACCTTTAGCATTCAGAATGGATTACCCAAGAAAATGAGCGTTGTGGACGTTCATAGCCCCTCGTGAGGACTGCAGTTGGCTGTGGCGCTTCATCCTAGGTCTGTGTATGTGCGATCAGTTGACGAGCATTAGTCAAGTACGTGTCCTTTTAGTACATCGCACCCTAGCAGGCACTTTGGAGGGAGTAAGATCATGCCAAGACAGAGGAAAGTGCCTGCGGGAAACTTCAGCAGACATTACCGAAAAAGCAAGGCAGTGGGGGAAGATTATCAAGAGACCGAAGTTTGCGTTTCTTTGCGTTTCATTTCAGTGGGTAAGATGCTTGTTTCATTTCCTTTTTCTCTTTCATTTGTAGATGCTTAACGTTAGCCATTCTTGCTTAAATGCGAGATCTCCAATGAAGGGGTGACTAGAACTCGAGTTTTCTTAACAGGGAGAAAAGTATGATTTGTAGCACTTACAAGGAGCCTGCTTTTCTCAGGAATTTTGTCGAGGTGGTAACTTACTGTTCGCACGCCGTGCCAGGGCTGTGAAGCACAGTCTTTACAGTAAAGGGGAAATTAATCCTTCGACGGAAAAGGAGGTTTCCTAATAATATAAATACAAGGTGGCAATTTATAACACGCAGCCAAGTGGATTGAGTAGAAAGGGCTTCCAGTCTCTTAAGGTCGTGGGTTAGTTCTAGAACGTTTTCTAGCTCATTAATCAATAGCCAGTCGATTGTTTATAATGGAGTAACTAATGGTGTTTAATAGCAGAACTGGGGCCTTTTGACCTCTGTCAAGAATTTTGAATGTTTATTTGATGCAAGACGAGTGGCTGGGGATAGAGAAGAACGCGATGTTCCTCTTCGTTGTTTTAAAAGACAGGATATTGCGTAGAAAACTTTTATATGGAAAAGGCGACCTCTCGTTCTAGTTTTTCCCATGTTAAACTGATACTACTGACATTCAGAATAATCCATTTGAGAGCTGGAAAATACTTGCAGTCCCATAGCTCAGCCCTTGTACTGAGCGGACTTCTGGCAGATGAAATGCATGGGGAGGGTTGGGGGTTGACCTGCCGCTTCATTCTTAATTTTCCTTTCCCCGATTCTTTGCTTAATCTTTAACCCTGATCGGTGTTTATATGTGTGTGATGTCTGTGATACTCTCTTTTAATATAAAGCCTCTCCCACGGGCTGAGGTTTCTCCCTTCGGTGTCTTTCACTTGGTGGTCGCTGCCACCCTTGCAGATGTCAGGGACATTTCACCGCGCTGGAAGCTGGAGCCATTAAGCATTTCCTTTGCCTAAATTGCTCCCAGTTTTATAAGGCCTTGGGTCTTCTTAACTGACCTCCAGCAGCTTTGGCTTAATTTATGTTCCCCGAGCTGCATACTATTCGACTCTGCCAAGAAGGATAAAAACCAGCCTTAAGAGATTTTTAAAGTGACTGTAGATAGGAAGAAACCCTAAAGGTGACAATAAGAACCCTTCGCTGATTATAAGAATTAGCATTTATTGAGATCTCTGGCGTGCTGGCCACTATTCATGAGGTGAGCAGTAACAGCCTTATGTTATGGGTGAGGCCCAAGAAAATCAGTGACGTTAGATCTTCTGTCCATTCAAGGCCACACAGCTCATAGGTGAGGGATCCCACACTTCGCCCATGTTTCACCCCGTTTCGATATGCAGCATGTTACAGTGTTTGTGTTTAGTGCTCACCCATAAGTCCTGGGAGTAGCAGTTGCTTGATCCTTAGAATGTAAACACTTAAGCTGAAAGCTAAGGGAGAAATACACCCTGATCAACTTTGACTCCGTCTTTCAGATACCTGTAGCATCCCTTGAAACAGACATTTTCTGTGAATACAAGCATTTTCCATGAATATAAGCAGTTGTCACAAGGGAGATCTAATTCCCGATGATCTAAGCTTCTGATGGTTGTGGAGTCCTGGGTACACTGCTCTGGCCAGTCCTCTATTAGCCACCAAGTGTCTTATAACTGGCTTCAGGCATAATGATTAAGAAGGAGTCATTGCTAGGTATCTGGGGCCTGGAAAGTTGTTCAGTTAAGACCAGACCCTAATCCTAAATTCTGAATAATGGGGGAGAAAGGTGAAGATGAATGTTACAGTGATTAGTGAATTTGCTACTGATGGCCGGGGACTGGGGCCAGGACCCGAATGTCTAATTCTGCTCTATTCCTCATTGAGAAGGAAGTATCCTAGTAGGAAAGGTGGAGTTATACACGAACCTGTGGAAGCTGGTAGTTTGATAGGAGGAGATCCCCTAACCCCCTTTTCTCCTTTTTCCTCCTTACAGCAAATTATTGTGCTTTGGGTGATACTGGACGTAACCGGGTATGGATTTTGGAATTTAAATTATGTCTGCCATCCTTACATGGTCTCTGGGGCAAAAGGCATAGATCGAATAGTCTCATTTAACAGGGTCAGTAAAAGTAAGGGAGTTTGGGTCCTTCAGGTCCCTTGGCTTTTGTTCTGTTAACTTCCGTAGGCAAAAGAGATACTTTAAAACTCGCTGTATGAAATGAAGGATTAAGGATTTTATAGGTGCTTTAAAAGTCTCTGCACGTAAAAGCACGTGTGGAGTGTTGGCGGTGTAGTAAAGGTGAGCTGGGTGAAGGAAGTAAGTCATCTCGGGAATGTTGATTACAGTCTGATTGGACAAGAAGGTTAAGATGCATGATACAACTGTGTGCTTCGATTTGAGCCCGTAATAGCCACTCAGTACGTACTTGCCAAATTGTGTGGCCATTAGGAGGGATTCATGGATCAGATTTTAACTTGTTAGGTCAATTTTATAGACTTTTTGCATATGGCCCACTCAAACAATCTTTGTATTTGCAATTTATATGGCTATACTAAAAAGTCTTAAAGTGGATCAGAAAGGAAATCAATGTTCTGAACAATCAAAAGAATTAGAACATGTATGTAGCACCAAATTAACTCCTGTTTAAATTAACATCACGCACAGCACACACGCAATCCTATGTGCTTGCACACAACCCTTCCTAGACAGAATTTGAATCATGGGAAACAGAACACGTTCCCTGGTGGTACTGGACAGAGGGCATGCTGGTTTGAAATCCATTCTCTCAATTAGATCACGTCTCTTACACTCCAAAGCAGCTACGTTACACAGAGTAACAACTAACCCATGGGTTCTTGATCTCAATGAGGAACTCTAAGACTTTTATTTTTTTCCCCCCATCAAATGCTCGGTGTCTTGGCATTTCTTTGACCTGGAGCCCTTTGGAGCCTGAACAATGAACTTTGACACTGTACAGCTGTTTTAAATTAAAACACCTCTGAAATGCCTCCCTGCCCCCATCCTTAAAAGCTATACAACTGTGGGTGCCATTCCCTAGTTCATGCAAGTGTGTATTCAGAGTTCCTTATTACATGAGTCATCAAAGCACAAGGCAAATAATTTCCAACATCCTACTTCTACCCTAAATGATGTGTGCCTATTTTATGAACAATATAATAAAAATCCAATATTAGGGAAGGACCTGTGGTTGCCTTTAGAATCCTCTCTTCTGGATTGCAAAATACTAATAGCAGGGGATTGACACAAGGCTCGCGGATAGATCTCAGTGACCAGCCTTTAGTTTTCCAGCGCGTACAAGCTACGTGTGCAGCCTACCAGGCGCGTACTGACGTGGCTCAGCGTTCCTTCTTTATCGTGTCCCCAATGAACCAGCAGCTAGGGCAGGGCTGCTAGGGAATCGAGCAAGGTATGGGAAGTGGACCAGATGACACTTTCACGTTGCTTCTTACCCCAACACCCCCCAGCTTTGAATTCTAGGAAAGTGCTACCTGTCTTCTGGACACTTAGTTGAGAGACTTCCGTACAAGAAAATTTATCCCCCCAACCCCCAAAATTAGAAATGACACCCAAGAATGCAAGAAAAACATGGAAAAAACCCAAGTCATTGGAAAGACGTTTTCCTCTAATTAAAACGCTTAACCCGTATGCTTCATGTTTAGCACCGCCCCGAGCTGGTGCTGATAGCTGTTGAGGGGTAAAATGGGACCCGCTTCCTTGGCTAGAACAATGGTTCTCTAACATTAGGGGAACCGGCATCCCAGATGGCTGGGCTCCACGCCTGGGGTCTCTGATCTGGTGGGTTTAGGGTGGGGCCCAAGAACTTGCATTTCTAACAAGGGCCTTGCTGATGTGGTATTGCTGATGGCCTGTCGTGGGACCGCACTTGAGAATCAGTTTGGATTCTGGAGAGAATTAGAGGCCTCTCAGGTACCTGATTTGAGTAATGCTTTTCATATGGTTCCCCTAGCTCCTTGCGTACTTTCTGGTCTTCTTCCAGGGAGTGACCTTGGGTAAAAACACCAGGCCGTGCTTGTAATGGAGGACACGAGTTGACTTGCATGCTTCTCCTCAGGTTCCCCCCCACCGCCCGCCCGCCCGCCCTTTTTAGCTCTTCAGAGGGACTCCATTTCTCCTCTCCTCCTTGAAGAGCGCCCAGGAAATACAAAACAAGAGAAACTTCAACCAAAGGGAAAGGAAAGAGCCCTTCTCCCCACAGAAATACCCCACAGACAAAACACACATAGTTTGGGAAGCCGGGCTCAAGGCACCATGTGGTAATGAGCTGGGGGCACGAGTATGGAAGCTCTTGGAAGTATGCAGAGACACCCACACCCCTTCCAAAAGGCTTACAGTGTTTTCAGTGCAGGTTTTGAGAGACTACTGGAAAGTAGTTTTCAGCCTCTCATTTGCCTGCCGGACGTAAGAAGATAATGGGTAATGGCTCTGCCACGCTATTGCATTTCGAGAAGATTGCTAATGTTCTTCTGGCTTCAAAGGAGGCACCAGATTTTTTCTTCTACTCCATGTTCTCTTGGAGGCACTTTCTTAATGTGGTCCTTTTAGTTCGCTTTAGTATTTATTACATTCTCTGCTTGTAAACTTAATATCTTGAAGTGTTTATTTTTATACCAGCCATAGATTCATTAAGAATAATTGTTACAGATACACCATCAACTCTTTCCTTCTTTGAATTGCCTCCCAAAAGCTTCAGGAAAAACTAATTTGCTCTTTGTACTTAAGAGATTAAAATCTTTCAGCATTCAGGCCAGAAAGTAAATGTGGAATAACTAGGTATTCTTACGTATTTTTCTCAGTTATTTTCCTGTTGGCCTGTAAATACACAGAATCCCTCCTCTCCCTTTTCCCCACCCTTTCCCCCCCTCTTCCCCCAACAAAGAATCTCATGATGTTCCCATATGAATCCTTTAAGAACCCACATTCAACTTGGATACCCCAATTTGTGCTAATGTCACAGGGAACACCTGAGAACTTCTTTTCAGAAAACCTCAGCGCTAGCTTTTGTGGTATTTCATTATGTTTCTTGGCCTCCAGCATGTACTAGGCAGTGTTCTTGCGTGTCACGTAGATGTAAGGAGAAAAGGAAAAAAAAATGGGTCCGAGTAAAATAACATGTTTTGAAAATACCTGTCCAGGTGTCAGGTTTCAGTTAGGAGGCATCGTTAGCTTTGGTTTTGATTCTTGCTGTAGAAAGTACTGGCAGGCCTCGTGTTTTAGATCTCATGTACCCATTTTTATCCAGCTCTTTATTTACCTTGTGACTGAACGAGAGATGTGTGTGTGTGTGTACTTACATTCATGTGTGTGTATTTTATATTGACTCCTGAGAAGTTGCTGGTCTAAAATAATTATTTTCCCTCTCTCTTAGGTGTAAACACGTGTCCATGACTTTGTGGCTTGTGACCTGGCTTTCCTTTCACTGACATTAAAAGAAATCCCACCTTATATATGAGTGTGTTTTCCAATTTCATTTTGACATTTTTTCCCCCAACTTTCAAACTGACCTGAGAGACACTTTGTTACTTAATAACTGAAAATGTTTTCTTCCCTTTTTTCTTTTGTCTTTAGAATTCTTCAAAGAACTACTGGAAAATGCAGAGAAATCCCTGAATGACATGTTCGTGAAGACCTATGGCCGCTTATACATGCAAAATTCTGAGCTATTTAAAGATCTCTTTGGGGAGCTGAAGCGCTACTACGTGGCGGGAAGCGTGAACCTGGAAGAAATGCTAAGTGACTTCTGGGCTCGCCTTCTGGAGCGGATGTTCCGCCTGGTTAACTCCCAGTACCACTTCACAGACGAGTATCTGGAGTGCGTGAGCAAGTACACGGAGCAGCTGAAGCCCTTCGGAGATGTCCCTCGGAAACTGAAGCTGCAGGTTACGCGTGCGTTTGTCGCTGCCCGCACTTTTGCTCAAGGCTTAGCAGTCGCGAGAGACGTAGTGAGCAAAGTCTCTGTGGTAAGTGCTCTCTGCATCCCACGCCTTTGTTTCTTTTGTTTCATTTCAAAAGAAAGTTTGGGGGGTGCTAAGGGGGTGCATTCGATTGGGCGTCAGACTTTTGATTTTGGCTCAGGTCATGCTCTCTGGGCCGCAGGTTGAAGCCCTGGGTCGGGCTCCAAGCACAGTGGGGAGTCTGCATGGGGTTCTCTCCCTCCTTTGTCCGTCTTGCTTGTGCTCTCTCTTTGTCTCTCTCTCAAATAAATAAGTTTAAAAGGAGAAAGTTTGGGAGGTTGGAAAATCAATAGAATTCCATGGGCTGGAATTTTTCCATTTTCTCCTGTTCTGCTCTCTTCTTTCTCTTGGCCTTTCCCTCACACACTTTGTTCTGATACAGGTACATCCTGGAGTTAGGGACCGTGCTGTGATGAACACCATCCCATAAATGTCATTCTTTCCAGTGCTTTCTCTGGTAGCGATTATTGGAAGCAGAATGCATGTTCACTTTGGAATCTTAATTTTCCAAAGTGGGTCTACCATGGCCATGCTCTTCAGCTCCTGTTCTCCTTCCCCTCCAGAGAAAGAAGCAGGCGGGCTCCGTGTTTGTTTGCTTTGAGTGACTGGGTTTGGGGCCCCCGCCTTACAGTCTAGAGCCGTATTGAACATGCGTTAGTATGGGTTTCCTTGTTTTAAGGTGTACTTAGCGCTCTTTAGAAGGCAGAGCTTTTTATGACAGTTAGTGGGTGCCCCGTGCTCTTGACTTGCAGCTTTGTTATTATGGACAGAATGAAAATCGTACTGGGTAGGCAAGGGCAGGTGCAGTGGGGCACATTTCCGTCATTTGTAAAGTAAAAGAACTGAACAGTGTTCTCTGAAGCCAGCTAAGGAGGTCGTTCAGGGGCCTCCTTCCAGAGAGGAGAGGCAAGGGAGATGTGCCTTTCCCTCCTGGCCGCACCAGAGAAGCTTTGCTATTCTCGCTTTTCAAAGTAGAGGGTTGTTTTATTTTGTTTTGTTTTTAAGATGCTATTTATCTATTTTGAGAGAGAGAGAAAGCAAGCAGGGGGAGGGAGAGAGAATCTAGAGCAGACTACCTGCTAGTGTGGAGCCTGGCACAGGGCTCCATCTCCCGACCCTGAGATCATGACCTGAGCCCAAACCAAGAATTGTACAGTTAACTGCCCGACCCACCCAGGTGCCCCTCAAAGCAGAGTTTTGAGCAAGATTTCAAGGGAGGAAAAAGTTCTCTGGCTCCTTCAGTCCCTGCTCCCCCAGAAAAAAAAAATGAAATTTGAAAACTTCCTGAAGGCCTTTCTTCCTCTTACCCTTCCATGACTTGATATCAGCAAAGAAACAGTAATCTGGGGCACGTTACCTTAGGAAGACTGATCTTGGTGCTGTTACATTTCAGCTCTCAAAGGAAAAGCCAGATTATAATCTGTTCGCTCAAAAACTTGCAGACAGAAGGATAAGCAGCTCCTTGTTTTGAGGCCTGAAGGGAGTGGTCAGACAACTGGAATATCAATCTGATGGCCTATGAGAGAGTTCGTGAGAGTTCGGGTGACCAAGGAATGTATGGTCCAAACCAGGATGCTTGCTGTCTAAACCGCGAGGTTCTTATTAGCTGTCCCACCCAGACGGCATGTGCCGCCTCGTTTGAGGCAATCAGGGCTGCCTTGAGCAGACCAGGCTTCCGCGTTACCCTAGTTAGAGAAGAAACTTTGAGGTTAGTCCAGTGAAGGTGAGATTCTAAAGAATTGTGTACCATCAGAAGTAGGTGTTTCTAGGATGTTCCATCCCAGGACTGGGTGAGAAAGGAGGCTTAGCTGATTGGTCGCCTTTATTCTGTCAGGTCTGTGTATTCCCTCTCATCTCCAGGCACCTGAACTCTCAGGGAATGCCAGTTCTTTCCAACATGTTCTTGTTGACTCCTTTTTTTCCTGATACTCTCCTTAGGTGGGTGAGAGCAAGTTGGGGGGGGGGTGATGGTTATAATTAAAGGAATAATCTGATTCCTGAACTTTGGCCAACCTCAGCAATCATTAGGAATCCTCCAGATGCTCATCTCAGATCCCTGAAAACAAGGCACAGTTGTTTACATGGTAGCTCACCTAACACACCAACAAGTCCTTGTGTTCATCCTCAGCTGAACAGGCAGGGAGGCAGGGCCGTGTGCTTTGAATGAGAGAGAGAGAGCGCGCACACGCGCGCAGACACTTAAGCCAAAGAGAAAGGCATGAAGTAGAATGTCCTTTGCGAGCATCTAAAAAATGGTTGCTTTCCATTAGCCATCCCTCTTTCAGTTCTTGTGAAGAGGAGACCAAACCAACAGAAGTCTGGTTCACTTCACTTTGCTAGGTGGGAGTCCCGCTTCAGAGAGCTGAGGTTCCAGAAACTCCAGCTCATGGTGGAAGGCAGTAGATGAAATAAGGAAGTGATTTAGAGACCCTTCATTGCAGATTTATTTATTTTTATTTTATTTTTTAGGGATTTTATTAATTTGGGAGAGAGAGAATGAGAGAGCGAGCATGAGAGGTGGAAGGTCAGAGGGAGAAGCAGACCCCCTGCTGAGCAGGGAGCCTGATGTGGGACTTGGTCCCGGGACTCCAGGATCATGACCTGAGCCCAAGGCAGTCACTCAACCCACTGAGCCACTCAGGTCCCCTCACTGCAGATTTAGAAAGTCAAGGGCTTAGAAGGCTTGCTGTTGTCCATCCTACCCCACCCCCCAGGGTAGGGAGAAGGGAGCAGTTGTGGCTTCCCCGTGTCCCATTCTTCTTGACATGGTTCTCAGAATTCATGGTGGGAAATCCATAAGATTGGCTTTTGTATATAAAATTCAAACCCGCTTAACTATACAATAAAGAGTATGTGACTCAGAACAAAAGAGTCACAATTTCTGGTGTTTTTTTCTGGTATGAATTTTTTTTTTTTTTAAGCAAGAGATTTCCTGTGCACCTTAGTATTGTTAAGTTGTTTGAAAAAGTTCCTTTCTAAATATAACCCTAAATTTGCTTCAGAATTGATCTGTAGTCTATGTTCATTGTATTTTCTAATATCGGCGTAAGAGATGTTTGTGTAGTTATATGAGAATACAATGAATACAAGGTATAAGGCTTAATTTACTTTGAGTAAACATTGCTTGCCAATTGTTTAGTTAAAAATACTCTTTTGTGTCTACTTGAAAAGTTGAATTTGTAACTGGAAACTTTTTAGTACTGTTTTGCTTCCCTACTGAGCTTCTTCTAGACTTAAGGACTGATTTGAAATCAAACCGTCCGACTAAGTTGGGTCATGCTATCTAAATGACACAAGGATAAGATACTCAGGCATCAGGTCAATTTCTACAGGAGTTAAAACACAAATTATTGAAAAATTTCTCATCTATGCAATGTTTCTGGCTAGAATTATGTAAGGAGCACTTGGATATTTGAGGAAATACTTATTAACGTTAATTTCTGGAGTATGACTACCAAATAGATTTTAATACCGTAGTATGGGGAAGACAGTAAATGATCCGACTATCAAAGCCTTATTTCAAGTTGTACATGTTGGAAGCAAAGTCTGCAGTTGCTGTCCAAGGGTGATCTGCAGGCGGGACTAGAGCAACTGAAGAACTAGACATTCCTTCTTCTGGTGTCAAGTAGAATGAATTACTTGGGCTTGGAAAAGACCACTCAGAGTGGAGAACATTAAAGACCTCACCCGCCTCATCTACAAAGATGTCTCTGAAAGTCAAGTATGAGAAGCACTGGGGTCTTGGCTTAGTTACCGCCTACTTAAAACATGTTCCCACTTTTTCTTTGGAAGTGGATGCCCTGTTCTTCCAGATTACTTTTGCCACACAAGGGTTGTAGGTAAATGCTGAGCAATGACTTGATTATCACTAAGCCTTTTAAAGGCCATTGGCACCAGTAAGCTAAGCTTAACTGCAAGGGAAAGTCATGGCTCAGTCCAAGTATCCTTGCCTTGCTTCAGATATTTTGGGCCCAAACATGGGGTGACTGCAGCTTACTCCACTGAGCTTTACCATTGCAACTGCAGAAAAGTCCCTTTAATGAACAACAAATGGTTCAAGAGCACCCTGGCACTATACGTCTCTGTATGACTTAGCCCTTCGTTATTTGTCATGGTTCATGATGCATTGCTTATTTACCTGCTCTAGCAGCAGTTTTGCCTGGAAGGGTGAAGTCTGTTGCGGTCTTTGAAGAATGCACGAGTGGTTCCATGCACCATGAAAATGAATAGCTCCTGTGCCAAAGAGAGTTGCATTCTCATGGTTTCAATTAACACTGACATAATGGGACTATGTCTACTCCCCCACCCCAAACTCCAGGGGCTATAATTAGAAAGCAGTTCCTTACCATTGTGATGTCTAAGTGATTGTCCTGCCTCGAGAACAATTTCCATGCCCCCCCACCACCCGCCCTTTGATCCCGTCTGTTCACAGTGCCCCAACACCTATAAGAGTACTACACAAGTTATTTTGCCATTTCCTGCATCATTATAAATGTACATTGTAATAAAGTTCTATCCAAAAAGCTTTTAAGAAGCTGGGTGTAGACACTTGTTCAACCCTGAGTATTTGTTTACACTCATAACCTTAAACAACCAGAAGAGGAAGGTGGGACTCTAACTGATAGTGCGGGAGGAAGTGGGGCTCGGCGGGACCGCGTGGAAAGGGTTAAGGGCTTGAGACAGCGTACTCTCAGGACCAAAATCTCTCTTTTTTAAAAAAAAAATTTTTAAGGGTTAATATAAGGATGCTTCTGTTTTATCTACAGCACATGGACAAATACTCCTGAATGGGCCCTGGTTTGTTCCACATATTTTGTTATGTCTTTAAAATTCTGTTATCAGGGCACTAGGAACAACTCATCCTTCTTTCTTTGTGTGTGTGCAGTGAATTCAAACTGGGAAGTTGTTGGGGCACAAGGGTGGCTCAGTCAGTTAAGCATCTGGTTAAGCATCTGCCTTCGGCTCAGGTCAGGATCCCAGGGTCCTGAGATTGAGCCCTGCTTCGGGCTCCCTGTTCAGTGGGAAGCCTGCTTCTCCCTCTTCCTCTGCCTGCTCGCTTGCTCACTCTGTCTCTCTCTCAAATAAATAAAATCTTAAAAAAAAAAAAAGACCCTAGGAAGTTGTTGAATAAACTCATCACATCTCACAGCATGTTTGGGTCTCCTATCTTTTTTTCCCCCATAATTTGGGGAAATATTTCCCCTTATTTTGATTGGGTGCTTATGTTACCAAGCAACAGAGAAAATCTAGGTCTTTTTTGTTTGGGGCGATTGGCTTTGCAGACCAAAAAAATGTTGCAGCAAATGTATGTAAGGGATTGGAATAAACTAAAAGGAAATGTGTTTTTAACTTGAGTGCAGTGTGTTGACTGCCATCACTGTGCAGTGTGGCTTAAGGCTCGTTCGGAATTACCAAAATGAAATCCAGGCTGCACGGAGAGGTCTTCTCCAGCAGTTTTCCTTTCCCAGGCCGCTTGCGGTAGTTTTTAATGTGGTGGTTAGAAAACGCAGGTTATTGAGTAGAAAGTCTCGATCTCTATTAAAAGTCTTTGCAGGGAAGGAGACTTTTCTGTAGAGTCTTTTTATAGCAAAAATGGTGTGCAGATGTCTACTGGGGGGCAGGAACGAGTGTCTCACAAAAGGGAAATGAGGATTCTAACCCCCGCTCCCCCCACACTCCTACTGACTTTTTTTTAAACTGTGAAACATAGACAGCCTCCTAAAATCCCAAGGCACTTCAATGCTTAGAAAGACCTTGATCAGTCTTGCAGGATTTTAGAAGACTTGGAGATTGGCTGTTAATATCTTGTCATTATGGGTCAGTAACTTAGATAGATTTTGATTTGGGGACATAGAGAAGAAGTATTGAGTCCAGAGGATATCCCGTTTCTACTGTACTGTCCCCCCAAACTAAACAAGTCAGACCACCTCATTCTTACATAAATAATGTCAAACCCCTTTTCTTACATAACATCCCACTTTTTAGTAGAAATTAATCACCTCTACTGCATAACCCCCCAAGTCTTTCAAAATATTAAAACTTTGGTGAGATAGATGTACTGTTTGCTGGCATTTTTGTTTAAGTGAGCTCTTTTTTTCTCTCTCTGGGCAACAGTGTTTACTGGAGCTTTTGAATTCTCTGTGAGCAGGAGCCGGTGGGTGGTATATGTATGTATGTATATATATATATATATATATATATATATATATATATATCCCCCATCCCTGTGGTATCTCGACCCATTGTGAAGATAGAGCATTGGCTGAGTAAGTCCTTGTTGTTCATTAAACAGTATGTCATCTCATCCAAGGGCTCTAGTCAAGCACATCCGCCATGTGGGTGAATCCTAACTTGTCCTCCAACGTAAAAATGATTTCATTTGGTCACTAAATTTGAAAACCGCAAATTCTTGCCAGAAAACCATCCAGCCTCCTAGCTGAGCGTTCGCTGTGTGTGGTTCCCCTGTGCTAGGTCCGGGTCCCTACGGAGAAGGACCACGTTCCATGTGCTGCCCTCGAGTTTCTTTTCATTGTTCCTGAAATGCAGTTACTCAAGGAAGCCATTCCGATGCACATCAAGGAAGCCCAGGGCATGGGCTCTATAACCAAAATGGCCACATTCAAATCTTGGCCCTGCCCTTGAAGATCTCCTGTGAGTCCCTTAATCTCTTTTGACCCCTGCTTTCTCGTGTAAAATGAAATGATAATATGCCTCTCATATGATTATCGGGAGGCTTAAATGAGTTAATACACGAGTTAATACATGCAAACTTAAATGAGTTAATACATGCAAAGTACTTAGAAGAGAGCCTGGCACATAGTAAGTTTGTTTTAACTATTATATATCAATAACATCAATAAAAGCTCTCAGTAGACAGGCAATTCTGACGTAGAATATCCTTCTCTTTGGTTTTGACATGAAGATTCTTCATGATCGTGAAACCATAGAAGCAAAATAAACATTTTTTCCTGAGACCATGGATTCATTCTTTGTGTTAGTGGTTCAGAGGGGGAAGGGAGTACAGTTTTGCCTCCTTTGTTTCTAAATGTCATTTAGAGAAATAACTACTCTGTAAGAGAGGTCTGAAACGTGTGCCTTTTAGCAAAGCACAACCCCCCCCCCCCCAATCCTACTGGCATTGGGGCTCAACAGAGGCTTCTAAACAGAAGGAAAACCTCAAATGTTAGTCAAGAGCTGTGGCGCAAAGGAATAATTATGTTGAACATTTTAAGCGGCATGTTGGGCCACAGAGCATCAATATATAACTGACGATTAAAAGGCAACCTTGGAGTATAGTTGCCCCTTGTGTTAATCCCCACGTGCAGGATCTACCACTTGGACTTGGGTCCCCACATAAATGTACTTTAGTAGGTTATTTAGGGACTCCAACAATTGATTTTGAGGCTTACGAGGGAGTGACATGTGAATGAACTTGAGTTTCTTTTTTTTTTTTTTAATTTCTAATTTTTTAAGGGTTTGTATTTATTTGAGAGAGAGCTTGCAAACGAGTGGGAGGAGAGACAGAGGCAGAGGGAGAAGCAGAGTTCCCTCTGAGCAGGCAGCCTGACGTAGGGCTCCATCCCAGGACCCTGGGCTCATGAACTGAGCCAGCCAGGTGCCCCTGTACTTGAGTTTCTGTTCAAAATAAATAAAGCCCCAGAATGAAGCCCTTGAGGATTCAAAGATAAGCAACCATTTTGTTTCTCCAGTGGGTACTCCAGAGCCAAAAAGGAGAAGTGGTTCTTGGCATCCTGGGTTTGCCATCCTGAGCTTGGCTGGGTCCATGAGATTGGGGACCTAGACCTAAGGCCTGGGGGGTGGTCACATTATTGGTACATCTTGGGGGTGAACATCACAGGGGACCCCTGTTTCTTTCCATTTCCTGACTGTGTTAAAATCATTCTTCAGGGGTACCTGGGTGGCTCAGTCAGTTGAGCGGGGAGCCTGCTTCTCTCTTTCCCTCTGCCCCTCCCGCTCACTTATGCTTGCTCTCTCTTTCTCTCTAATGAAATTTAAAAAAAAAAAAAAAACCACGATGCTCCTCTGTGCCAGAGCCTCATTCCCACACAAGGATCTTGTTTCCCAATCTGAATAATGTGAAGTCATGGATAGTGCTGTAGGTAGTGGTCCTGAGGCCAAAGACTTGAGTCTGATTTTCTCCAGCTGGGTATTGTGCATGTCCTTGCCCATCGCTGTTTTCTTAAAACTTGCCCATCTCTCTTCTCAGTTCCAGCATTTAGTATTTCCATAACATGTTATAGCTGAGTTCTTCATGATCGTTTTTAGTAGTTAGACAACTGGTCACATGCAGAGCACGAGCCAGTACTTAGCCAGCGAACGAAGTGGAAACTGTCCGCCAAACCCAGTTTCATAATCTTCCTTTAATAAAACTCTACTGTGTCATTTTGTTTGGTCCGGGGCTTTAAACCTTGAGCAGACACCAACCTGTGCAGACCGGGCCTGCTGCAACACAGATTTGACTTAGAGTGGAACAAAGAATAAAGCGGACCATGAAGAGTTACGAAAAGAAAGCTGGTGGTGGGGAGGGGGGAGGGGCACATTTGTTGAATAAAACTACCATGATTTTAGATTTTTTGCTTATTTTCTACAGGCCCATACCATTTTGGAATGTGTTTGTGCTTTCGGGAGCAGGTTCCCCGCTCTAATACAGAGATTCCTGCTTGCTACCTAATCACAAGTACATTCCAGAATAATCCCCAACACGAGATAGGTGCTCAGTGACTAGTTGTTGACACTTGAGCTTTGTGAATGTTTCCGTAGTAGGGCATGGTTTCTGCTGAAGCAGAGTATCCAACAAATGCCACAGGTTCTTCTCCAGTCTCTCGTAGGCATTTACCCACTAACTCTTCAACTCTCTGAAATCCAGCCAGTTAGCGGTATGGTCAATGTGGAACTGAACCTTAGCAATGGAGGGGCAAACCAGTGTACCCAAGATGAGAGTTTCACAGCCTGTGCTGAAGAAGGCAGGGAAACGTGATCTGTCTGGGAAATGTGTGGCCTCGCTTTTCTCATCTCTTAAATGTGAGAGTCCTACGGTGTGACCTCTAAGGCCCCTCCCAACCCTGACTTCTGCGCTCCTGGGCTTTTCCAACCACCTCCTGCCTCCAGGCTTGTGTGTTCCTCTGTAAACTGAGGGGGTAGGATGGGCAGGTGTTGAAGTCCTAACTATTGGTGACTATAAAAGAGTGAACTTTTGGTTATCCAGAAAATCTAGCCCTCCAGACTGGCCACACCCCCCCCACCCCAGGGTATCAGGTAGCCAAGATTTCACTGCCCATTAAAGCACAATGAAAAGACTCATTTGGGCCTGGGTTCAAACTGCAGCGGCAAAATCCTCCTTCTTGGGAGGGGGTGTTGACTTTGACCTACACAATTAGCGCCTTGCTGTTGGAGGCTCCGGCCCCACCCGCTTCAGGCTGGCCTTCTGGTGGGGATAAGAGGCGGGCTGTGTGTGTCCATCAGATAGGAGCCAATGGTGTTCAGGTTTCCTCCTGACAGTTCTCATCCCTTGTTCCTGTTCCGAAGGGTAGTGTTGATAAGCAGTGTCTCAAGTCACACTCCACGGCAGGTGAAGTTCATCCCAGCATCTGTTCCCTGCCTGGTATCTGCTATCATAAGTTTGCTCAGGACCTTGGTGGGTACTGATAAGAGGGGAACGCACTAATCCTTTGATAGCGACTGGGAAAGCAGAGGGTGGGGCGGAAAGAACAGGAGGGTGGGAACCCCCAGGGTAGCTGCCAGTGCGGGGCGGGATGGCTGGCCACCATCCTTCCTACGCACTGATGAAGATGCAGGGCAGGTGGCCTGCGCTCCTGTGTGCCTCAGTGTCCCTGGAGAGAAGCGGAAGGGGACAAGAAGCCTCTTTTCTCCGTGGAGGGTGGCCAGTATCACTTTTACCCTTGTGACTTCCCTTCCTCATGAACTGCCCAATAGTATCTGTTTCTGCCTGGTCTTCGTGTGCCTTTCAGTTCTGGCCACGCACACAGTCCTTCCTGGGCAGCCAGCCCCAGGCACTTGGCCTTCTCCCTGGTGGTGGTGGTCTTCCTTCAGCTAACCAGTTAAACCCAACCCTTTCTCCCCAGTGTAACCAAAGTCTCCTCTCTTCCATTGAGCCTTGCCTGAGCACTCTGCTTTACTGTTCCCAAGCCTCAGAAGGGCTTCACCTCAGCCCAAGTTTAAGTGTATTCATGTTCTTTAAAAAAAAAAAAAAAAGATTTTATATATTTGACAGAGATCATAAGTAGGCAGAGAGGAAGTCGGGGGTGGGGGACAAACAGGCTCCCCACTGAGCAGAGAGCCCGACACAGGGCTCAATCCCAGGACCCTGAGATCATGACCTGAGCTGAAGGCAGAGGCTTAACCCACTGAGCCACCCAGGCGCCCTGTATTCACGTTCTTGCCTGCAGAAGACCTTGAGTTTTGCCTTCAGCACAGCTACTGGTGTTGAAGGGATCATACACTAGGGACCCTGCTACACCTCGATGCTGGTGGGCTAAGTGCCCAAGGAAGACACTGGTGGTAGGGGCCACAGCAGGCCATGCACAGTGGGCAGGAGAAGGTCGTCTCTCCGCCTGTGTCTCCTGGCTGATCCTGGAACCGTGTGTGTACAAGGACTTGAGGACTTCAGAACAATTGAGCCACATAAAATGAGCGAGAGTGAGCGTGAGGATGGAGGGAGCATGGGCGTCTCCGGGGTGTGAAGTGAGTGTCCCTGGGTTATTAAGGGTCAAGTGGTGTTCTTCCCTCTCTCCCCACCCACCTTCTTCCCAGCATACCCTTTCCTTCTCTCTAATCTGCCTCTTACAAGTAACAGGCCAGGCCTGCTCGGTGTTATCCATCCCAGCTCATTCTAAGTCGAATTCATGGCCAAACCTTCAAAGTCATCTGTTACTGCTGCCTCACCACTGTATTTGTCTTCCCCCAAACTAGGTCAATCCCACAGCCCAGTGTACCCAGGCCTTGCTCAAGATGACCTACTGCTCCCACTGCCAGGGGCTCGTGAGTGTCAAGCCGTGTTACAACTACTGCTCCAACATCATGAGAGGCTGCCTGGCCAACCAAGGCGATCTTGATTTTGAATGGAACAATTTCATAGGTGAGTGAGGGGGAGGGAGTTGTGTCGCCAGAGAGAGCTCAGCTTCCAGGCACGGGGAATATTGTAATTATCGTCCATGAAAGTTCTTCTGTGCCTTATTTATGGGATGCCAGGGTTCTACGTGTACTTGGAGTTTGCACCATTCTACAGGTAAGTGTTCCCTTGAACTGATGGTGCTGGTATGGAAAATTTCAGACCTATCAAATACCAAGGTATCAGAAAGAGAATGTGACTTTTTGGCATTTCCTCCCCGAAAGGTCTGTTTTAGTTACTCATCATAGGTTTGTGTCACTGTAAATGCTAGAGTATGGTCGTTACTGACTGAACGTTGAAATCACCTGTCACCCTGGGACCGAACCTTCTATATAGTGGCCCAATGCCCGTTGGATGTTTGAACCAAGTGAAACCTGACTGGGAGGGAATCTAGGGGTTCTCTTTCTCCAGAGGATTTCACAGTAACGCGAGCGCTCTAGGCAGCTCAGACAGCAGTGTAATCCAAGAGGATTCATCAGCACCAGTGGGAAAGGACAATTGAAGGATTGTTTACAGGGTCTGGCCGTCGAGTTTGTTGATGTGCCCTTAACGCACAGCTTAGTCCTGAAAGCTCCATGATGGGCATGGGGGCTCCTGGTCCTCTGTGCTAGTGGCGCTGTACACGCGCGTGTGCACACACACGCACACACACACCTAAACGGCTCACGAAACAGACTCAGCTCTTCCTCCAGCGCCCAGTCACGTTTGAGTAATTGCAGAACATAAGTGGCTTTAGAAGCACCTGTTTTTCACTTCCTTGTTCACGTCATGGGAACGTGTGTGCAATTTGTTGTCACCTTTCGGACACGGGATTGGACTCGGGAGAGAAGGCTTCTTACTTTTTAGTCTACATGAGAGCTAATTACTATATTAACTCTGTTTGCAAATGCATCAATAAATTGGCTCCAACAGATTCTTGAGAACACTGACGGGGTGGGGTGTGAGGGGGGCGGAGAGAGAGACATATGACTGTTAAGCACTTCAACACAATTGTAGCCTAAATAGCTCTAAGTGAGAAGACCTGTGAAAGGGTAGCCAGAGGGGGCGCCTGGGTGGCTCAGTGGGTTAAAGCCTCTGCCTTCGGCTCCGGTCATGATCCCAGGGTCCTGGGATTGAGCCCCACATCAGGCTCTCTGCTTGGCAGGGAGCCTGCTTCCTTCTTTCTCTGCCTACCTCTCTGCCTACTTGTGATCTCTGTCTGTCAAATAAATAAAATCTTTAAAAAAAAAAAAAAAAAAAAAAGGTAGCCAGAGGCAGCAGAAGCTCTTGCATGGATGGCCCATCGTGCCCAGAAGGAAGCCATGGGAGAAATTGTGGCTTTAAAATTGTTCCTTCCCTCCCCCCACCCCCAACCCCGGGAAATAAAAGCTCATGGCATTTCCAGATCGGAAGTTGATGTTTCAATTTTCAATTTTTCAATCCTACCCTCACCGCCCCCCCCCAACCCAGATGCCACATTTGAAGTTCCCTTCTGCTAAATTCATTTTTGTAAATATTGGTTCGCCTTTTAACTTTATAGCATCTAATGTGCTCGTTCTCCAGGAAAAGGAGGAGAATTCGCCATACAAACAGTGCAGAGCGACAGCCCCCGAGTCTTGCCAACCTTTCTACGGACTGGTCACGAGACTGGTCACGAGTGAGGGGCAGAGGGCCGTGTTCCTTGCACTGTTCTCTTGTTCCAACGTGTCTGGCAGAAACTGTAACTCATTGTATTAAAATATAAATTCTCTCATGCTCATTTTCCCAAAGAGTTTGCAGATCCACGTCAAATCAAAAGTGCACTGTGGCTCGCTTAATTAATGTTTTCAAGCAAGGAGGAGTGAGTTGCGGTGGTTGTTCTTGTTGAGAGTTTTAAAAAAAACTACGTTTGTTCTCTTTCAAGAAACAGAATTAAACCCGAGTGGAAATTGATAGGATTTCTGAATCCATTTTCCTCAGTTCTTTGAAATGATCCTCCTTGGAGGGATGGGGTATATAATTGTATCTAAACTTAATTTTTAATGGGTATTTTATTCTTTCTGTCCCATAAGCTGATCTCACAGGCCAGGGGTAACAGACATTGTTAATCCCCAGTGCTTTTTTATGAATTTTCACCAGGGTTTAATTTGCTCTGTGGTTGTAGAATTCAGTCCCAATTTACATGCCTCTGCTCTAAGTTCTTTTTTTTTTTTTTCCCCCTTCGCAAAGAATTTTTCTTTCCCCTTTAAACGACTGCAGTTAACGAATGGTGATGGGCGCTTTTTCCCCAACTTCTTTAAAATCAGATCTTGGGGTTAAGTCGGGAAACTGCCTTTTGTTTTCCCAGTGGGTCGTGAGCCTGAAGATGGGGGTTTGTGAGTCCTGGCGGCACAGCGCGAAAGGATTCAGTTTGCCTGGTGTGAAGGGGATTCTCTGTGGACGGGTGGGGATGACCTCCTGCCCATAGCCTGAGCGCCAAAAGCCTGTGGCTGGACCAGGCCCCCGAAGAGACAGGCTCAGTTTTCTGCCTTCTTGCTGCTGTGTCCTCCTTTCCCTCTCTTGAGTTGCTACCAGCCTTGATCCAGATGGATCCAAACAGTTGGAACACCCCAGACTCGGTTTTGTAAGAGGCTGGCTCAGAAGGTCAACGCAATACTCCTTACCGCCACCACCGGGATGAAGTCAGTTTCCAGACGAGCTTAAATGCTGCTCCGTTGCACCTTGCTTTCCGTCATGTACTGTGGTTTGCCTTAACCTTCACCTGACGCCTAGCCAGCCTGACTCGTGTCGCACATTGTGGCCTGCAGGACTTCCATGCTGGGATGTTGGGGTGTCAGGGCTGCTGGCAGGAGGCAGGGGCCGGTCAGATATCCTGGAAATAAGAGACCTTTAGCCTGGACTCACCATCTTCGGCTCTCCCTCAGGGCTTCTGATCGGGGCTGGCCACTTGTAGGGAAGGGCTGCACTGAAAGCTAAGCGGGACTCCCCCCCCCCCCCAGGCGTGGAGGGGCCACTCTCTGCATTCCTCAGCCGCCCTGTGCAGGACGCCATGGCACCGGCCCCAACAAAGGCCCGGCTTCCCTCCATTCCCAGAGTTGACAAAGACGCCAAACAGCCAGAAGAATCGGGTTTATGTTTCCTTTCAGTCTTTCACAAACACATTAGTGATCCGCCTTTCCTCACCAGTAGGGGAATGAGTAGTTCCAAAATGCAGTGGATCCCCCACCCTTGCTTAAACCTCTGCATTTTGGATGTTGATTATCTGTCTATTCATAATATTTTTATTTGGAGCAAGCGACTTCCTCTACAAAGAATGTGCTTTCTGGACGTGGCAGTCCTTGACGCTTTGACAAGGATGAACACGTTGAAGCGATTTCCCCTCTGGTACGATGCTGTGTTCATGCCGGCAGCCTTTACTAAGAGGTAGGAAGCGTTCCTTTATTGGTACTTACCACAATGCAGTCTGAAACTTCATTTGTGACTGCTTTTCAAAAAAAGTGCATTTCAGGGAAATCTGTTAGAGAAATGACCCCTATGCCTTCGGCTGTTGTGTTGGGTCTGTTTTAGGTGGAAGGTGAAAGGTTGATGATCAAATTGGGTTTCATGAACAGGCTGCTGCCCAAAGTCCTTTACACCAGAAAGCTGAGGTAGAAGATGATGGTGGCCTGCAGTCTTCTCTGAGAAGGGCATAGAGGCTTCTGGAAACTAGCCTTCCTTGCTGGGAGCTATCCTCGGCCTACCTGAAGACTGTGGATAACGTGGGCCTAAAGAGCCTTCCCTCCCGGGCCTTAAGCACCAGAGTTAAAAGGAGAGCGGACAAGTGGAAAAGTTCAGTGCTTGTCCAGAGTGAAGCACCCTTTTCCTCATTTCCAGTTTCCTCGAATTGGGTTTCGAACCAGGAAATATCAGCCAACAGTACTAAGCCTCAATATCCCCACGAACATGTACGGCAGAAAAACAAGTACCACATATTTTGTTTAAGAGATTCAACGTGTACTAAAACATTCTAGACTCCTCCAGAAGGCCAAGGTGACTCGCAGGGTCATCCACGAAGACTCACAGTGGGCTTTTTGCGGACTGTGTCTTCTGTTGTCACCTCACCCAAATGAAAAGAGGCACAAGTTTTGCTTTAAATCGAGGCCCTTGTGTTTGAAATGGGAAGTTTATCTTAATACAAAATTGGATCTTTCAAATTTTCATTATTTGAAAAGTCATTAGAATTTCTCGGAACACTGTCATTTGTACTTTCCAACTGTGCGCTCAAGGAGCTGAAAGAGTTTCATTTAAAAAATGAAAGAAAGCAAATGATATGCCAGGATTTTAACGGATTTATGTTTCTGAGTCTTGTAAATGGAACCTAAATGAAAAGATCCCAGGAAGTCACTGGCAGAAGTGGCATGTTGTTGTGCCCCCGGCCGCAGGTTTGTCTGCGGGAGCTAGTGCAGAGCCTCACAGCTACAGCCAGCGACACACACAGGGAATGAATAATCAGTGTAATAGAATGTTCCCAATTGGGTTTCCTCTCTGGAATAAAGCATCCACCTGGCCATTTCACCCTTTAGAGAACTAGTGATACACGGTGACTAAATGCAGCTTGGTGTTCATAGAAACGGATGTAAAAACCCGAGTTGATCAGGACACGTGCGTTCTCCCCTAACCCCCCCCCCCCCCGAAACAAAGACGGGGTGAGATAAGCAGACTGATGACCCACAGCCGAACTCACGGTTTACTTTTTGTGCTGTATTGTTTTTCCCCAAATGTCCTGTTAGATGCGATGCTGATGGTGGCAGAGAGGCTCGAGGGTCCTTTCAACATCGAATCGGTCATGGATCCCATCGACGTGAAGATTTCCGACGCTATAATGAATATGCAGGAGAACAGTGTGCAAGTGTCTCAGAAGGTAACGAAGGCAGGATAACTGGCAAGGAGAGGCAGAGCCTTCCCCGCCAACCCCTCTTCACAGCCTCCCCTCACCCCCCCCGACCCCACCCCAGGCTTGGGACGCACCTTCCCTAATGTGACCATGTTTGCTTCGATGCAGGTTTTCCAGGGATGTGGGCCCCCCAAACCCCTCCCGGCCGGCCGGACCTCCCGTTCCATCTCCGAGGGGGCTTTCAGCGCTCGCTTCAGACCGTATCACCCCGAGGAACGCCCGACCACGGCGGCTGGCACGAGTTTAGACCGACTGGTGAGCACTTTGGCACAGGAATGGGCGTGTTTAATGACAACCAAAAGCATTTGCTCCAAATGCAGTTTTAGTTGGACGTCTGTCAACTGCGGGTCTTTCAGGTGAAACTTTCCAAGCAGATTGCATGTGGATGTCCATAAATCTGCCTCTCATTTTCTGGCTCATAAAATCCGTACGTTGTTAGGAAACGCGGCGCATCTACTGTGCCCGTTAGAGGGAGGCACAGAGCGATGGGACGCCTCCTCGTTCTCAAGAAGCCCCTGGCGCAGCGGGAGAAGCAGGCATCCCCTGAGAAAGTCTCCTCATCCCGCGGGGCCTGGAGGCTGGCGGGCCTCAGACGGTAGCTGCGAGGAAGAGGGAGAGTGGACAGTGGGTCTGCGCCGCTCCCTCGGGGCCTGCATTCCAACCATTAGTTCACTGGAGTGGGTTTGTTCTTCCTGTGTAAATTTGATCTGCGTTTTTCTCTTGTGACTCGAGTTGAAAAGGAATTGCCTAGCACTCTGGAGCTACTTTAGAGATGATCAAAAGACACATGTGTAGGCTGTTGCGTGTTTTTACAGAGGTCTCTTTCCCTCCCCCTCCCCCTCCCCCATGAGGTTACTGATGTCAAGGAGAAGCTGAAACAGGCCAAGAAGTTCTGGTCCTCTCTGCCCAGCAACGTTTGCAGCGATGAAAGGATGGCCGCCGGCCACGGCGACGAGGACGACTGCTGGAACGGGCGAGGCAAGAGCAGGTCAGCGCGGGCAGTGGGGTGGCGGTCTCCCTGCATGGTAGCCTCGCAGGCCTTTCGCACGGGGGCCACTCAGTTGTCACTCGCGGGAGGCATCATGAAGTACGTGACAGTGGGTAGCAATAGCATGGTTGGCTTCTAAATGTTGTAAGAACAGGCTTTGCTCTGCAAGCCTTGGGAAGGCACCCGGCTGTTTGCGGAGAGTCCTGGGCCAGAGGTCTGAGATGGTGGCTCTGGTCCAGCACGAGAACTGCAACTCAGGGTTCTGGTAGCATCATCTTTCCAGGGTTTTAATGCCTATGATTCTCAGCCCCCCGGCCTGGCCTCTTAAAGCTCCAGTTCCGCCAAAGGCCTCATTCTCTTCGTGGGTGATGTCTTATGTAGCCACCCCTCCATACCCAGTAACTCTCCTAAGTCCCCACTGTATCGGCCCTTGACTCTGACCCACCAACGTCTGTTAAAAGGAGTAGCTTTCCAAAAGGTCCCCGTCAAAGTGGAGAAACAAGAAATGGGACAACTTTCCCCTGAATTGCACTCAGTGGGGATACTAGAATCAAGGCAGAATTGTCTGATCTTCGGCGACTTTGAGCTTTACTGATCATCTTAACGGGGTCATTTTCCATTTCAGATACTTGTTCGCGGTGACGGGAAATGGCTTAGCCAACCAGGGCAGTAATCCGGAGGTCCAGGTGGACACCAGCAAACCAGACATACTGATCCTTCGCCAGATCATGGCTCTTCGGGTTATGACCAGTAAAATGAAGAACGCTTACAATGGGAACGATGTGGACTTCTTTGATATCAGTAAGCACCTGTGGTTTGAAACTTACACCTCGTTCTCGTCTACCATGTGATGAGAACAAGTGGAATGAAATGCATGTTCCTTTTTTTTTTTTTTTTTTTTTTTTAACTAGGTGATGAGAGCAGTGGAGAGGGAAGTGGAAGTGGTTGTGAGTATCAGCAGTGCCCTTCGGAGTTTGAGTACAACGCAACCGACCACTCCGGGAAGAGCGCCATCGATAAGGCCAGCGGCACTGGCGGCCTTGCCAGGGCCCAGCCCTACCTTCTCGCTGTCTTCTGCAGCTTGCTCCTGGTCATGCAGAGAGAGTGGAGATAATTCTGAATCGTAGAGAAAAAGTTCTCTTCAAAAAGTTAAAAAGGCACCGGTTATCACTTTTATACCATCCTAGTGACTTTGCTTTTTAAATGAATGGACAACGATGTACAGTTTTTACTATGTGGCCACTGGTTTAAAAAATGCCGACTTTGTGTTTTCATTCAGTTTTGTGGGGAAAAGGGACTTGTATGTATAAAGGCGGTTCCTGCTCTCCCAGAATCATGTTAAACGTGGCTAACAGTGTAGGTACAGAACTGTAGTGAGTTGTGCATTTGTGATTTTATCACTCTTGTTTGTTTGTTTGTTTGTTTTCTTTTTGTTTGTGGGGTTTTTTTTTCCTCCTTCAATTATGATCTCACCTTGTTTCTTACAAGAAAACCAGGGTCCTTTCTTGGCATGTAACATGTACGTATTTCTGAAATATTAAATAGCTGTACAGAAGCAGGTTTATTTATCATGTTATCTTATTAAAAGAAAAAGCCCAACAAGCAGTAAAATGTCCATTTATCCCTGTTGATGGGTTGCCTTCTCTGGAGAGGAGTGGATATGATTTTTTTTTTATTATTATTATTACGTTAGGACAGAGTGTGAAGGCACAAGGGGGCTTCGGAGCCGCTTGGTAGGTTGGATTCAGGCTTCAATGCAAGAAGGCTCTACTTCCCCGATAGTCGGGGACTGGAAGACACTGCAGACCATACTCGTCTTGGTTGAACTGAATTACATAGACTAAGATCACAGGTCCGTTTCTCGAACCCGCTTATACTTAGAGCAGAACCCACTTAGAAGAAGATTCCTTTTCAGTTCACTCTCCCTAGGAATATAGAAGGCGTTCCAGATGTCTGAGTTCTCACACGTTCACACGTAGTTTAGGGGGTGGGTTTTTGTCTTTTTGTGTCTTATCCAAGCAACTTAGCAAGCCGCTGTGTGCTGGTCTTCATGTCCACACTGACCTGCTTTGATTTCCTATCCCGAAGGCAGAAATAAGTGACCAAGAAACTCATTTGGTCCCCCTTGTTTCACCCACCGTGTAGAATAGGGAACTCTCTGAGGGCCAGCCAGAACCGGGGTACAGTCTGGGCGCCCCAAACAGCTGTCAGCACTCCTCCAGCAAACTTCTCGTCTGTGCATTTGCGTCTGGTTTTGGATCCCTGTTTTTGTAAAACAAGGTTTCTAAAGTGTCCTACTTGAGTTGGCTCCCCCTGGCCCATCTGATCAGAACGGCAAAGGGCTTGCTGTGGGTCACGGCCATGTACTACTACCCTGTCAGCCAAGAAGTCCGCTTGGGGCCGTCTGGGGGTCCAGGCTTTTTTCACGTGTTGTCGTTGTTGGCAGGCGGACGGGAGGGACTAGCGAGCCCAGAAGACAATAGCTTAGTGGTGACCCTTAGCCACGATTCTGGGGGTGGCATGGGGATCTGGCAAAGGCAAAGGCCAGAGCTGTTGGCCCAGGCCAAAGACAACCCCGTTCCTTGTATCCTTACCAAATGACAGCTTATAAAACCATGAGAATGGAACAGCTCCCTTGAAAAAGGAGTTCCCAGAAAGTCTTCAAAGAGGGAAGATCCTGCGAGTCTCTTCCTGTGTTAGGCAGCCAGATCTCTGACGCCACAGAAGCTAACACCCACGGAGGGGTGGTTTGTGTTCCTGTTGAATCTTCGGTTGTTAGACTAATTCTCTATTTTTATATTGAAACATAATTACTTGATAGCTCAGGGTCTACATTTCATTCAGCTTTTCACACCAAATTCTTCAAGAATGGTCAACATGGAATATTGGGGGCTGTTGTAAACAGAGGCTTAATTTTATTAGAAGTATGCAGTTATTTATTAAAGCATGATGTTAATAAAATAGGCATATTCTGGCTGGTGTGTATAAGTGTTTTTTTTTTTTTTTTTAAATCACGGAAGACCTAAAATTGAAAAGGTGCTCCATTTATGTATGAGGAAAAATGAATTGTAAATAGCTAAGCTGCCTTGTGAGAACTTGGAAAATGTGCTGATACTTAGTAACTACCTCAGTTGTGAGGAATTTCCTTTTTAGCTTAGACTGCTATTACTTTGACTTGGTAGAAATGAATCTGGTCTCCAAAATGTGGCTCAAAGAGTTATCCCCGTAGACCTTGTGAGTTGTTTTTAATTTAAAACCTTGAACTCTGCCCAGCTGTTTGCTTTCAGTCAACTTCTCTACACCAATAACATTTTCCGAATTAAATATTCTTGAAGGTTCTTCTGGACTCTCACTGATTTGTTTTCTTTCTTTGCATTTTTTCCTGTTACCCTTTTATTATTTAAATTGTCTCTTGCTTTTGAACTTGAACTATGAAATAAACAAATCATAGATTTTTCCATTCAGATCTGACTGGATAACTCTTGGCTCCTAACCAGCTGGCAGGCTCACCCTTGCACCCTGTCCCACCCCTGCCCCGTAAGAAAGAATAAACGCAAGCTGAATATTCTAAAATCTTAAGAGTTCAGAGTATGAGGTAGAATAAAAGCTTTGTTGGTAGACCTGCCTTTTCCAAAGTCTCTGTTAATAGCATGTGACTTTGTGTTTTACAAAGTCATTTGGAAATTATTTTTTCTTTCCAACACTTTACCACCCTGTACCTCAAGAAAAAAACATTTTTAACGACTCTCAGATTTACATTTTATTTCAAAAACAGTCCGTAATTAGCACCTATTATTTGATAAAAGACAAAAGTACAAAGAATTGACGTGCAGTTAAAAACTTTCGTCCCTGCATGTTCGAAACCTAACAGTTTACGTGAAGATTTTGTCGTTTGTGATTCTAGAACGGACATAAAAATAGATGTGGATGATGATGTGCAAAATTCTGCTTGCCCCTTGGTGTCTGCAGAATGCACCCACTTGCAGAGCTAAAGTGTGGGAAGTCAGTGACCGGACCTGTGCACATGCGCAACTACCAAATACAACTTTCTTCACTGAAATAAAGGAACAAGGGCCGAAAACTATTTTTTTCAACTTCAAACCTAGTGGGGAAAATACACCTGTGCATTCTGGGATACACTTTATTGCACAAGTTCAATTTCTACTTTTAATCTCCTAGTTATTTTCTTCTGGAAGTCTTTACAGAAGTGCAAAATCCCTGAAAGATAACCTGTGGTAATCTAGGAATTCCAGCCCATCAGTAAGGCCAATCCACGTAGTATTTACTTGTCTAATTTTGCTTTCCATTAGGTAATGTTATGACAGGGTTTAAAAACCAAAATCTACATAAAGATATAGAGGGAAAGTTTTCCTCCTGTTCCCACATCCAACCTGTCCAGTTACCCCACACTCTGAGCTTACTAGTTGATGTGTGTGTATGTATATATATATGGAAAATTTGGAAGAAAGCATATATGTATGTATATGTATATGCCTATATATATCTTCCAAAGTTTCCTTAAACATACACAAGCAAATATGGAGATTTTCCCCTGTTTTCTAGGTCAGTTACATTATTGAGGGATTCCTAAAGATGCGGAGTCCCATTTTAAAGACCTGGCTGCTCAGTGGTACCCCATTTGGGATTTTTCTTTATTTTGGCCCAGGAATCGAGGTGATTTGTTTTCAAGAACAAACCTTGAACTGAAGGACTCCCTTTAGAAAAACATAGTCCAGTCTATGGCCCTACCACCCTGAACGTGCCTGATCTCTGATTTCGGAAGCTAAGCAGGGTTGTGCCTGGTTAGTACTTGGATGGGAGAATAATGTAGTCCTTTTGTTTTTTTTAAAGGTTTATTTTAGAGAGTGAGAGCACATGGTGGGAGGGGCAGAGGGAGAGGGAGAGAATTTCAAGCAGACTCCACACCCAGCGTGGAGCCTGGTGCCAGGCTGGATATCAGGACCTTGATCATGATGTGAGGCGAAACCGAGAGTCAGATGCTTAACCCACTATACCACCCAGGTGCCCCCAGGGTAATGTTCTCTTAATGTTTCCTCAAGCCCAGAGGCCTTGAAGCCACAGCCTCGTCATGCAGGCTGGAGATGAGAATATTAAGGAAATGCATATGTAGATCTATAAAGGAGCTGTCTGATGGCCAAGGAGCCATTAGAATATGCAAATGATTGTCAAAGTTCTGTCATCACATTAGATTGAATCTTTATTCATCAGTGTTTGGAGACACTTTAGTCAGTAAAATCTAGGGGAATCCACTTCTCAGCACGAGTGTCTACATGTGGCGTTAGATGCACATTTTACTTTTGACTTTCCCTGGAATCCTGGGCAAAGGCACAGGGCTGTTGAAAAGCAAAAAGGTTTTCATGCGTCGGTCCTGCCAGGTAAAAGCTGATGGGAGTTGACCGATCTGGTTAAAGAATAAAGAGAACGCGTATTTGATGCCCACGGTGCTTTTCAAAGGGGTTTTAAGGTATTGTTTTCAGGTGTTTGGGGAAGTTTTTGCAGGAACTGTGTTACTGTGTTTCTTACACGAGGCAGAGCTGGGAGTGTGTGTGTGTGTGTGTGTGTGTGCGCACGTGCGCACGCGCGTGCATACCCCTACATAGCTATATCCAGGTTTGTGTCTTTTCAAACACTTAATCCCAGGCAAACCTTACCCTTTCACTTAAGGGCTGCCTTCCCCCTGCTGTCAGTGGTGTGTGCTTGGGGAATGCAGACTAATTTTAATAATAGCCTAAGGGAAACATAATTAGGAAGGTAAGCCTCCTGCCAAGAACAAACTACACACACGCACATATAAAATGCATTCCAGATAGAATTGCTTCGGTTTACTACAGGCTGGGCCTTGCTTTTTTGTACCAAGATTGATAACCCGAAGCTCAATGTAACCCACTGTTCTCGGGGACTCCCCACACAGGGCAGTTGGGGCCGGGTCGACCACAAAGGAAGAATGCCGGTTGGTGGGTAATCTTCTGGACAGTGGCTTTGGGCTCAACCCGTTCGCTGCACTTGCCTTTCTAGGTCTTGAGGGCCCCTGCCCTCATTTCGCTTTTAAAATGTAATGAAAAACTTGTTTCAGTTCTGAATAATTTGCAACAAGCTCTAGCCGCAGCAACAGAAAGTTATTTAAATGTATTTACTGGTAAAAAAAAAAAAAAAAAAGTTCTTGTTTATTCACGGTGAAGCAGGATGAACCCGGGTGAAGGCCACTAAGGCCAGGCCACGTCCATGGTCACCAGTAGAAGTCGCTCCATTTTGCCCCCGAGTATAAGGACTCAAAGACATTACGTAACTTTCCCAAGGGTGACCTACAGGTAAGAAATGTGAGAATCAGATTTGAAACCAAGGTTGGCTGGCCACCAGAGACTCTTTTCTTTTCTTTTCTTTTTTTCCCAAATACCACTTTTTCTTCCATTACCCTCTTCCCCTTACTCTGCTGTCACAGTCCTCAGGAAGGGACAGGCCTGTTGGGCATGCTGTAGTAAGCACTGTCCTGGACGTGCAGAAGGCCAAGTTAAAGGTCATGGCAAACTCTGGCTAACCAGTTGACCTGAGTCCAGGTGAAGGAGTCAAGTGCTACCTGGAGACGAAGCTTCCTTTTCTTTTGTCTTCTTTATTTGATTTTTTAATTTTGAAAATTTGTTATTTTTTTAATTTTTAGAGACAAACCTGGTCCAAAAGGTTTTCTAATTGCACATGGTGACTCTTTGCTTGGTGAACGTGAAAGCAAGAAGAGCTCCGTTGATAGTGCATAGGGACCACGTGGCCTTTATGCTAGTTCTGAAAGAACAGGCCTGAAGTGACCCTGTTCATCCTCTGCAGGAAAGCCTCCCGTGACCTTGTGTGGCAGGGCTCTGCAGCTGCCCCGGCAGCTGCATTGTTGGGAAGGGGCCCTTCACTGAACACTTAAGCAAACACTATCTGTTCAGAAAAATACAACGGTTTACATATGGTAAATTCATACCTGCTTAATCAGCTGGAGCTTAGCGAGGGGGTAAATACATCTTTGAGATGAATGGCCCCCGGTGAGTATAATCTGGGTTTCTTAAAGAACCCTCAACAGGATTTCACTTTAAAAGTTATGTGTCAGTCAGGGGCGCCTGGGTGGCTCAGTGGATTAAGCCGCTGCCTTCGGCTCAGGTCATGATCTCAGTGTCCTGGGATCGAGCCCCGCATCGGGCTCTTTGCTCAGTGGGGAGCCTGCTTCTCTCTCTCTCTCTGCCTGACTCTCCGCCTACTTGTGATTTCTCTCTCTGTCAAATAAATAAATAAAATCTTAAAAAAAAAAAAAAAGTTATGTGTCAGTCAGAAAGTGGACACAGAGAACCAAGATCGCAGGCAGTGTCGCAATACGTGTGTTTCTTCAGGACTGGTCTCAGCACATATTAGAAAAGACCATGTCCAAAGCCAAAACCTGTGCTGGAGGGACAAGAGAATTCGACTCGCCATTTCCCACCCAGAGAGGGAAGCTGGAGGCTTTTGTTGGTTGTCCTTTGAACGCCTGTACTGGCGTTCCCATCAGGGAGTATGTGCTGAAAACAACTGGACAGGTGCTGACCTAGAGGTGCTCACACTCTAGCGTTTGACCTCAACCTTGATCCAAGGTCCAGAAAGAAACCTGGAAGCCAAGGAGGGACCGTGGACTCAGCCTCCGGATGAAAGCCAAGGGACGTCTCACTCGTCTGCAACCATGTTATGTGTACCTAGGGAATCGAGTAGTGACTTACGAAATCAGTTCAACACAGGTGCTGAAGGCTGGTGGTGATGAACTGATGGCAAACAAAGTCCCTGGATTCCAGAGGTGGGTCTGGGTGGTTGTGGGTGAAGCAGGCAGCCCCTGAGGTGGCCATCAGAGATGGTGTTACTCTTCTCCAACCTGCCCCTTGGGCCATTGACCCACATGTTCAGGGCTGGATGGGCCCTTATGTGCCGCACATTGTCCAAGTTCCTAAAAAGGAACTTGGAGAACTATAATTTATGTCCAAAGAATTCGAAGGTCCCTAATCTGTTGAAACACGCTCCACAGAAGAAATTATCAGAAGAGGCCAGCCCTTGGTTAGCAGAGATCACTAATGGCAGTCCCTCTGGCTCTGGGTGTGTGTGGGGGTTGCCGAAACCACATGGGATCTGAGGCAGTAATAGGATTTATTCATTTATTTAGAAATGTACAATTATTAAAACATTTTTTAAAATTCCGGTATCGGTCATGTCCAGTGTCATAGGAATTTCAGGCATGAGATAGAGAGATTCAGTGGCTCTATATACCACTCAGTGCTCATCACGATAAGTGTCCCCTTGGCAGTAATGTCATTTATGACACATCTGGCTTTGGTCTCTGTGTGGGAGGACAAGTGAGGATCTAAGAGGGGTCCTCACTCTCAGGAAGCCCGTCATTCCACCAGGGACATGAGGGTCACCCAGGAAACATGCCAGTGAATACAGAAGTTCTTGGCTGCCCTGCTGATCAAGGGAGAACAGCATACAGTGTGGGGGACAAGGTGACTTTGGGGGGGCAGGGCTCTAGCTGGACTTGAAGCGGGGAGAGGGAATGATCCTGGGAGTTCCTTGTGCGCAGGGTCCATCATTGGTTCTTAGTACACTTTGGATGCTACAGGTTGCTCTGGAATTGAAGGGCCAAGGGCAGACAGGTGGTCTGAGGACGGTGGTGGGCTAGATGTGGCTTGACAAGGGGTGGGAAAATGAGGTGTCTAAAGAATGAAGGTAAAAGGGTACCCGTCTGGCTCAGTCAGTAGAGAATGCGACTCTTGACTCAGAGTTGTGAGTTCGAGCCCCACAATGGGTGTAGAGATGACTTAAAAAAAAAAAAAAAAAAAGTAAAAATAAAGAATGGAGGGGTGACTGCATGGCTCAGTGGATGATGCGTCCACCTTCAGCCCAGGTCATGGTCCTGGGATTGAGCCCAGCTCAACTCCCTGCTCAAGTCTTCTCCCTCTCCCTCTGCGCTCCCCCTCCCTCCTGCTAGGGCATGTCCTCTTTATCTCAGATAAAGAAATAAAATCTTTTTTTTTAAAGAATGGAGGTAAAGGTTTGTTAGTGCAGGTCCAGAGAAGAAGAATAGGGTCAGAGTCTGAAGTCCTCAAAAGCCAGGCAAGGTAATTTAAAATTCAAGTGGGCACCATCTAATGGAAATTCTTGCTTAGGTCTTGACATGCTGCCCAGGGTGTATAAAGATAAACTAAGACACCTGTGGCATGGATCCCATGGCGTTGACCTTGGGCTTGACAGTGCTCAGCACTCTACTGTCCTGAAGGGGCTCAGCTCCCCTCACACCCCATAAGCTCTGCCCCCCGATCATCCCGATTAGGAGCTTTATGGTAAAAACAATCCGGTTCCACACGGTGGGTACTTTCTGGACGTCCAGGCTCACAATGCAATCAGACATATTACAAGTGGTCCCCCTGGCCTCCCGCCCCATCACACCCTTGGACTGCAGCCAGCCACTTGGCTGTGTTATCTCCATTTCTTCAAGCACCGCTTCCAGCTCACCCGCAGAGCCCCAACCCCACAGGCATCCCACACTTGCCAGGCATCTTAGGCCACTCTCTTCGGCTCTGGCCTCTTGGTTCTGGAGAGAAACAGAGAGAAGCATCTCTGGACTCTGGTTCCCCAGACACCATCCTGCAGAGACTTGGGATTTCAGGGAAGAAGGGAAACTTCCTTCAGCATCAGACAGCTAGCCCACAGGATGAATGGATCAAATATGTACCAGATTAAAGAGGGGCTCCTCTGATGAGGGGGTCAAAGGGGCAAGTCCTCGACGGCTTATGTCACGTTCCCCCTGGGGTGGCCTGGATCACAGCTGGAAAACTACAAAGGAGCTGCTTGACTTCTTTTTTTGGGTTTTTCTCTGAAATGAGGTCTCTCCATGCTCTGGCTATGGCACAGGATGGTCACGAGGAACCATTAGAAAGATGCACGTGACGGGGCTTTGGGGGCTGGAAAATACCATGGAGTTCCAAGGAGGAAAGTGCCTTTCTGAGGGCCTAGGGTGCCGGGAGCAGCTCCATGACCGGGTTGGGCACACGAGGCTCCATGACCACTCAGGTCCCTACATGAGGGATGACTGTATTTCTGAGGACGGGCTGCTGAACCCCACCTCAGGCCATGGGCACAGGTTGGAGCCTGGGCAGGAAGGAGCTCCTGCTGAGGACTCGGAGATGGACCGTGGCTCCATCGGCACTCTCGGCGCTCCCTCTGGGGGCTACACACCACATGCATTTGGAAGGGGGCTGCCCCGTCTACCCGCCTTGCCAAGTGATAGCAGGAAGGCTGCGTTTAGATCAAAGCCTTATGGGTTTTCTACAAAATAAGCAGATGGAAGTGTGAAGCCTCGTTCTTCCCCACAAGAGAAAATTCTGAGTCTCTAATAACAACTTGTTATTGATTTGAGAGTTCAAAACAGGATCGGCTTCAAACGGTCCCTTTCTATGGCCCAGGCACTGTCCTCTGTCCCTGAAACACACCCCTTTCCACTCCTCTCCACCTGGGCAGCTAGGGGAGAGGGGTCCCACACCCTGAGCCTCCCTCCTAGGAGGCCGGCAGCCAGGACGCTCAAGGGGGCACCCCTGCCCCACGTCACTCCACCTCTGTCCCCAACTTCCCGCCAGACTCTGAGTCCCCAGGGGACTTGCCTCTCCTTTGTGAATCCAGGCTCTTCTCTCCTGGTTGCCTAGTGAAGCTACACCAGCTGCCCTGATTCTGGGGTTGATAAGGAGGAGGGAGAAAGCTGTGCAGAAGTGTTTCCCAGCATCCAATTTCCATCCATACTTTAACCAGAAAAATCCTAGGTGGTCTCGGAAGGGCCAGGAGTGAGTAGGGTTGGGCTGCTACCAACGAAAAGCCCTCTCGGGCCTTCTGGGTGTTTTGCACGTTTCCTCTTATGCTGGCCCTGAGATCTTTGGTGTTCTGAGGGCTAAGGTTTTGGGGGTGTGGGGGGGGGGGAGGAATGTAGCGAACAGTAGCCAATATCCATGGTTCTTTAGCATGACAGCCTGCTGAGTGGAAGTCACCTTCTAGAGGAATTGGAAGGTGTCTTCATTGCTTCAAGCTGGGCAAACGTGAAAGCCAGTGGACCATTTGTACCTGGCTTAGAGAGAAAACAGTGAAAAGTTGGAACAGCTAGGCTAGATATTACTGTGAGAATTGGCTGAATTCAGTAGGGAGCAAAATACTTCTCCCGGTAGCTTATGTGGCCCATGGGGACCCTTCTTGACCTAGTCCACAAATGTTGACAGAGAACATGCTATGGGCCAGGCGTTGTTCTAGGCACTGGGGATACTGTTACGAAGCAAAGTAGACTCGGTGACCATTCTGGTAGAGCTCGCCACGAGAGAGGGAGAGAGACAATCAGTCACAGCGAAGAAGATCTAATTACAGAGGGAAAGGGGAACCTTGCAGTGGGGAAGAATCAAGGTAGAGCCCCCACGGAATGGCCACACCCTCAGTTCCGGTCACGGTACCAGCCAAGGTCTAGGGCAGCGGTTCTCCAACTTGAGCGCGCATCAGGAAGTCCTGGAGGGATGGATAAAATGCAAGTGGCCGGGGTTATGCCCAGAGTTTCTTCGAAGCCCAAGAGTTTGCAGTCCTACCAAGTTCCCAGGTGCTGTTGCTGGCTGGAGGCTATGCCTTGAAGATTATTGGCCCAAGCAAAGCAGTTTTTTTTTTTTAAGATTATTTATTTGTTTGTTTATTTATGAGAGGGATAGCAAGAGAGAGTACAAGCAGTGGGCAGGGGGAAGAAGGAGAGGGAGATGCAGGCTCCCGACTGAGCAGGGAGCACCATGTGGGGCTTGGTCCCAGGACCCCAGGATCAGGACCTGAGCTGAAGGTGGATGCTTAACCGACTGAGGCACCCCGGCGCCCCAAGCAAAGCACTTTTGAGCTTGGCCTTTGATACAGGGCACACAGCCCTGTGGGCAGTCAGTCAGGGGCAACTCCAAAGAAACACCTGGAAGAAAAGAATCAGGTAAATTGCCCAATGCCCAAGACTGTAATCGTCTTGCCCCACTGACAGGATAGGTAGGCTTTAATATTCCCCAAGGGAGCCCAAGTTCTTTTTTTTTTTTTTTTTTTTTTTGAGCCCAAGTTCTGTCCACCACACGTCAGACTCTGGAAAAGGCCAGGCAAGTGGGGTGCGGAGGTGGGGCGGGGAGGGAGCGGGGAGGGAGGTCTGGTTTCATTAGGGATTAAGGACTTCCCACCACAAGGGAAGCTTGAGTAAGGTATGGGGATGCTTCCAGAGCGGTAGTAGAGGGCAAGGATGATTCAAGCACTTGCCTTGTCTGTCTTCCTGGAGATCAATCCCAGAACACATGGATGAGAAGACTGGCTTCACCACATCTCTATACCCCGTTGAGAGGACAAGATCTTATCAAAGCTTGTGGTACTAGCTAAGATGTTCTTGGCTACAAGCAAGGATAAATCCAACTCAAAATGAGTTAAACAATAAGGGGTTTATCATCTCCTATAACAAGGAGCTGCCATGTAAGGATCTCCAGGGATGGTTATTTCTTGATGTTATTATCAAGGATCCAGATTCTTTCCATATTTCAACTTTGCCAACCTTAGCACGTTGGATAGCTTCCCTCATGGTTAAGAGTTGGCAGAAAACATGGCTGTCACGGTTAAAGTAAGAATACATCTTGGCACACCACTTTCTGCTGGTAGCAATAAGAGACTTACTTATTTTGTTTTTCCTCAGGTCTCTTTTGAAGAGCTAAGAAATCTGTCCTCGAAGGTCCCCTCTTCCTGCAAGCATCTCCTCAGCTCTCGTTGTCTCGAATTGGCTCACCTGCCCTAAGTTGCTGAGTAGAAAGGCTAACCAAGATTCATGCCCTGGGCTGAGGCCAGTCCTCTCCGAAAGTCATGGCTTCAGCGGGGAGGAGAGGCACTGAACAAATCAGGGGCTGACTGACAAGCAGGAAGGTTATAGGGTAGGCCAACAACCGGCTTGGCTAGACCTGCGCACTGCTGGAGGGTAACACTAGTTGGAGCATAGGATGCTCTTGCTGCATGCCGGTCGGAGAAGCGGAACATTACATCAGTGCCTTAGCCAGCAGCAGCTTTGGCTAGGATAGGAAACTTCATGTTGATTCAGGGGTTCTGGAATGTATGCAGAGCTACACGGAGATCAAGTTATCATCTTTTAGACATACATCAACTCAACTCAGGTCCCCCAGTCCCTTAAAGGTCGGCCAGGTCAATCTTGAATCCTTGATGATTGATCGTCCTCTATAATAGTCCTGCCACGTGGTTGTCCGGCCCCTGCTTGAACACTTCCAGGGATGGGGATCTCACTACCTATCACACCATTCTATCTCTAGGCAGCTCTTAATGTTAAAAAGTGTTTTCTTCTGACTCCAAAATGTACACACATGTACTGTTTGCTCAGGGACTAAGTGGCAGAGTCTTTGAAGTTGCTGTCAGTGTTTCCACCGTAAATGGAACTTTTCAGATGTTCCTGACTAAAATTTCCTTGCAGATTTGTACATGTTGCCAAGAGATACTTTAAAAAATAAACAATCAAATAACTCTGGGAAAATTTTGGCTTGTCTGCTTTAAGATCTTTAGATATTTTTCATAATTCAAACCTGGTTTTGGTTTGAATGGTTTAAATTTTAACAAGAGATTAGACCATAGCATAACCTAATAACTAACATTTTCGGGGGAAATGTTTTAAGGAAATGCCTTGTGGTATCAGCTTTAAAAGCAGTTGTTGTGGGGCACCTGGGTGGCTCAGAGGGTTAAGTGTCTGCCTTTGGCTTAGGTCATGATCTCCAGGTCCTGGGATTGAGTCCCCCATCAGGATTCCTGCTCAGCGGGGAGTCTGCTTCTCCCTCTCCCTCTGCCTCTCCCCTCCACTCCTGTGTGCGCGTGCATGCACTCTCTCAAATGAATAGATAAAATCTTTTATTAAAAAAGAATTCATTGTACGGAGGACTCACATTGCTCCTTCCTCAGACCGGAGAAGGCCAGCTGAACTGCTGGTTGTCCCCATGGGAGGAGGGGTCATTGCCCTTGGTGTCACCTCAGAGCGAGAGTACAATGGTGTATTTGGTGTGTTCACATGGGCCAAGACAGATCAGCGGCTTGGTTGGCAGCATTGACTGCCATTTAGGGGCAGGGTCCCAGAGAGAGCCAAGTGGACGTTTGTGTCCCGGGGACCCTGTTCTCCTCTGACTGCATAGATCACCACTGGCTGGCCAGACCAAAGGGAGTTGTCAGGTTCACCAGGTCCTGGATTGTGGTCAGTTGTTTTCAAACGTCAGTATGATGCTGTAGAAAGACGGTTTCCTATTTCCAGCCGGGAAGAGTGCCCTTAAGTACGCCTGCATTGTCAAAAATGCAGAAACTTTTAATTTCAAGGTTGCTTCCATCTCTAATGCTATCTGCTCTTTTCGCCACCTTCCTGATCCGTGTTCCTTTCCTCCTCCAACCTGGAAGCCGCTATCCTCGGAGCGAAGCGGCCTCTCCCCTCCCCCTCCCTTCTTTGCGCCCACCCGACCCAAGTGCAGATAAGGCTTTGGCTTTGGCTTTGGCTTTGGTTTTGGTTTTGTCAAAATAGGGTTAATTGGTTAATGCAGACTCACACTTCTCTAGCAGCGGCCGAGAGCCTGACGCGGCTTGTGGAATCAACCTTGTGAAAACTGCTCCCACTTTCCCAAAATTACACTTGACCTTTCTTCTTTAACAAGTGGACCTTCATTTTTCCAGTGGTGTCTCTTTAGGTTGACGCCTCAGAACCTTAGCCAGCGCTCCTGCTACCCCATAGGGAATGCCTTCCCAGCTTGCAGTATACTTGGAGTTGTCCCCACTTAGGGGCATATCTCCTGCCACTGATGAGGGATATAGTTTTTTTTTAATAGCCAGAAGTTAGTAAAGGTCATGCCTAGAGCGCTGGCTAAAGGGCTCCCTCACCAACCAGATCCGTTTGCGCGGAATACAGGTGCCAAGAAAGCCAAGTTCTCATGGAATGTTCCCTCAACCTCAAGGTCAATAATTTTGCTCAGGGGTGACTGGGTGGCTCAGTGCATTGTTTGTCCTACTCTTAGTTTTGGCTCAGGTCGTGATCTCAGGATCGGGGGATCCAGGCCCTCGTCAGGCTCCGAGCTCAGCGTGAGGTGTATGTGTGTGGGGGGTGTTGGGGGGTCTGCTTGAGATTCTTTCCCCCTCTCCAGCTGCCTTTCCCCCTACTCATGCTCTCTCTCTCTCTCAAATAAAAAATAAATAAAACTTTACACACACAATTTTGCTCAGGAATGAGATGTAGTTCTGAAAGGAGAGGGGTTTTCCTCAGCCGTTTTCTCAGAAACGGTTCAGGAGGCAGGTCACATGAATAGTGCCCCAGGTCACAGGAGTGTGACAGTCTGGTTGGAACTAGACAATGACCTCTCAAGGCACCCCTGCCCTTGGAAGGAGCCAGCACTCCTTGGACGTGCACGTTCTGCTCTTTCGTGACAAGTCATCAGTCTGGCGCCGGCTGGGAGGATGCCTCAGGAAGGCCTGTCAGCTTGGTGGCAAGCTTCCTCACGAGGTCTTATCCAGCCCCCTCCAATGCTGGGCTCTGTCTTCTTGTCCTCTGTGACATCCTGCCCTGGCAGGCACCGTTGGCCCGGTCAGACCCATCAGAGATGCCATCTGTGTGATCTCTCACCGACAGATTCTGAGACTCTGAGGAAAAAAAATGTGAGGAAAAGCAAGTTTCATCCCAGGCGCCCACCCCCCAAACCCCAGGGGCTCTGATGGCCTGCTTTCTCTCCTGGAGCATCTGCATGTCAACTGGGAGCAAACTATTTGGCTGAGGCCATGACATTGTCATTTAAGGATTTGAGGCAAGGGTGGACAGGAAGGTCAGGACTCGGGAGGTTCCTTCCAAGTTTCCCAAATCACTCATTAGCTCCGAAAAACCCCAGCCGCTGGACCATTTCACATCAAGAGATCGTGCCGCCAAGAAGGTCTCCAGAATCTGTTCATGACTGACCAAAAGGAAAATGGTTTCCATGCAGTCTCTACTTCCGGCTGTCTGCTGAGGGAAGGCACGGCTCGCCCCTGTTCACTGTTTTAATAACAGGCAGGGCCCTGTCTGGTGACGTGGCCAGACTTGTCGGGTGGCTCGTGGAGTGAGCTCTCAGGGCTGAGGGCACCGTGAGTGGACGCCAGCCAGACCACCGTGGCCCAGGCAAGCTGATTATACAGGCGGATCCCTGCTCTGGGGCGGGCTGGGCTGGTGGGGAATTGGAGGCCGGTTTAGCATTCGACCTAATTTGAGGCCTAAGTAAAAATGCGTGTTCGGTAATGGAGGCACTCATATTGAAAACAGGTGGTGTTTGGGCTCTTGCCTACGCTCTGAAATGGTTTGTCTGAGGCCCACAGGCTTTTCTGGCTCCAACGCCTCAGCCTGCTGTGGGTTTGGATTTCCACTAAGGACAAGGCCTACTTGAGCCTCTATTCTGAAGGGGCTCCTTGAAGGTCACCAAGGATGTGGAGTTATGGTCAAGTTGCAGGCCTTGCCTAATGGAGGAAGAGCTGGAAGAGAAAGGAGGGGCTGCCTGTCTGGGCAGCAAGAAGCTCACGTTCTGCCCTGTTGGCCCATTGGTGCACCCCGAGATTTGGGGGAGCAAATTGGTGAAGCAACTGCAAAACTTGAGCCCCAACTCCATGCCGGGTGCCGTGTGGACATGTGGGAGAGAGAAAGCTGGGCTTCTCTGCTAACGGAAGATAGTAATCCAGAGAATGATAACAGTGGAAGGTAACACAGCTGCCAACCAAGTAGTACTGATAGGGCTTTTTAGACACTTTTCTGTTTTATAAGCGGAACTGATGGATCCCTTGATACATTGAGATACATTCCCTCCACGGAGAAAGATGTCAATCAGGTAAGAAAGAAGGTTTTTGTTTTGTTTTGTTTTGTTTTTTAATGAGAGCTGGTTATTATTTAAATAATGCATTCCTTTCTTTTCTCTGCAAACCATAGTCTCATCTTTCCCCTGTGGTGTGTTTATTGTCAAGGGCAGTCGAGAATAAGAGTGGGATCGGTCCCAGTGTTACTACTTATGAAGTCTATTGCATTTGTATGCCCACTACCCCTATGCTAGCTGATGTGGCCTAAGCATTTTTCTTATTTCATCATTTCTTAAAAAGAGAAAAAAAAAACCCACCTGTCATTGTACATTGGGCTGAAAAAAAAAAAAAGAACATGGGGACTCTGGCACCCCCAGCCCACCCTGGAAACCTACTTTGGATCAAAAAAGGACAACTAGGTTTAGATAATGCTTGGGCGTTTGAATGTGATGTTGAAAGTCTCTACCTGCTCTCAACTTTGGTGATTTGAAGACCACTCAGTGGGTTACATTGAGCTCTACACAGTAAGGGGAGGGTAGCCAGGGGCTTAAGGCTACCCCATGTTTGTTGGCATCACCTTTGAGTATGGCTTTTTTTTTTCAAGGCTTTGAACACAATGAAGAAAATAAATTTCCCGTGACATTTGCCAATGTGTTGGGCCACAACTGGCCATCTGTTTGGATGAATGGAATTTCTGGGAAAACTCGTGAGATTTGACATAGTTCTGGTTTCCAGTGCTTCCTTGAGAATACAAAATGTCTGCCTTGTACAAATCCCCACGAATCTGCAGGTGGATGTCTGCAGTGAGCTAGGCAAGTCTCTGCTTTCGGTTCCCACTGGGTAGTGGTGAACTTTGTTTCATGTAAGATGAGGGGCAAGTTTGGTGCGACTTTCTGGTTCCCATACAAACGCCCTGCAGCCTCTCTGTAGCCCGTGGCTCTGAGCCCCCAGTGGGAGAGCAGAGCTGTGTAGCCTGAGGGGATCTGAGATTGGAAACCATTTCGTTTATGACCATTTGGGGGTCTTAAATGCTCCTGGGACGGAATGGGTCTTCTTAATTTTGTTGCTGAGTTAGTTGGGTAATTGCTTCAAATTCTGTTTTGTTCTGCCCGGGGACTCCTGCTCTTGTCTTTGTTTCTTGAGGACTGTACTCGATTTTCTCTCTTGAATCTTATAAAGGTGCTCTCCACAGTGGCTCCCAGGGGCCCCTTCTTGGGCCATGTTTTCTGGTACCTGGGAAACCACCGCTGAATCCTGGTCCTCATCAGTGACTGATGGAGGGTGAATTTTGATCTCGGTCATGGACTTTCCTGTTTTTGAAAGATTTTATTTATTTATTTGAGAGAGAGAGCACGCAAAAGCAAGGGGAGCAGCAGGCAGAGGGAGAGAGAGAAGAAGGCTCCACGCTGAGCAGGGAGCCCAATACGGAACTCGATCCCAGGACCCTGTGATCAAGAGCTGAAGGGAGACGCTTAATTGACTGAAATACCCAGGCGCCCCACCAAGACATGAATTTTTCAATGAAGCCTACCCAAACCGGCTTCTGGAGGACACCTCCTCATCAAGAAAGGACCAAAGGTCTGAAGGTAGTCTATGCGGTATGTGAACAGAAGAAGGAAAAATGGGGTGTGAGGTGCTTCATCTAACTTTTGGGAAGATTTCTCTTTTGGGAAGATTTTGGGAAGATTTCTCTCGCAAATGTGTGTAAAAACATACATTGTGGATTTGCCTTCTCTAGCATGAATTTGCCAAAGCCACCTAAGTATTGAACTACATAGAGTATATTGGAGACCTTTTCTGGTTTCTTTATGCTTCGTAGAAATTCCCATATTGTTAACCAGTCATTTCTAAATCCAGGAGAAATTAGTCATATTTGTAGACATAAAGAGTAGGGGCACCTGGGTGGCTTAGTTGGTGAAGCGTCTGCCTTCAGCTCAGGTCATGATCCCAGGGTCCTGGAATCGAGTCCTGCATGGGCCAACTTGCTCAGTGGGGAGCCTGTTTCTGCCTTTGCCCGCCACTCCCCCTGTTTGTGCGCTTGCTCTTTCTCTCCGTCTGACAAATGAATAAATAAAATCTTAAAAGAAAAAGAAGAGAAAAGGTAGAGGTATGGGCACAGTATAAGCACTGCCATTTATTTTTCCTGAGACCATGAAAATAGAAATGAAGTTTTGCATTTACCAAGTTAATTAGGTTTTCTGATTTCAGAACAAGATAAACTAGGTTTTTCCTTCCCAACTGTAAGCTAGAATTTAAATTGAGGCCAACCTCATCTTCTTGGACTTAGAAACTATTTTCCGGGCAGAGTATTTTAATGCACAACTTTCCTTGTAACTGATCAGTATATACTAGAATGTTTGCACGAATGCCTTCTTCGTTCCATGGCAAATAAGGTGCTGATAAGACAGACGCAGAAGCAAAAATATAACCACCTGTTCAATAAGGAGTTCCAGAGGGGAGAGGGAGGGGAAGAGAACGCGTGTGTTCCTGCACCCCTGGCCCAAGGACCTTCCTGGCCCAAATGACCTAAGTCACCAAAAGAAAAGTTGGCGAGTCCCAATCAGTATATTCCCAAATTTCGTGGCTTTCTTAGGAGGTTGCAACCAGACAGTGGGCAATTCTCCTTGGCTTGGGTGGGCATTGTTCATGGGTTCGTTGGCAAAAGTAAAGTGAATGAATTGCTTGAATGTTCTTTGAAGAGTGCTGGGCAGGCCACAGCTTCAGAGATTTATCGAAGTCTGGACGTCGGTTTGGGAACAAAGGAGGAGGGGTGCTCTCCCTAAATCATATAAACCCAGGGCGGCTGGGTGAAGGTGAGGCCATTTTCGAGAAGCCAGCATGCTGTGTTCACAGCTCCCCTGGTCCTCCCTTCTCAGTAATAGACTTGGCCATGACAGGATTGACCCAAAGAATTTCCCGAGAGCAAGGCCTTGTTATTGGACAAATAATGGTTATTAAGAATGTGAAGTTCCGGGGCGCCTGAGTGGCTCAGTTGGTTGGACGACTGCTTTCGGCTCAGGTCATGATCCCAGAGTCCCGGGATCGAGTCCCACATCGGGCTCCCAGCTCCATGGGGAGTCTGCTTCTCCCTCTGACCTTCTCCTCACTCATGTTCTCTCTCACTGTCTCTCTCTCAAATAAATAAATAAAATCTTTAAAAAGAAGAAAAAAAAAAAAAAAAAGAATGTGAAGTTCCGTGCTCACATTGTATTTGGTTACACTGACTCCCTTCAGAGCCAGAGTCCGGACGGTGTGCACGGCTTTACCATGAAATGATCTCTATGAAGAATTTCCTTTTCCCAGGATCTTTGAATGAAATGGATACCTACCCACTATTGTTTTCTCCCGGGGTGGACCTGGAGGGAGAACAGAGGCACTATAGAAGGCATGCTCTTTCTTTGGAGGAGAGATCAAGCAGATAAGCACAAGGGATCTTCAACCAGCCAGGAGGGACTGCACTTGAGAGCAGGAATGTGAGCGGGGTCAATGAATCCCTCCAGCTCTTGATACCCCCAAGTCTCTGGTGGAGGGCTTGGGGTAGGAGTTTGTGTGTATGCCCCTGTATAGAATCAGATAAGCCAGCCCTCTCAGCTTGGGGTGGTGAACAAATTTGATCAAGAGACCCTTTTTGTTGGCATCTTTCCTGAACGAAGCACGTTCTTCAGCACAGGGCTGGCCTTCTGGGCTGCCCAGTCCTCTCTCCCGCCAGACACGGCCCTTAATCAGTTCCCTGCATAAAGTTAGCCTACCATGAGCAACAACCCTCCTAAAACATTATCAGCCAGCCCACCGCTGCACTGTTTTATTGATGAGATTATCTTCAAAGACAACACAGAGAAGATCGACAGAATTTAGACGATACAAGTTAGGGGTGCCCCGCTGGCTCAGTCAGTAGAGCATGTGACTCCTGATCTGGGGGTTCAAGCCCCACGATGGGTGTAGGGCTTACTTAAAAAAAAAAAATCTATGTAAGTTACAAAAAGCATACTTATTAGACCAGACAACCTGGAGAGGGGAGTTCACGGTTTTGTAAGGAAGGAAGGAATTACAAGTCAATATCAGAAACCTCCTATAAACTATTCTAGGTTGTTGCTTGTAGTTTTGTTTACATATGCTTGTAGCAAAATATAACCCATGCCATAGGTTCAGTCATGCTCAGTGCTCCCCATTATCTTTGTGACACCCTGTCTTTACAGCCTCCTCCAGGTGTTGTCATACAAATGGCCCCACCATGGCCCTGCCTGCCTCCCATCATCAGGCATCGTTCCTTGACCGGAGCTGCTCGGAGATCTCCTCTTTAACCTTTTGAAGCCCAGTAGTGTGTGGGCTCTGCATTCTTTCCCAAATACGCAAAAGCCACCTGTTTGATAATGTGGTCCAGAGTCTTGCTGGGGCTCAGTGTCAAGTTCACCGCTCTGCACTTGCTGGAATCCACCCATATGTGCGTCTATATTTAGTTGCCACCATCAACATTTTCCATCTCTTACATGTTTTGCCAACTTTTGTGTGGGCTGTTGCTTTGACCTTGCCATGAGGTTCTACGCATGCAGGGGACCCAAAAGAAATAATTCAAAGACCCCCTGTTCACCGCAGTCGGCAGCCTCTCCAACCTATCTCATTTCAGCTGTGGGTGGGACCCGAGCCGGGCATGCTAGAGAGAGAAACAGCTAGTGGGCAGCAAGGTGGCCAGTGGGTTTTGGGCGGCCGAGGGTCTTACACCCACACATTGGATTGTTGTCCCTCAGCAGAACCGCTCCCTTACAGAGACACAGTAGGGTCCATTCTCACGAGGTGGGCTGCTGGTGGTGGGGTAGGAACTGCTCACAGACGCCAGAGCCACAGCATTCTAGAAGAGCCCCACCTTTAAGCTGCTTGAGTGGGACAGATTGGGGATAGGGACTATTCCTGGGACATCCGGAAGAGGGAGGAAATGAGACTGTGTAGGTCCCTCTTCTTAGATAATTTCCTCCGCATCTGCTTCAAGTAAATATCAAAGGCAGAGGAGCAGGGAGAGAGGATGTTACCAAAGGTGAGGCTTCAGGGGCAGGGGAGCGTGGTGAGAAGGGTCTTATTTGCGGATCTCTGTATTCGGATAGTTACATGGTAGCATCTGGAACAATGCCCCCTGTTGAGACAGCGGGGGTGGGGGGTGGGGTGGGGGGGTGGTGTGGCTTGTAAATGGCAGGAGGTTGGGGCCCAGGTCTGTCTTATTCTCAGTTGCAGTCCCAGTGCCTAGAACCACGCCTGACACACAGCAGGAGGCCAAAAAGTATTTGTTTAATCCATGACAATAAATAGGATAATGTTGCTTAAAGAACAAAGCAAGAACAAGACAATAAACTGGTTGATCCCCTTTGAAGACGTGAGGTAGCTAACTCATTTGGGAAGCTGTGCATGAAAAGAAAGCCTAGAGCCTTTATCTTCCCTCCCTACATAAACCCTACCCCAGAGGGGAACCAAAAACATTAAGAGGGGAAGACTCATTTAATAGAAAGCATTCCAGCTAATAAATGAAGAGAGAGGCAGGGTTGGGACGTCAAGTGCTTGTATCCACTCATCAATCAGTGGGTCTAGGCATTGATTACCAATTGTATTAGCATCCCAGGCAGAGTGACAAGAACATAATGTGTGTTTCCTGATGACCCCTGCGACACCACCTCTGACGTAGCTCGGCCCAAACAATTGAACCTGAACCTGATCAAGCTTCTTTTTCTAACGTGCAATTGACAAGAAATCTGGGAACAAAGGACTGCGTTGCAGTTGGTAAAACCCAACCTAGGGGAAACAGGACAAGACAAACACAAGAGAAAAAACGGGAGAAAGAGGAAACGGGGACCTTATCGATTTTAAAAGTCTTAAGAAACATATTGACCAATTACAATGAATGAACTTGAGTTTGATCCTGCTTTGAACAGGTAAATTATTTTTAAATGTAAAAAAACAAGGTGAAGGATAGAGCTGTCAGCTTGACCAGCTCAGGGACTGGCCCAAGACACAGGGCAGCCGGGCTAATTTTAGTTCCCACCTGCTGGTGCAAACAGCGCTCCAAGTATTCTGCCAGGCTTGACTGGAATTAGTATCTGCTCCATTTCAAAGCTGCAAAAAACCTGGATGGGAATCTTTGAGCGAGCAGAGTCCACATCTCTCCCCCTTGCTGCTGTCTTCCCAGTGCCTAGGAAAAAACACGAGGCGCATAGTAAGTGCCCTACAATATTTGCGGAACCGGGAGAGCTGGATTCTTGCCCTGGCTATGCCACGAATTTGCTGTGAGACTGGCAGATGGTTGCTCTTTCTCCGGGCTTCATTTCTTCACACAAGCAATGAAGGGACTGGTCCTGTAGCTGGTAAAATCTCCTTCCAAGTTCACATAGTCTGTGATGAGAGAAGAAGCACTGCATTTCCCAGAGATCTGACCAAGCTTAACCCTGGATCGATCCATCAGAATTATTTAACTGACACGAACACCATGACTTTTCCTACCTTACACCATTAAACACCCTCCCTGACCACAAGAGAAAGACAAATGCTTTTGTTCAATCATCGCACCCTGATGGGACTCAGGTTTTCTTGTGAACTTCAAGTTTGCTTTCTGCTGACAGGAAAGGGACCACATTGACCCAGTGGCATTTCGGTTTGTTTCCCCCCAGGGAGCCAGCTGAGTGAACGTGGAGCTCCCACCGGTCAGGGCAACCTAAGGGGCTGGAGCTCATTAAACCAAGGGGTGAAACTTCCGAGTTTCCGGAACTGCTCAACAACTGAGTGAGTGAGTTCTGCCCTAGGGAGCGTGCCCATGGGGGTTTCCTTAGCTAGCCTTGGGGTAGGTCTAACTCTGTACCCAGGAGCAGCTTCCCGGGTCTCAGATCAGAGGAGCTGCCAGGGAAGAGGGAGGATCACCAAGCCCTGGGCGGTAGGCAGGGCAAGCAGTCCTGGTTTTCCCATTTATGGAAACAACTCTAAGCCTCCCTCCCCACTCCTCAGCCAGGCACCTGCTACCAGCTCCCAGCTCCTCTTTATTTATGGGCTGGGAATAAGAGGAGGGCACAGTGATCTCAGCAGACCCCTAGAGGCTTATTTCAAGGCCAGCATTGGGTCACCCAGAAAAACCACTTGTAACTCCACAGGTTCTATTTGAGAATGTGTTGCAGGATCGATCCCCCTACACCGGGCTTAGGGAAGCTGCAGCCTGACGAGTGGCCCAGAGCTGGACACTGGTGGCATCTTTGAGAGTGCAGGGCAGTTGGAATCGGTAGTCCGAAAGGGAATATTAAAATGGAAAAAGGTGTCAACATGAAGCAGCCAAGTTCACTGGAAAGCTCAGACAGGGTTAGGAGAAAGAAAATGCGAAATTCGCCCAGCAAGTGATCGGTCCTGACTTACCGCACTAACTGGCGTGGAACTTTCCTGAGGGTTACCTTCTAGTCTGGTGACGGAGCATCACGTGATTGAATTGTGCTGGCTCCAAATTGATTGCTTACTGAGTTTGCTTATTTATCATTTGGTTTCGACCCCATCTGCTTCCCCCAAAGGATTGGAGGCGGCTTTCTTCCCTAGTTAATTTTCAAAGCAGAACCATTTTGAAGGACCTTTTCACACTGCAGCCAGCAGCAGGAGCCGGGCCCCAGTTCTGGTTACTGCACTATTCAGCATGATAAGTATTTATGGGGCACCTGTGTGCATAGCTCTGTGGGGCTACAAAGGGGAGAGAAAGGCTGTCTCTACCCTTTCTACTCGGCCCAGTCTACTCCGGGGGCCTCGGGAACTTTAAGGGGTGGGAAGCAAAGGTGAGAACCTCAGAACAAAAGGGGGCATGTGGCAATTAGGAACTCAGAAGTTTCCTCTAGAAACTGAAAGATGGAGGGGCCCTTTTAGAGATCACCACCTGTGTTTCCCAAACAGAGGTTAGCCGACCCCCAGGACTCCAAGACAGTGTGCTGTGGTGGGGTCAGACTTGAAACCCCAGGAGAAACATTATGTCTTCTTTACTTAAAGATATTGATTGGCGAGTGGAGGCAGGGAGAGACCTTTTTTTTCTTTTAGACCTGTCGTTTTTATATTAAAACGGCACAGAAGCATTTTAAAACTGAAAAGAGGAGATTTCAAAGAAACCCCCTGCTTTTAGCAGACTGGTTCATATTATGCTCAGAGCCTGCCACCCTCCATCCCCCTTCAGGGGGCACTTGTATAAGCTTTTAGTGATATCTCAATGGGAAAATTTAAGAAGCTTTGTAATGATTGTGCAACCCAGCATTGTCCAATAGAAAAATGTGTGCCACACGCACAATTTACATCTTCTGGGAGCCACATTAAAAAGGGGGAAAAACAAGCAAGATGAACTGAATTTTAGCAATATATTTGCTTTAACCTGATATAACCAAAATATTATCACTTGAACACATAATCAGTATTTTGCAACTTACTAATGAGATCGTCTGCCTTCCTAGGCTTTCCCTACAAACCTCTAAGTTCTTATCCCAGCTCTTTTCTCTTCCTTTATGGTGTAACTGTTCTCTTACTTTGAGAAACAGGCAGGCAAAGAGACGAGCGCGCATGCGCACGGCACAGTCTTGGCTCACAAAGCTTTGCTTTTTCCTCTCCGCACTCTGTACAGCGCCACCTTTCCAGCCCCACCAGAACCAGAATGCTCTACGCTGCGGCCTGGTGCCGCAGGTGCTGCCTTCGAGGCTTCCAAGCCGGACAGCCCCACCCCGGTCAGAAAGGAACAGGTGCCCATGGGTTCACGCGGCAAGCCCGCTCCGCCCCTCCACTCGCTACACACATGCACGCACTCGTGCATGCTTGCACGCACGCATGCACGCTCACTCTCGTGCATTTTTCTTTTTTTATTTCTTTTTTTCCTTTTTTTTTTTTTTAAGATTTTATTTATTTATTTGACAGAGAGAGATCACACGTAAGCAGAGAGGCAGGAGGAAGCAGGCTCCCCACGGAGCAGAGAGCCCGATGAGAGCTCGATCCCAGGACTCTGGGATCATGACCTGAGCCGAAGGCAGAGGCTTTAACCCACTGAGCCACCCAGGCGCCCCTCACGCTCGTGCATTTTAAAAGAGGCTCCTTCTGGAAATCGGAGCCTCCTCCCAGCCCTCCTCCAGTGCGGGACCCTTTCCACCCTAGGACTGCAGTGCTGGGAAGGGTCCGTTAAAGGTGCAGTGGAGAAATGCTGCATGTCATTGTTAAAATAAATGAGAAAATACAGTGAATAGAAGGGAGGTGAGGGAAACGCACCCACAATCCCTCTCCCCAAACATAATCACAGCTCAGAGGGTTTCCTTCCTGCGGGAGGCCTTTGGATGGACCTCATACACTTCCAAGGAGGCCCAGCTGCGAGCTGGACCTCGGTGGCAGTCGGGCTCCTTCAGTGCCTTGCCTACAGCATGGGCTGCCGGCCAGGGCTTCCTAAGGAAGCGGAAGCCTCCCAGCCCCTTGCCACAGGACTCCCCTCGGTGAAACCGAATTGAGACTCTTCCATTTGGCTTCTTTGCGAGCTCCAGGGGCAGCCGAGGCCCGAGGGGGTCCTCTGCAGGCCAGAGCCCCTCGGGCTGCGCTTGCGAGGGGGCGAGCCTGAGCTGCTGAAGCAGGAAGCGCTTTGGTGGGGGCGCGCATTGTCCAACTCCCCCAGGCAGGGGCGGCCTGCGGAGGTTCCTTGACCTCAGTGGCCCCAGGCTGACCCCCTGCCAGAAGAGAGGAGCCCGACTGCCAAGAATGCAGTGGAATCCCGCTGAGGCTGGAGCCGTGGCCGAGAAAATGTGCGGAATGCCATTTGTTAAAACACACTGGCCTTTGCACAGAAAAGCTCTTCGGGCTGCAACAAAGGTAGGACGCATTGTTTCAGGACTAAGGGTCTGATCCAAGTTCACTTGTCTGTCTCCAAAGGAGGACGGCAGCTCATTAAAAGCAGAGCAAAGTAGCGGAGCTGCAGAGATGACTTGAACTTGACAGACTTCCCACCCTGTCTCCATTTGGAGCCGGATGTCAAACCTCCTGTTTAAAAAAAAAAAAAAAAAAAAAAAAAAAAAAAAAAAAAAAAAGGATGACAAAAACCCCTTGGGCTATTCACAAAAAGGGGTATTCTTTTAAGGATCAGTCCACTGATAAATGGTGTAAGGAAAAGATTTTGAAATTACTGTTATCAAGAAAATTGCCATTATTATTACTATTCTTTCAGGAATGATCATTACTATTAATTTTCATTAACTTGGGTTCCCATTTTGGTGATGGGACAGAGTGTGTGTTGGGGAGAGGCACCCGGTAGCAGAAAGTCATAAACATTTGCAGAATACCCTCCAGTTGGCAAACCTTGTTCAATAAAATCACTTTTTCCTATATTTAAATAAAGTGCCACCCTGGGAAGAAGCGGAGAAGTATGGGCCGATATTTCGGCGACATAGGAAACTGAGGCCAAGCCCGTGCTGACCAGGCTTAGAGAGTAAAGATACGGTTATTCACACACTCAGCGTTGCCATCATCATCCTGTCGGTAATAGCTGCGACAGATGGTGCTTCCTTCGTGCCAGATAGTGTGTGTTTTTTTAAAACATTTTTAAATTTAAATTCAATTAATTAACATATAATGTATTACTGGGTTCGGAAGTGCAGGTGTGCGATTCATCAGTCTTCTATAACCCCCGGTGCTCATTCCATCCTGTGTCTTCCTACGTGCCCATCCCCCAGCCCCGCCATCCCCCTGTCCCCCTCCCCTTCGGCAACCCCCAGTTTGTTGCCTATGCTTGAGAGTCTCTTACGGTTTGTCTTCCTCTCCGGTTTCGTCTGGTTTCAGTTTTTTCCTCTCTTTCCCTAGTAGGATCCTCTGTTTGGTTTCTTAAATTCCACGTATCAGTGAGATCATACGGTCATTGTCCTTCTCTGGCTTATTTCGTGGTCTAAGGGCTTGGGATGTATTTGCTCATTGCACTCACCACGATGCTATGAAGGAAGGTTTTCTTACCCTTCCCATTTCATAAAGGAGGAAACAGCAGCACAGGGCTGTTGGGGACCTTGCCTGAAGTCACGCAGCTGATAGGTGTCAGGTCACAGATTTGAACCCCGAACCTGGACAACTCCGACTTCTGGTTCCCCTCCGTCCTTTCTCCTCAGCAGAATGGAGAGAGCATCTGAGGCCTGTAGACCCTGGTCCGTGGCGGCGCTGTCATGTGTGACCTCAGCGCATAGTCCTTGCAGCATTTACCACGTGACTGCTGTATGTCCAGACTGTGTGGGTGTAGGGGCGATGGCCGGTGGTGAGAGAGAAAAGAGAGCTTTGAGAAATGTACTTATTTCCTTATGATAAGTGTATATATTTATTGCTCCTGTCCTCACTGTGTTTATGCTCTAGGGCGATGGACAAATGTGTGAACATCTAGTGAAGTGGAATGGGAAAGGCTCAAGGGAGGTGTTGGTAATCTGCTGGCAGAACCGGGGCCCCAGCTTGATGCGCGAAGGGAAGAAGGACTAGAGGTTGAATGGCATGCTGAGGAGGTTAGCTTTTACCTGTAGGTGATGCGGGACCGCTGAACGATTTTGAGGAGAATAAGAGAAGGACGTGATGGGCCCTTCCTTAAAGGAAACTTCCTTGGAGAATCTGTTTCCTTCCCTTTGCCAGCTTCTAGAGGCTGCCCGAATGTCTTCTTAGTAAATGGCCCCTTCCTCCATCTTCTGAGCCACAAGTACAGCATTTTCAAATTTCTCTCTCTGACCTATTGTCTCTGACTCTGATCGTCCTGCTTCCCTCTTATGAGGACCTTGTAATGACATTGGGTCCATCAGAATAATCTAGGATAACCTCCCCAATTCAGGATCCTTCATATAATCACATCCGCAGGCTCCCTTTTGCCATGAAAGATCACAGGCCCTAGGGATTAGAACCTGGGCATCTTGGTGGTGGGTATTACTTACCCTGCCATGCCTAGGCTCCCTGAAACCACCTATTTCTCAAATAACTTACAGATGAAGGGGTGCACATCAGCTCTAAAGATTTAGGTTTTCTTCCTGGCACTTGATGAAACTGTGTCAGAGACATCATATGGGGCAAGAGTGGTCACTCCACGACTTTCCCCTGCCACTCACAGGGATCTCTGACAATGAGACATGTCACTGACCTCAGAAATGAGCCACTTGGGGGAGCACCTGGGTGGTTCAGTCATTACACGTTTGCCTTTGGCTCAGGTCACAATCCCAGGGTCCTAGGATCGAGCCCCGCATCAAGCTCTCTGCTCAGCAGGAAATCTGCTTCTCTCTCTCCCACCCCCCCTGCTTGTGTTCCCTCTCTCACTCTCTGTCAAATAAATAAATAAAATCTTAAAGAGAGAGAGAGAGAGAGAGAGAGAGATGAGCCACTCTGGGCCCGTGACTGGGCTACTGCTGAGCTCAGAATGAAAAATTTAAGAATTGAGGGAACCTCAAAAGAGCTTAAGTCAAAGACTTTCACTGAGCTGCTATTTTTTTTCTTTTCTTGTCTAGGGACTTTACTAGCTGCTAGATACATAACCATGATTAAGACTTGGAACTGCTCTCAAGATGCTCACAGTTTAGTGGGGAGGGCAGATAAACAATGCAGTTATCATGTGACAAGTGTCCACATGGCTGCATAGCCTCTAGAAAGTTGAAGCCTCTATGAGGCTTCAGGACGTCTGGAGGGGCCAATCTGACCCAAAGGAAGGAGGAACCAATAAAGAGCTAACATACATTGAGAGCTTTAAAATTCACCTAAGTGCTTTCCATATGTAAGCTCATTCACACCTCCTAAGTCTCATTGTGTCTGTGTTACAGACGTGGTGCAGAGAACTTAAGTGACTTGTCCAAGGTCACACAACTGGCATGTGCCAGAGCTGTGATCCAGGCCGACAAAAAGATGGCTTCAGAGACCCTCTTTTTAACTACCATGGGATATGCGGTCTGCTTGAAGATATTCTGCTTGGGTTGGCTCCCTGGGGGACTGGGATGACTGAGGTAGATCTCCAGACTAAAGCAGAGCTACCCTTGACTTCAGAGTCCCTGAAAAATTTGTTCTTGGAAATAACCAGCTGGCTCTTCTATGAATGACTCTAGCTCCTGAGGAACTCTGGGAGTGCAAGCCAGTCTTCCTGTGTCACCGGAAGAAAACAAAACAGGAGAGGCAAATACGGTGGTGAAAAGAAAAAATCCCCCCCCCCCGCCGTATCCCTGAGAGAAAGCAACGTACTATCAGAACTCCGTGCGCACGCTTTTTGTCTCCTTGCGGGGTTAAGGAAGAGTTGACTAGATAAATATCTTGACTGGATGCTGAGCAAATGAATGGTGTAAACCCAAATGCCTGGATGAATTAAAGAGAATGTCTCAATCCCTGTCAAACACTGCTGATGTATACACTTACATAAAGAAATAATATGCTAATTAGCATAATCATTCTTCATCATTCAGTGGACCGTCCGAGGACTTCTATGTAATCACTGTGTTAGGCTCAACCTAATGACTGTATGAAAATAACCTTGGAACGCGCTCATGGGCTCTGGCACAGCCCACGTCTGCTTCCGATCACTTTGTGTATGCATATAATAAGCTTTGGGGCTTTAGCATTCCTGGACATTTAGTTTAGTTATTTTATCAACTGTCTTCAAAGGGGTCTTTGAAAGACTTCTTCCCTCCACCTCATGTTTCATAGCATTATTTGAGCTCAGCGTGTTTTGAATATATTACAGCTGAGCTTCTGGAAATAAAGTGGAAGGTTTTGAGTAGTGTGGTCTCTGGGGCCTCCACGAGCCTGCCACCAGATAAATACTTGTCTTTGGAGTCAGCCACCAATGGCCACTCCTTCTGATTCCCAGGTGGAACGTGCAGTCCACCCTCATGCCTGCTGCACCGGGTACGGACCCTGTCACAGCACCTAGCACATCACCCAGCACATGCCGTGTGTGCACATCTGGCTCCTTCCCTTCACTCTTAATGGCTCCAGGGCAAGGGCCCTTTCGAAATTTATTTCTAAAGCTTTTTCTTTAAAAAAATTTATTTATTTATTTTTACATCATTTGTTTTAAAGTCATCTGTGTGCCCAGTGTGGGGCTCGAACTCACCACCCCGAGTTCCAACGGAGCCCACCAATACCCCTTCTAAAGCTTTTTTTAAGTTGAAGTATAATTGATGTACAATATCTTATTAGTTTCAAGGGGGCACATCACGGTGATTTGATATTTTTACATGTTAAATGATCCCCACAATAAGTCTAGTTATCACATGTCACCATACAAAGTTGTGATGATATTTCTGACTATATTCTCTATGCTGTACTTTTCATCCCTGTGTCTCACTTATTTTATAACTGGACATTTGTACCTCTTAATTCCCTTCATCTACATTGCCCACCCCCAACCCATAGCCACCAGTTTGTTCTCTGTATCTATGAGTCTGTTTCTGTTTTGTTTTGTTTTTAAATTCCACATATAAGTGAAATCATAGGATATTTGTCTTTCTCTAACTTATTTCTCTTAGCATTATAGCTTCTCTTTCCATCCACATTGTTGCAAATGGCAAGGTTTCATTATTTTTGATGGCTGAGTAATAGTCCATTGTGTATATATCCCCCTTCTTCATCCATTCATTTGTTGATGGGCACTTAGTTGGCCTCAAGCTTTTTTTTTTCTTTAGATTTTTATTTATTTATTTATTTGTTATACAGAGATCACAAGTAGGCAGAGAGGCATGCAGAAGAGAGGAAGGTAAGCAGGCTCCTCGAGGAGCAGAGAGCCTGATGCGGGGCTCGATCCCAGGACCCTGGGATCATGACCTGAGCCAAAGGCAGAGGCTTTAACCCACTGAGCCACCCAGGTGCCCCTGGCCTCAAGCTTTTAACAGCCCTTTTAATTATATAAGTAATACCTGAAAAATTCCCTTATAACAAAAATAAAGATAAAACAACTTTTATTTTTCATTCCCCTATTCCTGTTCCCTCCATATCTATCTTAATCCTTCTGTTTTGTTTTAAATTTAAATTTTATTTTTAATTGTGATCACAAGGACATGACATTAAATTTACCATCTTAATCATTTTAAGTACAGTCGACTTTTGAACAACCCAGGTGTTAGGAGCACCGATCTTATGTGTGGCCAAAAATCCGTGTGTAATTTCTGATTCCCCCAAAACTTCACTAAGAGCCTCCTACTCACTGGAAGCCTTACAGATAACATAAGCAGTCGATGAACACATATTTTGTAAGCTGTATCTATTATATACTGTATTGCAATGAAGTAAGCTGGAGACAAGAGAAGAAAATCATAAGGAAAAGAAAATACATCTACACGACTGCCTTGTATTTATTGGAAAATATTCACATCTAAGGGGACATGCACAGTTCAAACCCGTGTTGTGCAACAGATCTCTAGAATGTGTTGCTCTTGTAAAAGTGAAAACTATGCCCAATAAACACTACCCCCACCTCCCCTACCCCTGGCAACCACCTTTCTACTTTCTGTCTCTGTGACTTTCACTACTCTATGTACCTCATAAATACGACTGTACAATATTTATCCTTTTGTGACTGCCTTATTTCACTTAGCATAATGACTTCAGGGTTGCTCCATGGTGCAGCACGTGTCAGAATTTCATTCTTTTAAAAATTTTTTAATTTTTAAAGATTATTTATTTATTTGACAGACAGAAATCACAAGTAGGCAGAGAGGCAGAGAGAGAGAGAGAGGAGGAAGCAGGCTCCCTGCTGAGCAGAGAGCCCCATGCGGGACTTGATCCCAGGACCCTGAGATCATGACCTGAGCCAAAGGCAGAGGCTTAACCCACTGAGCCACCCAGGCGCCCCCATTCTTTTCTAAAAGTTGGATCTTATTCCACTATATGGCTATTATTGCTTTTTGTTTATCCCTTCATCTGCTTCCGCTTCTTGGCTGCTGTGATCCGTGTGCAATGAACACGGGTGTGCAAATATCTCTGAAATCCTGCAGTAAATTCTTACTGGGTGGAATTACTGGCTCATAGGGTAATTCTATTTTTTAATTTTTTGAGGAGCCACCAGACTGTTTTCCGGAGCCGCTGCCCCAGTCTGCATTCCGACTGACAAAGCACGAGGGCTCTGATTTCTCTGCATCCCTGCCAACACTTGTTGTTTTCTGTTCTGTTGATAGTGGCCATCCTAATGTGTGTGCGGGGATATCTCACTGTGGTTTTGATTTGCGTTTCTCCAATGATTACTGATGCTGAGCATCTTTGCATATGCTTTTTGGCTGTTTGTGTATTTTCTTTACAGAATTATGTGTTGCGGTCCTTTGGTTATTCTTTTAAATTTTTAAAAATTTTTTAGAGTGGGGAGGGGGAGAGAGAGCGGGAGAGAATCTAAGGCAGGTTTCATGCCTAGCACATCCGAGCCCCTTGCAGTGCTCAGTCTCACATCCCTGAGATCAAGACCTGAGCTGAACCAAGAGTCGGATGCTCAACGAACTGAGCCACCCAGGCACCCCTCCTTTTCTTATCTATTTCTTTTTTTAAGATTTATCCATTTATTTGAAAGAGAGAAAGAAAGAGCATGAGCAGGAGGGGCTGAGGAAGAAGGAGAGAGAATCCCAAGCAGACTCCACACTGAGTGTGGAGCCCACCTCGGGGCTCGATCCCAGGCCCCTGAGATCATGACCTGAGCTGAAACCAAGAGTCAGAGACACTCACCCAGGGACTCCTCATTTTCTTATTTTTAATCAGTTTATTTACTTTTGTTGTTGCTAAGCTGGACCAGATGCATGATTTACAAATAATTTCTCCCATTACATAGGTTGCTTTTTATTAATTTTGATTATTATTGTTTCCTGGGGTGCACAAAAGTTTTTAAGTTTCATGTAACCCCACTTATTTTTACTTCGGTTGCCTATGCTTTTGGCGTCCTATCCAGAAAATCACTGCCCAATTCAATGAGCTGAAGCTTTTCCTGTGTGTTTTCTTCTGGGCATTTAGAGTTTCAGGTTTTAAGTTTAGGTCTTTAATCCATTTTGAGTTTTTTTTTTTTTTTTTTTTTTTTTGTGTGTGTGTGTGTGTGTGTGTGTGTGTGTGTGTGTGTATGGCATAAGGTAAGGGTCAACCTCATTCTTTTGTATGTGGATATTGAGTTTTTTCTCAACACCATTTGTTGAAGGAAATGTCCGTTCCCCACTGTGTGGTCGTGGCACCCTTGTTGAAGATCATTTGACCATATATGCAAGGGTTTATTTCTGGGCTCATTATTCTGTTCCTTTGGTCTGTATGTCTGTCTTCATGCTGATAATGTACTTTCTTAATTACTATTACTTTATAGTAGGTTTTGAAATCAGAAGTGTGAAACCTCCAACTTTTCTTTCTTAATTTAAGGCTGTTTTGGTTGTTTAAGGTCCCTTGAGATTCCCTATGAATTTTACCAATTTTTCCTAATTCTATAAAAAATGCCATTGGCATTCTGATGAAGATTGCTTTGAATCTGTAGATCCCTTTGGGTAGTACAGGACATTTTAACCTTATGTCTTCCAGTCCATATACATAGGATGTCTTCCATTTATTTGTATCTTTTTTTATTTTTTTAGAAAAATTTTTTTTTAGTTTTTAGTGTACAAGTCTCTTACCTCTTTGATTAAATTTATTCCTCAGTGTTTTATTCTTTTTGATGCTAGTGCAAATGAAATTGTCTTCTTAATTTCATTTTCAGATTGGTTATTTTTAACTTATAGAAATGCAATTGACTTTAATGTGTTAATTTTTTATCCTGCCACTTTGCTGAAATTGTTTATTAGTTTTAACAATTATTTAATATGGAATCTTTAGGTTTTCTTTTAAAATCTGTGAGCAGATAATTTTACCTCTTTCATTCTAGTTTGGATGCCTTTTATTTCTTTTTCTTGCTTAATTTCTCTGGCTAGAACTTTCAGTACTCTGTTGAATAGAAGTGGCAAGAGTGGGCATCCTTGCCTTGTTCTGATCTTAGAAGAAAATTATTCAGTCTTCCACTGTTGAATACGATGTTAGCTATAGCCTTTAGTATATTGAGGTAGTTTCCTGCTGTTTCTAGATCGTTGATTGTTTTTACTATGATCAGGGGCTGAATTTTGTCAAATCCCTTTTCTGCTTCAACTGAGATGATGTGGCAGTTCTTTGGTCCTTCATTCTGTGAATGTGGTGTATTACGTTGATTGAATTTCATCTGCTGAATCCAATTTAGCCATAGTGTATAATCCTTTTAATGTGCTGTTGAATTCAGTGTGCTAGTATTTGGTTGAGGACTTTTGCGTCAGAATTCATTGGGGATATTGGTCAGCAGGGTTTTTGTGGGGTCTTTGTCTGGCTTTGGTATCAAGGTAATGAATGTTGACCTCATAGGATGAGTTTAGAAGTGTTCCCTCCTCTGTATCCAGATCCTTTTCATGTACTTACAGAGGTGTGTCTATGTACAGAAATCTGTAGTTTTGTTTAGAATCTTTTCTTAAAACTTAAATGATCTCAGACTAGGCAGATTTATTTTGTTTGGTTTGGTTTTCATGCAAGTGTCAGGTGGAGAGCTTTTCATGGTGGTACACACTGAGGCCTCTCCATTCTTTTAGGTGGCCACACAGTCTTTAATTCGTGTGCAATTTGTCTTCTATGTCTCAGGCACTGTGCTAACCTTTAGGTGTCATGCGGGAAACACAGTGTTGGTATAAACCTGTGAACAAGACAAGCACGACCTCTGCCCTCAACGAGCTTACATTCTAGTTGGACAAAAAAGACAGTAGCCCACTGTGTAAGTTAATTTCTGATTATGGTAAATGCTATGATGAAAATAAAAGGGTCATGTGATGACATGGCCTGGAGGTTGGACGGTTCTTGAGTTGGTCAGGGAAGGCTTTGGGGAGCCATCGATGTGACATGTACATGTTTGTTGAGTAAATGAATGGATACATCAATAAAATATTGACCAAATGAATAAGTAGAAGTGAGTTGGTTTCTGGTAGGAACATGTTTATCATCCCATAATGGATATAGCTTTATACAGCTATAGCTTTCTATAGATAGTTAACTGTCTTCCAAGGATAGGCCATGGGAGAGATAAGACCAGCTGTCCCAAGGTTTGATGATGTTCTAGCTCAAGAAAGAGCCATGTGAGTCAACTTTGGAGTTTTTGCTACTGGGTAATTTGAAGCTTTGAAGTTCATAAGCAGATGGCCTTGTGCTAAAGGGAGGGTTTTAGAGATGAGATTCCATGAGTTGAGTGTGGCTGATGTCACCTGCGTACCACCACCCGGCAGAGATAGTTACAGGACGTGTACCTGTAGGGAAGGTTGGACTGAGAAAAAGGGATGAATTGAAGGGCACTGGAAAAAGTGAGGAGTAGCTAAGTGGCATCAGACCTTCCCAGAACAGGGCCACCATTGGGGATCATGGTATCAGCTCCCTCTTTTTATCTAAGGTTGGCTAAGAGTGAGAAAGCCCTGTTAAGCCTCCATTTCCTCTCAGAGGGACACAGATAGGAGTAGCTCCATCAGGAAGGCTGGAAAGCCATGGGAGCCACCCAGACCGAGCTAATGTCAGGCCAGAGACACCATTCTAAGTGACACTGTAGCCTTTTGGCCCCGGGCAGATAGGAGTGGCTAAGGACTGAGTGGCCAGCCCAGAGCATATCCTGTGGCTTTGCCCCTAGAAGCGTGACAGTAGCAACTTCTGGCCAGAGATGAGACTTCTCACTTGTCAAGGTCTTGTGTAACAGCACCCATGGGGATTTGGCTGGGTTTTCATGAACTGCTAACCTCATGGGGGTGTTCTTATGTTTCTCTTTGGATCCCCAAAGGAAGTTACATATCCATGGAGACAGACACATATTTTCTCTGAAAACTCACTGTGTGACTATGGCCCCTTAAACATATTCTCCCATAATCAGGCATGGATTCAAACCACTTGAAGTACGGCACCATTTGGAATCCTCCAATAGGGATGCCTGGGTGGCTCAGTTGGTGAAGCCTTTCACTTCCACTCAGGTCATGATCTCAGGGTCCTGGGATCAAGCCCCTGCCTCAGGTTCCGCACTAGGGAGGGAGTCTGCTCCTCTCTCTCTCCCTCTGCTTCTCCCTCCACTCCTGCTCTCTAGCTTGCTCTCTCTCTCTCTCAAAACAAAGCAAAACAAACCTGGAAAGGGAGCTGGGAGTCCAGGCTGCCAGCCTGTGACATTTCACATGCCTTCCAAACTCTCTGGACAGCAGCTCGCTCACCTATAACATGATGAGGCTGGACTAGAGGATTTCAACTGCTTCTTCCAGCATGAGATCCAATGATTAGACGATTTTTGAAAAAGTAGATAGAGTCCCGTGGGGCCCGTGGCGATTTCATGAAAACCACAGAGGTCAAATAGGTCCAAGCCTCTTGGGTTCGGAGGAGGAAATGTAGGACATTATTTACAAGATTTGCTAGATCCTGAAGTCATCGGGTTTGTCAAATATGCAGTGAAGAGGGAAATGAGAAACCCAAGATTAAACATGAAGGGACAAGAAGAAAAGATCAAAGCCTTGGTGCTTTATTCCCCAGTTGCAAAGTGCAGCTGTCGGAACTTCCCCCCAAGGCGCTGCCCCCCCCCCCGCCCCCCACTCCCCTCAGGCTATTGGGAGCCGGTTCTTGAATGCAGCCGCAGAATAAAGACCCAAGAGCCCCGCCCTATTCAATGGCATTTCTCTACCCTTTAGGGACTGTGCTAGCAGCCAGTTGGATCCTGAATCTCAGGGAGCCTCTCATCTTGTTGCCCCTTTTCCTTTGTTCCTAACTCTGGAGGACCGGGCTTCATTCCTGGCAGAGTCCTGCAGAAGACATGGGTGGGCGACTCTGATGGTCAGCGTTTGGGTTATCTCTAGTTTTTCCAGTTTGGGACCAGTTTGTTCCCAATGGTGTGAAAGTCTCTTTTCAAGGAATTGTTCCGAATATTTGGTAGGAATAAGAGATGGCTGCAGAGTTGGCTCTAGTTCCTTCCACTGCAGATGAAGCTATGGTAACATTGAACTATTTCCTCAATGCAGTGGAGCACAGAAGCTAAAGGGAGCTGTATCTCTCACTTGGCCACAGAAATTAAGTGCAGGGAGCAGAAGTTTGGGAAATTGGGTTTTAATCTTTGTGATAATTTTTTTTTGCAGTAATTAAAAAAAAAAGAATAACAACTTGGAATATTCTGCTTTTTATTTTGATGTTACTTGGTCTAGAGTAGGTAGCCAATGGTGGAAGCCCTTGCAGAGGACCCACATTCCATATAGACCACGGCGTCTACACTGTGAAATCGAGGAAGGGATGCCCAAGGTCCTGGGTTGTGGAGTTGCAAACATCGTTCCTGCCAAAGTGGAAGGCCAGGACCACCCTGGACAGCACCATGACTCAAAAGATTGGGTCCTGCCAAAGCCACCTGTATTCATCAGTCAGGGCCATGGTGGCCACAGGGAAGGTGAGGCCAAGGAAAGGGATGTGGGAATAGTTATACTTCAGAGACAGTGAAAGTCAGGTCCATACCATCATAATAATGAGAGTCAAATGAATTTTTTCGTTTCCCAAGTGCCTATAAAAATTATCTTTACACTATACTGTAGTCTCTTACGTGTGCAAATAGCATTATGTCTGAAATAACAATGTACATACCTTAATTTAAAAACAATTTGGGTTTAGGTCCTGGCGGAGTCGCCAAAAATAAATAAATAAATAAATAAATAACAAATAAAAAGAATTTCGGGGTGCCTGGGTGGCTCAGTCATTAAGCAGCTGCCTTTGGCTCGGGTCATGATCCCAAGGTCCTTGGATCGAGTCCCGTATCTGGGTCCCTGCTCCACGGGAACCCTCCTCTCCTACTCCCCTTGCCTGTGTTCCCTATCTCGTTGCCTCTCTCTTTCTCAAATAAATAAATACATTTTAAAGGTAAGAAAAAAGATTTTGTTGCTGAGAAATGTTAGCCGTCATCTGAGCTTCCAGCCAGTTGTCATCTTTTTGCTGGTGGAGGGTCCCGCCTCCATGTTGATGGCTGCTGACTGATCAGGGTGATGGGTGCTGAAGGTTGGGGAGGCTGTGGCTGTGGCTGTGGCCGTTTCCCAAAATAAGACAACAGTGAAGTTTGCTGCATCGATTGGCTCTTCCTTTTCACAAATGATTTCTCTGTAGTTTGTGAAGCTGGCTGATAGCATTTTACCCGCAGCAGAACTTTCAAAATTGGAGTCCATCCTCTCAAACCCTGTGGCTCTCTTATCAACTAGGTTGGTGTAATATTCTAAAAATGTTGTTGTCATTTCAATAATCTTCACAGCATCTTCACTGGAAGTAGATTCTATCTCAAGAAACCACCCTCGGGGCACCTGGGGGGCAATGTCGGTTGATTGTCTGCCTTCATCTTAGGTCCTGATCCCCGGGTCCTGGGATCGAGCCCCATGGCAGTGTGGAGCCTGCTTGAAAGATTCTCTCCCTCTGCCCCTCCCCCCAAGATAAAACAATAAGTCTTAAAAAAAATAGAATGGTGAATCCTTTCCAGAAGGTTTTCAATTTACGTTGCCCACATCCATTAGAGGCATTATTATCTTCGGCAGCTCTAGCCTTACAAAATGTATTTCTTTTAAAAAATATTTTTTTAATTTATTTCTTTGAGAGAAACAGATAGCAAGAGAGAGCATGAGCGGGGGGGTGGGGTGGGGGGTGGGGAGAGGGAGAAGCAAGGTCCCCGCTGAGCAGAGAGCCTGATGTGGGGCTCGATCCCAGGACCCTGAGATCATAACCTGAGCTGAAGGCAGCGGCTTAACCCACTGAGCCACCCAGGTACCCCCAAAATGTATTTCTTAAATAAGACTTAAAAGTTGAAATGACTCCTTGATCCATGGGTTGCAGAATGGACGTTGTGTCAGCAGGCATGGAAATAACATGAAGGTCATGGTCTATCTCTGTCAAAGCCCTTGGGTGACCAGGTCCTTTATCAGTCAGCAGTCACATTTTGAAAGAAAAATTTTTATTTCCTGAGTAGTCGTTCTCAACAGTGGGCTTAAAATATTCAGTCAACCATGTTGTTTGCAAACAGCTGTGTTGTCATCCAGGCTTTGTTGTTCCATTTATAGAGCACAGACAGAGTGGATTTAACATGTTTCTAGGATTTTTGGAATAGGAAATGAGCCCTGGTTTCACCTGGAAGTCAAAGGCTGCATGAGCCCTTAACAAGAGAGTCACACTGTCCTTTGAAGCTTTGAAACCAAGCCTTGACTTCTCCTGTGTAGCTACGGAAATCCTGGCTGGCATCTTCTCCAAGATAAGGCTGTTCCATCTACATTGAAAATCTGGTGGTTAGTGTAGCTAGCTAGATCTTCTGGATAACTTGTGGCTTCCCCTCATACTTTTCTGTTCTGGAGACGGCTTCTTTCCTCACATCTCATGAACCAACCCCTGCTAGCTTCCAACTTGTCTTCTGCAGCTTCCCCACATCTTTCAGCCTCCACAGAATTCAAGAGAGTCTGGATTTTGCTCTGGGTCAGGCTTTGGCTTAAGGGAATATGGTGGCTGGTTTGATTTTCTCCCCAGACCACTCAAACCTTCTCCACATCAGCAAGAAGGCTATTTTGCTTCCTTATCATTTGTGTGTTCATTGGACTAGCATCTTAAATTTCCTTCGAGAACTTTTCCTTTGCCTTCACTATTTGGCTGCGTAGTGCAAGAGGTTTATCTTTAGGTAGAGCTCAGCCTTTGGTGTTCCTTCCTCACTAAGCTTAATCATGCCTAGCTTTTGATTTAAAATGAGAGACATGTGACTCTCCCTTTCACTTGAACACCTAGAGGCCACTGCAGTTATTAGTAGGCTTAACCTTGATGTCACTGTGTCAGGGAATAGGGAGTCCAGAGGAGAGGGAAGCTTGTGGCTTGCTGGTCAATGGAGCAGTCAGAACACATGCTTTTACCAGTTAAGTTTGCCATCTTATAGGGGCATGGTTCATGGTGCTCCCCAAATAACTACTGTAGTGACATACGAGGTCATGGATTGCCACTCGCCATTACAAATATAATAATTAAAAAGTTTAAGGAGTTGTGAGAAAAAGAGAGTTTGTGAGAAAAAGTTTGAAGAGTTTGTGAAAAAAAAGAGTTTGTGAGAAAAAGTTTGAGAGTTTGTGAGAGAAAGTTTGAAGAGTTTGAAAACAAGTGAGAGTTTGTGAGAAAAAGTTTGAAGAGTTTGTGAGAAAAAAAAAAGAGTTTGTGAGAAAAAGTTTGAGAGTTTGTGAGAGAAATTTTGAAGAGTTTGTGAAAAAAAGTGAGAGATTGTGAGAAAAAGTTTGAAGAGTTTGTGAGAAAAAAAAAGAGAGTTTGTGAGAAAAAAAGTCTGTGAGAATTACCAAATAATGACACAGAACCATGAAGTGAGCAGATGCTTTTGGGAAAATGGCAACTGTAGACTTGCTTGACACTGGATCACCACAGACCTTCAGTCTGTAAAAAACACAGTGGTCACAAAGCGCAGTGAAGTGGGGTGTGTAAACCGAGGTATGCCTGTCGCCTCACAAAGCAGCTGTGGGGATCAAGGGCCCGGGCACACCCCATCCTGGGGTAATAAGGGAGTGGCAACTGGAAACTCCACGGATGAGAAGGTGCTTGGGGAGCTGCCAGGTTAGGAAAGAAGAAAGAGATGAAGGCATGTGTTGAGGGGGTATGCTAATGATATGACAACGCTGGAAGAAGGGCAAGAAAGAGACTCACAAAGAGAGAAAGAGAGACACAGACAGAGGTGGTGGTGATGTGGCTCCAAGTAATGAAAATATTTTAAGTAAGAGCAGAGCTATTTATCTTTTTCCTCAGATTGGGCTGGGGAGACTTGACTGGGGGGTGTGGCTTGAAGGCCTGGCCACACTGGCCTCCTTCCCCATCCTGCCCGGTCCTGTTATGCTCCTGAGGCTTTGGTCAGAGGATTCTCTCAGTTCTGACCTCTTGCTCTGGTGGCCTGCCTGTCCTTCCTCTATCCCCTTCCCTGCCAACTTCTGGTGCCTTCTGTGTCTCCTCTTTCTTTCTTTGGCTTTCCTCAAAACTTGGCCGGCACTACCTCCCCGGGAGCTGCCCTAAAGTCTCCCATGTTTAGTACCTCTACCAAAATTGAGGATTGGGCAAGACCCAAGGCTTCCAAGGCATGGTGACAAGGAAGGACACTGAATATGTTGTGTGGGCAACAGGAATGTTGGCCTTTCTCTGCACAACTGACAAGCAATCCGGAGCCGCCGAGTTTGTCAAATGTAGCTCTTACCCCCTGCTGACGTCCTCTGGGGCCTCCCATGAAGACGCTTCAGACCATCGGCTCCCAGTCTTGCTGCAGATGGGCTTTAATAAGGTCACGCTAATGGTATTTCGTCCATCGCGGTAAGATCTATAGACGGCCCGAGTCGGCACACATAGGGGAAACCCCCCAAAAACCAAATATAAAGCCACCTCGGGTTTACTAGCCCCAAAGTGAACATGCCTTATAGACTCCAAATGTGTAAACCAGGATTGTCAGCTCTTCATGCCTCTAGCTGATTTCCCAAGCCCTAATAACCCTATCAGCAACATGTGGCCCTTCGAGCCCCTCCTGGAGGTGACAACTGTGGATAAAGTTTGCCAAGGATGGCAGAAAAGGGACCACACTTTTCGAGACCTCAGCCCGGAGAGATGGTGAGCCTATTGCCAAGCAAGCCCCTCAAAAAAAAAAAAAAAAAAAAATCAGGCCCCGTGCTGTGACCAGGCCGAGTGTGCTTACATGAACGGCAAGGGGGAAATATTTGACATCAGGACTGTTGTATAAAGTACAGGACATGTGTTTGCCAGAATTATGACAACCACTACTTTCTGTAAACCCAGGGAAGGGCCTCTGCAGGATTGCCAGGAATGCTTTGGAAACCTGGTCTTATTCCTGCAGCTCTGTGTCCCCCTACCACCCTCCCCCAACCCCATACCCCTCCAAGTCCTCACTCAACTTTTGGTAGTATTTAGAAGGCCTTGGTCATCACTGAAGGCAAATGATAGAACACAGATTTTGAAAAGGACAGCTTTGCCATTGCCAACATCATGGGCATTGTTTGTTAGAGTTTATTGGTTTTGGATGAGAGTAGGAAGGAGGAGGAAAACCATCAAGCCCTCCTGCTAGAACTCTGTGAGCCACAGGACCTGGATTCTGCTGGGCCAGCATCTGCCAGCGCTAAAGCAGGCCCTTTCTTTCTCGGTCTTTCTCTGTGCACTGTTTCCTGGTGCTCGCTTTCTCTGCATAGACAGAAGCAAACACAGAGATTCTAAATGGTGTTTGGGCCCCTCCTGGCTTTCTTGTCATGTTGCTTAAATGCTTTAAAAGAAAAAAAAAAAGGAAGAAGAGCAAAGCTGAAATTTCGGAGAGATTCTTATTTAATGCTGCATTGTAGAGAAGAATTTCTGGTATGACAGTGGGTTGGGTATAGACTAAAGGTCTAGAAAGTCTCTTCCCCTATGACCATCCTAGGATTCTTTGATGTCAGTATATCCTAAGGAAGAAAAAAAAATATCAATGTTGTCTTCAGGGAGAAGAATTTGATCATGTTGTTCAGGTTTCATTGTGAAATTATGAAGACTATTGTAGATATTTCAACCAGTCAGGATGTCACACCCGCGTGGTGTACGTACGGATGTCACGCACATTGTGTCTTTGTGTATATGTGTGACTGTCTTGCAACTTGAACGTGAATCCTGTCCAGGACTGGGGTACTTCTTAAGAATCTGGTATTTCTTCAGATAAACACTAGGTGGCATGGAGAACTTGATAAATAGAAAACACTAATATCACAAATTGGAGAACAGAGGATGACCCTCTCTTTCAATTCGCAGCCACTGTAAAATCTCCCCGTCAAAGTTCAAGAGAGACACATCAGCAATACGGGGAATGTTGCCTAATGACACGTTCCCAAGGAGAACTGGGCTGAAGGAATTCGTTCACAAAATCTCTTTGTATAATCTTTTTCTTGAGTATCACTTTATAAACACGATGATAAATTCAAAAACATAATTGTTACCATGACCAGATTCCTTAATAGAAAACAGTCTATTTCTGTCAGTGCGGACGTGTTTTTCATTTGAGAAATCCGGACAGACTTTTCTCCTCCCTCTTTTCCTTTATGAAATCAGCCAAGGGAGCGGGGGGGGGGGGCAGCGGGGAGAAACAAAGCAGACTCTGATCACTCTCCTCCAAACATCCGTTTGGGTGAAAAAGCAGAATTTTCCGTGCCATTTTGACCTTCCTAACATGTTCATTTCCCTGCTATCGGGGCTGAGAGAGGCTTGACTATCTTTGCCATGATCTGAGTGGGAAAACCTAGGCAGCAGGTGTCCTCGCTAGAGTTCAATGGCTAGACCACTCCTGCTTGGCAGATCCTGGAGGGAAAAGCAAAGCTCCATCACACCAAGACATGCTTCTGGCCTTCTAGTCCTCAAAGGTGCCCGAACATGCATCATTTGCAGCCACGGAGCAATGCCATGGCCTGACCCTTGCCAGGCAAGCCACAGGCTCGAGTCAGAGGTTAAAGATTGTGTTCCTTCGACCAATGGAGAGTGGCATCTTCCAGGTACAATTTCTGAGAAGAGGAGGCAGGCAGAAGTCATCCAAAAGGCTTCAGCTATGCTAAGGGCAGCTCTCTTGAAATCCCACACCTGCTCGGAGACCTGCAGTAGATAACCGAGTCCCTCAGGTCTGGTTTTCTTAGAGACAGCGCTCAGGTGCCCGGCAACCCAAGTGTGAGGCTCTGCTCTGCCCTTGACCAGCTGTGTGATCTCTCTGACCCTCGCTGAGCCTCTGCGTCCTCTTCTGTGATATGGGAACAAGATGGGTTGTGTACAGGAGGAGCAGATCAAAGGGGAAGGCACTTTTTCGGCTGTGTCATTACCACAGTGTCATTTTTTCGAGAAGGAGTGGGAGAATCCAGACCGCGCTTCTCTTGCCTTCTCAGTCTGAGCAGAAGCAGCAAGAATGGGACAGTCCAAGTGAGCAGCCTGATCCCAGGAGCGTGACCCCAGCTGACTGTCCTCCCCTCCAGCATTTAGAAGATGGCACCCTGAATTTTTGCATTTTCTAAGTCTCTCCCTCTTGTCCCCTCACAGAGGAAATTTTGCGCCCATGATCTCTTTTCAACCCGCGTTAAAGAGCAGACTCGTACCTGTCCACTTTTTGTTAATTAAATCATGTCACTCTCCAAGGAAGAGAATTTAAAACTAACACAAATAGACCAGCAGAAGCTAACAGGTGTTTTCAACTCGAAGGAATATTTCCTTTTTTGAGGGTTTTGGGGACATTGTTTTAAAAATTGTTATCATCTGGTAGCATTTTCTCTGCCACTTTGGACATCTCTGTTTTTCTGTTTCTTCTCTAACCCTGGGAAGGAAGCATTTGCTAACACAATTTCAGCAAGGATTATGTCCACTTTGTTAGTTACTGCATCCTCAAAAGGGATGGTCTGGGGCGCCTGGGTGGCTCAGTGGGTTAAGCCGCTGCCTTCGGCTCAGGTCGTGATCTCGGGGTCCTAGGATCGAGTCCCGCATCGGGCTCTCTGCTCGGCAGGGAGCCTGCTTCCCTCTCTCTCTCTCTGCCTGCCTCTCCGACTACTTGTGATTTCTCTCTGTCAAATAAATAAATAAAATCTTAAAAAAAAAAAAAAAAGGGATGGTCTGGTTTAAAAATTAATCAGGGACACCTGGGTAGCCCAATCAGTTAAGCATTGGCCTTCAGCTCAGGTCATGATCCCAGGGTCCTTGGATCGAGTCCTGAGTCAGGCTCCCTGCTCAGCAGAGTCTGCTTCTACCTCTCCCTCTGCCTGCTGTTCCCCCGCTTGTGCTCTCTTGCTCTCACTCTCTGTCTCTGGCAAACAAAACAAAACAAAAACCCTTTAAAAAATAAATAAAACTTTATCACATAGGGGTTTCTGGGTGGCTCAGTTGGTTCCTCTGCCCTTCCCCTGCTCATGCTCTCTCTTTCTGACAAATAAACAAATAAAACCTTTAAAAAAACTATACCACATGCTAAATGATCAGTTTTGCAAATGTGGATTTTTTTTTTTTTCCTGAGGGAGAGTCCCTCAACATTTTACGGTGAAAATTTTAAACATGTAGCAAACTTGAAGTATTTTTTTCAGTGGCTATCCATACACCAACACCTGAATTTGGCCCCCAGCGTTGGACTGTGTTGGTTTTGTCATTGATGGATCCAAACATCCCTCTGCCATCCATGAATCCACCTTCCTTTCTTGACCCACAAGAGTGGGCTTGGGCCAATTGAATTTGCTCAAAATGAGAGCGATCTAAGGGACTCTTGCAAAGCTTTCACTCTTTTCCTATTTACTTTAAAAGAAAAATTGGGATGCCTGGGGGGCTCAGTGGGTTAAGCATCTGCCTTCAGCTCAGGTTGCGATCTCGGGGTCCTGGGATCAAGTCGGCTCCCTGCTCTGCCAGCCTGCTTCTCCCTTTCTTCCTATGCCTCTGCCACTCTCTCTCTCTCTCATGCATAAATAAATAAAATCCTTAAAAAAGAAAAAGGAAAATCACTGTTCCCCCAAAGACTTCATTTTCCCTGGTGAACTTCTGCGTAGACACAAATACAGGGGCTTTGTGCCTCCTCGGGCAGCTGTGCTAATGGACTGTTAGCCTTGGCCCAGTGAGCCCAAGGTCAGACTGTTCCAGTTCTGTGCTGGGCCTGTGGCTCAGACTACATGAAGAGCTTTCCGGGGCTCTGGTGGCTTAGATTACCACCTAGGTGACCACACGAGTGACTGGCCAGCGGCATGAGTGTACTATTGCTGCCTCTCCTGCCGCTGCATTCTCCTTGAAGTCAAATTCATGTCAGTTTCACCATCATTTCCCTGGGGTGTTGCCCTTCATCCTCCACCTGTATGCTTTGATCTTGCTTTTTAGTGGCCCTTCTTTATCATACCCACAGAAAATGTAGTAGGCGCCGTCTGACTATCTGCTCCGAGCTAGCCTACCCCCAAATACTCTATAAGTATTCTAAAGAGCTCAAAAAGTTTTTCTTTTTTTGGAGTTGTTGTCTTACTGCTTAATATGTATTCATAAAGTATTCCAGCAAAAGAGGCTGTAGCTTCTGGGGAAAAACCAACCTATTACAGCGGGTTTTTGTTTGCGATTTGTTTTGTTTTGTTTCGTTTGTTTTTTTAGTTTCAGAGGTAGAGTTTAGTGATTCATCAGTTGCATAGAACACCCAGTGCTCATTGCATCACGTGCCCACCCATTTGCCCCGTCCCCCCACCGTCCTAGCTCCCCTCCAGCAACCCTCAGTTTCTTTCCTAGAGTTAAGAGTCTCTCATGGGCTGCCTTCCTCTGAATTTTCACCTTATTTCATTTTTCCTTCTCTTCCCCTACATTCACCTGTTTTGTTTCTTAAATTCCACATATTAGTGAAGTCATATGATGGGTTTCTCTGACGTAAAAGCACTTCTTAATAAAAATTTTTAATTGCATTGTAGTAGATCTCGGAGAGGAGAACATGACTGAGGGTTAGCTAAAGATATTTATACTAAAGTGTGAATGGCTGATAGACTCTTGTCTTCCCAGGGAGTAATTGCATTTTAAAGGAAAGGGGCTTATCAGCTCAAAGGGGTCTTAAAGTGGTAGTGTATGTGGGCTATCACAATGAGGCTCATCCTAGTGACCCTTGCCTACTTCTGGACCTGTGCTCCCTCAGTTCCCTTTACCTTTATGTACACAGAGCAAGGACTTGTTATCTCTCTTTTCAGAGCATTTGCCAATCTCTGCCCTAGAGCTTCTCCCTTTGTTTTGGGTTTGCTTCCTGTGCCACTGCCTTAAGTAAATAACATCTTCAAGGGTCTTAGGTAGTTTCTGGAAAGTTTAGGAGTTTTCTAAGCATGGAACAGATACACAGAACATCTGGATGATAGGCTCTTGGCAATGCTTCAGGGGTCCCATTGTCACTGACAGATGGGTCCCATCTGCCGGGATGGGCATTTGGAAGCCCTTGAAGTTAAAAAGTCTCTGTTTTAATGGTTTATCTCAAATGAAATTTGGGGGGTATAGATCTCAATATGGTGCTCCCGCTTTCTGTGCTGATTTCCAAATCTTCACAAGGCACCAAATGCTTGTTCTTCATTTAAAAGTGATTACTTCTATATTAGAAAGCTTTATTCAGGTTTCATTGCCAACATAACCATAAGGGCCCCTCCAAAACCAAAATAGTTACAATGATCTTTTGTACTTGTTATAATATATGTTTTTTAAAAGCACTTTTATGTACATTATCTTATTTGAGACTCACAGCAGCGTTGATGGATATGTAGAGCAGAAATAGAGTTAACCACTTTATAGAAGAGGAAATGGAGCCCCTGAGAACTGAAATGACTCACTCAGGGTCACACAGCTAATGAGTAGTGGAACTCAATCTCAGATCGCCTGTCTCCTCTACTGTAGGACCACACTAACTGAGTTGATAAGGAAAGCCAACTTCTGAGAATACTGCTTGTGTAAAACAGGAAGATTTGGGTTGCAGACAGTTGTATCTGGTCTTGAGCTTGGATGGTAGTACTTCCAGTCTTCCCCCATAACTGGGCTTGATGATGTAAACTCGGCAGAATGCTCTAGCTAAGAATTATTACAGAAGAAGTATGTTGAGCTCTAGGGCCAGCATGTTGTATGAGATCCAGGTGGGATCTTTGCGCTGTCCACTCCTACAAAACAGGATTAATCCCATGCCAGCAGATGACTCGCTACCACAAATCTCAAGACAGAATGGATTAACAGTAGTCCAAGCCACTTGGCCATCGTAATTCTCCACTTGGGTCACCTTGTGAGTCTCTCAGACCAATCACTCCACCTACCTTAGTAGACCAGAGGGTTCACAGGGTTACATTGTTTCTGTCATCTCTATAGAGAAGTGACCCACTTTGGATGCTGAGAACAAACTGGGGAAGAGCTGATTTCCAGTCTTCTCTGAAGACTCACATGCTGTTTTCCCAAGAGCCTCTCACTGGCATTCAAGCCAAACATTATAGACAGGGCCTGATTACAACACTGTGTTTGCTGTGATTTCAAAGAGAACTTGAAAATCAAACCCAATCTCTTATTGATGACCTTTGAACCCTTCTCTACTGTGGTTGAGTCACTGAAGTGGAACAGATACAAATAATATTGTTTATCTTTAGGCTGGATCTACTTGTCATTGAAATAATTGGTTGAAAAGTAAAAAATGTAGCTAAAGAAGCTGTATGTATGTATGTGTGTCTGAACTAGCTAGAAATGCAGTGAAATCATCTGTACCTACACACCGAAATCAGGAGACTGGTTTGTAAGCAAAGACGCAACCTAGTTTTAGAACATGTCTAGCCCATCAAATAGGATAGCTAAAAGAAGGTCACTTCTTTGGGGGGGGAGGGTCAGATGCAAATGACAGATCAAACTAGGGAGGAAGACTTCCTTTTAAAGAAATGGCTTTATCAAAGATAATCAAAAGAGATTTTGATATCGTGCCCTACTCTAAAACCCAACTCCTGCCACTCTGCCCCAGGATCTGTCTTTGATGCTGAAAATCTTACATGATCAGAACTGATTTGGGTCTCAGCATTCAGCAGCAACCACCAAGTCAACCTGTGATCCAAATCATTCAGATACCGTGCAAGAAACCGGTCATGGAAAGCTTAATTTTTTCCCCTTCATCCCCAAATTTCTCAACCTCATTTGGACAGAAATGGAAAATGACATTTCAAACTTTAATCCCTTAATATGTAGTCTGGTTCTTTCCAAAGGTTGCAAGGTTTCCAAGTTCTGGAATTCATAACTAACTAACCATATGGAAACAGAATGTTCTACATATCTTGGCTTCCCGAATATTGTCAGAGTACGAGGGACTCTCTGTTGACACTGCCCAGGACCATGCGTGCAGGCAGTCCAATGTGCAGCTTTGCTCCTTGCCAGGGCAAACCCTTTCCTCTCATGTCCCTACTGAGCCAAGTTCATCGAGTGTTACATTTCTACCACCAAGCCTCTGCCCTTGCGGTTCCCCCACCTCCTGGCCCCCCATCCAGGATGTCCTCCTTGCTTATCTTTCTAGATCCATCCCTGATTCTACCTTCCTGTGATGATGGCTTTGATTGCTCCAACCAATAAGGATCTCTCTAATGCCTCCTGGCTCTTGGAATTCATTATCTCTATCACACAAGTCAAGATTCCTTCTTCGTCTTGCTGTCCCGCCCACCCTGCTCCAGACCATTTCAAATTACATGATGACCACACAGCTCAACTCCCAAACTAGTCTCTCAGAGAGCAAGAGTGGGCTGGCTGTATCTTCACTTTGGGGCCCCTCCTCTTTCTAGAGCAGTTTAAACGCCTCTCTGCTCTTCCCTCAGTTTCTTCATCTAGCAGGAACAGTGGTCTCTTTCAAAGGGTTGGGAGAGAACATTTGCAAATGTGCCACCAGCCCAGTGCCTGGCACGTAGTAAGCAGGTGACCACTGGTGGATATTTTTATACTTCTCCACGGTATCTACTCTGTGCCGGGCACACACCGGGTAATGGATCAGGCCTTGATTAACTGATAGATGCTTAATGCAGTATTCCTGAGAATTTGACAATAAAATATTTCTAGCATTATAAGGCTGGGAAAGCTCATTAAGAAGAAGTCATCTCACTATGATGTATTTATTTATTTTTAAAGATTTTATTTATTTATTTGACAGAGACAAGAGAACGGGAGCATAAGCAGAGAGAGTGGCAGGCAGAGGGGGAGGAAGAAGTGGGCTTGATCCCAGGACCCCAGGGTTAGAACCAGAGCTGAAGGTACCTGTGTGTGTATGTATGTATGTTTGGATGGATGGATGGACGGACCGATGGATGGATGGATTTATTTAATGATGTATTTATCGATAGGGACATACGTTTACTGTTACTAAGCCAAAAGGCAGTTTCTTAAATGGAATGTTTAGGGTGTGTATGCATTTATGTGTGTGTATAGTTTTTTTTAATTGAGAAATATACACCAAAATGCTAACAGCGGTTCTCTCTGAGTGGTAGAATTCTAACCAGTTCTAACTTTCATTTTGCTTATCTGGATTAATTTTCTATTATGAATATATACTACTTATATAAGTAAGACATCATAAATGATTTTTAGATTATCATATATGTATTTTTAAAAGTCTGAATATAGATCAGCGTGGGAGGTAGGGAACATGCAAAAATGGAAAAAATTGGGGTCTTGGGACATGGGTGCTTTCTCTCCACCCAAAATTTACTCTTTTGCTATTGTTTCATTAACTTTACAAATTGAGTTTTTAGTTTATAGAAGTCATGCTCTATGACTCTTCTCTCTATTCCTATGCTTTTATGCTGATCATTCATTTCTGGTCAGTAAATGGTTAGGTTGTTCTTGACAAATGCTATTCTGAGAAAAGAATCTTTCTCAGCTTCTAGAATTACCTCAATATATAAAATGGACTACCTATGTCTTGGCCAATGTGGTAAAGTTTCTTTCTGGTGGACCCTGATTATTTTGACTCTGTTGCTCGCTCGGTGCCATGTGGATCTTGTCAAGATTTTTCTGAATGGTTCCATGGCTCTGGATACAAGCAGCTCTTGTCCCCGGTAGCCCAGTCAGGAGTCCTGCTTGTGCATGTCACCCCACTTGGGCTGCCCTTCTGTAAGGCTAGAAGCACCATGTCCACCAAGGCTGCCAACGCCCTCGGGATGCACGCCGTCTTTTTTCTCCATTGTCTGCTCTCTTGGCCAATTTACTGCAGTAGACAGCGTGCCACTCCCCCCCATCCCAGCTGTGCCACCTCATCATGGTGGCCAGTTCAGGACAAAGATACACAACTTTGAACTAGATTTGTAGCAGGGGTTTGAGAAGTCAGTGAGGCCAAGACCAAGAAACACAGGGGAGGGGTGAGGAGTCTCATCCCTTTCTCTGTTCTTTGGCTTCAGGAACAGCTGAGCCTACGCTCACAGCCATTGTCTGGATTTTACATTCATAACTGCTTTCCAGTTAACAGCGACAAACAGGAGGCTATTTAAGATGGCAGCGTAGCTCCTGCAACAGACACAAAAAATCTATAGCTTCAAGTGGAAAAAATTCGGTCTCGAAAAGACCGGAACAGTACCTGAACAAGCTCCTCCACAACAAAGGATAAAAGTACATGTAGAGATGAGTAAGATAGACAGAGAAAGAAAGAGAGAGAGAGAGAGAGACATGGCCTTGCCAAAAATACCACCCCAGGTGCCACAACTCACAGTCAGGAGTGATCTCACAAATGTGGAATGTCTCCCTGAGGAGCAAGAGGTTTGTGGCCCACATCAGGCACTTCAAACCTTGGGACCTGTCCTCAAGAGATGGGTGCCCCAAACATCTGGTTTTGAAAACCAATGGGGCATACTTCCGGGGAGGCCACAGGACTGGGGGGAATGGAGGCTTTCTTCCCAAAGAGCTTGTGTACACTTTCACTCGTTCTGGGACCCAGCACAGAAACTGCAGTTTGAACAGCATCTAGACCACAAGGGAAGGTGATTCATCTGCAGGAGGGGCAGGAGGCTGCTGTGTCTCCCTCCAGGCAGGAGAGGTGGGTGGGTGTCATTTTTTTTTTTTTTTTGCATTCTCTCTCTACCCTGCTAGGGCCAGTGGGGGTGCTGTCCCCCAAGCATTACCCCACCACAACCTACTGAAGAGGAGAAGATATTTGCAAGTCGCAATGCAATAAGGGGTTGCTGTGCTAAATATATAAAGAACTCCTACAACTCAATAACATAAAGCACCAAACAGTCCCATTAAAAAATGAGCAGAGGATCTGAACAGACATTTTCCCATCAGTGGACATCGGGAGGCCAACAGACACATGGAAAGGTGCTCGACATTACTCATCATCAGGGAAATGCAAATCCAAACAACAGTGAGATCTAACCTCACACCTGTCAGATGGCTAGTATCAAAAAGACAAGAAGCAAGTGTGAGGATGTAGATGAAAGGGAACCCTCATACAATGTGGGTGGGAATGTAAACTGAGGCAGCCACTATGGAAAACAGAATGGAAGTTCCTTAAATAATTTAGAATTAAACCAGCACTTTGAGCCAGCAGTTCCATATCTTTTTTTATCCAAAGAAAACAAAAATACTAATTCAAAAAGATATATGTACCTATATGTTCATCACAGCCTTATTTATAATAGCCAATATATGGAAACAAACTAACGTCCACTGATGGATGAATAGATAAAGAAGATGTGATAGACACACACACACACAGACACACACACAATGGAATACTACTCAGCTGTTAAAAAAAGAAATCTTGCCATTTGCAGCAACATGGATGGACCTTGAATGTCTTATGCTAAGTGAAATGTCAGACAGAGAAAGACAAATACCATACGATTTTACCTATATCTGGAATCTAAAAAATAAGGCACATGAACAAAGGAAACAAAACTCACAGAGAACGGATTAGTGGTTGCCAAGATGAGAGGTGGGTTAGGCAGTGGGTAATATGGGTGAAGGGGATCAAGAGGTATGAACTTCCAGTTATGAAACAAGTCATGGGGACATAAAGTACAATATGAGGACTTCATATTGCAAATTTGAAAGTTGCCAAGTAAGCCTTTACAGTTCTCATTGAAGAAAAAAAATAATGTTGTAAACACGTGACAGAGGGCAAAGAGACAATGTATGATCATTTCACAATGTATACCAATGTCAAATCATTATGTTGTATACCTTTAATATAATGTATTTCAATTATACTTCAGTAAAAAAAGAAATAAAAAACAACATGAAGTATTTATTGAGTGCTTACTATGAGTAAGCCACTTAACTATACAAGGGAACTGTCCAGTGATCAAAACTGACCAAAGTTCCTTTCCCCATGGACTTTATTTTTCTTTTTTCTCCAAATTTCCATTTGCATTCTAGCTAGTTAACATAGAGTGTAATTTTGGATTCAGGAGTAGAATTTACTGATTCATCGCTTACATGTAACAGCTGGTGTTCATTACAAGTGCCCTCCTTCCTCCCCATCCCCCAATCTGGCCCAGCCCCAACTCCCTCCATCAACCCTCAGTTTGTTCTCTAGCGTTAAGAGTCTCTTATGGTTTGCTTCCCTCTCTCCTTTTCTTTTTCCCCTTCCCATATGTTCATCTGTTTTGTTTCTTAAATTCTACATATGAATGAAATCACATGATATTTGTCTTTCTCTGACTGACTTATTTCACTTCTCTCCACATAATACACGCTAGCTCCATCCACGTCATTACATATGGTGAGATTTCATTCTTTTTGACAGCTGAGTAGTATTCCTGTGTGTGTGTGTGTGTGTGTGTGTGTGTGTATACCACATTTGCTTTATCCATTCATCAATGGACATTTGGGCTCTTTCCGTAGTTTGGCTATTGTTGATAGCGCTGTTTAAAACATCGGGGTACATGTGCCCCTTTGAATCAGTATTTTTGTATCTTTGGGGTAAATACCAAGTAGTACAATCGCCGGACTATAGGGTAGTTCTGTTTTTAACTTTTTGAGGAACTTCCACACTGTTTTCCAAAGTGGCTGCTCTAGTTTGCATTCCCACCAACAGTACAAGAAGGTTCCTCCTTCTCTGCACCCTTGCCAACATCTGTTGTTTCCTGTGTTGCTAATTTTAGCCATTTTGACTGGTGTGAGGTGGTAGCTCATTGTGGTTTTGACTTTTATTTCCCTGATGATGAGTGATGTTGAGCATATTTTCATATGACTGTTGGCCATCTGTGCATCTTCTCTGGAAAAATATTTATGTCTTCTGCCCATTTCTTGACTTGATTATTTGCTTTTTGGATGTTGAGTTTGATACATTCTATATAGATTTTAGATATTAGCCCTTTATCAGATAAGTCATTTGCAAATACCTTCTTTCATCTTGTAGGCTGCCTTTTAGTTTTGTTGACCATTTTCTTTGTTGTACGGAAGCTCTTTATCTTGATGATGTTCCAATAGTTGATTTTTGCTTTTGTTTCTCTTCCTCTGGCAATGTGTCTAATAAGAAGTTGCTGCAGCTGAGGTCGAAGAGGTTTCTGCCTGTGTTCTCCTCTAGGATTTTAGTGGTTTCCTGTCCCGCATTTAGGTCTTTCATCCATTTTGAATTTGTGTGTGTATGTGTGTAGTAAGGAAGTGGTCTGGTTTCATTCCTCTGCATATGGCTGTCCAGTTTTCCCAACACCATTTGTTGAAGAGACTGTCTTTATTCCATTGGACATTCTTTCCTGCTTTGTCAAAGATTAGTTGACCATAGAATTGAGGGTCCATTTCTAGGGTCGCTATTCTGTTCCATTGTTCTATGTGTCCATTTTTGTGCCAGTACCACACTGTCTTGATGATCGCAGCTTTGTAATAGAGCTTGAAGTCTGGAATCATGATGCCTCCAGCTTTTTCTTTTTCAGAATTTCTTTGGCTATCTTTTGTGGTTCCATACAAATTTTAGGACTGTTTGTTCTAGCTCCGTGAAATGTGCTGGTGGTATTTTGATAGGGATTGCATTAAATGTATAGGTTGTTTCAGGTAGTATAGACATTTTTAAATAATGTTTGTTCTTCCAGTCCGTGAGCATGGAATTTTCCCCTATTGCTTTGTGCCCTCTTCAATTTCTTTCATAAGTGTTCTATAGTTTTCAGAGTACAGATCTTTTACCTCTTCGGTTAGGTTATTCCTAGAAATCTTATTGTTTTTGCCCTCATGCACATCACATACTCAAACCCAACAATGCCTTTCCAATTCTGATCAAAAAAGAAAATAAAGCAGATGAACTCAGAACCAACTGACTACAGTTTCTCAGCAGAGCAGCAGATCTCGGTGGCCTTCTCTCCTTGTTTCACTTAGGTTGTGTTTCTGCCAGGAAATAAGTATTTTCATTATGAACATCGCTTTTAATCTACTCTGAAAAATCATTTCAGAAGATAGCCCAGTGGCTGGGATTTCAGCTTGTGGAACAGGGATGAGCATCGGAGGTAGACAAACTTCCTAAATGCCCTGAGGAGGTACATGAACTTGTAACCCATCTTACTCCATGTAGGTATACTGCAGGGGGTACAGTTTTCTAATAGCGGTAAAGGAGAGCAACGTCTGGGTGGCTCAGTCAGTTGAGCATCTGACTCTTGATTTCAACTCAGGTCATGATCTCAGGGTCATGAGATTGAGTCCCACAGTGGGCTCCATGCTCAGTGTGGAGTCTGCTTGGGATTCTCCCTCTCCCTCTGTCTCTACCCACAGCCCCCCAAATAAAGAAATAAGATCTTTAAGAAAAAGGAGAATACATGAATGCCACACAAGAGTGCCGAGGTGGCTCAGTCAGTTAATTGCCTGTCTTTGGCTCAGGTCATAATCCCAAGATCCTGGGATGGAGCCCCACATCAGGCTCCCTGCTCCACGGGGAGAAGGGGGCTGCTTCTCCCTCTCTCACTGCTGTTCTGCCTGCTTGTGCTCACTCTCTCTCTGTCAAATACATAAATAAATCTTTTTTTTAAAAAAAGAATGCCACACAAGAAAATATATTGCCTACTAAAGGAGAAATATTTTGTATAAAATTTAAGTGACTATGTTACAACATGATTCCTATATAATATTCTGATTATATTTATATCTTGATTTAAAAATTACTAGAGTATGGGGGTTTTCAATGGAAATTTAACTAAGATGTCCTGTATTTAACTAAGGTTATTCACAGTTTGGCTTGGAAAATGATGTATCAAAAGGTACAGATTCATCTATTGGTCAGTTTTCTTCAGTGACAGAGTGTGTGTGTGTGTGTGTGTGTGTGTATGCATGCGCATGTGTGCATGCGTGTGTGTGTGTGTGTGTGTGTGAGAGAGAGAGAGCAATCAGAGGGTACGGAAAATCGTTTTGTTCAGAGAACTTGGCCCGAAGCTTCTAACAATGTCTTAACGAATCTCCTGGCATTGGAATCCAAGCATTGATTTTTATTAAACTTCGGAGGTTTTGCAATTCTCGCTGAGCTGAGGTCAGAGCTGGTGGAGGGTTGCCTAGCTGCACACCCTGATAACTACAGCCTCTTAGTATATGGTCTTAATAGCTAGTGGCACCTCCTCTTCTTCCTCCCTACCGTGACTGTCATTGCTTCAGAAATGCCCCCAAAATGGCACTAAATGATGTGCAAACACACCAGATGGATTGCTAATCTCTTTTCGAGGCTTCCTTAATGGTGCATTCATAGCCCCTTGGAGCAAACTCAATTTCTCTCTGTGCACTCTATTTCCACTTTTACCATTCTAGAAGAAATCATTTTGGCAAACGCATTTTGTGACTTGGATGAAAGGTAATTTATACAATTGCTTACCTACTATGACAACAAGCAGCGACTCGAGTCACAGGAGGATGGATGGCTATTCATCAGTCACAGCTAAGACACATAAATGGTCCCGAGCCTTTTATGAGGCTTGAAGCTGTGAACTTGAGAGCTACTTCCGGCAAATCTGGTTTCTTCAGATGGGGGCAGGGAACAGGAAAAAAAATGTCGGCTCTTTGGATCTTCACCTTTACACTGATCAGCAGATCTTAAGAGAGACTGAGATGAGCCCAACAGAGGATAAAGCTTAGATGGTACCAAGGCCAGATGCCACAGCGCTAAGGTCACCTGGGCCAGGGACGGACCTGTGGTCCAGACCCTGCGCCACCCCCAACAGAATTCCAACTCTGCTCAGAAATGTTGCTTTACACATCAAGCCCAGTAGAGCTGAACATTTATGAAATATATTTGTATTGATAATTAATTAAATTTCATGTATATTTTATTTTTAATATATTTTAATAGATAATTATAAATATTTTATTCTATATTATTCTATATTAAATATAATATTAAATATAATTTATGCATATAGACGTATTTAAATACATACACATGTACAACTTTGAATAGAGTAGGTCTTCTCTAGCGGGGCTGGGTGCATTTGTTCTAAGCCAATGGTTCTCAACTCTGACCGCACACCTGGGAAGCTTTTAAAATTCCTGAAATGTCCAGGCCTAACCCCGGACCAATTGAATTACAATTGCCGGGGGTGAGACCCCAGAAGCCAGTAGTTTTCTGAGCTCCGCAGGTGATTCTGATATGCATCTAAGGTTGAGAACCACAGCTTGAACGGTTAAGGCAGATAAAGGCACTGGGTCTCTAACTTTAGTGCACCTGGGAAAGTTGCTAAAGAGCAGATTCGGTAGAATTGGCTTTGGGGCCCGAGATGCTGTATTCTTAAGAAGTTCCCTAGGTAATTCAGAGGCTGGTGATCCATGGACCACAGGTTGAGAACCCTGGCTAAAAAATTCTACCCTGGGGGCACCTGGCTGGCTTGGATGCTTGATCCAGGGTCATGAGTTTGAGCCCCATATTGTGTGTAGAATTTACTTTAAAAACATTCTGCCCCAGAGCTTGTGTGCATTTTAAATTGTTTAATGTCATAATGGTCTTCTCCTCTCATACAGCTCCCTCTTCTGCCAGTGCCTACGTGGGAGGTTATGGTATGTGGCGGTAATCAGGTGGATAAATTCAGACGCTTCCCCCTGTCACCTCCAGAAGAAACAAGACAATAGACCAAAGGGGTGCTGAGGCACAGAGTGGAGGGTGAAGGGGGACAGACATGAATTGAAGAAGAAGCCTGGCTTGAGTAGGTGCTGGAACGGGAACCCAGGCTTGGAGTTAAGAAGTCAAGCTCTTGCAAAGCCAGAATACGGAGTGTGAAAATTAATAAAGGCAAACCTTACTTAGAGTGGCATTGAGTCACAGCTTACTTCACATTCCTGGGCAGGAAGAAGTTCACTTTACTACCTCAGCAGGAGGAAGGAAGATTTTCTCCTAGTCCAGCAACAGCTTAACCAATGAGGCACCATCACCCGCCTGAACTCCCCACTTTTCTCCAATAGACTTTCACTCAGAGCGACCTCTCCCTACTTTCTCTTTTTTCTCTATGAAGTGATGTTCCTCTCCCTGGTTCCCTGGACTTGCCTATGGTTTGTCTCAGCTTGCATGTCCCAAATTGGGATCCCTCGATTCCCCCAATAAACCCATTTTGCTGGTAAGATAACCAGGTGTTTTAATTTGAAGCTTAACAGAAGGATCGGACAGCAACACCCCCCCACCCCCCCTGCCAAACAAAACATAGGATCGACTTAGCCTGGACCTAGGGAAAGGCATCCAGACCAAGGATTCCTGAATAAGCCTCCTCAGCTGTATCCAGCTCTGTCCCCAGCATCTCTTACCTGTACAGCCCCGACAGCGTTGTTTTCTTGCCCAACCTTATGTTTTGCTGACCTCTAGGAGAAAAGTCTGAGCATTGCCATCACTGAGTTACTACAAGGTTAGGGCAAAGGGCTGGGGTGGGAGGAACTGGAGCCATAAGAAAGAGATCCCAAGCGGATCTCCTAGTCACCTGTGCTCCCAGTTAGATAAGTGTCACGATTTAGAGGATTAACATCAACAGGCAGTCAGCAACCTCCTAGTTCAGGTGGTGGGGCTAGACATGAATGGTAGCAAGCCCAGAAAAAGCCGGTAAAAAAGATTTCTGGAATGATAAAAATGATTATTCCATATCAGAGCCCCTTTAAGACGATTGGTGTGTGGTGGCCTTGGAATGTACTTTCTCATATCATGTCTCATCATCACCAATACAGAGTTAAAACATTAGTCGCTAAGTCTGTGGATAGAAGGCAGGTTGAATTAAGGTAGAATCATATTACTAAACTGGATATTATAAGAAGGGCCGAGAGGGTACCTGTGAGCGGCAGGGGCTGGGGGTTAGTTTGTGGTAGGTCATTAGGTATTATCATGTAGATAAAGGCTCACTAGTAGGGTGAACACATAGCCTTGAATCAAGGCTACAGTGAATTCAAGGATACTTAGTAGGATGACGTTAATGAAAGGCAATCAGAGCTATGGTGGGGCTGACGTTTATTAAACTCTTTTTTTTTTTTTGAAGATTTCATTTATTTTAGAGAGAGAAAGAGAGCAAGTATGATTGGGGGAAGAGGCAGAGGGAGAGAGAGAATCCCAAGCAGACTCCATGCTGAGCATGGAGCCCGATGTTGGGCTTTATTCTCACGACACGGAAATTACAACCTAAACCAAAATTAAGAGTCGGAAGCCCAACTGACTGAGCCACCCAGGCACCTCCAGGGCTGATGTTTATTAAGGTCAAGGATGCTCACTCTTCTGATTAAATGAATGTGTGGGTGGTCATTCTGTGTACTTCACTGCTCATTCCACAGACTCCGTTGGTATGGAATTGGAGTGTATAGTCTTTGATGTCAGGGTAATAAGCAAATTGTTACATGGAAAGGAGCATGGATTTTTCAGACTATGGCTCCAATCCTGCCTCTGCCACTTAAGGATGGTGTGCCCTCCCCTGGTTTTCTGTTCTATAGTAATGCCTCTGTTGGTTACTTCTGTTGGGAGTGGGGAAGCATGAAATTAGGGAAGGCTTCAGAGAGCATATGCCTAGGTTACTTTCTTGTTTACCCTGAACTTTCCAGAATTTCTACAACCTCAACACAAGTGGAGACTTCTAAGTACAAGCCTTTTGGGGCCTTTCTGCCATTTCCAGCCCAGGGCTAACTGATCCCAGAGGCCCCAGCACTTCCCTGCTCCCTGATCTCATGTTATCCCATATTTTCCACCTCATGACAGCAGAAGAGAGCCAACTGCCTGTGGGCATGGGAAAAGAAGATCAGGAAGGCTTCATACAGGAGGCTGAAGGGTGGACATTGGAAGAAAAGGACATTCCAGGAAGAGGCAACCACACAAATGGTATGATCCGTCTAGCATAGAGACCTAAAGTATGGACATTGGTGCTAGAGAGCCATGGGTTCAAAGTCTAGTCTGGCCATTTTCTAGTTCTTCTAATGATCCCATCCCTCGGGCCTCTCTCACCCCACACCCATCCTCCCTATTCTATGGATACTCTCCTGGCCGCCCAAGCTCAGTCACATAGTTGCCCATTCTGAGTATCTGGTCTTCAATGACTGGACAATGTCCTTCTCCATTCCACTTACACTGCGTGGTAAGAACAGTCAAACCATGACTTCCTAGCAATGAGGTCTTGGGTAAATTGCTTAACCTCTACAAGTCTCAGTTTCCTTATTTGCAAAATGGGATATGAAAAGTACTCCCCTACAGGGTTGTTTTGGGATTCAATAAAATGCCATGTATAAAATCCTTAGTATCACACCTGGAACATAATAAAGTCTTAAGACATTAACTCACTATAGTATAGTTTTTGCTGTTGAATTTTTACAATATGGGATGAATGTGTGAATAAAAGCTGACATTACTCTGTGAATGAGAATTAGAGAAAGAATTTCCAATTCTGTACATGCAGTTAGGGAGTATTTCTGAGGACTCCAAGGGTCCAAGCTTATTATAGCTAAGTTCTCACTGTCTTCATTCATTCTACAAAGATGTATTGAGCACCTACAGCATGCCAGGGATCGTGGTGATTGTTGGGAGCATGGTGAGAAAGATGAAGTACCACACACAGTACCACCCTCCACCCACCTAGATCTTACATTCTAAAAGAGAGAGAGAGACAGTCCATAAACAAATGAAGAAATAAGCATTAAATCAAGTGACCGCAAGCACTAAGGCAGAAGCCAAGCAGGAAGTATCATCTGAGCTGAGATCCAAAAGCATGAGACAATAAGAATGAGTCATGGGGATATTTGATGAAAGAGCCTTCTGGACAGAGGGAAGAAGGAGTGCAAAGCCTTTGAGTTTGGAACACCCTCGATGTGTTTAAGGAACAGCAAAGAGGCCTTACGAGTTGTATAAACTCAGTGTTTCCTTAAAGGGACACAGGGCCATCGATATCTCTATATTTATTTCGAAGTCCTGGATACTGGGAAGTCCTGGAGAAGGCTCAGTGTGAAGTCTAATGATTCTTTGTGGATTCTCCAGTTCCTGGCAGGCTGCTCCTTTCCTGTGCCATGGACCTTGGGGTTATGCCTGCCTTTGCTGCATGCAGTGGGCCCAGGGTACCCAGGAAAGTGGGGGAGGACTTACTTTGGTTCTCATTGTGAGGCTCAGGACCCAAATGAATATACTGGATTTTTATGGGCCAAGGACTCATCCTTCATTGATTCCTCCACTCAACAAACATTTATAATGTACTTTCTTGGGTATAACTGTGCTAAATTCTGTGAAAGGCAGAAATAATTCTAAGACAAGAGGCCCATCCATCTTGAAGTCTTTTTGGAAACATTTGGGATAAATCATAATGTTATAGAACTATGCAATCCCAGTCTTTAAGGACTAAATGGGGTGAGAAGACATACATATCTGAACAGCTAATGAAATAGTAATTAGTGATAATATTAGCCCTAGACAACTGTAGCAGAAACAGCACAACGCGCAAGTGACGATATACGCTAGCTAAGTTGCTCAGATAATGAAGACTCTAGCAGTTGGTCAAGAGAAGCTTCCTTGAAGTAGAGTGCCTCGGGTTATGCCTTGAAATACATGCAAAGGCAGAGAAGAAGAGAGAAGGAACAAGAAAGCAAAATGCCAATGCTTTGAGATGATTACTCCTGGGAAAAATGTATGCTAAATCAGTTATGCGGGCCAACGCCACCTTCTCTGCCATTAAGACCCATGGTCTAGAGCTGTTGTAACTTTTCTAACACTTGTTCTCTAAAATCTTTATTAAGATTTTATTTATTTATTTGACAGACAGAGAACACAAGTAGGCAGGGAGGTAGGCAGACAGAGAGAGAGGAGGAAGCAGGCTCCCTGCCCAGCAAAGAACCTGATGTGGGACTCGATCCCAGGACCCTGAAATCATGACCCAAGCCGAAGGCAGAGGCTTAACTCACTGAGCCACACAGGTGCCCTCGTTCTCTAAAACCTTAACAGTTTGGGAGCCTGGGTGGCTCAGTGGGTTAAGCCACTGCCTTCAGCTGGGGTCATGATCTCAGGTTCCTGGGATTGAGTCCCGCATTGGGCTCTCTGCTCAGTGGAGAGCCTGCTTCCCTCTCTCTCTCTGCCTGCCTCTCTGTCTACTTGGGACCTCTCTCTGTCAAATAAATAAATAAAATCTTAAAAAAAAATCTTAACAGTTTATGCATTCCATGTAATAAGTGAACTCTAACCAGCAAGATAATAGTATCGCCAATTTCCCAAGAACCTGGGCCTAAGGTAGCAATTGACCTTAATCCTAATTTGCTTCTGGTTTATACAAATGGCTCCAAATGGTCATAGGAAGATGGATTCCCTTTTTCCAGCTTGACAAGGCTGTGAAGGCAGAGGTGACTAGGGCTTTTTTTTTTTTTTTAATGTCTGAGCAGAAAAATATCTACGAAGACCCAGAAATACCTAGGTCCAGTGGCTTTGGTTGGCTTGATAAAGTTCTTGTTTTGCAGGGTTCCAAGCTGTATGGATGGAGTGGCTATGTCTGGTCAGTTCAGCTCTGACGGCTTTTCCACAAAGAACACTGCACTCTAGTCTCTTGGACAAAGCTGGATCTTTGCTTTTAATTACAGCAGCATACTGAGAATGGACAGGATTCTTACTTTTGTTCTTATGTTAACTCATACCATTCCTTCAGTTTCCTTCCTATTCTTTTTCCTAGAAGATACTTTTGGAAATCCAAGTTCTCTCAAGATGGTGCCTAGGATAATGAATTCCAGAGATGAGGGGAGGGAACTCATCTGTATTAATACTGTTAGTATTTGTGTGCATTGGGTTTTAGCTACTCAAGCTGGGCAAGGAAGCCAAAATCTATCAAGGACTCCTGAAGTTAGAAGCCATAAAGCCTAGTGGTGGAGAGTCTGGTCATATTAATAGCCTATTAATATAATAGTACCATTTATTGAATTACTTACATGGCACCAGGCTATCTGATAATCTGATCTTTCCAGTACCTCTGGAAAGTAGGTACTATTCGTATTCCCTTTTTGTAGGTGGGGAAACTGAGGGTCAGGGAGGCTAGGTGACATCCCAAGTTGTTATTTTTTTTAAGTTTGTTTAGTATTCTCTACTCTCAATGTGGGACTCAAACTCATGACCCTGAGATCAAGGGTTGCATGTTCTTCCAACTGAGCCAGCCAGGTGCCCCATTGCCCAAGTTCTTTTTGTTTTTGTTTTGTTTGTTTGTTTGTTTGTTTGTTTTTAAGATTTATTTATTTCAGAGAGTGAGAGAAAGAGGGTGGTGTGAGTGGGAGGAGGGATAGAGGGAGGTCATGTCAAGCCGACTCCGATGTGGGGCTTGATCCTATGACCCCTGAGATCACCACTGGAGTCAAAACCAAGAGTTGGATGCTTAACTGACTGAGCCACCCAGGTGCCCCTGCCCAAGTTTTTATAACTAATAAGGAGCAGTTCTTCTGGTGGCTGGTTAGATTGGAGGTCTGAGTCCTGGCTTGATCTTTCTAATTTATGAAGAGCTTTATCCCCCTCCCTGCAAAATTGTATGATGAAACCCCAACCCCATAAAGCAGCTATGTGATGAAATTAGGGAAGATTTGAGAAGTTTCCTGGGGGCTGACATATAGTAAGTCTTTAGTAAAAGGTAGCTGCTCTATTTTATTTTATTTTTTTATTTTTAAAAATATTTTATTTATTTATTTGAGTGAGAGAGAGAGAGAGAGAGCACGCACAAGTGGGGGGAGAGACAAAGGGAGAGGGAGAAGCAGACTCCCAACTGAGTGGGGAGTCTGACATGGGGCTCAATGCCAGGACCTAGAGATCATGACCTGAGCTGAAGGCCGATGCTTAACCGGCTGAGCCACCCAGGCACCCCAAGGTAGCTGCTCTTATTAAGAATCTGAGCCTCAGGTCTGGAGACCATCGTTTCATGATTGTCTCTATGCTGGACCATGTGCAAGTTTCCCTGAGTGGCCAGAATGCACATCTGTGTGTATCTCCCTCATTTGCTGGAACAGCATGCATGCGCCAGTGCAAACACTGGGGTCGGTGCCAATTCCATTAGCCTGGGTAAATTGGGTGGGGAGCTTTTGACAATTGAAGGCATTCATGTAGTATTCCTATTGGAATTTGTTGTGTGTTGGCAAATTGGTCCTATGGGAACAGTGCTTCTTCAGAAATCCAACGGTTGATACAAAAGACTTCGGGCTCTGCAGCGCATTCGGTGATTCCGATCGTAGGGGAGAAAAGGTCCCTTGCAATGAGACATAAGTGCCTTTCTGTGTAACATTTGGTGACTTTGATGGGCAGCTCCTGGCACCCATAGCATTAAGGATTATGTCTCACTCCATCATGAAAATCCTGTTATGTGGCGTATGGCGCTTGTCTCCAGATCCACAGACTGTGATGGGAAGCTTATGCAAAATCAGGCCCATGGAAAACCAAACGAAGACTCACAATCGTGCTTTTTCCCCCAACATTGAGATTTCACTTGATGCAAAGCTCGGGGCACGACACCTGACATGGGATGAAGCAGAGTGAATCAGCACAACCTTCAACCTTCCCTGCTGACCTTTCCTCGCCCTCTTCACGTTCTCCTCCTAACTAGTCTTTCCTTTATATCAGCTACGTCTTCTGAAAAACATTTCACATACCAAATCAGTCGCTCTTCAAGAACCTTCAGTGGCTCCCTGTTGCCTCCAGCACCAAGAGCAAACACCTCAACCTGCCTCTTTTCCACAACTGCGATCCTCACTTCACTGACCCATTCGGTAATTTTTAAAATCTGGTACATATTTATCATGCACTTACTATGTCCCAGCACAGTGCTAGGTACTGGGGCCATGTCTGTGAACCAGGGACCTGCTGTCTTAGTCGGACTCTTCTGCTTCTCGCTCTTCACCTGGTACCTGCTTATTCTGTTGGGGCACCTGTACACACTGCTGATCCCCTATGGAAATGTCTCCCCTTCTCCTCTCTGCCCATATATGCTTCTCACCACAGCGGCTAAAATCACTATCAAAATGCAAGCCTCCCCCACACGCCCCACACCTAGAGGTAGCAAGCAGGAGCCCGGGAGGGCCTGCCTAGCGCAGAAGGCTGAAAGATCCGTAGTCAGAAACCATCTGTCTAAAGCCTTTGTGTGCAAGTAAAAGAAAAAACTCCCAAAGACTTTACATGTGCTAATTCATTTCATAAAGGCTCATTAAGTAGGGAGGAGGAACCCAGGTCCAGGCTAGAATGATCCCTGAAGGTGATAGACAGAAAATACAGCAAAACTTTTGTTATCACAGGCTGTGTATGTGTCTTGGGGTGGGGAGGAGAAGACGCAGGTTGGATTGATGGACCAAAACTCTAGCCATCTTTGGTATGCCATTTTAGTGACATGAATTGCTTTGGAACAAGTGGATAGGACTTCCTCATGTAATTGCATTTAGACTTGGTGATAGAAATGGAAATCTGAAATGGAAACAGCGGAGCCCGTGACAGTCATTCAGCTAATTACATACTGAGTTGCTACTATATGTCAGCCAAGCCTGCCCCCAACATATGTGGGATCCAGGACAAATGTACAAAGGGAATCGCACGTACCATATGTCTAAAGATTTACAAGTTATAAATTAAGCTAACACTGTTTAATAGAATGTGTTCTGCCTTCCTACCTCAAGCAAATACAGCCTATCTTTATCACGATGTGGAAGCTCAGGTTCAAGTTTAAAATTCTTGGATTCTGGGGCTCCTGGGTGGTGCAGTTGTTAAGCATCTGCCTTCGGCTCAGGTCATGATCCCAGGGTCCTGGGATTGAGCTCCACATCGGGCTCCCTGCTCTGTGGGAAGCCTGCTTCTCCCTCTCCCACTCCCCCTGCTTGTGTTCCCTCTCTCTCTTTCTCTGTCAAATAAATATATAAAATCTTAAAAAAATAAAATTCTTGGATTCTGTAGCATTGCAGACTGAACAGGACAGCACAGATGGGTCAGCTGTCGGTTCCCAGTCCCCAGCCTGACCTGCTGACCCCCTTTCTCTTCCATCCCAGCTCTGTCCTGTCTTATGAGGGGCCTCACGCATGTGTGTGGATTCCCTGGCCCTCCCGTGCTGTGTGTTCCACCCTTACAAGGATGGACAGGGGACAGGGACCTGCAAAGACCCTAGAAGCAGGCACAAGGCCATTTATTTAGGTAGGAAATTCCTAGGTCCTGGGCACTAGAAGGGAAGGGCACGACTCTGGCTGGGCATGTTTCTTTGATCCAGGGGATTCCTGCTTCTGGGAGCAGTGCAGCCAAAGGAGGGCCAGAGCGAGGCTTCTAAAGTATGGGGCCAGGTGCCTGCCACGGCATGGGAATAAGGTGATTCCAATAGGCGCTCTCTCCCCTGGAAACTTACAACATGGCCAAACAGACATACAGGTATGTAGCCCACTCTAATGCAGTGGGATAAAGAAGTGTCCTCTGGGCTGAAACCAGGAACAAAGAAAGGGATACAGCACGGGAGGATGGATCTGAGGAATGGCAAATCCAGGAAGAAGAGCCAGAGAGCAGGCTATCAAATGACTTTTCTTTTTTTAATGTTTACGTTGGTGTTCATTGAGATGTGATTAACATTTGGTCAAGTACTCAAATTGCTACAGCACCTGCAAATTCTCTCTTGCCCCACCCCTTGCCCGTCAACATCCCCTGCCCAGAGGTAGCCACCATTTCCACTTCTGGGGCTATAGATTACTTCTGCCTCTTTTTGAGCCTCATAGAAATGCAATGGTATGATATGTATCTTTGCTGGTTTCTTTCACTCAACAGTGTGTCTGTGAAATCCATTCATGTTGTTTTGCATAGCTGTAGTGTGTTCTTTTTCACTGTTGTGCAGCATTTAACGACATTAAAATATGACCTTTCATTTGTCCATTTTATGTTTGATGAACATCTGGGTTGTTCTCAGTTTGGGGCTGTTACGAATAGTGCTGCTACAGATTTTCTCATTCATGTATTTTAGTGAACATTTATGTCATTTTTTAAAGTTTTTTTTTTAATCATTTCAGACTTTAAAAAAAAAACAGAGTCTAATTGCCCAAAAACACTTAAAGCCTTAAAGTTTTTAAATTTCTTTTCTGTTTTCTGTTATAGAGATATAAGCAAAATATATACTTAGCCAGTGATCTGTGTTTATTGTTTGAAATAAAAGAAACAGTTGGTCATCAGATTTACATTTTATCAGTGCCTTTTAAAGCCTGTGGTCCATAATTTCCCATTGCTTGCTTGTTTTTCAGAAAAAGCTACAGCTCTGCGGCATCTGGCTGGCTCTGTCAATAGAGCGTGCAACTGTTGGTCTTGGAGTTGTGAGTTCAAGCTCCGTGTTGGGTGCAGAGATGTCTTAAAAACAAAATCTTGAAAAAAAAAAAGAAGAAACAACTATAGCTCCTTGCATTTCTAATCAAATATTATTATTGAAACTCCTTTTATCCCTTCTGCATTCTTGAAGCCAGAATGCTTTCTGCCCCACCCTTGAAATGTTGGAGAAATTATCCGATTTCTCCCATGCCTGCTTCTGCTCATAAGCCAAGGTCATGAGAAAAATGCTGGGTTCGGGTCTTCACAAGCCTCTTTCCAAGTGAGTTAATGGTAAGTCTGAGAGTCTGGCTATAGGACCTATAACTCGTGATTTGTAAAGGCCTCGATTTTTAAATGTCCATTGCCAAGTAAATAACCAAAACATACACACACACGTACATGGATGTGTTGGGACCTCCAAAGCAGAAGCATCTTTGCTTAAGGTAGCTTTAATGCAAAAATGGATGACTGACAGGCCAGTTAACAGCAAGTTCCTCCCGTCCATATGTTTTATGAATTTCTCATGCTTGCTCTTCCCACCCCAACCCTACAGTGTAATACTCAGTGTGCACAATGGAAGTTTGCTCTGTTTCCCAGAAGACAGTGGTGTTCACATTGAACGTGTTGCGCCATTGCTGCTCTTCACAGTTGCATGTTGCCAAAACACAGGATATTTTCTTCTTCAGGATCAGAAGCCTATCTCACTGAGATAGGCTTTTAACTGCCACCCAACACAACAGGTGCTGAAAATCTGTGGATTCTTACTAAATACTTCTTGCTTGATGGAAGCAAAATACCTAGGCAAAGGGGAAGACAGAATAGACTATCAATCCCTTGGAAATCCCTGCTACACCATTACTCATTGTTTGCCAATCCAACAGCATCCCTAGCTTTTTGTACATTTCATCCATATGTTTCAGATGCATGTATGTTTAAATTACTAAAAGGCAGATTTAGAAAGGCAACCTATTGTCAAAGATCCCTTAGGATCCATCTGATTTAACTACGAACCAGATGTCTCATTTTCCCAGTAGGAAATAGACTTTGAACTTGGAAAGTTCACATTCTGTTTTCTACCCATCTCAACACAGTGAGAGGATTTGCAAATTGGTCAAGTGAGCCTCTTCTATCCCAGAGCAATGGAGCATGGTTTGCATTGTGTGGGCTGTCACAGGAGAATGGGCTCTGTTAGGAAATCTGTGTTCTGCTTCAAATTCCTCTACATATTCAGGATGACCTCTGGGAAGTCACAAGTTCTGGAGGCCTTTGTTTCACTATTAGTAGACAACCATGCCTTGACTACAATGTCAGGTGATAGAAAAGAGAGGTGCAGGATGTTTTCGGCTTGCTGAGGGAAAGATAACCACATAACCCCCAAAGGCAGGCTCTCACAGTAAATAAATCTTTTAAAAGATTTATCTATTTATTTAAATACTCTCTACAGCTTTTTTTTTCCCACAATGGGTTTGCCGCCAGAACACAGGTGTCGTGAAAACCACCGCTCAACCTAAACCAGAATGGGGAAAGACAAGACTCATATCAACATTGTGGTCATCGGACACGTAGATTCAGGCAAGTCTACCACTACTGGTCATCTGATCTACAAATGTGGTGGGATCGACAAAAGAACTATGGAAAAATTCGAGAAGGAGGCTGCTGAGATGGGAAAAGGCTCCTTCAAGTACGCCTGGGTCTTGGGTAAACTGAAAGCTGAACGTGAACGTGGTATCACCGTTGATATCTCCCTGTGGAAATTCGAGACCAGCAAGTATTGCGTGACCATCGTTGATGCTCCAGGACACAGAGACTTTATCAAAAACATGATTACAGGCACATCCCAGGCTGACTGTGCTGTCCTGATTGTTGCTGCTGGTGTTGGTGAATTTGAAGCAGGTATCTCCAAGAACAGGCAGACCCGTGAGCATGCCCTTCTGGCTTACACACTGGGTGTAAAACAACAAATTGTTTGTTAACAAAATGGATTCCACTGAGTCACCCTACAGCCAGAAGAGATACGAGGAAATCGTTAAGGAAGTCAGCACCTACATTAAGAAAATTGGCTACAACCCCGACACAGTAGCATTTGTGCCAATTTCTGGTTGGAATGGTGACAACATGCTGGAGCCAAGTGCTAATGTAAGTGACGTCAAGACTTCTAGAGAAAGTGATGGGTCAAATTTTGACATTAAATGACAACTCTTTGGGGAACGCTAATGGACAATCTTGTTTTTAGATGCCTTGGTTCAAGGGATGGAAAGTCACCCGTAAAGATGGGAATGCCAGTGGAACCACACTGCTTGAAGCTCTGGATTGCATTCTGCCACCAACTCGTCCAACTGACAAGCCCTTGCGTCTGCCTCTCCAGGATATCTACAAAATTGGTGGTATTGGTACTGTCCCTGTGGGCTGAGTGGAGACTGGTGTTCTTCAGCCTGGCATGGTGGTCACCTTTGCTCCAGTCAATGTTACAACTGAAGTCAAGTCTGTTGAAATGCACCATGAAGCTTTGGTGAGGCTCTTCCTGGGGACAATGTGGGCTTCAATGTCAAGAACGTATCTGTCAAAGATGTTCGTCATGGCAATGTGGCCGGTGACAGCAAAAATGACCCACCCATGGAAGCAGCTGGCTTCACAGCTCAGGTGATTATCCTGAACCATCCAGGCCAAATTAGTGCTGGATATGCACCTGTGCTGGACTGTCACACAGCTCACATTGCTTGCAAGTTTGCTGAGCTGAAGGAGAAGATAGATCGTCATTCTGGAAAAAAGCTGGAAGATGGTCCCAAGTTCTTGAAATCTGGTGACGCTGCCATTGTTGATATGGTTCCTGGCAAGCCTATGTGTGTTGAGAGCTTCTCTGACTATCCTCCTCTGGGCCGTTTTGCTGTTCGTGATATGAGACAGACAGTTGCTGTGGGTGTCATCAAAGCCGTGGACAAGAAGGCAGCTGGGGCTGGCAAGGTCACCAAGTCTGCCCAGAAAGCTCAGAAGCCTAAATGAATATTATCCCCAATACCTGCCACCCCAGTCTTAATCAGTGGTGGAAGAACAGTCTCAGAACTGTTTGTGTCAATTGGCCATTTAAGTTGAATAGTAAAAGACTGGTTAATGATAACAATGCATCATAAAACCTTCAGAAGGAAGGAAAATGTTTTGTGGACCATTTTTGTGTGTGTGGCAGTTTTAAGTTATTAGTTTTTAAAATCAGTACTTTTTAATGGAAACAACTTGACCAAAAATCTGTCACAGAATTTTGAGACCCATTAAAACAAAAGTTTAATGAAAATAAAATACTCTCTACACCCAGTGTGGGAAGCAAACTCATGAACCCCATGATCAAGAGTTGTAAGCTCCACCAACTGAGGCAGCCAGGTGCTCCTAGACTGGGAGCCTGCTCAAATGTGATTGGGTCCCACACATTCATATAGACTCCTATGGTATTAGAAGGATCTACAGAGAAACTGTCTATCTCAATTGTCCATCTGGCCAATAAGCTTTTTCATAGCATTTTAATAGACAGACACAAGGCCTCTACTTAAATGCTACCTGCCAACAGACTTCAAGCGGCCCTATTCTTTGTTGAACCACTTTTGCCTTTAGTACCATTTTTCTTAAATTCAGCTGGAACCCACACCTGTGAGGCTTCTGCTTCATACTCCTGCCAACAGACTTCAAGCGGCCCTATTCTTTGTTGAACCACTTTTGCCTTTAGTACCATTTTTCTTAAATTCAGCTGGAACCCACACCTGTGAGGCTTCTGCTTCATACTCCTGATCCCTTCCTCTGGACTCACGAAGTTCAAGTTCATGCTTTCTTCCACATGATGGCTCTTCAGATATTTGAAGACTGCTCTCATCACATCTCTCCTTCTGTGGAAAAAAGTTACTTTCCATAGCATCAAATTCTACCCCCATCCCAGAAACTTGCTGAGCTGTAAATGGTAAGATTCAGGGATCTTTGACATACTCCCGGATATCCCCCTAATAGGAGTCTCATCCAAGCAACACCACATGCACTGTCCTGAGCCAAGGGGATCAGAAGGTGAGACACACCTCCTTGAGCCATTTCTCATGTACGCTGAAGGGCCAAAAGGGCTTTGTGTTGAAAATCCTGTTTGAACCCTGTGGATTCTCGGGTGGACTTGAAATTTGTCTGCAGAGAAACTGTTGATAGCAGACATTAAACAAAGCATAAGCTAGACTGATAACCAAATGATGGCCAATCTTTTATGCAAATGAAGGGGCAGATACTTGTTGAGTAGCTGCAAGGCTTAACATTTTGTAAATGAAGATCCTAAGGCATAGCGAGGTTAAGGTGACTCTTCCCAAGTCAAGGACCAAGAACTTGGAAACAGTCTTGCAAGACTTCCGTCTGTTCCACTAAGCCAAACTACCTTCCCTTTCATGTGAGAGGGCAGGAAATATCTTTTCCCAATTCAATCCTTCTTCCTATAGGTGATCTGAGGTTGTTTTGCTCCGTAGAAGCACTGGGTGTACCTTTGCTTTCCTGAGCCCTGGGACAAGCTTCTGGATCCTTCCAGTAACCAGCACCTGCGTCACTCACCTCAGTAATGGCTCTGATGAGACAAGAGGTGTCCGCAAGGGCTGGGAAACTTTACTTATATCCCAACCCAAACAAACACAGAGGGACCAGAATCTCTTGGGAGGGGGGGGTATCAACCAAAAGTTTAAAAGTCATTGACAAGGTCCAGGGCTCACATAGGTCCTTGTTCTCAGAAAGACCCAGCACTAATTTCAATGTTCCATTGCCACCACTTTAAAATTCTTGAAAAAAAATTTTTTTAAGACTTATTTATTATATATAGAGAGTATGAGTGTGAGTGAGGGGGGAGGGGCAGAGGGAGAGGGAAAGAAGGAAAGAAGCAGACTCCCGCTGAGCACGGAGTCCAATGCAGGTCTCGATCTCATGACCCTGAGATTATGACCTGAGCCAAAATCAAGAGTCAGACACTTAACCAACTACGCCAAACAGACACATCCTGAATTGTTGAGAAATTTTTGAATAAGGGACCCCCACATTTTTATTTTGCATGAGCTCCACAAATCATGTAACCAGTCCTGATAAGGCCAGTCCTCTGCTGACACAGGGCAAGAAGGACCTCTGTCCTGGGCCCCACCCACCCAGTAGTGCGCCAGTAAGTGTTTAATAAATGTCTGTGCAGAGGAATTGGAGGAGGGGTGCAGAGGGCAAGAGGTCTGTAGTGTTTGTGACTTTCATGGTGTAACCAGTCCCACCACAGCTGCCTTCCAGCCATCACTGTGATGTCGCCAAGCCCCCATTGGGAAGAGATGCCCCAGCTGGCTCTCCCAAGCTGGCCTGAGCCAGTTCTGGTACACTGCTGTGACATAGCTCAAATGCCAAATGAATGAATGAACGAGGCACTCTAAGAACACACGGATGTTTCCGTAACTCAGGATTCATAATTCTAAACAGCCACTCTTATGAATAATTCTATTCATAGACACTTCTCCATTTCTTGGCCTAGTTCCCAAGCCAACAACAATCACAACAGCAAAACACATCTAAAAATCGTGAAGCTTCCTGGGTTGTGGAGCTGCTGAGGTCAGAGAGGGACACCATCTTGGAGTCCAGAAGGGATTTGAGTGTGAAGGTTAAAAAAAGGACAAATTAATTTCTAAAACCCTATTTTCTGATAGAGTAACCACAGTAGACTCTTCCATAGCAAATTGTTTCCTGACTTTCACCTCGTGGTTCTGGAGGCATTCTCACATTAGCACTGAAGTCACACCACTTGTGCTTGGTGGCTGAGGGACATTTTGCAATAGTAAATCACTCATTTATCACTCTTAAATCTTTGAATATGTAGGTCTACAAACAGTGGGTGTAGGAAGATTCCAATGGGCATTGAATACTGTAATTGCAAATAGTTTAAAAAAATTTTTTTTAAAAGATTTTATTTATTTGACCGAGAGAGAGATCACAAGTAGGCAGAGAGGAAGGCAGAGAGAGAGGGGGGAAGCAGGCTCCCTGCTGAGCAGAGAGCCTGACGCAGGACCTGATCCCAGGTCCCCAGGATCATGACCCGAGTTGAAGGCAGAGGCTTTAACCCACCGAGCCACCCAGGTGCACCACAGATAGTTTTATTTCTATAAATGTATGTAGTAAGATTGAACCCCAGGACAACTGACTTCTAGCCAAATAATTTAAATATCATTTAATTATTATTATCATTGATTTCATTTAGTTTAAAACTTGAATACTCTTTGCTATTTATTTAGTTTGCCTTTTTAAAAATTTTGGATACTTTAGAAAAGCAAGGTTTTTGAAAACACAAAAATATTTTAAAGAATGTGTACATGTGTTTTATTTTGGGATCAAAATGTGTTGACATTTTATATATTTAATATGATTACTTTTTTTTTTAATCCTTTGGCATGGGCTGGCAAACTATGACCCACAGGCAAACTGCCCTGCCTATTTTTGTAAATAATGGTTTTTTAAAAAGACTTTATTTATTTATTTATTTGAGAGAGAGTAAGCAAAACAAAGACAGAGAGAACATGAGTGGGCGAGAGCAGAGGGAGAAGCAGTAGACTCCCTGCTGAGTGGGGAGACTGCCACAGGGCTAGATCCCAGGGCCCTGGGATCATCACATAAGCATCTTTTTTTTTTTTTTAAAAAACATATTGTTAGGGGCGCCTGGGTGGCTCGTGGGTTAAAGCCTCTGCCTTCGGCTCAGGTCATGATTCCGGGTTCCTGGGATCAAGCCCCAAATCGGGCTCTCTGCTCCTCGGGGGGCCTGCTTTCTCCTCTCTCTCTCTACCTACTTGTGATCTCTGTCTGTCAAATAAGTGAATAAAATATTTAAAATAAAATAAAATAAAATAAACATATTGTCTATCAGAACATTGGGTTACAGTGGCAACAGAGTAGTTGAGATAGACCTTATGGTCTGCAAAGCCTAACATTTTTATTACCTGACCCTTAACGGAAAAACTTTGTGGACCCCTGCTTTTTTTTTTTTAAGTTTTATTTTTACTTATGTAATTTTCACTCCCTACCTGAGGTTGGAACTCAAGACCCTGAAATCAAGAGTCATATGCTCGTCTGACAGAGCCAGCTGGGCGCCCCGGCTGATCCCGACTTTAGAGCGTAACTGACAATTCCACAAGTTATATGAAGGACCTTGATTTTAATAACATATAATACAAACAGGGAGTTCACTGTAATAAAGGCAAGAAAAATAAATTTTATGGAAAAAATAAAAGATAAGTTCCCTATTACGCATGTCCATAAAGTATTGTTCATCTAAATATTTTTGGCCCATCAAAAGAAAAACCAGGGGCACCTGGCCTGCTCAGTCAGTAGACTCTGGCCTGCAGAGTCTCAGGCTCTTGATCTCAGGGTCATGAGTTCGAGCCCCAACTTGGGAACTTGGGAGTAGAGTCTCCTTAAAAAAAAAAAAAAAAAAAAAGAAGAAGAATATCCAGACATGCATAATCACAATTAAATTTAATCGTTGATATTTTGCTGACTTCCAAAAGTACAAAAAAATCACTTGATACATATTCATTGATCTTTTTGTTATAAAGGTGTCATAGTCAAGGTAGAAGATGGAACACAGAACTTATAATCTGTTGCCTTGGTTTACAATTTTTAATTATTAGGTGTATGTTACATGGGCCTCTGTTAGTGCACTTGCTCTGGGCCCCTCAGATGATAGGGGGTACATGCAGAGGCTTGGTGAGGGTGTCAACAATTGGTTGTCAAGAGCCAGTTCTTGGTCTACTGTGGTCTTGTGCTCTGAGAAATGTTGCCAATGCCTGATGAGAACAGCAGAGCCCACCTGCCTGCAGCCACCACAGGACATTGACACAGAACCCAGTAAAGCACTTGCTATGGATTGCATGGTGTCCCCTCAAACTTCATATTTTGCAGCCCTAACCCCCAATGTGGCTGGATTTGGAGATAGGCCTTCCAGGAGGTCAAGAGGTTAAGTGAGGTTGTAAGGATAGGGTTCTAATCCTGCAGGACTATGGCCTTGTAAGAAAAGAAAGAGATCTCTCCCTTTCTCTTTCTCTTTCTCCCTCTGTCCCCTCTGCCTCCCTCTTCCCCATCTCCTGCCTTGTAAGGACACTTTGAGAAGGTAGCCGTCTGCAAGGTGAGGAGAGAGTGCTCACCAGAAACCGATCTTGCCAGAAACTTGATCTTGAACTTGGCAATTCCAGAACTGTGAGAAAATTAATTTCTATCGTTTAAACACTCCCCCTGTACCCAACTATGTTTTGCTGTTACAGCATGGAGAGAGGACTACCATGTGTCTGAGACTGAGACGCAGGTGTGCGTGCACTTACACACACACCGTGGGAACCACGAGGGGAAGGTGTTGAAGAGGGGAGAAGCAAGCCTGAGGAAGGAGAACCTGCACAGCCCAGTCATTAGCCCACTTGGTGAGTGGGGAGCAGTTGTGTCTAGAGGTGGGAGGGAGAGGCTACTATCCCTCTAGTTCTCTTTCAGGTTGGCAACTTGTGTAGCCTCCAGAGTGAGGTGTAGATTGTGGCCTTAGTTTATTGATTGTCCCACAGCCTGACAAATGCTACTGTGTCTTATTAACTCCTTTTCTTCATCATCTCCGTGCCGTCCCTCCAGGAAGCCTTAGGGCAGGTATTTGGGCAGAGAGAGGAAAACCGGATTCCTCCACGGCGACTTTGTTGACCAGAACATGAAGAAAAAAACCTCGCAGGAGCCCAGATCCAGCTTTCCCTTGGGGAACAATGGCTGGGAAGAAATGATAGATGGCCCTAGGGGGGACAAACACATCTGTTTCTCATCAGTCCCCTTTGGGTGGCTGGAGGCTCCTGGCTTGCCATCAGGGCATATCTACCCAACAACCATTTGTTGCCTAGAAGCAAGATGAGTCTGTTTGATTATTTTCAAAGCAGGAGGAGAGAGCAGTGATGGAACTTATGTGGATTGGTGGTTGTGGTAGGAAGAAACTGGGTCAGAATCTCGGTGGGGAGACCTTGGTTCCATGACAGAAGAAGTATGGTCAGGGGTGGGGCCAGCACAGGGAGCTGTTGCTTTCTTCAAGTCCAGTCTCTCAAACAAACTTCTTTCCAGCCACAGGTTGACCTGTCTGCAGTTAAAACCTTGAGAAGAGGGGCACTTGGGTGGCTCAGTGGGTTAAGCCTCTGCCTTTGGCTCGGGTCATGATCCCGGGGTCCTGGGATCGAGCCCCACGTTGGGCTCTCTGCTCCGTGGAGAGCCTGCTTCCTCCTCTCTCTCTGCCTGCCTCTCTGCCTACTTGTGATTTCTGTCTGTCAAATAAATGAATAAAATCTTTTTTTTTTTTTTAAGATTTATTTATTTATTTATTTGAGAGAGAGACAGTGAGAGAGAGCATGAGCGAGGAGAAGGTCAGAGAGCGAAGCAGACTCCCCATGGAGCTGAGAGTCCGATGTGGGACTCGATCCCGGGACTCCGGGATCATGACCTGAGCCGAAAGCAGTCGTCCAACCAACTGAGCCACCCAGGCGTCCCTAAATGAATAAAATCTTAAAAAGAAAAAACAACCTTGAGAAGAAGACACTGAAGTATTCCATCAGACAGGGAAGGCCAGTGATCACAGTGAATAATGAGCTGCCACTGAACCGCAGGATAGCTATCATTAAACAAGCGAAATAAACAGAAAATAATAAGTGTTGGCAAGGATCTGGCAGACCTGTTCTGGCGGCACCAATATAAACTGATTAGCTGCTCTGGAAAACAGTTGGGTGGTTCCTCAAAAAGTTAAAAAGAATTATCATATGATTCAGCAGTTCCAATTCTGGAACTGTAGCCAAAAGAACCAAAAGCTAGGACTCAAACAGGTATTGGTACAGCCATGTTCACAACAGGATTATTCATGACAGCCAAAACATGGAAGCAGCCCCGTGGCCATTGACAGATGAACCAGTAAGTGCGATGTCCTCTACGCACACAGTGGACTGTTATTCAGCCTTAAAAAGGAAGAAAATTCTGACAGGCCCTAAAACGTGGATCAACTTTAAAGCTGTTATGTTAAAATAAACCAGTTGCCAAAGGACAAATTCTATATGAGTCCACTTATATGGGGTACAGAGAGGAGTGAATTGCATAGAGATGGAAAGTAGCATGGCAGTTGCCAGGAGCTGAGGGGAACAGAAATGGGCAGTGGGCACCAAGTTCCTGTTTTGCAAGATGGAGGATGTCCTGTGAATGGATGATGGCTTTTGTTACACAACAGTACACATGTACTTAATGTCTGAGCTGCACACTTACAAATAATTAAAATGGGAAATTTTATGGTATGTATCTTTCACCACCATTTTCTCAAAGGAGAAAAAGAGAGGGCAGGCAGAAGGAGGTACCTTTTTCCTATGCCATGACATTTGTCAGCTGGCTTCTCTGGATATCTGGATATCCAATCTGGACCCTGATTATAGTCACCTTTGGATCCCGTAAAAATAACAAGGGTTATGAAATCAGAATCTCTGGAGTTATGTCCCTGGGCATGGATATTTTTTGGTCTTTTTTTTTTTTTTAAACATTTTTCTTTATTTATTTGTCAGAGAGAGCACAGTCTTAGAGAGCGGGACACAGAGGGAGAAGCAGGCTACCCCCTGAGCAGGGAGCACAATGCAGGACTTGATCCCAGGACTCTGGGATCATGGCCTGAGCCGAAGGCAGACGCTCAACCGACTGAGCCACACAGATGTCCCTTGGTCTTTTCTTTTTAGGTAGGCTCCAGGTCCAGCGTGGAGCCCAATGTGGGGCTTGAACTCACCACCCTGAGATGGAGACCTGAGCCGAGAGGAAGAGCTGGATACTTAACTGGCTGAGCCATCCAAGGGACCCTGGGCATGGATGTTCTTAAACGCTGCCTAGGTGATTCTTACGTGCAGCCAGGGTGGGGACCTACTGCCTTAGATACTGCCTGAAGACCCCTGCAACTCAAATTTCAACATTTTTGGTGGTAAAATATACTTGACATGAAGTTTACCATTTAAGCCATTTATTTTTTTAAAAGATTGCATTTATTTATTTGGCAGAGAGAAAGCACAAGCAGGGGGAGCTACAGGCAGAGGGAGAGGGAGAAGCAGGCTCTCTGCTGAGTAAGGAGCTTGATGCAGGGCTCAATCCAGGACCTCAGGATCACGATCTGAGCTGAAGGCAGACACCTAACCCACTGAGCCACCCAAGCACCCCTAAACCATTTTAAGTACAATTCAAGGGCACAGGATATGTTTGTGTTATGTGAAGCTATATTCCACCATCTAGTTCTGGAACTTTCCTGTTACCTCAGAAGTGAACTGGACACCCATTAGAAGTTACTCCCCATTCAGTCTTCCCCCAGTCTTTGGCAACCACCATTCTACTTTCTGTCTCTGTCAAATTCACCTATGCTAGATAGTTCATATATGTAGAATCACGTGATACCTGTCCTTTTGTGTCTGGCTTATTTCACTCAGTGTGTTTCCAAGGTTCATCCATATCTTAGCATGGATCACTACTTCGTGCCTTTTTTATGGCACCATAGTATTCCTTTGTGTGGATAGACCACGTTTTTGTTTATCCATTCTGCCAATGGACACTTGGGTTGCTTCCACCTTTTGGGTATTGGGAATAATGTCACCGTGAACATGGCTGTGCAAGTATCTGTTCAAGCCTCTGCTTCCAGTGCTCTTAGGTATATACCTCAGAGTGGAGTTGATGGCCCATGTAGCAACTCTACATTAAGCCTTTTGAAGATTCTCCATTTTACATTCTCACTAGCAATGTAGGAGGGGTCAAAAAGATGGTGGCAATCCACCCTAGGAGGAGAGAGAACACTACCAAGGTCCCTGGTGTTTAGGGAAGGCACTGGCTGGTGCTTACTCTTGAGCCACTTCCCTTTGGGTCTTGTCTTCATACCTTTAAAAATCGTCTTGAGAGGGGCACCTGGGTGGCTCAGTGGGTTAAGCCACTGCCTTCGGCTCAGGTCATGATCTCAGGGTCCTGGGATCGAGTCCCGCATGGGGCTCTCTGCTCGGCGGGGAGCCTGCTTCCTCCTCTCTCTCTCTGCCTGCCTCTCTGCCTACTTGTAATCTCTCTCTGTCAAATAAATAAATAAAATTCAAAAAAATAAAACTTGTAAAAAATCGTATTGAGAAATCATCTCCTCTTTTTAAATTAAGTCTTACCATGGAGGTCCCACCTTGGAAGTCTTTTAATCCCTAAAAGAGTTTGGAGAAACCCCAAGGCACTGAGAAGGCTGCACGGCACCTCCTGGGGTCCTGTCCCAGAACTCCACTTGCCCTCAAGGTGCTACCCTGGTGTTATGGGCATCTGAATGAGCAATCTCCCAAGGCGTGGAGGGAAGTCTTCCCAGCCAAGCAGCAAGAGACAGCACCTCTTCCTGCCTTCTGGCCTCCTAATATGCTTTGCATTAAAATACCCATTTTGGCTTGTCTTTGAGTCAGTTCTTAGGGGAGCAATAAAAGATGATCCATTAACATATGGCCCATGGAAATGTTGAGGACGGAGAAATGATGATAATTTATTCAATTTAGTCCTTTTCCGCACTTTTCCCACACGCCAGCCTCGCCTGTGGTGATAAGCGTCCTAATCTCTTCCCTCTCTGGGTCTCAGTTTTCCTATCTACTAAAACAAGCAAGGAATCTGCAAGAAGCACCTTCCAACTCTAAACACTGCATGAATCACATTCAGGCAGAGCCTGGCTCTCACCAACTCCGGGCTCCCACTCTCTGCGATGGAGTGGTAAACAACGTTCTGGGAGACATTTTCTTTCCCGGGTGAAATGGTATGAAATCAATTTCTTTTATAATGATACCAGGCTCAAACCCTCCAAAATTGAGCTCCACCCTTGGATCTGTTGTAGAATAAGGTTTTATTTGCAGAATTTTCGTGTGACCTTTTCTGAGGCAGAACAGTGTGTTGGGGGGTGGGGTAGGGGAGTGGGAAATGGGGGTGGGAAATGCTGGATTGTGATTAACCAGATAATGAACCCCGTCTGCTTTTAATCAGCCCCTTCCTGTTCTCCCAGACCTCTAAACTTTTAATATTAATGGAAACAGATTTGAATTCTGGAAAGAGCTATTCTGGAAAATAATTGGATATTTACTAGGTGAAAAGTGAAATTGTACAGGCATTTCATAGGGTTTGGTATTTGACAGGTGCCATTTTTCTTTCCAATGTCTTGCATACCTCTGTTTTATAAACCAATATGGATAGTGGCATAAAAAGATTACAGGTTTATGTGGTGGTGAGGCCTGGGAATATTTTCAAGGAATTGGGGGTTGGTGGGTAGAGAGAGAGAGATCTTCAACTGTGGACAAAGCTGAGGTGCTGGAATTAGTAGGGCAGAATTATTTGAAGATAAAGAATGGTGGGTCTTTAAAAGAAATAGATCCATGTTCATAAATGGGAATTGTGCCCAGAGAGAGAGTGAGAGATGTTACCTATGGAACCTACCTATGGAAGTCTGACTCCATCTAGGAAAGTAATGACTCCCTTGGTTTCCAAAAGGACTTTGTAGTTACATGAAGTAGGAAGGCATTAGAAGAAGTGGGGAGTTTTATTGAAACAAAGGGCAGAGCTCTCCAGGGTTTTAGGCAAGCAGAGCAAACTCTAGGCAGATCTGCTACAAAGGGAAGAAAGAGGGCTGCGCCAGTGGGTTGACTCAACCCTCTTGGGTTCTTTGCCTTGAGGTCCTCTCCCTTCAGTTGTTACTGCTGGGGGCATCATCACCCGCACGTGTTTCTCCTTTGTGTTTCTCCTTTAAAGGTCTGGCCCTAGTGTGGACAAAGCACTTCTTTAAAGGATTCCTCTAGATGTAGTTGGATCAGGCAGATGTGTTAAACAAATTATTTTGCTCTCCATGTAGGAGAGAACCCAAAGGAATACTTCATAAAGAGTACAAGCAGGCTTTCTGCATCGACATTTTCCTGAGGCTGCTAGAATTTACTTGTAGTCCCAGATAACTGGGACTTTACCAGAATCTTAGCTGCTTTTTGGTCCTACTGGCTCCCCGATAGTCTCCACAGGGTGGTTGCCATCTTATTGCCCCCACAGAGAGAGGGAGCACCTAGTCCTCTTTTCCTTTTTGTTTTCACAGCCTTATTTTTTTCCCTCCCTGGTTCTGGTTTTCAAGCCGTAGGATGCTTCTCGTTTTCCATCTATTGGCAGGATGGGGTGTGTCTTTCATCTGTGAGTGCGATGTTGGTCACAGGCAAGCCTGGGCAGGAAAGTCTGGATGGCTCAGTGCACACCAAGCCACCGCTTGGAGAACAATGGAGCCTCACACTCACTGATGAAATAGCATATTTAGGTTTTGAGGGAGACAGAATTACTTTGCAGGACTTTATTCATGACCTTTAGGGAGGACATGTAGGAGACTTAGGCAAGTACCCCAATCATAAAAAATGGCTTTCTTCTGTGAGGGAGCCTTGGATGGCCATATGTATCATTTGGTCTTTTCAAATGTTTTTAGGTGGTTAGTTGGAGCAAAAGACGAAATATTTTAGCTTCTGTGAATTCACGAAGAAGACGGTGCATTTTCAGCTTATCCTGGAAACTAGGTCTTTCAGAGCACTATTCTTCCAGATGTGGAAATTGAGGCCAATATGGAGGAAAGAACTTGTCAAAGTCACTTGGTAAATCACCAACAGAGCCAGGCCTAGCCTCCAGGTTGCTTGAGCATGAGGGCAGTGCACTGCCAAGTAACGAATTTGGAGGGACAGAATTAAGGCAATAGAATTAAGCTTTTGGCTTAACACAGACATCAAACTGAGGATCAAGGACATCAAAATATTGCTTTCTAATCTATGGTTCTAAAGGTTCCCGATTGGTACAGGAATCTTGAGCAAGAAAAGCTCTCTTCATTCCCACATGTTTCAGCTTTATCACTTAGTCTCCGCTGGTTACAGCCAAGAGCTAGTCCCTGCTGGAAAGTTTCTATTATTTTCTTCTCCAATTATTGCTTCCACTCCTCTAAACTTATACAGGACACTGTGTTCATTCCATAAAATTCACAGAAGGTATGTCTGGAGTGAATTGGGTTGGGGGTCGAAAAGGAGAGGACAGAAAGGGAGAGGCTGGGTTTCCTTGCATCCATGGGCCAAGCTCAGCCAACCAAAGGCAACAGCTTGGGTTATGTTTTCTGAGTGCTCATCTTCAATACACTATTTGGAGAGACCTGATGTTGACCAGATCCCCTCTGATGACCACCTCCCCTAGTCTGCAACTTTCTCACTCTGTCAAAACCCAGCTGAAGAAACCACTGCCCATTTTGTAGTTGGAATAATAATACAGCTTATCTATGTGCCAATGATTCACTTTGTGGAACATTTATGGCAATTTTTTTATTGAGGTGAAATTCACATAGCATGATATTAACTATTTTCAGTGAACAATGCAGCGGCATTTAGTACATTCATGATGTTCAGTAACCACCACCTTTATCTAGTTGCAGAGCATTTCCATCACCCCATTCCCCTCTTTCCCTGTCTCTGGCAACCCCCAGTCTTCATTCTTTTCTCTGTTGCTCTACCTATTCTGGATATATCATATGGATTGAATCATACAATATGTGACCTTTGCAGTCTGACTTCTTTTACTCAGCATAATGTCTCTAAAGTTCATCCAAGTGGTAGCACAGATCAATAACACTCCATTCCTTTTTATGGCTAAATAATATTTCACCACCTGGGTATCCCACAATGTATTTATTCAGTCATTCTTTGATGGGCCTTTGGGTCATTTCCACCTTTTGGCTATTGTAAATAGTACTGCTTCTGAATATGTGTGTACATATGTTTGCTTCAGTAGCTGTTTACAATTCTTTGGGGTATATATCTAGGTGTGGAATTGCTGGGTCATATAGTAATTCTAGATTTACCTTTTTGAGGTACCATATGGCAAATTTTTAATATCATTTGGACTTCTCCTGACCTCTTCTCAAGCCCCTAATATTCCCACATGCACAGCTGGTAAATCCTCAGGGCATAGTAACTGATTTGATTTTGTTTTTTAAGATTTATTTATTTGAAAAAAAAAAAAGATTGATTTACTTGAGAAAGAGGGGGGAGAGGCATTGGGAGAGGGAGAGAGAGAATCAGAGAATCTCAAGCAGACTCCCCACTGAATGCTGAGCCCAAGACAGGGCTCCCTCTCATGACCCTGAGATCATGACCTGGGCTGAAATCAAGTTGATGCTTAACTAAATGAGCCCCCCATGTGCCCTTTAACTGATTTTAAAATCAGTCTATTTAGTCCAAAATTAGTCAAATATAACTTTTCAAGTAAGTTTTACTGCAAAGTCATCATTAAACACTTTCAAAACCAAACAGGAAATTCTTTTTGGGTTTTAGACCAGCATACTAGAAATTTTTGCACCATCCAATAGGGTAGCCATTGAGCATGTGTAAACATTGAACATCTGAAACGTGGCTGGTGAAACTGAAGAAATGAATTTTAAATTTCATTTTATTCTTGTTCTTTTTTTTACTAAAAGGCAAATTTAGGTAGCCACCTGTGGCTAGTGGCTATCCTAATTATGGTTCAGTGTCTCCAATCCTTTTTAGAAGAATAAAAACTGAAGCTTATTCCCAAAGAGCATCTATTTTTCACATTACTGAAACATGACGATATATGTGGACATGATGAAAAATAACTTTACTTTTCCTTATAGATATCAAGCATAAATACCCAATGCTAGTAAAAGTAGTACAAAAATAGTATTTTTTCACAGTGTTGGCGATGGTATAGAATTTTTTTCAACGAGCATTCATTCACACCCACATTCATTTATTTATATTATTGAATCAATGTTTTATTTGAATGCTTATTATGTGCCAGGCAGTGTGCTATGTGCTGAGGACACAGTGATGACCAAGGCATGATCCCTCCCTTCAAAAGTGCACAGCGAAATAGGTAACTACAAAATAACAACACACTGTAACAATAATGGTTTACATTTTTTTCAAAAAGATTTACATATTTATTTGAGAGAGACAGTGTGTGTACAGGGTGGGGAAGGTTGGAAAGGCAGAGGGAGAGAACTCCACACAGAGTCCCTGCTGAGTGTGGAGCTCAACATGGGGACCGATGTGGGGTTTCATCCCACAACCCATGGGATTATGACCCATGAGGTCACCACCAGAAAGGAAGCCAAGAGTCCAAGTTAACCAGCTGAGCTGCCCAGGCACCCTGATCATGGCTTTCATTTTTTAAGCACTAGGTCCATGATAAGGACTTTGTGTACATTATTTCATGGAATCCTCACAATAGCCTTTTGAGTCAGCCTCATTTTACAGACAACAAGGCTGTGGCTTAGAGAAGTTAAAGAAGCTGACTTCTGTTGTCCTGTGAATGCCATAACTGAGGTCTATCTATACAAGACACACTTCCTGCACAAATAAGGGAGGGATTCACTATGCGTGGAGTGTGAGTAGGAGTGGAAGGAGGGAAACTGAGCTGGATTTTGAAGGATGAGCAAGAGCTATGCCCAACACTGAGCCATTTGGTTCTGTAGCTTTGAAATTTTTTGCACGTGATTGACCCAGCAACTCCACTTAAGGGAATTCATCTCGAGGAAATATCCAAAAGTAAGAGGGAAAAAAAGCCCTACATGAATGAGAGTGTTCATATGTCTATTATTTATAATACTGAACTGTTGGAAACAACTTGCAGGTGTAACAACAGGGGACTGGTTAAGTGAATTATGGTCCCGCTACTCTATGGAATATTAATGGAACCCGTGACAAAACTTGAAATGATAATTAAAAAGGCTAGGGAGCAATACCAAAAATATGCATTGTATGATGTCAAGTGATAAAAGCAAAATACCACATTGTATATTCACTACGAACACAATTACAAGGAACATGATTACGTATGGACAGGGCTACAAAAGACTGACCCACATGCACAAAGAGTGGCATTCAGGCCATGACATCCAGGGTAAGAGTTTATTTTGTTGTTGTTTCCAATTTTTGTTTACTATTATTTTATCTTTCACTATCAAATAAGTGGAAATTGTAAAAGGAGACAGCTAGCTTTTTCCCCTGGCTTTCATGTGACTTTTACTTGTTCCAAATAGTCATTTTCACTGGAAAATGTGAGATTCCTTTTCAAATGAATCAAATATGGAAAATATTGTGTGGTCCATTTTGTCTTAGCCAACTCAGAATTGGTCTCTGGGTAATGAAAGTAAGTTGAGAACTGTTTTCTTTGCACATGTTTGAGCGGTCTCGATTTCACTGTGATGTGCAGCAGAAATCACGTTGCTGTCAAATATTGGCTGGTGTTTATGAGGCCACGGATTTGGAATAAGAGAACTCGGGAGTGACAGTCATTCCATTTTTAAAGTGTCTTCCTCCTGGGACCAAAGTTGGACTCTGAGTGTATTTCTTTCTCATTTATGTGATGACATTAATATAAATCCAAGTCTTGATGTTGATAATGTGCTGCTGTTTATAGACAACAGCAGTTGTTGTTGGGACAATATAACTACACAATACAATGACAGTAATGCTGTCCCCTTGGTGCAATCTGTGGTAAGGCTTTGAGGCACGATCCTGTTTCCTGTAGGACTGCCTCAAGCCTGAAATAAGCAACGCAAAGGTCGCATTTTTGTTCAGGGTTTATTTCTCATCAACAAAATAGGTCGACAAGGAGTCTTGGTGTGCCATAGACGGCAAGGTGACACAGAGAGAGCCTAAAATCCTGGCACACCCGTTCACTGGCTGTGTGACCTCGGGCAAGTTACTTTACCTTTCTATGCCTCAGTTTTCTCGTCTGCAAAATGGGAACAGTAATAGAGCCATCTAATAGGTTTGTTTTCAGTATTAACTGAGACAACACATAGTGCTTAGCCTCGTATATGGCAGTAATAGCTTAATAAGTGGTGAGTGCTGGGGTGCCTGGCTCACTGAATCCGTGGAGCATGTGATTCTTGATCTCGGGATTGTGAGTTTGAGAGCCACCCTGGGTGTAGAGATGACTTAAAAATAAAATCTTTAAAAAAATAAATGGTAAGGGCTATTACTAGCATGTACAAGATACCATGCTAAGTAATAGGTTGTTTCCTTGTCTTTTTTCTTCCATTACATTATATGTTACTTGAGGACAGGAGCTATGTGTGACTTGTTCACCATTGTAGCCCCTGTCCCTAGCACATGGTTTGGGGCACAGCCAGTTGCTCAGGAAATATTTGTGAAGGGGCGCCTGGGTAGCTCAGTCTATTAGATATCTGCCTTCAGCTCAGGTCATGATCCTAGGATCCTGGGATCGAGTCCCATAATGGGTTCCCAGATCAGCAGGGAGTCTGCCTCTCTCTTCATCTGCCTCTCCCATGGCTCATGCTCTCTCTCTCTCTCTCTCAAATAAATAAGTAATCTTTAAAAAAAAGAAAAGAAGTATTTGTGGATATTCTGTATTCTTTTATGAGATGACTAGTCAGCTATAGCCCCAAGAGGAGGCTGAAGAGAGGCTCAGGAGCACAAAATCTATTATACTTACAGGGGCTAGAGAGGGAGGCACATGTGCCCCAGGGTCACAAGGGAGACAGCACGTGGTCAAGAGGCAGAACACAGGAGCAAAAAGGGGAAAACAGGGGTGGCCATTCTTGTGTTCCAAGGTGGGGAAGGATGAACAGTTTCAGCTTGTTTGATGTCCATAGGCTTTGGGCTCCCAGGGTGGGCACTGGTTGTCTGGCCCCTGGCCCTGATATTGTCACCTGTGTGTGTAGGGCCCAGACAGAGGAGAGATGGCTTTGGACTGGTTGGTTTGCGTATCAAAGGCATGTTCTTGATTAGGTCCCTGGCTATTTCTAAGAATTGACTACTCCAGGAGGGGCAGTTTCTCTCCAGACAGAAACATTTTCTAAAATGTGAGAACATTATAATGTATAGACAATTAAAATTAGTTTTAAACAGTGAAATGAACCTGACGATTGCCTAGTGCTTTTCAGAAATACCAGGAAGCATGAGATGTGGTCCCTGACCTCCAGGAGTTTATAGGCATTGTGCAAAGGGTCTGGAAGAGGGCAGGGAGATCTGGCTAGGCCTCTGGGAATTTGAGGGAACAGGCACTCAATTCAAAACCAGAAAACCAGGTCTTTTTAATTTATTTTTTTAAAAGTAAGCTCTAGGCCCAACATGGGGGGCTTGAACTCATGACTCTGAGATCAGCAGTTGCACACTCTACCAGCTGAGCCAGCCAGGCGCAGCTGGGAAGCTGTGTCTTGAATATTAGTTCTCCCTACCAGCTATATGGCCTTTGGAATGCCAATTAATCTTTCTGAATTTCAAGTACTAAATCGGAATAATAATAATAATTTCAAAGCTCACAAAGTGTTACGAATTTATGTGACGAATGTATATGAATGTGCTTTGTGAACTGGAAAGCAGTATATATAACTAAAGAGGTGTTATTATTCTAAAGAGCAGGCAGAGCAATGCTGGGGATGGTAAGTTTCAGATAGGCAGAACTTTCTCTTTGAGGGATACGGCAGGTCGAAAAAGAGAAAAACCCCAGCTTCAGCGTTAGTTAGGTTTACCATTGCTATCCTGGCTTATCAGTTAAAAAATGATATTCATGATTCTTCACCCTTTCCAGATAGAGAACAAGCCCTAGGAAATGATTTTCATTTTATCATGTCTAATCTCTGCTTAAGTTGTTTCTAAGATTGAAGCAATTGATTGGGAACTCTAGAGTTTGACAAATTTTTCCTTCTGCTGAAATAAGGAATGATATCAAAGCCAATTTGGAAGTGCGGTATTGAAATGAAAGTTTGGAGGGTTGGTTCTTTTTTTTTAAATTAGGTCCCTCCCCTTGTCCTCAACCTCCCACAGTACTCTTTACATTGTTTAGCCCATGAGCCATGTTAGAAGTAACAAACTGATTTACCAGGAGGAACTGGAAGGAAAAGTAGATGCACAGATAGGCACAGAAGGGTTCTAACATTGACTTGGTTACTGGGTAAAGGAAAAGCAGGTAGAAAGAGAGAGAGAGAGAGAGAGAGAGAGAGAGATTGTCAGGGAGCAAGAATCCCTGTCCATTCAGAGGTTCTTCTAACTGGACTAAGAAACAAATTGACATGGGACAGATGAACAGGACATCAAATTTAATAGGCAGATGTATGGGAAATCCATATAGACATGGAAATTCCAAAGGCAGGCAAAAAGAGGTCTAGATGTCATCCTGAGCTAAGGAGAAGGGGGTAGGGTCTGGGATTGCAAAGGAAAAGAATGCATTTCGCAGTGCAATAAGAAGAACAGATATTGCTAATGAGATGTTTGGCCTGCCATCCAGATAGGTCACTCAGATAAAATAAATCCCTGCTAATAACACTTATTCTGGGAAAGGTCCCAAATTTAGAGTTTTCTATGTGGTTAAGGGTGGGCAAAATTTCCCTGGAGCCGGCAGGGTCTCAAGGGCTTTCAGCCAAAAAAAATTCGTAGTGGCTACTTTCAGGCATCGGGCTTGAGCAGTGGAGACCTGAGTGAGGGTCTCCCTTCAATATCTATGTATCTATACAGTATATTCTTCCTTAAGTAAATGCTTCGCGTCATCAAATCCTCTTGGTGATCTGGGCCCACAGTGGCCCCAGAGCTGAATGCACACAGGCTCATTAGGGGACCCACCTAAAAATAACCATAGGCCCTAGCTGACCCATGGGCTACTTACAATGCGGCACAGGTACCAAAAAAGGAAATTCTGTACATTCCCATGCGTCATCACTCCCCTCTCCCCCATATGTAACCCCCCACCACTGCCTCCTGGCAATCTTTTTTTCTCTCCTGCCCACAGGAGGCACTGTGTATTCAATAATACACAGTGTGTATTCCCTCACTGTGTATTCAATAAACTTCTACTTCCTTTGTTCTGCCTTGGGTGAATTCTTTCCCTGCCAGTGCTGCTGGCCTCCACCAAATCAATCGATCAATCAGTCGATTGAGTCGCCCAACATAATCCACATGCCAAAGTGGCACATTCTTGAGAGGGTCTGTCCTGAACCCCTACAGTATCTATGTATCTATACAGTATATTCTTCCTTAAGTAAATGCTTTGCGTTATCAAATCCTCTTGGTGATCTGCCATCACTGTTGGAATCACTAGGCTGGTGCTTTGTGTTTGGTCCAAGAAGAGTGGCTCTAATGATTCCCCAGTGCCTGGCACCACACACTTTCAAGCTGTTGCAGCAACCATTTTTCTGATCTGTTCAGAAAAGAAAACAATACAATGGTGACATGCAAATCAATTTCTACTTTAAGCATAATAACAGAAACTGCTTGATTCCGTGGGGCAGGAAAAATAATTTTCCCTCTACCTTTTTAGGTTCTTCGCTGAGAATCCTCCCCACCCCCTTATAATAAAAGACAGATTGGCAGGAGAAAAAAAAAGTTTAATAACATATGTACGTCCCACACACATGGGAGAGACCCAGGAAATTGGAGTAACTCTCTGAAGTGGCTGAAGTCATCACCTTAAAAAAACATTTCCATCTAAAGACAAAAGAAGATGTTGGGAAGAGGAGTCAGTTATGGGAAGTGACTGGAAAAAGTAAGGGAAACAAGGGTAAGGTTGTTAGTTAGAGTTAAGCTCATGACTTCTCCACCTTCAACAGTTTCTAGAGATTTATAGTACACTTCCTCTTCTTGGCACAGCTGGGAAGACACCCTTACAAATGGAGATTTCCCTTATAAATGCATCTTCTATTTGGTTCTCAGAGCTTCATCTGTGCCTGTTGTTCCTTAAAAACGATCGGCTCAAAATAATCCTTACGCTAAAGGAACATATCCTGTGGTGCCAAATTCTGGTCCCCTTCAATCCGATTACTTTTAATTTTCCTTCCTCCTTTAATGAATTGAGCTGGGACGCCATGTTGCTGTGGTAAGACAAACACAAAATTTGGGGTCAGATAGTTTGCGTTCTGAATTCTCGTACTGCTGTTTGTTAGCTGGGGAATGTTGAGGAAAGTCCCTGAGTGGACTCTGAGCCCTAGTTTTCAGCTGAAAAATAAGGGAAGTTTTGTGAGGACTTAATGTGATACTGTATGTAAAGCAACAGGCACGTAGTAGGGGTTCCAAAAATAGTTGGTGAGGAAAGTAAAAGTATGTTTCCATTGTGTCTTCAAAAGAAAAAAAAATCACTGGAAAGAAAGGTAGTCTCTTTTGGGGCCTTTAGTAAGTTTTTGATGGTGGCCTTGCTCATCTATGTTACTCAACTAACACCTTTACACTATGAAGAGAGTACAAGTATCTTCCCTGGTCTGACTGGGGTCTGTGTGACAGTTGATGTGAAATGTTGGGGTCTGGGAGCGAATGGTCAAGAAAGAATTCTTGAGATGTCTTTGGTGCAAAAAAGGTGGTATTATTAAAGCATGGAGACAAGACCTGTGGGCAGAAAGAGTTGCACTGGGATTGTGATGGGTGACTGATTATATCCTTTCAAGTCAGGAGGGAGGTAGGGATAGCAGAAGTCTCTAAGGAATTTGGAAGCAAGGTTTCCAGGATGTTGAGGAGCTAGCTGCTGTTAGAATAAGGTCATTCAGGGGCACCTGGGTGTCTCAATCGGTTAAGTGGCCAACTCTTGGTTTTGTCTCCAGTCATGATCTCAAGGTTATGAGATAGAGCCCTGTGTCAGGCTCTCTGTTCAGTGTAAAGTCTTCTTCAGATTATCTCTCCCTCTCCCTCCAGTTTACACACACACTCTCTCTTACTCTATCTTAAATAAATAAAATCTTAAAAAAATAGAGAGAATAAGGTCATTCACTACTGTCTAGTAAATCGGAGTCATGAGACCCTTCCGATGTATATCAGTGTGCCATATGCTTAGAGGATGATTGGTAATATATAAAGTAGGGTGGGGATAGAGTTAAAGGAAGTTTCTAAAGGCATTTTCTTATAATAAAGACGACTTACAGGATCCTGGAGATGGGGCTCATGTCAAGCTAAAGTTGTCTTTTGCCTCTAGCAAAATATCATCATTGAGGCAGCTGGGTTCCTGAATGAAGGTCACTGCCTGTCCCAAGGACTTGTCAATGGGCTGTAAATTGTGAGGAAGTTTAATTTTCCCCCATATGTCTTTTGCCTTTGTTCCCCACATCAACAGTCTATTTCCTCCACATTATAAGCTAATTCAAGATTTTTGTGGAAATACATTAAGTTTTTAAATAATTAAAAAAAAATTCTTGTCTCCCTGTCTTCTGCTCAGGTTACTTCTTTGAAACATTCTAAACAACACCAGCAGATTAATTGTCCTGAAACACCAAGCTGAGAGTCGCATTTCCCTACTCACTGGAGTCCAGTTGCTCCCCACTGCCTACCAACTTCAGTACTTCCCAGCCTGGCAGTCAATCCTATGTCTGGGACCTTTTGACTTATATACAATGCTGCTCTCTGCTAAGGGGTTGATAGATGGCTAATAGTCAAAGTGGACCTTTTCTTGTTTCCTGTAGCATTCTCCTGGAAAGTGCTTTGGAAGGGAAAAATAGAAGGAGATGGGGTTCAGGGCATGATGCTGCTAATTTGCCACTTTGGCATGTAGGTTATGTCGAGCTGAAGATGATTAAGGTCCAACAGACTCAAGAAGAGCTTTTACACGCCCTCCTTCCAGGTAGGGAACCTGTGCCAGGAAACAAGGAAGAGAGCTATTACCAAAGATATATATATATTTTACATTAAGAAAGATTTCTCTCCTTGGCATGGCCAACATTAATTTACCAAACGTTTGCTCTTCCCAACTTCCTGCGAATTATCTTCCTCCCCTTTGAAATCCCAGGTCCCTATCCCCTTCTTCTTAGCTCAAGATGGCACAGTAACCTCAATTGCCTAACCACTGGGGAGCCTGTAATGTCTTTGTGAAGTTCCTACCTGTACATAATTAATTTTTTCCCCATGAATCTGTCTTATGTCAATCTAATTGTTGGGCCAGCCAAATAACCTAGAAGGGAAGAAGAGGAAAGTTTTCCTCCCCTACAAAGAAAAAAAACTGGAGAATTACTATGGGGATTTCAGTATGTGTGTACGTAGGTTTGTGTGCACCTGTGTGTCTATGTATATGGATCAGCCAACTTTTCCTATGTTCTAAGAAGAGCGTAAAGGGGAGAAAAATATACCGCCCCCAAATATGTCTCCTTGGTACACTGACTATTTTAAGCTGGTTATTTTTTTAAGAGGGAGGGAGGGGCAGAGGGAGAGAGAAAATCCCAGGCAGACTCCATGCTCAGTGTGGAGCCTGATGCAGGGCCCTATACCATGATCCCGAGATCACAACCTGAGCCAAAACCAAGAGTTGGAAGTCCAACCGACTGGACCACCCAGGCACCCCTAAGCTGGTTATTGTTAAGAAACAGTAGGCACAGGTATAGCACCCCTTTTCTGAGGGTTGATTTTGTGTGCCAGCTTGACTGGGCTAAGGGATGCCCAGAGAGCTGATTAAACTTTATTTCTGGGTGTGTCTTTCATGGTGTTTCTGGAAAAGATTAGTATTTGAATCTGTGGACTGAGTAGAAAAAGATCTGTCTTGACCAATGTGGCCAGCTATCACCTACTCCACTGAGGGCCCCAGCAGAACAAAAAGGCAGCTGAAGAGCAAATTCTCTCTCTTGCTTCTTGAGCTGGGATGTCTGTCTTCTCCTGCCCTTGGGCCTTGGAGCTCCTGGTAGGGACTTGGACTGAATTTACTACCAACTCTCCTGCTTCTTGAGCTTGCATGGGTCCTAGTGAGGCATAGCTCAGCTTCCAAAGTCACATGAGCTGAGTCCTAGAATAAATTTCCTCTTATGTATCTGTATGTATACCATTGGTTCTGTTTCTCTGGAGAAGTCTAGTACACTTTCCCACACACCAAATCTGATTCATCACCCTGTCCTATCGATTCTATCTCATAAATAATCCCTCAAATCTACCCGTCTCTGCACTTCCCTTGCTGCCCCCTCTAAGGTATGGCCATCTTGGGGCGTCCAGCTGGCTTAGTCAGTAGAACATATGACTCTTGGTCTTGGGGTCATGAGGTCGAGCCCCACGTTGGGCATAGAGCTTACCTAAAAACAAAAAACAAAACGACAACAAAACAGATAAAAAACAAAACCAAAAAAAAGCTTCTCAGCCTCCTGTCTTGCTCCCTTTCTACACATTCTTTTCACAGCCGCCATGTAATCTAAAATAGAAAATTGGTCATGTCACGCCCCATGGCCATGCTTTCATGGTTGGCTTCTACTCCATCTTCGTCTCTCTCTCTCTCCCCAGCTGCCCCTTTCCTACCCAGGCTGCCTAATCTTTCCATTCCTCAAAGAGTTTATATTCTCTTTTTTATCCACACTTTTCCTTCTGCCTGAAGGTCTTCCTGCCAGCTCCTGCCTTGAACTGAATAGCTCCTATTCATTTTCAGGTCCCAGATTGGACATCATATTCTCTAGCATCCTAAATTAACCTCAAGTCCAGGCTCAATGCTCCTCCTAGAGGCTCACACATACACACAACCTGTGCTTCCCCTATTTCACTTTATGGCAACTGTGCATTTATGTCTGTGTCTCCTCCACTAGACTGTGGGCTCTCAGGGGACAGAAAGAATATCTGTTTTATTTATGGTTATTTCCCTCCCTATCTCTTCCCACGGTCCTTGATACAGTAAGAGCCCCGTAGTCATTTGTTGAGTGAATACTTAAGCTCCAGAAATTTATTTTGTTTTCATCTGGGAGAGCTTTTTTCTTTTTTAAAAGATTTTTAAATTTTACTTCAGGAAGAAAGGGCAGTGGAGGGGCAGAGTGAGGGGGAGAGACGGACTCTGAAGCCGACTCTCCGTTGAGCACGGAACCTGACTGGGCTCCATCTCCCCTGAGACCATGACCAGAGAGGAAATCAAGAGTCAGATGCTTAACCAACTGAGCCACCCAGGCTTCACCCCCAAGGAGACCTTTTTGACACATGAATTCAAATGCTACCTGTGGTAAATTTAACTTCATAGAAGAAATTTTTTTTTTAAAAGATTGGCTGTCGTTCATCACAGTGAGCATAATGGTATATACCTAGCTATACCGATTCAGATATATAGATCAGAATAATGAAGACGAGGGAGGCGGTGGGCCGGAGGATAACAAAAAGAAAACAGAACACTCTGCAGTTTGAATTTAGACAGTGTATCTACGAAACCACCCCCCCCACCCCATATTTAAGCATTCCTATAACTGTGTTTACTCAGTGACTATGGTTTCCTTGATTTGGTGGTGGTGGTTTTGTTTTCCCCCCATGGTTTAAAATACCTTCAGCCAAAGCAGCATTTATGAAAGCCCCCAACCAGATGTGTCCTTTCCATAATCTGAACTCTTCCATAAACCCCTTGCAGGGTTCTCATTATGATACCTAGTTGTTGCGATGATGAGGGTACGAGACTTACCACTTTCCTACTTTGTCAGCTCCTTGAGGGCAGGGATTGTTTTCTTTCATTTTTGTAGCCCAGGATCTTAACAAATGCTTAACACATAGTAGGATCTATGGCATATATATTGAATAGATGGATGCAATAGTCAAAAGGATCCACCTTGAGAGCAATCATTGGCAGCTCAGACAGAGGCCGAGACGAAACATCTCATGCAACAGAGAGGATGCAGTGTCTAGTTTGCTGGTCCCTGTTCTGGCCAGCAGCCATTGCCCTGTAAATGTTGTGCATAGTCCTTATTTACTTAATTGGAACCTAACTGCATTGAAAGAAACAAGTGTAGGTGAATTGGACTTCATCAAAATTAAAAGTTTATATGCTGCAAAGGATTCGATCAAGGGGGTAAGATAAAAACCCACAGAATGGCAGAAAATATTGGTTAAGCCCCTTATCTGTTAAGGATTGAGCATGCAGAGTATATAAAGAACTCTTACAATGCAAGACAAAAGACAACCCCCACAGGGGTGCCTGGGTGGCTCAGTCAGTTAAATGTCCAGCTCTTAATTTCAACTCAAGTCATGATCTCAGGGTTGTGGGATCGAACCCCATGACAGGTTCCATGCTCAGTGCAGAGTCTGCTTGTCCCTCTCCCTCTGCTCCTCCCCGACTTCCTCTCTCAAAAAAATAAATCAGATCTTTAAAAAAAAAAAACCAAATAAATAAAACTCAACCCACCCAATTAATATGTGAGCAAAGGATCTGAATAGACCTTTTCTCAAAGAAGATATACATATTTCCAACAGGCACCTGGAAAGATTCTCACATCATTAACCATCACTTCATGCCTATCAGGATGACAATAATAATAGTAATAATAATTAATGTTGGCAAAGATGTGGAGAAATTGGACTCCCCTACATTGCTGGTGGGAATGTAAATTGGTGCAGCTATTTTGAAAAATAGGCTAGCAATTTCTCAAACAGTTTTTTAAAAGATTTTATTTATTTATTGTTTATTTGAGAGAGAGAGAGAGAGAATGAGCAAGAGCAAGAGCACAAGCCAGGGAAAGGGGTAGAGGGAGAGGGAGGAGCAGACATCTCACTGAAGAGGGAGCCCAATGTGGGACTCAATCCCAGGATCCTGGGATCATGACCTGAACTGAAGGCATATGCTTAACCCACTGAGCCACCCAGGTGCCCCAGTTCTTCAAACAATTAAACAGAGATCATATGACCCAACAATTCCATTCCTAGGTATGTACCCAAGACAAGTGAAAATGTTAACACAAAAACTCATGGGCGAATGTTCATTACTTATCATGTTGCAATAGCTAAAAGTGGAAACAATCTGCATCGTGTAAGGAATTCATGTAACTCAATAGCAAAACACCAAATAACCCAATGAAAAAATGGCCAAAGACTGAACAGATATTTCTCAAAAGGAGACATCCAGATGGCTAACAGATATGTGAAAAGGTGCTCAATATCACTCATCATCAAGGAAACACAAATCAAAACCACAATGAGATATCACCCCATACCTGTTAGAATTATTATGATCAGAAAGACAAAAGGTTAACAGGTGTTGGTGGGATGTTGAGGAAAAGGAACCTTTGTGTACTGTTGGTGGGAATGGAAATTGGCACGGTCATTATGGAAAATAGTACGGAGTTTCCTCAAAAAATTAAAAATAGACCTACCTTATGATCCAGCAATTCCACTTCTGAATATATGGCCAAAGGAAATGAAATCAGTATCTCGAAGAGTAACCTGCACTCCCATGTTCACTGAAACACTATTCACAGCAGTCAAGGTATGGAACGATTCTAAATATCCTTTGGCAGATGAATGGATAAAGAAAAAAATATATATGGTGGAATATTATTAGTCTTTTAAAAGGAAAATCTTGCCATTTGTGACAATATGGATGAAACTAGAAGATATTATGCTAAGTGAAATAAACCAGATGCAAAAAACCAAATACAGTATGATCTTATACGTGAAATCTAAAAATGTCAAGTTTGTAGAAACAGAGAGTAGAATGGTGGTTACCAGGCCAGGGGCGGCGGGGGGGGGGTGTAAGTGTTGGGGGGCAGGGAGATGTTGGTCAGTGGGGGCAAAGTTTCAATTTTGCAAGACGAATACATTCTGGAGATCTAATGTATAATAATAGGAGTATAGATAACAACATTGTACTGTATACTTGCAATTTGTTAAGAGGGTTTTTTTTTTTTTAAAGATTTTGTTTTTAAGTAAACTCTACACCCAAGTGCAACTTCAACTCACAACCCTAGGTCAAGAGTCACATCCTCTACTGACTGAGCCAGCTGGGCACCCCAAGGGGGTACATTTTTTTTTTAAGATTTTATTTATTTATTTGACAGAGAGAGATCACGAGTAGGCAGAGAGGCTGGCAGAGAGAAAGGAGGAAGCAGGCTCCCTGCTGAGCAGAAAGCAGATCAAGCAGGGCTTGATCCCAGGACACTGAGACCATGACCTGAGCCGAAGGCAGAGGCTTAACCCACTGAGCCACCCAGGCACCCCGAGGAGATACATTTTAAGTGTTCTCACCACACACACAAAAGTGATAACTATGTGAGATGATCGATGTGTTAGTTTCATAAAAATGACTATTCCACATTGTATACTATGTCAAATCAAGTTGTACATCTTAAATACATGTAATGTTTGTCAACTCTACCAAAAAGTGGAGAAAAGTGTATGGACATATACAAATTAGACTGCCAAAAAAAAAAAAAAAAGTGGAAACAACCTACTTGTTCATCAACTGGTGAACGGATAAACAAAATGTGGTATATGCTCACAATGGAATATTATTAAACCATAAAAAGGAATGAAATACTAACACATGTTACAGATTGGAAGAACCTTGAAAACAGGCTACGGTGAAGAAACATGTCAAAGAAGATCAGGTAGGCTGATCCGAGTGCAGTAATGTTTACAATTATTTGATCACAACCAATTACTGATTTCTTTGTTCCTCTCCACTCCCACTGCATTGATTGACCTGCCTTAAAAAAAAAAAAAAAAGATCAGGGAACCTTGGGTGTCTCAGTCAGTTGGGTGTCTGTCTTCAGCTCAGGTCATGATCTTAGGGTCCTGGCATGAAGCCCTGCGTCAGGTTCCCTGTTCAGTGAGGATTCTGCCTCTCGCTCTTCCTCTTCATCACCCCCTCTCCCACCACTCTTTCTGTATTAAATAGATAAAATAAAATCTTTAAAAAAGAGATAATGTAATATATTATATATTATTCCATTTATATGAAATTTCCAGAATGGAAATCTACAAATGCAGAAAGTAGATCAGGAATTAAGGTCTCACTGTCTCATGGGTAAAGGTTTATTTCTGGGGAGATGAAGTTCTAAAATTCAATGGTGGTGGTGGCTGTACAATGTTGTGAATGTACTAAAAGCCACAGAATTGCAGAATTCAGGAGGGTAAGGTTCACAGTATATGAATTCTATCTCAATAAAGCTGTTATTAGAAAAAGAGAAACAAATATAAATTTCCTATCACCCCAATTCATTTCCAGTCCTTGTCAGTGCTTACACATATATTTATTTGTGTATTTATAATCAGGGTGCATCCAGTATTGTGTGCCATGCTTTTTTCACTTAATGTCATTGCACATACATTTCAGTGGGTCATATTAACCTAGTTTATATGTCTGTCAATTTTAAAATAAAATTTAATCAAAGTGTAACAGATTTGCTACATAGAAAAGTGCACAAGTAACATGAGTATAGCTTGGTGATTTTTCTCAGAGTCACCCATCTACTTGTCATTTTGCAGAGCAGAAATTACGTGCATCGTGGTGCTGTATTATACTTTGCATAGCTAGTTCCTTATTTGAGGGGACCTTCCAAGTTGTTTTTGACATTTCAAAATTACAAATAACAGTGCTAGGATCATCTTTATATGTGTTACTGTCCAATATACAGAGAATAACCCAAGTTATTTCTATATTCTCCAAACCAAGATTATGAGATCAAGAGTATGTAAAATATCAGTAGACTGCTTTTTCTGAAAATACAAATTAATTTCTAGTTCCATGAGCCATATGTAACTGTACCTAACTCACCACAGCTTCACCAACATTAGGTTTTCTCATTTTACTCTTTACTACCCTAGTGACAAGGTGTCACTTTACATCTGTTTTGATTTCTACTCTGTCATTGCCAGGGTGACTGTTCATCTGTGGAGTGATTTTTGTCTGTAGTTCTCCTGCAGAAGATCCCCATCTCCTTTGGCCACTTTTCTAGTAGCATCTGGATGTCAATTTTGTGTCTTTTTCTCAATTCCAAATGTATTTCATTATTTTATTTTATTTTTTTTATTTATTAGAGAGAGAGCAAGCGCACAAGCAGGCAGAGGCAGAGAGAGAAGCAGGCTCCTTGCTGAGCGAGGAGCCGGATGTGGGACTGGATCCCAAGCCCCTGGAATCATGACCTGAGCCAAAGGCAGTGGCTTAACTGACTGAGCCACCCAGGCATCCCCCAAATATATTTTAATAGCATGATCTCACCGATAATGTTTTCACATTTGTGTGTCCATCTTGCAGCTTTGGAAATATTTGTTTTACTTACTTAAATTGAAATACAATTGACTATACTTTATTTTATGTCGTTGCAAAGGTGTCTATTAAAATGTGATAAATGATAGCCTCCATTTATCTGATAAACTGTTTTCTGTCTTCCACAGCTGGGGTAAAAATGTGAGTACATTTTCTTCTTAATATTTTTATTATACTTAAGTCTTTCATTCACCTCGGATTTATTTTACTCTATGACTTAAACTATAGATCTCAGTTACTTTTATCCATACTGAAGTCCGTTAATTAAGTGGTGATTTCTTTTTCTATTATTGTTTCTGGTTTGCCAGATATTGAGTTACTAAATAATCAATTGTATTCCAGAGTATTAATAGTTCCTTGAGCATTTAAAATCCAAGTATATGTGTCAATGATTTGTTTAAAAATCTTAAAAGGAGTCTACAATAATTGTGCTCTTTCAGAAGGATTTTTCTAACACGTTGTCCAAAGTCTATAAAACTGCTTTCATTTTTATGATGTTAAATTTATATACAAACATAGCTAACTTTACAATATTTGGTCCCTCAAGTATTATTTCTTCTTGGTAAATATCATCATTTATTCATGTCCTTTCTCTACTTCTCCCATCGGTATTGTGCCATTTTCTTTTAGTGTATTTTTTTTTCTCTCAAATTAAGCGAATGACTAAGTATTTAATATGTTGTCATCATCTTGAGTCTCCTTTTGCATTATATTGTCTAGCTTGGTGTCACTCTTATTAGGAATGCAACTGGCTTTTGTCATTTATCTTCTATTATACCACTTTGCTGAATATATTTATTTAATTTTTAATGAATTTTGTGTTGATGCCTGGGACTTCATTATATAATCCTGTCATTTGAGAGGAGTGATATTTTTATTTCTTCCTTCCACATACTTATAACTCATTTTCAATCTTATTTTATTACCAAGTTAATTAAGACTGATGAGAGAGACATCCTTGTCATATTTATGTTTTTAATAGAACGTCTCCAGTGCATCTGGCTCTTGATTTTATGTGCGTGTAATGATCCTGTTAAGAAAGATAATCTTACGTATGTCAACTACATTTCAATAAAAAAAATTATACAAGACAGTCCTCAAGTCTCTTTTCACACTAAACATCATTTGTAGAATAAATAATTTACCTCGGGATAAAAAAATAAAGAAAGAAAAACTTCCATGCCTTTTTATTTTGTGTAACCAATGGAAGTTTTGAATTTTGGGAAAAGTCTCCTCACCATCTTCTGAATATCAGGCCTCAGCACAAACAGCCCCAGAGAGGCCTTCCCTCCTTCATGACTTTATCTATTGTGCCCACTCACCTCTGGCCACACTCTTCTGTCACTCTGTCTTATTTTCGTCAGAGCACTTGTCACCATATGAAACTCTTCTAGTTACCTTTTGCCTCACTGGCTTCCCTCCCCCATGAGAACAGAAGCTCCAAGAGAGGTGGGCTTTTCGTTTGTCTCCTTCACTGTTGCCTCCCCAGTGCCTAGAACGGTGCCTGACACACATGAGGCAGTCGATACATATTTTTTGAAGGTATAAATGGGTATAATTTTATACTTTATCCATTAAACTGATATGTTTTCAAAATGTCTCTACGGTTATAACATTTTTGTACCCAGCTCACTCACAGTTTCTTTTTGTTATGATGTTGTTTAGAATGTTAGTGTCCATAGTCATAAAACTAACCTGTATTTTACTTTCCTGATATTGTTGTTTTTGAGGATTTAAATAAAAATCATATTGCCTCATAAAACAAGTTTGGTGGTATACCTTTTTCTATATTTTTATTATTTAACTTACAGATTGTTTAATAGAAGAATTGTTTCTTGGAAAAATTCTCCAGTGAATCGATTTTACATTCTTTTCTTTTTGTTTATTCTTAAATTTCAGCTTTCTTGAGGTATAGTGACTACACTATTTGAATATTCCTTTTTCTGTCATTTCCTTTATGAATAGTCAATTCATATTAACTTTCCTGTATCATAATTGGCATTGTATATATTGTGTAGGTCCTCTTTCCTAGCTACTGTTATCACTTTTATTAGCACATAGCTGTTAGTGATAATAACTCACCCAAGTCCATCTTCAACTCATTCAACAAATACTTTGGAATCATTGCCCTAGGTTCTGGTGGCACAAAAATGAGGAAGATACAACTGGACCACAGTTTGTAAAGTGTGCTAGTTAGTCTCTTTTTTGTGGTCCCCTCACTCCCACTCCAATCCATTCTCTGCACTTCTCTGTGTCCTGGGAGTTTGACCTCTATAGACTCAATCATCAAGGCTCTCCTGCCCTCTGGCTTCAGGTAAGATTCCGTCTTCTGGAGGTATGGGAGGTTGATGTATTTATTCTCCTGGCTTCCTGCCTTCTAAGCGGTGTTTTGATGGTGGCTTCATTCTTTGTCTAACGCCACAGCTCCTGTTAGGCAGCCCCTCTGTTACAGCTCCAGTTCTTGCCATGGTCCCCGTTAACCTTAAAAAATAAAAGTGCCAATTATTTTACCAGCAAAATGGGTTTATTTGGGAACAGCAGAGAATTACAATCTGGGACAAGCAAGTTAGGGCAATATCATAGGTAAGTCTAGGGAAAGAAAGAGGGGAAGGCTCTTTAATAAAGGGGACCAGTGGGCAGGGCTCTTGTAAACTAGAAGTCCATTGGAGTAAACTGGGAGTCCTAAGTATAGTGGCTTCTCATTGGCTGAGCTGTTGCCAGGGGGAAGAGGAAGTCTTCCTCCCTCCTAATGGGATGGTAAAGCAGCATCCACCTGAAAGGTCCTTCTCTTCATCCTGGGTCTGCAATTGACCATGAGCAGTAGGTAGGGAGTGAGAGCTGCCCCTGGCCACCTCCCAACTCCAACTCCATTTTAGTGAGGTTTCCCTTTATTGATTTTAACATCCCCTAACATCATTTCTTTTTTTTAAAAAAAGATTTTATTTATTTATTTGACACAGAGAGATCACAAGTAGGCAGAGAGGCAGGGAGAGAGAGAGAAGGGGGAAGCAGAGAGACCGATACGGGGTTCGATGCCAGGACCCTGGGATCATGACTTGAGCCGAAGGCAGAGGCTTTAACTCACTGAGCCACCCAGGCGCCCCCCCCCCCCAACATCATTTCTAATCCTTGCCCCTTAGGGCTAAGGTGGTATTGTTGCGGTTGTTAGCCCCAGAGCGCTTCAGCCTCCCTTGTTAGTTCCTTTAACCCTGGGGGCATTATTACAAACAGTGCCTTTATTAGTCTCCAGTAAAACCTTTTGGAGTGTGCCATCTGTTTCCTGATGGGAGTCTGGCTAATACAAGGAGACAGACAAATAAATGAATAATTAAAGTATAGTACAAATGTGTTTTAATAGAGATATACATGGGGTGCTATAGAAACAGAATAGAGGGCCATGCAGTCCCAAGTGTTTTAAATTTCTCTCCTATGTGTTGTTAAATTGCTTTTCTCGTCTCTGACTTATTATGGTCTTTTTTTTCTTCTGTCTTGTAAAGCATTTGACCAAAAATTCTGTTAATTTTTCAAAGAAACAGCTACTAATTTGTTTACCAAATATTTCTTCATATCTGTTCCATTTTGCTTTTTTTTTAAAAAGATTTTATTTATTTATCAGAGAGGGAGAGCTAGCACAGGCAGACAGAGGCAGAGGGAGAAGCAGGCTCCCTGCCGAGCAAGGAGCCCGATGCGGGACTCGATCCCATGATACTGGGATCATGACCTGAGCCGAAGGCAGCTGCTTAACCAACTGAGCCACCCAGGCGTCCCCCATTTTGCTTATTTTTATTTGGCTCCTCTATTTCTATATTTTGGCTGGTTGCTTCATTTCCTTTTATTTTATTTTTTTTAAAAATTTTATTTATTTTGGAGGGGGTGGGGAGGTACAGAGGGAGAGGGAGAGAGAGAATCTCAAGCAGACTCAGTGCTGAGCACAGAGCCTGATGTGGGGCTGGATCTCACGACATTGAGGTTATGACCTGAGCTAAAATCAAGAGACCCCTGCTTAACCCACTGAGCCACCCAGGCGCCCCTATTTCCTTTTAAAGGGCTTTAGTTCATCATGTTTCTCTCACCCTCTCTATCTTACTTATTAATACAGGCATTTACAATGACAAGTTCTCCTTTAAGTACTAAATTGGCAGCATTCCATATATTATAAAACTCTTTATATTTTCATTTAAAAACATTCTGTCATTTTGTATTCCATTTCCTCCTTGACTTGGAAGTAACCTAAGAGAGTCTTAAAAATTCGACATTGCTGTTTATTATTTAGTTCCACTCTTGCAATATATTTTTTAATGTTATTTCATTATAGCCTGAGAATGTGCTATGTAGATTTTTTTTATATTTACCAAATGAACGTTTGCATTTTCTGTGTATGACTGTTTTTTGCGACGTTTCTGTAGTAACTAAAAATAAAGTATTTTCTACTGCTTGATTATGAGGTGATCTCCATGTGATAATGCTGTCCAGCCCTGTGAGGCACCTTCAAAAAGTTATCCCAGCCTCTGCTTCCCTCCCCAGGTGCCACCACTTAAAGGGAGATCACTGAAACATACCCTCTTTTTTTTTTTTTTTTTTTAAGAGACCTGAACAAAGAACTAATCGGACTCAAACTTCAAACCTTGTCCTCTTTTTGTTTGTTTGGTTTTTCGGGTGGGGGGTAAGGAAGCTGTTTTTTTGTTTTTACTCTCCTAGCCACGGACTTTGTTCATTCCTTTCTGTTGTGCCTTGACCGAGTCTTGGGAATGAATGGATGACTGCTTCTTTCTTCCCTCTGACCACTTCAACTGCTCCTTTGAGTCCGCCTCAGGCAATGTGTCTCCTAGTTGCATCTGCCCTTCAGCATTGCAGTGAACTCATGGACAAATGCCACCTCCACATCTGTGTTTGGCTTTGTTTGTCCTTCCCCTGCCTGGAACAGAGGTGGCTAGCTGGTCCATGAAAAACAATCCTGTTCCCTCTTGCACAGTGTGGAATTATTCCTGGAAGGTTGCTGTAAATCCAGGGACTTCATTTCCCAGCACCCTTTGCATCCAGGCGTGGTCGTGTTCTCTGCCATGGAATGTAAGCTAATATGCAATGTGTCACTTCTAGGCTGCGGCCTCTGAGAGCTGGTGGTGTCTTTCCACTCTTTTTTTCCTCTTCTGATGGCCAGAGGACTCTGGGATTCTTTGGCAATGGTAGGAACATAGATTGGAAGCAATTCGGTTTCTTAATTATCATGAAAGAAAGCTGCCCGTGAACCAGGAACATGCATGTTCTACTCTTTAAGTCAGTGAGAATCTTCTAATGTGTTAGGTCACTGAAATGTTGGGGTTTATTTTTATTACATAAGCCACCATCGCCCTAATATACTGTAGACCATTCTATCTCAAGTATTAAGATTGCTAATTAAATTTAATTGGACTCTTCTGATATTTCTGTCAGTTTTGTTTTTCAATATATGTTGTTGCTTTGTACTTTGGGACCTAAAGGTAGAGACTATTAGGTTGTGTTGACTTTCTCTTCATCTTCATTTTATTTTTAAAATAATCTTGACACCCAACATGGGGCTTAAACTCACAGCCCTGAGGTCAGGTGTCATATGTTGTATCGACTGAGACAGCCAGGTGCCTCAGGTTTTATTAACTTTTTATTATGGCTTCCTTGTTCAATCTCCTATTCTTTTGCTGTGGTATCTATACTGTCTTATATGATTAGAAATTACTGTTTTACTGGCATTGGTATCAACTATAACAGACCTTAAGCCAGCTCTTAACTTTGAATCAGTTCATGTATTTCTATTTAAAATACATTTCTTGGGGCACCTGGTTGGTCCAGTCAGTAGAGTGTGAGACTCTTGATCTCAGGGTCCTGAGTTCAAGCCCAACGTTGGGTGTGGAGCCTACTTAAAATAAGAAAATAAAATACATTTCCCTTTAAAAAAAAAAAAAAAGGTTTATTTATTTATTTTAGAGAAAGAGAGAGAGAGCCTGAGCAGAGAGGCAGAGAGAGAGGGAGTGAGAATCTCAAGCAGACTCTATGCTGAGCACAGAGATGATGCTGGGCTTGATCTCACGACCCTGAGATCATGACCCGAGCCAAAACCAGAGTCAGATGGTTAACTGATTGTGTCACCCAAGGTCCCTGTCCCCCCTCCTTTTTTTTTTTTTTTTTAAGTAAGCTCTACACCCAACATGGGGCTTGAACTCACGATCCCAAGATCAAGAGTCACATGCTATACTAACTGAGCCAGCCAGATGACCTTGTCACTCTCCTTTATAGAAGAGAATTCAACCCACATATGTTGTTCCTATAATGGATACTATGCCAGCAGGATGCACTAGGTGTGTGACCTTGGCCAAGTCTTCTACTTCCTCTCCACTTCAATTTTCTTATCTATTTTTTTAAAAGATTTCTTTTTTTAAATATTTTATTTATTTGACAGAGAAATCACAACTAGGCAGAGAGGCAGACAGAGAGAGAGGAGGAAGCAGGCTCCCTGCTGAGCAGAGAACCCAATGCGGGGCTCAATCCCAGGACCCTGAGATCATGACCTGAGCCGAAGGCAGAGGTTTAACCCACTGAGTCACCCAGGCACCCCTCAATTTTCTTATCTATTAAATAGGAAGCACATATTACAGGATAGCTATGAGAATTCAATGAAATCAAAATCCAAAACAGCCTTGTTGGACTGTGTTGATAATTTGCTTTAGTGTTTCTAGAATCTAAACTATATTCCTTTTCAAGAGAAACTTCAATTTAGGTGGATCCTTGTGATAATAGCTTCCCTTCACATAGTTTTACATAGATTTTCCATTGTGATTTTTTTCTTCTCTAGAACATGAGGGACACGATTTCCAGGCATCCTTTAGATATTTTTTTGAAATATTTTATTTATTTGAGAAAGAGCACCCATGTGCATGAGTGGGAGGAGGAGAAAAGGAAGAGGGAGAGAATTCCCAGCAAACTCCAAGCGGAGTGCCCATCGCTGGGCTCCGTCTCATGATGCTGAGATCATGACCTGAGCCAAAATCAGACTTAGACACCCAAGTGACTGAGCCAATATTTAAAGGCACTCTCTAAATATATATATCTATATATAGATATATATATATATGTGTGTGTGTGTATATATATATATATTTTTTTTTAAATTTTCCTTGGGTAACTGCATAATGTCCCACAACTCAAAGTAGAAATAGTTGATATTGTAGGTAGCAGGATTTGAACAAAGATTTTCTGACTTTTGAATCCAGAGCTCTTTCCAGGGCATTAAGATTGCTAGTAGAAGATGAGGCAGTAACTTCCCTCTTCATCTTTCATTACCACCATTATTAAAACAAAGCCCAGAAACCAGTGACCCTTTACATAACTCAAAAAAAAAAAAAATCAAGGTGTCATAGACGGTTTAGCACTATTGAAGTTTGATTGAAATCTGGGATTTCCCCCCCTTCAATTAACGTGGTAATCCATAGATATAATAGCTCTTTGGATGATTAAGAGATTTGGAAACAATGATGCAAGATAAGTTATAGGAGACACAACCTTATAATGCCGCTGATTCGTTATGTAATTGTCCTAAGCCTGAATGCTAGTGGCACCAAACAATGCTCGGTTGTTCTCAGAAACTTTGAGAGAGTAACTCTGGCATAACATCTTTCACTTCTCAGAGAAAATATAGCTTTCAGTCAGCAATCCAATTGTGGGTTAGGAAGAACGTTTTCTGGGGACAGAGAATGAGTATCCAGTGTTGTGGTTTTGCAGTGAGATCCATAATTGTGTGTTCCCAAGGGAAGAGGTTCAAGAAGGGCATCTCGGAGGGAAATTTCTGCCCTTCTCTGTGGTTCAAGCATGACCACGGGGGCTGAAAAGTAGATGCATGAGAGGCTAGAGCCACGCCTGATCATTGAGGAAGGTCGTCTCTTACACGGTATGCTTTGAGGGGCAAAGTCTCCCCTCCCTTCACACTACTCCCTCCCCACTGATGCTGGAAACTTCTGAGCATCCTTGTGTTCAGCCTTGCCATCTTTGAGGAGGGTGCTTGTTGTGATGCGTCCCAGCTGATATAAGGAATTGTTGAATCACTTTATTGTACACTGGAAACGAATATAACACAGCATGTTCATGAGACTGGAATTAAAATTAAAAAATAAAGAAAAAAAAGAAACAATACAAATCGCCCCAACACCACCACCCATTAAGCTCCCAGCTCCTCCATATGAATGCGTTTCTCAGACCTATTTCCTTTTTTTTCCTTTCAGAAGCAAGTTTTGGTTGCTTCAGGAGGCAGGGTGGGCAGGGAAGGCATAGAAGGATTTTAGCTGCCTGATTCACATTTCCCCCAGCCATTTTGGACCGGGTTCCCTTGGCCTTATTAGAAAGCCCTTTCACACATCATCTGCTCCACAAAAGCTTGAGTTCCTGGAGACTTGGGTCTTCACCCAGGAGCCCGGGAGACCTTTGTAGGAATTAGCCTTTGCGGTCGCGTGGGTTCAAGACCCTCAGTGGGCCTTGTGTCTGGGAATGTGTGGGGCGGCGGAGCTGGCTGTGGAGCGGCTCCTTCATGGGCCAGGCCTGCCTTTCCAGCCCCTCTCTTGTTTCTCCACAGAGGGAGCCCCCTTGGGAAGAAGGGCTCCCATCAAAGGAGCTGGCGGATGGGGAGGGGAATGTGCCAGGAAATGGAAGACGAGAATGTTCAGATTCCAAAAGGGAAGGGCGGAGTTCAGAAGGAAACCACTGACTTATGTACATGATTTCGTGTAGAAGAAAAAAATGTTACCTGACTCACAGCTGGTGGACGGGAGAAAGGAAATGGGGAAACTGTGAGGGGCAGGGAGGCTCTTTGGTCCCAGCTCCTGAGAAACCAAGGCAGCTGGCCTGTGTGGGTTCCCTCCCAGTTCCCAAGGCTCAGGCCTCCTTGTGCCATTAGAGCTCCAGGGGAGGCCCCGAGGCCAAATCATGAAGCGCGGGTAGTTGAGCTTTGCTGTGCTTACCTCAGCCTTCAGTTCCCAGCCCCGAGCCCTTTCCTTTCTCTTCTGTCCCTTCTCCTTTTCTCATGATGAGCTGAATGCTTCTGAGGTGTCTCTAGTACCTTAAGAAAAAGAACCTGAGGCCTCGTTCAAAATTGCGGGGTGACAGGGTGGCTGGCTGGCTCAGCCAGTAGAGCCTGCGACTCTTGATCTCAGGGTCTTGAGTTTAAGTCCCACGTTGCATGTGGAGCCTACTTTAAAAAAAAAAAATAGGGCTGACATTTTCAAGTGGCATCTTTCCCAGGGGAATTTGCTCTCCCCCCTCCCCCACCCCCAGAAGACAGTGGAATCAGAAGAAATTACCTTACCAGGAGGCCTGACTCAGGAATTTCAGGACAGGTGGGGGTGGGGCTCAGTGTCCCTGGAAGGGCAGGGCCCGGTCTGGAGAAGCTCAAGGAACGTTCAAGAATTGTTGTGCCGGGGGCACCTGGGTGGCTCAGTGGGTTAAAGCCTCTGCCTTCAGCTCGGGTCATGATCCCAAGGTCCTGGGATCGAGCCCCGCGTCGGGCTGTCTGCTCAGCAGGGAGCCTTCTTCCCCCTCTCTCTGCCTGCCTCTCTGCCTACTTGTGATCTGCCAAATAAATAAAATCTGTAAAAAAAAAAAAAAAAAAAAAAAAAAGAATTGTTGTGCCCGGAAGAGGGAATTCTGAGCCACTTTCCAGCCCACGGCTCTTTACCACCTCCCAGAATGCACCTCTCCGGCATTCAGACAACAGCATCCAGCATCCAGCCTTTCTTTCCGTCGGCTCCCTTCAGTGTACATAAGGATCCTTCAGGCAGAGGCTGTATTTGAATGAAGTCCAAACTGTGGGCCCTGCCTTCGATCAGAATTCAGACAAGCAGGGCAGCCCTCCAAGCCTCACCTGTTTGTGGTTAATCTCCACCAATCAGAGCCCGACCATCTCAGCGCCCTTACGGAGAATGAAGAGTATCCAAACAGAAGGGAGAAGCTCCTAATCCCCTTTCCCAGGCCCAGAACCAGAGAGAGGTGAGCGGGGAAGATGGCTTTTAATGGACTCCAGGAGGCTCCTAAACAAATGTCAAGTTTAACATTAATGTGTTTAGAAAAGGCACCCAAGATCATTCTTCTTAATCTGTTTTGTAAACTGCCAGCCAGCGGGCCTCCCAGGATCATTTTCCATTTGTTGGGTTTCATAGATGACAACGGTCCCTCAGAGGCTCGGGGGCAGCTGGAATCACCCTCCTATTGATAAGAAAAAAAGACAGAAGGAGAGAGAGGGGCAGAGAGGGAGAGGAATCGTGAGAAGAGAATCTTAGAGCAAAAGTTAAATGTATTTAAAGACAAATTAATATTAGGAGTCAGCCTGGAAAAACATATGGCTTGAAAATGATCATTCCAGCCTCCTTTGGGGAGCCTTCCTCTCCCTCCGCCGGCCCCTTCGTGCCTCCCTGTGGAAGCAAACAGGGGTTCCCAGGCCCCGTCTTCAGGCGATTGTGTGCATCAATTGCTTTCTTGTTTGGTGAAGAGAGTAAGCCATTATTTACAGCTGTCTCTCAGGAGCCTTGGGGAGATGCAAAATAATTGTAGTTCCCAGCAATGTGATTAAAGTGTGTGTGAGAGATGCCCCCGCAGCCAGAAAAGAACAGGAAAGTGAGGAAGTACTTGATTCCAATGGGTGTTTAAATTGGAAAAGCTCACATATGACTTTCCAGCCAAACAAAGGAGGCGACTTGAGGGACATCTTTAAAATACATTGTTAAAGCTTGTTGGGGCAAAAGCCTTGCTTGGATGTAAGCAATAGCTTCAGATTCGGGTCCCCAGGGCTGGCTGGAGCCAGGGGAAGCCCGAGCCCTGTGAATTATTGGCCTGGCTTGCATCTGGGAGGAGCCTAGCTTTAAGAGTGGGCCCTTCTGGACTCTTCCAAACACACAGCGGCTCCAGGAAGGTAGTCTCCACCCAGGCCTTTGCAGCCAAGAGAAAACCTGGGGCCCCTCATGAGTGAGAAATGAGGAGAGGGGAGAAAGGGAGGGGAAAAACAAGAGGATAAACATTCCAAAAGGCCTGAGAAGAGCCTCCAGAGAATTCCCACTTTTCCCTAAATCTACTACTTGAATTTTAAGTGCATGTGCATTTTTTTCTCTTCTACAATTTCTTCATTAAAAACACAGGGGCAAATCCCTTTGCTGCGGACTGAGTTCAGGCTCATCAGCTAGAGAGCACACCTGCAGCGGGGTCGGGGGAAAGCACATTTCCTTCCCTCTCAACATTTGTCTTTTATTTGGGCAAATCAGGAAAGGGAATTCCTCTCAACCCAACTGACTGACTCTGTGGAGGAAAGACGACCACTTCCCCTCTGGGGGCTTTTTTCCTCATCTTGAAAATGGAGAAGTGAATCATCTTTAAATCTTCCCAGCATTCATTAGGTTTCCCTGGGGAGTGAGCTCTTCGAGAAGACACCAAGAATGTGAACCGATTTGCATTCTGGGACAGCTAGCGTCTTAAGTCATTCTAGTTTGATTGTCATCTCAAGGAATCCCCTAACAAGGAGTGGTATACTTAGTCATTTTATGACCACTAATGGTTTTTATTAGACTGCTCTTCTAAATGAATAGTCAGTGCATCTCTCTATATAATCTGGTGCCGACAGGTTTCAAGTACATAGAATTGGCACAGCTCCAGGGTGTATCTGGAGCATGAGCCTTGGAGGTAGGCAGATCCGAATTTGAATCCAAGCCTCTCTGTGCCTCTTACTGGATGAGTGGCCTTCGACACATTATTGGATCTCCCTAAGCGTAACTCCTCATTTCTGCAAAGGGTTGTGGTGAAGCTCTTCTACAGTTGAGCAAGCAGAAATGAGGCACTAGCACAGTGCCTGGGACATAGTACTTAAGCAATATGGCCGCCATCAGCATTTGCCTGCTGATATCAAGCAATTACTTGTGTTTGCCATGGTGTGTTGTTAAAATGTTCTTTCAGTGTTGAGTTTGCTGTCGGGTTCTATGCCTCACTCCTGCTCTCCCTCTAGCCCTGTCCATCCCTCTACCTGCCTTGCTTTCCTCTCTCCCCCTCCTCCTCAACCTTTCTCTTTTCCTCCCTCCCCTTGTTCTCTCCCCCACCTCCCTACTCCTCTACACCCTCTCTTACAAGCAGCCTTTGTACTGCTCTTGGCTGCTTTCCTGGTTCAGTCTAACTCAGGATGTGACCTTAATGTTACTAACAATAGCAGTTCACTCCCACAGCCCACACTGCAAGCTTTCTCTGAAACAACTCATTTTATCCTCACAGTCCTAAGAGGTACACGAGTATCCCCCTTTTACAGATAATGGCACAGAACACAGAGGGAGATTAAGCGACCTGCTCAAGTTCAGGTAACCACTGAGTGATGGAAATGGGATTCGAGCCCAGAGAGTGTGGCTCCAGGACATGGGTTCCAGATCTGTGCTCTTTGTCATGACAGGACACTGACTTCATGAAGCAAAGAGAGGTGAGACTCGTGTGTCTCCACAGATGACCCAAACCATGAACAATGCACATACTGATAATTGAATAGACTTTGAATACGCATGCTTTCCAAGGTTATTATGCTCTAGCACTCGAACCTTTGCTGCTGTAGGTCATAGAGGCAGGAAGGGAGGGGGCAAGATAGAGTTGTAGAGGACAGTGGGGTGTGGGTAATGGGTCCCAATCAATGTGAGTGAAACTAGCCCTGTGATCCAAACCTTCCCAAAGTTGCATCCCTAAGCAAAGCCCTAAGAGCTCATTTACAGGCACCAGGAAGGTGAGCTTTCTACTTCCCAGGCATGTGTGTTCTTGCTTGTCACACCTTAAATGGACCTTGCCCTTCCTGTGGCTTCCTGTGGCAAAGGGTTCCTTCCCCACTAGCATTAACAACTGTTAGTAAGTCTTTTGTACCACTCAGTCAGTTGTCTCATCTGTAAAATGGGATAATCCTTCCCTCTTTTGTAGGGTAGAGTAATTGTGTGGACTTAGGACAGGGTGTGTAACGCATACTCAATACTATGCAAAAAAAAAGAAGAAAACAAAATATTCCAAGGCTCACAGTCACTGCTCCTAACAGGCTTCCAAAACGATTGCTTGTATCTCTTAGGATTTTTACTGGTCCACTTTATCCTCTAGCTGATCCCAACCCTACTCCCAATCCCTCCTCGAAATTCTGGTGCTTGGGGAGAATTCCTTGCTCATCTGGGGCATACTCTTCTTCACCTTTGCCAGTAACCTTTGACCTTTTTCTATGGGAGCTTAATCCAAGTGTCTGCTCCCCACTCCCGAGGCAAAGTGTATGACCTTATGTAAGTCATTTCCCTTGAATGGGCTTTAGTGGCCCTATATTAGATAGAAGGGTTGGACTTGGTTCATGGCACTTAACTCAGGGTCCCTGGAGGTCCCTTCTTACTGGGAAGTTATGTACATCTTTAAATGTGTTAGTTGCTACAGGCTCGGGGCATCTTCCCATTGGTTAGTTCTCTAAATTGGTTCAGATTTCATCAGTTCTGTTCAATGAGTTGTTTCTTAGTGTAAGAATTTATCTGCTGATGAAACTTACCTTATTCATTCTCCAAATTCATTAACCTTCAAAAATAGATTCGGGAATTGGAATTAGAAGGCGAGATTGATATTTCTTTGACAGTAATTTGTTAACCCTTTGGTTATCTGACAAAGTCAGGCAACAGGGAATTCAGGTTATCCAATGAAGTGCTGGGTTTCCTCCATATACAGAGAAATGGCTCCAGAGGAGAACTTTCCTCATGCAAGAGTGGGATCCGGGGTCTCCACTGTGCCTCAGTCCTTTCTAAGCTCAGATACTCAGTCCTGTTGACCAGTGGTCAGCCAACTGTGGTGCACAGTTCAAGTCTGGCCTGCCACCTGTGTCTGTACACCTGTTTTGCAAGCTAATAATGATCTTTACCTTTCATTTTTTTTTAAAAAGACTTATTTGTTTTAGAGAGAGAGCAGGAAGAAGGGCAGAGGGAGAGAGAGACTCCCAAGCAGACTCCCCACTGAGCTGGAGCCCACTGCGGGACTCAATCTCATGACCCTGAGATCCTGACCTGAGCTGAAATCAAGAGTCAGACACTCAATTGACTGAGGCACTCAGGCACCCCATTACTTTTCTAAAATGGTTGAAAAATCAAAAGAGTACTATTTTGTGACAAGTGACAAAGCATTAGGGGAACACAGCACATGCTCATTCATACACCTGTTGTCTCAGGCTGCCTTTACATCACAACAGGGGAGGGGATTAGTTGTGAAATAGCCAGTATGGGCAGCAGACCTCCCAGCTGGCCTATTCCATATAATGTCTATCAGCCCCATCAGCCCTACTCTCAGAGACTTGGAAAGAAGTTTATGAAGATGCCAAGTTCTGGCTACCTCTGTACTACTGGAACAAGCCCAGAGGGGGACTAGCAACCCCTCAAACCCAGCCCATCTAATCTAGCCTCACCCTACCCTACCCCTACACCACCACGGAGTTAAATCTTGAACAGGTACAGGGCACCAAGCACTAAACCTCTAACTCCCTCATATCCCTGGGCAGCCCATTGTTTTGAAATGTTCTGGTTTGAGGTCCACAGGCAGATGGGAGAAACATTTGGTCTATGGAGCTCACCTCTGCCTTTGCTCCCAGAAGCAGAGAACCAAGGGGCCACACTGCTTTCTGCACTGATTTGTAGAAGGCGGCCTCAAAGAACAGAGTTGAGTCATTCTGAGAGCTTCTTGGTGGCCAATGGGCTTCCACATGGAGATGGTCAACGCGAGGACCCTTTCGCCTTGCAAAGCACATGACTAAAGCCCCAGCCATTCCTCCCTCCATGGGCAGGTATAAAACTCTCATCCTTTCATGAACAAAATTCATTTGATTTCAGAAATAAACTTAGAGGTTTAGCAAAAAGGCAGAAAAGCTGCTTCCAAGAGCCAAAAAAAGCAATGTTATTTCAAAGAGTGGTGACAATGTCTTCCGATGTCCAGAATTTGAGAGAACGGCAGGAAATGGTGGGTCACTCCCCCAGTACCTGTGTGGCCTGTAGCCCCTTGTTTATCTCACCCATTCCCTCTGGACTGTTTTTATCCTCTGTCTCTACTTGTGTCTCTGCCCCTTTCCCCTTGTCTTCTTTCACTTCCTGTCCTCTGCGTCTGTCCTCTCTGGTCATCCTCTGTTTCCCATCTCCCTCTCTCCTGGTCTGCCACCCCTCACCTGGTCATAATATAAAATGGAAGAAAACCCTTTAATCATTTGTAAATAGTATTTGTGGTTTCAGGTCCTTATTTTATTTTATTTTATTATTTTTAATTGCCTATGCTGTACTTTTCATTTCCATGACTTATGAACTCTTGATTTTAAAAACAGTTGAATGAAATGTCTTCTGTTTCCCTTCTTTATTTTATTTTGAGAAAGAGACAGATAGAGCACAGTGGAAAGAGGGAGAGGGAAAGAAAGAATCTCAAGCAGACTCCGTGCTGACCATGGAACCCGTCATGGGGCTCGATCTCATGAGCCTGAGATCATGACCCTGAGATCACGACCTGAGCCAAAATCAAGAGTCAGACGCTTAACCCACTGAGCCCCCAGGTGCCCCACACACTTGAGATGTTATCAAGTCATTTAATACTCACAGGATGAAATAGGTACTGTTGTTATCATTCTCGTTTCAAAGGTGAGGATGTGAGACACAGATACTACATGTCTTGTCCGAGGTCCTCCATCCTGTGTCTGGCAGAAAGGTTGAAATGCAGGCAGTCTGCATCCCAAGTTCATATCTTTCACCATGAAACTTAACTAACCACCTCTGGGGCTAGAAGGCCCCTAGTTCAAAGAAGGCACAAAGGTTTCCCCATTGATTACTCAGGCTCCTTGGCAGGACTTCATGCTTTGGGCATGTACATCTTCCACGGATATAAAGGCCTACATTTATTTTCCCAGAAAACATTGATAGAGATTAAGGGAAAGGTTGGAACCCTCCCACTGCCTCCTCTAACTAAAAGGTGCCAATGTTTTTCTTCTATTCAGCCTCCCCATGCCCCACACTAACCCCAGGTAGAGCCCCTCTTTTATTTATTTGTTTTTTTTTTTAATCTTTTCTATTTTACAGGGAATGAAAAAAGCAGGTTCATGATTCTCCTGTGCCATTTCCAGACCATTATTCCGTGGCCATTGCTCACCAACTATGTTGACTTTGAAGCCTGATGATGATGATGATGATGATGATGATGGTAAAGAGAAAACCTGGAGAGGGCAAACATTAGCCCAAAGTAATGGATTTCTTTTTCTTTTATTTGAGGGGGGAGGAGCAGAGAGAGAGAATCCTAAGCAGGCTCCATGCCAAATGTGGAGCCCAACACAGAGCTCAATCTCATGACTCCAAAATCATGATCAGAACTGAAACCAAGAGTCAGACTCTTAACTGACTGAGCCACCTAGGCACCCAGGGAATGGATTTCTTAGGGTAAAAACATCAGTGTTTCCACAGACTATGTAGGAAATATTCTTACATTACTGTTTACTGAGCATGTACTATGTGCCAGACTCTGTTCTAAAATCTTTACATGTATTAGATTCTTAAACCATATTAAGATGCTTATGACAACTTTGTGAGGGAGACTGGGTGACAGATGAGGAAAACAAGGCCCAGAGATGTCAAGGGACTTGGTCAAAGTCACACAGCTGCAGCCAGGGTTGAAATCCAGATCAGTCTGACTTAAAAGCTTGTTCTTAGAAAGCAAACTGCTATATTGATGACCTTCCAGTTATACCATGTAGATGAGCAACTCCTTTTTTGTAAAGATTTATTTATTTGAGAGAGAGGATGAGAAATGGACTCCCCACTGAGTGCGGAGCCTGACATGGGGTTCACAGCGGGGCTCGATCCCATGACCCTGAGATCAGGACTTGAACTGAAACCAAGAGTTGGCTGCTCAACCGACTGCCCCACCCAGGCACCCCTAGATGAGCAACTCTGGCTCACTGCCATCTTTGCCACTGATTCCAACTGCCCCCCACCCAAGGTTCCCATGGCCACCGCCTACTTAGTGGCCCCTCGGGCAGACATCTGTTCCCGTAGCCACCTGATTTAGATGAGCTTGATCTGCTCTTTCTCAGTTGGGAGAAAGGGACTTAACCTGGAGCCAACATGCTCTTAAATTCTTTTCCTGCCTCTTTTTCTTGGTCCCTGGAGGCTACTAAGGTTACTTTTCCTCGGAGGGTGATTTTGTTGTTTTTGCCGTTTTTCCTCTGGAGAATTGTTAAAAAAAGCTTTCTTTCCTGTATTGAAGGTCTACCGGCCAATCTTTATTTTGGTTTGAATTAATAAGGGAACTTTTCAAATTACAAAAATCTAGCTACAATGAAGAAAAACTGGAAAAGAAGAAAGACATGTGGAGTCCCATCACCCCAGCCCAAACGCTGTCATGGTTTGGCAAAAGGGCGCAGGGGAGAAGCCTAGGCTCTAAAGTCAGACTGAATGTGTTTGGCTCCTTAGGCCTGCGTTTATTAGCTCTGTTAATTAGCCTTTATCACCTTCTTGGTGGCTTCTGATCCCAATTTCCAGTGTATGGAGGCAAGGGCTCCCCCCCCCACACACACTCCGAATTCTCTGATGCCAGCTAGGCTGTCCTCCAACTTACCTCAGTTCTGACACTATTTAACCAGAGATTCCATCAGATTCCACACATTAAGGGGTCAGTCCTAAAAGTCTGCCCCCACCCTGCACTTCAGAAGGAAATGCAAGCCCAACTTGTTACCTGGGCTTCTGAGCGATGAGCTATAGATTGGAGGTTCCAAAGACCCGCTCCTCAGGTTTGATTAATTGGCTAGAGTGGTTCACAGAACTCAGAAAAACATTTTCTTGACTAGATGACTGGTTTATTATGAAAGGGTATGTATGACTCAGGAACAGCCAGAAGGAAGAGATACATAGAGAGGGAATAGGGAAAGTGAGTGGGAGCTTCCATATTCTTCCTGAGCTCTGGTCTCCCCAAATCTCCATGTGTCCACCAACTTTGAAGCCCTTTGAAGCCCATCTTTCTGGTTTCTTATGGAAGCTTCATTATGTAGGCATGGTTGACTAACTCATTGGCCATTGACGATGGATTCAACCTCAAGTTCCTTCTCTCACTGGAAATCAGGAGGTGAAAATGGCGTTGGCCCCTTTAGCAACCAGCCCCATTCTCAGGTGTGGTCTAAAAGTCACCTCATTGGGGCGCCTGGGTGGCTCAGTGGGTTAATCCTCTGCCTTCGGCTTGGGTCATGATCTCAGGGTCCTGGGATCGAGCCCCACATCGGGCTCCCTGCTTGGCAGGGGGCCTGCTTCCTCCTCTCTGCCTTCTCTCTGCCTGTGTCTCTGCCTGCTTGTGATCTCTGTCAAATAAATAAATAAAATCTTTAAAAAAAAATAAAAGTCACCTCATTAATAGGACAAATGGCACATTTATCCCTTTTCTCAACTAAGAAATTCCAGTGGACTTAGGAGCTCTATACTAGAAAACTGGATGGAGGAAGAACAAGTATCAATTTCTTAGTATAAATTACAATGTCACACCTTCATTTTCTCTATCTGTAAAATGGGGACCACATAATAGTGTAAGGATCTGATGAGAAGGTGGGAAATGCATATTTCTGCATCTTGAATAGAAGAGGCACTCAATAAGTATTTGTTCAGGCAGGTTCTTTCCAGTCTATTTTTCCTAGGCAAATTCTGAATAATTTCAGTAATAATGTATGTGATCTCTTATACTGTGTTTCTTCACTGCACCTGTTTCCATGGTGCCTATTTTGTCTGCATGACCATCCATTTTAATGACTACATGAATGTCCATCAGATGGAAAATCATTATTTAGCTTCCCTCCTCTCTCACTTTTGGGGGCACTCAGGTTGTTTTCAGGTTTTCAATTTTATGATGAACATCAGTATACGTGTGTGCATGTGATTTACTGTTTTCATAAGGTACTGATAGATTCTTTACACTGGGATTTGTTTTCAGTTCAGTTTTTTTAAATTAGACATCTTAAGAACATCTTAAAATAACCAGAATGAAAACCACTCTGGTTCCTGAGGGCTTTCTAGGTGGGGGCAGGGGCTGGAGCCTTCCTGTGTGCAATGCATTTGGGGACCCGCAGGAGGTAGCTGCCTAACCCTGCACTCAGCCCCAGAAGGCGGCCATCAGATAAGGAAGCAGGAAAGAGATCTTCCCCACTCCAGCTCAGTCCTGTGTTTTAAGCTTCCCCACATGGAAATCATTTACCTGAAAGGAAGGCAAGAGATTCTGGATGGAATTTTCTTACTCTCATTCTTGGTCTCTATGTTTGGGAGAAACTTTAATTTTCTGGCTCTTGTGGAACAGGCTTCTGATGGACTTAGAAGATCTCTCACTGAAAGCTTCTGAAATGAAAGAAGAGGCTACGATATCACTTGCATTAGACTCTGCACTTTCTTACCCTTTGATTCTTTCCCTTCCGGTCTCACAGCTACTGCTGGGATGTTAGTAGATGGGGGAGGGCGAGGCCATGCAGGCGCTAGGCTCTGCTGCAAAGATCAAGGGGATGCCCAAACCCTCACACTTAAAAAAAAAAAAAAAAAAGATTTATTTTTAAGTAATCTCTACACCAGTGTGGGGCTCGAACCTCCAATCCCGAACTCAAGAGTCTTGTGCTCTGCCGACTGAGCCCGTCAGATGCCCCAAAACGTCATGTTTTAATGCAGTGTTTTAAATATCCAAATTAATGCAAAAAAAATCTATAATGAACAAAGTATCAGAAATTTAAGTACAGAATCTGACAGTGCCGTTCCAAGCTATGTTGGAGCTGAGGAAAAAGAAAAAAAAATGTGTGTCCCTGAAAACATGATCCTATATATTTTTAAAGGTGTTTCCCCCACCCCAGAGGTAGATTTTTGAAATTATCATTGATGTGTTTGTTTTAAATCCAAAAACTTGAATTAAATTAAAACCAGGGGCCCCCACCTGGCTCAGTCAGAGGAGCATGCATCTCTTGATCTCGGTGTTGTGAGTTCAAGCCCCACACTGGGCATAGAGATTACTTAAATGAATAAATAAATAAAATCCCAAAGAGTAAAATTATAATTAGCAAATCCTGTTTTGGGTACAAATAAAATATTGAAGCCGAAAATAATGTTGGGAGTTTGGATATACCTACTTCTAAATTTTTCAGTGTGTGTGTGTTTTTTTTCCCCAGCTACTTTAGTTTCCATTTGATGAGATAATTTTTCCGTTTTCCTTGCCTTGCAAAATTCATCCCAGCAAACCAGCAAATATTCAACTTGTTTTAGGAAGAGAGCATGAGAGAGAAAGAGAAGGAAAAATCCCAAGCAGATTCCCCGCTGAACCTGGAGACATGATGCGGGGCTCAATTCTACTACTCTGCGATCATGACCCAACCCAAAATCAAGAGCCACCTCAGGTGCCCCAAATCAGCAAACATTTAACAATTCCTATCTGTCCAGCCCTGGGCTGTCGTGTGAATGACACAAATATGAATAAGGTGGAGCCATTGCCTTGAAGGAGCTTGCGGTCTTCTAGAGAGTTCAGACACCGCACCCTGGGGCTCCAGAAGAGGGAGAGGCTGTAGGAGGTTCTGCAGCTAGAGAAGACTTCTTGGAAGAATGGCAGTTTAGCTGAAGGCAGAATGTGCCAGAGCCTGCGGTCTGCAAGAGGGGGCTTGTACAGATGGAACTGGAAGGAGATGAGACGGGAAGCCTCGGGGAGCCCAGATAGAGACCATCTGAAGGAGGAGTTGAGGAGGGACTTTCAAGTCAGACAGTTCTGGGTTCGACTCTGAGCACACCCACTGCCTCCCTGAGCAGTGATTTGTCCCCGTTTTGTTTCCTTGTCAAGTGGGGGTGTGCTGTATATCCCCTGTGTGCCCCCACCCCCCCAGCTTCTCTATCCTGCTGGTACCAGAGGCAGATCTCAATGGATGGCGTCAGCGGGCTCCTCTCCCCTCTGGCTTCCCGCTGGATTGGGCCAAGGGAGGCACTAGCTGGAGGCGGGGCATCGGGAGAGTGGGGACAGTGTATTCCTCACCTGGCTTCCTCCTTGCTTCACAGGTGCAGGCCGTCGGCCTTCCTCTCCTCACAGCCACCCACAGCTTCTCCGGGGCCCAGCTGACCTGAGCCATCCGCACCCTTTTGCGCCCCCAGCCTGGGGCGGTGAGGGTGCCCGGCCAAAGCTTCCACAGCCTTTGTGAGTTTCCCTAGCTCTGCCCACGCTTTGGCAAGCATTCTCTTCATTAAACTCCCCTTATTTAGCTGTTTGGAAGGTGCCATCTCTTTTCCACTGGCACTCGGCGTGCAGTAAGTGCTCATTAAATGTTCGCCCTTACACGGCACCGCCTAGACAAAAGCTTCTCTGGGGAAGGCTCTGTCCTTTGCAGAGGTCTGCCTCGGGCCCTGAGTTAGCCTAGGTGTCAGCAAAATAGAACAAAGGATCCTCCTTTCAGAGTCAGCAGCCGTGCCAGGGTAAACGTCACGCTGGGCTTTCCCAACAGCCTGGCTTGGTGACACCAGCCAGATAATTATTCCAGGCAATTTCTCCTGCCACTGTTCCCCTTGGCCTGGGCCCATCACTTTGTCACCTGGTGCTGAGGCCTCAGTGAGCCGTGGCTCAACAGGCGTTCCAAGCAGCTGTGTTTCTGTTTCTGTTTCTGTCTTTGGATCAGTGCAGGTCAATGCTTCACTGTGCTCATAGTCTATAAAATAAAGACCTTGGCCGAGGCCCCCTCGCCCTCCCCTCGCCCTCCCTCCTCCCTCCCGTGTGTGAACGCAGCAACGTGGGGAAGTCTGCGGCCACACCTTCGGGCTCTGCATCGGGGACCTCCCTGGATGGACTTGGCTGTCGTGTTGATCAATGGAGAGGAGTTTTATTTCTGAGAACGTTGTTGCATCAAAGCCATCACTCATGGCCTTGGCAGAGTTATTCCACCGACCTCCCTTTTCCTCCTAAAGTTGCCAGAAATCCCAATTCTGCCCCCCTCCCTTCATTGCTGGTGTCATCCCTGAAGACGCTGTTCCAAGAATGGTCCTTCTGATTTATCCCATAAATTTACAGAAGCTACAAACACTGCTCTAGGACAATCTACATCAATTCCTCTGGGCAGGGGGAGGGGGTAATGGTCACAAAGCAGGTGTTGTGCTTAACACCTACTGTGCATCGAGAGACTCCTTATTGTTGGCCTGTCTGTCTCAGTGGCTTCCCATTAAACCCACCGAGTCCTAGCGGTGTGAGGGGTGACTCCAGGGCTATTGCTCAGGTCGCTCCAGTGGGTGTCCCAGCTCTCTGGAGACAAAGCCCAAGGCCTTGGGACTCAGGCTTGATGCTTCTGTAACAATTGCAATTCTTCCTTAGGTCCATTTGCAAAAATGGCTATCTACACACAGGACTGGGAGTGCGGTCCTATGAGAAGTAAACAGTCCCTCTTCGTTCTAGGGGTGGGAGTGCTGTTCAAATAGAATGCGTACAGCTCGAAAGGGTCCAGCACATCTCCCCTATCATTAACATTCCCACTGAGCCCAGCGCCATCTCAGTATTGTTTCTAGGCAAGTTCACCGTTTGTCCCCTTCCTGGAATTGATGGACTTGGATTTCAATATGTGCTTCTCTGCTTCATGGGTTTGGAATCACAGCAGGATTATTTTTACCCCATTCGTCCATTCATTCATTCAGTTCCATGCCCAGCGTGGAGCCCAATGCGGGGCCTGAATTCACAACTTTAAGATCAAGACCTGAGCTGAAATCAAGAGTCTGACTCTTAACTGAAGGAACCTCCCAGGCAACCCTCATTTATTTTTATTGTGAGCTTGAACCACTTAACTAAAAAATAAAAATAAAAAGACTCAAAACCGAATACCCATTCAATCCTATCTGTTTCACTTCACGTTATTGTGTACACACATCTCCATAGCTAAACGAAGTCCACGTACTTGTCATCTTTCACTGGAGAGAATTCCGCTACAAAACCTCAGCACATTAGAAGATGCCAGATTTGCATCTTTTTCCATTGGCAGGTGGCACTTCAATGTGCACGAGCTGTAAAGAGAGCTCTGCTTCTCGCTGGCCACAAATCAATAACGAGACACGATATAAATTAAGTCACATCGGAAACAAAACTCGGCAAGTTGCATTTAATTAGTATACATTGTTAGAAGGCAGCTTAGTCTCTCTTGATGTTGCCTGGTTCCAGGTATTATTTACTTAGCCGCGTACAGAAGATGTGATCTGAAACAAACCTGAACTGTTTTGAACTGTGGTTCTAAGTGAGCTTGACTTTCATTTACCTTTGAGACACCCACCTTCTGCTGTGTGCCTCCGTTTGGATCCTTTTCATTTGTACCACAGGGAACTGGATCGCCATTGTTCCCCCTTCCAGTGTTCATTTCCTTCTAATTTCCTGGCTTCTGTGGTCCGACAAAGCTTCACTGACCTTAAGCGCCTTGAGAGGAGTGTGTTACAAGCGGGCAAAATACCACCGCGTCTTCCTTATTCCCGTGGCTGCTGGTTAGTCTAAAGATTATTAGAAATACTCTGCTACTGGCTTCATGGTGCTCTTTACTTTAAGGGAGCGCTTTGCTTTGTTGGAATCTATATGTTTTGTAGCACCCACCACAAAACAGGGGTAGGTCCTGGGTTCATTCCCCTCCCAGTGAGAGGTAAGTATATAGTCTCTTGCTGAGGGGTGGACGAGTCGCCTAGATATGATCATTGAAGGCCATTCAATGCCTTTCGACTTATCTACCTGTTTCATCCCAATTCGACCTTGGGATAGCACACTTCATATCTGTGGCAGATTCTAGCGCAGCAGTAACCTCTCTACCTTCTTGAAATAGCGAGGAGAAAGACTACCATTTTCACGACGAGTCAGGTGGATGGGAGAGGGCATTGATGGGTTTGCTCAGAAGAAACCACTCAGGGGCTATGGGCTGCCTACAGTGTCTACAGTGTGTCTACAGTTGTGTCTACAATGACTGAGTATCTCGCGTTAGAGCAGAGGCTCCAAAGAATGCCCGACCCTATGGTCATCTGGACCAACACTTTTTTTGGGAAGCACTATGCCCAATGTGAGGCTTAAACTCACGACCCTGAGATCAAGAGTCACAAGCTCTTCTGACAGAGCCAGCCAGGCGCCCCGTGATGGTCTCTTGTAAAAACAGGTTCACACTTAGCAAGTTCCCTAGTTAGAGACAGAAAATGCATTCTATGGGCAGATACAGAATTAAGTAGTCTACTGTGAAAACCAAGCCATGACCTTGACTTCCTTTTAAACTCTGGTCTAAGCAGCTGAACTTACAGTTACGGCTTATAAGCCATCCCTGCTCCTGGAAAAACAATTCGCGCACCCTTCCGGCTGATAGCAGGATGTAATAACCCAATACAGTGGGTGGTCCAAGAAATCAATCTTTGCAAGTCTAAAAGAGGTAGTTACTAATGTGGTAGTCCTTTGCATTGTTAGGGAGCTCAGTTTAGCATGCATAGGAACCTCATGCTAATAAGGTTTATTTTAAAGGTTTAATAACCTGTATTTGCTTACTGATCTATGAATTCATTTATTCAATGATTCATTCATTTACCAAATATTTATTAAGCACCTTGTGTGTGCCGGGCATTGCATTAGGCTTAGACTACAGATATAAATAAAGCAGTTTCTGTTCTGGAAGGCCTCACATACTAATTGCTATTACGACTACTAATTATATTACAATTGTTTTATTACTATTGCTGCTATTATTGGATTGTAGTGTGATAAATACTAAACTCTGGCACATACATGTACTATGGGATCACAGATGAAGTAACTACTCTTGGGGCAGGAGGTGGTGAGGAAGGATGTCACAGATTCGGTGTTGAAGACTGTGTAGGAGTTCACTAAACAAAGAAAGTCAAGGATTCACTGGGCTATTGAGATCAGATAATTTTTCATTTTAATGCAACCAGAGAAGAAAATTTTTCTCATACAAAGAAAACGGGTTCATATTTTTTTCTAATTTCATTTGCACCCATGCTCATGTACTCCTTAATTTATTCAATACATTTAAAATTTTTTCCAGTTTTATTGAGATATAATCGATCATAACGTGGTATTAGTTTAAGATATATGACATAATGATTTGATATATGTATATATTTGATAAATTGGATATATTAAAAAATGATGACCACAATAAGTTCAGTTACTGTGCATCACCTAATATAGCCACAAGGTTTTTTCCTTTTAAGATATGTTCTCTTGGAGCACCTGGGTGGCTCAGTGGGTTAAAACCTCTGCCTTCGGCTCAGGTCATGATCTCAGGGTCCTGGGATCGAGCCCCACATCGGGCTCTTTGCTCAGCGGGGAACCTGCTTTCCCCTCTCTCTACTTGCCTCTCTGCCTACTTGTGATCTCCGTCTGTCAAATAAATAAATAAAATCTTAAAAAAAAGATATGCTCTCTCAGCAACTTTCAAACATACACTACAGTCACCATGCTGTATGTTACATCTCTAGAACTTACTTATTTTACAAGTGTTAGTTTGTATCTATTGACATCTCCATCCAACTCCCCCACCCTCCACCCCCTGCTTCTGGCAACCACCAATCTGATCTTTGTTTCTTGAAGTTTGGGGTTTTTTTCCCCCCAGATCCCAGATATAAGTGAGATCGTATGGTATTTTTCTTTCTCTGTCTGACTTTCTTTTTAAAAAGATTTTATTTATTTGATTGAGAATGAGAGAGAGAGAGAGAGAGAGAGAGAGAAAATGAGAGGTCGAAGCTCAGAGGGAGAAGCAAACAACCGCCCCCCCGCCCCCCTGACCCTGAGCTGAGCAAGAAGCCTGATGCGGAACTCGATCCTGGGACTCCAGGATCATGGCCTGAAGGCAGTCACTCAACCAACTGAACCACCCAGGCCCCCTCTCTGCCTGACTTATTTCACTTAGCATAATGTCCTCAAATCTGTGTTGTCACAAATGGCAGGATTTCCTTAATTTTCATGGCTGATGGTATTCCATTGTGTGAGTGTGTGTGTGTGTGTGTGTGTGTGTGCGTGTGCACGCACGTGCAACATGTTCTTGCTCGTGCAACATTGTCTTTATCCATTCATCTGATGATGGACACTTGTTTCCATGCGTTGGCTGTTGTGAATGACACTACAATACGGATGGAGCAGTCACTATTTACTGAGTATGCACTATGTGCTCTGCTCTATTCTAGCTACTGAGGAAACAGCTTTTAAAAAATCAGACAAAAATTTCTGCCCTCCTAGAGCTTATCTTCTATTAGGTGAGGAGACAAACAACAAAGAAATGAGCAAAGAATATATATATATATATGTGAAATACATATACACTTATATATTTCATATATATTTATATATTTTATATGATTTTTGTATTTATAATTTTTATATAATTTATATATTTTTTAATATATTTTATATATATTTTATATGATTTTTGTATTTATAATATATATATTATATATGTATTATATATATATATATATATGTTTGGAAGATAATGGTAATAAGAAATAAGGTCTCAGGGTAGAGCAGGAAAGGGACATGGGGGGCACTTGAATAAGTGGTAAGGGAAAACCTTGCTGAGAAGGTAACATTTGAGGAAAGAGGCAAGTCCCGAGGCTACGGGGGATGAGTGTGCCAGGTTTGACTGGAGCAGACTGGGAGGAGCGTTAGCAGGAAATGAGATGAGAGAGGGAGCAGGAGGTCAGGCCGCGTACAACCTTGTCAAATCTCGCAAGACACCTGGTTTTTACACAGAGACAAGAAACCATTGGAAGCAATAAAATCATGGACACCGGCTGAAAATTTGGCTCTCAGATTTTTGGGAAACTCCTGCACTGAAACAAACATTAATATTTTCCAGTGAGAGGCACCTGGGAGCGCAGTTGGTTGAGTGTCCAACCTTTGGTTTGGGCTCAGGTCATGATCTTGGGGTCCTGAGATCAAGCCCCACACAGGGCTTTGTGCTCAGTGGGGAGCCTGCTTCTCCCTCTCCCTCCCTCTGCTCCTTTCTCTGCTCTCGTTCTCGCTCAAAAAAATAAATAAAATCTTAAAAAAATATTTTCCAGTGTGAACAATAAAGTGTTTTTCTAAAAAGATTTTATTTATTGATTTATTTGACAGACAGAGATCACAGGTAGGCGGAGAGGCAGGCAGAGAGAGGGGGGAAGCAGGCTCCCCGCTGAGCAGAGAGCCCGATGCGGAGCTCGATCCCAGGACCCCGGGATCATGACCTGAGTTGAAGGTAGAGGCTTTAACCCACTGAGCCAACCAGGCGCCCCACAATAAAGTGTATTTTTAAAAAGCCTTTTTTTTTCTTTTTTTGGCAATGAGTTAAAAACTTCCTTAAGAAAACTTTTCATGAAGTTGAAAAATAAAGAGGTTTTCATTAAAGTTATGATTTTAGAATATTTTGTGCAATAACTCAGTGTTTGCCTTGATGATACCTCCTGATTCTACTGCTCTGTCTGCCCCCTTCACCCCACATTTAGAAAATGCCAACATTACAGATGGGCCGACAGGAATGGGAGGTGTGTCCCAAGAACATCGCCCCCATGGAAGGGGCACAGACAGCACAGGTGGGATGACTTGGCAGGGAGTGAGTGTTCGCGGGGCTTGATAGAGAAAACACTTGCAGAAGGATCCTTGAAGCTCTTTCTGAACCTTTGGGAAATACCCAGGATGAGACTTCTAAATATATAGACACCGAGGTTTTTAAGATGGATAATGGCAAGATCAGATCCTATCCTTGAAGACTGTTACTGCTTGGGGCGCCTGGGTGGCTCAGTGGGTTAAAGCCTCTGCCTTCAGCTCAGGTCATGATCCCAGGGTTCTGGGATCGAGCCCCACATCGGGCTCTCTGCTCAGCAGGGAGCCTGCTTCCTCCTCTCTCTCTACCTGCCTCTCTGCCTGCTTGTGATCTCTGTCTGTCAAATAAATAAATAAATAAAATGTTAAAAAAAAAAAAAGACTGTTAGTGCTCAATGTTGAATAACACTAACCTAGATTCCAGCCTGCTTTTTTTTTTTTTTTTTTAAAAACAAAGAAAATGAAATGTAGTTCAGACATTCACATTTGGCCCTCCCTAAAGACACTAGAGAATTTCCAGAACGGGCAGCTCTCTTCTGGGTATTTCTCTGAGCGGCCACTGAGTGGCAGTCCAGGGAAAATTATTATAAAGCACAATCTTGCTTGAATACGAATACGTTATTTATGAAACGGAAACTGACATGATGCGGAGGGTGGAAATCTTTTCTGCACCTGGGCTCTTCTTCTCTATGAGTCCTGCCATGGACCCACTGGAGACAAAGGCAGGGTCATTTGTCAGTGGCCCGCCGTTAGCAGAGGCCACACATCTTTCATGGCCCCTCCGGGGATGGGATGTATATATATGTGATATATATGTATATATATATGATGTATGTATATATGTGTAGGTCACGAACATTAATCTGCCCGTGCTATTCAATAGCACCTGGAGAGCTGCTTGTTTGGCTGCATAATGCACTCTTTAAACAGAACTAGATCAGTTTGGGAACGCAGACCTCTGCCGCAGTTTGGTCGGGTGGTAGAGGGCGAGAGGGAAAAGAAAGAGTGCTGGTAGTGTGGAGGAGTTGAGATGTGAATGGAAGCTCTTGAAATGTACTATTTCTTACTTCCAGAAGTCCAAGCTTGTTCCATTAGCTGGCCCTTGGTATCCTATTAAAATTGTTAAAATGCTCCTCAAATGCCAGCATTCCGTGGGTTTCAATCCTTGGCTCTTTGCTTTTCTTCTGTAGTCTTTCTCTGGGAGCTCTTGTTCACTATTATAAGGAGGGCTCCCATTTCCAGCCCTAGTCCACCCCTAGAACACACCTCAGCTGATGGCCTCACAAGCAACTTGACTAGTATTAGCTGTGTTCTGGGTTCATTTGTGTCCTCTTCACACACATATGTCAAAGTCCTAACTCCTAGTACCCCATGAGGGGACTGTATGTGGAGACAGGGTCTTTACAGAAGTGATTAGGTAAATTGAGGTCATTAGGATGGGCCCTCATCCCATACAGCTGGTGTCCTATGAGGAACAGCAGGTTAGGACACCGACAAGCACAGAGGAAAGACCACGTGAAGACTGAGGGGGAAGATAGCCATTGACCAGCCAAGGAGAGAGGCCTCAGAAGGAACTAAGCCTGGTGACACCTCAGGATCAAATTTTTGGCTTCCAGACCTGTGAGAAAATAAATTTCTTTTGTTTAAGCCACCAGGTCTATGGTACTTTGTTATGGCGGTTCCAGCAAACAGATAGAAGCTGCAAACAGAACTCAGTTTCCCTACTTCTTAGTTAATGACACTTTACTCAACCCAGAGCCATCTTAGCATCCTCCTTCTCTTTTTCCTCTCCCTCCAAATCCCCTGTTATCCCCATATAAAGGAGCCCAAAGCTCTATTTATTCAGTCACTGAAATGTCTCCTGAATCCATCCAGACCTCACTTCCAATTGTCTTAATTTAACCCACATCATCTTCCATCTGAACTGTGCGATGGCCTCTTAAAGTATAATTTGGCTTCTCATCTCTCTCTTCCTCCATAGCCCTTCACTTGATTGCTATTTGGCACTTTAGATGGGAGAAACAAGAGCGTGATGGTCTACTGATGGCAACAATGCAGTGGAGAAGGAGAGACAATGAGTCAGGTAGTAGAATTTCTGGTGTGATGACCTGGCACAGGTGAAATGGGAGAGGGTCTAGTATGCAAGTATGCTAGGGGCCCCTGGGTGGCTCAGTTGGTTGAGCCTCTGACTCTTGGTTTCAGCTCAGGTCATGATCTCTTGGTCGTGGGATCTAGCCTTGCATCCAGCTTCACACTTAGTGTGGAGTCTGCTTCAGATTCTCTCTCCCTCTCCCTCTCACTCATTCTCTCTCTCTCTCTCTCTCTCTCTCAAAATTCTTAAATAAAAGCTATAAAAAAAACAGTATGCTAGCACGCAGGAACAATCTTTCATAGGAATACAGACAGCTCATCTATAGGGACAGAAAAGAAAGTAGAGAACATGACAGATAATGAGGTAGATTTGGTGGTGGGAGTGTAGAAGGTCTCTTCTGACAGCTATTTTTTTTCTCAGTGGGAAAGAAATCATGGTTGTCCATCAATCACCCAGCAGTGAGAACAGTAAGGATAAGTAGCAGGCTTGAGAAGCATAAAGAAGTTATGAAATCAAAGAGGTACATAGGAGAGAACTGGTCTGGGGAAAGAAAGATAGCATGATGCTGAGCAGTGCTGGAGGTCTGTGGTCTTGGAGGCCAAGTGGGAGCAGAACTTGGTGCTCTTCTCTAGCTATAGTAGGCTGCACAGAAGCAGGTCCAGTGCTGCTGGGGGTTTGCTAGGTGAGAATAACAGAGGAAGATGGAGGCCAGGGGATTGAAGATGACCAGAATGATGGACTGCAGCTTTAATGCCAGGAAGGAACTGAAGCTTTGAGGGGCCCAGGATCAGTGAAAAGATGGTATAACCAGCAGACTTTAGGATGTCATGCAGTTGAGGGAGTTTGGGTTTAAAAACAAGGGAGCTGGAGGGTTAGGAGATGGTCCCCAGAGGGGGGAAGCTTGAAAATAAGTTTAGGGTGGGGTTCAGTAGTGGCAGTAAGATTCCGGGGAGAAGGGCCAAGGCAGGGTAGACAAGATCATTGGTGGAGAGGAGTTCAAGGAGTGAAAGGCCAGATTGGGAGGCCAGAGAGGAAGGACCATCTATGTGTATATTAAAACCACTAAGAATGATGACTAGTATAGAGTTTTAGAGAGATTATGATCCCAGAGCTAAAACTGACATCAGACATTTGTAGTTTGGGTCCCTTGGAAAAGACAAGACTCAACCAGTACCAAGCAAAGCCATCTACAATTTCTGACAATGCTATCTTTCACGTCCCTCAACCTCACCACCTCTTGACTAAAACAAAGTTCTGTTGACTTTACTGCTCTGATACACGAGGCTTTGGCTAATGTGTCTCTAATTCCCAAAGCAACTACTTTCACCTGAACAGCAATTTTTCTTTTAAAGTTTCCCAAAGCATCAATCCAGCTTTCTAAAAGCATTTAAATGTTTTCTTTTTATTTTTTTTTAATGTATTTATTTGAGAAAGAGAGAATGAACAGGGATGAAGGCAGAGGGTGAGGGAGAAGCAGACTCCCCACTGAGCAGGGAGCCCAAAGTAAGGATCCATCCCAGGACCCCGTGATCATGACCTGAGCCAAAGGCAGGTGCTTAACCCACTGAGCCATCCAGGCGCCCTAAATGTTCTCAAATACGACGTGCCTTGGGCACTCGCAGACTTAACTTTCGTGATCTCTATGTTTAGGGGAAACTTGGGATGTCCACACCATGTAGTGATTTCCTGAGATACAAGTCTGAACTTCATTTCCTACCGGGCTGTGGTGTGGAATGAGACACTGGTTGACCAACATGTATTAAGCCCAGCCAATCGCCCAGATTCCACAGCTCAGAACAGGAACACCAATGAAGTCAATACAATTTTGCTCCTGTCCACCCATATCCCCCACTGTGTAAAATAAAGAATCTGAAAAGAAAGCCAACTGCTGGGGCTGGCAATGAAAGTGAGCAGAAATGAAAGAAATCTAAAAAGGCAATGATTCTTTTGCAGAACACAGAGGCTTTGTGAGGGAAATCACATATCACTGTGATATTTCAGAATTTCAAGGACCTCCAGTACAGAAGAAAGACAAATCTGCATATTCTTTCTCAAACACTTCCACTTTGGAATAGGCAAAACATGTCCTCCTAGCTATATTCCCCTAACACTACCCACCCCCCCAACACTTGTACTCTTGGCAGATCAAGTATAATAACAAACATTTGCTTCGTGTAAGAAAAATTAAAACCACAACGGTTGGCTCTTCCCTTACCTGTAACAGTAGGTTTCCCTCTTATGGAGATTAGGATAAAACTAGCAATTTTGGGGGCGCCTGGGTAACTCAATGGGTTAAAGCCTCTGCCTTCGGCTCAGGTCATGATCTTAGAGTCCTGGGATCGAGCCCCGCATCGGGCTGTCTGCTCGGCGGGGAGCCTGCTTTCCTCCCTCTCTCTCTCTACCTGCCTCTGCCTACTTGTGATCTCTGTCAAATAAATAAAATCTTTAAAAAAAGAAAAACTAGCAATTTTGGTGTCTCATTAAGCTTGTTAAAGTAGGATTCTCCCTGTATGGGCAACTCTCACAAAGGCCAGAGAAAGATTTAGGTCAAATGGACCAGGACTTTAATTATCAGCTGTGCACGTTTTCAGCTCCTAGAGCCTTCTGTGAAACCCCAGGCCGCTTGCCCCAGGTAACTACTCTATTACTGAAGTGATTTGGAGGGGACTCCTCAGGGAGAAATTATAATTGGAAGTGTCATTTATCTTAAACTTCTATCCTAAAAGACCAGATCCTGGGCACAAAGCCAAGAACCCCATATATTTAGAATATTTCCAAAACCCTTGAACAAGGAAGCATGCTTCAGTGCAAGCTTAATGTTCAGGGTTCTCTTGAGACAACATGTTTAAAAGGAGGGCAAATAATAGATACTTAAGTTTATTTTAATGATATCTTCTTGGAAGTCCCTAAGGTCCCTTCCAGCTCCAAGCTCCCATGATTCTAAGTCTGATGAAACTAATTTAAAGGACTCACTGAAGAGATAACCACAAATGACCTAGCCCTAGGGGGATTTCTAATGAGCAATTGATCTGTATTGTAGGAAGTGTGAGACCACATCTTGAGCTACTTGGGTATCTACCGCAGGGTCTATCAGGAACTTAGACCCATAGAACTTTATCCATGAAATCTTATTGATGGATGACTTAAGGATAATGAAGTTGGAGAGGGCATTGCATTATTTTTGGTGAGAGGCCATATTGATGAATGATAGAGTGATAGATCTTCAGAGTTTGATGAGACCACTGAGATCATGTAATTCAGCATTTTCCATTTGTAAAGCCATGGAAGCTCTTCTTCTAACAGAATATGTTGGTTTGTTTGCAGTAGGGATGGGGATCCTAGAGACCTAGGCCTCTGCAAAACGCAATTTAAAAAGATACTGATCAAGTCCAAATCCCTCATTTAAGACATTAGGGAACCAAGGCTATAGAGGGATAGACAGTGGACAAGCATAGCACATCAGGGCTGTAGTCCTTGACTTTCCTTTAACTCTTGGTTTTTCCTGGGTTATGTTATAAGTACTTTGGTTCTTCACAATCAGGTCCTACCTCTGTGATCATTTGATCATGACACCCCAACTGAGCTGAAATATTTCCATTCAACTCAAATTTATTTCCTTTGGCAAACAAAAAAAATTGAATTTCATAGGGTATTTGGTCTGGAATTCAGAGGGTTTTTGTTTTGTTTTGTTTTTAGTTTAAGTAGGGTCCACTTGCCCATCGTCATGCTCTGACTCACGAGCCTGGGACCAAGAGTTGCACATTCTCCTGACTGAGCCAGCCAGACATCCCTGGAATCTGGATTTTTAAGGGCCTCTCCAAACCATGTGAAGTCTAAATCCAATACTGAAGGATGTTGTCAGGAAGCAATCTTAATAAGTTATTGTTGCTTTTTCTGAAGTTTATAAGTACTGAAATTAAAGGAAAATAGAGGGTTTCATTGTGCACATAATTAAGGGAAATTAAGATAAAAAAAAAAAGACTAAGTGTTGTGAGGGCAGGGATAGTGCCTATTAGATCACTACCATATTCCCAGCACCTAGTACAGCACCTGACAGATAGTGTGATGGTTAATTGTATGTGTCAACTTGACTGGGCTAAGGGGTACCCAGACAGCTGGTAAAACCTTATTTCTGGATATGTCTGTGAACGTGTGTCTAGAAAGAGATTAGTCCTTCAATCAGTAGACTAAGTAAAGATTACCCTCACCAATGTGGGCGGGCATTATCCAATCCACTGGGAGACTGAATAGAATAAAAAGGCAGAGGAAGGGAGAATTCCCTCTTTACTTGAGCAGAAACATCCATCTTCTCCTGCCCTCAGGCATCAACACTCCTGGTTCTCAGACTTTTGGACTCAGGCTAGGACTTAGACCATTGGTCCCCTAATTCTCAAGCCTTTGGACTTGGACTGAATTACAGTCCAAGTGAACCAGCTTTCCTGGTTCTCCAACATGCAGACAATAGATCAGGGGATGCCTTAGCCTCCAAAAGCACGAGAGTCAACTTCTATAATAAATCTATCTATCTATCTATCTATCTATCCATCTATCTATTATCTGTATCTTACTGGTTCTATTTTCTGAAGAACCCTGACTTAATACAGATAGCAGGTGTTCAATGAATATTTATTGAATGAGCACTGACAAACGGTCCTTACATTGAATTCTGAAAAAGGTAGAGGACTATTTGTTCCCCAAGCCACCCAGGCACCCCTAGTTCTTTCATCTTTTATTTTCCAGATATAAGGAAAGCTTTCTTTAAAAAAAAAAAAAAAGATCTTAGGGGCTCCTGGGTGGCTCAGTTGGTTAAGCATCTACTTTCAGCTCAGGACATGATCTCAGGGTCCTGGGATCAAGCCCCACATTGGGCTCCTTGCTCAGCAGGGAGCCTGCTTCTCCCTCTCTCATTCCTCCTGCGTGTGTTCCCTCTCTTTCTGTCCCCCCACCCCGGTCAAATAAGTAGATAAAAGCTTTTTAAAAAATAAAAACCACTAGCAAGCACCCAAGAAACAAGCACACACACCGTGAAGTACAGGATTCAGCCTTGAGCAAGTTCAACAAAATGGTGGGTTAGGAAGTTCCAAGGTCTTGTTCCCTGTGGAAACACAAAATCAAGAAATATGGCTAAATAATCTTACAGTAGCAGCAGAGCACAGTCAAAGGTCTACAACAAGGAAGTGACACCCAATCAAGAAAATGCTGCATTCAAGACAGAAGGAAAATTTGTAGCATTTTTGTTCACCCTTGCCCATCCCCTCCCTGGTGCAACATGGTTTTGGCTTAGAGAAGGTGGCAGCCCAGTTCCCAATTTCCTCCCTAGAACCAGAAGGAGCAGCACAGACTTTATTTGTTGCATTGTAACCTGGCTGCAGGATGCCTGATGAACTGGTCTCTGTTTGGCTCAACTCAGATCTCAGGTGAGAGGAAGCAGTGGGGTTTAGGAAATCCGTAGGGAGACTAAGACTCTTTGGCAAGATATTATGGGAGCAGACATATAATAGGCCTGCTAAGGATTCAGAAAGAAGCTGGCATGAGAGTATTTGAGAAATTAACACATTTTAAAAAGCAGCTGTATATACAGGAGAATCAAAAAAGCAGACACAAGCCCACATAAATTGCATGCTTAGAAAAGACCGGAGAAGATATATTTTTTAAGATTTTTATTTATTTATTTGACAGAGAAAGAGACAGCAAGAGAGGGAATGTAAGCAGAAGGAGTGGAAGAGGGAGAAGCAGTCTTCCCACTGAGCAGGGAGCCCGATGCGGGGCTTGATCCCTGGACCCTGGGATCATGACCTGAGCCAAAGGCAGACATTATTTATTTGACAGAGAGAGAGAGACAGTGAGAGACGGAACATAAACAGAGAGAGTGGTAGAGGGAGAAGCAGGCTTCCCACTGAGCAGGGAGCCCAATGCAGGACTCAATCCCAGGACCCTGGAATCATGACCTGAGCTGCAGGCAGATGCTTAACCACTGAGCCACCCAGGTGCCCCAAGACCTGAGAACATCTCAAGTTTCTCCATGAGCTGACCCCAAGGTTCAGGGCACATCTAGATAAATAGAAAAGACTTCAGCACAGAGCCAATGTGAAAAGACTGGGAGGTGGATTTTTTTTTCCAAATGCCCAATCCCCCCCCCAAAAAAAATCATAAAAGATATAAATAAAAAAGAAAACACGGTCCATTCAAAGGAAGGAAATAAAGTAGCAGAAACCGTCACTGAAAAAGCAGGCATCAGACTTTGTAGAAAGAATTCAAATACAGTCAAAGAGCTAAAAGAAATACAGACAAAAAACTGAAGTAAATCAGGAAAATGATATATGAACAAAATAAGAATTGTAAGGAAGAGACTGACATTATTAAAAGGAAACAAATTCTAGAGCTGAGAATGCAAGAATAGTTCAACATAAAGGCCATATGTGGAAAACCCACAGCTAACATCATATGTAATGATGAAAGACCAAAAGCTTTTCCTTTAAGATCAAGAACAAAAGAAAAATCTTACCTTCTGCCACTTCTATTCAGTGTAGTATTAGAAGTTCTACCTCACACAATTAGGCAAGGAAAATAAATAAAAGACAACCAAATTGTAAAGGAAATAGAATCATCCCTGTTCACAGGTGACATGATCTTATACGTAGACAACATTAACTATACCACAAAATCTCCCCAAACTAACAAATAAACTCAGTAAAGCTGCAGGATACAAAAAACAGTTGCATTTCTATACAACGAACAATCTGAAAAGGTAATTAAGAGAACAATTCCATTTACAATAGTGGTAGAAAGAATAAAATAGGAGTAAACTTAACCAAGAGGTGAAACACTTCTACACTAAGAACTAAGAAAAAATATTGCTGAAAAAGTTATGGACGACACAAATAAATGGAAAGACATCCTATATTCATGGGTTGGAAGCCTTAATGATGTTAAAGGTCCATACACCTAAGACAACATGCAGATTCAATACAGTCTCTATCAAATTCCCCATGACATATTTTGCAGAAATAGAAAAAAAAAAGTCCACTCTAAAATTCATATGGTATCTCAGAGGACCATGAATAGCCAAAACAATCTTGAAAAAGAAGAATAAAATTGGAGGACTCACTTTCTGAATTAAACCTTGCTATAAAGATATTGTAAGCAAAACAATACTGTTCTAGTGTAAGGATAGACATATAGAACAATAGACTAGAGTAGAGATCCCGGGTACATCTGGCTGGCTCAGTTGGTAGAGCATGAGACTGACTCTTGATCTTGGGTCATGAGTTCTAGCCCCACATTGGTGTAGATATTACAAAAAAGAGAGAGGGAGAGAGAGAGAGAGAGAGAAGGAAAGAAACAAAGAAACAAAGAAAGAGAAAGAAAAGAGAGAGAGAGAGCCCAGACATCAGCCCTTGCATATATGATCAAATTATATTTGGCAATGCCAAGACCTTTCAATGGGTACGATAGTCTTTTCTACAAATGGTGCTTAAAAACAAAAACAAAAACAAAAACCAGAATGAAAACAAAACCAAAAACAAAACAAAAAAACTAAAAATCAACTTGCAAAATAATGGGAACTACCAGTTAGGGGGTACGAGCATCAAATAAGGGGTTGGACTATAGTCCAACAACCAAAAGTGTGGTCTGTATAGCAACAGTGTTGGAGTCACTTGGAAGCTTCTAAAGGACACAGACTCTCAGACCTCATCCCCTATCTGCTGAAACAGAATCTGAATTTTAACAAGATTCTCGGATGATTCAATGCCCCTTACAATTTGAGAAGTAGTGCCAGATATGATCTTTGATGTCTCTTAACCCTGAGAAATTAAGATCTCTTGTTGCTACATCTGAAAATTACGATACTTAGGGATAATTAACTAGAAACTGTCTATGTTCCTAGGAAAATGTTTCCTAAAGTTATGGTTCAACTTTCAGACATAGGGATAGAATGAAGAAGTCTCAGGGAAATGAGAACCCTACTCACTCTAAGGAATGGCATACTTGCTCTTAATGGCCATTTAAGACTTAGAGTTCCACTCCAGAGATGAGGCCAACCCCAACTACCTACAACAGAGGTTCTCAAATTTGAGCTTGCATCAAAATCACCTAGAGGGCTTGTACTCTAACAAGCAGGGTTTCCAATTCAATAGGTGTTAGGAAAGGCCCTCGCATTTGCATTTCTAACACTTCTCCAGCGAATGCTGGTGCTGCTGGTCTGGGGACCACGCTTCTGGAACCACCTGCCCAGGGTGAAAGGCTTCAGTCCGCTGGAGAACACCAGATCAGTAACCTCCTCAGGGTTGAAAAAGGCCTGGCTGCAGTTTAAGCCCCTTTCCAAGAAATTTGATGATACTTCAGGCATAGTATTCAGCCTGGCATCACTTTACTACAATGAGTCAGGCTAACTTGCTTGCTAGTGATTGTAGTCCAGGGATGTGAAAGGCTTGATGTGTTGGCCTGGGATTTTCTGAGGTCTGCTCAACAAGTAAGACCTGTTCTGGCTTTCTGTTGTGGTCTTTATGTATGGAGTGCTCCCAAAGGCAGATATTAAATTGAATCCACTAATAATCAATCACAGGTGAACTTGGCCTATATTACCTTGCTGAAAGCCATGTAGTCAAGTGTCCCTCTTTTTTGAGTCAGTAGTTTCAGATCCCCCTGGCCTTCTTTTTCTATAGTTGTCTGAATTCTGAAAAAAATTACAAACAACTTATCTTTTGGAGGAAAGCTGCCATTCTGTGACTCTTCTTGCAGAAACAGGCCAATCTCTGGGAGCATCTCACTAGAATGTAATATAGAATTTTTGAATTTTCTTGAGCATGTCTCCTTCCCGATGTTTAACTGGTGAGTCTTTCATTTGAGTTCTTTTCTACCTTCCTGTACTAGAAGCCTGTGGTAATGCCACTCTGCTTCAGTTCATTCTGATCAAGCCCTTCAGTGTGAAACTGGGCAAATAACTTCTCCAGGTGGTCTTTGAAAAGGGCCAGATTTATAAATGATTGGTGTGTCTTCTTATATGCAAACTTGATCATCCACTGATTCTGAACGCACAGAGTGTTTTGAGATTTAGAGCAGTTTAAGTGAAGGTTTACCCTGTAAAGATTCTGTTTTCATTAAAGGGTCTACTGCTGATCTTTTGCTGTGTAACTACTCCCAGATAAGGGATAAAACATTTTAGCTCAAGATTCCCTGGATTGACAATTCAGGCCGAGCTTAGCTAGTAGTTCACCTGGTCTTGGCTGGGTTCTGTCTTAGAGCTGTGTGCACCTGCCGGATCAGCTATGGGCTAGTGGCTCTAAGATGATTTACCTCAACTGGAAGTCATGTGTGTTCCATGCTCTCTCATCTTCCAGCAAGCTCATCTTTGATGAGCTTTGTCAGAAAGCCTTGTTACTTTGCAAAGGGCTTTGTCAGAGGGAGAAAGGAAGGATTGTGGCCATGTTTGCAACCAACTGCAAAGAGTTGTCAGAGCCCTAGAGCATGCTGCTCTTTTCTTCTGAAATGCTTTTGTCTTCACCCTTCTCATGGTTGGTCCTTCTCGCCCTTCAGATGGCAGCTTAAGTATTACCTCTTCTGAGAGGTTTCCCTAGCAGCCTGTCCTCTAATTCAAATCCTTGCTTTTCTCCTTTTAAGTACTTATCCCATTTTGTAATTGTATTATTTGGGCTTATCTAGTTCTCTCAATTGCACCAATAGAATGAAAGTTCTATAAGGTCAGGGAATAAGTTTGTTTGTTTGTTTTTTTGTATCAGTAGTATTTAGTCTAGCGCCTGACCCAAAATAGACCCTCAGTGAATATATGTCTAATGAATGAATGAATGGAATAGAAGAAGGAAGGGACATAATCTGTCTAAATGAGGAACAGATCAAGCGTTTCAGAAGAGGGAAGAAGGGTTGGTTGGGTGTTGTAATAAGCAGAGCATAGGAAAGAATCAAAGAAGATAATAAAAAGGTCCAGTGGTTGGAGGGGGCGGGAAGCCTGGGTGGCTCAGTGGGTTAAGTGTCTGCTTTCGGCCCAGGTCATGATCTTGGGGTCCTGAGTTCAAGCCCAGTGGGGAGTCTGCTTCTCCCTCTACCTCTGCCGCTCCCCCCCTGCTTGTGTTCTCTCTATCTCAAATAAATAAGTAAAATTTCTTTTAAAAAATGTCCAGTGGGCTCTCACCACCTGTGTGCTGTCCTTAAAGGGATCCTGATAAGGGCTTTCTTCCCAAGATGGTCTTAATTAGGTTTTAAGTTTAATTAGTTTAATTAGGTTTTAAGGTCTTTTCCAAGTCCCTAGATGCTTTAAACTCAGGTATGAAGGACCATCTTTTTAATAAAACCTTATTTCAAACCACGAATCAGGGCCTATGGTTTGCCAAGGGTCATTTTTCTGATTTCATGATTGTGTTAAAATAAGAGAGCTAGACATGTAATAGAAATAGAAATTTTAAAAATATTTTTAACAAATCATTATCACCAGATGAATAAAATGATGAGAAATGATAACTTGTTTGGGGAAAGGGGGCATAGATGATTGGCATGTTTCAAGGAATCTGGAATTTCAGCTCAGAGTATCAATCCTTTAAGCCTTGAGGCTCTTGGCATTCAAGCCACTGCAAATCTATAATTTTTCCAAGAACCAATCCTGTTCTCAGCCCTACTTTGGTAGATTCTAGGGGAATGGCTCTTACCAAGGCTGATTTTCCTCTTCAAGGATGTTGACAATATTTTCACTGACTTTTGGTTGTCACAACTGGGAAAAGACTACTAGCATACAGTAGGGTGGAGGCCGGAGGGACTGCCAGACATCCTACAATGCACAGGACAGCACCCACAACAAGAATCAGCCAGCCTCTTCACAGCATCAGTATTTACAATATCCAGGATGTGGAAACAACCTCAGTGACCACTGACAGATGGACATAGATGACGTGGCATATAGACATAATGGAATATTATTCAGCCATAAGAAAGAAGAAATCTTACCATTTGCAGCAACATGGATCAACTTTGACAGCATTATGTTATGTGAAATAAGTCAAACAGAGAAAGACAAATGCCATGTGATCTCATTTGTATGTGGAATCTAAAAAAAAAAAAAAAAAAAATCTCATAGAACCAGAGATCATATCTGTGGTTGCCAGAAGTGGGTATGAGGACTCAGTGGGGGGTGAGGGAAACTGAGTGAAGGTGGTTATAAGTTTTAAGATTAGTAAGTTAGGGGCACCTGGCTGGCTCAGTTGGTGAAACATGTGATTCTCTACCTTGGGGTTGTGGGTTCGAGCTCGAAGTTGTATGTAGAGATTACTTATAAATAAAATCTTTAAAAAAATATTTAATAAGTTCTTGGGAATTTAATGTATAGCATGGTGACTATAGTTAATAATACTAAATTTAAAAGCAGCTATGAGTATAGCTCTTAAAAGTTCTCATCACACGGAAAAAATTGTAACTGCGAGATGATGGATGTTGAATAAATTTAATGTGGTGATCATTTCATAATACGTATGTACATCAAGTCGTTGTGGCACACACCTTAAACTTATACAATATTGTGTGTCAGCTGTATGTCAATAAAACTGGAAAACTTTTCTGCACAGTGAAGGAAACAATTAACAGAACTAAAAGGCAACCCACTAAATGGAAGAAGATATTTGCAGATGACATATACAATAAAGGGTTAGTATGGAAAATATTTAAATAACTGACACAACTCAACACCCAGAGAACAAATAACCCAATTAAAAAATGGGCAGAAGACATGAACACATGTTTCTCCAAAGATGATATTCAGATGGCCAACAGACACGTGAAGATGCTCAGTATTACTCATCATCAGGGAAATGCAAATCAAAACTACAAAACCGTACGGAAGTTACTCAACAAATTAAAAATAGAACTACCCTATGATCCATCAATTACACTACTGGATATTTACCCCAATATATAAAAACACTAACTCAAAGGGATATGTGAGCCTCTATGTTTATTGCCGCATTATCTATAGTAGCCAAATTATGGAAGCAACCAAGTGTCTATCAATTGATAAATAGATAAAGAAGAGGGGGTATGGGGGTGCCTGGCTGGCTCAGTCAAGCATGCAACTCTTGATCATGGGGTTGTGAGTTCAAGTCCTATGTTAGGTATATATGAGCAAGATACATAAAGCATATATAGAGAGATATGTATAGATATATATTATATATAAATAAATTATATGTAATATATTTACATATAATATAATAATTATATAATAAATTATACACACACACACACACACACAGACATATATATAATGGAATGCTGTTCAGCCAAAAAAAAAAAAGAATGAAATATGGCCATTTGCAATGACATGGGTAGAGCTAGAGAGTATTATGTATTGCACAAAATAAGTCAGAGAAAGATATATATTGCAAAATTTCACTTACATATGGAATTTAAGAAACAAAACAAATGAGCAAAGGAAAAAAAGGAGAGAGAGAGAGAAGTCAAGAAATAGACTCTTAACTCTAGAGAACAAACTGCTGGTTAACAGAGGGGAGGGAGGTAGGGGGATGGGGTGAAGAGTGCTCTTATCAGGATGAGCACTGAGTCGTGGATAGAATTGTTGAATCTCTATATTGTACACCTGAAAGTAATATAACACTGTATGTTAACTATGCTGGAATTAAAATAAAAAAATTTAACAAAAAATTATAAAACTGAGTAAATATAAATTTACAAATGTGTAAAAATATAAATGTAAAAAATATTCATGTATAACCCAAAAAACCCTAGAAAACAAAACAAAACAAACAACAACAAAAGAATCAACCAACCCCATATGTCAATGGTGCCCAACTTGAGAAACCCTGCTGCCAGGGACAAAGCCTAGAATGAAACGCATTAGTGGGTGTGAGGAAGGGAATCTGACACAGCTGCACATGGATGAATCTGGAAGACATCATGCTAAATGAAATAAGCCAGTCTTGAAATGTTGAATACTGTATGACCCCACTGACATGAGGCACCCAGGGTAGTCAGATTCATAGAGACAGAAGTTATACGGAATTAGAGGTGCCAAAGCCTGGGGGAGCGGGGTGTGAGTTGTTGTTTATTAAGTACAGAGTTTCAGTTTGGGAAGATTAAAAAAATGTTCTAGAGAAAGACGGTGGTGATAATCACACAGCAACGGACATAGGCTTAATGCTACTGAATTGTACACGTAAAAGTGTTTTTAAAAATAGCATCTCGGGGTGCCTCGGTGGCTCAGTGGGTTAAAGCCTCTGCCTTTGGCTCAGGTCATGATCCCAGGGTCCTGGGATCGAGCCCTGGCATCGGGCTTTCTGCTCAGCAGGGAGCCTGCTTTACCACCTGCCCCGCCTCCTGTCTCTCAGCCTACTTGTGATCTCTGTCTGTCAAATGAACAAATAAATTAAAAAAAAAATAGCATCTCAATAGACATTCACCCAAGAAAGACATACAAATGACCAACCAACTACATGAAAACACACTCAACAGGATCAGTCGTTACGGAAATGTACATCTAAACCACGATGAGATACCACTTCACACCCCACAGGATGACTAAAATCAGACACAGATAGAAACAAACACTGACAAGGATGTGGAGGAAGCAGAACACTTACACTTTAGTGTTGGGATTGTAAAATTGTGCAGCCCCTTTGGAAAATAATCTGGCTGCTCCTCAAAATGTGAAATCTATTGCTACCATCTGATGTCGCAGCTCTGCCCCTCTGTATACACACAAGGAACTGAAGACCTAGCCACACGAGTTGTACACAAAGGTTTCACAGCAGCGTTCTCCCTAATAACCAAAAGAGAAAAATAGAAGCAGCCTAAAAGCCCATCGGCTAATAAATGGACCTTCAAAATGCAGTATAGGTACACAGTGGAATATTATTTGGCCATAGAAAGGAACAAAGTGCTGATCCATGCTATCATGTGCCTGAATATGGAAAACACAGTGCTAAATAAAAGAAGCCAGTCAGAAAAGACCACATATTATATGATTTCTTTACTTTTTATTTATGTATTTTTTTGGTGATTTTATTTTGCGAGACAGAGAAAGCATGCACAAGCAAACGAGCAGGAGGGGAGGGCAGAGGGAGGAAGAGGGAGAATCCTAGGCAGGCTCCATGCTCAGCAGAGCTTGATCTTACCACACTGAGATCATGACCTGAGCTGAATATATGATTCCATTTATATGAGATTTCCAGCATAGGCAAATATTAGAGTCACAGAGTAAACTAGTGCTTGCTACAGCCTGGATGGAAAGGGGAATGGGGAATGACAGCTTATAGATGAAAGGTGTGTTTTGAGGGAGATGGAAATGTCCTATGATTAAATAATGATGATTGTTTCACGATTTGGTAATATGCTAAAAGACACTGAAATGTAGACTTTAAATGGGGGGATTTCTGTGGCATGCCCACTAGATCTCAACAATGCTGTTATAAATCAGGGATAGACAATATTGTTTTAAAAAGCCTAGAAAAAGGACAATTCCAAAAAAAGGGTACAATTGAATATCCAGAGTTAATATTGTTACATTCCCACTTTCTGTGGGAAGCCATTTAACAAACTGCAACATTGTTACAGGAAATTAGCCATTGATAGTTTGGGTCCAAACTAGCACAGATTGTGGAATGAAAAAACAAGAGTGGGAAGACTCACCTCAAGTTTTTACAAAAGTTTTGGTAATGGCAACAAAAATTTCAATGTCAGAAGTGCAAGCGGACAATGGACTTGCGCCATCATATTTCGAAGAGCCTATGAGTGTGAGTGTGTGCATATGTGCATATGATTAGGTATATGTGAGAGATATGTCTACACTTTGTATCAGCACAGATGAAAGGAAACCATCTTTTGCCCAAATACTCCCAGGAAGCATGTCTCCCAAATACAAAGGTCATCATGTTTGTCAGTTTCTCCCAGTGTGGGCTGGACCAAGTTATAAGAGTTTGACATTTTGTTCACAATGTTCTTTTGCGTGAATATTGATATTTCATCAATGTTGATTTCAGAGTGTACTCCTCTTGATTGCTGAGGCTTTGGTGTCACCTCCAATTCTGTGCGTGACTCCCTTGCCCCTGCCTATTCTCCCTGTTGTTCCGGTCTTTTCTGTCGTCAGGCTTGGGCCATCTCCGGCTCGATGCCACCATATTTTAGCTTGGAGTCTGCTCACTTTACATTCTAGAGCAGTTACTCCAAAGGGGGAAAATGCTGGCAAGAGCAAAGCTCTGTTGTTCTGCAGCCCTGGGCCATGTGAGGCAGGCAGGAGTCAATGGTTAGAAGGTGTCTGTTTCCAGTGCTCCTGGATGAGGTTGGTTCTGCTATAATCGCGAATCATGGAAATGAGTCTAAGATGAGCTGAGCTGTTTCTGTTCTCCCACCTTTAAAGGAATTGTGAATTGTTTGCCTCAGAGAGCCAGAGGTCTTCCCAGAGGCTGTCTTCAGCTCTCCTGTTTTGTTGCATAGCTTTCTAAAACATATTACGCACTTTTTTTTAATTAAAAAAGATGGGGGTTGCTGGGAGTCTGCTTGAGATTCTCTCTCCCCCCTTCCTCTGACCCGCCCCCTGCTTTCTCTCCAGTGCTCCTTCTCTCAAATAAACAAATAAAATCTTTTAAAAATGGGGGGAGGGGACCAATCACTGAAGTTACATTTGAACATTTGAGAAGGAGTAGAGTGAGGTGGCCGAGATCCACTGGTCTCAGAATGAAACAGGCCTGGGTCCTCTCCTGGCTCTGCATCTTCGAGATACCTTTCTTCAAGCTCTAAGTTTCTGTTTTTGCATTTTTTAAATGGGGTCATGACAGGACTTACCTCATGGCTGGGTGATTGGTGGTGATGGTGAAAACGGCGGGGCTGTTTTGAGGCAGGCTACATCTCTGCTGGTCGGGGAGCTCTTCGGGGGAACGTGGTGCTGGGATGGCCGTCAGTGGCCCATGAAGGCAACTTGTCAATCCCCCTCAAAACTCCCTGGCCTGTTGACACCGCCCAGTGGGGCTCTTCCTTTTCCAGGATGAATGCCTTGTTCACTATTGGCACCACCACTGTAGAGCCCTATGCAGCCTGTTTTCGTAGAAAGAATCAAAACGTTCCCTTTTCAACTTTCTCTCTCTTTCACTCTCTTTTGTCATGTCCTTACCCAACAACCCCCCCCCACCACCACCACCACCAATACCTACTTCTCTATGTCCTGGACACTCTCATCTCAGGCTTCTCCCTGTGGAACGAATCAGGGATGTGATTTTCACTCTTGAACTCTGATGTGTCACCTCCTCTCCCTTCACCTCTAATAATAAGGTCTCAGACATTGACAATCAGTTTTCCTCTCTCTTGTCTCTCTCTCTCTCTTTCTTTCTCCATGTGTGTCTTATTCTCTCATTAAAGAAGTAGAAGTAGTAGAAGCCAAGTATTTGAAATGCTGGAAACCTGCCCTTTCTAAATATCCTCACAAAAAGAAAAACCAAAACACTATATGGAGAAACACCCTTTTAAAAGAAAATGTGATATATATATCACATTTAAATATATATATATTTAATATATATATATATATATATATATATATAGACACACACACATACACACACATTGGGATATTTTACAAATATATGTATACATAGTATATATATGTATATATGGTGTATATACATTTATGTGTGTGTATACACACACATATATATTATACATACACACAATAAGTTATTTCTCAGCCATCAAAAATTTTTAAAAAAATGATATCTTTCCATTTGCAATGATGTGGATGGAACTAGAGGGTATTATGCTAAGTGAAATAAGTCAACCAGAGAAAGTAAATTATTATATAATCCCACTGATATCTGGAATTTAAAGAAACAAAACAGAGGATCATAAGGGAGGAGAGGAAAAAATAAAACAAGTCAAAATCAGAGAGGGAGACCAACTGTAAGAAGTTCTCTATCAGGGGCACCCGGGTGGCTCAGTGGGTTAAAGCCTCTGCCTTTGGCTCAGGTCATGATCTCGGGGTCCTGGGATCGAGCTCTGCATCAGGCTCTCTGCTCAGCAGGGAACCTACTTCCTCCTCTCTTTCTGCCTATCTCTCTGCCTACTTGTGAGCTCTGTCTGTCAAGTGGATAAATAAAATATTTTAAAAAAAAGAAGCTCTCTATCATAAGAAGAAAACTGACGGCTGCTGGAGGGGAGGGGTCTTGGGGGGATGGGGTAACTGAGTGATGGACATGGAGGAGGGCACTGGGTAATTATGTAAGACTGATGGATCCCTGACCCCTACCTCTGAAACCAGTAATACATTATATGTTAATTATATGTTAATAACATGCTAATGAATTTTAATTTAAAAAACAAAAATTTTTTAAAAATAATTTTTAAGATTCCCCGGGTGGGAATCCCCAAAGTAAGATTTCTAGGTAGGAACATGGTGCAGCCAGAGTGGAGGATAGCCAGCTGGGAAGGAAGAGGAAACCAGGCCTTTGTCACTGCTGTCCGGGGTGACTGGAACCCAGCAAAGCTGTTGGAAATAATTACTGACATCTCCATGCATGAAACAGATAACCTAATAAGACGGAGCACGCCTGCCCTTCAGATGATCTCAGTGTAGCGGGGGGATGTGACCGTGTGTTGTCAGCAGACCGTGGTGTGGCTCGTTCCCAGTAGGCTTTAATGAGACGCCTCGTACTCACGCAGTACCTGGGCTGGGGAGGGAATGGAAAAACCCAAAATGGAAGCGAAAATGCACACTTGCCTGCTATCATTTCTTCCCCGAAACCAGGCCAGGGTCACTATTGGGACAAATGCCCAAGGAAAGGGGGACAATGGGGTGTCGTGCATCTGTCCCCAGGCAGGAGCAACATGCCTTCACCTGGCTTCCAAGTGTCTTTGGAGAACTGGATGAGTTTCTTCTCACAAACTCCTCACACTGGAAGCTGCATCTCTCCACATGCTATTTTAGCCTCCTTTCCCTCAGACCTCCGCTGTTGCCCGAGCTGGGATTTCCTTGCAAGCAGCTAGGCGGCACCAGCCAAGTCTGCTTTTTCTCCTTACCTTTGGGCGAGGGGAGTGGGTTGAGGAGGGAGAAGTGCTCAGACAGGTTTTCTGGGCAGTGTACTGGAGCTGCCCCTGTAGCTTGGGTTGCCTGATGGAAGTGATGAGTCTTCTGAGCGGACAGCCCACACAGACAGCATTCCCCATTCTCTGTGAGCTTTGGAAGCATGCAGAAAAAAGTACCAAGACGACCAGGCCAAATCCCTCATTCTGTCCGGAGCCGGTCTCCGACACCAACAGGAGAGGGACACTGTCAACTACTCTTCTGCCTGGCAAGGAATCTAGAAATGTGTATTACAATATGCCAGTGGTTTTAAAAGCAGATTTTGGTTTCTTGTTCTCCATAGCATACAGAGCAAAGCCAAAAGGAGTGTTTTCCATTCAGCGGAAGCTCTGTGTCAGGAGCTTTTATTAAAAGGTCTTGTTTTATGTGGTTCCTTTAATTCCCAGGGTCTGTGCCCACGAAAATCAGATAGATCAAAAACATTAATGGTGGTATAATTACCAAGAGACCTCCTCCTTGGTATTTAGTATGTTCTTGCTTTGATGAGTGAGAACTCCTCCTGCTAGCAGTTGTCAATAAAGAAACTTTTTTGGGCAGTGGCACCTTGGTGGCTCAGTTGGTTGGGCGTCTGACTCTTGGTTTTGGCTCCGGTTGTGACCTCAGGGTCCTGGGATGGATGCCCCAAGTTGGAGTCTGCTGGAGTTCTCCAAAGAGTGGTTGCGTTGGTCTAATAGAACGTAAAGGGGGTGCAGCCACTATGGAAAACAGTGGCAAGATTCCTCAAACCATTAAAAAAGAATTTCCGTATGGTCTAGCCATCCCATTTCTGAGTCTATACCCACAAGAATTGAAAGCAGGATCTCCAAGAGATATCTGGACAGCCATGTTCATTGTGGCATTGGTCATAATACCCAAGAAGTGAAGCAATCCACAGGTCTGCCCATGGATGAGTGGAGGAACACGATAGGGGGTAGGCATACAGTGAAATCTTATGCAGCCTTAAAAAGAAGGAAATCCGGGGTGCCTGAGTGGCTCAGTTGGTTAAGCGGCTGCCTCCGGCTCAGGTCATGATCCCAGGGTCCTGGGATCCAGCTCTGCATCGAGCTCCGTCTCCCAGCTTGTGCTCTCATTCTCTCTGTGTCAAATAAATAAAATCTTTTTAAAAAAGAGAAGGAAATCCTATTACTTGCCACAACACTGTATGATTTCACTTATATGAGGTATCTAAGGTGGTCTAACTCCTAGAAACAGAAAATAGAGGGGTGGTTTCCAGGGGCAGAAGGGAGAGGGAACTGGGGCGATGTTAAATGGGTATAGAGTTTCAGCTGCAGGATAAAAACTTCTGGAGATCTGTTGCATGAAAATGTGAATACACTTAGCTGACTGGTTAGTTAGAATGGTGAAGATGGTAAATTCTTTTTTTTTTTTCTTTTTTGGATTTTATTTATTTATTTGTCAGAGAGAGAGAGAGAGAGTGCACAAGCAGGGGGAGCAGCAGGCAGAGGGAGAAGCAGACTCCCCACTGAACAGTGAGCCTGATGCGGGGCTCGATTCCAGGACCCTGGGATCCTGACCTGAGCTGAAGGCAGATGCTTCACCCACTGAGTCACCCAGGTGTCCCAAGATGGTAAATTATATGTTACATGGTTTTTACTACAATTAAGACTTTAAAAACTTCTGAAAAATAAATAAAATAAATAAAATCAAAGCTGAAGTTTATGTTTTTGCGTGGGTTTTAGTGTTCATTTTGTTCTAAATACCCCTCCAGTGTGCTCTGTCTGTAAGAACTTCAGGAGATAGGCTCTCTCCGAAGTGCTGATTGTACAGGGGGGAGGCCCCTTAGGGCATTGCACTGGGTCCTGCTCGGTCCCTGGGTCAAGTGTGGTCCGGCTGACAGCACTCCCACGTGCTTTCTGAAGGCCTGGCTTTCAGAAGATTCAGGCAAAAGGCGTGCATAGAAATGTCTCCACATCTGGCCAAACTGTTCTGATCTCCAACAGTTCCTTCCCTTCGCCAGGATGCACTACAGCTGCTCCGCACACTGCTCCCTCCTCCTTCTTACTGTGTTTTGTTCTGGAAGAGACAATGGTGGTTTTTTCTGTTTCTGCTTTTCAGTTATTTGCCTGAAAGTGGCCTAGGTCAGCATCTCGGGGAAGATGTGGTAAATCGTGTCAAATGCAAGTCAAGTCTATGTGTTTTTTCTCACCACGATGTTTGTTCTCTAAAATGATCTGAAATATCACTCCTTCACTCCAGTGTTTCCTGAATCCCAGCCTAGGAATCCACATGGATTCAATAAAATTGAATAAAATTAAATAAAATTAGGGCGCCTGGGTGGCTCAGTGGGTTAAGCCGCTGCCTTCGGCTCAGGTCATGATCTCAGGGTCCTGGGATCGAGTCCCGCATCGGGCTCTCTGCTCAGCAGGGAGCCTGCTTCCTCCTCTCTCTCTCTGCCTGCCTCTCTGCCTACTTGTGATCTCTCTCTGTCAAATAAATAAATAAATAAAATCTTTTAAAAAAATTAAATAAAATTGAATAAAATAAATAAAAATAAATTAAATAAAATTCTCCTTTTCTTCAATATCCCACCCTTTCTCCTTTTTAAATTTGTTTTTCTCTTCCCACATGATTGTTTCCTCTATTTTTCTTGTGTCTTTTGTTTCATCTCCTTCCTTTCTCTCTTTACCGTTTTTTGTCTCTCTTCATTCTCCTTTTCTCTCCCTTCTCTCTCCTCCCATCTTGTCCCTGGCCCTCTGGTCCGCTCTCTTCCCATGCTCTTCTCCCCTCTCCCCTTCCCACTCCGTTGCTGCCTCCTCCTCTCTCTGCTTACTTCCAGGAAGTTTACTAGAACCTTGGAGAGACTGGAAAGGCCCCACTGAACTAGCACCCACTAGACCACTGGAGGGAGCTAGGCTGCCTGGGTGTTGGGCTTCCTTCTCAGTGGCAGGAGATACCAAGAAATTGTCCTTTACTTTGGAGGGAATATCCCAGCAAGCCACAAACCACGGGACATCTAAAACCTTAATTGCAGTGGCATGATCTCTTGTTTCTCCCTGTGTTTTTCTCTTGCCCTCTGGATACCCCTGTGTCTTACCCGGGCTTCTAATGCACTTGCTACTTCATACTTTTCTGGTCCAATTACCATGATGTCATCACTAGAGCAGGCCAGTGTGATGTTCTGAGGAATGTTCAGATCCCTTTGGACTATAATAAGGCAGAGGGCTGGAACGTTAATAGACCCTGGGGGCAAGATCATAAACACATTTTACTGTCTTGTCAGTTCCATGTCAATGTGAACTGTCTCCTGTCATCTTTCTTGATAGGAGCTTGCTTTCCAGATCTCAAAGCCCACATACCACGCCCCTGAGGCTGTGGTGAGTTTCACTAGAGAAGGTACTCCATCTGGCCCAGCAGCCACAACTAAGGCTGGGTGTATTTGGCAGGCCACTGTCCCTCCTTAGGATCTGTCTGGCTTTTGCAGTGTCGACACTGGTGAATTAATTGGGGACAGGTTGGAGAGAAGTGGCCCTACGTCATTTAGTTGTCCAAGGCTGGCGCTGATCTCTGCCCTTCATCCGGAGAATTGTAACTTACCATACTTCCGGGTGCTAGAGGCAGGTCAGTAATGCACATTGTCTTATAAGACAGAAGTCTTTTCATTGTCTGTAAGGTGGGGGGAACATGGGGGGAGCACAAACTTTTCACAGGGAGGAGTGGAGTAGGCCTGGAGGGCCTGCATCTGGGGAGTCAAGATTTTTGAGTGCATCAACCCACATTCACCACCCAAGTCCTAGGGTTCCTTCCTAATTAGGGTCCCAACATCTTGATGCCAGGGGCACCTTGGTGGCAGATACCTTCAGCTCAGACTATGATATCAGGGTTCTGGGCTCAAGCCCCGCATTGGGCTGCCCACTCAGCGGGGAGCCTGCTTCTCCCTCTCCCTCTGCCTCTCTCCCTCGCTTGTTCTCTCTCTCAAATAAATAAACAAAATCTTTAAAAAAAAAAAAAAGAACATGCCAGAAACATCTCCATGCCAGACCTGCTGGAGATGAGGTCTCGGGCCTGACACTTAGCTGCTTCTCCCAGTGGAAGGAGCAAAACACAGTCTTAGGGCCCTTAACGGGGAGTTCAACCCGTTACAGCATCTCTCTCCCTAGTAGTGAGATTCTGAAGAGCAGGAATGGGTTGAATTTATGACCGATGCAAGTGGGTCCTCAAGGGAAGGCTGGGGATCAAGGAAGAAGGGGCACTAGAGGGAAAGGTGGACAGCAAGGCCGAAATGAAAACTACGCAAACTTGGAAACTTTTTGTTCTGTTGTGCTAATGAACTTGTGCTAACGAAGCTCCAGGCTTGAAGGGTGAAGAAACACCAATCTTCAGCTCTGTCAGGGGCCCTGTGGGAGATGAGGCTGTGTTTACTGAGCAGTCTGGGGGCACCGAGGCTCCTGCCCGCAGTTCCAGGATGCTTGGCCTGAAGACCTGCATGAGTTGTCAGTACAGTACGTTGTCCCCGACTCTAATTGCCATCGGAACGAGTGAGGCATTTAGCTTGGGTGCCTGTGTTTTCATTTTCATAAATGAATAATTACCCTACCACCCTGAAGAGCACAAGGCTGGGCACGGTTGGGGACAAAAGCATACCTTCGAGTACCTCATTGAAACTGCACATCAGAAGGGCAAGAGCCAAGGGGGTGAGTTTCTCACTGGTTTGCAGAGCGGGCTGGGAGACCGCCATGAGTTTTGCTGCCAAGAGATTGAGTGGCCTCACTGTGTGACTCCTGAGAAGGGTGCAAACAGGGAGCAGAAGGGATATGCTTATGCCATGGTGGGTGGTGGTCGTTGTTCCAATCAAGAAGAACCTAAGAGACCTACCTAGCCATTTCGGATGCCTGGGCAACCGGCTCGACTATTTCTCAGCCTTCCCCTGGGCCACTACCACAGTCGCCCAATTGGTCTCCCTGTCATTCGTCTCGTCCCCTTTGAATCCTTTCTCCCAGTAGCACCAGACAAACGGGGCTGCCCCATAAACGTGCTCGCATCGCTCCCATCCTTAAATCCCAATAGTCTCCAGGCTAAGGGTCCATTATTTTGACTTCCACGCACAGCACACATTTTTACTGAGCACATACTACGAGCGAGTAGCATCCTAACTGCTTTATGGGTATCATTTCGTTTTAAGCTTCACCACAACCCCGGGATGTGAATGCCATTTTACTGATGGGGAAACTGAGCCATAGAATCCTTAATCTCCTTGTCCAATACCACGAGGCTAGGAAATGGCAGAGTTGAAATTTGAACCCAGATCTCCCCTTCAGCAAAGCCAGTAGCCGTGACCCCCCGCCTCTGTACTGTCTGGCTCTCCAGCTTCATTTCCTGCGGTATCTGCCTGCTGTGGGCCCAGACCCTGTGCTTTAGCTCTTTGTTCACACTGTCATTTAAGTTGTCTTAAGTTTAAAGTTGTCTTTTTAAAGTTTTAAGTGTCTTCCCTCTTGACTGAAATTCTTGCAAGCAGAAACCATTGTTTACCTTTAAGTCTCCACTAGTTCTCGATTGCCACATAACGACGCTACCACAAACACAGCAGCTCAAAGGAACACACACGTGTCATTTCACATTTTCTGTAGGCCAGGGCTCTGGCCACAGCTTACCCGGGTCCTCTGCTCAAGGTCTCACAAGACTGGGGATGCCTGGGTGGCTCAGTCAGTAAAGCATCTGCCTTCAGCTCAGGATCCTGGGATGGAGTCCCCCGTTGGGCTCCTTGCTCAGTGGGGAGCCTTCTTCTCCCTCTGCCTCCCACTCCCCCAGCTTGTGCTCTCTCTCTCTGAGACAACTAAATAAATAAAATATATTTTTTAAAAAAGGTCTCACAAGACTGTCATCAAGGTATTAGTTGCGACTTCTGTTTTACCTGAGGTTTTACTGAGAAAAGGATGTACTTCTTTTGTTTTTTAAAAAGATTTTATTTATTTATTTTTCAGAGGGAGAGTGAACACAGGCAGACAGAGTGGAAGGCAGAGTCAGAGGGAGAAGCAGGCTCCCCGCGGAGCAAGGAGCCCAATGTGGGACTCGATCCGAGGACACTGGGATCATGACCTGAGCTGAAGGCAGCTGCTTAACCAACTGAGCCACCCAGGCGTCCTGAAGAGGATGTACTTCTAAGCTCATGTAGTTGCTGACACAGTTCCGTTCCTTCTAGGCTGCCAGGCTGAAGGCCTGTTTGCCATTGATTGTCAGCCAGAGGTGACCCTCAGGTCCTCCCCCGTATGGCAGCTAAAGACACAAGAGCTTTATTCTTCAAAGCCAGCAAGGGAGAACATCTCCCTTAGCAAGATGACCATTAAAATCTTACAGCACATAATCATGTACATACCATCACACACATCGTGTCACCTTTGCTGTATTCTGTGAGTTAGAAGCAGTCACAGGTCCTGCCAGTACTCAAGAGGAGGGGTCACACAGTGGTGCGAACACCAGGAGGTGGGGATAATGCGACCACAGTATCTCACCATCTAGATTTAGAACTACTGCGTTGCGCAACTTCCCAGACTCGTCCATTAGTGCGATCCTTTACTAGGTGCTCAGCTCAATATTTGCTGGCTGAAAACACAACCAAATCAGAGCTAGACCAGCTGAGGAACAAAATTAATCGAGGTGGAGCATTATAGAAAGAGTTATGACATGGGAATACAGAACAGATCTCTAAGGTCCCTTTCATCATTACAAGTCTGAAATTCTAGATCGTCTTTAGGACCCCCACTTTCTTCACGACATAATAATAACCAATGCTTCTGTAGCATTTACTTGCGCTAGATATTGTTCTAAATAATTTCTATGTTTTAGATTCTCACTGTAACATTATGGGGTGGGTTCTTTTGTTTTCTCCATTATATGGATGAGGCCGCTGAGGTTCATCATTCTGGCTCCAAAGCGTAGGCAAGTAAGCCCCATGCAGTTGTTAACCTTAAAAATAAGACACTCGGTTACTTTACAAGCAAAAATGAGTTTATTTGGGAATAGAAGAGAATGACAATTGGGGACAAGCAAGCTATTGCAAAAGCACAGGTAAGCCAGAGAACAAAGTAGAGGAAGTCTTCCTTATAGAGGAAAGAGGGGAGTTGGGAGGGCTGATAGGAAGGAGAAAACCATTGGGGTAACCTGGGAGTTGGAAGGGTAGTGGCTTCTCTTTGGCGGTGCTGTGATTGTCTCTCATCGGCCGGGCTGTTGCCAAGGGGGCAGGAAAATCTTTCCTCTTCCAGCTGGGGTCATAAAGCAGTAGCTTAAGTAGCAAGACCTTGGAGGTACCTCTCTTGCTATTGGGTCGGCCACGGGTGACAAATGGTAGGGCACGAGAGCGCCCCCTTCTGGCCTCCAGACTTCATTCTAAATGAGGTTTCCTTTTATTAATTTTCACACAGTACTGTGTTTCTAAAAGAGCGGCAGATGAGGGAACGAAGGGGAGGAAGCATTTTCAAGGCATGGATGGTCATATTGATTGAGAATTTCCTTTTCTTTCAAGGTTCAAATTTGAGGTCTTAGCCACAAAAGAGGGAAAGGGAAAGCCGACCATTATCGTAGCTCTTTTTCCAAGCTGGCATCCCCCCAGAGCATGAAAGGCGATGGGGAGAACCAGAGCTCGGCACAGCCAGCAAAGAGTGGTGGGAGAGAGAATATTGAAGACTGTAACAGGGAATTAGAAGACTGCGAGTGGCCGCCCTCCTCCCTCCGTGCCCCAGGCAGTGACAGGCAGGCACTATTTCCCTTAGGTCCATTCTGTATCCGCCTTGGCTGGACAATGCCCTTTCCGTGTTTGGAATTTCCAAGCAGAAAGACAACTAGGTAGGCGCCATGCTGGTGTGGATGGTGGGAGGGAGCGGGGGGAGAAAGGCAGTGGAGCAGAACATACCCAAGAGTGACAGTTTCTTATTCATTAAATTATCAAGTCCCTGACGGAACAGACTGAGTTGAAGTAAATCCTTATTAGGCCTGAACTGGACTGGCTCAGTCCTGACACTTTGCTCTATAAGTCATTCCTTTATTTCTCTACCAGGTATAATCCTATATCAAAGAGCAAGGGAGATTCTGAGTTTTTATTGCTTTCCTGTGAAGTGGGGGTTTCTGGTGCAGGGAAAGATGGCAGGCTGAATCATGCACTCTGATCTCTCAACCCCTTTCCGTCTAAATTAAATAGAAAGTCAGAATCACAGCAAACTGCCTACTTGGTTCCCCCCTTGGAGACTACATTTTAGCTTTTATGGAACAGAATCAACAATTTAATGGAGAGAAATAAAAATTTATGCCCTTAATGATCACCTTAGAGAGAATGAAAACTCTGTCAACCTCCTTGAGCCAGCCTGCAAAAGGGGAAGTGTAAGCTGACAAGGCTTTCAGGCAACACCGTGGGATGTAGGGCCATAGGAGGTGGGCTCTGGGGCTCTGGGACCCCATATCCAGCCATTGACTTAGCAATGGCTCCCGGGGCAAGTCGTTCCTGGGAGGCAACATAACTTATGGCAGTGTTTCCAAACACACTGTCTCCTTCTTCTTTTCATATCAAAATCTCTTGCAGAGGTTTAAAATAAAGTGCAATGGGAAGTCCTTCTCTTCTGATGCATCATTAGAAGATTTTAATGGTAGACAATTCAGAAATTCCAACGTAGCAACGCGGTTAAGTAACATCTTGGTTAGGAATGTGAACTTCCAAGCTAGCCTGTCGGGGTTCAAGTCTGCATGCTCCCATTCACTGGCTGTGTGACCATGGGCAGATCACTCAACCCCTCTGTGCCTCAGTCTTCTCATCTGTACTATGAAGGTAATAATAGTGCCTACAGCCATGGGGTTGTGATGACGATTAAATGAGTTAACATTTGTAGAGTATTTGAAATAATGCCTGACAGAGTAAGCATGAAATATGTAAGTCTTAAAGAAATAAACTAATTTATTTATTCACTGGCTGATGGGTCTTATGATGTAGATTTTCTCTTTTGCATCACTTGGCTACGTGGAAAAGTAAGTATTGTTAATTCCTCATATACTGATACGAATATGGTGCTCAGACAGGTCACGTGACTTCACATAGGTTGTATGCTTCAGAACAAGATTCAAGATCATGCAAAGTGGAGGCTTTCCCTTTTCTGGACTACGGGGTTTTGCTGCCCACTTTCTTGAAGGATGTGGACCTTGAACAAACTTCTGATACGGGTTTTTTCAGCTCCCCCGCAGCAGTGGCTGGAGGGATTTCTAGCTGCCACAGAGCTCACTGTAGATACTCCCTGTGTTTGTTGCTTCTCATTTAGGAGTATGCTTAAATGAATGGACCATAGCCTCTCTTGTCTCCTTAAAGAATTTAGATAGTTGAATCTGGCCTGACTTCTCCTCGGAGAAACCATATTGTCTTCCTTAAGCAGGTTACATTGAATGACAAGCTCATGATAGCTTTGACAAATTTCACCAGCCAACTTGCTATTTAGAAACTTGTATCATCCCGACTGCTATTCCTCACTCCCAGTTTTCGCTGTACATCTATGAATCCTTAATTCCCTTCGATATCAACATCCGGGACTTCTATTCCGGGCCCTGCGCTTTCAGGAACCCCTCTCTGACCGCCCTCAGCCTCCACCTCTCCTAATGGGATAAGGATTCTGTGGGACCGCTCTTTTTAAGAAAAACAAAAAAATTATTTATTTTGAGAGAGAGAGTGCAAGTGAGGGGGAATTGGTGGTGAGGGAGAGGGAGAGAATTCTCAAGCAGGTTTCCTGCTAAGTGTGTAGCCTAATAGGGGCTGGATCCCAGGACTCCAAGGTCATGCATGACCTGAGCCAAAACCAAGAGTTGGAGCCTTAACTGACTGAGCCACCGAGGTGCCCCCCGGGGCCACTCTTTGCATAGCAAGGTTATAGTGGACATAGCAGGGGTTTCAGAGCTGGACATACCTAAATTTTAAGACCATGTCTGCTGGTTTAATAGCTGTGATCATTGGGCAAATTCACCTAACCTTTCCATACCTATGTTCCTTCACCTGAGGAATCAAGACAATAAGACAGACCTCAAAATGCTACGAAAATTAAATAAGTCAGTGAATATAAAATATTCAGAAGGGTATCTGGCACCGAGACACTTCAGAAAACTTGAGCTCCTTTTTGCATAATAACCTTCTAGAATCACAGACTATGCAGTTTGACAAACATCTCCACAATTTCTCCCCTGATTTCCTTAAAATTCCCAGATTTGCCCAGTCTCATCCCCTTGACTGAGCTACACTGACATAGTTTGTTAATTAAAATCAGAATATCTTGTGTACCTAGCATTGTCTAATCTGGTACATCTATGGGATTGATTCAAAATCCAGTATATGGGGAAAATGAGAAGGAAAGCCACAAAGGTGGGGGTAGGGAGGGGAGAGACATGTCTTGACTATGGTAGAATATGTTTCCAATGCTGGCCGCAACACTATTTCCCAGCCCACATGCCCATTTGCCATGTGGTCTTGCCATTGCTCCCATTGACAGGCAAATTTGGACTGGCCCCATGACCTGTTTCTGACCAACAGAATGTGGCAGTAGCGACAGCTGAAACTTGAGAGATCTTCAGCTTCTGCCTCCTTGTATGGAACACTTCTTCTTGGAACCCGGCCACCATATTGTGAGAAAGCCCAAGAAGGCTTCCAGGGAGGCTCACATGGAGGAAAAGCAAGACCCTGAACCAATAGTTTCAGCTGAGCTCTTAGTCAGGAACTAGCCCCAATGGCCAACCCTACAAATAAGGCCATTTGGGGCCTTCCAGCCATTCCCAAGACCCAGCCAATACTCCGTGAAGTAGGAGAACCACCCAATCAATCCACATAAGAAATAATAAGTTGATGTTGCTTTAAGCCAAGAAATTTTAGAGTTGTTTGTTACAGAGCAACAGATGACTGCCACCCAAAGCTTAATAATCATGTTGTGTCCATGTACACTGTTTACCTGAAAGCATCTTTCGATGATTAAAAACACAAGGAGAAGGAAACATATCATATTCCCTTGTCACAGATTTGAGAGGAGAAAACTTACTGGCCCTTTGTATCGGTAGCACATCGACCTATTCTTCACATCTGTAGAAGTGACTTTTTAATGACTTTATTTTAATATTTTTAACAGATATACACAGTGTGAAGAACGTATATCTAGCTCCTAATTGTGTTTTGAATTGTCAGCCATCCATAAGAAAAGCCAGCTGCCGGCAAGAGGTGGGAATAATTGAGTTCTCCATGTGACATTCATCTAGAGGGACAGAGGCCTGCTCTGTGACACAATGTGTGTCTTTTCATGCAACAATTTTGGATGCTGTCCTTGGTTTTCCTAATCTGTGCATCGAAATGTTATTTCCTGTTCTGTTTAGATATTGCCTTCAGATGCTTGATAGTTTCTTCTTCTCTGAGGGCTCAACAACACTTGTAGTGTGGAAACCCTGAACTTGAACGTACTGTAGTAAGAAAAGATCTTTCTCGCTCCACCGTTATGGGAGGCCACAGCCCATGGTTTCATGGTCTTGAACACACAATTATACTAATGCAAACCAGTATCTTGCATAATTAAGGTGAGATGTGCTACAGTATGTGCAAGTAGAAGTCCTCATTTGGCCCTGAATCCCGTGATGACCAAGGGAGGGGCTCCTCCTTGGCTATAGCATCTGCCAGCCCATATCTCTAATTCTGCGTCCAGCAGCTGAAATGCACAACAGGAAGTGGAAACGGTATTTTTGTAGAACTGCCCTCTATGGAAACCTTTTCTTGGAAAACACATTCTTAATCACCATGTATTGTTCACTTCATTATGTTTGGATGGCAGAAGGTGTCTGTCTGATCAGAAGTAGCCAGAATTTTCAATTGCTCTTTAAAAATTTCTGAGTAAGAGTAAATTTGTTTTCCTGGCAAAGGAGCAAATGTTCACTTGATTCAGTGTTGCAATTAAATAATTAGAACATTGTGTCAAAAAGGAAAGAATTCACAGTGAAAAAGCATTTAAATACTGACCCTATTCAGTACAAGCCCTGTGCCCCAGTGTTTCTTCACTTAACCTGTCTCTCTGGCTTACTTCTTTTTTTCTAAAGGACATTTTCCCCAAATGACAGTGCTCAAAGAGTAGATAAAGCAAGTCTGTGATGCTAGCCATTGCATCCCAATTTCATTTAAACTACAATCCATTATTTTCTCCCTACACTTATTCAAGAACTCATTGTTCATAATTTTTTCATCATTCTGTGATTAGAACAATTTGTATATGTCCCTTGTACGTTGGCCAGATAATGAAATAATCATTTGTGCATCTACACAGTATTTTATACTTATTGTTCACAGTCAAATTCACTCTCTAAAGACATTTTATCATTCTCTAACAAGGACAGGAGTCTTGGAGGCATCTGGTCAATGGGGACAGTTCATTTATTCATTCAACAAATATTTATTGGATATCTATTGGGTGCGAGGCAATATTCTCCACACTGGAAAGCCAGACAAGAATCCTTTCTTTGCTGAACTTACATGCTCAGCAGGAGAGACAGGCAATAAACAAATAAAGAAGTAAAATACACAATGTGTAGGAGAGTAGAAAGTCTGATATAAAGATAAATGAAGAAGCGGGCAAGGAGTATTTGGCAGGAGACATGTGTAATTTTAAACAGAGCTGTTGAGGAATGCCCATTAATAAGATGGCATTTGGACAAGGGCGCCTGGGTGCTCAGTGGGTTAAAGCCTCTGCCTTCAGCTCTGGTCATGATCTCAGGGTCCTGGGATCGAGCCCCACATCGGGCTCTCTGCTCAGCAGGGAACCTGCTTCCCTTCCTCTCTCTCTCTCTCTCTCTGCCTGCCTCTCTGCCTACTTGGGATCTCTGTCAAATAAATAAAAATCTTAAAAAAAAAAAAAAAAGATGGCATTTGGACAAAGCCCTGAAGGACGTGAGGGAGCCAATAAGCTTTGTGGATACCTGGAAAGGAGCTTTCTGGGGAAGGAGAATGACAATACAAAGGCCCTGGGAAGCAGAATAACAATGCAAAGGCCCTGGGGCCTGAGACTGTTTAGGCATGCCTAAAGAACAATCAAGTCCTCTGTCTGTGATGCAGTGAGAGAGCAGAAGTAGAGGAGACAAGTCACAAAGACAATGAGTGAAGGTATTGCTTAGGTTCCAAGGGGGGGCGCTGTAAGGGCTTTGTTTTTTTGTTATTTGTTCTTTTTCATTTAAATTTAAGTCAGTGAACATACAGTGCTGCGGTATTGGTTTCTGGAGTAGAATTCAGTGAGTCATCCTTATGTAAGACTCCCAGTGCCCATCACAAGTGCTCTTCTTAATCCCCATCCCCCATCTAGCCTGTCCTCCATGCACCGAGGGCTTTGCTTTTCAGATGAATAGAATGGGAAGCCTATTTTAGTATATGTGCTGCCGAAGCGAGCACTAGAATGGGAAGCCTAAAGGTGATATAATCTGACATTTTAGCTGTTTGCCATGAGAACTGACTCCAGGGTGATAAAATCCAAAGCAGGGAGACTAATAAAGAAGAGATTGCTATCTAGGAACACATTGGTGGTGCTTTGGGCCAAGGTGGCAGCAGTTGGTGAGGCCAGAAGTGATGACATGCTGGCTGTATTTTACAGGTTGGAACCACAGGATTTGCCAATGGATTGGCTGGAGGACCTGAGAGAAAGAGCAGGCAAGGGTGACCCCAAGGTTTTTGTCTGAGTATTGGCTTAACTAAGATGGGCTGGGGAAGGAGCTAGCTTTGGTGAAAAGGGGAGGAGGTTCTTTTGTGGTAAGTATGCAGCGCCTGTTAGACATTCAGGAAGAGATGTCTAGTAGGCAGTTGGGTACCTATGGCCTGGGGAGATCTGGTCCGGGAAGATACATTATGGAGTCATCCTTGCCTTGATGGCATTTCTGCCCATGAAAACAGATGATATCACTACAGGGGTAAGGGTGGAAAGAAAGGCTCATAGAGCCCTATGTACTCCAAGGGAGAGAATCAGGAACCAGCAAGGAGTCCTTAAAAAGCATAGCTAATTGCAGCTGTTTGGATGCTGCCCCCTGTGAATGGACAGAAGTACTTACGACCAGAATCTCTTGGTCCAGCTGATGTTCTAGCAAAGATGCTCTAAAGGAAGGGAAATGAAAGAAAAGGAGTGAATGATTCTTTGTAGTGCAAAGGTGACCTTTATAGAATGCCTGAATTCAAAGGAACCTTAGAGATGACGGAGTTCAACTCCTTCAGTGTGTAGAGAGGGAAACTGAGGTCAGAGTCACAGGGCTGACAGGAACTCAAGCTGGATATTGTGATGTTAAGTGGTTTCTAGGTCACAAGATTAGATGTCAGTGCCTGGGTGCCCATGAGGGTGCCTGGGTGCTTCAGTCATTTGGGTGACTGACTCTTGGTTTCAGCTCAGGTCTTGATCTCAGGGTCATGAGATGGAGCTCGGGGTCAGGCTCTGTGCTTAGTGGGACTCTGCTTGGGTTTCTCTATCCCTCTCCATCTGCCCCTCTGCCCTGCTTGCTCTCTCTCTCTCTCTCTCTCTCTCTCTCAAATAAATAAATCTTAAAAAATAAAAAAGAAATTGCCCATGAATGACAGTGTCAAATTCATGCTTGTTCTGTTTTTAATTTAATTTTTATTTTCTTTTTCCTTCTTTCCTTCCGTTTGGTGTGAAAAATAAAATAGAGATTTCACTCCTCTACTCACACCAAATGGCTAGCCTGTTGTCCAAGCAAATCTGTTCAATAAGCCCATTTTCCTCCTCACATTTGAAACTGTATAACAACACATTTGTTCAATGTACATTTGGGCCTATTCAGAGAATTTTTATCATGTTCCATTAATTTGTTAGTTTATTCTTGCTAAGTAACATAGTTTTTATTATTATATTTTCATAATGCATTTTAATATCTGCTAAGCCCCTATTTCTCTTTCTGTTCAAAATTGTTCTGGCAATTTCCTCATGCTTATTTTCTGGATGAATTTTACAGTATTAGACTCAAGCTCCAAGTGAAATATTATGTTAGTGTTTGTTGAGATTACATCCAATATTTTGAGTAATGTAATTGATTCTTTTTAAATCATTTACACCTTCTCAAAAAGAATAAGGTATGTCTTCTCATTTACTAGAGTCTTCTTTCATGGTTATCAGTAGAGTTTCACAATTTTGTTTTGTTCATATGGGCCTTGTCCATATCTTGTCAAGTTTATTTCTAAGAAATTAATCTTCACTATTAATTTTACAAATGAGACATGCTCTTACATTAAATTTATATTCATGTAGCATAAGTGTTATTGAACTTTTATTAATAATTCTAACCAATTACCTTATAAATTATCTTCTAATAATAATTCTAACCTATTACCTTATAAATTATCTTCTAACTTAAGTCATTTCTCTGAGTTTTTAATGATATATAGTTATTTCCTGCATTCATAACAATTTTTCTTCTTTCCTTTTTTATATATCTTATTTTCTTCTCTCCTCTAAATGCAATGGCTAATACTTCCAGAACAATGTGAAATCATAGTCAGCACAGCATTATCCTTACCTTGTTCATGACTTCAATGGAAATCTTCCATTATTTCAAAATTAGTAACCGTTTGATATGGAATTAAGAAAGTATCCACCTCTTTCATATTTTATTAAGCATCAAAAATATCAGGTATAGATAAACTTATTCATTGATCTGTGTCTGTATTCTTTGAAATAACGACATGAAGAGGCTTTCTTCCTTTGATTTACTAAGATATCAAATAATATTAATTTAATACTTAATCTTGAATAGCGCTTTCCTTCTTAGGGAAAATTCCACTCAGTTATAATATGTCAGTGAATTAATTCATGTGAAGATGGATTTTATTTGCTAAAGATTTAGGGTTTTTATATCAATATTCAGAGATAGGCTCTATCTTTGGTTTTCTATTTGATCCTTAAGTCTGGTTTGGGGATCAATATCACCTTTTGCCAGTTGCCTCCCCCCAACTTCACTCAACACACACAAACAAAACACTCAACATACACAACATACACTTTTTCCAGTAACTAGTTAATAGATAGTCTAATTTTTCCCCCCAAACAACTACCTATCACTTCTTTTCCCTCTATAAATATTTGCTTAATGAATAAACAAATAGGAAAACAGTTTAAGTTTGCTCACTTGAGAAACTGTGGAACGGATCGCTGGGGGTCTGAAGGTATGAGGAGGTGGTGTTCTTTTTTTTTTTTCTTTTCACATGTTGATCTCCGTCACCTGTCACCTGTTCTTTAGACAGTGGTTGAGGGAGATGGTTCATGCTAATCTGCCTTCAAGAAATGGAATTTCTCTTGGCAACCCAAGCTGGCATCTTCTGTACTAGACAGTGGGATAGAGCTCCCACTGCCCACCACCTCCTGCAGAGGAACACGTGGGTCTGAAATAGGAAGGGCTCTTTGATGTTCAGAGATAGAGCTTTGGTTTAGGCAGGTCCTATCATCTAGAGGTCTAGACATGAACTGAGTTCAGAGAGGCAGTCATATAAGGCCTAGGGTTTCCATATGATTTTTGCTTTCTTTTCACATAATGCTGACGTAGCCATCAGTAGTCCTGAACAGTTCTGAAACAGACCATTGGGACGTCCCTGAATGTTCTCTTTTGGAGGTATCAGATTGAGTTGGTCATTGCCTCTTCATCCCTATCTTCCAGAGGAACAGATGCATTTGCCCGGATCCCCTAGGGAATTATTTCTGTGCACTCCTTGTCAGAACTAGGTCAGAGCTGACTGAACCTCTGCTGGCCAGTGGTCATCTGTCAGCTGTAACAGACGCTGGAGTAGGCCAGGTGAGGGCAGCAAAGGGCTGATCATGGACCTTGATTTGTGTCCAGTGTCAAATAATTAGTCCAGAAGGCAGATGCAGAGAGGTGCGTGTTTGATCAAGAGCCTTTATTAGGAAGGCCAAGGTTGCAAGCATTAGATGAGAGGAGGGGGCAGCAGCAGAGAAGGAAACTTGAAGTTTATGGGAGCCACACTAAGACCAGGCAAGCAGGGAAGGAACTTTCTGGCACCTATTTTGAGCCAGATGTTTTATCTGTAATAATAACTATCATTTAAGTAAGAATGAATACGATTTTCAATTAGTTACTATGTGTTAGGTATTATGCTAGGTTGCTAAATGTTTTTATGCATGCATATAAATATATATACACATACACATAGACTCCTTTATATATATATAGTGTTGCCGCTATGAAATCAATACATGGATAAGGGTAGATAGAGAAGAATCTCCAGCCTGGAGTCCTGGGCACTACGTTGTCTAGAAATGAGAGAGATAACGAGCAAGAAGCTTGAAAAGGGAAGAGTTAGTTCCTGAAGTGTATGTGTATGTGTATGTATGTGTGTGTTTGTGTGCGTGTGTGTGTGTATGTATACATATATAACAATATAAAATACAATGATTTATTTTATATAATGTAGTTTATAATTTGTAACACCTAATAATATGTAATACCTAATAATATGTAACACCTAATTTAACAGCCATGGAAACTGAAATTCAGGGAAGTCATTTTCCTATGTTCACAATATGTGGCTCAGCTGATACACCAATTCATAACTTTCCGATACAAAACCAATGCTTTTTCCACAATATTATTCTCTCTCTTACAATGGATATAATTAAAAGATGCAACAAAACCCAGTGAGGTGAGTGTTAATAAATTCACATTTTACCAGTGAAGAAATTAAGACCTCACTTGTAACATAGAAGTGATGATACCCAAACCATCGGGCTTTTGTGTGGATTAAATGATATCATTTTATTTATTTTATTTTTGTTAAAGATTTTATTTATTTGTGTGAGAGAGAGAGTTCACAAGCAGGGAGAGTGACAGGCAGAGGGAGAAGCAGGCTTACCGCTGAGCAGGGAGCCCGATGCAGGACTTGATCCCAGGACCCTGAGATCATGACCTGAGCCGAAGGCAGATGTGCTTAACCGACTGAGCCACCCAGGCGTCCCTACATGATTTTATCTAATAGACACTTATTGTAGTCTTTTTTGGTGTGTGTGTGCAGGGACTGTACATACCTGAGGTATGAACACAGTTAAAAAGAACATTTCTATAAACCACTGAAGACATGGACTGCCCAGAAGGTGTTTTTTTCCTTTTGCCTTTCAAAGAGGTAATCAACCGAAAGACACTAAGCTCCTTATCATCAGGGTATGGATTGAACCTTTGTCTAGATAGCGCCAAAGGCCATAGGCCAAGCTCAGTAGGTTGACAACAAAAATTAGCGAATGTGCAGAAAGCAGAGAATTGGTGAAGCATGGCCACTGAGCTGTCTGCCTCTGGGTTGAGCCAGAACTTTGAGATGAACTCTTGCCTACCTTCTAATAAAAGACAAGAACAGATAGGGAATCTCTTGTCCTAAGATCACTAAGCTTGTTCTCAGGAAAATAATGGAAAGTGTGTATGTGTGTGTGTGTCTGTGTGTGCGCGCGTGCGCACGTGCACATGCATGTATTATATATATTTATTTATATATAAATACATGTATTATATATTTTATTTATGCATATATATATATATATATATATATATTTAAAGAGAGAGAGAGGCAAACCAAGAAACAGACTCATTTTTTAAAAAGATTTTATTTATTTATTTGACAGGGAGATCACAATTAGGTAGAGAGGCAGGCAGAGAGAAGGGAGAGCAGGCTCCACGCCAAGGGGAGAGCCTGATGTGGGGCTCGATCCCAGGACCCTGACAGCATGACCTGAACTGAAGGCAGGGGCTTAAACCACTGAGCCACCCAGATGCCCCACGCTTGTATTATATTTATTTATTTATCAGGGCAAAGTTCACATCACATAAAAATCACCACATCAGTTGCACCATTTTACTGTCCCACAAGCCATGTATGAGGTTTCTAATTTCTTCACATCGTCACCAACACTTCTTCCCATGTCGTTTTGACTCTAGCCATCCTAGTGGATATGAGTGGTACCTCATTGCGTTTTGTTTTGTTTTTTTTTTTTTTTAGATTTTTTATTTTTATTTATTTGAGAGAGAGAGACAGACAGACAGACAGATAGCAACAGAGATAGAGAGAGAGCAAGTGCCAGGTGGAGAGGGAGAAGCAGACTCCTCGCTGAGCAGGGGGCCCAACTGGGGGCTGGATCGTGACCTGAGCTGAAGGCAGATGTTCAACTGACTGAGCCACCCAGGTGCCCCCCTCATTGTGGTTTTGACTTACATTTCCATAATGACTAATGGCGCTGAGCATTCCTTCATGTGCTTATTGGCCTTTCATACATCTCCTTTGAGGAAGTGTCTATTCAACTGCCTTGTGCATTTTTACTTGGTTCTTTCTCTTTCTGTTGTTGAGTTGCAAGAATTCTTTATATATTCTGAATCAATTTGTTTACCAGGGATATGATTTGTGAATGTTTTCTCCCAGTTTCTGGGTTATCTTTTCGTTTTATTGATAGTGTCCTTTGAAACACAAATGTTTTTCATTTCGATAAATTCCAATTTATGTAGTTTGTAGTCTTGTGCTTCAGGTTTCGTATCTAAGAAGCCATTGCTGATCTGAGGTCACAAAGATTTATGCCTGTGTTTTCTTCTAAGAATTTTATCATTTTAGCTCTTTTTTTTTTGAAGATTTTATTTATTTATTTGACAGACAGAGATCACAAGTAGGCAGAGAGGCAGGCAGAGAGAGAGGAGGAAGCAGGCTCCTCGCTGAGCATAGAGCCCAATGTGGGGCTCAATCCCAGGACACTGGGATCATAACCCGAGCCGAAGGCAGAGGCTTTAACCCACTGAGCCACCCAGGAGCCCCCATTTTAGCTCTTTTTATCTTCATTTTATCACTTTAGCTCTTACTCTTACAAGTCATTGATCTATAGTGATTTAATATTTTGTATATCATGTGAAGTAAGAGTACAAATTAATTATTTTTGATGTGGGTATGCAGTTGTTCCAGTATCATTTGTGGAAGAGACTATTCTTTCTTCCTTGAATGGTCTTGGCTCCCTTAACAAAAATCAATTGACTATGGCTATATGGACTGATTTCTGTACTCTCAATTTCATTCCATTACTCTCTACATCTACCCTTATGTCAGTACCACATAATCTTTAGATTTAGATTTTCGTTAAGTTTTGAAATCAGGAAGTGTCAGTTCTGTAACTTTGCTGTTTTCAAGAATATTTTGACTGTTTGGGGTACCTTAGTATTTCCATATACATGTTAGAATTAGCTCATCAATTTCTGAGGGAAAAAATAGCTTTCTGGGAATTTGATAGCTATTACATTGAGTCTGTAGGTCAACTTGGGTATTGTTGATCTGAAAAATACTACATTTTTCAGTCCATGAACAGGGAATATATTTCCATTTACTTAGAGCTTCTTTAATTTCTCTCGACAATGTATTACAGGAGTACCCAGCTGGCTCAGTCGGCAGAACATGTGACTCTTGATCTCAGGGTCGTGAGTTCAAACCCCACATTGAGTATAGAAATTACTTAAAAAAAAATGTATTCCGGTTTTCAGGGTCCAGGGATCACACTCTTGTTAAATTTATTCCTAGGTATTTTATTCTTTTTTAGTGCCACTTTAAATGGGATTTTCTTCTTTCATTTTTAGATTATTTTTTTGCCAGCTTACAGAAGTACAGTTGATTTTTGTATCCTACAGACTTTCAAATTCATTTGTTAAAATAGCTTTTTTCTCTTTCCTTTTTATATTTAGGGGAATTCCTTATTTTCCTATATATAAAATTATTTCATATGCAAATGCATTATTGGGGAAAATGCTTGATTATGAAGTATAATCTTGTTTATATATTGCTGTATTAGATTTAGTAGTATTTTTTAAAGATTTTTCATTTATACTTATGAGATACTGGTCTGTGGTTTTGTTCTCTTGTGATGTTTTTATCTGGTTTTTATTTGGGGTGATAGTGGTTTCATAGAATGAGTTGGGAAGTATTTCCTCCTCTGTTTTTTGGAACAGTTTGTAAAGGATTTTCTTGAAATATTTTTGAAAAGGTACCAGTGGAGCCATTTGATTCTGAGCTTTCCTCTGTAAAAATATCAATCTCATTAATTGGTCTATTCAGATTATTTTTTCTTGAGTCATTTTTGGTATTTCATGTACTTCCATGAGTTTATACATTTCATGTAGGTTACCTAATTTGGTGGCATACAATTATTCATAGTATTCCCTTTTAATCCCATTTATTTCTCTAATATCAGTAATAACATTGTCTCATTGTTGACTTTAGTGAATTTAGTATCCTTTTTTTCTTGTCAATATAGCAACAGGTTTGCCAATTTTGATAATCTTTTAAATAACCAACTTTCTATTTTGTTGATATTCTCTATTACTTTTCTATTCTCTTTCACTGATTTCTGCTGTAATCTTTATTACATCTTTCCTTTTCCTTTCTTTCAGTTTAATTAGTTTAGTTTTTTTTTTTTTAACTTTCTTGAGGTGGAAAGTTAAGTTATTTTTTTTATTTTTTTTCTAAATATTTATTTATTTGAGAGGCAGAGAGAGACAATGAAAGAGAGAGAGCATGAGAGAAGAGGAAGTCAGTGGGAGAAGCAGACTTCTGCTGAGCAGCAAGCCCGATGTGGGACTCGATCCCGGGACTCCAGGATCATGACCTGAACCTAAGGCAGTCACTTAACCAACTGAGCCACCCAGGTGCCCCGAAAGTTAAGTTATTGATTTTAAATATTTCTTCTTTTTTTTTTTTTAAAGATTTTATTTATTATTTATTTGACAGAGAGAGAGATCACAAGTAGGCAGAGAGGCAGGCAGAGACAGAGAGGAGAAAGCAGGATCCCTGCTGAGCAGAGAGCCCGATGCGGGACTCGATCCCAGGACCGTGAGATCATGACCTGAGCCGAAGGCAGCGGCTTAACCCACTGAGCCACCCAGGCGCCCCTGAAATATTTCTTCTTTTTAAATCTAGGCTCTTACATCTGTAAAGATCTCTCTGAGCACTGCTTTTCTTGAATTCCATAAACTTTGACATGTTATTTTTTTAAGATTTTATTTATTTTATTTGACAGACAGAGATCACAAGTAGGCAGAGAGGCAGGAAGAGAGAGAGGGAGGAGGAAGAAGGCTCCCTCCTGAGCAGAGACCCCGATGTGGGGCTCGATCCCAGGACCCTGGGATCATGACCTGAGCCGAAAGCAGAGGCTTTAACCCACTGAGCCACCCAGGTGCCCCAATTATGTTGTGTTTTAGTTTTCATTCATCTCAAAGTATTTTCCAATTTTTCTTGTTATCTTTTTTCTATTGGCCCATCAGTCATTAAGGTGTGTGTCGTTTGATCCTCACACATTTGTGAATTTACCAAAATTCTTTATTGTATGATTTTTTTATTTCATTGCATTGTTGTTTTGTGAAGGCACTTTGTCTATTTTCAGTCCCCTTAAATTTATTGAGACTTGATTTATCCTGTCATTTGTTTCTTGTGGGCTTCAGAATACTAGGCTTTTGGAATGCCTGGGTGGCTCAGTCGGGTTAAGCCACTGCTTTTGGCTCAGGTCATGATCTCAGGGTCCTGGGATTGAGTCCCACATCAGGCACCTTGCTCAGTGGGGAGCCTGCTTCTCTCTCTGCCTCTGCCTGCCATTCTGCCTGCTTATGCTCTCTCTCTCTCTGATAAATAAGTTAATAAAATCTTAAAAAAAAGAATACTGGGTTTTCTGTTGTTTGGGGGCACAGTGTTCTCTAGATTGTTACATTTAGTTTGTTTATAATGTTGTTTATCTTCTGTTTCCCTGCTGATCTTCTGCCTAGTTATTCAATCCATTATTGAAAGTGAAGTATTTAAGTCTCCAGCTATTAATTTTGAATTGTTTGTTTCTCTCATCAGTTCCATCAGTCTTTGTTTCTTGTGTTTTGGGACTCTATTGTCAGGAGTATATATGATTATAAATGTTATAATTTCTGGAGTGATTTCACTTTTTCTCATTACAAAGTGTTCTCTGTCTCTAGTAAGAGTTTTTGTCTTAAAGTCTATTTTGTGTGATATTAATACAGCCACTCTAGGTCTCTTTGGTTACTGTTTGTGTGATATATCTTTCTCCTTTTATTTTCAACTTATTTCTGTCTGAATCTAAAGTGTGTTTGGCACAGATAATATATAGAAAGGATATTTCAAAATCCATTCTGCAGGGGCACCTGGGTGGTTCAGTCAGCTAAGTGCCCAACTCTTGATTTTGGTTCAGGTCATGATCTCAGGGTTGTGAGCTCAAGCCCTCTGTCAGGCTTTGTGCTCAGCAGGGAGTCTGTTTGAGATTCTCTCCCTCACCCTCTGCCCCTCCCTCAGCTCATGCTCTCTCTCTCTCTCTCTCTCTCAAATAAATAAATAAATATAATATAATATAATAAAATCCCTCTTGCTGATCTTTGCCTTTTTATTGCAGTGTTTGATCTATTTACAAATAATTTAATTATTTATAAGTTAGGATATATGTTTGTCATTTTGTATTTGCTTTCTACATGTCTTTTAGACTTCTTGTTCTTCTATTCCTCCATTACTGATTTCTTTTGTATAAAACAAACATTTTCTAGGATACATCATTTAAATCTTATTCATTTCTTTTACTACATATTTTTTTAGTTATTTTCTTAGTGGTTGCCCTGGAGATTACAATTAACCTCTTAACTTATAGCATTGTTGTTCTGATTACTACCAACTAAATTTTGGTAGTATACAATGGGGAGTGATTGCTTAATAGTACAGAGTTTTTGTTTGGGATGATTAAAAAGTGTTTGGAACTCGATAGTGGCGATGGTTGCACAACAATATGAATGTACTTAATGTCCCTGAATTGTATGCTTTTAAATGGCTTAAGTGGTAAGTTTAAGTTATACTTATTTTACTACAACAAAAAAAAAAAAGAAGAAGAAAGGAGAAATTAAGACATTCCCAGATAAACAAAAACAAAGAATTTGTTGCTAGCATATAGGACATACTAAAGGCAGTTCTTTATGCTAAACTTAAAAGATACTAGGCAGTAACTTGAATCCCCATGAGAAGTAAAAGCATTGGTAAATACACAGATATAAAAGAAAGTATGAATGTATTCTTTTTGTTTGTAGTTTTGTTTTTTCCTGATTTAGAAGTATAAAACAAGAGTTAAGAATATGTACTGATGTCTACAGCATGGATGAACTCCAAAAACAATAGGCTAAGTCAAAGTAGCCAGATGCAAAAGGCCACATACAGTGTGATTCCATTTATACAAAATTTCTAGAATAGGCAAATCCATAGAGATAGGGTGTAGATTGGTGGTTGCCAGGGGCTGGAGAGGAGGGGAAATGGGGAGCAACTGCTTAATAGGTACTATATTTCCTTCCAGACTGATGAAGATGTTCTGGAACTATAGAGAAATGGTGGTTACAACATTGTAAGTACACTAAATGTCATTGAATTGTTCACTTAAAATGTTAATTTTATGTTATGTGAATCCCACTTCAATAACAAAAAAAGCATCTCCCCTACTGATATGGATTTTGGCAATTTAAGAACTACACTTTGGTCAACCACTCTTAATCACATAATTTGGGCCTCCAAGGAATGAGGATTGTACCTCTTCTATGTTCTCTTCACTTGAAGGCCTCTGAAGACTTAAGTAGAAAGAACCAGAATTGTAGACCATACCATTTCCCCATACCCCCTAACTGCAGGTGTGAACTTATCTAGTTTCCTTGGTTTATCTCACTTCTCCCACCTTTCCATTTCCTGCCTTGGTAGTATCTTCCTGTTCAGCCTGAAATATGGTTACCATGTATGTTGATTTCCTAATTCTGACCAATCCCAGTGGTTGTTGCACATTAGTATCTTCATTGAGTTTACTTTCTTTTTTTTAAAAAAAGATTTTATTTATTTATCTGAGAGAGAGAGAGCGTGAAAGGGAGAATGTCAGAGGGAGAAGCAGATTCCCCACTGAGCAGGGAGTCCGATGTAGGACTCAATCCCGGGACTCCAGGATTATGAACCCAGCCGAAGGTAGTTGCCTAACCAACTGAGCCACACAGGCATCCTATCAAATTTACTTTCAACTTGTAGTTTTCATTTAAACTCCTCTGACCAATCAGGAGACAGGTATGGGTTACTGTGTTGTTTACCCTGAAATTTCCAGAATTTCTGCAACCTAAACAAAAGTTCAAATTTCCAAGTGTAAGCCTTGGGACCTTCCCCAAGGTCTTGAGACTTCAATCCAAGTGCAGACGTCCAAGTACAAGTCTTGAGATTTTTCCATCATGTCCAGCCCAGTGCTAACTGGTCCCAGAGCCCCCAGCACTCCCCTGCACCCTGACTCTCATGTTTTCCCATATGCCCCACCCCATAGCAGCAGGAGAGAGCCTATTGCCTGTGGGCATGGGAAAAGAAGATCAGGGAGGCTTCATGCAGGAGGCTTCATTTGAGCTGGGCTCTGAAGGGTGGGCACTGGAGGAAAAGGACATTCCAGGAAGAGACAACCACACAAAAGGTGTGATTAGTCTACTAAAGAGGCCTAAAGTATGGACATTGGCACTAGAGGGCCATGGGTTCAATGTCTAGTCTGGCCATTTCTTAGTTCTTATGATCGCATCCCTCAGGCCTTTCTCACCCCACACGCACTCTCCCTGTTCTACAGATATGCTTCTAACCTCCCATGCTCAGTTACATAGTTGCACATTCTGTGTATCTGGTCTTCGACAACTAGACAACTCCCCACTTTATGCCCCTAATACAGGTGTGCAGCTATTTAGGTTCACTTTCGACTCCAGACAGATTCCTAGTTTCATCCCTATTACTCTTTCCTAATTTTTGTTTATGTGGTTTCCAAGTGAGCACTCGCAAACACAGTTGCTATGGGGACTGAATTCCGAGCTAGGACCAATCAAGTATCTGGTTTGAGTTTGACCCGAAGACCAAAAATTGTGGAGAGAACTTTATAGAAGGAGACATGGTATTAGAATCTGAAAAAATTGGTAGAGGGATTATTTGAATTCAAGCTGAGACTGATCAGGGAGTCTGATTTGAGCTACTGAGTTGTTGGTTTAGCCTATAGTTCCTAGAGTACCGCAATCCCAACTCAAGCACAAACATTCTAAGTGCAAATCTTTCCCACCAATAGGGAGCAGATAATTAGAATATGGATATGTTTTCCACAGAAAGAGAAGAGTGAGTAGATGGCATCTCTGTCAATCATTCTCATCCCAACCAATCGGGATTTTTGAAGGCGGAGCCACAGATGGCTATAAAAGGAGCGCGAAGTTGTGTGACGGTGCCCATTTCGTCTTGGGTTGTGTGGTGAGTGTGTGGTAGAGCTTTCTCCTCACTGATGAGGGAACATGGCGGCAGCTCCCACATACAATCATAACAACGTAAGGTTAATTTAATTCTTAATTGTCATTGACAGTGGGCTATTTGTAATGCACTTTTTATAGGCTGGCATGTGAAGTGTAATAACGTAAACTAATAATATTATAATTAATAATATACTCTAATAGTCTAGAGGGCTTTAGATTTTGTGACAGTGTGGGTCCCTTAGCTGAATATGGACAGTGCTGTGCCTTATGTTACAACAGGATAACTTTGAAATTTTACTTGTTTAAATATTGGTCTTGGTTGCCTCTCATGTGGGGTATTACGGTGCTGTGCTGTTTTCAACTTAAAAATGAGGAAATAGAAGGTGCTATTGTCTGAGCAGGACAGCTCCGTGGTTGCCAGGGAGCGATTTCGTCTTTTAAATTATTGGATGATTATTGTCTCTGTGCATTTGTTTAATTCTTGGCCCTAGCCCCCTTGTTTCTGTTATTTTCAACCTGAAAAGGAGAAATGTCACCTGCTGAGGGATCGCATATGGCATTAGGACAGCTAGCTGTTGTTGGCTTCCTTTAAGCGTAGTTTTATAAGGCTTTTCCCCCTTAAATATCATTGGTGCCGTTAAATTTTAGAATCAGTCCTCTCATACGCTGACTTAATTTTAAAAAGAAAAAAAAAGCCCCCTGATATTTTCAACTTTAAAAATGAGGAAATGGACGATCTGATCAGCTTAGAACTTGTTCATTGACGATCTTAAAGAGCTTTCAGGAACCTTAACACCAGCTTGCATTTTTCTCTCACTGGATTTAGCCAAAAGTGGTCCTGACGCTTCTCATGCCTTTTCCTTTAAAATTCTGTCTTGTATGCACTTGATGTTTTACAAACACCAGGGATGCTTCTAAGCTTCCCTTCAGCCAATACTGAATGCGGTTTGATGTTTAATTTTAGAAAACAATTGTTTGTTCCTTCTCATTGCATTCAGGTAAATTTTGGTATTGAGGCTTTCATAGGTTTCTTATGGAAACTTTTGTGTAAATTTCGATTTACATTGAGGAAATTAATGGTCAGATTGAGTGCCTTTTATTTGTTAATATAATCATGTATTTGGTATAAATTCACTTGGTTTAAACTCTGGTGGTGTTTTCACTTCATGGATTTCCTTAAAAAACATTTTGAGGTACTCCCAATTTACAAATGCAGAATTTAATTACCTGGCTCAGTCCGTAATGTTTTACGACAGTGAATGTAGTGGAGTGTCTGTCACGGGCTGTCATTTACCGCGGTTTGGCACTTTGTTTTACAGAGAAATTGTATGTTTAGTATCGTTTTATTACATTAAAAGTTGCTCTTGGTCCTTTTCATTAGCTTTTTGTAAAAAAAAAAAAAGTTATGAGTTATCTTTAATTCACAAATAGCATAAAAAGCTTTCTAATTGAAAGAAGGTGTTGTAGTATTTCCAGTGTAAAAATGTACACACATTCATAATCTGAGTGGCCGAGAGGTTGTTTTAGGGCAGTGAATGCCCCAAAGTGCCCGTCACTGGCCACCACTGAATGCTGTTTGGGATTTTATTTCCTGCAAAAATCGGAAATTTAATAGCATGTTATTCAATTCATTTCTGCCCCCAGTCTTTTGCATACATTTCCTTTGACAAGCGTGAGCTATAAATTAGTAAAGGAACAGTGAAATTATTGTTTTCTGACAGTGAGCAGCCATTGGAAGTCATGTCGCCTCGTTCTGAATTTTATTTTACGGTATAGTTGTGTACTTAACATAATAGTAATTTAAAACTTTCCCCCTAGGCTCTCTTTCCCAGGTGTTATTCCACAAGGGCGAAAAAAATGGTTCATATAGTTTACCAACAAGAAACATTGTGCTGTAGCAGGTCACTCAGTGCAGAAAATGGCGGGAATAGGATGCTCCTCCCCCTGCTGACGTTCTGGCCCCGCCCCTTGGACCCCACGCGCCAAACAGGGCGTTAAACTGGGCCAAACAGTTTAACGTCAAGCGCAGGCTCTTGAAACTGACAGAGATCGCTTATTTAAACCCAAGTTTCTGTTATGTGACGGTTAATGTGTATTCAAGAGAATCAAATGAAAGGAAAACTCTTTTCTCTCTCAAAAACCTGAGAATCCTGATCACTGAGGAGAACCTGATTCTTGAGGTAAAAAGGGTGCTGGTTGAATCTGTCTGGTTTATTCTTGATTTTTTACTTCAATTATATATGTTGTTTATTATGTGAATGACTTACTGACACCTTTATGGGTAGAACATTGATACTCTCCAAATACTATCTTCCTGGACTATACTGAGAAATCAGAGACATCCATTATTAGTAGGATTGAGAGCTGCTGCTGCTTTTGTTGCTATGAGGAACCACGGAACCATTTAGGAATGGGGACCTTAACTAGCTTCACAAATACTACTGTTTCAAATACTACTGTTTCAGAGCCCTAAACCTTGAACAATTTCTGATTCTGGGATTTAGCTCCTGGAGTTGAGCTTGAAGGCATCTTCATTGCATCCACTTTGCTCAGAGAGTTCTAGAAAGGATATCTCCCAAAGCCCACATCCCCAAAAGCCAATATTAGTAACTGTCAGATTTGTTATTTCTTGTGCTCAGAATCCATGCTCAGTGTCAAGACAGTAACAATATTGTTTAAAGGTTGGAATTATTGCTGAAATTACTCTAAATGATATTAGCTTTTTTCTGATGTCCATGATTTTCTGAATTACTGTGTTACCAATTACTGACACTAATACACCATGAAATGCTATTGTATTACCTGGTGAACAACCCAATCACCCATCTCAAAGGTTTATTACCCATAACCCTGCCTGAATCTTTAGGGAGGGTTTTGAATAGTATAGACTTGAGATTCCCCCTTAAAGAAATTAAGGGACCTTGTCAGCCTAATATTTCCTAAGCCATTGTGATGTTTGAAACGGGATAACTGGTTCCTTTTGAAGGGGTAATTGAACTTCAGAAGCAGCAGTCTTTCCACAAGACTAGTGAGGTTGCTGTTTTACATTATTATTATTTTTCACTCTGCATGGTTGTGTTCCCTAACCCCACCAACGATTTTCCAAAGTTCCTCTAGATGAGGGAAAAAGGACAATTGTCCCAGCTTGTGTCTCCAAGTTAAGTAATTGTCCTGCAGTGGTACTAAATCTCTCCATCCACAGGCGGATTTCCTCCCAGGTTCATACAGTCTCTGCCTGCTTCAGGATCTAGGATGGAAAAGTCCGGTGTTGATTAGTCTGTAGGCCTACAATGGAAAGAAAATGAAACGAGAACCAATAGAGCCAGCCTGATGAATGAGTGTGTCTCTGAATAGTGTGAGGTGAGGGTTGTTGGGCAGAGGGCAGCCCCCCTCTTCGGTTCTCTATCATCCTTAAAGATGCTGTTGAAGCTTTTTCCCTTTTTTCCTATAAGAGAGGAACGGTGGCAGGGTCACTCCTGGGCACTGCTGACTAACGCCACAGTAGAGACCACAACCTTTATTTACGTGGGACCATCTTTTTCCCACACTTATGAGTATTCTCCTTGACACTGTGGAGTGTTACTGTTAAAGAGAGTTTGGCTTAATCTGAGAAGAAAGCCAGATGTGGGGCTCAATCCCAGGACCCTGGGATCATGACCTGAGCTGAAAGCATATGCTTAATGATGAAGCCCCCCAGGCACCCCTTACTTTGACTTTTTAACACCAAGGTTTTAATCTCTCTTTTTATTCTTTTTACAAACCCAGTAACAGAATCAGAAGGATGAAATGAACTAGACTGCAAAAAACAAACTTCGGGAGAAAAAGAAAAGTGGGGTGCTACCTTTATTTCAACAGGTATGAGAATAGGGGTGTGAATATAATTTTAAAGCTGAGCTCCATCTGTGCAGAATTGGGAAAGATGAGAGCCGTGGACCAAGTGGGGGACAGGGAGTGGTATTGGTCAATCCACCCTCTTTCGGACATTTATTTGGTAGGGGTCCTGAAGGCATAAGCCAGCAGGCTTATAAGCCTTCATAAGTAATATGGAGGTCGATTCTTCTCTAGAGCTTTAGTCTTTTATACATCATCAGCCATTTCATTGCTTTGCAGATATTGCTGGGACCTCATGCCATGTTTAATACACGGTAAGCCTCTTGTCTCTGAGTCTGAGAGACATTCTGCTTGTTTTCACTCTCGGGCAATAGTTTGGCAGCTCAGCTGGCTTCCAACCTATTACTTCAACGCTTTGTGCCACTGTTAAAAATTTGCAGTGCCACCTGGTACTGGAGGCTGGGGGCAAGTTTTGAGGTTTGCCTGCTAATGCTCCCCAACCCCTGTGTGTCCTGTCCCTTTACACAGACTGTGCAGTGGGATGAATGGATTTGGGGGAGATTGAGCTTGACAAAAAGGGCTAATGTCTATTGGGTTACACTTAATGCTCCTGTATAAGTGCTCTCTCTTGTCCCTGTGCAGGTCAGAGTTTCTATCAATACAACAGCCAAACCACAAGGCTTGATTGGTAAGTGTCTCCCTTCTCTGGTGCTCTTTTGCCTGGATTGCTATCTCTGCTTTTATCTTCTTTCCTCTTGCAGCTATAGCAAATTTCTCGTAAGTTATACTGGCTTCTCTTTGGAAAGCACACTTCTGTGATCTTGCTTTGAAGCAAGAGGTGGCCCAGGGACCTGAGATTTTCCTTTTTCTGAGCAGGGTTCTGCTCTGCCCAAGCTGGATACCTCACGCCAAAGCTGACGTGGCTCAGTACCCAGGGTGACACCCTGGGATTTGTCAAGCTGTATGGGCTGGAGGGTACTTATTCGCTGGCAGTCCCAGAACGTTCTCCTCTCAAAAAAAGGGAAGCGAAAAGTTCTCCTCTCTTTCTTCCCCTATAACAGGTCCCTTCTGGGTTTTGATTAGTCCACTCAAGACTGGATGATAACAGGGGCGCCTGTGTGGCTCAGTGGGTTAAAGCCTCTGCCTTTGGCTCAGGTCATGATCCCAGGGTCCTGGGATTGAGCCCTGCATCAGGCTCTTAGCTCCGCAGGGAGCCTACTTCCTCCCCTATCTCTCTGGCTGCCTCTCTGCCTACTTGTGATCTTTGTCTGTCAAATATAAATAAAATCTTTAAAAAAAAGATTGGATGATAACATTGACAGTGTGAAAGATGGGACAAAATGCTAAATAGAAATATGCCCTATCCTAAGATGATCTCAAAGGGACTGTTAACTTTTAGTCTCAAAAGGTATCTTGGGTTCTTCTACTTTTATATTAGCTGAGGTTATATTTTGGAAGGATCACAGAACCTCAAGTTCACCCACCCAAGGTCAAAAAATCCACAGTTCTTTTTGATTAGAAACTGAAATGTCTAGCTGTTACATAGCACATTGACATTTCAAAGCCTTTTGATTTATCCCTGTAATTGATGAAATTACTTTAAAGCCCTGGACCCTGGGGTCATTGTTATTTCCTATTAAGTGAGAAACTCAGGCCTGAGGTATTTAGAAAAAGCTTTAGCCAAAACCACTTAGTGGCGCTGTGCCAACTAAGTTCCTGCGTTGGGTAACATGATGGTGACTTTAACTTCTGTGCGAGTCCGAGAAAGTTAGGAAACTCAGCTGGAACTCTGCCACTTCCTCCTCATTCCACACACATTTGTACTCACCATGGATGTCGGCCATCTTGGGTCTCTTTGTTGGGGGAGGTGTGGGGAAGGAAATTAGCAGGTCATTTCACTAAGCATTGGCATTAAAAAGGGGTCACAAGGCAGAGGAATCCAAAAGGGTTAATATCTATTCAGATGGCTCTCCCCAGAATTCAGGAACCTACGAGACATGAAAGTGACTCTATTCAAAACTTAAGGTGGAGCCTGGCTTCTTGAATCCTAATGAGTTCAGTATTTTGCCCTTCTACTCATCTGGGCCCTACTTGTGAATGGTTCCTAACTATTTTGAATTTTAATGGGCATGTGTTTTCATACTTACTTATATGGATATTGGAGAGAGATTGGAAACTTAAGGGCAAGAAACTTAAGGGCAAGCCTATGTGGATTATGGGTCTTTTATGTAGGAAAAATCAATTTTCTTAGTACTGATGAAAAAGCACCATGTACACAAAGGTTAATATACTCACATTTTATTTTCTTTAAAAATAACTTCAAATTGTAATTATAATTTGTGCTCACAGAGAAGGTCTAGAGACTACAAAAAGTGGTATGCTAATAAACATTTAACAGCTGGCTCTCTAAGAGAAGAGAAAGCACTCTGATATATAGCATCAGCCAATTTCTGAGGTGAAAACAGTGCCATCATGGCCAATTTGGAGCCACAGATGTGTCATCATTGACTGCAGATAGGAAGACTGTGCACTCTCCCCTCCTAAGAGCCAGCTCTTAGACCGATCTGAAAGAATTTAAAAATTAGTGGCAATGCAATTACGTAGAGTTACCACCACTGCCAATATCTTGGTGCTTTGCCAACTAGTCTAGCTATGAAAACATCCGTATTGGTTCTGATCAAGAGTCTTATCGTGGGGTTTTGGTAAGTAAATCTAGGTTTTCTCATTCAAATAGTTCACTCCCATTTTGTTTCTAAACTCAAATATCACGCACACACTTGGGAAGGGCATACAAATTCAGTGAATTTATTTTAAATATTCTAATTTTTGTTAAACCGAATACTCCAAAAAGCATGGTACAGTGTGGCGTTGGAAAAGTTGCTGTGATGGATGCCGAGGCCTCGCTTCTCCACTTCAGTAACAGCATATGTAGGAATGGTGAGGAGCCCACGATGGTCCCAAGAAGAGTTGTATTCATTCGCATGGCTCGAGGAAGACTGAGGATAGGTCTGGCCTGTGGAACTACAAACATGAGTTAGAAAGAGAGACTTTCTCTGGCTTGTTCATATTTGCATTCTCAGTGTCTGGAATTGGTTCTAGGTAAAACAAAACAAAACAAAACTGCCTCCTCATGAAGGACCTCAGGTCTTAGGTAAAGTGTCATGAGGGACAGGAAGCATGGCTTTGTGTCTATGCGTAGATACACAGTTTACGAAGTGCTGCCCAAGGTCCAGAAGGAGCTGATGAGGTGGCCACACTGTGGTTGGGTCAGGCAGAATCTCCAGGTCACTCTAGGAGAAAATGGCCAAAGGACTCTAGATAATCTGGAGTGCCTCTGGAGAGCCTCGTGACTGCCTGATCCTCAAAGAGCAGCCCGGTGAGCTTCTGCTGGGGCTCTTCTGCCAGGGTCCAGAGGAGATGCTCTGCTCTCCTTGCTTGTGTCTCTGTCTAGAGGATGATGCAGTGCTTAAAGCCTAGGGGGAGACTTCACTAGAGGCAAGAGATGGCAAGAGATGCCAGCTGGGAGTGTGGTGGGAAGAAAGTGGGATTGTTCATAGTGAACAAAGGGACATGTGTAGCCTGCTGCTCAGAGAGTAATTTCTCTTCATTTGATCTTTTCTCAACAGCTCTGGTTTCACTATTTCCACGTGGGCTGAGAAGTGCCTGCCTGACTTCGGATTCTTGTGGAGGTGAGGATATATGAGAGTCACAGAAGAGAAAAATTTTTAATAATCTATTGTTTTGATTCACAAAACAAATAAAATGGCCGCAGGTGAAGATTTTCGCAGCTGGCATAAGTGTTAATTAGAACCAGTTAGAAGTCTTGGCTGTGAGAGGCCTTGCTTAATTGAAATATGTAGGCAGAGAAACAGATCCTTATCAGTTAGTGGGGGGGCTGGCCCCCAGCCCTCAGGAGACCCCCAAACCTATCTGTTCCCTTGGACTTTTCACCAAAACAACGTCACCCCCCCCCCACCTAGTTAGTATAAGCATAGATCGTTTGGGTACTTCAACCCAGTGAAAATTTTCTTTCCTTTTTTAAGCAAAAGCACTCTCCAGCTGCCTGTTGTCAGTCTTTCTAATTTCTGGCTATTCTATAAACGTGCCCTCCATTTGCACATGTAGTTGGGTTGAAATGTCAAGGGACCACAGGGGGATGTTTATGAAATTCCATAAAAAATATGTTTTCACAAAACTGAAGTTTATTGGTATTCCAGAGGAGCTGGTAATGACTTCTTTTCCATCGGAGTCTGCTCCTCGCCTTCTCCCCTTCACCTTGAACTTTTGCTTGAGTCTAGGAATCAATTTTGTCTAATTTCCAAATGTTGCTTGTCGGTGGTTTGCCTGGGGATTCATTATATATACACCCAGGATGGAAGGTAACTTGGTGCATCTTAATGACATAAGGACTACCCTTGTCCTGAAAAGCTTTGCCTCCCTTCCTGCTATTTGGTCATTTCTTGGCAGGATTGAGAGATGTAGTGATATTTTATTAAAATGAGGGGTTCTCTTAATAGTACAGTGACTCTCCTATCTGATTTCATGATAAACTCAAGGAATCACGTGCAGGCATTTGCAGGAACTCATATTTTTCACGATGTTCTAATGAGTCTGAAAAGACTGTTGCTTGATCACGACTGTCCAGCTGTGGGGCTGACATGCATACTCTACAGTCCTGTGTGGGGCTCCTCCCAGTAGAATTTAGCTAGCTCCTCACTGGGTGTACAAACCAGTCAGGAAATAGAAGCACTCTTAGTTCTATCAAGCTTACACAAGTATGACAACTAAAGAATACGACAACTCCATGAGGTTTACTCATAAAACCCACCACCATTCCACTTCCCATTCACCGTGTTTATCCCAGGGCAGTACCATGTGATCTTGTGATTCTAGAAGTAACAGGTGCTGAATGAAACCCACTCAGAAAAACAGGAGAACTCCAAAACATTTTTTAAAAGGTTTTATTTATTTGAGAGAGAGAAGATGAGCAGTGGGGACGGGCAGGGGGTGGGGGAGAGAAACAGACTCCTCCCTGAGCAAGAAGCCCAACGCAGGACTCCATCCCAGGATGCAGAGATCATGACCTGAGCTGAAGGCAAATGCTTAACCGATTCAGCCACCCAGGTGCCCAGCACCAAAACATTTTAGGACGGGGTTTTTTGGTTGTCTTTCTAAGCAGAGGAGAATTACAGAGGATAAATCCTCAGAAAGGGGATCAGGAGAAAGGGAATGACAAATAGGAAATGGTCTCTTACCTTCCAAGGGCCTACAGCATGAGGGTGGGGGTAGGGCTAGAACAGTAGCACCCTACAGAGCTGCTGCGAAGGATGAGAACAAAGCAGACAGTTCGAAGGAGAAGAGCTTTTGGTGTGACAGGTGTCACAGGCATGGTGTGCTCAGGTGAGTTTCTCCTGCTTCCTTCCCCCTTCCCCTCCTCCCTGTGCTTCAACACTTCCCCAGTTGGACAAGCAACCTAGGGGATATCACAGATCTGGGAGTTACATTACTATGGCCCAAGATGTAGGCAGCAAGTATGGAAGGAGATAGACACTTATCTTCGGAGAGAACCATGATGGTCTGCAAGCCCCACTTCTCGCTACAGGTTTAAGCGTCAGAACTCGGGCCTTCAAAAGAAATGTGTAGTCCTGATGTCATTAGAGTTTTTTAAACTTTCATGTGTCTTCCCACCTTCTGCTTTGTGGCTTGCCTCAACTGATAACGAATAATACCTAAAAGCGATTTTTATTGTGCAAAGAGATCAGTATAGGAGAGACTTTACATTTTAGTATCCTTGAAGATGTGACCTGAGTTTGAGAGGCATCGGTTGCTTTAAATGCTTCATTTACGTACATGTTGCCTCTATGGTCTCTTTCATAAACAATTGCACGAGGAGCTGATGGCTCCATGCTCTTAATACTGTCCTCTTTCTTGGTGTGTTATTAAAGTGAGAGACTGATTGCTCTCGATACAGGAGGAAAAGCTGGTAAGTAGCGTTCATCATCTCTTTATCATCTAGAGCCTGAGAATGATCTGTGACTTCTGGTCTTCAAGATCTCATATTCCCCTGTCTGCACAAGCTGACTTCTAAGATCTCACACTTATAGATGCTTACTTTTAACTTAATTTTGTGTTTTAATTCTTCTGCTGTTCATGTTCTTTGATTTGGCAGATTTAGTTAACTTCTCGGAACTTTAGTTTCCCTAAGTATAAAATGAGGATGATAAGATTCGCCCCATCTTGTTAAAGGGGTTGTTGTGAGGGCAGAAATTAAAAAATGGTTGAATGTTGGGTCTCCAGAAATACCACCACGATACCTTGTTGCTAAAGCAAAGTTGAGTTTATCCTTACTGTGGTAAGGAAGAGCACTACCTTGGTAAAGCTTTAGTAGCATGTCAGGGAGGGGGAAAGGCAAAATGGGGATAATTGAGAAGTTTGGGAATCTCATTGAAGGTGACTGTTTGAGTATGGAAGCTTGGTTAGGATTGGGTAAGAATCATGATATAATAGTTTAGTGGACCCAACAAGGGGAGGCTTTTGAGACAAGGGCTTTAGTTTTAATCCTATTTGCTTGAAAGCCTGTTTGCTGTTCACTTGAATTTTTCTTTTTTTCTGGAACTTTCTGGACCAAACAACAGAGTTATTCATAATGCTTTTCTTTATGAGCAGGAGTTACCTGGAATAGTAAAGTCATGTTGATGAATACAGAATAGCGAAATAGTGTTTGGTAAGAGAGTAAAAGAGTATAATCATGTTAATGTAGGCAGTGCATTGTGAAGGGGTAGATGCTTTTAGTTCTCAGTATACAAAAGCGCTTTGTAAATGGTAAGTACTATATAAATGACGGTGGTGCTATTAATAAAGTGTTTAACTTGCTTTTGATTCTTATGCCTTTTTACCTAAATCCAGTATTTTTTTCTGATTAAACTCAGTAGGATGGGGAATCTTTATTCAAAATGACTAAGCATCTGAAATGTCATTTAGCTCTACTTTGAAGCCTGGGCCCAGCCTGGTTTGAAAAAGTCAAGTGTGTGAGCACTGTATGATTTTCATCTACACTTCTAGAAAGTGATCAGTCACAAAAGATAATGAAGGGCAAATTTAGGAGTTTTTAATTCAGGTTAATCTTTCAAAACTTGATAAAATATTTGGGGGCACATATATTCCAACATTCTGGGTGAAACAAAAACTCACCTTGCCAACTCAAGGCAGCCTTTGCTTCTTTATCTGAAAGTGAAATCTTGGTAGGTCTTTTCTTTCTAGCTTCCATTATGACCTTCCCTTCTGGCTCACTAGTTAACTCCAGGTAAGTGGTATACAGAGATTGTTTTTAAAAACTCATTTGCCATAAACTACAGCAGAGGTTGTTTAAACCATATACTGATACAGGCACAATATCATAGGAAGATTAAATTAACATTGGGCCAAATTTAAAATTTGGTTTTCCTGAGATAGTTATTGCATTGTCCATTGTCTCTAGGCTATATAAACATTGCATCAGTATTACTGGACTCATCTTTTTTTAATTGTGTGATTTCCTCCTAATAGTTCTGACATTGAAAATAAATGGATTCAGAGGAAAGAGTATTATTCTTTGGCATATGTTATAGCTTCTTAGTAACCTAGATCTTGTGTATTAGTTTATTAACTTTGATGAGTTCTTGAGTGTTTGGTGTGGAGAGGGAAATGGCTACAGGAAGTTTTTCCCTGTGTTTAGTATTGGTTACTGTTCCAAACAAACACCTGTAGTAGCCATAGAAAGATAGCAGATAGGATAGAGAGATATGGATGGATGGATGGATGGATGGATGGATGGATGAGAAATTACTTCAAAACTTAGCAGCTTAAAACAAAACTTTACTTTAAAGTTTCTGCGGGGGAGGGCGGGCACCTGGGTGGCTCAGTCAATCGAACATCTTCCTTCAGCTCTGGTCAAGGTTTCAGGGTCTTGGTATTGGGCCCCACTTCAGTCTTCCTGCTCAGCAGAGAGCCTTCTTCTCCATCCTCTCTGCTTGCTGCTCCCCCTGGTTGTGTTCTCTGTGTGTGTGTGTGTGTCAAATAAATAAAGAAAATCTTAAAAAAAAAAAAAAGAAGTTTCTGTGGGTAAGGAATATACGTATGGCTTACTGGATGGTTCTGGATCAGGGTCATTCAGAAAGGCTATCAAGCTGTTGGCTAGAGCTGTTTGCTCTCCAAGGCTTAACTAGAGGAAGATCTGTTTTCAAGCTCACTCGTGTGGTTGTTGGCTGACCCTGAGGTCCTCAATAACTGTTGGCTGGAGATGTCAGTTTCTTGCCACTTGGGTCTATCCATAGGCAGCTCACAGAATGGAAGCTGGTTTCTCTTAGAATGAGCAACAGGAAAGAAGATGCCCAAGATGGAAGCCACAAGTTTTTGGTAATTCAGTATCAAAAATGGCATCCCATTACTTCTGTTATATTCTCCTTGTTAAAAACTAGGCACTAGGTCCAGCCCACTCTCAAGGGGAGGGGATTACATAAGATTGTGAATACCAGGCAGTGGGAATCCTTGAGGGCCATCTCTGAAGCTGCTTACTACAAAGCCTGACTTAGTCCTGCAGTTACTTCAAAGGCCCAGCAGTCATCAATACCTGTTTTCATTCTGAAATCTTGTGAACTTGAGGAGGTAGCCTGTGTAGGAGACTGTCACCATTGTATAAGAAGGAAATTAGTAGAAAAATTCATTCTATTTTCATGTTAGAGTTACTAAAGGTACCATCTGCATCTAGAGCATCAAGAAACTGACAGTTCTCCCCATGGATTGCATGTTTGAAAAGGTTGTATGAACCAGATAAACTACATTTAATAATAGTAGTAACACTAATAGTGTTAATTTGGTTCCTTATCACATAGACCTTTTTGGCACTGGAACTTTTTAAAACTAATTTACTACCATGCTAGAAAAGGATATGACTCAGGAATGACCAGATGGAAGAGATGCATAGGGCAAGGTATGTGGGAAAGGTTGAGGAGCTTCCATGTTATCTGAGTGCCCCACTCTCCTTGAATCTCCATCTGGAGATTATTAGGGCTTCCGATAGCATATATTTATCCACTAAGTTGATAAATTCCTGCCTTTCTACCTTTCTGTGTGGCTATATTTATGTTATTTATGTTATTGCACACGTTTATCTGAAACTCTCAGACTTGGACCATGTAACTAACCCTTGACCTAGTCTATCTGGTTTCTGATTTCACAGATAATTCAAAAGATTAACACAACTCAAAAGAAAGGGATAATATAAGTAAAGGTACTCAAATAGTCTTGATTGCCTAATATTATTAGTTTTTTTAATAAAGAGTTTTATTTATTCGACAGGCAGAGATCACATGTAGGCAGAGAGGCAGGCAGAGAGAGAAGGGGAAGCAGTCTCCTCACTGTGCAGAGAGCTTGACATGGGGCTCCATCCCAGGATCATGACCCGAGTCAAAGGCAGAGGCTTAACCCACTGAGCCACCCAGGTGCCCCTATTATTAGTTTTTAAATTCCCTTCCACTACGGGATCTTCTCATCATTTCTTTCTAGCCTGTAGGTATGGGGCTGTAACACCTGTTCATTGTAGTGCAGTTTAGTGCTAGTGAACTGACAACCTGTCTGACATATTTTTTTCTGATTCTTACCCTTTCCCAGAACTCAGGGCCCCTTTGTGGTTTCATACACTTGATAAATGCTTTATCACTTCAGGGCTTTTGCTCTTGCTATTTCCTGTGCCTGGAATGCTGGTCTTAGCCATCTTTGGTCTGCTGATCCCTGGTTCTCTATAGTCCCACTGCAGGCTCCTATTTGACCACTGAGTACCAGTACGGACCATCATGAAATAGGAGAACTGGAAGGATCCTCAGAGGCTTTGTAGTAATTTTTCTATCTCATTTGGGAGGTAAAAACAACGAAGAAGATAGATTTGCTCAGGATTCAAAGAATGCATCACATACTTGACAGAAACTCAGGACAAGGCCAGACATTGAAGGGAATATGAAAGCTCATGGCAAAGAAATTATCCTTTGCCTACTTAGACAGGCAACACTAACTTAAGTTCACTTAATCCCTGTCATAGTTTTGGGGAAGGAAACATTGCAATTTATACAGAGAAGTCTTAGAAAATCTTAATGGTAGGGTGGAACTTGTTATAGCTTTTTGAGGATAGAGCAAAAGTAAGAATCCACTGAGAAGAGGGATAGAGTACTCAAAAGAAGAGAAACGTGTGAAGTAAGGGGACAAAAGTAAAAGGGCACAGATAAACCTCTGATCTTTAAAGCTGAATCATCAATTGAAATATCCTCCTGCCACCAGACTTACATCTTTCCCAGCATTTGTGTTACTTGGCCCTGAGTACATAGAGGCTTTACTGGATTATTACATCTGTGACACTACAGCTATTAGTCACACTCAGTTATAGGACCTGACAATATAATGATGTTCTATTTTTACTTCTGTCCTGATAGTGTCCCAGAAGTACTGAAATTATGACCAGAAAATTAATTTCTTTGCATTTGGACAAGTAAAAGAGCAGTTCTATATTCAGGGAATAGTTCTATATTCAGGCTGTAAATCTCCAGAGTTGTTTAGAAGCACTTTGTGTTTAGAGTTTGGGCTGAATTTTGCATTAAACTTTGCACTTCTCCCCAGAGGAATTGGTGAGAAAAATATCTGATCAGAGCATTTGAATGTTGCTCAAGGCTATCAAACAGATGCTTGTGCATATTTGCACACACAGTTGTAACATTGATTATTTTGCAAGGTCAGAAATGGAAAGGCTATGGAGTGCCTGGCTGACTCAGTCAATGGAGTGTGAGACTCCTGATCTTGGGATTGTGAGTTTGAGCCCCATGCTGGGTGTGGAGGTTACATAAAAAAATAAAATCTTAAAAAAAAGAAATGGAAAGGCTGTTTTATGCCACATACTTGTTGCTTTCTTGAATATGGAAATGAAACCAGTTACTTTATTTTTTAAAAAATATTTTATTTATTTGAGAGAGAGAGTGATCACACATGAACTTGAGCTGTGGGAAGGGGAGAGGGAGAGAATCTGAAGCAGACTTCCCACTGAGCACAGAACCTGACATGGGGCTCAATCTCATGACCCTGAGATAATGACTTGATCTGAAACCAAGAGATGGACACTCAACCAACTGAGCCACCCAGGTAACCCCAAACCAGTTACTAATTTAAACAAGCTCTTTTGTTAAAAGAGATTTTCTAAGAAGGGGTGTGTGTGTGTGTGTGTGTGTGTGTGTGTGTGTGTTATCAATCCCTTAACAAAGTATTCAATGAACTATTCCAGTGCACCCTAGAAATGAAAAAGGCATAGTGTGCCTAAAGCTTAAGGAGGCGTATTCATGTAAAGAAGAGGCATTGCATCCAATACTGGGAAATGAACACACAGGACCATTTGTGTCATCATTCACATGGAACACGTGAATCATAAGATCAGTTCAGGCCACATTCAGGGGCTTCTCAATACTCCCCCCTAATATTTGGTCCTTAGGGATTGTCAGAGACAGATGGGTCCTTGGAGCTCTCTCCACTGTATAAGTAAAGAAATGGCAACTTAGCAATGACCACACAGTTTGTGATTGAACTGACACTGCAATCCTGTCCCTTGTTTTGCTCCACTGTGCACCTCTTCTCTATGGAGAACTCAAAATTCCCATCTCTAGGTAGCTGACAATTAAACAAAGGCAGTAAATCAGCCCCTTTTCCACATGGAGGAACGGAACCACTGTGACCTTAAATGATTTATCCACAGTCACAAGGCCAAAGAAAGGACTAGGTCAAGAATCTGTGTCACTGTGCTATGGCCACACCCCTGTTTGATAACTGCATCAATATTTAGGAGGAAATGTCATGTAATTAGGTGGTTAATTTTTATTGCTTAGACCAACTGGTATGTACTGCATGTGATGTTCAACCATTGGGAAGTCTTTGCCATCTTTCCAGAATCCAGAGTTTTATAGCAATTTCTTACATATGTGTCCACAGAGCAGGCTTAGGTTTAAGGTATTAAAGGTGGAAAGGGGATAGTGATGGAGTGTACATAGAATCCCACAGGAGTTTAACCTTCCAGAAGCCTCTTAGCATGTAATAAGCATGCTTTATAATTTACATATTTCTAAGTCTTTTATAAGCATGTAATTGGAAGGTAGAAAGTACTAAGTGCTATGATTGAGGTCTGGATATGGATCTAATGCTTTAAATCTGAACTCACATTTGTTACTAGAAGGCATAGACACAAGAGTATCTTTCTTAGGCACATATTTTCTGTGAAGTTGGGGAAATCATTGGACTATAAGATAGGAAATAAATAAAACCTTTAGATGCCCTTAGAGGAGAGTATATTATTTATTTTTTTGGAACCTACAAAACAAATTGGAATAACCATCATTCCTTCCTTCATTAACTCAGCAAACAAGTATTGAATTCTATTATATTAACAGAATAGATTGGGGGCATTTAATAATTCACTACTTAGAGTATGTATTCAAATGAGCAATGAGAGTGAAGTACAAAGCCAGTGTTAACTCTGTGCCTGGACTACCAGTTTGCTATTTAGAAACCATTTTCCAATCTCAGCTTTCCCACTAGAACCTACAATTAGTTTGAATGCTGTTGTACACTGATTACCATACTGCTTGCAGTAAAATATCACCCTCTCCTAATTGTACTTTTTTTTTGACAGTCTTTCCATTTGAAATATTCATCCTGGTTTTGAAGGAATTCTATGCAAATCAACAATATAATAAGTGTTTGTAGTTTTTTTTTTCAGAAAACTATATTCCAAATCATTTCATAAGGTGGTGTGAAAACAATCATGACCAAGTTGGCTGTCTGTTATTTGCACTTATTTTCTAATTCAGACCAATCTGTGTTCACAGGCTGTCAAGAATTCTGTTAAAGGGTTTTCTGAAGAGGATGGGAGGTTAGCTCAGATGATCTATAAGGTCTTTTCCACCCATGAGTATATGATTTGGTGGTAGATTGGATGGAAGCCATCTGCAAATGACATTTAAAGAGATTTGGGTTTTTTTTTTCTTAGAGCCAGTAAGGATCAAAATTCTTCTTGCCAAAGGGCACAGCTTACCTTCTTGTTATGGTAGACATTATTCATTTGTCACAGGATCTGAAATAATAAGAGTATTATGTTCAACTTCATGATGCTATTGCTTTAAATTTTAATATTTTTCTTTATGTGCCATTTACAGACTGCTCCGCCATGCCTAACCCTTGGGATATTGAAGGGTAAAAGTAGACAAGGACTTCAAAGAGGTTCTATATATGTGAATGCATGTATTTGGAATGGCTGTGTATGGGAGCAAAGTTTGCCACCCCAAAATGTGTCTCTTTGGCATGTGGACTATTTTAGGCTGATCATTTTCAAGAAACAGAAGGCTCAAGAAGAAACTTTGACCTACCCCCTAACTGCCTAAAAGACTTTATATAAAGGACCTGCTCTAGGAAGGGAGCTATCACCACAGATAACTACATTATAATATGAACTACATTGGTAGACAGGGAGGAACCTAGCAAAGTCTGTTTGTTAAAATTCCTCTTTGTGTCCCATTGCTTCTGGAAGGCCCAGCAAACATTTGTTTACAAAACACTTACTTTTTTTCATCTTCCTGTGAATTGTCTTCCTTCTCTTCTAAGTCCCAGACTCCTGTACTCCTTAGCCCTGGATGGCATATAAGCCTCAGTTGCCTGACTGCCTACTTGCATGCCTCATATTCTTATGGAGACCTGTAGGTATGAAATTGAATTGATTTTTTCCCGTTAATCTGTCTCATGTCAATTAATTCTTAGAATCTTAAAGGATAGTGAAAAAATGTTTCCTACTCCATAGCTGGAGGGCAAGCTAAAGGAACTTGATGGTGCACTTGTTTGTGGAGAATGCTAATCCCTATCTAGTGTCTGTACTTGCACACATGCATATACAGAGGAGGATGACCATATGGTAGCCCCTACCATCTGTAAGCCAAGACTTCTATTTGTAGGGATGCATTTTATTTGTTCAAAAGCAGTGGTTCTTAATGGGTTTTTTTGGCCACAGATAAATTTGATAACCTGTTGATATCTTATACCATCTCTTCAATAAAAATAGGCTTTTGCACATATCCATAGACTTTTATAATTTTTTAGGGGCTCAAGGACTACCTCAGGAGTCCAACGTATTACCTAGGCTAACAATTCCTGTTAGTTATCTAAGCAATTTTTCCTTATTTGATCATAAAACATTTGGTTGCCTACCATGTACTCTGGGCCCAGTGCTGGATGCAAGACACCTATCTAGTATCAGTTTCCTCCTAACTGGCCATGAGAACTTTGGATCATACCTTTACCTTCCTAAGTCCAAGTTTTTAATAAAGTAATACTATCATGTTCCAATGGGAGGATTTCTAAGTTCTCATGTAGTGCTTTATTTACTCAGCCTTGTTCTAAGCATAGAAGGCAACATACCATCCAAGCACCCAGTAAGATAGGCCAGTGATCAGACCCAGGCAAAAGCAAGGAACAAATGGAACAAAGGCTCCTATTAGGCCATCTGAAGCTCACACAGTTAGGTAAAGAAACTGTCTCACTTGCATGAGGGAATGGCAGCACCACGTCTGCCTCTATATGTGGCATTTAATATTACAATAATAATTCTCATGTAACTAATCCTTTTTGGCTATTGCACAGTTGTTTTACTTTATTGCTGGGTTGCTTTTAACCTTTTTAAAGTTGAATCCCCTTCAACTAAGTATTTAATGGGTCACATTGCTGCTTTGGACGTGCGGGATGTTGGGGAGATGATACCGTGTGTGAGGAAGCCATGAATGGTTTCACACAAACCTTTTCAAGTAAATTATACTTAAAATGTTTATGTTATTACAGACTCTACTGAAAAACATTCCAAAAACTCTTAGTAAACTTGTTCTTAGGCTGCTTCTGTCTGTATTTATTCAGCCTTCAGGTATTCATTTGCTCATGTCGGGATGTGTGTTTGTTTTAGTTTTTATCCAATATGATTTAATTTTACATGCAAAGTTTGTATAACTGAGGCTTCAAGTTTATATTGGGTTGTCCAAACAGCTTCATTAATCCCGGGAGACTTTTTCCTAACCAGTAGAAATTCATCAACATCGAAAAATGACATATTCAACTTATTAAATTGAAAATATCTTTATATTCAGCCTGGAGCTTCAATTTGTCAGCCAATAATCATCAAATGCCACCCAAACACTCATGATTTTCTGAGAAGAGAAAATTAGCTGGTTTTAATATGTCTGGAAGATAAATCAGTATCCACATTCTATCATTCATAAGAGAAATTTATATAACTCATATTAAACACATCAGATCAACTGGAAAATTAGAGTAATTAAACATTATAGGGGAAAGAATTTTATTAGAAGAGCAACAAAGACACTCGACACACCAAGAGTGCTGCCAACACCATCTCCTAAAGACCTGTGAGAAAGTGCAGACACACTAGGCTGGCAGGTGTGATGAATGCGTAAGCTCCCCTAGGGTCCTTGTGGAAAGAGGGACAGCTCATAGTATCCAGATTCATAACAGTGGGTGGCTAGACCTAGAATATGTCAGTACATTGGAGAAGAGGATAGATACCATAAAAGTTGGCCTTACTCCTTTTTATTTAAATTAAAAACAGTTTGGAATAAAAAATTGAAATGCTTTTAAACATATGGATGAGTTTGTGATGAAGACCAGGAGCCTTCTCTCCCATGTTTCTCTACCAGCCCTCCCTACTACCTGTTTTTAGTTGTTCTGACCATTTCCCTATCTACTACATACACTATCTTAATAGCTATTATTTAAAATTTTATCCTATACTGTCTCTTGTCTTCTGCTGTAATAGCCCAGTTACTCTACCCTCATCTTCTCCCTCCTCTCTTTCCCTGAAATTGACAAGACAACTAATTTCTCTACTAGCAACCTCTGCAACTTTGGCCACTGTACTTCAACATCTATCTCTTGTTGCATCAAGAGTCCATACATGACAAGGACTTCATTTTGTGCTTCTGTCCTTTCATTTCTTTCCCTTTTTACATTCTGCACTCTCAGATATACCTTTGTTTTTCCATTGTCAGGGTTGTTAAAAGCACTCATCTCTTTTTTTATGATCACCTTATTTTGCTGAGTAAATCATTCAGTAAGCTCCTAGGAAATGTGTGCAGATGGCAGAGAATTTCTGAACTGCTAATTACTTGAAAATCTTTATTCAGACCTCACGCTTGATTGATAACTTGGTATACAATTCCAGGCTCAAAACCATGGGCCCAGAGTTGGTTGTTTCCCATTTCTTCTACCTTTTTGGGTCTTTCATTAGGATGATACTGGATCTCTTGGACAAATCTTCTGACATTTATATTTCTTTTTATATCTGTCTCCTTGGCTTTTTGCTGTATGTTCTAGGAACACATTCTCAATATTGTGAAACTCATGATTCATTGGACACCCTTTTCTGGGCCACAGTGGGCACCACACCCCTCATTCCCTTGGTCTTTGGGTCCTATTCTTGATGGACCCTTTAAAGCTTCTCACTCACAATGATGACTCCAACTATGATGATAATAGACACAGATGTCATTATTTTTAATCTTTAAATGTACTCTCTAATAAATAAAAAATAATAATCTTCCTTTCCTCCCTGTCACCCCCGCTTAATTTCTCATGAAAATGTATATTCTCCTTCCCTTGGAATATCATTATGCAGCATAAGTCATCAATTATAGACTTGTCTATTTGACAAAACATCATGAAGGTTGCCTTTCACAATGCCATGCCTAAGCTTTGAATAGAATTTATTTTGTGACTTGTTCCACAGCTGTTTTCTACACCTTTTACTTTTGAATCTGGGTAAATAAAAATAGTACAAGGTCATCCATTAAATGAGCCATTTAAAAACATCTTAAGCAACAAATGAAGGAAAGAGGGAGGTTACTTGTGTAGGAGTCTCCCTATCCAGAAAATTATAAATTTAAAAGTCTATAGTAAGCACTGCATTCATATGAGTTGCTAATCAGCTCATTCTTAATTGGCAGAACACCCCCAAAATACTGTCTTGATATTCCAAATAGTTTTTGCTTTAATACATATCAACAAGTCACTTATTTAAGCTCTGCACTTAACTTTACTCTTTGAAATATATAGCATCCCTTCTGTCACAGAAATTCTTGAGAATTCTCCTGCAATAATGTTATGTGCTAAGTGGAAACCTTCCAGATGATGGGCTCATCCAGCCTCCCACTTGCTGCAAGATTTCTGGCCCACTTAGCTCTACCAGTTCCTACTGCCTGGTAATTAACCAAATTCTTCTGCTTTCACGCAGAGGGTCCATATTGTCAGTGGGTACAGGCAATGAATAAATGAAGAAAGTTTTTTGTTTTTTTTTTTCCCAACCCTAAACTATCTCAAGATGCCCAAACAAGTCTGTGAGATTAAAGGTGAGGCTTTTGATCTTAGAATTTGGAGCTAGAGGGCACTGTTTCTTTGAAGAAGTGTTTTCTATATCTTCTTTTCCATTCATTGTTCACTTAAGCTGCTTTTATTAGGGCAAAAGTTTCACATGCCATTCCTTACTTCACCACCTGTGAAATCATACACAGATTGTAATTTTGGAAGTGACAGATGGGGTCATGTCTTTCATACTTAGAAGTGAGTGAGGGAAATAAGACCCTCAACACACATTGCTGTTCATTCTGCCTCACTGGAGCACTCACGAAAGACTCAAAGAACGTGCCTCTCTGTATCTGGATTTAAGAAGCAGAGAGGGCATTCCAGAACAATATCTTAAGACTTGAAAAACCAACAACTCCAATCAGCTCTTCTTTAGTCTCCTTTTTAATGTGTGTCAAGGTTATTAGTAGAGCAAACATCTTATTGTACTTCATATTTAGAAAACCACCATAACTGTGTATTTTTACCATGTTTTGAAGCTGGATACTAAACAATCCTAGCAAGGCTAAGATAAACTTAGCTTGTACAGGATTGGACATGGTATGCCATTATGATTACCCCAGTACATTTATTAGTGAGTCTTCCATGAATTGATGCAACTTTTTAAAAAATCACCCAATTTTTACTGTAACCACAAGTGCAGTGTGATAAGCACTCAAAGCAACTCAGGAAGAAAGATTTTTACAATCCAGGAAGAAAAAAACAAATTTGTAGATAGTTAGCATTGGGAAAATATCATTTAAGTAAAATGTTCCTATGGTAGTGAATAATGTTTTTTAAATTTTTGTCTGCTTTGAGAGCAAGACCAGTATCTGGACTGTTGTCATATTTTTGTGCTTTTACACTAATCTGTTGAGCAAGTTGCATTTCAATGCAGAGCAGAATAATAGAGTATTAGGAATTATTAGAACTTCTTCTGTGGGTCGTACTGTCTCTTACCACAGCAGAAGAGTGCTTTAAGTTCTTAGAGAAATGCTTGCATAAAGCCCCAGACCTCTCATGCACTAAATCTCCATTTCACTGCAAGATTGAATTCCATTTTGATTAATACCACTCTCTGTCATATAGCATTCAACATCTTGGAACTTGGAAATGCTGGGCCACAGGGAAAGAATTGGCCATAACCTGTTTTTCTTTTGTGCTCTTACACTAATCAGCTCAACAGGGTGAATTTCTTTCTTTCTTTCTTTCTTTTAACAGGGTGAATTTCAACAGAGCAGAATGATAAGAGTTTTAGGAATTATTAGGACTCATGTACTTCTACAGGTCTCTGTCTTGTATCTTATATCTTGGATCATTCTTTGCTTTTTCATAATCTCTTGGAGACTGTTGTCAGTGCTTTTAAGGAAGAGGAGGAGTGGGGATCAAACAAGCAAATGTACCATATGCTTCTGTTGAGAGAAGTTTTTAGCTAGTTTGACTATTGGTGGAGCAGTCTTGGCTCTTGTGGGTTGATGGCACTCAAAGAGTGGCAGTCCCAGATCTTCGCTTTAGGGGGAGAGAAGTTATAAGAACTAACTTGGTGGACCATTTTTCTACTGCAATGGACCTGGTGATCATAGGGAGCCTCCAAATCTACAGTACCTGGAATGTTATCTTTCCCATTGTCAACTTTGTTCCCAGATTTCGGTTTTGTGAATGCTGTCACCCCAAAAAATAATAATTGACATTTGTTGAGTGCTTAGTATGCTTCGGCCAAAGTGTAAATAGCATTAAATTTTGACAGCTACCTGGGAGAGGAGGGCTAAGCCTCACCACATAAATATGAGATGAAGACACTGAACCTTAAAGCAGTTCAGTTTTTGCTTACCCCATGGAGCCTGGGTTCAAACCAAAGCAATTGGGTTCTGGAGCAGATGCTCCTATTTTTTAAGTTTTTATTTAAATTCCGGTTAGTTAACATACAGTGTAATATTAGTTTCAGGTATACAGTTTAGTGATTCAACACTTACTAGAGCAGATGCTCTTAACACCTAGGTGTGTCATGGTGTCTCCTGCCACAGTGCAATGCTTGAGAGAGACTCAACTTGTGTAAGTCTGAGGAGTGTCTGATGTTTTTAGTCTCCTATTGCTTGCTGGCCTGCCCTGCAAGGAGTATTAAAAGAAGGTCTTCAGGGAGAATGAAAGTGATTTCAGTAGAAAACCAAATATACAAGGGCTCTTGGGGGGCTCAGTTGGTTAATCATCTGCCTTCAGCTCAGGTCATGATCTCAGGTTCCTGGGATGGAGACCCACACCAGGCTCCCTGCTCAGCGGGGAGTGTGCTTTTCCCTCTACTGCTCCCCCTGCTTGTGTTCTCTCTCTTTCCATCAAATAAATAAGTAAAATCTTAAAAAAAAAAAAGAAAGAAAGAAAGAAAGAAAAGCAGATGCCCCTTCGGATCACTACGTTTGTATCTTTAGGGTAAATACCCAGGAATTGCACTACTGGGTATTTACCCTAAAGATACAAACGTAGTGATCCGAAGGGGCATGTGCACCTGAATGTTTATAGCAGCAATGTCCACAATAGCCAAACTATGGAAAGAACCTAGATGTCCATCAACAGATGAATGGATAAAGAAGATGTGGTATATATATACACAATAGAATACTATGCAGCCATCAAAAGAAATGAAATCTTGCCATTTGCGACAATGTGGATGGAACTAGAGCATATCATGCTTAGCGAAATAAGTCAAGCAGAGAAAGACAACTATCATATGATCTCCCTGATATGAGGAAGTGGTGATGCAACATGGGGGGCTTAAGGGGTAGGAGAAGAATAAATGAAACAAGATGGGATTGGGAGGGAGACAAACCACAAGTGACTCTTAATCTCACAAAACAAACTGAGGGTTGCTGGGGGGAGGGGGGTTGGGAGAAGGGGGGTTGGGTTATGGACATGGGGGAGGGTATGTGCTTTGGTGAGTGCTGTGAAGTGTGTAAACCTGGCGATTCACAGACCTGTACCCCTGGGGATAAAAATATATTATATGTTTATAAAAAATTAAAAAAAAAAGAAAAGCAGATAAACAAAAAAGGGGGAAAAGGGAAGAGTATTAGAGTGGGAATAAATGAAGATAAGATAAAATATTTTAATTTAAATATTATTAATTTAATTAAAAAGTAACTGTTCTGATAATAGTAATGGAATAGTGGGTGGTTACAGCATTTGGATAAATGAGCTATTGACAGTAATACTGTAAAGGATGGGAGTTTGGAATTAGGAATGCTAACACTACTTGTGGAGCAGTATAGTGTTATTAGAATATGAAACCGTATTAGTAACTAAAATAGATTGTAAACTCTAGAGGAATCACTGAATTTTCTTTTCCAGTATTGTTGATATGCTAAGAGAGGAGATTAGATGGAATTGTATAAAATGCTCAATTAAAATCAGAGAAGGCAGAAATGAAGGGGAAGACAAAAATAAGAGCAGGGGATAAAATGGTTACTAACATAGTAGGTATTAATTCACCTATACCAGTAACTTCTTTAAATGTAAATGGCCTAAATATATCAATTAAAAAGCAGATTTTCAGAATGGATGGAAAAGTAAGACCTAACTATGTGCTGTCTATGAAAAACATGCTTTATTGTTTTTTAAAACAATTTTTAAAATTTATTAGAGAAGGCATGAGTGGAGGAGGGCAGAGGGAGAGGGAGAGAATCACAAGCAGATTTCCCAAGGAGGGTGGAGCCCAATGTGAGGCTTGAGCTCATAGCCTTGAGATCATGACCTGAGACAAAAATCAAAAAGTTGGATGCTTATCCATCTGAGCCACCCAGGTGCCTCAAAACCCACTTTAAATATAAATATTCAAGTAGTTCCTATAGAAAGGGATGGAGAAAGATCTATTACTAAATAAAAGAAAGCCAGAGTAGCTGTGTTATTTTCAGACAAAGCCGACTTCAGAGCAAGGAAAATTACCAGGGATAAAAGGGAGCCTTACATAATGATAAAAAGAAGTCAGTTCTCCAAGAACACATAACAATTCTTAACATGTTTGCACCTAACAACAGTTTGTCAAAATATGTAAGGCAAAGCTGATAGAACTTCAGAGAGAACTAGACAAATCCACCTTTACAGTTGGTGCCTTCAATGCTGTCTTTCATAAATTGATAGATCAAGCAGGCATAAAATCAGTAAGGATAGGGTTGACCTGAAAAACACCATCAGTCAATTTGATCTAATTGACATTTATAGATTAAACAACAGCAGAATACATATTCTCAAACTCACATAGAACATTCACCAGTGGGGTGCCTGGGTGGCTCAGTCAGTTAAGTGTCTGCCTTTGGCTCAGGTCATGATGCCAGTCCTGAGATTGAGCCCCACATCGAGCCCCACATCAAGCCCCACATCAAGCCTTACATTGGGCTCCCTGCTTGGCAGGAAGCCTGCTTCTCCCTCTCCCACTCCCCCTGCTTATGTTCCCTCTCTCACTGTGTCTCTCTCTGTCAAATAAATAAAATCTTAAAAAAAAAAAAAATTCGCCAACACAGATCATGTTCCAGACCATGAAAACACCTAAGCAAATTTAAAAGAATAGAAGTCATGTAAAGTATATGCTTGGACCACAGGAAGATTAAAATAAAAATCAATAACAGAAAAATAGCTAGAAAGGCCCCAAATATTTCAAGACGAATCAACACGCTTCTAAATAGCACATAGATCAAAGAAGTCTCAAGAGAAATTAAAAAATATCTTGAGCTAAACAAAAAGGGAAATACAGTTCATCAAAATTTGTAGGGATGCAGCAAAAGCAGTGCTTGAAGGAAAATTTAGAGCATTCAATGCATATATTAGAAAAAGAGAAAGATTTAAAGGCAATTAATCTAAGCTTATACCTTAGGAAACTAGAGAAAGAAGAACAATTTGAGCCCCAAGCAAACATAAGAAAAGAAATAGATAGTAAAAATTAGAGGAGAAATAAATGAAATTAAAAACAGGAAAATAATAGAGAAGATCAAGGAAACTCCTTGAAAAGAGCAATAAAATTGATAAATCTCTAGCCAGGGTAATGAAGGTAAAAAGACAAAAAAAAAAAAATAAAGACATAAGGGGGACTGGCTTAGTTGGTGGAGCGTGTAACTCTTGATCTTGGGCTTGTGAGTTGGAGCCCCACGTTGGGTGTAGAGGCTACTTCAAAAAAAGAGAGAGAAAACACAAATCACTACTGTCTGAATGAAAGAAGACTATCACTACAGATCTGATGGATTTCATCGGAAACTTTCTAAAATAGCAAAGTCTATTCAAAATACAATTGAAAAATGAAGAATGGTTGGGGGTTTGCTGAGGGCTGGGGATGTCTGTGCAGATGATCCATTCACAGAAGGCCTGGTTGAGTTTGGCGGTCCGTTTCTCATCTACTGTGGCTACAGTGGAGAGCGGGACAAAGACGTCAGAGTGTGGCTTAAGCCAGGCCTGTGACTGTGTTTGGGGGCCAAATGGAATTGTCATTCATTCATCTCAGGAATACTGTTGATTTAATATGGGTGTTCACCTCAACCGAGGCAAAATTTCTGAAGGTTGAGACTGAGTTGCCTTTCATTTTCCCTTAAGAGAAATGGGCCTTCTGTGGTCAGTAAAAGGCAGAAAGATTGAATATAATGATAACAATCATTTTAGCCAGTTATACAGTGCATATCTATTGTTTCTAAACTGCCCAAGCCGGGGTCCTGTCTGCACATCCCAAGGGCAAAAAAGAAAATCACTTGTGAATGGCTTTTTAAATTTACATTACCTAATGGTTCACCTGAGGCAAACCTTATGATTATGTGCAATTTCAAATACTGCGTTCCTGTCCCAAATCCCCGCCTCTGAGTCACTGGGCTGCTAGTCTAGCCCTTAACAAAGAGAAATCCCTTAACTGACTTTTCCTAGGACTTGAGCTCTGTTTTCAGAAAATAAATTCATTTGGGTCAGAAAGGAGCAAGGGGGAGGGATGTGAAGAGGTTCAGGTGGGGGCGGGCAGGGGGGAGAGGTGGCGGGAAGGCGAGGGCGCCCCAAACCAACTGCCACCACAGCAGTAAGGGATTGTGGGAGAGAAGAGGTAGAAAACAGGAGTGCTCGGGTACTCAGAAAGGAGAACTCAAGTGGCCACAGGTTTTTTGGGTTTTTTTTTTTTTTAAGATTTTCTTTATTTATTTGACGGAGAGATCACAAGTAGGCAGAGAAAGAAAGAGAGAGGAGGAAGCAGGCTCTCCGCTAAGCAGAGAGCCCGATGCAGGGCTCGATACCGGGACCCTGGGATCATGACCTGAGTTGAAGACGAGGCTTAACCCTCTGAGCCACCCAGGCGCCCCAAGTGGCCACAGTTTGATGGCATCTGAATGCTACTGCCAAGATTCATTCTAGTCCTAATCTCTTCCAATACTGTTACCACATGCTGTTGAGTACTTACTTACTTATTAGTAGGGACAGTGTCTCTGATAGACATCTGCAGGACCCTGCTTACCCCGCCCTTTGCTTATTAGATCCTGTGGGTTATTCCCATGTAGAAATAACAGGTCTCTTTGGAACAGAACAGTCATGCTTATAGACCCAAAGTGCATTAACTCTGCTGTGGACAGAACTGTGTCTCCCCACAATTCATAGGTTGAAGCCCTAACTCCTAATGTGACTATTTGAGGATAGAGGTTTTGGGGAGATAATTAAGCTTAAATAAAGTCATAAGGATAGTCATCAGATAGAACTGGTGGCCTTTTAAGGAAAGAGAGAGAGAGAGCTTTCTCTCTCCATGCGCACATACCAGGAGAAGGCCATATGAGAACAGAGCAGGAAAGCAGCCATCTGCAAGACAGGAAGATTGTTCTCACCAGAAGCCAAACTCTGCTTCTGGAACTGTGACAAAAGAAATTTCGTGGTTTTTTTTTTTTTTTTTTTTTTCCCAGCCATCCAGTCTATGGTATTTGTTATGGTGGCTCCAGCTGACTAGGACACCGTCTTTCCTTCTCTTTCTAGCCATGGAGCATCAGTGGGGACAATAGCTAGAGTGTTGCCTGCATGTAAAGCATGGGTAAAGAAATTCCCTGTGTGGGAAGTTTGGCTGTTTACAGTTGTTTAAAGGGCAATTTGGCTTGTCTCTTTGTGTTTTAATAGCAGAAAGTCATTTCATGTAATAATTCAACTCCGCACCCAACCCTAATCTAGGTCTGTTGGGGGGGTTGCATTCTTTGCTTGTGATTTACATTGCCTGACACCTAGTGTAATGACTTCCACAATGAGGGCCATTGCTGTGTCTGTGTAGCTCCAATCTGTCACTGGCAACGTTCTGAGAGCTGCCCCCCCCACCACATTCAATCAAGAAACTAGCGCTGTGTGTAATTAATTACATCCTTTTACCCCAACCTCACCGACTGCTACACATCGCTTCTCTTAGAAACTCAGTGAAAGCAATATTTTTCCTATCTCACCCCCCTCTTTCAGTACATGCAAACTTGTCTGTGCAATCAATCATTGAAACTTTAGGCATTTTCTTTTTTCACTTGAAGTATTCATGAGCATGTCTCTGTTGAAATTTTCAAATAGGTCCTTTAAAGGATGTCATTAGTACCTGAGCTCCCTAACTAGCTACCGTACTTCAGGATGATCTTTGAAACTGGGAGGCTCAGCCATCTGCATGTGAGCAGCAGCCATCCCTCTGATTGTCTTCTAGGACTGTAACAGATGTTTTAGCTGATAAATAACACCTGTAATTTTATTGTCAACATTGCAGTTCAGTGACAGTACCTAAGACCCAGTTATTCTGTGGGCTAGGCTGAATGGGGTAATAGAATGTCGGACTAGGGTTTCGATGGTGAGGTTATTTAGGTTGCAACATTAAGCATTATTACACCAAATAATTTATCCAAGTGGATGGTCTTCAATTTTCAAGTCACACAGATTTTGAATGACTGATAAATTAAGAGAATGAGGTTCATTATGGGCAGTGAAGAGAAAAAAGTGCATCAGAAGCTTGGGAAGGAACGGAATCTTAAAACCAGCTAAGCCCATAATGCATTCCTGTGAATTGTTAAGATGCTATTATTATGTTAAGAAGTTCTCTGCTTTCCTATAAAGGCCTCTGAGAGTATTTTCTGTTGGCCATTAAGACAGCAAGGGGAACCAGACAGCAATTGTGACTTGAATGCCTAGTGCTGTAAAACTATTACGTGAACCCATTTCAGTTTAGGTATTGAAGATGATGGCGCCTCGGTGCTGTTTGCATCACTGACACTCAGGAGGGCAAAAGTAAAGTGAGTGGAAGGGAGGAAGGTGGGGAAAATTAATTGGAGCTGTGAGACCAATGACATTCCCACCCGTTTGCCGCATCCACGGTTAAAGAATTAGATGCTGTCTAGCGGACTCTGAATGAGTCACTTCTTTTGAATCTCTGGAAGACTGTTAACCTCTTGTCTGCATGTAGGAAGTGTAACGCCTGGAACAGACTCTAACTCTGCGGACTAGAAGAGAGAACTCAGGATGGCAGAAGTCCTTGGGGTTTATCCAGGAGAGTGTAGTTACTGAGATAATGAATATCCTCATTACCCCAACTCTTTCCTCCAATCTGTGCTTTGGACCTTTGTGCTGCTTGTCATCCCTAGACTGTGCCCCGCCTCCATTTGATTTAATGAACAGACTGGAAGGGAGGGGACGGTACCTAGCTAGGTACTTAGGCAGGAGCTTTGGGTTCCAGACTAGACTCAGACACTTTAAAATGCCTCTGACCTGAATGTCCTTTGATGAATTTGGCTACGAGGCTAATGACCTTTTATGTCTCATCAGTACCCAAAGTCCTTAAGTCTGTGCATTTACCAACCTCAGAGAGATTCCTGCTCTGTGACCCATTGGTATGAGGAGCCCATCTAGAAAAGAGCACTGACCAGCTCCTGAATGTTCACATTAAACATAAAGCCTACTTACTTTTGGCCTGTCTCAAGTATGAATCTGTTTTCTCTCAGGAGTAGAAAATACTAGCTTTCTACAGCTTTCCTAGGCATATTTGAAAGAAGACATGAGCTCCTACTATATTCATGGTTAATATCCTGTTTTCTTAACATCCCTGTCGTGGGCTTTGGATAATGACAATGGACTCTAAACCAAGTACTGTATACATAGTATATTAGTGGAGTCACTAATATAAAAATGTCCTAAGGAAAAGCAATTCAAAGCAGCTTTTAAGCAAGAAAGCAAATTTATGGTACATTACTGAGAAATCCTGCGGTAGCTCTTAGTTCCACATCTAGTATTCGTTTTCATTTGACTTTTCAGCATTGCTTTCTCTTGTTCACCGAGTCTTGGCTCTTTCCTGACAAAGAAAGGCCCTTTTCATGTGACAAGAGGAGACAATTACCAGTGCTCATGGTTGTCTGCATTCCAAGAAGAGAGACTCTGACTCGGGGGGTCCGATTGTCTCCTCAGAGCTTACGTGCATCACCTGCCCAGATCTTGGCGGGCAGGGGACATGAATTATCATGACTGACAGTCAACAGCAGTCCCTGGCATTCCCTTTCCGGTCTGCCCTGCACTCACACTGCCACCGAAAAGGACAAGACAGTCTCCCTCCTTTTCCTGGGAATCTTTGTACAAACAATCCCCTGGCTTGAGTCACACACACACTCACTCTCTTTCCAACTGGGAATATAACCAAGAGACAATCAAGCTGATGTTTCTAGGGACATCTGTAGAGGGGCTTCATTCCCCAGTTGTGGAATTCATTTTGTGAAGTCTCTAACAAGAATAAAAATCAAGCTTTACACTTTTTTTTCACCTTTTGGTAGTCACAGACACATTCACTCCCTTGTCTGCATTTTTCTGTCAGCTCTTCAAGTGGTTCTGAGACCCTATAAATATTTGAACCCCCTGTGTTCAGTTGTAACAAAGATGGCATCTGAATGTCATCTTCATTCCCACCCAGGTGTGCTGTCCGAGCTGCCTGAATGAATAACCAATTATCTACTTCAATCTCACTTGACCTCACACTCTACTGTCCCAAAACACTTTTTCATCTTCCATCTCTGGGCCCATACTTTGGACTCACTAAATTCCACATCCTATTGACTTGTAGCACCAAGCTTGCCAACCAAAGGGGATATTAACTGCTCTGGCAATACACTTCATGCTTTGCCACTGCCCTACCCTTATTGATGCTGCTCATTTATTTCTACAGTTTCACCTCTCTGGTTTTTTTTTTTTTTTATCACTCCACCACTGGCTGTTAAAATCCCATGCATTTCATACTAGAAGCAGACACAAATGTGAAATACTTGGACAGATTATCAGGAAACCATTCATTGGAAGTGCCCTAGTGGCTTAAATAAGTAGGCATTTAGTTATTTTAATTATTTTTTCACATGACAACTATATCTTGGGCTTCCAAAATTTCTACTTCAGGCTTCTTCCCAACATGAGTATGGAGTTCATGATTAAAATTAAGTATCATTCAGGCATGTTTGACTGCATATAACAAAAAGTTTTATTGCATGTAACCACAACTACAAGTTTACAGCATAGAAAGTGTGTTGGTGGTAAATTTCCTCCTTGTGTAGGAGCTCCAGATCATTAAAGATCGATGCTCTTAGGATCTTCCATTTTATTCCGCCATGAACTGAACTGGTTAGCTTTCCAATTCAGCTAATCTAAAATGACTTCTCTTGGGGGCTCCTGGCTGGCTCAATCAGTAGAGCATGTGACTCTTGATCTTGGAGTCATGAGTTCGAGCCCCACATTGGGCAGAGAACTTACTTTAAAAAAAATTAAAAATATAAAAAGGAAAATTACTTTTCCTCTCCCAACCTTTGGACTTAAGCCTCATGTTTTCCATATCCAGTAGTCCTGGGCTTTGAACTTCAAGTAGCAAAACAGAACTACAGTTGCTTAAATAAATACCATAGTTATTGCAGTGGCTCAATGACATCTTCAAGGAGCCATGTTTTTAAGGGATCTTTTCACTCTTCAATTCTGGTTATATTTCATCTTCATATTTGTTGTCTCCTGGAACTAATAAGGGCTTCTTTATTGCAGCGTTCATCTTCATATTATTGTCTTATGAGATAGGAAGGCTTCCCTATTCTAGCTCTCATATTTGCATTCAGCTGGTGAGAAGGGAAGGAGTGAATGCTGAATGGCAAAACTGGTCTTCCCAGCCATCTCTCTCTTTCTCCTTCTCTCTTTCTCTCTCTTTTTAAATCAGGTACACAAACTCAGTAAACTCCTGCTGCTCTCTATTGGCAGCTATGTCCAATGTCCTCAACTCTGGAAGAGGGGTCAGAAAGGGAAATGTCATGGATGGAGCTGGGGTCAGCCAACCCATGTGCCACTTGGTAGTAAATTTTACAGTAGAATTCCCGTAACTGGCAAGGTATTAAGCTATGCTTATAATCACCTTATTTCATAGATCTGTGTCCTATATGGTAGTTAATTGTAGCTGTAGTCACTGTAGCTATTAAGATTAAAATTAGATACAATGAAAAATCCAGGATCTCAGTTCCTTTAGCCACATTCAGGTGTTCAACAGCCACATGTGGCTGATAGCTACCATAGTAGACTGCACTGATACAGTACATTGCCGTCTCCACAGAAAGTTCTATTGCACAATGCTGGGCTAGGTGAAATACTGTCAGTGAAGGGACAATGTTAGCTCCCAGTTTTCAGAGTTAGCCAATGGTGAAGCAGAGACCAAATACCTGGGTTTCTAATGTTCAGATTATTATTCTTTTAAGTAGATAGCATGGTTTTTTTTTTTTTTTTTTTGGTATATTTCTTTCTTCTTAATATTGCTTCTTATTTTCAAAAAATTATACCTATATTTTGTTGTTCTTTTATGGTCTAGTATAAATGAGTACCTAAAAATCATGATCTGGGTATCCTGCAGTGTTTTCCCTTCCTAATACATTGAGCCACTTAACATTACCATATAGCAAGGACCTAAACGACCATAAAGAAGTCAGTTGAGAGTAGATAAGAATTGTGAAAGATTTCATTCTGTTTTTTACTGTGATAGCTAAAAGACAGTGCCCCTTTAAGAAACCAGATACTAAAGTCACCTGCTTAAATTGAGTGAATGAGGAATAGCTAGAGGCACAAAATACTTTAAAAATCTTCCTAGATCCTCCGCCCGAAGGGCTAGAGTAGAGGAGAGAAGTCGGGAGATAAGACTGTTGTAAGACTAATAAAGAGGAGATAGGTTGGTATCACCTAGATTCTAGGTAATAGCTAGATAGAAATGGTAACACCTGGTTTCAAGCATGTGTAAATAGTCTTGGGTGATAGAGGGGGACAAAAGAAAAGGTGTTAGTTAGAAAAACAAAGAATATCAGAAGTAATTAAAAGTAGCCATGCATTTGATTTTGAAGGGGGGGGTCCATCACTTACTTAATTAACTGGGTTATTCCAGAAATAGTAGATGCGGAAAATATGAAACTTATAATAAACCTACATGAGCACATTATCTGCTTTTTTGTTGTCAACCTTAATTTCTTAATGTAAATTAATTTGGTTTGCCTGTACTGCCTCAATTAGCCATCCATCATTAATCGCCTTGTGGCTACAGCCAGAGTTGAAAGTTGGCATCTCAGAAGAATATACATCTCCCTCTCGTAGCTGGCCTTCAATTCTAACTCAGAAAACCACACTACTGGAAGCCAAATACTTGGCAGCAACCCACTCTAGCACATTAGTGAGGCCATATCCAGTATTCTTGAGTATTAGACTCGTTTTTTTCATACCAAAGAAATCCACCTTTTCCCATAGCTCATTCCCCTGGTCCCTGAAGTCTCTGTGCATGTTTTTCAAGCCCTTGGCCAGGAAGTTATTAACCAGCTTAAGCATCTATAGGTTGGGAAGGTATTGGTTCCTTCTAGGTTTGTGCTTTGTTTGTTTTCACATATCCAGGAGGCATAAATGGAAATCCTCCTTGTGTCTTGGAAAAATACCACCCAGGTGATCAATGGAGAATCTGTGTTTAGGTCTTAGTAATGAGGTTGTATGTTTTGATAGCATATATTCTGGTACTTAAAAAACGTTAGGGGATTTGTGTTCTTGAGCAAGTTATTTATCTGTGGGCTTAGTTTCTGCCTTTGGAAATGAGGAGCTTGGACAAGTTTTTTTGTGAGACAAATTTTCTGATTCTGTATGGGAAATATCCTTGCCCCGCAGTGTTTGGAAATCATTAAAAATGCCACCCCAATACTGTTATGCTGAAAACAAATTAATTTAAATAAATAAATAAATAAATGAATAAATAAATAAATAAATAAAAAGAAAGGATGAATACCCAACTTTTGTATCAGCATGGAGGAAACTGGAGGAGATTATGCTGAGTGAAGTAGTCAAGCAGAGAAAGTCAATTATCATATGGTTTCACTTACTTGTGGAGCATAAAGAATAACAAGGAGAACATTAGAAGAAGAAAAGGAAAAGTGAATTGGGGTATATCAGAGGGGCAGGTGGATCATGAGAGACTGTGGACTCTGAGAAACAAACTGAGGGTCTTGGAGAGGATGGGGGATGGGGAGATGGGTGAGCCTGGTGGTGGGTATTAAGGAGAGCACGTATTGCATGGAGCACTGGGTGTGGTGTATAAACACTGCATCTTGGAACACTGAAAAAACAAAATTAAATAAAAAAAAAATGCCATCCCAGATGGCACAGAAATGCACTGGAAATTGCTAAAAACAGCTGTAGTAGAAAATGCTCAATACAACTCATGGGTTCTTTCAATGAGGAAATTACAAATTCCTGAAGAAATTCTCATGAATTCCAAACTTTGTTGGAAGGCAACATTGAGTAAATCAATGTGTTATTGATTGATCTGCTGCCATGAATCTGTTTTTCTTTCCTTTTTGCAGTCTCTGTACCTGTATGGTGAACGTGTCTGTCTGGTGAACATCTAGAAGATGCAAAGTTGTCCAGCAGCTCATCAGAGAAGTAAGCATAGGTGGTTCCGCAAATTCCAAAGATATTTTGCATTATCGAGAGGAAATAAGTAGACTCTAAAGAAAAGAAAGCAACTGTTCACTGAGGTGTTAGCTAATGCCCTAGGCTATGTGGGCTCGGTCACATGTGCTCTCATGTGTCTAGTCAAAACCACGGAGAAGTAAAACCTTTCATGTTCCTATGAAAATAGGGACATCAAGACCAATCAAATGCAAATCCCTTTTGGTGACTTCAAAGTCAATCACAGTGTAAGAACTTTTTTTAGAGTTGTACTATGCCTGCCTAATCCAACCTATCATTTCACCCCACAAATAAATGACTTGATTTCACATTTGTCAAGTAGACATGTTAAACACTGGCTCCTCAAAATATCACTGGAACAGCCTGTTGTCAAAAAAAAAAAAAAAAAACAGTCGAGGTTATTGCTCACCACTGTAAGGGAGAACTCCATATTGACAGAATCTAATCGTGTTTTAGGGGAGGAAGGGAAAGACTGGGGGATTGAGACTTTGAAGTCTGTCCTAACAGGAGTGGGGGACTTGGTTAGGGTTGGGTGTAGGTGGGCATGGCAAAACAGGGATCTGGATGCAGAAGGTTCAAAAAGTCTCAGGGTAGAAACTGTCAGTTGATGCTTTCTATTGAATAGTTGCTGGAATGAACACTGAAGCTATTTACAACTTGTGTCTTCCTGTGTAAGAGTCTTCTCAAATAGTACAGTTACAATGAGGAAAATAGTGGAGTGGCAAACTCATGTTTAGTCAGTAGGCTGTGTGAGGTACATGACTTTGGTTCTCAGTGCCTACATATTGTTGGAAATACATGTGTCCCGCAACTCTCCAGGTGCTTATGTATTTTAAAGTTCACAGACATAAGAAACAAGAATTGAGGGAGGAGGGCTATGACTAAGTTGGGTGAATGATGGACAAATTCACAAAGGGAAGTAACATTTGAGTGAGGCCCTTATCATTGGTTATACCTTTAGAGAGGCTGAGGGATAACCTGGTCTTTCATGCTAAAGACTATTGCTGTTTGGCTACTCATGACTACCTTTCTTCTTTAAGAGTCCGTTCAGGGTATGTACAAAAGGTGTTGGCGAGGATGTGGAGAAAAAGGAACTCTCTCACACCATTGGTGGGAATGCAAACTGGTGCAGCCACTCTGGAAAACAGCATGGAGGTTCCTCCAATAGTTAAAAATAGAGCTATCTTATGACCAGCAATCACCCTACTGGATATTTACCCAAAGAATACAAAATACTAATTTATTTTTTTCAAAATACTAATTTAAAGGGCTACATGCACCTCTGTGTTTATAACAAGCTTTACTTATAATAGCCAAGATATGGAAGCAGCCCAAGAGTCCACTGACTGATGAATGGATAAAGAAGTGGTGTATATATGCAATGGAATATTACTCAGTGATAAAAAGAATGAACACTTGCCATTTGCAACGACATGGATGGAGCTAGAGTGTTTAATACCAAGTGAAATAAGTCAGTCAGAGAAAGACAAATACCATATGATTTCACTCATGTGCAGAATTATAGAAACAAAACAAACAAGCAAAGGTAAGAAAAGAGAGAAAAATCAAGGAACAGACTCAACTATGGAAAACAAACTGTTGGTTACCAGTAGGGGGGGGTGGGGGGGAGGATGAGGAAACAGGTGACGGGGATTAAGGAGGGCACTTGTGAGGAACACTGGGTGATGTATGGAAGCACTGAATCCCGTATCATCCATCTAAAACTAATATAACAGTGGGTGTTAACTAACTGGAATTTGAATATAAACTTAGAAAAAGAGTTCATTCAGGGCAGGTGAAGACTTCACTTTCCCCTTCTGCCATAGTCTTGTGGAGGGAAAATGGTAGCAGTCATCACGTGAGGTTCGGTGCCCTATTTTTGAAGGGCCAGGGCTCTCTCTCAGAAGCACAGTGTCCTTGCCTCTGTGTGTGTGTGTGTGTGTGTGTTGTTTTTGTTGTTGTTGTTTTACAAATGTACCTCAGAACTTGGAGAAGAGCTTCTGAGTTCTCTGCTTTCTCTACCCTCGGGATGGCCTCCATTAGCACCACATAAACATGACTAAAAGATCAGTAGGGAGATGAGGGAGGGCTGAGCTGGTTTGTTGACTTGTCTGAGGATCTGAGTTCAGAGCAGCTGCTCATTTTCTTATTTGTGCTTTGTGTGCTCCTTTTCCTTCCAAGATGAGTGAGCCTAAAGCAGAGCCCTGTTTTTGTTAGTAGGGTAGAGACCCCAGAAGCCAGAGCTGTAGAGCTCTAGATAACTGGAAACACTAACTTTTTAAAATTTTGGACTGCTCTCTATCAGTCTCTCTCTCTCTCTACCTCTCCCCCTCCCCTACCTCACTCACTCACTCTCTCTCTCTCTCTCTCACACACACACACACACCTTTTTTTTTTTTTTTTTTTTTTTTTTTGAGGGAAAAGATCTGGTATGCAGGGTGAGGAAGCACTTAAGTAAGGAGATGGATGAGAATCACTTTCTTAAGGGTTAGAGGTATGATTTCGATTTTGGGAATCCACTCTTAAGGATATTTCAGAACAAGTTAAGAAAATAATAATGAACAAATTCAAGCAATTTTGCATTTCTCCTGTTGAGGGAACTGATCTCTCAGAGAGAACAGATTGGTGTTTGGAAGCCATTATGAGAGATTTTCATTCCAGTGCTTGTGGCACTTAGTACATTTTCAAGTTCATTTTCCCCTGCAAAAGCGGCTGTGTCACGTCCACTAGGCCTCGCTGTGTCACGTGTAGCCTCAAGTAAGGAAAGACGCTTTGAATCGCGGCCCTTCTTACCTTGGAAAGGAAAATGCTGTAGCTCCCCCTTGTGTCGTGTGAGGCCAAAAACATCCGGGATGGAGCCACGGCGGCCGAATCCGCTCCCTAAGGATCTTTGAAGTGTCTCCTTCCGGCTTTCTGGGGGACTGGAAGGATGGGGCTAATCTTTTGTGATTCGCTTTACTTCCTACTCCTCCTTCAGGGCATCCAGGAGCCTCTTTCTTGGAGGGTCACCTTTTTCTGGCCAACACTTCCTTTGGGATGATTTTCTTCCCGGTGTTGTGGTGCAGTTATCTTCCACTTACTACATCAGACCTTGTGCCATTTTGTCTCCACATCTCAGGGGTGGGATTTGATTCTGCTATTGCCTCCTCCTGCCCTGTCGTGGGGGCCCCTTCATCCTGTGTCATGACCTTTCAGTTGGACTCAGGCACCACTTTCTTTGCCATCCCCTGACCCTGGGCGAACCTGCCAAATTTTCCCAAGTGTCTCATGCTCTCCCTGGTACACGAGCTTGGTCTTTAACATTTTGGCTACTTGCTAAGCATGCAGCCAGGGTACGACATGAAATGACATGACATGTCTCTCTTGTCAACTCCCCAGTCTTAATCCCCTCCCTGCACCTGACTTAGGCGCAGGAACTAGGGAACTAGGATGCCACAGGGCTCCCTATGAATGAATTTCCTTACTTCCAATCATCTTTGAGAGTGATCAAAATTCTTCACACACATGGCAGTTCTTGGGTAATGTGATTCTTGTTACCAATTTTGCACCTTTGCCAATATTGCAAGAAGAAAAAAGTCTCATTTTATAGATTGTTTTTTTAAAATTAGGTAAGTTAAAAGATCCTGATTGTTAAAAAGATTACCACCGTTTTGTTGTTATACCTATAGGACCAAACCTTAATAGAATTGCTTCACTGAGGTGTGTACGCATTCTATTTTTGTGTGTGTTTTTTGTGTGTATGCACCTTTTTTTTTTTTTTTTAGTTTTTGTTTTAAATTCCAGTTAGTTAATGTAGAACACAATACTGGTTTCAGGTGTACAATATAGTGATTCAACACTTCCATACAACACCCGGTGCCCATCACAACCACCCTCCTTAATGTGTATATGCATTTTATTTTTGTTGTTGTTCCTTTTTCTTTCTTTCTTTTTAAAGTGACTTCCATGACCAGCATGGAGCTCGAACTCACAACCCCTGAGCTCAACAGTTGCATGCTCCACCAACTGAGTCGGCCAGGTGCCCCTGTGTGTACGCATTTTAACTGGGACTGATAGATATTAGTCTTTGTCAGTACAGTCTCCTGTGTCCCTTGACCTGGTCTTCATGTCCTGGTCAGCTTGCTGTTCCAATAAGAGTATCAATCCATTTCATTTCTCCCCTTCCTGCCCAGCCAGCCCTTATTTAAAGACTCTGGACGCTTTTCTTGAACAGAAAGTGAGACTCTTTGGGGCTTAAACCTTAAAGGACTCCTGCTTGTCCAGCTTTTATGATTTCCTTTCGCAGAGGAAAGTTTCACTCCACACAGATCGAAGACAAACTCTGCTCCCCACTCCATATTCGCTTGGTGGCCGGGTCATGGGAGCAGCCGTACAAGGTAGTGTAGGCTAAGTGACAAGTCTTGCAAAAGGTAAATGCTTTGTGAATTCTCAGGTAGGAAAAATCAGGCCTGGCAACCTTCTGAACAAAGCAAGATTCCGGCAGGGTCTTCAAAGGCAGAGAGAACCAAGCCAAAAGGAAGGCAATTAGGAAGGAATCCAGGCAGAAAGGAAATGCTACGAGCACCTGTGGTGGCAGAAAACACGGGACTCTTAGGTACCACTAACTGGATTCTCCTTATCTTACTTAATACATTTTCCCTTGGGCTGCCCTGTTTTGAATATTTGTCTTCCACCTGATCTGCGGTCAGGAATATTTTATTGCTTCGTCTTTGGATATTGTCCACAGTTGACTAAGTATCAACAAATATTTTGGTTAGAAGTGAATAAACAAGTGAACCCAATAGTTCGCAGAAAAGGCTGTCAAATACTAGGAGAGCTGCAGTAGGGGAAAAGGAATGAATTTCCAGAAACCCTCGTTTATCATAATTTCAATGTAACAAGCATGCGCTTTCTCATGAAAGACCACTCTTTTTTAATGAAATCATATTTAACTTCTGGAAAATAGTCTGTGTTCTGTTTTCCTAATCAACTATGTCTTATTAATAGTGTTAACATAATCATTCTAAAAGAATGAAAAACCAAAAAAATGCCCTGCCAAATCTGTCTCTCAGAAAAGGTTCAAAGCCTGAATAGTTCATGGGAACAATTTGCTAGTCTGGAGAATTCTTCCCATTTTGGTCAGGGCCTCCTACGGAGAGATTTATGTGCAGTGTATGTCAAGAGGCAAAATAATGGCATTTCTCTGCTATACAATGACTCGGACGTTTGCTGAGTGCAGAAATGCACCTTTAAACCAGAGAAAGCAGCAGAGTCTGCCCTGATCCAATCACTCTGAAAAGCCATGCGCACTGAAGCTGGGACCAAACATAATGACAGGATTTAATTGCTAAAGCTCCAGAGGCAACGTGCCTCTTGATGTGCTGACCTTTCACCTGGACTTGGGAGGGTGAAAAAGAGAGGGCACAGTTTCCTTGCTCTTTCTTCCCCTCCCCGCTCTGATTGTGGCTGTTTCTAACCCTTATCTGCATACCCCTAACATGAAGCCCCCCACCCCCACCCCATGCCCATTAGTTATTTCCAGCTTCAGGGCCAGGATGGGAATGAATAGAACAGAAGGGGAGGCGGGAGGAGAATAGCAGGAGGAAGTCCACAAGCAGTTGACAGCTGTTTAGAAGCAGGGGGCAGAATTACAGCGTCCGAAATGAGAGCTGAACTCCTGGTCCCCTGATGCTTCTGCCACCTGGCCCCCCACACCCAGTAGCTCATGGGATTAGGCCTTTCCATTTTTCCGTTCTCTGTCCCTATTTGGACCTCTCTGGTCCATATTTGTAATTACTACCGCCCCTCCCCACACCTTCGGCTCCCTTATTCCTTTTATGTGGTTCCTCACGAATGGCAGCATCCCGAGCAAAGTGAAATGCAAGGTTCTGCCTGTTACATGTCCGGCCAGCGGCAGCCGGGCAGCCGAGGGTAGCTGGAGAAAAACACAAATCGGTCCCGCTGTGGGTTTGTGACCAAACAAACCTCGCTGCTGCGCAAGCGTTCTGGTCCATTCACGCTCCCGCTCTTCCCCACAGTGCGCACACCTCCTTTCTCTTCAGATCCCTTCCCTGTTCCCCAGCCGCTTGGGTCTGCTCTGTGTTGCTAACCCGCCAGGCACACTCCCGCCAGGCACACTCCCACGTGGTGCGGGCCTTTGCATGGACTCTTCCTCCTGCCTGGAGCATCCGGCATCTGTTGCTTTGCTCCCTCACTCGCTTCAAGAGCCCGTCCGCAGTAGCACCGTCGTCTGCAGTCGGGCCTGCCCCAGCCACTCTGCAGAAGGCAGCAAGCATGCTCCCGCACCCCGGCACACCCTGAGCCCCTGACTTTATGTTTTCTTTAGCAGTTACTACCATCTGGTGTTCTGTGGGGTTTTTGTGTATACATTTTCTGTCTTCCCGCTAGAAAGATCATGTTATGGGACCATGGTTTGTTTTTTTTGTTTTTTTTTTTCCTTCCACCTAGAGCTTACCACAGTGCTTGCTTGTGTGCCACATGTATTTGTTTAAGGATAGAGTGGCTAGATGAAGGTCTGTTGAGTTTTGAGGGTCCCCTCTTCCCAACTGCCAAACCCAGCAGATTCACCTACTCGCCCTCCACTATTTTTCCTATGGTGACCATAGTTTCCAAGCCTAGATTCACTGCACATCATCTAATTGGTGGACAAACTGTCTTTTACTTGGACTTCCTTGGGAAATTCAATGTGATGTTTAGGTGTATCCTATTTAGCATCACAGTCTCCAATGAATCTTAGAAGATCATTTTCCAGTTAGTTTAATGGGCCCCGAGAGTGGAATTGGCTTATCCAAGGTCACTAGGCTATGTTTAGTTTAAAATAAACATGACTTGAAGTTGTTTGGCTTTTTAGGGCTCTTGTTTGGGATTATTAGAGATACCCAGAAATTATCAGAAAGCGCTGCAGTGACTGCCTGGCCCTGTCTTTCTCACCGTGTACAGAGGCTAGCACACTAGCTCACGGGTCCTTCACTTCTATCCAGTGAGGCTTGCCTGGGTGACTGAGCAGGATTTCTCACCATATGCTAGATGTGTCTTTGTTCACTCACTCCACAAGTTCTCTGTCTTTTTTTTTTTTAAGATGTATTTATTTGTTTTAGAAAAGGGGGAGGGGAGGGAAGAATGAAGGGAGAGAGCATCTTAAGCAGACTCCATTCCGAGCGTGGAGCCTGACAAGGGCTCTGTCTCAGGACCCTGGGATCATGACCCGAGCTGAAACCAAGAGTCAGACCCTTAACTGACTGTGCCACCCAGGCATCCCTCACTCCACATGCTTTTAAACTTGAGAAGTTGTGAAATAGGGGTGCCTGGGTGGCTCAGTTGGTTAAGTGTCTGCCTTCAGCTCAGGTTATGTTCCCTGGGTCCTAGGATTGAGCCCCACGTTAGGCTTGGGGAGTCTGCTTCTCCTTCTGCTGCTCCCCCTGCTTGTGCTCTCTCTCACAAATAAAATCTTTTTTTTTTTTTAAAGAAGTTGTGAACTAAAATGACAACTAAAAGTCACCTCCTGTACCAAACTACCTTCTCCACCTTGACTGCAACCTATTCAGTGAAATAAACACATACATGCATTTTTATAGGTGATCCAAAGTATAATAAGATGTCAGTGGAAAAGATCGGACACTAGAGATGTTTCTTTCTCATAGCCATGAGCCAAAAGGGCCATCTGGGGTTTTATTCTTCTGCCTCCAGGTGCTAAATACCTCCACATTTTCTCCTTTTATAATGAATGCTTTGGAAATGAGAAATGCATATTCAGATTTGAAGGATGTATTCTCATTGGTTTTCAGGGATTTTTTGCTCTTGAAATAATGAAAGCATGAACGGTGGGAAATAGAAGTATAGGACACAGAGGGTAAATACTCCAAAAGCCTATCAAATCCTTCTAAAGTTATCTTAATACACAATTATTAACAGGGCTTCTGGCTTCTTGGACTTGCAGGCATTTTTCCCAGGGGCCAATTTCTTTGCGGGAGGGCTTGGGAAATCTCAGTCTAGAAGATCCTCTCTACAAAACACTGCTCCCACCCTGACTTCATGTCAAGCGCTAGAAAATGACAGGGAAAAGATATTTTCCCAGATCCTTTGTCCCCACTGGAAGCAAGACCCTTTCATTTGTGATGTGTGTAGGATGACGTTTACAGTCTACATTGCTTAGGTACAGTGAATACTCACATCCTTTGTGTCCTTGAGAGCCCTGGTCACAATACACAGCATAGGGCCAACACGCAGGAAATCGTAATCCGCAGCACAGAGCAGACGCTCAGCAAATATTCAATGACCATGAAGATCGATGTAAAGAGAGTTAGTAAAGGAACCGCGAAGGAGATTTCTACCAGGAGTTTTTAACTACATAGCCATCTCCTTGACACCAGAGGTGATGCCTCCCAATCTGACAAGAATAGTGCAGCTCCCTGAATTTTTGCCTCTGCCCTGAGATCAGAAGCTAGCCTAGTGTGCTGCGCTCGGAGGTGACGAGTCAGACCGAGTGGGCTGGGTTTGTGGGTAAAACGAGAGAAAAACACTTTGACTTCCACAACTTTGGAATGGAATTGGAATACCACTACTGCCGGAGCCTAGTTTAGTCTGCATAGAATAGTCACATGGTGCTCTTGAGTGGAGTCTTAGAAAACGGATACATTTGAGTTTAAAATTTTCTATGAACAAGCAATCAAGGAGGCCCTAAAAGCCTTTGAGTGACGGGGCAGAATCAAAAAGAGGATTTCAACTTAAGATGGAATAACTAGGAAAGTGAGCAGTGGTTAGACCCCTTGGCTGTCCGCCAGCAAGATGGCGCCTATTCTGCACTTCCCCTTCTCAGTGGGCGCAAAGACGTCACCTTTGTTCTGGGATCAAAAATATGCACGTTGAACTGTGAGGAAAGTGCAATAAAAGCAGACATCATTTTTGGAAACATAGGTCTCTTAACCGCCCTCTTGAAGACAGATAGTGGAAAAGCCATGAGGGTCTTAGATTGTTTCAGCTATCATTAGAACAGACAACAGTTTTTGATAAATACAGATCAGAGCTGGGACCGCAAAATTTTTGAATGCAGCTTGGAAATCCTTCTGGGGTTGTAGGTTCTTTCAAGTGGGCGACTTAAGAACAATGAAGACTTTGTCTCGTGTGTGTGTGTGTGTGTGTGTGTGTGTGTGTAGAGGAAATAGTTTAAACTCTTACGTAGCATCTACAGTAGGACAGTGAACTATAAATAATCCAGACAACTTGAATCTGCTGTTGTGCTTGAATGTTTTTATGGCCCCATTTCCACCATGATAAATATGATCATTCTCTCACTTGGATGCATATGCACTTCTGTGTATGGATGAGTGCAATCCCTACTTCACTGAACAGAACTTGGTAGATTAATACTTGATAAAACAAAAATCTCCCTAACTTATGCTCCACCAATTTTGAGTCTTTGATAATCTGGGCAGGGACCAGACCAAGCAGAAGTTTCCTTTAGCATTATCCATAAAAACGGGATTTGCTGAGCAAGTTAATAACATAGACGAGATTTAGGAAGAGTATTTAACTATGTGGGAGAAAATACAGCTTCCCATGGATTTTGGCACATGCCTTCTTGATAACAGATATTTGTAGTGCTAAGTGCTTACCTATTCATTAATTCAGATCGGTCCCCTATAGAGTTAATCAGAAAAGTTTAATTTTGAGTGACTAAGTACATCAGATCCTTCCTCTCTGGTTTTGAGTTACAGGAAGCTAGCTCAGATTATGTGCACCCTGTCACCAAAGCTGGTTTATAGGAACCTCTCTAGCCTACATAGGATGGGGCAAGAAATTCTTAGACTTACTTTTGTCAATGAGCCCAATACTCTAGAGTTGACCATGGTGGCAGTGGGCTAATCACTAATACAACTTCTTCTTCTTTTTTTTTTTTTAACTAATATAACTACTTTGGAGTCACTAGTGTGTTCTGTGGAGAGGTAGGCATGGAAGAAGCAGGTCAGGTTGGGGGGGAACAGCACATTGATCTCTGATACCTCAAAGCCTAAGATCTCATCTTGGCCTAATGGTAAATATTTGTCAGGAGGACCACTAAACTTTGTCTTTTTGAAAAAACAAAAAATGTATGTGTACCGTGCTCAATACCAATGGGCATATGCTGATGGGCACTGGGAGGATCCATTCTATTTTAGAGAGAAATGTTCATTACCAACAGATGATGTCTTGGTTGTTAGCAGCACTATAACTAAAGTCCATTTTAATGTCATCTTAGAACATTTAGGGTTTAGGGAATGGTTTCTTTACTTAGCACTCAAGAGTTTCTCCTTGCCTTGAACACAATCTTATAAGCTTAGTAAGTGTTCACATAGGATGTTCGAGACATTTTTGGAAAACTAGGACATTTGGCTGTATTTTTTGACCATTTGTAATTTGTAGTTGATACAGGATGATAAGCAGAATTACCCATGGTGGGGCTTTTTAAATTTGATTTTTTCCTGTCATATATTTGATGGCATTTAGTGGTAAGTTTTCAGTTCTACTTTGACTTCTCACACGTAGGTTGTGGTGACCTTAGTGCACTGTCCCAGTGCTGTTCCTTGTAACCTGATGGGAACTTCTTTCCCTACATCAGTGATTTGCTGTGTGTTTCCTTTTATATACCTTCTGCTGGGATGATGTTAGAGACCCTACAGGATACAAGCCTGGAGTACCTGGCTTATTCCAAAGCAGGCAGTATGTACTTGGAAGTGTTAATATGTAAAGAATTAGTGTTACAGATTTATCACTTTGTGAAATGAATTAAAAGATGCTAAAGTGCCTTCATGAGTGATGTGTTTGCAAACCCTCAGAACTTGCTTGGGGAATTCTTGGACTGAAGTTCAGAATGGATGGCTCTGAAGTTCTCAAGCCAAAAAAATGACCCGAGTCAGGTAGATTTGGTAGACCTAACTTGTTGAAAAATATGTTATTGCTCGTGGTTTAGTACATAAGGCACCTGAGGAGTAGAGAGATGAGATTATTTCAAGAAATTGACCTAATTTAGCTTGTGGGAAGTGCACGTCAGGCATTGCATGTCAGCTGCAAGAGGTAATCAATTGGAGGAGAATGTGGAAGCAACTCTAGCCAATCAGAAGGACAGTGTTAGACTGATTTTAAAAATGGTTACTTTAAAGTATTAGTTACATGCAGTCTGGAAGACAAACAGATCTCACACTGACTGTCCAATCCCATAATTAACCCTGGATGAAAATGCCTTGTACTTGTCCATGGATGGCTCAATATTTCCTAAAGGTGTCCACATAGTATTTTCTGGAAAAAGTTAAGGTCCACTAGAAGTTGTTGCATATGATTTTCCCATTGCCTGGGTTGGTGGCCCAGTTATGCTGCAAGGCCTTATGACAGTTCTCCACAGCCCAGCTGACCCAGAGAATCTATTGGTGATTCTACTTTAGACAGGTGAATGTGAGAATAGTTGTAGGTCTGAGGAAAGCAAGACTAAAGATCCAGGAGATGGTGTTGTCTAGTACATAATTCATCCATGTTGAGCATAACCAGTTTTTCTCTAGGCCATATGATGGTGCAGTAAGAAATGGAAAGTAAAAAAAGATGTTAATTGGGACTTAGTAAGAAATTTATGTGTGTTAATAAGATACCCTTAATGCTGACTTGGTTCTACCCCTGGTATAATGGCTAAAAGACCAGACGACTGATTTGGTAACTTTTTCAACCCGGGGCATTCTTCATTCTGCATGGATGACACCAACGTTGAAACTTGGGGCATGCCTCCATAGGAACAGTGAAGCCAACGCTGGGGCCCATGGGAAAGTTTCCACTCATCATATCTTATTTCTTGTAAATTGTTTCTATTATCTGCATTTGCTTGTTCAATAGTAAAACACAGTAAACACAATCTTGAGCTTAGTCTCGGTCATAACCTTAACCAACTTTCAAAATTGCTTTTTATGGTCTTGTTCCACATGGCTTTAAATTTTCAGTTACTTCACCCTTATCACAAGCATAGGGATTGCTTAGAGCATACCAGGTCATCTTGACTTGTTGGAGTTGGAGATAGTCAATTCTTTGTTACCTAGTGGTAGGTTAAGGGGCCCACATGGGGTAGAATGTATGGACTTCACACTGTGCCACATGAGAGGAAGGAAGATAACTGGATTTGGAAAGAGGTTAGATTGATTTACATTTAGTGGCCTGTGTATGAAGTCCTGTAGATTTCTGGACATTAAGAGCTGTTCACCTGTTATTGGTTTGAGGGCTGCCTACTACCGCCACTCTCTTATTCACTTACTGTGATTGCTCTGCAGGGTCATTCTATGACAGGAGAATTAACACAGTATATGCTTACGCTTGAGACACTGTTCATTATGCTCTCCAGCTATATATTGAAAGTCTTCCAAGTGTTTAATGATTTCAGCTGAAGTGGGGAAATTAATCATAATGGAATCTAGTGTTGTAGTGGAAAGGAGATTTAGTGCATAGGAGTAAAATCTGAGTTCTATCCAAGCATTTTTCTAATAGCTTAAATGATTTTTCTTGATTTTTTTTTTCCAGTAGCTGTCTTGCCTGAGAAATCAAGATTCTTTCCTCGTGTCATCATGTACAGCTCTTGAAGATTATTGGTTTTATCACTAAATAGTTAGACATCTAGAACCTGAAGAAACTAGCATAAAACCAATACGAGAAGTAGAACCATTCTTATAGAGAGCTGAAGAATCATTTCTTGGTGCTGTCTCCAAAAGTGAGCTTGCAAAACAAATCAGAACTTTGAGATTGTCAATAATTCAGGATACGTGTAACTTATTTCTGAAGAACATATGGCCACTCTAAGGGTACATGGTTTTGTCCAAATATGGAACAGGAAGATGGGGATGTCTAGGACCAAAGAAGCATACATTGAAACAGTAGAAAGAAAGAAGAGGATCAAATTGGTGGTGTGTTTCACCACTGGAGAATCTGTAACTTTTCAACTAAATAATATTAAAAATGTGGTCTTTAGATCATATGGAGAAAAGCAAAATCACCTGCGTTTAATTTTCCAAAACAATAGCTTCTTGTTTATGGAAAGATTATATTTCAGAGATGCTGTACAGTTGAAGATGTTCCTGGATAGAGTCCATCAAAATAATACTCAGTCATCTGTGAGACCTGGGAAGGATGGAGATATCTTTGCCAGGAAGACAGCACCGAAGGAAATCAACAAAAACTCATTCCACAAAGCAGGCAAGAAGCCACGTAGTAGATCTTTTCAGATAGGAGAAGGAACTCGAACACCTGACCATAAGAAGAGGAAGCCAAGTAGTAGATCTTTTCAGATAGGAGAAGGAACTCGAACACCTGACCATCAGAAGAGGGCTTCATCTGCATCAAAGTCATCAAAACTTCATTGCAAAGATTTATTAGAGAATAGATACGGGAAGAGGAAAAGGATGGTATCATCTGGTTCAGAGATGACTGGGAATACCCCCAAAAAGACTAATTCTGTAGGAAAGATGAAATCCCAGACAAATCCCTTGAGGCATGTGAGCCATGATGAGAAGAAAAAATTGAGATTAAGAGTGTTAAAAAAGAAAAAAAACGTAGAGTTTGAGGCCTTAATAAAGACCACTTCTCCTGGAAAGCCTCAATTGGATGGCACAGGTCTTCTTCAGATGCTGACTGAGAAACTATATTTGGCGTTTCTGTTGGCACCAAAATATAATGCAAATGACCCAGAGTGGGACAAACTCAAGATGACTTTTGATTTCTACCCAGAGAAATTATGGCAAGGCCTCCCCAACTTGGGAAACACCTGTTACATGAATGCAGTTTTACAGTCCTTATTTTCGATTCCATCATTTGCTGATGATTTACTCAGTCAGGATTTCCCATGGGATAAAATTCCCCTTGGTGCTCTTAGCATGTGCTTAGCACAGCTGTTTGTTTTGAAAAATATTTATAACATAAAAATCAAGGAGCGGTTACTTGTAAATATTAAAAAAGCCATTTCAACAGTTGCAGAGATCTTCTCCGGCAACATACAAAATGATGCCCATGAATTTTTAGGCCACTGTTTGGATCAGATGAAAGAGAACATGGGGAAATTAAACACAATTTGGAAGATGAAAATTGAATCCAAAGAGGACAACACCGCTCAACAGGTCTTTGCTGACAGTGCTGCCACCAGAGTGCTCATTTGTCCCGTCATCACTAATTTTGAGTTTGAGTTGCTGCGCTCTATTATTTGTCAAGCTTGTGGTCAGGTTGTTCTCAAGACAGAAGTGAGCAATTATCTCTCCATTAACCTTCCCCAGGGAATGAAAGCGCTCCCTTTGTCTATTCAATCTGCTTTTGATCTCTTCTTCGGAGCAGAAGAACTTGAGTATAAATGTGAGAAATGTCAGCACAGGAGTTCTGTCGCAGTGCACAAGTTCAGTAGGCTCCCCAGGGTTCTCATTGTTCATCTGAAACGTTATATCTTTAACGAGTTTTGGTCGCTGAGGAAGGATGACCAGGAAGTTGTTATTTCTAAGTATTTAAAGTTATCATCTCACTGCAATGAAAGTACCAAACCACCTCTTCCTGTGAGCAAGAATGTACATAATAGGGACATCCAAGTCCTAAAAGTCTTTCAGAAGTTGAGTGCTGAAAGACTCCAACCATCAGCACTTTCCCAAAAGTTGACCTCAGCATCCAGGGTTCACCGGGTTCCACACGCTGGGCCAGACAAAGAGTCTAAACCACAAAAATCCCGGATTCTCTATGAAGGGTCACGCAGAGAACAGCAGAAAAAAGACCTGGGAAAACGTTCCAGACTGAATGGGACAGATTCCAAATTGGTGAACTTAGGAGATGGAATAGTCATTGAAAAAGAGGTATTAGCCGCTGGCTTAATGATAGATCTGGAACAAGTGTCCCCTTATCTGATCTGTGACAATGAAGGTAAACCCCGCAGTGGTCCAGAAACACACCTTGCAGGCATTCATCTTCAAGAAGCATCTGAAAATCGAAAGCGAAAGAAATACAAGAAAACTAATACACTGGTAGATTTTGAGAGTGTTGCTGACACCGTTGAGGACTTTTATGATGGTAAAAAAAACAGAATTTCAAAGGAATCCCAAAAACTGGCTGAACAGACCAAGCAGCAAGAAAGGGTGAGGCTCTATGAACAAGCCCTTCAGCAGGCACTGCTTCAAGCCCTTTTGAAGCCACATGTCCAGTGGTACACACAGAACCTCAGGCGACACACAGACTTAAGTCTCCAGGGGGCCAATGTGAATTCTCTAGGTGAATCGAGTTCTAATAAAAGCCCTGGAAAGAAACAAGCTTTGGATACAAAGACAGAAACGGAAGCCAAGACACCAAAAAGAAGTGCCGAGATGAGAGATCTCTACGCCTATCGGCTCATTGGTGTTGTCAGCCATCTTGGGAAGTCCCCAAATTCAGGCCATTATATCAGCGATGCCTATGACTTTGAGAGGCAAGTGTGGTTCACTTACAATGATCTCCAGGTATCAAGTATCCAAGAAGCTCTGATGCAGGAGGCTAGGCTTTGCACCGGGTACATCTTCTTTTACATGCACAATGAGATCTTTGAAGAGCTGTTGAAAAGGGAAAAGAACTCCCAGTCTCATAGCGCAGAGACAAGGGAGACCCCCCAGGAGAAATAAGTGGAATGGACTCCTGGTTGCTCACATCTGCTTGACTGCCTTATTGGCCACCACTTTCTCCACAGAACAAAAACTCTGAACTCTAGCCAAAGATGAAGAGGCAGTTGGCATCCATGACCAAATTTCAAGCAGAAACACTTAGGGAGAAACCTCCATTCCTAACCCTAATACAGACACTTCAATCCCACCGTTCCACCTGAAAAACATTCTTTTCTACTAGGCTAGAATTGTGCCTTCCATATTTGAGTGCAGTGGATTTTAAGTCAGTCTTTGAACCAGCAGCAGGGGCATGGAGAAACCTCTTAGAAATGCAGATTCTTGGGTCCCACTGCATCCCTACCTAGTAATTCAGAAACTCTGGTTAGGGCGGGTTGGTGGTAGGAAGCAGAGATTTGATGGAGGTTTTGTCTGATGCTTGAGAAATTTAGAGAACTACTGGCATGTTAGAACATCTTGGTGGATTTTCCTGTTGTATATTTGAATTATGTATATTTCTAAAGGGGTTTGATTATGTTTTTTGTCTCTTACATTCATGTATGCCTTTCCTTCAGAAACTTAAAAAACAACACACACACACAGAAATCACTCTTCTGATCATACTCAGTGATTTGATGAAAAAAATTTAGTTTCTGGAGGCCTGACCAAAAAAAAATCTCCCAATTGTTTGTTAAACTCCTTTTACTCAATGCCAAAAGGGCTATACAATCTTAAGCTATAAACCTTAAGGACGGAGAACTTATTTGCTCTTAAGAACCTGACCCATTATTCCTGTTTGCTAGCAACTGTTTTTGGTGTCGTTTTGGTCTCAGAGAGGCACTTGCTTTGCCTCAAAGGAATATTGATTTATCATAACTTTATCTGAGGCTTTGAATAAACCTCTGCATTCAACATTACAAGACTAATTCTAGATTTCTTTTATTTCTTTGTATCTTTTAGCAATGCTGGCCTTATTCCTTCAAGGAGTAAACAAACAATGATACTTTAAAGTGGACCTGTAGGCTTTGGAAGTCTTACTTGTTACTGATTTTGTACAGTATCATAAAACTTGCACCCATGTGATAACATCATAAAACTTGTGCCTATTTAATACAATGTCATAAAATTTGTGCCTGGAGATGATCTATCTGCTTCTTGGTAGAACCTCATGGATCCCAAGAAGATGGTCATCTTCTGTTGGAACTTCATATGATTTAGGAATTTGGATTTCTAAATCATAGGTGTTATCTCTGTTCCCTTGCCCTTTTCCACCTCTGAGGCAGGGAAGCTGTAACACCTTGCCCGTTTGATTGGGACAAATTACTTATACATCACTTATACTTATACTAAGAGTCTTTCTCACATCCCATGGAGGGACTGAATTTTTGGTTCCATCGATACCAGTGTGTGCGTCCCCTTTTACATTGTATTGTCTTGATCTGGCTGTAATTAATCCAACAGCTTGTTGATACTCTTAATGCCAGAGACCCTTAAAGAGGTGAACTGGAACTTAGTGGCATGGCAAAGTTAGAAAATGCCCTGGAAGGGGGAAACCAGATTCAGAAGTCAGGGAATTCTACTGTTCCCAACACAGTGTATTAAGAAGGAAGTCGGAATGAGACCTGGGGATTATTGATGTGGGAAGGGGCACCTTCTACATTGAATTAATGAGTCTTGCGGAAGAAAGTGCTGCAGGCACAATGGCGAGAAACTTGTTTGACTTGTGTAGTTCTTCAGCAGCTGCAGTGGCTGAAGGCTGAGGCTGGGGTTACAACTTACAAGGAGAGGAGTGGTAGTTCAGGTTCGCAGTTTCACGCTTTTGACTTCTCTAGAAGAGCTCAGTCTGAGCTCAGTCACATAGGCATCAAAGCAGGAGTTTCGGTAAAAGGAAGTGAAAAGTTATTTTGCTTTGAAAGGAGAAGGAAGATGCCAGTAATTCTGAGATTTAGAATGTCTGGTGTGGGCACAGAGTGTGACCCATCCTGCCTTTGCTGCTCTTCAGCATGTAGTACCTCCAAAGTGCAGGGTATGTCTGAAGGTCAGGAAGATGGTTGGGGTATCTGTGACAGAGAAGCTCTGTCTTCTTGGACATATGGTTTGGGTGGAACCCATCATTGCCCTCTGAGAAGAAATTTGGGGTGCACAATGAGCAGCTGTATGCTACTATTTGTCTTGCTACATGATTATTTAAATAAAAGATTACAATAACTCTAAGTGACTTGGCGGCTGTTACTTATCAGTGCATTTTTATTCTCTAATTTACAGATCAGGTTTATTTTTTTTAAGATTTGATTAGTCTGTTTGTTTGTTTGTTTACTTGGGGGAGGGAGGGGCGGAGGGAGAGGGAGACAGAAAATCTTAAGCGGGCTCCACATTGGGTGTGGGGCTTGATTCCATGACCCTGAGATCATGATATGAGCAGAAATCAAGAGTTGGGTGCACAACTGATTGAGCCACTCAAGCACCCAAGCACCCCCAGATCAGGTTTCTTTTTTAATTATTTTTTTAACAGATTTTATTTATTTATTTGAGAGAGAGAGCGAGAGAGAGAGAGCATGAGCACTAGCATGGGGAGCAGCAGAGGGAGAGGGAGAAGCAGATTGTCCACTGAGCAGGGAGCCTGACATGGGGCTTGATCCCAGGACCCTGGGATCATGACCTGAGACAAAGTCAGACAATTAACTGACTGAGCCACCCAGGTGCCCCCAGGTCATATTTCTAAATAATCCATGGATATAAAAACTTCGACAATTTTTCCATTGCGTCTGAAACAAATTACCACAAATCTAATGGCTTAAAACACAACCTCAATATCTTACATTTTTGGGAGTCAGGAGTCCAAGATGGGTATCCTAGGGCTAAAATCAAGATGTTGGCAGGGCTACAGACCTTGTGGATGCTCTGGAGGGACCATCTGTTTCCTCGCCTTTCCCAGCTTCTAGGGGCTTCCCCACATTCTTTGGCTCATGGCTTCCTTCCTTCACCTCTTCAGCCAGCTGTGTCAGGTTGAGTCCTCACACTGCCATCTCTAGTTCTCCCGTTCTCCCTCTTTTGCTTTCCTCTTCCACTTTTAAGAATCATGGGGGGACTGGCCCAGTGAGTTAATCCAGGACAGTCTCCCTACTTTCAGATCAGCTGATTAGCAACCTTAATTCCTATTTGCTTTGTAATAATAGATTTACAGGTTCCAGGAGTTAGGATATGAACATCTCTGTGGGGCCCTTACTTTGCCCACTAATGGTCAGTGAAAAACTATTTTGTCCCAACAACAACAAAAAAAAGCAGACTGATCAGGACTAAGGACTAAAACTTAGACATCTGGAAATGGTTCTGGTCACTCCACCAGATAAAGAACCCAAAGCACGTAAGGTTTTGGCCAAGGATGAGGGAAACTGTAATTGGTCACTGAAAAACAAACAGCTTGAGACCAATTACAGAAACAAGGGCTATAGCAGCTTTGCAGATTTTCTGTATTTTATGTATACATCTGTTAGTCTATATTCACCGTTCTCTTTTTCTCTATCCTGCTTCCTTTATTTTATTTTATTTTATTTTATTTTATTTTATGCACAAGCTATTGGAGGTTAACTTTACAATTTAGCCTTGAGGCAACAGAATATTCAATGGGTGCCTGCCTAAAGTCGAGGAGTAATTACTAAAGCCCATGATGGATACCAATGACTTAGGACTCTGAATCATTTAATTTGGGTGAACAGTGAAAACATATACAAGGATAGTTATATCTATCTAGTAGATGGAAAGAGGAGATATTTTGCTGCTCTAACAGTTCAAATGTATGTAGATGGGTGCATAGGAAAGCTAGTAACCAAGGGGATGGGCTGTGCCAGTTACCAACATATTGCCTCTCAGTTCCAAACTTAGCCTTCAGCACATGTTCTGCAGTAATGGACCGAATTCTTTCAGGCATTCTTTCCTTACAAGGAGCCACTGTTGAGCTTTTCAGTAGATGGTGTGGGAGGCACACTACAAAGGGAAGGGGCTCTCTGGCTGTTGGGTTAGTAACGTGAGCTGTGATCGCGTCTGTCTAGGGTTGTGCTAACCCAGCTACAGAACCAGAATATGTGGTCCCTAATGACCTCACAGCTCCAACCTGGTCTGGTGACAATGTTCTTGATGCCACCTCAACCTGGACACCACGATTTCCAGTGCTCTGGTCTGCACCTGGGCCCTGATTTGTATTCCATTGCCCTTCTAATGCCCAGCCTTCTTGACAGGAATCTACACACTGCAGGCTTCCTGCCATAGCCCCCTTAATGTCTCTGCATGACTATGTACCTGGCCATTGGCTGTAGCTCTACTGGTGCCCTGGAGGGTCCCTACTGAGGACCTCGCTCTCTCTGCATGCCTTTGCATCCACACACTGGCTGAGGCTCATCTGCATCCTGACTGTTCTACTGTACCCTCGGTGGTTACTTCCTGCTTGCCCAGGGACCGGGGACCGTGTCGGGCTCAGGCCAGCCCCAAACTTCTCTGCCATTCAGTAGGCCACAACTATGTCATCAACAAGATCTGAACCCTGGCCCTGGATATCGGGGCCCCTTTCCAAATTAGTCCTTTCTTGGACACTCTCCCTCAGCCTTAGGATAAAATACAGAGTTTTCTTATATCCTATAGTTACTCTTATCATAGGTTAATAATTCTTTCTATTAAACTCCTCCTGTTTAAATAACTAGTTTCTACCCCCTGACTGGACACAGATGGATACAGAGGCTGAGCATGTCAGGTAATCTAGCTCTACTATTCCAATTAATTCCAAAGATTTTAATGCAAGATTCTTTGATTTGATTTTATTTTGTGTTGCTTTTTGGTGCAAAGAAGGCTGAATGGAGAACCATAATCCTTCAGTTGCTCGGAAGAGATGGCTAAGATACCAGGAAAGCACCTCTTATTTTAATGTTCCATCTGCTTTGTGAGTAACAATTAGAACTGCAAGATGGTTTCATGGGGTGACTTCAGTTCTGACAGTTTCACACGTGTCAATGACAGGGACCTTGGGCCACAACATCACTCTAGTGTCTACATTCATCCTTTATCAACCTGGTTATACTCCTGCTCTCTTGTTGACCCCAGTCAGTAAAAGTATTTCACAAGAGAATTCTTTTATTTTTTGTTTTAAGATTTCACTCACTTATTTGAGAGAGTGAGAGACAGCATGCTAGCAGGGGTGGAGGTGGACAGAAGGAGAGGGAGAGGGAGAAGCAGGCTCCCCATCGAGCAGGGATCCCAATGCCGGGCTCCAACCCAGGACCCTGGGATCACAATCTGCGCTGAAGACAGATGCTTAATCAACTGAGCCACCCAGGCACCCCTTCCACAAGAGAATTCTTAGCAAAGTATGTTTCTGTAACCTAGCAGAGTGGATTATATCCCCCACTGAAAGTTTCTGTGGCTGGCAAGCAGCAGTGAGACAGTGACCTCCAGGGGACCCCTGGTTGCCACTTTGACTCAGTGGTGATGCAATGCCTGAGTGGCACAAGGAGGCTCACATCCGGCGCTGGGCACTGGGCATCACAGTGCTGGGCTGCAGCAGCACTGTGTCCATGCAGGACGAGGCCTTCCCTGCCTGCAAGGTACAGTTCCAGCCCTGGCCCCGGCCTGATGCCCACCCCCCACCACCACCACCGCCGTATCCCGGAATCTGCCCCCGTCCTGAGATTCACCAGCATCAGAAATTAACCAGGTACGCTACTTTAAAAAAAATCTGCAAGTTTCACACAGATTACCATTAGTCAGGCTACTCTTTTAAACTGAATCCGTTATTAATTCTGAATTCTGTATGGCAGGCTGGCCCCTGGAAACACAGGCAGGAGCCAGTGCTGCAGTCAGGAGTGTGACATCCACAGGGCCAGCTGGCAGGCTGGACACTGCTGGAGTCTTGAAGCAGAATTTCATTTTTGGCAAACAGATTTGCTCTTAAGACCTTCAATTGATTGGATGAGGCCCACCCATATCATCAAGGGCAATCTCCTTTACTTAAAGTAAACTGATTGTAGATGTTAGTCATGTCTCCCACATAATTTACCAGCAATACCTGGATTGCTGTTTGATTAAACTACAGCCCACACAAGTTGACAATATAAAACTAAAACATCACATGTGTTATGTAAATCCACAAACTTCATGTACCTAAGAGAAGCATGAGCAAAAGCATCAGTTTTGTTAAAGGGCACTCTATTTTGTGTTCCTATCCTAAACCACTATAAGATAAACAAAAGAGTCTTAGGAATAAAAAATGTAATTGGGCAGTATTAAGAACAAAACAAATCAAAAACACCAGGGGCATCTGGCTGGCTCAGTCAGTAGAGCGCACGACTCTTGATCTCGGGATTATGAGTTGGGGCCTCATGTTGGGGATAGAGTTTACTTAAAAAAAACCCCACTGCCTAAGGAAATTGTTTCTTGGACTACTTAATAAAACTTTCAGACAGTTATCTGTCCGGTTTTGTTAGTTGCAAAAAGTATCACTGTTCTAAACCACTTTTGCAGCATACAACTTCCTGCATAAAATTAAGCAGGTTTCCAAGAATAGAGTCTTTGCATCTAAGAGACACCCCTAATTTCCTGTCTCTAATTCTACACCTATGAGTCATCAATTCTGGGGTCTCTGGAACGTGCCTCGGCAGTTCTTTCTGCCATAAGAGCACCTGTAACCCTCACAACCAGGGTTCTCAACGGCAACGCATACTCCCTTGCCTCTTCTGCATATTCCCAAAATTTCCTGCCCCAGAAATGCGCAAGGTAGGGAGCTAGAGAGGTCATTAGGTGGATGGATAAAGGAAAATGGTCACTGCTTTTGTGCTACGATTTGAGGAACATTGGGAATGCCAAAAAAATAAGCCTGTGGCCCAGAATTCAGCTCTGTGTGGTCTACGGGCTAAATATGGTTTCCTCTGTTTCTGTAAATATTACTGGAACACAGCCAAGCCGGTTCATTTACATATTCTCTAACTACAGCAGCCTGGTTTAGTAGTTGTAAGAAGTCCTGGAAAGCCTAAAATATTTACAGTCTTGCCCTTTATTTTTTTAGAGAGGTTTTTAAAATATTTTATTTATTTGAGAGAGTGGGGGGGAGGGAGAGAAAACATAAGCAGTCAGGGTGGCAGGTAGAAACAGGCTTCCTGATGAGCACAGAGCCCGACTTGGGGCTCCATCCCAGGACCCAGGATCATGACCTGAGCCAAAGTCAGATACTTAACCACCTGAGCCCCCCAGGCGACCCTGTCTTGCCCTTTAGAAAGAAAGTTTACTCTTCTGTAGACTATCGTTCTTCTAGTACTTGAAATTCCCTATTAGGAAGACATCATTCAGGAACGTTCCTATAGCTAAAGGAAAAAAACCCTGGACAGATACAATACCCCAGGGTTCATAGGGTCAGATGTTTTTCTCTCCCAAGTTTTAGGCTGGGGCAGAAGTGAACACAGTGATAGGAGGAGGGTCATAGGAGGATGGGGCACGGAGAGGTGCTGGAGGGCAGAGGACATGAGTGAGAGAGGGAGTGGCTGTGGATAGTTTACCTACGTAGAATCAGGGAGAGAGTAGGGGGCACAGCGTAGCTGTGACACAGACAGCACTTTGGCTTAAATAAAAAAAAAAAGAGAGAAAAGGTTCTGGTTGAAATGAATTCAACTAGCTTCAACAAGGAGTAACAGAGGGCTTCATCTATCCTAGCAGATGGGGGAGGGGGGGCTGCCAACCTTGAAATAACAACATCAACTCCAGCTCCACCCTCTTCCTCAGTCCCCAGTCTATCCAATCAATCCCTGTCTCTTTCTTTTCATTCATTCCTAGTGTCATCAATCAACGCAGTCAACTAAAAATCCTTTGAGTCTATGCTGTATATAAGACAACATAACTGATGAAACCATGTGGTGCTGAAGGGGCAAGTAGACATGGAAAGGGATAAAAGTCCTGAGAATGGGTTTGCTGTGGTCCTGGCTGATGAGACAAAGCTTCAAGACAGACAGACATGGCAAATGAGCTGAGCCTTGCGTGTGGCAGGGAAATCAGACGTGTGGAAAAGGGGTCATCTCCATTGAGGGGAATGGGCCTAGCGATGGCATAACATACGGAATGCCTCATTCTTTTCCTTTTTAAAGATTTAATTTGTTAGAGAGAGTGAGAGCGCACAAGCAGGGAGAGGGGCAGAGGGAGAGGGAGAAGCAAATGCCCCGCTGAGCAGGGAGCCTGACGCAGGACTCAATCCCAGGACCCCGGGACCATGATCCAAGCCAAAGGCAGACACTTAACCGACTGATTCCCCCTAGGCGTCCCAGGAATGCCTCATTCTTATATGACAACACATCGTGGGACTAAAGCGGTATCTAAGACTCTATGAAGTAGACCATCAAGAGCGGTGTACAGACCTGCACCCAAGCTCTGTGATCACTAGAGAGCCGGCGGAGCCCCTTTAGACTGCTCACTTACACTTAGTTAATATGGAAGGATATACTGATTAATGGTCTCGTGTATCCAGGGAGACTGTTACTTAGGCTAAAGAGAATAGAATCCTGAAAGTTTGGGAGGGGAGCGAGTGACAGCCCATACACACGCCTTGCAAAATGGCATCCTCGGGAAAACAAATGCACTGTGAGGAAAGAAATGTGCCTTCTGAGTCCATACTGAGACCACACTACGAGATTCTACAGTTCACTCATGCTTTTGTGACATTCTTTAAAAATTAATAAAATGTGACACATCTCTGGTTTGTTTACAAAAACCTGTACCAACTTATCTCCCACAAACCACAAAATATTCTGCAGGAAAAATATGCAAGCTAAGTCCTGGAAAAATCTCTCCTTTGCTGTACCTTTTAGAAACTAACCCCCACCTAAAAGGCCACTGTTGAATATACATGTAACTCTGCACTTCGCTGCCCAGACAGGACATCCTCTTCTCTCTCCCAGTCATCTTCATGGCAGGTAATGGAGGTGAAGGAAAGGAGCAGCTCTTCCCTACCGGGAATTCGCCTTTTTTTTTTTTTTTTAAGATTTTGTTTATCTATTTGACACAGAAAGAGCGAGATCACAAGTAGGCAGAGAGGCAGGCAGAGAGAGAGGAGGGGAAGCAGGCTCCTTGCTGAGCAGAGAGCCTGATGCGGGGCTCGATCCCAGGACCCTGAGATTATGACCTGAGCCGAAAGCAGATGCTTAACCCACTGAGCCACCCAGGCGCCCTGGGAATTTACTCTTTGTATTACCGCCTTCCTTATTATATGTCCAGTGACCTCCACAAATTGTATAGTAGTCTCGTAAAGTATGCCAACATGTTCTCAGATGCATTGAGGTCCCACGAAGTTTTGAAGCAGCACGACACATTGTGCTCATCTACACTGATTACTTTTCACAGCAATGCTGGGTTCCACTCACGATCCATCCCCACGAGAGCCAGCACCATGTCCCTGAGAAGCTGGCTAGAGTATAAATGATACCTTTCTAGCTGAACAACATTTAGCAGAAGAACGGCTGGCAACTAGGCGGTGCCGCCCAGGATACAGGTGACTACAGACATAACAAGACATTTGAGAACTCGCCCCTACTGCCACATAGGCACCCGTCATCCAACCACTGAAATAAACAACTTCTTGCATTCCAAAAATGACAACACTGTGTCCCCACCAAAAGACACATTTTTTTCTTTGAATGAGTTTCATCCCAATTCCCAACAATCATGATGCCCTGAGAGTAGGTAGAGGAATATGTGGCCGCCTCAGAGAGGTCCCCATGTTAAGTCCCAGAACCTGCGAGTATGTTATGGTACATGGCAAGGTTGCTAACCAGATGACCTGGAGGGGTGTCTGGGTGGCTCATTCGGTTAAGCATCTGCCTTCTGCTCAGGTCATGATACCAGAGTCCTAGGATGGAGCCCCAGATCCGGTTTCCTGCTCAGCAGGCAGTCTGCCTCTCCTTTTCCTTCTCCCTTGCCCCTGCTTGTGTTCTCTCTCTCTCTCTCTCTCTCTCTGAAATAAATAAAATCTTTAAAAAAATCAGGTGACCTTGAAATGGGAGATTACCCTCGATTATGTAAGTAGGCTCAACCTAATCACAATGATCCTTAAAAGTGAAAGAAGGAAAAGAACTAGAGAGATGGTTGTTACCAAGGGCTGGTGGGTGGGGAAAATATTGGTCAAAGTGTATAAGCTTCCAATTATAAGATTAGCAAATTCTGAAGATCTAATGTATAGCACAGTGATTATAGCTAATAATACCGTATTATGTACTAGAAAGTTGCTGAGAGGGAAAATCTAAAATGTTCTCACCACAAAAAAAGAAATGGTAATTATGTGATAAGGTAGAGGTTAACTATTGCTATGGTGGTAATCATCTTGCAATATATATGTGTATTAAATCAATGCATTGCACACCTTACATTTATTCAATATTACAGGTCAATTGTATCTCAGTAAAGCTGGGGGTAAAAAAAGGAAAGAAATGCCCCCCACACTCTTTTGCATTCTAGGAAATGGCTTATTGCAAAAAATGTCTCCTTCCTGCGTGACTTAGGTAAGACTTGTGCATGACTCCCTTGTTTATCCATGACGAGGCCAGACACAGACCTTTCCAAAGTCCCGGTCTTTGTCTCATGAGTTGAATGGAACTGTTTGCTCCCTTTGATCAATCTGAACACAATACCAGTTAATTTTATCCTTGGCCAAATTTTAATCCCACTTCTGTCCTTGCCACAGGTCCCCGAGCTGTGACTCACTCTCAGCCTGAGCAAGCATCACAACGCTTGCTTAGCAGCCCCTTGCGAAAATTGGTTGATGGCAAACAAAGACATTCCCTGATCATTTGTCCAATTACGTACCACATGCTCATCCCACTTTCCCCCATTCAGTTCTTTCTAGCCTTATTTATTCCTTCCTGTAGAAGAAAACTCCTCTCGGGGCACTTGGATGGCTCAGTTGGTTGGACGACTGCCTTCAGCTCAGGTCATGATCCTGGAGTCCCGGGATCGAGTCCCGCATCGGGCTCCCAGCTCCACGGGGAGTCAGCTTCTCCCTCTGACCTTCTCCTCACTCATGCTCTCTCTCACTGTCTCTCTCTCAAAGAAATAAATAAAATCTTAAAAAAAAAAAAAGAAGAAGAAAACTCTTCTCCACCTGAAGTTTGAGACACTGCAGATCTTACGGTTGAAAGATTCTCTCTATGGCAACAATCCCCTCCTATTACAATAGACTCTTGGTAATGGGGATCAATCACTCCAGTTAATAGACTAATGTTTCTTTATGCACAGGGAGACCGAGCTGTCGAGGTGGCACTTTCAATGTCCAGTTTGGGGGAGACACGTGTGTGGCCTCAGTTGAAAGCATTCCTCCCTTGGGGACTAACATCTCCAAATCAGGAGAGCTCAAAATTCCTGGAATGGAAAGCAAGAATTCGGGAAGTGTGTTATTAGATGTAATCCTGCAAGACGGTCTCCCCCTCACTGCCCTTCCCCACTCTCCAGACGCCTGGATCCATGTATTCTGGGCACGGGGGACACGGCACCACATGACCGCCTGTGGTTTGAAGCATAAGCTGCATTTTGTGAGACTGAATTCTCTCCTGGCAAGGGATTTTCTTTCTCCCAATGGGCCCTGCGACGGAGTCTTCAGTAAGCCATTCCATCAGGCCAGCTGCTGGTGGGTAATGGAGAATGTCATAAGCCCAGTTATTTCAAAGGGTAGGACGCCACTGGTGCACTTGCTCGCTGTGAGATGAGCTCCCTGATCAGGTGCAAGGCTGTGTGGGCTGCCATGATGCTAGATGAGGCTTTCTGCGAGTCTATGGACGGTGGGCCAGCAGAGGCACTCCTGGCAGGAAAGTCAAACACAGACCCGCAATACACACCCCTTTCAGCAGGAATACTCAGCTATCCATCCTATGGTGGAAGGGGTCCAACGTAACCAATCCGCCGGCAGGTGGATGGCTGGGCCTACCACGGAATGGCACCACATCCCGAGCTGAGGGTGGATCTCAGTGGTCAGCAGGTCACATAGGTCAGCAGGGGCTGTCTCCCAGGTCAGCCTCTGAGAGGGGACCTGGTTGACTTTGTCTTCCCCACGCGGCGACTCCATGCCTGCCACCACAGATACTCTGCTCTTAAATTCCTTGAGCAAGCAGTCGGGTGGCTGGAGGAAGAAGCGGACGGACATCTTCACTTTCCGCATTTCTGAAGCCCTGTATCCTGACCCAGACCCACTGCGCAGCTGCCAGAACGGCCAAGAGCCCCTTTTCTCCGGCAATGTCTCTCCAGCGCCCTCTACTGGCAAAGGCCAACATGGCGCTCACTGTGCAGGAGAAAAGTACGTGAATTCCGGCCGTTACCTCCGAGCACGGATTGCCAGGTGAATTCGGAGCCGAGAGACCATATGTTGGTAACTGGCATGGACTCCTCACCTCAGTGTCACCAGGCCTCTGCTTCTTTGGGTTAAAATCCTGTGTGACCATGGAGCTAATACATTTTTGAGCCTCAGTTTTCTGATCCTTGGAACATAGCTTAAGGGATGTATTCCCCACCGCTGGATCCCCTGTAACATTGAGGACTTAACACTTGTATGTTTTCAGCAACATATTTAACAAATACTTGAAAGTAAATAGGTCGCTTCAGATTCCTGCCTAAAATTCTCAAGCCTTCCTTCTTCTACCCCCATAGAAGACTTTCTCTGTTTAAAACTTTTAAAACAAGTTCTACTTTCGTTCTACAGTCTTGGCTGCTCCAGAAAGCCAAATTGGGCAGCTCGTCTGTAGACCTAAGGCTTTAAGGTTCTACCAAAGAAATGCATTGGGAGTTTTTATACTAATCTGTCACTCACCTTTGCTTCCAGTCTTTCTGGTGCAGAGAAGGTTGACTGATCTGCATTAAGAAAGAGTATCTGGCAGTAATGAAAGTAGGAGACACAGCAGCCATGGCTTTCTAAAGCTTACTTTTTACTGCTGCTACTGAGCCGGCGCCCGGGGCCCTGGGCATGGTGGGAACAAGCAGCTTCCAAGATGGCTCCGACCATGAGCAGGTTCTCTAGTACATAGCAGGTATTCTTGCGCATGACTGGTATCCCTTGAGCAGGGTCTACAGAGAAAGCTGAGGGCAGCAGCAAAATGTCCCTAGTATTGTTCTCAATTCCCATAAGCCTCTTCATGGTTTGGAGGCAGGTAGCTTTCTACTCTGCTCAAATATGCAAGCCCATTGTTCTGTTGCCCCTCCGAATGGAAGAGCCTGGCGCATGGGCACCATTAAGTAACAGACCACTTTTGATTTGGATAATTCCTCCCATCTTTCATAGCTCACTTTTCTTTTTGTCTGCCTCCACCTTAGGCACTTATTGGCGTCCTCCATTTGGTATTACCCGCCCCCCTACCCCGCCAAGGCTGCCTTTCCCCCTACTGCCTCTTCCTCTCTCTTACCTCTCTTTCCTTCCTCCAAACGTTTCCTTAGGGCACCTCAAAACTTTCCTTTCCTCAGGAGGCTGGATACCACCTCAGGGGTTGAGGTAATAGCAATGGCACCATCCAGGTGAATTGTTACCCATCAAAGCTCCTCTCTCCTCTCACTGGGGACATTTGGGGTCTTGTGGTGAAGAGATGGGGTGGGAGTCTGAAATCACTTTGCTGTCTGGTAAGTGTAAGGCATTTTTTACTTGGTCATATGGGCCATTTGGAGTTTGCTCTAATGGCCATAATTATATATTTTTTTCCCATTTGGGATTACATTAATAATTCTGAGGGAAAGGCTGGAGTTTAGCAGAGAGAAATACAAGTAGGAAATGAAAAGTTTGCTAAGCAGAGACTCTCCTTTAGTGATAATTATGACCATTACTGAAAATGATTGCTTTTTCTGTAGGATTTTCAGTTTCCTCTTTTAGAAGCTTCTAATTTTCTTTTGCCCTTTTCGTTTTGTAAGTGGTTACCTATAAGTACAACTGAAGTGTCAGGAAACTGAGTTGTTATTCTGAAAACTGAAAATTACAAAGTCTGAAGAATAAATGTAAGAACTGATAATACTTTTCACATGCCATCCCCGTGGGTGGTGTTCTTATTTGTGTTAGGAACATGATTTACATATGTGAAAAAAATACACGTGTTACTGTGTTTGTATTGATTATAAACCACCATCCTTTTCAGAAGTTGGGGTCCAATGGTCACTAAGAGAAGCCTTTTCTGTGTCTGTGACTCTGCCCTAAACTGGTTGGGGATTGTCATGAGAAGAGTCATCACAGATTTTTTATTCTGGGTAAATTCTCAAGCTGCCTTACCTTAAACACACTGTTTAATGTCTGTGCCTCAGTTTCCTAATCTGTAAAACACACACACAAAATCATTTCTTTTTCCCTGGATGATTGTGGGGATTCAATAAGATAACTTATGTGAAAATAGCATGTAGACTCTAAAGTGTTAAACAGGGGTGACTGCACTTTATTTAGGGTTCGACGATGGCTACAAATTTCCAAAGTCAAGTGGAATAAGCAAATAACACAAAACATTTCCTTACCAGGTTATTGACTTCCAAAGTTCTTGTTCTCTGAGGAGAGCTAGGAGTCAAAATGAACTCTTTCCACTTGACTTTTCCCATTTCCCTCCTCCTCATCATCCCCCTTCCCTGAGGCACCCTGCCCCATCTGGTACCATTTCTCTATGGGTTTATAGGTGGTTTCTAAACAATCTACTTGAACCTGGCTTCTGGGGAAATCCAGACAGGACCTCCGCAGTGGTGGGCTGGAGCAGGTTTGTACTGGTAGGAGATGTAGATGTGCATTCCGTCCCAACTCCGCCGTTAATGACCCCACTGGTAGCTTCAACTTGGCCATGGTGGGTGTGTTTACTCCACAGATACTGGCAAATACTATGAATCAGGTCTTTCCTCTTTGTCTTTGGGAGAACTGATTGTTACAACACTTACCAGCACGCATATCCCTTTGGGGTTCTCCTCTGCTCAAAGAGACAATGATTCTGTTCCTGACCCAGGTAAGAGTGTATTTGGCCGCATGTAACCAAGAACCCAACTGAACAATGAGGTAAACATATCTGTCTCATAGTGGGTATTGCAGACGGTTGTTCTGCTTTGTCTTCCTTAGCATAGCGTTCTGATGGTTCCTCCTTTCCATCCAGGTGCTGCACCCCCAGACAATATATTTCACACATGGCTGCGAATAGGTGCAAGATGTCCTGGCAGAGGTGTGTTTAACGTTTCAACATCTGCACTAGAAAGAAAGGCAAGAGAAAAAGCTGGGTGGGATTTGGACTTACAGAGGGAACAATCAGCCCCAAATCTGTTCATGGTTATTTGACTCCTGATATCAGCAAGATTCAGAGTCTGTACAAAGAATGAGTTGAAGCATGAAATGGGCACGTGCTTGTGTTTCCTTTGTTTCTTCTAGAAACGGTTGTGGTCTCAGATGGGTTCTTTGGAACATATCCTTATTTCCTCTAAGGCCAGCTTCCACCGTATGGTCTTAGTTGCACGGGATGGTTCTGTTTTATGTTTGTGACTGGGGATGGAAGTCTCTGGAGAGGCTGTCAGAGCTGCTAGAGTTGCCTGGGTTACTCACAGCCAGATGCTTTCATAACCCTCTGTGGGAATCCTTGGTCTGAGGTCTCCTGCCAGGAATCAAGTGTCCTCAGCTCCTGACATCTGCCTTCCTGACCAGGTGGTGATGGGTCTGGTGAGCCACACTTCTTGTCTGAGTCCACCTTCCATGCTCAGTGGTCAGGTTGGTTTGAGTATCGATCATGATGACCCGCATTTAAGGTTGCACTCCAAGGCGGATTGCAATTCATAGACTTATCCTGGAAATGTTCAAACGCATGCCGATTGGCAAGCAGTACAAGAAAATTTCGAGTTTAATCTGTATACAATAAGCATCAACCCATGTCAATCAGGTTTGATCTCTGCCCCTTCCCCCTATCCTAAGGCCATGGGATTATTTTAGAGCAAATTCCGGACATTGTAACGTTTCATTGGAGCATCTGTGAATTCGGATAGGAGCTTGCTTTTTAAAAGAAGGGACAGGAATCTTCCTGAATGACTTTCATTGATTATGCAATTTCCAGTGAGTAGCTGGTTAAGGCAGGGACGTTTTCTTTCTTTGTGGGGGTGGGGTGGGAGACGAAATGACAGTTTCTTCCTATAAGATTTCACAGAAGGCTTTGTCCTTTATATCATACTTATTTGTCATCTCTTCTTGATTATACATTCCTTAAGGACAGAGAAAGTTTATCTTGCTCACAATTGTATCTTTAGCTTTTCAAGAAGCTTTGGTTGTTTTTCAGAAACTCCAGGCCTGTATTATTTCCTGTTTATTTGTTGTTGTGTTTTTGGTTTTTTTTTCCTGTGGTGTCAGCCTCATATTCATTGTTTCCTCCCTGTTATCTGTTGTATACCAATGTTTCAAAATGGCCTTAGTTTCTGGCCTTCAAGATTGGAAAATGAATTGCAAGTGGAAGGCCCTTATTTCTAATTCCAACTCTGTCCTGCCTCTTTATTAGACTATCCTGGGCTCGAGTATCTGGTAATAAGTTGCCTTCTTTATGAAGAAAAAAGAAATCAATACATTGTTAGTGGTGTTTTTCCAGAAGAAATGGATGGATTGAATCAGCTTTTACCTTATTACAAAGTTTATTTTTGAACAGTAAATGGGGGTCACGAGACCCCAAGAACTGGGTATCCTCTGGAAAAATTTAATGACCTGGTTTCATGTGGGATGAGAAAGCTCTGACTGAAGTGGCTTTGTTTTCTATGACCTAACCCATAACAGGCTGTGCTGATGACGTCTAGCATTTGCCTTCCTTCCAGGCAGCTTGTGATAAAGTAGGCTAATGGTCAAGTAAAGTGTCCCCTACTGTTGAGCGTCAGGACTATACTTCATACTTTACTAAGTGCTTTTTCATTAGCTATTCCTCACAACCTACCTATGACATCTCCTGGCTGTCTTATCTCCCATCTCGTGGCTGAAATATTACTAATGTGCACTCATAAATGCTTCAGGAAGCTGAAGTGAATATAGGTACTTGCTGACAAACACCCTGCTTTCAAAATGGCCAGCCTACCCTGCCCTTGGGGATGGGGGAACACAGGTCCCCCAGAGGCTGGGCAATAATTCCATTTCCCTGTGGGTACAGTCGTCTCTGGGACTGCAGGCGTGGGACTTCTGAGGGCAGTGAGGGCCGGTGATGATACGCTTCTTGCTGCTCGACAGGGGATTCCTATCCCTGCCAACACACCGCTTACCCAGTGCTTCTGCACTCAGGCCAGGTCACGTGATGCCGTTTTGCTTGTACTTTGGTTAGATTCTCTTGTGACTTTTGCGGTTTAGAGCATACCACACTGCTTAGACAACTGGAACCCTGAGTTCGCTTCTGCAGCGTGCGTGCTGGGGACTGGTATCCCCTTTGGAGGAGCTTTCTTTGTCCTTGTCCTAAGCTCCTTAGGTGGATACTTGATCCCATTCTCTTCCCAAGGAGTTTCTAGAACAGAACTGTCTTTAGGTGAGGTTTGACTCGGGGACACATTAAGAGATGGGGGGCCTCTGTCTGCCATGGCTGCTAAGGGAATTATGGAAGGGAAATCGAATTTTATTTAGAGTCTCTTTGTGCTTGGTATGGAATGAGGGAGGTGCCCCTTCCACAGACCCAGGCTGTCGTGGCTCCAGATTGTGGTGGTATGTTCCCTGGTTGTAGGTGGTATGTTCCTCTCATCGGCCCAGCATTTCCTGCTAGTTGGTGCTTACAGAGAAATACAGCCAAATCCAAGCGTCAAGTTAAGGCAAAGACAGGAAGATAGAAATCCATTTACATCATATATACATTATGCATATGCAAATATGAATTCTCTGGTGATTCGGTCTGATTTAAATGTAAGTCAGTGCGATTTAGTTTCAGAAAATAGAAGATTTGCTTCCAGAAGAGTCACATCAAAAGAGAAAAATCTTTGGAGGCACCTGGGTGGCTCAGTCAGTGAAGTATCCGCCTCTTGATCTCAGCTCAGGTCTTGATCTCAATGTCATGAGTTGAAGCTCTGCATTGGGTTCCACACTAGGTGTGAAGCCTACTTAAAAAAAAAAAGAAAAAAAAAACCTTTAAATTGATATTGCACTCTAATGATGCATAGGTTGAGAAAGGTCGTTACTATGCTTCATGCTTCTACAAAAGTTCTCACTAGGAAGGACCTGTGAGCCAGTGATTTTTTTTTTTTTTTAGTTTTTTGACATTCCAGGGTGTAATGATCTGAGTTCTCAGTTCTGAGTTTGCTAGAGAAAGGGCTCTAGCTTAAATGGATGTGTTTTTTTCATGTGTCAAATAAGGCTGTTGGACTAGACTGACTCTAGTGTTTCTTCGAAGCATGAGGACTTTTTTCTCTATTCCAGAAGGAAATCGGTCTTAACAGGCCAGCCAGTGACATATATGGTTTATGGCCAGAAAGCAGGTGGAGGATCTTATCTCGGAAGACCTGGCTATTTTCCCAACAACTCATTCCCATTTGTGGACCTGTTCTGTTTGCCGCTCCAGACACATACAAACCAATCTTGGACCAAGTGCCCTAACAGGGGTTGTGCACCAGGCTTTGACGTGTTTTGCAGCGATTCCCTATATTTCATCTGATAGCCCAGCTCTTGTCCAGGTACAACTGAAAGTCTTACTCACACTTTCCATGGGAAGGCTAATTAGTTGGCTACCTGGGTTCAAGAGCAGGCCATTCATGGCTTTGTAACCAGGTCACACCCATAGTGATGTTATTACCAGCACTGCTTTACTGAAGCAAGTAAAGAAAAGGGTGTACGGTCCCTGGAAAGGAAACCACCTGCAGGTCCTTCCTAGTGAGAACTTTTGTAGAAGCATGAAGCATAGTAACGACCTTTCTCAAAGATAATTGATAAAACTAGAAAAGCCCCTTCAAGAGAGGGACTTAACCAGTGTCTTTTGACTATTATTTATGATGGAGATGAGGACTATGCAGACATATCTAAGGGAATAGAGAAAATACTAAACAGATACTTTCTTATCTGTATTAGAATTAGAGCGGTAAGGACATGTTATAGTTTGATTTCACTCAACTGTGAACTCCTCAAAGTAGAGACAGATGGATTATCAGATGGCACTAAACCAGTAGTTTATACACAATGAATGGCTTCCTAGTTATCCTTCAAAGAAAGCGGGCCTTCCAGGGGAAGTCTGACCCAGGTCTGGGGACCTGGTGTTGTTAACTGCTCTGTGGCCCATCTGCTCTATTTGTAGAGTCAAAAATAAGCCCATGGTCAAGGCCTAGGTCAGAAACCCAAATCAGAAGCCAGACAGAGAGCATACCCATGAGAAAAGTATGAAGGGACATGTTTGAGGTGCAGAACTCAGATCATTACACCCTGGGATTACTAGCCAGATCAGAGCCACGGGACTTGGTGTGAGTTGTGGACAGGGTACCTGGCCGGCTCAGGTTCCCGTGAAATGTTTATCGGATTGCTTTGAATGAATAAGGCAAATGGCGTATTTTCTAGGTGTGTTAAAATCGTGCAGTTGGTGGCAGTTCTGCAACACTAAGTACCTGTTAAGTACTCACCAGCCTCCTCTCTTTGTGGAGAAGAAGAGAGGAAAAAAAAAAAGTCCTGATGTTTTTCTTTAAAATAAATTGGCCATGTCTCTTTCAATTCAGGGTATTTGGTCTGTACTGTAAAGCACTTCAGGGTAAGAGGATAATTGAGATTTATGGGAGAAGAAGAACAGAGGAGTGGAAGATACGAGCACGATAATTTAAGTTTCAAAAATATCTGAAGGGTTGGGACTCCTGGGTGGTTCAGTTGGTTAAAGCATCTGACTCTTAGGTTTGGCTCGGCTTATGATCTTAGCATCATGGAATGGAGCCCCGCATCGGACTCTGCTGGGGTGTGGAGCCTGCTTGAGATCTCGCTCCCTCTCCCTCTGTCCCTTCCCCCCACAAAAATAAAGAAAGAAAAATCTGAAGGATGGTAAAGAGAAGGTGACAGCTAGGGACGGGGGTGTGGTTGAAAATGTTTTCAAAGACCGGTAGAATGCTTTGATTACCTTCCACACTGGAAATTGTTTAGCTACTAAAATACCAAACTTGGGAGTGATGGTGAACAGAGAATGGCATTTCCCAGGCCCTATCTGGGGCAGCCATGCTTTGACAGGTCCCATGCAATAAATTTCAGGGCAACCAGGCAATGGAAAACCACGATGCCTTTAAGACAGAGGCACATCTGTATCTCAAGTTACAGAAAAATGTTTAAGGAATAGCAAATGAAGACAGGAAGTTGTAGAACAGGAAGTATGGTATGATCCCACTTTTAATAAAAAGCTCATATATGTATAGAACACAGTCTGGGAAAGAATACATAAGAAAAATAGCAATAGTCATTTTTAGGAGACTTTTACTTTCCACTTTCTTCATTTTGTGATAATGTGACTTTGTATTACCCTCGTGGAAACATATTAATGCTATTTGGAGATCAATGTGGCTGTCTTGATGATCCTTAATGTTTATTTATTTTTAAGATTTTATTTATTTATTTGAGAGGGAGAGAACCAGCACAAACGGCCCGGGCAGCAGAGGGGAAGGGAGAAGCAGACTCCCCGCTGAGCAGGGAGCCTGGATGCGGGGCTGGATCCCAGGACCCTGAGATCATGACTTGAGCCTAAGGTAGATGCTTAATTGACTGAGCCACCCAGGCGCCCTAAAGATCCTTAATATTTAAAAGGGTTGAAAAATTCTACACTTTGAAAATATTTTAGAATATTCAAGATGAGTTACAGAACAGCTTGTGTTCTTCCTTTCTTTCTTTCGAACTCAACTGAAGTTTTTTCCATCTAGTCCAAATAAAGAATCATTCTAGGGCTCCTGGTTGTCTCAGTGGGTGGAGAATGAGACTCTGGATCTCAGAGTTGTAAGTTCGAGTCCCACATTGGGTGTACAGATGACTTAAAAATAAAATCTTTAAAAAAAGAATCATTTTGTGGGAGAGAATATGAAATTCAAAATATCAATTGTTTAAATTTGATACATTTGTTAACCTGTGAATATATGTCTTTGATAGTTTCAATTTATATGTGGAGAAATCTATACTGGTCATTTTGCTTTAAATTGAGGGCTTTCATTTTTTGAGTTCTTCATATTCTCTGCATTGAGAGTTTGTAGAGCATGAAATATAAAATTTGGGAAGTTGGCATACGGTATTTAATCCATGCACAGAATTTGGACACATGTACATGAACTGCAATGAGGTTTATTTAAAGAGGATAAAAAATGTCCACTTTTATCTTTTGTGTACTTCTTAAATTTTGTTTTTCCTTCTTTCTTTTATTCCTTTTTTTTTCAAGGAAGAAGATATTACACACTCTTCTTAGAATATTTGGTATTGAGGGATATAGAAATTGAGTATGCTGTTTCCAAATCTTGAGCACTTTTTCTGGAATTCTGTACAACACATGCAATTGTGAGTACCTATAGATTTTTCTGCAGTTCTTTTCACACCTCGCTGTCAAGGAATATAAGATCTTCAGCACATTTAGAGTCACTTACCTGGAGGAAGTTTGCAGTTCCTCCAGCTATTTTCTGTATTTATTATAATCCATAGTTCATTGATATAATCTAAAGCATAATAGAAACAAAAAAGTGAGTGTATATTAAGCATTTGTCAAAATTCGCCCTGGCTTCCGAAGCCATGCAACAAAGGCCATCATAATGGGGGAGGTCAACTAGAAGCCACAGGGGGTTCTCTTTGCCTCTTCAATACAAGCACAGGTGGTGCATCTAAAGTGGACCATGTGACTGTTAGGGTGGTGTGTGTTGGTCCTCTGTTTACTTTGTTATTCCATCTTGAAGGAGGCCAATTTTCTTGTTTATCACACTGCCCATGCCGTAGGGCTGCCAGTGGGGGACACCTGGATATCTCAACATTCTTGGGCCAATTTCAGGGTGCTTGTGTCAATGGTTAAAAGGAAAGACGTTCAGGCAGGATTCCCCATGATTCTGATGTGTAATTTGGTTTTTTTCCCTGCAATCTTTTTTTCTCTCTCTTTTTAAAAAGATTTTATTTATTTATTTGACAGAGAGATAGAGAGCACAAGTAGGCAAAGAGGCAGGCAGAAGGAGAGGGAGAAGCAGGATCTCCCCTGAGCAGGGAGCCCAATGCAGGGCTCGATCCCAAGACCCTGGGGTCTTGATCTGAGCTGAAGGCAGACGATTAACTGACTGAGCCATCCAGGCACCCTCCCTACGCTGTTATCTACTCATGAATTACTTCAAATTTACCTCAAGCCCTAACTCAGCTGATGGGGATCACTTGGGGGTAATTTGATGGGTACCTGTGGGACAGGATTTGTTGTACTCATGCATTTATTGGCTAATGACTAATTCAGACATCATTGCAGCCCTTAGTGGGTTGTAGGGTGGCTGACTTGAGGGTCATTTAATGACTTTTCCTGAATGTAGACATGTATATGACATATAATGGCAAATGGAATGTTCTTCTCTAGATGCCTCTGAAGGTGGGTTTGCCCCCTGTGTCCATTGTGCTTACTCCAATATCACAGTGTGGCCAGCCAGGCCAGCTAATACTTTGTATTTGGGTTGGATTTCTGAGCTTCTCTTGCCTGTTCCTTCACATTCATATTTACTTCTTATCAACTTGCAATGTTGATAAGACCTGTACTACTTCTTATCAACTTGACCAAAGAACTGCAGCGGCCTCATGCTCACAAGATACACTGATTTTCTCAATCCACACCACTGGTTAGATACAACAGTCCTTAGAGAACTCCAGAAGGCCTGCTGTAAACACCACTCTGGTATCATCAGATGGGTTTGGGAACCTGGGGTGAGAGGTGAGAACTGAGCCTCCAGTGATTCCAGTTGAGTCCTTTCCTCAAATATCTTCGGATTGCAGAACCCAAGGGGAAGAATGTTTCTACTAGAGGAAATGGGAAATGTCACTTCCAACTTCTACATCATTGTTCTTCCTTGACCCTTCAGGTGGTATGTAATATTTTGCATTTGTGATGTTTAAGATTAACCTTTAGTCTGTAGGGTTTTTTGTAAAGATTTTATTTATTTATTTGAGAGAGGGACAGAGAGAGTGAGCCAGCATGAGCAAGAAGAGGGGCAGAAGGAGAGGGAAAATCAAGCTCACCGCTGGGTAGGGTACCCAGTGTGGAGCTCGATCTCAGGACCCCAGGATTGTGACCTGAGCCGAATGCAAATGCTTAACCATCTGAACCACCCAGGTGTCCCCTAAGTTTTTTTTTTTTTTAATCATCTCTATGCCCAACTTGGGGCTTGAACTCAACCCCAAGATCAAGAGTCATACACTCTACCGAATGAGCTAGGCAGGTGCCCCCAGTCCATAGGTTTTTGAATTTCAAAGAATCACAGCAATTGTGCAGAAGCCATGAACTTCACCTAGAAGAACTTAACTCAAGGAGGCCTTGTGATAACAGTCTTTTGGGAGCTGAGCCTTTGGATTTGGCCTTGGCTTGGACATGGGATTGTTTTCATTGCTTTTAATATGTGCGCTTGTGCTTTTGCAAAGAATGTTACATATGGGGACACGTCAAAATGTGTCTGTACTCTGTTTGGCTCCTACAGGGTGGAAGGCAGTTGTCTCAGGCTGATCGGTGTCTCCAGCAGACACCTCTTCTCTGAGCTCTTCTCTTCAGTTTTCTGTATCACTGAGTTCCTGGCCACAGCTATTTGGTTTTCTCTTTGTCACTTACCTTGACTGAACCTTTCTCAGCCTTTGTCATATTAATTTTGGAATTTGGAACTAGACCACAGGCCCAAGTGGTATAGCCTGCTAAATCTCATATTATTAGTGAGAACATGATTGAGAAGGCCTACCACCACGTTCTCCTGAGCCCGCCTTGTTTCTGAGCTTGTGAAGCGTATTTGTTGCTTCTTTTGTGTGTGTGTATGTGTGTGTGTGTGTGTTTTATAAAATGCTCATGTCTTTTCAGTGATTTCTGTTATTGTCATGAAGCTCCTGCTTATAGAAAAATCTACAATGAATACAAGCATGATCTACAAGACCTGTGGCTCAGCCAAGTACATCACCCAATGTTCCAGGACAGAGCTCCCAGTTATATAAACGGACGCATCAGGGACAGAGATTCTGCGGCAAGCTGTGGGTTCTCCAGGACAGAGATGAAGTTTTCTTTTTTGTTAGAGTAAAAAAGTTAGTAGGTAATCTAATGCTTCCCTATGAGAAGTGGCCACTTCATGAAGGCATACTGGGAGGTTGTGGTGGTGGTAGGAGCGTCTTCTGCACCTGCTGGGGGAATGGCAGATCCACATGGTGCAGCAGATCAGTCTGGAAGTCATGGGAACAGGGACCAGGAAGCAACCAGTGGCACACAGTCAACACCGTGTCAAGCTTATAGTGGAATGTTGGCCCCTTGAGTTGGGACTATTTCTTGTTATGCCACTCTATCTGGTCTTACAAAGTCTTAGGGCAGAATCTGGAGAGGCAGGTCAGTGACAATTATCTGTGGCATTGTCCCTCAAAAAGATTAGTACATTCCCCACTACTTGTATAACATTTCCAATGAACTGAAATTGCATGTCCTCTGTGCAGCTTACCGTGATTCAAACATTCGTCAAATAGCCTTATCACTTTTGTCATTAAAATCCCACCCCGCTGAGGGAAGGGAGAGCAAGACTGTGACTGTCTGTTCTGCCTGAAGTTGCCCCCCTGGGGTGGAGGTAGGCAGTGGGACATCATGGGGCTCTCCCTGAGATTTCATGAGAATCTCAGGCTGTGGGCGTGAGCAGCTGTGTTCTTGCGTCCAGTCAAGAGGGGCCCCAGCTGCAGCATCTCCTGTCCTATGGGAGGGGTTCCTCAGCGTGCAGAGGGCAACGAACCTCACCTCCCAGTCTCCCATGGCAACTGGAACCGGATTGATAAATATCCCCATTGTTACCCTCTCTGTGCCAATGAGTGGGTTGTCCATGGCGTGGGAGCCACTCCTCCCCAGCTATGCTCGCCCTCACCGCTGACAGTACCCTGTCCCCATAGTGTGCGCCCCCTCCCCCAGAGAGTCTCAGGAAGCCTCTTCCGGGTGGTGAGTATCCTTGAGACCCTTGCCCCCCCACCTTGGACTGTGCACTTAGGCTACCCTCAGTTAAGTGTCCCTGATTTTGAAATTACCTTTTATCTTCAAAATCTACTGTAGATCTTGTTCCTAGGTATCTGATTAGAGGAAGTCCCTAACAAATTAATGGCATCGACACGGGCTTGAATATGGGGAAATACTCCATTTTACGAGAGTTTGAATCTGACCCAAAGGACTGAATTTAATTATGGGTCATCAGATAACAGGGAAGGCCAACGGGGAGGTACTGCAGTGTATTCCGGTGCCTGTCTCTGTGTGTTCCTCTCAATGACCTGTGGGAGCACCCATCATTATTCTTTAAAGGTGTGCTTATACAAATGAGGGGCAGACAATGATAAAACAGATAGTCAAATACTTTTTTTTAAATTTGTTAAGATTTTATTTATTTATTTGAGAGAGAGAGAGAGAGCGCGTGCAAGCAGGGAGAGTAGCAGGCAGAGGGAGAGGGAGAAGCAGGCTCCCCACTGAGCAGGGAACAAAATGTAGGACTCCATCTCCGTATCAGGGATCATGACCTGAGCCGAAGGCAGATACTTAACTGACTGAGGCACCTAGGTCCCCCTAACACACGCAACTTTGAGTCTAATAACCAGAGGTTGAGCACACTGACCAACGTGGAAATTTCCCTGGCAGGAAATCAATCACCTATAGTGACATCCAGTGTGCGTTAGATCATTAGCAGGACTGGAAGAATGTATTTTCCCCCAAGTTCACCTGTTCACACTGTTGCACATTTTCTTCATGCTACACACAGGGCCCAGAAAGCCTGCCGACCTACCCTCCCTTTTCTGAGGCCTGGTGAAGCAAGACCAAGAGTGCAGCTGCTGGTAATGTAGTGAAAGCTCCAAACACATCATGTTCCCTACCCTAATGGCCAGAAAACCCTTTTAGTCCCTTCAACAGGTTACATGACAGGCAATGAGCATCTGTCATCTCCCTCCCTGCTCATGGTAATCTATAGAGCTAGGTGTTGTGTTATTTCTCAGAGAAGTTAAGCTGATTACCTAAGGACACACAGCTAGTAAATTTCAGAGCCAAGATTGGAGTGAACACGTGTTTATAGATCTTGCATGCTCTTACCCACACAGCGCTCTGGGTTGTCATGGTATTTATTGGGGTGGGGCAGGAGATAGAGGAGTTTTTGAACATAATTTTTAATACCCTGTTAGTTAAGGGGATTTCTTTAAAAAAAAAAAAGGGTAGACAAATTCCACTTTATTTTTGCCATCTGAACCCAAGCACTTTAAATATTTTGCTGTATTTTCATTCTAGCCCTTCCTTTGCAGAGTTATAATTATTTATGTATGTATTTTCATGAAGTCTACTGTGTAGGCAATTTTTCTGTGTTTTCACTCAACATATCATAACATTCTCTGTGTTATGTACTTATTTTTATAATCTGACTTTTTCATTTCTTTTAAAAAATAGCACTGTATTCTTTCTGATTATAAAAGTGGTTCATTTCCCTCTGAAGTGAATTCGAAATTCAGAAAGGCACAAAGAAGATAATAAAGAATGAACTCTAATTTCACCATGCAGAGAAAACCATTTGAATGCTTTTTTTTTTCATTTTTAAGACATTTTAAAATATTTTGATGTATTTCCTTTCCGTCTTAATGTTTCTTTACATAGGCACATATTTTTCTTCAAACAAAATTGGAATCATAATGCACACACAATATTTTGATCAGGCTTTTTTTTTCCACTTACAATATTATAAATATTTTCCCGTGTCATTAAAACACCATTTTTAATGCTTGCGTGACACGATGGCATATAGAGAACCATCATTTATTTAATTCATTATCTAATTTTGAATGTTTGGTTTCCAAAAATTTTAAAGTACTATTGGTGTAAATACTTTTTCAAATAAACCTCTTTCCAAGTTTCTCTGTTTTTAGAAAGATTTTATTTAATTTAGAGAAAGAGAGTGCGGGGGCATGTGAGTATGGAAAGGGACAGAGGGAGAGGGAGAAAATCTCAGACTCTGCTGAGTTTGGAGCCCAAGTCTGGGCTCATTCCCACCACCTGGAGATCACGACCTGGGCTCAAATTAAGAGTTGGACGCTTAACCAAGTGAGCTACCCAGGCATTCCCTTTTTCCAAATTTCTGATTATTACCTTACTTATTTATTTTTAAGGATTTTATCTATTTGTATGACCCAGAGAGAGAGAGTGAGTGAGCACAAGTTGGGATGGGGTTGGGGGAAAAGGCCGAGGTAGAGGGAGAAGCAGACTCCCTGCTGAGCAGAGAGCCTGACGCAGGGCTCAGTCCCAGGACCCTGAGACCAAGACCTGAGCCAAAGACAGAGGCTTAATGACTGAGCCACCCAGGCACCCCATCATCTGTTTTGATTATATGATCTCTAAGCTTATTTCAGCTCTGAGGCCCTCTGAATTAAATGGAGAAAGTTGCTACAGCCACAGATAAAATCAACTTACTAATCTTTTCTTATTATGTTTTGGCTGTTGGTATATGTTTAAGAGGAGGTTTTTGGGGGTAATTATTTTATTTATTTATTTTACAGAACTAGAGAGAGAGAGAGAGAGAACGAACAAGCAGGGGAAGCAACAGGCAGATGGAGAGGAAGAAGCAGACTCCCCCATCAAGCCGAAGGTAGATGCTTCACTGGCTGAGCCACCGGGGCACCCCTGAGAGGATTTCTTTTCTTTTTTTTTTTTTTTTAAGATTTTATTTATTTATTTGACAGACAGAGATCACAAGTAGGCAGAGAGGCAGGCAGAGAGACAGAGAGAGGGAGAAACAAGCTTTCTGCTGAGCAGAGAGCCCGATGCGGGGCTAGATCCCAGGACCCTGAGATCATGACCTGAGTCAAAGGCAGAGCCTTAACCCACTGAGCCACCCAGGCGCCCCCCTGAGAGGATTTCTTAAAAGGCAGAATGCAGGTAAAGTAAGCAGATTAAGTTACTGTATTTTGTGAAATAATTCGTTTTCATTTTTCTGTGCTCCCAGGTGGGGGATGAAAAGTAGTCAATACAGAAATTTCAAAAATAACAGAGATAAGTTGTCATTTACCAAAATTCTAATGTCTTTGCAAAACTTTCATCTATATTACTTATTTTCTTTAACTACTTTCCCCTAATTTGCTTTAAAGAGAATGTACAGGGAGCCAGTGGTTGGACTACGGAGGGTTACCTGTCCATCTTCCCACTGCATGCCAGGGCAGAATGCAACAGAAGCTAGGATGTGGGGTGTTGTCTCTTAATAAGATAGTCTTGGGGGGCCCAGGAAGCACCAGATCTACTTCCACAACTAGGCTAATACCTTTTCTCGGTCTCCTGGTAGAGGGCACCTCCCCAGGGCACTTTTGCCTCTGAACCTAAGGCAGTATGTGGCTAGTTTAACCCAGGGTGTCCCAGACCCTGTTGTCTTCACTGGGGGGTGAACGTGTGTGCGCATGTGTGTGCAAAAACACAGATCCCCAAGCACAGCTGCCCAGATATTCGTTAAGTGGGGTAGGACAGGCAAATCAGCATAGCAACCAGCTTCCTAGGTGATTCTTTTTTTTTTTTTTAAAGATTTTATTTATTTATTTGACAAAGAGAGAGAGAGAGATCACAAGTAGGCAGAGAGGCAGGCAGAGAGAGAGAGGGGGAAGCAGGCTCCCTGCTGAGCAAAGAGCCTGATGCAGGGCTGGATCCCAGGATCCTGAGGTCATGACCTGAGCCGAAGGCAGAGGCTTAACCCACTGAGCCACCCAGGTGCCCCTTCCTAGGTGATTCTGATGCAACCGGGCAGCTGGCTAGCACTTGGCAGCCACAGACAAGTCCAAATTGTGTAGATGGGGAAAGAGAGTCCAAGAAAGTTTTAATGGACTCTCTCAAAGTCGTACGGTTGTTTTCAGTGAAGATGAACACGACTCTTTGTGCCTTCCGATTGGATGAAAAACGGGGTAGCTGCAAAATTCAACCCACGAAAATAGAGGGGCCACCAGAAGTGTAGGCTCGCAGGAGAGACAAAACGAGAGAACATTCCGGAGGAGGGGGGGGAAGGAACAAAGTGTTTTAGCATTTTGCTATGACACCACATGGAACAAACTTTTGTAACTAATTTTGCTTATTTGGCTGACTGGCCTAACATCTATTTTGGCCAGCTTTCCCCACCTCACTTTGAACTTCACAGGTTTTATATACTGCAGTGGGGCAGAGAACCTTCTGACAGTAATTATTTGGCATTATTCAATATCAGTGGAATATTTATTAACATGACATGATGACTAAATGCAATGTGATGTCCTGGCTTGGATTCTGGAATGGGAAAAAAGACATTAGCAGGAAAACTAGGGAAATCTGAATAAAGTCCGTGGTTTAATGAATCATAATTTACCAATATTAACTTCCTAGTTTTGACAAATTACCTTTGTTATGTAAGATGCTGATATTAAGGGCAACTGGATGACAGGTATATGGGAACTCTCTAACTTCCCCATAGGTGTAAATTCACCGCCAAATAAAAAAGGTTGTTTAAGAGGTAGGCTCTGGTAAGAACTAACCAGAGCAGTCAATGAAGCAAAGAGATACTGTTCATCAAAGGACTGATTCCTCCCACACTGAGGGGAAAATCCTTTAGGGAGATGACTGCTAGGGTGGGGAGGAAAGGATACTTTGATTTTGGGAAAATCGAATGATGCTTTTTTTTTTCTTTGATAGCACATTCTGTTTGCGCAATTTTCACCGACGGTAACTGTATTCCATTTAAGTAATCAGCAAAAACTGGAACAACCGCACGATGGGGCTTGTATACACTAAGCTATGGTGGATAAACAGCTTGAGCTGAAACACAACTGTTCCTTGTATGCTTTCTGTAACAGAAAATATTTTTTAAAGCAATATGTTGCAAAGGTTAGTCATCTCCATCGGGTCGCATTGGCTTGCCTGGAAGAGCGTCCCACAGTCAGTATTGTAGGATGCGAGGGGCTCGAAGGTTTCCAACCTCATGTCCACTTCCCACCTTCCTTCTGCGGTGCCTGAAGCATCCCCATAGTTTATTCCTTCATTCAATAAACATGCACCAAATATGTTAATAACAGCTGAAACTGAAGGAATATTTATTATGGGCCAGGTGATTTTCACGAATTCTTGTAATTCTGCCAGTGAGCTCATGAGGCAAGGATGAGTTATTATCTTTGCTTCTGCAGATGGGGAAAGTAGGCCTCAGGCTGCTTAAGCAAGCTGTCAGCAGTCAGACGGGAGCTGGGGGCAAGGGGCAGCACGGTGGGCTGGAGTCCCAGATGTGAGAGTCAGCCCCAGAGGGGCGGTCACCTCAGTCACAGGGAAAGCAGACATCTCTGAGGGGAAGGAGAGGAGAGGTGAGAACAGTCTTGAAGATGCCACATGCAGGCAGTGTGAGATGGAGAAGGGGTTGGTTGGAGGGTAAGCAGAGACCAGCAGTCGTCAATCCTACAGATACTAAGTGGGTAGAGAATTTCACCAAGTCAGCACGTGCTTCTCCAGCTGTGTGGGAGAACCGAGAAGAGGCAGCGGCATTCAGTTCCAAGATGGCCACTTAGGTCATTTGAGCATTCGCCAGGAGCTGGCCAGTGGGAGGATTTGAGCTCAGGCCATGGCAGGGATCAGACCCAGGCTCAGGAGTAAGGAGTCAGGGGACAGTGAGAGGGAGCCAAGAGAGGGCATGTTGCCCATTGGTTTGGTGGGGAATGGAAGGACAGAGCAAGGACAGGGCTGGTTAGAAGACTTTTTGAGGTTGAGAAGCTCTGAGAAGTGGGGATTTGCTGGAGCCTTGAGACTGTGCTGCCCTGTTAGAAGGACGTGCATCCCTGAGGTGGCTGGCCCCTGAGCAGGTGGGATGGGGTGATCAGGGGACCCCAGCTGGGGCTGCCCCTCCATGAGAGAACATTCCTTCTCCTTCTTGTTGTGTGCTCCCTTCTTTCTCCTGCGTTCTACAGAAGACAGGAGGGCTCAGGTGTCACTGAGGTCTGAGACAATGTGGTCTCTCAGTGGCTAGGGTGGCCCCAAGGATGCTGTCCCCTACCCCAGGGGGTGGCGGCGGGGGCTACATCGGTGGGCTGAGTCAAAGACGAATGTCCTCTTGGTCATGATTAGGGCCCATTTTGGATCAGCAGGTGCGATTTCACCAAGGGTTTCTGCTGTTAGCCTTTTAGCAGCACCGCAAATGACGTTATTCCACTGATCATTAGATTACTTCTCCTAACATCATAATCACAAGCGCATCCTACATGCGCATCCCTCTTCGCTTACGGTAATCAGTTTTAATGACACTTGCTTTGGTTTCTTTCATAAATCACGCATGTTTATGAGATAATGGAGGAGAAACATCTAATTTTGATCTAAGACAAATGAAAATTGAATGCACATGTCTTTTAATGTATTTTTGTTGGCTTGCCATGCCCGTTACTTAAAGAGGAAAAAAATATCTCCTGGCTTCTCTTTTAGAAGTAAATGAGTCAAAAGTTCAGTGGATTTTGAATACCAAAGCACTCTCTATAATGTACTGTAAACAAATAGCAAATGTTACTCCCCCTGAGTGGGGTTTGCACAAATAACAATTGAATGGAAATCAGTGGTTGTAAGTAGTGTGTGTAATGCCCTCCCAGTGTGTTAAGGAGGAAAATCTTAACACCATACCCTCTTTACAGGAGCAGAATCAAACTCCAAACCTGCAGAACTGTCAGCAGAAAAAAGAATGGCAATTTCTTCCATTCAAAAAAAACCTATATGGAATCCTACTAAGTGCCACTCGATGTATAGAGATGAATAAAACACACTGAGCGGATGGCATGTTCTAGTTGAGGAAGCAGACATGTATACGAATTTATTCACTAGATCATGTCAGGTGTCAGGATGATGAAAGTTACAAGGCGAAATGAAGTAGTAGCTGGAGCAGTCTACTGGTGGTGATGGTGGCGCATGTGCAGGCGTGCTCACCTGTGTGTGTGTGTGTGCGCGCGTAGAATGGTGGGATTGGACAGACGGTTTCACAGAGATTGTGTGGTGGTGGTGGTGCTTGAGCTAAGTCCATACTGATGAATTGGAATCCCCAGGGAAGGAAGAAGAAGAAAGACACCTTGCCAATCTTTCCTCATTTAGGACTATTCTCACTGCTCTGGGATTTTTCTTTCTCCAAAATTAGGTCCAAACTCAGTGTGGCATGGGAAGCTCTTTAAGATATGGTCCCAGATGGGGGTGCCTGAATGCCTAAATCAGTTAAGCATCCAACTCTTGATTTTGACTGAGGTCAGGATCTCAGGGTTGTGAAATCAAGCCCTGAGTCTGGCTCCATCCATTCCCCGGCCAGGAATCTGCTTGAGATTCTCTCCCTTTCCCTCTGTCCCTCCCCCTGGTCTCTCTCTCTCTCTTTCTTTCTCCAAATAAATAAGTAAATAAATAAAATCTTTAAAAAGTAATAATGTAAAGTAAAATATGGTCCAGGACTACCTAAGGGACCCTCTGGGTCCCATACTCTGTCTCACTGAACATTTCTTAGTATTTCCAGAACACACTCTTCCACAGTTCCTCTCTTTTGCACGGATGATTCCTATCACCTGAAATGTTCATTGCCCTGTTTTCAACTCGGCAAGGAGACTCAGGGTGAGAGAACATCTTAGCAACACCCCCACAGAGTTCTAAGAGCTGGTGTAGGCACAGGTGTTGAGCTCTCCACTCTATCTTCTGACCAACCTAATGGGGATGTGGTTCTGCTACCCAGGTCTTTTCCATAGAGAGATGGCTTCTCAGCATGCACTCACTCCCATCCCTCCATAGACGTTTTCGAAGCCCTTTGTCTCCAGGCTTCTGAAGCTAACCACCATAGGGAAACAGAGGTAGAATAACATTTTCCTCTGTCCTCATCACAGAAAGGCAGATTATAATTTTCTGTTAAGATTGCCCGAAACATAAACTTTACATTTTGTTTCTCTCCTTATCAAAAAATTGCCCTTGGATAATTAAGGCAAGGTTTGGACCTTATTACCAAAACTAAAACAAAAATAAAAGCAAAACCAAACCAAAGCCCTGAAACCTTTCTATTTTTAATCTTGCCCTTTTAAGCCTTTCCTGAATGAATGCAAAACCTTTGGACTGAGATGTCTTTTGCCCTGTCCATTTCAGCTTGAGTTCTAGGTGCCCCATTACTTCTTCCTCGAGGTTTCTTGCAGTAGAACTAGAGCGAAATAAGGTAATGATTACAGAGTTGATATGATGGGCCTAGAAGAAGAAATCTGGAATAAAATCTTTTGAAAGCATATTTTTCTCCATTATAATAGATTTTACTGCTATTAAGAATTAGTACACGATGGCTCCCACAACTGGATGAATTACATAAATGCTAGTGTCAACATTAGACACCATTTAGAAGAGGTATGGAGAAGCATTTTCTGTTTTTAAATGTCAAAATCATTTCTCATCTACCAGGTAATAACTTTTCAATTTTCTTTTCACAAACACAGTACATTGTCAGTGCTACTGAAGTCATAATTGATTTCACAGCTCTGAAAGCATGGAAGCCAAGGAGCCTCCATTATAACCTAGGACTTGAAAATATGAATAAGATGCCACTTCTCCAAGAATCACAAGATCGATAGATGGCTACAGCAAACAGAACTGAACCATGCAGTCACTACATAATCTTGGCTTTGGATGAGTGCCGGATGGCAGTGAAGTGGGTCTTAAGTGACCACCAAAGGCTCAAATGAGTTGCTTAGTAAAAAAAAAAAAAAAAAAAAAAACATGGTTCTTTCAATTAAATGTCAAAGACGATTACATGGGAAAACAGCAGAGAGCTCCATAAGTAGGGCAGAAAGATTACATTTCACTAACCTAACACTCCGTTACCAAACTTCCTGTCCTCTGGAGTTTTGACAGCAACTTAGCTCTTCCAGGAAAGCAGGACATTCCACATTCATGAAAAGGCACAATAAAATGGCTTTGGAGTAAATGTCACTTTCCAGATAATCCGTGGGTAAGGTAAGGTCAGAGAAACATGAAATGGCAGGATTCTTCTGTTTTTGATCTCTCAGCCAACGTTGAGATCCCTGTTGAAATTCTTGAACCTTAGCATCATCTTTTTGGTAAAAAAATAAAAATAAAAATAAAAATAAAAATTCCAACAACCATGACTCTTTTTAAAAAAGATTTAATTTATTTGAGAGAGAGTGAGAGAGAGAGAGAGAGTGTGTGTGTGTGTGTGTGTGTGTGCAAGCGCACAGAGTGAGAAGCAGACTCCCCAATGAGCAAAGAACTCGATACAGGGCTTGATCCCAGGACCCTGAGATCATGACCTGAGCTGAAGGCAGATGCTTAACCGACGAGCCACCCAGGTGCCCCAGCAATCATGACTCTTAACTGCAGAACGGACAAATCCTTTACCATTTTCACTGGCTCTGTTTCTCTCCCCTGCCCCCATCCTTTTGGTCACTGCTTCTTGGTCCAATGCCTAGCAACTATGACAAATTCAGGCAGCAGTCTTTGGACATGATGTACATGGCTGGGGTCCCCTCGTGGTTTGGAAGACCCCAACTGTTTGCCCCCTGAATTTGGTCCAGAAGTTGGACTAGACCAGCATAGTCCCTGTTCATAGCTAGACCTATAGAGAAAACTTGGAAAGAAGCTGTACTTAGGCAGAGCCCAGAGGTTTGTCCACTACCCTCAAGAGAAACCAACAAGTAGTTCTTATCATGCCCACAACCAGCCCAGGGCGAACCAAGGCAAACTAAGAAGGAGGGTAAATTTGTCTTTGTGATTCCTCTGCCTAACCTCTAGGGACCGCTTATCTTTTCTCTTTTGTATCCTTGGCCCAGGTACCATGAAAAGCACCTAAAATTATTGAGACATACTTCCCAAACTCTTTTAGGGAACACTAGATCAGTGAAAGATTAAAAGACATCGCAATGCCTGGCAGGCTCAGTCAGAAGAGCATGCTACTTTTGATCTCGGGGTCATGGGTTCGAGCCCTATATTGGGTGTAGAGATTACTTTAAAAAAAAAAATAAGTAAGTAAGCTCCTCAATAGGCTTTTTGTGAATAACACACTCCCTGACATGTTTGGGAAACGCTTTATAATGTGCTGTATCCTCCTATGGGATATGTACAATGCCCATCAGCACTAAAGATTTTAAGAAGCTTTAAAAACATTTTTTTTTTAAGAAATCCTGCAATTGCAAGTACCTATTTCTTTTATTTAACTCAGATTTTTGTACCTCTATTTGACCATGGCACCATTCCTTTTATGTTATAGCCAATAATGTATTGTGAAACCACTATTCCGTGGAGTCAGCTATAGATGAAGAGAAATTTCCCAAAGGACCTGCAAGCATTTTGATGTCACTTGGAAATTTTGTGAGGATTGGCACCTTCTAACAGAATTGTGATTTCATTTAATTCATCTGTGCAGACATGTAACTTTCTTTCTTTCTCCGTGGCTGATCTCAACCTGCTCAAGAACCCTCACTTCCATGGATGGAGGCAATTAGGAAACACTGCCCCTTTAAGGTGACTCAGTATCTCCTGGCTGAAAACTAAATCACTAGGATAATTAATTACTCTTTGCTTCCGCATTTCAACTCAGTTCATGCAAAGTTCAGTATCAGGGCTGCTCTCGAGAATTGTTTCCTGCACCCTTCCTCCTCCTCCTTCGTTTCCTCCCTTCTTCTGTCTTCCTCCTCCACTTCTTCCTTCTCTCCTCTTCCCCCTCTTCTCTTCCCCTTCCCACTTCCCTTCCTCCTCTCCCGCCTCTTCCTCAGGACTGTGCTGTTTTGCAGGAAGCAACTCCCCGGAAGGGCGAGTAGGGCTGTCCTTATCGTGTGGCAGAACAGAGAGTGTCATTGGAAGACCGCCATATTCTTTGGAGGCATACAGGGGAATTGAGTCAACTAGAATCTCTCTCTCTCTCTCTCTTTTTTGGCTAGGGAAAGTATATGCAGTCAAACGCTCTACCACTGAACTATACCCTCTCTGGGGAAAATATATGTTAGAGATAAAATATCAGTGGGTGACTGGGCCCTCACATTATTCAAGGTAGCTGTAAGAAATAAATAAAAGTCTTTTACAAATGTGCTTTAATCTGGGAAGTAGACCAGACCCCAGCACACTGAATATTTCATGGGTATCAGCCATAATGCCGTGCCATTGCAGAGAAGTTGAGAAACACATCATGTTTAATTATTTTCCATTTTATTGTAGGATGCTTTGATCCAACTTATTTACAAAGCTGGTGAAAAGCCCATATATCTCAGATGACAGCAGACTGAACAATAGGGAAGGTAGTGGAATTTTTTTGTGTAAATACAAATTAAATTAACCCATGGAACCTGTTATTTATATGATGCAGGGTCTGACTTCATGATCCTGTAAGATGCCTGCTATTTGTGATCACATCTCTTTGTGTTCTGCGGGGTTGTTCAAAAAGTAAGCTAACAAACATGATCTTTTTAAATGATTATTTAAGGAAATTTATTTGTTTTAAACAGGCCAACTACTACAGTAGGTATATTTGATCCGTATTTCATTGTTACGTTTTCACGTGATCTACTAGATCCAAATGTCTATTGTTAAGTGGGAAAGAAGTTGCCCACCCTATGGGAAGGGGGGGCGTTTTTTTTTTTTATCTCTAAAACACATCCTGTCTTTTAACAGATATATTTTATCAACTGAAAATCTAAGAGAACATCATACAAGGGAAGAAAGCAGCTCGTCTCTACAAAATCCAACAAGTTATATGGATTTCTGGTGCAGACATTTTTTGCACTCACAGACCTGGACAGTTAGCTGGGGCTCATGCGTTTAAAGAAGCAACACATGAACTAAGGGTATCGAAAAAGCAAGCCCCATAGGTCTCTCTCATCCCCGGTGGGCGTGTTACCTCTCTAACCAAATACTGGGTAAGGCTCCCAGTGACTGGGAGCATTCACTAACCATTAGAAAAGCAAAGTCTTGGGGTGTCTGGGTTGCTCAGTCAGTTAGACATCCAACTCTTGATCTCAGCTCAGGTCTTGATCTCAGGGTCATGAGTTCGGACCCCATGTTGGGCTCCATGCTTGGAATGGAACCTACTTTAAAAAAAAAAGGGAAGAAAAGCAAAGACTTAAAACTGACTTTCTAAACAATGTTCCTAGAACATTGTAGAACAGTATTTCAGTGTTGTCCTCAACGCTCTGAAGCCTGGGCTGGATTTGATCATTGGCATAGACAGTGTTGACTATGCAGACTTGAGGCTCACAGCGTGCTGGTTGCCCACCCCAGCTCTGTAACAGACTGGTTCTGTGAAGCTGGCAAGTGATTTAACCGCAGGTTTCTTTTAAAAAGACCTTTATTTATTTATTTGAGAGACAGAGAGACAGAGCATGGGCTTGGGTTGAGAGCTGAAGACCCCTTGGATTTGACTGCAAAATGTGTGTGTTTACTTTTCTCCAGAGAAGTCCTTGGGGTCTCATTGGCTTTTCAAACCTGGGCTCTTTCATAACCCACCCAGGGTCGGGGAGGGCTGCTCTTGTCTCTTGAAGAATCCTTTGCTTCCTGCCTAGAAACTTTATCTGGAGATCCAGACCTCTTCATCGTTCTTTGCCTCCCCAGGGCCAAAAGTGTCTGTTCAAGCCTAGACCTATTCCCCCAGTTCTGTTCTCTTGGCATTACCCTTGCTCTCATTTCCAACCTGCCTTTTCAAAAACCTCCCTTCTGACTGCCACATTTTATCCCAAAATGTGGCTGATGCTGCTCTGGGTTCCAGCAGACTGCTCTCTGCTGCCCCCACTTGTTCAGAACGACAGGGACCGAGGAGGATTGCTTTCCTGTGGGTAATACTTGGGCAATCTTCATTGGGAATATAGCTGGCTGCGCTCGGCTTCAAGAATGCATTGTGGGGTTGGCTCTCCCCCATGGGCATGTGATTACATGCTTTATTTCCAGAGCTCCAGAAAAGAGTTCCTTTGAACATTCCTTTGAAATGGAGGATATTCTCCCACTGCTCGATGCCCAAGATTTTAGACTCAGAACACTGTTTTAACTGAAGGTTCTGACCCATGTGCAAGTGTACACGGAGCAAGGGGGATTGCCACTCACCCACACTGCAGTGTGAATGAAGGAGGTTTTAGGAGGGCACTGAGCCCACGAGGTAGGAAGTGTAGATCCACAGGGGATGGGGATTGGTATGAGGTAACTGAACGTCAACTTCTGATTTTCCACTTTTCACAGGGTCTGTTTGGATCTGGGTAAGCGTTGTAAACATGTTGGAATCACGAGTGCTTCCTGCGATCCTTTCCCTTTGTCCCTGGCAGTGAAGGGCAGGGGAAGGGACAGGGACTGCTGTTTGACTTCCAGCTCTAGCTGCTTTGCTGAGAACAGAGGGGAGGTATGTGCTCCTGTTTATTGAGCACCTGCTAGCTGCCAGTTACGAGGTGTCTCCATGTCATTTCAGCATTTGCTCTTGAAGAGGGCTGAAATAACTTACCGAGAAAAACCAGGGCATGCTGAGAGAGAAGGGAAACTAAGGCAGAAGAAGATAGTGAGAACCAGCCAAAAGATAAAAAGCAAGCTCCCTTAGCCGTCCTGTTCTCTTCGTTAGTATCTCCCTTTCAACAGGGAGAGAATCTCCCTGTGAAGCTGAGAATCAGCATCAATGACTTCCCCAAGATCCAACCCGCTTTATGGTAGAGCAGAACTTAGGTTCTCTTAGAGAAGCCATACACCCTCCTTTTTTTTTTAAGGCACATTTTATGATTTAAAAAAATATTTATTTTTTTCTAGTAATCTCTACACCCCTTGTGGGCCTTGAACTCATGACCCCGAAATCAAGAGAGTTGTATGCTCTACCAACTGACCCAGCCAGGTGCCCCCTCACCTTCTTGTACCAACATGGCATGTGAAAGGGAGAAGCGGGGGGATGTCTGACTTGGCTTGGGTATATCTACAGGTGGACATCAGGTGTTACATGACAGGTACATATATTTCCAGAGGAACTGAAACAGGAAGGGAAACATCATGGGATAGAGTGTCTCATTCCTCCTTGACAGCTGCCAAGATACCAAAAAAAAAAAAAAAAAAAAAAGTGAAAGGAAAAAAATGAAGGAAAGAAAGAAATCAAGGCAGCTGGGATGCATACATTGTAGAGAGCTCAAAAGATAAAAATGATAGTCTGGCTTGGAATTTATCTTAATGAGCAAGACTCAATCAATGGAAAGTGACAAATGGGATAATTTAAAGTTCAGGTTATCTTCTTCTGTTTCTTTGTATAAAAGAGAACGAACTTTTTGATCATTTTTTGCTCAGCTGTAATATTCTGCTGCATAAAGAAGATTGAACACCGAATACCACATTAATATGTTATTGGCATCTTTCTTTTTTCATATCCTACATGTTGATTGTAAAACCGTCCAGAGAGACTGATAGCTGTAATATATTACCGTTTCTCAACTTCAGATTAATTTCATAACAGCACAGTAGAGCCCTCCTGTGCTGAGCCAAATATTCTCTGCTCCAAGAAGTAACTCGAAGTAGGTAATATTCTTTTTCTTTGCTCCTTTGAAACCCTGGGTCTGGTTATTTTCTTTATTGGATAGCCTATCTAGACTTTACTTCCTTGTGATCCATTACCTGCTTCAGTCATTACCACCTCCTCTGAAATGTCCAATCCTCCAGCAGGTTGATTGAGGGCCTCTCTGCACTTGCCCCAGGGGTGGGCACTGCAAATCACAGAGGGAGCTGGGAACCCGAGTGTGAGATGCGCAGTTCGCATCTCCAGAGTTCCCATTCACATTCAGAGTTCCAGCTTGAGTCAGTGGGCCCGTGGAGACACGGCCTAAGCCAAAGACCACATGGAAGAACAAGTCAAGGTGAAGTCTGATGACTGTAAGAGCGAGAGTCCTTCTGTCCCCTAGTCCAAGCTCCTCTACCTGAAGAGAGAGGGTAAGAGTGCACTGTTCCTTCTTCATTACTTGGGGACAGGGGGCTGTGAAGAAAGAGACAAGACCTGGCACCTTTTTCTCCCACTGTGAGTCTCAGGTTCCCTCCAGCTGTCATAATCAAAGGATCAAAAATAAATTCCATTCCTCCACCTCTTTCCTCTCAAGCTTTGCTGTCCAACATGGTAGCCACCAACCACATGTGGCCATTTAAATTTGAGTTAAGATTAAATCTAATAACAATGATTTGTAATTAAGTTGGATTAAAAGATAATTCCTCAGTCCCACTAGCCACACCTTAAGTGCTCAGTAGCCCCAGGTAGCTAGTGTCTGTGGCATCAGAGAACACAGATATAGAATATTTCTGCTGTGGCAGAAAGTTCTCTGACAACTCTGCTTGTGACCCCAACTGACTCCAGTCTTGAAGGCCAAGCAGCGTATTCATTAGTTGTGGTGAGAAGGGAAGATATTTTAGAACAGAATTTGCAGGAGCAAATGCATATTGTTTTGATATGGATTTATAGTGCTCTAGGAAAAGAGCATTTTTTTTCTCATTTCTCTCAATTTTTTGAGAATTTTCTCAATTCTCAATTTTATAGGTAAACCCAGAAAAGAATTTAGGGTGTTCTAAAAAAAAGTGTGATACAACCATGTAAAGTAAAATAAAAAATGAGGTAGGGGAGTTTGAACAGGTATAAATGCATAATTAAATCTTTTCCCACAATTAACTTCAGAAAACACTTTTTTTTGCTGTGTCTTATTGTTTGATTTAGAAAATATCACTATAACTGTAAAAATAATGTATTATAATTAATAATAATAACTAAAGTTTATATCTTGGGTTAGCATTTATTTGTCCATTTGGTAAATATTTTGAAACACCTGCTATGTGGCAGACACTCTTCTAGGACTTTGGGAATATATCAGTGCATGAACAGTGATACCTGCCATGCAGAAGCTTATGTCCTAGTGGGTGCACATAGGAAGCAAACAATAACCATCATAAATGCATAAATACATGGAATATTTGGGAGTGATAAGTTCCATGAGAAAATAGAGCTCACAAAGAGATAGCCACAATACTTGGTGGTAATGTTAGCAGTTCAAGCAGGCAGGGAGATTAGGCATGTTCTCCTAGATCCTTAGGCAGGGGTAAAATCCATATTTTGTAGCTGTACAAAATAAGTCCCAGGTTGGCCAAAATTATATATATACACAAATTTATAATATGTCTTTCTTGGTAAGGCTGTGCCCCACAAGGTATGCTCCTACAGTTTTCATGAGATTGCCCCAGTGGAGGACAATACAGCAGCTAATTCGTTGCCCTTGATCATAGCAACTCCACTTCCAAATTTCTGTGTCAGTCAGGACAGGCTGGGTTATTTTGTGATGAAGGAACTCCAAAAGCTTAGCTCCTTATAGCAAAGAAATGTTTATTTCTTATACGTACATATGTTCACCCAAAGACCTGTCCCTCACTATATGGTTGAATCTCACGAACATAATGTTGAGTGAAAGAAGCCAGACATAAAAGAGTAAACACTGGGGTGCCTGAATAGCTCAGTCGGTTGAGCATCTGCCTTCAGCTCAGGTCATGATCCCAGGGTCCTGGGATCGAGTCCTGCTTTGGGCTTATTGCTCAGTGAGAAGCCTGTTTCTCCCTCTGCCTGCCATTCCCCCTGCTTGTATTCTTTCTCTCTCTCTCTCTCTCTCTCTCTGTCTCTCTCTCTCTCTCTGACAAATAAATAAAATCTTAAAAAAAAAAAAAAGAGTAAATACTGCATGTGGTAGACCAACTTCCAAAATCACCCTCCACGTTTCCAGCTGCCTGGTATACATACCTTTCCTAGTCATTCGGTCAAACAGAAATCTACGTAATATGGTAAAGAAATTTTTCAGATTTCACTGAACTCCCACACCAGTGACCCTTAAGATAGAAAGATCATGTAGGTGGGCTGGACCTCATTCGCTGGTTTTTTTGAAAGGAGAGCATGTTCTTTGGCCGCCTGCGGAAGAGGAAGTCAGAGAGTAGAAGCACAAGGGAGACTGACAGAAGAGAAGTTCTCTGTTGCTGGCTTTTAGGCAGAGGAGGCCTCGTGACAAGGAATGCAAGGGGACTCTGTTCACTGAGAATGACTCCTGGTCAACCAGCCAGCAAGAAAGCAGGGGCCTCCATCCCACAGCTACAAGGCAATGGATTCTGTCAACAATCAGTGAGCTGGGAAGAGGAGCTTGAGTCCCGATGAGACCCCAAGCCTAGCTGATTCCCAGATTTGAGGCCTTAAAGGCTCTGAGAAGAGAGTTCAGCCATCCACACTGTGCCTGGACTTCAGATCTACAGAAACTGAGAGGATAGATTTGTGTTGTTTGAATCCACAGGGAGTTCGTGGTAATTTTTTACATGGCAATATGAAACAAATACACTGTGATTCGATTTACATGAAGTACAAAAGCAGACACAACTAATCTGTGCTGATGTAAGTCAGAATAGTGGCCACCGTTGGAGGTGATGGGGAAGGGGTAGAAGAGGGGTTCTGGGGGGTAATGGTAGTATTTCTTGACACAAGTGCTGGTTACATGTGTGTTCAGTATGTGAAAATTCATTGGACTGTACACTTATCCTGTGTTCACTTTTCCATACGCTTATTTCCATATGCACTCCAATAAAATATTAAAATGTGCATTTTGTTTTTTCAAACCCACACAAAGAATATTGTGTGTGTGTTTTAAAGATTTTATTTATTTATTTGAGAGAGAGAGGGCGCACACATGAGCAGAGGGAGCATAGTGAGAGGGAGAAGCAGACTCCCTGCTGAGCAGGGAGCCGGACTTGGGGCTCTTGGGGTTCAATCCCAGGACCCAGGGGTCATGACACCAGCTGAGGGAAGACGTCTAACCAACTGAGCCACTCAGGTGCCCCAACACTGTGTATTTTTATATGCATACTCATATGTGAACTTGCTTACAAAAAAACCCCCCAACCTGCAAAACAAGCTAAAAACAGTAATCACCCCCAGGGGAAGAGAATGGGATTGTATGGAGGTCAAGAGATTTTCTGTGTTGTCTATGATGTTCAAACAACTTTTACAGAATTTTCAGTCATCAATTATTTGGGTAATTAAAAACATGAAGATAGAAGAAATAGTAAAACGTATGTATAGGTCCAATGACTTGTTTGAGCAGAGTAATTCTTGTCTGGAGTGCACAGAGACATTCTCCCCAGGATTTGAAGAACACTAAGAAGGACCCAGCCATCTCTTAGATATCTTTTCTCCTGTAAAAGGTGCTTGACATACATTATCTCTTTTATTTCTCACACATGTTCTCTGAGATAGTTAATCAGCATCGCCCTCATCGTAGAGAGGACGAAACAGGCTCTGGATGGCTAAGTACTTGCCTAAGGTCACAGAGCCAGGAAATGGTAGAATAGAGATCCAAATCTTGGTCTGACCCCAGGGAACATGCTCTTTTCCAGACCGTTACCTGCTCCTCCAATGGTCGGATTGATTATTAGGTTGGTAGAAGTCACTGTATTATGATTCATTCATTCATCTGAGGTTGAGCTTTGGGGAGGGGAGTCCTCTGAGCCCCTCACACCTTGGTGGAAACCAGTACTCGTCAGGTTACATTCTTCCCTCATAGGTGCTGCAGGCATGGGTGGGGAGTCTGGGAGAGCGGAGTCGACAGAGAAAGGAAGACACTGTGTCCCAGACGGAGTTGGCTTGGACACCTCTCAAAGTTCCTTAGGGGTGGCTGTCTGCTTAGGGTGACTCAGTCTCCTCCCAGGGGCTTGGCTCAGCCTCACTTCAAGCCACAGACTTCAGTGTGTAGATTCTAGCTTGCTGTCAATATGATCTCCCGGTATAGACTATATTAATAACCTTGGTGCCAGCACTGTAGACATGGTGAGCGGAATTCAATCCCCACACAGGAGATTCCAATCCTCAAGACATGGGGGCCAAGCCATCCATCCAATTGCAAAAGACTTACAATGGAGGCCGCTAACTCGAGCCTGGACTTGACTGGGAATGCACTAAATACTGGAGAGAGGGGGCCTGACACCCGACCTATGGCCTGGTCAGCAAAGGCACTCAGGTTATGGAGATAAGTAGCCGCTGGCAGCACTGACCAGGAGCCTTCGCCGCGGACTTTGGAGAAGGGAAAGGCAGGAAAAAGACCTGCTCAGAGTCTTCCTGTTCCTTTGGCTTTGGGGGGGGGGGAGTTCTTACATTGTTTTACACGAAGAATGGTCCATAAGCATTTCTAAGAGGGACGCCTGCCTTCTCATTTCAGATCTGTTGGGGAGGTATGGGGGGTGCGTGATTGTTTGAACAAATCTGGCTCTATCCGCTATCCAGTTTTTGACGAATTTCATGTTGGATAAAACATTGTTCAGTTGATCAGCAACATGAAATGCCTCTGTCGAGGATGTCATGGTGTGAGCATCTAAGTGGACGAGAAATCACGTCTAGCCGTATTTCCAGAGAGCTGCCAACAAGGAAAATGGTCTTGTCCTGTGTCCCCCAACTTGGGTCGTCCAGTGGTAGTCGTTGTTGTGAGTTTGCCACAGTATCCTGGCTTCTCAGCTGGCCTAAGATTTGCCCTTGATCAGAGGTCCAGAAACCGTTCATTTGGTAATTCATTATCTGGCTGTCTTCCAGAAGACTCTGGAACACCAAATGTCAGTTTCTGCTTCGACTTGTTACCAAACCGCTGGCAAGATCTTGGAATTAGGGAAACATGTAGGGTGAAATGCAGAGTGTCTTTTATTTTACTTAAACTGTCTCCCTCCTGCTCTCTTCTCCCTGCAAAAAGCAGCTTACTGACTGGGTCTAAAAAATCAACTATTTGTTCTCCAACGGGGTTGTGGATGTGGACACAGGCTGTACTGTGCTTGTGAGGCCACACACTGCTCTCTTGATGAAAGACCCCACAATGTCATGCTCTTGGCGCCACAGACCGAGGGTGGGATTTGTAGTTGGGGAGAGCGAGGACACTTTTTATACAACTTCATCGACACGGAGGGGACTGGATGCCCTGAGCACAGGGAAAAGCGATGCAAACAGTTTCTGTCAGCCTAAGTTCTTCTTTCTGGGACCAAGACAAAAAGGGGGGAAGAGGGGACTGGTTGACTTTTCTAACCCCTGCAGTATTTGCTTCTTGGACCAGTTCAGGCTGCGCTCGCTGCAGTGCCACAGACCGGCTGGTCACTCACTGTCCTTGGGTTCATGCACGTTAGCTGGCTTTCCCTGCACTGATGGCAAGTTCTCTGAGAACATGGACCAGTGTCTCTTGGAGATATTGGGGTACCTGGTAAGATATCATTAGTGGGCAGAAACCAACATTTTTTTTTTTTGGTCCTACATTGTTGGGTAAAGGGAAAACTAATAGCTCTCGAGCACCTACTCTGCGCCAGATCCTTCATGAGGTACCTTGCCATTACCTCATGTTAGCATGCGTGCTTCGGGGGGGATGAAGGGAGTGATCAGCAGAGGCCACTCCACGCAAGCTCTGTTCCCTTAGCCAAGTTCCTTTGGACCTCAGAGACTCCGTCTCCTTATGTTTAAAGTGAGGGCAGTAACAGCTGCCTCACCGAGTTGCTGGGAAGGTCCAGTGAGTGTCTGTAAAAGTATTTGGTAAGCTGAGAAGACTTAGACCCAAATATTATTGTTATTGGGCACTATGGGGAATTTTAGAAAAAGAAGCCAAGGTTCCAGCCTTCCAGAAAGTTACTGCTTAGTAGAGTAGACAAAGTGGCTTATGACATTTCCCAAAAAATAACAGCATCCGATGAGGTACAGGTGAAATCCCAGGTTGTGGATGTGCGGAGTCGCCCAGCCGGCTGTGTCTCCATCTCTGCCTCCCTTTTCACTAACGTCCAGGCTCGGGGGGCCCCTGCCCTCTAGCTCCTTCGAGCTCTTATAGCACATGTGTGCAAGTGCACACAGGCACGCATGCGCAACACTACACAGTGTCTCTCGGCCCAGATCTCCCACCTAAGATGAGGATTATCTAAGTCTCCATACTTATTCTGGGACAGGATCTCTTATACTCTCCAGCTCCTGCCCAGACATCCTGGAGCTGGATGAGGATCCCCAGGGTGTCAGAGTTATTTCAGGCTGTGTGGTTAGGCAGATTTGGGTTCGAGTCCTAGCTCTACTACTGCCTAACTGTGTGGCTGTAACTCTGAACCCCGGTTTACTGATCTGTAAAATAAGTGGAACAGAAGTAACTACAGCATTGGGTTGCTGGGACTGTTAATTGAGAGAGGGCATGGAGAGTGTTTAGTCAAGTGCCTGGCATGGGGGTGTTCGGTATGGGGGCTGTCCTTGGCATTGTTTGCTGAGCATTCTGGGGTCAACCTACAGGAGACCTCACCACAGCTAGCCATCCCTGATCACTGGGCACAGCATAGGAGTTGGCATCCTGGAGAACATGTTGCCTTCCCCTGAACTATCCCGTTGCATTTCTGATGCTTCATTCGGCCCTACCAACCACATTCTCTCTCTTTTCATTGGGAATTTGAATATTGCCTTCTGCTTCAGGTAAATCTTCTGTAAGATCATAGCCATAAAGGCGACTTTTTTCAGTGGAGATGAGGGTGCAAAGTGTATTTTACCAAGTTTAACCCCCAACCCCCATGCTACTCTAATGTTGTAGCTGTCTGCATTTTAATGCTATTTGGTAAAATATGGATTTTGAAAATAGGTGCATATAAAGTAAATCCTTCTACAGGTTTTGATATCAAACCCAGTTTAAGGGCTTTAGTAGCCTCTAGTCTCGCTCTGTCTTATGAAAAATTAATTTTCATTTAGTCTGTGACATGTATGATTTCGCTAAACTAATTTTCTCTTTTCCTGGGTTGGTCCCTGCCATGGCTGTTCGAATGACAAAGAAATCCTTTTCCTGGGAGCAACTTTGGCCTCGAGGCTAGCTTTCTTCAAATCCTTCATGTTGATCTGAGATATAATTTTTAGCTCTTTATTTTATTATTATTCAGAACTAGAGCTCTCATGGAGATCAGTGGGGAGATCAGCAATGAATGTGTTCTTCACTTGCCAAGATCTCAGAGTACAGAAGCAAGTGTGAGACTGATGCCTAGGCAAGACTCTTCTTGCCTTTTTTATTATCATTATTAAAACCTACCTAGGGCTTTTGGGTCAGCTGGAAGTCAGTTTTGACACTGTCCCCCCATCTTTATCATCCAAGTCAGGAGAAGCCCAGAAGGCTTATTTGCACATTACTGTCTCACCCATATGATCTAAGGAAATTTGCTCCTCATTTAAGTCCTTTGGCCTTTTCGACTCAGCTTCCAGCTGGAAGACCATCTTCGGTAGTGCATTTTCACAGACACAAAGGCTGGAGAGCCGAGAGCCGAGAGCTGTGTCCCTCCCCAGCCCTTCTCATTAGTCAGCACAGCTTAGATCACAGAAAGGTCCTGCTGGGATGGGCGGGCCTTCAGGGTCATCCAATGCAGCCCCTCATTTTACTAAGGTCAGCAACTAAATCCCAGAGATGGCAAGCAACTGTCCCAGGGTCACACAGTGAGCCAGAGGCAGAGCTGACATTCTAGTGTTGCTTTCTTGGCATTCGGCTTGGTGCTCTTTCTAGTCTGCCACTGTGAGTTCATGCTGCCGGCCCAGGGCTCCACGGATGGATGGGCTCGCCTAGCTCTGGCTCCTGCAGGGTGCACATGAAACTGACCTTATTTTTCAATGTGACTGCTGTGGTTTGATTGGCTGGTCAAATCGAACTGCTCTGGCCAGATCGATCGTGAAGTTTGGAAGGGAAAGGAACTAAAAATTAGTGTCAGTATTGTAGAGTAGTGCTGGTTCTCCATTCACCTCTCCGCTCAGTTTTTCCACTCCTTTAAAACCCTCTTCTGCTCTCCCCCTCAGCATCCCAAGCCTCTCCTCTATACTCTGTTATACATTTGGCCTTGGAACAACTTGGGTTTGAGCTAGTCCACCAATATGCACATTGTTTACAGTACAGTAGGGTAAATATATTTTCTCTTCCGTGTGACTTTCTCCATAGCATTTTCTTTTCTCTAGCTTAATTTGTTGTATGAACACAGTATAATACATATGACAGGGGCATCTGGCAGACTCAGTGGGTGGAATGCGCAACTCTTTATCTCGGAGTTGTGAGTTTGAGCCCCACGTTGGGTGTAGACATGACTTAAAAGAAATAAAATCTTTAAGAAAAATAGGTATGACATACAAAATATGCATCGACCAACTGTTTATGTTATTGGTGAAGCTTCTGGTCGACAGTAGGCTTCCAGTAGTTAAGTGCTGGGGGAGTTAAAGGCTATATGTGGACACTTGACTTTGTGTGAGGTCAGTGCCTCTAAACTTTTTATAGTTCAAAGGCCAACAACTGTACATAACATCCCACATTAGGTAGTTCATAGTATCTCATTGGAGGGATCATTCATTAGGGCCGAGCTTTGCTATCTTTCTCTTCCCTCGCGAGTATCTCCTGGGAGCGGTCACATGTACATGTCCCACTCCTCGGTGTGATTGAATGGATCAGAGGCTTTCCTCCTCCATGGGATATAGGCTGGGAGAACACTGGAGAGGTAGAGAGAGGTAGGGGAAGATAAAGGAATGTATAAAGATATGGGTTGGGGCAGCAAAGCCAGCCTGGGTCACTAATTAGGCCTATCGCCTGCCACCCAGGGCCTGTCATTAAATTTGTGTAGGCTGGGGACGCCTGGGTGTCTCAGTCTATTAAGCATCTGCCTCTGGTTCAGGTCATGATGCTGGGGGTTTTGGGATCAAGCAGTGGCTCCCTGATCAGTGGGGAGTCTGCTTCTGCCTCTCCCTCTGCTCCCCTCCCCCAGCTCATGCTGGCTCTCTGTATCTCAAATGAATAAATAAAATCTTAAAAAACAAACAAACAAACTGTGTGTGTTACTGTTGTGGAAAATATAACAAAGAGCTGGAACCAAAGATACTCAGAGTTAAAAGGGAGAGGAAATGAACATTTACCGAAGATCTGCTTTTCCAGAAACTAAACTAAGCGCTCTCAGTGGACGACAACCCAGTGAGGTGCCTGTCACTGGGCCCATTTTCATGGACGACAAAACTGAGGCCCTGATTAAATCCCAGGGCGACGTCCTCTCCAAATCTCGGCTCTCTCCTTGTTAATGAAAAGCTCACTTGAGATTGCATTCCTCTTTACTATACCCCTAAACCAGCTTCTTGACAGTACCAGGTCAGGCTGGCTTATAAGAATGTAAACCGAGGCACCGAAGAAGTAAAGTGGCTGTCACGGGAGCTGAGCGGAGCCTGCTGTCTGTGGTTGCTATACCTTGGCTTCCCCAGCTTTCAAGGCTCTGCCCGCATCAATGGACTCTTCCACTCCACAAGAAGTGGAAATTCCACCGTCAGAGAAATAGTGGAGATCCATCCTCGGGGGACAGGCGGTCACTGGTTTGCATGTTCAGCACGTCCTGTGCCCCCCATCTGGTGCTGATCTCGCCTCTGCAGTCCGCATTCACGTAACACCCCAAATGTGTACACAGCACCCCAGCATTCTCCTCCTCTTTGCATTCCCTGAGCCCCGTGTTCTGTAAAGCAAAACAAAGAAAACTCAGTGCTTTGTTGGTGTGGGGGGCGGATAGGCTGGCTGTTGACAGTAATGTATCCAACACACCCAACCTGTTTATAATATCAGAGCTTAAATTTCAGAACGCCGTGTTCATTAAGTACTGTTGTTCACTCAGTGCGGAGAGACGCATAAAAACAGAAATGAACTGACTTGATAGTTTGCATGGCTTCAATCTTTGTGACAAAAATCGCCTATTATTGAGAGTATGAACGTTTTTGAAAAAAAAAAAAATGAGAGACAGCTGGAAAGACAGGGCGGAAGAGAATGCTCAGGATAAGAGAGAATGCACATTTCTTTAGTGTTTTATGCTCTCTGTAAAGACTGCCAGCACTTTCTTCCACAGGAAATTTTCGCTGTTTTGTTCTAATTTGAACAGGGGACCCCGCTGTCACCCGAGTAACACAGAACAAGTCCAGCTGCTGATTGCTGGGTGGGCCCTCACAACTAGATGGAAGGAATCAAGCACTAGGCCTCTGGTCCCCCTCCCCCCCCCCTCCCCCCCCCCCCAGGAGGCCTTCAGGATTTGGCAGCACTTTGGCCCTTGAGGAAGACCAGAAATCACGTGACTTAGAAGTCCAGAGCAGAAAAGTGCCCTTTGAATCACAACATCAACCTCGCCTTCTTACAAACAGAGAGCTGAGTCCAGGAGCCAGCCGTGAGTGAGTGGCGGAGCCCAGACAAGAACCCTGGTCTCTAGACCACCCCCCCCCGGCCCCCCCACCCCCGCTGCCCCGGGCTGCCAGCTCTCCCTGCCGCCCTCCCCAACTCCAGCAACCAAACAGAGGTCTGGAAGTGCACTGCTCAGTATGCAAGCCAGGCTGACCTTTGTGCTCCCAGAATCCTCCACCTTTCGTGGGAACCATGGAAGTACAGTTCTGGAAAAATAATGGAAAGCAAAGCACACTGTGGAGATACTCAGAAGCCCGAATCAGCTTGCGGAGTGCTCCTCATCTTCCAAGTACTGAATCCCAAATACAGGCACCCACGTAGAAATTCAGCTTGTTTAAGAAATTCAGGGAAGCCAAACCTAGGACCTGACAACCCAGCCAGTTCTTCCCCTCTTTGCCGCCCTCCCCTACTCTGTGCCCCTGCCCTGAGCTCCAAAATAGGGCTGATTCTAAAGTGTTAGGATCTTTGTTATTCAGTTCCTGAGAAGAACCGGCTTCTGGGAGGTGGGCCTGGCCCAGGACTGCAAGAGGCCTTGGAACTTCCTGCCAAGGCCCAGGCCTGGCCTCAGCAGAACAGGGCTCCCGGGACACGCACAGGAAAAATTCCCTCTTCTTAGCAGGGAGGCTCTGCACCCCAGGAAGTGTCCTCAGAGACTTGTGGGGTCCCCGGCTCCCCTCAAAGACATTTCCTTCCACTTCCAGGAGCCCTGATATAGGAAGAGAGATTCATTTCTTTTTCTTACAGCATGAGGTGGGTGGAGGAAAAGCTTGTAAAAGCGAATATCTTCCAGCAAGCTCTTGTGTGGATTCATTACTGGATCTCCAAGAAACTGGGCTTTCCGACACCACCCTGACCCTCCCGGTGCTCTGCAGCTACCAATTCGCATCTTTCCCGGAGAAGTCAGAGTGCTGTGTATGTATGTTCCTTTTCATGACCTGAAAGAGTGAACCCCGATTTTCCCCTGTACTGGTTGCCTTTCCTCCCTGCATTTCTACCCGAAGCACTGGCCCAGGTTCCAATCCCAGAAACTCCAAGTAGTTGTTGGGGGCAAGAACGTGTGACCCACCTATTCCAGAACTGTTTTCCCAGGGACCCCCCCCAGAATGCCATTATTTAAGAGTGTGAGGGCAGGGGGTTCATTATATGGCACCGGGAGGAGAGCCACCTACTGGCCCAAAGAGGCTGACTGCTGTGGGTAGCCCAGAAGAAAAGGTGGGGACAGCCAGCAAGCTGAGCTGGGGGCCACCCCCAGGGTTTCTCCCTCCTCTAGCTCACACCGTTACCCATGCTGAAGAGGGAGGGAGCAGGCAGGTCCTACAAGCCTGGGGGCAAGGGGAGTTGGGGAGCTCTTACGGAAGCCAAGATGTCTACCTTCTAAGCTGCTGTGCCTGACTCTTTTTACACAAGTTCATCAGTTAGGATGTCCCCCTGGAGCCCTGGGACAGGTGGAATGCCCGAAATGAAGGATTCTCCCAAACCTTTCCTGCCTGGAGCCAGCCAAAGGTCCCCCACTGTCCCCGGTAGGTTTGGGGGCACACGGAAGTCCAGCGGAAACTGGAGAAGCACGGAGCGAGCTAAGGGCAGGGGGCACAGCTGTGAGGTTGCCTGAGAAGGACCCCTTCCTTACGTGGCCTGTGACTGACACAGTGGGCACATCCGAGCTCAGGGCAGCAGGTAAACACCGTGGGCAAAATGGCCCAAGGATCAGGAGGGGCTAATAATTATCTGAGGGCTGCCCAGCACAGATATGATAGATTTTCAGACCAATACTTGCTGCTTCACTGCACAAGACGGACCAAATGTTCTGAGGGAGATCCTGGGAGATCCTGTCCCTGAGGGACTTGCCCCCAGCCCCCTACTTGTCTCACTCTCCTCCCTTCCCTCAGCGCCGACAGCCAGCGCTGCTCTGAAACGTTGCTGTCCCCCCTCCCCATGTTCCCTTTGCAGACAGCAAGCCCCACCTGATCTATCAGATAGGAACAGTCTGCGTGCGTTTGGGGACCTTGTCCTGAAGGGACAGCCCCTCTTTCCTTGTTCATCCTTCCACCTGTGGTTCCTGCAGCCAAAAAGAGCCTTTTAACCTCAGGGCTTGAGGATGGTCTGTACCTGCTTATTAGAGGAGATGGTGTCCGTGTCAGGGAATGGGTTGGATGGTGCCTGATCTGGGTCCAAACTTAGGGGCTCTGCTGTGTGACCTGGGGCAAACGTCTTTCCCTCTCTGGGCCTCGGTTTCCTCATTTACCCTATCATCTTGGATTCGATGGCTCCACTCTGATGTAGTATTTAGTCATGGATCTCTCCTTCACTAAACCGTATTGGAGTGAAGCCTTCCTATAGGCACAGGGCTGGATGCCAGGGATTCAGCCAGAAGAGAGGAGTAAGGGTGAGTCTCTGCTCTGAAAAAGCTCAGATTCCCATTCTGTAACGTTTTTTTTTTTTTTTTTCTCATGCTTTTCCTTCATGCTGACTTACCTTTTCAGAAAATGCCCCCGCTTCCGCTGGAGAATGGAAATTGGCAAAGAGAGAGGGAAAAGGTCCAATTTGCGCCTTTGCTATTTTAGGGGAGGTTGAAATTACCAGCCAAAGTGGAGTGATGCGCTCACTGGAGTGACCTCCGCTCCCCAAGACAGGAGAAAACCTAGGTCCTCTGCTTGTGAAGTGGCTCGAGCTCTTAGGCGTGAGGCATTATTACATAAATTCAAGCTCGCTGCCGATCCTTAGTACCCTGAGTTGCCTGAAGGGGGGAATGGCACTGCCTGCGTGTGCAGCCCGGGCGCTCGGGCCGCCGCTGCAACCGGAGCGAGGAGCGCCCGCCCGCACCACCTGTCCCCGCCGGCATTCCAGAGTAGAGGCCGAATTGGCAGCGAGCCGGCCCGGATCAGTCGCCGCCTCAGTCCGCGCGGGCCCTCCTAGGGGTGTGTCTCGCGGCTTCAACTCCCAGCCGTTCCTGGACGAGCCCCTAAAGGCGTCTTCCTCCCTGGCGGGAGCCGCGCGCACCCCTCTCTTCGCGCTGCTGCCCCGAGGCCGCCGCAGGCGGATGCACGACCTCAGGAGACGCTGGGACCTGGGCTCCCTCTGCCGGGCCCTGCTCACTCGGGGCCTGGCCGCCCTGGGCCACTCGCTGAAGCACGTGCTCGGTGCGATCTTCTCCAAGATTTTCGGCCCCCTAGCCAGGTACGTTTTAGGCGAAAGCGGGACTCGCGCTCCCGGGCCGGGGCGCGCAGGAGCCGTGCGGGGAGGGAAGGCAGCTGCGAGGGGAAGGGAAGGGCGCAAAGTTCCCGCTGGCCGGCGGCGGCCAGGCTCGGGGGCTCCGGAGGGGCGCGGCGCGCCTTCGGCCACACTGCGGCTCCCTCCCCGCTGTTCCGCGGGCAACGGCAGCGCAGCGTCTCCGCTCGCTAGTCGGGCTGCCGGCTGACTCGTCCGCCCCGGGGGAGCTCCGAACGCCCGGCTCGGAGCTCGCTCGAGGCGGCCTCCAAGGTGGGCAACCCGGCGCGGGCAAGAGCGGGGCTTCGGGGCGCACGGGGAGGGAGCCCGCTAGTCGGGCCGGCGGGGAGGCAGCGGCGTGCGCGCCCAGGGGACTGGGCACTAGCGCCAGCGAGAGTCCGGTGGGCGAAGCGGGATGGGGCTGGGAACCACGGAGAGTGGAGCGGGACGCGCGGGGGCTCGGACCGGGGGTGTGAGTTGGGGAGTGGGGCGACCGGGCCAGGCGGCGTCCCGTGGGGACTAGACCCCCGCGACGCGGCTCCGGCTAGCTCCGGCGCGGGGAGAGGGCAGGCGGCCGGCGGGAAGGAGTCAGGGGGGAGGGGGGTGTGCGGCAGGAGCCACAGCGCTGAGCCTGCCGGGAAGGAAGGAAGCGGGGAAGGGCGCCGCCGCCGCTGCCGCCGCCGCCGCGGCGGTGGAGTACTCGGTGTGGAGGGGAGGGGGAAAGGGGGCGCAACGGCGGCGCCGGGGGGAGGGGGCGGTGCGGGCGCACGGCGAGCGCGGGCTAAGCTGCGGGCTTGACGTAACGATCTTGGGTTTCCCCCAGCGTCGGGAACATGGATGAGAAATCCAACAAGCTGCTGCTGGCTTTGGTGATGCTCTTCCTATTTGCCGTGATCGTCCTCCAGTACGTGTGCCCCGGCACAGAATGCCAGCTCCTCCGCCTGCAGGCATTCAGCTCCCCGATGCCGGACCCGTACCGCTCGGAGGATGAGAGCTCCGCCAGGTTCGTGCCCCGTTACAATTTCAGCCGCGGCGACCTCCTGCGCAAGGTAGACTTCGACATCAAGGGCGATGACCTGATCGTGTTCCTGCACATTCAGAAGACCGGAGGCACCACTTTCGGCCGCCACCTGGTGCGCAATATCCAGCTGGAGCAGCCGTGCGAGTGCCGCGTGGGTCAGAAGAAATGCACTTGCCACCGGCCGGGTAAGCGGGAGACCTGGCTCTTCTCCAGGTTCTCCACGGGCTGGAGCTGCGGGCTGCACGCCGACTGGACCGAGCTCACCAGCTGCGTGCCCGCCGTGGTGGACGGCAAGCGCGACGCCAGACTGCGACCGTCCAGGTGAGTGCGCCGCGCCCGGAGCCGAGCCGGGCCCTGGAGCGCGGGAGCGGACCTGGGCCCGGGCGGGCGGAGGGCGGGGAGGCGCGGCTGGTCGCTGGCGGCGCCCCAGTGCGCACCTCGGGGGGTGGGGGGGCCCTGCGGGTGCGCCGGCACTGGGCGGGCGCCAGACTCCTTGGCGCGCACGCTCACGGCGCCCTGGCAGCCGCAGGAAGCTTGACCGCTGCGGCCCGGGACGGCTAGTCTGTCGGCTGGTTGGCCTGCTTGGTGGCTGGGAGAGCGTGCGGTGGGGGCGGGGGGGGGGAGTGGCTGGGAGGCCCCGATCGAGCGCCCCCCGCCACGGCCGCCGCCGGGACAGGGTACCGCACGCGGACTCCGCACTGGAGCGCCGGAAAGAACCGGTCTCTGTGTGTGAAGTCCCTGAGTCCCTCCTGTCTTCTCTCTTTTTTTCTCTGCACCCCGGTTCCAAAGCCTCCTTTCTGCCCTTTCTTCCTTTTCCCGCTCCCGCATTCTCCTGCTTTTCTCTCTTTCTCTTGCTCCAGTTACCTGTCGGTCCCTGGCGGCTCGCTCTTGCCTTATCCCTCTCTTCTCCCTTTGCTTCTCGCTCTCTTTTACCCTTCCGGATTTTTCTCTCTTTGCTTGACTTTTGCCACTCTCCTCCTTCCTGTCCTCTGCCTCTGCTCTCCCTGGGCGAGTGGGTGTCCCTCTGCGGCTGTTTGGGGACACCCAGAGAGAGCTGATGGGACCCAGCTTAACGCTCCCCACTACCGGCAGCACTCTTTGCGAGTGCGCGGGGAGTGGGGGGGGGGGGCACCGTGCGTACAGAAGGGTGGGCTGGGACGGTGCCCTGACCCTGTGTGTGGTTCGCTCTTGAGAAACCTCCAGATGTACAAACCCTGAGACCCAGCGTGGGGGCCCGGCAGCCCCCGCGCCGAGGACCCGGGGCTGATGCGGAAAATGGTGATTTATGAAGAGGCTGTAGTCAGTTGCTTTTGAAGGTAGAGCATTTTCCTTCATGCAGCCTCAATGCCCGGTTGCTGGAGGTCATGGAGTGCCATAAAAGGGGGAAGGGGAGAAGGGCCTGATGGGCTGGAGTTGCTCTGGCCGGGGCTCCCAATATGCCACTGTCCCTGAAACAAATCAGGGCTGGAGCAGGGAGTCCAGGGAATGGACGGGATGAGTCTGATTGCCCTGGAGCCTCTGGAAGTGTCTTTAGGCAGGCAAGGACAGGGCTGTGCTCTCTGCCTCTCTATCAGGCGACCACAGGCGCCCTCCAGGCCGCTGTTGACAGCAGCTGCCTACCTGGACAGGCTTCTAACTCTTACCCCTCATTGCTAGCAGCTCCTCCCTGTGCCTTGGACAAGGAAGTGCCTTGCAAGGGGGACAGGAATTCCTGGAATACAAAAGGCTTTGCAGTTTCTTCCTTCTAGAGGGAGGCAAATGGAGCCCTTTGCCTCTCTTGGTCACCCATGCTCCCATTCCTTTCCCTCAGTTTACGGTGGCCTTTCCTGAATGCTGGGATTCTGGCAGAATCTGTTGAATATTCATTGCCTTTACAGCCCTAAGGGATTTTTTTTTCTCCTCATCCTAAAAGAACCTTGGCTCCAGGAAGGGTCGCCTCAGTCCATTGTGAGAACTGTGTAAGTCATTGTCACCATAAGATACTGGGGTTTAAAAAGATCCCAAACAAGTTGGCAGCATTGAAAATAATCTCCATTTGCCGTTGGGGCTTGTAGGTGTTGAGTTCCACAGGACGTGTGTACCTTTGAAAATCCTTCTGGACATGTAGGTCTGGGTGTGACGCAGTCTCTAGACACACCTTATAAATGGAGCCCCGATTATGTATTTGGTGGCCCCTATCCTCTGGCAGATTCCCTCAGAAATTTTCCATAAGATAACCAGGACCCTCAAGGGGACAGTTCACCCTCTTGGATGGTCCCAACTCGAAGCAACATGATCTGACATGAAATGAGATTTTACTTGGTCGAAAAAGGGTGATACTACAGTGCCATCTAGTCTAATCAAGGAAGAAGCACTTTTTAGAGTCTGAGTTACTGGATCTTACACCATTTACACAAATTAAATAAAATTTGCTAGAGAAACACATTGTCACCCTAAAGGCATTATTTTATTTCATTAAGTTCCACCCAACCTCCAGAAACCTTCCTCTTGAAGAATAGTGGTAGCTTGAGGGTTCCAGAATCTTCCAGGGCGTTGATACTTTTCCGCCTTCAGGACAAGTTCAGTGAGTCCTGATAATCTAGAAGAGGGAAGGTATACGTGAAGTGTGTGTGAGTTAGAATGTGCATGTGTGTGAGTGTGTGTGGTGAAAAATGAGACACGGGGGCAGCAGGGCCGCATGGGGGTGAGGAGCCCACCCCGGGAGATGAGAGTTAGCCATGCGGGGTTCCCGTGTGGAGCGGCCTTCCGGGCCAGCTGGTGGTCTCTGTGCTCCACTGAACCGAGGGGAACAGAGGGCTCTGCCTGTTTGGCCTGAGAGTCCTGACACCTGGGCCTCGGCGCCAGGCTGTCCATGAACCAGCTGTGTGACCTTGGACCAGAGCCTGTCCAGGCCTTGAATACATGGAGCATGCGTTCCAGTGTCTGATGAGCTTTCACATCCCTTTATCTCTGGTATTTCGCCATAAACTTGCAATATCTTTGGGGAGAGGGCGGAGTGGGCAAAAGTATCCCCACTTATCAGATGAGAGTGAAGGCCAAAGGGGCCGCCAGCCTTTCTCAAGGTCGTCGAGCTCTGGAGGGGCCCTGCAGGAATCTTGCTCCAGTTCTTTCTGGTCCGTTCACAGCGCCTCGGTGCAGGGGGTCCTGGCCCCAAGCATAGAGAGGCCATTCATGTTAGTAACGCTCACAGAGGGAACCCTGGGTACACGCGGACTGATGGATAGTGGTACCATCCACACCGTCCCCTGTTTCAGTCACGCTATCCATGTGGGTTTGGACGCGGGATCAGACCGGGGTTGCCACACCCCTGGGGAGAAGGGATTTCCAGCTCCCTGAGGCTCTCTGCTCCCCGGGGCGGCGGTGGGGGGGTGGGCATGGGGTCTCGTGGCTGGGGGGGTAGAAGGGCCTCTGGCTGCCATGTTGGAAATCCCCATGAAGCCCCACAGGATGGGAGCAGGCTTGGGGGCCTGGTGTATAAGCCACAGTAGGAGAGCCCCGCGGCAACAAGGGCCACATTCTGACTCACAGCCATCTAGGCCATTGTGGCTGCAAGCCAAGACCCTGAATCCTGCTCCCAGTGCTCCTTTGGCCATGCTTGCCTGCCTCTGCTGATGGCCGCCAGCTCGGGCAATACGTAACTGCTGAATAGAAATGACTATGAGCGCGTTGCCTGGTGAGGACAAAGACAGAGAATGCTGGGCTGGCAAAAGGTTCAAGTTGTTTATTGAGAGTATTTCTTAAAAAAAAAAAAAAGAAAAAGAAACTAGAAATTGCATTTCATGCATCTGTCTGCCAATATGTTGTTTGGGGTCAGAGAAGGGTCCTGCTCATTCTAGAACTTCTAAGACCATTTTTTGAAAATGTATCAAAACATTCTTGCTTACCAGCTGTTAAAACTCCCGAATTCTGCAGGCTTTTCTCAGGCCAAATTCCCTCTGTTTGTAGCCAACTCTGGAGCACCACTCGGTCTGTGGGAGGAATTCTGAATTGGGCACAGAGAACGTGCACGGGCCTCATTTTTCTTTGCCAGGTACCGTGCCGGCTGGCACACACAGGTGGCACGGGCCGGGTTCCGTGGCTCTACAGGTCAGAGGCTCTGGGCACGATATTCCTGTTGCATCCTAGACTTTCCGTGTCTCTGAATTTTCCAGCAGCCATACGGAAGAGTAATTAATTGTCATCTGAAATCCAGTAGGCTATCACTGACAGGAAAGGACTAAAAGGCTGTTCAATGGGGAAAAGCTTCTTTCTCTTTCCCTTCCTTTTTAAAAAGGGGCTATTTTGAATGCGCTCCACCTTCGCAGGAAAGCCCACGGTGCCTCTGCCCACTCACAGCTCAGGTGCCCCGCTTCCCTTCCTTCCCAGCTGGGCTTTGGTGATGAGGCGGGCTGACAGGCCCGGCTGTGGGCCACCGGGCTCTCACAGGGGTGGCTTCTCAGCCCAGCCTGCGTTTCTTCAGCTGCCTTTGAGAGAAGCTGCTCTACTCTCCCACCTGTTTCTCAGGAGACGGGGAGACACTCGCTGTCACATCTGTGGAACTTGAGCAGGATTCGTTAGCATGGCCACGTGGATGGCAGACATGTTGGAATCCTGACAGAATGCTCAGTTCTCAGGTGGCCGCCTGGGTGGCTCAGTGGGTTAAGTGTCTGCCTTTGGCTCAGGTCATGATCTCAGAGTCCTTCTCCCTCTGTCCCCTCACCCCCGTGCTCTCTCCCTGTGCCCCTATGCTCTCTCACTCTCTCAAATAAATAAATAAAATTAATTTTTTAAAAAAAACCTCTCGGTTCTCTGGGTTGTGTAAAAGGCTCCTCAGAATTAGCACTTCTCAATCGTAATTTTAGAGCCGTGGTGTTATGCGGCAAGAAGAATGTCAGCTTGTCTTTTATAGATATTTGTCGTCAAGTTCGGTGGTATGAAGTGACATTGAAGATTAGTCACCTTTTCCGTCGTTATTCATTAAACAAAATTTTGTGAGACTGCCCATTATCTTCCAGGGAAGGTGCGTCATTCTTTCTCTCCAAGAGCTTAGCACAGAACAAAGTAATTTGGTATTTTAGACATTTAACAAAGGAGATGTCTTTTGTTTGGAAAGGATCTGAATATCAAGGATGTTGTTAGAATGTCACACCTTTGCAGGAATATAGTGAAACAGAGAGAAAAGTCCATCTGTTTATGTGGAAGTTCATGTCTAATCGGCAAACTCTGAAGAATCGTGAGCTCTGCACAGTGCTAGCAGTTAGGGGTAATTAGAGCCTATACAAAGCCGGGAAAGGCAGGGTCACCATCTTCATCCTCAAGTCCGTGAAGTTTAGAGGGCAAAGTGCAGAACTGTGGGTCAGAGTGGGGATGAGGCTTGTGATTTGGGCCAGGTCCATCCCCCTCTGTAGAATAGGAGATTTAACCAGGAAGCCATCTCAGGCCTATTCCTTCCTAAGGAATGAGGAACAGGACAGAAAAAGGAGAGATGTATTCAGGAAGACATCTGGGAATAGGTGGTTTGTATTTAGAAGAGAAGAGGCATTGTGGGCAGGCATGGCGTTCTCCTGGCATCATGCAGTTCAGTGGCCTCACCTAGACAGGACTGGCCAGAACTGAGAAGGTCATGGTTGGGAGGTAGGTGGGGAGAGGCCTCATGGTCAAGGTCCTGGGATGGCAATGAGGTTGAACCCCGGTGGGTCGGAGAAGCACTTGGATGAAAGGCATGTAAGAAATACAAAAGGAATTGAGGGCTGGAGTCCAGCTGAATGCTCCTCCCTGACTTCTAGGCTGGAGTGGAGGTGGTACCAGTGATCAGATCAGAGTGGTCCAGAAGGGGATCTAGTTTGGGCGGGGTGGGCACTATGCTAAAGAGTTGTGACTGGTCTGTGTTGCCTGGATGTGTCGTGGCCAGGGATCCTGGGAAGGGAAATCCATCTGGGGCTGATTAGGATTTAGTTGTGTAAGTGGGAGTCTGTTGAACTCAGTTACTCTGCTTTCACAATCGGCATTTTTATTTAAATGATAGCCAAGGAGAAGGATGTTTGAAGAGAGGAAAAGATAGACAGTTATGACTGCATAAAAACGAGAACTGTTCATCTGTCAAAAAGTAGCCAAAATGAAACGGCATATTGTCAAATTGATGACAATAGGCATAACAAATAAAACAGAAAAAAAGTGACATCTTTTCTGTATAAGGGACTCCTACAAATTGATTAGAAAAGCAAAGGATAGGAAAAGACAAGTTATAACAGGGGACCCACAACTAGTTTACAGACGTGGAATAACTGTGTAGTCCCACTGGGATTGAAGTTATGCAACTTTAAGTCATTAAGTGTGGGAAAACCTTTTGCCTCTCTGATTAGCCCTGATTTAAAAACAAACAAACAAAATAAAAAAAAAAAAAAACCTCAACATATATCACCACCACCATCAATTCCATAATTCTCATACATTGTTAGTGGCCTTGTAAATTTGAACAATTCTTCTGGAAATAAATTAGGTAACATAAATGGAGATCATTAAAAATATTTCTTTCTTTGACCCATAATTTCTTTTCCAGGATGTTACTGAAAATCATAGTCATATACATGTTTTTCATTCACTCACTTATTCATTTTTTTCACTTTTTAATTCAACAAATATTTACTGAGTGTCTGCTATCACTGGGCTATGTGCTGGGGGCCCTGTTGTGTGTTCCTGCTCTCATGGAGTGCGGAAGATAGAAATGAAGCCAACAATTAGCGACTTAAAATTGTGAGAAATGCCATTGCGGGGGGCGGGGAGTACAGGGTGATATAAAGGTACACTGGGAGGCTGGCTGGAGTTCTTTGTAAGTGCATGAAATTGGAAAAATCTGGACATCCACATGGAGAAGAATCTCAGTACATCCACTTGAAGGATTATTAGAAAATCATTTAAATATATTTTCAGAGGGTATGGAAAATTGTTAGCGATTTAAAGCTAAGGGGAAAAGAGACAGTTATAGACCCAGTATAACTATAGCTATGTTAGAGAGAGGGATTGGGGAGAGGCAGACACACACACACACACACACACACACAATCTTCCCAGCCTTCCAAATCTAAGCGTAAAGTACAAGGAATGAGGGGCGCCTGGGTGGCTCAGTGGGTTAAAACCTTTGCCTTCGGCTCAGGTCATGATCCCAGGGTCCTGGGATCGAGCCCTGCATCGGGCTCTCTGCTCAGCGGGGAGCCTGCTTCCCCTTCTCTCTCTGCCTGCCTGTCTGCCTACTTGTGACCTCTATCTGTCAAATAAATAAATGAAATCTTATTAGTAAATCAATTCGTGATTTATTCTTATTCTTTTTAAAAAAGATTTTATTCGTTTGTTTGACAGAGAGAGCACATGAGCGAGCACACAAGCAGGGAGAGCAGCAGGCAGGCAGAGGGAGAGGGAGAAGCAGGCTCCCCGATGAGCAAGGAGCCTGTTGAGGGACTCGATCTCAGGACCCTAGGATTATGACCTGAGCCGAAGGCAGACATTTAACCAACTGAGCCACCCAGGCACCCCGACTGAGTCTTATTCGGCTTCTCTGAAGGTTTTGCATTTCGTTTATGAGTATGCACTACTTTTATAATCAAAGTGAACATTAATTAACAGTTTTTAAAATGATGTTTTATCATGGTTGTGATAAATTATACTCATGTCAACTTTTTGGTTCCTGAAGACCATGGCTGACTATCTCATTAGCTTCTTGATATCTGGGGAGTTCTTTTTCTTTTTAAATTTAATTTCTTTATTTGAGAGACAGAGAGAGCACTGGGAGAGGAGAGAGGGAAAGAGGCAGAGAGGGAAGGGTAGGACAAGCAGACTCTCTGCTGAGCAGGGAGCCAGCTGTGGGGCTCCATCCCAGGACCCAGAGATCATGACCTGAGCCCAAGGCAGACGCATAACTGGCAGAGCTACCCATGTGCCCCGGTATCTGGGGGAGTTCTTAAATAAACTCTCAGACTGAAAGGCAGAGATGACATGTCAGGAATCGGCTGTTGGTTTTTTTGATGAGTGACTGTTCTCCTATGCCAAAGAAACCATGGAATGCTTATACTCGTACATTATGGAGATGTTTGAGTCTATTGCTATTGTTTCTTCTCTGTTTAAAAGTTCAGTGGAACAGGAAATTAATAATGGCAGGCAGTTGGAAATAATAAGACTTGCTCAGCTCGGCCAGAACCCCCCCAAGACAGCCTGGACTTTGAGCGGACACCAGAGCGAGCTAATGGTCTGGCTAGAAGAGTCAAGACTTACGGCCATTTCTAAACAGCCACAACTGAGAGCTTAGGTCAGTTGGTGCTCGTGTTGCCCTCATTCTGGAAAGAAAGGGAGTGCACTCAGCTGGGGCAGCCTCCTCCCAGAGCAGTTTTCCTTCATGACAGCATCGCTCCCCATTAACTACAAATTACACGATGCTTATAAATTAATTCATAGAGTTATGAATTAAATTTATAAATTATGCATTAAGTTGCTTAGAACACTTCATTCCTCAACTGCTCTGGGTATCTGAGGGGCTACTAGATACAGTGAGGTGAATAATCTGATTCTTGAAACTCTGTTGGAACTTCTATTCTTGGTACTCGTTATTTTGACTGTGTAAGGAACGTGCTTCACCGTGGAAAAGCTAATATCGGCATTCCATGACAAATAAGATCTCTAGTCAATGAGTTTAGGGGAAAGAAAAAAGTATGGGTGGGAATGTTCTCTTTTCCCTTAGAGCATAATGATGAATCCAACTAATGGTTTATAGCTTCTAATACAATACCATTGTAAGCTTACAGAAATATTTGTCTAACTTTAGTGAAATATTTATTGGCAAAAGAGCTGTTCTAGTTTTACTTGGTATTGGACTTCACAGATTATTCTGTTGGTCTTATTGCATCCCATTTGTTATTTCTGCCATTTTGCCTCTAAGAACAGTGTTGAAGACTTTGACATATTTCAGAGCATTACACTAAATAAATCTGTCTTGCACATTCCACTGTGCTTTTTCTGGAATATTATAAATATTCAAATATAGGCACACTTGCAAATTCAAAATAAAATTCAATACATGCAAATTCTGCATAAACTCCATATTTATAACTTAGCAATAGTTATGAACTTGTTATCCTATGATATAAATGTATCAAATAGCAGCTCATGGGAATTACCAATAAATATATTTTTCTGATTAAACTGTGGATTCTTTTTTAGTCACAATTTCAGCTTCAATTCTGGGATATATTATAAGAGAATAATTTGCACTTCATTTGCTCTGAATTGTCAAGAATCATGTTCTTCCCCAATGTAAATGTCTGCAAAAAGGACTTCTTATTCAGTTTGATTGCTTTTTATATTTTACTAGCAGAGATACCCTAGTGAGCCTAAGAGAATTGGTCTGTTTCTTGTGAAGAGTTTAGTTCTGATGAATCACTTCCATGCACTTTTCTGAAGGAATACAGAGCAACTGAAATGTGTAATGCATTGATTTACATCAAATGGATTAGACCTGTGTGCACCATTCCTTGCATTAATTGACTCTCTCCCATAACTGTACTAATAAAGACAAGTCTTCAGTATAGTACCAGCTCCAGTTCACTGATGGAAATCACTGAGCTTGTGCTAACTTCCCACAGGAGAATGACTGCAAGCAAAGAGTATTTAGAAATTGACTAGGGTGAACAGGTTACAGCCAGGAAACTCAGAGATACTTTAAAAAAGTCCTTTGATCCTGGCAGCCAGCTTCTCTGTTGTTACAATAAATAGAACCTGACTAAACTCACCAGTTGAACGACACAGATTATCACACTGGAGGAGAATACAAAATTGACCTCTGTGCTGTGTATAAGAGACAAAGGTAAAACATAAGAATACAGGGAGGACTGGAATGGATATACTATGCAAATACTAACCAGAAAGAAGCTGAAGTAGTTAAACAGATATCAGACAAATAGACTGAAGCAAAACTTTTACTGGGGTCAACAGGATCACTGAATAATGGCAAAAAGTTCCACTTTTCAGATAGTTCTAAACTCATATGCACCTAATACCATTGTTTTAAAATATATAAAGCAAAAACTGATGGGGCTATAAGGAAACATTGTAAAATCTGCTAACCTCTTTCAGAAATTGACAGATGAAATAAACACAAAAATGGGTAAGCATACAGAAGATTTGGTTAACAAGCTCAGTGCAGTGGACCTGCACCCAATTAGAAGAATGTACTTTCTTCTCAAGCACATATGGAACGCTTGTAAAAATAGACCATATACTAAGCTGTAAAGTTAGTCTGGAAAAACTTCAGTGAGTAAATATCTTACAGACCATATTATCTGCCCAGGCAGTGCTTAGTCACTGTATGTTGTAACCAGTCAGGCAGGAACAAGGGATCAGACTCTATCTGAGTGCATGAGAAGCAACATTAGTAGTCTGATATATGTGGAAGTATTGCCAGTCCTTCACCAACCACATCAGGTTTCCTAATTCACATGCAAGAGTGTAGAACTCCAATACTTTGGCCAAGAGAAGTGCTGGAAAGTGATGGTTTGACTCAGGTAACTTGGCCTGACTTACCCCGAAGACCTGTTAAGGTTTTGGGGTACTTATTAAGCCAGGCCCTATGCCAGGGGCAGAGCATGGATTTTTCTCATTTAATCCTCAAAACAATCCTGTAAGGTAGATGTTTTAAAAACCCATTTAAAGATGAAAATAACAGAATTGGACCCAAAACTACCCAGCTAGCCAATATTGGAGCTGGCAGCTAAAATCAGGTGGGCCATGTGGCCTATCTGATATGTTTTAATGTTCACTAAATTTGCAGACAAATCTCCAAAAGTCTGTACTTGGTTTTTGGCTGTGTCTATATGAGCTAAGTAAAATGGAGACCTGTTAACTGATTTTTTTTAAGCATCTTTAAAAAGCTCAGTAAAAATTACTCTGTAAGGGTGAATTCTGCAGCTCTCTTTTGCCCCTTCTTAAATAAGGATTCAGATATCTAACAATTTAAAAAAAGGTAGATGTCCAAGATATTGCAAATGCAAATGAAAAATCGACACAGATTTACACAGAAGAATGTTGTTTAAGAGGAAATTTAAAAAGAAAGGAGTTACATTAGTGGAAAAAAATTTTTTTTTCAGATAAGGAAAATGAGGACCTTAACTGTATTTTAATTTATGCCCCATGTGGACTTAAAATACGGTGTGCGCACTCTATAAGATTTGTAAGAGGCCAAAGCATCTTTGTCCTTCTGGAATGTTGGCAGTTGGTTCATTAGCAATGTCAGTTGCACTGCTGTTTCTATAAACAAGCATTTTTTTTTTTGTTTTTGTTTGTTTGTTTGTTTGTTTTACCTGCATTTGGTCTGTATAGACACAGCCTTTGGAGGGTAGTGTGAATGAGTTTGGCTAGATCAGTTCATACAGTCCTGAAACAGGAGGAGCTAGTCAAATAAAGACACTTTCTCCAAAACCAAGTGATGAATCCTGAAGCCTGTTCTTATCCCTGGGGCTCATCTTGAAGAGAGGAGTCACCCTTCTCTCTCTTTCGGAAAAGGTGGCTTTGGAAAAGAAAACATGTAAGTTAGTGTAGGCCTTCCAGCCTGGCATACATTAATGTGGGTGGCCAAGAAATTGGGTTGGAGGCATTGGAAACATGGGAAAAAGGCACCCACAATAACCAGAGATCAGTGTTACCTTGGAATGGTGGCCATCTCTGCAGATACCTCACTGTTAAGATTTTGCTAAGTAGAAGATTAACTGGCATGACAATACCTAAGGTTAGAAAATGGAGCCTACTTCGTAGATACGCTAGAGGCAGGACTAATTATTATTTTCATGATTGGTTTTGCTGAGGGTGGTACAGAATCTTGTAGGAGCAGAATAGGTCAACTCCAACTCATGTTGAAATGAAACACACTGGGGTGAACAGTACCTTAGTAGGCTATTTAGGAAAAGTCACTTCAACACAAATTTTAATGGACACATAGAAAGAATGTTACACATAAACACACCATAAGATTAACGAAAGACAATTTCTTGGAAGATGTTGACTATGGTTCTGAAGCAAGGTATTTTTAAAAATATTTTGTTACTGAACAAAATGGCCTGTGCATATTTCTTCTTTTAGGTAAGGATCCATGCTTAGCATCTACCACTCTTAGTTTGTTCTTTGTGACTTGGAAGCAAAGCAAAGGATAAAAAAGATACCATTTTAGTGTTAGTATAGCTTTTTACAATCTTCTGGCAGCTTTTGTATTTATCACCATATGGGTGTACATTAAATCTGCATATCTCCCTCTCATTTATATGTTTATGAAGTTAAAAAGACATACACATGTGCACACAAAGTAATTAAGCAAGTGATATGTGTTTGACAATGTTTGGTGACTTAATGCCAATTAGAGGGGGGTTAAAAAAAAACCTTGCTTTTCTAATCCAATTGCTTCCATGCTTTTTGGTTTATGCACTTAAGGACAGAATCCATTTAAAGTGCAGAAATTTGCATACATGCAGGTTTGAGTGAGATTTCTATTTATTCCAGATGGCCTTGAAAAATTATTACCGAGGGCCTTAGAGACCTGGATGTCACGAGATCCATTAGGATGAGATTGAAATCACACTTGGGTTTGCAGCAGTTTCTCCTCTATGAGAGGGGGTATACTTTTGACATGGGGTGGCTGGGGGTGCGGGGGCTAAAGGTATGTATGTGACTGAGCTAGACTGTTCAGTGAAGCCAAATGAGCTCAGCTCAGCTCAAGGAGGGAGTCCTGTGTCACAGGACTGTAGGAAAGTGGTTCGTGATTTTCCAGAGTTCAGCTAAAAGCTAAGTGAAAGGCTGCATATGGGATTTGCATGCATGAAAGCGAGCAGTAACTTCGACAGTCTCTCCCCTTTTAAAAAATATGGTTGGATTAGAATGAGCATGACTGTGATGCTCCCCGTTGAATGCCATTTTTTGTTTTGCTTTTCAAGCATGGTGATGTAACCACTATTCATTGTAGGCAGTTCATAGGTCCCAGCATCTAGGGACAGGGTGTGGGGTCTCAGGTTGTGAACTTTGGCCGGGAATATCTTCTCTAGAGAATGTCGCAGAGGTCAGGTTTCCATGACAGCAGCAGGCAGGCCAGGGACCACGAAAATCCAGCTCTTCTGGTTTGCTGGGGTCTGATTCTGGGATGCAGCTCTTTCTGGTTAACAGAGAGGAGCTCTTATATGTAGTGAGCTTGCTAAGAAGGCGAGATCTGAGTGCCACAAAGCTCGAGGTATGCACAGCTCTATTATTTGGCTGTTGGTCTCTGAATCTCTTAGCACAAGAAACCTAGAAGGAAGAAGGTGAATGTTCTCCCACAATTTCAAGCAGGTAGAAATGTTCACAAAATGGTAGAAGTTCCAACTGAAACATTGGAAGCCCCAGTTGGGTCTGAGGAAGAGACATACTATTGGGGGGATAAAGATAAATTATTGCCATAATTAAATGGCAGGTTGCCTCTTAATGATTTAGACCTCCCCTTCCCAGATATAGCTTTGGGAACAATCAGTTGCACCCACATCGGCTTCAGGGCCCTAGAAGGACGCAGTGGTGCCGTGCACATTGCCAGCTTTAATAGTAACCCCGTAGGTCTAGGGGCCACTGGTGGCTGTCAACTTGGAATTCTGGGACACCATGGTTCTGCTGGATTAGGGATGAGAGCTGGTTTGGGGTGCCTCTAATCATTCAGCATAATTCACTCAAGATTCATCCAAGCTGTTGCCTGTGTCAACAGTTCGTTCTTTTTTTATTGCTGAAGAATCTTCCATGGCAAGTACGAAGACCAGTTTGTTTAACTCCCACCTGTTGAAGGACATCTGGGCTGATTCTAATTTTTGGCTATCACAAATAAAGCTGCTATAAACGTTCGTGTATAGGCTTTTGTGGAATGATCCGTGTTCATTTCTCTAGGATAAAAGCTCAAGAATGCAATTCCAGGGTCCTTTGATAATTATGTGTTTAGTTTTATGAGAAACTGCCAAACTGTTTTTACGGAAGGACTATATATGGTTTCACATTCCCAGCAGCCTTGCATGGTTGATCCCATTTTTCCCTATCCTTGCCAGCGTTTGGTGTTGTCACTATTTTTTATTTTAGCCATTCTGATAGGTGTGTAGTAATATCTCATTGTGGTTTTAATTTACCTTTCCCTGGTGGCTGATGATGTTCAGCATCCTTTCACAGGCTGACTAGCTATCTGGGCATCCTCTTTGATGGAATGCCTGTTCACGCTATTTGCATGTTTTCTGATGGGATTCTTTTTTCTTTAAGTATTGAGTTTTGAGTGTTATTTATATATTCTGTATATTAGTCTTTTGTCAGATGCATTGTTTGCAGATATTTTCTCTATGTCCATTGTCTGCCTTTCGTCTTCTTCACGTGGCATGAGATAGAGCAAAATTTTCTTCTTTTTTTTTTTTAAGAGACAGAGTGCGCATGTCAGTAGGGAGGGGAGGAACAAAGGGAGGGAGAGAGAGAGAGAGAGAGAATCTTAAGCAGGCTCCACACCCAGTGTGGACCCCAGTGGGGGAGGAGGCTTGATCTCATGACCGTGAGATCACGACCTGAGCTGAAATCAAGAGTTGGCTGAGTAACAGGCTGAGCCACCCAGAAGCCCAGGCACAGCAAAATTTCTAATTTTGATGAGGTCCAATCTGTTAATTTTTCCTTTTATGGATCATGATTTGGTGTCAAATTTGCCTAGCCCTAGATCTTGAAGATTTTCTCCTGTGTTTTTTCTAAAGACTTTATAGTTTTAATTTTTTACCTTTAAGTCTATGATAACATTTTAAAGCTATTTTCTTACTTAGATACAGTTCAGGCATCGAAATATTCACACTTGTAAAGCACACAGTCCAGTGGTTTTTAATATATTCAGAAAGTTGTGAGATCATTGCCGCCGGTAAATTCCACCCATTAGCAGTCACTGTCCATTCTTCCCTCCCCCAGCCGTCTTATGGGTGTGATATGGCACCTTATTGTGGTTTTGATTTGCATATTCCTCAAAGGTTATGATGTTATGCATGTTTTCATGTGTGTATTGCCCATTTGAATGTCTTTTTTGGAGAAATGTCTATTCAGATACTTTGCCATTATTAATTTTGTTTTTTTTTTTCTCTCTATAGTATTGAGTTAGGTGTTCTTTATAGAGTCTAGATTCAAGTTTCCTATCATATATATGTATTGCAAGTATTTTCCTCTCAGTGAGTCATCTCTTCATGTTCATTGAAGCATGAAAGTTTTAAATTTTCATGAAATCCAATTTAACTGTTCTTTGTTTTGTCTCTTATGAAGGCTTTGCCTGACCTGAGACCTCGAAGATTTACCCCAATATTTGTCTAGGAGTTTTATAGTTTTATCTCTTAAAGTCCATGAGCTATTTTGAATTATTTTTTAATCCATATTTTAAGATGGGGACCCAACTTCATTCTTCTCCAGGTGGATATCAGTTGTCCCAACATCATTAGTTGAAAAGACTTTTTTCTTTATTGAATTGCCTTGGTACTTTTGTTGAAAATCAATTGACCATCAGTTTATGGATTTATTTTTTATATTCTTTTTTTTTTTTTAAAGATTTTATTTATTTATTTGTCAGAGAGAGAGCGAGAGAAAGCAAGCACAGGCAGACAGAGTGGAAGGCAGAGTCAGAGGGAGAAGCGGGCTCCCCGTGGAGCAAGGAGCCCGACGTGGGACTCCATCCCAGGACGCTGGGATCATGACCTGAGCCGAAGGCAGCTGCTCAACCAACTGAGCCACCCAGGCGTCCCTATTTTTTATATTCTTAATTACATTTTGTTCACCTATATAGTCATTTAAAAAAAGATTTTATTTTTAATTAATCTCTACATCCAACATGGGATTTGAACTTTACAACCCTGAGATCAAGAGTCACACCCTCCACCGACTGAACCAGCCAGACACTCTTCATTATGGTTTTAAAAGATGGTTTTAATGTCCTTTCTTTCATTCTTGATTTTAGTAATTGACTCTTTTATTCTTGGTCAATCTAGGTTATGATTTGTCAATTTTGTTGATCTTTTCAAAGAACCAACTTTTGGCTTCATTGATTTTCTCCATTCTTTTTAACTCTCAATTCCCACTGCAATCTATAATATTTCTTTTCTTCTGCTTGCTTTTGGTTTAGTATACTTTTTCTTTTCCAGTGTCTTGTGGTGGAAAATTAAGTTATTGATTGAGACCTTTTAGTCTCTCTCTCTTTTTTTACATTTACAGCTATAAAATATTCTCTAAGAGTGGCTTTGGTTGCATCCTTAAGTTTGGTATGTTTTGTCTTATTTTAATCTATCTGAAAGGTTTCCTAATTTCTCTTGTGCTTTCTTCTTTGGACAATTGTTTCTTTAAGAGTGCATTGTTTGAGGGGCGCCTGGGTGGCTCAGTGGGTTAAAGCCTCTGCCTTTGGCTCAGGTCGTGATCTCAGGGTCCTGGGGTCAAGCCCCACATCAGGCTCTCTGCTCAGCAGGGAGCCTGCTTCCTCCTCTCTCTCTGCCTGCCTCTCTGCCTGCCTCTCTGCCTACTTATGATCTGTCTGTCAAATAAATAAATAAAATCTTTTAAAAAAAGAGTGCATTGGGGCACCTGGGTGGCTCAGTGGGTTAAGCCTCTCCCTTTGGCTCAGGTCATGATCCCAGGGTCCTGGGATCGAGCCCCACATCCGGCTCTCTGCTCAGCGGGGAGCCTGCTTCCTCCTCTCTCTCTCTGCCTGCCTCTCTGCCTACGTGTGGTCTCTGTCTGTCGGATAAATAAATAAAATCTTTAAAAAGAAAAGAAAAGAAAAAAAAGAGTGCATTGTTTGATTCCCACATATTTATGAATATCCTAGATATCCTCTTTAAATTATTTATAATTTCATTCCACTGTGGTCAGAGAACATACGCTATGCAGTTCAGTCTTTTAAAATATACCAAGAAGAGTTTTATGGCCTACCATATGGTCTGTACTAGAGATTGCTCTGTGGACATTTGAGAAGACTATGTTCTGTTGGTGGTGGACTGTTCTATAGATGACGCTAAGTCTTGGTTTATTGTACTGCTCAAGACTTCTGTGTCCTTGTTGCTGTTTTTGTACTTGTTCTAGTCATTATTGAAATTGGGGCATTGGGGCGCCTGGGTGACTTGGTTGGTTGGGCAACTACCTTCGGCTCGGGTCATGATCCTGGAGTCCTGGGATTGAGTCCCACATCGGGCTCCCTGCTTGGCAGGGAGTCTGCTTCTCCCACTGACCTCTCTTCTCTCATGCTCTCTCTCAAGTAAATAAATAAAATCTTAAAAAAAAAAAATTGGGGCATTGAAGTCTCCAGCTATTATTATTGAATTTTCTATTTCTCTTTCTAATTCTGTTTTTGCTTCATGTTTTTTTGGGTTCTGTTATTAACTGCATGTATATTTATGATTGTTATGTTCTCCTGATGTGTTGCTCCTTTTATCATTATAAAAATTTCTTCTTTATCTCTAGTAACATTTATTAAAGTTGGTTTTCTGTAATATTAATATAGTCATTCCATATTTCTTATTGTTCCTGTTTCTATAATATATGTCTTTTTCTCCTTTTTTGTTCAGATTATTTCTTTGAATGCAATGCATGTTTCCTGTGAACAACATATTTTTGGATCTTGTTTTTTTAAATCCATCTGATGATCTATGCTTTTTTTTTTTTTTTAAGCAATCTCTATACCCTATGTGGGGCTCAAACTCATGACCCCAAGATCAAGAGTTGGATTCTCTACCAGCTGTGCCAGCCAGGCCCCCATGTCTGTGCCTTTTGATTGGATTGTTCTGTTCATTAATATTATTGATAGCTCATTCCAAGTCTCTCATTCTATTTTTATTTATTTTTAAAAAATATTTTATTTACTTATTTGAGCTAGAGAGAGAGTAAGGGCCAGGAGACCGAGGGAGAGGGAGGAGCAGGCTCTCCACTGAACAGGGAGCTTGATGTGGGGCTTGATCCCCAGAACCCTGAGATCATGACCTGACCCAAAGGCAGACACTTAACTGACTGAGCCACTCAGGTGCCCCTGTCATTTTATTTTTAATTCTGCGTATCTCATATCTTTTTTTTTTGCTATTTCTCTTTTCCTCCTTTACTGCTTTCTGATGTATTAGGTTACTGTTTTCTAATATAACATTTTAATTCCTTTAATGATTTTGCACTGTAATTTGTTGTAATTTTTTTAGCATATTCTCTAGGGCTTAATCTGTACATTATAACTTTTCAGAATCTACTTGATATTTGTAATACATTATAGTTAGAAATGTTTCTAGAAATATTTCCCTCAATCTATTCCTTCTTCTCTCTTTTTGTGCTATTATTGTTATAAAATTTACATCTGTATTTTACAAAGCTGGCAGTACATTATTGTTCTTAACCATAAATAATTTTGAAGTGCACTTGGGAATAATTCTACTGTTGTTGGGTGGAGTTCATTAAGTCCTGCTGTTGGGTCAATGTGGATTAGGTCTTTGTGGTTGAAGGTATCATGGAGATTTTGTATATCCTTGTCGATTTTCTGTATAATGGTTCTTTCAGTTGTTGAGAGAGGTGTTAGAATCCCTAACCATAATTATAGATTTGTCTGTTTTCTCCTTTCACTTCCATCAGTTTTGGCTTTCTATATTTTGCAGCTCTGTTGTTTGTTACAGACAGATTTGGGATTGCTACGTGTTCTGGGTCAACTGACTCTTTTATCATTATGTAATGTCCTCCCTTCAGTTTGGGTTATTTTCTTTGTCCCAAGGTCTATTTTCTCCAAAGCGAACATAGCCACTTACACTTTCTCCCGACTGATGTGTGCATGAGTACATGATATGTCTTTCTGTCTACCTGTCAGTGCCTTCTAACACTTATTTTAGAGTATTTTATGGATACATTAAAATAGCATATCTATTATCTATTATTATCTACTATTATTATCTATCAATGTTATCTAAAATAACATATGTTATTACTTGGAGGAATAGAGAGAAATGTGTACCCACCCAGAACTATAAGTAGGCACAGTTCACCTGTTTCTGTTCGCTCCAATGGCCTGGTGGGCTATTGAAGGCATCGAGGCTGTGGGTTGCACATACCTAATTTGAGTGCGGTAATCCCCTATTACTAAGTCAACTTCTCTGTACATCGAGTGTTGTAGTGACTCCGTTTTCTTTATTTCCAGGGATCAGACTCTTGAAGTCCAAGTATTTTTAATTAAATAGGCCCCCACCTTTATCTTATTTTGGTTGTGTCCATCTCTCCTTTTCCTTTATCTTTGGAGGTGTTTGGTTTCGGGAGAGTTGGGTCGTTGTGGGATCTGGACATTTCTGCCTGCTGTCACAAGTTCAGCAGGAAAAGAAATGAAAAACTGTCTTGCACTAAGATGTAGGACTGGTAACACTGCCCCTTTTGACTAGGATGGACTCCTTCTCATTAACTAGTGCATTCTGTATGTAGCGAATGCCTCCTGTGTGCCAGGCGCTGGGTCAGGTGTTGGGACAACAGAGCCGATGGTGTCTGCTTAGACAAGTGAGGGGTGACCAGTAGACAAATAGGGTGAGGGGCACTGTGATTAAGCTGAGCACAAGTCGCCATGAGGATGAAGAGGAGGTGACATCCAGGCTGCTGCATCCCCAAGGCTCCACAGCCAGGCAGGGCACAGGGGAAAACCCAACAACGCAGCACAATGAAAAGCGCAGCTCCAAGAACATGTAGGGCTTGCACTTAGGGGCTGGGATGAAAATGGTGACCTCGGAATTAGAGAAGCCAGGGCTCATGGAAGCCTTGTAGGGCATGGAGCATATTTGGGACTTTATCCTGAATGCCATCAGAGAGCACGGGGAGTCAAATGGAGGAGTAATGTGATCTGATTTGTGTCTTAACTCGTCGCCTGGGCTCCTGTGTGGACAGAGGACAGGAGAGGGCTGAGAAAATGGCAGGGAACCCAGTTAGAAGCTGTGGAAGTCTAGGGCAGATGGGGTGATGGCTGGGCTAGGGGCACGTGGAAAGGTGAATGGTTTCAGGAATATCCGGGAGGGAGAACAAAGAAAGAATGTGTGACTGAAAGGTGTGGCTCGTGGGGAGTGAGAGAGTGTTGTTAATATCAGAATGTGTCGCTTGACTTAAAAGTAACTCTTTTAACCCATTTTCCCCTAATAACAAAGAATATTGTTAAGTTATTGGTGTCCATATGACTGTGTTCGAAATCTCAGTCTAACCAAGGATTGATTCTGCCCAGATTGCCCCCCAATCTTATAGGAGCACATCTGAGGGTATCTCTTGATTCATCCACTCTTTCAAACATTTTTATGTAAAACATAAAATCTATCAACTTCTACAATTTTATAGCTGTTGTTGCTCTTTGCTTTAGCTTGACATGTTTTAATGGTCCCCAAACTTGGGTATTATTTGAATTTTGCATGTATTAGTGCTTTCATCATGTCCCATAAATATCTTGGTTTCCAGCTTGAGCTGGGTATATTGGGAAGAGATGAGGTTGAGCTAATGTGCCATATCTGAAGGATTTTAGGTATTTTAGCTTGCCCCTGATGATGTGGGACAGCTGAAGAACAAGGCTTTACCCAGTGATGAATTTTAACGGGGGAAGAGTTACTGTAAGAAGTCTCGTTGTCTTTGCAAGGTACTCAAACTAGTGTTGGATGCTGGAGGGGAAAATTACTTTTTTTTTTTTTTTGCAGAAATGCAGGCACTGCAATGCCTAGAGAATTGTTTCCCTATTGCACACCTGAGTAATCTTATTATGAATTCTTTTGCATAGTGGGAGGACCTTCAGTGGATGGCAACTAGACCTGGGAGCAAACGTTCCCAGGTTCCGTTCCCAGTTCAGCACATTGACTCTGGACAAAACCCCTAAAGTGTTTTCTGCTTCAGCCTCCTTAATGGCGAAGTGGAAGTGAACACCATCACTGAACTCATGAAGATGCAGGACTGGGGGACCCCTGGTTGGCTCAGTCAGTAGAGCATGTGACTCTTGATCTCGGGGTTGTGAGTTTGAGCCCCACACTGGGTGCAGAGATTACTGAAAAATAAAATCTTAAAAAAGGGAGAGAGAGATACGGGACTAATAGATAATGCCTTAAAACCACTTTGAGGGACGCCTGGGTGGCTCAGTTGGTTGGACGACTGCCTTTGACTCAGGTCATGATCCTGGAGTCCGGGGATTGAGTCCTGCACCGGGCTCCCAGCTCCACAGGGAGTCTGCTTCTCCCTCTGACCTTCTCCTCGCTCATGCTCTCTCTCTCAAAGAAATAAATAAAATCTTAAAAAAACCCACTTTGAGTTCTATTGAGAAATACCTTGTTCTCAAGTAGTCTGTAGTTTTTAAGTATCAATATATTGTCAAGAAATGAATCAGTGGGGGAGCAAAATATGTAGACCAAATACCAGGAGTTATTGACATCAGTAAACAGATGGAAAAGATGGTGTTAAAATGAAGAGGAAAGTATTATTCTGCCAATAAAAGGGAGACATTGAAATGTTCATCTGATTTAGATAAGGTCCATGGCCTAGTGCCTTGAATGGCTTTTTCTCACTTCTTGGTAATGAGTTGAATTTGGAGGGGTGTGATAAATGAAGGCAATCAGAATTTATGAGAACAGGTGAAAGGAGAAAATCCTTTTTAGCTGAGCCAAAGTGATACTCTCCAAATCCACTTAGTGAGTTTCTGAAAGAGTATTTAATTGTTAAAATGCTGCTGCTGCTGCTTAAGTCTACAGCTTTCTGACTTTACTCTTTTCAGAGATTTGACCTGTAAGGCAGCTGATGGAGATGATTGCTCTTCAGCCTCTGAGCCAAATTATTCATTCCATAAAATATTCTCCTGCCTCCTACCTCCAAGCATGTGATTTGAAGGAAAGAAGCCCTAGGGCCCTATGTAATTGACATGTCTGGCGGAAGGATGATGTGGGCTTCTTACTGGCTTAGTAACTTGAAGGGAGGTCCTCCCCATTCAACCTGAGCCCGCTCAGGTGGGGTCCTGGCTAGCTCTTGAGCCCAGGATGAATGTAGGTAGCTGAACCATCTTTTGAATAGTATACCAAACTTGTAGCCTGGGAATACCTCAAACATGGTATTTATCATAATACAATACAATTGCCATTTAAAAATTTTGTTCCACCTGATGTGAATTCTTTAAGGCCAAGAACTTTGTTTCATGTCTGTCTTCCCAGAGCCATTGTCCATAGCAGTCAGTCCATGTTTGCTGAATAAGCAAAATAACGTTCAAGCATCATGACTCCAATATTCCAAATGCTAAACACAGTTTTGTCTTTAACCGGGTGGTACCATTGCCAGCTTTCCAAGGAACCTGAATGTTCTCCAAAGCATTCGCAAACTTGACTGTGCACAAATCACCTAGGGATCTTGTTAAAATGCATATTCTAATTCAGTAGGTTTTGGGTGGGCCTAAGATTCTGCGTTTTTAATAAGCTCCCAGGTGATGCTGATGCTATTGGCCTGCATACTACACCTCAGGTAACAAGGATTTAGACCCTGGTCTCTGCCTCATCTCCAAAATTTAGTCCATCACCAAGCCTTGTTGACTCTATCCCTTCTGTTCCAACTCTGAACACTCATCTCTCTTCCTGCTGCCACCACTTTAGTGAAACCTTCCTCGTTTTGTTTGTTTGTTTGTTTGTTTGTTTGTTTTGTGGGGACTATGGCAATAGCTTTCATCTAATTTCCCCAACTCAGTCCCCTCCACTCCATTCTCTATACACACCATAACCAGGATGATGTTTCTCAAATACATTTCTGATAGTGCTCATCCTTGTAGCCTTCTATGTAGGATACAGTAACAATCCCATGTGTTGCTAGATTTGTCTTTATATTAAGTAGGAACAGAGGCAAGGGCAAAACAATGTGAGGCTTGAGGAGCCAAGGGCTTAGAGTGGTGGTTGACCAGTCTTAGGGGCCAAGTCATACAGATAGGGCTGCCTACAGATACTGTTCTTTACTTGAATCCATCTAACCATCCATCCATCCAACCAACCAACCATCCATCAATCCATCCGTCCATGCATTTGTCAGTTAGCTACCTGGTCAGGAACACGACATGCTAAGACTGTTGGCTCCTGGACCAGACAGTCAGATAAGCTTCTTCATGTCATTTATGGTAAAACCCCCATAACTTGATATCCATTGTTTTAGATTCTCTGGCAATGAGACACTTCAATGTTTTCTGGTCAAAATATTTATTGTTCTGTGCCCAGTCAGTCTAAAATACCCTGCTCAAGTTTTTTTTTTTTTTTCATTTGAGTTACTGAGGATTTTATTGTGCATCAGATAGCAATGTGTTACAAATCCCATACCTAAAAGATTTTTAGGTATTTCTTGCCATTTTCTTTTTCTCTCCAATTTCTCTTGGCTTGCTTTCAGCCAGGGATTGGTAGATGGTAAGTATGTGCACGTTCTCAGTGACGTGTAAGCCTTGCTGATACTAAAGACTTCCTGGGGTGAGGTGGGCGGGGGGGGGGTGGCATAGGTCCTGTCACAGCACCTAGGGTGACTGTGGCTACTGCACAGTGTCACACTTCCAGGATTAGGCATTCAGTTTTGGATTGACAAAGAAGCCCACTTGTGCTTGCTGAGACCTACTGTATCTGGGATGGCCAGTCGTTAGGAGGTGGAGAGAGAAGGGAGATGGGGAAGACATTTTATGTTTTGGGAGGATGGAAGGAGGGGTAGGGGTGGGCATCTATCTCAGGAATTCTTAGCTCCATGCCACTTTTCAGTCTTCAGCCAGAGCTGTGGCCCCGCGCCTCCCCCAACCTTTGGAGCTTGGCTGTATTCAGGGGAGAACGTGGAGCCATGTTGACACTTGGTAGAACATGTTTTCTTCCCCCTTTAACTGAGCATCTCATCACTGGGGTTGTTCTTTGTTCCTCTTTCCAGGGTTTTCTGTATGCTGACTAATGCTCATAACTGGCTTTCTCTAGGGAGAAGTGCTGAGAAGATCAATCCAAGGAGATCTTAGAGGGTCAATCAGGTTTTCAAATGTGTTCAGGCAGCTTCTGTTTTGTTCAGTGAGACGAAATGCTTCTGAGGACAGAAATTTGCACGCGAAGTACCTCCGGGAAGGCAGCGGGGCCATCACACCATCAGGGACAACAGCCTGAACGTCCGGTTCTGCTTAGATTTCAAATGACTGTTGAAAACTCAAGAGCGAGGGGGAAGTGAAGTGCCTTTGACTTGAAGGAATTTGTTAATGGAAGATCAAAGTTGTAAAAACTATGCCTTCCTGTGCATTATGGGAGGGCAGGGGAGAGGATGATGGGAGGGGGAAACCTCACAAAATCCCACTTTTCAGTCATTTCACATTTTCTCCAGTTTTTCAGCTCCTATAGGGCTTAAGAAATAACTAACCTGAAACCTGGATTGTATTTCAGGCAAAACTTCAGAGGGTGTGGCTTAGGCTCTTAGAACTCAGGGCTGCTGAACTCTGGGTTCTTAGAAGTCCCTCTTTGGAAAAGTTGATCATGTAAGTTGACACCTTTAGAATGGAGAGTTTGTACAACCTTAGTGTAGGAAATTGGAAAACCACATCTCGCCTTTTCTCCTCAATTATGACATTAACTATGGTCATGCCTGGAGGGTGAAGTGAATATTTTAGCCACTGGCATGAAGAGATTGGCCTGCCTTTACATAGTGACTTTCTAGGTCCTGCAGGGGTCCAGTTTGCAAGCTCTGAACGCTGGGGGTTTGTCCAGAGTCATCCCCTCCCTGTTCTACACATTTAGAAGGCAGCTGCTACTGCCAAGCCGGGAAAAGCAAGTTATTTCCAGGATCCCTTAAAGAATACATAATTTGAAAGGGAATTTTGTAAAGTATCACCCAATGTGGTCCACTATCCTGTATGAATTATCCCTTCATTAGATCCTTTTCTAGACAGTTCCTTACTTCCATTCCCTTCTGTCATCATAAAAGTTAAGGACCAGTTGCATAAAGGCACCGCATGGACTTAGGGTCAATCTGAAGGTGTGATAGGACTAGTTAGCCACACTTAGGCATCTTGTCCTGTGAGTCCAAAAGAAGGATCATGAAACTTAATGTGAGAGTATGGCGGGCTGTCAGCAAGAGGGGGTGGGGGGCTTTTCAGAGTAAACAGGACAGCTAGTGGGCCTTCCCTGAAAACCATCCAGTGAGAGAGACCAGGTCTTACCTGACCAGATTCCAAGGAGATGGCAGATGGGCTTCAACTGAACTGTACTTCAAAAGGCTTTCTTCCGGACGTGGAGGGAAATATCTCCCATCTGGAAAATCATGGCTGCTTGTGGCCTGTTTAAAAAAAAAAAATCACTGGCTCTCGATACCACGTGTCCTAGCCTCTTAGACTCCGTGCCATCATGTGCCTTGGCTGAGTTGAGCTGCTGAGGCTGTCGATGTGTCTGTCATCTGGCTCTTCCAGGATGGACCGTCTGGACAATCTTCAGAGCTCACAGTGATTTCAAAAGGGAGATACAGACTTAAGAGATGAAGCCCTCTGCTATTGGCAGAGAGAGTGCAATATAAATTACTACCACCTGAAGCCCCTCTGTTGGAAAGAACCTGATTCCAGGCAGAGCTGGGGTTGCTCTGGGACTACATGCTGTTAGGGTATGCAAGCAGACAGGTATGATAGCAAATGATGCAGACTTGTCCTGATGAAGCAGTTCAAAACCTAACTGTGCCATTTGCTAGCGACGCTGCTTTGGGCAATTTAGTTCACCTGTTCGATCTTCAGTTTGCTTCTAAGATGGGGAAAGGACAGTGCCTGCCTTCTCTACCTCTTGGGTTTGCGTTGAGGCAGATGTAAAAGAGCTTTACACAGAGTGAAGGCCTTCCCCATTTGCCCATGGCCAGGCAGGTGCAGGACTCTGCCAAAACTTTTCTTACCTTAATGTGCAAAGAAATATTCTCTCCCATAGGGACTTGTGGCTCCATTTTATCAACGAGGCCTCAAAATAAGAGGTGTGTGCCTTTGGAGAAGTCACCTTGGGAGGACCCAACATTTCCAACCATGTGGAGGTGACTTTGAACTTTTGGGAGCCCCCTCCTTGAGAATGGCCTTCAGAACCAGTCTTTTTAGACACAAAGGAAACCTCTTCCAACACAGTAATTCACTGGATATGCTTGGACCTTGCCACAATTTCTCATAGTTACATATGGTATTCAAACCTCAGAATGTCAGATTTCCCAGGCCCCTTAGAAACATTCTGGTCCAGTAGTTTTCATACCATGTTCCCTTTGGATTCCAATTATTTGGAGAAGACATATGAAGGTTGGGGGAATCTCCAAAGCTTCATTGCAGTGTTTGATGCTAAGGTGCCATTAGTTGTAGTCAACATCAATTTACTGTCGGCACTTCGGGAATATTAAAAGAATGAACGCCACTCTTCTACGACCTGTCCTATTTTAAATGTGAACTATGATTCAAATACAAGGTAGCTTAAAATTAAGAAGATGTAATGGTTTCTGCTAAACAGTGGAAGTGTACACCACTGGAAAGACATTGTTCCTTTGCTCGGGTCCTCTGTTGGCTCACAGATACCGTTTCATGTGACAGATTTCTGCTCCTACAAAGTTTGAAAACTGACCTAATCCAGAGAGAAGGTCGTATAGTTAGTTCAGGCAATTTCACCAAGTTGTTGCCATAGCCCGAGCCCTGAGGACTGCCTTATACCGAGCCTTGGTGTTTACGGTAACAGAGATAGCCGAGGGTTACCAGCGGGCTCATGGCCAATGGCAGTGCTTTCTGTATTACCAGCGGGAGCACCCAGCCAGGGAGGAGCTGGGGCTGGCCCCAAAGGGCAAGGCTGACAACGGTCCAACTGCTAATGTGAGGATTAGCTGTAGCTTTGGGTAATCTGTCTCCAGTTCAGTCTGGTTCCGGAAGAACCTCAAAGACTCATTGCACTTGGCTGCTTCTTGGCCTGCTGAAATTTTCCCTTTTCAAGTATATCTTCTTTTGGAAAAATTGGATGAGACATTATTTTTTGGAAGTTGATCATTTTTTAAAGCTGGCATAGCAATGTTTATAAATGTTAACACTTTAATAAAAATGTGATGGGAAGGAAGAAAACCTCCACCCACTTGTTCTGTCCCTTCTGTGAGTGATTTGGTGTCAGGTTGGCTATCTGGGAGCACAGGCCCAACTCTGCTGGGCCTTGGGATATCTGTTGAGGTACAGAAGACAACGATTCGGTCCCTCCAAGAAACTGAACCTTCTTCTCAGTGCTGGCCCTGGGCCAGGGCCAGATTTGGTGAGTTGGCTGCCTGGAAAATCCCACTCCTGTGTTTCCCTTTTGTGGCTGAGCAGAAAGTTTCCATTTGGAGAAACCTATGATGTTAATTTCACTTCGCTTAATGGGGGAAAAAGCTAGGTACCTGATCTTAAGTAAACCACTCTGCAAACATTAGCCATCCTCAATAACATTTCGTGGTTCGACTGCAATTTTGCGGAGTGCGATTTCCCTCCGTTTTGCACAGAGACTGTCTTGAGACCCAGAAGGGTATTACATGATACGGTGTTTGTCAGATGAGGGCCCAGCTTTGCCTCGCTTGAGTAGGTTTATCAGGGTGGTAATTGTCAGTGGATTCCGGAATTCCCTGGTCAACTGAAGCATTCGTATGTAGTTGTTAAAGTGATGAGATCACCCAGAAAGCGCACTGTCAGGGAAGTAATGTTAGCAAGGTGATGGCAACTTAATCATCATTTTCTCCCTTTGGGAGAGCAGAATGGGGGTCAACTTCAAGGCCTGTTTTTACTATTGAAGCCCAAAATTCACATTCTATCTCAGAGAAGATGGTTAGTTAGTGAGTTGTATTGAATTCAATGGAGACAATTCCATGACAACTTAAGCCAAAGTTTAAAAGAGTGGGTAGGGGTGCCTGGGTGGCTCAGTTGGTTAAGCGTCTGCCTTCGGCTCAGGTCATGATCTCAGGGTCCTGGGATCGAGTCCCGCATCGGGCTCCCTGTTCAGTGGGGAGACTGCTTCTCCCTCTCCCTGTGCTGCTCCCCCTGCTTGTGCTCTCTCACTTTCTCTGCCCAATAAATAAATAAAGTCGTTAAAAAAATACATAAGAGGGTGGTAAAAAGACAGCATCTCAGAGCAAATAGTACAGAGCCCGAGGGAGAGGTAGAGGCAGAAAGAGGAAACGGTTAATCAACCAACATTTGCCAGGATGGTGTGTAATCATGCTTGACTTGGTGGAACAGGCTGTTTATGCCTAATGTGTTCCTCAGTCCCCAAAGCAGGGACTCCTGTGGTGGTTTCAACTGCCGTATCTTTAGATCCTCATGCAGGGTTTGGCACGGGGTTGGGACTCATACATTGACAAAGTACAGAGGACTGTCCCTGTACTGGAGGATGTTCCGGGGGTTGGTGGGGACTAGCAGCCACAGAGGCCGGAGGAAAAGCGATGGGTTAGGAGTTTCCATAGTGGGTCAAGGGAAGGGACAGTTCTCACCAAATGAAGGAGCACAAAGATGAACATTTGGATTTGGCGAGAAGGTTCCAAGAGAAATGTTAGCACAATTTTAGAGGGTCTTATTCTGAGCCACAAACCACAGGTGTCCCTGACCCCTTTGTGGGTTGGACAATAAACACCTTTCCAGCACCTTGCACAGTGTGGTGCCACAGTCTGCATTTATTAGACTGCACGTTTTACCGAGTTGCATTGAGTGGTCTGGGAGAAAGAGGGGATAAGCTCAAGCACCACCCAGAAGCCTAACCTGGGCCGAACATGGGGACAGGGGTGTGCAAACATAGGCTATCTAGATGGAGAAGCAGCCACTCTCAGAGCAGGGGTGGGGAGGTCCATAGACTTCATTGAGTCCTGTCCCCTCAATGAACCCATGAGGAAACAGAGACTCCATGAGGGGAAGTGACTTGTCCCAGGTCACGCACTGGGTGAGTTGCAGAATCAACACTGAAGTGGAGACCCCCTGATTCTGTTTTTTTGAGAGAGAGAAAGAGGGCACAAGCAGAAGGGAGAGAAAGAATCTCAAGCAGGGGCTCGATCCCAGGACCCTGAGATCATGACCTGAGCCGATATCAAGAGTCAGCCACTTAACTGACTGTGCCATGCAGACAACACACCCATCCCCGGATTCTTAATCTAGAGTTTGTCCACCTTTACATTTCATGGTGACTTTGCAGTGGAGATCACCCAGAGGAAGGTCAGGAGACAGAATTTAGTGACTTGGCCACAGTCACGCTAGTGAGGGGCAGAAGCCAGGCTCTGTCTCATTTATAGCCTGTGGATCTAACTACAGGAGAGTGTGAAAGCAGGTTTGGTGGCAGGAGGAGGACAGGACCCCTTAAGAGGGATGCTCAGGAAAGGCTGTCCTCCAGAGGTTACATTTGAGCTGAAATTCCGGAGAATAATGGGAAGGAACTAGCCATGGACAAGCTGAACATAGTTTGGGCTGATCCAGTCACAACTGCAAAGGTTCTGAGGTTGATTCACTCCAAGGAATGTTGATGAGCTCTTTGTGTAAGCCCTTTTTGAGGGTCATTGTTCGACAGGCCCACTGGATAGGTGTTACTTTGCTGGTATGTCTCACTCAAGAGTGTGCACTAGAAGTTCATGAAATGAAACCTCCTAAAACTTGTCTGTTGACCTGCTGGATTTTTGGTGAGAGCAGGATGGATCATTGGCCTCCAATAGGAGTTCAGGAGCAGTAGGAAGGAAATTAGTTAAGAGTGGCCTCTTTAAGTGCCTGTAGGACCAGGTTCCTGGGAAAATACTAGCAAATATTTCCCCTCCAAGACTTTTCATACACATCATGCTACAGGATTCCTAGAAGTCTTTTTCTCCCCTGTGTCCATCAGAGGCTTGTATTTAGAGGCACATGGATCAAAGGCAAGGAACCACTGCTGCTGGAAACCTAAAACCATCCCTGTGTGGGCTCGGCCCCGGAACAAAGCAACGCCACGTCCAGGATTTTCCTTCCTGCTCTGGAACCGACTGGCCTTGGACTCTGCAAGTTGTACTTTTCCTCTTTATGTGGGCTACACAGAACATGTCTATCCTCCTTTCTGACCTGATTGTACTTTCATCCGCAGGGCTTACGAAGGCATTCACAAAATCCAAATTCCCTGCAGTATAGATCCTCAGGGTGTTCCTTGATAGCGATTCAGAGGAATGTGTGTCCTTGAAAGAGTGCCCGTAAGTTGCTGTGCACATTGCCGAAGGAGACAAGATAATGGAGCCCAAACCTTGGCTTCTTAGTTCCCTTCCCTTTTTTTCATGGTGATACTTTTCAAGGTCACGTTCTTTGATATTGTTGGCCACACAAAACTGATGAACAAGAATTCTTCCTGAGATCAGTGGCCCCAGCAACACAGCAGAGAGTGTTTTACTAAAATGGGATCCTTAGATTTGTTTGCATCTGTTGCTTATTTCTGCCTGAAGTTCTGAGATGTGCTGGTGACAGTCAAGATTCATAGCAATCTGTTATCGCAAGAGAAGAGAGGAATGTTCTATTATAAGGCATCGGTCCAAATTTAAAGGATTTCAGGATCCCAGGAGGACAAAGTGAATGTGAATATATTGGGAACTCATGATCACATCATCATCTTCTATCCCCTTAAGAATGGTGTTTGGCCGGGATGGGTGGCGATTCCCTTTTTCCTCATTTACTACCAGCTTTCTAGCTATTCAAGGGATGACCATTCTTGGTGGTGGTGAAGTTAGGCTGCATGACATACTACCTCCCTAGGGATCTTACTCCAAGCCAGGGGTGGTCACAAGGAATCGTTGCTCCTCCTGCAATACTCCGTAGACCGGGACGAAACCACAAGATGAAGTAATGTACATTTTTGCCTTTGAAAGTGACTTTGAAAAGTGCCTGGTGGGAAATCAGGATATGAACTATTGCTGAGTGAAATACAATGCCCCAGAAAAAAAGGGAAGACACTGTACACTTCAAATCATTATAAAACTGACCATCTGGGTTCTATATTAAACCACAGATCTCAATTTGTTATGGCTTGAGGAATGACTTCGCAATGAGCACTCCTTCCCCAGACCTTCCTCAGCCTCAGGAAAGCATTCTCTTTTCATAAATGTGGTTAGGAAAAAAAAATTACCTTAAGTTCAGTTGTGTTTTAAAAAAAAGTTCAAATCAATGATTCTTAATGAAGTCACTGTGTTTGCTTATCTCTTTGCATCTGGCCTTACTCTACGGTCTTGCATTGCTAATTCCACTTTAGCTATGGGAAATACACCAGCGTGTGGCCACTGGGCCATGAGATAAATCGGATCAGTGCCCAGGAGACAGTTGAAAAATCTCTCTGCCTAGATTCAGGAAACAAGACCCTGTACAACTTACTTTGGAAAACCCTTAGGCATCAAAATCCTGGCGTTTCTATGTTTTGAGACCACTCTGTAGTAGCCTGGTTTTGATAATCATTTAAAAGTATTTTACTTAATTAGAGCAGGATTTGCTCAAGCAGAAAATCACATTTATATGTTGACTTGGCTTTAACACCTCATGGCGACTCCTAGTCTCTAATCGGAAAAGGCAGCTTGGTGACTGGCTCCGTGCTGGTTGGGGGTCTGCCCACTGCCGGCATTGCAAGGGCCTAACCCCAAACCTGGGATTCCGGTGCGGTTCTTTTGTGTGCCTAGCTTGGAGCCACTTCCATGATTTCTAATTTAGGAAAGCAGGGGAACCAACAGACGCATGTATAACTCAGCTACTTTGATAGGCCTCTCAAGACCTCTCCTAAATTCTCCTTTAAAAAAAACTTATTTTTTTGGATACATAATTTACATACCATATAACTCACCCATTGAAAGGGTACAATTTGATAGTTTTGGATGTATTCACAAAGTTATGCATCCAAAACCATGGTCAGTTTTAGAATTTTTTTTTTAAATGAAATATAGTTGATACACAATATTTCATTAGTTTCAGGTGTTTGGGACAGTGATTTGACAAGCCTGCATATTGTGGACATTTCACATAAATGGAATAATACAATATGTGGTCCTTTGTGATGAGTTTCTTGGTTCATCTCTGTTGTAGCATGAATCAGTATCTTATTTCATTTTATTGCTAAATAATAATCCATTGTATGGATGCACACATATTATTTAATCTCTTCATCAGTCAATAGACATTTGGGTTGTTTCAGCTTTTTGACTGCTGTGAAAAAAATTGTGCTATGAACATTTGTGTACAACTCTGTGTGGACACATGCCTTCATTTCTCTTGAGTATCTACTTTGAAATGGAATTGCTGGGTCATATGGTAACCCTGTGTTTAATCATTGGCAGAATTGCCAGGCTGTTTTCCAAAGTGGCTGCACAATTTTATGTTTCCACCAGCAATGGCTCAGGGTTCCAGGTTCTCAACATCCTTGCCAAAACTTGTTATCATTGGTCTTTTTCATCATAGCTATTCTAGTGGGTATGAAGTGGTATGCCACAGTGATTTGGGCTTGCATTTCCTGATGACTAATTATATTGATCATCTTTTTGTCTGCTTATTGGCCATTTTATATTTTCCTTAGAGAAGTATCTATTCAGAATCTTTGTTTTTAATTGGATTATTTGACTTTATAGTAGTGAGTTGTAATAGTTCTTTATAAATTCTAGATACGAGTCTTTTATCAGTTGTAGAATTTGCAAAACGTTTTTTCCATTCTATGATCTGTCTTTTCACTTTCTTGATGGCATTCTTTGAAGTGCAAAAATGCTCACTTTTGATGATGTATGGTTTGTCTATTTTTTTCCTTTTTTTTAAAAAAAGATTTTATTTATTTATTTGTCAGAAAGAGAGAAAGAGAAAGCACACAAGCAGGCAGAGACGGAGGGAGAAGCAGGCTCCCTGCTGAGAAAGGAGCCCGATGCGGGACTTTAACCCAGGACCCTGGGATCATGACCTGAGCCGAAGGCAGCAGCTTAACCCACTGAGCCACCCAGGCGTCCCTATTTTTATCCTTTTGTTGTTTATGGTTTTGGTGTCATATCCAAGAAGCCATTGCCTACCCAAGACTACAAAGATTTACAGCCATGTTTTCTTCTAAGGGTTTTATTTTTTTCACTCTTCCATTTATGTCTTTGATCCATTTTGAGTTAATTTTTGTATATGGTGTGAGGTAGGAGTCCAAGTTCATTCTTTTGTATATGGCTATTGAGGTGACCCAGAACTGTTTCCTGGGAAGGCTAGTGTTGGCAAGTCCCAACACCACCCTGCAGCAGCCTCAGTCTAGTGACTTCCAGCAGAGGAGATGTGGAATCGAGGTGAGCTGGCTTTGGTGGTGGCAGCCCAATAACCACGTTCCAAGTCTTTACCTGACATTACCTCGTCCACCTCAACTATGTTTACTGGGATCCAGTTACAGAAACTTATGGAATTCCTTATCTAGAATATTTCACTGTTGCAGAGGTAGGTGGTGGAGAGTTAAGGGTCACATTATGGGTACAGTGGAAGACTCAGCGTGTAGGGAAGAACAGCAATGGGTATGTCACAGCTCTGCCTATTGCCCCAGAATTTTGCCTTGGTTTGGCTGCTAAACTTGGAGTTATTACAGGAGATTTGAGGAAGTGACAAAACAAGGCTGTCTACATTCAATTTTTCTTTAATAATTCCCTGGAACTGCCAGACAGCATAATAAAGCATAAAAAAGAAAAAAAAAAAAAAGAAAAACAATAAAGAAGAAAAAACCCTGCCATTTTGCACAAGTATGATTGTACAGATAGAAAATCCACAAGAATCTTCAAATCAATGTTTTGAATTCATAAAAGTTAAGCAAAGTTGTTGGATATAAAGTTAGCACAAAATCAATTCCATTTCTACATATAAATGATAAAGTTTGAAAAAGATGCCATTTGGCATGGCATCAGAAAACATTAAGTGCTTAGGAAGAGTAACAAAAGCTATGCAAGACCTCGCTGAAGTTTGTAAGATTTTATGGAGAAACATTAAGATGACCTATGCATGTGGAAAAAGCTACATACGTGGATTAGAGAACTTGATATTATAAAGTTGGTACTTCTCTTGCAAGCAAAATCCCACTTATTTTTGTGGGACTTGTTAAGCTGCGTTTTAAATTTACAGAAGAGAGGAAATAGCCAAGAAAACAGAATTTGAGAAGTATATACAGGAATACATGGATTTTTGACATTCTCCAGAGAGGTCATGGTGCATCAGTGGTGAATGGATAGACTTTTCAGTAAAGGTAGTAGGATCACTGGATATCCATATGGGAAAAAAAAGTTTCCCAGATTACTACCTTATCATACAAACAAGAAAATCACTTCTAAATTTATTAAAAACCTAGAGGTGCAAAGCAAATCTGAAAAGTCCTTTGAAGATCCTATAGGAGAGTGTCTCCATGACCTCAAGGCAGAAAACTACTTACTCAACAAGCCATTTAGAAAGTGCCAACTGTAGAAGAAAGGTTTTTTTTTTTTTCCTTCCAAGATTTTATTTAAATTCAAGTTAGTTCACATAGAGTGTAGTATTAGTTTCAGGGCATAAAGGAAAGGTTTTATATTCAGCTTCACCGAAGGGAACATCAGCAGATCCTATAAGGATAATAATACAAGTCACGAATTGGAAGAAGATATATGCAAAAACTTCACACAGTGATGAATATCCAGAATACATAGAGAGCAGCATGGGGGGGAGCAAAATAAAATGGCCAATAAACAAAAATATTGTTCACCCTCATTAGTAATCAGAAATACAAATTAAAACCACACTGAGCACTGGGCATTATATGAACCTCATAAAGTATTGAATACTGAAACTAATGATGTACTGTAAGTTGGCTAATCGAATTTAAATTTAAAGAATCCCCACTGAGATACCATTTCACCATAAAAAAATCAGCAAAAATAAAAATGTCTTATACCCCCAGACTCACTACTGTGAGAATGGTCTTACTTGGTTCTGTGGGAGTATAAGGCAGTAGAAGTGGGGTGGGAACTGTTTTGACATTATCTAATAAAATTCAAATTATGCAACCCCCAGTGTCCCAGCAATGGTGCTTCTAACTAAAGATCTTAGATAGTGCACCATGAGATGTACAATGAGACAATTCATAGCAGCATCATTTGTAATAGCAAAAAACTGGCAATGTTTATCAACAGGACCATGAACAACTTGTGGTATATTCATCCAATGGCGTGCTAGACAGGAGTGAAATGAGCCAGCTTTAGAACCCATGAGGCTGACTTACACAATATTGGCTGAGAGAGGAAAATCACAAAAGGATATATAAAGTGGGATTCCATTTCCATATGGGAAAACGCACCTGTAATAGATGATACAGGTGCAAATCCCTGCTTGTGTGCTCTCTCTGTCTCTGTTTCTCTAAAATAAATAAAATCTTTAAAAAAAATCAATTGATAGGGGTGCCTGGGTGGCTCAGTGGTTAAAGCCTCTGCTTTCGGCTCAGGGTCCTGGAATTGAGCCCTGAATCGTGTTCTCTGCTCAGCTGGGAGCCTGCTTTCCTATCTCTCTGTCTGCCTTTCTGCCTACTTGTGATCTCTCTCTGTCAAATAAATAAAATCTTTTAAAAAATCAATTGATAATAAATATGAGAGTTTATTTCTGAACTCTCAGTTCTCCTCCATTTATCTATATGTCCACTCCTTTTTTTAAGATTGATTTATTTTGAAAGAGAGAGAAAGAATGAGTGGGAGGGGCGGGGTGAGAGGGAGAGAAAATCCCAAGCAGACTCCATGCTGAGCACAGAACCTGACACAGAGCATGATCTCATGACCCTTAGATGACTTGAGCTGAAACCAAAAGTTGGGTGCTTAACCGACTCTGCCACTCAGGTTCCCTTATATGTCCATTATCACCAATATCACACTATTTGGGTTAATGTTTTGAAACAGGGAAATGTAAGTCCTCCAAATTTGTTCTTCTTTTTCATGAATGTTTTGGAAATTCTGAGTCTCTTCTCTTTCTGTGTGAATTTTAGGATCAGCTTGTCTATGCAGAGAAATCTAGGATTTTAATAGATACTGCATTGAATCTGTTGATCAGTTTGGAGAGTATTGTCATCCTAACTATATCAAGTCTCCTGATTCATGAACATGGGATGCCTTCTCATTTATTTTGGTCCTCAGAATTTCTTTCTACCATGTATTTTAATTTTCAGAGTATATAGTTGGTACTTCTTTTATTAAATTTACTCCTATGTGCTTTATTTTTAGTGATGCTATTCTAAAAGGAATGGTTTACTTAATTTCATTCTCAGTGTGTTCATTGCTACTGTAGAGAAACATGATTTATTTTTGTATATTGATCTTGCATCCTGCAACCTACCCTAACTTATTTTGTTTATCCTACTAGATTTTTAGTGTATTCCATAGGATTTTCTAGGTACAAGATTATGTTATCTGCAAATAGAGATAGTTTAACTTCTTCCCTTCAAATCAGGATGTACTTTATTTCACTGCTTTGCCTAGTTGCTCTGCCTAAGACTTCCAGTAAAATGTTGAATAAAAGTGGATAGAATAGACATTCTTGTCTTGTCCTGATCTTATGGAGAAAGCATTCAGTCTTTCATCATTAAGTATGAAGTTTGCTGAAGTTTTTTCTTAGGTGCTTGCTCTTTATCAGGTGGAGGAAGTTAGTTTGTTTTTTGTTTTTTGTTTGTTTGTTTGTTTGTTTTTCCCCATGGATCATCAGGGTGGATTTAGGAAGTCCTGCTATTTTGGAAGTTGCAGCCTTCTTTCTTAAAGCCTGCTCCATTTTCTCCCTCTGAGGGATTCATGATTTTGGAAAGACTGCAAACTTTCCAGTTAGAGGAAGTCTGCCCACATGCTGTATATGTATAAATAATAAGCCTCCATGTTGGATGGCAAAATTAGCACTTTAGATTTTCCATTCCCTATGGACCAGACTTCTTAAATTATTAGGCCAAATGTGACTAATAAATTTCATCTCCTGTGCCAATTTTGATGTTTTGGTATTAATTTCCTGAAGCACTGCGTTGGGAAGGAATCTAAGGCTATGTACACTCTCACTGTTATTAATTAGTGATGCCTGCCCCTGATCTGGTTGTAGGGAAGTGTGAAAATAAATACCATCCCTGAAGTAGGTTTTGCCTGTGACTTGGTCAATTTCAGTGTCTCTTTTTTAGTCTTTGCTTTCCTTGCTGCTTCTGCAGGATTTGGTCTCATAGCCCCATACTCCTTTATACAACCTTCTCTTCCTTAGAGCAATGTTACAGAACAGTATTCCAGGGCTCCTATAAACTTTTTGGCCTTCCCTCCCCTGACTCTCTGCCTCAACATGTCCTTCCAGCTTTCTAAACTGAGCCTTTGATTCTTTGTACTCTCTGCTTGAGATATTTTGTCTCTCTTCCATATTTCCATTTGCTAAAAAGTTCTCCATCTTCTAGGGCCATCTCCCATGTCTTCCCCTGGTTTCCCCCATCCCTGAGAGATTGTTCTGCCTTTACACCATCAAAGCATAGGGTGTTTGGGTACCATACCTAGGACTCTTTTCTTCTCTGGGCTTTCCTGTGTTCCTGTCCTGAACAGAGAAGTAAAATTTCTTAAGGTCAGGAAGGGACTCCTATGCTCAGCATTTGACCCCTTTTCTTTACTATGGTTGATGCTCAATACACGTTTGGTTCTTTTCAACTTTTTTCTGCCATCCTTTGGAGTGATTGATTATTTTTAAGATCCATTTTATTCTTATTAGATGCTCATTGGTAATAATCTTTATTTTGTGTTTTTCCTTAGTGATTACACTAGATTGTATAATTTATAACTATGTTATAAATTTTTCTGTTTTGTGTTGCTTCATAACAGAATTAACTACACATGTTGTAACTAAACCAACAAATATTTATCTCAGTTTATGTAAGTTAGAAATTTAGGCATGACTTAGCTGGCTCCTCTGGCTCAAGGTCTCTCATGAGATTACAGTCAAGCTGAGGGTAATCAACAATATTTTTCTGAAAATAGCTTGACTTACAGCAATGAATTTTTTAATTTTCTAGGGTTATTTCTTAATTTTAACTCATATAAAAATTTTGAGCGCTTGCTTCAGCAGCACATATACTAAAAATTTTGAGTTCATTTTTGAAAGACTTTTTCCTCCCAGGAATGGAATTACAAGATGTTAGCTTTTTTTTTCAGTACTTCAAAGATGTCACTTCGTTGTTATTGCTGTTGTTGTTTGTTTCTTTTGTTTGCATAGCTCCTGATGGGAAGTCTGCTGTCATTCTTATTGTTGTTTCCAACAAACTTTTTCTAACTTTCTTATGATTTGACATGGTGTGATTTTCTTCTTTTTTTCTACCTAGGGGTCATTGAAATTTTTAGATTTATACATTTATTGTTTTCATAAAAATTTCAAAACTTTGGTCCTTATTTCTTCAAATCTTCTGGTGTGTCCTTAGATGCTCCCCTTGTATTTTCCCACAGCTAACTGATGCATTGTTCTCTTCACACCACAATTTCTTCTTTGTTTGTTTCATTGTGGGTAGTTTCTTTTGCTGTCTTCAAATTCACTATCTTTTCTTGTGCAATGTCCAGTACATGAGTAATCCCAACCCATGTAGTTTTCATTTTACATATTATACTTTTCAACTCCAGATATTTAATTTGGGTCTTTTTTTATATCTTCCATGTTTATATTTAACATACTCATTCTTTTCTCCTGTTTTCTTATCAAATGAACTATATTTATAATGGCTCTTTTAATATCCTTATATGCTAATTATACGATTTGTGTAATCTCTGAATCTGTTTCTGGTTTTTTTTTCTTTTAAGAGTAACATCTTACTGGTTCTTTACAAATCTGACAATTTTTAATTGGATATTCGATATTATAAATTTTATATTGTTAGGTGCTAGATTTATTCTGTCCACCTTTTAAAAGATTTCATTTATTTATTTATTTATTTGAGAGAGAGTGGGAGAGAGAGAACATGAGAAGCGGGAGGGTCAGAGGGAGAAGCAGATTCCTTACTGAGCAGAAAACCCAATGTGGGGCTCGATCTCAGGACTCCGGGATCATGACCTGAGCTGAAGGCAGATGGCTAATTAACTGAGCCACCCAGGCGTCCTTATTCTGTTCCTTTAAATACTGTTGAACTTTGAACTGGGATGCAGCTAACTCAATCAATTGAATCGTTTTGAACCTTGCTTTATCTTTGTTAGGGTAGTAAAACTTCAGCCTTTAGCCTAGGGCTAATTTTATCCCACTACTGAGGCCATACAATTATGAAGGTGCTAATTAATGCCCCATGTATTACAACGTCTTTCCACTCTGCTGCTTTCCCTTTGTGAGCTTCTGGGGGGTTTTCTTCCTACTTTTCTTTTCTTTTCTTTTTTTTTTTTGAATCTTTATTTACTTATTTGAGAGAGAGAGAGAGAGCATGTGTGCATGAGTGGGAAGGGCAGAGGCAGAAGAGGAAAAATCTGAAGCAAACTCTGCACTGAGTGCAGAGCCTGACATGGGGCTCAATCTCACAACCCTGAGATCACCACCTGAGCTGAAACCAAGAATTGAACGCTTAACCAACTGTACCATCCATGCTCCCTACTTCCTACTTTATTATTTTCTTTCTTTCTTTTCTTTTTTGAGTAATTCTTTCCTTCATCTAGGGTAATTTCTTTTTCATATGTGAGCAGATCAATACTCCACTAAAGACATGAAGAGAACCTTCTAAAGATCTCTAGAGCTCTCTCCTGTGCAGCTCTCGCCTCTCTGGTGTGTTTTTCCCCACAAGTTTTAACTGCTTTGGCCTCCTGATACTCTGATCTCTGTGTCCTCACCACAGAGAGACCCCTGGGCTCTGTTTGTGTTCCCCTTCCTTGTGCTGCAGCTTTGGAACCCTCTCCAGGCTGTCAGCTGGGGCAGTTGTCATGTTTGCCTTATTTGTCCCCTTTCTCTCAGGGATTGGAGTCCTGTACTGCCTATTGTTCAATGTCCACAAACCATCTTTTTCCAGAATAGTGAGAACTGAATTTCATCTGTCACCAGGATTGTAAATGAAAGACCATAGAGGGAGATGGTGAACATCAGCCTGGTTGACGAGCCCTCACATTCCCATTTCCTTCTATGTTCCCTACTCCTGGAACTGTCTTCCCTTACTCATTTACCCTTATTTCCTTCCTTTGTCTCTTCTTTTAAAGGTTTTATTTATTTGAGAGAGAGAGAGAGAGAGAGGGAGAGCACAGAGGGAGAAGCAGACTCCTCAGTGAGCAGAGAGCCTGATGTGGGGCTCAATCCCAGGACTCCGGGATCATGGTGTAAGCCAAAGGTAGAGGCTTAACTGACTGAGCCACCCAGGCACCCCTCCTTTATTCTTTCTGCATGCTTAGAGACCCAGGTCATATCAGTGATCTCTGGAAATAAGAGTTGCCATTCATCCAGTGTTTATTAAGCGCCTGGCACTATGCTAAGTACTTTATGTATTCTCTTTCACTGAGTCCTCCCATTGCACTATTACTCTTACCATTTTATAGATGAGGAATCTCAAACACAGAAAGGTTTAATTATGCTGGGTGCCTGGCTGGCTCTGTTGGTTAAGTGTCTGCCTTCAGCTTGGGTCATGATCTCAGGGTCCTGGGATGGAACCCCGAGTCATAGTCCCTGCTCAGTTAAGTCTGCTTCTTTCCCTCTCCTTCTGCCCCTCCCCCCTGCTCCTGTTCATGCATGCTCTCTGTCAAATGAATAAATAAAATCTTTTTTTTTTTTTAAAGAAAGAGAAAGGTTTAATTATCTACTTAAAAGCCATACAGCTGGTAACCGGCTGAGTTAGGACCTGGGCCTTTAAGATGCCACACTCTGTGCTTTTGCCCTCATATCTGCATCTGAGTTGTTAAAAAAGCTAGGAATTTCCTGTTATTCCATGTAATTTCTGTGTCATCTGACCCTCTCTGTACCCTTCCCCCCAATACTTTTTTTAGATTACTCCTGGCCCAGGAAGAACCTGGGTGTTCTAAACAACAGATATGTCTTAATCTCTAAAATGTTCTGTGTTCTGTTTGAGTTTCATTTTATAGTTTTGTCATGTCGTTTCCTTCTGTGTTAAGTGGTTGAGTTCCTTATTGTCTTCTGGTTAGCCCTTGCTCATTTCTGCCTTTAAATAACTCCTTCAAAGCTCAAGATTCAGCTCTTCGATGTTCTCTTTTTTGATGGACCACATCCTGCAGAAACCCTTCTGAAACTTGACTCCCCAGCACTTCCTTTGGATTTGGTTACATGGTTTGTCTGGCTTTGTCACGTGGTACATTGACTCTCTAGTTGTTTATGATGTAGCACTCCTCTGTTTATATTATGACTTCCTCCAATTTCTTACCATGAAATATTCATTGAGTTCCTAATATGAGCAAACATTGAATTTAGCATTACCCTTATCCTTCAAGGAAATCAGTCTTTCCATTCTTAATGTTTGTTATTCCTCCAGTGATTTATAGTTGGGATCTGTCAGGTGGCAGCATGAGAATATAGAAGCAAAAGAGACACCGAGTTGTGTATATAGGTCCCATCAAGCTCATGCCCCATACACTGTAGGCAGGCAGAATTACTCTCAGTCCATTGATAAAACGTAGAGCAACAGATTGGAGAGCACAGTCCAGCTTCGGTAGGCAGAAGTGACAGTGGATAACAGAAGGAGGAGACAGGTGAATCTAGCAAGTATGGCCAGCTTCCAGAGAGTTCTTTCCGTGTCAGTATCACTGAGCATCACCTTAGTATAACCTAGTGTAGTAATAGATATTCCTAAAGACCCTGAGACAAAATATGTATAAAGCCCTCATCAAATGCCTGCCACCTATAAACTGCTAAATAAAGTGTGTGTGTATACACGTTACATACACCCATACATGAATGAAAAAGCTAAATTGTGATCATTGTACTTTATATACACACACACACACACACACATATATCATTATATACATTAGACATTAAAGAAGTGAGAGGAGTGTATAGCATTTTAGAATGATTTGCATGGAAGCACTTAGAATTTCAAAATCATTTTTGTTCATTGAATTATCACAATGGAACAGTGTTCTTTCCAATGAGGCTAGAAAAATGAGGGGCCATCGTATTTAATAAAATAAGAATTTCTTCTCTCTATATGGTCAGATTAATGAGAACACTTGAAAATGAAATAATGCAATTGCTACTTTCTTCTTGGTGGCATGCGCTCTGTGCTAAATTTAAGTGACAGTAAAAGGTAATGGATTGGAGGAGGAAAATTGTAATTTCCTAGTTTATTGGAGTAGTGAAACCCAAGGGATCAGTGATGTAATTTGAACTGAATGACAAGAAGAAGGAAGAGGTGTTCTGATTTTATAGGTAAAATAAAGTTGGCTACACTTGAAGTGAAATTTAAAAATATACATTCCCTTAGTTTGCTTCTGACACGAAACTGCACTTCTTGCCCTTCAGCCTCTTCTATTATCCCTTTGAAAACTGTACCATCTTTGAAGATGAGGTATGAGGCTTTCCCAGTCATCCTTTCCATTACAAAAATAGGTTGTTTTTTCTCTTGTACTGTGGAAGTGATTGGGACTGTGTTGTGACGCTGTAGCCTCAAAATGTACTTCACAAGCATAATCTGTGATTCCCTCAGAAACACCCAAGTGTTGGCCTGCTGGGGGTCCACAGGTGAATTTCAACAGCCCCTTGTTAGGCGAAGCCCCAGCATGTTACATGGAGAACCCAGGTCCTTGGTGAGTTCTGGATGAAACTTAAGCAATGACATAGAAAGAGCACCGGATTTGGAGTCAAAAGGCCTGCATTCTGGCCCTGCCCTGGTCCTTTACCATTTGGAAATTAGTCTCAGGGCTCTGTAGTTAGGAAACACAGCAACCCGGATGCCTGTAGTAAATGGACACCCTCTGGTGGCAGTTAGTAGGCCTGAAAGCCATCTTCATTCTTTTTCCGTTCTTGTCTTCCTTGGCTTCAGTCAGACCAAATGGGTGCAATACCCCCTCCTCTTTCCCCACTGCCACCCAGGCCCTGGGGGTCTCCCAGACTGGGAAGAACTCCTTTGGGTTTTACAGACAATGCTGTCTGCCTGGCATTTGATCTTATAGTCTGGGCGGTGCTTGAGTCCTCCCCACTATGCTCAGAGGCACCCGCCAGAGAGATGGTCAGTAGAGCTTTGGATCCCTAATTTTGCATGCAACAGCGGGGGGAGCAATCTAGTCTACCCATCCCATTTAAATCAGTTGCACACTGCTCCCGCTCATTTCCATCTGTTTATGGCAGTGGGGTTTTTTAGTTTAGTAAACACTGAACTAGGACATTTGTGAAGACGTAATCAGAATCTTAACTGTAAGAACATGACGTACTCTTTGTCAAGTGTTTACTATCAGTCAGGTGCAAAACCCCTTTGATATATGGATAGAGTTAAGGAAGAATCCCCAGAGAAGTTGGATGTGGCCAAGATCATGAGAGCTTGACCTCAGAGTCCAGGTCCTCATTCTACCACACCTCACTGTGTCTTTATGCCCTGATGTCTCTGCCGTGTATGCAATTGCCTATTAGATGTTGTGTGTGTGTGTGTGTGTGTGTGTGTGTGCGCGTGCATGTGTGTGTGTATCACCTATATATATCATATATCACCATGTACGTATGTATGTATGTATATCACCTGTATGATATATGTATATATAAGTATATATATCTATCAGATATATATATATATATATATATATATATATATATATATAAAATATATCACCATGTATGTATGTATGTATGTACATCACCTGAGAATCTTAGAAAATACGGACTCTGCTCCAGGACTTCTGGGATGAGACCTGGGATTCTGTATGTCTACCAGGTTTTCCGGGGATATCAGTGCTGGTTCACAGACCACATTTTGATTAACAAGAGTGTCCACTCTCAGAACTGTAAGGGAGGTCAAGAATATTATCCCCTGATGGGGCATTTTTAAAATTTTTAAAAATTTTTTGAAATTTTTATTTTCAGCATAACAGTATTCCTTGTTTTTGCACCACACCCAGTGCTCCATGCAGTCCGTGCCCTCCCTAATACCCACCACCTGGCTCCCCCAACCTCCCACCCCCCCGCCCCTTCAAACCCCTCAGGTTGTTTTTCAGAGACCATAGTCTCTCATGGTTCACCTCCCCTTCCAATAACAAAAATATTGCTGAAGTGCTACTATGTGACGAAATATTCTTTTACTTTTAAGGACTGCATCGTTGTATTGACAACACATTTTGTTCTTCCACTTGACAACATTGTGTAAAAAATCAGGTGAGGGAATGCAGCAGGTTATAAGGTTCCTGCCCTACTCACCAGCTTCAGCCTGGCATTGGTAACATTCAAAGCAGGGGTCTTTGAATGTGCTTCAAGTAGTTTTTACACTCCCCCTGCCCAAGATTATATATAAAATCATTCAAGTATGTACTAATGTGTGTTTTCGGAGCAAAGAAATTTTCATCACATTGTCCTTGCACCTGTGAACTAAAGGTGGTTAAGAACTACTGCTCCAACAGGAATATGCACGCCTGAAAATGGTTCTGGAATTTCCCTATTACTGAAGCCTTGACTAAGTAGGGTCCATAGTAATGTATGCAATTTATTTGTATCAGATGCTGTGAGTTCCCCGGCTGCTGACTGCATAATTGAAGCTCTTTGAAAATGCCAGTTGATAGCTATAATTAGGTAAAAATAAATGCACTAGACCCTTTAGATAACTTTCCTGATGACTGCTGGCCAAAGCCCAGGCAGAAGTACTCACTGATTTCCCCGGCTTTGAAAGCCAGTGACCTTCAGCTTCCCTCCCTTGCTCTTATGATTGGTTTTAGAGCTGTGTGTGTGCCAGCCTCCCCCAGCAGCCTGGTGTGGGGGCGCGGGGATCATCACTACTTACCCAGGGTATCTGCACTTCCACCTCTGTAACCACAAAATGAGCCTGATCAATATTTGATGATTAGTGACCAGGAAATACAGAATTAAGAAATCAGAAGTCATAAATACATTACATGTGTATGAGCTCGGGTACTCTAAGCACACCAAGCCATTCTGATGGTTCAACCTGGAGACAGCTCTGGTCTTGATAATGGCTGTGAATGCCTACATTGAAACCAGCATTCTCCCGTTTTCCTATTTCCTTATTTTTTTCATGAAGCCGAAAGTTTGGCTCTATGGCCCTTAGAGTCAGACTGCAAGGATCCAAATGTAATTCTCCCATTTAAAGAGTTGTATGACTTTGGCCATGGTACTTGTCCTCTGCCCTGCCCCAAGACTCAGTATCTTCTTCCTGTGACATGAGAATAATGATAGTAATATTGATAGTACTGATCATAAGGTTGTTTAGAGGATTAAATGAAATAATCTCTGTAAAGCACACAACCCAGGGCCGGGCACACAGTAAGCATTCTCTGAGTACTAGCTGCCATTATTACTCTCTAGGCCAAAAGTAATGTCTTTAACAGGTGCATGGGGTAGGAGGGATTATTGTTGTGTATGCATCTGAACTCCTTAGGTTAGTGGGGAAGAAATTCAAAACCTTTGTGTTGCTGATCATAGTCTTTTTTCCCACCCATCATCTCCTTATTTGCACACTGATGACCTCTAAAGTGTCACTGTTTCTCCACTCTTCTAGCTTTGATGATATGCATTTCTGCTCCATGCTCCTCCACTCATGTGCCCACTAGCACAGTCACATATTTTATCTTACTTCCTTTTTTAAAAATTATTTTAAAAGATTTTTATTTGTTTGTCAGAATGAGAGAGTACAAGTAGGCAGAGCTGCAGGCAGAGGGAGAGGGAGAGGGAGAGGGAGAAGCAGGCTCCATGCTGAGCAAGGAGCCTGACATAAGGACCCTGGGATCATGACCTGAGCTGATGGCGGATGCTTAACCAATTGAGCGACCCAGGTGCCCCATGTTCTTTCTCATTTCTTATTTTTATTTTTTCCCAGCTTTCCTGAGATATAATTGACATAGAATGTTGTGTAAGCTGAAGGTGTACAACGTGATGATTTGATACAAGTATATATTGTGAAATGAGGACCACGGTAAGGTAAACCAACACAACCGTCATCTCACAGTTACTTTTGGAGGGGTAGTGAGAATGTTGAGCAGCTACTCTCTAAGGAACTTTCAAGTATACAGTCCAGTACTGGTGACCATTAGTCGCCATGCCTTAAGAACGTTTCATCTTTTTTAAAAAAGATTTTACTTATTTATTTGACAGAGAGAGATCATAAGTAGGCAGAGAGGCAGGCAGAGAGAGAGGAAGGGAAGCAGGCTCCCTGCTGAGCAGAGAGCCTGACGTGGGGCTTGATCCCAGGACCCTGGGTCATGACCTGAGCCGAAGGCAGAGGCTTTAACCCACTGAGCCACCCAGGTGCCCCAGGAACGTTTCATCTTATACTTCGTGAAAGTGGTTCTACTCCGAAGACCTCAGCCTCTGACCATATCCATCACTGATTACTCCCATCTCTTCCTTTCTCCCCTACTGAGTCTGCTTTTGGTACCTTCAGGACTTGGTGGTCTTCATGCCCTTTCCTTTGACTCAGAACAGAAACCCTCCCCACTGAAAACCACTCCCCACCCTGCTGTGGATTGGGACGTGCGAAAAGTTGATGGAACTGAATTTCTACTAAATTTACAATGTGTCTTCTCAAATGAGCGTCTTCTCTCTATACTTAGGTACCACATTTAATTTTGGGGTAGAGGGAGGTGGAAGGATGCAGGCGTGAAGGTGTGCCTGAGAGAAAGAAATACATCTGTGAATAAACATTTTGTTAATATCTGTGATGTAGTGGCAAATCCTGGGGAAGTTTTGGCTCACACCTAGAGTGTTCCAGCAGAAGCTGGCCACTAACCACTTGGCACTCTTTCTGAAGAAGGGCTCCTGTGTTTAGCTACAGGGCTGGACTAAAGTGGCCCCTGAAGTCTAGGTCAGTGTACATCTTGGAGTGCTGTGTTCTTATGGGCAAGAGCGGGGAGTGGAGGTGTGCCAAGAGACAGTCATGAACATTGTAGGTACTCAGCTTCCAAACCATGGAAAAAGAGTCTCATGGCCCTGTAGGTCCTTTTGCTTCTTTGTTGACTGTTTCCCTGTCAGCGTGTGCTTCCACAGCATAGAGTCTTTCTTCTATCTTTTCTCTTTTTAATTGTGACATAATTGACACATAACATATGTTAGTTCCGGGTGTACATGATAATGATTCATATTTGTGTATATTGCTGCACGATCGCCACAATGCGTTGGATCTTCAATTTGTATTTCCAGTGCCCCAAGCAGAGGCTTCCTCTGAGGTGTTCAGCTGGTTAAGAAAAAATTTGAATTGAAGATTGAACTGAACTCAAAAGCCGATTGCTCAGGTTCCTTCTAGCCCGAAAATTCGAATCCCTCTGATTCCAACCATGACAGCTCTAGTTAAGCCTCCTGGAGGGAAATCCTGTGCTCCCTTTGTTTTAACCACCTCTTTGTGGTTGAATAGTATAGGTTTTCAATCAGGTCCTGGGAGGGTGTCAATTTCCTGTCCTACTTACCAGAAAGTGCTAGAACTTCAAATAAGATGCAAATAGTATGTTTCCAGGAGTTGAGAGATAGCCATAGTTGCTATACATACCATATTCTGAAAATGTGTTGCTCTTTGAAACAGACATTCTTCTTTCAGATGGGCAGGATTTCTTCATGGGGTGGAGCTGATACGCAGTGGGAGAGGGGCATTGCAAACCTGGGCTTGCCTTAGCAGGACTCTTTAGTTACTAGGAGGCATTGCTCGAGGGGTTAGCCTTTGCACTGCTAGCTTGCTTGCTTTGCATGTGTTTTAAACCAGGACCAAAGAACTCACTGGTCTCCTGCTTAGCGAGAGGAGGCTGAAGGCCCTAGAAACTGGGTTTTCCATTCCAATTTGCTAATTAAACATAGATGTTCATTCCTTAAATGCGTATAATTAGTAATTTTCATGATTTGTGTTGTTTTTTCTGTCAAGCAATCTGTTTGGGGAGCTTGAAGCCACTGGGGCATTGCTGGCTTTGGTAAAGTTTATTTAATTTCTTTTTATGACATTCTTCATCTTGGCAATGGGGTTTTCAAATATTGCTTTCCCAGGCATCATTACTGCTTTTCTTGTTTTTATTTCAGGATTGGGACTGGTTCAGGGTGCCAGGGAAGCATTTTGTGATGCTCTGTATTAAAGTTGTATTATCCAAGAAAATTGTCTGATTGTACGTGGGGCCTCAGATGTGGTACCTTATTGAAAATGTTTCAGATTTTGACAATGTGATGGGTTGATTATCCTTGATTTATATTCCAAATGATCTTATTTTCTTTAAATTAATATTTTGTGCCATCTTTGAGATTCTATTTGGCTTTCTAGCATCATTTAGGAGCATTTCATTGGCATTTGCTGTAATTCACTGTCTTCGCGTATTCAAAAAAAGCAAATACATTCTTTGTGTGGTACAGAATGTCTCTTCAATTTTAAAGTTCACATTGACTATGAGCCGAACCACTTGCTATAGCCTTAGTAGCTGCAGTAGGTTTACAACTGCTTATTACTTAGAGGAATACATCTTGCTAGAAAGGGTTTTATATCCTACTCCCAAATGGCTCTCCCCCTGCTTCCCCGCAATCTTCTTTCGGATATTCTTACTCCCATGTCTTGGACTGTCTTTAATTCCATCTCCTACTTGATTTCCAGACCACTTCCTCCAAGAAGCCTTCCCAGACTTCCCTCCCTCCACATCCGGAATTGGTGGCTTAGTCAGTGCCTCTCTGACCCTCTTTCCGGGGTACGGCTTATTGTGGAGGTCAGTGAGTTCTAGAACACTGTTGCCATTAGACTGGCAGATACTTGAGAAGAGCAGGTATGCAGTTCAGACCTGACTCCCTCACAGTATCTGGCACAGCGTCTGGGGAGTGTGGCTTTGTTGCATGAACAACCTTCCTTATTATGTCGAGCCAATCCTTTTAGGGAGCCCTGGTTGAGCCAGATGGCCAGGGAGGGAAAGATTCGGATAGCAAGCTGCCTGATCTGAGGGGTTAGAGTCCCAGGACCGAATTCCAGCCCCGGGCCTGCTACGGATTGGGTGTGTGGTCTTCAATTATCACACTACAGTTTCTGAGCTTATTCTCCTTCTTTCATACATTATGAATCTCACCCATACCTGAGGTACATCATTTGAAAAGGCGCGGTGAGGATTAAAAGAGAGCATATATGGGTAGATATTTTAGAAACAGTGAGTGCCAGCAGGTACTGAATTGCCACATTTAGAGCTTCATAGTTCTCCACCTGTAAAATGGAGGGATTAATGCCCACTTTCCTCATTGGGCTATTTGTTAAGGGATGTGTAAGTGTTTAGCAAAGGGCGGGGGGTATTTAATAAATACTGTCTGGGGGTAAAATGGCCTCAGTGGACTGTCCTGATGTGGCGGTCTTCCTAAAAGCCCCTGACGAATGTGTGTGGAAGACAGGCTGCTTGTATCTTGGATTGCGTGACTTAAAAAATTAATTTTTTTTTTTAGCTTTGCTAGCTCTAGCTCCTAAAATGCAAAGTAATTACATTTGCTAGTAAATGTTTCCAGGTCTTTGAGTGGCAGCCAGTAAAACAGGCTAATTTTTTTTTTTTAAATTCCTGTCCTTGATGTGGGGGGAAATATCCTATTTGCTTGCCCAGATTCCCACCTTGGATCTGGAGGAGATCACTCCGACAAATGTTTCCCCCTCTGAATTTTCCACCACGAGGTATTATCTGGATTGGAACAGGGAAGCCAGCCCAGAGTGTGATTTTCCCTTTAGCCAAGGGAAACCAAGGGTTAAAATGAAGACGCTATCAGGCTGGAAGTGGGGGGCGGGGGAGGGCTTAGCAGCCACTGACTCCTCTGCCCTCTCAAGCTGTCTCTCACCTCCCTCCCACCTTAAAGGGGTAGGTGCCCCCGCCATCCTCTAATTCTTTTCCCCACTCATACATTCTTTTTTTTTTTTTTTTTTTTTTTTTTTTTTTTTATTTTTTATAAACATATATTTTTTATATACATATATTTTTATCCCCAGGTCTGTGAATCACCAGGTTTACACACTTCACAGCACTCACCAAATCACATACCCTCCCCAATGTCCATAATCCCACCCCCTTCTCCCCAACCCCCTCCCCCCGGCAACCCTCAGTTTGTTTTGTGAGATTAAGAGTCACTTATGGTTTGTCTCCCTCCCAATCCCATCTTGTTTCATTTATTCTTCTACCCACTTAAGCCTCCATGTTGCATCACCACTTCCTCATATCAGGGAGATCATATGATAGTTGTCTTTCTCTGCTTGACTTATTTCGCTCATACATTCTTCCCAGAACCTCTCTACCCCATGGCCGGTTTTTCTTCCCTGGGACCACAAGCAATCAAGTCTCAAAAAACACAAAAACTTGCGAGGGAAGGCAAGCCTCAGTGTAAACACCCCTCCCCCTGAGATGCGATGCGGCTTACTTGAAAAGGAGTTGTTATTCTGTCTCCAGGTCGCAAATAGCCTCATTTAAAGCTCTACCATTCAAAGAACTATTAAAGGGAGAGGGGGGATGTCCGGAGATCCAGATCCCACCCGAGTCCAATTCATTTAGCACCTGACGCCTGCAGAACCCTGGATGAATCTCAGCTCTTCAGTAAATGGGGACCCGTTAATGAAGTTTGCCTAAGGTGGCAGGGGATTAGGCCTTCCATTCTCACATAAATTACCCATCCTCCAGTCCCCTTTGTCCCTCGATATTTTCACCACAAAGGGGCTGGGGAGTGGGGCTCAGGGGATTACCTAAGCAAGCCCGTATTTGTCACAGACGTGATTATAGACCTGCATGTTGGAGAAGAGGTATTTCAGGATTTTCTCAGGACTGGAGGCCCTCCTTGTAGGCCTGTGCTTGTTTTCCAGTCCCCTGCATTGAAATGGCCAACTGGCAAAACTTTCAGTTCAAGCATCTTTTCCAAAGAAGTTGAGTTTTTTTTTTTTTCTTTTAATGACTCTACCTTTGGATTTTCACTTCACATCCTTTTGGGGACCCCCCCCCCCCCGCGCCAGGCAACTCTTCTGTGGGCTAACAGAGAACAGAAAGTTTGTGCAAAAGCAAGTATCTCCTCGCTCCTGCCACTCCCCCACAAAAAAAGTTTTGTGATCTTAAAAGTCTTCTGGTTTTTTTAAAAAATAAAACATCCACTTCTCCAAGCTTTGGACTATGGACTTGAGCCTGAAGTGTGTCTTTCTATAGATGGGTTACACCCTTGTTTTTATCAGCTAATGAAAATGAATTTATGTGAGGTCTCCTCTGCCATTCATCAAGTGCCCCCCAGGAGGAGCTTTCCAGAAAGGTCTGTGCTAATTTCGAGCTAACCAGTTCCCTAGCCCATAACAAAATGCTCGGGCATCTTGGGTGCTGCTGACACAGATGGAGAAGGAGAAAGGAAAACAGCTGGCTGGTTCCTGACTTCTTTCTCACGCCAGCCTGCTAGCCTTTGCAGATAGGGGACTTCGAGACTGCTCATGGCCTCTCCAGCAGGGCTGGGTAGGAAGATACCAGGGCTCCATCTCTAGAGCGGAACTCACAGTCCCCAAACCTTTTAAATGCTGACATTAAACCTTGGACTGAAGGGAGCATGAAAGTAACCCTGTTTAAAAATTAATGTAACTTCTCCCCCACTTTCTGCTTCTCCCAAGAACAGGTTAGCGCCTCGGTGGTTCTGCTATTGTGGACGAGCTGACAATGCGTGCCACCAGCAGGGACCATATTTCTCCTACCCCAGCTACCTGTTCCCTGTCCCAGGCTTTGGCACCCCTAGCAGTTTCATCGCTCTGCCAGTGAGCCAGGCTTCTTGATAGAAGTAACAACAGCCTTCTTGTCTCTAGGAAGTGGATCTCATTACCTTGGACCTTGGGACCCCTATTTTGCATCCCTGCCCTCTCTGAGGTGGCAGAGGCCCAGACAAAGAGCATCCCCGAGACTGTCTGCTGTCCACTTTCTGCCACGCGTTTCCTGGCTGGAAGGGGCGGGTTTGTGGAAGAGCCTCTCCCACGGGGTGGAACAGCTGGCCAAGTCCAGGGAGGCCTTTGGCAGTTACCTTGGCCCGGATATTGTGCTGGCTGAAGACCGGGCTGGGATTTGGGTTTTCCATTCACACATAACCGGTTGGAGGGGGTGGCAGCACAGGTGGGGTTCTGGGGACTCTTGAAGGGAGCGTTGTCCTTTTGGTGGTAGCATTAGGGAGAAACGAGTCAGGGCCTTGAGCGAGTTACCATCAGCACCGCTGAGTCCTGCCGGCATCCGGCATCCTGGGCTGTTGGTGTGGAGGGTTTTACCACGACTCGTCGCTTTGGCTTCCCTTGTGCTCTAAGGAGAGTGTTTCAAAATTGAAATACATTTGCACTGATGGTTCTGTTTATTGCTTCAAATCCTTCCTTTTTGCCAGGGCAGCTCTAGGAGAAATTCTTCTTGCCAGGTTTCATGGATCAGTTGTTTGTCTCAAAGTACACGCAGAGAATCCCCAAGGCCGGGGCAAGAATGCTGGGCCAGTGCCCTCTTGGATCTAGGGCAGCTCTGTAGCTTCAGTGTTATCGATAAACCTGGCAGAGAGCCCTACACAAAGCCTCTGGCTGCTGAAGGGGAAACTTGTGGTGCAGGACTACCATTCGGGAGTCGGAGGAAGCCTTAGAAAGTGGTCAGAGGCATAAAGACAACGTCTCATCCCTTGAGGGGGGCACTTTGTCTACTGTTAGGACAGTGAATCTTTGGATTCATCTGTTTTAAAAATTTTTATTTCTTTTTTTCTTATGTTACGTTAGTCACCATGGATTTGTCTTGCAAGGAGACTGCCCTGGAGGCTGCTCACAGACTCATCCCACATCTAGGTCTGTTTGCTTCGAGTCCTGAACCAAATTCTTGTCCTTGATCATTAAGTACATGGCTACCTCAGTTCTTAACCGGTTCATATGTTTGTTTCACTGATGGCTGCTCAGGTGATGAAAGCCATATATACATTCACCCCCTCACTTTCCTGTGCGTTCAGCAGATGCATCTTGAAATTACGTGGATGCCGAGCCTGTAGTTTGTGTTAAGTGTGAGTAGATGTTTCAGGTAGAAGCATGAAGCAAACATGAAGTTTCCCACAGAGGCTTCCATTTCTAAAGTATTTGGATATCTTCCCATCACCAGAGGTCTGATGGGAAGGGGACATTGTCAGGAAAGAAAAGTCTGGAATCACATCATATTTGGATGCATGAACGAGGACCCAAAACCTCTCATTGTCATTCCCAGAGTAACTGTCTCCTGGCTTCCCTGGGAGAAATGTGAGAGGATGAATGGGGAGAGGTGTCACCAACACAGCAGAAGGCGGGATCTGGAGCATACCCACCCTGATCCTGAGGTTTTGCAATAGGGGCAAGACAGCAAAGCAGAATAATTGGTATCTTACTGAGACTTGTCGCCGTGTACCAATCGCCAAATTTCCGGGTTACGTGTCTCGGTGCTTGCTGCTGCCAAATCTTTCCCCCTTTCTTTCTAATTTTTTTTTTTTTAATCTCCGAAACGTTTAATTGGCCCTAATGCAGTTTGGTGATTGCCGGAGTTGATGAGCGGAGTTGGAAGATGGCTTGATGTTCACATGACTCAGCCGTGGGACTCAGCAGGGCATCGCCTCTGCTTCTGAGGACTCTGCAGGGCTTTGATCAGCCTGCCCAGAAAGAGAGCATTTTATTGATTGTTTCATGGCCATCTTTTTTTTTTATTGTTTAAAATATCTTGTTGTAAAGCTTCTTTGTGTAATATAATTCTGGAACGATCTCACATTGATTTATTTTTTTCCCCCACTTTCAGAAACACAAAAGTCTGGGTCATTTCTTAGTATCCCAAAAGGAAAGGGAGTCAGCCTCTGCCTGAGTCCCTTCAGGCCTGCTATAACAGAACTCCATAGATCCGGAATGGGGGGGACGCTGATAAACAATAGATATTTATTTCTCACAGGTCCTGAAAACTGGGGATTGTGAAACCAAGGTACATCAGGTGCATGGTAAGGACTTGTTTCCTGGTTCCTGGCCAGCTGTCTTCTCAAGGTGTCTCCACCTGGCCTAAGGGGTGTAGGAGCTCTCTGGGGTCCCTCTTATCTGGATGCTAATCTCATTCATAACCAAATTACCTATCAAAACCTCTACTGCCAAATACCATCATTTGGGGGATTAGGATATCAGCATCAGAATTTGGCAGGTGTGGGAGGCAGGGGGAGGGGGTGAGGGGTGAGGGGGCGGGGTGGGAAGATACCAACATTCAGTCTTGAGTAGCTTCTCAGTGAACGTTTTTTGAGGGGCAAACTTCAACTTTATGAAAAAAACCCGACAGTTTGTATGATCATATTGAGGGATTTTCTTAAATGACAAGACTTGTTAGTATGTATGTAAAATACTCCTGAAGCACCTGGTTTGTTTCAGGAGCACTCCTCTGGGAAAGAGTGCACTCGGGTGCTAGTAACTCCGCCCTTAATTAGCTATGACCTTGGGTAAGTCACTTCTTCACTCTTCCTACTTGATGTCCTGAACTGTAAGACAAGTCGTCTCAGTCCCCACTGGATCTCTCACCAGCGTTAATATCCCAAGATTTAAGAAAGCTCATAGAAGATAGTCTATTCATAGAAAGTGGTTGAAGCAAATGGAAATTTAGTTGAAAGGCTGACTTTTACAATCGGGTACAAGGACCTTATCTCTATGGGATTTGGAACGGATTTATTTTCTCTTTGTTTTAATTTTTCATTATCAACGTACAGTTGACGTCAGTGTTATATTAGTTTCAGGTGTACCGACACAGTCCTTTGACAGTCCTGTATGTGACACAATGGGGTCTCCGTCTGTCACCATACAAGTCTACAATATTATTGACTATAGTCCCTGTGCAGTACATTAAAAAAAAAAAAAAACACCACAAAAAATAAATGGACTCTTCAAAAGAATGGTTGCCCAAGGGGATGGGTGAAAGAGGCGAAGGGAATTAAGAGGCAGAAACTTCCAGTTATAAAGTAAGTATGTCCTGGAATTAAACTGATTCCTTGTGTCAAACTATGACCAACTCTCAGTTCTCCACACTGATAAAGGGTGGCTGATGTGGGCTGTTCGAGGGTCTCTCCCACTTCCACTCAGGAGTTACAGAGTTTGTGCTAAGAATAATACTGGCATGTGCACACATCTTTACCATGTACCAACCAACCACAGTGAGGCGTGACCACTAGACAGGTGTTGGGTGGCAAGAGAAGATAGTGGCCAGGGCTTAAACACATCTGTTGGCAAGGTGGACATCTTTACACTGCTGATAACTTAAGGCATGTCAGATTCCCTGAGAGCTTATCAGATTTTGGAGGAATGATTTTAACCAAATGTATTTCAGACACTGAGCTGTAACTTATCAAGTGCCATTTCATCCACCTATTAATGATACTGACAACTGGCACTGATTGCTCGGACCCTTAAGATATACACTTTAGTGGGGGGATTCCACTCAGGACACCAAACTCTAGACTCTCGAATGCTCTAGAGAGAGCAGCACTGAAATATTTCCACATGTATTGTCTCTTTTCTGGTAGAGATAGTTTCGCTGAGGTGCCAAATTTCAATCCTGAAGAATCCGAGTGCCTTTGGAATTGTAATTCAGGCCTGAGACCATGTCTGTCCACCTTGAAGAGACCGATCAATTTCTTCTGCTTCCTCAACCACCGATTTATAAGTGGTCTCTTGCTCTCAGGGACAAATATAACTTGATGACAACCCTTTCCATTTTACTAGGTAGTACGTACTTTAATATTTATTTGAAACCAGTTGTATCTCACACTGTTACTGCTACAGCTATAGTTATTGTCAAGCGTTTACTGTGCACGGGGTTGTGTACTAAGTGCTTTCCATGAAGGATCTTCTGTAGTCATCACATCAACCTTATGTGTGTCTGTCCAGTAGAAATCTCCAAGATGATGGAAATGTCCTATAATACCAGCACCATTTAACTCCAACAGCCCATGTGAATATTGAGCCCTTGAAATGTTTCTAGTGCAACCAAGGAGCAGATGATTTAATTCATCAGCTTTGATTGTGATAAGTTAAGATGTAAATAGACAATGTGGCCAGTAGCTACAGTATTGAATGATGTGGATATGAGGTACAAAGAGGCTATGGATCAAGGAGGCTAAATAGTTTTCTCAAGGTCACAGAGCTAGTAAATGGCAGAGCAGGGATTTGATTCTGAAGCCAGTGTCCTTATCTCATTGTTCTGTGACCATTTCTTAGACAGTGCCTGCTCCCGTTGTGTCCAGATTTGTGAGAAAACGCTGCCAGTACCTTTGTAATTAACCATACAAAGGAAGAAAGCTGATAAATACACAATAAAGGACAATAGTCATTAAAACAGCATGACCCTGGTCCCCAAATAGTGTGGCTAATGGAACAGGAAAAAACGGCGTATGGATATGAAAAGAGATAACACTGTATCGTAAAATTGAAATTTGCTATGTGAATAGAGTTTAAATATTCTCGTCCCCCCCAAAAAAAATGAGAGAGAGAAATCTGTGAGATGATGGATGTATTAACTAACTAGATGGGAGGGATAGTTTCACATCATATATGTATACCAGATCATGATGTACACTTTATATATCTTACAGTTTTATTTGTCAGTTTGACCTCAGTAAAGCTGAAAAAATATCGAAAAATGAAAATAGATGTTTGTGTGTTCTGTTTACATTCATATATAAGAACTGAGTGTGTGATGAACTGGACATCACCAAAAAATAAGGAATGGAAGCGTTATTTAACTGATGGCTTGGGGAAAACTGGCTACAAAATAAATATACATAAGCCCCTAACCTGATATATTATATGAAAATCGATTTCAAATGGCATATGATTCAATTATTAAAGAATAAACTTATTTTAAAAATCAAATCACAGAAAAAAAACAGTGGAAAATTCATTTGAGAAACCATCTGTTATGTGGCAAGTTCTGAACTAAAGAAATCATGAAGCAAAAAAATATATAGATGTTGGCTGCTTAAGAATCAAAGACTTATGGAGGTGCCTGGCTGGCTCAGTCGGTAGAACATGTGACTGTTGATCTTGGGGACATGAGTTCGAGCCTCATGTTTTGAGTAGAGATTACTAAAATAGATAAACTTAAAAAAACGACTTGTGAACAATAAAAAAAAAATTACTTAGAATACAAAGGAAAACAGATTTGGGGAATATTGGTCTTAAGACACCCAGGTAAGTTAATGGACAAGAATTTGGACAGATAATTCACAGATCAGGTGATACAGTTAGTGAATGAACTATAGGGAGCAGTGGAAATGGGGCCTTTTGAAGAGGTACAATGTAGATGATGATGAGACAGCACCCCATAACTTAGAATTACCAAAATTTAAGAAAAATGATATTTCCGTGCGTTGGGGAGAGGTGGTACACCTGGTTTTTCATATGTTGCTAATGGCAGCTAAAATTACTCTGATTTGGAAAGGAAATTTGATGAAATTTACCTCCTTCTACCACCATATCTTTAAAGTGGGGGGAAAAGTTTGCATATTGAATATGTGACTCTTTATATTTATAGTGTCAGCCCTAATAAGGAAACAAAGGGAAGTAGTAGAAAATACCCAGTCATTTAGGGGGCTGCACATACTCCTTGGAATATTATACATCTGTGAAAATAATCATTATGACCACTGTGTAACAACTTGGGACATCTTTATTAATGACAAATGGAAACCAATAAGATGTGCCTTTGTATCTGGACTATAATATTTCTTTCTTTTTTATTATTACTTTTTTAATTTATCTTTTTAAAGATTTTATTTATTTATTTGACAGAGAGAGATCAAAAGTAGGCAGAGAGAGAGACAAGGAAGCAGGTTCCCTGCCAAGCAGAGAGCCCAATGCGGGACTCGATCCCAGGACCCTGAGATCATGACCTGGGCTGAAGGCAGAGGCTTAATGCACTGAGCCACCCAGGCACCCTGGACTATAGTATTTTGACCATGTTTAAGTATATTCATGTGGACCTCTAGCAAGGGAGCTCAGGGAAATGAAAATGGTTGTTATGTTAGGATCATGGGCTTATGGGTGACTTATTTTTATTTTATCTACCTATATCCTATTTCGTAATAAATAAAATAGAAATGAAAACCCAAACAGTCTGTGGCAGAAATGAATTCTGTCACTGGGCACCGTTGCTTGTTGGAAGCTGCTCCTTTTCTCCCTTGGCCCTCAGAAACCTACTCCCCATTTAGATGAACAGCGAGCCATCAGGATTATTCAGCCTTCTGTGGAACAGAGTCAGTAGAAGAAAAAGCTGCTTTAGGGGGAAAGATTTATTCTGTGATGATTGGCAGGAGAAAGATGTACAAATACTCTGGGCAGATTCGGCAGAGGTAGTGGAAATGAAAGGGGGCCATCTGGTCAAATGTGCTGTGGCAAATTAAACGGCATATTATGAACACGAAATAGCAGAAGAAAATCCAAATGCAGTAGACTTGGGAAAAGCCCAGCTGAAGCACTCTAAACCAAGTCAACTGCAGACTGACAATATGCCTTTCATATGCTCTCAGATACACCCATGCCCAAGAAGAACATCGTTCAGGCCAGATTTTGCAGACCACATTCTATGTGGACTTCCCTTAGGGGGAAAAAAAATCAACAAACCACCCACCCCCTCCCACACATACACAGATCCCTCCCTTAGACAGAGCTACTGTTTCAATGAATATGATAAAGGCAGAATTAATAAGAAGGTGTTGGCTTTGATTTCCCTGGAGTCACGTTCATTGGTGAACTCCAGCGCCCAACACAGACAACCAGACATGCATCTAGCTATTTCTTCCCTTCCTTTCCCCTGTACTCTTCCTCCCCACCTGCCTCTTCTTACCTTCCTTTCCTAAGCAGTTCTAGTCCCCACCCTTAAGCCCCCATCTCTGGAATGATTTATCATTTTACTACACTCTCACCTTCTTCCCTCTCAGCCTTGCTTTCTGTTCTTCCCCTTTCCTTGTTGTTCAGACTCTGGGGCTCTTTCAAGTGCATGTATTTGCATATTCGGCAACTTCTCCTTTCCCCCACGTTTCATGTTTTGACTGCTTCGTTTAGAGTGTTGAAAAATTTGTCATGATCCTTGTCTGTAGAGAGTAAAGGGGGCCATATCATCCTGGAGGAAGGTGTGCCTGGAGAGGGCACTTTCGGTTTTCTACATAAAGGCACCACGTGTTCTAGGGGCAGCACCAGCCATCCCCAGTGGGGAGCTGGTGTAGTGGCTTCTGTCCAAATGGTTGTTATGGAACAAGGGGGAGCAGGGCTCAGCTTGTGCACTAGAGGAAGTGCTTGCCTTCTCTCCATCATCTCCACATTTCTCAGCTGGGCTTTGATTCTGTTGCACCACCCAACAATTTTTCTTAACTCTTCTGTGGCCACCTTGCATCTTCTCATCCTACCTAGGCAACAAATGTCCACATTAAGACCCCGCCAACTTCCCGGACCTGGAAGGGTGCCAGCCCGTACAGCGCTGGGTCCAATGAATTCTCATTTCTGAGAATGTGTCTTCTCTTTTCTTTTCAGAGGAGATCAGCCTCCCACTCCCTGCCTACCACCTAGTGCTTTGGGAGGACCACAGGAAATAATGCCAGCTGGATGCAGTTGGGAAACCGTGAAGAGGTTTGTTGTGTTAGGTAGTCAATGTGCTTGGAACTCCAGTCAGATTAGTGTCTTCATTGGCTCCTAGAGGTTCTTGTTTTGCACTCAAGAATTCACAGACCGTAGGAGTTCATCAGCCTCTTGGCAGGGTTGACATCCATACCAATACCTTTGGCTTTCAGCATGGAACATCATGGAACATTTGTAGTTTGGTCCCACCTTTCTTGTGTACATCTTATTTACCCCCAAATAGACTGCAAACTTCTGGAACCAGGTGCCATGCCAGGTATGCTCCTGTAATTCTGAGCAGGACAGCTTATATCATACTTTCTGAATTCTACTGAATTGATTCTTCCTTCTTCCTTCTCTCTCCTTCCTCCTTGAACAGATTATTTTTGGAGCACACCCTGTGTCAGTCTTCTTTCGAATGAACAGAAGAGTCCAAAGTCCCTGTCTTCACCTTACTTACTGGCTGGGTGTGGTCTCCACCAAATCACTTCTCCATCTGGGACTTGAGTGTGAAGTTTTCACATTTTGGGGTAGAAATACCCAGTAGGCAAATATGGCCTAGATCATTTTTTTTTTTCTGTGATAGATTTTGTTTGGCCCAAAGGCAGGGGCTGTTTTATTTCTACCTTGAGTACCCGGCTCACAATCAGCTTTTATTTAGCCTTTCAAGTACTACCTTAGATTTCCTTTCAATACACAGTATAACCTTCTTGTGCTTATAACCTTTAGTCTTCTGTCCTGAGAGCAACTCCTGGAGTTATCGCCTAGCCTTCTCGAGCTGCAGGAGATTGCCTGTTTAACCATGATAAATCCTCAGGAGAAAATTGGGTCTTTTTTCTCCTATAATTTTATTTGTTTAAACCTTGACTGCTTATAGTAAATATCCTCTCAAAGATAATTTTATTTCCAAATAATTTGGTATCTGATTTGACGCAGCTTGAGTGTTTATTTTGGGGATATCGTTTTTCTTTTATAATGAGTTTCCCACAATAGCTTTGTTTAATGTCATTCCATATTCTTGTCTGGCTACCAGCAGGATTGTGGCTACTTTCCTGGAGTAATATTAGTTTACTAATAGTAATTACCTCTCAGGAAACCTCTTTGTTGGCAGTAGCATTGGATTTGGTCTTTATTGGGAAAAAATATAACTTTTCAAAAAATATGATTAATTTTTAAAAACCTTAAGGAAATGTGATAAATTTAATCCCATGTGATGTGTACAGTGTTTTCAGCCCAGTGATCATTCACATGTTATGTAAGTATCACTTTTAAGATCCTACTGTATGAACAATAGCAACATATTACCTAAGGAAGACAACTGATTACATTCTTCTAGGAAGGGGTACTGATTCAGGTTTAATTATTAGATGGGGTTGGTCTAAGGAGGTGAAAGTTCTATTTTTGATCCAGAATTTCCACACATGTCAAGGCTGAATTTACCCAAGAACTCTAATAATGGCCTGTCTTTGATGGTTGTTTCCAGAATGCTGTGAGCATTATAATTAGCGATAAGGAGAGCACTGACCAAATCAGGGTACCATATACAGTTACCTGGAATGGGAAGGAAATGCTTTCTTTCAGAATATGCTTCTCTCCATAGGCAAAGAACAGTCGAAGTCACTCTATGCTGTTTTAAAAGAGTTCTATTTGGCAGTGGATGTGGGTCTCAAGATTTGGGCCATGTTGCTCTGCAGCACCTGGGAGAAGAGTTGAAGCCAGTCCAACAACTTCACAAATTTCTAGATAGTAATTGGCTTATCATCTTTATTATTTTAAAAACTCAGTCATTATACCTCAGTACATTATCTCTTCTCCAATCCCTGAACCCTGTTGGATTTTGTGGGTTGATAGAGCCATTTGTTCATGTGCCACTTCATGGCATCAGTGAGTAAGCAGATCTTTATGGAATGCCTACTATTTTCCAGGTACTGTATTAGGCACCGCAGATACGCTGGTGAACAAAACAGACATGGCTTCTCATGACACTTACCGTCTGGAATCCTTAAGCAATTAGGGAAATGAAATACTAAGTCGTTTAATTTCTCTGAGTCTCAGTGTCATCATCCTAAAGTAGGCATAATGCCTACTTTGAAAGGTTTGTTGTGGGAATGAAAGGCACCCCAACTCTGAAGCACCAGTGTGATGCTTGACATATCGGACATTGTAGAACCTCAATCAGTGGCAGTTCTTATAATCATGGTGAGGCCTGGAGGGCCCTAGTACAAAGTTATGTAATGCGTAATATGATGTTCTTGTACCTTATATCCCCATGATTTATTTATTTAATGAATGAAAGTTTGTATGTCTTGACCCCTTCTTCCCCCATTCCTCAACCCCCTTCCCTTCTGCCAACCACCAATCTGTTCTCTGCATCTGTGAGTTTTGTTTAGTTGTTCATTTGTTTGGTTTTTCAGATTCCACGTGTAAGTGAAATCATACTGTTTTTAGTCTTTCTCTGTCTGACTTACTTCACTTAGCATCATACTTTTAGGGTCCATTCATGTTGTTGCAAATGGCAAGAATTCATTTATTTTTGTGCCTGAGTATTATTCCATTTTGTGTGTGTGTGTGGTGTGTGTGTGTGTGTGTGTGTGTGTGTGTGTGTGTGTGTGTCTAGGTATATGTATATACCACATCTTCTTTATTTATTCATCTATTGATGGAAACTTTGGTTGTTTCCATCTTGCCTGTTATTGCTTCCATGAACATAGGGATGGACATACTTGACAAATAAGAGATTTTGGTTCTTTTGGATAAAAACCCAGAAGTGGAATTACTGGATCACACAGTGGTTCTATTACTAGTTTTTTTTGTTTTGTTTTGTTTTTTTTAAGGAATGTCCATTCTGTTTTCCATAGTGACTGTACCAATTAACAGTCCCACCAACAGTGCACGAGGGTTCCCTTGTCCTCTGCATCCTTACCAACACTTGCTGTTTCTTGTCTTTTTGATAGTAGCCATTTTGACAGGTGTGAGATGATATCTTATTATGGTTTTGATTTACATTTCCTTAATGATAAGTGATGTTGAGCATCTTTTCATGTGTCTGTTGGCCATCTGGATGTCTTCCTTGGAGCAATGTCTGGGTCTTCTGCTAATTTTTTAATTGGATTTTTTTTTGGGTGTTATGTTATATCAATTCTTTATATGTTTTGGATACTAACTCTATCAAATAGGTCCTTTGCAAATATCTTCTCCTATTCAGTGGGCTGTTTTTGTAGATTTGTTGATTGTTTCCTTCACTGTGCAAAAGTTTTTTATTTTGACATAGTCCCAATACTTTATTTTTACTTTTATTACTCTTCCCTCAGGAGACATAAGTAGAAAAATGTTGTTATGTCCAACATCAGAGAAATTACTGCCTGTGGTCTCTTCTAGGATTTTTTTATGGTTTCAGGTCTCACATTTAATCTGTTCTGAATTTATTTTTGTGTATGGTAAAGAGAAAGTGATTCAGTTTTATTCTTTTGCATGTGGCTGTCCAGTTTTTCCCAACACTGTTGAAGAGACTTTTTCCCATTGGATATTCTTTCCTGCTTAATTGAAGATTAATTAGCCGTATAATTGTTGGTTTATTTCTGGGTTTCTCTTCTGTTCCTTCGATCTGTGTGTCTGTATTTGGGTTAATACCATACTGTTTTGATTACTTCAGCTTTGTAATATAACTTGAAGTCTGGAATTGTGATATCTCCAGCTTTCCTTTTCTTTTTCTTACTTGCTTTGGCTATTTTGTGGTTCCATATACATTTTATAATTTTTGTTCTATGAAAAATGCTGTTGATGTTTTGACAAGAATTGCATTAAATCTGGAGATTGCTTTGGGTTGTAAAGACACTTCAACAATATTTGTTCTTCCAACCATGAGCATGGACTGTCTTTCCATTTCTTTCATCGATGTTTTATAGTTTTCAGAATATATGTCTTTTACCTCTTTGGTTAGGCTTATTCCTAGGTGTCTTATTATTTTTGGTGCAATTGTAAATGGGACTGCTTTCTTAATTTCTCTTTCTGATGCTTCATTATTGGTATATAGAAATGCAACAGATTTCTGTAGAATGATTTTCTATCCTGTGACTTTGCTGAATTTGTTTATCAGTTCTGGTAGATTTTTTGGATGATCTTTAAGGTATTCTATGTATAGTATCATGTCACCTGCAAGTAGCAAGTGTTACTTCTTTGTCACAAATTTCGATGTCTTTTATTTCTTCTTCTTCTTTTTTTTTTTGTCTCATTGCCATGGCTGGGGTGTTTGTTCTTTTTTTTTTTCCTAGTTCCTTTAGATATAAAGGTAGGTTGTTTATTTGAGATTTTTCTTGTTTCTTGAGATAGGCTTATAATGCCATAAACTTCAGTCTTAGAATTTCTCTTGCTGTATCCCATAGATTTTGGTATGTTGAATTTTCTATTCCTATTGTCTTCTTTAAAAAAAAAAAAAGATTTACTTATTTATTTGAAAAAGGGAGTGCGAGCAGGGGGAGGAGCAGAGGGAAGAGAGAGAGAGAATCCTTATGCCAACTCCTTGTACAGTACAGACCCTGTTGTGGGGCTTAATCCAAGGACCCTGAGATCATAACCTGAGGTGAAACCAAGAGTCAGGCACTCAACCTACTGAGCCCATCCAGATGTCCCTGTCTTTTTTTTTAAATTAATTAATATATTTATTTGAGAGAGAGAGAGTGCATGAAAGAGGGTAGGGGCAGAGGGAGAGGGAGAATTTCAGACTCCCCACTGAATGCAGAGCTTGATGTGGGGATTGATCTCACAACCCTGAGATCATGACCTGAGCCGAAATCAGGAGTTAGACGCTTAACTGACTAAGGCACCCAGGTGCCCCTCGTTTTCATTTGTCTTAAGGTATTTTTTGATTTATGCTCTTATTTTTATGTTGATCCATTGGGTATTTAATAGCATGTTGTTTAATCTCCACATATTTGTGATTTTTTTACCCCAGTTTTCTTTTAGTGATTGGTTTCCAGTTTCATACTATTGTTCTCTGAAAAGCTGCTTGATATGATTTCAATATTCTTAAATGTCTCGACACTTGTTTTATGCCCTAACATATGATCTTTTTGGAGAACATTCCATGTGCACTTAAGAAGAATGGGCATTCTGCTGCATTTGGAAGGGATATTCTGCATATATCTATGAAGTCCATCTGGTCCAATGTGTCCTATGTGTCCTTTAAGGCTGATGTTTTTTTATTGACTTTCTGTCTGTGTGGTCTATCCATTGATGCACATAGGATGTTAAAGTTCCCTACTATTATTATATTGCTGTTGATTTCTCCCTTCAAGTCTGTTAATATTTGCTTTATATAATTTAGGTGCTCCTGTATTGGGTGCATCAATATTTACAACTCTTATATCTTCTTTCTGGATTGACCCCTATACCGTTATGCCATTTCCATCTTTGTCTTGTAGTAGTCTTTGTTTTAAATTCCATTTTGTCTGATATAAGTATTGCTATCCCAGCTTTCTTTTAGTTTCCATTTGCAAGACATCTTTTTCTATCCCTCCACTTTCAGTCTCTGTGTCCTTCTATCTGAAGTGATTGTCTTGTAGGCAACATATAGATGAATCTTGTTTTTTAATCCATTCAGCCACTTTATGTCTTTTGATTGGAGGATTTAGTTCATTTACATTTAAAGTAATTGTAGATAGGTACCTGCTCATTGCCATTTTGTTAATTGTTTTCTTGCTGTTTTGTGGCTCCTCTCTGTTTCTTGTTTCTCTTGCTCTTTTCTGTTGTGGTTTGATACCTTTCTTTAGTGTTATGTTTAGATTCATTGTCATTATTTTTCGTGTGTCTCTGTTATAGGTTTTTGCTTTGTGGTTACCATGAGGTTTAATATATCAGCCTATATATATCTCATTCTTTTTTAAGTTGATAGCATGTTACTTTTGAATGCATTGTTAAATTAAGACAGCATTCCTACTCCTTCACAAGTTCTATACTTTTGTTATTGTGTTTTATATTTTTTTATTTTATGTATCCCTTAACTAATTTTGTCATAATATTTTTACTACTTTTGTTTATTAATCTTCATGCTATATTTTACAAATGATTAGCCCACTACCTTTGCTATCTGTTTACCTTTACCAATGAACTATTTTACTTTCATGTTTCCTTATTACTAATTAGTGCCCTTTCTCTTGAACTTAAAGGAGTCCCTGTAACATTTCTCATACAGGCCATTTAGTTCTGGTGAACTCCTTTAGTTTTTGCTTCTTTGAAAAACTCTTTTTTTTCTCCTTCAAATCTGAATGATAATGTTGCCAGGTAGAGTATTTTTCGTTGGAACTTTTGCTTTCAGCACTTTGAATATATCATGCCACTTTCTTCTGGCTTGCATGGTTTCTGCTGAAAAATCTGCTCATAATCTTTGGGGGTTCCCTTGAGCTTAAGTTTTTCTCTTGCTGCTTTTAAGATTCTCTTTTTATCTTGAACTTGTGACATGTTAATTATAATTTGTCTTGCTGAGGATCTTTTGGGTTCATCTTATTTGGAACTTTCTTGCTTTTTTGGATCTGGATGACTCTTTCCTTACCCAGGTCAGGGAAGTTTCAGCCATGATGTGTTCATATAAGCTTTTTTTAAAAATTTTTTTTATTTTTTATTTTTTATTTTTCATAAACATATAATATATTTATCCATTCTCTATCAGTCTTCTCCTGGCATCCCTATTAAGCAACTGTCTTTCCACTTGCTGTTATCCTATGGCTCTCTTAAGCTAGCTTCATGTATTAGAATTCTTTTTTCCTTTTGATGCTCTGTGTGGGTTAGTTCCACTCCCTTGTCCTCCAGGCCAATAATCTATTCTCCTGCTTCATATGTTCTGTTATTGAACCACTCTAGTGCATTTTTCAGTTCAGTTGTGTTTTTCAGCTCTGTGGCTTCTGTTTTCTTATATTTTCTATCTCTTTGTTGATGTTCTTTCTATGTACATCCATTCTTCCCTGTGAGCATCTTCATGACCATTATTTTGAACTCTTTTACTTTTCTTCATTTCATTAACTTTTTCCCCCTGGGGTTTTACCTTGTTCTTTTATTTTGAACATATTCCTCTGTTTCCACATTTTGCTTCACTCTCTCTTTCTATGAGAAAAGAAGTGAAACAGCTTAATCTTGTCTTGAAGGAGTGGTTGTAGGAAGACTAAGTGTGTGTTTCAGTCTGCTGTCTGTACAGGGCCCTCTGGGCATGGTAACCTCCCAAGAATTCTCTTCAGTTGTTTTAGTCTTGTGGGACACAGAACTACAAGCAACCCTGGCCACTAGAACTGGAGATTCAAGGGCTATCCTTTGTGTTGACCATGTACATCCACTGGCTTTGTTGCGACCACAGGGAAGCATTGGGCCAGGGCAAACCTGCTTGCTGAATTTAGGATGTAGGTCCCTGAGTGAGTGCCAGGGCAGCGCATATGACTCTATCAAGGTACAGTACAAGATGGCCCTCTCCAGTGCTGGTGATGGCAAGGTAGAAGAGTGGGAAAATGGTGCCTCCATCCCAGGAAAGAGTTCCAACAGACTCTTGCCCCTCTAGCAGAAGCTTTATGACTAGCCAATGAATGGCCTTCACATATGGTCTATGTACTTTTCAACCTGCTGCTTTTGTGGAGAGTGAATCTATGTGTGATTCCTTTCAGAGTGGAATCTTAGTTTCCTATGGGTCTTTGAGTCTCTTGGATGTAAGCCTTTGTTTTCAAAGCCAGGTTTGGGGGTCTTTTCCTCCAGTGTAGGTCCCAAAGTTTGGGTTTCCTGGTGAGTAGCTTGAATCCTTTATGTGTCAGGGATATGCTCTAGATTTGTGAGATTCTTGCTGCTTATGGGTCACTCAATTGGGGATGGGGTTTTGGTGAGACTGTGTATCTCAGCTATCTAGCTATCTAGCTATTTCTCCTTTGTTGTGGAGGGGCTGTTCAGCTAATTTTCTGGTCTTTTTCAGAGCGAATTGTTCTATAATTAGCTGTAGATTTGGCATGTCCGTGGGGAAAAGGCGAGTCCAGTCTTCTAATGTGCCGTCTTCAACTGCCCCTTTTCCTACATGGGCATTTTTAAAAAATATTTTATTTATTTATTTTGAGAGAGACAGAGCAAGTGGGAGGAGGGGCACACGGTGAGGAAGAGAGAATCCCAAGCAGACTATGTGCTGAGCAGGGACCCCAATGCAGGACTCAATCTCACAACTCTGAGAACATGACCTGAGCCGAAATCATGGATTGGATGCTGATCTGACAGCAACACCCAGGCGCTTTCATATGGGCACTGAAAGGCTCAGTTCAAGTACATTTGACTGAGAGGACAAAGTACAGTAGACATTCTATTTCTTGAACAAACCATGGGAGATGTAAAGAGGGGTGTTTACTCTAGCATTTTGGAAATTATCAAAAGTCCAGAGGGAATGAGCAGTTTCCTTCTTAGCTGCCAGGAAGGAAGGAGATCATAGGTGAGGTTGATGGATTTGAAAATCTGTTCATCTCTGTTAGAACAAATCAAAACAACTCTAGCTGTTCATTTTTGTCAGCTGAGTCCGAAATAAATGGTAAAGGTTTATAAAAGGATGACAAGGCTATGTTATTTTTTTTTCCATAATGAGCACTTCTAGGTGGATATTTTTAGAGAGTCTTTGTACTATAAAAGAAAGTCTTTCTGCAGTTTTTAAAAGTGGAGGTTTCCCTGTGCCCATTAAAATTATTTTTATTATGGTCTTATCATCATAGATTGGAAGGGACAACAAATTTACCATGTCTTTGTTTTAGTCTATTCAGGCAGCTAGGAAGGCAAAACACTGCAGATTGGGTGGTTTACAATCAACAAACATTTGTTCCTCACGGTTCTGGAGGCTGAAAAGTCCAAGGTTAAGGTCCTGGCAGATTCAGAGTCTGATGAAAACCTACTTCCTTAGATGGCCATCTGCTCGCCATCTCCTCACATGGCAGGAGAGGAGAGAGAGCTCTATAGGGTCCCTTTCATAAGGGCACTAACACCATTCCACGAAAGCTCCACTTTCATGACTTAATCACATCAAAGACCCCATCTCCAAATACCATCACATCGGGGGTTAGGTTTCGACATATGAATTTTGGTGGGGGGGACCCAAACTTGTAGAGTCATGGGTCTCGAAACACATCACACACATATAATGGCTTATGCTCTTTATTTTTTTTTAAAGAGTTTATTTATTTGAGACAGAGTGGGAGGAGGGGCAGAGGGAGAGGGACAGGTAGACTCTGAGCTGAACACGAAGCCCTATGAGGGGCTTGATCCCACAAATCTGAAATCATGACCTGAGCCGAAACCAAGAGTCAGACGCTCAACTGACTGAGCCACCTCAGTGTCCCTGTTTATGCTCTTTAAAATGCTTTTACACCTATTACGCGTTACTCTGCCTAGCAGGGCTCAGATTATTACATCAGTTTCATAGGTGAAGATGCTGAAATGCAGGCACTTTGTCGAAAATCCGCTTGTCAGAGACAGAGAGTGGGCTAGAAGAACTGTTTCTTTTTGCACAGCTCTGAGCCGCTGCCGCTACTTTTTTGCTCTTTCACTCTCACTGACGTGAATAGGTTAGCACCCAAATGCTTTCAGACAGATGAGAAGTAATTAAGTCGGAGCCTCCTCAAACAAGATATCCATCTATAAAAAGATGGATGTTGTAAGACCGTGAAGATGGCAATCTTTAAAAAAAAGAAAAAAAGAATCTCAGTGAAGAGTAGTGTTGTGACTAGCGATGGAAAGAAAGCTGTGAGAATGGCACAGATTCCAGAATGCTGTTAATCCAGGCTGCTGGTCCCCTTTCCAAGCTGGGAGGACGGTAATGTGGTTTGTGGGGCTTGTTTGTGCTTTGGATGCACTTAAGCCCCTAAGTGGTTCTTGGGCTCCAGGGTCATGCCTCCCAGAGTTCCAGCTCAAGGCTCACAGTGCTTTCACCCTCAGGAGGCAATTCACTCACAGTCATGTTATAACATTTTAGAAGACGTGGTGTTTCATAGAAGACTTGGTGTTTCTGGGTAATGGAAGGTCCACTCTTACTCAAAGTCTGATTGTTTTGATGGGGGAATAATCTGCCTCCTTTGGCTTCCTGCTGCCTGCATGCCTACCTTTCACCTTTGTAAGCTCCAGATACAATGTCTGTGTAGGACTGGAGGGGACAGGTGGATGGAGACAGCCTGAATTTCTATTTTACAGCTCTTGCAAGTGAAGGAGTTAAAGGAGGAGGGGGCTGCTTATGGTGTGTTGGGAGATTGTGGATTTCAATTATCTGTGCTCATGCTGTCCCCCAGGACTACAGATGATCAGAGGCTGGCTCTAAATGAAAGACTAAATAAATCTTGAGTTGAAGTTACGTAGTGTCTGCAGGATGGCAGGGAAGACCCTGGACAGGCGGCGGAGCCTGGGGCTATCAGCTGTGTGTGGGCCTCCCATCCGGGACCCCTCTCCCACTTTAATCAGAATCCTGACACTTACGGGACTAAACTGGCAGTGGCCTCCATTTATCCATTTTTATAGAATGGCCCTAGGTAACTACAGGGTCATAATCTGAATCCTATACTGGGATAGGTCCCCAGGCTCATTAGTTGATGACAAAAAAAGGAGCGGACTCTGACACGTACAGATTCATTACAGATAGCTGGATGGATTTCAGTCTAGGAGGTCACCCTTGGAAACTTGATGAATTTCTATGGCTGGATCACAGTGCAAATAGGCAAGAATGAAACTTCCTGTTTAATCTGCTTCTGCCTTGAGAATGCTTGGATATAGTACTACTTATCCTAAATCCTGACTGAAAAGGAAAGTAGTGTATTAATGTTGTCTTTCTGAAGTGTATTAAAAATAGGGCAATCAAAAGCTGGGAAGAGGGACAGACAAAAATTTATTAAGGTAGATGCTAACAAATGGAATTTACTGTTATATTAAAAACAGAAAATGGCCCATGTTTATACACCACACGTTATCATACATAGTGCTCATAAGGCCCATGGGGTTACTCCTACCCCTTGCTGCTTACCACTCCAGTTCGGGTGGGGTGCCAGTCTAGGGAATTAGGACAGTGTCTAAGAGTGTATCTTTTCAACAATGCAAAGGCCATAGATCAGTGTTTCTCAACCTTTTTTTTTTTTTTGTGATCATTCCAGTGAGGAGGAAGTTAAATTCCATTTAACTGATCCCTAACAATAGAAACGAAATACTAAGGAATGAGATTGGCTAAGGGGAGGGGTTGGGGGTGGGGGTGGGTAGGAGCCGACTGTGAATGCTGCACATTACTGTACCAGCTAAGATCGTCTTTCATCCTCTCTAGGAACCAGTTTTCTTCCCCTTGTGGGCGATATTGTCCTTGCTGACAATGCATGATATAGATCTGGGAAACCAGGCAATTTATGAAGTGATGTTTAATTGTCTCTTATTATGGATATTGTTTCCTTGGCCCACATTAGCAGCCGCCAGTAGGAGGGCGATGGTGTCGGTGACATCCTGACTATGTGTTAGATCCTTCCTGGGCACGGCTTAGTGGCTTGAACCAAACTCACATATGTGCCTTTCTAAGGCCAGAAATCTTGATCTTTCTAACATTTACTTATTTTATTTTAATTGTTTTAAAGATTTTATTTATTTATTTGAGAGAGAGAGCACAAGCAGGGGGAGCAGCAGGCAGAGGGAGAAGGAGAAGCAGACTCCCTCTGAGCAGAGATTTCTTTTTTCCCCCACCTGGGGCTCGATTCCAGGACCCTGAGATCATGACCTGAAACAAAGACAGACGCTTAATGTGCCTGAGCCATTACTTTTTTTAAAGGCCACCTTGCAAGGTATGTCTCTGTAGAAAGAAGGGGTATTTATTTCTCAAGTCGATTTTGAAGTCTCTGGATTTAGAACAAAATTTTGTCTCTCTCTTCCCCACCCCCGTGATTTGAAATGTGTTTCTTAGTGTCATTTGGAAACAACCTTAGCTGCTTGATATGTGCAGTGATCCTAGGAACATCAGTGAATTGTACACATTGGATATGGTTTACTAATATTATATTCTTTCTTTGCAGCATAGGAGTACCTTTACACAAGCTATGAAATACAGAATTTCCCTCATGTCTGGGAGAGTCTTTTATTATTGTCTTAGCTGCATTTTCGTATTGCTTGTTAACGGAGTCTAGGTTTCTATTGCCAAGTTGCCAAACTCTTTTGTTAACTGATGAATATGAAATCTCGGTATGTCTAATGCTGCCTGGAAGTAGATTCGCTGATAAACACGACATAATAGAAAGGCCTGCGAGATGCTGAGGGAAGGCCTCGTGTTTCTGCTGCAGATCGGCTCATGGAAAAACATGCCTCTCAAGTTTAGGGACTGGACTAGATCGTCATCTAGTGATACGGTGACACTAAGAGAAGTTTACTCTATCACAGATAGCCAATAACCAGTGTCTTTTGGCTACTCGATCACTTCGGGTTTTAAAACCACCAGGGATATTCTCTTCCCCATCCTCATTATCCTTACCTCTACATGATCAATGGGTGATTACCAACACCAATAATTGCTAAGAAAGTATTTTTTTCTTCTGCCTCTTTTTACCGCATCCCTCACTGACAGCTATGCAGGAATGCTCTAGGGGTCAGTGATGTGATTTCTTTCTTTTTTTCTTTCTTTCCTTCTTTTTTAAATGATACTATATATTTTTTTAAAGATTATTTATTTATTTGTTTATTTATCAGAGAGAGAGAGAACAGGCAGGCAGAGTGGCAAGTAGAGGCAGAGGGAGAAGCAGGCTCCCTGCGGAGCAAGGAGCCCAATGTGGGACTTGATCCCAGGACCCTGAGATCATGACCTGAGCCGAAGGCAGCTGCTTAACGGACTGAGCCACCCAGGCATCCCCAAACGATATTATATTTTTAACACAGATTTTATAGATCTTCTATTAATCTCTACGTAGATTAACGGCTCTTAATTTTACCAAATATTGACTTCCTAGTGTGGAGTTTGAGGAGGACAAGAGATGGCAGAGAGCATTAGGCAAGCAACAGAATAGTGAATCTTTGCACAGGATTTAAGAAAGCAGAAAAAAAAAAACCCCAAAAAACAAAAAACCCAAACCGCCCTGATTTACAACATGCAGTGCCTGAGAAGCACCTATGCACGGAGAACCAGGCTCCTTCTTCTTAGTTTTGGGAGAGAATACATCAGGCTGTAGTCCACACTGGTGGGTACCACATGCAAGTGTATGCCGATGTAGACACATAGCTGTTTCTTATCAGGACTTCAGCCTTTATATTTCAAGTAAATTACATCCATACATTTCTATGTGTAGATTTCTTACCTGAGCTCTTAGAGGTGTTTTCCCTTTAACACAACCACCCCCCCTTTCTCTCTCCCCACTTGGCAGTGATGCATGTAAACAAAATTAGGAATAGGAGGTCCCAGAACAGTGAGTAACTGATTGATAGGTGGTCCCCTCCTTTTAGAGATGTAGAAATTGAGATCACCAGAAGCCACGCAAACTGGAACTCAGATTGCTTGCCCAGAACTGGCATGTCAGGTCGTTGGTCTGCCATCATTGTTCCCGATTCTTGGCTTCTTAGGGAAAGAGAGAATGTAAAAATATGTTGGCCAGGGAAGAGTTCAGAGCCAGAGGAAAACTTCAATGAGAATTGAGAGTGGGGAAAGTTGGCTCCCTGGAGCATGGTATTTTTTTTTACAGAATGATACATGGGTTAGAAAAGGGACTCAAAGGGGCACCTGGGTGGCTCAGTGGATTAAAGCCTCTGCCTTTGGCTCAGGTCATGATCCTGGGGTTAGAAAAGGGACTCAAAGGGGCACCTGGGTGGCTCAGTGGATTAAAGCCTCTGCCTTTGGCTCAGGTCATGATTCTGGGGTCCTGGGATCGAGCCCCATGTCTGCTCGGTGGGCAGCCTGCTTCCTCCTCTCTCTCTGCCTGCTTGTATCTCTGTCTGTCAAATAAATAAATAAATAATAAAAAATTAAAATTAAAATTTAAAAAAAAGAAAAAAGAAAGAAAAGGGACTCAAAGAAGATGAAGGTCTATCTGGCAAAATATTTTTATAATAGTATTTGTAGAGAATATTATAAAAACTGCACACAAGGGGTGCCTGGGTGGCTCAGTGGGTTAAAGCCTCTGCTTTCGGCTCAGGTCATGATCCCAGGGTCCTGGGATCGAGCCCCACATCAGGCTCTCTGCTCAGCAGGGAGCCTGCTTCCTCCTCTCTCTCTGTCTGCCTCTCTGCCTACTTGTGATCTCTGTCTGTCAAATAAATAAATAAATCTTAAAAAAAAAAAACTGCACACAATCCTTTTCCCCAACACAAAATGTCACTTAAATGTGACATTTGGTTTCTAGGATGCCAAAAATTGCCCCTTTTTGGTGTAGAGAGTGAGGAGTCATTGTGTGTGTATGGAGAGAGCTTGCTGCTAGGAGTCGGTTGACCTGGCTTCTAACTTGTTTTTCCACGGGCATGACGTGTGACCTTGGTCAAGTCAAATCACTTCCCTGGACTTTGAGATCTTTTCCTGCAAAATAGGAACGTTGAACCGCATGATTTCTAAAGTACCTCACTGTTCCATATGTCTCTGCTAATGGGAAGACACATGGTTCATAACCTTATAATGTTTACCTGGTTCAGTAGCACTATTTTCTAATTTCTGGATATCACTGTAAACGTTTTCTGATTTGTGATAGGTAGTTTTTTTTTTTAAGATTTTATTTTCTTATTTGAGAGAAAGAGAGAGAACACAAGGAGGCGGAGCAGCAGAGGGAAGGAGAGAAGCCGACTCCCTGCTGAGCTGGGAGCCAAATGCAGGGCTCGATCCAGAACCCTGAGATCATGACCTGGCTGAAGGCAGACGCTTCACCAAGTGAGCCACCCTGGCACCCCATGCTAGGTAGTTGTAGACAAAGTTCATTTAATACCTAATAAAGTGTGTTTGCATGACAGGAGGTAGATACAATACACACAATGATATCAAACCTTATTATTTGTGTATTAGATCAAGCTGATCTGCCGACATTCATGGTGTCACCTAGGGAGTGATTTATAAAGTCAGTGTGCCCCATTGAAACATCTCTGCCTTTTCCAGATATTACTTTATTGAATACTTGGGTTCTGCTGAGGGCGAATGATGAAAAGTATTGTCTTTTCAGTGTTAATATTTGCAGTACAGCACAGTTCCCATAGGTAGGAATGATTGTCTGATACTGTTAGCATCACCCTTGTGATCTCACGTGGGTTCCTATGATTGTAATGATTTGGATTTGAAAAGACAGTTGGGTTTGGCAGGCAAGATCCCCACTTGATTTTTTCCATATACGGTTCTTTGTCTGGCTCCTTGGAAGCCGTGTGGTATACTATGTGTAGCTGGAATGCCTTCTGCTCCTGGCATCCAGGTTTTTGACTGTGTCTTTGCATTGTCGGCGGGAGGACTGGAGAGTTAATATGCTGTGTTGCCTGAAGGAATAAAAGCACAAATTATTTTTGCAATCAAAAATCATCAGAAGGGGTTTATTACAAATTATAACAGAGAGAAAAGCGGACACCAAAAAGAGATTTTTATCTTTGCTTTTTGTCTCAATACCTTGCTGAGGTTTTTCAGCCTTTAATGAAGAAGGAAAAAGTAGGTCTCTTTAAACCCATGCATCTGAATTTTATCTGGTTCCTAAGATTCCCCCTGCCCATGTGCGCTTTTTTTTTTTTTTTTTTTCTTTGCCTGACTAGCTCAAGGACGTCGAGATTTCTCTTTGTAAGATAGGCTATAAAGGATCCTGGGCACATTTAAGTATGTGAAATTCAGCTACATTCATTGGTGTTCTTTCAAAAGAAGAGAGGAGTCTGTACACAGCTTTCTAATCACAGTTGGCCTGTCTGTCTACTTGCTTGTGACTGACCCTTGTATCTGTGGGAATGTTGTTGTTTAAGGAGGGTGCTGTCTCCAGGGTTGGACACCTCTGTGTTCCCACCACTTTTGGGTTTCCTACTAGAATGCAGTTGCCTTTCAGTTATGGGTTTCAGGCAGGATGCTCTTGGGATCTGCATAGAATTTTCCTGATAGTCCCCTTTGAGTCATTAGAAGTTGTACATTGTGGGCCTCTTACTTATGTTTTGGGAGCGAAGAGACCTTCCATTTGCAATCCCAAGGGTTTATGGCACACATCTATGAAAATGGTCCTGTGACAGCCAGATCAATGTATGATGAGTGCCACCTAGGCCAAGTGCCTGGGAAGAGGAAGACACTGCCCTGTGGAAGAAAGCCAGGAATTCTAAAGGTTGCTATTCCTTTGAGCAGAAAGGATCCGGAAAATGATTTTCCCATTGTTTTCATTTGCGTAGGTGTTGGGCATGTGCTGGTGCCAAACAGTGTTCTACGATTGGCTTGCTGCCATCCCAGCTACCCTGGAGGACCACATCTTTAGGTATAGAGGCAGGGCCGAGGGAGGCCAACCGGAGGCCCTGTTCATTGGTGCTTTGTGTTTCGATTACTGGACAGACCCTAATTCTTCCAAAGGTGCAGTGGGGACGGGTGATCTTTGCGACCCCACGTGAAACATGGTACTGGTTATCTTCAGCATGAATGGCTTAGCGTACTGCATTTTTGGCCTCCTCTGGGGGGAGCACAGCATTGACAGCATTCTCTTTACATTGTTGCTAGAATCTTGGAGCTGGAAGAGCTCTTAAAAGTCATCTATTCCACTCACCCACCCCCATCTGATGCCCCAGCTCCTTCTACAACCAAATTGTCATCCTTGCCTACGCATGATGCTCTCAGAGACAGAGGCCTCAAGAACCCATTCCATATACTGAGTTGAAACTTTCTTCCCTATTGTTCCCATCCATCAGTGTTAGCAGGGCTTCTCGGAATTGCACAAAAGAAGGCTTCTTATTCTGCAGAATGCCAGCCTGTCAGAGCTGTGTGTGACACCCAACTCCCACTCTCTCTCGTCTGGTTTGAGTCCTTTTCCACTGACGTCCCTTCTAAAGAAGTAGAGAAGAAGAAAGAAGAATGAAAGGATGCCTTCCAGATAACAGGAGAAGGGCGTTCCTTTCCTTGCGGGGCAGAATGTGTTTGGTTCGCCTGAATCCCAGAAAGGGGGGGCATGAGGAGTGGCACAGACCTTCCCTCCAATAGCATGTTTTCGATTTTTTCTCTCCCTTTTGGTCCTTCTGATGGAAATAAGCTCGGGTTCTTCTGTATTGCTCTTAACAAAATTTAGAGATGGTCTCACTTGTACTGATTGTCTTCTTCCTCTTTATACTCTATTTTGATTTACCAATGCAGTCCCAAGACCCTGTGTGTTCTACTGATGGCCTGGCCACACTGGCGACTCCTCTAATCCACAGGTCCCCACATTGCTTCTAAATTCCTTCGCTGTGCTCTTGAAGGTAGTTCTGTTGACCCAAGTCAGGACCCTACATTTATAACTCTTTAATTTCAGACAGTTAGAAATTCCATTGCTACCATGTGTTGAGATCTGTTTGTCCTGGCCAGATGAGACACCGTCCGCCAGCACATCTTTAGTACTTCTGGCTTCACCCATGGGCCTCTCTTGCTTCTGATGGACAGTCATTACCACATTCAGAAACTTTCCCTGTTACCTAATCAGGTTGGTGTCCTGAACTGACACGGGCTTCTGTGGCAGGAGGGCTGGTGATCATTAGGAAATACTGTGCTTAGTCTCCTTCTCTTTTTTTTTCCCTCCATCCTTCTTTCTTTTCTTTTCTTTCTTTCTTTCTTTCTTTCTTTCTTTCTTTCTTTCTTTCTTTCTTTCTTTCTTTCTTTTGTCCTTCCTTTTCTTTTCTTTTTTTTTTTTTTTGCTTTTTTGGTACTCAGATTTCCTTACAGAGACCTGGTGTGATCTAGAATGGCATTTGTAGCCACCGCCGTTCAGTCAGATCAGCAAGAGAGAGTTTAGCTAAGCACTACTGCTTGGCAAATGGAATCTCCAAATGCCACATCAGCAGAAGAAGTGTTGACCTCCACAGAGCCTGGAGAACCAGGTGGAGGGGCGGTGGGGGGGGGGCGGGAAATAGGATGACTTAATGTTTACTCAGCAAAAGACAAAATGCATTCCCTCCCAGCACTATTCTTAGATGGAGATGGAGGATCACTGGAAATGGTGGCCAGGACCTGCTGTCTCTGTTGTGATCTGTTTTAAGGAAAACTTTCTTGCCTCGTCCTGATTTCTGCATCAGGCTGAGTAATGCTCCAGTTGCTGGCTTAATGACCAAATTGTCTCCACTGCTAATCAAGATCATCAGACTCTCATTTCAGCTTTCAATTATGTTATAGCCCACGAACAAATGATGTGAGATGAGCTTGGTGTAAGAATCCTACTAAGGCAGTTTTGATATCTTATTTATTGGGTATCCCTAGAGAATGAGCTTTTCCCCTTGAGTGAAATGAACAGATAATGGAAATGTTTTGCTTCCAAGGGCCAAATGTGCAATTTTGGTTCCTAAGTCATAGAATAGAGGTCAGCCATCCTGTTTCCATTCTATGACACATGAGCCAAGAATGGCTTTTACAATTTTATTTGGCTGAAAAAAGTTGAAAGAAGATTTCTGATCATGTAAAAGCTACATGAAATTTGAATTTCAGTGTCCTTATACAAAGGATTATTAGAACAGAAGTCACACCTATGTTTCTATGTGTCCTCTGCTGCTTTTTTGAAATAAAGGCTGTGCTGAGTACCCACAAAGCCTAAAGACGTTTACTATGTGGACCTTTACAGGAAAAGCTTGCCAAAGCCTGGTCTGGAGCATAGATTTTGTACAGGACTCTTCATTTTGTGACTTTTAATCCGTGGGGGCTAGGAAAATAAACTTTTTATGAATAACATCTTTAATATGAGATTTCTGGTATCCGAATGTGGGCTCAAAGAAGGAACTATGAAGAGTTTTCAACTACTAAATAAGACATTTAATACTATATATAAAATCACAGACTTAAAGCTGGAAGGAATATTCTAAGAAGCTCAGTGAAGTTGCCGGACTGGATGTTTCTGGATTCTTTCTATGCAGACTTAATAACCTCTTAATCTAGGGTTGTATAGTAACTTCTGATATCCAAGGCATTTTTAAAATTTTTAAAATTTCTTTTCAGTGTTCCAGGATTCGTTGTTTATGCACCACACCCAGTGCTCCATATCCAAGGGATTTTAAAGGATTGCCTCCTTCCTCTAGGTCTTAAGAGTTGTTCCATTAGTCACATTCATTCAACAGGATTTTTGTATACCTTCTGTTTGCCATTCAGTCAGTGTGGAGACCTTTGCTAGAGCTTTTTCTAGATGTGGAATTTGGTTGGGGGGGCCTTTATCTCAGTTTCTTTGCAATGAACCTGATGCTAAGTTTTGTTGTTCTTTTCTTGGCTTATGGCTAGCTATCTGCTTCATATATGTAGAGAAATTAGAAGTTTGAACTATCACCTGCCTGTTTTATATACACACATATATAAATTTTGATTTAAATTAAACTGACTTTTTAAAAATTTTTAAATTTTAAGTAGGCTCCACACCCAACATGGGACTTGAACTCGAGAACCTGAGGTTAAGAATCACATGCTCTACCGACTGAGCCAGCCGGGTGCCTCTAAAATGACTTTTAATTGGGAGAATGTCCCTGAGATTTCTTTATATATTTTTATCCTCAGGTTTAGATTCCTCAGTAATTGAACTCATCCTTGAAGTCAATCTGTATAAATCTATGTCTGTATTTATATCTATCTTCATAAATGTCTATATAGATAAAGTACAATTACACACACATAAAATTGTACATATTATAATTCTATATATTATGTATAGAATTCTATATATTATGTATAGAATTATAATATGTACAATTTTATGTGTAATTGTATTTTGTCTATATAGACATATATGAAGATAGATATATAATATATATAATTCTATATATAGAATATATGTGTGTATATATATACACATATATATGTGTATACACACTTATATAAATTATACACAAATATAAATCACACAGATATATATACACAGATATGTGTGTAGATATATCTGTGTATATTATGTGTAATAATAATGTGTATATATATATATATATCTGTGTAATTTATATTTGTTTTCCCCTCAGGAACTGGGTTTAAACCCCAGAGAGACTATTTATAGCACCCAGAATGTTCTATTTCCATCGTTCATTTACATGCAAAGACTATAACTTATTTCCTTTGTATTCTCAGCATTCAGACCGTGCTCAGCAAGTAGTAGATGCCCATTAAATGCTTATCGAATTGAACTAAGTTGACTTTAATTGAAAGAATATCCTTGAAGTTTATTCACATACATAATTTTTATCCCTTGAATTAGATTAATCAGGGATTGAGACTCATCCTGTGAAAATCTTTCTGTACTTCTACCAGTACAGTCAAGGGCAGGTATGTGTTTGATCTGCATTAGGCAGGTGGGTGTTGATTTCACTTTTGGGGTCTGTATGGTAAAGAGAGGGGCCAGAGGAGTGAGTAAAGAGTGGTTGGTTGAGGAATCGGTTCCCCCACTCCCACCCTGGGGACAGCTACCCTGGCTGGGTACCCCATCTGGAAGTGGAGAGGAAGGTCAAGGCATTAGTGGAGCTAAGACAAATGAGAGAGGAAGAGAAAGGGACTAATTGGTTGAAGAAGGCAGACCCTTCGTAAAATTTAGATCCAGTCCTTGGGTTCAACATTTGCTTACTCTGTTAGAAGAGAAGTGTCATGATTGTGCCTGGAGATGAAGACCCGGAGTCCAGAAGGATCGTGGAAGGTTCAGGTTGGAAGAGGCCTTGGAGCCCGTTTTTCAGCCCCCTAGTGCAGGGGTTTTTAAGCTGGTTAGTCCATGGGTTCCCTGAAAAAGCTAGGTGTCTGCTTATACCTTTCTCTGGAGAGAGAAGTCAGAGCTTTCATTATTTTCTGGGAGGAGTCGAGGACACAACCCCCATCCCCAAAAGGTGAAAAAGCCCTCTCTAGAAGATTATGTGAACGCTCCACAGGGACCCTGATAAACAGTGATTGAACAATCTCCTTTAAACTTCTCAGTGATGGCAAATGTACAATTTCCTGAGCCTGTTCCATGGGGCTTGGGAAGCAGTTCTTCCTCACATTGAGGAGTAGTTTATCTCTGTGTAACTCTCCCCCAATTCATTTTATTGGTTTTGTTTCTGCCTCCGGAAGCAACTGAAAAGAAGTCCGCCCGCCTCTTCTGTGCTGTAGGCTTTGAATATAAGAAGTTTGTATGCCTTCCTCAAGGTGACTTTCCTTAAAAAAAGAACCTGTCCAAACTCCTGTCATTTACCTGCGGCTTCCAGGCACTTCTCCATGTTGCTTGTTTGGTCCAGTTTTCAGTGTCCCTTGTAAGGTCATGGCATCTAGAACTGAAGGTAGCATTCCATGGGTGTTTTGACCAGCCCAAGTTAGAATACCACCGCCACCCCATTGTTCTAGACAATATATTTCTATTAATGCCTACTCAATTCACCTTCGTGACGGCCACTTCATACTACTGATTCTTGAGAAGGATTTGCCAGCACATTCTTCGACCTGTTGTAGGTTTGGCTTATGGGTCTGTTTATACCCACTGCTTTAGATTAAAAAAAAAAATGCATCCCATTGATGCCCAAATTGGGGCAGTTGTGCCCATGTATGTGGATGAGTAAGCTTCCTTTCAGGAAAAAAATAAAAGCTTCATTTTACCTTTATTAGTCTCGTCGCTTTGCAAAACACTGAAGGGCAAACACTGAAACCCATGTGAGGGGTACAGTGTTTAGTAAGAATGTTCAGCCATGAAAATGCATAAGTGATGTATTTATTATACTATCAACTCTTCATTTTTAAAGGAATTTTTAGCATTTTTAATTGGAAAGTTCTAGGGATGCAGGGGTCAACATCACTTCAGGTAACATGCAGGACTTTTAATGGGTATAATCATGGTGAGGAAGTCCTGTGGTAGACTATGCTCACTCGTCCTTTATTAAATGAGGAAGGCACTGTGAGCCAGGTAGGAGGTGGATATCCTCCCCCCCCCCACACACACCCGTCTACAGATGTCAAAAACGGCCACCGCCGTTAGGGTCTGCCTGAACTGGATTGAGCCAAGGAGCCCACGTGGCGCCGTGTGTACACACACTGCTGGCAGGGTAAGGCAGAGGATCCTTGCACCGGCGTGAGGTGACTCTGCTCCTTAGAGAAACAGAATGGTTTCTCTGTGTTCTTTCCTTGTAAGTGCATTGCTCTTAAATCATTAGCTGCAGATCCACACACCTGTGACAGGGCCAGAGAGCTCCCTGTGCTGCCAAATCTATAATGAATGGCGGGTAAGGACAGGGCAGATCTAATCAGCCCGGGTGCGAAAGGACCCTTGGGAATAGAGTCACCAGGATCTGAATCCTGCGGTGGCTGTCCCTGTGGGATGCACTGATTACCAGTGAGCGTGTTCAGAGCTGTCTGCGTCTTCCTTGGCAGAGACATCGGCCCCAGCACGTGGGGAGAGGGGACACAGGGCAGGCCAGCCTCGAAGGGCTCTTTCCTCTCTACCCTGCTCTCTTGGGGGTCGCTGGGAGTAAAATGGAAAAAAGAAGAATATGAATATATATATATTCATATTCATATATATATATATATTCATTCCTGATAGTTTGGCAAAACATTTAATTAGAGCTGGTCATGAAAAGTCACCGCAGCTGCGCAGTGCATTGGAGCCAGCAGGAGTTAGACTTAACATATTTAAAGGTATTTGCTTGCAAGCTGTTTGGTGATTAGGGACCAATCTGCAGAACGTGGCAAGTAAATAAATAAAACCACGAGTGTGAAAAATGAACGTGCTGAAGTTAGGCTGCGTATAATTGCGACAAAACCCCCCGCTGAACCTCTGTGGTCCCCACAGGGGACCTCCTTGGGGAGCGTCGGCCAGCCTGGGCTGTTGGCTCTGGCTCTGCATGGAATGCCCGAGAAGGCCGTGTCTGGCTGCTGGCAAGCTGTGGGTTGAGAGCATGTGTTCATCCAAAACGGGTTGATGGCGTTACCAGATTTATCCAGTGTTTCTGGGTTTGCCCCTGAATATAAACAAAACCTCTAAGTGCATTGGGTTGCGTTTTCCCAACCTTTGATTGTGTGTGTTCGGTCGCAGGTCTTCCTAGCTGGTGTCCGACCCAGGGGTGAGTGTGGCCAGTGGTTTCACCATCTGTGTCTATGAAAATACTCGACAAAAGGTGGAACCATTATGGTAGGCCTATAGATGGTAAGAACAAGCTGATGTCATTTAAAAAATTAAAACAAAAAACCTGTGCTTTGTGGGGAAAAAAAAATCAATAAAGCTTTTTTTTTTTTGGTCTTAATAAAATCTGACACGGTGTTGCTTGCCTCTTTCGCTTTTCAGCTGGCTGTTTGGATATCAAGTTAAACACAAGCCTGCTTCCGAGAATCATGTACATGGGGCAGCCAGTGTCCCTTCAGTTTGCTCTTTAAAAAACAGGAAATCCCTTTTACCCATTTTTCCCAACCCTCTGGCAACCATCAGTTTCTTTGTATTTATGGGTGTGTTTCTACGGTTTTATTTGTTTGTTTGTTTGTTTTTTTTTTTTTTGATTCCACGTAGAAGTGAAATCCTATATTTCACTGTCTTTCTCTGTCTGACTTAATTTACTTAGCATAATGCTCTCTAGTTCCAGCCACATTGTCACAAATGGCAAGATCTCATTCTTCTTGATGGCTGGTATTCCTTTATAGACACATACAATATTCCATTATACATAATTATATATAATTAGACATACATCTCACAACTCCTCCATCCATTCACCTGTTGACGGGCACCGAGTTTGCCGCCGTATCTTGGCTATGGTAAATAATGCTGCCATAAACATAGGGACACAGATACTTTTTGAGTTAACATTTTCTTTGGGTAAATACCCACTCGTGGAATTAACTTCAGTTTGCTCTTAGTTTTATGGAGAGCTTCATTGCCAACAAGAAGGCTCCTAGGCCAGTCCAGATAATGAACTTCATGGCCAGCAGTGCCTCCATGCCCTTGAACTCCATAATCAGTATCCTGCCTGTGGTTGCCTACAGAAAGATCAGAGGTTCCTCCATTGCTCAGTTCAATAACCATTAAGAATATGCAAAAGATGTTAGGGGGATGCCGGAGAAGTATTTGCAGGTTAAGGCCCAAGGATGGCACCACCAACCAATATTTATGCTGATTATAGATACTTCCTTGATCTGGGGGAAAAAGAAACCAAACAAACTCCAGATAAGAAGAGCAGTCTCACTGGAGACCTTTGGAGAAATGAGCAATAAATCTAATAGGCTTCTTTGGAACTCTCCAAGAGCTGGTAAATCACAAGTTTCTACCATGGCTCTCCGTAAGAGGACTGGCTCATTATTTTTTGTAAATATAACTTAGGGACTGAATTTCTTTCCAAGTATGCAATCTGGTGAGTGTGTGAGATCATGTGATTTTATTTCCCCTGTTAGGGCTTTCACATCGTTTATAACTAGAACCTAAGAGCAACTTTCTTGCACTTCAAAAAAAAAAAAAAAAAAAAAAACCGAAGCTCTGTAAGCCTATCGCTTTCTACTGACCCGCTGCAGTTTTAAAATTGCTTTGGGATTTTTATGAACCATCCCTGTGAAGTTCATAAAAAACAAACATGGTTTGCATTCTGTATGAGGGTGAAATAGAAAATGTTCAACATAACCGTTTTATTATTAAGAACAGGGGGCATCCAGCTAGATGGAAGACTAAGTCCAGATATTTATGCATGTTGGTGCCTGCGTATATATATTAGAATTGGCTTCAGTTCCTAGTCGTGGCCGGATAAGGGCACAATGGCTATAGAAACTAGGCAGACAGGACGGGGGCGGGGGATGGGGGTGTGGGGAGTGGGGGAAAGGCAAGGGAAGGAGAACAGGAGACTTATGCTGAGATTTCACAAGCCCCCCCCCCCCATTTAATCCTCCCAGTGCCCTTGCAATGTATACACGTTAAAAATTCCAATAATATGAATAAAAAATGGTGGGGTACTTTTTTTTTTTTTTTTTTTTTTTTAAGAGAGAAAGGGAAAGAGAGAGACACCAACCAAGAAAAGGAGGAGGAGAAGATAGAGGAAGAAGGAAGGAAGTTTTCAAAACTTCCGGACTTTGGGGAACCTGCATTATTGATCTCAGTATTCTGAGTCCTCCCTCGCCTGACTCAATCCAACTATTAAAGCAGTTGGATTTTTGTGGGTATTAAGGTGGATAAGAACTAAGAGACACTCAGGGCGCCTGGCGGACTCAGTCAGAAGAGCATGCAACTCTTGATCTCGGGGCTGTGAGTTCGAGCCCCATGTTGGGTATAGAGATGACTTAGAAAAAACTTAAAAAACAAAACAAAATGAAGAACTAAGACATGTTTCATGGTCAGGAGCAAAGGGACCAGGTCCCGTTCACAGCTCTCATTAACCCTACAGAAGCTCTCGTCTAAGGTGGTTGTAACACTTCCGAGGGTTCTATTTTGTCTCCTCCTATTCTGGTTCCAGAACATTATTTTTTCGAACAACTCTTCCTTACTGTAGACAACAGTTAATGGTGGTAAGAGGTTGGATGCTCTTTACCCTTAACTTATCACCTACAACTACATTTTTCAGCTAATGGGTGCTCGCTTCGGCAGCACATATACTAAAATTAGAACGATACAGAGAAGATTAGCATGGCCCCTGCGCAAGGATGACACGCAAATTCGTGAAGCGTTCCATTTTTCAGCTAATGGTTTAGAAATCCAGGATCACTTTTTTCACATTTAGTTTTGACTCAGAAACAAACAAATCTTTTTGCATTCTTTTGAAAGGAATATATGTGATTTGGGAATTTCTGTAAGCCGTTTCTTAGTGGGGAAAAAGTAAAATCCAAGTTAAAATGATAAGACAGTAAGTTCAGGGTTGCCAAGTGGAGCCTAATTTCAGTTCCTATATTCTGATTTCTAATTCCACGTCCTAGGAGCCAAAGCCCCCTTCGACTACTCCTTTAATCCAGGCCTATCACTTGGGGATCTCATAGCTCCCTTGTTTGCAATCACCATCTGGCAAAACCCAGAGCGTCGCTAATGACCTACATGCTTTTGGATACGGGGAAACCAGGGGATAGTTCCCCGAATCTCATTGGATGAGTGACATTTTCGAAAACAGCACTGATGACTCTGCCTGGCAGGGAAGGGCGGGGGGAGGGAAGGGGAGACACAGATTGTATCCGGGGAGAGAGGAAAAGTGTGTTGTGAAGCTTTGCTGTAGGCTTTCCAGAATCTGGCGAAGTGGGATGGGTGTTCACAGAAGAGTAAGATGGTGAAAGAACTTGTGATAATTAAAATGATGCTTTTGTGTAAGTGTGGAAGAATACAGCCACGAAAGCATAATTAGGGCAAAATTTGCTGCACTGGACCAGATCACCCCTTGATGACTCTTAAGTGTGCCAGTGCCATAGTTTCTTTGGTGAGGAGAAAAAACATGGATACCATGTCTGTTTGTATACTCATGTTAATAGTTGGCAGCAAAGCCATTATTTAAACAATAAATCCATACCCCATAGGACTGGATCAGATACCACACTGAGTAAGGCCAGCCATTCTGGAGATGAGAGGATGATTCTGGGCAATGGGGTCAAGCCAGAAACTCTGTACTCCCCCATTGGGCACCTGCAGTCACAGTTCTAGAATAGTGTAGACCAGTTTGAATGAGAGATTATATCTGAGTTTTGGGGTTTTCTTTGCCCCAAGTCTACCCTGCAAAGGATGGTTTGCCTGGATGCACGAAAAAAGCGTGAATGAGGGGACCAACAAAGACTGTTCCAGATAAAACTGCAGTAAAGAGTCCCCATTTGAGTGAGGGATTCAAGGCTACTTCCTGGAACTCGATGATAGTGAAGCCAGACTTTCTGTAGTCTGCTAACTTGCCTGCATTCTGTGGTCACACTGGCCAGGAGTCAATATTCAGTTAGAAACACCTATCTAAGAAGGCTGGAGGCCATTTTGGATTCATCCTCCCAATTCTGGACGTAATGGAGCAGGATCGGGAAGGAGTGTGAACGGCATCTATTTACACACATGCAGGCCTTTGCTGTTTTCCTGGACAGCCCTTTTCCCCGCATTTCCGGGAGGAACTACTGGAATCACAAATCACAATTTGCAGCTCGCCCTGGGTAATGAGTCATTGGATGGAATTTCATTTGGTAGATTTAAAGAGAGTTAGTGTTGATCTATGAAGCCAGATGATTTAAGAAATTGAAGCAGTAACAAGTAAATTGCTTTTCTCTTGTACTGCAAAATGCTTTCTAGGCGTTTTTGGCTTTTCTTTTTAAAATGGATTTATAATACCATTTCTCTCCACCTCAAGGCTCAAGTAAACCTCTTTGCTCTGATGAATCCTAAATGGCTCCTCATTTCCCACAAACAGATTGTCCAATAGAGTTTTTAATATCTCGTTTTAGATGGGAAGAGCTGGAATTTTTAATTCCATAGGAAACACAAATGAATATACATTTCTTTGTAGAGGCTTTGTTTCTTCTGACTTATCTCATGAAAAAAATTATGCATGACCAAGTTCATGTTCCTCAGTCTAATAATCAAGACTTGCCACTAACCAACACTCACTTGCCTTTATTTATTTGTTTCTCCGGCAAGTAATAGGGAGGGTGTGGAATGTGCCACCAGGTGGGCTAGCTATTAGAGGGGATGCGGGGGAAAAGTAAATTCAGGTGCGGCATTAAAGCTTCTCAGAGGCCACTGGGCAAGACTGACACACCAGTGGCCACTTACTGTAAACTATGTCAAAGCCGTATTGAGGTGAGGGAGGCTGGAAAGGAAAAGTTCTCTGCCCGGGAGGTGGAGAGACCACAGAAGTTCCAAAATGGCCTTTTCCCCCAAAATGGTCTTCATAAATTCTCTTTCTGTCTCTCCCCTCATGGATACATGCCCCTTCTTCCAGCCACCTCCAAAGTACTCAGTCTAGGACCCTGGAGAGTCAGCCATGGCCAGGGACACATTGCAATTTATACAGAAAAAAAAAAGGGGGGCGGGGAGAGAGAGAGAGAGAGAGAGAGCGCTCTACATTCACTGTTTTAATGTCACAAAAACTCCACAGAAGGGCAGCCAACCTGGTCTTGAGCTCACTGAGGACAGGGACTGTGGGAATCTGTCACCACAGAGCCTAGCGCAAGGTTCGCCGATGGTTGATGTCCAGCACACTTTCCAAGCTGCTGGAAGAAATAAAGTGCCATGAGAGTGCGGAGGGCAGGGCCAGCTCACCTTACACAGGCGATCCTGGAGCTGTGCTGAAGAACCTATAGGGCTTCATGAGATCTAGAACTGGAAAGACAGGGGCAGGTCAGGGCCCTTGCTGCTAGACTGTAGGAGGCGTCAAAGCGGGAGAGTCAAATGAATATAGCAGGTGTCTTCTCAGTCTGGTTCTCTAAACCCCAGGGGCCAGTTGGTGAGTCTGGAGCTGGGCGGCTACCGGGGGACACATGGATGTACCAGAATGAAATGCACACCGCTACATCTAGGGAGCTAGGGAGCGAAGGAGTCCTCCTTGGGTGTGGAAGGAACCAGGCGCTGTCCTTCCCTGGCTGTATTCGGAGGCAGGGCGGGCGCCCTCTGCAGGTTGGATGTGATGCAAGCCGCGCTCCATCCTTTTTCTGTTGCACCGCTTGGTCTCTGCAGCTTTACATCTCATATGTATTTTCCACTGCGGTGGCCTTTGTAAGACATAAGGTGAACAAACTGCTTATTAAGGTAAGACAATGGAGGCCCCATTTTAAAAAGGTTAAGATGTACTTGCAAGTGTCAGTGCATCCCGGGAATCATTAACAGTGTACGGAATGCACAACCTGGTATTTTCCAAAGGCCACACTAACCTTTTCAAGCATGGAGCAGGCTAAAAGGAATGGATTTCTCCACCATTTGATGAGCAAAGAAATCTTTTAAATGCTTATTTTTATTTGCCCGCTGAAAATCATCTCTGGGGAACTCAACACGGGGAAATGAATCCTGAACATTTTAGCAACTCACTTAAAATACCATTAGAAAGCACTTGGGTTATTAAAAGCGGAAAACAAAGGATGAGGAGCCCTCTGGTGCTAATCACACCTAGAGAGCGAGAGCGAGAGCCACCTATGCCCTCCTGTTTGCCAAAAATGTCTTTGAATTTAAACTCTCCATTGTTAAGGAGAGACGCTCCCGTTTTGCCAGACCTTTTTTTTTTTCCTTTTAAGTACACCCACTTTTCCACGTAATTGGCTCAACACTGCTATTTGCATAATTGTCATATTTTTCTGCTTCCAGAGAGGTCTGTTAAGCGTAAAGGTGAACTACAAAGCTTTGACAAAGCGCACATTTACGCGTGATGAGCAATTCTCCAATCGTGAGGAAAACTGTATCATTTCCATTGAGTTTATCTTACATTTGGAAACCAAGTACTCAAAACGGATTGCCCCCTGAGCCACGTTTAACCCGCTTTCCTTCGGTGTGGCCAAAGAGCCATTTCCTGAGACTTGGGTCTGCCAATCATGTCGTTACCGTGGGCCCCGACTTTATCAATGAAGGCATTTTTCTTGAAGCTGGGGTTTTGCAGTAAAATTTGTTAGTTGGACTTCAGCAAGTCCCATCACAGGTAGCTACGAGGTCTGAGACAAATCTGTTAACCTCTCATAGTCTTGGTTTGTTGAAGTGTAAAATGGAGAGAGCTTTCAGTCACAGACGTGCAGGGCGGCCCTGTGTAAGGGAAGTAGAGTGCCTGGGTCTTGGGACATAAGAGGCATTCTAGTAAATAGGTGATCGTGCCTTTCCCTTCTCTTTCATAGCAACTAGGTGGCATTTAAATGAATCAGAGGACTTGAACTTCGGAATGGGGAAGGCGTGGATTGGAATTCTGTCTCTGCCCTTTTTGGGCGATGGTAGGGGAGGGGAACACAGTAGGCTGTGTGACCTGGGCCAATTACTGAGCAGGGGAACCTCAAGTTCTTTATCTGCCCGATGCGGGTAGATAATAGAAATGTGTAACTTCGAGTTTGTGTTGTGAGGATTAAATGAGATAGTGCTTATAAAAACATGTCCCTGCTCGGTGAGTGTTTCCTGCAGTTGGTATTGAGATATCTTTAATGGCAGTCATTATGGGTTTTGGATTACTACAGAGGATGACCCGAAAACTCAGCCCCCCCCCCCAGATTCACTGTTTTTTTGTTCCATCAGTTTTCATATTCAGCGAGAGCAGAATGTGCAGCTTGCTCTCCTGCGAATGCTTCTGGAAGCCTCTTGCCTGCTTCCTTCCTGAGTGGGGACTAGATTCTTCAGGTTTCCTGATTGCCGTGTGCTTCTGGCTGCAGCCTGACGATATCAGATTGCAGAGCGGAACCGAGGACTGGTATTCCGACTGTGATAGTGATCAGATTGGGACGATAACAGGACACCAGGCCTCCAGCATCTGACAGCTTGTCACATGGGGCACTTTTGAGCCCTAGTTTCCCCTTGACAAGGTTAGCCACTCATGCCACGGGTTCCGTGGGCAGAATTCTAGCTGAGCCATAAAGCCTGACAGAGAGGGAGAAATAGAGGCTGGCAGAAAGGCTGGCGTTGCCCTCGAGTAGCAGGTGGGGACTGGAATTCACCAGAATGAATCCCCAACCAATTGTTTTTGTGCAGGGACAGGGTAGCTTAAACTGATCAGAACAAAGAGAAGTGGAAAGTATCTGAATTTCCAATAACAACTCGTTGAATATATTACCATAAATCTACTTGTTGGACTATTATGCAATCATTGTTTTGTAAACGAAAACTTAGTAATTAGGAAATGCACGTTAGAATGTGAGCTGAAAAAAAAACCATACAAATATATAGTATTGTTAGAAACTGAAACCAATACAACAATAGGCAAATCTACAGAGACGAGGTGGGTTAAGCTGGGTAGGATGGACGATGGGTAGGGGGTGCAGGGTTTCTTTTGGGCACCATGTGAATGCTTTAATATCGGCTGTCTGTGGCGAGGGTTGGTATCCACGAATATACTGAAGAACACTGAATGATACATTTTATTTTATTTTGAGAGTGATTTGTTTATTTATTTCACCGGAAGTTCAGATGATGCATTAGTTTCAGGTGTACAGCGTAGGGATTCGATGAGTCTACACGTTATGCTGTGCTCACGAGTGTAGCCGCCATCTGTCACCGTGTGTCAACTATCACAGTGCCGCTGACTATATGCCCTGTGCTGTCCCTTTTATCTCTGTGTCTTCGGAATGGTATATTTTAAATGGGCAAGTTGTATGTTAATGCAAGTTATATCTCGATAAAGCTGTTAACAAAAACAGCACCAACAAACCTGAACAAACGTCGAGATATAGAATGAAAAGATATTTCCCAGGAGGCTAGCCATGGATATGATTTGGTGGTGAATTGTGGCTGGTCTTTTTTCTACATTTTCTTTTATTTTCCATAGTGATCACATGTATACTTCACCATTTTATAATGAAAAACCTATTTAAAGGGCAAATAAATAAGTGTGAATTAGTATCAACTTTTTTAGCTCACAGAATTTAAAATATCGATGATAAAATATAAGGGATGAAAATTATTTTTACACTAAATGAACATTTAACATAAACTGTATGGCCCCATGTACTTTGGATTAAATGTCAATGCTCAGCCTTTTCATTAATATTTTAGCTTTTAATAAAATTGTCAAACATAATGGTGGATACAAAGCACAAGACATAAATATTGGAAAGAGTAGAAGTCAGTGATAAATAACAAAATCTTAATAACTTTTTCTCAGAATTGATGTCTAGCATGGTTTAGATTTAGAGCTTTTGGAAGTTTTAGAATGTAAAATAAAAATTATCTTTGTAAGTATAGGGGACGAAACAGCTTTTTCTTTACCCTCTGAGGTTCTGTTCCTGGGACCTGCAAATTAGACTGACCAGAAGACAGACAAACAGGAGCAGAGGCATACAGATTTTATTTGATGTTACTATTTTATTTTTTAAAAAATAAGAGGGCATAGGGGGCCTTTGTAGAAAAGAATTAAAGACCCAAAGAGGTGGTTAAACCCAGGCGCTTATGTGCCATTTCAGCACAGGGTGATATACTTGTGGAGAATTGGCAAGACAAAGGAAAAGAGGTTTGGACATCTAGGGGGGGTTAAACTATGGGAAGGTAAATATATGGGGCAAACTTAAGTTTATTTCGATTAGGTTTGTGGTACAGACCCACCTCAGAGCTGACTTTGTCTCCAGTGATAATACTTGCCTCCTCTTCCTGGTACAGGAGCATGGAGAGAGAACCCTTTCACGACAGGGAATCGATGTCCTGCTTTTAGGCAGAAAGGGGGACGGTGGAGAGCTCCTTCCGTGTCTCCTGTGTCTTCAGCTCAATATAATCCTTCTATATCAAAGTGGCGCTTTTTGGGGTGGCGTATTCAGATCCCCTTCATAGTCATAATGCATCCCAAATTTACATGTAGGAGTTTAAAATCCATTTTCTAAATTTAAGTAAGAATTGTATTAGCTTTTATTTAAACACTCAAGTAAGTGATCTTCAGCTGATTCGTACTTAAGTTTGGGGGGGAAGATGAGCTTCTTCTGAACAATGTGATCAAATCCAGTCTTCCCACTGAAGTTTGATTCTGAAGGGTCGTGATTCCCGGGCTCTCCCTCCCCTTCCCATGGTAACACATTAGTATCCCTTGTCTCCTATAATTTTGTCTTCTTCGGCCTCGCCATACATAAAGCTTTTGGTGGGTCTACGGTTTCTTCAGTTAAATAACTCTAGTCCTGAAATGTGTGGCGAGAAGAGAATATGCACAGCGATCAGATTTATACGTCACCAGACCCTTTTCCACATTACTGCCATGCTTTTTATACTTAAAGGCAAGGAACAGCTGCCTCGCTCTACTTTGGTGTCCAACTCAGCTGTTCCGTATTCATCCTGTTGCTTTAAGCATCTGTTGACAGGTGGGAAAGCTCATGTGAAGAGAAGCATTGTTGCCTTGGGTGGCTTCTGCCTGAGACGGGCTTGACCCCTTTGTTTGCTCCTGGAACAGAACATGTGCGTTCCTCCCAGCCCTCAAGTACAGCTGTTGGGAGACATTTTAGTAGATGAGAACCATTTCTGAAGCCTCTTGGTTCTGAGAACCAAGGAGCAGGGTCCAGAATGTGGCTGGACAAGGCCTGTCTCAGTGGCTGGACCTCACTAAGGGGGAGCCACTAAGGGGGATGCCTTCCCCAATAGAGCCTTTCCTCCTGAATCCCCTGTTGTTTCCCATTTTGTACCAGAGAATCTGGAAGCTGAAAGGTTCTTTTGTTGGAACCCTTCCTTTTTACAGAGGAAGAGACTGCTGTCCAGTTCAGCAAAGTGTCTTGCTTTCAACTGAGTCAGGTGGTGGCATTTTGTCTGGCTCTCTATATAATAACATCACCATATCTCTGAGTAGTCTCTTGGACGCTTATTGTCAGATTCTGGAAGTATCTCATGTTTATGATTTTGTCCTTAATCTGGTGTACTGAAATTACAGATTGGTTACCGGGTTTATAGTGAAGTTTCAGAGATGTAAAAGGAAGAAAAGTTCTGGAAAAATGAAAATTCTGGGGTGCCTGGGTGACTCAGTGGGTTAAGCCTCTGCCTTCGGCTCAGGTCATGATCTCAGGGTCCTGGGATGGAGCCCCGCATCGGGCTCTCTGCTCAGCGGGGAGCCTGCGTCCCCCTCTCTCTCTGCCTGCCTCTCTGCCTACTTGTGATCTCTCTGTCAAATAAACAAATAAAATCTTCTTAAAAAAAAAAAAAAGAAAATCCCGAGAAGTTTCTCTACACTTATTCTTCAAAATCTTTAAAATAAAACCATATAACCCCCAGTAACCTCCTCTCCCCCCCACCTTCTACTGATTGTCTTCTGCACACATAACCATTCCCATGTGTCGAATTCCCCATACTTAAAAAAGTGTAAGTGGATTCATGGGATTTATGTATTCGCTGGAGGTAAAATGCCCCGGAAATGTCTGCATTGGGTGTAAAACCTTGGGCCCGGGGATCTCACTAGTGACTTTTTAAAAACAATTTTAATTTCAGTTAGTTAACATACAGCGTTCTATCAGTTTCAGGTGTATAATATAGTGATTCAAAACTTCCATGCATGGCCTGGTGCTCATCACAACAAGTCCCCTCCTTCACCCCCATCCCCCTTTTTCCTGTCTCCCACCCACCTCCCCTCTGGTAACCAGTAGTTTGTTCTCTGGAGTTAAGAGTCTGTTTCTTGATTTGTCTCTCTTTTCTTCTCTTTGCTTGTTTTGTTTCTTAAATTCTGCATATGAGTGAAATCATGGTATTCGTGTTTTCTGATTACTTATTTTGCTTAACATTACACTCTCTAGCTCCATCCATTTCACTGAAAATGGCAAAATTTCTTTCTTTTTATGGCTGAATAATATTTCTGTGTGTGTATGTGTGTGTGTGTGTGTGTGTGTATGTCTCATATATACCATTCATAGTTGATGGACATTTGGGCTGATTGCCTACTTTGGCTCTTGTAAGGAATGCTGTTATGAATATTGGGGTGCATGTATCCCTTTGAATTAGTGTTTTTATATTCTTTGGGTAAATACCCAGTAGGACAATTTCTGGGTCAGAGGGTAGCTCTATTTTTAACTTTTTGAGGATCCTCCATACTGTTTTCCACAGTGACTGCACCAGTTTGCATTCCCACCAATGGTAGAAGAGGGTTCATTTTTCCCCACATCCTCACCAACACTTGTTTTTTGTGTTTTTGATTTTAGCTATTCTGACTGGAGTGAGGTGATATGTCTTGTGGTTTTGACTTGGATTTCCCTAATGGTAAATGATGGTGAACATCTTTTCATGTGTCTGTTGGCCATCTGGATGTCATCTTTGGAGAGATGTCTGTTCATGTCTTCTGCCCATTTTTTAATTGGTTTATTTGTTTTTTGGGTGTTGATTTGTATCAGTTCTTTATATATTTTGGATACTAATCCTTTATGAGACACGTCATTTGCAAATATCCTCCTCCATTCTGTAGGTTGCCTTTTAGTTCTATTGATTTTTTTTCCTTTGCTGTGCAGAAGCTTTTTATTTTGATGTAGTCCCCGTAGTTTATTTTTGCTTTTGTTTCCCTTGTCTCAGGAGACGTACGTAGGGGAAAAAAAGTTGCTATGGCCGATGTCAAACACGTTGCTGCCTGTGTTCTAGGATTTTTATGGTTTCAGGTCTCATATTTAGGTCTTTAATCCACTTTGAATTTATATTTGTGTACAGTGTAAGAAAGTGGTTCGGTTTCTTTCTTTTGCATGCTGCTGTTCAGTTTTCCCAACACCATTTGTTGAAGAGACTAATGATTTTTTTCAAGAGCAGGGTTTTTTACAGAGTCCAAGTCTTCAATCTTGTAACCGGACCATCAACCCCAGTGACAGCCCACTTTGAAGGAGGCCTCATAAAGACAGGGTTCAGGCTCTCTCTAATGGCCTTAGCTAATGGAAAACCTAGAGGGGAAAAGTGAAATCGTCCTCAAACTTCATGCAGGTAGAAAGGAGAAAAATCTCGAGAAGTTTGGAGAAGTGACAGGAATTTCAAAATCTTGGTTTGAAATGCAAGAAGTAGCAGAGAATGATGAGAAACACCTGAAGATGCTTGCTTTTATTACAGGCAATGGAATAAAAATGTGAGTTTCAATTTGCTTGCCTCTGGATCACTCACCAACCAGAATAAATCAAGACCAGATCAGAATTTTGTAGGAAATGCAGGGATCTGAAGGACACAGTTGGTCAGCGGAGGCTTTACCTTTGTGCTCATTACTGCTTGGAGTCACTGGGCCTCTGGTCTCATATCCAGCCTCGCCAGGCCTGTGTGATCTGGAAGATCCAGAAACTTCTCTACACATCTTCATTTTTATATTGTCTCTGCCTCAGATTTTGATGTTTTTATGTAAAAGTGCTCTGGAAAATATGGAAAACCATGGTACTAACATAAGAAGGTCCAGGTAGGGTGTGGTATTACCTTGGGAAGCATAATTTTGTTAAGCTAAGGTTCATCTCTCTGGCTGGTGCCCTTGGGAAGAGCGGAGCCATCTTGAGAACCTTAGGTTCCCCATCCCTTGTGTTCTGGGGGAAAATAGTATTGTTACATTTCATAGAAAACACAGACACTAGGCATGTTGTGTACAGATACAAACGATTCCAAGACAACCTTAGGACAGAGGCTCGTAAAAGACACCATCTGCCATTCCGTGATCATGACCTAGATGTTGCTGTAATTGTGGGGTGTTTTTCCCTCTTTTTTGTTCCCTGTGTTTCTTTGGTCAGGACCAGTTATCATGTACAAATGAGGTGTTATATCCTGCTTCTTAAACCTGATATCCACAGACAAGGTCTAGTGTCTCACAAGCAAGTACATCTTCTATTCATTTATCTGTCTGACCATCAGCCTGCACATAGTTTCTCTCATGTTTCAGTTTATTTCCTTAGGAGAGACACCCGGAAACCGGATTACTGCATCAGAGGATCAGAATCTATTTTGAGACTCCTGATACATCGTGGCGAATTGCTTTCTGGTAGCTCTGTGCCAGTGGACATGGCTGGCAGCAGCCAGGCCTGAGTCTCCCTGTAGGCCCGTCCATGGGCTCCTTTAATAATTAAAAAAAAAAAAATCCTTTTTATTTTATTTTATTTTTTTTAAAGGTTTTTATTTATTTATTTGATAGACAGAGATCACAAGTAGGCAGAAGGCAGGCAGAGAGAGAGGGGGGAAGCAGGCTCCCCGCTGAGCAGAGAGCCCCATGTGGGGCTCGATCCCAGGATCCTGAGATCATGACCTGAGCCAAAGGCAGATGCTTAACCGACTGAGCCACCCAGATGCCCCAAAGTCCCTCATTTTTGAGAGATTTCAGAGAGTTTCTCCTCTCATCTGAAGTGACTCGATAGGTGATCTCTGAGGGAAGACCGTCATGTCCTTAGAGCCACCCAAACTTCTGTCTCCTCCCGTTGGCAGGCCCATGGTTTAGCTTATTCTGTGAGTTTAACTTATTCTATGCCTCGCTTGTCCAGCATCACTTTGGGACTGTACATAACAGATCCCCTACCCACTCCCCCACTCCCCCACCCCCCAGGGAATGAACAGCACCACTGCCATCTGTTCTGAATCATGTGAGGTAGCAGGTAGGGGTGATGAAGAAGGTGTGTTACAGAAATAAAGCAGGAGTGATGCTGACTTTAAAAGAAACAATCCCCCCCATCCTCCTGGCTGTCTGTTTCCTTAAAACAGAGGGCGTGTGAAGTGCTTGCTTTGCAAATCTTGCAATGCTTTGCCATTGCACTTTGGACTGAAATCCCTAGGAAATAAATTTAAAATGGAGTCTCCTAGGAGGAGTCGGATTGGCTGAGGAAATGGTATCTTTGTGTGGGTCAGTCCAGCTTCAAATGTGCGTTCAGAGAGAGAATACTCACTTGCTGAGACTAATTGGTCATTTTGCTGTTGGTTGTAATGAAAATTATGGCTCTTCTTTTTCTGTGGGAGCTTCATTCAGCTACCTTTGTTTTTACAGAGGTGGATTGGCTCGTCATGGGTTAACAAGCACCTGAAATCCTCTCTAGTAGCAAAAGAGAGAGATCAGTCTCAAGGTTAGGAACTTCCTAGGCTAAATTTGGGGGGCTCAACAGTGGTGGCAGGTCTAAATCCAGGTTTCTGTGTCAGAAACCAAGAGATCTAAGCCCAACGTGAAAGATGAGAGAGGGAGGGAACAATGATGGAGTGTCTCCAATGGACCAAGTATGATGCTCGGAACTATCATGTGCAGTAACTCATTTAAGATTCACGATCGGATAGTATGGATATCATCCCCTTTGGCTGATAAGAACATTGAAACCCATCCAAAGTCTCGCAGCTACATTTCTTTTTTGCCACTTCCTCTCTTCCCACCAATGATATGTCCCAAGATACACATTATTCTGTATTCCTTCTCCCTCTCAACCTTCTTGTCCTTCGCTGTAACACCTTGTGCCATAACGAACGGTCTCTTGTCTTATGTGTTCTGCCCCTTCAGGGTCAGCTCCAGCTTCGATTCCCCCGTGTAGCCTTCTCTGACACTGTGGACCATAAGAAGCCCATGAGCATATGACCATTGGGTGTCAGAGCTCTATCTGATGTCATTTATAGCCCTCTAGCTCCTGGAGAAGTTGCAGGCACACAGCATTCAATTAGCAGGCTTCAATAATTCTGTGCTGAAGACGAGGTTCTGATTCAGAAGGCTGCTTGTATAGCCTCGGTGGGCACGAAGGTACAAATGGTCTTCCTGAATGTACCAAGAGCTCCTGAGTGATTGCTGACCCATGAAAGCTCCTTAGTTCCCCAGCTGCTGCCTTAAAATCAATGTCATTATCCAACACTGATCACTCAGGTTTTCCTTTGCCATCCTCTCCACTTGCATGTGTAAACCACTTGACCATATTTTATTTTAGTATTTCACCAGGGAGCTTTTAAGCTCTTAATTAATAACAAAAACATTTCAAGCAGGAAAGAGATGGTCTGACCATAATGCAGCCCTTTACCGCGTACCCTGCAGACAGATCCCCATCTGGCACACGCATTGGGAGCTCCCATTCTCCAAGGACCCCAGAACAGTTCACACCTATGGCGCTAGATCAGAATAGACATGAAATTCAAACACTAGCAGGTTGTTATAGGTGTTCTCTGAAAAGAACAGTGGTAAAATAATTAGTGCATTTAATTATCTGTGTGTTCACTTGCTTTATATTTTCAAAACGCCTTAGCCATGCTATACGATCGAAATATAACATGTGCCACATATATAACTTTAAATTTTCTATTAGTTGCATTAAAAAATGTTAAAAGGGGGGTGCCTGGCTGGCTTGGTCACTAGAGCAGGTGACTTGAGCCTCACATTGGGTGACGAGTTTATTTGAATACACACACACACACACACACACACACATATATACACAAAATTTTTTTATTGTATATCATGTGTCTAAGATTTTTTAAAAATTTAAAAAGAAACATGTGAAAAGAGAAACATGTGGAATTGACTTTAATACTCTATTTTATTTAACTTAATACATCCAAAATATTATCATTTCAACATATAAGTAAGATAAGAGATATCTTACATTCTTTTCATTTTTGTATTAAGTCTTGGAAATCATATGTGCAGTTTATACTTTTAGCACATGTTCTGGACTGGTTACATTTCAAGTGCCCAATAGACATCCGTATGTGGTGACTGGCTACCATATTGGACAGCACAGGCCCGAAGAAACTTCTAGTGGAAACTTTCCTGTAAAGATGGAGCTGGGTTTCTCCATAGGCAAATAAAAAAGCCCAATGTATTTATTGGACTCCATGCTCTATGCTTGACACTGAAGGGTGAGCCAGAGGACAACAGTCAGCCTCTGCCATTGTAAGAGTCATGTGTGAAAACTGGAGCCATTTTTGCCTGTTAATTATGTGTCTGACCACAAGAGAGTTTTGTGATTAGTTCTCAAGCAAGTGATTTAGTAGTAGAGGACTGTGTGTTTAGAGGAAAAAAACAATCCTTGCTAGTTGAAGTGGTCAGGGATAATTCATGGAAGACATGGAAGACAAAGAGTTCAGGCTCTGGGTACACCTCAAGCAATGGTGTAGGGTTAGTTAAGTACTGGAAGCATTGGAAAGACAGGGAGTAGATTAACTTGGCTGTATGGGGAGATGTCTAAGATGCTTCAGTTAATAACATGGTGAGAATAAGAAAAGCAACTAAGGGGTGCCTGGGTAATGCAGTGGGTTAAAGCCTCTGCTTTTGGCTCAGGTCATGATCCCAGGGTTCTAGGATCGAGCCCTGCATTGGGCTCTCTGCTCAGCGGGGAGCCTGCTTCCCCCCCCCCTCTCTGCCTACCTCTCTGCTTGCTTGTGATCTCTGTCTGTCAAATAAATAAATAAAATATTAAAAAAAGAAGAAGATCAACTAAGTTTTGAGTGTTTAAGGATCAGTTCCTCTACTGAGTGCTTTCTATGTATTACGTCATTGAATCTTAAAAAGGAGAAGCCTGAATCTCTAGAGAGATTGACGGGCTTGTCTAAGTCACATGTCTAGAAAGTTGGCAGAGCAAAATTTTGAATCTAAATCGATCTGAGCCCAGAGCGTTCACCTTAACCATTATCAGTTATGTTCCTAAGACTGCTGGGGGAGTGATGTGTGTGCTTTGTGTGATGGGAGGCCCCCACCTTGACATACGGTGGACGAGCTCTAGGCCGAAGATTCCTTGCAGTGTCTCTTCAGAAGAGATCCTAATGGGCCCGGTTTGTATGATGTCTCTGTTGTTGACTGGTGCCATTAAACACAGGTTTTCATAAACCAATGTCCTATTAGTTGGCTTACTTCTTTCTTTCTCAATGCTTCAAGGTCATCCTAGAATACTGGGATCACCTTTTAGGTCAATGCTCTGATCTGACAGAAAGAGGAAAGAGGCCCAGAGAAGAAGGACTTGTTCTGAGTTACACAGTTTTAGACATGGTGGAGCTGGGGCCTTCATCTTGGTTCTTTCCACCCAGAGAGCTATGATAATGTTTTCCAAAGGTCTCAATAGAAAGCAACATATTCAGATTAGGAAGTGTACTTCAATTACTCTGAGTAATTGTTTTAGCTGTCTGTGGTTCTTTAACAATTGAAAAACTTTATCATAGGTGATAGGTATACCGGAATTGAGAGAAGGACTTCAGCAACGACCACGATCAAATGAGTTTCTGGCAAGTGGACACTATAGTCTTATGAATTTTGATAATATCAGGGTGTCCTTCAAATGGGAAAAAAGTTGACCCTGCTGAATGGAATAAAATTGGGCTTATGAATGTAGCAAATCTTTAAAATTCACGTTCAGAAGAAAAGCATTGACTTTTTCAATGAAAACTTTACTCTGCATGTGGTTCCAGTTAGAGAACAAATCATAGAGTAAAACAAAAACAAAAAACAAAAAACAAAAAACGTAGAGTTAACAACAACAAAAAAACCCAACTCAGATGATGAGAGAGTGGTTTCTGGCCGGTGTGCCAGCTGGCTTCCTTACTGGACAAACTGCTCATAGAGCAGGCTGGCGAGGCCCTCAAAGCTTGGCCTGAAAGGTCCTACCACCTTTAATTCCCTTTTTCTTCTGACCTCTGTCACCATTTAACTTTATGGACTTTACCCCGTGATATACTGCTGCTTTTCTGCTTTCCCTGGAAGAAATATCAGCCCAGACAGCTGAGGCCAGAAGTAGTTGATTGCTGCTTACTGCTACTTAATGTTTGCTGCTTATTCTCCTGTTGGCCGGGGGTCGACATGCAGTATGAGGAGGGACCAGAAGAGGTGGAAGCAGTTGTTGCCTATTGAAGCATTGTCGTTTTATTTTATTTTTTATTTTTTAAAAAGATTTTATTTATTTGAGAGAGAAAGAGGGAGGGAGAGCACAGAGCGAGAGGGAGAAATAGACTCCCTGCTGAGCAGAGAGTCTGATGCGGGGCTCGATCCCAGGACACTGAGATCATGACCTGAGCCGAAGGCAGAGGCTTAATCAAATGAGCCACCTAGGCGCACTTAAGCATTGTCATTTTAGAGAACAGAAGGAAGACACATAGCAATTAGCAAACAAAAGCAATCCAAGAGTGTGTTGAATGTTGTGGTGCAGATCTCAGGTGTAACTGGATTGGATTGCTTATGTGTTATGTCAGTACATTGGTCTGCATTGACTCTTTCCTTTTTGGTCTCACAGAAGGATAAGATGGTGGAGTTCAGCCCCTCCTGTTTACCAAGTGGAAGTTCTCTTTAAGGATGAGGAATACCTCTTAGGGGAATTTTCCTTCCTTCCTTCCATCCTTCCTTCCTTCTTTTTAAAGATTTATTTATTTATTTTAGAGAGCACATGCGAGAGCAAGTTGGGGAGGGACAAGGGGAGGGAAAGGGAGACAGAATCTCAAGCAGACTCCCCACTGAGCGTGGAGCTTGATGCAGGGCTGAGATTATGACCTGAACCGAAACCATGAAGCAGATGCTTAACTAAGCCCTCCAGGCACCCCTTAAGGGAATGTTTGTAAAATACATTCTATCCCCATGCATTTTATGCATAAAAAGTATTCTGTCATCAAATAATTCATTACATGCCCTCTACTTGGAAATTTAAGAGATGCCTTGGTATATTAGAGGCTTTTAGAGGTCTTGCAGCTTTGAAACTTTGACTTTATCCTGGTAGTAACGGCAGAGCCTTTATTTGATAACCTATATCCATTGGGGAATGCCATCCTCCGGTGACGGTTGCTTCCCCACAATAGCTGACTGATTGACTGATTTGGTTACAGTTCTGTCAGCCCCTGGACTGGAGTGGGAAGTAAGACAGAGAAACTGGTCCAACCTATTTTAACAACAGGCCTCTGACTGAAACAGCCTCCCTGTGTGTGGTTGATAAACATTTTCCCTCTCTTAAGGGAAAATCATGCACAGAAACAAGCACATATAAATAATTTACCAAGCTGTAATATGCTATAAATAACAAGCCTACTAAATAATGAATTAACCCAACTGCTGATTCATAAGTAAATGTCTCTTGTAAAGCAGCAGTTTTATGGATTTTACAGCTTAGTTAATATCCACTCATATTTCATTAGGACAGTTCAGGTGAAGTATTGGGGTAATAATCGGGATATATTTGAAAGTGATACAGCACATATCGGGAGCCCAGGCAGATCTTGGGGAGCTGCCAGGATCCTTTGCTTCTACCTAGAGCATGAGGGGTGCTTGTACCTGGTCCTCTCTAAGACCACAGGCAAGGGTAGAGGTAGAAGTAACTCTGGACCAGTGTGCAGAAGGGAGACAGATGTCACTTTGCCCTACTGGACAGAGCCAGCTCTTCTGAGACACCATGGCATAAGGATATAGACTCTGGGGATGAACTCTTGGTATTTTGATCTTTATCACTTATTAACTTTGTGACTTTGGGCAAGTCACTTAAACTTTTTCTGGCTCAGTTCACCCTCATCTGTAAAATGCCTGATAATAGTACCCATTTCCTCGGGTTCTTATGAAGATTAAGTGTGTTGTATTGTCAAGTGCTAGAAGATCATTGGGCACATAGCGTGTGCTTTTTAACTTTGAGCTCTGATATTCCTTAGAACATGACTCTTTTAGCCTCTTCATTTTGCCTTCTCCCAGCCCCACTGTTGGACTCTGACAACTGAGCACCTGGGGGGTTGGAGGGTCTGGGTAGGGAGCCACTCAGATCTCTCCTCTTGCCTCCAAAGAATGGGAATGGGAAGCAGGAGCTTTGAGTTCATTAGAGTCAGGAAAAACTACTTTTGACTTCCACTTATTTTTAAAATCATTTTATTTTCATCATAATAAGTGCCCTCCTTAATCCCCATCCCCTATTTTGCCCATTCCCCAAATGACCTCCTCTCTGGTATCCATCAGTTGGTTCTCTATACGTAAGAGTCTGTTTCTTGCTTTGTCTCCTTTTTTTTCTTTGCTCGTTTGTTTTGTTTCTTAAATTCCATCTAGGAGTGAGATCATATGGTATTTGTCTTTCTCTGACGTATTTCGCTCAGTATTATACTCTGTAGTTCTATCCATTTTGTTGCAAATGGCAAGATTTCATTCTTTTTGATGGCCGAAGAATATTCCATCATATCTATCTGTCTATATGTCTAATTAACCGTTCTGAGAGGTGTGAGGTGATATCTCATTGTAGATTTGATTTGCATTTCCCTGATGATGAGTGGACTTGCGCTCATTACAAGTAAGAAATGGTCCTTTATTTAAAAGGAATTGTATATATCTTTATTAGTGAGGGTTTTGGGATGGGAAGTGACAAGAATTATCGGTCAAGTCACTTTGACAAGGAGGAGATCTGAATTTCACAATCAAACCTTAATAGATGCTATTTTTCCCCACTTGCAGTGACACCGAGTGCCCTGGCGTGTGGCCCCATGGCAGTGCTCAACTTTCTTGGCTTTGAAGGAAGTGGTGGTCACCTGAGCTTGGGCCCTGTCTGTTGAAATCTTTCATATACCTGTTTTCTTTTTTTTTCTTTTTTTTTTTTTAAGATTTTATTTATTTATTTGACAGAGAGAGATCACAAGTAGGTAGAGAGGCAGGCAGAGAGAGGAGGAGGAAACAGGCTCCCTGCCGAGCAGAGAGCCCGATGCGGGACTCGATCCCAGGACCCTGAGATCATGACCTGAGCCGAAGGCAGCGGCTTAACCCACTGAGCCACCCAGGCACCCAATATACCTGTTTTCTTTTTTAAGATTTTATTTATTTATTTGAGAGAAAGAAACAGACAGACATAGTGAGATAGAGCATGAGTGGGGAGGAGAGGCAGAAGCAGACTCCTTCCAAGCAGGGAGCCCAATGTGGGACTCAATCCCAAGACCCTGAGTTCATGACCCATGCCGAAGGCAGATGCCCAACCGACTGAGCCAGCCAAGCACCCCATCATCTGGCTGTTTTCTACAAAGATAATAACAAGGAAATGGGACCTTGGGACTCCCTCAGATGATTTTCTGAATGCCTAGCCCAAGGAGATAGAGCCTGCCTACTTTCAATCGATCACAGACTGGGGGAGCTCAAGGTGCCTTCTAAGACAGCTAGTGTGCACGATGCCTTCTAAGAGAAGGGAAGAGCCACCCCCCCCCCCCCCGTTGCCTTAGAGCCTTGTCCCCTACATTACCACAGAATGAAAGTCTTCACAGCTCACAATGACCATTTCACCAAGCCCCCTCCTCGCCCCTGCTTCCCTGAAGTAGAAAGAAATATGGTGGCGTGACATTCACTTTGACAAAGCTTTTTTTCCTTTTCTCTACTTCTCAAAAAAAAAAAAAAAGCCTAAAGACATTAAAACAGTTGCTAAGCTGCTGGGTGGCCCCATCAGCGTGTTTTGTTGCCATCCCAGCCGTAAGGACTGTGTTATCACATATTCAGCAGTTTAAACCAAAGAAGAGAGGAAGTGTTCTCGAGAAGGCGTTGGAGAGGGCTCCTTTGTAAGTTCTCTTGTCAGGTCAAGTGCTTGGCTCTGGAAAGGCAGGTGACCTGGAACATGTCAACTGTGATTCTGTCCCCAGGTGGGAAAATGGAGGGAGGATTTTTTCCCAGTTCTCAAACTGGTCTGACAGAGAATGCTTTTGGGATCTCGTCTTTTTTTGACGCTTGTTCCAGAAAGGTCAGCTGCCAGAGGGTGCGGGGCCAGTCCTGTGTCCTCTGAGCATTGCGTTTTGGGCACATCACATACAGTTGGTGCCTACTCTTGGGGGGTAAGCCTCAGCTGGCCCCGGTTGAGCTCCTAGCTCAGTGTTTGAGCAAGCTTGTGCAGCAAGACGGCTGTATCGTTTCGTGTTTTCTGTCTCGGCTCCAGCATTGTTTTTTCAAAGCTGGGTGAATTCCAGATGAAGCAGGTCATCATTTACTAATACTCGGTGAGCCTTGAAATCCGGCATGTTTAGAACTCAGTCCTGGCTCCAGACGCCGTGCTCCCAGTTGGTGGTGAAGCACACTTCCCTGCTCCTAGTCCAAAAGGCATTACCACCGAGAGCGGTGGAAAGAGAGGCAGCTTCCCAACACCTCTTTGCATCATTGTCCAAATCGTTCCTCCTGGCCTAACCCCCACTTTGTGCGTTGGTTCTCAGTGTAGGGACAATTACTGACTTAGGCTTGTTTTCATCAACTAGCTCATTTTGTGTAAAGTTGGGTTTAGAAAAAAAAAAGCATTAAAATTAATGCCGCCTGGGACACTCTTTGCGGAAGATACATTGAATATACATCTTAAATAAAAACCTAGGAAATTTCCCCTTCTGTCTTTCACCTGTCAGAATAAGCAATAGAATTCTATAGCCCATTCAGTAGCATATTTAATTAAGCAACTTCTCTGCTGAACGTGCTGGGGGCTGGCTGACAGTGCTTTTCACTGCTGATTCGGAGGACAAAGGATGTGGTGAGACATTCAGCAGCCTGGTGTTATGGAAAGAAACTTCCAATTGGTCACACCTACCTATTTCTCTTGGCATGTTGCATTAGCTCTATGGATACAGAAAATAGACTGTCTTTGATTTATTGAGAAGGTCACCGGACACCAACCTCTTCCATGGTGAGCCCTGACCGAGTTTGGCCCACTTTCCCACTAGAGATGAATAGAGATGTAGTTGTAAGTGAGAAACTTCAGCTTGTCGTTTTCAAAAGAAAAGATACTCAGGTGCTTTTTTGAATCCAAGTGCAGAACCATTCCTGACCACCATTCTTTGTTTTGGTGGGAGTTGTTGCCTATCCCTAGGAGATATTGTCAGTCCTAGTGACAGTTATGGACTGTTTCCCAGGCACGTGCCAACGTTCCCCCTGTAGTGTCTCTCCTAGCAATCCCCTGGGGTAGAGATACTCGTGATCTTCTGTTTTGCAGAGGAGGAAACGGGGGCTCAGAAAACGTAAGTCACCTGCCTTGAGTCACACAACTTGTGAGTGTCAGAGTCAGGCTTGGAGCCCAAAGGTCCCCTCTTCGCCAGTCCCTGTTCTGAACCCCTACACTGCTTTGTCTCTAGAGAAAGCCAACGAGGTTTGCAATCCCAATACAATGCTTAAAACTAGGGGTAGGTGTCACTAGCTTTTGTGGGGTTTCTCCCATGAAATCACACATCCTTCACCTAAGCCTGTGGGACCTGGAGGGGAAATCCATAAGGCCCTTAAAATTAGATGCGTGGGTATATGTATGTATTCTGGGACGCTGGGCCAGGTTTCATCAGCTCCTTAAAGAAGTCCCTGGCACACTGGGTATGGTATATAAACCATGAATCTTGGAACACTGAAAAAATAAAATTTTAAATTTTAAAAAAAGGTCCATGACATAAAGATGGCTGCTGGCTTCCATACATAGCTAGAGGGCATGCGGCCCTTGCTCTGTGCCAGGCGGACAGTGCTTTATATACCTGAACAGAAGCAAACTCCTTGCCTTCTCACCACAGATGTGGGAGGGAGGGAGGCTTTGCATTCCCATTTGACAGAGGGAGGAACGAAGACTGAGGTAACTTGCCCAAGGTTACAAAGCTAGTAAGCAACAGCAGGGATCTGATTTGAATTCAAGCACCGTGGCTCCTGGGTCTTTGCATTTAACAACTTTTGACTGCACCTACCGTTTTAGTCATTTGCCCGTCTGCCAGCACAGGGCCTCACACCTCGCTGATTTGACTGGTATTTGTTGAATTGAGTTGATTGGCAGACTGCCGACTCTGTGTAGAGTTTGCATGAGTAAATGTGCTAAAGGTCTGAGACCCGTGGTATGGACTCCGTATATCCTGAGTGGATGAACAGAGAGAACCCACATCGTCAAAAGAGAACTTACCAGAGTTTTTCAAGATGGATGGCTTGGCAAAACATAGGCTCTTTGCTTTTTCTTTCTTTCTTTCTTTTTTTTTTTTTTTTTTTTGAGAGAGAGTGAGCACGGGGAGGGGCAGAGAGAGAGAGAGAGAATCCCAAGCAGGTTCCACACCCAATGTGGAGCCCAAAACAGGGCTTGATCCCACTATCCTGAGATCACAACTTGAGCTGAAATCAACCAGCTGAGCCAACTAGGTGCCCTGAGGCTCTTTGCTTTTAATCAGGGCTCCCTGAAAGGCTGTTGCACTGATCCCAAGCTCATTCTTCCTCCAGTAGGCTGACTAGGCTGTTCAGAGTTGTTGTAAGCGACCTCCAAGTCTGGGGAAGGTGACTTTGCACATTCTGTGCCTCTGTGTGGTATTTCGTGTCCTGGTCACTCAACAATATCTCCTCTGCCCCTTACTTGCCGGTGAGCAAGCAGAATGCACGCACACCATTTGCACACTGGCATGACTCAGATCTAGGTCCCTGTGTGGCATGTCAGCCTTACTGACGGAAGGGCGGACGGAGACACAAATCCTGTTCCACTGCCCGAAGACAAGTGGGACTATAGATGAGTTTCTAGAATGAAGCATTCTGAGCTATCAGAACGATTGATTGTGGAGCAGGCACAGCAAGCTGGCGGGCTAGGGAGTAACAAGGTGGAGTGGCTTGAGTTTTTAATCACCTTGATTACACGTTCCAAGTTTTAACTTTGTGGTCTCCACTGTTCCCCTAATTTGGCCTGCTGTGATCTTGTTTTACTTTTCATTTTGTTCTCTGATCACCACCGATTAAAGCCCCGAGTCCAAGCTGCTTCTTCTGCCTGCCTCCCAGCCTGATGGGCCTCTTTGTATTAAGGTATAGAACCCAGCTGGTGGCGGGACTTCCCAGGGCCTGGAAGCTTCATGACTCTTTGTTGGCAATGAACACCAAGGTTACTGGCCTTGGAGTTGGGTTTTCTCAACTACAGTGGCTTAATAGTTGGTCTCCAAGTTGAAGTATTTTTCCTCCAAAATTAATCAGATACATAAGCTAATTATAAGGCAGCAAATATTTTAAGAAAACTGCTGTCTGGTGAAGACTTGCACAAACCACAGACTATTTTCCCAGTAACTAATAGGCTTTGCTGATTTCCTTTGAGGTGGAAAACAGTGCTGACAAGGACTCCCTACTCATTTGGTTCAAATAACTAATTTTATACCCAAGTACTAATGACAGCAGTGACACCCTCTTTTCCTGTTAGGGCACTCACTCAAAGAATTCAAAGCAGTCACTAACCTTTGAATCTTGGGCACTAGTTTAATATTATTTATGGGCAGCATAACAGGGAGCACTGTGATCAGAAATAGAGTTAAACCTCTGTAATGGAGCCCCCACTAATACGAGAGGTAACAATTGTGCGAAGAACAACTTTGATAAGTCTCTGACAAGAAAAAAGGAAGCTGGCAAGAGGGTTATTTAAATTACTATGTAGAGCACACTTCTAGAAGGTGCCAGCGTGCCTGCGACGAACTGGGAAGTACGTGCATGCCGTTCAGAGTATCCTAGAATGTTGACGCTGAGGGGGACCAAGCAGCTTATTGGATATGATCTTCTCATTTGACATATGGGGAAATTGTGGCTCAGAGAGGAAAAGGGATTTACCCAAAGACACATAACTAATAGGGCCAAGGTTAAGATCCATGTGTTCTGCCATCTTAGCAAGCTTCAACGTGGATTGCGATGTGATGTTTTGGAGCATTGTGGCCATTTAAGAGCACGAATTCTAGGACCAGACTCCCGGCTTGGAATCTCAGCTCTACTGTTTATAGGCTGTGTTACCTCAGGCAAGTTAATTAATATATCTGAGCCTCAGTTTCCTCTTTTGTGGAACCGAAATGATAATTTTACCCCACTTCCAGGTCTGCTGTGAAGAATAGGTGAGCTAATGCATGTACAATACTTTGAGTGGTGTTTACAACAGAACTATACAAGTGGCTGTTATGATTATTTTATTACTTAGTTACTCAATATGAAAACACGTATTTCATTAGATTCTAAAATATGCTTTAATATTTGTTCTTCGGGTTCTGACTGTTCTCATACGTAATTTCTCTTCACTGTGTTCCAACTTGAAAATAACAGTTTGTTCTAAGTGTTTTTGAATGTTAGGTGCTAGGTATTAAAATGTGTTTAAGGGGCACCTGGATAGCTCAGTCGGTTAAGCATCCGACCCTTGGTTTTGGCTCAGGTCATGATCTCAGGATCATGGGATCGAGCCCTGCCTAGGGCTTGTTGCTCAGCAGGGAATCTACTTTAGATTCTCTTCTTCTCCCTTTCCCTCTGCCTCTCCCTCCCCACACACTCTCTTTCAAATGAATAAATAAATCTTCTAAAAAATAAATAATAGAAATATGTTTAAGAAAGAGTCTGTGCACTTAAGACGTTCATAGTCAAGGGAACAGTTATGGCAGGTGAACGGATCTAAGGAGCCATAAGGCAAAACAAGCAACAGGAACTGCTCCAAATGAAGTATACAGGAAGAATCAAGGGTGTTGGAAAGGCTTCAAGAGGGCAGTGACATTTGATACGGGTTTTGAAATCAGGCTGAATGGAATGACGGAAGTTGTTCCAGGCTAGGGTAATACATAGCAGAAGCAGAGGAAAGAAAGTATTTGTCGTGATTGAGGAAAGGATGAATGTTGTGTGTGTCTGGAGCATGGTTTGGGGAGAGTTCCTAGGGGGTAATGGAGATTGGGAATGTACTCGGTAGGAAAGGGGAAGAAAGGTGATATTTATGTGCGCTTACTGTATACTGGGCTCTTTGAAGGTACTGGGTACTGAAGATGTATATGGGAATTCATTTGGTTCTTGCAATCAGCCCAAGGAAGCAGGTACAGAGAAGCAGAGTAAACCGATCAGTATCACACTTAGCAAGTGGCAGAATCCTGATTCACACTGAGATCACTCTCCGACCCTGATGCCCAGGCTCTTTCCGCATACCACATCAACCTTCGGACTTGCATACCAGTTGGACACTATGGAAAATGGGAGCTTCAAAGGTTTTTGAATATGGAGGAAACACGTTTTCCATTGTAGCTTATTTATTCGCTTATTCATTTATTTACTGCTTTTGCTGGTGATAATATAGACGATTGCTTAAAGGGAGGAGAGATCAGAGACTAAAAATAATCCGTTGTGAAACTGTTGCAATAGGTAAAAGGTGGGGGGGGGGGACTTGAACTAGGGCCATTGTAATGGAGAGGAGGAGGCATGTATGAGAGAGAGGCTGGCTTGCCAGGACATATGACCAGTCGGATGTGGTCAGGTGCAAGGGTGAAGGAGAGTCAACCATGAAGCCATGGTTTTCCATCTGGTATGATATGGTGGATCTCATCGCTGTTCTTCAGTGAGATAGGAAGCCTAGGCAGAGGCATGGATTTAGAGAAGGAAGTGAGTTCAGTTTTTTTACAGTTTGGTTTTCTCAGAGTCTTCCCAGTCCATGTCCAGGAAGCAGGTAGATATGTGGGTCTGAAGCTTGAGGGAGAACAAAGACAGAGCCTTGGGGGAATATCTACACATGTACTCTGGGCAGAAGAAATACAGCAAATAAGCAGAACCCAGTGGAAGCAGTTGAAGAGGACCAGGAGTGAGTGAGAGAGGTCATCACAATCACGGGGGAAGAGAATTTCAATAAGGAAGAGGTGGTTGGCATTGTCAGGTGCTCCGGAATGGCCAGGTCAGATAGACTGAAAAATGTGCCTTCCATTTAGCGATTGAAGAGGTTATTGAGGAAAATGAAGCAGGTCAAGTAGACTATTAGGGGCAGAAATCATGTGGCAGCAGTTTGAAAACTGAATTGAAGTGGTTACCTGGAAACACTGAGTGTGTAGAGTGATGGCAGAATCTAGGAAATTTTCAGTAGGATGGAGAAATTTGAGCACATATTTTGGGAGAAACGAGTCACTAAGGAGGTAGCTAATAAATGGGGAGAGAGCAGAGGATAATTGATAAAGATTTTGGAGGAAGCAGGAAAGAATGGAAGGCAGTATGCAGAGAGAACGTTAGCTGTGGACTTGAGCCCTTCCTCTGAAATGGAGTTAGGAGGAAAGAATGCGCAGAGTGCTGAGAAAGTTGGGCTTTTTTTTTCAACAGAAAAAAATGTGTGAGGCATTCATGATTAGTTACCTTTTTAATTTAGAATGTCTTTTTGTCTAAGAAACCTTGCTCCATTTGTTCCATATAAAGTCCTATGGAAACAAAAAACAACATGATTAAAAATGGGCAAGGGCGCCTGGGTGGCTCAGTGGGTTAAACCACTACCTTCGGCTCAGGTCATGATCTCAGGGTCCCAGGATCGAGTCCTGCATCAGGCTCTCTGCTCAGCAGGTAGCCTGCTTCCTCCCTCTCTCTGCCTGCCTCTCTGCCTACTTGTGATCTTTTTCTATCAAATAAATAAATAAAATCTTTTTAAAAAATGGGTAAAAGGCCCACATACATCCTTCTCCTTGAAAAGATATACAGATGACCAGTGAACATGTGAAAAGATGCTCAACATCATTAATTATTAGGGAAATGCCCATCAAAACCACACTTCACATCCATAAGGATGGCAAAACCAAAACCAAAACCAAAACCAAACCAAAACCAAAACCAAAACCAAAAAACGAACCAAAAAATCTTGAAAATAACAAGTGTTGGTGAGGATGTGGAGAGATTGGAACCCTTGGGCACTGCTGGTGAGAAAGTTGGCAGGATGGTCTGGTTAATCTGGGCCAGGCTTGGCTGATCACAGCTGCAAGTCAGCTGTTGGGTCAGCTAGGTGTTGGCTTTTCTCAAATGGCCTCATCTGGGATGACTTGTATCTACCCTATGGGGCATCTCATCCTTGAGAACATTAACCCAGGCTTGTTCTTATGATGTGACACAGGTTTAAGCAAGCAAATCAATTATATAAGATAGCTAGTGAAAATGCATATAAGCTTTTCAAGCCTCTGTTGGCTTCGCATTTGCTAACATCCCATTGGCCAAAGCAAGTCATATGGCATAGTTCACATTCAGAGTGGGAGGGGTCTACAGAGTTACAGGGCAAAGGGCAAGGCTATAAAGAGGCCATTAATTGTGGATACTAATGCAATTAATCTATTACAGAATGCTTAAGTAAAGCCTGGGAACTTTCACATTTAACAAGCTTCCCAGAGTGGTTTTTATGTGGGTGATCCATGGACAACATTTTCACAAATGTTGTCTAGTGTCTCTTGGCACCAAAATTGCAACTGCAATCATAAAAGGGGGTTGCACGTTGGGGAACAAATATCCCTTTCCTTAGTTCCAGCTTATGATTCAGGCTGCTTGGTCTCTTGGAGGCAGAAGCTTAACTAAAGCTCTATCTGTGTTTCAGACAATCTCATACAGTCATTTACTTTTTACAAAGAATAATGCAGTTGGATTAAAGCTGATAAGGTATTATTTTTTCATGCAGGTCAGGAAGGCATTGTTGGTTTGTTTTGTGTTGCTTGTTATAATATGTATTTCTGTCCCAGAGAAGCTCGTATAATGGAAATGAAGCATCGAGGTGGTTTATGGGGCATGTGATAGGATCATAAAGTTGAGACTGTTGCTTGGACGAGACCTTTCTTAGAATAGTAATCCAAGCAATGAGAACATGTACAGGAAAGAAGGGAAATTGTAAGAAGAAACTCCATTATTTAGCCAGTTGTGGGAGGTTTTTGTTCCTCAGACCCTTAGTCAAAATGGGGAATTAGAGATATACTTAAGATGGCCGCCCTCATGCAGGTCACGGGTGAGTTCAGCAAGGCGGGAACCGGGATACTGTTGGCTCCCTGATGCCAACCACAGTGCCTGCCCTATATTGAGGGCTGAATGTAAGTGTTGAACAAATATCTGCAGATTCCTGGGATCCACTGTCAGAGATTTTTGAATGAGGAGGCTGAAGAGTGTTCCTTACGGTGTGGTCCCTGAGCCATGTGAATGAGAATCACTTACAGAGTTTGTTTAAAATCAGATGCCTGGGTTCCCACCTTCCATTTCCTGCATGGGATGCGTGAGAGACCCCACTTTCCACATTTGTGAAATCCCTGAGTAGGGACTGCTGCCACCAATTCAGTCTTGTCTGGAGGGGTGGTTCTTGTCTTGTGGTGTGATTTTCATCCTCTACCCTCGCCCCAGCACAGTCACTACAGGGTAGGCTCTGGGCCAGCACACTGATCTGAGGACTGTGGCCGGGCCAGCTCCCTTCATATGGGATTGGGGTTAGTCATTTAACATCTCTTAGCTCTTTAGCTTTCATTTCCTCAAGTTTGTATTTTGAGGACTTTTCCCCTGGGCAGCCAGATTTAAATTAATACTATATTGTCAGCTTCCTTATTCTCAGGGATAGAAGTTGGCCCTTGACCCCTAAAGCAACTATGGATCTTGGAGTCCTGAGCTGTAAAGTATCAGTTGCTTCCAGAAGGCTTTCTTGCTTCAGTGTCTTTGACAATGTAGGCTTTCCTAGTGCTGGGATTTTGGAGAAAATGGAGTTCTGAGTTCTGGGAAGTGGAGCGACTGAGTAACGCCCTCCCAGTCATGTGGGATCTGGACATGAACAGCTGTAGAGTTGCAAGATAAGAATCTCCTTTGCCCCATAATTTTCCATTACAGGTATCACTTCTATCACCAGAATGTTTTAAAATATCAAAACAAACTGGACACTTTCTCCCCCTGTCTGGAAGAAAGGCATGTTTATTTAAGTGCGGAGTGTGACATTTGGAAATGTGTGACCTGTGAAAGAGGTTTTTGGAGATTAGTTGGGGGTTTGAATGGAACATCTCCCATTTTGTGTATTTCTTTTATTTTTGTTCATCCTGTGTCTTATTCACATAGTGATTTTAATTCACTTGCCTGATCTCCTGAGTCAAGGATTTAGGCAAAGCCATTCTCTGTCATAAGGGTAAGATTTCCAGAAGGGCTGGAGGGACGCTTCCATACTAAAAGTGAATGCACCAAGCCAGCCAAGCTTCAAGTGTCTTATAGGTTAGGGGTCTCAAGTATGCTTGCATAAGAGGATTCAGGAACCTTCCCTCTGGGAACAAATGGCCATACACTACGCTGAGTTTCTTCCAGCCTTCTTGGAGTGCAAGCAAAGGCAGTCTCTGCCACGACATTACCTTCCTGTGAGCCTTTTAGTGCTAGTGCTGTTTTGCTCTGATGCTTGGAACCCTGTGTCTTGAGTCACTTTCTTAGTGTTCTTTGGGTTCTGCCTGGATTTCAGTCAAAATCGTGCTTCATGACTTTTCTATTCCCAGTGTGCTTGCTCCTCACAGCAAAGGATCTATTGGCTGTTTCTTGAATCATTTTGTGTCTTTTAGGGTGTTAACATTTTCAATTTTGCCACATTCCACAGTTTTACCTGCTCTGACGTGAGCTCGATAAAGAGCTACCAAAATTGAGTAAAGAGATACATGAGTATCTGGAAGCATGAGCCATCCTTTTCTCTTTAGCCTGCCTTGATTATTTTATCTCAGTCAGCTATGAAAAGAGTCAAGCACTTTATTTTTTATTTGCTTTTAATTTTTTTTTTTTTAAGAGAGGAAGAGACGGAGTGAGGCGGAGCAGAGAGAGAAGGAGAGAGGGAGCATCTCAAGCCGTCTCCACACCGAGCACAGAGGCCAGCTTGGGGCTTGATTTCATGACCCTGAGATCATGACCTGAGCCGAAATGAAAAGTTGGACGCTTTACCAACAGAGCCCCCCAGGCGCCCCAAGAACCAAACATTTTAAATGCTTGCTTGAAAACTCACAGAAAAGCAAATTTCAACTCCTTAGACTTTAACTGAATCATGGCTTCCTCAGGCCCACCAGTTCATGTTCTTGATAGTATTTGCATTTGGGACCATTGTATTTACTTCTTCCTGGGACAGGAGTTCATACTCCTGGGGTAGTCGAACTCGTTTGAAGCTGGCAGTTCCGTTCTAGAGAACACGAGGTGGTAGTCAGCAGCGTGGGCCTTGCAGTCAGTCAGATGTGGTTCCCGTCCATACTCTGCTTCTTAGTAGCTGTGCAGCCTTGGGGGAAGTCATTTTGCCCATCTTGGGTCTGTTTCCCTGTTTTACACATGGGGACATGAGCAGTCCAAACAACATAGGTTAGTTGTGAGGATTTAGTAACAGACTCTATTTAAAGAGTAGTGCATAATCCTTGGACTCAGCTGTCATCATAATGATAGTTATTTCCTTGACTTGCTCAATTAGGAATAGTACAGGATGCTAGGACATACTGTTCCTCTAGGACAGGGGGCAGCAACCAAATCCAGCCTGCCTGTGAGCTAACAATGATTTTCACATTTTTAAATGGTTGAAAGAAATGAAGAGTACTGTTGGTGGCATGGGGAAATGATATGAAATTCATATTTCTGGGTCCATCAATCAACTGTTACTGGAACCCAACCATGTGTGTTCAGCGCCATGTTGTCTAAGGCTCTTTCGCTCTACAAAAGAAGAGTTCAGTACTTGCAACAGTGATCATATAGCCTTGAAAGTTCTGATATTTACTACTTGCCAGTCTCTGCTCTAAAACATTTAGCTGCCTGTCTGGATCATCAGAGGTATGGATAATTTGGGTATAATGTGCTGATTCTCACCGCTTACATCCCCAAACTCTGTGTGTGTTTGTGTGTGCAGAGTAATTTACAAGGGAGGAAATTATATAGGTTCCCCACAGGACAAATGAGATGAGGCTGCTGCGGCATTTTAAACTAAGGGTTCACTTTGTGTCTTTGAGGGATCAGGAAGGATTTAAAAGTAGTGGTACCATTGGTTAAATGCATTTACATGTTCTATTGTTTTTCTTTCTTCCATCAGAACCTTCTTGGCAAGGAGGCAAGAATGGGTGATTAGTTTCTCTTTGTAAAATGGATTAAATTGCTCTTATTAGATGTACTGTAATTCCGAGGCATTGGTTCTGAATGTGGCAAAGTCTCATCTCAGCAAATATCACCTTAACACCCTAATCTCCCCAAAAAAGGGCAATTTCTATAGAGAAATGGAAAATCTTAGAATATCCAGGGTGGAAGGAGCCTTGGAGATCTACAGAGATGATATTCATATTAATATCGCTCTGCTGATGTAGATATAATATCCTGTTTGAAGGCAAAATACTGTATAATGAACAAGCCCTAGTCCTTTCAGCCTGTTCAACCAGGATGGCCTTTAATGGGTGTTTGTGTATTGGAACTAGATTTGAATACCTGTAAGATATTAAATTTCATATTCTTTACAAAATGTGCAGTTATAGAGACACATAAACATAATGCCCAGTTTTGAATTGTGGGGGTGGGGATAGAAATGTTGCCAGTTTAGGGCATTTCCTCTGCCTTTCCCTGGGTCTATCCTCAGCCTGGCCCGTGGCCTTAATGAAATTCTTTTCCAGTAGGGGTGAGGTAGGCACGGGGCTGGGGAAAGGTGAGGGCAAGATCTGGAAGTTTAGTCTCCTAGGGGGAAAGATACGTGTTTCACTGAGCCGTGCAGGCATACCAATCTGAGTGTCTCTGTCAGGGAGGGATCCTAGGCTGTGAAGCTGCAGATGTGTTGAGAGTGGGGGTGGGGGTGAGATAATGGCCTGCCCCAAGGAGAAGGAGGAAGGCAACGAAGCAATGAGAAGAGGTATTGGACTAGATCTTTCTGAAAGGATCTCAGAACCACCTACTCCTCCCCACCTCTTGCTTTTATACTTATAGGACTGGTGAGAGGGGAGATGTATTTTTTAACATTTGATGTTCTCCTGGTGTACCCCATGATTCTGTGTTTAGCCAACAGGCCAAGCTGAAAGGTGGCCACATGTATATGGAACTAACTTTCAAGTTTGTTAGATACAGAATCCATTGAGTAGTCTTACCTTACAGTCTGAGGATTTATACCAGAATCTTCCATATAGAACTGGGCCTGGCCCCCTTTGCCCTCTAGCCCTCCTTCCCCTTCTGCTGTCTCCAGGGAGGCACAGTCAACATCTGTCACCGTCACTAGCTATGTACACACCAGTGCTTCCTCTTTATACACTCTACTGGTGGACTTCCACTTTGATGAGGCTTGGGTACGGAGTGGAAATCTGACTACTCAACAAGCTGCTTTATGGGGGAATCAAATTTTAGATTGGCCATTGTGGACAACAGTACAGCAATTCCTCCAAAAATTAGAAACAGCGGGGGTGCCTGGGTGGCTCAGTCGGTTGAGTGTCTGACTCTTGATTTTGGTTAAAGTCGTGATCTCAGGGTCATGAGTTCAAGCCCCACATTGGGCTCCACGCCGAGCATGGAGCCTGCTTTAGATTCTCTCTCTTCCTCTTCTTCTGCCCCTCCTACCCCATCCTGCCTACTCATGTGCATTCTCTCTCTCTCTCTCTATCTCTCTTGGAAAAAAAAGCTATTAAAAAAAGAAATAGGGGCACCTGGGTGGCTCAGTGGGTTAAAGCTTCTGCCTTCGGCTCAGGTCATGATCCCAGGGTCCTGGGATCGAGCCCCGCATCAGGCTCTCTGCTAAGCAGGGAGCCTGCTTCCTCCTCTCTCTCTGCCTGCTTCTCTGCCTACTTGTGATCTCTGTCTGTCAAATAAATAAGTAAAATCTTTTAAAAAAATACTCATCCTTTAAAAAAAAAAGAAACAGAAATACCATAAGACCCAGTAATTTCACTATTGGGTATTTACTGAAAGAAAACAAAACGCTAACTTGAAAAGATACATGTACCCCTATATTTATTGTAGCATTAGTTATGATAGCCAAGATATAGAAATGATCTAAACGTCCAATAAGAGATAAATGAACAAGGAAAATGTGGTATGTGCATGTGTGTGTAATGGAATATCACTCAGCCATAAAAAGAATGAAATCTTGCGATTTGCAACAACATGGTTGGACCTAGAAGATATAATGCTAAGTGAAATAAATCATTCAGAGACAGACAAATACTATATGATTTCATTCATGTGTGTAACCAAAGAACAAAACAAATTAATAAACAAATAATAACACAGTACAGAGAGAAGACTGATGGTTGCCAGAGGGAAGGGAGGATGGGCAAAATGGGTGAAGGACAGTGGGAGTTATAGGCTTCCAGTTATAGAATGAGTAAGTCTCAGGGATAAAAAGCATAGGGAATATAGTCAATGGTGTTGTAACAGATTTGTGTGGGGATACACGGTAGCTACACTTGTGGTGAGCACAGCATAATACATAGAGATATTCAATCACTATGTTGTACACCTGAAACTAACATAACGTTGTGTGTCAACTATATGCAAATACAAAGTTTTGAAAACAATAAAGTAATCAACTTGAATGCCCAAACTACCACTCCGTTTGAACAGCAGAGCTGATGACTCTGTCTTGTGAATGGTTTAGGCAGGAGAACAGCAGTGGGCACAGCTAGAGATGTCAACACCATGAAGTATAATGACTCAGGGGCTTTGACCTCTTCCCCCAGGATGAGGCCAAGAAAAGCTCTTGGGCTTCCAGCCTCCAGGGCATGTGTTTCCTTTGGACCAGGTGGTGGTCGGTTTTCAGGGATCTGCATCTGCTCAGTACAGAGTTCTGAGCAATGGGTGGTGGGAGTGGACACAGTTGACCCCGGGCCATTGTGAGTCTGTGGCTGGGCCAGAATGTTGGCAACGCCCACAGAACTGTTGAGCCTCCTGAGCTCAGGGAAGAAGGCCGAGTAAGAAAACCGACTGTCACTAGTCCTTTAACCATGTTTGTTCACCGAACTCACACTTTTATAACAGGCAGAGGATCAAAGGTGTAAATAAAGCCAATTACTTGAGTTTGCCATTGATTTTCATGTATAAATTCTCAATATAGTTTTGATTTAAGAATTAAAAATAATGGCCTGGAGTTTTGCATTCTGCTGTGGCAGTTATACAGTTGGCCAGCAAGAGCCTTGTGCTCGGAGGTTTTCTCTTCTCGGAAGGGAGCCTGTGTTAAGAGTCATGCCTGCTGATGAAGAAAAGCTCCTGTTTTCCAGGTGCTTGTGTTGTGTCAGGCATTGTTGAAGTGTTTACTAATGGGACCTCATTTAATGCCACTGGTAGTTCTGTGAGGTACACTCCTCTTTTTAGGCACATGTTACAGATGGGGAAACTGAGGCTCAGGGATTCACTTGTCCAGGACACCAACTGATAATTCTAAGGAATTATTGAAATTCTAAGTCAAAGCTGCCTGACTTCTTTCCCCATTCTTTGCACCACGTTTGGAAACTTCTGTGGGGAGATTTGTTTGGAGGGCTCTCCATTGGGCAGTAAGTATCTTGCAGACCCGGCTGGACTGGAGACCCGGAGCTAGAGCAGGAAACCAAGAGTGCAGGTGAAAGGGAACAATTTCCTGGGAGACCAGGAAAACCAAAAAGGAAGCTCTAGCTTGTAGGGGCCAGAGAAGGCAAGACTTAGGGGAGAAGCTGATGGCTTCACTAATCAAGTAGAGAGAGACTTGGGCCTCGGAGGAAATGGAGAGACTGTAAGTGGGCAGGGCGGGCAGCCTGGCTCCCTCTGAACGTCCCTTTCACTTGGCTTCCTTCCCATGCAGCTCCAGTGTGCAGGGCCACTCGACCACGTTCTGGTGAAGGACTGAATGGGGGTGGGGTTAATTAGTAAGGCTGTATCCTCTAGGGAGATCCCAAACTTGGGTGCATTGACAAGATGGAAAGGAGAGTGTGCCAGTCCCCGTCTCCCTTCCCTGATCTGGTCCTGTTTACTTCTGGCCATTGTCATTGCTTGGTAGATCAGAGCCCCTCTTCCTTAGGCCTCGAGACATCAGAATGTCTCAGTCTAGTGTTTTTGTGTGCAGAACACTGGGCGCCAAGTTGAAGGTGTCTTCCTGGTGATCCACTGTGTCCTAGGCCTGGGAACATCAGAGTGACTTTTCTTTTTCTTTTTCTTTCTTTTTTAAAGATTTTATTTATTTATTTGACAGAGAGAGAGAGAGAGAGAGAGAGAGCGTGCAAGCTGGTAGAGCTTCAGGCAGAGGACAGAGGGAGAGGAAGAAGCAGAGAGTCCCGCTGAGCAGAGAGCCTGATGTGGGACTCGATCCCAGGACCCCGGGATCATATCCTGAGCTGAAGGCAGACACTTAACTGACTGAGCCCCCCAGAAGCCCCCAGAGTGACTTTTCACATCTTATCTCTGTCCTTGGAGATAGTAATTCAGTAATAAGTCTTCTCAGAGAGGGAACAGCTTGTCTGCTCTGCTTTTCGACTCGCAAAGTTTATGTCGGAAGGAAGGTTTCTTTTCCCAGGGAGGTGTTACTATTTCCCAGGGTCCCCCTCATCTGTGCAACTAATGAGAAGGCAGGAAGCTTTACTGCAGAAGCACAAAGTGTGAGGACAGAGACAAGATGCTTCTGCTTTGCCCTTCAGATCGAAGACAGCTAGGAGTAGTGTGACACCAACTTAGTGAGCTATGTTGCCATCATTGTGCCTCCTGGTCTTTAGACAGAAGCAGTAGGCAGATGACATAAATGACTGTCATTCTTTCTACGTGTCTGAGGTTTGGTTTGTCTGCTCATTCAGCGAGTTTTCCGTTAGCCGTGCAGCATCACAATCGTTTTCTGGTACCACATATGGCTTTATTCATCATCGTCTCCAGCCTTCCACACATGCCCCCATTAAAGAGATTTCTCTAATTACGTGTTATGCAGGTGTTTTGTATTACAAACAATGTTTAATTGTATTCGTTCGGAACAGGTTGCAATTAAAATCTATAAACCGTTTAAGCCTCTCTAAAAGCTCCGCCATCTACCTTTCAGCTTAGCATTAATATTTACCCTAGAGAGGAAAAACATCTCATCCCGTATTTCTCTGATGTATGTACCATTTTTGTTATTAATAAAAACAAAAGACACATGTTTAATTGGATCCCTTAGGTATTGATTAAAAAAAGAGTCGGATTCCTCCCTTGCCAGGGCGGTTCCATAGGGCTTCCCTGAACCATCCTTTGTTTCGATCCTTTGAGGGTTCACATGCTGAATGTTTTCCTTCCAACTACCATGCTGAGAGCTTACCAAATGCTGTGCCCTTGGGTGTGGGCAGCAGAAGTTCTCTGAGAGAGGGGAGGTCTGCAGCCCACGAGGGCCCGAAGAGAAGGCCGCCTTGAGCTCTCTTCCCATGTTGGGCAAAGAGAGGAAGGAAACAGCAGCCATTTGGCACCAAAATCCTGCTTACCTGGGGCTTTGGGCTGTTGGAAGTTAACTGTGTAATACATCTGAGGACAGTTCCAATGAGCCCTTTTTTCTTTTCTTTCTTTTTTTTTACTTTTGCATTTTATTTATTTATTTTTTTAATCAACATATAACGTATTTTTATCCCCAGGGGTACAGGTCTGTGAATCGCCAGGTTTACACATTTTACAGCACTCATCATAGCACATACCCTCCCTAATGTCCATATCCCAACCACCGTCTCCTGTCCCCCTCCCCAAGCAACCCTCAGTCTCTTTTTTGAGATTGATTCTTTTATGGTTTGTCTCCCTCCCGATCCCATCTTCTTTCATTTTTTCTTTTCCTACCCCCCAAACCCCCCACATTGCATCTCCACTTCCTCATTTCAGGGAGATCATATGATAGTTGTCTTTCTCTGACTGACTTATTTCGCTAAGCATGATACCTTCTAGTTCCATCCACGTCATCACAGATGGCAAGATTTCATTGCTTTTGATGGCTGCATAGTATTCCATTGTGTGTGTGTGTGTGTGTGTGTGTGTGTGTGTGTGTGTGTATCACTTCTTCTTTATCCATTCATCTGTTGATGAATATCTAGGTTCTTTCCATAGTTTGGCTATTGTGGACTTTGCTGCCATAAACATTTGGGTGCACATGCCCCTTCGGAAAACCACATTTGTATCTTTAGGATATATACCCAGTAGTGCAATCGCTGGGTCATAGGGTAGACGAGCCCCTTTTTCGACTCAAAAATGTTACTATTTCTTTCGATACTTTATCTCATAATCAATATTCAATTTTCAAGGCAGTGAAACTAATCAGAATAGCAGATGAATCCAGCTCAAGGGAAGGGAGGTAGAATGAGTACATTGCAAATGGGGCAGAGCAGGAAAATGGGAGAATGTTGGTAACCACAGGGTGGGTTTTTTCCCCATGAGTTCACTTCTCTGTGGGTTTGTCCTTCGAAACACCAGACACAGGAGGGAGGAACAGTATTCAGAAAGCAACCGAGTTCTTGTGGCCTTTCTGTCTGTGGCATTGGGATGTTTCTGGTGATGGGGCCGGCTGTGTAGTTCCTCTGGAGCCTGTGATCACAGACCCTGGTGGGGTGGAATTCTCCTGCACCACAAGGCAGGCTGGGGGCATGGAGGTTGAGGCAGGCATAGGGGATGGTAGCAGTGAGACATTCTGGAACACCATTCTGGCATCTTCTGGATTCTTGAGAATAGGTTCTCTCTCAAGCCCCATCTTACGTTCATCTTTATTACACCTTTCATTTCAACCTTTGCTGGCAGGTAAGGAGATCAGCGTAACCTTTAAGGTCTTCACAAGAGAAGTTGAGCAATAGCATTTATTTATGTATTTATGTATGTATGTATGTATTTATTTATTTATAGATTTTATTTAGTCATTAGAGAGAGGGAGAGAAAGAGAGTGAAGGAGCATGAGCCAGTGGCGGGAGGTGGTGGGCAGGGAGAGGCAGAGGGAGAGGGAAAGGCGACTCCCCACCTGAGCAGGGAGCCAGATGTTGGGCTTGATCCCAGGACCCCAAGATGATGATCTGAGCTGAAGGCAGACACCTAACCGAATGAGCCAACCCTGTGCCCCTGCCCTAATAATTTATTTAACCAACATTTGCTGAATGCTTCCTGAGTCAGGTCCCTTGCTAGAGTGTTGGGGGCATAAAGACGAAGGAATTCTCATCCTTGAGGAGGTCATAGTCAGCTGGGGGATAACAGAAGTAAGCCAGGAATTACAAAGTCCTTGGAAAAGTGCCAGCATGAAGATCTGCAGCTCTGTTCCCTGAGTGCTTTGGGGGTGAGGGTGCTCAGAGCAGTGACTGGACAGTGGCAGCCCTGTTAGCAGATCTGGAGGCCTGTCCACCTTGGACTTGACATTCAGCCTCCGGCCAAATGCTTGTCTTCGAAAACGATTTTATTTTAACACAATCAATTTTTTATTATGCTAACTCACATGATGTATTCTGTAGAGATTTACTGAACCATTTTTCCCTTTAAAATAACTAACTATATGTTTTGACATGCTTCAGGGGATCCTTTTATAAAGTAGCATGGATTGGACAATACCAGAATACATCAGTGTGAGGCAAAGCCTGAATCAGTAACACACAAACAACTGCATCTTCAAAAACATAAAGGAAAGCAAAATGCTAAAAATCACAAACTACAGAGAGGCAGCCTGGCAATGGGGAACAGTTACTTGCAAAGAGGAAGGCACAGGTCCCTGTTGACTCTGCTGCTGAGTCCCCCTAGCAGGTCCCCGTTTCTGTCCAGACCTCAGTTTCCTGGTCAGGAGAATGGGTGGTGGATGAGAATCTCAGGTCACTAAAGTGCCTTCCCAGGAGCATCCAGCCTTGGGGATGAACTGCAGGGAAAGCAGCCCTCCCTTCGTGAATAGGGCTTCTAGTGTCTGCTTTTCCCAACCCCCTGGGATCAGCCTTTTGGAGGAATGAATGAGGGCTTGCCTCTTTTGTTCCATCCCCCACCCTCTCTTAACTCATGCACACGTGTGGTCCTGTGCACACACACGTGAACATACTCCCCTGCCGTACTGGAGAAAAAGAAGAGACGCCTATTTTTCACTCGAGTCTCACGAATGACAGCTGTACTTTTTTACACAGTTAAGCTATTAGATGGAATTCCATTCTCCTTGTCAAGTTGCAGACAGGGGAAGGAGCCCAGAATTCTAATGGTGCTGGTGTTCTTGGCAAGCACCTTCCACAGGGTGGTAAGGTAATCAGTCCGCAGTTAGGCAGTCTGAAGGCTTCGGTTTTCCTCTGACTTGGAAAAAGCGGAAGGGTGGGGTGGGGAGCTTGGTATTACGACTTCCATCCGTGGGACTTTGCTCTGAGGTTAACTTACTTTTTCCCATCGATTGCGTAGTCCTCTGCATCCCCGCAGTACCCATGGCAATCAAGGAGGGAGGACAAGACAGATTGACTTTTTGTGTCTTTGTAGCATTGGTGGACCACAGACTTTTGGGAACTGGAGTTGCTTTTATTCTTTTGAATTCAGCCCTATATCTTCTTTCAGTCAGGATGCATTTACCTTCCCAGAATCCACTCCTTAAGGACAGGCAGGTGGGCTACTCAGGGCATCCTAAAGTCTTCTGGCTCAAAGAACATAATGCACTTTAGCTACAAACCCACCCCATTCCCACCTCTGCCCTGGTTTCCTCTCCTTTTTGTGATTTTAGCAGTTTGGGTTTATGGGAAACTCTCAGTTCCTTAATGTAGCCTGCCAAAGAATAAAAAGGCTTGCCAGAGCTTCACCCCCCACGGAAAACATGGGATGTAATTGACTCCAAGGAGTCCTTGCATCTCTTTTCCCTTGCCGGGACCTGAATAAGTCTGTTGCCTTGGCTTTGTGGGCCAGGCCGGTATCTGTAGCCTTCTTGCCATCCGTGGAGCAAATGGTTGCAGGCAGTTGCCAGAGTCCAGTGCTCTGCTTGTCATGGGAAGCCTATTGACTTTAATCGTGACCATCTGGCTCGATGCCTCAGAAGAAGATGTCTCAGGGAAGGCTTATTTCATGAATTGACCTTTGTTTATTTCAAAGCTGCACTGCTGTTCCAACTTCAGCATTGCATTTTATGCGATGGGCACCGGAAGTACAAACGGAAGTTCTGCAGAGGGTACTCCCCATGAAACTTAACAATCCATGTGCGATTGCCACTTTCAACACAATCGGGACACATTGTCGTTCCCCTTTTACTGAAAACATGTGGTGGGTACTTCAAGCAAACCCTAGGCCAAGCCATGGTGCCATTAAGGAGAGCAGGCATTAAAAATGGGAAAATGGTATCCAGGTGGCAGGAGGAATTCAGTAGGTGGGATGGGAAATATTTATTGTTAACGAGCTTTCATAAGGAGAACAGAAACAAATTAGATGTGATTTGCAGGTCTGTTGGCAGGCAGGATCTGCCTAGCAGACGGGAAACTTGGAGAGGATTCTCAGTACTGGACCTCACACTTGACCCAAGTCTGTCCACCCCACCCCACCCTTCCCTGGAACATGCCGAAGAAGTATTGAGCATTGCAAGTTTATTTAAAATAATATCTGCCAAGGGTTAGTAAGTGCCACATTCCCGGCACCACACTAATGGCTTTTACTTACCTTCTCTCGCGTCATTCTGACAAGGATCGTGTGAGGTGGGAGATATTATCCCCATCTTCTGGATGAGAAAATCGAAACTTCGACATTAAGTTGATGGAGGTTGCATGGCTAGGAAGTCCCAGAGCTGAGACTCAGTTCCACATCTCTCTTGACTTCCAGGCCCTTGCTCTGTACTATTTGGAAGTTCAACAAGAAGAGAGAGGCACTCGTAAATTTGACAACGGATCACAACCTCTCCCAGGGCAGGGCTTGGCACACGTCTACTGTGTCTTCTCTGCAGCCAGCTGGGTCTGCCTAAGCAGCTCTGGCAATGGGAATACATGGGTCTCCTTCACAGGAAAGTTTTCAATCTGTCCACACTGCTTCAGTCCCCAGTGGTGCAGTAAAGGAGAGGAAAGAAGAGTAGAAGAGATGGCTTTGACACACCCACAGAGAGGCATCATCCACCCAGCCTTTGACACACCCAGGCTTTGACACACCCACAGAGAGGCATCATCCTCCCAGCCTCAGTGGCATAGAAGGACAGGATGGTCCCAGCGAGGAGGGGGGCGGAGCTGAAGACAGATTTCCATTTCTTCCAGTGTCGCTTCCTTTCCCTTTGTCCTCTCTGAAGTCCATCACCTACCGGGTTTTAGGGTATAGCCAACTGAGACTTCTTTCGGAGGCAGTGGAAGGGATCATGGGCGAAGTGTCAGAAGAGGGGACAGCAAGGTCAGCTTCACCATCTCTGAGGTGTGTGGGACTGTGGGCAAGTCCCATAACTGCAGCGTTTGGATCTATACGGTGAACATCATTATCCTTTCCCATTATGTTCCCATTACTGGATCATTGTAAAGATTAAATGGGGAGATATGTGTCAAAGTATTTCAAAAGCCTAAAGCTCCACATAATATAGGGGATTATGAGAAGCTTAAGAAAGGATAGTCACAAAACTGACATTGTCCTTTAAAGATGTTATTTATTTATTTGAGAGAGAGAGAGATGGGGGAAGGGGCAGAGGGAAAGAGAGAGAATCTCCAGCAGACTCTGCACTGAGCATGGATCCCGATGTGGGGCTTGAGATCATGACTTAAGCCTAAATCAGGAGTTAGAGGCTTATCGCACTGAGCCACCCAGGTGCCCTGACATTGATCTTTATTTAAAAAAAATTTTTTTAAATTTATTTGACACACAGAGAGAGAGAGAGAGAGAGAGAGAGAGAGAGAGCCGCACACTAGCAGGGGAAGCTACAGGCAAACGGAGACAGGGAGAAGCATGCTCCCCACTGAGCAAAGAGTCTATGTGGGGCTCTATCCCAGGACCTTAAGATTATGGCCTGAGCTGAAGGCGGATGCCTAACCCATTGAGCCACCCAGTCCTCCCTGACATTGTCTTTTTAATGAGAGGCAGTGGGTGCTGCCTTCCTCCCTTGGTGGGCAAGCTTCCTCGTCTTTAAAGCACATTTCCAGAGCAGAAGGAAGCCCAAGCGCCACGTTTCTGATCTGAGAGCTAGTTTGAGATGTAAATGAACTCTGTCTCTCAAGACACAGCTTTGCATCTATTTTGCATTCAAATTTATTTATCTAGAGACAAAATCGTGCATTCTTTACTTCTACTCACAGCATATGCAAGCAGATCAAATGAGGTGCTGATCCAGCAAAATGGCAAGTAGCCTTTTGCTTCCTTGAAATTGCTAATTTTACAAATGGCACAGTGTTGAAACATGGCACGGAATATCTATTTTACTAGAATCTGGCAACACAGGCACATATGGTCTTGTCAAAAATGAATCAAACACAATTCCAGGATTATAATTAAGTAGTTGAAATTCCAAAAGGAATAAGTTAACGTGAACAAAGTCGGATTTAGATTGCTTTTTGCTAGCTTTCTCTCAGGTCCCTTCCTTGGCATACTGTTGGCAACATACTGACTTGCTCTGAGAAAAGTTGAATTGTCAAACATCAAACGTTTTCACACTGACTCTAAAGGTGTGTGATTTAACATCTATATTCCATGTTTTGGGGTACGATATGTCAAAAAATCTAAGAGGACCAAGATAGAAGTCAAGCCAAATGTCCCTATGTAAATATTTAGGTTAAAGCCTTTTCCTACTAAACAGAAACTTCTGATCAATTCCCTAGCAGACCTGCCGAGATGAAGAAAGAAGATGGGGCTGTTATCGAAGGAAACTCTCTCTCCCCCATCTCACTCTCTCATCTCTCTCTCTCTCTCTCTCTCTCTCTCACACACACACACACACACATAAACATACACACACAATTTCAATCTCAAACTCTCTCTGAATACTCAGTCATGTGCAATTCTTGCCTGGAAGACCAACGTCTAGCATAGGGCATGTGGAGAGAGTTAAGTTGGAGATTTACAGGGATTCTCTTGGAGTTGTTGTAGACATGATTTTGGGTCCTGATTGAGAAGTCAGTATCTATACCATGAAAACAAATATCAGCCCAAGGGTGGAAACAACCCAAAAGTTCTTCAGCTGACGAGCGGATAAACAACCGAGGTACACACCTCCACACAATGGTGTATGATTTCATCGGTAAGAAAAAGAATGAAGGACTGGTCCATGCTACAGCATGGATGAACCTAGAAGACATGATACCAGAAACAAGGCAGACACAAAAGCCCACATATTCTATGATGTCATGTATATGAAATGTCTAGAATAGGCAAATTCATGCACATAGGAAGCCAATCAGCAGTTACCAGATGATAGGGGAAGGAGGGAGATTGGTTGATCAGCTAGAGAAGATGTAGTTTCCTTTTGGGGTGTTGAAAATGTTCCAAAATTGACTGTGGCTATAGTTGTGCAACTGTGTGAATACACTAAAAACATTGGCTTGTTCACTTTGAATGGGTGCATGGTGTGGTATATAGGTGGTATCATATCTCCATAAAGCTGTTACCAACAAAAGTTTCTCTCCAATGGTTTTTGTGTGCCCTCCCCATTCAGAAGCTTGGGAGTCCCAGTTCAGATTCCTGACCCCACTGCTAGATTGTAGGATCTCCTGGTTCTTCATGGTCCAGCTTGCTTCTCCCCCAGCTTTAGTTCTATTATCCAGAACAAAAAAACACTCTGGAAGAGAATGGATGCCGTGGTGGAAGAGGGGAGACAAAGACTTTGAGATTCAAGTGGTGTCTACATAGAACCACTGCTCCCACTTGGGTAGGCACTCTCCTGTCACAATTGGCACCCAAATTATTCCCATTCTCCTGTTTTCCTGGGGCCTTGCCAAGCCCAGATCAGGTCACTTCCTTGTAAGATCTAAGTAACCTGGAGATTTTTCTTCCACAAGAGTGCAGAGATTTTATTAATGAAAGCTTCTACAGAACTTTTTTTAATGATTCATACAGGAAATTATAACTTTCATAAGAAAGGGGGGGTAGAATTTTTAACCCTGGTTTAGCATGACAAACTTGAGAATCGAGCTGTGCACTCCACTCACTAGCTCCTTTTCCTGTGTACTTAAAGAAAGGAAAAGAAAGACTTTTCTTGCTGTTCGATCCCCAAGCTACTTCTGCTTTCTGACTTGAAAGGCAAGCAGTCCAAAGGGAGGAAATAGTATTTGGACACCTGTAAGAGAAAATATTCTTATAAATTGGATAGTGATTCCTAACCATCGTTGATGAATATAAGTACCTTTTGTTAAAATCTTATCAATGAACACATATTTCTAGGAAGATTATATTACAGTTGAAATTATGAATAAGTTGCTAAAGGCCCATGCTGGAAAGCCAATATGCCCTTAATTCAACTAAAATATTTATTCAATAAAGACTGACGGTGGTATGAAGTATTTAAAATGATGGTGGAAACAAAAGCTTTTGTCATAAGAGACCATGGTCTACTTAGAACATTTTTCCTGCTTTCTTCCATCTTGGGTCTCTGCGCCTTCCAGCCCTTCACAGAACTTCCAGTTAGCGCCATGCTGGGACAGAGCATCCCAAGGTTCACAACCTTTGTGCCCTGTAGGAGCCACTATGAGGAGGGCCCAGGGAAGAACAGGCCATTTTCACTGGAAAACAAGTGGTGGTTACTAATTATGGTGACCATGTACTTTGGATTTGGATTCGCTGCACCTTTTTTAATAATAAGACACCAACAGCTTAAAAAAAGAAGGATGTTTTAATTAATCCATAAAACAGATGTGAAAAGGAACATTTTAAGAGGTGCAGTCTCTTTTAAAAATGGATCTAACTCTTTTTAAAAAAATTTTATTTGTTTGACAGAGATCACAAATAGGCAGAGAGGCAGGCAGAGAGAGAGAGAGAGGAGGGGAAGCAGGCTCCCTGCTGAACAGAAAACCAGATGCGGGGCTCGATCCCAGGACCCTGGGATCATGACCTGAGCCAAAGGCAGAGGCTTTAACTCACTGAGCCACCCAGGTGCCCCTGGATCTAACTCTGGAATTCAATATACCCGATATGTTTATAAATAAACTTACTATATGAATCCTTAAAACAACAACAACAACAACAACAACAAAACCCCTCCATTTCCCCAATGTGGTTCCCTGAATAGATTACCAAAAATGCTTAGATAATGACAAGTGGTAGTCACCATTCCGCTGTCTTTGCACTTAAATGTATCTTAGCATAAGATCTGCTTTGAAGAGGGTTTTAAAAAAAATATTCAACCAAATTAAAAAAAATCAATTATACATTATGAAGTTTATTCTCAGCCACTCGTTCAAAGCCCTTGGGTACCCAAAGTGGTGGTATTTTTAGAGATCTGTGTCTACTTTCTTAATTCATTTGTGGCTGCAAAGAATGATTCTGCTAACAGCATGAAAAAGAGCCAAATATTGACTCCAGAGATTATGCAGGGTGCCCTATAATTAGTTTTATGACCAAAAAGAAAAGAATGCCTTGGATGATTGACAGGATGGATTGAATGAATGAATGTATGAATGAACAAACAGATGAGTAAATATCATCCATTCAGAAATTCTCAGAATTTCTCAGAAAATCTCAGAATTCTCAGAAATACTTCCGAGAGCGTCATTTCAGTGGTGATGAGCGCTCTGGTGATGAGCGCCTCGTAGGGACGAGCCAGGCTCGGGAGAGGGTCCGGGTAGAGGCAATATGTGACTCCAAAAAGGGAAGGCAAAGGGAGTAAGAAAAGTATCAGCGGGAAAGACAGGCAGGAAGCCAAGAGAGTGAAGAAGAGAATGATAAAGATTAAGGCGCAGCTGTGAGGAAGGCGGGGCTGCAGGGCGGAGAATCAGCTAGCCGGGGTGGATGGGGGACAGCTGGTGACTCCTGAGAAAGTCTGAAGTCCTAAACCTTTGTAATCTGGAAAACTTGGTTAACCACAGTGACTCATTCCCCAGTTATGCCACAAATCCAGGATTTTGCTGGAAAAGCAAGCAGACTGGCCCAGGACATTCTCAACTCCTGCTGCTGTTTCCACTTCGACATCTGACAGAGGTTCTCCATGACATAAACAAAGCACAGTCTTTGACTTAAGAATCATTGAGGACGGCTTTCGTTTTGCAGCTAAAACCAGTACCGAGAGTTCAACTTTACAGAGTGATGCCCATATGCTGGTCACTGTTCTAAGGGTTTGTTTTAACTCACTGAATCCTCAGAATGACGCCGAAAAGTAGAAACCATTGTCATTCCATCTTACAGATGAGGAACTGACTGAGGCCCAGAGAGGTTCGGCAACTTGCCTCTGGTCACACAGCTCAGAAGTCTTGCCATAGACCTTGGGCATAATCACTGATCTGTATTTCTAGACGTCTGGGTGCAGTTCCAGGAATGGAACCCAGGTCTCCTGGCTCCCAGTTCACTGACTTTTCTCCTGTGCTAACCAGAACTCTCTGGTGCCCCCTCTCTGGAGCATCGATGGCCCAGATAACATTACAGTCCCACAGTGACCACGAGTATGAAAACAAACTCTTCGCTCTCCCTGTCTCTTTTTGAATGGTTCTACCTCTGGGAGGGGTTCAAGCCAACCTTCCCCCCATCACTGGGGCTGGGCTGCCCAGAACAGTCCCTCCAACTTGGCATTGCCAATTGGACAGTGAGTGAGTGGTTCAGAGCTGGCAGAGCTGTCTCTACCCCTTCATTTCAATTCCGTGCTCACTTCCGAAGCCATCCTCCAAGTGTCCGGCCCTGTTAATGTGGCTCTTTGTAAGTGATTTAAAGGTAAATGGCTGGCATTAGAGGGTGATGTGCTGAACAGGAGACCAAGGTATGAAAAACAATGCTACGGAGTGGATCTCAAGGGCGTTGAGTAAACCTGCTGTCAGGATTTTCAGAGAAGATTTGATTGGGAAGAAAAACACTTCTTTGCTTCATCATTTCGAAGCAATTTCATGCTTCAGTTCTCTATACTTCTGTCTTCTGAACACTTCCGAGGGCCACACATGGGCCTCAGCATCATCCTGAAGTCTTGTACGATGGAGTCGCGGTGCAGGGGCTCTCTGGGTGTGATGTTGAGAGCTGCACGGGAATGCTTGCTTTTGATACAACATTTAATCATTTTCTTCTGCCTCAATTAAGTTGAAAAGACTCAAATGCAGCTTAAAATTGAAAAGCATAACTGAAAGAGGTTTATATCAGACATTGAAAGGCTAAGATGTTCCCTTTTCTGAACGGAACCAGGGAGGAGGTGGACTGGGGGAGGAAAGGACAGAAACCGCAGAGCCTTCCCAAGGGGAGTGTCTGGTGCCTGGTGGGTGGCTGAGTCTGTTATGTCAACATCTCAAACGCCATGTGGTCATTTCTTTAGGACCTTGTTTTATGATCTTTGTGGTTGTTTCTCTGCCCACCCCCCAGCTTTATTGAGATGTAATTGACATATAACATTGCGTGAGTTTAAGCTGTTTAACCTGATGATTTAATACACATACACAGTGAAATGATTAGTGTGATAAGGTTAGTTAACACATCTGTCACCTTGCATAGTTAAAGTGTGTGTGTGTGTGTGTGTGTGTGTGTGTTGAGAACATTTAAGATCTACTCTTAGCAACTTTCCAGGATACAATACAGTATAGCAAACCATAGCCACCTTGTTCTGTGTACATTATGGCCCCAGAACTCGTTCATCCTGTAACTGGAAGTTGGTAGCCTTCGACCAGGATCTTGCCATTTCCCACTCTCCTAGCACCTGGCAACCATCCTTCCTATCTCTGTTTCTCTGTGAGTTTCACTTTTTCTGATGCCACACATTAGTGAGACCGGACAGTGTTTGTCTTTCTCTGTCTGACTTATCTCTGTGAGCCGAATGCCCTCAAGGTCTAACCATGTTGCAAATGGCCGGATTTTGTGGGATTGTTTCTTGGTGTGATGCCAGCCTGAGCAAATGTGGTTTCATTCAGTGGTGTGCTTGGTGCCTGCTGCGGGAGTGGAGAAAGGGTCCTCTTGGTTCTCCCACACGCACTGTGTCCTAGACTCCATGCTTGGGTGTCACACATAGATAGGGACAGGGCTCCCCACTCTATATTGCACATTGGCATCTCCCGGGGAGCTTTTCCAAAAGTGCTCAGACTCATGCCCCATCTCGTAAGATTCAGATTCATTTGGTCGAGGGTGGGGGTCTGGGCATTTATAATTTTCAAAGCTCCCCAGGTGATTCCAAGGAGCAGCCCACGTGGGGAATCTCTGACTTAGAGGGTCTCATTGAATTTGGGGGAACTTTTCCTGCTCTGCTTCACTCACCCTTTTGACCTTTGGGGGAGAGTCCCATTCTTCATTGTGACAGGAGTGAGAAGTATGTCTGGTGGCCTCGATCCTCAGAATACGCAAGCCAAATCCCTTCGGAACCTTCAACCAGTGGTTTGGATGGCTTCCATTTCGTGCCTCTCTTTCCGGCTGGTATTTCCAGCTTTGCCAAAGCCCATTTTTGGTAACCTTGCCTTCTGCACACCTTAAGAGAGATTGTTTGCCTTTGTAACTTCCCAGTGTGGAAGGATTTTTAGGAGGCCCCAAGGAAAGAAGCCCTTCCTTCCATTCAAGGCTTCATTCCCGGGACGCTCTGAGACAATGCAGGCCTTCTTCTGCTCTCCCTGGCCAGCCTTCCTGGAGAGGATTTCTGAAGGCAGAGCTCGTGGGGCCTTAGGGGGGCGTTCCTGGAGTGGCAATTCCAGACCGAAATTCCCTGGCTCGGAGTCTCCCTGGGAAGCCCCTGGGGAGGCCCAGGTGTGCACCGAGGTGAAAGAAACCTATTGTGGAGGGATTGTGCTCTGCCAGGGACCTCAGGGCCCGGTCGGGGGCAGTGAGGGAGGAGACGAAGGGGAATGCATCTCCGGATGCATCTCGGGGTCCTGACAAAGTGAAAATTCCAAAAGAGATTTATAGACACGCTCCCCGCCCACCATAGATGTCTTTGTCACGACTGTGAGTTTGCAAAGCACTACTGGCATTATTTCACATTTCTGTGACTTAGAAAGTGAGATGGAACCCTTTGGGGGCACTTACCACATGCCAAACAGTGGTATCCATACATTCACCCATATGCTACTTTAGTCACTAATTTAATCCTCACAGTACCCCATGAGAGACCTATGCTTATTGCTTTGTGGATTCAGAAACCAAGGCTCAGATCGTTGACATGACTTGCCCAAGGTCATACAGACTGGACAAGGACCCAGGTCAGTCTAACATGTAATTGAAGTTCGTCCCTTCCTGGGAAATACAGAATAACTCTCTTTGCTCTTTAACATCATCTGTCCTGACCCTCCTCTCCCATGTCTTCTTTTTAACATAAATACCTTCTGTTTCTTCAGATTATTTTTAATGAACATTTCCTAGATTTGCCCTTTCCAGAGTCTCACCTTCCATTCTTCATTTGTTTCCTGATAACTGGCTTCTTTTCCAATATTTCCAGTGGAACTATCTTCCCCTAGGTCACTGATGACCAGATTGTCAAACGCAGCCCTGATTAACCTATATCCAGCCTGTGTCCATAGCATGTAGTACGAAGGCTGGCCACTCTCTCTCTTCAGTTGGGCAATCTCATTCATTCCCATTGATGTACCATCTATATAATGACAACTCCCAAATCTACCTCTGCAGCCGTGACCTTTCTCTTGAGCTTCAGACCCATCCATCCAACTGCCTGTTAAATTTCAGATATCCCATACTTTTCTCAAACTCCACGCACTCCAAAATGGAAACCAGCACCAACCACCACTCCACCCCAATCCTGCACTTCTCTCTATACCCTTCACCATGGTTTAATAGTGATATTGCCTTCCATATGCTCTACCAAGCTGGGAACTTGGGCACACCCTTCCCTTCACCCACTTGTCTAAATCAATCCTTCAAGTTCTATGGATTCCACTTGATGAATAGTTTTCAAAGATGACCTCTCCTCTCTCCATGCCAGTGACTACTTGAGCATGTCTTAGAGTATTTCAAGAGCTTCATAATGTCTCTCCGATTCCACTTTACTGTACAAGTCTGTTTTCATGCTGCTGATAGATCTTTCAAGGCCCCTTTTAAACTGTTGAACCCACATTTCCCAAAGTACATTTCATTGCACCCTGGTTTTACGGGATGCTCTGTGAAAAATAGGACTGTGGTCAAGTAGCTTTGGGAAAGCCTATGTACTATGCTCTTCTCCTCTTGGAGGTTCATATTGGATGTCCCGAGAAGTCATCCAGTTAAAATCCTGTTTAGCTTTGTAGACTCAGCATCCCGAATGGATTTCATCATGGAATCACCCTTCCTCCCCACACTCACATTTTTCAGTGTAGGGCGTGCCATCAACCATCTGCAGAACGCCTTTGAAACCACAGTCGGTACGTTCTGTTCCTTGGCATGACTTGTAAGGCTCTTCTTCATCTGACCTTTGCTTATCTGTCCAGCCAACCCTCCCCTTTAACTCTCACAGCTGTCATCACACACCTTTGTGGTTTTTTCTGCTTTTCTTTTGCCTGAAAAGCCCTTCTTCTCCCCCACCCACCTCTACCTGCCTTCAACTCATCACTGAAGACTCAGCTGTCTTCTATGAAGCATTCTCTGACTCTCTCCAAGGGAGAATTGGTCACCTCTCTTTTTTAACTTCTAATGTCTGCATACATTTTGAACGTTACATTTTGAACAAAGGAAATCATTCCATTGCTTTGTGGCTTGGCATATTTCAAACGGATTGGATTAGTTTCTATATCTTTTCATTTTAACACCATCCTTGTCTCCTGAAGGGAGCTTGGGCTCTCATTACTAACCCAACAGGAAAACAGTCCCATTCTTTCTCACTTTTAGAAAAACAGCTTATGTGAGAGACCTTATAACAAAGTCTGGTCTAGAGCACATCTTAAAACAGTGTCCTTACTAATGAGTTCAGCTACATGATGTGTCCCACTGTGTGTTGCCTCCCCTAGACAGTGCAGTCATTGGCTTGAGTGTAGGTAGGTATAAAGTGCCTAATAATGCCTTAGTGCAGAAATGAAACCCAGAGCCACCTGAGCCCGTGCTCCCGAGAGAGATTTTCAAGGCCTACCTGCAGCTACTTAGCCTGGATCTCCCTCCAGGTGTCTTGGGCTTGGAGTCCTGGGAGTAACGGCCTGCCCCATGAAGACAACTCCTCAACGAAGAAAGGGAAATACCCATCACGGGGAGCTTCCTTTGTGTAGGCATGGTGCTGAGTCTTTGCCGCACAGTCTTACTGCGTCCTTACAATGACTCCGTCAGATAGGAACTCTTATTTGCTTCATGTTGCAGATGAGGACATGAAGGTTCAGCTGAGTGGAATGACCTGTCAACGTTGGTTTTACAGCTTCAGACCCTAATCCTGTCTGCAGCACATCCTTGCTGTGCTACTGTGGGCAAATCACTTACTCTAGCCAAGTCTCCATTTTCTCACTTGCACAATAGGAATAAGACATGTGCTTACCTGGTGGAATGGGTCATAAGGTTTCAGTGATAGGCTGGATGCCGAGTGCCTGGCATGTGGTAAGCACTCTATAAATGGTAGCTATTATGGCCTGACATCAGAGACATTGTTTTCAGCCAAGATGAAGGGAAACAGGAGGACCATTTTGTGTTAAAGGAGAGTTTGAGCCCAGCTATTTGGACTATGAAAAGGTCACGCTTCTCAGCAAACCAAAGAGGGAGCGCTTCTCCCAATGGTTGATGGTCACGCTTCTCAAGGGGTGAAAAGAGGCCCCATTTTCAGAGCAGTGGGAGAGAAGGCAGCCAGGCACAAGAGCTTTTGTTGGGAGAAGGGCTGGTCATGCGGAGGCTGGAACAGATTGGTAAAACTTGGCCCCAGTGCAAATCAGAGATGGGCTCTGTACGTACTTCAGGCAGCTGACCTGTGCACTTATGTAGTGGTTTGTAATGCGTTCCCTATATGGGTAGCTACACTGGCTCCTATAAGAGCTACAGCTAACAAATATGGAAGGGCCATCTGGGGGAAGGGATATAAATGCAAGCGGGTGGCCAGTGGGGAGAAGAACTACAGCAATGGGCTCTGTAGTCAGACTGCCTGGGTTGGCACTGTGACTCTGCCACTTGTTAGCGGTGTGACTTTGAGCTACCCACCACCTCTCTGAGGCTCAGTTCCCACCCTCATCTGTAGACTGGAGATAGAGTACCTAGTTTATAGGGCTATTGGATGGAATAAAGGAATTTATCCATGTAAAGCACTCAGTGCAGACCAGGTACAATGTAAAGGCTTAAGAATTTACAGTTATTGTCATCATCATGTGTGCTGGATGTGGTGGGGGCTGGGGGTGGGGACCAATGTAGATGATCAGAGAGCTTGTGGAACAATCCCAAATGAATCTTCTCCAAATCGACTTCTGCAAATATTGCATTTACCTCCATTAATTAAAAGAAGCTTTGCCTTCTTTCCTTTCAAGTTTATTTTGTGGCTCAGATCTTAATGAGCTTTTTAAAAGACTATAGAGGTTTTGATCCAATTAAAAACTATCCTCTAAGATATCAGTATCTGACAGTTCCACCATACTCTTTCGGGCATTTTCCTTGAAACAATCGTAATGCGATATTTATATCTAGTGAAAATTATGAGTTTTCACTAATTCTTAGATTAGATGGGGTTTAAGTACGAGGATGTAGCCTGCACATTTAATCTACTTTAGAGCAGCTTCATTTACTAGATGGTCCTCATGGGTTTGGGGAAAGGATGTAAAGTATCATCAATGAGGTGTGAAGCAGGTTTCAAAGGACAGAGTCTCTTGTTTTCAAAATGGATTGAACTGCTGCAGAATCGCAGCCACTGCCCAGCTCCCCGCAGTGCTGATCCTGACCTGAGCTCCAGCAGGTTCTTCCTCTCCCTCCCTTTCTCTGCAGGCACTTCTGTGCTCCTGTACCTCAGCCCCGGCTGCTGGGCCACGTGGCAGCTGCTGAGTTCTCCACCCACACAGCAATTCTCTCTGTATTCATCTTTTGGCTCTAGGATACTCTTGTACCCTTATTTCTATGATTTTTTTTGAAAAGTGTTTTTGACGCAGGTTCTGGAAAGAAAAGTGGTGCTGATGATCACTCCTTTATATGTTGATTTTACCCCCTTTCTTCGTAAAAGTGGGGATGAAGGGGGTTACAGCTCGGCTCCTGGCCCTCCTGCCCCCAACCTGTTCTGCAAATGAGAGGCAGAGGCCTCCTGTCACTCTGCTGCCCAGAAGATTAAGTGGTTCCTACCTATCGTCCTGGCCCTCACATAAGCCAACCCACTTTATCAACCTTATCTTCCATATGTGGAAGATTTTATATATATATATATATATATATATATATATATATATATACACACACACACACACATATATATATGTATATATATGTTTTTCTAGAAGTGTGAAATATGCTGGTAGCTGTCAAGTGTCAGGAAGGTTCTGGAGAACAAGAAAAGGTCAACATCAGCTTTCTTAAGATGACTTTTCAAAAAGATCAAGGACTTTAAATTCAGCTTTGCATACCACTCCCTAAGTCATTCCAAGTTCGTAGAAGGTTAACACATTTATTGCTCAACCCAGGATTTGATACCCGTTTTTTAAAAAGGTTTTATTTATTTATTTGAGAAAGAGTAAATGAGAGAGAGAGAGAGAGAAGCAGACTCCCCACTGAGCAGGGATCATGGGGCTTGATCCCAGGACCCCGGGATCATGACCTGAGCTGAGGGCAGATGCTTAACCAACTGAGCCATTCAGGTGCCCCTTGATATCCATTTTTATAGCTACTGTATTATGTTTGAGTTGACTTTATAAATTCAGTGGAGTTGTATTTTGTATGTTGAATATATACATCACTGTATCCAGAGGCCATTGTTTATTTAAAGAACTTGGAGAACAATGTTCTATGTGAATTTGTTATAGAGACTAACTTATGACTTGGTTATGATCGCCTTTATGTTACATGCATAGGCCTATGTATGGTGTACTTAATGCTGAACCTCCAGTAAAGATTATAGTATTGCTTCCATGGCAAAATGTAAGCCATGACAATGACATGGCTTCTAGCAGTGAATGCATCACCAAGACTTGAGAATCGAGCCTAGCCCAGTGCTTGTTGTATACAATAAGAGTTGACTACATGTCTGTCAAATGGGTGAATTGTCTACAATCTGCTCAGCCACAGAAAATGAGTAGAAAATGAGAGACTGAGACTTCTGTTCTCTGTAGTGTATCATAATTGACAATTTTAGACAAGCCCCATGACTTCTGCTGTCCCCATTTCCTTACTTAGAGCCATCTATCTCAGAAAAGGCTGAAGAAAAAAGGACACTAAACATTAGTCTAGAATGACCTTCTTTAAAAGTAATTTTTAAACTCCATTACACAAAAAGGTATGATAAAACCAAACCCATCATTTTAGATGAAATTTTCTTCTCTCTACTCAACGAGATAGATGGTGACATATAATCAACATGCATTTATCCAAGAATGTTATCACAGGGACTCAGCTTTGTGCTAGATGCTGAATGATAATATTGCTGCTCAGAGAGCTTCCCATCCAATTGAGTAGACAACACTTCCATGTGGGTAAATTGGGGTTTTCCATCCTTGGCGCACTTGACATTCTTTTTGGGTGGGATAACTTAACGGGAGGATGTCCTGTAGACCTTATAGGATGTCCATGTTGTGGGATGTTCAGCTTCATTCCTGGCCTCACCCCACTAGAGGCCAACAGCAGCCCTCTCCAGTTACGACAACTAAACATATCTCTAGGAGTTACCATTGCTACATTTCCCCCTCCCTTTGAAGACCTCCGGCCCTATGTGGTTTGTCATGCAAAGTTGTGTGTCACTGTCAAAGGAGGAAGTAAAAGATGAGGCAGGAATTCGCTGGAGAGAAGGGGCTGGATTGGTCAGAGACTTCAGCTGGACCCAAGGAAAAGCTGGGTGGGATTTCACTAAACAGAGAGGTCATTTCAGATGGAGAAAATGGCCCAAGTTGTCCATGGAGCAATCACACTTGGTGGGTTTGTGGGAGGGCCTGGTGAGTACACTGGGTAGGATGGGGAAGTACACGGATCATGGGACATGAGCTGATGAAGTGGGTTGGTTAGTGTAAAAGATAGGCTGGTGGGTGAGAACCACTGGGTTTCTGGGCAGCAGAGTGATGGGAGGCACAGGACTCTGGCTGAAGTTTGTAGGATGGGATGGAGGAGGACAGGTGGGAGCAGGCCTCTAACCAGCATCATCGCTACTCTTACAGGGCAAAGCAAGTGGAGCCAGACAGCAGAGACTCTGAAGGTGGCAGTGGTGTCTCTTAGTTGCGTGAGCACCAGGCATCAGATCACTGACATCACAGGCTGGGCTCTCCAGATTTTGTTTTTCTTGCCCTCCTGTGCCTGAATGCTAGAGCTCAGGAGATGTAGATGCTGCAGATTTGTCTTCGAAACTAATTGTCTTGTTCTTCACATTCATAGACTTCACTAGATCTTTTAGATTAGCTCCTGGGGCAAAAATCCATAGTCTTCAGACAGTTCTCTGTTCAGCAGTGTGTCTTCCAACAATTCTCTTTCCAGCTATGCTGCACCTATCTCCTTTTCTAGAATTTTCTCCATCAGTTTGACCTGCTCTGTCTTCCCTCCAACAATATGAACACACATTATTTGTGTTGAGATCCATTGATCACACCATTGTGATCATACCACTGTAAAGTGCTCCTGAATAAAACTTGTCTTTCCTATCTTGTTTTTGTCAAAAGTGTGTAATGTTCAGGTTGATGAGATGAACGATTATATGGCACGTAGGGCATTCAGAAGACACATCATGGGTGCCTTTACATTTTAATGACTCAGGGGTGAGTATGGTAGCCCATCTATATGTAATTCTCAGCTACATGTGAGTTTATGAAAGTGTAGGGCAGCAAAAAAATCCCAGGACTTTTTCTTTTAGGACCTGTGACAAGTGAAAATGAGAGAGCCCCATGCTATGGCTGCTGTCACTGAAGCCTGTGTTAGCTGACAGAGAAAAATCCACTTGCTTTGTTAGCCAAAACATGATCGAGATGATTTCTATTACAACTAACCTCTAAGTTATTAAAATGGAAAAGTGAAAATAGAAAATGGCATGAGAACAGAGTGAAGCCTTGTGGTTTGGTACCACGAATCTGAACTCGGTCGGCCTTTCATTTACATAATGGGATGATGTGAGTGGCTCAGCGTGTTAAGCATCCAACTCTTGATTTTGGCTCAGGTCATGATCTCAGGGTTGTGAGACTGAGCCCTCCGTTGGCCGTGGAACCTGCTTAAGATTCTGTCTTTTTCCTTCTCCCTCTGCCCCTCCCACCTTCTCTCCCTCTCTTAAAAAAAAAAAAAATAGTAATGGAATGATGTGACCTCAGCAGATGGCATGTCATTGAAAGCCTCGTGTTATTCCAGTTCTGTTGACTTAGGAAAGAAGAAGATACTATACCCCACTCTCTTTGATTGTATTCCATAAGGAAATCTTTCCAGTAATTTCACTTAGGAAAGGAAATCCCCAGTGGCCCTTTCATGTATTAGAGGGAAAGTATGCTTACAGAATCAGTGTGGGCCCTGAATCTGTTTCATGCCTTCTGCTGTGCTAAAGGAGGTGGAGAAAAAGTGCCAAGCAGGTGATCCTTGCCGTCAGGGAGCCCACTGCAGAGCTGGGATCATTGAGAAGTCCCGCATGGCACAGACCAAGGCTAGGATGGGCTGGAGATTGGTGGAAAAGTTTCCTGCGGGAGGTCAGAGGTCTCCTAGGCCTTGAGAAGTAATATGGGGCAAAAGCTCTGGGCATTTTGAGTCACAGAAGAGAACTAACATTGTGTCTATAGGGAATGGCTGGATGCCCTGCGTGCTTAGACCAGAGAAGTGGTATATTAAGAGACTGGATGGACAGGATGCCCCTGACTCTGAAGGTAGGGCCTTGCAGGACTATTCCCTGTGTAGTCCATGGTGCAGAAATGGGCCATGAAGAAAATTATCCTTTGTGGGAGAAACTCATTTTACACAGGAACAATTCTAGAGAGTTCTATAACCCAAGTTTAAGTAAAATGAGTTGTGATGATTCCTATAGCTATGGCTCACGCTGATCACTTCATTGAAGGTGCTTGAAACTGACCTCAAGTTCAATTGTCCATGCCTTTAGTGACTCATTCTATGGCTTCCCCTAAACAGATAAGGTGTCCTTGGAATTTGGCTTCACAGCAGGTTTGAGCCACTGTCTGTAGGAGCTATTTTTCTTGAAGCAGGACTGTTTGCTCTTGGTGCTAAAAATAAATGTATGGGGTGGAGAATGGAAGAGAGAAAATAGCACTGTTTTGTCAGTGAGCAAGGGGGCCCAGGAACGCTTCTCCCAACCCCCAACACCTTCTCCTTGGGAGTTCCTCCAAACCTGAAGTCACACCCATCTACCAGAATGTGTAAAGCTGGGTCCTTAGAATGCCCCCTGCGTCAAGGCAGCCATTTTGCTATGCTCATTTCTGTATTCCCAGCACCAGCAACAGTGTCTGGCATACATGAGACCATCAACGTTTTCCCCCTTTGAATAATGTGCTGTTGAATTAATGAATTTTCAACTTTTGACATGGATGTTATTTGAATAATCATCTTTATTTCCAGCTTGGCTGTTTAATATCAAGTTTTAAAAAATAACAGCTTTATTGAGATGTGTGTCACATGGCAGAGAATTCACACTTTGAAAGGTATAATTGAGTGGCTTTTAGTGTATTCACAGAGTTGTGCCACCATCACCACCAATTTCGGAACATTTTTATACGCCAAGAAGAAACGCCGTACCCTTTGGCAGGCATTCCCCATTTCTTCCTCCCCAGGCTCTGGCAGCCACTAATCTGCTTCCTGTCTCTACGAATTTGCCTGTATTGAACATTGCACATAACCAGAATCATACAATATGTGGTCTTTTGTGTCTCGCTTTTTTCATTTAGCTAAATGTTTTCAAGGTTCATCCATGTTACAGCATGTATCGGCCCTTTATTTCTTTTTATGACTGTAATAATATTCCACTGTATGAATATACCACATTTTCTTCATTCATTCATCCACCGAGGGATATTTGAGTTGTCTCCCCTTTTCGGCCATTATGAATAGTGTTGCTGTGAACATTCATGCTCAGGTCTTTGGACATGTGCTTTCATTTCTCTTGGGTGTATGTATACCTAGGGATGGAGTTGCTGGGTCATAGGATGATTTATGTCTAACTTTTTGAGGAACTGTCAGACTGTTTTCCGTAGTGCATGCACATGGAAAACATTTCACATTCCCACCAGCAATGCTCAAAGGCTCCAGTTGCTCTACATTTTTGCCAGTCCTTGTTATTGCCTTTCTTTTTTAGTATAGCCATCCTAGTGGTTTAGATTAATGTTGACTTTTGAATTATAAATGTATGGCATAAATATACCTATGGGATACAAGTGTGAAAGGCTTAAACTGTTATTTCTTTGCATCGGAAATGGCCCTGCCAGTGCTATATTTTCCTTCTTGCATCTTTCTGAGCTGGTGGTGTTGTATTTCCTTATAGAGGAAATGAAAAAGAGAGATCGGGGATCTGCTGAACCAGATCTTAGCACTTTTCTGATTCAGAGTGTTGTGGTCATAAGCGAACACACACTGGGCCTCAAGATAGCATGTTAAAGTCCAGAAATATGTCATTTCATGACGTCTGTGCAGAGACCGCTTCTGTGCCAGTGTGTTACATTTGGAACCACATTTTGTATGTGCTCAACTTTTACACAGATCTTGAGAAAATGAAATTGAATTTTATGCCTCTTTAATTTGATTTGAGACCATGACCATGCCATTTCTTTATAATAATTACAAGAATGTATCCAATATATGGCTTTCATCTTATAGTAATTGCAACCATTTACCATTTATAGAACACATAGTTTAGGACACCATAAGTCACATTTCATGCTAATCACTTTTCTGAAAATAAAGGGTTCTGTTGTACAAATCCAAGAACAATGAGAGTGGAAAAGAAAATCAATTTATACGTCACATCAAAGAGGAGATCAAAATGAAGATGTCAAATGTATGCCAAAGGCTCTCATGAATTACATGTGGTGAACCCATCCCACACTTTATTTTTAGGCAAATAAAATATCCTGAAGTCTCATTGTAAAAGCTACTTCAAAGATGATTTGGTGACAGTATTTTCCCCAAGGCTTTTGCCAGTTTTACATGCCAAAGGCTTCCAGTGTGAACAGGGTTCCATGGGGCCCGAGCCCCAGCAAAGGACTTAGACCTTAAGATCTGATCCTTCATTGAATGAAGGACAAGAAGCCCATTTTTGTGATCTGCTTCCCTTTTTTTTTTTTTTTCTTTTGGGACTCACTGAAGAATTAAAACTTGTCTTTCTTTCTAAAGTTATATGCAGAGTACAAAGAAGGAGTTTCAACAGCTGGTTCTTGTCATTCTATGGAAAAAACTTCTGATCTGGAAAACACCCCCAGGTCTTGCAGACGGATCTTCTATTTCTCGCTCCCATTTTCCCTTCACACTAACAGCTTTGGCTCCTCCTCCTCCTTTATAGATCATATCTATCTCTTCAGGCAGGTGTTTTTTTCAGATATTAAAAGTAATACATGAGAAAACAATTTTAAAAGCCCAGAGATTACAAAGAAAACAACAATCCCCTGCAGTCTCACGATCCAGACAGCTCCATTTTTAACTTACTGCCCTACACTCCGGGTTTACTTGCGTTTGTTCATTCATTCTTTACTTCACTCAACAAATATTTCCTGAACACCTACAATATGCCAGGTGCTATGCATACCCATGGTCCTCATTTTCTTCATAATTATTAGGTGTATAGTTGTCAGTTTAATATCTATCTCCTTTCCTAGTTTCTGAACTCCAGGATCATCTTATACACTAAACATCACACCGTGACCATTTACCAATCATTAAGTATTCTATGTAAATGATATTTTTAATGGCCTTATCCTAGTTCTACCACAAGTTACTATTTTCGTCTTGTTGGTCATTTAGGATATTATCACACATTTCACTTATCATCAACAGTTTGAACATCATGTCAAAAGGCATACCCACTGTTAGGGCTTTTGTCTGGCTTATTAGCCAGACTGCCTTTCAGAAAACCTCTACCAATTTACATACGTACCCGCAGTGTATGAGTATTTCTCAAATGCAACTGAGGGGAATTACAAAATGGCAGACTCAAGGATGTGAAATAATTACCAGTCCATTCCTTTGCCTGCAAGCAGAGTCAGAATGACTGTCACCACTTGGAGGAAGACAGTTAGCTTAGGAGAATTGAACATCACTTGCGAGAGCTCTCCCAGTTTAGTGGCATTGTGATTTGGAGCCAAGAAGAGGCAATGGTGTGGGCTGTTTGTGTACGTTTATGGATTACCTTTACAGAGCTAAGAGTGAACTAGAGCAATAGTGTTGGCATGAGCTAGAGAGGTGGTATTGGCATAAACTCAGAGAGGCAATCCAAATAGTTATTGATTCTCTATTATGTGTCAGAGCATGTTACGTGCTGTGAGTGATGAAGAGATGAACTGAATACCATTGTTGCCCTCAAAAAGTTTAAAATCCAGTAGCAGGAAAGGTGTGGGTATTGGAATCCGAATGACCTAGGTTTCGGTTCTGATTCTATTACTTCTATTAGCAGTGACCTTGTGGGGGTGGTGGTTAGGCAGTCTTCGATCATCAGGTTCCTCATCTGCAAAATGGGGTTAATAACAGAGTCGTCCTAAGAAGGAAATGAGGCAATGTGTGTCAAGTGCTTGCCAGAATCCTGGCTCTCAGGGAGTGATAACTACCATTGCTTGGTAATGATTTTTCCTGTCTGCCAAGGATTTTGTGGGGATTCAATGAAATAATAAATGTAAAACACTTACTACTACACCAACATCAAGGCAATGACATTGACAAGCCTTGGGGGAAGATCAAGAAAACATAACATACATGAGCTACACCAGTCATAGAAGAGCAGTGGGAGAAGTGAGTCTTGGAACATACTGCAGAAGATAGGACTGGCTGTCCAAGTCCCAGGACACTGAGACTTAGGAAGGTCAGCTGCTCAGAGCCATTGCCAATTTTGATCCGCTTAGCTGTTGATCACCTCTCCTTGCACTCACCTTCATTCAAGGCACCCAGAGTACATTTGGTTTCTGTGAAGTTTTCAGGGTGTCCCTACCTCCTGCTTTATGTCTTGCTCTACCAAGCCTGAAGCTTTTCAAGAGTGGATGGTATTCGTCTCTTGCGCCATCACTAAAGAATAGCTTTCGCAGTTTGAAATTAGAGCATTCGAGAGCTCTAAGCATCTGGCAGAAGAAGTCAGCGGCTGGAAAAGTTGCAGTAGATGTCTCCAGAATGCAATTAATAAGCACACTCTTCCCCCTGAGCCACTCTCCCGTTACGGGGTGGAAGCTGGTCTATTTCAATGATGTGTTCTGACTTCTCCCCTCCTGAAGCCCACACATTCAATGCCTCCAGGTTTAAGAAGAATGAGGACAAATTAACCGTTCTTCTAAAATACTAAAGCTGCAGGCCTTTGTGAAATAAAACCTTGGCCGAATGGAAAATATTATTGTCTTTCTGCTTTCAGAAGTTACTTGTTTACCTGTTGCTCATAAAGCACAGGGTAATTCGTGGTGGGGAAAAGGTATTCTTTGCCTGATGGGTTTCATTTCAGTACCATAGACTTCCCTGAAGATTGCAAAGCTATTCGATTGCTACGCATTTATAGAGCTTACCCTGAGGAAGGAGAATTAGTGTCTGGTAATACCTTCCTGCCTGCCAATTTTACCTCACTGATTCAACCTTTGGAACTGATTTAATCAATGGATCAGCACATTATTCAAAGGGGGAATGCTATTATAGAAAAGCTTTCACAAGGCTTGATGATTCATACAGACACTATTCAGGACTTTTAATCACATCACATAAAAGGACCAAATTTGAATGTTGCTTATGCCTAGAATTTTGATGAAAAGTAAAATATTAAGGAGCGCTTAGAAGAAGCCCATGGCTTGGATTTATGTGTGCATATGTTTCTCCTGAGAAAGAAAACTTAGATTGTTCTAGAATAATAGTCCACAAAAACCAGAATCATTCCAGTGGACAAACCTAATGAAAGTGAGAGAAATAGAAGCTTGAACATGATAAGGAAGCTGAAGTGCTGTGCCTTGTTCTGGATGGTCCGTCAGCTTCCTTGAAGGAAGTTTCAGCTTTGGTGAGAGAGTCCTGGTTATGTGTAGCTCAGTTGTTGCACTAATGAATGTCCTGGTCCTCATTTTCTTCATTCGTCAAATGGGGCTAGTTAGTCACACTTGGTTCCCAGGATGCTCATGAGGATTGGGATAGGAAGGATTTTATTTGTTTCTATTTTCCTTATAGCACTGACCAATACATGTTATTCATATTTTTAAAATACTTTGTCCTCAAACTAGAGTTGAAGTTCCACAGGTATGGCGGGTGTGATAAAGCATTTGACATCTCTTTTACCAGGTAGCCCATGCTCACCTTGAGGGTCGACCCAGCAGAGCCCATTGTAGGCGCAGATGCCTTGGGTCATGACCAAAGCCTTCTGGATAAAGAGGAAGACAGTTCTTCTTCAGGATAGTCTGGCTGGGTCTACTCATTTAAGTGGAAACCCCACCACATCATGGTTTTATACAAAGGCTTTGTGTTTAGGCAGGAGTACTTTTGAATTCAAGCTCGACTGTTTATTAGGCGGGTCATCTTGGGCAAGTCCCTTAACCTGTTTGTGATTCCATTTCATCATTTGAAAAGTGTGACAACAAAGGACACAGTGAGGATTAAATGAGATTACCTATGCTAAACAGCACAGAGCAGCGTGCCTGGTACGGAGGCTCACCAGAGGGCAGGTGGGAGGAGCAGCAGGTGCTCCCACAGCGGCAGCACCACTCCTTGAGGACCCAAGTTCTCCGCCATCTTGAAGTGTGTTGGAGCAGTTAGCTCCATTGGTGCTCTTTTTGAGGGAGACAGTGTCCCCGGGCCTTTTCTGCCTCCCTCCAACCTGCTGCTCTTGCATTGCCTACAATAGATGGCCTTGGTAATTAGGCTGTTGAGGTCACACAGATTTGAGTTTCTGTCCCGGCTCTGTCATTTTCCAGTTGTGTGACAGCGGGCAAGTTACTTAACTTCTCAGAGCCTCACTGTCGCCAGTTATAAAATGATAATGAACAGTTATCTTCTGCGTAGTGTCGTGAGAGAATGAAATATGTTAATCCATGTGAAGGTACTTCAGTGAGTCAGTAGAACATGACAAGTGCCCATCAAAGTTATCTTCTAAGGTATGAAAGAGACTTCACAACATGTGGTATCATGTTAGAATCAAGTGTGTTTCCTGGCATGAAATTTATGGGAAAATTGGTGATATGGCCACAGGAACCACATCACCACAGAATGTTCTCTGGCTCAGAACTGCGTGTTTTCCAGCCAATATGGACAAATAGGAGTTCCTTATAGCCCTTAAGGTCTATGTATTCATCCTAGACTGGGCCAGACTCTTCTACTCAAAGTGTGGTCCGTATAACCACATGAGCATCACGTGAGACTGCAGGAGAAACGCAAGGTCTAGGGCCTGACCCCAGTCCACCTGAATCAGACAAGGTCCCTTGGCGATTGGCTTCGAGTCCTCGGCTGTCATCCCTGCAGTGTTTATTGGTACCTTGTCCATGTCACCATTATCCGATTACTTCCCGCTCCAGTTTCTTGGGTTATATATGCCTCGTAATGTTCTTTTCCTGGAGGGGAGTGAGCCCTAGAAATGCTGCCTTTTGCTCCGGGTCAGATGGACTGCTTCATGGCAGGGCCTGGATAAGACTGCTGAGGCCCCCGCATTCCACTTCCTGACACTGCCCTCTGAAGCCACTGCGTGTGCAACCTGATCTGCTTTCCTTTCTCGTGGCTGCCGTCCATTTATCACTCCTGTTTCCCCCTTAAGTTCCAGATGGTGGGCCTCTCTGTGCTGCCTTTCTTCGATGTGCCATCAAGCGGATCAGGGCAAAATCTAAAGGACTCAGTAAATTAATGAGGAAACAACTCCTTTAGCCAAAGTAGTGACTGCCGTAGGCGTGCTTGGCTCTTCTATCCCAACTCTCCTGGTACTAACAGATGCTCTGTTGTGGTGGTTTTCAAACTTCAGTCGCCTCTGCTTCACCTGGGGAGGCGGGTTTAAAATTCAGACTCCTGGGCTCGACCTACAAGAGTCCTGGTTCCTGGGTCCAACCTGGGGCTCAGGCTGTGCTTTTACCAAGAGATTCTAAGCAACTCAAAGAGGGTGCAGAGCAGGCTGTCGGGAAACTGCCTAGCACTAGAGTCAGGGTAACTCCCAGCTGCGCCACTTACCTGCTGGACATCATGGGGCCTTTAGTGTCCTCAACTTCACCAAGAGAATAACAGTGCTTGCGTATTGACATGATGTTGCTCTGCAGTGACGTGAGACCGTGGTAAACAATGTGTTTAATGTGCTTAATGTGGAGCCCGCAGCACCCAGGAAACGTTAGCTAGCATTATTTTAAAATCTAGGATGTGGTTTGCTTCTTAATAAATGGTAACTAGTACTACAGGAAGATCATCCCTCTATGAACACATGGACATCTCCAAGGAAACTGAGTCCCCCTTTGAAGCTTAGTGAAGGCACTCTATTGCCCTTTAGGTGTTTCCGATTTCCCCCCAACTGGAATCATGGCTCCTTTAATACCTCTCCCATTTGTACCTCCCACAGAAGACGTTGTGCTGTGTAGAAGGTTCTAGTAAGAAGTATGCATCCGTCCCTCCCCAGCCTGCACACTCCTTTAAGAGAGAGGAGCTGTCGTGGCCATTCCGCCTGGTTGGGGCAGCCACAACAGTGCTTAGCACTCAGTACCTCTCAAGAACACATCTGCTGAAGCTCTTGAAGTGAGAGAATCCTGAACCAAAAGAGACCAGACCGGAAACCTCTTTCCTCTTCAAGGAGGGAGCCAGCAGGACTGGCAGAATAAGATTGGAAGATGTTGGGGTCTTCTCTGGCTTGTTTCTTCTGCAGTAAGATCGGGAGGAAATGCCCACAAGAGGTAGAACTGCCAGCAACGCCACTTCAAAGCACCTCAACAATTACTGTTGTTTTTAAAAATCACAGGCGGAGGACATTTCCTGAAATGGCTCCTCTGGTTTTGAAGGAAGGAAAAAGACCATATTGGTGGGTTGGGGAGATAGCTTGACTTGGTGGTGGTATGGGGGTGGAGGGGGAGGATTTCTGCACCTGCAGAATTCACTAGGTGATTTAAATAAGGAGGGATGTTTTCCTTCAGGACACATGAAACAGGAGGTCAGTGGAGTTTTCTGCTTTTCAGTTGGCTGCTTCAGGTCTTATGGGCAACTTGTGCCTCCAGATCTAACACTTCCTAGAACAGGAATCTGGTGTCTGAGGGTGGGAATGCAAATGTCCCATTGGCCACTCTCGGACTGTGGTCCGTGAGGAGAGATTAGCAATCGTCTAGAATAGCCAACAGAGAGTGCGTGTCTATGAGAACCTCCATAGTCCTTCAAGTGCCTTTAATTCCTGGTTTCCTGAATCATGTCCTTTTCCAAAATGGTGACTATTTCTTGGGTTTAAACCCCAGCTCTGCCGTCGACAGGCTGTGTGACCTTGGGTGTGTCACTTGCCCACTTGTGGCCACAGTTCTTTTTATAAAAGGTGCAAACTAGGTTGGAAGATCTCTAGGTCTTTTTTAGCTCTGAATTCAGGGGATTCTACCACAAATAGAATTGTGCTATCTGTTTTGGGGGAGAAAAACTAGTCTTTCCTCATGTTGAAATGCTGGCAGTCCAGCGAGTCAGGTGACAGTGCTAAAGAATTGTGTCACAGAGGCTGTGAGGAGGTAAGAAGCAAGGATGTATTCAGAAGTATGTTTCCCCTATTAAATTTGTTTTGGTGACGAGTGACATGGGTTCCTGCCCAACTCACATTCCACACCAGCACACTACTTGCTGATGAATGACATCTCTCTATACTGCTTCATCTGACGAGAGGACAGGCGGTGACACGGGCAGCTTCCACATCTCGTGGGCTGAGACATTAGCTGTGACAGTCCGCTCCCAACCCTCCGTCACACTGTCGTGGCCCAGGCATGGTTCACGGCAAGTGAGATTAGATGTGTCCCAGCTGCGAGCCGACTCCCAAACTGATGGCTTGGTGGCAAGAGCCTTTCAACGTGGCGGGCTCCTCTAAAAGCATCTGTACGGGAAATCCGGAAAGATTGGAGAGCAGAGCACAGTTCCTGGCAGAAAGCACATCTAGGGTCGGACTGGATGCCACTTCTCTGCAGCCCAGTGTGGGAGCAGAAGAGTCTCCCAAAAGGATTAAAACCTAAGTATTGATGAGCTAAATATGTTTCCCTCTCTCTGGCAATGCCCAGTGAGAATATCACTTACATTTTCCCAGAATGCTTGCCTTTCACCACATGCTTCGACGTGCATTAGCTCATTCGATTTATCACGGGAAATAGAAGCTATGCTTTTACCACGTTACAAATGAGGAATTAGTCATGTGTTCTCGTCTCCGATCCTTGGCCCCACCCTCCACTTGTCAAGATTTGAACACACAGCTGAGTCCAGGGTTCTTTCTGCTTTCTGAACGGTCCACGTGTCCAAGCCTCGAGCTAATGTCTGTAGACCCAGTAACTAGAGTTGCTTTGCAGAATTCTCACCAAGTCTTCCCAACAGCCTCAAGAGGACAGTATTGTTGTTGTCATCCACCTCTGGATGGAGGAAAAGGAGGCTCAGAGTGGTTAAGACACCAGCTTGGGGTTCCATGAGCGTGAGTGACAGAGGTCAGACTCAAACCCAGTCAGTCCGTCTTGAGGCTCTTAACACGATGACTCCCAGTGCCCTGCCCTTTCTGAAAAGGTTAAGAATCAGAACTTAACTCTTTACTTCCTGGGTTATGTTCGCAACAGGGTCCCAAAGGGGAAATGCTGTTTTATGACAGTCTTCTGGAAAGAGCCACCAGGAGCTGACGTGATGCCAGTATAGACCAGTATGTCCACAGGCCCAGTGCTGGGTCCTTTGTGTCCTCCACCACTCTGGCCCCCCTCCATGACTTCCATGGTGCTTCCCTCTGGATCCTCAGGAACACTGTTGCCCTTCTTGGGACATGTGCCCCCGTCCCTTTTAGGTGAGAAGCGTCGAGCTGTGGTAGAGAAGTAGTTCAGATGTGGCATTATTTATTCCCCGCTTACTTCTCAAAGGGACCCGAGGGGTCTGTCAATAAAAACTGTCTATTAAGTTCCTGGATAGATTCTGTAGGGCTGTTCTGAGAAACAGCGCAATGCCTGTTCTTCAGAAGAGGTGAACTTGTTTAAAGTGCTGAATGGTAATGGATAGAAAATTATCGTTTTATGTCAATAATCGTTCGTGGTCCTGGAGGGCTCCCACGTGCCAGCCACCGTGTTAAGCACTTCGCCTTCCCTCGTCTCTTCAGTGCTCGCTGATAGCCCCATGATGTATGGATAATGACCCCCATTGTACGGCCCCGGGAAATTAAGGTGAGGTAGAATTACCGTGTGGACTCAAAGGCAAGAAAAGCAGTGGTGTCTTTAATGGATTTTTTGCGGAAGACTCAGAAGCGCCCCTCATTAAGTCCCGGGTGCGCATCGCCTGGCCTTTTCTGGCTTCCCTGCCATTCTGCAGGAAGCGGCTGTGAATGTACCGTCTCCAAAGGTGGCGACCGCAGCCATTGTGCTCCAGGATTGCCATCCGGGCCCCAACCGCTCAGAAGATGCAATGAGTCTCCGCGCGCGGACCAATTACCGAAACACTCCCTTTGTAAAGCAGCAGCGTGAGCCCGAGCAGGCACTTCATTTTCTGCCTCTGCCCGTGGGGAGGTAGAGAGGCCGCTGGGGGGGAGGTGATTGGCCTGAGAAATGGCAGGGCCACACTTTCAGGGTCAGAGAACTTGAGGCCCACTTCTAGGATTGGCTTTCCAGAATGCTTTGGTGTGGACTCGCCCCCTGCCAGGGCCCGGCTCCTGGGGCTTCTCTCTCAGTGGAATCCCACTGGCAGCCTGTCCCCCCCACCTCCCAGCGGGCCTATTGACTTCCGGCCGCTGACTTCCCGGGGTCCTTTCAGTGCCAAAGAGGCACAAGTTCTTTTCACTCTGGAAGTTTGCAGACTGGGCCACACCAGGGAGAACAGATGTATTTTCTCTGGGGAGGGCTTTAATTTAGTGAATTGTACTCAGACAGGTAAAGGGTCATTTTTCTTCTTTTCCTGCCTCTTTCCCAAACTTTCTGGGGTTAGTTAGCCTGGGCTTTGCAGGCTTCCCAACTCCAACGCAGAGGCAGAGGTTTTTTTCCCCCTTTTATTTCTTGTAGAAGATGGAAGATTCCAAGCTAGAAAGTGCAGTTCCCCTCTTCCCCGATCTTATTCCAGGGGACAGTGTCTTTATTTTATTTTATTTTATTTTATTTTATATCTTTATTAGTTAAGGGGAATTGAATACCAAGCACGTCACCCCAAATGGAATAATTGCACATCTTGTGAGCTATCAGAGTTTTGTTATTTTATTTCTATTAGTTACATGTGGAACATTTTGTTAAAAAGCCAGTGCCTTTGGCCCTGTTGGGCCTCAGGTTGCCTTTTCCCTCACACAGACACTTAGAACTGAGGAATGTCCAGGCTTCAAGAGTAAGTGAGTTCTGTGTGTTGAGAGCAGAGCGGGAAGGTGGCCATTTACCAACCCTGTCCTGCTCTGAATCCAACAGATGTCATTCTTTCTCATACTCATGCTCTTGCTCTCTCTCTCCACACACACACACACACACACACACACACACACACTCACACTTCCTTTTCTAAAACTTCTTCACTTAGAGTATATTCTCCTTTCTTCCACCCCACCCCAACACACTGCCTTGTGTGGTGTGCACCATTTCAAGGCACTCACCCTACACTCCTCGGTTTTCTTCTAAAGAACCTGAGCTTTATAGGGACTATAGTCAATGGCACTGTAATGGCGTTGTGTGGCGACAGATGGCATCTACACTTGTGAGCACAGCAGAATGTATAGACTTGCCCAATCATTATGTTGTACACCTGAAACTAGTGTAACGTTTTGTGTCAGTTATGCTTCAGTTAAAAAAAAAAAAAAAACAGTTTTTATGGAAAGAGAGAACACTTTTCCTTCTGTGCTCAAACCCTCGGGTCACATGCCCCCTTGAAAAGTGTGCCCTCTGGCAGCAGATAGCCGTGAGTTGGTACCAAGTCTTTCCTCACTAGCCGTGTGACATTGAGCTTATCATTTCACTTCTGTGAGCTTCAGTTTTCTCACAGGAACAACCTGAGAGGACTGGTGTGTGAAGACCCTGTAAAATATGGCGGCTAACTTAGCCTTGTCCCCGGCCCGTAGTAATCCATAAAGAGGGGCTGTTATCAACGGGCAGTGGGATCTTAGCTGTTTTTGCTGTTGAAGATTTTGCATTGTGTTGGTTCTGTTTCTTTGCTCCTCAGGACTCAGAACGAGCGTCTCCTTCACCAGATCATTTGCTATTTTTATTGCGGTGAAATCCACATAACATAAAATTCACCATTTTAAATTGTACTAGTCCTTTATCTGATATGTCGTTTGCAAATATCTTCTCCCATTCTGTCAGTTGTCTTTTGATTTTGTTAACTGTTTCCTTTGCTGTGCAAAAGCTTTTGATCTTGATGAAATCCCAGTAGTTCATTTTTTCCCTTGCTTCCCTTGCCTTTTGCGTTGTTCCTAGGAAGATGTTGCTGCGGCAGAGGTCGAAGAGGTTGCTGCCCGTGTTCTCCTCAAGGATTTTGATGGATTCCTTTCGTACATTGAGGTCCTTCATCCATTTTGAGTCTATTTTTGTGTGTGGTGTAAGGAAATGGTCCAATTTCATTTTTCTGCATGTGGCTGTCCAATTTTCCCAGCACCATTTATTGAAAAGGCTGTCTTTTTTCCATTGGACATTCTTTCCTGCTTTGTCGAAGATTAGTTGACCATAGATTTGAGGGTCTATTTCTGGGCTCTCTATTCTGCTCCATTGATCTATGTGTCTGTTTTTGTGCCAGTACCATGCTGTCTTGATGATGACAGCTTTGTAATAGAGCTTGAAGTCCGGAATTGTGATGCCACCAACGTTGGCTTTCTTTTTCAATATCCCTTTGGCTATTCGAGGTCTTTTCTGGTTCCATATAAATTTTAGAATTATTTGTTCCATTTCTAGTGTCCAGAATCTATAAAGAACTTAGCAAACTCAACACCCAAAGAACAAATAATCCAATCAAGAAATGGGCAGAAGACATGAACAGACATTTCTGCAAAGAAGACATCCAGATGGCGAACAGACACATGAAAAAGTGCTCCATATCACTCGGCATCAGGGAAATACAAATCAAAACCACAATGAGATATCACCTCACACCAGTCAGAATGGCTAAAATCAACAAGTCAGGAAATGACAGATGCTGGCGAGGATGCGGAGAAAGGGGAACCCTCCTACACTGTTGGTGGGAATGCAAGCTGGTGCAGCCACTCTGGAAAACAGCATGGAGGTTCCTCAAAATGTTGAAAATAGAACTGCCCTATGACCCAGCAATTGCACTATTGGGTATTTACCCTAAAGATACAAATGTAGTGATCCAAAGGGACACATGCACCTGAATGTTTATAGCAGCAATGTCCACAATAGCCAAACTATGGAAAGAACCTAGATGTCCATCAACAGATGAATGTATCAAGAAGATGTGGTATATATACACAATGGAGTACTATGCAGCCATCAAAAGAAATGAAATCTTGCCATTTGCAACAACATGGATGGAACTAGAGCGTATCATGCTTAGCGAAATAAGTCAAGCAGAGAAAGACAACTATCATATGATCTCCCTGATATGAGGAAGTGGTGATGCAACATGGAGGCTTAAGTGGGTAGAAGAAGAATAAATGAAACAAGATGGGATTGGGAGGGAGACAAACCATAAGTGACTCTTAATCTCACAAAACAAACTGAGGGTTGCCGGGGGGAGGGGGTTTGGGAGAAGGGGGTGGGATTATGGACATTGGGGAGGGTATGTGATTTAGTGAGTGCTGTGAAGTGTGTAAACCTGGTGATTCACAGACCTGTACCCCTGGGGATAAAAATATATGTTTATAAAAAATAAAAAATTAAAAAAAAAAAATAAAATAAAATAAAAATAAATTGTACTATCCAGTAGCATTAAGTACGCTCACAATTTTGCGAAATTATCAGCACTGTCTAGTTCAAAGCTTTTGTATCACCCCAAAAGGAAGCCCCATAAGCAATCACGCCCCACTCCCCAACCCACCTCTGCCAGCCAAAGTTTTTGCTTTTCAGTGTGTTTCTTTCAGATCATAAGCCATTCCAGGAATCTGAGGAGTTCAGGAAGGTGAATTCTGGAGAGTGAGAGCTGCCAAAAGAAATTGCCAAAAGGCCATCAGAAACGCATTCCCAAAAAAGAGAAATATGCTCTGAATATTATAGGACTGACTTCTCAGAGAACAGCGTCAAAACTGGGAAGAACTCCGTTCCCACTTTGGCCAGCATAGAAATTGCCCCTCTGATGCTTGTCCATCATACTTCACATTATTTTCTTTGTGTGGTGACTCCAAGAGAAAAGGGGCTCGAAACTCCGAGCAAAGGGAGGGCTGGACTTTCTAAACCCCATAAACAAAGTATGGGAAAAGCCCAGGAAGAGGGTTAGCAGGTCAGCCTCTTTGCATTTACCTTCCGTCCTGCCACATTCCAGGAGCGGAACTTTAGTCTTGGGAGTTAACTTTCCAGATAACCCTCAGGGAAAACGCAATGCTTTGAAGTTTCTGGTTGTTTCTGCAGCTGGAGAGGCCTAGGTTGTCAGCATTCAGGTGAAGTTTGGCTGGCTGCTTCCTTGCTGTGGGACACTACTGGGGCTCCCCTGTGCCACGCTGTGTGAGGAGGGGACAGCGCTGGCGAGTCAGGGACCAAGGACTAAGGAGGAGACCCTAGCTGGCTCAGTACTCAAGCAAGAAGTGGGAAGAAGGGCAGACATTTAGGAAGGCACATTGGCAGAAAGGCTCTTGGAGAGGGAGAGTATATGTGAAGGCCCTATATGTTGTTGGCCGCTTGGCCTTGTGGGGCCGTGAGAGCCGAAGGAGAGCGCTCTTTCCTTAGAAAGCTTTTGTCAGTCACTGTTGAGGTGGGTTTTCTCCTTGTGTGGGGTTCAGAACTTCTACGTGGGTCTCTTTGGTTGCTATACTTTTAAATTTTTTCTCCAGTTTAATTGGAGATAAATCGATGTAGGATATCATATAAAGTCAAGATAATTTTATATATACATGTATTTATTTATATATTATTTATATATATATATTTATATATAGTGATCATTTCACTATATATATGTGTGTGTGTGTGTATATATATATACATATATATGTATATATATATGTATATTTCCTGCTAACCCTACATATATATATGTACACATATATATATGTACACATATATATATATGTATATATATAATAAGTTAACATCTGTCACTTGTATGATTATGAGCTTTCTTATTGTGAGGAGAAATTTTAAGATCTACTCTTTTAGCAACTGTCAAGGCTACAATAGAGTATGGTGAACTATAGCCACCATCCTGTACATTATGTCCCCAGAACTCACTCATCTTCTAACTGGAAGTCTGTACTTTGGGGCCACCTTCACCACCTTCCCCCCACCCCCCAGCCCTCACCTCTGGCAGTCAAAGATCTGATCTCCATTTCTGTGAGTTTTTTGTTTTTTAAAGATTCTACACGTAAGTGAGATCCTACAGTACTTGTCTTTCCCTGTGACTTATTTCACTCAGCTTAATGCCCTCAAGGTCCATCCATGTGCTTGCAAATGGCAGGACTTCCTTATTTTTTATGGCTTAGACTAGTAATCCGGTGTTTCCATTCGTCTGTGGAAGGACACTTGTATCTTTTCTAAGAGACCATGTCCCTGTCTTGAGCAACTTTGCCATTGCTTATAAGACCAGATAAAGGCTATAGGGTAGATGAACACGTCTTGGCAATCTCTCATATTAATTCTAGAAGTAGATACCTAAGAGATGTCTGTAATTTGAATGTGCTTCTCTGTCAGGTCTTGGTCTAAATCAGTGATCCTCACACTTCAACTTGCATTGAATCACCCGTGTAGCTGTTCAAAATTCACATTCCTGGGCCCCGCTCCTCCAGAATCAGAATGATGGTGGAACCAGAGAAACACCTCTCAAACAAGCAGCTCAGGTGGTTCCAATGTGATTGGTCTTTGAACCAATCTTGGAGAAACACCGATCTCAGGAGTCCTATGGAGGAAGGAGGGACCGGAATAACCCAATAATTCACTCAAGTCGTATCAGGAAAGCTACACTGAGAAGGAGTAACCCCGAAGTAGTGCTTCATACTCATTTCTGTTTATGCATACCTAGTTCTTACTTTACTGAGACAGTTTTAAGTAAGTGGCCATTATTTTTGATTGACAATATCAAGTTATAGGACTAGTTTTAACACTGTTAGTTTTAACTGCATCCACAGATTAAATTTGAAGTGTATTCTTGAAGACCCATCGCTGGATTTTAATAAATAGAAATTTCCGAAGGTTTCATGCTCAAGGGTATTTTGTTTTCTCCTGTTCATTTGGCTAAGAGTGAGTTTTGCTTCCTGTTCACAGGGCAGGAGATTTCAGTGGCTTCCACTGAATCAGTCGTTTCTGGTCCTGGATGAAAGAATTTAGTATAAATCAGACTGCATTTTGGAAATTGAATGATTTTTTTTTTTTTATGTTGCTACAGTTAGCTAGATTCCTATAAATGAGCCACAAGCAAACAGGCCAAATCTCTCTTAAAAGGCAAATATTCCAAACAAAGGGGAAAGTTTCTGAATAGCCCAAGTATTATTTTGGCCCCTGGCATGTGTTTGTCTCAAAAAGACTTTAAGAAGTATCATAAAAACACTGGAGCATCCCTAAATCTCCCCTTTCTAAAACTGAGTCATTAGCTAACTTTTCATTTATGGTATCACCATAAATGAAAGGAAAGTGAAGACACCCACACCTGCCCCCAGCACACACCTGTGCACATATCCCTAGTAGGCCAGTCACCACCTGCTGCTTCTCCCCCTTCTTCCCCATTTTGCTGTCCAGGGATGTCCCCACCCCATTGTGCCGTCTCTCCACACCCATACCCCTCTCAGCATCTGCCCAAGTGCCACAAACCATGCGTCTCTGCTTCCTGGCAGAGAGTGGCCTCTAAGTTTCCAGAGGTAATTAAGTGAGCCTCCCAAGCTGTTTTGGTACCAGAAGTCAAAGGCTTATCCAGTGACTTGATCCTTGAGGTTTGTTTCTCAAATCCCCCAGCAACTCTTCTTAGGGCTCTCCTCTCTGCTGGAAGTTCTCTGGCTGCTCACACATTTGAGGTGAGTTAAACATCTTCCGCCCTCAGCCTGAGCTTCCTGCTCCTAAGGGTGAGTTGGACAATTAGTCTCACAGAGCCCCAGCTGTTAGGGCTTCCCAGGAGACACTCCTGGTGAAGAGGTTTTCCCCTTTGGTAATTTTGATTGCTTCTAATGAGGCTGCCTGCTTTGTCTATCACAGACAATGCTAGCTTGCACATCTAACATCCTTAACAGCACCTTTTGCCCCAAAGGGTTTTAAGATTTTTCTGAGATCACTATTAACAGCCTGGGACCCAGTGGCATTCTTCCTGTTGTGGATGAAAAAAAAAAAAAAACAAAAAAACCCCACCTTTCTTGTTTTCCCCGTGGAGCTGCTCTAATCCTTCTGCTCTGGGGCCCCCTGTGTGTTTGGGGAAATGGTTCTTTGCCTCTGAAAAGAGACACACAGGTACACAAGCAAAAGGGAATGGGAGAGCAAGAGTGTAGGAGAGAGAGAGCCCCAAGGAGGGGAGGGAGGAAGAGGGCAGCACAAGAAAGCGAGGAAGAAAGTGACATCACAGTCATGCGTGGGAGCGAGACAGCAAGAGCTGGAAGCTAGCTGGCAGGGGCGCGTGGGAGAGGCAGAGAAAGAGCACTAGAAGGGCAGAGGAAGCCCAGACAGGAACACACCCGGCAGGGTGAGCGACCTCGAGAAGAGAGTGCCTGCAAGAGCAACGGGAGAAACAGGGGCAGGGGCCACAGACTGAAGCAAGAAGTGGGGGGCAAAAAGGAGTGGGAGAGAAGGCAGAGTGAGTGCTCAAGGGACACATGAGTCAGCAAGAGAGTTAAGTGCATATTTGTGGGCTGCTGAAGAGAAAGTCCAAAGGGAACAACCATTCCCCTCAGTGAGGTAAGTAGATGAGAAAGGAAGAGAAACACGATCAGGCCCCAGACTCAGTCCAGCTTCCGGAAACCAAAAATGGAACTTCCGGGATGTCCAGATACACGCGCTCAGGATCCATATCTGACAAGCACTTTAAAAACCAAGATCCCCAGGGGAGGCACCCGTACACTTCCTCACCACTCCATCGAAATTATGTGAAATAATAAAACAAGCGTCCTCTTTACACACAAAGGTGAACATGGGAATTTTCGAGTATGCTTCTATCCCACACCTTCCCACCCACAGACCCGTGTTAGATGGCTGAAAGATTGTCAGCGACTGCTTGTGAAAATCACAGGTTCCTAAACCCTCACCCAGAAAGTATGATTGAGGAGGGATAAACTGGGGTCTGGAAACACACAGCTCCATGGGAGATTCTGATGGCCAGCCAGACGTAGGCCTTCATCTGTACCCTTTCTCAAGAAGCAGTCACAAGTTCAGCTGGGTCACTGACCTTAAGCCTGATTGCTTACTAGCAGGGCCCAGACTAAGGTGAGGTGAGTGAGGCACTCCTTGGGCACAAAACTGAAGGGGTTGCCAAAAATCTCAGGAATCCAAATGAAGACTATTTTAAGGATATATTTTTAAGACTCTGAATTCATGCAGAGACGTCCACGATGAGCAAAATGTCAGGTTTTTAAATAAAGACGATCCCCAACCTTCGTTTGCCCGTCCTTGCCTTATTCGCTCCACCTTCATGCCATCCCTTATTCCAGTTAACCTTTCCTTACAAAAACAGGCAGACAGCCTGCACGCCAGAGTTTGCTGATTTGATTTTTTAAAAAAAATATTGCCTTAAACATTAGTGATCTGACCAGCACCCATATCTTAGTTGCCAATACTGTTCCCCGGCAAAAGCAACCAGGGTTCTTTGGAGAAATGGCTGATTCTTGATCTGGGGCAGAAAATATCCAAGAGGAATCTGGAGCATCTTCTAGTGCCAGAAAGTAAAGAAGTGCTAAAAACCAACCAAACAAACCAAAAAGCAGAAGAACTCTTGATAGGGGTATGGAACAGGAGAGAGCTGAAAGAGCTACAAATGGCCAAAACCAGGAAAATTTGAGAAACAAAATAAATAAAATAGTATTAGAGTATAACCCAAAGTGTAATATAATTATCTGAGTCCTGATTGATATAAATAAGTGATTAAGAATGACTAAGAAGAGACAAATCTGTATGCCTGAAAATTCCAAATAATTTGTATCGATTCCCTGCCCTTAAGGAGATGGAGCCTAACTCTGAGCTCCTTAGGTAGGAGTGAAGAGTGAGTTCCTCCAAAAGAGTACAGTGTAGAAAGGGAAAGAAGAACAACCTTACCACAGAGGAACTTAGCAAACACTACCTCGGCCAGGTGATCAAGACCAAATCCAGTAGTCATAAATCACATTGATAGCACATCCTCCTGCTATGATATGATAAGAATGGCATTTGACCTCTGTGGTCTTCCTCCCATTAATCCAGAGCCCAGTCTAAGCACGAGTAAAACATCAGGAAAAGTCAAATAGAGGAGTATCCTCCCAAACTACCTGGCCAGTATCCTTCAAAATGGTCAAGGTCATGAGGAAAGTTTGAGAAACTGTCACAGCCAAGAGTAGCCTAAGGAGACTGACAACTCAGTGTAACGTGGGATTCTGGAATAGAAAAAAGGCAACACTAAGGGAAATCTGAATGAATAGGCTTCAGTTAATAATGGCAGATCAGTAATAGCTCATGGACTGTGAGAGAGGTACCTTACTGATCTAAGATGTTAATAATGGGGAAACTGGGCATGCAATGTATAGGCACTTTCTGTACTCTTATCACAATTTTTTCTGTAAATCGGAAACCACTGTGAAATACAGATGTTCATTTTGAAAAGTATCCTGGTCACTGACTGTTTTGATGCCCCCTGCAACTGTGCCCCTAAAGTGAGCACCTCACGCACCTCACAGTAGTCCTGCTTGGCTCTCAGGTTCAAAACATGCTTCGTGACGCTCTGTTTCCTGGGTCCGAACCATGCTCACTGACCTCTTGGCTTGCATTCTCTTTATTTGTATACAACTAAAACCATAGTACTTTTCCGTCCAGAAGTTTCTCCTTAGGGGAAAACTGAATTACACCCCTTGGCTTCTGATACGGACTGGCTTTAGAAAAAGCTTAGTGTGCACCTCCAAAGGCTGCGGCCCTGCGGCCCTGTGACAAGGACCGTTGGTGGCTGGAGGCATACGCCACAGAGACAGCGTGTAGTCCAAGAAGGGCGGCCATTTTGTGCTCAGTTAGCCAGAGCTTTTCTCCTGTGGCTGCTTTCTTTCCGCCAAGGAAAGCTGTCCTCACAAAGGTATAGCCCATCTTTTCTGCCTTGGGCCTGCCCCTCAGATAGAGCTCTGAAAGCCTGGACCCGTGTTCCAGAAGCTTTCGTCCTTCCTGTTACTGTCTTTCCTTTTCTCCTCTGGGCATGAGTGCTGAGAAGAGAGGACACGTATCCATGTAATGTCTGAGGTATAGCCCTCTTCCTCACATCTCCCCTCTGCATCCTGCCAGTTCCCAGGGACTGGGGAGACTGTCAGCGAGGGGCAGAGAGCTGGGTAGAGACATTGCTTTCACGTTATTCCCTCAGCGGAAACCGCAGCCATGAAAGCACAATGTTGAGCTGCCTGGACTTTTTTTTTGAGGGGACTCAGGATCAGGGAGTCAGTGGCTCTGCCGCTAACACAGCGCCCCATCTCATCTCTGACCGGCATCTCTGTAAGAGGATCCTTCGAAGCCAGGCAGCGTGATTCCCAGTGGAACGAGTGGCTGAATCTGGTGTCTGTTCTTTAGCAGCTCTGCCACTGGGGGGTTAGCGGGGGAAGTGCTAGAAAGGGGATGCCAGACGCTCCATCCGGTGTCATGTGGAAGAACACCGGGTCTGCTTTCAGACAGGCTTGGGTTTGGATCCCAGCTCCAGAATTTCCTAACCGTGTCATCTGGGCCAGTTGCTCGGCCCCATGAAGCCTTCGTTTCTTCACTTGTAAAATGGCGACCCTCAGTAGAGTTGCCATGAGATTAAAGGAGCTCCTTCAAACGCTGAGCTGGGGCCTGGCACAGGAGAGGTGCCTCGGGGAGGGAGGTCGCCATCACCCAAACTGTCATTTGGGGTGGAGGGAGGGGGCGCTTCTGCTAGCATTCAGGCCCAGGAGTTACTCTGGAGACATGCCGCTGTGGGAGGGATGTTTACTTCTTGCTGAGTAATAAATGAACAATAGCTCAGGAACAGAATCTTGCTCTTAGAACAATCCTGGAAGAGACAGGACGGAGAGATAATGATATTCCAAGGTGGTGTATCCCACAGGAGCACAGTTTCTATCCTTCCTTTTCCAGGCCCACAAGAGGGAGGGAAGGCTCCTTGGGCAGCCCCAGGGGAGGGGAGCTTGGCCCTCCTTTCTCCCTTGCCCGGTCAGGCTGTATATTGTATTCTTCGCATTCGGAACGTGTGATGACCCCAGTCTGGGCTTTGCACTCAGGTCCCTAGGAGCCAGGGGCAGCCCTGACAACGGGCAACATCCTGCACCTGCCTTCCCAGGTGCAGTCCTGAGACGGTGCTGATGAGAGTTCAGTTTTAATAACAATCGTAATTCAAGGGGCTCACTCTTGACTTTTTTGGATTGTGCAGCTGAAGATCCGATGACCTCATTGAAAAGACGGGGGATGGTAGCATCTGTCGCCACAGGAAACAAACAACCCCTCCCCCTTTGTGGGGCACACTCCTCCTAACGGTTCTTGGGTGACGGGATGGATCCAGGATGGCAGCTGTCTTCCAACCAGATCTTTCTTTGTGTACCCAGAGGGTGGGCTGAGCTGTGGGTGAGGAGACTATGATTTAAGAAACAAAGTGAGAGTTGCTGGAGGGGAGGGGCGTGGGAGGGATGGGGTGGCGGGTGATGGGCACTGGGGAGGGCATGTGCTATGGGGAGTGCTGTGAAGTGTGGAAGACTCATGATTCACAGACTTGTACCCCTGAAACCAATAATACATTATATGTTCATTAAAAAAAGAAAGAAACTATGTAGAGGAGGAAAAAAAAAAGAACAAACGAATGAAAGAAAGAAGACAGAAGGAAAGAAAGAGAGAAGGAAGGAAAGAGAAAGAGAGAGAGAGAGAGAGAGAGAAAGGGCGGGAGAGAGGGAGCGTGGGGTGTTGTGGACATTACTATGCAGAGCGTTTCCAAAGCAAGTCCTTGGCCTGTGAATGCTCCGTCAGCCTTGTCCTGCGAGGACCCATTTACCTGCAATTTGGTCTCCTTTCCACTTTCTGATCAGTGTCCGTGTCCGTGTCACCTCCTGGCTGACCCACTGTCTCTTCCACAGCCTGCTGGGAGCGGGTTGCCGCGCCCTCCGGGAGCAGAGTAGCAAAAGTTTGCGCAACCTGATGTTTGTGGCTTATTATATACTCTCTGTCGTCACTGAATAAAAATTCAAGAAATCTGTATGAAGCCTCCACACACATGGATGAAAACCTAAAGCAAGGGCTTGATGCATTAATGATATAATTTTAGGTTCCAGATGCAAGTTGGGGATGGTTGGGGGGCGGTTAGGAATTTGGGGACAGGAGAGTTTTCTCAGGTTCTTATTAAATCACAGCATTTTGAGAGTTCCCTTTTCCTTCTGCAAGCAGTGGTATGCCTGCTTGGGGAACTGTGCCTACACATTCAAGTTATCCTACCCAGTTCTCCGACCCTCGGCCCCTCACACCACAGAAATCAAGTAGGGGAGCCAAAGAAACCCCAAACAGATGTCGGTAGATAAAAACAAAGCTTGCAGTACCACTGAGCAGCCCACAGAGTGTTATAGTTCTAAAAATAGATTCTGTGGCTTTTGGTTTACTAGCTTACTGCTTACCCTGTTTCCGGTTGGCTTGATACCCACCAGGCAAGGTGGCTCGCAGGCTTTCTTTGGCTCTTTTTGGTGAGTGGCGTCTTTCTTTCTAAGGAACAAAACACCTCCTCCAAAAATCCAAGTCAGTCAACATCTCCAGGAGCTGGGCAGTGTGGCCTCCTAAGGCTCTGCCCTGGTTAATTTGCTTTGTTTCTGAAACCCACTGAGCAGGATCCCACCATGCCTCGCTCGTGGTCAGGGCTGCGTGCTCAAACTTCATTAGCGCCTTTCTAGGCCCCCTTCTGATTAGTGGAGACATTCCCCCTTAACCCCGCCACTTTTCTTGAGATGTCTGTCAGCTGCTCCCGATAGAGTCATTGCAAATTAAAATATTTTATTTACAGCCAAGCAACTGTAACTCGCGGCACTCCGCCCACCCGACTGCCGTGACGATGGGAGAATCGCCCAGTTCCAAACTGTCCCCGCGCCAGCTGTCTGCCTGTCTGTCCACCTGAACCATGGCATGCGGGAGCTTCTTGGCAGAGTATCTGGTGGGCTAGGTCAAGGAAATTGTTCCTTCTATGCCTACGCCCGGGTCGCCTGTCTAGCTAATGGTCTCACACGGCCAGAACACATTATGTCCCCAAGCCCCAAGATCAGGCGTGTCTGTGGGTCCGCATTTCATATTTAGAGGCACACGCTTTTACAAATTTTATGACTTCATTGCTGAAGGCTGCCTCTACCCCCTCCCCGCTTTTGACTCAAGTTCTGAAACTTTTTATGGGCTGAGCCCAGAGTGAGGTGGCCCACTAACAGCTTAGGCCCTGTCCTCAAGAAGCTCACAGTCTCTCGGGAGTGACGAGCAGGCCACCAGTTGGCTCCAGTGTGGTAAGCCCCACGACGGCGGCAGAAACAAAGGGTGCCATGGGAACCCCAAGGAAGGAAGCATTACTTGTGGTCGCGAGGAGAGAGGATCAGGAAAGGCTGCTCAGAGGAGGTGATATTTGAGCTGGGTCAGACGGGAAAGCTATTCCAAGCCAAGAGAAGTGTGTCAGGAAAGGCACGCACACGTTTGGTGTATTTAGGGAGCCTGGAGTGAGAGATGAGAGGCCTCTGGTGGATGGTGGTTTCCCGGGGAATGGCCTGAATGCAGGGCTGCTGGTTTGTCTGAACGAATGTTTGATGAAGCTTCGTCCCCACTAACCTGATCCGTGGGAACCCAGCCCCCCACTCTGGTCTGCCTTAGTGGGTAGTTAAGGGCGTGTAGTCGTGGACAGCCCCTCCTTGGGCGCCAAAGGGTGGTAGGGAGCCATGTTGCTTATGTGATGGTGACCGTGGAGGCAGCCAAGGACAGCAGCTTTGTGGGAGAGATGAGTTAAAGCCGAGAAGCTGTCCTTTGGTCATATGGCTGGCGCTCCTTTTCTGAGGGAGGCTTAACAAGAGGCAAGCTCCTAATGAACTCCTGAGTATCACTGACGTGTTCAGGGTTGGCTTGAAAAGCCAAAGAAGTTGAAAAGGAAGAAAGAAATCAAAGGGTCCTTCCAAAGAAAAGATGGAGACAGTCATGGCGAGGGGATTTGGAGTCGGTTTTTTTTTTTTTTCTTTTCTGATTGGCAGGTTGGAACTGCAGCTTAACCATGTCGCCGGGTCATCCCCATAATGCCTCTGCCGTGTGGGGGAAGAAAGGAAATATTTGCTGTCTGACTCATGGGCGTGCTGACCGGCCCATGCATGGTGGCAGAGAAGCCGCAGCTTTATTTGGAAACATGTCAACCTTTTCTCCCCAGATTTGTTTTAAACGGCAGAGAGTACTGTAGGACCCTGGTCACGAAGAGCAGGCCTTTCATGCGGCTTTCTTTTCCAAACCTGGCAGGCCTGCTCTTTCCCGAGCCTGGTGGTCATGGCGGGAGAGCGTCAGCCTCCCATTTGAGGAGAGGTCGGGGGCTCTCTCGTGCCGGTGCTGCAGGCCCTCTCAGACGGGAACAGAAGCCTGGGATCCTTCTCCCGGAGGAGCAGGCCAGTGACGGAATCACCGTCAGGAGGGAGCGGTGTGGAGAAGAGGGGCAGGCCTTCATGCCATTCCCCTCCCCCAGGTAGACCACCTCGGTTCTTTCTAGACACAGTTCCCTACCAGGGACATGACTGCCTCTTTGCTCTGCCTTCTAAGTAGAGCATCAGTGAACTTCCTCAGTTACAGAGGAGAGGTAAGTGGACAAAATCTTATTATTGATTTAAGCCTTCCTTTGGCACAGGTTTTGTCTTCAAACCTCCCTAGTGGGAGGGAGGAAGGGGACCACTCAGTTTTGGCATCACCTCCTCTAGGAAGCCTTTCCTGATTTCCGAGACAGAGCCGCACAACCTCTTGTCATCTTAGCTCTTAGTCCATGGTGTGTCATGGTTTGCAAAGCTGTCTCCCTCGCTGGACTGTGAGCCTCCTGCAGATGGGCCAGTGTCCTCCGCATGGCTCCCCTGCATAGCGCACTCTCTGGCCCAAAGGAGACCATCAGTGCTTCCTGAATGACCACGGACTTAGCTGCCCGTGGTTACAAAAGTGGACTCTTGTTTCCTCCCCAGTGCATTGGAAAACCGGCCACTCCAGGGGGGAGAAATAGGAAATGCAATGAGCTCCTCGTTTCTTGCTGGCCGTGATACTTCTGGGACGCTCCTAGCTCACCTCCTGATCAGCTTTCTCCTTGGAGGTATGCCTGCTGGGGGTGCCCAGTGCAGTCTTACGGCATGTTTCTTTTGAGTGCCCGTGATTGTAGATTTCAGGAAATGGGATGGGGGCAGTTCATGTGGCTGAATTCTGTCATCCTTCACAAAACATTCCAGCAAGGAGGGGCATTTCTAAGGCAGAGGGGATGGCTTGGTTATGAGGATGCCAGAGCTTTAGGTCAGAATATATTCTGTCTTTTACCTGAATGAGGTGTGGGTTCTCTGACATTCTAGTGAGCTCTAAAGGTTTGTATTTAATGGTATTCCTATTCTTAAAAGCCATGTACTTGCAGGACGCTGGGTCACTGGAGGCAGTGGTTTTGGCGTAGACTCATTTGCTTCAGGGAAATGGGCAAAGCATCTCCTTTTTGCACTATAGCCAAGGCTCTAGAAGGAGGGACAGCTAATGATAGGTCACGGGACAAGTAGCTTGCTTTCAAATTCTTACTCATCTGTGTCTGTCATCCTTAAAACTTAACTGCACATTCAAGGCCTTTTATAAAAAAAAAAAAAAAAAAAGTTAAGCTAAGATTCTATTAAGAATATTCTAGGGGCGCCTGGGTGGCTCAGTGGGTTAAGCCTCTGCCTTCAGCTCGCGTCATGATCTCAGGGTCCTGGGATCGAGCCCCGCATCCGGCTCTCTGCTCAGCGGGGAGCCTGCTTCCGTTCCTCTCTCTCTGCCTGCCTCTCTGCCTACTTGTGCTGTCTGTCTATCAAATAAATAAATAAAATCTTTTTTTAAAAAAAGAATATTCTAATATTTCTATTGAGAAATATTAAAAACTCACACCAGAGTTAATAGGGAAAAATGGTGCTCGGGCCCTCCACAGGCCAGTGACCTTGGAATCTTGTGGGTCAGGCCTGGGCGTCAGTTCTTGAAAAACTCTCCAGATGATTCTAATGTGCGGGCAGATTTGGGAACCACCCGCCTAAGTAGAAGGTGATAATGTGTTCCCTCCTTATTCTCAGTTACTTTCTAGAGGGTTCTAAAAAGAGGTCATCCTTTAAACTAGGACTCTCAGGATTTGCCTCAACTCTGTGAAGCTTTGAGACACTACAGAGTTTGAGAGAGATGTTAAGTCTGCTCTTACCTGGAGCTTTGCTTCAGTTGGAGTTTTGTCTGAGTCAACATCAAGGTGTCTGGCCGAGGCAATTCTCTTCTTGTCGTGCCGGGGAAGGCCACTGGGCACTAATGAGCTTGTCTTTGGCTCCATCGGTCCATCAGAGCATCTGGTTCAACCTCACAGATTATAGAATATCATGTGTACTTGAAAACTATTTCCAAACTACGTTCAGAATAGCATGGCCAAAGACGTTTCATGGCCAGTTTTAAGTGATTTTAAACTGGGGTGAGTTTCTCTTTGTTGTCTGCCCTCCATTCACTCATTTCTTTGATCTGAATGTGTGGTGAGCACATTGTAGAAGCAGATCTTTGACTTTGAGGATTTTGAGGTTTGGGTCTTACAGAGAGAGCTCTTGGTCAGGGCAGGAGTGGGGGCGGTGTTTACATAACCCTGAGGCAGCCATCAGTGTATTCTGTGAAGTCCAACAGGTCAATGGAGTGAGAAAACAATCCAGCCCACCAAGTGTTGGACAGTTAGGTTATTTGATTGGTTGAGCTGCTAGATTCACTCAGGAAGTCTGAACCAAAGCACCGTAGCCTGGGAAGCCAGACACCCAGCTGATACTGAAAACATCTGCTTAGCAATTATTGGAGACTGTTTGGCCCAAGCCATGGGAACCAGATGAGAGGAGTGACATTCACTGCCCTGGGGCACCATGAGAATGGATGAATCTTCTCCCCTCAGTCCTTCCAATCTGGGGTTCTGTGCTTCATTACCCCCAGTGTTTCCTCTTGAGCAAAGGAGAGGGGAAAGCTCAGCTCTGGAATAGGGCTCTGCAGCTTCTTAGTTGGGTGCACTTGAGTGAATGGCTTGCCATCTCTGAGCCTTGGTTGCTTCTTCTATTTGTGCTACAAGTTTCGCATGGCCATTGGAAGGGCCCCATGACATTAGGCCTGGAAAATGTGTAGGAAAAACCCTTGGTGCTTATATATCAAAAGCATCTAATAGGTGGAAGCCTTGATGATTTTTATTAAAACTAATGCTGTAGTGAGTGCTGTGGGCAGGGCCCAAGCTTTGGTGCCAAATGGCCCGGGTTTGAATTCTGTCTTTACCACTTCCTGACCAAGTGGCTTGAGCAAGTCAGGTTAAAATCTGTTGGCAGGTCCCACTTCCTTTGTCCTCTGTCACAGCCACAGGGTGAGGTCATGTGAGCATTTCACACTATACCTTGTATATAAGTGGACAATAAATGATGGTTACACTGATTATCAGTCACCATTGTCTTCCTGCTCATTGCTAAGAAATTGTCCTCATTCTTTAGCCACACCTTAGCGTGACACATCTCACTCCTCACCATTCTAGTCTCTTCCATTCAGTCATGCTTCAGCGTGTCATTTTTTTCCCAAGGGTAGTGTGGGATACAAAATAGACCCTGGAATTACACTGCCCCGGAGCCTGGCCTCCTTGTGACACTAGTATCTCCAAGGTCTTACTGTAAGGACTGCTGTGAAGCCAGCTCTTCCCCAGCTTCTACTTAAACCTGGGTCTCTCCCCTCAGACGGGCATTGCCGTACATCTGGTGACATTTACCTGAAATGCTGCCATGTGTCTAGCCTGGACTCCAGAGGGCTCGCCTTGAACCCCTGAATCTTTTAGGGGTTGAGGAAGGTGAGAAATGTGTGTAACTTTAAATATTGACCCAGTCTTCGTTCAATTTGGAAGATTACTTAGTGCCATGGAAAGCATGATGTCCATGTGTGACGTTTGGATTAACCATGTAATTGATTCCTTAAACTGGTGGCAGTCAAACTTTGAATGAACAGAAGCACAGACTAAACCCATGTTTGCACCGGCCGTGGCAGCAAATTATGGCTGGTGACTCTGAAATCACATGAGGATATGCAACAGTGGCTCACCCAGATTTGGGAGAATCATTGTTTGGCCTTTGTGTAATGGGCTCTGGACGAGCCATAGGGTGGCCTGCCATGAGAAAAGCCCCTCTTGATAGTCTTGGAGCCTGGAGCCCATTTCCTACAATGCAACTGACTCTCTGTGACTTGGGGCAAACCATTGCCTATGTCTGGGTCTCAGTTTCCAAGGAGTTTGGCTTCAAAGTTTCCCCTTCAGATTTGGTCTTTAGCCATTCTACTGACTTCAAGAGAAACAGCTGCATCCATGGGCAAACTTATATCTCAACCTTGAACCTTTGAAAACAAAGCAAAGCAAAGCAAGACAAAGCAAAGCCCATTATAGCTAATGGCACGGGGTTAAATAGATCCCGTCTCAGGATTGGATCCTGTACTAGCTCCTACACTATTCCATCCCAGCACTAGATGTGTGAGTCATAACTCACAGCTAATAAGTTGTGGACCCATGTTAGGATCTAGGACTGTTGGACCCAAATCTGAGGCTGTCAACAACTGTTATATATTCTGCCTTTTGCATCCTGGCTGGAACTGGGACATCATTATCATCATCATCATCATCATCATCATCATCATCATTATCATCATCATAACTGCAGTAGTCTTTCTTTTATGCTGTGAGCCAGGTACTGTTATCTTCCATTTCATAGAGAAAGACAGGGAGACTCAGAGAGATGCAGTCACTTGCGCAAGATCACTCACCTAAGGATGCGTGGGTGGCTCAGTCGGTTGGGCATCCACCTTCAGCTTGGGTCATGATCCCAGGGTCCTGAGGTCGAGCCCTGCGTCAAGCTCTCTGTTCGGTGGAGAACCCTGTTTCTCCCTCTCCCTCTGCGTGCCACTCCCCCTGCCTGTGCATGCTCTCTCACTCTCTCTCTGTCAAATGAATAAATAAAATATTTTTAAAAAATCACACACCTATAAGCATCCAAGCTGAAATGAACCAGAAGCTGCCTGCTTCCATACCTGGGCTATTTCTCCTCTACTAGGCTGTCTTTGGGGTTGGAACAAGCCTTAAAGGGTTTTGTGAATTTACTTTCCATTCTTTGTTCCAGGAGATTTTGGGTCCCTGCACTGGTCAACACCCTTACCAGCCCAGCCTGAGCCCCTGTTGTGCGGCATCTTCCCCCTACAGCCCCAGACAAGCATGCAGTACTTACTGATATTTACAAGCCCAAAGCAGATAATTTTGCCTTTTCAGGCACAAGGAAGTAAAGCAAACAATACTTAAGATAGAGCAAAGGAAAAGAAGGAAGAAGCAAAGTAGGAAGAAAAACGCATTCCCTCCCCTTTCTGACCCTCCTTAGCCAATGTCCACAAAATCACATTGTCTATAATACAGAATTTTTGCTTTTCATCCCCTTGCACCCCAGTGGTCCAAGTTCCCAGTGGTGTCTAAAGGCCACCTGTATTTAACTGTTAGCCACCTCAATGTGCCTGTCTCTCACTTGCAACAGTGGCTTCCTCAGTTTCCCTTGGGAACACTTACCTTTTTCCCTAACCAATGGAGGATTGCCATCAAGTGGTGCATACTGGGAACTGCATGACTTAGAAAAAGTCTTGTATTTTTTTCCCCCTTTCTAAAGGCAAATACCTTCCATTCCTCAATCCTAGTTAAGGGATTAACCATGCCCTTTCTTCTTCTCTTTTTTCCTAGTCTTTTGTCAGTTTTGCTGCTCATTAGCTCTCATACAAGAAGCAGAGCAGGAGAAACAAATGCAGGGAAACACAAATCACTGATGGATTTCAGTACACCTCCCCCTTATCCAGCACCACCCGCCCCCCCCATTGTAAGGGGTTTGCAGGCAGAGAAGCTCTAGGAGCTTCTGATGGGGTTGGGCTCATTCAAAACACCCCTGTTCTCCTTTGGTACCGATGACTCAGTAATGATTACATCTGCAGAGCAGTGTGCATTGTAGGTTCTAAATGAGGCTAATACAAAAGACAATTCACAATGGATTATGTACAAATAATAGCTAATAAACAAAAGGCAAAAAATCAACTTCGCCTAGTAAGCAATGAACTGTAAACTAAATCTAACGATGGAAATTATTTTTATGTAAGATTGGATGAGAAATGTTAAAATGAAACCTGCCAGGGTCAAGGAGGATGCAGTAGAATGTATGTCTCCATACACTGCTGGTTGAAGTCAGGATTACTCACAGCCTTTCTGGAGAACATGCTGGCAGTGTGATCAAGAGCATTATTTATACGCCTTGGCTCTAGAGCTTTGAGACTAGGAATTACACCAAAATAACAATCAGATACAAATATTTATGTATCAGGATCTATTTTGAAGCATTACTTCTAATAGAAAAAACTACAGGACTTGCGATGTCTAAAGTGTTTGTTAATTAAATCATCGACTAGAATATTGCTTAGCTATTTATAATAAACCCTGTTCTTGGGGAATATTTAAGGACTTTAGGTTATAGGACAGTGCTTATTAAGTATCCTATTTTTAAAAAAATCCTCTCAAGACACAAAACTAATCCTAGCCTCATTTTGTAAAATATCTAAATTTTGAATAAAAAAAAAAGTGCACAGAAAAATGATTGGATGTAAATATACCACACAAATAGCAATCATCTGTAAGACAGAGGATTACCGGTGATTTTGTTTCTTTCTTTACTCTTTCCTATATGACCCAAGTTTTCCACAAAGTGTGTGTATTATTTTTATAATTCAAAAAAAACCTGGTAGAAATTTAAAAAAAAAAAAAAAAAAAAAAGCAAAAAACACCAGAATCTTGGGGAATGTGCAGACTTCTCATGAGAACTTCAAAGGACCTTGGAGGCCACCCAGTGTCAACCCCACCGATGACCCCAAAATCCCCTCGGGGACCTCCCGATACACCTGTCAGACAGCCTCGCCTTAAACACTGTGCTTGAGGAAACCCCATCCCTCCCTTCTGTGCTTCTAAGTGACTTCCGGTCTAGGAAGCTTTCACAGTTACCATTTTATCTCCCCACCACGGCGCTACGGGGGTTGCGGGGGGAGGATGGGAAGGGCAAGTGCGATTATCCACATTTTCCGGAGGAGTGTCCCGAGAGTCACACTGACTCCCCGTGATGAAGTGACTTGCATCACAGGTCAGTAGCAAAGACCAAACAGAAAGCCAGGTGTCCTGTCTCTCAATGGGAGGCTGGTTCCATCCCTCCGCAGGATCCAGTGTGTCGCTCCGTACAAAGGTCTGCCCTGGTAAAGCTAGAACTCAAACCCTTCCCCGTGCTACCTCGGGAAGATGCGCCTGGGTGTGCGCTCCGTGCTACCCTCCCGCCCGGAGTAGGGCGAAGGTGACATGGACTCAGAGAGGTAGGGGACACCAGTGACCTGCCCTTGACGCATCTCCACTCAGGAACACGCGACCATATTTATGAAACGTTGTTTTCATAAACTGCTGGTTGTTCAATAAGGCATAAAATAGCCAGTATAAGATAGTTATTTGCTCTACAAAATCATTTTTGCATCATGGCTTCAATGTCAGAGCAGTAACCGCATTTTGTTTCGTTTCCTAAGAGACAGGATACAGTAGATTAACCGTTGAGCTCCACATGCAGAGGTCCCCTTATTGCCGTCAGCAGGCCGGCCCCATTCTCTCCTCGCAGCCCAGCAGCCCACCCTGGGCAATCATTTGTATGCTTGCGCGGCCAAGTCTGGTCACGGACCCGTCTGGATTTGTCAAGGTCACGAGAAAGCAACAGGCAGGAAGACAGCTTTCTTTGACCTTGGGAGGGCATGCCGACAGTTGGTCCATTTTAGATTATCCCATGTATACAGGTGGTCCCGTTCCCTCCCAGGGGCTCTCAGGCAGGGTGAACCAGACACAGTGGGAGTCATTCCTCTAGCTGGGGAGGTAAGAGAAACTCATGAGGAGGGAAAAACAAACCGGAAGAGCCAGTATAGACCAACTCCTCAGTGAGAGTTCCAAGGGATCTAAGTCACTGAGACTGCCGGCTTGGGTCTGAACAGAACTCTCTCAGTGGTTTGAGAACAGGAAGGGCACCGGCCATGGGAGCCAATGCTGAGGTCCTGCCCTGACCCAGCTGGCATCCTGGCTGGTGCAGCGGGGCCTCTTTCCAGTAGTGCCATCTCGGGACTCAGCAGGGGGCGCCGGCCACCCTCCTGAGCTTAATCCACTGGCTGCCGCAACTGGCACTGCCCTGGCCTAGTCTGGGGCCTTCACTGTCCCCTCGAGGGATGGGGCATGTTCTCGCCAGAGAAATGTCCAAACAGCTGTGCTTGTCCCTTCCTCCAATTTGACTCCTTTCCCAGAACTGACCTCAGGGATTTGCCCAAATGATTCAGAGAAACGATGGGTTGATTTAATTAGAAAGTTCCTCAAAGTGGTGTTTAGGTGGAATGAGCAATGGAAGGTGGGCTCTGAGGGCTGAGCCCGTGCCCGAGTTCCTGCCCACCATCTTGCCCACTGTGTTGCCGAATGTGGAAGGGGCCAGTGGCCACAAGGAGGGCTCCTGTTGCAAAATGGGGACACAGAGAGCTTGGAACATGTTTGCTAGCTCCAGCTGCTGGATCTTGTCTCAAGGCCCCTGAGCCCCAACCTTGCTCAACAAGTTGTCAACACAGCAAGTGACTTGCTGAGAAGGGCCTCACAGGCCCAGGCATGGATATAGAGATGAGGTCTGGAGCCTCTTTTTTTTTTTTTCCACTCTGTTCCTCAGTTTGTCCAACTTCCTGGAGCCCAGCTTATCCTCAGTCTGATTCTTTTCCTTGGCTGCTCAGAATCCAGCTACTTGACCTTTGCCAAGTGGCATCTCCATTCTGGGCCTCGGTGTTTCCATCTGGAAAATGTGAGAGTCAAGTCAGATGAGCTCTGTGGTGCCTTCCAGCTCAGATGTTCACTCTGTGGGTTTAGATGTGTCATCCTTTGGTCCAAACTATATTTCAAGAGTCTTGTCTCCTTCTCATATTCTTAAACTCAACTCTCTCTGTTCCTTGCACCCTACCAATCTGGACATAGGGGTCCTTTCTTGTTTCTTTCACAAAGTGTCTTCTGCTTTTACTTTCAAGAAGGGGAAGGAGGAATCTTGTATTTATCTAGGACACTCAGATCCATCACCCGATACCACTCTGCCATCTTGGGTTAGGTTTGCTTGGTCATTCATTCATTTGTATAGTCATTGATTCATTCTGTCACTCAACAATATCAATGGTGGGCATACTTTGTGGCTGGTGCTGGGCTGGGCAATGTGTATGCACAAGAGCACGCAACACCATTAGTGCTATCAGATGGGAGGTGACTTTCCATGAATGCTGCTTGAATCTGTCCTCGGGGGACCCTGAAGTCTACAGCATATCATTGGGAACACTACTTTATTTAAGAGTATTGCAAATACCCTTAATAACTAATTAATTTCTAGGCTAAGCAAACTAGAGTAGATATTACTCAAAGAGTGTTTAACCTAAAACATAGGAAAGGTTGTGCAAATAAACCAGGAGAAACCATCTGGATGTGTTTTCATTCTCATGGTGAATTCTGATGCCATGTATCAAGCTCACTTAGGAGATTTTAAGTATCAGACCTGGTATTAATGGGGTTATTCTCCTTTCCTTGGATTCAGTAGATCAAACGTGGAGTCAGACGCCTTCAATGACCTCTTCTGACTCCTGCTCCCTTACCCGTTTCAGACAGGGGAGACTGAGACCAGATGTGATTTCTAATGTGGTATGTGGTTGCTTGGAACACAGTTGAAGTGCTTCAAAGTCTTCTTTTTAGGAAGATGGCAAGTAGTGTTCAATTCTGAGTTGTCAGGAAGAGCCAAGGGACCCTCACTGTCCAGCTCCAACTGCTCCTTCTCTGCTGTGACCTCAGGCCCAAGAACAGCCATACCCCAATTCCATTTGGACCTCCATAGGATGCAGCAACAGAGGATGAAACCGTGGGAGGAGGCTTCCTCTTTAAGCTCTGGTGACTGTGTCCAGAACTCCCTTCACATACTTTTATTCCAGATTGCTGGTGTGCTCGGACCTTTTCAAACTGCCCGACTCTGAAGACAGGATTAACTGCTTGAATTCCTTGTTGCAGACTGGATTCTGCCACTTGATATCTTACCCTTTCCTTTGGAACTTCCTGGAGTCTTTACATGTTCTTGACGTCCGCTTTGACTTCTTGCCCCAAAGGCTCTTGAACAGGTGTCTTGTTTACGGAGCCCACCGCTTAGTCTGCCTTACTCTTTCTGCCCTGATGTCATCCCCCTTCAGTGTGACAATGACCATTCTGGGCACATCCAGACTTCCTTCTTGGAAAACCAAAGCACCAAATGACAGCCGTGTATGAGGTGTGGCTCAGTCGACAAGTGATTCAAGACACTGACAAGATCTCATTATTGTTTGCTCTTCTACTTACATCTTTCAAGCGTGTTTGAAAAAAAGCAAGAAAACAACACAATTTGGTTTCCCAAGTTGAAATGATAATGAAATTGCCTTTTGTTTTAGTTACTTTTTGTTTTTCTCCTATTTTGTCAGGCCTCTCCTCATTTCCCCCACCCCTTGACGTCTTCCCACCAACGATCTCTCTGGAAAAGAGGTCACCCCGGAGAGCTGCTCTCTACTACCGCCTGTGTCTTTCCAGATCTTTGTGTCATTATTCTTTCTGTTCTCGTTTATGGAAGACACAGCTAACGATGGTCTCCGGGTTTGGCTGAAAGGGCCAAAGTGGCATCTTCCTTCAGAAAAATTGTGCTTTGGTTTGTAGCTCCCTTTGCTCCCATTGCTATGCTTTTCAGTCAGCCTTGGCCTGTGGAGAGACAGACAGTCTGTAGGACTGTGGTCCCTTAAACGAGTCATAGCAGTGTGACTCAGTGCAGTGGAAGAACAATGAATGTCTCTTACATGCAGGGCATCCGGGGGAAAATGAAGCCTCCCCCTCACCTTGGGAGCCCTTCCCAAGGGGAAAGAGATGTCTTCAGAGAGGGGGGAAGAGCCTGAGGGTTCAAAAGAGGGAGTGACTTGTCTTTCAGCTACTTTTCACCATCTCTAGTCACCTCACTCCTCCTCCCATTTTTAAATCTTGTCTCCTCTTGGCTTGATAGACATTGTACTATCTTCTCTGTTTTTGTTGGTTTGTTTGAAGGTTTCCCTTGTCCATACATCTAACTGGGATTCCTCAGAGGCTCAGTTCTCTGCCCTCTGCCTTTCTGTCTATTATTCATTTGGAGTTCGCCTTGACCATTGCTGCTATGAGGAAAGCCTCAGCACCTCCAGCCCAGACCCTTCTCCCAAGTTCCAGTTCAAAGGCTGCAGGGACATTCCTATAAGTATATGCATTGCCAACCTTCCAATACCACCCACCAATCTCAAACCAAGCATCATGTGCTTTCTTTTTGTTAATAGAGTGCCACTTTCTTTCAAGATAGAAACTTCCGTGTCGTCTTGGACTCTCATCACCACCATCTCTCTGCTGCCTGTGTATCTAGTCAGTTGGCAAAGTTAAAGGGTCAGTATTAAGGTGGGGACTAGAACCCAGGCTTCAAGATTCCTAGGCTTTGCCTTTTTCACATACTGCCATATAGCATAGGTAAAGGTCTTTGGTTCTAGAAACAAATGACTGGGTTCAAATCTCCACTCAGCTATGCCGTTCGCAAGACCTGAACTTGGGTAAACAGTTTAAGCTCCCTGTGCCTTATCGGTAAAGTGGAAATAGTAATACTTTATCTTAAGGCATTGTTGTTAGAACTAAATGAAAAATATATCATAAAGCACGTAGTATTGGCTTGAGTCTGTCACCTCGATTCCAGAGCCACTGCTGACCCTCTTCTGGAAGTCTCCATACTCTGTTAAATCTTATCTAGGTTTTCTAATATGGAACCTTTAGAAGCAAAATTCTTTTCCTGCTCTGAGTCCCGTTATCTTAATCTTTCGAGAATTCATATCTAACTAGAGTTTTGTTTGTTTGTTTGGGGACCTTTTATAATTAGAGCAATTTAAGGGATACAGGATGAATAAGAAACCATTTGTTTTCAAGAACCTTACAGCTGAGATGAGGAGACAGCTGTGTCCAGCAATTAATTATAAGACGAAGCACTAGTTTAAGAGTTCAGATAAAGGTAGGGAGATCCAACTATGATGATGAGCAGAGCTTTGAACCTGAACATTTCTCATTCATCGTGTTTTCCAGTTCAGAATCCCCACATTGGAATGTTAGTGTGGGGTACGCGCATATAGTTATGGGGATTCAGGCAAATCGAACAGGGAATTTCAACACAGTTTCAAAAACAGAGTATCTGTTGATGTTAATACCTTGGATTAGAGCAAAGAAAGACAAAACAGAGAACTCTTTAGTAAGTACTTATAGGATAACTTCCAGAATTCTCCTTTGGTAGCATTGGCAGGGAAGAGCAATGGCACCTACTTACTCTAGAGTTCTACCCTATCAGAAAGTATGGGCAGATTGGTTTACATACAGGGATCGGGGCACTAGCATCCTCCCACATAGCCTATTTAACAACCTGCTCTTACTTCCAATGAATAAAAGATCTTGGTCATGTGCTGTCAATGAGCAGGGTTCCCATCACGAGCCGTATTGTATGTGCAGATTACTAGAGGAACACCAAGAGACTGGCAAATACATGAGGAGAATAGATTTCTGGAACCACAGGGGTGTCTAAGGGAGTGGGGAGAATCTTGTACCAATTGAGAAAGGGGCTGGAAGGGCTGTCATCTCTCTGGATGAGAAGAAAGGGAGAGGATAGAGAGAGGAAAGCCAGAGGTAGAAGATTGCCTAAAGACCCATGGGTCTAATTTCCCTGCTGACTTCTTAACCTAAAGGACCTCAAGCTTTGTAAATTGCTTTCTAGGTCAAATCAGTGTCCTTTAAAATCATCTCTAGGTATTGCCTGTCAATGTCTAGAGCTGACAGGAAAAGAAATATCCTGATACATAAGAGGAAACCGAAGCCCAGAAAGAAAAGGGAATTGTTCAGACTCCTCCCAATGGCCTAGTCCACAGTGGCATAATGAACACTACTTCCCTGGCTATTTTGTCTTTTGTGTGTGGAGAGGGCATAGGTGAATCATTGGTGCGCCTAAAGAAATGAAGACATTTGTGTATCTAAGACAGAGAACCAAAAGCCTAATTTTTCTCTTTGAAAGAGTGGCTAAGCTGGAGTTGCAAGCCCACTTTGCCTGACCTTTATAGCTTTGATAAAGACAACCTTGATTCATGATGCATGAGCCCGGGTCTTTGAAACCCATAAGAAATGGTTTGTTCATTGAACATGCAAACAAATTACTTTCCAAGGGCTGAAATCTAAACTGACATTAAGCTCTGAGAACATCTATATTTAATTATACATAAAGGCCAGAAAACAATTTGTATCTTAAAATAGTAAAATTAAAAGAGAAGTCCCACCTATGCGAATAATTTATTTCATTGCAACACTACCCTTCAGTTTTGCTGTCATTTGTCTAGATTAGCAGAGCTGGCTTTATCAGTATTTCCAGGACAGCCCTGAAATATGAGCTTAGATTGGAAATAAGCAGAGTGCCTCCCAGGGCACTGGCGCTATACAGTCAGGGAGTGTGTTGGCTTCCAACAAAGTCTGCCTCTCCGTAGGAGGAATAATAATGAAATACAATCTAAGATCATATATTTCTCTTAGGACAGGACTTAGGGGTCAAAACATAGTGGGAAGAAACACAGGCTAGAAAGCACAGAGATACGGATCCTAAGTCTGACCCGGGGCAGAATCAAATGCTAATCCACTCTGACCCTCAGGTTCCTCATCTATAAATACAGTGAGAAGCTTGGATCCAGTGATCAAGTTGGAAGAAGAGGGATAGAATGTGAAATGAAAAACATGAATCAAATAAAAATGGCTGGACTATTTCTAAATATTCTTCAAAACTCCCCTCACCCCCCCGCATAGTAATCTTCCCCTTCAATTGAGCATAGCCTGGAATTGTGGGAAAAGCACTGGACCAAGGTTTGGGACATCTGGATTCTCATCCCATCTGATTCTTGAACTCTTTGTGTTCTAGGTAAAGCTCTTTCCCTCTCTGCCTCTCAGTTTCCCCATCTGCTTCGTGAGAGATTATGGTCCTCACTGGCTCCCCGTCAGCCGGGCGCCCTCTCGATCCATCCCTGACTGACTCAAGCAGGATCTCTCTTGGGGCAGGAAGTTCTGCTTTTGTACCTCTCCTTTGGTCTTTTCAAAGAACAAAAGGTGTGTCTCAGGCAGGAGGGCGAGGGGCCTGAGTCACGGTCTGTGTAGTGCCCATGTGGCAAACCACAGAGACCGCTGTTCTGAATGTCTGGGTTGTTGCCATGTGGGTCTTTCTCGAACTGTCCAGGAACCTGATTAACCTCATTGATGCCTGTTTGTTTGCATGTTTTCAAACATCCCCTCTCTGGTGGTTTGCATGCTGCTTCTCAAGACGTGCCGAGGACATTGGGGCCAGCTCGAATTCTTTGTACCGAGGAGGCCAGGGCTGGGTTGCTTCTAAAATGAAGATGGGGCAGGAGGGAGGGCCACCCATTGCCTACTTTTCTCTCGGTTCCTTTAGCACACCCAGAGCCTGACAGGCCAACCGTGCTCGCAACCTGGAAGCGAGGCCCGGAATGGCTTGGCCTGGATTTTTTTTTTTATATAAAGTGGCAGCACGGAGAGCTTAGCAAGTGCTGGCTGCTTGTCATTAGGTTAGTGGCAGCCCAGCGTCAGGGAAGAGAATCTGAACCCTGAGCTGTGGGGGCCGAAGACCCAGCTGTCACCCCAGCTGTCACCTCGGCTGGCCTTGACGGACCTCGCCCTGCTTTCCCTAGTTCCCTGGTCTCTCAGCTGAGGGGGCTGGGCTGATCAGTTGCACCTGTGGGGTTCGGAGGAGGTATCCGAGGAGGTATTCAGAGAGCTGCCTCAGGTGGCAGGGGGGCGGGGGGGAGGGTGTGGGAGGGGGGAGCAGGCACCATGCAGACCCTTCAACACCTCGCTGGGGCCTTGGGGCTTTGCAGGCCTCGCATTCATGTATTCGAGGTCAGTGGTTCCCACACTTTGCGGTATTGGGACTCCTTGATGTTCTTAAAAATCACTGGGGACCCCGAAGAGCTTTGATTTATGTGGGATCTAGCTGTTGCTATTTACTATGTTTGAATTTAAAATGGAGAAAATGTCAAAACCAGGTACTAACTTATTTAAAATCACGAGAAGTCACCTACTACATAGTAATACGAGGAACATATTTTTATGAAAAATCACTGATCTCCAAAGCAAAAAAAAAAATTATTAGTAATATTTTCTATTTTGTAAATCTCTTTGATATCTGGCTTCATAGAAGACAGATGGATTCTCATATCAGTGTCTGCTTTCGAGCTGTTTTAATATATTATTCTCGTTGAAGTATGTGAAGAAGGTCTAGCCTCACACGAACATCTGCTTGGAAAAGGGAGGACCTCAAGGATCCTCAGGGATGGGTTTTGAAGATAGCCAGTGTCCTCATGCCACACTTTGAGAACTGTTGCTCCACATGAATGGTATCCCTTGGAGTTATACAGTGCTCATCCTGTGCAACGATACATAGCGGTTCTGCTCTTCCCCCTCTGCCTTCACCCCATCCCCTCTTCAAACAGAGCAACTTGGTCTTTATCTGTTTTATATGATAGAGGTTTGGGAGGCTTTTGTTTGAAAAAAGGATTCTGTTTCTAAAAGTGTTTGAAACCCACCCACCCCAATCTTAGGATACTGAAGACCCAAGGATTTGAGAGGTGATTGGGGTCATTGAGATCGTTTCCCTGGGCTTCCTCTTCTCTGATATTGTGAACCTCCAAACTTTGAGGAGGGGGATCTGAGATCATGCCTCAGTTCTTCCCACACAGTAACATGTCATCTTGATATGGACAGTCTCAGCTCAGAAAAATGACATCATATGGCTTGGGAGATTTAATGCCACCTCAGCATGGAGCTGACCTGCCAAGGGAGTGACACAGGCTGGAAGAGGAGTAGATTCACTGTTTGCTGAGCTGTCTGATCACTGGGGGGTGGGGGGAGGGGGTGACAGGCCCTAAGGGCAAGTTTCAGTGATATACTTATATGTTGTCATCTTTAGAGCTAGACATTCATCATCATTATTTATTTCCTAGGTTTGTGTCAGATCTTTATTCCAGGGGACAGGAGCCGGTGCCAAATATCACAGGATCTAAGTGCCCTCACAACGCATTGACACTTCTTCCAATTTCTTGTCTAATAGAGAATGCCTCACTGCCAGAATCATTATTGATTTCATGTCATTTCTTTCATAAAAATCATCTCCTGAGTTTTGCTGGGTTTGGCTTATAGCTAAGAATGTTCTCCTCCCTCTTCTCTTCTGGGCAAGATGCTGTGAATCCCACTGCTGTGGGTCAGATGACGGTTCCACAGCGATCTCTCCAACCTGCCCACTTTCCCTTTAGGCTGTGACCAAGCACAGAGGTCCTCCCGAAGCTGGAGGGGGAAGGGAGAGCGGCCTCTTCTCTCTGGTCTCATTTGCTTTGTTGCTTCCACCAGCTTAAGCATTAATTAAGAAGCCCAGCCCCAAATGCCTAGCGCTAGGGTCAATCATTTGGGCTAATTGGGTGTCTCCAATTTAATGGAACTCTTCTCTGGAGTAAGAAATAAAACTGAATCTCTGAGAGAAATTGGAACCCTTACAACTTGCTGGTAGGAATGTAAAACGTTGCAGCTGCTGTGGAAAATGGTTTGGCAGTTCCTCAGAAAGTTAAACATAGAATTACTATATGATCCAGCAATTCTACTCTTAGGTATATACCTAAGAGAAATGAAAACACATGTCCACACAAACACTTGTAAATGAATGTTCACGGCAACATTAATCATGATAATGAAAAAGTAGAGTCAACACAAACACTCATCAGTGGATGAATGGATAAACAAAATGTGATGTATTTGTACAATGGGCTATTGTTCAGCCATAAAAAGGTTTAAAGTGTCGAACCAATGCTATGATAAATATGAACCTCAAAAACTTTATGCTAAGTGAAAGAAGCCAGACTGAAGAGGCCATGTATCGTATGATTCCACTCCTAAGAACTATTCAAATAGGTGAATCCAGAGAGACAAAAAGCAGATTGGTGTTTGGCAGAGCTGAGGGCAGTGTGAAAGGAGTGACCACTTAAAGGGTACGGATTTCCTTTAAAGGTGATGAAAGTGTTTTGCAACTAGATAGAAGTGGTGGTGACACAACTTGTGAATGCACCAAACGCTACTGACCTGTGGACTTTCAAGTGGTTAATTTCGTGATATGTGAATCTCATGCCAATAACAACAATGCAAAACAAACAAACAAAAAACCACCTGGATACCTGATTGCTGTCCTTTCTTGGGCTGGTTTCATTCCTGAATGTCTGTGGAATCAGGAACCCAATCTTTAGCCATGAACTTGTCCTGAGTGGAAAATGGGCTTAGCAGACCTTGTAGGTCCTGTGGAGCTACTGTGTATGAAGTGTGGCCTTCCACACAGCTGCCTCCCCTGTTGGCTCTTGGAAGGCAGTGGCTATGTCCTGCTCATCCTGGCCTTTTGAGTGCTTTAACATATTCTTGGCATGCCAGAGACATTCAGTAGATGTTTGTCGATCGAATGATTGGATACGTCCGTCACAGCTTCTCATTCATCTCCATGTACCCCGACAAGACTGATAAGAGATCCAACACAGCTGATGCCCAGGACAGATGCTGCCCAGGACAGACGCTGTAGACTTGTCTAGCGTGTAGGGATGAAATTGTTTTGATGCATTTTTTTGGAAAGTTTGGATATCTATGCAGTGGGGTGCTATTGTCTATGAAGAGGAATGCAGTACTGATCCATGTTGTAACAAGGATGATCCTTGAGAATGTTCTGCTAAAGTCAAAGAAACCAGGCACATGAGACAATGTATTATATGATTTCATTTACTTGAAAGTTCCCAAATAGGAAAATCCGTAGAGACAAAGTAGATCAGTGGTGGTCAAGGCCTAAAAGGGATAGGGGGGTATGGTGGTGAGAGTCACAGCATGCTGCTGGCTTTCTTTTCGAAGAGATGAAAATGTTCTAAAATTGTGGTGATGACTGCACACATCTGTGAATACGCTAGCAGCCACTGATTTGTCCACTTGAAGTGGGTTGTGTGGTTTGTGAATTGCATTTCAGCCAAGCTGTTAAAAATTTAGATATATGTTGGAGGAGTGAAGAATAAATGTGAATCCAAGACAGATGTGTTCTTGTTTGGGGGAGAGATCTCCATCCAAGACCTAAAATAACTTTCCTGATCTATTCAGAGGGTTTCTCCCGAGAAAGATTCCTTTACATTGGGCTTCCCTTACAGCATCAACTCATGGGGGTTTCTAGATCATTACCTACCTGATGAGGGGCTGAGGGCAGAGTAGCTTAAAACCAGAGTGTGAAGGGCAACTGCCAACTGTTGGGAGTTAGAGACTGATCAGAATGTATGTCCCTGAGAAACCGGGATTCAGTTTACAGGAACCCAACGACCTCGTGGTTTCCCTGCTGCCTCTAGGAGAGACACCACCCACTGCCCCACCCCCATTTTGATCAGGAGGAATGAACAAGCAGCCTAATGAGGTGCTATTTGGACAATTAAAAATTCGGCAAGCCCAGCTTCAAATAAGTTCTTCCTGATTCTTCCTTCTACTCTTGGGGACTATCCCTACTACTGCAGTGCCTATCAGCCTTCTTGAAGGAAGTGACACCAATTTGCTGCTACAGCGCTCCCACAGTGGGGCTGAGGAGAGTTGTGTGTGGAGATGGGCAGTGCCTGGTGCTACACTTAGACTTCACTGTTTCCCATGCCTTAGACACCCAGAAACTCCCACAGCATCATCGCCACTTAGCTGACAGCTTGGAGCCATGGTCCATGGCTCCTCAGATCCCAGGCAGGGAGACTCCTCTCCTAGAAGTGAGCCCATCAGTTCATGTGTGTGCGCACATGCACGTGTGCGTGCGCACATGCACAGGGATTACAAAACTGCCAGTGGTTATGAGGAAATTGATAGGTTATTCGTGTGTGCCTTGGGTCCCAAGGCCAAGGACAGGCCAAAGGTGCTCTCAGGAAGCCAAGAACCAGGACTGGACAAAGTTTTGTTGGACGTGGGTTTGCGGTTGGGAGCTCACTTACTTGCAAAAAAAATGACCACATCATTTGGCAGTTGGAGGGAACTCCTTTCTATTTGGCAGATGACCACAGAGCAAGAGTGAGCCAATACATAGTTAGAGGGTGAAAAGAACATAGGCTTTGGGGTCAAATCAACCAAGTTATCCAAAAAGCTGTAGGATCTTTGGCAAGTGGCTTCCTGTCTCTGAGGCTGTTTCCTCACCTGTACGAGGAGATAAGAAAGAGCATCTTGCAAGATTATTGTTCTCATTAAACAAAGAGCCCAGGCCTCATGCCTGGATCTCCCGCTGCTGGTTCTCAGCTGGCTCTTTGACTCCCATCCCTGTAGCCCACCCATCACCACTTGTTAGATGGCCAAGGGGAGAGCAGCAGCACTATGGCAGTAGGAGACATGTGACCTTGGATATGTCCTTTCTCTCAGGACCTATAAAATGCAGAGGTTGGGTTTATGTTCTCTAAGAGTACCTTCCAGCTTTGACAGGTTTCTCAGCTACATCGAGGTCAAATTGTGAATGCCTGGCTCACCATGTCTGAGGACCGGCTCCATTATTTAGCAAATACAATTCTTTCCCAAGGCAACAACTCTCCTCTTACCACCATAAATTACACAGACCTTCTTGGAATGAGGCACTCACTGTAGCCTCTTCCTGGTTTCCTCCTCTCCCTCGTTGGTCATCTTGGACCTTCAGGATTCCGTCTACATCAAATTTAACCATGTTTCTCATAGATTAAAAAAATACAGGTGTAAGAGCAAGAAACAGCCCTCACTTCTGCTCTGGAGTGAAAGGCCCGATATGCCTGCCAACCTGGCCCACCCACTGCCACCCAATTTATGTCCCAGGGGCACAGCACAGCTGTGGTGAAGACTTACCGCGGGGTTTCATCTTCAAATGAGCTATGACCTCTCTTCCTCATGTATTCAAGTGCTTGGCACTCACAGCCTGCAAGTTTATCCTGGAATTCAAAATGAAAAACGGTCCCATGAGAACCTTAAAAAGAGGCGAGCAAGGAATCCCTTCTGGGAGCTGCAAGGCTGGTGCAGGAACTGGAGGGCCACCCGGCTTGTGGGACAGGTGGTCTTGGCCAGAGAGCTTCTTTCTGCACCGTCACCCTTCCTCAGTGCAGTGGGGAAGGCATCACATGTAGAATCAGGGCCGACTGAGTATTCTCTGGGCTGTACCTGATTGACCTGTAAGATGAGAAGAAGGATGCCTGCCTCACAGGCACAGGACATTTTAGGGGCTGATGAGCTTGGGTGCTGGCATCCTACAGCTCTGGATTTGAGTTAAGACCTGGGCAAGCCCCCTCAGAGGCTCCATGATGGTAGCAATGAGTGTAGACTTTCATTCAGGATGAGATGAGATCATTCCTGTCAAGTGCATGGTGTCTGGCATATAGAAAGCTCTCGTTAAGTGCAAGCTAACAGTGTATGATTGTTACGATGTGCTGCTTAGGGATCATTTCCAATGATTCTAGAAAAGATATTCCATGTACTCCTCCCGACGGTTTGGCCATCTTGTCTATATTCTATATTCTTTGGAGCAGAAGCCCACAGGGTCTTTTTTGGTACCCGGTTTCGACACATCCGGGAAGACATGAAATTAAGAATCATGTAATAAAAGGGGATCTGTGTCCTCTTGAAGATAAAGGATTTGCCCTAATGGTGGCTCGCCACCTTCACCTTGAAAGATGTCCACAGCCCACGAAAATGTTGAGTGGGTCACAATGTTTCCAAAAGCAGCATATCCATTAATAGGTAAAGCTGGGCTTACTTGTTAGTTTTTTTTTTTTTTTTAAATTTTTAAATTTTTCTTGGTAAAGATTTTTATTTGTTTATTTGACAGAGAGAGATAGAGAGAGAGAGGTCACAAGTAGGCAGAGAGGCAGGCAGAGAGAGAGGGGGAAGCAGGCTCCCTGCTGAGCAGAGAGCCCCATGCGGTGCTTAATCCCAGGACCCTGAGATCATGACCTGAGCTGAAGGCAGAGGCTTAACCTGCTGAGCCACCCAGGCGCCCGTAATTTTTAAATTTTCACTCCAGTTAACATACAGTGTTATGTTAGTTTGGGGTATGCAGTATAGTGATCTAGCATTTCCATCCAACATCCTGTGCTCATCAGGACACATGCTCTCCTTCAGCCCCCCCCCCCTGTCTTCCCCCCACCCCCTACCGCCCTCCTGTCTGGTAACCCACAGTGTGTTCTCTAGAGTTAAAAGCTGTTCCCTGGGGCACCTGGGTGGCTCAGTCAGTTAAACCTCTGCTTTCAGCCCAGGTCATAATCCCAGGGTCCTGGGATCGAACCCCACGTCGAGCTCCCTGCTCACCGGAGAGCCTGCTTCTCCCTCTCCCTTTCCTGCCACTCCCCCTCCTTGTGCTCTCAATCTCTGTAAAATAAATAAATAAAACCTTTAAAAGGAAAGTCTGTTCCTTGCTTTCTCTCTTTTTTTCTCCCTCTTTTGTTTCTCTCCCTCATTTGTTTCGCTTCTTGAATTCTACCTATGAGTAAAATCCTCTGGTGTTTGTCTTTCTCTGATTTATTCTGCTTACTTAGCACTGATTTTTAACAATGAAGTCCATTATACAGATGTTTCAATTGCTAGACCCCAGACACTTAAGTCTTTGGGACTATCTGGATAATGAGGAACATTTTTCACCAAAATTGTTAGTTATATTCCATTCAGCAGGTTTGATCGAGCGCCTGGTTTGTATCCTCTGTGAGGTGTTACTGGAGATCACAGTTTTGTTGAGCAAAATGAAACAGGTTAGAGACACCCCAAGGAAAGTGGAGGAGCTGGGCTTCATAGAAAATTCTATTGACTCAAGAGCCTGTGCGCCCCTCCCCTCTAAGAACATCACCCCTCCACTGACCTGCCACTTCACTCTTCCTTTGGGGCTGGCTCAAGGAAAGGTTCAGGCCAAATCCATCAGCTCCTGCCATACTTGGACTCAGCATAGATGGAAGCTCCTTGCTGAGAGTAGGTGACATGTTGGTCCAGAATGATCCAGACTATACCATCCCACCTGTCTCTCTACATTCTGATCCCATTAGTGACTCAGTTGAGTATTTCCCGAGAATGATCTCGATCCTTAGTTTTGCACTTGTTAAATCATTACTCCTTAGGGACTTTTTCATGGTGTGTATTTTAAACATGCTACAATATGAACAAAGCAGTTGTATCTTGCGTTGGCATCTTGCCATCCTTTGTGTGTGTCAGCATAAAATACGTGGGGTTCAGTAGAATAGTAGCCCCTTATGGAGCTGAATGTAAAAGGTAGAGTGGAAATCTTCCCTGCCGATTTGAACCAGCGCTGCACTAGCTTTCACTGTAGACCTTCTAGAAATCTGAAATATGGAAACAAAATGAGACAAAATGAGCAACACGCACATACGTACATTTATATTTCTATTCGAAATGAAACCTTTTCAGGCCCTTATTAATACCAAAATCTCTAAGAGATTCTTAACGGTCTGTCTTTCCTTCAAAGACAAAGTATATATGTGATCAAATTGAGGAAATGCATTGCTGGAAACTTCCATACAAATGCAGGTGTTTGCATCACCTGGAGAATTCTAAAACACATTGAAAAATTGCTGTCAACTTTCAATTGATGGAGTCAGGCTTTGTGCACCTTATTTTATAATTCAGACATCATGAGTATGAATGCTTTTCAGGACGGAGAACAAGCCAGATTTTCTTTGATGGCCTTCCATTTTTGGGGGGGGTGGGACAGATATTTTGTTTAGTTTGTTCAGTGGCAAAACATTCCTTTCCCTGCTCTTTGCAAGACTAAATTGTCAAGTAGGTGCTTTAGAGATTCCTTCAGAAAGAATATATTGTGACATAGCCAAGGACAGATGAATAGTTAAACCCATCTCCCACCCAAACAGGAATCCCTGGGTCTCCAGATTCTTAATTAGATCAGCACTAGAGGGCACTCTTATGATGCCAAAATAGGAGAATTTTTACTACATACTGGCGGGCGAAGGTTGGGGTGGGGTGAGGGGGCCTGTTCTGTAAGGAGCTGTAGACAAGGAACAAAGGAGAAAACATCCTATCTTAGGACGGACTGGCTGGCCAACAGCAGAGAAAACACTATTTTGAAAAGCCTGTTTTAACAATCTTCCTCATCAGATCCACTTTGTTTCCCAAATGTGATTGGTATTTTTGGCAATGCAAGACCCAGGTATTAGGCATTATTTCTCAAATGAAAAGAATGTAAGAATCACTGATTATCACCACGTGATGCGATAAAAGTGCCTCTAGGCAGAAAACAGAACACGAGAGAGCAGTTTAGGAAAATGTGTTTACAATTTAACAGCCACTGAAAAAGAAGAATTTAACATCCTCGAGGGGGTTCATGGTTGTGTGCTTGGGTCTGGAGTGTAGTGTGGATGCCTGCTTGCCGGCTGTCCCCAGGTGGTGGTGCTCAGTGGACCTGGGGGTGGGGAATGCGCTCCCAGAGGACGGACCCAGAGGCTTGGGCCCGCTCTTGGCTCTGCCACCCATGTGTTCTGTGATCTGTGGCAAGTCCCTGCCCCTGAGACACCAGTGGTCCCAACAAGATTACCCAAAGTCATCCTTCAGTGGCTCAAAGTCTGGGGTAGATGATCACAGGAAGAATTTCCACTGTCATTTATTTATTGGCTACTTGTGATCTAAATCTAACCATGGGATAGAAAGTAATCCATGCTCTCAGTAGAGATGGGACCCAAAGGATTGGCCAGCCCAAAGGGCTCAGATGCCCATGTTAGCTACTTTTTTTTTAGGTTTACTGCCCAGTCCAAATATAGCCTTAGTTACCACATTTAAGCCATCTTTAGCGCCCGCCCTCCAAAAATTGGCTTATTACACCCAAGTGAGGTAGGTGATTCCTGTCTTGTGCGCTGGGCACTGGCCAGAATCACTCTGGCGTGCCCTTGTGCAGTTTTCTGAGGAGCCAGTGGGTGGTCTGGTGATCTGATGGGAAGAAGGGGCCCCTGAAGACAAACTAGTCCAGTCTGCCTTTGGTCTCAGAGTTTCTAAGAACCACTCAAGAGTGTTTCTCTCTAGGCCTCTGTAAGAGCCCAGGCTATACTTCCTTGGAATGTTCCCGACTGAGTCAAATTCCTTATAAAGTCTTAAAGTGTTATAATGAACAGGGGCCTTTGGGAAAGCACTTAGTCCAGCACTTTTACTGTGTAGACAAGGAAACGGAGAGCCATCTTTCCTGTGGGAGGAGGCCCTTGCCAAGGATCACACAACAGAGTTGTCATGGGGACAGCTTTTTGACTTTTAGTCCATGCCTCTTTCTCTTACCTTGTGCTGCCAGTACCTTTCCCCACCCACAGTGACTCCAGGGAATAAGAGACCAGTGGCTATTAACCAAAGTGTTTTTGATAGAGCTAGAATAGCTCTATCATATATATTATATATGTATTAATATATATATGACACATACATGTGTCATATATTGCATGTTGTATGTATTGCATTGAGGTGGTATAAATGGAAGGGACCAATCCTTATCAAAAATGTGTCCTCTCGGGGCACCTAGGATGGCGCAGTCGGTTGAGCATCCAACTCTTGGTTTCAGCCCAGGTTGTGATCTCAAGGTCGTGGGATTGAGCCCCGAAACGTGCTCAGCGTGGAGTTCTGTTTGGGGTTCTCTGTCCTTCTTCCTTGGCCCCTCCTGCTTATGCTCTCTTTTTTCTCTCTCTAAAATAAATAAACACCTCTTTTTAAAAATGGGTCATTTCTAAATGTTCTAGGACTGGAGACTGAATCATTAAAAGGTCATTTCTGTGGTTCTGGAAGACTCTGTAGTCAATACTGTTGCCCAAAGGCCAAGGATAAGATTGAAATCCTTGTCAACTGGAAGAGAATGTAGGCCAGGAAAATGGTCCTGGAAGCCAGGTTTAGTATCTTGGAGGAAGAGGACTCTGTGGAAGGAGCAGTCAAGACAGACCCAGGAAACCTGGCCTTTTACCTGTAGGTGTCATTGGACACTTGGTTTGAAAAGCCGGTTCTGTTCCCAGAATAACAAGATGTAACAAGACGGCGTAGTGACGGGGGTTGGGATTCCTGACACTGGTCTGCCATAAATTCCTATGCTTCTGGACCATTTTCTGACTTGTCTCTTCCCCAGATGAAAATAATCATGCATCAGAGTTCTTGAGTCCTGTCTATGGACCCCCTGCTCTGCTCTACTGAATTCCATGCCTGATGCCTTCTAATCCTTACATTGGCCTTTCTATACAGGTTATTTTCAGGTGCTTTCTGCTCTGTTGGACCAGCCCCTTGCCATACTGGTTGTTCAGTATGTTGAATGTCATCACTGGTGTGGGCACAATACTTGTCCCCATTTTGCAGGTGTGGGAGTCAAGGCTGGGAGCTTAATGCACCTTGGCAGGGTCATGCAACCAGACTCGAACCCAGTCTGTGCACTTATTCTGTGGTCCCTCACCATGTCTCAGGCTTGTGTGTAAGCAAAAGTTGAGGCCAAGCATTTTAACTCAAGGAACGAAGACAAGTAGCTTTTTTGCCTAGGGCCTTAAGAAGCACTGGAGCCTTTCCCCGTCTTCTCCATTTCTACCCTCACCCCCTCACCAGTTTGAACAGGAATCCTTTGCCTGGGGCCTTTTGGCCATGGGCCCCTTTCCCATTTAGGGAACCCAATATAGCTTGCAGAGTAAGCTTTTTTTTTCACTAGGATATACTGTATTTGACCTTCAAAGACCAAATGAGGATGTAGCCCAAGGTCTGCACGGAGGTGGAGGGTAACTGAGCAAAGCAAACCCAGATCACACCCAGGATTGGGGGAGGCATCCTAAATGGGGCAAAAGGTGGGAAATCAGGGGCCCAGCAACTCATGGTATGGGGGCTGTCAAGAGGGTGAGAAAACCAATCCAGTGTTAGAAACTAGAGTGGGTGAATGGACCATTTGCTTGGCAGCTCTGCCACAGGGATAGGTAATTGGTTCCTACAGAGTGTATTATCCACCACAGATTTGCAATCAGACCAAAACAATGTCGGTATGTTTTTTTTTTTTTTTTTTTTCCTCCAAACTACCCTTTGCAAAATCGGAGCATCTGTGTAGCCTTTATCTGGGAGTGTGTGGATCTTTCTGCTGAGATTGACAGCAATCACCAACAGCCCAGGATCCTGGCAGATGAAGAAGCTGCATAAGCAGAAAGAGAAATGGGGGGGTCAGTTGTGCATCAATTAGATTTTCAATTAAGTTTCCTTGTGTAACTTTTCTATCCTAAAGAAGTGGCCATTGTATATTTCACATAAACAAAGCTGTTTCCCTGGACAGAATGATGATCAGCTGCATTTCAACACGGCTATTACTGTTTCGGCCATATTCCCATTTATGCATCGGCTCAGAATGCTGGGCTCTGGGCTCTTAGAATGTTGGGCTCTCTCTTAACTCCTAATAGCATGTTGCAGCAAGAAAAGGACTAGAGATTGCTGTATTCTTAACAGATTTGGCGCCAAAATAAATGATGAAACTATTAGAGAATTGCAGAAGAGACTTTTGCCCATGATCAAAGGAGTGTTTGGTAAAACTAGGATTTAGAAACCAGGTATCCTGATGTTCAGGCCAGGGATCTCAGATTTTTACAGCTTTCGAAAGTTTTCTACATCTTCATTTGGATCCTTAATATCAAAGTGAATAGATAGCTTTATTAATTTTTTTTTAAGTTTCTGAAGCCCTGGGCATCTACCCTGAGAATATAAAGGCCAGGGGGCTGGTGTTACCATTGGAGGTTTCCAGTTAGCATGAATCACCATGTGGATTTCCATGGCCCCTGCGTCTCCCCCAGTTCCCATTTTTCCAATGATTATATGTATCCCCTTCATTTTCGTCTTTTCCTTTCCTTGTTAATTTGACATTTAGGCCGTAGCTGTTACTTGAGGAATATTTAGTCACATCTTCTCAAACCCCAGCCCCGAGGTGGTTACTCTTTGTTGCTTCTTGTCTATCCAGTGAAGACTCTATCTGGGTCATGGTCATGAGAACTCCTTTTGTCCACCACCTGCTGTCCTAGGACATGACATGCCGAGGGGTGATGAGCCCGATCTCAGAGTGCCACCCAGGCTAGCTGTCATAGAACACCACAGCATACAGTGAGAAAAACTCTTCGTGTTTTTACAGCATTGCCAAATGCAAGCATGGGGAGTTCTAAGGACAAAAAATGGCCCAGCTGTAAAGAAGTATTTCAGCCTTATGTTGGGGGGTGGACTTCCACAAGGCAAATTTGCTAATGCAAATAATGGCAGCCCCTCCCATCAAAAAGAGAATTCTTTCTAATTCAGTTGTTGAATCTGATGCCATTGGATATGTTCTTTGTACATAAATAAAGACATAAAATGGGGGAGAAACTTTTCTAAGGCTAATAACATACAGTACATTTCTGTGGAACTTTTGTCCGCAAAGATGGCTTAAAAAAAAAATCTTCCATGAGATTATAAATTTCCTGAAGGCAGGGATTTGTGTCTGTTCTAGTCACTGCTGCTGCATCCTCAACCCCTATAATAATGTCTGACACATGGGAAACACCAAACTTGTTTGTGATTTGTTTAGTAAATGTATTTGACATACAATATTTGAGATGTACTGTGTTCATTTAATACAGCCATGTATACTGTAATATGATTGCCATTGTAGAGATATCTAGCATCTCTGTCACGTTATATAATTACCTCTTCTTTTTATTTAAAGAGCCCTTTTAGGGGCACCTTGGTGGCTCAGTCAGTTAAGCATCTGACTGGATTTCAGCTCCAGTCCTGATCTCAGGGTCCTGGGATCGAGCCTTGGGGTCTTGGGCTCTATGCTTAGCAGAGTGGGCTTGAGATTTCCTCCTTCCCTCCCTTTGCCCCTCCTCCACTCACACTGTCTGCTCTCTCTCTCCCTCTCCCAATCTCTCTCTCTAAAATCAATCCATCAATCAATCTTTTTTTTTTTTAAAGATTTTATTTATTTATTTGACAGAGAGAAATCACAAGTAGATGGAGAGGCAGGCAAAGAGAGAGAGAGGGAAGCAGGCTCCCTGCTGAGCAGAGAGCCCGATGTGGGACTCCATCCCAGGACCCTGAGATCATGACCTGAGCCGAAGGCAGTGGCTTAACCCACTAAGCCACCCAGGCGCCCCAACCAATCTTTTTTTTTAAGAGCCCTTTCAAAAGATTCCCTTCAAACGCCTGGGTGACTCAGACAGTTAAACGGCTGCCTTCGGCTCAGGTCATGATCCCAGGATCCTGGGATTAAGTCCCGCATAGGGCTCCTTGCTCAGTGGGGAGCCTGCTTCTCCCTCTCCCTCTGCCTGCTGCTCTGCCTGCTTGTGCACACACTGTCTCTCTCTCTCTCTCTGTGTCAAATAAATAAATAAAATCTTTAAAAAAATAAACAAAAGATTCCCTTCAAGAACATTCCCAAAAAATAAACAAAAGATTCCCTTCAAGAACATTCCCAAAGAGTGTATGTGTGAGTTTAAAATGGGTTCATAAAGTTAATTCATTTTTTCTAATCAATATGCTTTTCCTTTTTTTTTTTTTCTCCACCTTTTCTCCCCATGACCTTTGATTCACTTCTGATGACTGCCCACCCTTCTGGTTGATGCACCTGTAACGTCTTTTTGGATCACCCTTGAATATTCCACTTCTGGCAACCTGGATTCTCAGGTAAGGCAGTGAACTTCCAAAAGTCTTCTCAGTGCAATCATCAGGCAAACTTTCATAGGCAGTTGAGAAATTTACATAGAATTTTTTTTTAAATCTCAAGAGATAATAGTTGCCCTGATCGAGTTAAATGTGGTCCAGTTCCCATATAAATCAATTATGTGCATACTTCTATTATTTGAGGATTTCTATTAGTGCAGTAGAATGAAAATTATGGTTCTGGAATGTGCTACCTATTTGACTTTGGAATTTCCTAGTACTGAGAATCAATATACACCTTAATGGTTTGTTTGTTTGTGTTTTTTGTCATTTTTTTTTTTAATTTTTCACCCAAAGTTGTGTTACTTTATGTTCATGAGGCTGAGTGCAGTGAAAGAGGTCTTAGCCTTTTTTCACTGTTTAGGGAAACTAGGTCATGGGGTAGCTCAGAACATTCTAGATTACTTCTTTCTTGCGGCTGGAATGGAAGAAGAGCACATCGGGCCCTGGATGGTAAGTCAGCTAATGGGTGTGTCTTGTCTACCAGAGCTTTTGTCAAGCTCACCAACTACATCACTTGTTTCTCATAACATTAGTTTTTCCCATAGTCTTAACAACTCACCTAACCAGGGAAGAGGGCCTTATCCAGGAACTGATGTTAAGAGTCTTACACTAATTCTCAAATAATGAGGCAAAAGCTCTGCTGCTGGCCAAGCAATTAAAAGTCTTTCTTAGCTTACTTCTAGAGGCTTCAGACATACCCAATGTGAAGAAGTGCTTGTCCCATGAAAATGTACAGGCTATATAACTTGCTTTGGGCACAAATGTGTTATTATATTGTGATACTCCTCGTCCTGGCTTAATATACAATGAAAGGCTAATTTGAGTCCACTTGAACCCTTAAATTAACAATTGACCCATGCACACATTCTCATTCCCTGCTAATATCAGAAATTCATGTAATAGAATTAGCATTTTGTAACTCTTAAGATGTATATTAAGAAAACAGCTAAGACTATTTTTTTTTTTTTTTTTTTTTTTTGCATGGAGAAACATTGCTTACTTTGGTGGATGACTTGCATTTGGGGAAAGGGACTGGAGGGATGATTTATGTATCACTGTGTGTGCACTTTGAGTTTTCATCTTTTCGAAGAGCGTCAGCAAAGTCTAATCATTCTTTTCCTTCGGCTATCTGTGTTTCATATATGACTGATGATATCAAAAAAATATCAGAAATTCCTCCTAGGTCGTTTTCATCAGGCGTTTCCATGTTAGTGATGCCATAGCATTTGGTTCTGTTTGGTTTTTGGTTTATTGACCTTTGTGTTTCACTTAGATCGCCATCACTTGAGGGAAAGGGTAAGGAAAGAGCATGACCGAGTGACAGATCATCTTCAGCCAATAGCCTGCCAGAGGTCTGGCTCTCGCATTGTCTTGCCCATATGAGTCCCCTGATTCCTAATCCCCCACTCCTGGGGAGGAGCACATAGGGAACAAAGTGGAGGAGTCATCCATGAGTTGTTTCCTTGTGGTTTGGGAAACTGGAAAAATAACACACTAGCAAAGCAAAATGGCAAATGTTTATTATTTTAACTCCTCTCTGACCAAGTTCTTGCTAGCACCTGGTTTTACTGTTCCTTTAACAGGTGGAGGATTTTTCAGATTCTAGATGCAGCAAGGTAAGTGAAAATGTATTTTTAGTTTAACTGAACCCCAGTAAGCTAGAACAAACAGACTTTAGAATCAATTATTGGTTTGATTGCAGTACAATGAATAGTTTGGTTTTGGCTTGGACAAATTCTTTCCCGGGCTTTTTTTTTTTTTTTTTTAAGTTTAAATCAGCTGAAACAAGCCAGGCATGTAGTTTCAGGTCTGTAAAGCTGACCCAGTGCAGAAGTGGGATGGATGCTCAGGGCCAGCACCCCAGACAGTCGGGCAGTGGGTCATTAGCTCCTTTTTCTCTTTGCTGAAATAAGATGACATGGTAGTTTTTGCGAAGAACACGCCACCATCGACAAAGTGTTTTTCTCTGTGTTTCAGGCATGCCTGCCTGTCACTAGGCTGGTTGGTGGTTTAGGAAACAACTAGGTCAGCATTTCATCGAGGGAAAAAAATCAATTATTTGAAAACATCAGGGCTTTAAAAGTGTGTAAATATGGAGCCTTGCAATGTAGAGTAACCCTAGAGGTGAGGGGCCTTTATGACAAGAACTCTGCAGCAGAGCAAATTCTAACCAAACACAGCAAAGTTCGTAACTGCAGGGATGCAGAACACAAATGTTCAAGAACACTCCAGAACAGCAGCACCTTCGCAGTACCCTCATATCGCAACCAGGGCTAAAGAGGGTAGTGAGAATCATTAGCTAGCTTGTCAATGTGTGCACTAGTTGCTTGGCATGCAGGTTTCTAAGATCATGATGCTCACCAGTGCTATATTTGGACTATTACAGGTTTGTTGGCACCAGAAATATTTACCATTGTCTTTGCTTTCTCTTCCAGTCCACTGAATTCCCATCCTAATACTCCCTGGCCTAAAGGGTTAGGGAGCAAAAGTGGTAGCCTTGGGATTCCTCCACAAGGGGCTGATTCTCATTCAGATAGAATTGATGCACCACTTCTTAAATGCCCAGTTTGGCTTTCAGGAGCTGAGCTTCCATATTCTCATTAGGGCCTTGGTGGATTCAACAGCTGAGAATAGTAAATTCAGTCTTTAATTCTGTGGTCAGATTGCAGTTCCTTGGGATAAATGGTATTGACCCACATAGACCCCTAGTCACACAATATGAGTATGGGAGGGCATTTAAAGATTATAGTGGGGTGACTGCTTAAGCCCCATCTCTGCTTTGAGCCCTGATTTCCTTATCTGTAAAGTCAGAGAGTAGATGATCAGTGAGATAATGGCCAATAACATACAGTCTATTATCCCAGGAATTGCTTTAATGGGGGAAATGTTGAGAATTTTGTTTTCATTTTTCTTTAAAATTTACTGCATGATAGAAGCACGTATCTCTACCGGTTTTGCTGTATCACAGAGTGAATCTTGATGTGCTCTGTTTTGATTATGGCTCTGATGAGTTTGACTAGAAGTCATTGTCAAAGCAATTGATGCCTACTCTTTGTTTATGAGAAAGGAAGAAAGGTATAGATGGGGAGATGGAGAAGAAACAGCTTTGGTAAATGTCACTGGGGCCATTTTTAATGCTGGTGGGCTGAATGATACATGAAAACCATTTGCAAGGCTAGGATATTTTTCAGCCACTAGTAAAATAATAAAGTAACGATTCATTTGGTAATCCCCACTGCACATGCAGTTTGAGAAATATACAAGATTATGATGATCTCTGCCTCATAATTAACAATTTGCATAAATGCTTGCTATTATTTAGTTGTCTGAATGGATTCTGTAATCCAGGGAAAGAAGGGAACAATCAGTGGAAGCCATCCCAAATGTCTTGTATTATTGCTACACACATGCACAATTAACAGTGATACTAATTGTTTCACACCAGAACCTCATTTGTTTTTCTATAGACAGCAAAAACATTAATTGCCAGAGTGTCACTCTCTCTCTCTCTTTTTCCTACAGCCAGCCATATTATAAGGTCTGCAGTTGCTTGTAAGCAAATGATTTGGCTGGATTTTCAGTGTATCATTCTGTGGTGGAGTTTCCAAGTGTCTGTTTAAATTAGCAATCAACAGTTCGAACAACCAAAGATGATTTTTATAAGATTTTAACTGTTGGCCTCTATGCATTTAAGGAAGAAAAGGGTGCTGACATACCAACCAGTTCTGCTGCTGCATTTGACATTCCATTCCACACTCCATACTCCATATCTTTAAAATTATTGGCATGAGACACACCCATGAGAATCACAAAAGCTCGAGGCTGGAGGAGACCTTTAGATCACCTGTCAAATTCCTTCACTTTTCAAAGGAGTTGGACTGTCAATCATTTCGATGTCAGGAACAACCATCGAATCAATGATGCCCCCCACTTTTTTTTTCAACGTTTGAACCATTGGGAGCTATTATAGCAAATACATTTAAATGATAACAGGATGCTTTAGAATCCTATGGCTTCAGATTCTTTTCTAAAAAGCTGGATCAGATTTTTTAAAAATATGCCTCCGTAAGGTTACCCTAAACATAGCCATCGTGTTGACTGTATATGTATGAAGGGACGTCAAAGCACCTGGCAATGGGAGACCGTCAACCACTCTCTGCTCTTTCCTCCTGGTGCACAGAGGACCCAGCTCACGTCAGCATGGTGCAAGCGTCACTCCAGTGCCTTTAAAGTCAGTCTGTCCCCCGGTCAAGTCCTGATGCTGCCACTTTCTCACAAGTGTGACCGTGCATAACTTATTTAACTTCCGTGGCCCGTCAGATTCTGTACATGTAAAATGTAATCACTTTATAGCTTTGTTGCAAAAATTAAGTTGAGATCAGGCCTATCAAGCACCTGGCACTGTTCTTGGCAGGTTATAAGCCATCAGTACGTGGTAGTGGTTATTACCACCATTGTCTTGCAGACACAGTACAGTCTTTGGGGTACACACATATACACTTAACCACATCCGCAAGTGGGCACACGAAGTCCACAAGAACGACATTGGAAGTCTGCTTTCCTAATAGTCATTTTTGACCACCATGTTTCCAAATCTTCTGGCTTCTTCTGTGGCCTCAGTCTTCTTGAACTCTTTGAAGTTTCTGGTGTTTTTGCACATCTTCTCTAGCCCGAAAGCATTCATCATTTATCTTGGTTCACCTCTCTTCTTCTCAATGCTTCTTAAGTTTCCTTTGTTGGGATTTCTTTTAGAAGCGCGTGCACACACACACAAACACACACACTCACACAGCCTCTCCCTCCCCACTCATGTGTTTAAATGGAGCCATTTCCAAGGTCCTGTCATTGATCTGCTTCTCTTCTCTTGCTCTGTTCTCATTCTGGGTAACTTCATCTCCCCACATGGCTTCACCTTTCACCTCTACACTAATGATTCCCAAATTGACCTCTCCAATCTTTAACTCGTTCTGGAGCTCCAGGCTAACTCCAATTTCCAATTGCCTGCTGAGCATCTCCAGGGCAGGATATCCTAGGAGGCAAGTGTAGTCTGGCTTTTGTCATCCTGATTCAGGAGTACGGATGGGGGAATCTAGCTTCAAGAAGCAGGAAGAGTTGAAAACACGGAAGAAGGCCTGCACATTAGTTCCAGCAGATGTGAAAGGAGTCTAGGTTAAGAAAGTGGTTCAAAATGCATTTTCCAAGGAAAGCGAGACAAGGTAACTGTGTCTTTCTGTTACAATGAACTTGGAGATGTAAACTGCAGCTCAAACTTTAAAAGTAAATGTTTTCTAGGGATAAGGGAACAGCTTCCCTAATGAAGATTGAGTTCAATTTTTAGGTGCTGGAAGGCTGGCATGTTTGAGGGAAATGTTAATTAAAAATATCTTTCTAGAGATGATTTTTATGGTTAATCTAGCTTCAGGGTATTGTTACACAGACACGCACGCCAGGAGGAAGGATAATGTATTCAACCCGAAGGATGAGCATGTGGGAATTTGGAGAGCACGTGCATGCCTAGATAGGTACACACACGTTGGGTCAGATGGGCCCAAAATTTTTGAATGGGTGAACATAATTCTATCAGAAGGTAGATATTTTTTTTTCTTTGATTCATTCTGAAAGTATTTATTGAATACGTGGTAGAGGCCATGCTGTCTGTGGACCAATGGGACTGTGAATATAGAACATATAAAGCATCTGTCTTAACTTCATAATACATTTTTCTTTAGATATATGCAAGTACACTGAGAGTTGAATTTGGTCTAGAACTATCTGCAGCATGTGACAGACTGTTCGATGACTATAACCTTGCGGACAATCTTAATGAACAAAGAGGAACTTAAGGGAAATAAGACAATGCTAAAGTGGGGAAAGAACATGCATAAATTCGAATTAGGAATTGATTACTTCCTTTAAATTTGGTAAATACTGAATTACTTTGGGGTTTTACATTTCTAGCTAGCTTTCAGTGTTTCAGGCCAGAGTAAGAATGATTGTGTTGAACTCTAAAATTTATGTAGAGCAAAGGGATAGACAAATTCTGGTTAATTCTTATTGTATTCTTTGTAATTCTTTGTAGAATTCTTCGTAAATGAGCTGTTCTCACAGCAACTACTGAGCCAGCTTGTAGCTTCAGCACAGGGAACAGTATTCCTTTTGAAGAAGGATGACCCCATTCCTAAAATTACTGACATCCTTCTAGTTGAGTTACCACCCCATGGAGTCTTCAGAGGCCATCTTAGCATCCAAATTGTAATGGGCTCTGTCAGCGGGTGAGATCTTGGCCTTCATGGTGTACCCCAGTCTCCTCTTCTGAAATTTAGCTTGACCTTTTCCTTTTGTTTGCAAGTCTTAAATCCAAGTGTTCTTAGTCCCAGTTGTCAATTTTAATGTCTGCTTCATGATCATTCTTAATTCCCAAGATCCTTGTGGCATCTGTAATCCTGAAAACCTACTCTGATGCCCCCAGAGTTCTTGTTATGGGAATTACATCAGCACCTCTTGCCTTTGGAAACTCTTATAATAATGCTGCATATATTGCCTGGTGTTATTTTTTTTATTTTTGCTCTAAAGTAGTTAGAAACATTGGTATACTTCCCTTGTGATTAAAAGTAAGAATAATAAAACCATACTTGAATTTATAGTCTTGGATGTCTTTGTTCTTGTCATTTGTATCAACCATAGTCTGACTTCTTTTACCTTGATCATATTTATTCATTCAGTATGCATCTGCTGAGTACTTCATGTTTAAGCACTATTCTAGGCACTGGGGACAATAAGACAGACACAGTCCCTATCCTTGTCTGTCTTTCTTTCTTTCTTTCTTTCTTTCTTTCTTTCTTTCTTTCTTTCTTTCTTTCCTTCTTTCTTTCTTTCTTTTTTAAAGTAGGCTCCATGCCCAGCATGGAGCCCAATGTGGGGCTTGAACTCATGATCCCAAAATCAAGCACCTGAGCTTAGATCAAGAGTTGGACACTTAACTGACTAAGCTACCCAGGTGCCTTACTGTTCTTGTGTTTCTTAAGGGGTATACAACGTATGTTGGAGGGAAACTGAAAATAAACAAGTATACAAGTAAATGAATATGCTAATCTCAGAGAGAGATAAGTGCCATGAAGAAAATAAAGCAAAGTGGATGGATGATGATGGGATGGGTAAGGAGTGATCTGGCTGAATTTTGCTCTTTGCCTATGTCCATGTTGTACAGACCTCACTATTACTTTGTCTGGGCCCTTTGGTTTCCTCTATTTCATAGTAGATTTGATACTAATTCTGATTTTGCTCTTTCTGGGTACTCTATCCTTGGGACTACCTTCCCCTACCTAGTTCTGAAATAGTACCCAATATACCCTCTTATTAGACTTTTCTTGTCCTTGTCAGCATTAGAATTTGACAGGTTCCTCCCTCCCCTGTCCTAGAAGGTCAATGGGCTTATTACTCCCTTAATGATATTTCACTTGATCACTCAAGGCATTTTTTGTTACTCAGACAAACTACCCTTCAAAAGAAAAACACGAGCATTGAAAGTTAGTAATTATGGTGGCATTTGGCTTTTGTCCACTTCTGCAGAGGGAAGAGCCCTGGACTGGGAGTAGGAAGACCCAAGTGCCAGTCTTCACCACTACAAATGGTCTATATGAGTCTGTTTTTTCACTTCTAAAACCGCTGTTCAAAGTCTGTGGTCCCTAAGGTTCATGCTAGCTCTAAAGTGGTACAATTAGTTGTTTTCAGAGACACGGGCCAAAATTTCTTTCCAACAGTCTGTGTGATTTTGTAAAGTGGATGTGTAGGAACATTTTCTAGTATAATCAGAATTGCTTAGATTAAGCATAAGTTTTCCGGCAAAAGGCAGCTTTACAATTCTTGTAAATGTCACAAGAAGTTAAAACATTGCTTCTTGTTTTAACCTCTGCCAGCTAGGGCAGCAATTTAACACCACAGATGCAACCGTCAGCTTCTTAAATGTGAATATCTGAAAGTTCACTGTCTTTTCAGCTTGCCCACAGGAAAGTTTCAAAAAGAACCAAATACCACTAAAATGAAGGAAGGCATGTTAAATTGTCTTCAAAATGACATGAGGCGTGTTGCCCTCTAGTTGAGTCAGGTGCCAGGAAAAGCACGTTAACCCTTAGAGGGCCACTTCGGATGTTTCCAGCCATCACTGGGCCATCTTTGCCGGCACCTCGGTGAAGCTCAGTGAGGAACTGAGGGACAAGTTGGGAGGTTTGCCTTACCTGACTTCCCCACACCTTCCTGCATCTTCTGCCCTGGACTTTTTGGGAGAAAATGGGGAAGCAGGAAGCGTGGCTGCAGAGAAGGCAGACCCGATAGGAAGTCACCACCATTACAAGGGCTCTTGGAACTCTCATGTCTGTTGGCACTCTTCCACTTCTGATTCCAGCACTCCACCATGTTCTGAATACAGCACGATTCGGGGAGTGCTGTCTCTTAAAACCCCAGAGAAAAGCTGGCTGTTATTTTTGTGGCAAGGGAGTGTGAAGGAGAAGAGGATCCAAGAGGGCTTAGAAACTCCAGGAAGTGCCTGCATAATTTCTGGTCACAGGATTTGGACACAGAAGAGGAAAAGAGGCTTATGGGAAAAGGTGAGGAGGGAGTTCCCGTAGGGCTCCAATTTAAAAGGCCGTAATGTTGTGCAGGTGAGGAAACAGATGCCCACCAAGACCAGGACTCACCTAAGTACACGCGGTGAGTGGCAGACTCAACACAAGAGCCCAGGTCAACGGCCTCCTGTTGGGCCCCTTGACTGGCGGTTGCCTATACTAACTGCTCTTGGTTGCTTACTTTTTTGTTCCCTTCTGCTGTTTAATCTTTGGTGCTACTTCTGTTCACAGCACTTGTAATTCATTATTCTCAAAGAAATATATCAATGAAGGTGAGCGAAATCCTTTAGCAATAGGTAAAGCATGTTTTGATCTGGAGGGTTTGGGGTCACTGATAGAAGAAGGTGCCATCGAGGAGAGAGTGGCTGGATTGCAAATGGAGCCCAAGACTCAAGATTCACTGGAAACAAATGCTGAAGGGAAGACTGTGGCTCTAGGCTGGGGATCCACAGTCAAACGTATACACCATTGCTTTAATACCCATTTTTTATTACAGCTGGAGCTCATTCTCCATTGAAAGATGCAAAAGTCTTTGATTTTAGGTTCTCAGTTCCTTAAATCCTTTTCCCAGGTATATTTGTTGCCTCTGCCTTATCTTTCTATTTCACTATTCTAGATTTTTTTTTTTTTTTTTTTTGTCTGCAATATCTTCCATGCGTTTGGTCTCAATGTCTTCTCTGGGGCATTTGTAATATAGCTACATTTCACTGGAGATCTTATGTGCACATAAAATGGAGAACACTATTTCACAAGTTAGAAATTACTAGATTATTTCTTTCCCCTTCCAGAGTTAAAATATTTCCTACTTGGCAAATGGCCCCTCTTCGAAATCCTAAAATTGCACTAGGAAAAAAAAATGACTGTCACTGTGTCACTATGGGGCTCTCTGCCCCTTCCCTTTCATTGGCTTATCGTCCAATTTGCTCCATTGATTTTTTTAGACAATCAGAATTGCCTCATCATCCAGACACTGAAATTATAAGAGCCTTCATCAAGGCCTTATGTGGTTTGAAAACTTTTCAAACTTTCATACTTTGGGTGGTAGGTATGCTAGAGACCGTGTGTAAATGGCATTTTGGCAGCACATTGGTCTTTCTTCTCATGGCTTCCACAATTTCCGACTTGATTTCTGCTCGCCACAGGGCACAGTTTACCTTCTCTTCTCTGGGAACTCTTGCTCATTTGTCAGGAGCCCTAAAAGGAGGCTGTTCATGGGCAGCCATGGAATGTCAGAGTCATCCCAAAGTGGCATAAATGGGCCTTTAAATGCCCTTTACTGATTGTTTCTGTATTAAAATGGAAATGCACAGAAGACTTTATGAAGAGCCTGTACGTAGTCTTTCCACCATTTTTTTTTCATATGAATTAACCTGACAACGTCACAGATGATGCATGAGGCAAAATAGTTTCTTAAGCCCACTGCAGCTTGTTTGCATGAAAAGAAATACAAGCTACAGGGAAGAAATGGACACTCTTTGCCTTAGGCCGGAGCCGTCTTCTGACTCACACACACATTTCCCATGATCGCCTCCTTTCTGAACCCATGCAGAGGAAAGGGGTCACCATGATACTCTTTTGCACAAATAGCCTTTCTTGACTAATTAATGAGAGTTACTTTCTGGTTCCACAGGAAACACAGAGGATTTTCTGAAATTCGTAAGAGTGAAATAAACCAAGAGAGCTCCAAAAAGTAGTTACTGATAACTGTGAGAAAATGGAATAGGATGGGTTGATGGGAGCTGTACAGTGAAGATCCTCCGCAAAGGTCACAGTGCTGCCCCAGTGAAGAGCCATGTGATTTCACACTTAGTGATCATAAAATCTAGTATTAAACCATCCACCAGAAAAGTTCCTCAAGCTTCATTGATTCCTTTTTATGTGAGCACCTTCAGTGTCTCTTTCACAATGCTAGTAAAATATTTATAAATAAAATACTCCTGAGGCTGATTTGAAATTCAGTCCACATGAACTACAGTTTAATGTGTGTACCTGAGCATTCCATTACTAATCTGAATGCAATGAAGTCAGAATAACTAAGGGACAGTCCCCATTCCAACCTTCCATCCTACAACAATCTAAAGCACGAGAACTCTGATTTCCTCTTCTCATGGAGGAGGTGTTTCCCATCTTGGCAATGAGTACTCTTGTTCATGGATTTTCATAATGTGCAATCATTGGTTGGTTGGCACTGAATCATATCAAGACCAGAGGAAACAGGTGATGGCCTTCAATAGATTTGGGGACACCAGGAGGGAACCTTCAACTTGGGTGATTATTTTGTACTGTGGTTGAAGGTTTACTATTAATTGACTAATCCATTCAGTCATTTCGTTGTCATTTGAGATGTATTATTTATTGAGCCTCTACCATAACCCAACACTATTCCTAGCGCTAAGGATTTGGGAACTTACAGTCTAGTGGTAGCTATAGACCATCCCAAACAAGGAAGTCAGAAAAGAGTGTCCAGATTGTGATCGGTGTTTTGAAGGAAAAAAGCAGTGTTAGGAGAACGCGTAGCCTTTGGAATAAACTCAGTGGGGACAAAATTTGTCCTTTGTGGGGTATGTGGTTTTCAGAATCATCAAAAATGATATGGAACCAGGTCTCATAAATAGAGTAGAAGATCAAATTGACTGGTAATGATTTGGGCCCCAAATGAGGGTTACACTGTAATTAATGTAATATTTCTAAGTGCCAATGAAATGTATATACTGTGCTGAGTAGTCATGAGCCCTTTTGTGGTTTTTGAATGCAGCAGAAGGATTAGGACAATGGGTATTGTCCTTCAATGAACATTTATGCGTCTGTAACTACCAACAGCACTATTTCCCTGACTCTCTTTAAATCTGGCCAATCCTTGTCATCACTAGCAAATGTACTTTATTATGTTGGCAAAAATTACCATAGGATTAGGAGTGGGGCATAAAATAAACATTTAGAGATGTCCCAAACTATGTAATACGTCTGTAATACGTGAAATTTGATGATGACAACTTATAATTCAGTCCTTTCATTTAAAATGACATTTCATTTATGCCATTTTGGATCAAATAAATCTGTAGAATGCTAATTACACCATTTGGATGACATAGAGTTGGTTTGAGTGTGGGAAAAGAGACAATGTTTATAAGCAACACACATCTTTAGTGTGATTTTAGTCCCCTGCTTTGAGAAGCATTAATCTACTCCTTGGGTGTTTACTTGAGCAACTGCCCTGCCAGACATTGTGCCAGGCCCTGGGGGTACAGAGGTGAGTCAGAGAGAGATCCTGCCTCATTTGCACTCACGGTTGGACTGGGGAGACAAATAAACATGATTGAATCCGAGGCATGCAAGTCCAAAGGTCTGCCGTTAGTTCCTCAGAGACTCTGCCCTTGATTGAGGTTGTTGGGTCAGGGCTTTGTGAGGGAACCAGTCTCTGAGTCGCTATAGCAAGTGATGGATCAGGGATGCTCATTTTCTTTGCTGCCAGTAAATCTCTTTGCAGCCTTGGCATCATTCCCATGCGTCCGTATTAAATCTATTTGCCATTTTTTCGAAGGCAGATCCAGTGGTGCAACCTAGCTTCAGAATAAGTAGGTCTTAGAGGGAATATTCTAGAGTTTCTCCTTGAATGTGGAATGACATGTGGTGAGGAGCCAGCTTTGCTTTTCATTTCCTTTGTTTCTTTTTGCAAAACCAGCTCCATTTCTAGCAGCAACTGCAGCCAAAAGCACAGATTCATTGCCTGTTTACATAAGACGGTAAATAGGCCTGAGTAGGGGATTAAGATAGCCCTGTCTTCTGGGAGCTTATAATCTGAAACAGACAACAAACTGGAAAGAATATCCATCACACCTGAAATGCTCATTTCCCTTCTCATATAAATTCAAAGAAAACAGAAAGTATCATGTCACATTCTACAAGATTTGTAAGGCCTCTGGAGAGAATTCTCTCTCTTTTTGTGACTTTTCAAGTTGAAAACTATTTTGTATATAATATGCAATAGATTATAGGGTTATTTTTTTAAAATTGGAGACGAGAACGCAAGAAATTTTCTTTATTTCTTTGTTCTTCTTTTTCTTTCTTTCTTTCTTTCTTTTTTTTTTTTTTAAACTATCAACAAGTTACATCAGAAGGTATGGGTCAAATTAAAAGTGGATTCTCAGTTTGCCATGGGGAAATATGTGCTGTATTTCAAATACTCTAAGGTCAGGGTCAACTTGGTGGTAGAAGAGGTATCATAAAAATTAATTTAAGAAATACCCCTTGAGATATTTGCTAGTTGTAATAATCCCACAGGTGAAAACAGCATCTGTAGAATAATGTAAGGTGCTGAGTTTGACCTTTTAGCAAAAGGAGATATTACCAAAACAAGGAGATACTACCAAAGTTTGGAGCTGAGGCGATAAAGCAAAGTAAGAGAAGCAAAGTCTTTACGTTACAAGGATGTGATCAGTTGTGAGAAAATGGCACAGAAGTAGGACACATGTCAGGGTGCCTAAGTGGTGCAGTCGGTTGACCGTCCAACTCCTGGTTTCACTCAGTTCACGATCTCCTGTGTTGTGAGGTTGAGCCCCATGTTGGGCTCTGCACTCAGCATGGAGTCTGCTTGAGTTTCTCTATCCCTCTCCTTCAGCTTCTCACCATCCCCCTCCTCTGCAATAAATAAATAGATCTTAAAAAAAAAAAAAAACAGGACACATGCAAACTAAGGATAATTTCCCCCAAACTTGTGTGTAAATGTGAGAGACAGACTGAGAAAGGAGCAGAAATGTAGAGCTAGAGAAAGACCAGTGAAGTAGCAAGAGGCTGAGCCAGAGATGGATGGAGATGGAGAGCTGAAAACTTAGCCAAGGGAGGATCACAGTTTGACTGTGCTGTTAAATTCACTGTGAGACCCCAGTTAAGTCAGTTCTCTCTGGGCCTTAGTTTCTTCAGCTGTCAAATAAGGGGGTGTGGTAGGAGATTATTCTGGAGTATTTACCAACTCTCTAGTTCTCCCCTGGGGGTACTAGAGAAATGAAAGGGCCCGTAGGTGAGTAAGCAGCAAATACACAGAGGCAGGTGTACAGACAGACAGACAGGCCAGCTGCCTGTCAAGCTCAAGAATAGGAGCAGACCAAAAATTATGGTGGGCCAGTGAACTGTGAATCATGATGGGCACCGGCCAGTGCCACGAAATCATCCCATAGCTTTAGCTATTGCCATGGCCATCTGAGGTATTGGCAGCTTTCCCTTGCATGGTGTAGGCCTTGATTTCTGGGGCTCACCACAGAGTCATTTTCTGACTGGCTTGGTCATCCCTTTCCACTGTAGGCTCACAAGCATAGTTTTTGAGGCTCTGTAAATGACCCCTAATGTCCAAATGAAAGGAGGGCCTTGGATATCAGGCTTTGCACATTGTGACATTGCCTCAGCTTTCCCATCGAACATTCTGTCAGAGGGAAGGGTGGAAAGTGAGTGGCTTTAGGGTGAGGAAACCCAAGTAACCCACCTTACATTTGCTTGCCCAGCTTTCTGGCTGGATACCTACCTGTCTGTGTTTCTAAAGCTCAACAGATAATTTTGAGCATAGTATGTTCCCCAGGCTTTGAAATTGTACCGCTTTTAAACTTTTGAAATTTTACTTGCAGGGTTAGGGAAGTGATGAGAATAATTAGTACTTGTCAGGCTTCCAGTTGGCGAATGACTTTAGTAAGGAGCTAACAATGTACCTAGTAGACAAACTGATTGCAGCTAAAAGGTGAGGCTTCGGGCAGGTTTTAGTATCTGGTCTTTTTTTTTTTTCCCCCTACTTTCATTAGTTTCTGCAAGAAACAAAACACAGCAATTTTTTTTACTTTGCTTACAATTTACCCTCTCCCCCTAAAATAAGAGCCCAAGAATTTAGCTTGAGTGTGCATGGCCTGACAATAGGTTCCCTTCCACATGAATCGGATTCAATGTCGATCTCTTGAGAAGCTTCTGTGGCATCTAGGACGCCATTTTGTATGCCGATCTTCAAATTCCAATTCTAGCAAAGATTAGAAGAAAAGCAACTCTATCAAAAATGTGTTTCAGCAGTGAAAGATGGAAAGAGAAAAACGAAACCTATATCATACCCAGCACTATAGGATTTCCTTGACCCTCTTTTGCCATGATGAGAACCATGGCTTTCACAGGTCAAGAGAGTCCTAACAACAAAGGCCGCGATGAGCATGATGGGTGAGGACGATGGTGAAGAGGCCAGGCCAGCTGCAAACCAGTTTGCACTTATACCATCTGGGTGATGGTGTCAGTTGGGCCATGTGGAACCTAGTTAGCCGGGATGCTGAGAGGCTGGGGACAGCCTTGGCTCCCTTGTGCATCTTCAGCCTCACTCATACAACCAACATCCTCCTCCACACCTCCACTGGGAAGCTTAATCAGGATCTGATACTTCATCTGCCCCAAAGCAAACTTCTGCTTTTCCCCCCCAAAAATGTGCATCTCTCAATCTTTCCCATCTCAGTAAATAGCACCTCTGTCCTTCCAGTTGCTCTGGTCAAATTCTTTGGTATCATTCACATTTCTTTTTCTCGCCCAGCCCACATCTAATCCATTAACAAACTCCGTCTACTCTGCTTTCATGATACAGCTGCGATCTGACCACCTCCACTGTCCCTGTCCAAGCCATTGACATTTCTTAACATGGGGCTGCTGTAAAAGTCTCCTGGGCTGGTTCCCCTGGTTCCACCACCAGTTCAGGGCAGGCTGTTCTCTTCTCAACAACCAAGCTGATGGTCCTTTTAAAATGTTAATTCACATCTTGTCACTCCTCTGTTCAAAACCCTACTGTGATACCCATCCAAGATGGAGGCCTCCCCAAGGCCTGCAAGGCCTTGCCCAGTCTGGCCCTTGTTCCCTGTCAGACCTTATATTTATTACTCTGCTCTGTGCCCATTCCTCTCTATTCACACTGGTCTCCTTGGTTTCCTTCACATATACCAGACCGGCTGCTACCTCAGGGCCTTTGCTCCTCTCCCTTGGCCCGGAAAGCTCTTCCCCTAGATATTGGCAGGGCTCATTCCTTAAATTAAATCAGGTCTTTCCTCAAATGTCACAGGACTAAGGTTGCCAAGAAGTCTGATTCTTAAAAAGAGGTCACTGGACTTAGCCAGCAGGCAGCCACTGCTGATCTTGCAGAGAACAGCTGCGTCTGGTGCTGGAAGAGGAGGCAGGTTGTTTTCTAACCATCTGCGCCCCTTATTAGACTTTGTGCTTCTTGAGTTCCCTGCTGTTGTCTCATTCACCTTGATGTCTCCAGCATCAGGCATAGTACCTGGCACCCAGTAGGCTTTCAGCCAGCATTTGTGGAATGAGGGCACAAGGCTTATTTTTAAACAACTGGTTTGACGAAAACACATTAAATTGCTGAATGTTGTGACGGCTGCCGCAGTTTGTTTCAGGAAACATGGTGGCTGAGATCATCCTAGCTCTCTCAGGGAGATAAGAAAATTCAGTCTCTGCTTGTGCATTAACTAACTCACTTCCCTTTGAAAATCATATACACACACACACACACACACACATATGTACATACATACATATATATGTATATATTGGAGGGTAGGGTCAGAGAGAGAGAGAGGGAGAGAGAGAGAATCTCGAGCAGACTCTACTGAGCACAGAGTCCAAATGACATGGGTTCCATCCCAAGCCCCTGAGATTGTGACCTGAACTGAAATCAAGACTCAGATGCTTAACTGATTGAGCCAGCCAGGTGCTCCTGGAAATTCCCCCTTTAGAGACAACTGGAAGTGTTATTTAGATTCATAAGCTATCCTTGGGGTTAAGCAAAATCTTAATGACTTGAGGAGTATTCATACAGTTAACCTTCAGCTGGTGGTAAAAAAAAAAAAAATACATTTAAATACATTTAAATATATTCTCCCCATAATTTAAACTGGTTTCAACCTTCATTTCCTTTATCTTCCCTCCTTTATTTAGCAGCAGTATTGAAGTTCAAAACGAGCATGGGAATGGCTTTTCTTTGACCTATGAGATCCTTCCCTGAACACTAGCTAAAGAGGGTTGGCCTTCCCCAAAACCCTTTGTTCCTAGAGCCTGCTTTTCCTTTGCTGTCTGAGAATTGCGTGTGGTTGCTCCTACAGCATGGGCTGACAGAGAGCTCTAGGTCAGTGGCTGGGAAGGCTTTTTGCCTGTAAGGGGAGGAAAAACAGGATGCCTCATGTGGCCAAGAATAGGTAGTTACTCTACCTCCTTTTGAGGTGACTTCACACCCCTACAAAAGAGGATTTTTCGGTGAACTCCTTCTGCTGTAAATCAAATGCATACTAGGGGCGTCTGGGTGGCTCGGTCATTAAGTGGCTGCCTTCTGCTCAGGTTGTGATCTCAAGATCCTGGGATGGAGCCCCACATCCGGCTCCCTCCCTGTTATCAGGGAGCCCACTTCTCCCTCCGCCCCTCTCCTGCTCCTTCTCTCTCTCTCAAATAAATAAATAAAATCTTTCTTAAAAAAGCAAATAAAAAATGCATACTAAATAGCTGTATGCCATCCAGATGCAGTCAACAAACATTCGCCGAGTGCCCATCGGCCTGGATGGGACAGAGACGGGGGAAATGCAGAGATGAAACACAGTCCACATACCCCCAAAGTGCCCACAGTCCACAAATGGTGGAAATAAAGATAAACATGTGGACAGATCTTATGATTCAATGTGATAAATCAGATCTGAACAAAGTGGAGCCAAGAGGAAAAGATTGATTTTGCCTGGGGCTGGAGAGCGGCCGGCAAGACACAAAAGGCAACAACTGTGGGTTTTCAAAGAGAAGCAGGAGTTTGCCAGGAGGAGAAGCTGAAGAAGCGCAGCCCAGGCAGAGGGAGCCTTTGTAAAGGCCCGGAAGCAAGGACAAGCACGCAGGGGTCTAGGAAGGGCAGTGCGGTGCCCTGTAGAAAATCTGTGGGGCTAGGGTTTTGTCGTGAAGGGTCTTGGATGCCAGGCCGTGGTGCAGACCTGAGTTGGTAGGCAGTCAGAAGCCATCAAATGTGAGCAAGCAGGGAGGGCTGAAATGGCTGTTGTGGCCAAAGCTCAAAATGGCGCCCGCACAGAAGGTGGGAGGGGAAGGCTCAGGGCAGCCGAGAGCTCTGACGCCCTCGCACCACCAGCACGCCGGCCGCACCGAGACAACTGTAAGCATTGTTCTAGTCCACGGGCAACATACGCCTGGGCAGAAGAGCTGCCATCCCATCGCTTATCCCCCTCACTGCCTGTGACCCTGAGCGTGGGACAGGAGCTCCTTGTTCCAAGGCAAAAAGCCCTCAGTAGGAGACTGTTTGTAATCATGCCTAAAATTACTTCATTATTGGAACCCGTGTTTGATCCGTGATGAGGAGCTGGATTAAGAAATCAAGTAATCAACCCCTGAAATTGTAACCATAAATTGTTCTATAAACATCCAGCTTTTCCCCCTGCCTCCCCCAGCCCGAGTAACAAACCTGGAAACAGATGCTCTTCCTGTTGTTTGACCTCCCAGAGGTTTTAGCGGGTGCCTTGGGGCCGCCCACGAGGCGGAGAGCCATGCCTGCGGGCCTCCTGCCCCCTCTCCCCTCACATATGGACCACTCATGTTCTGCCTTGTCAGACTGAGACAAGACACCCAGGGAGAGTGAACTGTTAAAAAAACATGCAACTTATTAAGATTCGTTTAGTGAAGGGGAAGAGGTTTACTTTTAATGAAACCGAGGAGAGAAAATGCCTGCAGTTCAAGATGAAGAACAGTTAGAGAGAGAATCCTCCGAGACTGTTGCTGTTCGAATGATTTGTTGGAAGTCGTTTTTGTCCTGAAGGTTTTTATTCTAGGCCAAAGGCATTCCAATACTACAGCCCATAGAGATACGTCTTTCTGTAAAACAACCTTAGGGCTTATTGACGTTTTCTTGTCTGGGACTGCACTGTGCTTAACCTTCCAGCCATGGAATAAGTTATCGTAAATTATAAGTACGGTCTAGATTTCGTTTTGGAAAGACTAGCAGAAATGAGGCAGTGATGTCCCGTGAAGCTGTGCAGGAAAATTGCAATGACAGTCTACTCTGTTGGGGCCCAGAGACAACAAGACAGGAGCAGCCTCAGGTGTTTTCTTGGATTGTTCTTCTGCCTTCAGGAGGTAGCAAGCCTCCCTTTTCTCCTTTGTCATCATTCCCAGCTCAAAACACTAGGAAGTCATAACAGGGAAGGGTCATTAAGGGTCCCTCCAAAACCTGCCATTTTACAAAATGAGGACTCGGAAGTCAGGTGACTTCCACTTTCTCCTCAGCTACTCCTCAGCAGAAACAGAGCTGCAGTTGGGTCCATAACCCAGGGGTTTGCTTTGTTAGATGACAGCAGGCCTTCTTCCACCCCTGGGGACCAGCTCCAGTAGCCCAGTAATTACTAACACTGGTTCTTTCCCAAAAATTCACTTGGACAAGTTGACATAAAGACTCATTTGACGCTTGGCATAACTATACCACCAAATAGAGGAAACACTGGCAGAGCGTTTTACAATGTGCACAGTGCCTTTCGCCATGACCTCTGGAGTATAGTTGCTGGTGTTATCAATGGCTTTGCTGGTAGTGTTTAAAATGATAGTGTGTTGTAGACTGGGATCCTTTTTCTGAAGAGGAGTTTAAATTGCTTAAAGCAAAAAAAGAAGACTGGCGAAGGTTTTCATTAATCTTGTCATTTCCAACAGAATCTGTAAATAAAAATTAAAATAGTCTGTATGTGAGACCAAATTACCTCAGGATTAGAATGGACTGAAGGTACAGTGAGTCATCATAGGAAACAAGGCCATAGAAGATTCTAGGTCAGGAATAAATGCTGCTAAAAGATTTCCAGATTCTTCTCTTAAACTCCCAGAACACCTTGAGAAGAAACCGTGGTCACTGAACAAAATGGAAGAAAGAAATACAGCGGTGCCTGGGGGCGCTCAGGCCATGATCTCGGGGTCAGATGATTGAGCCTCACGTCAGGCTCCACACTCAGTGCGGAACCTTCTTGACGATTCTCTCTTTTCCTCTCCCTCTGCCTTCTCCCCCTGTGTGCGTGCTCACACACTCTGTCTCTCAAATAAATAAGTAAATAAATATGACTTTGGGGAAAAAAGACATAGAGAAGGTAAAGGTGAGAGAGTGGGAAAGGGAGAGAGGAAGAGGCAGAGGAGAAACCTTTGTTGGAGATTGAAACTATAAAACGTTGTGTCTCTTTTTCCCCAACTCATGCATTCACTTGGGTAAACGGCTGATATCTGAACAATAAAGCACCTGAATCAAGCACTTGCAGCTTGGAAGTTAGTGTCTTGGGAAACTGAAGACTCTTTCCATTTCTTCGGGAACATGCTGATTTAGGGTTTTACATCAGAGTCAGCAAATTACAGCCCCTGGGACAAATCCAGTCCATTGCATGTTTTTGCGTGGCCTGTGAGCTAAGAATGGTTTTTGTTTCAAATGGCTGAAAAAAATTACAAACAGTATTTTGTGAAGCTTCAGAATTATGTGAAATTCAGATTTCAACGCCTGTAAAGAAAGTTTCGTTGGAACACGGCCACGCATTTATTTACGTGTTGTTTGTGGCTGGTTTGGGGGCTGCAGCGGCAGAGTCTGTGAATCAAAAATGCTTATTGTCTGGCCCTTTATGTGAAAAGATTCACCTCCTGCTTTTTTTTTTTTTAAAGACTTACTTATTTTAGAGAGAGAGACAGAGCTGGACGAGGGGCAGAGGGAAAGGGAGAGAGAGAATCCTCAAGAAAATTCCCCCACTGAGTCTGGAGCCTGACTCGGGTCTCTATCCCAGGAGCCTGAGATAATGACCTGAGCTGAAATCCAGAGGCAGCTACTTAATGGACTGAGCCAGTCAGGCGCCCCCACCTCCTACTTTAAATGGAAGTAGCTTCATGGTCTGAAAGGGTTAAACAACTTCTTCTAGTCTTAAATAGAGGGGAGTTAAGACACTGGGATATTCTCGTTCAGTACCATTTAATTCAATGACTTGCACTCTTTTTTTAAGATTTTATTTATTTACTTGACAGACAGAAATCACAAGAAGGCAGAGAGGCAGGCAGAGAGAGAGAGGAGGAAGCAGACTCCCTGCGGAGCAGAGAGCCCAATGTGGGGCTCGATCTCAGGACCCTGGGATCACGATCCGAGCCGAAGGCAGAGGCTTTAACCCGCTGAGCCACCCAGGCGCCCCAATGACTTGCACTCTTAATCGCCATATTGTAGAATCAAATTAGAAAAATGGAATCTTAGACTTACAATCAAACGAGAAATTGTAGGCTGTGGAGATACATCAGATGTTTAAATTTTCTAAAATGTAATATCAAGTTTCCTGATAATTCCAAATGAGATTAACAGAACATTTTTTCATTTGCCCTTTGTCATGACCTGCTTCATATAACTAGCAGTGAACAATTTGGGGTCTGCAGCTGTTTGAGGACACATTTTGTATCGATTAGCTGTAGCTCAAGCCTGAAGGGTTAAGTCAGCAATTTGAGTCTAAAAAAAAAAAAAAAAAACTGTGGTTTCTAATACCTCTGTAACAACAGCTTTGCTATTAGGTAGGTTGTGGGGATGGGCCGTTATTTGCTTGTACCAATTTCTGGCTAACCCCTCATCTAATCATTGTGGCTTCTTTTCCCAAAACACTATACAGAGCCAGGCTTTCCAAGCACATTTTGGAAAAATGGAAAAATGTCCTTCAGGCCAGAATTTAAATACTCACCTAGAGCTTTGTTCTGGATCTCATCGCTGAGGATGGAAGGGCGCTGATCGTGGCTTGGAACAGAGGCTCAGGAGAAAAATGAAAGGATCAGCACGGGAAGGTCAGGAAGGCACATTTTTCACACTGGGACATTCGACCTACGCATCATTTCTCATGCAGTTTAAGGACATATTTTGCATTGACTAGCTGTCATTGAAGCCCGCACAGTGAAGGCAGTTTTCTGCTTTCTGCTGCTTTCTTAAGCACCTGTGTTCGGGGCAGCTTAGATCTAAGAGAAAATGATGTCTTTTCCCAGCTAAGAGAGTCAGAGGCCTTTTCAGCTTCGCTTTTCCTCCACTGCCTCTTGAAACAAGATTTCTTTAATGGATATCGTACCTGAGCACTTCCCTGTTAGCTTCTTAGAGTTCTAATCCGTAGTTTCATACAATTATGACCTTACTTTATTTTGGAGCTCTGCTCATTTTGTACGGGTTTCTATGGCTCTCTTGCTTCAGGCTCCTGTGCAGTCAGGGAGAAAGGTCTCCCTCTCCCCAGCCCTTGTTTCTTAGGCTCCGCTAAAGTCATCAGAGCCCACTTGCTTTTGTGTTTCGGGAGGCTTGTCTGAAATCCAAACAGAGCCATCGGCTGATGGTCTAGTGGCTAGACCGAAGACTTGTACGAGGGTCACCGAGAAGGCCAGCAGGTATCTTCTGTTTGGGTGCTTTGTGTGACCACCAGTTTGAATTCCAAATGTCTCCCCTGAATACTTTAGATAGCATTGTTCAGTGGATAACCTTGAATGATTTCCAGTCGGCTGTTCCTTATCCCAAAGGAGTGTCACTTAGGATGAAGTTCATTCAGAGAAGTATTGATCCCTGAGCCATCACACCGCATCGATTCCCGCCTCCCCCAACAGAAGAGTGTCCTTCGTGGGCCAGGAATGTTCATGTTGCCTCTAGCTACGATTGTTTATTCAGCAAAGGCCTTCGTGAAACCAAACAACACTAGAAGGCCATGAGGCTTGCTTTAACAAACACAGCAGAACTTCCACATCCAAATGAACCCTGGCTCCCTGGCTCTCGCTTTCCATTATCCTGCTTCTTCTCAGGAGAAAGAAGTAAGTGCAAGGGCTCACACAGACCTCTGCTACCCTCCCCTAGTGCCAAGTTCCCCCAAGAAACCTGTCCTCAACTCCTATTCCAGGTGACCTGCCAGGAGAAAGGACAGGTGGAGGGAGAGCGTCCGAGCGACAGGGCAAGGAACCCAAGACTGGAAGAGAAGGGAGAACCTTGAATATGGTGGTACAAACAGATCACTTGTATTGATACATAAGGGACGCAGAAAGCCAGATTTTTGTGAACTTAGGAGTCCTTTGTTGCTCCCAAATGTGCCATGACTGAGCTGCCGGGGAGACGGAAGAGGACTCATTCGAGTGTCATGGAGTTCAGTATTACAGCTCAGTAATGTTTTGGAGAGTAGGGAACACGTGACACATGTTTTGTATCACTTAGAGCTTTGTCCTGAGCAGGTGGTCAGCATCTCATTGTTGAAACCCTAGTAGATTAGAGCTGTGAACTTGGACGTTAAGGCCTAGGCTGCTATGATGAGTAGGAAGATCAGAGTCATCATTACAGATTAATTATAAAATAATTGAATTCTTATAATCTGTCATTTCACATTTCTCACCATTCTTATTCCATGAAGTCAAGTAGAAGGACGGCCTTGTTTTTATTCCACATTTCATTTCCAGGAAACGAGGCATACGAATTAGTGGAGGGGACGGCCAGCGTGATGGCTTGAGACAAGAACCCCAATTCTCCAACTCTCCATGTGGTGCTCCTCTCACCAAGCTGGATGAGATCCGGGGCTCCCATCATTCACGGCCACTATTCACAAAAGCCTAGTTAATACCTCTCACTCTCTAATGAGATGCTTCTCCTGACTCCATAGACAAGCAGAGCCAAACCAGTGATGTCAGAATGTCGGAGTGAATTATTGGGCTTGTGTCAACCCAGGCCAGGATGAAAAATCACCCTGGTGAACTTAATCCAGGAGCAATCAAAGGGCCAAAGTTTTAATTAGTGAGACTAGTGATTTACATTCTCATTTGGCATCCTAAAACTCTGCATTCGTCTTCAAACTCCCACACTGCCCTGGCTGTTGTCTGACACCGGTTAGGATAGTTAATGTGCTTTTAAATAACATTATGTTTAATGGACCTTTGAAGGCACTGACATATGAATCTATTTCCTTCTGCATCATTTCTAATCAAAAGGAGAATGACACCAGAGTGCTGTAGCAAATACAGGAAAGAAACAGATTTGTTTTTAAGCAAACATAGCAGAACGAATATATGGGAAAATGGTGCTCACTTCTTCAACATAGTCCAGCTCTCCACATTGTAGCGTCGGTCACTACGTCTGACACCTGTAGCATGTTCTCATGACTTTGCTCGGTAGGGAGACATCTTTGTTCTCTGAGGGTGCATTTGGTTTTTGGAATCTGTCAAATGTCATCAGAAGGTAATTATGCGGTCCTAATTGCATGGTCAAGCCGGGCCCTGTAGTTGGGGGCTAAAAGTGAGGTGTGACAGTGCTTCTCACGTGTTTCCTAACTGTCCGTGGACAGAGTTCCCAGGGGAGAACTCTGGAAATGTGAATGCCAGCAGCCCCCTTGGAATCTGTATCCAGCCTTTTCAGGTAACAACTTTAAGAGGACCAGCATGCACTGATTATGATATAGACCCTAACTGGCTTGCTAAAGATACACTTTAAAGACTTTGTCACACTGCCTACACTGACTTCTCATTTGCCAAGTAACTCTGATCCTGATTCTCCTTCCAACAGTCCGGATGGAACTGCCATCTCTCATGAGTGTAATTTTATGAAAATCTAAATGATACCTCTTACTTGATAATGATTATTCCTTTTGACTCCATAGACAACCAGGGCCAAATATGTGCTGTCCAAATTCCCTAAGTGAATTATTGAGCTTGTGACAACCTGGGCTGGAATGAAAAATCACCCCAGTACGTTTAATCCAGGAACAATTAAAGAACTAAAGAATTAATTAATATGGGTTTTAATTGGTTAAGGTCTTAGAAGAGGGAGCCTTCTTGTTCACCCCAGTGCCTTTTTTAAAAAAATGTCCTTTTTGATTACAAGTGAATATGCTGCTGGGGAAAGTTGTGTGTTCCTTCCTCTGTTCCTTGGTAATCTATGGGCAAGAAGGAAACAAAAAGTGGTCTCCAAGCCTGCAAAAGCATCAAATCTTTGGATATGTAGTTCAGGTGATGAGCCAGTGCCCTGCCCTGAAGCACTGACAGGAGGCGTAGAAAGAAAATTGCCAACACAAGAAGAAGATGGTGATAACAAGTGATAGAGTTTGACAAGAGAGCAACGCCCCAGGAATCCTGAACAAACAATTAGAAAGAGGCCCAAGGGAAATCAGGAGAAGTGCTTCTCTGCAGCCTTTGACCAAGTCTCTCTAGCTCCCAAAAGAACGTCATCAGCAGATACAACTGCTGATGTGGGGGCAAGATCCAGACAGATCCAGACAGATGAACCACGCTAGGGAAGGAAAGTCATGGAAAGCCCCATGGCCACTCACACAAGACAACTCAATGGGAGCTGTCCTTCCTGCCATCTAGTGAATGGGTGGTCTGGGGACCCATTGGTTGAAGGCCCACATCCAAATGCGTGTCTCTGGGTTTTCTACCCTTTTCTCTAGCAGCTTAGATCACCAGGAAGGCTGCACCTAACTTAGCTACCTTCAGGTTGCTGCCACTGGCTTCACTTCTAATATGGGATCCTCAGCTGCTAAACATGGGTGAACCTGACAGTATGGAAAATATCCTCTATCCAACTTGATTTTTTAAAAAGTCTGTATAAGACACTGTCCTGTGGAAAACACTTCTGGATTTCCAGGAAAATCTCTGTTAGACTCAGCACCAGGAATAAGTTTGACTCTCCTGACGAAATGATACCCTTCCTTTTTATCACACATTGAGAAGGCTATTACCCAGCATGTTTCCCTTCTGACCTTGGTTGCTAGGAAACTCAAAGCTAACTCTACCTCTCAATTTCAGGAACCCTGCTGTCCAAGATTTTGAGAATAAGTCTCTCTTTTTGAAGCATTTTTTTTATTGATCCTGGTTTTCCCCCAGGCTCCTATTACAGGTGTCCTTTAGGCCAAGCTACCTTGAATTTGGGGTAGTGGTGGGTCATCAATTATAAGAAATACTGCTGTGGCCTCATCTGTGATGGTGGAACACCAGCCGGCATTCTCTGTGGCCCATGCTCCTAGCTCTGACTTTGAGCTCCCTGGAATAAATTCTGTTTGTTAGCCACGACCTCCCTTTTCTCACTGCATTGGATGCTTCCCCCCTATATAGATCTGTAATCATCATTTCTGTATCAGAAAAGAAGGGCTGCAAAAGCAGCATGGACCTTCCTGTTGTTGGTTTTTGTTTTCTTATCTCTGGAGCCAGTTGTATAAAAGTTCAAGAGGGAAATTTCCACTTAAACCAGAACCTTCCAGCATGGGGACTGCTGACCTGTGGCGATAACCAATGCTAGGATGGTTTTAGTTGGTGCCTTACTTGACTTTCAGCTTATGGCCATCACTTGACAGAATGAAAACGCAACTCTGCCCTGTCTCCTCATTTTTTGAAGGGGACAGCCTGTTCCAGAAGAGGCGTTTTTCAGGAAACAAAGATTCTGTCTTGTGTCCAGAAACCAAAACTGGGTGGGTCAAGGCCCAGGCCTGCAAGCAGCCAGCTCCCGCAGTCCACAGTAGGGCACAGGTTATGGATGGCCTTTCTCTAGAGCCATGGGCAGCTGGACACTGTGCTTTGACAGTGCCTGGCTGAGTTTCGACATCCTGACAGGCAGGCAGTAAAGGGCATGTCCCTTTACTTTAAAGAAAACTCCCACCCAGGACTGCAAGAGATGAGTAGAGCCAAACCTCTTAAGAGAAATTCAAAGAAAATAACAATGACAGAACTTTTTCAGAGAGAGAGGGTCATACCTTCCCTCCAGGGTTTCATCTCCCTCTTGAGTTTCTGGAACTGTAATGCTATACTGCCCTCCCCTGAGCCCTAGACAAGCTAAGAATATTAAAGGTAAATTTCATAAACCACACAGAAAACAAAAGAAGGAAAACATAATTAGCATAGAGTAGATGGGGTCACAAAATCCATAATTCAAAGAATCCCAGGGGAAATATTGAACAGTTTTTCAAAAAGCCCATTTCTTTTGTTCCTAACCCACAAATGATATGTTCATATCCCTTTTAGGCAGCTAGCTGGGTGCCTTTCCTCTAAATGCTATGTTTCTGTCAGGTAAATGCTGTCTTGTTTCCCTTTAAGAGTCAACTCTGCTGGGCGCCTGGGTGGCTCAGTGGGTTAAGCCGCTGCCTTCGGCTCAGGTCATGATCTCAGGGTCCTGGGATCAAGGCCCACATCGGGCTCTCTGCTCAGCGGGGAGCCTGCTTCCCTCTCTCTCTCTCTCTGTCTGCCTCTCTGTCTACTTGTGATCTCTCTCTGTCAAATAAATAAATAAATAAAATCTTTAAAAAAAAAAAAAAGAGTCAACTCTGCTTTCCCTGGTTGGAATCTTCTGTGCCACTTCTAGGACCCTCCCTTTCCAGATGCAGTCTGAAGCAGTGGTCTTCTTCCCATGGGCATGATGATTAGCTCACATTCTTGAGCCCTAGTGAAGATTCTAGCCCTTCCCAGCTTAAGTTATCTATCTCACATAGACTCATTCTTTCCACTTCATCAGTGGGATGTTTTAACCCATACATCCCCCAATGAGAGAGATCTGGAAATGGTTTAATATGGTTTAACATTCATGGCATCCCTTCATAGACAGTGTAAATGACAGGGTGAAGGGGGCCATTTTCTCACAAAGTTGAGGGACATAAGGAAGAGGGAAGGGTCTTCCCACAGCCTCTTCTCCCAGCTACCGATGAGGACATTTTCCACAAGGATTTTATTCTTTCCTTCATTTAGGCTTTCACCGAGGCTGGGAGCAGATTCTACAGGAAGAACCTGCCCTCTTCCCGGTGGCCCTCCCCCATTTCTCCATTTCCCCTAAGCCAAGAAGTCCTCCCAGGCAATGAGGCCTCGCATTGTGGTTTCAGTGTTTGCCGTAGAGCAGCGTATGGACACCCAGTCCATACAGGTTTGAAGAATTTGTCAAATGTTAAGTTGGTAGTTTGGTGGCCAGGGAGAACCAGAGGTTGGTTAATTCAAGGCACAGAGCCTATCTGACAAAAAGGTGGCAGAGCTAGTAGCATGACTCAGGAAATGTCAGCTTCACCAAGTGCAAAGTAAGTGGGTTTGGCATATGGATGACCCAAATTCTGGTGATTACAGAGCCATGATGTTCTTGAAGTTTTGAAGCTAAGGGAACAGTTAAGTCCCATTTTTGATTTTGTACATAATAGAGGGAACAAACAACAGGAACAATAATGAAAAGCAGACTAATTGTTTCTTGGGGAGATTACAAAGAATGGTTTCTTTGGGAGCTGTATTTGCATAAACTTGAGTAGAGTTGCTTTATCTAGTTCAGGCACTAAAAAGATTTCTTATTTTGTTTATCTTTGGTGCAATAAACAAGGCCGAACTGGGGAGGAAAAAAGTGTCCAAAGCCTCTAATTACGGATTTGTTTGGTACAAGATGCTTCCTTCAGCATACCACAGATCATCTTTTCCAGGAACTGAAGAAAACAGGTTGCATGTGATAAAGAAGGTTTATTCTCTATCAAATACTCTTGGCATTATAAAGAATGGCATGACTGTTGAAATAACACAACTCCTCAGAAAAGTCCACTAAAAGAAAGCAACAGGAAGCAGCTGGAAACTTAAGACACACAAATGTCTTATAATCAGCAATTGTAAAGCTCATGGCCCTAGATCCTGTTTCTTCTCTGGCTTGTATGAGCTCACTTTCTCCACTTTAGCTTGTCCTTAATTTTCTTCCCAGGCTCTGCTCCTCTCATTCTACACACTCTCCCTGTGTAATCTCTTCTCCTAATGGTGGTTTTCAGCCACCACTAATATTCTGAAGATTCCCAGATCTCTGAAGATCATTCTTCAGCGAGATGTCTATATCCAGCTAAGCTCGGCATTCCTATATCCAACTGTCAACCAAAGTCATAGTCTCGGGGGTCTCAACAGCACACAAAACTCAACAGAACACAAAACGAACCTGTCATCTCTTTCCTATCCCCCCCCCCCACAAAAAGGCTGTCTACCCTTCTTGTACTATTTATTTTAGCAGATAGAGCCACAACTCATTCGTGTTACTTCATCTTTGGCCCCAAGCCTTTCTGTTTTGTTCTGGACTCTGTGGGGTCCCTGGCCCTGTTTGCTAGGTGCTAGCCAAGTTCTCTCATTAACTTCATGTTCCAGCTTTGGTACATCCCTTGGAGACCTCCCTTCCTTTCTCAGGACCTTTCTTTGCTATCTTGAGGTGCTCTTCTAACTCCTTATTTCTATGAGCCTTTCCCTTGACTGGGTGCAGTACATTCATAAAGAGCCTCTGCTATATGTCTTGGGTTAGACGGGACAGTTACTAAAAACTCCTATTCATTGAGAGAAATCTATGGGTATAAATGATACAAGGCCTAGCTTTTAACAGTGATTTCTGGGTGGCATACAGATAAGATATATTTTGTTTCTCTGAATTATCAGAATTATAATTGTCCACAAACATACCCGGTAAAACCATGTTCGGTTTTCCAAATCTTAACACAACAGAAAGAAGCTGACTGTTGGGTTTTATCCAGAAAAGAATGCCTGGGTGGCTCAGTGGGTTAAGTGTCTGCCTTCAGCTCAGGTCATGATCCCAGGGTCCTGGGATTGAGTCTCACAGCAGGCTCCTTGCTAGGCAGAGAGCCTGTTTCTCTCTCTGCCTGCCACTGTGCCTACTTGTGCTCTCAGTCTCTTTGTCAAACAAACAAACAAACAAATAAATAAATAAATAAAATCTTTTTTTTTTAAATAAAAGCAAGAAACTTAATGGTCTTTACACATCATAGAATGGATAATGTTTGCAAAGGAGACCGTCCTTAGAACTAGCATGCACTGAAACAGATACCTGAGTGAGTGATATTTGAGCAGTTTAAAAATGAAAATAGTTTCAAGTTTTTAACTGTCTCACTAAATAAAACAGAAAAGCAATAGAACCTTCAGTTTATAGGCTCTGGACTATTAAGAGACACACTGGAGCACAGCTGAGAGAACTTTCTTCCTCTAGTGTCCCAGAAAGCGTGATCAGCACCATTGCTGCCGTGGTCCTTCTGCCTACTGTCTAAGGAGACAGCTACCCTTTTCAATCTTGAATATATTCACTCCCATAGAAAGCACTGAAAATGCCAAGTTCAGCAACAAGAATATTTGTGAATGCTCCTGCTTTTGGACACCAACATGTAGCTAGAGAATTGGTGTCCCAAAGGCCTGGTGTTCAGATCTGAGGCCTTGGTTGGGCAGGACTGTCCCTGGCTCAGTGATCCAATTTGTCCCAGTTACTCCAGCAATTACAGAGACAGAAGATGACCTGACTCTGCCTGATTCTAGCTCCTATGCTCTTTGCACGACTTCAGAGTTACCCTCCATGAGTTTGGCAATATTCTCCAAATTTGCTGATGCCCACTGCTTTTACCCTACTGGAGTTTCGTTACCTGTGGGCCCTGGAGGTTAGAAATGGCACTGCGAGTGACTGCCATGTTTCTAGGCATACAAAAATTTGAACAAAAAATCCAAAGCCATGTGACTGTTAGTTCACTTGTAACCTAATATCTGTTAGTCAGTCAGTTGAGTTCAACAAACATATATTAGAAGTCAGATTTATTGGGGCACCTAGGTTGCTCAGTGGGTTAAGCCTCTCCCTTCGGCTCAGGTCATGATCCCAGGGTCCTGGGATCAAGCCCCGCATTGGGCTCTCTGCTCAACAGGGAGCCTGCTTCCCCCCCTCTCTCTGCCTGACTCTGCCTACTTGTGATCTTTGTCTCTCTGTCAAATAAATAAATAAAATCTTGTAAAAAAAAAAAAAAAAGAAGTCAGATTTATCAAGATGGTGGTTGGTCAATGGATATTGATGAACTTTTCTTAAAAAAAGTATTTTTTGAGAGAGAGAAAGTGTGTGTGTGAGTAGGTGTCAGGGAAGTATCAGAAAGAGAAGGAGAGAGAGAGGGAGAATCCCTAGCAGACTCCACACTTAGCACAAAGCCCGACACGGGGCTCAATCTCACAACCTTGAGATCATAACCTGAGCCGAAATCAAGAGTCGGATGTTTAACCGACTGAGCCACCCAGGTGCCTCTCTGTATTGATCACCTTCTACATGACAGATGTTACAAGAAACTTCATGAACAGATATGAATATAATCTGCTTGTTTCCTCAAAGAATTGAACACATACTGTGCAGGCAGAATGGACATTCTTGATAATCAGTAAGAGCAGACTTATCAAGAAGTGAAAACTAAGTGATTATTCATGAGAGAAAAGGAAATGGATAAATGATCGGCCTTCCCCTCACCAACCCCCTAGGTTCATATCATTCTGCAGTAGAAAGACAGAATCTCACTATCAAGTAAACGAGCTCACCAACGTTCCTTTTTTTTTTTTTTTCTTCCCTCTGTGTATGAATTCCCGCCACAGCAGTTGGCCTCTTTGGCGTCTCCTAAAAAGTTCACTGAGACTTTTCTGGCCTACTCTGGGGACTCCCTAATGTATAATGTTCACCAAGTAGGCTCCACTTGTGAATTTTTAATTATGCCAGATCTTCAGTAAAGAGAACTCAATTCTATTAAATTCAAGCTCAATTAATGCTGTCAGATCCAATTTTTATCCCACCCTATCGAGCTCCTCTCTGTGGAGGAATCGCCACTTCCTCAGGAAGGGAGAGTTTCTCCAGAGAGGGACATCGTTTCTCCAGAGAGGGACATCTGCGGCCCTTGTGCATTCTCTGCTTTCCTGGCTCAGGAGCAGTAGACTGGGGAGCCCTTCATTCAAGCAGATTCTAATTGTGTTGCCTGGAAAGCAGGGACAATGGATATTGCTGCCTCTTATCTCTCACGTAGCGGTGACTAAGTGTGGCTGTCTCGTGCTTCTTGTGAGGCAGTGGTTCCAAAAGTGTGCTCTGCAGACGGGCAGCCTCCCCGTCACCTGGAAACTTGTTAGAGGTGTAAGTTCTTCAGCTCTGGCCTAGACCGGCTGGATCTAGACCCTGCGACTGGGGCCCAGCCTTCCGCATTTTACAAGTTCTCCAGGTCATTCTGCTGTGATTAAGGCTGCGGGCCGCTGTTGGGAGGTGTTTCTAAGTAAGGATACACAGATTTCCCTCTATTTTGTGAACGTTCTCATAACCCAGGCTTTATTTTTCTGATGTATACATTTTAAACACACACTGAAAATCATAATTTTCCTAGTAGTAATTCAGCTTTCTCTTTACCTTCCCTGATTCACCCACACATAAGCAGTTTTCCTCCCTGATTTATTTCCCTAGCACTTCTTCACCCTTGCTTTAGCCCATTGGGTGCATTATCTCATGTCCCTGTTAATTGCTCACCTTCTCCACTAGCCTTTGGACCCCTTGAGGGCAGGGACCTTGTCACAGGGATCATTGTCTCCCCAAGGCCCAGCACGGTGAAGGGAGCACAGAAAACACACACACACAGTAAATGGGTGTGGAGTAAATACATTGTGCAGTGTTTTATAATTTTCAGAACCATGGGATGGCCTTCAGAAGTGAGCCTGGCAGAGAAGGGAACTGAGATCCAGAGAAGTTAAAGTGACCCGGTGGGTGGATTACAGACCCAGAGCTAAAGGCGAGAGCTTACCTCAGTTTGGGAAGGTTAATGGTCATACTTCCTAAATATTGCCCTCATGAACTCAGCTTAGGAAACCTGGGATACTTTGGTTCCTCAAGGGCAAAGCCCTTGATTTGCTCCCAGACACGCCCCTCCTACCTCCAGCTGTGGTGATGTTCCCAGCTGGGACATCATGTACCACCCAGGATTCTAAGAGAGGGCAGGGGAGGGTGCCAGTTAGTGAGGCACAGTGCAGAGACAGCACAGCAAAGGGAGTCGTGGCAAAAAAAAAAAAAAAAAAAAATAGGAGCAGATTGTAGCATTATCGGAGGAGGTACAGTCTCTGATGTTCGCTTAGTCCTCAGTAAATGGAGCCACAAGGAAAAGATAGGAGCTGCAAGTGAAACCAGGTTTTCTCTCCTTTTTTTTGAGAATTTATTTATTTATGGAGTTGAGGGAGAGCATGCATGAGTAGGGGGAGCGGCAGAGGCAGAAAAAGAAGCAGAGACTCCCCACTGAGCAGGGAGCCTGACACCGGGCTGAATCCTAGGACCCTGGGATCATGACCTGAGCTAAAGACAGGCGCTTAACCGACTGAACCTCCCAGGCCCCCAGAAACCAAGGTTTCAAGCTCAGTTTTGTTCATTGTCAGCAGCACGGAATGAACTTCATGAGCTCTTTTTGTTATGGGAATGGGTTGACTGTGATTGTCACCCACCTCACCTCTCAGCGCCCAGCTCACCTCATCTTCTGTAAGCCTTCTGGCTGGGCTAAGAGGCTGGGGAGAAGCAAGCTATGGTCATGGGGTAAGGAAAGTCACTGGCCCACACAAAGGACAGGGTCTGCATTTTCCCATGTTAAGCTTAACATTGAACTCTACATAATTAAGTCAAATGACTCAGGGTCTTCTGTTTGGACCCCCGGGATACAAGACTTTGTAACACACTTGTAAATCCCCATAAACTGGGGTGGACATAAGCTGATGATGGCATAGGCTGCTCCCCAACACCTCCCTCAAAACATCTGCTTATTAATCACAATGCGGCGCTGTCCCATCAGGCCTTGTTGCCTGTCCTCATAGCTTTGACTTCCACTTGGGAGTAATGACTATACATCTGACCCTTTCTTTCTCCTTAAGCTAAGGTGTCATCTCTCTAATCCCCCGCTGGACACTCTCCATCAACACCCTAACTCAGGATGCTCCAAACTGAATCCATCAACTTGTCTCATCCAGATTCCCTCCCAGCCAGTCTGTCTTTTTCACTGGCAACTTTGTTTTCCTAGCCATTCAGCTTCCAGACCCTCTCAAGCAGCTTTCCTGTAGATTTCAATCTCATTTTTCAGATGTAGTCAGTTGCCAGGTTCTGTCATTTCTTTTGCTGCCCTGCCTGGTCTCCTTCTTTCCACCGCCCCCCCCACCCCCGACTGCCATTCCGGTCAAGGCTGCCATCATATTTCAGGGCTCCATCACCCCAAATCTTGCAGTACTGGAGCTAGGTGTAAATGCAACAGCTGTAAGACACTCCAATCGTCTGTAACCCAGGTCCAAGCTCTTGGGAAAGATACAAGTGAATGGCCAGTTTAAATGAGAAAATAATATAATTTAGGAAGTGATTCATGTTCTTTCTTGATCCCAGCTAGGCATTCAGGGTGGTGACCTGGACAGGAAGAGCTGTGCTAAGAGGTGAAGAGAGCAAAACAGCAAAAATAATCAATGAGTCTATTGCTCCAGTCCCCGATACCCCTGTGGGGAGTTGTGAGAGTGAAAAGTTAATGGGGGGGGGGGCAAGATAATGTGAGCATCCCGGCTATCTCTTCCAAGAGCTCTGCAATTACAAAGTAATTGTGAGCGTATGTGTGAATGGTTTACCTGATCACTTTAATTCCCTCTGCTCTGTAGTTAAGAATCTTAAGGCAGCAAGAAGTTCTATGCCTTGCTGGCAGCCAAGATTAGAACTTGAGATATTTGAATACATGCTTTGAAAAGATGAGGTTGCTCCGGAGAGATCACAGTTAACACCGTACTTCCTAGCAATAAAGATGAGCTGTTCTCGTCCCTGAAAGCCTGTCATTATCTGCAGTTAAGCAAAGAAATGCTAGGGAAGGAAGCTAACTGAAAACACAGGTTGGCGAATTGAACTTTCTTTGCTCGGTGATTCACAGAAATATAGATAATAAGAATGGGACACTTCAAGGGGTATGGACAGGAATTGAGACAGTTTTGGTGGAAGAAAACAAAAAATTTTGGAGCAGAGAAAGAAAAGCATTCAGGACATAACCCAGCAAGATAGGAAAATGAAATATAGAAGCCTCATCAGCTCTAATTAAAGGAAATCAATATTTTAAGCAATGTCTTGCTCAGTAACAGAACAAGGACAAAAATACTTCAGAAATGTGAGCCTCTTAGAAAATAGGAAAGCCAGTTTGCATGGGGAAGCAAGCATGATGAAGAAGCGATCATCATTTCAAAGCCCTTCAAAAGACGACCACTTGGAGGATATGTTATACAGGGAGCTCAAGTGCTTGCTGGAGAAGCAGATCAGACGAGCTTCTAGCCCTGGTAGAATCTATACTTTTTAAGTGCATTTCCTCATCCTGTGAGCTTCAAGGAGCCCAGAGTCATTTCAAGGGAGCAGTTAGCTACCATTTCCCTGGATAGATCTGAAGTAACCTCTTAATGACAGCTTGGGTTACATGTCAGTTACCTCTTAGGAGAACACACACTGGAAAAGATGAAGAGCTATACAAGTGCAGTAGGGTTATTATTATTCACAGGTCCTAGCCAGCTACTCAAGCAAGCTTGCTGGAGAACCCTTTCCAAGCTCCACCTGTCCTTAGGGTCCACGTGATGATCAACCAACAGGCCAATTCTAACTAGATTGGAATCTAACCAGAGTACAGTCTGCCCAGGCCATTCTAATCTAGGAATGGAAAATGTGTGACACGTATGTCACCACCTCCTCTCTCTCACCAGTGCCAGGCATTGATAATCGATCACGGCACTCTCTCTACTGAGCCCAGAGGCAGCTCTTTCCGTTTGTTTGTTTGACAGGTATTTTCTGAGTGCTTTCTTAAGAGCTAGGCAGATCAACAATAGAATATAAACAACACTACAAGCACTATATGCTCAGTGCCAAACAAAAGATACGTAGCCAGTATGACAGCCCGACTCTCCTGGAATTCAATTCCCTGAAACACTGACAATTAATTTTTTAAATTTCATTGCTGTTACAGTTAACGCAGTGCGACTAGTTTTCATGGGCCCGAGATGAATTAATTCCATAAAGAGCCCACGAAGTACTATAGGAAATGCAGAAGTTTCTGTATACCACCCATCAAGAAAGTGAGCTGAGTGTGTTTGAAACTGCTAGGTTCTTCTCCCTCAAGTACCTCTCTGATCTAAGAGAAAAATCCAGATTGGAGTGGATCTGATTGCCATTTTGGGTTAAGTACACTGGATGCCATTTCAGCATCAAATTATTCAATCAAAAACACTTCGAAAATGCTGGAGAGTTGGGTTAGTCAGAATTTTACCACCTGAATACAATGTGCATAATACTGCAGATTTTCCCCCAAGTTTCTAGTGTTGGAGACATTATTTGTGGAGCCTGTGGAAAAATGGCTTACTTGATAGATGGAGACAGGCAGACAGGCAGACAGACAGAAAGAGCACTAGCACTCATAACTTTTCCTATCAAGAGCTCACCTGGAATAGTCTCCATAGACCTTTGATGAGGCTGGCTCTGAGGCTGAGTGGAGGAAGCCCGGATTCATAGTCTCAGGGATTTCAGGCCACAGCCCATAAGATCTCAACCCAAAGAGGAGATGAAAGTAAAGAGACAAAAGAATGACAACAGGAGTAGGTCTGTTTCAGATATATGAGTTGGCAACTAGCTCAGAGTCAACACAGCTCCCCTCCTATTTCATGTCCCAAATTATCATCTGTATAACCCTAACCAGGTAGGGCTGATTCCTCTAAGTCCCTGAGATCCCTGGATGTTCCTGTGGCCAGCGTTCTTGACAGCATCTGAATCTTCAGGTCCTTGACCTGTGTTTTTCCAGATCTCTGAGGCTCCCAGACAGTCTGTGGCCGCAGGATTTTCTCTTTCTGGCTCATGGGGCACTTCTGGAACACGCAGGGTCCTGCTGTCTCAAGGTTTCAGAATTAGAGCGTCTTGTTCAGACTTAGCTACTGAGCCTGGAACTTTGGGGCAGACCAATGAGTCTTTTCCCTCAGTGTCCCCAAGCCTTTCTAGACAACAATCCTTAGTATATCTACAAAACGAGCCTCCTGGGATCCGGGTCTGCCACAAACTGTGCCTGGTCCCTGCCCCACTTTCGGATATACTTCACCACTACCAATGCATCAGCTGTTTGCCCAGAAGAGACGTTTTGGGTTCTTTGATTACTTTCAGTCTCAGTCATGGTACCATACCTTCTGTATGTGATTTTCCTCTGAGAAAGTTTTTGTTTCTATTCCCTTCAGATCTGGATGTACAGGACTTGGCAGTAGGTCAGAGGGGTCCTTATTCCTATCTTTTAAAGGACTACTGCTCCCAGACCACTCCTGTCTAGAGCAGCAGTTAACAATAAGAAAGCTGCCACTGACGGCTGCCAGCTTTCCCTGATGTCCTGCCGCGCTCTGCATGGAGCTTAGACGGGGTCACTTGTCATACAGATGATAAAGGACTCTTGTGTCCAAGGCACAGGCATGGGAATTTAGCAGTGAGAACGCGTGTTCTTGCATTGAAAAGGATGTGGATGCCTGAACTTGAATGACCACCTAGGCGGAGCCCACCCCCACCCTGCTGCTATAGCTTGCAAGATCAAAAGAGCTGTTGTTCCACAGTGCTTCCACTGAAGTTTCCCACTCCCTTGTGTCTGATTGAGGGGCAAGGCCGAGGAAGGCTTGGCGGCCAGTGACCAGGATGTGCAAGTGAGGAAATTGAGCCCGGCTTGGATTTGGCAATTCATAGCATATTGCCTCCTTCACATGGGACTGCCCTGACATGTTGGAGGAGACGGTTTTGAATTCTTCCAAGTTAGTCTCTTGCCTCATTGCTTGGTATGATCTCTTAGTTTCTGAGCTCGGCTCTGCATGAGGAAAGCAGCAGGTATGGTCCCAGGTGCGGCTAAGGAGTTCTTTGCTAGAAAGTCATACGAGATAGGCCAGTGCATAATGGAGTCTGCAGACCCCACTCAGAACGTAACCCCAGTCTTGTGAATCCGTGAGCAGCACAAGGAAATGGTCCCTGCACTGTGCAGGAATCCCAGCAGTCTTATTTGGCAATCTTCTGGTATTTCCCCTGGGGACAGAATGCGTGCTCCCTCTTTCTAGAAGTTCTGCCCCCTCCGGCGGAAGGAGCTCACTTTGGTGTCTCCTACTCTCAAGAACTGTTGGGGCTTTTGCTATCTGTCTGATTAGCCCTCATCTGTGCCCACACCCTTCTGTGTTACCTTGGTGATCCTCCAGAACTTATGATTCTCTTTTGTTCCAGTTCTATCCATGTCGACATTTAAAGCTGATGAGTGCAGGGCAGCCCATCTTTAACCCCACATATAAATACAGTGACTTGCAGGTACTTTTTTCTGAGGTACTTAAAAGATTGGTAAGTATCTGGAAAGCTCTTTGACATTCTCTGAGACAATATTCTATGCCTTTGGAAGGCTCCATTATCGTCACCGAAAGCCAAGATATGCATTTTTCTTTTTTACCTTCACTTTTCATAAAAGGTTATGCTGACGTAGATCTGAGTAACAAAAAAAAATCTTTCTGATGAAATCAGGATAAAGCATAAATAATTCCACACATCATCAAGTGGAGAGAAAGGCTTTGAATTGGTTTCCATGGAAATCTGAAGATGAAGTAAAGTAATAATTTCCAGGCAAAGCAGCTGAATTGAAGATAATGGTAAAAATAGTTTGATAAAGAAAATAGAATAAAGTAATCAAGAAGACTCCAATCAATTATTCCTTTTTGTTTACCTTCAAGTGATTAATTTGTCTGCGTTTATTAACCTGATGAGATTAAGCAGACCTTCCTAGTGATTTATTTCGTAATTGTTTCCAAGGTTTGACATAAGCTGTGGAGTTATTAAAGGTGGAGATTTAAATTCAATTACTCATGAAGCAGGTGGTGCTTTTCTTGAAAGAATATCTGAATTCACGGCCTTCCCGTGTTAACATTATGAGGGAAAATTATTAATTCATCTGATAGTATCTCCCAAAGACTTTTAGAAGTCATTTGACATCCACATACTTCACTAAAAGTCAGCAGCTTCAGAACTGAACTTGTAATGCAGACACTCTAGAGACTGAAAAGAAAGGATTTTATGTTAAAGACTGGTTATTTTTACAATTTCTTTTTCTTTCTTTCTTTCTTTCTTTCTTTCTCTCTTTCTTTCTTTTTTTTTTTTACTGGAGCCTCCCTTGGGGTCTGGACTATGGTACTATCATTAATGGACTCCACCAGCTCAAGCTCTGAATGCCAAAAGGATAGATTTCTTCAAACTTGACCAGTGGTTCGCACTCTCGTTACCTTTGGAGGGCTCACCACTGGATAAGATCATGCTGTATTTTGACAGGAGAAAAAGAGAGAGAGACACACACACACACACACACACAGAGAGAGAGAGAGAGACTGAGCTGGAAAGTATTTAAATGAAATGACTAATTGCTTTTTGTCTCTGTGGTCATTGTTGTATATATTTTTTTCTATTCCTTCTGTGGGTGTAGTAAGGATAGACGGGGTTCTCCAAACACTAATCCAGGCGCCAACTCTCCATCATCTACAAAGGCCCGGAATGCATCTAAGAGTGGGAAGTAAGTGAAAAGTGTCCCTGTGCATAGCATATCACCAAGCCTTGTGCTGTCCTCATTTTGTCTTTCATTCATGCTCATTCAACAAAGATTTGTGGAATGCCGTCTGTGTGCCTCACACTGGGCTAGTCACTGGGGAATGTAAATGAGTAAGGCATGTGTCAAGAATTTCGGGTATACGAAGGACTAAAGATGCAGGAGAGGGATAGGAAAGTCGGGCTGAGTGTGAAGGGCAAGGAGTTAAAGCAATGCAAGATTCGGACTATGTGTTTCAAAAGTGAAAGAAAGAAGCTGCAGCACTGATTCGTCATTGTATGAGTTGCAAAATCCATGAAACTCTTTGACCCATACCCATAAGGTTTAGGATTGAGTTGGAAAAGTCTGGAAAACCATTCCACGAATGTTCTGATTTATGTACATTTCCATTGTAACCATATCGCTGATTTACGTGATATATATATATATTCCTTTCCCAGTAACCAGCATGTACCATGTCCTACATGCAACTGTCTTTGTGGTATTGCCAAAAGTTGTACTGGCTGAGTATCTGTGATGTTAGATTGACCTCTTTGGGTTAATTCCAGAAAACAGCCTCGGCTGATCCAGCCAACTGGATTCAGCAGAGCATGCTGTAACAATGTGGTCCTCTGCAGGTGACATACCTCCGGTTAGGGGCTTCCCCTCCGAAGTGGCTGCAGCCCTCTGGTGAATGACTTGGGTTCTCTGTAGGCTACGTATCTCAGTGGCATAGGGCACTATGACAGGCAGAAATACAGTCCAGAAGGAGGACCCAGCCTGCATCTTGGAGAAGATGAAAGATGCCTTCATCATGCTAAAAGCTCTAATCTAGCAACAAGATATATCACTACAAGAGCATGGCTTTGCAATGGAAGGTGAATTTGTAATGGTCATATATTTTATGTATTCAGTGTCAGACCATAAGAGCTGCATTTGGAATATGATCTTATATTCAATTCCCAAAGTGAAAGAGCCATTGGCTGCCTTTCCCCCCCCCCCCTTTTCTTCTCCTCCTGAATACCATTTCAGGTTTGCCTATCAAGTCAAATGCGGTCTATATTGGAGAATATAGAAAGCAGTGGTGAAGACGTAAGACTGAATCTCCAAGCACTTATAACTCATTTCCGTGATTTATCACCACACACCACAGTCAAAATACTCTATAAGTGATGAAGGAAGGGGATTGATGCACCACAGTCCCAAGCAGATGAACATTTCCAAATTAGTCCCAATTCAACATCAGCATGTGCGCTCAGTGAGCAGATAAGGCACTGGAGAGTCGCTCTCACCACCATGCTCGCAGAAATGGCGGGCCACATCTGGGGCCCTGGTTTTCCCCTGTCACCCTGACAACTACAGGGCACAGTCTCCATGTATTAGACCCTGATGTATCGCGCAGGATGTACCTGATTGCTATTACACTTTGAAAGGGGCACTGTTTGGTGTCTTTTGACTTTGCTGCACTGAGTCTCTTACCTTTTGAGTAAAGAATCTCAGCGTGAGCTGCAAAGGGAGCATTGGCCAAATTTGGGTTCAGATGACAGAGAATGAATATCCAGGTTGTGAACAGTAGGAGGCCCACATAAACACCTTCTTACGTGGATAAATGTGATCTTCTACCACGTTTACTGTATTTGGACACATCCCTCGCGCATTCGGAGCTGGGTGCCTTTTATTGGCCCTGTACGTGACTCATGGATTGAGGGAGTTCCTTGTAATTCTTCATTTTTTTGTTGTTGATTATTAATGAAAACTAAGAAGTTCTCCAATATACTCTTTGTGAACACATGTGCCAGGTCCCTTGATCTGACTTAGGTGCCATTAGCTTTTGGGAGGTTTTAAAAATGATTTCTCTGCACATTTTCTCGCATCTCTGGCTGTCTGTGTTAACAGGAGCAGTAGAGAGCAGTCTCCATATAGTGAGACGGTTTGGGGGCCCTTTCCACCCTTTCCACACCAGTGTATTGCTGTTAGGCACACGTGTTGTAATTTGGAGAGCGTAGTTATTTTCTACATACTTCCTTGGTTTGGGAGTTGGGGTGGTGTGCGGTGTGGGGAGGTAGATTTCTGCACCCTGGAGCTTTTCCCATGATGCACTGTCTCAACGCGCAGCATCCGAGTTGCCGTTCTGCTGGGTTTTTCTCATGTTATTTGACCTAATGAGTGTGATATGGAATCGTTTTTATTTTGAGACCAGAAACAGGCTGGGAGGTAGAAGGCACGGCCCTTTCTTCTCTGAAAAAAAAAAAAAAAAAAGATGTCTCTTGTTTTTTGAAGAAACAAAAAATTCAGAATTCAAGCTGCCTCTGATAACACATTGTGGCTTCGAGAAAACGTAACTAATATGTGTTGAGTGAGCATTCTGAACCAACCTCTACCGAGCACCTGACAGTTTTGTCTCCTTAATCCTGAACCACCAAAGCTTTTGAAATAGGCACTCTTATTTCTGTTTTATACATGAGGAAATTGGAGAGGATAGTATGTGCCTCCATGGGGGGGGGGGGTCTCCAGATGGATAATTTCGGTAAATAGCTTTTTTAAGTTTAATTACTTTAAGACAACTGAAATATATTGAAGGTTTATTTTTGCCATTGTGCCAAACGCTGGGGTCTCATAGACAAATACAAGGTATAATATGTGCCTTCAAGGAGCTCACAGTCTCTGTGTGGAGAGGAGAGGGGACAGGATGACAAGATGGTATTTACAGTGAAGCAGTCCCAGGCTGCTACTGTTGGAGCCCAAATTGTCACCCCTAACCAGTGCCACGGTTGCAGTGGGGAAGACGCTATGTGGAGATATCAGTGAAGGCTTCTGAGAAGGGACCCCTGAACCCTTTCATTTGCCCACTTTCTTCTCAGGTAGCAAGGTGAGGTCAGAGAAGGAAAATGTGTGGTAATCACGAAGGTGGGCAGAATCCCCCAAACTGGTGAAAAGAACATTTTGGGGCTGCGAATTAGGTAAAAACTAAAACCAAATGGCCAATTCTGCACTTTTGGGGGGACTTCAATGCATCAGAGGCCAACTGAGATATAGTGAAAGCATGCAGAGTAGCTTAAGAAACCAACAGCTTGAAAGTTGTGTCACTTCTGCCCCCTCTGTTTCATTGCCCGCATCTGAAGCTGGGTAGCCAGCCCTCTGTTTCAGGCAGGAACAGATGGAATGGGACAGATCTGAGCAGCAGAGCCAGACCGCCCTGGCAATGACTTTCAGGGGGATACATGCACTTTCCTCTATGCCAACAGTGAGCCAAATTGACAAGGCAGAAAGAAAACCTCAGTGCAGCCCCATAACTCTGATAACTGGAAGCATAGGTTTTGCAGAGGTTGACCAATGACTAGCCAGGCTGGGTCACTACATTTAACCACACATTTGATTCCCTTTGGTAATACAGATCTGTTATTCCTTTGAACACATCACACCGGAATCAATCCATTTACCTACCCATTGGGTTATTCCTAGCCAGCACATAAACTGTCAAGGCTGAGCATACATGGCAGTGACAAGGAGCCATTGTGAATTTTCATGTTGTATCAGAACACACTTTACAGGAGATGAACTCTTTTGCTGAACAGATAAGGACACTAGGACTCAAGAAGGGTCAGTCACTTTCCCAAATACATGCATCAGTTAGTAGCAGAGGCCAGCCTAAATCCCAGTCTAATATTTGTCCCCTGCTCTTTTTACTACAATGTATGCTACATTTCTTCTCCCAGATAGCAAGGTACTTCAGCTAATCACACCAAAGGAGCCTCAGAACCTGATCTCAGGATGTCCAGCTAAGTGCTCTGCCCTCCATATACTATGATACCTGTGTTGGGTAGGTTCTGTCAGCCGCTGTGAAAATGGAGACTTAGGGGGGAAATTAGAATCATTTCATTTAAAAAAAAAAAAATGTAGCCATAGTGATGATGAAAGGAAGTAGTGTGCACTTTTTTTTTTTTTTTTTTTTTTTTTAATTTTTTATTTTTTATAAACATATATTTTTTATATACATATATTTTTATCCCCAGGTCTGTGAATCACCAGGTTTACACACTTCACAGCACTCACCAAATCACATACCCTCCCCAATGTCCATAATCCCACCCCCTTCTCCCCAACCCCCTCCCCCCGGCAACCCTCAGTTTGTTTTGTGAGATTAAGAGTCAATTATGGTTTGTCTCCCTCCCAATCCCATCTTGTTTCATTTATTCTTCTGTGCACTTTTTAAACACTTTCCTTTTGCTCTAAACTAACATCATTCTTGTTGTGTTTGGGCAGTCACCCATTTTCAACATTCTTGTTGAGTGATCGTAAGTCTTTAACACCTTTTCATTAAGGAAGCAATAGAGAGAACTCATAGATCTCCCTCAAATCAGCCATCCAAGGTTGAGGGTGTGTGTGTGTATGTGTGTCTGAAATGTTTTCCACATAGGCTCAGGCTATGGAATGACAAGAGCCAAGTTCCATTTTCAGATACTAGTGAAGACCATGAATATTACAGGACCAGGGCAGAGAACCCAAGCACAGTGTCTGGTAAATGATGCCATAAATATTGAATTAAGTACCATAAATGTTGCCTTAAATGAATTAAGCCAGGGATGCTAAAATGGATAAAAAGGACTGCAGATGGGGAATATGAGGACCAAGTCAACCTTGTTCACTTCACACATCTGCCTGGAGCTGACCCTAGTAGCAGATGCTACAGGAAGATGGACTCCAACCTGTCTTGGCCCAAGTTGTCTCATAATGAGCAGACCTATTTATCTATTCAGTTAGGAGCACATAGCTTCATAAATAAACTAAACACACCAACACTCTCTTGGTTTTGGTTGGCAGGAGCCAAATGAAAACATTTCCTGCTTTAATAAGAAGGGAAGTCTTACTTCCTTTCTGGACGGAAGGAAATGGACTTTATGGACTCAGCATATAGTGCAAATTGAGCTGTTTACACGTGCATTCCTGGGGTTGAACCCTGCACGCCATGATCTCATGATTATGTCCTTTCCTCTAATTGAGAGCCATGCATTTCTTTTAAGACAGTAGTCTGACTATTGCTAAAGCCTCCAGTTTTGCCTCTGATATGGAAGTGTGTGTGTGTGTGTTCACTTCAAAATGTTTGTGTGCTATATGGACATAACAATCAGGTAGCCAAGTATTCAACTTGTCAGATAGTCTTAGTATACTGTTTTACATGCTGATGATGGCAGTAGTGCCTTAGCTTAGCTGTACGGCTATGTCTAATATCACAAAGGCTTGTGACAAAGCAAAGCGCTGAACTGACTGCTCTCTCTGTCTCTGTCTCTCTTTGCAACTGCTCCTTTGTAGGGAAAAGCAAATGACAAAAACAGAAACTGATGTCAGAATGTATTCCTAAAAATGGCTCTAAGTGTGCCTGAGAATCATTTGTAGCCTAATTGCCTTTTCCTCTAATATTCCCCTTCCGGGATAGTGTGAGACTTTTGGTCATAATAAAAAAAAAAAGTCAGATCTGTTCCAGAAAGTGCATTCATTAACAAGGCAGGAAAGTAGCCTAAGACATTTAAAAGATTTCCAATAACAAGGGGTAAATAACACACAGGCTGTGCATACTTTGAGGTTTAACCTAGAGCTAATGGCTGCAGCACAGAGCTGTTCAAAGATTGCTTGAAATAAATGAATCATGTAGCCTTGTGTGTATTCTAAAGGACATCAGCTTTGGAATCAGAGAGACCTGGATTTGAATCCTGGCTCCACCGCCAATTAACTTTGTACCAACCTCATTGGGCCATTGTGATGATGAAATGCCATAATCTAAGGTAAGGTCTCCCAGTACCTGGCACAGGACAAGTACTTAATAATGTCACCTAGTGATTATGCTGGTTTCAGCTGCCAACCTATTGCAGCTGGGAATGTTGTGACCTGGCCAGTATAGTTCTGAACAAATGAGAGCTCTGGGTGGTGCAGCTTGCCTGGTTATCTTCTTTGCCAGCTCTGGAGATGGGAAAGCAGAAGCCCCAGAACCATCGGCAACACATAAGTAATTCCTGAAGATTAGGTTAGACAAGATATTATTAGTAGATCCAGGAAGAAATAGTTCAACCATGGAAACATTTTCTAACAGGTCCACATGTATCTCTGTGATGGTTAGGATGAAGAGTACACTTACTAACATAATAGATGCCCCCCAAATATCTGACTGTCCCTGCTGGTCATGGCTCTACAGCTTCATTAGGAAGAGTGATTCTGTTAATGGAGCTTTGGAAAGCAGGAGCCATCTTTCTCCCTCTCGCCTGCCATACAAAATCATGGAGCAAACATGTTGCTCCCTAGAACACAGGTCCTTGATAACTTCTTTTTCCTCTGAAATATACAAGACTGAGAACTCTCCCTTGCATTGTTCTGGCACAGCTGAGTTATGTCCAGTTTCCAGGGATTGGCTAGAATTCCTCTCCTGCTCTCCCACTCAAGAAAGCCCAGGCAAACAAGGAAGAGTGATGTGAAACAGGACTCCCCTATTTTCCTCCAAGTAATAAATCTCTGTCTCTGTCTCTTTTTTCTTCTGCCCTCCTTCTCTTCCACCTCCCATCTATCTGTCCGTCCACCCACCTGTCAATGCTACATCTGACCTTTCACCCCAATATTCTTAGGTCTCATACCAGCTCTTTCTGAACTGAGGGGATTACAGAGGCTAAATAAATAGCATCTTCTAATGCCTCCAGGCCAAATCCGTGTTTTTCAGAAAACCAACTTATTAAACATGGCCCATTGTGGTTTTCAGTACTAAGAAAGTACGAGAACATGGGGCAAAATTGATGTGCTATCTAAATAATTATTATGAACCCATCAGTGACTAAAAATCTAGAATGTAGAGTAGAACTTTTTAATTTGATGAAATGCAATTTATCATTTTTTTCTTTTCTGGATTATGCTTTTGGTATGGTATCTAAAAAATCTTTGCCTAACCCAAAGTTGTAAAGGTTTTTACCTGTGTTTTCTTCTAGATGTTTTATATAGTTTTAGGCATTACATTTAGGGCAATTATTCAATTTGAGTTAAATTTTGTATATGGTGCAAGGTTGAGATCAAAGTTCTGTTTTGTTTTACACATGGATATCCAGTCATTCCAGTACCATTTCACTAGAAGAATATATTTTCCATATATATTTATATTTCCATATATATATTTTATATATAATATATATATTTCCACATATATATGGCTACCTATATATATGGGTATATATATATATACATATATATATATATATTTTGTGTGTGTGTGTGTGTGTGTGTGTGTATTTGGGGCTACATATATATATGGGTCTATTTTTAGAGTCTCGATTAATTGATATGTTTACCCTTATGCCAATTCCACATTGTCTTAACTACTCTGGCTTTATAATAAGTCTTGAAATCAGATGGTATGAGTCCCTCAACTTCATTCTTCTTTTCAAAGTTCTTTGGGATATTCTAAGTCCTTTGCATTTTCATGCGAATTTTAGAATCAGCCTATACGTTTATAGGAAAAGAAAAAAGCCCTGCTGGGATTTTGGAAAAGATTGTGTTGAATTTATATATCAAGTCTTAGGAGAGGGTGGATTAAGATGGCAGTATAGGAAAAACATGAACTCACCTGCTCCCATGAACATACCAAATCTACAGCTGCAGATAGAAAAATTCTTTGAAAAAGACCTGAAAACACGCTGAATAGCTCCTTCACAGCAAAGGGTAAAAAGACCAGATTGAGATGAGTAGGTGAGACAGAAACATGGTCTTGCCAAAAACCCCACCCCTGGCATGACAACCCACGGGTAGGTGAGATCTCACAAACATAAGGTATATCCCCTAGGAGTGAGGGGTTCAAGCCCCACATCTGGCAACCCTAACCCTTGGGACCTGCACCAGTGAGACAAGTCTCCAAAACATCTTTGAAAATGTTTTGGCTTTGAAAAAAATGGCTTAAGTCCAGGAGACCCAAAGGGCTGGAGGAAACTGAGACTGCTCTTAACAGGTTCAGGTACAGACTCACTTGCCCTGAGACTCATGGCAAAAGCAGCAGATTGAAAAATGCCTAGATCATATGTGAAGGTGATTCACTGGCTAATTTTAAAGTGTCTGCTGAAGGCACAGGGATGTGTTGGAACTCTCTCTGGGGATGGAGTCACTTGAAGATGCCATATCTGCACTCTCCTTCTGCCTGGCTAGTGCTCCATGCCCTGGACTATTGTTCCCCATGACTCTGCCCCATCAAACCTGTTGGGTGGGCTCACCACAGCTGCATGCTCCCCTGTGACCCAGCCAAACCCAGTAGATGGATACAATCTATATAGGAAATGCCCTTTGAACACCTGGCTCTGGTGGTCAGTGGAGTGGGGTGGAACTTATGTTTCTAGACCCCACAGAACTGAAACAATTGAAGAGACAGTTCTTGGCAGGCTACTGCCTCCAGGGGACTGCAGACAAGAAACTGAGACACACTCCTTGTTTTCCTATGACCACTCCTTCAAGACTGGGAGAGATTGGTGTTTTGCCTAACATAGGACAAATATGGAGAGTCCAACAAAATGAGGAAACAAAGGGGTGTGTTTCAAATGAAAGAAGATAAAACCCTGGTGGGGAGAACTTAGTGAAAGGGAGATAATTTACTCAATAAAGAGTTGAAAGAAACAATTGTAAAGATGTTCATTGATCTCAGGAGAAGAACGAATGAGCACAGAGAGAATGTCAACAAAGTGACAGAAAAATATAAGAAAGCACTAAACAGAAGTCATGCAGCTAAAAAATAAAATAATTAAACTGAAAAGTACACTATAGAGATTCAATAACAGACTAAATGAAACAGAAGAAGGGATTAGGGGCCTGGAATACAGGGGATTAGAGGTCACTCAAGTGGAGCAACAAAAAGAAAAAAAGAATTCTTTTTTTTTTTTTTTAAGAAAAAAAGAATTCTTAAAAAATGAAGTAGTTTAAGAGACCTATGGGACAACATCAAGTAGAACAATACTTATATAATAGGAGTCCCAGAAGGAAGAGAGAGAGAGAGAGACAGAGACAGAAAACTTATTTGAAGAAATAATGGCTGAAAACTTCCCTAACTTAGGGAAAGAAACAGATATCCAGCTCCAAGAAGCCCAAAAAGCTCCAAATAAGACAAAGCCGAAGACAGCGACACCAAGACACATTAAAAATTAAAATGTCAGAAGTTAAACCTCAAGAGAGAGTCTTAAAAGCAGCAAGATAAAAAGAAGCCATTATGTACAAGGAACCCCCCCCCCCACCATAAGACTGTCAGATGATGTTTTTCAGCAGAAACTCTGCAGATCAGAAATGAGTGACATGATATATTCAAAGGGTTGAAAGCAAAAACTTCCAAACAAGAATTTTCTACTTGGCAAGGTTATGATTCACAATTGAAGGTGAAAGAAAGTTTTCCAGACAAGAAAAACTAAAAGAGTTCACCACCAGTAAACCAGCCTTATAAGAAATGTAAAAAGATTTCTTTAAGTTGAAAAGCATTAGTTAGTAACAAGAAAACATACAAAAATAAAAATCTAACTGGCAAAGCTAAGTATGTATTAAAGGTAGTAGACTAATCACTTATAGAGCTAGATGAAGGTTAAAAGACAAAACTAGTGAAACTAGTAAAAATAACTAAACTACAACAATTAATTAAGGGATACACAAAATAAAAGATGTAAAATATGACATTATTATATCACATGTGTATGTGGAGAGTAAAAATGTAGTCTTAGAATGTGTTCATACTTAACTTACCATTAGTCTATGTTGATACATAGATAGGCTGATATACATAAACTTCATGATAATGACAAAGCAAAAACCTATAGTAGATACACAAGAAATAATGAGAATGAAATCTAAACATAACACTAAAGAAAGCCATGCACTATAAGGAAGGAGAGCAAGAGAAGAAAGGAACAGAGAGGAACTACAAAACCTCCAGTAAGCAATTAATTAACAAGTATGGTAGTGAGCAGCTTTGGTAGTGAGCACATACCTATATAGAATTAATTTTAATGTAAATGGACTAAATTCTGTAATCAAAAGACATAGAGTGGCTGAATGAATTAAAAAACAACACCCATCTACATGCTGCCTACCTCAGATAGAAGGTCACACAGACTGAAAGTGAAGAGGTGGAGAACAATGTTTCATGCAAATGGAAAGAAAACTGAGTAGCTGTTCTCCTATCAGACAAAAATAGATTTTAAAACAAAAAATGTAATAAAAGACAAAGATGAGCATGGTATAATGATAAAGAGGTCAATCCAGCAAGAAGATATAACAGTTGTAAATATTCATGCACACAACTTGGGAGCCTCTAAATATATAAAACAAATATTAACAGACCTAAAGGGAGAAATCAACAGCAATACAATAATAGGGGAATTTAATGCCCTAATTGTATTATTGGATAGATCATCCAGACAGAAAATCAGTAAAGAAACTTCAACCTTAAAGGATACATAGAATACATTAGATCAGATGAAGTTTATATATATATATGACATTTCATCCAAATGCAGCAGAATATACATTCTTCTTTTTTTTTTTAAAGATTTTATTTATTTATTTGACAGACAGAGATCACAAATAGGCAGAGAGGCAGGCAGAGAGAGAGGAAGGGAAGCAGACTCCCCACTGAGCAGAGAGCCTGATGCGGGGCTTGATCCCAGGACCCTAAGATCATGACCTGAGCCAAAGGCAGTGGCTTTAACCCACTGAGCCACCCAGGCGCCCCAGAATACACATTCTTCTTAAGTGCCCATGAAACATTCTCCAGGATAGAACATATGTGATAAAATAAGTCTCAATATGTTTAAGAAGATTAAAATTATATCAAACATCCTTTCAGACCACAATGGTATGAATCTGGAAATCAATCACAAAAAGAAAACTGAAAAAAAATCACAAATATGTAGAGATTAAACATGGTACTGAATAACCAGTGGATCAACAAAGAAGTCAAAAGAGAAAACAGAAAATACCCTAAGACAAATGAAAATGCAACATACCAGAATCAACAGGATGCAGCAAAAAATTGTTCTAAGAGGGAAGTTCATAGAGATACAGGCCTACAGCAAGAAATATGAAAAATCTCAAACAATCTAGTGGAACTAGAAAAAAGGAACAAACAAAGCACAGAGTTAGTAAGAGGAGGAAATAATAAAGACCTGAGCAGAAATAAATGAAATAGAGACTAAAAAGACAACAGGAAAGATCAATGAAATGGAGAGCTGGCTCTTGAAAAGATCAACAAATTTGATAAATCTTTAGCTGACTCACTAAGAAAAAAGAGAAGGTTAAAATAAAATCAGAAATGAAAGAAGGGAAGTTATAACTGATACCAAAAAATACAAAGGATCATAAAAGACTACTATGAACAGGCATATGCCCACAAATTGGACAACCTAAAAGAAATGGATAACTTCCTAGAAACAAACACCATTCCAAGACTGAATCATGAAGAAAGTAAATCTGAATAAATCTATTACTAGCAAGGACACCAAAAGTTTAGAAAAAGATGGCTTCACTGGTGAATTATGCCAAACATTCAAGAAGACTTAACACTTATTCTTAAACTCTTCCACAAAACTGAAGAAGAAGGAACACTTTCAAACATTTTCAGAGGCCAATGTTGCCCAGATACTGAAACCAGACAAGGACACCACAAAACAGAGAAAATTACAGGCCAGTATCCCTGATGAACACAGACGCAAAAATCCCCAAGAAAATATTAGCAAACCAATGCAACAATACTTTAAAAAACATCATACACCATGATGAAGTGGGATTCATTCTAGGAATGAGGGATGGTTCAACATCAACAATGCAATCAATGAGATATACCACATTAACAAAATGAAAGATTAAAATCTTATGATCATCCAAGAGATGCAGAAAAAGCATCTGACAAAATTCAAAATCCATTTATTGGATTTATTGGGAGTTTTAAAAAACTCTCAAGGAAGTGGGCATGAAGGAAATATACCTCAACATAATAAGAACCATTTATGACAAGGCCACAGCTAACATCATACTCAATGGGGAAAAGCTGAAAGCTTTAACTCTAAGATCAGGGACAAGACAAAGATGCCTGTTTTCACCACTTTTATTCAGGAAATCTTTATTCTTTTATTCTTGGAAATCTTGGCTGGGGCAAGAAGTAAAACTGTCACTGTTGGGGGATAACATAAAATTATATATGGAAAACTCTAAAATCTCCACCAAGAAACTGTTAGAACTAATAAATGAACTTGGTAACATTTCAGGATACAAAATTAATACATGAAAATCTGTTGCATTTTTATAAACTAACAATAAACTATTAAAAGGGAAATTAAGAAAACAATCTCATTTACAGTCACATCAAAAAGAATAAAATACCTAAAAATAAATTTAACCAAAGAAGTGAAAGACCTTTATCCTGAAATCTGATCAATGAATTTGAAGAAGACACAGATAAATGGAAATACATTCCATGTTAAGTGATCAGAAGAATTAATATTGTTAAAGCGTCCATATTACCCAAAGCAATGTGTAGATTCAATGCAATGCCTATGAAAATCTCAATGGCATTTTTCACAGACATAGAATAAACAATCCTTAAATTTATATGAAACCATAAAAGATCCCCAATAGCCAAAACAATCTTGAGAAAGAATAATAAGGCTGAAGGCATCATATCCCCCCGATCTCAAACTATATTACAGAGCTATAGTAATCAAAACAGTATGATACTGGCATAAAAACAGCACCTAGATCAATAGAACAGAATAGAGAGCCCAGGTATACACCCATGCATATATTGTCAATTAATTTACAACAAAAAAAGGCAAGAATGTACAATGGGAAAAAGATATTCTCTTCTATAGATGGTGCTGGGAGAACTGGACAATTACATGCAAAATGATGAAACTGTACCATTAACTTAACACCACACACAGAAAATAATTCATAATGGATTAAAGACTTGAATATGGGACTAGAAACCACAAAACTCCTAGAAGGAAACATAGGCAATGATCTTCTTGACATTGCTTTCAGGGGTATTTTTTTTGGATGTGACTCCAAAGGCAATGGAAACAAATGCAAAAATAAACAAATGGGACTACATCAAACTGAAAAGTTTCTGCATAGTGAAGGAAGCCATCAACAAAATGAAAAGCAGCCTACTTAACGGAGAAGATATTTGCAAGTCAGACATCTGATGAGGGGTTAATATTCAAAATATACAAAGACTTCATACAAACCAACTACAAAAAAAAATCCAATTAAAAAATGGGCAGAAGAACTGAATAGACATTTTCCCACAGAAGACATTCAGTTGCCACCAGGCACATGAAAAGATGTTCAGCATCACTAATCATTAGGGAAATGCAAATTAAAACCACCAGGAGATATCATTGCACAACTTGTCAGAATGGCTATTATAAAAAAGATAAGAAATAACAAGTGTTGGCAAGAATGTAGAGGAAAGGGAACTCTTGTGCACTGTTGGTGGGAATATAAAGTGGTGCGGCCACTGTGAAAAACAGTATGGAGGTTCATTGAAAAACTAAACATGGAACTATCATATGATCCAGCAATTCCACTTCTGCATCCCTGTCTGAAGAAAATAAAAGCACTAATTTAAAAAGAAATATGCCGCGGTTGCTAAACTGTGGAAAGAACCAAGATGTCCTTCAATGGACGAATGGATAAGGAAGATGTGGTCCATATACACTATGGAGTATTATGCCTCCATCAGAAAGGATGAATACCCAACTTTTGTAGCAACATGGACGGGACTGGAAGAGATTATGCTGAGTGAAGTAAGTCAAGCAGAGAGAGTCAATTATCATATGGTTTCACTTATTTGCAGAGCATAACAAATAACATGGAGAACATGGGGAGATGGAGAGGAGAAGGGAGCTGAGGGAAGCTTGGAAGGGGAGGTGAACCATGAGAGACTATGGACTCTGAAAAACAACCAGAGGGTTTTGAAGGGGTGGGGGGGTGGGAGGTTGGGGGAGTCAGGTGGTGAGTATTAAGGAGGGCTCTTATTGCATGGAGCACTGGGTGTGGTGCAAAAACAATGAATACTGTTACGCTGAAAAGAAATTTAAAAAAAATAAAAATAAAAGAGATTATGCTCTCCAAAAAAAAAAAAAAATATATATATATATATATATATATATATATATATATATATATATATATTTACACATGCACCCCTATGTTCATTGCAGCATTATTCACAATAGCCACAATATGGAAACAAAGTGTCCATTGATGGATGAAGGTATAAAAAAGATGTGTTACATATGTCTGTATAATGGAATACTATAAAGGCATCAAAAAGAATGAAATCTTGCTGTTTGCAACAACAAGGATGGAGCTTGAGGGTATGGTGCTAAATGAAATAAGTCAGAGAAAGACCAATACCACATGATTTTACTTATATGTGGAATCTAAAAAACAGAACAAATGAACAAACAAAACAAACTAAAACTCATAGATGCAGAGAACATGTTGGTTATTGCTAGAGCAAAGGTGGTTTTGGAGGTATGTAAAATGGGAGAAGGGATTCAAGAGGTACAAACTTCCAATCACAAAATAAATGAGACATGGATATGTACTGTACAGTATGGTGACTATAGTAATAACATTTTATTGCGTAGTAATAACATGGTAATGGGGGAACTAGATTTATTGTGGTGAACATTTTGTAGTGTATATGAATATCAAATCATTGTGGTGTAGGTCTGAAACTAACATAATGTTGTATGTCAGTTATACCTCAATTAAAGTAATTGGGGAAGAACTGACATCTTACCGCTATTTCTCCATTTATTTGGATCTTCTTTTATTTCACTCAGCAGTGCTTTTTAGTTTTCAGTGTACATGTCTTTCGTATGTTTTGTTGTATGTATCCCTAAATATTTCATACTTTTGATGTTATGATAAGTATTTTTTGGATTTCTAATTGCTCATTTTTCATATATACAAGTATAATTGATTTTTGTATATTAATCTTATGTCCTGTGAACTTGCTAAACTCACTTATTAGTTCAAGGAGCTTTTTGTAGATTCCTTTGAATTTCCTACATAGACAATTATGGCATCTATAAATAAAAAGTTTGATTCCTTTTTTCCAATATGGATGCCTTTTTTCTGGCCTTATTGCACTGGCTAGAACCTCTAGTACAATGTTGACTAGGTTTGGGTTTTTTTGTTGTGCAAAGAATTTCCACAAATTTATCAAAAATGTGTAAAAAGACACATTTAACAAATGGAGAGATAGTTGAACAATGATAGTATTCCCTAAAGATGCTATTTTGGGGACAAATGATTGATGCCTTTATCACCTGACTAAAGCTAGTTTCCCAAACTACTGCACAGAAATTGCATCAGAAAGAGAGTAGATCCTATTCATGGAGATGCAGAACAAAAAGCAAGAAACACAATGAAAAATAAAGCCTAAAGTTCATAGAATCTCATACACTCTTCCCATTATTCTCATTCTCTTATTTGTGCTCTCTTCGTCTCTCTCTCTCTCTCTCTCTCTCCTCTTTTTCTCTGCCCTTCTCTCCTTTCATGAGTTCTTGAAAAACAACAGTATAGTGTAATGATTAAGATGACACATTCTAGAGCCCAGTTGCTCCTTTAAAATCCCAACACTTCATAAATAAAATCTTTAAAAAATAAAATAAAATCCCAACACTTCCACGGGGAAGTTAATCTCTCTGTGTATCAGTTTTTTCACTTATAAAAAGAGAATACTAAAAAAAAAAAAAGGATACTAAGAGTGTCTGCTTCATAGAATTTTCTCGAGGATGAAATTCTCCATTCATTCAAACATTTTGTTGAGTGCTTAACTAGGTACCGGGTACTATTATAGGCTCTGAGGATACAGCAAATAACAAAAGAGAGAGCAGTCCCTGCCTTTATGGCCCTTCTAGTGGAGAAATACTGTCACTAAACAAATAGGGGGACCCGGGTGGCCCAGTTGGTTAAGCATCTGCCTTCAGCTCAGGTCATGATCCTAGGGTCCTGAAGCAGAGAGTCTACTTCTCCCTGTCCCTCTGCATGCCTCTTTGCCTGCTTATGTTCTCTCTCTCTCTCTCTCTCTCTCTCTCCCAAATAAATAAATTAAATCTTTAAACAAACAAATAAAATATACAGTATTTTAAAAGGGAATAAGTCATAAGTGGGGACAGGGACATGTCAGGGGTATAGGAAGTGGTACAGGCAGTAAATGTGTAAATTTAAATAAAGTGGTTAGGGAAGACCTTACTGGAAGGAGACATTTGAGAAAAGACTTAACATATTTAACAAGGTAACCAATGTAAAGGAATTAGAACCATTCTTCACATATTACAAGCTTATAATAATTTTTATTAGCTGCAATTTATTGAGTGCTCTCCATGTTTCAGGTACTATGCAAGGTTCTTTACAGAATATTATCTTGTTTAATCATTACAGTAGGTCTGTAAAAAAAAGTTATTATTAACTCCTTTTACTGACCGACGAGGAATCTGAGATGACATTGGATTGTTCCAGGTCACATTGTTTATAGGTGATGAGGCCAAGACTCTGACTATGTCTGTGCTTGTCTTTCCTTTCTGGAGATGCCCTGTGTACTTAGAGACTGCAAGAGACCTCGGTTCACAAAGATAGGGAGATTGATCCTGCTGATGGAGGCCTTAGAGGGAAGGGTATTGAGCCTGTAGAGATTCTGCAGGAGCTATGAAATGTGGTGAAATCTTAGTTCCTCAGTATTCCAACTTGAAGATAAGGATGATTTTGACTAGGCCTCCACCTCCAAAATGGGGTACTGAGCTTTCCATTACTCTGTGCGCTGTATGTATCATGAACAGGGAGGGCAGACATAAAACTATGTCAGTGATCAATGGCCATTACTTCATTACACAACATGCCTTGGGTTTTCAGGATGGTTGCTTACTAAAGATTAAATGAAAAAATGAGGCAGCCAGAATTCAGCTCACTGATAATGGAACGGTAAATTTTGTCTGAAAAATTCTGGTGATGCTGGAAGATCCAGACCACCATCTGTCAGTGCTTAAAGTAGCATTTGTAATGGATGACCAAGATGTCACGTGCATTCGAAGCACTAATTCTCACTGTGCAGTGCCTTCGATCCCTGGAAGGATTGTGGGTGGAGAAGATGGTCCAAGAGAGGAACATCACGTGGCTCAGAGGATATGTGTGTGTGTCATGTCCCAAGCCACTGTGTGGGTCACTTGAATGGGGTTGAATGTGACAGGAGATCGGAACAATTGAGAAAACTGGCTATTTGAATTGACCAGATAATTTAATCAAAGTGATTGATTGGCTAGTCTTGTGTGGTCTGGCAGACCTGAAAAATGTTTGGCCATGACTGTCTGCAAAAGCTCAGACTGAACTGGGATGCATATGAGGGAGGAGGAAAGCCAGTCTGAATAAGCCAAAATGTCTCATTAAAAAAAAAAAAAATCATTACTTGTATAGCATTTCGTAGTGCACTAAGAGCGTTCTCATACATTATCTCATGTAATTCTACCAACAACCCTATGAGGCACAAATAATATCTACAGGTTACAGATGGCAAAACTAAGGCTGAAAGAAATGACGTATTTTGCCCAAAACTACGGAGATAGTAAGTAGCGGAGCCATGATTGAACCCAGGGCCCATTTTTCTCTAAATCCTAAATTATTTTCTCTCCTTCATAGAGCTCAAGAGCAGGCTACTCAGAAGTTAAAGTCAAATAATTTTTGGTACTGATTAAAAAAAATAAAGAAAAGAAAGATAGAAACAGCAAAACATATTTTACATGCAGGTACAGAACTTACAGAATGCTTTCCCAACCAAAATAGTAAGTAAACACAGCCAAATATAAGGGCCAGGAATGGAAAAACAAGCAGGACCATTTACTGGGTACTTCCCATGTATCAGGCCCTATTTGAAGTGCTTTAAAGGCAGGCATTTTCTCATTGAATCTGGAAACTTCCCCATGACCTTGGTTCAGGAACTGATCACCTGCTTAGGTGCCATGGACCACACCCAAATTGGCAGGTTCCCCTCAGAGGGCTGGCCAGGTTCCTTGGCAGAGACAAGCTCTCTTTCTCATTGCTGTTGGGGAGGAGATGTGTTCTTCCCGGGCTTTCATGGGATGCTCTGTCCAGCCTCTCTATGTTTACCTCCATTTCCCTTCATCATGCCTGTGGGACCCCACGTGCATGTCTCTCCCCGGGCCACTCCCCCTTCTGTGAAGGGCAGATCATGCCTGTCCTCTCTCCCAGCATTGCCAGGAGGGTATGAAAACAAGCAGTAGTTTATCTCTGCAGACCTTGCAAAAAATAACTAGGCACACATACACTTTCTGGTAGTTTTCAGGAATTGGAGGAGAAAGTGTGAGTCCACAAAGGGGAAGTCGACGCATTTGTGTCTTTCCCTGAGAAAGTCGCCCATCTTTATGCCAAATCTGCATCGGTTGCCCCTGATGTTCATTTCTCCAGTCTCCTTGAGCATTCTTGTTTTGGAGACCAGTTAGACATAACCAGCTTTGTCCCCGTAAACAGGTTCAGTTTGGAGACTGTGGGTTTCTTTACCTGAGTGTCTGGGTCTCTATCGCCCACCTGCTGGCAAGGAAAAAATGCATAGTATGGGGGATGACTGTTTATTTTTTTCTTCTTTCTTGTGATAGGGAAGTCCACGGTACCATTTATTTCCAAATGCTTGCAGTGCCTACAAGGGTAAAAAGCTGTTTCCCTTCCCAACTCCTCACCCTGCAAATGCTTCCTGCAGGAGAGTCTGTCTGCACGGCCCCATTCTCCATTCCTGTACTGGCTTCTAACAGATGGGGGAAAAGACTGAAAGAGGTCTAAGGAAGCTACCCGGGCTCCCAAAACCACTGCAGTGGACCCACCACGCCTGTCCTTTGTGTAGATCAGTGGTTTTTCCATCTAGGTTCTGAAGCAGGACCTCGGAGCCTGCCAAAAGTAAGGGTGATGGGAAATCAGAAGTGGCAAATCACAGGACTCCAGGCCTCCTCTCCATGTCCTTCTGAGTGACTCCATTTTTTTCCATTATATATATTGAGGTCTGGCTAGAGTGCATTTTTCAAAGCCCTAATGCTCAGCATGAGTTTGATAACCACTGACACAGACCCAGCTGAGAATACTCAGGGCGCACGTAGCGGGGGACAGCAGCCTTTAGCAAGTGTGGTCTCGCTCTCCAAGGACAGGCAAAGCAGCTCTAACTGTTGGGCAGTCTGGCAGCCCCCTTTCCCAATTCTGTATGGTCTTAAAAAATAAAAGGAGGAGGAGAAGGAAGGGGAAGGGGATGGGGGAGAAGAAGAAGTCAAGAAAAATAGAAATATTTTCCCTCGTGTGGCTATGTTGCTCTGAGCAATGAAAGGTACCAGACCGACATGACTCTATAGGCTAAACCCAGGCCCATCCTGAAATACTCAGGGAAGAAATAATGAAAAATAGTGCCCAGGTTTTTCATGATGCTCCCCAACTGGTTTCTGCTCTAAAGACTGAATGAACACACACTATTTCCACTCCACTTCACGCTATTTCCACTCCACTTCCTTAACCTGACCTCTCTGCTAGGCTGTAATGAAAACTGTTGAAAAAGAAAAGACCATTAGCTATATATTAGGAATATTGGAATGCCAATTAACAATACAGAATAGTCAGGCTATACCCAATTTTGTTATGATTTTTCAACTCCCTTTCTGTTGTCTTATGTTCACTAACTCAACCCTATCTATCACCAAATGTATTGTGTCACCATTAGCCCCAACAATCCTCTCCCCTTGATATCTGCCAAATGTCCTCTAGTTTATACTATTGTGCCCATCTGCAGTGACCTCCACCCTTGAACTACACCTGTCCCAAGCCTAGCTTATTGGAAAGAACTCAGTCTTTTGAGTTAGATCAATTTGGGTTTATATCCAAGCTCTCACGCCTTGGACAAGTTAATTTTTTCAAGCCTCAGTTCCCCCATCTGCAGAATGGGGATAATAATTGGAGCTCCCTCTAGGCTAGAGATTGGGTGAGGTAACTTAAGCAAATATTCTGATCCATATTTAAGCTCATTCGATGGCATTATTGTTACTCCTCATATCACAAAACACCATTAATATGACATTCTTTCCTTTTTGTTTCTCCTGATGCAGCCTGAAAGCATCCTCCCTTTTCTTTTTTTTTTTGCATAAGATTTATTTATTTATTTGAGAGGGGAGGGACAGACAGAGAGGGAGACTCCTTAAGTACGCTCCCTGCTGAGTGGGGAGCCCAACACAGGGCTTGATCCCAGGACCCTGACATCATGACCCAAGTCAAAAATCAAGGGTCAGATGCTCAACTGACTGAGCCACCCAGGCCCCCCCACCCGCCCGGCTTTTTCTTGGACAGTACCCATTTAGCATTTAACCAGGTACTGATAATGTGTTCATTAAGTCAGTCAGCAAATGTTGTGCGTTTAGTATGTGATGAGCGCAGTTCCAGATGCTAGGGTGGGGTGGGAGCCAAGGTACCCATGAGAGGAGGGGGAAGGGGAGAAAGAAACAGGCACAAATTCTATCACTGCTCTTAAGCATCTTATTTCTAGTAGAGATGATACTCCTATATACAGAAAACTAGAATCCAGGGAACAAAGTGGAGTGCTCTTCCAGGAAGGGGCTACTGAAGACATGGCTGGAGTGCTGTAGCTGCCGAGCAATCAAAAAGAAAGTTCTGGAAACTGCAGCTCTCGTTCTTATTGTTAACTTTCCTCCTTGGCTCATCTCTTCAGCTAACTTGCGCTATACTCTTTAAGGAAAAGTGGGTGCCATTCTTTTATCTTCCACAGAGCGTACCAGAGTACATCATGAGCTCTCAGCATATACACCGATATGAGACACTTCTGTAAAGTGTTTATAGTAAGCAGAATAATGTGCCTTCAGCATACCTCAGGAAAGACCCCCTAGTCTTGTGAAGACCTTAAAATGACTTAGCCCAACTTTTAAATGAACAGATAAAAAATAAGAAATTCTTCTCCCTGAGCCTTAAAGATCACTGGGCTTATTTTAAACAAAGAGCACTGTGTTGGGGATTTTCGTATTGAGCCGAACATGAGGCTCATTACAAACCATCACTGCACCCCCCTCCCCGCCTATATTACAGACAGGTACAGGGAGCATTTCCAGAAGGCTCTTAATCCCACAAGCCTCTTTATTTCAACCTACTGCTTGTCTCTGCCTTTCCAAACCTAGTTTCTGGGAAATTGTGCCTGATGGTGCTTTTGGTGATTATCAGAACCATCTTGTTTCTAACCATCTTGTCATAGCAGACTGCTGCCAGGCCGATGGAAAGTCACACCCCCCCACCCCCCCTCAGCACACAACCCCCCTTCTCCTCTTCATCTTCCTCTCCCTCTCACCCCACGGGAGCCCTTAACTTCGTTAGCTGAGTCTCTAAGTCAATAGTATACCATCTTTTGAAGGCAGAGATCAGTCACTTGGAATTTGTCCTCATCGAGACTGAGCCGGACTTGAAAAGCAGCAGTGGGGAGTAAAACCCAGAGAGTCAAATGACTGGGGGTCTAGCCTCAGATCTGATCCTAACTCTGCCACCTTGAGAAAGTCACCCTCTGAAGCTCTGTTTTCTGTGCCGTTCAATGAAGGGACTGGTTTTGCTGACTAAAGTAGAAAACAAGTGGCTGGGCAGTGCCCCATCACCACTCTCCACACAAATAATGGAGCTAGAAACACAACATCCTTCCCAGGTAATTTACTACGGCAACACCTTTTAAGGGTGGTGGGCTGGGAAGATGAGTTTGAGGGGGTGGGGGTGGGGAGTAATTCTCATCGCCCAAGCTAGTGTTTATAATGGTCTATTAAGAACACATTTAAAAGAAATGGCCTAATTCTGTAGTCTTCTACCCAGGACAACAGGCCAGTTCAATCCAACTGGTTTTTGAGTAAGGCCATAAGCAAACCCCCTTCAGGGAAACACAGGGCTGCTTTGCACAAAGCAGAAAAGTCGAGTTTTCCCCTAATACATTTAAAAATGGTCACTTCACCATTGCCAGACTTTATTACCACTTGTAAGAGCTAAAGCTTGGAGATTAATGGTCCTCATCCCAAAGAGAAGGCAATGAATGTTAAGAGGAAAAAAAAAAAATCCCAACACATGCTATTTACTATTCTGCGTTCTTTGATAATTAATGTTAATAATGCTATTGTAACATTTTTCAAAATAAAGGATGGAGTTTTCTAATTGTCTAGTTAAAAAAAAAAAAAGTTCCAAGACTGAATCCCCAGAGGAAAAAAAAAACTGGAGTTTAAATCATTAACACCACAAATCTCTGATAATTGTGGAGTGTTCGCAAGTGCCTTAATCAGGATGGTATGTCTGAGTGGCCTGTTTTAATTTGATCACACTGATTAAGTTTCTGTAAGCTAATATATGTTGCATTTCCAATTCAATTAAATGAGAGTCTCCTGCCATTAGTAGATATTACCAAAATACCCTGATGGGTGAAGACTAGACTTGGTATTTTCAGTTGCTACGGACTTCCTGATTATATAATCCTGTATTAAATGAAATCAATGAAAGCTCAAATGAAATTCAGCAGACTTTAAGGAGTAAATATGCTTCCCCCATACTTGTGGTATATTTTCACCTTGAGGCGTGGAGCGCATTAGTTGGAAGTCATTGATTAGTGATAAATTTTACAGGGCTCTCTTTCCTCATACACCAGTTACTAGAACAGTCTTTCCTGTTCCAAGGCACTGTAAATGTGGGTGATGAATAGGCGTTCTCTCTATTATATATGTATTTTACTTGTGCCTCTTTGGGCTGTAGATAAGAGTTATCTTATGTAAATGCAATTGCTTTGTAAATGTAAATGCCTATTGGGTCATCGATCACCCTGGAGGTGGAGGAAACAGAACAATAAGGGGAGATGTGAAAGAAATGGTCTCAGGATGGGAATGAAGGAAATTGCTAAGTGCGTAAGGGAGGGATTGAATCTATGTAGCTAGAGACTCTGTGGAGGGGGATGGGATAGAAAGAACAGGCTGGATCAGGGCATTATGAATGCCTGTCTTCTGCCCATCTTCCAAATCTTTCCCCCTCTGGACAACCCATAGCGATTGTGAGTCTTATCTGAAAATGGCCCCTTGGGGGTGACAGTCACGTGCCTCACTCTGCAGGAAGCAGGCACTGGAATAGCGCTGGCAGCATCCTCCATGTTTCTGGAGGGATCAGCAGGCAGGCAAACCTGGTGGTGAGCATGGGAACCCTCTGGGGAAGAGGGCCCCTCCCATTTTCTCATAATATGTGAGGTCCTTTCATGGATTCTGGCTTTCAGAACCTGCTGCAAGCCAAATGTATGAGTCACAGAGTCATAGAGCCCTCTAAATCAGATTTGTAAGACATCCTGAAGATAAACAAAGGGGGAGAGGCTTTCTATGTTTGCACCACTTTTTTTTTTTTTTTTTTTTAATATCCCACCTACTTCCACAAAGGATTTGAAATGACTTCCACAGGGCTTTCTTACTCATGCCCAGGAGTATTTAAGCACTATTTCTTAAATGTGAGTGCAAGTGTATCATATAAATAGAGACGAATGCTTAAATAAGGACAAGAACATATCTGGGATCTCTTGGTTTATACAATAGGAAGACTTTGGGGGAATCGTTAGGTGAGTGAAATGTTGGGGCACTTATTCCCTCCTTCCCTGGGTGTCCTTTGGGTTCCCCACCCCCAGCATCTGCTATCTCCAAATGGTGCCCTTCCTCCCATGGAAAATGGCCCTGTGTATCCCATACCTGTAAGGATGTTAATTTACTTTCTAATAAAACACAGCCTAATAAATATAAACTAGTGGCTGTAAGAGGCTTAATATGTCAGTAACCTTAATGCAGAGAGGATTTCCCATAATGGTGGAGAGAGATTTGGGGATAGAAATCACACTGTGTCAGCCCCCACTCCTAAGAGCGTACAGCCTAGTTCCAGACCAAGAACAAACTAACAAAACACCCACATGTGTAAAAATTTAAGGAAAAGAGTCACGTACAGACTCTAATTGTACTTGGGGCTCAGAGAAGGGAAAGAGTGAGGCCATCTGGATGGCTCCCCATGCAATGTAAGAGTCTTTTGGTGGTGCCCGAGTGGTCAAGGACAGCTGTGGGAGACGAGACATCACCTTGGACAACCCAATCCTCCCGGACACCCCTGATGTCACCTTTTCCTTTTTATTCTATGGTGTCCTCCCTGCTCCTTTTCCCACTCTCCCTTCATCCTGTCTTGTCCTTACTGACCTCTTGACACCCCATTGTTTCCGTCCATCTTCACCTCTCCCTACTTCTACTTCCCCTCATTCTGTTTTTCTTTTTTTTTTTTTAAAGATTTTATTTATTTATTTGACAGAGAGAAATCACAAGTAGATGGAGAGGCAGGCAGAGAGAGAGAGAGAGGGAAGCAGGCTCCCTGCTGAGCAGAGAGCCCGATGCGGGACTCGATCCCAGGACCCTGAGATCATGACCTGAGCCGAAGGCAGCGGCCCAACCCACTGAGCCACCCAGGCGCCCTCATTCTGTTTTTCTGATGCGTTCTCTTTGCTCTATTTCTCAGTCTCCCTCAGTGAGCTGCCCGGAATAGTCACTTTTCCTTCAGACTCCCCTGCTGGAAGACCCAAATGCTCCAAGGCAGACATGCTCGCTGCCAAACTGTGTCTTAGGCACCCTTCTCTTACTCTCCCCCAACCCTTGACATTAGCCTTGCCCCTCTCATGTCTGTTCAACCACTGTTAGGAAATGAATGAAGTCACTGTGTTGGAGGTTTGAATCCCAGCTCTACCTCTTAAGAGCTGTGTGACTCTGGGAGAGTTGTCCAACTTTTCTGTGCCTCAGTGTCTTCATCCATAAAAAGAGGAAGATAATACCATCAGCTGCCTCATAAAGTACCCCAGGTTAATCACCGAGACTCCTGCCTGCCACATGGTAAAGGGGCAGTGTGCCCTTGCTGTAATTTTCTCATTATGGGTGCTTGATCCCTGAGTCAGACTTCGCTGTTTTGTGCAGAATGTTTTTCTCAACCCCTAAAGAAGCTGACCCAACGTTGGGTAGGGAACTAGTCTAAGCCATTTCTAACACCAGTTCCCCCCAGTACGGTCATGAAGATCATCTGTGCTCCTCAGCTCAATGGATTTCAACATTTGATTTCAGAATGATAAATGCAATCAATTTTTAACAGGTGGATAGCTCCGGAGACTTGGTCTTCCAGGCCACTGAATTTTGAAAAGTGTACCAAGGAAGAAACAAAGAGCATAAAAAAGAGACAAAGCACATTTAAAATGGAAGCAGATAGAGAACACTGATTTCTCTATTGTAAGCCTTCAGCTTCTAGCTCTACCTATTATATGCCCGTGAGTTTCACAGCTGCCTCACAATGCCACAAATGAGGTGGAATTTTCAAACTCATTTTTCTTGTTTTTTTCTCATGCCTAACATGGTGACACACAAAACTATAGCTCCAGCCTCCAACCCGAGACCGGGTCTGAAGTGTTCGGCCATTGCTTTGTCTGAGAACCAGGGTCTTGGTTTGGTCAATGGCTGTACCCTTGGGGATCACACAGCCATGACAGTCCTGGAGCCCAGGGAGGGGTTCTCGGTCCTAATAAATGTTTCCATAAAAGATCTCAAAATGTGTGTGGGGCAACACATATTTTACCATAGTTATTCTGGCTCTGCAAGTGCAATGAAAATGTTAGCCTGGGCATATCAATCGTGTTTTACAGATGACTGTAATTTCCTGAATGTCAAAACTCCAAATTTTTCTACTAAGCAAACTTTTCAGTGGCAAAACACATTGCCTCCCTAATGTATCACTGTGGGCAGGAAAAATGAAATCTTTATGCACTGTATTATGAATCAATGAGGCATTGAGATTCTTGGAAGGGTGAGTGGACTCCAGAAAATGAAAAACTGCCACTATTCCATCTCCACAAACCACTGCTCAGGGAACGGAGGCTTCAGCGGCATTCAGCGTGCGGGCCACAGAAATACTGGATTCCAGTTGAAACCAGGGACTGTCTTCCCCCGCATGGTGATGGAGGTAGATGTCCCTGTAAATATAGTGCGAGTCAGGACATTTAACAACCCCCACCCCCCATCGCGATTCCCTTCACTTCTGGGAAAACGGCTCTATGGGGTTATTGATCAAGGGAGCCTGAGAGGCTTGTACATTTCAGTAAGAGAAAATAACATTAACAGGCACTATTCGTGGGATGCAGACCCTGGCATCCTGCACGGTGCTAAGCCCTCTCTCTGCAAGGGTCATCTCGTTCAAAAATCACACCACTGGGAAGTGGGTGTTTGCAGATAAGGAAACCAAGATTTAGAGAGCTTAAGTAATTTGCACAAGGTTACGGAAGCTGGGGCTGGCTTCCAGAACTCTCTGGCTCCAGAGACAGAGCTCTTAACTACAAAGCATTTATCAACAGCTGGCTGTTTCTGGAGACTGTGGGCCAACTAAGCTGGTCCAGGAGAAGAGAAGAGGTACAAAGAAGGCTTGGTCCTGCCCTCTTCTTGAGGCACCCACAGCCTTGCAGGGAAGAGAACCATCAGACACGAATATCTTACATTCTGATGTCAGATGATCGGGATGCCCTGAGAGTCCAGATAACTCTCTTTGGAGGTTCAGAGGAAGGCATGGCTGCCTCAGCTGTGGACATCGGGAGGAAGGAAGCTTCAAGAAGACAGCCCTGCAGCCCCATTTGGAGAGCTGAATAGTGAGGACCAGGGAATGCTGTGCCTGGTGGAGCAGCAGGAGCAAAGGCATGAGGCACAGGGAGGATGAGTTTGGTGCGCGGAGTGTGGAGTCCGCATGTGCCAGGGCAGTGCCAGGATGGAGGATATGACTGGACCAGTAACTGAGCCACAAATCATGGCTTATTCACCTAAAACTCAGTCTGCTGATTTTCTCTGCAAAGCCATGTGCTTTTACCCTTTCTATTTTTGCTTCACATTGACTTTTAAACCAGAGACTCCTGACAGGTCCTCAGCCCCAGCAAAATTATAAAGCAGCCAAATTTGCCATTGGTGTCCTCCGTTTTTGTTCTCAGCCTCCTTATCCTTCCTCAGAACCCAGCGTGCCTGTCTCTGCATACACTCTGCCACCTCCCCAAGGCAGAAGCTGGTTATTAAAGCTTCCCCCTTCTAAAGGACTGCTAAGTCTTAACGACTTAGGACCCTGTCCCCCCTCCCCACTGCTCCTGCCACACACAAAGAGGGCAGATCCTTAAGCCAAAGGAGGAAACTTCACTTGGTGGTTTCCTGGCCAACTGTGAGAGGGAGGGGCTAGTGCTCCGCAGCACCCCTGAAAACCTTACCACCCCACATGGCTGGTCCTGTTGCATCCCCCGCAGGGCGTTGCAGGGAGCCCTGCGCTGCTGTGTGTGACTTTTTCCTTTCATTCTCGAATGAATGAGCAAAGTGGCGTGGGGTAGCAAAACGAGTCTGGATGTCTAGACGCGAGTTTCAGACATAGGTAACTCGATCACCTACTAGTTGCGGGACCTTCCCCCCTCTGGGCAGTAATAGCTGCATCTATGAAATGGACTGGCACATTCGTTGGCAAGCTCTTACAAGAGATGGAGAAAATGGGCTTTGTTAAAAGAATCTTTGCCACGGAGAACTTTTTAGAGGAAGACAGAGGGTGTTATGCCTCCAAAAAGACTTTGAATAATAGCTCTTTAATCCTTGAGAACGAGCTGAAAAATACTTGTCACCCGCGGGGTGCTCTTCCACTGAAAGGCAGCCACATTGGCCTCTCCGAAAGATACCCGCCCATATTTCACCTGTCAACGTATTCTTCCCACCACGCACAAGGTGAAGGTCGATGTGTTCTCCCGCACCCGTTCCTGGTAACACCATGACATGTGAAATGCAGAATGGAAAGAGCTATGTTAGGGGAACAACAGGATTTCAAAAGCAGCTTTAGGAAGATCAGATCTTGTTTTAACTTGTGTGTTCCTGACTGATTTATGATTCTGAAAAGGAAAAGGAGTTTGATCAAAACTGTCACCCTATGGCCTCCTTTTCAATTCCTGTGTTTTCTTTGATCAGAAAGGATCAGGCATCCTGGTTGGGACTTTCCCTGACCCCCAGTGGCCAGTCGCATGGCTTCACAGGGGCAACAGTCACTCCCGGGCAGGGAAGGCCAACCCGGAGGCCCGTAGGACAGGGCAAAAAGGAGCATCCCGGCCAATTCCAAAGCTTCACGGTAGACCTTCCATCTGCTGACCTCCCAGTCTGTAGCCCCATAAGGAACTGGGCCCAGTGCCGAGAGAGACAAGAGGCAATTGCCAGGCAGTACTGACCTTCAGGGAATGTACAGCCTGGTTAGGAAGACAAAACAAGAGGAATGGGCTGTTCCAATATCCTTTAGGGGCCCAACAGGCAGCAGAGAATCATGAGGAAAAGATCAAATCAGGAGTTCAGAGACCCGGGTTCTAGTCATAGACCCACTGTCAACGAAGTGCGTATCCTTGAGCAAGTCACTTCCCGTGATTGAAGTTCAGGTTCTTCCTCTGTAAAAATAGCAGTTCTATTTTTTTTTTTTTTATCCTGTATACTTAGAAGGATTGTGTGAGGAACTAAAATTGTAAGGACTGTGAGCCATTCGCCCGTCCCATGAAACTTCCGGTTGTTATTAGCCCCCACCCCCACCCCTCCCTCCTTCTCCCAGGGATACCAGTGCTTTTCTTCAGATGACCTTTCTGAAAAGTCACTGTGGGAAGGGGGATGTCATTTAGAATAATCCTCTATGGCCTTAAATCCAACTTAACCGTGGGTCACTATCTCAGAGAATTAACCTCATTTCCAGGGAGAAAAACCAAGCCAAGGGGAAGGCGGTGGAGGTGACCCGTGTAGCACGTTAGTGAATCTGACTCCCCAGTGACATGTCTTCAGAGTGAATGACTGATGGAAGAGTCCGAGGGTAGGGCCACCCCCAAGGGATTGCCTTAAGTTGGAAAATCCAAGCCAAATATCTCCCTTGATTTTTAGTCCTCCTTTATGGATTTTGGATCTGCAGCGGAACATCAGTGAGCATCACCCCCAGGGGCTATCTTTTCCTGAAGCTGATCCTTATTTATCAGTCACCTTGAGCATGATATTTTGAAACCTGGGGAAGGAGTGAGAGACTTGGTTTTGGATCACGGCTCTGCCACAGACTGGCCAGGGCACCCCAGACAAGCCCATACTTCTCTCTGGGCTTGGGTGTTCTCCTTGGTAAAGCCATTGGACTACTCTGTGCCAAAGATGGGTCTATTGCCTTCATCTATGTGTGGCCCCTATCAGTTCTACAGGGCCCTTGCCTTCCAGCAGGTGGGCTGGTTTACACACACAGGACATGGCTCCCTACTCGGTGACCTGCTCCCCACTGTGACTCAGAGATGGTTCTTTTCCTTCTCAGAGATATCTGGGCCCCATTTTACCCAAGATGGTGCTTGTGAAGCGCCATTTTTAAAAAACAGCTTCTGCTCCGTCAAAAATGGTGGAATATTTCTGCTTTCACCAGCCAAACTGGAACAGTGACATAGATTTGACAACATACATACTTGTCTGGTTTCGTGTACCATGTTTTTCCACTCTGTCGCATGTGGACAGGCACAAAAATAACCACCACACCAGCAATTCCAAATTCCCCTTTTGCCCAAAAGGAGAAATGTAGCTGTCCAAAGTCTCTTGTTGACACCATGAAAAACAGACCCAGTGACACCCAGAACTTAGAGGACTCTTGGTAAACTCTTAGCACCAACTTAACCTTCAAAAGAACTCCTTCTGCTCAGGCAGGATCTTTGTGGCTTCGCTGCCCCTTCCCATACTCACTTCAATGTGACACCAGATTCTTCAGGAGGTAAAGGGGTTGGTGGGGAGGATTAGTGAGTTATTTTTCTATTCCCAGTGTGATCACTATAAAGAAACAAGGCTCTGCCTGGTACCATCTAGAACGCTTATTTCCACACACATACAGGCCATGTTATCCAATAATCATGCCTTTTGCAGCTCTAATACCTGCAGCAAAACCTTTCCTGGGGGAAGGAGGCACGACCCTGCCAGCCGGTGAAATTCTGAATGGCTCCAATTCTTTCCAGCTAATGGTTAACGAGATCTGCTTTCCCCCCACCAAAAGCCAGGGTTTACACTTCATCTCTCTCAATGCCTTAAAACAATATTAGAGCTCATTAAAATCAACCCGAGGCTTGAGAAGGGCAGCTTTCATTTAGGGGGAAACTTTCCCTCCGCGCTGTTCTGGAAAATCGCACAACACTGAGAGCAGGCATTTATCTTGACTCATTTCCTCTAATGATTTCTCCAAAGCAGGCTGGAGGTGCCTGCCTCCCAGACAGCCGTGTACAGCAGGCCCAGGTGAGTGAGGACAGCCGGTTACCGTCTGCTCACAATTCCCTTCAGTGATATTTATTGACTGTCTACCACGGGAAAAAGCCCTGTTACTTGATTCCTTGTCTTCGTGGAGGTCCCTAAAGAAATGTTTCCATGTGTCTCCGGATTTCTCACAATCTGGGGTGGGCAGGGGAGCTGGCTATCTGGTTTCCTCGTCTGCACAATGGGAATTTGGGGCCAGAACGGTCACCAGCTGGACTCCCTGCCCCAGCCCCCGCGTCTTATGTATGTGGCCATTTCCATCTCTAGGGCTCAGTAGCAGGCCTACAGAACCCACGAGATCCGCACCACCCTTCATATCCTGGCATATTTGGCTACCTCCTGGTTTATAAATTGTGTTTTTTTGAAGAATTTTTATTTATTTATTTATTTGACAAAAAAAAAAGGGGAGCGAGCGCCAGCGCACAACCAGGGGGAGTAGGAGAGGGAGAAGCGGACTCCCCACCAAGCAGGGAGCCTGGCACGGGCTCGATCCCAGGACCCTGGGACCATGACCTGAGCCGAGGGCAGATGCTTAACTGACTGAGCCACCCAGGCGCCCCCCTACTACCTTCTGGTTTGAAATTCTGCTCTGGCCAGGCCTGTGGTGCCCTTGGCTGGTGGCTCAGGGGGTTGAGCTCAGTGCCTGGGGCCCACGGGAGCCCATATAGCCCAGCGAGAGCCCACACAGCCCAGTGAGAGCCCACAAGCGGGAGACTCAGACACCAAACAGGGCATTGACCAGGGCAGCGGGCAAGAGTCTGGGCTCAGGAATCACACAGACCTGACAGACGGTCACTAACTAGCTGAGTGATTTTAGGAAGGTTCAATTAACACCCTTTAGCTGAATACCTTTAACTGTATGACAGCAACAACAATAATCATATTAATTAAGATCTGCAGAATGTTTATGTTCTGGCACGGTTCTGACCACTTTATATATGTACGTTACGTGTATGTGTGTGTGCGTAATTTTTATCTTCATTGAGACCCTATGGTTCCCCCCAGGCCATACATGAGAAAAATTGAGGCACAGAGAAGTTAAGTCATTTGCGCAGGTCCACACAGATAGTAACTGCCTGAGCTGGAGTTTGAACCCAGGCAGTTTGGCTGTGAAGTTAGAGTAGCACTGTCCCATGGAAATACAATGCAAGGCCCGTTCCTCATTTTAAAAACCTCCTACTAGCCCCATTGAAAGTGAAAAGATACAGTGGAGTTAAACTTAATAATGTATCGAACCCCATGTATCAAAAATGGCATCATCTCGACCAAGTAAGCTGTATAAATCCTAATTGGTTAAGGGGATAGTCTTTCTTCCCCCTCAGTCTTGGAAATCTTAGTCTGCCTGAAAACATTAAAGGCACGACATCTTTTGGATTAGCCACATTTCCAGAGGTTCAAGAGCCACGTGGGGCTGGTGGCTATCTTGGATGGTCCAGCTCAAGAATGGACCCTCCTCATCATTACATACATTACATAGGCACTGGCACCGATGCGGTAGGGTTCTGTGAGAAATTAGCCGGCACAGTGCCCGGCATGTTGTCCGCACCCACTGATTCAGGACACTGCCGAGTATCCCCCTGCTGTGCTGTTTGCTCAAGTCAGAATACCAGCAACCCTCCACACTACTCACCTGCTTAAATCCTTTCTATCCCCTTAGGGCTTGGTCAGCTTTTTCCTCCTCCTCCTCCTCCTCCACGAAGCCTTCCTTGATGACTCTAGAACACAATAAACTCCTCTCTCTGATTCATTGTGCATTTAGACTCTGTATGACACAAGTAGCCCTTCACTATGTTCTGCCTTTACCCCAGCCCCTACTGAACTGTGCTTCTGTCTCCCCAACTAAAGTTTAAGCCCTTTGAGAGTAGAGGCCGGTATAGATATGGGCTCCTCACAACTCTGTCCACAGCTTTAAGTACGGCAACTTCTAGATCACCGAGGGATGGTTCACTGACTGTGGATTGAGTAGATACATGTCTTGCAGTGCAAGGCCAAGCTTCTCGCCTTCAGGGCTAAAAGGACACCATGTCCCTAACTTTGTGCTGAATGTCATGAAGGTAGCATTTTTATGACTTCCTGGTTGAAACCTTGAACTTGCAGTGTTTCATAATGGATGTGCTTTCCAGTAAAAGGCAGGGCCCGAACAAGAGTTCCAGGGCAAAGGATTCAAAGGATGCTCACCTGAAGACCAAGACAGTAAGCATGCTTTTCTCAATGGCACATCTAGACATTTCCCTGACCTCCTTTTGTCTTCTACGGGCTAAGGCTCACCACTGCTCACCTCCACCCACCCTGCTGAAGGAAAGAAGAGAACCAGTCCTTCTCGAAGCCCACCCCAGGCAGAAACCTCAGGAGATGAACGTTGACAGAAGGATGCCCCATAGGAACACTCTGGAAGCTGAGAAGTACCAGGCAGGGAGGGAAGGCCCGATGGTAGAGTTTGTATAGCCCGTGGCAGAACGGGTCTTCCCATGACATGGGCAGACCATATCCCTTCATGGGGCTGCACTCCCTCATCTACACACTGAAGGGGTTTTTCTCTGAAACTTCTTTACACCTCAAAAACACACTGAGTAATAATGAGCCAAGACTCACAGAATAATTTCAGAGTGCAAAAAATGTCAGGGGGCAGTGTAAGCTGCAGAAATTTTCATGCCACCAAGCATTTGAGTGGACCCTAGGTGAAGGCTGGTGACTACGGGTCATAAAGCCTGGAATTTCACATCTTGTTAAAGAACTCTGTTTTCTCACTGTTTGCAGAGTCCTTAGATTTATGTACTTGGGAGCCCACTGGGCTTCGGGAAGGAGGAGCCCTAGATTTCTTTAAAAAAAAAAAAAAAAAGAAGAAGAAGAAGAAGAAGTAAATATCGCTAGGGCTGATTGTGTGAAGAATTTCATGTTGGGTTTGACTTTATAAGCATCAGAAATTTTCTTTTCTTCCTTTTCGACAAAGGAGGAAACATCATTTTGCTGTTTTGTGAAAGAAAAGCGGAGAATGGCTTAGAAAAACATCCTTCTGCTTAACAAAAGTCCATCAGTCTAGTGTGCCCTGAGAACACACACACACACACACACACACTCTCTCTCTCCCTCTCTCCCTCTCTCTCTCTCTCTCTCTCATAGCTGCAGGCCCAGCCCTAGCTTGGGGCCACACAGGAAGAAGGTCCTATTCAGCCAGCCAGGCCAGCTCCCCTCACCAGGCTGACCTTTCTGGAAGGGGCAGAGGGAGATCCAGAGAGCAGAAAAAAAGAGATTTTTTTTTTTTTAAATAAACACAAGGAAGATGCGTAAAGCAACTTCAGTTAGCCAAAGGAAAAAGCTCCATTAATTAAGGTGTTAATGAAGGTATTACTTTATATACACAGAACCGCTCCTTTGGGGGAGGAAGGTCTGTGCACGGTGGCGGGTGAGATCTTCAGTTTCTTCCAAGTTGCTTTTCCTGGAATGCATCCACCCTGTCGAGGACCCTAATCGGTCCATTCAAAGAAGCAGTCCGAGTCCTGGTGGCCTTATCCATCAGCGGGCTCCCGAGGGATGGCCTTGCCCCTACCTCTCATGGGTTGCCCAGAAGAGCCCGGCCTTGTCACAAGCCCGTAGTGTCAACTTGAAGGGCAAAGGGAGACGTTCGGCGTCCAGATCACTTGGGTCTACGTAAGGCTAGGAGGACAATCAGATAAAATCCCGGGTACCACTGCTTTAATAACTCACTTTGCACAAACGCAAAGGCTCCCTCGCCTCGCTGAGCTTCAAGGGGATCTTGAGAAACGTACCAGCTACAATACATGTAAGCGAGCGTTCCCACCACTTCCAAGTCGTCCCCTCTTGAAATCTCACATTTCCTTACGAGGCTGCTGCCACTGCAGATCACCACGTTGATGGGGCCCCTCGGTGGGGGTGGGGACTGTCAGCAAGCGTTGGAGTCACCTGAGAAAAGCAGTTAAAATGGCAACTCTGGGGCTTGAGGGATCCAACCCCATTAGAGGTGTATTTGCCTTTGATTCAGTTAACTCTGCTTTCATTTAGTCGGTGCTCACGTATTCATGTTGTTTGATCTGAGCACAATGGAGCCGCTTTTGATGGCAGGATCCGTGCTCCTGGTTTAGGCATCATTAACCAGGGAAGGCGACCAGACCTTTGGCATGAGTGACTCACTGTCCCTCATTACCCTGCTTGCGGAGTTCACTTAGGACCCCCAAACGTGGTTCGTATTTTTTGGCCACTCATCATTCCTCCAAGAACAAGATATATGAAGACTGAACTTAAAAAAAAAAAAAATACAACATTAAGCTACAGGTATCATAAAATGTTCAGTCATTGATTTGGGCTAAGAATTTGTTTCCTTTCTTAAATTAACTTTTTATTGATCTCTCCTGTGACCTTCACTCGTACGGTTTTGTTGGCTTTCTTCCATAAGAGAGATGGCTTTGATATTTTTTTTTCCTTTGAGTAGTGCAGGAAAAACCTTATTCGGGAGCCAGGGACCTAAAAGGGAAGTAAATGTTTACTGCACGGTCCTCCTAGCTTTGCTCAGGCAAAGTGCCCTGGGCTTTTCCTGGACAGAAATGGGCGTCCTTAGGCTTGTCTGTGGTGTGCAGCAGGGAACTTGGGTTTGCTCTGGGACAGCGGTGCTCAAGACTGCCCCAGAATTTCCTGGAGAGCTTCCTAAGATACAGATGGCCGGGTTCCAGCCCCTGGGTTTCTGTTCAGTGAGTGGACCCCAGAACGTACCTTTCCAACAAGTTCCTAAGTGGCGCTGATGCTGCTGGGTCTGAAACCTGGATGTTAGTTTGTTCCCAGAAGTGGAAGTCCTGGGTTTGGGCCCCAGTACGAGGATGGGAAGAGCACAGGTTCTAAAAAGAGATGGGTTCAGTCTCAGCACCCCTACTTAACTCACCATGTGACACTGGGCCAAATGATCTCTCTCTCGGTTTCTTCATCCTCATGATGAGAACAATAATAATATCAGTTCCACGGTCGAGGTGGGAGTTCATATAGAAGCACCAGGCCTCAGTGCCCCCAGCCCCGGGCTGTGCCCTCTCTTGGCAGGCAACATTTCCTCTTCATGAGGGTTCTTTCAGGCCTGCTTTATTATGCAAACGGACACAAAGCAGGGTCTGCATAAGTGTCCGCCTTCAGCCCAGGAATGCGCCCTGCAGTTAGATCCATTTCCAAGGGCTGTTAGGGATGTGTGTCTGACCAGGATGCTGTGCCATCTCAAAGGCTTCTTCTTACTCCCATGAGCCTAGGAAGCTGTGACTTAGAACTCAGGTCCTTGCCGCAGGATAAACTGTTAAAAATGAAAATATGGTACTCGTGTTTATCCATGTACTTACATCTAATATCCTTACATTTTCCAGCCTTCCTTCTCGTGGGGCTACTGCACAGAAAGGCAGGGGTAACTGCTCCGTATCACTAGATGCCCTTAAAATGTTCCATCACTGGGGTAAAGTGGTGTATCTGTTATTTAACAGTGACATCTAGTGGCTTTTCCTTATCAATGAAAAAGATGCCTTTCCTATTAGCTTATCCTAAGCTCTGCGGCTCCTGCTGCAGATATTCATTCAACAGTCCTTTATTAAACACTAATTTTCTGTCAAACATTGTGCCAGGCCCAGAGGATCAGCTTACGCTGATCAATGATACTCGGTCCCTGCCCTCCCGGAGCTCAGAGTCCAATGTGGGACGCAGACGGATCACTAGACAGTCACGGCACGTAGCAGTAAATGCTACAGTTCCAGTATGGCTGGAACAGAGGAACACCAGGGCTGTTCACTCTGCCTAGGAAGGTCAGGGAAGGTTTCACGGAGGAAACAATCTTAGAGCGGAGTTTTGAAGCTTTCCAAGCAACCTAGAAAATACACAAGCCATTCAAAAGAGTGGGCATTCCACATCCAAAGGAAAGGGGCCTGTAGCATCATTGCCTGGAACGGATCTGGAAAACAAAGTTACTTGTCTATACCTGGAGCATACAGAAGAGAGCAGGGTTTTTCAACTATTGACATTTCGAGTTGGATAATTCTTTGCACGCTAGGCTGTGCCGCAGCTCTGCTAGACCCCATCCACTGGAAGCAGTTTGCACTCCCCCTCACCCCCGCCCCATGACAAATAGAACGTCTTCAGAGATTGTCACATGAGCTAGGGCCAGGGGAGCAGAAAGAGAGATGCAAAATCCCTTGTGGTTGAGGAAGGCTTGTGTAGAAGGAGCTTGAAAGAGATGAGGGAAAGAAAGGTGGTGGTTACCAGGTCCCATGAGGCTGTGTCTAGCGTGTGAAGGAGCTTGGACTTCATGTCCTAGTTGATATGGATTAAGAGGTCTTAACTAAGGAATGACATGTCAGATGTGTGTCATATGGGCCTGGGGTGAGCTAGGCATGAGACCAGAGGCTGGGAGACGGGCCAGGACCCCACAGCAGTGACCTGGTAGAGAAATTATAAGGGCCTGGCCCCAGGCAGCGATAGGAAGAATGGACCTGAGTGCTCCTAGGATCTAGAATCAGCAAAGGTCTTGGGGAAAGTTCACATAGTGGTGGTGAGCAAGATGGAGGAGGTGGCCCCCAGGTTTCAAGCTTGGACAACTCTTTGTTGTTTGCTATTGTTGTTTCTATAATTACTTAGCAATGACAGGAAAAAGTTGGCCTGGACTCTAACTTTTATATAGTTCTGCTGTAAGGGACCAGGGGCATACAGGCACACTGGACAATGGTCATAAAACTCACCTAGGTAACTGGTAGGGAGTCATGACTCCAATTTAAAGATGTGACACCTGTTCATCTTAATTAAGTGACCCATTTTGTCGTAAGATATATCTGCCCCATTACCACTAACCGAAACAGGCTGATGATGATTTTCCTGGGGCTGAGCTATTTTAAATAGCTCACTCATTTAAAATTAGATCAGTCCATTCAGCGGCACCCTTCGGAGTGATGTCCACCTGAAGGGAGACTTTGGGCAGTTCTCGTCTGCATCTTGTTCTGTTTTGATCAGTGCGTGGATACAGGCATTGCCGAAAGGAATAAGGAGATGTGGCGAAGATATTAGGGGATATAATCAGAATCCAGATGTGTTTTAACAGGCTCAGACTTACTCTAACAAGGAGAAATTCAACAGGGCCACAAGTAAACTACCTCCAGGTCCAGGATAAAGTAGATTGGGTTTCAAAGTGGCTTACGTGTAAAAGAAAGAAAGACTTTAGTTGACTGTGCGTCAGCGGTGTGGCCTGTTTGCCAAAAAGGTCGATGTGCTATACTAGGCCACACTAGGAGAAATGGTGTTGAGGCTGAGGGAGGTGACAGACTGTCCCTGCTTGTCACTTGTCAGACTGTGCCTGGAGGACACATTCCAGTAAAGTGGAATATATTCAGGGGAAGCGAGAGGGCAGTGAGGGAACTTGAAGCAGTGTCCAGAATAGTGGAAAACCATATTTAGCATTAAGAAGAGAATCCTCGGGCTACCTCAGGGTCCTTAAAGTCAGTCTTCAAAGCGCCGAAGCCATGTGTGCAGAATTAAAATTCGATCTGCAAGTACGCTGTCATGGTTTGAAATGACTGCTTTATGCTCTTAATGCCACATCTTTATCTTAAGGCCAGATCACCCCCTGAGTGCTCTATCTGGCCATTCAACTCTCTTTTGGATGTCCCAGCGCACCTGAGGCCCTTCTGCCCTTCCTCTCCCCTGCGTTCATTTTGACACCAAGTTCAGTTAACGCCACCTCCTAAAATTGTGTCTAGCCCTCCTTCTTTTGCCTTGTTTTCTGCAGTAAACTAGGCGAACTTCCCTAATTCCACCTCCACACCCCATTCCCTATAAGCTTGCTAAAACATGGATTTCATCAGATCGCTCCCCTGCTTAAACAAACCCTTTGGAGGCCTCCCTCTCAGCTACAGATGTCTAAGTCCTTTCTTGGGGGGGGGGGGGGGTCCGAGGCCTTCCACACCCAGGGCTCTGGCTACCTCTCCAGCTGCAACCTCGGCCACTGCCCTTCGTTCCCAGTTAGAGGTTTTTGTTTTTTTTCTTTTTCCTTTTTTAAGGATTTTACTTATTTCTATTGATCTACTTATGTATTTGTCAGAAAGCAAGAGAGAGCACAAGCAAGGGGACTGGTATGGAAAAAGAGAGGGAAGCAGGTTCCCTACTGAGCAGAGAGCCCGATGCCGGACTCGATCCCAGGACCCTGGGATCATGACCTGAGTCGAACAAAGGCAGATGCTTAACCACCTCAGCCCCCTAGGCACCCCCGCTCCCAAGTAAGAGGTATTCAGTGCACTTTGTCCACACACAACAGGCTAGTCTGTGTCCTGTGACTTTGCTCACGCTCACCTTTCTGCCTCATACTCCATTCCTCTCTCCTTGCCTCCTCTCATTCTCACTTGTTTTCAAAATAAGGTGGCAGAAGCTTTTGCCCGTATTGTTCGGCTAGTGAGATGCTTTCATCACACCTCGTGCTCGCTCCAACCATGTAGAACACATCCTGTTGGGGGCGCCTGGGTGGCTCACTGGGTTAAGCCTCTGCCTTCGGCTCCGATCATGATCTCAGGGTCCTGGGATGGAGCCCCGCATCGGGCTCTCTGCTCAGCGAGGAGCCTGCGTCTCCCTCTCCCTCTGCTCCTGCTTGTGTGCTCTCTCTGTGTGTCAAATAAATAATTATTTTTTTTTAAAAAGGACACATTCTATCGAAATGCCATGTCTTGGTGCTGTTGGCACCCGGTGCCAGGCACACGTGAGGTGCTTGCCCTGAACTGGCCACGGGAAGAGCGCCACCCGTGTTTCAGTGCCCCCCGCCCCCACATCGCGTTCCCCTTGGGCTGAGCTGTCACATCCTCAGGTGGCCTGGCCGGAGAGACTGCGTCTCTGACATTTCCCTAACAACTCTCTCCTCGGCATAATGGGCCTCCTGGATCTTTTGCCCAACCAAACCTCCCAGGTGTTACCCACACCTGCTTTCCCGCCTCCAGCACACTATGGTATGCGGGAGCAGCAGACACTCCCAGACACACCGACCTCTAAGCACAGCTGCCTGTTCATCCCCAGGGCTGATCTGTTTGCAGCAGCATGGACTGTTTCCCACTGAGGCAGCCCGGGAGACCAGGCCTGGCTTTCCTGGAATACGTGGGCTGTGGCAATCCCTGAATCTGTTATCATCGGGGTGGGGTGGTGGGGGAGGACAGCTGCTGTCACTAGGGCAGGCAGGCTGTGGGCTCCTCTCATTCTCCGTGGCCTTGACCACCCCTGCCATGTTGAGACGGAGGCTGCCCACGTTGAACGGCCGTCATCTCATGTGGGCACAAGGAGAACTTCAGGGGGAAGGAATCACACATCCACCATGTGAGAGACTCTGGGCGTCTGTCTCTGCCTCTCTGGCTTACCTCCTCTCTCTTTCTACGTGAGGCTGGTGCTTCCAAAATGTTGGTCGTGACGTTTACCCTGGTGATTGGGATCTATCTGTTCCCAAAGACAACAGAGCGTGTTTGGGAGGGAGAGCCTTGGACCAGCACAAGTCTGCACTCTAGGGTTTACCAGAAGATGTCGCTGTAGTCTTAACCCAGTCCAACGAGGCAGGGCCAGAGGGACTGTCAGCTAAGCATGAAGGTGACTTTATTATGGGGGTTTAAACTACCCAACAGCCCCCATTATAATGCATGCCTGCTAAAGCTGGTTGAAAGGTTAATCCAAATGTGTCACTGGACTTCGTAAATTTCTTTTCTTTTTTCCAAATAATCAGACTAATTGCCACTAAGCTATTGCCTCCGGCCTAGCATAAAGGCTTGATAAATATGTATTGAATGAAGGAGGGAATGAGTATCACAGCAAGGGGCGGAAGGAGGAAGCTCGCGGGAATAGCAGTCACCTTTGTCGGTAATGGCCATGGGGCCATTTAGCCGGGGGTGTTTGCAGACCTGAGTTTTTGTGGCGCCCGCAAGATGGGGGGGGGGGCGTAGGTAAAGCAGTGAGATAGGCTCTCTGTCCTCTCCATCCTCACTCCCAGAGGCTCCTCCTGTGCCCCATGTTTGTTTAGTCTGAAAAAAAAGTATATACAGTCATTAAAAAAATTTTTTTTGTGATATTTGCAAGGCACTTAGGAGATTCTCCAATTTTTGTAGGATGAGGCATGGCCTTCCTGGTCCTCACTCTCTCCCTCCTCTTCCCCAGAAGTTCTAGAAGAATAGCACAGAGTCCCTGTCCTGGAAGACATCGTTTAAGCAGAAATACAAACAAATAGTCACAATTCAGTATCAAAATTTTTCACAAAGACTAAGTGCAGACGTGTTACAGGACCACCGAGGAAGAGGTGAGGGCCGGCAGCTGGCGGTGGGCTTAAGTTTGCTCAGAGGAGAGATTGTAACTTGAAGGATGTTTAGAATTTTCCGGTCACAGAAGGAAGATCGTGCCCAGCAGAAGAAGCACCATGCCCAGGATAGACCCCAGGGGTCCAAGTTGCTGGAAGCCCGAGACTCGGGAGAAACCTTTCTGCGGAGGACATCAGCCAACAGACCCAGCCTGTCTATGATTGAGTTGGTTCCCTTTGGCAGGTGTACGGAACCTTCCACTCTCTCAGATTGGAATGAATAGATTTCACAAACGCCGCCAGCCATTCCCCAGGTTTTCTCTAAGAAACGAAATGCTAATAGTATTTATTGTTGTTTTCCTTCTACAACATGCCTCTCTTGGACTTCAGCTTTCATCCCCTGAGTCTCAGCGGCGTGGGGGGAATCATTTCTTAATTAAAAGCGCAACCCCAGGGTCGTTTCTCCCCTTGAGTATGTCTGATCACATCTTAGGCTTTGACATTTCTGGGCTGGGGTGCATGCTTGTATGGGTTCAGTGTTGGCTAGTCCTCTATGTGAATAAACAAATATTTCAGTTTGTAGCTTTAAAATAGAGATAGCCATATGACAGAGGCTTCACACTTGCTGACACCCAAGTATGCTTTCAGTACATAAAGAAAAGGGGCATTTTGGAGCTGATAGAGTTAATTTGGCTGGGCTGGGAATATTATCACGCTAGCAAAGGCTGAAACCGAGGTGCTTGCTTGTATATGTGCCATTGGCAGCTCCCATGTCTATTTCAGTAGGCAACTAACCACACTCATGAGCTACAGTACCAGCAAATTGGGGGAAAGAGTTAGCTACCTGGATGGGCTCCTGGGACTCAGACAGTGGTCTACAGCACACTTCACAGGACAGACGCTGCCAGATCACTATCATTCCCCTTTTGCCCTCCTTACTGATCAGAGAACATCGCAGATGCCATGCATCTTGCTGACTCCACTTATGTCACCCACGGCACTGAGTGCTGGTCTTTGTGCTTTGCCCATAGGAACTTCCACTACATCACCATCCTCCGAGACCCAGTGTCCCGGTACTTGAGTGAGTGGAGGCACGTCCAGAGAGGGGCAACATGGAAAGCATCCCTGCACGTCTGTGATGGAAGGCCCCCAACCTCTGAAGAGCTGCCCAGCTGCTATACAGGTGATGACTGGTCTGGCTGCCCTCTAAAAGAGTTCATGGACTGTCCCTATAACCTAGCCAACAACCGCCAGGTGCGCATGCTCTCTGACCTGACCCTGGTCGGCTGCTACAACCTCTCCGTCATGCCTGAAAAGCAAAGAAACAAGGTCCTCCTGGAAAGTGCCAAATCGAATCTGAAGCACATGGCATTCTTCGGCCTCACGGAGTTTCAGCGGAAGACCCAGTACCTGTTTGAGAAAACCTTCAACATGAACTTTATTTCGCCATTTACCCAATACAATACCACTAGGGCCTCTAGTGTAGAGATCAATGAGGAAATCCAAAAGCGGATCGAGGGACTGAATTTTCTGGATATGGAATTGTACAGCTATGCAAAAGACCTCTTTTTGCAAAGGTATCAGTTTATGAGGCAGAAGGAACATCAGGAAGCTAGGCAGAAGCGTCAGGAACAACGCAAATTTCTGAAGGGGAGGTTCCTTCAGACCCACTTCCAGAGCCAGGGCCAGAGCCAGAATCCGAGTCAGAATCCGAGTCAGAACCTAAATCTGAATGCCAACCAGAATGTGACTCAGAATCTGATTCAGAATCTGACCCAGAATTCGAGCCAGAAGGAGAACCGTGAAAGCCGAAAGCAGAGCCCAGGTCAAGAGCAGAGCGATGGCAGCGCCAGCAATGGCACCAATGACTACATAGGCAGCGTAGAGAAATGGCGTTAAGTGGCTCCCAGAGGCCTTTGCGCACTTGCCCCAAAGCGCCAGTAGAGATATGGCAAATCTTAAAACATGAGAGTTTCCAAACACATCTTGCTTCCTTAAGTTTGGAGGGTTAAAAAAAAAAAAAGAGGGAAAGTTAAGATGTTGCCTTTACAGTTGCCTTTCAATTAAATGTTATACTGTGCGTGGGTAAAACAACTTTCAGTATGTAATTAAATTGTCTCTTTTTGGTTTGTTGGAGTATTTATAAAATCCAAAAGCCAAACCAGACTCGCCAGAAATTACTGTTTCAATATTTTAAGAAATGCTTAAATTAGCTATAGAGACAAAATGAAAACATAAAATGTGGCCATTCAACTTCTGGCTAAGAAACAGACTCAAATTATTCATGGTACACTGTTCAAACTTGCTCTTGGAAGCAAACATTTGTTCCCAGGGGTAAGCACGAATATAGACACTTAAAAAAAAAAAAAACTAAAATTAACCACAAAACCTTTTATTTTCTTCTGATTTTAACAAGGAATCTATCTAAATGGCATAAGAACTGATGGTAAATCTTACCAAACTATAGAAATGAAGATTTTTCTCTCCCAAATATGGGCAATTTTATGTAAGAAACATTGGCTTTTCAAGTAAACAGGATTCGTATCTTGTTATTTAAGAGATGTTTAGAATTTTCAACTTTTTCTACCTTCTACCATTTAAAGGTTTTAAACAGGGTGTATCTCATAGTAAACAAAAACACTTTTCTGGGCACTGTAATTTCAACAATTCTGGAATCTTTTTGGCACTGCTTCTCATTCATTTGAAGGCTTCTCGGAGTTGTGCTCATTCCAAAATAACCCATTTATAGAATCTTTCTTCATCATCTAAATGGTGTGTTGCTGAGTTTCTTGTGATATAGAATCCTGGATTCAAGTCAGGACTTTCTTTCTATAGAATTGTCTTATCAATGTTTGTGTAGTGAGGTCCTTATCAAGAAACTCTTGAGCAGGATAACGTGTCTAAAAATATTGCTGAAGTTATTCTTGATCAGATAGAATTGAACTTGAATGTGAATGAATTGTTATTGACTTTTTGTACCTTCTTATTGTGCCATTTCCTGTTGGGCTGGCAGCTTTTAGCCCATTTGTTCTTTTTGTGTTGACAGACCGTAGACAATTACAAGATGGGGGGGAAAAACAGTAGAATAAGCATTAAGATAGCCAGTGATTTAGTAACACCAAAAGCTGTATCTCAATACTCTGGGTTAACCCTCCACCCGGTTTTTTTTTAAAGAAAGAACAAAGAGAAAGAGTGTTCTGTGGTGAGGGTGTCTCAGGGGCATATGCATTGAGGAAAGTGATTTCATATTAAGTCTCTGCACAATACTTGTAGGTGATCAGTTATGAATCGAGCAGGACGAGAATAAGCAAGTCATCCACTGTGCTAGCAAGCACCGTGATTCTGGGCAGTGTCCATTTTACGGGTTTTGCTCTACTTTGTAGGGACCTACACTAACCCCCTGGCTGTCGATCAAACAAGACAACTGGAAATAGCATTGATGTTTTCAGGAGCTACACGCTTAAGAGTGTGACGATAAAGTCACATCTTGTACAATCCGCTGCTTATCTGCATGATCTAGTCTCATCCGTAATACTTACGGCCACAAGCCGGACGAGAAGCTGAGTATTTGGGTTTAAAAATAAGTTTTCTTGACGCTGAGCTTGTATCACTATATCTGAAGTTTGTTTTGTCTGACAGTGTTGCAGTCCTGAGAAATCTGAGAACTGAAGACCTGAAAGGAATTTTTCTTAAAAACTCAAACACACCTTGAAGTCAATGTGTTTTAGAGTGAAACTATTTTGTGTACATTGTGTTTTTAAAATAAAGATCCTGTAGATCACTGTGGTATTTCAGTTTTGTTTAGTTTTAATTGACAACATTTGCTCTTAAAACAGATAAGTACCTTTAGAAAGCAGGATGGAGCCCAAGCCAGTGGAAAAGCCTGTTACAGAAAAAAAAAAAAAAAAAAAAAAAAAAAAACCCTTTTGTGTTATTGTGGTGTGCATGGCTGGCAGAGATTATGTGCATTTTCTCTGTCTATACTGATTATTGTATATAAGGGATGTTATAAATACATGTTTTGGTCATCATCCTATAAATCCCGTGATTTCAACTGTAAACATCTGTCCAATGGTGTAGCTTTACAAACCATTCACTGATTTTGTGTAATTTAACAATAGATATGAAATAAAGTTTAAATTACGGACTCGGAGTCATTTCGTGATTTCAAGTGTTGCAGCCGCTAGGTATCATGATACCGCAGAGAGAATTCTCTTCTCCCAAGGAGTTTCGTTTTGAACTCCTGGCCACCAGGTGTGGAAGTAGATGATCCGATCTAATCCACCGCGTTGAAACAGCCTTCGCTTTGGGGGCTTCCTTCCAGGGGCGCACACTGTCTCCCCTTTTGGGTAAGACAAGATTGTCAAGGAGAGACAGGATTGCTCTTCTTATAAGGACACTGATCCAATCCCTGAGGGCTCTACTCTCCTGACCTAATTACCTCCCAAAGGCCCTACCTTTAGACGCCATCACATTGGGGTTAAGGTTTCAACATATGGATGTGGGGGGGTGGGGAACCTGAACATTCAGTCCATTACTCTATGCAAATGAAATGTGTGTGAGTTTTAATTTAACTGTTATTGAAATAGATACTCGCTTGCCTAAAAGCATGCGGGAAGGAAAATTGGGGCTCTTTATTTCTTCTCTATCCCCTCTGTCCACAGGATAGAGATTAAAGGTAAGAATTTAAATATCGGCTCTTAAAGTCAAACATGCCATGATCCAGTTCTGTGTGAGGTACCCAGTTTGCCAAACAAGCTTATGGTTAGGACCATCGTTGGGGGGATTTGCCTTTGCCCTTGCCCTTTTCCAAAAGGAATTTAGATACTGGTTGCATGGATAAGAGGGAAAAAAGCCACCAATCTGGAGGGTTTCATTATTACTTTGCAGACTATTCATACTTAGAAAATGTTGCCCATCAACCGTTTATTGAGCAAGAATTGGGTGGCCAATGGTCTTGATTTTATAAGTTACTTGGGAGGAACTGTGAACAGACTAAGAACGTGAAATAGTTAGGAAATAAAAGTTGTTTCCCTTTTCCCCTGAGAAGGGTACACTTGGAGAGCAGGGCACTCACACAGAAGGAGGGAAAGGATAGGAGCCCTAGATCACTATTGGCTTCTTAGGAAATGGACTCTCGAGGTTGCCCAGAGAGGAGCCATGATGAAGAAAAGACGAGTTGGCCCAGCTCCTAAGGACTTAGGATTCTCAGTAGGAGTTACAACCAAGGTAGAATGGAGCGATCTTTGGGGGCACTCATTCAGGGAGTGGAGGGTCCGAGGAAGCCTAGTCTCCCTACTCCTGGGAAACACAAAAGCAACAGAGTAGTCCGGGGGGGGGGGGAGGTGTGCGGGACCCACAGCTCTCCCATCCTGCCTAAGGAAGACTTCCTTCTCTCTCATCCTCGCTAGGATTCAACTAAGCAAACAAAGTTTTGTACAAATTATAACAAGACACAGTGGATGCCGGCTCCAAGGGGAACCCCATGGGATTGTGGAATAAGGCCATCCTAATCTCTCACATGGCAAGGACGAGGCAACCTGACAGTTTCAAGCATCAAAACAATTACATCAACACCTGAAAAATTCCAAAATAGATTTCTAATCCATTCATCAGACCTTCGCATATGTGCAAAGCCCTCCGAACTGCAGGGGAAAACTATCCTGAGAACAAAGTAAATCAACTGTTTCTCGGGGCCAGTGACCCTGTTCTGAGCAGCTAGAGCCAGAATCCGAACACTCCGAACCTGGGGCCAAAGGCCGCCCTCCACCTGCTTTCGTAAATCAAATTTTATTGGAACTCAGTCATGCCCGTTTCTTTACATATTTCCTCCGGCTGCTGTCACACGATAGAGGCAGAAATTGCGACACCGATCTTATGACCTTAAGAGCCTGAAATACTTCTTTCCTTGCCCTTGAGAGAAAAAATCGTGCAACCCCTGAGCCACAGACCAGTCCAAGCGTCCTAAATAGTGAAGTCCTGGCAGATTTTATAATGAGCCCAGAGTCGGAGAGAACAGAGGGGTGTGATACGAATGACACGCTGCCCAATAATAAAACACCACAAACAGCATTTACTGAATATTTACTACATGAAAGTCACGGCTTTAAGCGTGAGAGCAGCGAAGACCCTGATCTTTTCTCTCAGGATTATGGGAATCTAAAGCAAGGGCTGTGTCAGAGAGCGACATTAAGTGAAAAGCTTAATTAGTTCCTCTCTGTGTGTGTTCCATCTAAAACAATAGAGGTATGTGAAGGAAAAAGTGAAATTACCTACACAAATCTCCCTCCCTCCAAGTAACGAGTGTAATCATGGGATTTCTTCCAGACCTCCTTGTCTTACTCCCATTCAAATCTCATCTCCCTCTGTCTCCCCACCTGTGTGTGTGTGTGTGTGTGTGTGTGTGTGTGTCTCCAACATACACATAATATTGATAACAAAAATGAAACTATGTCGTTCTATTATTCAATTTCCCTTTTGGGGGGAAAGCTCAGCAGCGTATCACGGTTTGCCCCCCACAACTAGTATAGAGTGGATGGTTAACCCGAGGCCCCCAACCTGGCTTCACACTGGCTGGGTCTGTATCCCAGCCCCACCACTTACCAGCTCTGTGACCTTGGGGGAAGTCACAAACCTCTCTGTGCCTCAGTTCCCGTCCCCCACCCCGTAAGTGAAGGAAATAACAGCTCCCCCTTCAGAGGGCCGTTGTCAGCATTCAATGAAGTCATACCTGTAAAGAACTTGACACAGAATAAGACTTACACAGAATAAGACTTACATGTGTTGGATAGTATTATCGTGATCACGGTCATTGCCATTAGGATAAAGAGCTAGGTGTCTGAGAATGCACATGTCTTTAATAGCTCAACACTGATTCTGAGATCAAGAATTAAAAATATTGACAAGAAACTAAGCAAGAAGTGGTGTGATGTCTCATTGTGACTCATTTTTCAAAACTTTCCTGAAACGATTATATATATCTATACATATAACAATTGTCACATCATGAAATATATAAAGACCTATCCTGAGGTTTGCTTTTGAATTTTGAATGCAGCCACTGACAGAAGTATTCTGAATGATCTAATCCACAAAATGCCAAGTGAGTCACTGATAACTCTCTCCAGCAACGAAAATGCATTATCTGACGTCCCTGGCTGATTTGAGACCTACTTTAGTGCACTTCAGCAAGGATGACTCACTCACCAGCCCCCTTCTTCTTCCTCCCACCTGTCCCATGCCACATTGCCAGTGCGTGGGCCTGTTTGCATGACACATGAGAGGGCCCCAAAAGTCTAGCTGCCTGTCTCACGGGTCTGGGCTGGCACCTGGAATTCCCACACTCCAAGTTGCTACACTGGGCGGAAGCAGCCTGTTTAGAAGACTCTTATTAAAATGCATGTATGCCACCTGGGAGGGAGGAGGGTGAGGAGCACATTAAAAGTTCGCTCATACTAGTCTAGAAGATTAGCAGTCACGAAGGACCCACGCAAGTCTTGCAACTTCAGGTAGCTCGCCTGGCTTTAAAAAAAGAAAAACAAAAGAATATTTTGCTTCTCTTCCCATTTGAATTTCTAAATTTTGATCTTGTTGCCTTAAGGGCAGGACAAGGTTCAACAATCCTCATCAATTCTCATTAAGTTTTATAAATTCTATTTTCATTATGCCTGGTGAAATCTTGTGACTTCACTAATCTGGGTAGGATTTAATGATGCTTTAACTGGACCTAAGAAAACTTTAACAGTCTTTGTGACTTGAAAATGCTCTCCTGGATTTCACGTGACTCAAGAGAGGAGCGGTCAAGTCTTCAAAGAGAGGGCTATACCATAACTTGATGGGGCCCAACCAGCCAGCTGGAGCCAACCCTAACCAACCTTTTTGTGGCTTAATTCTAACACAAGAGCATTCTTTTTTACCTCCCCCCCCAAAGGCCCCAGAAAGGCCTTCTGCCCCTGAAAACAGTTCGAGCGGGATCAAGTACCCATTAAGGTCCTTGGAGTTATATGGTTAAAGACTCCGTGCATTTGATCAAAGAGGCAGAACAGGTAGGAAGGAAGTTTAAGAAAAGAGCTTCAGCACTGACTAGTCAAAATGAATAGGATGGATCAAGAGTGATCTTGACCTCTAACAGGCATCAGGGGTTTCCCAAGGCTCCCCAGAGCCCACTTGTAGTTGAAAACACACTTTCCCTCAAACCCCCGGGAACTTGGCAGGAGATCATTGTTTTGATTTCCACCAGTCCCACTCAAGGTCAGGTGTCCATACTGTTCTGTCCTGAGCCTCTTTCTTGAACGCCACACTCTCAAAATGCCACTTCATCTCAAAATGCCATCCATGGACTTGTAGTCTCACAAGGTGTTTGTGATGCGTTTTCTTAAAGATGCAGATTTCCTGGCCCCGCTGCCAAGTTTCTGAATCAGAATCTCAGGGTATAAAGCAAGGGATTCTGCCTTTTGGTGAGATTCGAAGATGATTCAAATGGGATTCGAACACGGTTAAGTAAATGGGGGACCTACTGTCCTAAATCACTGTACTGCCCTTCTCAGAAAGCACGGGCAACTCTCCACTATCTGCCGATCGAGTCCACACTCCTTGGCTAAATGCACAAAGCTCTCCATAATCTGACCTCCACTCTTCCGAGCGAGACTCACAAGGCTCATGGTTGAATGCCACCTTACTTGAATTTGAACGTTTGCTTCAGGCTAATGTCCTTTAGTTCTCTACTCCTTGTCTCAGGCAGGAGCCTTCCAAAATGAATTTGAATAGGAGTTTTTGAAGTATCATTGACTCTAAAAAAGCTATATATAAAATCTTAAGTCGGCCGATTGCCATCTTAATAGAGTTTTAATGAACTCTAATAAGCCTAGGGTCAAAAGCAACCAATTAGAGCAAGCAAGTTGAGCAGGTGAGAGTTTCCACCCTGAATGTGTCTGTACAGAACAGAGGAAGCCGACCCCAGATAGTCACCAGTTCAAACCAGTGGAGCCTCTGTGAGGCATAAAGGCAAATGGGTCATTTGGGTCACGCTGGAAGCTCTGCTCTCTCATTGCCTACTTGATTGCCCTACTTTGGGCCACTGTGCCCCACGTTGTGGCCAGGCCGGCCCTTAGGCTCTGGAAGTAAGCCCATCCTGAGTCTGGAGGCATTTGTTTAACTAGCTTCAGCTTTGCTGACCCAATGTCCAGTTTCCGGCAACTTGATTCCTGTCCTAGAGCCCGTTCAGCTGACTAACCTCCACTGAGCACTTCACTGTGAGTTAGGCCCAGTGTAGCAGGAAACCAGGAAGGGAGGTCGGAGAAGGCCGTTATCAAGAGAATGATTTCCAGGGCACCTGGCTGGCTCAGTCGGGGGGAGCATGTGACTTGATCTCGGGGTCCTGAGATCGAGCCCCACGTTGGGCATAGAGATGACTTTTAAAAATTTAAGAAAAGAAGATTATTCACAACTGAGTCCTTTTCCCAGGACCGAGAGCCTGCTCTAAGCCCCTGAATGAATGAAACCCCTGGTAGAGCTGCCTGTCTCCAGCTGTCTTTAACCTCCCACTGCCTCCTGCTCCCGGAGGCTCTGCAGAGGCAGGATCTGACAGCTCAACTTGAGGCTACTTAGCTGGTCCTGCTCTTGGGTGAAAATTTCTTAACTTTTATATACCAGCTCCACTCCACTAAGGGAAAACAGTTCTTATTCAGCCCAGAGACCTCAATGCCCACATCTGCCGATCTCTTCACCAGACCAGGAATGCAGCTTATTGGCGTATTCCGACCAGGTGGGAAGAGTTCAACTCCTAGTGAGGTTGAGGATAACCATGAGGAGCCACAGCATTTATTAAACACCTACTTCATGCCTACAGCTCCTCTTGGTCCTTCATATAGTAAAATAACAGTAACACCAAAAACAACAACAATGACAGAACTAGTAGCTAATGCCTTCAGAACTGCATTCTATCTCAGATGCTGTACTAAGCCATTTATATGCTCAACCACGCTTAATCTTCATGGCTACCCCGTGAGGCAGGAATAATTACTTCCCACATTTTATGGAGGAGTAGGCTGAGGCTCAGGAGAGCTTAATTCACATGCTCAATACTTAGAAGCAGGAGCCCAAATCAAACCTTGTTGGAACTCCAGGGCTCAATCTCTCTGCTTTATTCATTATTTAAAACCTTTTATTATGGGAAGATCCAAACCTCTACAAAAATAGAGAGCACAGCATCACGACGCCCCATTTCCCTCTCAGCTACAGCAGTCATCAACTCCTGATCAATCGCGCTTCATCCATGTCCTCACTCACTTGCCCTACAAGCTGGAATAGTCTGAAGCAATCCCCAGACATCGTCCATCAAAGAGGCTTCATCTCATTTTTCCCAAAACACAGACAAGTGCGTTTTATTAGTTTCCCGTTATACAGAGAAGCAAACTGAGGTTCAGGGAAGTCGCTTCCTGGCCACACAATTCCCCTAGCCGAAGCTTCCTCCAGACCAGTAGCTGGGGATCAAGGACCTTGAGCTCCTCCTGATACAGACAAGCTAGGAAGCCATTTCTGGCTTCTCTGAAACTTAATTAACCACTGTTTCTTTTCCTGTTAGCAATACTCATAAAGCAACTGGCTTCCTTTGGGTTCTTCAGACTGCAGTCTGCTCAGCACTTGTCCCTGGACCCACAGACACCCAGTCCACAGCCTGGAACCTTTGCCCCTGAAGAGGCAGCCTGAGATCTCCTCACCCTTGAACTCAGTATTACTAGATCCATAAATATTCTTCTAGATCTCACAAATGAAAGCAGCCAAACTTGGCCCTTGGTCTCAGGTCTTTTGACCATGAGCTCTGTGCTTTGATTTCCACAGGCATAATTCCCAGTTCCATTCTGGGGCATTAGAAAATATTTTCAATGTCCAACAAAATGGTTTTGGCTTCCTGTCTGCATTGGTCCCTCTCTATTTCATAGACTGCCTTTCTTATCAAAGACAATCACCGTACAGCATCTACACATACTAGTATAAATTAAAGAGAATGTGTGGTTTCCATACTCAGTGGGTAAGATGCATGTGGAAGAGCATAACATCTTTTGAAATCATCTGAAAGCATTTTTTTTAAAGATTTTATTTATTTATTTGACAGAGAGAGAGAGACCACAAGCAGGCAGAGAGGCAGACAGAGAGAGAGAGGAGGAAGCAGGCTCCCCGCTTAGCAGAAAGCCCAATGTGGAGCTCGATCCCAGGACCCTGGGATCATGACCCGAGCCAAAAGCAGAGGCTTAACCCGCTGAGCCACCCAGACGCCCCATCTAAAAGCATTTTTAAAAGATTTTATTTATTTGACAGACAGAGATCACAAGTAGGCAGAGAGGCAGGCAGAGAGAGGGGGGGGGAAGCAGGCTCCCTGCTGAGCAGAGAGCCCTGTGTGGGGCTCCATCCCAGGACCCTGGGGTCATGACCTGAGTCAAAGGCAGAGGCTTTAACCCACTGAGGCACCCAGGCACCCTTTGAAAGCATTTTTAAAAACTTGTTCCAGCTCTAACACCACCAGGGCAAACCCATATCACACTTCCACTCTTCGTTCTCCAATTTTACAGGTTTACCTTGAGGCCCAGAGACAGCAAGTATCTTCCCAAAAGTCACACAGGTAATTTGTGGCAGAGCTGAGATTTCATCTCAGGTCTGTCTGGGTCTGATGTAGCCAGCAAGACCCTAATGTTTTCATAAGAAACTTTGAGAACACCCCCTTTCCTTTTCTATTGTGCTCTGTTCTATTGCCAATTGGCCTTCAACCTAAAGCAGAATCTTTTCTGGGGTTCCTACTATAATAATCAAACTCTCTGGGTTCATGATCCTGGCTTAACCCTTTATTAGCCATGTGACCTAGGGTCAATGCCTTCATCTTTCCGAGCCTAGCTCTCCCCATTTCTAAAATTGCAATTATAATGGTACTTACTCCATAGATTTGTGCTAATGGTTCAATGAGTTAAAACACGCCAAGCATTTTACAACAGAGTTCTGGTGCTTTGTGCTTTGTTTGGATTAATACAGGTAAACATTTCTGGCACCGAAGCAACTGATTATTACTTTTTAAATTTTTATGAAACATGGGCACCGTTTTTCTTGGTACTGTTTTACATTCTTCCCCTGTCCCATCCACTGTATTTTTTTCCAGTCTTTTAAAATACAGCTTTATTGAGCTATAATTCACATACCACGTAATTTACCTATTTATGCAATTTTTTAAAAAAGTAGGCTCCATGTCCAATGTGGGGCTTGAATTCACAACCCTGAGATCAAGAGTCACATGCCCTACCAACTGAGCCAGCCATGTGTCCCACATGTTTTTTAATGTAGTTTCAGAGTTGTACAGTCATTATCACCATCAATTTTATAGCATTTTTAATTATTAATTATTTTTATTAACATACAATGTATTATTTACCCCAGAGGTATAGGTCTGTGAATCATCAGGCTTACACACTTCATAGCACTCACCATAGCACATACCCTCCCCAATGTCCATAACCCCACCACCCTCTCCCTACCCCCCTCCCCCAGCAACCCTCAGTTTGTTTTGTGAGATTAAGACCATCCACTGTATTCTGATAAGTTACTCGGCAATTGGACTCACGATCCTAAAAGGAAATATTTCCATTCTTACAGAAACTAGATTTTTTAAATTTTTTTGCTTTACACTTTTCTTCTACTCTCTCCTCATGGAGTCCAGTGCTGGATTAGACACATACGGGGCACTTCACTGGACATAGTAATATCTGTCTAAAGTTGGCAGATATCCTTTGCTTTAATAGATAAGAACAATGTCTATTTATTCTCAACAATGCTAGGAATCACTATGTAGCAAACACGTGACATACGCTGCTTGGTACTCAGAATTCCTTGTGTGTTGAATACTGGACAGAAAAACCACATATCAGCCAAATTCTCTGCATTTTCCGGAACGATCATGATTTCTACAAATCTATTCCATTGTCAGTCCATATGTTCCAGTTTTATATCTGAAAACTATAGCGAGCTTCACTAGTAGCACTACATGTTAGCATGCTTTCATGCATTTCATTGTAACCTCTGGTATGTAACCAACGAAAGGTATCTTTGTAAATGAAGTGCACTCAGTAAAGGTCTTCAAGTGTCATTCCAAAGTCTTGTGTCTGGCATTCATGACCTTTTATGTCGATATGCCTGGGGCATCTTTCAGCATACCCCCTGCACCAGCCAGGAGGAGTGATCTGAGTCCTCCCCATGGCTCTCCTTTCACCCCTGGGCATTTGCACATGCTCTCCCCTTTGCCTTAAATCTTCTGCTGCTTATCCCCCTCACTCTTACCTCCTCTGTTAGCACTGTGTGCTTGCCACACAACAACACATGCCCATAAATGCTCCTCTTAGCCAATGGAAGCTCTGTTCTTCCTTCAGACTCTGACTCAATGTCACCACTTCCAATGAGTCTTCCCTGGCCCTCTCTTAACTAGATTTAGTTACCTCTCTTCAGTGCTTACCTCAGCCCCTGTGTCCACCCCCAACCCAGTGCTCAGCCCAGAACAGTAAATAGCCCTCCAGGTGATTGCTTACGATCTTGTCTTCTTTGATTTTATATGCATTTCCCAAAACTTGATATAGCGGGAAGGTGTATCTTCGAGAGGTGATGAGTTAGGCTGCCTGAGGTCATTGCCATCGCCCCTTTCTTGGGTTGCCTGTTTACCTCACCGGCTTACTGTGAGCTCCAGGAAAGCGAGGATGTGGCCTCTGCCTCTCATCTTTATTTCAGCATCTTGGTTGTCATTTGTTTGGCAAATATTTACCAAGTACCTAACCTACTAACTGTCAGGGTCTGTCTGTGCTCATAGTGGATAGCAGATAGGAATAAAAGAGATAGGAGAGCTGCTTTTGTGGAACTTCAGGTCTACTACTGGAAACTAATATGAATCGGAGTATCTTACCAGTCACATGAGAAGGCCAAACTGCGCTGAGTGCCATGAAGGAAACGTATAGAGGAAAGTGATGAACAGGAAGTATTTAGGGTCAACAACAAGGGTTACTCAGAGAGGTGACATTTCCCTGTGAAGGGTCAGAAGTGGCAGGGTGTGGAGAGAGAGGAAGCGCACATGAGTTATTCAATAAATATTTGTTGAATGAATGACTGACTGATGATATTTAAATGAGTTCTACTGCAAAGGCTTTTGTCACAAAGGGCCACTTGTCATGGAAAGAATCACCCCACGCTCTCCATCTTGGATTTTCCTCTACAGGTAGCCCTGGACCAGCAGGGGTCTCACATCAGTGTAGCCTTGGGATTAGAGGACACACGCTTATAGCTGGAAGGGCCCTGACTCAGCCCACTTACCAGGCCCCAATGCACGTGACAGAGTGGACTGGCCCCTCGCCTTGGGTAGCCTCCCAACCTGGCAACCCTTCTTAGAGCACTGTTCCAACAATAAATAGCCTTGTGTGTGACTAGTTAAGATGTTGTTTTATCTGATTTATACACACTTTGAAAAACTTGAAAGCAGTAGACATAGCCACAGAGGTGATAAACTAGGATGCTTGTGGTCATTTCTGTACAAAGTTAGATATTGGATCCCTGTTGGGGAAGATACTCTGATAACACTTTGAACCTCTCTTGCAGAGCTTATCACAGATTGTCTTGAATTTTATTTTTAATTGAACTTTATCTCCCTTACTGAACTTTAATATATTCTTTAGGGAAAAGCAGGCTTTAAGACATTCTCTCTCTTCTGTTCTAGACTTGCTCATGATGGACACTCAAGACCTGCATGTTTGGATTAAATTTTTCCTGTGAGGAAATTTATTGGGATTTTCTTCATTGAATTATATTTTTGGAAAAACCTCACTAAAGTCCAAGAGCAGTTTGTGGTGTCATAGGTTTTCCTTGGTGTGGCCCTTCTGTTTGTGGCTGTATCAGTCAAGGGTTTAATCAGAGAAGCAGACCTATAAGGACATATTATCTATCCACAAGGAGATTTGTTTCAAGGATCTGACATTACACAATTACGAGTGCTGGTTAAGCTGTTTCTGGAAGGTAGCTGTCTTTGTGCCTGATGCTAAACCATGAAGTCCACCAGGGGAGCAGCTGGGAAGGGATGAATGTGAAAGGGGTGTGGACAAGAACCCTGTAGACCCCATGAGGATGAACTGATACCCATATCAGTACCTGTCACCTTGACCTTGATGTCACGAGTGTCCTGTAGAGGCCAAGACACTTTGTCACAGAGCTAAACATACACATATCTGGTCCAGAACTTGAAGAAGCTGAAGAAGGACATAAGGAACATGAAGCCATTGCAGGCCCAGTCATACCCTCACACCAACGAGGGGAGCCAGGAAATAAGAAACAAGACACGTGAACCACGTCATGGTTTCTGCTTCCTTTCTGCCCTCCGGATCTCCCACGCCAATCTCTCATGAACCACTCTACCCAAAATATGTGAGTAAGGGAATACTGGAAAATGTAGTCAAGTGGACTCATTATAAAGCCAACATAGTAGCCTTGATTTCACCCTCAGTCTTTGCATCCTATAGGCTATCAAATGCTCCTGACTCCCTCAGCGCAGAAAACCATAGCCTGTCTCTGTCAACCCTGCTGGTGCGTGTCAGAGTTACCCTTTTGACTGACTCAGCCCCCGTGGACTTTGATCCAAACATCGGTACTCCTTTAAATATGTCACAATGTCACTTCCCTCGGAGAGATGTCATTTTACTAACCTGACAAAGTCATTTCCTTCCGCAGTGTCTAAGCTGATTTTAATTGATTTCTTGCTGCTGTTTTTAACGAGGCCCTTCCTTGAGTGGTTTCACTGATGAAGCAAAGTGTATCTGGCCGCCTGTACCTTTCAATAGTTCCTCAGGGACTTAGTATTACAGGGAAATTGTTCAAAACTCAAACACCGACTTGCTATTTGGAGTAGGTGATAGCTGTGATTGAAGGAAACAGCAACTTAGGGAAGAATTTCTTCTGGAAGTCCTTTTATCTGACTTCCAGGGTTTCTGATAGGACACTGGGAGCTAGTTGGGGCATGGAGGAGGTCTTTGCAGGACGTGTGGGCATGCGCGCATATACACAGGCACGCACGCACGCAAGCACGCACACCACGCACACACGCAGGCACGCACACAAAGCACGCAGGTGGAGAGAGAAGGAGACACAGAGGGTAAAGCCTGCTTGCCTGGCCTTTCCTTTCCAATTTCGGGGCTGGAAGGAAGAAAACGAGAAGACAGGAGGATGGTGAAGGATCTTTTTGCAAGGCCGCAGAGAGGATGTTGGCAAGGTGCCTCCCAGCGGGAACGTGCACTTTACAGGCATGGCCACAAGATGGTGTAGTGACTGCGCATGGTGTGCACTGGGGGCGGGAGCGAGCCCGGAGGAGAGAATCAAGGCCTTACAGACGTCCAGTTTTCTTGTTTTTTCACGTGGGGCCCAAGCATTGGGAAGAGAGCAAATGTGGAAGGGAGCCAGGGAATTTGATGTTTTCCCAAATATTATCTTCTGTGTTTGAGAACGAAGAAACCCTGTTTACTGCCATACTTGTCTCTCAAATCTTCGTGATGGGTAGTGGGTATGCAGTCTGTAAATCTGTCAGCTAATCACGAGCTCTTGGCTTTGCTAGTTCTATAGCAAACTAATACACTGGGGCACAAATTGACACTCTTTATAGAACAGATTCTGTTGCCACTGGACGTGTTGATGGACTGTGGGGTCGAATGGGACATAAGAGTTTGTAGCCCCCTAACCGTGGGCTTTTCTTCTGAGATCTGAATTATGAGGTTAACTTAGCAGTCCACGTTGGCTTAGGAGTCTCAATTCAACTAAGTGTTGCCTTGTCTATATGTGGCTTAAGGAAAGTAGAGGGGTTCCTAGTGCTGTTAACGGCTTGATTCCTAAGAGTGGCCTGGAGGGCCTAGGATTTCTAAGTAATTGCAAACTAGCTTTAAGTGCTTTAGAAAAGGGTCGGGTAGGGGCGCCTGGGTGGCTCAGTGGGTTAAAGCCTCTCCCTTCAGCTCAGATCATGATCCCAGGGTCCTGGGATCGAGTCCCACATCGGGCTCTCTGCTCAGCAGGGAGCCTGCTTCCCCCTCTCTCTCTGCCTGCCTCTCTGCCTACTTGTGATCTGTCTGTCAAATAAATAAATAAAATCTTAAAAAAAAAAAAAAAACAGGGTCAGGTAAAGCCTTACTGGACTTTAATGATAGACTTGTCAGAAAGATTAACTGCATGAATACAACAGATTGTAAAATGGGGTACATTTTATTGGATGAAAAAAATAAAACTTAAGTGTGCCTTGCCAGCTCAGTCCAATTCTTGATTTTGTCTCAGGTCATGATCTCAGGGTCCTGGGATCAAGCCCAGTGTTCCGCTCTACGCTTGATAGGGCGGTCTGCTTCGGGGTTTTCCCTCTCCCTCTGCCCCTACTCCTGCTCATGTGCTCTCTCTTTTTCTTTCTCTCTCTCTCTCAAAATAAATAAATCTTTAAAAAAAAATAAAGATAAAAAATAAGACTTAACTTAATTGTATCATTTTTTAAAAGTATTGGTAATCTTCATTCAAAAACCCCTATTATAAAGTTAGTTTTAAGTTGTTACCAAAAAAAAAGACCAGCGACAGTTTAGAAGAAAACAGCTATACTGTCTATGACAAAGGGTTAATATCCATAATGTACAAAGAGCTCGTGTAAACCAATAAGGAAAAGATAAACCAATAGCTAAATGAATAAGTCTTTGAATAAGCAATTTACAGAAGAAATATAAATGGCTAATTAGCATATGAAAAGGGGCTCATTCTCACTGGGTAATGGGCAGTAGTCCCTAGATGATGATAATGGGGAAATGCAAATCAAAACAAAACATAGCTTTTCTTTCTTTTCTTTCTTTCTTTTTTTTTGGCCTCTGAAATGGGGAGCGGAGGAGATAGCATCTGGGGTCTTTGATGGTGTAGGGAAAGACATACTCTCAGATACTCTAAAGAGAGGAAACTGTGACAGCAATTCTGGATAGCAATGTGGCAGCATCTATCAAAACTTCGAAAGTGTATCCCCCAAAATTACGCTTTTAGGATATTGCCTTCTCTTCTGTAGAAATACTCCGTAAGTGTTCAAATTTGTGTCTATAGAGACACCGTCACAGGACTGTTTATGCTAGAAAAGATGGAAAACAATCTAATTATCAGTGAAGGCGATGTTTCAGTAAGCTGGCCTATCAACACTGTGGGGTATAAGAAACTACCTTTCCACTACCAGGAATGAGGCCGAACTCCATGTTCTGCCCTGAGCCAGTCTCTAGTCTGTGTATTTAAGGAGTGTGTGGGCGTGTGGGGGTGTGCATGCTCACATGCGTGCAAATATACAGAAAAAGACCTGGAGGGACGCATTCCCAACCTGACATACTAATTAGCTCTAGCTCTGTGGAGGGGATTGGGGTTGGCGAAGTGAAGGAACACTACCAGATTTTGCTTTCTGTAGCCCCCTCTGTATTTTTAATAATGAGCAGGTATTAACGTATTATGAAATTGAAAAATAAGTTTATTTTAAAAGATATTCCTCGGATTAGAAAAGTTATAATTTCTCTTCTCAAAGCTTCGCAGGTGCCCCAATAATCCTCAGTAACAAATCAAAAAGCTAAGACCGACATGAGACGGGAATTAAAGACTGCGTGCTCTTAATACCCCTTAATTTTGTTCTTTGCAGGGCCCCCGGAATTCGCTTTGCTCACGAGTTTCCCCCGGTTGTCATGAGGCAGGAGCTCTCAAATGGATGATGTGAGGGGCTGGGGGCTTTCTTTCCTTCAGCCTCCTTTGTTGCCTTAACTAATTGAAGAATGTTTCCCTCTTTACCTTTTGTATCCTTTTTTATTTTAGGGCTTTCCAAATCACATTTATACACAATCATGCGCTTTTTACTACTTGTCATTAGACTTTCGTGATCTGCTTAGATTGGGACTTTTGTAAAGGGAATTTTTTTTTTCTTTTTTTTGTCAAAAGCATTCCAATTTGCTTTTCAGGGCTTTGGGGAGTTCTTACTCCAGCCAACTCTACCTCTCACTCTCCCTTCTTCCCAGGGACTGATAATGATGTAATCCATTCCTGGACCCATAGAATTTCCGCCCTCTTCCTTCGCAACCACCTGGGGCCTTCTATCGTGGTTTTGGTTTGTTAAAAACATTTACCTTCTTAGACTGCATTTTGTTTAATGTTCTTGATTTCGGAGTATCCTATATGCTCTCGCATCCATCAAGGCTCTATCTACATTCCGCTCCTTAACTATTTACCCTCAGAGGAAAAATTGCCGTGATGAATGATATCCAGTCGAGCGGATTATTTCACCTTCTTTGCTGAGTGGTTGCCTTAAACACACTCCTAAGGCATATTGAGCTCTTTGTGGTCTGGTGTACTTTTTTCCAACAGGCATATAGATTGCTAGTCACATATCACCATCAGATTCTGACCTGCAGTTATATTTGTAAATGACTTTTCAGCCTTTTCCACTAGCTTCCCTGTTCTGTGTATCTATAAATAACTCCTTCTCTGGGAGCCTCTTCATTTATTTGGACTCCCACCTTAATTCTCTGTGACCTCCTTTTTGTCTTATCCTCAAATGTAGCATTTGTCAACGAACTATTATTTCCTCTTTCTCTACCCATCTTTCATACACTTTTCTAGATCTGTTTTCTGTGGCTCTTGGAGGTGGAGATGGAAAATAGCTTCCCATCCATCATCTATCATGTAACTTCTTAACTCTGGGTTAAAACTCTTCATTACTGTATTTTCCTGTCATTAGCAAGCATATTTTGTCTTCTACCCACTGAAGTATTGATGAAAATATTAAGTAGTGTCAGCCTTAGGTCATCTCCTTGAGAAACCCAATGCGGTGTGCTTCACCCCTCTTGTTCTTATTGAACTATCAAAACTAGTCTGTCGATATCTTCCGCCAGTGCCAATTGTATATGGTCTGAACGATAGTTTTCAAGCTAGTTAATGAGCAGGTCATGGCCAGGAGCAGAATCAAAAGCCTTTCTAAGGTCAGAATATATTATGTTGTTTGCTACCCCAAATCCATTAGGTTTGTCATCTGTTACCAACAAAAATGACATCGGGTCAGCAGCATTTTCTTCTTTATAATGTAGCGTTGAGTGTTAGATGTCATCCTGTGCTGTTCTTACCTTTCTTTTTATTACTGAACTATTTTTTTTAAATGTTATCCTGCGAGGAAAATTAGGTTTATTTTATCTTTCATGTCTATGTTGATCCTGTACCATTTCATAAAAGGTATGAGGCACTTGTCCTTTCGCTGCCCTCCAGGAGCTCTGGCTTCCTAGAATTTCCCCGTGTGGTATAGTAGCTCTTCAAGGAATCAAGATGATTCCTTAAATATTTTATTTTTAAAAAAATTAGGGGCGCCTGGGTGGCTCAGTGGGTTAAAAAAATATTTTATTTAGGGGCTTCTGGGTGGCTCTGTGGGTTGGAGCCTCTGTCTTCAGCTCAGGCCATGATCCCGGGGTCCTGGGATCGAGCCCTGCATCAGGCTCTCTGCTTCCTCCTCTTTCTCTGCCCGTTTCTCTGCCTACTTGTGATCTCCGTCTGTCAAATAAATAAATAAAATCTTAAAAAAATATATTTTATTTCTTTACTTGAGAGAGAGAGCGTGCCCAGGATCAGAGGGAGAGGGAGAAGCAGAGTCCCATGCAGGGCTCCATCCCAGGACCCTGGGATCATGACCTGAGCCAAAGACAGGCACTTCACCAACTGACTGAGCCACCCAGGAGCCCCTCTTTAAACACTTTAAGATGCAAGTCCTAGGAGACTGTTTTTATTGTTGAGTATCAATTCAGATTACTATCAGTTTTATGCACTTGGAGATTTAGGGAGCCCACATCGCCTGCTATGATTGGAAGTGTGTATGTGTGTGTGTGCGTGCACACGTGCGCCCGCATTAAAGTTTCCTTTTACTTTAGGGTCATGTTTTCAACTACCTTCCCACATGATCAAAGAACCACCCTATTTCCTCTTCCTTTCATACAATATATACTATTTTCCTATACATCTGGTGCTAGCAGGATCTTCTTGTTCCTTGCTTTGGCTCTCCCCATTTTATCTTTAAATGTAGCTGTTTCAAATCTTTTGTGGGCAGGAGAAAGGTATTAAGAAATAAATCTACTTCCTAAGTGATCACACAGGCAGTTTTGTGACAATCTACTTGAGCCAAGGACTGCAGCTGTTAGCTCCTGGAAATAACGCTGAGCAGGGGGAAATGCTTGAGAAAGCCCCTTCTGATCCTACAGTGGGGCTTGGCACTCAGAATTTAAATGACTAATCCTCAGTTACATAAACCCAATGCTTTTTCTCAGCATGTACAATAAATTTTTTAATGTAAAGATACAATAGGAGCCTGTTCCCTGGCCTTTGCTGTTCAGATTTCCCCCTCCTTTGTATTCTGATTAGGTTTTCATTAATGCAAATAAAGTGTAAAACTTAGAGAAGTAATTTTGGGGATGCATGCATACCTTCAATCCATCTTCGTATTTTGACAGACAAAACAAACCAAAAAACCCCAAGCCTGCCCCCCACCCTCCAAGCCCCATAAAAACCTCTACCTTGAAGCATTCTCTAGTCATTTTTGCTCTCTATCAGAATTCGAGGAAAGAGCATAATAATACCATTACAACCAATAATATCTAACTTTTATTGAGTGTTTACGATGAACCGGGGTTTGCACTAAGCTCTTGTATGCAATTAGTCCCTTTTTTATACTTGGAGTAAATGGAAGTTCAGAGAAGTTAAGTGGCTTGCCCAAAGCCACACAGGTAAGGAGTCACAGAGTTGGCTGTTCTTTAGTAGGACTATAGATGGGTAGTCGAAGGATCTTAGATAACTTTGGTGATATCTTATTGTCCATGAAATAAGCACCACATTGCAATTTATGGCATACTAAATTCTGTTAAACAGCACCACATTGCAATTTATGGCATACTAAATTCTGTTAAATAGAGTATTTTATTTATTTTTTTTTAAAGATTTTATTTATTTACTTGACAGAGAGAGAAATCACAAGCAGGCAGAGAGGCAGGCTGGAGCGGGGGAAGCAGGCTCCTCACTGAGCAGGGAGCCCGATGCGGGGCTCAATCCTAGGACCCTGAGATCATGACCTGAGCCGAAGGCAGAAGCTTAATCCACTGAGCCACCCAGGCACCCCTAAATAGAGTATTTTAAATAAATGCTGTTATTTCTATTATTAAGAAAAACTATATGCTAATATTAGAAAATTAGGGGAAAAAATTCATACCTGAATCCCATCGTCTTTTTATATATTCCTTTTTGGTATTTCTTTTGTTCATCACTTTTAATGATTTGTTTATTTTACATAGTTGTGAGAATATTCTACCTGCAATTTTGGAGTACCTTAAAAATTTTTATGTCTAGAGCATAAACACTGTCCCTGCTACATTCTTTTTTAAAGGCTACTTGGTCACCCAATCAATCAATCAACCCAAATGAATGGAATGTATAGTTTACTTAGTCTTTTCCATATGATGCAGCATTTAAGCTGTTTCTGTTTTTATTATTCTAAGTATCACCACATTTAAAGTTTGTTCATAAGGCTTTGCTGTACTTTGAATGATTTCACATAAATGAAATGACTGGATCAAAGAATGTGAACCTCTTTAAAGTTTTTGATAAATGCCGTCACAGTGGCTTTCCAAGCTGGTTTCTCCAGTCAACAATATCCTTGCATGAGCAATGGGTTTCACGCAAGAAATATTCGCATGGTTGCCTGAATGTGTACCTGAATTTCCACTACTTGATTCTGTAGAATTATAGAAGGTTAAAGCCCAAAGGTTTGTTGAAAACTATATATTACAGTATTTCTGTGTATAGACAAGAACACAGAGAAGTTGTGGTTCACCAGAGTTCTCCATGGGAATTACAAAGAGAGCCAGGAATTGAAACAGGGGCACTTGGCTTCCCAGTTTCACGTGTTTTTCCACCACCATTCCTTGTACTCCCATCCTGAATCCTGCTGCCCTTCCCATCTTTAAGGATCCCATGATCCCATGAGTATTTATATGTTTTGAAGGATTATGGAAAGGGGAAAGCCTAAGACACAGACACGGATCACTGATGGTGAGTGCCTGGCCCTGGTGAGGGAAATACTTTGTGCAAGGAAGACTTCTTGGTCATGGCTGGTTCCTCCATGTAGACCACCGCCAGCTCTGCCAACACACAGAGTTGACTGGAATTGAGAATGGTTCTGAGAGCAGCTTTCCTCTTCTGACATTGGGTTCTTTTCATGGGCTTACTGTGGGGATCTAAGAAATAGAAAACCGTTCTGCCCTCAGAGACCTAACAGTGGAGTAGAGAAGGCAAGAATTATATTCGTGACAAAATTATAGATATGTCAGAATGCATACCAAAAATGATTATAGTGAATAGTTATAAGAAAATTTTAGGGTAGGGGTAGGTGGAGGAAGTTCTGCATAGGAGTTGAGAACAAACTAACCGATGGGCGGGTGGGGATAGGCTGAAAGGAAGGAAGGCCTTCTCCCTTCAGTTACGTTAAGAGGGTTTGGGTGGCATCATGGTGAGGACCTAGCCATGGTCAGGGAGAGGCTCAGGTTAGAGGGAAGGTGGCTCTAGAAACACTTGAGAACATCTGGTCCCTGCGCCTCACTGACCAAGTAAAAATAACCAAGCACTATCCTAAGTCCTTTACGGATATTCAGTTGTTTCATCTCTATCACGACCCTGTGATCATGATCCCCACTTTACAGGTGGGGAAACTCAGATGCAGGATAACCAAGCCTGGGGTCACACAGCTTGTTAAGTGCTGCCATGGCGTTTGAGCCCAAGCAGTCATGCCAACATGGCGCTTCTTGCATGCGAGGGTGCAAGTCCAGGCCCGGAAACAAGGAAACGACCGGAGTTATTAACATTCATGTGGTGAGCTTTCCCTTCTCATCGTATCTGTGCCCTTTGGTGCATTCAAGTAGCTAATGTGGAATCAAAGGGCTGGCAGGTAACCAACCAAAACGTACATCCTTCCTGTTACAGTGAACTGGATCCCTGTGTTACCCATGGCTTCCTCCTCACTGGGCAAGCATCTGAGTAGGAGAGCCAGGCGGGCCAAGAGGTGCTCCCCATCCCCCAGCTAGACAGGCCTCATGGCCTCATGGGCGGCACCAGCAGAATTGCTGCTGGTGGCCACCACTCTCCCATCCCCACTGTCTTGTAAACAGATTTCTTCCTTCCTGCCACAGCATTGTAGGGGCCAGCCTCCCAACATGAATAATAGCTTTCTCTTCCTTTATGACCTGCTTCCTAGACAGCCTCCTGTTTGGGATCTAGAATCACCCTGAGGAATGGGGACAAAAAATAGAAGAAAGGAGAAGGGAAGCAGGAGAGACTTGGGGAAGATTCTGGAGACAAGTGACTTAGACTTCTGAAACTTTTCTAGTAAACTCATTCAGCAAAGCAGCAGGTACATCAGTGCCCATACCCCCCCTTTCTCAGACTTCAACAATGAGCTGCTGCAATAGCTTTGTCCAGGGCGTCCCTACCTCCAAAATCCATCTTCTCATTCGATGTCCCCAATTCTGCCAAAGCGACCTTTCTATACCACAGAATGGATCTCGTTGCCCACCCCCAACACCATAAGTACTTTGGAGATCCTCCCTTCCCCCATTGAATCCCCATGGAGTTTCCCCCACTCCTAGGGAATGTCTGAGGTGGGCCTTCAGAGCCTGGTGGAACTTGGGTCCTGCTTCTTCCTCCAGCCTTGTTTCTCTGACTCCCCTGACACGTCTCTGCCACACTGACTAGTCCATGGTTCCCCAAACTTGGACTTGGCTTTTTGGGGTCTCAAAGGAGAGCCTTGGGGTAGCAGAATGAGCCTGGGCTTCGGAGTCAGCATGCCTGGGCTCTCCGGGTTCAACTTGACCCCTCGCCCAACTGTTGAACCTCTAAAAGCTCCGTTTGCTCATCTTGAAAATGTGCATAATGATGTCTCCTTTATGTGCTTGTGTGCGGATTTCAGATAACACATAGAAAGCAACTACTGTATGCTTCCAACCCAGCAGACCCTCAAAAGTTAGGTATGATGATGACAATGACAATGATGGTCTTTTTGCCTCTGGGCCATTGTGCATGCCGTTCCCTCCACATGACATACCCTAACCCCCTTTCTCGGTTAGTGTAAATGTAACTCCTTCCACAGCGTTTTCCTAGGTCCTGTCTCCTAGTTCCCCCCACCCTTTGTCGAAGCTCCTTTGCACTCTGGGCTGACCAGAGTGACCCTACCTTTCCTGTCAAAGGGTTAGTCCTATGGTTCCTCCACTAAATTCTCAAAGGCCTGAACTCAGGGGGCCACCACTCTGCAAACTCACTGTGAACACAATCTTTCTTTTTTTTTTTTCAGGTTCTGAAAATGAATGTTTCAAAGTGCTCATATTAGAATCCCCTCTTTTCCATGAACTGAACCTGAATATTCCTGCTTCCTTACCTCACTCTGCGATTGCTCTCCCTCTACCGGACACCAGCCTCAGGTATCTCCCATACCTTATTCTAATCAATCATCTTAAGAACTCTTTAAAGGTATATGAGTCCTCTTTGCAGGTGGGGAAACTGAGATGCAGAGGATTTAATGAGTTGTCCCAAGTCCCAGCTGGATGCTTTAGGTGGTGCCCTGCCTGGAGAAAAATTGTATGTATACATCTTTCACACTTGCAGGTGGGCCAGTGACAGGGCTTAGCCTTTTGGAGGCAGGACCAAGAAATGTCAGCAAAGGTAGGCAAATAGCCTCACTGACCGCCTATGTTAGTCCACCTGACTCACCTCTGTTGCCTCATGCCCTCCTCTGCAAACTATGTATAATAATAGTGCCGACCTCATAGTGTTATCAAGAAAATGAATTCAGTCAATCCATTTAAAATATTTCTTAGAGTACCTGGCATACAATAAGCACTTAATACACATTAGCCATTATTTCTAGGAAACAGAGGAAGTGGGGGCAAACATTAATAATATTATTCCTGCTAATCATTCCAATGGGGAATAATCCCACAGTAGCTTCGAGTTAAGTCAGATGAGAGGTTTGGATGCTAGGAGGGCACTGGGACCGAGACTAGGTGACAGGGGTCCTCAGTGGTCCCAGCAGGTAAGGAGTCCAAAAACCAAGAATGTCGTTGAAAATGGCGACAGATAGTGAGAGAAACCACTTTGTTGTTTCATGCTTTATGAAGAGGCCAAGCCAGTGAAAGTTGTGTCCCGGAGCACTGTGGAAAAACAGGAAGCACAGAGACAAAAAAAAGAAGTTAAAAAAAAAATATATATATATACACACACACACACACATACACACACACATATATATATGCATATATATAAATATGACCACTGTTAATATTCTTTTTTTTATAGATAGAGATCACAACTAGGCAGAGAGGCAGGCAGAGAGAGAGAGAGAGCGGAGGAAGCAGGCTCCCTGCTGAGCAGAGAGCCCGATGCGGGGCTCGATCCCAGGACCCTGAGATCATGACCAGAGCCGAAGGCAGAGGCTTAACCCACTGAGCCACCCAGGCGCCCCCACTGTTAATATTCTTATGCTTATCTCTTTTTATATTTTTTTCCGAAGCATGTATGTTCTTTGAACAAAACGGAACTCATGTTATAAATGCAGATTTAGTAACCTGTTTTTCTTAAATGAAAAATACACCTTGATGTTATTGCGTATTCCTCCACAATGTAGTTTCTTATAACTTGTCAGAATATTCTTATCATACAACCACAAATGGTCATGACGAGAAAGAAGAGAGAGAGAGGCAGCCCAAGAAATGAGTGCATTCCTACACTCATATTCCAACTGCAAATCTGATCATTTTCCCTTTGACATATTACTCCTGTCATTGACTGTGGCAGCCATGATCATGCGCATCGCTGACCTCCAGCCACAGACAATGGAATTGGCCCAGGGCTCCGGCGGCAGTGCTCTGGGACCCTTTGTCCTCCTTCCTTCACTCAGTGGGCTCAGGTTCACGTTGCCACCCGAAGCTGCCCCCAGCCTCTCCAGCTCCCTTCGCCCACCCCCCACTCCCCCATTTTCTCTTACAGGTGTTTCCTCTAACGCAATCCTGACACATTGAATCTCATCTTGGTATCTGTTTCTTGCAGGACCCACTAACAAACTGATTAACAGGGGAGCAGGGGAGGGCTGGGGTCAGAGGCCTACTTCACTTGTGAGTAATCTCCCTGAAAGTCACCACTGAGCCGTCAGACCAGGCTGCTGACCCGTGCCAGACTTGAACTACACTGGGTGCTGATCCGCCTATAACTGGTCAGAGCCTTGTGGTTCAGCTAACCTCCTGGGGCTGGCAGGAACCAAGTCTACTTCTCCCATGCTGACAACTACGGCTTTGCAGTAAAATTTGCTCTTTTAAATTGCAGGTGTCCTGGCACACTTGTGGTCCATGAAGCTAGCCAGTTCTCCTTGAAAGCCAGCCTGATGGAGGAGCCACAGACCTACTTGGATGATAACATCAATCTCTCCAGCTCTTTGGTCAAAACCATTGCTTCCCATGTCACCACTGCCCCTGCCAATAATTATAATAGAAACTAACATTTATTGATACTTAATTGGTACCAAGCACCCATGCCAGACACCAGGCATGTGTTCCCTTATTTGGTTCTCATAACTCCTTTATAATAAGGTAGGTCCATTTTTTTTCTACCATAGAAGTTAAGTGTTTGCTGAAAGCCATATAACTCCTAAATGGGAAAACATAAAATCGGGTCAATCTCATTTCACAATCTATGCTCTTAAGTACTAGGATGACCATACCTGAAACATGTTCGGGAAAGCTCTCCCAGCCAGGGTAGATGCAGGTCAGGACCTCGGGCATGAGCTCACTCCACCTGATTGCTCTGCAGTGACCTCCCCTAGCCCCAGACATCGTCTGGGGCGGGAAGCAGAGTGGGATGGGGTGGACTTGACTGAGGGCTTGGAAAGTTTATAGCTGAGAAGGCAGCAGGTGTACTCCAAGCCCAACAAGCCTGCTGGTGGAGAGGCTGAAATTAGAGGAAAGCCTGTCCATTTCGCTCTTTACATTTGGGGACCCCGTGCTCATGAATCATCTAATCGAGCAGTCATGGGCTATAAGCTCAAAACAAGTAAACAGAAATTACTTAGGCAGGGCTTTTTCCACCCCCTCCCCCAAAACACCAGAGTGATTTGATCCAGAGACAGGGTCCTCATTTGTTTTGTTAATACCACCTCACGCGTGACAGACTTCATCGCTCCCATTCTTCCCATGGCAGCTGAAGTATCTGTTCTTTCCTGACCCATGGGATGCACAAAAATTAGCATAACAGCCGCACCTCTGCCCCCGGGGTGGCAGCTCAGGCCACACCCAGGCAGGCAGACCATCGTTAGAGTCAGTTCAAAAATTACGGAGCACCTCCTCAGCAGTTCACGCTGATGCTAGGTGCTTGTGCTCCATGGCTGTGGCTGTAACTGATGGCATGTCCGGGCACCCTCCGCCCCTGCTATTCCCTTCTTTCCAGGCGTTTTTATTCCAGCAGTGGGGTTACTGAGCTGGGCATGCCTCCGCGAGTTCCGTCCTGCTAACCCTGAAGGCAAAGTGGGCTAGCGCTGGCTCCCCACACCAGTGTGACAAACCAGCAAGAGGGGCCAAGCCTGCAGCTTTCCTCCTCCCCCCACCTCCTCCTCCTTCCTCCTGTTTATCAAGGACCTACCACGCGGTAGCAGCATACATAACCTGGGTGTTCAGAACAGCCTCCCGAGGGAGGCACTACCCCTGAGTTACAGATGAGAAAACTGACTCTCAGAGAAGCGAACCATTTACCTAAGTCCATATACAACGAGTAAATGGCTAAGCAAGGGGAAACAAACCAACAAAAACCCATGCCTATCTACAGGTAAATCTTTCCCTGTTTGGGATTTAAAAGCATGTAAAGATGAAATCATTTCAGCCAATGTTATGAAAGAACATTTGGCAAATGACCAAGCATGAGAAAACCTAGGGCTAAAATGCACATCACTGATACCAGCCATGCTGGAATCGGGGTTGGTCAGGGGACAGGTAAGAGCAGCAGGTGTGTCACGGAGGACTCCTGAAGAAGATGGAATTTCAGCTAAGTGTGGAAAGATGTTTAGGACCTGGACATGCAGGGGGAGAGGGGAAGGGCTCCACTGGGAAGAACAGCAAGGAACCCAAAGAGAGCGGATAGCTGGGAGGAGCAAGGGTGTAATACGGAGCAATGATTATCATTGTACCCTGCTTATGATTCAGTTCGATTCAACTTGACCAATTTTTACTTTGGGCTGATGTGTGCAAGGCCCCAGACTGGGCGGGTGGGGTAGTGCAATGAGCAAAGCAGATACAAATCTCTGTTTTCTTGGAGACCACATTCTATTCTATTCCTGTCATAGCATTTATCACTCTTTCCATCTTGTTTATTTGTGTACTTACTTCTCTGATTCCCCACCCCTCCCAAGAATGTGTGCTCCATGGTCAAGGCACTGTGAAGAGTGATTTCAGTGGCCTCCTCTCCTTTCCTTTCCTTTCTTTTCCTCTTTCTTTCTTTCCTTCTTTCTAACATATACTGTATTATTTGTTTCAAGGGTACAGGTGTATGATTCAGCAGTCTTACACACTTCACAGCACACACCATAGCACATGCCCTCCCCAGTGCCCATCCCCCGGCCCCCCCATCCTCCCACGCCCCTCCCCTCCAGCGACCCTCACTTTGTTTCCTGAGTTTTAGAATCTCTTAGGGTTTCTCTCCCTCTCTGGTTTCATTTTGTTTCATTTTTCTCTCCCTTCCCCTAGGAACTGTCTTATTTCTCAAATTCCTCATATCATTGAGATCATATGATATTTGGCTTTCTTTCTTTTCTTTTAAAGATTTTATTTATTTGACACAGAGAGATCACAAGTAGGCAGAGAGACAGGCAAAGAGAGAGGTGGGGGGAAGCAGACTCCCCGCTGAGCAGCGAGCCCAATGCGGGGCTTGATCTCAGGACCCTGAGATCATAAACTGAGCCAAAGGCAGAGGCTTAACCCACTGAGCCACAGGCATCCTGATATTTGTCTTTCTCTGACTGACATATTTTGCTTAGCATAATACCCTCTAGTTCCATCCATGTCATTGCAAATGGCAAGGTTTGGGGGCTTTTTATGGCTGCATAATACTCCGTGTGTGTGTGTGTGTGTGTGTGTGTGTGTGTGTGTGTGTGTGTGTGACATCTTTATCCATTCATCTGTTGATGGACATCTACACTCTTTCCATAGTTTGGCTATTGTGGACATTGCTGCTATAAACATTGGGGTACAGGTGCCCCTTCGGATTACCATATTTGTATCCTTGGGGTAAATACCCAATAGTGTGATTGCTGGGTCATAGGGTAACTCTATTTTCAAATTTTTGAGCAACCTCCACACTGTTTTCAAGAGTGGCTGCACTAACTTGCATTCCCACCAACAGTGTAGAAGGGTTCCCCTTTTTCCGCATCCTTGCTAACACCTGTCGTTTCCTGACATGTTAATTTTAGCCATTCTGATTGGTGTGAGGTGGTATCTCACTATGGTTTTGATTTGGATTTCCCTGATGCCGAGTGATGTTGAACATTTTTTCATGTGTCTGTTGGCCATCTGGATGTCTTTGCAGAAATGTCTGTTCATGTCCTCTGCCCATTTCTTGATTGGATTATTTGTTCTTTGGGTGTTGGGTTTGATAAGCTCTTTATAGATTTTAGATATTAACCCCTTAGCGATATATCATTTGCAAATATCTTCGTCCATTCTGTCAGTTGTCTTTTGGTTTTGTTGACTGTTTCCTTTGCTGTGCAAAAGCTTTTGATCTTGATGAAGTCCCAATAGTTCATTTTTGCCCTTGCTTCTCTTGCCTTTGGCAATGTTTCTAGGAAGAAGTTGCTGTGGCTGAAGTCAGAGGTTGCTGCCTGTATTCTCCTCAAGGATTTTGGTGGATTCATGTCTCATATTGTGATCTTTCATCCATTTTGAGTCTATTTTTGTGTGTGGTATAAGGAAATGGTCCAGTTTTGTTCTTCTGCATGTGGCTGTCCAATTTTCCCAACACCATTTGTTGAAGAGACTATCTATTTTCTATTGGACATTCTTTCCTGCTTTGTTGAAGATTAGTTGACCATAAAGTTGAGGGTCCATTTCTGGGTTCTCTGTTCTGTTCCTTTGATCTGTGTGTCTGCTTTTGTGCCAGTACCATACTATCTTGATGATGACAGCTTTGTAATAGAGCTTGAAGTCTGTAATTGTGATGCTACCAGCTTTGGTTTTCTTTTTCAACATTCCTCTGGCTATTCAGGGTCTTTTCTGGTTCGATTCAAAGTTTTGGATTATTTGTTCCATTTCTTTGAAAAAAGTTTGTGGTATTTTGATAGGGATTTCATTAAATGTGTAGCCTGCTCTAGATAGCATAGACATTTTCACAATATTTGTTCTTCCAATCCATGAGCATGGAAGTTTTCCCATATCTTTGTGTTTTCCTCAATTTCTTTCATGAGTACTTTATACTTTTCTGAGTACAGATTTTTTGCCTCTTTGGTTAGATTTATTTGTAGGTATCTTCTGGTTTTGGGTGCAAGTGTAAATGGGTTTGACCCCTTAATTTCTCTTTCTTCTTTCTTGTTGTTGGTGTATAGAAATACAACTGATTTCTGTGCATTGATTTTATATCCTGACACTTTACTGAATTCCTGTGTGAGTTCTAGCAGTTTTGGAGTGGAGTTTTTTGCGTTTTCCACATAAAGTATCATATCATCTTCAAAAGAGTAAGAATTTGACTTATTTGTCAATTCAGATGCCTTTTATTTCCTTTTGTTGTCTGATTGCTGAGGCTAGGACTTCTAGTACTATGTTGAATAGCAGTAGTGATAGTGGACAGCCCTGTTCTGTTCCTGACCTTAAGGGAAAAGTTCTCAGTTTTTCCCCCATTGAGAAGGACATTTGCTGTGGGTTTTTCATAGATGTCTTTTATGATATTGAGGTGTGTACCCTCTATGCCTACACTGTGAAGAGTTTTGATCAACAAAGGATGCTGTACTTTGTGAAATGCTTTTTTTCATCTATTGAGAGTATCATATGGTTCTTATTCTTTCATTTATTAATATATTGTATCACATTGATTGATTTGTGGATGTTAAACCAAACTTGCAGTCCAAGGATAAATCCCATTTGGTTGTAGTGAATAAGCCTTTTAATATACTGTTGGATCCTATTGGCTAGTATTTTGGTGAGAATTTTTACATTCATGTTCATCAGGGATATTGGTCTGTAATTCTCCTTCTTGATGGGGTCTTTGTCTGGTTTTGGGATCAAGGTAATGTTGGCCTCATAAAATGAGTTTGGAAGTTTTCCTTCCCTTTATTTTTTTTTTTGAAACAGTTTCAGGAGAATAGGTATTAATGCTTCTTTAAATGTTTGGTAGAATTTCCCTGGGAAGCCATCTGGCCCTGGGCTCTTATTTGCTGGGAGATTTTTTTATTACTGCTTCAATTTCCTTACGGTTATGGGTATGTTCAGGTTTTCTATTTCTTCCTGGTTCAGTTTTGATCATTTATACATCTCTAGGAATGCATCCATTTCTTCCAGATTGTCAAATTTTCTGGTGTATAGTTGCTCATAATATGTTCTTAAAATTGTTTGTATTTCTTTGGTGTTGGTTGTGATCTCTCCTCTTACTTTCATGATTTTATTAACTTGAGTCCTTTCTCTTTTCTTTTTGATAAGCCTGGCCAATGGTTTATCAATCTTATTAATTCTTTCGAAGAACCACCTCCTAGTTTTGTTGATCGGCTCTGATCTTTATTTCTCTTCTCCTGATGGGTTTAGGCTTTATTTGCTGTCCTTTCTCCAAGTCCTTTAGGTGTAGGGTTAGGTTGTGTATTTGAAACCTTTCTTGTTTTTTTGAGAAAGGCTTGTATTGCTATATACTTTCCTCTCAGGACCACCTTTGCTATATCCCAAAGATTTTGAACAGTTGTGTTTTCATTTTCATTTGTTTCCATGAATTTTAAAAATTCTTCTTTAATTTCCTGGTTGACCCATTCAGTCTTTAGTAGGATGCTCTTTAGCTTCCATGTATTTGAGTTCTTTCCAAATTTCCTCTTGTGATTGAGTTCCAGTTTCAAACCACTGTGGTCTGAAAATCTGCAGGTAGTGATCCAAATCTTTTGGTATGGGTTGAGACCTGATTTGTGACCCGGGATGTGATGTATTCTGGAGAATGTTCCATTTCCACTAGAGAAGAATGTGTATTCTATTGCTTTGGGGTGGAATGTTCTGAATATATCTGTGATGTCCATCTGGTCCAGTGTGTCATTTAAGACCTTTATTTCCTTGTTGATATTCTGTTCAGATGATCTCTCCATTGCAGTGAGGGGGGTGTTAAAGCCCCCTACTATTATTGTATTACTGTCAATGTGTTTCTTTGATTTTGTTATTAATTGGTTTATATAATTGGCTGCTCCCTTGTTAGGGGCATAGATATTTAAAATTGTTAGATCTTCTTGTTGGACAGACACTTTAAGTGTGATATAGTGTCTTTCCTCATATCTTATTATAGTCTTTGGTTTAAAATCCAATTTGTCTGATATAAGGATTGCCACCTCAGCTTTCTTTTGATGTCCATTAGCATGATGAATGGTTTTCCACCACCTCACTTTAAATCTGGAGGTGTCTTGGGTTCTAAAATGAGTCTCTTGCAGACAGTATATTGATGGGTCTTGTTTTTTTTTTTTTTTTTTAATCCATTCTGATACTCTGTATCTTTTGACTGGGACATTTAGCCCATTTACATTCAGGGAAATTATTGAAAGATAGGAATTTAGTGCCATTGTATTGTCTGTAAGGTGACTGTTACTGTATATTGACTCTGTTCCTTTCTGGTCTATGTTGTTTTAGGCTCTCTTGCTTAGAGGATCCCTTTTAATATTTACTGTAGGGCTGGTTTGGTGTTTGCAAATTCTTTTAGTTTTTGTTTGTCTTGGAAGGTTTTTATTTCTCCTTCTATTTTCAATGACAGCCTAACTGGATGTAGTATTCTTGGCTACATATTTTTCTCATGTAGTGCTCTGAATATATCACGCCAGTCCTTTCTGGCCTGCCAGGCCTCTGTGGATAGGTCTGCTACCAATCTAATATTTCTACCATTGTAGGTTATAGACCTCTTGTCCTGAGCTGCTTTCAGGATTTTCTCTGTCTCTGAGACTGGTAAGTTTTACTATTAGATGATGGGGTGTTGACCTATTTTTATTGATTTTGAGGAGGATTCTCTGTGCCACCTGGATTTTGATGCCTGTTTCCTTTCCCAAATTATGGAAGTTCTCTACTATAATTTGGTGCAATATACCTTCTGCCCCCCCCACCCTTTCTTCTTCTTCTGGGATCCCAATTATTCTAATATCGTTTCATCTTATGGCATCTCTTATCTCTCTAATTTTCCTCTCGTGGTCCAGTAATAGTTTATTTCTGTTTTTCTCAGCTTATTTATTCTCCATCATTTGCTCTTCTATGTCACTAATTCTCTCTTCTGCCTCATTTATCCTAGCAGTAACAGCCTCCATTTTTTGTTGTACCTCATTAATAGCTTTTCAAATTTCAGCTTGGTTAGATTTTAGTTCTTTTATTTCTCCAGAAAGGGATTCTCTAGTATCATCTGGGCTTTTTTTAAGCTCAGCTAGTATTTTATAATTGTCATTCTGAACTCTAGTTCTGACATCTTACTAATGTCTGTATTGACTAGTTCCCTAGCTGTTGGTACTGCCTTTTGTTCTTTTTTTTTTTTTTTTTTTTTTTGAGGCAAGTTTTTCCACTTTGTCATTGTGTCCAGAAAAGAATAGATGAATGAGAGAACAAAATGCTGAAAGGGTAACAATGACCCTAGAAAAATATACAGTAAACAAATCAGAAGAGACCTGAAATTAGGGGGAAAAGAAAGGAAAAAAAATATGATCAGGCTGGTGAATAAAACACAGCCACTCACTTGATTTTGGGTTTATTTTGGTATGTTAGAAGAAACTGCCTTCCAAACTTTTAAAAGAAAGAAAAACTTTTGTATATACAAAAATAAGGGTAAATATGATGAAGGGAAGGAATATGACTATAAAGATGAAAATTTAAAAAGATCTTTTAAAAGGTATTGATAAGATGTAGGTTAAAATGGGAAAGAAGAAACCTCAAAAAAATAGATAAAGAAAAAAAGAAAATTTAAAAAATTTAACTTTGAAAGACTAAAGAATTGTGGTAAAAAAGCCATGAATTCTATGTGCTGTATTCCCTTAGTGCTGGAGTTTTGCAGTTCTCATTGATAGGTAATCTTGGTCTTGGCTGGATGTTCTTGCTCTTCTTCTGGGGGAGGTGCCTGCTGCAGTGATTCTCAAATGTCTTTGCCCGAGGCAGAATTGCACTGCCCTTGTCAGGGGCCAGGCTAAGTAATCTGCTCGGTTTCAATCTTAGGAACTTTTGTTCCCTAAATGCTTTCTGTACAGCTTTGGAGGATGGGAATGAATCTCCAGCCCAGAGGAGTGGAAAGCTCAGTGCTCCACTCCTCAGTGCACCCTAGAGAAAAGCAGTCAATCCCTCCCATCTCCCTGGTCTCCGGCCACACTCCATGCTCACCAGCCTGTGACTGAGTGTTTCTATCTGGCACATGGCCCCATTTGGAGTCTCCAAACCCAGCAGATTCCTGCAGTACACTCCTGCACTGCTCCTCCTGGTGGAGTGAAGTGGGTGGTTCTCCCCAGATATGCTACTTGCCTTGATGACCAGTGGCCTGGCTGTACCTCGGATCCTGGTTAATGGCATCCATGAGCTGAGAGCCCACTCCTCGGCTCCATCTCTCCAGCTGGCTTCTCCACTCCAATACCTGGAAGCTCTGCTGCACTCAGGCACCCCCAGTCTTTCTGTGACCCTGAGGTTCCTGAGACCGCACTGTCCTAGCGAGGGTTCCACCCTCCACTTAGGCACTAGAGCGATGTCCCTCCATGGAACAGACTTCTAGAAGTTCTGATTTCATGCTCTGCTTCTCCATCACTTGCTGGGAGCCAGCTGACGGAGGCTCCTTCCCCGTGTGGTCCATCTTTCAGTGTATTGCCTTGGATTCACTTCTCCACATGTCATAACTTCTAGAAAGTGGCCACTTTTCTGTTCAGAGAATTGCTGCTATTCTCTTTGTTCTCCTGCTGAGTTTGTGGGTGTTCAGAATGGTTTGATAATTATCTAGCTGAATTCCTGGGACCAGATGAAGTTTGGGTCTCCTACTCCTCCACCTTCTTGCTTCTCTCCTCATTGGCCTTTCTAACTTCCATTCTGCTGGCAACAGCTTCTGAGTCATGGTTCAGGGAATAGCACAAATATGATTTTCAGCCATGTGTCTGGACTTAAGATGTTGAACCCTGTTACCTACACCAAGCCCAGCAGCATACTTTGGTCCCCCTCCTGAAGTTATGATTGTTTCAGAAATGGGAATATAACCCAGGCTTCAACTCATCCACTTATGGTAAACCTCAGGAGATTTATTCTTCTGGGAAAGTGAAGTCATGAGGCCATTTATGGCCAGGAGGGGGACATCCGAAGATACAATGCATACTACAAAGGATAGAACAGAGGGGCAGAAAGAACCTGGGTGACATTGTTGAATTGCTACCTCAAGCCCTATTGGATACTAAATCTGTCTCTACACATTTCAGCTATGTGGCTGGTTTGAGGTGGATTTTTCTTCCATTTGCAACACAAAGGTTTCAGACAGGGATCTCATCTTCTTTATTGTTGTATCTCCAGTGTTTTCTCTAGAACAACACCTGACATGTAGTCAGAACTCCATATTTGTTCAGAGAGTCCTTGATGGATGAGTGAAAAGGGATCTTAAAGAGGAACTGACCTCTTCTTGATGCTTTTAAAAAGTAATATATTTGTTTATATTTAATTTTTATGAAGTATATCACACTTGCAGAATTTCATGTGAAACAAGCATATTTTAAAGAATAATATCCTAGAGAACACCAATGCAACTTTCACCCCAGTTAAAATGGAATGATAAAATATATTAAGTCTATCTAAAATAATAGAGAAAGAAACACAAAAACAGGTATTTTTTTTTAAAAAGGAAGAGTTGAGACCATCAGAAAGCACAAAACAATATAGTAGATATGAAATCCAAAAAGATCATTAATTATATCAAATGTAAGTGGCTAAAAGCTCTAGCTAATAAGAAAGATGTGCAGATTAGATTAGCAAAGCAGTCAACTAACTGTTCTTTATTAGGAGCCACATCAGAAAGATGGAGACAGTAATGTTGAAAGTAAGATATGGAAAGATATGCCACGGACGTGCTAAAACAAAGAAATACGCTGTAGCCAGCTTAAAATAGTCTGTTAAAATAGACTTTGAGTCTATTTTAATAATAATAACGGTCTGTTAAAATAGACTTTGAGGCACAAAGTATTTCTAAAGATAGAGAGGATCACCTTGTAATGACAATAAGCTTAATTCAGAAGAATTAAATGACAGTTGTAGATTTGGTTCTCCTAAGCGAATGCCAGAACAGTGCCGATGTTTGAGAAGCTCCCTCTGCTTTAATCACATTCCTTCTTCACAGAGGGAGCCACTATGCTGACTTTGTGCTAATTATTCCCTTGCTTATGTTTCTAGTGGTACTCCTTGGGTATGCATCTCTAAAGTTTAATGTGCCTGCTTTAAAAAAAAACTTTATGTAAATGGAATGATACAGTATGCATTTATGAATGGCATGGTTCCCTCTTTCTATTTGTGAGACTGATCCATGTTGCTGCATGTACAGGGGCCTTGTTCCCTTTCCTGGCTCTGCAACGTTCCATTTCAAAAATATTTCACAATGTCTTCATCCTCATTATTATTATCAGAAGCATCATTGTCGACATCATCATGAACAACATTTGGGCTTACTTCCAGTTTTGAGCTATTATAGACCACAGTGCTAAGAACATTCCTGTGCTCATCTCCTGGAACATATGAGATCCACAGATTCTCCACGGTGTATTCCCAGGAGTGGAATCACTGGAACCCAGACTGTGTCCAAGTAGGTGACTGTTTTGTTTTTATGCTTATGTACGGATTTACATTTCCATCAGCAGTCTAGGAGAGTTCCCCCTGTTCTAGGACTCACCAGCATTTGGTATTGTCAGACTATTCCCTTCTTGCCAACCTCACGCATATGTAGCAGAGTCTCATTGTGGCTTTCATTATCCTTCAGTTCAAATTAATTTCTCATTTCCATTATAACTTACTATTTTAGCCACTTAACATGTTTCTTCTTATACAAATATATTTTCCAGTGATCTTTTGGTTATTGATTTCTAGCTTGTTTTGCCATGAGATAAAGAGAATTGTAGTTTTGAAGATTGAAAATGTGTCAAAGATATAATTTTATATAAATGTTTTATGCTTGAGAGAAATGTGTATTTTGCAGTTTTGGGGGTATTACAATCTCTACCCATCTCTTGGAATGATTTGTTATGTATATTATTTAAATCTTTTATGTTCCTTTGTCTTTTGTTCTGCTTGTTCTATGTCTTACTGAGAGAGATATGTTTAAAAATCTTACACTATTGTGGATTTCTTTCTATTTCTTTTTACAGGACATGTATATTTTTGAGACATGAGGAGATCCAAATCTACAACTGTTATTTCATTCTGGTAAATTAGGCTTATTGTCATTTCAAAGTCACCTTCTCCATCTTTAAAAATACTTTGTCTCAACCCTGCTTTCTTCTTATGTCCATTAGCATGGTAAATTCTTTTCCACCCCCTCACTTTAAATCTGGAGGTGTCTTCGGGCTTAAAATGAGTTTCTTGGAGGCAACATATAGATGGGTTTTGTTTTTTTATCCATTCTGATACCCTGTGTCTTTTGAGGTTTGCTGGAGGGAGGGGGTTTGGGAGAAGGGGGTGGGATTATGGAAATTGGGGAGGGTATGTGCTTTGGTGAGTGCTGTGAAGTGTGTAAACCTGGTGATTCACAGACCTGTACCCCTGGGGATAAAAATATATGTTTATAAAAAATAAAAAATAAAAAAATAAAAAATAAAAAATAAATAAATTACAACAAATCACAAAAAAAGATACTTTGTCTCAAAGTCTATTTTCACAGATATTAAGCAAGCTACACCATATTTCTTTGTTTTAGCATGTTTGTGGCAGAATTTTCCATATTTTACTTTCAACTTTCCTGTCTCTATTTTTCTGATGTGGATCATATAAACAACATTTAGTTGATCATTTTACTAATCTAACCTGAATATCTTTCTTATTAGCTAGAGCTTTTAAACCACTTATATTTGATATAATTAATGATGTTTTTGGTTTTCTATTGACCACATTGTTTTGTGCTTTCTGGTGGTCTCAGATATTCTGTTTCTTTATTATACACCTGTGCGCTTTCTTTCTCCATTATTTTAGATGAATTTAATATATTTTATCATTCTGTTTTCTCTTCTACTAATTTAGAAGTGATGGGCTCTAATTGATGCTTTTAATGGTTAGTTTTGAAGTGGATATGTGCAGGCTTAACCCACCAAAAATGTCTCGATCATTTTCTTACTCTCGTGGACAATCGCTAGACCTCCTAACATTAACTACATTTTTTTTTCTTCTTCTGATATAGAGTGAGCAAGAGATATTTGCTGTATATATATTTTTAGTTCTGTCCTGTTCTTTTCACTCTACAGGGCATTGTAATTGTATACGTAGTATTGGATTCCCCACCTTGGATCCTTGGATGGCTCTGAGCTTAATCTTCTGTCACCCACACCTCAGGAGGCCATGAAAAGTCACATTGAGATTCTCCAAGTTCAGTAAATAATCTTAGTTCAGAATTACAAAGGATGCTCTCTCCACTCCTTCTGTGTTCCAACCTTCATTCACATTTGGGGCTGGTACCAACTAACACTTTTTCCATCTCCTTGATGCTTTTAAGATGTTTAGAATATTTAACTTAACACTTTTAGTTTAGTACACGTATGTGTGCTTTTTAAGGCAGGGGGATCACTCAAGATAGTTATTCTGTTCTGCCAGATCACCAGAAATAAACTTTGCCTTGTCTTTACCTATGTAATTTCATTTCAGTCTCTTTCTTGAATTTTTGGGTGCATCTGCTTCAGCCACCTTTTAGTTGCTTCTTTCTTTCTCAACTCTGAGTTTATCTCAGGAAACTTTCTTTCTTTCATCTCCCTCTATACTCATCTCTTTTGTGTGTCAAAAAAAAAAAAAGAAGAAGAAGAAAAGACCCTCATCAGGTCTAAAATGCATGAGTAATGATGGTGATGTGCTTGAATCAAAGAAATTTATAAATTATGATATGAAATTATATAAAGAACCAGAGCTTCAAGCTGCTAACATCCTTGAAACTGTCCCAAGACCCTTCAGAATGTCAACAGAAGCACCTGTCTACCTTTCTCATCTTCCTTTAATTAAACCTGCTTTTTCTTAAGTGCCACCAGCATTCAAGAGAAGTAAAAATGTCTCCTTTCCATTTTATTGCAACAATGTAGTTTTATACAACTTTTTCAGCTGAAAATTCATAGTGTTTGGGCTATGTTTTGGTTAACTTCAGTAGGATATTTTGAAATTGTTGGAGACTCCCTACAACAACTACGAAAAATATTTTGGTGTGCCCAGCATTGACTGACAAATGAACCTCAGGTTTGCAATCTGTTTTTAAGATAAGATCTACTTATTATTTCATTTTTTAAAAAGTGTTAAAATAATGTAATAACCACAGTAAAGGACATTTTAAAATAAAATGTTTTCAACCTCTACCCACTAAATAAAATTATTTTCATTTCCCCTCATTCCCTTTGAAACTTTATCTATATACTTCTATAATTTGTGGTGATGATCATGGCAAATCCACAATGCCATGTTCTCCCTTTGAAAGTTTCTGATGTTTTATAAATATTCCTTCCTGTTGCTACACAATTTCTTGTCCATCATTTTCAATGGCTGCCTACTCTTCTACTGAGCTGATATATTATAATTTGCTTAATAATTTCCCTATTGTTGGACTTTGAAGCCATTTCAGCCGTCTTCGTATTATACTTTGATAAATGTGTTTGCACATATATCACCAAACTGGCTAGAGCTATGCTATGAAGACATGAATCATCCAGTAAGATAATGGAGGGGGTAGCAGCTCGCTAATCCTTTTCTGGCAAGAAGAGTGCCAGGATGCTACTCCCTCACACTGGCCTGCTGAATCAGTGCGGGAGCCGGCAAGCCTCTCAAGTGTTTTTTGCCTTCAATTAGCCAATCGCTTTCAGGTTTCAAGTGTGTGCTTCAGTTATCTCACCTTGCCATTTACAAACTGCACAGAAGCTCGGGAACATGAGACACCAAATTTGCAAGGACTAGCTCTAAGGCCCTTGAGCCCAAGCCTCTCATTTTCTGGATGAGGATACAGATGTCATCATTGACATCATGCTGCTATTAGCAGAAATTGGATTCAGAGGCAGGGGGTGGGGTGGGGAATCTCAGACTTCCTTACTCTCTGGTCCATTTCCATTAGATCAATGGTCTCCAACCTTTAGAACCACAAAGAGGTTGAGAATTGGTTGGAAGCACCACGGAGCATTTGGAAAATGGGCTGAAAGCAATTTCTGGGTGCGTTCTGTAGTGGTTGTTACCAGGTGAAGATGAGTCCTTTTTGTTTAAAGTATCTCAAGTGTGTATGCTCTGACAAAGGCTAGCACTAAAAGGAATATACATGTGAAGAGGCCACTTAGCATCTCTCTCCTCGCTGCAGTGAGACAGCCATTACTTTTCATTAAGTAAGTAATATTCTGAGCAATCCACTTACTCATCATTAAGGGCCATTAGTAGCTACTCTTTGTCACACATAAACCCTAATGGAGCTCTATCAAGGGTTTTACTAAAGAGTTGCTAATTTTCAAAAGGGAAGATTAGTAATGCTGGGAGCAGAATTTAGATTTTCCTCTGAAGCCCTTCTAAATAGCCTCCCCTTTAGCCTCTGCCCTCGACAACAAAAGAGCCACCCCGTAATTATGGTGAGGTTTTAGCAGGAAGACCCACAGCTCTGGGGCTTCTCCCATGGGGCTGCAGTACGGTCTTTGGTCACAGGAGAGCACACTGATCTCTCAATGAAAAGCTCGCAAAAACACTTGCCAGCTCCTCTGGTCTTTCTGAATTTTGGTGTGTCTGACTTGAGGGCCAGGTCACACAGTGCACCCAGAAGGCCACAGAAGCATCCCTCCGTAAGCTCGCCTCTCTCTTAGCATTTCGACTGGAGAGATTTTCTGAGGCTAATTCCCAAAACAACTATAGAATATTTGGATTTGTGTTGGGTCGGCTGTGACTTGTTGGTTTCCTCTCCTGATGGCAAATCTGCATCGTGGGGCTAGAGGGCTCCTAGTAAACAGGCAAGGCAGAGAAGTGTGGTGGCTTACCCACTACCCACATGACTTACAGGTACAATTTGTGAGAACTCCCTCCTGTCCCCTTCCACTCCGTCCTCACTCCTTCTCTTCTTTCCATGCCACTGGTTTAATTAGTTCCTCTTTCAAAATGGAAAGACCCTAGAGTTTGCAACGCTTGGTGTAAATTGCCTGAGTACCTCATTCTGAAAATTCTAGCATGGACATTGGTGCTAATAATACTTGGTTAGAAATTCAGAGATAGGTAGGACCAAGTAATAAGAAACCAGAGAAAATTAGGCTGAAAATCTTAAATATTATTCTCATTAATAAACCCATAGAAAAATCATACCTGGATTCCTTGGCCATCTGGCCATTCATTAAATTAATTTTTTGTTTTGACATGATAAAAAGCAGAATGGTGGGTGACTTTGGATACATCTTGTTTCCTTTGCTGGCCTTAGGATTATAAGATAATGCAGAGAATGTCCATTGTATATTCTCAACACATGTAGACATTAAATTCCTCAGGAGGCCAGGCACTCCTTGTTCCAGAAGACAATTCCACTTGCAAAGCCTTTTTAATTAGCTGGGGTTTTGTATCAGCTTTGCTAGTGACCCAGCTAGAGCTCCCTTGTCTGGGCAGGTGCGTCCTGTTACGTATTACAGAACAACAAATCAGTGTGTGCTTTCCTGCTGTCTGCCGCTCACTGGTCTGTTGCTCCTCCTGCTGAATTCCCTGTAAGTTTCCTTTAAGCAAACTGTAGCTCTGACTGCTTGGTTCATTCATTCTGTAGTACATTCAACACATACTCACTGAATACCCACTCTGTGCCATGTGCTGTGGTAGGCTCTGGGTATACAGTGTTGAACAAGGAGAACTCACTGTCCAAGACAGAATGTGGTTTCTTATGAAACCATAAAGGTAAAGTGAGATGGATATTTTCATGCCACAAGTCTTGGAAAAATTTCCAAAATGGATTCACCACCCTTTCTCCCCAGTAGTGTTTCTTTCTCTTCCTTTAAGGCCCTGCTTCTCTTATGAAAATGGTTTCCCCCACCCCATAAATTCCTCTAGAGTGGATGTCACTGGCAACACTGTCCACCAATTTGATGTAGCAAGGAACACTACCAAACTTAAGAGCTAGTGGGTTCATAAAACCAAGTCAGGACTATTGGCGCACATTATATAAAGCCCTCCATCAACTGGACTGCCATATGGGGTCAGACTGGGGCAATCGTCCTCCTAGTCCCTCATTTTATCTGCTTGGCCCCAGCAGCAGACACATCAAAGCCTGGTATCTGGGGCCAATACTGATGTAGAGTGGGGAGAGAGAGGGACAAGATAGTGAAGAATTAGACCTAAGGATCTTAGAGTTTCAGAGCTGGTATGATCCTCTATGCACTTGATACACATAGTGTGGTCCATGGACAAGCAGTATCAACACCACCTGACAGCTTGTGGGAAATTCAGAACCTCAGGCTCCACCCCAGACCTACTGAATCTGGATCTGCCTTTTATAAGTTAGAGAGGAGAAGGGAGTTGGGGGAAATTGGAAGGGGAGGTGAACCATGAGAGACTATGGACTCTGAAAAACAATCTAAGTAAGGGTTTTGAAGGGGCGGGGGGGGGGTGGGAGGTCGGGGTACCAGGTGGCGGGTATTATAGAGGGCATGGATTGCATGGAGCACTGGGTGTGGTGCAAAAATAATGAATACTGTTATGCTGAAAATAAATTAAAAAAATTAAAGGCAAAAAAAAAGGAAAAAAAATAAAAAAGACTTGTAAGCCAATTACATTTTGTAATTGTAAGCCAATTACATTTTGAGAAATTGCACTCTAGATAAGTTTCAGCCGTTTCCCCAGCACCCACACATTAGATGACAGTTTGGCACGGGACACGTGTCGTTTAGTGTCATGAACAACTTCCATACTCTGAGTGACAAAAAAATGAGAGAGCATTGAAATATACTAGCGCCATATCATGGTTTAAAACTGATCTAGCGGGGCGCCTGGGTGGCTCAGTGGGTTAAGCCGTTGCCTTCGGCTCAGGTCATGATCTCAGAGTCCTGGGATCGAGTCCCGCATCGGGCTCTCTGCTCAGCAGGGAGCCTGCTTCCCTCTCTCTCTGCCTGCCTCTCCATCTACTTGTGATTTAAAAACAAAAACAAAAACAAAAAAACTGATCTAGCTTGGGGTGCCTGGGGGGCTCAGTTGGTTGAGCGTCCGACTCTTGGTTTCAGCTCAGGTCATGATCTCAGGGTTGTGAGACTGAGCCCTGAATTGGGCTCCCCACACACCAGGGAGTCTGCTTGAGATCCTGTCTGTCTCTCTTAATAAATACGTAACTCTTTAAAAAGAGAAATGATCTAGCTTGAGCCCTTCATTTGATAAATATGAGTGAATTGCCTAAGTCCCATGCTGTGAGCTTATGGCAGAGCTGGGACCAAGACCTCAGGCCTTCAGCTGTCCTTTGGAGGAATCTTGAATCAGGGGTTTCCATTCCTTCCCTTGTGTCCCAGCTCCTCACAAGTTCTGTGTTATGTTTATGCCATTTTGTGTCTCAGGTTTAAGGTGCCAGTTGTTGATATCCACAGGCAGCTGATGTGGACGCATACCCACCTATTGCTGAACAGCTTGGTAACCTTATCTCTGTTGGTTACAGTAAAGCATTTGCCTGCCTGGAACACCCTTTCATCTAGAAAGATCCTTCTTTTCTGACCTTGAGCTCCCAGTTACACTGTATGGAACTCTTGGCCCTTGAGCCTTACCTTGACCTCCGTGAAGAGTACATATTGCCCAGTAGCTTGCTTTGACCTAGCCATGTGAACTCATATTTCCATGTAAACATCCCCCATAAAGCAGATTCCACAGTGGGGCACACACATTTAGACTTTTCCAGAGTCTAGAAACTACTTGAGCTCTAGACTCAGAGTCTAGATTTTTCTGTTTGGTTCTGCTGAACTCCATCTCACATTACTAAGGTTGGATCCTGACCATCCTCTTTTTTTTTTTTTCTTTCAAAGAATATACAAATCACAGCGATAAAAAGAAGAAAGTTTGGAAAGCAAAGATAAATCTTCAAATTAAAAAGGGGGGGATGATAGAGCACAGATTTCCTTTTCCAAAGAGGAAAATAAGAGAGCCTCTTCCCTATGTTAAGGGCATAATTCAATTTAGTGTTAAAAAACTTCAAATTCCCCAAAGGTCAACATTTTTAAAGGAGAAGACAGTAGGTGGATAGTATCTTAATTCTAAAGCAATTTATTTTCTCTCGAATCTCAATATTTTTATATAAATGAGGAATGTGCCCCTGAACATAGCTCTAACAAACATGGCAAAGTCCCAGAATCGCCTCATCTGCCCTTGGGTACCAAAGCCTGTTCCAGGTGACTTGAGAAATAAAAAAAGCTGATCTAGAACATCCTTCTTCCATAATTACTTCTTTTGAGGCTCTTGTCCCTTTGAGTAATGGTCCTCTTTTACTTGGTTCTCAACACCCTTTCCCTGCCTGTTTTCTCCTCTAGCAAACAAGAGGCCACCTGTTAAAAATATCCAATCCAGGGCACCTGGATGGCTCAGTCAGTTGGGCATCCAATTCTTGGTATCGGCTCAGGTCACGGTCTCACGGTTGTGGGATCAAGTCCTGCATTTGGCTCCTTGGGATTCTCTCTCCCTCTCCCTCTGCCACCCCTTCTTGTATTTTCTCTAAAATAAGTAGGAGAATCTTTAAAAAAAAAAAAAAAAGAAAGAAAGAAAGAAAATTCAATGCAATGTAACCTATTGCTACAGTATCATCACATGAAAGGACCCATGGAGAGGACAAAGCTTAGCCCAAAAGAATGATTGTTCAAGCTGGAACCTGAGGCTTCAAAGTGAAAGAGAATGACACCTGCCCCACCTTTCTTCATAAGGGGATTAGTAAGGAAACATTAGGTCACAGATGTTAAAGTGCTTTTGACACAAATCAAATCAAAGGCTTTGATTTTTCCTAATCTAATATAGCCCTGCCTTAGGGTCAGTTTCTGCCTCAAACTGTCTATTTCTCAAAATGGGAATACTGTACTCTTGTACTTTTTTGCAAGGCTGCCAGGCACAAAGGCAACAACTGTGTTTCCTCTAATATCATTGGATCAAAAATATTTGAGACAATTGCCTTAATAAGACCAATGGTGTTGCAGAAAGAGCAACTAGTAGTTTTTGGCTTGCATTTCAGATGGGTCCTGAGCTAAGAAATACTCAAGCAGGTGAAAATTTGGTACTATAGCATCACTCACCAGAGAAATGAATACTTTTGTATTTGATGACTGGTGGACAGAAAGAGCTCCACTTTGTTTTAAGAATGGACCCCATGCTGTTTACTTGGTTTCTATTCTTAAAGTTAACCCAGGTCCTTCAGTGGCTCTGTGGTACTATTTCTGGAGGTGTGGTCTTTGGACCCACTGCATAAGAATCATGTTCTTGTTACAAACACAGATTCTTTGCCAAAGCATCTTGCCAAACCCACTGATTCAGGATTTCTTGCAGTAGGACTGAGAAAGCCATATATTAAACAAAAAGATGACTCTGTAGCAGACTAGCATATGTGACTCACAATCACCAGTGGATCAAATTCTCCCTGGCACACCCTAGAAACACCCAGGAGACTAATAACAAGCAGCTATGGCCAGTTCCACCTCAGATCAATTAAATGAGATTTTCTGGGGATGAGGCCCGGGCATTTGCATTTTTTAAAGCTTCTTCTGGTGATTTTAGGTGTTCAGTCAGGGCTGGAAACCACTGATGTGTGACTCGCTCCCCTACTTCCCCTTGGGATGCAAGGGAACTACTCAAGGGCACTCACAGCACGGGTACACGGACTCCTAGCCCTTCTCAAGCTTCTTTTTTGCTGACACATTAAGGGTCAGAAGATTCTAAAGAGCACCTATGATGTGGTATATACTGAGGAACTTAGCAATTGATCAAATGGAAATAGATTGATCTCAAGGAGCCCATAGTCCAGTGGAAGAGACAGACCCAGTTACAAAAAGGAAGCATTAATCTCTCTAGTTTATTCTGCTCATCCTTATTTTAAGAACCTGGATGTGGAGCACCAGGCCACCTGAGTCAGTAGAGCATATGACTCTTGGTCTCAGGGTTGTGAGTTCAAGACCCATGCTGGGTGCAGAGATTACTTAAAAATAAAATCTTTGGGGAACAAAAGAAAGACCTTGCTCTCTACACACCAGAGGATTACTCACTCACAAAAATCCCTTTCTTTACACTCTCCTACCTCCTTGTTCAAAGCATTTTTTAAAAAAGATTCTATTTATTTATTTGACAGAGATCATAGTAGGCAGAGAGGCAGGCAGAGAGAGAGAGGAGGAAGCAGGCTCCCGGCTGACAAAGAGCCTGATGCAGGGCTCGATCCCAGGACCCCCAGATCATGACCTGAGATGAAAGCAGAGGCTTTAACCCACTGAGCCACCCCGGCACCCCCAAAGCATCTTTTAAAAGACCTGACTTTGAGAGTTCCTAAAAGAAATTGTCATTATTAAGATCCTTGGGACCTATCTGAGTTTCTACCCAGATCCTGAAGGTGTTCTCAGGTATGAGCTCCAGACTGTGAAGTCTCTCCTTTTTGGCACATGACTATGTTAGCCTGTGAATGTCGTAGCATAATGGTGGTAGGCTGACAAGTCCTGACTCAGGGAGTTAAGGAGTGAGCTGCTCTTCCCTCTGCTAAAAACATGCCTTTACCTCTGAATCCGTAAAGAAAGTCTCTTTCTTAGTGGATTCTATCTGGAGATAACAGAGCTTTTAGGCAGCTGTTCTAGTTCAGGCTAATGTATGAAATAATGTATAATCTGCCCCTTTCTTAGAAAAGGGCTTAACTGAAGTTAGGATTTTGCTCTTAATTATCTAACACGGAACATAGGGCATGGCTGTTGGACAGCTACAAGTATGAAAATGTGATCCCTTTAAACTGGCAGCCTAGCTTTTAAAGTAGCTTTCGCTTCTTTCCCTTCCTGTCTTAATGTACTTTTTTTTTTTATGATTTAGCAGTTGATAAATGATTTGCAAACTGTTAAGTCATATCCTACATAACACCAACAGGTATTCTTTTCATCAAAAGGGAGAATACATTTTTTGATGACAATGACGTTGCTTGACATTTAAAGCTAAGAGTCACAGATGTACCTTTTCATCTTCATTTACTGTATTCCGACGTTCTCCAGCCTATGGTGATCAGGTAGATCTTTCTGAAACCTAGCTTTGGGAGAGAAAAGATTTTTTGAGCCCCAGTTTGGGAATGGTAAGTGCTTACCTGAGCCAGATAACTCAATCTCCCTGTTTCTCATTTAATATTAAAGTGCATGCCTTTTATTTATACCCATTTAGGGAATGGTTACAGTGGTAATTAGTAGCAATTTGAAATTCTTCAACTACTAAAGGGAAAAAAAGTGGCATTAATACTTGGCTGTTGAAGTAATGGTAGACTGTGGCAGCAGATCTAGGCATAATTACAAACTGGGCAGGAAGGTGCTTGGGGTGAGCTAACACTCAGAAATATGCAGGAAATTAATTAACTTAACTAAAGACAAATCATGAAGAACTAATTCTGAAAGTGCTTTGAGCAGAAGGCAAAGGGATTGTTTTTATAGCTTACACACGTAATGACAATGATCAGCCTTTCTGTCTTCATCTGCTGGATTAGTTATGTTATCATACACGGTTAGCAGCTGTGGTAGAGAAGGGAGCTGTTCGGGAACAAAACAAACATTCTAAATTCCAAGACGGTCAGTTGTAAACATGAAATGTGCCAATGGGGTTTACTCACAGCTTTATTGAGATAGAATACAGTTCACACTATATACATACAATATAGTTTGCCATCAAAGAGTACAGTTGGGTTTGGGGTATATTCACTGAGTTGTACATTCATCACCACTATCTAATTATAGAACATTTGTATCATTTCAATTAAAAACCCTATTAAGCAGTAACTTCCCTACCTCCTCTCCCAACAGCCCCTGGCAAACACTAATCTACTTTTTGACCCTATAGATTCACCTACTCTGCGTATTTCAGATAAAGGGAATCATATGACATGTGACCTTTTGTGTCTAGCTTCTTTCATTTAGCATAATCAAGGTTCATCCCTGTTGTATCAGCACTTTATTCCTTTTAACGAATGAATAATAGCCCATTGTATGGATATACCACATTTCGTTCATTCATTAGTTGATGAGCGTTTGGGTTGTTACTACTTTTTGGCTATTGTGAATAGTGGTGCTATGAACATTTGTGTACAATTTTTTGCGTGGACATATGTCTTCATTTTTTCTTGGGTATATACCAAGAATTGTAATTGCTGGCTCATTTGATAATGCTAAGTTTAGCATTTTGGCCAATGAGTTCTTAAGCCACGGTTTTCAGCATTCTTTTCTAAGTTTATTTGAATTTAAAGAGATTGTAGATGAATATGCTACAAAAGCTAATTTTTTTCTTGATACCATTTGTGAAGTTTAATTTAAAACTCGAAGCAAGTTCATACAAAAACATGAATCTTCCGATTTGCCTCCAAATTAAATGATTGCTCCTATCTGTACATTTTAATATCCTACAAAGATACATTTTCTGTAAGACAAGACCATTGTTTGCATGATAAAGGATGAGCTAATTTGTTGATTCCCTGGATGTTCTTCCTTAACATAAATTTGCCTGGGGAAGAGGGAAGAAGAAACTAACTTCTCCCATTTGACAGCTAAGTAATGGGCTATGTTCCTGGTTGTTATGGTCACAGGTGTGACAATATTAGAGCTTGGGGGCCCCGCTAAAGTGTAGGCAAGTCAGATTCAAATGGAACGATGTCAAAACAATAGTGGTAAAGGGGAGGTTAAAAATAATCATTGGGAAAAATGGGGCCAAATTCCAGACTTATTGCTCTTTTATGCCAATTTTGGCGGCTGGTGTTCAGATGATAACACTAGCATATTTATGTAATGCATTTGTATGTGCCTGGCAGTGCACTAAGTGCTTTATGTCCATCATTTCATTGAACCCATTTTACAGCTGGGGAAACTAAGGCCCAGAGGTTAAGTAACTAACTCAAGGTAACGCTTATAATAAGGAAAATTCAAAACTCAGGTCTGCCTGAATCTGAAGCCCACACTCAACCACCTAAGCTCTACTGCAATGAGAACCAGACTCCACAGCTACAGAGTCTTCTAGCCCCACCCAAGAGTCTTAGAGATTTGTTTTGTTTTTTTTTTTCTTCCACACACTCCAATTGCCAAGGCTTAATGGAGGCTGGGGTCTCAAAATGGCCCTTCTGTTTACCAGATGTACCATATAGATAGGCAGGAAAGGAATAGAAATCTGGTTCTCTGGTGATAGCTTAAGTGGATACATATTTTGGATGTTTCAAGAAGGGAAGAAGGGATTCCCTTCTTGTCTAGAGGACAAGAGGGCCTTTCAATACATTCCCTGTGCTCATCTCCATTCTTGACTTCAGGATCTCCTTCCCTCATACACTATGCTTTGGCAATACTCAAATGGTCATAGTATCTCTCACATACCATGTTTTTCTCACCTTTCTCACCTCTGAGCCTTTGCTCATTTTGCATCTACTATGCAGAATGCCCTTCTACTCCCCTTTACCAGGAAGAGTTCCCAATCAACCATGAAGGTTCATCATCTACTTCAAGCAGCTTTCCTCAACCCCTTCATAATAGCTAGGACTATTGCCAGATTTCCCCTACTGTATTTTAATTGGCTGATTCTGGGCTTCCTTGTCTTAATTGTGATGCTCTTAACAAGGGGCATTCCATCTCACTTGTCTTTGTAGTCCCAATACCTGGTGCAATGATTGCCACACAGAGAAAGTATCCAATCAGTGTTTGCTGAATCAATCAATGAACTCATATTTCTGGAGCACCAATTATAGTCCTGGCCCCTCAAAAAATATCAATTCATTTAGTCCTCAAAACAAACTTGTAAGATATATAGCAATATGTCACTGCTGATAGGTGAATGAAGTAGAGATTACTTAGCTAGGAAGTGGCAGTGCTGTGATTCAAACCCAGCCCTCAATGACTCCAAAGTTGGGCTTTGTCCATGTACACTGACTGTCTCCTACCATAGAAAACTGACTCTGGATTTCAAAGACCTGTTCTCTGTGGTTGTATGTCATGGACACGGTCCCCAATTTCTAACGTATCTATGTACAAAGTATTTCTCTTATATGTTCTCCCACAATTAGACGTAGCTCACAATACCTCTGTCATATAGCATATCCTGATTTTTACTCAATATTTTTGTTAATATGGTCACAGTTGTTTAGCTAGAAGTCAAGACCTGATTCTTTATGAAGCTCTGTTATTGAGGAAACGTCTTAGACTGAGCTTGATCGCCTCACTGTCTATGTCAAAGACAAGCAGAGATGCCTTTCTACTTCTTATCAGCATGGAAAACAAAGCTTAGGAACATAGCAAATGAGCAGTAGAGATCTAAGGGTGATTTACACTTTACTGTCAATACTTTTATAAAATTATTTTTAGCGGGGCGCCTGGGTGGCTCAGTGGGTTAAAACCTCTGCCTTCGGCTTAGGGATTCCAGGGTCCTGGGATGGACCCTGGGCTCTCTGCTCAGCAGGGAGCCTGCTTCCTCCTCTCTCTGCCTGCTTCTCTGCCTACTTGTGATCTCTGTCTGTCAAATAAATAAATAAATCTTTAAAAAATTAGTTTTAGCTAAAGAATTTAATGTCCCCTAATTCATCCAGAATCTAATTGCAACATCCAGTTGGGGAGCAAGGACTATTAAAAAGTTTTAGAGGCTTTTAGAAGTCCTTGTTAATGCTTGGATAAAACATCTAAACGTCTCTTATACTCCTTTTCTGATGCCACTGAACATCTCCACCTGATTCTATCAAGCAGCAATGGAACTGGTTTATGATCTCTGAAAGATCACTGGATACCATCAGCTTGGTTCTAAATAGGCTACGTTGATGTAGAACATTGCACTCACCTAGCATAACCTCAGCATTTTTCCCTTTCAAAACAAGCAGTCATCTTAGGCCATATCCATTGTTATAAACCATGGAACTCTGTTCCTTTAAGTTACTAAAAACCACTCTTCCATTTTCCTCCTCAGACTGTGTTCAAGGTGGAAATATAATTGGCACCCCCAGGGCCCATGTTCTGTCCACTACATCAAGACGCCTCCCAAGTTCAAGTCTGTTGTCCTCCCAAACCAATGGAAATGTTCCCCACTTTTTAACATTTCAGTGTCTACCTCTTCTGTGTGGTCCCTTATTTTCTGTGCTTATTTTTTTTTCTTAAAGCAGGAAGAGTTAGTTATATCATTCAGAATAAAGTCATCCTGCTAACCACAGCAATAAGGTATTTACATTAATCACTGTTTTCTTTTTTTCTTAAGATTTTATTTATTTATTTGACAGAGAGAGAGATCATGAGTAGACAGAGAGGCAGAGAGGCAGGCAGAGAAAGAGGGAGAAGCGGGCTCCTCACTGAGCAGAGAGCCTGATGTCGGGCTCCATCCCAGGACCCTGGGATCATGACCTGAGCCGAAGGCAGAGGCTTAACCCACTGAGTCTCCCAGGTGCCCCAATCACTTTGTTTCCTTGAGGACTTCTCTAGGATAATCACATAGGATTCTACATGTAGCTTCTCACTAATTACACAGAAGCCTGCCTGTTGAACTATCAATGTATCTTTATCTGATAGGAATGCTAACACCTTATTCCCTTCCTCAAACATATATGATGGTTCTGTCTATCATTCTTGATCTGGTCTTATGAAGCCTTGGCTGTATTTTCTAGTACAGGAGCAGAGAGTTCATTTTCTTTTCATTTTTAATCTGTATTTAATTCTCCTCTCACTACCTATAATTAGATTTGACTGCTTTCAAATGAAGAGCTTAGAGTTACAGGTGTAGGGTGGGGTTAGCTGTCAAGAAAAAGGGAGGGAGAATTTCAACATTTCAAACTCCCAAATGATGGAGAAAATGATGTGATGCTTGTAAACATCACATAACTGTCAAAAGTATATGAAACTAGCTATAGAACTTGTGATACATTAATTTGATCAACAAATATTTATCAAGAATCTGCTATCTGTCAAGCTCTATTTTGGAGGCTGGAAATACGTCAGGGAGCAAACAATGACAGAGATCCCTGCTCCCATGGAGCTTATTTTCTATCAAGGAACGAGATATATTGAGCAGTACACATAAAATCAACTAAATTATGTAGGATGTTAGAAGATTATAAATGATGGGCATTAAGGAGGGCACATGATGTAATGAGCACTGGGTGTTCTATGCAACTGATGAATCACTAAATTCTACCTCTAAAACTAATAATACACTATATGTTAATAAATTCATTTTAAATAAAATAAAATTTTAAAAAGAAGGCTATAAATGATTTAAACAAAATATTGGGCAGGGTTTAAAGGGATTGGTAATGCAAGGATGTGTTGGGTGGGTTGCTCTATAGAACAGAATAATAGGGGTAGACCTTACTGAGAAAGTGACACTTGGACAAAGACCTGCAAGAAGGATGGAGATTAGCCATCCAGATATCTGGAAAGAACATTCCAGGCAGAGGGAAGAGCCAGGAACAGTGTAAAACATCAAATTTCCATTAAGATAGAAAACCCAAAGCATACTACTGCATTAAAGCAATCAGTGCCTTTGTCCTTATTTATATATATTGACTTACTTTATGCCCATGTTTGTAATTACAAAAATGTCAACTATCTAGAGGGTAGCTCCCTTATGGATGATGCTATCTCAAAATGACCTCTAGGCAGAAAGAAATAATGTCTTTTAAGCAGAAGTGCCCATAGCCAAAGGCAAAGACAAATCAAACCCCTTTTGGAGCTGATGAGGGAACTAGTTTAAACTAGGTTTTTCAGACACTTACAATCTTTTCTGTGTTGCAACAGAACTTTTGTATGAGCAGATATTTTATCATACCTTTATTTTTTTTTTTCTCACACTCTGAAACAGGTATAGCAAGCCTTGAGATGGCTGCTAGGAATTCTGCTGGGAATTCTCAACGCAAAATTCAGAAGTCGCCCTTCCCCGGTCCAGTCCGGTGCAATGCTTTCTGGGCAGTTTCCCTCCGGGCTCACCTATTTGCCTCTGCAATCTCCAGCTCTGTTCTTTCAGCTTCAGATCAGCGATTGCTACTTGTATTCCACTGACTTCTGGGAATGAGTGCTGCCTTTCTCGCTGCTGCCTCCTGCCCCAGGTTCTTATTCTACCCCCTGGATGTCACCTCCATTCTCTTAGCCATGTAACTCCTGTCAACACCTCTTCTCTGCTGCATCCCTCCCCGCGCCAACCAGTCTGCCTGCCTCTGCTTCCCTAAGCCAGCAGCCTCACCTGTTCCCGCCCACCTTCTGCAAAGGAGACTTTCTGCTAGTATCGCCCTCTGGGGTGGGATTCCTGCTCCCAAGGCTCCCAGTTCCCATTCTGTTCCTACATTTGACTCTCCCTTTCCCTTCACTGGCTTGTGCTAACAGAAACCACAGGGGCATAGTTGTGTGTGTGTGTGTGTGTGTGTGTGTGTGTGTGTGTGTGTAAGCCCATGTGTTCACAGTAGGAGTGAAGGTTGAGGTTTAGGATTACCTCTGATTCTCTTCTGAATTCAGGTTGTATGCTATTTGTTTTTTTATTGGTGTATAATTTATATACCATAAACTTAGTACAACGATCTATTTTCAGAATATTTTCATTGCCCCCAAAGGAAACCCCATTAAGCAGCTGTTCTTTGCCCCTCCCCCAACTCAGGCAACCACTAAGCTGCTTTAGATTACTTTTAGAGCTCCTTAGATTTGTCTGCTCTGGACCTTTTATATTATTGCAATCATATAATAGGTTGCCTTTTGTGGCTGGTTATTTTCACTTGCATGTTTTTAAGATTCCTCCATATTACATCATAAATCAGTACATTCCTTTTTAATGCTGAGTAATATTCCATACCTCAATCTACTATACATTCATCTGTTGATGGACATTTGGATTGTTTCTACTTCTTGACAATTTTGAGTAATGCTGCCATAAATATTCCTTTGCAAGCACTTGTTTGAATACCTGGCTTCAGTTCTTTGAGGTGTATTTCAGAAGGTAGAATTGCGGGGTTATATGGTACTTCTATGTTTAACTTGTTGAGGAAAAGCCAAACTGTTTTCCAAAACCATTGCAAAATTCTACATTCCCACCAGAAATGCATGATGGTTCTGATGTCTCTCATCCTTGACAACACTTGCGATTGTCTGTTTTTGATTCTAGTCGCTCTGGTGGAAGTGAACTGGTATCCCATTGTGGTTGAGTTTTGGTATCTGAACTGGTATCTCAGTGTGGTGTGAGTTTGAGTTCATGTCCTTAATGACTCATCATGTTTGAGGGGCTTTTCCTGAGCTTAGTGGGCCTGTGTTTTTCATCTTCGGATATCTTCTCGATACAAGTCCCTTATCAGCTGGATGATTTGCATATATTTTCTGCCATTCTGTGGGCGCTCTTGTCACTGTCTTGATGGTGCTCGTTCTTGGAAGCACAAAAGCTTTTCATCTTGATAATATTCCATTTATCTATTTTTCCTTCTGTGGTTTATGCATTGGGTGTCATGTGGAAGAAAAAATGGCCAATTCAAGGTCTTGAACATTTGCTGCATGTTTTCATTTAGGAGTTTTAGAGTTTTAGCTCTTACATTTAGATCTTTGATCCATTTTGAGTTAATTTCTTAAGATAGTGGTAGGTAGAGCTGCAACTTCATTCTGGTGTATGTGGTTATCCAGTTGTCCATAAGACCACTTTTTGAAAAGACTATTCTTTCTCCTTTGCCATCTTTTCTTACTCTTACCCCATAAATATCAATATTTCCCAAGGTTCTATCCTATGGCTTTCTACGTGTCTCTTGTTCCACTCACTTCCTCAAAGTCTATATCCTTTCCCCCATTTCAATTGTCTCCTAGTTGTGTACTGTGTATAAGTCTCCCTCCTGCCTGCCCTCCTTCCTGTGCTTAATTTAAGTCTACACAATCAGCTATGTGCTGGACATTTCCATTTAGATTCTCAATTACTTCCCAAAAAATACATGTTGAAAATACAACATAGCCTTCCTCCTTCAAACTGTGCTTCCCTTGTAAACTTTTCCATTTTTATTTAGGCTCGACTACACTGTCAGTTAATAGAGACATAAAAGCATTCTTTGCTTTGTCCTTCCTGACCACTCAGCCACCAAGCCACGCTAATTTAAATTCTTCTGTTAAATTAATGGATATCTTTGATTTTAGTTACCACCAGTACTATTTTCATTCAAATCTTTGTTGTAATACGCCAGGATTAATCAAGTGATCTCCTACTTACTTTATTTCCTATAATTTCTCCCATAGCCTTTTCATGACTACACAGAGATATCAGATTTTCTCTTAAGCTCCTTTGACCATGTCACTTCCATGTCACTTTGACCATGTCACTTCCTTGCTCACAAAGCTTCAAGGACTTTCTATTGGACAAAGTACCAACCCTCTGCGATGCAGTCATGTCCTTGTATTTTCTGGCCCCAACCTACAACACTTTGTTCACACTTCTATTAGAGCTCTAATTACACTGTTGGGTAATTATCCACTCATGGGCTTGTCACCCACACTGAACTATGAGTTCCCAGAGGTCAAAAATGGCTGTATTCACCCTTGCTGCTCTAGGCCTGGCTTGTATTGGATGTTCAATACACAGAAGCTAACTTGAATGGGATCATTGTGATTTCGCATCACAGAAGTCCACGAGAGTGGGGGGGGGGGTAGTGAGAGGATCGGTATGGTGCTCGTCTATTATATGCAAGAGCCTCCCCACCCATTTCCCACCCTTCTCCTTCTCTTGCTTTCTCAAATCAAAACCAAACCTTCAGATTTCAGGATTCCAGTTGGCTGTGCATTTTTGAAGCCTGCCTTGTTCTGGCATGCCCAATTGCTCTCCACTTGACCCTATACATGTTCTCTCACCAAACAAGACTGCCAAAGAGTGGTCAGGGTATCCTGACCAGCGGCCTGCAGGTGCACTGATTGCCCACAACTATGAAGGGCTCTCAGGAAGCTACATTCATATTCTACCTTTTATTAAACATTAGCCAGTATGATCATCTGCAAGTCCAAAAATACTAACAACATTGCATGTGGGATTTTCTTGGGGCTTCTAGCTAATTTTTAAGGGCTAAGTCATGACAGGCCAAATTTGTAAATGTTTGTAGAAAAGTGAGAGAGAGAAATGTTCAATTACTTTATAACTAGCAAGCAGTATTTATAGTAATCAGTTTAAACGTCCACTTTACCACAAATCTACTTAAATGTGGTAATAAAAAGATGGCATCAGGGCACCTGGGTGGCTCAGTTGGTTAAGTGTCTGCCTTTGGCTCAGGTCATGATCCTAAGCTAGGGTCCTGGGATGGAACCCTGCATCAGGCTTCCTTGTCGATAGAGAATCTGTTTCTCCCTCTCCCTCTACTCATTCTGTATCTCTTTCTCAAGTAAATAAAATCTTTTTTAAAAAGATGACATCAGTAATACTCATGTATTTTAACAGTAGCTGGGGATATAACTAGAAGTGGGCCCCAATTTGAGAAAAATTTGAGGTGATAAAATTTGGATTTAAGAAATGGATAAATCAGAGTCAGCAGTTATTTGTATTAAAGAAATATTCTTCACTTACACTAGAGGGTTGCTAACCTCATGTTTGTCTTTGTTTTGCTGGTATGTGTATCTCTATCCTTTAGATAACCTGACATTGTTTGAAGTATTAGTTAAGTTTGATACGGGATAATATCTCTGATTCTTGTGTGTCTTCATTGACATCTAAAAGTTTGTGTGAGCCTAAGGTTATATTAAAGATTTTTCTGTTAAAAAGCAACGTTTTACTGAACAATCTTAAAAAACAGCCTCAAATCCCCTCTTTCTGTATTTCTTGGCTCTGTCAACGGTGCCACCATCCACCCAATTGCCCCTCCCAGAAACCAGAAACCAAGGAGTCTTCAGTGGGTCCCTACCTCTCCTCCTCCCTCTGGCCCACATCTCTGTCAATCATCAAATGCTATTGATTCTGACTTCTAATACCCTTCTTGACTCATCTTCCTCCTCCATTGCATTTTCTCTTACCTGAACCACTGAAGTGTCCTGGTAATTGGTACACAGCCAGAGTGATCTCATAATTTCATTTCCCTGTTTATAACCCGCGAATGGTATTTTATTACCCTAAAACAAAAGCGCAACTCTATGGTCTGCAATGCCTTTCCCAACCCCATGGCCTCCCCGATGTGTGTGTGTGTGTGTGTGTGTGTGTGTGTAGCACCCTGTGATTTTTCTCAGAACACTTACGGTTTGGACTGAAACTTGCTGGTTTACCTGTCTCTGTCCTTGACTACACTGAAGACTTTCAGAAGGCAGGAACTATATTTTTCTTTATCTCCAGGGTCCAGCTCAATCCCACTAAAAGTTTGTTGAGTGAAGTAACTCCTCCAGTTTTCTGTACTTAGGTGTTTCTGTTTGTGATACTGGTTTGGATAGAATAGTCTTTAGGTACCCATTAGTGGCAAAGTGTTGATGCTTCTAAAGTGTTCAGAGTTGCTAGTGATTGGTGATTGAGCAAGGCAACAGAAGGAGAATGTTTTGCTTTTAAGAGCTAAGGGACTAACTAGTGGGTCCCTATGCCAGTTCAGAGGTTTTAGTCAATGTGGGGAGATGTACATCTGGTGTTGTGAGGAATCTTTTGAGTTCTGTATGAACACAGTATATCAATACTTTCATGTTAAATTAGCAGACCTGAGCAGTGAAAATATCCCCTGGTCCTCTTCTTTCCAACTAAAGTTTTCTAGCAACATGTCAGACCAAAACAGTAAGAAATCATGTTGTAAAAAACAAAAATTGATAAACAACTCCATATCAGACATGTAGGAATTCTCCATTCCTCACTTCCAAAAACACAACATCCAGTTGCATGGTGTAAGTTGTAAAAAGTTGAAACTTTCCCCCTAGAGCTGTATTATGACCATGCCAATGAAATCTGATGGTGGGGATATGCCAATGTGAGGAAATGACAAGTGATAAACGATGTCAGTTGCAGTGATGAAGGCTGCATTAGCTTGTCACTAAATAAAAAGCTTCAAGGTAGAGTGTATGTGGGTATATTTTCATACACAAAACTAAGTGAAAATTAAATCAATTATCAGAATAATTTAAGCCCCAATTCCCCAAGGTTTGCTTCAATTAGATAATTGATGCAATTAGGTGAAAGGTTTGGGGTAGATTTTTCTGGTCTGAATTATCTCAAATTACTTTAATTCTCCACTTCACTTTGATTATGTAGACCCAGCTCATGCTTGAGTGTGAGTGAATTTAAGCAACCGTTATGCAGCTGGTTCAGATAATTCCTTACATCTTGCTTTTCCTCCCATAAAATGTGCCCTGAACGCGATGTTTGTAAGTTAATTTCAGTGATAAAACCACCACTTTATAGGATAAAATGTAGAGCTAGCTGTTTAACACATAATGGAAAACAATTACTGGAAAGGAAGTGCTTAATGAAAACTTCTGTTCAGGAGTGCACGTTTCTGTCTCTAATAATAGTTTCCTCTTTTTGTTAGAGAGTCTGGTCCTGGAGACAAAGTTGAGTTAAGATAAATCATATAAACTTTATGTAAACCTGGCCTTGACCGAAATAATTATATCGATAAGAATTTATTGCATTGTGGTGAAAACACCTTGATAATCTTCAGGTCAGATCTTTTCAATTTCAACCAGCTGTACAGAGATGTCAAGAAGGAAGTCAGTGTCAAAGGACTGAGGAATGATGTGCGATACTGGAGTGAGAGTGGCCTCGGGTCAGAGTCTATTGGCTTGGAAATGGATATAAGTTATGGCTTACTGAGTTTGATTTTTGTTTTTTCTTCAGTTATTGAAACATTATATTCAACTATTGAAGTAAGGAGAGGGGCAGAGGAAAGATGGAAAGAGTGGTTATAGTATCCCACGCATGATGATATGATAATTGAAGGAAAAGAGGAGAGTCTGGGACCATTTAGTGTGGGAGCAAAAGTCCAGAAAAACTCACCATGACTTGAATCTTCACATAACAAAATATGGACTAAACTGTATAGAGTATAAATTTTGCAAGGAATCAGGCGGAAGGGGCACCTGGCTGCCTTAGTCGGTTGGGCGTCCAGCTTTTGATTTTTGGCTCAGGTCATGATCTAGGGTTATGAGATGGAGCCCAAGGTTGGGCTCTGTGCTCAGTGTGGAGCCTGCTTGAGATACTGTCTCTCTCCCTCTCTCTATGCCCCTCCCCACCCTGCTCACACATACACACAAACTCTCTCTCAAAAATAAAGCAAAAATAAAACAAAATAAAATAAAAAAGAAATCAGGGGAATATGAGATAAATTTTTTAAAAGTGTGTTTTACCCCAAATAGCTAAAAATTATTTGTTATCAAAAGGGGTGTGCTTCAGGTATTTATAAATTTTATTTATTTACAAGGAACTACTAATTCAATGGTAGCATTTAAATGATGCCAGCAAATCTCAAGTAGACCTTTAGAGCTGTCTGCCATCAATTTTGCCTCAATAATAGACTAAGCAAAATGTAAAATGCATATGTCCTTTAACAACTCAAATCCCAGTCCAGGAATTATACCAGGAGATTTTCATCCAAAGGCAAAAAGACACGTGAATTTCACTGATCTTTTCTTTCAATATACTGAAAAATTGGAAACAATACCACTGTTCAATCATAGGGAATTGGTTATGGAAATTATAATAAATTATAATCAAGTGATACTAAGGAGCCAATAGACGTGAGGTTGTAGAAGAATATTCAGTGAAACTTGAGAAGATATTTATAATATATTTTAAATGAAATTTCCAAAACATATTGAAGAACAACATGGAAAGTGTGATCACTTTGACTCCATGTATTTGTATGTGTTTAGATCTAGAAAGGTGTTTAGAATCAGGCATTCAATGTGTTTAAAATATGGTGGTCTCAATTTGTGAATGGAAGTGGTAGATGCATGAGTGTCCATGTAAATAGCGATTTACTTACTTTCAAACTTACTGTATGTTTGAAAAATCTAACAATAAAAAATTAGAAAGAAAAAAGTTGACTAGAATGGTTCAGATTTGGTGCAGTGTGTGTGTCCCATCACAGGGGTTGCTGGTTTGTAAGAAGACTGATCACATCCCAACTGTGTTTAACTATCAAGTATTATTGTAAAACCGTCAGTGTCAATCTGTCCAGCTACTAGTGGAGGGAAATTTCCCAATATCATGCCAGCTCACTCATTCCCCAATGAGCACATCATTCCATGGGGATGTAGAGTAAACGCCAACTGAAGGTCCAGACTTCGGAAATATCTCCTCCTCAGCTCTACACAGTATCACAGGACTCAGAGGAGTTAGAGAAGGGGTTTTGTCAAAATAATCACAGCCTTCAGTTTTTCAGATACCTAACAGCAGACCTCAGCGAGTCTGTTAACTGGCTATTTATAGAAAGTGAAACGATGATGATGACATCTATGACAATGGAACCCAAATAATACACTCCCTTTCCTGACACAAGTATTTCAAAATAAAAAAACAAACTCAAGTTGCTGATAAGCCAAAAAAAAAAAAAAAATCCTCACTTTTCCCCCTAGGTCTGAGGTACTAGTGGAATTGTCTTTTTTTTTTTTTTTAAGATTTTATTTATTTATCAGAGAGAGAGAGGGAGAGAGCAGGCACAGGCAGACAGAGTGGCAGGCAGAGGCAGAGGGAGAAGCAGGCTCCCTGCTGAGCAAGGAGCCCGATGTGGGACTCGATCCCAGGACGCTGGGATCATGACCTGAGCCGAAGGCAGCTGCTTAACCAACTGAGCCACCCAGGCGTCCCGGAATTGTCTTTTCATGCATGAAACTGAATAGTATCTTCTTTTCTGAATCGCTATGTACGTTATTTTCCTACTTTCTATTGGGATATTCATTTGTCATTTATGTGTTAAGATCTCTTTGCAACCCTTTGTTATATGTGATGATAATTTCCCCCAAGTTTGACATTTAGCTTGACTATGGTGGGTTTTTTTAATGGTGTTTTAACAATATATAAATGTTTTTCATTTTATGTATTCACATTTTTCAATCTTTTATAGCTTCTGCCTTTTATGTCATCTTTGGAAAAGCATCGTCCATTACAAGATTATATATAAAAATACCTACAGATTCTTCAAGTACTTCCAGTGTTTTTTTTTTTAATTTAAATTTTTAAATTATGTGGCATTTAATTTGCCCTGAGGCAGCAGGTAGAATATAACTTAATTGCCCCCCCATGACTAGCTATTTGTTCTCGTATTATTTGCTGTAATATTCTTCCTTTTCCTTCACCTTCAACTTAGACTTTCTCTGTATGCCAGTGAAAATAAAAAGGTTACTTATTTAATTTTTTTTAAAAAGATACCAGCATTCTGATGTGTGTAGACTATAACTTAGCCCTTATGTATAGGTTCAATGGTAATTTCTGTCCCAAACCAAAATTAACTTTGTAGTTGGCATGTCTAATATTTGGCTCCTCTTCTAACATTTGTATACATACAGATCAAAGTCTAACATTTTATGCAAAATAATTTCAGATTTACATTAGATTACAGTACTATTAAAATTATTTTGACAAGTCAATTTAATGTTATTGAAAATTCTATTTGCACACAGACATGTGAATATTATAGTACATTCAGAATCTATGTGCAATAATTTTTCAAGATTTTTTTCAATACTTTTTCAAGATTTTATATCAGCCCACAGGTTACCATACCATCAACTACAGAATATGATGTTTAATTGAACTGACAACATATAAATCATTGCATCATTTTTGATGTGCCCAAATATCATGAAACCTCATCCTGGGAAAATAACCAGCAATGTGGCTTTATCATAATAAAAATATAGTCACAAGGAAGTTGTAAATCATTTGGCTGAACTTTCTTTCAAGGTTTACATTTTTCTTAGTAATCAAGAAAGTAAGACTAAGAACTAAGTCAATGTGCAATGACCAATTAGAAGAATGTAGTCTAGCATGCTGTATGATTCAGAAAACTCACCCGCGCCTGAGAAATAGTAACCAAACCTTCAGCTCTCATTTAAAAACAAAACAAAACAAAAAACAAGAACAAACCCAACTATCCAAAGACATTTCCCCTCTTTCCTCAAGTTCCTTATTGACATTTTTGAGCTGCTTCTTGGCAAATATGCCATAACAATGCTACTAGTTTTTATTTCTATGGAATGATAGTATTTCTGTGGAATACTACTGTTTATAAAACTCCTGTCCTTTACAGACTTTGAATATTGTGTCATAATGTGGCTCATTCATGGAGCCTATATAGAAGCCTGAGCACTGGGGCACCTGGGTGCCTTAGCCAGTTAAGTGCTCGACTCTTCGTTTTGGTTCAGGTCATGATCTCAGGGCAGTGGGATCCAGCCTTGCATTGGGCTCTGTGCTCAGCTCAGAGTCTACTTGTCCCTCTCCCTCCCCTGCTTGCGTGCTCCCTCTCTCCCTCTCTAAAATCAATAAATAAAACATTAAAAAAAAAAAGAATGAGAACTGAGCTGGAAGAATGCTTTACTTCTTTCTAGATCGTTCTATGTTCTTGGGTAATTCAGCATCATCTTCTTTTTCCTCCGCAAAACCAAGAGGTTGCTTATGTGAGATTAAGATTTCTCTCAGTTTCAAAAGTCTTTACTTTAAGTTCACTGACAGTTGCAGAAGTGTATTTCTTGGCAGAAACTGCCTATAGGTAGAAGTGGGCAGGTTTTGCCATGCATGTGAGGTGGAGTGAGCTCTCAGGGATCGTGTACTAGCACGCCCAAACGTGCTATACACAACTCTCTGTATCAATGGGCTATACACAACTCTCCCTATCAATGAAAGAATGATTGTTTGATTGTTAGAGAATTTGACAGCCCCGTGCAAAGTGAGCCAAGGAAATTCCCCAAAGGCTTGGCTCTCCTTTTGCTTTAAAAGTGCACAAAGTACAGGCTGCACCGTATGGCACCGGGCATATGTCCAACTGACTAACAAAAAGCTATAAAGTGATTTTCAGACAGAATCTTGACCGTGATAGTAAATCAATAAAACCAACGCTTCAAAAAAAATCTGAAATGTTTTAGATCTAATTGCAAGATAATAAAAATTTTGGCAGATGAACTGTGCATTAATAGAAGAGTCTAAAAATCTATAGTTTTTATTAAAATTAACAAAAATTAAAGAAGACTGACTCATTTGATTATTTACTTTCTCTGGAAAAGAGTGTTGGGTGTGAGGCTTGAGGAATGACCCAGGACCGAACAGGGCTAAGAAAGCGAGACAAAATTTCTTTTTACTGTACTTCCTGCTTCCTTCATGATGAAATGCCCATAATTAATTCACAAAGCAAGGAACAATTCTAGGAGATTATAAACAATATTTTATCATTAGTTTTATAAATTCAAGACTTACATATTAAGTTCTAATTAGAACCTTCCTGATAAATCAAAGTACCAGTTTTGTGACTCGAGAATATATAATCTTCAACAAGAGTCCCTTGGAAAGAACTGTGGGCTGTAGAATTGGAATCAGATGCTATTTTCACATCTGCTCCTGTTCAGCACATTGAGAACATGGCCTATTTTGTGAGGCCAAACATGGGACAGTAAAGTTTCTAGCAAAGTCCAGGTGTCTCTGGGTTTGCAGAAGAGTGAGAAAATTATCACCATTTGCCAGCGAAATCAGGCCAAAATGTACCTGTCTCTAACTATGCACAAATGGAAAGCAAAATGGATTTGAAGTAGAGATTTTATGAACCTCAGGAAACTGCCTTGCTTCTTGATTTCTTAGTATTCACGAATCCACTTAGTGACAGAATGGGCCAGTACACTTCACAGTTTCTCTGCCAAATCAGGTTTATCCTATTTAGCCTTCACAACAGCTCTACTGGGTATGTGGTATTAATATTTTTTTATTGTGTTATGTTAGTCACCATATAGTTCATCATTAGTTTTTGATGTAGTGTTCCAAGATTCATTGTTTTGCACATAACACCCACTGCTCCATGCAATATGTGCCCTCCGTAATAGCCATCACCAAGCTCACCCATTCCTCTACTCCTTCCCCTCCAAAACCCTCAGTTTGTTTCCTGAAGTCCATAGTCTCTCATGGTTCATCTCCCTCTCTGATTCCCCCACCCCACTTCATTTTTCCCTTCCTTCTCCTAACGTCTTCCATGCTATTCCTTTGTGTTCCACAAATATGTGAAGCTATATGATAATTGACTTTCTCTGACTTATTTCACTCAGCAGAATCTCCTCTGGTTCCATCCATATTGATGCAAAAGTTGGGTATTCATCCTTTACCGATGGCTGAGTAATATTCCATTGTGTATATGGACCAGATCTTCTTTATCCATTTATCTTTTGAAGGGCATCTTGGCTCTTTCCATAGTTTGGTGATTGTGAACATTGCTGATATGAACCCTGGGGTGTGCATATGGCCCTTCTTTTCACTACATCTGTATCTTTGGGGTAAATACCCAGTAGTGCAGTTGCTGGGTCATAGGGTACTATTTTCCAAAGTGGCTGCACCAATTTGCATTCCCAACAGTAGTATAAGAGGGCTTCCCTTTCTCCACAACCTCTCCTACATTTGTTGTCTCTTGCCTTGTTGATTTTTGCCATTCTAACTGGTAAAAGGTGGTATCTCAATGTGGTTTTGATTTTAATTTCCCTAATGGTTAATGATGATGAATACTTTTTCATGTGTCTGTTAGCCATTCGTATGTCTGCTTTGGAGAAGTGTCTGCTCATGTTTTTGGCCCACTTTTTGACTGGTATCATTCCTATTTACAGATTTAGAAAAAAAACCCTGAGGTTCAGCTAGGTTACATTGCTTGCCCAGAATGAATCAGCTAGGAAGTAAGATGGCCAGAATTTATAACCCAGATGTATTGAACTCCTGCCCTTTGCTTCAGGATTTGACATGTAGCTATGATATAATCTTTTAAAATATGCCTGTTTGTTTTCTTTTGTTTTCACAGTCTAAAAACACTTATCAAGTCCATACACATATCTATGAAATGATCTAGACACTGAGGTTATAGCCCTAAAAAAAGACACTGTTTTGGTCCTCAGGAAGCTCTCAGGAAGCTTGTGCTTTATTCCACTAGCTTGCAAAATCTCTTCATTGTTTTCCAATAAGAAATATATTTTCCATCACAAGCCATTAACACACACATATAAACTATGCCTTTCATAAAGACTTAGAGTCTTTTCTCCAATTGAGAAACAATGGAGGTATCCATAAAACTGTATACCATACTCAGAAGTCTGGGCTCACAGGAGGGAAGAGTCAGCTCAGATACTTGGGAGCATTCTTCCTCATCTTAAACAAAGTTCTATGAGACAACAACATCTTATCACTCGCACTTAGCCACCCACGTGTGATTTTTTCCCGTGGTGAGTGCACAATTAATATCTCACCAATGAATAAAGTACACTTCAACAGGTTTTTCAGTCTGATAAAACCTAGAACTTTCAACCAAGGATAATGATAATGATAATCATTGACATTTATTGAGTGTTTGCTATGAGCCAGGCACTATTCTAAGCATGTTTTCCTGCGTTATTACATTTGATCTTCACAATCAGCACATAGAACCAATACTATTACTTGAGCATTTTAAGCAGCTTCTCAGATTTCTAACGACACAGAACAACACAACTGGGATTCCAATCTAGGTCTTACTTCAAAGACTTTGCTCTCACTAGTCTTCCAGGGAAGGCTGGAAATTCAGAATCCATCCAGAACATTGTCTTCAAAGAATACAGGGCAGCAGCCGTTGGCAGGATTCATTCACTTAATGAAGGAGCTACTTGTTAAATAACTTGCTACTAATGTCTTAGTTTACAAATAACTATAAGTAACCCTGGTAAAGATCCTTACCCTCCCCTTGACTTCCTGATAGTTACAAAACCATACTCCACTTCTGCAAGTCTTTCACTGTGCCCTTGTCTGGTAATGAAGCATGTGAACCAAGTCCGGAGATACTGTTCATGGTACAAATTCACATCTCTTGCTGCCTTCTGCACAAAACAAGATACAACAAGAAAATATGATGGGTCTCTTTGACAGCCAACTTAAACGCCAGTGCCTTAGCCTAGAATTCAAGGGCCTCCACGATCTGACCTCATTTCCTTTGAAGTCTTCTGTCCCCTGCTTCTTTTCTCCCTATTTCAGGCTCCTGTTACTCCCCGTACTTGTCCATACAGTCCCTCCTCGCTGATAATGTTTCCTTAGCTTAGAATCCCCCCATGCCCCATTCCTCCACCCATTTCGGTCTATGCATCTTGAGGCTCATCTCAAGGGACAGCTACTTGATGATGCCTGTCCTGGTAATCCTAGCTAGATTTGATTGCTCTCTCTCCTTCTTCAGAATGCACAAAATACTGTGTACCTTTCTTAGTAGAATTTGCCTTTCTTCACCTTGCATTGTGGTTATTTTTTGGTCTTAAACCCCTATTCAATCTTACATTTCTTATTTACACCTTTGTTTTTCCAAAAACAAATAACAGAAGGTGTTGGGCAAACACACATCCAGTTGAAATTAAGGGTTCTGAGAACCCGATGCCATTGTACTGTTTATGGTATATGTCCTACTACTGCACAGTCTTGTGGGGGGGGGTCAATTTGGGCGAGTCCAATGATGTCAATTCTATGTCATAGTTGATTCTAATGATGTCTGTGTCTTGCTTACAAGCCATAGTAGACAATGTTTATTTTGTAAACAGGCATTTTCAAGTGTTGTTGTTGGAAGCCTGAGCATCCCCTGAGATCCTGTCATGGGACTGACTAGGTCAAAACTATATTCATAGTAATACTAAGGCACTATTAGTCTTTTTCACTTGTTGACATTTTCCCTGACAGTGCCAGAGCAACAGAAGTGGAAATCAAGGCAGTAGCATCAAACTGTGCTACTTAGGAATTGTATTCTTTACCACCACACACTCATGGTTAAAAAATGAGCACTTTTCACTTAAGAGTGCCTTTGATAAATCAGTAAATATTCTATTAAATATTGACCCTGAGTACATGTATTTTTAATATTCAATGTTAGAAAATGAAAAGTGTACAAAATGCATTTCTGTTCTATACTCAAGTATGATGGTTGACTTGAGGAAAAGCCCCTTTGTAACTGAGTCGTGAGCTAATCTAGCCGCTTTTGCCCATGCAATGCCATTTGGACTTGAAACAACTACTGGCAGAACACTATGGTTATTCAGGTTTGGGTATTACAGACATTCTTTCAAAAATGAAACAAAAGTGCCTGTCACTTCAAGGAAAAGGCAGTCTTTCTTTCTTTCTCTCTTTTTTTTAACCAATGATGAACTTCCTACTTTCAAGTGGAAATTAGAACTTTGGAAAGCTTACATCTGCCAAGTGAGCAGGAAATATTTCCAATACACAAGACTTTTCCAGTGAGATTAGTAGCCATATCAACAAATGTGATTTTCTGATATTACATGAGATCAACATTTGCAAGTTCTGCATAAATCACTGAACCAATATCCTTCAAATGACCAAGGCGCTGTGTTGCAAATCACACGTGGGTCAATGACCCAAAGTGCAAGGTAGATTGATATTTTTTACATAAGTATAAAATTTTCGTTGACATGGTTTCAGATTTCATCTTGCAGCTAACTTTCTAGAAACTGCCACTCACTGAATTTTGGTGTGATATCAAAGAAGAATATCCACAAGGACCTGAGGTGGCTATTAAAATGTGTCTCTGTTTTCCAACTAGATATCTTTGTGAAGCAAGTTTTCTTCATATATTTCCACCAAGACAACACAGCATAAAACACTGAAGTCAGAAGGAGAAAAAAGAAACCAAGTCTCTCCTACTTAGCCAGACATTAAAGAGAGGTGCAAAAACTGTGAAACAATGTCACTGTTATCACGATTTTTGTATTGTTTTAGAAAATATAGCAAGTTAAATGTGATTGTATACTGGTTTACCATTGTTATGAAATGAATTAGTAAGTAAATATTTTAGAAAGATTATTTATTTATTTATTTAAGAGAGAGACAGAAAGAGCACCAGCATGGGGACGGGCAAAGGGAGAGAGACAAGCAGACTCCCCCAATGTGGGGCTCGATCCCAGGACCCCAAAATCATGACCTGAGCTGAAATCAGATGCTTAAACCTGCTGAGCTACCCGGGGACCCCAGTTAGTAAATATTTTTCAACATTTTCTAGTTCTCAATTCTCATAAAAGAAATACCTATAGATATAAAAACAAAAGCTCTGGTGGTTTTGGTGGGGGGTTTTCAATAATTTTTCAGAGTATTAAAATATGTCTCTGTTTTCCAGAGAGGCTGAAAATTTGAGAATCACCAGTGTTTTGGAAAACAGACCAAACCTTTTACCATGGCTCACAAAACCTTCCACGACTTGGTGTCCACCTCTCTCTCCAACCTCATGTCTCAGTCATCTGCCTCTCCCTATGATCCACTCACTTTGGTTTGCTCTCAGTCCTAACCTTTCTGTCCTTTTCCCTCCACAGGACTGTGCATACTACCCAATTGGCCTATAACAACCCTGTCTCCCCAGTTCCTCCACCCTCCACCCTCCACCCAACTGATCCTGAGTCAGCCTTCAGATTTCCAAACTGTGTTAGTTTTCTGTTGCTGTGTAACACACTGCCACAAACTTAGTAGCTTAAAGCCACACTTATCTACTATCTCACACTTACATAAATCAAAAATCCAGATGGGCTGAACTAATTTCTCTGCTCCAAGATTCACAAGATATAAACCAAAGCATCAGCAGATCTGTGCTCCTTTCCGGAGGTTCTGGGAAGAAACCATTTCCAGACTCATTCAAGTTGTTAGCGAAATTCATATCCAAGTGTTCACAAGCAGTTAGGTCTTTATTTCCTTGCTGGCTGATGGCCAGAAGTCATTCTTAGCTTCCAGAGGCCATCCTCCATCTTTAAGTCAGCTATGCCCATGCATAACCCATAATCTATCCCATGATGTCCATCTGTAAATCAGACCCAAGTCTTCTCTTCCTCTGTCAACTAATTGTAGAGGACTACCCAGGAGACTATAGGTGCAGGCTGGGAGAGGAAAAGTAGTGTAGCAGGAGTGGGGTTCATGGGCATTTATTTGGGCCACTTCTTCATGCAATCTACTTGTGCCTTCAAGGGCCTACTCAGGCCCATCACATCTACACCACTTCCATTTGAGAACAGAGTGATACTGTGTGCAGTCAACTGTATGGCTTGGTGAGCCAGGCAACACCCAGTTCATGATAGGTATGACAGTGCCCCAGGGGACGCCATTGAGGTTTCCTCCCCAATGTCCATTGCCCAGCGCCCCATCCCTCCCACCGCCCTCCACTCCAGCAACTCTCATTTTGTTTCCTGAGATTAAGAGTCTCTTTTTGGGGCGCCTGGGTGGCTCAGTGGGTTAAAGCCTCTGCCTTCGGCTCAGGTCATGGTCCCAGTGTCTTGGGATCGAGCCCCGCATCGGGCTCTCTGCTCAGCAGGGAGTTTGCTTCCTCCTCTCTGCCTGCCTCTCTGCCTACTTGTGATCTCTGTCTGTCAAATGAATAAATAAAATCTTTAAAAATCATTTAACAGACAGAGATCACAAGTAGGCAGAGAGGCAGGTGGGGGGTGAGGGGAAGCAGACTCCCTGCTGAGCAGAGAGCCAGATGCGGGGCTGGATCCAGGACCCTGGGATCATGACCCAAGGCGAAGGCAGAGGCTTAACCCACTGAGCCACCCAGGTGCCCCAGATTAAGAGTCTCATGGTTTGTCTCCCTCTCTGGTTTCATTTTGTTTCATTTTTCCTTCCCTTCCCCTATAATCTTCTGTCTTGTTTCTCAAATTCCTCAGATCATTGAGATCATATGATAACTGTCTTTCTCTTATTGACTTATTTTGCTTAGCATAATACCCTCTAGTTCTATTTGCATCTTTTCAAATGGCAAGATTTTGTTTTTTTTTTTCTGATGGCTAAGTTGTGATATTTTAATTCTAAAAGGAATAATATTGAATAGTGTTTACAAACTACTTTCTCCCAATAAAGTATCCTGGAAACCAGTACAGCCTTCAGAAAATCTTGGAGGATTGGAAGAAAAAATAATTGTTAAAATGTCCATACTAACCAAGCAATCTACAGATTTAATGCAATCCTTATCAAAATACCAACATATTCCACAGAACTAGAATAAATAATCCCCCAATTTTTTTATGGAACCACAAAAGACCCCTAATAGCCAAAACAATCTTGAAAAAGAAAAACAAAGCTGAAGATAACACAATTCCATATTTCAAGTTATACCACAAAGCTGTAGTAATCAAAGCAGTATGATACTGACACAAAAATACACACACCAATCATTGGAACAGGAGAGAAAGCCCAGAAACAAAACCACAATTATATGGTCTATTAATCTTCAACAAAGGAAGCAAGAATATGCAATGGGAAAAAGATAGTCTCTTCAACAAATGTCATTGGGAAAACTGGACAGCTACACGCAAAAGAATGATAATGGACCACTTTATTACACCATACACAAAAAGAAATTCAAAGTGAATTAACAACCTAAGTGTGATACTTGAAAACATAAAAATCCTAGAAGAGAGCACAGGCATTAATTTCTCTGACATCAGTCATAGCAACATTTTTCTAGATATGTCTCCTGAGGCATAGAAAACAAAGGCAAAAATACACTATTGGGACTACATCAAAATAAAAGGTTTCTGCACAGGAAAGGAAACAATCAACAAAACTAGAAGCCAATCTACTGAATGGGAGAAGAAATTTGCAAATGACATATCTGATGAAGGTTTAGTATCCAAAATATACAAATAACTTGTACAACCTGACACCAAAAAACCAAAGAACACAACTAAAACTGGAGAGGAGACATGAACAGACATTTCTCCAAAGCAGACATTCAGATAGGCTCAACATCACTCATCATCAAGGGAGTGCAAATCAAAACCAAAATGAGATATCATCTCACACTTGTCAGAATGGCTAAAATCAAAAACAAAAGAAATAACACGAGTTAGTGAAGATGTGGAGAAAAAGAAACCCTCTATTGGAATGTAGATTGCTTTGGGTAATATGGACATTTTTAAAAAGATTTTATTTATTTATTTGACAGACAGAGATTACAAGTAGGCAGAGAGACAGTCAGAGAGAGGAGGAAGCAGACTCCCCGCTGAACAGAGAGCCCAATGTGGGGCTCAATCCCCGGACCCTGGGATCATGACCTGAGTCGAAGGTAGAGGCTCTAACCCACTGAGCCACCCAGGCGCCCTAATATGGACATTTTAATAATATTTGTTCTTTCAGTCTTCTAGGACTATTGGTGGGAATGCAAATTGATGCAACCACTGTGGAAAACAGTATGGAGATTCTTCAAGAAGTTAAAAATGGCCTGATGATTCACAGACCCATACCCCTGGGGCAAATAAAATATTATGTGTTAATAAAAATAATTTTTAAAAAAGTTAAAAATAGATCTACCCTACAAGCTAGTAGCTGCACTACTGGTTGTTTACCCAAAGAATATGAAAACACTGATTCGAAGGCATCCATGCACCCCTGTTTGTTGCAGCATTATTTATAATAGCTAAATTATGGAAGCAACCAAAGTGTCCATCTATAGATGAATGGATAAAGAAGATGTGGTATGTAGATACAATGGAGTATTATTCAACCATAACAAAATAATGAAATCTTGCCATTTTGCAACAACATGGACAGGTCTAGAGAGTATAATGCTAAGCAAAATAACTCAGAAAAAGACAAATATATGATTTCACTAACCTGTGGAATTTAAGAAACAAAAGAAAGAAAGAAAAAAAAGAGAAAACCCAAGAAAGAGACTTTTTTAAAAAGATTTTATTTATTTATTTATTTGAGGAGAAAAAGAGCATGAGAGAGCACAAGCAGGGGGAGCAGCAGAGGGAGAAGGAGAAGCAGACTCCCTGCTGAGCAGGAAGCCCTACATGGGGCACCATCTAAGGACCCTGGGATCATGACCTGAGCTGAAGGCAGACATTTATCTGAATGAACCACCCAGATGCCCTGCAAGAAACAGACTCTTAACTATAGAGAACAAATGGATGGTGACCAGAAGGAAGTTGGGTAGGGGAATGGGTGAAATAAAAGAACGAAATTAAGAGTACACTTATCTAGATGACCACTGAGTAATATGTATAATTGTTGAATCCCTATATTGTACACCTAAAACTTTATTTAATGCTGTATGTTAACTATACTGGAATTAAAATAAAATTTTAAAAAATAAGGTATATAGACATGGGGAAAAAAAGTCCTAAAAGATCTGTTTAGTTAAAAGAAAAATAAACAGAAAGGATGGAGGAAGGGAGGGGGTAGGAAGGAGGAAGAAGAGGAGGAAGGAAGTGAGGGTGGGGAAAACTTGAAGAATACATAACTCGTATTACCAACAACCTCAATACCTTCTACTTCACTTACCAGAGCAAATGGGAGCTACTATTAGATCAGATGCATGATTATCTCTTTATTTCAATTTCTTTAGCACAATAATATGAATTCACCTGGTGCTAGGGTAGGTTCAATTCCTTGCTTCCTCCCTTCATTCTACAATTATTTACTGTTGATTTCTCTATGCATAATACTATGCAAGATGGAGTAGAAGGTATAAGGAAATTTAATGCAGGGCTAATTCCTGTTAATGTTCTAAAAAACCTATTAAATTCCCTTGTGGAAACAAGAGACACACACATTTAATTAAATTTTGTCAGGCTTAGGGTGATTAATGCTTCAGAAGACCTTGTCTCTGAAATCCAGATTGTGTGATACTCTTATGAAGCGTTAGTTTCTGAGGTACAAAAGCAAGCAAGCAAGCAAACCCTACATAAATGTCAGATGAGTATGAAATAATACTTGTAGAATTCATTGTACCACTGCCCCCCAAAACCCTATTACTTTGGATTTGGGGGGCATATTTTGGCCACCCATCAAATTTTGAATTACTTTTGCTGAATTTGCTCAAACTTCCAAAGAGTGCACTAAATTCATTTATACTTATAAATATATTTATATAGTACCTACCATGTGCCACATACTGTCCTTGGAGTTGGAGAGTGAACAATAGTAACAAAAACTCCTGTTCTTAAAAAAAAAAAAATCCTGTTCTTCTAGAGTTTACCTTCTAGCAGGGGAAGATAAACAACAAATCAAATAGACAAATAAACAGGGAAAAATCTCAGATAGGGATATGACATATCTGAATTATGAGAAACTCCGAGAAACTAAAATGAGAAAAATTGGAAAACTCTGTCTCAGGCTATGTGAGAAAGGTGTGAACCCCACATATCAGCTATTTTTTTTGTTCCATTACCCTAAAAAAAGACAGTGGACTAAAAAAGATTTCCTTTTCTCTCTCTGTTCTACCTCTTTACTGTTTTTATTTTATTTATTTTAGAGAGAGAGAGAGAGAACAAGCACAAGCAGGAGGAGTGGCAGGTAGAGGGAGAAGCAGGCTCCCCACTGAGTGAGGAGCCCAATTTGGGACTTGATCCCAGTACCCTGCAATCACAACCTGGGCCAAAGGCAGACACTTAAGTGACTGAGCCACCCAGGCACTCCTACATCTTTACTGCTAACAGCCTCTGTAATCCTCTTAGATTCCAAAGATTCATGAAAATATAGGCTATTTCCCCCAGATTTCACCAACCAGATTGTCCTGAGATTGTATCATTAGTATCAAAAATCTTGCCAGTTCTGCTGATCCCACTTACTGACCATCTATCCAGTCTGGTCTTTGGCAGATACCTCAAATTCTTCTGAGAATCCCCACAAGTGCTGACAGCTGATGACAAATTGGTCCTGCTTCTTATAATCACCTTCATCACTACCTTCCCCCAGATATTGGTGGGATGGAAATGTCCTACACTGGATGTCAGTGATGTTGAAATACAATATGGCAGCCTGATACTGAAGATTCATATCACTACTCTTGCAATGTGAGAACATTCTCTCCATTATTAAGTTCGGTCAGAACCCTCTTACACTGTTGGTGGAATGCAAGTTGGTGCAGCCACTTTGGAGAACAGTGTGGAGATTCCTCAAGAAATTAAAAATAGAGCTTCCCTATGACCCTGAAATTTCACTACTGGATATTTACCTCAAAGATACAGATGTCGTGAAAAGAAGGGCCATCTGTACCTCAATGTTCATAGCAGCAATGGCCACTGTTGCCAAACTGTGGAAAGAGCCTAGATGCCCATCAACGGACGAATGGATAAAGATGTGGTCCATATACACTATGGAGTATTATGCCTCCATCAGAAAGGATGAATACCCAACTTTTGTATCAACATGGCTGGAACTGGAGGAGATTATGTTGAGTGAAATTAGTCAAGCAGAGAGAGTCAGTTATCATATGGTTTCATTTACTTGTGGAGCATAAGGAATAACATGGAGGACATTGGGAGATGGAGAGAAGTGAGTTGGGGGAAGTTGGAGGAGGAGACAAACCATGAGAGACTGTGGACTCTGAGAAACAATCTGTGGGTTTTGGAGGGGGGAGGAGGAAGGTTGGGTGAGCCTGGTGATGAGTATTATGGAGGGCACGTATTGCATGGAGCACTGGGTGTGGTGTATAAACAATGAATTCTGGAACACTGAAAAGAAAAAAAAAAGTTCGATCAGAGAAGCTACCCAAAGCAAAGTTCCACTCCAGGCAGTGTGTAGGGCACACAGATTCTGTTAGGGTAATATCTTCAATTGTCCTTCTTCTCTAAAAGCAGGGACATTGGGGGGACTTGCTCATCATTAATAATTCCTTACTTTTCCTTCTAAGATCTTTCTGGGAATCTCTTTTATTTCTCCTTGCAATATGGCCTCAATTAGGGTCATTCGGTCTTTGAGGCCACCCAGAAGGTGCACACAAGTTAAATTATTTTCCCTTAATAGGCTCTTCAGCTCCTGTGATTAAAAGGTGTTGTTGGGTTTTGGCTACCTGGGGTCTAGATTTTCTTATGGAGAATTATCTTTACCCCTGTAACCTGCTGTCCTGGTACTCTGCCCAACAGGTGGACAACTTAACCCAAGTTAAGCCAATTGGACTGTCCCAAGAATATTAATCTTGGGAAGAAATGCCTAAAGATAGGAAAATGGCTGAAACTCAGTTATTTCAGTGTGCTTACTCTGACAAGATACCCAGTAGTTCCTGATTCTGATCCCTGAAGCTGCTTAGTAGTTCCTTTTTTTCTGAAAGCTTCGTTCTCCACTGATACCATGAGTTACTTTATATCATTCCAGTAAATTCATTTTCCACTTAAATGAATTTCCTTTTTTAAGATTTTATTTATTTATTTATTTATTTGAGAGAAGGAGAGAGAGCATGAGCCAGGGAAGAGGCAGATGGAGAGGGTGAGGCAGACTCCCCCCAAATAGGGAGCCGGATGCGGGGCTCAATCCCAGGATCCTGAGATCATGACCTGAGCCAAATGCAGATGCTTAACCAACTGAGCCACCCAAGTGCCCCCTTAAGTGAATTTTTAATCTAAATAAATACGGGGCATAAAGATAACTTCTAATTGCACTATGCAGAAGGATTAGAGTCCCAGTGCCTTCCTAGTCAAAACATATTTTCACTAAATGTTAGAGACAGAGTGTCCCTTAAAGGTCTTGTAATCCATACTCCTCATTTCATAGATAAACTAAGGCCTAGAGAAAGGAAGAAACTTAATAAAGTTTGGTCATCTCATTTACAAACATCGTCTATTGGGCACATGTCTTGGTGTAAGTACCGAGGGCCTAAAAGTTAAAAATTCAGACATAGCCCATTGACAGATGAATGAATAAACAAAATGTGATATGTATATATATATTATATATATACACATATATTATATAAATGTATACACACAGGGATATTATTTAGCCTTAAAAAGAAATGAAATTCTGACACACACTACAACATGGATAAACCTGGTAGAGATTATCAGTGAAATAAACCAGACACTAAAAGACAAGCATTGTGTAATTCCACTTGTATGAGTGCTTAGAGTAATCAAATTCAAGGAAACACAGAGTAGAATGGTGATTTCTAGGAGCTGGAGGGAGGAGGAAATGGGCAATTAGTGTTTAATAAGGACAGAGTTTCTGTCTGGGTTGACGAAAGTTCTGGAGATGGATGATGGTGGCAGCAATTGCACTGAATGGTTAACACGGTGAGTTTCATGTATGTATATTATACCACAATAGAAAGAAAAGAAAAGGAAAGAAAAATCAAACACAAGTATTGTCTTTAGGGAACTCAAAGTATTCCATGGTGTATAAGCGACATATGTAAATTATTGACAACTTACAGTTGAAAGTGTTAAATAGCAGAGACTAGGGATGGATGGAGTGCCCTGGGAGGGGACATTTTTGTCGGATGTCTATACGGCTGGCTGTAAAAGATGACTTGGAAATGGAGGGAAGGATAATCCAGGTGAAATGCAGAAGCAAAAGCATCTCCTAGCACTGGGTGTGGTGAGAAAATAATGAATACTGTTTTTCTGAAAATAAATAAATAAATTTAATTAAAAAAAAAAAAAAAAAAAAAAAAAAAACATCTCCTAGGACTGGGGCAAGGTTTGTGTGGGAGAAGGAGGAGTAACTCCATTGGGTGTCACTAAAAAGTCCTAAAGCAGAGAAGTAGAACATGGTTGGAAAAGTAGGTTGAGGCCCAATAAAGGAAGGTCTTGAATGCCTACCTACCAAATAGAGTGAATGAAGAAAATCAACAGTCATGGAAGTGTTTGAAACACAGAAATGAAGTAGTGTGATGAAATTGCAACCAGAGAGAAAGGAAAGCAAAACCAGGGATTTTGAGAAGGTAGAAGGGAGAAGATTTGAATGCGAAGGACAAGAGATAGGAAGGGATAAAAAAATGATTCGGGGTAACTGGAAGGGCATTCAGAAGGAGCAAACAGGTGGATGAACGCCTTCTAGGGAAAAGATGTGGAATTAATTTGGGGATGTTCTGCGTTTGAGGTGCGGCATCCAGTAATGAGGGTCTCTAGTATGGCAAAAAGGACAGCCACGGAGACTTTGGAACCATCCTTAGGCCACTAATATTTGAAGGCTTGAAGTTGGCTGCTTCATCCACAGACAAGAGAAAGGCTGAGGGCAGAGCCTCTCAGAATTCATTCTTCTAGGAAGGGGAGGGAAGGAAAAAGACAGTGAAAGAGAGGGAGCACGGAGCCAGAAGTGACAAAACCCAGACTTCAGCTCCGTATTGGGCTCCCCACACCCTTACCGGGGTGGTTTTTCCAAAAGCCAAATATAATCACACCCTTCCCCTGCTGAAGACATTTTAATGCAATCTTTGTAAAGGTGTGGTCTGAAGACAACATGCATCAGAAATTACCTGAGTGGTTGTCTCCAAAGGCAGACTTCCAGGCTCACCCCAGGGTTTATAAATTATATTCTTGAGGAACCCCTATTTCTAGAGTGGACACGAAAAGGAGAGGACAGAGGGAAGACTGGGGGAGAGGAGAGAAATGGGAGCACAGTGTCAGCAGCCTGGGATTCCTCAAAGTGAGATGTAACTCTATCAGGATCACCAGAAGAGTGAGTTAAAATGCCCATTTCTGAGTTCCCCCCAGACCTACGAAATGACGGTCTCTGGAGGTGGGGTCTAGGACGCATGCATGTTAAATGGTGGTACCAGCCTGACACCTCAGTGGGTTGCCACTCAGGCAGCCACAAAATCTGGAGCAGAGGGCTCTGTGCCATCAAGGAATGCGCAGACTGTAGGGGGTACAGTGCATGGTCTAAGAAGATGGGTTGGAGAGGGAACCACGGTCCGTACCTAGTGGCCTCTAGGAGAGGCCATGGTACAAACTGAGGGGATGCCCCCCAAAATCAGAGTTGAGGATGAAAAAGCCAGGAAAAACCACTAAGGCATCTGTCACCCCGATCCCATTTTAGACCGGCCATTGGCTGCCCTGTGGTGGTAGCTCTGAGGTCTCTTCAAAAAACATCACCCCGCAACCATCACAAGGTCTCGTATAACCTCAAGATTCTCTGATTATTCCAGCCTTAGGTTTCCATTGATAATAATGCTTTTTCTCTTTTTCACAGCATATAATGATGCAGAGTTAAAAGGGCAGTATGGGTGCTGGATAAATTCTAAGGGTAGCAAGCATAAGCTAATCTAAGAATACATTTTTAGAGTAGTGAGTCAGCTTTAGGATAAGACGTCAGGGGAGCAAGGGCAGGCACCTAGAGAAAGGCTGCATAAATACAGAATGTTGTTTTTTAACATGTTCAGCAGCCACCAGGCATCTCTGGATTACAAAGCTCCACGTGACATTTCCTTCAAAGCCCAAACAAGCCCATGGAGGATGGCGTTTCAGTAAATGTCAGTGTCCCGGGGCCTGTGGAATTGTTGGCAACACAGCAACAGGATGTGGGGGAGCCAGAAGATTAGGTGGAGAGACCAGGAAAACAACAGGAGGGTTAGCAACTCTCCCAGATGCTGCTGGATAGGAAATCCCATGGCCAGTCCCACCAGACTTGCTTGCTTTTTTTTTTTTTTTTTTTTTGACACGTAAAGGCTCCATCTTGCTACATCTCCAAAACCTTATGCAGTCAAGAGGGGCCAAATCCCTCCTACCAAGAGCAGTAGTGACGGCGCTCCCTAGCAACAACGACATCGCAGTTCCAAGGCCTTGTTTCTTCTATGGCTCAGGAAGTGTGTTGAAGGCAGGAGTTTAATAAAGAAACAACCTTCACAACAGGGAATGGAACAGAAGTTTTCCTGGACTCCTGCTGCTTCCTCATCCTGCTATCCTTGTCAGAGCCCAGCACTGGCTCCATAAATCAAATCAGGGGCAGAGAACTTTTTCTTCCGACCCCTGACCCACAGGAGAAAAAGAAAAAGTCAAGTTCACCTAAATAAAAAGTTATCTTTTTCTTCTCCAAGAGGAACACGTGTACAATTTTCTATTCATCTGGTTTTTAAATGAAAAAGTTGCATTACGCTTGCTTGTGACCTTTTTTCTCCTCAACCTCGTTCTGCATGATCGCCAATTAACAGAAGGAGGGCAAAGGAGAAAGGAGGGAACAGAGAAGCTGAAGCTAGAACAAGGATTGGGTGAGAAAGACAGATGGATATTTGCACAGTGACAAAGGCACGAGGTAGAAAGATGGGGTTGGAGACCACTGGGGACAATGGTAGAAGGATTCTCTGAGTGTCTTGGTGCCTTTGAAAAGTGGATGAGCATTGTACCAGGTTAAAAAAAAAATCTAGTAATTTTAACTCTTTTCTGCATTATGAGATCACATTTCCGCCTTTATTTTCAAATTTCAAAATTGAGGTTTTTTTACTATTTTTTTTAAATTTTTTCAAAATTGAGTTTTAAAGAAGGCTTTATTTTCTCACAGAATCTGAAAGACTTTGCAGAAGAAGAAAGAAAGAAGAAGAAATCTATCTCTTATCAATCTACCTATCTTAGAGTCTAAAACAAAATGGTCAATTGTCACTCCTCTTTGTGTATAGAATTTACTGAGGCTCGACTTTTCTGTGTGTATTGTGCTTTTTAAATTTTTGTCTTTAAATTTCTGAAAAAAAAAAAAAAAACCCTATGATGAAAACCGATGTTATTTGGCATTACGAACTACGACGAGCAGGGGGCGGGGCTTCTTGGAAGAAAGAGGAGAACCTGCCTGTGGTGAACGCAGGCTGGGTACCAGCTGCACAGCTAGCCGCTCTTCCAGACAGCTTTGTTGAGACACAATTGACACACAATAAGTCGTTCATAGTTAACACGCATGTTCTGCAGAGTTTTGACACATGGCTACATTTACGAAACCATCAACTCGGTCGGGATAACATTCCTTATTAGCCACTGTCCAAAGTTTCTCCAAGTGCCTTTCTAATGCCTTCCTCCACCCAATCCCTCTCCTCCTGCTCCAGGCAATCACTCTTCTGCTTTTTGTCGCTGATGAATAGTTTGCATTTTCGAGAATTTTATATAAATGGAATCATACAGTCTGAACTCACATTCATCTGGCTTCTTTCACTCCAAGTCATTATTGTGAAATTATCTAACTTGGTGCCTATATCCCCACTTGTTTCCTTTTCAATGCCGAGTGTTTTGTTCCCACATTAAGCCTTAAGCCAGTGGTGGACATTTGAGTAGTTTCCCAACTTGGGCTCTATAAATAAAGCTACTATGAATGTTCCCATACACGTTTTTATGTGCAAATACACTTTCACTTCTCTTGGGGGAGTACCTAGAAGTAGAGTGGTTGGATCCTATGATAAGTTTAGGTTTGACTTTTTAATAAATGTCAAGACATTTTCCAAAGTGGTTGGACCATTTTCAATTCCTGCCAGTGTATATAAGAGGTCTAGTTCTTCCACATCCTCATCAACAGTTGATATGGTGTCTTTTGTTAAAGGATTTAGTTATTTATTAATTTTTGGACAGAGAGAGAGAGAGCACAAGCAGAGGTAGAGAGAGAATCAGGCTCCCAGAAGAGCAGGGAGCCCCACGCAGAAGTCAGTCCCAGGGCCCTGGGATGATGACCTAAGCCAAAGGCGGTTGCTTAACCAACTGAGCCACCCAGGCACCCCTTGATATGGTGTCTTATTGTTATTTTCATTTGCTTTTCACTAACCACTAATGGGATTGGTCATCTTTTCATGTGCTTATTTGCTATGTGTATATGTTCTTTGGTGAAGTATCTGCTCTAACACTTTTGCCATTTTTACTGGGTTTTGGCTTCATTATTTCATTCTGAGACTTTTCTCCCCAAATCTCTATCATTCTGTACTTTCGGCTATTCTCTGCCTTCCCTTCATTCCTTTAAGTGTTAGAGAACAAGACTGAGTCTCAGCTCTTTAAACGTTTTCAACATTTATTATCTTGCAAATATTTCTGGATTCTGGATGTGAGTCTTTTACTTGGCTACAAGTCCTGCATATGGTTTACAAAGATTTTCTCCTAGTCTACAGGTTGTCTTTTCATTCTCTTTACAGTGTCTTTCCAAAGCAGAAGTTTTTATGTTTGGGGAATTCCAGTTTCCCAATATTTTTATGGACCATGTTTTGGGGATTATATCCAAGAAATCTGTGACCACTTCAAGTGTTTTAACCTTATTAATTGGCAATAATTTTAAACATCCAGAAATGTTGCAAAAGACAGTGTAAAGCGTATGTGTATAACAACCGTCACCGGATGTCACCTCTTGTCAGCATTTTACCTCATTTGCTCTACCATTTACTTCTCTCTCTCCATCCTGTCCCCTCTTTCCCTGAACCACTCGGAGGTCAGTTACATACGTCATGTCCCTTTAACCCTAAATACTTCAGTGTATGCTTCTATCAGGAGTTATCAACTTCATAAATTTACATTGATATACTAGATAAACTATTTTTATCCAATCTACCATCCATATACCCACATTGAACTTTTTCCAGGTTCTTGGACAACATCCTTTATAACGTTTCCCTTCCTCTGTACAGAATTTAGTTTAAGATCAGGTACTGCATTTAGTTGGATATTTCGTTAGCCTCCTTTAATCTGGAACATTCACAAACTTTCTTCATTTTTTTTATGACATTGACACATTCAGTGTTCCTTTTTCGGGGGTTTAACTGACACAATTATCTTCAAGCTATGCCTTTTAGGCTGGAATACGACATAGGCATTGTGATCTTCTCAGGGCATCATACGGAAAGTACACAATGATCTGTTCATCATTAGTGATGTTAATGTTGATCCCCTGGCCCAATAGTTGTCTAATTTCTCCACTATCTAGTTATGATTCTCCCCCTGCAACTAATAGGCAGCCTGAAGGGAGACACTTTAATTTCATGCAAATATCCTGCTCCTTGCCAAAATTTCCACCTAGGTTTAACAACCATTATTTTAGTTTTATCCAATCTTTATTGTGATGCTTACATCACGCTGACTTTTCAACTCCACATTTACCAGTCAGCATTCAGCATTCAACTGTAGGCAAGGGCTTTGCCTCTTCCAGAGTTCTTTATTATTTTTTAAATGCTATTTATTTATTTATTTGTCAGAGAGAGAGAGAACACAAGCAGGCAAGGTGGCAGGTAGAGGTAGAGAGAGAAGCAGGCTCCTGGCTGAGCAAGAAGCCCGATGTGGGACTCGAAACCAGGACTCAGGACCTGAGCTGAAGGCAGCGGCTTAACCAACTGAGTCACCCAGGTGTCCCCAGAGTTCTTTATTATTGATAAGATCTCATAATTTTCTACTTTCCCCACAATGGTTTATAATTATTACTTAGATATCTTGAGGCTCAAATTGTCCCTTTGCTGGTGGGAGCTCCTCCAAGCTAGTGCCTGTGTCTTTATGACAGCCTCCCCCCGCCCCCATTCTGGTTATATTTTGAGCAACCCATCGCTTTCTGACATGACAAGATGTCCCATGCTCATCTTGTACCTTCCCTGTCCTAGCCTTAGAATCAGCCATTTCTCCCTTTCCCTAGTGCCTTTAGGTGGAGAATGATGTTATACGCTAGGGTTTTGGCTCAGGTTTTTAAAAAGTTCCAGTATTTATTAATTTTTTAAACAAATTTTTTAAAAAGGATTTATTTACTTGAGAGATAGAGAGTCTGAGCAGGGGAGGAGCAGAGGGAGAGGGAGAGAATCTTAAGCAGGCTCCACACCCAGCACAGAGCCTGACATGGGGCTCGATTTCCCAACTCTGAGATCATGATCAGAGCTGAAACCACCAGTCTGACACTTAAATGACTGAGCCACCCAGGCGCCCCTCCAGTATTTATGATCTCACAAATCGTTAGTTTCTAGATGCTTGGTCTAAAATACTTGTTTGGAGAGTGACTGCCTAATACGATTGTATAGTTTTTATGATAAACCACATTTTAAACACACGTTTTCTACAATAATGCCATTAATCTCAATTGTCTGCCGTCCGACCTCCACACAGAACCTGAGACAGCAGAGCTACAAGAGCCCTTTGTGACTGGCCACTTCAGTACCTCGTTTTAGAGCTGAAGGCACTGAGGCTCAGACAAGGTAAGAGTGTTACCTAAGATCATAAAATCAGCCAATAGTAGCTATCATCTGGTTTCTGTCCACTGTTGTTTTCTTCTTTAAAAATTTCAGTTTTTTCTTTTAATTCTGGTATAATTAACATACAGTGTTATATTAGTTTCAGGTGTACAGTATAATGACTTCACAATTCTATACCTTGCTTAATGCTCATGATGGTTAATCCCCTTCACCTATTTTTCCTCACACCCCCACCTCCAGCTCTGGTAACCATCAGTTTGTTCTCTCCAGTTAAGTGTCTGTTTCTTGATTCATCTCTCTCTCTCTCTCTCTCTCTCTCTCTCTCTTTCCTTTGCTCATTTGTTGTGTTTCTTAAATTCCACATATGAGTAAAATGACATGGCATTTGTCTTTCTCTGATTCACTTATTTAACTTTATTGTCTAGTTCCATCCCATGTAGTTGCAAATGGCAAGATTTCATTCTTTTTAATGGCTGAATAATATTCCATCAGAGAGAGGATGTGTGTGTGTGTGTGTGTGTGTGTGTGTGTGTGTGTTTGTGTGTTACTCTTCTTTATCCATTCATCTGCTGATGGATACTTGCGCCACTTCCATAATTTGGCTATTGTAAATAATGCTGCCATAAGCATTGTCTAATGTTACTCTTGAGATCTGGTGCTACTTGCTACAGTTTCTCTCTCTCTCTCTCTCTCTCTCTCTCACACACACACACACACAACACAGTACTTTTTAAATCAAAATACTTGAGTAAAGAAAATCATTGTGAGTTCTAAAGTTCCTCAAAGAATATAAGCATAGTTAAAAGCTACACACTTTGTAGAATTCTAGTCTGGGTATAAGCTGTCCACCAAGGGGTCGGCACTGGCACAATTTCTATTAATGACTTTAAAGAGGAGGACAGCCATCCCCCAGCTGTGACCCCTTTAGAAAACATAGATCTAGAGCCATTATTTTAATTAGCTAAGTCCGCAGTAGCCTGTCAACTGCTTTTGCCTCCATTTGCCCAAAAAGGTTCTAGAAATTGAGGGAGTCTGGGGGCTCCTGGGTGGTTCAGTCAATTTAATGTCTGCCTTAGGCTCCGGTTGTGATCTCGGGGTCCTGGGATCGATCCCCACGTTGCAGGTCCTGCTCAGCAGAGAACCTGCTTCACCCTCCCCTTCTGCCTGTGGCTCCCCTGCTTGTGCGCGCATTCTCTCTCTCTTTCTCTCTCTCTCTGTCAAATAAATAAAATTAAAAAAAAAAAAAGAAAGAAATTCGGGGAGCTTAACCAACTTGTCCAAGATTAACAGGTGAACTGATAATAAATAGGGAGCTGGTGTCTCTAGATCCATATCTCTGTAACTCCCTGTAACTCCCTCTCTGCTGCTCACCTCCGCAGCATGGGGGGCGGGACCCCTACCTGGGCCGTCCCCTGAACTGACTGTATAGACTAGCTGGGGAGAAGCGGCAGATCCAGAGAAATGAAGAACTGCCACCAGTCACTGCCTTTGGCTGACACGAATGTCTGAGGCTGGCAGGGAGCTGGAAACAGAGAAGTTATGATGTGCTGCCGCATGTGCCTATGGGATGGGAAGTGCAAGTCTGTGCGATCCCCTTGGTTGGAGGAATTTAGGATCAGCTACATAATCTCTCTGGAGTTCCTCAAGTGAAATCTACCTGGAATTAGCCCACGCAGTAGCTCTTGGAAACTGCAGATCATAGAGCTCTTGAAGGGTGGTAACTGTTGTCTGGAGATTGAATAAACAATACGGCTCTCGCATATGTATACTCCTTTTCTTCAAATACATCTAGATGGTGTGACTGATACAAATTTGTAGTAGGGTTTTGTTTTGTTTTTTGTCATTGTGCATTTTCTCATTTAACAGATAGCCAACATTCAAAATGTTATTATGGAGAACGACAACTTTTTTTGATGCTCACATTCTAAAGGGCCACTGACCTCTGGACTAGACGACCACCATTTCCTTATGCAAAAGAATATTCTCTCACTCAGAAACACGTTTCAGAATAATTTTTCAGAATCCACTCCCACCCGTGAAATAGCAAATAAATTGTTCAGGGATATTCAGGTTCATAAAAAAAAAAAAAAAACAAACAAAACCAAAAACAGAACACATCAGAGAGAGAGAGAGAGTTCTGAAAAGTGCAATAGCATGATTAAATAAGAGATGGATTACAGAGACTTCTTACAAAGAAAATGGAAGTGGACACGAGTTTGAATAAGCACCGGCAGGGGATAAACAGGGAGAGGCTGAGAGCTTCATGATTACCTAGGAGATGTAAGTGCCAAGAATACAGAAGTATTATTTTGCTGCATACAAGCAAGAAGTAGCCTATCTGGGATTAAAATAGGGAAACGCAGGAAATTTGCATTTCCCACAGGTCCTTCCTATTTCAGAGCGATCACGACACAATGAAATTCAGAATAGAAGAGCAAAGAAATAAATCCATTGTGCATTCAATATTTGGAAAGAGGAACCATGGAAAAAATGTGGACGTCAAGGAAAAAAACTGAACAGGGGAGTTGGTACATGTAATAATTTATAGGATGTCTGAAGACTATTTTAAAACAAGCTATTGGAATCTCAGAACAAATGTATGCCAGAGTTCAAAATTATCATATGCTTGGAAAGAAATCCCAGTCTGGCTTGATGGGTTGTGAAGGATTGCCAACGTTTGTTGTTGTTGTTGTTTAATTTTAATTTAAAAGGGGGGCATAAGGGGCGCCTGGGTGGCTCAGTGGGTTAATCCTCTGCCTTCGGCTCAGGTCATGATCCCAGGGTCCTGGGATCGAGCCCCACATCGGGCTCTCTGCTCAGCAGGGGGCCTGCTTCCTCCTCTCTGCCTCCTCTCTGCCTGTGTCTCTGCCTACTTATGATCTCTGTCTGTCAAATAAATAGATAAAATCTTTTTTTAAAAAAGGGGGGGGAATAACATAATATTTATCAACTTCACCATTTTAAATGTACAGTTCCTTAAGGTTAAGTACACTCACAGGGTTGTGAAAAAATCTCTAGAATTCCTCCTTTTGCACATCTGAAACTGTGTACCCATTAAACACTAACTTCCTTTTTCCTCTTCCCCATAACCCCTGGCAGCCACCGTTCTACTTTCTGTTTCTCTCAGTTTGACTATGTTAGATACTTTATATAAGTAGAATCTCACAGTTTTTGGTTTTTTGTGACTGGCTAATTTTATTTCGCATAAGGTCCTCAAAGTTCCTCCATATTATAGCATGTGACAGGATTTCCTTCCTCTTTCCGGCTACATACTATTCCATTGTATAGACCACATTTTGTTTATCCATTCATACATGGGTGAGCATTTGGGCTGCATCCACCTCTTAAATATTGTCAATAGAGCCTGTCAGTGTTTTTGACTTTTTCATCTGATGCTTAATCCATTTGTACAAATACATATAATGTGTGGTATTCTGTCTGAACTCAAGGGACAGAGGATTTACTGTCCAAATCTGGTCTTTTCCCCTCTTAAGTAAACAACCCATACACAGACACATACATACACACACACACACACACACACACACACACACACACAATCCCACCATGAACAGCCAAAAGAAACAATCAGGCAAAACCAACGCTGAATATTCAAGTGTCCTATCACCAAACAGCAGTAGACCCAGTGGATACCTGTTAAACTCTAGGGTCTTAAAGTTATGCTTTGTCTTGAAAAGAGATGAGATTTTATGTTCAAATAGCACAGATTCTATTTATTTAAAAATATCACAGATTTTAAAATACGAATTCTAAGGGCTCCCGGGTGGTTCAGTCAGGTTAAGCATCTGCCTTTTGCTCAGGTCATGATGTTCGGTTCCTGGGATCGAGCCCCACGTCAGGCTTCCTGCTCAGCGGGGAGTCTTCATCCCTCTCTCTCTCTCCCTCTGACCCTTCCCCCACTCCTGTTCTCTCTCTCTCTCTCAAGTAAATAAATTTAAATAAAATATTTAAAAAGATATAAAAAATAAAATGCAAATTATCTGTAACTTCTTTATCTATTATATAACTCTGTTTTCCAAACTGTGGGATAATATATCCTAGATAGAATTCAGGTCATTTTAGTAATTACTTTCTTCTAGAAACAGTGGTTGCCAATCCTCGTCAAGCATTAGGATCTCCTAAAGACCTTAAGAATCTGGACTGTTGATTCCCATCCCTGGCCCCTAAATCAAAAGCTCCAGGGTGGGAAAGGCCCCGGCCAGAATGACCCATGGACGTCATCAAGCCCTCATTTGTTATCTTGGGGTGAACGCCCTTCCAAGGAACCCCTGTCTTCTTCTTTATCAGCCACGGATGTAACTATTTTATTTCACTGTGGTTCTATTGCATTTCTAGGGCTTCTATCCAGTCAGCCCCCAATAAGTCTGGACTTCCCCTTCTGTGCCCACTGCCCATGGCTCTCCACAGCCATATTTGGCCTGTCCTGTTACTAACCTCCAATGTGGTGTCTCCTGTTCCCTTCTGTAGAGCTATGCCTCTGTGATCTTCAAGGTAACAATTAGACAACACATCACTGAGATGTGCCAATAGGTTGCCCCTCTGCCCCCGAGGGACAAGTTCCTTTTGCAGAGGTTTCCAATGACCATGCCTTTCACTTTAGAGTCTCTCTCTTTTTTTCTCAAAACCAGTACCACTTTGGTTGCTTCATCTGGGAAATAGACCATAGAATAGATGAGAAAGGGAGGGAGAGAAAGATTTAATATCTTTCTCATTATGTTTTAAATCATCGAATCCCTGGCCTACACTCACCCATACCCAGCTACAGATGTTCTCTAAATTGTCACATGGTTGTCATTTTTCCCCCTCCCCTAAATGTTCCCAAACTAACAGGATGTTAAATGAGAAAATGCCTCTCCATAAAATTTGCTTATTTTACTATTTGTCTCCCTCAACGGAGCATCCTTCTCATCATCTGTAATGTGTAATCAATTGCATACCCCCGGGAAGGTTGTTCATTGGTCATTTACATGATTGAAGAATGGAGAAAATGAGACACTTCAAAGAATAGAGGTGTTTTAATAACCTCCCATTTAAATCTCTTCTCACTATCTACCTCCTACTGTCATAAAGTAACAAAAAATCACTACTGTCACCCTCTCTCTGGAAGTAGGTTTTGAATTTTCCCTTATGTGATACAGTATTTTATTTATTAAGAATGCTAGAACTATGCCAGGCCATTAAACCCTATGGGAATCCCTGTTCCTGCTGAAACAGGAAGATCACCATGGAGACATCTCTGCTCCACTGGATGATCAACAACAGCTGTTGAGCCAAGCTTGGGAGACCTCTCAGACAGCTTATCACACAAACTGCATTAGGTAGAACCAAAAATGCCGCATCTCACTTAGTGTCATAAGAATTAGACATTTTCCGGTAGCTTTGCCTTGAAATCAGAGTAGTCAACAGTTCCCAGAATCTTTCGTACCTATTTGAAATTCCCTGACCTTCAGTGACTGCTCTTGCTATCAGTTCTTTGGATGGAATTCCTGTGTAATCAATCTTCACCTGAACGTTCACCCCAAGCCCTAAGCTTAGCAGTCTGGGGAAAGCAAGAAGGTGTGTGTGGGGGGGTGGATCATCTTCAAAGGACAACTTGGAGTCCTTGTTTCTTTGCTCTTAGATGACACAAATACATGGCTTCTGCCAAATATACACTCAGCCTTAGAAGAATATCAGACTTGCTGTGGAACGTGTTGGGACCTGCTTGCTCCCCAAAAGCATGCTGAACCTCGCAGACCTAAGCTGAACTGACAGCCGGCAAGGAACCAAATGACCTCAAGTGTGCTATAAGAGTTGGTAAGCAATTAATTAGGGCCGCATAACATTTACAAGGAGCTCTGATCCCTGGCTGATTCATTTGTAGACCTCACCACTTCCGCTGGCCTTTGTATTCCGCCCTTGTGACCAGCAGCCCAGGCTCTACTACTTTTACTGAGAGTGAGTTTCTTCTGTTGGTAGGGAAAAACGTGGTACTGGAAAGTGAAAGTGATGGAGTTCATCTCGGAAATACTAGTGAGTCAGATTTCACTTCAGAGACATGAATTCTTAACTACCTACAGGGTCTGGTTGCAGACTTGAAGCAGAGGTGGAGTCTAGGTTCTTTGCTATGATATCAAAGAAGAACAATAAACCCCATCTTCTCATAAGTAATGTCCCCACAAAAGGATTGTCGTGAGAGCATCACTGCATAATTTAAGGATACTTTAAAAGAAATCTTCCCAGATGACTCTCTAGTGGTGTAGCTTTGTACTAGGCACTTCTATAAATGAGACTTAATTTTTTAAAAAGTTTCAGGGATCTTGAGATACATGATAAGGTAGTGTGGGTGAAGATGAAAATGGAGTAGAAAAGTAATAAAGTTCTAAAACAAACATGTGTTAAAAAAATACAGTCAATGTGGAAAACACGTTAATAGGGAAATGAAGAACACTCCTATTTTCTCGATAAACAATGCAATCAGAATCTTCTCCAAATGAATATAACAATGTGAACAAACCTACAAATTTCAAGGGCTCCTCATGAGAAAATGAACACAACCTTAAAAAGATATTCAGCTAAACCAATCTGTTATATGAAAAGTTGAGCAGATCTTCAATCCAACTGTTGAGTAATTGATGAAAATCAACTCAAAGCTTTGGGCTGTAAGAATGAGAACAAATCAAGCTAAGTATGAAGATAGGGTTAGTTTCAAAAGGAAGTTCCTAACTGGGGCACCTGGATAGCTCAGTTGGTAGTCTGACTCTTGATCTTGGGGTTGTGAGTTCAAGCCCCCTGTTGGGTGTAGAGATTATTTAAAAGTAAAATCTTTTTTTTTTTTTTTTAAGGAAGTTCCTAGGTTAAAAGTGCGAGAAATAGCTCTAAGATTCAAGTTTAAAAACCCACAATCATAAACAAGGGAAGAGTCGTGGATATTTTTTGATTGCAAAAACAAACAGAAAAAACATATATTCACCCTAATATCAAATTGGTCAGCACAAACCTTGCAACTCAGTGGAAGACCAGTCCCAATAAGAGTAAACACTGAGTGGGCGCTATATCATCAAAGTTCAATGCACACCCAAGGGATATTTTAGCGAAGATCAAAGACAAAATTCTGAAAGGAAGTAAAGCATAGAGAATTCTTACAATGTCAAAATAAGCATATTGCTCTAATTCAAGATATAGCATGAAAGATGTTACAAAAAGGACAGGAAATGAAAGAGGTGACAAAAGTCCTGGTCATTGCAAAATGTTGAAGACTACTGGATCGCTGACTCAAGACAAAGGTGATATTTTACCTGCTAGGTTGCCCATACTGGGATTCTATAAAGCTAAGAATAGGATTGGCTTTATGGGTGTGTGATTTGTACAGTCACACGGAGTGTCACACTTGGAAGAGCCCTGCAATTGGTTTAATGCTTGCCTGTTGCCATCTTGAAGTTCTTTTTTTTTTTTTTAAGATTTTATTTATTTATATGAGAGAGAGAGCGAGAAAGAGAGCACAAGGGGGAATGAAAGGGAGAAGCAGACACCTTACTGAGCAGCGAGCCCGATGCAGGGCTCCATCCCAGGACCCTGAGATCACGATCTGAGCCAAAGACAAACGCTTCACCGACTGAGCCACCCAGGTGCCCCACCATCTTGAAATTCTTAATAGTTTCTGAACACGTGAGCTCCTATTTTCATTTTGCTCTGGGTCCCGTAAATTATAGAGCTGTCCTAGCTAAGTTCACACCCAAGAAATTTTTGAGAGTGGGGAAAAAGAGAAGCAAAGGTGAAAAACAGGCCTAATAAGTACAAATGTAATGAAAAGTTGCTCTTATTCCCATGTTCTAGTTCTGTTCAGTTCTTGAAACTAATGGTCTATGTGTTAGAAAAGTCATCCTAGATAAAAGACCCGAATCTGATATTTTCCCATTCTCTCGCTGTTAGGGGATTTTGTTTTGTTTGTTTTTATGAGTCACATCATAAAATCCAGTTTCTAATATTTTGGTACTGAAAATGGATTTACAATAAAAGACCTCCATCAATTCTATCATTAAGTGCTATTTGAAGATTTAGAACCCACACCAGGAATGGAAATGGTTGGAGTCACCTTAGCACAACTGAAGAATTTCTAAAGGAAAAACTTGATGTAGTTGTGTTACAAGAAATGCACAGCAAATTGTCCTCCCAGCTACTACTGAATTATAAATAGTTTAAACATCAATTTGTTGCTTCAGGGATCTCCAAAGCAAGAGGTGCTACCATTCTAATTGCTGAAAAATTCCCATTTGACGTCCGAAGGCTTGAAACAAAGCCTGATGGGTAATGTCATCTTAGCTAAAGGCAATCAGCTAAACAAATCATTAACAAGATGTTCACTTTAAGAGCTGTGTGCCCCCAAAAGGCATTTTATAGCTCAATCCTTTGAAAAATTACATAAAATTTGGTGACAGGCGATGGATAACCAGCAGATTCTCTAAAGTCCTACCAAATACAAAGCTAGACCCAGCCTCCTTTTCTGTCACTAATACGGAAGCAAGGCACTAGGGATTCTTACCTTGTAATCTCAAGCTGTGGAGTACACAGACCATCAGCAGGAGAGTATTTTTTTTATTCAGCCGTCAACAAAATTACTCAAGATGGCATGATAACCTTCTCAGTTTGTGCATGTCTGTGTCCAACATGGCCTGGGTTTCTATTTCCAGAAGGCATTTAATGTAACCGTGAAACGGATCTGACTATTGCCATCTCCAAGTGTGTAAAGCTCTGAGAAAAGAAAATCTTTGTTTTTGGTTGGAGAGAGAGAACACCTGCAGGACTTCCCTATAATTCTCCATAATAACAGTAATAAAGGCCAACATGTATTTTGTGCTAAACCTATGTCAAATATTTTGCCAGCATTAGCTCCCTGAATCCTCACAACCTGCCTTTACAGATGAGAGAGCCAAGCACAGCTAAGACGCACCATGAGTAAGTGGTAGAGGCAGATTTGCAAGCAAGTCTAACTCAAGCTTCTGCTTTTTTTTAATTGAATTATAATTGACAAATAATATCGTAGCAGTTACATATATACAATGTATTGGTTCGATATGTGTATACATTAGGAAATGCTCACCTTCATAAATCTAATCACCATCTGTCACTATACAAAGTTATTGCAAGATTATTAACCAGTCCATTCCACTGCATCTTAGCAAATGGCTAGAGATACCATGAGCTGAAAGAGAGAGGTATACTTCCTATTGGGCAGGTAGGCTTTAAAATAATTAAGTCAGAAACAACCACTTAAATACCTATGAATGTTGTCATTTCTATGCTCAAAAACTTTTTATTGCCTGGCATAACAATTTCTTACCTGGAATTCACAAGCCTGTATCATCTGAACCCAGCCACATTTCTAGACTCATTTCTTTCAACTCCCACATATTTTCTGACTCAATTATTAATTGAACAACAACAACAACAAAGAACCCCAAACCATCAGAGCTCCACTCGTTAGCCCCTCAGTTGTTGAAAACAAAATACCTTCCATCTTCCTTCCCTGACCACTAGTAGGCTTAAGCAGTTAGGGAGAACCAACCAATTGCTTCCTCAGAGTTTGCCACCAGGAGTCCTTGAGAACTGTTTAAGTCAAACTGTTATTGTGGAGAGAAACACATAAGCACATACAACTGAAGAAATTATTTCATTCAACAAACATTTAGTGGGACTGGGCTGGGTCCTAAGGATAAAAGCAAACGAGGCCTCTACCCTCCAAGAGTCTTCAGTCTAGAATATCATCACCTCTTCCAATTGGTTCCCTAATGTTTTTACCTTTGTAGTTACATTTCTTGAAATGTCTCTTGGACTTTATCTCCCATTCCATCCATAAGTCAGTGCAGTTTACCATTTCCCTGATAGTGAAACCTTTCTTACCAACTATCTCTCCCACTTTTAAAAAAATATTTGATTTATTCATTTGAGACAGAGAGAGAGAGAGAGAATGAGCAGGGGAGAGAGGCAGGGATAGGGGGAGAAGCAGACTCCCCACTGAGCAGAGAGTCCAACATGGGTCTCCATCCCAGGACCCTGGGATCATGACCTGAGCTCAAGGTAGATGTTTAACCATCTGAGCCACTCAGAGGCCCCCCCTCACTTTTTAAAGTATAAATCTAATAGACCTATTTGGTTTTATTTGTTAACATCTCTCGGATAGTTGGTCTTATTGATCTCATCTGTCCCCTTCATATTCCCTCTTCTCCTCCCTTGTTATTTAATTTATTGTTTTTATTGTTATTTAATGTTCTTCTGGGTCTTTTCTTTGTCATCCCCTTCTTGATCACCCATATGCGTTCCTCTTTAGGTAGTGGTATGACCCAAGTTTCTGCTTTTAGACCTTTTCTATTCTTACTCTACATAATTATTTTTCCAAGTCTGGCTCTGGGAACACATGGGGGTCATGCGTCATCACCACCGAAAGCACTCAGTAAAAATGTAAATGTCATTGCCCCTTACTGTCTCAGAAACTCACAGCACCCATGAATCTACATTTCAATTCAGCACCCTAGATGATCCAGATATACTCTAAATATTGAAAATTATCATTCTATAGACACACTATCTTCTGAAATATGTCGGTCTTTCCTGCGGCTTCAAACACCAGCTACATACTAGATGTGGAGGCTGGTGAGTTTACAGTTGGCATACAGGGATGTTGAGAAAATTTCTTTGAGATGACTTCTAGTTTTTCTGTATTGTAAAGCAGAAGTTGAGGTCATATTCTGAAAATGAGAGCATAGGGTTGGAATGGAAATGAGAAAAGCAGTGGATCAGTGAAATACAGGCTTGTTGAATAGTGTAGAAGCCCCAGTTGAGACTGAAAATTAGAGAAGTGTCATATAATTCTTCTGTATTTTGGAGAGATTTTTTTTTCATCAACCTTTGTATAGACATAGAAAGAGCAGATAGATTGACCGAAACGTCCAATTTTTGCCATGAGGTGTGAATAAAAAATTACAGTGCAAATAATTGAGGATACTAAAGAAATATAAAAGTTAGGATAATAGGATCAAAGGTACACTGAAATGGAAGTGATGAGAGAAGACCGATAGAGGTTTTGATGCTGCCAAAGTACAGGTCTAATGAGAGCAACATAATGAAAGAACAGGAAAAATGAATGGCCATTGTTAGAATGGGAAATCTGAATTTAAGAATTCAAAAATAAAGCAGTTTCGGGAAATGACAGAGTCCAAGTGTTGACACGCAAGTGGGTAGCCGAAGTGGAGACTGGACGAAGATTGAGAACTAGAGTCCTGTGTGTGGAAAGGTTGTCCATTGCGAACACTTGAAGTCACCAAGGATGAAGGACTGGACTTGGAATGGAGAAGGCTGTGAGTCAAGGTCTCCAGTGAAGAAGGCTGTGTGAGTCAAGGTCTCCAGTGAATAAGGAAGAGAGTGGCCAATGGCAGCAAAAGGGGTTGAGTATCTCCCCTACTGCAAAGCATTTTATTTCTTGAAGCACCGAATTCTTTCCTGTGGTATTCCAGATTTTTTTTTTAAAGATTTTATTTATTTATTTGACAGACAGAGATAGCAAGTAGGCAGAGAGGCAGGCAGAGAGAGAGGGGGAAGCAGGTTCCCTGCTGAGCAGAGAGCCCGATGTGGGGTTTGATCCCAGGAACCTGAGATCCTGACCTGAGCTGAAGGCAGAGGCTTAATCCACTGAGCCGCCCAGGCGCCCCCCAGATTTTTCATATTTGGATACCAATATGAATTTCTAATCTGCCTGCCATGTATTCACCTTCACACGACCTCCATGTCAGCCTCAATATGCTGCTGCCATTCCCTAAATGAACACCACATCCTGCATTAGGAATTTCCTAATCCCTTCTGTGGATCCCGATAGTACATCATTGGAGCCATACCCATAATCTGGGGCTTTCATTACATGTGTTTGCATACATGTTTTCTCTCCTATGACTCTTTGATCCCAGGGATGATGTCATATGCTCCTCTGTAGCACCCATCTTAGCACAGAGTACAGTGCCTTTTGCATAGTAAACAACTGACAAGGTATATTTTATTCCAAAGGTATATTTTATGTTTATAACTATTTACACTAATTTTATAAATTGAACAAAAATTGATTAGGTTGGAAAATTGTAACTGGCATATGTTTGGACTAGTTGTAGAACTGATGAGTAAATTAAGCCAAAATGCATGTTTATTCGCTCATCCTAAAAAAGGAATTTCCTTTTTATTGCTGGCAGATTCTGCAAGCTGAACAATGGCATAAGAATCTGCACAGGGGGCGCCTGGATGGCCCAGTCAGTTGAGTGTCTGCCTCCGGCTCTGGTCATGATCCCAGGGTCCTGGGATGGAGTCCCCAGTTGTGCTGGGCTCCCTGCTCAGTTGGGAGTCTGCTTCTCTCTCTTCCTCTGCCTCCACTCCACCCCCAATTCCCACTCGTTCTCTCTTTCTCTCAAATAAATAAATAAAATCTTTTTTTTTTTTTTTTTTTAAGAAGAATCTGCACGGAGTCTGCTTCCATAATATATGGGAGTTTCTGATCAGAGGCAAACAGTTGTAAGAGATTAAAACATTCCTGCAATTCAAGGTACAATAGTGATTTCCTAGAACGCTGGCTTCTCTTTAGAAAATGTTATTGACAACAATATTTGAAGGCAATATAAATCCTATGAATACATCAAAGAATAATGTAAACAGGATGAGGTAACATCAAGTAAAGTGGGACATAAGTATCCTCTGTATTATGTTCCCTAAACATCTCAGGGCCTAATGCTCCTGGAATTTGTAAGGTATGTTAAGTAGCCTGGATTTTGTTTTTCTATTTAGTCGATTAATCATAATCTAATATATATGTATGTACACACATATATATTTACATATATTAGATTATAGAGATAGTATATATATTATATATGTACATATTTGGAATTGTTTTAATGAACATAATAATCTTTGACTTTTTAGCGCAGAATCATACTTATTGGAAATCTTAATTTAGATAAAATAGTTATATTCCCCTTTAGGATTTTTCCATGCATTCCAGGGAAATTCAGTAATTTATTCAGGAATAGCCTCTTCTCTCTCAGAGCAGTCCTGAAAACACAGGTCAAATCCAATGATGATGAAATCAGAGGGTCTGGCCTTTTATTGTCTACTCTTGCTTGAAATAAATAAGCTCCAGCTTGAGCTATTAAAAACAAACTCTATGGAGATATAATTGACACCCTTGATGAGTTTGGGTATCAGGATAGACCCGTGGAACCATCACCACACTCTATGCAGTAAGCATCTCCATCCCTTTCAGAAGTTTCTTCCCACCCTACTTAATTATTTCTTTAGGTGATGAGGATGCGTGAAATAAGGGTTATTCTCTTAGCAAAGTTTGAAGTATACAATACAGTATTATTAGCCATCTAAAATAGTCGAACTCTTCAAAGCAGAAAGCAAAATCGTGGTTGTCGGGGGCTCTGGGGAGGGGAAAACGGGTTGCTATTGGTCGAAGGATGCCAAGTTTCAGTTATGCAAGATGAGGAAATCCCATGGCTCTACTTCGAGCTTAGAGCTGGTCATTCATAATACACTGTATTGTCTCCTTAAAAGCTGAGGCTGTGAGATTTTTGTAATGGAGGTTTTGTTGCTTGCTAGAGATGTCCTTTAACCTTTCACATGAAGGCCAGCGTTCTCTCCCCTAAAATAGAAGTTTTAGCTTCTACCCAAGCTACTACATGTCCTTGGAACGTGGGTAAGGAAATGTGGGGTCTCCAAGTTTCTGTCAGGAATTTAAGAGAGAAGCAGGGCTGTAATGTTGTACTGAAAACAAGGACGTGTTTCTATTTCAAGTTGAAAATGACATTCCATATGTAGTCTGTTTCGGGTGTCCTCACACGGACCTTCCACATCCAGAGTCAGAGACCATTAGCTCATGTTTTATGGAAAATACACCTAGAGTTTCGTCTTCGGAATGATGTGTTCAAAGGAGTCCTGAGACCATCCCACAACTTACTCCTTTGCCCATATCAGAGCTTATATCTTCTCTGAAGGTGTGTTCTTCAGAAGGGCCCACTGGCCTCCCTTGATGTGGATAAAGCAGCTACCACCAGGGGCTCACTAAGGGGTCCCTTCCTGAAAAACAAATAGAGGTAAAAATCTCCACCTTAACCCTCCTACACTGTCGGTGGGAATGCAAGCTGGTGCAGCCACTCTGGAAAACAGCGTGGAGGTTCCTCAAAAAGTTGAAAATAGGGCAACCCTACGACCCAGCAATCACACTACTGGGTATTTACCCTAAAGATACAAATGTAGTGGTCCGAAGGGGCACGTGCACCCGACTGTTTATAGCAGCAATGTCCACAATAGCCAAACTATGGAAAGAGCCAAATGTCCATCGACAGATGAATGGATCAAGAAGATGTGTTATATATATACAATAGAATACTATGCAGCCATCAAAAAACCAAAATCTTGCCATTTGCAGTGATGTGGATGGAACTAGAGGGTATTATGCTAAGTGAAAAAAGTCAGAGAAGGACAATTATCATATGATCTCACTGATATGAGGAATTTGAGAAACAAGACAGGATCACAGGGGAAGGGAGGGAAAAATGAAACAAGATGAAACCAGAGAGGGAGACAAACCATAAGAGACTCGTAATCTCAGGAGACAGACTGAGGGTCGCTGGAGGGGAGGGGCGTGGGAGGGATGGGGTGGCCGGGGGATGGGCACCGGGGAGGGCATGTGCTATGGTGAGTGCTGTGAAGTGTGTAAAACTGATGACTCACAGACCTGTACCCCTGAAACAAATAATACATTATATGTTAATTTAAAAAAATATCTCCACCTTAACAGCTAGCTGAGAATGTGGGAAGGAGACATGAGGCAGTTAAGTTGGATACTAAGGCTGGTCAGAGCCCTCCACAGGATAGGCTTGGGCTTGGTCACCAGGACTATGAGAGTCTCACCAGGTGAGCCCTCGACAGTCAAGTACTATGGACCATTAGGCAGGAGAGGCCTGAAATGGAGGACAGGATCCCAAACCAAACCACGTACTTTATAGGTGTTGGTTTTTTTTTTTTTTTTTTTTTAAATCCGTTTGTTTGAGGAATAATTTACACAAAGTAAAATTCATTCTTTGAAAGTATCCAGACCAGTGAGTTTTGAGCACCAAATTCACAACCATGGAAACACCACCACAACCAAGATACAAAATATCTTCATTCCACCAGACTCCATCTGTGCTCCTTTGAAATCAAGCCCCTCCTCACTACCTAAGCCCCCGGCAAACACTGATCTGTTTTCTGTCCCAAAGTTTTGCCTTTTCTAGAATACTATACAAATGGAATCCCATAACATGTAGTCTTTTGTTTCTGAGTTCTTTTACTCACCAATCTTTTGATATTTTTTTTCTATTGTTATATTAGTAGTTCATTCATTTTATTGCTGAGCAGTGTTCCATTGTACAGCAGTGCCAGAAATTGTTCACCCATTTCCAATTGATGGACATTTGATTTGTCCCAGATTTGTCTTTTTTAATGAATACAGCTGCCGGGAGCACTTGCACACAGATCTTTGTTTTGAAATATGTTTTCATTTCTCTTGGGTAATTACCTTGGAGTTGGATTGATGTGTGTGTGTATACATATGTGTGTGTGTGTGTGTGTGTGTGTGTGTGTGTCGGTGTGTGTATGTCACAGCTGCATGCTTAACTTTTTAAGAAACATTTTATTTATTTAGTTGAGAGAGAGAGCTAGTGAGCATGCGCACAAGCAGGGGAAGAGCAGAGGGAGAGGAAGAGAGAGAATCTTAATCAGGTTCCACCCCCAGCATAGAGCCTGATTGGGCACTTGATCTCACCACCCTGAGATCAAGACTCTGAGATCATGACCTGAGCTGAAACCAAGAGTCAGACACTCAACCGACTGAGCCACCCAGGCACCCCAGCTTTATGCTAAATTTAATAAGAAACTGCCAGATTGCTTTTTTTCCGATGGCTTACTATTTTGCGGTTCCACCAACAACAATGTATGAGAAAGCTCCAGCTGTTGTGCATCCGTGACAGTAGTGACAAGTTTTTGTCTTGTTTTAGGTTTTTGTCATTGTAGGTATGCAGTGGGATCTCACCAGGGCTTTCATTCGCACTTCTGTATCAGCTAATGAAGTTCACCATCCTTTTATGGCCTTATTGATCATCCCTGAATATCTTTTCTGGTTAAGTGTCTATTCAAAAATGTTTACCTATTTTTAAATCCTAAGGTTGTCTTCCAACTGCAGATTATGAGAGGTCTATATGTGTTCTAGATGCAAGTCCTTGACAGTATATATTTTGCAAATATTTTCTCCACGCCTGTGGTTAATCCTTGCCTTTTCTTTAGCAGGGACTTCTGCAGGAGAGCTGTCTTTCATTTTGATGAAGTTCAATGTGTCTTTGGATAGTCTTTCATGGTTTTGGTTTTTGTGGCCTAGGAAATTATTTACCTAATTCAAAGTCACATACACACACACAATCTCTCCCATGTTTTCTTATAAGGTTTTTATAGTCTTAGCTCTTACATTTAAATTATGATATAGTTCATGTTAATTTTTATATGTGGCATGAAATAAGGTTTGAGGTGCTCTCTCTCTTGCTCTTTTTTTTTTTTTTTGACATCTGGATGACCAATTGTTTCAGTCCCATTGGCTGAAAAGATGATCTAGTCCCCACTGAATCCCATCGATACCATTGTGAAAAGTCAATTGGTTATATAAGTATAGGCCTTTTCTGGACTCCCTATTCTATCCCAGTGATCTACATATCTATTCTCTTATTTACTTCTTTCCTCTAAGCCTTGAAATCAGATAGTATGAATCTTCACGTTTTTTTCTTCATTATTGACATTGTTTGGGCTATTCTAGACCCTTTGATTATTATATAAATTTTAGTATCAGTTTGCAAATTTGTACCAAAAAAAAAAAAAAAACTCTTCTAGGACTTTTTTTTAAAATTGTGTGAAATCTAGAGATAAAACTGGGGAGAACTGACTTCTTGACAATAGTGAGTCTTTCTATCTTTCCATTTATTTAGATCTTTTTAAATTTCTGTTAGCAATGTTTTACTGCTTTTGACCTATAGTCTTGTACACATTTTGTTAAATTTATTCCTATTTATGCCACTGTTGAAGGTATGACTGATGATACTTTAAATTTTATTTTAAAATTTCCAGTACTTCATTGTCAGTTTACAGAATTACAATTGACTTTTGTATACTGACCTTGTATGGAGATTTTGCTAACTCATTTATTGTTGTGCTCTTATAATTTCTTTTCTGTAGGTTAGCTGGAATTTTTTATGCAAATGATTTTGTTCTATATGAATAAAAATGGTTTAATTTATTGTCAGTCAGATGCTTTTTTAAAAAGATTCATTTATTTGAGAGAGAAAGAGAGAGAGAGAGTGGGGGAAGGGGCAGAATCCTCAAGCAAACTCCCTGCTGAGTGTGGAGCTTGATGCGGGGCTTGATCCCCAGACCCAGAGATCATGACCTGAGCCAAAATCAAGAGCTGGCTACCCCACTGACTGAGCCACCCAGGCGCCCCAGTTGGGATGTTTTTAAAGTTTTTTCTTGCTTTGTTGTACTTGCCAAAACAGTCAAGAACAATGCTGGAACAGAGGTGGTGAGAGTGGACATCCTTGTCTTGCTCCTTGTCTTGCTAATCTTAGGAGGAAGCATTTAGTCTTTTACCACTGAACAGGATATTAGCTGAGATTTTGCCTAAGTCTCCTACAAGTTCCAGAAGTTTGCTTCTATTCCCAGTTTGCAGAGTTCTGGTTTTATTTATTTATTTACTTACTTACTTACTTACTTATTTTATTTTTAACTCATGAATGGGTTTGAATTTTGTTAAGTAATGTTGCTGCCTCTATTAAGAACTTCATAAAGGGGAACCTGGGTGGCTCAGTGGGTTGAGCCTCTGTCTTCGGCTCCAGTCATGATCTCAGCGTCCTGGGATCAAGTCCTGTTCTCTGCTCAGTGGGGAGCCTGTTTCCTCTTCTCTCTCTGCCTGCCTCTCTGCCTACTTGTGATCTCTCTGTGTCAAATAAAATCGTTTAAAAAAAAAGAACTTCATATAAATATTTCTTTAACTCTATTAAGTTGGTAAATTATAATGATTGATTTTTAAGTGGTAAACTACCCTTATATTCCCCTTGTAGTCCCAGTGTAAGTCTCTGTGTTTTCTGTGCTTTGGAGAAACATTAATTTCATGATAATAACCTGGATTGGAAATCCCCCTTTTAAAAAATATGAGAAGGGGGTCACCCAAAATGTTAATAATGAAACATAAGTTGAAATAGAATCAAACTCATGGAAGAACTAAGAGAATATATTTTTTTAAATAAAATAGTAAGAGCCACATATGTTTTTATTCTTTTACAATACTACCTTATACTGAATGTTTCAGGATTGCCTGAAAGATAGTAGGATTATCTATGCTTTGTATTTACTCTTATTTTCCACTGAAGTGGAGGGTATTAGAATCTCTTTTTTCATAGACCTGGTGCTATGCTCAGATCATACTAATTGGGGAGATTCTATGAACCTGTGCAGAGTAGAGCCAAATGCCAGAAAAGAGGCACACAATTACGTGGTGCATTTGATAACATGTACATGTGTCTGGTTGTGGTTCCGAGATGCAAATGCATTTGGGGTCCAGTTCTCTATTATTAGTAGATAAAGTGGAACCTATTTTAAGAATGTTTTCAGCAGATTTGTTTGGAAATGAACAATTGAAATAATGTTAAATAGCCCAAATAAAGGCTGATTCAAAGAAGCATGGTGAGACAGTGGAATGGAATACAGTACAGCCATTGACAATAACAGTGTGAATGTGTATTTACTGATCTGCAGATACACTAATGGACCTCTGTTAAGTAATGGGACCAGGTTATACACACAGCATTGAGAAGTGACTCCAGTGCTTAAAATGGAACATATGCCTAGTGGTGTAAATGCATAGAAAATACTTTGGATCTGTACCTATCCCAAAAGATTGACAGTGGCTTTCTATATGTTATGGCAGCACAGGACATTTTGGTTTTGCCAAAATATATCTACATTTTCATACATGCATTTTTACAGTGCACTGTGTAGAAGCAAGTTAAAAATTTGAAACATTCTCCCCCACAAAATACTCTTTGGAAATGCTTAATCTCTTTGAAAATGTAAATGAATAAACAGAAAGACATCCTGTGGACTGAGAGACTTAGTATTGTTTTGGTAGCCGTCCTACCCAAAGCCATCTACAGATTCAATCTCATTGATGAAAATAAACACACATCACGTCAGAAATGTGTGGGATGTCACTAAAGAAGGATTTCAGGCGAAAATTATTGCACAAAATGCCTACATTGGAAAATAAGGAAGACTTCAAATCAATGACCTCAGGTTCTAAGAGAGTAGAAAAAAACAAAGCAAATGAAAACAAAGTTAACGGAAGAAAGGGAGTAATATGGGTCAGATTATCAATCAATTAAGCAGAAAACAGACAAACAATGGAGAAGATAATGAAGGCAGCCAAAAGCTGGTTCTTTGAGAAAAGAAATAAAGTAGGTAAATCTCTAGGCAGACTGATCAGGCAAAAAAGAGAAGACATAAATGATTAATATCACGAGTGACACAGATGACATCACTCTAGATTCTACAGATATTAAAGAGATAACAAGGACACGCCATGAAGAGCTTTATGTCAATACATTTGACAAGTGAGATGAAATAAACAAATCCCTTGAAGACACCAACTACCAAAGCTCCTTCAAGGCTAAACAGATTACTGTAATAGCCCTATATCTATAAAGGATATGGAACTTTTAGTTAAAAACCTTCTCATGAATAGAACTCCAGGCCCAGGTGGCTTCACTACTGAATCTTACCAAACAGTTAAGGAGGAAATAATAACAATGATACCTAGCCTCCTCTAGGAAATGGAAAAGAGAAAATCCTAATTCTACACCACCAGCATTACCCTAATAGTGAAAGAAAAAGGCATTGTAAGAGAAGAACAGTACAGGTGGATGTCTCTCATAAGCATAAATAGAAACACCATTTCCTAATCTTCTGAGCTGGTTGAATCCAATGATATATAAAAAGGATAGCATATCGTGACCAAGTGGGATTTGTCTTAGAAAAGCAAGCTTGGTTTTATCTTTGAAAATCAATCATTATAATTCACCCTCTTAAACCAAAAATGAGTACCACATGCTCATTTTAACATATGCAGTAAAACGATTTGCCAAAGCCAACATCCATTCTTGATAGAAACATTGAACAAACTGAGGGGAAAAAAGAGAAGTTCCTCTACTTGATAAAGAGCATATACCAAAAACCTATAGCTAGCATTATAACTGAGGGTAACAGCCTACTTCAAAAGCAGAGTATATACCCTCATTGTTCTATTCAACATTGTACTAAGAGTTCTGTTCAGTGCACTAAGCAAGAAAGACACATAATGTACACAAATTAGAAAAGGAAAAAGCAAAACAGTCTTTATTTGCAGATGACCTAATCATTTATGTGGCATCTACACAAGCTACTAGAACTGTGAGGTGACTAAGCCTGCAAAGTAGAAAATCAACATACAAAACAATTATTCTTCTATAAATTAGCAACAGATAATATGAAATCAAAAATTTCAAATCTCACAAGAACATCAAAAATATGAAATACTTAGGAATAAATCTAACACTGAAACTATAAAACATTTAGAATACCTAAATACATGGGGAGACACGTTCATGAGTTAGAAGATTTAACTTTATTAAGATGTCAAATTTCTTAAAACCATCTATGGATTTCAGGTGATCCCACTCAAACTCCCAGCAGGCTTTTCGCAGTATGAGAAGCTGCTTTGTAATTCACATGATCTAGTATAGCCAACATGGCTTTGAAGAAGAACAACAAAGTTGGAGAGCTAACACTGCCTGTTTTTAAAGTCTAAAGCTACAGCAGTGAAAGCTGAGTGGTATTGGCATAAAGACAGAAAAACAGACCAATAAAACGGAATAGAGAATCCAGAAATAAACCTACCCACATAAATTAGACTGATTTTGACACAGGTGAAAAGGCAAAATTATTTTGACACAGGAAAAAAGACATTTCACAAATAGTTCAGGAAAAGTTATATATCCACATGCAAAAAAAAAAAAAAATCAACTTTTGTCCATTCCTTGTGCCATTCATAAAAATTAACTCGAAATCATTAACAAGAATGTGAAAGGTAAAACTATAAGAACTTCTATCAGGAAATATAGGAGAAAACCACTGGGATCTTGGTGAGGCAGAGTTTCAGGTATGACACCAAAAAGCACAAGCCATAACATAACAAAGTGATAATAAATCTCACTTCGTCAAAATTTAAAACTTCTGTTCCTTGAAAAAAAATGTTAAAAAAGTGAAAATACAAAAATGGGAGAAAATGATATTTTTAAATCAAATATTTGCCAAGGAACTTATACCCAGTATATATATCTCTACATATCTATATCTATCTAGATACCTATTTATATATCTAGATATCCATCTGTCTGTCTGTCTGTCTGTGGATAGATATGGAGGGAGAGAGGGCGAAAGAGAGAGAGAATTCTCAAACACCACAGAAGGAAACAACCAACCAAATTAAAAGACAGGCAAGATATAGGGATGGCAAATAAGCCATGAAATCATGTTCAACATTGTTACCTATGAGGAAATTGCAAATTAAACTCTTTTGTGAGAATGAGAAAACCTAAAGGGAGAAGAAGAAAGTGAGAGGAGAAATGGAGACAGTGGGGCAAAGGTTAAGAAGAGAGAGTGAGGAGGACAAGAGGGAAGCACGTAGGCAATGGAAGCAAGAGAATAGAAAGCCCGATCAGCCCAGGGTCAGTTGGTCAGTTATAAACCCGAGTGCTTCTGTGTTCCCGCGTCTCCCAGCTGGGATTGCACGGAGGGCCTAAGGGCCAAAATGTGTTTTGAGATTCTCAATGACTGGGATCTTCAGTCAGTGGCCTCTGGGGTATGGTATCAATCAATCTGTGCTCAGCAGTCATTTGCACGGGTTATTTTGTAAGAGGAAATCAATTTGAATATAGACAAGGTATCAAATGCCTTCATTCGATTAGACAAAGAGCTAGATAAGCCCCCTGCTTGAATTAACCATTGAGAAAGGCATCCTATGCCTGTAACTCTATCTCATTACACATTTTTTCCCCTCCTTTCCTCTTAAAGGCACAGGATACCGTATCCTTTCAGGAGAGGCACTTCCTAGTGGGGAGACAGGGGATCGAAATTCTCTCATGAGGCTGAAATTAGGGCTAGAAAATACCTCTCCTTGCATTTGTTTTGGTACAATTACTGGTTGTTGAATTTAGGATGGATCTTCCGAGAGGTCTTCCCCTCCAGCCTGCCCCCAGTAGGGCAAATGGCTGATGAAAATCTTTCACTGATGGTCAACAAATTATCACCATGTGCTTGTGTTGACTCTGAGGTCTGTGGTCACTGGTTTCTTTAGCTGTTTTCTGTGGGAACCTACACTGCAGCAAAGACATACTTTTTGAAGTAACAGAAGAACAACTAGCCTCGGGAACAGAAAATTCAACCCACGCGGAGTGGATCCTATGCTTACAGACACCATTTAAATCAGTAAACAGCCGAATATTGCTTTCCCCATGACATCTTAACAGGTTCTTGTAAGAGAGGCAGCTGCTCGCCCACTGATCTGGCCTCCTCGTGATCCGGGTGGGGGGGGGGGGGGAATCGCTTCTCCCCTTCCCATCGATGTCAGTTCAGCCCTCCTCTGGGAAACTTTTAAATTACCAGCCTGAACTCTGCCCCTTGCCCTGCAAAATTTGCTCCAAAGCTCTCCAGAGAACTCTCCACAGGCAACCACACCACCAGTCTTCCTCACAGTGGCCTCTGCTCCCATCTCTGGGGCTGACGGGGTGAGGCGTGGGAGTGTGGGAGTCGAACACATGTGTTCTCCCGCTGCAGCCGCCCACAGAACCCTCCCGGGATGGGCCTCCTTGAGCCCAGCCTCCAACTGCCAGTGGCTTAGGCTGCTTGTGTGAAGAACATACACCTTCAATATGTACAAGTTTTATTCGTCAACTGTACCTAAAGAAAGCAGGGAGGAGAAACAAACAAAAAAAAATTTTAAAAGAAAGCAATACTTGATACTACTGAACCGTACATCTCAAAATGTTAGGATGGTAAATTTCAGTCTATGGATTCTACCACAATAAAAAAATTTTGAAGAGGGGCGCCTGGGTGGCTCAGAGGGTTAAGCCTCTGCCTTCAGCTCAGGTCATGGTGCCAGGGTCCTGGGATCAAGCCCCGCATCAGGCTCTCTGCTCAGCACGGAGCCTGCTTCCCTTTCTCTCTCTGCCTGCCTCTCTGCCTACTTGTGATCTCTGTCTGTCAAATAAATAAATAAAATATTTTTTAAAAATTTTTTTGAAGAAAGAAGAACGTAAGACTGTAGCTTTAAGAAGAATGAAAAGCCATCTGATTCCTTCTTAGCCCAGGCCACCATACAAGAGGCAGAGTAGTGATGGACAGTATTGATTTTGTGTCTGGAGTCTTAGTTTCTAAGCCAACTCTGTTTGACCATGGGCAAGTCACTTTTCGGGAGCTCAGTATCCTCCTCTGTGAATCTGGGAATAATCTTCATAACTACCTCACAGGATTGTTGTAAGTATTAAATGAATTAATACTTACAAAGCACTTAGAATACGGCCTCAGCATTATAAACACAATGTAATTTGTAATTATTATTGTGATTCATGGTGACTTGTCATGATTTCTCTGTGAGTCTTCAAGGCCTTATTCAAACCCCTCTTCCTGAAGCAAACACACATATGCACACACACACACACACACGCACACACACGCACCCACACACGCACCCTTGATTCTCTCTCAACAGTCTCAGGTTCATACCAATATCACGAACAAACTCTGAAGGAAACGAAATGTCAGTCTAGAACCAACTACGTTGTTCATCCCTGATGGACATTAACCAGGTCCCCTTGGCTGCAGTCCAGAGTTCTGCACAGAAGAGGAAGGGAAAGAGGTTAATCTAGCCCAATCATAACATACTTAGACTGGACAGATTTACTGAATTGCTTACGTTTGGAAGGATATGAATCTTTTAAAATACTTACATAAAACACTTAGCCTTTGAACTACAAACTACTAATTTAATGCATGACTTCACTATTTCTAGATGCTCTGATAAATAAGGTTAATGGGACAGCCATACCAACATGCAAGAAGCTGGGGAAAAGTAGGAACCCCAAAACCAGAAACTAGGAAAAAATGACCAGAAATCCGGACTCTATCTCCACGGTAGTTCTCTCCTTTTATAGTATGCAAAGTACTGAATTTAATATTAGGTAAAGCACGGCATTATGCACATGATCTTAGCCAAAAGGCCGAGAAGCGATAAGCACGGCATTATGTAAGGTACTAAAGACACGTGTCAGTTGAACAACCTAACACCCAAAGGACATACCATGGAGAACAAGAAACTAAACAACAGTCTGCAGAAAAGAAGTAGTGAGTGAAACCCCATCACCAACTTCTCTTTAACAACAGCAATAAGAGTGAGGAAGGAAAGGAGCCACCACAGATAAAGTCCCTGTTCTATACCAGACCCTACACACACCCGACTACTTTGATTCCTTACAACATTCTGTAGGGCATTATTATCCCCAGTTTTCAGAGGCAGAACCTGAGCTTCAGAAAGATTGGCCAACACGCCTGAGAACACCCAACCAGGATGTGACCAAGCTAGGCTCTGAAACTGAGTTTGATGTAAAAGCCTGGATTCTATTTACCACACTAACCCACCAGTTCAATTGTTTGTGATTGATAAACCAATCAGTTTGTGATTGATAAATAAATCGTTTGTGATTGATAAACCAATCAGTTTGTGATTGATAAATAAATTGTTTGTGATTGATAAACCAATCAGTTTGTGATTGATAAACCAATACTCACTGGAAGGACTCAAAGCTATGTGTGTGCCTTCTCAGTAGCATAATTGTTCTAGAAATTTCACAACTACCCAAGGACTGCCTATAGTATATGCAAGGGTTAAAATGGATAAAATGGAGGGGGGAGGAGGATCAATGAGGCACAAAAGAATCAAAAGAAAAAACGTCAGGGAAACAGTAAGGTCATTTGACAACACATTGCTTTAGTGAACCAATTTTGAACTTGGGTAATTCGACCTAGCTATGATTTTGAGCCTTTATGGATCCCATCTACTCAATTATGACACAAGCAGAAATGTAAACCACTGGCCATTTTGCTTGAAGCACCTGGAATAGAGGGGGAAACCCTGTATTTGGGTTCTGGTCTCAGCCTCCTCACTGTGTAAGCCATTCAAAATTTGTCTGTTTCCATTTCAGAAGGGAGGGGAGCAGTGATGAACGAAGAGCTAATGGAGGGCATTCATTTAAGGAAATCGACTATGTCCCTGTTAGAACAGCTAAAGAATTGCCCACCCTTCCCAGCTCTGTTATAGAAGCTCTAACTTGGACATGCGTACCCCAAAAGGCAAGAGTTCCTTCTCTCCCCAGTTTCCAGTGTGAGGCTCTGGTTTCACCCTCAGAGGGTCAAGATGGTAGTGGTTCTCATCTCCGCAAGCCTCTTCACGCAGACCTATTCCAGGCAGGCATGGCCAAAAAGACTGGGTCCTTCTTCCCTCACCAAGCCCCAAATTGTCAAGCAGAAACTCTACCCCAGGTACAGCAAGCCAAGAAAACTGGCTTGAAACATCGCTGCCTCGCTGCACTTACAGGACAAAGGTTCCAAGCCCTGAGTGGCAAAGGAAGAACATCAGTTGTAGCTGCCCATGCCCAGTCCCAATCTCACGTGGTGAGCTGTCCCTCCAGGAAAAGTCGGTCCCTGGCTCCAGCTCCAGCTCCAGCGCCGAGCCATAGGGATTCTACCCTCGGGGAAAGGCAGGTAGGGAGGCTAGAGAGCTCCACAGCTCTGCTCCAGGGGACTAACTTTACTTGGACTGGAGTATGGAGAACCCCACCGAAAACAATGGAGATCTTGGTGGTGTGTAAGAGGGGACTGGTTAACTCTGTGATAGAAGCAAAAAGCAGAGCAGCCAGAAGTTTAAAGAGAGAAAATCAGAGAAACAGTTAAGAAAAGCCCTCCTAGCATCACAGTTACATCTGGTGGGTTAGGAAGGCTGCGAGTGTGTGCTGGGCTGCCCCCACTGCCGACCAGTCTGAGCAGAATGACAGGCAGACTTGAAAGCCTCCCCCAGCCCCACACAGATGCCCCCAATACAGGGCAGAAGTCTCACAGGTTCGAGGGCCTTAACCACACCTCTGACCAGACACTGAACCACAGACTGCTCTAACCCAGGCATGACTCCCAGGAAGCCAGGCCTAAAAATAATGTCACAGTCATCCCTGAGAGTCTGTAAGACAGTTTGCATGCGCAAGGCTGTGCTTTCTCAGAAGCCATCAAAGAGGGGGCCTCAAAGAGAACTAGTCGCTGGTAGACCATGGACCAAAAAATGTAAACTCTGTGAACTGTGAGAGTAGCATCCAATCACACATACACCCACCCATCCCCACACACACATCCAATGGTAGAAAAAAAGAGGTGTTACTAAGTGTACTTAAGTAGAGCCTTTGACCTGTAAGTGGTTTAAGCTCCACCAAGGGTGAGTACTAGGTAACCAGGCTAAAAGGAGAAAAGGAAAAAAAAAAAAAACCCGGAGGGGAAAAATCTGAGTAGGGTCATCAGAAACACTGCACACTGTAGAGGAAATAGACTTTGCAGATCTAGTCAAGTTACTAAACAAAAAATCAAATGACCAAGCAGTAACCACGACAAAACAAAACAACCTCCTGGGTCCGGAGTTGCTGCAATATTATCCTAAAGGTTTAGTTACCAACCCAAAAATTTCAGGATGTTCAAGGAAACAGAAAATTGTGACCAATACAGAAGAGAAAAAAGAAAAAAAAAACAGTCCATATAAATCAACTCCGAAGGGGCACAGAGGTTGCTCTGAGCAGAAAGAGACAGCAGAGCCGTTCTTATAAATATGTTCAAAGAAAGGAAACTGTGCTTAAAGAATTAAAGGAAGTTACAATGACAATGACTCATCAAGTAACAAATATAAAGAGATAGAAGTTATTTGAAAGAACCAAATGGAAATTCTGGAGTTGCAAACTATAATAACCAAAATGGAAAATTCACTAGAGGGATACAATAGTAGGTCTGAGATACCAGAAGAAAGAGTCATGAATTTGAATAGGGATCAGTACAGATGGTGCAATGTCTTAGTCTGTTCTGGTTGCTATAACTAAATTCCATAGACCGGGTGGCTTATAAACAATAGAAATTGATTTCTCACGGTTCTGGAGGCAGGTAGTCCACATCCGGGTGCCAGCAGATTTGGTGTCTGGTTCATGGCCGTCGGCCATCTTTTCACTGTGCTGTCACGTGGTGGAAGAGGTGTGAGAACTCCCTGGCCTCTCCTTTATAAGGGCACTCATCCCATTCAGGAGGGCTCCACGTCCCTGACCTAATGCCTTCCCACCTTCTAATACTGTCACATCGGGGGTTAGGATTTCAACATGTGAATTTGGGGAGGACACAAACATTCGGACCACAGCGTGCAATCCGAACACAGAGAAATTCAAAATGAAGAAATGAAACCTCGTTCGGTACACCGAGCTACCACTATTGTTGTTTTTAATTGTTTCCCCACTGCTCTCATGCTGGCTATTTCTTTAAGAGAGAGGATGAAAACACACAGTCACGCTTCTCAATTTCCTAAAAGAGAAACAGTTCACACACAACTGCTTCATGACAGGCCTAAAAGAAGAAGGGAGGATTTATTTGTTTTGTGCAGCCATGATTGCCCTGAGTATTTGTCAATTTGTGAACTGAAGGCGCAATCCCTCAGGAGTAGAGCTAAGCTGTAGATTTCTAAGACTAGCATTTGGAAGCCCATTTGCCAAAATTTAATTCACATTTTAGAATCTTAGGTAAGTCATAAATGTGACTATCACAGCATCTCTTTAAGACTTCAGTAGCTATTATGTATCTATTGTCACCTTTCCAGAATTTACTAATCACGTTTAAATATATAAAACAGAGAGAGGAGCCCATGTGGCCCAGTCGGTTAGGCGACCAACTCTTGGTTTCAGCTCCGGTCATGATCTCATGGGTCTTGGGCTCACACCTTGTATTGGTCTTTGCACTCAGTGGTCTGCTTGGGGATTCTCTTCCTCTTCCCCTTACTCATTCTCTCTCTCTTTCTCTCAAATGAATAAATAAATCATTTAAAAAATATAAAACAGAGAATGGTTAAAATAACAATCCAGCTCCAACAAAGTAAACACAAATTAAAGCTGAAGAGAAACAAATATTTCTAGACTCCCCCCTAAATCACTTTCAGAGTCCTATTTTAATAGTTTGCCCAGAGACAGGATTGAGAGTACCAGTTTTGTCCAACAAAACTATTAGGCCTAATAGCTCATCCTCTCAAATTACTGACCAAAAACTGGTCATTTTCAGAAATGGGACTGGAAACAAAATGGAAAACATTATGCTCCATTTCTTGTGTAAAATTGTTATTCTGTCACATGTGGACCACTAAGTGTGGATCTGGGGAAGAGTCAGAAAAAAAAAAAAACAAGTGAAATGAGAAGGGTTCAGGGTTCTTCATAGTTTCACATGAGGGAGAGTAGAAGCATGATACACAAGAGAGAAAAGGCTCCTTTGATACGAAAAGGAAGAGAGGGTATAGAAATTATATAAGGCCCCACATGACACTGTGTTAAGTAGTAGACAGAGGGCCACCAAACCCTGGAATATTACCAGTCTATTGCCTCTTCCCCTTTGCCTGGGGAGCAAAGGGTCAGGATATCTGACATTAAAGTGGAATAGCAAGAGAAGTGACAATCCACATATCCTAATGGTTATAAACACAAACTCCAGAGTCACGTGCCTTGTCTCAAAGCCTGGATCTACAGTTACTAGCTGTATGACTTTGGGAAAGTTAGTGCCTGTCTCTGGCCACCTTCCTCACCTAGAACCTGAGCTAGTAATAGCATCTACCTCAATACAGCTGCTATGAAGATGAAGTGGGTCAACACTGTTCAGCGACAAACACTATGGACGTATTCAGAAAATTTTAAAATAATTTTAGTAATTACATCTTTAGTTCTTCAGAGAACAGTAAAGGATCACATATCACTGCTATAAAACACTAGCTTGGTTAATACGCTCTAGGGAATGCATAAGTAATCCCAATTCAGAGGTGAAGAAACTAAGTTCGAATCTCTGCAAATTAGGGACCATCCTACATATCAATATGTAACATACATATATAAGATAGATAGACATCATATTACATGTTTACATATAATATACACATACTTCTTATTTTTTTGTTTTTTTCTTAAAGATTTTATTTATTTATTTGTCAGAGAGAGAGAGAGGGAGAGAGAGGGAGCGAGCACAGGCAGGCAGAGAGGCAGGCAGAGGCAGAGGGAGAAGCAGACTCCCTGCTGAGCAAGGAGTTCCATGCAGGACTCGATCCCAGGACGCTGGGATCATGACCTGAGCCGAAGGCAGCCGCTTAACCAACTGAGCCACCCAGGTGTCCCGATACTTCTTATTTTTATATACATATTATTATACTATTTGAGGGAATCATTTGAGAGTAGGTTGTAGACTTGATAGCCCTTGATTATCCCTAAATACTTCAGTGTGTATTTCCTAAAAGCAAAGGTATTCTCTGACATAACAGCACTGTGATCAAAATCAGTAAATTAATGTTGACACAGTATTATTTATCCATGTATGGATCTCATTCAGATTTTGCCGATTGTCCCAATAATGTCCTCTATAGCAATAAGATACAGAAACATGTGGTGCTTTCAATTGTCACCTCCACTTAACCCCAAACACAATCTTCCTTTATGTTTCAAGACATTGACATTTTTTAAATTTTTTTTTAAAGATTTTATTTATTTATTTGACAGACAGAGATCACAGGTAGGCAGAGAGGTAGGCAGAGAGAGAGGAGGAAGCAGGCTCCCTGCAGAGCAGAGAGCCCGATGTGGGGCTCGATCCCAGGACCCTGGGATCACAACCTGAGCCGAAGGCAGAGGCTTTAACCCACTGAGCCACCCAGGCGCCCCAAGACATTGACATTTTTAAAAAATTTCTTAGGGCGCCTGGGTGGCTCAGTGGGTTAAGCCGCTGCCTTCGGCTCAGGTCATGATCTCAGGGTGCTGGGATCGAGTCCCGCATCAGGCTCTCTGCTCAGCAGGGAGCCTGCTTCCTCCTCTCCCTCTCTCTCTCTGCCTGCCTCTCTGCCTACTTGTGATCTCTCTCCGTCAAATAAATAAATAAAATCTTTAAAAAAAATTACATTAAAAAAATTTCTTTAAAAGGTCTTATTTATTTATTTGAGAGAGAGCAAGAGAGAAAACAGTAGCCAGAGTTGAGGAAGAAGCAGACTCCCCGCAGGGAGCCTGACATGGGACTCAATCCCGGGACTCCAGGATCATGACCTGAGCCGATGGCAGATGCTTAACTGACTGAGTCACCCAGGCATGCCAAGACACTGGCATTTATTTAAAATTTTTATTTCAATAGCACTTTTTAGATTTGGATGTATCAGTGCCCCTAATGGATTTTTATATGGATATAGATAGATAAGTGAATAGGAATGTGTTTGTTTGATGTTGACTCCGGCTTCTATTTTGGTCATGCATTTTGGGGTAGGGATACCTTGAGGTGACGCCGTATTCTTGTCTGTGCATCAGATCAGGAGACACGCGAGGCTGATCAGGCTCATTACTGGTGATGTTAACTTTGGTCATTGGTTAAGGTGATATCCACCATGGTTTTCTCACCAAAACCTCTTTTTCCTCATTGTCATTAATCAACGTCACGTGGGGGAAGTACTTTGCAATTATGTAAATATCCTCAAAATTTTACATGCTAGATTTATTTGATTCTTGCCTGAAAATATTATTACTCTTACGATTGCCAGCTGATAATTTTTTCTACCTCCATCATTGCTTGTACCTTTATTAGTTGGCTTTCTACTCCAAGAAGGACTTTCCCCTTCTCTTTTCATTTCTTTTTTCTTTCCCTATTATATCAATATGGACTCATGGGATCTTATTTTATTTAATGGGATAACATATATTGCTGTCATTTATTTAGATGCTCAAACTATCCTTCATTTGGTCAGAGGAAGCCCCTTATGAGTGGCCTCTGTTTCTTTTTGTGTTGTTCTTCCCCTCGTGTTCTGAATAGTTACTTTCTGACCCACCAAGATATTACAGACTCACTATGTGCTTTTCCTGCCCCAGGCTTAAAAGCAGCCATTTCTTCAAGGAGCTCCGGTTCCTTGGAGTGTTTAGAAACCGAGATCTAACACCAGGCTGCCCATTGTTCCGTAGGTTATCATTGCTTCTAAGCCCCCTCTGCCAATAAAGCCAGAAAGCAGACACACATAGTCACTTGTATTCCTATCTATTCACCTATGTCTGTTTCTATACACATCCATTAGTTTGCACTGATAACCTTCAAATCCAATTGAGTGCTACAGTGTTCATTCTATTTTTCCCATTTTTCAAATCTGCGACTCCTTTTTCTGGCAATGAGGAACCTGGCTGGCTTGATCCACAATATCTCGGAATATCTGGTGAATCCTAGAATACACAGAAAGTAATTCAGTACACCTAACCCCTGCCTCTGAGAAAAAGCAGTTTACAAACTGAAGTTCAATAGTTTTTAGAGTTCTTCTTGCCTTGAGCCCGAGGTCATACTGCCCAAATACGGTGTTGGAAAGTCCTTGGAGGACAGGAGGAGGGCAGCGGCCCTGCAGTCCAACTTCGTGAAGCTTCTCTGCACCAAGCAGCCTGCAGGCACCTGGCTCTCATGCTCCCCATTGCCAAGATGCCCCCGACAAAGGTCAGTGCAGTCAAAGGGGCAGTGAAGGGAGAGCCCAAGGGATCTGTGAGGTTGTCTGTGAACCCTGCTCCTGCAAAGGTAGAAAGGAAGCCCAAAAAGAGCAGGAAAGGCTAAATCCTTGGGCAAAACAAGTGCAAACGAAAGGGAAAAGGGGAGCAAAGGGCAAACAGCCCAACGTGGCTAACCACGAAAGAAACATTGACAGGCAGAAAACGGAGAACTGAAAAGACATAGAATCCAGCCTCTAATGATGCAGGAGAGAATCAGCTGTGTCTGATTAAGACGTGTACCGTGTCTTAGTGGTCCCTGAAGCCCTACATGAGTCACAGGAGAATCGTGATCGGCAACTTCATGAATGCATGCTGTCTAGTTGCTCCAGAAATATTTTTAAGAAGAGAATGCACTTTACCTCATTTGTTAAGTGTAAATGCTTTCATTCCAGAGGGGAAATCATTTGCTGTTTGGGTTTCTTGTTTTGTTTTGTTTTGTTTTGATATCCTATAAGGCAAAGCATGCGAAACGGTAATTTGGAGTCATGGTCGTGCATTTACTAAGTCTTCAACACTTCAAAGGACTTCTATTCCATGTTGGTTTTTAGTAGAATTGTTTTTTAAAGAAAACCACTCCTGGGGGGTCTGAGTGGCTCAGTCGGTTCCTACCTTCCGATCAGGTCATGATCTCAGAGTCCTGGGATTGAGCCCCATATCAGGCTTCCTGCTCAATGGAGATCCTGCTTCTCCCTCTGTCTGCCACTCTGCCTACTTGTGCTCTCTCTGTCTGTCAAATAAATAATAAATAAAATCTTTAGAAAGAAAAGAAAACCACTGCCACCTTGGCTTTGCCTGTGAGAATTCCATGCACTTCGTGATGTATTTGGTTGTGGTAGTCTGTTTTCCTAACAAATTTGTTTTATGCCAGAGAAGATTGAAAATTTGTGCACATAGCATGAATGATAGTAAATTACAAATTAGTGCAACTTACAACATAGTGGCTTATGAAACATTTGAAGGTATTTGTACACCATATCCTCTTAGAGAATGTCCCTTCCGAATTCTAAGCTGCAAAGTCACTGAGAAACTGCTTAGAAAAGAAGAGCTACGTGGCTCTTTAGATTTGGGGCACATACATAAAAATTTGAATTAATTGTACATCATATCCATGTAGTGGTCCTCAAACAACGAATAAAATCTCAGGAGGGAAAGAAAAGAGTTATTTGAATGAGTTCTCTTCTTCCACTCTTCAGTGCTGTTGTGTTGGGCACTTAAAAATAAAACGTAGTTTGGGGCACCTGGGAGGCTCAGTTGGTTAAGCAACTGCCTTTGGCTCAGGTTATGATCCTTAAGTCCCGGGATCGTGTCCTGCATCGCGGTCCCTGGTAAGCAGGGAGTCTGCTTTTGCCTCTGACCTTCTCCCTTCTCATTCTCTCTCTGTCACTCTATCTCTCTCTCAAGTAAATAAATGAAATCTTTTTTAAAAAATTCATTTGTTTTGTTTTGTTTTTAATTTTTTTCCCTTTTAAGGTTTTCCCCAATCCTTACTGGTTTTATTAATATTCTTTTTTTGAGTATATGGAGCATTAACATGGCTCCAAGAGTTAGAAATGTTCAAAGAGGAATTCTCAGAGAAGTGTCTCACGCACTTCATTGCTGTCTGTCGGTTTCCCAGAGGAAACCGATCTCATTGGTACCTAGCAAGTGTTTCCTGTGTTTTATTTTTGCACAAATGAGCAGATGCTGGCATGTGTTCTTATTTCCTCTTTTTTTTATTAAACAAAATGAAACCTACCACACATTCTCTTTTACACCTTTTACACCTTGTGTTTTTTCACCTAACACTGTATTATGGAAATCCCTCCACAGCAGTCCACAGACAACTTTTCCTTTAAAATAAAAATGACTCTACAAAGCTGTACGATACTCCATTATATGGATGGACTACAGTTTATTCAACCACTACAACATTTTGCAATTACAATCAATGCTGTGATGACGCTCCTTGTGCCGACATTTTTTTTTTTTTTTTAAAACTGGTGGAGGTGAACCTTCATGGTAGAGTTAGGGCAAAGAGCAAATACATACACAGTTTTGCTAGGTCCTGCCAAGTTCCCTGCCCTAAGACTTGCACCAGTTTGCATTCTGACTGGTAATGTATGAGAGTGCCTGCTCACTCACGCTTCAACAGCAAAGCCATTTTTTTTTTTTTTATTAAGCTTTTTATTTTCATTCAAGTGTAGTTAACATTCAGTGTTATGTGAGTTTCAGGCATACAGTATAGTGATTCAACAAGTCAATACATGACTCCATGCACATCATGGTAAGCACACGCTTTAGTCCCCATCTTCTAGTCCACCCAGCCCCCCCACCCACTGCCCCACTGGTAACCATCAGTTTGTTCTCCATAGTTAAGAGTATGTTTCTTGCTTTGTCTCTCTCTCTTTTCCCCTTTGCTCATTTGTTTTCTTAAAGTCCACATATGAGTGGAATCATATGGTACTTGTCTTTCTCTGACTGACTGATTTTGTTTAACATTACACTCTCTAGCTCCATCCATGTTGTTGCAAATGGGAAGATTTCATTCTTTTTATCGCTGAGTAACATTCCTTTATATATATATCTACCACTTCTTTATCCATTCGTTTACTGATATGATGGACACTTGGTTATCTTCTATAATTTGGCTTTTGTAAATAATGCTGCCATAAACATAGGGGTGCGTGTATCTCTTCGAATTAGTGTTTCTGTATTTGGGGGGCAAATACCCAGTTGTGCAATTGCTGCATCATAGAGTAGTTCTATTTTTAAGTTTTTGAGGAACCTCCATACTGTTGTCCACAGTGGCTGCACCAGTTTGCATTCCCACTCACAGTACATGAAGGTTGTTTTTTTCTCCACATACTCATCAAAACTAATGGTTTAATGCACTCCCTATCAAAATACCAGTAGCATTATTCACAGAACTAGAACAAACTATCCTAAAATTTGAATGGAACCACAAAACCCCTGAATAGCCAAAGCAATCTCCAGGAAGACAAACAAAACTGGAGGTTTTCTAATTTCAGACTTCGGATTCTATTACAAAGCTGTAGTCATCAAAACAGTATGGTACTGGCACAAAAAAAAAAAAAAAAGACACATAGATCAATGGAGCAAAATAGAAAACCAAGAAATAAACCCACAATTTTATGATCAATTAATCTTAGACAAAGGAGGAAAGAGATAGTCACTTCAATAAATGGTGTTAGGAAAACTGGACAGCTATAGGCAGAAGGATGAAACTGAACTACTTTCTTATACCAGACACAAAAAGAAACTCAAAATGGATTAAAGGCCTAAATGGGAGACCCGAAACCATAAAAATCCTAGAAGACAACACAGGCAATAATTTCTCTGACATTGGCATAACAGCATATTTCTAGGTATGTCTTCTCCTGAGGCAAAGGAAGCAAAAGCAAAAATAAACTACTGGAACTACATCAAAATAAAAAGCTTCTGCACAATGAAGGAAACAATCTACAAAATTAAGTGATTGCCTACTGAATGGGAGAAGATATTTGCAAATGACATCTCTGATGAAGGGTTAGCATCCAAAATATACAAACAACTTGTACAACCCAACACCAAAAAACAAATAACCCAATCAAAAATGGGCAGAAGACATGAACAGATGTGTTTCCAAAGCAGACATTCAGATAACCAACAGACAAGTGAAAAGATTCTCAACATCACTCATCATCAGGGAATATAAATCAAAACCACAATGAGATACCACCTCACACCTATCAGAATAGCTGAAATCAACAACACAAGATACTTTTTAGTTTTTGCCACTCTGGCACATAAGGAGTGGTATTCCTGTGTAGTTTTACTTTACATTACTCTTATCATAAAGGAAACTGAATATCCCTGTATATGTTTAAGGGTCATTTTAAAAAATTGGAGGGAATCTTCCTTGTGTGTCATTTGTCATTTTTCTATCACATTTTGTGGGCTTTTCCCTCAATTTTTAAGAATCTTTTATATTTTAGGGATACCAGCCTTTTCTTTATGATATGTGTTGCAAATATTTTCCCCCAGCTTCCCTCAATTTTTTTTTATCTTATTTGTGGTGGGGGTAGGTTAATACATAAATTTTTTTAACATAGTCAAATTTATCAATCTTTTCTTTTATTGCTTTTGCATCTTAAGCTAGTCTGTATGCCTTCCCCTAGACCCAGCTTAAAGAGGAATTCACCCACATTTTCTTCTCTGATGCATATAGAGTTTATCCTTATACATGGTAAAAATAAATAAAATAAAAGCAAAAAAACAGATCTAATTACCTTCTTCCCAATGGCTAACCAGTTTTCTCAGAACCATTTATTAAAATTTCCATCTTTCTTGTTAAGAACTCTCCTTACTTTCATTTTCTTTTTTTTCAATAACTATATTAATTTTTATTTTTATTTTACTGATTTATTTTTTATTTATTTTCAGCAAACAGTATTCATTATTTTTTCACCACACCCAGTGCTCCATGCAATCTGTGCCCTCTATAATACCCACCTTCATTTTCTTGATGAGACCACTGAGGCTTAGAAAAGTCGAGCAACTTACCCAGTGCTACACAGCTACGAAGTGAAGTCAGAGATGGCCCTCCTGCAGTAGTGACTGAGACCTGCGGGGTGGGAAGCCTACTGCTGCAGAAATATTGGAGAAAAACCAGCCCAGCAGGGGTAACAGCAGGTGCTAAAACCCTGAGGCAAAAGCAAAGTTGGCCCAGAGAGAAGGATCGCCTGAGTGGAAAGCGGTGAGGAAGGGGAGAATGTCTGAAATGATGGTGGATCAGGCAAGTTATACATGATGTCGAGTCTTGGCAAGAATTTTGATTGTACAGTGTCATGGGAAATCTCTGGAGAGTTTTAAAGACTTAAGAAGTAAGCTCTAGTTTATGTTTTTAAATGATCAATGTTGGCAGCTGTCTGAAGAATGGATTGAGAGCAGGGAGTCCCAATATGAGCCCATTGCAGAAGTCCCGGAGAGAACTGGCCGTAGTTTGCACTAGCATAATGGCAGTGGAAGTGGAGAGAGACAGACAGGTTCACTGATTGTTTAATGTAGTGAAATCTGGGGCAACATAGGGCTGCTTTGCCTTGGTAAATAGTGCGTCACTCCCCAGCATTTCTTCTAGCTGCTTCCAGCTTCTAGTGGAATCAAATTGAGCTCTAGAGTGAGAGAAGAGCTGAAGACACGAGATGTGAAAGAACTTTATCATTGTCTTCAAGCACAAAATGGGAAACCGCTACAATCATATTCATCTTTGACACTTTGTGGTTTTTGAAAACAAAAACTGCTTGGTTTTCCTTTAAGTGACATGAAGGTTGACTTACAGAATATAAGCCATGGGAGGCTGTGTCCCAACCAACAACAAGTGTCTCTGGTAAGTGACACCAAAACACAGCATTGAGGACAGGATACAGCTTTGAGTATCTTTTCATGATACATATTTCAGAAGATAAAGACTTGCCCCTAGACATTCCATACTTTTCCACTTGCAATTCTAGATGGAAAATTCATGAATCTATCTTCAGCGTAGTTTCTTTGAGCTCCAAACCCCTGTTCCTATTTTCTTGATGTCTTCATTTATATACCAAACAGGCACTTCATCACTACTGTGAGCAAACTTAAGTGATGCCTCCCTCCATATTTTGCTTTCCTTCATCTTTTTCTCACTTAATCTTACCTCCGTCCATCCACCCAACAGCTAAAGCCAGAAATGTGAACACCATTTTTGATTATTCTTTCTTTCTGAACCCACCTCCGTTCTATCCTCTGGCAAGTCTGTCTAATCTCTACTTTTTAAGTAGAGGTTGAACCCTTTCACTTTTCTCTGCTACCACTGCTACAAACATAGGCAATTCTGTACTCATCCTTTGCCTGAACATCTACAAGAGTCTCTTAAGTAGTTTACCTCTACCCGGTCCTATCTCTTCAACACCAATTCTCCACCCTGACATCAGACATGAGACATGAGTCTTAAAATCCTCATAGGATTCGACCACTTACCTACTTGAAACCCTTCAGTAATTTCCCATTATCCTTAGAACGCGGTTATTCTCACCCTGGCACTGTTGGTATTTCAGGCCCTAAAGTCTTTGCAGCAGAGGGACTGTCTTGTGCATGGTAGGGGGGTTAGCAGCATCCCTGACCTCTACCATTAGATGCCAGCAGTAGCCCATCCCCAGTTGTGACAATCAAAAATTACTCTAGACATTGCCAATATCCTCTGGGTCAGAAAGAAATGCAAAGTTGCCCCCAGTTCATAACTACTACCTCAGAGTAAACCCCAATTCCTTACAATGGCCTGTACAATCTTCCCCGAGCTGAACTTGGCTCACTTCCCTGATTTCAGCATAGATCATACTCCCTTATGCTCTCAATATTGCAGCCACAATAACCATTTGTTGTTTTTGTTTCTGCGATGGACTCTAGCCACCAGGCTCTTTCCTCCATAAAGGCTAAGCCTTCCTTTTGAAATGCTTTCCCTGAACATGTCCCCATCTTGTACCACCCTGGCTTACTTAACATTTATTCATGCTTCAGATTTTCATGCAACAAAGCATTTCTTAATCCCCTAGATGGGCCAGGTTCTTCTTACTTACAGTCTCAGGTCCCCAGCACATATTCTCCACAGGATAGTTCTCAGTGTGTGTCCCATGAGGGCAGGTACCATGGCAGATTCAGCTCATGAGTTCATCCCCAGTGAGGACTCTAGGGTCGACTGCCTGGGTACCCCCTACCCCCACCAATTTGGGTGAAATAGAATTAATATACAACACTGTATAGGTTTAGCATGTGCAGCGTAATGTTTTGCCTTACATACATCATTAAATGTTTTCCACAGTAAGTTTTGTTAACATCCATCATCTTACATAAATACAAAAAAAAAGAGAAAAAGAAATTTATATATATGTATACACACATATATGATATATATTAAATATATACACATATATGATATATATCATATATATGTGTATATATATTTAAATTTCTTTTTCTATTTTTTTTGTATTTATGTAAGATGTTCTCATCACTCATCACTCTCTATATATAGAGGATTTGCTCTTTTAACAACTTGCATATCAATCATACAGTAGTGGTGATTAAAGTCATCAGGTTGTGCATCGCATCCCTCCTAGTACTTACTTGTCTTATAACCAGAGTCTGTGCCTTTTGACCACCTTGCCCCAATTCCCTCTTCCACCACCCTGTGACTCTGGTAACTACAAATCTTCTGTATTTGTCTTTCTTTGATTTATTTCACTTTGCATAACATGTGCAAGGTCTGTCCATGTTGTCGCAAGTGGACTCCCTGAGTTCTTGACCCAGCTCCACCACTTATAAGTGATGTGGCCTTGGATATGTCACTTGATTTACTTAAGATTTACTTTCCTCCTCTGTAAAAGTGAGGCCTTCCTAAATAATTACTGCACTGGATTATGTTGAAGATTAAATAAAAGCCCTTGGCAGCATGTTTCCCAAGACAATAATTAAATAATCATTATTATTAATAATCATTAATAATCATGACTACTATGATCATTATTACCAATCACTATCATTGTCTTTGCCTTCAGAACACATGAACATAGGTAGCAACTCAGCTATAGCTTTCCAAATAAATATTTCTCTTTTGGCCTGAGAGGACTAGCTCTTTTCCCTTCCAAATAAATAAATTATTTCATTTTCTGATTAGTTTTTTTAAAAACATATAAAAAGTAATTTGAATATTTTACTGTTGAGAACAAAATAATAATAGTCAATTTGGCATGGTCCCTGCTTTGGTACAAAGTTGATTTCCTAGATCTGACGTCTCCTAGAACTTACCGTCTCTCCTTAGTGCCTATCTATCAGTTCTTTTCCTTCAGCACCATCATTAGAACAGAAGGCAGCAATTAGGTAATACTGTAATCATTTCTTACTAGGGAACACTCCCAAATTCGTTTTTCCAAGGCCACCATTACCCTCATACCAAAGCCAGATAAAGCCATTACAGGGAAAGAAAACCCCAGACCAAACTAAAAACTTTCTGCACAGCAAAGGAAACAATCAACAGAAGGACAATCTCTGGAATGGGAGAAAACACTGGCAAACCATAGATTGTATATATAAATATACAAAATATATCAAGAAGTCATACAACTCAATAACAACAACAACAACAACAACCATGAAGCAACCAACTAAAAAATGAGCAGAGGACCTAAATAGACATTTTTCCAAAGAAGATATACAAATGACCAGCAGGTAAATGAAAAGATGCTCAACATCACTAACTACTAGGGAAATGAAAATCAAAACCACAATGAGATATGACTTCAAACCTGCCAGGATGGTTATCATCAAAAGGACAAAAGATAGCAAGTGTCAATTAGGATGTGAAGAAAGGGAACCATCATCATGCACTGTTAGTGGGCATGTAAAATGGTACTACCAGTGTAGAAAACAGTATGGGGTCGCCTCAAATAATTAAAAATAGAACTACTCTACTATCCAGCAATTTCACTACTGGGTATATATCCAAAGGAAATGAAAACAGGATATTGAAGAGATAGCTGTACACCCATGTTTACTGGAGTGTTATTCACAATAGCCAAGATACAGAAACAACCTCAGGGTCCATTGGTGGAAGAATAGATAAAGAAAATGTTATTTATACACATACACATACCAGAACATTATTGAGTCACGAGAAAGAAGGAAATCCTGGCATGTGCGACAACGTGGATGGACCTGGAGGGCATTTTACTAACTGCAATAACTCACATAAAGAAATACAAATGCTGGGACGCCTGGGTGGCTCAGTTAGTTAAGCAGCTGCCTTCGGCTCAGGTCATGATCCTAGCGTCCTGGGATCGAGTCCCACATCTGGCTCCTAGCTCAGCCGGGAGCCTGCTTCTCCCTCTGCCTCTGTCTGCCATTCTGTCTGCCTGTGCTCACTCTCTCCCCCTCTCTCTGATAAATAAATAAAATTAAAAAAAAAAAAGAAATACAAATGCTGTATAATCTCACATGTGGCATCTTCAAAAGCCAAACTCATAGAGAGAGTAGAACAGTAGTTACCAAGGGCTGGAGGATGAGGGAAATAAGTATAAGTTGGTCAAACAGTATTTCTAACTTGCTGTTAGAAAATGTTCTGGAGAGGGCTGCCTGGGTGGCTCAGTGGGTTAAACCTCTGCCTTCAGCTCAGGTCATGATCTTAGGGTCCTGGGATTGAGTCCCGCGTCAGGCTCTCTGCTAGGCAAGGAGTCTGCTTCCTCCTCCCACCCCCCTCTCTCTCTGCTTGTCCCTCTGCCTACTTGTGATCTCTCTCTGTCAAAATAAGTAAAATCTTTAAAAAAAATGTTCTGGGGAATCTGATGTATAGCATTGTGTTTATAGTTAATAATACTGTATTATATATTTGAATGTTGTGAAGAGAGGAGATCTTAAATGTTCTCACCACAAAGGAGAAGTGGTAATTATGTGATGTCATAGAGGTTATTAGCCAACTATGGGGGTAATCAGATTGTAATCTCTAAGTGTATCAAATTGATATGTTGTATACCTTAAACTTACACAATGTTACATGTCAATTGTATCTCAATAAAGCTGTAAAAAAAGAACAGTCTTGATATAGTGTACCCAAAATTTTAAAATCTAAGGTTTAAGTTTGAAGCTGATATAAGACTATTTCTCATCTTGTGTCGATCAGAAAATTGTTACTATATTCATTTTTTGATTCTATAGTAAGTGAATATTATAACCTATAAAAAACCCTTATGCTAAAAAAGCTTTGTATTGTCATTAATAATTATTTTAAGCTTAAAAATAAGAGGTTATGTAATGGACAAAATAAGCACCCCTCCACTTGCCCAAATATCTCCAAATTCTAATCATTAGAACCAACGAATATGTTGCCTCACATGGCAACTAACTTTGAAGACATGATTAAGTTAAAGATCTTGAGATTGGAAAATTATTCTGAATTGTCTGGGTAAGCTCAAATATAGGGGTCCTTATAAGAAGAAAGTTTACATGACAGAGGGAGACACAGAGAGAGGAGGAGAGAGAATGAGAGAGAGAGAGAGAAAATCTACTCTGTCGGCTTTGAAGATGAAGGAAGGGACCAAAAGGCAAGGAATTCAGGTGACCTCCAGAAGCTAGAGAAGGCAGGAAAGGGATTCTCTCCTATACCTTCCAGAAGGAACCAGTCCTGTTGACATATTGATTTTAGCATATCAAGAGGCATTTCAGACTTCTGAGATCCAGAATTATAAAAGAATAGATATGTATGGTTTTAAGCCACAATATTTGTGTTAATTTATTGGCAGCAACAGATTAGATTAGAGCCTACCTTTCTGGGTTAAAATGTCAATGTACTTGAAATTTGGAGATTGAACATTTTGATTACTAGGATTTTCAGTTTTATTTTATTTTGCTTATGAAAAATTTTAAACACAGAAAGTAGAAAAGAACATAACCACCTAGGTATCTACTGTCTAGATTTAACAAGTGTTAACATTTGGCCATATTTGCTCTAGACTCTCTTCTGTTTTAAGAAATAAAATATTGCTGGAAAAGTTACAGTTATACTCCCCAACTTTCCCCTCTCCCTTCTTCTGAGTTTGAGATATGCAATTATAATGTATGTCATAACGCTGTTACTATACACATATAGATTCATAACCACTTCATTTCTATGCTCAAACCTATGTATCCAGCTGTGTGCTGCACATTTCCACTTAGATACTCAATTGCCGCTCAAAACATACATGCCAAAAACACAACATAGCCTCTCTCCTTCAGAATGTGCTTCCCTCATAAACTTTCCACTTCTATTTATGGCTCGACTACACTGTCCTTTAATAGACATACAAAACCATTCTTTGATTTGTCCTTCCTGACCATTCAGCCACCAAGCCACGCTGATTTCAATTCTTCTGTTAAATTAATGGACCTCTTTGATTTTAGTTAACACCAGTACTATTTTCATTCAAATCTTTGTTGTAATACGCCAGGATTAATCAAGTGGTCTCCTACTTACTTTCTTTCCTATAATTTCTCCCACAGCCTTATCATGACTACACAGAGATATCAGATTTTTTTTTTAAGATTTTATTTATTTATTTGACAGAGAGAGATCACAGGTAGGTAGAGAGGCTGGCAGAGAGAGAGAGAGAAGGAAGCAGGTTTCCTGCTGAGCAGAGAGCCCGATGTGGGACTCGATCCCAGGACTCTGAGATCATGACCTGAGCCAAAGGCAGCGGCTTAACCCACTGAGCCACCCAGGTGCCCCTGAGATATCAGATTTTCTCTTAAGCAACTCTGACCATGTCACTTCCCTGCTCACAAAGCTTCGAGGACTTTCTGTTGGACAAAGTACCAACCCTCTGCAATGCAGTCATGTCCCTGTACTTTCTGGCCCCAATCTACAACACTTTGTTCACACCTCTATTAGAGCTCTAATTACACTGTTGGGTAATTATCCACTCATGGGCTTGTCACCCACACTGAACTATGAGTTCCCAGAGGCCAAAAATGGCTGTATTTGCCCTTGCTGCTCTAGACCTGGCTTGTATTGGATGTTCAATACACAGAATCTAACTTGAATGAGATCATTGTGATTTCGCATCACAGAAGTCCATGAGAGTGGGGTGGGTGGTGACAGGTCCGGTATGGTGCTCGTCCATTGTATCCAAGAGCCCCCCCACCCATTTCCCACCCTTCTCCTTCTCTTGCTTTCTCAAATTGAAAAGAAACTTTTAAAAATTAATTAATTAACTAGTTAATTAATTAATGTAAGCACCGCACTCAGTGTGGAGCCCAACACAGGGCTTGGACTCACAACCCTGAGATCAAGACCTGAGCTGAGATTGAAGGTCAGATGCCCAAACAACTGATCCACACAGACGTCCTAAGAAAACAAACTTTTAAGATATTAGTCTGTAGTTTTCTTTTGTCATGATGTCTTTGCCTGGCTTTGATGTCAATGGTTTCGTGGAATGATTTGAGAAGTGTATTCTCTTCTACGATATTTTGAAAATGTTTGTGAAATATTGTTATTAGCTCTTATTTAAACATTTGGGAGATTATACCAGTGAAGGTATTTGGGACTGGGCTTTTCTTTGTGGTGTTTTTTTTTTTTTATTATTATTACCAATTCAATCTATTTACCTGCTATAGATCAATTCAGATTTTTTATTTTGTCTTGAGTCCATTTCTATAGTTGGTGTTCTTAAGAAATCTGTCTATTTCATCTCTGTTATTTAATTTGTTGGTCTACAATTGTCCATAGTATCCTTGTATGATCCTTTTTACTATTTATTTATTTATTTATTTATCTATTTATTTGACGGAGAGGGACACAGTGAGAGAGGGAACACAAGCAAGGGGAGTGAGAGAGGGAGAAGCAGGCCTCCTGCCAAGCAGGGAGCCCGACATGGGGCTGGATCTCAGGACTCTGGGACCATGACCCAAGCCAAAGGCAGAGGCTTAACCTACTGAGCCACCCAGACGCCCCTCCTTTTTATTTTTTAACAAGGGTAGTTAATATCCCTCTTTTAATCTTGAGCTTAGTGACTTTCGTCTTCTCCCCTTTTAACTTGGGCAATCTACCTAAGTTTGTCTGTTTTCTCCATCATTGCACAAACCAACTTTTGGTTTTATTAATTTTCTCTATTATTTTTCAATTCTCCATTTCATTAGTTCTGTTCTAATTTTTAAAATTTCATTTCTTTTGCATGCTTTGGGTTTAAGTTTGTTCTTTTTACAATTTCTTAAGTTGGAAGTTTAGGTTATTTGTTTTTGTTCCTCCCTGTTTTTAAAATGTTTATTTTTTTTAGAGTGTGAGAGAGAGGGGGCAAGTGGTTGGGGGGCAGACTCCCTGCTAAGCATGGATCCTGATATGGGGCTCGATCTTAAGACTCTGAGATAATGACCTGACACAAAATCAAGGGTTGGATCCTCAACCGACTCAACCACCAAGGCAACTTAATAAAGATGTTTATGACTTTAAAATTCCCTCTAGGCTTGGCTTTTGCTGCATTCCATGAGTTTTTGCTTATTATGTTGTCATTTGTATTCATCTCAAAATACTTTGATTTCTAATTTCACTGTTTATTCAGTGTGCATTATTTTTTTTCATATATTTGTGGTTTTCCCAAATGTTCTATTGTTGATTTCTACTTTCATTTTTATTGGAGAATGTATTTTGTGTGATTTTAATCATTTTTAATTTTTGAGACTTGTTTTATGGTCTAGCATATGGTATATCCTGGAGAATGTTCCCTGTGTTCTTGAGCAGAATGTATATTCTGTTGTAATAGGGTGGCATGTTCTATAGCTGTCCACTTGGTTTACAGTGTTGTTCCCCTCCTACTTTTTGTTGATCTATCCACTATTATTCTATTGATCTATCTAGTTGTTATATCCATGATTGTAAAAGGGGCATTGAAGTCTCCAACTATTATTGAACTATTCCTCCCTTCAGTTCTGTCAGTTATGCTTTATGTATCTTAGGCCTCTGTTTTTAGGTGCCTACATATTTATTAAGCTATTAAATCTTTTGAAGAATTAGCCTCATATATCATTATGAAATGTTCCTTTTTTCTCCAGTAACAGTTTTTGTGTTAAAGTCCATTTTGTCTGATATTAGGATAACCATTCTGGCTCTCTTTTTGTTATCATTTGCATGATATATCTTTTTACAGAACTCTGGGAATTAACACAAGGCTTTTAAGAATCCAGAGTTCTGAAAAAGTTAATTCTTAAAGTTTTTGCTAGTTTTTTCAGTGCTTTTAGGAAAACCATTTCAGAGGTTCCCAACACTGTCACTGCTGATGTTACTTCTTGATTCATTCTGTAAAGACATTTACATTTTTCCCTAAGTATCAAGTTTTGAGAGAATATTTTTATTAATTTCTGACATTGCATTAGGATCTGAGCACCTATTGCATATGGATAACTTTATTCTGCTAATTGATGGACGTTTTCCTTTTAATTTGGTATTTTAGAATTAGAAGAAACTATAGTTAACTGAAGTTTAAATGGAAGCCACTTTCCATTTCTCGTTGAAAATATTTCTTATGTATAGGAACTAACAACTTTCATAGACCACTCAGGACATAGACACTAATGTATGCAGTGGTAAATTTCTCTTTTGGCTGAGGATTTTTGCAAGGTTCAAAGGTTATCATTCAGATATGTGCTTTGGTATTAAAAGGATCTGGATCTGTGACCTTGGACAAGTGGTTTATCTTCATGTCCTTGGACAGGTTACTTAACATCACTAATCCTCAGTTTCCCCATCTATAAAATTAAAACATATGGTCTCTTTTATAGGGTTGTTGTCCGGATCTTTTAAAAATGGCAGATGCTTAGAATGGCTAGAACAGAGGATAATAATAACGTGAGAGTTCTAGTTGTTTGAGTTTCAGTTAACTGAGTTTTTACCTACCATCAGTAACTGAGTATTGAGTTAAACTAGAGAAATAACCTCATGATCTTTTGAGTACATAATTTTGAAAGGAAAAGAGAAGCATTAAAACTAATCACTCACTCAAAGGTCAGTGATAAATTCCATATTTAACTTTATTTTAAGGGTCTTGAGTGGCATCAAGTATTGTATTTCTGAAAAAGAAACTCATCTAGGAAAATTTTGTTCAAGTGAACTAAAATTAAGCTTCTCAATTGGTTCATTAACTTCCTTTGATTAAATGTGTTTTGTGTTGAAATTCCAGTATAAGAATAATAAGAATAAATCTTAAGTCAATTTGGGAGTAATTAGGCACCATTAGCAGTTACTGAGAATGCCTCTTTCTTTGTATTAAATGTAGTCCTGTCTTCAGAGGGTTTAACCTTTTTTAAATAGCGCCATTTGGCATTAAGAAAGAAAAAGTGAATCATTAGGAAAATTCAAGCCACCTTATTTTACTTATAATTCTGCATTCACCTTTCTGCTCTTTTAATCCATCTGAGCTCAACTATTCATTCCATTCATTTCCATCCTCTTTAGCTCTTCTTCATGTTTGCCTTATAGATAAAAGACAGAAATACAATAGCATTAATTTTATGTGATGTGTAGATATGCAAATACTTAGGCTTACTTGTCTCCATGACCAGACATCTTACTCTTGAATGTCCACTTTGGGGCACATAAAATGTATCCATCTACCTCATTTATTTATCCCAACAGTCCTTTGTAATGACTGGTTTTTATCCCCATTTTTATCCTTAGAAATGAGAAAGCCTAGATTTTATATCCACTTGAAACTCAGATTTCTTACCCTTCCCCATTATTTAAATAACATGCCATATTTTAAACATAGAAATAAGTGTTGTCCCCTTAGGGCCACACACTTATTCCAGTGAGATTCAAGGACTTTCAACATTTTGACCGTTCTCTTTGGGGACTGTCTTTGCAGCGTATTCTAATGACTCTCAGTGGTGTGAAAGTGTGGTCTTTTAAGAGTGTATTTAATTTTTGGAAATGGCATATAATCTCCAAGAGCCAAGTCTGATGAGCAATAGGGGATGGACCAAACTGAATGGCACTGTTTTCATTCAATGACTAGGTGTGGATCTGAAGGAATGGGTGTGCTTTTCTTGTGTGACTCAGATACTGGCTTTAAAGGCATTTCTCCAGAAGGAATTCCAAAATGTGATGTACTGACAATGAAGAGGCTACCTTTGAAAGATAAAAGCTACTTGGATACTGTACATGCTGACAGTTTTGTAGAATCAAAATAGTCTCATTGCTTTTTAGGCAGGCAGAGTTATTAGAGGGTAAAGGACCAGCCTGTTCCCTAAAGATTTAAGTATCACTGTACTTTCATTGACCACATCTTTGGCACAATGGAGCCTTCAACCACTGGGCAGGAGTCTCTCATTTTGAAAACTCTAGGCCCCACCTACTTAAATAACACTTAGCTTCTCAGTCCCCTTAGTAAGCATTCCTTTAGGATCAAAATGAAGAATGAATTGAATGTCTTACTGATGTAAGAAGCATCTTCATGAAGACAAGTACCTCTATTGATTGGAATGAGGAACGTTGAAAGCTAGGTGAGTTACCTTATTTCTTCCAAAACTGAAGACCTGGTTGCACACAGGTTATATTGTGTGAATAATGATGGTGGCTCAGTTCAGGATCAAGAAATTCATGTCATTGGTAACATTCAACATCCTTTTAATTCCGGGTGGCCACAGTGTTAAAAAGGACTTTTAAACAAGGATCCAGTAACAGAACCATGCTGAAAAATACATAATGGGGTTTAGGAGAAATCATACTCAGGAGTATCAAGGAGTAATCTTGGTTCTGTGGTGTCTCTCTTCTTTGCTACTAAAATGCAGCCAACTCTTGGTGGCAGGGCACAAAGCCCACTTGCACACAGCACAGGGCACAGCAGGACTGGGACAAAGAGAAGGAGGGGAACTGTCAATGCCTTTCTAGAAGGCTGCCAGGTTTCCATACTCTTGTGGAGAAACCCTGATGCCTCTTCTTACAATGCATTGTCTGGCAAGAATGAGCATCCGAAAACGATCTAAGCCTTAGTCATTCATTACACATCATTACAAACCACTGAGTTAAATTTCATTGTCTTTCCTCATACCTTTCTCCTTCGTCTGCCTTTCCAGGTTCATTAAAGGAATTATTTGATAGAAAATAGTATTAAAAGAAACCACAGTCCTTCTATATTTCCCTATTCTCCTCTTTCCCTGCCCCTTCTTCTCTCGGTCTCTCACTTTCACCACCCCTTTTTAGTAAAATCACTAGCATCACCGAGCTTTCTATTTCTGCCTAAGTGTTTGGACCTCTCAACTTTCACATAGGTCCAGAAATACATAAGAAAAGTAACTTTGGTAATGTAACACTTAAGTATAATTTGTTTTTAAAGTTGCTTTTTCTTTTGGCCTTATGTAAGATGTAAAGGTCTTAACAGCTTACAGTCACACTCCCACTTAATTGTCTCCAAGGCAACCAGAATCTACAAGCAACTGGCAGAAGCTGCAGTCACCGGGGAATCTAGGGAAGTCTATACTGCCCAGGAGGCCCACACTCCAGAGCCGGTCACCTAAGTCATCCCCCATAGTGGGAAAGAGGTTGAAGTGGCTGAGAAAAAATTCGTGTATGCTAATTGTAACCATCGGTGGTATTTCAAAGTGATGGGATTCTGTGGCTCTGATCCAATGGCTGGGGTCCATTTTTGTTTTTTGTGCATCTGGAAAGGACGCAAATTGCAAGTTAGTTTAAAGATGCTGCATTTACCAAAAAAAATATGGCACCAATCACCAGCTGTCTTTAAGGAGTCTAGGTTTGGGGAAGTTTTGTTTGTCTATTTAGTAGGGTTGTTGTTTAAAATAAACAGTGGCATGAACTAATGGATAACTGTCAATGTCAAATTTTTCTCTCTTTAAGAAGCAGAAGAGCACATCTTAATCCGCAGGATGAAGGAGACAAAGACAGGGAAATTGGGAAGGGGCAGCATATGAAATACAAGAGATTAGTGCATTCACCTACAGTTTTCTAGGTTCTTCTGAAGCATTCTATGATCTATTCTTGATTCTGTACAAAATTCAGTTTTGTTTTGTTTTTTCTTTTAAGATTATTTATTTATTTATTTGACAGACAGAGATCACAAATAGGCAGAGAGGCAGGCAGAGAGAGAAAAGAAGCAGGCTCCCCATGGAGCAGAGAGCCCAATGCGGGCCTCGATCCCAGGACACTGGGACCATGACCTGAGCTGAAGGCAGAAGCTTTAACCCACTGAGCCAACCCGGCGCCCCCAAAATTCAGTTTTAGTTGGGATGGGGAGGTATCGATTCAGTCTATAGTTGGGGAGCTCTTGGAAGACATCTAGTCTAACTCTTTCCACTGTTGTTTTATTCCTTCATTGTTCTTTCCTTCATTCATTTACGCATCAAACGTTTTTGCATGCTCACTAGATTCAAGGGGCTAGTGATACAAACAGAAGTAAGACTTCGTCCCTTTTGTGAAAGAGTTCACACCGTGGTGGGGGAAGGCAGAGATGGAACAGTGCATTAGCAGACAGAGTAGAAAGTACAGGGACTGAGTCATGTCCAGTGTCCTGAGCGGGTACAACAAGGGAGGATGATCACGTTTGTCGAGTGAGTTTAGATAGTAATAATGCAAAGAGCAGGGGGCAGCATTCCTAATGAAGAAAACAAGGCCTGGAGAGGGGACGTGAGCTACCTATGGTGTGTGTGGAGGGAGAACTGGACACCGTCTTCCCATTAACATGAAGGAATTTGGGGTCACACCACAGCACAGCAGTGACAGGTTGGCCTTGCCCCGGCAAATACTTAAAAATACCCGAACCATTTACTCAAAGAACTCCACAGAAAGAAAAAAAATCACACTCTCCCGTGGAACATGGGATGCTAGAGAGAATGATCCGAGAGAACGATTCAGCGCTCCATCCCCTTTCCTCAGGCTTCTTCTGCTCTGCCCAAGTCATCCAGGACAGCCTGGACTTTGAGTCTTCATGAGCCTCTTTCTAAGTGAGCTGTCACCAGGATTGATGGTCTGGGGGAGGGGGGGCGGTGGGTGGGTGGGTAAACTGAGAGCTTCGATCAATTGGTGCACATGTCACCCTCATCTGGGATTAAGAAGGAATCGACTCTGTTGGGGCAACATGGAGAAGGACCAATTTTATTGCATATGGGGAAAAAAAATCTTCCCTGTCCCCCATTTCCCAACCATGTCACCTTCTGGAAATGTTACCAGAGTTACTTACATGACCAACCTCAAAGGACTCCTATTTAAAGGCTTCATCAGAAGTTTTATTTCACAAGGCTTGAACATTAAGAAAAATAACAATAACAGACCCAATCTGGTGATCTGCTTTAATCATTATTTACTCATAATAAAGGCAAGGGTAAGGAATAATTAGTTCACCTCTTTCCTTGAACATTTAAAGCATATTCGTGAAATAGGATCATATCCTTTTGAGAGGTAAGATATGAATATCAGAGGGAATAAGATGGTGAATGATTTATTTAAGAATATGCAATAAATTAGCAACAGGGAAGGCAATGAAAGAGACTCTCAAGCCAGGATTTAACTTCTTTGGGTCACATACAGAAAGTAAAACAATATTAAAACATACAATTAAAAAGTAAAAGTGCATAAGATATGGAAATGCACGGCACCTGGATGGTTCACTTATTTAAGCATCAAACTCTTGATTTTGGCTCAGGTCATTTTCTCAGGGTCGTGGGATCAAGTCCTAATGGGGCTCCATGGTTGGTGGGAAGTCTGCTTGAAGATTCTCTCTCCCCCTGCCCCCTCCTCCTTCCCCTACATTCTCTCTCTCCCTCTCCCTCTCTCTCTCAAATATAAATAAACAAATCTTTATTTAAAACATATGGAAATGAATGTGTCACCAATCTACATTTTATAGGAGGCCAGTGAGAGGAATATTGTACAAAAGTCTCTTTTTACATACTGTCACTTAAATGGGAATGCTAGCAGTAGAAAATAAAAGATTATGGTAGTATTTATAAGGTTTCCTTCTCATTTTTAAATATTATATGGTAAACACTTTTATTAGGCTTCCTGCATGCTTAAACAGATTTCTAAAACTTCTAAAAGTTGTAAACTCATTGAATCCTTACAGACCTGTTGAGGTACATAACATTATGTCCCTAATCTATAAACATTAAACAAGTTTATTTGAAATTTAAATTTGTTAATAAAGAAAAGAAGCAGTTACACATTGATCTCCCTTAAGTGTTTAAATGGTGTAGACTCATTTCTTCCAATAAAAATGGTTATACTCAAAAACATGTGAAAATTAAGCAAACCACTTTTGAACAACCAAGGGGTCAAAGAAGAAATAAAAAATATCATGAAAATGTAAACACAATATATTAAAACTTATGGCATGCAGCAAAAGCAGCTCTAAAAGGGAAGTTAATAGCAATAAACACATTAAGAAAAAAGAAAGATCTCAAGTAAGCAACCCTACTTTATATCTTAAGGAATTAGAAAACGAAGGATAAATTAACCTCAAAGTTAGTGTGAGGAAGGAAATAATTTTAGAGCAGAAATAAGTGAAGTAGAAATTAGAAAAAATGATAGAAAAGATCAATGAAACTAAGGGTTTTTTTTTTTCAAAAGATAAGCAAAATTGTCAAATCTTTAACTAAACTAAGAACAAAAGAGAGAAGACTTGGATGAAATTATAAATGCAAGAAGAAACACAGAAATACAAGGGATCATAAGAGACTACTATGAAAAATTATTTGCCCACAAAGCAGATAATCTAGAAGAAATGAATAAATTTCTAGAGACATCCGACCTAATAAGACTGAATTGTGAAGAAATAGAAAATCTGAACAGATCAATAACATAAAAAGTAGAAAGACTGAATGAGTAATCCAAAACATTCCAACAAAGAAAAGCCCAAGACCAGATGGCTTCACTACCAAACATTTAAAGAAGAATTAATACCAATCTTTCTCAGACTTTTCCATAAAATTGAAGAGGAGGGCACACTTCTAAACTCATTTTGCAAGGCCATCATTACCCCAAAACCAAAGCTAGATAAAGAGAGCCTGTTTCTCCCTCTCCTTCTATTGCTCTCCCTGCTTGTGCTCTCTCTGTGTCAAATAAATAAAGAAAATCTTCTAAAAAAAAAAGAATGTGAAATATCAGACCATTATCCTTAATGAACATAGATGCAAAAATCATTAACAGAATTCAACAATGTATTTAAAAATAAAAAAATAATTTAAAAATAAAAAATTAAATATATTTTTTTTAAGGGACATATATTATGGTCAAGTTGGATTGATTCTTAGGATGCTTGAAATCCTAAGGATGATTCAAATTTACAAATAAGTCAATGTGACACACAGCATTAACAGAATAAAGGTTAAAATCATATGACTATCTTAAGAGATGCAGAAAAAGCATTTGACAAAATTTAGCACCCTTTCATGGTTAAAAAAAAAAAAAATCTCTCAACAATGAGAGTTAACTCTCGACTCTAAAATTATACTCAGTGGTGAAAAGGTAAAAGCTTTTTCCTCTAAGATCAGGAATAAGATACGGATGCTCACTCTCAATACTTCATTCAACGTACTATTAAAAGTCCTAGCCAGAGGGGGGCCTGGATGGCTCTGTTGCTAAGCATCTGCCTCAGCTCGGGTCATGATCCCAGGTTTCTGGAATGGAGCCCTGAGTCAGAAATCCCTGCTCAGTGGGGAGCCTGTTTCTCCCTCTCACACACCACCCCCCGCTTGTGTTCTCTTACTCTCACTCTCTCTCTTTGTCAAATAAATAAATAAGATCTTTTAAAAAAAAGTCCTAGCCAGACCAGTTAGGGGTTGGAGGAGAAATACAAGGCATCCAAATCGGAGAGGAAGAAGTAAAACTGTCTCTGTCCGTAGATATGATTTTATATAGAGAAAACCCTAAAGACTCTACCAAAAGCTATTAGAACTAATTAATGAATTCAATAAAATTGCAGGATACAAAGTCAATGCACAAAAATCAGTTGCATTTCTATATACTAACAATGAGGTATTTAAAAAATAAAGAAAACAATCCCATTTGCAAAAGCACTGAAACAGTAAAATATTTAGGAATAAATTTAACCAAGGATGTAAAAGCTCTGTACACTTAAAATTATAAAATGTTGATGAAAGAAATAAAAATAGACACAAATAAATGGAAATATATCCCATACTCATAGAATGGATGAATTAGTATTGTTAAAACGTCCATTCTACCCAAAACATTCTATAGATTCAGTGTAATCCCTATCAAAATTCCAACAGCAATTTTTACAGAAATAGAAAAAATAATTACCGAAATAGAAAAAAAAATTACATGGAACCACAATAGTTCCTGAGTAGCCAAAGAAATCTTAAGCACAAAGAGTGAAGCTGGAGGCATCACATGTTCCTGATTTTAAATTATGTTGCAAAGCTACAATAGTCAAAACAATATGGCACTGTCATTAAAAACAGACACAGAGACCAATGGAACAGAATAGAAAAACCCAGAAATAAACCCCACAAATATGGTTCACTAATATTCAACAAGAAACCAAGAACACACAATAGGAAAAGGAGTTTCTTCAGTAAATGTTGTTGGGAAAATTAGATATCCACATTCAAAAGAATAAAATTGGACCCTTATCTAATACCATACACGAGGATCAATTGCAAATGAATTAAAGACTTAAACTTAAGACCTGAAGCCATAAACCCCACAGAAGCAAACAAAAGGGGAAAATTTCTTGGCATTGGTCTTAGCGATGATTTTTGGCTACAACTCCAAAAGCAAAACAAAACAAAACAAAACAAAACAAAAAAAACAAAAATAAACAAGTGGGATTGTATCACATTAAACAGCTTCTGCAAGGTTAATCAATAAAAGGAAAAACAATCTATGGAATGGGAGAAAACATTTGCAAACCATATATGTGATAAGAGGATAATCTCCAAAGTACACAAAGAATTCATACAACTCAACAGCAAATAACCCAATGAAAAATGGTCAAAACCTGAACAGACATTTCTCTAGAGAAGACAATACAGAAATTTCCAACAGAAATGTGAAGAGGTGCTCAACCTCACTCATCATCTGGATACTAAAATCAAAATCTCCACCTGCCACGGTGTGCTCTTATTAAAAACAACAACAACAAAAGATAACAAATGTTGGCGAGGATGTGGAGAAAAGGGAATCCTGTACACTGCTGGTGGGAATGTCAATCAGTACAGACATCACAGAAAGCAGTATGGAGGTTCATCAAAAATTAAAAATAGGACTACCCCAGGACCCAACAATGTCATGCCTGGTTATAGATCCAAAGGAAACAAAACTAGCATCTCAAAGAGATACACACATTCTATTGCAACAGTATTCACAAAAGCCAAGACATAGAAACAACAACTTACTTGTCCATTGACAAATGAATGGATGAAGAAAATGTGGTGTATACATTCAATGGAATATTATTCAGCTTTTTTAAAAAGGAAGGAAATATTGCCATCTGCAATGAGACAGATGACCTTGGAGGCATTATGCTGAAGGAAAGTAAGCCAGACACAGAACGACAAGCACTATGTGATACCACCTATATAAGGAATCGAAATAGTCGAACTCACTGAAGCAAAGAGAAGAAGGGTGGTTTTTCAAGAAGACGGAAATGGGGAGGTGATGGTTAAAGTGTGCAAAGTTTCAGCTTTGTAAGATAAATATGTTTTGGAAATCCACTATAGGCGTAGTGCCTAGCGCTCCAATCCGGTATACTTAAAATTTGCCAAGACAGGAGATTTTATATTACGTGTTCTTACCACCAAACAGCAACAACAATAGCAATAATAATAAAGAGGAAACTTTGGGAATTGATGTTTATGTTTATGCCCTTGATGGTAGTGATGGTTTCATAGACATATCCCCAAACTCCTCAAGTTGTGTACAATTAAATATGTACAGCTTTGTATGCCAATCATAACTCCAGAATTCTTTTTTTTTAATTATGTTAAAGATTTTATTTATTCATTTGTCAGAGAGATAGAGAGAGAGCACACACAGACAGGGGGAGCACCAGAGAGAGGGAGAAGCAGGCTCCCTGCTGAGCAAGGAGCCCCATATGGGACTCGATTCCAGGTCCCTGGACTATGACCTGACCTGAAGGCAGACCCTTAACTGACTGAGCCGCCCAGGTGTCCCTGGAAGTCTTTTAAAAAACAAACCTATATTGCTTTCACAATAATAACAGGTAAAAGAAACTGACGAAGAAAACTAGCCCATTTCCAATTTTCTGGGAAATCAGTATCTATGGTCCAAGACCCTGACTCATCTCCAACCTTGTCCTTCTGTGTGACAATGAAAATGAATAATCTTTGGCTTTTGGAAGTAACCTGGTAACTGCCACATAATTACAGACTACGAATCAGGGGCAAAGTGAACCTGGGATCTCAATACTTCCGCTGTCGTTTTGGCTACTTTGAGTTGCGTGAAGGAGGAAGACCGATGGATCCAATTACCAAGGCAGACAGAGTGTGGACGCGCAGTGCCCGGTTCGCGCCGTAACTGGTGATCACACCTCAGTAGAACCTTGCAACACTTCTTGTAATCCCAGCTGGGCCTCCCCTGAGCAGAGGCAGCAATTATGTGTAGTGCTTTTCAGAGGTAAACAAATGTTCTTGGGGGACTGACTTAGAATCAGCCAAGTCATTTCATTTATGGCTTGCATCAAATTGGAATAAAGGTCTCTGATCAGGGAAACTTAGCATATTCATTTACTATCTCAGCAAGTGTTTTTAGAACTCAGGTACATTTTTTCTTTTCCTTCAAGTGATGACTGTACAGCATATTTAAGACTCAGAAAGCACTTTAGAAATGATTGTATCTTAAAAATAACTCTACATCGCCTTTCGTACTTAGCTCAAGTACACCGTTGTGCATTTGGTTATTTTCCATTGCTATTATTTCTTCTGACCCAGTGCCATGTGCCTGGAAAGGGACAACATAGAAAATTTTGTTTTTATGGGAACTTTGGAGGTACCATAGTGCTTCTCTATCTTTCTGATTCTATCTCTTATAAACTATGCTTCAGCAAATGCTTTAAAATGAGAGGATCATACCAAAAAAAAAAAAAAAAAACTAGTGAAAAGACAAGATAGAGCTCCATATAGAATGAATTAAAAACCATAATATCATGACTTTCAGCCATTGGTTAGTGAGAAACAGAAGCTGTGACTATGAATGGACAAATGTGGAAAATGTGGCCTACGTCCCAAACCTGCATGGCCTGTGGTATGCTTGTCCCACTCAAAAGTCTGTAAGACCACCGTCCGCTTAAGAGCTGTGGGCAGGATTTCAGTTCAAAACACAGAGAATTGCTAGGCACTCTGGGGTGTGGAAACAAGTTAAGTGAAATGCTTAAGAAGAGGCGTCCAAGCTGGTTTGGGAAACAAAATAATGTGCAGGAAAACAATTCAAATTATTAGGCCTGCAGACTGTGACTGGGTACGAAGCTGTGAATTTAAGTAGCAAGTGGTCAAAGAAAGTTCCCTGCGGGTCTGAGGACCTCAAGGAGTCCTTGCAGAGAAGGGAAATTGGGACTCCTCCATGGAGGAGTTAGGAATTGTGTTAGGACTGAAGGATTTGGCTTCAGCCTCAAATTCTGCTTCTTTCTCATTCTCGCTGCATAACCTTGGACAAGTTTATTTGATTGACTTTCACAAATAGTCATAAAACATTCCGTATGTAGCAGACATTGTTCCAAGTGCTTTGTAATTACTCATTTAAGCCTTATAATAATTCCATGAAGTAGTCACTATTATCCTCATTTTTACTGTAGAGGAAACAGGAACAGGGAGGTTAAGTAACTTGCCCAAGACCACACAGCTAATAAGGGGCAGAGTCAAGATCCAAACCTAGGTAGTTCAGCTGCTACACTATGCTCCAATCTGCCTAGCTTTTCTGATGATCTGTTTTCTCATTTATAAAAAAAATAGAAAAATAATTCCTTTTGGCCTTTTCGTGAGCAAGAAATTAGAAAAGGTCAGTAAAAGTACCCGGTGCACAGAAGACACTCGATAAACAGCTGCTGCCTCTCTTAATTTCCTCTTGCTTTGAAACTCAGCTTTTTGCTGGCTCTTGGAATGAATCCTGCCATGGATCTTCTACCCCTGCTTTGATTCTCTAGTGCCCATCACTATATCCCACTTATTTTTTTGAGTACTTCCTTAGTACATGTTACCCTATGCAGGAGGTCAATAGAACACTTCCCGGTCGGCCACCATAGAGCCATACCTAGTTGTGTTCAAGACCACACATCTGGGAAGCAGTTGGAGACTTCTGTTGATTGTGTGCCTGGCCTGGTGCTATATGGGATGTATGACAGGTGAAAAGAAAGGGAAAATGCAACAGGCCAGAGAGGGTGGGGAGGACAGCAGGGGTGGGGGTTTTAGGGTTAGGGTTAGTCCTCAGTAGCCATCAGGCTGGCCCTAGGTGCCCCTTCTCTCTTCCTTCCCTCTTAATGCCATCTGCTGCTTTTTGGGGCCAGCTTCTGGAAGCTAAGTAACCTGATAAAAGTAATCTGTGCTAAAGTGTTCATTCAGCTAGCAGGTTAATGTGTTATTCTATCTAGGTAATTTGTTCATTCTGAGAGGGGTTTTTTGAAGACATTAAGCATGATGGCAGAAAATTTCACTCACTGCAGCCCAGTGAGGGAGAGAGTGCCTCCCACGACCCAGGCTTTCACGATGAGCTTCATTCTGGTTTCTGTGGTCATTTGCAAAGTCTCCCTGGTGCCAAAGCCGCTGTCGTACGTTTTTTTTTTTATGTCCCACCCCTGCCAAGAATGGCTCAAAGAGGAAACGCATGATCCTCCTAGGCGTCCTCCCTGGACCCAGGAAGAAAATTCTCCTGATCGCAAGAACAGCTGAGAAATGGGCTATTTGGACAGTGATGAAAACAGTCTGCACTCACGATCTGGTAGGCAGCGTTCTTGTTAAATTCTCACCACAAACCCCGTGAAGTAGGTACCATCCTGGTCCCTTTTCAAATGAAGAAATCGGGACACAGAGAGGGTAAGTAACCGGCTCAAGGTCACACTTCACACTCGTGGTAAGTGAAAACAGGCAGTGTAGCTCTAGGATCTGTGCCCTTAAGCACTATACTATACGCCTCGGTACCTCAGGTTCAAGTCCCCTCTTCCCACGGAGCGTCGGCAGATAGACTAGACCCAGTCATCGGCTCACAGAGACTCACCAGCGGGGCACACACTCTCGTCCCACATCCAGGATATTGCAGCCGTACCCCCGCTTAGCAGAGCACACACAGAAGTGCTGTGACGCTCCGACGTTGCTAATAGGAGCCTAAGCTACTCTTGAGCTGATAGCACCTTTTTCCTTCTTCCGGGTATCAATCTGTGTTGCACAAGAGTGATGAGGAACTACCTCGAAAACCCGCCCTTGTCCCCTCTACCCCAAAATGGGAAGGAATGCCTCACCCATGTGGCTGCTCTGAAGGTTTGATAAGGAACACCTGAAGGGTGACTAATCCTATTTTCTAAAAGGAAAACTAAGATTTGCCAAATTAACCCTTCCACAAGACTACAGACAAGCCCGTCTCTTCTATGTTCCCAATCTGCCATCTGAATTTCTGCCTCTGAGCCAGTGACCTTCTCTCACTAATGGGGCACTTGCTATGTGCCAGGCACTGTAAGTGGTTTCAAAATCTTGTCATATTTAATCCTACCATATACACTATAAGGAAGATTCTAGAATTACCTGCATTTTTATATAGGAGGAAACGGGGAGAGATTAAATGACTCGCCCAAGGTCATTACATGACCAATAGACAATTTTTAGTTTCTTGCACTTTCTCAGCATTGGTTCATTACCCTTCAGTTTCTTCTCTGGTTCTGTGATTAAGGGTACCTATTCATTACCCAAATTACATTCACAATATCATAAGTGCAAAAGATAATGAGATCATAATTATTATACCAACGTGTTGCATGGAACTTAGAGCATGTTTTGGCATGACTAAAAGTCAAATATTTGAAAATGTGGCAATTGGAATAGCAAGGGTTTCCTATACATGCAAACAGGTATCTTTTACATTAATGTTCGTTGTTCCTTCTGTGGTAACAAATCTAATGGAATTAGGATATAAGTGCTTTCCACTTGACATAGTTTAGGGCCTTGCAGAAGCGTTCGATTTGGCCTTGGCCATGCATAAATAATTAAAACACAATCCAATCCAGGTGCCTTTTTAAAATAATGAATTCAGCTCATCCACTTTTAAAAGGAACAAGAGCAGTGTTTTCTTCAATAGATAAATACATTTCTGTCTGATATTTTAACCATTCCAAGAACAGAAGCACAAATAGAGCTCAGGCTAAAAAGAAGAAAAGTGGAGTAAGGGGGCTGATGAGCGAGAAGAGAGAGAGAGAGCTGGGAGAGAGAAAAGAGCCACAGAAATATTCATGCACCAGAAAAGAGCAGTTGTTGAGAAATGCAAGGGAAGATAGAAATAAATGGCAGAAGGTGAGAGAAATAGAAGTAGTTTATTTGAGAGGTCTAATTCTCACACTGAAATAATTATTTCTCCAGTTTAATAGTGTTTTATTAGACAGATTGCCAAAATTTAAAAGAAAATCTTTTAAATGTCCCAAGCATTAGCTTAAAAAAAAAAAAAAAACCTAGATACAAATCTTTGGGCTCTCCAGATCATTATCCTTATGAATACTCATGGATGCAATCAATGGGAAAATATAATTTTGCATCCTAACCTTTCATTAGTGTTATTTCCTGTACAATTTTCTGTTTTTCTACAGTGTTCAAATAATTTCGCTGCATTAATATATAATAAATAGCTCAATCATTCCCCTATTATTGGATATTTAGGTTGTTTTAAGGCTTTTTGATATTAAAACGAAGGCTGCTCTTTTCTTCTTCTTTTGAATAATTCTGTTAGGATAATTTCCCAGAATTGGGCTCCTTGGTTTGAGGACTACGAACATTTTTATGATTCTTGACCCATTTTAAAATGCCATCAGCTACTTGAGTGACTCTTTTCTTCCAGAGCCTGTACAGTTTCAGGTTTTGTAAAATTATTTTGGCCATGGCCTCAAGTACCGAATGATGCCTCCTAGATGGAACTGCATCTATTTCTTCTAGGGAGATGATACTCTTTGACCCTTTGTTCCATTGGGATCTGGTAATGGTCTTGAAATGATAGCACCTTTGTATATAGTTTGGATGCTATTCATTTATCCAGCATCATCTTAGCATTTCCACCACTTAATCTTAGTTTTGATAATAGTTTTACATTTTTGTCTTATGTTGTGCTCTCTGACCAGTCTTCCCTTCGCAATGTTTTCTATCACTACAAAACTTTAAAAATTCCTATATTTGGGGCGCCTGGGTGGCTCAGTGGGTTAAGCCTCTGCCTTCGGCTCAGGTCATGGTCTGAGTCCTGGGATTGATCTCCTCATCAGGCTGTCTGCTCAGCAGGGAGCCTGCTTCCCCCTCTCTCTCTGCTTGCCTCTCTGCCTGCTTGTGATCTCTCTGTCAAATAAATAAAATCTTTTTAAAAAATTCCTATAGTTGAGTTATACACTCTAATCTATGGTTAGTTTTTTAAAGTTTTGTTTAAATATTTAGTTTTTTATTCAGGCAGAAAGAATCATTACATATGGTAAGAGATAAAGGCTTACGTTATTTTCTCTCCATATTTACCACCAGTTACCCCAGGTGAATTTACTAAATAATCAGTGCTTTCCCCCATTGTTTTGTTAGGCTTTGTTCATCAAACATTCAGTTCTTCTGCGTGTTGCAGCCTTTTCCTGGTCTTACCATGGCCTTTACTGATGGATATTTCTGATTTGTGTTGGAATTCTGCCATTTTAACTGGTGTTAATTCTACTCTTTGCTACTTCTGCTAGACATGGCTTTCACTAGGATAGTCATGTGCAGTTGTTACTGAAAATTAATGTGGTAATGTTTTTGAAATAAGAGATGTCTTCATTTGAATTGTTTGCATCTATAAATCAACCAGTGAAGAAGTATCAGCTTCATACTACTGCCCCCCCATTCAGAAATGGAGTGTGACTTTACTTACTCATGTTTTTCCTGATTTCTGCAATGATGATGTCATATTATGTCTTTTTCTCACATCCTTATGTATACTGACTTTTTCCCCAAATACTTCAATGTTTTTGCTTTATTATAAATGTGTTACTTCTCCTTTTTGTTGGCCTATTGATAGATATTTCCAAGATTACTTATCTTGTGTTTTGTGAACTCTGTATCCCTGTCTAAAGGCTTCAAGTTAAGTATGTGGCTTTTCTAGGTATATTCTAATGTTGTCTAAAATGTTCTCTATCTTTAATTTCTTCCTTTCCAATATTTGTGTCTAATTTGTTTTCATACCTTATTACCAAAATAAGAATTTCTCAGAAACACTGAACTTATAATTGAATAAAAGCTCCTTTGTTTTGGTCCTGTTTTTATAGGGACTGGCTTTGTTTTTCCAATTGGTAGGAGATTAGTTCTTTCCTTTTTGAATTTACATTCTTTTTTTTTTTTTTAAAGATTTTATTTATTTGACAGAGAGAGATCACAAGTAGGCAGAGAGGCAGGCAGAGAGAGAGAGAGGAGGAAGCAGGCTCCCTGCCGAGCAGAGAGCCAGATGTGGGACTCAATCCTGGGATGCGAGATCATGACCTGAGCCAAAGGCAGCGGCTTAACCCACTGAGACACCCTGGTGCCCCTGAATTTACATTCTTTATGACGTTAAGAAGGCAGTTCACTATTGCTGTACTTAAAAGATGTTGACCATAAAAAAGAAGCTGGATTTTTATCAAATACCTTTTTTGCATTGACTGAGATGGTCATGGAGTTTTTGCCATAATATTGATTTTTAAAGATACATTTATTTATCTGAGGCAGGAAGGACAGGCAGAGAGGGAGAGAGAATCTCAAGCAGACTCTCCGCTGAGTGCAGAGCCCGGCATCTTGATCTCAGGACCCCAAGGTCATGACCTGAGCCAAAACCAAGAGGCTGACGCTCAACCAACTGAGCCACCCAGGCGGCCCCATAATACTGACTTTTGGTGGAAGTCGTCTGTACATTCCTGGGATAAACAATACTCGATCCAGGCTTAAATTTATTTTAATAAGTTGCCGTATTTTAGAAGAAGCATTTTGTTTAAAACGTCCACATTTCTTGGATTGTCTAAACCTTTCTGACAACCCAATTCTGCTTTCCACCCACCCTGCCCACCGTTTATAAGTCGGAACATTTGAATGAATCCCAAACCCCGATTTCCCAACTCCAAATGAAAAAGATCTCCAGAAATGGATGAATAATCGATGTCTTGTAGCTATTCACCCTTCCCCCTTAAATGGCCAAAGGTTTCTGTGTGGAGTGACCACAAATGCTGGCGTGAGGCTTCAGCTGGTCGAGACATTGCAAGAACAGAGCAGCAGCAAAGGGGCTCAGCTATTTGCTATTAGTACTAAGCTGGCGAGCATAATTCTACAGGTTCAAAAGAGGAGGGAGATCCTTCACCTTCTGGGCATAGCATGACTCTGCCCGAATGTCCAATAGTTTCCACTGACAATCTTTTAAAGGGAATAATAAATAAGTTCTATGCCTTGACAGAATTGAAAGGGCCATTTTGGTAGGATAGATGGAGAGTTCAAGAACCCCACCGATCCAGCATCTTCGGAAACACAGCAACATTCCTTAGGTTGTGGATTATACCAATCCTTCTGTTACTAAGCCGTTATGTAAATTTGAGAATTCTTTCCCGCCTCGAAGTTAATGACATTTATTGGGAAGAATGTGTCACTCGAGAGGCTGCTATCTCCTATTCTGGAGTTTTAGCCTTACATCTGTCTGTGTAAACATCCGTTACTTGATGCTCAAGCATTAAGACGTAGTGAGAGCACAGGAGCGTGTTCCCTGAGTGTATTTAAATGTTTGCTTTACACACCTCTGTTTGACTGGCTGGGGCAGAGGTACAGGACTGAAAATTTAAATCCAGGTGTTGGGAGGTGCTTACCACTGAAGATCTCCCAGGAGTAGTGGTTCCGAGACTAGCCCAAAATGCAACGGGGAAGCAAAGGAAAGAATTCAGAGATTAGGGGCTCGTGGGTGGCTCAGTCCATTGAGCATCTGCCTTCGGCTCAGGTCATGATCCCAGGGTCCTGGGATGGAGTCCTGCATTGTACTGGACTCCCTGCTTAGCGGGGAGCCTGCTTCTTCCTCTGCCTGCCACTCCCCCTCCCTGTGGGCGCTCTCTCTCTCTGACAAACGAATAAATAAAATCTTTAAAAAAGAAAACGAATTCAGAGACTATAATGTATATACATTAAGAAGTCATCTTGTTCTCAGTGAGTGCACAACTTGATTGTTCCCAGGTCCTGCCCCCAATCATGCCTAAGGGGGAAGAAAAGAAATGTTGGGTAGCTCTAACTACTAAAGTGGAATGTAATTCCCAAGGTGAGTCCACCCTAAAGAGCAAATAAGCCCTTTTATAGTGCTGAGGGGAGGCGACAGCAATTTCCCACTGTCTTGTCTTTGAGAACACTCCCCAGGGGCCCGGTGACATGGAAATTTGCCTAGCTTCATTTACGGGGAGATGCACCAGCCTGGGAACAAGGAGGACAATTTAAGGGGCTAAAATTTGTTTACAAGGCTGTCTTCCTCTCCAGTCTATCCTCTCCAGAGAGAATAATAAAGTCTCATTCGCAACTTGTGCTGGTCAGACACAGCCAGCAAAAGAATAGGTCGAAGCTATGCTATCCCTAGAGCTAGCAAATTGACCTACTTATGACCTTACACATTTATAATAAGACAATTATGTCACCAGTGCAGCAACAATAAAATCGAGCCAGCTTGTGTGGGATCAGGGAAACCTGGAGTGCCCCACAGGAGATGTGGTTTGCAGTGGTGGACAGAGGTAAATGCACCTGCGTTGACCCGGGTTACGTTCAGTATAAAGACTACTTTGTTGACTCACTGTGATAACAGTTCCTCATTTGTTACATCACTGGGTATAAAATTATATAAGTCAGCCTTGCCCTTCTCTCCAGACTACTGTGGTAGCCAACACCTCCTACTTTTAGTTATGGTAGTTCCTGGACTGCCAAAGCCACTTCCTACAGGGCAGCCAAGTTATTTGCAAAATAACTAGTTATTTTCAAAGAAGTAGAAACTCCTGCCTTCTGTTTGACTTATGCTAGGATTCTACCCATGACTACCAAAGTATCAGACACTGTCCCGGCACATTGTACAGTAACTTTCACAGGGCTTGCCAAATGCCTTGGGGGGAGGGGAGCCTCAATTATTTAAAGGGCCGTTTGTGCCAGGGTTCTCCTTTCAACCATTAGGATCCCGCTCCTACTATTATCTGGCATTTAACAAACAGACATTGATTTCTTGCCTAAAGTTAGCTGGGCGATTCTACTGGGTTCAGTCCCCAGAACTAAAAAAATAGAATTAGCCTGAGAATTCACTCCGCTCCTCAACCTAACTGCAACTTCCACGGCTCCTGTGATGTTTTTCTACACTTTCTGGAGCGCACGTAGATCTCTGTATTGGGGTGAAGCAGTTCATGGCAGGAGAGCAGCCCATGAATTGCTATGAGCTCGTCACCGAGGCTCTCGCATATGCGTATGTTATCAACTACAATTGTCCTCATAAAATTAAATAAAAGCACGCGTTTATTATTGTGGCGCTCCAATTAAGGGACAGCTGGTGTTCCTATTACACTTGCATTAGATCGAAACTGGTAATTTAGCTGCCCAGATGCACGTTTTTTAATCAAAATATAAAATTTCATCGGCTTTGTCCATTTCCCCTTCACAAGTATCTGGGACCCTACCTTAGGGCTCTCGCTAGCCTTCAAACTCCGTCGAAGAAGGGGAGCTATTGGCACGGATCAGCCTTTCCCGGTCTGGGGTTCTAAAAGGGAAATAAAGGATTGGGGTTTTTATAGAAGGGAAGTCCCACGAAGGCAGCTGGTGAGTAAGTATTTATTTATTTATTTATTGGCCTTCAGTGAGCCGACACATTTATTGACTAAGGTCATTTTTGGAATTACCCGTCTCACTTTGCCCGTATCTGCAGTGACTCTAAGCATACAGATGTGAAGCACACTGCACTTCTCCTGGGCACTCCAGTTTCTGAAGCTCCAGAAACTTTGCCGCCTCCCTGCCCCCTCGCCGGGGATGTGTGCGAGCTCGGTTTGTTTTCGCTTTTGTAAAACCTGAGCGTTATGATTTGTCCTCCGTTCCCTTAATAAAGAAACGACAAAGAGCGTTTGCAGCGGGGGCTGGGCCGCGGGGCTTGGGGGGCGAGGCGCCACACCCCCTGAGAATAAAGCCCGCGCGGCGCTCTCGGAGAACCACGCACGAATGAACGGAGCACACAAAGAATACGTTTGGGGAGCGAGCGGCGCCCTGCAGGAAGAAAGTGCCCGCACTCGGCGCGGGAGCGCGACTTTTGGCGCTCTTTGGGAGCGGCGGGAAGAAGGCGGAGGACAGGCGCCGGTGGGCGCGGGAGCGGGGGCGCCCGCCGCCTGACTGCCACCGGGTCCGCAGCGGCCAGCCGGGGGCCAGGAGCCGCGCGCGACCGGCCAGGTGAGGTTGGCGGCGCCGGCGGAGCGGGGCGCGCGGGCGCTACCTGGCCGGGCGGGGCGGGGCCGGGCTGCCGAGGGCCGGCCCCGCGCTCCCACCGCCCGCGCGCCCGTCCACCGGCCCGCGGAGTTGCGCGCGAGTTGCCGTTCGGGCGGCCGATGCCCCCTACCCCCCGCCAGCGGCGCGGCCGCCGCGGCGCGTCCCGCTGGCCGGGCGCGGGGCGCGGGACACCGAGGGGGGCGCGGGGGGGGGGCGGGTGGAGGAGGACCGGCGGCGGCGGCGGCGGCGGCTGCGGCGGCGGCGGGCTCGGCCGGGCGGGGTTGGGGCCGGGGTTGCCATGGCAGCCAGCTAGCCCGGGCGGGAGCCCCACGCCCGCCGCCGTGAGGGAGCCGGGAGCTCCGAGGTGTGCTCCGCGCGCGGACTGAACCAAGAGCCCGGGTGGCGGAGGGGCGGGGGGTGGCCGGGGCCGGGCCGGGCCGGGCCGGGCCGGGCGCCCCCTGTGCCCCAGCGCGCCAGCCTGCCCCGGCTTGGGACCCCTCCTCACCGACCCCCTGCGCTGGGGAGCCAAAGAAAGTCTCCCAGCCTCGGGGGCCTGAAGGGAGGTTCGCGGGAGCCCGGGAGCTGGGAAAAGCGGGGTGGGGGGAGCGCAGGGATCGCCGCCTCCGTCCGGGAGTCCCCGTGCGCGTGTCTCTCGCCTTGACGTTTTACACCCCACAGCGGCGACTCGGAGCAGGGTTGCACGTCCCAGCCATGAAGTACTGTAGGTGGGGCGGGCTTTAATTTGCTTATATCTAATGATTTCAGGAGGCTTGCTTTAAAATGGCGGCATTCAGTACGCACCCCTGCTAAAGGCTCTCCCGGCTCCGGGGCCACCTCGCGCAGCGCTGCTTTTGCTTCTGCCTCTAACAGATGGCATGTGCCGCTGTCGCTGCTGCTGCCCCCGCCACTGCCGCGGATAGCAGGACCCCTTAGCCCCTGGGTTTGCGCTCGCAGCAGAAGGTAAGGCTGGAGAGGAGTTGGAGTTTGTGAGAGTGGCTGCCTTCCTAGGACGCCCCCGAAAGCAAACGCCTTTTTAAACTTTAGTTTTTCAAGTGGCAAGTAGAAGGAAAAGTAATCCTGCAACTTTGTTGCAATTTTAGGGCCTTGATCTTTCTTCTTCCCGTTCTGCCGTTTTTCCTTTTTTCTACCTTTTCCTGCATGTTCTTCTTCCTTTATATATATATATATATATATATATATATATATATATATATATTTGTGATTTAAAGGAATTTCTTGCGTGGCATATCATCAGCAAATGCTTTTTAACGACTAATTTCCCCATGCGCCGTCGTGAGCAGCGCCACAGCTTCCTTGCAGAACCGTGTCTTTTCCCGCCATGGATGGGCACATTACTACCGGCATCTGAAGGGCATGAGGATAGATCTTAGGAGACTGGTAAAAGGGGGACTTTATTTTTAGCACTCACACACCTTTTATGGTAAGGAAACGCCATTAAATCAAGAGGAGTAACGAAACTTAACATTCAGGTGATTGATTAGTGCGGTATTAACATTACTGTAGTGGACCTACTGTGTGCTTTTCTGACTACTGTCTTTTTTTTTTTAATTTTTTTAAAGATTTTATTTATTTATTTTTCAGAGAGAGAGAGAGAGAGAAAGAGCACAGGCAGACAGAGTGGCAGAGGGAGAAGCAGGCTCCCTACAGAACAAGGAGCCCGATGTGGGACTCGATCCCAGGACGCTGGGATCATGACCTGAGCCGAAGGCGTCCCTGACTACTGTCTTTTGATTGATATGTATAGCTACAACAGTGAGAATGAACTTATTGCATTGCTGTAATTAAGATAGTGTGTTTTAGAGAAGTTCTTTTTTCCTAGATGTTCCTGAATTGCTTAATTGGGCTCGGATCCCCACATGTGGGATGAAGTCTATGATTAGGAGCTGGTATCCTAGCTCTATGCAGGTATTAACTCCACAGGAAAGTATCAATTAAAACTATTAAAAAGTATCAATTAAATTATTGCAAGATTTACTTTTGAATTGACTGTTATTTTTTCACTGTGTTGACTGGTTTAATGGATAAGTCTGGGTGATTACTGATGTAATGGTTGGAAAGCAGACTCTTGAAATAGCCATGCAGGTGACTAAGCATCCTTAATACAATTCATCCAAGGTTTTTGTTTTTTTTTTTCCCCTCTGATAAAAGGCATATTGACAGGCTTACCAGAGACCTCAGAATTTTCTGATTATATTCATATTTTGTATTTTCCTTTTTGCCTATGCAAATGTTTAAATACTTTTTAAAGTTGTTTTTAAATTTTTTTCCCCATTATGCAGTACCTTTGGGAGGTGCTTTGATGTTTATGGAAACTTCCCTAAACATAGTATAAAAGGGCTTTTGCCCATAGCCAGCTGGTATTATTCTGCCTCTGTCCACCTTTTACATCTCTCCAAGCAGTAGAATCCACTTGCCTGGCAGACTCTCCCGCTATTAAATTTAGCCAGCTTCTGGGAAGGGGCAAAAGAGATTGTTTTGCACCTATTAAAGAGCAATGCAGTTTTCCTGCCCAAGTGCTGCAGTGTGTCTAGAAAGGAAGAACTGAACTGTTTACAATGAAATTTACTATATAATAAATTTTGTATCAGTGTTTGCAGATCATTGTTGAGAAAAGTGTGTGGGAGATTCATTGCTCCAGGTCGGAAAGGAGAGCTCCCACAGGTAGAGCAAATAGATAGCTCCATCCTGTGTCCCACCTGCCCGGGGAAGGGGGTTGAGGGTGACCACAACCAACTTCTCCTATTTTTCGTGCTTAGAGACTTAGACCCGAATTCAACAAACTTGGCTTCCTGATGAGCTGCCTTGTTGCCGAATGACTTTGGACCAAATGCATCCTTTAAAACAACAACAACAACAACAGTGCAAACACTAAACCTTGGGGCCAGAATAGACCAGCTAAACCAGTATCAGAGGCATTAGGAGGAAATTTCATCAGTTAGCATTCTGCAGCTTTATACAGTGATGAGATGGGAGACCGTGTGTGAAAACATCAGTGAAGGGGTTTGCCAGAAAAAAAAATATTTGGAGAGAGAATTGATACAGTGCGAGGCTAGAGGTGGTGAGTGCATGTTTTGCTCTACTTCTGAGAGCTACTTCATTTCTCTAATTTCCTTTGCTGCTTTAAGCACTCATAATGATTCCCAGGACTATTATAAAGTACCCTCCCTCCTCCCCCGCAACTGTCTACTGCACGCATTTGACAACAGCTGCTTTTTCAGGGGGATAAAAACCTGTGATTATGAGCTGGTATCCTAAGTATCTTTGGTATTCCCTTGTGCCCACCCTTTACCTAAGCAAAGCCTCACACAGAGTAGATACTTAAGAGATACTGAATCAAAAAGAATGAATCATTTGTAAACTCACAAAGGAGCAGATTCGGTGCCCAGCTTTTAATTGCAACAGTATATTTTGGTGTACTTGCAGGAACCAAAAAATTTGGTAAAGTAGATGATGAGAGGGTCTGCGTTCTGTTTGCTTCTCGCTGAAGCTCAATATTGCATTTTGATTCCCTGATATAATGAAGGTAACTAAGGTGCACACAGAGCACTTGGCCTTCTGCGGAAGTACCTTAGAGGTGTAATTCATTTTTCTGACCAGTAGGTGTTTGATTATTGGCCCAGCTCTACAGTAGGAAAAAGTAACCACAAAGGCTTGGTGGGGGGTGGGGGGGAGGTTTTGTCTTTAGAGGCTCTACTGCACTGCACGTGCTGAAACAGTGACAGTCTCTTGGCTGCTGTGCAGATGCTGACAGTGTAGTCTGAAATTCAGTTTTGCTCTCTACCCAGTTGTCTTTAGATGTGGGATGGAGGGGATGAGAGGAAGGGGGCAAGAAGCCATTGAGTGACGAAGATTTTCATTCCTAAAATCGCGGGTTGCTCCTACTTAGTAGCACAAGACATTCAGGAAGGGGGTGGGATTTTTCTTTTGAAAATAAATAACGTTGTCTGATAGGATGGCAAACAGGGACTGGGGCACAGCAGACAAGAGTAAGTTACGATACGTGTTTGACAAGTAATCTTATCATGTAATTAAAGGTAGATCATGGTCACTGCCATGTTAAGACTATCAAGTGTCTGAAAGAGCACAAGGCTGCGGTCACCTTTCCTTCTTCAGAGTTCTTCCGTGCGAGCTGTTGTGTTGCCTTAAACCTCACCTCATAGGCTGAACAGATGGATTCCCCCCCCCCACCCCTGTTCGCCGTGTAGGTAATGTCAGAAAACAGAAATCAGAAGTTGTGTTTCTTTGTGGGCTCTCTCTGAGGTGTGTGATACGGTTGTCACTTTGAAAATAGAAAGATATTTGTGCCTCAGATAAAACGAGGTAGCAGTTTTCTTTCTTTCTTTCTTTCTTTCTTTCTTTCTTTCTTTTTTTTTTCCTCTAGGAAAATAAACTGTGTTTGGGAGCAAGGAGTTTAATTTTCATTACAAGCCAAACAACAAACAAACACAAATTATGACCAAAAAGAAACCAATTAGATCTGTATTCATGTGGGCTTTCACATCTGAAGGAAACCAGATGCTTCCAAGGCACCCTCCTCTTCCTGAATGGTTTTCTATTGCCTCAAGACAGCCAAATGACAGTGTCGGAAAGACGACTTTGAGAATTTGGATAAATAAGATATCTATTCCATTACCAAGTGTTAATGACATCCATGTGACCTAAAAGGGATCAGATAGGTGTTTTTTTTTTTTTTCTAGCTCATTCTAGTAAAAACACAGTATCACGTATGAAGTGGAGTGACAATGTTTTTAAAAGATTGGTGGGAAGCATAAGGCAGTCTGGGAAGAGGAACCTTAATTTTAGGTGAGAAGTAAAGGTGTTCCCAGGTGGTCTAGGCACATCCACAGAAGCACACACGTGCGTGTGTACCCAAATTAGTTGTCACTTTAGAACAATTTGTACAGCTATGCATTGATTTCTGCCTGGCAGATTATGGGAAAATACCTATTCAATTCCAGGCAGTTAACTTTTGGAAAAAGGATACTGGAGAGGAAGGAAGAATGAAAGAAAGCTTGATTTAAATGCACGTGTGTGTGTGAACATAATGCATATATTACATATATTACATGCATACATCTATGACACACATATATATTCGCCCTCTGTATGTCCATGATGCTTTTCAAGAAACCCAAGCACAGTCATCCCAGAACTCGATAACAGCCATGAGAACAAAGTGTTAAGAGGAAGAAAGGAGCCTGGTTAGAGATTTAGGAATCAATTAGGCACGCTTGTTAAATACCATGTCCTCTCTCAAGACCCACTTCCATCAGTGCTAAGTTGGCTTATGAGTAGGAGTGATTTGTTTCCCATTTTAGGCAGGAGTTTGTTTTATGCCTGCACCGTGGGTGAAGTCAGAGGGCCCAGGAAGAAAGGGCCTCCGATTGAGAAAGGCAGTCTGGACAGAAATGCGGGGGGGTTGACGCTAGAAACTTCCGACAGTCTATTTGATCTCTTGAGGCCATGGGAGCATCGTAGAGCCTGGCAGCTTGCTGGTCCTTCTTTTCCACTTTGGATCGTTCAGATGGCCTCCAAATTGTCCTCATCGGCTTCTTTGCACCCTGAGCCTCCTGGCTTCCCCTGCACCTGGTGTGAAAGTTTGAGGAACATTTCTTTGGGCTTATGCAGGGGTCTCTGAATGTCCAGGTCCCTCATTAGACAGGTGGCTGGGTCTTCTGACCTCACATCCTCAGTGCCTGGCACGTAGTAGGGTCTCCATCAAAGTTTGTTAAAGAGAAGGAAGTGTGGATCAGTCTTTCTAACTTGTCCTTAGGTTTGGTGAACACCTCTCCTGTGATTTCAGGTAGCATTATCTCTATCTTTAGGGTCCCCCCACATCGGTAACAGCAGCAGCAGACATGCTGAAGCCTAGGTCGAGTGTCCTTTGGCGGCCACAGAAGCAACTGGGATGGGTTCAGAGCTACCTTGGGATGTAATAAAAGCATCTAAAGTATGACGCAGTGGCTGAGTCCTCAAGGAGCTGCTGTGTTTTCTGTCACCTGCGGTGGCATTGACCGTCCCCACCTCCCATTCCAGGGAAATCTGTCTTCAGCAACAAGTTCTGCAGAAATGGTTCTCCAAACCATTGCACCAGGTTAAAAAAGAAAAGAGAAAAGCACACAATGAGAAACACTGGGACTCGATGCCTCGTGCCATGCATGGTTTAGACAGTGATGAAATCAGTGACAAAAACCCGAAGGACACTGAGAGCTGTCTCATTTGCAGTTAAACCCTGATTGCCCATTTGGAGGTTGAATTTGCATAGGTTTTTATTTACCAAGATACAGGTATGAATAGCGCCTCTTTTTACTGGCTCCAGAAAGCACTGTCTACACGGTACAAGAGACAAACGAGCTGCCGCTTCAGGTCTCCCACAATCATCCCTTGTGCCCAGAGGACCATCAGCCTTTAGGTACAGCCTTTGCAGTCTCCCCTTATGTGGCAGTATGAAGAGACCAAACAAGGGGGTAGAGGGGTGTGTGTGTGTGTGTGTGTGTGTGTGTGTGTGGAGGGGGGTGACGGTGGCCTGTTAGCAAAAAAAAAAAAAGCAAGTAAAAGAACTAGAGAGCTTGCATTTCACCTTTTGTCTTGCAGATTTCAACCTTCATGAGGGAAAACAAAACAATGCAAAAGCAAAGCACTGTGTATAATATTAGCTTGGGCATATTTCCGTTAGTATAATTACTATTTTTTGCTTTACAAACCAAGATAGCAAGGTGGACACATCCTGTCGAGGTGGCTGCTTTATTGCAATTAGATGTAGGTACCATATAACACTTTTTCTGAGTTGTTAAAAAATGTATGGAGACCCATTCAACGAGACCCACAGGAAGTGGAGGTCACCCATGTCCTCGAGAAGTTGGCGTTCAGGACATGGTCCAGTTGCGGGTGCTGTCTGGTTACCCAGCACAGGGACATTATTCCAAGTGCTTGCGTCTGTGATAGATGAGGGTCCCACGGAAGAGGCACGGATTCTTTTCCAAAGGGATTTTGAGAACAGTTGAAACTCTTAAGTTGTTTATGCGAGCATTTTCCCTAAGTAATTGGATAGCACGAAAAAGACCTTCTAGGCTCATCCAGAAGTGTGAAGTGGACAAATTGTTTACATGATAAGGTCACATTTTAGGTCTAAGGGCTTCCAAATGCAGAAAACATGGGGTGGGGGGTGCCAGGTAACCCAATCTGTTTCATGAATGCCCGTGCCAGTGGCCTCAGGTGGAGACAGAGGCCACGATCAGTAAGCATGCTGCCAGCTTCCCAAGAGCCAAGGTCTGGCCTCTGATTGACAGGCACCCCGAGAGAGGGCCTTTTTGAGAAGGACCTTAGGTTTGGGGTAGGGGCTGACTTTTTTGCCTAGGCAACTCCTGTGAATCCACTTCTTGAGAGTGCTAAACCTGGTTTTGCTGGGGGACCCATTTGTGTGTATTGGGAGCCTCAGCGTAGTGATAATAGGAGGGCAAAATGCTTTTACTTTCTGGCTAAAACTCCTTTGTGTTGAGCTCCTTTGTATTGAGAAGCTGACAGGCTGGAACAATGTGGCACAGGGCTTGGCATTTCACACCTCTGGAAAAAGACAAGAACACCTCCATGTGTGGCAAAGAGGGTGATGTAGTAAAAGCATCTAAAGTATGATCCCTTTGGAAAGCTCTCATCCATGCGCACTTCGACATCCTCGTGGGGTGGGGAGAGAGAGAGCCAGGGCAAAAAGACTGGCTCTAAGAAGTGAGTTCCTCTTCTCTGGGATGCTGGACTCTGCGATCCTCTCCCTTACTAATAAAATAGTGGTTCTGGAAATTGATCCTAAATGAACAGGAAGCAATGAGGCTAGCTAATGTCCGGTTCCAAAGTCTTGTTTTACTGTTGTGGTCCATTCCTACAGTCCTTAAAATGCACACGTTCAAGTGACTGTCCTGTGACCTGCACTAAGTAAATTTGGAGGGGGAGGAGGTAAATATCACATTTTTTCACTGTCAAGCCTCCTCCTGGCCTTCCATCTATCCCCAAAGAAATTTCCGTATTTTGAGCCATCAAAGAAAACAGTTCAGACAGAGGCACTCTGAAACGGTGACAAGCAATGACAGGAAATGCTGGTTGCACCCCGGTCTCCTTCATAACTTCGCGAGACCACAGCTGCCTGATTTGTTTATGGCTTCCTGTTTGGGGGGCCCTTGGGGTCAAAAGTAGCAGTGTTTTCCATATAGATTTTTTCCCTCTTCTTTTGCTTTATTCCGTAAAGCCACAATAAATCTGTCACTGGACTGCATGTTTTGTATATTTTATGGACTGTATCATGTGGTTTGAGTTTAATTTGGAAGGCAGTGCTTTTATAATCAAGAGTTCCCTCCCCCCCAACACACACGTGCAGCTTTAGGGGCTGGGACTGCACGGGGCCTTCGAGAGTTTATAGCTCTATTTACACAATAGTGATTGCCAAAGAGGGCATTTCCTGCCAGTTAATGACCGGTTGGAAAGGCCAAAAGTCCAAATCCAGGAGGAGAGGACCATTCATTAAATGCCATGAAGGGACCAGGGCTCTTTTATCAGAAGGTGGTGAGGAGAAAGTGAAACCACATTCTGCCCTTTGAAGAGCCCAGAACCTCCTGGACAGAGGCCCGATGGTCTGGGAAATGGAGCCGCTTTTCAGGACAGGAACCAAAGACCTGGCCCCCAGGTTGCCAAATCAGGACTTGGGTGGGCAGGGCATTTCCTTTTGGTTGACAACCCAGTGGAGAAGGGACACATAAGGAGGAGGGCCCCAAAGTGGCCCAAGTATTAATTAACTGGGAAAATGCTCAACTCGCAGGTGTTAGAGGTATCTTGAAAACCTCCAAGATCCCATGGTTGACTTTCCTAATTGGTTGAATAACGGATCGTTGCTAAGGCGGACGAGAACTTGGGGATGGAAGGGATGATCTCTTTCAAGGTCGGTTTCACAGGACACCAGTATTGCATTTTGATTCCCTGATATAATGAAGGTAACTAAGGTGCACACAGAGCACTTGGCCTTCTGTGGAAGTACCTTAGAGGGTGAGGGCTGTAATATTAACCGTTTAACCTGAGACACTCCCAGGAAGTGGTTCTGTCCCCAGTATAATTCTTGCCTGCTGTAAAGCAGCTGAGGTGTGAAGAGTTTGGCAGTGATTTAGAGCAAAAACAGAGCGAGACCGAGATTAGGTTCGCATCCAGGAATCCTGGCCTGTCCTTCACTCCTTTCGCTTCCTAAGCTTCCAATTTGCCCAAATGTTAAATGTTCATGAAAGATAAACATCTGTTCCCAGTTCTTTAGTAAATCCTGCCGCACAGGGGAGGTTGCGTGACACCTCCACTTCTGAACATGGCTTGATCCTTTACCTTGAAATTTTAATTTCTTTCATATCTTCCACATTGTTGGGGGGGGGGAGGGAATGCAGGGGGTAGGCTGGATCTCTAAAATACAGGCCGTCATTACAGGCCAGACCCCTGGCTTTCTTCATGGGATTCGGTCATCTGTCACGTGCACAACAAACTAAATATTAAGTTTCATTTTGGGGTCTGGCAAATGTCATTATATGCTTTTTTAAATATCCAGTAATCCAAGGATTTCTGGTCATTACCAGCTCACAAAATAGAAGAGATTTCTGAAATTTAAAACACTCTACAAAAGTACTGTATACCCATTACTGTTGTGGCTATGAGATGAGACCTCGAAGAGATTTATAAAGAGGGACTGGATGACTCCAAAATATATATTTTTTTAAAAGTGATTTTATTTTTTGAACATTCTTGAGTTTGAATGTTAAGATATGCTAAAGTTTTGCGAACTCAGGTTAAAAGCAATATTCTGGTCTACAAAATGTTTTGGACTGAGAACAAACCAGGCTTTTCTTTTTTTTAAAGATTTTTTTTAATTTGACAGACAGAGATCACAAGTAGGCAGGGAGAGAGGGAGAGGGAAGCAGGCTCCCTGCTGAGCTGAGACCCCGATGCGGGACTCGATCCCAGGACCCTGAGATCATGACCCGAGCTGAAGGCAGTGGCTTTAACCCACTGAGCCACCCAGGTGCCCCCAAACCAGGTTTTTCTAAGCAGATACTCTACTGGCCTGAAAATGAACACTCATTTATAATTAGCACAGCTGCATTTAAATAGTGATCCAAGAAATGTTAGAAGTATCTCATTCCAAGAGGTTACGTAATTCCATCTTGACATTATTTTATTTAGCAGACTCTTTATAGGTTATTTAAAAATATATTCAAAAATGGATTTTTGCTATATACCTCGCTCAGGTAACTACCATAACCTTTCCCAGTAGGGTCAAAGTTAATGAAAATTTATCCTACTATATAATATATATAGGGAGCCAACATCACCTCGTGGTACGGGCAAAGTCCACTCATTCTGTAGTCATAGTTTTTTTTTTTAAGATTTTATTTATTTATTTGACAGACAGAGATCACAGGTAGGCAAAGAGGCAGGCAGAGAGAGATGGGGAAGCAGGCTCCCTGCTGAGCAGAGAGCACGATGCGGGGCTCGATCCCAGGACCCTGAGATCATGACCTGAGCCGAAGGCAGAGGCTTAACCTACTGAGCCACCCAGGCACCCCTGTCGTCATAGTTTTTAAGTGGTAGGCAACAACTCATTAGCACACGATGAAATCCATGTAGTAGGTTGTGACTAGCACTTTTTTAAAACAAAATTGAATAAGATAGTAGGAAAATATCAGAATATATCATGTGGGAAGGTTAGATATTTTTGGTAAGACTTTGTCACATCTAGACACATACGCACTTAAGGTGTGAAATGTGTTTCTTACTGTTGCTGGCAAAAAAGTTGAAAAGTCAGTGCTCTAGTGGATGTTATTTCAAACTGGGTCGGTAATGCTTTGTCGTCTGTATTTGAGGGGAAGGTAGGGTGCTGACATACTAAGCAAGGTTCGTTCACTACCTTGACAGTCACGTGTCTGTTTTGCAAACTGCGAAATGAGACATATTGCCGTTGGAATGCCATAAGGTTTAATGTCTGTGGATTTTTAGTCCTAAGGAGATGCACTTTGTGTATTGTGTATTTACCAAGTGGTATTCCTAAAACATGAGACACAGAAAAGAGTGCTAGCTGGGAACCCAAGGTAGAAAAGGATATCTTAAGGGTAAAAACACACATACACATACACACCAAAAATCTTGGGATAGTTGGGCCTGAGTTGCTTCTAGTAGGAAAAGAATTGTCAAGAAAATTTAAATGAGGGAAAAGCCCACTTTATTTTAGGATGATTTAAATGTAAGTTAAAAGAGTTCAAAAATTGCTTTTGACTTTTTAGAAATCAAAAATGGTCCCATCCAGAGAGAACATATTTGCAAGAAGAGAGCTGATTTTTAAACAAATGTAAATGTACACATTTGCCATAGATTTGGAAGAAAACCTGAGCATGGTTGTTTTTTTCTGCAATGAACTAACACACACACTAAATGAATTTGAAAATTGTGGGCGGGAGGCAGAAGCCAAGCGTCTGTTAAATATACCTAGGATATTGATGCAAATGATTATACAAATAGAGAAGACAACAGCCACATAGCCTTTCTCGTTACTATTTTATACTAATGAGAATTAATCCTAGTAGTAGAAAAGAAAAAGATTTACTCACAGGAAGTACGGAGTGGGGTCTCTTAGGAGATTGGAAACATCCTTTAGAAGCCTGGACAATCTCTGCATATTCCTTTGACTTAAATAATTGTTAGAGGGGAGGAAAATATTGCCTTCCAGGGCACTTGGAGTCTCCAGGTGGAGCCTAAGGATCTTGTCATCACCACTTACCCTCCTGATCACCCCCCCTCCCACGCTCTACTCCGAGGCCCTCAGCTGCCTCCCTGTCACTGTATCTTACTAAGGCTTTCCCAACTCTGAGAATCTGAGATGAAATTAGGCTTTTCATCATAGACATTTAAATGTTAAACTCAAGTTACCTCTGAAAATAAAATACAATCTCAGTTCTAATGAGTAGGTAACTAAATTCTGTCACTGTAAATGAGTTCTCCTCTGCCTCTTGAGATACACCCTATTTCAAACTTAAGAATGGAAAAAGACTTACACAGCTAATGGTTGTGTAATTAGCAATCAATTGATGAAATGAGATGTAAAACAAATTAAGCACAATAATAAAGTGTTACTCCGTCATTCCCGCCCCCCCCCAAAAGAAACCCACCGAAAAACCTGGTTACATACATTACTGTATTGACAACGAGAAAAACCAACACAACGCTGTTGGGTGAACCTGCGAAAATTTCCAGATCCTGGGAGTGACAGCTTTTAGCAGTTTCTTACTCTGTTCATTAAAGCTCTTTAGAAAGCACAAGTATATATGTTTTTAGGCTGGAGAATAACTTGGTTTACAGCATCGATTGCTCCATAAACATTTACAGAGTAGCCTGGAGTAGGTGTAGTAAGGTGTGAACATCTAGAGCATGACTTAGTCAGGATTTCCAGCCGCAGTAAGCACAGGGTTGGTCGTGTGTTTCAGGCAAACAAAATTAGTCATTGGTTTGGGATGTCAGCTCCTTTTTTTTTTTTTTTTTTCACTTTAGCCTTCTGGGTTTGTGGTTCTGGAATACTCGGCAAATGATTAGTGATAAGAAAACGCTATGAAAGTAAGATAAATAAATAAAAAACAAACCCCAGGCTCTTCCCCGGGCTCTTGTTCACGTCACGCGGCATTCTCCCATTTCTCAGTGTATCTGTGAAACATTTTGAACCCTCACATGACACGTCTGCCAAATTACCTTTAAAACTTTGAAGTAGACAGAGGATTCAAGACCTTCAGCAGGCGAGTTCCTTTCATTTATAGTGAGTAGAAATTTCCCTCAGAAGGCACTGAGACCGTGAGGGCAAACAGACTTCTAGAACGAAGAAGGAAGATCTAAAGGAAGAAAGAAATGCTAGATTTGCTAGTCTTTTTTTTTTTTTAAGATTTTATTTCTTTATTAGAGAGAGAGTGCACAAGTAGGGAGAGGCAGGCAGGGGAAGAGGGAGAAGCAGGCTCCCTGCTGAGCAGGAAGCCAGATGTGGGGCTCAGTCCCAGGGCCCTGTGATCATGAGCTGAGCCGAAGGCCAACGCTTAATGACTGAGCCACACAGGCGCCCCTAGATTTGCCAGTCTCTTGCTGGGATAATCCCTTATCACATAGTCCTCATTTTTGTGGAACCGTATCAGCCAGAAGAAAGGGAAGACGTTGATACCGCTGTTGGCTTATCCATGAGGAAAACCCCTTGGTCTGGAGCATTGCCGCCATTAGCAGAAAGCCTGCCATGATTAGGCAGAAGGAAAGCAAAAGCCTGGTCATCTTAGTTCGAGGACAGGAACCAGGACAGGAGCCCCAGCTCCTACTGTTCCTTCTGGTTGGGAACAATTCAAACCCAACCCAACCCTCCTGAAAGGAGAGGTTGGTTGGTTTTTAAGCGAAAATCAGCTGGGTCTCCTTGGGTTCCTATAAAGAGAATAGCGTGAAGTACGCCTCCTGACTTCTGAGGCAGCCTGCTTTTAGCTTCCTAAAGCAAAGCAGATTTAGGAAATAGGAAGGCAGAACATCAAAGTAACGACTCTTGATTTCTTTTGCGGCACTAAGGGTCCCTTTCTGATTTGCGCAGGGGGAACAGTGGCAGACACTGTCACCAGGTGACATGCCCTGGACATGTCCTCATGCTGGCAGGCCCAGACGGGATGACACAGGCTCTCGGAGTTCTTGAGTGGCAGCTTTTACTACCACCTTCACCTCCAGGAATGTCTTGGACTTTTAAATCAATCTTAATATCCGTAGGTAGGAGTTTATATAGGAATAAAATTTTGAACCCCCATTTTCACACCCAATAAAAAAATCCTATAATAGGTGTTTATTTAGAGTCAGCTGACATTTATCAAACAATTACTATATGCCAGATGCTCTGCTAGGTGCTTTCTTTCTGTTATGACGAAATTTCCTTTAGCTCTGAAATACCATGGCTTCTAACCCAGCAAGGACTCTCCTTGGCATCTAATAGTTATCAGGCTAAAAATGGCACCTTCAGTTCCTTGCTCACTTTTCAATACCACCCCCCCCCCCCACAGCACGCGATCATTTCTTCTTTGTCCCTGTTCTCTTCATCTACTCCAGGACCAACTCGAGTCCCATGGGCAGCCTCTTCCATCAGCGAAGGCATTTGTCTCCTGGGAAGTCAAGCCAACACGGATCTGGCACTCATCCCTGTAGAACACTGGTTTTGCTCTCTGGTGTCTGGTGCTGCAGCCGGATAGGAAGTGTCCGGGGATGAAGAGTTAAGACATCAGGACAATTATGTTGAGTGAAACAGCGTGTAGAAAGCCCCAGAACAAAGTTGGTTCTTACTTGTGCTCAAGGCAGAGAAAGTAACCCAGCAGCCATGGGAGTCCGTCTCTCACCTCCAGGAGTGGCCAAGGCAGCCTAAGGAGGACCAGGAGGAAGAGGCGGGACTTGGGGTGGGGGAGGGGCAGGGGGTGGGGTGGGGTGGGGGATAGGGAGGAAGAATCTTTGTGATTAAGGAAAGAGTGCTGTTGTGTGGTTAAGGCAGGAGTGACTTAGATCATGCTTACTGGCTGGCAGGGAGACGGAGGTGAAGCAGAATTTGATCTTTGATCCTCCTTTCATTCATCAACTATAGAACATTAAGAAGTGTCTGTAAATGGCTAGACATGTATAGCATGGCCCCCTGCTTGTGCAGTGCCTGTGTTAATATGCCCAGTAGTCTTCGTGCAGCCGGATTAAGCAAACCATGAGGAACTCTCGCGTTTATTCTTTTTGCCCTTAAGGTATAGGATTAGGCTTGTCACCAAAATAAAATAAAATAAAATAAAAAATAAAAATTAAAAAAGTATTTTAAGAAACTGGGATGGGGCACCTGGGTGGCTCAGTGGGTTAAGCCTCTGCCTTTGGCTCAGGTCATGATCTCAGGGTCCTGGGATCGAGTCCGGCATCAGGCTCTCTGCTCAGTGGGGAGCCTGCCTCCCCCTCTCTCTCTGCCTGCCTCTCTGCCTACTTGTGATTTCTCTCTCTCTCTCTGTGTCAAATAAATAAAATCTTTAAAAAAAAAAACTGGGAAAGGTTGGAACAAAACAAAACAAAGACAGCAGAATTCAGCCAAAATAATAGATAATAGACAAAATCGTTTTTAAATGTCACCTCTCGGTGCTACTGAATTCATGCGCATGTGACTGACATCTTTCTTTCTATAGGTGGGGCTCCAGGAAAATGACAGTCAGGTGGGGAAAGATGTAAAGAACAACAACGATTGGACTATCACTGCCAAGATTGTGCTTTCCCTTTATGATTTCCCTTTAGACTAGGATCCCGTGTCAGTTCTTCATAAAGTTAGAAATTTCAACACAGGCAGCACCTTCCCTGTGTTGCGTCTGGCAACTTCCGGTTCTCGTGAATTTTCTCTTTTACCATGTAATTCAAAATATAAGTCTTGGGTCCAGATTCAGTTCTCCTTACTGTGGCCACCCTCCCCAATTTCCCTTTCAAAACATATCTTATTCTTTCTTTTTTCAGCAGCTGATGGTTATTGGTGCAAATTATCTGGAATGTAAATCTTGTATGTAATGTCTGGGTTGATGTTGATTCTAGTCAAAGAGAGAGGGTTGTTGCTTTGAGGTTCTGCAAATGCTTTTTATTCTAAAGGAGAAATGATGCAAATTTGGCAACATGTTGAAAAACTTAAATCTTTGAAGTTATTGTAAAGGTACTAATTATCTAAACCCGCATTCCCCAATCTGTGTTTATTTTGCCACATGTTCCAGGAAAAAAAAAGGGGGGGGTATTTCTTAGGTGGGATGCCTGGGAATTGATGTTTAAAATGAATACCACATCCCAAGGATTAAATTGTCTTTAAGCTATATTCCCTACCCCTCTCAAAATGTGTATATAGACACAAATGTGTATGTGATAGTGTATGTAAATATAGATATAATTTTATAACTTCAACTTTTGTTTTTTATACTACATTTCAAGTCACTGGGCAAACATTACTTGTTGATAAGAATTTAAGAATGTTCTATCAACCGGCATCAAAATAGTTGCATCACATCTTCCTTCCAAGAGAAGATACGGCACAAAATCAGCAGAAATTTAGATTAAAAGACACTCCTCTCCAGGGGGGAAAAAATGTTCATTAAGTACATTTCTAAAACAACTGGGAAATCTTTGCTTTTCCTTTCCTGTTTATGATTTCTAGTTTGAATGTCTTTCTTACCATTTAACACTGGAGAAAATAGATATCTAGAGTATCCTAAATCAAGAAGCAAGCCAGATGATTTTACATTTAAGTTAGTGAGGATATCTTTGTACTTCATTCAAGTAAAAATATTCAGCAGATCCAAACTTAAAATGATAGCATGAATGGGCTTATTCAGTCCGTGATCAACAATTTTCAACTCCTTGCTTGGTCATTGGAAGGACTGCACAGGAAGGCAAGTTCATATGGTTGGTTTAAATTAAGGCTATTGTGTTGAGGGAATCAAACAGCTTGGTAATCAAGTTGTGAACTCTGTGCCTCTCTTAACTAATTAATTTAGTCTGATACCTCTTCAAAGGTCTTGTTCCGTGTTACCAATTAACCACACCTCTTAGGCATCTCACCTCTTCCTCCAGGGTCTGCTTTCTGGTTTATTATTATTATAATTACTTATTGGATTCAGTAAAAAAGTTGGATTTGCAAGTGGGTCCTTTTTGGGTTTGATTAGTATCAGTGAGAATACCTTCTCAGAGTCCTTTTGCACAGCGAAATTGTATTTTTTAAACAGTGAGGCTTGCACACTGAAGTTAAAATTAAATTTATTGATAATTAATATGAAAATAATTAAAATGAAAATAATCTAGAAAAGTGCCTGCTTCCCAAAAGTCAGTACCATGTTATCTTTGTGTGTATGTATGATTAACATTGTAATAAATACTGAAGAAATGATGACTTGTTTGTTGAGCTTACAGTGGGGAAAATTTCCAGCAAGGAAGACAAAAGTGAGTGATGGGAGAAAGCCTTTGCCTCCACTTCTGCCCAGCTGTGTTCTCTTGGCAAGAATTCGATTCTTTCGGTATTCGAATTGAAAACTGTAGCCGTCTACATGTAGAACTCTTGGCACAAAGGGGGAAAGGGGCCAATTTATCTGACTCCAGTCTACAAGCTACACAAATTCATATTTTTTTAAAAAAGCAAATCTTCAAAAAAATACACGGAGAGAAATCGGGTATACCCATTGTGTGTGACTTTTACAATTGACTTCCTATAGCATATCAACCCTGGCATCCCTCCAAAGCAGGCTTTGACCACGTGATTGCTATACCTATAACCGTGGAAAATTTCTTGGGCAATAAAATGTATCAGACATCATGTCTTCTTTTGGTTTGGAAAGCATATGTACAGGCTACATGTTTATTAGTTTATTATAGGGCATCCTAAGTGTTCAGTGCCTTCCCTCTGACACATATGCACACAAACACACACAGGAACAGTTTTGACATTTATTCATTCATTCCTTTATAGTTCTGACTTATATTTAAACCTGAGTTCTGTAGTAGATTGCAGTGGTGTTATAAATCTCTAACAGCCGTGGACCTTTTGCAGTTCTATCGTCCCATATAATATCTGGCCTAAAATCAATCAATTATACCTTTTTATTTAAATTTAATGTGAGGCGCGCCTGGGTGTTCAGTGGGTTAGAACCTCTGCCATTGGCTCAGGTCATGATCCTAGGGTCCTGGCATCGAACCCCACGTCGGGCTCTCTGCTCGGTGGGGAGTCTGTTCCCCACCCCCACCCCCGCCAGCACCTGCCTCTCTGCCTACTTGTGATCTCTCTCTCTCAAATAAATAAAATCTTTAAATTTAATGTGAATCATCACCAGTTTTTAGTACCAGAGCAGACCTCATTATAGAATAATCTACTAGGGCAGAAAAAAAAAAAAAAAAGGAAAGGAGTATTTAAAAGTGATAGGAAGAGATGATATAATCTTGTGCTCCTTTTTAAAAGTTTATTTATTTATTTATTTATTTATGTGAGCCCTACACCCAATGTGGGGCTCTAACTCACATCCCCCGAGAGTCACATGATCCACTGACTAAGCCAGCCAGGCGCCCTGTAGGCTTTTCTCATGGAGACAGTTCCTACTCCATGCCAGGCACTGTGATAAGCACTTTGCACACATCCTTTCATCTCATCCTCACTGGGACCCTGTGACATTGGTGTTATTATTTATCTCCTTTTTACAGAAGGGGAACCCGACGCTCAGAGAAGTTAGTAGCATGCCCAGAGACATTCTGCTAGTAAACAGCAGTGTCAAAACTTGAACTTAACCCTGACTCCCCAGTCTATGCTTAAAGTCTCTGTGGTTTTATTATAGAAATATTTTTTTAAAAGATTTCACTGGGAAGCTGAGTGTGCCGTCTGTGTCTTTTACAATGCATTAGTGACCTTAGACTGAGCACTGGATAAGGACAGTGCTGCTAGAATGAAGTAAACATCTGGAATGACCCAAAGCTGCAGACTTGCCAAGTTAGAGAACCATAAACTCTTAGAAGTGGAGGGGAGAAAGCATCATTCAGTTAACAGCACGCTTGTGCAGGAGAAGTCTGCTCCACACACCACTGTCGGTAACAGTAACCAGACTTCTAAAAGTCATATTATGGTGAGATATACTAGTATTCAACAGTGACGGTGCCTGATATCTTTATAGCAATCTTTCGTTTAGGAGATTTTAATGTAAACTCTGCTGAACGCATGCAGCGATCACAGAATATCTTAAATCCTGGCTTGATTTTTCTGTTCTTTGACCTCCCAGGACTCTTCTGTTTCACTTTCCTCCCTATCCCACTTGTTGCTTTTTTTCTGTCCCTGTCTTTCACTTTCCTTCTTTTCTTCCTTTCCTTTCTTTCTCGCCCTGCATTGGTTGCACATTCAACATACCCTTACTGAGCACAGTCCATGAGTCATCTGTGGTTCAAGGTGCCGAGGATAGAACCTTAAGCAAGTATTCAAATAAGTTGTAATCTTAAGGTAAAGAGCCTAGATGTTATTCTACAAAGACTTTCAAATGTAAAGTAACAGCTAAACTCAGGGGGTTGTGGATCTATTTTCCAAGAGAGGCAAAAATAAATAAATACATACATAAATAGAGGCAATGGCTTGAGACAGCTTTGGACTCCCACTAATTCTGTCACCTTTAAGGAGGAAGCTGATTTCTTGCATGAAGACCCACACTCACCATCTCTGTTCTTTGTGGTGCCTCCCTTAGTGGTTCCACCATGTACTGGGCGCTTTGCCATGGCGCCCTGCATGGAGACCAAATCTTTGTTTTCCCACCAGCTAGCGCAATGTCTTGCATACAGCAGGTGCTTACTACTTCCGTAGTTTAACAAGTATTTGTTGAGAATTTAGTACCCATAAGGTATTGAGCCAGTGACAAGATGAATAAGACATGTCCCTGAGGTGCTCATGGTGAAGCAGACAGCTGATCTCAAGTTCTGCTATCCTGTGACAAGGGTTGATTTGGACATAAGCAGACATGTTTGATGGGGACACTAATACCCTGAGCAGAATTCTGTGCCGGGTCTAATTCATGTGCTCATCTGATATGCACATCCCTTCTGCAACATTGTCACCTGCATCTGAACCCATCCGATAAGAAGATACTCATTTCCTTTTTAACAAGACAGGGAAGTTAATCTGCATTTTCCTAATCTCTAATGTCTGCATACTTGACTTCAAATCTATGAATAGCATGCAATTATAGATTTCATTTGTAAATAAGACTTAAGTGGAGCTGTTGTTGATAATGCTTGGCACCTCCAGAAATTATATCTTCATGGAACTTTGAATAACCTTTACAATGATTTATTTATTTAGTAAGCTCTATACCAAGCATGGGGCTTGAGCTCAGGACCCCGAGATCAAGAGCTGTATGATCTACTGACTGAGCCAGCCAGGTGCCCCAAACTTGACAGTTTTTTAAAAATTACTTCAATTCATTATGTGCCCAAATCCCTAGTAACAAACCTATAACTCTCAAGTGATATTTATGCACTTTTGTGCCCACGGGAGGCAGGACAGAGTGGAGATGGGCAGCAAGTATTCTGAATTTGACCTCTGCTTTACTACTCAGCCACCGTGTGGTCCTGGACCAAGTTATTTAATCTTTCTGTGTCCCAGTTTCCTCATCTGAAAAATGGGAACACTAGAGGTGCTTGGGTGGCTCAGTCAGTTGATCATCTGACTCTTGGTTTCGGCTCAGGTCATGATCTCAGGGTCATGAGATCAATCCCTACAATGGTCTCTGCACTCAGCGCGGGGTCTGCTTATCCATCTCCCTCTGCTCCTCCCCTTCTTCAGGCTTTCTCTGTCTCTAAAATAAAGAAATAGAATCTTTTAAAAAAAGAAAATGGGACAATAACAGTACCGGCCTCACAGGATTGTTATGAGCAATAAATGAATTAATGTATGTGAAAAAGCTAAGATTCGTGTCAGGCACATGGTAAACCCTGTGTACATTTGCTGTTATTATATTTTCAGTTTGACTGCAATTACACGCTCTCTTCTGTTTTTCATAAATCATATATACTCCTCTTTAAATGGCATACAAATCACTGGAGATAGATGTGAAGGTTTCTCTTACATGAAGTCTCTAGTCCTTTGAGTCTTTCCATATGAAGAGCCAAGTAAGTTCACAATTCTGTGTACTAGGAAATGAGAGGCCAACTTTGACATTCCTTTCTGCTCCTGCTCCATGGCCATAGAGTTTGACAATACATTACACGACCATCTCCTATCAGCTTGGTAAATTCTCCTTAGCTCACATGTTATCCCATGCTAAGGGATCAGTGCTTTTCGAAAGTTCGATATGTAGCTTAGAAGCTACAAGAAATAAAGCACACAACAGAATTGGATTTACACTTCTTGATTGCATCGATGCCAGCTTTGTGATTTATGTACTTGTTTCTTTAGTCGACCAGTAACATCTTTGGCAGGATGCTGTCTAGGGGCCAACCTTTAATGGTGAGTTTCAGTCTCCTACTGCTGATAACTGTTTTTGGCAGTGCTCCAGAATTATGCATGGCCAAGACAAATTGACAAATACAAAGTCATTTAGAATAACAATGAATTAACCCTGAGATTACTGTTGGCCTTTCATCTTTCTGTATTGTTTCCTATTTATTATTTCCAGGGCAGTGATGATATAGTCATTTTCAGGATTAAGCACAGGAGAAAAAATGCTGAAAGTGGCATGGAGCTGTGAAGCCTATGCTAAGTGCAGCTTACGTAAGCAGTTAAGTTGGGTTTAAAAATTCACCAACAGGGGCACCTGGGTGGCTCAGTGGGTTAAGCCACTGCCTTCAGTTTGGGTCATGATCTCAGGGTCCTGGGATCGAGCCCCACATTGGGCTCTCTGCTCAGCAGGGAGCCTGCTTCCCCCTGCCTCTCTGCCTACTTGTGACCTCTCTCTCTCTCTGTCAAATAAATCAATAAAATCTTAAAAAAAAAAAAAAAGAAATTCACCAACAGTCTTTATAAACTACTGTAATTATCTGCAGAAATCAACATGTGTTCAGTGACTAACTCTCCAGAGCTTTTATTAAGATAAATAAACAGAAGCAGCACTAACCAGTTCCCTTGCATTTCCTAATCTTTGGCATGCCTTTTGGTCGTATTTTAGACTTAAGGAGGGCTCTGTCTCTCCCGAGGAATCCAAACTATGCCTTCTCCTCTTTGGCTGGCTGGAAAATTTAAATCTCCTTCTTGCTGATCAACTTCAGTCCCAAGCTTGTCTATATCCCTTTACATTGTGCATATGCCAAGGGATCTGAACATGTGGTATGTGTTAGCGAGCACCTCGCACAAAATAACAGCGTGATAGTCCAACAGTATGCCTCGGTAGATTAAGATACTTACCGGGATACTGCCTTACTGGTTGGAACATAAACACTGACCAGAACACCCTTTCCACTGCACACTTCCTGGACAACCCCCCGCCCCAAAGATTCAGCAACAAAAATGTAACCAAGTGCCCAACATATCCTTCAAGACATGACTGGTGTTTCTAACCGCAACCCAGAATTATTAGAAAAAGCATTTCAGAAGAGATCTACTGAGCCTGATTAAAAGAGACAAATATTAATGTTTAAAAGTTCTGGTTTTTGAAATCTCATTTTTATTGATTCCCTCCTTGCCTGACTGTTCCAATAAATGAGGTGTTAATATAATAAGACCTCAATGTGAATTTATGGACTTTTGTAATATTTTCATGGGCCAACAGTATTAATAAAAATTACTTGTCATTGAAATTATGGTGTTGAGCAAATATATCTTGGGATCAGAACCAGGATTGTAAAGAGGTAGCTACTTTCAGTGAAAGTGCTTCCAAAGTCATAGAGTTGGGGGGCAGGGGAAGAGTATAGAATACTTATCTCCTGTGTTCTCTTTTTTTAATGAAATCTGATTGAAGAATTATTTTCTCACCTAATAATAGTCTAAGGGAATCTGGTGTAGAAGAGTCTAAAAGGAACAGGCACCACCACTGAATTTTTGCATGCACACCTTTTTTTATTTCATAAATATGCATTTGTATCTGGAGGGAAATTATTTTCTTTCATCAGTATCCTACATGCTTCAAAATACTTCTGCATTATTTAGAAATAGCAACGTAGACTAAGCGGGTGAAGATGAACACTCTAAAATGTTTTTTGAAGTTCAGTTTGCCAGTGGAAATTTTTCAAATAACAATAACACTTTGCTTATCCTGCAAGGATTTTCAAATGGCATGTGGCTGCGAATGTTCGCTGCTACCCCGTGGTAGAGGTAGTAGTCTCCGGAAAAGAACACTGTACGAATGGGCATGTTGCTTGTGTGTGCTAAGGGAAAAGTTACATCATTTTCTTCGGAAGCATGGCTTTAAAAGTTAAGGTCAGCTCCCTACTGTTCAGTGTAATGAACAACGAATATTCTAATTTATTTAAAAGAGTTACCACCATCTTGACAAAATGCAGAGTAGCTTACAAAATGTGCCCCAAGTAGAGTTTTCTACGTGCAAATATATACACTTAATTTACTTGAGGGAAGCTTTTTAATAGGCTCCATATTTGAGTCTGATATTTACGCTAACATGTATTTTTGAAAACCTACTATGTACTCAGCCGTGAAACTGTTTTGGTTCCCTTTTTTCCACATTACTCCTTTTCCATTTGCTTGGCAATCCTCTTTTATCATTTCAGCTTCTGTGTACTTTTAGAAAATGGCATTTCAGGTGTATCAGATGGTTTTTAAAGCATGCTCTTCTTAACTCTGCTTAGCACAATGAGTGTGTTTGGATAGCAAATGCAATAGGACATTTTTTGTCTGATTTCATCTTTAGCTGAGACACTACCGTCCCACTGATGACTAATGGTTTTCCTGATTTTTCTATTACGAACAACCTGGTAAAGAAATGAGGTACGGAATTACCATTTTCCTTGGGTTTGTTCTCTCATTTCCACTAAGTGTGAAAATGGAGAATCCCTCCATTCTTTATCTCACCAACCTTTGCAAGTGTAAGAAGCAGGCTTTCTTGATTTGAGCTAGCTGTATAAGCTATATTTAATTTGGGATTTCTATTGGAGCATCATCTTGTTTCATTTACTATGAGTTGCTGACACAGTTTCTCAAATACACTGAAATAGTAATTAAATGGAACTCAACTGTCTGATACCCATAATCAATAAGAACATTTTATCTGTATTCGATTGTTATGAGAAATGAAATATGAATTTACCAGGGATAAAATATAAGAAAAAAATAGCCTGTATTGCAGCCCAAGGTCAATTCATATTGAAACCAAACCCCAATAGCTTCTATTAACCTTAATAAGAATTGATGTTCAGGGATGCTGGCCTTAAGGCACTATAATAACTCTAGTAATGAGATAAAGATTAATTAGGGTTATTTTATGTTGTTTGGTAAAACAAAAATGGATGGTACTGAGAAGATTTCTACTAAAAGTGATTTCTGGTTACCACGATTTAAAAAAAATTCTCCCAGTAGTTTCATTAATTCTGTCTGTTTTATATGATCTACTGATTTTGGACTACAATGTTCTTTCTCTTTTTATAAAACTGATGAAGGAAAGCTATGTCTTCTCATGCATCCAGTCCAGCCTCTTTTAGTACAGTGAAGGCTGAAACTTTGTTAAATTTTCTATCTATACAGATTATATTTGATTGATTATGCATGAGAAATCCACTCATTTTCTAAACATTATCCTTTGTTACGGATTGATATGCAATCGATTCAGCTCTAATAAATAATCTATATATTTTAAATACGACCAAGATGAGAAAAGCATGGTCTTAGCTATTTGGAGAGATGTTATAAGGGTACATATTTCTTAAATTATGCTTGCAAATGTAGCCTTAAGCCAGGGGAATCCGCTATGCTTGCAATTCTGGGAGTTGCCACCAGGCGGCAGAATTAACACCTTTCTCTCACCGTCTTTGTTATCTATTAACTTCCCTATAGTCTGCTTTGTAAAAGCGGGCCATTACTCGATTTCTCGTGAACATTTGACAACATTAATTTCGGCTTTCCTGAAAGCTGATAATAGTCAAATAAATAGACTTGGTTTGAAGTCAAGACACAGTGGCTTCAGGTCTTGTGATCATATGTCTTCTCATGCCATGGAAATTAAGAGTTTAAATGTGAAGAGAGAGTACAGAAAGAGAAAGAATAAATCAGACACTAATAAAGGGAGGGAGGGACTGACGGAGGAAGGGGGAGAGTATTGAGAGACTGAGTTTAAAGCTTCTCCAAGGTATAGAACTAAGGATTCAACTCTGGTTATTAGAACTGAGCTCTCGAGCTGCCAGTGTTACTCTTTGTAACTGTGACTAAGTCATTCCTTCTTTATAGCCCTGCTGTCTGATCTGAGAAACGAGGGCATTGGCCTGTGGCTCATTCACTGCCCCTGTTGTTAGTCTGTGACTTAGGCTCGTATTAAAGCAGAAATGTGGGGAATGCATCTTTGCTTGAGATCTCGCTTGGGTGCATGATTCAACAACTCAAAGAGCAATAAAAAGTACAGATCATTATACATAATGAAAATGTATATGTTCATTCTCGTCCTATTTATGTTGTCATTTCCTGGTCCTGCTATCAATAAAGCACTCTGAATTTGGGAGACACGGGTAGACAGAACACTTCCGGACCCACGTTAAAGAAAAACTAGACCTCTACAGTGGGTCTTTCTTTCCTCCATTTGCGTAGACCCAGTCACTGTGATGGACAAGACATACTACTTTTGCATAAGAGAGAGTCTTCTAAGAGTCATTCATCTTGTCATTGTAGAGTTCTAGGAGTTTGTAGTTACAGAGCAAGGGAGATTCAGAACTTCCTTGCCTGCTGCCTCTAAGAATTTGGGGATGCGAGATTATCTCTCCAACTAGAGAATAACTCCTTGAGAGAAGAGAATCTGTCTTTTATGCATTTCATGTCGCCCGAAGACCAAATGCAGTGCTCCGTACACAGCACACAAGTTCACGACACACTTGCTTGCTGATACCATGATAAAAAGTTACTGACTCACAGCATCTTAGCCTGACATGGTGATGTGGGTGTTTCTAGCCCAGTTTCCCTGGCCGTGTGATAGAGACCCAGCAAAGAGGATTGTACCATATCGTGAGCCAGCTCAAATCCTCAGCCAGCCCTCCACTGGGCCTCGCTATGACTCTCTACAGTTTTCACCTAGAGATCCTTCTTGAGAAACAGAAAACAAGTCAACCTCTTGCTTTCATTTTCTCTTGTTCCTCTCCAGCGTTACTCATTTTTCAAAGTATTTGTATAGGGAACTTGCTGGCTTCAGAGTGAATACGTTGCTAAACGTTTCAACGATTTTTTTATAATTATTTTAGAGTAAGGGAATGAGGTGTGTCAAATTCCTCTTTCCATATTGAACACCATGAGGTGATTTATTTCTGAAGCACTTAATGACTGCTTATTTTGTGTCAAGCGCTGTTGTAAGTCCTTTATAAATATTAACACATTTCAATCCAGAAAACAACCCTATGAGATAGATGCTGTTATTGGCACCACCTTCTGGGGGAAGAAAGTGAAGTCACGTGGTTTAGGTAATTTGTCCAAGGTCTCCCGGCTAGTAGGTAAGAGGATTGTGAACAAATCCTTCTGACTCCAAAATCCTGTATTCAACCACAGTGCTATGGTAGGATAATTTCCCTGGGTTTGTAAAAAAGCAGAGACATTTCAATGTTTCTCTTTTTTGTTCCTATAAGTCAATACTCAGTTGCTGAACGGTTGCCATTTCTCGTGGCACTTTAGTTGCTAATTGTCAAATTAACTTTCCTTTTTAAAGATCTGGGAAAGGTACTGTTAACGATCTGGAAATCATCTATTCTATTTGGTTTTTTGCCACCTGGAAGCACTGTACCTTTATTTGGATTATATAGAACTTTTTCCCATTTAATTAACTGATGTTGCTAATATCTGGGCAAGTTTTACTCTAGCCTCTAAGGGTGCTGTTACATCAGCTCTGTTTTCTGTCCCGAGGGCATCTCTACTTTTTTTTTTTTTTTTTTTTCCACCTAGGTCCTTTGCCCTCTCCTACACTGGATTTCTTTAAATGTTTACTTTGGCTAAAGTCAAGCCCGAAACATCAAATAAGTACTGTAATTTGCTCACTTGTGTATTTTTTTTGTTGTCTTTAAATTCCTCACAACCCACCTGCCACGTCTAATACAGTGCTATGCCGTGAACTGCGACCTGGGCTTATCATCTTCCTCCCTTACACCGGGGGAGTTCATGTCTGCGGTATGATTTAATCCGCTCGGGAAACCGAGAGGCTGAGGCTAAGTATCTTGACTGAGGTTCAAACGCAGGTCTTTGGGCTTTAGTGTCCTCATCTGTGCAATGAAAACAAATGGGCTGAGAGCCCCCTAAGTGTCAGGCAACAGCCTAGGTCCTGCCCTGAAGCAGTTCTCAGAAATAGCTGCACGACTATGATCCAGCGGGCTCGGGGTGGAGAGTTCTGTTCAAGCACTGTCCAGAGAGCCCCATGGTCCCTTTTCCTCAGTGGAGTTGAGAAGCTGGCTTTAGGAGAATGGGATTTCTCCCTTTCTAAGGGAGGCACTGTCCAGAAATCTGTACAACCCTACAATTACGTGTCTTTTAAAAACAAATATATGTGTGTGGCATTGCAGTTCTATCTGCTGGGCGTTTCAAATCCAGGAGCATAGGAACCATGTCCAATGCCTTGTACATAGTAACTAATACATATTTGTAGAGCAAACAAAGCACAACTCAGTTTTCGTATATGCAGACTCTTTCCTATACACGACTGACCCTTCAGGATCTTTAACGGGTAACTCCTATGTTATGCATACTTACCCCTTTGTTATTTATGTTAATATTCAACTCAGCTCGTATTTATTGAGAACCTAGTTGTGTCAGGTACTATGTGCTAGGGGAGTTAACAGTAAATATACCGACGGTTCTAGCAATGTTTAATTCAAATTCGTGTTGTTCTTGAATGAGGTCATTGTAGCTAGGATGGATTGGATAAGATGGTGGAGATGGAAGCCGTGTTATAGTCCGTGCCGGGGTGATGGAGAGTGTGGAAGAGGAGGTGCAGGGGGAGAAAGGAAGCCTTCCTTGAGAAAGAGGCAGAGCTGAGGTATGGAAAAGTTACATCACAGAATTGCAGCTTCAGAGATAATAGAGACAATGGGAAGATACTTGAGGATCACGGTCAAGGCTTATTCATCAGAAACCCCTGTGGGCCTGAACATAAGGTTTTCAAAAATAAAAGCGATATAGCATCTGGTTTCTTAAATTATGTCATCCTTTAAAATTATCTTTGGGAAATTCGTTTGAAATTTTGAAAAGAAAATATACCACGAAGGGGCTATTGGCTTGTTCATGTTTATGCCCTTGACATCTAGTTATGTGGCCCCAAGTTAGTCCTTAATAAATGTTTGTGCGTGGAGTACATTTATGAAAGGGAAATTATAGACAACTGTTATCGATATGTGTTCCATAAATGGATATGAGCCATTTACCCCAAGTGGGTTAAGGTCATTTACTTGCCTGAAGGTAATGAGCTAGATTGATCTTTCAGGGCTACTTGTAATTCTAGTATTCTCTAAAGTCTTTATCAGTCCATAAAAGAGTTCAGTCAGACTTTTGACAAACATGATAACCCAAGTTGTGTGGTCTCAGTGATTACTAACACGGAAGCTGAATGTTTTTGGTGAAACAGCGTTTTGCATCACACGTGATTGATAATGCTGTCCGTATTCGGACCCCGGAAACTTAAGCTCCATTTTATGTCATTGTGAATGGAAGAAGTTTCTCTTATCCTGAGCACCCTTATGACCTTTTGTGGGATTATACTATTATTTTAAATAGAACCAAGGCATTTTGGTCTCCTTCATTGCTATAGTAAATTACAGGGCAGCGAAATGTAGCCATTGCAGTCACTTAGTGCTCCGTGACATAGACGTGGTAATGCTAACTGGAGTTTCCTGCCGCATCCCTGGAAGGTGTATTCACAGGGTTGCATAACACAACATGGTGACCACAGTATAGACTTTCACCAACTTTGAAGGACATTCTGCTCACTTTGGTACAAACCTAAGTGTTCTCTTTAACTATTGCGCCATTTCTCCTCTTCCGCTTTTGCTTGGCCATTTCAGCTGAGTTGATTTTTTTTTTTTAAATGATGGTTACTCTATAGGTATCTTCTTCCTTCCCACGTGTGTGGGTGCCTACCTCAATGCGCTGACTTCCTGGCTGGTTTGACTTCAGCATTTTCCTGGAGTTCGCTTTTGAAATCCTTGCTTTCTTCTCTGGCCCTTCCTCAGATCTCATCCCAAAACCCTCACGTAAAGAAACCTGTCTGTTTTTCCTTCTTTTTATGGTTGGCATGCCCCAGATTTTGTTAGAGAAAGCTTAAAAAAGGAGCAACAGAGAGAGGAGTTTTTGGAGGTGCTCGCTAACTTGTTGTAGTAGGATAGCTTCACAGTTGTTTCAGAATTTCTAAATCTTGCTTCAAAGTTTTCGTTTTGATTTGGATTACTTTTTTTTTTTTTTTGGTACAGAACTTTTATTATTGGGGAAGGGATTTAGTATGCCCGAAGGCTTTCATGCTTCCCTTCTGTCAGCTGGATGCCAGATCTCCGGGCCACATGTTTCCTTGAATGCATGATTTTAAACCCAGCATATCAAGCATTTTCTAACTTATTTGCCAGACATGCATGAGAAGATATATTCAAAAAATTATAAGCAATTCAGGATTCCCTGGTTTCCATGGAAAGACAGTAATTAGCTTTCGCATTATAATTACAGGAAGCTGGGAAGAAAATTGAGAAGCTGGAGGTTTTTTAATTAGTGTCCACGACTCTATTATTATGATATCTGAGAATTTTGAATACGGAAAAACTCAATACCACTATTTGGTGACAAGTGGGGACTTGAGATCTGCAACAGATTTTGTTTTGAAATTAGACCTAAACGTTGCTCCTTCGTATTGTCTCTTTGACATGGCATTAGAGTGGTTGAATAAGACAGTGTGTGGTGCGTGCAGAGTAGAAGCTCCATAAATGTTAATGATTATTTACATCAAGGAATATCAATTGTTTAATAACCAGGATACTGCTTTAGAATACATCATGCAATGTGCTCAGCAAAGCAAATTTGTCTTCCTCATTGTGTTTTTGGTGACTTTTTGGTGATCCCTGAACTCACTCTTGGAATTTTTACTCCATAGAATGCCCCAGTGTCCCAACTGATGAGAAATGGATGCAGAGAATATTTTTGTTTGTTTGTTTTATGCAGAGACTATTTTTATGGAATATTTTGTATGTATGTTTATCCTGACACAAGGAGAGCAGGAGAAATGGGCTCTTGTAGGCAGAAACAGGAAAAGTGAAGCCCAAACCAAACATTCGGTTAAAAGAGAAACGGACAAGATCGTATGTTTTGGCAGCAGCCGACGTGGCCTCAAGCGTTAGACAGTTTGAGGCCGGTAAGCAGAGTCTGATGCTAGAACATTTTCAGAATTAGAGAGGATCAGATAGAGTGTGGTAGAAAAGCAGAGTCCACAGTTTAGGAAACCTATAGTAGAGAGGCAGTTGGGACAAAATTGTGTGTGTAAAAAAGACGGTATTCTCTGACTCTGAAAGAGGATGGCGACACAGTTGTATTGAAATTAACGGGAGACACAGACTCACAGAGGTCAGTAAGTCTTTGTACTCTCAGAGGGAGGGGCCTGCCTTTCCCCAGGGAGTTAAGGCTATGGACAGTATCCCTCTGGTTTTCAGTAGTGTGAAATGCCTCCGTAGCCACAAATTCAAGTCCACTATGGTTACGAGTTGCCAGGGGGAAGAAACTAAATGAATCAGGATGGTGAAGTTCAACTTCTGGGAACTTGGCCTACTCATTCTGATCGCAGATCGCCAAGATGTAAGATATGATATAATTGGATGACGAGCTCTTCATGTGTACACTAACAATTTCAGGCATTTAAGCCAAGTAGAGGAACCTTTCTGGTGGGCCTCTGTTCAAGGTCGAAGTAATCAATACATTACTTTGTTCCTCCCCCTGGCTGTGCTAACTGTTGTGAGTTCATTTAGAGTTATTCGGAGCATTGTCATTTTGATGTGAACTTGATTTTCCACACCCTCCTTTTTAAAACCCCAAATCGGGATTTAGATCACGCACCTTACAGGGGGAGGCACACAAGCATTTCCCCATTTTTGAAGCTGACTGGAATTGAAATTGATAGATTTTCCGGAATTGTTCTTATGAAGATGAGTATTACATTTCAGAGTTAAGGTGTTGCTTTCCATTCTCATGGCATAAACTAAGCTTCTCTCCACAACCCCTCTACTGGTTGAGGTTGACCTCATCTTTCTTTAGTGTTAGCAGAGGCATTGGCTACTTAGCCAAAATGCAATGAACCTATCCTCTAAATTTTTCTGTAAAGAAAGACCCCTGACTCCCAATCCAACAGAGATCTCTGAAATACCGAGAGACAAATGGAATTCTTAATTAATTAATTAATTTTAAAGATTTTTTTCTTTTTTTAATTTCTTTTCAGTGTAACAGTATTCATTGTTTTTGCAGCACACCCAGTGCTCCATGCAATCCTTTATAATACCCACCACCTGGCTCCCCCAACCTCCCACCCCCCGCCCCTTCAAAACCCTCAGGTTGTTTTTCAGAGTCCATAGTCTCTCATGGTTCACCTCCCCTTCCAATTTCCCCCAACTCCCTTCTCCTCTCCATCTCCCCATGTCCTCCATGTTATTTGTTATGCTCCACAAATAAGTGAAACCATATGATTATTGACTCTCTCTGCTTGACTTATTTCACTCAGCATAATCTCTTCCAGTTCCGTCCATGTTGCTACAAAAGTTGGGTATTCATCCTTTCTGATGGAGACATAATACTCCATAGTGTATATGGACCATATCTTCCTTATCCATTCGTCCGTTGAAGAGCATCTTGGTTCTTTCCACAGTTTGGCAACCGTGGCCATTGCTGCTATAAATATTGGGGTACAGATGGCCCTTCTTTTCACTACATCTGTATCTTTGGGGTAAATACCCAGGAGTACAATTGCAGGGTCATAGGGAAGCTCTATTTTTAATTTCTTGAGGAATCTCCACACGGTTCTCCAAAGAGGCCGCACCAACTTGCATTCCCACCAACAGTGGAAGAGGGTTCCCCTTTCTCCACATCCTCTCCAACACACGTTGTTTCCTGTCTTGCTAATATTGGCCATTCTAACTGGTGTAAGGTGGTATCTCAATGTGGTTTTAATTTGAATCTCCCTGATGGCTAGTGATGATGAACATTTTTCATGTGTCTGATAGCCATGTGTATGTCTTCATTGGAGAAGTGCCTGTTCATATCTTCTGCCCATTTTTTGATATGATTATCTGTTTTGTGTGTGTTGGGTTTGAGAAGTTAAAGATTTTATTTTTAAGTAATCTCTATAGCCAGTGTGGGACTTGAACTCCTAACCACAAGATCAAGATCAAGCCACAACGCTTTGTCCCCTGTCCTTTCACTAGTTTTATAAGCGCTTCTAATAAGGAGCAGAGGTTTTGTATTGACACTGAGAACCTTGATTTATTGGCTGTAATACCAGTGATGAACTCAGGGAGGGCAGCCCTCACGGGATGCTTCCTAGATAAAGCGAAGAATTCCTTTACACCATTAAATCGCTTTGATGCAACTTGTTTGCTTCTCTGACAAACAGCCATCCTTATGTGACCCATAAGGATGTGCCTAGAGAGTTACGTGGCCATTTATAAGTATTCGTGGATAAATAAACATTTGGTGATAGCTTTTGATCATTGTTTTGTAGTGTGTGTGTGTGTGTATTGATGAACAGTGAATGTTCAACCAAGTCTTATCAGTGAGTAAATTGGCCCCAAAAATGCAATTGAATTCAACTCACTGTGTACTTTGAAGTCAGACCACTGGGGTGCTGGTTAAAGTCCTGTAGCAGGAATTTACAGGACACTGGTAGGGCCAAAAAAGTGACTATTTTTTTTAAAGATTTTATTTATTTATTTGACAGACAGAGATCACAAGTAGGCAGAGAAGCAGGCAGAGAGAGAGAGGAGGAAGCAGGCTCCCCGTGGAGCAGAGAACCCAATGCAGGGCTCAATTCCAGGACCCTGGGATCATGACCTGAGCGGAAGGCAGAGGCTTTAACCTACTGAGTCACCCAAGCACCCCAAAAGTGACTATTTAAACTTAACTCCCTGCCTGAGCTTGTTCCGTGACAAAATGTAACAGAAAAAAAAAAAAAATCCTCGTGGAGCTCTCAACTACAATTTTAAAAGGAATTTCCATCATAGAGATTAAGATTGACAAGTATTTGATCCAATCTGGAAAATCGGAATATAAATTCTGTGTCTGTAATGAACTGGGGTCACCCATACATGGGGAATTGATGAAATGCAGACAAGAAAGCTGCACTTTTCATGTTGTTTCTCTTACTCCTTTTCACGTAGGTCTGGCTGGCATCCCTGCCAGGCTGGGCCTCATGTGGCCTGGGAGCAACGACCTTCCTCTGCCTCCCTTTCATGTTTCGTTCAACACTGGAGAGTGTTGGGTACACAAACTTTGCTCTGACTGTGTGTTGTGGGCTCCTTAAAGAAAACCATTTTAAAACGGCAGATCATTGTGACCACACCACGTTCATGGCCACGAGGTTTCTACTCAGCTTAAAATCTGTGAGCGAGGCCCCTACTTCCATAACAAATATACATCCCTGTTTGCCGTCCTGTGGCAACTCGGGTTCTCTTTTCCTGCCTTCTTCCACTCGGTTTCTGTTTCTTCATTCATTTATTTTTTTAAGATTTAATTTGTTTATTTGACAGAGCGAGAGAGCACACAAGTGGGCAGATTAGCAGGCAGAGGAAGAGGGAGAAGCGGGCTCCCTTGCTGAGCAGGGGGCCTGATGCGGGGCTCGAACCCAGCACCCTGGGATCCTGACCTGAGCCACCTAGGCGCCCCTCTTCATTTGTTTTTTAAGGGCCTGCTCCATGTGTTCCTGTTCGAAAGTTCTGGTGACAGACTCCAGACCTGAGTGACCTTCCTTCTTCAGAATCCTCCCTGCATTTGTTGTCTAGGCACCTGAAGTTGACTCTTAAGTATCTACATTGTTGACTTCTCTTTCTCAGTATGTTGTTCTTGCCTCCCCAACCCGAGAAGCTTTCTCAGTGCAGAAGTGGTATCTTTCACCTCTTCAGATTCCCCAGAAGCTTGGGACACAAGTCTGTGCATACAGTTGGTGTACCATAAATGTTTGTTGATTGATTGATATTCTCACACATGAACATTTTTAAAGGCCTCATTCTCTTGAATTTTAGGGAGTGATGATAAATATTTGTTAAATGGATAAAGTAAAAAATGGATATGGGTTTTTGTTTATTTTTTGCTCTTCCCCTTCATGGCCAGCCTGTATCTATCTAGCACAGTGCCTGGGTCATATTAGATGCCCAATAAGTATGTGTCAAATGAATTTTCAGCAAAATCACCCTGCATGGTATTAAATGCCATCAGTCTTATGACTCATTTTGTATTTCACTCCTCTCAAATGCTTGAGCATTATAGGACTCGAATTGCCAAATATGTTACATTCTCATTGACTTCAAGTTCAAATCCATTTCATGAACGAAGGGCTTTTAATGGCACTGGGACTTATGTCCCATGAACACAAGGACGCAATGAACCAGTATTGTTTAATAGTAACTGTGTCTAGAATCCAGGTTTTAAGGTATATATATATATATATATATATATATATATATATATATAAAATCAGATTTGTTTAAACTGTCTAAATAGCATTTATTAGCAAGTTCTCATAATGTTGTGTGCTATTGAAAAGAGCGATACCTTTTGTTAAAAAAAATAAGTCAACTTGGACAGACACAGCCAGTCACATATGTTGATAAAGTTATGGTCAAAAGAGACACGGGGAACCTGTAGGATTTTTTTTTTCCTGTGACCCTATGTATGAGCTGAAGTGTGGGGGGGGTGTCTCTTTTTTTTTTAATAAGATTTTGCTTATTTGTTTGACAGATAGAGATCACAAGTAGGCAGAGAGGCAGGCCATGGGGGAAGCAGTCTCCCTGTTGAGCAGAGAGCCCGATGTGGGGCTCGATCCCAGGACCCTGGGATCATGACCTGAGCTGAAGGCAGAGGCTTTAACCCACTGAGCCACCCAGGTGCCCCTGAGGGCGGTCTCTTAATTGCCTTATGAAATGGAATAACTTGGCTTACCTGTTTTTTGTAGAGGTATATTGAATGTATTACCCTAGGAGTAGTATGGGGGAAAACTGCAATGAAGCTTTAAAAAAAAAAAAAACTTAATGGAAGTGTTCTGCACATTGGCAGAAGAGCCTTATTTGTCTGGCCTTTTTTCAGTCAGAAAAGCCCATTTTCCATAGGATGCCTGTGAAGTCATCCGCGGTGGTGAGCACTTCTCCTGAGCCTTGAAGAGTATGTATTGGTAGACCACTAACCAAAACAAGTGGGGGAAAGAGAAATTGAAGCAAAATCGAAAACTTGAAAGCTTTTCAGCCTTGTCAGCTTGCCAACTCAAGCAGTGTGGGGCAGGTGTGTCATATACTCGTGGAGCCAAAATAAATGGTCACGAGAAATTCCAAGCTAATACAGATGTAAGGGAAGCTTAAAATGGAAGGAAAGCAAACATTGTTTTCGTTGTTTATCCAGGAGCTTGATAAATGCTTTGGAAGACATGCCACTTCAGATAGTGCTTTGGGTGCCAAATGCTGTGTGATCTTCAGGACGAGGTGTTGGCAGTGTTTCTGTGTTATGTGCTGGCTTGTGCAGGGAAGGTAAAATTGAGGACGGGACACGAAAAGTGAGGGAAAAATGGCCTTGCAACCAGCTTTGGAACAAGTTACTATTTCCATTAGATCAGTAGAAAGTATTTATTCTTTTGTTTTACCATCAAGGAAACTTCCACGAGAAAAGGTATGAATCCTTCAAAAAGCCGTAATCTCCTTATTCCAAGGAGGCACTTGATAGTGAATCTAGTGTGTATATAATTTCAAAGTAAAAGCATTTATACTTTATGTCTTCTCGAGAATTCTTTTTTTTAAGATTTTATTTATTTATTTATTTATTTGTCGGACGGGGGAGAGGGAGAGAAAGAGAGAGTGAGCACACAAGCAGGCAGAGAGGCAGGCAGAGAGAGGGGGGAAGCAGGCTCCCAGCTGAGCAGAGAGCCAGATGTGGGGCTCAATCCCAGGACCCTGAGATCATGACCTGAGCCAAACGCAGCGGTTTAACCATCTGAGCCACCCAGGCGTCTCTTCTCAAGAATGCTTATAGATGAGCTTTAATGAACAGTCAAAAACGAACCCTTATTTTCCAGGAAGAAAATGTAAGCAGTGTTTCTTCGTGGCTCCAAGGGAAATCACCAACCCCACTCCCAGCTCCATTTCCTCACACTGGTTATTGGACAAAAACATGCCAAAGATTAACTTACTCTTTGAAGATATAGACAGAAATCTTTTGGGGGCCCCATATTTTTAGTCTAAACCCAGGATGAGATCTTGCTGCAACCAAATGAGCAGGAATAGACCATTCCTGATGACAACCGAATGTTCCATATATCAAGAATCCCAGGTCCTGTTTGCATTTTTTTTTTCCAAATGGGATTTGAAAGCCAGAATTGTGAGAAAATACTCAACTTTACAGGGCCAATTGATTCAAAATTGACAGAGTTGGCCAAAGTTCAGTCAACCTAGACGGAGTTCAACTGACAAAACTTGCCAGCAAGGTAAACAGAAGGGTTAATGTTAAATTCCCATTTACCCTTTGACTTCTCAAAATAGGAATCCTGAGGAATGCTGCATGGCTCCAACTTCCCATGAGAAGACTGAGCCAGCAAAACTAAGTAAGACGTGATCTCTACCCTCAAAGAATGTACAGTCTAGTAAGGGAGAAAATTTAAGGGTCTATAACGAAGAAGAGTGTTTATGAATGCACTATGTGCCCTAAGACAGACACAGTATTGTGATGTGGTTAAGAGGGGACTCTGGACTCAGGCTGCCTGGGTTTGAAGCATGGTTTGGTCATCTACAGGTTACACAAAGTTGTACAAATTAAATGAATGAATCTTCCTCTACCTCTCTCCTCCCCATCTGTAAAATGAGACAGTAGTACCTCCCTCACCAAGAGGAATCCAGGGTGCAGTACCACCTGGTGTGAGTAATTCTGAGGTCTTCCTTCTGGGGTTGCACGTTGATGCTGTAGTGTTTGAGTGTGCTTAAGAGTGTTCTTAAGTCGTGGGGCTTGATGGCCCATTCATGGTGAATTAGCCTCCGCCACAGTCGGAAGACCTAGCGTCTGCCTCCAACCCTTCATAAACTCTCACAATCATTTCACTTCCTGGTGCCTTAGGTTTCTTCTCTAGTTAAATGAGCATAGGAAGTCCTATGTCAGCAGGGACCCTATCTTGTTCAATATCTAGAACAGCATCTGGCTCATAGTAGCTGCTGGCTTGACATTGGTGCAGCTCAACTCGGGGAAATGAAGATGTTGATACAACAGACGTGAACGTAATTTGGAGAAGGAGTCATGAGTACTGTGCAAAAATGACTGGCTTTCCATGTTTAAGGTTCCCAGACAGAGAAGAGATAAGACATTTCTCTGCCAGGATCTAAGCATGAGATTTGAAAGCACTCGGAGATCTTGCCTCAAGTCTTGGCTCTACCACCGAAGGCTTTCTAACTGTAGAAACTTTTTAACCTCTTTGGGTTTCATGTCTTCATTGGTATTTTGGGGTGATCACCCATGTTTCAGAGTGTTCTTTAGAGCTCCCAAGATCAAGGAAATAAAACTAGCAAATACCACATAAGTACAAATATACTAAGAAATGGTAGTTCTTCATGCTTTACATTAGAGGATGATCAATCATAAAAAGAAAAATTATATCCCTGTTACTCAAGTGTAAGGTAGTGAAGATAGAGCTGTATTGTCCCCCTGACAAAGTTGACCTTCTTCAAAATACAAGGGAAAATGGCCCGCTCCTTGTCTTGCATACGTAGCCAGACGAGCTGAGCACCTCGAGAAAACTACTCCCCCTGTAGCTGCTACGCCTCGCTGCTTCTGCACCAGCTCCAAAACCTGTTCCAAGTCTGCAGGAAGACATGCGCTGGCTAGGACTGTTTCGGAAGAATTGGCCAGGGTCCCATCAGAGGTTGCAGGCCAATTTCAAAAAAAAGAAAGAAAATTCTTTCTCCCATTGCTCCATCTTACATAAAGTACATGGCCAGAGTCCAGGTCTGATTTGCATTATTCTTTTTCAAAAATTCAAAATTCAAATTTATTATATATTGCCTGTTTCTATATTTGATGGGTTTCTGTAGAAAAATCTTTTTCCAGACCCTCACTGTTTATGTTCTTAGCGAATTTTACATATATATACACATATATATAAAATATATTATATGATATATATGTTATATATTATATATATTATATACATATATATTCCTTTTTGGTTGTTTTTCATTCACATGTATTCAGACAGCCTATATAATTTAGTTGCAGGACTAAATTTGAATATATCTTTAAATATAAACTTACAAACTTGCAGAATGTTCTCTTTTAGAGTGTTTTCCATACTACACTAAGTCAACTACCATATGGAAACTAATTTGCACTTGAAAGTCCACTTAGGAACACTACGTAGAATTTGTGTCTAGGGAGAATCCAAAAAGAAAGCTTGGGGTAGCCAGTCCTATCACTCGTGAGGCTTTTTTTGGGGGGAGGGGGATGGAGTGTTTCCTTAGACTTTTTTTAATGTATGTAATTCACATACTATCCAATTCACCCATTTAAAGTGTACCATTTAGGGAACGGGTTTTAGTGTATTAAAAAATTGTGCACCTATCACCACTATCTAATTCCAGAATATTTTCATCACTCCCCAAGGAGACCCTGGACCCATGAAGCAGTTACTTCACGTCCTCCTCTCCCCAGAGTCCTCACAACCACTCATTTGCTTTCTGACTCTGTGGATATTTCATCTAAATGGACACATACTATGTGGCCTTGGTGACTGGCTTCTTCCACTAAAGCGTAGTGTTTTCAAGGTTCATCAGTGTTGCAGCACATAGTAGTACTTTGTTCCTTTTAATGATGGATTCACTTTGCAGGTATCATTACCTCTTGCATATTCATTCATCTATCCATGGACACTTGGGTTCCGATTTCTCCAAGTTTTCTGGTTCTCACCGTAGCCACCCCAAAGCCGGCAAAGCGGTATCTGACTGTGGTTTTCATTTATATTTCCCCATCTGGCTATTTAAAAATTATATGGTAAATATTTTCCTAGAGATCATTTGCCTAACAACCTTAACCCTCTAGGACATGAGCCTGTATGGAGCATATTGCAAAAGGTCCCCAAACCAGAAAACCTTGCACTTTGCCCCCCCCCACCCCGAGGCCCATCATTCAGTGAGTAACTCTTATTCAACATTCACGATTGGCTCTTATGTTTTCCAGAAGGGAGATGGACACCTAGGGCAGGTGCTGTGCCAGGAAGACAAGTGACAGTAGAAGTGGCCGTTAACAATCTACCACCAAAGGAGAGAAACTAATACTTTTCTATGACGTTTATGACCCCAAGTCTTCCACTAGAGGTCAAATGATATTCAGTATTTTGTAAGAAGGCAAAGCGAACTATAATACAATTTAGAAAGGGTTCCATGAAGGATGACTCAGAGAAATATGTATTTTCCCTTGGATGGATAAGCTTGACTGAATTTTCTAGATATTTAATTTCCCGATGATATTAGGTAGTATTGAGTTTCATCCTGACTGCAGAAAGACAAATGGGAAGATTCAGATTCTGTAGAGTTGTAAAAGATCCTATTCAGAAATTTAAATGAAATGGGGCACCTGGGTGGCTCAGATGGTTCGGTGTCTGTCTGCCTTCTGCTCAGGTCATGATCTCCCGGTTCTGCGATCAAGCCCCACGTCAGGCTCCCAGCTCACTGGGGAGTCTGCTTCTCCTTCTCTCTGCCTCTCCCCCTGTGTTCTCTCTCTGTCTCAAATGAACAGCTAAATCTTCAAAAAAAATTTTAAAGAAATGGTTCTAAGAACTTGACTTCTACTTTTTTGATGACATTGACCACCGGTTGATTTGACTGATACTCAGAGCTTACTTTTATTTTAGAAAATTCCTGTTATTTCGGTACACGTTGTGGCATGGTGCCAATAAATTAACCTTCTATCCATTCTCTCAGCTGAGTCGCTAAAGATTATTGCCGGTTGATGCTGGGTTAAACTGCAAACCTTAAAGCTGCCTAGTATTTAATGTATAACTGAAGACTGCTTTCTGTCTCGCTTACTTGTATATGCTAAAACTTCCTCCTGTGTTAAGTTGCGGTATCCCTCTACAGAGACTAGGAACTAATGGGGCATACACAGAAAAAAAAATAAAAAAATAAACCAGGGGCATCTGGGTGGCACACTCTGTTAAGTGTCTGCCTTCAGCTCAGGTCATGATCTTGGGGTCCTGGGATCGAGTCCCGAGTCCGGCTCCCTGTGAGGCAGGGATTCTGTTTCTCCCTCTCCTTCCTGCTCATACTCTTCTCTCACTATCCCTCTCTCAAATAAATAAAATATTTAACCCACTGAGCCAGCCAGGCACCCCTAAATAAAATACTAGAAAAAAAAAAAAACCCTAGCATCTTCTCAGAGAATTTTTTTTTTCTTTATCTGAAGCCCATTTTACATCCTCTCCCCCACCTCATCCGAGGTCGGAGTCTGGCGAGTTACCTCCTGACCATTTGCTGTGATCCTCAACGACTACATTTCAAAATGTAAGAGCAACTTACATTTTCTCAGCAATTCCTGTGCTGGATTTTGAGAGCAGATCAGCAAGCCTTCGATCAGACCATAGCGAAGCCAGGTTAATGACAGGTCTTCTCTAGCCTCTAGAAACTGAGGGGCTGTTCTGTCCTGCTCTGGCATTTCCTGTGCGGTGAACCCCCAAATGAATTTCTGTCCCCAAACAAAATGAAAACATCTTTTCTCCTTTTTAATTGGGCTTGTATTTCTTTCTCTTTTTAAAGATTTGTTTACTTATTTTAGAGAGAGAGAGAGAGAGAGAGAACATGTGAGCCAACAAGCAAGGGGAGGGGCAGAGGGAGAGAGAGAACCCTTGAGCAGACCCCACTGCTGAGCGCAGAGACCCACACAGGGCTGGAGGCGGGGCTCCCTCCCAGGACCCTCAGACCATCACCTGAGATGATACCAAGAGTCCGCCGCTTAGCCAACTGAGCCTCCCAGGTGCCCCAACTGGGCTTGTATTTCAACAGTAAATTTATGTGGCTGCCTCCTTTTACTCTACACTGGGAAGTGCTCTTTTTATTCACAAGGGTTGGCTGTACTGTTTTGCACTGTCAATATCTAGATGCTTCCTGTTTTAAACAGGATAGGGTACTTCGTTTCCAAATCTGGAGTTTAAAACTGAAATATTGCATTCTATTAGCTAATTTTATTTTTTTTTTCTTGCAGGTTTCTGAAAAGTGCCTTTTCTGAACGCTGCTGCTTCGATTCCCCTCTAGAGCTGTTTGCTTATAAACCCCTCTCCCTCCCCAGCCCCCAAACTTGGTTTGCTCGTAGTTCAGTCTCAACAACTTGTCCATTCTCTTTTCCCTTTGATTCCCAGTTTCCCTAGTCATTTTCCCTCCTCCTGACTTCGCGGCACGTTTTATTTTTTCAGTTGTCCCATCCTTACCAATCTTAATCATTAGATCCAAGGAATAGGGAGAAAAACATTTCTCCCCTTGATCTGAAACCATTCCACAAATTGAAGGGCAACCAGCAGTGTACGCTTTTTGCAAGAATAATTGAAAACATCAGCTAAAGAGCACAGAATTCTTTTGAAAGCCTGCCAGTTATTATTGGAAGTAACTTTGGCAGAGGAACAAATTAAACACTCAATATCTTAACCTTTCTGGTTGCCTTCTTAGGAGTTGGTCTCCCGTTTAATTTTTAGCTGTTCTGATACAATTTTTATTTTGCGATTGGCTTTTTGTTTGATCAGACCAAATTTTGGCTGGGACGAAAACCTAAGTGCTAACAAAGAAGCATTTCAGCAAAGCAACCTCATCGCTTCGCATCTAGCTTGAATTCACTTTTAACCTTTTAACAGCACTGAAACTGTCCTAAAGAGGGTGCACTTGATTCTAACTTCGCTTTCAATATGACGGCGGTCAATGTCACCCTGGTTCGAGACACCCAGTGGCTGACTTTAGAAGTCTGCAGAGAATTTCAGAGAGGAACCTGCTCTCGAGCCGATGCAGACTGCAAGTTCGCCCATCCGCCGAGAGTCTGCCATGTGGAAAATGGTCGAGTGGTGGCGTGTTTTGATTCCTTAAAGGTGAGTCCCATCTACACACATATGCTTCGTTTAAATTTGTTGATGTCTGGGTGTTTTGAAATATGATGTGCCTTGACGTTAGTAATAGCACAGAAGTGGTAAGTTTTGTTTGTTTGTTTTAAGACAGGATATAGACTCTGTGCTTGTAGAACTATGCCAGACTATAGCTCATCTCATCTCCTCAAAGTCCGCTGATTAAGATAGACTTGAAGGAAAAAAAAAATGAAAGAATTTTTGTAGGAATGAGAAATTGCAGCCTCGCCATACTTTACTTTTTTGTATAGGATCTAAATGTTGAATATAGTGATCATAGTTCTTGTAGAGCCTAAAGAAGCCATTTACTGAATTATAGCCCTATTAAGTATGTTATCAAAATAAAACTTGGCAGGGACCAAGCAGCTTTCAGAGGACAAGTGAAGTCAAACTCAAAGAGTATAAGGTGAAAATCTCACCATCCAGGAGGAGAATGGCCTTTAAAGTTTATTTTAGTAATCTCTACACCCAATGCAGGGCTCGAACTTACAACCCTGAGATCAAGAGTCACACAGTCTACTGAATGAGCCAGCCAAGGGCCCCCAGAATACTTAACGTGAACATGGGTACCAAACTAGGTTCACTTAATTTTCTTCCTGAATAGATTAACTAATTTCAGATTTCTGAGTACTTTTATAAGGCAAGTCTCACTGCCAAGGTCATCAAACCCAAATATTATGTACTAGACTATAACCAAAATACGAGGGCAAATGAGATATTATGTAGAATAGAACATATGTGATTGCAGAACAAGAAAATGCACTAACTTTCATGTTTTATTCATAGTTATCTTTAAATTAAGGATAAAGATGTATAAATTAAAGCATAGAAGTAAGAAAAATGGTAATTGATTCCTAGTTTAATAAGATTTGCTACGATGCATTTGAGAATTTTTTTTCAAAATACGTGAAAGTGAATTAAGCCTAATAAGAACCTGTTTAATTTCTTGATATTGTTTTAGCCTCATCATGACCAATTTTACCTCATTAACATTTTTATTTATGGCTGCATTGGCTGACAGAGATGTATTCCTTTATGTGATCATTTCTTCAGAAAACATTTCATCAAATGACATTCTCCATAGCTAGTTAATTTAACTTATTTTGTGGTTACGACTTTTCATTTGGGATCCTCCCAAGTTAAGAATGGAAACTTGTTATTGTAAAAAAACAGTAGTTTTTGCCATTGAGAATGTCTGAATTGCCCTTATTTGCAGAAGATATGATTGTAGGGCTTATTCTCTACATCTCACTATCATTCGGGTTTCATCTGTAATTATTTTGTGTATTATGGAAATCTCCTGCTGCATTACCTGGCAATGCCTTGAAGCAGAAAAAGGCACTGGGCTAGTTGGGGTGGGGGAAACAAGAGATAAGAGATGTCTTTCATTCAGTCCAACGATCCCAAGGGTCTGGGATAGCACGAGGCAGTGTACATATGTTGTTTCAGGAGATCTGGGGGACAGTCCCAGCCTTGCTACTGTGTCTGGCCTTAGCTACTCTTTCTGATAAGGCTTACGTTCCTTTATCTCTTCCTACTTTCCAGGATTATTATGGAGATACCATGGGGAGGAGTATCTTCAAAACAGCTCTATTTAGTTAGGGTTTTTTTGCTGAACTCTACAAACTCATGTTCCAAATGGACATACCCAAATCCAGTTGCCATGAGTGTTCTCATATTAGTTCTTCAAGCTAAGTGTCACTGTTTTATAGTTTACTCTTGGTTGTTTTTTTTTTAAGATTTTATTTATTTATTTGACCGAGAAAGAAACAGCGAGAGAAGGAATACAAGCAGGGGGAGTGGGAGAGGGAGAAACAGGCTTCCCATTGAGCAAGGAGCCCAATGCTGCTTCGGGGCTCCATCCCTGGACCCTGGGATCATGACCTGAGCCAATAGCAGTTGCCTAATGACTGAGCCACACAGGCGCCCCTATAGTTTACTCTTTGATGGAGAGTTCCTTGCAGGCTTTGTAAATTCTTTCTTTGCAGACATCCGGTGAAAGCAGATAGGCGATCCTCCCAATCAGTGGTATATTTTAGGTCACTTCTTGTACTTAAAGTGCCATAAAGGAAACATTTTGAAGAAAAACAAAGGAATTGTTAACAAAACACATGTGGCACTACCACTTTGAAGGCTGTAAAATGTTTAATTCAGAGACTACATAGATAATGGCAATGAATATTAATAAGCCACTTAATTATTTAAATATACTGTCTACTCACTGCATCCAGTGTTTTTAAAATAATTTTTGCATTATGTTGATATCTTGATGACCAGTCATACAGGATAAAGACAATTTATATAATCCTCACATTTTCAAATTTTAATGAAAACTTGAATATTTCAAATACACAAAGCCTTTCAAACAATTAATTAATTTGCCAGTTAGACAGCACATTCATCCCAGTTCCATGTCTGCCCAAAAGCTTTGTGGTTCTCTGCTTTAATATTATTCCTTATCCACAATATGCATGAATGTCATACTAAGTTGAGGGTAATTGACCTGTGTGGATTGTAGGAGGACCCTGTCTAAAATACACAAATAACATACCTCAATGTTTATTGCAGTATTTGCTACTCTCCTTGAGGTTGTATCATTGAAACACCTTTGAAATCCATCTGTGCACTCTTTCTATTTCCGTGAGTGGTTAAATAATTGAAGCAATCATTTGATGAGTTTTGGGCTGCTGCTTTTGGTGTTCCATGTTTTGTTTTTCTGAAGATTCCATTAGCACAGGGTACGTTACCAGATGATGATGGTTCTTTGCCTTCATAATAGGCACAATACACACAGTGTTCTATACTCACCTTGTAATGAGGAATTGTTGTAAAAATAAGGAGGGCGAGCTTGATGGCTAATCGTGCATTGTGCTGAAGTGAATGTTGTGTGTTCACTGACGAAGGCTGCACCATCTTCAGATAGAGCTCTAGACAGTGCGGCCCACAGACTGATTTCCAGCTACATAAAAGGGTCTCATGTCATGCTGATAAGCAGCTGTTTTTTACTCAATTGCTTAGCCTGCTTGGCATGTTTATTTAAAAATCCTCTCCAAAATATTGCTTAACCTGTTCTTTGCCAATTTCTCAATATGACAGTTTGCCACTGACATATCCTGATACTTTCAGGGCACGTCCCTTACCTTTAACAAAAGATCGTCCCTAAAAATACCACACTAGAATCTTTGTGATCCTTTCCGTAGCCAAGATTGTTATTGTCATATATTCTGCTTCGACGATGTCATGATGTCTTGCTCTGTCCCCTCTGTACTTGAAGCAGGGTGACATCAGCCACGTGTTATCCAGGAAGGATGTAAATGCTGTGATCATTTCATTATGGCGTATCGACGTCCATTACATCTGCCCCCTCTACTCCCCACGCTGAGTCGTTTTGTAACAAAAATTTCCTGGCAAAGGTCTTGGCAGCGGACATTGTCGGAGGACAGCCATGTCAACCCAACTACATTCCTAAAAGATGGAAACTGGGTCCAGAATGCACATAAACTAGCTCCACGTGATGTCTTCAAACATCACACATGATCACAAGCGTAATCACATTTTGACAAGTGGAACCTGTCGTGTCAGCGCACGGATGTGAATCCACTCTTGTAGGTCAGATTGTCCTGAGTCATCTGTATATTCTGTACTATGTCTCACTAGTCACAGTCATTGCCAGTTTAAAATTTGACTGAATATTTATGTCATCCCTGTTTGCTAAGGGAAAACTTGCTGGGAGCAGAAGACCTAGCAACCTAATCCCAAGGGTCACTGGATTATGCAAGACTCAGAACCATTTCTAAGCTTTATCAGAGAGGTCCGCTTGCACTATAAAGATACATAAATAGCACCTGTCATCCTCAGATTCCAGGAAAATCATATTTTACCTGACGATCTCTATCTTCAGGAATACTGACTTTGAAAAGGAAATATCTTTGGTAAAAGTCAGTGCCATTTTGGACATTTCAAAACCTTTTTTTTTTTTTTTAAGAAAAATGGAATTACAATTAGAACCAAAACAAATACACATTGATAGCTCAACCTAACTTTTTAAATATTTTATTTTGGAAAAATTTGAGGCTTACAGAAAAGTTGCAAAAGTAGTACAAGGATTGGGGCACCTGGGTGGCTCAGTGGTTAGGCAGCTGACTTTTGATTTCATCTCAGGTCATGATATCCGAGTCCTGGGATTGAGTTCCCCACTGGGCTCCAGGCTCGGTAGGGAGTCTGCTTGAGATTCTCTCGTTCTTCCTCTGTCCCTCCCCCGCTCACTCACTCTCTCCCTAAAATAAATAAATCTAAAATAAGATAAGATAAGATAAGATAAAATAAAATAAAATCTTTAAAAATAGTACAAGGAGTTCCTGCATACCCTTCATCCAGCTTCTGGTAATGTCAACAACTTATCTTACGTAGCCCAGTTATCAAAACCAGGAAATTAACTCTAGTACAATATTATTAACTAAACTAGAGACCTTATTTGAATTTAACCAATTTTCCCCCAATGTCCTTTCTCCATTCCAGGATCCAATCCAGGATCCCACGTTGTACTTACTTGTCCTATCCCCTTAGACCCCTCCAATATGTGACAGTTCCTCAGTCTTTCCTTTTCTTTCCTGACCTTGACACTTTGGATGTGTACCGGTCAGTTATTTTGTAGAACGCCTCTCAATTTGGGTTTGTCAAATGCTTTCTTATAATTGGATTAGGGTTGTGCATTTTTGGCAAAAAAAAAAAAAAGGCACAGGAAAGATGTGCATGATATCTAAGAGTACCTGATGTTGGTGTATCTTATCACTTGTTATAATAACCTTAATCACTTTGATTGAGATGGTGTCTTCTGGGTTTCTCTGCTGTAAAGTGATCGGTTTTCCTTTTGTGCAAATTGATAAATATCTTCCTCATTTATTCATCATCTCCTACAATATGCCATTGATTTTAAGGGGCATCCTAATACCTAAGCTGTTAAAATGTAAACGAGTGTCTATTAAAAGTGATTACGGTCAGTCAAGAAGGGGAGGGAAGAGAAAATAGACCAAGAGCATGACAGGAAGGAAGGAGTGATGGGCCCCCAGAATGGCAGAACCCTGGAGGATGAGAAGCCCCAGAAGTTTGGGGATGTGTGTGTCCCTATCATGTGCTACTGCGGGGTGGAACTTGTGTGGAATAAAATCAGTGCTCCTGGCCCCCTTACCTTGGGATCCTCTTACATTGGGAAGCAGGTGTTCTGCCTTTGTTTCCAAGATAATATTTCCCCCGATTGTAAAAGTTATCCATCTCTATGAAGAGAAAGGAAAAGACAAAAAGCAATCTTAAAAATCATATGCAAGATGATAAGAATAAAATGTAATGAAAGATAGGTAAAGTGTAAACATCATCCCTGCTGTGCCAATATCACCACTAACGTTTCTGTGTGTTTCCGTCCTTTATATGACTGTCCATTTGTATCATAAACCTGCCTTACCTCCTGTGTCCTCACAGACCTATCTCCCTCACCCCCCCGCCCACCCTGGACAGCCAGCCTCTCCCTCCATTTACACTTCCTGTTAGTCTCATGTTCCTCCCAGGGTACAAAAAAAGGAAAAGAAAGAAAAGAAAAAAAAAAAGAACAGAGAAGAAAAGGGAAGGGAAGAAAAAACGAAAGAAAGAAAACAAAATCTAGATACTGCCCGATCTCTCATTCAGAGACTTTTAAAAAATATGCGTTTGTGGCAATTTTTCTGGTTAGAAAATAAAAATATCATTTCTAGAAAACTATAATAGAGAGACAAAGATTTTAAAAAGACCAAATCTGTAAGTCTGTTACCTGACCAACATTTTCAATACATATGTCCTTTCAAAATTTCATTTAATGACAACTGTTTCCTCAAAAAAAAAAAAAAAAAGGTTTCAGTCATTCCATGGAATTCCAAAAGCTTTTCCTACTCGTGCAAGAATGGTATTTTAGAAACAGACTTAATATAAAAGATTCTATTTTTCAAATAATATGCAGCCATCAGAAATTATGTTTGTGAGGACTATGCAATCATAATAATAAATTTTATCTTCTAGTGAATGCCTATGATATTCCAGAAACTTCACACATGCTGACTGTAATCCTCACCACAACCCAGTATAAGCTTTACCACTGGATGGGCCAGGTTTTGCCAGCTGTGTGGTCTTGAATAAGTACCCAACCTCCCTGTCCCTACCTTGCCTCATTTGTAGGTGAGCACTTTTATAATCTGGGCGGTGGGCAAGACCTTCTAAGCGCATTATCAGAGGCAGAGGTGATCAAAGCAAAGGATTATTAGAACTGAATACATAATGCAAATCATGGCTGAGAGACAGAAAACACCAAAAAGCTAGAAGATAAGCAATAATTAGGGAGAAATTTTTAACTAATTTGACAGATTAAAAAGGTCTTTAATATCCAACGAGCTTTACAGTAAAAAAAAATAAAATAAAATAAAATGATATTTTCCCCGGAAAAGTGGGTAAAGGATAGAAATAGTCAAGAAAGTCTCATGTGGCCAAGTTTATGCCTGAGGACATTTGGAGGAGCCCTCCTGGCATGGCTGCCCCGACAGCTGACACAGCCACCGGTTTCCACTGCTCCCTCTCTCCCCAACTCCGGTCCAGAGAACTCTCACCCTGTAATCTAATTCTTTCTGCATTATTTATGTGTTCTTCAACAAAACTGTTACTTCTAATAAAAAAAATTTTTTAGAGAGAGCTAACCTCCCAGGGGAAATTAAAATCATCTTTATAAGAGAAGTTTCATGATATTAAATATAGTGTTTGCATACTCAAATCCCGAGAAAAAAGTTGAGAATTTCATTGAGCATTTCCTCTACATTCTGGCATTCTGGAGCTGAGAATAAGGAATCTTACATGTTCCAAATACCTTCCTTCTTCCCTTCCACTCAGTGTCCATAGATAGATAGATAGATAGACAGATGGATGCGATTTATTCATCCGTTCACTGGACAGGTACTTCAGGAGCACCTGTTGGGTTGCAGGCGTTGTGCTAAGCAGAAGAATCCAGCAGTGAACTTCAAACAGTCCCTGCCCCATGAAGCCGACCGTCTAGTTGGGGGAGGGGCAAACAAAAAGGAAGTCGGTATGCGGGTGAATGACATCTTCCGGTATGAAGAAGGCAAGGACAGAGAATGCCAGGGGCTGCTGTTGTATGTAGAGTGGTCAGGTGGTGGTATTGAGGAGAGGCATGAAGGAGGTGAGTGGGCGAGTTATGAGGATTTCTGAGAACATTCCAGGCAAAGAGAACAGCCATAGCAAAGACCCCAAAGCAGGAGTGAGCCTGGTGTGTGTGTGATGAATCTTGAGATCATCAGCTATCAGGATGGCTGGAGCAGAGGGGTGGAGGGGGAGAGGTAAGCGGGAGTGAGCAGATCAGGTGAGGCTGTGTCTATCATGAGAAAGACTCAGAGCGTGTCCCGGATGAGGAAGGACCCTGGAAGCCTGTCCCAGGCGTCACTGGACTCTCCTGATGTAGATCTTTTTCCTGCTGCTTCTCCTCTGTATTTTCTGGTGTAATAAATCTTAGCCAGCGAGTCTTAGAAGTCCTCTCTGGTGAATCGCCAAGCAAAGCTCTTCTATACATTGTTCTTTTTCATACATTATTTACTTGATGATTTTTTTCTTTTACTTTTGACGTTTTAGAAAAATGTGAATTGTTTTCTTTCCCTTTTGATTTTTTTAAATTTAATTTTTGAATGGATAATGTATTTTGATCTTTCAAAAATTTGAACAATTGGCCATCAACTGATGAAGAGATAAAATGTTTTCTACATGCCATGGAATAGTATTAAGCTATAAAAGGGAATGAAGTACTCAGTACTTCAGTACTAAGGGAATGAAGTATTAAGCTATAAAAGGGAATGAATGGATGACCTTGAAAACATTATGTTAAGGGCAAAAAGGCAGTTCAGAAAGATTCCATATTGTATGATTGCATTTATATGAAGTATCCAGAGTGGTCAAATCCAGAGACGGAAAGCATATCAGTATTGCCAGGGGCATTGGTGGCAAGGAGAGAAGAGGTTGAAGGAGCAGTAGGAAGCGGCTGCTAATGGATAGAATGTTCTGGAAGTAGACAATGGTAACTGTTGCACTACTTTGTGAATAACCTAAAAACCACTGACGTGTACACATTACAAGGGGGAGCTTTATGATATATGAATATCTAAAAAAAAGTTAAAAATTAAGTATAAGAGGTTTGCATTAAAAAACCAATAAAGGGTATGCAATGAGGTTTCCCTCTCATTTTTTTTTTTCTGCAGCTAACCTGTTGACCTCACCACCAATGTATTGAGTTTTCTCTCTCCCGTGAATATTTTATGAACAGACATGCAAATATATATGTACATATTCTCACTTTTTTACACAAATAGTAGCATACAGTTCTTCTCTTTGCTTTTTTTATTTACAAGTGTTAAAAGGAGAGGAGAAGATATACCATGCCGACATTAATCGAAAGAAACGTGCAGGTGCTGTATTTGTATTACCAATATATAGACTTATATTAAGGATAAACAGAATTGCACACAAGTACTGGGCTCTAGTGAGTAAATCAGCTACTCACAGGCACATGGAAGTACTTTATATGGATGCTGGGGTTGCACAAGTAGGTGAATAGAGAATAGATTGAGATAGCCGGCTTCCTCACCATCAGAGTAAAGGGTTAAAAATAAGGAAAAGGGGAGGGCTAGAACAAATCCTGTGATGTGGATTAGAATGGAAGCATCAGTATGTTCATTTTCATATGTCCATGGATAGATGCAGAAATAGACATGGAGCTGTGAATGCTTATGTCTCTCAGCTCTGTCCTAGGAGGGCTTACAAGCAAGGGCACCCCAATGGTAATAAACACACCTAGCACTCGGATTTGGGGCTCTATCATTCTTCCAGAAAATATCGAAGGCTCCTCGGAGTAATGGCTGATGCTGGACTGAGGCAGGGAAAGGAATGTCTTGTGGTGCCAGAAAGTAAGTACTTACAAAAGAGGGGGCCTAAGAGGTCACGGGAGCCGGTCTGAAGGAGCCCCCACTGGCCGAAGTGTCAAGGTCATGAAAGGCAAGGAAAGACCAAGGAACTGTCACAGATTGGAGGAGCCTAAGGAGACATTGACAAGTTAATGCCATGTGAGGTCGTGGATTGTGTCCCGGAACAGAGAAAGGACACTTGGGGGGAAATTGGTGAAAATAAAAAAGTCACTAGTTTCGTTAATATCATACTAGAGTTAATTTCCTGGTTTTGCTAACCCTGCTATGTGTGGTATGGAAGTTGCTGACATCATGGGAATCTGAGTGTACCAGTTTTGCAATTTCTCTGCAAGTATAGAGCTATTTCCAAATAAAATGTTTCCAAAAGTTAACTTTTATGTTCTTACATGAGCACTTCCTGTCCTCTGATGCTCAGAAATACAGTGGGATATTGTTTCTTTTCATTTTGCCTTCTTTGACCTTGGGTATGGTAATGAGAAAATGCTGATGTCCGTCCAGTGGCTCATCCTAGACCCAACCAGCTGGATGAGTCAGAGAGTGAACTCCTTAAGAAAGCATTCCTACCCAGACTAGCACTTCTCAAATGGAGAGGAAAATCAAGAATTTGGGCTGGAGAAGGAAGACCACTGAGTTTAGACTGTTAGCATTTCCAGATAAGGAACCTGGAGACCCAGTAAGGGAGAGCTGCCAGCTCAAGATCCCATAAGCAGTTGTCAGAGGGCCCAGAGACTCCAGGGTTCTTCTAATCATTTCCGTTTTTCCCCCTGTGGAGAAGAAGGAAATAGCGATAGCATCAATTGGGCTATTATTTTCCTAGACCAGCCCTTACCTTGGTCAGATTGTGTCACATGACACTGGAGGTGAGGGTGTGGTTCCCTTTCACTTTTTGAACTTCAAAAGGCGGGCGGGGTGGGGGAAAAGCCAAGGTTGCCTTTCCTAATGCCTCCCTCATTTATTGTTTCATGACATTGTATTTAGAGTAAGACTTTTTGGGGAGAGAGGGAGAGAGGGAGCCTGAGCTGGGGAGAGAGGCAGAAGGAGAGAGAGAATCGTAAGCAGGCTCTGCACCGACGTGAGGCTCGATCTCACAACCCTGAGATGACAACCTGAGCCAAAATCAAGAGTCCGACGCTCAATTGATTGAGGCATCCAGGCTCCCCACATTTAGATTAAGACTTTTTATGTTAAGGCTCACATTTAGTTCTTTGACAAGAGTCGGAACAACGAGCTTTCTGGACTCCCTTGTGGGCGACTATAACCGGCTGCGGGTCATGGACATCTCGGCTGCATGAAACTCTGGCATCTGATTCTCTTGATTCTATCAATTGCAGTGACAGTCCAGCTTTATTGTGAGTCAAATATTCTTCCGTCAAATCACTTGGAGTCTAACCCAAACCCATTTAAAATGTTTTATGGGAGCATAGCTCAAGATCATTTCTCTCCACCTCAAAGCCACGCTTGCCATTGGGTTGTATTTTTCAACCACATTTCGTGCCGTGACGACTGACCCCTTGACACAGGACCCCCCCAGATGAGCGTGTGAGATCTGAAAATCAGAAGTTGGAGAACTACTATATGCCAACTCTTTTGTTCAGAAGAGACTCACGTGTTAGAGTATATACCTGATCCTACCCTATCATTAAATAATTCTCTTCGTGTCCTGGGGCTGTCTGGAGTCATTACAAATATTGTCTTTTTCTCTTATTTCAAGTATTTGTGAAATGTTGATGCTTCTGTGTGTCTGTACTTCTGTGCATCTGGAAATAGCAATTAGTTTTTTTGAGAAACCTGACTGGATTCACAGAACATCGTTTACCTACTGCTCTCTTTTGCCCGTAGAAATGAGCTTTCTGTTTTTAACGTCCCTGAGCTTACCCTCTTTTCCCCTGTCTCAATCTGCTGCTTGATTATTAACTTACAGGGTAAGACATTCCAGAGGAATCTTAATGGTCCGTTCTTTTCTTCTGTCTCAATCTGCTGCTTGGGTTAGCATCCGTTCTTTCCTCATTATCTCTGAATAATCTTTTCATTTTCTTCCATATTTTCTCCTCTCTGTAATCAGTCTTCAGTTTCTTAAATTAATGTTTTGGGGCATTTTTGTTTGTTTTGTTTTGCTTTTTCTGTAGTTGATGCTGTAGAATCCATATTCTCCAACCTGCTTGGGTTTTTGAAACAATGCTTTTATTTCTGTGCCTTTGGTTCCCAACTACAGGGTCAAGTTGTACTGCTAGATGTAATTTGAATTTGATCGGCTCATTTTCCTGTCTTTTCATAATATTGCTTTCTTAAAAGTCAGTAAACGATTCCATTTATTCTTCTACCTTTTATTCTCTAAACAATCTCCACTATTTGGACTTGGCCATCTTGTCTCCAGAGTCCGAGTAAATCATTTCTTTTAATATCTTGTTCATAATGACTTTGTCTAATATTGCTTAATCTAATCCACTGTTTAGTTAAGTACAGTGGGTCCATCAGTTTTGTGGCTATAGGATCCATCGATTTGGGCAGGTATAACTTGGCCACGGGCATTTAAAGGTTGGCTGGAAATTGGATTTTGTTTTCTGTCCTACGTGGGCGTATGTTTTTTGCTGGAATTCAAATTTTTTTTTACCCACCGGAGATTGGTAGAAAAGAAATTTGCCCCTACCCATGTTCTCTTGGGTATGCAGTGGACAGTGACGGCAGTTTCCACACTGTGAAAACCATCCATACGTTTGAAAATGTCGGCTCCACAGTGCTATAACTGTTAAATTCCTTCAGCTAAGACAGATCCTACGTGTCAGCCATGATTTGCTAGCTAACTACAGAGTAGTAAGGTTCTAATTTCTGTCTTTAGCACACGGCAAGGCAAACAAGAAACCTTTCTCTCTGGGACTTGAGACACTTACCCATCTTTTATACGCATCTAGGTACGCTGTGTAAACAGCAGTGTAGTTAGGACCAAGCAGCTCTTACTCAGTTCCAAATGCTTTTTGGAGACTCCATTTTTAAAGATGATGGTCTTTTTAGACCAGCCACCTTGCCGCATTGCTTAACATTTTTGTTCATTGTATTTGAGAAAGGGTAACACTAAAGTAACACTTTGAGAATGTTTAATATCTCAAGAACTCTGCGTTCTTGCTTTAAACATTTGTTAACGTTCATGCTTATCACGCACTCCATGAAACAAACAAACGAAAGTTTTGCAGCTTTTGTAGGAACATGACCTCTAGAATTTTTGCAATTTCTTGGTTATTTCACTTTTTTATTACCTAGCAAAGCACTCTATGTGGAAACAAATGAAATCTTAAAATACAAGTAACTGCAACATTTTAAAACTTTGTGTCTATTTTGCCAGTCCTCCCATGGAGGAAGGATTTATATTTTTTCCAGCTTTATTAAGGTATCATTGACATACCACGTGATGATTGGCTGCAGGTATATAGTGTGATATCATTAGCAACAGAGGGTTAGTTAACCACTGTCACTTCCATAAATACTTCTTAGTGGGGAAAATATTTAAAATTGACTCTCTTAGCTAACTGAATCAGTTCACTAAAGTCACCAAGTGGCACATTACACGCCCAGAACTTATTTGTTTTATAACTGAAAGTTTGTACCCTTTGACTAGTATCTCCCCGTTACCCCCTAACCCCCGGCCCCTGGTAACCGTTACTCGGTTCTCTGTTTTTGTGAATCCATCTTTTAGATTCATTGTATAAGTGAACTCATATAATATTTGTCTTTCGCTGTCTGTTATTTCACTTATCATAAGGACCTCCAGCGCCATCCATGTTGTTGCCAAGGGCAGGATTTCCTTCTTTCTTGTGGCTGAATAGTATTCCATTGTGTGTGTGTGTGTGTGTGTGTGTGTGTGTGTGTGTGTATCCTTTTTTTTCTTTCAAAGAAGCCTTAGAAGTTGTCTTGATAAATGCCTGTTTCTTGGGTGAACTACAGATGTAACCATGGAAATATCCGAAACAAAGCATGGTAGCAGCAAGTAGCATAAATAAAGACAACGCCACCTTTTAATAACATCTCAAACAAGGGCTCCTTGTGTGGCCTTGAGCAGGACACAGGAATCCTCCTACCTCTGTTTCTCTTCATACAAGAACAAGCAGCCCCACTCAATTTGTAGGGCTATTGGTTGTGGTTTACTACAAGCATTTTATAAATGTCAGGAGTCGTTTAATGCTGAAAGTTCTGTTAAATCCATTAAGAATTCTATATACGTTCAATTCCCCAAAGAAATGAGTCATTCAACAAACATTTATGGAAACCTATTACTTGCTAGGCTCAGGGCTCTGTACTGTGCCGGCTACAGTCATGGAAGACTTGATCCCTGCCTGACCCCTTCTGATGAAGCCGCCTGTGTTTTTCTGTACCATAAGCCAGGTACACACTAACCACTAGGAGTCCAGGGGGAGAGGCAGGGGCTGGGATTACATCCAGCTGGGGCGCTGAGAAACGCCGTCATGGGAGAGGTGCTGTCTGATGTATTCTTCCAAGGAAGGATAGGAAGATGTTTCGGGCGGATGGCATAATCTGAGCAAAGACAGAGACAGAAAGGTGGGATGTGTGGGGAGGGAGTAACGCGGGAAGTCAGCCTGGCTGAAGCTAGAGCTGTGTTGGCCGAGGAGTAGCCTTAAAAGCCACGGAGGAGTCTGACCTTGATTTCATAGGTCTGAGGAGGCTGACCGGTTTTGGGTAGGGAAAGGACATCATCAGCCTATTCGAGAGGAGTTGGGAGAGCACGAGAGACTGGCAATTTGATGGGGGGGGGGGTGGATCCTCTTAGAAAGTGGTGAAGTATTGAAGGTACGAAATGGTAACCATCTGAGCCAGGTGTGGCAGGGGGAAGAGAAAGCCAGGGATGCGCGTGAGGCGTTGCTGAAGTCAACATGGTTAATTAAGGAAGAGGGGGTTGATGTTCTTCTCCAGCCCATGGCCACTGTGTACCCTTGAATATCTGATCTCATTGAATTTTAAGTGAACGTCTGCCAGATTTTTCTGTTTCACATCAGATGCCATCTTGTTTACCACGTAGCTTCTGTGCCTAACACATGTATAGCCTGTATCACAAGCTTGGAAAGTATTTGTTGAATGAAACGCGAGCATGTCGAATCACTTGACAAAGGCAGAATAAATACGGGCTCACCTGCCTGGTGCCCTGTCAGCTCTCTTTCTGCATCTGTACTTGACCCCGCCATTCGGTTTTTACTTAAATATGGATGAAAATTGTATACACCCATGTGCTGACTCTCCTCTCTCAACTATGTTTTAACCTACATTTGATGGCTTACACATTGGTGATTTTTGGAAATTTAATTTCATCCCTTAGCATTTTAGAAATGTTCTTGGCCGCATGCTGTTGGATGGTCTCCAAATGTTGCATTTTGAATGCTTTTACACTGTATATGGATTTTTAAAAATTTTGCTGAGTGGCCCCTGTTAAATATTATTTTTAAATAATTACTGTAATAATCTAGTAATATTCAAGCATTATTTTTTTTTTGGCCTTAGAATGTTTGAAATAGAATTTTATAGCAGATGGCTAGCTTGCAAATCAAAGTATTCTTGGAAACATGATTAGTGCTCATAAGGTCATTCTGAGTCAAGTACAAGGTCATAATGTGCAGAAAGGGGTTCTGTGTAAAAAGTGGCTGCCTTGTCCAATAAAAAATACATTTGAAGATTAATTAATAACTTACTCTGAATGTACAGTGATCTTTTAAAGGTCCAAAGAGTTTGAGCATAGAAGGGCAAAGAAAAATTCTCGGAGAGGGAGCCCATGCACTGACATTTTTAAATAAACTTAAGTAGAGCCCTCAATAGCTAGAACTGAGTCCAAGTAATCGGTTTTTAAAAGAAATGGGGAAAATGATTTCAAGATGTGTTTTTAAAACGGTTCTCTAGACTTACAAGCTGTACCTTGGAGTTTGTGTAGTCAAGCTCAATCTCTTACACCTTCTCCATCTTGGGCTTCTTTCTGCATGGTGATACCTCTTTTTCAGGACAGAAAATGCTGTGGGTGTAATCCTCAGTAATCAAGATATAATTCACGTTTGGGCACCTCACTCTACTTTCAAGCACAGGAAAGATGCCTGGAATATTTTAGAAAAATGTCTCAACGAAGAGGGACACTTTAATAATTTTCAGGATTTAGCCGCTGACATCCTTGATCTGTTGCTATAATATCCGTCACTGGGACTTGCAGAGGGTATTAGGCAACTGATGGCTAAACCAAAACTGAGACTCTCTCATTTCTCCCCAGTTCTTAAGGTCTCACTCTGGGGGCACAGGACATCTAGTCCGTCTTTGAAGTATTAGCGATGAAACATATTTAATTGTGTTCCACCTGTTGCTCCCCCTAACTTCCTCTTCTCCTTCCAGATAAATGCATGAGAAAAAATGACATTGCTTCCCAGTCAGAGATTGTAGAGAAGAATGAAAGCGAGGAAGGAAGGGGGAGCGGGAGGGAAGAAGGAAGAAAATTCTGAGACACTTCTTGGGAAAGGTTTTTCATTCTGCAGTAATAATGTTTTTGAAACAAAACCAGAATGAAGGTGTAATGAATAAAATAACACACTAATGACCAGGGGGGTTATAGGGAAAGTAAGACTCCCCCAGAGAGAGAATTATTTGTGCCACTTTTGATCACACATTTTCCATTATAACCTCCTTGGCTTTCCATGAAGCCCAAATGAAGAGCTGTGATGAAGTCCAGCTGGGAGAAGTGTCCCTCTCCCTCTCAGACCCGCTCCTCCTTCTCCAGGGGGCGCCACTACACGGAGCACCTCAGTGACCTTTGATTTTTACCCTGTGGTTTTTCTGTGGTTTCTACCGCCATCGTATCCCAGGCTAGAGCCCCTCATGCCTCTGCAGTCCCAGGAGAGATAAGATTTGCAAACTCCTCATGGGCAGGTTCTATGCCCTATTCTTCTGTGCCTTCCACCACGGTATCCAGCATTCTTTTTTTTTTTTTTTTACAAAGAGATGCTCACTAACCAGTATATTTTCTTCTATCAGGCAGGGAGAACAATGCAGTTCAATCCATTCCCCTATTTATTGCGGTTGCCAGAAAGCCCCAAGCTACATTTAGGGCCCCACGGAAGTAATTAGCCCAAGTCTAGAGTTTTGAAGTTTTTGATGTGATTATTCCTATCGCCCCACCTCCCCCATTACATTGTATCTCTCTTACTCTTTAGGCTTATGATAATGATCTTGCTGGCAACGTATCTTTCTTGTAAGTGCTTTCCAAGTCTTTGGGGGGAAGGACCTAGTTGTATAACTAGTGAGAAAGCGAGGGGGCAAGGGAAGGGGCTAATTCCAGCTCTGAATCTAGTATTTGCTGCTTATTAAGCTATCTGGTTTTCATTTACATGTGTCCTTGGATCGCAGTCAGTCCAGTATTGCAAACTGAGGGCCCCGGTTGGAAATTGACTTGCCATGATACTCAGAAATAAACCGAGTGCGGTTGAGACTACGCATCCTACAGAAAGGGAAAAATTACAAATACTCGACAGCCGTTAGACTGGTGTTTATTTTCTTCCCGTGAAGAGGATGAGAAGTGTTGTCTGAGACGGACGGTTTCCTTACTGTGTGCTGCACGTACCATGGATGAACTTTGTGTTTGGTGCTTGCTTTGAGCTTTGGGAATCTATCAATACCTCAGCTTTTGGTTATTCATGCTGAAACACTGCGGTCAGCATTGGGCTGTTTGCTTATTTAACGCGAAAAGTAGTAAGCTTTCTTTTTCCAGATGTCTTTTCGGGGGGTGAGGAGAAGGGGTAATGCTTCCAGATGAGTGTGCTTTCTGCAGTAAGTAAAGATGCTTATTTATTGGAGAGCTGAGAAGAATTTACTAAAAAACAACTCTGTGGCTTAAACTTGGGTACATAGCAAACATTTAGGGAAACACTCTGGGGAGGCTTTAGAGCAAACTCAGGCAACATGGAATAAATACACAGCTCTCAGGATACTCACCTTTAGAACTAATACCACTGCTTTGCAAATACAAGATGAATGTGTTTTCTAAGAGTAATAGAATAGAATTTCAAGAAGCCCAATCCTTCTTCTCCATGACCTGGGCTGGCCTTCTTTTAAATCTTTTTTGGGGGGAGGAAGGGGCGGTTTAAGCCATCTCTACAGCCAACGTGGGGCTTGCAGTCACAACCTGGAACTTAAGAGTCACATGTCCCACCAACTGAGCCAGCCGGGCACCCCAGGGCTGGCCTTTTGTTTATATGATGGTTAACATCATTACTGGGGTCAGACAGGTGGAATTCCGCATATCCAAATCCCTTCAGTCTGACCTTTTAGAAACTGAATTATCAGTAACATAAGACAATGCTTAATAAATAGCTAAATCCATTGTCAGATAGGACAATGTTCCCACAGAGCAGAACTTCTCAAGGCTCTTGCTGGCACACTGGCAGCCCCGGCTTCACCTGGGAACTTGTTAGAAATGTGAATTCTCAGGCTGGGTCAGCAACTCTAGGAGTGGGTCTGACGGTATTGGAAGAAGCCCTCCCGGTGATTCTGATGAATGCTGGGTTTGAGAACCGCTGGCTTAGAGAATTCTCAGTGCTCTGTGTTGTGCCCCTCATGCTTCTGCCTTCCTTTCTGACCGCTTTTTTTTCCCAACGACCTCAGACTTGGGTTATTTGTTTATATTCCAATCCTGCGGAAAGAAAGCGGCGTCTGTTCTGGAAGCCCCCCGTATCTCTGGGAAACTTACTCTATTTCTCCCCTCAAGGAGCACCACGATGCTTATTAGCAAAGATCAGGCTCCGAGTCATACCGCCCCGAAGACAGTGGTTTAGTTCTGTGGAACCCAACGTGTTTCAAAATTCTTTGACCACAGAGCCCTCTTTTTGTGGAGTGTCTAGAACCTTCTCATTGGTGTCCGAGTGTATGAAACCAAAAAAAGAAAAATAAATGATTTTAATAATGTATCTATTGTAACCCTTTGGAAAGATTAGTGACTTTTTTCATGCCCCCAAACCTCTACGGTAGGTGTTGCTAGCACGAGTGGGGACTTGCTTATCTGGAGAAAGAGGACATGTATAGTAAGGGTGGGCAAGTTTGCCCTTCTGCCCTTCTGGGTTCTCTGGCTCAGGTGGGCACATAAAGCAAGCAGGAGACCAATAAAACACACATGAATAATGTGTGTTCCTCCTGTATACGTGGGAGAGACCCGGGAAAACTGTCATTGCCACACGTGGCCCCAGCCATCACCTGACCTACCATATTTAGCTAAATCTTACAAAAGGCGACCAGGAAAAGCACAATAAACTAGAGCCTGATCCTTATGCAGACTTAAGATTCTACAGATTTAGAGTTACCTCCCTCTTCTTGGTCCATCCAGCAAGACATCCCCACAAATAGGGTGAAGCTCTGAAAACCTGTGTCTGCTCTTTCTTCAAAACAGCCAGTTTAAAATAATCAGTATTCCGAAGAGGCATAATTCGGGGTGGCAAAATCTGCTCCCTCCCATATGTGCCTCTACATATGCCTATAAGTAATATACATTATATATTCACTAGTTCTTTACAATAGCAATAGATCTATCACATATTCAGTCTATCACATATTCACGTATTTCCCATTTCTATGAGTCAATCTTGGCTTCTAAGAGGTCGACTTACTGAGATGAAAAATAATAAAAATGAGAAATGAGCTCAAACCTGGATAAAGGGTTTTAGAACAAGATTCAATTTTGTTATTTATCAATTTATGTAAATAACATTCAAAACCCCTTTGATTGGGGCACTTGGGTGGCTCAGTCAATTAAGCATCTTCCTTCAGCTAATGGTCATGATCCTGGGGTCCTGGGATGGAGCCCCCCCACCTCGGGCTCCCTGCTCAGCAGGGAATCTGCTTCTCCTTCTTTTACTCTTGCTGCTTGTGTTCTCCCTCCGGCTCTTTCTCTTTCTGTCAAATAAATGGGTGAGCTCTTTAAAAACAAAACCCTTTGCTCAATTACTTGCTAGTATTTTAGGCACGGTTACCATCTTCCCTTATAGTCTGTTATATATTTAACCCTTTATCCTCCTAACTTACCAGGAGAAAATGACTTGCCAGATTTCTTTTGATCATCTTAATATATGTTATAAATAAAATACGGCAGCAGTTGTGGCAATGTAAAAACTGAAGAAGTACTAACCAAAAGTGCAATGCTCCAAATTTTCCATCTGATCGAAATGACTCTGAATGTTTTATTCATTAGGATTCTAAAGTGAATTTGTATTCCGTGAGATCTTCAGGTGAGAAGCCTGTGATGGTAGGAAGGGGTCTTTTGAATGGATAAACTGGTCTCCCAAGTAGGCCCTGACTTATTGTCAGTTGAAAAGGGAGCAATAACTTTTCTTGTTTCAGTTATTTACGAGGATAAGATTAAAGCCCGGATCTTGTCTTTTACCTCCGGTCTTTCACTTGCCTTATCACTGAGCGGTGGGAACAGCAACTGTTTAAAGATGTCCAGTTCTGAAAAAAAGAAGTATCCTTGGCTTTTTAACATTGTATATAAATTTGGACCCGGAGCACATGATAATTTCTATTACTCACAAAAGCAAGGATTCCACATAAGATAATGCAACATCTTTTGTGGGGGAGCGAAATGCTAAAGCATAGCTTGTAATCTGTAGTTTATTTAATATTGAATTCACAGTAACAATTTTAGTTCTACTGTAAACAACTAATAAAGAAAAATAACCATAATTTTTTCTTATACTTTGTCATGATTTTATTTCCAAGGTATACTAAATTGCATTTTCTTCCTTTATTCTCTCCAAGTACCTATGAGGTATACAGGGACAGGAATTATTCCTAGCCAACCTGATTACTGTAACTGGAAAATAATTTAGCCATGATCTAAAGATAATCAGAATTCAGAGCACTTAGATCCCGGTCTAGAATTCTTTCTGCTAAAATACTGGTTTAGTCTTAACATTTAGATGTATTACTACCTTGTCTAGTAACAGATGCATTCGAAGTCAAAAGTAGGAATAGCCTATGACCTGATTCCAAACAGCTGATTCGTGTCAACAGTGGATTTGTTATCCTTACTATTTTCCCTATTATAGTCTTTTAATTTATTTTTTATGTTTTTTAAAGATTTTATTTATTTATTTGACAGAGAGAGAAATCACAAGTAGGCAGAGAGGCAGGCAGAGAGAGGAGGAAGCAGGCTCCCTGCTGAGCAGAAAGCCCGATACAGGGCTCGATCCCAGGACCCTGAGATCATGACCTGAGCTGAAGGCAGACGCTTAACCCACTGAGCCACCCAGGTGCCCCCATGCAGTCTTTTTAAAAAGATTTATTCATTTGAGAGAAAGGGAGTGCAAGAGCAGGGGAAGGGGCAGAGGGGGGCAAGAGAGAATCCCCAAGCAGAGTCCCCACTGAGTGCAGAGCCCGACTCGGGGCTTGATCACACGACCCTGAGATCACAACACATGAGATCATGACCTGAGCCAAAACCAGGAGTAGGATGCTTAACTGACTGAGGCACCCAGGCATCCCCCTATCATACTGTCTTTAAAAGTATTCCCTAGTGTCATCAGCAAATACCTGTAATACACTGTCTTCTAAAAGCTGTGGAAAAGTCTAAATACTAAGTTATATTGAATAGAATGGGTATGTTCATATTAATGACGTGTTTACCTGATGCATCTAAATATTGATGTGCAGTTTGAAGTCTTTAGTATTCTAGTTCACTAAATTCACAATTTAGTATTGTGAATAATGTGGTTAACCCAAAATAAATTGGCAATATAGAGAAGAAATAAACCTATTCATGTTCAAAGGCTGCAGCTGGAGTGTGGAAAAAGTCAAAGCCTAGTTCCCAGGTCTATACTTTATCACACCGCTCTGCACGGTCAGCGTATAGACACACCCTAATCATTTAAGTCAACTGAGCTTTACGGTGGCACAGACTTTCGACAGACTTTTTTGAGGTGGTGTGTGTTGCATCTGTGGAATGAAATGCTCCTGAAGAACACTTGGGGACCGCCTTGCCATAAGGCTGATCTTTTGTCATTGTTTGGAGATTTTCTCCGCTTTGTGATAGTGGGAAACCTCTGACACTCAGACCTTTGTGGTCTGAGGAAATCCTCTTCAGAACAGCAGTAGTGCGCTCTTCCAAGATTCTTCTCTTAAGGTGGTAACGGTAGTCACAAAATGCCCACCAGACCCTCTCCGGCTGAGCACACTTCCATCCGTTGGGGGTCCCTGGGGTTTCTGCTGGACTATTGCTTAAACACACTTGATTGTGGCTTAAACTTCCTTACGCCAACCCCTGATAAAAGGACACTTCTCTCTTTTGATGGCTGCAGCCATCAAAAGAAATGAAATCTTGCCATTTGCGACAACATGGATGGCACTAGAGCGTATCATGCTTAGCGAAATAAGTCAAGCGGAGAAAGACAACTATCATATGATCTCCCTGATAGGAGGAAGTGGTGATGCAACATGGGGGCTTAAGTGGGTAGAAGAAGAATCAATGAAACAAGATGGAATTGGGAGGGAGACAAACCATAAGTGACTCTTAATCTCACAAAACAAACTGAGGGTTGCTGGGGGGAGGAAGGTTGGGAGAAGGGGGTGGGATTATGGACATTGGGGAGGGTATGTGCTTTGGTGAGTGCTGTGAAGTGTGTAAACCTGGTGATTCACAGACCTGTACCCCTGGGGATAAAAATAGATGTTTATAAAAAATAAAAAATTAAAAATTAAAAAAAAAAGGACACTTCTCTCCCTTAAACCAACTGGCAAAAATTCTACCGTGCAAGCATTTACTAAAAAGCTGTGCTAAGAGAGGATGTGTTTGTATTAATTGTTCTGCTTCGGTAAGGATGAAAGGCTTAATAATGCATATAAAGCATTCAGTACAGTGCCTGGTGCCGGGCAAATACACAATAAAGTTAACTGTGATTATTCACGTGGACGTGTGGTGACCTTCTCTTACTCATTTCCACGTCCCTCGAGATCCCTCCCTAGGTGCTTAACAGAACATCGCACCGCCATACGTTTATCTGTCAAATCATTTCAGGGCATGCCTAACAGCCAGTCGATGTGCAATCTCTGGTACAATCTTAGAGGGAAAATAGTGGCCCGGGCAGCAGAAGTATTTGAACTAGCTCATTCCTCCGTTTAACACATGCCAAAGGATTGCAAAGCGATATCGTCCTGATCAAGAATGTGAGCTCCCGACCCAGCGCCCCTCAGTTCATATCCTTGTTCTGCTCCATTTGGTCTGTCAGTTGGTGGGTGTTTCTTCACCTTGCTGTGCCTCAAGTCCTCAGTAAAACACTGACCCAGGGTTATTGTGAAAATTACACGAGGCGACGCACGTAAAGCGCTTTGAATGGTGTCCAGCACCTGGTAAATACACAGTCCAAGCAGCTGTGACTCAGGGGCAAGCACTGGGGGGAAAAAATGCAAACCAGACCGCACTGTGTTCCATAAATCTCCCAAACGGGTTTTGTCGTTATGACTGCTTTCAAGATATTAATGGAAAATATAACTTTACAGGTCCTCAACCTGGTCTCCAAATGTGTGTCAACAATTATCACACGCTGAGTGATATGTGCTAAAACCAGAGATACAATTATTCCCCCAGCACCCTCGTAAATGGTCAGAATCCTTTGACATCTGAAGGATCATTTGACCCTGTGGTCTCGAGTCTAGTATATAAAGTCGATGTAAAACATAAAACAAAATAAAGCTAATTACACGCGCCACTTATCTTTAGTGGAAAAACAAGTGTAAAAGATTGGCAGGCTGATGTTTTGTGCTATCTACTTTATTTCACTGTATCACTTTTTTCTGAAATATTTTTTCTAGAATGGAATTTGATTTACCCGATAAGAGAGACACAAACTGAACTTTTTTGTTTGTTTGTTTAGAAAGCCACATTTTCTGAAGTTTTCTAATTTTATTCTGATCTTCAGATTTTCAGAGAAGGCACAATGAAGGTAGAGTAGATTTCTTTTCTTTTATAAGAATTCCAGGAATTAAAAGGCACCAGCTGGACTCTCAGCATGATTCTAAAAACCATGTTGTGCTTAATACAGACGGTACACATAGTTAAAGAACATGACACCCTTACAAGTGTACTATTCCCCAATAACTCTTGTTCCAGCTGTTTAAACTGACTTGGGGAGTACAATTAATAGATTTTAAAACTAATTAATTTGTGCTGTACTTTGCTTTGTTTTATTTTTTTTTCCTGTTTTAGATCTGGAGATAGGCATTCTTTGGCTGACGTCTTATTTCAGCTTCTCCTCTGTAAGGATTATGGGACATTTATGGTTGAGGGATTGATTTATTTGAAAACATAAAACCTCCACTTATCATTTTATCTTCTTTAAACTAACCCCATTTCTAGTTACATTGTTTGTGGATGGCCTTGTTTGGTTCTTTAAATACTAGGAAGAGTTTCATCATCATCAAATATTAACTGGTTGCTGTATTTACTGAGAGTTTCATCTGGAACTTTCTCAATTCTGTTCACATCTCTGAAACACATTTCAGATGAAGCTCAATGCTTGGTAGATATTCAGGCCACCCAGAATAGATCTTTATTTTGAAAAGAGAAACATTTGTATCAATAAAATTGCTTGTTTTTATGTCTGCAGAGCAAAAACAGGAAGTTGGCCTAGTTTTCAGATACTCTTAAAAAATTACTTGCTTTAAAAAGGCCACTTTCTTTAAATACACCATGCATTTGGAGTTTGGAGGTTTCTTTGGGGATTTGTCTGATACTGTAAAATGCCTACAGTTTTAATACCAAGTTAGCACAGAGTTTGCATTAAGACTCTTGTTGATAAAAATATATTACCGTTAACAAAATGTAAACTTCGTCCCTGCCTCAAAATATTTTATATTTATTTATATATATTTATATATATTATATATATTCCTGTTTGGAAATAGCATATTTGGTATTAGTCTGGTGGTTGGGTAGGTGTGTGAGGAAAATGCTTATTTCAGGTAGACACATTTGGCCTCCATTTGGGATTTGAAAGGGGATTTCACTTTTGTCAAGTTAGTAAGACCCTGCAAATAGCCATTCTGACATCATGCTTTTAAATTTCTTTATCTGAAAAAGGCCTTAGGTTTTAGCAAAAGAGGGACTGATTGTCATCTTTGTGCTTCTAATTTCAAAATGCAAAAGGTAAATCAATAACGATACCTGCCCTTTGCGTAACCTCTGGGTGGAAGGAAGGATCCCTGGCTGGAATGATGTAATGACTAAATTAAATTAATTAATTAATTAAAAATTAAAAATTAATTAAATGTAATGATTTAATGTATTCTCAGCGGCATACTGAGCTCTGCAAAGATAAATTTTTTCAACCTGAACAATAATCAGTGCTGTTTGAAAATACTTATACTCTTATACTCTTATCTCCTTATACTCTTGGTCGATGTTTGCGAGCTGTTTGAAAGTTAATTTCTTTGAAACCTTCTTTTTACTCAGAGACAGGAAACTTAATTTTGCCAAGTGGAGACCCCACGGTTTAAGTCAAGTGCAAAACTAAGACCCTTAGGAATCGAGGGATTGCCAACCACCTCCTTACTTCCCAAGTTTTAGTGCGGTTTAAACTCACTTGAGACCCTTACGTTTTAAGTCATGAACACCTAAAGCGCATGGTTTCATGGGGCAAGAGTCACAGTGTAGGGAAAGCCCATTAGAGAAGTCCCAAAGTTGTTACTCCGGACATTCTCTGGCTGAAGCATTCAAAGAAAGGAAAAAAGCACGGGAGATGAGCTCCAGATCTTTCTTCGTAGCGATCATAGGGAAAAATCTCCATCTTGTTAACTGTTGGCACATCTGGTATAGACAAAAATGTTCAATGTCATTTCAACGGACCACCCGGTTCTTGGGACTTCACTGTATTTTTCTAGTTAGGAGAAGAGAAATAGAACTGAAAAGTATGAAGGAAAAACTAACTTGACCCATCGGTCACCATGGTTTAGCTTTAGTAGGAGGGAGCATTCGTTCGGCCTCTTCCTTAAGAACATTCTAAAGAAAAACTGTTTGTAAAAGGTGTTTCATGACGAAAAGAGGGAGGTTCTGCAATTCGGCTGTGTTGGAATAGCAGATTTCCTGACTGTGGGGTATATAGGACAGAGATCCTTTGATACACTCTGTCAGGCTCTAAAGAGGAATGTAGTATGCCATTCTTACAAGAATTCCTCCAGGAAACTGAGCTTTTGAGGCTCCTCTCTTGGGAGCACTGGTCTATGGTACACACTCTGGCAAATGCTTTTCCAGCTTTACTTTTGCGTTCCCATCCTTTGTTCTCTACAGACATGTAAACTTCCCCAGTGTAGTGTGATTTCATTCCTTCTGAACTGGCCTGTTCTGAATCTTTGATAATTCCAACAAAGGCATCTGCATCTTTTCTTTGAACATTTAAGACGGATTTGCTTTTATCCTTTTAATCTCTCCATTTAAAAATGCAGAAGTCATCTATTACATTCTTACTTCTGTTGCACTCATAAGATATGAATGTTTTGGAGTGCACCGTGCAATTAAAAGCATTTTTGTTTCACAACAGCGTGTAAACAAAGTTACAGGAAAAATATGGAAAAACTGAAATGAAGTTTATGAGGTACTGAAATTTGGGGGTCGAAAATCAGTTGGACGAGCAATCACTTGCCAAGCTTTGCTCTGGGCCAAGCACTAAGTTCTGCGCTGGGACTAGAACATGCCTAGAACACGTCTTCTGCCCTCAAGACAGTTTACAGACAAGAGAACGCTCCTTACACCAGGGATCGTTGGGTACTTCAAGGGACGGCAGTACTCAAAGTGTGGTCCAAGGACTCTAGAGCATCACTAAAACCGTTTCTGGGGTCTGAGAGATCGAACCCGTTTTCATGATCGTATTAAGATCTCATTTGCTATTTTCATGGTCATTCTCTCGAGAGTGGAGTTTTCCAGAGACCACATGATAGGGATGTTGCAACAACTGAATGCAAAAGCAAGCAAGAGGGGAGGCTACGTGCCTACTAACTTTAAAAAAAAAAAAAATTCAGGACCATGTCTAGTAATGGATTCCTAAATGTTCACAATTACCACTTTTGTGATATGCATTTTCTGCCATGTGGGGCTATCATTTTCCTCGGCTTTAATGGATGACTTTTGCTTGAATGTGAGGATTCCACAGACGAGGCTAAAGAAAAAAAAAAAAAAAAAAGCTTACCCCCTCCCCCTCCTCACCCCTCCCACCCCCAAATAAAACCTTCAAAACACAAAAGCCTCATCTTCCTGTAGTAATTACTATGTTCCAAAAATGTGTATAAATTCAGAGTCAGGAGTTAGGAGTGGTGGTCACTGACCATGGCCCTCTTCGTCTCCACCTCAAGGAGGAGCCCCGGGCAAGCACAAAGTCATTTGAATAGACGATTGCGCCACTGTGGGTGGGAAAAGTAGAGTGGCTGACCGGTAGGGAGCTGTGGGAAGCTTTTGGTGGGAGGAGCCATGGATTAAAAAATTGCTTTCTCCAACAGCCAACTTCCTTAAATTCCTTGCAGCTGGTCAGGTAAGCTAGGTCTGGGAGCGTCTTCTGCTTTGCTTGGGGCAGTCGAAGGCCTAGTAGAACCTGGGTGGATTCCATGGAGAGAAATCCTTTTGTCCTTAAGGTAAAGGGAGTAAAATGGGTTTTGGAGGATTTGACTCAATTTAGCTCAACTCAGCAGGGTAGAAGAATGGATAGGGAGAGGGTTGCCAGATGATACAGAAAGTGGGGCGCGTACTTATCCTAAAACATTGTTCATCGCCTGTGTGCAATTCCTGTTCAGTTGGGGGTTCTGTATTCCCACTTGATAGATCTGGCAACCCTGGATGGGGTTCCGCTAGGGCAGAAGCCCTAGCCAGGAAGAAAGGCAGCAAGCAGCTGGTGCCCTCTTTGTCCTGGGTCTGTATCACTACAGTAGGTCCCTAGGTGGGGTGTCTTAACAAAGGAAGGGGAAGGAACCCTAAGAACCCAACATTTGACTGTGGGCTGAGAGCGAGCCATCTCTCTTATGTTGTTTCCTGACGAGCCTATGTCGCGTGATTTTGTGGGGATTTTATTTGTTGGAGTCACACATTGAATGCCATTATGTTCTCTTTCCTGTTTTCTGTATTTTAATGACATTTTATGCTGGCAGCCATCAGGCTGCTTTAAAAACAGCCTCCATGAATGCTTTTGGTGACTTGGTACGGACATGCTTGCCTGGTCTTTGGTTTTCATTTGATTCTGATCAGCTGCTTTGTAAACACAGGGGGTGCGTTCTTGAGCAGCTTACTATTGAACAGATAACTCAGTTAATATTTTTCCAGCACGATTGAAGGTATTCGATGAGACTGGGGCAGGCAGACAGGGTGCGGGGTGCGGGCAGTGGGGACTTAGAGGTGGGGGCAGGAAGCAGATCTGAGCCACGGGTGAGGCAGGCATGGTTTTTCTGTGACCAGCCTCTGATTTTTAGTGTTATTTGCTCTTCAGAAAATTTCACGGAAAAATTTAAGCTCGTGATTATTTGAAAACAAGTGTTTAATGTGAATACAGTTGAATGGGGGGGTGAGCTGTGGCGGGGGGGGGGCGGGTCTTGAAGTATAGCGGGGACAGGTTTCTTATAAGAAGCCAGTGCGTGCCATAGAGATCCGCAAGAAGGTCCCACCCGATGTGACTGCCTTAAAGCCACATATTCTACCTCTAAGTAGGTAGTTTCAGGGATTTTGACTTGCAGCCTGTGCACAGAATGTGGGGTTAGGGTAAGAGTGGGGGTGGCGGGGAGGTAGGGGTGAAAGTAGCGTGCTGGAAGCTGGTTTGGGAATGCAGTGTTCGCCTTGGGCGACTCAGGTGCCGATTACCCATGGATCTGCTGCAGGTTCCTTTATTCGGCTCTGTGGGGCCCTGTGGCGTGGGGGCTTCTTGTGGCTGTAGACCCCTGGAATTAGACCAGGGTTTGTGTCTTTGTGCCTCGTGGATTCCTCACGCTTCTGGCTTCGTTATACTGAACTACCAGGAGTTTTCAGCCATCGTGATCACATACAACCCAGAATATATATTCACAACAAAAAAAAAAAAAAAAAAAAAAAGAAAAGTATGAATTCACCGTGTTCTAGACCTGAATAGAATAACCAGTCATTTGGGACAGACTATCAGAACAGCCTTATTTATAAGTTGGCTATGTTCTCTTGTTGGAGGATAAAGAAAGAACTTAATGGAAGGAAACAGCTAGAGAAGCAAGTAGGCTTCTTGAAAAAAAAAAAAAAAAAGATTATTTGAGAGACAGAGCACAAGCTGGGGGAGGGACAGAAGGAGAGGGAGAAGCAAACTCTCCCGATCCTGGGACGCTGGGGTCATGACCTGAGCCGAAGGCAGATGCTTCACCCACTGAGCCACCCAGGCGCCCCAGCAAGTAGGCTTCTAAGGCAGACTTAGTGTTGCTCCCTATAAAATCATTCTCACAAACTTTATTCATTCACTCAGCAAACTTATGGAGTGACCGCTCTTCTCCAGACACAGAAACATCCCTGGAGGTTCAAAGATGAGGAAGATAGAGTCCTGCCTTTGGATAAGCTCAAAGTCTAGTGGGGAGATAGGCATGCAAACAATTTATCGATGTGCACAGTGATAAGTGCTGGGATAAAACTGCAAGATGCAAGTGGAGGCTCAGAAGAGGGGGAGATAAATGAGAGGCAGCGCGGGGAGGGGAGTCTAGGCAGATCTTTACAGGGGAAGAGTCATTTGAACTGAAAATCCATGTTGGGGAGTTCGAGCCTGGGAACTTGGCTTCTGCCCCTAACTGAGCTGCATCTGAAGTAGGACGAGTCCTCTCATTTCTTTGCTCTTTGCTTTCTCAGGAAGATAAAGGCACACGGGATGTTCCTTAAAGTCCGGTTCAGCCCTAAATGTTACAAGCTGGTAATCAGGCCATCTCGGTGGACTGTTTCAGAACAAGTTGTCATCGCGGAGCCCTACTCCCTTCATCTTTTTGGAGGTCACCATTTGAAAGCTTTCTTGAGGCAGATAGGCAAGAAAGTTCTCCTGCCCTCTTCCCAGCTTCTTATCTGAATCCAGACTTGGTGTCTGGTTTGTGCCAAAGTCATTGCCCAGTGTGTGCGTAAATGGGACCTCAAGAAAGCAGAGTTCAGTAGTGTAAGGAAATGAGATGCTGAGCTGACTGCAGGGGAGGGGGGGTGCTTGGCTGGCCTTCTCCATGGGGGTCTGTGTTCAGCCTCATTAATCTTGCCTTCAATATTTTCAGGAAATGGTTTATTAAAGACTTTAAAAAAAAGCTTTCTTGTCTGCATCGCAAATTTAAATTACAAGTTATATGTAAGATTTAAGGATGCTCTTTATGCATATTTGTCAATGTTCATAGATGCTATAATGTTGGAGGAGAAATTGATGCAGATTTTATCCATTTTTAGAAAGACAGAACCCTAAGAGGAAGAAAGTGGGAAATTAGCCATTAGTATGCTGAGGTCTGGCTAATACGTTGATGTTGATGTCCCCTCACTTTTAGCTCCTTTAGATTGTTCTAGCCTTTAAATAGGTCTTGATGGTGGTAGGAACCAGGCAACCTCAGATGTGTGATTTGTAATTCTTGAATCACTGTTACTTCCTCTGAGCAGCTGTGTCTATGCATGTAAGTGTGTGTCAGTGGGCTGCTGTGATCTACAGGATTTTTCATTTAACACACGATCATTAAAAGGAAATAACATAATTTGTTTCATAGAACAAATCATCTGTTCTTTGCCTATATTTCGCATTTCACTTTCATTCTTGGTCGCCTAGCAGAGCTGTGAGGTGTCTTTGAAAAGGTAACCCAGTAATCATTGTATTTGAGGGGAGGGGTTCCCCCCACCACCCCCCTCCCTGTAATTCCACATGTATTTGAAGAAGCCAGTCATTCTGCAAACAGCTGTTCCTGTTAAGATACTGTGACTGACAAAAGGTAATTTTCAGCTTCCTAGGGTCCTTTTCTTATTCTGATGGATGGTAGAGCTTTTTCTTAGGAACGTTAAAAAGTACATTTCACAGGCTTTTTCTACCACCAAGTGCATGGGAAATCTTGGATCTGACAGACTCACCCTCATAACTCCCAAGACTTAGGTGGGATTTGAATCTCTACAATGCTACTTTTCTCTCTCTGTCAAAGGCTTTGTACTCATTTGTCAAAAGCCTGAAGGTAGGAAAAAGGAAAGAGATTGAATTGTGGAGGTTTTACAAATGCTCGGCAACTTTTTCCTTTGTCTGTCATCAACTTTTTGATGCAGATGTATTTCAGAAGTTTCATTGACCATTTTCTCCCCCTGCTGCTTTTTGGGTGCAATTTCAAAGCAAGTAGATGGGGAAGGGGGAAGTGGAAGGTTCATGGGTGTAGTGTGGCTCTTATTCTGGCTAAGAACCACTTTCCTATTGAATCACTTTGCTATTTTCTTAACTCAGGAACATAGTGAAAGGCCAGATGAGAATGGTTTGTTTTTAAGGCCAAAGGAAATGGAAAGGAAGTGAAATTCTCTCTGTCATTCTTCTTTAATTCTCCGTGTATATGTAGGGGGAAGCAGAGAGAGAGTTCTTTATCTTTATCTTTATCTTTTTTTTTTTCCCTTAAGATTTATTTATTTATTTATTTATTTTAGAGAGAGTGCATGGGGCAGGGGAGGGAAGAGAGACAGAGAGAGAGAGAATCCAAGCAGACTCCCTGCTGAGCTTGGAGCCCCATATGAGGCTCAACCCCATGAGCCCAGGAGCCAGAGACCACGACCAAAGCTAAAACTAAGAGTCAGCAGGGGAAGCCTAACCGAAGGTGCCCTCACCCTCCCATCCCCCACACCCCCTCCCACCCAGGCACCCCATAGAGAGTTCTTTGTCTTGACTAACCTTAGTTGCTGTTTTCTGGGTAGAGCCAGCTCTGCTGGTGGTTGGCAACTGTCAAAGGTAAAGACTTGTAGAGTCCTTTTTGACATGGTCCACTGGGCACATGGCAACTCTGAACCTGTGGTTCTAGAAGGAGGACTTGGGACACCTTTGAAGTGGCTTGGGAAACCTGAGGGGTATTTTTTTTTTTTCAGACCAAGATAGTTTCTGGGCTGTTATAGGCCCAGTGTGGTAAGATATCTTGTGACCCATTCAAAGTGCTTAGCTGGTCGAAAGAAAACGCTGGAAACTTTCTAGTCTTTAGTTTTCCAAAGTCCAAGAACAATGGGTGATTAGATACTGTGCTGGGCAGTCCCTCCCCTGCCTCCACCCCAACCCATCCCTACCTGTTTACCAAAGAAGGACCAAAAGCAGATGTTAGTAAATGTCAGAAACCAAGTTTATTCCCCTACGACTCCAAACTCTAGTTTAAGTATTTTGGCCTATAATTAAGTTTGGGCCTCTTGAAGAATGAGGACTGTGCAGAAGAGATTTGTTAGCACGGAGTGTTGTGCCTATCAGTATGTTAGCCTGAGTTCCAAAGTCATCTTGAAAAAACTTAAGAGGCTTGGTTTTCTTGGGAAATATTGTGTTCCCCAGATAACACTGATATTACATTATTTGGTCTGGTCATCTATTGTTTGGATAGAAAATGCAGATTTTTTTTTGTCTTTTATAAGCTTTCTTTAGCATAAGCAGCAGTCTCTGGTAAGGTAGTATTGCTTTGCATTTGCATTGTTATAAAATTAAATTATGGATTCTGTCATTCAAAAGGGAATGCTTTATAAATCAAGTAAAAATCTCATAACTAAGACAAATAAGTTGTGTTTAAATCTTCTGGGGCCTCCTATTCCACACTTTCCGTTTTACAGCTCAACTTGATGTAATTATTAAAGTGTAATTCTCTTTTCTTTTTTTGTGTACTGTTTTTGCTTTGTACGAATGTCATTAGTTTTCTGAGACAAAGCTTAAGAAAAGTTATTATATGTAAAGGACAGTAATATAAAAGTACAAAGGCAGGAAGTAATCCTTTATCTGTAGATTGGCAGAAGATGCACCAAATACGCAGCATTCTCTCCCTCTCTTCCTCACTGATAGCACTCAATGTAAATGATGTTAAAACTTGAAATCGTAACAATGGTAAAAAAAATCCTAGTGTATTCCTTTTCTTTTCATTGTTTAAACTGATCCATTGTTTGGAACTCCTGACTTTAAGAGACAGCCCTCATTACAAAGCTTCTTCGGAAGGGGTTACAGACTGCGTTCTGTGTAAGCATCTATGGTTGTGTTTGCCACAGGAAGAGGAAAGATCATTCACAGAGAAGGAAGGTCAGGAGTAAGTTATTGAGACCTGGTGGGGTTGGGGGGCAGGACCTCCAAATGCAGCTGCAGTTAGTGACGGAAAGCCCCAAAATTCCAAAGAGGGAGCAGAAGTAGAGACAGAGATTTACGATCTGAGCCAGTGCGGTGATAGGTGAAACTTTACAAGAACTTTGTTTCTCCAGGGAAGGGAGATTAGAGAGGAGAGCAGAGGATTAGGACTGAAGCTTGGGGAAATCTTAATGGTAGGGCGTGGGAGGAGGAAGAGGAACCCCCAAGTATAAACTGGCATGCTTGGCCAGCAAGCATCAGCGCTCCCCGCAGGGTTGTTAACTCTGAGCCAGAGAACCTCGGTCACACTGGGTGGAGGGTGGAAAATCTAGGGACTAAAATCTTTGTGATTTCACAAAGATTTGTGCAGGTTGTGGTAGGCGTAAAATTAAGCTTATGTTTTCTCATAGGAGGCACATTAGTGGGGCGGGGGGGGAACCCTCCACTGTTGTGTTTTTGAGCCCATAGAAGGATTTCCTGCCAGTCCTGCTTTGTGCTGAAATGATGTAGCGGTTCTTAAGCTACTTTTACAAAATCAGAACGATTGGGTTAATAACATTCTCAACTCTTCCTACCAATAAATGCTTCCTTTACCAGGATATGCAGAGGAATGTAAAGGTACGTGGAAAGTAAGATATGATTTGATTTTCTAAATTATTTGACTTGGTTAAAATGAAATTTGTCATCGGGAGAAATGAAAGGACGAAACTGACAAAAAAATCATGGCTCCTTTCATTTCTCAAGCTCTGTTCTAAGTTATATTCAGCTTCTTATCATGCACGCATCTGGGTTTGTGTTCAATGTAGCTCTAGAAAGTTTTGAAGGCCACACCTTGATTCGCAGTGAAATTATAGGAATGCTTTAATGACAAGATAACTCAGTGTGGAGGCGTGATTGTGGAAAGGTTTAGCCATCTGAAGTAAGGGAGGTTCCTATCATGTGTCAGAAACGCTTGATGAACTCCTGTGGATTCAGGTGGCCTGGAAGCTTATATTACACTCCTGGGTACCTCCCCCAAAAAGCTGCTCTTTTTCTCCACCCCTCTCTCCAGTGTAAAGAATTTTAGCATTGGTGGAGAGAAGAATTGCTTGCAGTTGCGCTTATCTGGAAAAGATTATGGGGGACCTGGTCATATGAATGAGAGGTTCAGTAGCCTCTTTGGAGAGTGCTGGCCAGTTAAACGAACGCAACAGGTCACATTTGACATTGTGATAGATCTCTATCCATTGATGTCCTTTAGCAGCCATGTCAGCATTTAAGCAACACCAAAGACATATTTGGTTGCCCAGGACTGACATACTATCCTGTCTGGAAGTTCGTAAAGAATCAATTAAAAAAAAAAAAAAAAAAACATTGAAAGAGCTGAGACTCCAAAATACACTTTGGTCTCAATTATCCAAGTGATCTAGGGCCATTGCCTCTGGAACCTAAGGAACAACATGACTGTCAGGTATAAAGAGGTATGCTCTGATGAACAGAATGCCAGGGGATTTCAAGATGTTTCTCATGTTGTATGGATTCAGGAAAAAGAACTTTAAAACTGCCCAGAAAAATGGATCTAAAATTTATCAGGTATATTTATGTGTATATAGTTATCTAACATTTTCCCTTAATTTTCTTGATGGTTTCTGTATGCAGATCCAAATCCTAAATCTTATTTAACACACATGATTTTACATGTCAGGAAATTTTTATTTAATCTGTAACATTATGAGAGTATCATAGTATTCCTAATATTTTATGTTTAAAAGATTTATTTATTGAGAGAGAGAGAGAGAGAGAGAGAGAGTGGCTGTGGGGGGTGCAGAGAGAGAGAGAGAGAAAGAGTTTCACGCAGACTCCCTGCAGAGCAAGGAGCCCGCCCTGGGGCTCGACCCCACAACCCTGAGATCACGACCTGAGCGGAAACCAAAAGTTTGGCCCTAAACTGACTGTGCTACCCAAGTGCCTCCTAATATTTTATGTTTTAAATATAATTTGATGCATATTAAAGTAGGGCAGAGCAGAGTGGCTAAGAGAATGGGTTCTGGAATCAGAGCAACCAGGTTTTAGTTCGAGTTTTGTCACTTTCTAGCTGCGCCAGTTTCTCTAAGTGTCAGTTTCCTCACCTGGAAGGTGGAGCTTAAAAGGTTATCGATCCCAGGGGGTTTTTACGAAGACTGTTAATTCGTGCGTGCAAAGTGCTTATTACAGGAATCCACACATGCTTGGGATTGCATAAACTTTTGTTACTTTGTTGCCGGATTTTGAGAAATACCAATGCGCATTCATCTAATTCTTCATTTTCAGGGTCGCTGTGCCAGAGAGAACTGCAAGTACCTTCACCCTCCTCCACACTTAAAAACTCAGCTGGAAATTAATGGACGCAACAATCTGATCCAACAAAAGACCGCCGCGGCCATGTTCGCCCAGCAAATGCAGTTTATGCTCCAGAATGCTCACATGTCATCACTTGTAAGTCACGGCTATGTCTTTGAGAAACTGCGTATGTGTGTCTTTTTTTTTTTTTTTTTAAGAATATAGATCTATGCCGAAATCCCCTTGCTGGGCTTTTGGGTGTGTTGGGTTTAACACCTGGGTTGCATTTACTGTGAATTCAGTTTCTAGAAGAATAACAATAAAGGAGCAGGGGCATTTTAAGATGAGGAGGAGGTCTGACTGTTATTACAGGTAAACCGTTGAATTCTCACGTATTAAGCCAAAGAAATTTCCTTGCTCTTTCATGGCGGTTTTGTTACTTCTTAATGGCTTCTTATTTTGAAATAATTATAGGTTGAAGGAAAAGTTGGCAAAGATAGTACAGAGAGTTCCCATATTACCCCTCGCCCAGCTTCTCCCTCTGTTAATTTCTTGTGGCATATTTGTCAAGGTGAAGAAACCGACATTTTACGCATTGCTATTAATTAAACTCCAGATTTTATTCAGACTTCATTAGCTGTTTTTTTTAGGGTCGTCTTGCTGTTCCCATGTCGAATCCAGGGTACCACGGACATTTATTTGACTCCTGTGTCCCCTCTCTCTTCTGGTCTGCGACCGATTCTCGGTCTTTCCCTGTTTCCCATGATCCTGACATTCTTGAGGAATCCTGGCCAGGTATTTGATGGTGGTTTAGCTTAGCGCAGCCACAGAGTTTCCCTCTGCAGGAATTAAAAAGATGATGTCGCCATTCTAGCCCAGCATCTGGTATTTTTATAGATCAATGAGTTGAAATGGATCCTTGACAAAGTAATTTTGTCCTATTGAAAATTCATTTTGTCCTGATACCTTACAATATAAAGTTGCAGTTTAGTCTTAGAACTTCCATTATTGAGATACTAATTGGAAAGGAGTATGTTGTCTTCATCTGTTACCCATTTGGTCAGTGACTATGTAGTAAACTCACTGAAAACTAAAGACCATGTAGCTTTTCTGCTCTGTCGTATTTAGATGAATACAATGAAAATGTGGTCTCAGCAAAGCCTATTTCATTATAAAATCGATTCTCAGAATTCGAGGAAATCCGTGTGGACAGGGCAACCCCTTCACTGGTACATCTTTATAGGTAGTCGGGGCATTGATGAGTCACTGAAATTTTGCACCATGATCCTCTTTTTCCAGAAGGGCCAGACAGCATTAAGTAAAATGAATAGATTTCATTCCCCATACTAGAAGTTTGCAAAAAACATTTGCCTTAGAACTCAGTGCTGATTAATTACATTGATAAATTAGTTCCCAGAAGGTCATCAGTGAGCTCTGAGCAGTTCTTTGACCTTTCATAATGCTTCATACAGTTAAACTCCTTCTTCCAACCCTTTTGTTAGCTTTCACACAGTGAGCTGTTTTCGCTCCTCCGTGTTTCTAAAGGGGTAGGGAAAAGAAGGTGTTCTAGATTCTGGGAATAGTCTGAACAAAACCACAGAGAAATGAATGTTTGTGGTGAGTCCAGAAAGACGTGAGCAGTAAGGGAATAAAGCAAGGGAGCTTTTCACCCACCGCCATTACCACTCGTGGCCTCTCGTGGATGTCCCAATTTCAGAAGGAGCGAAGAATAGAGGCCAGACTATATTACACACCTGAGCCCAGCATGGTTTTTTTTTTTTTTTCCTTAGTCAAGAGATAGCACCGGGGCATCAATCAAATACCCGGTTTCAGGGAATCAGAGAGCGAGGCCTGGGATAAAGTAGGGGTAAAAGCAGAAGGCAGACTAGTCATCTTCTATTCAGCCTCCAGGAGAGTGTTTCCATTCCCCATCTCAACCATTCATGCATTATTGATCATGCTGGCTCACCCTGGAGACGAGGGAGTGGCTTTTTTTAGAGTCCAATAAGAGATCCGTTGAGTTCTCTAGCCTCTTGTGCTTTCTAATTGAATTCTCCATGCTTTCTATAATAGAATACATTTCCCTTTTTTTCTTCCATGAGGGTAATTTCCGATTTCAGACTGCAGAATATGACTGATATGACTCACAGGAGTACAATTTATTTTATAGCATGTCGTAAGATACAAGACATTACTTAGAAGACCCCAGGGAACAATTGGAAATTGCTTTTCTACCTTGTAGATTATTTAACAATAGCTGTTGTGATGTGATAAACTGATAAAAGATTAATTTCTGCCGTTATTATGTATACAAAAAACTAACCCCAAGATGATTGATATGATCCTATTTTGTGGTCTAGAAAGCTTTGTAGGCGTGTTGTAATTGCACTAGTGTGAGCAATTTTAAGTGACATTTACCAGTCTGATTTGAAAGAAATGTTCTTTATTATGGATCTTGATATTACTGTAGAAGTAACATATGATTTTACTTGACTTTTCTGGTACCTTCGCTCCCCAAACAACTCTCTATCCCTTTTAAGCCCCCACCACCCTGATAATCTGATTCTTCTCCCTAGAATAGTCAAGGCTTTGTTTAAATTTCCAGTCCTGATATTTAGATGGTTGCACATTAAGACCCGTTTGGTATCACTGGCTTGAACTTCACATCTTTCCACAAAGCATACTTTGATCTGTTTCTAGGATACCAAGAGAGCACATCTGCTTTCGGAAAATTGAGTATGGTTTGCTTATTATGAGCCCCAGATAAAGGGAATGTCAACCTAAATGGGATGTTCAATGTGACTGAACAATGAATAAAAGCCACACCTAGTCAATTTCGGGGAATGCTTGCTGTAGCAGGCAAGTTTGTTCACTGTATTTAACAGGTCTGAATTGACATTTGCTGGTATAAAATTCTACCCCTGAAAGCTTTTGTTAGCTTTATTAAGGAACTTTAGCGAGTGAGACAAGGAGCGTGACTCCCCAGTGTTTTTCGATGCCATTAAGAGATAGTTTCTCATGTTCACAGAAAAAAAAAAAGTCATGTATAAGAACTCCCCCTGGCATAATTAGGAGGCAAACAGGAGCCCTGTTGAAGAATTTTAAGGAAATCAGACACACTGGATTGCTCTCAGGCAAACTGATGCTTTTAAATTTCAGTTTCACAACCGGAAATTTTCATTACGGGAGGAAGGGTTCTCACGGATGGATGTAATGTTTGCATATGTGAAGTGCATATGGTGTTGTCAGCCGATTAGAAACACTTCTGATTTAGACGTTTTGCATAGTCTAGATCTATCCATGTCTAGTAAACCCCTTTGGTTTCTCTCTTTGAATGCGGTGATGCACGTGGAAACAGTTCTTTACACGCAGGTGAACTTGACCGACCCAGTCAAGTGTATTCACCTGATGATTTATAATAGAGGTCATGGGTTCAGCCTTTGGGGTGTGCCAAGTCCCCTGGTCTGCTGTTTTTCGTGACTTGCAGTCCTGCGGCCAAGTTAGAGTGTTTCAAACCACAGAGCCTATCAAAAAACTGGTTCCACTCCAGACCTGTCCTTCCTTGCAAATAGTATCATCTGGTGTATGTCTGAACCCTCCCCACCGTTTTACATCATTTCTATAATTCTCTGTACCAGATACATTTCCCATAAACAAGCTCATATGTTTATCTGACATTAATAGAGCAAGGAATGAAGGTTGAGGTAGCACCTCAGAATATAAAGTTAGCTTTATCATTCCACAGGACTTTGGACTGCAACAGCGTTAAGCAAATAGAAGCTGAGTTGCAAAATTATTTATTTACTTTTTCATTTTAGAAAATGTTAAGTACTTCAGTGTTTCAGTCATTAAAGACAAAGAATAGCATCCCTCCTTAACCGTGGTACCTTCTACATTTTGCTGATTCCCATCAGAGTTACAGGTTTTCTAGTACATAGAGCTCACATATGGTTCATACACAAAACTAACTTCATTGGCTGAAGCATCTGCCATCTCCCTATTGTCATGGCTCTTTTATTAAAGGTTATGATAAGGGGCGCCTGGGTGGCTCAGCTGGTTAAGCATCTGCCTTTGGTCAGGTCATGATCTCAGGGTCCTGGGATCGAGCCTGCTTCTCCCTCTCCCTCTGCCTGCCCCTCCCCTTCACATATGCACGCACACTCTCTCAAAATAAATAAAATCTTCTAAAAAAATAAATAAAAGTTATCATGACAAAAGGTGGGCAAGCCATTTTGTAGACTTAGTGGAAAAGGAAACCATGTCCACATTCCAGATGACCAGTCTCATGATCACTACAGAAATTCCAGTGCCCTTTAATGAAGGTGCTCAAGAGGAATTTTCAGCTTATCTACTCTCTAAAGGATAAATGGCGACATTTTGTTCTTTCATCTCGATATGCTTACATCTCCATGTTTTGTAAAGAGATTTTTGCAGAACATTCAAGTTGGTGATGACAGGCATTATGTAATTATTAGGCGAATGTGCTCCTAATATAATTATGACCGTCGTTATCACGTGACGTTCCACACAGACCGAGGTTGACTACATCACACACCACAGGAGTGTGCGGAGTGCAGCTAGCCCCAAACTCCTGTGGATTTTACCATGTTTGCTAAAAGGTTAGCCAAGATTTCACTTTCAGATACTGCAACTGAAGCCTAACATCATTTATTTGTTCAGCAAATTGTTCCCACGAGTAGGCTTACCTGGAGGTTAGTGAAGGCTCAGGGCCCCTCATTTGCATGGTCTCCATCCGAGGCCCTGGGAGGAGCCCCACCGGTGTATTTACAATGTGTTTGTAAAGTTTGCAAAATACATTTGTGTACTCTTTGTTCTTAAGGCTCCCCTCACGCACCCAGCCGCCTAAACTTGAGGCCCTACAGATCCTAGATTCACTCCTGATTGCAATTACTGGTGCAAAGTGGAGTCATTATTCCGGTCCTCTCCCTAGGCTGTGTAGGTCACACAGCTTGAAGCTCCTTTTATAGTCAAGCAGAGTAAGTCCCACCAGCAGTAAGTTCTCCGCCTTGTCCCAGCTCTGTTAACACACAATGTGAAACCTTGTTTGTTCAAAGGTGAAATGGAAATGCTACAGTTTTGCAGCTAAACAGGGATCATTTGTACATGATATCTTTTATGACGCCCCATTGCTCCAATAGTAACAAATCTCAGCATTCTCCCGTTAGCCTCCCCCATATATTCTCATGGGATAAATGCAACATAATCTCCTCTCCGCCCATTTCGTGTCCTCCTCCTGGGGCTGCTGAGCTCCAGTGGCTACAGCCTGGAGCTAATGAGACCATGTGGGCCTGTTAGCGTCTCTGTTCTTGATCACAGTCTAAGGCACAGCAAACTATCCCAGAACTGCTTGTTGATCACAGTGAGTTGAAGGCAGGAAGTTTGGAGGGCTCTGTGAAAAGCTTTTTTTCTGACGGAAGATAAAGCAACAGCAGTGGCCAACAAAATCAATGCCTGACAATCTCACCCTATGGGGGATAGTTTTTTCCTTATCAAAACCATCTCATCTCACGAGAGAAGGCCATGAGGAGACCTCCTGATCATGATCTTAAACTGGTTCCCCCCAAACGGTCCTATTTTGCTTTAGTATACTTTATGCATCTACTAAATATTTTTCTAAAGACTTCTTTATTAGAGAGAGAGAGAGAGCACACGAGAGCGAGGGGGGGCGAGAGGGGCAGAGGGAAAGGGTGAGAGAGAACCTCAAGCTGACTCCCCACTAAGTGTGCAGCCCGGGGCAGGGCTCAATCCCACAACCCTGAGATCATGATCTGAGCCGAAATCAAGAGTTGGACATGTAACCGACTGAGCCACTCAGGCACCCTACATTTACTAAACCTTTTAAACTCTTCTTTAGCTGGTCTCTACTCTTAAACCATTCTGTGGATGCCAGTCACATTAACAACTTGCTGTCCCCTGGTACCACACATTTTGTAGTAAGAAGTTGCATCTTTTGGTCTGTAGTATCACTAAGACATTTTTCCCAGAACTCTGCATTGGATACCTTCTGCTACTCATGATTTAGCCACTCCAGTTAAAAAATGCACACATGGGGGCACCTGGGTGGCTCAGTGGGTTGAGCCTCTGCCTTCGGCTCAGGTCATGATCCCAGGGTCCTGGGATTGAGCCCCACATCAGGCTCTCTGCTCGGAGGGGAGCCTGCTTCCTCCCCTCTCTCTGACTGTTTCTCTGCCTACATGCGATCTCTCTCTGTCAAATAAATGAATAAAATCCTTAAAAAAAATTAAAATGGGGCGCCTGGGTGGCTCAGTGGGTTAAGCCGCTGCCTTCGGCTTAGGTCATGATCTCAGAGTCCTGGGATCGAGTCCCACATCGGGCTCTCTGCTCAGCAGGGAGCCTGCTTCCTCCTCTCTCTGCCTGCCTCTCTGCCTACTTGTGATCTCTCTCTGTCAAATAAATAAATAAAATCTTTAAAAGAAAAAATTAAAATGCACACATACGGGCACCTGGGTAGCTAAGTGGGTTAAGCATCTGCCTTCTGCTCAGGTTAGGATCCCGGGGTCCTGGGATCAAGTCCCACATTGGGCTCCCTGCTCAGCAGGGAGCCTGTTTCTCCCTCTCCCTCTACCCCTCCACGCCCCCCCCCCCCCGCCGCCGGCTTATACTCACTCTCTCTCTCAAATAAATAAATCAAAAATCAATCAATCAATCAAAATGCACGCACACATCTATTTGTGTTTGTTTGCACGGGCAGCCACGTGTGTATAAAGTATCCCGTGCTTCTCACCCTGTTTGACCCAGCATTTCCCATCTATGTGAAAAGACAGTTTGGGGGCAGCCTTATGCTTAAAATCTCCCTCAGCAAAACTGATGGATTTATTCCATTTCTGTGCTGCCATTTCTGATCCCTGAGTGTTTCTTTTGTACGGTGACGTTTGAACTGGATTTTTCTAACTGGTAAACCTAAAAGTAATCAACAGCTTAGGAATCGGTTTTCATTCCACTCAGTAAATATTTATTGAGCATCTACTCCGTGCCAGGTATTTCAGAGGGTCCGAGGTAGATAAAAAGATAACCTAGAAACAGTCTCTACCCTCTAGGAATATAGGATCTAACAATAGTAAGATGGTGAATTCATGTTCTTGTGATTCTCTTAATTTCTGATTTCTACCTGATGTTCTGTATTTTTTTTTTTTACAGCTTTGGCCTTTTCTTCTTCTTTTTTTTTTCCCCCCCTCTGTAGAGTTCTCTTTCTATTAGCCATGCAAGGTTTTGCTTTAATTTGTGTTGTTGGTGGTGGCGGTTTGATGAACTGTTGATAATCCCAACCCTTAGCATCCATTTATCCTGGACTCACATGGAAATGTTTATAGTCTTCAGGTTTCTTGCACCTTCTTTGCTTTTCTCAGCTCTTGTCATCGCCCCGCCCCCATCCATATTTCCTTCAATACCCTTTGTTAAAATTGGGCAACACTTGATCTCTTTATACTTTTCCTTTCCTAGTGGAGTACTGATCAATTGTCACTATTATTACACGGTGGTTCGTCAACAAATAATTTTTAGGTCAGCCCTTGTTCACTTTTCAGGAACAGTCAAAATTGCCTTGCCCGTCTAAAGAAGAGGTCATTTGTCCTCTCGCCAGATTCGTACCTGCAGTAAGCATGTGGTGTTATGCAGATCTGTATCTAGGCGCTCCATTCTAAGTGCTGGCTGACTTGGCAGCTTCTTCCACCAAACACAGGCAGATCCAGACCACGACGTGTCCTTCCTTGCACTCTACATTTTACACCTTTCACACTCACACTCCTTTGCCTGCCTGCCTACCTGCAGTGCTTCCTCTTACTTGGACACTTTTGCGATTAAGATCAGAAAAGCCAGACCTAGATGAGAGCAACTCTTCACTTTTGATCCTTGAATTTTTTTTTCCTAGCTCTCTCTTGGGCCACAGTGACTTATTCATTAACAAGTGTGATTAGAACATAAACACCACTATCAGCTTGCGTCTGTTTGCAAAGTCAAGTCTCTATTATTAAGGGACCAATTAACTAGTCTGGAGGTTCCACGGGCCTCCTGCAGTGTGCCTTTTGGCCATCTCAGTCCCCACAGAACAATATTCGGAGAGTGTAGAGGCGACCCAGCAAAAATCTGAAACCAAGATTATTCAGTTGTGCTCCACGTGAAGTTAGTCAAGTCTGAGGGAAATGAAAATTGTACATTTCAGTGTGCTTGAGGATTATGTAAGGACCGAAATTCATATGGTGACAGTAAACAGGGCTTCCTTTTATACTATATAAATGCTTGCCAATGAGCAATAAAATTTAGGCATTATGAATGCTAGTCAAAGTTAAGAGTGTTATTTTTCTGGTATTAAAATCAAGTCAACAAATCATTACCAAATTTTTGCCATCCTATAAGAGAAAATGTTTGGTTGTCTACCTCTTGACAGGAGCTCACAGAGAGAATGCCTCAGTTACATTGACTTCAGGCCAGGATTAGCCTCAGTGAGTTAAAGTATTTTGCATTCATCCAGCGATAATTATAATAGACCTTGGGTATTATTGAAGTAGCTACAAACAGATCTAAGCTATTGGGCAGACACAAAGATTGCTTTAGCATAGCATTTCACTTCTATTTCCTTGTACTAGATTGAGGGATAACCCAATTTAAATAATAAGTTAACATTCCTTGAATGTATTTCAAGCATAGTCTTTTATTAAATTCTATTACAATGCAGAGATTTTTCAGAATCCTTTAAGACCCAACACGTGGAGCAACGCTCCTAAAATTTTACCTTTACAAGGTTCCATCTATGTTCCCATTCTTAGTCACCAAGTAGTTATCATTGTATAAAGAAATAGTTAAGAATCCTAATTTAGTAACAATTAAAAAATATTTTAGTGAATCCTGTAGTATTAGTTTCAACTTGCAGAATCTTGCCAAAAGTATGAAATTTCTATACATGCACATACAAAATTAGTGCTTTACTCCAGAGACTGACAGAATGCTTTACTCTTTGGAATCCTCTAGAATGAGGGTCAGCAATGGTTTCTGTAAATGACAAAATTATAAATATTTTTTTAAAGCTTTTATTTATTTATTTGACACAGAGAGAGAAATCACAAGTAGGCAGAGAGACAGGCAGAGAGAGAGAGGGGGAAACAGGCTCCCCGCTGAGCAGAGAGCCTGATGTGGGGCTCGATCCCAGGACCCTGAAATCATGACCCAAGCCGAAGGCAGAGGCTTAACCTTCTGAGCCACCCAGGCACCCCGACAAAATTGTAAATATTTTAGGCTTCATGGGACAAGAGGCAAAGTTGAGGATCTTATCTACAACTTTTTGTTAATACAGGTCTCCTAATGACAGTGGAATTTATTTAGGGATGCTGAAATATGAATTTCATATACATATACATATACTTTTTATGTGTTACAAAATATTATTCCTCTTTACTTTTTTTCAACCACTTAAAAATGTAGAAAGCATTCTCACCATCTGGCCATACAAAAGCAAGCAGGCCAGATTTGGCTCAGGAGCTGCAATTTGCCAATCCTTACCCTAGAACATAAGCTCTTAGATAGTGGGTAGTCCAGAGCCCAGCACCAATGGTGAATTCTGCGAGGGCTTTAAATTTCCTGAGGAGTTTCATAGACTAGTCCACAGCTTTCCAGGAAGTCCAGGATTAAGGCAGACTAGGGCCCACCATTCTAGAGACAATCACTGACTTTTAAGAGGCATTTCCTTAGGCTCTGGTCATTCCTAGGTACTGTGCCTTCGCTCTTGGGAATTCCTACCCTAGTAGCTAATACTGTTCGAGACACTGAGGGTAAGTAAGTGTCTAGATGATCTTGTTATTCATGAATCAGTTGTGTCCACCATTCTTGTTCGCTTTTTAAGACTCAGAGGAAGCTGAAATTCCACACCTCTGGTTCTCAGAGGGAAAACCTGATATTTTCAAATATTTAGGAAATAATTTAGGTTTGAGTGAATATCTGAAACATATTTAAGTGTCCAGACCATTTCAGGCTATAAATAGAAATGAGATTCAACCCACTGGGAATTTTTTCCTTTAAAACCCCATGGATGGGCTCTTGTTAGCTCTCCTGATGGGAAGAACTATAGTAGAGGTATAGGCAGGATGAAAGTTGTTTATTAAAACTGAATGTGTGGGCCAGCTGGGTGGCTCAGTAGGTTAAAGCCTCTGCCTTTGGTTCAGGTCATGATCTCAGGGTCCTGGAATCAAGCCCCGCATCGGGCTCTCTGCTTGGTGGGGAGCCTGCTTCCTCCTCTCTCTCTGCCTGCCTCTCTGCCTACTTGTGATCTCTGTCTGTCAAATAAATAAATAAAATCTTAAAAAGAAAACAAAAACTGAATGTGTGAGCTTGCAGGCTGCTTAACAGGTAGCTGTTAGCCAAAGCTAAGCTATTCAAATTCATGAAATGGAGTAGTTACTCTGGGGCAGAGGTGGTGGTAGGAAAACCAAAAATGTCTATTTGAAAGTAAATAAGGACTATTTGAAAGTAAAAAGAGCGCAGGTGGCTCAGTTAAGCGTCTGCCTTCAGCTCAGGTCATGATCCTGGGGTCCTGGGTTCCAGCCCCGGGGCGGCCCGTGCTCAATGGGGAGTCTGCTTGAGGATTCTCTCTCCGTCTCCCTCTGCCCCTTTCCCTACTCAAGTTGCTCTCTCCCTCTCAAATATATAAATAAATATTTTTTTTAAAAATTCAGTAGTTTTTAAAGAGAATTGTAATAATGGTTCTCACATTCATAAAATGCAAAAAAGCAAAAAAGTATCCAGGAGAAAGAGTGCGGTGACTTCAGTGGGAAATTTACTGTGAACATCAGAGAGAAAAGAGACTTAAAACAGAGTACTCTTGTGTGGTTCAAATACAGAGTTTTTACTCTGGGAAAGAGGAGAACCTGAAGCCAGCCTGCAAGGCACATTGCCTGCATGTATGGTATCATTGGTGGCATGGTTTTTAGGTTAAAAGCAGAAGCACAAGAGAAGACACCTTTCAAAGACATTCCATCAAGAAGACGTAATGTGGCTAATTTGTGACTTAAAATTATGTGCCTGGTTTGACCAGTTTACCAATAAATTTGTTACTCAATGAGATTGGTTGGTCTAAAGCAACTCCTATGTGGGAATTTATATGAGACGAAAAAGAAACCAGAAGAAAGAACGGTAAATTTGGGTCTGACTTAGGCTTTTCGAAAGAATGTGTCCTTGTGTAAATAACAGAAAGAAACTACTTACCTCTAATACCTTTTTTCTCTTTTAAACATACAGACTTCTTTTCCTATGAATCCATCACTTGCGGCTAATCCTGGAATGGCTTTCAATCCTTACTTACCTCATCCTGGGATGGGCCTGGTTCCTGCTGAGCTCATACCGAATGCCCCCATTCTGATTTCTGGAAACCCGCCTCTCGCATTGCCCGCAGCTGCTGGTCCCAAACTGATGCGTTCGGATAAACTGGAGGTATTGGAGAAATATACAAATACCTATAGGGTAGATACTAACCTCATGCACAAAACAACATACTCAGAGCCCGGGGTTGTGAATGCCTAAAATAAGTGCACCTGCGTTTCTAGCTTAGGGAATACAGCCTCGGTAAAAGGGTAAAGGTGCTCCTATGCAGTTGTCCCCTGCTGTGAAGGACCTTGATCCGCTTGTACAACAGGTCAAACAATGTTTTAGCATGCCCAGCCACGGATTTGCTGTGGAACAGGAAGCCTGGTGGGAACAATCCTTTTCCCCAGGCTCCTGCTTTAGAGACTGCAATGAACTGTATTTTTAATGAGTCTCTACTTGCTAGAATAATCAAACGGGAGAGATAAAAAAACATAGACTAACTCTCTATGAATGCAGAATGTGAAACGAGTATCATAGTGTCTAAACCTTTTTCTCCGTCTTAAGAAAGACACCACCCCAGCCCACCCCCTGCCTACGAAAAGGCAATGTAAAAGAAACTTCAAAGAGCATTTTGATTTATGCAAGTCCTTCAGTCTTCTCTTGTCATTCTTCATAGATTGAAAGAAATAGCTAGTCCGTTTCCTACAGAGTCAACGCCATCAGCTGAACTTGAATGCCTGCACTGTATCGTAGTACAATCTGATTGGACACGTAGCTCAGTTGTGATCCACGATTTTGCTGGGAAAGATTGCGTGCTTGTGTGATAAAGACTCATCTCGGACTTGAGCAAAACAGCCCCCTCTTGCAAATTTGGCTAATTACACTTCAGGCTGTGAATTAACTGGAAGATTATAAAGTGGTCTTCCACAGTCCTTTTAAGCACTTCTGTTTCAACGTAAGGAAAACAGACAACTTTCCTTGGGAGGGAGCAGAGTGTTTTCTTCCCTAGGACTAGAAATGTCTAGGTTTACACCTCACAGTGATTATGGCTTTACCTTATCCTTCAGCTTTGTAGATCATTCCTAAATGGAAGACAAAATCACGTAGACTACTGCCCTCACACTCGCTGGCAAGTAAAAGCTAATCACCTTCCAGGCATCAGTGTGATGTGTGTTTTGTTTTGTTTTAATTTCAGGTTTGCCGAGAATTCCAGCGTGGAAATTGTACCCGTGGTGAGAACGATTGTCGCTATGCTCACCCTACGGATGTTTCCATGATTGAGGCAAGTGATAATACCGTGACAATCTGCATGGATTACATCAAGGGACGATGCACCCGGGAGAAGTGCAGGTACTTTCATCCTCCTGCACACCTGCAAGCCAAACTCAGGGCAGCTCATCACCAGATGAACCACTCAGCTGCCTCTGCTATGGTGAGTAGGAAGGAGGCAGGTGTTGGGGGCCGTTGCAGGGTAATGATAGTATGTTCCCCAGCGTGTCAAATACCCTTGTAGCCATGATCTTGGACGGTCATGAATAGATATCACTCTGAATAGCCAGGGTTATGAGCTGGAGAAGAGAGAACCTGTTTATTCTGCTTCATTCACTGAAATTTTCTCAAAATAATCATTTCAAAGCTTTGCTAATGATTTTTCATCGACTGTGCTTTTTTCCCATCTTTAGAGGAAGGCTAAATTATATAATTTAAACGGGAAATTATTTTTGAGTGGTTTTTGATAGCCTGACTCATTCTAATAACCTACAAAGGCACTAAGTTACCTCTTGGCTCCATGAGGGATGCTCTGCTAGTAACACACAACACTCCAGTATGATGGGTTGAGAAACAGGAGTTGGAGTTATTTAAGTTGGTCATAGCTGTCCGTGACTTTGATAAGCAACTTGCAGTTTCTTTTTTGATGTGAGCCTTTCCTCGTGTTATAGGGTATAATAATCCCAATAAGGGGCCAAACCCTGATGAAATCTCATGTTTCTGGGCTGTAGAGGGGAAGAGGAAAATACTCACCCACATGATCCTGAAGGCCACGACAGGAACTTGCCTCTTCCTAAAAGAGATATATTTATTTTCAAACATCTCTATTTGTGAAGAAGGTTTTCCTGACATTGAGTCAAAATCTACCTTGCCATCACCAGAACTTAACACTGATTTCATTACACAAAATAAGTCAATCCCTACTCTGTAGGAGTGGGACTCTCGTGTCTTTTTTCTAAGGCAAATACTCCAAATATCTCTCAGTTTTTCCCAGGGAGGGTAGATGGAAGGACACAGCACCAGTTCTCTCCCTTGATCTGGAAATCAATCTGTTGATGAATTTTGAAAAAAACTTTACCAAGTGGTTTTTGTCTTAAATTCTTTCAAAGGAAGGGATTTTAAGCTACGAAAATAGCAAGGTCTCCAGAATATTCAGTGCAGGTGTGGGTCTGTAATAGAGAGGAGGAATGCAGTATGCCCCCAAGAGGAAAGGTTCTCATATGCCTGGGATGGTCAAGGAACTTCTTGCTTACACCATTGAGCACGTGTTTCATGCTCAGTCATAGGGTCTCCCTATGTATGTGTCTATTTCTCCTGACTTGGGTGTATTTGGTAGAAGACATAGAAGTCAGCCCCAAATTTCCATGTAGAGAGTTAACTATTTATTACCTGATAGGCCTTCATTTAGTAGTCGTGAATACCAATATAAAATTCCTTTCTGAGTAACTGATCAGAGCAGAATCTTAGCAGTAAGGTCAGATTGGCCACCAGAATTGGTTTGAGGTAAGATCAAGTAAAGGAGGCTCCTTGAAGTAATATAAGCTTTCTGGAATGCTACTCAGTCAGCAAAAAAGAAAAGAAAGCAGTCTTGCCATTTGCAATGATGTGGATGGAACTAGAGGGTATTATACTAAGCAAAATAAGTCAGAGAAAGACAATTATCATGTGATCGCACTGATATGTGGAATTTGGGAAACAGGACAGAGGATCATAGGGAGGAGAGGAAAGAATAAAACAGGATGAAACCAGAGAGGGAGACAAACCGTAAGAGACTCTTAATCATAGGAAACAGACTGAGGGCTGCTGGAGGGGAGCGTGTGGAGGGCTGGGGTGGCTGGGGGATGGGCAGGAGGGAGTGAGCACCATATCATGAGCACTGGGGGTTAGAGAAGACTGAGGAATCACTGACCTCTACCTCTGAAACTAGTAATACACTATATATTAATTAATTGAATTTAATTTTAAAAAATTTAAAAGATAAATAAAAGAAGCCAGGCATTAAAAAAATGTAAGCTTTCTATATTTTTAAAGATTCAGAGCTGAAATGCTTCGTAAAGTTGTGTTTTTTTTACCTGCTTCATGTTCACGTACGTAGCTCAGCTTGACTTCACCAAAAGCAGGTTGCACACATTTAAAAGCAAAAGAGAGAAAGGGTAAATATTTAGTTCCCGTAGGAAAATAGAGATAGCTTTAGACTTTGAGATCCACAGGGAAAAGGAGGTCATGGCTTGCCCCCTTTTTGGCGTATAGAATGCTAGTCACTCAACATAAGGGTTCCTGTCTCCTTAAGAATTTCGAGCATACCCGAGTTTTATCGCCGGGACATATTTTTAAGTCACGTGTAATTTGCTGACAAAAAAAAAAAAAATGTAAAAAGTCATGTCAAACTTCTCCAGTGAATCTGATCAGGGGCAGATTTGACTGAGTATTATAAGCACAGTGGGATTTTGAAAGAAGTGCAGACACGAAAGAAGGATTTTAAATTCTAATGCATTTTAGAATTAAACCTGACAAGGACTTAATGAAGCCAGTGATACATCTTGAAATGAACAGCAAGCATCTATAAATGAGAATTGCATGCATTTTGCTAACTGTGTCACCTGGGTGAGGCGGGTAGTGGGGAAGAAAAGAATTTATTTGCTTTTCCCTTATATGTTAGTTGAGACAAGCACAGTTCTGGATTTGGACCCGAAGCTCTTCCATAATTTGGATTTTGTTTTATGGAACTACAGTATCAGACTCTGACCACCCGACATCTGTTTTATCACCTATATGCCCTTGATCTCCTAGATCCATGTTGGAATTTGAGCTGGCAAAAATCCCTTTCCTGCTCTATCTGTTGCTTCTGCTCATCTCATTGTAATGGATTCAGGAATGAACATCCCCAAGGTGTTAATTTCAAATGATTATTTGCTGTTAAGCTTCAGGTCACATCTTGCTCAAATGAGGAGGCCCCTTTTTATTTGCCTAAATGAGTGAAGTTGAAAATCAGGGTTTTTCCCCGGTATGTTTATTTCCCATTTGGAACTAAGTACTCATCCAGTCCGTTGCTCAGTGGATAGGCTACCGTGGCAAAGGGTTCCCGGGCCATGCCTTATCTAACTGCTGCTTGCTCGCTTTGAGTACATTTTTTTACCTTCTCTGGTGCTATGTATTAATCCCTCCCTCCCTCACAGGCCCTCCAGCCTGGTATGCTTCAACTGATTCCAAAGAGATCGGCACTTGAAAAGACCAATGGTGCCACTCCGGTCTTTAACCCCAGTGTTTTCCACTGCCAGCAGGCTCTGGCTAACCTGCAGCTCCCGCAGCCGGCATTTATCCCTGCAGGTGAGAACAGGGCTCTGGGCCGCGCGAGTCTAGAGATGTTGTGAATGTGTACAGCGCACACCAGCTGCCAAAGAGCTTTAAAGCGAGCACTGTCTGCGGGAGTTTGGGTTGGAAATAAAATAAGGCTTTTAGGCTTGATCTGCCAGTCTATAGCACCAAATGTTTCTGTGATTCCTTAAGAGTAATGGTTCGAAATCAAATGAGAAAAAAACTGACTGTCAACATTTTTCCTTTTAGCATTTCTTAGTTTTTGCTTCTGATGATTGTTTCACTTGGTTCGGTCTCAAACTAATTCCTTGACTCTTAGGTATCACTTGAAAAGACACTGGTCATCCCTCAAAAAAAAAAAAAAAAAAAAAGTGTTTCCCAGCTTCAGCATTGCAACGATACATAATCTGTGTATCTTCGATATGCCAAAGATAGTGATAATAAAACTACCCTTGAACTTATAATGTAGTTATAAGACAGTATAGCGTGTGTGTGTGGGTATGTGTATATATATCTCACATATTTTTATCCTTTAACTCTTATATCAATTAATATAAAAAATAGAGCAGTTTACCATATTTTCCTGATACTATGCAGGAAATTTTGTTACCTTCTACATTCAAATGTATGTAATAGCATAACAGTTTTGTACCAAATTGAACAGAAAATTTTGTTCAAATAAATATCATATATAAGGGGAAATACTGTTCTTCCTGTGGTTCAGTACTTAAGAATGATCATATAGTCTCTTAGGAATAAATTGAAAATACTAACCACTGGGAGTACAGTAGATTTTTTTTTTTACAAGAATCATAAATGCCCCAGTTGGGAAACTATTATTAAATGAAGCTGACATACTTTCAAATTAGGTTAGAAAGCCTTATTAATTGCATAAACATGCTAAACACATACCTACACTTGAAAACACCCATTGGTTAATTGATAAATTAATCAGCTAATTAATTTAGAAGGAAACCATAGAAACCCAGTCTTTAGTTACTAACCACAGTAGTTCTTTATTTTAAAAACAGAAGTTTTATCATTTTTAGACTTTTTTTGCTGGATATGGCTAAGGTATAATCTAGACTTTGAAACGAAATATCCAGAAGAATCCTTTTCCCCTCAATTAATAACAAAATTAAAATCTGTCAGGCTCAGTGCCCCCTCTTGATTAAAAGCCTATTTGGCCTATGTTCATAGTCATGTTCACGGTTGTGAGGTGGATGAGGCTGTGGTAATTTAAATGCAATTTAAGCGAAGTAATTCCTTTAAGGAAAAAAATTAATGTTCATTTTTATACCTAAGAATCCAAGAATTACTTTGATTACCTGGGTTGGGGAGCTTAAAACTAAGCTGTAATTGTAAGCATGGGGTTTACTGGATTTGCATGTGCTCATTAATTAATATTGCAAAGAATATCTTTCTAGTTAAAAATGATTTCTCTCTGTAAAGATTTAATAATGAAATCTCTCTCCTTTACTTTTCACGCTTTTCTGCATGGTGTACAGGGCCAATACTGTGCATGGCACCTGCTTCAAGTGTTGGTAGGTTTTGTACAAACATTCTCACCTTTTTTTAATCCAAAAAAAGTGTTTTTCTGTCATGACTGTGAAAGAGATGAGTGACTGGGTGATGTGGTTCACGGGCCACTGGCTTGGGAGGAAGGGGCATTTGGAAAGCGTCAGGGCACAAAGAAGAGAGAAAGCAATGTCAAGAAGCTTGGAATGGTATTGTGTTCTGCCTTTGCTCTATGGAAGGCCGAGCGTATTAACCACAAAAGTTGCGAGAAGGTACTTGCTTCTCACTCTAGTTTCAACACTGTGGCTAGGGACCTTTCCCTCTCCCGCTATTATAATGCAGATAGACCATCATTGGAATCATTTATATGTATATACATCCTAGAAAACCAGTTGCACGCTAAGCTATAAGCAGGTTAGGGTACTTCGTCCCAAATAGGAAGAAAGTAAGAGAATTCTGCACTTTTGTATTTTAAAGCTGGTAGTTTAGCACCATTTGAACATTTTCTGGAGAGTGAAGATTTCATAGGGTGCTGTCTGTCTCACATCTCTGTAGAAGGACAACAGTGCTACACTCTTGAGTCCTAGGTAATCTCCACTGGAGCCCAATGTGGACCCTGCTATTTCTCTCCTTTCTTCCTAAAAACTGCAGCTGAAGTATTTGGAAGCATTTCCTTAGCCAGCCAGAATGGGAAGTTTCATTCTTAGCTTTACATTTGTTGCTTTCAACATGTGATTTGCAAAGTCTAACAAAACAGTTCTTCCGCTCCTACTCCCGCCAGAGTTCTCCAGAAGATCTTAATCATTCAGTACTCTACGTTGACAAGGGATGAGTTAGACTAAGCCAGAGCCTTCTCTGGTGTTCTGGGATGAATTCCATGGTGTTCTGGGAGGAAGTGCCAGGTGCATGGGACCCAGGCACAACAGAATCTTTTCAAAATGACTCTTTGGGGATATTTGATTCTTAACAATCTACCCACGGATCCTTTAATCAGTCACCAATACATCTGGTAGCCGTCTCAAGACCATTTTTACCATCACTAACACTGAAGAAGAGAGGAAAGAGACTTGTTTGCATTGTAGGAGTTCGCAGTCCCTCCAGCCCATGGGCATAGACACAGGGAGGAACTGTCCCACCGCACCCCCCACCCCACCATGTCCTAGCCATCCAAGACTTTTCATACTTTTTGAGAGTTTGCCACAGCCTGACGTCTGTCCTGTTGCTTGACCAGAGCAGATGCAGAACCCCAAAGGGCCAAACAGGCTTACTGAAACAAAAAGATCAAAATGACACGCAGTAGTAGGACTCACGAACCTCCAAGGCAAGGGTTGACCCCTGGCCTTAGAGGTGGGGCCTCCATTACGGAGCTGTCGGCTGTTCCCTGTAGAAAGTAAACCATGTCCACTGATACTAACAGGAGCAACACGCATGTATGATTAGAACAGACTTCTACAAGTTGGTAAACTGCTTCTTTGTCTTCACATTTTGTGACTCTGCCCCCTATCTTTTCACCTAAGAGCTCTGTGTAGGAATGTAAACTGCATGCTTTAGTGGCACTGCTTCTGGTATAGTTGGTGTGCTCCGAAAGGGAAAATGAGGGTGGTTTTAGAATCAGCAGGTGATACACTAAGGGAAGTCTGTAGGTAATGGGTAACTGGAGATACGCTTAAGGGGTGACTACAGGATTTCTGTTAATCACCGCTTGGGGTACATTTGTGGCTTCTGTGACATTGTTATATATTGATTTTCCTCTCTCCAGGCCATTTGCTTTCTCTGTAGACGTTCAGAAAATCTGAATTCAATAGATGTAGACATAAATTATTATATATGCACACTCGCCATTCGCGCCGTGCCATTCACACGTTAATTCCTTAGTTTGCCTTCCAGAATGAGCTAGAAACGAGAAAAGCATCCCAAAACCTTTTAAAATGAGATACAAACTAGAAAAAGTGGGGGGAAAAATCCTGAAAGAGACGTGACAGCTGCTAGCCCTACAGTCCTTGCTTTAATAATTGTGATGAAGACAAGGTTTTGTCGGATATTTATGAGGAAGGACCCCATGTGTGTGTTTGACAAACAGCCTAGGTTTCCAAGGGATTTGCCAGAGGTGTACTTTAAAAACCTGCGTGCATAGCCCACTGTATTCTTCATATACTTGCCCACCACATACCACCGGTCAAACTGCCATTTGTGTGTGTGTGTGTGTGTGTATGTGTGTGTAGATCAGGTAAGTCTACCTGTAACTGTCTCTTTGAACTGCCAATCTAGTGATGATACTCAAGTCTCTAAGTTAGTGAATATGTGTGTGTGTGTGTGTGTGTGTAGAGATCAGGTAAGTCTACCTGTAACTGTCTCTTTGCACTGCCAATCTAGTGATGATACTCAAGTCTCTAAGTTAGTGAACCCAAGCACCAATTCACACTTTCCCACTCACATTTCAGATGTGCCTTCCAGTCACTTGTCTGCCTGACTAGGTATTCTGATAGCTAGCCTTGGTAAAATCAGCTTTTGTCATACGCACTCATCATAACCCCTTCCGACAATGTGGCCTTTTAAGTCAACTATCTAATGGGATTCTGCTAAACAACGAGCTGTTGAGAATGATTCCATTTTCCTCAATGGTGACTATAATTGGCTTTCCCCTTTTCTCTTTTTAAATTTTTCCCCCTTCCACGCTGTGTTGCTTTGCACTGACTGTGATTGCATGTTGCACCCCGGTGTGTCCATTACGATGATGTCACATGGCTTGTTGCTGGGGTACCTACCACGCCCCATCCCATCGTTTCTGTCCTGGTTGCATAAACCCTCCACCCTCCCGTGTGTTGCTTCCATGGTTTCCTACTGAAAGTGCCCATGATGCACGGCGCGCCTCCTACCACTGTGTCTGCGGCAACAACACCTGCCACCAACCTTCCGTTCGCTGCGGCGGCTACAGGCAATCAGGTTTGGCTATTTCTTTTACCTGTTCAGACCTAGACAACGACCGTGTGTTGGTAAGGCCCCGTATATGCCTTTGGGATTGGCGAGAGACATTGATCTGTCCTCCTGTGTGTTTCTTAAGGAGTCGTTACATTTTGTGTATCTTCCTGCAACGAACCAGCAGTTTTCTCATTTTGAATTAGTTACCAGAGGTCGCTCTTCCTATACTGTGCTCACGATCGCTGCTGTCACACCAATCCTCAAACACATATACGAAGTACTCCTTGAATGCTTCCTCATTGGTCAAGAGAAGAATTGGTTTTATTTTATTACCATTGTTTCGGTTATTGTGTTTGAACCTGCACTTAGTACTATCATCGCCTTTTACCTTCACACCTGCTGGAAAGAAAGCCAAATAATGCACTTCTTTCCAGGGCTCAGATACCCTTACCATTACCCCGTGATGACATCAGAGATGTCCCACTGACACTCTGATGCTCGGTGACACTCAGTGATGACACCAGAGATCTCACACGGGCATTAGATGTGCCTGTGTTGTTGTGATTTTCATTTGCTTTAGGTATTTACAGGCAGAGTCCCAAAACAAATTTTAAACTGGGGGAGAGTCTCCAAATTGTCATGAGATACATATAACAATCATCATGTAACATGAGGGCCGTTTTGCCTTATTAAGGTGGTAACCGCGCTTTAAGACTACACGTTCCACCGCTGCTTCAATTACAAGTGTGATAACCACACAGCACACAGAGCATTAATCCACTGGGGTAATAAGCCACATTCTAATCCACGCTTTGCAAAATTAACTATTAGTGGATATGGTTAATATGTTTCAATTTTTCTGCAAAATTGATTATGCTTTTTAATTGCCATGTCCAGTGAACAAAATAAATGGGATTCTTTCAAGAAACTATTTTAATCTACAATCTTTTTTACTACTATAGATACCCCCATTATCAATAGATGAACTGAATAGCAGCATGTTTGTTTCACAGATGTAGAAGTTACCAGTAGAACAGTAAGTTTCTTTAAGTATTAATATGAATATTATTTATAGATGATATCTTTTATTTACACAATTGCATTTGCTAAAGGCTTTGGTAAATGTTTTCATTAATAGGCATTGCTTATAACTTAGAGCTTGAGTTTAGCACTCCAAAATTTCCAAATTGAAATGTGGAGAACAAATACGCAATTTTTTTCTGTGAAAAAAAATGACAGCCAGTACTGTTTTCCCAATGAGCTTACAAATTCTGAGATGTTTTCCTGTTATTAAAGGAGTGTGAGTTGTCAGCCCAAGGCACAGATCACTTTTGAATATTAATTCCTTAACACTTTTCTACCTTCGTTGTGTTGCTGTTGTTGAAGCAAAGTAATTTTGTTACAGTCTGACTACAATGAGTATCTTAAGAGACAGCAATATGCTTCTCCCATGATGTCGTAAAAGATCGTGCATTTTATGCTCTGCCATTTTGTGTTGCTTTCCATGTGAGTCTATCAGAATTGCTCCAGCTGTTTTGAATTTTGAGTGACATAATTTAGTAATGTAATCATTATTTTCATCAAATTGTGGCTTTTTTTTTAATTGTTGTTGTTGTTGGATTCCCTCCCCCCAACCCCCCACCCCTTTGATCTCCCATTTACCTGGTCCAGAGCCAGGCAAAGCACACACTTAACTTAAGCAGTCCTTCACTTGGAAATGTGACTTTTCAAGCCAATTAGGACTCCTCGGTATCTTAACTAATGACTGATGGGGACTTATTAAGCAAGTGTATGGATTCTAAATTGCGTATATTAGTCATTGAAAGTTTGGGGTTCTCGGGGCTGGAGTGTTTCATTTAATTGACAGAGGTGATGGTTCTGTTCTCTTGGTGAACTAGTTCCCCAGAACCTGGCTCAGAACATGAACTCCTGGACAGAGCCTATGGCTGACCGCCCATTAGACCATTAGACAAACAAGTCCTTTCAAGCATAAGGAATGTTTTTAAAAGATCCCTTTGAATACATGGAATAATGGAATTAGCTATAGATCGTAGTTGTTTTCAGAGGAGTCATCTGGGACGGTGGCAACTTGGGATCAGCATCCAACATGAGCATACAGGTTTTGCAAACATCTGCCTGATTCTCATGGACTGCTCTACAATAAAGTAAACAAAAGTTGTCAAACATAATGACGAGCTTTCCAACAGCTCCTGTTTGAGAATCGTGATTCCTTTTCACTAGATTCCATTGGAAACTTTAGATGTATTTGGCATACCATAATCACTTCCGTGTGTAACAGATCTTGAAAATTTCTCCAGAGTTCAAAAACGTAGTTTTGTAAAATGCTATATACCTAGATCTCACACCTTGGCTATTTCTGCATGGCTCCAAACCATTCAGATAAAAAAAAAAGTTTCAAGTATATTTAATATTTGCATGTTTCAAAATGGTGAGTATCAAACGTGTTTTCCCAATGTACATTTGAAGGAAGTTGAAGGAAGTGGAGAGATGTGTGGCTGTTCATCCACACATTCAGGCATTGTGTGGATGACGCCTTAAATGCCTGAGCACGTGCCTGTCACCTTCGGGCGATTCTGAACACTAGCGCTCAGTGAGGCCATGAACCGTCATGCCGTATGACTCTCTGTGACCCTTTCCAACAGCCCCATTTTCACAGATGTAGGATATGAAACTCGAAGTGGGGGATATATTGGCAGTTCACATACAGAACTGGCGCAAGAACCAAGTATCCCGACTCCTACTTCAATAACCCCTTACTATTTCTCACTCTTTCTCTCTTTTTGTTTTGTTTTGTTTTCCATTTCAGTTGAAATTCTGAACAACAGAGTTACGGAGTATCAAGATCTCTCCATGAGAACCTCCATATGGCCTTTCCATGTATATTCTCGTAGGTCCTCTTCTACCAATGCAACAATAAGTGTGGTGCGGTCAATATATTAAACAAAACGCATAGACCAACCAACAGATTCAATTGACAAAACCAGTAAAGCGTTAAACAGTCAGTGGAGATGTTAAAACAGCATAGAAAAATGAGTAACTACCATTTATCTTATTTGAATTAGTAGGTAGAACGTGACCGTAAAGTTTTGTAGTCTGTTGCATTATTCTTTGTGATTTTCCAATAACCATTATGCTGAGTGAATCTCCACAGTGGGTAAATGTTCGTCTGTTTTGAAGTGTTACCTTACTGTTTTGTTTACACAGTAGTCTATTGGGTTGATTTAGAATGTAACAAAGGTATCCAGTACCATTTTCCTCACTGTTGTATTGTATTGTATTGTGGTGTGTTGTGTTAGATTTTTACATACTATAGTGTTTTCCTCTAGGTGTTTGGTGTTTGATTTCAACTAAAATATTACTAACGGGAAACAGAAATATGTGCGTTTGAAAAACATAACAGATTAATGTTAATATGCTTTCTCTCTCTTCAGAACATTTCTGTAAGTTTCTTGAGGCAGACATTCATTACAAACATGCATGTGTATAATTTGTACCTGCCGATCTGACCTTGCATAATACAATCACATGACTAGGGTTTTTGGAGGGAGAGAGAAATAATTATCTGCAGAAAAAAAAAAAAACAGGGAACTTCTGAAAATATGAACCCCTAATGTCACTCCTCAAAAAGCTTACAGAATTACAGTTCACCCTTAAAGGAATTTCTCAGCATTTATGTGAAGTGCCCATTACGTTTCTTGTGGTTCAAGGATCCTATCTCCTAGGTTAAGCATCTAAAGCTGAACTATTTGTCAATTTCAGCTGAATATTGGTATTTGGAGCTTTAAAAGTATGCTTGATTGTAGGTTATAAATTAAACAGGAAGGTGAGGGCGTGGAGATAGTTTTCACATTTTAGAGGAAAGTGCTGGAAAACCATTGCAACGTGACCTTTTATACAAGTGCCATTCTCTGGCTGAAAATGGTGCATTCTCTTTAGACTACTCTGAATAATAGGCAATCTTGCAAAAGTCAGGGTGAAAGGGAATTGGTTCCAAGTGAGGCCTTTCCTTCCCAAATGGATAGCCTTCCCCGCTGATCACAGCTGGAGCGTGAATATAGGTCTGGAGAAACAGTGGGGGTGAGGAGGAGGGTAGGAAGGCATTTCAAGTGAGTCTTTGGTTTACTCACAACTGCTAGAAAGGCCGTCCACAGTTGACTTTAGCTTCTGTTCACACGAATTTCCAGTTCTGTTGAACACTTCAACGAGGGAACCAGCCTCTGTGTCAAGTTGCCTTTCCCAGACTTTATTGACAACAGAGCCATACCGTAACCAAGCCTTTTTTTGTTTCTTCATTTAGATTTGTTTGTTTTTATATGTATTTGAAAACTGTAATAGAGAGGTTCTCAGCACCCTTTGGTTGAGACAGACCAGCTGTGCTCCATGGAGTTGAGCTGAATTCACATTACTAATCCTCCTGAAATAATTGTGTGACCAAGTAAAATGGTTCCCTAAGATACTTCACATCAACCTAGGTTTAATATTTTCTACTAAATACATATTCTTTCACTAGAAAGCATACAGTCAGCAAATTTAATACATATAGCGGGTTTGTTTTCCTTCGTGAAAATGACAAGCCAAGAGAAAATTGGATTTAGGATTCCTTAAGCTGGCTAACAGCATTTGAATCACAGAACAACGGAGTTGGCACAACCTTCTCAAGAGGGATGAAACTAGGGCCCGGGGCACATGACCTGCCCATGGCTACCTACCTAATCGGTGGCAGTGAGACCCAGAAAAATCTCCCAACTTTTGGTTGTTCCTCTGTTTCGTGCTGTTGGTGCTTCAGAACATTTGAAACTCTAATCCTAAAGCAGATCCATTCTGCTCAGAATACAAATGAGCAAAATTAGCTGCACGTAGCTGATAACCTGTTGTTCCTGATGCTCCATCCCGAATCACGGTCATCAGTCATTTCTAAATGGTCTTGCTTGTGTCAAGACACTGTTGTCTGTTAACAGTATTGCCTGGCTTTAGAGAACCAGAGGGGTCCAGACTTTGACCTGTTGATTCTTTGAACCACTTCATTTCTGTTTCCCAAAATCTTAACCTTGTGAAATAACTTGTGTATAGATCCTGTGCCAGTGCCTCTCCAGAAAGGCAGAGCTAATCCCACAAACCCAGGAAGGAAGCACCCAAGCTAGTCTGGGCTTCTTCCTTAAGGGAGATAGAGATGTCTTCAGTGTGAAACGAACTCTTTTGTGTAGTTTTGATGTTTTGATACAATGTACTGTCTCACTTAACCCTTTAAACTTCTGTCGAAGATGTAAGTAGACCAGAAGTGTAGTGTACTGTGGTTTTTATGATGCTGTGAGCGCTGGAAGACATCAGTGATGACTTATTTTTCAGTAAGAGTTCAGTGAAGGATATTCAGGTAGTTGGAGTTTGGGGTGCCACAATATTTGAAAGAGTTGGCATTGTAAAAGTTAACTTTGTAAGTGAATTTAAAGAAAGAAGATTCAAGGCTCTAAAGTTTTGATCAGATGCAAAAGAACGTTGACAAAAATGTAATTGTAAGATAGCACTCTTTAAACTAGTTGTGCAATGATAGCACTCTTTAAACTAGTTGTGCAATGACTTAATGCAGATTCTCTTTATTCAAGAAAAGAAACAAAGAAACGAGAGTCATTAGACTATAAATTTCCAGTTAAAAAGTCAAGTCACAAAACTAATCAGTGACTCTAAACAATAATTTACTGGATGAATTGTATATATAAAATTCTAACCACTTGTGATTCTTAGTTGACATTTTATAAGCTTTGTATTGTACAAGGGCCTCTTATTTATCCACAATTATTGTTTTTGTCTGTTTCTCTCAGCCTTTTGCAAAAATAGGCAAGAGTACTGAAACTTGGATAAAACAGGTCAGGTATACAGAGAAAACAATCTAATCTAAAAGTTATCTGTTAAGAAGTTTTTAGTAGTTCAAAAAAATTTTTGAAGGCACTATGTGAACAGAAGTATATTTTAAAGAGGGATTAAGATGAAATTAAAACCAAATGGATTCATAAAATTGCTATTTAAATACAGTATTTACTTTTGCAATTGGAGCATGAATCTCTAACCAACTGTTGCATTTCATCTCACTTGTCTAGACTAGAGTCTAATTTGTAGTTCATTGTCAAGTGAAAAGCCATCTTCTCCCTCCTCCATCAACCTTTGCCATCCGTTTTTGAACATGCGAAAGCACTTTGATCTTGCCATTAAGTGTTGTCCTGTACCACGGGGCTGTGTTCACTAAGGTTCCAACTTACTTTAGTCTGTAGGGTAGGCTGTGATGCACAGTGTGATTAGAAACTGGAATCCTCTTTCTTTTTGTCCTTTCTCCATTTCTACACATATTGAAATAGAAGTAGAAAAATAGGCTCTCTCCCAGTTGTGTTGACTAGATGTAGGAAGATAGTGACCTCATTGTTAATTTTACCAGTGCCTGTCGAAGGCACCAGAAGAATAGTATCTAAAAGAGTATCACAAATTTGTTTGCAAACTTAGTTGATAGCATCCTCAAACTGTAGATAATGATTGCAAAGATAGGTTCTGAGCACCAAGTCACTAACTGGTGCCAGGTTTTCATTTTTCTTTTGAGTTTTTAAGGTTTTTATTAGACTACATTTTTATATCTCTAAGTCACTAACAAATTTAACGTTGCAGGAGAGTTAGAGAGGAGTGTAAGATTTACTACATGTACTCAACCCATCTAGATAGCTTCCAAACTGACACCGAAACATGACAAAATGTAGATTATAGTCCGTAACTATTCTTTACAGTTCAGAACAAACTTAACTTTATATACAAATCATAATTTTTAACTAATTATATTTAGTTGTTGCATTAGCAACAAAACTACAACATGGCTACCTTTAGACACGTGGTTTTTGTGATAATTTTACTTGTTAACTATACATGGTTTTTGACAGTATGAGCATGTAGAAGGTACAGCTCAAAACTCAGAGAACAGATCTGGCTAACTTTGTCTTTAATCCCACCTTGCCACGCAAAAGCTGCATTTGTGTCCTTGTTTGACTTTCTCATCAAAAAGTTTACAACACATGGATTCTAGAGTCAGGCTTTATAGCGAATAGAATTTGTTGTGTGGATAGGGTTATTCCACAGTATTTCAACTTCAAAACGTGATCATTGCACTTCTAATCTATTACCTGACCTTTTTTCATAACGTTACTTACTCTGAATCTGAATTATTCTAGGCAGGAGGCATAGCTGTCCCTACAAAAATTCTCTTTTCTGGAATTACATACCCACCCCAACACATCCAGATGAGGGTTAGAGAAAGATGGATGTGTATTTTGAAATGAATTCATTCATATTTGTAAAACCTTGTGTAAAAATACTGTGGAATGACCCCTTAACAGTGTTTGAGAGACATATGCTGCAGTTAACTGATGGTCTCAGTTAGGGTGCGACTGTGTGAGACACACCTTTTTTGCACTTATGTACATAGTCCATGAACGCTATGCTTGGAGCTTTTGTTTTTTAAATATAAGAGATCTGTGATAATAGCGAAAAAGTTAGTAAGATAGTTATTTCTAAGGCCTTGAGAAGGAGGGGGGGTTTGCTAGAAGACTTAGCTAAAGCACGATGTTGCTTTGCTGTTGAGGAGGCTTTCTGGTTTGCTACGGTTCACCAATAGAAAAGACTTGTAACAGGTTAGGGTCACCTTCAGCTAGCTAACAGCACTGACCAAGAACGAAGATCCCTCATGTTTTTTGCAAAACCAGTAGGAAAGATTGTTGACTTTTTAGATTAATCTCCACTGTAAACATACACACACACACACACCCCAGGCAGGTTTCTGAAAGGTTTTCTTTTTTCAATGGTTGCAATTACCTTCTCATTTTGATCAACTTAGATTTCATGTTTCACGGAAAAGTACCAATTGAGAGGTATTCCTTACATCAGTTAATATCCACTTAAGTGACCATTAAAAGTGTTAATGTTCATCACTACTTCTTTAAAACGCAGATCCCAAAACCCAACTGGCAACCATTGAAAGACTTAATTTCACAGTTGCGTATGGCCAGCTCAGGGCATTTCATTCCCTCCAACAGAAGAAGAAAGAAATGCTCCTGGCTCAACTTTATAAATGTTTTTACTTACCTTATACCTGTTCAGTGGAAGCTGTCCTCTGACTTGCCTTTACCGGATTAGAAAGTGCTTCACGGTGCCATACAGCCTCCTACTGTTTTAACTAAACATAAGAGAACCAGCCCAGATCTCACATATTTAGGAGTTGGAAAAGGATGTTTCAATCAGACCATTTCTGTCAATTTCAGCTCCCTGATCACCTACCATTCCCCCATCTAACTTTTTGTTGCCTCCAGGCAATGAGGTCAGAAAGGTATGAGGATAGGTCACAGGAGGAAGTGAGAAGGAACATAGGTTCCTTCCTTGGAGAAGGAACCCACCCTGGGAACAGGGGAGCTGGTATCAGTATCGCTACCCATCTTGCTGGTTCTCCCTTACAGAGAGAGGAAAACGAGCCAAAGCCAGAAAGCAGTCCAAGCCTTACAGTTGTCCAATAGCTCAGGGTCAGTTGGTTAGAAATTTCTGTCTTTTTTTTCCCCCCTTCAGCCCTTAATCACTCAAGAGTCAGCTCTGCAACTAACAGCCTGACCATCTGACCAGCATCTGCGCTGGTCCACTTGTAAGCATTCACACATTCTATAGTTAGGGACTCCCAACTTCCACCTCACCACCAGCATATTTTCCCTACTTACCCTGTGTTCTTGTTTTGATAGTCCTCTGTGAACCTATAAGCCACAACAATATATTTTCATAAAGCCAAGAGAAATATACAATTTTAAGTGAAGAATCATCTATAATATAGTAAGTATGAACCTAAAAGCATCACAAAGGAGAACCAATTAATTGATGACACATTATCCATGCTGACCACCATTGGGTCACACTCTTTGGAGCTGAAACACAGGGGCTGTGTTTCGGTGAGTCAGATTAGAGAAGGAAACATAACAAAAGATGAGATGACTTGAGACCCAAAAAGGATCTCTGCTAGTAAACCCAGGAAAGGGCTTCACTGGACTAGTCCATACAGTTTCCAGCCCCTCCACTTGCCTCTGCCTAGGAAAGAACTACCCAGTAATACTCCAAAGCAGCCTGATTCCACAGAAATTTTATCTTTAAATAGAACCCATCCTCAATAACAGTAGACCAAAAAGAAAAAAAATGTACCACTTTAAGTCCCAACTATTTGAAGTTATTGCAAAAATTCTCACTAGTCACCTTCTACATCATAATCCTTTAATTTCTTTCTTAAAGTACCTCTGTAACAAGACCTAAAAGTAACCCCACTTTAGGCCATGCTTTTTCTCCCAAAACACACAACCTACAGATTTATCTGTCATAGAACTGCATGGTTGCAAAGCTTTATTTCTGTATACGGATGCTGTCTGTTCGTGATGGAAACCAAATTACTCTGTGTTGCTGTCTTTTGTGTCTAGCAGTTGAGAGAATGAGACGACCATCCTATTGTTGGGTTCTGGGGTTGCCCTTTTCAAAATAAATTTCCTTTTATTATTGTTGTTGCTGCTTCAGTTATTAGCAAATGAACCATTTGTTATCATACCCCCAAATTACAATCATTTAAATTTTCATAAAAGATGTTTCCCAATGTATTCTTTTTTTTTTTTTAAGGGCTAACATTGTGCATTTATGTAACAACAATCCAGTACAATGTAGAAAATGGAGCACAAATTTGGGACAAAAGAATGTCAATTTAAAAATACCTGTAGGTAGGACAATTATTAGCCATGTGCAACAATTATGGATTTAAATAATGACCACTATATTTTACAGATGAAAACTCTTCCCAACATATTTTGCCTCCAAAATGCCATAGTTCATTCCCTCAACTGCTGTCAATAGGGTAGATGCTTTGATTTTTTTTTTCCATCCACCACCCCCAAGTTATAGTGCTGTACTGCTCATTTGTGTTTAGAAGTGTGCATTATGCAAATCATTTTAGTATGCTACTTGTGTTGTTTATTTTTTGGTTCTTTTAATAAAATGCATAAATTTCATGGTTCTGTCTTTTTTTATGAATCCGTACTCATACATTAGGAGTTTACTTAAAAGCTATTCCTGTTCTAGTACATTAATCCTAATATTTAGTAATTCTAGCATAAAATTTAAATTTATGACTTGGTCCCAAGTTCTGTTTCATACAGAGAAGAAATTTATTTCCAAATATACCTGAAGTATTATGAATTACATAGATAATACACTCATTGTATTAGATGTATTATTTCTCTGATATTGAAGTTACTAACACAAAAAAGGTACATTTGTATTTTAGTAAAAGAAAACTAAACATTTTGAGATAATGCTTGCTGGCTTCTATTGTGCTTCAGAAATTCTGAGGCATTTCCTAAGATACGTTATTCTAAGTTCATATTTTCCAGTTACTCGTTTCTATCTTGCATCTTCAGTGGAACATATGAAACCCGAGTTGTTTGTTCCATTCCCCGCCCCCCAAGATGGGCATCAATGGTTTGGTAACAATGAAATACGTGAATTTTTCCATCACAATGTTTTCTCTCATTTAAAATTGCTTTTCACTAACAAATGGCACTGGAAGAAAAGATAATCATTTTTGTTCTTTAAGAAAGCAACATATAACTCGGTAATACTTTATTCTGTCAGGTTTCTGAATACTTAAAAACACTGGCCACTATTTAGTAGTCAGGCTGATAGAAAACAGAGGTGAAGAGGCTTTGGAATACTCAAATCTTTCTTCACGTGTCTAGAACTGTGCTGGGCGCCAAGGAGGAGGTCCAGTGTCAGCTGAGTCCTACAGAGCTAAGCGCTCCCTTGTCCCCCGTGCCCCACTTTACTCTTTCTGAGCGTGGATCCCATGGTGGCATTTCCCAATAAGCCAAGTTGGAGCCCTCGGGTGTGTTGTCCATGTTTCTGTGAGTCTGTGATAATCCCAAAGTGAAGACCAGTTCAGCATATAGACATTAACAAAAGGTCTTTGGCCCCTTCGGAATTCAGTTTATGTCTTCTTGGAAACTGGCGCGTGATAGGTAAGAATTCAGGGAGGCATTCCCAAACCCCATCAAAATGGAGTTTCTATCAGGCCGGGGGGAGGTTGACCCTCAGGCAAAACTGGCTGTACGCTGTTGACCTTGGCACTTTTCAACCTCTATTCAGCAGCCTTCTAGGAGCCTCCTTTTCTCATCCCCCATGGTGGTCTCTGGCTCTCTAGAAGCTCCATGATAGCAACTTATCAGACCTGCTCACCCAGACAGATCCGGACTTCATTCCTTCAGAACTTCCCCGTTGGGCATCTCAGGCTATGGAGAGCAGCTCAGAGCTGAGATCTAGGACACCAGTCACACCACAGTGTTAGACTGGCAGTATTTATGGGCTGCCCCCTGGGAGTATTTGTATTTAAAAAGTCATGACTCAGGGCATCTGGCTGGCTCAGCCAGCAGAGCTACATGATGCTTGATCTCGGGGCCCTGAGTTCGAGTCCCACATGGGGTGTAACATTTACTTAATAAATAAAAAAAAAACAAAACAAAAAGGCATGACTCTCCGGTGGCCAAATACCAGAAGGTCGCATGTCTAGATGAGGGATAGATGTTTTTTACCAGAACAAACAGCATTTAGCCACTATCACATGTTCTTTGGATTAGTGGCACAGTCATTCACCACCTCAAGAAGGCCCAAAAGGAAGATTCTTGCAATTTGGCTATTGTCAGGAAAGTTCTGATAGAATAATGAACCTAAAATACTGACCAGATAGTAAACATTCCAAAATTCCACAGGCCAGAATCCGCTCCCGTGGTCAGTGTCTATGGTAAAGAATGACACAGGATAGGCCGAATCCATGACCCCGTTTCTCGAGGAGTCTAATGCTGACACTTGGCTGATATTCAACAGAGGGACACACAGATTCTGATGTTTTTCTTTACCCTTTCTTGTACGGGCCATGCTCATTTAACTGAGTCTGTCTAGATTTTCCTTTCAGTGCTCAGACTTAGCTTTTCCCTTAGGCAGGAGGACCGTGGTATGTGGGAACTAGGAGCTGAGAGCTCCAATGAGAGCACCCGGATGGAAGGGTGACGTTTGTGAGAGGAACAGTGGGTCTGATTCCTGTCCTCACAAACAGATGCCCAACGCAAAGGGACAGCATTCCAAAATGGAACTCAGAAGAAGAAATCCGTGTGAGAAGGGAGTTCTGGTCAGTGTAGCCAGCATTTTGGTGCCGTGCATGGAAATGGGGTGTAGTACGTAGGGAAGGCAGAGCACTTGGGGCAAAGCGGAACACATGCAAGAAAAACTGTAGGTTTTCCTGATAAGAATGAAGGAGGTTGCCTCCCCTACCCCATGAATGATTCAGCACATTGCATGTATGTATAGGTACAAAGAGGGAGATGGATGAATGATCACAGGGTAACAGTGTGCCCACAGCAGAAAGCAGTGGTGACCAACACTGGCTAAAGCAGACACCTCGGCCATTACCAACAGGACCCGAGAGAGTGCCGAAGGAATCTGGAGAGTCTCTGCAGTCAGCCTGCTTCTAGAGATGCTATGGCTACAGAAGGTGATGGTCAACTCATTGAGGGTCAATGTTGGTCTTAAGGAGAGGGTAGAGAAGAATGGGATTGGGACGGAAACGTTGCCTTTAGCCTTCATGAACTGAAGAGTTGAACATTTCTTTTCTTGGGGGAAATTGGCAGTTAAGAGAGAAACACATCTGTGTTAATTATATATATATATACAAATATATATATACACATATATATTTATGTATATGTAGTGAGTGGTTATTGATGTGCCTTTGTCAACGATTTAATAAACATATGTGTAACTCATTCAACGTGTTTTGGCTCTTGTCAATGTCTATTTACAAAGCCCCATGTTAAAGAAATCTTTTGATGTGTTGTTAGAGTAGGAAAAGCTAAATTCACATGAATCCAGGCATTGAATGGTCAAAATTTGGGGCCCCAAGTAGGGGCTGCTAATAAATGAGACTTTGGTTCCTCACTGAACCTCACCATAAACTGAGCACTAGCCAAGAGTAGAGACAACTGTAGTAAGCAACTCCCTTCTCCTGAAGGACACCATCAGAGATCTTATAGATCTTGAAGATGCTTGGGATTCCAGAGTCACTGGGATGAGATTGTGGGGCCAGAGGGGCACATGAACCATTCGGGAAAAATGGCGGAGGGGCAGACATGCAGCTACAACCACAACTTTAGCCCTCTACTCTCCACATCCAGGAGAGAAGCCCTTCTGGTAGACATAGACATACACAGGTCCAGATAATGTTATGGGGCTTAGGGAAAGTTCAATCCAAGAATAATCTTTTAGTAATAACAGACTAAGAAAAACCTTAAATAGTATTTTAAATTATTATCTTGCCCACAGTTAGTGCTATGCCACTTGACCCTTCTCCCTCCCAATCTACCCTCCGCATTATCACTGGGGTCATTTTTCTAAGATGGAAATTCATTATTTCTCTTCCCTGACTATAAATCTCCCAGATCTCTTCACTGCCTCGTGGGATAAAGCCTACACTCTTAATACAGCAATATTCTGTGCTCAGGCCTTGGGCTTGCCCTCTGTACAACTCCAGACAAACCAAACCACTGTTGGGGAAATAAAACGAAGAAAAAAACCTTCCAACCCAAAAATCCTCTCCACCAAGGGGACATGAGGACATGGGGACACTGGAAAGCTTAAGCCAAAGGTAGTAGTGAAAGAAAACACTTTTGTTATTGGATGAACGTTGAGCCAAAAGGGGATGCACACCATGGGCAATCCACTAAGGAAATTGCAAAGGCAGAAAGGAATCACCCCCTTATATAGCCAAGTGGATGGAACCCAATACATCCATGTTTACAAGGTCAATAATTACTGGTCCTCGGGTAAGAAGACTTGACAGCACCTTTTGCCATTCGTAGTTGGTTCTAACTGTATCCTGTAACTGGGGAGACCACTGGTGTTGACTTGATCCATAGGAGAAACAAACTTGTCATATCTTTACCCCTGAGAGATAGTTTTACGAATTGAAGCAAGGTGTCCAGGAAAGTTAAGCTGTGACCCTCCTACAGGAACAAAGGTCTGGGGTTCCACAGCCCTTGGTGTTTGCATTTCAAAGAGGGGGCTCCCAGGTCCCTGAGAAAAAGTGGGGGATTGCGAGGCTAGGGAAAGACTTGTTTAGCCATTACTAAGATTTATGTACACTTGACAAGGACAGAGGAAGAAATTTAGTCAGAAAAGGGAGGGGTGAGGAGAAGTCCCTTCTCTTATTTCCAGCAAGGAAAACTAAGCCTCTTCTTTTTAATTTGTATTTTCCCTCTCACCACTCACGTTTCCCAGATACATACTACAGTTTCCCATACCTTTGTGCAAATTTCTCTCTGCTCGAAACACCTTCCCTCTCCTTCCTCTCTTTTGAAACTCATTATTCAAGGTATAGATCAACTCTCAAGTCTTCCTTGAAGTCTTCTCTGGCCTTATCAGATATCACTGAGATGCAGATAATATTTACTTAGTGCTTATCAAGAAAACTCAAAGCTCAGTAACCACCTCTCACATTGTCTATATTCATCCTCCATTAAACTGGGCTTCTCAAGGGCAAGAACCAAGCCTCGTCGATCATGGTATCCTCTATGATGCCTTGGAAAGTAGCCATGCAGTAGATGCCTAATAGATTTTTGGAGAAATTATCAACTAGGGAATCAGAGCACTTTTACTGTAAAACAAAACAAAACAAAAAAAACCCCCAAAACCCTCATTCAAATAAAAGGGATTTGTGTAATGATACAGGGAAATTTTACAAATTCCTATCACAGGAAGAACAACAGGACCTCACAGAACTGGAAAGTCATCACGTAGCTTGTTTCTTCTCTCTCTGTCTCTCTCGATACATCTGCTTCTTCCAGAATCATAGTCTTATCCTAAGGGTCCGTATCAGTGATAGCCTGCACCAGAAGCACCTGTAAGGCTTGTAAAACATAGGTTGCTGGGACCCACTCCGGAGTCTCTGATTTGGTAGCTATGAGATGGGGTACGCAAATTTGCATTTCTAACAAGCTCCCAAATGGTTCTGATAATCTGGGGACACAGCGTGAGAATGATTGATCTACGGGAACTTCAGACTTGGTTCTGCACAGTTGACTCAGTCACCGGGTCCCAATGCCTGATTCTCATTCTCATGAGAGAATATGATTGATGGGTCGGGTATTCATGCCAGTAATGTTCTGAAGTTGTGTCCAAAAGGCTGCAGTCACATGGTACATATGAAAGGCTGCCTGCTTGAAGCTGGGGGCTGGGAAGCGTTTCGAAGGAGGTGGCTCTCTAGCACAATCACTCCCATGGTTCCTTTCAAAGCTATAAGAATTTCCACACTGAACTAACTCCTGGGTCTATACGGTTCTCGTTGCTGTAGCCAATAGAGCCAACAAGGACATGATGACCATCAGTTGCATCTCCAGCCACTCATCTCAAAGTAAATCTTTACCTCATCCCTAAATGCATAATCTCCTTAAACATGCTGCTCTTCCACCCAGTTGTCCAAGCAAGAACCTGGGAATCTCCCGTTTGACTCCCTGCCCCCACATCCTCTCTATCAAGTCCTACCAATTCCACCACGGAGGTATCTTCTCTCTCCCCAATATACCTGGTTAGTTGAAATCGATACCCTGCCTCCGGTGGTGTTTTCCTGCAATGCGTCCTTCTTCGGACTGTCACAGTGATCTCTCTAAAACCGCTTCACAATCAGCCCTCGGGCCAGCTGTGTTGGGTCGGAGGCAGCTGTGTTGGGTCGGAGGCAGCAAATCCTGGGCCTCTCATTTCCAGCAACATGCAGCTGCAGGTCTGCTTACCTCCATGCCCTACAAGAATTCTCATGCTGTATGTACTTTGATGGAATAAGAAAAAGGATTGGGAAGCTCTGATCTAAAATCCAATTTTGACGATATTAACTCCTCTCCTTAAAACCTTTCAATCACTCCCCACGGGTCTCAGGATAAAGCCTAAACACACCTTACAATAACCTCTAGCATCTGGCATAATCCAGTCCCCATCTACCTCTCCAGCCTCATCTCTTGCCACTGCCTGCCTTGGACTTGCTTCTTCAACTGCAGGTAGATGCTTGTAGTTTCCAGAACACGCCCTGCTATTTCATGCTTGCAAGCCATTGCTCATGGTTTCCTTTCTGGCTGAAATGTTCACCCTCCCTCTTTTTACCTGCCCAGCATCCTTTGAGACCAGGATGGTCTTAAAGCACCATATCCCTCAGGAAGACTTCCCTTTTTGCTGCCCACTAGCACTAGTGTGCCCCTCTTTGAAATTCTCATAACACCTTCACTATATAACTGTCATTGGATTTACCACACTGCATTAGAATATGGTCCGCCTCTCCCACTAGCCTGCAAGTGTCTATTTCCAGCACCTAACACAGTGATGAAAAAGTATTATCATACAACTCAACAACGATGACAACAACAAACAAATGGCTGGATTCAAAAATGGACAAAGGATGGATGGCCTTGAACAGATATTTCTCCAAAGAAGATACATAAATGGCCAGTAAGCACACAAAAAAGATGCTCAATATAGTTAGTCATTAGGGAAATGCAAATCAAAACTACAATGGGTGACCACTTCACACTCATTAAGATTGGTATCATTTAAAATTGGAAAGTACTTAGTATTGGTGATGTTATGGAGAAATTAGAACCCTTGTGCATTGCTGTAGGTGAGTAAAATGGCACCTCCATTATGGAAAACAGTTTACCAGTTCCTCAGAAAGTTAAACAAAAATCCTATGAATCAGCAATGGGAATAGACCCTGAAGAATTGAAAGCAGGGACTTGAACAGATACTTGGACACCCATGTTCATAGCAGCATTATTTACAATAGCCAAACTGTGGAAACAATCCAAGTGTCCATCAACAGATGAATGGAAAAATAACATGTCATGTATATATAATTTATAAAATTATATAATATACAAAACATATAAAATGTGTATATATACTCATATATATGTGTATATATGTATGTGTATATGTGTGTATATATATTATATATATATATATATATATATAATGTGATATATTCAGTGTTTAATAGGACTGAAATTTTGACACATAATACAACATGGATGAACCCTGAGAACATGATGCTGAGGGAAAGAAGCCAGGCACAAAAGGGCATATACTGCATGATTCCACTTATGGTCAGAGTTAGAACTGGCAAAGGCATAGAGACAGAAAATGCCATAGAGGTTGCCAGGGGCTTGGGGGATTTGGGAGTTACTGTTTAATGGGTAGAGAGTTTCCATTTGGGATGGTAAAAGAGGTCTGGAGCTGGATTGTGGTGACAATTGCACAACATTATGAATATATTTCACTGAATTGTTAAAATGGCTAAAATGGTAAATTATATATACATGTATACAGCCAATTTTTTTTTAAGATTTTTATTTATTTATTGAGAGAGAGGTAGTGAGAGAGAGTATGAGCGAGGAGAAATCAAAGGGAGAAGCAGACTCCCCATGGAGCTGGGAGCCCGATGCGGGACTCGATCCCAGGACTCCAGGATCTGACCTGAGCCGAAGGCAGTCGTCCAACCAACTGAGCCACCCAGGCGTCCCTAGCCAATTTTTTTTAATGTAGTATGTGTTGAATGAACAGATCGTAGAAATGCCCTTTTGTCCTCTCTGGCTGCTTTAGACTTGAGATTTGTCACAGATCTCTCTCTCTCTCTCTCTCTCTCTCTCTCTCTTTTTCATGGATCTCTTAATGGTGTTTAATACAATTAACCTTTGTTTTTTTTTTTTTTTAAAGATTTTATTTATTTATTTGACAGACAGAGATCACAAGTAGGCAGAGAGGCAGGCAGAGAGAGAGAGAGGAGGAAGCAGGCTCTCCGCGGAGCAGACAGCCCGATGCGGGGCTCGATCCCAGGACTCTGGGATCATGACCTGAGCCGAAGGCAGAGGCTTTAACCCACTGAGCCACCCAGGCGCCCCTACAATTAACCTTTGTTGAATAATTCTATAGAGAATAAAAAGAAATTATTCAGACTTAGATTCTGTTATAAATGAAGTTAAAAACCAAGAGAGGAGGAAATATGTTACGATTAAGTCTCATTTTGTGGCAATGATAGAAATTTGGTTAAATCAGTGCAGATGCTATGAACATACTCCACAAAATGGGTCTATTATTTCTCTAATTTAAATTTAATTTTCTCTGAGTGTCCACCTGATGGACTGACTTGTAGAGAATTTGAAGCCCTTTCCTCTATCTCTCACCAGATGCTCATTCAAGGAGGTTGAGGGTTTTACACATTCGTGAACAGTCTAAGAGAGGTATTCTAGTTTTATGTTCATATTACTCAATATGCTCATTGTCCAAACTTGCATGTTCCTTTACCTTTTTAAAGGTTTTATTTATTTATTTGAGAAAGAGAATTGTGTGAGGGAGAGAGAGAGAATGGGAAGGAGAGAAAGTGTGCCCGAGTGCACACGAGCCAGGGTAGGGGCAGAGAAGCAGACTCCCTGCTGAGCAGTGAGCCCGAGATGGGACTGGATCCCAGGACTCTGGGGTCATGACCTGACCTGAAGGCAGATGCCTAACCGACTGAACCACCTAGGTGCCTCGAATGTTTCTTTAAAAGCAGATGACTCACTTGAAAGCAGGGGCTCAAACAGATATTTGTACACCCATATTTATGGGGTGACAACAGCCAAAAGGTACAAGCAACCCAAGTTTCCATTGATGGATAAATGGATAGACAAAATGTGGTCTACCCATACAATGGAATATTATTCAATCTTAAAAAGGAAGGAAATTCTGACACCTGGAATGACATGGATGAATTTTGGGGACATTGTGCCAAGTGAAATAAGTCATTCACAAAAGGACAAATACTGTATGAGTCTACAAATATGAGGTATCTAGAGTTGTCAAATTCATAGACACAGATAGTAGATGGTAGGGACAATTGGCTGCCACAGTCAGTCAAGCGCCCAACTCTTGGTTTTGGCTCACATTGTGATCTCATGGTCATGAGATTGAGCCCCCTGTTGGGCTCCATGCTTGGCGCAGATTCTGCTTGAGATTCCCTCTCCCTCTTCCCCTCCCACTCATTCTCTCTCTCTCTCTTTCACATACATAAATAAATCTTAAAAAAATAAATAGATGGTGGCTTCCAGGGGTTGGGACCTGGGGACAGGAGGAATGGGGAGTTAGTGTTTAATTGGAAGAGAGTTTCAGTTTTGAAAGATGAAAAGAGCTCTGGGGATGGATGGTGGTGACAGCTGCATGATGTGAATGTACTTCATACCACCGAATTATACAATTAAAATTGATTAAAATGGCCAAATTTTTCCAGCTTTATTGAGGCATGATTGACATATAACATGTGTAAGTTTAAGGTGTACAATTTGATGATTTGACACGTACATATTGCTAAATATTTACCACAGTAAGTTTAGTTAATGTGTCCTTCCCCTTCCATAATTGCCATTTTGTTGTCACTGTTGTTATCGTGAGAACATTAAAGCACAACTGTCATAGCAACTTTCAAGCAGATGACTCAATATATATAAAATATAGTATTGAGAACTATAGTCACCATGCTATACATTACATCCCCAGAACTCATTCATCCTATAACTGAAAGTTTGTACTCTTTGACCAACATCTCCCCATTTCCCCTACTCCTCAGCCCCTGGCAGCCAACATTTTACTCTGTTTCTGTGACCTTGATATATTTTGATTCTATGCAGGAGTGGTATTATACTGTGCCTTTGTTTTGCTCACCACAGTGCCCTCAGGGTCCATTCATGTTGTAGCAAATAGCAACATTTCCTTCTTTTTTGTGACTGAATGATATGCTTTTCTTTTATGATGGCGACTTGTATGTCATGTGTCTTTTTCCACAATTTAAAAAAAAAGAGAGAGAGAAGAAGCAGGTGACACTGCCCCTACAATACAAAGTATGAACACGAGACTCCCACTTGCAAGACCAGGAGCTACAGGTCCGAGGGATCAGCCTCCCTAATTGTACTCCCCAGTCATTTACCCCTGAGGTTATGTCATCTCCCTCAGAGCACTGAAAGGCACACAGTAAAATAGCAACAGCCTCCTGATGGAATGCTCTGCCTTCTGTTCAGTCTTCTAGGTCTGCCAGGGAGTTTCCCAAACCTCTTTTTCATTTTGCCTTTTCTGTCTTTTCCATCCCCAAACCTTCACCTCTACTCCTTCCCCTTATGGGACTTTCTGGAATAATTCCTTAATAATACCTTCATAGGACAATGCTTTAAAAAATAAAAAGTATCAAAAAACAGAATGGGAATTGGCTTCTCATGTGTGGCTCAAAAGCAGATCAGACAAGGCAGAATCCATACAGGAGGGAAAAAAATACCTAGAGCACTGAGGATAAAAACTCACAAGCTACTATCAGTAAGTGATCCTTAGCAGAAGTCAAATAGGAACAGTGGTACATTATAAGGATACAGGTGTCTCTTTGTCAGACTTCTTCTGGTTATAACAGAATTCAAAACAAAAATGGTTTTAGAGGACATAATAGTATCAGGTCACATAGCTGAAAGATAGTGGATGGGTTGGTTTCAAACACAACTTTACACTGGCATTCAGTCTGCAAGGTTAGAAGTAACCCTCTCCTTTTCTCAGCCCCAATTCCCTCAGTTTGTCATTGGAAGGTCCACATGACATCTAACTAGAAGGTCCACTAGACATCTAACTAGGCATCTAACTAGATTAGCATTCTAAAAGAAAGGGCCGCATGGTTTTTAATTTTTTAAGGAAACTCCATATTGTCTCTTCCACAGTGGCTGTACCAACTGACATTCCCACCAACAGGGCACAAGCTTCCCTTTTCTCCACATCCTTGCCAGCATTTGTTATCTCTAGGTAGGTGGTATTTTTTTGTTTTTCGTTTTTGTAATCACAATTCTAACCAGTGCGAGGTGAAACCCCACTGTGGATTTTTAAAAATTTAAGTATAGTTGACACACAATGTTACCTTCATTTCAGGTGTACAACATAGCGATTCAATTTCTCTATCTGTTATGCTGTGCTCACCACAAGTGTGGCTACCACCGGTCACCATACAGCACTATTGCAATGTCATTGACTATATACCCTAGGCTGTGCCTTTTATCCCTGTGACATATTCATTCCCTAACTGGAAGCCTGTATCTCCTAATCCCCTTCACCCATTTCGCTCATCCTCCACTCTCTTTTCTCTGGCAACCATCAGTTTGTTCTCTGTATCTGATTCATTTTTTGTTTGTTCACTTGTTTTGTTTTTAGATTCCACATATGAGTGAAATCGGATGGTATTTGTCTTCCTCAGTCTGACATATTTCACTTAGCATAATACCCTCTGGATCCATCTATGCTGTCACAAATGGATGGCAAGATCTCATCCATGTTTATGCCTGAGTAATATTCCATTGTGTTTATATATGTGTACATGTAAGCAATATGACCATAATATATTATGGTCACATCTTCTTTATCCATTTATCTATTGATGGATACTTAGGTTGCTTTACTATCTTGGCTATCATAAATAATGCTTCAATAAACATAGGAATGTATATATCTTTAAAACTAGTGCTTTCATTTTCTTTGAGTAAACACCCACTAGTATTCTATGGTATTAATATATTATTAATATATTATATTAATATATGGTATTAATATATTATGGTATTATATGGTATTATATGGTATTAATATATTATATTATATGGTATTAATATATTATATGGTATTAATATATTATATGGTATTAATATATTATATGGTATTATATGGTATTAATATATTATGGTATTAATATATTATATTATATGGTATTAATATATTATTAATATATGGTATTAATATATTATATGGTATTAATATATTATTCACACTGTAAAGGACATAAAAAAAACCTAAGTGTAGATGAATGGATAAAGAAGATGGTATGTGTGTGTGTATAATGGAATATTAATCAGCCATGAGAAAGAAGGAAAATGTGCCATTTGCAACAAAATTGAGGGGCCTTGATGACACTATGCTAAGTGAAATAAGTCACAGAGAAAGACAAAGGCTGTTAGATCTCAGTTATATGTAAAATCAAAAAACACCAAACTTACAGAAACAGAAAGCAGAATGGTGATTGCCAATGGCTGAGGGGTGAGGGAAATGGGGAGATGTTGGTCAAAAGGTACAAACTGTCAGTTCTAAGATACATTCTGGGCATCTAAGGTAGAACATAATGACTATAGTTAATAATACTTGTATACTTCAAAGTTTCTGAGAGAGTAGACCTTTAATCTTCTCACCATAACAATAAAAACAAAATGGTAATTTTGTGAGGTGGAGGATGTGCTAACTCACTCATCGTGGTAAATAATTTATAGTGTATACACGCATCAGATTGTAACCCTTAAAATTACACAATGTTATGTGTCAATTACATCTCAGTAAATTTGGGGGAAAATAAAAGAAGAGAATGGGGGTGCCTGGGTGCTTCAGTCGGTTATGCGATTATCTTCAGCTCAGGTCATGATCCCAGGGTCCTGGGATCAAACCCTGAGTCGGGCTCCTTGCTCAGCAGAGAGTCTCTTTCTCCCTCTCCCTCTGCCTGCTGCCCCTCCCTGCTTGTGCTTGCTATCTCTCTCTCTCTCTCACTCTCACTCTGTCAAATAAATAAAACTTTTTTTTTTTAAAGAAGAGAATGCATTGTTCTCAGCAGTGCCAGCATCATTCCAATGGCTGATTTGTTGGCCTAGTTTGGGGCTCATGATTATACTTGCTTAGATCACATACCCATGCCTGAAGCCAGGAGATAAGACATTCTAATGGGTCAGGTTAGAGTTTATGTACCTACTCTTTGAACCAGGGAATGCTACATCTCTGCTTGGAAGTTGTAGATTGAAAGAGAAAGAGAGAGGGTGTATGAGATCAAGAGAGAGTTGGTCCCTCGAAGGCAAGCCAAAGTACGATTGCCAGAACAATTGGGAATGTATGCTGGATGGACAAAAACAACATATGAACTTGATAGCTCATTTGATTTACAAAAGGTCTTCAACTAAAATAATGCTACTATACCGTACATAAATGAAAACGTACTCATGCCTTCTATATAGAAAGACAATCCAAATTCACATATCCCAAGTGCACCCAACATTAAGCCCAAGATCCTTCAGTGACTGAGTCATCTTGGGCAGGTCTTGATGTAGTTCCCCATGATTTCACATCTATGGGTAAATGTTACATTTGAGCACATCCTGAACATCCAGTGTCTAATATTAGAGGGAAAAGAAGGATGAATTAAATAAAACCTCCCTTTTGGAAATGGAAAAAATGGGTACAATATGTGAAGATAGCCAATCAACAGTATATTGATTTATGTATCATATAGGCAAATAGCAAGAACTCTTTGGCAGTAGAGTGAGTTCTTGGTCAGCCCAGCTGGATGTCTCAGACTCTCTTCTCTCAGATTATTTCCTTGGCCTACTTGGCTACTCCTGAAAGGGAAATTAGGGAGGTTTACCCTTCTGGAGACTGCACCTTCAGCAACCCTCTTCCTATGGGTGTGAGTTCAGTGTCTTGGGGATTACCTTAGGGGTTGAAAATCATAAGCCTTCATTTTCTTTGCCACTCTTGGATTTTCTCTAGCAATGCACTTCCTTGGGTATGGTTATCATCCTCAAGGCCCAGGATGGCTGACAAAACTCCAGCTATCATATCTTCATTCCAGGAAGTAGGATGGGGAAACGTGCAGAAGGGCATGCCTCCTTTTTTTTCTAAAGAAAATCCTCAGATGGCCCATGAAACACTGTTGTCTATGTCTCATTGACCAGAACTTAAAGAAATGGCCATGTCAAATAGTAAGGGAAGTTGGGAAATGTAATCTAGTCTTTTATTCCAAGTGGTAATATGCCCAAATAAAAATTGGGTATCTGTTACTAAAGGAAGAGAAAAGAGATAGTGGAGTAGGCAACTGGCATTCTACGTTCTACCACAATAAGTTTGATTTAGATTCTACTTCATGGGTGGTAATCAAAGAAGAAGATGTGAACTCGTGTCCTTGATTCTTCACACTAGCCTAGATCATTCTTTCCTTTGATAATAGGCTTTAACTCTGCCTGGGACCCCCTAGTCCCTCAGTTCAATGACTTCTATCTTGGCTTTTGATTTGGGGGTCACAAAAAGTCACCTTAGGTTAGAGGGAGCACAGCTAATCTTCTTTCTTTTAAGATGCATCTGAGTTATCAGCCCCTCTTTTTTTTTAAATTTATTTTCAACAAAACCGTATTCATTGTTTTTGCACCACACCCAGTGCTCTATGCAATCCGTGTCCTCTCCAATACCCACCACCTGGTTCCCCCAACCTCCCATCCCCCACCCCTTCAAAACACTCAGGTTGTTTTTCAGAGTCCATAGTCTCTCATGGTTTACCTCCCCTTCCAGTTTCCCTCAACTCCCTTCTCCTCTCCATCTCCCCTTGTCCTCCATGCTATTTGTTATGCTCCACAAATAAGTGAAACCATATGATAATTGACTCTCTCTGCTTGACTTATTTCACTCAGCATAATCTCTTCCAGTCCCAACCATGTTGCTACAAAAGTTGGGTATTCATCCTTTCTGATAGAGGTCTAATACTCCAGAGTGTATATGGACCACATCTTCCTTACCCATTCATCCGTTGAAGGGCATCTTAGTTCTTTCCACAGTTTGGCAACCGTGGCCATTGCTGCTATAAACATTGGGGTACATATGGCCCTTCTTTTCATGACATCTGTATCTTTGGGGTAAATACCCAGTAGTGCAATGGCAGGGTCATAGGGAAGCTCTATTTTTAATTTCTTGAGGAATCTCCACACTGTTCTCCAAAGTGGCTGCACCAACTTGCATTCCCACCAACAGTGGAAGAGGGTTTCCCTTTCTCCACATCCCCTCCAACACATGTTTTTTTCCTGTCTTGCTAATTTTGGCCATTATAAGTGGTGTAAGGTGGTATCTCAATGTGGTTTTAATTTGAATCGCCCTGATGGCTGGTGATGATGAACATTTTTTTCATGTGTCTGATAGCCATTTGTATACCTTCATTGGAGAAGTGTCTGTTCATATCTTCCACCCATTTTTTGATATGATTATCTGTTTTGTGTGTGTTGAGTTTGAGGAGTTCTTTATAGATCCTGGATATCAACCTTTTGTCTGTACTGTCATTTGAAAATATCTTCTCCCATTCCGTGGGTTGCCTCTTTGTTTTGCTCACTGTTTCCTTTGCTGTGCAGAAGCTTTTGATTTTGATGAAGTCCCAGAAGTTTATTTTGGCTTTTGTTTCCTTTGCCTTTGGAGACATATCTTTAAAGAAGTTGCTGTCACTGATGTCAAAGAGGTTACTGCCTATGTTCTCCTCTACGATTCTGATGGATTCCTGTCTCACATTGAGGTCTTTTATCCATTTTGAGTTTATCTTTGTGTACGGTGGAAGAGAATGGTCGAGTTTCATTCTTCTACATATAGCTGTCCAGTTTTCCCAGCACCATTTATTGAAGAGACTGTCTTTTTTCCACTGTATATTTTTTCCTGTTTTGTCAAAGATTATTTGACCATAGAGTTGAGGGTCCATATCTGAGCTCTCTACTCTGTTCCACTGGTCTATGTGTCTGTTTTTATGCCAGTACCATGATCAGCCCTTCTTTTAATAGGAGTAGGACCCTGGGGAGTACCTGGGGGGAATCTGGATTTTCCCAGGCTCTATTCTTACTTTCCACTGTGTTTCTGTTTTTACATTTTTTTAAAGTTTTCTTATCCTTTTTTTATGTACTCCTCTCTGCATCCTACCCATTTCCCTAGCCCTAAAATAACCTTAGTTAATGAAACATCACTCATAATTAGATCACTGTCAGTGGTTTTTCTGTTGGTACTGACAGAGAGTTGTGAACAGAACCTGCTTGAGAAAGACATAGACGACCAATTGTGTCTTCAGTTATGGATGCTAATTCTTTGCCACTGACTGTACCAGCTTCACTTTTGAGATACAGAAGCCATTGGCTTTTTTCAATCCTGTAAGTCTCCAAATTATGGAATAGTAAGTCAATTTAGACTATAGTCCATGGGCAGAAAGCACTTACCATAGACATGCTGTATTGCTTTTTATGTTTCCTTGCAGACTTGAGTCAATTCCTCTCTTGTGATAAAGGAACAGGAAGTAAGTAGTAAATGTCAACCTCCTGATTTTACCCTGCGATCTCTCCTTTACACATCTGCTTCATTCTTCTTTGGTCGGAACAACTTTTTTTGTTCTTCTGTGCTTTCTGCTGGCCCTATCACCTCCTGGATTAACATATCCTCAGTTTAGTCAAAAGCACCATGACTTGGCAGAATCCTGGAGTTCCAAATGCAGATTTCCTAGGGAGATAATCTTACTGATTCCATGTGGTCAGTTGCCCAGCCATCATTAAATCAGGTATGAAAGGGAGCAATGATTGGGTACTAAGAATGTGGCAGAAAGAACCCTCCCCTGCTGCTTTGGACTGTTATTCCCAAGGTAGAGATTTGGTTGCCTGGGCAGACAACTGAAAAGCCGTCTACTACAGATGCAATCATGAAAAACTGTGATGCAAGATAAATACCAAAGAAAGATAAGAATTAGATGCCATACCAGCATAAAAGAAGAAGAGATTTCTTACAGGGAAGAAGCCTCATGGAAGTAAAGATGGAGGCAGAGATTGGAATGATGGATTGACACGGCAAGGAATGCATAGGATTACCAGCAAATACCAGAAGTTAGAAGAGGGAAAAAAGAATTCTCCACTACAGTTTTCAGAGGGGGCATGATCTCACTGAAACTTTGATTTTAGACTTCCAGCTTCCAGAACTGTGAAAGAATAAATTGCTTTTGTCTTCAACAATTCAGTTCATGATACTTTGTTACTGCAGCCCTAGGAAACTAATATAAACCCTGAAGTGACAGATACCATGTGCCCCAAAGCCTTACCTTACCTCTCAAGGACATCGTAATTAATAACTTCACCATTACAAACAATGAATGACTTCACGTGGGGAAATCCTCTCCGCTACCCACTCAACCCCTCTGGCCTCTCATTCCCTTTAAGGATCTTTTCCTCGTAACTTTCTAATATTATAAAGGAAAGACCCTACCAAAAATCCTCTGAATTACTTTTGGGAATGCTGGTTTCTTGTGTAATTGGTATGAACAGTACTCCACAAACTTGGGTATGCGAGAACTATCACATTTCTTCATTTCCTTTAAGTTGAATTTATTTCAACTCCACATCTCTGTGCTGCCAGACTGGCAAAAAGAAAAAGAAGTTCCAATCACTTTCTGGAGTTTTCTACGATCCTTAGGATCATACAAATACCCAGGATCTCTGTGTGGCAAGTGTCGAATAGAGAGAACAGCTCTAACCATCAGGCCATCATGCTTTCTAGTCCAAACCTGCATGCTCCTGTAAAAAGCAAGCACTTCTCCCATGCCTAGGGGAAAGCTGCAGCTCCTAGAATCTAGCTCCTAAAGTTGACCACAGATACATTACCCTCCAGGGGTTCTGCCAGGAAGTAGTCCCAGATCTTACTATTCCCCAGCTGGCAGCTGGCAGTCCTTCCCGAGCCTTGGAGAGCTCTCACTCCCTCTTCTGTTTACTCTAGAGTCAACTACTTCCTTCCCTTCCTTGGAGTGTAATTCTTACAATATGCTCAAGATTCCAGGTAAACCAAAGCTAGGAAGACAGACTTTGGGCCCTGCAATACAACTCACTCTTTCACCCAGGAAAGAAAGCACAGAGGGTTTCAATTCCTCTTTGGAATACAAGAAAGGACAAGTAGAAGGAGAATGAACACAGTATCTCGTCAAATTACTCCACCTCACTTAAGTACCAGAACAAAATAATGCTAAGAATTTATATTTTTTGAGCACTTCCTATGTGCCAGACATTGTTCTAAGTGCTTGGCATGTATTAAGTCATTTCAGGCTCACAATTGATTTGGTAGGTGCAACTAGTATTCCTGGTTTCTAGATAGACACCTAAGACACAGAGAGTTGAAGTCGCTGGTATAAGGTCACAGAGCTTCTAAGTGACAGGGCTAGTTTCAAAACACAGGCAATCTGGTTTCAGAGACTACACCCAATTTTATGCTCTACTGCCTCTCAGTGGAACATATCATCTTCTTATCCACATAAATATTTTAGACCCCAATAATTCCTAGATTTGGATGATTATCAGGTTTTATTCAGAACCTCAAAGTTACCTCCTTCTTCCTTACCTCCTCTACATCCCCCACATTGTAGGGCCTCCCTACATTGTAGGGCCTCTAAGAGCTGGGTTTCTCAATAAGCCACAAAGACACATAACCTTCTTCGTGCCCATTCTATGGATGTTAGCCCTTTTCATCTAGAACTCTATTATAAGTCAGTGTCTCAGGCAAAACATCTTAGATAATGGTTGGCTCTGATCACGTGCAGATCTCTGGTTCATCCTATCCTAGCTGGAGTTAACTATACGCCTAGCGTTAGTTGCTCTCTATGCATATGGTGTAGGCTCTAGCAACTTCACACGGAAAGAACCTTGGGGCTGATTTCTTCATAAAAGGGCTGTGGGAGTGGTGGTCACTAAGACCGTCAAGGACTACAGGCCAGGATCATGCTAAATAATGAAGATGTAATAAATTGGCTGGAGCTTATCAAGTATTCTAGTGTCACAAGGCAGGCCACATAGTAGGTCAGGCCCTACTTTCCATGTACCTTATGCTAGTGAACTGCTATCTTTTCCAGAAGGAACCCTGAACCAAATAGTAGGCTCCAATGGTGAGTAAGCGCCTTCTTGCCATTCTCACTCCTTCAAGTGGTGACTATGGCCACATCTAAGAGTTCCTTGTAATCAGGAAATTGATAATAAAAACACTAAAGATGAATGTGAAATATGTCTCTGAGTATATACTCGTACAAGCCAGAAGCATTCTCATTAGGAAGTTGAAGCTTTTTCCTGAGAATATGAAGACACGATGAGACATGATCAACCCATTCACAGCCTTTCCAATGCGTGTGATCTGCCCAGATAGGTCTATCAGAGCTCTTAGGTGCAGGATTTGAGGAAATAAGCAAGACATATGAGCCAAGGTCATATTATATATACCTATATTATATATACATATATTTTGCATCTAAAATATCTTTTATTCTGTTTTCTTTTCATTGCCCCATGATAATCTTGACATGTTAGATCTGGAATCAGAATCAAAGATAGAACAAGGTCAGAGAAGCCAGATAGAATCTGTGATCAACTCATGAATTGGACCTGAAGGAGAAAAAAGCTGCTGAGTTCATTGGACAAGGAGTCCAGTCAAGAAAAGACATCACAGGTGGTTAGTTCATGGTCCCATTCCTTTGTTATTCTTTAAGATATGAATTATAGAGATTTAAATATATATCTTTAGTGATTTTTTTCTTCCTGCTTAGAAGCTTTATGAAGATTGGACCAGCTATAAGATCAGTAGAGGATTTTTCAAGTCATGGATCAGTGAAACTCCTCCTACCTGTGATCATATCAAATCCTCTATATACTTTTATGTACATAAACTTAAATGGTTGTCAAGGTAAATCAGCCCACAAATGCCTGCGTTGGAAAATTGCCCCGACTCTTTCTATTCTGATGCTTTATCCCTGTGAGTCTCTCCCTAACTCTTCTCTTACTTCTTGTTAAAAATCATGTATTTCCTTCAAGGATAAGTCTACTGCTCAATGATAATCATGACACGTTAGATCCTTAGGGCCTTGAAAGCCCACTCACTTGTTTTGTAAATGAGGAAACTGAATCCCAGAGTAAGGAAGTGACCTATCTACTAGTCCTGAAACCTAGGGAATTTCATTCCCAACTTGGTACCCTTTGTACCCTTGTCCACCAACTCAGGAGGCATTAGTCATGCTCCTTTGCACAGCTACACTTAGAAACATTTGGGAAAAATAGATATGGAATCAGAGAAAAAAAATCAGCTTTATCACTGATATGGCTTGGAGAACATGGCCTGGATCCATGGCCGCAAATGGACCTCCAATACCTGTTACTTCAACAGTCCTTTACATCAAACTGGCCCAACCTGGCACCAAGACAAAGAGCCAAGATGCCAGGACTTGGGGCATTCACCACATAGCAACATCACGGTGAGGGGAAGCAGGTTTGATCCCCCACATACTCAAACTTTCTTCCCAATTTCACCAAACGTAAAAGTCACCCCTCCTCTTGGATAAAAAAAGTGAGTGAGAAGTAGAAAAAAAAAAGCATAGGCTCTATTCAATATTTATGAAGGGATCCAAATCCTTCTTTTATAGATCAAGTTTGGAAGGAAGACATGAGAAGGAAAATGGCTCCCTCTAACAATCTTCTATTTCCAGCGACATTGTAAGAGACTCAAATCTGGGACTATGTTTTGTCAATAGATACTGTGAATGAACAACTACCATTTCAAAATGCCCAACATTATGGACACTGGGGAGGGTATGTGCTGTGGTAAGCACTGTGAAATGTATAAGCCTGATGATTCACAGACCTGTACCTCTGGGGCAAATAATACATTATATGTTATTTTTTTAAAAAGATCATAAAATAAAAATTAAAAAGAATAAAAATGCCCAACATCTTCTACTTCCTGATTTCATTTGGGGAAACCACAACTCCTCTTAAGTTGTTAATGGAGTTGTAGTAGAGCTGATACCCCTACCCCATGTTCACCCAGATCTAGGGCTGGATATGTGACCTGGGCCAGACCAAACAGGCACAGCAGTGGATTGAGAAATGGGCTGGTAAGACAAACTGTACCAGTATGAATCAAATCAAACCGAGACTTTGCTTGAATTATTAGGAAAGAAATGGCACTCTCTCCCTGCTGGGCTTGTTAAGCCTAGAGAACATAAGCCTAGGGTTGCCGATTATCATCTTTGTCATCATGCGGGAAGAGTCTGCCTAATAATGGTGCAAACATAGGGGAAGGTGAGCTGACACATGGGCAATGAGAGGGAGAAAAGTGGGGAGATCCTGATGATATCACTGAGCCCCAGGACCCGGTTGTTCCTTAAGCCAGATTGACCTCCAGACTTTTTAACTAGGTGAGCAAATGAAAGACTTTTTCTACAAAATATTTTAGTAATCTGGAGTAGGGTTTCTATCATAACTAAAAGGCTACTGATGAAAATACCTTCTCTTTTGATAAAGCTAGAATGACTCCTCTCACTTTCAGATCCACAGTCTTTGCCTATCTCAAAATCCATTAACATAGGGATGACACAAATGAGTTGTTTCTTTTTACTCTTTCTTTATGATTATTTTTTAAAGATTTTATTTATTTATTTGAGAGAGAGAGAGAGAGAGCATGAGCAAGGGTAGGAGCAGAAGGAGAAGCAGATTCCCTGCCAAGCAGGGAACCCAACGTAGGGCTCAATTCCAGAACCCCAGGATCATGACCTGAGCTGAAGGCAGATGCTTAACTAACTGAACCACCCAGAAGCCCTCTTTATTATTATTATTTTTTATTAACATATAATTAACATATAATATATTATTTGTTTCAGAGGTACAGGTCTGTGAGTCATCAGTCTTACACAACTCACAGTGCTCACCATGACACATACCCATAGCACATACCCTCCCCAATATCCATAACCCAGCCAGCTTATCCCTCCTCCCACTCCCCAGCAACCCTCAGTTTGTTTCCTGAAATTAAGAATCTCTTATGGTTTGTCTACTTCTCTTGTTGTGTCTTGTTTCATTTTTCCCTCCCTTCCCCTATGATCCTCTGTCTTGTTTCTCAAATTCCTCATATCAGTGAGATCATATGATAATTGTCTTTCTCTGATTGACTTATTTTACTTACCATAATACCCTCTAGTTCCATCCACATTGTTGCAAATGGCAAGAGTTCACTTTTTGATGGCTGCATAATATTCCATGGTACGTATATACCACTTCTTCTTTATCCATTCATCTGTCGATGGACATCTAGGCCAGGAGCCCCCCTTTGTGATTATTCTTAATGCATGCATTTCCCCCTTCCCTATTACTTTGTAAGTATTCACATGCCAGGAAAATGTTTTATTTCTCTTTTTCTTTCCTTTTCTTTTTTTAATTCCCCAAATTTATATTTGACATATTTGACATATAACATTATATAAGTTTAAGGTGTAAAACTTGATATACGTATATGTTGTAAAATGATCACCAAAATAAGGTTAGTTAACACAAATTTCTCTGTGTCTATGAGTTCAATTTCTTTTACATTCCACGTGTAGGTTAGATTATACAGTATCTGTCTAGACAAAATAAAAAAAGCAACATGTAGAATGGGAGAAAATATTTTCAAATCATATATCTGATGAGGGATTAATATCCAAATATATAACGAACCCATACAACTCAATAGCCAAAAACAAAAACGTGATTACTTTTCTTTAATCTTTACATCGATGGTAACTCAATAGATCCATTGAGTCAACCTAGTAAGAGCCTTGTAAAGGCCTGACCGTGCAAATAAAGTATTGGGACTACATCAAAATAAAAAGTGTCTGCATAGTGAAGGAATCAATCAACAAAACTGAAAGACAACTTACTGAATGGGAGAAGTTCTTTGCAAATGACATCTCTGATAAAGGTTTAGTATCCGAAATATATGAAGAATTTACATAACTCAACATCAAAAAAACCTCCAAATAATCCAATTTAAAAATGGGCAGAAGATATGAGCATACATTTCTCCAAAGAAGACATCCACGTGGCCAACAGACACATGAAAAGATGGTCCACATCACTCATCATCTAAACCACAATGAAAAGGGGCACCTGGGTGGCTCAGTCAGTTAAGTGTCTGCCATTGGCTCAGGTCATGATCCCAGGGTCCTGGGATGGAGCCCCACATCGGGCTCCCTGCTCTGCAAGGAGGCTGCTTCTCCCTCCTTGGCCCCTCCCCCATCTCTCCCCTTCTTGTGTTTTTTCTCCCTCTCTCTCTTTATTTATGTCAAATAAATGAGTAAAATATTTTCTAAAAAAAACTAACCCAAAATGTGTAAGCCTGATGATTCACAGACCCGTACCCCTGGGGCATATAATACATTATATGTTAATTAAAAAAAACACTAAACCACAATGAGATATCACTTCACACCTGTCAACATAGCTAAAATGAAGAACACAAGAAAGAAGTGTTGGCAAGGATGTGGAGAAAAAGGAACCCTTGTGCACTGTTGGTAGGAATGCAAACTAATGCAGCTACTCTAGAAAACAGTATGGAGGTTCTTCAAAAAATTAAAAATAGAACTACATATAATCCAGTAATTCCACTACTGGGTCTTTGTGCAAAGAATACACAAACACTAATTTGAAAAAATATATGCATGCCTACGTTTATAGCAGCATTATTTACAATAGCCGAATTATGGAAGCAACCCAAATGCCCATCGATAGATGAATGGATAAAGAAGATATGGTAGCTATATACAATGGAATGTTACTCAACCATGGAAAAGAATGAAATCTTGCCATTTGCAACAATGTAGCTAGAACTAGAGGATATAATGCTAAGTGAAATAAGTCAGAGAAAGACAGATGCATGTAGAATCTAAGAAACAAAACAAAGAGAAAAAGAGACAAAGCAAAACAACAGGCTCTTAACTATAGAGAACAAGCTGATGGTTACCAGAGGGGAGATGAGTAGAGGGGCGGGGGGAAGGCATGATGGAGAGTAAAGAGTGCACTTGTCGTGATGAGCGCTGGGTGAGGTGCGGAAGTACAGAATCACTATAATAAACACCAGAAACTCATATAAAACTGCATAGTAATTATACTGGAATTTAAAAAAATTTTAAGCAACTAAAAAAATAAACAAGGAAAAAGATAAATAAAGAGCCAAAAACAACAAAACAACCTAGAATTCTAGACACAAAAGAAAGCTGAAAAATTATTGTAAACATAGTAAAAAAAAAATTGAAAAAAGTTCTTGAAAGCCAAAAGGAAATTATGCCAGATATAAACATAGAAGTGAAAGAAAGAATGAAGAGGACTGGAAAGGGTCCATATCTTGGTAATTATAAAAGATGACTGACTATCTGAAACAACAACAATAGTGGTGTTTCGTGGCGTTAAATGTAAAATACGCTATGTAATGACCAGAAGGGTGGGAGGGAGAAATAGAGCCCAGCTGTTTGGAGGTGTTGGCAATTGCTCTGGATGAGGTAAAAGTACACATTTAAGGTAGACTGTCGAAAGCTACAGATGCATTTTGAAATTTTTAGGGTGACTTCTGAAAGAATAATACAGAAAAGGATAACAAAAAGGCTAATGGAAGAGACAAAATAGAACAACAGAAGAAAACACTTCTTTAAAACAAGAGGGGGGGGGGAACGGAAGAAAAGGGAAGAATAAAGAAACAAAGACTGAGTGACACCTAAAGAGTGTAGGTAGCAAATGGCAAGCTTAGGGTCAACTGTATCAGTAATTATATTACATATAAATACACAAAACACTCTAACCCAAATAAGCTAAATTATCAGACTGGACTTTTCAAAGTAGACCTCCCCGACTATGGATATTTACAAGAAACAAGCAACACACATAGCATTTATAAATGTACACATGTATGCCTTTAGACTGCTGCTAGAAAACATGTAGTTTGAATCAACTGGCTAGGCACCAAAACAAGAGATAACGGGGAATCATGGTCCTCAACTCTGGACCAACTCCCATTTAAGGATTTCCATCTTTTTGAAACAAGACTCTCTATCTCTGACAAATGGGCTGAGTTAGAGACAGGGATAATCTATTCCTTGTTCCTAGGCTGTATTCCAATGAATGTGTCTTCACAATAGACACAATTATTAAATTGTTTCAGAAAGGGAATATAGGCCAGTGTCTGCGATGGAGCTAAGGAATCAGGTATGTCTCAATTCGCAGGCCCACCTCTTCCTAGTCTGATTTACCAGTATTTCCAGACCCCCTATTTTTTCTCCTCTCTCCAACTTTAACGTAGAACATGGACTTACACATTTACAAGGATTCTCAACCATCTAAAATTTTTGGCAGGGGGAAGACATGGCCTTATTGAAGAAAATTTTGTTTTCTATCAAAGCTTCTATCCTTGTAGATAGTTACTGAAAGCTACAAAAAGTAGCAACCACTTCAGCATCTTGATCTCGTCCAAGATTCAGACCAATAGTTACATGGACTGATCTACAACATGCAATAAAACCAGCTTTACCAGATGGTTTGCAAATTTATAATAAAATTGACCATCTTCCCAGTTGGAGATGAAGGATCTTCCTGCCCACCTTCCCATTTCAAAGCAGCAAATTTCATATTGTAGGTCTATCACTTTCCATAGGCCAGTTCTGTTTCCAATTTTGGTTTAGACAGAGCTCTTTCAGATAAAGACAACAGAAACCAATTTCAAAATAGTTTAAGCAACAAAGAGATGTATTGACTCCTATAACTGGGAAGTCCAAGGGCAGATCTGGCAGAGCTAGATCCAGGGGCTCAACAATGCCATCTGGGTTCTTTTGTCCTCTGTGCCTCTCTTCGTGTTGCTCAATTCTTTCCTGGGAAATTCTTTTCAATTTGGCAGGAGAGATGGTGGCTGGCGGTTCTCAGGATGGATTTTTACGACCCCAAATTACAAAGGTAAATAGACCTTTTTTCCTCTGCCTCAGAATACTCCCAGAAAATCTCACGAAAGGACTCTCATTGGCTTGTCTTGCTTCATGAAATATTCTCTGTGCAAATCGCTGTGTCTAGGGGAGATCTGGTATAAAGATTGGCCTGGTCTGGAAACCATAACCCATTTCTGTGTCCCTGGGAGAAATGTGTCATTTGTGAAAACAACCCATCTAAGGCATATAAGGCATCGAGGGAGGAACAGTTCCTAATGCAAACTGTTGCTGGGCCATCAGAGAAGTGTCCCGTTCACTACAGAGCTTGATCCTTTTTCTATTTACAAAAACAATACAAGTTCGCTGTAAAAAAAAAAATCACAGTTTACAGAAACAGCATAAGATTTTGGTGAAAAGCTCATTTCTGATCAGATAGATCTGGGCTTGAAATATGACTCAAACACATATTATTTTGTGACCTTATGTAAAATACTTCCCTTTTCTAAACCTTAATTTCTTCATTTGTAAATTGGGGCAAACAATAATACTGACTCCATAGGTTATTTTTGAGAATTTACCATGATCATGCATGAAAGTGTTAAGAACATTGTGTTTTTATTTAGGAAAAAAGACATATATAGTCTGAGGGTGCCTGGGTGGTGCAGTGGGTTCGGCATCTGACTCTTGGTTTTGGCTTATAATCTCAGGGTTGTGGGACTGAGCCCTGAGACCAGCTCTGCTCAGCAGGGAGTCTGTTTGAGTTTTTCTCTCTCCATCTCCCTCCGCCCCTCCTCCACATCTCTCTCTCCTTCCCCCCTAAAATAAATAAGTCATTTCTTTTAAAAAGACATATAGTAAATATAGACATGTAAAAATAAAAGCACATAATAAGCCCTTAATCAATGTTGGTTAAAGTTTTTCATAACATAGAATATCCAGGTCATCGATAGCTCCATCCTCTGCTCCCAACTTCAGCCCGCCAAATTCTTTGCAATCTGGAGCATATTTTCTGCATTTTTATTTAATACTTAAGTTGACACACACTTCTTTCACTTCAGAAGTAATCATAGGATAGTATCATATATGCTGTCTTGAACACTGATTTTTTTTTAAATCTGCAACTCCCCATTCTTTTGTATAACAGTAGAGAATATGTCCCAGCTCCCATGTGAGGCAATCTCTATTCTTGTCTTTATATTCGCACCAGGCTAACAAAACAGCCCTTCCGAAAGTCATCAGGGACCTCTATGTCACCAGCTCCAAGGGACACTCTACCATTCTCCTCCTATTTCATGTCTGGGCAGCAGACATGAAATAATTCATCATTTCTCCTTCTTAAAAAAACGCTCCTTTGGCTTCCATAATACCACATTCTAGTGTTTTCCCTTCTATCACTCACTTTGCTCCATTCTTCCCAGACTGCTCTTCGGGTCCATGCTCCTATTTCTAGGCATTCAATGTTGGAGTTCCTTAAGGTTCTGTCCCAGTATCTCTGCCCTTATACTCTCCGTACTCCCTCCCTAAGTGACCTAATCCACATCCATAGCTTGAATTATACCTAAGTACCAATGACTCCTAAATTCAATCTCTTGCCTAGATCTTGCTTTTAAGACCCACTTGATAAATCCCCAATTTGATATCCTGAAGACCCTTTAACTAAACACCCCCAGATCTAATCCTCCTTCGGGGTTAACTCTCCTCTGTCCAGTCCCTAGAACCAAAACGCTAAGCACCATCCTTGACTCTTCCTTGTCCTTCATCCTCTGACATGGACTACATGATGAATTCCAGGTAATCTTACCCCCTAAATATTACTAAAACCCATAGAATTCTCCCCATGCTGTCTGCCACAAGCCTACTTCAGCTGAAGTACTGTAGAAAACCTCCTATCTTGTCTTCCTGAAAATTCTCTGGCTCGCTTGTCATACATCTGAACTGTAGCCAGAGCCCTCTTTCAAAAAGCAAATCTGATCAAATCACTCATTTCTAAAATAACACTTGAGTGGCTTTACATTGCTTCTAAGATAGAAATCAGAGTCTGTGATGTGGTTGCATAGCTTCTCCTAGGCCACCCTCCCCAGGCTCGTTGCTTGTCATTTCCCATCTTATCAGAGCCTATTCCTACCCAGGAGTTCCTCCTACAGTAGGGCTTGGGATGATTCCCAGTGTTCTTCCCTGCTACTCTTTTATCTATTTAACCCTTTCTCAGCATTCAGACCACAGAGCAAGCGCCCACTACCTGGTCCACTCAACTTTCCTCTAGGCTACATAAAGGGTTTTTTGGTATATGATCTTAAGGAACCTTCATGAAATTTTTAGTTGAGTTGATTATTCTATTGAGTATCTCATTGGATCAACTCTTATAACTTACTGGTTTTTGGGGGGTCTTTGGGGGGATTGTCCATCTACATCCTTTGGTTTTGTATATCAGATTCAAGGTATATTTTCATGTATCTCAAACCTTTCTCGAGGATATATTTTGGAGTATTGCTTTTAATTTTATTTAACTTTGTGGCCTTTTTTTGTTTTTGGAGGTAATTTTCACCACTTGATTTCTGAATGGTTTTACAGTCATTTTGTATGTGTGTGGTCTGCTTTTTGGATGTTCTATTAATTTCATGGACAGGATTCCTAGTTAGAAAATGCTTTTCTCTCTGCCCTCCCCTCTTCTGTGAAGATTCTTCTCTGGATGGCGTTATTGGTGCAAGGGAGAGACAGGGGTGGAGGGGGGTGGCTGATGTGTCTTGTCCTCCTTTCTTGACTGCAGCAGCCTTAATTTTCCCTCTGCTTTTCCTCTCTCCCTGCACAGCTTTATCTCTAGAGAGTACCAACACCCCTCTCTCTCTCTCTCTCTCTCTCTCTCTCTCTCTCTCTCTCTCTCTCTCTCATTCTCCCACAGAAGGGTACGAGGTTGCCCTTGCTGGCTTCCCACTCTCGCAAGCAAGTTGCTTCTTGCAGTCAGGGCTGTGAACTGCCCAGTCCCAACCTGTGTTCAACATTTTGTCATTTTAATGTCAAATGTTTGCATTCAAGGATGATTTTATCTGTGCCTTGTCTAACTCCTCTGGTCACGTCAACTCTTTTTGGAGGAACTTCTTAAACTTTCCCTCTCCTGTTTTCTGCACCCACAGGCTTTTGCAGCCAGTGGGCAGAGATAGCTATGCTGGAATTGATGATTTTGTCTCTGCTTAAGGGTAATTTTACAGGGACAGTGTTCTCTGTCTCCTAGACATGCTGCAGGCAATGAGTTATGTATACTTTCATATGTTTTCCTTGTGGCTTTTATGCCTTTTTGAGAGGACGGTATGGAGGGGAGTCAAACAAGGGAGTCATCATTGTTGTCTAAATCTGTTTTCTTTGCTTTTAAAAAATGGTTTAATCAGAAAAATAGTTGAATTGTAGATGTTTGCTTCCCTATAAATTACTTTCCAATCTTTTGCTTATATTGAGTTTTATAAAGATATAGTCATACTATATATTCTTTTAGGAAATGTGCCTTCACTCATCACTGCTAATATCCATCCACGTGGTTGTAGGACTATAGGTCATTCATTTTTTACCACCATCTAGTATTCCATTATATGACTATTATTCATACTGTCATTGATGGCCGTACAGATTATTTCTTTCTTTTGTTACTACAGTCAGGGCTCCTATAAACATTCCTGTATATATCTCTAGGGTAGGCAGTAACTACATTTCACTACTGAGCATCTGAAATGGGTGCGTAAGAAATGTGATACATGGGGCACCCAGGTGGCTCAGCCAGTTAAGTATCTGACTCTCGATTTTGGCTCAGGTCATGATCTCAGACTCCACACTCAGCACAGAGCCTGCTTAAGATTCTCCCCTCTGTCCCTCCCTCCCCACTCTCTCTCTCTCTCTCAAAAAAAAAAAAAAAAAACAAAAAACAAATAGTACAAATAAAATAAAAATGCTTTAAAAAAAGAATTGTAATATGGTCTAAGTATAAAATATGCCCTGGATTTCAATTATTGAAAAACAAAGGATGTAAAATACCTCACAGGTAATTTATATGTTGATTACATATTGAAATGCACGGGTTACATTGTGTAAGTTAAATATATTATTAAATTACTATGTGTGTGTGTGTGTGTGTGCGCGCATGTGTGTGTGTGTGTGTGTGTATGTATATTTATATCTACATACTTTTTAATGAGGCTCCAAGAATATTAAAAATCACATTTTTGCCTGAACCTGAGTATCATGTTAGATTTCTATTGCAATGTGCTGCTTTAGGGTAAAAACTAAGGAATAAAATTTCTGGGTAGATGATTGTGTGAATCTTCACTGTCAATGATAAAGCCAAATTATTTTTCAGTGCGATTATACCAATTTATAACATGAGCAGTACTGCACAAGGGTTCCCAATGCTCCTCATACTCTCCAGTACTTGTGATTGTCAGACAGTTTAATCACTGCCAATCAGATAATTATAAAATGACACCTTATTGAGGTCTTGATTTTCATTTTTCAGACTACTAATGAGAGAGGACAAATTCTCATATTTTTAAATTGCCACTTGTGTTTCTGCAGAATTTGTCTTTTTCCTTTCTCCCTCCCTGATTCTGTCCACTACCTTTTTTGTTCATTTTTCTTTCTGATTTGTGGAAATTCTCTCCCTATTAAAGACACCAAAACTTTGTCTGTTATACATGTTGTACATATCCTCTCCCTATTTATGGTTTGTATTTTTATTTGCTTTATGGTGTATTTCTATAAACAAAAAGTCTCCATTTTAGTGTCATTGAATTTATCACACTTTGTTTTTAGGGTTGGTAGTTTATTTGGGTCCTGAGTCTAGCCTAGCCTGAGATCATAAAGATATTCACCCATAGTTTTCTTCTACAAGTGATGGAACATACACATGAAATTCATAGACATGTAATGTATCTCCATTTATTTAAGCCTTCCTTAGTATCTTTAAATGTAGGTTCAGAAATTTCACTATGTATATCTTGCACATCTTTTGTTATATGTATTCCTAAGGACCTTGGTAGTATTTTTAGCTATTATAAAAGGTGTCTTTAAAAAAATATGCTTTCTGTTTGTTGCTAGACTATATACAGTTACATTTGTATGTTGATCATACCGTGAGCCATGTTGCCAAACTCTTATTATTATTATTTGTAGTAATTTGCACATTGATTCATTCTGGTTTTCTGTATTTAAAAAAAAAGTCCTATGGATTGCAAAGAAAAATGGTTTTGTTTCATCCGTTTCACTTTGTTTCACATCTCAATCCTTAATCCATATGGAAATTATTTAACTGTAGGGTGCAAAGTAACAGATTTATTTCATTTTCCATATGGATAACCAATTTATTTATTAAACAGGGAAATCTTCCTTATCCAATGATTTCAATACCTCTGTCAGATACCGAGATCCCATTTATACATAATTCTGTTTGTGGACTCTTTTTTTTTAAGATTTTATTTATTTGTTTGACAGAGATCACAAGCAGGCAGAGAGGCAGGCAGAGTGGGGGGGGGGAAGCTGAGCAGAGAGCCCAATGAGGGCTCAATCCCAGGACCCCGGGATCATGACCTGAGCCGAAGGCAGAGGCTTTAACCCGCTGAGCCACCCAGGTGCCCCAGGACTCTTTTATTATTTTATATCGATTATATTATTTCCTTTCTCTAAAACACTTATGGGATTTCTTGCAAGGTAGGTCTGCTGGCAATAGATTCCCTCAAATTTTGTTTATCTAAGAGAGTATTTATTTCTCCTTCACTTTAAAAGTACAGTGTCACAGGACACAGAATTCTAGGTTGGTGGGTTTTTTTCACCCAACACTTTATTATTTTTTTAATTTTTAAAATATTTTACTTATATACTTATTTGTCAGAGAGAGAGAGAGGACAAGCAGAGGGAGCAGCAGAGGGAGAGAGAGAGAAGCAGGCTCCCCCTGAGCAGGGGGCCCAATGTGGGGCTCAATCCCAGGACTCTGGGATCACAATCGGAGCTGAAGGCAGATGTTTACCTGACTGAGCCATCCAGGTATCACCTTCCAACACTTTAAATGCTGCAGTCCCCTCTTCTTGCTTGCATGATTTCTGAGAAGTCAGGTATAATTTGTATCCTTGCTCTCCTATACATGAGACATTTTTCCCCCCTCTGGATTCTTTCTGGATTTTTTTTCTTTATCTTTGGTTTTCTAGAGTTTGAAAATAAGATCCCTAAGTGTCTTTTTTCAGGCATCTATCCTGCTTAGTGTTCTCTAAGCTTCTGGAATCTGTAGTTTGGTGTCTGACATTAATTTGATGAAATCTGCAGTCATTACGTTTCAAATATTTCTTCTATCCCTTCTCTTTCTTTTCCTTCCAGTATTGCCATTATGCATGTTACACCTTTTTAAAAAAGATTTATTTGATTATTGGAGAGAGAGATAGCAAGAGAGAGAGAGTGAGTGCAAAGGGGGAGAGGCAGAAGGAAAGGGAGAGAGAGAATCCCAAGCAGCCTCCACATTCAGTGTGCATCCTGTCAAGGGGCTTGATCTCATGACTCGGATCATGACCGGAGCGGAAATCAAGAGTCAGACGCCTAACCAACTGAGCTACCCAGGTGCCCCTACCTGTTTCACCTTTCGTAGCTGTCCTTAAGTCCTGGGATATTCTGTTCTTTTTTTTTTTTTTTTAAGTCTTCATTCTCTTTTATTTTTAATTTTGGAAGTTTCTTCTGAGATACCCTCAAGCTCAAAGATTCTTTCCTCAGTCATGTCCAGTCTACTCATAAGCCCATCAAAGGCTTTCTTGATTTCTATTCTCATTTTTTTATCTTTACTATTTCCTTTTGGTTCTTGCTTAGAATTTCCATCTCTTTGTTTACATTGCCATCTGTTTTTGTATGCTGCCTACCTTATCTATTAGCATATCATTCTTTTTTTTTTTAATTCCTCATCCGATAATTCCAGTATTGCAGCCAAGTCTGGTTCTGTCACTTGAAATTGTGTGTTTTGCCTTTTGGTAAGCCTTATAATTTCTTTCTATTCAGACATGATGTACCAGGTAAAGAGAACTGTAGCAAATAGGTCTTTAGTAACACTGTGGGGAGGCATGAGGGGCAGATAAACATTCTATAGCCTTATGATTAATTCTGTCTTCCAGGGAGCCCATACCCTATGACCATGAACTCCACAAGTTCTCCTCAGTACCTTGCCCCATTTAGGTGGAACAGGTTCCCTAGATGGGGCTGTGACTTCCATTCACCCAGATCAGTTAGGCTCTGATCATATGCAAGCAGGTTAGGCTCTTGTTAACTAGCTTCCCTGAAAGCAGGCCTTGTTAAGAAAAACAGAATGTTTGACATATTTCAGTATGGCTCCTTTTCCTCTGTCCCTGCCAGAAGCTCATAGAAATTTTTCTCCAGTATTGTCTGTGAGAACCTGGCTGAGTTCCTGGATGCAAAACTCACAAAAGTATGGGGCCTCTTCTAGGACTGGGTTCCCTTGGACTTTTTAACTCTCAGACTCATCTATACTGAGCCTCCGGCAAATTGTCCAGGACAATTCCAATTTTCTTACTCAGGCATGGCTTCCCGCAGCAGTGTCACTCAGGAATTTGCTCTAGTTAGCCATCATTCCTTAGTTTTGCCTTTTTGTCTCTTCAGTTGTGGGGAGAGTGGTTTGCCCTGTGTCCTTACATCTCTTCTGTATCTAAGAAGAGCTGACTTTCTCGGGGGCCTGGGTGGCTCAGTTGGTTGAGCATCTTTTGGTTTTAGCTCAGGCCCTGGTCATGTGATCAAGTCCTTTATCTGGCTCTGTGCTCAGCAGGGAGTCTGCTTGGGATTCTCTCTCTTCCTCTCCCTCTGCCCCTCCCTCTACCTCTGTGCTAGCTCTCTCTCTAAAATAAATAAATATTTCCTGGCTTGTTAATTTTTGCTATTCTAACTGGTGTGAGGTGGTATCTCAATGTGGTTTTGACTTGAATTTCCCTGATGGCTAATGATATTGAACATTTTTTCTTGTGTCTGTTAGCCATTCATATGTCTTCTTTGGAGAATTGTCTATTCATGTCTTTTGCCCATTTTTTGACTGGATTATTTGGTTTTTGGGTGTTGAGTTTGAGAAGTTCTTTGTAGATCTTGGATACAAGCCCTTTATCTATAGTGTCATTTGCAAATATCTTCTCCCATTCCTTGGTTTGCCTCTTTGTTTTGTTGACTATTTCCTTCACTGTGCAAAAGATTTTTACCTTGATGCAGTCTCAAAAGTTCAGTAATCAACAAATGTTGGTGAGGATATAGACAAAGGGGATTCCCCCTTACACTGTTGGTGGGAATGCAGGTTGGTCCAGCCACTTTGGAAAACAGTGCAGAGGTTCCTCAAAAAATTAAAAATAGAGCTACCTTATGACCCAGAAATTGCTATACTGGGTATTTACCCCAAAGGTACAGATGTAGTGAAAAGAAGGGGCACATGCACGCCAATGTTCATAGCAGCAATGTCCACAACAGCCAAACTATAGGAAGAGCCGAGATGGCCTTCATCAGACAAACAGATAAAGAAGATATGGTCCATATATACAATGAAATATTACTCAGCCATCAGAAAGGACAAATACCTACCACCATTTGGGTATTGACATGGATGGAACTGGAGGGGATAATGTTAAGTGAAATAAGTCAAGAAGAGAGAGACAATTATCATAGGGTTTTGCTTATATGTGGAACATAAGGAATAGCATGGAGGACATTCGAAGGAAGGGAAAAATGAAAGGGTAGGGGAATCAGAGGGGAAGAAGAACCATGAGAGTCCTATGAACTCCAGGACATAAACTGAGGGTTTCAGAGGGAGGGGGTTGGGGGGTTAGGTGAGTCTGGTGATGAGAATTAAGGAGGGCATGTATTGCAATGAGCACTGGGTGTTATATGCAAACAGTGAATCATGGAACACTATGTCAAAAACTAATGAAGTACTGTATGGTGACTAACCTAACATAATTTTAAAAATGAAAATAAAATAAATAAATGAATTTTAAAAATTTTTTTTAAAAAAAGAGTTGGCATTTTCACCTGTTTAATTATTTATCTGTTGTTTGGGTGGAGTAGTAACTTCCAGATTCCCTACACAGGAAACGAGAATCCAAAAGTTTAGTACCAATTTATTTGTTTTTAATATTGAGTTGTGAGAATTGTTTATTTATTTAGGATACAAGTCTTACCAGATATATAATTTGCAAATATTTTCTCTCATCCTGTGGGTTTACTTTCACTTTATTGCTAGTGTCATTTGAAGCTGAAATGTTTTTATTTTTGATGAAGTCCAATTTAGCTACTTCTTTCTCTTGACATTGTGCTTGTGGTGTCATCTCCAAGAAATTACTGCTTATCACAAGGTCACAAAGATTTATTCCTATATCTTCATTGAAGCGTTTTATAACTTTAGCTCTTCCATTTAGGTCATTGAGCTATCCTTTTATTTTTGACCTATTTGTATCTTTGAGTTTAATGTGTGTTTTTTGTAGATAACATATCACTGAATTGTTTTTAATCCATTCTGCTAATTTCTACTTTTTGTTTGGTATACTTGGCTAATTACATTTAATATAATTACTAATAAAGTAAACATTAAGTCTGTCATTTTTCTATTTGTTTTCTTTTTAAAAGATTTATTTATTTGTTTGTTTATTTATCTGTCTATTAGGGAGAGCACAGGCAGGGTGAGTGGCAGACAGAGAGATAAGCAGGCTCCCTGCTGAGCAAGAAGCCTGATGCAGGACTTGATCCCAGGACCTTGGGATCATGACCTAACCCGAAGGCAGATGCTTAACCAACCGAGTCACCCAGGAATCTTGCTATTTGTTTTCTATTGTTTTTTCTTTCTCTAGCCTTCCATTACAGCTTTTTCAGGGCCATATACATATGAAAACAAGTGAAGAATTACTATAAAAGAATTACTATAAAAGTTAGCCTTTTATTCTGCAGTTACCCTTTCTATCCATAATAATGCTTTCTGTCTTAGTCTTTTTTATTTTTTAGTAATATTGCTATTCTAGCTTTCTTTTTGTTCGCTGTTTTGCCTGGTGCATCTTTATTTTTCCTGGTGCACTTTTTGGTAATCTATTATTTCAACCTTCCTGGAGGTGTTTACTTATTGAGATTATTGATATATTTGGACTTGTCTCTGTCATGTTACTGCTTTATCTCTGTTCAAACTTCTTTTTCTATACCTCCTTCTAATTCTTTCTCAGTCCCTCTCCCCTCCAATTAAGTTCCAACCCAATTCCTGTATTTTTTTTTAAAGATTTTATTTATTTATTTGACAGAGAGAGATCACAAGTAGGCAGAGAGGCAGGCAGAGAGAGAGAGAGGAGGAAGCAGGCTCCCTGCTGAGCACAGAGCCGGATGCGGGACTCGATCCCAGGACCCTGAGATCATGACCTGAGCCGAAGGCAGCGGCTTAACCCACTGAGCCACCCAGGCGCCCCCAATTCTTGTATTTTGTCTTTTTCATATTCCATTCTCTTTTCCAGTAACAGTTTGCAATTTATACAACCGATAATATTCTCTAAGTGGTCATCATTAAAATTTTATTTCATAACACAGCCTAAAGTTAAAAATAATACTTCATGGGGCGCCTGAATGGCTCTTCATCTCAAGGTTGTAAGTTCAAGTCCCAAGTTGGGTGGAGACTATTTTTAAAAAATCTTAAAAACCATAGTTCTACTTTCCTCTTTCTTCCTAACAAAACACGGATGTTAGTACATTCTAACACCAAGCAACCCTCTTCCCACAATAACCACTTACAAGCCATTTGATCCAACATTTTATTTTTGTCCTTTTTATAGGCCAATAAATTACACATGATTGATATTTCGTACATAAAATGTTTCCTTAGATTGACAGACATGCTTACCACCTACTCTGCTCAACATTCTGTCCTTTTCCAAAACAATTCTTTCAAGTATAACTTAGAAACAATAATGTGTACACATTGAAAATACATAGTTTAATAAGTTGTGACAAATCTGTCCACACAATGTTGAAGATGCAGCCATGTGCACATCCCCCACAGTCCACTCCCTGCCACCAGCTGTGGGCAAGTTGGTTAGTAGCCAGTGGGCCATGCTGAAGAGGGCTGGGGACTGGGCTAATCTGGAGAGCACATGTTCCCTTCTCAATGGAGAGGCTGCTACTTATTCAGCTGTTGCCATGAGGGCCCAGTGCGGTCAGTTCTTTGGATTTTTCATGAGATGCTGGAAATCCATATATTATGAAAAATAACTGATTTATAATTGATGGCAGTGGATTCAAATGTCTTAAAACAATGAGCAGGACAACACAAACTTCTTCTACAGGCAGTACCTTCTCCTTTGGATCACTGTGTTTCTACTTTGCCAGAGATAATGGAAGTCCATATATTAGGATGGTGTTAGCTTCCCCTCAAATTCAAGGTGAGCTCCATCTGTGGAGTGAAAATATGTGCCTCTCAACCTCTTTCAATTAAAACCAAAACTAGATATGGAAGAAGAGGAATGAAAAGAGGGGCAATCACAGTAACAGACAGTCATGGAAATACTCAATGGGGCCTTCTCTACAGGGGAGAGAAGATGAGAACTTTGAGTGGCAGAAATGTGCCCTGACAAGGGCCCCTTGGCCTTCAGAGTTAGAGACAGATACCACTAAGGGTGTTTGGCTGTAGTAATGGTTTTCTCCTTCTCCCCTTACAAGGAGTTTGGTGGTTGTCAGCCCGGGGTTGGTTTAGTTGCTCAAGATGCCATTCCTGCTATTTGTCTGATTTTCCCTCTAGGTTTAAGATAGCTCTTGTAGCTCCAGGCACTGCATTCATTTTCCCTGACAAGGAAAAGGGGGAAAGAGCAAAGGCAAAAATGTGTATGATAGTGGAGAAGGAAAATAGCTTTCTCGGTAGCCTTATCTATTAACCTTCTGATTCCATTTAACAGACTGGAACTCTAAGACATGCCCCCCTAAGCTGCAGGGGGAGGGACTGGGGCTGTCCTAAATAAAGAGTTCTGTTAAGAAAAAAGGAAGAGGGGCACCTGAGTGGCTCAGTGGGTTAAAGCCTCTCAGGTCATGGTCTCAGGGTCCTGGGATCAAGCCCCGAGTTGGGCTCTCTGCTCAGTGGGGAGCCTGCTTCCCCCTCTCTCTGCCTGCCTCTCTGCCTACTTGTGATCTCTGTCTGTTAAATAAATTTTTAAAATCTTAAGAAAAAAAAAGGAAGAAATGAATACTGAGCAGACATGACCCAAACATACAGGCCAAGTAATTCCCAGGCAGACATGCTATTATGCTCTTATGATAATGCTGGTTATCTACTGCCTGACTGCATCAGCAATCTGAATTTACCCCTGGTGTTTCAGAAGCTATGATGTGTCTGGATGAATTCAAAAGAGAAGAAAAGCACGAGGTCCACATCTCCCTGGCCCTCAGGAACTTGGCTGAGATGATAAATATCCCTTTGCTTCTCTTTAGCCTGAACTCAGTGGCTTCTATAAAGAGCTGGTAAAATAATCAAGGTACGGGATCAGTACATAGAATGACACTGACCTTGCCATAATTGTCCTTTGCCATATTTCTAAACTAGGATTTTAGTCTCTCAGGTCTGGCACTGTAAACCAGGTGTGGAACATGTGAGTCACTTTATGTGGCTTTTTTGAATTCAGGGAGTGATTATGGCCTCAAATTCAAGACTGACAGAATGGCTAATAATTTGGATCAAGAAAACTTTTTTTAAAGATTTTATTTTGTGTTTTATTTGAGAGAGAGAGAGCAAGAGAGCAAGAGAGCACAAACAGGGTGGAGGGGCAGAGGCAGAGGGATAAGAAGACTTCCCACTGAGCAGGAAGTCCGATGCAGGGCTCAATCTCCAGACCCCAGAATCAGGACCCGAGTCGAAGGCAGATGCTTAAATGACTGAGCCACCTAGGCACCTCTCAAGAAAACTTTTTAATTTACCAGAAACGCTGTTAACTTTGAAATAGCAACTGCCTCTTAGGCAGGATAGAGCATACCTGTTAACTAGGAGTTAAACAGTAGGCTATCTGTACCATCCTTTAAAAAAGAAAACACATTAACACAGAAACATAAGGAAGGATGAACCCCAAAGTGAGCCATTGTCCTGGTTCACTTCTTCTGCCTGTTCAGTACTGTTTGGCACTTAGAAATCTGTTTCAATTGTTATTTCCTTCCATCATTGTTTCATTGATTGATTCATACAACAAATATTTAAGTAGCTACTTATGCCAAAGAGCTGGGTTAACAGTGGATGTTGAGATTATAAGAGTGCTCTCAGGGTCATCACTTAAATGTAAGATCTTGGGTCACCTGTGTGGCTCAGTGGGTTAAAGCCTCTGCCTTCAGCTCAGGTCATGATTCCAGGGTCCTTGGATCGAGCCCCAGGTCGGGCTCTCTACTCAGTGGGTACCCTGCTTCCTCCTCTGTCTCTCTCTCTGCCTGCCTCTCCACCTACTTGTGATCTCTCTCTCTCTCTCTGTCAAATAAATAAATAAAATCTTTTTTAAAAAAAATAAATAAATGTAGGATCTTGGGTAAATGTGAAAACTTCATGGGGACTGTAGAAGTGGCACAGTGGCAAGGCTTTTGTGTGTGCCTGCTTTGAAAAACTACATTAGTAACTTGAGGATACTAGGGACAGCCCAATGGACTCTGATTTACAATCTATTCCCAGGAACAGAGAGAGAACAGGATTTAAACATTAAAGAGCAATTCACAAAAAGACTTTTCACCAAGACCTCTGGAAGGAAGATGGAATGGTGTCCTTAGAGCCCTCGCCATGAGGTCAGAAAGTAAAAAACAGCCTGGTTTTTTTTTTTTTCCAGATCAGAGAGGATGGAAGGAATATTCCCAAAGCAGCATGACCAGGTGCCACCAAAATGTCCCGAAGCGGTTCATGATGAACTGCTCCAGTGTTCCTCAAAGAAGACCCCAGAGTTGAGAGGTGCTCGGGGTTGAAAGGGGGACAGTAGTCTCTCAGATGCTAGACAATCCCTTTTGGCCAGGAAATCCAAAATCACCAAGGGACAATAGTGGTCCTCTGACACTGAGAGTGTTTAGTTAGTGGTTCTAACCTTAGAAGTAGCCCCTCAGAGTGGTGGCCAGTGGAGCAAGAGAAAAATTATGGAGAGTAAGTGTTCATGCCAAGAAAGAGCCCCATGGGTTATAAGGGGAAATGAGAGGACTGTGAGGGTAGTAGTTTATGTGGAGCTCAAAGCCAAATATCACTGAGCTTGTGTTAAAGACTTTAGTCAAAGTCCTAAATCTCAACCACCATGGAGAAGCCTGTCTTACTTACACTGATTGACTTAACCTGAGTGTGTTTTAAAGCTTCTATATTCACCTCTCTACACGAAGTCACATCATTCACACAACTACAGATTATTTTCTTGGCATACAACATTTGAAAATTGTTTAATGCTCCAATCCATTCCCCCCTTTGGGTTTCAGTATTTGTGAGCCAGGTTTAATAAAAACTTTATCTAGAGCCAACTCTGCGAAAGCTTTGTGGCAAGGTTTCTAAGTCCATTTTTCAGGGGTCTCCAACAGGATAGAAGGGAAATGGGTTTTCATTCTTCCTGGCTTTATGACTGCTTAGCTCTTTTTGATCTATTTTTTTTTTTCCTCTGAGGAGAATATGAAGTAGAGATAAATATTTTATAAGCCTCCAAGAGTTTAAAGGTAAAAGAGCCTTTCAAAATAAAGGGCCATTCACACACACAAAAAAAGTTATTATTTTAGCTACTGAAACTGAAACAAGTTTGGGGATGGAGAGAAAAATGGACAAGTTGAGAGCTAAGGTATTGATTCCTAGGCTTGACTCTTGAAAGAAAACAGTGAAAAGGATTTCATTTAAAATGAGCCTCTTTTTTGCCTTCCCAAAGTCTTTGTGTTGTGTCTGGTGAGTGGACACATGCCAGGCAGTAGTTATACAGAATTGAAATAAAAAGGCTTTTAGATGCTCAGGGACTGTGGCCAACCCAGGGAACCCACACACCATGCATCTACTACCTGCAGGCCTATGGCCAAAGACCTTAGTAGGAGCCACTGACTTGTTTTCCACTGGCTGTCTCCCACTGATACTAAACCTCAACTCTCACGTTGTCACTGGCCTTCTGGACTTTTGTATTGCATTGACCAACTTCCTTGTCAAATGTCCCCTGTGCGGAATAACCCAATTCTTGTTTGGATTACCCAAAAATCAACTCCCCAAACTAGCCATCACCATACAGATTGATCCCTGCTCCACTGCAGGTGTATCGGAAGGAGAACCAGGGGATGTTGAGACCCTCAGCTGCTCAGGAACCTCGGGAACTAAGACTAGCAAGGACATAAAACAAGCATATAGACTTTGGGGCCAATTGACTATCCCATTAAACTTCCAGCCCAAAGGATCATTTTGTAAAAGGAAAGATTAATTAGGAGTGGGCAAGATTCCATCACACACTTGCTGCCATAGTAAACTCTAGTCTGGGTCACTTGATCTTGGGAAGTTAAGAGAAGTCAGGCCACTGATCATGGTCACGTGTCCAGATCACTGGTCACGTGTCCAGAGGGTGCTGGTGCAGAATGCACAAAGGTAGGCCTTCTGACCCTTCCCTACCATCTTTGTCATCAATTATCCTATCAAGGGACGTAGGTTTCACCATGATAGAAACAAAAGCCCACATTTTGCAAGAAGAGCTTTTATGTGTTCAGAGGCAATCTGTTGTCATATGTATCACTGGGAGTGGGTTTTAAGGATAGAAAAAAAATTGCAGTGGTGTTGATGGTAAAAATTTTATTTACTTCTTTGCTTCCTTGGCTTCACAACATGAAACAAATATACCCTCTAATAAGGGAAAATTGTAATAATGCTGTTGAGTGCAAATTTTACTATTATAGTAACTGTAAAAGCACACTGATAATAGATTCTTTTGTAAAAACAGTGGTATATTGGGATTGGATTTTAGTGCAATGACTAAAGCCCCAGAAACCAAATTTAATAAAAAATGTTGTCAGGAGTATTATATGTCATGACATAGAATCTCATGAACAGGACAGATCAAAGGATTCTGACTTGAGCTGATGGTGGAACACCAAGATTAAGCAATAACATTTCCAGATGACTGGGGGCCTGGGGAAGGGGCAAAGACATAGAGAATAATCTCTTAGAGGTATGGCATGGAGGTCCCCCCACTGCTGAGCAATGCAGCTTTACTGTCTGTTTCCTGTGGCTGCTTGGTTTTGTTTGTTTATTTTTATATTGTTGCTATTGGTACCAACTGCCACCAAACCTTCCAATGTTTATTGTCACCATCAAAATTCCCAGCAGTCTTTCTTTCTGAGAAGTGGTATTTCTGGGAATGTTGTCACAGGGACTGACTCTAGCTGGCCCTCTCAATGCTCCTCAGAACAGTGACACTAGATTATTCAGATCTGTGTGGGGAAACCTCCAGCCAAACTTTGCCCATTATTTTGGTGATGGCCCTAATGTAGGGCAAGTGTGGACGTAAGTATTCCTATTCTCCATCTTGGATATTGTGTCCTACTTTTCTAGAGAAATAAAATCAAGCTTCCAAGCCTAATGTTCAGAGTGACCCCTTTCTCCTCCCTAGACAGGTCTTTCTTGTCATTCTTAGCTGGATCTTTAGGTTTAGTCCTATGTGCCCTGACCTCCCACTTTCCATTCTTCTTTCTGGAGCCTTAGGTTATCATGTAAAGGCTAAAACTTAGGACTTCAACATCTGAATGTTCCATCTAGACATCCCAAAATGGTGGATTTCAACTAGGCCACTTTAGTGTCCCAACAGCAAGCAGTATGTATGCCACAGACAAGAGCATTTCAGTTACGGTACCCAGAAATGGCTCAACGTAGAGGTGGAGAAACTAAGGCTCAAAGGAAAAAAATTACTGGCTCCAGGTTACAAAGCTAATTTCTACAAAGCCACAAACAAAAGGCTACTAATTTTACCAGCACACTATGGTGTCTCTACTAAGACCTTAAAAATTAAAATGTATTATATAAAATATATAAAAATACATATCTTTATTATTAAAATAATAATTTATCATCATATATCATTCATATGAGACACTAATATATTATACATAATTACATATTATGTATACGATGCTATATATTATATGTTGTATTATTATAAATATTATTTTATATAATTAATCAATATGTAATTATATTATTAATTAATATGTGATAAGTATATAATAAGTAATAGAATAAATTATATATATTTATAATAATTTAATGCACATATCATATATCATATATAATGTTTAATGATGTATATAACATGATATATAATAATATATAATAAACTATTATATGTAATAATATAATATATTATAATATATTATAATGTGTTATATTATAATTATGTTATTACATGTGTGTCATAATATATGTCTATTATACATCTATTATATACACATATGTTATATAATATATAGTATGAAATATATAGTATGTCATAATATAATACATTACATTATGTATTATATAATAATACATTATATTATGTATTATATAATAATACATATAATATATGTATATAATACATATAATACATGTAATAATATAATACATTATATTATAATACATTACATTATAATATAATACATTATAATATAATACAATACCTTATAATACAATACATTATATTATGTATTATATAATAAACATATAATATATGTATATAATACATATAATACATGTAATAATTAATACATTATATTATGACATACTATATATTTCATACTATATCTTATATAACATATGTGTATATAATAGATATATAATAGACATATATTATTACATACATGTAATAACATAATTATAATTTAATAATACATGCAATAATGTAATTATTACATGTATACAATAATATATGTCTATTATTATATGACTATTATGTACTACTTGTTATATAATATATAGTATGAAATATATTATATATTATATAACTTATATGTCTTATATTATATATTATATATAATTATATACTATATATTATATATTATTATATACTATATATAAATATTGTATGTATATATGTGTATATATGTATATTGCATGTATATCATATGTATGTATACTATATAATATATAATATAAGGTATACTATATGTACTATATATAATGTATATTTTACACACTACATATAAATCAATATATATGCTATATGTAATTTATACTATATATAATAATATTTAATTATAATATATGATATATAAAATATATAATATATAAAACTATTATATACTATATGTAATATACAATAGTATAATTATTATGTACTATACACAATCATAATCATATACTATATCAGTATATGTAATATACTATGTATAATTCTATATATAATATATAATACATAATATATAAAATATATATTATATATAACTATATATATAACATACAAATATATACTATATAGTACACATAAAATATATATTATGTATAAGTTTATAATCTATATTACTACATACTATATATAACATATTACATATTATATATACAATAATTTATATATAATTATATAACTATATATATGATATTTTATACCATATACAAGATAATATATAATTATATATAATAAAATATATTCTAAATAATAGTAGGATCATCATATAATATCTATTATGCTATATTATATATAACATATATTATACCATATATATGACATAGCATATATTATATTATATATAACATATAGCATATATATAACATATATATAACATATATATGCTATAACATATTATAGCATATATATAACATATCATATAGCATCATAAATATTATATGATGCTATATGATATGTTATATTATATGTTATATATATATTATGTTATATATAATATAGCATAATAGATATTATATGATGATCCTACTATTATTTAGAATATATTTTATTATATATTATGCTATATTTGTTTTATATATTATATACTATTATATAGCATAATATATATAACATAAAACTATATTCTAATAATGTATAAATATATACTATATAATATATAACTGTATATAAATAATATATACTACATATAATATAATATATACTAAGTAATATGTAATTATATATACTATATACTATATATAATATCATATATATGATATATTATATATTATATAATATATAATATATTATATAATATGACATACATAAAATAAATATAAATTATATATAATATAATTAATTATATGCCATATATACTATATATAGTCATATATAGTATACTATATATGATTATATACATAATATATATATTCTATGTATAACTATATATTATTATATACTATGTATAATATAACATATATAATAATTATACATATATACTACATATAATATTTATATTTAACTAGATATATAATATGATATGACTTTATATAATTATATGACTATATATAAGAAACTATATATACTATGTAATAATTATATATAATGTATACACTAATTATGTATACTATATATAATTAAATATATACAATATATAATATGTTATATTAAATACACTATATAATGTGTAATTTATGATATATTTATAAACTAGAAATTTAGTTTTATATTAAGTTAAGATTAAGTTATGTAATTTAAGTATATGTTAATATACTATAGTATAAGTATTATATTATCATAAATATTATAGTACATTAGTATAGTATAAGTATATATAGTATCAAGTATATAATAATTACTATATATATTTTAAAATTAAGTTTATAGTTTATAAATATATAATACATATATTTATTATATGTATATTATGTATGTATATACAAGTATATAAATATGTATATATGATATACAAAAAACACATATCAAAATAACATCATATATAGTATATACTATAACATTATATCTACATACTAGAATTATATAATATATTATGGTATATCTTATACAATATAATGATATAATAGTCATATATTAAAATATAATATATAATACATATGTAAAATATATAATATATAATAACATATTGTACTTATAATATATAATAGTATATGTTATATATTAATATACATCATCAATTATGTATATATGTATAAGTATATCTGTATATATACATAATCAATCTTCAAGCATCTTGAAGCACTTTATATGATTTAGAGACAGTTTCACATAAAATATGAGGCATGAACTTAACTAATGAGCTTTGAAGTATTATCTTCACTCTGAAAGAGACTCAGAGGTGTTGTGACTTGCAGAGTTGAAAACAGAACCCAGATACACAGCCCACTTTCTACTGCAACACACTAATCAGAATGTTGGTTGCCACCCAGGAGCCAACAAGCACAAATATTACACATGCACTGAAGTCATGTCAGGAGCCAAGCAAAGGATTCAGACAATCGCATGGATAATTAGGACAGAAACACAGGAACCAATCAGTCCTCCACCAGACTCATTTTGACCTAGGCCAATATGCCTGCTTGAGAGCTTCCTGCAAACCTGGTTTTCAGATGTCTACAGAGAATTTCTGGAGCCATTGCAAATTCTGCAGTAGCCAAATCGTGGATACCGTTTTTCTGCTGAGTATAGGAGATGCTTCTTCCTGTCTACACAGGACATCCCTTCATGTCCTAGGGACTCTGTGAGCCTCAGTGGAGCAGTATATCTCTCCCTGGAACTCAGTGGTATACCCTATGTGAGAGCATTTGGCTTTTCCAAATCATTTTCCTTTTTTTTTTTTTTTTTAAGATTTTATTTATTTGACAGAGGGAAAGACCGCTCACAAGTAGGCAGAGAAGCAGGCAGAGACAGAGAGGGAAGCAGGCCCCCGGCTGAGCAGAAAGCCGGATGCGGGACTCCATCCCAGGACCCTGAGATCATGACCTGAGCCGAAGGCAGAGGCTTAACCCACTGAGCCACCCAAGTGCCCCTCCAAGTCATTTTATGATTATAGTTTTGACATAGTGAAATAAGTTATTCCAGTTTCGTACCTCAGATATTTACTAAATAGTTACTATGTGCTGCACGCTATGAACTGTGTGTGTCCTGGGGAGGGGAAGGTGATAAACAAAACACAATCCCTGGGCTCCAGTATATTATCGGACAATGGAGACTGGAAGTAATGGTGTGAGTCAGATTTGCACAGACGTTGAGAATACAAAGCAAGAATTGCTAGGAGTACATGCTATTCCTTCTATCTGGAACAGTCTTCCCTTCTGCCTCTCCCAGCTATTATCCGTTCTACCAAGAAACCCTGTGTATCTTGATTCCCCAGTGGACTTGGCGTCCGTCCACAATATTATTACAATATGCCCTTCCACTCTTGATGAAATGTGAGTTTTGAAAGAAGAGAGACTTTGTATTTCTGACCCTCAGAGGCTATCACAGTGCCTAGAACCCAGAAAGTGCTCATTATACGACTGTTTAGTTTTGTGCTGAGGAAATGAAGGAATAACCGAACGCACACTGGTGAACCAGAGAGAGATTGCTTCTGAGAGGTATATGAAAGGCTGCATCAGGGAGATAGCATTCCCTGAGTCTTGAAGAACAGATACGATTTGAACATAAGAAAATAACAGAGACCAGGAAAAAAAAAAAAAAAAAACAGGTTAGGAACGCACTCTAAAAATAATACTTTGAGGGGCACCTGGGTGGCTCAGTCAAACAGCTAGCTCTTGATTTTGGCTCAAGTCATGATCTCAGAGTCCTGGGATGGAGTCCCATGCCTGGCTCTGCACTCAGCGGGGAGTGTGCGTCAGGATTTTCTCTTCTCATTCTCTCTCTGCCCCTCCCCCTGTTCTCTCTCTCTCTCCTCTTTCCCTCTTTCAAATCAATAAATAAATCTTTTTTTTTAAAAAAAGAAAAAAGAGGGACACCTGGGTGGCTCAGTTGTTGAGCTTCTGATCCCAGGGTCCTGGGCTCGAGTCCCACATCGGGCTCCTTGCTCAACAGGGAGCCTGCTTCTCTCTCTTCCTCTGCCTGCCACTCTGCCTGCTTCTGCTCTCTCTATCAAATAAGTAAATAAAATCTTTAAAAAAAATGAAAAGAAAAAAGAAAAATAATAACAGTTGGAGAGGGTTTCTGCTTCTACCACGGTGAAGTAATTGGTATCGAACTTTCTGCCCCACCATAAACAACTAGAAAACTGGATAAAATATCTGAAAAAAATGTTTCTAGGCACAGGAGTGTGAGCCATAAGAGAATCAAACCATCAAACCAAGCCCTATTTCTTGTCTACAGTGCAAGCAGAAGGGACTCAAGTTTTATTGAGATATAATTCATAAAGCATAGAGTTCACCCACTTTAAAGTGTACAAGTCAATGGTTTTTAGTATACCCACAGAATCAGGCAACCATCACCACGGTTGATTTTAGAACATTTCCATCACCGAGAAGAAGCCCTGAACCCTTTTGCTGTCACACCCGCATCCCCCCCCCCCAACCCCTGCCCTGGCCGGAAGCAACCACTTAATCTACTCACGGTCTCTATAGATTTCTCTACTCTGGATGTTTCATATAAACGGAGTCACACAATATGTGAACGTTTGTGTCTGGCTTCTTTCAAGGTTTTCAAGGCGGCAGCTATCCGAACTTTATTCCTCCATATGTTGTTTTTCCATTCATCAGTGATTGGACATTTCAGTTCTTTTACCTTTTGGCTACTATTAATAACGCCTATACAGAAGCTACTTAGAATAAATCCCGGGGAGCCTGGGTGGCTCAGTGGGTTAAGCCGCTGCCTTCGGCTCAGGTCATGATCTCAGGGTCCTGGGATCGAGCCCCGCATCGGGCTCTCTGCTCAGCAGGGAGCCTGCTTCCTCCTCTCTCTCTGCCTGCCTCTCTGCCTACTTGTGATCTCTCTCTGTCAAATAAATAAATAAAATCTTAAAAAAAAAAAAAAAGAATAAATCCCAAACTTCTTACACTCTTCCCCTACAACCACTACTGCTCACTGCCCTTCGGTCTCATGGGCTTGCTTCATGATCCACAAACATGCCAAGACATGTTCCCACCTCAAGATCTTCACATTTGTTGTTTCCTCCGTGAGGACTGGTCTTCCTCAGGTCACCCCACAGCTGTCGGCTTTGGATGATTCTGATACTGCTCAAATACCTTCTCACCAGAAAAGTCTTTGCTACCCCTCATTACTACACCATCCCTCTCCTCTTGCCGCTCTCCATTCTAGAAGTGGGGCTCATTCTCTGCATAGCAACTATTATAATTAGTATTAGGGGTTGATTCACTATTTATTGTCTGTTTTTACCCATTTGAAGGGCAAATTCCATGAAAGTACCGACTTTATGTGTCTTATCTCCTGTTGCATCCCCAGGAACGTTATCTGGCTCATGATAAGTCCTCAGTAAACAGCTGGTAAACGAAGACTTCCAGTGCATGGTTAAGATACATACTTCAAGAGAAGGGTCAGAGGTGCAGATAAAACTTCAAGAGCATCAGTCAGAGAAAGACAAATGCCATATGATTTCACTCATATGTGGAATTTAAGAAATGGAACAAATGAGCAAAGAGAAAGAGAGAGAGACAAACCAAGAAATAGACTCTTCACTCTAGAGAACAAACGGATGGTTACCAGAGGGGAAGTGGGGGAGGGGGGATAGGAGAAAGGGGGGATGGGGAAGAAGGAGGGCACTTGTGATGAGTGCCAGGCGACGCATGGAAATGCTGGCTCACTCTGTTGTGTACCTGAAATGTACACAACACTGTGCTAACTAAATGGAATTAAAACAAAAACTTTTTGAGACCATTGGGTGTCTGTCGGTTAGGCATCTGCCTTCAGCTCAGGTCATGATCCCAGGGTCCTGGGATCAAGTCCCACATCAAGCTACCTGCTCAGTGGGGAGCTGGCTTCTCCCTCTGCCTGCCCCTCCCCCTGCTTGTGCTCACTCGCACATGCTCTCTCTCTCTCTCTGACAAGTGGATAAACAACATCTTTAAAATAAAAACTATAAAAAGTTCAGGAGTATCAGCGGAAGGGTGATACCATATCTTCTTGACATTAAGGGAATGTTTTTCTCTTTTTAGTATTTCTGAAATGAGAGTGCACCTTACAATGAAGTTTTGTAAATCTCTTATCGACGCGATGCCTTACCATGCATGATGTCTTAGGGAATGATAGTACATGAGACACAAAGGGTGACAAGAAAAGGGGGCCAGCGATGGAACCTTGATGGATACATATACAGGGATTAGGTGGAAAGTTACCTGGAGACTTGAGCCGTGCTCTTGAAGACCCCAAACTTTTCTTTTGCATTGAAACCAGCCTAATGAGAATCTATTAAAAGTATTGTGCAGTTTCTGTCTTCTTGAAACATCACAGAATGTTTTCCTGATGAGTGAAGGGTCTGGAGAGGGAAATTTGGAGAGAGTGCAGCAGGGCTAGAAGGTAGAGGTGAGTGCCAATCACCAAGGACAAACTTTCTAGACTTCCAGGTGTTTCTCTAGGCCTGCTGTGTTGGGGGATAGTCATGCTTTCTTCTGCCCTATCCAGGAAAAAGACAAGAAAGTGCCAATGGAATAGATTAGTCAGGGGCTGCCCACATGGTCATGAAGTTTGAGGTTCTGATGCCATTACCAACTTCCCTGCGAGCAGCCCCAGGCTCACTTTTCCCCACCCCGATGGACCTACCTCTCCAGAGCAGGAGGCAAGTTACAGCTCTGCTTGGGAAGCAGGACAAGCTGAATAACGTACTGTTGATCTCCTGTCAAGTCTCTCCAGGCTGATTTGGAGGGAACTTGGAGGTGGAGAGCTAGAAAAACAGGTTCAGCATTTCAGTGAGTGGAGAACTGAAAGGAAACTTTTTGCACATGACCTAAAAGGGTTCTCTTCACTCCAAGGAAAATTTGACCTTTAGTTCCACAAGGCATTTCCAGAGACTTCTTTCTAATCTCGGAGAAATTAAGTAGAAGTTCAAGTGATACCAAACATGGAACAATCTTTCAATGTTCTTCATCCTCCTCTCTCCAGGGCCAAAGGCCAGACCTGGGAAACGCTTCTGCAACCAGGGTCATGGCCGGTTGTTCTCTTTCCCAGCTGGGACTGGCTTTGGGAGAAGCTACCCGAGCCTCTGGGCCACAGTTACCCACAATGGGGAGTTCCACGTCCAGGCCCGGAAGGGTCCAGATTCACACCCTCTGGATGGACTGAGGCAGGGTAAGCAGGTTAATTCTAGATCGAAAATCCTTCGGGGAACCTGGGAAGGCATTGGAACCAATTAGGTGTCTTTTAACCTTTCAGGTCCTACCTTGTACCCTATTTCTAGGCTCAACTGTCCAAGTAACAAACTCCCAGCCAAGGAAGAGCTACAAAGTGAGGAGCAGAAACCTGGATCTGCATAAATTACTGACATTAAAGTACCCTGGGGCACAGTTAACAGTGCACTGTAATGCAAAAGGGAATGGTGAAGATTATGGCTCACAGGTGAAACATTTCTCTGCTTAAAGGTATTCAGATTCAAATCTTCTTTAAAGCTGTGCAACCAACTATACTGTTGGCAGGCTGCAGCCAGCCTCCAGGCAACAACAATTTTGGCAACCTGAGAGAAATCTGCAAACACTGAATGAATGTATTTTAAATGGGAGCGCTAGAGGCATGGTGACAAGCACTGGAGGAGGCACATTGCAAGTCCTCCTCCATGACTCCTCAGGGCATACCTGAGGAGGTACTCACCTGGTCACAGGGCTGATTTTCCTGCCAGGGGGTCACCAGCTCCTGGGAAACATCCCTCGGAACCTAGCTCCCAATGTAAATGTATTTCCTTCTTGGGGGAGAACTAGAATCCCTAGTATCTCTAGCTGCTTGTTTAATTACACTCACAGAATGGATTGCATACTTGTCCCAACAAGAAATCAAACAAGCAAAAATGCAACTGTTAGAAAATTGGACCCACCCAGTGAGTTATGCCAAACATGTAAGCACATGTGCTTAGAAGTCAGAGACAACCTTCTGCTCTCAAAATGCCTGATGAGGATTTTCCTTGTCACAGACAGTCAGCACCTGCTCTGGCCTTGGGAAATGTTGCATTGAAGGTCAGGATTGGTAGGGCTCTTAGTGACAACGGAGTCGAGCCTCCGCTGTTATATAGATGGAGAAACTAAGTTCAAAAAGGATAAGTGATTTGAAACACAAATGGTAGAGCAAATGTGTGAGCTTTAGTCTGACTCTTGGGATGTCAGAGTTTTTAAGGTCCTTAGAAATATAGCCTACTCTTCCTCTTATTTTGCAAAAAGAGAAACCAAGGCCCAGGAATTGAAAGGGAATTGTTCAAAGTCACACTAGTATGTAATGACTCAACCAGACATTAGAACCCCAGTGTTCTGAACCCCAGACATATGCTCTTTCCTCTGTACAGTGCCACTTCTTGGGTTCTGTTTGCAAACAAACAAGATTCAAAGCAAGGAAATGAAGTTTTGGGATCATGGCTGTTTAATCTCTGAAACTATCCCTAGCCAGGCTCCGAGTCCCTAACCCAGAAGAAAGCTTTGAGTTAGGTGAGCTGGAGTCAGCAAGGCTAAACAATGGGTCTCTGAAGGCATTTCTCTACCTTTCATTTGTCTCTCTGGTTCCACCGTTTTGCAATTGGTCAACTTCTACCTGGTTGCAATCACTTAGTAATTTTGACCAATGAGAGTCTTATCTAATAATGTAACTTTGTACCAGAACCCTTAGACTGAGATTGATGTGATTGAGAGTGGAAAGAAGAAGAAACTTGGGTAGGGTATTTCAGGTTCACTTGCTGGTTCCTTGTGAGTTGCTCCCTACACTCTGCTGAGCTTCCTTTGCCCATGGGTAGTGCAGAAGGGCATTTAGGCAGAGAACACCCCCAGAGAAGCCACTGGAGATACGACCCTGAAGATAAAGAGAAAAGAGAGACTTGTGTGTGGGACTGGACAAGCATTAATGTTCTAGGAAATTCTGATGGGAAAATATGAATAAAGCTCATTCTAGAAGCACCAAAAGCAGCCCCCTACTGCCAGCATTCAGCCCACTATTCCTGGCAGACACGGAGTGCTACTCTGGCTGTGTAGGCATCTTCTGCATGTCACAGCCACACTTTTTGTGAGTAACTGACTTTATCCAGAGACCTGTTCCTTTAAACACACAAAATGAAGATCTTGTGCCAGTTAAAATAGCAGGATCTATCACCCAAGGAATGAGATTTACTTTCAACTAAGCCAAAGCCTGAACATCAATCTCCTTTGTACAGAATCTAGCATAGAGCAATTCAGTTGCATTCTATTTTCACATGAATTCTGCCTCATATTCAGGGAATTCTGAAGAGCAAAGACAGCAGAAGAAGTAAATAGTGAGATCTCTATAAATGATGAAAAGCAGAGCCTTTGCCTTTTCAAATGAGAACAAAGAAGCACATCTTCCATCTTACTGTTAGTCCCATCTGTTATTCCATCAGCATTTTAAGACTAAGGAGACTTACTCTCACAAATAGATAATATGGAAAGAAAGAAATGTACAAGACAAATATTTTAGGTATTGGTGGTAGAATTTCAGGTTCTGAGCTTTTGGTGGAGAGATATTTGAGGGATTGGAAATCATGCTTGTTACCTCTCTGATCACACTCATGTGGAACCTCCATGTCACTTGGCCACTCTTAAAACACTTAATGTATTTTGCTTTGGGTAATGTCTTGGCATGATTTGCAAGGAAAGCCCATTTCCAAGTAGTAGCTCATCATAAATACACTCAGATTCCAGAGGATGGTACCCACGGGGTTTCATTTCAGTCCAGTCAAAGCCCATTATTGATGATAGCCCCTGATCTGCCTCTTCTTCCCCCAGCTGGTCCCAGTTTTTCAAGTGATCTGGAACTTTTAGTGTGGCCAAGGCTGGGGATTCTTCCTTATGAGGGGAGGAATGATGGTGGATCCTCCTATCCAATGGCTCCTTACAGTTTCTTTTGGGAGTGGGCTTGTGTCTTTCAAAGCCTTTAGCATAAGGCAATCATAAGACCTTTTTTTTTTTCTTGCTAATATTGAAGTATACTTAATGGAAAGACTTTGATGCATCATTATGCTAAAAGCTCTCTCCCCACTAGAAATAAGGAGAAGAAGAAACGAAGAGATCTAAAAAGACAAAGAACCCCGTCCCACTATACTTATATTAAAGCTATCTGTCTTTCCTCCTAGACATGGTCTCCTAGAGGGTAGGGACCATGTCTACAGTAGTGAAAACATTAGTAGCTAAACAATATTGTTCAGGGAGTGAATAAGTACACGAATGAATATTCCATGAGCCCACTTCTTTGTGAAGACTGGCTATAAGGAAATTCATCTTTGTAATGGATTGAGAAAACTCCCACAAAGAAAGAGTGAAGTAAAGTAGTTATTCTTGCCCTCAGTGAAATATCTGGACATAGAAGCACTGGTCTGTGTGCCTGCATCTTAAGTCTGTCAGAGCCAATGTTTACCTTGGCATGTCTTTTGAGGATCAGTTCTATGTTTTTGTTTCCAGTTGTCCGGAAGTCTTCCATTTGAGTTGTCAGCCGTGGCTGTGATATCCCCATAGAACTTCATCAAATATCTCCAATTCTTGCATCAGCCCAAATTCCTTTATAGGCCTATACAAATTCAACCCAGCCCTCTGTCCAACCCCTTAGTTTCCTATTGCTGTTGTAACAAATTATGATAAACTTGGTGACTTCAGACAACACCAATTTATTATCTTACAGTTCTGAATGTCTGAGGTACCAAATGGGTCTCACTGGGCCAAAGTCAATATGTTAACAAGATTGCATTCTTTCTGGAGGCTCTAGGAAGATAGGCCATTTTCCTGCTTTTTACCACTTCAGGAGGCGTCCCCTTCTCAAAATCTTTGGCTAATGTCAACTTTACTCTATCTTCCATGACAGCAATGGTGGATCAAATCTTTCTCACACTGCATGGCCTTGAATTTATTTTTCTTTCCATCATATCTCCTTCTATGATTCTTATGAACCCTTGTGATTGCCTTGGGCCTACCTCAGTAATCCAGAATAATGTCATCACTTCAAGGCCCTTAACCTAATCATACCTGCAAAGTCCTTTTTGCCATGTAAGGAGTATATTCATAGTCTAAAGATTAGGACATGGACATCTTTTGTGGGGGCATCATTCTATGTACTACACCAATTCATTTCATTTCCAAAGCTTTGCTTGGCTTTCTTAATGCTCCATGATCTCTTTTTATTCAATTTTTCTTGCATTAGAATATCACTGTTTAGCACTTGGTTGGGCTTTAATTAGCTCATATACAAATACTTACTCATTAATTCACTTATTTAATTGGTATTTATTGCCTTGCATGTCTGCTCCATGCTGGTTACTCCTCTGGGAACTGGGGAAAAGACATGACTCTTGTCTTAGAGGATCTCACTGTTTAAATGAGAGAAACAAATATATAAACAAATACAAGATGGTGTTTAAAGAATAAAGATAGAATAGGTATAGGCTATGGGTAGTTTCAAAGGAGAGCCTCATTGGTTCTACCCAAGAATAGCCTCATGTAGGAAGTAGTATTTGAGCTAGATTAAAGAAGATCAAAGAGAACATTTTGAGTAAAGGGAACAGTGACTTCATACCTGTTCTCCTTTGAGCTGATTTGTAAGTTCCTTGAAGCCAGGAATGCTGTTCTATTTCTTCTCTGTATATCATTTGGGATTTAGCACAGGATGAATCTATAGGAGCTATTGAATAAAAATTTATGGATCAGTGAATTCTGAAGGTGACTGAAGTCCTTCTGACCATGGCAATACAAATGGCAGCAGATTTGAACTTCCACATAAATAATTATAAAACAGGACAAAGTATATGAAACAACAGTTGTCGAACATTGGGCAACAAAAAATACAGGATTGTAATTCCTTAGATACGGGAAATGAATAAGGTGGGCCTGTGATTGCCTCAGGCATCTAACTGCATCTACTTGCCAGACCACTGGCTCAGGGAGAGGAATCTCAAGTGTGGTAGTCTTACTGAGTCAAGAAGACAGATTAAAGCTCAAAGAAACTGAAACATGTGGAATCATGGGACAAAGTACCACAGAAGAGGGGGCTCTTCAGAGAAAAAGCCCCAGAAAACTGCTTGGGATCCTCTTGCATCTTTTGCTGAATACAAAGCTGCCCATCCATATGGTGCAATTTCACAGGCCAAGGCAAGGTAAAACTACTAAGGAGCTGTAATCTGGTAAGAGACATGCCAGTTCTAACCAGTCAAAGTGGAGAGACACACTGAACAACTGGAATGTTCAGTAAAGAACAGAAAGAGACTTGCGTTTCTAGTAAGTTAAATTATCACTAATCTAGAGGTTATACTAGAGCTACCCAAACAAAACTTAAAAAAAAACTTGAAGGGATCAAGATGATCCACAAGTAACTTAACTTCTTGCCAGAGTAAACTTCAACACTCTGAAGGAATATAACAAAATCCAGACCCTCAACAAGGTAATATTCTTCATGTCCAGCATTTAATAAAAAATTACTAACACAAAAAGGCAGGAAAATGTGACCTGTAGCCAGGAGAAAAACCATTCCATATACACAGACTTAGAAATTACAGGGGTGATAGAATTAGCAAACAATGTCTTTTTTTAAAATATTATAAATATAAATATAAGTATATGTGTGTGTATATATATATATATATATATATTTAAATGATGAAAGGAAAAGATGAACATAAAAAGGAAAGAAATGGAAGATACAGGAAAAAACAAATGGAGCTATCTCTAAATGGAAAATTACAATATCTAAATGAAAAACTCACTGAATGAGCTTAATATCCTACTAGATGTACAAAAGAAAAGATCAGTGAACTTGAAGAAGGTGACAACAGCTGAGTGTAAAATGGGTTCCACTCCCTTTTGAGTCCCTGAGCTCTGGTGGGGAAATTCTGGTTCAGGTCATACCATTCTTCCTCCTATTATTTAAATCAACCTTAGCTTTCTCCTTCTCAAGAGGCAGGAGAAACATCTTTAGGTTAGATTCTTGGCAGAGTGTTAAACTCTGCCACCAGTGTTGCTTGATGTGATTCACAAAACATTGCACTGCACTTCCAAGGTTTTCCATTTACCCAGAAACCATTTATTAAGAAACCATCTATCAAGAATACATGCAGTTCCAGGCATAGTGCTAGACACTGGGAATAGAAAAATAAATAAGAATGGTCCCTGTGTAGTGGGAAAGATAAGAGAGTGCATAGATCAGTATAATACAGAGTAATAAATTTTATCCAGCATGTATTCTCTAAACCTTAACTCTGTACTAGTCATTGCTAGCTGCTGATGAAATAAGTTTCTGTCTTTAACTTGCTTAAAGTTCATGTTTTTGTAAATGTGGTTAAAAGCTAGAACCAAAGAGTACTAATTTTCAACTGTCATGGAAAGGGGGAGATTTGGAATATTGGAGAATTTGAGGGGAAGAATGTCAGTTTATCAAATTCTTTATATTAATGGGTTTATTTAGTTCATGGGGCTACCACACATCTATCAGTCCCTAAAAATGAACTTTGAACACCCACTGGAGTCACAGAAAGTTTGCTTGTTTTTTTTTTTTAAGGTTTTATTTATTTATTTGACAGAGCAAGAGAGGGAACACAAGTAGGGGGAATGGGAGAGGGAGAAGCAGGCTTCCCACTGAGAAGGGAGCCTGATGCAGGGCTTGAACCCAGGACCCTGGGATCATGACTTGAGCCGAAGGCAGACACTTTAACAACTGAGCAACCCAGATGCCCAAAGTTTGCTTGTTCTTAACATGCTTCTACTGAGATTCAGTTTCTTCCTGGTACCTGACTCTGGACTCTATCCTGTGTTTATCACTCTTATCATGCAATTCACATTGGTCTATCCTGCTTTTTACTCTTGTATTCATTCCCAAGACTTTTTGTTTGAATTTATGCTGCTGTACCTTGAAGAGCCAAGCTCCATGCTTGTCTACCGTATTTATTTTAAAGTTAGGTGGTTAAGGAAAAAATTTCCATAAACATATATCATTGTCTCCTTGAAAATTGTCTTAGGTCATCTTGAACTTGTACATGTTGTATTTCATATACGCACAAAGTTGAGTACAGATATAAAAATATTTTAAAAGAGCCAAATTGAACCTCTGGAGATGAAAACTACAATGTCTAAAATAAAAAATACACTGGATTGGGATTAATGGCAGAGTACACATTCAGAAGAGAAGATTAGTGAATGTGAGTGTATCCATAGAAACTAAAATAAAATGCAAGGAAAAAATGTCTTTTTTGAGCACAGAATTTGTGAACTTGAGGCTACAAGTGGCCTAACACATGTAATCAGAGCCTCAGAGGGGCAGGGGCAGAAAAAAATATTTGAAAAACTAATAGCTGGAAAACCTCCAAATTCAAAGAAAACTAGAAACCCACAGATCTAGGAAGATCAATAAACTCCTCACACATGAAATATGAAGAAAACGAGAGCAAGGCACATCATAGTTGAATTGCTCAAAACCAGTGATAGAAAAATCTTAAAAACAGCCAGAGGAAAAAAAGACATGCTATGTTTAGAGGAACAATGTTACAGATAATAACAGATTGTAAATTATGTAACTGGGTAGGCAATGGAACAATATCTTGTTAGAGGGTGGGAAATAAATCCAACAAAAATCTGGGGATCTTCTATCTCAGTGAAATTTCTAGGCTTCCAGTGGTTTGGGGTATGTCAAGATATCCCTTCTACAGTGAAGGATAAGTTCTTGCAACTGGTCCCTCTCACAACCAAAAAAAAAAAGACATGCAACACCTGGTGGTCCTCCTTCTTTGGATATTGGAGCCAATATATTCCTCATTTGTACTCTGACCCATCTACTGGGTGACCTGAAAAACTGCTAGTTTTGAGTGGAATCCAGAACAAGGAAAGGATCTGCAACAGGTCCAGGCTGATATACATGGTCCACCACTTGGGCCATATGACCTAGCAGATCCAGTGGTTCTTGAAGTGTCCGTGCCTATAGGGATGCTACTTGGAGCCACGGACAGGTCTCTTTGGTGAATTACACCACAGCCCCTTAGTATTCTGGAGCAAAGCCCTGCTATCCTCTGTAGATAACCACTCTCCCTTTGAGAAACAGCTCTTAACCTGCTACTGGGCCTTAGTAGACATTGAACACTTGAGTAAGGGTCACCAAAGTACCATACGACCTGAGCTGCTGGTCATGAACTGAGTGTTTTCTGACACACCAAACCATAAAGTCAGGCATGCACAGAAGCCCTCGATCATCAAATGGAAGTGATATATACATGATTGGGCCCAAGCAAACCCTGAAAGGACAAGTAAGCTACATAAAGAAGTGGCCCGAATCCCCTTGAGCCCCACTCCTGCTATACTACCTTCCCTCTCCTGGTCTGCACCTATGACCTTATGGGTAAAATTCCCTATGATCACTTGACAAAGAAGGAAAAGATTTGTGCCTGCTTTACAGATGCTTCTGCATGACATGCAGGCACTATCCAGAAGTGCGCAGCTGAAGCCACTTCGGGCTCCTCGGACCTCTGAGTCAAAAAGCAAAGAGAGTTACTGTACTGGTTGGGGCACTTGATTCTGAGTACCAAAGGAAAATTGGACTATGACCGCAACCATACTTGCTGAATACAAAGGTCATATGGAATAAATAGAAGATTGTTATAAATACCAGCTACGGCTGCATGACCAATTTCTGTCCTCCCTATTTTGCGATCATGTTTTGTATATATATTTGTACACATACACACACACACACACAGTGAGGACTTTTTGATAAAGAGAGAGAGAAAATGGAAATTGGTGATTCTATTCCTGATGCCAGGAGCATCTCGAACATTCGAACATCTTGAGCATTCCCCAGGCAGGGCACCTCTCTAGGCAGTATCCTCTTCTCCGGCTGCTGAGCCAGCACCCAGTGCCCAGCTCTATGATAAACTCATTCATGATACAATGTTGATAGCTGGTGGATGGCATAATTAGGAATTTCACTCTAGGGGATACGATGGGTCAGAAGCAGGGAACCCTTCTCAGCCAATCAAGTCACATCAACATATCAACTTTTAAACAAAACAGAGGGGCAACACATGGACCATAGCAGTAACTACTACTTGCAGAGCCTTTAAAAGTTCCCTTAGCTCTTTTTTTTTTTTTTGTGGGTTTCCTTTTTATTTAAATTCCATTAATTAACATATAGTGTATTATTAGTTTCAGAGGTAGAGTTCGGTGATTCATCAGTTGCATAGAACACGCAGTGCTCATTCCATCGAGGGCCCCCTTAATGCCCATCCCCCAAGTACCCCACCCTCCCACGCACCTCCCCTTCAGCAACCCACAGTTTGTTTCCTATGATTAAGAGTCTCTTACGGTTTGTCTCCCTCTCTAATTTCGTCCTATTTGATTTCTCCTGGGTTTGTTTCTTTTAGTAATTAACCTCATGTTGCATGTATTGTTCTTTAATGTGCTTATTGGAGATGTTCTCAGCCAACCACACTCCTTTTATCCATGATATATTCCACAGAATTAGTGCCATTGTTTGGGACGCTTCATTCTGCTGTTATAATTATGCCCACTTTTGAGCACAAACTTGAGCACAGGGGCTGGAATTTGAGGGGAAGACTGTTAGTTTGAGTCCTCGTCAGTCTGTGGTCAAGGCGTGTTGACTTGGCACTGAGCAGGTGGCAGGCTGTGGCATGCCCACTCTGGCAGAGGTCCGCGGCTGGACTGTGAATTTGGGATCCACAGGCCGATGGCATCCTGGGTGACAGGGACATGGCTGGTTTTGCTTTCAACTTTTGTTTTTCTGGGAAACTCTACCTCTCCTTCTATTCTAAATAGAAGGCTTGCAGGATAGAGTATTTTTGGCTCCATATTTTTTTCCTTTTAGTGGTTGGAATTTATCATACCGCTTTCTTCTGGCCTGCAGAGTTTCCGCTGAAAAAGCCAACTGATAGCCGTATGGGGTTTCTCTTCCATGCCACTGATTTCCTTTCTCTTGCTGCTTTTAAAATTCTTTCTTATCTTTACTTTTTGCCATCTTATTTACTTTGTGTCTTGGTGCAGACCTCTTTGGGTTGGTTTTGTTGGGGGCTCTCTGTACCTCCTGGATCTGGATTTCTTTTTCCTTCCCCAGATTCAGGAAGTTTTTAGCTATTCTTTCTTCAGAAAAATCTGCCTCCTTTTCTTGCTCTTCTCCTTCTGGGATCCATATCATGCGACTGTTACGCTTGACAGTGTTGTTGAGTTCCCTAGGTCTATTCTCATTTTGTGTATTTTTTAACCCTCTCATCTGCTCGGCTTGATTACTTTCCAAGACCCTGTCCTCCAGGTGACTGATCCATGCTACTTCCTCTTATTTGCTATTTATTTCAGGTGGTCTATTTTTATTCCCATTCAGTAAGTCCAGTAGCTCTAATTCATTCTTTAAGGCTGCCATCTCTTGGTGGAGGGTCTCATAGAGTTTCTGCACTCCTTTATCAATTCCAGTGAGGATCTTTATGAATGTTACTTTATTTTTTTTTTAAGATTTTATTTATTTGCCAGAGATAGAGAGAGAGTACACACAAGCAGGCAGAGAGGCAGGCAGAGGCAATGAGAGAAGCAGGTTCCCCGCCGAGGAAGGAGCCCAATTCAGGACTCGATCCCAAGACCCTGCGATCACGACCTGAGCCGAAGGCAGCGGCTTAACCAACTGAGCCACCCAGGCGTCCCTGAACGTTACTTTAAATTCAGTATCAGACATGTTTCTTATCTCCATTTCACTTAGGTCTCTTGCTGTGATTTGTTTCTGTTCTTTCATCTGGGACATATTCCTCTGTCTCCTCATTCTGTCTATTGCTGTGTCTGTTTCTCTGTGTTAGGAAAGTCAGTGATGTCTCCTATACGTGGAAGTAGTGGCTTTATGACAAAGAGGTCCCACAGTGCAATGTCACTGTTCCCTAGAACCTGGCACTTCAGGGGTGTCTCTTATGTATGTTGCCCCAGGGGTGTCCTGCCATTGTGGTGGAGCTGTGTTTGCTTTCAGTCAGCTCTCTGCCTGTTGTGGGCACAGTCTGGCCCCCGTGGCGTTAGTGGGTCAGTCGGGGGCTGCCTTGGGCTTGAGTTGAGTCAGACCAGGCATCTACCAGAGATGAAGTAGCCCCAAACTGCAGACACTTTCCCTGTGTTTTCCCCTGAGAAGCTTTTGGAGGTGGGCAGGGCCTGCAGGCAGACTGGTGTGTGGTTGCCCTCCACTCTCCGGGAGCAGGACTCTCTCTGGAGTGGTGCTGGCCCTCCTCTGGGTGCTCACAAACTGTCAGGCTTGTGGCAATGCTTTGATGGATCTTGCCCAGAGCGATCGGAGAGGGTGGATCTGTTTCGCTGCAGCCTCTTGTCTTTGTCGGGCTGTGGAAAGTCCTTTCTCCCAGATATCTGGTCGCTTTCCGAGTTATTTGTGCCAATGGGGGTGCTCTCTAGGTGACCACGCAGCAAGAGCTGAGCCCAGGGTCCTCCTACTCCGCCATCTTCCAAGCAGCCTTTGCCTCCCTTAGCTTTTACATTTAGTGTCTCACTGAGCCTCGCTCAATATCTGTAAGCCAAACAGAATAGGAATTTTTTATTATCAGTTGAAAATGAGCAAGATGATGACTGGAAGGGTTGAGCAGTACCAAGGATGCAGAAAGCAGGAATTTTAATGGCAGTTTCCTGCTACTCGTGCCCCTATCCATGACAGCCTTGGCTTGATTATTTTCAGACACAAGGAACCCAGATTCTCACATGTCCCAGGAATATAATTCTCAACTGATTTAACATCACTGCACCTGTATCTTTGGCTTCCCCATTTTGATTGTACCCTTTTTGCCTCATAGGTAAAGCCATAGCACCAACACAATGTCTTCATTTGTAGGTACTTTACCTTTTCCTATTAACCCAGATGTATCTGGCTGGCTTATCAGTCTCAGAAATCATCTCTGAGGTGGCTCCTTGCAGCCTGATCCCTGTTTTGGAAATTTCCTTTCCATTTTGATGTATAGATATTTGTCCTTCTGCTAGTTAGGGCCAAGCTGATCCATGGTAGGAGGCAATCAATGCTTAGAGGTGGAACCCTTTGTTTAAATGGACTCGATGCAGAATTGCCATGTAATTTTTACAAAGTAAAAGGAGAGTTGCCATTTGCAACAACATGGCTGGAACTGAAGGGTCTTATGCTCAGTGAAATAAGCCTATCAGAGAAAGACTGTTATCATATGATCCTACTCACATGGAATTTAAGAAACAAAGCAAAGGATCATAGGGGAAGAGAGGACAAAATAAAACAAGATGAAATCAGAGAGGGAGACAAATTTTAAGAGACTCAATCATAGGAAACAAACTGAGGGCTGCTGGAGGGGAGAGGGGTAGAGGGATGAGAGGTAAAGGGGACGGACATTGGGAAGGTGCATGATGTAATGAGTACTGGGGGTTATATAAAACTGATGAGGGTGCGTGGGTCACTCAGTCAGTTAAGTGTCTTCCTTCAGCTCAGGTTATTATCTTAGGGTCCTGCGATCGAGCCCCACATCGGGCTCCCCGCTCAGCAGAGACTCTGCTTCTCCCTCTCCCCCTCCCCCACTCATGCTTGCTCTCTCTCTCCCTCTCTGAAATAAATACATAAAATCTTAAAAAAACAATAAGACTGATGAATCACAGACTTCTGCCTCTGAAGCTAATAATACATTATATGTGAATTAATCGAATCTAAATAAAAATAAATAAATAAAATTTAAAATAAAGAAACTTTTTTCTCTTTGTTATCTTCCAGGAGTTTTACATTTTCAGGTCCTATAGATAAATCTTTAATCCATTTTGAGCTTATTGTTATGTATGATGTAAGCTAAGGGTCTAATTTCATTTTTTTGCATATGGGTATCCAGTTTCCCGAACACCATTTATTAAAGACACTCTCCTTTCCCCACTGTGTATTCTTGGCACGTTTGTTGGAGATCAGTTGACCATAAATATGTGAATGTATTTCTGGGTTCTCTGTTCTGTTCCCTTGATCTATGTATCTGTTTTTATGCCAGCACTGTACTGTCTTGATTACTGTAGTATTGTAATATGTTTTGAAATGAAGACATGTGATGCCCCAGCTTTGTCCTCTTTGCTCAGGATGCTTTGGTTATTCAGAGTCTTTCTGTTCCCACATGAATGTTAGGACTTTTCCCTTATTTGTTTAAAAAATGCCATTGAAATGTTGATAAGGGTTGCATTAAATTTGTGGATCACTTAAGGTAGTATGGACATTTTAACAATATAAAGCCATCTAATCCAGGAACACGTGGGATGTCTTTCCACTTATCTGTGTCTTCGTTAATTTCTTTTCTCAATGTTTTATAGTTCTTGGTGTACATGTCTTTCACTTTCTCAGTTAAATTTATTCCTATGTATTTTATTATTTGTATTGCTATTGTAAGTAGGATTGTTTTCTTGATTCTACTTAAAGTGGCTCTGAGCCTCACTGAGTTCATCTAGAAAATGTAGATATTGGATCAATGAGAACATTCTTTTCTCGCTCCAAAATAAAATCTGATCCTGAAGTCCAAACTATAAATTAACATACACAAATAGAGTTCTTTTTGTTAAATCAGGCATGAGGGCCTGCAGCTTGCCTGTTCCCCAGGGACTCGTACCCCCAGTGGCCCCTGAAGTGACTCCATGGGGCCTAACACCTAAATAATCTCTAAGGCTCTTCTGAAGGAAAAGAATGTCATTTGTGGAGCACCTACTATGTGCTAGGCCCTGGGCCAAGCAGAAGCCAAGATCTAAGGCAAAAGGTTCTCACGGCAGGAGTAGACCTGGTTGGAAGATTCCTGGTAGAAAAACAGACCTCAAGCCATTTGGGGACATGAAGCAGGAGTTCAAAAGGGGAAAGAGTACACCAGCTTTGCAATGTTGCTCTTCAGACTGCATGGGCACAGATGCGTTCTTGGCAATTGGAAAGGGCTCTTGGATTACCTCCATGTTCCAGCTGCTTTTAAAGTGTTCTTCTTTTGGAGTTTGCATGAAGTCATGCTTACCTCCTGTAGCGGCTGCTCAGCTGTCAAGAGCTCTCCAACCCTCCCGGAAGTCCTCTTGAGACAAAGGGACCTGTGGGAGGCAGAGGTGCCCAGACTCCTGTGAGTGGGTGGGAGATGGAAACAAAGAAATGGGATTTAGAGCAGGAGTATGTTCAAGTCATTCTTGGTGACGTCACTAGGAAACAGAAGCACCAGCCTAATTTTGTAGTTCAACTTCATTTCTGAGAGGCTGAGACTAATGGGCGAAATGGGGCAAAGTGAAGAGACAATGTCTTGGGGAATCAAAGTTAGTGGAAAGTTTCCACTGAAAATAGAAGATCTAAAGAGCAAAAGTATGTGAATGTTCCTCTTCAGCATTAGTAGAAAATGAGCCTGACTTTTCAGAGTCAAACAGTCCGGTGCCAGCCTACCAGTCTAGCCTTATCTCTTCTTCTCTTTGACCATCATCACCCTCTACTCAACTAGTAGGCTTTGATTCCTGAATAATTGTAATTGTTGGATTTCCCGTCTCCAAGCTTCACCTGATTCTCTCACCCTCAACCTCTACCCATGACCCTCTTTCTCCTTAGAGTTCTCTCTTCTCTGAATCCCCGAGCCACTCACACACATCGGCTTTGTTCTTCCACCACCCGATTTCAGAAAGCATCATATCTTCTTTATAGTATGGAAGTCTGTCTTCCCAACTAGATTCGAAGTGCCTCCCTTGCCTCCCTCCCCAGAAATCCAGCCAGGATGGCACAATTAGTGGAGCAAAATGATCTTCTGGTTGTTTTGTTGATTAATACAAATATATCAAGAGCCTCTGACCTAAATTCTTTATGTAACCATGAAAAAATTTCTGCTCCTTTATGTGTTTCAGTTGCCCCATCTGCAAATGATGGGGTTAGACTCAATGAAGCCTAAGAACCTTTAGGCTTGGACAGCATGTGATCCTAGAAGCCCATGCTCAAAGCAACGAAAGAGGATCAACCCAGCTTTTGCTAACCAGGCTGGGAAGGGAGGGAGAAACGAATTTACCTTAAAAGCAGAACCAAACAGTGGCTGAAGAGGGACTAAGAGGACAACTAGGGGAAGGTTTTGTGGCTAGGAACTTGTGTGAGAATTGAGGTGGGGGGACAAGACCTGCTTAGAGAACAGGCTTTTCCAGCTGTCAGTGTTTTACAAACACAAATTGCCTTGTCCTTGGTGGGAGACAAAGGGATCCTGTGAGGTCTAGTGCCCTTGGTTAACAACTGGTTGCAACACAGTAAAGGCAGAAGAACCAAGTTGAAATTCTCACCTCTCAGCCCTGGGGCACTCCTGAAAGGCTAGGACAGATTAACAACGTTCCCAGACACTGCCATCTAGTGGCAGCCCAGAGCTACTTGGGGGTAAGTGGCCCTTGCATTCTCAGATGGGAGTGGCCAACCTTTTGGAGGAATGTGGGTCATCCCATAGATGAAATATTGAGCTGATAAAGAATGAAAAAGTCCCCTGAGGGAACGAATGATGAAGAAACTAAGAGAGACTAAGACAGAAAAAGACAAAGACAATGCTAAATAAGTAAGACACAGACAGATAAAGGTATTTATGAAGCTAAGTGAACCATTCACAGAAAATTGGGGAGCATTGGATGGGAAGAATGAACACAGTCACTTACTCGGGGCCAACACCCCCATCACAGCTTTAGGAGGCTGCTGATGGAAGAAACTTCATGTAGGCCTTATGTGCTTTCTTTCCTGTGTGATCTCAATTTCTTCCCTGTCTCTTACTTTCACCTAATCTTTGTATGTCCCTTCCCTTATGGCCATTCTCTACCCAACTCCCTCCGAGCAAAAACAAAAAAATACCAAACAGCAACAAAAACTCTTGTTGGGGTTGCAGATCAGTATTAGAGCCTACAAAGGACCATTATTTTTGAAAATGGTAACACCAAAGATGTCTCCAGAGTTCTGAACACATCTACATCCAAGTATTAATGTGAAAAGTCTTTTGTCTTGTTACAGTTGTAGCCCTTCCTTGCTCCTGGGTTGCAGATCTAAATCTCCTCCTGCCTAGTGGGCATTTTTGTTTGGATGTCTTCATGGTTTTTCAAAACTTAATTCTTCCAGAGTGTTCTTCCTTCTCCTTTATCCCCACTCTCTGTTCCCATTTGTTGGTCCTTCTGTGTCAGCTGTTTTCATCCAACCAGTAATCCAGACCCTAACTGTCCTCTCCCTCCCTCTCCACACACTCCAGTTCTCCCATTAGGCACCAAGTCTTTGCAGCTCCCTCCAAAGCAATATCTCTTTAAAATACTATTTTCCCTTTCTATTCAGACTATCCTAGATCTGATCTTATAACCACCCAACTGAACCATGGAAATGACCTTGATATAGATGTCCAATTCATCCACCTTTATTTATTTTCATTCATATCTTTTTCATTTTCATTCCATCGTCTTTCACTTGTGTTACTTCAATAGCCTTTTAGCTAATCTATCTACTTTCAGACTTGTCCTACAAAGGCCTTCCTCCACACAATAGCTAGATTGATGTTTTTACCCTGAAAAACCTCACATTTCACTTCCCTGTTTTACATTCTTCCATAGGGCTATGGCTGAATGACCTCGGGTTGGGTAGGGTTCCCATATGTAATACCCAAAGCACTCTCTAAAATATAAAAGAGATTAACTGGTCTTCACCCAAATAAGAACTTTTGTGCTTCAAAGGATTCCATCAAAAAACTGAAAAGACAACCCAAGAGTGGGAGATAATTTTTGGAAATCATATATCTGTAAGGGTTTGTATCAGAACAAAAAAAATGTTACAATTCAATAATAAAAAAGACAGTCCAGTGAAAATCTGGGCAAGGATCTGAATAGACAATTCTCCAAAAAAGATGTACAAATGGCTGCTAAGGACATGAAAAAATGTTCAATATCATTAGTCATCAGAGAGATGTAAAGGAAAATGACAAGATATCATGTCACATTCACTAGGATGGCTATAATCAAAAAGAAAGATAGTATGTGTTGGCAAAGATGCAAAGAAATTGGACCCCTCCTACACTGCTGGTGGGAATGTAGAAGGGTGTAGCCTCTTTGGAAAACAGTCTAGCAGTGCCTCAAAAGTTAAACATGGAGTTATCTTATCACCCAGATATCTCACCCAGAGGTACAGACCCAAAGGAACTGAAAACATATATCTATACAAAAACTAGCACTCAGATGTTCACAGAAGTATTACTTATAAGAGCCAAAAACTATAAACAACTCAAATGTTCATCAACTGATGAATGGATAAATAAAATAGGGTACACCCATACAATGGAATGTTCTTTGGCCATGAAAAGGAAGCTGTCACAGCATAGATGAACCTCAAAAACATGATGCTAAGTGGAAGGAGCCAGTCACAAAAGACCACGTATTGTATGAGGCCATTTATAGGAAATATCTCGAATAGGCAAAGATAGATGCAAAAAGTAGACTAGCGATCGCCAGTGGGTGGAAAATGGGGAGTGACTCCTAATGAGTACAGGGCTTCTTGTTAGGGTGATGAAAATGTTCTGGAATTAGGTAGTGGTAATAGTTGCACAACCTCGTGAATTTGCTACAAACCACAGATTGTACACTCAAAATGTGTGAATTGCATGGTATATGCATTATATTTTAATGATGCTATTATCAGGAAACAAAAAAAAAATGTCCATAGCTCCCTGTTTCTCTTAGCATTACGCCCAAGGTTTGTCTTCTGAAACATCGGAGGCTTCACTTCTACATACACTTCTAGTCCCTGGCCTGCAACTGCATCACATCTGGTCACCCTAAAGCCACTTATCTCCAGGCTCCCAGCAGGCTGCGTATGATGACTCAACTGTGTCTTTGCTCCTGCTCTTCCCTCTCCTTGGAAAGTCTCCTCTCCCTTGTTTACTTGGTGAGCTGCTCCTTATTTTTGTGGAAACAACTCAACCCTCTTCTCTCCCTGATCTCCATTTCCCTAGGCCAAGATGGGTTACTCTTTCCCTCTCTCTGTCACAACTGTTCACAGCACATATCCCATCACTGTGTGTCTTAACACAGTGTGGCAATTATGCATATTAATCTGTTGTCCTTAACTAGATGTTGAATTCCTTGCAGGCAGGAAACATGTCAGATCTGCCTCTCTATACCCAGCACCTAGCACAGGGCCTGGTACACGGTAGGTTCTAGATACATATTTGTTGGTTGAATGAATGAATTTAAGTAGACTACCAGTTATTCATTCCACTTTATGTGACAATATGTTGTCACTGAACTTTATCAGAGTGATAGCCGATGACCGGAGAGCTGGCAACAAAGTCTGAATGCATGGAAGAGTGGGGTGGACCTATTTTAGGAGCAAGGAGAAGGCGGTACGCCTTGCAGGAACACTGCGGGGCAGGACCCTGGGAGACCAGAAGGCCCCCAGAGGTTTGTGGCTGGAAGGGAGGAAGCGAGGTTCACTGGGTTTGGAAGGAGAGGGAACATCAGCGCACAGGGAGGAAGGTGGGTCTCCTCTTAATCCCCTTGCCTGAAACCATTGGCCCATTGGGTGGTGAGCTCCTCAAGGGCATGGATCATGTCTGATTCTTTTCTGGAGCCCTGCGCCTAGCTCAGTGCGGCACAATATAGCTGGGAGATGAGTGGAAAAGTTTCGGTTGCCTGTCAGGGTCATGGCAAGGGAACAGCCAAGCACAATCAGATCTTGTCTTGGGCTTCCTAGAGCTGTGAGCTCTAACTCCCTGACCAGTTAACTTAACCCTAGCCAGTGAGTACTCTTCTCCTTCAGAGGAGCTGGCCAGCCTCGCTGGGCAGAGCGATACAAAACGGGGACAGCCAAACTACTGTGGCTTCAAAGGCAAAGGAAGACATTAGAATAGTTCTTGAGTCACTGCTACCACAGGCCTCTCCTGAGAGAGGCGACAACCTAGGAATCTGGCTCTCTCCACACTGCCCCAGGGATTCCCACTATGCATGCTGGTGGCATCACACAAATACCCCACTTCCTGACTTCCTAATCCTACAAAGAACCCCACCAGATTTCCAGACCAACAACCTTGAATAACCAGATAAGGCCAGCTGGCCCTTGCCCAGTCTAGCAATTTGCTCTTTTTGTGGGGGTGGGGGGGGGTGGGGATAGGGATGAACCATGAACTGAAAGGTGGCCTACGTATGCTAGATGAAGTTGAAATGCCAAACTGCCTTAGTATACTATAGAAGAAGGAAATCTGCCTCAAATCTGTAACATAGAAATCCTGCCTGAGTTTCCAGCCAGCTGGCCTGTCCTACATATTTCGAACTCGCCAGCCCCCACAAACACATGAGCCAATTCCCTAAAATATCTCCCGAGATGTTTTATATATATAAAATACAAAATACCTCGAAAGAGAGAGAGAGATTGAATATCTACATATATTCTGTTGGAAGAGAGAGAGATTGAATATCTACATATATTCTGTTTATCTGGAGAACCTTGAATGATACTCCCAGCAAAAGAAGAAACTCTCAACGAGAAAAACGTGAAATGCATCTATTTCACAATTTTGTCCCAGGGCAACTTTCTCAGACAAAGGACAGCCTCCACTGATGGCCTGTTTGTCATCTTCCAGTTTTTGATTCAAAAAAGTTGTTTCTTTGCTGAGCATAGCTCTATAGCCACTTTGGATTACGTGCACAGTCAGGGGCCTGTAAGCACAGGGGCCGGCAAACCCTGCTCTTTCTGTCCTCTCAATGGCAGAAGCGACAATTTTCCCTTTCTTTCCTGGTGTCAGCCAGAAGCTGGTCTGGAGACCCTCCCGGACCCGTCTGGGTGTGGCTCTGATTGCAAGCCAAGCAGCTCAAAGGAGAGTGAGGAGCTTTTAGGGACAGTCACTGAGCAGCCAATACACGCCCGAGGCAGACAGCGGGTTTTGCCACTTCCCCACTGGAGCTGCTTTGCCCGAACTTGAGGGCCTTGCCAATTACCAGGTTGCTGGGCAGCACACGGCAGAGAAGTGAGACAATACACTCCACAGGACTGATCAGCATCAGTGGACAAGGTGGGCGCCGAATGTAACACTTGAGCTGTGGTGATAATTAAGTAAGGCCTAGGGAAGAAGAGAAGGCTATTCTTGTTCAATCTGGGGAAAGAAAGTTCAGGAAACAAAGTTCCTTTTTTTTTTCTTTTTTTTTTTTTTGAAAGATTTTATTTATTTGAGAGAGATAGAGTACAAGAGCGAGCACAGAGGGAGAGGGAGAAGCAGGTTTCCTGCTGAGCAGAGGACCCCCCCCCTCCCCGCCCCAGCAATGCGGGGCTCAATCCCAGGACCCTGAGATCGTGACCTGAGCTGAAGGCAGACGCTTCACCGACTGAGCCGTCCAGGCGCCCTGGAAACAAAGTTCTTTTACCAGAGTCGTGACCTCTTTTCTAAAACCTAAGACGCTGAAGCATCACCAAGTTGTTTGCCTCTTTAGATCAAATACAAATACATTTTGTACGAGGCGCTTAAAACCATGATTAATTCAAATTGTTCAATTGTTCCCCTCATCCGTATTCACAGTCACGATCCTCTGCCGGCTCCAGATGTTTCTAGGAGTGGTTTGCTCTAAAGCTCACTTGACAGCGCTCCGTGGCATTCCTTTCACTGATGATTAACAGAGGACACAGGCCTGACTCACAGCTTGGCCAGAGACCGGCCCGATGAAGGCAAGCTGCACACAATCACAGCTTCCCTCCCCGTCTGGGGCCAGTTTTGTGCATTCACAGTCCTCTAAAGGGAGAAAGGGTTTCCCTTATTTCGGAGCGGGTTCCTAATCAGCTTCTCGGAGAAGGGGAGGGTCCCAAACTCAGAGCCAGACGAAATTGCACTGGTAATGCCCAAGCAGAGACTGTAAATGGGTAGTAGATCGGAGAGCACGGAATTACAAGCCGTGCTGTTTGTCTTTCTTTGCAGATGCCTGCTCCCTTGAGGAATAAAAAGGCGCTCTACTTCTTAAATTTTAATGTGCGTGTCGATCAACTGGGGATCTTGTGAAAATGCAGATTCTCATTTGGTAAGTGGTGGACCTGAAATTTGTGAATTACTACCAAGCCCCTGACGACACCTTCCGCACCTCGTCCTTGGCCCACACTTCAAGTCCAAGGTTATGAAACAAGCGTAGATCAGCAAATGGGCCCCACACCTCTAGCGTCAACCGAGACCTGTCAACGACACACAGAAATGCCTGGTCCTTCCCTCCTGCGGTTCTCAGTCTAGTAGCGAATGAGCCCGTGTGCGTGTAATGGGCTGCAAGGGAGGCAAAGAGGGCGGGGCTGTTCACAGGAGCAAATGGTCACTTCCGGCTGGGGGGGGGGGCGGCGGATACAGCATAAGCTTCGGAGAGGACACACGGCACGAAGGAGAGCTATGACTCAGGCAGACATGTAGTAAGCGCCTGTCCGATGGATGGATCTCCAAAATCAAAGACACGGAGGCCAGAGAGCAAAAGGTGCGGGCAAGAAAGAGCATGCGACTTCATTGCACTGCAAGATAGACTTTGCGAAGCAGAAAGGAAAGCAGACAAATAAGGTTGGCCACGGAGTTTAGGACCACGTTGCAGAAGATCTGGATGTCATATCATACAAAAGCATCGGGGCTTCATTCTGTAAGCAAGGGGGAAACTGATTTTTTTTTTTTTTTTAAGCTCAAATGTGACTTGAACAAAGCTGTGCCTTAGGTCCCAGTCTTGAGAAATCACTCTGGTAGTGGCAGAAAGGACAGTTTGGGAGGGCAGAGACCCTGGAAGAAGGGAGAGCAGGTGGGGGCTGTTATTTCGTTCACCATCCAGAAAGTGTTTCTTGAGTGGCTCTTCTGTTCCAACCGCTGTGCTAACCGCTCGAGCAGGGAACAGGTGCACATGCATCCTACTCCCTTGTGGCACCCACAGTAGGAGGAGATCTACAGAGAAGCACAGGGGTTAGGAGAGGAGAGCTTGGACCCTGACAAAGGCCCCGAGACTAGAGAACCTGGTATGTCATGAGATTGAGGAAAAGAGAGAACCTTGGGGCAGGGCCTTCGTAGAGGAGGCAAGGAGTTTAAACTTGGCCCTAAAGGCGGTGGGAAACCATTAAGCACAGGAGGGATTTAATGAGATATGTCTATTAGAACAACTCTTCTGTGTCCTCGCTCTGTGGAGGATGGATGGGGGTGAGGAGCAAGATTCCATGCAAGGAAGCCAGTTACGGGAATGTTTCAGCAGATCAGACGAGAGGGGGTGGAGACGTGGTCTGGATGGAGAGAGGTAAGTGGGCAGAAGTGACAACTGAGGTAAAAGCAAGAACTGGAGAAGGTGAGGAAAGACAAAGAAGAGTAGAGAGTGGAGAGTGGTACCTGCCACTGATGTAAGGAACGCAGGAGCAGTTGATTTGGAAGGGAATGAGGAAGAGAAGTTCAGGTGAAGTTCCTGTGGGACATTCAGGGAGAAATAAATAGGCAGCTCTGCACGGTACAAGATTTTGAGAGGGATGAAAATTTAGGAGTAATCAGGATAAAGATAGTGGCTGAAGCAAGCCTCCCACCTGGCCCCCAAATCCATCAGGGATGGACACTGCAATGGATGGGTTAATACAGCAGTCTAGATGCTTCCATGACTGCAGAAAAGGAGAGCAGAGTTCGGGGAGGTGAGTCACAAAGAGAGATTTTTGAGAGTGTCAGAAATGATGGCATCCGCGCAGTTGGTATGCAGCCCGTCAAAGTGAGGAACAGCTCTTGTTTCATCTGGGAAGTCTCACAGATAAGTTACGAAAAGAGGATTCAACACTTGGCAGGCAAATTGTGCAGCAGACCGCTTCTTAACAGTCTTGGGTCAGCTCTCCCTGCTCAGCTACCCGACACATTCTGGCAATGTGTAAGCTCAGAGCGTGCACACTAATTCTAGTATTAGCCTAAGCAAAATCATAATTAGGAACACCTGCTGTGGCTGGGAAAAATCTATAATACATTCCCTAAACAAATAAAAAATGACCTTTTCTCCTACGTGTTTGATTACTTACACCACTTGGCCCTTTCAGGAGCCTGGATAATTGAGTTGGCTCAATTAGATGTATGACATAAAGATGTGCATTCTAAAAAAAGACAACGCAAGGTAGGTTGCCTTATACAAGTGGTGGTCTGGGATGATACGCCAATCAGCTACATCCAAAATGTACTTTGACATTATTATGGCAGCAAATGAATGTTCTCACAGGACCTGTTGAAGTGGAACTCTCAACAAGATGAAAATAAGGAAATAAAGCCCGCGACAATATGTCTTCTCAGTCAGCACTGGAATGTTGCCTTGGGTGGCGGGGAATGCCCTCTGAACTCCATCTGATGCAGACCTTGGGATGACATCAGGCACTCGTATGGGAGAATATTTGAGTGAAACCAGGACTTGTAAAGGTATGCGGTGGTGGACGGGTGGAAAAGCAATGTCATGGAGCAGTTATTAGCCTCCAAACAGGAGGAAAGAGAACACGTCCCTAAATGACTGATTATGAGTCAGCCTGAGAGTTTCCCCCACCTGCCCATTGAAGTAGAAATGCCAAGATCTGGGACTAAAGTCTTTCTTGCCCAACTCAAGTGGAGACTTGGAATATTCCCTTCAGGGACGACATCCTACTAAGGCTTGGCTCACACAGAAGTGCAAGGATACAGGAACAAAGCCTTTTTCATGAAGATTTGAACAGGTTTCCAACAAAAAAATCTAACCTTGTGTGCCCAGGGATCGTCAGATAATCAGATCTCTATCACCCTACCTCCTTGTGTGGGCTATGAAGCAGTTATGAAAAACGGTGTTTCTATTATCTATCTTCACCTAACAAACTTACCGGGAAACACGATGACATCAAGCTATTTTCTCTCACTGTTCTGTGGATTGGCTGGCTCCACTGGGCAGCTCTTTTGCTGGTCTTATTCGGAGTCTGTTCATGCAGCTGTAGTCAGATAGCTACTGGAATCATCCAGAGGCTCAGCTGAGTCTCTGAGATGATTGGCCCTTTCTTCCTGTACCTAAAATCTCAGGGCCTCTCCACTCCACATACTCTGTCCAGCAGGGGAGCCAAACTTCTTATAGGGCTCCCTCCAAATGAGTGTTCTAACAGAGAGAGAGTAAAAACTCCCAGTGCTCTTAAAAATATGCTTGGAATAGGCAAAACTTCATTTCTGCTGGATTCTATTGATATTGTTAATCATGTGCCAAGTGTCCATTTGATTCTTTATAGATTCTAATGATTGGATTGAATTTTTCTGTTTATATACTTTTCCACCTTTTCCTTTATTTTTCGAACATACAGTTATTAGAAATTCCTTGTCTGCTAACTTATATATCTGGATCACCTGTGGGTTTGTATCTATTGTCTGCTTGGGGGTTTTGTTCTTTTTTAGGTTTTCCATCATAAGGCCTTCTCTCTTATAATTCCTAAAAAGTTTTGAATGAATGTCAACCAATTGTGTAAAAATAATTATATAGGTTCCAGATTATGTTATCTTCTCTCAGAAAGAATCCACTCTTTTCTCTGTTAAGTAGATCAAGTAATGGCAGATCACTTTTACTGAATCAGTGACTAAGCTGAATCAATCCAGTTTCAATGCTGGTAAAGCCCTTCTACTTTTCTTTTGCCCCTACTTCCAAGAAATTACTGTCCAGAACTTTCAGCTGATAATCTTTTGTGTTTAATGAAACCCTTACCATTGGTAGATCTTAAACAGTAATTCTTATCTACTCAGAACAGAGAGACTGCCCAAAACACTACTTCACTTTTTGAGGCTTTCTATTTAGCTTCTTAATCTCTAGATGCAATCAACACATGCAAATCAATAAATGTGATACATCACATTAGTAGAATGAAAGATACACATTGTATGATTATCTCAATAGTTGCAAAACTCAACACACTTTGATGAAAAAAAAAAAACTCTGAACAAACTAGGCAAAGAAGAAATTTACCTTAATGTAATAAATACAATATATGACAAACCCACAAAAAACATCATACTCAATGGTGAAAAACTGAAGACTTTCCTCTAAGATCAGAACAAGGAAAGGATGTCCACTCTTGTCACTTCTATTCAACATGGTACTGGAAGTCTTGACCAGAACAATTAGACAAGAAAAAGAAACAGAAGTCATCTAAATCAGAAAAGAAGAAAGGAAAATATCTCTGTTTTTAGATGACATGTTCTTTTACATATAAAACTTTAAAGTCACCACCAAAAAAAAAAAAAAACCATTTGCATGAAACACTGGGTGTGGTGCAAAAACAATGAATACTGTTATGCTGAAAAGAAATTAAAAAAAATTTTAAAAAACCACTTAGAACTAATAAACTATTTCAGTAAAGTACAAAGTCCATACATGAAAATAAGTTGAATTTCTATACACTAACAAGGAACTATCCAAAAAGGAAATTAAGGAAGCAATCCCACTTAAAAAAAAAATCCCACATAAGATAGCATAAAAAGGAATAAAATACTTAGGAATAAGCTTAACCAAGGGAGTGAAAAACATGTACACTGAAAACTACAAAACATTTATGGAAGAAATTAAAGAAGACACAAATAAATGGAAAGACATTCCATGTTCAAGGATCACATGATTTAATATTATTAAAATGTTCATATTGCCTGACGTTATTTACAGATTCAGTGCAATTCCTATCAAAATCCTAATGACATTTTTTTACAGAAATAGAAAGAGCAATCCTAAAATTCATATGGAAACACAAAACACCATCAATAGCCAAAGCAATCTTGAGCAAGAAGAATAAAGCTAGAGACATCACATTACCTAATTTCAAAACATATTACCCCCATGTATGCAGTAAATTGATCTTCAACAAAGGTGCCAAGAATAGACAATGGGAAGGAGAGTGTCTTCAATAAATGGTGCTGGGAAAATGGGATATTCACATGCAAAAAAAATAAAATTGGACCCTTATACGTAACAATCAACTCAAAATGGATTCGATATTTAAATGTAAGACCTGAAATTGTAAAACTAGAAGATAACCAAGGAAAAGCTTCTTGACATTGGTCTTGGCAATGATTTCTTGACTATGATATCGAAAGCATAAGCAGCAAAAGCCAAAATAGACAAATGGGACTACATTCAGCCAAAAAGCTTCTGGACAACAAAGGAAACAACAAAGTGAAAGGCAACCTACAGAATAGGAGAAAATATTTGCAAGCCATATATCTGATAAGAAGTTAACATCCCAAATATATAAGGAACTCCTACAGCTAATTACCAAAAGAAAACAAAACCAAAACAAATAACCTGATTAAAAATGGGCAAAGGACCTGAATAGACGTTTCTCTGAAGAAGACATGCAAATGGCCAACAGTTACATGAAAAATGCTCATCACTAATAATTAGAAAAATACTAATCAAAGCATCAATGAGATATCACCTCACAACTGTTAAAATGGTTATTATAAAAAAAGATGAGAACAATGTTGGTGAGGGTGTAGAAAAATCAGAACACTTGTACACTGTTGGTGGGAATGTAAATCGGTGCAGATGCTATGGGAGACTATATATAGGTTCCTCAAAAAGCTAAAAATAGAACTACCATATGACCCAGCAATCCCACTTTTGGGCATTTATTAAAAAGAATCAAAATCAAGATCTCAAAGTGATATCTGCATCCCCATGTTTATTGCAGTATTATTCACAATGGCCGTGATTTGGAAACCAACCTAAATATCCATTGATAGATGAATGGATAATGAAGATATGGTATACACATATAATGGAATATTATTCCACCTTAAACGAAGAAGGAAATCCTGATGTGTGATACTAAATAGATAAACCTAGAGGACCTCATGCTAAATGAGAGGTACTGTTTCAAAATTAATCAAATTTCTAGAGGAAAACACTGGATATGTGTCAGGTTCATTTCTTTCCTTTTCTCTTTTTACTAGGTCTTGGCCCCTCAAATCTTCCCCTAACACCACAAAAGCTGTTTTTCCTATGTCCTCCAGCAGTGACCCTCTGCCAAGCCAAAGCCCAGATTCTCAATCTCTTGCTCTGTGCCCAGAATTTGCAAATATCCCCTGGGGGTGGGGGACTCTTCTTTCAGTGGCTCAACCCTCTTTGAAATCTTGGCCCCTCCGATGATGATTGCTTTAGCAGCTTCCACTGTTTTTACACACATACATACCCAGATTTTTTAGCTGTTCTTGGCAAGACTGAAAGCAGGAGCTCGCTGAGAGATTTAAATGGAGAACTAACATGACCAACCTTGCACTTCATAAAGGTCGCTCTGGGCGCAGTGTGGAGGATGGTGGACTAGTTTGGTAGGACTGCCATAACAAAGTATCAGTCTGACTGGGTGGCTGAAACAACAAAAATTAATTTTCTCACAGTGAAGGAGGATAGAAGTCCAAAATCAAAACGTGCTTTCTTCCGAAGCCTCTCTCCTTGGTTTGTAGATGACCATCTTCTCCTTTTGTCTTCAAGTTGTCTTCCCTCTGTATTACCTGTGTCCAAATTTCCTCTTCTTATGAGGACACCAGTTACAAATTAGATTAGGGTTCACCCTAATGACCTTATTTTAACTGAATTACTTCTTTAAAGAACCTATATCCAAATAACAGTCACATTCTGAGTTACTGGGGTTTAGGACTTCAACCTACAAATTTTCTTTGGTGAGGGGATACAATTCAGTGAATAGCAGATGGCTTGTAGGGCAGCAAAAGAGGAACCAGGGAGGCCGGTGAGAAAGCTATTCCAATAATCCAGGAGAGAGAGAGAGAGAGAGAGAGAGAGAGAGATTTTGTTACTCTAGACCAAGTAATGGCAGAGGAACTGGAGCTTTAGGAGAGAGTCAGAAGATGGACTAGATAGGATCTGGTCATTAAGAATAGGATATGTTGGGACGCCTGGGTGGCTCAGTTGGTTAAGCGGCTGCCTTCGGCTCAGGTCATGATCCCAGCATCCTGGGATCGAGTCCCACATCGGGCTCCTTGCTTGGCAGGGAGCCTGCTTCTCCCTCTGCCTCTGCCTGCCACTCTGTCTGCCTGTGCTTGCTCTCGCTTCTCTCTCTATGACAAATAAATAAATAAAATCTTTAAAAAAAAAAAAAAAGAATAGGATATGTTAAGATATGGAGGGAAGAGTGAGGGATGGTACCCAATTTTTTTATTATGTTTAGTTAGCCAGCATATAGTATATCATACTATACATTATAGTGTTTAATGACCCACTAGATGTGTCTAACACTCAGTGCTCATCCCAACACACACCCTCGTTAATACCCATCACCTGGTCACCACAGACCCCACACCCTTCCCTTCTGTAACTCTTGGTTTGTTTCCTGGAGCCCAGAGTCTCTCATGGTTTGTCTCCCTCTCTGATTTCTCCCCCTTCAGATTTCCCTCCCTTTCCCTGTGGTCCTCTACGCTATTCCTTATCTTCCACATATGAGTGAAAGCATGTGATAATCATCTTTCTCTGCTTGACTTATTTCACTTTTCTAATTCAGGTATGGAGTAGAGAATATAGACATAACACAGATCAGGAAGAGTTGTCCTCTGAGATGCAGGCATAACCTCATTTCCCTCCTGCATTCTGTGATAAAGCTTAAAGCCTGGGACACTGCTCCTTGAGTGAGCTCCCCTCTGTCCATATCTGAACACCATAGCTCATAATACTCTGGGTCTGTTCTGGTCCCCATCCTGACTCCTCATCGCCTGCAATCCTGGAATGCTCAGACCTGTGCCACTGTGAGGGGGCTAGAGAGCTAGCCTCAGTTCGTAGTAGCCTAGGCTCTTCTCTCCATGACCAGTTGGTTGTCACTTCTTTATTTCATGGCACCAGTCTGCTCCTTGTTCTCCTCTATTCCAAGGATCCCTCGTGGGAGACCTCTTGGTGCTGATCACTTGCCTGAACATATGCCTGTGTTTGCATTACACCTCATCTCGATGGACGGATCCAGCTCTGCCATCTGCCACCGTCCAGTTGTGAGAATATTGCCAAACCTTGTTATTGACTTGCAGTGGTTGGCATGCCAACCTCAGAGAATGATAGCAGTGACCTGAACTAGTCCAGAAATGCTCAGGTCCCCCTTCTCAGGCTCCTCTGTCCATGTGGAGAAGATGCCCTTCTTAAAGAACGTGAGACAGGGAGACTAAGCTAACATCTCAGGTCAGGCAAAGAGCAACTGAGTAATGAGGCCGGAGTGACACAGCTTAAAGAGAGCAGGGACTCTACTGGGAGCATTCTGACCAGGACTGCATTTCTTTATCCTGTCCTGCTACATTTTTTTGGTAGCTAATCTAGAGGTCATAAACATACTTGTGGCTTGCCCATTACCCAAGCCGGCCACCTTCCTACACTATCACTCTTTAGCTGGTTTTGTCAGCTAAAGACCCTCCCTAGTCTAGCATCAAACCACTTCGCAACTCAAAACACCTTTCCCCTACATGGGAAACCAAATCAGCATGTGTTAGAAACTGCCACTTTCCCACCACTGCCTGTTCTCTTGCTTTATTTCTTTTAGTAACATACATCCCTGAAAACATGTTTTTAAAGATTTTATGTTAATTTGACCCAGAGTTTGAGAGAGAGCATAAGTAAGCAGAGCGGCAGGCAGAGGGAGAGGGAGAAGCAGACTCCCCGCTGAGTAGGGACCACATGTGAAGCTTGATCCCAGGACCCTGGGATCATGATCTGAGCCCAAGGCAGACGCTTAACCAACTGAGCCACCCAGTCGTCTCCCTGAAAACATTTTTTAAGATTTTATTTTTAAGAAATCTTTACACCCAACATGGACTTTGAACTCACAACCCTAAAATCAAGAGTCACATGCTCCACCGACTAAGCCAGCCAGGCACCCCTTTGGATCCCTGAGATCTAGCAGTAAACCTGGATCCTCAAAATAAAAACTCAACCTCCATTGCAGCTGTGTGGCCATATAACTAAATATGCATTTTGAAATAATGCCTGCAACCTTTGAACCTTTTCTTAAAAGGAAATGGCTTACAGCAACTTCTTTCAAGATATGTCTCCAAAGGCAAAGGAAACCAAAGCAAAAATGAACTTTTGGGACTTCATCAAGACCAAAAGCTTCTGCACAGCAAAGGAAACAGTGAACAAAACAAAGGGGCAACCCACAGAATGGAAGAAGATATCGCAAATGACAGTACAGACAAAGGGCTGATATCCAAGTTCTATAAAGAACTCCTCAAATCAACACACACAAAACAAATAATCATGTCAAAAAATGGGCAGAAGACACGAACAGACACTTCTCCAATGAAGACATACAAATGACTAACAGACACATGAAAAAATGTTCATCATCATTAGCCATCAGGGAGATTCAAATCAAAACCACATTGAGATATCACCTCACACCAGTTAGAATGGCCAAAATGAACAAGATAGTAAACAACATGTGTTGGAGGGGATGTGGAGAAAGGGGAACCCTCTTACACTGTTGGTGGGAATGCAAGTTGGTGCAGCCACTTTGGAAAACAGTGTGGAGATTCCTTAAGAAATTAAAAATAGAAGTTCCCTATGACTCCGAAATTGCACTACTGGGTATTTACCCCAAAGACACAGATGGAGTGAAAAGAAGGGCCATCTGTACCCCAATGTTTATAGCAGCAATGGCCACGGTCGCCAAACTGTGGAAAGAACCAAGATGCCCTTCAACAGACAAATGGATAAGGAAGATGTGGTCCATATACACTATGGAGTATTATGCCTCCATCAGAAAGGATGAATACCCAACTTTTGTAGCAACATGGACGGGACTGGAAGAGATTATGCTGAGTGAAATAAGTCAAGTATCATATGGTTTCACTTATTTGTGGAGCATAACAAATAGCATGGAGGACATGGGGAGATGGAGAGGAGAAGGGAGTTGGGGGAAATTGGAAGAGGAGGTGAACCATAAGAGACTATGGACTCTGAAAAACAATCTGAGGGGTTTGAAGTGGCGGGGGGGTGGGAGGTTGGGGTACCAGGTGGTTGGTATTATAGAGGGCACGGATTGCCATGAGCACTGGGTGTGGTGCAAAAACAATGTATCTTGGAACACTGAAAAAATAAAATAAAAATTTTTAAAAAAGGAAATGGGTTATCAGCAACCCAAGTGTTTATCCACAGATGAAGGAATAAAGAGGATGAGTTATATATCATACATATATATATATGGAGTATATATATATATATATATATATATATACACACACACACACACACATATACACACACACATACATGCATATACACAATGGAATATTACTCAGCCATTAAAAAGAATGAAATCTTGGGGCGCCTGGGTGGCTCAGTGGGTTAAAGCCTCTGCCTTCGGCTCAGGTCATGATCTCAGGGTCCTGGGATTGAGCCCCGCATCGGGCTCTCTGCTCAGCGGGGAGCCTGCTTCCTCCTCTCTCTCTGCCTGCCTCTTGCCTACTTGTGATCTCTGTCTGTCAAATGAATAAATAAAAATATTTTTTAAAAAAAATGAAATCTTGCCATTTGCAATGATGAGGATGGAACTAGACGGTATTATGCTAAGTGAAATAAGTCAGTCAGTGAAAGACAAATACCCTATAATTTCACTCATATGTAGAACTTAAGAAGTGAAACAAAGAAAAAAAGTGAAAACAACAACAACAAAAAAAAACAGACTCTTCAAGATAGAGAGCACACTTAAGGGGATGGATGAAATAGGGTGAAGAGGTGAAGAGAACAGTTATCATGAGGAGCACTGAATAAGGGATAGAATTGCTGCAACTCATTTGATACTGTATGTATGTTAATTATACTTGAATTTAAAAAAGCAATATGACTTACCTTGTGCTTTTTCTTCCCCTTTCCTAAGAGCTAAAACACAGTCATAGTGGTGATGAACCAATTTTGGTGATGCAGAGAAGGAAAATATTCTAGGGGATGATGGAACCACAAGATTTGGGTTCTCTGCTATGAACTCCTTAAGCACGGTGAGCGAGTCCCTTCCTCTGCCCAGGCCTCAGCTCCCTCTTCTCTGAAGTGAGGGTGGTTTCAGGGATTCCGCTAGCTCTAAACTCCTTTCTGTCTTGGAATGCGGCCATAGGCTGTGTGTCAGTGCCTGAACTTCTTTGTAAAGATCCACTCTCTCATGTCTCCTCTGCTGCAGCGCAAAGCATGCAGGGAAAGTCCCATGAAACCTCAAATACCTCAGCCGCGAATGTATTTCTGTTGATCCCTTTATTTTTCGTGGATTGACTGAAGCAATCATTTGGGACCTGAAGCCTAGACTGGTCACAAAGTAGAGCAGAGCAAAGGGGGAGCCATCAGGAGCAGGAAGAACTGTGGAGGAGGCGCCCTCAGGGCCCAGGCACACTCCGTCTTCACACAAGCTTCACAGAGAGGCCTGCCTGAAGAAATGCAGCCGCTACTGGGGTGAAGACTAACCCACCCGGATTCCCCAAACTGGGCCAAACAGTGGGGGCCTGGGCATTCCCAGCAACCACTGCTTGAAGAACTTTGGAGCTTAAGTCCTCGTCTCTCATCGAGTTCGCCTCCCAAGCGCGGCCCCTCTTGATGTTCCCAGAGCGGGGAGACTTCCCAGGCTCTAGGCTAGGCCGGGCGGCTTCTCTTGAGGTGCTGATTGGGACAGTGCTCGGGACTGCATCCAACTTACCAGGTATCTGGTTGGAGGCGATCAGAGAGGCCCTGACAGGGCAGACCCTGCCTGTGGTTTGGGGTTCCTTGCCGGGAAGGCTGATGAACTTTCGGTGAAGACTGCTGCATTGGCATGTCGGGTTGCTTGGGGATCAAAGGGCAGCGAGGGTGCCTTTCTTCACGTGTTTCTGTCAGTACACATGATCCCAAATGCCTGTCTTCTGCCTTGAGGGTTAGGCCGTGGGAGGTGCTCGGCTCTGGGAATCTGAGGACATAGCCTTGAGAGCACAGAGGGGTTGGAAAGAAAAGAATCAGGGGGCAGCACAGGTTGGCGTAGAAATCCTGGAGGGGCTGGGGCAGGCGCAGCGCTAGGTCAGTGGCCAAGTGAGTCTTTTGAGGGCAGTGGTGAGGGGGCCACAGAAAATTCACGTGGAAGCCCCACGGTGGCCGAATACATACAGAGGCCGGGATCACTGGCAGCCAGTTCTGGATCTTTGAGTTGCTCCATCTTTATTCATATATTAGCTGGATGACCTTGACCTCATGGGACTCAGATAGAATGACCTGGCTGAAAGTACTTTATAAAAGCAGCACAAATGTTTGGTTTTATTGCATGACTCTACTGGAGAACATAGTGAAAGCTCCACACTACAAGGTTGTCACCGACTCACCAGTCCATGTAACCAGACCCCACCCTGGTCAGGACTTGTGCTAACGCCTGTTTACCTTTTTGTGAAATTATTCCTTGCTTTGCACTGCTCTAATCTCCTCTTTTAAAATGCACACCCCAAACTCCAGGACACTCCTCCTCAAGGATGGCCCCTTAAGTGCCTCGGATCTCAGTGTGAAAGAGGTTTTGGGATCTTTCCTCTCTGATTATAGCCAGGACGAAACCACAGGAGATCTGCGGGCAGAGTGTTCAGAAAAGGGAGGTGCAAATAACCTGCTGTCCTTATGGTTAACCCCCACTGATTCTTTTTCAAATAAATCATTACTTTTATCTAAGTATTGTATGCTGATTTACAGTGGTACATCACTGTGTCTAAACCCGGCTTGTGCTACCAAAAAGGAAAAAAAAGCAAGACCTCCTTCTCTTGGTCCTCCGTCCCCACCACCTGGCCTATCTTACTTTCAGTTTTTTCACTTTTTTCCTGATATTTACTTCCATGCTGCTCAATAACATGCATGCGTTGTTGTCTTTGGATTCATTATTATTAATCTGTTGGAGTCTCACTACGGTATAGGAGGATTCAGTTTCATTACAGATCCCCTCACCCCCATTCTCCCAGTAGCTGTATCATAATCTAAAGTTTAATTAATTAATCTAAAATCTAAGCCTTTGTTAGGGTTACATGACTAGCATTCACTGATGAGCCGAGATGTAGTTAATGATTACAGTCCCGCTTTGCATAGTTTATCTGGACCTGTAGCCAAGTCTTTCCACACCTTCCAACAGTCTTGTAAAATGCCTCGCAGTCCATGGTCCACGCGGCGATGTGAGCAAAGCTTTTGCATTCTCTCTCAGGCTTGTGACTGTTGTTTGGTTTGGGTTGGGTTTTGAGGCCTTGTCTTGGTACAAAGGACCCTCCTAGAGCCTTCAGGTGTGCTCCCATGTTCTGGGCATGCTGAACAGTTGGCATCCTGTCAATTCCTGTCACCTCTCCCCTGGATGGAATCCCTGTTTTGTGAACCTCTTTCTTGGTTTATGTCCTTGTTTTGGTTGAGTATCACTTCCTGAGTAAGGGTGCCTTAGAGGTCACATTTTTGAGACTTTGCCGAGGGGAGAAGGCTTAGTTGAAAGTCATTTGCTCAGAATATTGAAGGCATTACTCCATTGTGTACAATGTTGCTGTTAAGAAGCCCACTACTTTGTATGTGACTTATCTAATTTGCTCTCAGGAAGGGTTCAGGTTCTTCAATTTACTCCTCATGTTCTGGAATCTCACAATATTCTTGTGCCAAGTTCTAGGTAGGTCCTTTAAATCTGAAAACGTGTATCTTTGGGAGCCGGGAAAAGAATTTTGCATTAGTTCATTGATCATTTTCTCCCGCCATTTTCAGTTTTCTTTCTGGAAATGTTTTTAAAGTTTTCTTTTATAAAAAAAAAAAAAAAAAAAAAAAACTTTTAGTTATTTTTGAGAGAGAGAGAGAGCGAGCATGGGCACATGGAGTTCGTGCATGCACAAGCGGGGGAGGGGCAGAGGGAAAGGGAGAGAGAATCCTAAGCAAGCTCACACTCAACAAGGAGCCCGAGTCGGGGCGTGCACTCTTTGAGATCATGACTTGAGCAGAAATCAAGAGTCAGACACTCAATGGCCTGAACCCTCCCAAAGCGCCCCTCTTTCTGGAAATTCTTATTAGTTTGATGATGGATAGGTTGGATTGTTCTACTTTTCTTTCATTTTATATTGTCCACCAAAATGTAAGCTATATAAATATGGGATTTTTGTCAGTTTGTTGCTGTTGTGGATGATGATGATGTAATGATACATTCCAAGAGCCTAGAAGAGTAACTGACACATTGTAAACACTCGAGCAATTTCAGTAAATGAAAATAAATCTTTTTGTTGAACGTTCTGTGTGATTGTCTAAACGTCATCTTCAAACCTGTTCGCTAACTTTTTTATACCATGTTTTTAATTTTCAAATGCTCATTCTTTGATTAGTCTTTCTCTTACATAATCATGTTCCTGTTTTAGTGATAAAATATCTCTTATTTCTTTGAGGATATACATTATTGTTTTGTGGACATTTTCTTCCACTCTCTAAAATGTCTCAATCCCTTTTTTCTTTGTATTGGTCTCTCTCTTTCAAGGTAAAGCTTTCTTCCCAGTGACTGGTGACCTTTGCCTAGCCATTCCTGTTTAAGAGTGAAGACTTAAAAAAAACACATTAGAATCTGTGCTGACCAAGTGGGGCTTAGTAGTGTGTGGGAAGAACTTCAGGCCTGCAATTTCGAAGTGTTTCTAGAGTCCTCTAAGTTTGTTGATATTCCTTCCAAACCCTTAAGTCTTCTTTTAGCATTTATTTGTATCTCCAGCCGATGTTGCCGCCACACTGTTCCTAAGCTCTTCTGAGTACATCATTATTGGCTGCCATTCCGTTTTCCTTTAAATAAAAAATACTTATGGCTGGGGCACCTAGGTGGCTCAGTCGGCTGAGCCTCTCATTTTTTTTTTTTAAAGATTTTATTTATTCATTTGACAGAGATCACAAATAGGCAGAGAGGCAGGCAGAGAGAGAGAGGGGAAAGCAGGCTCTCCACTGAGCAGAGAGCCTGATTCGGGGCTTGATCCCAGGACCCCCGGATCATGACCTGAGCCTAAGGCAGAGGCTTTAACTCACTGAGCCACCCAGGTGCCCCTGAGCCTCTCATTCTTGATTTTTGCTCAGGTCATGATCTCTGGATCATAGGATTGAGCCCCATTCAGGCTCTGTGATCAGCGGGGAGTCTGCTTGAGATTCTTTCTCTCTAAAAATAAATAAATAAATAAATAAATCTTTACAGTAAATGAAAATATAAATAAATGAATAAATACGTTTATGACCATTTTCTGAGTATACTTAACACAGAATGTTACATTAGTTTCTGGTGTACAGATAGTGATTCAACTTCTCTATATGCGACGTTCTATTCATCACAAGGGCAACTGCCATCTGTCACCCTGCGATACAATTATAATATCTTTGACTATATTCCCCAAGCTGTGCCTTTTTTCCCATGCTGTATTCATTCCATAACTGCCATTCCAATTTCTTTTACCCTTTCCATCTCTCGGCCCCTTCGGCCACATTTTCCTTCTCTTTCCACCTCAGAGTTTACTGAACACCTGCTGTCAGGTACTGTGCTAAGTGCATGGCGCTACGGATACAAAAATGAATAAGACAAGGTCCCTTCTTTCAAGGCCGTCGTGATCTAGGGGAAGGAGGCCACTGTGCATTCAGATGACATCAATATGTTGTCTTCCCTGCCATTATAAAGAAATATATAGGGTGGTATGTGAGCCCAGAAGAGGGGCTCAGGAAAGCCTTCCCAAAAGCAGGGTGTTTGAGCTGAACATTAAAGGGTACTGTCTTAGTGTTCTATGAAGGCTGTAACAAGTCACAACACATGTATTGGCTTAACACAACAACCACTTATTATCACCCAGCTTTGTAAGTTAGAAGTCTGGGTACGGTGTGGCTTGGCTGCTTCCTAGGCTTTGAGTCTCATAAGGTCAACACCAAGGTGTCAGCAACTGTATTCCTTTCTGGGGCTCTGGAAGTGAATCCACTTCCAAGCTCATGCAGGTTGCCAGTCAAATTTAGCTTCCTGTAATTGTGGAACCTAGGTCTTCATTTCCTTGCTGACTATCAGCCAAAGGCCAGTTTTTGCTTCTAGAAGCCACCCTCATTCCTTGTCATGGTTTCCGTGAGGCCTCCCTCTGGCAAAACTGAGTTGAGTTTGTCTCCTCATTCCAAATCTCTCTGACTTCTTTTGCCACATCTCTCTGACTCCAGCTGGAGAAAGTTCTCAGCTTTCAAGGGCTTGGGTGATTGGATTGGGCCCACTCAGATAATCCAGGATCATCTTCCATGTTTTCTGGAGTGTAACCTTAATGACATCTGCATAGTTCCTTTTACCTCATAGTCACAGGTCCCCGGGATGAGGACTCGGATATCTTGGGGGGAGCCATTCTGCCCACAGTAATTTTATTCAGGAAAAAATGAGGGAAAGAGTGCTCCGGGCAGAGGCCCCGAGAGGTGAGAAAACAACTGATTTCAGGAAGCCACAGGCAGTTCAATATAGACCGGCACTTGCATCAAAATTAGGTTGGAGGGAGAGGCAGAAGCCAAATAATCATGGCGCTTCACAATTCCAACTCTCCTGTTCTCCTCCGGGTCTTTGCCCCCCTGAGTCTTTCAGAAACACTGTATCAGAATGAACTGAATGTTTCATTTCAAGTCTTCCATATTGCCAGCTGAAACTCACTCTTCTCCCCCTCCGAATTCATCCTGGCTGATCCTCGCTCCCATCTTTCCTTCCAGTCATCTCGCTGCTCACTGTACTGGCAAGGGAGAATCTTCGCAACTGGTGCATTTGCCATCTGGACAGCCATATGCAATCCTATAAATCCCGGTCTAATTTTCCCACAACACTACTTCCGTCATGTCACTACACTGCTCAGTGGATCCTGATGGCACTTCTTGGCCTGCAGAACCCACACCAAATTCTTAAGCTGGCATTGCCAAGTCTGAGCCTACCCTGCCAGGCCAGCATTCTCACACACCCTATCCCAGGCAGCCTGGCCTCTGCTTTGCCTTCTGCCTACCATATTCACTCCCTCATGCTTTTGCTCTTTTTTTCTTCCCCTCTTTTTCTATCAGAATGTCTCATTCCCTCTCCCTTCTGTGCATCCCAAACATGCCTAGCCTTTGAGACACGGCATAAATTGCACAATCTTCATGAAACTTTCCTCAAGACAGGAGCTACTGCTAATCCTTTGTTTCTCTTCCCAACTTCCTATAGCTCCTGAGGAGAATTTGGAACATGCAGCATGTCACTAAGTTGAGGGCATGTCACTCTTCATCACAACCGTTCTTCGACTTTTGTGAAGCCATGGCATCTTTCCAATGGTTTTAGAAGCTACTTGTGGACAGGCCTTATGTCTCATTAGATTTGGGATAGAATCCTTCTCAGCCTTTATCCAAACATCAGACGTTTTGTATACACATTCGAGAAAGGAGAAAATGCACATGTATCTCTGTTCCATCTCTAAATTAAATGGTCATCTAAATCAAAACCCGGGGAGAGAAGATTTCCCATACTACCGCTTTTCAGAGAGGATTATGAAATCTTTATCTCTGGCATCAGAAATTTTTTACAAAGTTTCTCTTCATATTTAAATAGTTCTATGTCAATGAATGTGTGTCCTTATTCTTGCTTTCCCCCATGGGCCATTATTTTGTCACTTGGCCAAACATGTGGATGATTTATTGCCATTTAATCTAATTCCTGCATAGTTTTTCACCAGGCAATGAGGGGAGGAGAGAACTCCTCTTTGGAGAATCTGCCAGACTTTGCCCTAAGACATTTTGCAAATAAGATGCTGGATTTACTGCAAAATTCATTCCAACAAACAAAAGTGTATAGTAAATTCAGTTCCAAATCACAGAGTCCATAAGGTTCTCACTAGAGGGCTTTGGGAACTCAAAAACCCAAATCTTTCTTTCAATTCTAAGCAGAAAACTATTACTGGAAGTGCCGACAGTTGATAACTTGGAGACATATGGTCCTATTCTCTTTTTCCAAAATGAGAATGGCGGGCTTAGCAGTAAATTGATAGTGTAAGTAAATCTAGCACTTGAAAGAATTTAATTAAATTTCCCCCATCTTCAGTGTAAACACCAGACAGGATCTATCCTCTGGTAAGGAGAGGTAATGGAATTCCCCTATGGCAAATGGCTATTGCACTAGACTAGCTCCTGTTGAAAAGGCAGGAATGATGCTCGTGCTAGATAGCCTGTAGTCAACAGCAGATAAAGACTCTCCAATTTTGAGAGGGAAATATATCACAAAAGAACACTAACATGTCAGCTCCTTAGGAGCACCAAGCATTCATTCCTGTGAGCTCAAATACAATAGCTAATAGATTCCACAGCAAAATGAAAAGGAACCATTCTCACCAGTCTGGTAACCAACATTGCAAGTGTAGCCACAGAGTGCGGTGGTGGGTCGGGAAGAGGAGGAAATGGAAACATGGAAGGTGTAGACTTGAGTTGAAAATATTCCGGAATCATGCTAATAGTTAGGAAGCTAACAACTGCTTTGGAGTTCTAGAAACCTAAAAGGCTCATTGAATTTTTGATGACTATTTTTTTTTTCTAGGAAGAAAAATCAGTTGACCCAGAAAGCCTTTCGCCAACCCAGATGACTATGTGGTAGATAGTAGCACACCCCCCAAATCCAGTTGGGCCACTCAGCACCACGTTTTTTGCATGGAAAATGCTGGTAAAACAAAGTCGGAAACAAAACTTTCTTGCAAATGTGGACGCTTCCAACTTTATGTGGGTAGGACTTAAAACTATTTTATGAAATAGAGGGAATACAGATTAAAGAGTGGTTCATACCTCCCATCTGCCAGGAATGTCTTTGCCTTCTTCCCTCCTTGCCTCCTGTCTGCTTGAAGGAGTCCTCTTCCTCCAGAACCCAAGGGGCACTTATTCAATGAAATTTCCCAGATCTCACCCCCCATCCCCCCAGGAGTTAGCCACTGTTTCCATTGTGCTACCCCTACTGGAACCGGTCTAGATGTCCACCATTACACCGGAAAGTTCTTATCACGTCTTTGCTTGTTTGTTTCTCTTCTCTAAAGTGTAGGCTTATTGAAAGTAGGCACGAGTATTTATAACTCCCAGTGTATCTGTCACCTTAAGCTTGGGAACCAGTACAGAGTAGTCGCTCCATATGTGTTTGCCAGAAAAATGCTTTAAGTACAAGGAGTAAAGCAACAGCAATGCCAAACCCGTGTGCCTAAACAATCGTTTCACCATTTTAATCATCTTTTTATTTATTTATTTATTTGTTTATTTATTTAATTGACAGAGATCACAAGTAGGCAGAGAGGCAGGCAGAGAGAGAAAGAGAGAGGGAAGCAGGCTCCCTGCTGAGCAGAGAGCCTGATGCGGGACCCTGAGATCATGACCTGAGCCAAAGGCAGCGGCTTAACCCACTGAGCCTCCCAGGTGCCCCCATTTTAATCATCTTATTGATCAATCCCAGCCATCACCTAGCTCATTTATTTGCAGAAATGTAAGAGTGATGTTTACCTCTACTTCAGTGCTTACGAATATCTTCCCCACATTCCTCATTTTTAAAAACGTATTCTTTCTCTAATAGACTGCCAATTTCTTGAGGGCAGGTGGATGTTTCTTTTGTGCATTGTATACAATGGGCATGCAATAAACACTTGTTAATTCCTTACTTTGTGCCTATCTCTTTATAGTTGACAAGGCTCTTCACAGTCACCCAGTGAGATAAGCAAAGCATTATTCTCTTCATCCCTTCACTTGTTTTAATTAAGGAAGCTGATGATCAGAATCCACCTTCCAGTAGTGAGCAAGACTCAGAGCTAAAAGGCCTCTTGCTTCTTATACTGAGACCTTTTGCTCTGCCTTCTTCTTCCTGTTTGGAAGCTTCTCTCTGCAGGTATTGCCTCTTTCAAAAAAAAAAAATTTTTTTTTTTTTTTATTTTAGAGAGAGAGAGAGCGTGAGCCCTCACAAGTGGCAGGGGCAACAGGGAAGAGGGAGAAAGAATCCAAAGCAGACTCCAAGCTCAGCGTGGAGCCCAAGACAGGCCTCAATCTCACAACCTGGAGACCCTAACGTGAGCGGAAACCAAGAGTGGGATGCTTAATGGACCGAGCTATCCATGCACGCCAGGTGTTGCCTTTTTGGACCATTGTCCTCATTGGCTTCATTGATGTAAAGCACTTAATTGAATGGGTTTGGGAATTGGGGGGGATTTGAGGTGTTTTGTTTTACTAACTTCAGCTTCTATTAGCTTGCAATATAACATAAAGGAAGCCTAGCACACTGTTCTATATCTTTTTGGTGAAGCAGCTACAATATCCATTCTAAGAAAGCTTCTCAGGGGTGCCTGGGTGGCTCAGTGGGTTAAAGCCTCTGCCTTCGGCTCAGGTCAGGATCTCAAGGTCCTAGGATCGGGCCCCACATTGGGTTTTCTGCTCAGCAGGAGCCTGCTTCCCCCTCTCTCTGCCTACTGTGGTCTCTGTCTGTCAAATAAATAAAGATATTTTTAAAAAAAAGAAAACTTCTCAACTCGAAATTGAACATTACATTTTTTTTACTCTTTTAAAATGAGATATAATTGACATGTAACAGTATATTCATTTCAGGTGTGCAACATAATGATTCAATATCTGTATATATTGCAAAATATCATTAAATGTTTTGACAGTGAGTAGTAGCAGCTGCCAGGCTTAATTGTCAAAAGGATATCTTTCAAGGCGGCCTTTAGTAATGTTTGACTGTCTTTTGTTTTCTGGACCTAGGACAAAGAATGTAATCTTTCTCTGGAGTCAGCCCAGAACCTAAATCAACTTATATCAAAATCCACATTGGCTTAGTGGTCAGTCAATCACACAATCGATGTAAAAAAGCAGTACTGTGCATTTTATACCATGCATTATATTTCTTCAGTGTCCATTCAAGTACATTTAAGTATTTGGCTGTCCATCAAGGCTGAGAGGAGAGGTGAGCTAACCATTTTTATCCCCAGGCGAAAGATAAGAAAACAGTCCCAAATGATTAATTACCTAGGGTTGGATAGTTACTAATTCCTTGGCTGTGAAAAAATTTGAGAAGCCTGGAGTCTATTTACAAGAATTTTTAGGGGCATCTGGGTGGATCTTGACTAAGTGTCTGACTCTTGATTTTGGCTCAGGTCACGATCTCAAGGTCACAAGATCGAGCCCCGCAATGGGCTCCACGCCCAGCTGCTTCAGATTCTCTCCCCATCTCCTTCTGCTCCTTCCCCTCTTGCTTGTGATCTCTCTTCATCCCTCGCTCTCTCAAATAAATCAATTAATTAAATAAAAGAAATTTTATCAGCAACCAAGGTAAATATGCACTGTGAGTCAAAAAACCTGAAGCCCAGTCAAACCAACTGCCCACACCACAAAAGAGGGAAGACCCTTTTGTAGCTAACTGGCATATCAGAAAGGGCTTTGGTTGAGGGAGAAGTATCACATAAATGAAACTTCAATTTTATTACATTAGTCTCTGGCAGGCAGGTATGGAAGGAGCGATGTGCTGGTTCAAATGGTGCGGCAACACCAAAAAAGAGAAAGTAAATTGTACTAACGTTTCATACCTTGTTCACCATGCAGGAACTTCTCAAACACACTACAGAAAAGGCTTTTTTGGGGATCCTTGGCAAACTTGAAGGAAGATCCTGATTTGTACTGATATGCCACTTGACTTTTCTGAACCACCATTTTTTTCATCTAAGGGAAATCTTGGCTGTCACCTTGGCTCACCTCTCCTCTCAGCCTTGATGGACAGCCAAGATCTATAGAGGGTCGTGCGCAAGTTAGCCAACTCAGCCTCTAGCGTGCATTGCACAGAGGACGGGCCATTTAGGAGTGAACTGAAAGGAGTTACTTGTCCCCAAAATGTAATGACAACGAGCAGTTGGGTATAACTGTTGGGGCACCTGGGTGGCTCAGTGGGTTAAGAGTCTGACTCTTGATCTCAGCTCAGGTCTTGATCTTAGGGTTGGGAGTTCAAGCCTCCATGCCGGCTGGGGAGCCTCCTTAAAAAATACAAAGACGTAGGTATCTATGAATAACATAGCTGATATTTCTAACTAAACAAAGAGTGAAATATTAAGTATGCAGAAAAGTGTTATTGTCTTTCAAAGTGTGCCCCTTGGGAGAATATCCACTTATTCTTGTGATGCTCAAACTACTTCTAGGAATGAGAACTGCCTTCTGAGTCAATTATAGGGCCCTCAAGAAAATTAATCTCATTTCTTAATTGTCACACTTCATTCTTTTTAAGATTTATTTATTTGAGAGAGCACACATGTGTTAGAGGATGAGCAGAGGGAGAAGAATCTTCCAGCAGACTCCCCACCAAGTGCGGAGCCGGAAGTGGGGGCTCAATCCCTCCACCCATGAGATCATGACCCGAGCCAAAACCAAGAGTCAGACGCTCAACTGACTAAGCCACTCAGGTGCCCCATACTTCATTTTCAACTCAGAATGTATGGCCAAGCTGTATCACTTGTCTTATTCATGTAACTTGCCTCTAACTGGCACGTGGCTATTCCCAAAGCTGCCATCTATTCTCCAATGACCAGGGTCTATTCTAACTGAGTAAACGTGGACATGTGCCACAGGCTATGAAAGCAGTTATCAAGTGTCTTCAAAAGAATCTTTCAAGGATATTATTTAAAAGAGACTACACACGTGTAAATTCTGGCATATTTCTTTTTCACTGTTATCGCTTCATATGAGCAGCATACAGGTATTTGGAGAAGAGTAATTGGCGTTGAAGCTGAGGCAAACATCGTAGCCTGGTTTTGTTGTTGGAATGGTGTCACTGTCCCTAATAAGCTCTGTCTTGACCTCAGTCCTTGGGGCTTTCTTAAGTCCTGGAGGCTTTTTTGGGGATCCTTGGCAAAACATCTGGAGGCAGATGTTTTCTAAATGTTCGTGGAACCGTTCTACTCCTTACTTTGAGCTTTAAGAACATGGACAGTGTCCCACACAAACCTGGCCCCCACAAAGAACCCAGCATAGTGCCTCACACTGAGTAGAATCATAGACTCATAGGCTGCTCGAGCCAAAGAGAGCTTTAGAGATTGAAACTCAGAGATGGGAAGTGAGGAACCCAGGTTGCATACTTAGTCTGCTGTAGCCAGCACACCTCATTTGAATGAATAAACCAAGTTCTCCTAGTTGCTTATTATCTGAATGAAGTGGAACATCTCATACAGGTTGGCACTCTTGTTTCTATAACCTCCTCTGACCCCTGATTTGCTGTCACAAATATGTTATATTTTGGTATAAAGGTACCAGTCTAAAACCCTGCCACTCATTTCCTAGCATGATACTTTTGTTGATGTATGGGCAAAAGTTGGCAGAATTTCTGTTATAATCTCTGGTACTCAGTGTCTAATACTTAACTAAAAAACCTATTATTTATAAGAATACAAAAACCTAATCTCACTTCCTTCAAAGAATAACATCAGTAGATATTAATGACATATTTGTTTGGATCCATATAAGCAGATTGAACACTAATCATGTAGTTCGTTTGCCTTCAGCTCAAATAGAACAGTAAGTAAATATTGTCTAGTTAGCAGTAACACCCAAAATATGACATTGTGTTCAACCTCAATGTTGGTTTAAATGATGCGATTATGTGATGTGATTATACTATGATTCTATTAGGCAAAAGTTCAAACAGATGAACTAAATTTTAATATTTAATAAACTGCTGCACTAAAGTACAAATTAGCTTGTTGTTTGGGATCACCTTTCAATCCATAAAAATATCATTTCTAAATTATAAAACTATCGACTGCCACAGATCTTCCACACCCTTTTTCTCTTAACTCTTGGAAATAGGCTGTGGTTTAGTAAGGAAGAGCCTTTGGAGATCATCAGTTCCAAGCAGTGACTCTGAATTGGATTCCCCACCTGGAGCTAAAAGGCTAAGTCTCCTGGTTTTCTCTATATTGTTCTCTTACCTGCTCTCATCTTGCTGACCCCAAGGAAAATTCCATGAGTGCATGAAAATAAAAGTCCCTTTTATAATGTAAACATTTCAGTCCTTCTTAAAATGTCCCTTTTATAAAGTAAACAAATCGCTGGAGGAATTGGATCCTGGGAATTCATTTTGGGAAGACAGACACTGATTAAAAATGAACTTGTAGGGGCGCCTGGGTGGCTCAGTGGGTTAAGCTGCTGCCTTCAGCTCAGGTCATGATCCCAGGGTCCTGGGTTCAAGCCCCACATTGGACTCTCTGCTCAGCAGGGAGCCTGCTTCTTCCTTCCTCTCTCTCTCTCTGCCTGACTCTCTGCCTACTTCTGATCTCTGTCAAATAAATAAATAAAATCTTTTTTAAAAAATGAACTTGGAGATATTCAGATCTGGCCATTAATGACCTGGAAGGGTCCCATGATAGAGGCATTAAAATGGAAAGACAAAACAAAATGGGGTACAAAGCGGTGTGTACAGTGTAATAATATATACAGATATGACTTGCTTTTCGAAAGGTAGCAACACGTCCCTTCACTTTTATGGAAGGCATAAGTTGATGCCTGTTTTTGCTAACTGAAAGAAATCTGCAGCAGATTTTCACTTTTAGGGGAAAAGGAGGAAAGCAAGGACAGGGTTGAGTGTTGGGTTTGGAGTGAGCTCTTAGAGAGGCACCTGGCACCCTGGGGAGCAGAGAGAGAGGCACCTCGTGTCCCCTGTCCTGCAACTACCCTCAGCATCTCAGCCTCCAGTCACCAGGGCTTCCAACTGTGTGTGCTTTATCTTGGTTTATTTTGTCCATCCATTAGCAAGACGCCTACTAAGGTACCAGAAAAACCTAAGAGAGGTGGTATTTTTGGATCTGGGAATGCTCAAAATTTTTTCCATATAATGAATGGCAATTGCTTCTAAGCTTTCTGCCATTTCTGCTTACCAAAGGCTTCATAGGGATGTTCTACTTTTGGATAGTGGGGGAAACCAGTATATCTTACATGGGGTACAGTTGATATGGTGTGATAAGAATGGTACTTTATGGGGTGCCTGTGTGGCTCAGTGTTTAAGCATCTGCCTTTGGCTTGGATCGTTGTCCCCAGTTTGAGCCCCACATGGGGCTCCCTACTCGGCGGGAAGCCCGCTTCTTCCTCTCCCTGTCGCCCTGGTTGTGTTCCCTTTTTTGTTGTGTAGCTCTCTGTAAAATAAATAAATAAATTCTTAAAAAAAAAAAAAAAAAAAAAGGATGGTACTTCATCTCTGAGGTCTTCCCAAATCCCACAACCCCAGTCTAATCATGAGAAAAACATCAGGCAGATCCCACTGAAGGACATTCTACAAATACCTGACCAGCACTCCTCGAAACTTCCGATGTCAACAAAAACAGAGAAAGTGTGAGAAAATGTCACAGCTAAGCAGAGCCTAAAAAAATATGACAACTAAATGTAATGTGATAACTAATAGATGAGACCTCAGATGGACAGCAAAAAGGCATTACGTAATAGCTAAGGAGATCTGAATAAAGTATGGATTTCCATTACTATTAATGAAGCAATATTGATTAATTCATTATAACAAATGTACCATACTAACGTAAGATGTTAATCATAGGGAAAACTGCCTGTGGGTCATATGGGAACTCTGTACTAACTTCACAATTTTTCTGTAAATCTCAATCAAAGGTAAAATAAAAGTTTATTGAAAAATATGTAACTGTAGTAACCTCTGGGTAGTAGGATTTTAGGTAAACTTTAAGTCCTTCCTTTTCACAGTTTATAGTTTTCTACAATTTGCGTGTATTGCATTAGTAATAAGGAAAAAATTTATTTGTAAAAGTATGTGAATGTGTTTTTATTCATCACAATAACGTCTGCATACATTTATTTTTTTCAAGATTTTATTTAGTTTTTTGACACACATTGAGAGAGAGCATAAGCAGGGGATAGTGGCAGAGGGAGAGGGAGAAGCAGGCTCCCTGCTGAACAGGGAATCTGGGGCAGGGCTCGATCCAAGGACTCTGGGATCATGACCTGAGCCAAAAGCAGACACTGAACCAAATGAGCTGCCCAGGTGTCGCACAACAGCATACATTTAAGACATCATATATATGTCCCAGATCTACTTACTGCATGGGATGCTTGCTGTTTACATTGATTTGCAAGCCCTTAAATGATCCACAGCCCGTAGTTTGGAAATTTTGACTTTAACCTTAGATGAATCTGGAACTCTGTGCTTAGTCCAGTCTTTCCTGATCACTGTGGAAGGAGGCTGAACTTCCAGGCTGTCTGAAAGCTTTTTGGAATCCCCCTTTTTACTCTCTGCTATCTTTTCCTAAGCCAGATGCACTCCCAATCAATGTCATTCATTAATGGAAGAAGAGGATAAGAGGTGGGGAAACTGAGTCATACTGTCCCTGTACATTATGAATAGTGGAACTCAGTTCACACTCAAAAGACATTTTCCTAATCTTAATATGAAATGTTCACCTTTTCTGACACCCAAAAATGTCCTAAAAAGATTTACTTTTCAGGATGCCGGTGTGGTTAAGCATCTGCCTTCTGCTCAAGTCATGATTCCAGGGTTCTGGAATCAAGTTTCGCTCGGGCTCCTTGCTCAGCGGGGAGCCTGCTTCTCCCCCTGCCCGCTGCTCCCCCTGCTTGTGCTCACTCTCTTTCTCTCTCTCTGACAAATGAATTTTTAAAAATCTTTTAAAAATTCACTTTTCAAACTAAATTCTCCTTATTTACATATATTTAATTTTAGTTTGAAAATTTACGTAAAAGATAGAGAAGGCGAAAACAAAAGGTTTTATTTCCTATTAGGTAGCTGGCACACCATTTTTCAAAAAATTTATTTATTTGACAGACAGATCACAAGTAGGCAGAGAGGCAGGCAGAGAGAGAGGGGGAAGCAGGCTCCCCAGTGAGTAGAGAGCCCGATGCGGGGCTCGATCCCAGGACCCTGGGATTATGACCTGAGCCAAAGGCAGAGGCTTTAACCCACTGAGCCACCCAGGCGCCCTGGCCCACCATTTTTGATGAATACAAGTTTCCTCCCTTCCCTTCCTCTTTGTCATCAGGTCCATAGCTCTTGTATTTTTTATACAACTTCACTTGCCCTCAGATGTCATCTTACATGTCCAAAAATTCATCCTCCCAACACATAAACAAAGGATAAATCTCATTTTAATGCATTAAAACTTTTTATGTAATACTTCCTAGGTGCTGCAGATATAGGGCCTGGCACGAAGTACCGGTGAGTAAATATTTGCTGAATTTAATGAACAAGGTTCCTGTCATCAGGGAGTTTACACAATAGTGGCACAAACAGACAATCAAAATCCAGTGTGTAAGGACAGTGTTCTACGGGAGCACAGAGGAGGTGGGGCCTTACCTTCCCTGAAGCACGCAAGGGTGGCAGCCTGAAAGCGAAGGCATTTAAGCTAAAATCTAGGTGGAAGAATTTGGCAGAGGGCACACTACAGAGGCAAAAATGCTCATGGTATATTTGAGGAATTATTTATACAGAGAGGGAGCTCCTGTTGAGAATTCACAAGTGAACAATGTTTTAAAGTCAGCTTGGAGCCAAAGTAAGGAGATCCTTAAATGCCCCGTTGGAAAGTGCATATTTCATCTTGGAGGCAATGGTGCACCAATGAGTATGGCATGGACTGATGTCTACAAAGGAGTTTTTTAGAGCAGTATTCTAGAACTCTTGGGCTGACCTGAAAGAGCCAATGTTAAGGGTGGAGAGGGGAATTAGGAGGCAGTTGTATTGTGAGGTGATTTGGACCTGAACTAAGATATTGAGACTGAGAATGGGAAGAAATGGTGACCAATGGATACAGGAAAGAGTCATAAGGAAGAATTCAGTAGAATTTGGTGGCCTGACCAAGTGCTTCATCGTTTCATTTGACTTGCCTTGGTTCTTAAACCAGCCCTTGTATCAGAACCTCCTGGTGGGCTTATTAAAACCCAGATTACTAGGCCCAACCACTGAATTTCTGGTTCAGTAGATCTTTGATGCGACCCGAGACTGCATTTCTAACAAGTTCCCAGGTGATACCAATGCTTCTGCTCTGGGGACCAAACTCTGGAAGCACTGGAGTCTAGACTATGTTATATCCTTTCCAGAAAATAGACCATTAGAATCGTAGTTTGGTCTTTTTAACACATGGTGGTGGAACAACTAGTTAGCCACATGCAAAAGACATGGAGCTTGATTCCAGGACCCTGGGATTATGGCCTGAGCTGAAGGCTGATGCTTAACCAACTGAGCCACCGAGGCACTGCATGTATGTGGTTTTTAAAGCAATGTCTATAGCCAACGTGGGCTCCAACTCATGACCCAGAGATCAAGTCACATGCTCTACCGACTGAGCCAGCCAGGTGCCCTTCTTTGTTTTTTCTTTTAATCTCCAGCACTTACCCTTCTTGTGTTTTCTATCACAGTAAATGGTACCACTGTCCACCAGTTATGAAAAATAGAACTTCGGGTATCATCCTCAACCCCTTCTTCATTCCAGCTCCCTATAACCAAACAACTACCATCCTGCCAATTCTACCTCCTTAGTATTTCTTATATTTGTCCCATTTTATGTTTTCTCTAGAGTATCATGAGATTGGAGAAACATCTGTGTGACATCTCATTCCTAAACTCTGTAATAGCCTCTAAAATGGTTTATAAGTCTGTAACCCTTCCTTCATGCTTCCACCAGTGCCACGAAGCAAGTCTGTTTAAAGCAACTCTGACTATATCTTTCTGCTGATTTCGGTGACTCCCTATCAAGAAAAGCGCAAACTCATATGCAGAGAATAGAAGGTCTTCTGTAATCTTATCTCTGCTGTGATATCTTGTCATTTTGATCTGCATTTCCCTGATGACTGATGATGCTGAACATCTTTCCATGTGCTTATTGGCCATTTGTAGATCTTCATTGGAGAAACGTCTATTTAGATCCTTTTCCCATTTTAAATTGGTTATTGGTCTTTTTATTATTGAGTTGTAAGTGTTCTTTATATATTCTAGATGCAAATTTCTTTTTTTTTAATTTTTAATTTTTTAAATAAACATATAATGTATTTTTATCCCCAGGGGTACAGGTCTGTGAATTGCCAGGTTTACACACTTCACAGCACTCACCACAGCACACACCCACCCCAATGTCCATAATCCCACCCCCTTCTCCCAAACCCCCTCCCCCCAGCAACCCTCAGTTTGTTCTGTGAGATTAAGAGTCTCTTATGGTTTGTCTCCCTCCCGATCCCATCTTGTTTCATTTATTCTTCTCCTACCCCCCAAACCCCCCACGTTGCATGTCCACTTCCTCATATCAGGGAGATCATATGATAGTTGTCTTTCTCCAGTTGACTTATTTCGCTAAGCATGATACCCTCTAGTTCCATCCACATCGTTGCAAATGGCAAGATTTCATTTCTTTTGATGGCTGCATAGTATTCCATTGTGTATATATACCACATCTTCTTTATCCATTCATCTGTTGACGGACATCTAGGTTCTTTCCATAGTTTGGCTATTGTGGACATTGCTGCTATAAATACTTGGGTGCATGTGTCCCTTCAGATCACTACGTTTGTATCTTTAGGGTAAATACCCAGTAGTGCAATTGTTGGATCCTAGGGTAGCTCTCTTTTCAACTTTTTGAGGAACCTCCATGCTGTTTTCCAGAGTGGCTGCACCAGCTTTCATTCCCACCAACAGTGTAGGAGGGTTCCCCTTTCTCTGTAGATGCAAATTTCTTAACAGACCTGTGATTGGTGAATATGATCTCTCGTTCTCTGGGTTGTCTTTCACTTTCTTGACAGTGTCTTTGGAAGCACAGAAGTTTTTAAGTTTGACTAAGTTAAATGTATCCACTTCTTATTTGGTTGCTTGTGCTTTTGGTGTCATATCTAAGAGTTCTTGGCCAAGTCCAATGTCATGGAGATTTACCTTCTATTTTCTTCTAAGAGTTTTACATGTTTAGGTCTTAGATTTAGGTCTTTGACCCATTTTCAGTATATATATATATGTACATATATATATATATATATATGTGTGTGTGTGTATATATATATATAGAGAGAGAGAATATATACTGAATGAAATTGGACCCATACTTCAGATATATAATCTATATATATAGATTATATATATATTATATATATAGCTCACTACAGAGTCTGCTTCTCCCTCTGCCCCTCCCCCGACTTATGCACGCTCTATCAAATAAATAAAATAAAAAAAAACCCACAAGGATATGCTGAATCTCAAATATAGTAAGATTGAGATGCCCTTGTAAAATGATTTATTATTCTGACTTTTAGGGAACTGGTTCACAGGAGTGGGCTCACCCCTCTACCCTTACCTTCAAACTTCTAATCCCTCAGCTTTCCACGTGACACAAAACAGAGCTCCAGACCATTCAAAGCTGGAGGTCAAACTACTCCTTGAGTCTGGGTGATCTCCCCAAGGTGCCCACTTTGAGCAGCAGCAACCCACCCTCTCACCCACTGACTCTGTTCAAGCAACAAGAAAGTGTGTGGTGTCTTCTTTGTTTAAATCCAGGAAGTGGATTTTGCTTTTATTGTTTTAAAAATTTTGAAAATAAGAAAAAAGAATCAAAAGGGGAGGGGGTGTTTCTAGCTTAATCTTTTGCTGCCACCTAGTGCTAGAATTCAGTGTATTCAGCGAGCTGTTCCAGATTTTAAAAAATTGACAGGGTTTATGCACTGCTACAGTTTCAAAAGAGACAATAACAGTGATCTATTTTAGCGAACAATATCTATCTTGATTAATTTTTCACATTATTTCTCACATTTTTCAAGATTTTATTTTTGAGTAATCTCTACACCCTATGTGGGGCTTGAACTCGCAACCCTGAGGTCGAGTCCCCTGCTCCACCGACTGAGCCAGCCGAGTGGTCTATTACTCCTATTTAAATACCAGCCTTTACCAGCATTCAGACACCAGTCCTTTGAACCGGCTGAGAATTCAATTTTAAGGCAATTCCTTTCTAGCCTCAACTTTGGTTACCGGCTGGGGGAATTCCTGAGAACACATGGAGGTCCAAGTAGGTCAGAGTATCACTTTCGGTAAGCTGTGAAGTGCTTGGGATAAATTCCCCTTGGAAGCTGAGTCAGATGGGACTGGAGTCTATAATGTTCTCATAACCATACTTTACAACTTTGGAAGAATCTTCAATTTCACATTAAGCATTCATACGCAATAGCTAAAATTTAGCCTGGCATGTGATTATCACAAATTACCATTTATAAAGAAGAATAAAATAGTAAATGGAGGAGGGGAAGAATGACTTTTTTCCCCAGCTTTATCGAGTTGCAATTGACATATGACGTTGTGTAAGTGTGAAGTGTACAATGTGATGATTTCATACGTGTGTATTTTGGGAAGTGATTACCACAATAAGTTAGTTAATGCCCCCTTCACCTCACATAGTTACCTTATTTGTTTGTGTGTGTGCGTGTGAGTGTGCGTGGTGAGAACTTTTAAGACCTACTCTCTTCGCAACTGTCAAGGTTACGATACAGTACTGTGAACTATAGTCACTCTTCTGTACGTGACATCCCCAGAACTTAATCATCCTCTAACCGGAAGTTTAACTCCTCCTCCCATCCCCCCCAACCCTGTGCCCCTGCCAACCACCAGTCTGTTCTCTGTTTCTATCCGTTTGGGTTCTTCCTGTTTTTTTCAGATACCACATATACGTGATACCACACCATATTTGTTTTTCTCTGTCTGACTTATTTCACTTAGCATAAGGTCCTCTAGTTTCATGCATATTGTCGCAAATGGCAGAATTTCCTCTTTCGAATGGCTGAATGATATCTTATATATATCTCCATGCCTCGGCTATTGTAAATAATGTAGCAGTGAGCATGGGGGGTGCAGATACTTCTTCAAGATAGTGACAAAAATTTCCTTTGGTTATAAACCCAGAAGCTGAATTGTAGAATCAACTGGTAGTTCTATTTTAAATTTTTTGAGGAACCATGCTGGGCTATGCCAGTTTCCATTCCCAACAACAGTGCACTAGGTTTCTCTTCCTCCACATCATCACCACCACTTGTCATCCCTTGTCGTTTTGCTAATGGCCAAAGAATGACTTCTGATGGTCTGCAGTAATTTGGAGAAAACAGGCATATTTGCATACACATCATTAAAAACAGGGTTTGAACTATTGTGTGGTAATAAATCCCATGGGCAGGAGAAGCATTCAAGAGGATGACATTTGTGTTTGGAAGTGCCAGAGATACAGAGGCCAAGTACGAAATTAAAAATGTAAGGTTTGTGAAGATGAAAGTTCCAGTTCTCTGCTTGGATCTGTATCTGCTAGCTGTGTGATCTTAGGAAAGTTACTTACCTTCCCTGAGCCTAGTTTCCTCCTCTCTACACTAGGGATGATGATACTAGTACTCGCCATGAGTTACTGAAGTGTTCCACCAACTTCCTGACATCTAGCAAGCTCCCAGTGAATAATAACTGCTCTTTGTAATAACAGAATTAAAGATAATTAAGCTTACCCCTTGCCTCCTCCCATAGAGTTAAATACAGTTCCAGGGGCAAGAGAAGGAGGTTCCCTGTCGTAAATGCTCCAAGGCATTTTGGAAGGTGATCGTGACAACCTCAGCTTCAGCAGCAGGTGCAACAGATCCAAGGTCAAGGGGTTCCTGGTGGGTCATGGAGGCCTGTTCTTGGAGAGGATATGAAATCAGTTGGAACAACCAGACTTGCTCAAGGTTAGAGAAACAGGAGAACAAAGCCCAAATTCTTTAACACTGTCTCATCGCCCATCACTGCTTTATACTCCAGAGAAACAGAACTGCTTGCTGTGAAACAAGGTGGCAAACATCCCCGGGGCTCCGGGCTTGGACTGACCTGAGTCTGAACTCAAGCTCAGCCACTGATAATCTGTGCCACTTTGTATAAATTACCTAACTGCTCTGAGCCTTACTCCCTTCGTTGTACAACTGGGCTCGGGTCGTGGTCCTGGGGTTCTGGGATGGAGCCCTGTATCGGGCTCCCTGCTCAGTGGGGAGTCTGCTTCTCCCTCTGCCTACCCCTCCCTGTGCTCATGCACTCTCTCTCTCTCTCTCTCTCAAATAAATAAAATCTTTTCAATAAAATGGTATGTGTAAGCCACAATGCCTGTCATAGAGTCAGCCACCTATAAATCATTAGTATACCATGAAATCCTCCTGCTTGCCACTACATCAAATATGGCCTTGATATTTGAACCGGCTTGGTAGGTTCGAATGAATTGTCATAATCTGAGAAGCGTGTCTTCCCCGTCTTTAGCTTTCTAAAGTTCAAACCTGACCATAACCACCATTTATTAAACACATACCATAAACCAGACATTTAGGCACTTTTTCTTAATCTTTGCAACACCTAAATAAGGCAGATGCTCTTTCCCCCTTTACACATGACAAAAGGGAGACTCAGAGAAGGTTAAGTAACTTTCCCCAGGTCCTATAAGCAGTATGGTCAATATTTGAATCTGGGCCTGGGTGCCGGATGCACTGCTTTTGCTCGGTGTCATACCGCCCGACCTTTACACAATCACGTTCTGTGACTTCCTACAGCCTGCAGGGGAAAGGTCAAGCCGCTCAACTTACCATACAAGGATTTTCTTTATCTGGCTCTAGCCCCTACTGACCCCTCTGACCTCCTTACCTATAGCCCAATCGCCTCCTCAAAAAGAAAAAAAAAAAAAAAAACCTTCCCCGATGCCCTTCCTGGGTCTCCCAGAGTACCCTGGCCATATCTCTATCGTGACACTTGTCACACTGTAATGCAAATAATTTAATTCGATGAACTCTTCGAAAGGCCATGAACTCCTTAAGGCACCGTGTCTTACCTGTCTTCCTATTCCCACTATGCGGCAAAGTGCTTGGCACAGAGTAGGAGTTTAATCAATGGGGCGTTGAATGAGTAAATACATGAATGAGTGGATAAACTGGTGAATACTGAGCAGGGAAGGCCCAAATATGAAGCCCCACCACTTTTTAGGACAGTGATGCTTAAGGTAGGGTCCCTGAACCAGCAACAGCAGCAGCATCCAGGAACTTAACATCTGGGATCTTAGAAATGCAAATTATTGGCCCTTGCCCCAGCATCTAAAACCCCAGGAATAGGGCCCCACCCACCTGTTAGTTACCAACACCTCCCAGTTACCTTCAAACGGATGTAAATTTAGAGTAGGTTTATATAACGGATTTAAAGTGCCGATAGACATGCATATATAAACAAGGAAAATATTATGGTTATTATTAATACTAATTCCTTAAATTTATTTGGTTCTTTTTTGGGAAGATTTTTTTTTATTTATTGGCCAGAGAGAGAGAGAGCACGCGCGCAAAGCAGGGGGGAATGGCAGGCAGAGGAAGAAGCAGGCTCCCCACCAAGTAAGGGGCCACATGTGGGACTCGATCCTAGGACCTGGGATCATGACCTCATCTGAAGGGAGATGCTTAACTGACCGAGCCACCCAGGTGTCCCCCTCAAACTTATTTGGCTCTTAATAGATTACAAAATACTTTCCTATATTTGAAAAAAAAGATGAGCTAGGGAGAATAATAAAGGGGTTCAGATTGCTGTGTTAGACTCTTACTTTAGTAGGCTCCTGAGTTCTTAGAGAGAGAACTTTCTCAGCTGTCCCAACTGGAAAACACGAGTTTTGTGCCCTCTAGAAGCCTTTCCCTGGCCAGGCTGGGGCAGTGGCTTCTGTGGTAAGCAGCCCTTTCCATGAAATCCCACTGGATGGATGAAGGAGTCCAGGTGGACAAGGTTGAATATGATGACATCATTGTTGGGGCTGTAGGAAAGCTAGAGCTGGGGAGACTGATAGGCAGAACCAGCAGCTGGTATAGCTGGAGGCCGGATTTGGAAAGGAAGATCGGCATTCAGAGGGTAGAAGGAGCTGGGAAGAACCCAGAACAATCTGTACAGAGAGGCCAACCTAAAGCACTGAAATAAGAGATGCCTTGTCGAAGACTTCTGTAGGCAAAGACCCAGGACACTACTGACTCAGGTTCTGCTAATCCAAGGGCAAGTTCAAGCCAAAGAGAGAAAAGTGCCTGGGACACGGATAGTACAGGGCTTGGGATTCTTCCCAGACCCTGGAGGGTGAGAGGGCTCCCTGGGAGGGTAGAAGTGAGGGAAAATGATCCAGAACCGTCCACAGCTCCAGGGACTGCAGCTGAAGGAGGTATAAACTGGAAAGGGAGGGATCGCGGAAGTGAACTATTGGTGCCCGAAGCAAACTTTTGCACTTTCAACTTGTGCCAGGCTAATTGCGTAAAACAGGATTATGTACCTGTAACTTACATATTCTGCATATAGTTTATGCCCTCAGATACAGAATAGATACAAAACAGCCTCCACTGAAAACAAAAGTTCTGAATCTCAAGGGCAAACGGTCCCGAGAAGTTACCCTCCCCCCATCCTTGAACCCTGGGAGTGGAAAGTGTTATGTGAGCAGTTTACATTTATTAAACAGTTCATTTGGACCGCTAAATGCTTTGAATGGATTGTCTCATTTATTCTCCCAAGGAGCCTTATGAGCTAGTCACGGCTCTCACGTTCAGCTTAACAAACGAGGGGATGAAGGTCTATCCGGCAAAGGGCAAGGTTAGGACTCCCTGATTCAGAAGCCCAAATTCCTCTGTCATACTACCTTGCATTTGTTAGTCCTGAAAATACCCTAAAGTGAGTAAGAGTAGCTATAAAATACTAAAATTAGTAATACCTAGGGTGAGGATACAAAAATATCACATATAGTCATGCTGTGTAAGTAGGAATGTGAACTGGTATGATCTTCCTGAATGACAATTTAGCAATATTTACCAGAAAATTTTAAATGTAAGTACCCTTTTGTTTCAATGATTTCAATCACCAAGACACAGTAAGTGAAAAAAGCAAGGTGCAAAATAATGTGCATAGTAAGATTGCTTTTATAAATAATCTTTAAAAATACATATAGAAGTTGGATTGATAGACAGGCTAACATAAAAATACCATTTTTCCCCGGAAACACAAGAAGCTTTTAACAGTGAATATCTTTGGGAAGAGTAACTCAGTTATTATTCTTGTGCCATTGGGAGATATTTGAGCTGTTAAAGTTTTGTTTTCCTCTGTATATTTGCTGATTTTTTTTTTTTTAAATAACACTTTAGGGGACGCCTGGATGGCTCAGACATTGGGCATCTGCTTTGGCTCAGGTCATGTCATGATCCCAGCATCCTGGGGTGGAGTCCCATTTTGGTTTGCCTGCTCAGCGAGGAGCCTATTTCTCCTTCTCCAGCTCCCCCGTGCTTGTGTTCTCTTGCTGTCTCTGTCATAAATAAATAAAATCTTTTTTTTTAAGTAATACTCTATTAAGTCTTTTACATAAAAACCAAATAGCCAGCATTTACTGAGGGTTCATCATGAGCGAGAGACTGAGCTAATCATCTCAAATACACACCACTGCATTGTATTCTCACACGAAATGGTTAGCCGCATTTTACAGATGAGGGGTTAGAGCCTCAGACAGGTGAAATCCTCTGCTTGAGGTGCCACAGCTAAGGCCGGGGGCGAGCTGCCGGTTAAATGCCTGTCTGCCTCGGATCAGAGCCCTTGGTGCTCAGCCGCCTGGCTGTGCTCTCCTGACTGGTTTTTATATTCTCATTGCCTAATAAAAGTAAACTGGCAAACAACTGGAGTCTAATGAGATAATGTATGTGAAAATACTTTTCTAAGTATAGAGATCTTTGGGGAGGACAGAACAGGCAGCCGAAGTTGAACAGGCTGACCTGCCCACCAAGCCCCGAGACAGTCAGGATATTGCTTTTTGAGGAAGCGATGATCGACACCTTTCTTTTCTTTCTCCTTTAAAAAAACACTTATCCCCCTGTTCCCCCCCTTAACACCTGATCATTTTGAAGAATTAAAATGTTTCAGAGAACCGAAAGCTCTTTCATAATACCTCTCCCCGACACTCTATGACTTGTTGCAGGTTTTAATGGCTCCGTAACTACTTTTGCTGACGTTTCCACATAGTTTACGTCAATGGAAACAACTATATATTTGTTCAGTATCTTGCTTTCTTTCAACCTCATCATATATCCTGACCATCTTTTCATATCAACACTTACAAATCTTCTCTCTCTCTCTCTCTTTTTTAAAGATTTTATTTATTTATTTGACAGAGAGAGATCACAAGCAGGCAGAGAGGCAGGTAGAGAGAGAGGAGGAAGCAGGCTCCCTGCTGAGCAGAGAGCCCGATGTGGGGCTCGATCCCAGGACCCTGGGATCATGACCTGAGCCGAAGGCAGAGGCTTTAACCCACTGAGCCACCCAGGCGCCCCTCTCTCTCTCTTTTTAAAGGATTTTATTTATTTGACAGAGAGGCAGGCAGAGAGAGAGGAAAGGAAGCAGGCTCCCTGCTGAGCAGATGCTGGGCTTGATCCCAGAACCCTGGGATCATGACCTGAGCTGAAGGCAGAGGCTTTAACCCACTGAGCCACCCAGGCACCCCCAAATCTTTTCTCTTTTAAATAAATAGCTGCATAGTATCCATTTTGCCAGTGTACACACACACACACACACACACACACACACTCACAATCATTTTTTGAATTGTCTACTGAAGGACATTTAAGCTACTTCCAATTGTTTGCTTTCCTAACTGCTGCTGCTGCAATGAAGCCCGTTGTTCCCAAGAAGGCTTAGAGGGAGTTTCAGATGGAGTGTGACATTTGTCAACTCTGTAGCTGATAAGAGTGACCCATTAGGACTTTGTACTGAGGGTAGGAGCACGTTTCCCTGTATGGAGAAACAAAGATCTCTGTCCAAAACACTTTAGCCAACACAATCCAAGATACGAGAGTTGCCAACAGGTGGGACAACCTCAAAAAGAGTTTCCTGTCTGTGATAGTTTAGTAGTAGACCAGAGACCTGCTACTTATTGCTCAACACTGATTGCTGGATCAGAAGAGGAATTTCCAGACTCTGTTTCCAGCAGGGCTGGTGGAGGGCTGTGGATCCCACCAGACAGTCTGGAGACAGCTAGACAGGGAGATGGGCGCAGAGCTCCAAATCCGGCAACAGCACTGTGGAAGGAGCGGTGACCTATGGGGAAACTCGTAACTCATAGACCAACCTCTTCCAGCAGAGGGCAGTGCCTCAGATATCAGGCGGGACTCGGGCCAGCTGGAGGCAGACCTGGGGACTTCGCTGGACGGATTGCAGCAGCCCTAAGTCGAGGAGAAATTGAACTAAACTGTCCTTTGGATACTGTAAGTGACATTGGGGAACGCTCGGGGAAAGACACGGTGGGACTTCTCGCTACCATGATCTGCCTGTTTTCTAATGTCTGCTCATTGGGGTTTGGTAATAAATCTCTTTTTATACAGCCTGGCTGTGAGGGTTTGCAACTAAGGGAATTTGGAACCAATTGAACTCTACTGGCCACCGAGTTGCTCAGGTCTCTGGGTGCATGCTTGAATCAAAGAGGGAGTGACATGCCTAAAAAGTCACCCAGCCTTCTGGCCCTCGGGCTCTGTGGATCTGACACAAAGTTTACAAATCGAAAGTTAGCAGAAGGAAAGATATGTAAGAAGTAACTATTTTATCTAAAAATAGAAACTTAGTGTTTAACGCCGGTCTTTCCTTTTTGCATTTCAAGGACTATGAAGGATGACCGTTAAAACAAACTTTATCGTGGAAGAGCCAGCCATGCCAGCTGCCGCGTACAGATAATGAAAGATTAAAAGCAGTTAGTCTCCTAGGCCTGAACAGTTTCCCATCGACTCTTCCTGAGTATTGCTTACCTTTCCTTCTGTGTAGAGTGGTTAGAATCAAATCGGGGCAAAACCGAGTTACTGTAAGATAAAGACTGCTTCTACTCCTGTTGTTTTTGAGCCTTGCGATAAGAAAGGAAGGAGTGAGTTTGGCCTTTGCTGGTGGAGTCAAGCAGATTTGCCAAATGATAAAAGTACTGTGTGTGTTTAATTATTTGTCAGGCATGGCGGTGGCAGACACATCACAAACGAAATCAGAGCAAGCAACAGTGAAGTCTAAGGGTGGTTCGCACGCGCTCCTTAGAGCAACATTAAGTGACGGAAATAGCAGCGAGGAAAATAAAGTTTCTTGGCCGCTTTATTTTCCGGGCCCCTCGCAGCCCGGGGATGTCCGGCGCTCTCCCGGAGGCCAGATGATTCGCGGCCGTCCCGCCCCGGCCAACCAGCCGGCGAGTCCTCGGGCCGCCGAGACGCCCAGGGGCTTCGGCGGGTTTGGCGTGGGACTGTCAGCGGCAGCGGCCGCGGCCGGGGAAAGGAAGGCAGTCGGAGGCTCTCCCAGAGGCCCTCTGCCAAGGCCGCGGCCGCGACCCGAGACCGTCCCCCCGCCGAGGTCTCGCTCGGCAGGGCGCGGCCCCAGCGCCACCCGGCTCGCCCCGGAGAGGTGGGACTTTCCCCACCGGAAGTGATCCCGGCCCGTCTCGGGGAACTGGGGCACCTCAGCCAGTGTGTCAGGGAAACCCTTCCGGGTGTGTGTTGGGGTTGGGGGGGTGGGGGGTGGGAGAGGAAAAAAAAAAAAAAAAAAAAAAAGAGGTGGCTTCGCCCGGAGTGGCCGCCGCCGCCGCCGCCGGACGGCCCCCGCCCCTTTCCCCTCCGCGAGCAGCGGCGCTGGGGCGGCGGTGAGACGCAGGAGCCGGCCGCTGGCCATGGCCTTGGCGTGACGGAGACTCCCGGGCGGCCGGGCGGGTGCGGACGGCGGGGTAAGCGGCGGCGCAGGCAGCCGGGTCCGGGCGGGAGCTGGCGGAGAGGAGAAGGGAGCGGGGAGCGGGTGGCGGCCGGGGGCCCCGCGGGTAACGTGCCCCCTCTGCTCCCCCACCCTCCCCACAGGCCGGACGACGCCCGCGGGAGCCGCGGCCCAGAGACCCGCCCGGGCGGCAGTGACTGGAGCCGAGCCCACAGGCCCGGGCCGGCCCGGCGGCGCGAGCAGGAAGCGGGGTCCCTGGGCCCCTTTGTGTGTGCAGGGCGGGGGAGGGGTGCCGGGCCGCCCCTGGCCGCGGGGGGCTCCCGTTCCGCGGCCCCCACCGCTTCCCTCGGGGGCGCGGCGCGTCTCCCCACCCCGCCTCTCCAGGCTTGCCCTCCTCCCCACGCCCCCTGCCTGGGCTTCGGTTCCTATAGGAAGGGCATCACCACCTCATCCCCACCCACCCGACACTTGGCTCATTCCCCTCCCCCTCCTCTAACTTCCTCTTCTTCCCCCGTTGGGCCCTCGGCCTCTCCGCACTGTCCTCCCCAGTTCGCCGATTTCCGCCCACCTTCCGCCTCCCCGAGCCGCCGCGGCTAGCGGGGTGTTCTTTTCCCTCCCTCTGGTAGGAGTTGCTGAAGGTGAGACTCATGAGGGAATACAAGGTAGTGGTGTTAGGGAGCGGAGGGGTTGGCAAATCTGCCCTTACTGTGCAGTTTGTCACTGGGACTTTCATTGAGAAATATGACCCCACCATTGAAGATTTCTACCGCAAAGAGATCGAAGTGGACTCTTCCCCCTCCGTGCTGGAAATTCTGGACACCGCAGGAACTGAGCAGTTTGCCTCCATGAGAGATCTCTACATCAAAAACGGCCAAGGTTTCATCCTGGTTTATAGCCTGGTTAATCAACAGTCTTTCCAGGTAACCAAACCGAGTCTTGTAATTTGTTAGAAGGGGGTGTGGTAATCCCACATTGACTTCTGGTGTGCTCGAACCGGGCGTTAATGACTATGTTTTGCTTCTGAAAGTTAGACATGGCGCATTTTTGAGGTTACTTCTGGCACGGAAAAGTATCGGGTTGTTTCTATAGAGAGAGTCTGCAGTAACAAGCGTCAACAAATATTTTCAAGTTATTTTTGAGTCAGAAAAAAGTGAGGAGGAAATGATCTGTGTATATTTAGCCTGGAAGGGAACCTTCTGAAGTTGCTTGTTCAGTTCAACAAGTATTGATGAATGTACTTACCGAACAACATCTAAGAGCTAATCTCAGGTAAATAGAGCACTTTGCAGAGAAAAGTATTTGGAGCCGATTATCTGTGACTCCTCTGTATCCCTACCTCTTCCTCTGTGTTCTCTCACCCAAGTTTCCCAACCAGATTCATAAATCTTAGTGTTACAAGAACCCAGGACCTGCCTTCTAGGCATTTTACTTACTTGGGGGGTGTGTGAAAGAAAGTTACTGATTAAAAAGACGAGTGCCCAGAATTAATAACCAGCAGTAATAACTTCTGCAGCTGATCCAAGTTGTTTTCGATAACACCAACTGTATTTATGCAAAATAGGTGGATCTGGGAACACCAGACAAGTGCAAATTTCTAACCCTGGCTGGGTGGCCGAGCTGGCGGTGGTCCGTCCAGTTTCTTCCGAAAATCTGTCCTGTCCTTCAGTGGGAGACCGACTGAAGGTTTAACATTATTTTAAGAGATGCAGTAAATGTTGCTATTTATTCCTCCAAAATAAATAACCTCATATTGACCCATTCTATTGACCTCCATTGATTTAGGAAATGGATAGTTTTTTCTGCATTTAAAGATATGCACTTAATGTTGCTTGCTTAAGAGACATAAGTGCTTTAGCGAATACAATGTGCGAATTCCGCTTTTCTTAGTATTTAAATTACAGTACTCCAGTGAAGTTTTCCAGTAACCACGTATAGAAACTTCAGGATTTTTTTTTTCCTCTTAAAGATATCATAAGTATAGTGACCAAATTAAAGTACGTTTTATGTGGGCTTGAATTCCAAAACAATAATAGTATCATAAAAGCATTTTTCCCCAGAAAGTACCAAAGGTGCTATTTGACAGGCATTTTCTTTCTAAAGGATCCCCCAGAGATTTGTTATTCTATTAGCTGACTCTCTTGAGGCTGAAAATCTGTTGAAGGGTTTTTCATATGATTTCCATTATATCTGCTTCTGTTACAGGCATAAGTAGGGAGTGGAAAACTGCCATTATTTCAACGGAGACTTTTAAACTCTTTCAAGCCCAGTTGTCATGAATTCGGTTTCTCATTTGAACTTGTGTTTCCGTAGGACAACAGGGAAAAAGGACACAGGGAAAAAGAGCTTAACCTAGAAGACCGAATTGATACATGATCAAACGGAATCGGTGCAAACACCAAATAATCATGGTTTCACAAATTTTCGGTCCTCTGTTTTTCCTTCATCCTGCAAGCGAATGTTCCATTCACTGTCAACTCTTCAAATTAAACACGTTTGATATTTAACTCAAACCTTTTAAGTTTTGAGCCGTTTAAAAATCGGAAACTTGGTATTAAATCTGTGTGATTGCCTTAAAGCAACACTTCCTCCCCTCGCCCAAAGTTGATGCCACCTGAGAATTGCTAAGGCTCTTGTCTTTTATCATTAATTGTAATTAGAAAAAATAAGACACTTGGGAGAAAATTGGAGTTGTAAAACCTAACCAGGCAAAGGGAAGTGTGACTGTCTTCCCACCGACTGCTCCTCAGTGCCATTTGTCCTTCCTAGGAGCTGCTTATTGTCACATTCGTTTCTAGTGTATTTTAAGGTGTTCCATTTCACTGGGATGAAGGCCTGCCATTAAATTTAAAATGAAACATCTAAGTGTATAAGTCTGTTTTGAACTGGTCTTCGAGGCATGACACGGTGTTTTCGGTCCCACCTGAAACTCTTTCTCACAGGCACACTTGCTAAAGGACTAGGAATGCATAGATGCCGCAGGCCTGTGCTAGGGTAACAGGTGTTTTCAGGAGTGCCGACAAGCTGGCAGGTTTAAGGAGATAGCTAGACATCCTTATGTACAAATGGATTCATCCTAATTGGGAACTTACTTTTTATATCGGTGCAGACCAGGGGAAAGAAGTATGAGTCCCGAGGTTCGTGGGCAGCCTGCATTTTATTTTCTTGAGAGATACCCAGCAGGTGGGATATGTGGAAATGATCCAGTTCCTGCTTGGGTGGGGAAAATGTTTATTTTGTCCATTTGGGTGTATAGTTTTATTTTGGATTCGGTTTTCTGTACTCCCTGAGGGATGACTTCTTGTGATATTGTAATACTCCTGTTACGGTCATGCAAACGGAATTCTTTTTTTCTCTTTGTGATTGTTTGACTAGGATATCAAGCCCATGAGAGATCAGATTGTCAGAGTGAAGAGATATGAAAAAGTCCCACTAATCCTAGTAGGAAATAAAGTGGATCTGGAACCAGAAAGAGAGGTTATGTCTTCAGAAGGCAGAGCTCTGGCTCAAGAATGGGGCTGCCCTTTCATGGAAACATCGGCAAAAAGTAAATCAATGGTGGATGAACTTTTTGCTGAGATCGTCAGGCAAATGAACTATTCATCCCTGCCCGAGAAGCAAGATCAGTGTTGTACAACTTGCGTTGTCCAGTAAAAAAAAGAACCTCAATCATGGCCATACCGAGCAGGTTAGTTGTTGATGGAACCTTATGAGCCTGAGTGTGTTTTGGTTTTGATCGAGTATTAACAAAAAGCTGGTTCATACCAATACACGTTGTGCTACCTTCAGTTTCCTTGTGTGTTTTTAAAGTAACATTTCCCTTAGCACAAAATAGTCAACATTCAATGAAGAAAATAAAAAAAGATAAGCAAAATGAAGGTAAGGGATTGCCTATATTCCTGTCACTAAGATTTATCTTTGTAAAGGTGAATCAGTGTTCTCTCTGCTTCATCGGGAACATTCCTTCGGGGTGGGGTGAGTTAGAGGATGATACTCCTCTTCCCTGTTCCGGTGATTTCACATCCAGCAATAATTTCAGAAGATGACGGGTTTTGTGTTTTCCACACTTTTCTGCCCGGGCTAGAGAGCTGCTGTAATTGAAGTCATCAGTTTACTAATCATCCAAGTGCTTGATTGAACAGGATGATTATTTAATCAAGCTCATCTGTACCTTGCACTTCAGGGACTTCAGTGACCTCTGATAATAACAAATTATAGTGCCACAGCGTACCTTGACTTCATTATGACCATATGGTCCAAATGAAAATCTGGCAAAATCCTCTGTGATGGGTTAGAAGAGACACACCCAGTCCCAGGCAACATTTCTCTTCCCTTTAGTAAATAATGGAGTTAATAAGCACAAAAACAAAACCTTCACGCCTTGCGTTGAGTTGAATGATAACTTCATAAGAGTTTTCTCAAATGATTGAGTTTTTTAAAAAGCAAAGTTGTGTAAGACTGACTGAGCATTTTAAGTGGGATTCTTTTATTCGCATCGTGGTCTTTTAATCTAGTTTATGATTGGGCAGATAGTTTCATCTCACTTAGACAGTAACCCTTACATAACAAGATAAAACACCCAGTGTCCTGGACGACTGCAAACCCCCAGCAAACGGCGGACTAGTCTGACAGTCTCAGGAACGGAATTGATTGTTGGGAGCCAAGACTGACCTCAAGTCCACGAGGCAGTGTTGGAAATGGCAACAGGCATTTCCGATTGCAGAGACGGTTCCTAATCAAAGGTCTGGCTTTAGATGTGCTCCCTGGAGAAAAGAATAACAGTCCCCAGTTTATCTTTACAGACAAGATCTTCCGTCAGGGAGTGTCTGTCACCTTTGAAAATGAAGGATGACAACAGTGCTTTATTCAAAATGCTTTCACACATCTCCTTTTTAGCGCGTCCGAATATGACGAGAGCACACTTACGTTCTAACACCTGGCTACACCTGCTCCGGCATCACTGTCGAGACCGCGCTCCAGCTTGTGTTGGGCTGATAGCGTCACGCTGCCAGTGTAGTTGTTTGAAGCAGGAACAGGCGTCTGCAGGTGCTCCAGCCCCGTGTTCGTGTTTCCCTAAATCTCTCCCCACTGGGAAGCCAGCTTCAAGTTGGAACAAATCTGTGTGATCTTTGCATCTTTACCATTATGCTCTCTTACTCTGTCCGACACCTTTAACTGGGGAAGTGACATAAATGTACATGTTTTAGTGTTGACATCTTTATAAAAAAAAAAAAATTAACCAGCTCCCGCAGAATGTTCCCAGTTTTCTCTCCGGCATTAACGTAGACAGCCACAGGAAGTAAACGAAATAAAATTCAGATTGGCAAATGGGTAGTTCCTAAAGTGATTTTGAAATCTGAGTTCTCGCTACATTTGTTTCATTTTGCAGCTTGTGGGATCTAAATGACTTTTAATCCATTTGGTTACCTGCGGGGATGATTAAATCGAATTGCTTTATATCTCAAGCCAACTATGTTTATGTTTTAATTATTTAAATTTAATAATTGGTCATTTCTTTATAATCATAATAGATCAAGTCGCCTGTGTAGTTTTTTGTCTGGTTTTCATTGTTGTAAGCAGAATACACATTGGAGGTGTGAGCACTGAAATAAAATAAGCAGCTGAATGTCTGAAAGTATTGAAGGAAATTTCCTGACCGAGATCTTTTAGAACAAAGCACACTATGCTTGTTCTTTTCTGACCTCACATAAGCTGGAATTGATGTGTATGGGAATCTATAACCTGATGCCTGGAAAAGCTCGTGCTCATGCTGGCTTACTATTTATCCACAAAAATAGGTGATGAATTCTGAATCCCGCAGCTTGAGCCACAGAGCTCCGAAGTCTGTCAGTCCCAGATCCAAAGTGAAGATCAAACTTTGACAATGTGATTTCAGCCATGCTTGTCCTTAATACTTAGAAGTGAGAAATGATAAGATTCAAATAAGTCAGAACTGTTGGGACTGTTGTAAGGCAGTTGCTCTTCATTGAAAGGGGACATTTTCATGTTCTAAGAATTGCTTCTGATAATTGCTCACATTTATTTCTTAGCACCCTTCAATGTGGGTCACCGGTCTCTTGCCCAACACCTGTTTATCTGCGTGGCTCCCAGGATGGTTTCCTCCCCTTTCACCCTCTGACTGGCTGTAGTCTTAGTGTGAGTTCCGAAGCCCAGATTCTTTACGTGCTGTTCTCGTGACGGCTTTCCTTACTGACCCGGGGAACCTGCCGCTGAGGGCCTAGAAAGCCTGCCTTCCTGCGCAGCAACAGTATACTTGAAGCCCGGGTCGGGGCTGCAGACTGGTCTGCTTTCACTAACTACATCATAGCTCCTCTGTATGTTGGTGTAAATAATTGACAATTGGCTCTTTGGGTGTACTGTCGTGGAGAATGATGGGTGTTTTGTTAGGCATCTCATAATACTTGAAAAGAAGCGAATCCCAGTGCTGCGGGCACTCAGGGAGCGGAGAGCGCACGTCCAGTTAGAGCCCACTTGTCAGGACTCTGGGCTCTTTGTTGCTGGGACTGCCCTGTGCATTGGAGGGTGCCGACCAGCATCCCTGGTCCCTCCTTTTACTAGGTAGATGCCAGCAGCAGTCTCCCCGACCCCTAGTTGTGACAAACAAGGATATCTCCAGACATTGCCTGATGGCTCCTAGGGGTCACTAAGAACCACTGACTTCAAGGAATGGGGGAACGGTAGCCTTTGAGTCCCGTCTTAGAAGAATGGGTAGGATGTGAAGGGGATGGGGAAGGGGTAGAGGTGATTTCCAAACCGAGAGAGCGCCAAAAAGGAGCAAAATAATATCCCTGAATTAGGAGTAGTCTGTTGGAGCCCTGAAAGGCAGTTGGGAAGTGCAGTAAAGTCATCCTTCAAGTGTGACAGTTTGGTAAATACCCTTTTGGCAAATAAAATTCTTTTAAGAGATTATTTCTCAAGGATTTCTGTATCTCACTCCAGTATTGATGAAAGTTATTTAAAAAAAAAAAAAGAAAAGAAAAGAAAAGAAAACCAGAATAAAAAAGGTGTTCTTACTATGGTTTGAAGGGCTCCTGAAAGATTTGATCCTATTTTTCTCCGTGCAGTACGGAACGGCTTCTCCCAACGAGAGTAAATGGTGCATAAGAGTACCAAACACCAGCAATCAAACTGAAAGAACAAAGATCATTATTTATGTCAGCTTCAGTTCATTATGTATGTCAGCCTGAAGAAAAAGCGAGATCCTTGATTCCAGACCAGCACATCATTTCACGTGGCAGCAGAATGCCCGGGATGTTAACAAAGGCTCCTGAGAGGCTGAATCATCTGTGAATGTCATTTTAGTCTCGCTGGCCTTACCCTTTCTAAACACTGCGGAATTGATTAGCATGTTCAGGGTTTTTTTTAAAATAAATACGTGGAATCAGAATTGTTCCTAGTCTTTTGTCCCCCAGCTTTTAATTAGATACAACGGGCTAAGGATTTAGCAAACGAAAAAGGGACAATCATGAAAATTAAATCACATCGTGTACTTTAAAATGCTGGCATTTTCATATCCAAATTAAATATGAATCCTATGGGTGAAATACCGGGCTGGAATTCCGTTGCAGGAGTTAGTGTAGATACTTTTTTTTTTCCCCTGCCCTATTTTGCATATCACCTTGAGTAGGGAAAATAGCTTATTTTAAAGGCTTGTTTGTCATCCAGTTCCCATGGTGAGCCAAACTCCAGCCCGAGGCATGGTGGCCCTGGGTGGAGCAGGGGACATGCTTTCGGAGCACTAAGTACCAGAAAGATCTGTAGTGCACCTGGGGCATAAGAGGGTCCTTTCTGCAACCCCCCCCAATTGTCCCAGACCTTTACTGACACCATCCCCCACTTCCCTGCCTAAAGGTTCATGGTCTGGGACTGTTCAGAGTGAATAGGTGCCTAGGTAGACCCGCTCTGGGTGTGGAGGTGTCTGTGATTAGAATGACTCCTTGTATATCTGTTCCCTCTTTAATTGCTTCCTTTTAACCTTAAGATTAGGCTTTTATTGCAGAATGAAATGCATATGAGCCGTTCAGTTTTACTCCATTACCTCTCTGGCTTAGAATGAACCATCAGTAGAATTAACAAAAATTGCATCATAGAGTTGGAGAGTTGCCACCGAGGAAATATTCTAGCCATACTCCAGGAAAGATTCTCCTCGTGGGATTACTTCTCAGTGGAATTCGAAAATCCAGAAGATAATATCACTAAGAAAAACTTAAGTCCTGTCAGCTGTTGGAAAAACTTACCCTACCAAAAAAACATACTCCCAAATTCTTTTGATTCGCCACAGTTTTAGGAACATGGGATTCAGAAAAAAGCAACTTAGAGTGGACGAGAGCAGTCCCCTACCTGGTCTGATCTGAACCTGGCAGCTGGAATCCAGTCACTGGGCTCATACCCTGCTTCGCAGTGGACACGGTCCTACTACCGGAGATCTCAGAATTGAATTAATTTAAATTTATGGAGATTTTAGGTGTAGGACAGAAAAAAAACAGTTTATCCCTTCCTTTCTACCCCCGGTTTACTGTAAACTCCTTACAGCCTGGTCCCACTTTCATTCCAAGGCTCAGTGCCCTAGTTTGAGTATTTAACTTGGATATGAAAATGCCAAGTAAAAAAAAATGGGAAGGGAAATTCGTTTTTTAAAAAATTCCTTTGGTTAAATCTCCAGAATATCATATGTCTACAACTGGAAAAAAATGAAAATTGATTATGTTTGCACATTTATGTTTGCTAAAAAGAATGCTAGTAAATAGTGTTGTTCGTAGAAATGGCGAATGCAGCTAAGCTAAAAAGATATTCATAAACTGCTCAGTCTCTCAGGAGCCTTTGTTCACATCCCGGGCATTCTGCTGCCACGTGAAATGATGTGCTGGTCTGGAATCAAGGATCTCCCTTTTCTTCATGCTGCCAGAAATAATGATCTTTGTTCTTTCAGTTATGTGTTTGGTACTCTCGGGTACCAACTTACCCCGCTTGGGAGACTCTATTTCATCATTTCCTGAGCAGAAGGTTTGGACTGTTCAGTGTGTGTGTGTGTGTGTGTGTGTGTGCGCGCGAGCGCGCACGCGCACGCCCGCGCACACGCTCTTCCTTAACAAAATCTAATTGGGAAAAAAGTTAAAGAGTGAGACCAGTTAAGCAAGAGTTGGAGGAGAAGCTTCCAGAGTTGGGATTTGTTGGGTGTCTTACTGGACACTTGATTGTCGAGGGCAAGGATCACTTGGATTCTGTCTTACAGACAGCAAGTTATACTTTTGCAATCTGTCTGGATATGCTATTCTGGGAGTTAAAAAGTATGAGTTTGACCAGCTGCCTTTAAAGCTTCTGGAATGTTTTTTAAATGAACGAGAGTTGTTAGTATACTGAAAATGTTGCTGTCAGAGTGTGCAGCAATAACATTTATATTTTGCATTCTGTGAAATAACTCATCTTGAGAGAGACTGTCCTTTTTGCTTAATGCAAACTTTTGCTTCAGGATTTGTAAGTGCAGAGAGTCACAATTTATTACTCTTCTGAAAGAGACGTGGTATTAATATTTTGTTCAACGATATGCCTCCTATTAATGTCGTTGAGTCTGACCCAGGATTTATCTGTCTCTTGATTTCACTGGAGTGTTGTCCTGTGGAGTGTGGATGGACCATATGTTAAAGCAGATTTTAGAGAGTGGGAAATAATGCATCTATCACCTTTTATGTAATGTAGATTATGGTTGATAAGCTGGCTTGTATTCTTAGTGTTTATTTTGGCTAGAAACAAATAATTACTACTTCCTCAATTTGATTTCAGAGAATGCCGGAATTACTAAAACACCGTATGTTACAAGTCTTCACTGTTTAAGAGACAGAAGCATATTTGAAAATCCCAAATTCTTTATAATTTATTTTTTTAATGTGGATGAAAATTTACAGCAAACTTATTAATTCAGATCAATTGAGAAAAGTCTAATCTGAATTACTGAAAAGTCTTCACACCGAATTGCATATATACTGAAATACTGTTGGGGCGCCTGGGTGGCTCAGTCCTTAAGCCTCTGCCTTCGGCTCAGATCATGATCCCAGGGTCTGGGACAGAGCCATGCTCTCTGCTCAGCAGGGAGCCTGCTTCTTCCTCTGCAGGTCCCCCTGCTTGTGTTCCTCTCTCGTTGTGTCTCTCTGTCAAATAAATGAATAAATAATCTTAAAAAAAAAAAAGAAAGAAATACTGTTTTCTTAGGTATAAAAATTCAAATAAGGCTTAAAAAATAAAGGCCCTCAGTCTGGATATCAGAGACATAATTCTAGTCTTCTAGAATTTATATCCTAGTTGAGAAATGGAAAAAAAAACCGCTGACATTTGCATACTTTCTAAGGCACTTTCACAGATTATGTGATATTTACCACAATCCTTGAAGAAAGAATTTTTATCTTTATTTTAATGATGAGGAAACTGGACTTGCTCAAGCTTAAATAACCAGCATCCTAGTTAATTTTGGTGCAAAAAAGTTTTAATTTTAATTGGAAAAAACTGTTTCATAATAATTTCTAAGGCAAATTCTTCTATTTTTTCTAATGTGTTTAGGTGGCAGAATTTCAATAATGAGCAGAGAGACATTCTTAAAAAGTAATCATTTTTATGTTATAGCTGCTAATAAAGACTTCTCTCAGGGTTGGACACTAATAGAAGTGTAGCTGTCAAATGAAATTAAAATTATGCATGTAGAAATATTGGTAGAGCCTCTAGATGATCTTAAATTGGTTTTGCTTGGCATTCTTTCATAGTTGCTGTTCTACTCTTTGTTTCTGGCTTCATTTAACAACTTTTATCTTTTACGGTAAAAAACAAACGTAATTCCACTCCCCTAGAAGCTACACGGTGATCCAGCACAGTTAAAGGACGTCGTGTCTGAATGATAGGTTCCCCCACTGCCGCCGTGGTATTAATTAGAAGGGGAAAAGTGTGTCAACTGTGAGAGTGGAGACTGAGAAACCCAGATCAGAGGAGAGGTCCCTGTGGTTGGGAGGATGTCCAAAACAGGGCAGACCAGAATGGGGACCGGGAACTACCGCTGTCACCTAGCATCTAACCCAAGTCGGGGTATGTAGTAGGTGCTCAGTAGGTAGGCCCTGATTGCATTACATTTTCTTATTTTAAGTTTTCCCCCAAACCTAACATTTTGAAAAAGTTTTGCATACCGTCCAGTTTGCTCATAATGAAAATGTATTTTATTCTAATGCCATTTCCCATTAAAAGTATGAAGAAATCAGATTCAAAGAAGAAGTTAATATCTGCCACTTTGGTACTGTACAATCTTGTAAACTGGTAAGAACATGTTTAGTATTGTATAAAGTATAAAACAAGTATGAAGTATAATAATATATTTAAAAATAAACCAGCATAGCTAGATACACACAGTATTTTTATATTCAGTGCATCACTAGTGTTTCTAATTTTCAGTGACTCTTTTTGACCACATAAAATTATTTTTTTAATTTAAACTCATGGGGAACACAGCAAAATTACGTCTTAACATAGTTCAGCTGGTGCCAGTTCTGCGTATATATTGATCTGTTGTCATTATTCTCATTTGAACCTGTAATCTGTTTCTATATTTTTATGATATTTTCATCTTAATTGCAGATAAAACTCAGAGGAAATTTGCACAGATGCTGCTTTGGAGAACTTACAACCTGGGTTGCAGAACTGAGCCTTGGTAAACCTGTCTCTATTACAGCATGTTGCCATACATCTAATTCAGTGCATAAGGTCCTTGGCCTTCAAGATCCATTGACCTTAAACGGGAATGCTTAGCACGTTTACCATATGTTTAAAATCTGTTCTTTATCAATCAGTCCTTTTGTAGCTTTCTAAGTTCTTATTGATGGCTAATATGCAAGAATTAATTTTTAATATTTTAATTGATTTCTTTAATCAGTTTCTCAACTTGTATTTATTAAATACTCAAACTCAGTATTACCTACTCAATGCCTTTTAAAAGAAAGTTATAATGGAGAAAAAAAATTGAGCCTTAAACAAATGGTTACTTCTGTATATTACCTCGCACCAGTGCTTCATTCTATTTGTAAAATCTTTCTCCTTTAAATGGTTGGTTAATACTTTGAGACTTTGTTTACGTGTGGCAGTGTTGTAAAAAGAAACTAAAGATCACGTTTTTACCCTGATGGATGGAATATCCCTTTTCTTCAAGTGCAGTTTGTGATGTGTTTCTGTAATTAACATGTTCTGAAAGTTCCAAATGATATTTGAAATTGACGGTAGAGCATTTAGCTGAAGAGTTAAGCATTTGATTCCATTAGGTTTTCACATGTGTTAATCTCATTTACAGCATCGAATTGCAGCAGTAACATTTTCCTTTCTGTGAAGTTCTAAATTTAGTTATGACCTACTTAGCAATGCCTTTGAAAAGGGATATTGTATCCATGGTAAATTAATTGTATACCTAAACAGAGATCGCTCAGCTTTGCCTGTCAGGCTTGTAATTGACATCTAGTAGACTTCTGCACATGTAAAATTGAATTCAAATAAAATCATATACGCTTTCTAGTTCTTAATATTTGTCTTTCTGGATAATAGTTTAAAGCAATATTTGTTAAAGTTTTCTTGCACTATCACAATTGCTTTTTAGTTATTTCTCAAGAAGCATGTTCGTAGTAGAGACAAAAATCTGTGTAACAGGAGAGGATAGCGCCAAGTCTCTGGGCTTTTTTGTTTGTTTGTTTTTTGGATTTTTTTTTTTTTTTCCAAATGTGCTTCTAATAGCCATTGCCTTCCATGTTGTTTACCTAATCAGCACATTTTGTCTGAATACTTGAACATTTTAACAATAACACAGGTATAGAAACAGAAAGGAAACTTGTAATCTTTGGGTTCAGTTTTAACATCTTGACAACAAGCGCTTTTTCTAGCAACAACTTTAAAATTTTGTAAGTTTGACAGTATTTTCTCGTTGGGTTTTTATTTGGTTTATTTGCGTGCTTTTAATTTGCAGAAGTTAGTAACTGCAGCTCACCTACTGCACCAAAGTTCTCGATTTCAGGAGCCCAGCTTTAGTCATTTGAACATGCTTCTAAATAAAACAAAACAAAAAACCAAAACTATACTTTTGATCTATAATAATAGCTCAAAAACTTTGTCAAGGAAAGCTCTAATATATGCAGTGATGGTTTATGGAAGGGTGTGGCAATTTAAATTTATATTGTGTGTGATGTTCAAATAAAGTGATATCTACATTCATGTGATTTATTGGTCAGCATGACCATTAATTATTATGTAGATATTGATTAAACTTTGATTTCCTTTTTTAAAATTGTGTTGCATTTGATTCCTGATCAGATTCCCTCAAGGTGAACCCTTGATCTGAGATTTTGGATTTTATAGTGAGATCGTAAGGGTGGAGGCAGTTGAAACATTGTTCCTTATTTACAGACCACTTGAAATGAATACCTAATTTAAGTTTGCACTTTAATACCAAACTTAAAAACCAAACAGTTGGTACAGAGTAGGTTAAGTGGTCATGGTTCATCTTTATTAGCTGTGCAAAATTCTAAAGGAATCAAATAATTCATGATGATTTAAAAATTTTCTGCAGATGATTTTTTTATATATACAGTGTTTCTTTCCTATGGATAGTTCCCCCCTGCCCCCAGGATTGATCTCAGCAGCAAATTTAACCTGAATTCACTTAGGATCACAGGAATCAGGGGAAAGTGATATAAAGGTGGTTTCTCCAGCACATTTTAAGAAAAGGGACCAAAAGTTATTTTAGCTTCCTCACTAGATTGCATGTCAAGTTGCTTATTAGGATAATAAATTAATATTAAATGAAATATATGTCTCATCTTTACTATGGCATCTGTTTAGGAGTTGTTCAAATCACTGCAGTAGGGCTCTGCAAATAAAATCATGTCACCTGTTAATGGATCTAATGTACTGTAACTTTATCAATGAAAAGTAAAAATCTCAAATAACAAGTACAAACATTGAACAATGACCTAGAAAGATTTGTAAAAGTAAAATTTTTCCAATAGATTTCATTCTTGTCATTTTGTAAGATGACCCTGCAGTCCACCTGTTTGTAACTTTTTTAATAAAATAGACATCTGTATTACCGAGGTTGGTTTCTTGAATTTTTTGATATATTACTAGGTCTAGATTTGCTAACTTGTAAATCTGTCTTACTTCTATCAAAATGATTGTGTTGTATTGTAGTAAATACTGAACCAAATTAAACGTCCGCTTATGTCCTTAGTCACAGTTATGGCGTATGTTGGGGAGGGAAACTAACCCATACCCTAAAATGTAATATTTAATCAATTGAGTCACTTCCAAATAAATTAGAAATTAGAACTAATGGGTGAAAAAGAATGATATATGTGACTTGTCACATTTGGAGAAAGTGGTCCAACTACAAATCTGTTGGCCGGACATTATCCATGTGTAGGAGATTTCAGACAGTATTAAGCAATATAATTAAATTTTGAACTAACAAATGAATTAAGAACATTCAACACAATCGAGTTATCACTTTGTTTTATCCAGTCTTTGCCAGTCACTTTAATTCACTGCCTAACTCAATGTTTTTTAAGTTGTTGAACTAAGTGGATTTTTAACTGCCATGTTTTTTTAGACCGGTCTTTCATTCAGAACATATATGGACTGGATTTTTTTTTTTTTGATTTGGAAAAACAGGCAGGTTTATATACCTATGTCATAACACAGGAAGTCTCTTACTGTTATAATGGGTTATTGGTCTGGGGTTGGGCTCACACAACACGTGTATGCTGTACTAGGTGGTGTCCTTGAAGTCCGAAAACCCTTTTCTACAATGCAGGTACTCTCAATGTCAAGTCCCTCCCCTTTAACTCCCCACTGAAGTAGTATCCCTTCATCCGGCAAGGTCCACATTTTTAACCAAGTAAATAACAGAGTTGAGGAGAGGATGGACTAGGGGAAGAGCTAAGGGGCTCAAGCCCGATGCGTCAAATCCATTCGGGATGTCAATCGGTAAGCTACTCTGGGTTGCTTCTAGCGACAGCCGGGTCACTCACCTCCTGACCTTCCCTACACTCTTCGTGTTGTTCTTACTCCCAGGATTCTGCCTGTCTTCACACGCCTCCGGGATATAGCAGCTTGGGGGCAAAATCCAAAGCTCTAAGACATCCTGTTCAGATTCAAAGCAGGGGCGATTTTCCACACAGGCTGCTGCTTTCACCTGTATCTATCTATCTCATTTGAGCTATTTTGTCGTTGAAATCAAGGCTCAGGAAAGTTGGGCCTTAAGCTCACAAATCCAAGGTCAAATAATCAAAATGTTGAGAAAGTTTCTTTGGGGCAAGTTTTAAAATAAATTTATCATTGGGTAGAATCAAATGGGTGCAATTAAAATTGTAGAGCTCACGGACACAAGATAAGACACAGCAAGAAATAACTGAAGTCAGTGTGACAGTCCATATGTAACAAAATACTGCGGGTCCTATTGAAAGGTAATGTGTTTGTTACACTGCTAAGAGTTTATGTAAGACATAAGCTATTTTCATTATGGCTATTTTTCTTTGGAGAGGCAATGTCTTAAATCAGGATTTGGCAGCCTTTGGCCGCCAGGCAGAATCCAGCCCAGTTAGCAATGCCAAAAGAACTGCAGTTGGATTTAGCAGCTGTATCCTGGATCCACGGCAGAGCTCAGCTGCACCCTTTCTCTATCTAAACTTACAACGTGAATGGAGGCCCAGAAGTGCAGCTGATCCCAGACGAGTCTTTTATCAGCCGAGACCCGCTCGCTGCCCTGCGTCGAGCCGTTGCTCTATGGCCAAACTCGGTGGTCCTGCCATGGTATTACTACGGCTCATGCATCTTCTCCTACAGACCGTGAGCTCCTTCCAAATACAGCTTTGCTAAGTCACCTCTTCGTCCTCAGTGCTTATCTCTAGTGCATTATAGGTGCTCAGTAAGTATTTTAAGAAACTACAGTCTCGGAATCAGTTTGGCCGATGGGTGTTCACTCTTGAGCAAACCCTGACCTTGCCATCTCCTACCGGCCCTCTTCGTTTATAGCAGTGACATCGCATGAGAAACGGGTTCTCTCTCCCTATTTTCCTTCATCCTCTGCAGCACAAAGGCTTTTCTGCTTGCTTGTTTTGCTTTCTGGTTTTGTTTACGATTGAGGTCGTTCCTAAACTCCCTTCCAAGAGAAATGAATACCATGGAGAGATCATCCATACAGTCACGCTGTAAATGTGGACGGAAGGGCCTTGAGTCTAAGATTAAGTCCTGCGAGGCTGTAGGGAGAAGAGTATAATCAAGAGAGTATTTGCGGCCCATGCCTGGATTTCCTCTCGAGTAGATTCTGAGGCAGATCCAGACCTGCTCCCAGCCAAGTGCATCTGTAAGTCAGGGAAACGCTCATACTGAGTATAAGCAAGAACCTCCCCAGTGTTTCCCCTTTAGTGAGGCCGCAATTCCTATTCTCACTGCAAAACCTCAGGTAATTCCGCACCCGCACCCCCCTGGCCGTGCTCTCATCTACCCGTTTCCTCAGAGTGCATAAGCACCAACTCCTACCGCAGGAAACAGCCCCTACCCTTCCCTCTCCCTTTTTCCCTCTATGAACCTTGATAGTTTTGTGAGTTATTAAACTCCGGGAAGTAAGATTTCTTTTACTCTTGTTCCCCCTACTCCAACACTCGGTCTCCAAATCCTTTGACACCAACAGCTCGGAGACATTGTCAGGTTGGCCTTAAACCAACATGAAGTTATCTTCAAAATAGCAGCTCCCTGTGCGTGCTTCAATGTCAGCGACCTGTGCAGTCGGCCGTGTAATAAGAGACTCCCAGATGCCCCAGGAAGCCCTCCAGGAATTGGCTCCTGAGGCTCTGGCTACTTTTGGCCCATGCTGTAAGCCCCAGGGAATGCCCTGGTCTTAGTAGTTGGAAGCTCCTACCAGCTGCTATAAGCTTTAAAGTTTGGCAGGGGGTGCGCGAGGGAAGGGAGGGGGACTTGAGCCCGCGCCGAACTTTCCCTAGGGCTTGGAAATACACAGGGATTAAATCTACAGTTGAGAATACAAGGATTCCTGAAGGTTCTGACCCTTCAATACATCTCATTTGGAGGTTCATTGTTCCTCTGTTAAAGGGGGCGCCCCCGGAAGCCCTGACACCCAGTGGACATAGCTGTCCCAGGTTTCCTGCCATCCGTCTCTCGGACACCCATACGGCTGTTCTTAGAAAAATCCCAGCCGAACTATAGATAACTATGCCATGCCTTGAGATATCCCTACAAGTATTTTTGGTCTTTCACTTGGGGCCCAAGATACACAGAAGCAAATAGGAGGGGTGGACATTTAAATGGCAGATGTGAGGGGGCCCCTGTGTGGCTCAGTCGGTTACGTGTCTGCCTACAGCTCAGGTCATGATCCTGGGGCCCTGGGGTCGAGCCCCAGCATCAGGTTCCCTGCTCAGCGGGGAGTCTGCTTCTCCCTCTCTGGCTGCCCCCTCCACCCTCTTTGCGCTCCCTCTCTCCCCAACCATCTCTCAAATTAAATAAATAAAACATTTTTAAAAAACACATGGCAGGTGTGAGGCTTTCTCGCCGCTTCCCTGTAAGCTGACTGAATGACCGGTGCATGGAGATCGAAGCCTTGCTCTCTAACCTAAGAGGAGTCCACGCTACAGGCCCTTGGCACGGCAGCTGGCTAAAAAGAAGACTTGCAATGACCTAGGAATGGAAATCTGGCCCCAAACAGTGATTTCCCCTTGACAGTAAATAGTTGCTCGGTGAAAATAACCATTCCAGGCAAAAAAGGGACAAGATTGGTCCCCTCATTTAACTTCATTTAACTGAACTTCTATGTCTGTACCAGGCACCGCCCCGCGGGCTGAGTGTGCATGAGGAACGGGCTGTGGCCTTGACCTCGAGTGCTCTCACGTTCTGACCTGGGAGACAGCCTTGCAAGCAATCACCACGACACAATGTGACATATGCTGTAAGAGCAGCAGGACCAGATGCCAGGGAGCCCAGAGAAGTGAAGAGATTTGTTCTCTCCAGAAGGGTCAAGGGAAGGTCAAAGGAACTTGTTTCCATGCTTCATGAGTTGATTCTGGAAGTTTCGAAGAGCAAATTTGCAGCAAGGATGTTTCAGGTAGACTCTGAAGGAGGAGCATGAGCAGAGGCGCGGAGCCCCGAAAGTACCTGGCAGGCCCCAGGGAGCTTGTGACAGCAAAGAGAGCCAAAGGGGTCGCTGGACCCAGAGTGGGCAGGAGGAGGAGGGGGATGGGGCTGGAACGTGGAGGTCTAGCCCGTCACACGGACTGGGGAGGATTTTTCCTGAGAGCAAGAGGACGGTGGCAGGAGCACAGAGGGGTCTTAGAAAGATCCCCAAGTGGAAGATAAATTGGAGGGCATTTGCCCGGGGTGGGAAGACCTGCCAGGAGACCCCTGCAGTCCGAAAACATGAGAAAGGGCAAGAACTTTCATAGGGCGAAACCCGAGAGAGACCGAAGTGATGGTGACAAAGTGACCCAGTACACGGACCCAAGTCACCATGATGATCCGGTCACCTTCTGTGGCTTCAAGTCTCTCCTGTCTCCCGGAGCCAGTGCGTCAAACAAGGACTTTTACATTCCCATTTGGCCTACCTCTCCAACCTCAGCTTCTCCAGTGCCTCGCTTCGGACCCTATGCTGGTCCCCGGGACCCCAAACCTCCTGCTGGTTCCTTGTCGGTCACATTTCCAGGCCTCTGTGGGACCTACTTCCATCACGTGCAGTCTCCGGCCCCCAACCTCCCCCCTTGAGGGAATTCGTCCTCATGCTTCAAGACTCAGCTCATACCTCATCTCTGTGGATCCCTGATTGTTTCTCATTCCCTTCAGGCAGAGATGCCCCCTCCCCCCACTGCCCTTTCTCTCTCTCTCTTGGATAGCACCCAGTGAATACTTAGCAATTATCAAGATAATTATTTCAAAATTATCTGTTTACATATCTGTCTCCCCAGCAAGGCAATCAGCTTCTAGCTTCTGGTAGGAGAGAAGTAGATAAAAAGAATCCCCAAGCACAGCATTCCATGCTTACAGGGGTTCAATAAATGCTAAGTGATTGAGTTAGGGCAGCAGAACCGACAGGACTTAATATGATTATGGGTTATGATGAAAAGGGGGAAATCAAGACTAAGTAGTTTCTGATTGGACAGTCCTAAAATAGCTGGTTTGCCTCGCTTCCCACCACCTTTCCCTTCTGTATCTAAGGGCCTTACAGTTGGTCCTGGGTGTTCTCGCACTTCTGCTCACTCTTTCTTCCATCTGAGACTCCTTTCCTCTTCTCTGTCGATCTCCTACTCTGAGTGGAAATTGCTTGTTTGTCTCCCTTTTCTAGGAGAGACGCTCTGAAAAGGAAGGGATTATGGCTCATGTCCTAGGTAATTCAGTGCACGAAGCAGACGATCAGCAGGATGGAGATACTAACAAAATTGTCGGAGGGTGGGGTTGGGGTAAGGTGGAGGTTGTGGGGGTAGCTGGGAATGTGCGGGAGGGGGTGTGATTTCAGCCTGGGGTACATGGGATGGCACATGCCTAAGGACACAGAAGTGGGGAGGTCCAGGGGGCTGTTTCCGTGATTATCTCCAAGGACAAGCCTCTATCACAGGCTCATTCCTGGAGTGACACCCTCAAAGCAAATCCAACCACTGTTTCTATTTAAGCAGGGTGACGTCAGCCTCCAACTCGCATCAATACCAAATCCACACCCAATGCAGAAGAGTCAGCCAAGTCCAATTTCTAGTCCTCTCTGCGTCTGGCTCTGTGCCTGAAGGTGGAGATTGGAAGAGGAGGATCAGGGCCTGTTTCCTTCTATCAGTCTCAAGCGGGGTTTCAGCCAGAGTCAAGTGAAGCTAATACCAGGCTTCCGTATCCCCGCGACCCTTGCAAATTCTGTGAGTGAATACCCACCGCTCTCCTCCAGATCGAGATGCTTCTTAGTCTGTCGCAGAGTGGATGGGTATGTTTCCATCTTTTATGCAGGTGTATCTTTCACTGATGGAAGCCGAGTGAAGGGCTTTGTCTTCCTATTAAGGTTTCCATGGAGGCATTAGAAACAAATATATCCAGTGCCTTTGGCAAAGAATTAGGGTTCTGATATGTTTGTTTATTTGCTATTTGGAAATAATACACAGCAGTGTTACCCAATCAGATGTTGACCTTACTCACCCTGTGGAAGACAGTCATTCTACAGAACGCATCTGTACTGTCTTGCACGGGAATTCATCCTACTGTGTATTGTTCTCGAAATGTGTCTACTTAGGAGACCCAATGATTTACATTGTAGAAATATACCATAGGCAAGACAAAGCAACTACCCCTGAAAGGCCTTCTTTGACTCACAGAATAGGACTTCCCGACACTTGCCGTTCTGCCGTTAGCTACGGCAGGACTTTCTTCCACACCCAAGCGTCACGTCTCACCACTTCCAGGGTCATGGACACTCCTCATCACAGCAGGTCTGTTTCTGTCCTAGTCGAACAAGATCCTGAAAGTTAGAACGCGGAAGGAAAGGACATTTCCCTTTTCCCCAGATCTCAGGTTCTTTCGGGTATCCCCAAACAGGTAAATTGGATATAATTCTTTATTCTGATTCTGCTATACTCTGTGAAGGCGCACGGATCACCTTGTAACCTATCTTCTCGATGATCTATTAAAATTAATTCCCATGGCCTCTGGGTCAAATCAATCAATGTACTTCTGGAAATCAAACATCACCCCCCCACACAACGTCCCTTGTTCATATAGCTTAATATATTATAAGAAAGTATTTTAAAATATGTAAGGAAGTGAAAATTATGCAACAAATAATTAGTTAATGATTTTGGCTTCACCTCATAACACACACTGATATAAAATCCAGAAGTATATAAAAAAGAAATATGAAAAACTGAACAGGAACAATAGGGGGAAAAAAAAAACAAAACAGGAAGACTACTCATCAGTTCCCCTGAGAGGAAAAGTCCTTTTTTTTTTTTTAATTGAAGCGTAGTTAACATACAAATGTGATATTAATTTCAGGTGTACAACATAGTGATTTGACAATTCTTAAATGGTACTCAGTGTCATCAAAGATATTTTCATTGAGTATATAACTATAAGTTGGCAGCTCTTTTCTCTTACCACATTGGTGATGTCATTCCAGAATCTTCTGGGTTCTCTCTTTTTGCTATTGAAAGGTCAGCTAATCATTCTGTTTCTCCTACGAAGATAGTATGTTTTTAATCTGTCAAACTCATAAAGTGATTTTTTAAGCGTTCAGTTGTTATTCTTATTTGAATTTCTGAAAGTTCTATTTGGTTCTTTATCGTATTTGCTAGCTCTTTTTAATAGCTTCTTGTTCTATGAAGACGTTTTAACATTTGTATTTTATCTCATTAAACATATTAAACGGAATTATTTTATAACCTGTACCTGATAATCTCAGTTTCTGTAGTTTTTATGGATCTGTTCCTCTTGCCTGTTGTTTCTCACTCATGGTGTCTTATTTCATTGTGTGTGTAGGTATTTTCAGCTCTGAGCTGCTCCTGGTCCTTAGAAAATTATCTGTGGCCTTGGATAAGGATGTATTTCTCCAGGGAGAGTGTGTGTTCATTTCTGCCAGATGCCTTGGGGCACTTCTTGCCTGGGACTACATTGGGCTACAATCTTGTCTTGACCTTGCTTTGTTTGTTTACTACATAAGAAATGTAAATCTGGGGCATTAAATCCACAGGGGAAGCCAACTGTGGTTACAGCTCCTCAGAGATGGTCACTTCCTCCTCCTCTGCCCGATAGGCAACAAAGCAACTTTCCATACATTTTCCTGAGGATGGTGGGTATCTGTGGTTCACCTTTACACTGAGGATGTAACCCTTGGGGAGACTCGATGTATAAGGGCGAAGACTCCTTATTAGACTCCCCTTTTTGGTAGAGACCTAAGCCTTATATCCTGTCCTTGTGTGTAGAGAAATCGTATGCACACACACAAAACAAATCTCAAGTTGGACTTGTTTGACAAATGCCCTTAATGAAAACTTTGCTTCAGTGCTTGGCTTACCTTTTTGGGTTACCCCCTTCACTTAGATTGGGGCCTGATAATTCTTACTATTCTATTAGCTTTTTGATGCTTTTAAGAAGATATATATGTATTTATATGTATTTTTTACTTTATCCAGCAGTTTTGTTTTCAACTTGCAGAATCTGTCCAAATACCTAGACAGCCATATTATCTGAAACAAAAACATATATTTTATTATGTTTGTTAATGAAATTAACAAAGACCTTTATAAAAAGATAATCCTCATTGTTAACACCATGTGGTGAAAAGAGCACTCACATCACGCTGGCAGGACTATTATACATGGACGTTAGATCGATCTTAAAGGGCTGTTTATTTAAATAAATTTAAAATTTATATGTATTTAAATTTATATGTATTTAGAATCTTTGAAATAGTCATAAGCTTGACCAAATAATTCCACTTGCAATAATACATTATAGTACATAAGCGAAGAGGCACACAAAAATGTATATTTGAAGAGGGCACCTGATTCTCCTTCGCCCCCTGCCCCCCCCACTCTCTCTCTCAAATAAATAAATAATATCTTTTAAAAAAAGATGTTTATTGAAATGTTATTTATGATAGCAAAAAACTTTTATGGTACATCCGTAAAATAAAATACTACACAGTCATTTATTAAGAAATACATTTTTATAGAATATATAATGATATGGGGAAATGTTCTTGATATAAAAATAAGTGATAAAATCAGACCATCAAATTGTATAGAACACCATAATCCTAACATATATAAATGTTTGAATATATGTTGACATAGACACATATATATGGAAGTATATCAAAATACTAATGGATATATATGAATATATATAAATTAGCATATATATATATATAAAGTGGGATTGTGGCTTATTTTTATTTCCTTTATGAATTTTTGAAATTTACATATTCTTTAGGCTAGCATATATCTTTTATAATCAGATAAAAATTCTTTACAAAGCAGCACATTAGGATAAACTGTAAATATACAACAATTCTTTAAATGATTGATACTCTTCTTATACAAAGAACTCATTAAATCTGAGAAAAGCCCTAAGACTAGATATAAAGATACCCTTATGTTGCTGTCAATAGCACTTTGAGTTTTGTGGACCTAAATTCAATGGTCTAACCAATATTGAAGAAAACCCTTTCTGCCTAGCTAAACAAATGGATTTTCTTTTACTGAAGGGAAAAGCACCCCGCCTCGTGGAGAGGCAGGGAAGCTATGGTTACACATCTTGACTCTATGCTTTTTATGAGATGTGGAGACAAGCTCCCAGGCTGTGTGTGGACACGTGCACCTGAATGCATACACACACACACATACACACATTCTCCTCGCTCTTGCCGCCTGTTTCAGCCCCTTGAAGGGCTCCTACCACCGTACACTTTTTTGAGATGTCTCCAGGGTGAATCACATATGTGCTCATGAATAAGTACTGTCAGTATCAACATGGCTTTCGTGTTTTCTTTTTCCCATTCTTCTGCTCCAGCTTCTATCCTCTGGGTGGTCTTGTGTGATCTAAGAATCACTAAGAATCATATATTTTCTTTACCAAGATGACACTTGTGCTCTGTAACACTGAGCTTGGAAAGTACTCTATCACATCCACTGGGTACCAGATGCCTCCACTGGCTTCCACAACTCACACAGCTGCTACTTTCATGGGGTAATAATTTCTCCTGGTAGTAGTTTTTCTTAGATACCCCCACAATTAGTGCTGAGTACCACTATCTTGAGCCCAGAGCAACCGTTGACACATTGGAACCTTACAGCAAGGCCACCGTGGACAGTTGTACATGTTGCACACTGTACAAGAGATGCCTAACAGAGACACCAAGGAGGAGTCTAAAATCCAGCCTGTGTTCCCTTGCCATACAGTATGCCTGTGTTGTTGAATCTGTCCCAGGGAAAGGGGGTGGATGCCTCTTTCGAACTCACCTGCTCAGAGAGGGTAAGCTTTAGGGCTACCTAGAGCAGGTGCCATTTTCTAATTCAGACAAAGATACATTATAGACTGGCTGCCACTCTGCCTGTAATTATCTAAGTGTATGCTGTTTGGTATGATTTGGTAGAAAACGTCTCTCTCCTTTTCAGGCTACACTTGAATGTGAGTTCTGTCTGCTCTATTCACTGCTGTCGCCCCAGTCCTTAGCACACTGTCTGGGACAGAACAGGTATGAGATAGATACTTGTTGACTGAATATGTAAGTGAACTACTTAAGTCCCAAAGCAATCATACTTGTGCTTTAATAACGAAATGTTACTGTAAAACAGCACTTTGCATTTTTATTGACTATACCTTCTTGCGTTCCCATAAGGCTCAGACGTCGAATCCCTGGAGGTTGGCCTAGAGACAATGTCAATCACTGCGCTCTACTCCGAATTGTTCCTTCCCACCTGCCACTAAAGCTCTCGTACTGGGGCAATTCTGTAGACCTAACTCTTTCTTTCCCTAGAATTAATTCTCTCCCAAGAGGCTCCTTAGTCCTTTAGTACAAAGACATTTCTGACAGGCTCGCCCCACCAGTTTCACGGCCATGCCCAGGCACGTATGAACACAGCTTGGGCTGGAGCTAAGACCCTCCCTGTCCCCCAACTATGCACACACATATAACCATGTTTAATATCTTCACAATCATACCCCGGTGCATGCATGTCTATTCATGTAGTTCTAAACAATCACACACACACACACACACACACACACACACTTCCACACTTCTACCTGTAGAAAATAAGCATTCATGCCCGCGGTCCCACACACGCACACACATACACACCCAGCACACCTTTCCAACACACTTCTAGTTGGAGCTGGTCCCTTGCCGAGAAGTTCCATCCCATTTTTCGAGCCTCTGACAGCTCCTCTAATCCACACAGCTTCAACACATGGGATCATTACCCTGTCCCCCAAGCACAGCCATCCTATCCAAGCACAGGCAGGGGTCGCTCTGGTCCCCCCCCCCACTCTTGTTTGTGCCTCAGTTAGCAACTTATGGTTAAAGCTCCATGGTCTGACAGCTGCGGTAGAGAGATGCCTCCTAGACATGATGGTGCATTAAAGAAGACGCTGGCCAGGTACAGACGGAAACGATGTAGAATATGATGCTTCTAAAAAGCCAGATAGCACTGTCCTTGGGTGAGCTGGGGGAGAGGTCCTGAAGGAGCTATCCTTTCAACCGTTCAAGCTTCCAGGACATTTGGACATACGAGGCCAGAGAACTCCGGGAACTTCCCAGAGAAGGTGGGAATGTTTGCAGAGGTCTGGGACTTGGACAAAGTGATCCTTATGGAAGACAGCAGTTGTCCAGGCATCTACAGGGAGGAGACATGAAGGTCTTGTGGCACTTCTAGGAAGCTTCATCTTTATCTTTAGGCACGAAAGGGTCTTGGGCAAAGGAGTCATGCTCGCTGCCCTGTGGAAGGTGGATTGGAAGGGAGCATGGTTGAAGCCAAAACCCACTAGCAGGCTGTGCGAGAGTCCAGACCAAATATGGCAGCTGGATTTGGTGAGAAACGGACAACTGTAAAGGAGATTTATGGGGTGCCTGGGTGTCTGAGTTGTTTTAGCGCCCAGCTCCTGATATCGGCTTAGGTCATGATCGAGGTCCTGGGATCGAGCTTCAGTTCAGAGTCTGCTTCGGATTCTCTCCCCTTCTCTGTCTGCCCTTTCCTTCGTGCACCCTCTCATTCTCTAAATAAACAAATAAAATCTTTTTTTTTAAGGCAGCAGGTATCAAGAGATAATGTTGAAGGGTTAGACAGAAGTTGGACTGTAGAGTGATAGGAAACTGTTGAAAGGTTTTTAACCACTGAAAGTTCTTTAAACAAACCAGATTCCATCAGAAGGGCATGTTTCAAAGATCACTGTGGCTGTGGCTGGAGGAGCCAGAGGTCAAAGGGGTGGAGGTGGTTATGGAGGATGTTTGCAATCATTATGCAAGAGGCCTTAGACGCCCACTCTAGGGAAGGGTCAGTGGTGACCGATGCGAGCGGACCGCTCAGAGAGACAGCTTCCAGCCGGAGATGTGACACAATTTGATGGCAAATATGTTATGAAAGGCAAGGGAATACCAGTAGACCCCACTGCGTGCCTGTGTTTGGTCTTTCTTCCATGAGCTTCAAAGGCGAAAAAAAATAAACATATCTTAGTGAACAATGACACTGCCGTCTTACTCATGGGAAGACTGTGGGCTTTGTGATGGGGCCAAAAAAATGATTACCGGCACAGGGGACATTTATTGAGCCTACGTTCAGATAATGCATTTGGCTTGGTCTCCACTCTTCAAATCGCCCTGACCCAGCCTGCGCCCTGAGAGCTGCTGTGGCTAACGCTGGCCTGCTGAGCCTTGAGGCAGAAGGGAAAAACAATGCTGGCAACCGCTTCCTTGAATGGAGCACAGGCTTGCTTAGAGGTGGGGTCTACTCATACATTCATTTGCTTCCCACACTCAATCCTCTTGCCAAGCCTATGGGACAGAAACGACTCTCTTCCTTCTCCAGATGAGGAAAATGAGGCTGAGAGAGAGCCACAGCTGGGTCATCTGATGACACGATCGGTTTTTTTCCAGTCTGTCCAACTTCAAGTGCGTGTTCCTTCAACCACGTCAGTGGTTCGCAACCTCAGCAGCACGTTAAAATCACCTGGGGAGTATCTTTCCCCTCACTCTCTCTTTTAGACGGCTTTACTGTGGGGGCACCTGGGTGGCTCAGTCGGTTGAGGGTCTTGCTCCTGGTGTCGGCTCAGGGCATGATGTCAGGGTCGTGAGTTCGAGTCCCGTGTCAGGCTCCATGCTCAGAGGGGCATAGGATTTGCTTAGGATTCCCTCTCCCTCGCCATCTGCCCCTCTCTCTAAAATGAATCAATAATATCTTTTAAAAAATAAACAGCTTCACTGAGACGTGACTCACACATACAATTCACCCATTGCACTGACTTTAATCTATCCACAGATACCTGTGACCATCACCGCGGTCAATTTTAGAACATTTTTATCACCTCAAAAATAAATCCCATACCCAGAAATAAGCTCACACCTGTGCGGTCAATTAGCCTATGACAAAGGAAGAAAGAACACACAATGGAGAAACCACAGTCTCTTCAATAAACGGTGCTGGGAAAACTGGACAGCAGCATGCAGAAGAACGAAACCGGACCACTGTTTTACACCACACACACAACAAACTCAAATGGATGAAGGACCTCAAGTGATACCTAAAGCCATAAAACTCGTGAAAGAAAACATAAGCAGTCATCTCCCTGGGTCATTGGCCTTAGCAACCCATTTATGGACATGCCTCCTCAAGGAAAGGGAAACGAAAGTATTAGGATCAAATCAAAAGAAAAAGCTTATGCACAGCAAAGGAAACTGCTAACAAAACAAAAACACAATCAAGTGAATGGGAAAAGATATTTGCAGACGATATATGTAATAAAGGTTAAAATCCAAAACATATGAAGAACATGAAAAAAAAAATTGATTTTAAAAAAATGGGGCAAGGACCTGAATAGACATTTTCCCAGATGGCAACGGACTCGTGAAAAGATGCTCAACATCACTCGTCATTGGGGAAAATCAAATCAAAACTATGAGGTATCACCTCACACCAGTCAGCCTGGCTAGTATCCAACATACAAGGAATAGCAAGGGTTGGCGAGGAGGTGAAGAAAAGGGAACTTTCATGCACTGTTGCGGAGAATGTGAACTGGTGCAACCAACTATGGAGAACAGTATGGAAGTTCCTTAAAAAATTAAAAATAGAAATTCCACATGATGCAGTAATTCCGCTATTGGGTATTTACCCAAAGAAAGCAAAAACACTAATTTAAAAAGATACGTGCACCCCTATGTTTATAAGCAGCATTATTTACAAGAGCCAAGATACGGAAGCAGCCCAGGTGTCCATCAATACATGAGTGTATAAAAAGTTGTGGCGCGCACACACACACACACACACAGATGAATATTACCCAGCACCGAAAAAGAAGGAGCTCTTGCTTTTTGCAGCAACACGGATGGACCTAGAGGGCATTATGCTAAATGAAATAAATCAGGTAAAGACCAGTACTATATGGTTTCACTTATATGTGGCATCTAAAAAATAAAACAAGTGTACAAATATACAAAAAACCAAACAGATTCTTGAACACAGAGAGCGTACTGGTGGCTGCCAGAGGGGAGGTGGTTAGGAGGATGGGTGACATAGATGAAGGGGATTAAGAGGCACAAACTTCCAGTTATAAAATAAATAAGTCACAGAGATGAAAAGTACAACAAAGGGAATATTGTCAATAATATTGTAAACATCGTTACAATATGGTGACTGACAGTGACTACCCTGACCATGGTGAGAGGAGCAGTGTATAGAATTGTCGATCCTAAGTTGTACACCTGAAACTAATATAAAATTCTATGTCAATTACACTTCAATAATAAAAAAATTTTAAAGAAGTCCCGTACCCATGAGCTGCCACCCTGTGATCGCCCCCCATCCTCCACCTCCAGCCCTAGGCAACCACTAATCTACCTGTTCTCTCTATAGATTTTCCTATTCCAGTCTTCCCTATGAAAGGAATCATATAATATTTGGCCTTTTGTGACAGGCTCTTTTCATTTAACCTAATGTTTTCAAGGTTTATCCAAACTGTAGCATGTGTCTGTCCTTCATTTCATTTTTTATGGCCAAATCATATTTCATTGTATGACTACACTACAGTTTGCTTATGTCTGTGTTCACTGATAAACATGTGGTTGTTTCCACCGTTTGGCTATTATGAATAATGCCGCTCTAAACCATTTATGTACAAGCGTTTGTGTGGGTAAATGTTTTCACTTCTCTGCGGTGTGCGTCTCAGAGTGGAATTGCTGGGGCCTATGGTGATCATTTAAGGAACTGCTTAGACTGTTTTCTCTGGGGAGTTTTCAAAAATACATTAATGCCCTCCACCTCACCCATTCTTCACCCTCTCACCACGTGGATCATACTGTCTAAGGTTGGGTCCTAGTTGATTCCAACACTCAACTCCCTCAGCAGCTTCCAGCGTGTACCCTGCATCGAGCACCACTATCTGACACCACGATCTCAGTGATGGTTGATATATGGACTACTTAGGATTACCTGTTTTTGAAGAATTATTAACCACCCTTGTGGTTCAACAAGAAGCCAACGCTTCGACTTTCAGTCTTTAGCTAAGCCAGTCACCCCAGTGACTCAGGATTTCTGAGAAAAGATTTGACTAGAACTTTGAATACTTGCAGCTCTCTTTTCTGTCACCCAGGCTGAACTTCAGAGCAGGAAGACGGGGAGGCAAATCTGGGGCTGGCTTTCCCATGTGCCGAGACAAGATTGCTTCCACTGCTTGTTGGGGTGCCTGGAATGACACCACAAAAAAATTCCTTCACCGGGGTCTGGGAAAACTCTTCAAGAATTCTTAAGTAACTGGAAAGCTCCCTGGTAGAAAGGAAGTCGACAAGGAGGGAGAGAGCCAGGTGGAGACGAGACTTCTTTCTGGCAAGAAGCAAGGGGAGGGGAAATTGGCAGGAATGATTGCTTGTCTGGTCTTTTCTCAGCCCCTTTCTGTCCTTGGGCTGTTCCACATTCCCAGATTTCTGCTGAGTGAGGTACTCGCTGACCGCCAGCAGGGGACAGGGGGTGGGGATGGTGTGTGTGTTGGAGGGGGGGGGGCGGTGGTGGAGATGGGGAATGGGGTCCAAAAAAACACATCCTGGATTTCATCATTCCACCCAAGGAGAACCCCTCCCTGTTTGGCTCAGCTCAGTGCCTGGAGATTTACAGCTGAAGATTTTCAAAATATTTCCAGGAGTATGTTTACTGCAAAACACTGAATCAATGGCTAATTATGAATTCTCTGTCCACTTCATATTGCCCTGGTGACCCTTCTTCTCAATTTGTTTCAAAGGAGGAGATGCCATACTTTGGAAAATTCAGCCATTTCTCATTTTCAGCATGTGGTTTGGAGTTTAGATGTGTACAAAATGCATTTACATATGTTGATTACCATTTTAACCCTTAAAATGTGGAGAGATATTATGAACTCTATTTATAGATGAAGAAACTGAGGCCTAGAGATGGTTAGGTGATTTACCAAAAGACACACTACTCATTTATTTGGTTTTTTTTTTGAAGATTTTATTTATTTGACAGAGAGAGAGATCACGAGTAGACAGAGAGGCAGGCAGGGGGAGAGGGGGGGAAGCAGGCTCCCTGCTGAGCAGAGAGCCCGTGTAGGGCTCCATCCCAGGACCCCGGAACCATGACGCAAACTGAAGGCAGAGGCTTAGCCCACTGAGCCACCCAGGTGCCCCCACACTACTCGTTTTTAGGCAGAGAGGGACCTAGCCCTTGGGCCTCCTGACTCCAGGGTCCTTCTGTTCTACCCTGCTTCGATGAATACCCAATATGCCTTGAGAAGTGTCTATAAGTGAAGGAATCAACTCCCAATATAATTTTGGGAGTATTTCTACCCTCAAACTTATCCTACCCCTGAACTTCTAACATGAGTGAAGAGTAAAAAGCATCACCAAGTGACATTAAGGGGCCAACCAAGCTCCCATAACATGAATTATTATTATTATTAGGTTAGTTACTGTTGTTTGTTTTTAATATTTGCCAGTATCATTTAATGCAGTAATTCCCAAACTTTTTTAAAGTCCCGAATCCTTTTGAAAATGTAAACACAATGGGCTGTCTGCCCAAATAAATGCACATACATACATATATGGAAAATTTTGATACAGGTCAAAGGATTCTTGAAGTCCATCTCTGGACCCCAGGTTATGAACCCATAAAAGGAATAGGAACAGAAAAAGAAAACATGACCGTGTTTGTCCAAGACTGAGCATTAGCAAGACAGATATGACAGCAATTACAAAGTAGAGCGAATTTCGACTGGGCTGTTTGACAAAGCAGATCATTAAGTTTGCACCAGAGAAAAAATCAGGAAGTTAGCAGGTGGCTGCCAGACTTGGGGGATGAAGGTGGGGGATGAAAATGGAGATCTTGATAAAATTGAAAAACAAGTTGATTCTGATACAGGTAAAGGAATGGGAGAGTGTGATTAGGTAGTGGGGTGGGGGGAGTCTCCCCATAAGAAATTTCAGAGCTGGAGCTCTCTCGTCTGAGCTCCCAAGAGGTACGTCCGGTTGCCTACTTAATGTCTCCACGTGGGTAGCTAACAGAACTCCACATGTTTCCTTGCTAGAGCACAAGTCTCCATTTGCTTCCACCCCAACCTGCGTCTCGTCTCATCTTTCCTGGCTCAGTTATTGGCACCAACTAGTTGCTGAAGGCAATCATTCTTGATTCTTTTCTTCCCCTGTCACATCCATTCCATCCACTAATGCCATCAATTGCCCATCTGTCATGTGTTCTACACCCTTCTGTTTCTCTTCATGTCCGCTGCTATCTTTCTAGTCCAGAACAGGCTCATTTGGACAGACTTCTGGAAGGGCCCGCAATTACCTGCGTGCATTCAACGTTGACCTTCCCTGATCCCTTCCTGTGCCCAATGGCTAGAGTGATCGGTTTAGAATGCAGAGCGCGTATCACTTTCCTGTTTAAATTTCAAAGTCACTTAGATTCAAAGTCCCTGAATCCTCTCACTCCCTATCCAGCACCTGACCCTCTCCCAAGCCCCTACGATCTATCAGTACTCCTCCTGGCTCTTTTTCCGAGCCACTCTGACCGGAGCAGAAGTCTACCATTGCCTCTCACCTGGATTCCTGCAGTGGACTTCGAACCACTCTCCGTGCCTCCGCACTTGCCCTCCATGTCTCCGGCCGATCTTCCACACAGCTGCTCTTCTGGTTCTTCTCAAACATAAGCAGACCTTGCCACTCTTCTCCAAACTCTCCAATGGCTTTCTCGTCTCGTCAAAATAGAATAAAATATAGAGCCTTTATGTGGGCCTACACATCCTTCAGTGTGCTGGCTCCCTCTGAGCTTCTGCCCTAATTCCCCGCTGCCCCTCCTTTCTCTTTTCTGGCATGGTAGCCTTGTTCTGTCTCACTCCTGCCTCATGGCTTTGATGCTCACCCTTCCCCCGGGTTGAAAGGTGGCATCCCACACGGGCGTGGCTTATTCCTGCACTTACTGCAATAAGGGAAACAAATTGCCATCTTATCAGTGAGGCCTCTTCTGCTCACCCTACTTAAATTGTGACCACCCCCCCCCCACCTGCTAATGCCCCTGGCCCCTCGCTCGGGCTCTCTCTCCCCTCCCCTGCTTTATTTTTCTCCATAGTGCTTAAAACCAAATGATGTCCTAGACATTTCGCTTACTGAGTTTCTCCCCCACCAGAAGGTAAACTACGTGAGGGCCGAGTTCTGCGTAGCTTATAGCTGTAGTCCCAGTGTTTGGGACCGTGGCTGCGCATAGGAATTGCTACATCAGTGTATGTTGGATGAGTAGCTGGAAAGGCCCTCACCTAACTCTTTCTCCTCCTTTCCCGCCTCCCGTCATGCTCTCCTGACTGCAAGTCTGTCATCAGAGCACTCAACGCTTAGCCCCTGTTCACTTGCTTGTTTCCCTAACTACGCAGGACGAAAGCTCCATGAAGGGGCAGTCTCACCTGTCCCTGTATTTTCAGCGTCCGGTACAGTGCCTGGCACCAGGGTTAGGGCTCAGTAAATGCTTTTTATGAATGAATGAAAGTATCGTAGGGGTTCTGAGTGGGTCCTAAGAAGGGTTCTAAGGTTCTAAGGGGTTCTAAGAAGGTCCTAAGTGGGTAGAACTCTACTTCTGCTCTTTCGTCCCCCCCCCCCCCGCTTCCTGAGCAGGTCAGTCCCCATGTCTGTAAAAGGGGTGGAGCAAGGTGCATGAAGAGACAGCCTGGAGGAAGAAGTCAGAGCCAGAGCAGAGGGAGAGGGGTATCCCTGCAGAGCCAGGATTTGGGCAATCGGATGCCAAGCAGGTGCAGGGGGTCGGCCTGAGCTGTGTGAGCAGGGTGTCCAGGCAGGGGAAAAAGACCTGGCATGAGATGTCTGGCCCCAAACAGAGGGTGGCCATCGGTGAAATGGGCACCTGCTGTAGGATGTGGGAAGCAAGTGGGTGACAAGGACCTCCGTGAAGGGGGAAAACTCAGTGTCAGAGCCAGAGCAGGGTGAGGGCGGGCATCTGTGTGCAGGGAAGACCGGGCGTGGAGTGCTGGGGCCCTAATGGCCTGAGGAGGCCATCCATTCCCGGTGTGGGGTACTGGGCTCCATGCAGGGAGCGAAGGGGGGGGCCACAGGATAGTAATATAAAGGGAAAAAGAACTTCACAGTGGGGAGCACTGGCAGAAACCACCCTAACCAAGTGATCAAAGTGAACACGACCACTAAGAGAACACATTGAAATCATGTGTCCCCTTCTATGATAACTGTGCCCAAAATGTGTAAACAGAGGCTAATCATGAGGAAACATTACATAAACTCAAATGAAGGACATCTACATAACTGGCCTGTAATGATCAAAGGTATCAGGTTTTTAGATTTAACTAGATTTTAGGAACTTGGAAAATGATTGGAACCAACATAATAGGGCATTAATAACGTTTATGTATCCAAATCTCATACAAGCAGAGGATAAGAGCTTAAAACTTCAAGAGAAGAGCAACTGCTTTGTATCATTAGAGGCATTTCGTTTCTTCACAGCAAAGCAGGCTGACAAAGGTCCGGTTCCTTCATGGAACGTGTACTCTCCCTTGGACTCTTTCCTTCGCAACTGGTAGGAAGGAAATCTCTGTATGTCTTTGTACTTAATGTCAGTCTCCCACACTGACTGTAAGCTCAAAGGCAGTTAGTGTGTGTGTGAGTGTGAGTGTGTGTATGTGTGTGTGTGTGTGTGTGTTGTACATTGCTGTGTTCTTGGTATTTAGTGGAGTGCCTGGTGTGTAGATCTCAGACAAAAAATATTGGTTGGTTGAATAAATGCTGAGAGAGAGAGAGAGAGAGAGAGGAGAGAAACAGGGGCCATCTTGTAAGTGATTTAGAGAAAGAAGCCCCTTGCAGATTAGATACTGTGAGCAAGCCACAAGGCAGCCCAGGAGCCAAAGGGGTAACAGTCCAATTCGCCCATCTGCTCTTGAGTCAGGCCCTAAGATGAAGGTAGGCCTTGCTGTGCGTGGAACTGTGGAAAACTGGAAGGCCCTGGCAGAAACCTTCACAATGCTGGCCCCTAGGGCATAGAGAAACTGTCAGTCTGCCAACAAGAGATCCAGCCTGAGAAGTTGGCAGCCTTAAAGCCTCACCCGGAACTGACACACATCCGGAAGAGTCCACCACAGAAGCTGTCTTTGCCCTGCAGCCTCTGGCAGGGTTCCAGGGGCCCGGCGTTGGGGTGCTCCAGGGCCCAGAGGCAAAGGGAGCAATTGCCCAGCAAAGTGTCTGCTGGAACTTCCCTTGGGGCTCAGCCCTCACCTCACAAAGGTCACCTTCCATATCACCTCTTCTGACCGTGGGTCTGGCCCTGTGCCTTTTCTAAGTAGTCCGGGATGGAGAAGGGGGAGCCTTCCAGAAGGAAAGAGAGGTTTTAGTAAAGGCATAGAAAATAACACCCATTGGGATTCTGTAAGTAGAAATCATGTTTGATGTGACTGAAGCTTTGGGGAGGAGGTATACAAACCAAAAGATGAGGTTCAAAGGGCAAAAGGCCGCCTCTTGAGTGCCTCACTGAGGAAACTGGACTTTATCCTGGAAGTAAAGAAGAACAGCTGCAGAGCTTCATGCTGTGACATTTCCACTCTGAAAGTCAAGTGCAGAATGGTTTGGAGTGAGAGATGAACCACACGAGTGACCATGAAGATAGTCCAAAGTATATCTTTGGAGTCCAAAGAGAAAGGCTCAGTTAAGAGAAGGAGAACTTGTAGACGGGCTGTGAGGGTGGGAGAAGGCGCCGAACCTAGGCCGATGCTACTCCCTTCACTGAGGTAGGCAGGCCAGACAGTAAATGAGGTTTGTTTGGACATGTTGATTTGGCGGTGCCCGTAGATGATCCTAATAGAGTGTCCAGTGAGTAATTGGAAACACAGGTCTGAAGCTTAGGAAAGAAGCTGAGGCAGGAGATAGAGGTTTGGTAGTCATTAACATAATGCTGTAGCTAAGCTAGGAAGTGGGATCACCCACAGAGGGTGTAGCTCTAGGTCAAAGCCAAGGACAGTGCCTGATCCGAGGCAGAGGAGAGAGCAAAGGGGACTGGGAAGGAGTGATCCTCAAAGTTGGAGAAAACAGCAGAAGTTAGATCTCTTAAGTCAGGAGAGCAGATTCTTGAGAAATGGAGAGTGGTCAGTAATGTCAAAAGGCACTGTGCACTCAAGAGGAGTGAAGGGTTTAAAAAAAAAAAAAAATCAATTGAATGCCGCCATTTGGAGGCTACTGGGGATCTTTCCTGGATTGTCCCAGGACAGGCATGAGGGCAGAAGACCACTTCTGAAAGACATTACTACCTCCTAAGGCATGTTTTCATAACTGTGAAAAACCTTCAGAATTCCATGGGTAAATACGTCTTTATTTCAAAAGTATACTTTCAGTTTTAACAATGAGTGTAGAAATGTGTTCCCAGTGGGAAAAAGATAGTCCTGCCTAGGTCAAAAAAAAAAAGTCTGAAAAACAATCTGAGGGGTTTGAAGCGGCCGGGGGTGGAGGTTGGGGGAACCAGATGGTGGGTATTAGAGAGGACACGGATTGCATGGAGCACTGGGTGTGATGCAAAAACAAGGAATACTGTTATGCTGAAAATAAAATAATAATAATAATAAAAAGTCGATTTTTTTTTTTTCATGACAACACAGGGGATGGCCTAGAACCATAGAGGTCATGCCTTGGTGTTTGATTTTGGTTCACAAGGTGGTTTGTTCCAAGGGGAGCACTGCCTGTGGATGACAGTGCCTGCATAGAGATGGACATTGGAGAGTCCATTGGACATTGGACATTGGAGAGTCTTGGCCCACAATGCATGGTGACAATATAGTCTATGGTAAGTTCAAATTGGAGCCCAGGGTGGTTAATATTGGTCAAAGCCAGAGAAATGGTGCTGAGCTTCAGGTCCAAAGGACAAATGTGACCATCATCAGTGAGAGGAACCATGGGATCAGAAGCTGGAAGAATCAGAATGAAGAGGGAAGAATGGCTAGGGAAGGGAGTTTGAAGATTTTAAGGCTGTGGATAATTTAGAGGGTCAGAGGCCTGTTTTTAGATGGTGACCCCTATGTGGTATGAGCTGGCAGTCTCAATGGCTTCAAGGAGGCACACAGTCCTGCCCAGTGAGGCTGAGAAGAAGAGACCCTTCAGAGCTCCTGGCTTAGCTGGAAACTCTGAATGAGTGTTCAGCCTGATGTCTGAAGAAGCATGACTGGACAGCATAATAAGAGTTGAACTTTCAGTCTATCTAGAGTCCCAAGGCTATTCTAAGCAGAAGGTGTCATTTCTGAGAAGGCCTTGCTACAGGCCAAAGGCCAAAACCTGTTCACAGCTTGACCTCACCACTGCGTTAGCATTACGAATTAAACTGTTTCCGGTAAGGATGGGTTGATGTCCTAACCCCCAGTATCTCAGAAGGTGACCCTATTTGGAAATAAGGTTTTGATCGGGTAATCAAGTTAGGATGAGGTCACAGCGGAGTAGGGTAGCCCCTTCCTTCATCCACTATGATTAGTGTCCTTTTAAGAGGACAAGAGAGTGCCACGGGATGACAGAGGCAGAGCCAATGCTGCAGCTTTAACTCAAGGAATGGCGAGGCTTGGTGGCCACACCGGAAGCTGGGCAGAGTCAAAGGAGGATTGTACCCAGAGTCTTGGGGGAGTGTGGCCACACTGACACATTGATCTCAGCCCGCTCGCCTCCAGAACTAAGAGAGAATCAATTTCTGCTGTTTTCAGCCACCCAGTTTGTGGTGATTTGTCAGGGCAGCCCTCAGAAACAAAGCCAGTTAGCCAGTGTGAAGGAATGCCACTGCTCCAGGGACAAGCTTCCAGTCAAGAGAAGAAGCCCTCACAAGAGGGGTTGCTGTGAAGATCCCCTCAGACTCAAACCTCTGACCACCTGATAGAAGGACTGATAAGCTGTGAAGAGAGCTGGAAGTCTGGGTGCCATTCCAAGGATTTTAGATGGTTTTTCCTCTTGGAGAGAGGGAAGATACCGCTTAATTTCTGACATCTGAACTGGAAATTAAAATCTTTGTCTTTGTTTTGGGTAGTTTCTCACAGTAGAATCCCGACTTTTGGAGGAGGTAGTATCCTTGCAGAGATAATAAATAGCAACAACCACAAGATATGTAAAGGAGAAATAAACTTTTGGGGTGGGTGAATGACCTTTATAATTGCCTATCTTTTTTCATTAACAGACTTTGTTTCTAGAGCAGTTTGAGGTTTACAGAAAAATTGAGCAGAAAGTACAGAGTGTTCCCATATACTCTACTCTGTCCACCACCAACAACACTCTCTGCTACAGTTATCCCCATTATCTTTATTTTTTAAAGATTTTAGTTATTGATGTGAGAGAGAGAGCACAAGAGAGAGAGGGATAGCACGAGTGGGGGAGAGAGGCAGAGGGAGAGGGAGAAGCAGACTCCCTGCTAAGCAGGGAGCCTGACATGGGACTCGATCCCAGGACCCCAAGATCGCCAGAGCCCAAGGCAGACACTTAACTGACTGAGCCATCCAGGTGCCCCTAGTTTTCCTATTATTAATAACTTACATTAGTTGTGGTGCATTTGTTACAAATGATGACCCAATAGCATCAAGTTATTAACCAAAGTCTGCGGTTTACGTTAGGGGTCACAATGTGTTGTACAATTCTATGGGTTTTAGCAAATGGATGATGTCATATGTCCACCACTATGGTATCATATGGAATAATTTCACTGCCCTAAAAATCCCCTGTGCTCCACCTACTCATTCCTCTCTCCCCAGAACCCCTGGGAACCAATTATACTTTTATTGTCTCTATAGTTTTTCCGTTTCCAGAATTTCACATAGTTAGAATCATACAGTATGTAGCTTTTTCAGGTTGGCTTCTTTCACCTAGAAATACGTGTTTAAGATACCTTAAACACATGTCTTTTTGAATTTTTTTATTATGTATTATGTTAGTCACATACAGTACATCATTAATTTTTGATATTGTGCTCCAAGACTCATTGTGTATAACACCCAATGCTCCATGCAATACTTGCCCTCCTTAATACCCATCACCTGGCTCACCCATCTCCCTATCCCCTCCCTCCAAAACCCTCAGTTTGTTTCTCAGAGTCTACAGTCTCTCATGGTTCGTCTCCCCCTCCAGTTTCCCCCAAATCACTTCTCCTCTTCATCTCCTCATGTCCTCCATGTTATTCCTTATGTTCCACAAATAAGTGAAACCATATGATAATTGATTTTCTCTGCTTGGCTAATTTCATTCAGCATAATCTCCTCCAGTCCCATCCGTGTTAATGCAAAAGTTGGATATTGATCCTTTCTGATGGCTGAGTAATATTCCATTGTATATATGGACCACATCTCCTTTTCAAGAATTTAATTATTTATTTGACACAGAGAGACAGATCACAAGTAGGTGAGAGAGAGACCACTAGTACGCAGAGAGGCAGGCAGAGAGAGAGAGAGGAGGAAGCAGGCTCCCCGATGAGCAGAGAACCCAATGTGGGGCTCCATCTCAGGACCCTGGGATCATGACCTGAGCTGAAGGCAGAGGCTTTAACCCACTGAGCCACCCAGGCACCCCATGGACCACATCTTCTTTATCCATTCGTCTGTTGAAGGGCATCTCAGCTCTTTCCACAGTTAGGCTACTGTGGGTGTTGCTGCTATGAACATTGGGGTACATATGGCCCTTCTTTTCACTACATCTGTATCTTTGGGGTAAACACCCAGTAGTGCAATTGTCTTTTTGAAGCTTGATAACTCCTTTCTTATTCATGCTGAATCATATTCTCATGTTTGGATGTGTCACAGTTTGTTTATCCATTCACTCATAAAAGGATATCTTCCTTACTTCCAAGTTTGGACAGTTATATATAAATAAAGCTGCTGTAAACATTTATGTGTAGGTTTTTGTGTGGATGTAACTTCTCATCTTGGGGGTAAATACCAAGGAGTCCTATTGCTGGGCAGGACGGTAAAAATATGTTTAGTTTGTAAGAAGTTGCAGGCTCGCTTCCAAAGTGGCTCGTAGCATTTTGTTTTCCCATCAGCAACGAATGAGGGTTCCTGTTGCTCCACTCCCTCATCAGCATTTGGTGATATCTCTGTTTTGGATTTTAGCCATTCTAATAGGTGTGTCACGGTATCTCATTGTTGTTTTAGGAAATAAACTTTCCGGGAATACATAATTTGAGACTAACCTAGAAAATGCACACCTCTAAGATTCTAAAGGAGATTTCTAGTCATTCTTATATAAATATGGAAAACATTCAGAATTCTGTGGGTAAGTAAAAATTTATTTCAAAAATAAACTTGTAGTTTGAAAATAAACAGTCAAGAAAACCAAAAGACAACTGACAGAATGGGAGAAGATATTCACATATGACATATCAGATAAAGGGTTAGTATCCAAAATCTATTTAGAACTTATTAAACTCAACATCCAAAGAACAAATAAGCCAATCAAGAAACAGGCAGAGGGCGCCTGGGTGGCTCAGTGGGTTAAAGCCTCTGCCTTAGACTCAGGTCATGATCCCGGAGTCCTGGGATCGAGCCCCGCATCAGGCTCTCTGCTCTGTGGGGAGCCTGCTTTTCTCTCTCTCTCTGCCTGCCTCTCTGCCTACATGTGATCTCTGTCTGTCAAATAAATAAATAAATAAAGTATTAAAAAAAAAAAGAAACAGGCAGAAGACATGAACAGACGCTTCTGCAAAGGAGACTTCCAAATGGCCAACAGACACACAAAAAAAGTGCTCCGCATCACTTGGCATCAGGGAAATACAGATCAAAACCACGATGAGATACTACCTCACACCAGTCAGAATGGCTAAAATTAACAAGACAGGAAATGGCAGATGGAGAGGATGCGGAGAAAGGGGAACCCTCCTACACTGTTGGTGGGAATGTAAGCTGGTACAGCCACTCTGGAAAACAGCATGGAGGTTCCTCAAAAAGTTGAAAAGAGAGCTACCCTATGACCCAGCAATCACACTACTGGGTTTATTTACCCTAAAGATACAAACGTAGTGATCCGAAGGGGCACGTGCATCCCAATGTTTATAGCAGCAATGTCCACAATAGCCAAACTATGGAAAGAACCTAGATGTCCATTAACAGATGAATGGATAAAGAAGATGTGGTATATATCTACAGTGGAATACTATGCAGCCATCAAAAGAGGTGAAATCTTGCCATTTGCAATGATGTGGATGGAACTAGAGGGTATTATGCTGAGCAAAATAAGTCAATCAGAGAAAGACAATTATCGTATGATCTCCCTGATATGAGGAATTTGAGAGGCAGAGTGGGGTGTTTGGAGGGTAGGGAAGGAACAAATGAAACAAGATGGGATCAGGAAGGAGACAAACCATAAGAGACTCTTAATCTCACAAAACAAACTGAGGGATGCTGGGGGTGGGGGGGTATGAGAGAGTGGTGGGGTTATGGACATTGGGGAGGGTATGTGATATGGTCAGTGCTGTGAAGTGTGTAAGCCTGATGATTCACGACCTGTACCCCTGGGGCAAATAATACATTATATGTTAATTAAAATAATTAATTTTAAAAAGTAGGAGGAAAATTTAAAAAAATAAACCTGTAATTTGAAAATAAATGCAGAAGTCCATTCCCAGTGGGAAGAAGATGGTTCCTGAAATTTTGTAGAGTCTGTGGGTCTTTTAGAGGTCACGTGATGACTCTGATACATCTTTGCTACATCTAGGACTAGCATTTATCTTTAGCCACCCTCTCCATAGACCGATACCCTTCCACAACTCCAAGACGGAATTCCCTCCCGTTCCCTCTTTTTCTGTCTCTGTTTTGTAAAATCTGTCTCTGTTCTCTCCTTCCATCTCCCTTAGGGTCTTGCATGCCCTTTCTCTCACTCTGTGACCCCCTACTCACATTCCAAATTTCACTTTCTTCCCCTCATCTGAACCTTGAAAACATGGTGTTAAATGAAATAGCCCAGATACAAAAGGCCACATATTTTGTGGTGCCATTGATAGAACATATCTAGTATGGGCAAATTTACAGAGTTAAAAAGTAGATTAAAGGCCCCCAGGGCTGAGGTGAGAGGGTAATGAGAAGTTATTGTTTAATAGGTACAGAGCTTCTGTTTGGGGTCACCTAAGGTATGTTTTTTGTTGTTTTTTAATTTATTGGATAGAGGTTGTCTGTTTCCTCTTCTAAATGGTAAAAAAAAAAAAAAAAAAAAAAAAAAAAAATCAGGTGAGTGAAAAACTTCTGAATTAATAAGAAATTACATTGCTCTTTCCTTGTGTGTGGCCTTTATTTTCAGCCTGTAAGAGCATGTGTGGTCTTTTATCAAGGTCTGCTGGGACCTTGAGATCCGATTCTTTCTTTTGCGATTTCTCAGAAAGAAACACGCGTAAAGAACAAAGCTCTTGTCTGCTCTCTAGGTCCTATGTTCATGAACTAGAAACCCATAGAGGTTTCTGTCCTCAACTACCTCTCTGATATCCAAGGACTAATGAGAGTGAGACTTTTGGTAAGTTGTGGTAAGTGAACTGAGTCCACTTTCCAGTTTTCAAGGCCATGAGGTCTCTAAAAATTCTGTCTGCCTTGGGATAATGTTTTCTGGTCCCAAATTAGTAAATGGAACGTTTATCTCTACAGGTACCCCCACAGGGGTTATTGTATCTCCATAAAGAAGACTACAATTCGTTCCCTAGTGTGAGATTTTGAATCTAGGAAGTATTCTCTATATTGTTAAATGGGATTGAGGAGTGTTTTTGCAAGTCCTGTTCACATGGTTTCCTATGGGGTCCAGGGAAGCCTGATTCCTTGGATAGTAAAAGCCCGTGGCAGAAGCACTTAGGTTTTCCTCTGTGGACATAGATTTTGTTCTTAATACTATTCAGTTGAGGATTAGATAAAGTTTCTAAGGGTGCTTCCAGCTCTGACATCCCATGCTTTTCTTAAAAGTAAGCGTATCTGATGCCCATATTCGCTCACACATAACAGTCTTAATGCGTGGTCTACAGCCTGCACCCCAAACTCCTGACCATTCACCCACACTTGGTACCTTGCAATCTGGGTCATTCCCCTTCTTCTTTGCCTTGTGTGGCCTCCTCAGCTGCATTTCCTCATCACTTCTCATAGCGCCTCACCACCCAAGACTGTCCAGTGTGATGTAAGCTAGTCGCCCCGGCGTTCCCTTCTCAGTCTTCATCCTCTGAACTCTCTATAGCAGCTGACATTATTGATACTCCTTCTCCTCCTTGAAACGGTCTCTTATTTTGGAAACCTCATGATATTGGCCTATCTTCTTCCCCCTTTACATTCAAATTCTGAAATCTTATGCCTTCGAAGGCTTCTGTTATTGCTTCTATAACGAAGACTTTCCAATCTCTATCTGTACTCCAGCCCTCTGCCTTGGGCTGTAGATGCTTATAGCTTTACTTCCTGATACACATCTTCATCTAGGTATCCCAAAGGGGCTTCATACTCAACGTGGCTCAAACTGAGCTCACCATCTCCCCTCTCTGCCTTACCCCCGACCTCTTCTTCTTTCCTTTGCTCTAACTGATGAATGGTTCTATTTCCTTCCAGCCATTTAGATTTGAAATCTCAGGATTATCTTTCACTCATCTTCCATCCCACAGTCAACAGTAAATTTCAGCAGATTTCTTCTCCCCATTGTGCCTCATATGTGTCTCCTTCTCTGCACCCCCACGATACCTGCTTGATTCAGGCTCACGTTACCATTTGCTTTGAATATTACAGTAGCTTCACTGTGCTTCTGCTTCTTCTATTCCAAATTACATATTTTTGATGTTATATTCTTCAGATCCCATCCAGCCTCTGCTCAAAAGTTGCAACACTATCGCTGTGGTAGCATTCAGAATACATCACTGCTCTGCACAAATGTCTTTAGTTACTCCCCTTTGACCAGCCAATTACAGACCCTTTGCCCCAACTTTCAAAGCATTCCCCCAGATGATTCCATCTTTCCATGACAGACTCACCTTCTACCGCTCCCCAACTTGGACCTTAATTGGCAAACAAGACAACTCGTTCTGTTCATTCCAATCTCCATGCTTTTGCTTTTATTCTTCTCTCTATTCAAAATGTGCTTCTGAGGGCACATGGATGGCTCAGTGGGTTAAAGCCTCTGCCTTCAGCTCAGGTCATGATCCCAAGGTCCTGTAATGGAGCCCCACATCGGGCTCTCTGCTCAGCAGGGAACCTGCTTCCTCCTCTCTCTCTGCCTGCCTCTCTGCCTACTTATGATCTCCACCTGTCAAACAAATTTTTAAAAATGTGCTTCTGACAACACATCTACCCCAACGAAATTCTTCCCATGCTTCAAACCCATTTCAGTCATTGACTTGTCCATCAAGTTTTTCCTTGATCCCTTAACCATATATGACCTTTGCTCCTTTAGACTCCTTGGGTCTTTGTTTGTATAGCATCCCTTGTATATGTGGCTGAGACCACTACTTGTTACACAATAGCTGGTCTCCTCTTATTCCTTAGCAGTGAAACTGCAATTTTAAGCTGGGAACAGGACCGCTTGAAATAAAGAAAGCATTTCCTAGCTCCCCTTGCAGACAGATCTGGCCAATTTGGACAATGGGATACAAGCAAAAGTGACACACGCAACTTCCAGGAAGTGTCCTTAGAGGTAGAAGGTTAAAAGGCATGTGCTCTTCTTCCTTTCTCTTCCCTACTGGTCAGAACAGAAAATAGTGGCTAGAGCTCTGTCATCTTAGACTGTAAGATAACTCAAAATGGAAGCTACATGTGGCAGAGCAGCAAGAAAGAACTTGGGCTCCAACTCCTGGGGTTTTGGTTACCATCTCTATGATGATGACTTTCCCTTTGGCATAACTAGCCCAGACCTCTGAACTTAATGCCAGTCTTTTGTTTCTTGCTCCCTGATGGACACCTCTGTCCACAGCCCCTGTCACCATTAAACACCATGCCCCCTTTCTGTGCTGACGACCTTGGGATTTATTGGACATGAAAGAGAAATGAACTTCTGTTATTTGGGGACTTTTCTATTGCTCATAATAAACCAAATCCCAATAATATGGTATTATTCTGTCTTTCTCTGCCTTGTCTTAAAGACATGGTCTTCCTAAATCTCTGTTGGACTTTTAGAAATGTACTTTTTAATGTGTGATAAAAAGCGAGTTAAACCCAAAGGATCCTCTGGCTGGCCTGTCAGAGGACAATTCTACTTGGATGGACCCTCTAAGCAGAGATTGCCAGCAAATCGTGCATACTTCCATATGGCCTCCAGTTTTACCTACAAAAGGCTGCTTCTGAGGTCCATGAAGAAGAGTGCTTTTGATCATAACTGGGGAATATGGTCGAGACAGGTCTTTTCATTTCACCCATTTCTGTTCACATATTAGTCTCAGGGATAGACTTAACAGTTAACAATGTGAACTCTGAAGTTGTATTATTTGAGTTCAAATCCCAGGTCTATAACATCCCAGCCACCTGACCTTAGGCAAGCTACTACCTCCGCACACTTCAATGTCCTCGCCTCTCAAACAGTAGTAATAATAGTGCACACCTTATAGGATTGTTGCAAAGATTAATTGAATTAATATATACACAGCACACACAGCACTTGTTATTAGTGAATATTATGAAATTACCAATTTTATTACCTACTAGGGATATAGTGGTGAACAAAACTGACACTTCCCTGTCCTCGTGGGCTGCACAGTCTAGTACAGAAGATAGACATTATGCCATATTTAAATAATTTTTTAAAAATTTTTATTTAATTGACAGAGAGCAAGAGACAGTGAGACAGAGAATACAAGCAGGGGGAGCAGCAGGCAGAGGGAGAAGCAGGCTCCCCGCTGAGCAGAGAGCTTGATGTGGGGCTCGATCACAAGATCCCGGGATCATGACCTGAGCCGAAGGCAGCCACTTAACGACTGAGCCACACAGGCGCCCCTTAATAATTTTTTTCCCTTAAATAATTTTTAATTGAAAGTTGTGCTTAGAGCTCCAAAGGGGCTTATGAGCATGTTTAGGAGGGACATCTGTTCTAGTCCAGGTCATCAGGCAAGTCGTCTCTGCTACAGACGTGACATTTAAGCCGTGGCAGGGAGAATGAGTAAAGTGGCCTGGGCAGAGGACCAAGAGAAAGAGGAAGAGGGTGAGCGAACCCGAGGTGCTGTGGTAGTCTCTAGGAGGCTGGGAGCACTCAGCCTGCTGCACCACATTCCTAGCAAGAATTGAGGCTACAGGCAAGGACTGCGCATGCTCCAGAATTGAGAGAAGGGCCTCGGGGGCCAGGGAAAAGAGTACCAGTGGCTTGACCTCTGGAGACAAATCCTCTACTCCCTGCCAGAGGCAGAGGCCCGGGGGAAGGTGACAGCTACGGGCTCCGTTTTGTCAGGGTAGATGAAAGGATCCAAGAAGGTGATCTGCAAGGAAAAGTCAAGGCAGGGAAGCGCACAAAAGTGGCCCAATGGCCCTTGCCGCTGAATTTTAGAAGAAAGTCCTTGAACCCTTAAGAAATCGTATTTACTGTACATATGTGAAGGCTTGAGTCAAGAGACCTCAAATGCTCAAATGTATTCCTGGCATGCACAACCTTAAATTAGAGGGGCTAAATAAAGCTGTGGCCTGCCCTTCCTGAAAGTTTGCCAACCACTGATATAGATCATGTGGGACATGGGGCCTCATCTGGGCTGATCTTAGGACAGACATTAGGACTTGCTTTCTCGCCGAAATGTCTGACATCAGCTCTAATTTTTAGTCATGTAGCTCGTCCTCCAAGACAGAAAGTACCAGAGGCCCTCCGGGGGCGGGGGCGCAGGCTGGGTCCCCAGTAGGCTAAAGGGCTCCTTGTCTAGAGGAGAAATGATTGATTTCTGGCCGCGAGCAGCCCTCCCCAAGTTGTTTTTTCCCCTCTGCATAGACCCATCATCTTCCTGGTTTTCAGAGATGCCCTTTGACTTCTGAGCAGCCTGTGAAGGCTTTCTGTAGTTTGGCATCGGTAAACACTTCAGACCTCCCAGGCTGCTCCGAGTCACGCTCTACATCACCTTGTTTGGAAACATCACCATCTGCTGGATCTCACTGTATCTGCTCTCAAAGGCCTGGCTGTGTTCTACCAATGGAGGGCATCCATTACTTGCTGAATATTTCAGCGGTCCGCTGACTCTGGGACGGGTATTTGAGGAAGCCGGAGCTGAGAGGCAGATAAGGAAGAATCTCCTAGGCTTCGTGCTTCTGAGCTAAACCCTTGGCACACAGTCGGCTGGATGAAGACTGTTTTCTTGGCTTTTCTCAGCAACACAATATGCCCCCGTGTCCCTTCCCTTCAGGGGCTTCATTATGCCTCCATGAACCTGGATTGTCTTTGCAGGGATCACAGGAGACTTTCAAGGAGTGGAAAGGAACTAATGAATGGTCGTCCGTTCCTTCATAGCTGATTGAAATTCAATCCCGGGAATCTGACAGGAGACAAGACTGCCTTCCTTCAAATATAGGCGCTGCCTGGCATGGTCAATCCTAGGGACCTTGGATCAAATCACCCCAAGGTGATTTGGGTGAAAAGCCCACCCAAGACCCGTACTGTGGCATTCACTCCACTCTTCCTTTCTCAGCCAAAGCTTGGGCGCAGTCTCTCAAACACTGCCTTTCATCAATACCAGTGCGAGGAGCAGAAGCACAGGCACGTTAGGGCTTAAAGGAAAGGACCTACTCGAGTGAAAAATGCCTCAACTTTGCACTTAAACACACTCAAATCCCAGCTCTTCCACATACGGGTTGTGTGGACGAAGCACAGACACACGTCCCCACCCAAGCCCCGTGACCGCGGTTTCTGAGCGGCAAGCAAGTAACTCAGTCTCGCCGAGCTTTAGTTTCCTTATCTGCTAAATGTGGTCATCATAGCAGCTACTTTATTCAGTGGCAGTGAAAATTAAATGACAGCACCATGTTGCTGTAATTAACCCTCACTGGATAATTTTAAAATACAATATTGTAATTTATTTGGGGTTTTATTGCAGTTTTGACAATAAAAGAGCTCAAATCTTTTCCTCGCTAAGACAAAAGCCTTTACTCAGAACTGATTCATACTTGGAATGGTGTTCGCTGAAAAGAGCATCCATTTTCTTTCCAACAAAAGGGAGTTTCTAAAGATCTAAAGAATTGTATTTAAATTATGGCTCTAATTTAGCTTTGATTATCTGATTTGTTTAAAGTGGTTTTTCTCAAACTTTTTTTTTAAATCTAGGCAGCAAGATCCCTTTTTCAAATGACTTCTCACCCAGAAGCCCAATATATTAAATAAAGGAAAACAAAGACACAGGGGTTGGAGCTGGGACTGGAGTGGGGGAACAAAAAGCAAGATTCTGTCTGGTTTCCACTAGAGCAGCAGATATTTTGCTTGGTTTGTTCACTGATACATTTCCAGTGTCTACAACGGTGACTCATATTAATGGGGCTCAACAGATACTTTTTTAAATTAACACATAATGTATTATCTGTTTCAGGAGTACAGGTCTGTGATTCATCAGTCTTACACAATTCACAGCGCTCAGCATAGCACATGCCCTCCCCAGTGTCCATCACCCCGCCACCCCATTCATCCCACCAACCCCCCAGCAACTCTCATTTTGTTTCCTGCGATTAAGTCTCTTATGGTTTGTCTCCTTCCTGATCCCATCTTGTTTCATTTTTCCCTCCCTTCCCCTGTGATCCTCTGTCTTGTTTCTCAAATTCCTCATATCAGTGAGATCATATGATAATTGTCTTTCTCTGATTGACTTATTTTGCTCAGCATAATACCCTCTAGTTCCATCCACATCATTGCAAATGGCAAGATTTCACCTCTTTGATGGCTGCATAGTATTCCACTGTAGATATATACCACATCTTCTTTATCCATTCATCTGTTGACGGACATCTAGATTCTTTCCATAGTTTGGCTATTGTGGACATTGCTGCTATAAACATTGGGGTGCATGTGCCCCTTCGGATCACTACATTTGTTTCTTTAGGGTAAATAAACCCAGTAGTGTGATTGCTGGGTCATAGGATAGCTCTCTTTTCAACTTTTTGAGGAACCTCCATGCTGTTTTCCAGAGTGGCTGCACCAGCTTGCATTCCCACCAACAGTGTAGGAGGGTTTCCTTTTCTCTCCATCCTTCCCAACATCTGTCATTTCCTGACTTGTTAATTTTAGCCATTCTGACTGGCGTGAGGTGGTATCTCATCGTGGTTTTGATCTGTATTTCCCTGATGCCGGGTGATGTGGACCACTTTTTCATGGGTCTGTTGGCCATTTGGAAGTCTTCTTTGCAGAAGTGTCTGTACATGTCTTCTGCCCATTTCTTGATTGGCTTATTTGTTCTTTGGGTGTTGAGTTTGATAAGTTCTTTATAGATTTTGGACACTAGCCCTTTACCAACAGATATTTTTTAATGAATAATGGGTGAATAGCATGTGAAGAAGGCTCACACATAGTAGACAGCTGAAAAAATCTTAGCACCTCTTAATTAATACCCTAAAAGAAATTGAGTGACATGTTGGTGTGACAATAAGACCTTCCAACTGGAATAAGAAACACATCCTCCTTTGTCACCCACCTACCCTGTTATCCCTCTTGCCATTCCTCTCCTAGGACAGTTAGGTGTGTAATGGGAGTTGATTGTGCAGGGAGCAGAAAGACTCCAGAGAGCATGACTTTGGCCTCATCACTTCTGTCCACCCTTCTCAAAAACCTATGGGCAAATGACACAACTTGCAAAATTCAAACTGAGCTCCTGGTGAAACACAAGTATGTGCCCCAAAGCATGTCACCCTCTTCAATGATAGTGCTTTGGTAAGAACTGAGGCAACATATTCAGCTCTGGAACCAATAAGTTATATTTAAGAATAGGACAAATAAAGCTGGATGCCTGGGTGGCTCAGTCAGTTGAGCATCTGCATTCAGTTCAGGTAGTGATCCTGGGATCCTGGGACTGAGTCCCACATTGTGCTCCCTGCACGCTGGGAAGCCTGCTTCTCCCTCTCCCTCTGTCTGCCACTCTGCCTGCTTGTACTCTCTCTCTCTCTCTCTTAAATAAATAAATAAATAACATCTTAAAAAAAAATAAAGGCAGCCTGATGGAAAAAGAACAAATTCAAAGATTGGAGTCAACTGGCTCTAAATTCCAGGCTTGCCAATTATTGCTTAGGTGATCCTTGGGTAAGACCTTCCTGATCCTCATTTTTTTCATTTGCAAAACAATCTTTATTCCTTATCTGATAAAAATAGTACCCTCATGATAGCTTTGTGTGGAGATTAAATGAGATGATTAGCTGATTAGCGAAATATCTAACTCATAGTGAAATTCAACAAAAGCTCTTTTTCTCAGAAGTCTCAGAACAATCATTTAAAGATAAATTGTTTACACAGAAGTCTCAAAGCAAAGATCAAGGATGGATACTACAGAAATTCAGAGCCTTGATCAGGGGAGAGTGTCAAGATCTAATGGAGGCATGTGTTCTGTGATGAGATTCTGGGGACAAAAACCAGGATTCCTGAGTTGCCTGAGTGAAAAGTAAGTGAAAAGTGAGAGACAATATGTATAGCAATTAAGAGTTGGGCACTGAAGTCATGAATGTATGACCCGAGTTAACATCCCAGTATTGGTATTTGCTGACACTTAATTTTTCCGAACCTCCATTTTCTTATCTGTAAAATGGAAATAATAATAAGAATTCCTATTTCAGAGGCTGTTATGAGCATAAAATGTGATAACATATTCAGATCTTCTGAATATGGGAAGAGCTCAATATGTGTAAGTTAAAACTTTTAGTATTCTTGGGATTTGGAAAGAGAGGCACCTGAATGGCTCATTGAGCATCTGACTTTTGTTTCAGCTCAGGTCATCTCAGGGTTGTGGGATAGAGGGAGTCTGCTTGAGATTCTCTCTCTCCCCGTCTCCTTCTGCCCCTGCCCTCCCCTCAAATAAATAAATAAATCTTTAAAAATAGCTAAATTAATAAAATGCCTGGGAAGAAAGACTGCATTAGAAAAAGTGGTCATTTCTTCAACTCAAATCAGAGGGAAAGATTCACTTCTAGAGAGGTAGTTCTGCATGGATCCTGAGAGTCAGTCCTACATCCCTGAAGAGGAAAACAGAAAGGATGGTCATGGCAGCACCCATAACCTAGCAAGAATAGTCACTTTCACTTTCTTGAGTTATTTTGACAACAACATATGAGGTAAGCAACTGGGATGTTTTAGATTAGGATTTGCCACAAGAAGATAAGGAGGTGAAGTTTCTCATGCATTCATGTAGTTTATTAAGCAATTTCTCCTATAAGAACTAGAAAGAATAAGGAAAGTGGGATACAGAAGAAGCCAAAAATGGTGCAATTTTGGACTAAGGCCCAGCCTAAGCTTTATCCTCAGGCGAGCTCTGGCATGTAAATTACCCATCGGAGGTGGACTTTTATATTTATGCACTAGCCACAGGCTAAGAGCTGTCCTGGGGCGATGTAAACTCCTAGGCTTTTCCCATTTTCTGCTCTTTTAGGGAAAGTGGCACTAGTGACCAAAGGGAAACTCTCTTAAAAAAGAGCTTTAAGTGCTGACCTTTAAGAGCAAAATGCACAGAAGCTAGGAAGATGGGTACACAAAAGTAGCAAAAGGTGGGATCGGTGCAAAGCACTGACACACTGTCGATGTTTGCTACCCAGTGTGTGTTATTCCATTTTATAGGTGAGGAAACAGGTTCAGAAAATATCAACCATCACCCAGCAGGCAAATGATAGTACCAGAACTGCTACTATAATTTTTTTTAAAAGATGGTTTACTAAGATGTTAATGGAGATTATCTCAGGTTTAATTAAATTCAGGTGACTCTAATTCCTTCTTTGTTTATGTTGCTTAACTTTGGAAAAAATGAGCGTTTATTTTTGTATGTACATAAAAACTATTTTCATGAGAGATACAGGAAATGATAAATCAGTACACCTAAGAAAGTTCCTTTCAGCTCTGACTTTCTATTAAATCCATTGTAATAAAGTGATTAACGTCAAAGACTACTGGCACTTTTATAAGGAACTCTTGAACAAAGGAAATACAAAACAGCCCGAAAACAGTAAGAAGGCATTAGTAAGTTCTTACCCATCAACAATTACTCTAAATGTAAATGGATTAAATTCTCCATTCAAAAGTCATACAGTGGCTGAATGGGTTAAAAACAAGACCCAAGAATATGTTGCCTACAAGAGACTCACTTCAACTATAAGGACACACGTAGGCTCAAAGTGAAGGGATGGAAAAAGGTAGTCCATCAAAATGGAAATCAAAAGAGAGCAGGAATGGCTGTCCTTACGGCAGATAAAATAGACTTCAAGCAAAAAAAAAAAAAATTATAACAAGAGACAAAGAGGGTCACTATATGGTGATAAAAGGGTCAATTCATGAAGAGTATGTAACAATTATAAGTATATATGCACTCAATCTCAGAGCATGTAAATATATTAAGCAAATACTAACTGATCTGAAGGGAGAAATAGACAATGCAACAATAGTGGAGGATTTCAAAATGCCACTCTCAACAGTAGATAGATTACCCAGATAGAAAACCAATAAGGAAATGCTGGACATATACTATACTTTAAACCAAATAGACCTAAAAGATATACACAGGACAGTTGATTCAACAGCACCAGGATATTCTTCTCAAGTTTATGTGGAATATTCTCCAGGATCAATCATATCACAGGTCACAAAACAAGTCTTAGAAAATTTAAGGAGACAGAAATCATACCCAGTATCTTTTCCAACCACAATGCTAAGAAACCAAAAATCAATAACAGGAGGAAAACTGGGAAGCCTACAAATATGCAGAAATTCAACACACTTCTGAACAATCAATGGGTCAAAGAAGAAATCAAAAGAAAAAATATTTTGAAACAAACAAAAATAGAAACATCATATACCAAAATTTATGGGATGTTACAAAAACCCTTCTAAGACAGAGTTCCTATCAATAAATACCTACATTAAGAAAAAAGAAAGATCTCAAACAACTTAACTTTATACCTGAAGGAACTAGAAAAAGAACAAACTAAGCCCAAATGTAGTAGAATGAAGGAAATAAAGACTATAGCAGAAATGAGTGAAACAGGGGTGCCTGGGTGGCTCAGTGGGTTAAGTCTCTGCCTTTGGCTCAAGTCATGATCTCAGGGTCCTGGGACCGAGCCCCACATTGAGCTTTCTGCTCAGCAGGGAGCCTGCTTCCACCTCTCTCTCTGCCTGCCTCTCTGCCTACTTGTGATCTCAATCTCTCTCTGTCAAATAAATAAATAAAATTTAAAAAAAAGAAATAAATGAAACAGAGACCAGAAAAACAATAAAAAAGATCAATGTGACTAAAAGCTCCTTTTTATTTTTTATTTTTATTTTTTTTAAGGATTTTATTTATTTACATGATAGAGAGCACAAGTAGGCAAGGTGGCAGACAGAGGGCAGGCAGAGGGAAAGGAGAAGCAGACTCCCCAGCTGAGCAGAAAGCTCAATGTGGGACTCAATCCCAGGACCCTGGGATCATGAACTGAGCTGAGGGAGACGCTTAACTGATTGAGCCATTCAGGTGCCCCTAAAAGTTCTTTTTAAAAAAATATATATAAATAAAATTGACAAACCTTAGTGAGACTAAATAACAAAAGAGAGAGGACTTAAAAAACTAAAAAAAACTAAAATCAGAAATAAAAGTGGAGACATTACAGAGAAATATAAAGGCTCATAGGAGGTTACTAGGCAAATAGGATAAACTTGAAGAAATGGATAATTTCTAGAAACAAAATCCCAAAACAAAATCATGAAGAAATAGAAATCTGACCAGACCAATAACAAGTAACAAGATTCAATCTGTAATGGAAAATCTCCCCAACAGGGGTGCCTGGGTGGCCCAGAGGGTTAAGCCTCTGCCTTCGGCTCAGGTCATGATCTCAGGGTCCTGGGATCGAGCCCTGCATCGGGCTCTCTGCTCAGCAGGAAGCCTGCTTCTCCCTCTCTCTGCCTGCTTCTCTGCCCACTTGTGATCTCTCTCTCTCTCTCTCTCTCTCTCTCTGTCAAATGAATAAATAAAATCTTAAAAAAAGAAAGAAAGAAAGAAAGAAAGAAAATCTCCCCCCAAAAACAAAGACCAGATGGTTTCCCAGGAAATTTTACCAAGCTATTAAAGAAAAGCTAAAGCCAATCCTTCTAAACACTTCTAAAAAACTAAAGCGGTGAGGGGTGTCTGGGTGGCTGAGTCTGTTGAGCATTCGGCTCTTGATTTTGGCTCAGGTCATGATCTCATGGTCTGGAATTGAGCCCCATGTCTGGCTTCATGCACAGTAGGGAATCTGCTTAAGGATTTCTCTTCTTCTCCCTCTGCCCCTCCCCCAGCTTGTGTGTTTTTTCTCTCTCTCTAATAAATGAATCTTTTAAAAAATGGAAGAGGAGAGAACACCTCCAAACTCATTTCACAAAGCTAGCATTACCCTCATACCAAAGCCAGATAACCACCACAAAAAATTACAAGCTAATATCCCTGATAAATATAGGTGCAAAAAAATCTCAGTAAAGTGTTAGCAAAGTGAGTTCAAAAGCACAATAAAAGGATCATATGCCATGCACAAGTGGAATTGATCCCTGGGGTGCAAGGTTGACTCAACATATACAAATCAGAAGATGTTATACACCATATTAATAGAATGAAAGATAATAATTATCTGATCATCTTAATAGAGGCAGAAAAGCTTTTGACAAAAGAAATCACCCTTTCATGATAAAAACTCTCAATAACTTGGGTTTAGAAGGACCATAACAACATATTAAAGGCCATATATGACAATCCCACAGCTAGTTTCATACTCAATGTTTGAAAACTTTTCCTCTAAGATCAAGAATAAGACAAGTGGGGGCACCTGGGTGGCTCGGTCATTAAGCGTCTGTCTTTAGCTCAGGGGATAGGGCTCCCTGCTTAGCAGGAAACCTGCTTCTCCCTCTCCCATTCCCCCTTGTGTTCCCTCTCTCACTGTCTCTCTTTCTCTGTGTCAAATCATTAAATAAAATCTTTTTTTAAAAAAAATGGTCCACTCTCATATTCCTAGTCAACATCATACTGGAAGTCCCAGCGAGAGCACTCAAGCAAGAAAAAGGAATAAAGTGTCCAAATCAGAACGGAAAAAGTAAAATTGTCACTGTTCACAGATGATATGATCTTACACAGAGAACTCCTAAAGACTCCAAAAACTATTCAAACTGATCAACAAATTCAGTAAAGTTGTAAAATATGAACTCAACATACAAAAAAGTTGCATTTCGATACACGAACAATAAAATATCTAAAAAAATAATGAGGAAAACAGTCACAGTCACAATAGCACCTACAATAATAAAATACTTAAGAATAAATTTAACTACGGTGGTGAATGCTCTGTAAACTTTAAACTATAAGACATTGAAGAAAGAAATGGAAAAGGACACAAATTAATGGAAACACACTACATGTTCATGGATTAGAAGAATTAGTGTTGTTAAAATATCCATGCTATCCAAATCCATCTATAGATTTCATGCAATCCCTATCAAAATTCCAGTGGCATTTTTTCCAGAAAGAAAAAAAAAATCTTAAAATTTATATGGAAACACAAATGATCCTGAATAACACAAAGCAAGAGGCATCCAACTTCTTGACTTTAATTATACTACAAAGTTACAGTTATCAAAGCAGTGTGATACTGGCATAAAAACAGATGCATAAACCATTAAAACATAATCAAAAGACCAGAAATAATCCCTAGCCTGTACAGTCAACTAATATTTGACAAGGGAGTTAAGAATATTCAATAGGGGGGACGCCTGGGTGGCTCAGTTGGTTGAGCAGCTGCCTTCGGCTCAGGCCATGATCCTGGCGTTCTGGGATCGAGTCCCACATCGGGCTCCTTGCTTGGCAGGGAGCCCGCTTCTCCCTCTGCTTTCAATAGGAAAAGAATACCTTCACTGGTGGTGTTGGGAAAATTGGATAATCACAGGCACAAGAATGAAATTGACCTTTATCTTACACCACTTATAAAAATTAACTTCAAATGGACTCAGGAATAAAGTGCACCCAGGTGCCTCGGTAGGTTGAGCACCTGACTCCTGATTTCTACTCAGGTCATGATCTTGGGGTCCTGGGATCCAGCCTCACACTGGGCTTCATGCTCAGCAGGGAGTCTCTTTGGGATTCTCTCTCACACTCTCCCTCTGCCCCTCTCCTGGGTTGTGCTCTCTCTCTCTCTCTCTCTCTCTCACTAAGATAGATAAATTTAAAAAAAAATAAAAATAAATGGACTTAAAGATGAGACTGAAGCCATATAACTTCTAGGAGAAAACATAGGGAAAAAGCTACTCGACATCAATCTTAGTAATGATTTTTTGCATATGACACCAAAAGCACAAAAACAAAACAAAAATAAATAAGTGAAACTACATCAAACTAAAAAGTTTATGCAGAGTAAAAGAAACAACAAAACAAGCAGACAACTGATAGAATGGAAGGAAATATTTACAAATCATATATCTGATAAGGGGTTAATATACAAACTATATAAGGAATTCATACAACTCAATAGCAAAACCCCTCCTACACACACACACATACACAAACATTCAATTAAAAAATGGGCAAAGGAAATGAATAGAAATATTTCCAAATAAGATTTATGAATCATCAACAGGTACATAAAAATATGCTTACTATCACTAGTCGTCAGGGAAATGCACATCAAAACCACAGTGAGATATTATGTCAGACCTATTAGAATGGCTATTATCGAAAGGACAAGGTATAACAAGTGTTGGCAGAAATGTGGGAAAAAAGGGAATCCTGGTGTACTACTTGTGGAAATGAAAATTAGTACAGGCACTATAGAAAACAGTATGGTGGTTCCTCAAAAAATGAAAAGTAGACCTACCATATGTTCTAGCAATTCCATTTCTGGGTATATCAAAGGAAATGAAATCAAGATCTCAAAGAGACTTTGCAACTCCCATATTCACTGCAGCATTATTCAGAATAGCTATGTTCTGGCTGTACCCATCTACAGACGGATAGGTAAGGAAGATATGTTTGTGTGTGTATATATATATATATATTCCATCATATATATATATATATATATAGATATAGATATAGATATAGATATGTTTGTGTGTATATATATATATATATATATTCCATCATATATATATATGATGGAATATTATTCAGCCATGGGAAAGAAGGAACTCCCATTTGAGACAACTTGGATGCACATTGAGGACATTATGCTAAGTGAAATAAGCCAGACAGAATGTGACTGATATTATATAATATTGTTTATGTATATAATCTAAAAGAGCCAAATTCACAGAAACAGAAAAAATGGTGGTCACTGCAAGGGGCTGTGAGGCACGTGGAGTAGAGAGATGTGGGTCATAAGGTACAAACCTTCAATTAGAAAATGAGTAAGTTCTGGAAATCCAATGTACATGGTGATTATAGCTAACAATACTGTATTGTATACTTGAAAGTTACTAAGACAGTGGATCTTAAATGTCCTCATTACAAAAAAAAAATGGTTATTCAGTGAGGTAATGCTGAGATAATCATTTTGCAATATGTAAGTGTATCAAGTCATCACGTTGTACACCTTAAATTTACACAATGGTAGATGTCAATTATATCTCAATAAACCCGGGGAAAAATAAGGGACTCCTAAAAAAGAATAACAGCCCCAGAGAAATAAGGCACTGATGATGAAATGACAGGAACTGGGGCCATAATTTTGGTCAGAAATTTTTTTTGAAGATTTTCTTTATTTATTTGACAGAGATCACAAATAGGCAGAGAGGCAGACAGAGAGAGAGGAGGGGAAGCAGGCTCCCAACCGAGCAGAGAGCCCGATATGGGGCTCGATCCCAGAACCCTAGGATCATGACCTGAGCCGAAAACAGAGGCCTTAACCCACTGAGCCACCCAGGCGCCCCTTTGGTCAGAATTCTTAACTTCTGTCCCTTAAGTCATGCCACAGATCATTGTTTGAATCTTAGGAGAAAGCAGTTGTACGGTGCTTTTTATTTCTGGTTTTGGTTCATTCTCTTTATTTCAACAAGATAACAGTAAACGCTACAAGGTATAGTCTTTGATTTCCATCCTAGCTCACAAACCCTGGAGTCCATTTCCCAGTCTCCACTCCCTCTTATTCTGGCCCCTTGCCCAGCTCTCCCTCTCCACCTCGCTATGTGTGGGGGAACTAAGTGAAGACAGACCGGCCAGGCTAATTTTTCCAAGGGTGAGCTCAACTTTGGATTTTAACTTTAAAGTAGAATCTGAAAATTTCCTTTAGGACAGTTTCCTGTTTTGGATCACAGTCTATTAATAATGCGTTGCCAGCAATAACTGAAGGAATCAAGTCTAGGTGGAAAAAGAGAGGAAAAGAGAGAACTCCTTCTTCATTTACCATTTGAAACTTCAGCAAAGAGTGATTTATTCATATTTATTTCCTTAATACTCACCAGCTTGGCAAACATTTGTTGAGTGCCAACTGAGTACTAGGCACTTTCTCACAACCCTATGGATTAGAACTGTCACCTTATTTTATAGGTGAGAAAATTGAGGTACAGGGAGCTGAAGTGACCTGCCTCGGGTCACATCGTCGGTAAGATTTAAAATAGATTCTTTGGTCACCAAAGCTACTGTTTTTTCCACGAATCTTGCAGCTGCCTCCCCACTTGGAGCTATTGTGGAGATGGCACTGTGAACTGTCAAAATACTAGCAAAGGTATATACTCTTGTCCATCAGATGATGGCATTTCATTGGTTTAATTTTACCAGCCTATTTATTTAGTGACATAAAATAAGTTAGTTCAGTATAGACAAAGGCCGGTGTTTTGGGGGAATCTTGCCCAATCAGGTTGAAATGCACTTTTAAAAATGTATCCTTCAAAAACCAGTGTTTTACCTAATGTGGAAACCCTGGGAGCACTCCCACTGACGTCAGAAGAAAGAAAAGAATGTTCACTATTGCCACTATGATTTCACATTTCATTGGAGCTATTAGCCAATCCAATTAGAGAAAAGAAAGAAATTAATGTTGTAAGAATTGGAGAGGAAGCGAGAAACCATTTCCATTCACATACAATATAACTGTCTGATATCTTTTTTAAAAAGATTTTATTTATTTGCCAGAGAGAGTAGAGGCAGGAGGAGATGAGCAGGCAGAGGGAGAGGGAGAAGCAGACTCCTCACTGAACAGTTCAAAAGTTTAGAATTCAGTTAAACTTGAATTTTATTGTATTATTTTTAAAAAGCTTTTATTTATTTATTGGACAAAGAGAGCATAAGCAGGGGGAACAGCAGAGGAAGAGGGAGAAGCAGGCTCCCCGCTGAGCAGGGAGCCCAGTGTGAAGCTTGATCCCAGGACCCTTGGATCATGACCTGAGCTGAAGGTAGATGCTTAACCCACTGAGCCACCCAGGCACCCCTTGTTGTCTGGTATCTGAAAACTCAAGAATCAAATGAAAAATGACTACAATTATTCATCAAAAACGAATTATGTATTTTATGTTGACTAATATAACACAATTAAAAAACAAAAGAAGTTCAATATGTTAACAAGATAGAAAATTAATATATAAAAATACCCTTCATATGTGCCAACAGCTTCCAGTTAGAAGACGGAACAGAAGAGAAGATCCCCATTTTAAAAAGCAACCACAAGGTATAAATACTTAGGAGTGAATGTATAAGAAATGCACAAAACCTATGTGAGGAATGCTTTTGAACACTTTTGATGTTCATTAGTTAAACCCATTAATCAATCCTGGTCTCACTAAAAACGACCAGACATATGCCTCTTGATATGATGAAATACAAAGTATACAGTATCAACTATGAAGTCTCCTTACCAGAAAAGTTTGGATGGGAATCTCATCATGCATTTATAGCTACCTTCCATTTATAAGGAATATGAGTAGGATAACAAGTAAAATGACAACACAGTGAAGCAAGCTGACAGATCCAGAACATGGAATATTCCATAGGGCAATTGGCCAAGTTTCTTTAATCAAAGGCATTGAATGAGAGCAAGGGTACTGTTATAGATTAAAAGAAAATTAATAGATGTAACAATTAAATGCAACATATGGAACTTGTTTAGATTCTGATTCAAACCAACCAATTGTTTAAAAAAAATTTGAAACAGTTGGGGAAATTTGAATATGGCCTGGGTACAATATGACAAGAAAATTTTCTTAGTTGTGTTCATGGTCTTGGGGTTATATGAGAAGAAGCCCCTATTTTTAAGAGATGAATAGTAAGCATATGAAGGGAGTGAAATGATGTGATGTCTGGCATTTGCTTTAAAATAATTCTTAGGAGAGAAGCCTGGTTGGCTCAGGGGGTAGAGCATGTGACTCTTGGTCTCAAGGTTGTGAGTTCAAGCCCCAGGGTGGGTATAGAGATTACTTAAAAATAAAATCTTTTTTTAAAAATATTAACAATAATAATTCCTGGGAGGCAGACAGAGAGAAAAAATGCAAAATCTTGATACTATTTATATTTGTTTTCTAGGGCAGGGATAAAAAAATACCACAACCTGGGTGGCATAAACAACAGAAATTTATTTCTTATACTTCTGGGGTTTAGAAATCCAAGAGCAATGCGTCAACAAGTTTGGTTTCTTCTGAGGCCTCTCTTTTTGGCTTGAAGATGGCTCCCCTCTCACTATATCCTTGCATAGGCTTTCTTCTATGAACACACATCTCTGGTACACGTGGGTACAAATTTCCTTTTCTTATAAGGACACCAGTATGATTGGTTTAGGACCCACCCTAAAGGCCCCATTCTAACTTCACTATCCCTTTAAAGACCCTATCTTCAAATACAGTAACATTCTGAGGAACCAGGGGTTAGAGTTTCAATGTATAAATTATGGAAGAATACAATTCATCTCATAACACTATTTAATCTGGAAGATGAGTGTATGGGAATTTACTGTACTAAACTCTTCGGGTTTGTGTATATTTGAAAAATATTTATTTACAACATTCCAGAAGAGAAGAACATTAAAGTCCAACTGAGAAAATTGACATACACACCCCATGAATGAGAGGACCTCCCATCTAAGATATACCAACTTTCCACAAGTAAATTTATCATTTTAACAAATTTTTAACAAGCTTGTATAGACAAAATGAGTAAACAAGAAAAGCCAGGAAAACTCTGTAAATGAAGATCAATGTGGTGTGGAACAGCCTTGTTAGATATCAAAACATAGGCCAGAAGGGCACTTGGCTGGCTCAGTTGGTAGAGTGCGTGACTCTTGGTCTTAGGGTATGAAGTTTGAGCCCCAAGTTCGCATAGAGATTACCCAAAAATCATTTAATTAGTTTAAAAACTTAAAAACAAAACAAAACACACTCTAGAGCCTCAAAAATTAAAACAATGTAAAAAACATTAAAACAGTGTGGAATTGGTGCATGAGCAGAAGAGAATAAAAATCTCTAAACAGGCCCAAATATATATGGAAATTTAGTGTATGATAAAGGCATGGGGCACCTGGGTGGTGCAGTCAGTTAAGCATCTGACTCTTGGTTTCGGCTCAGGTCCTGATTTTAGCGGCTGGAGGTTGAGCCCCATATTGGGTTCTGCACTCAGCACAGAGTCTGCTCCAAATTGTCTCTCCCTCTCCCTCTGCCCCTACACCTGTGCTCGCTCTCTCTCTCTCACTCTCTCTCTCTCAAATAAGTAAATAAATCTCTAAAAAATGTATGATAAAGGTAGATTTTCAAATAAAAAGGTTGAAAACAAACTTTCCAATCAATGACATCAGGACAATTAGGTATCCATTTAGAAAAAAGGTGAAAGTTGATCCATAAGTCACATCATATATCAAGATAAAACAAAACCATAAAAGTACTAAAAGAAAACCTTGGAGTGAAGAAGACCTTTCTAACTATGACTGAAAATCTAGAGGCCATTTAGAAAATGAAAGACAAATTTCACAACACAAAAATCAAAAACTTGGGGGAGGAGTCAAGATGGCGGAGAAGTAGCAGGCTGAAACTACATCAGGTAGCAGGAGATCAGCTAGACAGCTTATCAAATCATTGCAAACACCTACAAATCCAACAGGGGATTGAAGACAAGAAGAACAGCAATTTTAGAAACAGAAAATTGACCACTTTCTGAAAGGTAGGACCTGCAGAGAAGTGAATCCAAAGCAACGGGAAGATAGATCGTGGGGGGAGGGGCCAGCCCCCGGCAAGCAACAAAGCAACAGAGCACAAAATCAGTACTTTTAAAAGTCTGCTCCACTGAGGGACATTGCTCTAGAGGCTAAACTGGGGTCAGCGTGGCCCCAGGTCCCGCGGGGTCACGGAAGGATCAGGGGTGTCTGAGTGTTGCAGAGCTTGCAGCTATTAGAGTGGGGAAGCCGGCTACAGAGACAGAGCCGAGGAGTGAGCTCTCAGCTCGGGGTTACCTTGAACAGGTCGCAGGCTGGGTGAGCTCTGAGCATGGCCAGAGGGCAGGGAGACAGGAGTGATTGGGCGCTATTCTCTGAGGGTACACTGAGGAGTGGGGCCCCCAGCTCTCAGCTCCTCTGGGCCAGAGACTGGGAGGCTGCCATTTTCATTCCCGTCCTCTGGAACTCCGGAAAGCATTCCTGGGACAAAAGCTCCCGAAAGCGAACCCGAGCGGATTACTTAGCCCGGCCCCTGGTAAGGGTGGTGCAATTCTGCCTCGGGCAAAGACACTTGAGAATCAGTACAACAGGCCCCTCCCCCAGAAGATCAACAAGAAACCCTCTCTGGAGAAATAAAAGCCCTTTCTGGAGAAATAAAAGAACTAAAATCTAACCAAGTTGAAATTTAAAAAGCTATTAATGAAGTGCAATAAAAAATGGAGGCTCTTACTGCTAGGATAAATGAGGCAGAAGAAAAAATTAGCAATATAGAAGACCAAATGACAGAGAATAAAGAAGCTGAGCAAAAGAGGGACAAACAGCTACTGGACCACAAGGGAAGAATTCGAGAGATAAGTGACAGCATAAGACGAAACAACATTAGAATAATTGGGATTCCAGAAGAAGAAGAAAGAGAGAGGGGAACAGAAAGTATATTGGAGAGAATTATTGGAGAGAATTTCCCTAATATGGCAAAGGGAACAAGCATCAAAATCCAGGAGGTGCAGAGAACCCCCCTCAAAATCAACAAGAATAGGTCTACATCCTGTCACTTAATAGTAAAATTTACAAGACTTAATGACGAGGAGAAAATCCTGAAAGCAGCCCAGGAAAAGAAGTCTGTAACATACAATGGTAAAAATATTAGATTGGCAGCAGACTTATCCACAGAGACCTGGCAGGCCAGAAAGAACTGGCATGATATATTCAGAGCACTAAATGAGAAAAACATGCAGCCAAGAATACTACATCCAGCTAGGCTATCATTGAAAATAGAAGGAGAGATAAAAAGCTTCCAGGACAAATACAAACTGAAAGAATTTGCAAACACCAAACCAGCTCGACAGGAAATATTGAAAGGGGTCCTCTAAGCAAAGAGAAACCCTAAAAGTAGTAGATCAGAAAGGAACAGAGACAATATACAGTAATGGTCACCTTACAGACAGTACAATGGCACCAAATTCATCTCTCAATAGTTACCCTGAATGTTAATGGGCTAAATGCACCAATCAAAAGACATAGGGTATCAGAATGGATAAAAAAACAAAACCCATCAATATGTTGCCTACAAGAAACTCATTTTAGACCTGAAGACACCTCCAGATTTAAAGTGAGGGGGTGGAAAGCAATTTACCATGTAAATGGACATCAGAAGAAAGGGGGGGGGTTACAATCCTTATATCAGCTCAACGAGATTTTAAAGCCAAAGAAGATGAGGAAGGACACTATATCATACTCAAGAGGTCTATCCAACAAGAAGATCTAACAGTTTTAAATATCTATGCCCCTAATGTGGGAGCAGCCAACTATATAAACCAATTAATAACAAAATCAAAGAAACACATCAACAATAATACAATAATAGTAGGGGACTTTAACACTCCCCCCACTGAAATGGACAGATCATCCAAGCAAAAGATCAACAAGGAAATAAAGGCCTTAAATGACACACTGGACCAGATGGACATCACAGATATATTCAGAACATTTCATCTCAAAGCAACAGAATACACATTCTTCTCTAGTGCACATGGAAATTTCTCCAGAATAGATCACATCCTGGGTCCTAAATCAGGTCTCAACCAGTATGAAAAGATTGGGATCATTCCCTCCATATTTTCAGACCACAATGCTCTGAACCTAGAACTCAATCACAAGAGGAAATTTGGAAAGAACACAAATACATGGAGACTAAACAGCATCCTTCTAAAGAGTGAATGGGTCAACCAGGAAATTAAAGAAGAATTGAAAAAATTCATGGAAACAAATGATAATGAAAACACAATAGTTCAAAATCTGTGGGACACAGCAAAGGCAGTCCTGAGAGGAAAATATATAGTGGTACAATCTTTTCTCAAGAAACAAGAAAGGTCTCAAATACACAATCTAACCCTACACCTAAAGGAGCTGGAGAAAGAACAAGAAAGAAAGCCTAAACCCAGCAGGAGAAGAGAAATAATAAAGATCAGAGAAGAAATCAATGAAATAGAAACAACAACAACAACAACAAAAAAAAAACCCAATAGAACAAATCAACGAAACTAGGAGCTGATTCCTTGAAAGAATTAATAAGATTGATAAACTCCTGGCCAGACTTATCAAAAAGAAAAGAGAAAGGACCCAAATAAATAAAATCATGAATGAAAGAGGAGAGATCACAACTAACACCAAAGAAATACAATTATAAGAACATACTACGAGCAACTCTACGCCAAAAAATTTGACAATCTGGAAGAAATGGATGCATTCCTAGAGACATATAAACTACCACAACTGAACCAGGAAGAAATAGAAAACCTGAACAGACCCATAACCAGTAAGGAGATTGAAACAGTCATCAAAAATCTCCAAACAAACAAAAGCCCAGGACCAGACGGCTCCCCAGGGGAATTCTACCAAACATTTCAAGAAGTACTAATTCCTATTCTCCTGAAACTGTTCCAAAAAATAGAAATGGAAGGAAAACTTCCAAACTCATTTTATGAGGCCAGCATCATCTTGATCCCAAAACCAGGCAAGGATTCCATCAAAAAAGAGAATTACAGACCAATATCTTTGATGAGCACAGATGCGAAAATTCTCATCAAAATACTAGCCAATAGGATTCAACAGTACATTAAAAGGATTATTCACCATGACCAAGTGGGATTTATTCCAGGGCTGCAAGGTTGGTTCGACATCCGCAAATCAATCAATGTGATACAACACATTAATAAAAGAAAGAACAAGAACCATATGATACTCTCAATAGATGTTGAAAAAGCATTTGACACAGTACAGCATCCCTTCCTGATCAAAACTCTTCAAAGTGTAGGGATAGAGGGCACATACCTCAATATCATCAAAGCCATTTATGAAAAACCCACCGCAAATATCATTCTCAATGGAGAAAAACTGAAAGCTTTTCTGCTAAGGTCAGGAACACGGCAGGGATGTCCATTATCACCACTGCTATTCAACATAGTACTAGAAGGCCTAGCCTCAGCAATCAGACAACAAAAAGAAATTAAAGGCATCCAAATCAGCAAAGAAGAAGTAAAACTATCACTCTTCGCAGATGATATGATACTATATGTGGAAAACCCAAAAGATTCCCCTCCAAAATTGCTAGAACTTGTACAGGAATTTAGTAAAGTGTCATGATATAAAATCAATGCACAGAAATCAGTTGCATTTCTCTACACCAACAAGAAGACAGAAGAAAGAGAAATTAAGGAGTCAATCCCATTTACAATTGCACCCAAAACTATAAGATACATAGGGATAAACCTAACCAAAGAGGCTAAGAATCTATACTCAGAAAACTATAAAGTACTTATGAAAGAAATTGAGGAAGACACAAAGAAATGGAAAAATGTTCCATGCTCATGGATTGGAAGAACAAATATTGTGAAAATGTCTATGCCACCTAAAGAAATCTACACATTTAATGCAATTCCTATCAAAATCCCACCCATTTTTTTCAAAGAAATGGAACAAATAATCCTAAAATTTATATGGAAAAGACCTCGAATAGCCAAAGGGATATTGAAAAGGAAAGACAGAGTTGGTGGCATCACAATTCCAGACTTCAAGTTCGATTACAAAGCTGTCATCATCAAGACAGCATGGTACTGACACAAAAACAGACACATAGATCAATGGAACAGAATAGAGCGCCCAGAAATAGACCCTCAACTCTATTGTCAACTAATCTTCGACAAAGCAGGAAAGAATGTCCAATGGAAAAAAGACAGCCTCTTCAATAAATGGTGTTGGGAAAATTGGACAGCCACATGCAGAAAAATGAAATTGGACCATTTCCTTACACCACACACAAAAATAGACTCAAAATGGATGAAGGACCTCAATGTGAGAAAGGAATCCATCAAAATCCTTGAGGAGAACACAGGCAGCAACCTCTTCGACCTCAGCCGCAGCAACATCTTCCTAGGAACATCGCCAAAGGCAAGGGAAGCAAGGGCAAAAATGAACTATTGGGATTTCATCAAGATCAAAAGCTTTTGCACAGCAAAAGAAACAGTTAACAAAACCAAAAGACAATGACAGAATGGGAGAAGATATTTGCAAATGACATATCAGATAAAGGGCCAGTGTCCAAAATCTATAAAGAACTTAGCAAACTCAACAGCCAAAGAACAAATAATCCAATCAAGAAATGGGCAGAAGACATGAACAGACATTTCTGCAAAGAAGACATCCAGATGGCTAACAGACACATGAAAAAGTGCTCCACATCACTCGGCATCAGGGAAATACAAATCAAAACCACAGTAAGATATCACCTCACACCAGTCAGAATGGCTAAAATTAACAAGTCAGGAAAGGACAGATGCTGGCGAAGATGCAGAGAAAGGGGAACCCTCCTACACTGTTGGTGGGAATGTAAGCTGGTACAGCCACTCTGGAAAACAGCATGGAGGTTCCTCAAAAAGTTGAAAATAGAACTACCCTATGACCCAGCAATTGCACTACTGGGTATTTACCCTAAAGATACAAACATAGTGATCCGACTCTTAATCTCACAAAACAAACAGGATTGCTGGGGGGAGGGGGGTCGGAAGAGGGGGGTTGGGTTATGGACACTGGGGAGGATATGTGCTATGGTGAGTGCTGTGAAGTGTGTAAACCTGGTGATTCACAGACCTGTACCCCTGGGGATAAAAATACATTATATGTTCATAAAAAATAATAATTAATCAATCAATTAATTAATTAATTAATTTTGAAAAATCAAAAACTTGCCATGGCAAACAACACACCTACACCACAAGCAAAGTTGAAAGACAAAGGACGAATAGGGGACAATATTGGTAACTCACATCATGGGCAAAGGGCTAGTGTTAAAATAGTTCCTAGAGATTGAAGAGAAAAGGACAATAGCCAATATTTTAAAGAGAGTCTATGGAACTGTGTGAACAGAGAGTTCACACAAAAAGAAATCTAAACAGCCCTTAAGCACCTGAAAAGATGCTCAGCTTCTCTCATAAAAAGAAAAATTAAAATTCAGACTTCAAACGGCACTGAGAGGGGCTCCTGGGTAGCTCAGTCAGTTGAGTGTCCAACTCATGATCTCAGCTTAGGAATCGATCATGGGTCATGAGTTCAAGCCTCACGTTGGGCTCTACCCTGGGCATGAATACTATTTAGAAAAAACAAAACAAAACAAAACAAAAAAGAACTGGACTGAGATTCTTTTTCTTTCTCTCACTTAACAACTTGCAGAAACCCCAAAGTTTGACACCACACTCTGTCGGTGAGCCTGGAGAAAAGAAGCCCTGTCACACACTGTTGGTGGGACTGTGCCCTGCTACAACCCGTGTGCTAGTTTGGTAGGTCTCCCATCAGAGATGAGGTGGGTGGCTTACAACAACAGGAATTTACTTTCTCACCATTCCTGGAGGCTTGAAGTCTGAGATTGAGGGGCCAGCAGGGTTGGTTCCTTCTGAGGCCAGTCTCCTTGGCTTGTAGGTGGCCATCTTCTCTCCCCCATGTCTTACATGGTCTTCCCCTTGTACATGTCTGTGTCTTCATCTTCTCTACTTAGAAGGACACCAGTCAGATTGGATTAGGGCCCAACCTAATGGCCTTATTTCAGTTCCATTATTTCTTTATAGACCCTATCTCCAAATACAGCCACACTCCGAGAAACTGGGGGTTATGACTTCAGCACATGAATTTAGGGGGATGCAATTCAACCCATAACAAGTTTATGGAGGAAAACTTTGAAATCGCTATCAAAATTACCAACATGTAACTCTTGGCCAGCCATCTTACTTCGGTGAGTTATCCGACCGCTGTAGCTGCGCACATGTAAGATGACATACGGATGAGGATATTCGTTTCACCCTTGTTTATAATAGCCAAAGGTTGAAAACAACCCACGGCCACCGATGAGGAACCATTTGAATAAACTGTGTTTTACCTCCGTGGTGTAAAATCACAGAGCTGTCAATAGAAACGAGGAAGCTCTCTCCGTGCACGGCTAAAGCGACATACGAAGAAAAGGAAGACACGAAGCAGTGTAATAGCATGCTACCTACATAGAAGAAATATGTTCGGATGTGCTTGTACAGCATTTGCTTAAAGAAACACTGAAAGCTAAATAACTAACAGCAAAAAAAAAAAAAAAAAAAAAAAAAAAAAAAAAACGTAATAAAATTGGTTACTGATAGGGGTGCATGGGAAGCCCCCAGAACACGGTGGGCAGAGGGGGAAAACGAAGCTTTTCGGTATATTCCCTTTCACATGGTTTTTGTTTCTAGATCATGTAAATTCAAAACAATTAAAATTATTCTACATAAAGCTTCCTAGTTTGGCTATGAGCTTTCTAGTGCCCTATGAGACTAAGGTGAGTACCTAATCCCTTGACTTTGAAGAAGAGCTGTTCTCAGTTTATTCAAGCTTCACCTCAGGATTTCAGACCGTGCTCTTGTGAAATAAAGAAAATCCCCAGGGGTTGCGAATGCTTTCTCTCTTTTTCTTTTCCTTTGAAGAAAGGAACTAGTTTCAGAGGGCTAGAGAGAGTCCAGTTGGATTTGATGTTGACCAAATAGACGAGATTGCCCAGATGCTATCGATCACCAGCGCGGCGCAGCACAAACGCCCTGCTGGGATGGGGGGGGCTGGGTGGGGGTGGGGGCCCCCAAGCGCACGGCATCCAGCTGGAGAAAGCCCCTCTTCCTGTCACAGCTCCCACAGCACTCCAAGCCTGCTTGCAGCCCAACGGCCTCGCCGAGAATGCTACATTTAAAAGTACAGTTTTTGGATGATTCCCAGAAGATTTTTGTGGTTGATGTAAGTGGAAATCACATTGCTATTATTCCTTTATTATTCATTCAATAGTGGTCATTTGTGGACAGCCCATTAGCCGGCGATGTTATGTCTTCTTTAGGACCAAATGAAGGAGGACTGTGGTTTTTAGCTTTGGAAAAAGAAATCTGTGCTTAATATCACAGTGTAGCTTGTGTTTTCCCATTAACCTTTCTTCTAGAACAGGTTCTCTTTCCTCAAGGGACAACAACAGCGAGTTTGGAAGAGATGCTAAATATTTGTAAAAAGACAAAGCAGCAATAACTTATTCGTCTTACCCTGAACGGTATTAGTGCTCACTGAAATAACTTGTGAGTCTCACCCCAGGAACATTTGTGAGGATAAAAGTATGGTTGTGAGGGAAAGGAGAAGCTGAAGGCTACCCTCCTTTTCTGAAGGAAACCTGGGGGTTCGGCGGGGGGGGGGGGGGGTAGAATTATGCAGTCGTAATGAGAACTTCAGGAAGTAATGACAAGTATGAAGAGAAAAATAGGATAAGAGACTATTTAGTTTGATTTAGTACTTATAGTTCAGGGTTCTTAATATAATTCCTAGCTACGAGATGATTGCGTACAATTATACCTCATCTCTTCAAGGAAGAACAAATGTATTAAGCACATCATTTGGGGCTTGTCTTCCAGAATCTTAAGATTCGTACATTTTGATGTAAGGATTCATGTAGGAGCGTTTTGAAATGTTCTGTGATTTTATTGGAACAAAAGATGCTATTTTGCTCTCATATTTATATTAGCTACTAACAAGGAACAAGCAGTTCATGTTCTTTGAAATTCGTACAAAACGCCGCTTGTTTTCTTTTATACACAAACTAACAACGGCTGTTGGGTGTGTGGGTAACCCATTTTTCAAATGAGTATTTCATTTTTATTTGAATCATGTGCTTCGTGGGTGATGACTTCATGGCCGTCTCTTCCTTTGACTTCTATTTGCAAAAGGCATTTCTAGGTCCACGGACCTGAATGATTTGTTTTTGTAGCACATAGCTTCCATTATAGGGATGAGGCATTTCCTAGTCTTTCTTGGAACTCTATTTAAAGGGTGGAAAATATCTTTTGAGTAGTTTATCCATTTGCAGGCTGGTGGTGTAGGCTCGTCGTGCTCCCGGACCTGAATGAGTGAGCTGGGAATTCAAAAGACATTGCTTTAGGCTAAGTTTTTAATAGAGATTTCAAGCGACTCAAAGAGAAATCTTTGACCAAAAATGACAGAAGAGCTTTCTGAATATGTAGCTTAAATTCAGATCCAGTTAAATGAGGGGGGGGGGGGGGAGGGCGGGGGACAGAGCACCAGAGCTTTATAAAATTCACCTTCTGGGGAACTGGAACCAGTAACAGCAACTGGAAGCCAGCCTGACTTTGCTTCGAGTCAGTCTGTCTCTTTCCAGCTGCGGCACATTGTGTTCCTTGGGAAGATAATGGGAGAGATTTGATACCCAGCAATTCGGGTGTCAGAGCATCTGATCCCTTCTGCCCTGGGAAGGCTCCTCTGTAAGTAGCAATCGGAGTGTCTCCCAGAGTGGCAAGAGCACTGACGGCAGTCCCACGGGCAGCTTCGTCCCGAGGGGCGTGGAACCTTAACTTAGCATCCGTTCGTCCAACACCGTCTTTTCTCCTTAACGACGGGAGACTGATGAGAAGGGGGCGATAATGATGCTGACAATGATGGTGGGGATGACGGCAACAGCATCGAGTCACGAGTGGCTAACACTTTAAAATAGATAAAGCAATCTCGCCTCCATTAGTTCCCTGGACCCTCCATTCCACCCTGTGAGGGAGGGTAGGGGGAAAGTTCATCTTTGCCCATTTTGCAAATTAACAGGTAAAGCCTCGGGAGCTGAAGTGACTTGTGCTAGATTACGCGGCAGATAAATGCAGAGTGGGGACTTCCAATGCAGAAGTCTTCTCCACTAGTTCATACACAGTGTTCTATCTGGAAGGCTCATCTGTCAGTAGCCTTCTAGTCCTGTATTACTGCTCATGCACAGTATTTATTTTCTATTACCCTCAAAGGTCATACCTACAGTGAGCCTTTTATGACAATTGTAAACCAATGAGTAGATCCTTCCTTCCTTACAAATATTTGAGGAGTTATGAGAGAAAGTGGTTTCTAGAGGCCAGGAAGACCCTGGTGTGAATTTTTTTCATTGACTCAGAAGCTTAAAAAGGTCCCTCAGGGGCACCTGGTTGGCTGTCAGTGGAACATGCAACTCCTGATCTCGGGGTTATGAGTTCGAGCCCCACATGAGATGAAGAGATTACTTAAAAATAAAATCTTTTTAAAAAGTCCCTCAATCCTATTAATAATTCCTTAAAATGCACCCCTGCACCATACGTTGGGAGACTTCAAGTGGGAAAAGGGGGGAAAAAGCAACCTAAACATCCTCTTTCATTAGTACTAATAAAAATTTTTTAAAGATTTTATGTATTAATTTGAAAGAGAGAGTGGAAGTGTGAGTGGGAGGAGGGGCAGAGAGAGAGAGAAAGGAGAGAGGCACAGACTACTTACTGAGCACAGACCACCCCCCCAATCATGACCTGAACTGAAATCAAGAGCCCGAAGCTTAAAGTCTGAGTGCCCCAGGTGTCCCCATTAGTACTAATATCTAAAACAGGTGAAGAAATGCTTGGACCCATAGTAAAGAGAACCATTAACAGTGACAGAAAGCCACACAGAAGGGCTTTTGGTAGCAAAGTTGAAGTCTCAAGAGGCATGGATCAGTCCCGGGGAGAATTGTTCTTTAAGATGGAATTTAAGAAAAGAATTGGCTGCACGGTGGAAAAGAATGGTGTCTTGGGCACTGGTGTTGATTTTATAGAAAGTAGCATGGTAGAAATACAACAAGGATGCATGCTCAGGTAGAATAATGTCTCCCGGATGAGACTAACTGACATCTAGAACCCTCTGTTTTTTACTCCTACCGCCCCCCCACAACATTATCTTGATATTTACAATTGGGATGCCAGTGGCACCATTTACAGTGGGACCAGGGACGCTAGGATCCCCCCTCAGTTACATCTGATGCCGAGTATCAGAAGAGTCCGATTTAAAGGAATCGGACCCGTGATGCTAATACCTGATGAGCTGATAGGGCAGCCATTTCCTCCAAGGCCCTGTCACTGAGACCTTCCAGTCACCCATTCATTCATTTAGTCTCTGTTCTGGACCCTGAGACAGCCTGGCTCTTCGAAGTTTCTTTGCATATCTATACTCTGAGGTTCTATGTGTTGATTTTATAGATGAACTCTCTGAAAATATTAGTCAAACTTTTCCTTTATGCATTTCCAAGAGTATTTGGGGCGATGCAGGGTAGATACAGATACAATTCAGAATTGCTGGCATGTGCCTACTAAACTGTAATCCAATGAGGAAAAATGTGTTTAGTGAAAAGAAACCTCATCTTACTTTTCAAGGTGTCATATTTATTTGATAAAATTGATCATTTTCAAATATCGACACCATCCCTAGTGTCGCACTGATCCTTCAATGACAGAGAAGGACTCGATCTACAGAATGATGATGGGAGTAGACAGTCAGGAGGAGAAATGAAACAAGGTCATTACTTTTTAAAAATAATTTCAGATTTTAGTGTAAATTCAGTTTTGCCTCTTCAACATGAGGACCAGGACTCTTCGTGAGAGAAAAATGGAGGATGAGACCAAAGCTGAGGCCTTCTGAGCTTTCAGAAAAAGTAGAGGAGGTCAGGTGTCCAGCTCGAGGTTGAATCATCCCAACACCCACAGGTGCCAGGTGCAGTTGTGTCCTTGGAGGCTGACCTTCCTTTAAGCCTAATGTTTGTTTATCTCTGGGTTAGACCGTGAGTTTCAAGGTAAATAATCCCATCACCATATCTGACAAATTTCTGTCTGATACCTCCCCCACCTCCCTGCACCCCACTCCCTGAACCTGACACAGTTCTACCTTGGTAGAAGCATGGTGGAGGGGAAGAAAAGCTGTTGTTGGTGAATTTCCAAAAGCACACTTTGTTTCAATGGTTTCTAGAACCCAAAGTCCAAAGAAGAGGTCTGAAACCTCTCAGATCTTACATTTTACCCGATTGCTAAGTGACAGCATTGACCACTGCAGTGGGTACCTCGTAGCTTACCCAGGGAGAGAAGGTACCGAGTCAGCTTACCTCAATCCCTTGGGAACCCCTCAAAAGGCCACCGGGCCTCATTCTCTGGAAGAGGCAGAGGGGAGGCCGTGCCAGGACTAAGCACTGTTCAAGCTAAATAAGAAAGCAAAGAACTGTCCAGGAATTTTTCTTTTTTTTTTGGTAGTGGTATTTACCTTTGGTTGTTTGACCAGGAGGTGGTTTTTCAATTTATAATGATGAGGGATCTTTTGTACCTCTGTCAACAGTTAGATGTTATATGTCAATAGACATGCCACCCCTTCCGAAGGCAAAGCTTTGCAAACTCCCAATGAGATGGAATTGCGCCAGTGTAAGTAGAATGTACCTGGATTTAGGGCTACAAGAACTGCATGGTTTTAGTGTGTAATCTTGGTCCAGTCACTTAACCCCTTAACTCCCTGAGCTGTTGTGAGAAGTCATAGAAATTATATAATGTGCATTTGGAATCTCATAAAACAGGGTAAATTAGACTCTGCCCCTTATAAGCTGTGTGGCCTTGGGCAAGTCACTTGGCCTATCTGAAACTGAGTTCTGTCAACTCTGAAAACTTGGACTGGGGCGCCCGGGTTGCTCAGTCAGTTAAGCAGCGGCCTTCAGCTCAGGTCATGACCTGAGGATCCTGGGCTCAAGACTCCTGTTGGGCTGCCTGATCGGCGGGGAGCCTGCTTCTCCCTCTCCCTCTGCCCTTCCCCCGATCATGCTCACTCTCTACATGCTGGAGGTGCCAGGGAGAGTCTGGATGATAGTTTCAAGTTCAGTGGTGCCAATGTTAGTCAGCCTCTGTGCTAACCCATACTGCCCACTATCACAGTATTCCAGCCTGATAGGGAATGGTGGAGACAGGAAGGACGGATACAGAGATGCTAATGAGGTAGAATTTCTAGAAGCAAATGATGCTGGTCCGGATACAGGAGATGACCTTCAAATTCCTGCCTCAGGCCACCGGTTGCATGGGGGCCCCCATTCACCAAGATGAAGAACAGAATGAAAGGAGCATGTTTAGGGTGGGCAATAATGAGTTCTGTTTGGATTTATCGATGGCGTTATGGAAAGAAAGAGTTCTGGTCCCAGCCCTGGCAGCCTTAAGCAGAGGAACGTCATGATCTCGGGGTGAGTCCCCTTAGCTCTCTGGGATAATCATAGCACCTACCTCATGAATTCGCTGTGAAGACAAATGAAATGACCAGATTCCTGACCCAAAGTACAGAGTCAAAGCATGTTAATTCTGCACCCCCACCCCGCCCTTGCTTACAGACCTTTGGACTTCTACACTTGGCAAATCGACAGGGATCAGCCCTGATTTTACAGCCTACCTCCAGGCAAATAGCTCTTTCCCCAGGTCTGCCTTCCTCTGGGACTTCCTGGGGTTAATTTATCCCGCCTTTCTAGCAGTTTGCCCTTTGCTTAGTCAGCAGCCACTGTGGGGGAGGGGATTTGCTCTTCCCCCTGGAACCATTAATCCTGGGAGGGTCCCTAAGAACTGTCTAGAGTTACCTAAAATAATGTTAGGCTTCCTTTAAGGAAGCAGATGGAAATTGCCAAACCCTTTGTGTTTACCTACATTTTAAATTAGTCTGTGGTCACTACTCATAGTTAATCATGATAACAGTACCCCTGGCTAATAACCACAGATCTGATATATTCACAGCCTACATTGTACGTATGTTTTGCTTGGACTATCGTGTGTAATTTTTACACAAATCAACGAAGGAGCACTGTCTAGGGTAATTATATAACTCTCTGTTGTAGTGGGTTTTCTCATCTGTAAAATGAGGATAACATTAGTTAGCCACTCCATAGGATTGCTACAAAGGTTGGATGAATTAATACACATGAAACACTTAGAACAACACCAGTAAGTGCTATAAAAGTGTTTGCCACACCAATGCCTTATGGAACCTGGCTCCAAATTTAGATGGTGAACACATGTACTGATATTTATGTCCAAGCAGGAGGAAGGTTTAGAATGAGGATAAGGCCTGGACTATTATTATAAAAATAATAAAAATCCCCAATTTACAAGCATGTAAAGTGAGGTACAGAGAGGTCAACTTAGGCAAGGTCACTGTGCTGTTTAAGTTCATGGGTGAGCCAGGGTTCAAGCCCCAGTCTGCGTAGCTTGAAAACCTTGGCTTGTCATTTTTTAGGTGGTAGGTTTACGGCTCAAGCGGAATCACTCTAGGTTTGGTTTAGGGCTCAAGTCGGGGTGTGGGGGGGGGTCGCTGTAGGTGTGGTTTACAGCTCAAGTGGGGTCACTGTAGGAGTCGTGAAGCTTCCTGGTTTTCCAGAACCTCGTGATGTACCCTCTAGTTCCGAGCAGCCTGGCCCAGGCAGGCGTTCCATCGGTGCCAGATGACAGACTGCCTGTCTCAACTCATACCACGCCATGCCTGTGCAAAGAACTCCGAGGAGCATCCAAACCACGTCAGAAAAACTATCCTGCAATCTTCATAGCATCCCAGCCTAGCCAATGGAGGCCGTTTCTTTGCCAGGGATTTATTTGTCATTACAGGGGGCCCCAGCTGCCTGATGAATGCCTTTGTTTAAACTACTGAGTTTGCTTTGCCCCTCATAGCCTAAGGTTTGTTGATTCAGAGAATAAATTGAACTGAAAAAGAAAGAAAGTGCTTGTGCTTTGTCTGGCCCCGGGCCAGGCTGAGCAGCAGGCCAAGAGGGGTTTGGGTGCTGCCCCGCCCACTCCTTTAGGGGCCCCGGGCCTTCTGCTGTCACCTGGCTGCCAGCCTTCCCTCTAGATGCTCCATCTCAGAGAAGAGGCCTGAACTCAAGCCTCCCACCCCCCGCTGCTTGCTGCCAGCCCCCTCTCCCCACATCCCTGCATCTGAGAGGAGGAGGGAACCTGAACTCCAGAGCGCTGGAGGCACTGGGGGCGGGAACTGGGAACTCTTTCTGGAGCTGGTGGGTGGTGGTTGGGTGCTCGTTCAAGTCTGCACTCGTGGGAATCTCTGCAAAGAGTTTCAGTGAGTTGGGGCTTTGCCACTCCACCTCTCATCCGGGTGCAAGGCCCGGCCCACCGTGTGCACCACCCCCGCCCCATCTCAGGGAGGACTAGCCTAGGCTTCCCCCACCCCCCCCCCCGCAGCTAAAGCCCTCTGGGGGCTTCTCTGAATGCAACGCTAAAGGGCAAGATTCCCCTGAATTCTGTAGGATTTTCTCTCTTTCTTTCAAATGCCCTTGACCGCGCAGTTGCATTATCGGCCTGTCACGAATCCGAACCTATTATGCGAATAAGAGCTCAGCCCTCACTGGCGCTTTAAGCCAAGGCTGTTGTCAATTGCACCCATAGCAATTCTTCGAATTGCCAGTGCCATCTGGGGATCAAAAGGGGACAGCCTGAGGAGCAGAACCACCTGTGAGGTGGCCTGACTGAGCCAGCAATTCCTTAAAAGGACCCGGGTCCTGTCATCCCAGCTGCTGAGAGCAGTGCTGGCCTTCGGGAGACGAAACACTTTTTCCCAGACTGTCAGATCTGGAAGAACATTCGGTTAGACCAGTTCTACCGTGGGAGAGATCCACCCTTAGCTGATCATTTGCACCTGGGGAGGTCCTGGGGGATTGGCCAATCAAGTGTCTAGGCGAGGCAGCACGGGGAAGATCTGCAAAGCTCAGGAAGAATGGAAGGTGACAGGCGTTCAGGGGGGCACTTCTCCGGGGGCCGTGGAACTCTCTGATGTAGAACTTGTCTGTTCTAAACACAGCTGCTCTGCAAAAGCTGCAATTATTTACCCCCACAGGATCTTATTCCAGCCTTCTTTGCTCTATTCCCTGTCTTCTCCTTTAACCACTTCCTCCTTCTCTTCGGGGTCCAAGGTGTGGGGCCAGAGAGGGGTGGTCTGTCTGGGTGAGCTGACCCCAGGCCCTGGAAGCAATTAGGCGCGGCACCTCACCACTAATCGCCGGGCTTAGCTGTCTTAAACAAAAGGTCCTTTGTCCTCTGAGATTCGTTCTATGATTATGAAATTCACCTGTCAACAGACTTGAACAAAGACAAAGTTTCTCCAGAATTTTACACCAGAACGTTTTAAGTGATTGCAAGAGATCCATCACAAAGTTACTGTCAATTGCCTTTGGTGCTCTGAGATACCATTTCCTGACCTGTGTTCCAGGAATTTCCACTTACATTATGCCATTCAATTGTGAGTTAATAAGTGTGGTAAATAGGTATGATTACACGACTTTGTTCATTCATCAGTCAGTTGACAAGTTCTTAGGAGCCTTCCCTGCGTCCGTGCACCGTGTTGGCTACTGAGGATGCAGAGAAAAGTAAGAAATAGTGCCTGACCTCAAAGACTCATGGAAGAGCCAGAAATGCAAACAGGTACCCACACTACAGTGTGACATGTGCAAATGACAGCAGCAAGGATGGTGTTTGAATGACACAAAAGAAGAGGGGCAACTAACCCAGACCAAAGTGTGAGTGTTGAGGGGTCGGTCAGAAAGGTTTCCTTGACGGAGATGATCTCTGTCTTAAGCCATCATGATTAGTACTAATTACTGCGCGGAGGAGAGGGAGTTGGACTAGAGTTGAAGGTTGGTCCAGACAAAGGGAGAAACACAGGGAAAGGCCCGGGGAGGAGTTCAGTATGACCGGATCCTGCCGCGGAGGGCAGAGGGTTCTCTGAGAGCCATGAGAGGCAGAGATGAGTTAGGAGAGAAAAGCATGAGCCAAGTCATACAAAGGGATGTTTCAAATGAAGAAACTAAGGTTCAACAAGGTTAAAAACGAGCCCAAGTTCATACAACTGCAAGTAAGTACTTGTGTTGACTGTAGAGCCCCCCCCCCTTCCTTTCCCTACAGCCTGCTGCCTCCAGACTTCCCAGCAGCAAGTCTGGGTTCGCAAACTGCTTTCGCTGCTTTACCCAGCAAGGGCGACGCCGCCATGATCTTTTTCACGATTTGTATTTGTATTTCGGTATTTAATTAAAATCTGATACAGAAGTTAAACTCTCTAATATTTCACTGAAAGTCCCAGACAAGGTGGGATCGGGAGGGAGACAAACCACAAGAGACTCTTAATCTCACAAAACAAACTGAGGGTTGCGGGGTGAGGGGGGGGGAGTGGGGGAGAGGGTGGTGGGGTTATGGACATTGGGGAGAGTATGTGCTATGGTAAGTGCTGTGAAGTGTGTAAACCTGGCGATTCACAGACCTGTACCCCTGGGGCTACTAATATATTATATATTAATAAAAATAATTAATTAAAAAAAAGAAAGTCTCAGACAAAAATAAGACAAACAGCCAACAAGGCAACCTAAATAAGCCGAGGAACTCTACTGCTGGATAAACGTCTCCTAAGGAATGATTAAGGTTGTGTTCCAAGATGGAGGTACATCATCGTAGTGTTTGCAATAGCTAACAGGAGGAAACGATGTATGTGTCCATCATGTAGGTGGTTTCCTATACAGTAACTAAGGATGGTATTCAGTTTTTTTATATAAGATTTTATTTTTAAATAATCTCTACACCCAATGTGGGGCTCGAATTCACAACACAAAGATCAAGAGTTGCATGCTCTACCAAGCGAGGCAGCCAGGCACCCCTACTAATGATGATATTTATAATATAATGCTAACTTTTTAAAAATCTAGTGACCAGAAAGTGTTATTATATCATGTGAATTGGGAATTATCTGGAAAGCTTTACCCTAAGGTCCTAATACTGTCTGTCTTTTGATGGATGAGATTATAAATACTTTATTTCTTCCTCTAGCTTTTCTGCTTCTTTTTTACCCTGCTTTTTAAATGAGCATATTTTGATTCTGAATGGGGGTGGAGAAGAACCCTCAAAAACAATGAAAAGGGGGGCGCCTGGGTGGCTCAGTGGGTTAAAGCCTCTGCCTTCAGCTCAGGTCATGATCCCAGTGTCCTAGGATCGAGCCCCGCATCAGGTTCGCTGCTCCATGCAGGGCCTGCTTCCTCCTCTCTCTCTGCCTTCCTCTCTGCCTACTTGTGATCTCTGTCTGTCAAATGAATAAAATCTTAAAAAAAAAAAACAAAAAAAAAACAAAAACCAATGAAAAGAGGGTGCCTGGGGGCTCAGTTAAGTGTCTGACTCTTGATCCCAGCTCAGGTCTTAATCTCAGGATGGTGAATTCAAGTCCCACGTTGGGCCCAGCGCGGATCCCACTTAAAAAGAAAACAATGAAAGAAACTTCATTTCTATAATAATGGTGCTGTATGAGGTCCATTTCCCTCATAAGCAATCAAATTAGGGATTTTCTTTCAAAATGGCTGGGTCACATGTTCCAATCTGCTTACACCCACACCTGCCTCAAAGTATCAACCCCATTGCCAGTAGTCCACAGTTACTACTCAACTCCTTTCCAATCTAAAAAGTAATCATAAAAGCTAATACACATTACAAGAACATTTATTATGTACTAGGCACTAGTATCAGTATTTTACACATATTAGCTCATTGAAATCCTCGGTGAAGTAGATGCTATTAATATCCCCATTTGACAGATGAGCAATCTGGGCAGAGAAGTATAGTGAGTGGTTGAAACAGAATTTGCACGGGACTTCTGGGTTAAGAACTCATTCAGTTGACTACCATATCCAGTCTTTACAGCTTGTCTTTCAGGAGTCACTGTGCTGGTGTTATCTTGGTATTGATGCCTCCTCAGTGGTTAGGGCTTGTGTGTGTGCTCGGAGAGGTGATGCAGAAAACCAGCTCAGCAGCTTCAGGGGAAACTGACTGGGGGTAAGCAGGACCTGACATAGTTATCAGGGGCTTTCGTGGGACAGATGGACAATGGAAACAGTTCTCACAAATGGACAGGGTTAGAGAGACAAGGTTTAGGGTGTCTGAGAATTACATGAGGCAATCAGGACAGGTCGTTCTTTGGGGCTCAGTGTTGTGGGGGGTATCCTTCCAAAAGGGCACCATTAGTTGTCTTAATCTGGTGAAGTCAGAGACTGTCTGTAGTATATGGTCAGCACCAGCCTGGAAACATAGTAGATGCTCAAAAACTATCCGCTGAATCAATGAAAGAATGAATTGTCTTCTTGTTCTCAGCTGCCAGGCAGCTAATCCCTGCTCCGATGAGCTCACTGATAAAATGTCAGGTAAGAAAACCTTCTAGGAAATCAAGTCTTAAGTCAGGGGGGATGTGGAACAAACCTTTCATATACTACAGTAACAAAATTTCCCTGGACTAAACCTGCACCCAGGTAAAACCATGTGGTCACGGGAAACCGTCACTGACTGCCAGAGATGAGAAATGCTATGATTGGGCTTCCCCAAAGTTCAACAAAGGAGAGGTCGTGTCCTCTCCTGATAGCCTGCATAAGCTCTCCAAGTCTGTTTGGAGATGCCACCAACATGCCTGTTCGATTTCACATTTGTAGGAATGTGGGGTAGAGCCTCCTCAGCCGGGACGAGCAGATGTCAAGTTCAACATTCAGAAAGGAGGAGTATTTTTGGTTTTGATTTATAAACATCAATGAGTCAACTTCACCAGATCCTTCTGCACAGATAATCGCACCTAAGAAATAAGGAGCAAGATATGGGAGTGTGGGATTTGGGATTGTGCAACTAATTTTAAGACCCAAAGGTTAATATCTCTTGGGACCCCCGTTTCCCACTGAGGATGGCTCGTGACAATTCCTGCCGCTACTTCCTTCCCAGCTTCCCCCAATTCTACATTTTGCAAGTGAAACCATGCTTTGTCTTTCTTTCTTGAATGCTAGAACTTTAGAGGTCCAGTAGTTAAAAATATATATGAATGCAAATTGTTCTGGGCTTGGCCGTGCTTGTCCCTGTGTGCAGTAAGAGAATCCCAGACAACCGCTTTGAGTTAGGCTGCACATCCCAGCGACAACAGATCTGCCATATTGAAATAGCCCGGAGGAGGGAGGATGGCAGAGGTCTGCAAACCTGGTATCAGCCCCCAACTAAGTCCGACTGAGAAGAATATGTAACCACCAGGCTTTGGGTTGACAGAGCCCAGGTTGCCGCAAGACCCACATGCATGGGTGAGTCAGCACTCAGGACTTGGATGGCTATACACAGGGTAGACTAGAAGGAAAGGGGCAGAATGCAGCCCGCAGGCCCAGGAGTTCGGTGATACCGCTAAGCCACGGGCTCAGCAAATCTCACCTGTGTGCATGATGCAAGGTGAAGATCAAGCAAGAGGAGGGCGGAGCCTGGTGGAACCGAGCCAGCTGCCACGGCGGGAGCCAGCAGCAAACGGCAGCAGCCCAAGTCAGAGACTAGGCGAGTGAGGGTCAGGAACTCAGACAGACGTCTAAGAAGGGAAAGAGGAACAAAACCTTGAGGGTGGAGCTTGGCAAGATGCCAAGTTGGGTCTGAGTCAGGAGCCCCTTACTTGCTTCTTGCTGCAGGGCAGAGCTGGTCTCTTGGTGTAGTCCGCAGGTGTCGAAAACGCCAGCACACCTGGCTAACGTGGGGGTGTTGACGGGGTGTGGGAACGAGACGCTCGGTGGCAGGGAAATTAGCCTGAGTGATAGTTCATATGACCTCACGTCTTGCTAATCAGTTAAAAGCCCTTAGAAATTCATTATTATTTTTCCACTTTCACATCCAGCTTTAATACGTGATAAGACATACATTCGTTATGGAAAGATTGGAAAATTCTGGCAACAAAAAGAAAAAAGTAAAATCCCAATAAAACTCCACCACCTAGATTTTTAACATTTTGGTATATATTTTATACACTGATCTACTATGTTCTTAGGGATCCCCAAACTTCACATGTGCCTCCCCCACTCCATTTAGTTTGGCAGACTTTTCTGGATATATTTTTAAAAGATTCTCTGTTCAGACAGCACAGCTTCTCCACAGTAACCTTAATACGTTGTGTTTCATGGCCTCTTATTAAGTAGATGTTTTAAAAGGCATTATTCTTTAATGGCTTCTTTATAGAGTTTCTGTGAAATTCACAACCTGTCAGAACAAAGTGGCTTCCAACCAGTTCAGAGCCCCGCTGGGTGACATACTGAGCACTCTTTCTAAAGGCAATAAAACTAATTCAAGGAAGGAAGAGACAGAAATGGAGAGACGTTGGAGTTGTAAGCAGCACAGAAACAGGAGTCAACAGTACAGTCAAAAGGTGAGAAAAGATGAGGTTAGGAGAAAAGAGTGACCATGAAAGGGAAGAGTGGATCAAAGGAAGGCGTTTTGGGTGTTTATCTCTTTCTTGTCCTCCATGGACAGCCTGGTGTAATGCAATGGGCTCTGCTTTTATTTTTTTTTTTTTTAAGATTTTATTTATTTACTTTAGAGAGAAAGAGAGAGCACATGGTCAGGGGGGAGGGATAGAGGGAGAGGGAAGAGCAGACTCCCTGCTGAGCAGGGAGCTGGATGTGGGATTCGATCCCAGGACCTGGAGATCATGACCTAAGCCAAAGGCAGACACTTAACCAACTGGGTCACCCAGGTGCCCCCAACCCCAGTTTTGCTTTTAACCTGCTGAAAGCCCTTGGGCGAGTCTCTTCCTTGCTCTAGATCCAAATCTCCTCACTTAGAAAACGAAGGGGCCAGACTACATGACATCTGATGGTCTCTCTTGTGCCCTGCGTGTCCCGTATTGCTGCATACATACAGAATGTTTTATCGAATTCAGATTTAAAGAAAACTCCTGCTAGCATTTGGAATCTGGTTGTGCATCACGCACACCACACGGGTTTAGTGCTAAAGCATTACATGGAAACAAACAATTATCATTGTTTTAATTACCCGGAGTAGCTAGCAATTTCGACAAGACTTGGGAGCACTGTCTTGAAAACGCTATTATTACCCTGTCACTTTTCAACAGCCTTTCCAACATAGGCATGGTAATAACAGTGTCCCAGGAGTGGGGGCAAGATAGCTATTAGAGTGGTACTCTTGTTTTTTTTTTTTTCTTTTTATTCCTTTAGTACGAAGGCTAACTCTGAGCAATGAGATACCATCCAGCAAAGAGTGTGAATCAGTTGCAACCTGTCTAGATCATTGCCAGGCCTCCGTAAGGCCTCAGGCAATAACACCAACCATTTTCTGGTAGCTTCAAAAAGGTGTCTGCCAGAAAGTATCTATCAGGTACTAGACTAGCTCTCTGTCTCCAGAGTTCTCTCCCGAACTTGGTTTGGTCAGTATCAATACGGCCGGTAAAGAGGGCGGCAGTCAGGCGGCCACTCACTTTGATTCTCCTTGATTCTCCCAGACCGCTCCCTGCCGGGGCCGCCACGTGGGCTGGAAATCTTGCTGAGCACTTAATCTTAAACAACGTTGAGCGCCCATCTATCATACACGCAGTACTCTGAACTGCCTTGTGTTCTCAGAAATGAAACAAAACCCAGTTGTAGCTTGGTGTGAAGGTCACACATGCACAAGCAAATACAAGGGGCGTTCTCTCCGTTTAGCCCCACCAGGAAATCGTAAGTACCCAGTTAAACTGTGCTTCCCTCCGGAGTTTATGGCTGAGCCTCTGTGCTCCTTGGAAGAGGCCTTGGTTGACTTCCTACTTATTTTCTGCTCTTTGATGTGTCTAACTGCACCTTGCTCTCCACCGGATGCCTGCAGAGAGGGCTCCGTTTTAGAATGAATGGCTGCTACCTGGAAATCAGCCTCTCAGTGGTTCTTTCTTTTTACCAGGAGTTCAACCCCCCACAGAAGGGTTACAGCATAGCCAATCATTTCTTCTGCCTTGCCCTGAAGGAGCTCCATTTCCTAGGTTCCTGGGGAGTTTACCTAGTGCATACTCTGAAATCATGTTCAATTTCTTTCTTAGAAAACTGGTTGCGTCTGACTCAATGGGTAAATGTGTGAGACATGGGCTTAGCTGTTTTACTTTATTTTTTATTTTTTGCAACTTCAGGTTATTTGAATTTTTAAAAAAGGTTTTATTTATTTGACAGAGAGATAGACCCAGAGATCATGACCCGAGTGGAAAGCAGAAGCTTAACTGACTGAGTCACCCAGTCACCCCAGGATATTTTCAGTTTTAATGAAAAGTGAAATAGCCTTTTAAAAGGGGCCATCTCAGGGTTTAATCATCTCAGGGTTTAATCCCTAAGGGGTTCTGAGATTTTTTTGGATATAGCCTGTGCATGACAGGGAAACAAAAAGATTTACCTCTGGAGGGACCCACACTCTCTGTAAATGAGATGTATGCCTGTTGCTGTTTATAAACAAAGAGCTAGACTGAGGTGAAGGAGGGTTTTCCATCATTGAAACTAAACCAGCGTCACTGAAAACATTCTAGCCCTGGATCTGTACCAAATGGTACCCAAGTCCAGAAGTATCTCCAGACTATTCTACTCAGTACAAATCAGATACTCTTACTAGAGTGCCTTTGTGGTTCTGGGTTCTGAAATGCCATTCGGAGTTCGGTACATGAAGAGGAAAAGGAGAGATGGAAATTAGCCATCAGGTTGGCCAGAAGGGACTAGCTCACAGTCGTCTACATAAAGATGCCGAGTGGCAATGTGCTTATACTATCCTGGACAGACCTGATTCTCAGCCAGTTACAGAGCGGGTGACTGGGGTAAGTCGCAAATGGGATAATACATAAAAGACCAGGAAAAAAAATTTCCAAGTGGATGACTTTAGAAGGAATCAGTGAGAACATCAGAAACAGAGTGTCAAGGTCACCTGGGTGGCTCAGTGGGTTAAGCATCTGCCTTTGGCTCTGGTCATGATGCCAGGGTCCTGGGATCGAGCTTCGCATTAGGCTCCCTGCTCAGCGAGGAGCCTGCTTCTCCCTTTACCTCTGTGTGCCGCTCCCTCTGCTTGTGCTCTCTCTGTCAAATAAAGAAGTAAAATCTTTTAAAAGAGAGAGAGAGAGACGGAGTGTCAAGAAGATATTTTGTAAGTGTACATCGGCAGAAAACTTGGGTATGACAAACCATGATTTTCTTTCCAGACTGACGCACAGGGTAGGGAGTGTCCAAGGAGGGGCTCAAGTATGTGCAGACATTGGTGAGGAATGTTCCAAGCATCCTCACTCTCAGATAGGTGGGTCTGGGAAGAATTCAGTGGCAAGGAGTGGTGGGAAGTGAGGGAGGCAAGCTTCGGGGGGGGGGGGGTGCGGTAGCCCCTTGTTGTGCATGTGGTCGGTGAGGCACCCGGCAAAGAAACAGATGTCAGGAAAGAGCAGGGTGATGCAGAAGGGCGAATAAAAGGCAGCAGAAGCTCTGCCATGGTTGATGCAAACTCTGGCCCTGGCCGAGAGCAAAAGGGGGGCAAGTGAAGGGAACACCAGGACCTCCAGGCCTCTCACTCTCCCTGACCTCCCCAGCCCCAGTGCGCCGGCCGTGGACGCGTGTCTCATACCTCACCTCCTTGGCTGCCGAAGTCCAGGCCACCATCTCTCTTCTCTCACCCAAGCTGTGGAAGGAGCCCCCACCCCAGCTCCGCCTGTTGCCTCTTTTGCCCCCCACTCCCTCTGTTCCTTACACCCTCATCCTGCAAGTTGTTGGTAACAGAGCAGCAGAAGGACCAGTCTCACCTGGGAAATTGCAAGAAGTGCAGATTCTCAGGCCCCTCCTCCCACCCATCGAATCGCAATCTGTATTTTAACAAGATCCCCAGGTGATTCATATGCACTTTACAGTTTGGGAGCCTCTGCCCTAACCACTGTCCAGACGGTGCTCCGGAAACCCAGCTCTGACCATGTCAATTTCCACTTAAAGTCATTCAGCGATCCCCACCTTGAGCCTCGCCTTCCGGTTTATGGCTCCCCTGGCACAAAAGGCCCATCTTGGTAAGGCTCCCACCCACTTTTCCAGTCCCCGTGTCTCAATTTCTCCTTTCCGAACACCTCACTGCTAACAGTTTCGTTCACACCAGGCTTTCTAGGCTCTGCCTCTGACATCCTTCTCTTATCCTCCAACTCTTGCTTTCTGTCTTGGGTTAGGTGTCCACTCCAATCGGAATCCATCATGCTATGCCCTTTCCCATCTTTCTGGGTGAGGGGCCCATTGGATGTGATCTTTTATTACCCTCTGCTTACATACTGCCACAAGGGCAGTTAGCCCCAGCTACTGCGATTACCTGTTGAAGTGCCTGACTGGCCTGCCAGCCTGTTCTGTATTCCTTCATGGGAATGCCTGTGTCCAGTTCACCCCAGGATCCCTGGAGCCCCATAAAGTACCTGGCACAGAGCAGGTGCTCAGTAATGTGTGTTACATTGACAAGACGGGAGAAAGGTCACAAAAGAATAAAGGCATACATAAAAGGACCAAGGTAAGGGCATGAGAAGTAAGCCCGGAGTTGGGGCCAGGGGAAGGGGGATGATTACAATAGAAAAAAAAAAAAAAGAATTGGATAAAGAGTCTAGAGAATGGAGAAAAACATGCTAAAGGGATTAGCTTTTAGAGGGTTTATTAAGGAGAAGGCTAAGACTGATGAAGGCATTCTCTTCCTGTCTTTTTTTTTTTTTTTTTTTTTTTTTTTGCGAGGCTGTTCTGTGGAGTCAGAGGGTTAACAGGCCCCAAAGGCAACTCATTCACTTGCCAACGAAGGTCTGATCCACTGGCACTGGCCTCTATGACACCTACATTTACGTGGGTGATCCTTAATATTCCAGATCTTGAATATTCAGTGCCACCCTCATCAAACCAGACCCCTTGGGGGGCACCTGGGTGGCTCAGTTGGCTAAGCAACTGTCTTCTGCTCAGGTCATGATCTCAAGATCCTGGGAGTGAGTCCCGCATCAGGCTCCCTGCTCAGCGGAGAGTCTGCTTCTCCCTCTGACCCTCTCCCCCTCTCATGCTCTCTCTTTCTCCCTCTGTCTCTCTTCCAAGTAAATAAATAAAATATTAAAACAAAAAAAACCCAGACCCCTTGGGTGATCCAGATTCTAACAGCTAGGTGACCATCCACCAGGCTTCGTCCAGGACGATCCTGGTTTGCAGCTGTTGTGACGATATAACAATTAGTAGCCCTGTCAACCCTTGAGAGTGTGCCAGTTTGGACGACGGTCCTCCGACACTTAACACTTCTTTTTGAGCTCTTCCTACGGCCCTGACATTATGTAAAGCACTCAATGTTAATATTCTCATGAAATGCTCTCTATGAATCTTTAAAAATTGAGAGGCGATTAGGATGCCATAAGAGTCATCCTTTTAAAGTGTACGATTCGGTGGTTTTTAGTAGACTCACTGTGTCGTGCAAATATCACAACTACCTAATTCTGGAGTATTTCCATCCTTCCCAAAAGAAACCCCATCCTAATGAGCAGTCATTCCCCATTCCACCCCCCCCACCCCAGTCTCTATGGATTTGCCTGTTCTGGACATTTCCTATAAATGGAATCATAGAACATATGGCCTTTTGTGTTTGGCTTCTGACAATCCTATTTTACAATTAAGGAAATTGAAATTCAGAGAGATGAAATAGCCTGTCGGAGATCGTCCCTCCAGCAGGTAGAGGGCAGAGCTAGGGCTCCAGGGCCCACATTCTTAGCCACCTCCTCGTATTTATTACAGGTGCTCAGCACAGTCTTGGAACTCTGTTTTGGCCTTCTGTAACCGGGCACATTCTTTCCCAAATGCCTCATAAATCTTCGTTATTTGAGAGTGGATTTAATGTTCGGAGAGAGCCAAAGTCATAAAGAGTGGATATGGTAACTAAAGTGGGTCCTCCAGCATCCAGCTGGGTCAAGGCTATGGACAGAATCGTGTCCCACCCAAATTTGTCTGTTGAGTCCCTAACCCCAATGGGACTACTGTGGTCCTGTTTGGAGATAAGACTTTAAGGAAGTAATTAAGGTTAAATAGGATCATAAGGATGGGGTCCAGATCCAATGGGTCTGGTGGTCAGAGGAGAAGGAGGAGGGGGGGGGGCAAGGGAGGGGGGGGGGGAGGAGGAGGGAGGGGGAGCAGTAGAGGGGGAGGGGGGCGGGGAGGGGACAGTTACCTTTCCGTTAGGTGAGGACACAGCAAGAAGGCAGCCATCTGCAAGCCAGGAAGAGAGGTCGCCCAGAACCCCTACCATGCTGGTACTCTGATCTCAAACTTCTCGCCTTCAGAACTAAATGAGAAATAAATGTTTGTTGTTTAAGCCATCCAGTCTATGGTGTTTTGTGAGGCAGCCAGATCTAATCCAGTCATATTTGGGGATAAAAGTAAGACATAACCATAGAGTCAGGAGAATGAGTGATAACCATCTGTGACTTCAAGAACAATTTCCTGCGGGGAACATGAGAAATATTTTGAATGTGGGAATCAGCCCTGGAAACAGGAAAAGCATCTTCTATAAGACTTTTTGTACGGCACTACACTTTTAGATTTTATGCTGTCTATTGCGTCTTTCTGAAAAATGTAACAACTATAAGGAAAATGTGAAAATAATTGATTATGCTAGTGTTAAAAATATGCTGTATTCAGTTCCAGTTCATTCTTTTCCAAAACCTTAATGACAGTGTATATTTTTTTTAAAGTACACATTCAGGTGTAAAAACATTAGACTCTACTTTACCTAATGTCGTCAAAGGTGATTGTTGGTCAGTTAATCAATAAAATTTGTTAAAGCAGAAAATCATAAATACACACACACAAACACCTTAAACTTCTATTTTTTAAAGATTTTATTTTTTTAAAGTAATCTCCACATGCAACAGGGGACTCAAACCCACAACCCTGAGATCAAGACTCTCATGCTCTGCCAATCGAGCCAGCCAGGTGCCCCTTAAAATTCTAATTTTGACATAAAACATATACATCATTATTCATTTGCCAATCTTTTGCTCAAGGGTCAAAGTTTTTTGAGTAAGGACTTCTGATTCCTTTTGTCTTTCTTCTATACACCACACCCATGATGCATCCTCTATGATTTCCAGCGTTTGCTTACTTAGTGTGGAGAAAGAATGTGGATGTTTGCAAAGCATTTTGAGTACAGAATCTTTCCGGTATTTTCTTCCCCCATATTTTACTGCTGTCATATCTAAAGCTAATTTGACAGCACAGTTTTGGGGATTCCCCTCTATTGAGTTTTTGCAAAGTGATGAACTTAGTTTTTATAGAAACAATGCTTGCTTTTAGAAAACAATTTAATGATTCTCTGGGTCCATGCAATTTAATGGTGTGATTACATTAACAAGTAGAATTCTCAAAAATGCTTTCAAGAAAACAATTATTATTGAGCATGGAACTCAACTGATGGGTGCAGAAGTACACAACCTTTAGAGTAGCCTACTGGTCATGGGCTTTCATCATGACATAGGGTCCTGTCAGTGTTTTTTTTTTTTTTTTTTAAAGATTTTATTTATTTATTTGACAGAGAGAGATCACAAGTAGGCAGAGAGGCAGGCAGAGAGAGAGAGAGGAGGAAACAGGCTCCCTGTTGAGCAGAGAGCCCGATGCGGGCCTTGATCCCAGGACCCTGAGATCATGACCTGAGCCGAAGGCAGCGGCTTAACCCACTGAGCCACCCAGGCGCCCCAGTGGTTTTTTTTTTTTTTTTTAACATTTTTTAAATTTATTTGACACACAGAGAGAGAGAGATCATAAGTAAGCAGAATTGCAGGCGGAGAGAGAGGGGGAAGCAGACTCCCTGCTGAGCAGAGAGCCCGATGTGGGGCTCGATCCCAGGACCCTGGGATCATGACCTGGTCCGAAGGCAGAGGCTTATCCCACTGAGCCACCCAGGCGCCCCTCCTGTCAGTGTTTTAAAGGGGGAATGTACGGGTGTCTGGCTGGCTCAGTCAGTGGAGCGTGGGACTCTAGATCTCAGGATTGTGGGTTCAAGTCCCATGTTGGGTGTAGAGATTACTTAAAAATAAAAGCTTAAAAATAAGTAAAGAGGGACTGTAAAACATTCTGAGTGCATCACTGAGTGCTCGTTAAAAACGTATCGAGATATTCACAGAGTAAAAAGTTAAAATTCCCCTTTAATCTATCCTCCCTCCATTTACTGTGTATCTTTCCAGACTCTCCTATGCATTTATCTATATATGTGCATTGCTTAAGTCGTATGATGTGCTCGGCACTGTACTAAAGGCTTTGATGTGAATTATCTTGTTTATTTCTCACAAGTCTATGGGATAATACTCCTATTATCTCCATTTTACAGATGAGTTAACTGAGGCTCAGAAAGAGTCAGTAATTTGCCCTAGGTCACATAGTGACTAATTTGTTCTTCCTCCTGAAAGAGCTGTCTTCTTGATGCATAGGAATCAAGTTAATCGTTTGGCTCCGTCCATTTATTCAGCAAATATTTATTGAACATCCGCTCTTTACCAGGCATTGTACGTACTGCCGGGTATTCAAACACATGGCCTGTGTCTTCAGGTACCTGGAAAAGGCAGGTCAATCTGTGAGCTAAAAGATTTTCCCCAATTCATCCAGTTAGTAAGTGGGTAGAGCAGGATTACAATTCGGGTTTGAGTTAACAAATTGTTATATGACAGGTATAGCTGCCGAAAGGCTGTGGGAGATTGTTTTGTATGGGAAACCACCTTGAATATTTGTTGTGCCCATGAGAAAAGGAATTTGGAGCCCCCAGAAATCGTTATGAGTAAAACACAGTTTGTAAATTGGAAATTATAGATAGAAGTTCTAAAAAGTTCTAAATTATATATATATAATATATAAAAATATATATAATAGTTATATATATAAGTATTATATCTATAGATATAGATACAATACTTGAACAACACAAGAGTTACACTGTTGAAAATCCATGCATAACTTTTGACTCCTCCAAAACTTAACTACTAATAGTCTACTGTTGACTAGAAGCTTTACCAATAACACAATGCAGATTTTGTATGTTCTGTGCTGTGTGTGTGTGCGTGTGCGTATTTTTTTTTTTTTTTTAAGACAAACGCTGTTCTACTAAAATCAGGGGAGAAGGTTAAACAAGATTCAGGATTGTAGTTCCAATTCCTTGAGTGGGAGGACTGGTAGTAAAGACTTTAGATCGACGAAAGAACTGGGTTAGAATGTTGACAATGTCAGCTTAAAGAAGAACTTGCAATAGAAAAGAGAATCAGAAGTCCAGAAAGGGAAAAAAGAAAAAAGTCTTGAAAAGTTGCGTGTAAAGAGTTATTATGAGAAAAATAATCGCAACGTAAAAATCACAGAATTGGATTGTAACGGTTAAACAATATTAAAGTCTGCACGCTGAGACAGAACCAAGAGCTTGCCTATTATGCAACACGTTCCACAAGGCTGGCCAATTTCGAAGTACATTATGGAGGGCTGAAGGGAAATGCCTCTCCCGAGGTGGGGGTGGAGAGCCCCAGCCACGTGAGCACTGACCTCCAAATGCATTATTGCCAAAGGCTTTTAGAGCCAGTTGGCAACATGTGCAGGGACAGAAGAATCAGGAGATTATTCTTATAAACATGGTATGGGAATCTTATGGAAGAGAGCAAAAAGGAAGCCTTGACTGGCATCCTTACAAGAGGGCTATATATTCTTTGTGACAGCAGAAACCTTTAAATATACAAACACATGGAATGTGGCAGCCTTGATGGGGAGGATTAAATAGTTCAATGGAAAAAAAAGAATCCAAAAATGAGGAGGAGAAAGGAAAATCTTGAGTTTTTTAAATTGTTTGCAAAGAAACTGGAGTCTGTGACGGAATTTGGTCCTCATGACTGAAATGTTTCCTTGGTGTCGGAAAAAGTATTGCTGTCGTATCTCTCTTTAGAAATTCTTCTTCTTCTTTTTTTTCTCATAATAAAAATCCCATGGCAGCTCCTTGTCTGGACGACTTTAAAAATAGGAGCGATTTCATCTGTCTGGAATGGTCTGTGTCAGCATTTGCCCTAGGCAAGGTTGCCACATAGGCAAAAACTCCCCCTTCCCTCCTCCCTCCCAGACGCCCCCTCCTCCACCGCCCCCCAAGGCCTTTCACCCCCTTGTGTTCCACCCCCAACTCTGTGTGGGCTGACCCCCCTCTCCAGGACCGCAGCTCCAATGTGACCTCGAACATAAAAATCCAAGTGCCCCCCCCGGGGGGGGGGCTCTGTCCAGGTGCTGGGGATGCAGTAGGTGTCGCCCCTGGCGGCCTCTTTGCATTTCAAAATAGGACCCTGGTTAACCCACGTGCCTGTTGAGTCCGTGCAGCTTTGGGGGGTGAAACCAAGCGGAGCGAGGTCCAGGGGAGAAGGAAGGATATTTGGTCACTGGGGGAAGAGAGTGGGGTAGGCCACCTTCCTGGAAGCTATTAAATCCCAGATGTGGTCCCTCTGCTCAGCGTGGCACTGCCTGGAGGGAGAGGGTAGGGGGTCGGAGGAGGGTGGCCAGACTCTCTGACCTCTCAAGGTTGCCGTGAGTTCTACGGGTCGGTGATTTCCAGCTACATTTCCCTTCGCCGGGCTTCCTGAGCAGCACCATGGGCACTGCGTGACTTGGCTTTAACTAGGGGTTTTCAGTGGCGTGTCTCTGCACCCATCCACCAGGGCCCAATTTTCCCATCACAGTCCTCCTTGCAACAGCCACCCTCGGGTTCAGCTCTGATGGTGGCTGGAGATCAGTCTGGAATGGTCTGATGCTCCGCTTAAAGCTGTGCTCTGCTTAAAGAGATTTGCAAAGAGATCTTCAAAGCTCCTGTTCTCAGAGAAACCTGGGAAAGGGGCTCTTTTGTGCTCACAAGTCTGCGGGCTTTAGGGGAGGAAACATGATGTGTGGCGTTATGGGAACGAATTGCTGGGAGATGTGGTGGGAAAGGCTGCAAAGTGAAGTCTGCTCAAGGAGCTCCCATGCGTCACTGGGTCAGTTTCACGTCAGAGCAACAGACATTCAAGAGTCCCTACTAGGTGCCAGGCTCTGAATTAGACGTGGTGAGTCACAGGAGAAATGAAGCGAGGTCCCTTCTCTGAAGGGACTCAGTCCAATGGGGAAGACACACATCCTGAGTTGAGAGTATCACGTGTGAGGCAAGCGAGGGTGCTTGGGAGCACAGAGGTTGCCCTTGTCTCAACCTGTCGCCGATAGGATCAGGGCAAGTTCTCCAGGCAAGACAGCCTTTAAGCTGAGTAGGAGTAAGCCAAACCGAAGAAAGGTGGGAAGGGCGGTCTGTGGAGAAGGAATGACAGGAGCAAAAGCACGAGGCGCGAAACCACTTGACAGGTGTGGGGAACCTGGGCAAGCGGGCTGCGATTCTTAGAAAGGGGGAGGGGCAAGAGGAGAGGCTGGAGGGGCGGGCAGGGCCAAGGGAGGGAGAGAGGGCCCAGCCTCCCGATGGAGAGCCTAGACTGTAAACTGAGGGGAGCCACAGAAGGATTTTTAAGCAGGTCAGATTTGCTTCTTGACTAAACTGTCTGTCAGTTTGGGGGAAATCATTCAAATTGCCCGTGGGATGAATTGATTAAAGAATTCCACTGAAAGGGTAACACTGCCAACGTAGTTCAATGCAAGGCTCTCTTTTTCCAAGAGGGTTTGTGATGAGTCTGGGGCTTTTTGGAGGGGGGCGGGAGGGCTAAAACAAGCTACAGGTAGATGCATGTATTTATCCGTAAAACTTCGCGGTTTGAGAGGATGCAGGACGGCTGAAGGGTGCTTAGAGGAAACGGTGTCTGCCAAGAGGTGGGTGGCTTCCACCCCTTCTTCCACGTGGCCTGACAATCTCGGGTTAGGAACACAGACTGTGCTATGATCTCTCTGTTTTGTTTAGCAAAAGTCATCCGGGAAGGCGCTGTTTAACCTGAGTTGCAGCCACCTAAATCTCGCTGAAAAGGAGTATTTCGGATTAGAATTCTGTAGCCATTCTGGAAATAATGTAAGTTGGTTTCATTACAGGGTTTTTTTGTGTGTGTGTAGCCTCTAAAACGCTGTTTGCGGCTAGGGATGTAGGGCTCAAATCGGATTGAAAGTATGAAAAAGCGTTTGAACCCTTGCAAAGTGCCTGGATTTAATAATGAAGTTTCCCTCCTCCCTCCTTGCCTATCTAAAATCACCTCAGTTTCCCAAACTTTTCTCCCCTCTACTCCTCTTTCGTCACCCGGAGAACTAGAAGCTCTGCTTTATCGGTTCTGATTTCCCAGAGGCTGGACCTCAGCCTCTACCAGGAAGACTCCTAACTCACCAGTGAGGGTTCAGTGAATTCTTCACTCCTCTCTCAGCTCCCTGCTTTCTCTGTAAGTTCTTCCTCCTGTGTCCTGCCTTGGCATATCTGTTATCTGGCACCTTCCCAGAAAGGCTCATTAGATCGATTAAGCTGGCATTTGGGGGATATAGGATTCAAATGCAGAGCCAAATGCCTTCATTAGTCTTTGTAGTAACTAATGAGCCTTGGATGTGACACCTTTGTCACCCTACTTAGGCAAGGGAGCAGTGATTCAAATGTCAACAACAAAGAATTTATAGATTAACAACGTTCACTGTCACTGGAAAAATACAAGGGGGCTAACTGAGTGTGGTGGAGATACGTCAGCTCTTTGACACGGCTGTTTCTAACTTTCTTTAGAAGGGGGCCAAAATAGTTTGGTATTTGATTATTTTGTGCTGACTTCTGTTTGTTACAAAAAAAAAAAAAAAAAGCTGTACTCAATGCCATGTTCTACCAATTTCTTTTCATTACTCTTATCACAGGTCTGGTTGGAACTGCTGAAGCCAATTACAAAGCAAGTGAAAAGTAAGTATGGGAAATCACCGAAGGCATCTAATTCCCAGTTACAGCTTGAAAATGTTTCAGTGACACCATGCTTCCTCACCAAATATAAGCGGAGAAAAGGGCTTCGAAGCATCGTGTTAATCCTTCACAAGTCCAGTGAATTTAGCAATTTAAAAAATCACTGTAATGTTGTCCGAGATGGAAGAAAAAATCATGCTGCTGGATCTTTGGGGAGATTGGAAGAATGCTGGTAATGACAGCATCCTGGGGATTGGCTCAGATCTTGGGAGCATCCTTGACGTTCCCAGGGAGGGAAGAATTTCCTCTGGCCTTCAAGGTCCTTCTAGTCAGACTAAGAATCAAATTGACACAAGACAGATAAACAGAGGAAATTCAAATTTAATCTCATACATAGGGGGAGGCCACACAGACCTGGAAATTAAAAGACAGTCAGACATCCTGAGCAAAGAAAGCAATTCGCAGGGAAAAAGGAGAAGTAAATGTTTGGTAGACAAATGTTTGCTGGGCCACTCAGAAACAATGGAACAGGAGGACTTTGATCAAACAGACCTTGGGAGGTCCCTCCCTGTCTACCACACCTAGTTCATATTATAATGTAGTTATCTAAGGTGATAGCTCTCTTCCTGGTACAGGCTCTCCTTTGCAATGTAGGTTTAGCCTGTTAGGGTTGGGCGGTGAAGAGCGTTTCCTGAACTGTCTGGGTTTTGATTGCTTTTAATTCAGAATACTCTTTTTAGAAAAGATTTTATTTATTTGAGAAAGAGAGAGAGAGAGAATGAGCAGGGGGAGAAGCAGAGGGAAAGGGACAAGAGGACTGACACCAGGCTCGATCCCAGGATCCCAAGATCATGACCTGAGCCAAAGACAGACCCTTCACTGACTGAGCCACCCAGGTGCTCCTTAATGCAACATAATCTTAATTCCCAACTGGCCCATTTTAGGCAATCTGACCTTGCTACTTATAATGCCATTCACGCTCGGCCTGAAGATGTTTTAGTTTTATCATGTTACAGACATTGTCCATTTGTTTCAGTTCACATTCGAGTGCCCGCAGTGTACGAAATCTCCCCCCCCCCACCCCCGCCCCTTTTTTCAGCACCTAGTGCGGCGGTTCTGAGATTCCAGTGGGGAGTAGGAGCACTTGTTCTAATGCAGATTCCCGGGCCTCATTCCCGGGTTGGGGGGCCAGCAACCTGCGTGTTAAATTCCACAGGTGTCTCTGACGCAGGGGGGTTTCAGTGAACACTTTTGAGAAACGCTGTCGTATGGTGTCCCCTGGCTCACCTGCCCTCTCCATGTTGGTTCTGTCTATTCCCACCGCATTGTAATCATCTGTCACATTACTCCAACCGCTTCCTAACTGGCTGTCCTGATCCGTCACCTACCCTACATCCCAAGGGAACTACTGCAGATACAAAGGTGACCACATCACACTCTGGCTCAACAAGCTTCTGTGGCTCCGTATTGCCCTTAGAATGGAGTCCGAACTTGTTCGCCTGAGCCACGAAGAGCTCCTGCCGGTCTAGTTTTCCCTCTGCCACTGACCCCTTCGAATGCCTACCTCTCCTGTCTGTGGCAAAACTAACTTCAGGTGTAGGGCCCTCAGAGAAAAGAAAACATGTCCACCTAAATTGGAATTTCAAATTAAGAAAGAAAATTTCTCGGTGTAAGTATGTCCTTGTGTTATGATTGTTTATCTCCAATTTCGATCTAACCGGAGCCCTCTGTCCTCCCTCTCGTGCTTGCTCGGTGCTCTGTGCTCTCAACCGTCCGCCGTTCGCCAGGCTGCCTCTTCTGAGGGCTTAATTGCCTTTCTATTCCCGGTGCCTGTGCCTGCTTAGTACAATGCCTGACCTGTAATAGGCATTTGACAAATATTTGCTGAACGAATGGTGTTAATGGTGTATGGAAGTGTTTGCTTTTGATGCAAAGAGTTTCTTTTATTTTCTTTTCAAACCCGAGCAGGAGTGAAGGCAAGTTGATGTGTTTTCTTAAAGCAGATTTTAAGCAACAAAGAAGCAGCATCCATCCACTTCTAGTTCCCCTTATAAGATGCTTGATGCCAGATGATAATCACCTGCTTCTAAAGCTGAGCTCTTCTCTCAGCCGGGAATGCAGAAACCCAAGGGGCAAGTGGTGTATATCTTTTTAAATGGGACACTTCTTAGAGGACCCATTAGGGCTCCGGAAAGAGGCGCCAACTTTACAGAAAGAAACTCAGAGGGAAAGAGGGTAGAAAGAGGGCTGCAGGAGAACTTTCCCGATTGCTAGCCACATGAAGACACAATCCAGAGATAGCACCATATTAGAAAAGTGGAAAATTGAAATTTAAAAGAGAAGTCTGAGGGAGGGAGTGATGGGGCGGGGGTGCAGAAAGTACAGGGGGAAGCATATCTGTGTGTGTGTGTGTGTGTGTGTAAAAACCTGTAACTATTGTGATGGACATTTAAATAAAACTTATGGAGATATTGTGTTTTAAGATCCTAAGGAGGTTGTTTTCAAATTTATGGTGAAATTTTTCCCAGTGGACCCCGGACATCTTCGAGAAGAGCTTACAAGGTAGAGTAAATTCCCTGTGTGTCTGCTGCATGCTGTTACTTAAGAATTGTTATTCTCCATTTATCAGAGAACGGGCTTCCAGACTTCTTTGGAAAGCTTGGCTCTCACTCTCTGGGAGATCGTGAGGAGCTGGAGAGAAGGTGGGCCTAGCTGGTCCCCAAAGCGTTAATTTTGCAAAGAGTGGGGACCTCAGGGAGAAGGAAGGGTGGCATTCTAGCAGGGTAGCCGGCCTGGGTGCCCACTTGGGGGTTCTGCCATTAATTGCTACAACAATAAGAGCACTCGCCTTCAGTGCATCTGTGTTCCGGTCAGAGGGCAGCTTGATGGCACAAGTGTGATACCAGCTAATTTCCATAGATGTTGAAAACCGTGTGTGTGTGTGTGTGTGTGTGTGTGTGCGTGCACGCATGTGCGTGCACATGCGCGTGCATCCCATAGGTAGAGAGTGATGATGACGTGTACTTATAAAAAATTTAAAAAGTAAAAAAATTAAAAGTCTAAAAAATGATTTAAATAAATTATTTATCATATATAATATAAATCATTGATAATTTTATTATAATTCTTTAATAATTATAAATTATTCATTGTTTTATATCATTTTAACAACCATTTATAATTATACATTATTCATAATTTTCGATAGGTAAAATATTTTATACTCATAAAAATAAAAAAGTTAAAAAGTCACCAGTATAAAACAGTTTTTAAAAGTATATTTATCCTTACATACAATGCCCTTCATTATTACAACGTAACCCTGTTTCTCCAAAAATGCACTGTCAACCTAACGCTCTTCCAAACCTGAATGTGCTTGCTAGACTCTAGAATCTTCCCCTACAAGGGATGCATGTTATCATCTAGCCCAACCCTCCTGGTTTATAGAGGAGGAGAAAGTTCCGGGAGTTAGAGTGACTTGGCTGGGCCTTCCGCACCCCCACTCCCCCCACCCCCACCCACCACACGGATCACCCCTTCTGCACAGGGGCCCTAGTTTTCTGAGGGGTCTCTGCAGATGTCACCTTTCACAAGTCTGTCACTGGCTCGCCCCTCGCCCCACATGTGTGAGTTGTAGGCCACTTTCCCAGATAATCCGATATCTTGGTATCTGTATCGGTTTGCACTAGCTAACCCATTTGAGTCTCAAATTATGACCAATTTTAATGGAGATAAACTTTCTCCCCCGGCCACCAAAAAAAAAAAAAAAAAAAGGAATGAGAAAATCAATGTGATGATAAATGATTCATCAGCTGTTCAGAGTGAGGATTTGGTATTTGTAGCAGGCAGCTGCCCTCTTAATAGCGAGGAACGTGTCAAATGACAAGAAGTTTCCTTTCTCGCTTGCTAGGAGCAAAATGAGATTCTCTTTCCCTTTAGCAATTGAGGCTTATTATTCTCATTCACATCTATATTTGAAAGCAGGCAATGGCAAAGGTTAGACTTCCTTTATTTTTTCCTTGGTGGTCCGTTGAAGATACTTAACCATAGCTAACTTCACAAAGATGCCTCATTTGGGGCCAATCTGTGAGTTTCTGAGAGTGGTCTGCAAATATAAATTTTCTATTTGAGTCATTTCTAGCCCATTAGAGGAGCTCATAATTTGAAGGATTATAATGATGAGTGCGTTTAAAATTGAATAATCACCTACTAATTTTGCCTGTTTTTCTATCACCTGCAATTAATTTTGATTTACCACATTGTTTTCAAGGCTTAATTGATTTAAATTAAAAAGTCCAGATAAAAATGTTATTTAGAAAGGCTCATCTTATATTGGGAAATGCCCACAGTAGATACTCATGAATGCTGGATACCTACCCGTACTTGCTGGGTCCCTGACGAGCCTTCGGTGAGCAAAAGGGCAGTGTGGCTTCATTCCATTCAGAACATTGGCATTTCCTACCTGCCCCGTGGCAAGTGCTGGGCTAGGCTCTGAGGATACAGAAAAAGTGGTACAGGTGAAGCCCAGCCTCACGTCCTTGATTTCCACAACACAATCTTTTGGGTAGGAGGAGGCCTCAACTCAGTGGGTGACCTGACATCTGGCCGCAGTTTTGCTATCTTTGGGCAAAATCACCTTGCTTAAAATCCCTTCACCTCTGCCCTTCTATAATTGTAAAATGGGTCTGATCGATCCTGCCCCACCAACCTAAGCTGTTTGATAGAGAGGGCTTGATAAGCATTTGCTAAACAGAGCGGCCCGAGCCAGCTTTGTATTGCTGAATCTCCCTTTCTCTCGGCCTGGGTCTGTGGCTTTGCTCCGTGGCAGAAACCACGAGAGGATGATTGGCCAACTCCCCCAGGCTGGCAGAAGGATTTAGCCGGGGTGAGGGAGGCCTGCCAAAATGCTGCACCAGACCTCTGCCTTAGTCACCCTCCCAAAAAGGCATCTCACTGTCTTGGGGTCGCCGTTTCTTTCTTGAAACATCTTGGATCGGGGAGAAAGGAAATAATTCTCTCTTGTTCCTGTTTCTTTCTCAAGAGTTTTTCCCCCAACTTCTTTTCAGGTATCTTTTTACTCTTCAGATAAAGAAGGATTTGGCTCTAGGAAGGCTTCCATGCAGTGAGAACTGTACTGCGTTGATGGTATCTCACATCCTACAGTGTAAGTAGCAGACGGCGGCTTCGGGGCGAGAGCCAAGCAAGGGAGCCGAGCACCCTCCCTATGCCCATCCTGTGGTAGGACTTACAGAGGAGAGAAAGCCTGCATAAAGTGTCCGGAATCCGCATGGACCAGTACAAAGAGGCTGACCATTATAGCCACTCAGCTTTGAATTCCAGATCCAGTCCCTGCTATGTTCTAGCTGTTGTAGGCTTGGGTGAAGTCCCCTCACCTGTCTGTGCCTCAGTTTCCTAGTCTTTACAATAGTGACAAGAGGTGCTTCTCATAGAGTGTAGATTATAAAAGTCAATGCGGGTTTTCTTCCATCATGGTGTAACCTCCACCCTCACCAACCCCCACCCCCCACCCCCACCTGGGGCTTGCTGTCCAGGAGCTGGGCTGGACTCATCTGTCCAGGCATGGATTTTGCCAGGCAAGCTCCACCTCCTCTGCTTGCCCCGGGATACATTTCTGGTATGTGCTTTCTGTAGCACACCATCATGTTTGATGGGATTTCTGCATTGCTCTTTATCCTGAGTCTGGGGAACCAAGCACAGAATACAGCAAGTAAAAGAGGCTAAAAGGAAAAAAGGCCCCAGGGGTCTACTAGGGTCCCCCATTTGCTGGCAGCCAAGTAGCTGGACTAGGCTGAATAATGAAGGCAGGGAGAAGGAGACCCGGGGAACCGCGGGGGCCTGCTTGGGAGGGGGTAAAGCAAGGCAAGCCAGTCTTCTCCTGCGCCCCTAACAGCGGGGTCGAGGCGGCTGGAGACAGTATTTCATCTCCTATGGCCAGTGGACTCTCTCCCTTTTCTAGAGAGGCCTTCCAAGAACAGGCTGTTCTTTACCACTTTTGCGGAATCGTAACATCATTTTTTGGCTTGTTTTACAAGTTCGGTGTTGACCTCTGTCCCTGACCATTCTGACAGGCCAGAGCTGGTCGATTTCTGATTTCACTGGGAGCACCAGGATGAAGTGCTTGGAGAGAGACATTGTCTAAATCGGTGTTTATCTCAGGGATGCCTGCCTGGGATAGGTGACCACAGCCCCAGGGTATCAGGAATGCAGTGGGCAGTGAGAACAATAGTAATCAGGAAAGGCTTCTGGAGGAGGTGACTTTTGTGCTGGACCTTAAAGGAGCGCATAGGTAGTGATAGGCAGAGACACAGCTCAGGTATAGGTCAAGCATAGGGTCTGTTTAGGGGAAGTAACAGAGAACTACAAGTTGTATGGGTGGGCTTAGAATGCTCGGCTGGTGGGGTGGGGTGCGGGGTAAGGCGCATAGACAAAACAATGTTGGAAGACTTCTCCTTTTTCATTATCAGCCTGTTAATGACTGGGGCTCCCCCGCAGCCTCTCATGGCTGTGGGGGAGCCCCATTTCAATTTTAATAGCTGAGCATTATGGATTTGGGCATTCCCTAGTGGCCATTTGAGGCATAGCACTGAGGACTTTTGCTTTTCTAGAGAATACTTTGTCAATACAAGTTCTTTCCATAGGGAAAAATCTAAAGTTTCAGTGAGTCCTAATCCTCCCAGTGCAAGTCACTGGAAGCTAGGGCAGTGTGCAGAACATCAGCAGGTGGCTCGTTCTTTTGCCCATTTAGTCATTCATCTGATATTTACATCATAGGCACTCCAGAATCTCCACATGCTGACCTCATCTGCCTAAGTCTCTCTTACACATCCCTTTTATGAACGCTCTTAGTAATTTGTTTGTCATTCATTCAACAAAAACTTATTGAGTGCCTACCACATGGCAGGTGCTGTTATAGGCACGGGGAACTGGGCAGTGAGCTGGACAAACACAAAGCCTTGCTCTCATGGAGCTCACCTTTTGGCAGTGAAGGACAATCAGACAACCTAAATGAGGAAATATAGCATGTATGTTAGAAAGTTGTAAGTGCATCGGGGAAAAATCACATATGGGAGGAAGATGGGGAATCCAGGGAGTGGATACTCAATTTTTCAATAGAGTAGTCAGGGTAGGCTTCACTGTGAACATGACAGGTGAACAAAGATTTGGAGGAGGTGAGAGGGCAAGCTTTACAGAAATCTGCTGGAAGGTCGTTCCAGGCGGGGATAACATCCTGTGCAAAGGGCCCGAGGTGAGAATGTGCCAGGAGTGTTCAGAAACATTTAAGCAGACTTTGTGGCTGGCTGGAGCTGGGGGAAAAGTAATCATGGAGGGCCTTAAAAACCTACTAAAGAACTAGAACATTACGTGAGATGGGAAACCATTGATGCATGTTAAGCAGAGGAATGAGATTATTAGAATTAGGTTTTAACGGGAACTTGTTGGCTGCCGGGGTGAAAACCTTATTCTGGAATGGTGGAAGTAGGGAGACCAGAGAAGAGGCTGTAGCAGTAGAGAGAGATGATGGTACTTTGGGCCAGCGTGGTAACAGTGAATATGCTCATAACATTTGCTACCTTCTTGTACTGCTGATATTTACTCATGTGAGTTTCATAGGTCTCTTCCTAGATTGTCATAGTCTTGCATGGAGTGAAAAACTAGCAGTCTTATGTGTTCTTGTGTTTTCCAAGGGTCAACATAGGGTCAGGGTCATGTGCTTAATAAATAGTAGGGTTGGGTGTGTGTGTGTGTGTGTGTGTGTGTGTGTGTGTGTGTAATTTATTTTTTAAAGATTTTACTTATTTAATTGAGAGAGAGAGCAGGAGAGCATGAGTGGGGGGAGGGGCAGAGGAAGAAGGAGAAGCAGACTCCCCACTCAGTGGGGAGCTTGATTTCAGGACCCTGAGTTCATGACCTAGGCCAAAATCAAAAGTTGGACACTCAACTGACTGTGCCACTCGGGCACCCCCTCTAATTTATTTTTAAAAACAGCTCTATTGAAGTATAATTTACTTATCATAAAATTCACCCTTTTAAAGGCTACAACTAAACAGTTTTTAATAAATTTACAAAGCTGTGCAACCATGGCCACAGTCCAGTTTTAGAACTCTCCCATCATGCTGAGAGACCTTTCCTGCCCATCTGCAGTGACTCCTTGTTTCCACACTCAGCCCCAGTAACCACTAATTTACTTTCTGTTTCTATAGATTTGCCCTTTCTAGACATTTCACTCAGAATGATAGAATATGTGATCTTCTGCATCTATGTGTCTTTGTTTCACTCAGTATAATATTTTTGAAATTCATGTATGTTACACCATGAATCACAGCTATTTCTTCCTTTCTTTTGCTGAGTCGTATTCCATTTTATGGACATACCACATATTGTTCATCTCTGTACTTGGCTGTGGACATTTGGATTGTTTCCAGCTTAGCTAATATGAATAATGTTATGGACATTCGTGTGCAAGTCTTTGTTTGGGCACGTTCTCATATCTTTTGAATAGATTCCCAGGAGGGTAATTGCCTCATCTTAAGGTAAATTTATGTTAAAAATGGTAAGAAACTACCAAACTGTTTTCCAAATTCTAACAATAAAACCAGAAATGTATCACATTTCTAACATGCCACATCTTCACCAGTAGTTGGTATTATCTGAGTTTTGGAGTGTGTGTGTGTGTGTGTGTGTGTGTGTGTGTGGTGTTTATTTGGTTGTGGCCATTCTAATGGATATGAAGAGCTATCTCACTGCAATTATACTTTGCATTTTCCTAGTGAGTAACGATGTGGAGCACCTTCTCATCTGTTTATTAACAGTCCCTTTTTGTTGGCAAAATGCCTTTCAGATCTTCTGCCCATTTTAAAATGGATTGTTGTCCTCTTATTGAATTTTGAGAGATTTTTATATACTCTGTTTTAAGTTTGCTTATTCTTGTAAATAATCTCTATGTGGGGCCTAGACTCATGACCCTGAGATCAAGAGTTGCATGCTTTCCCAACTGAGCCAGCCAGGGGATGTTTTGAGTTATTTTATTTTTTTTTTGTCTGCTTGTATGGTGTATGTTGTGAAGTGGGGATCCAACTTCTTTTTTTCGTGTGGTTGTCCATTTTCCCTCATTTGTTGAAAAGACTATCATTTCCCCCATTAAATTGTCTTGGTGTCTTTATAAAAAAACAATTGACCATTAATGTAAAGGTTTATTTCTGGATTCCTAACAATATTCCATTGATCTATATGTCCTTATGCTATTATTATACTGTCTTATTTATTGTAGCTTTGGATTGAGTTTTGAAATAGGGAAGTGTATATCTTCCAACTTTGTTCTTCTTTTTCAAAATCGTTCTGGTTATTTTGCATCCATGTGTTTCCATGTTAAGATTATCTATCAATTTCTATCAATTAATCTATCAATTAAGATCATCTATCAATTTCTATTTAAAAATGTGGTGGGAATTGCATTGAATTTATAGATCAATTTTGGTAGAATTACCACCTTAATTATATTGAGTCTTATAATGCATGAACCCGAAATGTCTCTCCATTTATACAATCTGTTAAAAATTTAAAAATGTTTTGTAATCATCAGTATACAAGCCTTATACATCTTTTTATTAAACTTATTCCTGAGCACTTTATTTTTTAGATGCTACTGGAAATGGAAATTTTTTAGTTTCATTTTTGGATTGTTCATTGCTAGTGTATGCACATACAAGTCCTTTTTGTATATTGATCTATTTTGCTAACTTGATGAACTCCTATATTCTAGACGTTTTTTGTGGATTCCCCAGAATTTTCCACACACATGACTGTGTTGACTGCAAGTAAAGACAGTTTTATCTCTTCCTTTTCAGTGCAAATTATTGATATTTTTTCTTGCTTATTAATTGGATTGACTAGAACCACCAGTACAATGGTGGATAGAAGTGGCAAGAACAGATGTTTTTGTCTTATTTCTGGTCATAAGAGAAAGCATTCAGTTTCTCACCATTTAGTAGGATTATGATGTTAGCTGTAGGTTTTTCATAGATAACCTTTATCAGTTTGAAGAAGTTCCCTTCTATTCTGTGTTTCTTGGATTTTAAAAAATTTTTTATTATTATCTTTTTCTTGAAAGAGCAAGAGAAAGAAAGAGAGCAGGAGCATGGGTGAGGGGCAGAGAGAGGGAGAGGGAAAGGCAGAATCTTAAATAGGCTCCGGGTCCAGTATGGAGTTGGATACTGGGCTTGATCCCACAACGCTGAAATCTTGACCGGAGCTGAAATCAAGAATCAAATGTTTACTAGTATTTTGTTGAGGATTTTTGCCTCTGTATTCATGAGGTATATTGATCCGTCGTTTCCTTATGATGACTTTGTCTGGTTTGGGTATCAGAGTAATACAGCCCTCATAGAATGAATTAGTAAGTATTTTTTCTATTTTGGGGGAGAGTTTGTGAAGAATTGGTCTTCATATCTTCTTTGAATATTTGATAGAATGAATCAGTGAAATCATATGGGCCTGATTGTGTTTTAATGAGATTTGTACATTTATCAATTTTGGCAAAAAGTAAATTAAAAAGCCACTGATATGGCCTTTTTAAAAAGAACTTGTTTATGAGGATTTTTATGTAATGCGACTTATATACATACATACCTCATCTGTCATGAGCATATTGGTGAACATGTCATCTGTCTAAAATGTAATACAAGGGTGCCTGGGTGGCTCAATTGTTAAGCCTCTGCCTTCCGTTCAGGTCATGATCCCAGGGTCCTGGGATCAAGCCCCGCATCAGGCTCCCTGCTCAGCGGGAAGCCTGCCTCTCCCTCTCCCACTCCCCCTGCTTGTGTTCTCTCTCTTGCTGTGTGTTTCTCTCTGTCAAATAAATAAATAAAATCTTTTAAAGAAATGTAATAGAAAAAAAGAGAAAAGAGGAAGTAAGTTTCCAGCCCTCAAAATCAGTGTCCCATATCCATATATTTTAGTCACAGGATTCCATGGAGAATGTATTTACTCTTACAATTCATAAAATGCCAATTGTTTTGGATATCTATATCTTGGTTAGGAATCCTAATTATGACCAAGTGTGGAAACCTTTTCGGGAGAAGTCAGTAACCAAGAAGTGATTCATACCAATCTGACAGAGAGGGAAAAGGCATAAAAATTATAAGGAAGACCCAGTAATTCAAAAATTGAAAGATTTTGAAGCCATTAACTATAGGAACAGATAATCCTATATACCTCAATCACCTTTGTAGGCATTGTGCTGTGACAGGTGTTTACAACAATAAGCTAGAGACATCTAGAAATGAGTAGATTATGATCAGGGATAAGCTGCCAGTGATTTGGGAAAGCCAGAATGATTTCCAAAATGATTCATTTACTGGGCATTCTGGATAGCTGGGGTTTTACTCGTTTCGTCCACAGTGATGAAAGGCTGTGGCTGGCTTGCATTTGTACTTGGGATTCAGTCTCCTTTTCTGTTAATGCACAATCGGGGTAGAGTGAGATTAGGGGCCCGTGTGAGTTTGCTAGGGTTGCTATAATAAAACACCAGGAACCAGGTGGCTTAAACAACAGAAATGTCTGGACGCATCCTCACCCGCCCTTTCCTCCAGGTACCAGGTTCCTGGTGTCTCTCTGCAGGGTCAAGTTTGCTCTTCTTCTAAGGACACCAGGTCCAACTCACATAGGGCCCACCCTACTGACTCGTTTTAACTTAATCCTTTCTTTATAGGCCCTATCTCTGAATATAGTCACGTTCTGAGCTATGGGGTTTAGGACTTCCACTTCCGTGGTGGGCAGGGGGTGGGGGCACCCATTCAACCCATAATATGCACTGGTGAGAAGAAAAAGACCAGAAACAGAGTGTGGAAGAAGGAACCAAAGAAATATTCATCTGTGATCCTGGAGCCTTTAAGACACACTGTGCCTATGATTTACTATACCGAGACTTCATGGCAACCCACTGCTTCTGATTTGAAAAAGACCCAGTTATGCGGCACGTGGGTGGCTCAGTTGTTAAGTGTCTGCCTTCAGCTCAGGTCATGATCCCGGGGTCCTGGGACTCAAGCCCTGCGTCGGGCTCCCAGCTCAGAGGGAGCCTGCTTCTCCCTCTTCCATTCCCCCTGCTTATCTGTCTGTTTCTCTCTCTCTCTCTGTCAAATAAATAAGTAAATAAGTAAGTAAGTAAATAAATAAATAAAATCTTTAAAAAAAGGAAAAAGACCCAGTTAATCCCCCCCCCCCATCCTAAAACATAAATACATATAAAGCATGGAGTAGGGGGCCTAGGGCTGCACTGGCTGCAAAGAAAAGGCTGTTGGCGTGGTTGGAGGGTCTGCTGAGTGCTCCGTTGCTAAAGCCCCCAATGCTAATGTGAAAAATGTCACTTCTCCATCATGCAGCAGAACTGGGAGACTTTCATGAAGAAACAGACAAGAAACACCTGGCACAAACCCGCTACTTACCGAACCAGGACTGTTTAGAGAGCAAGATTGTGCACTTTCATCAGAAGCACGTGTGAGTCCTTCAACCAGTACCCACTTCTACCAGCAGGGAATGGGACAGCTGGGGTCAGCCTCTTAAAAGCAAGTCCTTGGGGCGCCTGGGTGGCTCAGTGGGTTAAGCCTCTGCCTTCGGCTCAGGTCATGATCTCGGGGTCCTGGGATCGAGTCCCACATCGGGCTCTCTGCTTGGCAGGGAGCCTGCTTCCCTCTCTCACTCTCTCTCTGCCTGCCTCTCTGCCTGCCTCTCTGCCTACTTGTGATCTCGGTCTGTCGAGTGGATAAATGAAGTCTTAAAAAAAAAAAAAAAAAAAAAGGAAGTCCTTAAGTCAGAGAAGCTCCAGGCTCAAGAAAACACTGAGCTCCTCCAGGATCCCTTAGGGAGGAGGTGGCATTCTTGCTGCATTTATTAAGCTCATAAATTCTTTCCCTTTGCAGTGGCAGGAGCCCCGCGGAATCTGACATCCTGCTACTGGATGTAGCGAGGAAGCTGGATATGTACGGCATCAGGCCTCACCCTGCCAGCGACGGCGAAGGCACGCAGATCCACCTGGCTGTTGCTCACATGGGAGTACTGGTGTTACGGGTAACAACCATTTCATTCCAAGTCCTGCGGCTTTGGGGGTTATCTTGGCTCCAACTTGGGTGACCTTGCCCCTCAGTCTTACCACCAGCCAGGAAGGAAGGGGATGCTTATGAGTGTCCCGTGTCCAGATTCTTGCCTGCCTGGGCTTTGTCTCCATTTGTGACACTAAGTACACCCACCTTGTCCAGATCCACCAGAAACAACCCAAAGAGACCCAATGAGAGCTCCGAAGAAAGTCCCAAACAGGTCAGGTGCAGACTCGGCTAGAAGTTTCTTGGTCTTCTCATGTTTCGGGTTGTAAACTTTGCAGCACGAGAGTCACACAGGTGGGCAAAAGACCCAATGGGTCACAGGAATAAGTGTTCCCCCAGGAAGGAATTTGACCCATTCTACTCTAACTGCCCCCCATTAGTCCTAGCCGTTTCCTACTATGTGGGAGAGAATGGGAAGGGGAGGGGAGCAAGGCCGTCATGTTAGTCGGGAGCTCTTCCAGCCCGAGCACTTCTGTGGACAGTGTGGAATAAAGTAGCCAGTCTATTTTGTCCTACCCCAAATGCAGTCTAAGAATACTTGTGTACCGAGTACTTTGTATGTGTTCGGTATTGCATTATTCTTAAAAAAAAAAAAAAAAAAAAAAAAACCAGCTTTATTGAGATATAATTTGCATAATCTACAATTCATCTGGTTTAATTGTTCCGTCCAATGGGCTTGAGTATATTTACAGAGTCTGGCGGCAACTATTCCTTCATTCTGTCATCCTTCTGTCGGTGTAGTTACTGTATAGCTAGCCAGTGCTGGATACTAGAGCTGCAGAGGTAAACAGGAGGGATGCTGACAAAGTCTTTCTTTTCTTAAAAGATGTATTGATGTATTTACTTGAGAGAGAGAGAGAGAATGTAAGCAGGGGGAGGGGCAGAAGAGAGAATCCTCAAGCAGACTCCCTGCTGAGTGCAGAACCCAACATGGGGCTCAATCCCAGCACCCTGAGATTGTGACCTGAGCCGAAATCAAGATTTCTGGCTGAGCCACGCAGGCGCCCCACGGACCTTGCATTCTAATAGGGGGGAAGACAGACAATGAAGCAAGTAATTTTAAGCAAATGCCATGTATTTGTTTTCGAAGAAGTATGGGGTGCTAAGGTAACGCATGTGAAAAGGGTTTAACATTTGAGCTAAGGGGGCACCTGGCTGGCTCAGCTGGAAGAGCTTATGACTCTTGATCTTGGGGTCATGAGTTCAAGCCTCATGTTGGGTGGAGAGACTACTAAAAATAAGTAAATAAATAAACTTAAAAAAAATTTAAGCCAAGACCCAAGGAAGTTGTCCAGATCAAAGAGATAGGGTTGGCTGGGGCTGGGGGCGGGGTGCGGATTCCAGACAAAGGGCACAAAGACAAAGGCCCCGAGAAGGGTGAAGGACGGCACAGTCAACAAACTAACATTAAGCATGACCTATGGCTCAGGTCATTAAGATTCTCACAATTTGGAGAGACCAGAGTAATAGTGATCAATATCAGTAATCAGTCATAAGTAATCCAAAGCTAATCTATCCTACACACATGAAGCTGCACAACAAGCATACCTAACAAACTAATAAAAGTGGTTATCCATAGAGAATGGACAGATGGGTACAGAGGGACAGATACAGGAATGATGGTGGTGGGAGCGAGACTTCTCGATGTGTATATTTTTTGTATACCTTTGGTTTTTGGACCATTTAAACAAACAAACATCAAGCAACTGACCAACCGGCCAACCAACCAACCAACCACCCAAAAGAGCTAAATGGTTTGAGCAGACCAGAAGAGCCCAAGGCATTCAGAGCAGTTAGAAATGGATAGTTACACAGAATATTTTAGAAGGGGGTGCTGGCACACTGGCAAGACAGCTTGACAATGGAGAAGGCAATTCTGGGTAAGGAGAATGACGAGCCCTCTGGGTGGGAAGGCACAGAGTTGGATGGAAGGGTGTTTTCGAGGGTCAGTGGGATAGAAGGCTGGATGTTCAGTACAGCTGAGACAGGACACCCCAGCCAAACATGTTTAGACTTGATGATGCCTGCAGTGAGAAGTTCTGGAACGTATTCGAGTAAATGCGGTGGCCGTTGAATCTGGAAACATAGGAAGGGGGTGCAGTTAGAGAACTGACTGTAGTCATCCCTTCCTCCCGTGGTCTCCCTATCCTGGCTAGAGAACTTTCCCACGTGAACCCCTTCTTGCTTGCATTTCAGAACAGCCTTATGTCCCCCTGGAATACCTTCTTTGCCCACAGCTCCTACCTAGTACAACAGGATCATCCCGTGCAAGAGGCGCGATGGTCCCATGCATGAAGTACGTTTTCTACGAGGTTCTCATTGTTTTCCAAACCAGCTTGTGCTGACATTCACCTTGAAATCTGCCATGCGTGTCATTACAGGGCAATACCAAGATCAATACTTTCAACTGGGCTAAAATTCGCAAGTTGAGTTTTAAGAGAAAGCATTTTCTCATCAAACTTCATGCCAACATCTTGGTAAGTAGTTTCTAATAAATTCTTTTACTTTCTGTTCACTTGGGATTTCTTGGTTGTTTCAGCAAATGGTCTGAATGTGAGTGGTGAAAGCTGAGGGGTGAGGTACTCCCTTTTTTGCCTCTACATAAATAAACCGGAGCATTAGTCATATTTTTACTCGAGGCAAAACACCAAGAAATCCTATTGGCAGTTCAGAATGAGTAAACTAAGTCGGAAAATGGGGTGGCTGAAATGAAAGCCAAGTCTCCTTAAAAACCATGTTTTTCCCCCCAGGGATTTGATAAGTCAAATTCAAGTGACCAGATCTAGGACTACGGACATGTTTAATGGCTGTTACCTGCCCCATTTTATATTTTCGTCTCCTTTCCTTAAACAAAAACAACTGAACACTGAGTACGTGCCAAATAATTGAACACTTATTTGCCAAAGCAGGATGCGGTATGAGGGGGTGGGGTATAGATTAGGCAAAAGCAGCTCTTATTGATCAAGGCTGGATTGTACAGGGTAAGACAAAGGTGCTAGAAAGGAAGCTTTGTGACTCTAAAGGAAATGAACATGTGTATCAGCTCATTTTTTGACTTCCAGAAGATGCTGTAGTATGGCCTTCATTCTCTGGATCTTAGTCTCACACAAAAGTGTTCATTTGAGGAGTTCAGGAGACTGTCTCCAGTGTAAAACTCAGGAAGTGTCCCAGGGCTGCATGTGGGAACCTGGAAAGGAATGAGGGAAGGGGGGAATCAGCAGAAAACAGGGCTTCATGCACACATGCGCAAATGGGGGTCATAAAGTGGGTTGGGGTATGGGGAAAACTTAACCTTTAGGTCTGAAAGGCTAAGCTCCCCTGGAGCAGATGAAGACATGCTAAATGAGCAACACAGAGCATCACAGAACAAGGCAGCATAGGGAGGGCGAAGTGCTTCTAGCTGGTATGTTGGAAAAACTGCTATACATGTAATCATCCTACAAAGCCTACCATCTATAAGGAAATCGCCTCCTCCCCCTCTTTCCTGTTGGTCATTTATAACTTCTTGTCATCTTGAAAGGATGTCCTTTGATGTTCATTTTAACCTAATTTACAACTTCATAAAAATGTTCCTGGCAGAGAAGAGGGGGTAAAAACGCGTTTGAGGTGTGGGGGCTCCAGTGCAAGATTGGCTTCTCAGAGAAGGCTCTGTTTTTGAGCATTGGCCATGTCTGTTCCTCGGAAGGTTGCCAATCGTTTGGTTTTAGTAGGTGTGAAGACTGTAGGGAGCCAGGTGGAAAATCAGAAGCTGCATGGGCCCCTGAACCAATCGTTTGGAAAACATTAGGAATCAAAGTTCTTTGATAGTCTTGAAGGATGTTTGGTTTGATGGAAATTGGTTTACACAGGTGTTGTGCAAGGACACCTTGGAGTTCACCATGGCCAGTCGAGATGCCTGTAAGGCTTTCTGGAAGACCTGTGTGGAGTACCATGCTTTCTTCAGACTTTCCGAAGAGCCCAAATCCAAGCCCAAAACCCTACTGTGCAGCAAGGGTTCCAGTTTCCGCTATAGGTAATGAAATATTGCACATAAGCAAACAGGACACACAGCTTCTTTTCAGTAGTGTGGAAGGCAGTGGGAGGCATTAAATTCTAGAAGCAATAAAGAATCCCCTTTACTGCTCCTTCTCTGTGTCACACCTGACGTCCATATTTCCTAAGGGGGAGGCCAGAGAAGGGAAGCACCCTAGTCTAGGGGCTAGATCAGAATATTGGCAAAGATGGGGGGGGGGCTTATGCTGTTTAAGAATATGTATTTAATGAATCTATAGTTTTCCTTATATTGCAACTTACGTGCAAGGTATCTGTTTGGTGATGGTTGGGCAAGAAAGGTGGGGAGACAGTCTTGGAGGAGCTCAGGGAGGCCGAACTCCGAGCTATATGGTGGCAGAGGTGGCAGGTGACACTTTGGAGGAATGGAAGCAAGGTCAAAATCAGATCTCATTTTTACACGAATGCACCAGCCTAGGAATTCTTTGGAAGAAGCCTTCAAAACTCTTAGCTAAGATTTAAAACAAAACAAAACAAAACGAAACGAAACAAAACCCTCTTAACTGAATGTTTCCCATAGGGGATTTTCAAACAGTGGAAGCCCTCCTAGGAATTGAGATCTCAAAAACATAGGTATTTTTTGATGGAATCTTTCCAAAATGTGTTTTTACAAATCCCCACCTTCTTAAACAGATGATACTGGGCATATTTTGCCCTTTTCTTAACTATCAGAGTTATTATAAACATCACTTATGATCCTCTGTGGGCAGCTGTGGTCCAGTGATAGCCACCGGGTCGGGGCAGGGGAGACATGTCAGTCTCTGTACCTCAGTGATAAATGGCTCAGACTTGTTGGGTTTTATTATTTTTCCTGACTTCTTTTTTGGCTCTTGTGTTTCTCCCCGCCGTCAGCTGGCTTTCTTTGCTGGTGTATGTCTGGCTGTTGCAAACGTCTTCTACTATTTAGTTAGCTGTTTTCCTTGTCAGGAATTGGAAAACCAGCTAAATAGCCTTATTAGAAATTGTATATAAATTTGCAGGTAGGGAAAAGGCCTTTATAGGAAAGTCGGTTTGTTTTCAAGGCCAGAATTTTTAACTGTGATATAGTCCTGTTCTGAAGCTTTTAAAAATCTTCTGGGTTCTGAGTAGTTGAGGTTGCTCTAGGCCTGATAGTTGAAAAAGCGGGTAGTTATCATTATTGTGATTGATGGTCAGCCATTCAGGGCATATGTCATTCATGGGGACGCTTGACTTCAATAGTAATTGAAGCTTTGGAGTTTTAGTAGCCTACTGGCTTAGGAGTGGTGTCAATAAAATATCTCTCTCATTCTTAATCACAGTGGAAGGACCCAACGGCAGCTTTTGGAATATGGAAAGAAAGGGAGATTGACGAGCTTGCCCTTTGAGAGGTACGGGATTTTCTCTCTCTCTCATGTTGATTTGAAGCCGAATGTAGAGATTTCTGTGTATTGTCTGTGTGCCTGCAGACCATCTCAATTCCTTCCCTTTGTGGATTACAGGAAACATTACCCATCTGAGTACCATGAGCGACAGTGCCGGTCCTCACCAGACCTCCTCTCTGATGTGTCAAAACAAGTAAGGTTTCTGAGAATCCCTTCTTCTTTAGATAAATGTACTGCATCTACATGTCAAATGCTTTTAAGAATTGATTCTGCCAGAAACCTCCCGGTGTGTGAAAAGGTGACTCTGAGTAGGCTAGCCTCCTCAGGAGGTCTGTTAGCTCAATCTTTCCAGCCAATAGAAGACCATTTAATAAATTACCACTGGTGTGCACCTTATGGACTGAAAGGATCTGGCACATCTCTAAATTGCAACTTGTATTGCTAACGTCACATAAAATGCGGATCCAAGTGAATTTCTATGGCTTTGAATTTTTTAAACTAAAAGCTCTATTTTTACCTAATGAAAAATTTTAAGGCTTAGAGGAAGCTTTAAGGTCTTGGGTTAACGTTTTAAAGTACCCTTGTCGTGTAATTTTGTCACTTAATTTAAGAACAAAGTGCTATTCTGGAACCGTGAGATGATGGCTTCATTTGAGTTTTATAAGCATTAACCATGTTAATTATTTTTCTTTTGCTCTCCCTAAAAAAAATATATATATATAGTTCTCACCACCTCTCATGTCTTCATTCAAATCGTAGGCAGTTATTATCTCAAAGGCATCACGGAGGTATAATGCCATCAGAGGGTCTATCAGTGACCCTCTGATGCCATTTGTAGCCCTCCTTCCCAGCATTTTACAGAGAATAGGAAGGAAGCTAGAGCAGAAAGGTCAGGAGATCCACCTCAAGTCCCAAGGCAGAGCCAGAACCGGAAAGCAGAACCCCTGGCTCATTTATAAATGAGCTACTAAACCATTCTGCCTGAAGTACCATGCCAGCGGAAGTACCTGGAGAACTCAGGAGGCAAGGAGTGGGATGGCAGTGAGAAAGGAGACTGTCGTGGGTCTTTAGCACAAGGATTGGGATAGGATACAAGGTATTTCCCTTTCTGTATACATTCATCAACTTGGAATAGAACATGGAGTTGAGATGACCTTGTGAAAATACCTTCGTGAAATTCAAGGCCAGTTGAGATCCTTGCCCCACCCCCAAGCAAATAGCTTTTCTCTTCTTTCACCAACGTGTCCTTTCTCTCAAGGTGGAAGATCTGAGACTCGCATACGGCGGTGGGTATTACAGAAATGTGAATGGAGGGCACGCGTCGGAGCCGGTGCTCGACGGTAGGAGGAGGAACTCCGCAGTGGAGGTGACGTTTGCAGCAGAGCTGGAGCGTTCCAAACCAGAGGCGGATCCCACACTGTTACACCAGTCCCAAAGCAGTTCCTCTTTCCCTTTTATTTATACAGACCCCGTCTTTAGTACTGACCCGGATCCCAGAGACTACTTTGAGGAAAGGAGTCCTCTGAGCTCCTTCCAACCAAGCTGTAAGTTTGCTGACAAGCACATGAGCACATCTTCTGGCCTTGCAAGCAAAGTGAGTCCAGCAAAGCAGCTAACTTACACAGATGTGCCCTATATTCCTTGCACGGGTCAGCAGGTTGATATTATGCCTCCCCAAGTCTTTTTTTATGTGGACAGACCACCCCAGGTGCCCAGACGGTCCCCAGTCATGGCAGAGGAAAGGGAAAGGCCAGACAGCTGTCTAGAGCCCACTGCAATGAAGCCAGCCAAAAGAAGCCCAAGGAATGTCAGAATGAAGAGCTTTCAGCAAGACTTTCAAGAACTCCAAGAAGCTATGGCCAGGACTAGTGGGAGGAGCAACATCAATGTAGATCTTGAAGCGGAAGACCCAAATTTAGAAGATGCATTTGCATACAGCATTCAAGACCAAACCCCCAAGCGATCCCAGAGCCAGTCAGACATGAAAATGATGCGTTTTCCTTTTGGGTCTGAATTTAGACCTTTAGGGCCTTGTCCTACTCTGAGTCGTAAAACTGACCTTTTTACATATATGTTTGCAGAGCAGGAGTTTCCAACAGTTTTAATGGATCAGGGAGCAGCAGAAAGGTACATAGCTAGTGAATCCAGTGATTCGGAATCAGAAATTCTTAAACCAGACTACTACTCTTTGTATGGCAAAGGAATCAGGTCGCCCATGGCCAGAATCCGCTTGTCTTCTGGTAGTCTACAGCTTGATGAAGAGGATGAAGGTGTTTCTTTCAATACGCCAACTGCTGAAGACAGGACTTTGTTAAAACCATGTAATTACTTTTTAGCTTGAAGGTATGAACTCAGTGAACGTTTCTGGGCCAGTTCCACGTTGTCAACTTGGGTAAAAAATAAGGAACCTCTGCACAAACCATTTTCTTAGTTACCCTTCATTGGTAATGAGGGGATCTGCTATGTTTGGGCACCTAGCTCAGGAAAAGATCCAGCTGCTGCCTCATTCCTCAAGCTCCCCTCTTCAGTTTCCACTGAAGGGGCTCTAGAACATACCCTCTCCTCATCAGCACTGTGGTGGGGCGAGATGGCTACTTGTCATCTGCATTATACATTTCCCCATAGAGACATCGGTGACTGTCAGCATTGTATGATGTTGACAGTATGGGTTGGCATAGCATTGGCCTCTGATGTCTTTTCGTGATTTGGTAGATTGTGACTGTGTTGGCCATTTAGTTTTTAAGCCATACTGTGACTAAAGGTTCCTGTAAAAATGGTCCTGTTTTATGGTAAAGACTTCAATTTTTTTTAACATATGTAAGGGGGAACATGGCCATCCTATACCTCAAGAACAAGATGGTGGCATAGAACCTCCCATCAGATGCATCTGGGACTTGGAAGCATTCTAAACCCTGGAATTTCACGAATCGGTCAATTTCTAAAGCCAGATAGATGCCCAGAAGATATTATGACGTTTGACTTACTACTTCTCTACTCTTAACTATGATATGTAGTGACAGATAAAAGTTTACATGTTGGTTTCTCTACTTTCTCCTGTAAGACTTTATTGTTTTGCCATCTCTTGCATGTATGTAGGCAAGGAAATGAGATGAATGGTATTTTAATAAAGAGTGATGGAAATCCATTTACTAAAAAAATAAATTGCAAGTATGATCTTCATTTTGTTTTAGTCAATTTCAGAAATGGCTGGTTCTGGTCTATTATCAAGGGAAGAGACAGAGAACAAGAAAAAGGAAGGAGACAGGTGAAAATGTAGAGTCAGGGAAGGAGAAGATGTAGAATTGGGGTAGTTGATGAGAAAAAGGATAGTGCTAAAACCAGACTGAGTTCATGAACCAAGATTCATTCTTGAACCATTCAAAATTTTCCTACTATTCCCCCTGGAAGGTCCAATATTCCATTTGAGCCCTTTTGGTTATTGATTTTAATGTTAAGTACAACATATTTATGAGATAATGGTAGGTACTAACTTCAAAGAAACGATGCAATTATAGAAGCAAGCTATTTTTTAGAACATTTTATTTATTTATTTGAGAGGGAGAGAATGAGTGAGGGAGCAGGAGTGGAGGGGGAAGGGCAGAGGGACAGGGAGAAGCAGATGCCCCACTGAGCTGGGAGCCCAGAGATGTGGGGCTTGATCCCAGGATTCTGGGATCATGACTTGAGCTAAAGGCAGACACTTAACCAACTGAGCCACCCAGGTGCCAATATGCAAGCTCAATATACATTTATATAATATATAAATAAATATTTAGAAATATAAATATATATTATATATAACAATATATAAATGTATATATAGCTTGCATCATGGTATTACTTTCCTAGTCCTTGTATCAGAAAAATTCCTTTTAATACATCTCTCTAGCCCTTTCCCACACTCTAGCACTTTCTTCCCTGCTCCTACCCAGTAACATGAATATAAAAAAGCGATTTAAACTTAAGAATATAATGAAGCCTAGTCACCTATATGTTAATCCTATAGATTCTTTTTTTTTTTTTAAAGAAAGATCTTATTTATTTATTTGACAAAGAGAGACACAGCAAGAAAGGGAACACAAGCAGGAGGAGTAGGAGAGGGAGGAGCAGGCTTCCTGCCCAAGCAGGGAGCCCAATGTGGGGCTCGATCCCAGGACCCTGGGACCATGACCTGAGCTGAAGGCAGATGCTTAACGACTGAGTCACCCAGGCGCCCTAATCCTATAGATTCTCAGAGCTACAGTAAGTTCATCCTTGACTTTTTCCCTAGGAAAAACTCAAATTCCTTTAAGCTCTCAATTTCTGGAAGTCTCTGTGAAATTTCTTTTCCCCAGAGAACTATAGGGTTCAAATCTGTGTATGACTTCCTAATAAAACTATAGTTGGGGTGACCATACAATGTACTGTCCAACCTAGGGCATTTTTGAGCGAAAGACGACTCTACCAGTAATTGTGTCAGGACAGGGGGACAGATATGCACTGTAAATACCATCAGTGCTTCAGTGTGAAGAATACCTTCTAGTTTTCAATGGAGATGTTGGTGTCCAAGTTCCAACAACAAATTAAAAGGCAGAGGAGACAAAATGTCAAACAATAAAAATTCTGCCTCATACCCCCACCTGGAGAAAACAGACGCTGAGGGCCATGAAATTTAAATATTTATTTTTAAATCCCCCACAACACTGGAGTATGCTTCACCTAGACACAGTTTATAGGACTAATAACTCTAATGAATAAGCAGTATGATTCCTAACCATGATGCAGCTGTATTGTAAAGTTTCAAATAATCCATTTGTAAATTCACTGCTTTTGTTTTTTACAAAAATATTCATTTAACCCATGATATAAGTTGAAAAATTACTTCTAGACCTCTAATAGATTACGAACTGAAACTGTGTTTCAGTCACACAGAAGGTGAAAATTTCAACTGAACCATTACTTCAAAATACAATGCATTAAAAGTAATTGTTACAGTATAGGCACCAATGAAAAGAACTTTCTTGGCATATGACATGACCACGACTTACTCAAGTGTCTGAATTATTACAGAAAGAGAAGAGGTAATGGCCACTTTGAGGAAAAACGGTATTCTCTACTTGAAGAACACCTTTCTTCTAATATTTGGCAATTATTCAGATTTTTAGAAATGACTTCGGTGCAAAAACCAAACTGTGCAGATTCAAACAACAAAACGTTAACTACCAAAACTAATTAATATCAATAATTCTACAACTACTGAAATATAGCCCCAGTTTGGAACTTAGGCAGGCGTAATATATATACTGGGCTTTAAAGAAAAAAGGTATTATTACCCATGTAACAGTACCATAAATATAACTGAAAATTAACTGTACAGTCTAACAACTTCTCTACGGACATAGGTCATCCCGTACTATGGTTATTTTCACATGAACTAGAAAATGCTTATTTAAATACCCTTTCAAAAATGAACAAATGATGCTTTTTGTACTGGATAATTACGAAGAACAAAAATGTATAAATAGTTTATAGGACATTTCACTACCATAATGAAAATATGCTGGTGTCTAAGGTATATTCACACCTGTTGATCAGGTACTTAATCACATGAATAACAGCTCTTACTTAAGCTCCCCCAATCCAAGCATATAGTATGTGATATGAGTTGAAGACTTTAAAAATGAAGCCTGACAGATTCCTCCAGGACTGCCAAAAACCCATCCTTGGTTAATTAGCATTGCTTGAAATCTCCATCCATGTTAAATAAGGGTTAACCGCCTCTTCCGCAAGAGAAGGTCAATACTACACACCAAGAGGTACCTCCGCTGCTACATGTTGCCTAGACATGCTTCAAACACAGGGCTCTCAAATGCAATCATCACTGAGCTGCCTAGAAAATCATCCCAAGTTGGTAAAGGGAGTCAATACTTTTCAGGTTTCATTTCTAAGAGCTTATTAAAGAAAATTAAGAAAGTATGACTTGTTTCTACCTCCCCACCAAAAGTCATTTTTAGAATATGCTTGTTTTTTTTTTTTAAAGAGTTTTGATGCTTGATGACTTGCAAACATTCGGTATTTAGGATGACTTTGAAAGACCTGTACGTTTCATGAGTGTACAGTTAACTAAAGATCAAAACATGAAAGGTATTCATCCCAGTAACTTAAGTAATAATGATACCTAAAAGCAAAACTGTATCTCAACATTTAGTAGAATACAGGTGAAACTATAGTATTAAAAGTTATTCCTTACAAAATAATCTCTTTAAAATATAAAATGATAAACACCATCACAAAATAGTTGAAGAGCTTCTTCCAAATCTTCAATGTTGCAAAGATCCAAAAGGCACATGGAGCTCATGAGTTAAGCACTGTTAAGCTTGAAGTAGCTTTGGTGGGTTTCTCTGGGTCCGTATGAAATAGCCAGTAAGAAGTTCCTTAGGGGGATTCATCTGCTGAACACCTATAAAATGAAGAAAAACTTAAACCTATATACAAATACACATTTGTATTTCTCATCTGTATGAACTCTGCAATAAAGGTACTGATTCAGCAAACTAATTCTTTTACTGAATCTTATCAAGTAGAAGTTAAAATATAAAGAAGTTCAAAAATCTCTTCTGTGGGGCACCTGGGTGGCTCAGGTGGTTAAGCGTCTGACTCCTGATCCTAGCTCAGGTCTTGATCTCAGGGTTGTGAGTTCAGGCTCCGTTGGAGCTAAGGAGGTGTATGCATGTTTGTGCTTGCAAACAAAAGTCTGGTTTCAAAAGAGAACTTAAAAATTAAATGTATGAACTTTACTGAATGGGAACAAAGTTAAACCAACAATTTGAGACAGTGTGGAAACTAAAGTCAATCATAAAAACCTTCTGTAGGCTATACTGACTTCCTCTACCTACAATCCTTCCCTTAACTTTTCTTATGGGGGCTAAACGTAAGAACTTCAGCACTGCAAACTGCGTGAATAGTAGTATGATGAGGGTACTGGCAAGAATGAAAGCATTCCTAAATGGTATTTATAAGGGCCCAAATAAAAATACACTCCATGACCTTTTGTCTGTACCCCTACTAGCGGGCAAACTAGCAGGCAAAGGAGAAAAAAGACAAAACAGGCCATTTCTTTCAGGGGGAAAAGTACCTTGTAATACCCAAAGATAACAATTCCAAAAGCTCGTGTTTAAGATGAGCAACAAATAAAATAGTTTTATGCATACAACTATTAAGAAGGGACTTAATAATGAAGAAGAGCCAAAATGACTGAATCAAGGTAATCATATTGTAAAATAAACATCCCAGAGAAAAATGTAAAAATAATTTCTTAAATGACATTTCAAGCTTACTTTTGAAATTTTTCAATTAATTTCTTCACCATTTTATCTGTGATGCCAGGACAGGCGGCTTCGGCCACAGCAATACTTTTCTCAAGTTCTTCAATCGCCTGATTCCTGCTAGCGTTATTCTCATCCTGCTGTTTAAGCTGTGGAAGATCAATAGTAATAACATTTGAAATCGCCAGACTTCTTAACATAGATATCCAAAGCTAATGAATCCGTACTTACTTCAGCAAATGCAGGTGTGATTATCATAGACAAACAGCTCAGTGTTTGCACGAGATCTTGCTCCTTGGAACAAACAATATAGATTATGCAGATGAAACTGACATAAGTAGTCACGGTTTTCTTACTCTTTAACAAGTGAGGGCTAACTGGAAACCTCTCTCCCATCATCATCCAGAAGACCTCTAACCTCTAGGATTACAACAGATACCCACGATTCCACTGGGTTTATGCATGTCTAGGTTGCATTTAAAAACATACTGATGGCCACTTAAATGACTCCCATGAATAATGGGAATAATTTTTAATAATTTAATAATTTAAATAATGAGTAATTTTTAATGAGCCCAAAGCTAACGGCACATGAAGCATTCTATGGACACAATGAGGTAAACGGGCACTTAGGGGTATTAAATTCTAGTAATTTCTGGCCATCACAATCTCACTGTATTAGTCCACAAGAGTCCTATCGAGAGAAAGTGATCATCGCCATGTACATACTGCCCCATTCTGGAGTTTCTTTGGATCAGGCTTCTTTCGCACGGTGGTAAAGCTCCATTCGGGATGAGTATTACTTTCTCTGCTGGTGGATTCCCTAAAGAGATGGCCCAAAATACTGATATAAGTTCCTAAATTATTCAGCTTGGTGAAGATACCAAATCAATGCAGCCAGACTCTGAAGAGTTGTTCCGATATATAAAAAATCACAGTATTTAAAAGCATTTGCGTTCAGTTTTGGGTGGAGACTATTTACTGACGAAGGGCAGTGATCCTCAAATCCTAAGCGTGCATCAGAATGGCATGTGGAGACCTCTCACCACATAGAAAGGCCTGCCCCCACCCCCTCCGCACTGACCAGATCAGGATCTCTTGGAGTGCCTTTTGCTTCTTTTTTAAAGTTCCATGGGCCACTTTCATGGACAACCATGGCCAACAAACCAACAGGGGCACAAGAATCAGCCTGCTATTTTTTATTCTTTTCAAAAGTAGGGCAATTTCTCATAAATGCAAGGACTCTGAGAATATTATCGAAAGAAATTTCGTGTTGCCTTTGTGCTGATTCAGCCAGTAGAAGAGTAAATTCTGGTGTGACCTACAGACTTCCCTGGTCTACATTAAGTATGGACTTAGAATCTCAGATGTCGAATGTCAATGCTGCAGTTAGAAAAACAGTGGAACTGTTTTAGGGGGGTAGAAATCATATATAGATGAGTATTTTAATGTATCAGTCTGATCACAGTTTAGTATGCGGCCAAGGGGTGGGAAAGGCCCAGAGGTCACTCTCCAGAAGGATTCTGCAGGTTCCCTGCCCCCCACCACCGCTAAGTATGAGAAGACATAGCACCTTATCACTTGAAGCAAACTAATGTAACACTTTTGATCGATTTTTTCCCCCAAATTTTGTAATATACTCAAGTATCCACTAGGGGTTAGACCGAGACCATTTAAAACCAGAGCAATTCACTTCTAAGAAAAAAAAAAAGTTTCCAAATTCATTGTACTTACTTCACAGACTGTGAGTTTAAAAGACTTCCACAGTTTCTAAAGTAAAACTCTAAAATAAGGTTTGTATTTTATGCTAGAGAAGGCACAGTGGATACTAGCTAAAAGACAGGCAATATTAGAATGAGCTACCTACATAAAAAATTAAATGATTTGTACATACGAATCAGAGCCCTCCGAATCGGATTCATCATCACTGTGGCCTTCTGCCTTCCATCTCTTAAATCGATCTATCAGTTCGGTCAGATAAGAAGTCTTCTTTGAATTTTTTACAATGAATTTGTGTTTCAGAAGTTCTTTTGCTGTAGGACGCTAGGGAAAAATAATAAGGATGCATGAATACTTCCAGGCTCTTTATGATTACAAGGGGTGGTAAAAAATTATTTCAATCATTAAGCAGGAAAGGTACACCTGGAAAGTAGGTCTACAAACATGAGGACAACTAAAATGCTATAGGGCAATAAACAGCTAATTCTACTTTTTGAAGTGGTTCAAGGCAACCAAATTAAATTTACTACCTTAGTACCAATTTGTTCAAGCCCAGTGGGCAAGGCGGTAGCCTACCTACCAGCAAACTGGCAGGCAGGAAATCTCTCAAAACCAGAGAAACACATGGCAGGATTTTGAAGGTAAGTTAAAAACTGAAAAATGTTTCAAAATAGTGCTTTCAAATACTCTTATTATATTTACTGTAAGTTGAAAAAATGGATGACAACTAGCAAGGCTGTAATTTGATCATCAACTACACACGTATGATCCCCAGATTAACCCTTTCTCCATCACCCATTAATTCAAAGTGCATCTAAATGCAAATACCAGGGGCTATAGGGGCTATTTCTCCCCTAGGGCTTTGTTAATATCAGAATATTCACTCTCAATTTAAAAACAGTTACATCAAGAACTTAGTTCTTGTACAGTTCTAGCTTCTAGAAGTCACCAGGCAGCTTTATTTTAGAAACAGTAAAGCAACTGTGATCAATTCTGCCAGGTAAATGAGTAGAGCCCCCTAGACTTCAGTAAAAGCGTATGACTCCATATGCTGGAATTTCTCAATATTAAATTCTTTAAGAAGTGAAATGCACACATCACTTTTCAAGAAAAATGAAAACACAGTTGAATAAAAACCACTGTGGATAGTTACAAGTGTACTTTAATAATGACTTCCTATAACAGGAACTTTATTTCTCAAATTTCTTTCCCTTTGAAATAAGAAATAATCAACAGAATGAAGGAGCTAGGGACCATGAGAAAGTGCAAAAGACACCGGGGAAAGAGAAAAGGAAGAACAGAACTATTAAGAGAAAAGGAAGAATCAGGTTCCTAGAAGGATCTTAGGCAATTTTCACAGTCACTGTATTCCTCACTGCAGAAAAACCCCATTTGCTAATGCAGATTTAATAATCAAAACCAAATAGTAGCAATAGCAATATATACTCACAAATGACGGATCTTTGTTCAGGCAAGCATCAATAAACTCCTTAAAGGACTTAGTAAAGTCTCCAACGAGAGTTGGAGGATTGTTTTTTGGAATAAGGAACAGAACTCTCATCGGATGCATGTCAGAGTTAGGTGGCTCTCCTTTGGCTAGTTCAATAGCAGTGATGCCCAGTGACCAAATGTCAGCCTGATGTAAGAGAGAGAGAAAAAATTAGCCTGACATTCCATTCCAACAGACTGCCATGAAATAGCCTATGGGACACAAGACGTTAAGTGTCTTAAGAGGGGCACTTGGCTGGGTCAGTTGGAAGAGTGTATGAGTCTTGGGCTCGTCAATTTGAGCCCCACGTTGGGGACAGAGAGGAAATCAATCAATCAATCTTAAACAAACAAACAAACAAACAAAACAAGGTATCTCAAGAAATGCAATGTAATGTAATAAGTTTTTATTAATTGAATTAATTAATTTTTTTTAATGACCAAATTTCCTTACGGTTTGCCAGATACCACATTCTAAGCACTGAGAATTCAGGTGGTGAATAAAGCAGACAAAAAAAATCCCTGCTCTCAAGGGGCTTGTGTTCCAACAGAAGAGACAGATGAGTAAATAAATAGTATGATGTCAGACGGTGCTAGGTTCTGTGAAGGAGAGTAAAATTAGGGTAAGGGAATAATGAATGATGGGGTCAAGGGGCTGGAAATTTTACACAGGATGGCTAGGGAAGACTGCTCTGTGAAGTAATTTTTTAAAAAGATTTATTTATTTATTTTAGAAGGGAGGGACAGAGGGAAAGGGAGAGTATCTCAAGCACATTCCATACTAAGTTCCAAGCCCAACATGGGGCTGATCCCCCAACCCAGAGATCATGACCTGAGCCAAAACCAAGAGCTGGAAATCCAACTGACTGAGTCACTCAGGTGCCCCTACTGTGAGGTAAGGTTTAGGCAGAGACCTGATTGGAAGAAAGGTTATTCCAGATAGAGGGAAGGGTGTGTGCAAAGGTCCTGAGGCCGGAGTAGTACTTGATAGGTTTGAGGAATAGCAGTGAGGCCCCTGTGGTTGAAGGAGACAGAATATAGAGAGTGAAAGGAGCTGAAGCAGGAGAGGCAGACAAGGGCCAGATCATAGACCACTATGTATGTGATCGTAAGGACCTTGGATTTTATTCTAAGTGGGATGGAAGGCTACTGAAGGGAAGAAATCGAGTCCAAATACAGGAACTTATGATTTAGCAGAAGACTTGATAAAATACTAGCTTTTGAAATACTTTTAAAAGAAGGAAAATTAGGGCAGTTTTTTTTTTTTTTTTACATAGCATAGCATGTGATATAAAAGCTATTATTAAAAACAAAAGAGTTTTATACAGGTAACACTTTACTTTTGAGTCATAAGCTGACTGCTGAATAACTTCAGGAGCCATCCAAAATGGTGTTCCCACAAAGGTATTTCTTTTGATTTGTGTATCTGTCAGCTGGCCGGCAACTCCAAAGTCAGCCAGTTTAACATCTCCTTGTTCTGACAGCAAGACGTTGGCAGCTGGGGGGAAAAAGAAACAAAAACCCCTCAGCTTCCTTAGAATATAGCTATGTTTCTCAGGGTCATATAAGATTTCTGTGTACCTTTTATGTCTCGGTGAATTTTCTTTTCTGAATGCAGATAGTCCAGACCTTTCAAAATTTCCTTTAGCATGGTAGCGATCTGGAACTCATCAAATGGACCAGCTCGAAGCTGAGGAGGGAAAACACACTTTTTATACACAACTGAACAATCTAGTTCAAACCTGGTATTATCTGTGAAATCAGGGAATCACTTAGATATACGAAGCAATTCTGCTTATTAAGCTAACACTGAAACAAATGGGGAAATAATTTAAAAGGTGAGGGAAGAGACTAAATAAGTTAAGTCGAAGGGAAAGCGTTTTTTTCCAAGATTTTATTTATTTGCTTGGCAGAGAGAGAGAGGGGGGGGGAGATCACAAGTAGTCAGAGAGGCAGCCGGGGGGGGGGGTGGGGTGGGAAGCAGGCTCTCTGCCGAGCAGAGAGCCCAATGCAGGGCTTGATCCCAGGACCCTGAGATCATGACTTGGGCAGAGGGCAGAGGCTTAACCCACTGAGCCATGCAGGCGCCCCCTGAAAAGGTTTTTAAATGATTAGATTTAATCTCGAAAGATAATATAAGCAGTGTGACCTCTGTACTAGCTCCAAGTTCCAGGGTTCCTAAATATTTACGTCCAAGATTTAAGAAATATGCTTAAACAATGACAGAACTAGATTTCTTTTCCTTTTTGGCTACAAAAAAAGAAATCAGCTACTTAAATTTTGGTGTTGGCTATTTCAATGACTAACTATTTACACTGAACTGATTTTGAGGTAAGTCGGCCCAGAGTACAGTTCTTAACTTTTGTGATCTCAATCACTTTGGAAAGCAGAGAGAATTTTTGAGACTGAAATTTAAAAGTTAGCCAGGAATATGATAATTAATCTATTCAGACTTACACTGTAAAAAAAAAAAAAAAGATCAAATTGTGAAGGGATACGGTTTTTCAAATAAATGTAACACATTTGCCTTTCTTTCCCCATCTCTGTACCAAAGCCAATCGTTCCAACTGGAATACAAGGAAAGCAATGATTAGGTTTCAGGAGAACTTGTAATGGAATATCTGAAAATCTCTCTTTAAAATAAATGGTTATTTTAAAGTTCTGGTACCTCATAAAGCACAAACAGTGGACTGTACAATATTATTACAGGAAAGGGTGGGAATCTAAAGTCAGAGCTGAGGTAGAGTTCTGTTTGCTGGAAGGAGGGAAGAGGTGGTGAAAATCAAACATCGCCCACTCTGCCTCACACTGGGAGGGATTCACAGCTCTTTGGCACCTTGTGTATTTCATCTTTCATGAATACCATATTTATTCTGAATAAAGGGCACTTTCATGTTGAAATTTAACAGCTTAAAATAGACTCTGTACTTCAGTCTCACCATTGAATAGGAACTGTGGGCTGGATATACAGTATACTCCGGGGATGTCCATAGTTCAATAGGTGCCTTTCCTAGGTAACATTATCTATTTACTTATAAATCTATCAACTTCCACCCCAAAAGTTTCTATTTAAACAGGAGTGATTAAAGTTGTTCTCAAAGGTGAAAATGGCATTTTACTGATCGCTAGCAATGAAATTCTGAGGGACTACCAAGGAAGTGAGAGACCAAGGTCATACTAAGGATTCGTAGTTAGTATCACTGATCCTAATATGTTGACGGGGGCAGAAGACGTATATCCTCAGTTAAAGAAATCAGGCAAGATCTGTAAGGGATACTACTTGTCATTCTAAAGGACTTCCAAAAGTGGCCTGGATAAGTCAGTGTATTAAGTAAGAAATTAAAAAATATATATTTCCATAAAACAAAAACAAAAACAAAAAAGGGGTCCTACAGACCCACTAGCTTATTGGGTATATTTAGGACCGGTTTAAAATACAGGAAACACAGACTCTTAATGAACGGGCTACTGGGGGAGGCAAAAAGGGGGAGACTCCATGGCAGGGAACTGGGAATAGGGTGCTGCAGTTCAGTTTTTCTGGTTCATTATCAGACATAAAACTATTTCAAGGCTTGTGGTTAAAATGTTTCCTTAGCCATGTTGACAACAATGGGAAAAGGAGAAAAAAAAAGGGAGTTGGGAAAGAAAGCGAAGGTAAAGTCTATGCAACAGAGATTTTTTTTTTTTTTTTTGGCCATACGACCTTGGGAGAGATCATGATGAAATCTTGGTTCACTGGCCTTGGAGTGCATAATTGAACTTCTCCTCAATGACTGAAGACGGTAACAATGTCTCTAATAGCTAATACCCATGCCTTTGGGGCCGCATACCGGCCTTGGGTACTTTGCCTCTATTGTCTGCTGAGAGTGTGCAATAGAGGGACATCTGCTCTTTCACAGACTATATACTTGTGGGCCTGGGGCTCTCCCCCACTCCTTTAGACTTCCAGCCGGTCCTAATCAGCCAGTCCCAAGGCAGTACATTGTATTATGTCTTCTCTTAAGGCTGGCATATTGTTTCCAACTTTTTTCTTTGGTGCTCCTGTTTTATTCTATTAGCCTTATCGTATGAGTTTTTGTTGTAAGCCACCGCAATTCTTCTTGGAAAGAAGTCGGGTATGATCAATTCCATCAAATAAGCTACAATAGGCACAAAGTCTGTTCATACACAACTCGTTTTTTTTCCAATGGGAGAGAATCTTGAGGTATACACTCTGAAATGTTGATGTCAGTTACAAGTTGTAATCATGCTCCTTTAGTGGGGCACCACCTTAAAGTGAGAAATCCTCTCTGCCCAGCATCCCTCTTATTTCCTCTTGTCCCTAACAGCAGTGCTCTCCCTGCCACCTAATCCTTTCTTCCATTCCCCAAATGCTAGCCTTCATCTGTACAGCACATTTTCTCATCATGCGCCCTCCTTACAAAGGCCAGTTACATGAACTTTATCATTCAATCACAGCGTTCTTGAAATTGAGAAACAAACCTCGAGCAATTATTAATTGAATTTCTTCTTTCAGTATTCGAGGAAATCAAGGCACAGAGGTTCAATGATGGTTTGTCCAGTATTAGCCAGCTAGTCAATCGTAGAACGAGGACGAGGACCCAGGTTTCTTAATTTTTTACAGCACAGGGAAGGGATATGGTGAGCACCTTGGGGGACCAGATAAGGTAACTGTGATCAATTTGAAAAGGGCTCTTAACTATATGAAAAGTAGAAGGAGGATCGTGGAGCAACTGGCAGGCTTCTTGTAGCCCTAATGAAAACACTATTGTGAAGGATTATTATACAAAGAAACACCAGTTGTGTTCTATCACTAGAGAGGAGAGAGAGAAAACACGAACTCCAGCTTTGGGGTGTAAGAATTAGATTAGATACAAGGAGGGTAATACCTAACTCAGCAAATGATTACAATGAGATGAATTCCTAGAAGGAGATGAGACTCTCTCTCCGTCAAGTTTAATTACCATTTCTTTAGAAAGCTTTAAATTTGGTTCTGTTTCAAGGACAGAAAATCTCTTACCGTCATTTCTGTTCATAGGATTATTTGAAACTTTGGAGTCATTAGCAGGGAGGATTAAACCCTTTTAGAAATATTTAATCACTCACGGTTGGGAAAACTCATCTCCACTTGAAAATAAGAGTTAAAATATTACTTGATGATCTTAATCATGAAAACACTTTATTTTTAGAAACATCACACTCTATAATTTCAAAAGCAGAAGCATGCTAAGAAAATATAAGTCATATAATATTCAAGACAGAAGGGAACTTAGAAATAACTTCTTCGTTTTATAGGATATCCAAGTCTAAGGAATTTATGTGTCTGGTTCACAGGCACAGATTTAGTTATGAAGACAGCCCCATAAGATCAAACTCCTATAGGCCAGCTCAGTGGTCATCTTACTACACAAAGTTGCCTTTAGTAATGCATACTGAATTTTAAATACAATGTCATATTAATAAAGATTTAAAAGGGGGAGACAGCAATGACAGAATCACACCAATTTAGGGAAAACCACCTGTGTTTCTCAAAGGGATTATGTGTGTGATCACAGCTTCACTGGGTGAAACTTCTGCCCATCGGAGGATTTCAGCACCCTGATCTTTGCCCACTAAAATGGCCCTAGCACTTCCAAGTCATTATGACAACCAAAAATACCATCACATTTCCAAATGGCCTATAGAGGGGCAGAGAGTTCTGTAGGGAACTGGGTCCATAGGCCTCTTTGGTGAGAACACAAGAACCAGTTTAATCACATTTTTAAAAATCCAAGAACGCGGTCTTTTCAGGGAAATCCTTGTGAAGTAAAACTCTAAACTGATAGCAATGGCCACATACACTGCTAATTTGCAGAGCTTTATTTTATTAAGATATTCATGTTTCATTCACATGCTAAGAATATCAGCAATATGTTCAATCCTGCAATCTAGCTCAATCTACATAAGGGCAGGGGTCCCGAAGTAAGAGTTTAACTTGAACATATTACCAGAGCAACCATTCAGCTCACCCAAAAGCCACTGCTTATGCCAGTTAAAAGAAAAAAGTTAAAGTATAGATATGTTAAGTGTATAATTATTTAAAAATACTTACAAGATCCAGTGCTGAACCACCACCCAGGTATTCCATTATTATCCATAATTTTGAACCCTGTAAAATCCATGAAACAATTTAATCATTGTAAACCCGAGCCTAATAACTAGCATAATATGTTAAATCTGACATACTAATGTACTGGTCTTAAAACACAAGTTTAAAATTAGTTGTTTGAAGCCCAGCATATATTTTTCCATAGAACATTACAAATAAAAGTAAAGTTCTGAGTCTTGATCTTCCTCCCAACCTTTTCAGCCTGTGATACGGCTAAATGAAGAACAAATTATTATTTTTTTAATTATTTATTTATTTGACAGAGCTCACAAGCAGGCAGAGAGGCAGGCAGAGAGAGAGGAGGAAGCAGGCTCCCTGCTGAGCAGAGAGCCTGATGTGGGGCTCGATCCCAGGACCCTGAGATCATGACCTGAGCTGAAGGCAGAGGCTTAACCCACTGAGCCACCCAGGCGCCCCCTCCCCCTTTTTAAAAAAGATTTTATTTATTTGACAGAGAAATTATTATTTTTTTTAACTGTTGAACTATTAGCAATTTTTATAAAACCCGGAATAAAGAAACCATAGCCTTAAATTATTATTTTGGATGACTTTGAAAGGAAAAGAGTCACATTAAGGAACGAGGAGGTATATGGAGACTTGTAGAAGTTTTAAATGGAGCTTCTGGGTACCTCCCATGTGATTTTAAGAGTTTGAGTACACTGGTTAGTTTGCCTTATTACGGTTTTTGGCTTTTGTTCTCATGTACTGTACCACTTCTATCAGCCATGATTACTGGGCATTTTTCGGACACATGTGGAACCTAGAAAGGATATTGTTCCTCCTGGCCTCCAACTCCTATTGCCGAGGTACATGGCTAAGAGAAAGGGAGTGTGTAGCTTGAAAAGCATAGAATTACTTGATTATTCCGGAATTAACTTCATTCTGAGCTGTACAGAAGGAATGGGGCAAGTTACCTGAAGTATGTAAACTTCAATCAGGTGCACACACACGTGCACACAGGCACCACTCAGCTCTGTCAGATAAAAATTGGAATCAACCCTTAAACCTCTTTCAGCGATAGCCTGAAATACGAGGGACACTTCTCTCCCCAAATCATTTCATGAGTGTTATTCTCTGCATTTTTGTGGGACCCCAGATTTGACTCTAAGTGGAATGGTTGATTTTACTATCCTGGCAAGGGGCCAAGTTGTGAATGGCTGGTGTTCTAAAAGTCCATTTTAAGTAAGGTGTTTCAAATTTGAAAAGCAAGCACTTTTCCCATAAAAAATAATGTTGAGGTTCCTAGGGTAGTCCCCCACAAAAGAGAGCTGAACACGACGGTCTCCACAGTGTAGCAGAAAGAATGCCAAAGAAATGACTGTTTACACCCTCATAATGTTTCCAGGGGAAAAACACATTCAGTGTTGTGCTTCAACTTGGGATGCCAGGGACACATTTTTTACCCTTACAGCCTCAGCTGTGGGATAAAGATTCTCGAGCTACTGCCAGGAGCCATCAAACTCTAAACTCCTCAGGAAGTACTCAAGAGTTCCAATCAAAATGTCTACATGTCCCCATGAGGCTGGGGCTTTAGCATGGCAAAAGAATGGACACCAGTAATAGGACGATGGGTGACACTATAGTGAAGGGACTGGAAAAGAGGCTTAGTATTGGGGCCGGGGGAGGAAGGGCTCCGGTTAAATTAATATGCAAGGATTCCTCCTTTCTTTCTGGATGCTGACACCATGTAGGATGCACAGCGGGGGGTGGGGGTTGGGCGGCAACAATGCGCACCCCCCCCCACCCCGTGCCTCTTGACAGCCACCAGCCACTCCCCTATCACAACCTGAAGTGAAGGAAGAAGCAGCCAAGAGTCTTTGCTGGTGGAGGTGTCTAGGGTAGGAAAGAGAGGAAGTATGTTCTCTTAACAGTGGGGAAGGAGAAAGAGCTCTGGGAGTGCTTCAGGTAACTTGTTTTTATGTCTAGAATCAGGCCCTCAGAACCTGAAAATTGACAACCTCATGTGTCTTTATAGTTGATTTTCTTTCGAGAGAAGAAAGAAGTGGTTCTCACAAGGCGGCACAGCCTGCGGAATTTTTTCTTTTGCCAGTTTGTTTCTAATCAGCCTTACCTTCTACCTCATGAGCTCAGAATGCTTCCCATTCACCTGATACTTACAAGGCAAACGAAAAGATCTTATTAAACACAGTTCTTCATGAATGAAAGCATCTGTTTTCCGAGTCTGAAACAATGTGTGTCCTTTTGGGGGGGGGGGGGTTACTGACTCAAAACAGAAACTTACCATCTGTTCTCCACTTAAGCATATTCACAGAGAGCTCAAAATGCTATTAAAGTTGTGAGTAAGCAACTTCCAGATCTGAAAAAGGCGGCTTCCTCCTCCCAAGCAAGCCACTGGGTGGGACCAGGACTCTCTGGAAACAGCAGGGAAGGAAGGGGAGCTGCCAGACAGAATTTTCTGCCTGCTTCCTTCTGATTGCCACTTCTGGGGACCAAGTCTCACTAGATGATGGCCACAGGTCTGGCCCTTCAGAAGATTGCTACGCAGGTGTGGGGACTGAAGTGAGGCTCGTGGGGCTCTTCTCTGCTCAAGGAAGCTTTGTCCACAGAGCGTTTTCTGACAGGTTCCTTGTCCACAGCAGGCCTCAGGGAAAACACCAATTGCAAACCAAACAAAACTGAAAAGCCTAGACTCTCTGTTTGTGTTCTTTTGGAGGACTACAACTTTTACCTTTGATTTCTGTGAAAAGATGTTTGTGTTGGAGAATGCAAATCAGTATGTTTGGCTTGCTTTTAAATAATTTAAAAGGCTGAGATGATATCTACATACCGGCTGAAAATTCCAAAAGAGCCAGGGACTGTAAACCATGCCCGTACATCCGGCACATTGAAGCAGAGGAAGTCCCTGAAGGAAAAACTCCACTTCTCCACTAATAAAGTGACCCGCACAGTTTCACAACGGGTTGGAGGAGTAAGTTTAAAGTCCTGCATCAACATGGGTGGTCAGGGGTTAGGAAATGGCTTTCTGATCCAAAATTCAGAATGCCTAAAGCGTAAGGACTCCAGAGTCATACTATTTACTGGGGAGAACTTGGAGCCTAGTGTTAACAAGTTATCTCTGCCACCCCACAAGAAGGCCCCGGAACCCCACTGTTTGCTGCTAAATAGACATTTGGGCAAAGCAAGGAGGGAGAAGGGCTACTGTGAAATTTGGGATTCATTTGTTCATAGAAAAAAAATTTTTGAATACCCATTGTATGTATCTGAGAGATGATTATTGTACTATGTATTAAGTACATGTTGAATTAAATGGGCTGGTCTATGAATCATGACATTGACCACATAATCCAACATGGACAACTAAAGTCAGCCAGTTATCAAAGGACAAATGTTGTCTGATTCCACTTATATAAGGAACCCAGAGTCATCCAATTCATAGGGACAGAAAGTAGAATGGACTGTGGAGAGGAGACCATGGGAAATTACAGTTTAATGGGTACAGAGTTGCAGTTGAAGAAAATGAAAAAGTTCTGGAGATGGATGGTGGTGATGGCTACACAACAGGAAGGTATTTCCTGCCACAGAAATGTACACTTCAAATGGTCAAAATGGTAAATTTTATGATGCATATTTTACCTCAATAAAGAAGAAACAGCACATAAAATTTTAGAGAACCATGAGGGACAGGACAGATCATCTGGCCACATGCCTTACCACCCCTGAGTTCCTTTTTTCCAAACTGGAAGACCATCTCTATACTCCACCCTCACCAAAATGACGCTCAAGTTCTTGTTCAAATGCTACTCCTCCTTGTCAGGGTTACTGTACTTCATGGACCCATAGATACGTGGGTAATATGAAGCAAGTTAGATGTATCTATCTGGGGTTAAGTAGAGAGGCTAGAACCAGAGACCTGAATTCAGAAGTTGTTGCCCTAGGGGCGAGTGGGTGGCTCAGTCAGTCAGGCATCCAGCTCATGATTTCAGCTCAGGTCATGAACTCAGGGTTGTGGGACTGAGTCCCACATGGGGCCTGCACTCGGCATGGGGTCTGCAGGAGATTCTCTCCCTCTGCCCGTGCCCCCTTTCAAATCAATCAATCTTAAAAAAAGAAAGAAGCTGTCACAACAGAGTGGATGAGATGGACCACGACAAATATGCAGAATGAAAGGAATATACATAGTAGGGCATTCGAAAAGCAAATGTCTGCGAAATTGAATCTAATAGGGGGCTCCTTAGAGCTGTGTTATTTCAAGCTTAAAGCTGTATTTGTTTTGAGAAAAAAAAAAAAAACATTGTAAGGAGGAGAACATTTTTCCCTCTTAAATTTCCTTTAAGTTTTATAAGAAAACTCCAAAACACAATTTTTAACTAAGGAACATTCCAGAAACATTCACCATAGGCTGGGAATAAACACACACAAAAGTCTCAGGAAAAACAGTGAGAAGGCCACAAAACTGGACTCTGTTCTGGAATATTTTACTTCTATCATTTTTTTTTTTTTTTTTTGGTATCAAGGTGGTGGTGTGTATGTGGGGGGGCATAGTTCCTTAAAATAAACAGAAATCTAAAGGCGATTTTCAGCAGCAAATAAAGGCATGATTCAAATTCTAGTCAATGCCTGAGTGAGCTTCATTTTAAGATTTACATCGAACTAGAAAAATATTTAAAGATTATAAAAGATTTTTCCAATATTATGAGATCAGAAGGGAAGGGTTTGCTTATTTTAGCACTCTTCATAAAGACCAACTTTGTCTCTCAAGAAAATCTGCAGTGAACTAAAATTAAAGGAAAATACTGTGGTCATACTGATGTTTGTCTGGTTTTTACTCTTGTTTTTAAAAATGAAGTTATACAGTGAGCTCAGTCAAAATGAATACCTTGTACATTTCTGCATGTTTCAAGGAAATCACTACAACTGCATACAGTTTCAGAGAGCATATAATTTTCTCTCAAATGCAGTAACTTTTCCTCCAGCTTACAGTGCGGTCTTGGTTATGTATAATATCCTGTGTAAAGACAACCTGAGAAAAACCCTTATCCTACTGTACTCAATTAACCTGACTCACAAAATCCCCCATGTCTTCTGAAATGGAAGGATGCGCCACAATAAACCCTAAGTCGATTGATAATGCAGGCCCCTGATGGTACTTAGAGGATGTAGCCTTGAGTTATATTGACTGCATTAAACAGAACCCTGTTCCATCTGATGTGATTTTAGTTTAAAGAAAAGCAAGCCTACAAACTCTCACTGTTTTAAAATAAATGGAAAATAAAGAAGTCGGTCAATTTAAGTTGGTCACTTAAATAAATATTACAAGGTTATAAAATCATAGGCTATTTCTGTGTGTATATATGCACAGAGACAGACAATACACATGCATTTATTTACTCTAATGTGAATAAATTCAGGATACGAATAATCAGTATCAGCCGGCTGTGGATTTCTACAATTCTATCAAGAAGTGACATGTTTTTTCAAAGTAGTCTTTCATATTGTAGACTTTAATTAATGATGGTAAAGGGGATAAAAATTATTCAGTTTAATCCTTTAAGAAGACATCATGGATAATGGCCCTGATTCATTCACTAGTCTGAAAACATTCTATAATCAAGAATTGGGCATGACAATCTGTTTCTTTAAATATTAAGTAGTCATTGGGTGACTGGTACATGTACACTGTGAAGGGAATTTTTAAAAAACTTTTTAAAGTTCTAGGAATAAATAATACAAACAGAGCTATAATTCATTTTCCATAAGGGTACTGAGTCTGATTCAACAAAGGCTATAAGCAACCAATGAAAACAGTCAAAACCATGTTGGTACCCATTTTCAATATAATATAGAATAACCCATTAGGAATAGGGCTTATTTAATATTTTAAGTCAGTCACCAAAGGGAGCTTATCTGTTGTTACAAGTGCCTAAGAATAGCAAACCTTTAGGTTTGCTCTAGAGTAGGTCTGGAATCACCAGAGTCCAATCCAGAAAGAGTAAACCAGACATGTTTTAGAGTAGATCTGGAATCACCAGGATTCAATCCAGAAAGAGTAAACCAGAATCTGTAAAGAACACACAACAACAACAACAGATTCTTGAGGCTGCCTCAAACCAAGTGTGCTATGGGAATCAGGAGGGAGACCTGAATATATTGAGACTGAGTGACCTTTCAGGATTCCTTAAAAAGAATCTGACCTGCTAAGTAAGTTTTGTAGGTAAGAATTCACAAGCAAAATATGCCACGAAGAATCCAATCATTGTGTGTACAATTAGAGAGAGTAAAGGCTAACACTGAGAAGTGAATTGAATGGTACCATCTCCTCTTGGAGCCGCCACCGCCCTCCCCTCCAAATAAGAAAAGTGACTACATGCTTATTTGTGCTGTCTGTACGTTGTACATACGTAATCACAAAATCTGCACTCTGTTAGTGCAACGTGGGATTGTGTGCTCCTTAAAGGCAGGACTGAGTTATTCATTTTTTTAAAAGATTTATTATCAGTGAGAAGAAGGGAAGGAAGGGGTGGAGAGAGAATCAGCAAGCAGATTCCGGCTGGGCGTGGAGCCAGACGCAGGGCTTGATGGATTGAAACCAAGAGCCCGAGGCTCGGCTGACTGAGCCACCCAGGTTCTTCATTTTTCTATCTCCAGCACCTAATGCCGTGTATGACACACAGTGACAGCCTGTTTAAGGATTTATTCTACTATGCATTCATTCCACATTCATCTAATTCATGTAATACTAGAATAAACAGGCTTTGTAAAAAGGCAGTGAAATTTTTGATTTCTAAATAAGTAATAACTAATATAGCTAGATTATTCCAGGGTTTATTCGGTCAGCAGAATAAAAAAAGATAGCATTAATTCTTATTCAGGCCAGTAGCCTGATGAATTATAAATACACTCTTTTTGACCCAGAGATAGGTGAACATAAAACTAACCAACCAGGATGCCTGGGTGGCTCAGTTGGTTAAGCGGCTGCCTTCGGCTCAGGTCGTGATCCCAGCATCCTGGGATCGGGTCCCACATCGGGCTCCTTGCTCCACGGGGAGCCTGCTTCTCCTTTGCCTCTGATGCCACTCTGCCTGCCTGTGCTCTCTCTCTCTCTCTGGCAAATAAATAAATAAAATCTTAAAAAAAAAAAAAAAACAACTAACCAACCAACCAACTAACCAACCAACCAAACTCCTCTGCCCTGCCCCGTAAACCCTGAAAAGCAAAGAACTAACTAATAATGCCTTCCTCTGAAAAATTACAATATGGGGATACAAATTTTTAATTTTAAAGTAATTGTATCTCTACCCAAAGCTAGATTTTTCGATTTATTCTTCACAAATCCTGACCTTTTTTTTTTTTTTAGATTTTATTTATTTATTTGAGACAGAGAGAGAGAATACAAGCAGGGGGTGTAGCAGAGGGAGAGGGAGCAGCAGACCCCCCACTGAGCAGGGAGCCTGACACGGTACTCGATCCCAGGACTGTGGGATCATGACCTGAGCCAAAGGCAGATGCTTAACCGACTGAGCCACCCAGGCGCCCCCAGATCCTGACCTCTAACTCTGGAACCCAAGAATTCTTGGGTTTTACTAACCAGAGTATTGTGTTATGCAATCACATCTCCACCTGCCGTGACCTCAGGTGTCTGCTAATTCCATGATCCTGGAAACTTAAAATTCCAACTTCTGTTGAGGGAGGGAGGGAGAACAGATAGTATTCCATTTGACTCTACTTCAACAGATATTTATCACGGACTTAAGATGTGCCATGTCCTGTGCTAAGTGATGTAAAAACCAAGCCTTGTTGAGCTAAATTCCCTGCCATCGAGGAGCTCATAATCTGGAGGGAGAGAAAGATGTGTATATAACCACCATAGCTCAACGGAGTAAGTGACATACTTATATATTCCATCAATTCTAGGTTGAGACAGACTGGACCACTGAGAATTATGTGTCAAAGCCCAGGGGGAAAGCTCTTTCCTGACAAAGGATACGTCTCAAGGACCAGCTGCATTTCTGCTCCCCCGTCAACCCGGAGTTCAGGTGTGGAGTAACGGCGCAGCCGAGTGCTGGGATGCATTCAGGATACAGCTGCTAAATCTAAAAACAGTCTATTTGGCACTATAAATGGAGCTGGACTCTGCCTGGAGGCCAAAGACTGCCAAATCCTAATTTAAGACATTGCCTTTCAAAAAATAGAATTTAAAAAAAAGGAAGAAAAACTTCTAATGAAAATACCTTATGACTTAAATAATACAACACACACATTACCTTTAAATATGATCCGTAGTATTTGGTTACATATGAGCTGTCACACTGACTCAAAACAGTTATTTCTTGCTGAATGTCTTCAATTTCATCTTCGGCTTCCTCGAGGTCTATGATTTTAATAGCAACCACTTGCTGGGTACGGTTATCAATTCCTTTGAAAACTTCTCCAAAGGAGCCTTTCCCAATGCGTTCTAATTTTGTGAAGAGTTCCTCTGGATCAGCTATGTTATTCTAGGGGCGGGGGGGTGGCGGGGAGAGAAAGAAAGAAAGAACACAAATGTTTTGCATCAAGTTTTTTTTACATGAAAGGAAAATAAATCACATAAGACAATAACACATTTTTAAAAGCATACAAACTCCCCTGACTCCCCGCATGTGCTTTGTTAGAGCAATTACAATCCCAAACAGCCAGCTAGTCCATATTCTACAGGGTCACCCACGCTAACTGGGCTTAGCTGATCCTGTTACCACAAACAGTCCCTTGTAACAAATGCTGTCTCTGCTGCCTGCCAAAGGGCCAGGTACTTTTTACTGTGACAACGGCCTTAGCAACATTTTTTTCTAAATACACGTCCTTAGGCAAGGGAAATAGAAACAAAAATAAACTATTGGGACTACAACATAAAAAAGCTTTTGCACATGGAAAGAAACCACCAACCAAGGGACAAAGGAACTACTGAACAGGAGAAGAGATCTGTCAATGATATGCCTAAGATAAGCGGTTAATACTGAAATGACATTAAAACACGTATACAGGCCAACACCAAGAAAGAACAAATAATCTGATTAAAAATGGGCAAAGGACCTGAGTAGACCTTCTTCTAAGATTTATTTATGAGAGAGAGAGAGAGAGAGAGAGCGTGCACGGATACACATACACACAAACAGGTAGGGAGGGAGAGAGAGAGAATTTCAAGCAGACTCCCCACTGAGCTCGGGGGCCCAATGCCGGCTCTGATCCCAGGACCCTGAGATGTTGACCTGAGCTGAAATCAAGAGTCTGATATGCTTAACCCACTGAGCCACCCAGGTGACCCCTGAATAGACATTTTTCTTTTTTTCCCCAAAGATTTAATTAATTAATTTATTTGACAGAGAGACCACAAATAGGCAGAGAGGCAGGCAGAGAGAGAGGAGGAAGCAGGCTCCCCACTGAGCAGAGAGCCCGATGCGGGACATTTTTCTAAAGGCATCCTGATGGCCAACAGACCAGTGCAAAGATGCTCAACACATCACTAATCATCAGGGAAATGCAAATCAAAACTGCGATGAGGTATCACCTCACACCTGTCAGAATGGCTGACCCCAAAAATAACAAGTGTTGGCGAGGATGTGGAGAAAAAGGAACTCTTGTGCACTGTTGGTGGGAATGTAAATTGGTGTAGCTACTGTGGAAAACAGTATGGAGGTTCCTCAAAAAAAAAGTTTTAAAAAATAGAAATATCATATGATCTAGTAATTCCACTACTGGTTAATTACCAAAGAAGATGAAAACACTAATTCTAACAGATATAGGCACCCCTCTGTCTATTGCAGAATTACTTACTATTGCCAAAATATGGAAGTATCCCAAGTGTTCACTGATAGATGAATGGACAAAGAAGATGTTATATATGATATAATATTACACAGCCATAAAGAAACAGCCAGATCTTGCCATTTGTGATGACATGGATGAAACTAGAGGGTATACTGCTAGGTGATATAAGCCAGACAGAGAAAGACAAATACCGTATCATTTCCTTTATATGTGGAACCTAAATAAAACAAAACAAAAAACAGACCCTTAAATACAGAGAACAAACGGATGGCTGCCAGGGAAGAAGGGGTTTGGGGGCAGGGGAAAGAGATAAAGGGGAATAAGAGGTACAAACTTCCAGTTATAAAAGAAATCAGTCACAGAGAGGAAAAGTCCAGCACAGGGAAGAGAGTCAACAATCCTACAGTAACACTGTTTGGTGACAGATGGCGACTCTACTTACTGTGGTGAGCACTCAGTGATGAATGAATCATTATGTTGTAAGCCTGAAACTACTATAACATCGTATGTGAATTATATACTCCCAAAAAAGGGGGGGCAGGTACTTTTTAGAATAAAGCAGCTGACTAGACAAGAGTCTGTACATTAATGCAAGGATAGGGAAGCACGTGAATTGCTTAAAATTCTAACATTCTGCCAGCAGAACATTACTGTTTCACTCTCCTCTTTTCCAGCTCTGACATTCTAGTCACCCCACCTGTACTCCTGAACCACCGTGTAATCACGGAATGCAAAAGACTCAAGAATCTCGGAGTCTTTTTTATTAGCATGGGATCCTATCTGTATGACATTGAAGTGCACTTGGCAATGGTAACAGGCTGAGCTCCCACAACTCATCTTGCAGCAGAAATCCAGAGTAAGTCAACATTTTGCTACAATAAAATCTGGAATGAAGCATAGTTTTTTAGGTGAACCAATGCTTTGGATATTCAAAAATTCACTGTCCCTTCCTGATTCAGAAATATCCTGTGTCTTCCACAATTCAGAATTCAAATGTTCCTCTCGCGAGACGGTATTTATATCCTTACCTAAAACTCATACAGCTGAACTGAAGACTCACAATATTTATATCCTTTCTTAAAACTCCTATAGCTGAATACGTACTGCTGATCAAGAAGAAACACAGGATTTCCAAACCTCCCCCAAAAGGCACGTTATTAATTTGTACTTAAATGCTTCAAAATACAGAAGGATGCTGCTAGCTAGGTGTGGTAAGCTGTATATCCAGTCTGAACATTGGACCGACATTTATCTGTTCATTTACTACAATTTCACCTGATCAACAATTTCAGGAGACAACTATAGAGTTAGTGTGGTCCCTTAGATTTTCTGTTACTAGACAAGATCATTGAAGTTTATTTTTGTCTCTCATCAAGTTGCTTGTAGCCTTGGCAGCATCAAGAAGTAGTCTCCTTGATACTGCGAGCTACTTGTTATCCCCGCCCATCTCCAGTACCCACAAAGAACAAATGTATGTTGAGCTTCCCATACGGGCTTTTAAAAATAATTTAGGGGGCGCCTGGGTTGCTCGGTGGGTTAAAGCCTCTGCCTTCGGCTCAGTCTCCTGGGATTGAGCCCCACATCGGGTTCTCTGCTCAGCATAGAGCCTGCTTCCGATCTCTGTCTGTCAAATAAATAAATAAAATCTTAAAAAAAAAAAATTTAGATTTCCAGTAGGCTGCAAATGTGTTTTTACTACTTACATTTTATTATATACCTTCTCTAACACTTTAGTACCATCATTACTGATTTCCTTGGTGTTCTCTTAGCAAGACACTATACTTTGCTGTGATTAATATCACATAGTAGCAAAACCACCAGTTACCTCTTCATACTTTTGGTGATGGTTCTTGTCTTTCCAGTATCTTGTGGCAAAAATACTCACCAAGGTCGGTGACAGAGTCACCTCTCTGTAAGTTGCTAAATACAGTGGATTTGGAAAAATAAAAGGAACAAATCTTTCTATTTTTCTGATATAATCACAAAACAAATCTGAAAGTGGTAAGCATACCACTGATTAAAAACTACATAGTATGCACTCTCTGATAACACATTCTGGACTAGGAAGTGTATTCGTTTACTTTGTAACAAGATTCTTTGTTGTTGTAAGCAACAAAGATTAAATCCTAATCTCTTTAATTCAAGTTTTAAAAGGATTTCACTGAAACAATCCACCCCTGGGAGAACACAGCTGTTCTATAATAAAATGGGTTCCAGAGAGTATGTAAACAAAGATTTAAACATCAAGTCACATTTTGCATTTTAAACAAGCTCTGAAGTGAATCCTCACTCAGGGATAGTTTCGGATTTTAAATCAAGGAATACCAAATTGGAGAAAGGAAAAGAGAAAGCTTTTACACAAAGCTTGCACTTTCTACTCCTTTATCTTGAGATGAAAACTTGTCACACAGAACCCCAGTATCTAGAGTGGGGGGAGATCATGAAAACAATTTTTCCCGAGTAGAACCTCACCTCTTTGACTTCAGAAGGCTAGAGGTCCCTGCCCTGCTTATCAAGTCCTGAATCTGGGCTAGATAATGCCAAAGTTCCATCTCTTCCTCTTCTATCTCACTAGCTTCTTAAGCCAAAGTATACCAAATCTTTATTAGGACAGGTATTCTTCCTGTTTTTGTTTTGTTTTTTTTTTCTGTGCAAGGGCAAAATCAAGCAAATACATGGTAAGTATCTCAAACAATGCAGTAGGATAAAACCTGTATGAAGAAATGGAACTGCCCACTTGTTCACATCATTCTTCTTCAGAGTCTCTAAGAAAACCAAGTCGGCTCCCTCTGCATCCCAATCAAATTTTAAGAATATTAAAATATTAGAGAATATTAAGCATTTCCAAAGAATATTAAAATCTCCTAATCTTCCCACCTCTACTGCAAAATTCCAGTTTACTTCTAGATCCGTATTTGCATTGCCTTCTCAAAGCCATGGCACAGGACGCAGCTCTCAGGTCAGTAGCAGCAAACAGGAGGACTGGCTACGTTAACTCATGGTTTTTACAACTAATGGTAGACAATTTGTATATGACCCCACGGAAACCGGTCTTTTCACATGGGAACCTCACAGGTCCACCTCAGGATTTTCAGTGAATTGTGATTGGATCTGAACTCTTCGGCTCTAAGTACAGTGTTACATATTTAAGTCTTAGAAGTTGTCATTACTACTAAAACAGTAACTAAGGGCAGCAACAAGCTTTCAGTATGGAAATACTCTTAGTATCTCTAAAAGGGACATCTTAACCGTGGAAAGTCAGGGGCAGATGGAAGAAGTTTTCTTGCACACTTTAATCACAGAATAAGAGGGCTGGAAAGATTCTTAAGGGTTCTCTAAGGGCTCTCCAGTCCTGGCTACACAATAGAGCTGGCAGTGTTACTTTTAAAATGCAGATACCTAGGCCTCATCCCCAAAGTACTGATTTGGGCATCTCTGAGCTTAGAGCCCAGCAGTAAGTTCTTGTTTTAAAGTACTCTGAACTGCTTCCTATGCAGTCATTCTGGCACAAGACTTGACATCGGCATTGCGAACTACCGAGCAGACATCTGAAATTTCTATCCTTGATTATAGGGAACTCATCACCCCTATTTTTCCCAGACAAACCTCTGGCTCTCTTCTAACTGTGCACACTGAAAGTGGACAACTTAAGAGATAAAAAGTAAACCAAAGGGACTTTGGTATTTATATATATACTTAGCTGTATTTTAAAAATTTAGTCTGTAATAATTCTAATGACACATCTCTAAAATTAATGTCTAACCTCAAATAAGGCCAGAAAAGTAATATTTACCAAAACACAAAATGTATCCTGTACTTTTTTGGGGTTTTTTTTGGTAATTACTTCAGTTTGTTCCTTTACTACCTGGAGGCCAGGGCCCCAGGAAGTGCCACAAAACTGAGGCAGGATAGACCAAAGTGCAACCTCCCTTACTCTTGGTGTGTATATCTTTGAACACTTAAAAAAAAAAAAAACACGCAGTATGGTCTATGTATTAATAGGGTACGTAACAGGTTCAGATCTAATTGATGACCGTTTTGAGTTAATAGTCAAGTCTGGCAAAGAGTTTAGCTAGTAGAAAATGGGTACAAATTGTGGAGGGGGTGGAGGGAGGATAATGGTTTCCTTGACCCTCTTAAGGTCCCTGGCTGGGTCTGAAAATTAAACTCACAAAGATGGATTCACAGAAGAAAAGCATATATATTGATTTAATATAAGTTTTACAAGATACTGGATCCTCCATAAGGAAATGAAGACTCAAAGAAATGGTTAAACTGGTGGGTCCTTTTAAAAAGAATCAATAATTTATTTATTTGGGAGAGAGAGAAAGAGAGAGCAAGAGGGCATGAGCAGGAGAGGAGCAGAGGGGAGAGGGACAACCAGACCCCAAGCTGAATGTGGAGCCCAACATGGGGCTCGATCCCATGACCCTAAGATCATGACCTGAGCCAAAACCTCGAGTTGGATGCTGAACGGAATGAGGCACCCAGGCGCCCCTAAACTGGTGTGTTTTAAAGCTAGGTTTGACAAAAGAGCAAAAAAAATGTGGAAACGGGCAAAGAGTATGAACTAAATGTAGCAAACTGGGGGAAACGTAGCAAGGCCTGTTTGTTCAGACTCTTCTTGGCATCCCTTTGTCCTTGGAGATATGGATGCTCCTTTCTTCCAAGTACTATGAGAACACCTCCCACATGAGGGTCTTAAGACCCACTTCAGGGGAGAGGGGCAGGGGGGAATGGAAGGAGGAGAGTCAGTCAGAGTAACCTTCCTGCTTCTATTTCCTCAAACACCTTCAGCTTAAAATATTCAATATGCCAAGGTGCTGTATTTTGGGGTAGCATATCCTGAACCCCATCAGGGGCATTAAGAATAACTGAATCTGGAGAAACAAGAAAACTGTGGACAGAATTAGAATTAACCTTGAGGTTTTAACAGAATGGAGACCTGGAGAGCCAAAGGTGCAGTAAAAAAAAAAACCCCAAAGGTGCGGTAAAAAACCCAAAGGCACAAAATCTAGTTTCTTTGAATCTGAGGTAGTCAAAGTAAAACCTCTAGTCTGCAGCTGAGAGTAAAAATGTAACAGATTTAGGGAAGAGAAGGTAGATTTCTCGGAGAATTTGACCAGGAAGGGTAGAGCTCAAGTGAAAGAACCTTCAAGAACTAAGAACCCAGCTGAGCAAAGCTGACCTCAACATAGGTTTTGCACTTGCCTCCCTACCTTAATAAAAGCCATATTATGGATGCTCTTGGTTATATGATACTTTCTGCACTTTACAAAGACTCATCTGTGTAGAGGCCTACCAGTGACTCACGGATGAAGACAGGTATACAGGAAATAATGAGCAAAGAATGTGCTAATGATATCCGCTTAGAAAAGAAGACCTCTTACTCTCTTCAAAGTCTCAAGTGCAACACCAGGAGTGACCTGCAGTGAACTCAGGAAGCCTGGACAGTCACAGAGGGTAACTAAAAACTGTAGCCTAACAATATACTAACAACTCGAATCTACCCATTGAAATTGCTCAGGTTAGTTCTCCCAAGCTAGAGAGGAAACGCTTTTCTGGAATACTTCCACGTCTACACTATTACTTGTCATCTAACAAGTAGAATGCATAGAAATCATTTTCTAGGGGCTCCATGAGCCTCAAATGCAGTTAGTTCTATGATGCCTGCCTATGTTAAGATTCGTCAACTACCTATCAATATTGCCTCAAAAGTTATACTGAATGCTTCCTAGTCAAGATACTGCCAGAAAAAAATATGTAAAGATTTAAAATCAACAGCCACACATCTCTTAGCACTGCTTGTGTTCAAGACCACAGGACACTACCTATCTTTTTAAAGTGCTATATATTATCCAGGCACAGCTGACTGCTCCCTAGATAGATAGAACAGTCACAGGCTTTTACAGCTGGAAGGGAGTGTGTAGGTCATGCACACCAACTCCTTATCACCACCATTAGTAACAAGCATCTACCGTATGCCCACTGGGTCCCAGGCTAATACCACCAAATGGAAGCTAAGAAATTTAAGGCCACCTAAGTCAAAATGATGGCACAGGTAGGGAAAGGTTAAGAAGGGAAACAGAAATCCTGAAACTAAAAGAATGATGGGATCTTTGAGATGAACAGGAACTTAGCAAACATCTGACCCAAAATCCATTCTTACCAGGGAAATAACTCCGTAGCTTATGGAGGTCAGAAACTGTTCAAGGATGTAAGGTAGTTAACTAATGGCAAAGCCCCAACTTGAACCCAGGTCCCCTGACTCCTCTAAGTGCAAGGTTCCTTCACTACAGCTTGGACCAATTTGTAACTTAAATTATACTCTTCTGCTATAAAACCAAAATTATTTTCCATCACACACAGAGCACGTAACTGTTGAAGGTCTACTTTGGAATATCCCTACATTTAAAGAGTCTGAAAACTTTTAAACATCAAAAATTTTGGAAAAAAAAAAGTAGAATTTTCCTCTCCTCCAAATGATATGATTTCTTACAATTTTGGAATTACTCTGCAATTGACTGATCCCTGCAGATATGCATGATTACCAAATATTTTATACTACAATTCCACAGAGAAGTAACCTGTATGTAATCTTGACTTTCAGGCAAGGGTACTGTATTTGGCCCATTTTTTCCCATGTCAATAACTAATCTGGAATGGGCTAGCCTCTGGAGTGTGGGAGGCAAGGTAGTGATGATGGTATTCCATACCATGAGTCCCACAGGATCTAATGTCCGGAAACCAAGAGCTCCAATTCCAGCTTTATCAGTGATTTACTGTAACCCTTAACACTTTCATAACCCTTAACACTAGGGCTTTCAGTTCTGTTCCTTTAAAAAAAAAGACCCTGAGGTTGATGAAATGGTCCAAGAATAAAAATACTATTTTTGTGCTAGGTTTTATACAGGGCAGAGACTGTTCACATGACTATGTGAACACTCAGATTACTTTAATAATGAGAATAAAAGAAACTCATAATTTTTTCTAGACTTTAGAAGGATGTGATGTTAGCAGAGTGTTTTCTTCCTTTGTACAACTTCAGGTTCATATTACAAGTATCTGATAACAAAGTTGATGGAATTCTTAAGAGACCTCTGTGATTTAGATTTCTGGAGTAAAATATTTAGCTTCACTGTATTCTGTATGTGACAGAATAAGAACCAAGGTAATAACTGGTATGTCTGTATGTGTTTCAAATTAAACATGGAGAGTTGGGCTTGAGGTGATCAGTCGTCTGAATTTTTATTTCCATGTCTGAGAGCTCAAAATATTTATCTAAGTGCATACAGAAAATGTTCCTAGTTTGCCTATTTTTATGCCACACTCACATTTTTTTCTCTCTCTCAAAGGTCATGATCTGCTTTGTCAACATACTGCACATGTCAAACTGCCCAGTTTTATGTATATGCAATAAAATAAATGAACTGTAGTAAAAAAAAAAAAAAAAAAAAGTTGTTACGACAACCCCGGTCTTCCTTGTGGTCACCACATGGCATTTTATCAACTCACAGTGGCGTCTCCTTCTTTTCTTACCACTTAAAAGGAAGTTTTGAGACAGCTGAGGCAGCCCTGGTCTCACTGGCAAAAAGCACGAAGTCGAAGGTCTCATACAGTATTATTTTGTACTCTTAAGCAACAATTTAAACTTCCAGCAATTTTGTGCACAACAACAAGAAGAAGAATGTGTTCATAAGGCAGAAATAGAATTAAGTTTATAAGTACTTTTTCATCCTTCCTTTAGTTTATTATTCCGATTTTTAAATGTACCTCATTAGCAAAAAATACTTGGAAAATATTGTAGCAAAGGATAAATTCGTTGAAATTATTACAAAAGGTTTTGACACGGTGGCATGAATAACACAGCAGTTTGAGGAGTTTCTCCTTATTAATTTTGAGTCTACTTCGCCTCTAAGAACAAAAGAATAATTGAAAATACTCCATCTGAATTCCTCCTACTCAAGAGAGGGTAAGGGAAGAGCTTCCTCTGTCCTAACGTGCTTTCTTCTTTGTACTTAAGCTCAGAGCAGAGGGAGAGAACAAAGGAGTAAGCGGGACACATTCTGGGATGTGAAGAATGAAGTTCTTTACACATGTTGGTAAGACAGTTCAATTTACAATCGGGGAAAGAAGAATAAAACATCTCTTTGATTCCACTGTCCCTTTCCCACGTACCACATTTTTTCTAAAGAAAAAAAAAAATTAAATGCAGAAAAGCATGAAAAGAAATTTCACCGTAGCTTCTCCCCTCTTCGAAATCCTTAAGAAACAGCGCTTTTATTAGCTCTATTTCCATCTTAGATAGATCTTGAAATTCCGGCCATCTTAACTGAAAGTAGAAACATCAGATTATTCTGTTCAGCCAGGTAAATCACCTTCAGGTCTAAGGCCACTTAAATGGAAGGAAATAACTAATTTTGTCTTTTTGACTAACTTTCTGGGATGTACAGTTCCCTTAAGCCTTTAATTATAACCACGGGTAAGGGGAAGGAGACATCCTGCAAACAATCACATTTTTTTCTCAATAAACCAAAAAGTCCAAGGCTATCATCACAATAAATGCTGGATGCAAAATGCCATTGCATCATTTAGCTCATTTCTCTGTGACCTTACAGCTATCCAGAGGAAAAAGGAGGTCTGGTTTCTTACAAGGATTGCAGAGGTAAAGCAAGCAGAGAGGTCAGGCAGAATTGCCCTCATTTTGCTTATCCTGGAAATTATGAGAACTCGGAGATTAGATGTTGGCTTCGCCATCTGTACAATGAGGGAAAGAGGACTCGGTGATCTCTAAATCGCTTCCTGTTTTGACACTGCGAATCTGTGAGGTATTAAAGCCAAGTCGCTCTGTTCCCCTCCTTGCATCACTGGCAATTGCCAACTCTAGTTTCGAAGCGATCACGAAGGCAGGGGGTGAACTGGCAATTCTGTAGTGGTATACGATGGCTCAAATGGGAAGTTTACGCTACCCCACTGCTGCAGCCAGCAATTCAGAATCTCATTCGCAGACTGCATTCAGGGCCCAACTCGCTGATACTGTAACGAAGTAGGCTCAGAAGCCGAGGGCGGACGGAGAGCAACAGGATGAGTTACTGTCCAGACTGCCCTCTCGCCTCTCACAGGGACCAGGTCCCATTGAGTATGAGCGACTGCTCTAAGGAAGTCAGGGGAGCCAGAAGCGCAGCTAACACAGGACTCAAGGTTATATTCGTCGCCTTCTCCTTTCATTGTAAATTCATTCCCAAAGTAATATTCAGAAAAGTAACATAATTGTACTTGCCCATATACAGAACTAGAACGCCCAACAAAACTAAGTGCCCAAGGGGAAAACGTCGGGATTAGCTTCTCATATATCGAACACAAAGCTTCAGTGAGTAGTAGCTTGGACATAAAAATCTGAAGGCAATACTCCATTGGAGAACAATTTTACATTCTTATTATTTAAGATTTTTATTTATTTATTAGACAGAGGTGACAAGTAGGCAGAGAGGCAGGCAGAGAGAGAGGAAGGGAAGCAGGCTTCCCGCTGAGCAGAGAGCCCGATGCCGGGCTCGATCCCAGGACCCTGGGATCACGACCCGAGCCGAAGGCAGAGGCTTTAACCCACTGAGTCACCCAGGCACCCCTTACTTTCTTATTATTGAGGCTTTGAGTCATGCCATTTTCTCTGCCAACAATACAACCCTCACTCTCCCCCCATTTCTGGAAATACCACAACTCTTAAAAACAAACAAACATACAAAACACCTTCCCAACTCCCCAGGGTAACCTGATCACCTAACAATCAACTGCTTCATCCACTGCCCTCCCATAGCTCTTTGCTGGAGCCTTGGACTCAGCACACATTTTATTATCTCTGTGTTCTCTTTCACTGCCATGATCATTCTTTTTTCAAATGAATAAGCTCACTAAGGATGGGGCTCTGTCTCAGTAAGCACCAGGTACCCTCACAGCACCCAGGGCAGCGCCTTGCACACTGGCTGTAGTTCTTGGTTATTTGCAAGGTGTGTGCAACTTACCTGCAATCTTTGGCATTGAAGCGATCCTTTCATTTGTAGTTTGATTTCAGACTTTTGGTGCAAGGGAGAGTGCATTCGGTACACTTGAAGGATGTTAAAATAGGTATGAAATTCTCTGTGTCAATCGCTATTGTTGCATGTGATTAACATAATAGAAACTTTCCAAAGTGACAACTTCGAGAGAGTTTTTTTTCTTACTTGGAGAGCTCTTTAGGTTGCAAAATAGCAATTCTTAATTAATATGCAGCCATACCCAAAGGAGAGTAGGTAGTAGTCATACCCACAAGGATGCATATCACTAATATATGCAAATATGATTCTGGAAGCACATCCGCAATTACTATTAATGAGAGCCATATGACTGTGTGTCCTGGAGAGTAGCACAATTTCATGCTCCAAGGCAAAGATTAAAGGTCTCGAAGAGTGGCAGTCGGTGTATCATTCTGCTGTATATTTCTTTTAATTTACCTGGGCTAAACACATATAGAAATACACAATTCCATCAGGGATCAGGTTTAACCTTAAGCATGAATGTTAAAGTAAAGGGATTATTACTTACTAGACAGGATGTTACATAAATATGGCCTGGGATTGATAACAAGCTCTTACTATAAAATATTCATTTGGAAAGGGGGATGAGGCCATAGAGTGAAAGGAAGACAAAGATTCTGCTAATACAGAAATGATAAAACAGGTATCCTAATTTATTCAGGCCATTATTTAATCAAACCCACACACAGGGCACTTTAACATGATGGACGCTGAGAGCCTCATTTTATGCTATCCATCCTGGAGGTGAAATAAAAGGATGCCATTCAAGTACTTTCAGAAATACACATCTTTGGATAGAATCTAAGGCAGAGACACCTTATAGCAAATATCGAGCTATTGCAGATAATATTACTGTGAATCTTTAGCACACTTATTAAAATGCATCAGATTAAAACAAAAATTGATTTGCTCACTGCCTATCTTCCTTCTAGATGGCGAACTCCAATTAAAATCAATAGGTCTGAAGCTTGTAAGCACAGTACTAAATTATTAACACCACGAGTTCTTTTAGAAAATTAACACTGATTGAAAAAGTGGAATTTTACATAGACTTACCTTTTCATTCTTAATGAGAAAGTGGCTGCAGTATAATTTCCCTCCAACATTTTTCTCTTTAATCAAATCTATACTTTGAACGGATTTAATCAAATTGTATTTGCAAGGAGTTACCCAATGGAATCTTAGGACTAAGGAAAATTACCTCTTAGGTCCTACTGGTTTTAACATTCTATGATCCCAAGAAAATCATACTGATGGGATGATGGGTATCAACACTAAAGAATTTTAAGTCTGACAAATACAAAGACTAGAGAAGATTCTAGAATACTCTAAAAGAATGGTCTGTAATATTTTCAATAATCCACTCTGTAGTTCCTCAAAGTGAGAAATATCATCAGAGCATCTGTTTATGTGTGTGTGAATGGGTGCAGGGCTACAAGAATAATGCTTTGTTATTTTTACGTATTTTACCTTAATTAATATCTATGTCCTTAAAGAATTTGAAGAAGTGCATTCATAAACAATACATTCAGGAATCAAGTAAAGTGGGTGTCTTTGTGGGTCACAGCTGTACCTGAAAACCTAAGGCAAGAAGAGCTACAACAAATGAACATAAAAAGTTAGCTCTGAGCTCAGCACTGTGGTGCACCCAACATATATGAGAAATTAGCTTACGGGAAGAAACCTGTTACACTAACAAAACAGGGGCTGGATTTCGACATTCTCACTGAGGATTTTTATTACCATTACTCCTTCCCCCTTGCATAGGGAATACCAGTTCATTTGCCAAAAGAAAAAAAAAAAAAAGGCCCTGTTTATCACAGTATTTCCATTTCTCCAAAGGATTCCAGCTTGGAGACCTCTTCTGCTTTTTGTTGTCAATTAATCTCCTCTTGAAGTTTACAAACTTGTCCCAAACTGAAATTTCTCAACCCATCTCCATCCTACCCTACACTCCACTGTCCCCGCGTGAATATCCTAATCCCTATCCCTAAAGGTACAAACTTACCAGTTTGAACCCCCACCGATTTGTGTTGACCCTGCTGACACCTGTTCATGTTACCGAAGCAAAACATTTGACAAACTCAATAATCAAAGACAGGGGGTTAATGCTACTGACATAATGAGCTACTACGAACATGAGTTGAATCTTTTAATTTTTAATGAATACCATTATAAACATAAGGCTATTTACGTGTTCTTGACACAGCTGTGTTTGGGATATTTTATTAGTTAAAATCTATAGCCTTTGTTCATTTACCAATCAACAACACTGCAACTCTCCAAAAAGGAGAATCAACATCCAGTACCAAATTTCTTTTTTTTTTTTTTAAGATTTTATTTATTCATCTGACAGAGAGAAATCACAAGTAGGCAGAGAGGCAAAGAGGAAGAGAGGAGGAAGCAGGCTCCCTGCTGAGCAGAGAGCCCGATGCGGGGCTCGATCCCAGGACCCTGAGATCATGACCTGAGCCGAAGGCAGAGGCTTAACCCACTGAGCCACCCAGGTGCCCCATCAATACCAAATTTCAACACATGTACAAAATCTGAACGTTTTTCCTCCAAAAAAATATGCTATATGGTCTCTTTAGGAATGTTAAAGTGTCATTTTATTTTAGACCTGGGAGGAACCCTTATAAAATATTTAGGTTTTTGATTTTTATAACGAGTGATTTCCAGCTGGGGGCAGGGTGGGGAGGGACAATAAACAAACATACAACCTCAAGACGGAGACAAATGACAAAGTTCCTTAATTAGTTCTTGTATTGCCACAGCCAAAATAAGCTTGATGAGCAATTCAAGGTCATTAAAATGCTTTGAACAGTGTGCTACCCAAAAAGATCTGTGATCTACAACTTGAGCTGACTCGTACCCTATCATTTTACAGCCCTAACCAGAAAGAAAGTACCACTCACCAAACAAATCCTCACTGCCCACCCCGAAAGGACCCATAAAACATTCTGAAAAATTTCTAACCCTTTGTCCTTTCCTGCCTTGGCAAACTTCTTTCCCTTCCTTTACCTTCTTCCCACCCAGTCTTAAAGCCGGCTCAGCTACCCAGGGATGCCTTTCCTGACCATCCCCGGAGGCTGGTTTAACACATCATTCCTAGGAATTTCTGGACAGGCTAGGACGGAGTCACCCAAAGCTGTCAGCAGACAAGTGGAAAAATCAAGTCTGTGTTCTAGGTAGCTCCCTCCTGTCTGCACCTAGCCCTGAGCCTACTTTGTGACAAAGGCTAGAGTGCCATGATAAAAGACGAGATGATGTCTGACACTTTCTGGGGGAGGGGGGGAAGCCCTCATAGACCTTCATGATTAACTGAATATGGAGATAAAAGAAATCAGCAGCAAATTACAAATAATGCCTGCTAGTCTTTTTCTCCCTTGATAATTCTGTGATTTACCAATATATGTTTTATGGCCAATAGCACCTCCCCCACTAAATCAAGTAGTTAAGCGGCATTTGGTAGAGCCTGATTATTTCATATGCTATGATCTAATAATTTTAATGCATTTTTGATTAAGTACTATTCTCCTTACTGCTGACAAACCTGAGACGTTAATTGTAGGGTGAAGGCACTCATTCAGTACAAGGAGGAAACAAATGTGATTATGTCTGACACTCAGCACTCTATTCACTTTTTTCTCTAACAGATACCACCCTTTAATTTAAAATAGTGATGAAAGCAATCAGTGCCTTCTACGATGTTCCTATATGAAATTCTCCCACTTTTATTTTCTTGCTTTAGAAACTAAGAAAAATATTAAAATCTATCTGTATATGTACACACCTACATATAATTTGTATTATCATTACCAGTACAACTTTCCATATAATTCAACCACAAAAATTTCTGCCTCGAAAACAAAACAAAAATGTCTATCTATTTAGCATCACAGTAATGGGACCAATACATAAGTCAGTTACTTTCATAAAGAGCAACTTTCCTATTATCTTACTGTATCCCTAACCTCCGAGCAAATGCTATAAAACATTTCCTTTATTTAGATCAGCAATTTCAGTGTGGTCCCATAACCTAAGACAGAGGTCATTGAACTATTCTGTAAAGGGCCAAACAGTAAATGTCTCAAGCTTTGTGGGCCAGGTACATTTTGTGGCCCCTGTCACATATGCCTTGTCTCGTTCAATGACTCTTTAAAAACATGAAAAAATATTTTTTAGGTTGGAGGCTACACACAAACAGGCTGGAGGCGGGGCTTGGCCCTTGGCTACAGTTCTCCGACAGCTGCTTTAAGGAATCCACTGGATGTATGTAATACATAAACTCTGCTCTACCACATCTAGAATGGTCTTAGCTTGAGAAAACATTAACTTAAATCCTTTTCTCGGCTTTGTGGTTCAGATGACAACCCTGGTTGAGAAAGGCTGCATTACATTAACAAAGGTCCAAAAACACTACTGGAAGAAGATGATAGTTATTATTTTCGAAAGACACAGGCATTCAAAAATATTTAACGCGGGGAAGTTAACTCCAAAAGTTTCTAGAAACTTTTGTCCAAAGCATAAGCCAAACACTACAGCCCTCACTATAATTACACACAGAAGCGAAGTAATTACACATTAATTGCCTCAGTAGAAAATTAATTACATCTAATTCAAAATGTGTTTGGAACAGGTACCTGATCCCTTCTATACATACACAGTCACACATGCTTTATCTTTGTAAACAATAACCTAGTCCAGCCTCCCTAGCAGAATCCCCCACACTCACAGTTTCAGATCTCACTTTACATTCGAGGACAGGCATGCAGGCATGGTTTCATAGTACAGAGGAACAGAATACACTACATTCCTCATTCTAGTACCTAGGAGGAAATGACTTCGTGTCTTACCAGGAAAAAAAAAAATCATTAAATTCTCAAATTCTGGAACCCCCTGCCCATATGAAATAAAAATATTCTTTCACAATATACAGATCATCTTTCCAGTTAGAGTTTTTTTAAAAAAATCATTTAAAACTGTGCTTCGTCTTTGAATCAGGATCATACTTACACCATCATTGTGTGACACACAAGAGAAATGAAAATGCTCCTGGTTATACGGATGGGACTCTCCCAAAGAACCTTGGCAAGCAGGTGAACCAGGGAACCTGGGGTGGGGGGAGGTTGTAATCCCTGAGCAGAAAACAATCTTCGTTGGGTTTTTAGGTAGGAGAACATTTATACCTTTTAAACTCCTGAGAAGTTAACAGCCAACAATAGAAACACATGGTATTCAGTACCAGTAAGTGTTCTTAGAAAAAAACCAACTGGATTACATACCACTTAGAACTCTTCTCTTAGCCAAGACATAAATCAAATAGTGCTAAAAAGTCATTAAGCAAACTTATTTTAAAGTAAATTTGAGATGCCACTCAGCCTCGCAATACTCCAAAGAACTGTTTTAATCATTCTCTGAAGGAGACTTTTAAGGCCAGCACCTACTGGAAAAGTAACAATAATATTAAAGCCAGTCATTTCAAAGAAAGCTTCCTTCTCTTTAGCCTTGCTCCCCGCCCCACCCAAATAACAGTCCAAATGAGCCAAAGATAACCCAGTGATAATCTAGCGCTTTTCCTTGTTAATGAAAGGTATTCATTTTGCCTACAGAAGGAAAAAAGTAAAAGGCCACGCAAAACGACTCCAAGTGGCTAGAAACAATTTATTGGCCCAGTACACATGCCACCAAAATTGCCCATCTTAAACAGAAAAGCAGCTGAACTCCCTATGCCTTCCCCCCCAGATCTTTCCCAAGCTTTCTCCTGACCCAAAAGACTCTTTACATACGGTCCCTTGCCACAGCGAATCAATTATGTAAATGTAACTGTTATCACAGAAGTCATAAGCAACAAGAAAGAAATGAATGACTATTACCTCCCCAATTTCCTTTTCTGTTAGCTTTTTCTCCTCTCTGCAGAAAGTAGAGAAATTTCCCATTCTCAAAAACAGAGAGAGAATTCGCAATCTTTAAAGCGAGAGGCTACTTTTCTCCCCTTCCTTGGAAATACTGTCTTTCTCTTCTTCCAGAGTCCACACCTTTCCCCTCACCTATATTTTCTGTCTGCTCGTGAGGCGGCAGGAAGCCTCTGGTATTATGAAATTCTACCTTCCTCAAGCAGGGTTTGCACTGCAGCCTCCAAAACGATGCCTGAAACTCAGCAGATAGAACCATAGCAACAGCGGTTAATAGTTTTGTTTTTTTTTTCCCACTTGCCATTACCAGAAATCACAGTCCAAAAGGACGACCATGGAGTGTCACTTATGCTAAATCCTCGAAACTGATTCATTATTTAACTAGTTAAATCCCACATTTTCATTTTATGTGCCCTTTGGAAAGCTGTGACAGAAGAAAAAAGATCTTTCAATGACAGCCACATTTTTCATGAAGAGATAAATAGTTTAAAAAAAAAAAAAAAAAGGCAGCTCTCTGGGTACAAGATTTTATTGGTCCCTGAAACAGAATCCGATGTCCCATCTCCTCTGTTCCCTATCATCTCAGAATCTATAGTGTAAAGTACATATAGCAATTTTAGCTTCAAAATAAGAGCTTACACACAACGATCACAAGTTTCTGTTAACCAGAAGTCATTTGCATACTATCCATAGGACTCTGATTTTACTCACAGGTAAACCAACTGGTATTTATTTATCCTAAGCAATTCCTTTGATGCAATGACGCTCTGTAAAACTATTCTATGGGAGAAATTAAGCAGAGAACTGAGAATCTTGATAAATATAATCCTTCATAATGTTCAACTCAACCCTAACTCACTAAAACAGCTTAACACTGGTACTGGATTTCACTAAAAGTCACTTCCCATGATCTGTATCCTATATGGAACAGACTGCTGTGAGCCCAATTTCTTCAGGAATAATAATAGTTTTAGCAGTAAAGGCAGAAAGAACTAGGCATGATAAAAATGTAGCATGTGTTGCATCCTGATAACCCTGTTACATATACAGACAAAGGCACACATATATATACGTATTTACCTTAGAGTAAATATTTTGAAAGATGGTAAAGAATTCTAAGTATTTTCTATCTAATAAAAATATTTAGCGGGCGCCTGGGTGGCTCAGTGGATCAAGCCGCTGCCTTCGGCTCAGGTCATGATCTCAGGGTCCTGGGATCGAGTCCCGCATCGGGCTCTCTGCTCGGCAGGGAGCCTGCTTCCTCCTCTCTCTCTCTGCCTGCCTCTCTGCCTACTTGTGATCTCTTTCTGTCAAATAAATAAGTAAAATCTTTAAAAAATATATTTAGCAAATCCCTGGATATCATAATGTTACTGAGCACATAATTTTTATATGTATTTTACTGAATTCCCCTTATACACAGAACTTTTTTAATTCTTTAAAGAAATTGTTTTAGATAATCTCTATACCCAACATGGGGCTCGAACTCACAACCCTCAGATCAAGAGTCGCACATTCTACCAACTGAGCCAGCCAGGTGCCCTATACACAGACCCTCTTAAATGATATTGCCAAATAATAATTTCCTGCTTCTTGACTTTAGTGACCATCCTAACATGTATTCATTTTTTATTTCAACAATGCACTTTTCTACTTTCTATGTTTTAAAATTTATTGCCTATTTTTTTTTCCTTTTTTTAAATTAACATATAATGTATTATTAGCCCCAGGGGTACAGATCTGTGAATCATCAGACTTACACACTTCACAGCATTCACCATAGCACATACCCTCTAAAAAGATTTTATTCATTTATATGGAAGAGCAGGGCAGACAGGGGCAGTGCGAGAAGAACAAGCAGATTCCCTGCTGAGTGGGGAGTCTGAGGTAAGGCTCCATTCCAGGGCCCCGAGACTGTGACCTGAGTCGGAAGTCAGATGTTTAACCAACTGAGCTACCCGGATACCCCACTTTTCTACCTTCTAAAACAGTTATGTCTAAAATTGATATCGCTGATTAAAAATTCCAAGGCAAACATTGAGCCTCATCTTCTTGAAGAGAAGAATACACTTTGTGCACAATACAAATTGTGAGTGCATATATACAACCCCTATCAATTTTCAACAAAAAGTTAATCTACTACCCAGAACAATGAAAAAAATGGGTCACAAGAGTAACTAAGTACCCTGGAAAAGAGACAGTTAGCACATAAGAGGTAAGAAGTATAAGGTAAAAGTACCAGAATTTTTACACCCAAAGAAACTGAATTCCCTCAAGGGGGAGCAAGTTACCTAGGGACCCAAGCAATTTATCTTCATGATAATCATTGCTTTAAATGTGTTCAGAGGTATACTTCTTCTATGCATGCTTTTGAACATGGGCATTGGGGGCAAATCTTTGATTCTGAAGGATAATTTTGTTTCTGTTGGTTTTGGGTTCATTTTAGAAATTGAAAAGTGATTTAGATCCAAGGCCAAAGAATGAGGCGCACCATCAAGTTTGCTCACATTGTTTGGCGTTGGCAAACTCTTTAAGCAGGCCCTAATTGCTTCTCTTATTTTCATTCCTAATCCTTTGTTTAAACGAAGCTCTGAGCTTCTCTACATGGTACCTGTTGGCAAATGGGAATATATTAATCTGACAGGTACAGAGAACAATTTAGAGAGCAAGAGCTGGACCCAGAAAGGCCATTTAGGAATTGGTATTTCCTTAACGATTCAGAAGTAACTTCCTCTCCCCGCCCCAGGAATTTACATATGTAAGCACAAGTTGGCTTTGGACTGTCAGGACCGCGAATGGGCATTTTTTGACATAATAGCAGTCCGGAGTTATTACATCCAGCAGGGTATTTTTGGGGAGGGGAGGGGGCAACAGCAGCAGGGTGGGAAAAAAAGGGGGATTCTGAACAATAAAAACTGATATGATGCATCAATATTCTTTTTTTAAAGATTTTATTTATTCATTTGACAGAGAGAGAGATCACAAGTAGGCAGAGAGGCAGGCAGAGAGAGAGAGAGAGGAGGAAGCAGGCTGAGCAGAGAGCCTGATGTGGGGCTCGATCCCAGGACCCTGGGACCATGACCTGAGCCAAAGGCAGAGGCTTTCAACCCACTGAGCCACCCAGGCGCCCCTGCATCAATATTCTTAAGAATATAAATCTTTGGGGGGGAAATATCGCCATTTGCTAGCATTTGGGAAACTGGCATTTTATTTCACTTCAGACAAGTTGCATTTTCACAACTACAAGCATAAAAAGGTTTCATGTTCTTGATAAACGTATTTGCATTTGAAGATAAGAGTACTGAGTTTTCAAATCTACCTAGATCAAGGGAAACGGAAGTGACGGGTGACACTGAGATTTTGCCAAGTTGCAGCACTTCCAACACAAAGCTGCTTTCAGCTCCTCCCATCATGTTTCTCTCCTTTCCATACCAAGTCACTCATCAAGGTCTGTTCGTCTTGAGTGGTGCTCGGAGTGGTCGCCAGATCAACGGAGCAACTAGGAATGCATTAGAAATGCAAACACACAGGCCCCAGTGCAGACCTACAGAATCAGAAATTCTGGCCATCGGGCCTGGCAGTCTAGCAAACCCTCCAGGTGGTTCTGCTGCATGCTCAAGTGGGACCATCACTGCCCTAAATCCAACACTTGCTAACGAAAGCCTGGGCTATTTCAACATCCGCTGATTATATCCAGCCTTCCCCCTCTCCAAACCATCCTGTTGGGTTGGAAGCTCAACGCAACTTTCCAAAAAAACAAAGAACAAACGAAATAACCACTGCTTTTATCACTTCACTTTCTTGAAAACACGTCCTTGTTGTAGACTGAGTTAAAAAACAAAACAAACAAACAAAAAAAAACAAAACAAAAAAAACTGTCTCAGTCTGGCATTCAAGGCCTATCACAGTTTGGCCCTAAGATTTGATGCCAGCGGCACCTACCTCAAATCTGTGATGGAGGGCACCTGGTGCGTTCTCCCTTTGTATCTTTTCCCTTGCATTATCTCCTGTTCTCCTTTAATGGCATCCTGTAAATGACCGTTCCCTTCCCTTAGTCTTCTCTACCCTGGAATGCTCCTGAATCAGTTTCTATCCCATTTGCGATTCATCGCCACTGTTCCACCTTGCCAGCTTCCTAAACGTGTAGGTGTCTAGTCTCTCCAGGTATGGCAAAATCTTCTCCAGGCCTGGGATTCTTTTTTCTACTTTCTGTACCTCAAAGATAGGCTTCAAGTACCGTGTCCAACGCAAAGTAGGCCTTCCAAACTTTGTTGCTGATAATTTTCGAACTTAAATCACACCCAGTTGTTTCATGACAACTAAGGGCCGAAAAACATTAAACCAGGATCACCAGTGTCCAACTTGGGAAAGTCTAATATGTTACCATTAACACATAGGAAAGCTCAGAGTTAAAAAGTTCGAACAAAGGATTTAAACTAAAACTACAGAAACAAACAGGACCCTAATTAATGAGCTTGCTTACTGTTCTACCCATGGGGTCAGTAGCACTTTAAAAGCATATATTTGAAAAATGCTTCTTTCCCTGAGGCCGCCAGACACACTGACTGTAGTCTCCTTAACCACAAGAGGTCAAAGTTCTATTTTCTGTCACCATACTTAGTAGCATGTGTGCATGCTTTGCTGATTGGTTTCTTTTGTGTTTCTGCTCAGAGTGAAGGCATGCAGCAGGAAATTGAGACCAGGGAGTCCAGAAACTTTCCCAGGTCGAGTGGGCAGTGACAAAGAGGAGGCAGAGGCTCTCGGAAGAAATAAGGACTTTATGGTTTCTACTGGCTTGGCTTCCCCAAATTTTCTTGAATTTATAAAAACAACTTGTGCCCCCCCCCCCCGATGATCTGTGCTGTCCATCCCTTTCCTGTCACCCACTGCTGTGTTATTTATACGACACTGCATCAAGCAGTGAAGTCCTAGCTTAATATAACATACTGTAAAGTGATATGTTGCAAAGCCAAAGGTTTAATGGAAAGCTGGGGGGAGGGGGATAAAACGGGCACTAAGAGAGCAACTCAAAAATGCATTTTCAAAGAAAAAAATCTGGATGCGTCTAGATGTCCTTAAAGTATTTCCTCCACCTGCCAAAAATTCACTCCTAGGATTGTGTTACCAGGCACTACTGAAACCTGGTAGAGTAATTCACTAGTATGCTTTGAAATTCCCTAACCTATCTAGTGTGGTATGGATTTCAAATCCAGTAAAACTTCATTAAGTTGGTACTGGTGAGCTGTTTCTATAATTCAACGCAACTGTTACTCTTCAGCTAGACACCCTATTGTTCTGTAAGGAACAAACTGAAAATTCCAATGGTGGCTGATTTGAACACTACTTTTCTCTGTCCTTTGCATTTAAAATTGATAGGGTTTTACACAGCTTTCTTTTCCCTACGTATTTTTTGAACAGGTGAAAGGAGGAGAGAGCAGAAAAACACCACAAAGAACACACGATCTGCTACCAGGATCACAAAGAAAGACTGAAAAGTTTTCCTGTAAACATTTTTCGTGAGAAAAAGACAAAAATATAATGTCTTCCATTTCCTCAGCAGCACATTTTCGAAGTGACTTGACCGAAGAGGAGGAAAGTAGCCACTTAAAAAAAAAAAAAAAAAAAAAAAAAGTATTTCTGGGCGCCCAGATGGCTCAGATGTTTGAGCATCTGCCTTCAGCTCAGGTCATGAGCTCTAGGTCCAGGGATCGAGTCCTGCGCACTGAGCTCCCAGCTCAGATAGGAAGGAGTCTGCTTCTCCTTCTCCCACCACCTCTCCCCGTGCCTGTGTTCTCTCCATCTCTTTCCCTCTCAAATGAATAAATAAAATCTTTAAAGAAAGAGTATCTTCAACTCTTTCACCTAAAGCTGTCTGCAATTTTGCTTGCGTTAGTTTCTCAGGAAGTATGAACCACAATTCTGTTCTCATTTTGCTAGAAGAGCCGAAGCTATGCCATACCAATGACTGATCTGATATTTCAGGACACGGGTCATTTTAATCCATGACGGTATGTATGATAAATGAAGGAAAAGCAAGGCCAGCAGGGTACAGTCAGGGAAATGCTGGAACAAGCCCAGAACAGGCTGAGGGGGGTGCGTAGCTCCATCCCCAGTGAGGTAAATGCTGGTGACAGGTGGTGCGTTGACAGAGGCAGGAATGGAGGAGAAGGACGCGATCAGGCTGCACTAGGTTTCCTGGCTTCTCTGAATGGGCATGTCAAGTAAACCGCCTGAATTACAAGGGATCTGGGGGAGTGACATCGAAGAGGATGATGGGTAGAGCTGGCTAGCAATGTGGTTTGCTTTAAAATCCAAATGTAAAGGCATTTTCGGATTGGATAGCTCTTCCTAACTCACAGGACTACTGAGAGGAATTAGTCAATATATATGTTTTAAAAGATTTTATTTTTTTATTTGAGAGAGAGACAGAGTACAAGGAGAAGCAGAGGGAGAGGGAGCAGCAGACACCCCAATGAGCAGGGAGCCCGACACGGTGCTCGATCCCAGGACCCCAAGATCATGATCTGGAGCTGAAGGCAGACACTTAACTGACTGAGCCACCCAGGCGCCCCAGATTAGTCAATGTATTTTTAAAAATGTTTGATTTCACAAGCATTAATTCAAAGATGACCACGGAACACCTGTAGTCTAAAATGGCAGATGGCAAAATGAAAAACAGTCCTAATTTTAGTAGTGCCTATTTTATTAATCTTTGTTCTCTTAAAAGCGAAATTACCTCACAGCTTTCTTCCAGAGACATTTCTTTACATGTCCCTGTGGTGAAAATTGTTCGGGTCTTAATGACAAGAAATGAAAAGCAGTTGCCGCTGTTAATTTTGTTCTCCTAATTCTATTTTCTAGCAACAAATAAGATGAATAAAACCAGCCCTCATTCAGAAGACACGGTTCAGTCAAAAACAACCATCAAGCTATCTAAAGTGCTACTACTGGATTTCCTTTTTTTATTTTTTAGACATTATTCCCTGTAAAATGTGAACATCCATGGGAGAGGTCATTCACTGAGCCATTAATCAAAAATACCTTAATATGAAATTTATCAGATTCTTTCTAATGTGACAGCTGGGACAGAGAAGCAAAACAATTTCTTTTATTTATTTGTTTGCCTTTTGAGGACGGTGGGGTGGGGAGAGGAACAGAGAGAAGAGACAAATGGTTTATTTCTCATAAAGACACAAATTTGTCTGCAATCAGCCTGAGTTACAAGAAAAGCAACGAGTTTCCTTTTTCGCTCAAAGGCCCTGGAAAGAGAAATGAGAATTTCCTTGTGTGGACAGCTGATTAGTTAGAAGTATAGGTTGTCAGACATGTTACATATAATGTATTAAAATCATTTTAGTGAGTATAAACAGTCTACACCGTGTACACATAAGTCAGCCTCCATGACCATTTAAGAATTCAAGCATTACACAATATACTCAAAGACAAAGAATGGAAAAAAAGTTAGAAAAGTCTAGTCTATATGGGACTCATTAGCCAACAATTTTACATACAATTCATGCCTAGTGGCATAAATAAAAGTAAAATATAAATATAGTAAAGTATAATATAAATAAAGTATGAAAAAGTAAAATTCAAGAAATTTACGACCCTGTTTGGAAGACAAGTATGTTAGAGAAAACCTAAGGCAGTGTATGAAGCCAAGGACTGGACTGCATACTACGGACAAGAGATATAATGGGTGCCTGGAAATACCAGAGATTTCTGTAGCCTGGACCATTCAGGCATAGTTCACAGAGATAGTAAGTTTGCAGACCTTGAGAATCAGGTAGGATCTGGTCAGCCAGTAACTGCTAAAAGGTAAGTGGCATGGTGGAACAAAAGGGATTTCTTGCCAGGGAAATAGTGATAATGCAAAGTTTGCATCTCTAGACCAGAGCCAGATAACGGAAAAGTCTGGAAAGCTGAGCAGAAGACTTTGGGTAGGGTACTGGTAGTGTGGGGAAGAGAAGAGGAAGACAGGATTTCAGCAGAAAAATGTGGGTTATCAAGTAGGAGAGAGATAAGATAATGAGAGTGTTTTCATGTGATTAGTCTAGCGTTGTTTTGCAGGATGAACAGCCCGTGTATACATCGTAACACCTTTTATAAAGGGGCTTGAAATATACCCCACAGATGACAGTTAATTCATCCTAATAACAGCTCATTGAAGCAAAGGAAATGCAGCTTTTATTAGTCCCCATTTTGGAGATGATTTGCTCAAGGTCACTGAATAAATAAAAGGCAGAATAAAAAAACACAGTATCATGATGCCCATAGGTTCCTAAGTACCAGTTAAATTATGTTCTCTTATTTTCTATGACTCAAGCAAGGGACGCACATGATGGACCTCTGTCCTCAAGTGCCATTTCCAGACCCTCATTAGTGTTCAAGACACGTATCCTACCACCCCCATTCCTGTTACTCTCCCTCTGGCCCCTGGCCCTCTAACTCCACACCTTTCCCCCACCTCCAACTATCCCAGCGAATAGTTGTTTCTGATTATTCTGTTCCAGTTGGTCTTAGCCATTATCATTAGTATATTCAACTTTTCTGCATCAACCACTCATCAATATGGACAATGGTATGGCTTTATCAGTCCAAGCCAATGCTTTCAAAACTCTTTCCACCTCAAACTGCAAAGCTCAAATGACACCTTCAGAAGGTGTGAGGGAGGTAAGAACTACACATACTAGACTGTGGCACCAAGCTGAGTTCCTCTCCAACTTTCTTCAAGATCAGAGTTAGTTAAAGCATTGCCCCAGTTAACCCCTTCTTGGTGCTGACACATTTTCTCATCCTCCCATGGATCTTGAAGTCACCCCTCCTTTTCTTACAAGCTAGTCCCCCACTTACACTTCCTGTCTCCCGAGGGCCCACACCTGCCACATATTCTCTCTGGCCTTAGCAACTTCTCCCTTCTTGGTGGCTCCTCTTCAGTTTCAAGTAAAGAGATCGGCATATAATAAATGCTCAGTAAATGCCTGATGAATGACTAAAGCTCCAGATCTGTATCTTCAAATATTTTTTGGACATTTAAAAAAATTATTTATTTATTGGGGGGAGGGGCATAGGGAGAGGAGAGAAGTTTCAAGAAGACTCCCTGCTGAGTGTGGAGCCAGATGCGGGGTTCAGTCCCAGAACCCCAAGATCATGACCTGAACAGAAATCAAGAGTTGACTGCTTAACCAATTGAGCCACCCAGGTGCCCCGGGACATTTTTTAAAAAACAGCCTTATTAAGGTATACTGTGGTACAAAAAAATTGTACATATTTCATGCATACAATTTGATGAGTTTGGACATACATATACACCTGTGAAACCATCACCACAATCAAGGTAACAGACGAATGTTCCACATTTTTACTTCATCATCTCATTGTTACCTCAAACTTCCCAACTGTAGAACAGAAATCATTAGCTTCCTACCAGACCTGGCTCTTCCTCTTGATTTTCCAATTTCTTTCATATATGTACTGTAACTCCCAGTTTCCCATATTCAACACCATAACACCTTCGATGCCTCCTTCTGTAATTAGCTAATTATTAAGTCTAGTAATCATATTTTTTTCTTCATAGTACTGGGCATATGGAAAGCAATCAGTCAATGCAAGGTCCACTGCCTCTGTACAGATGATGACCATCCCCCTGAAACAGCCTCAGCAGATCCAACTGCCTCAAGACTCTCAAACCTCCATGTCATCAGTTCACCCCATCTTGGGATTTCTCTTTCTATATATAACTGTTCACTGAGCCTCCTTTACTTGGAGAAGTTTCACAGCCAGTCCAAAGGCCAGAGTCCTTCCTTAGCATTCAAGAACTACCATGATCTAGACCCAGTCATGTTTTCCAATCTCAACTCTTATTATTCTAGAGGAATTCATCATAATCCAAATGATTTTATCTCGCTCTCAAAGATTCTGTGTGCATGCACACTTGTGGGGGGTGCGCTTTTCCCTGTCTACATGCCTTTGCTCAGGATACGTCCCTGCCTGGAAACATCCTCCCCAATATGGACCCCAATAATCCTTAGTGGTTAGTTTACCTTCTGTAAGCCTTCAACACCTCCAGTCAGTAAGTTCTATTCTAGAATAATTTTTATTATTTTATATTTCATGTACTAGATTTAACTCCTCAACATCTGTAAGACCTTCAAGGGCTAGAGATCATGCAGTATAATTGTGTGTCCTTCCCAGAACCCAATAATGAGGTTCAGCAATGCAAGACAGTGTTTTCCATCTCTTAGATAAAAGTCTTTAATAAAGTGTTCATTAATTCTTAAACTTCATTTCCATTTCACATCTCAATTAATAACCACTTAAAAACTGTCCCACCTAGGGGTGCCTGGGTAGCTCAGGCAGTTAAGAATCTGACTGTTGATCTCAGGGTCATTGACTTCAAGCCCTACACTGGGCTCCACGCTGGGTGTGGAGAGGACTTAAAAACAAAGCAAAAAACCCCAAAACCAAAAACCAAAACCATACCACCTTTATCATACTTAAGGATAGATGAAGGCTACTTTTAAAATTCTTTAATAGACACTTTAAAAAGCTTTCACAAGAGACCTAACATAAAGCATAACATAGTACCACTGAGTACTCCAAGTCAACATTTAACTTTATTCTCCCACCTACATTTTATGGAAGATTTAACAACCAATTTAGAATACTTGCCTAATAAATACTAATGCAGGTTCTAAGGGAAAATATCTTAAACTTAAGTGTAACTTATAACTGAAAACTTCAAAGAAAAATATGTTTTAAATCATTAAGGAGTAAATATTTGAGTGGAAAGAAACAGGTTTATTGGTTTATTATTATTTTTTTAAAGTTGTGCTTTAAATATTTTTCAAGAGTTTAGCTCCTGGTATGGAAAATTCCTTTAGGTACACACTAACAAAGTAAGCACAAATTACAAAACAAATTCATACCCTCAACATTTGGTGTAATAGGGCAAAAATGTTCATTCCCACAATATTAAGAAACATCAACAATATGAGTTTGAATAACTAATTCATAAGGAAGAGTTTGAACTGGACCAAATCCTGGATTTTCTTTCGTCACTCCAAGTTTCTTTTCTATTTTAAACTAGTGGCAACAGAAATTTCTTTGTTCGAAAGTCAGGAATGCTGGAAGTCTTAAGTGATAGAACAGGTAGCTCAGCTTCTAACTTCATGTCTCTCCTCAGGGGGAGAAAAACACTGCGGATAAAGTAATTTTGTTTTTATTTCTGGAAAAATGATTTTTTCCATCAATCTTCATAATTCTCTAAAATAAACTGTTAAAAAGTTATAGGCCGGTCAACCACTTCACCCTGACTTGTGGAAATACTAGACATTAATTTCAAGAACACATGGCTTACTCAAGTTTTCTTACTACTCTAAGAGTTTAAAAGTTGCTCCTAAGTCTTGAACAAAAGTCCAGGAGAATTTTACAAGCTCATGATATATTTCTGCATATCATCTGCAGTATTTGGGAACAAAAGAATAGTCAAAGTAGTCTAGGCTCAAGAGTCACACTGAAGGCCATCAAATTTATTTTTAAGGTACCGTACAATTTTAACAGTGGAAAACTTTTGTGTTGCTCAAATGCTTAAGGACTACATCTACAAATAAAGTAGAAATAAGCAGCTAAGAATTTACCATTTCATTACAATGGAGAAAGTGACAAATATCCCTCTCTTCTTTGCTAATATGGAGATGATGCCCTCCCCAAATAATGTGGGACAAAATAACCACAACCTTGAGAAGGTGTACAGTGAACAGCAGAACTTGTAAATTAAAAGATGTGATTCACATTCTAAACTACCTTAATTAAGATTTTAAAGTTCAAGAGATAGGGAACTCCGATAACTAAACAAAGCAGGGAACATTAAGAAATACTGAACAGCACGTAGGTCCTAAACCATATAAATCAAATAAACACAAATCAAGTAAGGACCAGAAACCATTTTCTCCTTAGCACACAGAGTTCCCCAGAATCGCAAACTTGATGAACGCGAGGCACTCTCTGTGCTGACGCAGGCGCACACAATGGAGACAAGCATGGAGACCCCCAGAGAAAAACTTTCCATCTGTACCGTTCTACTCTCCACATAAAGGAAAGCAGAGCAGGGTGAGAAGTTTTTCGCACTTCTTCCACATCAGACGGGGCAAAACTGGGAGTTAGTATTGCAAGCGACTAATCTCTGGCTACAACCAAAGGCAGACTGAATGAATGGAGTGTGGGGCAGGGTGCATAGGGGACCGAGCAAGGCGGGGAGGGGGTGGCCTCAGAAAAAAGTTTGAAGCATTCTGTAAAGCCTAAATGGATTAAACTTTTAAAAAGCCCCAATATTTCTCATTTCCCTTTTTCTTCCTCCCTCCCTCCCTCTCTTTTTATTAAATACACACCGACTTCCTGGGACTCAACACAGACATGCTCTATACTCAGCTAAAAGGCCTGGTGCTTAGTACACACGGGAGTCCTAGAATTGATGTATGTCCCACACAAATGGTCCTTTTGTGATGAAGTATTTTTAAAATTACTTTTTTGTGACCATGCATAAAATATGACCTATTGCTAAAAAAAAAAAAAAGGATGAATTCCATGCATCGATTAGTAAACTGAGTCCCCAATCCACAGCGCTTGATTTTTACTAGAAACATAAGGTGTCTATTTACTACTCTAAACGTGTTTTCTGAACTTGAAAGTCTGCTTTCACATTTTTAGAAGATAATGAGGGACTGAGGCTTTAGGGTTTCTAGTCTCTGATCTGTTCACAAATGGGTTGTTTAGACTATTTAGCAAAGGAAAAAAAAAGTGAATTCTTAAAAAAGTTAGTAGATCTGAGTAACATTTAGTAGATAGCTTGAAATGCACCAACTTAAAAACCTAACCGCGTAAAAAGTGTAGGGACACATCGCTTATTTCTTCTTGAACAGAAATAAAAATATAATGGGGGGAGGGGTCTGGGTAAATCTGGAGTAAGGAGGTGGGTCCCAATCATTAGTCCCTTGTCCAGGACAAAAAGCTTCCTTTAACCACATGCAACAGTCTCTTGTGGGAAAGGCCGGGGGGGGGGGGGGGGGGTCTGGGGAGTCATCACCTTGGCCACTCTGACACAGGACCCTGCATTTCTCACGCCACACTATGGGCTGGGCCAGGTGGGGGGAGCGAGACAGAACTTCGCCCTTAAGAAGCAACAGCAAAAGGGGAAAAGAAGCCACCTCGCTCTTCACTCTACGAACACAGGAAGAGCCCAATTCAATGCCGCCGCCACCGACACCCCCTTGTCTTGCTCCGCCCCAACTTGTGTGTGTGCGGGGAGGGGGGGCACGACTTGCATTTTACTCCACAAATTCCGAAACACCTCCATCTCTCCCAGGTTAAGACCTCCCACCTCCACTCCCCAGCCGGACCGAGCTCTGCAGACGCAGGTGTCTGGATCTGGCCTATTTTTATGCTCCCCCGCCCCCTCCCCCCGCACCTCGCCGCGCGCCGGGTCCCTCCCCGCCCTCCCCGCGCAGTGCACCCCCGCGCAGTGCACCCCCGCGCAGCGCACCAGCTAGCCGAAACGCCGGGAAACGCTTCGAGCCCTACTCCAGGGTCACCTGGCCCCTGCGCTCGGCCCTGCCTTCAGGGGAGTCCCGGGGCCGCCTCCGGTGGCCGGGGACCGCGCTCGGGGCTCCGGGGCAGTCACGTGGTCGGCAGCGGCGGCCTGGGCTTCCTCACCTGCATCCCGGGAACTTGGACAGCCACCGGTGAGTGGGCCATGAAGGCGAAGGCTGCTCCGCACTGCTCCTGCGGCGGCAGCGCCTGGGGCTCGGACTGGCTCCTCTTCCGGGGGTAGCTCGGCGGCCCTCCCAGGCTTTTCGACCAGGGCCTGGAAGGACACACAGAAGTGGGGTGACGGGGCTGGTGGCGCGCAGCCCCGGGCTGGCGGGGGGGGTGGGGGGGGTGGGCGGTTGGCGGCGCGGCTGCCCGGGACTCAGTCTACCTTTCTGGCGCCCGCCCGCCGCTGTTGCCGCCGCCTCCGCCGCCGCTCCTCCTCCCGAACGCGGGGCACAGCGTGTGGCGGTGGCCGGGACCTGGGCTCGAGTGATGCCGCCCGTCTGCGCCTCGCCGCTTTAGGAAGAGGAGGTGGAGGAGCCCCAGCAAGCCGCCCGCCCGCCGGGCCGGGAGGCGGTTGGGGGCGGTTCCGCCGTTGGCCCTGCCCCCGCCCTGCCGCCGGGCGGTGTCAGGAGCGCCGGGGCTGCTCGCGGTGCAGGGCTGTGGCTGGGCTTACCCGCGGAGGGGCGGGCTCCCCCCGCGCACACGGAGAGGAGAAGCCGGGGGCTGGGGCACCCGGCACCCGGCTCGGCCTGGGAAGGGAATGGAGGAGTCTGGGTGACCCTGGGGGTAGGAGGGCGTCCCAGACGCGGCCACGTTGCAGGCAAGCGTTCGAAGCTGGGGCACACGCAGCTTCGGAGACGACTTGAGTTGAAAGTTGGGGAGTGTTGGAAGTCCCTCTGGGTTCCCCGATCTAGTCGAGGGTGGAGGCACGGAAGACCACCGAGTCGGTGGACCCCGACTCATCCCCGCAGTCGGGTCTCTGCCCCCCCCCACCCCTCCGGGGGGGGGGCGGCGCCTCTGGACGGATTCTTAGCCGCTCGCTCGCGTTCTGGATTCCCCGCCCCCAGACATGCTTCAGGTGACTTGAACCTGAGGCTACCCCTGCCTCTTGGGCTGTCAGTTCGTGGAAGGCGGCCAGACTGGGGCTTCTCTTCCCAAGTTTGCACGTGGAAGAGAGAGAGAGAGAAATTGGAAAACAGTACATCAACAGAAAATTAATGAGGATGGTAGAGGCATGGAAGACGAGACTGGATCATTAGCAGTATGCCTTACTGAACTCGACACACACGCAGCCGTGGTTTCAGCAATTCCTTGCCTCTGCTCGCTCTTAAATTCCACTCCAGCAGGGAGAGGAGTCCTTTTGAGACTACCCTAATGATAGTAACAGTAACAATGATAATAGTAACAATTACAGAAATCTCATCACGAAGGCACCTTTGCGGACCAACGGGGGTTAATTAAATTTAAAAATGTCATGTCCAAGTGCCAATTTAAGACAAGGGTGAAGTTCCTTACATTGCAGGTTGTTATAAGTCTATACCCAACACAGTGTTGGGGCTCTAGTAGACTCTCGCTAAAAAGTTTCTTGTGTTTTGTTGTTGTGGTGGTTTTGGTGCTTTTGAATCTTTCTGAAAAGATAGCATCTTACTGTTATCAATATAATTATTATTAATGGGTGTCATTTTCTTTGTGCCCAGACTGCCGGGCTAGTGCTAGATATGCATTACCAGATTGAATTGTTACAAGGGCCCTCTGATGTCATACTGCCTCCCCCATCATTTTACAGGTGATGAAAAGGCCTCGGTGGGGTTAAATAATTTGATCCAAATATCACACAGTTAAGAAGTGGTAGAGCTGAGAATCCAAACACAAGTCCCTCTAACTTTTAAGATTTACTTTCTTAGCAACTGTCAAGGATACAATAGATTGTTGTAAACTATAGCCACCATGCTGTACGTGACATCCCAAGAACTTACTCATCTTCTAACTGGAAGTTTGTACCCTTTGACCACCTTCACTTATGTCCCCTCTCACCTGCCCCTGCCAACCACCAGTCTTCTCTCTATAAGTTTGGTATTTTTTAGATCATTCAGTATTTAGACACGCGCGCTCTCTCTCTCTCTGACTTCTTCCCCTTAGCATAAATGCCCTCGAAGTCCATCCATATTGTCACAAATGGCAGGATTTCCTTCCTTTTCAAGGTTGAATAATATTCCATTGCATGTAGAGCCATCACATTTCATTATCCATTCAGATGATAAAGGATATAATTGCATTCTCCTTACTCCTAGTTCCCCCTGTCCAGGCCCTCACAACTTCTAACCTTATGATCGGCCCCAATCCACTCTCCATTTTCCACCAGCCCAGCTCACACCTAACAATGCCAGCCTGGCCAGAAATCTGTAGTTCCACCTAAACTTTAATGTCCTTATAAGTTCCCTAGAATTCTCGGGGCACCTGGGTGGCTCAATTGGTTAAGCATCTGCCTTTGGGGGCGCCTGAGTGGCTCAGTCACTAGGCGTCTGCCTTGGGCTTAGGTCATGATCCCACGGTCCTGGGATTGAGCCCCTGCATCCTGCTCCCTGCTCAGCAGAGTCTGCTTCTCCCTCTCCCTCTGCCTCCCCCCAGCTTATGCTCTCTCTCTCTGTGTCAAATAAATAAATAAAATCTTTTTTAAAAAAACAGAGATCACAAGCAGGCAGAGAGGCAGGCAGAGAGAGAGAGTGAGAGGAGGAAGCAGGCTCCCTGCTGAGCAGAGAGCCGAATGTGGGGCTCCATCCCAGGACCCTGGGATCATGACCTGAGCCAAAGGCAGAGGCTTTAACCCACTGAGCCACCCAGGTGCCCCTAAATAAATAAAATCCTAAAGAAAAAAAAGAAGTTCCCTAGGATTCTTTTTAAAGTGCAGAGTTTGATTTAGCATGTCTGGGATGGGCCCAAGATTCTGCATTGCTGTTTCCCAAGTGGTGCCAGTGCGGGTGATTCTCAGGTGGTGCTTTGAGTAGCAACGGTCTAAATCTCAAGTCCCAACCCCACAGAACCTTCCTCATTGTTCCAGATCCTCCTTCGATACTCCTCCTCTTGCATATTGGTGGAAGTAGTGCTCAACATTGTAGTTCTTTCTTCTTATTTCATGGATTTCATTTGTTTGGTCTGCCCAACAAGATGATTAACTCCCTGAGGCCAGAGATCCAGCTTCTCTTACCTAAAAATTATTCAGGTAGAACGTCAGCTTTCTGAAGGCAAGATTTTTGTCTGGATTGTTCCGTGCTGTATCCTCAGAGCCTAGAAGAGTGTGTGGCACATAATAAGCCCTCAGGAGATATTTGTTGAATGAATGAATGATGAATGAATGAATGATTCCTTTGAATTGTTCACTGAGGTTAGTATAGTGCTAGGCTAGTAATGGGTCCACTGTATTTTTAATTGATTCTTGGCTAACCTCCTGGTCACTGCTCTTGTTGAATCTTTAAATTGTTCACTTTACTATATGTTACACTGTTAATTTTTTATGTCCTAAATTCTTTCCAGTCACTTTAATCTCCCAAGTGCCTAAGAGTGAGTTGTGTAATTTTAATAAATAAGTAAATTTACACCTATCTGAGAAGTGACTTTCCCTGACGTCCTTCTGAGCCAGACTGTGGAAGACCGAATGCTAAATTTTGAGACCTGAACTATGAGACATTTCCTTAAAAACACTGCATTTGAAATCTTAGTAAACTTTCTGACCCTTATTTAGGTCCACTGCTATTAAAGAAATTATCTGTTGTCGTAATTATACTTGATCGTGATCTTTTGAGTTGTGACATGGAGTTCCTTGTGGTTTGGTTATGCTTTTTCATATATACGTATATATTTTTCTTTTTCTTTTTTTTTTTAAAGATTTTATTTATTTATTTGAGAGAGAGACAGTGAGAGAGAGCATGAGCGAGGAGAAGGTCAGAGGGAGAAGCAGACTCCCCACGGAGCTGGGAGCCCGATGCGGGACTCGATCCCGGGACTCCAGGATCATGACCCGAGCCGAAGGCAGTCGTCCAACCAACTGAGCTACCCAGGCGTCCCCGTATATATTTTTCTTAATTTAAAGATTTTATTTATTTGAGAGAGAGAGAGAGAGAGAGAGAGAGAGAGAGAATAAGATAGAGAGCACGAGGCAGGGAAGGTCAGAGGAAGAAGCAGACCCCTTGCTGAGCAGGGAGCCCAATGCAGGTCTCAATCCCGGGACTCCAGGATCATGTTCTGAGCTGAAGGCAGTTACTCAACCAACTGAGCCACCCAGGTGCTCTATATTTCTTAATTTAAATAAAATGACAAGAAATTCATGTGTGATTTTGTTACCCCCCAACCAAAAAGGACACTTGAATGCTTTACTTCAAAATGTCAGCCCAGAGTCGAATGATACGTTACCATGTATTCCCACAACTTGATGGAAGCAGTTCCTTGAGGGGAAACACCACATCGTATGCTCTTTGGTAGCCTCATAGAATGCAAAATTGTACCTCGGAGTGGATTTGCTACCTGCTTGTCGGTCGGGACCTGAGTGGCTATGAATACTTAATAACTGTGTAAGTCAAGTAAGCTCATATACAGATTAAGCAAAGTCAGTGAAGTTAGACATTGTCTTTGAGCCCACCAAAGCTTAATAATTTAAATTTACAATCTGTGGTTTCAATTTCCTGACATGTGTCATACCCTCAATACTAAATATTTAACTTTACCCATGTTTTTAAATATTTACTGAGTGAATTGGTTCATGGCTACAGTGTAGGGAGATAGAAATGGCCAGACAAACTTTGATGTAGGCCGTGGTGAGGTAATGATGTATTAGGGCTCTGGTTCTCAACCAGGGGCAGTTTTGCCTGTTGGAGATGTTTTGGTTGTCACCAATGGGGAAGAAAGGATGCCATCGGGAGTGGGTAAGGCCCAGGGATGCTGCTACCCATACTCCAGTGGGCAAGACAGCCCTCACAACAAGAGACTGCCCAGCCCAAAATGTCAGTGGTGCCAAGCTTTGAGAAACCACGCTCTGTACTCTTTGCATTAAGGATTACTAACCAAGAAACAGACTTGGGAAATACTGTTCCCTGAGCATGTCAGTTCAGTGTGGTGGCTGGGGCAGAAATCAAAAACAAAAGCCCAAAAAACAGCCCGAAAAGCCCTCACCAAAAAAAAAAAAAAAAAAAAAAAAAAAAAAAAAAACCACTCCAAAAGATATTGGGCCCCATCAAGGGACAGTACTGGAAACAAAGCAGTTATTTTTATGTTACCTTTGTATGAAACCATAGATCATCTTCCCCCAAAGAGTGAATACTACCTGGTAAAAAGTAATATTGAACAGAGAATAACTTTAAGAAAAATTTAATGATTGACTTACAAATATTTAATCATGGGGGCGCCAGGGTGGCTCAGAGGGGTAAGCCTCTGCCTTCGGCCCAGGTCATGATCTCAGGGGTCCTGGGATCAGGCCCCACATCAGGCTTTCTGCACAACGGGGAGCCTGCTTTCCCCTCTCTCTCTCTGCCTGCCTCTCTGCTTACTTGTGATCTCTGTCAAATAAATAAATAAATAAAATCTTTAAAAAATAATAAAGTGGTAACCACGTATTTAAAAAACTATTTAATCATGGAGCAGGTTGTAGTGCACTAGGCATTACCTAGGAACCTTCAAATATATGACTTTGTTGAGGTAAATTTGACCTCTTACTCCACTTGACAAAATTTAGAGGTAGGGTTTCACATTTGGGACTTCTAACAATTTGAGCCTTACTTAAGAACTACATTGAAATGTATGATATGTGTCAATGTATGAAGCACAGGGACGAGCGGTTCAGTTATCTGAATTTCTTTCAATTATCCAAATATTGGGAATGGAAGGGAATTATTTTGGTAATTCCAGAAGCTCACCGTCCAGGGGTAGGAAGATTTGGATTCAGGCTGCTAAACTCCGTACTGATATTTGGAAGGACGATGGTCAAGGGTCCTTTTTTTTTAAATACGTAAAAACCTAAGTGATGCCTCCAGGCTCCTCTTTACTGTCTGCGGGCATCAGATTGGAAACCATGACGTAACAGTTCTTGTAGATGTTGCAGCCTCGCTGTTGTTCCAGCAAAGTGTCTGGAGAAAAGCCTAGAGAATCAGTTCTCGGTCAAGGAGCGTGAAGCCTTTGGGGGCTTGCACGGGACTCTACCACAGTATCACTTACAACAAACACTCATGTCTAGGACCCAGCCCAGCCGCATTGTCTTGCTAACTTTACTTCCTGATGCTACTGCGGGGGAATAGAGCCGCAGAGGAGGTGGGTGGAGGCAGATGCTGCTTCAGTGGTTTCCTGCTTGTAATATCTCTTTACATGTACGCGCATTCACTTGCATTTAGGTACGGAAAGAATTGAGCTCGTTACCTCTTGCCCTCACTGATGAGTTAGAGAGCCGAGGGGTAAGTGCAGCCCAGACAATGTCATTCCCATGTCGAGGTAGGAGTCAAAAGATGGAATGAGAAGAGGTTTCCTCCTGGTTCCAGTTGTGCTGGCTGCTGGAATTCTCACACAATTCCCCTGGGGATCTTTCTGGGCCTTGGACCTAAGGCAAAGGCCCTCGGAACCCAGCATGCCTTCACTCCCAGCCTCCTTGGGGGTGACAGAGACACTGCTTGCCGCACCAGTCATCCCATAATGAGAGTTTTGTGGTGCCATGGGGAACATGAAGACTGGGGAGTTTCTTAGGAGAGAGTCTTGGGGAGACTGGGCTCTTTGTAATGGAGTCAGGTAACTTCTCTGTGCACTTCAGATGCCGGTTTTAGCCACAGGAGAACCCTTCATGTGTTACCGTGAAACGACGCCGAACACCCAATCGGCGTGATCCTTTCCCCTCTGAGTTACCTTCTTAGGATGGATTGAATTGACCCCTTGTTCTTGAATTTGGAGGCTCCTCAAGAAAACAGTTCTAGTCAAAGGTGGCAGTTAAAAACAGGAAAAAAAAAAAAAAACTGGCAGTTGAGACCAAATAGGAAGTGACTATGCCATCAGCTCTCACTGAGGAAAAGGAAGTTGTCGCCAGAACCTCTAAGAAAGGCAGTTGTGTAAAATTACCACCCTTCAACTTGCTCGGTGAGGTTCTGTCACCCTGTGGTAAAAGCTCCCATAGTTTTGTTACTGCTGTTCTCAAGAGGACATGAACAGAGCCGGGGAGTAACAGGCAGCCCTTGCAGGACTATTATCAGGGAGTGCCAGAAGTTTCTGGGGGCAGAAACTCAACACTGTAGACAAGCAAAGCTTCTACCCTACTCATTGTTTCTTTCCTGTGCCGAATTGAAAGTTGAAGATTAGTAAAAAGTCAGTGGGTTATCCCATGAGGCCCACCACAGGGTCCAACTGTAGACTGTAATGGGGTTTTTGCTGAGAAATAGAAGACAGGATGTCTTTTTATGTTTGCACTTGGGCTCCAGAGCCAGCCGAGGCCACACCACCCTTCCCTTTTTCCTTTTCTTTCTCCCTGTTCTTCTCTTCCTCACATATCTCTTGAGCACAGTGCTAGGAACTGTGCTAAGTGCTGAGAATACGAAGAAATGCAAAGAGTTTGCCTTCCTGCAGGAGAACACTATAAAAAACAAGGAGCACTCAAAGTGATACTGATTATAATAACACTACATTTGAATGTTAAGGCAGTAGGCACCAGAGAGAAGTACATTTGACCTGTATAGATCCTGGAAGGCGTCACAAAAAAGGTGACATTTGAACTAAGCCTTGAAAAATGGCCAGGACAAGCCTTGGGGAGAGGGAGTAGAGAAAACCTTCCAGATAGAAAGCATAGCACAAACAAATGCCTAAGCCGGGCATCATCACTTGATGATCTAGTTAAAATCTACATATTCCGCTCTATTTGTAGAGATTGTGGTTCTGTAGATCTGAGGTGGAGAAAGGGCTTGTGTATTTTATTTCAAAACAAAACAAAACACACAAAAAGAGCAGGGGGTGGGGCTCCTGAGTGGTTCAGTAAGTTGAGTGTATAACTCTTGGTTTCAGTTCAGGTCATGATCTCATGGGTTGTGGGATGGAGCCCCACGACGATTCTGCTTGAAAGGTTCCCTCCCTCCGCCCCTCCCCCCAAAATAAATAAATAAATCTTTTTTTTTTTTAAAGATTTTATTTATTTATTTGTCAGAGAGAGAGAGGAGCGAGAGTGAGCACAGGCAGACAGAGTGGTAGGCAGAGGCAGAGGGAGAAGCAGGCTCGCGGCTGAGCAAGGAGCCTGATGTGGGACTCGATCCCAGGATGCTGTGATCATGACCTGAGCCGAAGTCAGCCGCTTAACCAGCTGAGCCACCCAGGCGTCCCTAAATAAATAAATCTTAAAAAAAAATTCCTTGGGTGATCATGATGTGTCCTCTTGGTTATGAATCACTAGCTTAGAGAAGTGACAAGCTTTCTTTGAGGACTAGCTGGTAGTTTGGTTTCACAGGCAAAAATACAGAGTTCATGAAGCATCCTAGTAATGAGGTTGGAAGGGGAAGTGAGGGGCAGACAGTGAGCCTTATGTGCCCATGCTAAAGACTTTGGACTTGATCCTGTAAGCTCCTAGGGGTACGGAGTGGTTTTAAGGAAGAGAGGAATTTGCTCCAGATTTGAATGTTCAAAAAGCAAAAACAAAACGCCCCTCTGGTTAGTACATAAAGGATAGATTCGATAGATTCGATACGCCCCTCTGGTTAGTACATAAAGGAGAGACTGGAAGCAGAGGGACCTATTAAGAGGCCATTAGGAGGCCATTGTAATAGTACAGAGGAAGGACTGAGTTATATTTATGGCTACGAGGATGAAGAGCAGGGGATAGATTCCAGAAACAATTTGGGGGTGGAATCAACAGCATTCAATTGATTGCAAGTGGCCAGGACCAGAGGGAGAGGTTTAAAAAATAAATAAATAAATAAAATGCCAGAGACATCTAGCTTAGGGAAGTGGGTAAATGTTGATTCCTGGAGCTGAGCCAGGGAATACGGGAGGAGGACCAGGTTTGGGGAAAAGATAAGGAGTTCCGTTTGGGTGCGCTGAGTTCGAAGTGCCTGTGTGATATCCAAGCGTGGATGTCCAGAAGCTGGTTAAAAATAACAAGAGGTCAGATTGCAAATATAGATTGAGAATTGCAGAGAAGAATCCTTTGTTACCTGATGGCAAGTTGTCAATAAGGGACATAAAAAATAGAAGCCAAGTTGGAATCATTCACTTCCTATTTCGAGAGTCACTTCTTGAATAATTGTCCCATGTTTTGATCCAGTGAGATGCTGCCTGTGCCAACTGACATCAGATCTGTCTGCAGAAAGCATACCATTTTCTTCAAAGCAGTGATGATTAATCTCGTCTCTATAAGATTATGCTACTAAATATTTCTGCTGTGTCCCTGCATACATAGATAGCCCTTTGAATGCATGATAATGACAGCTAAGAAAAGAGTGGAGTAAAGAACAGGAGTGACGTGAAGAGATCTGAATGCTACGTGGCCAGGTTTTCTGGGACAGTTTTCTTGCATGCAACTGTAAAACAGATTATTGTGCACCAGAGCAGTTTGTATTCGATTTCTCCTCCTACACTCTAAAGAAAATGAGGTGGGAGATGACATGCATGCCTCGTTTCATGAAGCCAAGTTAGTGTCTTCTACAGTGGAAAGAAAAACAGGAAGAATTTATTGCAATCTAAAGCGGAGATTACTGGCAAAGCCATGTTAGTTGCCTGCTGTGAAAGTGCACAGCAACTTTAGTTAATATTCCTCCAATTTTTCAGAATCATTCATACTATTCTGGTTCTTCCATTCTTTCTGTGCTATTGACCTTTTGTGAAACTTCACACATCCCTGTAGTTTACCATATGTGAAGGTAAGCATTCAAGTGGCTAAATGCCAACTTGAAATTAACATAGATAAATCATGCTTTTCATATAAATTGGGAAAATAGGGGTAGACATTTACAATCTGAAATCATGAAAGCAGATACAAATAGATTGTGTTCTAAATGTTTTGTACAATGCATTTTATTATGTGTTTGGGTTTTTCTCAGGTGTTACAAGAAACTGAAACATACCAGCTCTTAAATTTTAATGTTACTTTCGCATCTGACAATATACAGATTCCTGCAATGCAAATACAGAGAACTGGGTGCTTAGTATGTTGTGAAGGATGGATTTAATTCATGAAATATATACTAAAAAAAGATACTTTCTTATTTTTTTTCCAGACTCTCAAAGCATAAAAAGGTTATTGCTGTTTGGAAAGGTCATTTATATGAACAATAACAGAAGAAACGGTGTCTTGGTTGTAAAATGCTGAGTTATTGAATAGGTTTCCCAGTAAAAAAGTAAGGTATTCGATGTGAGTATGCATAACAATACACTTCAGTATTGCTCTTCCACTCTGGTTCTGCACCTAGTAAATGAGATATAAAGTTATTCTTTCATTGTCCTTTTTAAAGCAGGAGCCCAAGCCCAACTTGTATTAAGACTTGTATTACCTAGTAATACAACTTGTATTACCTAGAAAATTAGGTAATTATAAGAGCTATCATTCATGTAGTGCTTGCTCTGTGTCAGGCATGGTTCCAATTTACATATATTTCCATGTCATTCTCACAACGCCATGGGCTTGTTACTACGATTGTAACATCATTCCCATTTTATAGTGACAAAACTGAGGCACAGAGAGATGAAGTAACTCATCCAAGGTAGGAGTGCCAGATAAAATACAGGTTGCCCAGTCAAACTTGAATTTAATTTTATTTTATTTAAAAGATTTTATTTATTTATTGAAGAGGGAGAACAAGCAGGGGGAGCCGCAGAGGGAGAGGGAGAAGCAGGCTCCCTGCTGAGCAGGGAGCCCAGTGCGGGGCTTGATCCCTCGATCCTGGGATCATGACCTGAGCCCAAGGCAGATGCCCGACCAACTGAGCCACCCAGGCTCCCCCTAAACTTGAATTTTAGATAAGTAATGAATAATCCTGCATGAGACGTACTTATACTGAAAAACATCATTTATCTAAAATTCAAATTTAACTGGACATCCCACATTTTTACTTGCTCAATCTGACAACTCTTCAGGCCAAGGTCATATAGTTCTTAACGGGTAGAGCTGGAATTTGAACCAAGGGACTATGACATCAGAATTTCTGCTTTTAACCACTATGCTTCTACTGATTATAAGAAATGGGGGGTAGAGAGCTTCATTTTCTCTATGTGGAATATTGAAAAAAAATCATGGCCGATGAATATATCATGGGCGAGATCACAGGTCTACAAGTTTGAATTTCTTTTCATTTACTCTGATTGTTGATATCATTTGGGCACAGCATTTTTAATGGGAATTTTTGTTCTAAACTTGGTAAGATCTATAACATTTTGAATGAATTTTTCCTTCCATGCTCTCCAGTAGGAGAGGTTTAAAAAAAAGTGTGCTTCACTACAACGAATGGAATTAACTGATAGGTACTGTTGTTCAAAACCCATTTTTCTTCCTTCACAAAGCAGTTTTATGTTGTTTTTAAAGAGTAAGGGCTTTCTAAAAGAGAAATATAGGATAATTTACTCACACCATTTTCTTCTTTTCTTTTTTGAAATTTTATTTATTTATGAGAGAGAGATTGAGAGAGAGAGAAAGAGAGAGAGAGAGCATGTGCACGCAGGCAAGCAGGAGGAGCTGCTGGCAGAGGCAGAGAGAGAAGCAAGCTCCCTGCTGAGCAAGGGGCCAGATGTGGGATCTACCAAGCTGGGAGGGATCATGACCTGAGCCAAAGGTGGATGCTTAACCAACTGAGCCACCTAGGTGTCCCACCATTTTCTTCCTACTTTGAAATATTTACTCTACACCAGAGTAAGTGGCATCTACTTTTTGAAAAGCAGTACAATTTAATGGGGGAAAAATAAACATGGGCTTTGGAGCACAGACCTTATTAACTTTGTGAACTTGATGTCTGAGCCTCCTTTTCTTCATCTGCAAAATGGGAGTTATTAATCCTTCTTTCGAATGCTGACAGGATTAAATGAGATGATGAACATAAACTGCTTTACAGAACTGACGGTCCATGAATAGTGGTACTTCTGCTCCCCTGTCCATTTGCCTCTTCCACCAGAGCCTCCACGGTGCTCAGCAACCCCCATGAAGCTTTGAAAATCTGATGCTTATGTACAAAAGTGTCTTCACTCACTCAGAAGTTACGTAGCAATCAGTGGTTGAGTCAGCTGGAATTCAGTGCCTAAAAGGTTTTCTTTCATTCCATGGTGTTTTTTTTTTTTTTGAACCCCTAAAATGTTTAGGTTCTAACAAAAAATTACAGTGTGGTTTTTTAAAGATTTTATTTATTTATTTAAAGAGACCCAGAGAGACAGAGAGAGACCAAGAACACAAGCTGGGGGAGGGGCAGAGGGAGTTGGAGATCATCTCAAGCCAACTCCAGTGCCCAGTGAGGGTCTCCATTCCAAAACCAAGAGATCCTGACCTGAGCCAAGATCAAGAGACTGTCGCCCAACCGACTGAGCCACCCAGCCGCCCCTGTAGTGTGATTTCTGCCCTTAGAGATTAATTGCAAGGATTTTTAGGGTGTTTATTTTCCTTTAATGATGAGAATATTCTTCGAGTTTCAGGTTAGGGTTTATATACTTTAGTCTCATGGGGAAATTCACCATGGACATCTCTGATGGACACAGAGGGGCATAAAAAGAGATGGCAAGGGCAGGGAAATTATGTCATCAATGCATTTTCCTGTATATACATGCGTGCATGTGTATATGCATTGGAGCAAGGGGGTGATATATAATGAGGGGAAAATACAAAAATAAGTGCAGTTAGGGTCAAATACAAAGTCACCATCAGGAAGCCACTAACATTGCTGCTAAAAACAATCAGTTCTGCAAGGTGGTAGAGAGAGAGTGTGCTTATTAAGAGCAGGGACTGTGGAGGTGTGCCTGGATGGTGCAGTCAGTTAAGCCGCGGACTCTCCGTTTTGGCTCCAGTTGTGAGATCGAGCCCCGGCTGTGATCGAACCCCAAACATATTAGTGTGAGCCAAAGTAAGAATTTTTACTCAAATTGTTAAGAGACCAAGAAATGGAAAATGCATTTGGCAGAAGTTTTTTAGGCCTCAGTTTCCTCATTGTAAAAGGGAGAGAATTGGGCCATCTGTAAGGTTCTTTCCAGTACTGACATTTCATGATTATATAAAAAAAATTATTAAAAAGCAAAATCTGGAACTCTCTGAACAATTATTTTATAGCCAAATAATAAATCTAAAGTCAAAGTCAAACATGACCTTTCAGAAAGAAGGCAGCAGGGTTTCTGTGAGGGGAAAATCATGTCTGACTAATCTATTAGCACTCCTCAAGAGAGTAAATAACATATGGATGAGGAGGAACCAGGGGATAGAATTTACACAGACTTAAAAAAAAAAAAAACAACCCTTGACAAGCTTCCTTACTGTTGACTTTTTTGTTGTTAAATGAGTCCCTGTGGGATCCGGGGAAACATTTTGTCATGGAAGGCAAGCGAACTCACAGAACGAAATGGAGGGTAAGAGGGGCGCCTGGGTGGCTCAGTTGGCTAAGCCTCTGCCTTCAGCTCAGGTCATGATCTCAGGGTTCTGGGATTGAGTCCCGAGTCAGGGTCCCCGCTTAGCAGGGAACATGCGTCTCCCTCTGCCTGCCACTCCCCCTGCTTGTGCTCATGCTCGTGTTCCCTCCCTTCAAAAAGAAAAAGAAAAGAAACGGAGGGTAAGAAGAATGGCTGCTTCTGTGGATGGAGAAGTGTCAGCATTAAGACTCCTATGGTCCCAGATTTATTTAAGTGTTACAGGTGGTATAAAATAAGGTGTACACAGTGGTATTTCTGTGTTTGTAGCTGGCACTAAGCTCTTTTCAGTAGTGAAATGCCAAGCTGATGTAGCATAAATGGCAAGAAAGTCTCAGAATTGGGAGAGTCGGGGGATGCCTGGGTGGCTCGGTGGGTTAAGCCTCTGCCTTTGGCTCAGGTTGTGGTCTCCGGGTCCTGGGATCAAGCCCTGCATCAGGCTCTCTGCTCAGCGGGGGGTTTGCTTCCCCCCCCCCACACACCCCCGCCTCCTGCTGCCTCTCTGCCTACTTGTGATCTCTGTCAAATAAATAAAATCCTTTTTTTTAAAAAAAAAGGATTGGGGGACTGGGAAAAAATGAACAATTATCTCAGCAAGGTAAAGCATCTAGGGAAAAAAAAAAGAAACCCTAACTGCATCATACAAATGATAAGATTGTTGTCATTTTTAGCTCACTGCACCATTTTGGCCAGAAAGGTCAACAAAATTCTGTGCGTCCGTAGAAAACAGATTAGAAACAGAATGATATATTATCCTGTTTTTGAAAAAAAAAAAAATTAAGAACCTGGGGCAGGAACACAATGTTTAATTCAAGAAAGGCAAAACAGAATCCGAGATGGTATAGAGGTGGGCAGGCAGGACAATGGAATGAAAGTATTAGGAGTTTTTAACCCCAAAAATTAAAGATTTGAGGCAATGGCCAAAGTCCATACTAATATTGGCACTACGAATAATAACTGCTTATTTAGTGCTTCCTCTGTGACTTGACATGTCCTGGATCATTCAGCACCTATTACCCCTATGAGACGAGCCCCCCTATTATCCACACTATAAAAGCATCATGAAGAATATGTACAGAGTAAATAATGATCAAAGCTGTTTACTGGCTAGAACTCTAAAGAACCAAGTTCGAGACTAACAAAAGTGAGTCTACATGGGGTGGGCAGTAAAACCTAGGGAACTCAACACCTCAAGCAACAAGTTGAGGTGAAACACATTCAGGAAGGATTTAGGCTATATTTGTAGAAGATAAAACCATGATAGCTTACTAAGAGAATCTTGTGAAATGTCTTTAACCTTTGAGGTTGTCATTAAGGAGGCCAACCACACCCTTTCCACTCATACTGCCAACATGTCTCTGAGTCCTCCTATAAAAATTTGGGGCTGGATAGACCAAAAATTTGGTCAAGTGTGGCTTTTCTTTTTTAATTATGGAGGAATAGCATGTAAATTCCTTGTGGCTATTTCAAAATGGTTGTACTTTATCCTATGCTTGAGGCTGTTGTTTTCATTGATAGCCTAATGTGCACGGAATCTTACTGAAAGCAAAGCTTTCCCATGTAGAAATGGAATCTAAAAAACAATTACTTGCAGAAGAATAATTTGCTGCAAAGAGGGTAGGTGGAGAGTTTTCCTTTAACACCATTCTCTGGCCAGCATTCATCTGGGGGCATTTCATGCCCATATTTCTTTAAGAAATTCCATTTCAGAGAAAATAGATTTCACATAAGGAAAAATAGCTTATAAGAGTATCCCTGTATAATAACCCTCCCATAAGGGCGCTTGGTTGGCTCCGTCAGAGGAGTGGGCAACTCTTGATCTCGGGGTTGGGAGTTCAAGCCCAATGTTGGGTGTAGAGATTACTTAGGAGCAACAATAACAACCCCTTCCATGAAAACTACACAGTATCTTCTCTGTCACATCAGTGCTCAAAAATCCCAAGGATGGAGCCATCCAGGGTTGCTCGGGGCTGCTTCTGTCTTCATGGTGTAACATGGTTAGTTTCCATAAAATGTACCCCTGTCCTCCTCTGGCTTGGTGACCTCTGCCTTACTGAAATACTGTATGTGCTATAGGCACACCATGAAAAAGAAATGGGGAAGAGAAGGAAGCCTAAGTGTGAACATCTAGTTCACAGGGAACTCGCCTTACCTGTGGGAAGGATGTATGAAAAGAAAAAAGAAAACTGGAAAGCTGAGAAATAGAAAAAGGGTGAAAGGACAGATGAAACGATAGGATTGTTCTGAAGTCCATGGAAATCTTTTAAAAAGTGAGAGAGGACAAAATGTGGATTTCAGCGCTAATATGGATAATCGGGCCATTAGCCAAATGATGAAGGTGTGTAATCCTTTGAGCTCATCTACTTCTCATGGAAGAGTCTCTGCTCTCTGTCCACTCCCCTGACCCTGACTCTGTGTCCCTGACTGTCCAAAGCCCATTTTGGCAGCTAGTGGCTGAGCCAGTACTCCCCCAGGCTGTGCCCTGGTTCTGGGCTTTTCTCATCTCTCTGGATCCAAATGTATCTATGTTTTGCCCATTTCGTTGCCCTGCTGGAGAACCTCCTCATCTTAATAGAGACTACTTACTAAACATGGCTCTCTACGTCTAAGTGCAAGTAGAGAAAGGGATTCGGGGAGCAGAGACCTCCTCACCCACTCAGATAACAGGTGGAAAGTCTCCGAGGTAAACCACTCTGACCATAGGTTGCCTCATCTGTAGAGAGGAGATAATTAGGCCTTTTGTTTCTGTTACAGTTGACAACACTTTCATATACATTTACCTCTGGGATCTTCACGGCCACCCTCTGAGGTAAGGACTAGTTCTCCATTTGACAGACAAGGGAACTGAAGCTCAGTGAGGTTAAGTGACTTGTCCTGGGATGGTATGTGAAAGGGCCCAGGCACGAGGAGAAGACTCAGCTGGCCAAGAGAGTGAGATGACACAGGATTACAGAAGCTGCCTAGGCAGCGGTGCCTGGCGCAGGAGGCATGCGGCTGTGTGGAGGCAGTTTGATACCAAGGTTATTCGGATGGGATTTGGAGTCACACACACCTGGGTAGGAATCCTGTCCCTGTCCCTTGTGACCTGGCATCTCTTTGACAGCTCCCTTCTCTGGCTCTATGTTTCCTCATTTGGAAGATGCAGATAAGAGCCTTGTGAGGGTTACATGCAACACCGAGTGTAATGCACTCAGGACAGGGCAGAGCACATGAGCAACAGGCAAAAGATGTGGAAGCTCCTGGAATGATGGTTAGTGGTAGTAATACTTGGCACACATGCCGGCCCAGAACATGGAGTCCACTGGCCCAAACGTGGAGTTAGCTACTAGAGACCAGGCCATTGGCAAACAGAACCAAACATGGCTGACGCAAGGAGAGAAAGAGGAGGCTTGGTGCTCTGCAGGGGCCACTGGTCAAGGCTACTTAGAGTGAGGTTGTGGTTTCCTTAGAATAGTGGTTCTCAAACTTGAGCCTGGGTTAGAATCACCTGAAGGCTTTCTTCAATGACAGACAGCTAGGCCTCCCTCTCAGAGTTGCTGATTTAGAAGATCTGGGATGGGGCCTGAGAATTTGCATTTCTATTGAGTCCCTTGGTTGCTGATAGACCTCGGGAGCCCACTTGGAGAATCACTGTCTTAAAGAATCCTTTCCCATTCTAGGCATCAGAGTTTTCCCTTGCTTTCATCTCTTCTCTCCTCAGTAAAAATCCACTTGAAAAATGCCTCCCCTGTTCTGGCAGAAGAAAGGGAATTGCCCATTAGTGGTCCAGGAGGGCTAGTGTAGAGGACCACTGGAAAGCAGGGATCACCAGGTGTCAGTGGTGGCCCCGGCGCAAGGCTGGGGACAGCCTTAGACTAGAACAAAGGTCAAAACTCGGATGGGTTTTACAGAGCCTTTCCCAGCTTGATTTTTCCCTCATAAGCTTTTTCTTACGTAAGCTTTTTATCCCTTTTATAACTACTACCATCTTTGGGCTGCTGGGGGGGCGGTAGGGGAAGGATTCACTATAGTTTCTTCTTGCGCTTTTCCTACTTCCTTGTTTTACTCTTTGTCAACCGCAAGGCCAGTATGAAATTCTTGTAGAGCCTAAAGCAGCGTGCACAGATGATGGAAGCCTGAGCGAAAAGTTTAACAAAATTAGACATCTCTCTTAAAGCAAAATATGTGCTCTGTGCTCTGTATCGTGTTACAGCAAATTCGAAAAAAATCAAGGGCTGGATTCCAAGTCACTGCCTGGCAGTTGTCAGGAACTAAGCCTCCGCTACCTGTTAAACACAGTTAATGAAGCAGTCTGTGTTTACAGATTAGAGGATTTGTCTTTGAAAATAGTAACCCAATAGAATAAGAAAGATGGATAGCCTTGTATTTAGATTTAGGGATTAGAAATCATCTGTCCCATGAATTCCAAGGGAGCCAAAGAGCTCGTGGCTTCACTTACCGAGAATGTCTATTTCTAGTGCAAATTTTCAGAAACTGACATGCAAATAGGAAACATTGCTGTAATTATAAGAATGCAAGTTTCTTTAGCTCTTGAGGCAGAGATACTTGAGATTAGGGATTCCATATACTGTGTCCAGGCCTGTTTAGTGCCTTTAAGCTATCAGGTATTTGCCTGTACCAACCTGCCCACATTACATGAAAACAGGCCTCCCTCATTCTTTCAGAATTCATGGCTTCTGTCCTGAACCATTCACCCCAGCTTATCTCACACTCATTCCTAACCCTTCCTCAGTCTGTTCTCCTTTCTGACCTCATGACTCATTTTTCCTCTTACCACTTTGCCTCGCCCTAGGACCTGGCACTTGCTGTTACTTCTTCGACTTGAGCCTTTTGCAGAGTCCTCTTTGGCCAAGAATCAGATTCTCCACTTGGCTAGATTGTGGGGGACAGCCATGGATGAGTGCCCTGAACTGGGACCAGCCCACTTCCTGGGACTTCTACACAGGCACCCGTGGAAGGTACCGCTGCCCAGTGGACTGAGTCCTGGAAGCAGAACTCAGACTTGAGAGATTTGTGGCTCCTTGATAATGGTCTCAGAAGGAACAGAAAACAAATGGAAAGGAAGGAATTTGATTGCCCAACCAGTATCTACCAAGGAGCCAACTGAATTTCTGTATCGCCTAAAGTAAATGAGGAAGAAAAGTGATGGTTTGTAGCCTCTACTCTTTAGTAGTTCTTGCTTCTCAGATGTGAAGGATTATTACTTATTTTCCTCTCTCCTTCATACCCACCTGCCTGCAGCAGCCCACCCGTCAGTTGGTGGCCAAGACTCATTAAGTCTACCCTCCGTAATGTCTCTTGACTTCATCATCTCTTGCCTGAGCTGTTTGCAATAGTGTCCTAATAATTGGTCTCCCTGCGGCCAGTGTCTCTCCCTGTCCTGCTTTTCCATGCTTCTTACCCTCTGCCTGTCCATTCTTCACACCTCTGCCAAAGTAATCTTTCTAAAACACAGATGTGTTCATGTTACTCCTCCTCTTAATACTTTTCATTCCCATGTATGTATCAGATTGTTATTATATATATATAATATATATATACTTATATATATGATTCTTGTTGTTATATATATGATTATTATATATATGATATATGATATGTTTTCTGGAAAATAGACTCTGATAATTATGACAATAGTATTGATCTACTATATCTATATTGTGTTTTCACCGCTATTCTATAATTATAAGATATTAATCCTGTGACTCAGCTATTATTTTATCTCTATTTGTGAAGAGAGTCTAACTTCTATGTATAGTGAATGGTACATAGTGTGTGTCAGATATTTACAAATTATGTATTGCATCTATTTGGCAAAGTGTTTAGTTTAGGTCCTCCAGAAAAAAGTCAAACTTTCAGTTCCAGAGAATGATCTTGTTAAATCTTATTCGGATGCTGGCAAATCTCAGTTGTTTAGAGCATGTAATTACTGAGGTCAAAGTTGGTGGTTCAATTCCCATTTGTTTAAGTTAGCCTCATTCGGTTTCATGGACGTAGTTTGTAACCCTAACCTCAGCTAGCTATTTCACAATTGCAGGTCCCAGTGGAACATGGGTAACAGAATATGGATAAATCTATGCCACGACTCCATCCCTGTTTCTTGAAAACTCAAATATAATGCTGACTCCCTAGTGTTATATAGAGTTTTGTGTATTCGGTTACACAAAGAAGTTTTAGTAATAATCATCTAGACAAAGAGACAAAATGATTCTCCAGAATGGTACTTCAAGGACCCCAAAGAATGCTTAGCAAATATCTCATTCCGATAGTAGTTTCCTAATTATACAATCCCTGTCCAATAATGCTAATGCCACCTCTAATGATGACTTGGGTAATAATTTTTAACATAACTCCAGATAAATCCTGTAGTAATCCTACGTATGATTTTCCCCATTTTTCTCTTGAATGAATAACAAAACAGTGTGCAGTTTCTACTAGCTTTCTCATTCAGAGATGTGGTGAGCACCAGACAGCCTGTGTATAGATGGCATTACTAACAGGTAGCACTGAGAAGACCCTGACTTGAAATTTTCAGGTCCCCTCTTACTGACTCTGGGTTCAGGCAAGATTCTATTGTGAAAATGCAGATGTCAAGAAATGTTAGCTATTACTATATAAATAAAAATCTAAAGTTGTATTTTATCCTCAACTATATATACTGTATTCTTAGTGGACCAGTGCTTCCATGGATTCAGATTTATTCCACCCCAACATAAAAACTCTAGCAAATTTCTTTGATGCTAGAAAGAAATAAACCTGAAATAACATGAGAAATAAGCCCAACAAAAACAAAAGGTCAGCAAGGGTCCCTGTGTTCCAGCAGAGACCCAAAAGCCACACTTTGGAAAGATGAGGTTTAATCAAATGTGCAAAGTTGACAACTGAATTAGTACCAGGAGAACTCAGAGTAGTGTAGAAGGTCAGCAGGTGAAACAGAGCTAGAGGTAGAAGCACACATTACCTATTCACAGAGAAGCTGTGTGTGTGATCTCTGGTCAGCCTGTACAAATAAGATGTGGTTTCCTTTGCAAAAACCATTTAGAGGAAGGCAATGAAAGTGCAACCTCTTTTCAAGATAGGAGTTTAGGGGCAAGACATCACTGGTGACCTACTCAAAGGTCATGTTTATTATTATGCATGTAGACTTTTAATTGATAGTTCAGAGAAAATAACATTTGTGTTTGTGTCCTCCTGGGGCCTGAGGACATTCTTCTTGTTCAGAATCCGCTGATTAGCTGGTATAAACAAATCTCAAATCACCAAGTTACAACTGTTGCTTTTTAAGGACATATACAATGAGTTCTTACCTATGTGACTAAAAGCAGGCCAAAGCACTAGGTTTGATGGAATGTTAAAAGTATGGCTGTTAACTGTCACCCGCACAATAACCCCTGACAGCCATTTCCTGCTTGACAGCATAGGGGAGAGCGCTGGGGAGTGTGGGTGATTGACTTGTCATCTTGACCCGTCATTAGGACTTGAATAAGCCCTTCTGCGTACCTATCCTGCACAAGCAACATTTTCTTTAATTACGAGAGACACAGTGTCAGTAACTTGTTCTAAGGAAAAAGGTCAGAGTTGGTTCTGTTAGATTCAAGAAGTGAGTTTTCACGTCAGTGAGATAACAATTAACATTTGTATGTAGCTCCTTCCAGCATGTAAAGCACATTTTCCCGCATGATTTCATTTAACTACTACAACAGATCTGTGATGTAAATCATAGCTATTTTTCGCTTCTCCTGTGAGGAAACCGAGTTTGCAGGGAGAGAAGCCTTGCCCTGGACTTCACAGCTAAGTGACGAACATTCCAGCATTGACTCCCAATTCTGGGCTCTTGACTTCACAGCTAATCTCGATGAACGCTATCCCTATCTGCCAAGGTTCCCCATTTGACCTCCTTCAGTCTCCTTCTTCTACTAGTCATAAGAAGCCGTTAATTTTACCGCCATGATAATTCTCAAATCTGTCCCCTATTGAGCTTCCTGTCCCCACTTCCATGGTCCTAGCCTAAGGCATCATTGTTACTCACTTGGGCAATTGTAGTCGTCTCCTAACTGGTCTGCTTTGGATAGTCTGATCTGTCCCACCTGCAGCTGCGAAAGTGGGCTATTTAACCATGCAGATCTGGCCACAACACTCACGTGATTATAAACCCGTCAAGAGCTCCTCAGCTCCTTCAGAATGAGATCCTTATTCCTTAGCATGGCCGTGCCTCCTGTCTTCCCTCTTCTCCTTCTTATACACGACGGTATGCTCTGGTTGTAACCAGCTCTCTTCTCCTCCTTGAACCTCTCAGGACCGATCTTGTTTCTGTGCTTTTCATTCCATTGGAAAAATTTCTTTCTCCTGTTGTCCGCCTTACTGTGTAGGCGCAGCCTTGAACAAATGTCTTCGATGGTGTGGTCTAACCCTGAAGTAGTGCTCCCATTCGTCTTCATTTAAACTCTTGTTATGGCATTTAACAAGTTTGGCTGTAATTAGTGGTTTACGTGTCCATCTGATCTGCAATAAGAGCCAAAGACTTGTCTGATGAAAGGTATATCCAGTCTTTCTGCCTACAACAACATTTGGAACATAGTAGGGAGTAAAAGCTGTTTATTGTGTGAAACTCCTAAGCAATGATTCATTATATGCCATATGCCCAACTCTGTGACACGTAGGGAGGTACTAGGTCCAAGCCTTAACTGAAAAGAGAATTACGCGATTCATTTTGCTAAGGAGCAACAGACGACATTTTATAATTGAGATATTGTGTGGTACCGACTGAAAGTCTATAGCAGTTCAGGAGAAGATTGGAAACTAGGGAGACACCTTTTTCCTTTAGAAACCGATGATTACTTACAAAGGGCCAACAGCAACTGAATATTTGCCATCTGGCAACTGTCACAGTACTCATTGTAAATCAGATTTAATAAAACCAAGTCCTTTGAAAAGTGAAGGTGTTTTCTGTTATTTAGGGAGAAATATCATCCCCCAGGAGACAGACTCAAGGAAAGTACTTAGAAACTGAAACTAAATTCCTCCAAGTGTCAGGAGGCAGAATTCTACCTGGCTGGGATGTCACATGGTTGGAATACCTTCTTGAAGGGAATTCATATCCATTATTTTCATCGAGGAGAAGAAAGCACACTTGCTTTTCATTTAACCCATCAAAGTTTGAATAAATCAAGGTGGACATTTGGCGCTGCCCACTGGCCTGCTTTTCCCAGGTCAGCACTGCCAAGTCTCCCCTTACACTTAAACAGAATGTGATGCCAGTGGTCTTCCTGCTTAGGGCGTAGACTCTCTGGAATACCAGAGCACAACCTGTAGAAATGTGCCCTTCCACTCTCCGCTGGCTGACTGGGAAGCTGCGTGTCTTCCCACAGAAGTGATTTTGAACTGCCACCCAATCACCACTCCGGAGAGCTGGAAGTAGTTGTTTTCATTTAAAAGTGTGGGACCGGGCGCCTGGGTGGCTCAGTCGGCTAAGGCCACTGTCTTTGGTTCAGGTCATGATCCTGGAGTCCCAGGATCGAGTCCCACGTCGGGCTCCCAGCTCTATGGGGAGTCTGCTTCTCCCTCTGACCTTCTCCTCGCTCATGTTCTCTCTCACTCCCTCTCTCACTTTCAAATAAATAAATACAATCTTTAAAAAAAAAAAAAAAAGTGTGGGACCTTAAGTATTTTCCCAGTAAAGTTGAAGTAAATCCGAATTGTCTTTAAAACATGGATGTGCTGTGGGGGATGCTAGGTGGTGAATGTCATTCAAGAAAACTGGATCAACAAATCTTTACTGAGGATTGGCTCTACGTAAAGCCCTGTGCTTATCGTGGTGTGGGACATGCAGAACCATAAGCCATGGTCCTTGCCCTTAAACTGTTTAATTCGGTGGCAGAGGGGTCCCTTTGCCTGGATCAGGGATGGGAAGAAAAAGTGAAGTTGACCCTCAGTTGGCATGTAACAAAGAATTAACAGGCATTTTCAGAAAACAAAAAGAGCAGACAAGCTATGATAGGAAAATGTAGGCTGGGGGACAGGGACTGGCTTAAGAGTTAAGAAAAGAGAAAAGGAAGATCCAAAGCCAGGGATTCTAGATGCACGGTAGTGGGTAATGCCAGGCAGAACCTCCTAAGACAGTGAAGGTCATAGGAAAGTTGGTGGCGAGAGCGAGGCCTATGTCATGGGCTGGGGAAGGGAGGTAAAAAGAAGCATCATTCATTGAACAGAATAGTCAGAATGTACCAGTTGTGTTGGTAATGAGGATGCAGGCTGCATACACAGAAATGGGTTCTTCCAGAAGCAAATGGGTTCCATCTAGGGTTCAAGCAAAAAAAGAACCTTACTCCTCTAGAAACCAGAATGACAACCAAAAATAATAGATCCACTCTGGACTGGAGGGTGAAAGTAAAGCGAACTTGGAATTTCTTGACACAGAGAGAGGACTTCGTTATAAGCTTAAATTACTTGTTGTGTTGGTCCTCAGAGGATAAGGTGGAAGGAGAGGAATGGTGCTGGAAACTCTGGACAGTCTGGTGAGAATGGGGAACCTATGACTCTGAATAAAGAAATCTCTAGCCTCATCACGCACCGTGTCTTAATAACCTGAGATATGTCCAGACGGGGTAACTAACTGCCTCAGGGTCTGAAATGTCCACCGTGAGATTCTATCTTTCATGGCCTTGTGGAAACATGTGCATTAATTGAACTAAGATATCCCTATCTGGGAGGAGTAACACCTTATCCGATTTGTTACTTTTGTCTCCATTTATTTAACAAATATTGAGGGCCGGGTGCAAAGGTAGTGGATGCAGATGTGTGTCAAACCTAACTCTGAATCCCTTGCCTGGGGCCTTACATGACAATGGCATAGGAACATCGGAACATAGGAACATCGGTCTTATGGGAGGTGTAGGTGTAATGAGGTTACAACGTGGGGGAGGGGGTTTGTAGGAGCCTAGGAAAAGCTGAGCCTGGAGCTCTGTGAGGAATGACAACCTAAACTAAGGAGGTAGGAAGAGGCTGCTAGCAAGAGAAGGGCTAGCACAAGAGGGTGGCCAGCTCCATGGATTGGCAGACCGATAACAAAGCCTGTGAGGAAGAGAGAGGAAGAAGCCAAAACTAGAGCAAACTTGAGTTTTCTGAGTCTAAGTTTATGAATGAAACAATGTCGTTTCAGTGCCTCTAGGGTGTGTGTGTGTGTGTGTGTGTGTGTGACAGAGGCAGAGACAGAGTGAAGCAGGCAAAGAGGGACAGAGGGAGGGAGAGAAAGAGCGAGAAAGAGCTGGAGAGCAAGAGTTAGCAACTAGATCAGTGAGGCTAAATTGAACTTTAAAAAAGAGGAAGTGAGGAAAGTTTGTTTGTGAGCTCTGGTGGCAGGAAATCCTGTGACTAACCTTATTTCACACATCTCAGATTATTCAAAAGGATCTTAACTTTCTTAAGAACAGTAACTTAAAATGGAAGGGGTTGTCTCAGAGGCACACACACGCCTGAGAAGAGCTCACACCCTTGCTAAATCAACTAATCCAATTTGGGTTGCCCTTTACTGTGTTAGGGAGCATGACCCCCTGGTATTTCCAATCAATAGAGTAAATAGCATTAACAAATGGATTCAACTCTGGGGGTTGGGGGGGGGAATGCGGACAGTTTGGAAACAAAACCAATGGGTGATCCTGTTTTTCCTGGCAGAAATGTTTTCATAGAGCTGAAAGCAATCATTACATGAGTGTTCTAATAATTTTAAATAGCCTGGGTGGAACTATGGAGGTGGCGAGGACTGGCAGGGGCCTGAAGAGCTGGTGCGGAGGGGACTGGATGGGGGTCAGGGTCGGGCGATTACAGAGCAGCGCACGCCCAGGCAAGTAGGGACCTGTGTTCTGGGGGCCGCACGGTAATGGGAAGGAGCCCCTGTGCTGGGCGAGGCTGGTCTATTAGCAGGGACAGTTAGGGTTCCAACCACCTGGAGCTTTCATTTCCAGCTGAGGGTGAAGTGTGGCAAGAAGTGGGGAGCGGCTCAGACTTCTCTTTTGTAACCGCGCGTGGAAATGTATCTCAGGCAAACACAGCAGTGCTTTGCTTTTCTGTTATTCCAGAAGTGTATCCAAAGCACGCTCAGTTGTCTAAAGGCAATAAAGGAACAAAGCTGGGGAGTTCTTTATGATGTATGCTGAGGGCTGGCACAGTTCGGGCCAAGTGACTGGATTTCCTAAATGGCCAGGGAGACCCTCGTTAACATCCCATGACTGCTCTCCTTGATGGGGTCCACAGGACTCTGAGCCTAGTCTCCCTTTCAGATAAAATCCTCTATCTAAAGGTGCACGAATCATGTCAATACTCATCTTGGCGCCTCCCGTCCGGGCCATGCATCTCTGTGGGGGTGTGCTGCGGGGCTACGTGTCTCGACAGGCAGCGGAGCCATAGAAAAGGCCAGAATCCCATTTACAGGCCTGACTTGCCATTTCACTCCTGGACTGATGAGGGCAGGTTTCTTTCTGTGCTGTCTGAAATCGTTTGGGGGAACCTGCTGTGTTCAAAGAACTCAAACAAAAGGCAGGACGAGTAAATAAGTCAGATATTTGCAGGCGCAGGCTGGAAACCGGGCCTCCTGTGGACACACACACACACACTGGTGGTGATTTTCCGGGCTCTTATCAGGCTCACGCTGGCCAACCACCAGATCTGAGGGGCCAGGTCAAGGTTGGAGACCCCAGTAGGCTGAAGTAAGTACTCCCAGCTGGTCTGGAGAGCTGGGACTGGAGACCGGGGCTGGAATTACATCTGTACCTGGTTCAGGGAAGGTTCAGGAATCTGAGACAAGATCCAGCAGAAGCCAAGACATGGGGGAGGGGCTATGTCAGGCCAAGGGGAATTCTGTGAACGAAGGCAAAGAGCAGGAAGGCTCAGAGCACTTCTGAGGAAGAGGGGGGTGTATTGTTAGCACCCAGGAACACGGGGGGACATAGAAGCCCGAGGACATGGGAATCAAGCCTCAAGACCTGGGAGAAAACTGAAAACTGTCCAGTACCGGTGAGGTGCGTTCAAGGAAAGAGCTTCTCATTCTTGACCTCAGAAACGGGAAAGCAGTTACCTCAAATCCTGGTGATCAGGTTGACTGGACTTGCAATCTGAGCTGAGGGCCTTGGGACTCAATTAAATGCATTTATCAAAAGCCTACTATGTGCAAAGCACCCTGCTCGGTTCTGAATCAGGAATGTGACGATTAGGAACACCAAAGCCATATCAAGAGTGTAAACCATACCAGATTTGGTTCTGTCAAAAAGCCAAGTGTATGGAATCTCCAGGCCGGATTGGACATATGATGTGCTATAGATTTGTTATTATAGATTCATTATGAATATGGCAACTATAATTTACAAATCCCAGGTTGGATACATGATCCAACTAAGGATTTTTTTTTCTCATGACTAAATTTATTTACATAGTTATTATAAGCTATTCTAAGATTCAGACATTAAATCACATTCAGTTCTACGTTTTATAACTGATCTTTATTGAAAATAATAAACACACATGAAGAGAACTATACTAATGAAAATGTACATGAGTGAGAAGCAAAGAAGTAAATTAGAATATGCAGGGGTGCCTGGGTGGCTCAGTGAGTTAAGCGGCTGCCTTCGGCTCAGGTCATGATCTCAGGGTCCTGGGATCGAGGCCAGCATCGGGCTCTCTGCTCAGTGGGGAGCCTGCTTCCCTGCCCTCTCTCTCTGCCTGCCTCTCTGCCTGCTTGTGATCTCTGTCTGTCAAATAAATAAATAAAATATTTAAAAAAAAAAAAGAGTCTATTGTGAGGATTAAGTGAAATAGTCTACATAAAACATTTAGCAAATTGTCCATACGTTAAGTGCTCCAAAAATGATCTTGTATTTTTGTTGTTGATTTTGTCATTCGCTTGTTGAGGCTGATAACATATTGTTCCATTTACACTTTCTTTTTAAATGGATTCAGCTTATTCCAGAAATCTTTATCCTTAATTTTTTCAAACAACTTTTTCAAACAAATCTCGGCAAGCATTTGTGTATTCATTTGGATTATTCAGAGAAAGTTTACATTTTTTAGTGATCAGGAGTGGTTTTTCCTAATCCCCTTAATTTGCCAATTTGTGAAAATGACCCTTGATCCCAACATTCCTACCTCATAGTCAAAGGATGATTCTCCACATCCCTTACATTTACAAGATTGATACTCTCAAGAGGAAATTATTTAAGTATATTATACTTCATCTGATCCATAGTTACTCTCTCTATATCCCATTTGGCTAGCAAGTCCTCATTAGGCTATGATTTAAGAACCAAAGGTTCGTTACACAGATCATCGTAAGATACAATAGAAAAAATACTTTGACAAAGACCGTCTCTTTCAGGGCTCTTTATGGACTAACTCAAGGATAATTGCGGAGTCTTAGCTTGGGTTCTCCAGGAATCAGACTCTGAGACAAGGTTTTTGAATGGATGCAGTTTGTTTGGGAATTGCAGCTGACAACTCTAAGGGAATGGGATCCTTATAAAGGAAATGAAAACACTCAATAAAGATGGTGCTGTTAAGCCAGCTACCATAGTGGTGGACCGACACCTAATCAGACAGGGCAACTCTGGAAAATGCCACAGCACACACCATGCCTCAGAGTTACCCCACTTGAGGGGCAAGGCAGCTGAAGTATTTATACACCAACTCAGGAGCCCCATCTCACCACTCGGTGTGGGGAGGGCGCGGGGAGGTTAATTCACTGCCATTTTTTGGGTTGCTGTGCTTGGAGACCGCATGGAGATCTGCTGTTCTGGGGAAGAGGTCTCAAGCAGTTGTGCAGATGCTGACTGCGGGAACTCGGCCTGAGGATATGGAAAGGTCCACGGGATGTTACAGGAGCTCTGACAATACCTGTTATATCAGGAGAAACTCAAATGGGCTTTTATCCTATGGGGTGTCAGGCTACTGGGCTAAGGTTTGGGCTAAGCTCTGACTCTGATTCTGGCTGTCTTACTCTGTTGCCTTAATCTGTTAATCTGCTTGCCACGGACTGACATGTACTTTCTTGCTACTAGAGTGGTAATAGCTAACAATGGAGGATGATCTTGGGGGCAAAAACTGGAGAGAGAAGTTCAGAGGATCTGAGCAAGGGCATTTTCCTCTATACCTAGAAACACTGGCCCATCTTTCTGCACCTGTGGCCCTCCTGTCATCACCTTACCTCATGCAGGGAATCAAGCCAAAAGACTGAGAGGGAGAAGCGGGAGATGAAGGGAACAGAGCTGTTACCTGCCTAACATCATGGAAGCCAAGAGATTGCCTGAAGAGGAGATCCCAAGAAAGAGGCAGACCCTCAAAATACTAGCACAATGGCTCAGCATCCCAGAATGTGATGACTCTCTTGCTATGCTACTCTTCTTCTAGATTTCCAAAAGAGTTAGGAAAATGAAGATGGCCAACATTTATTAAGCTTTGTCTTCAGAAGGTCTGGCTTAGTAGTTTGCACACTGCAGCAAGGGTATAATAGACATTTGCCCAGCTTTGGCTATCTACTGCTGAACTTCTTAGCAGTTCTCTAGTCTCCCACTGAGGAATTTTCCATTGTGGGCCCAGTGGGCGGCACTGCTTACCTTTCATTATGGTAGCCCAAGGGCCAGTATCTTGCTCTCCACAGTTCTTTGCAGCCATGGGGCAGGCAGGTAACAGTAAGAAAACATCCTGGAATTAATTTGCATAACTATGGAAGACTGGGGGCATAGGATAGCAACAGAAATGAGATCAGAGGGTGAAAGGAAGACATTTCTTTATTTCCATTCTTTGATACGTGGAATATTTCAGAGTTCAACAGAAGGAGCTTTCTGTGTAAGGGTCCCCTGAACAGGTTTATCACACTGGGAGCAGGACTGATGATGGTGACAATGATGACGATGATGTCGATGGCGAGGACAACAAAGAAAATGCCTCCTCTGGGTCAGATATTTAACCTGGGTGATATTATTTATTCTTACAATAATCCTGTGATCTCAGTGCTATCATGCTTTCCGTTTTTCAGAAAAAGAAGCCGAGGCTTGGAGAAGTTAAGTAACTTGCTCATACAGGTAGCAAGTCGTTTCAAATCCAGTTGCATCAGATTCCAGAGCCTGAACTCTTTACTGCCATGCTGAGCTGCAGCTTCTCATCTCCAGGAAGTCATATAGTTGCAACAAGTTCAGCTGAAACAGAAGGGAGTCCAAGTCCAAGGTAGAGAGGAGGGCACCCTTAAACTAGCTGAGCAGAGTGTGACCTGGGAAGGGAGGCTGTTGTGACCAGATCATGCGGTTGTGATTCAAATGGAGTGGAAGGTACTGAGCGATGAATTCTGTAGGGAGGGTGGAGAACCGGCTCAGTGACTTCGAGGATGATGGAGACAACATGGGAGAATGATGCCATTCGAGAAACAGATGCGGTGTGTGTGGGGGGGGGGGTGGCCTGTGCTGGTCTGTGGCTTCTGTAAATTTAAAGGGGATAGCTGCTCTATCTCCAGCCGTCATCTTCTTCACATTTTTGTTGATTTCCTGATTTTTACAAAACCTGTCAGTCTTGACTTCCCAGTTTTGTTCTCTTCCTGGTCACCCAAGTACAATTTACATTAAATTTAAATCTCCATTTTTAAATATTCTCCCAAGCAGTGCTGGGTCCCACTGGGACAAAATTCAAGTAATGATTTGGAGGCCTAAGTATATTTGTACCCATGCAGTTCCCTGCTTATTTCTCTTTGGCTTCATATCTCTAGTGGTAGGGAAATTATATTCAAGAATGCTCAGTTCAGATATGTGTGATATGCATGCTTGAGGGGTTTTAATGATGATTCGCAATTTCAAACATTAAAAATGGACTTCAGGTTTTTTTTTTCTTTTGTCTGAGAGTTTCTAAGGGTGTAGAGAAGCTACTTCTGAGTACGGACTGCCAACTCTGGCTTTATGCCGAGTTGTGCTTGCGTGCGTGCGTGCGTGCATACGTGCATGCGTGCATGCATATGCACATGCATGTGCTCTTGCGTGCATATACATGTGCCTGCCTGCCTCTACCCACCAGGAAGCTGGCAGGTACCCTGAGGGCTACTGGTAGTGTGATATTCTCAGGGTTGTGAAAAAGAAAGGAGAAATCAGGTTGAAGAAATTATTTTTCATTTACTTGGGCCTTAGGGATATAATAGTATGGCTAGATATAAAATTTGTACTGGTATCTCTAGCCAGCATAAATTAGAAAGGATGAGGCATAGCACCCCTCCTCTACACATACTCCTTGCAAACACTTCTCAAGACCTCTTGTTTATATTGGTTGTTGGGGAAATGTGCTTTCACATGGGGGCAGAAAGGATTGGAGGAGAAAGAATGTGTGTTCAGGTGTCTCAACAGCTGTGGGAAGAACATACTTGCTGGTGGAAGTCAGTTGTTCGCCAAGATCCAAGACCCCTACGTACATCACCTCCTCTGCTGTTGTGAGACTCCAGACCCTGGAGAGTGAGCCTGGCAGGCTTACAGGCTGGCTAAGACCCAAGTCAGAGGTTCATTATTATTGAAAGGAACCATAGGGTTTATCCAAATTACTTAGACAAGGTCACAATGGAGACCAAATCCAATTTTCTATTTTGGGAACTTTGTGATAAGAAGAATAAGCCATCGGGAGTCTCATTTGCATAAGGACACCAGCCTCCTGGGATAATTGTGAAGGCTCTCAGCATAGCTGGACTGAAAACGTGAACAAAGAAGGGAGACAAAGACTGTTCCAACATGGGGGGTTGACAGGAACTCACTTGAAAGTAGGAGAGAAAGTGCAGGCCCTGAGCTCTTTTCTGTGACACTAGTCTGGGAACATCGAGAATTGCATTTAGTGGTGCACTGGAGGGTGGCCCTCATATGCCCTCTGGCCTGATCTTTTGGACTCTATAGCAAAGGAAGGAACAAAACCAAAATAGTCGGAATACCTCTCCTAATGCAAGGTAGTATGCCTATAAAGATAGATCACATCAGGCTGGCCAAGCAAATGGTATTGAAAGGAAGAGATGCTCCCCATTGGAGACCCCATTAGCTGTGGCAGTGGCAGCAACAGTGGTAATGAAGGGGTGACAACTGTATGCACAGGGCACAGGAAACGGTTAGCAGTCTGCCCCAAACACTAATAGTGATAACTACAACTTACCGGAGCTTATCGTGTGTCGGGCCTCGTTTCTAAGTTACCTTGATCCCATGGACTCAGTACTGGCTGACCTCCAATTTACATATGAGAAAACAGAATCGGAGAGGTGATGGCAAGCTTCTAGTCACTCCTGCTATCATACAGCCCAGTGACTAAAAGGAAGGATCACTCTGGTGGGCCCCAGTGAAAGGCTGCAGTGATTCGGCAAAGGAAGGGCCCCATGACATGATGCGTTCTTCCTCTGGGATCCAGTTTGTCCTCGTGGGAACTGAGAACAGGGTGGAAGAGTGGTCCTCAGCAGGCTAGCACTGCCCATCAGATGAAGTTTTAGAAATTTCTTGGGGGCATGTTTGTCTTCTCCTGTATTTCTGCCCAAGCTTTTGAGTGTAGAAATAAATATTTGTTTTATATGAAATCACTTTCCCATTTGCCCCTCATTTACATCACAGGATGTTATTTTTTTATTATTATTTTTAATTACACGTGTAGGCAGGTTGAATCGTCAGTGTTTTCCATTTCGGGATAACGGGAGGTGTTAACTTTGTTTTGAGAGCAAGTATTAGGTAGGTTAAGCACCACGGTTCTATAAGGTTGATAACAACCCCTCCAGTCCTGATAGTCTATGGTTCGTTGGGACTGGTGAAGTGATGCAATGCCTAGTAGACAAAGTGTTGGGATGACCTGATTTCCCTCGTATAGCTCAGGTCATGCTAATGAGGTTCGAACCATAGATTTTTTTCTGTTCCACCCCACTCAATTCCTCCCCTCCCCTTCATACTGGTTGGTGAGCTCTTCCTTACTCCTGATTTAGAAGACTTTCCATCCTTTCTCCTTAGGCCAGCTCCAGCCATAACCCTTGAGTTTCAGTCTGAGACTGCTCGTTAGGCTAGCAGCTAAACTCAACTCCAAGGCTGTGTCCTTCCAGAACTTCTGCTAGCATCTCTTAACAAGTCTCTCCTTAGAGCCTTCCTCTTAGCCTGCCAGACAGTTGCTTCCAGAAGTGACTTCCTCTTCTAAGGCCTTTCTAAACTACCCCTAACTCAGGGCTGCCCCTAGTCATTGCAGCCTGAATCAAGTCCTTGATGGTGTTACATAACTTCAGTTTCTCTGCACAGCACGTTTTCTCTCTGGTACACTGTCCAGTGAGTTCCCTCTTACCTCCATCATCTTATCTCCATCATTCTCCAAGGAAGGGGGGCTTCTCAGTTGTCTCAGTGGTGATAAAATGTGTTCTCCGGGAAGTTGCGCAAGGATAGGGACCCATCGGTGATATTCACTGTCATCTAACCTGATCCTGCAAGCACAGATTCTGGCATCGAACGGGCACTCAGTAAATGTATTCCAAGTCCCTGACTGCCTATGAAGTCCGCTGTCCCACTTCCTGTTCAATGTAATGAGGACTATTGTACCTCCTTGGTCCCTAAATAACTATTAAAATCTCAGGATTTTCTATAAGGAGTCATGGGATATTGATCAGCCCTGAGACCCAGTCTGGTCCTCACCAGGGTCCTAAAAATCTCATGGCCCAAATTCACGAAATCTTTGCCCTAGATCCATTTCTAGAGAGTTCTACAGACCCCAGGGTATAGTCCAGCAAGGCCCATGCCAAGCATGTGCAAAAAACAGCTTGACGTGGAATGGGGTAAGAAATGAGAAGAGGCACTCCTCTGTGTTTCTTCCCTGTCTTAGTGAAGGCAGGCGTGGACCTTCATTGCCCTAGTCTTTCAGAGCTGTCCATGGCTTGAGATTCAGTTTAAAAAGGACTCTGTAGTTAAAATTTGATTCAAGCCACACAGTGTCTTTTTCTCCTCAGAAAATGGGAAAATAATACTGGCCTGTGAGTCATACATGGAAAGTGTTCATCATGATGCTGAGAAAAACTACTTCCAAAGGGCGTCCAGATATTACTGTTGTTTCCACTGCACCCCAGGGGCCAAGGAGGGTGATGTGCGCCCTGTGAAGGGGACAAGAAAATTGCCTACTACTTAGGGCCCTGCAGGGATTGGGAATGTCGTCACTCTGATTCCTTAGAGTGTATACCCACAGGGAAGTTAGTGAGACCTCTGACCTTGGGCAAGGTGATTCATGCTCTTGGCCTCAATTTCTGCATTTTTAAAATAAAGGAATTGGACCTCCTGGAGGAGGTTTCAGGCTCCTTCAAAGAGATGATATTGAAAACATACAGGCTTCGGAACAGATAAATGCAAATCTCATCTGCATCTCTGCTCCTTGGTGGTTCTGTGATTCTGAGCGAAATCAGTTCACAGCTCCCTGCCTCTGTTTCCTTCTCTGTAAATTGGAGATAAAACCTACTTCATTAAATGAGGGAGCATACAAGAAAACACCTAGCACAGCATTAGAACTTAGCAATTACTAGTTTCCTTCTCGTCTCCTTTCTTTCTTCCCTGCTCCGTGTGGCCACAAATTATGGTCAGGGGAGTGCGAAAAACAAGCGTCACTGCCCTCTGCAGCGCGTGGTGATGCGGAGTAACTGCTTCCATTTGCTGCTGAACGGGCAAAGAAGAGTGCCTGCGCCAGATGACAAGGAAATTTTCTTCTGGGAGCGTCTGGCCATGAATTCAGCTGCATTAGCAAGATTCCTGCCTCTGTTCATTTACCCTACAGTACAGTATACCCCCGCTATGTGCTGATCCAATCTGTAAGATTAGGATTTGCCCTCTCAACCACTGGTGATTTTTTTTTTAATCATTTGGGAGATTGGCACTCACTTTTTTGACTCAAGGTAAGAGGTCAGAGTCTCCCTTTAAATCCACTTAAGAATTTCTATTTCTGGGGACGCCCGGGTGGCTCAGTTGGCTTAGCAGCTGCCTTCGGCTCAGGTCATGATCCTAGCCTCCTGGGATCGAGTCCTACATCCTGCTCCTTGCTTGGCAGGGAGCCTGCTTCTCCCTCTGCCTCTGCCTGCCACTCTGTATGCCTGTGCTCGCTCGCTCTCTCTTCTCTCTCTCTCTCTCTCTCTCACAAATAAATAAATAAAATCTTAAAAAACCAAGAATTTTTATTTCTGGACCTATTTAACTAGGACCTATACAGTGAGTGTCAGCAAATAGGCTCACATAGTCTCATTATCCATGGAATGTACATTCTTGTTGCGTAGAGTAGATTACAAATGCCGTTGGAAACCAGAGCTTGTTTCTGTGGATTTCAGCAGTTTCCCGGCGGGTGCTTTTCCTTGATGCTCTTGTTAGGGAGCATATATTGCCTGCTCAATTACTGAATGTTGGGGCCCTATAATTTAATGGTTAAGAAGGTGGCTCTGGAATCCTGAATGTGAGGTCCTGTTCTTCTATCTTACTAGCTGTCTGACCTTAACCAAGTTAATTAATTTGGCCTGAAACAGAAATAATAATAATAATAATAATAATAATAATAATAATTGCCTTGTGTGGTTGGTGTGGGAATTAAATGAGATAATGTATGTGAATCTCTGAAAACAGTGCTTGGCATAAAGGAAACATTCAATAAATGTTAGATCTCACAAGGATTAGTATTAACATTTGGCTCGCTATTATTATTAGGGCCTTTTGTGAAGGTAAGCCTAATCCTCTATTAGATTCCATCCTGTTTTATAAAGGGGAGTTGTGGGGAAATGCTTTTTATCTTATATTTGTGATAAAAATTTTAGCAATGAAGTAAAGAGGAAAAAAAAGACAGCAAAATCTTTGTTCTAGCCAACATGAGGCTTGTAGTGGCTCTTGGGCTGGTTGGATTGCTATCCCTAACTCTGTCCAAAATTCATTAAGTATATGTTCAATGAACACTCCCTGTGTTTTGGGCAGATCTGTAATTTTCTATTTTATCATATAGCTCTATAGTTTCCCAAAATATGGTTCTATTTCCCATCCCCTTAACTAATTGGTTTTATTTTGAACAGTGTGAGCATTTGTATTGGGGTTTGAGGGAACTACTAAATACCCCTGAACTCCTATCTGAGGTTAGAACCAATGGAGAGATAGAACCAGGTGTCAGGCAAATGGAAATCAAAATAATCAGCTTTACTACTCATACAGCTGATGGGACAACATACCTGGGGTTTTCGGACCTTACCGATGTTTAACTGAAACTATCCACTGCGACATTTCAGGTCGGCCCCACAGGGGTTTCACCCGCCCCACTAAGCCTCTGGGAAAGTGTAGCAAGCAGACCAGAAAGCACCAGGCTGTGTAGGCAGGCGGGTCACAAGAGAGAAGAAAGGAGGCAGCCAAGGCAAAGATGCCCAGGTTATCGGTGCAAGCTCACCAACTGTGTCAGTCTCTTCTCTGTCAGAGGTGAGGAAAGAAGCCAGGAATGTTTAACAAATCTTTCCATCTGCATGGTGGGAGATTAATTGCCCCCCCCCAACTTTTCCTAGATTTTTGTTCTTTTAACCATTGAACATGTGACCAGCTGGGGATACAGCTCTCCCCTTTGGGAAAGGAGGTCAGTGGCCTATTGAGATTCTCTTCTTCCTGGAGCTACTTTCCTGATACACTTCTCACTGGGGGTATCCTACTAGGATTATTGGTGGACAGTTGATTGTTTTGCTTCCAGAAACAGTTAAGAATCATACGTTAATTATAGGTAACCTGAAACCTGGATCAGCATGGCTGGAGAAAAATGCAGAACCCTGGGGAATTATCTTACTTTATATTCATGGCAATGAACCTCCAGTGGGTTCTTAGTGCTGCTGCCGGTTATAAGACATTTCTCTAGCTCGTTCATTCTCCTACTCTCCTAGACAGATTTTTTTAAAAGATATTTTTCAAAGATTGTATTTATTTATTAGAGAGAGACATCACAGAGAGGAAGAGGGAGAAGCAGACTCCCTGCTGAGCTGGGAACCCAATGTGGAGCTTGATCCCAGGACCCCTAGATTATGGTCTGAGCTGAAGGCGGACGCTTCTTGGGACTGAGCCACCCAGGCTCCCTAGACATCGGTTTCATGTTGTCTCCTCTCTTCTCAAACTCCTGCATCTCCTTTCCCATCCTCACCTTCAGCTGATGGACTTGCTTGCGATCTCACTGAGAAGCTAGAAGAAGCACTCGTCAGGGATTTGTCCTAGGCTCATGTCATTACATGTTCCCACCTGCTGATAGCTGTGCTCATTATACTGTGCCTTGTTTATGGAAGCACTGCCCTAGCGCCTAGCAGAGGCTCTCTCGCCCATATGCTAGAGCCAGTGACCTCTCCCCTGCTTAAGGACGTTACTCTGACAATTCTTCATGCTCCTGCATCAGCAGTTTTTCTTTCTTTACTGGAGCTTTTCCATACCGAAACATTTTCCTATCCTAAAGACAACAAAACAAAACCCTCTCTCCACTTCTTTCTTGTACTGTCCTGTCTCTCTCTCCTGCTTCTAGCAAAACTCCTTGGAAGAGTTATCCATATTCCCTCTTCAATTCCTCTCCCATTTCCTCATGATCCCATTCTTTTTTTTTTTTTTTTAAGATTTTATTTATTTGAGAGAGCAAGAGCAAGAAAGCACAAGCAGGGGGAGGGGCAGAGGGAGAAACAGACTCCCTTTTGCTCAGAGGGGGAGCCCTGTGGTTGGGTGGGGGTTGATCCTAAGACTCTGGGATCCTGACCTGAGCTGAAGGCAGATGCTTATTCACTCGCCACCCAGGTGCCCTCATGAAGCCCTTCTAATTAGTCTTGGGCCCTTACTCCTCCATCAGCATTGCGCTTATCAAAGCCATCAGTGACTTCCTCATTGCCAAATCCAATCACTGATTATCAGTTCTCCTCTTATTTGTCCTATCTGCAGCATTTGACAAAATGTATTACTTTGTCTTCCTTCAAATGCTCTTTTCACTGGGCTTGCAGGACTCTGCGTTCCGCTTCTGTGGCTCTTCTTTCTCAAATATCTTTGCTATTCTCACCTTATTTTCCTAACGCCTAAACGTGGGAGATCCATGGGACTCAGTCTGGGGACCTCTTCTCTTTTGTAAGTGCTACACTCATGCTGATAACTCTTACATATGTATCTCCAGCCTAGACCTCTCTATGGAGCTCCACACTTCTATATCCAACCACTTACCAGGTATCTCCACTGGAATGTCTGATGGACAACTCAGTCTTCGCATGGCCAGAACTCTTGACCAATTCCCCTAAAACTGCTTTTCCTAGTCTTATCTACTTTAATAATAACAGCTCCATTCTTAGTTGCTCAGGACTTTTATGCCTTGAAGTCATCTTTGATTCCTGTCTCTATCTTACAATCTGGAAAAAAAAAAGTTCATCCGCAACCCAGTTGTCTCAACCTTCAAAGATATCCATAATCCAATCACTTCTTACCACCTCTACTATCACTACTCTAGTGGAAGGTGCCATTATTTCTTTCCTGCATTATTGTGGCTTATTAGCTGGTCTCTGGATTTCTTTCTTGCCCCTCATGTCACCTCCAAAGTTTATTTTCCACATCATAGCCAGAGTGATTGTCTTTTCTTTTTTTTTTTAAGCTTTATTTATTTATATTTATTTGAGAGAGAGAGAGAGAGAGACTTAGTGGCAGGCCAGGGGCAGAGGGAGAGGGAGAGAGAATTCAAGCAGAATTGAATCCCCCTGACTGTGGAGCCTGACACAGCTCAATCTCACGACTCTCAGATTACTACCTGAGCCCAAACCAAGGGTTGGATGTTTAATTGACTGTGCCACCCAGGTGTCCCCTCCAACTTTTTTTTTAAGTAGGCTCTGTGCCCAACACGGGGCTTGAACTCATGACCCCGTGATCAAGCGTCGTATGTTCTACTGACTGAGCCGGCCAGGTGCCCCTAAAGCCATTTTCTTAAAACTTAAGTGATGTCATGTCACTCTTCTGCTCAAACCCTCCGTTACTCTCAGAGTAAAAGACAAAGTAGACATCTGTCCACTTCAAGGCCCTTGTGAACCAGTTCCCTGTTATCACTCTGCCCTCATATCCTACTGCTCCTCCTCTTGTACACACCTCTTCAACAACATAGGACATGTTGCTGTTACTCAGACTCCCCAGGCCTTACCTCAGGGCCTTTGCACTTATTGTTCCCTCTGCCTGGGGCACTCTTATCCCAGCTATCTCTATGGCTTGCTTTCTCATCTCCTTCAAATCTTTGCTCAAGTGTCACCTACTCAGCAGAGGCCTTCCCTGTCCACCCGCCCCAAGATGCAACCACTTGCCTCCTGGGAATTCCTTATTTCTGCTTAGCACATAGTACAGTCTGACTCACTATATATTTTACTCATTTGCCCTGTTTATTAACATTATCCATCTCCTCCTCCCATCATGTAAGCTACTTGGAGCATCAGGGCAGAGATTTTTGTGTTTCTTCATTGCTCTATCCTTAATATATGACATGTAAGAGATACTTAATAAATATGTGTTTTTTGAATGAACTCAAGGCTTAAAACCCCAAGACTTTAAAACCATAAAATCTATTTTCCCCCTCAAAATTTATATTTAGCCAGCTTAAGCAATATAATTCACTAGAGTTTCTGCAATGAGATTTAACATCAAAACGAAAAGTCCAGGGGTGCCTGGGGTGGCTCAGTCCATTAAGTGTATGCCTTCAACTCAGGTGGTGATCTCAGGGTCCTGGGATTGAGCCTTGTGTTAGGCTCCTTGCTCAGTTGGGAATCTGCTTTTCCTTCTCCTTCTGCCTCTTCCTCCTCTTATGGCCCCCCTCAAATAAATAAAATAATTTTTAATGAAAAGTTGGCATCATAGAGATGGCCTAAACTGGAATGCAAATCTTCCATTTTGAAAATTCTAGGAAAATTCAAGTCTAAAAAGTAAACCTGCTTGCCAAAGTTCAAGGAAATAAAACTCCAGAGCAATTAGAATTAGACATCTAATTCTCTTGCTTTTGTGCATTAAAGTCTAAAGAAATAGGAGTTCCATGACATATGAACTTAAACTCAATCTGAATTCAACTTCTGGCCAAGATGGAGTAAAGCGGTTCAAATTTACCCTCCTGCTTGAAACAAGTAAGAGACCATATAAAATATAGGAAACAATACTTTTTATGGCACGAGGTTTCAGGCAACAAAGGGCAGGAATCCCTGAGATACGGGAAACAAGTGAGGTTAGCCTTATGATAGCCCCAACTCCCTGCCTAGGGAGATTCCAGGTGGTGCCAGGAGGGGGAACACAGCCAGAGCCTGGCAGATTCCCTGAGTTAAGGGAATGGAGCTTAGAGTCCTGGGAGACCAAGGTGGCAGGACGGAGTACTGGAGAGGAGAGAGCTAGAGCGAGCGAGGGAAAAGGGAGAGCGCTCTCATGAACGTAAACACAAGCCATGGAGATCTTCAGAGGGTCTCCTTCCTGTGTTCAGTAGAATACCTAGCAGCATGTGCATATGCAGAAAATAGCAAGGCCACCTTGCTAGGATTAGAAGTAATGGTGCTTGCCTCTCCATAAAGGGCCAGCGTAGTGCCTGCTCCCAACCAATCAGACTGGAAAACTGTGTAACTCACAAGGCATGGAGTAGAGTACTCTGAAGGGTCTTGCCTCAACAGTGGGGAAGAATTAACTGTAGACTCAACAGTGCTCTGGACCTGCGCAGCAAATCAAAAAGCAAAGCCCTAAAGGATGAAACTTTCCAAGTAACTGTGTCCCAGAACAAAGTTCAAGAATATTTATAGGAACACAAAAATATACAGCTCCCAACAAGGTAAAACTCATAATGTCTGGCATCCAATCAACTATTACCAGGTGTGCAAAGAAGCAGGAAAACACAACCCATAATGAGGGGGGAAAGAATCCATCCGTCAACCCAGAACTGACACTATGAGAAATGTTAAAGAATTTCCTTCAGGCAGAAGGGAAAATGATACCAGATGGAAATATGGGTCTGTGACACAAAGGCATGAAGAACACCCAAAATGTAACTTGGTGGATAAATGGACAAGATTTGTTTTGTTTTGTTTTCTTACTATTTAAACTCTTTGAAGGATATTTAGTGGTTTAAGTGAAAGAGTAACGATGGGATCTATGACACTGTAGAGGTGAAATGTATGACAATAGTAGCACAGAGATCAGGAGGGGATACATGAAGATGCAAATGGAAGAATTTCGCACAATAGTGTTAATGACCGTACTGTTTTTACCTTAGATTTGGAAGGTTCCAGGCTTTGAATTGATATATTTTTTTAAAGATTTTATTTATTTATTTAACAGAGAGAAAGATCACAGGTAGACAGAGGCAGGCAGAGAGAGAGGGGGAAGCAGAGTCCCTGCTGAGCAGAGAGCCCGATGCGGGACTCGATCCCAGGACCCTGAGATCATGACCTGAGCCGGAGGCAGACGCTTAACCCACTGAGCCACCCAGGCGCCCCTGAATTGATATGTTTTTCAAGCATCACCCTCCCTAGTCCTTTCCAGAAAGGTTCAGTTAAGTTTCTAAAAGTTCAATTGTCTCACGTTTTTCCTCCTTTTCTCCTTCTCTGCGTGCTAGATCTGAGTGCTTTTCCTCCCTTTTACTTTCTCTTTGCTGTCTGGTGTACACATTTTTAAAAAGCACATTCTTCTAGGTTCTGGGGTCTTCCTTAGTGAGTTGTTACGTAGAACATAAATTGCTATTCTCCCAAAGGCATCCACTGTGCAGAGAAATCTTGACCACTTTTACCTCCTTAAATTGCGAGGTCCCACTCAGGACATGTTTTCCCATCAGAACCAGACTATATTACTGCCCTGGCCACATCCCCTTTCATATGGTTCGTCTTTGCTATGCCTCTCCTTAGAGCCATAATCCCATAAATTTGGCGAGCATATTTCTTTAGGGTGCAGACAATTACTTCTTGTTGTTTCCCAAACTTCCGTTGTCCTGGAACTTACTAATTCTTTGGATATTTGATGCCAATCCTCAGTCTGTTTTCCTCTCAATTCAGCCTAAATTTTCTGAAATCACTTTCTACAACTGCCCTTCTCTTCAGTGGTGTCTCCCAATTCTCATAGGGTTGTCACGCACGTTGCAAGTTGCTACAACATGAGCAACTCACGTTGTAGCTACGATGGCATTTATTGAGAATATATCTTATACTCAAAAGAGTAGCAGAAGTCCCAGGACCCCACTGAGCCCCCGTAAGTATGGAATAGCTATTCCACTGAAGGATGTGTTTGAGCACACAAGAACTGAGAGATAGAGAGGAAAGTCTGTGGTCATGGGTGTGTTATTTTAACATGTACATAGGCTGGGATAAAAGGGAGGTTTCTTTTTTAATGTAACAATGAGGCTTCCTGGTCCAGGAAGTATTTTTGAGAAATGTCTTAGGCTTAACAAGGTTGTGGGCATCATTCTCCAGATGTCTGTTTAAGCTAACTCAGTGCTTTAGAACCAGTTCACGTTGCTGGGTAAAGATGATGGAAGGCAGCCACCTTGACTTTGATGATCAAAGATTTGTCTTCTCAACATATGTATGTATATCCTAAGACCTCAGCCTTTAAAACAAATTTTTTTTTACAGTGTGGATCTTTTTGTCTTTTTAGTTATCTCTACACCCAACGTGGGGCTTGAACCCATAACCCCAATATCAAGAGTCACATGCTTTTCCAACTGAACCAGCCAGGTGCCCCTCAGCCTTTTTAAAAAGACATTTTTCGAGTCCTTAAGCTTAAATCAGTCCACCTTCTTCTTCTCACTTTCCTTTTTTTTTTCCCCCTTAATTTTAAGACTGAGGCATATATTTTAGACCATGCTGGGTCTGCATTTATTTCCTGAACAAAACTGATTTCTTGATTCCAGGTGCAGGCTTTCCTTTTTCCTTTTTGTTTTTTGAATCTAATTAGTTTTACTTTTGAATTTTCATATAGTGAAACTGCCTTTTTTGCTGTGAGTTTTAACACAGGCAATTCTCACAGCTTATCACTGCATTCAGGATATAGAACAATTTCTACATTAAACACAAAACTCCCTTGTGTTTATCTCCTAGTCACATCATCCTCTCACCCCTAATAGCTACAAACTACTAATCTGTTCTCTATTCCTATAGTTTTGCCTTTTCCAGAGTCCAGAACATCATATAAATGGAATCATAATGTGTATAACCTTTTTAGATGGCCTTCCACTCAACATAACACCTTTGGGATTTGTCCAAGTAGTATGTGTAAATTGCCTGTTCCTTTTTTGGCTGAGTGGTATTCTGTGGCATGGTTGTACCTACCACGGTTTGTTCCCCCATTCACCCACTTAAGGATATTTGAATTATTTCCAATTTTTGATTATTACGAATAAAGCTGTTATGAACATTCAGGTACAGGGTTGTTTGTGAACATAGGGACCGCTGAGACATACATACGTGCGTGTTTGTAAGAAACTGCCAGACTTTTTCCACAGTGGCTAGACTGTATGTATTAAAGCATTCTCACCAAGAACGTATGAAAGTTTCACTGGCTCAGCATCCTTGCCAGTATTTGGTATTAGGAATTTTCATTCAAGTCATTCTAATGGCCCATAGTAGTATCCTTTGGGTTTTTTTTTTAAAGATTTTATTTATTTATTAGAGAGAGAGAAAGAGCAAGAGTGCACACAGAGGGAGAGGGAGGAGCAGACTCCCCACTGAGCAGGGAGCCCTACCCGGGGCTCGATTCCTTGACTCTGAGACCATGACCTGAGTTGAAGGCAGACGCTTAACCCACTGAGCCACCCAGGTGCCCCATCTCTTTGTTGTTTTAATTTCCAGGTATTTTATGGCTAATCATGTTTTCATGTGCTTATTTGTCATCCCTGTAACCACAATCTAGTTTTTTGGTTTGTTTGGTTTGTTTCCTTATACATTGTGGATATTAACCCCTTATCTGATAGAGGCTTTGCAAATTTTTCTCCTGTTCTGTACATTTCCCTTTCATTTTTCTGATTGTTTCAGATTGTTTTCTGATTGTTTCATTTGCTGTGCAGAAGCTTTTCAGTTTGATGTGTTCCCCTTTATTTTTGCTTGTATTGACTGTGCTTTTGGTATCATATTCAGAAACTCACTGCCAAGAACAATGTCAAGAAGCTTTGTCCCTATGTTTTCTTCTAGGAGTTTTACAGTTTCCCATCTTACATTTAAGCCTTTAATGCATTTTGAGTTAATTTTTGTGTGTGGTGTAAGATAAGAAACCAATTTCATTCTTTTACATATAGATATTCAGTTTACGCAACACCATTTATTGAAGAGATTATCCTTTCCCTATTGTGTGTTCATGCTGTCTTTATCAAAGATCAGTTGACTGTATATGTGTAGGTTCATTTTTGGGCTCTCTATTCCATGCCTTGGTCTATGTGTCTATTTTTATGCCAATACCACACTGTATTGAGTACTGTAGCTTTATAGTATAGTTTGAAATCAGGAAGTATAATGCTTCCAGATTTGTTTTTCTTTTTCAAAGTTGCTTTGGCTGTCCAGGGTCTTTTGTAGTTCCATATGAATTTTAGGATGGTTTTTTTCTGTTTCTGTGAAAAATTCCATTGGAATTTTGATACAGATTGCATTAAATCTGTAGATTGCTTTGAGTAGTATGGACATTTAACATTATTAATTCTTCTAATCCATGAGTGAGAGATATATTTACATTTATTTGTGTTTTCTTCAATTTCTTTCATCCATGTCTTATGGTTTTCAAGGTACCCCTCTTTCATTTCCTTGGTTAAGTTTATTCCTAAGTATTTTGTTTTGATGCTACTATAAATGGGGTTGTTTTCTTAATGTCTGTTTCATATAGTTCATTGTTAGTATATAGAAACGCAACTGAATTTTGTGCATTTATTTTGTATTCTTTGACTTTGCTGAATTTGTTTATTGTTCTCAGAATTCTTTGGTAAGGTCTTTAAGCATATCTGTATCTACACTCATGTCATCTGCAAACACACATGATTTTACTTCTTCCTTTCTGATTTGGATGATTTTTCTTTCTCTTTCTTGCCTAATTGCTTTAACTGGGACTTCCAGTATAATGTTGAGTAAAAGTAGTGAGGGGGTGTACTCTTGTCTTGCTCCTGATCTTAGAGGAAAAATTTTCAATCACCATCAAGTATGATGTTAGCCATGGGCTTGTCATATATGACTTTTATTATATTGACATACATTCCTTCTATACCTAATTTTCTGAGTTTTTATTGTGAAAGGATGTTGAATTTTGTCAAATGTTTTTCTGAGGCATCTTCTGAGAGGATCATGTGATTTTATCTTTCATTCTATGTGGTGTATCATTGATTGATTTGTCTATATTGAACTATTCTTGTATCTCAGGAGTAGATTCCCACTTGATCATAGTATGTGATCATTTTAATGTGCTGTTGAAATAGGTTTGCTAGCATTTTGTTGAGAAATTTGCAGATGTGTGGACAAACTCCTTTCAGGGAAGAGCTGGAGACTCGGTTTTATCACTGGGGCGAGCAAAGGGGAGGAGATTCAGGGAGTTCCCATACACCCTTCCAGGCTTCCAGATGACTACTAATTATGTGCCTCTTAAATTCCGTGGGGCAGGCTAATGAGAAGCTTGACCCTCAGGCAATAGCTTCGAATATGCAGTCGAACCTCTTCCAGGGAGAAGTTGGAGTTATTCTTTTGCCTTTTCCCTCTGTGTTAAACCCAAGAAGATAGCCATAGGAAGTGCTCACACTTCTGTATAAAACCATATTTTAGGGGGCGCCTGGGTGGCTCAGTGGGTTAAGCCTCTGCCTTCGGCTCAGGTCATGATCCCAGGATCCTGGAATTGAGCCCAGCATAGCGCTCTCTGCCCAGCGGGGAGCTTGCTTCCCCTTCTCTCTCTGCCTGCCTCTCTGCCTACTTGTGATCTCTCTATCAAATAAATGAATAAAATCTTAAAAAACAAAACAAAACAAACAAACCATCTTTTAGTTTAATGTGATCCCACAAGTGCCAAGCCCTATCAGCACTCAGAGCTGGGTGATTTGGGGGCCCATCCCTCAGGTGACAGCCTGAGTGCTGTGTGTGTGGACAAGCTCCTTCCCATGGAGAAACTAGAGGCTTGGTTTCATTGTTGGAGTCAGCCCTAGGAAGAAAGCAGGAGAAGTACCTACTGGCTCCTTCAGGCTCCTGAGAGGATCCCAGTCAGCACTCAGATGCAGGCTTGTTAGAAGCTGGACCCTTGGGTTGCACCTGAGAACGTATGTAGTCAAACTCCTTTTTTTTTTTTTTTTAAATTTTTTATTTTTTATAAGCATATATTTTTATCCCCAGGGGTACAGGTCTGTGAATCACCAGGTTTACTCACTTCACAGCACTCACCAAATCACATACCCTCCCCAATGTCCATAATCCCACCCCCTTCTCCCAAACCCCCTCCCCCCGGCAACCCTCAGTTTGTTTTGTGAGGTTAAGAGTCACTTATGGTTTGTCTCCCTCCCAATCCCATCTTGTTTCATTTATTCTTCTTCTACCCACTTAAGCCTCCATGTTGCATCACCACTTCCTCATATCAGGGAGATCATATGATAGTTGTCTTTCTCTGCTTGACTTATTTCGCTAAGCATGATACGCTCTAGTTCCATCCATGTTGTTGCAAATGGCAAGATTTCATTTCTTTTGATGGCTGCATAGTATTCCATTGTGTATATATACCACATCTTCTTGATCCATTCATCTGTTGATGGACATCTAGGTTCTTTCCATAGTTTGGCTATTGTGGACATTGCTGCTATAAACATTCGGGTGCATGTGTCCCTTTGGATCACTACATTTGTATCTTTAGGGTAAATACCCAATAGTGCAATTGCTGGGTCATAGGGCAGTTCTATTTTCAACATTTTGAGGAACCTCCATGCTGTTTTCCAGAGTGGCTGCACCAGCTTGCATTCCCACCAACAGTGTAGGAGGGTTCCCCTTTCTCCGCATCCTCGCCAGCATCTGTCATTTCCTGACTTGTTGATTTTAGCCATTCTGACTGGTGTGAGGTGATATCTCATTGTGGTTTTGATTTGTATTTCCCTGATGCCGAGTGATATGGAGCACTTTTTCATGTGTCTGTTCGCCATCTGGATGTCTTCTTTGCAGAAATGTCTGTTCATGTCCTCTGCCCATTTCTTGATTGGATTATTTGTTCTTTGGGTGTTGAGTTTGCTAAGTTCTTTATAGATTCTGGACACTAGTCCTTTATCTGATATGTCGTTTGCAAATATCTTCTCCCATTCTGTCAGTTGTCTTTTGATTTTGTTAACTGTTTCCTTTGCTGTGCAAAAGCTTTTGATCTTGATGAAATCCCAGTAGTTCATTTTTTCCCTTGCTTCCCTTGCCTTTTGCGTTGTTCCTAGGAAGATGTTGCTGCGGCAGAGGTCGAAGAGGTTGCTGCCCATGTTCTCCTCAAGGATTTTGATGGATTCCTTTCGTACATTGAGGTCCTTCATCCATTTTGAGTCTATTTTTGTGTGTGGTGTAAGGAAATGGTCCAATTTCATTTTTCTGCATGTGGCTGTCCAATTTTCCCAGCACCATTTATTGAAAAGGCTTTCTTTTTTCCATTGGACATTCTTTCCTGCTTTGTCGAAGATTAGTTGACCATAGATTTGAGGGTCTATTTCTGGGCTCTCTATTCTGTTCCATTGATCTATGTGTCTGTTTTTGTGCCAGTACCATGCTGTCTTGATGATGACAGCTTTGTAATAGAGCTTGAAGTCCGGAATTGTGATGCCACCAACGTTGGCTTTCTTTTTCAATATCCCTTTGGCTATTCGAGGTCTTTTCTGGTTCCATATAAATTTTAGCATTATTTGTTCCATTTCTTTGAAAAAGATGGATGGTACTTTGATAGGAATTGCATTAAATGTGTAGATTGCTTTAGGTAGCATAGACATTTTCACAATATTTATTCTTCCAATCCAGGAGCATGGCACATTTTTCCATTTCTTTGTGTCTTCCTCAATTTCTTTCATGAGTACTTTATAGTTTTCTGAGTATAGATTCTGTGTCTCTTTGGTTAGGTTTATTCCTAGGTATCTTATGGTTTTGGATGCAATTGTAAATGGGATTGACTCCTTAATATCTCTTTCTTCTGTCTTGCTGTTGGTGTAGAGAAATGCAACTGATTTCTGTGCATTGATTTTATATCCTGACACTTTACTGAATTCCTGTATAAGTTTTAGCAGTTTTGGAGTGGAGTCTTTTGGGTTTTCCACATATAGTATCATATCATCTGCGAAGAGTGATAATTTGACTTCTTCTTTGCCGATTTGGATGCCTTTAATTTCCTTTTGTTGTCTGATTGCTGAGGCTAGGACCTCTAGTACGATGTTGAATAGCAGTGGTGATAATGGACATCCCTGCCGTGTTCCTGACCTTAGCAGAAAAGCTTTCAGTTTTTCTCCATTGAGAATGATATTTGCGGTGGGTTTTTCATAGATGGCTTTGATGATATTGAGGTATGTGCCCTCTATCCCTACACTTTGAAGAGTTTTGATCAGGAAGGGATGTTGTACTTTGTCAAATGCTTTTTCAGCATCTATTGAGAGTATCATATGGTTCTTGTTCTTTCTTTTATTGATGTGTTGTATCACATTGACTGATTTGCGGATGTTGAACCAACCTTGCAGCCCTGGAATAAATCCCACTTGGTCGTGGTGGATAATCTTTTTAATGTACTGTTGAATCCTATTGGCTAGTATTTTGTTGAGTATTTTCGCATCTGTGTTCATCAAGGATATCGGTCTATAGCTCTCTTTTTTGGTGGGATCCTTGTCTGGTTTTGGGATCAAGGTGATGCTGGCCTCATAAAATGAGTTTGGAAGTTTTCCTTCCATTTCTATTTTTTGGAACAGTTTCAAGAGAATAGGAATTAGTTCTTCTTTAAATGTTTAGTAGAATTCCCCCGGGAAGCCGTCTGGCCCTGGGCTTTTGTTTGTTTGGAGATTTTTAATGACTGTTTCAATCTCCTTACTGGTTATGGGTCTGTTCAGGCTTTCTATTTCTTTCTGGTTCAGTTGTGGTAGTTTATATGTTTCTAGGAATGCATCCATTTCTTCCAGATTGTCAAATTTATTGCCGTAGAGTTGCTCATAGTATGTTCTTATAATAGTTTGTATTTCTTTGGTGTTAGTTGTGATCTCTCCTCTTTCATTCATGATTTTATTTATTTGGGTCCTTTCTCTTTTCTTTTTGATAAGTCGGGCCAGGGGTTTATCAATCTTATTAATTCTTTCAAAGAACCAGCTCCTAGTTTCGTTGATTTGTTCTATTGTTTTTTTGGTTTCTATTTCATTGATTTCTGCTCTGATCTTTATGATTTCTCTTCTCCTGCTGGGCTTAGGGTTTCTTTCTTGTTCTTTCTCCAGCTCCTTTAGGTGTAGGGTTAGGTTGTGTACCTGAGACCTTTCTTGTTTCTTGAGAAAGGCTTGTACCGCTATATATTTTCCTCTCAGGACTGCCTTTGTTGTGTCCCACAGATTTTGAACCGTTGTATTTTCATTATCATTTGTTTCCATGATTTTTTTCAATTCTTCTTTAATTTCCCGGTTGACCCATTCATTCTTTAGAAGGATACTGTTTAGTCTCCATGTATTTGGGTTCTTTCCAAACTTCCTTTTGTGGTTGAGTTCTAGCTTTAGAGCATTGTGGTCTGAAAATATGCAGGGGATGATCCCAATCTTTTGATACCGGTTGAGTCCTGATTTAGGACCGAGGATGTGATCTATTCTGGAGAATGTTCCATGTGCACTAGAGAAGAATGTGTATTCTGTTGCTTTGGGATGAAATATTCTGAATATATCTGTGATGTCCATCTGGTCCAGTGTGTCGTTTAAGGCCTTTATTTCCTTGCTGATCTTTTGCTTGGATGACCTGTCCATTTCAGTGAGGGGAGTGTTAAAGTCCCCTACTATTATTGTATTATTGTTGATGTGTTTCTTTGATTTTGTTATTAATTGGTTTATATAGTTGGCTGCTCCCACATTGGGGGCATAGATATTTAAAATTGTTAAATCTTCTTGTTGGACAGACCCTTTGAGTATGATATAGTGTCCTTCCTCATCTCTTATTACAGTCTTTGGCTTAAAATCTAATTGATCTGATATAAGGATTGCCACTCCTGCTTTCTTCTGATGTCCATTAGCATGGTAAATTCTTTTCCACCCCCTCACTTTAAATCTGGAGGTGTCTTCGGGCTTAAAATGTGTTTCTTGGAGGCAACATATAGATGGGTTTTGTTTTTTTATCCATTCTGATACCCTGTGTCTTTTGACAGGGGCATTTAGCCCATTCACATTCAGGGTAACTATTGAGAGATATGAATTTAGTGCCATTGTATTGCCTGTAAGGTGACTGTTACTGTATATGGTCTCTGTTCCTTTCTGATCTACCACTTGTAGGCTCTCTCTTTGCTTAGAGGACCCCTTTCAATATTTCCTGTAGAGCTGGTTTGGTATTTGCAAATTCTTTCAGTTGTTGTTTGTCCTGGAAGCTTTTAATCTCTCCTTCTATTTTCAATGATAGCCTAGCTGGATATAGTATTCTTGGCTGCATGTTTTTCTCGTTTAGTGCTCTGAAAATATCATGCCAGCTCTTTCTGGCCTGCCAGGTCTCTGTGGATAAGTCAGCTGCCAATCTAATATTTTTACCATTGTATGTTACAGACTTCTTTTCCCGGGCTTCTTTCAGGATTTTCTCTTTGTCACTGAGACTTGTAAATTTTACTATTAGGTGATGGGGTGTGGGCCTATTCTTATTGATTTTGAGGGGCGTTCTCTGAACCTCCTGAATTTTGATGCTCGTTCCCTTTGCCATATTGGGGAAATTCTCCCCAATAATTCTCTCCAGTATACCTTCTGCTCCCCTCTCACTTTCTTCAAGATGGCGGAGAAGTAGCAAGCTGAGACTGCTTCAGCTAGCCGGAGATCAGCTAGATAGCTTATCTAAAGATTGCAAACACCTGAAAATCCATCGGCAGATCGAAGAGAAGAACAGCAATTCTGGAAACAGAAAAACAACCACTTTCTGAAAGGTAGGACCGGCGGAGAAGTGAATCCAAAGCGACGGGAAGATAGACCCCGGGGTGCGGGGCCGGCTCCAGGCAAGCAGCGGAGCAACCGCGCACAAAATCAGGACTTTTAAAAGTCTGTTCCGCTGAGGGACATCGCTCCAGAGGCTAAACCGGGGCGAAGCCCACGCGGGGTCAGCATGGCCTCAGGTCCCGCAGGGTCACGAAGGATCGGGGGTGTCTGAGTGTCGCAGAGCTTGCGGGTATTGGAACGGGAAAGCCGGCTACAGAAACAGAGCCCACAGTAAGCTCGCAGCTCCGTGTTACCTTGAACCGGTCGCAGGCTCGGTGAGCTCGGAGCGCGGCCGGAGGTCAGGCAGACGGGAGTAACTGGGCGCTGTTCTCTGAGGGCGCACTGAGGAGTGGGGCCCTGGGCTCTCGGCTCCTCCGGGCCGGAGACCAGGAGGCCGCCATTTGTATTCCCGTCCTCTGGAACTCTACGGAAAGCGCTCAGGGAACAAAAGCTCCTGAAAGCAAACCCGAGCGGATTACTCACCCCGGCCCCGGGTAAGGGCGATGTAATTCCGCCTGGGGCAAAGACACTTGAGAATCACTACAACAGGCCCCTCCCCCAGAAGATCAACAAGAAATCCAGCCGAGACCAAGTTCACCTACCAAGGAGTGCGGTTTCAATACCAAGGAGAGCAGCAGAATTCCAGAGAGGAGAAAGCCAAGCACGGAACTCATGGCTTTTTTCCTGTGATTTTTTTTAGTCTTGCAGTTAATTTAATTTTTTCTTTTTCATTTTTTTTTTTTCTCGCCTTCGGGTAAAATTTTTTTTTTAACTGTTACCTTTTTCTTTTTTAACGATTTTTTACTAGTTTATCTAATATATATATTTTTTCTTTTTTACATTTTTCTTAGGTGTTTTCTTTTTTTAAAAATTCTTTTCTTTTCTTTTCTTTTCTTTTTTTTTCTTTTCTTTTTGTTTTTTTTCTTTCTTCCTTTTTGAACCTCGTTTTATCCCCTTTCTCCCCACTCACGATTTTGGATCTCTTCTAATTTGGTTAAAGCATATTTTCCTGGGGTTGTTGCCACCCTTTTAGTATTTTACTTGCCCCTCATTTACTCTTATCTGGACAAAATGACAAGACGTAAAAATTCAACACAAAAAAAAGAACAAGAGGCAGTACCGAAGGCTAGGGACCTAATCAATACAGACATCTGTAATATGTCAGATCTAGAGTTCAGAATGACAATTCTCAAGGTTCTAGCCGGGCTCGAAAATGGCATGGAAGATATTAGAGAAACCCTCTCGAGAGATATAAAAGCCCTTTCTGGAGAAATAAAAGAAATAAAATCTAACCAAGGTGAAATCAAAAAAGCTATTAATGAGGTGCAATCAAAAATGGAGGCTCTAACTGCTAGGATAAATGAGGCAGAAGAAAGAATTAGTGATATAGAAGACCAAATGACAGAGAATAAAGAAGCTGAGCAAAAGAGGGACAAACAGCTACTGGACCACGAGGGGAGAATTCGAGAGATAAGTGACACCATAAGACGAAACAACATTAGAATAATTGGGATTCCAGAAGTAGTCAGACTCCTTTGAGGGAGAAACTGGGTGGTTGGCATTTTCACCTGTTCCCTCTGCAATAAGCCCAGGGGGCAATAGCTGAGGGAATTGCTCATGTGCATATTTAAAAACGCTGGGGGTGTCTTGACTGAGCCACTTGCCTGTGGCTCAGTCGGTTGAGTGTCTGACTCTTGATTTTGGCTCAGATCATGATCTCACGGTCCTGGGATTGAACCCTGCCTTGGGCTCTGCGCTCAGCAGGGAGTCTGCTTGGGGATTCTCTCTCTCCCTCTTCTCTGGCCCTCCCCACACTTGCATTCTCTCTCTCTCTCTCTCTCTAATAAATAAATCTTTAAAAAATCCTGCATCTTTATTTAATGTGGTCCCGGGTAACTCACAAATTTCAAGTGCCATTGGCTGTTAGAGCAAGGTAATTTGGAAGACTGTCTCTTGCCTGGCAACTGTAAACACTGGGGCACTAGATGCGTGGATAAGCTCTTTACAGGGAGAAGCTGAAGGCTTGGTTTCATTGTTGGCGCAAGCCAGAAATAGAAGGCAGGGAAGGTACCTACAGGCTCTTTTGGGTTCCTGGGAGAATCCCAGTCAGTACCTAGATTCAGGCTGATTAGAAGCTGGGGATATAAACATGTCAAACCCCTTCCAGGGAGAAATGGAGATTGGCTTTCTCCCTCTATAATGGGCCTGGGGGATAATTGTGGGGAGTGCTTGTGTACCCATTCAAAAATTGTGCCTTTTTAAAACGTCTAATTTGTGACATGGCTCTCGGAGCTAGGTAATTTGGGAGCCGGCCCCTCAGGTGGCAGCCTTCATAGTTGGGAGTGTTAGAGATGTGATCCAAAACCTTTGTTTTTATGGAGAGAAACTTGAGGTTGGGGGTTCACTCTCTTTTGTGCTTGGGGTGGATTTTATAGCAATAGCGTATCTCAGCTTTTTCTGTTTCAACATGGATATTTTCTCAGTTGCCTGGCACGTAGGAGTCACTCAACTAGTTTCTGGATTTCTCTTGGAGGGAACTAATCCACATGTAGTTGACTATTTGGTGCATCATTGAGAGGAGGGAAAGTCTCCTGTCTTGTCATCTTGCCGATGTCCAAAAATCAATTTAGGTTACTGGTTTATTATACTAGGATGTAACTCAGAAATAGCCAGATGGAAGAGGTGCATAGGGCAGGGTATGTGCGAAGGGGTATGGGGCTTCCATGCCTTCTCCAGTGTGTCATTCTCCCAGGATCACCAAATACTGAATTCGCTGAAGAATATGAAGAAGATCTAACCTCATGCAGAGGTGTAGTTGGAAAGAGGAGTATTTTAGTAGGCTCTTCAGAAAACCATGGATAGTCTCCTTAGATACTATACCAAAATTCAACAAGTGGTGTTTTTAGAGATTAGTGACAGTGTGGAATCTGAAAGCGTATCACTGAACTTTGCATACTCTGCTACACTGAAATTTATCAGTCTCTCTTGCCCTTTTCACTGATTTTTTTCAAACCCATGCATGATTTTATTAATGTCCTGAACTAGCTGAATCACTTGAAAAAATATTGATTCCCGAGGTTACACAGGTCCTCCAGATGATGACACATTTTAGTATACAATATCAAAGAATATACATTAGTTAATAGCACCACCAATTTCATTACAAGTATTGAGCATCCACAGTGGTGGATATCTGGTTTTACCAAATACCAATTTTTGCTTCAAACCTTGAATTTGACCATTGACAATAAATGCTGTCAGATACTTCCTTTGAAAGGATAGACTCTATTTGTTAATTTCTGAGAAAGTATCTGCAAAATATTCAAGTCTGAATAAACCATAGTTTTGCAATACAGTGGAATATTACTCAGCTATCAGGAAGGATGAATACCCACCATTTGCATTGACATGGAGGGGATTGTGCTGAGTGAAATAAGTCAAGCAGAGAAAGTCAATTATCATATGGTTTCACTCATATGTGGAACATAAGAAATAGCAGAGGACCGTAGGGGAAGGGAGGGAAATTTGAAGGGGGACAAATCAGAGAGTCAGACAAACTGAGTGACTATGGACTCAGGGAAACAAACAGGGTTTCAGAAGGGAGGCGTTGGGGGGTGGGGTAGCCAGGAGATGGGTATTAAGGAAGACACATGCTGTGATGAGCACGGGGTGTTATACACAACTAATGAATCGTTGAAGATTACATCAAAACTAATGATGTGGGGCGCCTGGGTGGTTCAATGGGTTAAAGCCTCTGCCTTCGGCTCAGGTCATGATCTCAGGGTCCTGGGATCGAGTCCCACATCGGGCTGTCTGCTCAATGGGGAGCCTGCTTCCCCTTCTCTCTCTGCCTGCTGCTCTGCCTACTTCTGATCTCTGTCAAATGAATAAATAAAATATTTTTTTAAAAAACTAATGATGTACTATATGTTGGCTAACTGAACATAACTTTTTAAAAAAAGTTTTTCTCTCATTCTTTCTTTCTTTTCTGAAGTGGGTTCCATGTCCAACATGACGCTCGAACTCACAACCCCCAGATCGAGAGTCATATGCTCTACCGACTGAGCCAGCCAGGCACCCCTCTCTCATTTTTTTCAGTTGAAAAATACATTTTATGAGAAGCAAGGCTAGTTTGACTTGCAATGCAAACAAATGCACAATACTTTTCTTTGATTCCACCATCATACCTTAATACGCATCAAAAGTGCTTTACATATAGTTCCCATTTTGTCGCAGAGAATATTAAGATGTGCATTCATGGGTAGATATTTAATACAATTAACTGCTTCATCAAGGTCATTCTTAAGTGAAACTGACTTTTCCCTCTTCTAGTGCACGGTGGTAAAGACTACAGTGGCTAGTTTGTATAGCTGGGTGCTGAGGCCTTTTGCTTTTGCACCGTCAGTGTCCATGTCAACACAGTGAAAAAGGAAACTGACTTTTTACTATTATTATAAAAAGAGTCTTGACCTTGTGGACCCCAGAAAGAGTCTTTGAGAACTATCAGAGATCCCTAGAACGCATTTGGAGTACCATTACTCTAGCATTACTATTAGAAGAATAATACAGGAATGTTTAACTAACAGACCAGTAACAGGATACTTGAGGCAAGAAAAGAGGGAGAAATGAATGTGCGTAGGTAGAACACATAGTATAATGGTAGATTTAAACCCTTAAGATTAGCTTTTCCCTTGGTCTTCCATACAAGTAGAACCCAACAGGTACTCCAAATCATTCTGCTAATGTTTCCAGACCAACTCTCATCCTAGGGTGAGCAGTTTGGCCTTAACCTGAGACTTGCGCTTCAAATGAGAATGGTAAGAACTAACATGGCTATTTAATGTCACATGAGCAACAAGGTTAGAAAGGAATATAATAGAAAATAAACCACCCTACTTTAGTAAATGAGGACACCAACTTGAATCAATTCACTTCTTCTGCTCTCTCAATCCAGCCTGCCTGTCTAAGCCTTGCTCTCTGGAGACTGCAGTTCCTCAAGGTACTAACCACATCCTGAAATGAAATGAGACACCTGTGATTAGCTGTGGCCGTAAGGAACGAGGTCTCTGTTTGCTCAACATGTGAGCAATAAGAAAGAGCCCAGCAGGGCACCTGGGTGGCTCAGTGGGTTAAGCCTCTGCCTTCAGCTCAAAGAATCTAAATTCAACCTTCTAGATGAAGAAAGAAAATGCACACAGAGTATGTCCAAGAAAGGAAAATCATTTGAGTACATACAGTCTCAAGCTTCACGAGAGTTTTGTGACTTTTCATACTCATTTGTCTTCTATTTAAAACCAAATCCAAGCACAGACAGGATGGGTTAAGGAAACATCCTCTAAATTCCCCTTCCCAAAAGATAAACTGCTTAGTTCATTGGACTGGACCCTGCTAGGAATTCATCAATAGTATCTTCACTGGCCTTCTCCACTGCACAGGTGTGACTACCTCATTGATTGGTTGTCCCATCAAATCTGAATCTAGTCTGTCTCATTGACAGGTTTTGTCCCTTATGATATGCCTTCATCATTTTGTTGAGAAATGTTTCCCATTTATTTTGAGCTGAATCACAGATCCATCGTAGAATTATAACCCAAAAGAATTGGAAGTGATCTTCTAGTCATTTTTTCTAACCTCCTACCTGGTAAAGATATCTCCTCTGCAGTATCCACACCTACAGGTCATTTATTAGATCCTTAGATACTTTGGATAACAGGGAGTTCACTAACTTGTGAAACAGGACATTTCAATTATATTCAGCTCTATTTCTTAGTAAATTCTTCCTTATATTGAACCAGGACTCCTTGAATTTTCATTTCAACCTAGGTACTTATTCTGATGTTTCCAGAATAAGAATAAGCTTACTGTTTTTTTCCAGATGGCCTGCTGCTTTGGAATTAATATAGTAATTCTTTGTTTTTGATCCTATATTCAGATTTTCTTTGGAAAACTAAGCACTGATGCTTCTGGCAGGTGTCTCTGAAGAGCCCGTAGTGAGCAAGAGAGAAATACCTAAATCTTAAACATCAATATAGCAGACACAGTTGTATAGCTACATAGTACTCATTCTCCTTCTTCCTGTTTTATAACAGACCCTGGATTTTATTCAGATGTCCATCATCCAGTCCCCAATCACACTAACCCAAGTAACTCAGGGCTTGGTGATCTTATCCTCAGCTTTAGGAATGGGTCTTGATTGTTTTAGTCAATCAAGATAATCGAAAGCTCCTTACAAGTGATTTGTTTAGAAATAAAAGTTAAGCAATAGAAATTACATTGAAGGTAAAAGGAATGGCGCCTCTGTTTGTGGAGCAGTAGAACCAATTATAAATTTGGACTTTGGCAATAACCCTAGATCGTTTTCTTTGGCCCAATGTTAAGGAAGGAAACTAGCATTTGTTGAATGCCTATTATGTGCCAGGCACTTTCCTTTATGCCAAGTAATTTAATCCTCACTGTGAAGCAGGTACAAGTTTCCAGTTTGGAAAATGAGGCTCACTGAGGTTATATGAATTGCCCAGGATCACACAGTTAATGGTAGAGTCAGGATCCAATCCTGATCTGGTTGCCTCTATGTCCAGTGGTCTTTCCATTACATTCTTGGCAGACAGTTCTTTCCAGATAATTCTACTCTCTATGCCAGAGAAGGCTGTTCAAAGTCTCAGGCAAAGACTCTTCTTCTACAGTGTTAGTATTTTGTAATGGTTAAAAGTATGGAGTATGGACTTATGGAAACATTGTCTCAAATTCTTGTGCCAAATACTCAACTTTTTTTTAAAATAAATAAAATTAAAAAAAATTTCTTCTTCACACTGAAGCAAGCCTACATCACTCACTACCTTTCTGACCTTGCATGAGTTACCCTCTCGGAGCGTCAATTTTTGTCCTTGGTAAAATGAAGATAATTGCCTCCCAGTATTGTTGTGAAGATTAATGAAGTAAAACTTGTAAAACTCCTGGAATATAGTAAGTGCAGTGGTGAGTCAAGAGTGAGGTGGTAGGAGTGGTCTGCCATACAGCAGAGAAGTATTTTATCAATGATTTTCTTCAGAATTTTTAGGTCATGATGATAATAAAAGGCATACCAAGTTTTAGTCAGTAGTATTTATTTTAGGCTTTCACGTGTAAGTCGTCTGGCCTTTCCCCACACTACACCATGGGCTTCATATAAAGACGGGCTTCTGATGACAACGCCTTTTTCACCGTATCCTGAACTACGTGCCCCAACCTGCCTGTGTCTGCTTTCTAATTTATTCCTGATTTTCCCAGTTTCTGACCAGGTAGCCCATCTTCCCCAACAGAGTTTCATCAACACCTATTTTCAGCATCACTTCTTCAGCTCTGAACTTTATATTACAAGTTTGGCCATGATTTGAATTCTCCTTCTGGTTACTTCATCATTGGCTTTTGATCACAAGAGAAGAAGCTTCTGATAGTGAAGGCCAAATGTGAGGGCAAGGCCTCATGGGATCATGAAATGAAGATTACTTGAGGTCTCTGGAAACCTAAAGATGCCTTGGGATATGTTTTTCTTGAGATTTTTTTATTTGATTACAAAATTGCATATACAAAATCATATAATCTGCAAAAGAGATAGTTTTCTTCTTCCTTTCCAAGTCTTTCTCTTGTCTACCTAGTTGCCCTGGCTAAAATCACCACTATAATGTTGAATAGAAGTGGCAAGAACAGACATTTCTTTGTCTTGTCCTTTTTTTTTTTTTTAAGATTTATTTATTTGACAGATAGAGGTCACAAGTAGCCAGAGAGGCAGGCAGAGAGAGAAGGGGAAGCAGGCTCCCCGCTGAGCAGAGAGCCCGATGCAGGGCTCGATCCCAGGACCCTGGGATCATGACCCAAGCTGAAGGCAGAGGCTTTAACCCACTGAGCCACCCAGGACCCCCTTGTCTTGTTCTTGTTCCCCTCGGGTAAGCTTTTGCTCTTTCAGTCTTTAGGTATCATAATAGATACGGCTTTTTGGTAGATGCCCTTTTTAGGTTGAAAAACTGCCCTAGTTTTGTTTTTTTTTTAAACCATGGAAGTATGCTGAATTTTGTGAAAGGATTTTGCTGGGACCATTGAAGTGATCATGGGTTTTTTATCCATTGTTCAGTTAATATGATCTAATAGATTGATTTTTGCATATTGAAATGACCTTGCATTCCTGGGTTAAATCCCATATGGTCATAGTGTATAATCCATTTTTATGTTGCTATATTCTGTTTGCTAGTATTTCATTAAGGATTTTTGCATCTATATTCATGGAAGGTACTGATCTGTAGTTTTCTTGTGATGTCTTTGTCTGGTTTTGGTATCAGATTAATACTGGCTTCACAGAATTCGGTAGGAAGTGTCCCTTGCTATTCTATAGTTTTGGAAGAGTTTGTGAAATAGTGGTGTTAATTCTTTTTAAAATATTTGATAAGGAGGTGCCTGAGTGACTCAGGTGTTAAGCATCTCCCTTTGGCTCAGGTCATGATCCCAGAGTCTTGGCATCGAGCCCGGAGCACCCCGCATCGGGCTCCCTTCTCAGCAGAAGCCTGCTTCTCCCTCTTCCATTCCCCCTGCTTGTGTTCCCTCTCTCGCTGTGTCTCTCTCTGTCAAATACATAAAATCTTGAGAAGAAAATAAATGTTTGATATAATTCTCTAATTCAGCCTAGAGTTGTCTTTATGAAAAGTTTTCGATGACCAATTCAATCTTTTTTACTTGTTATATGTCTATTCAGCTTTTCTATTTCTTCTTGAGTTAGTTTCAGTAGTTTGTGTCTTTCTAGGAGCTTGTCTCTTCATCTGAATTACTTAGTTGTTTGCCCTGCAGTTGTTCATCATGTTCCCGTAATTATTTGTATTTCTCTAGATTATTTAATAATGTCCTCTCTTTTATTTCTGGTATTAGCAGTTTGAGTCCTCTCTCTCTTTTTCTTGGTCAGCTAAACTAAAGTTTTATCAGTTTTATTGATATTTTCAAAAAACCAACTTTGGTTTTGTTGATTTTTTCTTTTTCTTCTGTTCATTTATGTCTGTTCTGTTATTCTTTTTTGAATTTTTTTGGATTTAGTTTGTTCTTCTTTTTCTGGTTTCTTAAATTGGAGGTTCGGTTATTGATTTGAGACCTTTCTTCTTTTATAATGTAGGAATTCAAAGCTATCCATTTCCCTCTTACCACTGCATTAGTTTCATTCCATAGAATTTGGTATGTTGTGTCTTCATTTTCATTCATTTGGAAGTTTTTTTTTCAAATTTTCATGACTTTTTCTTTGACCCATTGATTATTTAGTAATGTGTTTTTTAATTTTAACATACTTACGAATGTCCCCAAATTGATTTCTAATTTAATTCCATACTTTGGAATTAAAGTGGGTGAAAGAACATACTTTGTATGATTTCAAAACCAGAGTGACACTCCCCCTCTGTAAGGTGGACTTCGGAGGAAGGCAGAAGCTCCTGGTCTACTCAGCTTGCCCCTCCCTGCATTATGTCTCTGCATTTTGAGCAAGTTGGGGCACAGGTAATTAGGGCCAGTATTATTGGCCTCCTACAGCTCGAATAGAGTTTATACCCTATGAGTGAAGGTAGAGTAGGTGAAGAGAGACCAAGTTCTTCTGCTGTGCCTGGATGAAATAGAGCTTCTGCAACATGGCGTTGTGGGGAACGAGAAACAACAGAAACCTGATCATTCTGGGTGAAACTGTATCCCCAAGACTAGAAACTGGGGGAGAAGGAGCTCCTATCTTCTAGGTTGCACATGCCCAGGGTAGACCTTATATAACATGAATTGGTAAAAGAGAGAGTAAATAGACTGAATTGTGGCTAAAATGCCACAGACTCTCACTGTTCCTACTGAGATTTAATAGATTTTCTTGAATAAATGTTTTTCCATTTTTGGTATGCCCTTAAGAAAATCTCCAGAAACTCTGAATGATTTGTTAAAAATAATTTTCTGCACTTAAACTGTTGTTTGACTGGGGAGAGGGTAAGGTGGAATCCTTACTGCATTATTCCAGAAGTCCTGCCTCTCAAATAGTATTTTTATACGTAGAAACTTCTTTAGAAAGTCATCTCACACCTGTCAGCTTTCCTTATTTAGGCAAAATGGAATGTATCCAAAGACTCAGGCTCCCTAGAAGTGACCTAGAAATTTGGAAATCAGGTGACATGGAGAATAACTTCAAAAAATAGTTGTGTTGAGTCAGGATAGTCAGGACTATCCTAGCTGTGATAGTCCTGGAATATTCCATTGTATTTTTTTCTCTTGACAAAGATCATCAAGGCACTTCTGTTGTCAGGCTAGATAACTTACAGTGTCAATTGCTATCTATATGATCATGAAAGACCTGGAGGGTGAATATATCTGTGTGGCAGAAAGGAACACACCGCATACCTGGCCTACCTTCCCGTTGAGTCCACTGCACACATTGTAGCAATCACTACATTTATTGCCAAATCTTGCCTTACATAACTCTGTATATAGGATCCTAGAAAAATCTGTGTTGATTTGGAAATGTTTTTAGACATGATGAAGAGAAAAGTCTCCTGCATTATGAATGGGGCTGTTATTGATTTGATGCCCAATGTGTGTTTTCTTAAAAAATTTATATAGTGCCTTCAGCGATCAAAGCATTCTGCAAGTTTATTGACCCCAGCTCATCAAGCACTTCTCTTCCCTTCTAAAGAAAAATGAGGTGCTTCACTTCAGATAAAGCACCACTTAACTATGGTCTCTGTGTAATATTTGAGAATTCTACTTGTTTCTATTAATCCATGTGGATAAACTTCATGGAACAAGGATCTTTGAAAATTTAACTAAGTTCTTTGTGGTGTTGTCTTTATATTGTGATGATAAGCTCATGTTAACAAAGATAAAATAATTCCTTGGCTATCTTATCTTATCCCCAGCCTAGATGTCTTATGATGATAGACAAAGCATTCCAGGGGATCTACAGTGAAAAACTCCATGTACAATATAGTGATTGAACAATTCCATACATCACCCAGTGTTCATCACAAGTGCGTTCCTTAATCCCTATCACCCGTTTCACCCATCTCCCTACCCCCTCTGTTGTACACCTGAAGCTAATATAACATTTTATGTTAACTATCCTGGAACTAAAATTTTAAAAAAGAAGGAAACTCCTATATAAGTCAGAAGTGTCTTCACTTCCTAGGAGCTGTTCAATAGTACTTAAGGAAAACACTTTCTCCCCATTCCCCAGGCCATGGAAGCCAGACTTCTATCATCTCTTGTATCTTTATTTTATACATTTTTTATGTTAGTCAACATACAGTACATCATTAGTTTTTGATGAAGTGTTCCATGATTCATTGTTTGCATATAATACATAGTGCTCCATGCAGTCTGTGCCCTCCTTAATACCCACCACCAGGTTCACCTCACCCCCCCTCCCCTCTAAAGCCCTCAGTTTGTTTCTCGGAGTCTACAGTCTCTCCTGGTTTGTCTCCCCCTCCGATTCCGCCCCCCCTTCACTTTTCCTCCCTTCTCATAATGTCCTCCATGTTATTCCATCTCTTCTACCTTTAAATGATAGTTTAGGGAAGGAAATTCTGCCCCTCTCTCTATTCTTTTACTTGCTTCTGTCTACTGAAGGAAGGATGTACTAATATGATTGGTGATTGCCTGACATCTATTGAGCCCCGCTTAACAAATGGGAAAAGTAACAGTGATTCCAAAACAGGATTAGTATCACTGTTTCTTTCTCCCTTTAACTGCCTTACCCGTGGCTTGGTAAGTGTGAAAGCAGCTATCTGCTCCCATGTGGAAGCACACATACATGTAAGCATACCTGGGGCAGGGCCTACAACATGCCCTCTGTATGGAAACTTGATCTTCGCTCACTCTTTCATTATTGCTCTCACTCACTCATGTTCTCTCTCTCTCTCTCTCTCTCTCTCTCACACACACACACACACACACACACACACTTGTTCACATTCTTGGTGGTAACTCTGGTAACTATATGGGTAAGGCAGACCTGTGGTCTTTAGGAAAGGCTTTATAAGCCAGGATCTACCATATAGATACAGTTCCCTGCACAGACAGGTCTCAAAGTCTAATTTCAGCAAGGCAATAGGAAGATGCTCTTTTGATCTCAAGATCCAGCTACATTCTCCAACCTAGCTTTAGTAAGAAAGCTATATGTTTGGAGAGTTATTGAGCACTTGCCCTGCACTAATAAACCTGATAATCTGATTCCCATTTAACTATCAGTCACCATTAAGATTTTTATTTTTTTTTTTGCATTAGGCAGAACCCAGAATGGAAAAAGGGTGAGACTTAGTACTTCCTTCCAATATACAATGGTTATTAACAATCCATTCCATAACTCTCTGTTTTGATAGCCTTACTAAACAACTTATTGAAAAAAGAAAAGACTCTATGGATCTTTGAAATGGCATGTCTTCAAGTTCCTTGACATCTTTACCTCTGCCCAGATCAACCATGATCTACTGTGGCTTTGTACTCACAAAATAAATTGGATCTAACAACATGATGGTGACTGTTTTTATCCCACCAAGACTCCGACTCCAGCAACCTTTACCCCAGAGCCTGATTCAACCAAATCCTATATATCTGGTAAACAAACATGGTATAAGATATGATCTCATCTGGAAAGTACTGAATAATGATAAGGATGATTGGACACAGCTGTACTACTGGCAGAGAAGACCTATACCCATTAGCCTATGGCACAATACTACCGCTATTGTCCTTTCAGAGTAGTGACTAAGGTCACCAAGACTTAGCAGCTTCATGTTTTAAATGATCCTTTCAAGTGATATCTTCACCAGGATCAGGAACAGGATGGGGTGACCCAAGTGATCCTTGTATCCCTTCTCCACCATTCCTAGAGGTCATTCTTGTTTTTATCTTCAGTATTGCCTTAGGCACACAGTCTTGGCATGTTTCCAGCAGTGATGGATATTCTTCTCATAACACATTTAATATCTTGCATCTGTCTTCCATAGCATCTGCATTACGAGATGCTGTAACAAATTACCACAAAATTGGAGGCTTAGCAAAACAGAAATTTACTCTGTCATAGTTCTGGTTTAGCTAGAAGTCTGAAATCAAAGTGTCAGCAAAGCCACATTCCCTCCCAAGACTCTAGGGGAGAATCCTTCCTTGTCTCTTCCAACTTCTGGTGGCTGTGGGCATTCCTTAGCTTATCACAGCATAGCTCCAGTTTCTGCCTCCCTCTTCACATGGTCTCCTCCCCTGTGTCTTCCATTGTGTCTTCTTTTCTTTCCATTATAAGGACACTTACTAGGTTTAGGGCTCACCCTAATCCAGGATGATCTCATCTCAAAATTCTTACTTTAATTACATCTACAAAGAACCTTATTTAAATTAAGGTCACATTCTGGGATTCCAGGTGGACATATGTCTTTTGAGGGGGACACCATTAAACCCCCTACAGCAACCAAGCACCCTTTTGTATTTCCAGAAACTTCTTCTATGCATGGAGCCCCTAGTTTGTACTCTGAAGTTTGAGGGTGTTCTTTCCCATTACTCAACTCTGAGATCTGCCACTTCACACTATTTTTCTAGCTTTGATCTTTGACTTCTGTATCAAGATTCTTTTGGCTATAAACATAGATGGCTTAAACAAGAAAGGGGGGGGACTTACTGGTTCATGTTAATGAAAATCAAGGGATAATAATAGTTTCAGTTATAGCTTGATACAGAGGCTCAAGTGATAATATTAGGGCCACTTTCTGAGAATATCTCAGCACTGCTTTTGTCTCTGCTTGCTTTTCCAAATTGGCTCCTTTTTTTTGGTAACAAAATGATTGAAGAAGCCCCAAGTTTCACATTCTCATACAACCAAAGTCAGTGGAAAGGAAAGTAGTGCTACCTCTCAGAAATCTCAGGAAAAGACTCATGGCTTCTCATTGGTTCAGATTAGGTCACATGCCAATCCATGAGATAATCACTATGGCCAGGAATACACTAATTTGCCTAGGCCAAACAAGTTCTACTTCTAGAACTGAGAGTGGAGGTCAGTTCCAACCAAACCAAATAGACTGAGATTTAGGCAAAGTGGATCATGAAGCAAAAAATGAAATTATATTTCTGTAATACTGGGGAATGAATATTGTGGGGATATCAGTGTCCAGTACAGCTTCCCTCTTAATAATGACTTGGGCCCTGTCTTTGGCTAAGCTATCATTTGCAGCCCTGGATAAATATATCATTTTAGTCCATGACTTCATGCTATCGTAAAGAAGCTGAGTTCTGTGATTTACCTAGGCTTTCTGCCAGAAGCACTGCCTGTGGGCTACACAGTCAGTATGGCCTGCTCAGTGCCCCAAATAGCACACAAATGTGAAGAGGATACATGCTAGAACTTTTCTGCTATCCTATGTTCAGCAGATAATCCAACACACACTCTGGCTTTTCTAAGTGAGGATTGAGTAGATTTTCAGAGCTAGTGCTCTTTCTAGCAGTATGTCATTTGGTTTTCTTTGTGGATGTGACTCTGAGATGAGCATTAAAACAAAGAACTTTGTATCTGGGTTAGTGTGGAACCCTAAAAACCCCAAAGGAATGAACCAAGTTGAAATTTTATGACAGAGCTAATGCTCAAAAATTAAATACCGTAATCAGTCGTGAGACAAGATGGTTCTTTTAGGCTCTTAATATCCCACTATATTGTGTGGGCAATTCCTGCCTGCCTGTATTTTGGCCACAAACAGCCTCTATAATAAAAATCCAGGCTCAGGGATTCTCTTGCACAAAAGGATGGCTCACTGTGGTGTGTTGGAAGTATGTTCTGTATTTAGTAAGGGCAAATTCAGTTAGAGTAAGCTAGGAGGGGAAGATTTGAAGTGTATCTAAAAATACTGAAATATCTCAATTGCTCCTGACATCCAAAAGAGCAGCATCTTTTTGCTTATTTGGTTAAGTGGGTGAGGGGTGATATAAATTAGTACAATAAAATAATAATTACTGTTTATTGGTTAATGACTATATGATAGGCATCATACTAAGTACTTCATATACAATGCCCCTAATTTTTTAGCAACCCTGTGGGGTGGTTATGATAACTCTTTACTAGCCTGGACTGAAAGAGACAGAGATGGGACAAAATTAAGGAAGAATGACTTTAAGGCAGAGCATGCATACCAAGGCTAGAAAGAATAAGCCTACTACCCCCAAAGGGCTCAGAGGAGAGAGCATTCAGCCATAGAGGATTACTCTCAGGCCTTAAAACCCAATGGATAATTGACTCTCTCTGCTTGACTGATTTCACTCAGCATAATCTCTTCCAGTCCCGTCCATGTTGCTACAAAAGTTGGATATTCATCCTTTCTGATGGAGGCATAATACTCCATAGTGTATATGGACCACATCTTCCTTACCCTTTTGTCCGTTGAAGGGCATTTTGGTCAATTATCATATGGTTTCACTTATTTGTGGAGCATAGCAAATACCATGGAGGACATGGGGAGTTAGAGAGGAGAAGGAAGTTGAGGGAAATTGGAAGGGAAGTTGAACCATGAGAGACTATGGACTCTGAAAAACAATCTGAGGGGTTTGAAGTGGTGGGGGGTGGGAGGTCGGGGTACCAGGTGGTGGGTATTATAGAGGGCACGGACTGCATGAGCACTGGGTGTGGTGAAAAAATAATGAATACTGTTATGCTGAAAATTTTAAAAAATCTTAAAAAAAAAAGAATGTTGTACAAATCATTAGGTAAAAATCTGATGTAGCTCTTCTTTCAATTAAACACAATGATGGAAGCAAAAAAAAAAAAAAAAAAAAAAAAACCCTAATGGAATTTGCCCTACTGTATTGTGTACTTGCCAGGGTATTACATGTGGGTTGATGTGGGTTGAAGGATTAAGATCAGCATGAAGCAGAATATAAATCTAGAAAAGAAGAATTCATTGTCCGGGAGGAATTCACCTATGCATTGGAATAGTTTATTAAAATATTTTCTTAAAGTTTATTTACTTAACTAATCTCTGCACCCAATATGGGGCTTGAACCCATGACCTGAGATCAAGAGTCACATGCTTCTCCTACTGAGCCAGCCAGGTGGCCCTGCATTGGGACACGTTAAACCTTTTGTTTTGACATAGTTTCAGACTTAAGAAAAGTTTAAAAAAAGTGGTACGAAGGGTCTTCGTATTCCCGAAATGTTAATATTTTCCACATTTGCTTCATCGCTCTCCCTTCCTCCATTCTCTTCCTATGTTCCTTTCCTCTCTCTCCCCTCCCCACTGTTCTCTCCTCCAACCCATGCGTATATATTCATTTTTCTCAACTATTTGAGAGTAAGTTAGAGATACTTTTCCCTTTAATCCTAAATACTTTATTTCCTAAAATCAAGAACATTCTGATAAAACTTCAATACAGTTACCAAAATGAAGAAATTAATGTTAGTGTCATATATATTTTTTAAGATTTCATTTATTTTTTTTTGACAGAGAGAGACACAGTAGGAGAGGGAACACAACCAGGGGGAGTGAGAGACAGAGAGCAGGCTTACCGTGGAACAGGGAGGCTAGTGCAGGGCTCCATCCCAGGACCCTGGGATTGTGACCTGAGCTGAAGGCAGACACTTAAAGACTGAGCCACCCAGGCCCCTGCTAATGTGTATTTTTATCTAATATATTAACCTTATTCAAAGTCCACCAATTGTCCTGATGATGTCTTTTATAGGGAAGGAAAATCATGATCACATGTGGCATGCAGTTGCCACATCCACTTAGTGTATTTTATTTGTGAATTCAAAGTCAATGTTCTAGCAAGGCTATCTAGAGCTGGTCCTATATTTACATGAATGCCTCCTTTGAAGCCTGGTCATGTTGATGGTCATGTTGACGACCAAGGTAGAGATACCTAAACATTCTTGAAATGCTCAGAGAACTGGAATGGGTTTATAATGTAAGACTTGAAAACCCACCAAGTGACTTTGTACCCTAGGAGGACCAGAGGCCGCTCCTTCAATAAGGGATGCTCTAGTGATGGAGACACTAGTATCTTTGAGCTCAGTGATGGTCATTATCTGTAGGCTGATTTGATAGTATGAAATTCTACCATGGAAATGGGCTCTGTAATATTAATGTGGATGATGAGATTCTGGCACTACAGATGCTAGATTGTAACTCTAAGACTCCAAACATTATCAAAATAAAAAGTAGCAAGAACGGAATGGTAATCAGAATGCCTTGGTGCACAGAAATCTATGGCAATCAAGATAGAGCATGCTGTTCCTAAATGGGGAATCAATGAGAGTATTGCTTAATTTGATTATAATAAAAAAAATAGAAAGCTTCTAGTTGAAAGGTTGCTGTCAGGTGCCACAGTGGAAAATTTCACTCCCTCACACGATTTCCAGATTTAAGTCAGTTCGTAGACATATTGATTCAAATGATGCTGGGTCACCTCACATATAGATAGTGGCTGTTCCTTTGATGTTTCCCCAAAGAGGCCTTTAGCCATTTTCCAGTATAGTTGTACACTGGACAAAAGGGGATATTCAGGTTCCAAAACTATTATAGGTTTGAGCTGACACTGATCACAGAGGACGTAAAACATCCTTATGTTCCTCTGATTAGTGTGGAGGCTCTCAGAATCCATGGAAGAAAGGGAGTTTCAGCTTAAGCCTATCTCACAGTGGGTCAGTGGGTCCACATACCTACACTGTGGCTCTTCTCTGGTCTTGGAGTGTGTGTGTGTGTGTGTGTGTGTGTGTGTGTATAAATATATATACATATATATATTTAATTGAGCTTTGAGTAAATATATATATATATATTAAATATATATATATATATATATATTTAATTGGGCTACATATTCTTAGATGCTGGAAACCCCCTTCAGTTGTTTCTCTGATCCAGGATTAAGGATCATTATAGCAGAAAGGACCAAGTTGGAACTCATCAACCTATCCCTGCCAGAAATTTAAAGCAAAAAATCATCATATTCCTGGAGGCACTGCAGAAATTAGTGTCAACATAGAAGATTTTGAAAATGTGGTCTTTTCTCTCAATGGTCTCTGTAAAACCACATGATTCATAGCTGATGACAGTGATTACTATAAACTTAACCAAATGGAAGCTTGATTGCAGTGCTGTGCTGGATGTAATATCTTTATGAAAGCAGATCAACCTAGTTTCTAGCACTTAGTGTACAGCTATTGATTTGGAAGAATGCTTTCATCTTGATGCATATCAGCAGAGAGGATTGACATCAATTTATGTGGTAAAGACAGTTTCAAACACTCTTTTGCCTCATCACTATGTGATCTCATGTTCATCGACAGAATATAGTCTATGGGAACTATGAATTATCTCAAAATTCCTGAGAAGTTACTTCTGTCCACATCAGATTAATTGGGCCTGCTGAGCTGGAGTGGCAATACTCTTAGACAATGGAGTAAGACCTGGGTCGAAAAGGTGGGAAATAAACCCCATAAAGATTAATGGTCTTGCCATATTGATAAAATTTTTGGATGGTCTCCTGCTGGGATATTTTTCCCAAGGACAAATTGTTGCACTGCAGACCCATACCACCAAGAGAGGAAGACCTCACTTAATTTGGCCCTAATAGGGGCAACCTACAGAATGGGAAAAGATATTCGCAAATGACATATTAGATAAAGGGCTAGTATCAAAAATCTATAAAGAACTTATCAAACTCAAAACAAATAATCCAGTCAAGAAATGGGCAGAAGACAGAAACAGATATTTCTGCAAAGAAGACTTCCAAATGGCCAACAGACACACGAAAAAGTGCTCCATATCACTCGGCATCAGGGAAATACAAATCAAAACCACAATGAGATATCACCTCACGCCAGTCAGAATGGCTAAAATTAACAAGTCAGGAAACGACAGATGCTGGCGAGGATGCAGAGAAAGGGGAATCCTCCTGCACTGCTGGTGGGAAGGCAGGCTGGTGCAGGCACTCTGGAAAACAGTATGGAGGTTCCTCAAAGAGTAAAAATTAGAGCTACCCTATCACCCAGCATTTACACTACTGGGTATTGACCCAAAGGATACAAAAAGTGATCTGAAGGGGCACCTGTATCCCAGTGTTTATAGCAGCAATGTCCACAATAGCCAAACTATGGAAAGAGCCCAGATGTCCATCAACAGATGAACAGATAAAGAAGTGGTGTATACACACACACACACACACACACACACACACACACAGAGTGGAATATTACTCAGCCATCAAAGAAATGAAATCTTACCATTTGCAATGACATGAATGGAACCAGAGGGTATTATGCTAAGTGAAATAAGCCAGTCAGAAAAAGACAATTATCATATGATTCCACTCATATGTGGAATTTAAGAAACGAAACAGGATCATAGGGGAAGGGAGGGGAAAATAAGATGAAATCAGAGAGGGAGACAGACCGCAAGAGACTTAACAATAGGAAACAAACAAGTTGCTAGAGGGGTGGTGGGTTGAGGGATGGGGTAACAGTGATGGGCTTTAAGGAGGGCACAGGATGTAATAAGCACTGGGTGTTAATATGCAACTGATGAATCACTGAACTCTATCTCTGAAACTAAAAATACACTATATGTTAATTGAATTTAAATAAAATTAAATAAAATATTTAAAAATTCTGATATGCTATTGGACCCTAATTGAAACTGGGCACAAGTTAGCAAGAGACTTTGCAAACTAGATGTGCATGATGACCAGGGCATCTAGTTATCTAGATTCTACATATTATCAGATCCCACATGTCAAAAATTTATGTAGTCATTGCAGCTAGCCGTTTAGTCCCCTCTACAATAAAATAATAGATTTGGATTGGACTCAAGTGGGTCCAGAAGTTATGAATCAGCCACAGGAATAAGTAGGCCAAATCCTCATGTCATCTAAATTTGTTGCATTATTGCCTTGTATCAGCTTACCCCAAGCAATGATAAACATAAAATTTATAATCAAGAATTCAGGGGCGCCTGGGTGGCTCAGTGGGTTAAGCCACTGCCTTCGGCTTGGGTCATGATCTCAGGGTCCTGGGATCGAGTCCCGCATCGGGCTCTCTGCTCAGCAGGGAGCCTGCTTCCCTCTCTCTCTCTGCCTGCCTCTCCGACTACTTGTGATTTCTCTCTGTCAAATAAATAAATAAAATCTTTAAAAAAAAAAATTCAGAACTTCCATTCAGAAGTAGATATTTAACTTTGTGACCCACACACAACTATCATGGCTAAGGGGTTTGTATAATAAACATCTTATCCTTTTGAATTTTTTCATACTTTTATTATAAAACTGTTGACTCCAAAGATAGATCGTTCATATATTTATTATAGTAATTATCCACACATTGTGGTACCTGGTTTTGTTCTAACAAAATCAGTATTTGTAGAAAAACAGATTTTTTTTAACAGTTAGAGGCAAAGTATCTTTTTATAATATGAGGAATACATATTGTTCTATTGAAAGTTACAACTGTTAGGTTTGATAATTGAAATACCTTATTGATCTAATAACTAAAATAGCCTCTGCTTCTAAGCTAAAAACTATAAACATTTATAGATTCTAGAATTCAAGTCCAATATGTAATTATAAATACTATCCACTCTCACATTTATTTTCTTGATAATAGTTTGATATGATGTTTTAAGTAAAGCTAATATTATCTGGAAAATGATAAAGGAATAAAAATTCTATATGCATTATTCCCTTGAAAGCATCAAAAGAAGTCAGAAATTATTTGATGAAAACAACTGTGTTTTTATGAAATTATACTCCTGATCTCAGATTGCGGTCTCTTGACATTGATGCCAGCTTCTTTGATTAAGGAAATACCAGAAAAAGAAGGAAGGAGCTTTATTTTGTCCACAAATTCCAGTCAGCCATTTATAATACAAAAGTAAAATGTCAAAATCTCCTTATGTTTTTTCTAAATTAGATACAAAATAACATCTTTAAAACAAATATGTACAATAATATACTAATTTGGCCTTTTCAGTACTCCAGATGACTAGTAATTTGATGACTTATAAAGACTATGAACTAATCAAATTCTGTAAAAAATTATACTTGACACTGACCAATGAATATTGTAAGGAATGTGATATTGCTTGAATATCAATGTGTAAGAAACTAACTCTCATAATTTGTATTCTAATGTCTAGTATGATTGACTTGTATAAGTTAATTATTTGAAAGTCAAATATTTTTAAATATTTTTCTGGCTCTCTGCATACATATAATTTTTCAATATTGGTCATCAGAGAAGAATATAGCACCTCAAAATCAACATTTTTTCAAAATTACTTAAGGCTTGGTCAGTAGAACACGTGATTCTTCATCTCAGGATTGTGAGTTCAAACCCCATGTTGGGTATAGACAGTAATTACAAAAGAGATTACTTAAGAAATATAGTATTATAAGAAAGATTATGAAATCTATTGGCTTCTTCCATTGAAAGCAAGATATTGGGTGGGGGGACACCTGGGTAGCACAGTTGGTTAAGCGTCTGACTCTTGGTTTTGGCTCAGATCTTGATCTCAGGGTTGTGAGGTCAATCCCCATGTCAGTCTCCTTGCTCAGCCCAGAGTCTGCCTGGAACTTTCTCCCTTTCCCCCTCCCCCGCTCTCTCTCTCTCTAAAATAAATAAATAAATATTTTTTAAAAAGAAAATAAGATATTGGAACAAATAAATTTTCAAATTCTCATATGATGTTTAATTTCATGAAAGCATAAAGACTTTGATTTTCTAATAGCTTTAATTAAAACTTCAAAAATTTCAAATTCTCTAATTTTTATTTAATATTTGAAATAATTTTATTTATATAAGTTGTACTGAACTCAGTCATTTTATTTTGATAAATAAATAACATGCTAATTAAAAAATGTACCTAGGGAATGAGTATCTTTTTTCTAATTCACATAGAAACTCTAGTTGTTGGGCTAGTGGTGGCCCTGAGTGACACATATAGGGTGATTGGATAAGGGAGAAGAGCATAGGCAAACATAAATTAATAATTATAATACATATTAATAAATTAATATTAAATAAATAAAATATATTTATTAACAAATCAATAAATATAAATTAATAAATATAAATTACTCTTTTAAATATTTTATTTATTATTTATTTGACAGACAGAGATCACAAGTTGGCAGAGAGGCAGGCAGAGAGAGAGGAAGGGAAGCAGGCTGACTGCTAAGTAGAGAGCCCAATGCGGGGCTCGATCCCAGGACCCTGGGATCATGAACTGAGCTGAAGGCAGAGGCTTTAACCCACTGAGCCACCCAGGTGCCCCAAATTACTCTTAATACTCTATTTCTTGTTTGAGGTGGTAGGTTTACTGGTATTCAATTATAAGTAGATATAGAAAAAAATAAATGAAAATACACATGTGAACTAGTGATGATAATGTATCATGAACTGAAAATCATAATGAATTCAGTCTTATGTACTAGACGCCTATCAAAAATATGTTTGTGGAGCAAGATTAAAAGAAAATATATTCCTGGACGGGACTGGAAGAGATTATACTGAGTGAAATAAGTCAAGCAGAGAAAGTCAATTGTCATATGGTTTCACTTATTTGTGGAGCATAACAAATAACACGGAGGACATGGGGAGATGGAGAGGAGAAGGGAGTTGGGGGAAATTGGAAGGGGAGGTGAACCATAAGAGACTATGGACTGAAAAACAATCTGAGGGTTTTGAAGGGGTGGGGGGTGGGAGGTTGGGGGAGCCAGGTGGTGGGTATTAAGGAGGGCACGGATTGCTTGGAGCACTGGGTGTGGTGCAAAAAACAATGAATACTGTTACGCTGAAAAGAAATTAAAAAAAAAAAAAAAAGAAAATGTATTCCATGTGCAGCAAGAGAAATGATAAGGTGCACATGGACTTGTTGTTATCAATCCTAAAAGTTTAGACTTTACCTTTCCCCTCCTTTTGCCCCAGTAAAGAAGAACCTAAATGTAGAGCAGTTTACAAGACACCTACCAAGCAGCCTGGGTGAGCTATTTATGGAATGTGGGTAGCTCATGGGCCTGTTTCTGGCAGGCAAGGTAAGTGTGTCGAAGGAGCATCATACTGGAGAGATGAACCATGGAAGGAGTCAGAGAGAGTAAGGATTGGTGGATTGGTACCAGGTCAATGAAACAAAGGAACTAATTAATCTCTTTCAGAGATGGCAATATGTGGCAAATATCTCTTATTTCCCTTGCACATATCATTAACCAATCATTGCATTTTACCCCACTGCCCTTGAAATGCGGCTTCTTAATTCTTTTCAACATAACATCATGAGTGGCTCTTAGTAATTGATCATAAATGAGGTGTAACCGGGGCGCCTGGGTGGCTCAGTGGGTTAAGCCGCTGCCTTTGGCTCAGGTCATGATCTCAGGGTCCTGGGATCGAGTCCCACATCAGGCTCTCTGCTCAGCAGGGAGCCTGCTTCCTCCTCCCTCTCTGTCTGCCTCTCTGTCTACTTGTGATCTCTCTCTGTCAAATAAATAAATAAAATCTTAAAAAAAATTTAAAAAATAAAAAATAAATAAATGAGGTGTAACCTATTTGCCATCTGCAGTCTGTACAAACTGTGTCAGATTATTACTCTGAATAGGTGATAAACCAATAAATAGAATGGTAACTAAATGTAGGATGTTGGAAAGTCAGGAAAGTTACTCGGGGCGTCATACTGGAGTAGTGTAGCAAAATAGGGGCCAGCGAACAAGGAAGAATTGATGTCAAGTTGGCTAAGAATAAGGACTTAAAGAGAAGAGACCTAAAGATGGTAGCCCTACTTTCAGTGTGATTACATTGAGAACTTTTTTTTTAAAAGATTTTATTGTTAAGTAATCTCTACCCAGTGATGTGGGGCTTAAACCCACCACCCTGAGATCAAGAGTGGCACACTCTACTTTCTGAGCCAGCCAGGCACTCCCAACAACTTGTAAATGAGCCCAGTTATCTCCACTTGAGTAGTATCTTATTTTGTGAAGATTACATAAAATTCATGGCCACAATGAGGGGAAAGTATAACCTAATATGAACATGTTTTTCTTCCTCCGTCAAGGGAAGATGACCATTAGTTACTACTCTGCAGAGTTACATTGTTCATCCAGAATTAGCCTTCTAACTATACCACACTACCATGCAGTTACAGGAATTCTCCAGAACCATCTACAGGCTAACTTAGAGAAGAAGGTAACTTTGGTCAGGTGGTGTTAGTGGGTACATCCTTGGCGAAAGTGAATAAGTGGGCTGAGACTGTATATTTATGGCCTCTATATGTAGTCTTTCTGTCTCTGTGTGTATGTTTCCCTCTCTCTGTAGTTCTAGATAATATATAAAAAATGTATATACATATGAAATATATATTATATACCACATATTTGATATATATGAAATATATAAATATACATTTTATACATGAAATAGTCAAATGTACATTATGTATATACTCATAAAATAGGGAAGTTCAAACTCTATAGCAGTGCTACTTGGTAGAACTTCGAGATGAGGAAAATATTCCATATCTGTGCTGTCTAATATGATACCCAGTAGCCACGGGTGGCTTTTGAGAACTTGAATTGTTGTTAATGCGACTGAGGATCTGGAGTTTTAATTTTATTTAATATTTATTAATTTAAATAAAAATCACCAACTGTGTCTAGTGGCTGCTATGCTAGGCAACACAGCATTATAGAGAGTCAAGTCACATGTAGTATTTTGAGTCCTCCTTTTGTTGATTCCTTTTATCACCTTTTCCTAAGAAGACCCTGATGGACTCTCTGAGATCACTAGGATTCTGGTAACTGAGAAAATCATTGTTGAACTATTCTGATGATTTATTTTGCTTGTTTTAGCCCATGTTTTCAAAATGGTAACCACTCTCCTAACCACCCCTCCCCGGCAAGAGCATTCACAAATTCACGTTTAATTTATCCATCCTGACCTTTCACCTGACAATCCTCCCTAAGAATGGTAGAACCTTTGTCGTGGACAAGGCATTCTAGCAGCTCTAGATTTTGCTCAAGTTTTCAAACCTAGCCCACAGCAACCTGCCTTGTCCACAAAGTAGAGACACATGTCCCCAACTGGGGAGCATTGGCGATCTTTTTGTAAGATGATCTCTAGAGACTTTGGCCCATGTGTGTACATCTTGAAGAAGCAGCCGGTTCCAGCTGGGATCAGCTGCTTTGCATATGAATGGGAATTATTGGTTTTAAAGATTGGAGGAACCATTTCCAGGAGGCTCAGCTCTGGTGACCATGAAATCACAAGACAGGAGCCTGGAAAACTTCCAGGTGATGTGGAAGTCCAGCCAGTGCCAGATGTGGTAGACTCCCATGTTTGGGAGCCCCACACCGGCTTTGATTCCGTTCAGCATGTTTTCCCTTCCTTTTGGTAGACCACCAGCTGTCTTCTGTGCCTCAACTCAAGTTACAAGAGCAAAATTCACTTCAGCCCTGGGAAAATGATCCCCCTTAGCAACTCCATAGCAAATTCCTGAGGAGATGACCTCGATTGCAAACTGTCTCAGTTAAAGTGGCCTTATTGAGCTTACTTAGAACAAAACTGTTACAGCTTCCATTGCATCTGTAAGTGGTGTAATTTGAGGAGGGGCTTCTCAGAGTGTGAGTTCTGGGACTCTGGTTCACAGGGTGTAATTAGAGGCATAGCCACCTAGCCAGGGTTATTTGGAGGGCAGTCCCTGCAGGCACTAAGTGGCAGGTGTGATCTCAGTGACAGCTGCCCCTAAAATGCACAAGACTATCTGCACGCTACTTAGAAATTAACTGAATGCTCTTCTTTGTTCGCCACAGAAATCTTTCATTTTCCCCATGTTGTCCCAGACATCTTCTTCCAAGTTAGTAATTGGAAGCCATGAAAGCAGTCCTTCAAAGATGTTCTTAGGTCTTCAATTGTTAGAGCACAATCTCCCGCACAGAGCTATTGTAAAGAGCCACAGCATACACAGTGAAGCACGAGGGGCCTTGACGGCTAAGATTTTGCTTATGAGAGAATCACTCGAGTGATGGAACTTGAGGGGCTTTTGAGAATAGAATGAACCATGAGGGGGATTGGCTGGGGAGGGAGAGAGTGGTTTTGTCTTCGGATTTAAAGGAAATAACCAGGCCCCTGGCGTGAAATGTGGTTTGTGCTCAGCCTAGCGGGACCTATGTTCAAACTGAGCCACTATGGAGAAGATTAGCTTGCCTTCTATCTCCTGAACCACGTGATTTGGAGAGCAGGTGCTGCCATGGGCCGAGTTCAGGCTAACATGTAGAATATAACATATTCTTATGTTATATGAGAATGTTACATATCCTCTTATGACATGTAAAAAGTTATGAGGTGCATCTGTACATGCAACAGGGCGACAGTTAAATAAATATGTGATTTCCCAACTGCTGTCCATGTGGTGTGGTTTCATTGACTATTCAGATATGGTCTAGCTTGTGGGGTAGCCTCTCCCACTGGTGTGTCTCTAGGGAGAGCTGACTCAGTAGTGGGACTAGAAGCAGGGAGAATCCCTATACTGCACGACTTCGGTGTTTACAGGTGCGACAAAATTCCTGCAATTGGCCACCTAAGAACAAAAGGTGTACCTAATTTAACCACAAGGCGACAACCTTTAGTGGACATAGTCAGGGACAGTTAAGTGGCTGGGGGTGTTCAGAAGGCAACAGTTACCTCCTTAGTTTAATATAGAAGCTATTATGCATTAGTGGGGTAACACGAAATACAGTTACTTATATGGCAACATTTGGGGAGTCATCTGTCTCCAGGGAGAACTGAGGGCTTGCCTTGTATGACTTCAGTGAAGAAAAAGGCGGGAGGGGCGCCTGGGTGACTCAGTGGGTTAAGCATCGGCCCTTGGCTCAGGTCATGATCCCAGGGTCCTGGGATGGAGTCTCTGTTCTGCGGGGAGCCTGCTTCTCCCCGTCCCCCTTCCCCACTCATGCTCGCTTTCTCTCTCTCTCCCTCTGAAGTAAATAAGTAAAATCTTAAAAAGAAAGAAAGGGGGGGAAGAAAGAGAGAAAGGAAGGAAGGAAGGAAAAGAAAGGAAGAAAGAAGGAAGAAAGGAAAAGGAAAAGGAAAAAAAAAGCAAGATTAGGCTGTGTCACTCTGCAACCTTTCCTAGAGGGGGCAGCAGAGTCTGACAAAAGTATTGCTTGGGCTTGGGGAAGCAGCCTCTATCTCTCTCTATCAATTATCTATCTATCTATCTGATTCTCCAGCTTTACTGAGGTATAATTGATGTATTACCATTGTGTAAGTTTAAGATATACGGTGACTTAACTTTAAGCACTTCTGTATTGCAATCTGATTACCAGTGTGGTGTAAACTAACATCTCCATTGCATCTTGTAATTACCATTTCTTCTTTGTGGTAAGCACATTTAAGCTCTCCTCTTTGAACAACTTTCAAGTACATAGTACAGTGCTGTTCACTGTAATCACAAGGCTATGTATTACCTCTCCAGAACTTATTCATCTAACTGGAAGTTTGTACACTTGGACCAACATCTCCCCATTTCCCCCACCTCCCCCATTTCCTGGTAACCATGGTTCTACTCTCTGTTTCTATGAGTTTTACTTTTTCAGATTCCACATAGAAGTGAGATCACACAATATTTGTCTTTCTCAGTAGGACTTATTTTACTTAGCACAATGCCCTCCAGATCATCCGTGTTGTTGCACATGGCAGGATTCCCTTCTTATGGTTCAACAATATTCCACTGTATATCTATCTATGTGTCTATTTATCTATCATTCATTTATTTATTTAATCTTCCAGATTTACTGAGATATAATTGACACATAACATTGTATAGGTTCAAGGTATACAACTTGTTGATTTGATAGACTTCTATGTTGCAGTATGATTGCATCTTTATCTGTTCATCCATTGATGGACACTTAGGTTGTTTCCATATCTTGGCTATTGTGAATAACACTCCAGTAAACATGGGAGTACAGCTATCTCTTCAATATCCTGTCTTCATTTCCTTTGGCTATATACCCAGAAGTGAGGTTGCATGATCATATGGTAATTCTATTTTTAAGTTTTTGAGGCACCCCTGTGCTGTTTTCCACAGTGGCTTCACCAGTTTGCACTCCACCAGCAGTGTGGGAGGATGCACCTTTCTCCGCATCCTCACCTGCATTTGTTACCTCTTGTCTTTTCAGTGATGCAGCTGCCATCCACTGAGCACCAGCTCAGTACTGGCATTTCATTTAATTTCCTGTCATTTGCATTTCATTTAATTTCCTTGCCCTTCATATCTGCAACTCAGCACATTTCCAGAAAATCAACCCATTCTCTCTCTAGTTCTCTACACCTGGGCTGCTAAAAGCTACTTGAGAAAAATGTCAAAAACCCATTGGATTGGTGTTCAACCTGTGTTGAGCTCTCTTTGCATTTTCTGGCGGTTGTTCTCTATATCCCTAAGCCACATCTCAAGATGTGGTCCTCTGACCAGCAGCATCAGCATCACCTGAAACTTGCTAGAAATGCTCATTCTTTTTTTTTTTTTTAGGATTTTATTTATTTGACAGAGAGAGACACAGTGAGAGAGGGAACACAAGCAGGGGGAGTGGGTGAGGGGGACTGAGCAGAGAGCCCGATACAGGGCTTGACCTGGGGACCCTGGGATCATGACCCGAGCTGAGGGCAGACGCTAGATGATTGAGCCACCCAGGTGCCCCTAGAAATGCTCATTCTCGGGGTGGCTGGGTGGCTCGGTTGGTAAAGCATCTGACTTGGTTTTGGCTCAGGTCATAATCTCAGGGTTGAGCCCCATGTCAGTCTCCACACTCAGCGAGGAGTCTGCTTGAGATTCACTCTCTCCCTCTCCCTCTGCCCCATTACCCCCACAAAATAAACAAATAAATCTTAAAAAAAAAAAAAAAAAGAAAGAAATGCTCATTTTAGGCCCTACCTCAGACCTTCTAAATAAAAAATTCTGGGGGTTGAGCCGCACAGTTTCTGCTTTAAAAAACCCTCCAGGTGCGGCACCCGAGGAGCTCAGTTAAGCGTCTGCCTTCAACTTGGGTCCTGGTCCTGGGGTCCTGGTCCCGGGGTCCTAGGATAGAGCCCCCGGGATGGAGCCCTGCTTTGGGCCCCCTGCCCAGCAGGTAGTCTGCTTCTCCCTCTGCCTCTCCCCACCACCGCTCATGCTCACGCTCTCTCTCTGTCTCTCTCTCTCAAATAAATAAACCAAATCTTTAACAAAAAACAAACAAACAAAAAACCCAAGCCCTCCAGGTGATTGTGATGCCTGCTCAAACTGATTCTCGAACTCAAGAATCAGCTCCTCTCCCCACTTTTTTCAAAACCTATTTCAAACTTTTTTCAGTCTCTTCAAAACCCGTATCCTCAAAACCTCTTTATTTTCATAAAAAACAAAGGCCTTCAAGCAGAGATCCCCATGTTTTCTATACTCATAACCACAACGTTGCTGTTTCAGCAAATATCCTTTTCTTGTCTGCATTTCCTTTCAGCTACCCAGGTAGATAGAGAAATAGACAGATGCATTCTGAGCTCCAATTCCTTTCATCCCCTAAGTAATCTTTCATCAATTAGCCATATTCTGTTAAGCTTTAAATCTATCTATTGACTTTCGTTCCTCAGATCATATTTCCCCGTCTCTTCTATCTTAAAAATTTCCCCTGTTGGGCACCTGGATGGCTCAGTCAGTTGGGCATCTAACTCTTGGTTTCTGCTCAGGTTGTGGGATTGAGCCCCATGTCGGGCTCTGCGCTGTGCATGGAGTCTTCTTCAGATTCTTTCCCCGTCCCGCTCCCTCCCCCCGGTTTTTCCCCTTGCTCACATGCATGTGTGCTCTCGCTCTCAAATAAATGAAATCTTTAAAAAAAATTTCCGCTATATTTCCCTGTAATAAAATCCTATCACTTCTTCCCTTTCATAGCCAGGAGAAGTACATTAGCTCTTTCTACTCCCTCACATGTCTTTGATCCAAACTTCACAGCAATCTGACTTTTCACTCCTATATCCCTTTGAAACTTTCTCTCCCAATCACCAATGATAAGAATGCCAAGGGGGGGAGTTGCAAACTTTAAATAAGTTTTCAGAAAAGCTTCACTGAAAAGGTGAACACTTCCTCCTATGTCTCAAGCCATCTTTACTCATTCTGCTTTCTGAAGCAGGTCCTCTGCCCTACTTGTAAATGTTGATGTTTGCTAAAATTCTTTGGTTGAATCCCCTTCTCATTCCTTCCAAATTTTTATCAGTAGTTTTGGCTTCTCTCCAGAACTCCAGACAAACATGCTGACTCAATCAAAAAACCTTCGAGTACCTATTCCCTGCCTCAGTATGACATCACTAACCTAGCCCTAACAACTAGAAGTCATTCTTAATACTTCTCGCCCTTTATACCCAACACTCCTAGGAGTGGAGATTTCGCACAATAGATTTGGGAAAAACACAAACGAAATTGACAAAGGGGAATGGGATAAAGATTGAGAAGGTTTGGTCAAGAAAGATAACATTCCCTTAAGACTGGATTAGTATTGAGGGAACGGGAAAGGGAAGTAGGAAGGAAAAGGTACACTATGAATATGGCATGGTAGATGTCATAGGGACCTTGCTGGCTAAGACTATAATAAACAAGAAGAGGGACATTACATAATGTATATAAGATCTCATGGGAAGAAGGATGAAAGGAATCATATTCTTGACTGTGAACTCTCAGGGAGAACAGAAATGCTCAGCTCATAAATGTGTATGGGGATCGGAAACAAAAATGACCAGAAGGGTTGCTAAAGCACACCATGGAAGGGAAAGCAAAGAAACAGGAGAAGGGAAAGAATACTTTCAGTTTATTCTTTTTATGAAAAATTGATGTGATGGAAATTTAATATTTGTAAAAATGAGGTTGAGAAAACATCTATTAATATTTATTATATGTAAAATACTTTAAGAAGTTGTAAGCTCAAACAAGAACAATTTATGCAATAGTACTTCTAAAATGAGAAGTCATTTTCATTACAAAAGATCAATCTTATCAGGAGATGGAATCACCTTAGCGTGGGATTTGCGAGTCTATTACACATTAGTTCAAAAAGGGTGGCTGCATATAAAATGAGATCGGAGGAAGAATTCCTAGATTAGGGTTGCATAAACCCTATCTTGCATATTAATTTCATTCATCTTGTGTGACAAGTTCCAAGAAGGTGTAGGTCACAAAAAAATTGCAGTTCATACCCTGAAGAAGATCTTCTTACAATGGGCTGCTATGGTGGTTCTCCCCAGTAGTACTTTTTCTCTGTGAACTATTTTGGGCCCACTTGTGACTCTAGGGCTTAAAGTGGTTTCCCAAAGTGCATATATCTTGCCATTTATCAAGATAAATACAAGTGAGCTCTTTGTTCCATTCTAGCCACAACTTTGGAGGGTTTTGTACTAATGCACTAGACTCTACGGTACATTTTGTACAATTGCTGTAATAGGGCTTCCTTCTCTTTTCATCTTAGAACTTAAGAAGGCAGGAGAAGCTGGTGGAGTTGTTTACTGGATCCTGAAGAAAGGTACTTAAACTCGGTTACGTTATGTCGATATTTCTGGTCAAATCAGCCACACAAACGATTAAGTAGTCCTGTTAATTTCATAAAATGACATAACTGGGCAATTGACTAAATCTTTGGCAGAAAGAAGCAGCAGTTTTATCTTTGCATATAAGCTGTATTTCCCCACAAAATAATTCTACCCGTTTTTAAACCAATTGGCCAGCCAATCCATGTGGGGTTTTTTTTGGTAAATTTAAATTCAGACAATCGGTTATGATGTCAAGTGAATGCCTTGCAGCACTTTTGCTTTTTAACCAATTTTTCCAACTGTCATTTTAGACACATCCTACTGTGTTAATTCAACAGTCTATATGCCAGTTCAGTGAAAGCCAAACTGGTAACAGTGGCATGAAACCTACCAAACACCTGTTGGATTTTCTGAAATCTCACTCTTTACTCGGTTGCTCTTTCACCTGTCTTCAGTCGACAAACACTTAATATGTACAGATCCTCCATCTCCCTGTAGGTGTACACAAACTCTAATTGAAATGACTTCACAGAGACAATGGTTACCAGAAATTATGAGGTGGGCCAGGACAAGTTGGGATATGAATGTTCCCAGAAGTCACTAGAAAAAGTAGGACAGACCCAATCAGTTTTGCATGATTTAGATAGGTCCTTGAACCGATGAACCATTGATGACCCTTTCAGCTTTAGAATTGTCTTAGACATAGCATCCGATCCCTGTAAATTGCAGATAAATAAAATGTGGTATATGCACACAAAGGAATATTATTTAGCCATAAAGAGGAACGAAGTGCTGATGCATGGTACAATATGGATAAACCTTGAATACATTATCTTAAGTGAAAGAAGCCAGTCACAGATGGACTGATAATATAGGAGTCCGTTGATAGGAAATGACCATAATTGGAAAATTTATAGAGGTAGAAATTAGATTAGTAACAGTTTAGGACTGGAGGGGGGATTAGTGATATGGGAGTGATAGTTGAATTGTGTAGGGTTTCTTTTTGAGGTGATTAAAATACTGTAAAGTTGTGGCGAGAGTTGCACAAGCCTGGGAAAATACTAAAAATCATGGAATGCTACAATTTAAAAGGGTGAATTGTATGGCATGTGAATCATTTCTCAATAAACCTGTGATTTTTTTTTAAATCCCACAAATCATATAGTTGTAACAGTGCTTTGTCTGACTGTGTTTTTCTAGGCCTTTACAGGCTACACAGTTAAGTGGAAAAAGAAAACGGGACATTGGCAGTCATTAGTCACTGGTTTCTCATACCTGCTCAGTTAGTTACTAATAAGCTACACAATCTGGAGAAAGTCAATTTCCTCATATATGAAATGGGAATATCACCTAACCCCCTTGCAGGATTGCTTCAAAACCGGAATGAGATACTTTCAATAAAGAGCCTAGCACGGTGCTTGGCACATTTATAGCCACCCAAGACATTTTAGTTCCCCTTCCGCTTCCACTCCCACTCCTGTGTGGAATTTCTCATCTGCTTAGATTTCCTACTTGTGAACATGTGCCAAAACGTCATTTCACCCCATCCTTGTGAGGTTACCACATAACCATCAAACAACAGCCTGAAGTGTGAGGTTTGAATAACATCTAAAGAAAACTTGACCATGTAAATGTATCAGATACATTAAAATGTATCTGTACACGAGTGGAAAAGACACAAAAAGAAATGAAAATCAGAACTGGAGGACCCCGACAGAGGAGTACCCCTCATTGGTAACAGAAACATTTTGCAGTTGGCGACACCCCCACAAATGACTAATCTCCAAGAAGAAATTTGATTCCTTCAACTGCAGGAAAAGAAGTTTAACACAGGCAGCTGTGGCAATAAATCTTCCTATCAGTTGTGGTTACAAGGCTGGAAAATCTTGAGTTAACTGTGCTCGTGAATCATGCACATTTATTTCTACTGGTTTAAATATATTTTTTCCTTTATGTACAAAGAGATAGCTTGTAATAAAGCTACCATTAAACACTGGTGTCAGAAAACCACCGAAAAGAATTCATTTTCTAGCATCTATGATAATAATATAGATGCCAGTTCATGACATACTGTTTTTCTTTCTTTGTGCAAATATTAAAATTTTTCTACTTGCAGTGTTCGAGGTAGTGTCTCCTCGATCCCAGCCACAGAGAAATACACTAAGGAGAGGGCTTTTTAGTTATTTGTACACTAGTTAAAAGTTAAGGAATTGGTAAAATAGTCATATTTGCCAAAAAGGTGTAGTCTACTGAGAGATCCCTAAATACAGTTCAGGGGCAAGAATGGTAAGTCTTGTGATTTAAAAACTGGTAGCCTTAAACTGGTCTTAAAGTAACGTTTCCCCTTTGGGAACACGAAGGGGTATGCCCTTGCTTTGCGTTTGAGTTGCTTAACACAAACATGGAATGGGGTGGAGGAATACAAACGTGGTGGAACACTAGACAGTTGCCTAACTAAAGTAAAACGAATTAAAACTAGTTTACCTAACTAAAACAAATGTCCACTTTCATCCGAATGGGTTTATTGAGAATTTGTAAGAATGGTTACTTTGGCTATGATTCTGCATAAACAAGATCTGCTCTTTTTCTAAGAGAAACTTTTTTTTCCTCTCTCTCTGGGCAGGTTTTGATTCATGAGCATTCAAGTAGTACCATAAGGAGGTTTTCTTTTCTTTTCTTTTTTTTTTTTTTTTTGCAGTTTTTTTTCCCCAGCTTTATTGAGATATAATTGGTAGATAACATTGTGTGCGTTTAAGGGGCGTGATGTTGTGATTTGATACATGTATATATGTTGCAAAATGATTAATACGGAAGGGTTCGTTTACACCTCCATGACCTCATGTAATCACCACTTCTTTTTTATGGTGAAAACATTGAAGATTTACTCTCTCAGCAACTTGCAAGTATATAACACAGTGTGGTTAACTCTAGTCACCATGCTGATCCCCAGAACTTATTCGTCTTCTACATGGAACTTTGCAGCCCTTGACTAAAACCTCCCCATTTCTCCCAGCCCCTCAACCCCTTAAAACTACCATTCTATTCTCTGAGTTCAACTTTTGCAGATTCCACATAGAAATAAGATCATAGAGTATTTGTTTTTTCTGTCTGACGTATTTCACTTACCATAATGCCCTCAAGATCCATCCATTTTGTTGCAAATGACAGGATTTCCTTTCCCATGGATGAATGATATTTCTTTGTATTATATCTTTTTTATCCATTCATCTGTAGTTAGGCGCTTAGGTTGTTTCCATAGCTTGGCTATTGTGAATAATATTGCAATAAACACAGGAGTGCAGATATCACTTTGAGATTTTGGTTTCATTTCCTTTGGATATATACTGAGAGGTAGGATTGCTAGATCACATGGTACGTCTGTTCTTCATTTTTGAGGAATCTCCATATTTTCCATAGTGGCTGCACCAGCTTACATTCCCACCAATAGTGCACAAGGTTTCTCTTATTCACAGCCTTGCCAACACTTGTTATCGCTTCTCTATTTTCCTCTTTTATTTATTTTTAAATCCCCATATAATTAACATACAGTGTTATATTAGTTTCAGGTGTGCAATATAGTAATCCAACAAGTGTCTATACATTACCCAGTGCTCATCACAATAAGTCTACTCTTAACCCCCTTCACCAATTTCACCAGCCCCCTCCCCACCTCTCCTCTGGTGACCACTAATTTGTTCTCAATATGAGTCTGGGTTTTTCTTTTTTCTCTCTTTTTGTTGTTGTTCTTTCGTTTTGTTTCTTAAATTCTGCATGTGAGTGAAATCATATGGTAATTCTCTTTCTCTGACTGACTGACTTAGCTTTATGTCCTCTAAATCCAACCACGCTGTTGCAAATGGCAAGATTTCATTCCTTTTTATGGTTGAGTAATATTCCATTTTGTGTGTATAGATAGATATAGCTATAGGTTTAGATCGCCCACCTCTTCGTTATCCATTTATCAATTGATGGACACTTGGGTTGCTCCCATAAACACAAATACAGTCAACTGATCTTTGAGAAATGAGCAAAGATAATTCAATGGAGAAAGGATAGTCTTTTTAGCAAATGGTGCTCAAATAACCGGATATCCACATGTGAAAAACACTATATAGATATAGTCCTACACCTTTTACAAAAATTAACTCAAAATGATCCAGAGACCTAAATTTAAACATGAAAAGCATGACATTTCTAAAAGATAACATAGGGAAAATCTGTGCTATGTTTGGTTTGATGATGACCTTTTAGATACAACAGCAAAAGCATGATCCATGAGAGAAACAATTGATAAATTTCAGTTCATTAAAAGTAAAACTTGTGCTCTGTGCAAGACAATGTTCAGAAAATGAGATAATAATCCACAGACTGGGAGAAAATCTTTGTAAAACACATATATGATAAAAGAATTATATCTAGGATATATAAAGAATGCTTAGTACACCATGAGAAGGAAATACACAACTAAACAGTGGGCAAAAGACCTGAAAGGACACTTCACATTATACAGATGACAGGTAAATATATGAAAGATGCTCAAATTACCTATCTTTGGAGGATTGTAAATTAAAATAACAATGATATACCACTACATATGTATTAGAAGGACTACGTCCTACATTGGGGAGGGTATGTGATATGGTGAGTGCTGTGAAGTGTGTAAGCCTGACGATTCACAGACCTGTACCCCTGGGGCAAATAATACATTATATGTTAATAATAAAAAATTAAATTAAAAAAAAAAAAAAGGACTGCGTCCTAAACACTGACAACACCAAATCCTAGGAGGATTGGGAGCAACAGGAGCTCTCATTCGCTGCTGGTGGGTGGTAAAACTATTCTCTATGATACTCTGATGGTTGATACATGGTATTATACATTTGTCAAAAATTATAGAACTGTATAATACAAAGAGTAAACCTAATGTGAACTACAATTTTTAATTAATAATAATAATAATAATAATTAATAAATATCAGTATTTGTTCATCATTTTTAACAAATGTACCACAGTAATGCGAGATGTTAGTAGGGGAAACTGTGGCCCACGGAAGAGGAAACTATGGGAACTCTGTTTTTTCTGTTCATTTTCTCTGTCAATGTAAACCTGCTCTAAAAAAAAATGGTTTATTAAAACAACAACAAACCCACGACAGACTGGGTTTGGCCTGCAGGCCATAGTTGATCAACACCAGATTCAGAATCATCAAAAACATCCTCATCCATGTCTGTGCAAATCCAGGAACACAGCTTCCACCCCTCGTGCAAAAGTTCAGGTTCTTTTCAGTGAACCCAACCAACCCAATGGATGCACTGACAGCCGTTTGCCAAGAGTCTCATCTCCTTTGGCTCCAGAGGTTATGAGCCTCCCTGGATGACTGAAGGCACTGCTGGCAATGGGCACTTGTTAAGAGCAGGTGACTGAGAAGAGCAACTAGGGAGTGAGGCACAGGGGATCCCTGCAAGGTGATGAGTGCCAACGACCGCTGTAGCTAAAAGAAGGAGTAAACCTCGCAGACGCATTTAGTGTTCATGTCCCCGCTTACTTTAGAATGCTGCATTTAGAAAAATGTACACTTACTTCACCCAAATTTTAGATTGACTAAAACATGAAATTCTACAGAAAAAGAGAAAGAAAGAGACATATATATGGTCTCACTTCTGTGTGGAACCTGGAAAGGCTGAACTCAGGCATGGAGAGTAGGGGTGGTTACCAGGAGTTGGGGGCTGGAGGAATTGAGGAGGTGTTGGTTAAAGGATACAGACTTCCACTTCTAAGATGAATATGTGCTGGGGACCTAATGCACAGCGTGGTGATTACAGTTAATAATAGTATGGATATCTTTGGAAAGTTGCTAATAGAGTAGACTCTTAAATGTTCCCACTGCAAGAAAGAAGCGGTAATTAGGTGATGTGAGGAAGATGTCAGCTGATGCTCTAGTGGTGATCCGTTTGCAGTATATAAGGGTATCGTATCATCAGACCTTCAATTTAGACTGTGTTATATGTCAGTTATATCTCCGTAAAGCTGGGACAATATAAATTAACCCACATCTTCCTTAAATCTGAATTCAAAGAACAACTTAGTCTAAAAGTTCTGAGGCCAGATTTCTTGTCCTGGTTCTGCCTGAACATGCTGACCTTTATTTCTCTCCTCTGTAAAGCAAATGGATCTCACCAATTATTGTCTCTAAGGAACATTTTCTCCAGTCAACAGAGAAAACGTGGAAGCCACAGAAAGCCATAGGTAATGGAACAAGAATCCCAGAGAATTCCACAGTTTAGTTGTGACCGTTAAGTACATTTGGGCTCTTTTCCTGTTCCTATGCTATTTTCACCGTCATGGTGTCACACTATCTATACAAAATGTGAACTGCTTTGCCACGGAAGCATTTTCCCACGGTACTAGACAATTGTTCAAGGGTCTTCTAGCTCTATGATTTCAAGTGTGTTTAGTTTCTTATGGTCAGTATAAAGACTTTAAAAAATCATGGCGAATAACATTTGTCTTTTTCCAATAAGCAAGACAATATAAAGCTTTTCATGGAAAATGAATGGGATAAATGTAAAAATAAATTATTTGTAAACTTAGAAGGCATTATGAAGATCCTTTATTTGTACTTGTTAGCCATGGTTTGGATTATAGCCCAAAGAAGAGTTCAGCCTGGTGAATTGAAGAACAGATGGTACCATTCCTTTCTCCCCAGGGAGAAGTGTATGATACATACGTCTAGAAGTTAGCTTTTATGAAAATTACTGGAGAGGAACAAATATCACGTTTAGAAAAACCAGAAAACTTCTCTGATTTTAGAAGTTTAGAGTATAATTTTAACACCTGGCAAAAAAGTGAAACAATATTGCTCTATGGAGTAGAATGAAGATGGCTGACTGACTTTGAGAATGAACTATGGCAGGCTTTATGTGAAAATAAAACAGCACTGAGAAATCAATAAGGCAACACTGCAAGTTTGGACTTTGGCCAGATGTTGAACCAACACCTCCTACATACAAGGCATTGGCCCTAAGCACGTAGCATCTAAGGAAAGCCGAAGCACTCTTATTGCCTGTGGGAACTCACAGTTGAGTCATGAGATGAAGGGGGACATTTGGACGCAACTGGTTATAGGTGAGGTGCAGAGTACTGAGTGTCCTGGCAGACAGACACCTGAGGTGTTCTAGGAATTTCTTTCTTCTGTTGACCTGGAACCATCAATGTTCCATTGGGTCAGTCATTCCAGCCCAGGAGGGAATCCTGGGGCTTGGCAGCGTCACATACAAGCGCGGAACACACAGTAAGCTTTCCTTCCATTCAGCTGAGATCTGAAGTTAATGCCAAAGGTAACTCAAGAGCAGCAGCGCCTTTACTAAAATGGCGAGAGGAACACTCCGCAAGTCCAGTTATTAAAATGGCCAGGGACGAGGTGAAATCACACCTGCCAGGGGACACGGTATCAGAGGTTTCAAAGTCGCAAAGGGAAACCATTTCCAAGCCTCCAGGATGAGATCCCAGAGAGGCAATTAGAAGGCCCTTCTCATGAAAGGGTTCAGAAGTATTTACAAGAGCGTGCCCAAGAGAAGGCGTTTATTTCTGGGCTACTGACACCGAGGTTGCTTTCCTCCTTAATTAAGTCTCTAGATCTTTGGAAACCAAGTATTTTAGTACCTTCCTGCCAACTTTGACCCTGAGTGGCACGGGAACCTAACATTTTCACCTACGTTTTACCAAGTGCCAGGATAACTGGCCAAGCAACTCGGCAACAGTCACCTGGGTGATTTTCAATCTCTGGATGGTTGACAAAAAGTGATTTAGTTTGATGTCAACATCATACCTCAGGGTAGCATACCTTGACTCCTTAGGCAGAAGTCTGGTTCCTTTTCTTATGCTCACACTTTTCCCTCTGTGTTTTACTTATCTGCTTGCCTGTGTATCTCCCCCACTGGGCCTGATTTTAGGAGGAGAGACTCTGTGTCCTTGCTCACCGTTGTTTGCACAGTGTCTAGCCCAGTGCCTGGAACATTACTATGCACTCAATAAATAGCAGTCAAAGGAAAGAGGGCTAGGGCAACCTGTGCGGGGCCATCACGAAGTGGATAAGATTGGCTCTGATATGAGAAGATAATGCCCTGGGAAGGCAGTTGAGAGAGCTCTGCCCAGCGTCAGCCAGTTCCTCGGAGATTTGCCTACATCGGTGGTGCCATGGCTGGAGCTGCCCTGCTGCACAAGGACCTTTTCCTCATTCCAGTCGGCGATGCTCAGGAATGATGGTGCCGGGGAAGCCAACTTGATTAATACTCTGATACCATTGCAAGACCCAAGTGAGGACCTCAGAGTCCATGTGCTACAACTTCCGCCTTTTAAAGATGGAGAAACTGTGGCACAGAAGGCAACAGCTGTCGTCCCTGAGGCACTAGATAGCAGAGGAAACATTCACCCCCACGTCTCCAGACATCCAGGCCACTGTTCTTCCCCTTGCAGTTGGCTGCCTCTCCTAAGGCCTGAAACTCAACAGGCCAGCATTTCAAGGGCAGCTCCCGGAAGGAAGTAGCCATGTGGGTCTGGGGGATCTCTTCCCCCTTTTCCCACCCTAGTGTCCCCAGTGGGAAAGGCGGCCTTGTAATGTCTGCCTCCCGGAACCATGGGGAGCTAGCCTTAGAGGAAGCAGTGCTTGTAGTGTTCGTAGCGGAGTGCCCGTTACATGACTGGTTCCCCTCTCTTAAGTCCCTTCTCTTCCATCTGGGCACATAGGACCTTTCGCGACACTTAGAAATGAAGAGGGTCTTCAGTGGTTGGGAAGAGTCAGCTCTGCAGAGGGTCTCGGCAGCTCAGACCCATCTCATCCTCCAGGAGGCACATGTGGAGCTCAGCCCTGTACCCATGGGCTCTTGCTCTGAAGAGACTCTTCTCCCTGCTCACTCCTGACATCCCCCAAGGAAACACAGCCTCAAAACACAGACTTTCCAATCTTCCTAGTAAAATGAATGAAAGAACCTTTTGGGGAGTAAAGTGATTTCTCTTTAGCTCCACTTGTTTACTTTTCCATAAGCTCCCAGGATGGCTTACATGTTAGCTGTTAATCACACCATCTGTTCAAACTGTACTCAGTAAATGAGTCAATTCATACTCTTCTTCTAAAAGAATCTTTTTAAGGACGGTGTTTATGTCTCTGTTATCCTTCATTTGGCAACGTACTATGAGCTATTTTAACTTTGCTATCGTTGTGAACACATGCTGAATCCTCTATTTGTTAACTGTATATAACAAGACAACTCCTCCACATTTGTTCCACTCAACTCTTGGCTTAGAGGGGAGAGAATGCTATTTACTAGAGATTCTATATTGTTTAAAGGATAAAAATAATGATGATGTTCCAGCCAATATTTTCTCTAATTTTTTTTAAAAGATTTTATTCATCATTTGACACAGAAAGAGAGAGAGAGATCACAAGTAGGCAGAGAGGCAGGCAGTGAGAGGGGGCAGCAGGCTCACTGCTGAGCAGAGAGCCCGATGGAGGGCTTGATCCCAGGACCCTGAGATCATGACCTGAGCGGAAAGCAGAGGCTTAACCCACTGAGCCACCCAGGCGCCCCTCTCTGATATCTTGAATTGGGTTCTAGCTATGTGAGACTGTTCGGGCCAAGCCCAAATGAGCAGAATGTTCTTAGCCATCAGAAAGCACCAGCTCTCCTGAGGAGCCTTGCTGCTCAGATGCATCTCATCTTTCAGGAGGCCAAGTTGCCCCTGGTTTAGAGAGGTACCTGGGAAGAAGGGTCTGGATCTCCCCCAGCAAGTCCAGGTCCAAAACTTAGGTGATAGCAGGCTTGGGCAGGAAGTAAAAGGGCTGTTGGCGCTTTTAGGGAAAAGACAGGCCCTGGACTTAGTAGGAGATTGCGGGTGGACTTCTTATTGTTACAAAATGCTCTGTGGACCCCTGAAGGTTCTGTATCCATGTGAGTGTCTGCAGGAAGTTCACACAATAGCAGGACTTTGTCCTAGTGCTGGCCCGTATAGATGCCATTCTCTCCTGCTTTCTGAGACCTGTAGCTGCATGGAAGGAGTGCTACATTGTACAAAACTATACAAAGTGTAAGGCGTGTGCCAAAGAGGAATATGTAATTTCATGTGTGGGGGACTTGGATGAAGGAGGAACTGACTCTCCAGGCCTTTTTAAAAACTTCCAAGAAGGGGACCCAGCCCATATACATGAGCTAACTCTTGCTGATCTGGTGATACACACATACTACTGTTCCTATGAACAGCTCATTCATTGCCCAATCTCTGCCCAGGATTGATGTGGCGTCTGCAAAATGCACGTGGTTCTCAGCTAATGGAACTCCTATATATCCCTGGAAACTATGGGCCTTCTTCATCCGTGTTTATCTGGGTCTGGAGAATCAATGCCTCCTCCTTCATCAGTATGTGGATATTAACCTATCCAATTCATTACCAGCTTCTTAGCCTCATCAACAGATGCCATGAAGTATATCTTGGAGAGAACATGAGACACTGCTTCAATTTCTTTACTTCCTTTCTCTGTCAACTCTCCTGCTCTGCGAACTATCGCTAATGAACCGAAAGCAGACAGTAGTCTAGATACCTTAGTAAGATGCATGTGTGCCAGTGCATGAGAGCTAGTTCCCATGAAATGTCGAAGCCGGCCTTTTTAGTGACCTTATGACAGATTCAGTGGCCTGAAATAAGTAGCTGTGCCTTTTTGCAACACACATCTAAGCAAAAAGCTTTGTATTTTGTAGGCTTCTTTGGATTCTGTAGAGAACAGATACCACATTCAGGCGTGCTTCTCCAACCCATGGGCCAGGAAGTCTATCGTGGTACCATTTTCGAGTGGGGCCAGTGGGAATAGAGGCTGTATTGCAGAACTGGTTCTCATGAAAACTGTCCTGATTGGTTTTCCTGATTGGATCCATCAGACCCAAGTGTTTCAGGGTTGTCACAGTGTCTGTGGCAGACAGATATTCTCGGTGTAGTCTCTTGCATGCCCCAACTGGAGAATTACTGTACCAGACCCCTTGAATTTTTGAGTAAGACATCCCTTTTTTGACAGCAGCTCTCTAATAGAAAAGCAAATCATGGTTTGCTACTGTACCCTTGTAGAGACTGAACATTGGACTATGAAATACCAAATAACTAACCTGAATTTCCCATCATGAAATATGTGTTGTTAACCCATCAGATCATATAATATATATATATATACATATATATATATATGCACATATATATATATATGTATATATATATATATATATGTCAGTATTCCATTGTAAAATGAAAATGGCATAGGAGAACATTCAAGCTGAGCCAGTATGGAAGGCATTAGTGACTGCATGAACAGGTGGTTTAGACTTCCACTCTACATGCTTTACTCCTTTTCCTGCAGCCCTCATAGAATTTCCTATGACCAGTTAACAGAGAGAGTAAAGACTGGAACTGGTTTGTATCTACATCTGCTTGGTCTGCTGGAACCAGGCAAAAGCATATAGATGGTACACTGAAGCTTTACTCAGGGTTAGCCCAGAAGGACAGTAGTGAAATAATAGTACTGCTCAGAACTCTAAGTGTGTCCACTTGAAGGAGAAATGGCCTAGAATATTAATCTATTTGTGGACAGTAATAGCTTGACCAAACTGCCCACGGACTTGGAAAGGCCAGTGTTAGAAGTCTGGCACCAGGAAGTGTGGAGAAGAAATACACAGATGGGTCTTCTCAGGGTGGGCACAGAGTATTAGGTGTTTATGGCCTGTGTAAACACCTACATGACTACATCGACTTTAGAGAAGGCTATCAGTACTCAACCAGACAAGGTGTAATAAACTGCAGGTTAACCACAGACTCTCCCCATTCCCAAATGCCAGTCTTTTAGCACTAGTGACTTTGCCATGCTCCCCATCAAGAGGTAGAGCCCTATTATTCCACTCTTTGAGTCGAGGCTAGACCATATGACTGGCTTTGTTTTGCGGTGCTTTAACAAATGTGGCGCATTCAGAATGCCGTGAACTGGCGCCTTCTCTCTCTTCCTGAGTTTGGAACTCTGAGACCATCTTCACCCAGATGAGCCTGAGGTAATTTATGGAGGAGGCCATGTGGAGAACTTCAGCAGCCTACCGGTTTCAGTCAGCAGCCTACCGGTCACCATATATGTGAATAAAGCCTTTCCAGATCATTCAGTCTCATTGCCAACTGACCGCACAGATCATGTGAGGTCGCCCAAACCAGAAGGATCCCCCAACTAATCCACAAAATCACGAGAAATAAGTATCTGTTGTTTTCAGCCAGAAAACAGAAGCCTCGGTGCACAACTCTTTATAAATAAATTTGAAAATGCAGATAATTTATACTATACTAAAACTTGCTAAATTGACTGTTGTAGCGAGGGAAAGTCTAGTAGGCCAATTGCGAAAGAAAGTAAAATAAATTTAGATAAGGATCTCCCTTCTTCCGATAAATGCCACCAGATTAAGAAAATTCTACAAAACTTTCAAAAATAATGTGATTCCAATACAACTTGAACAACTTCAGAGCACAGAAAAAGAATGAATGCTTTCAGATTCATTTTGTAAACCTTTTCTTTCAAAATTATCTCGCCCAGAAATTTTGGGAGAACAGTTCAAAAACTTATTATATACCCCTTGCTCAGACTTTCCAATTTATTTTTTTATAATTTTTTAAAGATTCGTTTATTTATTTTAGAGAGGGGGGTGAAGTAAGGGGAGAGGGAGGGAGAGTCCTTAGTAGACTCTGCGCTGAGTGCAGAGCCCCACGCGGGGCTCGATCTCATGACCCCGAGACCATGACTCCAAGACCATCACCCCAAGACCACAATCCAAGCTAAAACCAACAGTTGGATGTTCAATCAAATGCGCCATCCAGGCACCCCAGACTTTCCAATTTATTTTGTAAGATGTCTTGCATCTATTTAGTTGTGGTGTCTCTTTATCCTTCTTTAATCTGAAACACTTCCTCAGTCTGTCTTTTAGGTCTCAAATTTTTGAAGGATACAGCTCAGTTATATTTCAAGAAAGTTCTCTCAATTTGGATTCATGTGATGTTGCTTCAGGATTAGATTCAGGTTATTCTATAAACTTATTTTGTTTCCTTCTCATTGTGTACTATCTATCAGGAGACTCGTATTGTGGATTTCAACATTAATGATGTTAACATTGAATACTTGCTGATGGTGATGCATGTTAGTTTTCTCCACTGGGAAGTTACTATTTTCTACTTCAAGACTGTGTAAATATCTTGTTCCTTATACAATTTCTACCTAATAGTTTTAACAAAACTTTCTCCTATTATTAAGCATGATGGATTTTTAAAAACCTTTTAAGCCTAATTTCAGACATACAGAGAAGTTGAAAGTATAGTACTTATCACCCAAATTACCAGCAGCTTGTTACTACATTTGCTTTATCATTCTCTATGTGTGTGTTTATGTATCTATATGTGTGATATTTTTTTCTGAACCATTAAAATAAGTTGCAGACACATACTTCAGTTTATATTCCTTCAGAGCAAGGTCATTTTCTTTTAAAACCACAGCACAATTACAAAACCCACGAAATTAACATGGACACAGCACTGTTAACTCAGCAACAGACCTTATTCAAATGTTACCAATTATCTCCACAAAGTCCTTTATAGGAAAAAAAAAAAAAACTTGTGGATCATTAGCTGCATTTAATTGTCATGTCTCTTTACTTAGTCTCTTTAATCTGGAGCCATTCATCAGTTTGCCTTTGTCATAACCTCAAAACTTTTGAGCATTACATGGCAGTTATTTGTAGAATGTCCCTCAGTTTGGGTTTATCTAATGTTTTCTCGTGATTAGATTCTCGTTATGCATTTTTTTGGCAGAAATATCACAGAAGCAATGTGTTCTTCTCTTGCATCATATCAAGATGCAAAGAAATGTCAATTTGTCCCATATCTAATATTACCTTTGTGATCATTTTAGTCTTTTCCTTAAAGCTGTGTCTGCCAGCTTTCTCTGCTGTAAAGTTATAATATTCCCCTTTGTAAACAATAAATATTTGCTGGGAGATATTTTCAAATTATGGAATTAACTGGTTATACATCAAACGTTTACCCCGAGTGTTAGTATCCATTGTTGATTCTTGCCTAAATCAGTTATTATTATGATAGATGAAAATGGTGATTCTCTAATTCCATCATTTCTTCTGTACTTCTTAGTTCATATCCCATTGTAAGAAAAAGTTTTTCCTTCTTCCTCATTTACTTATTTATTTATTTCAGGAGATAGAATTCTTATTTTTTTCAGTGGATTGTAATCTGTTTTTGCCATTATTTAATATTGATGCTCAGTTTTCCCCTGATTTGGCCATTGCTACACACTTTAAGCTGACTCTTCTGTCCTTTTGACATGTACCTGCCATTCTTTGGCCACTTTCTTCTTTTTTCTCAATAGCATGGTATGCAAAGGGCATCATGTACTTTCCCAGTCCCAGCTTTGGGATCCGCCAGTTCTCTGATGAACTTTGTTTCCTTGTGGTAGAGAATGATATTTCCTAAATAAGATCTGAACACTAAGTATGCCAATTGCCAGTGCGATGTCACATTTCTGGGCTTCCTCCATAGACAGAGGTAGGAAATATGCATACATGTATGTATGTATATATACATACATACACACAAACACATACACACGTATACATATATGTACTTCAGCACAGGAATATGTAAGTGTATATATGAACATATATATATATGAAGAGACATGCTTCTATATCTCTTTCTATATCAATGTGTCTATCATCCTATCTGTAGTTACTGCAAAAATGAATTTTGTGTAGGCTTTCCAGGTAAGTATGTTCTTTATAGTTACACATTATCAATTCTGAACTACTTTTAGTGAGTTCTAGTATTAAGCAAGAAAGTAAAAATATTTGGATAATAGAGGCCCAGTCTCTCATTGTCAGAGAAGGTAGTTATAAATATGGAAAGGAGTGGGGCCTGGGTGGTTCAGTTGGCTAAGCGTCTGCCTTTTCAGCTCAGGTCATGATCCTAGGGTCCTAGGATTGAGCCCTTCATCAGGCTCCCTGCTCAGTCGGGGAGTCTGCTTCTCCCTTTGCCTCTGTCTGCCTCTCCTTCTGCCTTCTGCTCCCCCTGCCTGTGCTCTCCCTCCCTCTTCCTCTCTCTTTGTCAAATAAGTAAATAAATAAAATCTTTCTTTTTAAGATTTTATTTATTTAACAGAGATCACAAGTAGGCAGAGAGGCACGCAGAGATAGAGGGAGAAGCAGGCTCCTCGCTGAGCGGACAGCCCAGTGCAGGGCTCGATCCCAGAACCCTGAGATCATGACCTGAGCCGAAGGCAGAGGCTTAACCCACTGAACCACTCAGGTGCCCTAATAAAATCTTTTAAAAAAAAAACAAACAAGAAAACTATGAAAAGGAGGACACTAAATAGAACCATGTTTTGTTAAATTGGTAGTAGTTTTTTTGAGCTTAGTGGGTTTTTTTGAGCTTAGTGTTTTTTTTTTTTTTTTAAGAATTTATTTTTCTATTTGACAGAAAGAGATAGCGAGAGTGAGAGAACACAAGCAGATCGGGAGCAGCAGGCAGAGGGAACGGGAGAAACAGACTCTCCGCTGAGCAAGGAGACTGACATAGGGCTGGATCCCAGGACCATGGGATCATGACCTGAGCTGAAGGCAGATGCTTAACTGTCTGAGCCACCCAGGCACCCCAGCTCAATGTTTGATAGAAGGTAGATAGATAGATGGATAGATAGAGTTTTCATTGCTATGTCTTCAAGTTCACTAATCTTTCACCATGGCTAAGGTGATGTTAATATCATCCAGTATAGTCTTCATTTTAAATACCGCATTTTTCGGGGCGCCTGGGTGGCTAAGTGGGTTAAAGCCTCTGCCTTCAGCTCAGGTCATGATCTCAGGGTCGTGGGATCGAGTCCCGCATTGGGCTCTCTGCTCAGCAGGGAGCATGCTTTCCCCTCTCTCTCTCTGCCTGCCTCTCTGCCTCCTTGTAATCTCTCTGTGTGTGTCAAATAATTAAATAAAATCTCTAAAAAAACAAATAAATATTGTATTTTTCATCTATGGAATTTTGATTTGGGCTCTTTTATAGCTTCCATATCTCCTTTTTGTTCTTTAGAACATGGATGTACAGTTACAATAGTTGTCTTAATTTCCTTTTCTGCCAGTATTACCAACCCTGTCAGATTCAGGTTAGTTTCACTGGTTTCTCCTTCGTTATGCGATGTATTTCCCTGATTCTCTGCATGCCTGTAATGTTTTGTTGGATACCAGATACTGTGACACTTTACTTTGTTGGATACTGGACATTGTTGTTTTTCTGGAAATATTTTTAACCTTTTTCCTAGGATGAAGTTTAGCTACTTGGAAAGAATCAGGTTCTTTGGATATGTTAAGCACCAGAACCACATTTAGGGGAGGAGTAATTATGCCACACTACTGAGGCAAGATATTTATGAGTACTCTACCCCGTCCCATGATTGTGAAGTCTGGTAGGTAGGAATAGGTTCTATTTTCCGTCCCACATGACTGCTGGGTACTGTTCCCTATATTCCTTTTGGATAGCTCTTTCCCTGGCCTTGGGTAGTTTCACACATCACACATATGTATCCCTGCAGATCTGCTAAGTTTTCTCTCTGTGCAGTCCCCTCCCTGGTAATCTGTCTAGCAAATCTTAGCCACTTCATCTTCCCAACACTCCTACCCATCGCCTCAATTCAGAAGTCCACCAGGCTCTCTTGATGAGACCTGGAAACTTTCAAGTCAACAAGCTGGGACATTTGCAGGGAATACATTTTCTGTTAACTATCTTTTTGGGTCACTGTCCCTTGTAACCTGATGTCCAGTGTCTTGATAATCATTGTTTCATTTTTGTGTAGCTTTTTGTTGTTCAGGCATGAGAGTAAGTAAGTTGGTCTCTGTTATTCTATACTGACCAGACGTGGGATTTCCTTCTTTATAACTTTAAACATTATAAGCATAGTTGTTTTGTGATCTGTGTCTCATAATTCCATCAACTGAAATTTTGTGGGTCTTGCTTCAGTCTTTATTGTTCTGCTTATTCTTGCCCATGTGCCGTGTTTGCTATTTGCCTGGTGATTCCGGTCTACATCCTTTAACAATGATCTGTAGTAAGAACTTTAGGCCAGGATGAAGTCACATTCCTCCAGAGAAGATTTCCATTTGCCTCTGCCAGATGGAATACTGAGGGATAATCGGGGGTACGCTCAGTGGAGGACAACGTTAAATTTTCAGGGTTGGGATTGCCTACATATCACAGAAGTAGAACTTAAGATGAACTTCTGTGTACCCTCGGTGGGGAGCCTTTTGGGTGTCAGCCAGTTGAAGGACGGCAGTCATGTTAGACTCCATAGGTTGTATACATCTCAACCTTTTGTTTATGTTCCTCTTATCCTAAGAGGTTATGTAAACAATGTTCTGATTTGGAAAATATCTAGGTCTCGATTTTCTCTTTATTTTGTCTAAGTAACACTTTACTCCCTTTTCAGCTTTTCAACTGTTTAAAGAAGGCATTCTTTACGTTTCATCCAGGTTTTTTAAAGTTTTTTTCAGGGGCACCTGGCTGGCTCAGTTGGTGGAGAGCGTGACTCTTGATCTCAGGGTTGTGAGTTCGGGCCTCACACTGGGTGAAGAGATTACTTAAAAAATAAAAATAAAAATTTAAAAATTTTAAATTAAAATTTAATAAATAAATTTTAATAAATAAAATTTAAATTTAAATTTAAAAATTTAAATTTTTTTGCCAGAGGGACAGCTGGTATGAAGAACCTTGCCTACCCTAACAAAAATCTGGAAATTTGCCGTGGATTTTTAGAGGATGGCTTATTGGTACAGAGCGAGTTGCTAATGAAACTGCCCAAGCCAATCATGCACAATCTGGTCACTTTTATCTTTGCAAGCACCCTCTTCATGCTGGGCCTTGTTTTTCTGCTCACTGCAATTATTCTTGAAATACATTCATTAGGAACACCTGGTTCTATTTCTTCAATTTATATGTGATTTATTAGCATGAGTCATTGTGTGGACACATCTGGTTGATTATGCAACATAGTTGACAACTTCTGTTTGGTGTGCTTTCTAATGGGCCTGGCAGGCTGGTTTTTGGAGGAAGGTGTCTGATTCTGCTCTGAGGCTCTGCCCAAGTGAAACTGTCTGTGTTTCTAGTTCTCTTAGCTGTGATTTAGCTAGCATGCTGAACAACTCAACAGGGTTAACATACAAAGCATTTAAGACATATCTCAGTTTGGGGCTAGAAAAGTATTAACTGTGGGAACTTGGGGGCTGTGTAAGGTCTTATTAAAACAAAACCATATACTTGAGTAGGAAAAGCACAGTACCTCTTGGCTAGACATGGAACTAGCATCCTAAGAGCAGCCTTCCATGCATGGGCCCAGAAACTGTGCTCCGAGGGTCAAATATTTACACCAGAAGGGAAAGGTTTCTATCTGTAGATTGAGGGAATTTCTACTTTCTCTAATGTTCTTTCTCCCCAGAACACTGGGACTCAAATAATATACTGTTAGGCCTGGCTCAACCCAGAGCATCACAGCAGCAATAGCGACACTGGAGCTTTCTAGAACACAGGGACCAAAAAGAACTGAGCAACCACCAGACACAATTGATGATGTCAGGGCAAAGCCTAGAAACTCGGAGGCCTAAGAGGGAAATGCCAGAAAAAAAAAAAAAAAGGTAGTAATAATAATAATAATAAAGAAAAAGAAAAGGGAAAGCTAATTACTGAGACCTCACCGCAAGGATCCAAGAGGACAAATTGGAATGGCTAACATACACTGAGTACTTACGATTGCCAGGTATTGTCAAAAGTGTTTTAGAAACAAGGAATCCTTTCATTCCCAGAATAGCCCCATGAGGTAGGTACCGTTACAATTCTCCTTGTGTACATGAGGAAAGGTAGGCACCGAGAGGCTAAATGATGAGCTCAGTCTCACATCTGCTATAAAATGTGGCCCTTGTCCTTAGTCCCGCCCACAGTGCTCCTAGATGGTGGGTTATGCTGGAGTCCAGGCAGAACCTGGCTCGCCATCCGCCACCACCTGGGGGAGGGAGGCTGCAGGTTTGGGGAACACAGGGACAGCAAAGGCGGCTACATTGGCAGCACCTGTCCTGGTGGATGGGAGCGGTGGGGCTAAGCCTACACTCTGTGATCAGGGCAGGGAGAGGACTGCAAAAGGAGAATGTCCCAGGTGCGAGCAGGGAGTACTTTCCAACCTTTACTCCCTGGGAGCGATTGAGGGGGCAGATCTGGGGTCACTCCTTGGTCCTGGGCCCTCATTTCCCCCCTTGGGCAAGGACAAACTGGACCCACGGAAAGGTCGCCCTCAGCCCTGGAAGAGGCCAGGCGTCCTGCCAGGTCTCTGTCGGCACCTAGCGGTCACGGGGGCATAGGACAACCGACGCAGGCCGAGCCTGAGCCTGTGTGATGCTGGCCAGTCGGGAGAATGCGAGGGCGGAGCAGGGTCCTTCACTTGGGGGTGCAGGGGAAGGGCGGGAGGCTCTGTGCAAGTCCCCCCCTCCTTGAGTCATTTGTGAAAGCAACGCTGGGGCCTTTCCCCGTAGCTGTCCTCGGGTCCGCCGTGGCTTTTGGGACGCGTACCAGGTCAGAGAGAAGCTGGAGACGATGGGTGCAAGTGGAGAGAAGCTGGAGAGAAGCTGGCTCTGGGCTGAGGGCCCGCGCACTGTGTCCTCCCCCCCTGGTGGGCAGACAGGCTGCAGCCGGGGCCCCAGCACTGCTCCCTCTGCTCACAGAGCATGGCACTGGGTGGAACAGCGCTGATGGGAATTTTTTGGTGGCAGTGATGCCCTCAGAGGACAGGGACAGGCCCTCCATGACAGAGTCCTCTTAGGGCCCCTCATCTTTTCTTGGCCATCTGGGCCTGGCTTGGAAACACTTGGAGGCTTTCTTCTGCTTGGCAGCTGGGTCCCCTCTCGGTGGCAGGTGGTCCCACCATGCTCTCCTTCCCTGCCTTTGGTGTCAGTCTTGGGACCCTGCTCCCTCCCCTCCCTTCTCTGGAGCTGCCTCCTCCCACTCCACACCCCCAAGCATGGCTGCGGGCGGGGGGAGGGGGAGGCTACCGCCCCTGCTTCTCCCCACTTGGGCTCAAGATGGCAGGCAAACTGAGAAGCCGACTTCAAGGGCTTCACTCTGCACCAGGCAGGGAAACAGGATACACACAGAAGGGCTAACACACACCAGAGCCACACACAGCAAAGAATCTTCCAGAGGTCTCAAAATTACCATTGCCAGTCTGCAGGTTCCTGTTTGTTCTGGGTCAGCGTTGACACCTGGAGGCCCACTTGGGCTCCTGCCCTCTTCTTTCTTCTCTGCGTGTTGGCTCACCAGACCTTCCTTGCTTCAGTTTGCTGTCTTGAAGGGTAATTTTGGCTTGGCCAGGATATCCAGACAGGAAGCTAACTGGGTGCCCCCTGTGTCCAATATGCAGTAGTTATCTCTGGTTTGGATGAGGGGGACTCCAACAGCCCACAAGAGTAGATGGCTGGGACCCAAAAAGCAAGCATTGATGAAATTAGGAAAGCAGGAGACAGAAAGCAGGCATTAAGTTGATGGTTGTCACCCGGAGAAAACTTTGTTAATGCTGATGCTAGGATTTCATCCCATACATAAAGAATTTTCGGTATGGAGTATAGGCTGTAGTATTATTTTTTTGCTTTCAGAAGCTTCCTATGTGATTTGAAGGGGCTTCTAGCAGTAAAAATATGGCACTAAGTGATCAGATAAACTCAATTCAGGGTGTAAGAGGAGGTCTGGTTAGGAAGTTGGCGAGGGTCAGGAAATTGCTGAGGCCTGAAGACCTTGACCTAGATCCTGAGTATTATGTTGGTACAGCTGGTGATACAGCTCTGCTGAACCCCTCTCTGAAGGCCTTTTATAAAACCTGTCCCCTGGAAACCCTAGCATAGAACTTTGAAAAGGTCAATGATGAGCGTGATCATTGGGGATGAGAAGCCTCCTTGATATGGGCGGCCTCCAAGGCCATCCTGTTGGTCCACACACTGTCCCAGTCTCCTGGGTGATAACTTTACAGTAACCCTATCTTGTACTATGTATCGTTTTCCTGATGAAGTAATACGTAAAGTGTCCATCCTTAGCACATTTCTTATCCTAACAGTTTTTTCAGTGTCTTATCTACTGCTGACTTGACATCTGTCCCTGACCCTAATCCAATACCTTATCCTATGTAAAATCAGTATTTTAAATGATCAATTATCAATTATATAGAAAACATAGAAAATCCCCCAACCTTCACAAAATTCTAGATCCATCCCATCCCTGACTCTTTTTTTTTTTAACTTATTTTTTAAAAAGATTTTATTTATTTGATGGAGAGAGACACAGTGAGCGGGAACACAAGCAGGGGGAATGGGAGTGGGAGAGGGAGAAACAGACTTCCTGCCAAGCAGGGAGCCCTATGAGGGGCTCAATCCCAGCACCCTGGGATCAGGACCTGAGCTGAAGGCAGATGCTTAACGACTGAGCCACCCAGGCACCGCCCCCATTCCTGACTGTTATCCTAACACTGATATAATAGTCATGATAATATTCTGTTTTATGAGCAGCTAATCTGAAAAATGGACACACATGATGCTCAACCCTTCACCAACACTCACTTGATCCCTTACTGCTACTAAGCCCCCTTTCAGTTATATATTACTCCTTTATAATGTCCAATTAGTATTCAAAGAGCCAAGAGCTCGCCCTGATTTCATCCCATCACTGACCCTGATACCATCTTTAACTCTCACCAACTATTGGACACACCCTGCTCCACTGTCCCCTGTAATACCTGTGATTGTGTGAAGTTATACAAGAAAGATATATCCCTAATTTTGGTTTTTTTTTTTTTAAAGATTTTATTTATTTATTTGACAGAGAGAGATCACAAGTAGGCAGAGAGGCAGGCAGAGAGAGAGAGGAGGAAGCAGGCTCCCTGCTGAGCAGAGAGCCCAATGTGGGACTCGATCCCAGGACCCTGAGATCATGACCTGAGCCGAAGGCAGCAGCTTAAGCCACTGAGCCACCCAGGCGCCCCCTAATTTTGAATCCATCCCTAACCATCAACCTATTTTACATCGCTCTTTTTACTTATAGTAATGTTATCAACAGAAATTTCTGATCCTTGTTCACATCATCGATAGCTGCTGTGTAATTCTTCCGTTTAAGTAAAACCACTACTTTATCTTATCAACTATTCCACCACCCAAAAGAACTGGGATGCACACCCATCACTAGTGACCGTCATCCATCACTAAACCTCACATCACATCTGCCACTCAGTCTTCTGAATCTTCCTGTCACCCCTGAGAACCAGGCCAGTCTATGTGTTATAGAAGTTCCCCATTTTCCCAAATTACCAAGTAACACAGTAGATGGAACTGATTCTTGTGTACTTGATGCTAACCTCACCCTAGTCCCCTACATGATCTTTTAATATAGAATTTAAAAATTCAGTGATGTTTGAAACAAACATGCCTGACCCTTACCGCATCTCTAAAACAAAGTGATCTTATATTCTCTGCAAAAATGGCTTTTAAAACATTTGCAAGGAATATGCAAAACAGTCTTCTTTAACTCTTATTCCATCCCTGACCTGTTCCCCTTTTTTGACAGTCTTCATAGCTATTACTTATCACACCACTCCATTGACAAAAACCCTCAATCTCATCTCATCTCTACTCATAAACTCTTTTTTTTAAAATAAAGATTTTATCTATTTGTCAGAGAGAGAGAGAGAGAGAGAGGCAGGCAGAGGGAGAGGGTGAGGCAGGCTCCCCTCTGAGCAAGGAGCCTGAGGTGGGACTCGATCCCAGGATTCTGGGATCGTAACTGGAGCTGAAGGTAGATACTTAACTGACTGAGCCACCCAGGTGCCCCACCTACTCATAAACTCTTAATGAAACCCTCTACACAATAGCTTATCCTATTTAAAAGTTACTGCTCTTCTTTGTTACCAAGCAATTTGGGAAGTCAGTCTTGATACACAATTAATCCCAGAACTTCACTGTACTGCCCACCCTCTTACCTTGGAATATTTGTTTTTGAGAATGAAAATAAACGTGAGAAAGAGAAACCTGTCATTCTGTGAAAAATCCTGGGATCATTACCCAGCAATATGCATCATAGTTCAGAGACCAAAAAGGGGGTTGTAACACTGGGCCTGTTAAGTGAATGGATATGAATGGACAACTTCATTTATAAAATGGTCGATTGCAGCCCCTGGAGTCAAAGGTGGCACTTTCTGTAGACTTCTCTGTTCACGTTGGGGTAGTTCCATAAATACAAATCGGGGAAAAAAGAAAACATTTTGGAAGAATGAAGTTGGAGGTGTTAATGAATGTGGGTCTGTGTGTGTGTGACTGAATGCACGCGGGGGTGTGTGTTGTGGGGGGGAGTTGACCTCTTTTTTATTGTTTTTGGGGTTTTTTGCTGTTTGTTGTTGTTGTTTTTTTAATTGAAGTAGAGTTGATACCCAGTGTTGCATTGGTTCCAAGTGGATGCCTCTTTCTTCCCTCTTCCTCTCTCCTTCTGCCCTCTTCACTCTTATCTTCCCTGTAACTACCTTCAATCATATCTTCCAAAACCTGGATGCAAACAGAGGTGTAATAGCCACTGCCCACTCCTCCCTCCCCTGGTACCCCAGATGACCAGCACCCATACAACTTTTATTTTTAAAGATTTTATTTGTTTATTTGAGAGAGAGAGAGAGAGAGAGAGAGAGAGCGCACACATGGGGAGGAGCAGAGGAAGAGGGACAAGTAGGCTCTGTGCTGAGTGTGGAGCCTGACGTGGGGCTCCATCTCAGGACCCTGAGGTCATGACCTGAGCTGAAATCAAGAGTCAGAGGCCCAGCTGACGGAGCCACCCAGGTGCCCCCAGACAACTCTTATTTTAAAGATACAACTATTGAATGCTGGGAAACATCCAAGGCATAGCAGGGCTATTCCTCACAGAAAGAAGAGATTTCAAAGAACCTAACAGAGCTCTCAACATCAACACTTTGGTTCTGTAGTTCTCAGCTGCATTTAACTCCATGGTGTCCCCAAACCAAGATCCCAGTGATCTTTTGTATTCTGCTTTGTTTTCTCAGCTTGTCTTTTGAGAGACAAATACCGGAAGAGAGAAAGTAGTTAGAACTCCAGGAGGTGTCCCCTTGATTCTGTGTGACAGTGAACTGAGAAGCTCTCCAGAAAGTGCGACCATCTACCCCCAATTCTCTATGCCTCCGCCTTTCATTCAGGAATAAATTCTGTTGCTTTCATATAAGATTATATCATAAGTTATATCTTATGTCTAGAGGTTATTCTATTATACTCCTGGGGCCTGGTCTAACATAAACACTAACCTGGACGATCATATGATTACTTCAGTGATGCCATCCTCATGAAGAAAAGGTGCACATTTGGCCACAGGGAGGTTTCTAGAAAACGTCCTTTCTCTAAGTAGGAAACAATGTAGATGAAGATATATTCAGTCCTAGGTGCAGGGAATAGCAAACTCTTTCTGTAAATGGCCATATATTAAATAATTTAAGCTTTACAGGCCATATATATAGTCTCTGTCACAAATTCTTTATTTTTTTTAATCAACGCTTTAAAAATTTAAAAACTGTTCTTAGCTTTCAGGCCTTATAGATACAGGTGACTGGTCGGACTAATTTGGTGGGCCATAGTTTCACAACCCCTATATAGAGAGTCAGTCTTACCTCATAAATCCATCAAGGCCCTCCACCATTTTGTCGACTTTCCACATTATCGGAAGAGGTTTATGATGAATTTACCTTTTCTGACTATCTGAAAAGGGACCGTGGAATTAAGCTTTGTGTATAGTGTGTGGGAGGCATAAAGTTTAACATGCAAACCTTCAATAGCTCTGAGACCACTTATTGAAAAAGCAGGCCTCTCCCCACAGACTTGAAATGCTACCACTGTCATATATTACATGCCTCATTCAGATAGCTATGGATTTCTCATCAGTAAGTACAGAGGCTGGAAGACAATGGAAGATCCTCTGGAAAGTGTTGATGGGGGAAAAATCAACTCAGAATTCTGTTACCTGGTGAAAGTATCCTTCACAAATAAAGGTGAAATAAATGTTTTCAGTCAAAATGAAACTAGGATTATTTGTCGCCACCAGACACAAAATAAATGCTCTAGGACATTCTTCAGGCTGAGGAAGAATGACACCAGAAGGTTACACAGCTCTTCAGGAGCCAATAAAGAACATTAGAAATTTTCAGGATTCCTGTGTGGCTCAGTTGTTTAAGCGTGTGCCTTCAGCTCAGGTCATGTGGGATCAAGCCCTGCCTTGGACTTCCTGCTCAGTGGGGAGTCTGCTTCTCCCTCTCCCTCTGCCCCTTCCCCCACTCATGGTTTCTCTTTCTCTCTCTCTCTCTCTCTGTCCTCTCTCAAATAAATAAATAAAATCTTCAAAAAAATTCTGAATATTTGGGTAAATACAAAACGATTTCTACTTAGTTCCTTTAAAATACAAATTAATAAAACAAATATTCTAATATTATTTGGTGGGGTTTTTAATGCATATAGATGAATTACATGTGACAATTACAGCATAAAGGACACTGGGAAACGGCACATGGACCATTATTGCTGTAGGGATTCTCTATTCTGCATGAAGTGGTAAAATTTGGACTCTAGGTACATTATGAAAAATTAAGGATACATATTATAATTTTATTAATTTTTTCTATTGTTTTTCCATTTTCTAATTTATTAATTTTGGCTCTTATATTTGTTATTTCTTTTCTTTTGCTTTCGTTGGGGTTAATTTGCTCTTGCTTTTTGAGCTCCTTAAGGTGAAAGCTTCAGTCACTGGTTTTAAAACCTGTTTTGCTAATATAACCATTTTAGAGCTATACATTTATACCTGTGTATTGTTTTACTTACATCCTACAAATTTGGATATAGTTTCATCATTCACAGTTCAAAATATTTAAAATTTCCATTATATTTCTTTTCTTAACCCATGAGTTACTTGGAAATGGGTTGTGTAGCTTCAAAGTATTTGGAGATTTTTCATATATCTTTGGTTTTTTATTTCTAATTTATTTTTGTTGTAGTCAGAAAACATATTCTGAATAATTTCAGTCTTTTCAAAATTTGACACTTTTTATTCCCAAGAAAATAGTCTTTACTTGTGATTGTTCCATGTGCATTTAAAGAGAACATGTATTTTTCCATTGTTGTGTGCAGTGTTTCTTTAAGTCAATTATATTGATTTGGTTGATACTATTATTCAAGCCTCCTCTATCCTTACTGATTTTCTGTCTACTTGCTTTTATAATTACTGGGAGAGGAGTATGAAACTGAAATTGCCAACTATAATTGTGGATTTGTAGATTTCTTACTTTAGTTCTGTCAGTATTTGCTTAGTCAAACATGTTTAAGAATGTCCAATTTCCTTGATGAATTAAGCTTTCATTATTGTGAAATATCTCTCTTCCTCTCTGAAAATATGTTTTGTTCTGAAATCTACTTTCATGATATTTATATAGCTACTTTAGCTTTCTTATGATTAGTGTTCCTATGATGTAACTTTCCCTTTTGTTTAATTTCACCCTGCTTGGCAGATTTAACATCTATTAAACATCAATCATATTGATGTGTTTTCCTTACTTACCCACGTTGCCAGTTTCTGCCTTTTAAATATGATTGGAGTTTAGTCCATCTATATTTAAAATTCATATGGTTTGGTTTGCATCTGCCATTTTGCAGTCTTGTCTATTAGTCTTATCTGGTCTTTCTTCCATCTTTTGAGTTATTTAGGTGCTGTTTAACATACCACAATTTGTGGTAAATGCTAGAGATAAAATTACAAAAATTTTATTATATTCTACTGTCAAATATTTTACTGGTTTTGGTATAAAATGATGCAGCAAAGTTATAAGAGGATGCTTTCCTACTCATGTAATCTGGTTTTATTTACAAACATTTACTGCTGCCTGTTTTATTTCTTTATTTATTCTTAAAAAAGACTTTACTCATTTGAGAGAGAGGGAAAGCATGAGTAGGGGGAGGGGCAGAGGGAGAGGGAGAAGTAGACCCCTCTGAGTGGGGAGCCCCATGTGACACGGGGCTCAATTCCAGGACTCCAAGATCATGACCTGAGCTGAAGGCAGATGCTTAACTGAGCCACCCAGGTGCCCCCTGCTACATGTTTCAAATACTACAGTGTATTTTGCTATTACTTTTATTTTATGCAGCCAATTTCCTTTAAAGAAATTAAGAATATATAAAACCTGTTTTATAATTTATCCATATATTTACTTTTTCCCAAACCCTTCATCTCTTCTTGTAGTCCAGAGTTTCCATATGTTATTATCAAACTTCAGCCTGAAGCACTTGGTTTAACATTTATTCTAGAGCAGGTGTGCTGGTGATGAATTCTATCAGCTTCTGTTTGATTGAAAATGTTTTTATTTTGCGTTAACTTTTGAAGGCTGTTTTTTTTTTTTCTTCTGGATAGAAAATTATAGATTGACAGCTTTTTCTAATAGCAATTTATAGATGGTATTCCTTTGACTACTTTGAATCAAATTTAATGAGAAATCATCTGTGACTCTTAACAGCTGTCCTCTGTATTCAGTTTTTTAATTCAGCCTACTGTTAGGATTTTCTCTTTATCAGTGGTATTCAGAAATGTGACTGTATTTTTCCTTATTTTAGTCTCCTTTGTGTTACTTGGGTTATTTGACCTGCCTCAATCAGGACATTTACCATTTTTACTGAATCTGATAAATTACTTTTATTTCTGCAGGTTTTTTTTTCTGCCCTCTATTCTTACCATTTCTCCCTATTCCTTCGCAAACTCAAGTGCACGAATGTTGGTTTGATATTATCTCAAGGGCCACGGAGACTCTTTTCATCTTTTTAGCCTCATTTATCTTTGTGCTTAAGATTGGATGATTACTGTTATGTTTCGTATTCACTGATACTCTTTCTGCGGTGGTGCTGAATATGCTAGTCAGCATCCAGTGAATTTTTCATTTCGTGTAATCTTTTCTTTTTAGAATTCCATTTGGCACTGATTTTTAGTTTCTTTTTTCTAAAAGATTTTACTTATTTATTTGAGAGAGAGAGAGAGAGAGAGAGAGAGCTAGCCCGCGTGTGCGCAGAGTCGAGGGAGAAAGGGAGAGGGAGAAGCAGGCTCCCGCTGAGCAGGGAGCCTGACAGGAGGGCTCCAGCCCAGGACCCTGGCATCATAACCTGAGCAGGAAGGCAGACTTTTAACCAACTGAGCCACCCAGGCGTCCCTGCTTTTCAGTTTCTATTTGTTTATTTTTCTGTTTAGCTCCCTTGTTGTTGTCAGATTTCCCTTTAAATTGGTGAATGTAGTTATAAGAGCTGTTTTGTAATCCCTGTTTGTTCATTCAATTTACTTGGCTATCCCTGGGCCAGGTTCTACTGACTAATTTTTCTCTTGGTTATGGGTCACATTTTCATGCTTCTTTGTATATCTAAAGTTTCAGATTGCACATATTCCTGTAAACATATAAGGAAATCTTCAGACTTCATACAGACTAAATTGTCATCTTTATATCTCATGTCATTGATTCGGAGGAGTAAATCAAATTATTGGACCTTTGAGATCAAACCTCTAAGTTTGCCATGGAAAAGAAACAAAAAACAAAAGACTGTTTCCTCTGCTCTAGGATCGCCTGCAACTTTAAACACATTTGGATTCTAACGAGTGAATATGCACAAAACAAAGGCTCTGGCAGGCTTCTAAGCAAACCACTGCTAGGAGCTACCTCTCAAGAATGCAAGGTAGATTATGTGTTAATCGTATCTCAGCAAAGCTGGGGGGGGGGGGGAGGAATACAAAGTAGAATCTACATGTTTTAATTAAGCCTGTGTCAAGCATTGAAATTTTGAACACAAATAAGAATTACTTTTGAAATTTATAGAAAACAAGGAGAAATGGTCCCAATATAAATTTAATGAAACTGCAAGTTTTAAAGGACATTTATTGCAAGATGCTGTTTTTCTGTAAAAATAGACACAGTTCTGTGTGCATGCTGGAATGATTACATGTCCTGCCTTTAACGATCGTGCATCCAAAGCTTTGGGCAAATTATTATTTAACATAAAATCCAGTTTTCTTAGGTATATTTAATAACATTTGAAGTGGCCTTGCCATAAGAGATTTGAGAAAAGCATGACAAAAGGAAAAATTTCAAACCACAAGAAAATCCCATATATAGATCATGTCGGTTGAAATTTCAGCAAAAAACTCCAGTGTACAAGCATGGTAATACACACACACACACACACACACACACACACAATACAATGTGTATAGAAGAAAGGGCACAATGGAATAGATTGCAATATCAATTGAGTTTATGTAATTGAAGGTATCCTCTTTTTTTTGTTTTATAATTGCTCAATCTATCATGTCCTTGCTGGATGCATATATTATCATTAGAATTTGATATAACGAACAAAGGAAACTTATGAGTATCCATTATCCAATGCTGAGTAAAGAAACAGTGTCACAAAACTCTGCCTACACTGTAACCACAATGCAATTGAAGAAAATAAATAATGATATGTTCATCTGTGGGTGGATGTTTGTGTGTTTCAGAAACCTTGTGAGCAAATAAGGAGAGTTTATTGAAAAACGGTAGGCAATATTTATTTGATTAAATAATACCACCTGTCATGAATGGTTGTACATCGTGTTTACAACATTTGAACACATGTACCCATTCAGCTGTTCATAGTGGTTCCCTTGGGATAGCTTGATTTGGGATGAAGCGTTTCCATATGTCTTGCAGAGATTTGTGTGTTCTGCAAGATTCTTCACAATGTTTATAATTCAATAGCATATCCAAAACAAATATGTACAGAAAAAGTTATTGGTGACAATTTGCTGCATTGACCACCTAAGACCTAAGGAATCTGTATGAGCACACACAACAGGATTGAGGATACACCGTATTTTACAAGTCCTTTTCTGTTTGAGATGGCATTACCTGTGAATTCCTTGCACTTCTTTATAAATGGCTGTTGTACCTGGGCTTATTGTTAAGAAGCATTTCTAATTTTGAGGTGCACCTGGGTGGCTCAGTGAGTTAGGTGGGTGACTCTTAATTTTGGCTGAGGTCATGATCTCAGGGCCCTGGGATTGAGTCCTGTGTTGGACTCTGTGCAGGGAGTCTTCTTGTCTCCCTCTTTCTCTGGCCCTCCCCCCACAACTTGCTCATGCTCTCTCTTTCAAATAAATAAATCTTATTTAAAAAACAAGCATGTTTAATTTTGAGAAATTCTAAACATACGAGTCTACTCTTTTTAAAAATACCAATATTTCAAAGAATATTTAATGGTGTTTGGAAAGTACTCCAGTTACAGTAAGTGCAGAAAATAAACTTGAATACCAGCAGTATGAAGGAATTTTAATTTTACTTTTTAAAAGTTATTAGTATATTGTATAAGTTAGAGGTGAGAATGACATTTTAAGTCTATTCTTCTTGGGATTGCACTACCTTTACTTTTGGTTTTAGACTTATCAAAATTTAAACAGTTTGCCTGCAGCAACTGTTCCTTTTGTAACTCTCTTGGATAATAAGGCTCTTCTGACAAAAGAATAAAGAAATTCTAAGTTCTCTAAATATATAGGTATATGAGCATATGAAAATTGTATCAAATGATGAGGATTTTTTTTCAAGAGTATCTTCAGCATGCATTCAATTATGTTTAAAGAGAAACAAACACACCCGTTAGAACATTTGTACATATTTGCCCATATATGTACACTTGTGTAAAGATGATGTATTTTTAATCATGGTGGTTATTATAATAAGAATGCAATTAAACTTCACCCAAATTTCACCTGCTGTGTCCATATACACATGGGTGTGAGTCTGGGTGTAAGTATGTGTCTATACATGTGTGTGAGGTATATACAGGCCTATCTGATTTTATTGTGCTACCCTCTATTGAGTTTCATAGATACCTTTTGCAAATTGAAGGTCTGTGGCAACCCCTCATAGAGCAAGTCTGTAGGCTGCACTTTGCCAACAGCATTTGCTCACTTGTGTCTCACTTGTGCACATTTTGGTAATTCTTGCGCTATTTCAGACCTTTTCATTATCTTTGTTATGGCCATCTGTGATCAGTAGGCCAGTTCATTCAGATGATGGTTAGCACTTTTTAGCAATAATGTATTTTTAAATTACAGTGTGTCCTTTTTTTAAGACATACTGCTATTGCATATATAACAGACTACAATATCGTGTAAATGTAACTTTTATGTGCAGTGGGAATCCAAAAAAATTATTTGACTCACTTTGTTGTGATATTTGCTTTATTGTGGTGGTCTGGAACCAAAATCCACGATATCTCTGACGTACACCTGTGTATGTATATATATATACAAACTCATATTTAGCTTCATACACAGCAATAAGTTTATATTAACATTGAATTATTCATATATCATGTTTTGGATCATAGTTTCCTTTCTGTTTCCTAGACAGTTTGCCATTATCATGAAAAATTTGCAAGACCTAACTTTTAGTAAATAAATAACTATAAAGGGAAATATTGATGAAAGATTATTAATAACTAAAAAATGCAAATGCTTTCACCTTGGAGCTTTAATAGAATACAAGGGTTTGTGGTTGATAGAATACACCTGGATCTCAATGTTAGAATGATGTACACACAAACTTTATTTATTTATTCAGTAATGTAATCTGTTATATTTTTTATAATAAAATGTTAAGATTAAATTTTATTTTATTTTGTTTTATTTTATTTTATTTGGGGGTTGGGGAAAAGGAGAGGCAGAGGGACAGAGAGAATCTTAAGCAGGCTCCATGCCCAGCTCAGAACTCAACACAGGGCTTGATCTCATGACCCTGTGGTCATGACCTGAGCCACAATTCAAGAGTTGGATGCCTAACTGACTGAGCCACCTAGGTGCCCCAAGATGAAATTTCAAATAAAAATGTAGGTTAAATTTTTGAGAAGGGGAAAAATCCTATATTTTCTGAGACACACTTGTGTAGTTGTGATTCAATGTTTGTTTAAGAATATATATATTCTTATATATTTAAGGGTGCCTGGGTGACTCAGTGGGTTAAGCCTCTGTCTTTGGTCATGATCTCAGGGTCCTGGGATCAAGCCCTACATGGAGCTCTCTGCTCAGCAGGGAGCCTGCTCCCCCCCCCCCCCACCTATCTCTCTCCCTACTTGTGGTCTCTGTCAAATAAGTAAATAAAATCTTAAAAAAAAAAAAAAGAATATATGTGTATATAGGGCACCTGGGTGTCTCCGTCGGTTAAACATCTGCCTTCGGTTCAGGTCACGATCCCAGGGTCCTGGAATGGAGCCCTGTGGTGGGCTCCCTGCTCTGTGGGGAACCTGCCTCTCCCTCTCCCTCTGCCTGTTCTGCCTACTTGTGATTTCTTTCTCTGTCAAATAAATATATAAAACCTTAAAAAGTATATATGTATATGGATTATAAATATATGTTAGCATAATAAAGATTAAAAATGGAGATCTTCAAATCATGATACCTGAGGGGTGGCATCATAGGGATTAAATTTCACATTGTTAAATAAGTGTTTTAGGAACTGCACATTTCTTCACTGAAGTCCTAATATTTTTAGTGAATGTGGCAACCCACAAACACTTTGGCAGTGTTTTATTTACTAAAACTGAGGTCTTGAAAAGTTTTAATGAAAATATCCAAACCAGGACATACATCTCATTTTAATGTAAACTTATTGTTGTGTATGAAGCTAATATACCCATTTTTGTGTGTATATTCAAGTGGATGCATGAGTATATGGAAACTGAGTTTTTATTTGTGTACTGAAACAAAATCCAAATGTTTATCAGTGGTAGTAACAGGTACTGTTTCTGACAGCAATTTACTCTTGATCAGCATGCGGTTATTGTCTGAATCATTTGGAAGCACTGTGTCTTGTTATTTATGAGAAAATGATGTATAACTGATCCCGGAGACACAATAACCTCATAGGGAAGCCACCGAAGACCATATAATAACATAGAAACTTGCCTGTGTTCCAGTGTTGAATGATGAAAGCATCAAGCTAAATCATGTCCCCTCTGACTGGAATGTATACATATTTGAGTAGGTGTATCATTCCAGGTGTAGCATGCAGTCTTGAGAACCATCTAGATACTTTTCTTAGGGTTCCAGACAAAGAATTGCTTCTCCCTAAATAAACCAAGGACTAGTGCCCTTGCCAGAAAATGGAGGAGGGCTCCTAGGGAACTTGGTAAACTAGTCCGGTCAAGAACCACTTGTATTGGTGCCTAGATTTGCTCTTCTCTAAGCCATTAGATGCAACAATCCCCCCCCCCCCCACCCCCCCCCCCCCCCCGTCTCCGCCGCCCTTAGGTCTGGATCCCTGAGGTTTGCCCCCTGATATCCCAAGACAATTTGGTACCAAGAGAAAACAGTGGGGATATAGTGCTGAGTGAAGAAGAAGTAGAAAGACAAAGACTAGGGAAGTGGAAATTGAGTTCTTGAGCGTAAAAGATGCCAGATGAGAATGTAGGTTTAGGCCCCAGTGTGACAGCAGGTGGAACTCAAAAACAAAATCAGGATAGTGTGAGCAGGTTTCTTCAAACTGGCCAAAAAGCAAGGAAGCCATAGTTCCCGACGCCTTTGTCACTGGTCATATTTTTTTTTCACACAGGTCGGGCGGGGGAAGAGGGCATGTGGGCAGTTTTAGATAGAATTTCCGGGACGACACTGCCATCGTGAGGAAATCTCTGGAAGAAGCCCCAAGGCTGCTTCTCTGAAATGACTTTTACTTTGGAAAAGTCCATTTGGGGGGGGAGGGGGAGGGGCTGGGCCCCGATCCTAAGCTCAGTGCTCCTCCCGAGGCCTACCTGGAGCTCTGAATAAAGGTGGGGTCCTGGTGTAGGAGGTGGCCGGTGGGAAGGGGAGGCTGCCAGCAGCCGCCAGGAAGTCAGGGCACAGGAAGTCGTGGGGTGGGGTCTTGATATTCGCCTTGTGTGGGCGGGACCAGAGGAAACCACTAACAGATAAAGTACGGGGCATGTGAATTTCTCAGCCCCTCTGACCACGTGGCGTTTCCTGGCCCTGGGACCTGGGCTCTTTTTGGTAGCAGAGTCTGAGCGCCAAGGACCCCACAATTTCTGGTGGCTTATAGCATGACCCAGGGTGCTTGCTGGAGGTCTCAGGTGCACCCAATTTGGAGCTGGGAGAGTCTGGCGACAAATGAAACTACCTGGCCAAGCCAAGAACTGTTACCACTCCTGATACAAGATCAGACTTTGCACAGACTGATGGAAACCAAAAACAAGTGAAGAGGATTGAAGATGAACCCACATTTCCAAAAGTCCTTGTCTGCTGGAGGTGGCACTACCTGTGACCTCGCTTCACATCTTCATACATGGCTGTTGGAGCAGGTACATTGTAAAAGAAGCATGATTGTTTCTAGAAATGCAAAAACATTTTTGCAAAATTTTAAAACCTGTCGAAATTCCAAAGAATATTGATGATGTTTTAAAAAGCTTTCAAGATACATGGCAGGAAAACTTGTTTTAATGCTTAAAGTAGAAGGGAATTTGAACATGATTTTTTAAAAGTATGTGCAAAGTGAAGAGATAATGCATGGCAAGGATATTTTTTAAGCGGTTATTTTTTTCTTATCGAGGTACCATTTGTTTTCTACTTTATAATTTCTCAAAATTTGAATGCTTTGCCAATAGCAGATAAAACTTTTGTAAATTCTTGGAGTAGAAAGGTCTTCTAGGGTAAAACAAAAACGTTTTCAAGCACTCAAATACATACTGATAGGCAAGTATGCAAGAGGTTTAAGAAAGTGCTCAAGACTGTGCAAAACTGTACCCAGTGTGCATCCAATTATGTCTAACGAGAAGCATACCTCTGTGTGTAACATTTATATATATATGCATGTACTTATATATCGCGCGTATATGTATACATTTTTAAAAAGCAGTATATCCACGATTGTCAGTTTTATAGGAAGCATGCTTTTCAACGTGAAATTCTCAGTCAACATATTTATATCCATATTTACATTTATATAAAAGAAGACATTAATGAAAAAATTATAGTTGCATGTAAAGGGTGTGAATGTGTCCACCTTAAAGTTTTCTTGGGCTGCACATCTGGGTGACTGAATTTAAGAGACAACCAATTTCAACCTTCATTTATTGAAGAATATTTTTCTTTACAGTTTTTGGAGAAAATTTTAAGGTAAAAAATGTGGTATAAATTTTGAGAGGTCTTAAAAAAAGAAACCCTCTTATGTTCTGGGAAATGAATACTTAGTGTCTGTTCCAGTGTTAGTTTTAGAGCATACATATGGCATCATATTAATGATTATATGGGGCAGATCTCAAAATAAGATTCCTGAATGGTCACATTATAGGCATTCGATGTCCTGTGTATGAATAAAACCAGATTAAGTGAGAATCTTATTAATATTTTAAAATAACGCGTCAATCAAGTAGTTCTTTGCAAGTATTTATGTCGCATATCCAAGTTTTTGCAAATGTTTCCTGATAATTTCAAAGTATCAGGAATCAGAAGTGAAAATTTTGAATCTAAAACATGTTGCCTATGTAAACCCAATTTAAATTTATTGTAGTTTATTGCATAAATACAGAACTGTCTGTGTGTGTGTGTTGACATAATGGAAGTAAATGTGTAAAAGATTATCAGTGCTCAATACAAGATTTTATGACAGTACTTTTACTCATTGTTATTTTTCTGAATTTTTTGCAAGCACCATGTTTTAGTTACGTATGAGAAAACACTACAAGATGGATGCCTAACAATTAGTGGCATGTACATACGTAATAATAATAATTTAAAAACCATAGGAAGCCATTGAAATTCATATAATCACATGCCTGGTGCCCTCAGAGAAAATGGAGGATTCCCAGGGAATCTGGCCGTGAGATGAGTTGAGAACCACGTGGCCGGGTGCGTAGATTTGCTCTTCTCCATGCCCTTATTCTCAGCATTTTCTTCACTGTCTTAGCCCTGGCTAAGAGCTGACCAACTGAAGCAAACAGCATGGGGAACAGTTCGAAGCTGAGTGAAGAGCAGACCTATAAAGCCTTGGTAGAATGGAAATGGAATTCTTGAAAACATGGTTTATGAGGGTAGGTGGTTTAGGCTGCTGATTTTTGAGGGAAACCAGGAGCTAAAGTTCATCTGGTCCAATAGATTTCCCCCAACTGGGCAAATGGCTCGAAAACTTTGTTTCCTGACTCCTTTCTTTGTCTTTTGGTGACTTTTTTTTTTTTTTCCTATTGAAAGGGCAGGAGTGGAGAGCCCAGGAAACTGGGTTAATTGGCTTTTCCAGAGTAATACTGCCCCCAAGAGGTTTCACAAAACCCAGTAGTGTTAGAACCATGAGGCCTAGCATTTGAGGTTTGGTCTTTTAAGTGGTTGGGTGGACTCTGGCCTTCAGGTGGGCTTTCTTCTCTTCAGATCTGAAGCAGCTGATCTAGTTGTCCTTGAGGCTGTTCTTGGTGAAGAGCAGCCAAGGGGGATTTGGAGATACTGCGAAAACGTGCCTCAGTGGTCAGGTATTCTATGAAGGTGTAAGGTGCCCTCTGACCTCATTACTCTGCTTCAGTTAAGGAGATAGTTGGGAAATCCTGCATCAGATAACTAAGCTGCCTGTTTGGAGTTAATAGTTTGGCTTGCCCATAGGCTAGATGGGGGAAGCTAGACGTGTGAAGGCTGGGCTCTGTATCTGAAGCTAGAATTGTGGGGATGGGGCACCTGGGTGGCTCAGTGGATTAAGCCTTCTACCTTTGGCTCAGGTCATGATCTCAGGTCCTGGGATCGAGCCCCGCATCGGGCTCTCTGCTCAGCAGGTGGGGCGGGGGGCACTGCTTCTCTCTCTCTACCTGCCTCTCTGCCTACTTGTGATCTCTCTCTGTGTGTCTAATAAATGAATAAAAATCTTGAAAAAAAAAGAATTGGGGGTGACAGGTGCGGTAACCCTAGCCCTGGAATTCCTCAAACTCAAGAATTTTGTGTTTACATATTTCGGTTTACATGAAGAGAAAATATTTGGCTAGGGCATGGAAGCCTAAAGCAACAGCACCTTTCTGAGCCCCAGGAACAGGAGCCTGACACTGAGACCAGTAGCAGGAGATTGATTGTACCTATTGCCAAGCCTAACTACCGCTCAGCTATTGACACTCATTTCAAATCAAAAGCTGTTTCAGGGGCACCTGGGTGGCTCGGTGGGTTAAAGCCTCTGCCTTGGGCTCGGGTCATGATCTCAGGGTCCTGGGATCGAGCCCTGCATCGGGCTCTCTGCTCAGCAGGGAGCCTGCTTCCTCCTCTCTCTCTTCCTGTCTCTCTGACTACTTGTGATCTCTCTGTCTCTGTCAAGTAAATAAATAAAATCTTTAAAAAAAAAAAAAGCTGTTTTAACCTGAAAAGCTAAAAAAAAAATAAAAAGAAACACCCAGTAGGAAAAGCGGCAGTGACAATAGCAAGCACTTCCCAGACAATAAAAGGCATGCAGCACAGAAGTCTTAGCAGAGATTTTCAAACTCTTAAGTACCACATTTCAATTGTAATCCGTCTCCCATAATGCCCTTCTTCATCATACCCTAAGCAAGCCACTGAAGATGAAGCCATTATCACCCAGTCTGTGTAATGATTTCTAGAATTGGACAAGCTCCTACCAGGTGAGAAGCATTGTCAATTGGCTCAACTCTTTGGAGGTCAGCTGGTGGACATCAGTTAATCTTTAACATGGGAATATCGTTTGTCCAGAGACTTTGAGTCTCAAAAGTGGTCACAGAGCCACAGTCCCACAGGAGAGCAGAGAGCTGGGGCCAAGGAGGATCACTGAGGTTTCCTTTGCAAGAGTGGATAGCAGGGAGGGGCAAAGGGTCCATTTTCTGGGTTCAGCTACAATAGGTAGTCTTTGTAAGTCCTTGGAAAGATTGAAATCCATTCTCTGAGTCTTTATCAGGAGAGATGTTCATAACTTTGATTCCAGGAAGAAAAAGCTAAGTGTTGGAACTTTGGGATCAAATCATCCTAGGTGTCTAATACAAATGCAATGGAAAAAGACTGTCTTTCTCTGCTTATGTACATGTTAATTCAAGTTGAAAATATAAACACATGAGGATTTTATTTATTTATTTTTAAAAGATTTTATTTATTTATTTGACAGATAGAGATCACAAGTAGGCAAAGAGGCAGGCAGAGAGAGAGAGAGGAGGAAGCAGGCTCCCTGCTGAGTAGAGAGGATGCGGGGCTCGATCCCAGGACCCTGGGATCACTACCGAGCCAAAGGCAGAGGCTTTAACCCACTGAGCCATCCAGGTGCCCCAACACATGAGGATTTTAAAAAGTGAATAGGCACAAGGGAAGTATTTGGAAAGCATACAAACAGCTAACAGTGATTAACTTTCTAGAGTGATGTTTCCAATGGCTTGCCTTCAAGTTTTAATTTTACACTTGTCTAAAATCTCCAAATGCTGAAAGTGGGAAAAGCTGATATTCGAAAAAAATTTTTTAAATCAAGAAACCAACATTATACCAATAAGCAGTTAAGAAAAGAGGGTATCAAAAGATCTATTTTTCTTTTTAAAATGTACACAAGTCTAGGTCCATGCAAGATTTAAAGACCTCAGACTTCATTGTTATGCGGATGGAATGGTATTTTCAAATTCTACTTAACAGAAAATAATACAATTTTTTTTAAAGTTTCTTTTTTTTAATTTATTTGTTTGTCGGAGAGAAACGGAGGAGTATGAAGAAGGGGAGCAGCAGGCAGAGGGAGAAACAGGTTCCTCACTGAGCAAGGAGCCCGATGCGGGACTCAATCCCAGGACCCCAGGATCATGCCCTGAGCCAAAGGCAGATGATTAACTGACTGAGCCACCCAGGTGTCCCAGAAAATACAAATTTCTGAAGCATATTTTTGAAAAGATTTATTTGAGAGAGAGAGAGGGAGTGTGCACATGAGCTTGGGGGAAGAGCAGAGGGAGAGGGTGAAGCAGCCCTCCCCCTCCACGCCCCTGAGCAGGGAGGCCCTAGGAGGGGCTGGATCCCAGGACCCTTCGACCGTGACCTGAGCCCAAGGCAGTTGCTTAACTAACTGAGCCACCCAGGTGGCCCTCTGAAGCATATTTGATGTCATATGGAGAGGCTTATGTGATGTAAGATCTGAGAAAACATTAATAAAAGGAAGCAACTTAAACTGCAAGGATATTCCGTATGTATTATGAAGTCCAAATACCAGCAAATCCTGACAGTCTGCACACATGTGCCCACACATAGCCAATTATGTAATAAATATAACATAAGAGAGTAAAATGTAATAGATCCAATATCAGAGACATAAATAATGAGTTTCTGTGAGTTAGCGTATCATTTCTTTGTTTTCTGTTCACTCAATTTACTGAATCTTTTTCGGATGCACGTTATTCTTATAATTTGATCAACAATGAAGGAATACTATGTAATTTAACCATACAACATCATCAGGTTTTTCATGAATAGTAAATGCTGTTGGCAAGTACCCGCTGTCCAATGTTGAGTCAAAAATTCATGCCACCAAACTCCATATACAGTGTGAACATGATGGATTTGAAGACATAGAAACATTTAGCGCTTGTGTGTATGAGTGCGTGTGTGTACAGCATTGTGCTGAGGAATGTAGGGTATAATGATTTTAGTCATGTTTAGTGCACCAGCTTTGCCAGTAAATACGCTGATCGTGAGATGTAGGCTAAATCTGTTTCGCTCTCATGAAAAATTGTATATCACTTAGAATATTTAAACCAACGTATTCATCAAGTTGCTTATTTATAGCGGTTCCCTTGTGAAAGATGGATCTAGGATAAAGTGTTTCCATTTGTTCTTGACAGACTGTATATTCTAAGAGAATTTTTAAGAAGTCGATAATATATCTGTAATTTGAGAACCAATCCAGAACAAATGTGTACGGAAGTTACTGATGTAAACCTGATTTGTTGGCCATTTGAGACCCAATCTGTTTATATCTCTAATTGCTCACAGAAATCAAGAGGATTCAGGACGCCCTGTTTAGAAAACTCTTGTCTGCTTGTGAGATTACTTGTGATTTCACTGCACTTTATACATGGCTAATGTTATCTGGCACTTTTGTAAGCAGGAATGCTTGATTCTAAGAAATGCAAAACGATGAGAGGCAACATTAGAAATTGGAAGTATTCCAAGGAGTATTTTTTTTTAAATTTTTTATTTTTTATAAACATATATTTTTATCCCCAGGTGTATTTTTTTAAATTTTTTATTTTTTATAAACATATATTTTTATCCCCAGGTGTATTTTTTTAAATTTTTTATTTTTTATAAACATATATTTTTATCCCCAGTGGTATCCAAGGAGTATTTGCAAAGAACTCTATAATTGGTGAAAAAAGTATGTTTGAACACTTGAAGTATACCAGGGAACTGAGATTTTAGGTTAAAAAATATATGAGCACAGGAAGGATGTGAGAATGTATGCAAAAACAGTTTAGAAGTTGTTTCTTCTAGTTTTGATTGGTGCCGTTGATTTTGGCTTTATAATTTATCAAAATGTTAACAGGTTGCCAACAGCAGGTGTCACTCTTCTATTTCTTGGGAGACCTCTTTCTAGAATAAAATGTAAAGAAATTTCAAATTGAGGAAAATATATATTGATATGGGCTATGTGATTTATATTAGGTTATGCAGAAGATTTTGTGCAAAACAGCACCCAATCTGAGTCAAATTATAATCAAAGAGAAATGTGTGTCTGTGTGTATGTCTATTAAGTAAGTGGGGTGGTAAAAAGCATTTTTTATAATTTACTTTCTAACCTGAAGACTTGAAAATTTCATATAATATCCTCAAAATGCCAGGAGTCAGGAGGGAAATTTTCTTATGCAAACAATAATATAGTAAAATCCAACTTTAATATAAATTTATTGTTGTTTATGAATGTCAACAGAACTCTGTATTGCAAGGACTGGAAAGACATCATCTAAAAAGTTATTATTGGTTGTAGTAAGTTTTATGGCAGTGCTTTTTACTCTTGATTGACAAAGGATTATTTTTGAATCCTTGGCAAGGATGTCTTTGTCACTGATGAAAATGGTTTTCTGCCTGATCTCTAAGGGATAAATGGTAAACACACACACTTTCAATAAAGTCATAGGAGAACAACTGAAGGCCATTTAGTGACATGGGCAAGTGCTTGTGGTCCAAATGGTAAATGGGAGCATGAGACTAAATTCTCAGTAACCTCTGATTGGAATATATATCCTGACATGTGGCACAGTAGGTGGCAGATAGTAATGAAAGTGATATTGGCTACCCCTCTTACCGCACCAAATGGCTGCCAACCATTCATTCAACACATGCCTACATCTATAATCAGAAAATGTAGAATTCCTTAAGAGCAGAAGAGAAAAGCCAGGCAAGGAAACATGGATTGATACCTAGAGATGCACTCCTGGTTGAATTTCCAGCATGTTCTTTTTCTGTTTAGGCCTGGATCCTTGAAAATTGCCCCCAGAACTAGACTAGACAATGGAAAAAAACTGTAGATGTAATGCAGAGTGAAGAAGGACGAAACTATGACCACTAGGCTTAGTGGAAGCTGAATTCTTGGAAGAAGAGTCCTGGTAAGAGTGGTTAGTTTTAGGCCCCAGTTTTATTTTAGGTGAAAACCAAAGCAAAAGTGCCTCCTTGTGAGCAGGATTTCTTAAACTGGGCAAGATACTAGGTAACTGCGCTTCTGAGCGCCTTTGCCACTGAGTAGCGTTTTTTTCAGAAAAGAACGGGCGGGTGAAGATGACTTGAGGTAAGGAGGTGGCCTGTTTGTTGCCAAAGCTGGTGCACTACTGCCATCCTGAGGAAATCGTTTTAAAACGACCCCCGCCATTATGGCCATTTGCGTGAGGACTTTCTGTTTAGAGAGGTGCGTTCAGTGGAGAGGCAAAGCAGGCCGTGACCCCAGATTGGACCTCTCTAGTTTCTCTCAGTTACTCCAGGAGTTCTGACCGAAGGTCTGATAACCATATGACAAAAGTGAGGCCAGGAGTAGGAGCTGATCAGTGGGGAGGCAAGCCCGAACCCGCCGCTACCCGGAAGTCCCGGCACCGGAAGTTGTGGGGGCAGGGCTTTGGTTTCCTCCGAGTGTAAGTGAACAGAGAAAGAGGGCCTGGGATCTTAGTGCGGGTGTTGACGTTTGTCTCCTGTCACTGCTCTTCAGAAGGTCAGGCAAGCCTGTTCAGTATCCTGGAGCTTTAGAATCTGAGCTCCCTGTGCTAGGAGCACCGCAGTGTAAAAGCAGTCTAATTTGAGGCAGATGTGCTTGCTGGGAAATCTCAGATATAGGATTCCAGAACCTACTGCTTGAGCAAGGGGGACAAATAAATGGAGGAGCATTAGAAGCCATCCTACCAAGCCAAGAAGACCCCGGACTTCTGCTAGGGGATCGGAAGCATATGCACAGTGGGCAAAAACAGGAATTCTCTGAGCCCAGAGGCAGCAAAGGCAGTTGCTTCATTCTGACTTCTCAAATCTCAGGCAAAGGCCTGCCAACAGAGCTCTGCTCTGATCTCAGTTCTCTTGCTGGGTTTGGAGGAGAGGGAGGACTTACAGCTTTAGTTGTCTCCGAGGATGCTGAGGTCCATGATATCCTAGCTTTCTCCTCATACTTGTTCTTCTCTGTCACTGCTTCGTAAGTTCCAGATGAAGATGCCTAATAAACTTGACAAGACTCTTAAGGTGTTGAACACTCTCAGACCCATGCTTCTTGCTTCCAAGATAGTGATGGATGCCTAGAATTTCTTGGGATTCTGCCCTAATTGAGGACCTGCCTAGTACCCTTCTTCCTTCCTTACTCTGTCTTCATTTGACCTTTTAGAATAGTTGAAGGTGCTTTTGTCTTGTGCTTGGGTGGTAGCTTCCTGTGACTGAAAATATTCATTTCTGTTCCTACTCCATTTAAACCAATGGCAAATGGGTAAAGAATTAAAGAGACAGTTTACAAAAGAAGAAATCCAACTATTCATAAGTGAAAAGACACTCAAATTTACTAGTGTTCAGGAAGCTGCAGTGGTCAACAAACATCGTGTTTATGTGTATATCATTAGTTTATAAATATATGTGCCAATGCTTGCATATATTTATTTAGCTATACATACATATGCATGTTACACATATATTAGGTGTGTGTGCATATTAGTTTATTTCTTACTGCGTATAGGTATGTATATGTACATGTATGTGTACGTATGTGTATGTGTATATATGTACATAAACACACACAAATAAATTCTGTTAAATCTTTTTTTCCCCCAAGGCCTAAAGCAAAGTCTGGAAGTTGGCAGGAACTAGTTATATATTTTCTGGATGAATATATGATTGCCTGTACATATTGAGAGATCTGGAATGAAAAGCATCAAAGTGCAAATAGTACTTACCATACTACCATATACTGTTTAGGAAGGGGTGATCATGTCCCTTTTTTATTTCTATTATTTCGGTTACTTTTTTTTTTTTTTTTTTTACACAAGAAAATGTGCTTTAAAAAAATTAAGGAACATTTATTTCAATGTACTTAAAAATAAAATCCCAGGTTATTAAATATCATCAGTAATAAGTCATTTTTAAATGCATATCTACTTTATGCCTGTCTGTTTCTCTTACAGGTATTTTAATAGTTTTAAAAATTAAGTTTCGCATTTAAAAAATTGTCTTCTGAAGTTTGACATTATGAAAAGTTAATGATGTCAAGGGACTGTGAAATTGAAATTCAAGTTTTCCCCACGAATAATAATACACATCTAACCCACTCATACAGATAATATATAAGAAAAGAATAGAACAAAACAAAACCTATCAGTGCCTGTATTAAGATGATACGATCACAGGTGCTCTTTAAATGCTCCCTGGTAATAACTTATTTTCATGGTGCCTATATTACATGTGAAATTGAGACCAAATGTAAAGTGATTTCCAAAATAAAGGGCTAAAAGAATTATTAAGCTTACAAAGGGTATTACATTACAGAAGGTATTCATGATATGATATAAGATGCAACCAAGGTAAGATTTCTAGGTAATGTGACAAGTTGAACACTGGCATGTAATTTTTTTCTCCTAATTCCCCTCCAAAGTAGATACAGAGATTTTTCTAAAAGGTATAAACTCTGTACGAAGTAAGAGAAGAGACATCAGAAATATTTAGAAGGTGAAAGCAGATGGAAAATGGTAAATGAATAGTAGACAAGAGAAAAATCAATCCTGATATAGAAGAGAAAGTAGTGAACTAACCTGATTTAAACCAAACCAGATTTTCACCGTGTTCAAATTATTTCTCAACAAACCTGACAGTGCCTCTCCCAAAGAAGGAGGAGGAGGGAAAGAGAGAAGATGAAGAGGAGGAGTAAGGAGAGAAGGCAACTGTGACATATAATGAGAAGATTCTTATATAATGAGAAGATCAGAGTGCCTCCCTACCTAAAGAAAATACTGGTGATTATTCTCTAAAAAGGCTAAAATAAGGATTCTCTGGACTGAGGACCAGTACACACAGTGGCAACCTGGGTCATCTTACTGGAAACAGCATGAGTAAGTGACGATGGTGGTGTGCTACATGCTGATGAGCATATCCTCTTCTCTATTTGGTTTCTAGAACACGACCAACAAAGCTTTTCCCCTCTAGAGGGAAGGATGGTCAAATCCTTCTCTGGCGAATTAAACTTCCAAGCCAGATCACTCTAAAATGAAGTCCAGAAGCACCAAACGACATTTAAATCAGTCTAGGATTGAGTAGAAAACTGAGGACTCTCAGGTACCTAAAAGGAGGCATAACAGAAAAGATACAGATCAAAACATAGAAGAACTATCTTGGAGAAGACCAACTTAAAGGAAGAAGAGAACTTCAAAAATTCATTATTATCAGTATGGCCAAACAGGCCTGAGGTAATACTGCAACTGTGATAGAAGAAAAGGATACAATGAAAAAGATAAAGTTATAATGAAAAGGAACACCACAAGTAAAAATGACATAGCAAAAATACAAAACTCAATAAGGAGGTTGGAAAAAGACTTGTAATATCAATAACAAGAAAAAAAAATAAGAATTAGAGTATATCTGTATATGCGTTTGATTATCTCAGTAATAGGAGTTCCCAGAAATTTCACAGGAATGTGGAATATGATATCCCATATTGAAAGGGGCCATCAGGTTGCCAACACCATCGGTGAAAATATGAGGACATATTGGGAAATTTTAGGACCCTGGTAACAGAGGGAAGATCATATAATTAACACACAAATATGAAGAATCAGAATGACTGAAATTCTGAATATCAGCCCTGGAATCTGGAATGTAGTGTTGTCTTCAAAATTCAGGGTAAAAAAACCACATTATTTCCAACTTAGAATTTTATACACAGAGAAATTTTTCACTGAAATGTAAGGGTAAAGGTATTCTCAAATATGCAAGGCCTTAAAGATTTACTTCCCACAGAGTTTTGTTTTTTTTTTAAATGCTGCTGTAGCTTGTGCTTAGAAAGAGGAAAAAAAGATTTAGAAACAGAGGAAAATACAGGTTTTATGAAACCAGAGATCCAGTAGAGAAGAGATAAGAAGGGAATCCTCAGAATGTTGATGAAAGGAGTATCAGAATGATGGTTAAGCACCAGATACTGGCAAAAGCAGAACACATTGGAGGTGGTCAGAAAATTTTGCCAAGAAAATCAAATTGATACAAATATTTAAGATGAGTGAAACCCTTGAGATATTTTAGATAGCTTGTATACTTTTGTAGAATATGAAAAAAATTTATTATCATTACGCATGAGTGAAATAGAATTTTGAATAACCTGTTTTCATGATCATATATATGAAATATATGGATTTTTTTTTTAAATTTTTGATGTAGGCTTCACACCCATGATGGGGTTCAAACTCACAAGCATGAGATGAAGAGTTGCATACTCTACCAACTAAGCCAGCCAGATACCCCATGGATATTTCTTAAATAACCATGATAAATTAATTAAACAGGCGGAATTATTTGTTTAATGTCTGGAAGACAAAACTCTGAGACTAGGAAAAGATTTTGGCAAGATGTTAGTTATACAATATGTGAACAAAAAAAACATTAAAATACATATTAAATAGAAACCCATTTTATAAATAAAAGCTTCAGGTTATATTTGCAGGGAAAAAAGCCATGAAATTTTTAAAATTCTAGTTATTATGCATAAAAAATAGAATCATGACGATTGATTTCTTATTCAAAACTAAAGATTTCTTATTCAAAACTAAGTAGTTTTAAAGTGGCCACTATCTTCTTTGTATATGTGGGGAAATAAAGATATTCTCATCATAAAAAAGTAAGAAATTTGAAATTATGTAAAAATATGGATTCATATAAAATAATGAATACATTAAAGATGGCACAAAACTGGTTTCAGTATGATCCAACACATATTTTTAAAAGTTCACACATAGACACACAAATATATCCACCAAATGAATACATTTCTATTGACGGAGTTATTAAATTAAAAAATATGCTAATGTGTGTAAACACATTAAGCAAATATGTATGAAAAATATTAAGACTGTATATAAAAGAGAATGTATTAGTTCCATTTGAAAAGGAGACATTGGAAACAACATGAAAATTCAAAATGTAGACAAGACTGCAGTTGAAATCTTAAAGTCTAATATATGTTCCCAAGATTCACTGGAAACAGAATAATCTTTTATCTATTCTAAGATGGAGAAGCAGAAGTTAGCTCCTGCTTGGGATGCCTGGATGGCCCAGTCAATTAAGCATCTGATTCTTGATTCTGGCTCAGGCCATGATCTCAGGATCCTGGGATTGGGGTCTGGGTCAGGCCCGCTGCTCAGTGCAGAATTTGCCTGAGATTCTTCACTCTCTCTCTCTCTTGCTGCCCCCCCACCAACATATATACTGTTACTCTCTCTCTCTCAAGGAATAAATTAATTCTTACTATAGAAGGGATAGAAACATGGGAAAAATCATCAATACACACATTTTTCTTCATTAAAAAATAAATAAAGGTACATTTGGTATCCCACATAGGACATGTCACAAATCAGTTAAGAGTTACATAGGCCTTCAGAGAAGAATCTTTGGATCTGAGCCAAACAATAGCCTTCCACTAAGCATAGAAGGACTAGTGTGTCCTAAGATTCCCTGGGAAACCAAGAAACCAAATAAAGGCCTGAAGAACAAGTGACAAGAGAAGGCTTCCTCTCAGCATGGAATTCCAGCATCTTCTTCCATTTAGTCCTGATTGCCTGAGACTTGTCGCTAGAAAACACCTTGATAATTCGGAAAATGCTAGAGAACAAACGTTGAGTGAAGAGTTGAACTCTTCTGAAAAGGTGAGAAAAGGTAACCCCTGACATAAGATGTCTGATGATACCAGTGGTTTAGGCTTCAGTTCGATTATAGATTGAAATTGAAAGCTAATCACAGTAGCGTAAGCAAGGATCCTCCAACCTGGCAATATATAAAGTAGATCTGCTTTCCAGTACCTTTGTCTTTTGTAAGCGTTTTTTCAGACCGGATGGGAGGGAGAAGGCGGCCTGGGGGAGGGGGAGGGCAGGGCTGGGTGACGTTTCTGGAGCACTACTGCCATCATGCGGAAATTGTTTGGTGACTTCCCAAGTCACGGTATTTCTTCCAGGGAAGACCCAGAAGTTGAAGGATGTTGGACCTGGAGGGAGGTTGAGCATCTCCTGACTCCAAGCATTGCATTCTTGCATTCATTTCTAAGGCCTTCCAGGATATGTGGACAAAGGTGTGCTATAATTCTAAGAGCCGGCTAGTGAGACACCAGGACCACACAAACAGCTACCAGGAAGTCCAGGTACAGGAAGCTGTGGGGAGGAGCTTTGGTGTCCACCCAGCGTGTGGGCGGGATTAGAGGAAGTGACTCACGACTAAGTGCCTGGCTTGTATGCCTTGGCCTCCTTTCCTTGCCCCTTGCACAGGAGGAGTGAGGCACATGAGGCAGACAGTCTGGGTCATAGAACTCCAGCACAATGCATCTGGTAGCAGTATTATAGAGCTCGCGGGGGGCAGGGTGAGGTGTGGGGGATAATCTTAGAGATCAACTGTTAGAAAATTAAAATCCAAAGGAAAGGGAGAAAGAATGGAGCATGAACTTCCCAGGTGAAAAAATGACATGAAACTGAAGTATGTTGGCATAGATTCTCTCAAATCACCAATACCCAAGTATATTTAGAAACTAAGAAGTTCTCAGATATCTCCTCCTCTCCCCCATCCCTCACCCACCCACCGATATATCCTGAGCAAACTGCTGAAAATGAAGCCATCAGTATTGTACAGTTTATATGATCATTTGTAGAAACGGACAAGCTCCTTTGTGTGGGAAGCATTGTCGGTTCATTTAACTTGTTGGAGGGTTATGACTGTGCCCCAGTTAACTTTTGACGTGAGCATACCCTTTGTCCAGAGACTGCCTTTCAAAAGTGATCACATAGACACAGTCCCAAAGGAGACATGCAAGTGTTCACATGAAATAGAGTAGGAAAACAGAGTGGAAGAAAGAAGATAAAAAATGCCCAAGCTTGTTTCTATGGATTGCTCAGCCTTTCTCAAGGTTGTATATTGAGATCATCTCAGATACAGAAGAGTGAGTGGCTCTTAAAAAAGCAAGGGTTCGGGGCTCCTGATAACGTTCAACTCCACAGGGGAGGGTATCTTGTCAAGTCTATAAGGAATGTCCATCGGTGAAAGGCTAAGAAGCAGCCATAGAATAATACTTGCAGACCTGAAGGGCCTCATCTTCCTTAGGGGAAAACCAACTGTGAAAGGAACTGGTTCTGTCCTTTGTGAGAAATGAGATGAGGTCTCTGTAAGTGGGTAGGTCCTCACACTGAGCCCTAGGAAAAAGCTGAAAAGCCATTACCTCCTGGGTTCAGAAAATACCTGCAGGCCTTCTCCATTCTTGGTTTGCATCCGGTTGTTTACTGACACCTAACACGAATTGGAGGGTAACCAGTTCACTCCTACTGATGTTCTGGAGTTTATTGGTTTGGCATGGCGGAGGGACAGGCACTCCTGGTCAGGCTGGCCTTGCTTCAGGCAATGGGAGCATTTGACTTCTGTGTGAACCTGAGAACTTCAGGTTGCAGACTGGCTGTTGTTAGATGTCACATGGAATGACATTCCTATCCCCCATCCCAACTCTATATTCATACAGAGAGGGCCCAGGCCCCAGAGTACAGGGACACATTGTGCCAGCCCAACTGCCTCATTTTCTTGGGGGCAGGGCCAGGAGACAAATGCTCACAGACAAAGTCTCTGAGTGGTTTCCTTTAGTCCTAACCACTGGGAAGAAACGAAGGCCCTGCTATATACAGTCCTTGCCCCTCACTCAGAAGCTTTTCTACCAACGTTCTAACTTTTTTCCAGAGCTTCTGGAAAGCCTCAGCATTCAAGTAAAGGATGCCTAGGTTGGTCAAGATGAATTCAGTCGTTTAATTAGCCAGACTTGTTAACTGCTAGATCGCAACAGGAATGCACACTAACAGCTTTGGCTTTTGTAAAACCGCATCCTCGTGATGGCAGTATGGCTCCAAAGGAACCAACCAACCCTGCCCCCAGGGCCTCTTCTCCCGCCCATCCGGTTTGAAAAAAATGCCACCTAGCGACAAAGGCACCAGCAAACATGGCTGCCTTGAATCAAATCCAATTTGGGGAAACTGCTGACTGTGTTGCACTTTTGCTTTTGGTTTCTATTTGAAATTGAAATCCACCCAGTTCCAGCTGTACTGTCAGGGTGTTCCTGGAACATAGTACTGTGGAGCTCCGGGCCTGTGCCTTCACCAGCTCCAGCTAGTCCACCAGGGTGACCCTGGGGTAGAGTGCCCCATGACCCTCAGCCCACACCTGCCACAGCTTCAGCCAGACAGCTTAATTTTCTGGCACATGCAGTATACATGGACGTTACTACATAAGGCCATTCTTTCAAGACTGGAGAGGTAGTTGGTTCATTTACTTTATAGAAACACAGAAGGTGAAACAAAATGAGACAAAAATACGCTCTAAACAAAAGGACAAGAAAAATATTCAGAAAAAGAACTAAACAAAACAGAGTAAGCAATCTACCTGACAACGAGTTCAAAGTAATGGTTATGAAGATGACAAGAATGGATGAGCTCAGTGAGAACATCAACAAAGAGATAAAAAAAAGAACTAATCAGAGTTGAAGAATAAAATAACTGAAATAAAAAATACACTAGCGGAAATGAATATCAGATTAGAGGATGAAGAATAACAGTCTGGAAGATTGAGTTATGGAAAACACCCAAGCTTTACCAGTAAAGAAAAATTAAAAAGTAAAAGAAATTAGGATAGGCTAGGTTAAGGGGCCTTTGGGACAACACCAAGTATACTAAAATTATCATTATATGGGGTCCCAGAAGAAGAAGAAAGTGGTGGAAGACTTAACTGAATAAATAATAGCTGAAAATTACCTTAACTGGGGGAAAGAAACAGATATCCAAGTCATGAAAGCACAAAGAGCCCCAAATAAGAGGAACCCATGGAGGGCCGCACCAAGACACATAACAAGTAAAATGTCCAAAGTTAAAGATAGAGAATCTGAAAAGCAGCAAGGGAAATGCAATTAGTTACATACAAGGGGAACCCACCCCCCATAAGGCTATCAGATTATTTTTCAGCAGAGGTTTTGCAGACTAGAAGGGAGTGGCATGACCTATTCAAAGTGCTGAAAGGAAAAATCAACAACCATGGCTATCCTATCCTGTGAGGATATCATTCAGGATTCCAGACAAACAAAAGTTAAAGACCAGTAAACTGGCTTTACAGGAAATGTTAAAGGGACTTTAAGCATAAAAATAAAGGCCATAATGAGAAGAAAAGTTTGGAAGGAAAAAATTTCCCTGGTAGAAGCAAATATTTACTAAGGTAACAAGTACATTAATCTTTTATAAATTAATATGAGGGACTTAAAAGTACTAAAATCAATTATATCGTTTTTTTTTTTTTTAAGATGTATTTATTTCAGAGAGCGTGAGGGGGTAGAGGTAGAGGGAGAGAGAGAACCTCAGACTCTGCTGAGTGGGGAGCCTGAAGCAGGACTCTATCCCATGACCATGAGGTCATGACCTGAGCAGAAATCAAGAGTCCGATAGATGCTTAACCAACTGGGCTACCCAAGTGCTCCAAATCAATTATATCTTAATTAGTTAAGGCATTCACACAATAAAAAGATGTAAAATCCATGGGACACCTGGGTGGCTCAGACAGTTAAGCGTCTGTCTTCGGCAGAGGTCTTGATCCCAGGGTCTTGGGATCAAGTCTTGCATTGGGCTTCTTGCTCAGCGGGGAGCCTGCCTCTCCCTGTGTCTGCTTCTCTCTCTGCCTGCTGCTCCCTGTGTTTGTGCTCTTTCTCTCTCTCTCTCTGCAAAATAAATAAATAAGAAGGTTTAAAATTCAGTATCCTATATGTAAAACATGAAGGAGGGAATAAAAAGGTAGTGCTTTTAGAGTGTGTTCAAACTTAAATGAACATCAGTGAAATATAAACCACTGTATACATAGTATATTATATATGAGCTTCATGGTAACCACAAACCAAAACCTATAATGGGTATTATTTTTCAATATACTATTCAGTATATTATTTTTCAGTATACACAAAAAATAGAAAATAATCCAAGCATAACACTAAAATTCATCAGTCATGAGGGAAGAGAGCCAGAGAGGAAAGGAACAGAGAAGAACTGCAAAAGCAATGAAGGAAACATTTAAAATGTCAATAAGTACATACCTGTCAATTACTTTAAATGCAAATGGCCTACATGCTCCAATCAAAAGACACAGAGTGATGGCATAGATTAAAAAAAAAAAAAAAAAAAAAAAGGCCCATCTAATGCTGCCTAGAAGGCACTACAGACCTAGACATACAGATTTAAAGTGAAAAGATGGAAGATACTCCATGAAAATGGATACAGAAAAAAACTGGGGTAGCTGTACTTACATCATGCAAAAAGACTTTAAAACAAAGACTAACAAGAGACAAAGAAGGACATTACATAATGATACAGGGATCAATTCAGCCAGAGGAGAGCATTATAAATACCTATGCATCCAACATAGGAGCACCTAAATATATAAAGCAAATCATAACAGATGTAAAGGGAGAAATTGGCAGTGATACAATAATAGAAGATCATCTAGATGGAAAATCAATAAGGAAAGAGTGGCTTTAGATGACACAATAAACCAAATGGACTTAACAGATAAATACAGAACATTCCATCCCAAAATAGCAGAACACACACTTTTCTTTTTCTTTCTTTCTTTTTTTCTTTTTTTAAGATTTTATTTATTTATTTCACAGAGAGAGATCACAAGTAGTCAGAGAGGTAGGCGAGGTTTGGGGGGGGGGGTGGGAAGCAGGCTCCCTGCTGAGCAGAGAGCCTGATGCAGGGCTCAATCCCAGGACCCTGAGGAGTAATCTACAGACTCAATGCAGTTTCTATCAAAATACCAAATAGTATTTATCACTGGAGTAGAACAGATAATCCCAGAATTTGTATGGAGCCACAAAAGACCTTGAAAGGCCAAAGTTATTTTTAAAGAGGAACAAAGCTGGAAGTGTCACAATCCCAGATTTCAATTTATACTACAAAGCTATAGTAATTGAAGTAGAATGCTACTGGCAGAAAAAGAGACGTGTAGATCAGTGGAACAGAATAGAGAACCCAGAAATAAACCCATGCTCATATGGTCACTTAATCTACAACAAAGCCGGCAAGAATATATATAATGGGTAAGAGACAGTCACTTCAATAAATGGTGTTGAGAAAACTGGACAGATAAATGCAAAATACTGAAACTGCACCACTTTCTTATGCCATACACAAAAATAAACTCAAAAAGGATTAAAGACCTAAATATAAAGCCTGAAACAATAAAACTACTAAAAGAAAACATAAGCAGTAATCTCTTAGACACCCACTTTAGCAATATTTTTCTAGATCTGTCTGAAGCAAGGGAAACCAAAGAAAAAATAAACAATTGGGACTACATCAAACTAAAAAGCTTAAGTGCAGTGAACAAAACCATCAACAAAATGAAAAGGCAACCTAACAAGAGACTGCTGCGTGGCTCAGTTGGTAAGCATCTGCCTTTGGCTTGGGTCCCAATCCCATGGTCCTGAGAGCCAGTCCCACAGTGGACTCCTTGCTCAGCGAGGAGCCTGATTCTCCCTCTCTGCCATTACCCCTGCTTGTGTGCTCTCTCTGACGAATAAATAAAGTATTTTTAAAAAAGAATGCAAGAGCAACCTCATAAATGGGAGAAGATATTTCCTAGTGATCTGTCTGATGAGGAGTTGATCCCAAATACATGAAGAATGTAGAAAACTCAACACCAAAATCCAAATAATCCAATTAAAAACAGGCAGAGGACCTGAATAGGACATTCAGGTGCCCAACAGACACATCAAAAAGAATGCTCAACATCACTAATCATCAGGGAAATGCAAATCAAAACCACAATGAGATATCAATTAGTACCAGTCAAAATGGCTAGTATCAAAAAGATAAGGGGCTCCTGGGTGGTTCAGTGGGTTAAGCCTCTGCTTTTGGCTCAGGTCATGGTCTCAGGATCCTGGGATTGAGCCCCGCATCAGGCTCTCTGCTCAGTGGGAAGCTTGCTTCCCCCTCTCTCTCTGTCTGCCTCTCTGCCTACTTGTGATCTCTCTTTCAAATAAGTAAAATCTTAAAAAAAAAAAAAGATAAGAAATAAGTTTTTGCAAGCATGTGGAAAAAGGGGAACACTTACGCACTGTTGGTTGGAATGTAGGTTGGTGCTACCCCTATGGAAAACAGTATTAAGTTTCCTCAAAGAACTAAACATAGAAATACCATATAACCCAGTAATCCCACTTCCGTGTATTTAGCTGAAGAAATCAGAGCACTAATTCAAGGAGATATACGTAGTTCTGTTTATTGCAGCATTACTTACAATAGCTTATATATAGAGTCAAACTACATGCCCATTGATAGATGAATAGGTGAAGAATAGCATAGTACTTCTCAGCTATAAAAAAAACCCCAAATTTTGTCATTCATGACGACATGAATGGACTTGAAGGGTATTATGCTAAGTACAGTAAGTCAGACAACAAAAGACAAATACCACATTCTCACTTTTATTTATTTATTTATTTATTTATTTATTTATTTAAAGATTTCACTTTTAAACAGAATTTAGAAAACAAAACAAATGAACAAACAAATGAAAGTTGAAATAGACTCATAAATACGTAGAACAAACTGGTGTTTTCCAATTGGGAGGGGCTGAGGGGTTGGGTGAAATAGGTGAAGGGGACTAAGAGGTACAAACTTAGAGTTTTTTTTAAAATAGTGTACTAGAATGAAAAGTACAGCATAGGGAATATAGTCAATAATGTTGTAATAACTTTGCTAATTTATGCTAACAACACTTATCACAGCATTTTGTTACATAATTTGTTGAATTACTGTTGTACACCTGGAACTAATATAATATTGTATGTAAAATATACTTCAGTAAGAAATAGGAATGGTGTATTTTTAGAAAGGAATTGGATAATTAAGTAGAGAATATTAGCAGTATAATCTACTTCAGTGATTACATAGTTTATCAAGTTGGACAACTGCCATAAACTGTGACTTAACCTGTGACATAAGAGGAATGTTGATCCTATTTATAATTCCACAGTCTTGAGGGAAACTCTGACCACATCTTTATGATTTCCTTATCATGTTTTATATTTACCTAACTATCTTGATACATTTAAGTTTACATATATATATATATATATATATATACACACATTATATATATATAATAGTTTATTTTCTTGCATACAATTTTCATTTTATAGCTTTTTTGTATTTCATGAGCATTTTGTAGTATACTTTTGTTATCACAAAATATGATTTAAAAATATAGACAAAAACTATTTTTCTATTTATGCAATGTAACTTTCTGTATGGAGTATTTAGTTAATATGGAATTCTGATAAGTGAACACAAAGTGACCTAAAGTATCAGTGTAATCTGTGTGTGTTTTTTCTTTAATATATAACTTGCATAATAATGTATGTTGTAATTTTTTTCTTGCTCACTTCATTTCCTTTTCTTTACACATTCTTCATTTTTATGCACTGCTTCTCTATTCAAATGGCTGACCTGTACTGACTACATAATTTGGCTGTATTGTTATAGTCTGCCTTAGAGGGTTCTGGTAGGATTTCAAAGATAGGCTGAGGTACATATGTAACCAGATGTAAGGGTTTGGCTTCATGTCTTGATCAAGTATCCCCACTCATCTTAGCAGTATCCCAGAGGAGTAACAGAAATCTTTGGTAAATAGCCAGAATGAATACCATAATAGTGTAGCGAGGAAAAAGACTTTTCCATCTTGCCTTCTAGGTTTGTGGCTGAGACACCCCTGTCATAAAAAAAAGAAAAAAAAGAGATTAACAGGAGAAAAAAAAAGATTAATATATAAACCACCTGCATACAAGGGAGAGACCCAGGAAAACTGAGTTACTCCTGGAAATGGCTACCTTAAATACCACCTTCAGTGAAACACAAAAGGTGTTGCGGACAGGGAGTCAGTTACATTTACCAGGAAAAGCACAGTAGACAAGAGTATGGTTGTTAGGCAGATTTAAGTCTTTGTCTTGTCCATTGATAAGAGTTTAGAGATTGAGTCAGATCCTTACCGGGATAGCATTAAAGACACCCTTACAAATGGTGATTTTCCATACAAATGTAAATTTAAAAAAATGTAAATGTTTTACAAAAGAGTAACTTCAGCTTGGTTTTTAGAGTTTCTCTCCTCTTTTTTCAATAGATTCTTTATTTCTCTACTGAGAGAGAGAACAAGCAGAACAAGCAGGAGTGGAGGGGAGGAGCAGAGGGAGAGAGAGAAGCAGACTCCCTACTGATCAGGGAGCCAGATTTGGGGCTCAATTTCAGGACCCTGGGATCATGAGCTGAACTGAAGGCCACCCAGGTGCCCCTTCTGTCCGATTTAAAACAAAACAAAACAAAACAAAACAAACAAACAAAAAAAGCAATCCTTATGCCAAGGATGCATACTTTGGAGTGTCTAATTATGCTCATCTTCAATAGCATATGAAAAAATACAGAAATAATATCAACACACTTGCATCCATATATACAATTAAGCAATGCCAGTATTTTTCTGACTCTTGAAAATTTGGAATGTGAATGTGGCTCCATTCCTTTCCGTTCCCAATTTTAATTAATTTGTTCTTTCTGAGCCAAATGAGTTTTTGGATCTACAGGTGGCTGATATGTGTCTTTTCTGGGAATTTCTCCCTGGGCTGGTTAAGTCAAAGAAAATCAGCTTAGGGGGACTTTGCGAAGTTTCAAGGCTTCCATTGAAATGCAACACATGGTGAAAAGGGCTTGACCTAGGAAACAGGTGGACTAATGGTTGAAGGTCAAACAAGTCTGACTTACTTCTCCCTATTGTTAGTATTTACCAAAAATCCCAAAATAGAACTGAATTTGTTACCTGAATTGTCCCTGCACTGAAGGCTCAGAGAATGCAAGAAAACCAGGAAAAGTTGCGAATTGTCTTTACAGTGCCTCAGGAGTGGGCTTATAACTTGCCTCCCTAGTGCTTAATAGTGTGAGCTCTGAAGTCAGGCTAATGTAATTTAAAATTTGTCTCTAACTTTTATTAGCTCTGTGACCTTTGACAAGCTATTTAAACTTCCCCTGCTACCTTTCCTTATTTATTAACTGGTAAGAATCATACTACTTATCTAGAGGTTTGTTGTAAAGACTCAATATAAGAATCTTTATCAAGAGCCTTGAAATATTCACTGGTACATCATAAGTGCTCAATAATTGTTAGCAGTTGTTGTCGTCGCCTAGAAATGTGCTAATCCTGCCCTTGAATTTTCAGAATTTTCTTATTCCTTTTAAGCTTGGCTCCTTGAAACTTGCCCTTAACTACTTTATAATTGGGAAAATGCATGAAATGTAAAGCTGGTATGAAGAAGAACAGAACTAGGTCAGTTTGAAATTGAATTTTTGAAAAAGAAGATCCCTGGTGAGGGTGGATAGTTCAAAGCCTCAGTTTTGATTTCAGTTGGCAACCAAAAGCAAAGAACAACAGTGCTAGCATCTTACAACTGGGCAAAATTTAAGGCAGCTATGTTTCATAGTGACTTTGTCTCTTACTGGTATTTTTTTCAGACTGGTAGGGGGTGGGAGATGAGAGCTCAAAGCCTTTTGAGGGTTGTGGGGTGTGTGTGTGTGTGTGTGTGTGTTTTCATATCTGGAGCAATACTGCCATGATTGGGAAATAATTTGAAAACACCATCAACCATTACAGCTTCCTTCCTTTTTGGCCAAAAGTTGAAGGTCATGCCTATGCAAAGTTAGAACGGGCTTGGACCTAAGCTAGGTTTCCTTCGTGTTCTTTTTTTTTTTTTTTTTTTTTTTTAAGATTTTATTTTATTGGTATGCCTGGGTGGCTTGGTGGTTTAAGCCAATGCCTTGGGCTTGCGTCATGATCCCAGAGTCCTGGGATGGAGTCCCACATTGTGCTCCTTGCTCGGCAGGGAGCCTGCCTCTCTCTCAGCCTCTGCCTGCCTCTCTACCTGCTTGTGTGCTTTCTCTCTCCCTCTTTCTGACAAATAAATAAATAAATAAATAAAATGTAAAAAAATTTTCATTTTATTTATTTGACACAAAGAGAGAGACACAAGCAGGAGGAACAGCAGGCAGAGGGAGAGGGAAAAGCAAGCTCCCCACTAAGCAGGGAGAGCAGGGAGCCTGATGTGGGGCTGTATTCCAGGACCCTGACCCTTGGATCATCATATGAGTTGCAGAAGGTGGGGAGATATATAGGGGAAGAAAGAATAGTTGAAGAAACAATGGCCAATGTACACATCCAAGAAGCTGAACAAACTCTGTAAGATAAAAACAAAGATGGTCCATATTATAACCAAACTAGCAAAATCCACTGATGAAGTGAAAAATTTGAAAGTGTCAAGACAGTTTCATCATAAACAAGGTATCCTCAATAAGATTAACATCTGGTTTCTCTTCAGAAAACACAGAAGCCAAGACATTTAGAGAACATATTTCAAATTATAAAAGGAAAAAAACCCAACCCTGTCAACCAAGGATTCCATACCTAGCATGAGAAGCTTTCAAAAACCCCAGTGAAACTAACACATTCCTAAAAAAGAAAAATTGATGGAGTTTGTTACTAGAAGATTTCCCATACGAGAAACACAGAAAGGAGTCCTCCAAGGTGAAACGAAGACTCTAGACAATAACACTGTATGAAAAAATAAAGAGCAAGGATAAAGGTAGCTACAAAGATACATATAAAAGCTAGAAGTGTTGTATTTTGTTTTCTATATGAATTTTGTTTTCTTTTTTTTTTTTTTAAAGACTTTATTTATTTATTTGACAGAGATCACAAGTAGGCAGAGAGGCAGGCAGAGAGAGAGAGAGGAGGAAGCAGGCTCCCCGATGAGCAGAGAGCCCCATGTGAGGCTCTATCCCAGGACTCTGGGATCATGACCTGAGCTGAAGGCAGAGGCTTTAACCCACTGAGCCACCCAGGCGCCCCTGAATTTTGTTTTCTATATGTATTTTTGTATATGTATTTCTATATGATTTAGAAGGCAAGTACACAAACAATAATTAATTGGGCACACAATGTTTGAAGATGTAATTTGTGAAAATAACATAAAAGATGTTGAGCCTGTGTAAATGAGCAGGTTTATGTACTCTAAAAACTATTTGTTATTTAAGCAAACTGATGGTTACACTATTAAGATAGTAATTGTATTACCCAGTGTGACAATTGAAGAAAACATTTTAAATATACAGAAAAGGGAATGAGAAAGGAATAGAAGTGCTACACTGGAAAAAATGAATCACAGAGTAAGGCACTAACTGAGGAGAAAAAATTTTTGTAAGACCTAGAGAAAAAAATAGCAAAATGGCGCTATGTCTTTCCTTACCAATAATTACTTTAAATGTAAATAGATTAAAATCTGCAATTTGAAAGCAGCTATTGGGAGAATGGATTTAAGAAAATACGATCCAGGGGCGCCTGGGTGGCTCAGTGGGTTAAGCCGCTGCCTTCGGCTCGGGTCATGATATCAGAGTCCTGGGATCGAGTCCCGCATCGGGCTCTCTGCTCAGCGGAGAGCCTGCTTCCCTCTCTCTCTCTGCCTGCCTCTCCATCTACTTGTGATTTCTCTCTGTCAAGTGAATAAATAAAATCTTAAAAAAAAAAAAAAAAGAAAATACGATCCAACTATATGCTGTCTAAAAGAGACCACTTTTACATCCAGTTTGCACATAGGTTAAGAATAAAATGATAAAAAATATTCTATGCAAATAGTTATCAAAAGAGAGATAACACTTGATATAATACATTTTTTAAAAAGATTTTATTTGAGAGAGAGAGAGAAAGAGACAAAGCTTGTCTGACCAGGAGGAAGAGCAGAGGGAGAGGGACAAAGAGGCTCCATACTCAGTGGGTCTCCATCCCCCAACCCAGAGATCCTGTCCTGAGCAGAAATGAAGAGTCAAAGGCTCAATGAACTGAGCCACCCTTTGGCAACTGACATAATACACTTTAAAACAATTCTTTCAAGAGATAAGGAAGGACATTCTATATTAATACACTTTCAGTGTATCATGAAGACGTAACAGTTACAAACACCTGCACTTGACCAGCATCCCAAAATTTATGAAGCAAAACCTGAACCAAACCAAAGGGAAAAATGAGTTCTATAAAACTAGATGGGGACTTCAGTACCCACTTGAAATATGGGATAGAAGACCTAGGCTGAAGATAATTATGGAAACAAGAGAATGTAACATTTCTCAAGTATGCATGGAATATTCTCCAGAATAGATGGAATGTTAGACCAGAATTCAAATCTCACCCAATTTAAAAAAAAAAAAAAAACCCAAATTTGAAAAAAATTAAAAACCTACAAAGTATCTTCTCTGACTACTTCTACTGGAAACTGTAAATCAATAAAATAAAAAATACTGAAAAAGTTGCTGTTTTGTTCTTCTGAGAAACAAAAATTATAATATATATAATTATATGATGTGTTAATAATAGTATATATATAATGATACAATATAGTATATATGTTAGTATATATTTGACAGTTAATTGTATTATTTAAATACATCTATTATGCCATATATGTTATTGTATAAATTTGTTCAAGTCAAAATTGAAATCTGGAAATGAGTAGATGGCCAATGAAGGTAGGTGTCTCAGCAGTTCCATTCGTTACCTAATGGAAACCAAAAGCAAAATGCTAAGAGAATGAGCAAACGGAGCAAGATGCAAGGCTGCCATATTTTCTGGCGTCCAGAGCTCCCTGGTATTTTTTCAAAACTCGAGGGGCGGGAGAAGAACGCTTGGCAGTAGGGCCACTAGGCTTTTCTGGGGCAATACTGCCATCGTGCGGAAATAGTTTGATCAACCCCAAGTCCCGAGTGGTTCCTCCCTGTAAGGCCTTCCAGTTGGGGGATTGCAGGCCAGTGGGAGGCTGAGCAGGTTCTGGACCCATGCCTGGCCTCCCGGTACCTTCTTCTCTGTGGCCCAGCAGGAGAAGTGGACAAAGTCAGGGTTTTGGTGTGGCATCCGCTAGGTTAGAGGCCCGCATCTAGGTTAGAGCCCGTTTGGATTTTGCAGGAAGTCCAAACACAGGAAGTAGGGAGGTGGGGCCTCGGTTGCCTAACAGTGTGGGCCAAGACTTCAGCCAAGTGCAGGCCTTGGGGGCAATTGTCTTGAGAATATGGACATTGTAGGTTTCTACAGGCTGGCTTTCCCCATGTTGGTGGGTCTGGGCTCACTGTGATGGCAGTGACAGAGCACAGGCCACTGCTGGGCGCCATATGTAGCCAACGTCATTGATGGAGTTTGGCACACCAGAAGTCTAGAGTAAGTCTTGTCTGGAACAAGAAGGGCCTGTATGGAAGGAATGGGGGTACACTGACGTGCCATCATGACCCAGAGCATCTCCTAGGAGACTGGAGTGGATGAAAACCACAAACAGAATGGAAGGCCTTGAGGGATTATCTGAGCCCAGCAGCTAGCCATTCTTGTGGCTCTGCAGGCTCACGGTCAGTTCCAGGGCTAATTCCTTTCTCCTGACAGGACTCTGGTGCCATTGAGCTCTTGCAAGAACAGACAGGTGGTGTGTTTTGGGTAGTAACCCCTTAGAGGGATGGCAGTATTTAGGCCTGCCTATATACAGCTAGTGTTCTTCTCTGTGCCAGCTTCGTACATATTTCCTGATGGAAAATTCCCCATTGACCTTACAAGATATCCAACCTTTTGGTGTGGAGACCTCCAGATAGGTCATGACTTGTAATTGTAGAGTGAAGAAGGGTGGCTACGGTTTCATGGGTGCCTCTCCGCTTGTGGTGTTCTTCTTACTCTCTGTTACGTCAGCGTCTCATTCTTAAAGAAAGGGAAAGCTGCTGGCCTGGTGCTCTGCTTTGGCATTCCAGTGGTTCAAGATCTGTTTTAGGTATGGTATCTGCTGGCTCTGATGACCCAGGCAAGCATTCCACTTTGAAAAGTATGCTTTTATCAGTACAGAGAAAAAGAACTAGCTTTTGTGATAGCCTCATCTGTGCCTGGCTCTCTTGTAGGGTAGTCATGGTTGAGTTCTGATGGTGAGTGGACATTGGTGCCATTAGCCACTCTAAGTTCCTTGGAGATCCTTTGAGAAACTTACCTCATTTCTTGTGTTGGAATGAAAGGACCTCTAACCTTCCCCTCCCGTTTCAGCCATAGAATCTGGACCAGAGGAGCTGGGCTTCCTCCTGTAGGGGAGTAGTTTGACATGAGTGTTTCCTTGGAAGGGTACAGCCGTGTGTATAGAGATAGTGTCCCATATCTAAAGCTAGAAATGTAGTTGCTCTTGGTCCTGGAATTCTTTAGGCTCAGGACTGTTGAGTTCATTCTTTGCAGACTGTCTTTTTTAGTGGCCATGTTCCTGGTGGTGCCTGTAAGCATGAGGCAGCCCCACTTACTGAAGTCCCACGTGGTAGAGCCAAGTTTTATTGATATTTCCTTTGTAAGCATAACTAGTGTGTGTATGTATGTTTGTGTGTGTGTTTGGAGAGTGCTCAATGAGTCTGTCATTCTGGTTACTTATGGATCAGTTCACTTGAGGTATACCAGATATTCCCTTTAGCTTTTACAAAGCCTGAATTCCATTGTTTATGTCCTGATAGGCAGAGACATTTTGTGGTGTGATTTAGGGAGAAAAGTACCGGACTTTGAGGATCAAACCATAAAAGTTTGCTGATAACCGGTAAGAGAAATGGCAAAGTGTATTTTACTCCATGTCTAACATATGTGATAACATTGAATGAAACACATAAACCTGTGTTCTAGAGAGCCAAAAGCACTTCTGATTATATACCAATTCAAACAAAATATCGAATGTACTTAGATCTAACATGTAACTTTGCAAATCAGTCTTTTGAGGGTGTGTTTCAAGTGTTTGCATCATATGTATCTATGCATTATATACATATGTAATAATTTGCATCATATTTATAATACCATCTTGAAGTACTGAAAAACAAGGTTTTTATCTGGTAACGTGTGAATTCATTTTCCTCAGAGTATGGTCTGATCAAGCCACAGTGTAATACATAAATTCAATTTTAGTACAGATTTTTTTTTATGTGTGTGTGTGTGAACCTAAATCTGAAAACATATGCATTGATAAATGATATAAATAATGCAAAATGTTATTGGTTATCTTAACAGGTTTTAAGATAATTTTTTTTAAGTTCTTGATCATCACATTGGTTATTTTCTGGATCTTTGGAGTCACTATTCCTTAGTTTACTAAGGAGAAAATATTATAATCCTACATCTAAGAGATTAAGTGTAATACATACAAACATACACAAAACCACCATAAAGCCACAGGAACTAATTGAATAATGTTTAATGGCCTAGGAAAGACTGTCTTAATGTTAAATGATGAAATCAGGAGATAAAACTCTGAAGACCTCTATTTGGAATTTATGCATATGTAAACTGTATGTCTCATGCTGTGTATTGCATGCAGTAATGACAATTGTCTGGTCTCCTTTTATGGCTTGTGCCAAATGGTTGTCTACAATTCAACACAAAAAAATGACAAAATGAAGAAGACTCCCAGGTTGTCTGGGAGGTGATCTGGTCAAAGACCACTGGAATTTGTGAATTGTTGGCTTGAGATTTTCAGCCTTCAGGCAGTGTCTTCTCTTTTTTATGTCTGAATATATCCAATTTATCTCTTTTTTTTTTAAATTAAAAAAAAGATTTTATTATTTATTTGAGAGAGAGAAAGAGAGCACACAGGTGTGTGAGCTCAGAAGCGGGGGAGGGGCAGCGGCCGAGGGAGAAGCCGACTCTGCACTGAGGCGGGGCTTGATCCCAGGACCTTGAGATCCCGACCTGAGCCAAAGCTTAACTGACTGAGCCACCCATCCCAGCAAGCATACGATTTATCCCCTGAAGAAGAAAATTCGGTGCCATGGGAGAACACTGGTCATGAAAACCTGAGAGTAGTCAGGCAGACCAGCCTAGACAAGGTTGGGTGGAAATGTAATTTCTGAGAGAAGAAGGTACCTGATAATGGTAGGTGGTTTACAGTCTCCGTTTCATTTCAGGTAGAAGATTAAAGTGTGGTAGTGTGAGCAAGTTTCTTCAAACCAGGCAACTTGCTAGCCGCCATGTTTCTTGGTTCTTTTGTCTCTTTGTGGCGTTTTTTCAGATGGGAAGGGCGGGGGAAGAGTTCTTTGAAGACAGGCCTGGGGCATATTTGGAGCACTACTGCCATCGTGAGGAAATAGTTTCAAAACATCTCAAGTTGTTACAGCTTCCTTCCCTTGAGGCCAACCAGTGAAAGAAGGTCTGACCTATGTGAAGTAGACCAGGCTTGAGTTCCAAGCTGAACTTCTTGCCTACTCCTCTAAGGCCAAACAAGACACTAGGACTTTGGCAGTATCTGGATGTAGAGCCTAGAGACCTGGAGAAGGAGGGGGCTGCAGTGAGTTAGTGGCTTCCAGGAGGTGCAGGCATAGGAAGTCAGGGGACAGGGCTTAGTTCTCAAGGGCAAGACTATAAGAATCCACCCAAAGACAAATGCAGGTTCTTGTGGGCATTTCTCTCCTGTTCTTGCCCCTTGCAGCAAGAGTTAGCAGGCTTTCACATGCTGTCACTAAGCTATGGTGATTAGGTCCCTTGTGGCTAAAGTGTCAGAGTAGGGTGGACAAGCTTATTCCAAGGGAAGTTTAGCAGCCTTTGGTAGGATTGCTGTGGATCTCAGATCATAAAACATTCTGGATCCCCACTGCCTGATTAGAAGTAGAGGCTAAGCCATTCCATCTAATTTTGGCTAGTTGAAGAAAAAAATAAATAAAAGACCTACCCGAGGTGTAATCTTGATTTTTTAAGTATCACAAGAGGGGAGGGCATAAAACTATTTACTGGCTTTTCCAAAGGAAATCCAAAATCCATCACAGGGGCTCCAGCAGCCTTCTCTAGCAACACCCCACGCCCCATGACAGTGTTCCACTTTAGCATATTAATGATTTTGAATGAGAAGTAACTTAAGAAAAAGCCAATGTCAAAAGAACACTCTGGGGCACCAGGATAGCTCAGTTGGTTGAGCAGCTGCCTTCTGCTCAGGTCATGATCCTGGAGGCCTTTGGTCTGCTCCCACATTGGGGCTCCCTGCTCTGTGGGGAGTCTGCTTCTCCTTCTGATCCTCCCCCTTCTCAGGCTCTCTCTCTCAAATAAATAAATAAAATCTTAAAAAAAGAAAAAAAAGAAACACTCTGACTCCCCTTTGTGTCCAGAAATCAAGAAAAAAATCACTCTGTGAGAGGTATCTTCCCTGTATGAGGTTAAGAGACATCCCTATCACCAAAGATAAAAATTTTAGGGCCAAGAAGTCTGTATAAACAAACTTTGTTACTTTTAACTGATTTACTACTCCAGTCCAAATTCCCTCTAGAATTCCTCACTAATTGAAGCCCCTGAGCATATGTTTTCTTTGTCCTGTCAATTTCTTACAGATTTATTGGCTTTGTCTATAAAATATAAAAACTGCCTGACTGGTCATTTTTTTAGTTCTCAATTTCATTATTGGGCCTCTGTGAGCACATACTTAAACTTATTTTTTCCTCCTATTAATCTTTCTCATGTCCATTTAATCCTTATACTGGCTGGATGAATCTTGAAGGGCATAGTAAAAATTTTCCTCCCCAACACCTTGAATCCTGCAACCACTAATCCTATTCTATCAATCAGCGTTCTCTATTCTCTGGTTTATAGCTGGTTGGAGACAAAGGTGTCTCATAGGCTTGTCTTGTGATACCTGAGATTAGATGAAGACTCCCATCAAGCTTTTTATCTAGGCCTGGGAAATCAGCTACAAATCTACTGTAGCTAATTCCTCTTAGACTTAAAAGAATTTTTCCTGGTCTTCCTCTCCACTTGGCCAACCCATTTAGGTGTATGCATCTGTCCTGCTAGCCAAAGTTACAGTGGGCTCTAGTATTTTGTGTGGTCTGTGATCCATAAGCATAACAGATGTTCCTAAACTTCTCTTGGAACAAGCTTGTCCATCTTACTCTGACACTTTAGCCACAAGGGACCTAATCACCATAGCTTAGTGACAGCATGTGAAAGCCTGCTAACTCTTGCTGCAAGGGGCAAGAACAGGAGACAAATGCCCACAAGAACCTGCATTTGTCTTTGGGTGGATTCTTGTAGTCTTGCCCTTGAGAACTAAGCCCTGTCCCCTGACTTCCTATGCCTGCACCTCCTGGAAGCCACTAACTCACTGCAGCCCCCTCCTTCTCCAGGTCTCTAGGCTCTACATCCAGATACTACCAAAGTCCTAGTGTCTTGTTAGGCCTTAGAGGAGTAGGCAAGAAGTTCAGCTTGGAACTCAAGCCTGGTCTCCTTCCACATAGGTCAGACTTTGGCCTCAAGAGAAGGAAGCTGTAACAAGGTGGGATGTTTTGAAACTCTTTCCTCACAATGGCAGTAGTGCTCCACATACACAAACAATTCCTGCTGCCAGTCCCTCTCTTGTCCTTCCAGTCTGAAAAAACCATCAGTAGACAAAGGCACCAGGAAACATGACTGTTTAGCATTTTGTCCAGTTTGAGGAAACTCGCTCACAGTGCTACATTTTTACTTTCAGTTTTGCTGAAAAACAAAATTCAACTGAGTAAATGTGAAAATCTAATTGAGTTTATGCCTGACGCATGAATCAGGTTATCATCCCATCCAGCAAGTAGAGAGTCTGAGGAGTTGTAGAAAATGGAAGGTTTTTTTTTTTATAGGCAGGTGGGTGTGGCAAGTCAGTTATTACCAAAAGAAAAGAAAGAATTTTTTTGAGACTAGGACATCTTTTTGGGGGGTAGAGAGACTGACAGCCTTTTTATCATGCAGATGACCTCACTTGTACTGATCTGGAATTTCAGATTGAATGTTAAAAGATCACATTCCTGAGACAAATTGAAACTACAATTGAATCTTGTTTGCTGTCTTGGGGGTAGAATGACTTCATTTGGGGCTTCTTTTTAAATTTTTTTTCATTTGAAGTCAAACTAAGGCCTTAAGTCAGCCACCGTCATCAGACATCTTTGTCTTTCAGAAATTAAATTTTTATTTTACCTACCTTATGCATTTCTGCTTTTCTTCATTTAAGCATTTTATATCCAGTATTTTCCCTTGGCATCGTGTTTTCTGCCTCAAGGGCTAAGTCTGAGACATCCACTTTTTTTTTTTTTAAGATTTTATTTATTTATTTGACAGAGAGAGATCACAAGTAGGCATAGAGGCAGGCAGAGAGAGAGAGAGAGGAGGAAGCAGGCTCCCCGCCGAGCAGAGAGCCCGATGCGGAACTCAATCCCAGGACCCTGAGATCATGACCTGAGCCGAAGGCAGCGGCTTAACCCACTGAGCCACCCAAGCGCCCTGAGACATCCACTTTTAAGAGAGAAGAAAATGTTGGAAGTTCCCTTAGCAGAGGGTATCTCTAGACATCCCCCTTAATTCTGAGGCTTTCAGAGATTCTGATTTCATTTTGTTATCAAGCTCTGATACTTTCCTTTTATGGGGAATAATCTTTTACTAAGTGCAATAATAGGGCCTCATTAGTGGTCTTCACTATATTCAAGACAATATTTCACATGGAGTGACACATTTCTGTACATTCCTTTCATAATAGATATGTTTTTAAATGATGGTGTATACTTGCTGTGGGTGTCATTTAAGATTGCAACAGAAGTACTTTCCAATTTCATTAAATAGCTTTCTCTTCCTTCTGTACCTTAGGATATTTTCCTTATTATTTATTGATCTGTGTTGCCAGTTTTTGAGTAGAAGATACATTTTATTTGTAAATGGATCGAGAAAATAAAGGAATTCTCTGCAAAAAAGAAAAGCACTGATAGAAATGGACGATGTTAAAATTAGCACTGATTGGATTCATGGATATTCACTTCTGATTCCTTTGCGTTACATCTTTAGTTTCTTGTAGAAGACAGAATTGAATTATTTGACCAATAAATATAAATTATTTATTAAACATAGCATCATATATTCTCACAATTAAAGAATGAGAATTTTTAATAGTCTCAGAATATTTATATAGCTTAATCATTTGTTTGGTGCAGAAATCATTTAATATATCAAAGTAGATATTTTGTAGTCTACACTGTCCATTGACCAATAACTTTAGAAATAAGCAGTGAAAAGTTACCAAATCTTACCTAATATGAAATTAAGTAACATGGTTTAGATTTCCTTTGACTCAAATAGGAAATAAAAAGGGAACTTACATAACATCCTGGAAGGAATTAAAAAAGATATCAAGTCAAATTTTACGATTTAGACACTGTACGCAAAAGACAGTTTTTCAGGCACTTGGCTGGCTCAGTCAGTAGAGCCTGCAACTCTTGATCTTGGGGTTGTAAGTTTGAGCACCATGTTTGGTGTGGAACCTACTTAAAAATTTTTAAAAACATAAATACAAAGGAAAGTTTTCACCTATAGGCCATTATAAGTTTTTTTAATTAAAGAAATAAGACAGAAAATAACGAATTTATTTTATTAAATGTTAATAAACAAAGAACCCCCTCCCCAAAATGGAAGGGTCTTCTCAATCATTATAAAAATCAAGTCAAAAAGACAGATAGCCAAAAATGCAATAGAAATCATAAATGAATTCTAATTTGATTCTTTGAAGACATCAGTAAAATATAACAACCTATTGTAACAATGATTAAGAAATAATATGTTAATATTCACAAAACATGATTCAAAGTTAGGCTTCTTTAAATAGGCAATGTTAACTTTAAAAAAGGCACTTCTAGCTCTGGCCAAGTGAGGATATTAGAATATTCTCTCTCCCAGGAACAAATACAAAGCTGTATGAAATTGACAAAAACAACCGTTTCTGTGCTCTGGAAATCAACTAGAAGCATTTGAGAATGATAGTCTTCAGATAAGAAATGTTGGAATCTGTGTTACTCTGGCCTGGACTGTTCTCATCCACCTCTTGCTCAGCTCCATCAATAAGTTTCTACCCAAGTGAAATAAAGACCTTTCTAGATAAAGACTGGGAGAATTCTGTGCTAGCAGATCCGCATTATAATAAATATTAAAGGAAGTCTTTCAAGCTGAAAGGGAATGACTGTAGATGGTGACTTGAATCCAGGAAGAGAAATGAAGAACACAGGAAATGGTTAATAGCTGGATTAATATAACAGACTCTATATTTTTTTTCAATAACTGACACAAGACTATCTAAAGCAATAATAATTACACTGTATTGTTGGCTATATATCATATATTGATGTATGATTGATATATATATATATTTATATATATAGATATATATAGTAAGTAGAAAAGTTCAGGGGTATAGAACTATATTGAAGGAAAGTTTCTCCATTTTACTGGAAGTAAGTTAGTATTAATATGATGAATATTTTTATAGGTTCAAATACATACAGCATTAGAACAAACACTAAGAAACTAACTAAAATATGTAGTCCAGAATTAAAAGAGATATTAAGGGGTGCCCATCTGGCTCAATTGGTAGAGCATGTGAGTCTTGATCCTGGGGTTGTGAATTCAAAAGACCCATATTGGATGTAGAGATTACTTAAAAAGAAAATCCTAAAGAATATTTAAAAGAGAAATTAAAATGGTGCCTGTAAAAATAGTGAACATAAATGAAGGCAATGAAAGTAGAATAGAGCAACAAAAAAGGGCAGTACACAGTAAACAAATAGCAAAGTGGCAAACTGAAATACAACTATATCAATAAGTACATTAAATTTTAGTGGCTTACGGGCACCTGGGTGGCTCAGTGGGTTAAGCCGCTGCCTTCGGCTCAGGTCATGATCTCAGGGTCCTGGGATCAAGTCCCGCATCGGACTCTCTGCTCGGCAGGGAACCTGCTTCCTCCTCTCTCTCTCTCTGCCTGCCTCTCTGCCTACTTGGTGATCTCTGTCAAATAAATAAATAAAAATCTTAAAAAAAAAATTTTAGTGGCTTAAACACCCAAATTAAGAGGTGGGTATTATTAGACTGGATAAAAAAGTAAGATCCAAGTATGTGGTGTTTACAGGAGACATTAAATTCAAAGACACAAATAGGTTGTAAGTGAAAGGATATAAAAATATGTAGCATGTCCATGATAACTATAATAGGGTTGGTGTGTCTATAGTAATATTTGAAGAAATAGATTTAAGATAAGACTTCAAGGGGCACGTGGGTGGCTCAGTCAGTTAAGCATCTTCCTTTGGTTCAGGTCATGATCCCACGGTCCTGGGATTGAGCCCTCTGTCAGGCATCCTGTTCAGTGGGGAGTCTGCTTCCTCCTCTCCTTTTGCCCCTCCTTCCCCACTTGTGTGCTCTCTCTCACAAATAAATCAAACCTTTTTTTTTTAAATCAAGACTTTAAAACAAGGAATATTATGAAATGCAAAGAGGGAAGTTATGTAATGAGAAAAAAGTCAATACAGAAGGAAGATATAACAATTATAAATATATACATATCTAACAAAATATGCAAAGCAAAAAGTGGCTGAAGTAAATTGAGGACTAGATAGATCAACAATAATAAGTATTTTGAAAGAACTAGACAGAAAATCAAGATAGCCTACACGAACAGCATCAACTAACTTGACCTAACTTACCACACAAAACCTGCAGCATATACATTCTTTTCAATTACATGTGGAACATTCTTTATGGACCAAAATATAAGGCTCAGTATTCTTAAAGACTGAAATCATACAAAGTATATTCTTGATCACAATGGAAATAAATTTGAAATTAAAAAAAAAGAATCATAGGGTATCCATAAATATTTGGGAATTATACAACACATTACTAAATAATTGATAGGTCAAGGAAGAAATCATAAAATTATAAAATATTTGGAAACTAAGGCAAAATTCAGAAAGAAATGTATAGCTTTAAAGACCCATGTCAGGGGCGCCTGGGTGGCTCAGTGGGTTAAAGCCTCTGCCTTTGGCTCAGGTCATGATCCCAGGGTCTTGGGATTGAGCCCCACATTGGGCTCTCCTCTCAGAGGGGAGCCTGCTTCCTCCTCTCTCTCTGCCTGCCTCTCTGCCTACTTGTGATCTCTCTCTGTCAAATAAATAAATAAAATCTTTAAAAAAAAATAAAGACCTATGTCAGAAAAGAAGAAAGATTTCAAATGAGTAATTGTATTTATCCTTTAAGAACCTAGAAAAAGAAGAGCAGAGTAAACCAAAAACAAGCAAAAGAAAATAAATAGTACAGATATAGTCAAAATCAATTAAATATAAAAGTAAAGCAAGAGGGGAAATCAACAAAATAAAAATTGGTTCTAAGAGAAAAATACGAAGTTGACAAATCATTAAATAGATAAAAAAGAATAGGCTCAGAATATCAAAATTAGCAATGAATTGGGAGATCATTACTGATCTTACAAAAATTAAAAGGATTGTGAAGTAATATTATGAATAATAGTATGCCAGCAAATTAGACAACTTACATGAAATGGACAATTCCTAGGAAGGTAAAAATCAAAAACACATTTAAGAAGAAATAAAAAATATGAATAGACCCATTACACAAGTAAGTAGTTTTAGTGATCCAAAATATTTCCACTAAGCAAAGCCCATATTCTGCTGACTTAACTGCTAAATTCTGTTAAATATTTAAAAGAAGTAATACCAATATTTCACTAATTGTTTCAGAAAATAAAGGGTAAGGAAACATTTCTTGATTCATGCTATGAGGTCAGTATTCATCTGACACCAATGCCAAAGACCTCAGAAGAAAAGACTATAGACTAATATACTCCTCATGAACATGACACAATGATACTTAAAATATTAGTAAACTGAGTGCAACAATATATAAATAGGATGACATAACCATAAACAAGTGGGACTTATCCTATGAATGTAGTAATGGTTTATAATCAAATGATAATGTGCTGTGTAATATTAATAGAATAAAGGATTAAAATTACATTATTTTCTCAGTAGATGCAGAAAAGTATTTGATAAAATCTAACACACATTTATAATAAAAAGGCTCAAGAACCTGGGAATAGAAGGAAACTGTGTCCATCTGATAAAAGGTGTATATGAGAAACCCAGAGGTAACATTATACTTAATGTTGAAGAAGTGTATTATGTTCCCTTAAGATTGCTAACAAGGTGCAGATGTTCACTTTTTCCACATCTGTTTCAACATTTTACTGGATGTTCTAGCCAGTGCAAGAAAAGAAAAAAAAAGACATTAATTTTAAATTAAATATATCTAGATTGGAAAGGAAGAATTAAAACGCCTTTGTTCTAGAAAAAATCAAGGAACAAAAATTACTAGATGTAACAATGGAGTTTAATAAATTCACATGATACAATATCAGTATATAAAATTGGTTAATTTTTACATAGTAGCAATTAACAATCTGAAAATTGAATTAAGAATACACTTCTGGGGTCACCTGGATGGCTCAGTCATTAAGCGTCTGCCTTTGGCTTAGGTCATGATCCCAGGGTCCTGGGTTCCAGCCCTGCATGAGGCTCCCTGACCGGCGAGAAGCCTCCCTCTCCCTCTCCCACTCCCCCTGCTTGTGTTCCCTTTCTTGCTATGTCTCTCTCTGTCAAATCAATAAAATATTTAAAAAAATAAAAAAAAAAGAATACAATTCTGTTTATAGTAACATCAAACAATACAATACTTAGGGTTAAATTTGATGTAAGAGTTGTACACTGAAAATTATAAAACATTTCTGAGAGAAATCAGAATATCTGAGTATGCGGAGACATATTCCATGTTCATGGAGTGACATACTTATTGTCAAGGTGACATCATACCAAATGATCTGTAAATTCAAGTCACTCTCTGTTTAAATTCCAATAGATGTTGATAGGGTGGTCCCAAAATTTAGATGGAGATGCAGATAATCTGGAATAGCCAAATAAAATTTAAAAAGTACAAAGTTGGAAGACTTACACTACCTGTAAAACTTACTATAAGACCACAATAATCAAGACAGTGCCATATTGGCAAAATTACAGACATGGATCAGTGAAATGGAATTAAGATTCCAGAAATAAATCCTTACATCTACATTCAACTGATTTTGGCAAAGATACCAACTCAGCTCAGTGGGGGAAAAGATGGTCTTTTTAACGATTCATCCTGGGACATTTGGCTACCCACATGAAAAAAAAAAAAAAAAAAACAAATTTAAACCCTTACCTCATATGACAACTACAGAGAAAAGTTAAATACATAACTTTTAGAAAGAAACAGTAGGAAATCCTTGTTTTGGAGTTAAATAAAGATTGACAAATTGGACTTGGATTTCATAAAAATTAAGAACTGCTTTTCAAAAGATACTTAATAGAATGAAAAGGCAAGCCACAGTCTGAGAGAAAATATTTGCAAAACATATTTGTTAGAGGACTTGTATGTAAAATATATAAGGACCTGTCAAAACTCAGTAAGAAAATAAAACATTAAAATGAGTATCTTAGTTTGGGCTACTAGATCAAAAATACCATAGATTGGGTGGCTTACACAAATATTTTTCCTTTTAAAATATTTTATTTATTTATTTGACAGAGAGAAAGCAAGAGAACACTAGCAGGAAGAGCGGTGGAGGGAGCATCAGAGAGGGAAAGCACAGAGGGAGAGGGAGAGGGAGAAGCAAGCTCCCCGCTGAGCGGGGAAGCCGGATTCGAGGCTCATTCCCAGGACCCTGAGACTGTGGCCTAAGCCAAGGGCAGATGCTTAACTGACTGAGCCACCCAGGCACCCCCAAACATTTATTTTAACAGTTCTGGAGACTGGCAAGTCCAAGATCAAGACACTGCAAGTTTGGCATCTGGTGAGAGCCCTCTTTCTGGCTTGTAGGCGGCTACCTTGTCATTATATCCTCACATGGCCAAGAGAGAGATCATCTGTAGTTTCTTTCTTTCTTCTTCTTCTTTTTTATTTAAAGATTTTATTTATTTATTTATTTGAGGGAGAGCTAGAAAGCACAAGTCGGGGGGAGGGGCAGAGAGAGTGGAGAAGCAGACTCCTTGCTGAGCAGGGAGCCTGATGCAGGGCCTGATCCCAGGACCCTGAGATTTTGAGATGTGCCAAGGGCAGATGCTTAACTGACTGAGCCATCCAGGCACCCTCTTGTGTGTACACTTACAAGGGCACAAATCCATTCATGAGGGTTCCACTCTCATGATATAATTACTTTCCAGTGGCTCCACTTCCAGCCATTTCCATCAAGTGCAAATTAGGCTTCAACATATAAATTTGGGGGAACAAAAATATTCAGTACAGGCACTCCCCTGGCCTGCCGCTCCCCCTGCTTGTGCATCACTTAACGACTGAGCCACCCAGGTGCCCCCTTAACCTTTAACCTTAAGAAACTGTAAAAGGAAGAGCAAACGAAACTACATCAAGCATAAAGAAATAAAGATTAGGGCAGAAATAGAGGATAAATGACAGACCAAAACCAATGACACTAAAAGTGGTCTTTTGAAAGATCAACAGGATTGTCAAAACTTTAGCTAGATTGGTCAAGAAAAAAGTAGACAATTCAAATTACTCAAATCAAGAATGAATGAGGAACATCAAGATGACCACTGCTGAAACAAAAAGGATTAAAGAGAATACCATGAGCAGACTGATGCCAACAAATTGTGTAATGTACATGAAATGGACAAACTGTAAGAAAGACATGAAAGACTAGAACTGACTATAGAATAAATAGGAAATCTGAATAACTATAACAAGGAAAGAAATGGAATTAGTAATCAAAAAGTTTTCTACAAAGAATAAACCAGGGCAGAGGTCTTCACTGGTGAATTCTACTGAATGTTTAAAGATTACCAAAATTTCACAAACTCTTTGAAAGAATAATAGAGTGACACTTACCTACTCATTTTATGAGGACAGTGTTACCTAGACACCAAAGTTAGATAAGATGTCACAAGAAAAGTAAGCTAATGTCCAATATCTCTTGTGAATATAGATGCAAAAATACTCAACAAAATACTAGTAAACTAAATTCAGCAGCATATTAAAAAGAGTTATGCATCATGACCAAGATGAGGGATGTATCCCAGTAAAACAAGTTTGGCTTAACATTTGAAAATAAATCAATGTACTATATCATATAAATATAGGAAAAAGAATTATAGAATAAACTACAACAAATAGTCAGCTCAAGAGATAAGGAAAAAGCATATGAGAATATCCAATGTTCTTTCATGATAAAATCATTCAACAAACTAGGAATATAAAGAAATGTTCTTAGCCTGATAAAGATCATCTATGAAAAACCCACTGGTAACATATTTGATGGTGAAACAGTGAATATTGCCTCCCCTCAGGGAAACAAGAATGTTTGTTCTCACCACTTTTATTCAATGTCGGACTATGTATTTTAACCAAGTTTGTGAGGCAAGGCAATTAAATATAAGGCATATAGATTAAAAAGCAACAAGGAAACCTGTGTCTACTTGCATATGGTGTGATCATGTATAAAGAGAATCCCAGGGTAAATCCACTAAAAAAATCTACTGCTCTAATAAACCAATTCCAAAAGATCATTTAAGAAATAAATTTAATACATAAAAATCAATCTGAGTTCTACACACCAGATATGACATTCTCAAAGTGAATGTAAAGCAATTCTAGTCACAATAGTGTAAAAAATTAAAATAGTTATAAATTTAATAAAAGAAATGCAACTCTTGTACACTGAAAGTTGCAAAACCTTACTGAAAGCTTTTAAAGGTCATTATTAACAGAAAGTCAACCCATGTCCATGGGTTAAAATATTTAATATTGTTAAGATGACTGTATTCCCCAGATTAATCTTCAGGTTCTGCATGATCCCTATTAAAATCCCAACTGAAGGAGTTAAAATGGCAGAGGAGTAGAGGAACCCTAAGTTTTTCCCATCCCTGGAACAGAACTTGGTCTCAAATCATTCTGAACACCCAAGAATAAATTGGAGATCGGAGAAAACAAATGCTGCGAATCTACCAGTAGGAAAGCGACCACTGTTTCAAATACACAGCCTAACCTACACCTAAAGGAGTTGGAAAAAGAATAGCAAATAAAGCCTAAATCCAGCGGGAGAAGAGAAATAATATGATTAGGGCAGAAATCAATGACTCAGAAATTTAAAAAAAAAAACAAAAACAAAAACAAAAGAACAAATCAATGAAACTAGGAGCTGATTCTTTGAAAGAATTAGTAAGACTGATAAACCCCTAGCCAGACTTACCAAAAAGAAAAGACAAAGGACCCAAATAAATTAAATCATGAATGAAAAAGGAGAGTTGGCACCCATCACTGAAGAAATACAATTATAAGAGAATATAATGAACAATTGTATGCCAACAAATTAGGCAATCTGGAAGAAGTGAATGCATTCCTAGAAACATATAAACTATCGAAACTGAAACAGGAAGAAATAGAAAACCTGAACAGAGCCATAACCAGCTAGAAAATTGAATCAGTAATCAAAAATCTCCCAAAAGAAAACAGTCCAGGGCCAGATGGCTTCCCAGGGGAATTCTACCAAACATTTACAGTAGAATTAATACTGATTTTTCTGAAGCTGATTCAAAAAATAGAAATGGAAGGAAAACTTCCAAACTCATTCTATGAGGCCAACATTACCTTGATCCTAAGACCAAAGACCTCAAGAAAAAGTAGAATTACAGACCAATATCCCTGATGAACATGGTTGCAAAAATTCTCACCAAGATACAAGCTAATAGGTTCCAACAGTACATTAAAAAGATTATTCATCATGACCAAGTGGGATTTATTCCTGGGCTGCAGGGGTGGTTCAACATCCACAAATCAATCAGTGTGATACACCGCATTAATGAAATAAGGCATGAGAGCCATTTCATCTTCTCAATAGAAGCAGAAAAAGCATTTGACAAAATACATCATCTTTTCTTTTTTTTTTTTTTTCTTTTTTCATCATCCCTTCTTGATAAAAACCCTCCACCATATGGATAGAGGGAACATGCCTCAACTTCATTAAAGTCATATGCAAAAGACCTACAGTGAATATAATCCTCAGTAGGAAAAAACTGAGAGCCTGTCCTTTAAGGTCAGGAACATAACAGGGATGTCCATGCTCACCACTGTTCAACATGGTACTGGAAGTCCTCACTTCAGCAATCTGACAACAAAAAATAAAAGGCATTCAAATCGGCAAAGAAGTAAAACTTTTATTCTTTGCAGATGACATGAAACTCTATCTAGAAAACCCAAAAGACTCCACCAAAAAATTACTAGAACTGATAGAAGATTTCAGCAAAGTCACGGGATACAAAATCCATGCACAGAAGTCAGTTGCCTTTCTATATACTAACAATGAAGCAGCAGAAAGGGAAATCAAGGAACTGATGCCATTTACAACTGCACCAAAAATCATAAGTTACCTAGGACTTAACCTAACCAAAGAGGTGAAAGATCTGTACTCTGAAAACTATAGAACACTTATGAAAGAATTTGAAAAAGACACAAAGAAATGGAAAAACATTCCATGCTCATGGTTTGGAAGAACAAATATTGTTAAAATGTCTATGCTACCCAAAGCAATCTACACATTCAATGCAATCTCTATCAAACTACCATCAGCATTTTTCACAGAGCTGAAACAAACCATCCTAAAATTTGTATGGAACCAGAAAAGACCCTGAATAGCCAAAGGAATGTTGAAAAAGAAAACCAAAGCTGGAGGCATCACGATTCTGGACTTCAAGCTCTATTACAAAGCTGTAATCATCAAGATGGTATGGCACTGGCACAAAACCAGACACATAGATCAATCAAACCAGATAGAGAACCCAGAAATAGGCCCTCAACTCTATGGTCAACTAATCTTCGACAAAGCTGGAAAGAATATCCAATGGACAAAAGGTAAAAAATGGTATTGGGAAAATTGGACAGCCACAAGCAGAAGAATGAAACTGGTCCATTTCCTTATATCATGGACAAAAATAGACTAAAAAAATGGATGAAAAACCTAAGTGTGAGACAAGAATCCATCAAAATCTGAGAGGAAAACACAGGCAGCAACATCTTTGACCTCGGCAGCAACAACTTCTTGCTAGACACGTCTCCAAAGGCAAGGGAAACAAAAACAAAAATGAACTTTTGGGACTTGATCAGGGTAAAAAGCTTTTGCACAGCAAAGGAAACAGTCAACAAAGCTAAAAGACAACCTACAGAATGAAAAAAGATATTCACAAATGACATATCAGATAAAGGGCGAGAATCCAAAATCTATAAATTTATCAAACTCAACACCCAAGAAAACCCCCAAATAATCCAGTTAGGCAGAAGGCAGGAACAGACATTTCTCCAAAGAAGATGTATGAATGGCCAATAGACCCATTAAAAAATGCTTAATATTAGTTGGTATCAAGGAAATAGAAATCAAAACCATAATGAGATACCACCTCACACCTGTCAGAATGGTTGAAATTGGGGTTGCCTGGGTGGCTCAGTTGTTTAAGCATTTGCCTTTGGCTCAGGTCATGATCCCAGAGTCCTGGGATCGAGCCCTGCACCAGGCTGCCTGCTGAAGGGGAGCTTGCTTCTCCCTCTGTGCCTCTCTTTGCTCGTGCTTTCTCTCTCTCTCTCCTTCTTTCTCTCAAATAAATACATTGGAAAACAGTATGGAGTTTCCTAAAAAATGTAAAAATAGAACTACCCTTTGACCAGCAATTGCACTACTAGGTATCCATCTAAAGGACACAAACATAGTGATTTGAAAGGATACATGCACCCCAAAGTTTATAGTAGCAATGTCCACAATAGCCAAAATATGGAAAGAACCCAGATGTCCATCGACAGAATGGATAAAGAAGATATGCTTAAACGCTTATATATGTGATATATATCATATGTATCATATATATATGTATCATATATCACATATATAAGCGTTTAAGCATATCTTCTTACATGCACACTCATATATACACACATATATAATGGAGTATATATAATGGGATAAAGAAGGTATATATATATCCTGTGATATATATATATATATATACACATATATATGTATATATATATAAAATGGGGAATATTACTCAGCCACAAAAAGAATGAAATCTTGCCATTTGCAACAATGTGGATGCAACAAGAGGTTATTTTGCTAAATGAAATTAGTCAGAGAAAGACAAAGAACCATATGATTTCACACATGTGGAATTTAAGAAACAAAACACATGAACATAGGGGAAGAGAAGGAAAAATAGTACAAGATAAAAACAGGGAGGGAGGCAAACCATAAGAGACTTGTAACTATAAGAAACAAACTAACAGTTGCTGGAGGGGAATTGGGTGGGGGAATGGGGTAATTGGGTGATGGGCATTAAGGAAGGCACTTGATGTAATGAGCAGTGGGTGTTATGTGGAACTAATGAATCACTAAATTCTACCCCTGGAACTAATAATACACTGTATGTTAACTAAATTGAATTTAAATAAGATTAACAGAATCCCAACTGGCTCTTTTGTGGAATTTGACGAATTAATCCTAAAATTCATATGGAAATGGATGGTACCCAAAATTGTCAAAATAATTTTTTAAACAGAAGAACAAAGTTAGAGGATTCACACTTCCAATTAATTGGAAAACATTACAAAGTTACAGTATTGAAGAGAGGGAAGGTTAGCATTAGTACAGACATATAGATCAATGGAATATAATGTAGAGTCTGGGAATAAACTCTAACATCTATGGTTAATTAATTTATGGCAAGGATGCCACAAGAATTTAATGTGGAAAGAATAGTATTTCAAAACATGATGCTAGGACAACTGGATATCCACATGCAAAAGAACAAAGTTGGAAACTTAACCAAGGTAAAAGACTTGTACACTAAAAACCAGAAAGCATTGCTGAAAGAAATTAAAGAAGATGTAAATTGATGGGAAGACCTCTTATGTGTATGGATTGCAAGACTTAACATTGGTAAGACGTCAGTACTACCCAAATCAATATACAGATTCTATGCAGTCCCTATCAAAATCCTAATGACTTTTGCAAAAATAGAAAAATCCATCCTGAAAACTTATATTTATCTCAAGGGACCTTGATAGCCAAAACACTTTTGAAAAAGAAAAACAGATTTGATGTTTTAATGATTTCTGATTTAAAAACTTACTGCAAAATTACAATAATAATAAAATGGTGGTCCTGGTATAAATACAGACATATAGACCAATGGAATAGAATAGAGAGCTCAGAAAGAAACCTTTGTATATATAATGATATGATTTTTTAAAAAGATTTTATTTATTCATTTGACAGAGAGATAGCGAGAGAGAGAACATAAGCAGGGGGAGTGGGAGAGGGAGAAGAAGGCTTCCTGCTAAGCAGGGAGCCCTATGTGGGGCTTGTTTCCAGGATCCTGAGATCATGACTTGAGCCGAAGGCAGAGGCTTAACCAACTGAGTCCCCCAGACACCCCTGATCATAATATTTTTGACAAAGTATCAGTACCATTCAATGGGAAAAGTAGAGTCTTTTCAACAAATGGTGCTGGGGAAAGTGGATATCCACATGCAAAAGAATAATGATTCTTATCTTATGCTATATATAAAAATTAACACAAAATGGATCAAAGACTTAAATTGTGAAACTCTTAGAAGAAAACATAGTGGAAAATCTTCATGCCATTGGATTTGGCAAAGATTTCTTGGGTATGACACCAAAGTATAGGCAACAAAAGTACAAATAGATAAATTAGACTATATCCAAATTTAAAACTTCTCTGCAGGGAAAGACACAATTGACTGAGTGAAAAGGCAATCTACAGAATGGGTGTAATATTTGCAAGTTATATTTCTGAAAAGAGGTTACTATTCAGAAGGTATATGGGACTTCTAAAACCATAGACTTTCTTCTAAAAATATAGACCTGTTAAGTGAGATAAGTCTGTCACTAAAAAATAAATACTGTATAATTCTAATTATATGAATTATCCAGAGTAGTCAAACTCAGAAAGTAAAATGGCGGTTGCCAGGAGCCGGGGAGAGGGACAATTGAGGAGTTGCTGATTAATGGATATGAAAAAGTTCCGGAGATTGGTGGCACATCAATGAAAATATACTTCCTACTGAACTGTACAATTAAAGTGATTAAGTTGGTAAACGTTATGTGTATTTTGCCACAGTTTTTTTTAAAAAGATTTCATTTATTTATTTGACAGAGAGAGAGATCACAAGTAGGCAGAGAGGCAGGCGGGGGGGGGGGGGAAGCAGGCTCCCGCTGAACAGAGAGCTCTGGCTCGATCCCAGGACCCTGAGATCCTGACCTGAGCCGAAGGCAGAGGCTTTAACCCACTGAGCCACCCAGACACCCCTATTTTGCCACAATTTAAAAAGTTATTCTCATGTATCAAGACCAGTGAATTTAAATCATGTTCTGGAGATCACCAGCCTAACAAGGTGATAAAATTGCTTGACCACTCACTTTGTATTGCTCACTCTAAGTATAAATACTGTGGTTTTGGTATTATGCATTATTTCATAGAATCAAATTTGAATCACATTCTCAATCAAGATTTAAACAATATTTAGAATGGTGAAGTCATCTGATCTGAAGTCAAAGGGACGATAGTGAGTCCTGTCCTTCCAGGGAATAAGCCCCTTCCTGAAGGTGAATATGGCCCTTTATATGCTGCTCCAGCTCTTGCTAACTCATTAAATGCAACAACAACAACAAATATAGCCAAGTAGATTAGTGGAAACAAAAAAATTTCAGATATGGATCCCAGTGTATATGAATTAATATATGACAAAAGGTGTTTTGTGTCTGCTAGCAAAGGGTGGTTTCTTTATAAATGATGCTGGAATAATTGAATATTTATGGAATAAATCTAAGCCAGCATTTTTTCCTATGCCTTTAGAAAAATAACATACAGATGGATTGATGCCTTAAATAAAACAATACAATATTATAAGAAAACTAGGGATGCTATTTCATAATCATATAGGAAAAAAGCTTCGTAAGACAGGTGACCCAGAGGCCACTAGTTATAAAAGCATTGACACATTCAAATCCACTAAAATTAACAAACTTTATATATCAAAAATCACTAAAGACAAAACCAAAAGATAAACAGTAACCTGAAATATATGGCATACATGTTACACAAAGACTAGTGTATCTTGTTCAGAGTAAAGCAAAGAAACCAATGGAAAAATGGATAATCAACAGGATATTTTCAGAAGAGAAAAGACAGATGTCTGTAAACACACGAAAAGAGGGGATGTCTGGATGATTCAGTTGGTTAAGTAACCAACTCTTGATTTTTGGCTCAGGTCATGAATTTGGGGTCCTGAGATTGGGTTCCATGCTCAGCTAGGAGTCCATGGGAGATTTTCTCTCTTTTTCTCCCCTTTCCCCTCCTCCCAGTCAGGTGCTCACTCTCTCTCTCTCTCTCAAATAAATACATTTTAAAAAGAAAACACATGAAAAGGTGCTTCATTATCCGTGAGGGAATTGCAAAATGGAACAATAACTGAAGGAAACAAAACATCCCCTGCTGGTGAAAATGGAGAGGGAAGGAGCCGTGTGCATGCTGTTGGGGTGCATATGGGGGCGGGGGGTAAATTACTGAAAGTTTTTTATGAAATTGTTATGGTAATGTATGGCAACAGTAAAAATACACGTGTTCTTTCATGAGTCATACTCACTTTGGGGAAGCAATCTTTTGGGAATATAAGCACTAATGTACAATAATATATGTACAAAATGTTTATTTCAGCTTTATTTGTGCTGTCAAAAACCTGAAACCAAACTGAAGTTTCGCATAGAAGGGAAAGGAGTAGCTGAATAAAATAGGTTTCAATCTGCTATCAATTATTATGTAACTGTTTAAAACAAGCATGTATATGTAATAGATAGAACCAGTTGACTTGGATGAATGTCAATCCTATACTAAGAAAAACGATTCACAGAGTAAACGATTGCGTTTTGTAAAAACAACAGAACAAGTTTTGTAAAAACAATTACAAGTTTTGTAAAAACAAGTAACCATCTATTTCTCTTTATATAGCATTATGTTTGCTTTGAAGAAATGGAGAAATGACTTTCTTCATGCATCTTTTATAGCATATGTAATGTTGTAATTACATTTTAAAATAAACAATTTTAAATTGTAAATAAATGTTACTTGTCTTTATGTTCATATATGTTTTTTTTTTTTTTTGCAAGACAATTACCATTTAGTAAACTTCCACTTAACTTTTAGCTATGCATTACAGTTCAGCATTTCTCCAGTGGAGAGTTGTATTTGTGGGTATGTGTAAAATGACCCGGGATGGGGTTTGTTTTTGTTTTTATTTTTATTTTTTTAGGGTTTATTTTTATTTTTTTTTAATGTTTTAATGTGTAACTGCCTTTGTCCTTTCCTTCCTCCGACCCTTCCAGTGATGATGGGTGCAAGTGGGCAGGGCATTTGTATTTTTTAAGTTTTATAAGCATTTCTGCAGTCCCTGGTTTGACAACTACGAAGTCCATAGCTGCAGCTGCCCTGATTGAAGCTAGGAATAGTGGCTGGGTTTTAATAAAATAATGCATTTTCCTAAGTAAGAAAGGTCATGGCTTATTTTTCTTGGAAGTGTGTTCTCTGGAGGAAGAGATTGCCTTATAATTTTCACAGTTTGTTTAGTAATTTTGTTCTCTGTGAGAGACATTATGACATTTTAAATAATCACCTCTAAGAGAAATGCTTTGAAAGCATTAACCAAATTGAATCATAAGAAATATATTTCTGAATCTCATTTTTATTTTTTAAAAATTTTTGAAAAATATTTATTTATTTGAGAGGCAGAGGGAGAGAGAGAGAGAGAAAGAGAGAGAATCTCAAGCCGAATCCTCACTGCTCAGTGAGGGGCATGCAGTGGGGATCCTTGCACAGGACTCTGTCTGAGGACCTGAGATCCAGACCTGAGTGGAAACCAAGAACCCCTGGCTTAAGGAACTGAGCCGCCCAGGTGCCCCTCTGAATTTCATCTTCAGTGAGGTTACCTTCAGCGGCTCTCAACACACTGGGTCGGTCACACCATATGGAAACAGCCCTCAGACTCCTTTGTGGGATTTAGTTTCATTCATTCTGACCAGTCCTTGTTCCCTGCTCACTTTGGAATCTTTCTGCTTTCTGACCTGAACATCCCATTCCCTTGGTTTATAGCAGTGTCCCTTCCTTCAACTGAGCTGATGTGGAACCAGATGTTTCATATGGCTTTTGAAGTTCTAATCTTTGCTTTTGCTCATTAATTATGGTTCATGCTGAGCTACTTGGTTACATGGGTCCTAGGAGCAACTGTGAACATATCTGGTCCATTCTAGCAGGCTCCTCAAGCCCCTCACCCAGCGCCACTCTCTGTGAGCAGAGGGAGCAGTGCTGGGGCCCCGGCTGCAGCCTGTCTGCCCACCAGGGGGGGAGGACACAGTGCGCGGGCCCTCAGCCCAGAGCCAGCTTCTCTCCAGCTTCTCTCCACTTGCACCCATCGTCTCCAGCTTCTCTCTGACCTGGTACGCGTCCCAAAAGCCACGGCGGACCCGAGGACAGCTACGGGGAAAGGCCCCAGCGTTGCTTTCACAAATGACTCAAGGAGGGGGGGACTTGCACAGAGCCTCCCGCCCTTCCCCTGCACCCCCAAGTGAAGGACCCTGCTCCGCCCTCGCATTCTCCCGACTGGCCAGCATCACACAGGCTCAGGCTCGGCCTGCGTCGGTTGTCCTATGCCCCCGTGACCGCTAGGTGCCGACAGAGACCTGGCAGGACGCCTGGCCTCTTCCAGGGCTGAGGGCGACCTTTCCGTGGGTCCAGTTTGTCCTTGCCCAAGGGGGGAAATGAGGGCCCAGGACCAAGGAGTGACCCCAGATCTGCCCCCTCAATCGCTCCCAGGGAGTAAAGGTTGGAAAGTACTCCCTGCTCGCACCTGGGACATTCTCCTTTTGCAGTCCTCTCCCTGCCCTGATCACAGAGTGTAGGCTTAGCCCCACCGCTCCCATCCACCAGGACAGGTGCTGCCAATGTAGCCGCCTTTGCTGTCCCTGTGTTCCCCAAACCTGCAGCCTCCCTCCCCCAGGTGGTGGCGGATGGCGAGCCAGGTTCTGCCTGGACTCCAGCATAACCCACCATCTAGGAGCACTGTGGGCGGGACTAAGGACAAGGGCCACATTTTATAGCAGATGTGAGACTGAGCTCATCATTTAGCCTCTCGGTGCCTACCTTTCCTCATGTACACAAGGAGAATTGTAACGGTACCTACCTCATGGGGCTATTCTGGGAATGAAAGGATTCCTTGTTTCTAAAACACTTTCGACAATACCTGGCACGTAGTACGTACTCAGTATACGTTAGCCATTCCAATTTGTGCTCTTGGATCCTTGTAGTAAGGTCTCAGAATTATTTATTTTATATGGCATTCTGCAATTGTAGCTCCTAATTTTTGATTATGGTTTGTAATTTTTCTTTTAATTCAATGGTTTGCATATTCTTTTTATCCATTAGAATGTATTCGCTCCAATAAAGTACAAGTTTGGCTCTATAAAATTTTATCTAGGTTCCTTGCTTTTTCAACCGTGTCTAACACTTGTTTGATACTTTTTGATTCTGGTTATCTACACAGCCTTGGCTTTGATGGTGGTGTTGCTGTCCTCTGGGCTGTGACAGCTCTGAGAGTGTATTACTGGAGTCAGTATTTTCTGGGAACAGAAACAAGAGAAACTAGAATCTTATCCCTTCACCCACAGGTAGAAAAGCCTCCCTTCTGATATAAAGATCGGACCCTGGAAATACAGATTCAGAGATCCTATAGAAGATGCTGACCCAGAAGATCCTGTGCCACCCAAGTGCACAGTACTGCTTGATGATGGCCAGTCCTGGGCCCCAGGATTCCCCAAAGCTGACCTGCCACACAGAATTGTGCACCAAATTCATGGTTGCCCAAAATTTCCTTCTTGGGTCTGTCCTGCATTTTCTAATTTGTCCTTTTAAAAATTAAGATATAGGGGCACCTGGGTGGCTCAGTGTTGGTTAAGCCTCTCCCTTCAGCTCAGGTCATGATCTCAGGGTCCTGGGATCGAGTCCTGCATCAGGCTCTCTGCTCAGCAGGGAGCCTGCTTGCCTCTCTCTCTCTGCCTGCCTCTCCGTCTACTTGTGATCTCCCTCTGTCAAATAAATAAATAAAATATTTTAAGAAATTAAGATATAATTTGTATACTATAAAGTTCATTCCTTTAGAGTACATGATTCAGTGTTTTTAAGTATTTCACAAAACTTTGCAGCAGTCACCACTGTCTAACTCTGGAACTTTTCATCAACCCCAAAAGAAACACCATGCCCATTAAAAACATATTCCCAATCCCCATCCCTACCTCCAGCTCCTGACAACCACCCATCTGCTTTCTGTCTCTAGGGATTTGCCTGTTCTTAACTTTTCATATAAATGAACTCCTACAATGTGTGGCATTTTGTGTCTGACTTCTTAGACATAACGTCCTGTTTTCAAAGTCCATCCATGTGGCCACAGATATCAATACTTCATTCCTTTTCCGTGGCTGGTAAATGGATAAACAAAATGTGGCAAGCCTCCTTTTGGAGGCATATGAGTAGGCAGAGCATAACTGACTTTCTAGGATTGGTGGAACAAGTCCCCATGCAACCTGTGCCTTCTGTTTCAAGACCAGAACCCCATGTTCTCGCAGTCTTGCCATTTTCAGAGTCCTTTCAGAGCTCAGAGTCCTTTTGTTTGCACACTGCTGTGATATGGCAGCTCGATTCCTCACCTCTACCCCCAGTTGCCTCCCATTGCTACTGGAAAGATCCGGCAGGGATTTACCTAGGCCCTGGCCTAAACTCCTCAGAAGGAGTCACTTTCTCAGCCCAGCTCCAGCCCAGAGATGTGCCTTTGTAAGCAGAGGCTAGGCTCCTGACGCTCCTGCCTATGGGCCAGTGTACCCACAGAGTCCCAGGACAGAGCCGCCGAGGTGAGAGAATGATGGCTCTCCACCTTCCACCTACCACTCGCCATCAAGCTTCTTTTCTCCTTTAACCACCTTTTAAAGTGAATTGCTTGTCCCCAGTCCTATTTCTGGAGTTGGGCATCATGTGTGATTATGACCACAAGAGGCCAATAGAGAGCTTGGCTGGAAGTCTCGCCTTTGTTTTCTGGGGCTGACAGCGGCTGTTTTGTTTGACCAAATGATATTCATTCCGCAACACAAAGGAAGCACCTACTATGTCATTGCTCTGGGTGAGACCGGATCACAGAGTTCACAGAATGAGTCAAGCTACAGTAGGTGCGATCTGAACTCTAGAAACAGTTTCCACAGTCCACAATCTCATTCTTCTCTCCAAAGGGATGAACTAGAGAAATGGAACCTCCTACAGTGAACATTATAAAGACCCCTAAGCATGTCTAGGTCATTTTTATTTTCCACAGCCTTGTCCCTCCCTGCAGAGCCACGTGTCACAATGCTCTCCGAATCACATCATACCTAATTAGCTCTCCTGTGTTATTTCTCTGACCCCAGAGATGCTCATGTGTTATTGTGGAACATGAAGTTTATCCGCGGGCTCAAGAGAAATTCTCATGAGGTCCAAATATTGTGTATTGCAATATTTTCGAGGGCAGGAGTCATGCATTTGTCATGTTTTATTCATATATTATGTCAATTTTTTTTTTTTTTTTTACCTACTACTTGCCAAGCATTCTGTTAAATTATGTATATACAATAATGAGTTAAAACAGCATCCTCAGGGGCGCCTGGGTGGCTCAGTGGGTTAAGCCTCTGCCTTCGGCTCAGGTCATGATCCCAGGGTCCTGGGATCGAGACCCGCATTGGGCTCTCTGCTCGGCAGGGAGCCTGCTTCCTCCCTCTCTCTCTCTCTGCCTGCCTCTCTGCCTACTTGTGATCTCTGTCAAATAAACAAAATCTAAAACAAAACAAAACAACATCCTCACACTCATGGAGCTTATTGTGTTTCTATCTATGCCAGGTACAATGCTTAATATATATTAGAAACTTAGTCAGTGTTTACACCGTCGTTTCTTTACACTTTCATTGTAATTATATTCAAGGTGTGATAATGATTTTACCTGGCCCATTCTAGTAAAATGTCTGAGTAGCAAAACACATTAATAGCACTTTCAGTGAGCTCCAAAGATTTGACTGAAGGACATATATTTAATAGATTTAAATGTTAGCGAATCTTACTAAGAGGATTACCACAGGCGGTTTCAAAAGATTATGATTTAGGGTTACTAAGGGAGGTGAAGGATCCTTAGCATCAAAATTTTTTTTTTTTTTTTTTTTTTGCAAGCTTGATACTACTGTCTTTAACATACTGAAGATCTGTTATTTTGGCCAGTATAGACTGCAACTTTTCTTTAAATTAGGTGGCTTGTTTAATCTTATTTTCTGTTAGAATTGATCTACTCTGATAAAATATAAATAACTTTGGTCTATAACATTCTGCCCAAGTCTGGTCATCTTCCTAAGAAGTTTCACAGATGTAGGTGTTTTTTTAACCTAGCCTCTGAAAGAATGAGAAAATTCCATTTTCCCCCTATATTTCCATGTATGTCACCCAGAAATTACCAGGTGAGCCAATATATACACTGAGGTAAAGCACTGGGTTTTGTATAAAAACATTTGAGTTCAAGTCTTGTCTATTCCATTTACTAAATGTGTAACCATTTTAAGAAGAAATATGTTACAGAAATACCAGAAGTACCAAATGAGGTGATTCATGGGGAAAGTGTTTTGTAAAATGGCAAACTTAGGTCTAAGATTTGTTGTTCTCAAGAATCAGACCAGATTAATTAATAAATTCAGTAAATATTTATTGGGGACCTACTTTGTACTAGGTCCTGTGCTCTGTGCTATGCACACAGTAAAGATTTCCACACCTTAAACTCTAGCAACTAACAGTCTATTTGGGAGGCACTCCAATGAACAAAGAAGGTAGTCATGCATTGTCAGTGATGTGATAGAAGAACACAGGATATAGAGTATGCCTGGCTAGGCAGACTTGTGTAATGGCAAGGCCGGAGAACATGATTATTGAGAGCATGCGCATTTAAATACTGGACTGCCTATGCGACCCAAGTTCTCTGTGTCTAAGTTTCCTTACCTGTGAAAGAGGAGATAATAATGGGTACTTAGTTTATGGGATTGTTGTGAGAACCAAGTGAGTGCATCACATGCAAAGCACCCAGGCCAGTACCTGCTATGGAGTAAGGACTATATAAATGTTAGTTGTGTTTTTTTTTTCTTATTCTGTTTTTCTGGCTGCAGTGTCAGGTAGAGCTTCACAGAAACTACAACCCATGCACTTCATCTTGAGTGATGAGAAGTTTCTTATTAGGTGGACATTGGGAATAAGGTGCTGTAAACAGAGAATGGTGAACTTAGGAGGCTCATAAGAAGATGTGTAGAAGGAGGCATACAGCATCCTGCAAGGAGATTGCAGTACTTGAGGGGAACCTCACAAGAAGGAAAACCACAAGTGGAGTTGTAGAGATGGCAGGAGCTGCAGCATGGAGGTCATTGTTCATCACGTTTCAGTGTTCAGACTTTGCTGGGTTGGTGATGGGGAGGAGATGTGGAGGTTGAACAAGAGGGAAATGTCCAGGAAGAACCTTCAGGTTTGTGACATGTAGAACTGGGATTATGGTGGGTACCTATGACCAGAGATACAAGAGGTATGTCCTAGCCTGAGTTCACTACAAAACAGAGACTGAAGTAAAGCTGTTATGCTAAGGGTACCTTGAAGACTGCAATTATAGAGCAGCTAGAATGCGTGGAGAAAGGAAATGAGGCAAGGGATGAGGGAAAGCGAATACAAAGCAGCACATTACAGAGATTTCTACAGCTTCTTGAGCAAACACAGCTGGTTGCTTGTTCTCACTGGATGTGTCTGGGTAAGCACTATGAGACCACCTTGGTTCAGCTGATTAACTCCTTTCAACTTCTGAGTTGTGTCACCTCACTCCTTCCAGTAATCATCTGAAAGTTGGAACCCACAGCCCATGTTATGGCACTACATCTGAGGCCAGAAGTGGGGAAGCCAGAGTTTCCATGAGTGTGATAGGATCAGAACTCTGATGAAGCTGTTGTCATTTATGTTTTCCTTTTTAATTTTTAAATTTTACACTAATAACATTTTTTTGATGTCTTTTCTTTTTTTTCTTTTTAAAAAAATTTTTCAATTTATTTTTTATTTATTTTCAGCATAACAGTATTCATTATTTTTTGCACCACACTCAGTGCTCCATGCAATCCGTGCCCTCTCTAATACGGAACCAGGTGGTGGGTATTAGAGAGGGCACTAGTAAAATTTTTTAAGTGTTATACTAGTTTCAGGTGTACATGGGGATTTGACAAGATTATATGTTATGCTATTACCGCAAGTGTAGCACCCATCTGTCACCATAGAACGCTATTACAATATCATTGACTATATTCCTTATGCTCTACCTTTTATCCCTGTGACTTATTCATTCCATAACTGAAAGCCTGTATCTCCCACTCCCCTTCACCCATGCTGTCTATCCCCCTCCCACTTCCTTCTGACAGGCATCAATTTGTTCTATTTATAGGTCTGATTCTGCTTTTTGCTTGCTTGTTTATTCTTTTTTTTTTCAGATTCTACCTATGAGTGAAATCATAAGGTATTTGTCTCAGTCTGACTTATTGCACTCAGCAGAATACCCTCTAGGTCCATCCATGTTGTTGCAAATGGCATGGGCTCATCTTTTTTTAATGGCTGTGTAATTGTCATTTTCATTGAAACAGTTTATAAAGAAGGTTCAGCTGGAGCTTGGATCTCAGCCCAGGGGATTCCATGAGAGCTGATGTTGTTAGTGGACCAGGTGACAGTGGTGACGGCTAGGGAACCCCTTTGAGCAAGTGGCCAAAGACCTGGGAGGCCAAGGACTCCTCTTGTGTAAACGGAACAGGGCATAAATTCAAGATGCTGTGATCTACCCCTTCATACTATAATTCGGAGCCTCCTTTTTTGTGAGAACAATGTATTCTTATTTCTTCTCTGGATGAAGAAGTAGTCTTTCACATTGGTGGCCAGTTATATTCTCCTGAAAAGGAGGGTTATTCTCCTAATGACAGTTAGTATGCCTGCTATTATATCTGGTCTCAGAAACATAATTTATATTAATCATCTCCCTCTACAACCACTATGTTTATACTTTCCTCACAATAAACTAGCACCTTGGCTAATTTGGATTGCTTGCTTGATGGGGTGACCCAGACCTTCATCCCAGAGGGGTTTAAGCATTTAGTTTCTTTTCTCTTTTGGCGTTCTGGTTGCTACAATTTGATATTTACGGTTATCATTGGGATAGAGGCATGAAGAGATGCTGAGTTTCAAACAGAATTCTCCCTATCTCTGTGCATAGTACAGCCTTAACTGTTTTTTTTTAAGGTTTTATTCATTTATTAAGCAGAGAGGCAGGCAGAGAGAGAGAGAGGGAGATGCAGGCTTCCCGCTGAGCAGAGAGCCTGATGCGGGGTTCGATCCCAGGACCCTGAGATCATGACCTGAGCTGAAGGCAGAGGCTTAACCCACTGAGCAACCCAGGCGCCCCCAGCCTTAACTCTTAATGGAAATTAGAGTAATTACCTCAGTAAGTACAAAAATGTTTTCCTTTCCTCTTGTTCCACTGGCATTAGGATCCCAAAGTTGCACGATGGGAGTTGCAGCTTCTGGATCATTGAAACTTACTGTGTTATCAAGTGGAAGTGCCTCCCAGTCTTGGAACCAGTATCTCAAACCCGGCATAGCTTCGGTTTGCAGGCATGGGGAAACAAAAATTCCACAAGTGGGTCACTGGAGTGATAGTCAGAGGAGCTGTTCCTACTACTGCCCTTCAGTTCCTGGACCCAAGTTTTTAAGCTATTCAAGAAAATAATATATAGGCTATGATATAGTGATTATACTACATCTCAAGATGTTGTGACTGAGCTGGTGCCTTAACTTATCCTTTGACAGGTCTGTCTACCATGGTCTTAGGCTTCCTGATTCTGGGTGATGAGGTACATGGTGACTCCAGGGATTCTCATGTCCATGAGGCCATCGTTGCATCTCCTTTGCTGCAAAGTGGTCCCTTTGATACTGGGTATTATCATGTATAGTTCAATGTCAGTGGATCAGGAATTTTCTCAGCCTTTGCAAGGTGCGGATGCTGGAAGTTCTACAGATAGAGAAGGCAAATGCATATCTGCCTTACATATCTATTCAGACAGAGATGAATTGCTGCTTTCCCCAAATTGAAAGGGATCTGATGTAACTGATCTTCAAATAGCTGTATGGCTGATCTACCTGAGTAGTGGGGCCATACTGGAGACTAATACTGTCCATTTCTACTACTGAAAGTTTGGCATATTTAGCAGTTGTTAGGTTCATGTGTAGTTGGCATATTCCTTTCTTCCATGGGCACATTGTACAGATACTGGGAAGCTGAAGAGGGACATAGGCTTAGATCCACTGAATGAGTCTCTTGTCCACATAGTGGTTAAGAGAGTTCTCTGTGGTGTATATTATTTGGTGGGTATTAACTTGAGACAAATATCTGTATGTTTTGTGTCCATTTCCATAGATCCATCCATATACCTCTTCCTTATACTCAATCTTCCAGTTTTGGCCACTTGAATGAAGTTGTAATATGACAGCAGCTATCCATTTCTGGCTAGTGCTAACATACTATGCTGACCTATCTGTAAATCAGGCAACAAAGTTAGGTGGAACAAATCAGGCAACAAAGTTAGGTGACGTGGGCATCTTGACCACCTACTCATGTAGTTGATTTATACCTTCCAGACCTGCTTGAACCTGATCCCAAATACATTGCTTCAGTGTACAGGGCGTTAAGTGGATAGCTGTTATAACTACCGAAACTTATGACATGATGGACTTGTTAACACCATGATGTTATTATGGGCATCTCTCTTTGTAAAGTCTCTTGGTATCCTGTGGTCAGATTCCCAATGTTGACTGGACATAGTAACATAGCAGATGTTTTGCGAACAGAGAGTATTTCTCTGCCACAGAGGGCTTGTTATTTCTCTAGAAGTCTAGGTGTCTATTTTAGGACTGTCCTATTGGGGACAAATAAATACAGCTCCTCTCTCAGTGGTAAGAGTTACAAGGTGCCACAACTTGTTCTTTAGAAAGACACTAGTGTCTTCCAAGACACACCCTGCCTTTGTTAAAACTTCACCAATATGGCAGGCATTGAGACCTCGTGTGATTTATTTATCACTTTTTGGCATACAGGTGAACCCCTAAAATTTCAACAATATGGTAGGTCCAAAAATCTTATAGAACTTATTTCCCATCTCTTAGTATGTAAGTGTCTTATCCAGGCATCTAGGGTATCTGTCATTTCCAGCTCAATACGTCCAATTAAAATGAAGTGGACCAGAATGATTTTCTGAAGAATTTCAAGATATTCAAAGTCCCTGTGGACAATATTATGTCAAAGAGCCAGAGAATTAACATAGCACTCAGGCAAGAGGATGTATGTACTCTGCTATTTTTGACATGCAGAAGTAAATTGCTTTCAATCCTCCCTACTGATGTGTGTCACAAAGAAAGTATTCAGCCAAATCAACAGCTTTGTACTAAGTGCCTGCAAATGATGTTGATCTGCTCTTGTAAAGAAAGTACATTAAAAAAGAAAAGTACATCCAGCATAACTGCAATCAATGCTCCTATTTTTAAAGTTTGTATTAGTCTACTGTCACCCGGCATGAACCACCTGATTTTGCAAAGGCCAAACTGAAGAACTGAGAAAAATGTAAGTGAATCTGTCTAGTCCATCTTTTAAATCTTTGATGGTGACACTAGTTTTTGTAGTACCTTTAACAATGTAATGTTTCTTTTTATTTAGATTTCTGGAAGGGGAAGTTTTGGGGACTTTGACTTGGCTTTTCCTATTAAAATGGCCCTTAATCCACAGGTCAGAGAAGCAATGGGAGAAATCTTGCAGAATCTATGAATGTGCATCCCAATTATACAGTCAGGGACCAGAGAAAGAGAAACAGTGTTGGTATGTGACCCTCTATGTGATGGGTATTACTTTCTGGACCAGAGTTTGCATTAGGTTGAATCACATGAAATTTTCCTAGCTTGAAGAATTTGAAGGACTTCTAAGTCCTACAAATCTGTACCTAAATATCCATGACCTCAGGCCATCAAACAATGCCCAGAGAAGGTATGTGAATTAAACATAGTACTTAAGAGTATATACATTTCTAACCACTTGTCCACAAAGAATGTCCTCCTTGAAAGCCATCAGGAGTTTCATCCTTGCAGTTTGCATCTATCAGCCAACACCACTTTGACATCAAACACTGGTCTATATCAGAAGGGACTACATGGTCTACAGAATGATCTTGAGTTGGACTGAGGATCTTTCTGTAGTTTCTATCTACAAGCACTGCTAAGCAGTGTGAACCATTAAGAGATTCAAGCTGGTTCTTTTGTCACATCCACTGCACCTGACCTTGTTGCAAATTCTAGGGCCTGTCCTAGGTTCATTGCAAGTTAGACAAGTTACAAAACCTATCACATTTCACTTCCAGCTCCTCAATTTCTTTACATGTAGTCCCCAACTTCTTATAACCACCTTTTGTAGAGCTCACTCATTTCTCACACATTTATATCCGATCTGAATAATCAGAGACCATAAACTGGAGTATTTATTGGACAGTATCTATTTCTTGCCACGTTTAAGACCCACTGGCAAAAGGACTGAAACTGATATGAATAGTGATGTCGATTCCCATGAGTATTCTTCTAAGGTATGACTGTGCCATATGGCAACTTTCCATGTTCCTGTGAATCTCAATCCAACCCTACCAGAAATATAACTGCTTTTTAAAATAAGTAATTCAACTTATTTCTACTTTGACAGAGGGGTAGAAATGCAATTTTCATCACTTTGGGTTTCCCCCCATTTTTTCCAAGATTGCATCTAGGTTTGAAGGAGGGGGTTCAATGCATTGGGTAGGAAACTAGTCTCAGTAATTTTTCTAGTCCTTGGATGTTTGTCACTCAGGTTTTTGCTGAGTAAATCTCATTGCTGTTTTAAAGATCCCTTCATATCTGACAACTCTTCATACTACTTTCCCCTGTATGTACATTTAATTGTGATAGTAAGAATACAATAATTGATACTGAGGTTAAAAACTCATGAGTAATAGTGATACTATTTGTAAATATATTCTTTGTATTATTCTGAAAATAATGAATTTGAAATTGGTGTCTTAAACTGGAAGAATATGAGCCTCAACAGTAAACTATTGTAAATAAAATCTTCAAAATGTCAAAGTATTTCAAAAAGTTTTAAATTGTGGCAAAAACACATAACTTGCAATTTACTATCTTTGCCATTTTAAAGGATATAGTTCAGTATAAGTGTATTCCCATTGTTATGCAACAGATTTCCAGAACTCTTTTCATCTTGTAAAACCGAAGCTCCATACCCATTAAATAACAGCTCTCTATTCCCTCTTTCCCCCAGGATCTGGTAATCATTCTCATTCTTTCTATTTCTATGAATTTAACTACTCTAGATACCGCATATGAGTGGAATCAAACAATATTTGTCTATTTGCTACTGGATTATTTAACAGCATAATGTTTTCAAGGCTCATCCATGCTGTAGCATGTGAAATGATCGTCTTCCTTTTTAAAGCTGCATAATATTCCATTGTTTGCATATGCTGCATTTTATTTATGCATCTATTTGCTGCTGAATATTTAAGTTGTTTTCACCTCTTGGCTATTATAAATAATGCTTTTATGAGCATGCAGGCGCACATTTCTTCAAGACCTTTCTTTCAGTTCTTTTGGTCATCCAGAAGTGGGATTGCCAGATTATATGGTAATTCTGTTTTTCATTTTTCCAAGAAACACCATCCAGTTTTCCATAGCAGCTACACCATTTTATATTCCCACCGATGGGGCATAAGGGTCCCAGTTTCTCCACACTTTTGCCTTCATTTGTTATTATTATTATTATTTTTGATAGTAACCACCCTAATAGGTATGAAGTATTCATGCTGCTTTTGTTTCTCCTTTCCAGTGAGTGGGAAAAAACCTCAATTGCAGAGTCTGTTATGGGAAACTTAGAGTTATGGTTAAGCCTTCCGCTACATACTTACATTATTTGTATCCTAGTAAATTATGCAGTATTGGCCCCATAGTTCACATACCTCCATATTTCCCCAATCTCAAAGACACACCAGGGGGATAGAAGCCCATGCACTAGCATTGCCATCTTGATCTGGGGTTCACATTTATGCCCATGAGTAGGATGAGCCAAGATTTGACTAGAGTACAAAATGGGGATTTCACATTCAGTGAAACTTTTTACAGTGTTCTCTAAACTTTTTTACAGTGTTCTCTAAAGCAATGTACACATATTTATAATATTTACTACACTACTACTGTGCAAAGTGCAATATCTGAAATACATAAACTTTAATGAATATTTATTTACCACTGTAGGTGGAAGAGAAGGAGAAATGATAGAAAAAAGAACTAAGGAGAATGAGAGTGGCAGGAAGGAATAGTGAAAAGAATAAAATAAGGAAAAAGAAAGGAAGGAAGAGAGGGAGAAAGGAAAGAAGGAAGGAAAACAAGTCTATTGATTATAATATTCAGGTATGGAGTCTGGTTAAAAATTTTTTAAATGTTATGTAAGTGATTTTTGAAGTGTAAAGAGTAACTGGTATAGTCTAAGGAAATAAGAAGTCCTGGGAAGGGTAGCTCCATGAGAAATACCAACATTTTCATAATGGAGAGAGAAAGAGACTCCAGTAAAGAGAAGGAAAAGCAGTATATAAGGAAATAAGAGTATAACCATGAAATTGTGGTGTAATGGAACCCAGGGAAGAGGAAACTTCTAGAAAGTAATATTTAACACCATCTAAGGTTGTGAGAAGTCAAATAAAGTTAGACCAAGGCATGCTCAATCACAATGGCAAAATGGAAGACATTTCTGAACTTTTCCAGAGCTATTATTGTGGAAGTATAGGTGTTTAAGTTGTAGAATTGAAGCAAATGGGAATTGAATAACTTTATAAGTGTAGAGTTCTTATTGAAGAAGCCAGTACAGAGCAAAGGGTTGAAATTATAGGAAATAAAGCAAGTAATTAATGGATAGAAATTCCAGAAGAGAAAGGAAGTGGTGTGACTAAGAAAACAAGTAGATCTATCAATGTGAAAGAAAGAAGATACAGCCATGCAGAGCCAGGTGTCTCAGGTGCCTAAGTTTATAGTTAAGCAGGTGGCAGGTGGAAGAGAGTTGAAAGGGTTAATATTTAATTGCTTTAATTGTATTAATGGCATGATATTCACAGTTACTGAGTGAGAACATAGGAAGTATAAATTGGGCTGGGAGGCTTGAGAGAAGTCACAAACATTTGGAGTGTTGATTACTACAATGTTAGAGTGGAATAGAAACTGACCTGAAACAAGTCAAAAAGAGAGGACCAGTGAGGCCCAGTTGAGTTTGGAGGTCCTGAATCAGAATCAGCCTTTTTCTCCAGCAGTGTCCAGAAACTCAGACACAAGAGAAGAGAAATGTGGGTATGAGAGTAACACTGGGGTTTGATTTTGCAAGGGAGGCATCCTTTAGCCTGTTGGAGCAGAAAAGCAATTGCGGATGTATTGGCAAGTATACTGCAGGTGAACAGTGTACACCCGTTGCAGGTGAACACCTGTAGGCTCCAGTAACAGAGGAAGGGATGGCAAACAGGGAAAATGTTAGGTGGGCAGGGGACTGCAGGGGTCTAATGTGGTGAAAGAGCAGTGTTCTAGGTCATTAATGAATGTTGACAAGGGTTAAGGCATGACCATGAAGATGGGTGACTAAAGTGATAATCATCTGCTGATAAGTCCCACAGTTGATATGTAGGGATGGAGAGCTTAGACTGATGAAGTGTACAGTAGTAGAACTTAGAACAAACCCTGTTAGTTTTATCTTCCAAGTGCATCCTGAATCCAATTTCTGCCACCAGGTCAGATGTAGAAAGTTTCATGAAACTGTCACTCTTACAAAAAAACAAAACAAACTGGCTAAATTACACAATCATAGTGGTTTTTTTTTCAAAGATTTTTATTTATTTGAGAGAGAGAGCAAGCACAAGTGGGTGGAGGGGCAGAAGGGAAGGAAGGGAATCCCAAGAAGACTCAATGTTGAGTATAGAGCCTGACATGGTGCTTGATCTCCTGAGTCTGAGAACATGACCTGAACTGAAATGGACTATGACACTTAACCAACTGAGCCACATAGATATCCTCACAGTCAGAGTATTAAAAAAACATGCCAGTGGGCTGAAGACACAAAGTAATCCAGTGAACTAAACTCCAGAAAACGAAAAGCCCTGTATAAAAGGAAGATGCTTACTGCTGTGCTTGTCTCTGGTGGAACCACAGAAAGAAGAATTCTGTAGTGTAGGGAGAAACAAGGAAAAAATACAAGTTTTTAACAGCTCCTGTGATAGCATCAGAGAGGCATGGAAGGCTGAAAAGTGTATGTATTGAATATATTTTTATTAACATATATTAATATATAATGTTATAATATTTTTATTAACATATATTAATATATAATGTATTATTTGTTTCAGGGGTACAGGTCTGTGATTCATCAGTCTTACACAATTCACAGCACTCTCCATAGCACATACCCTCCCCAGTGCCCATCACCCAGCCACCCCACCCGCCTGCCTCCTACCCACCTCCCCTCCAGCAACCTCAGTTTGTTTCCTGAGATTAAAAGTCTCTTATGGTTTGTCTCCCTCCCTGGCTCCATCTTGTTTTATTTTCCCTATGATCCTCTGTCTTGTTTCTCAAATTCCTCGTATCAGTAAGATCATATGATATTTGTCTTTCTCTGATAAACTTATTTTGCTTAGCATAATACCCTCTAGTTCCATCCATGTCATTGAAAATGGCAAGATTTCTATCTTTTTTATGGCTGAATAATATTCCTGTGTGTGTTTGTGTGTGTATCTATCTATCTATCTCTCACATCTTCTTTATCCATTCATCTATTGAAGGACATCTAGGCTCTTTCCATAGTTTGGCTATTGTGAACATTGCTGCTATAAACATTGGGGTGCAGGTGCCCCTTTGGATCACTACATTTGTATCTTTAGGGTAAATCCCTAGTAGTTCAATTGCTGGATGATAAGATAGCTCTAAACCTCCGTACTGGTTTCCAGAGTGGCTGCACCAGCTTTCATTCCAGCTAACAGTGTAGGAGGGTCTGCATCCTCACCAACATCTGTCATTTCGTGACTTGTTAATTTTAGCCATTCTGACTGGTGTGAGGTGGTGTTTCAGTGTGGTTTTGATGTGTATTTCCCTGATGCTGAGTGATGCTGAGCATTTTTTCTTGTGTCTGTTGGCTATTTTGATGTTTTCTTTGTAGAAATGTCTCTTCCTGTCTTCTGCCCATTGCTTGATTGGACTATTTGTTCTTTGGGTGTTGAGTTTGATAAGTTCCTTGTAGATTTTGGACACACATCCTTTATCTGATATGTCATTTGCAAATATCTTCTCCCATTCTGTCAGTTGTCTTTTGGTTTTGTCGACTGTTTCCTTTGCTGTGCAAAAGCTTTTTATTCTGATGAAGTCCCCAAAGTTCATTTTTACTTTGTTTCCCTTGCCTTTGGGGACATGTCTAGCAAGAATTTGCTGCTGCCAAGGTCAAAGAGGTTGCTGCCTGTATTCTCCTCTCGGATTTCAATGGATTCTTGTCTCACATTTAGGTCTTTCATCCATTTTGAGACTATTTTTCTGTATGTTGTAAGGAAATGGTCCATTTCATTCTTCTGCACGTGACTGTCCAATTTACCCAACACTTTATTTTGAAAAGACTGCCTTTTCTCCATTGGGTATTCTTTCCTGCTTTGTTGAAAATTAGTTGACCATAGAGTTGAGGGTCCATTTCTGGATTCTCTATTTGATTTAATTGATCTATGTATCTGTTTTTTCCCCTAGTGTCATACTGTCTTATGATTACAGCTTTGCAATAGAGTTTGAAGTCCGGAATTGTGATGCCACCAGTTTTGGTTTTGTTTTTCAACATTCCTTTGGCTATTTGGAATCTTCTCTTGTTCCAAAGAAATTTCAAGATTGTTTGTTCCAGCTCTGGGGAAAAAAGTTGATGGTATTTTGATAGGGATTGCATTGAATGTGTAGATTGCTTTGGGTAGCATATACATTTTAACAGTATTTTTTTTCTTCTAATCCATGAGCATGAGACATTTTTCCATTTCTTTGTGTCTTTCTCAAATTCTTTCATAACTGTTCTATAGTTTTCAGGGTACAGGTCCTTTGCCTCTTTGGTTAGGTTTATTCCTAGATATCTTATGGTTTTGGGTGCAATTGTAAATAGGACCAACTCCTTAATTTTCCTTTCTTCTGTCTCATTGTTATTGTATAGAAATGCAACTGACTTTTGTGTATTGATTTTAATCCTGCCCCTTTGCTAAATTTCTGTATGAGTTCAAGCAATTCCGGGGTGGAGTATTTTCAGTTTTCCACATAGAGTATCATGTCATCTGCAAGGAGTGTGAGTTTGAGTTCTTCTTTGTGAATTCAGATGCCTTTTATTTCTGTTTGTGTCTTATTGTTGAGGCTAGGACTTCTAGTACTATGCTGAATAGCCGTGGTGATACCTGCTGTGTTCCTGACCTTAGTGGGGAAGCTCTCAGCAGTTTTCCCCATTGAAAATTATATTCTTTGTGGGCTTTTCATACATGGCATTTATGATATTGAAGTATGTTCCTTCTATTCCTACACTGTGAAGAGTTTCAATCAAGAAAGAATGCTATAGTTTGTCAAATCCTTTTAGTACATCTATTGAGATGATTATATGGCTCTTGTCTTTTCTTTTATTTATGTAGTGTATCACATGGATAATGTTGAACCAAATTTGCAGCCCAGGAATAAATCCCACTTAGTCGTGGTGAATAATCCTTTTAATGTGCTGTTGGACCCTACTGGTTAGTATTTTAGTGAGAATTTTTGCATCCATGTTCATCAGGGATATTAGTCTGTAATTCTCCTTTTTGTTGAGGTCTTTGTTTTTGGGAACAAGGTAATGTCGGCCTCAAAGAATGAGTTTGGAAGTTTTCCTTCCATTTCTATTTTTTGAATCAGCTTCAGAAAAATCAGTATTAATTCTTCTGTAAGTGTTTGGTAGAATTTCCCTGGGAAGCCATCTGTCCCTGTACTCCTGTTTGTTGGGAGATTTTTGATTACTGCTTCAATTTCTTTGCTGTTTATGGTCAATTTCTTTGCTGTTTATGGTCAGTTCAGGTTTTCTATTTCTTATGTTTCAGTTTTGTTAGTTTATAACTCTCTAGGAATGCATCCATTTCTTTAAGAGTGCCTAATTTCTTGGCATATCGTTGCTGATAATACTGTCTTATAATTGTATATATTTCTTCTGTCTTGGTTGTGATCTCTCCTATTTCATTCATGATTTTATTTATTTGGGTCTTTTTTTCTTTTTGATAAGTCTGGCCAAGGGTTTATCAAACTTATTAATTCCTTCAAAGAACCAGCTCCAAGTTTTGTTGATCTATTTTACTGTTCTTTTGGTTTCTATTTCTTTGATGTCTGCTCTAATCTTTATTATTTCTCTTCTCCTGCTGGGCTTAGGCTTTATTTGCTGTTCTTTCTCCAGCTCCTTTTAGGTGTAAGGTTAAGTTGTGTATTTGATACCTTTCTTCTTCCTTGAGAAAGGCTTGTAGTGCTATATGCATCCTTCTTAAGACTGCCTCTGCTGTATCCCAAAGGCTTTGAACAGTTGTGTTTTCATTTTCATTTGTTTACTGAATTTTGAAAATTCTTCTTTAATTTCCTGGTTGATCCATTTATTCATTAGTAGGATGCTCTTTAGACTCCATGTATTTGAGTTCTTTCCAAACTTCCTCTTGTGATTGAGTTCTAGTTTCAAACCACTGTGGTCTGAAAATCTGCAGGGAATGATCCCAATCTTTTGGTACTGGTTGAGGCCTGATTTGTGATCCAGTATGTGATCTATTCTGGAGAATGTTCCATGTGCACTAGAGAAGACTCTGTATTCTGTTGCTGTAGGATGGACTGTTCTGAATATCTCTGAAGTCCATCTGGTCCAGTGTGTCTTTCAAAGCCCTTGTTTCCTTGTTCATCTTCTGCTTAGGTGATCTGTCCACTGCAATGAGGGGGGTGTGTTAAATTCCCCTACTATTATTGTATTATTATCAATGTGTTTCTTTGGTTTTGCTATTAATTGCTTTATATAACTGGCTGCCTCCATGTGAGGGGCATAAATATTTACAATTGTTACATTTTGTTGGATGGACCCTTTAATTATGATATAGTGTTCTTCTTCATCTCTTATTACAGTCTTTGGTTTAAAATCTAATTTGTCTGAAATAAGGATTGCCACCCAGCTTTCTTTTGGTGTCCATTAGCATGATAAATGATTTTCTACCCCCTCACTTTAAATCTGGAGATGTCTTGGGGTCTAAAATGAGCTTCTTGCTGACAGCATGTCAATAGGTCTTGCCTTTTTATCCAATCTGATACCCTGTGTCTTCTGAGTGGGGCATTTAACGTGTCTACATTCAGAGCAACTAGTGGAAGATATGAATTAATGCCATTGTATTACCTGTAAAGTGACTGTTACTGTATATTGTCTCTGTCCCTTTCTGGTCTATGTTACTTTTGGGCTCTCTTATTGCTTAGAAGATCCCATTTATATTTCTTGTAGGGCTGGTTTGGTGATCACAAATTCTTTTAGTTTCCATTTGTCCTGGAAGCTTTTTATCACTCCTTCTATTTTGAATGACATCTTCGCTGGATAATGTATTCTTGACAGAATATTTTTCTCATTTAGCACCCTGAATATATCATGCCAGTCCTTTCTGGCCTGCCATGTCTCTGTGGATGGGGCTTCTGCCATATAATGTTTTTACCCTTGTAAGTTACAGACCTCCTGCCTTGAACTGCTTTTAAGATTTTCTCTTTGTCTCTGAGTTTTGTAATATTCATTATCATATATTGGGGTATTGACCTATTTTTATTTATTTTGAGGGAGGTTGTCTGTGCCTCCTGGATTTTGATGCATCTCCTTCCCCAGATTAAGGAAGTTCTCTGCTATAATTTGCTCTGATATACCTTCTACCTCTCTCTCTCCTTCCTCTTCTTCTGCTATGCCAATAATTCTCTTATTGTTCTGATTTATGGTATCACTCACCTCTGGAATACTCCCCATGTGATCCAGTAGTTTTTTATCTCTTTTTCTCAACTTCTCTATTCTCCATCATTTTGTCTTCTATATCACTAATTCTCTCTTCTGCCTCATTTATCCTAGCAGTTAGAGTCTCCATTTTTGATTGCATCTCACTAATAGCCTTTTTGATTTCAACTTGGTTAGATTTTAGTTCTTTTATTTCTTCAGAAAGGGATTCTCTAGTGTCCTCTATGCTTTTTTTATGCCCAGCTAGTATCTTTATAATACTTATTCTGAACTCTAGTTCTGACTTCTTACTATGTCCATACTGATTACGTCCTTGGCAGTCAGTACTACCTCTTGTTCTCTATTTTGAGGTGAGTTTTTCCATCTTGTCATTCTGTCCAGAGAAGAACAGATGAACTAGAGAACAAAATACTAAAATGGCAACAACAAAATATACACTAAACAAATCAGAAGAGACCTAAAACCAGGGGAAATAAAAAAGAAAAAGTAAAGAGAATATAATTGGACAGATAAGCAGAATACCAGATTCTGTGTGTATTTTGGTCTGTATTTTTTTTTTTTAAGGAAAACCAGGTGCCAAAATTGTAAAGAAAGGAAAGCCTGTATTGTACAAAAATAAAATTAAATACAGTGAAAGAATAGAGTGTAAGTACAAAAACGGAAATTAAAAGACAAGAAAAAAACAAAAAGAAAACAAAAGAGAAAGCAACAAAAAGGAAGGGATATAAACAGACAGGTGAACAGACGGAGTAATGCACTATCTCCTGAGTGTATTTTGGTCAGTTTATTAGAAGAAACTATATCTCAAATTTGTAAAGAAAAATAAATTTACATATAGAAAAATAAATTTAAATACAGTGAAAGGATAGAATGTAATTGTAAAGATAAAAAAATACTTCAATAAAATTTTAAAAATAATGGAAGAAAACAATAGAAAAGAGAATATGATAGGACAGGTGACTAGAACAGAGCCATACACTGAATTTTGGGTGTATTTTGATCTGTTAGAAGAAACTAGATCCCAAAATTGTAAAGAGGTTTGAAGTGGCGGGTGGGTGGGAGGTTGGGGTACCAGGTGGTGTGTATTATAGAGGGCACGGATTGCATGGAGCACTGGGTGTGGTGAAAAAATAATGAATACTGTTATGCTGAAAATAAATAAATTAATATTTAAAAAAGAAAGAAAAACATATATATACAAAAGTAAGATTAAATACAATGAAACGATAGAATGTAGTGTAAAAATGAAAGTTAATAAAGAATGTTAAAAAGGACTTGATAAAATAAGAAATTGGTTGAAAAAGGAAAGATAAAAAATTAAATCTGAAAAAAAAAGAAAATTAAAAAATTGGAGTTTGAAGACTAAAGATTCATGGGAAAGAAACCATGAATTCTATGTGTTGTATTCCCCTAGGGCTGGAGTTCTGCAGTTCTCATTGATTGGAAAACTTGGTATTGGCTGGATGTTCTTGCTGACCTTCTGGGGGAGGGACCTTTTGCACTGATTCTCAACTGTCTATGCCCCAGGCAGAATTGCCCCACCCTTGCCAGGGGGCCAGGCTAAGTAATCTGCTCTTTTTTGCTTTATGTAACTTTTGTTCCCTGAAGGCTTTCTGTATAGCTTTAGAGGATGAGAATAAAAATGCCAGCCTCTCAATCTCTGCCCCAGAGCCAAAAGCTCAGAGCCCTACTCCTCTGTAAGCCCTCAGAAAAAAGTAGTCAATCACTTCTGTCTCCCTGGTCTCTGGCTGCACTCTGTGCTCACTTGGCCTGTGACCAAGCATTTCTATCTCAGGCACATGACCCCGTTTGTAGTCTCCAATCCCAGCAGATTCCTGTGGAGTGCTCCTGTGCCACTCCTCCCAGGGGAGGAAAAGGGAGTCTCTCCAGTTTTGCCCCTTTCTGGGCCCTTGCTCAGAGAGCAGTCACACAACTGTGCTGTGGTTCAAGGTTTATGGCAACCCTGAGCTGAGAGGCCACTCCTCGGCTCCATCTTTGGAGCTGGCTACCCTGCTCTGATGCTTGGGAGATCTGCTGCATTCAGACAGTCCCAGTCTTTCTGTGACCCTGAGGATCCTGAGACCACACTGTTCCAGCAAATGTTCCACCTGTGTTCCACTTAGCCACCTGTGTGACACACCTCACAGGTGCAAACTTCTAACAGTTCTGATTTTGTGCTTCACTGCTGTATCATTTGCCATTAGCCAACTGATAGAAGCTCCCTCCCCCCAACCACGGTCTATCTTCCCATATATCACCTTGGATTCACTTCTCTGCACCTCCTACCTTGCAGAAAGTCATCACTTTTCCATTCATAGAGTTGCAGCTATTCTTTTCTTAGATCTCTGAGTTTACAGGTGTTCAGAATGATTTGATAGCTATCCAGCTGAATTCCTGGGACCAGAAAAAATTAAGGTCTCCTACTCCTCTGCCATCTTGAGCCATGTACTCCTTTGCCTAGTTTTAAAATCTAATTATTTCTTTGCTATTGAGTTGTATGAGCTGAGTGCTGCTTGCTCTATGCCCTGCCCCCTTTCTCAGTTTATCTGATCTCTAGTGGTTGAGCCCTACAGATTCCCCCAGTGACCCCCATGAGGAAAGACTTGACTGGGCCTCCTTGGAAGTGTCATGCAAACTCAGGGAGCTGGATGTCCATCTTGGGCTCTCTTTTCCTGCTGGAGAAACGGTAGGCAAATGGGGGCACTGTCAGTGTACTACTGTGTTGGCTGGTGGGAAGAGTGATGTGGTCAAAATGAAACTTCTTTTCCTGTCTTTCCAATGTGGTCTTATGTGGTCTTTCTCAGTGTCTGTGGCCCAGGGAGGTACTTTAGCCTCACCCTTGGGGTTTGGGATTTTCACAGTGGAGTCTTTTCTTTGGATAGCTGCTAGTCAGTCTTCTTGTAAGGGAGACTGAAATCATGAACAACCTATGTTATCATCTTAATGATGTCACCTCAACAGTGACTCTAAAGCACTGGGTAACTCAGTCCCAAGGATGTTTATATAGAAGAGAGGCAAGCACAATATAACAGTGCAACATTTTGCAGATTCTTTTGGCACCAAATTGTCTTAATTATGACAGGATTATTATAGGACCCATGAGTCAGCATTTCATGCTTGGGTGATGCAAATAAAAAAAAAAAGACCATCAATTCTCAAAACTTGTTCCTCTTTGAGAGTTAGCTAGTTGGATAGCAAGGAAGTTTGTGATAATACTGTCAGTTGGGGGGCGCCTGGGTGGCTCAGTGGATTAAGCCGCTGCCTTCGGCTCAGGTCATGATCTCAGTGTCCTGGGACCGAGCCCCGCATCGGGCTCTTTGCTCAGCGGGAGCCTGCTTCTCTCTCTCTCTCTCTCTGCCTGACTCTCCGCCGACTTGTGATCTCTCTGTCAAATAAATAAATAAAATCTTTAAAAAAAAAATACTGTCAGTTGGTAGTAGTATGGCAAATTGAGAAACCTCAGGGTGACCTTTGATGGTTGGCTGGGGAAAAGCAGGTCCATCTAGGACTTAGCCTATATCACTGTTACTTGCTTTCACCTGCATCATTCACCATGGAAAATATATATGCCACAGGGACTTGACCTCAGGCTGCTCAAAATTCATACTTTTTCTGGTTTCCATGGAGATGGTTGCAATGAGGCCAGCTTGGGTCATGTACAAGGCTGTGTCTGGGGAGTATATTAGAATTGTGTCTGTGACCAATTCCACTCCTTTTCCAGGACAGAGCATACATTACTCTTATTTGGTGCTAGAATAGTTGGGGGGCATAGAAAAGGCCAAAGGGCATGCCTTGGTTTTTGAAATGGCCAAGCCTTCCATGAAGTGTAGGAGAACACTTTTCAGAATACAGACATAAGGCAGGAATATTGAGAACTGGAAAGGAATGTAAATTTTGTTATAAACTGGAAAAGCTTAGTGGGAGAGGAGCCACAGACTCTGAGGAGCAGTGTGAGTAATAAAATACCCAGAGGCATAGTGATCAAGGGGTTACTGTGTCTGGATTGCCTCAGAGACACCTGCTGTCCACTGGAGAAAGGGACATTCAAGGCACCGCATCTTGTATTCAAGATGAGAACAGGAGCTTTCAAGGGACATAAAATATACCTGGAGGTGGCAATTAAGAAATTGGGTATGGGAGGAAAGGAGGGAGCACCATGTACTGGGGTCAAAGACCCAACTCAGAATGGCGTTTTGAATGATAGAAAATGGGAATGGTGAAAACTCCGTGTTCTATAACACACTGATACTCCTCCAGGTCTAATACAGTTCATATATTCTATTTTCCAGTATATCTCCAGTAAAACCTTTAAACAGGAAAGATCCTGTTTCTGCAGTATTCTCTTTCCATGCTTAAAGGGAGAAATAGAAGACGAGAGAGAGAGAGAGAGAGAGTGAGAGATGACTAAAACCCCCAAGATCTTAAGCCAAAGAAGGTAATGTAGCCAGAAGCAGTTGATCAACAAAAAGACCTCATCAGACTACCCCAGCATCTGGTTAATAGAAGAACCATGAGACCAAGCTACTACAAAAGATAAAGAAGAGCCTATCAAAAACTAATTTTTATGAACACAAACCAAAAATCTATCATTTTCACGAATGGCCTATGGTGCTTTGGTGTGCTAAAAAGTAACTTCTTGTAGATCTGTGTGAAAATAGACACTAATGTAAAGCCGAATAACATCATATTTGCTAAATCATTTAATTTCAACAACAGTTCCAAGAAATGGGTACTTTATTTATTTATTTATTTATTTATAAAGATTTTATTTATTTATTTGACAGAGAGAAATCACAAGTAGATGGAGAGGCAGGCAGAGAGAGAGAGAGAGGGAAGCAGGCTCTCCGCTGAGCAGAGAGCCCGATGCGGGACTCGATCCCAGGACTCTGAGATCATGACCTAAGCCGAAGGCAGTGGCTTAACCCACTGAGCCACCCAGGCGCCCCGGGTACTGTATTTATATTATCACCTTAGATATTAAGAAAACATCATCAGCTGGGTTGAGTCCCAGATAGGTGATTTACCATATACGATATAATTAATAAGTGACAGAGTTGAGTTTCTCTGGACATTTTTCTCTGGATTCCTGGTTAAATGCTCCATCCTTTTGACCACAGCCTCCTCATATGGTTTCCTGTAGAAATTCTAATTCACAATTTTTTATTTTTAAATTATTTTTTATTATATTATGTTAGTCACCATACAGTACATCATTAGTAAAAGACACATTTAATGAAAAGATGTTTCAACTGGCATAAGTGGGCAGGTTGGCCACTTAAGACAGGCAACTATAAGAAACCATTGTCTTGTTTTTTTTTTTTCATATTAAGACCTTGCCTTACCCCTCAGACTCAATGATGGTACTGCTTTTCTGGCTCTGACTTCCAGCATTCCTCATTGATCATAGTTTAAACTCTTCTTCACTGCTTTGCTTTAGGCTGCTCTGGGTAAACACCTCATTGAATCCAGACAAGTGTCAGCGCTCTACAACCTAAACACACTGGCTTCTTTGGTCATGAGCTCTGCTGGATTCACTCCAAATCCATAGTAGTACTTGTGGATGTATGGCCTTTGTAGACATGTATCTTAGGTGACAGGTAAGCTTGAGTTATTCCTGACTATGCTACTGAGGTTTCTTAGAGTAATGAGGTAGACACCCTCTCCATAGTTCCTAATTAATCAGGGATATCTGAGGTCTAATGTGGGAGCAGTTGAAACTAGCTCATAAACAAGAAATTAAAATAAGATATGATGCTAGAAGAATATCCATGAAAGAAAATTGGGGGAAAGAGTGTTTAAGGAGGAATGGAGCAAATTGTTATAGATTTTTTTAAGTTTTTATTTGAATTTCAGTAAATTAACCTACAATGTAATATTAGGTTAGGTGTATAATATAGTGATTCAGCACTTCCATACATTACCCAGCTCTCCTCACAACAAGTGACCTCCTTAATGTCCATCATCTATTTAGCTCCTCCTCCACCCACCTCCTCTTTGGTAACCATCAATTTGTTCTCTGTAGTTAAGAGTATGCTTCTTGATTTACCTTTCTCTCTCTTTCCCTTTGCTCATTTGTTTTGTTTCTTAAATTCCACATATCAGTGAAATCATATGGTATATTTCTTTCTCTGACTGACTTATTTCACTTACATAATAATACTCTCTAACTCTACCCATGTCATTGTAAATGGTAAGATTTCATTCTTTCTATGGTTGAGTAATATCCATTATATATATACCACTTCATCTTTATTCATTTATCTGTTAATAGACTCTTGGGCTGTTTCCATAATTTGGCTATTGTAGGTAAAGCTGCTATAAATATTGGGGTGCATATATCCCTTTGAATTGGTATTTTTGTATTCTTTGGGTAAATACCCAGTTGTGTGATTGCTGGACAATTCTATTTTTAAGTTTTTGAGGAACCTCCATACTGTTTTCCACAGTGGCTGCATAAGTTCACATTCCGACCAACAGTGCCAGATGGTTCTCCTTTCTTCACATACTTACCAACACCTGTTGTTCTTGTGTTTTTGAATTTAGCTATTCTGACAGGTATGAGGTGGTATCTCATTGTAGTTTGTTTTCTTATTCTTTTTTAAATTAAGTTGATTTATTTATTTTCAGAAAAACAGTATTCATTATTTTTTTCACCACACCCAGTGCTCCATGCAATCCATGCCCTCTATAATACCCACCACCTGGTACCCCAACCTCCCACCACCCCTGCCACTTCAAACCCCTCATATTGTTTTTTAGAGTCCATAGTCTCTCGTGATTCACCTCCCCTTCCAATTTACCCCAACTCCCTTCTCCTCTCTAACACCCCTTGTCCTCCATGATATTTGTTATGCTCCACAAATAAGTGAAACCATATGATAATTGACTCTCTCTGCTTGACTTATTTCACTCAACATAATCTCTTCCAGTCCCGTCCATGTTGCTACAAAAGTTGGGTATTCATCCTTTCTGATGGAGGCATAATACTCCATAGTGTATATGGACCACATCTTCCTCATCCATTCGTCCGTTGAAGGGCATCTTGATTCTTTCTCATTGTAGTTTTGATTTGCATTTCCCTGAGGATAAGTGATGTTGAACATCTTTTCATGTGTCTGTTTGCTATCTGTCTGGTTTCTTTGGGAAAATGTCTATTCATGTTTTTTACCCATTTTGAATTGGGTTATTTGTCTTTTTGGAGTGTTAAGTTTTAAAATTCTTTATATATTTTGCATACTAACCCATTATCAGATATGTCATTTGCAAATATCTTCTCTCCTTCTGTAGGCTGCCTTTCAGTTTTGTTGATTGTTTCCTTTACTCTGCAGAAGCTTTCATCTTTGATGTAGTCCTAATACTTTATTTTTGTTTTTGTTTCCCTTGCCTCAGGAGACAGATCTAGAAAAAGGTTGCTATGGCCAATGTCAAAGAGGTTATTGCCTACGTTCTCTCCTAAGATTTTTATGGTTCCAGGTCTCACACTTAGCTCTTTAATCAATTTTGAATTTATTTTTGTGTATTCTATAAGAAAGTGGTCTAGTTTCATTGTTTTGCATGTTGCTTTCCAGTTTTCCCGGCACCATTTGTTGAAAAGACTGTCTTTTTCTCACTGGATATTCTTTCCGTGTAGGTTTTACATTAATACATGAATAATGTAGTGGATTCTGTGTGTGCTGTCCCTATACCCTATTTCCCATCTCAGGACCAAGGTGCTTATTACCCTAGCTGCCAGTAGTCTTGCATGTTGACAGCTCAAATCTGAATTCCTCCCCACAAATTGCTTTCAAACAAATGGAGCAACTGGTTCTAATATTATGACTTCCTCTCTAGGGGTAGTCTGCATCCACTGACTGGTTGGGGTAGGAGTTTATAGGCCCAGCCCCCTTGTCTTGATGTATGCCAACTTTCCAAGTCCATCTCTGCTGAGCTTTTCTCTCTTCTCAACCTATTTTCCTCACTCCTTTGCAAGTGTTGTCAACCACACTCCCCAATAAAGGTCCTATGTGCAAATCAATTTTTCAGAATCTGCACTCTGGGGAACCCATCTTGTGGGAGTTAGTTCCAGATGTTGTCCTGGGAAGCAGCACTAAGGTAGGGTTTTCAGTCAGACATTTGCTGGCTCTCAGACAAATAAGAACCCATCACTGATGGTAGGTGGAGCACTGATAGCCTCTGTCATGCATTTGTTAAAACTTTTAGTGGTGGTGAACTGGGATGGGATATTAATGCAAGGCACCTACCAGTAGGTAAAATACCTTCAATATTTGAGAGATATGGAAGAAATAATAAATATGAAGACTGACATTAAATGGCTATTATTGGAGTTATTGATGTTTGGAGAAAGATGCCCAAAAGCTGAGAATGATTAAGCACTAAGTAAAGGCTGTGGCGCCTGGGTGGTGCAGTCAATTAAACTTCTGACTTCTTGCTTTTGGTTTAGGTTGGGGTCTTGGGGTTGTGACATGGAGCCCAGTGTGGGACTCTGTGCTTAGGGTGGAGTCTGCTTGAGATTCTGTCTCTCTCTGCCCTCCCCCCAAATAATAATAATAGAAAAAATTCTCTACGGGCTAAGTGTGCAAGCCAGAGATCTGCCTTAGCAGCCTCCTCTCATTAGATCCTCATCGTCATTTCTTTCAGCCCGAGGAGAGACAAAAACTGAAGATTAACCCCAGTATTGAATTAAAAAGCAACAGAGCAGAGAATGTTGAATTCTCAGCCCTGGCAAGTTTGCTCTGCCATTCTCAGGGCCCTGGCTCAGAAAAAAACACAAAGGAGGATATTGGGGCCAATATACACAAAAACTTTCAATCTAAAGACTCCTCTGCACATTCTGAGTCTGGAAAAGTGACCCAGTCCTCCATGTTAAGGATTGATGTTTGTGGATAATCACATAAGGGCAAACCATTCCCACTCCCCCTGCTCCTAGAATCTACACTCACCTCCTCTTTTTACCACCAGACCAGCAACTAGCATTAAATTCACTACCTAACCCAGCCAGGGAATTGCTAGTCTTGCTAGGATAAAGGAGGAATTATATCACAAAACAGTTAGAGTGCCCAGTCTATATTTATTGATAGTAGCTAAGAGAGTGTGTATGGAGTTGGATTCTGATGGTGATGGATAAGATGTAGATGGAACATAAATTTGGAGAAGGGATATTTTCAAAATATGGGAGTACTCCAATGATACAGTATTTAATATCTTGGTAAAGATACCAAAGACCAGTGCTAAAGTGCCAATAGGTTAGCTGTTAGTAACTTGAATAAAGCTGTGTAAAGTAAAAAGGCCTGAGCTGCTGTGGCAGATGGTGAAAAAAGGAATCAAGGCTTAAAGAAATGAACATGCTAGAGTACATTGTATGTTTAGAGTATAAATGTTATGTAGGCTGGAAAACTTATCACATAATTATGTTCTTTAGGAGAGCCCTAAGAACACTCCATTAATCAAAGCAGAAGGAGTTGCACCAACAGTCACTATGAAAAACAGTACGGATGTTCTTTAAAAAATTAAAAAAAGAATCACCATATGATCCAGTAATTCCACTACTGGGTATTTATCCAAAGAAAACAAAAACACTAATTTGAAAAGATATATGCATCCCTATGTTTGCTGCAGCATTATTTACAACAGCCAGACTATGGAAGCAAACCAAGTGTCCATCCATAGGTAAATGAATGAAGAAGAAGTGATACACACACACACACACACACACACACACACACACACACACACACGAATATTGCTCAGCCATAGAATGAATAACATTTTGACCTTTGCAACATCATGGATGGATCCAGAGGGTATAAGTTAAATGAAATAAGTCACTCAGAGAAAGAAAAATACTATATGATTTCACTCATACATGGAATTTAAGAAACAAAACAAATGAGCAAATGGAAAAGGAGAGAGAGAAATCAAGAAACAGATTCTTAGCTATAGAGAGCACACTGATGCTTACCAGAGTGGAGGTGATTGGGGGGATGGGTGAAATAGGTGATGGGCATTAAGGAGTGAGCTTGTCATGATGAGCACCGGGCAATGTATGGAGTTATTGAATCATTGTACTGTACACCTGAAACTAATATAACACTGTATGTTAATTATACCATAATTTTAAAAATTAATTAAATAATAAAGAAAAGAATGTAGGGGTGCCTGGGTCAGTTAAGCTTCTTTCTTTGGCTTATGTCATATTCCCAGGGTCTTGGGATGGAGCCCCACATCAGGCTCCCTGCTCAGTGGAGAGCCCGTTTCTCCCTCTCCCTCTGCTTCTCCCCCTGCTAGTGTTCTATGTCTCTCTTATTCTCTCTCTCTCTCTCTCTCAAATAAATAAATTAAATAAATAAATAAATAAATTAAAAAAATTTTTTTAAAAAAGGAATGTGTGTTTTGTAATCATTGTATGTGGTGTCCTATAAATATCAAAGCTACTTCATTGACAAGGTTGATAAAATTTTCTATATCTTAATGAATTCATGCATTCTTTTTCTGTCAATACTGAGATGAGTGTTTACATCTCCAAATACATTTGGGCATTTGATTTTATCTCCTTTCAGCTTTGCCAGTTTTCACTAAATATATTTTGAAGCTCTGTTTTCTGGGTGTAGCATTTCTAGATCTCCTTGATTATTCCTTTATCATTATGAAATCCCTTTTTTATCTAGAGTAATAATTCTTGTCTTGAACTCTATTTTGTCTGATATTAATACAGGTGCTTCAGCTTTTTTGAAAAGACAGGGGTATGAAATTTTTTCCATCCTTGACTTTTTTTTATTATTGAGGTATGAATGACATACCTTATATTAGCCTTAGGTGTGCAACATAATGATTAGATATTTGTATATACAGCAAAATTATAATCACAGTAAGTCTAGTCAAATATATTACCATATGTATATGCAAAATTCTTGTCATTATAAGTACTTTTAAGATTAACTCTTTTAGCAAATATGCAGTACAGTATTAACTATAGTAACCATGCTATATATTACATCCTTGAATAACCTGTGTCTTTATATCTAGTGTGTTTCTTATAGATTGCATATAGCTGTCTTTTCAAATCCAATCTTAAAATATCACCTGTATTTTTTTTAAATTTAATTTAATTTAATTTTTATGTGTGTGTATGTTCTAAAATTCATTGTATGCACCTCACCCACTGCTCCATGCAATATGTTCCCTCCTTAATACCCACCACCAGGCTATTCCAACCCCCTCCCCAAAACCCTCAGTTTGTTTCTTAGAGTCCATAGTCTCTCATGGTTTGTCTTCCCCTCTGACTTCCCCCAACTCACTTCTCCCCATCTCCCAATGTCCTCTGTGTTATTCCTTATGCTCCACAAGTAAGTGAAACCATATGATAATTGACTCTCTCTGCTTGATTCACTCAGCATAATCTCCTCCAGTCCCGTACATGTCTTGCTGTTTCCTTTCTAATTGTTTTGCATGTTCTTTGTTCATTCTCCTTTCCTTAATTTTTCTTGATTCTTTTTTACTGTTCCATTTTATCTCCAATTGGCTTATTACCTATAATTCTTTTTTACACATTTTTTAAAACTTTTTATTAGTATCTCTGGGATTTAAATATGCATCTTTAACTTATCATAACCTACTTTCAAATACTATAATACGATGCCACTTCATGTATAAATAAAAAACTTAAAAGAGTATAACATGAACTCTTCCTTCACATCTTCTGTGTTATTTTACATTTTATAGTTACACATGTTATAAATTCAACAATAAATTGTCTTTAGTTTTGATATAAACAGCCAATGAAATTTAAAAAAATTCACTTAAAAAATAGTTACTCATATAGAGATGACCCCTAATTTCTGATGGTATGACTTAGGATTTTTTTACTTCACCATAATGTGAAAGTGTTATGCATTAAGTAGAATCTGTACTTCAAATTTTGAATTTTGATCTTTGCTTGGACTAGTGATATGTTGTACAATACTGTCTTGTAATGCTAGGCAGAAGCAGCTAGCCGCAGCTCCAAGTCAGCCATATGATCACAAAGGTAAACAACAAATATACAATCATTCTGCACCCATACAACCATTCTGTTTTTTCACTTTCAGTACAGTATTTAATAAATTACATGAGCTATAAAGTAGGCTTTATGTTAGATGATTTTTGCCCAACTGTAGGCTAATGTAAATGTTCTGAGCACATTACAGGTAGGCTAAAATGAGCTATGATATTCTGTAGGTTAGGTGTATTAAATGCAGTTCTGACTTACAATATTTTCAACTTATGATAGATTTATCAAGATATAACCCTATCAAAAGTTGGAGAAAATCTGTACACTATTTCTGATGCTGTTCATTCCCCTTTGTATATATCTAAGATTTTAATCTGCTATCACTTCCTTTAGACTAAAGACCTTCCTTTTATCATTCTTATAGCTCAAGTCTTATGGTATCAAAATGATTCAGCTTTTGTTCACCTGAAAATCTATTTCTTTTTGCCTTCACTTAAAAAAAATCAATTGTATTACTCACCACCAGGCTCACCCATCCCCCCACCACTTTCCCCTCTAAAACCCTCAGTTTGTTTCTCGGAGTCCACAGTCTCTCATGGTTCATCTCCCTCTCTGATTCTCCCCTTTCACTTTTGATGTCCTTCTCCTAATGTCCTCCATGTTATTCCTTATGCTCCACAAGTAAGTGAAACCATATGATAATTGACTTTCTCTGCTTGACTTATTTCAGTCAACGTAATTTCCTCCAGTTCCATCTATGTTGATGCAAAAGTTGGGTATTTATCCTTTCTGATGGCTGAGTAATATTCTATTGCATATATGGACCACATGTTCTTTTTCATCCGTTGAAGGGTATCTCAGCTCTTTCCACAGTTTGACTACTGTGGACATTACTACTATGAGCATTGGGGTACAGATGGCCCTTCATTCCACTACATCTGTATCTTTGGGGTAAATACCTAGGAGTGCAATTGCTGGGTCATAGGGTAGCTCTATTTTTGATTTTTTGAGGAACTCCACACTGTTTTGCAAAGTGGATGCACCAACTTGCATTCCGCCAACAGTGTAAGAGGGCTCCCCTTTCTCCACATCCTATCCAACATTTGTTGTTTCTTTTCTTGTTACTTTTTGCCATTCTAACTAGTGTAAGGTGGCATCTCAGTGTGGTCTTTTTTTTTAAGGCTTTTAATAAAATTTTTTATTTTTTATAAACATATATTTTTATCCCCAGGGGTACAGGTCTGTGAATCACCAGGTTTACACACTTCACAGCACTCACCAAAGCACATATCCTCCCCAATGTCCATAATCCCACCCCCTTCTCCCAAACCCCCTCCCCCCAGCAACCCTCAGTTTGTTTTGTGAGATTAAGAGTCACTTATGGTTTGTCTCCCTCCCAATCCCATCTTGTTTCATTTATTCTTCTCGTACCCACTTAAGCCCCCATGTTGCATCACCACTTCCTCATCTCAGGGAGATCATATGATAGTTGTCTTTCTCTGCTTGACTTATTTCACTAAGCATGATACGCTCTAGTTCCATCCATGTTGTCGCAAATGGCAAGATTTCATTTCTTTTGATGGCTGCATAGTATTCCATTGTGTATATATACCACATCTTCTTGATCCATTCATCTGTTGATGGACATCTAGGTTCTTTCCATAGTTTGGCTTTTGTGGACATTGCTGCTATAAACATTCGGGTGCACGCTTGATTTGAATTTCCCTCATGGCTAATGATGATGAACATTTTTCATGTGTCTGCTACCCATTCATATGTCTTCATTGGAAAAGGTGTCTGTTCATTCATGTCTTCTGCCTATTTTTTGACTTGGTTATTTGTTTATACCAATGATGTATTATATGATGACTAACGTAGCAGAATAAAGAAATATAGGAAAAAAATTAATTGTATTGACATATAATTTACATATCATAAAATACATTCATTTACGGAGTTCAGAGAGTTTTGATGAATGTATATGCCTATGTTACCAACACTGCAATCAATATATAGTAAATTTCCATAACCCCAAAATTGCCTTTGTGCCCATTGCAATCAATAATACCTCCCAACCCCAGGAATGCATATCCATTGATCTACTTTCTGTCACCATAGATTGTCCTTATTTTTTAGATACATAAGTGAAGTCATTGAATATGTGTATTTTTCTTTTCACTAGCTTCCTCTACTTAGCATGTTTTTGGATCTACACACATTGTCAAGTATATCAATATTTGTGGTGGATAGAATTCAAATATGGACCTCAAGATTCCTGACCCCTAATGTATATACAGCTTTTTTTATGTTATGCAATTAAGCCCTCTTCTAGGTGGTATTCTCAAGGGATTTTGCAGATGTAATTAAAGTCACAAGTCAGTTAACTTTAAGACAGGAAGATTATACTAGATGAGCTTGTATTTTACTTAAATTCCACTTTGATTCCAATTGACCATTGTTAATATATTAAAATACCATTGATTTTTGTATATTTAACTTGTATTTTCTGTCCTTACTAAATTCACTTGTTAATTCCAATAATTTTTTTTAGATCCTGTAGGATTTTCTATATCCACAGTTATTGTGTTTTCAAATAAAGACATTTACTTCTACTTTTCCAATCACAATGACTTATACTTCTTTTTCTTATCTTATTACACTGTTTCGACTGTCCTGTTGAATGCTGAAAGAAAACAGTGAGATTGAACATCTTTAGCTTTCCTGATTAGGTGGACAGCATAAAGACTTTTATCATTAAATATGATGTTAGCAGTACATATTTTATAGGTATTCTTTATAAAGTTGAAGAAGCCTCCTTATAGTCCTAGTACACTGAGAGTTTTTAATCAGGAATAAGTGTTGAATTTTGTTAAATGACTTTTTTTTTTTAATCTTTAGAGATGGCACTTTTTTCTCTGCCAATGTGGTTGTCATAATTTGAGGAGCTATTATAAGAATGTTAAAGACTCCATAGCTTATAAACAACAGAAATTTATTTCTTATAGTTCTGGAGGCTGGGAAGTTCAAGATCAATGTGCTGGTAGATTCTGTGTCTGGTGGGGACCCACTTTCAGGTTCATAGATGACTGTATTTTTGCCTTATTCTCACATGGCAGAAGGGGAAAGAGAGCTATCTGGGGTCCATTTTACAAGGTCAGTAATTTCATTCCTGAGAGCTCCACCCCCATGACTTAAATCACCTCTCAGAGGCCTCACTTCCTAATACCATCACAATGAGGATTAGTTTTCAACAAATTAATTTTTGGGAAGCATAGACATTCAGTCTACAGCAATGATGAATTGCACAGATTGATTTTTTTGTTGAGATATAATTCACACACCACAAATTAGCCATTTTAAAGTGTACAGTTCAGGGGCATCTGGGTGGCTCAGTGGGTTAAGGCCTCTGCCTTCAGCTCAGGTCATGATTCCAGGGTCCTGGGATCGAGCCCCACATCGGGCTATCTGCTCAGCAGGGAGCCTGCTTCCCTTCCTCTCTCTTTGCCCACTTGTGATCTCTGTCAGTCAAATAAATAAATAAAATCTTAAAAAAATAAAGTGTACAATTCAGTGCCTTTAGTATATTCACAATGTTGTGCAACTATTGCAACTAATAATTAAACATTTCATCATCCCCAAAAGAAATTCCATTCCCATTAGCAGTCACTCCCCTTCCCCCCAGCCCCCACTCCCTGGAAACCACTAGTTTACTTCCTGTCTCCATGGATTTGCCTATTCAGAACATATAATATAAAAGGAATCATATAATATGTGGTATTTTAAGTATGTGATTTCAATTTACATTTTTTGGTATTTTTTGTGTATTTATTTTATTTTTTTAACATCTTAATTTTATTTTTTTCAGTTTTCCAATATCTTTAAATTATTTTTGACATATAAAAAGATGCACACAATTAATATATATTCCTTCAAGAGTTTAGAGGTAGGGGCGCCTGGGTGGCTCTGTGGGTAAAGGCCTCTGCCTTTGGCTCAGGTCATGATCTCAGGGTCTTGGGATTGAGCCTCAAGTCGGGCTCTCTGCTTGGCGGGGAGCCTGCTTCCCTTCCTCTCTCTCTGCCTGCCTCTCCTTCTACTTGTGATCTTTGTCTGTCAAATAAATAAATAAATCTTTAAAAAAAGAGTTTAGAGGTAATTTTACTATGAAACAATCACAACAATCTATCTAGCTCAACCTTAACCATTTATCTATTGATGGACAATTACATTGTTTCCATATCTTGGCTCTTGTCAGCAATGCTGCAATGAACATGGGAGTGCAAAATACTCTTTGAGATACAGATTTAACTGTCTTTGTACAAATACTCAGAAGAGGGATTGCAGGATTGTATGGTAGTTCTATTTTTAATTTTTTGAGGAATCTCTATACTGTTTTTGATAACAGCTGTAGCAGTTTACATTTCCAACAACAGTATACAAGGTTCTCCTTTTCTCCATGTCCTTGCCAATACTTGTTATCTTGTGACTTTTTGGTAAGAGCCACCCCAACAGGTATAAGGTGATATCTCATTATGGTTTTGATTTACATGTCCCTGATGATGAATGATGTTGAGCATCTTTTCATAAAGCTCTTGGCCATTTGTATGTCATTTTGAGAAAAAGTGTCTTTTCAGGTCTTTTCCGCATTTTTTTTTGATGGGGGAGATTATTCCTCTTGCATATTTTTCTTGCATATGGTGGGTTAACCATTACAACTATTACATTAGTATTTAATAACATACATATTCTGGTTACAAGTGTGAAAAAATATAAGCAAAACAGTCTGCTAGGCAGTCAGCTCAGTATATCATTATAGTACAGACTTTATTATGGATTATTTTGAGTGAAAATGGATACTTCCAAAATTCTCAGTTAACATTGGCTTTCTTATTAGAGTACAATTAACTTATTTTCCCTCCAGCTTCATTGAGATATAACTGACATATAACATTGTGTATGTTTAGGGTGTACAATGTGATGATTTGATACGTGTATGTGTTGCAAAATTGTTACCACAGTAAGGTTAGTTAACACATCCTTCACCTCACCTCGTATAGTCAGTCACCTTTTCCCATATACGGTAAAAACGTTTAATATTTACTCTCTTAGCGACTTTCATGTGTACAGTATAGTATTGTTAACTATTGTCACTATGCTGTATATTACACCCCCAGAATTTACTCATCTTATAATTGGAAGTTTGTACGCTTCAACCACATCACCCATTTTCTCCACCCCCATGCCCTAGCAATCCCCCATCTACTCTCTGATTCTATGAGTTCGATCTTTTAGCTTCCATATATAAGATCATAACCTTATCTGTCTTTCTACATCTGACTTATTTTGCTTAGAATAATGGCCTCAAGTCTATCCATGTTGCCACAAATGTCAGGATTTCATTTTTTTAATGGTCGAATATTTTACACACACACACACACACACACACACACACACATGCATATGTGTGTAAACACATTTTCTTTATCTATTCATCTGTCAGTGGACACATAGGTTGTTTCCATGTCTTGGATATTGTAAATAATGCTGCAGTGAACATGGAGGTGCAGATACCTCCTTGAGATAGTGATTTCATTTCCTTTGGATATATATTTAGAAGTGGAGTTGTTGGATCATATGGTAATTCTATTGTTAATTTCTTGAGGGACCTCCATAATGTTTTCCATAGTGGCTATACCAGTTTACATTCCCACTAACAGTGTCCAAAGTTTCCTTTTTCTCCATATGTTCATTAACATTTGTTATTTCTTTTTGATTTTATCTATTTGGAGAGTTATAAGATGGTGTCTCATTGTGGCTTTGACTTGCATTTTTAAAAATTGGGTTATATGTGGGCTTTCTATTGTTACTGAGTTGTAAGAGTTACTTATATATTCTATTAACGCTAATCAAATATATAGTTTGCAAATACTTTCTCCCATTCTGTAGGTTGCCTTTCATTTTGTTAATTGTTTTCTTTGCCATGCAGAAACTTTAAGTGGGTGTAGTCCCATTTTATTTACTTTTGCTTTTGTTGTCTGTGCTTTTGGTTTCAGCTAGAAAATTGAGGGAGCGCCTGGGTGGCTCAGTAGCTTGAGCTTCAGATCAGGTCACGATCTCAGGGTTCTTGGATTGAGTCCCGCATGGGGAATCTACTTCTCCCTCTCCCTCTGCTCCTCCACATTGCTTGTGCTCTCTCTCTCTCTCTCTCAAATAAATAAATAAATAAATAATCTTTAAAAAAAAATTGAGTAAATTTCTTTAGAGTCATAACAAGTATTTATCACAAGTTCAGAAGAATGAGTTAGCTTTTGTATAATCTGTGTGTCTTTGACTGAGATTCACTTTTTTCCCTTTGGATTTCTAACTGCTCCAATACTATTTATTTTTTAAAATGCTATCTTTCTTCCAATGAATTGCTTTCACACCTTTGCCAAAATTATTTGGGCATATTTGTGTATATCTATTTCTGGGTTCTCTATTTTGCTTCATTGATCTATGTGTCTATCACTCTGCTAATATCATCACACAGTCCTCATTACTGTAGTTTTAGAATAAATCTTGAAATTGGATAGATTGATTGCTCCCACTTTGTACTTTTTTAAAGCTGTTCTTAAGCTATTCTATTTCCTTTGACTTCTCATACAAATTTTATAATAATTCCTACCAAAAATCTAGGCAAGAATTTTTGTAGGCATATTGTTTATATCTCTCTATATAGTAGATATACTGTAAAAAGATTTGTGTTTTTGGTAAGAATTGTGTTATATACAGATAGCAATTTGGGGAAGACTGACACCTTTATTCTTTTGAATCTTTCAATTTATAAACGTGCTATATTTTCCCATGTATTTTTATTTTATTTTTATTTTTTAAAAGATTGGATGTTTCTTTTTTTGTTGTTTAAAGATTTTATGTATTTATTTGACAAACAGCGATCTCAAGTAGGCAGAGAAGCAGACAGAGGGAGAGGAGGAAGCAGGCTCCCTGCTGAGCAGAGAGCCCGATGTGGGGCTCGATTCCAGGACCCTGGGATCATGACCTGAGCTGAAGGCAGAGACTTTAACCCACTGAGCCACCCAGGCACCCCTCCCATGTATTTTTAAATTTTTAAATTGTTTTTTTTTTCCCTTTCTTGAGTAGTTTCTAGCATACAATTTCTTTACATGTTGTTTGGTTTACATCTAAGTCTTTCACTTTTTTTTTATAATGGTAAATGATACTATATTTTTAAATTTAAATTTTGATATCTACTTGTTCACTAGCTATTTGATAGCAAGTCAATCATGAAAGGAAGATTGTTTTGTCCTTACTGGAATAGATATTCTGGCTAGAGTTTGCCTTCTCTGTATGCCATGATTCTGCCAAATCTACCATTCATGCACCCACAGAATTCCTCATGTACCTTAATGCTATCCCATACATAATTGCTTCTGATCAAGGAATTCACTTTCCAGCAAAAGAAATGTGTCAATGGCTCCTGCTCACGGATTTCACTAGCCTTAATATGTTCTTCACCATCTTGAAACAGCTGGCTTGATAGAATGATCAAATGGCCCTTTGAAGCCTCAATGCAGTACCAACTAGGTGGCAATACCTTGAAGAACTGGGGCAAAGTTTTCCAGTAAACTGAATATACTCTGAATCAATGTCCAATATATAGTGCTATTTCATTGATAGTTATGATTCACGGGTCCAGGAATCAAAAGGTGGAAATAAGAGTTGCACCATTCATTTTACACTTAGTGACCCACGAGCAAAACTTTTTCTTCCTGTTCCTGTGTGCCAAGCCAGGAAGGAAAGCTACGGCATTTATCAACCTAAGCTGCTGTGTTCTTCCTAGCCTACTAGACTGTGATAGACCCATCCAAATTCCAGGACGGGCAGGCCAGAAGTCAGTCCTCTGGGGAGATCTCTCAGGAAAGTTGGGGGTGCTGGGTGTGAAAACCATCTTTTCCCTTCCCCCAGAAAAGCCAGGAACCTGAGGATCTCTTTTTGATAATACGGCATTGCACTAGGAATAAGGACTTGGACAAGGTGTCTGGAATCCCCCCTTCCCCCGGCTTCAAAGAGTCTAGTTTCACAGTAAGAGTACAGGAAATAAATCAATTTATCCATGAATTGTTGCTAAATTGGTATGTTTGTCAGGGGAAGGATGGTACAGAACTTCCTACTCTGCCATCTTGCTGATGTCACTCTCAAGGCTTTTTTAAAGCTTTGTTAGGATGGATCAAATATAAGCCTTACTCTAGCTTTATTTTAACCTTACTACTAGAGTAATATAGGCTGAAAATACTCCCTTTTCCAAAGAGAGATTCACTTCTAAATCCCCAGAATCCGTCAATATTACCTTTTGTGGTAAAAGGGTGAATATTACTATATATGTAAAATATGTGATTGAGTTTGGGATCTTGAAAGAAGGAGCTTATCTGGACTTATCTGGAAAGTTTCCAAATGAAATCATATGTAGCTTTTTAAGAGAGAGACAGAAGGACATGGGCGGTTCAGGGGGTTTAGGAAAAGAATAAATGAAACAAGATGGGATCGGGAGGGAGGCAAACCACTTAATCTCTTAATCTCTTAATCTCACAATACAAACTGAGGGTTGCTGGGGGGAGGGGGGAGGGAGAGGGTGGTTGGGTTAAGGACACTGGGGAGAGTATGCACTATGGTGAACCTGGAGATTCACAGACCTGTACCCCTGGGGCTAATAATACATATATGTTAATTTAAAAAAGAGAGAGAGAGACAGAAGGAGTTTAAACATACATGCATACACACACACACACACACACACACACACACACACACACAGATGATGTGAAGATGCAGGCTGAGATTGGAGTGATGCAGCCACAAGCTAAGGAAAGCCAAGCCATCCATTAGTCACCAGAAGCTAGAAAAGGCAAGGGACATATTCTGTAGAACCTGTGGGGGGAGTGCAGCCCTGATGGCACATTGATTTTGTGCTACTGACCTCCAGAACTGTGAAAGAATAGATGTCTATTGTTTTAAGCCATCAAGTTTGTGGTAATTTGTTACAATAGCCATAGGGAACTAATTCTTCTGAAATCTGAGTGCTCCAGGTTTCAGTAAAATTTATCCATTTTAGCTGGATGGAAGTCAAATGTGTCCCATCTCTGTGTGTAAGCACTAGAAATTATTCTACTGAAATCTTTGTTATTAACTGTTATTTGCCCAATCTTTTGGCATTTCATCCTATGCATGCACATCTTGGCATTCAATGCATAGTCCCAGGGGATCCTTGGCAGATTTCTGGTTTCTTGGCAGAAATCTTGGCAGATTTCTGATTTCTCTGCTCCCATACTCTGCTTTGAAAATTCGAGCTGCCTTAACTTTTTAAAAAATATTTTTTAAAATTTTTATAAACATATAATGTATTTTTAGCCCCAGGGGTACAGGTCTGTGAATCGTCAGGTTTACACACTTCACAGCACTCACCATAGCACATACCCTCCCCAATGTCCATAACCCCACCACCCTCTCCCTACCCACCTCCCTCTGGCAACCCTCAGTTTGTTTTGTGAGATTAAGAGTCTCTTATGGTTTGTCTCCCTCCCAATCCCATCTTGTTTCATTTATTCTTTTCCTACCCCCTAAACCCCCCACATTGCCTCTCCACTTTCTCATATCAGGAAGATCATATGATAGTTGTCTTTCTCCGACTGACTATTTCGCTAAGCAGGGACGCCTGGGTGGCTCAGTTGGTTGGACTATTTCGCTAAGCATGATACCCTCTAGTTCCAAGAGGATATCATGCTTAGCAAAATAAGTCAGTCGGAGAAAGACAACTATCATATGATCTCCCTGATATGAGGAAGTGGAGATGCAACATGGGGGGTTAAGGGGGTAGGAGAAGAATGAATGAAACAAGAGGGGATTGGGAGGGAGACAAACCATAAGTGACTCTTAATCTCACAAAACAAACTGAGGGTTGCTGGGAGGAGGGGGTTTGGGAGAGGGGTGGGGTATGGACATGGGGAGGGTATGTGCTATGGTGAGTGCTGTGAAGTGTGTAAACCTGGCCATTCACAGACCTGTACCTGTGGGGATAAAAATATATTATATGTTTATAAAAAATTTAAAAAAATTAAAAAAGAACTAATACAACATCCAAAAAAAAAAAAAAAACCCTCTAGTTCCATCCATGTTGTCACAAATGGCAAGATTTCATTTCTTTTGATGGCTGCATAGTATTCCGTTGTGTATATATACACCACATCTTCTTTATCCATTCATCTGTTAATGGACATCTAGGTTCTTTCCATAGGTTGGCTATTGTGGACATTGCTGCTATAAACATTTGGGTGCCTGTCCCCTTCAGATCACTGCATTTGTATCTTTAGGATAAATACCCAGTAGTGCAATTGCTGGGTCGTAGGGTAGTTCTATTTTCAACATTTTGAGGAACCTCCATGCTGTTTTCCAGAGTGGTTGCATCAGCTTGCATTCCCGCCAACAGTGTAGGAGGGTTCCCCTTTCTCCACATCCTCCCCAGCATCTGTCATTTCCTGACTTGTTAATTTTAGCTATTCTGACTGGCATGAGGTGATACCTCATTGTGGTTTTGATTTGTATTTCCCTGATGCCGAGTGATGTGGAGCACTTTTTCATGTGTCTGTTGGCCATCTGGATGTCTTCTTTGCAGAAATGTCTGTTCATGTCTTCTGCCCATTTCTTGATTGGATTATTTGTTCTTTGGGTGTTGAGTTTGTTAAGCTCTTTATAGATTTTGGACACTAGCCCTTTATCTGATATGTCGTTTGCAAATATCTTCTCCCATTCTGTCAGGTGTCTTTTGGTTTTGTTAACTGTTTCCTTTGCTGTGCAAAAGCTTTTGATCTTAATGAAGTCCCAATAGTTCATTTTTGCCTTTGCTTCCCTTGCCTTTGGCAATGTTCCTGTGAAGAAGTTGCTGCCGCTGAGGTCAAAGAGGTTGCTGCCTGTATTCTCCTCAAGGATTTTGATGGATTCCTTTCTCACATTGATGTCCTTCATCCATTTTGAATCTATTTTCGTGTGTGGTGTAAGGAAATGGTCCAGTTTCATTTTTCTGTATGTGGTTGTCCAATTTTCCCAGCACCATTTGTTGAAGAGACTGTCTTTTTTCCATTGGACATTCTTTCCTGCTTTGTCAAAGATTAGTTGACCATAGAGTTGGGGGTCTATTTCTGGGCTCTCTATTCTGTTCCATTGATCTATGTGTCTGTTTTTGTGCCAGTACCGTACTGTCTTGATGATGACAGCTTTTTAATAGAGTTTGAAGTCTGGAATTGTGATGCCACCAACTTTGCTTTCTTTTTCAATATTCCTTCAGCTATTTGAGGTCTTTTCTGGTTCCATTTAAATTTTAGGATTATTTGTTCCATTTCTTTGAAAAAAATGGATGGGATTTTGATAAGAATTGCCTTAAATGTGTAGGTTGCTTTAGGTAGCATAGACATTTTCACAATATTTGTTCTTCCAATCCATGAGCATGGAACATTTTTCCATTTCTTTATGTCTTCCTCAATTTCTTTCATGACTATAGTTTTCTGAGTATAGATTCTTTGCCTCTTTGGTTAGGTTTATTCCTAGGTATCTTGTGGTTTTGGGTGCAATTGTAAATAGGATTGACTCCTTAATTTCTCTTTCTTCTGTCTCGTTGGTGTAAAGAAATGCAACTGATTTCTGTGCATTAATTTTATATACTGACACTTTACTGAATTCCTGTACAAGTTCTAGCAGATTTGGAGTGGAGTCTTTTGGGTTTTCCACATATAGTATCATATCATCTGCGAAGAGTGATAGTTTGACTTCTTCTTTGTCGATTTGGACGCCTTTAATTTCTTTTTGTTGTCTGATTGCTGAGGCTAGGACTTCTAGTACTATGTTGAATAGCAGTGGTGATAATGGACATCCCTGCCATGTTCCTGACCTTAGCGGAAAAGCTCTCAGTTTTTCTCCTTTGAGAATGATATTTGCGGTGGGTTTCTCATAGATGGCCTTGATAATATTGAGGTATGTGCCCTCTCTCCCTACACTTTGAAGAGTTTTAATCAGGAAGGGTTGCTGTACTATGTCAAATGCTTTTTCAGCATCTATTGAGAGAATCATATGGTTCTTGTTCTTTCTTTTATTAATGTAGTATATCACATTGATTGATTTGCAAATGTTGAACCAACCTTGCAGCCCTGGAATAAATCCCACTTGGTCGTGGTGAATAATCTTTTTAATGTACTGTTGGATCCTATTGGCTAGTATGTTGGTGAGAATTTTCGCATCTGTGTTCATCAAGGATATTAATTCTCTTTTTTGATGGGATCCTTGTCTGGTTTTGGGATCAAGGTGATGCTGGCCTCATAAAATGAGTTTGGAAGTTTTCCTTCCATTTCTATATTTTAGAACAATTTCAGGAGAATAGGAATTAATTCTTCTTTAAGTGTTTGGTAGAATTCCCCTGGGAAGCCACCTGGTCCTGGGCTCTTGATTGTGTGGAGATTTTTGATTATTGTTTCTATCTCCTTACTGGTTATGGGTCTGTTCAGGTTTTCTATTTCTTCCTGGTTCTGTTGTGGTAGTTTATATGTCTCTAGGAATGCATCCATTTCTTCCAGATTGTCAAATTTGTTGGCATAGAGTTGCTCATAGTATGTTCTTATAATAGTTTGTATTTCGTTGGTGTTGGTTGTGATCTGTCCTCTTTCATTCATGATTTTATTTATTTGGATCCTCTCTCTCTCTCTCTCTCCTTTTTTTTTTTTTTTGATAAGTCTGGCCAGGGGTTTATCAATCTTACTAATTTTTTCCAAGAAACAGCTCCTAGTTTTGTTGATTTGTTCTATTGTTTTGTTTTGTTTTGGTTTTTTTGGTTTCTATTTCATTGATTTCTGCTCTGATCTTTTTTATTTCTCTTCTCCTGCTGGGTTTAGGCTTTCTTTCTTGTTCTTTCTCTAGCTCCTTTACGTGTAGGGTTAGGTTGTGTACCTGAGACCTTTCTTGTTTCTTGAGAAAGGATTGTACCGCTATATATTTTCCTCTCAGGACTTCCTTTGCTGTGTCCCACAGACTTTGAACTGTTGTGTTTTCATTATCATTTGTTTACGTGAATTTTTTTCAATTCTTCTTTAATTTCCTGGTTGACCCATTCATTCTTTAAAAGGATGCTGTTTAGTCTCCATGTATTTGGGTTCTTTCCAAATTTCCTCTTGTGTTGAGTTCTAGCTTTAGAGCATTGTGGTCTGAAAATATGCCGGGAATGATCCGAATCTTTTGATACCAGTTGAGACATGATATATGACCCAGGATATGATCTATTCTGGAGCATGTTTGATGTGCACTAGAGAAGAATGTGTATTCTGTTGCTTTGGGATGGAATGTTCTGAATATATCTGTAATATTCATCTGGTCCAGTGTGTCATTTAAGGCCTTCATTTCCTTGTTGATCTTTTTCTTGGATGATCTGTCCATTTCAGTGAGGGGAGTGTTAAAGTCCCCTACTATTATTATATTACTATTGATGTGTTCCTTTGATTTCATTATTAATTGGTTTATATAGTTCACGGCTCCCATGTTAGGGGCATAGATATTTAAAATTGTTAGATCTTCTTGTTGGACAGATTCTTTGAGTATGATATAGTGTCCTTCCTCATCTCTTTTGATAGTCTTTGGCTTAAAATCTAATTGATCTGATATAAGGGTTGCCACCCCAGCTTTCTTTTGATGTCCATTAATATGGTAAATTGTTTTCCATCCCCTCATTTTAAATCTGGAGGTGTCTTCGGGTCGAAAATGAGTTTCTTGTAGACAGAATGTTGATTGGTTTTGTTTTCTTTTAATCCATTCTTATACCCTATGTCTTCTGATTGGGGCATTTAGCCCATTTACATTCAGGGTAACTATTGAGAGATATGAATTTAGTGCCATTGTATTGCCTGTAAGGTGACTATTACTGTGTATTGTCTCTGTTCCTTTCTGAACTACTACTTTTAGGCTCTCTCTTTGCTTAGAGGACCCCTTTCAATATTTCCTGTAGGCCTGGTTTGGTGTTTACGAATTATTTTCATTTTTGTTCGTCCTGGAAGCTTTTTTATCTCTCTATTTTCAATGATAGCCTAGTTGGATATAGTATTCTTGGCTACATGTTTTTCTCGTTTAGTGCTCTGAATATTTCATGCTAGTTCTTTCTGGACTGCCAGGTCTCTGTGGATAAGCCCACTGACAATCTAATATTTTTACCATTGTATGTTACAGACTTCTTGTCCCGGGCTGCTTTCAGGATTTTCTCTTTGTCGCTAAGACTTGTAAGTTTTACTATTAGATGACAGGTTGTGGACCTATTCTTTTTGATTTTGAGGGAGGTTCTCTGCACCTCTTGGATTTTGATATTTGTTCCCTTTGCTATATTAGGGAAATTCTCTACAGTAATTCTCTCCAATGTACCTTCTGCTCCCCTCTCTCTTTCTTCTTCTTCTGGAATCCCAATTATTCTAATGCTGTTTCATCTTATGGTATCACTCATCTCTCCAATTCTCCCCTCATGGTCCAGTAGTTGTTTGTCTCTCTTTTTTGCTCAGCTTCTTTATTCTCTTTCATTTGGTCTTCTATATCACTAATTCTCTCTTCTGCCTCATTTATCCTAGCAGTAGGAGCCTCCATTTTTTATTGCACCTCATTAATAGCTTTTTTGATTTCAACTTGGTTAGATTTTAGTTCTTTTATTTCTCTGGAAAGGGCTTTTATTTCTCCAGACAGGGTATCTCTAATATCTTCCATGCCTTTTTCGAGCCTGGCTAGCACCTTGAGAATCATCATTCTGAACTCTAGATCTGACATATTACCAATGTCCTTATTGATTAGGTCCCTAGCCTTTGTTACTGCCTCTTGTTCTTTTTTGTTGTTGTTGTCAGTTTTTCTGCCTTGTCATTTTCTCCAGATAAGAATATATATTATAAGGAGCCAGTATAATACTAAAAGTGTGGCAAAGACCCCAGGAAAATGTGCTTTAACCAAAGCAGAAGAGACCCCAAATCATAGGGGGAAGACAGGGAGTAAAAAGAAGTTCAGAAAACAAATTAAAAAAAGAAAAAATATAAAAAAGAAAATATATATATTAGACTGGTGACTAGAACAGGGTCACCCACTTAATTTAGGGAGTATTTTGGTCTCTTAGAAGAAACTACCTCCCAAAATTTTAAAAAATGAAAAACGTATATAAGGGTAAACATGATGCAGGGATGGAATATGACTATAAAGATGAAAATTAAAAAAAAATTTTTTTTTTCTAAAAAAGGAGTTGATAAGATAAGTTGGTTGGGAGAATAAAGAAAAAGAAAGTGGAGAGAATTTGCTCAGGCTGGAGACTAGAGCAAAGTCTTGTGCTAGATTTAAGGTGTATTTTGATCTATTAGAAGAAGTTGTACCCCAAATTTATTTAGAAGAAAAAACCCTATGTGTATACAAAAAATAAAGTTAGATACAGTGAAGGATAAAATATTACTATAATAATGAAGGTTCAAAAAAGATTTTTTTTTAATGAAAGATATTGTTAAGATAAACTAGTTAAAAAATGTTAAAAGAGGAAAGGGTAAAAGTTAAAAATATTTGGCAGAAGAAAACAAAATTTAAAAAATTAATTAACTTTACAAGACTAAAGAATCATGTGGAGAACTCCTCTGGAATTCCGTTGTTCTCCTTGGTAAGTGAACTTGGTCTGGGCTGGATTTCTTGTTGATCTTCTGGGGGAGGTGCCTTTTGTAGTGATTCTCAAGTGTCTTTGCCCAGGCGGAATTGCACCGCCCTTACCAGAAGCCAGGCTAAGTAATCTGCTTGGGTTCACTTTCGGGAGCTTTTGTTCCCTGAATGCTTTCCATAGAGTTCCAGAGGATGGGAATGAAAATGGTGGCCTCCCAATCTCTGGCCTGGAGGAGCCGAGAGCTCGAGGCCCCACTCCTCAGTACGCCCTCAGAGAAATGCGCTCAATCACCCCCATCTCCCTGGCCTCTGGCTGCGCTCTGAGCTCATCCAGCCTGTGACTGGTTCAAGGTAACCCGGAGTTGAGAGCTCACTCCTCAGCTCTGTCTCTGTAGCCGGCTTCCCTGTTCTAACCCCTGTGAGCTCTGCGACACTCATACACCCACGATCCTTCTGTTACCCTGTGGGACCTGAGGCCATGCTGTCCCCTCGTGGGCTTCACCCTGGTTTAGCCTCTGAAGTGATGTCCCTCAGTGGAGCAGACTTTAAAAGTCCTGATTTTGTGCTCCATTGCTCTGCCACTTGCCGAGAGCTGGCCCCTCCCCCCGGGGTCTATCTTCCCGTCTCTTTGGATTCACTTCTCTGCTTTTCCTACCTTTCAGAATGTGGTCGATTTTCTGTTTCTAGAATTGCCGCTCTTCTCTTCAATCTCCTGTTGGATTTGTAGGTGTTCAGAATGGTTTGCTAAGCTATCTAGCTGATCTCCTGCTACCTGATGTCATCTCAGCCTGCTACTTCTCCACCATCTTGACTCCTCTCCAGCTACCTTAACTTCTATAGAATACAGTCTCTGTCTTTTCAACTTATTCATACTGTTTCACTTTACTTGGTTTCCCTCTACATGTACCACACTTCAGAAATTTCCTGCAGACAAAAGATAATGGTGTGGTTATAGGGCTCATCTTAAAGTCAGTTGGGGAACTTAATATTATATAGCTTGAAAGCTAGCATAAAATGGAATTATAGCAGAGATATGCAAAGTCATCTTTAAGAGTGAATATAGGCAGAAAACCTACTGAAGGCATTAATAAGGAAAAGAATGTGTCAATCCAGAGTTGGTTTGATCCTGTCGAAGGTGCCCAAAAGAAGATGAATTAAAAAAGAAAATGTTGGCAGGGGCAATTCTAAACTTGTTCAGGAAAGAATGTGTCCAAGAGTTACAGTTAAGTTATCTTAATTTCTGGTATTTGTAACTTACATGAAAAACCAAGAGCTTCAGGAACCAAAGATAGCTAATGCAAGAGGAGGTTATTTGAACTAGAATTCAGATGCTTGCTTTGTCTTTTTTTCCCCCTAGAGCTCTTTGATGCAGTTACAGACATGGTAGGTAGGTAGCACTGAAATATTTTGACATTATCACATTACTTCATTACCTTTTTCTTTGGTAGAGGCAGGTCAGAAATTTGACTTGTGGAAAAACAGTGCCTTCTGGAAGATTTTTCTGAAAGTATGTTTCCTTCTTCTTTCCTTTTTTTTTTGCAATGTGATATTTCGTTTTTATTTTTTCCTCTGATATCAGTCTGATTGTTAAAACTCCACTGCTTTAAATCACCACTGGCATCTTCTGCCCCCGTAGAGATCCAGAAGTGTATAATTTTACATCTCAGGCTGATTTCATGAGTGTTCAGACTGTTCTTTCTGGTAGATAATCAGCTCACTTTAGGGGACTGGTTAAAACAGTGTCTCCTACTTCTCTGCCATCTTGCCCCCCCTTGGTTTTTATTTTTTAATGTAATCTATACCCCTAAAGTGGGGCTCAAGCTCCAGATCTTATTTATTTATTTATTTATTATTTTTATTAACATATAATATATTATTTGTTTCAGTGGCACAGGTCTATGATTCATCAATCTTACACAATTCATAGCATTCAACATGGCACATACCCTCCCCAGTATCTGTCACCCAGCGATCTCATTCCTCCCATTCACCTCCTCTTCAGCAACCCTCAGTTTATTTCCTGAGATTAAGTCTCTTAAGGTTTGTCTCCATCTCTGGTTTCATCTTGTTTCATTTCCCCCCTTCCCCTATGATCTCCTGTCTTGTTTTTCAAATTCCTCATATCAGTGAGATTATATGATAATTGTCTTTATCTGGTTGACTTATTTTGCTTAACATAATACCCTCTAGTTCAATCCACATTGTTGCAAATGGCAAGATTTCATTTTTTTAAAGTATAATTTTTTATTTTTTATAAACATATATTTTTATCCCCAAGGGTACAGGTCTGTAAATCACCAGGTTTACACACTTCACAGCACTCACCAAAGCACATACCCTCCCCAATGTCCATAATCCCATCCTCTTCTCCCAAACCCCCTCCCCCCAGCAACCCTCAGTTTGTTTTGTGAGATTAAGAGTCACTTATGGTTTGTCTCCCTCCCAATCCCATTTTCTTTCATTTATTCTTCTCGTACCCACTTAATCCCCCATGTTGCATCACCACTTCCTCATATCAGGGAGATCATATGATAGTTGTCTTTCTCTGCTTGACTTATTTCGCTAAGCATGATACGCTCTAGTTCCATCCATGTTGTCGCAAATGGCAAGATTTCATTTCTTTTGATGGCTGCATAGTATTCCATTGTGTATATATACCACATCTTCTTGATCCATTCATCTGTTGATGGACATCTAGGTTCTTTCCATAGTTTGGCTAATCCATCAAAATCCAAGATTTCATTTTTTGATGACTACACAATATCCATTGTGTGTGTATACATATATATGTATATATGTACATATATATGTGTGTATACATATGTATACACACTACGTCTTCTTTATCCATTCATCTGTTGATGGATATCTAGACTTTCCATTCTTTGGCTATTGCAGACATTTCTGCTATAAACATTGGGGTGCAGGTGCCCCTTCAGGTCACTACATTTGTATCTTTAGGGAAAATACCCAGTAGTGCAATTGCTGGACCACAGGGTAGCTCTATTTTCAACTTTTTGAGGAACCTCCCTACTGTTTTCCAGAGTTACTGCACCAGCTTGCATTCCCACCAACAGTTTAGGAGGGTTCCTCTGAAAATATGTTTCTGTGGCTGCTTCTGTGCAAAATAGTTTTCTTAATTGGTTTTGGTAGTTTCCCTGCCAAAAGTCTAGCCCTTTCTCTGTGATGTACTCTGGTTCTCTTTGCTAGTTTCTTGGGTCTGTTTGAGGATGGTTAGTGGCCCTAGGTTCCCAGAGAACAGACATTCTAGAGAATGGTCGAAAGTAAAATGTATGCAAATGAAGAGGGCAGTTGGCATCCAAAGAGCATGGCAGTTGACTATCACCTCAAAAAGTCTCAAGTAACCATCCTTCAGCACGGATGATAGGTGCTTGCCTATATGCAGTTATATAGAATTTCTCATACGAATATCCTCCCCCAATATGTATCAGTCCTTGGATTCAAGCCCTTTTGAAGATCTTGCAGTTCTCATAGTGCTTATCAGTTAGTGGGTATTAGTTGTTTGGGGGGTAGAAAATATGATTGCTTTGTAGGAGATGTCTCGTGTAAAAGAATGTGTTATGTTGCAGCCAAACTCTTCTGAGTTGTCAGTAGATAGGACATCAGAAGTTATTCCTCAAAAATTTGTTGTGGCCATTTAGTCATTAATAGTGGATACCATTATGAAGGGCTTTCAATAGTACTCTTCAAACTTTATCTTATAGTTGGAAACTTCAAAGATCCTGGAAGCTAAGTAGATCAATAGTTTGAATTACTACAGATGCGAAAGGATTGAGAACCAGAATAGGGATAAAGTGTGCCATCTTTAGTGAGAAAATTCCATAATCATCAGATTGAAGTTATGGCAGTGGAAATGGAGCAAGTTAAAGTCTAATGTTATGGACTCTTAGAGATACATATAGGGGCTGTGGATGGTATATTTTAACCTTGATTACCAAAGGTAATTCTTGTTTTAGCTACAGGTCTCCCTGATGCTATTATATTGGAGAATGTTATAGTAGATATAAATCCCCCCCAGAAGTCTATGTAAACTTTAATCAATACCTTGAGCAATTATTGGGCATAAATGTCTTTGCCTAGACATGGTGTTTAAGGACACAATTTCTTTCTTTCTTTCTTTCTTTTACTTTTTCTCCTTCTTTCTCTTCCTCTTCTTCTTTTCTTGTCCTTCTCCTTCCTCTCCTTTTCCTCTTCCTCTTCCTCCTTTTCCTCCTCCTCCTCTTCTTCTTCTTCTTTTCTTGTCCTTCTCCTTCTCTTCCTTCTTCTCTTCTCCTTCCTCTTCTCCTCCTCCTCCTCTTCCTCCTTCTTCTTTGTGTGTCTCCCCGCCCCAGCTTTATGAGGTATGATGGACAAATAAAAATTATATATATTTAGGTTGTACAATGAGATTTATTTTAAAGGTATACAACGTGATGATTTAATATACATATACATTGTGAAATAATCACCACAATCAAGTTAATTTACACATCATTGCCTCACATTGTAGCTTTTTGTTTTAAAAGCTCTAACATGTGCAAGGTATTCTACTAAGCCATCAATATTGTATGATGTTACTTACTTCATCATATTACATTACCCATCTACATCGTTTATGTGTCTCATTTACTCTTCACACTAATCTATGAATTAGGCACCAGTCTTTTTTTTTGTAATTTATTTTATTTTATTTTTTTCAGTGTTCTAAGATTCATTGTTTATGCACCACACCCAGTGCTCCATGCAATACGTGCCCTCCTTAATACCCACCACCAGGCTCACCCAACCTCCCCCCTCTTCCCCTCCCAAACTCCCAGTTTGTTTCTCAGAGTCCACAGTCTCTCATGGTTTGTCTCCCCCTCCGATTTCCCCCAAGTTACTTCTCTCCATCTTCCCATGTCCTCCGTGTTATTCCTTATGCTGCACAAATAAATGAAACCATATGATAACTGACTCTCTCTGCTTGACTTATTTCACTCAGTATAATCTCCACCAGTCCCATCTATGTTGATACAAAAATTGGGTATTCATCCTTTCTGATGGGGGTATAATACTCCGCTGTATATATGGACATAGCCTCTTTATCCATTCATCTATTGAAGGGCGTCTTGGCTCTTTCCACAGTTTGGTGGCTGTGGCCATTGCTGCTATGAACATTGGGGTATACATGGCCTTTCTTTCCGCTACATCTGTATCTTTGGAGTAAATACCCAGTAGTGCAATTGCAGGATCATAGGGTAGCTCTATTTTTAATTTCATAAGGAATTTCTACACTGTTTTCTGAAGTGGCTGCACCAACTTGCATTCCCACCAACAGTGTAAGAGGGTTCCCCTTTCTCCACATCCTCTCCAACACTTTTTGTTTACTGTCTTGTTGATTTTGGCCATTCTGACTCATATAAGGTGGTATCTCAATGTGGTTTTGATTTGAATCTCCCTGATGGCTAATGACAATGAACATTTTTTCATATGTCTGTTAGCCATTTGTATGTCTTCTGCCCATTTTTTGATGTGATTATCTGTTTTGTGTGTGTTGAGTTTGAGGAGTTCTTTATAGATATTAGATATCAGCCCTTTTTCTGTAGTGTCTTTTGCAAATAACTTCTCCCATTCTGTGGGTTGCCTCTTTGTTTTGTTGACTATTTCCTTTGCTGTGAATCAGGCACCATTCTTAAGGCTGATTTTGCAGGTAGGGAAACTGAGGTACAGAGTGCAATAAAATTGCCAAGTACTGTGTTGAAGACTCTATACCAGTGGCTATCAACTATCAGTGATTTTGTGTCCCTGTTTCCCCCAAGGAACATGTGACAATGTCTGGAGTCATTTTTTGGTTGTCACATGATGTTGAGAGTGTTGTTTCTGGCATATAGTGGGTAGAGACCAGGGATGCAGCTAAATATCCTACAATGTACAGGACAGCACCCTCGGACCTGCCCCTGACAAAGAATTACCTAACTTGAACGTCACTAGTGCCTGGGCTATAAAACCCTGTTTTTTACAGGTGGTATACTTTACTTTAAAATTTTTTTGTACCACTCATAAAAAGCTCTTTATTCTTTTCTTCCAAGATTTTACTTAAATTCAAGTTAGTTAACATATAGTGTAGTATTGGTTTCAGGAGTAGAATTTAGTGATTCATCACTTACATATAAAACCCAGTGCTCATCACAAGTGCCCTCCTTAATCCCTATCACCCAATTAGCCTGTCACTCACCTCCCTCCCTCCATCAACCCTCAGTTTGTTCTCTTTCATTAAGAGGCAAGCCATAAGATACTCTTAACTATAGAGGACAGGTTTTCTAAATAGAGGGAAGCCTATTAGTCTGTTCTTTTCATTTTTGTGTTTGGGTATACCTGACTTTTAGTCCAGCACCAGCATGAATTTCCTCTGCCAGATCATTTTGTTTAATTATAGCTGGAGATAAGTGCCCCCTAAAGTTATCAGTTTAGATAATTTACCAGGACATGCTTGTTAGGGTGATGATCTGGCCTCAAAACCTGACTGTCTGCGCTGTCTGCTAAAAATCAAAGGATTCCAGGAATGTGACCTTCCTAGTATTGTACTGGTGCCTGATACTTAGTAAGCACTCTAATAATTGTACAGCTGGCACAAGCTGAGCTTCTGGGTCTGCCTATTAGAGGGACCTGATGTGCTTCTGCCACAGTTGTTATCTATATATAATTGGAAGGACTTGGTCTCAGGAAACGATTAAAGTGCTTGATGTAACCATGAGCCCTGGATCCCAGATTAATCATAATCACATATAATTTTGCCTTAAATTCTGAAAATGCCTTCTGGTAACTGGCATATCTGTCTGGAATCCCAGGTAAGGAAGTAACAGTTGGTGTAGGGCCATAGTGAGCATAGCTAGAACTTAAGATGGAAGTCCAGTATAAGATGAAGAACATAGATTTCTTTAAGATATAGTTAGGTACTTGGATCTTACTCTCACAAGGCAATAGACCAGGAAGTGGATATGAGCAGTAACACACTGATAATACTTTTTTTTTTCACGTTATCTCTTGAGCATGTCAATTCAATTATCTCTGCCCCTCCCAACATGGGACATCTAAGACAGTGTCCATTTAAACTAAGATGACCTTGGTATCTGGTTACCAGAATAAAGGCCAGATCATACCACCCAGAATTCTGTTATAAAACGCTCTCCTCACTGCCTTTCACAGGTAAGGGTAAAAAACGAATCTCCCACTCTCACATGAGACCCTAGTTAGTATACCGACACTTTTCCAGTAGTGGAGGTGGTTACTTGTGAACAAAGTGGTTAGCTTTGTTTTAGTATGCATTCAGAGTCTAGTGTGTCCGGGAGGCCTCTGGCATGGGTTCCTTTGTTTCTCTAGTTTTGCAGACACATCTGTGTTCATGCCCTGAGACTTGTTACTTCTGAAAAAATAATAGGATTCTGACCAATCCATCTTGTAATTTCCCCTAAGACTTTCTGAGAACCCAGACCTGCAGGGCTTATTCTTTCCACTTAACAAATGGTATTATAGGTTATCTTCTACCTGGTGGGGCTACTGAAAAAAAATATTGCAAGTTCAACTCTCCTCATTCCTTGCCAGAATCTGAAGTACCTACAGTCTCTCCTAATCTGGGGTTCCATGTGGTTTGTGAATTTCCCCAAAAGCGAGAATGACAGGGCAATGGTGCTGTTTAAGAGCAAAGGTCCCTAATTCTGTTCTCTCTTTGCCCCTGAATGCATCACACTGAACACCGGAGGGCACCTTTGTGCCATTAGAAGTTCAAAGTTCCAGGTATCAGTAGAACCTGCTATAACTCTGTGGAATGAAGAGAATTTCCCCCGGTTTCCTGAAGGATTTATCAGATGGTGCCATTGAGGCCTCGCTGGGTTTGGTGACATGAGGAAGAAGATTACTGCTTTAGGAATTCAGGTAATGGTGGCCTAACTTTTTAGGCAGAGCTCCTTGGGCCACAGACATGAGAGGAGACATTGAAAGAGCCACTAACAGGGACATATATACTCTGAACTACCATCTGAATACAGATTTCAAAATATGTATTTCCAGATTTTTCTTCTGAGCTTCAGGTATATATGCAACCAGCTCCCAGATATATAGTCACCTGCGTATCCATCACACATCTTCAACTCAAAATTTCCAAAATGAGACTAGTGTTTCCTTACTCTCCTCACCACCCACTCTCCTCACACTTATACCCTATGCCAAAACCTTACCTACCATACTCCTTCTTTGCCTCACAGATTTGTTCATTTCCCAGTATTCCCCATCTTAGTAAATAGTACCATCTTCAAGTCATCAAACTGGTGGTATCATCTTTGACAGATTCTTCTTTCCATCTTCTTTCTCATCCAGTTACTGCATTCATTTCATTCTATTTCCTAAGTATCTCTTGAATTCACACAGTTTTCCAAGTTCCTCATCACTGGCTACCATCTTCTCTGGAGTACTACAATGGTCTTAAAGATGTTCTCCTCATATGCAATGTTAACTTCTTCCATTTATTCATCATCCAGCAACCAGAGTTTATCTCAAATGTAAATCTAACCATGTTACTTCTCTGCTTGAAATCATTTAATGGACATTCTTAGCCTTCAGGATAATGTGTAAATTATTGCTTTAGCTTAAAATTCACTCATATTTCTTTGGGGGCATCTGCTCTGTGCTGTGTACTATATTAGAGACATTGAGGAGGAATTCATGAACAAAACATACAATCTATGCTTTCACAGGCTTGATTATTATGCTCATAACATGTATGGAGTTTACAGTATAGTGCCACTGAAGGCCCCATGTGATCTGGTTTCTGTTCCTTGCTCTAGCCTCTTGCCATTCTCTCTTCTGTCCTATCTTGCCATCTCCTCATTACTCCTTCAAAATCTGTATCCAGCCAAGCAGAGCTTCTTGCAGTTTGTACATGATTTTCATTTTTCATGCCTTCACTCCTTTGGATAGGCTATTTTCTTCCTTTGTGGAACACCTGCCACAACTTCTCCATCAGATAAAATCGTATTCATTCCTCAGATCTCATTTCAGATGTCATATCTTACAGGAAGCCCTCCTTGGTTACCCCATCCTCTATGTCCCTGTTATATGTCACCATAATCCTATGGACTCTTGTGTTTACCTGTGTTGTAACATTTTCCATACTGCATTGTAATTGTTTACTTCTTTTTCATTCCCCTTTTTGTGAAAGTGTATTTCACAAAGACTTTACCCATGAGTATAAGTAGAGAGTTACTTAAAGTTTCTCATGTTTGGCATTTCTCACTTTCTTTGTTGGCAGCTAGTGCTTGGCCTTATCAAACTTGAGGTCTTTAACCCAGTTGCAACTTGTGGCCCTTTGTTCAGTGTGTTTTATTTTAAGTTACTTCCCCCAGCACTGCTTTTCAGAAGTGCAAGGAATAGACCAATAACAGGCTATGGAGAAGATTCATCTCCTTGCTTTCAACATTCCAGGCTGGGGACAATTTTCTCAACAACTAGCAATTGAACAATGGTGATGTAGGACTTAAAATGGTACTCCTTCATCTCTGACTATCTAAACAAGTTCTGGGAGACCCAGTTATTCTTCAGTTTGGGATCTGAGTAGACATAAAATGACTTCCTATACTCAAAAGACTAAAGATGAAAGCAGACTTTCCCATTCCAATTACAGTGTGATAAACCTTTGGTTTATGCAGGGTTCCAGTCACATTTTAGTATTTCTTGAATGATACTCTGTATGACCTCCTAGAATTGGGACAAAAGTTATGTTTGACTGACCTGCCCATTCAAACTTCCATGTATAGCCTCACACCACCTTCTACTCTAGTTGGTTACATCTAGTTCACCATTGGAACAACTAAATTTATGTCTACCACCAGAAGTAAACCTTTCAGTGTCCCAATAGTTGAATTTCTGGGGTCTAGCTACTGCAGATTTTGCTTGTGGAAGAGCTCTTTATGTGATGGGATTGGAGAGGCTTCTTCCACTTGGTAACTTTTTCAGGTAGTTGTATGTGAGACGTGAGGGAAAATATGGATGTAACATATTAATATATGACATATAGGATGATATGAGGTTTATTTGTACGTACAGTATGGCAACCATAAAACACATGATTTAAGAAGCAATTTATGTGTGGTGTGGTTTTATTTGTCAGGAAAATGCAGTCTTATTTGAGGGACAGCCTCTGCCATTGGTGTAAGTCTAGTGCCAGTCAGCTCAGTGGTGGGACAAGAGGCAGGGAAGGTCCTCCACACAATGTGATCTAAACACACAGGGTACTTAAAGCACAGTGGTTTATTTAGTGATATTTGGGGAGTTACCTCTCTGCAATGTGGGCTGCTATGACTTTAGTGCAAAGGCAGGAGCAGGCTGTGACACTATAAAACTAGCCCTGGGGGATGCAGCCAAACCTGGGAAAAGCACTACATGAACACTGATATAATAGGAAAGATACTATTGGCAACAAAACAATGGAAACAGAACTAGCTACCACTTTTGAGTATTTACTATATACTAGGAGGTGTTCAAACCACCTACCACCTATACATGTTTTCAGTATTTCACTTAAACCTAACAATGCCTCTGGAAAATAGATATGATCCTCTTTTTATGCAGGAAAAATTAAAGCCCAGTGAAGTTATCTATGCCAAACGATGCAGATAGTAAGCAGTGGACATGGGTTTAGAACCCAGGACTCTCTTACTCCAAAGCCCATGCTCTTTCTGTTAGACTGTACAAGTTTCAAGTATACCGTATGAGTTTTACATGCATTTAGTTCTAATATTTTTCCTCTTGGCTTTTACCAGAGGAGGGATCATTATCAGCTGCAGAAGAGAGTAATAAGGATCTGTCGGAAGAAGTACAACAATTAAATGAACTAAAATCTCATTTAGTCACCAAAGTTTCTCAATTATCCTCAACCAAACATCTCTGTAGTTCTCTCCAATCCATTTCCTCTTCTCTGTGCCCACCTCTGTGTAGGTCCTCTTATCTGTACTATTTAAATAACTTTGTAAGTAGCCTCTACCTCCAATATCTCCCCCTATCTACTCTCCACAGATATCCTTTAGTGGTATTTTCAAATCAAGTCATTCTCATCCTCAAAACAATTCGTTGAATACCCATTGCCAAAGGAATTGAGGACATAAATAGTTAGGTTCCTCATAAACTTTTCGAGTTTCATTTATTATACTTTCAGTCTTAACAAACTCCTATAGTTTCTCAAGCACAATGTACTCTAGTGAGACATTGGAATCTATCTCTATCTTATTTTCCCCTGAATTAATGCATCTCTTTTTCTATACTTAGATTATATCCAGGCCATTGTTTTCTATATGAAGGCTTCTAAGTATTGCTAAGATGAGATATCACAACTATATGGATTTGTATTTCTAAATACTTATGGCTTTTAGGCTGCCTTTGACCCTCCATGCTCTGTGATAATTTGATGTTTTTCTAGAGCACTCTCTTCTCCATTTCCCACAATAGCTTGTTGGAACCTCCATGAGCCTCCTTCCATCTTCTACTTCATCACTTCCACCTTTATTTTCAGTAATTGACCTCCCTACTATTCCAGATAATTGAAGTCTTTCCCTGCTTCCTACAAACATGTACACATTTGACCCATCACTAACTACTTTCCCTCCTGCCTCAGTGGAAAAGTATCCTTATTACGCCTTAGAAAAATCCTTCTACCTGTGCTCTGGGTTTCATTTCCTTCCATTTGCTCTAGACTCAAGCCATTTGCTTTGTCTTGTTTTGTTTTTAATTCCTCGACTTCCTTTTCTACTGACTTTTATCCTATAAATACATTCAAGTTTTTTCCTGCTATGCTATCCCTTCTCTGGAATTCACTTTCTTTAACAGCTCAACCTTTTGAAAAATGTAGCAGTCACTAGCTATAATTTTCACTAATCAGGAAAGGTCTACAAAAAGAAGTTAGAGAAACAGGAACTAATTTGTGTGGATCATGTGTTTATTGAGAGACAGAATAAAAATGGATGTTATGTAAGGAGAGAGAAAGAAGTAAAGGAAAATAATGAAAGTGAAAGGGCAGCAAAAAACAGCTGGAGTAAACTAGTAGTTACTGAAAGAAAGAGACAACGTGGATTTGCTACATAAAACATCCTCAGAGCAGAAAATGAGAGACACAGGCTTAAGAAAATAAATACTACACATTCCTTGAAGATGGAGTCCTAGACACAGAAGTAGGAGGAGCAGAGATATGGGTAATAGAAATTCAGATTGACAAAACCACAATGAGATACTAATTCACGCTAGTCAGAATGGCTAAAATTTACAATTCGGGAAATGACAGATGCTGGCGAGGATGCGGAGAAAGGGGAACCCTCCTACACTGTTGGTGGGAATGCAAGCTGGTGCAGCCATTCTGGAAAACAGCATGGAGGTTTCTCAAAAAGTTTAAAATAGTGCTATCCTATGACCCAGCAATTGAACTACTGGGTATTTACCCTAAAGATACAAATGTAGTGATCCAAAGGGGCATGTGCACCTGAATGTTTATAGCAGCAATGTCCACAATAGTCAAACTATGGAAAGAACCTAGATGTCCATCAACAGATGAATGGATCAAGAAGATGTGGTATATATATACAATGGAATACTATGCAGCCATCAAAAGAAATGAAATCTTGCCATTTGCGACGACGTGGATGGAACTAGAAGGTATTATGCTTAGTGATGTAAGTCAATCAGAGGAAGACATTATCATATGATCTCCCTGATATGAGGAAATGGAGAGGCAATATGGGGGGTTTGGGGGTAGGAGATGAATAAATGAAACAAGATGGGATCAGGAGGGAGACAAACCATAAGTGACTCTTAATCTCACAGAACGAACAGGGTTGCCAGGGGGAGGGGGGTAGGGAAAGGGTGGTGGGGTTATGGGCATTGGGGAAGGTATGTGCTGTGGTGAGTGCTGTGAAGTATGTAAACCTGGTGATTCACAGACCTGTACCCCTGGGGTGAATAATACATTATATGTTAATTAAAAAAAGAAATTCAGATTGATTAGAGAGGAATGTCTATTTTTTAATTTTTCTCCCTTAACTTTAACTTTTTCCTGTATCTGAACCTATCCTTTTTTTCTGCCTCTGAGAAAGAAGTTCCTACATGCCTTCCTGTCAGAGCTAATTACTGCATGTACATGGTTAAATGATTCCACATCTTGATTTTTCAGGATCTTGCTTCAGTAATTATCCTCACTTCACATGCTACAATTTTTACCCTATATTTTTATTCCCTCCCTCTTTCCCTTCCCTTCAATTTCCTTCCCTTCCCTCTTTGCCTATCACTCTTCTTGCCTTTATTTCTCTCTAAATACACACATACACATGTATACACACATATGTGTATATATCTATATATGTACATGTGCGTGTGTGTGTGTGTGTATCCTACTTTGTACCAAATTCCTTTCCTTATGCCTACAATCACACAAAGGATTCTCCAGGTCTAAGAGCATTCATCCCTTAATCCTGATAAATTCGTGAGTTGTCTCATTTCTTACCTTCCTTTTATCACCAAACTTCAATGAAGAGTAGTCTACAATTGCTGCCTCTACTTTCTCACACCTGCTGTCTAGCTTCTGTACCTTCCAGTCTACTGAAACATCTTATTTGAAGATTACTGTTGACTTCCTAATTGTTGAACTTAATGCTTCTTAGAACTCCTCCTCCTCTGTATCTTGGAAACATTCATTTGGAAACATTTATTTCTTTGGCTTCAATAATATTTCAGTCTCTGAATTCTTCTTCTAACTCAGGACAACTTTTCTCCTTAACTTGCTTCTTTCTCTCCCTACCCCATAAGGGTGGGTATTCCTCTTGGATACTCCTTCTCATTTTTTCTCTGACTTTGGGCTTGGTGATTTCACTCATCTCTACAATTTTAACTATCCTTTCTATGTAGTGGACTTCCAGTTTTTATCTGTATGTCCAACCTCTCAGCCCTGCATCTCTGTGTATTTGATGAACAGCTAAATTCAGGTGACTTTCAAGCGCGTTACATTCAATTATATCCAAAGCTGAGCCCTTTGACCAAAGCCAGCATGTCCCCTTCTGTCATTCCTTTGTTAAGTTTTGCTCTCTTCCTAGTCACCCAAATAGAACATTTGGATATCTCTTTGATTCTTTCGTTTATTCTTTCAGTAAGGATTTGAGAATCAGTTATGTTACCACCACCAGTTAAAAAACTTCCAATGGTTTACTCTTTACTATACAATAGAACTGAAATTCTTAGGTTAACAATATGCTCTAAAACATGCCCCCACCGTATATTTCTTAATTTACAACACTTGCTTTCAGCCAATGGGAACTAGCCATTCTGAAAATGCATCCTATGATGAGCATTTACACTTTGGTGCATTTTTTTATTGCCATTTGGAATATGATCATTTCCCATACCACATTTTGCTTATTAAAATCTTATTTATGCTTTTGCATGCCCCTGTGTTAGCCTCTAAAATCTTACTAAAAATCTTATATCTATTTATAAAATCTTATTTATTTATTTATTTCAAAACCACCTCAAATTCTTATATCATATAATTAATCCATGTTTTCCTTACCCACAAATAATTTAATTGATTTCTCTATTTCCACAACATACTGTTGCTTGCTTATAGTACTTGTCCATTATTCATATGGTATGGCTTTGGGTTTTCCTGTTACTGAAAAGGAGAGACTACAACAGAGGATTTTTGGTAAAATATCATCATGTAAATGTTTGAAAGATAGGAGATATGAATTGGAAGACATGACGGAGGATATCAATTAGGGAGAAGAACAGTTTGGATTTGTAAATTAAGGATGCAGTGTCCTTTCTTCATTCTTCATAAAGTAGAGTGGTTTTGGAGTAGAGGGACATTTCAGTTTCATCTCAGAAAAGGGAATAAGGCCAGAGATAATTGGAAATTAACCAATGAAGCCGAATACTTAGAAAATTGTGTGCAAAAGTGTAGACTTGAAAGATTATTTGGAAGTGTATGCTAGTCCTTGGCATTATGCTTACATAAAAGGGAAGTCATCCAGTAGGGCTGACAGGATTTATATGCAAGAGAGAGTAGAGGTCTGACGTATTAAATGAAAGATAGCACTTTTTCTGATCATGCAATGGTAATAGCTGAAATTAATTTCTTAAAAGCTTGGAAATTTGGCAGAGGTAAATGGGAGATGAGCAAATTCCTTTAAGTAAGAAAAAGCATTGAAAAAGATGAGGAATGGTCAAGGAGAGAGAAGCCCAGCTTTCATTTCAAGCTGTCAGAGAAGATTGGTACAGATGAAAAAATAATTTGTAGAAAGCTCTCAAGGAAAGAAAGGAAGCCAAATGCTTTGAAGAGAAAAATAGATATTTTCAATTTTAGAACAAACTAATGGAGAGCAGAGAAAAGAAAGAAATTAGAACAGAAATAAGGAAATCAAAGAGAAGATGACAAATGCAGCAATAGATGAAGAGTCTGGATGATATCGGGAAGAAGCGAAAGCAAGCAAGTCTACTTACATATTCTCATGCGCAAGAAGGGAAGACGGTTGTCATGTGTTTGAGAAATTATAGACAGATAAGTTACGGTGACTTGAGGTCAATTATGAGAGTCCTTTATGGAGCTGTAATGCAGGAATGGATATAGGCTAACATAGTGGCACATAAAAGCAAGCAGAGTGACTCAGCAACAGACTTCACAGCTCAAAAGTGAGTGAATGTCATGAACAAGATGTTGAGAAAATCGGAATCTGCTTCTGGTATGGATGTGGCGCAGCGGGAAATTTACATGCTCTTGGGTCAGAGGTGGTTTTAGTCCCACTTCTACCACTTACCAGCTTTGCGAACTTGGAAAAATCTCTCAGCTTCCAGCTCTTTGAATTTCTCATCTGTAAAGTGATTTCACATTGTTGTGAAGCTTAAATGAGACAATATTTGTGAAAATATATTGAGCAAAATTTAGATATTATTATTCTAGGACATTTTTTTGCATGAGGCAAGCAAACATTTATTTGTGGGTTTCCTTTCTGCTCCAGCTTTATTGAGATATAATGGACATGTAACCTTGTGTTCATTTAAGGTTTATGACATACTGGTTTTTTTATATCAATATATTACAGAATGATTATATCTGTGGGTTTCTATCTATAGTAGAATAAGAAGGAAATCCCCAATATGATTTAAAAAAAGGAAAGCGAATGATATATGAGCAAAGAAAAACTTAGAAACTGGAAGTCTCGGGGCGCCTGGGTGGCTCAGTGGGTTAAGCCTCTGCCTTCGGCTCGGGTCATGATCCCAGGGTTCTGGGATCGAGCCCCGCGTGGGACTCTCTGCTCAGCGGGGAGCCTGCTTCCCCTCTCTCTCTCTGCCTGCCTCTCTGCCTACTTGTGATCTCTCTCTCTGTCAAATAAATTAATAAAATCTTTAAAAAAAAGAAACTGGAAGTCTCTGACATTATGTATATATGTATTATATATAAGCAGTTTTACATGTTATTTATATATAAGCAGTTTTATATATTTATTATATATATATAGTTGCAAGTTGCCAATGGCACTTTATTTTTCTTTTCAACACCCTGTTCTACAGCTTCCTTGGCCCTTTTTGCCCAGGTGCCAAAGAGCCGGGCATTGGCACATGCCATTCAAAGACTGGCAAATGCCTTGAAGTTCCTCTTCTCCTCTGTAATGACTCTGGCTTTCTCCTTACAGACATTCCATATGTGCATTACTGGTCCTGTCAGCTGGGTAGTCAATTTGAATTCTTCAGCAGAGCTGTCTCCCTTCTTTGGGTCTAGGGCTTCCTGGGGAAGAGAATGAGCTTGGAGCCTTTCTCCTTCAGCCACTTCACATTGGTCTGTGGCAATTCTGTGGGGTTTTTCTGCCTTCTTGGATTCACTGAGATTCCAGTAATCCATGCCACCTTCTTGTGGAGACCAGCCACCCATAAATTCCATGCTGAAGGCCCTGCCAGCTTGCAGTTTGGTGTGATACCTCACCATAGGGCACTTCAGGATGGGCTGGCTGGGACTGGATGCGAGTGCTCCAGGCCATGTGGTGTGCCTTGGCTTGCAGGCCTTGAGCCTGTGGATCTTCTCTGCTGGCTGGTTGAACCATGTGGCCATGACACTGCCAGGCCTTGTGGAAGTGGGGCTTCAACATCATGGCATTTGGGCTGGGTGTCATGGCTGTTGCCTACAGACCTCCTCCAAGCGAGAAAGGCCAGCAGGAAAACAACAATATATGTATTTTTAAAGTTTTTATTTTAATCACCTGGTGCTCATTAGGACCAGTGCACTCGTTAATTCCCATTACCTATTTCACCCATCCCCTCTCACCTCCCCTCTGGCAACCATCAGTTTGTTCTCTATAGCTAAGTCTGTTTCTTGGTTTCTCTCTTTCTCATTTCCCCTTTGCTTGTTTGTTTGGTTTCTTAAATTCCACATATGAGTGAAATCCTATGATATTTGTCTTTCTCTGACTGACTTATTTTACTTAGCATAATACACACTCTTGCTCCATCCACATTGTTGCACAGAGCAAGATTTCGTTCTTTTTTATGGCTGAATACACACACACACACATATGCATATATATGTGTATATATATACATATACATCTTTGTCTATTCATCTATGGACACTTGGGCTGCTTCCGTATTTTGGCTATTGCAAATAATGCTACTATAAAGAAATAGTATTGAATTAATATTTTTGTATTCCTTGGGTAAATACCAAGTAGTGCAGTTCAGCAGATTGTCTGCTATAGCTCTGTGAAAAATGCTGTTAGTATTTTGATAGAATTGCATTAAATGTGTAGATTGCTTTGGGTAGACATTTTAATACTATTTGTTCTTCCAGTCCACCACATGGAATGTCTTGCCATTTATTTGTGTCATCTTCAATTTCTTTCATCTGTGTTTTAACAGTTTTTATAGTACAAGTCTTTCACCTCTTTGGTTAGGTTTATTCCCAGGTATCTTATTATTTTTGGTGCCATTGTAAATGGGGCTGTTGTCTTAATTTCTCTTTCTGCTGCTTCATTATTGGTATATAGAAATGCAACAGATTTCTGTAGAATGATTTTGTATCCTGTGACTTTGCTGAATTTATCAGTTCTAGCAGTTTTTTGCTGGAGTCTTTCAGGTTTTCTTACTGACTTTTGTGTGTGTGTGTGTGTGTGTGTGTTACGTTAGTCACCACACAGTACATCCAGGTTTTCTATATGTAGTATTATGTCATCTGCAAATAGTGAAAGCTTTACTTCTTCCTTACTGATTTGGATGCCTTTTATTTCTTTTCTTTTCTATCTTTTCTTTTTGAGAGAGCATGTGTGAGTGGGGTGGAGGAGGGACAGAGGGAGAGAGAGAGAAAATCTCAAGCAGGCTCCACACCCAGCACAAAACCCAACATGGGGCTTGATCCTACAATCCTGAGACCATGACCAGAGCCAAAATCAAGAGTTGGTGCTCAAACAACTGAGCCATGCAACAGCCCCTACTTTTTATTTCTTTCTGTTGTCTGCTGTGGCTAGGACTTCCAATATTGAATAACTATAACTATAACTAAACTATATACATAAATATATATAAATATGTAAAAATATATAAATATATATATATTTATATATAATGTATTATTTGTTTCAGGGGTACAGGTCTGTGAATCATCAGTTTTATACAATTCACAGCACTCACCATAGCACATGCCCACCCCAATGTCCATCACCCCATCACCCCATTCCTCCCATCCCCCCCCAACAACCCTCAGTTTGTTTCCTGAGATTAAGAGTCTCTTAAGGTTTGTCTTCCTCCCTGGTCTCATTTTGTTTCATTTTTCCCTCCCTTCCCACCACGAACCCCCTCCTTGCCTCAAATTCCTCATATCAGAGAGATCATATGACAATTGTTTTTCTCTGATTGGCTTATTTCGCTTAGTATAATACCCTCTAGTTCCATCTACGTCTTTGCAAATGGAAAGAATTTATTTTTTGATGGCTGCATAGTATTCTATTGCCTATATACACCATCTTTCTTTAATAATATTTTTTTATTTTTTTAAAAATATTTTATTTATTTATTTGACAGAGAGAGAGAGAGAGAGATCACAAGTAGGCACAGAGGCAGGCGGCAGGGGGGGGGAGGGAGGCTCCCTGCTGAGCAGAGAGCCCGATGTGGGGCTCGATCTCAGGACCCTGAGATCATGACCTGAGCTGAAGGCAGAGGCTTTAACCCACTGAGCCGCCCAGGTGCCCCAATAATATTTTTTAGAATAAAATTTTTAAGGTTCATAGTGGTACTATTCATGATGCATGAAATGTAACAGTATGTCTAAAAGAGTAAAATGTGATGAGTGAACTTCAGAAATCATGAAAGCAGCCAGAGGACATTCATTATATTTAAATAAACATTAAATATACATTATATCTAAATAAACAAAGTGCAATTTTATATGCCACACAAAGTTATACTGGGTCAGAGAAGGGGGCTGTCATATACAAATAAAACATAACTATGTGACTCTAGACCTTACTCTCTATATATCTCTATGTGCTCATTGAGCGTTGAAAAGAAGTGAATAATGTTCAGGATGAGATAACCCAACCCTTGAGGCCCTTTATTATATCTGTGTTAAAGAAGCTGCTTCTGAGAAAATGCACATTGAAAGTAAATGAAATTGCAAGTAAAAGTGGAAATGGAAGGGGTACTCTAATGACCCAAGTTTTTTCCAAATCCTTATTGCTAAATCCTTAGGTTAGTTCTGCATTAGATCTCAGATTATTAATAGCCTCCCAGCTGACTCTATGTCCAGTCTTAAAACTCTTCGGTCAATAGTATACTTTGGGTGTAAAAGTGAGCTTTTAAAAACACAATTCTGAACATGTTACTTACTGATCTGCTCAAAAAATCTTTAATGGTTGCCCACAATCTATAGCAAGGCTCGGCAAACTTTTTCTGTAAAGGGCCAGATAGTAAATATTTTAGGCTTTGTTGTCTAGACACGGTCTTTGTAGAATAGGCTTCTTAGTTGTTGTTTCTCTTACATTACTTAACAATTTAAAAACTAATCTTAGCTCATGGGCTTTTTAAGCCAAGAGCTGGATTTGGCTATAGTTTATTGACTTGTAAATAAAGTGCTAGCTCCTTAATATAGCATAACAGTCTCCCTATAATCTGGCCTACTGCTTTCTTCTCAAGTTTTATGTATTGCCAAAACACTTCCCACACCTTCTGCTGTGGGAGTTAAATTGTTGGCACTATCTGGAAGTACACCAAGCTGGGTTTTGTACTGCTGTACTTGTTGGTGTTGCATCCGCTAAAATTGTCCTTTATCCAACTGGCAAGCTACTTCTCTCTCAAGACTACAAAAGGTGTCATCTCTTCTATTAAATATTTCCTGACTGCCCATTTAGAATTGGTCTCCGTAACCTGTGCAAATATGGCTCACATATTTGTATCTACAGCACTTCACTGTGCTTATTTACTCCCCAACTCGAATGTGAGTCTCTCCAAGGCAGAGAATGACATACTTGGATTCTTATCTCTGACATACAATAGCCTTTTGATAAATGTTTGTTAAATAAATGGCCCCAGGCATTGTGTTAGGAAGTTATCCGACACAAGAAACAACATAAAGAGAAATGAAGAGAGATTGGCAGCCCTCTGAATTGTGCATGACCCCCACACAGAAGCAAGTTATTATATTTGTTGTCTGTAGAGAAGTTCCCTGATTTCCACTTTTATATCTTGTCACGATTTCCCCATACACTCATCAGGGCATGAGGGTGGTTACACAGATCTTCATGGCAGACTTTTTCTTGAAGCAGTAATGCCATCTAACAGTGCCTGTGTTTTTAGAATCCTAATGTGGACTCAAAACCTATCTTCCAATAAACATACTTTAAAAAAGTATTCCTAAGGGTTTTAGTATTATTAGTGATAGAATGGTGACCTAAATAGGTGTTGGTGAGCTGCCTTTGGAATGTAGCTACTCTGTGTCAGTGGAGAAAACGTGCTCTGAGTTCCTTGCTGATGACTTATGAGTTAACTTTTGGACATAACTCATTCCTAAGTTTGGGGCCGTCTTTACTTAAAATATATCAAGCATAGGTCAGAGGAACTGGAATAGGAGTCAACCAGATTAAAAGCAAAGCCATAAAAGTGAGAGCCAAAGAGAAATGTGATATAACTGTGTTTCTAAAACTAGAGAATGGGGTGGTGAGGCTCCTTGTTGTACAGTCTGGAGAGGAAAATGCATAAAGGAAATTGACTTTGAAAAACAAATTATAGGAGTATTTGGCAACTTTCAGAAAATTGCTATAATATCTCAGCAGTTTTTTTAAAAAATTGCTCTTCAATAAATAACAATTTATTGAATTCTTGTTATGTGCCAGGAACCACTCTAAGAATTTTTTTTATTATGTTCAGTTAGCCGGCATATAGTACATCATCAGTTTTTTGATGTAGTGTTCAGTGATTCATTAGTTGCATATAACACCCAGTGTTCATCATCACACCTGCCCTCCTTAATACCCATCACCCGGTTACCCCATCCTCCCACTTTCCTCCCCTCTCTAACCCTCAGTTTTTTTCCCCAGAATCCAGAGTCTCTCATGGTTTGAGTCTCTCTCTTATCTTTTCTGTTCAGTTTTCCCTCCCTTCCCCTGTGGTCCTCCATGCTATTCCTTATTTTCCACATACGAGTGAAACCATATGATAATTGTCTTTGTCTGCTTGACTTATTTCACTCAGCATAATCCCCTCCATCTTCCATTCACATTGCTGCCAATGGTGGGTAGTCATCCCTTCTGATGTCTGAGTAATATTCCTGTGTCTATATGAACCGCATCTTTATCCATTCATCTGTTGAAGGGCATCTTGGCTCCTTCCACATTTTGGCTATTGTGAACATTGCTGCTATGAATATTGGGGTGCATGTACTCCTTCTTTTCACTACATCTGTATCTTTGGGGTAAATACCTAGTAGTCCAATTTCTGGGTCATAGGGTAGCTCTATTTTTAATGTCTTGGGAAACCTCCATACTGTTTTCCAAAGTGGCTGTACCAGGTTGCATTCTTACCAACAGTGGTGAGGATGTAAAGAAAGGGGAACCACTCTAAGAATTTTATATAAATTATCAATTACACACACACATACATACAGAATAATTTCTTTACCCCTACCGGGGCAAATGGAGTGTGAATTCTACTCCCTGATTATTATAATTTTTTGCCCAAAGATTTTATACACACACACACAGACACACACACGCGCGTGCGCGTGCACACACACACACACAAACACACAATGATCATCCTTCAGAAAGCAAAGAAAGAGGTCAAGGATGGAAAATAGTGTGCCCAGATATCTATCTACCCAATAGAAGAGTGTGGGAGGAAAGAAAACTTTAGAAGCAAGACATAACTATCTTCTCAATGTGATATGACAGAAAAATTCCAGAGTCAGTCAAAGTTGAGAAAAAGAATCAAAAATTACCATAATACAAAGTGTACAGTACATGTTGGCTGAAGTGCATATGGCATCTTATTAAATGGGGAAGAAGGAGAAAAGTAATCACAATCTTGGCCATGAAGACTCTTGGGTAGAGCAGAAATACTAAGGCTCATGAATGTGTATGAGAAGTAGGAGTAGAAATGGCCAGAGGGTCGCTAAGGCACATCAGGGAAGAGAAGACAGAGAAATAGGAATAGGCAAAAGAATAACAATTTCAGTTTAGACATTTTTGTAAGAAATTGATATGATGAAAATTAATATTTGTAGAAGCAATGTTGGTTGGGAAAAGATTTATTAGTATGTATAATATGCAAACTACTTTAAAATAAGAAATTATTAAGTATAAACTAGCACAATTTATTTAAAAAATGCTTTTTAAAGGATAAAGTGCTTTATACATACAAAAGATACTTCTTGCCATGAAATGTTAACACCTAAATATGGGAATTAAGGGGTTATTTGTTCGTTAAGTTCAAATTGAGGCAGACACCTGTAAAATGTGATATGAGGAACAAATACTATATGATGGTTGTATAACTAGTGTGCTACATATGAATTTTATGCAGTTTGTGTGGCAAGAAAGATGTTTGGTCAAAAATAACTTGCTCTGGGGCACCTGGGTGGCTCAGTGGTTAAAGCCTCTGCCTTCGGCTTAGGTCATGATCCCAGGGTTCTGGGATCAAGCCTCACATCGGGCTCTCTGTTCAGCAGGGAGCCTGCCTCCTCCTCCTCTCTCTCTCTGCCTGCCTCTCTGCCTACTTGCGATCTGTCAAATAAATAAAAATCTTAAAAAAAAAAAAAAACTTGCTCTTTAGACCTCAGAAAAGAACCTGTCCCTGATGGACTACTATAGTTGTAGGATTCACCTTTGCCTATCTCCTACTATTATGCTCTCTCTGAACTATTCATAGCTTTAGATCATATTCATAGCTTTAGATCATAGTGTAACTTGAAAAAATGTTAACATTTATGGTGAATTTGTTAAAGAGTGTCTAGTAGTGACCTTGTAGAATATTCACCAAGATTTTTGATGTTGTTTGTTTTTAGATTCAAAGCACATTCATATCTTTAGATCATAATGTGATTTGAAAAAATGTGAACATTTATGGTAAATTTGTTAAAGAGTGTCTAGTAGTGACCTTGTAGAGTTTCCACCAAGATTTTTTATGTTGTTTGTTTTAAAAAACATAAATTGAAATTTTATGGACAAAGTTTTCATTGTTTTTCCTACACATTGAAGAGGTTTAAAGGGAGCCATTAAGATTTTTCCTTTTCTTTGGTAACTTCCTAAGTGTGGCTTTTACATCCTTGTTTCTCAGGGTGTAAATGAGGGGAAATAACATGGGAGTAACTGCTCCATAAAATGTTAAAAAGAATTTGTATTCTTCCTGAGAGTCCTTTGAAGTTTCAGGTACATGTAGATGGCTATACCATTAAATATGGTGACCACAATTAGCTGGGGTCCACAGGTGGAGAAAGCTGAGTCTGGCCTGAACAGAGTGGACCCTCAGCACGGTGACCACAGTGTGGAAGTAGGACATGAGGACAAAAGTGAACGGCAGGGGCAGTGTGAATATACTGACAACCAGATCCAGACTCTGACTGACAGGAGTGTCAGAGCAGAAGTGCTTCTGAATCTCACAGGTAAAATAGTTGATGGTATTCTGTCCACAATAACAAGCAGGCCTTGCAGTTACTGCTAAGACTGCTACTAGAACGGCACTGGCCCAGGTTCCCAAGGCCAGCTGTATGCAAACCTGATTATTCATAATGGTGGTATAATGCAAGGGATTAGAGATTGCAACAAACCTGTTACAAACCATGACAGCAAGGAAGAGACATTCTGTCATCCCTGGAAAGAGGGATATGGTCATCTGGGCATAACAGCTGGTATAGAAAATGATGGGGAAGTCCCTGAAACATTGGGCCAAGACATATGGTTCCCAGCTGGTTGAGTAGCAGATACCAAGGAAGGATAAATTACTGAGGAAAAAAAATACATGAGGATATGAAGTTGAGAATCCCATCTCACTACAACAATAAAGCTGTTTCCAAACATTGTGATCAGGTAGAAAAAAAGCAGTCACAAGAAGACAGTCTGGAGTTGAGACTGTTGGGAAAATTCAGTGAGCAGTCACCTTAGAGACATTGTCTCCAGGCTGCCCTTTTAGTCATCTCAAGTACTGGGAAAAACAACAAAATGTAATGTCACCTATATTAGGAAGTAAGAGGAATACCATCTTAGTAGCCTGTTAGAGTTCACGTTCTAGACTTCTGAGAATTATTGTGTGTCATTTGTTTTACTGGGTTAGACTCAGCTGCTCAAGTATCCAATGATGAAAATACAGGTTCTCTTTGCTTTTCTATCTTATAGAAACTTAAAAGGTTAAGTTGTTTGGACTGTGTTAGATCCCAATAGAGGTACTTGCTTGATCAAGTAAGACAGTCATTAACACTGAGTTAAACAAAATTATTTTGCTCATAAAGGGGCATTGCTAGATGCTTGACTTTATTCTTGAGAAAAGAAGAGACAAATATGCTACATCTCCCTACCAAACATGTGCATTTATAGATAACTTTATTGAAGTTGGTTCACCAATTAACAAACAATAATTTTTAACTTTAAGCCCAGTGATCCAATTGTGAATGCCTTGAAATAGTTATTTGCTTTTTTCAACTTTTTTTTGCTTCTTCTGGTCATATTAAAACCACATATGGATGGCACATTAGAAAGTTTATATGTAGCTAAAGCAATCAGTCAATTCAATGGGAAAACACCACCAGCCAAAATAACATGAAATACATGAAGTTACTCCTGGATTTACTAAAATCTCACTCTTTTTTCAATTGTTCTGACATCTCTCTTCAATGACAGAAGCTTACTATGTGCAGATCACCATCTCCATGTAATTCCAAACAAGAGCTTAAAGAGTGATGGGAAAATTTTATTAGATTAAGGATTTTGTGAAGACAATGGTTACCAGAAATTTTGAAGAGACAAATCAAATTTTAGAATACATGTGTCCAAAAATGTAGAAAGAAAGAAAGAAAGAAAGAAAGAAAGAAAGAAAGAAAGAAAGAAAGAAAGAAGGAAAGAAAGAAGGAAAAGACAGAGCCCTGTCAGTTTTGTGTGATTTTGGTAGGTAGTGAAACAGATGACCCATTAAAATCGATTTTGGCTTTAGGATTTTCTCATTAAGACATAGAATCAAATATCTTCATACTGTATTGTTATATTAGTGCTGCATATAATTGGGTAATTGTTCATACCTCAAAAGCAGAATGTTAAAATACAGTAAGTGAGGGAGTCAGTGGAATCTAAGCCTAAATTCTGATTCAGCCACTAATAAGATGAACAATAGTGAGCAAGTCAGCTTCCTCATATATGAAATGGGAATATCACCTAGCCTCTTGCAGAATTGTTCCAAGAGTAAGATAAGATTATGTCTGTAAATAGCCTAGCACAGTACCTGGCACAATAATTAGCCACACAAACCATGTTAGCTCTGTGTTCACTTTCACATCCCAGGTAGACTTTTCCTTCAGCTTGAATTTCATCCTTGTAAACATGTGTCCAAATGTCATTTCAGCCTACCTTTCTTTGTGAGATTATCATGTTACCAGAAATAATACCATCTGAAGTTTTATGTTTGAGTAACTATTAAAGAAAGTTTGACTGTGTAAGTCATTAAAATTTTTTCCTGATGGTAGGCGGAGAAGACACATAAAAAGATGAAAATTACTCACTGACTTAGGGTTGGAGGACAGCAACAGAGAAGTACACCTCATTCATAACAGAAGCATTTTGCAGTTGGCAACACCCCCACAAATGACTAATCTCCAAGAAGAAATTTGATTCCTTCAACAGCAAGGAAAAGAAGTTTAATACAAGCAGCTGTGGTAATAAATCTTCCTATCAGTTGTGGTTATAAGGTTGGAAAATCTTGAGTTAACTGTGCTGGTGAATCATGCACATTTATTTCTACTTGTTAAATATATTTTTCTTTTATTTACATAGAGATGGCTTGTAATAAGGCTTCCATGAAAGGTTGGTGTCCAAAAAACAATGAAGAAATTCATTGTCTAGCATACATAATGATAATACAGTTCATGTCAGTTCATGACATGGAATTTTTCTTTGCCTGTACAAATATGAAAATGAAATTTCTTCTTGAGGTGTCCAAAATTCTGTTACTTTGTTCCCAGGCACAGAAAAATAAATTGAGGCAATGTCCTTTCTGAATACATCTAGATATTTTCAAAATATCAGTGTTTGCCAAAAAATGTATAGTGTACATTAAATATTTAAGTAGCATTAAAAGAAGACACAATTCCAATGCAAGAAGGAACTTTGGAAATTTGGATAATGGTTTGGTGGTTGAAGGATTCATGACCTCAGTCTTGAAGAATAGTTTCCACTTTGGGGATTTAGGGGATATCCCTGCTTTGTAATTTAGAGAGGAAAAACAAAGAAGGAGTAGGTAGCTTCCACTGTATTTTGCTTATTAAAATAATATTCACTTTTCTCCCAACCTGGTTGATGAGAATTTCAGTGAATGCTCTATATAGCATGGTCGGTAAATATGGTGGTGTTGGATAACCACAGCCAATCTTTCTCAAAGAGAAACTTTCTTCTGTCTGAGCAGTTCTCCATTAATTTACTTTCTTTTCTGCTAGAAAATTAAATGTTCAGGCAGTACTATGAAGAATTTATATTGAGGAGTTTTGGAGAACAAGATGTACATCATAGGATGATTGCATAATTTTTGTGTTCACTGGGTTCTGCAAATGATATGTTGTGTTGGTCAATCCAGTTCTCTTCCAAGAATGATAGTTGGTTCAACAGAGATTAGATGAAGCTTTATTTTTATTTAGTTTTTTTTTTTTTTAACTTAGGGGAATTTAGATCCTTAAAGTAAGAAGTAAGACTGAGTGGACACTTTAGAGGCTGGAAGCCCCTGGATTTAGTGACCGTAACTGAGTTGCCTCTGCTTTCTCTGGCATTCTACTTTGCACAGAGGAAAGTCTTGAAAAATGTTTGCTGAAAGAAAAGCTCCCTATGTCACTTTGAATGTATTCTTCCATTAAGGTGTTTTTTTTTTTTTTTAAATATTGCATTTGATGATACTGTTTGAGGTCACCTGACCCTGAATAACTATTTTCCCTGAAATTTGTACTTATCAATTTTTGGTACCAAAAAAAAAAAAAAAAAAAAAAAAAAAAAAGCGTTGGCTGATAGAGTAAGTGCTCTGTAGAAAGACAACATAAGAGGATGACTTTCAGCCAAATAGTCACTTCTTACTGGGCATTTGTGGTTCACTCTTTCCATAGAGGGTTGATGGTAAGGGTCTGCTTATGTGAGATACTCATTCCTCAAGAATTTTCTTTGTGATTCTATCCAAGGGACTCTCATCCCCAAATATATTTAATATATTAAAAATATATTAAACTTGTATGGAAATCCACAAAATATGAAGGAGGATAAGATGGAGAATATTTACAAGAGCATACAGATTTTGGGAAATCGTAGTGTTATCCAGGAAATATTTCACAGAGGACATGGTTGATGCTTCCCTAATGAAGATTACAGAATTGACATAGAGGCAAACTACACAAACTATAGTAGGAATGGAAGGCATCAGCTGTCCGGGCATCTGATTGAAGTCTCATTCTGCTAAAAACAGAACATCTGATACATTTGAGATTTGCCTTACTTACAATTTCATTTCTCAGAAGGTTTAAGAAGCTTTGAGGGTAAATGATGCTATGGACCTAATTATGGTAGAATGGACCAGAATCTTGGGAGAAAATAACCATATCATCTGGGAATTCTTAAAATAAAGAAATTCTATGGCTAGTATTTCTAAAATGGAGGTTGGCTGTGAGGCCATAGACCTCTCTTTTCTAAATCTTTTAATTTCAAATTTCTTAAAGTCTTTGGTGATAGCTTGACCAGAACAGAGACTCACAAGAGATTTAAGATGAAAATAGTCTCTTTCACTTTAAATACACAGCACAGAGCATGGAAACAGCACAGACTCAGCTCTCCTGGGTGTAGACAATACTTATTCAGCAATTTTATAAGGTCTAATTGACAGCAACTTTCTTGTCCTATAATCGGAGTCTACTAGACCCATCCCTATTGCATACTGATCTGTGACCTACTCTGAAACTTTACTAGGAAGCCGAATTTTATTTATCTTGTGGATATTTTTTTCCTCAGAGCTTTTTGATGTGTATATGGAAGGATTCAATCTAGGCTTCATGGTCATGTAGAATAATTCACTCATTTATCCATTCAACAAATATTTATTGATCTCTTACACTGTGTCAGTTCTCTTCTATTTGCTGAGGATATAGCAATGAACAAAAGAGACAAGATTTTCCTTCTTATTTAACTTGTATTCTGTGGGAATGAGACAGGAAACAAGTAATAAAGTAATTCAGATAGTAATGGCTGTTAAGATGAAAATAAAATGGTCCTATGAAAGAGCAGTGGAACAAGATTGTTATCATAGGTGTTTGCTTTTAAGGAAGGTGATGTTTGAGTGGGGACCAAAACGATACAAAGTAGCTATTTGAAAATTTAGGGGAAGAGAGTATGCAGGAGAGGGAACAGTAAGTGCTAAGACTCTAAGGCAAAAACAAGTTTAGGGGTGCGTAGGTGGCTCAGTCGTTAAGCATCTGCCTTCAGCTCAGGTCATGATCCCAGGGTCCTGGGATTGAGCCCCGAATTTGGGCTCCCTGCTCTGTGGGGAGCCTGCTTCTTCCTCTCCCACTTCACTGGCGTGTGTTCCTTCTCTCACTGTCTCTCTCTCTGTGAAATAAGTAAAATCTTAAAAAAAAAATAAAACAACCCACCCACCCCCCCAAAAAAACCCCAAGTTTAACTGTTTGCCAGATAGGAGGTAAGTGTAGGTGAACACAGTGTAGGGTGACCAATCTTCCTGGTTTGTCCTGAGCTTTCTTGATTCTTACTACTGAAAGTTTCATGTCCCCAAAAACTCTTTATTTCCTGTGCCAGGTTTAGGATTACCACAGAAACTAATTAATGATATCCACCTCACAGAATAGTTTTTCTCCAAGCTAACCATGCTGTGGTCCTTCCCTCTCAATTCAGATGATGTAGTTCATTCCAAGACCTCTCAATAACAAACCCAGATTTACTCCTGAAAATGCCTAAATCTACTTCTGATTTTTTTCCCCAATGTCCTCTTGAAGAGTGGTCCTTTGAAGTAGAGACCCTTCTGAAAGCATGGAACGGCCACTGTCCATCATGGAGAAACTACAATTTGTTGCAGCATTCTTGCACTAATCTTGAACATCCTAGGATAGCCAGTTTTTTTTTTTTTTAACTTTTATTTATTTATTTTTATTTTTATTTTTTATAAACATATAATATATTTTTATCCCCAGGGGTACAGGTCTGTGAATCGCCAGGTTTACACACTTCACAGCACTCACCAAAGCACAAAACCTCCCCAGGGTCCATAACCCTACTCCTCTTCTCCCAACCCCCCCGCCCCAGCAACCCTCAGTTTGTTTTGTGAGATTAAGAGTCACTTATGGTTTGTCTCCCTCCCAATCCCATCTTGTTTCATTGATTCTTCTCCTACCCCCTTAAGCCACCATGTTGCATCTCCACTTGCTCATATCAGGGAGATCATATGATAGTTGTCTTTCTCCGCTTGACTTATTTCGCTAAGCGTGATGCGCTCTAGTTCCATCCACGTTGTCGGTTATTTTTAATAGTATTAAGCTTAGCAAGGAGGTAAGACCCCTAACCTTGATTTTTCCACACAGACTACTCTCAAACCAATTATCTCATTTCCCCTGTGACTGTTCAACTGATTTTCTTTAATCCCAAGGCTCAGCTTTATGATTTGCTAAGCAGTGCTTCATCTTGTTCAGTTTGGCTTGGAGTTCCCTTCCACTGAGGTCAATTTGGATGCTAATTCTGGTATCCAAAACTTGACCTAAGCACTTCTTATTTTCTTTATATCATTCAAAATTTGGCAAATTTGTCTTCTGGGTTTTTATCGAAGTCATTTGACAAAAGTGTTGAACAGAGCAGGGCCTCGGGCTTGTAACTGGAGACATCCTTCCAACATAGCATTAATCCATTAATCAATAGATTAAGGGAAATTTGTTTAAGCAAGTATTAAATCTTAAAATTCCAAGCCTACTATGTTACCCATGATTTGGGATAAGGCATGTAATCATGAGGCCAAAATATTGCCTAAAGATAAAGTTCTTCTCATTTGCTCTTGCAGATTACTGGCAGGAAAAGATGACAAGACTGGAAATGTGGCTGGAACAGGTAAAGCACAGTAGGTACACCTTGGAGGGAGAAAAAGAACCCTCGAAGCTGCTTCACATGGGCTTAACCATTTGGGAAAGACCAGAAGAGGAGGGGGCTTGAGGAGAAATGAAGAGTTAAATGACTTAGCCTTTTATTAAAGTTTTTGGTAATAATCCTACAGCTATAGAAAATATAGAAACAAATGGGTATGATTGTCTTCCAGTAAAACTTCAATTAAAGAACCACACAATGTCCCAGATTTGATGGCCAGGCTGTAGTTTGCCAACTTCAGCTTTAGATGATTCAGAATCAACTTTATAGAGATATCCTCATCTAGGTCTGTGGGAATCCAGGAACACAGCTTCCACCCGCTATCCTACCTCCTCCTCCGTTAAGTTCTCGCAATTCTGAGATTCCACACATAGGTTCGGATCCCCTTAACGTCTCTTTTTTTATCCTGGCTGCCTTTCAGAATTCTTTCTTAAAAAAAAAAAAAAAGACTTTATATTTATTTGACAGAGAGCAACCAGGAGTGGGGGGAGGGACAGAGGGCAAGAATATCTCTTTTTTAAAAATTTTAAAAATATTTACTTATTTATTTTTAAAGGTTTTATTTATTTATTTGACAGAGAGAGAGGCAGCAAGAGAGGGAACACAACCAGTGGGAGTGGGAGAGGGAGAAGCAGGCTCCCCACCAAGAAGGGAGCCAGATGCAGGGTTCCATCCCAGGACCCTGGCATCAAGACCCAAGTGGAAGGCAGACACTTAGTGACTAAGCCACCCAGGTGCCCCTCCCTTTTTTTAAAGGTTTTATTTATTTATTAGAGAGAGAGAGAGCATGCACACAAGCAAGGGGACGGGCAAAGGGAGAAACAGAATCCCCGCTGAGCAGGGAGCCCAACATGAGGTTCCATCCCAGGAACCTGAGAACATGACCTCAGCTGCAGTCAGATGCTTAACTGACTGAGACACCCAGGCACCCCAGATGATTTCTTCCAGTCTTTCTCTTTCATGATCTGAAACAGGACTGGCTCTCTGTTTCTGAAATCAGTCGTTTAACAGATGGTTTAGATTTTGCATGCCCTAGGTCTCGGTGGCAACTACGCGGTTCTGCCATGGTAGCACAAAGCAGCCTTAGACATTACGTAAACAAATAAGCACAGCTGGACTCTAATAACGTTTTATCTTGGAAAACAGGTAGTGGGCTGCTTTCGACCCACATGCTGTAGTTTGCCAACTGCTGATCTCGATGGGATGCTGACTCTTGTCGAAATCATATCCTCTAGCCTGCACACCACCTTGCATTTCTTTTTTGCATTATACTAATTGGGAACTACCCGTCCTCTCCAGGTCACCACAAACAGTGGTTCTGAGGCACCCATGGGGCTTGTGTCCTGTTTCTAAACAGCACTCCTTTGTGGAACTCTGTGTCCTCGGAATCCCTCACACACCTAAGGCCTAGAAGCACCCCGTTGATCTCACACTCCCCAATCTCAGAGTCCTCTGAGAAGGTTGTTTTTAAGCCTGTCGGTTTTCATATCCCCTCTCCTGGAGTGAAATGTCTGCCAGGGGTCCTGGGTGGCTCAGGTCGAGATCTCAGAGTCCTGAGATCAAGCCCCGCATGGGGCTCTCTGCTCGGGAGGGAGCCTGCTTCCCCGCCCCCCATCTCTGCCTGCCTCTCTGCCTACTTGTGATCTCTCTCTGTGTCAAATAAATAAATAAAATCTTGAAAAAAAATGTCTGCCAATTTAATTATGAGGTGATGGCAATTGGCAGGGCTTAGCACCCCTCGTGCAAAAGTTCAGGTTCTTTTCAGTGAACCCAACCAACCCAATGGATGCACTGACAGCCGTTTGCCAAGAGTCTCATCTCCTTTGGCTCCAGAGGTTATGAGCCTCCCTGGATGACTGAAGGCACTGCTGGCAATGGGCACTTGTTAAGAGCAGGTGACTGAGAAGAGCAACTAGGGAGTGAGGCACAGGGGATCCCTGCAAGGTGATGAGTGCCAACGACCGCTGTAGCTAAAAGAAGGAGTAAACCTCGCAGACACATTTAGTGTTCATGTCCCCGCTTACTTTAGAATGCTGAATTTAGAAAAATGTACACTTATTTCACCCAAATTTTAGATTGACTAAAACATGAAATTCTACAGAAAAAGAGAAAGAAAGAGACATATATATGGTCTCACTTCTGTGTGGAACCTGGAAAGGCTGAACTCAGGCACGGAGAGTAGGGGTGGTTACCAGGAGTTGGGGGCTGGAGGAATTGAGGAGGTGTTGGTTAAAGGACACAGACTTCCACTTCTAAGATGAATATGTGCTGGGGACCTAATGCACAGCGTGGTGATTACAGTTAATAATAGTATGGATATCTTTGGAAAGTTGCTAATAGAGTAGACTCTTAAATGTTCCCACTGCAAGAAAGAAGCGGTAATTAGGTGATGTGAGGAAGATGTCAGCTGATGCTCTAGTGGTGATCCATTTGCAGTATATAAGGGTATCGTATCATCAGACCTTCAATTTAGACTGTGTTATATGTCAGTTATATCTCCGTAAAGCTGGGACAATATAAATTAACCCACATCTTCCTTAAATCTGAATTCAAAGAACAACTTAGTCTAAAAGTTCCGAGGCCAGATTTCTTGTCCTGGTTCTGCCTGAACATGCTGACCTTTATTTCTCTCCTCTGTAAAGCAAATGGATCTCACCAATTATTGTTTCTAAGGAACATTTTCTCCAGTCAACAGAGAAAACGTGGAAGCCACAGAAAGCCATAGGTAATGGAACAAGAATCCCAGAGAATTCCACAGTTTAGTTGTGACCGTTAAGTACATTTGGGCTCTTTTCCTGTTCCTATGCTATTTTTACCGTCATGGTGTCACACTATCTGTACAAAATGTGAACTGCTTTGCCACGGAAGCATTTTCCCACGGTACTAGACAATTGTTCAAGGGTCTTCTAGCTCTATGATTTCAAGTGTGTTTAGTTTCTTATGGTCAGTATAAAGACTTTAAAAAATCATGGCGAATAACATTTGTCTTTTTCCAATAAGCAAGACAATATAAAGCTTTTCATGGAAAATGAATGGGATAAATGTAAAAATAAATTATTTGTAAACTTAGAAGGCATTATGAAGATCCTTTATTTGTACTTGTTAGCCATGGTTTGGATTATAGCCCAAAGAAGAGTTCAGCCTGGTGAATTGAAGAACAGATGGTACCATTCCTTTCTCCCCAGGGAGAAGTGTATGATACATACGTCTAGAAGTTAGCTTTTATGAAAATTACTGGAGAGGAACAAATATCATGTTTAGAAAAACCAGAAAACTTCTCTGATTTTAGAAGTTTAGAGTATAATTTTAACACCTGGCAAAAAAGTGAAACAATATTGCTCTATGGAGTAGAATGAAGATGGCTGACTGACTTTGAGAATGAACTATGGCAGGCTTTATGTGAAAATAAAACAGCACTGAGAAATCAATAAGGCAACACTGCAAGTTTGGACTTTGGCCAGATGTTGAACCAACACCTCCTACATACGAGGCATTGGCCCTAGGCACGTAGCATCTAAGGAAAGCCGAAACACTCTTATTGCCTGTGGGAACTCACAGTTGAGTCATGAGATGAAGGGGGACATTTGGACGCAACTGGTTATAGGTGAGGTGCAGAGTACTGAGTGTCCTGGCAGACAGACACCTGAGGCGTTCTAGGATTTTCTTTCTTCTGTTGACCTGGAGCCATCAATGTTCCATTGGGTCAGTCATTCCAGCCCAGGAGGGAATCCTGGGGCTTGGCAGCATCACATACAAGCGCGGAACACACAATAAGCTTTCCTTCCATTCAGCTGAGATCTGAAGTTAATGCCAAAGGTAACTCAAGAGCGGCAGCGCCTTTACTAAAATGGCGAGAGGAACACTCCGCAAGTCCAGTTATTAAAATGGCCAGGGACAAGGTGAAATCACACCTGCCAGGGGACACGGTATCAGAGATTTCAAAGTCGCAAAGGGAAACCATTTCCAAGCCTCCAGGGTGAGATCCCAGAGAGGCAATTAGAAGGCCCTTCTCATGAAAGGGTTCAGAAGTATTTACAAGAGCGTGCCCAAGAGAAGGCGTTTATTTCTGGGCTACTGACACCGAGGTTGCTTTCCTCCTTAATTAAGTCTCCAGATCTTTGGAAACCAAGTATTTTAGTACCTTCCTGCCAACTTTGACCCTGAGTGGCACGGGAACCTAACATTTTCACCTACGTTTTACCAAGTGCCAGGATAACTGGCCAAGCAACTCAGCAACAGTCACCTGGGTGATTTTCAATCTCTGGATGGTTGACAAAAAGTGATTTAGTTTGATGTCAACATCATACCTCAGGGTAGCATACCTTGACTCCTTAGGCAGAAGTCTGGTTCCTTTTTTTATGCTCACACTTTTCCCTCTGTGTTTTACTTATCTGCTTGCCTGTGTATCTCCCCCACTGGGCCTGATTTTAGGAGGAGAGACTCTGTGTCCTTGCTCACTGTTGTTTGCACAGTGTCTAGCCCAGTGCCTGGAACATTACTATGCACTCAGTAAATAGCAGTCAAAGGAAAGAGGGCTAGGGCAACCTGTGCGGGGCCATCACGAAGTGGATAAGATTGGCTCTGATATGAGAAGATAATGCCCTGGGAAGGCAGTTGAGAGAGCTCTGCCCAGCGTCAGCCAGTTCCTCGGAGATTTGCCTACATCGGTGGTGCCATGGCTGGAGCTGCCCTGCTGCACAAGGACCTTTTCCTCATTCCAGTCGGCGATGCTCAAGAATGATGGTGCCGGGGAAGCCAACTTGATTAATACTCTGATACCATTGCAAGACCCAAGTGAGGACCTCAGAGTCCATGCGCTACAACTTCCGCCTTTTAAAGATGGAGAAACTGTGGCACAGAAGGCAACAGCTGTCGTCCCTGAGGCACTAGATAGCAGAGGAAACGTTCACCCCCACGTCTCCGGACATCCAGGCCACTGTTCTTCCCTCTGCAGTTGGCTGCCTCTCCTAAGGCCTGAAACTCAACAGGCCAGCATTTCAAGGGCAGCTCCCGGAAGGAAGTAGCCATGTGGGTCTGGGGGATCTCTTCCCCCTTTTCCCACCCTAGTGTCCCCAGTGGGAAAGGCAGCCTTGTAACGTCTGCCTCCCGGAACCATGGGGAGCTAGCCTTAGAGGAAGCAGTGCTTGTAGTGTTCGTAGCGGAGTGCCCGTTACATGACTGGTTCCCCTCTCTTAAGTCCCTTCTCTTCCATCTGGGCACATAGGACCTTTCGCGACACTTAGAAATGAAGAGGGTCTTCAGTGGTTGGGAAGAGTCAGCTCTGCAGAGGGTCTCGGCAGCTCAGACCCATCTCATCCTCCAGGAGGCACATGTGGAGCTCAGCCCTGTACCCATGGGCTCTTGCTCTGAAGAGACTCTTCTCCCTGCTCACTCCTGACATCCCCCAAGGAAACACAGCCTCAAAACACAGACTTTCCAATCTTTCTAGTAAAATGAATGAAAGAACCTTTTAGGGAGTAAAGTGATTTCTCTTTAGCTCCACTTGTTTACTTTTCCATAAGCTCCCAGGATGGCTTACATGTTAGCTGTTAATCACACCATCTGTTCAAACTGTACTCAGTAAATGATTCAATTCATACTCTTCTTCTAAAAGAATCTTTTTAAGGACGGTGTTTATGTCTCTGTTATCCTCATAGTACTATGAGCTATTTTAACTTTGCTATCATTGTGAACACACATTGAATTCTCCACTTGTTAAATGTATATAACAAGACAACTCCTCCACATTTGTTCCACTCAACTCTTGGCTTAGAGGGGAGAGAATGCTATTTACTAGAGATTCTATATTGTTTAAAGGATAAAAATAATGATGATGTTCCAACCAATATTTTCTTTGGTATCTTGAATTTAGTAACAGTCACTGGGTTCTAGCTATGTGAGACCGTTCGGGCCAAGCCCAAATGAGCAGAATATTCTTAACCCTCAGGAAGCACCAGCTCTGCTGAGGAGCCTAGCTGCTCAGATGCATCTCGTCTTTCAGGAGGCCAAGTTGCCCCTGGTTTAGAGAGGTACCTGGGAAGAAGGGTCTGGATCTCCCCCAGCAAATCCAGGTCCAAAACTTAGGTGATAGTAGGCTTGGGCAGGAACTAAAAGGGCTGGTGGTGCTTTTAGGGAAAAGACAGGCCTTGGAGTTAGTAGAAGATTGGGGGTGGACTTCTTACTATTACAAAATACTCTGTGGACCCCTGAAGGTTCTGTATTCATGTGAGTGTCTGTGAGAAGTTCACACAATAGCATGACTTTGTCCTAGTGCTGGTCCGTATAGATGCCATTCTCTCCTGTTTTCTGAGACCTGTAGCTGCACGGAAGGTGTGTTACATTGTGCAATCATGTACACAATATGAGAATTATACAAAGTCGGCACATATAAACTTGTGCGTGGGGACCCCAGTGAAGAAGGGATTTGTTTTTCATGTCAAGAGATAAAAGGTAGTTGACAAAGGCTCAAATTAGAGGAGATAATCTTCCTGGGTTTCTAAGGTTGGATAGTTTACTAGTTCTAAATGCCCACATTTTACAGAGTCTACATCAATTTGTGCATAGAGCTGGAAATGAATGTGTTTGTGGGGATGGTAATATGTTTGTATGGTTGAGTCAGCAGCAGTCAGGACACCTGTGTGGGATGGGTTCAGATCTCTGAAGGTCTTAAGTGTCACAAATTAAGATTTTAGCTTCTTGCCTTCACATAAGTGGACATCACTGAGGACTCTGACACAATCTCAGAAAGATGGTTCACCGTAGTGTGTAACCTGTATTGGATCAGGTTGCCCATGAAACCATTTCTTAAGTTGTTGTAATAGTCAAAGCAAAAAATGATGAGGGCTGAAGTTAATGGAGAGGTGGCAGGATGGCAGACTAGGGATGGATTTGTGATTTGTCATAGGAGTAGAATAGGCAACAACTGAAGGATAATTAAAAATTAAAGCTTGTAGTGAGAGAGGAAGAGGATTAGAAGATGTCTTTCCAATGGATTGTGGCACCATTAAATAAAATCCAAAAAACAAGATGAAGGGGAGATTTAAGGGGAGAGGTGAATCTATGTATTTTTAAATGGTCTGATTTGGGTTGTTTGCAAACTTGAGATAGATATGGGTCCATTTTCCATGAATGCATGTGACTGGAGCTCAGAAAAGATGTCTGAGCGCTAAATAGAATTTTGGTCGTTATTACTATAAATAATTATTAGACAGTGTTCATGAGTTTGACTTTGCTCCAACCAACATCTGCTCAGTTTGTCTTAGAAAAGCCATATTTAACCCATGCCATGATATTTTCTCTCCTCATGGTTTGGGGTGGAGAATTAAATAATTATAAAGCAATAATCACCAAGTATGAAGTGAATAATAATAAATCAGTGTGCAGTTAGTAAAGGAATTAACAGTATGGGTAGGGTTGAAAATTCCATAAATATCTATATTCCCTACATATGCAGGGAGGTATCCTTAGTCAGAGATGTTGAGTATTGGGACACTCTGGGATTTAAGAAACAACAACAACAACAACAACAAAAAATAAGCAAAGGGAAAAACAAAAAGAGAGAGGCAAACCAAGGAATTTACTCTTAACTAGAGAGAAAAAACTGAGGGCTACTGGAGGGTTGGAGGGTAGTGGGTGGCAGGATGTGTTAAATGTGTGATGGTATTAAGAAGGTCACTTGTCCTGATGAGCACTGGGTGTTAAATGGATGTGCTGAAGTACTATATTGTACACCTGAAGCTAATATTACATTGTGTGTTAACTAGCTGGAATTTAAATAAAAACTTCAAAAAATAGTAATAAAAATGAAACATTACAGAGCAAGACATAGTTACCTTCAAAGGGAAATGACAAACTGGTAGGGATAATGTCTGAGAATTAGTTTCGGCTTCAAGGGACAGAAAACTTAATATTGAGTGGTTTATACAAAATGGATGATTTTTTTGTGTGTCTCATGTAACAGGTAACTAAGATGATAGGTCCAGAATAGCTATGGTAGTTCTACAGCATTCATTGATTCATACCCCTTCCAGCTAACCATTCTGCCCTCATTCTCACAGAGAAAGGAATGTTGGTAGAACTCTAGATAACACATTTATATTCTACACATCAGGATGGAGGACAGGGAAAAGATGGGTGCTGATTTGCTTTTATTTAGGACTTTCTAGAAATTCCCCACAACATTTTTAATTCTACTTCATTGTTAAGAAATTTGGTCGCCCAGACACACTTAGCTTCAAGAGAAGCTGGGAGCTATAGATTAAAAATTTTTTTTAAAGATTTTATTTATTTATTTGACAGATAGAGATCACAAGTAGGCAGAGAGGCCGGCTGATAGAGAGGGGGAAGCAGGCTTCCTGCCGAGCAGAGAGCCCAATGAGGCCTCAATCCCAGGACCCTGAGATCATGACCTGAGCCAAAGGCAGAGGCTTAGCCCACTCTGCCACCCAGGCGCCCTAAATTTTTTTTTTTAATTTAAATTTTAGTTAACACACAGTACAATATTGGTTTCAGGAGTAGAATTAAGTGATTCATCAACAATAGCCTGACTGTGGAGAGAGCTCAAATGTCCATTGACAGATGAATGAATAAAGAAGATGTAGCATTCTATCTACAATAGAATATTACTCACCCATCAAAAAGAATGAGATTTTGCCATTTGCAGTGACGTGGATGGAGCTAGAGAATATTATGCTAAGTGAAATAAGTCAGTCTGGGGACTATAGATTTTTAGTTAGTTATGTTGTCACCTGAATACAATTTAGTAATCTATCACCAAAGAACATTGGGAGAATAGATAATGGTATAGATAACTAGCACTCTGCCATGGGATATAATACCAAATTGGCCCCATCTGGTGTAAAGAAATACTGAAAGGAAAGAATCACCTAGTAGTGCTATGGGAAGACTTCCAGTCAGTCTGATAAGCAGAACATATTTTAAGAAAATTTGTCCAGGCAAATACTTGACATCAGAGGGATCCAACATGAGTTATCAGGGATGCTCTCACAGGCACTTAGAGAAGAGTAAAGAAAAATATGGGAACAATCAACGTTTAGAAAGTAATACAATCAAATTGTGTATACCTGAAAGATCAATCTGTATGAAGAAGGACCCCAGTCACAGTATCCTATCGCAGGGCAGGAGGCTAATTCATGGATGGTGGTGGTGATGATAGAGAACCTTGACTGACAAAAGCACAGCAAGGTCTGTGTCCTAAAAGGAGTGATATACTAAGAGATGTCTAAGGCAGAAGCATAGGTCCAGAACCGAGACACAAAGAGTGGAATAGCAAAAAGACGGACTGGTTTTTGAGTCCCCAGGAGGGACCTTATAAGAGTGGTTCCCAAAATTTTGGGTTTCACATACAAAGTACTTTTTTTTTTTTCAAAGTGAACTTGCCATAGTGTTGGCAACTTTTTATTTTCTAAGTAAGGATATATTAAAAACAAAACAACCTACTGTCCACAATTTACAAAACTTATTATTTCATTGTAAAGACTATCTAGGGTAAAAAATTAGAAAACAAATTCAAAGCAAAGAAAAACTCTTGTCTAAAATTCAAAATGTGCAAAAGTATGGGCAATAATAAAGCTCCTCTCTACCACTCTTCCTTTATCACCCAGTTTACTTCTCTGGAAGCAGCCATCATTATCTGTTCTTTAGACATCCTCCCAAGATATTGCATGTTTAAGTAAATAAAACCTGTGTGTGTATAGTATTTCATACCTACCATTTTTACTAAAAATATCTTGAAAGGCATTGCATATCAATACATAGAGAATTTTCTAATTCTTATTATGTATGCATAGTAGTCCATTGTATGGATTTACCAAATTTAAGTCATTTATTAATGGACATTTTAATTATTTCCAACCATTTGCTATTCTAAAATTTTTTTTTTAATTTACTTGACAGACAGAGATCACAAGTAGGCAGAGAGGCAGGCAGAGAGAGAGGAAGGAAAGCAGGCTCCTGCTGAACAAAGAGCCCGATGTGGGGCTCGATCCCAGAACCCTGGGATCATGACCCGAGCCGAAAGCAGAGGCTTAACCCACTGAGCCACCCAGGCGCCCCCCATTTGCTATTCTAAACAGTGCTTCAGAGAATTGTCTTTGAAATTTAATGAAACTAAATCTTAAGGGCTCTTACTTTTCATTTTATTTCATTACAGACTGGTAAAACCTTTACCAGCACCAGCACCTTTTTATGTACTTGGGAAATACTTTTATGTAGTTCTCTACAACCTTGAAGTCAGTCAAACTTGTGAAATAAGCCATTTGTTTTTGGCTGTCAGTTACCTCCTTTATGAAAAAGTGGAATCCTTCCAAAAATGTGGTCTAGCTCACTAAGCAGGGTCTGAGTTTCTGTTTCCAACTGCTTGTCATACTTCCTTCTCTGTGTTGAAATATTTTCCCTATTTGGTTTTTCCTATTTCATTTGAAACCAGCCACTCCCATAACATGCAAGAGATTTGATATGACTAGACATGGAATAATTAAAGATGCCAGATGTAGCAACAAAAGGACAAGATTTGAATACAACTCAGGCATTTGGGTGGATTTGGCGTAGGGAGAAAAGGCCATCCTCTGGTGTTAGGATATATTAGGCATCTTTTTTGTACATCTTGGCTTCCCTTATACATTATTTTAGCTGTCACCATGGTGATCAGCTATGTGGGTTCCAACATACTTCATGCAGGTGCAACAATATGTGGACAGTACCTTGCCTCATACCTTCTTCATATGCCTCTTAACTCCTGAGCTGGGATTTACTAGTGAAAACTACTGTGAGACCATCTGCCTACATATATATGTCAACCTGGAAGCATGAAGAACTGGGTGGATGGGTGAATCTTTATCCATTGGGAGATAGGAGATGATGACTGAACTTATCCCCCTGGAGGCAGTGCCAAATAGTGGTTAAGGGTCCTGGAATTAGGCAGTTTGAGCTCAAATCCTAATTCTACCATTTATATGCTGTGTGACATGGGCTAGTTGTTTAACCTCTCTGGATCCCAGTTTCTTCATTGGTTAGTGTGGAGAAGAATAGTACCTACCTGAGAGGGTGGGTGCATGTTTTCCACGAGATCACATATATAAAGCATTTAGCATAGAGCAGGACATGGAGCAAGTATGTAGAGAAATTTGGTTAATAATGATCTATTCACCACATTACTGTCTTCCAATTTGCCCTCAGAAATTTTGAAAAGAAAAAAAAATCCATCCCTCTCTTTCCTCCCAGGAATGGGATGGAGTTTATACAACTTCTTAAGCAATTCAATTGGATTAAACAAAGATTCTCAGTTGAGGTCAGCTCAATAATACATCCTTGAATTAGCTTTCCCTGCTTTCTTAATTCATCATTGATGTCCCTCTTTCTTCCTCTCTGAAGTTGTACTCCCAATATAATATCTGCCCCTAATTACTCTGCCTCAAATCTAGGTACTGCTATGAGACAACACCTTATAGGCAGACAATCATCACTCAGGAATTTTGACAGCAGAAAGGTGTACTCCAGGGGCACCTGGGTGACTCAGTCAGTTAAGCGTCTGCCTTCAGCTCATATCATGATCCCAGGGGATCGAGCCTCATGTCAGGCTCTCTGCTCAGTGGGGAACCTGCTTCTCCCTCTCTCTCTGTAGCTCCTACATCTTGTGCTCTGCCTCTCTCAAATAAATAAATAAATAAATAAAATCTTAAAAAAAAAAAAAAAAGAATGGTGTACTCTGGGTCAGGTAGGGTTCTAGTCTCTGGAAGAAGAAGGGAACACTGCTTGCAAAAGTAAGGCTGCTCCTGAGTCCTAGAAAGCCTAGACTACTAGACAGCTGACCATGACCCAAAGAACTAATTGGAAAAAGATAATGGAAGTTAACTGGGACACAGCGTTAAATATGGAATAGAAGCTGATTGTCCTGATATTGAATCACCAACATATTTAGAGTTTCCTATATACTCCTTGCCTAAGTTCAAGACTGAAATTAGGGTGGGGCTCAATATGTGGACAGGTAGGCAAAGTAATCCCTGCTATGTGGAAAGAAGAGTTTCACAGGCCAAAGACTGAATGACATAGAAATTGACAAGAAAGGCAGCATTCCTATGTTTGATGGTCCATTGGTAGATGGGATGAAACAAGTAATATACTCCTCATGCAGATCACATATTTCTTGGTTTAGCATTTCACTTTATGACCCATATGAATTTTTCACCTGCTTGATTAGAGTACTTAAACATGCCACCAAAATGAATGGCAATCAATTTGCATTACAATTTACCTTAAGGCACAGTCTTAGATGTACCATGGAAGCTTCACTGGATTTATAGTCAAGACACCTGAGTGTAAGTTGTGCCCTTTAGTAAACCATTTGACTTCTCTGAATCTCTTTTCCATTCTGAAAGTGGGGCTAATATTTGCCTTATCTATCTTATAGGCTTGCTGTGAGTATGAAATATGATAATACCTGTGAAAATAATATATGAATTGCTAAGTGTTTTGTAAATACTGGCTACTATTACAAGAAAGTATCTTTAGTACTGAGTGGAATAGAGCTCTTTATATTATTTGCCTTAAGTTTTGCATATGATACAAGTGCAGTAATATGGTTTCAGGGTGGATAAGTTTCATATATTTATGATAGGTTACTGGGCCACTGCTTTGTCCTTTCTAGCCTGCTGCCAAAAATATGGCTCTCAAGCCCCTGTTTATGCAGCAAATTTCTCATTATCCTCTGGGAAAGTCCCAGTTTGGATGTCATTTTGCAAACAAGATTGTTAGGGATAAAAAAAAAAAAAAAATCACTGAATCATTGACATGTAAGTATAGAGTCCTGAACGATCCAAGGCAGAAATCTGTTCTCTGTGGGAAACTTTATTCTTTATTCTCAATGTTATAGCAAAGCATAAGAATTATAAAATAAAATGTCTAAATGTTTAAGGACTTCTGTGTGATTTTACCTACGTAAAATTTTGCACTCCCTTCATCCCCATTAAACTGTTACCTGATATGCACACTACCATATCAGTGTCTTTTAGGTGGGATTGCCCACAATCCTGATACTCAAAGGTGTGGTCTACATACTGGTAGCATTGGAATCACCTGGAAGCTTGCCAGAAATCTAGAAATCCAGAGTTTCAGATAATAACCCTGGCCTATTGAATCAGAGTTTGCATTTCATCAAGATTCCCCCATGTGATTCACAAAGTTTGAAAACCAAGGGTTTATGTTAACCTCCCCTCTTAAGTCAGCCCTCTTCAATCTTCTTAACCCCTTAGGTTTTATTCCTGTGCTTCACTCTGCTTTGATCTGAGATCCTTACAGTAATCCCTTACTCTAGCCCTCTGAACAAGTCTTTCCTTGTAATATACATGTGCTCCCCAGATGTCTGAAATTCCACTTTTCCTAATGTATGTTGATTTACCAACCAACTTGGTGTCCCTGTTGCTTTCAACATGTAAATATATACTGTATATATTGTAGCTCTACCTCTTTGGAACACAATCTCACACCTCTACCTGTTCAACTCGGTCAGTACTGGGTAAGCTAGACCAACTCCATAGGAAGGAAGGGAATAGGAGAAAGCCAATTTGGCAATACCATAGAAGTTACCTAGAATAGATGGGGTATGCACATCTGAAACTTGTTAAATTTCTTATTCCTCTAGTCTTAGATTTTCAGCAGTCATCTGGTCCTTTTCAGAGTGTAAGTCCCTGGAAGATATGCAGAGATCTCTCTTTACTTGTGTTTTTTTTTTTTTCCTCTCTTTACTTTTTACACTCTCATTTCTGTTTGTGGGCAGGGAAGTAATAGGGTAGACAAAACAAAGCAATAGCTGATCTGGAAGTCATTGTGATCTGATTCTGGAAATTACAAACTCACTGCAGCAAACATATCAAGATAAATGGCATACCATGCAGAATGTGGAGTGTGCCTTCCTGCCATATCTTCTTCCCCCCCATCAGGTGAACACCATGGCTACCTAGCTGCTTCAGAGCTAGTATGTGAAATTTGTTGCTCTTAGCGGATTAGTATTTGTGGCTCATATTTGTGGCAATCCCTTCTCTGGGAAGAGGCAGTTTATAAGCAAGGGCATACTGTTTCATTTGTATTTAAAGTTCCCCTCCTTATGTGGTACCACAGAGACTAAACTGTTCTTTCTATCTCAATTTCTAGCACCCAGTTTTCCTTGGTTATGATTATAATTAGTGAAAAATAAATTCATGCACTAGAGAACCATCTTCAGTATCCATGTTCTTAAAGATGAAACTGTCATGGAAGAGTCTTTTGACAATAACTGACTTTCATTGGATTGGATCTGAGATAGGTTAATCTTTTATTCAATTCTGTTTTCTGGACAATTGTGAAAGAGCAAAGGACTGGTGACTCCTTGAAAAGGATGCTGGACAAGAAACCTGCAGCCATCAGATAGTTATCCTTCCTTTGACTACCTTCATTAGGGCATCTTTCAACATCCTTGTTTTTCAGAGTATAAATGAATGGGTTCAGCATGGGTGTTACTGCCCCATACAGCACTGAAATGATCTTATCCTCCTCCTGAGACAATTGAGAGTGTGGGCACATTACATGAAGATTGCTGTCCCATAGTAAATGAAGATCACAGTCAAGTGGAAGCCACGGGTAGAAAAAAACCTCGAGTCTGGCCTCTGCAGGGTGGATCTTCAGGATAGCCACAGCAATATGGAAACTGCTTCTTGTGAAATTACATGCAATCCTTGCCTGGCATAACTATACTATCCTGTAGTTGAATTAGAACTCAAAGAACCAGTGTGAATCATAGAAAAGAGCACTGAAGTAAGGGCATTTTAGTTTTGGTTTGACCATTTACTTGCTGTGTAATCTAAGCGAGCTGCAGTCTCATTATCTATAGGTTAATCTATCGGTTAAAAAAATCTATAGGTTAGGGGTGCCTGGGTGGCTCAGTGGGTTAAGCCGCTGCCTTCGGCTCAGGTCATGATCTCAGGGTCCTGGGATCGAGTCCCGCATCAGGCTCTCTGCTCGGCAGGGAGCCTGCTTCCTTCCCTTCCTCTCTCTCTGCCTACTTGTGATCTCTCGCTGTCAAATAAATAAATAAAATCTTTAAAAAAAAAATCTATAGGTTAAAAAAAACACTTAGCATATGTTTTCTACCTCACAGAACTGTGAAGTCCTAATAAAATAATGGGTTGGAAAATGCTGTGAAAATTATAAATATATTCAGACGTAAAAGTGATGACTATTTCTGAAAGAAGGAATACAACTAAGATTTCCCCTAATTTAACCTTATTGTTGCTTTTCAAGATAAAAGGGAATATAGGAATTCAGTAGTTGCATTTATAAGCACCTTTCCTTCCGCTCTAATTATAGAAACAATATTCAGTCAGAGAAGAGCTTTAGAAACCATTTACGTATTGGAACAGATCTCCCACCATCTCTGAATTCCTGTCAATAGGCCCTTACAAGAACAACAGAATCTGACCACTCTTGTTCAACATAGTATTAGAAGTCCTAGCAACAGCAATCAGACAACAAAGAGAAATAAAAGGTATCCAAATTGGTAATGAAGAAGTCAATAAAAGGTATCCAAATTTGCAGATGACATGATACTTTATATGGAAAACCCAAAAGACTCCACCCCCAAACTACTAGAACTCATATAACAATTCAGCAACGTGGCAGGATACAAAGTCAATGTACAGAAATCAGTGGCTTTCTTATACACTAACAATGAAAATTCAGAAAGGGAAATTAGAGAATCGATTCTATTTACTATAACACCAAGAACCATAAGATACCTGGGAATAAACCTAAACAAAGAGGTAAAGGATCTGTACTCAAGGAACTACAGAACACTCATGAAAGAAATGGAAGAAGACACAAAAAGATGGGAGACCATTCCATGTTCTTGGATCGGAAGAATAAACATTGTTAAAATGTCTCTACTGCCTAGAGCAATCTGTACTTTTAATGCTATTCCGATCAAAATTCCACCGGTATTCTTCAAAGAGATGGAGCAAATAATCCTAAAGTTTGTATGGAATCAGAAGAGACCCTAAATCGCTAAGGAAATGTTGAAAAACAAAAATAAAATGGGGGGCATCACTTTACCTGATTTCAAGCTTTACTACAAAGCTGTGATCACCAAGACAGCATGGTACTGGCATAAAAACAGACACATAGACCAGTGGAACAGAGTAGAGAGCCCAGATATGGACCCTCAACTCTATGGTCAAATAATCTTTGACAAAACAGGAAAAAATATACAGTGGAAAAAAGAAAGTCTCTTCAATAAATGGTGCTGGGAAAACTGGGCAGCTATATGTAGAAGAATGAAACTCGACCATTCTCTTACACCGTACACAAAGATAAACTCAAAATGGATAAAAGACCTCAATGTGAGACAGGAATCCATCAGAATCCTAGAGGAGAACATAGGCAGTAATCTCTTCTATATCAGCCACAGCAACTTCTTTCAAGATATGTCTCCAAAGGCAAAGGAAACAAAAGCGAAGATGAACTTTTGGGACTTCATCAAAATCAAAAGCTTCTGCACAGCAAAGGAAACAGTCAAGAAAACAAAGAGGCAACCCACGGAATGGGAGAAGATATTTGCAAATGACAGTACAGACAAAAGGTTGATATCCAGGATCTATAATGAACTCCTCAAACTCAACACACACAAAACAGACAATCATATCAAAAAATGGGCAGAAGATATGGACAGACAAATGGCTATCAGACACATGAAAAAATGTTCATCATCACTAGCCATCAGGGAGATTCAAATTAAAACTACACTGAGATATAACCTTACACCAGTTAGAATGGCCAAAATTAGCAAGACAGGAAACAACATATGTTGGAGGGGATGTGGAGAAAGGGAAACCCTCTTCCACTGTTGGTGGGAATGCAAGTTGGTGCAGCCACGTTGGAGAACAGTGTGGAGATTCCTCAAGAAATTAAAAATAGAGCTTCCCTATGACCCTGCCATTGCACTCCTGGGTATTTACCCCAAAGATACAGATGTAGTGAAAAGAAGGGCCATCTGTACCCCAATGTTTATAGCAGCAATGTCCATGGTCGCCAAACTGTGGAAAGAACCAAAGATGCCCTTCAATGGATGAATGGATAAGGAAGATGTGGTCCATATACACTATGGAGTATTATACCTCCATCAGAAAGGATGAATACCCAACTTTTGTAGCAATATGGATGGGACTGGAAGAGATTATGCTGAGTGAAATAAGTCAAGCAGAGAGTCAATTATCATATGGTTTCACTTCTTTGTGGAGTATAACAAATAGCATGGAGGACATGGGGAGATAGAGAGGAGAAGGGAGTTGGGGGAAATTGGAAGGGGAGGTGAACCATGAGAGACTATGGACTCTGAAAAACAATCTGAGGGTTTTGAAGGGGCGGGGGGTGGGAGGTCGGGGTACCAGGTGGTGGCTATTATAGAGGGCACGGATTGCATGGAGCACAGGGTGTGGTGCAAAAATAATGAATACTGTTATGCTGAAAATAATAAATAAATAAATAAAAAGAACAACAGAATAGCTCATTCAAGCTAAGGCTTCAGCATTTGAGAAGAACAAGGAGAAGAATTTAAAGAAGTGCAGTGTTAAGTGATGTCCTCCAGGATCCTTCACTCTTTTAATTGAACCTACTGAGGGTAATTGATTCAATTCCCACATGTCAGTAAGGGGCCATACATAAGTAAAAAGTAAATTTAAGTCAAGCAGGAGAGTCAATTATCATATGGTTTCGCTTATTTGTGGAGCATAAGGAATAACACGGAGGACATGGGGAGGTGGAGAGGAAAAGGGAGTTGGGGCAAATTGGATGGGGAGGTGAACCATGAAAGACTGTGGACTCTGAGGAACTAACTGAGGGTTTTGGAGGGGACTGGGGTGGTAGGTTGGGTGAGCCTGGTGGTGCGTATTGTGGAGGGCACATATTGCATGGAACACTGGGTATGGTGCATAAACAATGAATTCTAGAACACTGAAAAGAAATTAAAAAAAATAAAATAAACTTTAATGTTTTTTTGTGAACCAAAACAGATGATTTTAAAGTGTTCAGCCTATCTTTTTCTTTGTGAACTGAAAAATACTTTTTAAAAATTTTTTTATTTTTTTATAAACATGTATTTTTATCCCCAGGGGTACAGGTCTGTGAATCACCAGGTTTACACACTTCACAGCACTCCAAAGCACATACCCTCCCCAGTGTCCATAACCCCACCCCCTTTCTCCCAACCCACCTCCCCCCAGCAACCCTCAGTTTGTTTTGTAAGATTAAGAGTCACTTATGGTTTGAAAAATACTTTTTTTTAAAGAAGATGCTTAACACTTCTTTATGTGACTTGCTACACAAGAACTAGTTTAAATATACATTATTCTAAGTTGTTTTCAGAGCTAGAAACGTGTTCTGAATACATAGATCTCCTGAACACTGATGCCTACATGTATCTACATTTATATTTACATATATTTTATTTTATTTTATTTTAAGATTTTATTTATTTATTTATTTATTTGACAGACAGAGATCACAAGTAGGCACGGAGGCAGGCAGAAAGAGAGGAGGAAGCAGGCTCCCCGCTAAGCAGAGAGCCCGATGCGGGGCTCGATCCCAGGACCCTGGGATCATGACCTGAGCCAAAGGCAGAGGCTTTAACCCACTGAGACACCCAGGTGCCTCAATTTACATATATTTTTAAAAGTAGGGCCAATTTATCCAACCACTGGTGAAACTAAAGATATCAAGCACAAAATTTATGTTTAGTTTCTAGTTCAGGGCCATCGCTGAGAGACAACAGAAAGTGAGAGGTAAGAATAAAAGATGGAGCGAAAAGACAGTGTTATTTTCAAGAATGAGATACAGAATAGAATAATTGTGTTGTGGCAAATGAGGGTAGAATGAGGACTGGAAGAAAGTGAAAGGGAGGCATATTTCAGCTGAGTAGGAGGACAGGTTTTCTGTCTAGATAACTAAAGTTATCTAATATGACAGAAGAGCAGTTTTATGAATTAGTGAGCTCACTCCCACATTGATGCAACATTCAATTTCAGCCCGGTCAGCAGTACAGGAGACAGATTTCCTGTATTGGACCACAGTCTGAACTGGGTCCCGTATACAACTGGAGAATCTATGATATCATAATTATGAGGAAGAAGACATGGCAGAGAGAAATAGGAGTTCAGAGAAGGCCGGGGGAAAGAAGAGACATCTAGGGGAAAGATCTAGGGAGTAAAACTAGGGGAATATGGAGGAAGAGAATAAGGAAAGACAGATGGAAAGAGAGAGAAGGAACCATGCTTATCAAAAGGGAGGCAGAGCACTGGTTGGTTAAGCAACTTCCCTTTCTCACCAAGTATTTAAGTTAGCATTATTGTCACTACTTAACTCTACTTCCACACTTCCTGTTAGGTCCTAAATTCAATGCACCTTTTTAAAAATATACTTTATTGAGGCATGATTGTCATACAATAAGCTGTACATATATAGTGTATACAACTTAATGAGTTTGGAGGTAAGTACATACCTGTGAAACCATAAGTCACTCTTAATCTCACAAAACAAACTGAGGGTTGCTGGGGGGAGGGGGGTTGGGAGAGGGGGTTGGGGTTATGGACATTGGGGAGGGTATGTGCTTTGGTGAGTGCTGTGAAGTGTGTAAACCTGGTGATTCACAGACCTGTACCCCTGGGGATAAAAATATATGTTTATAAAAAATAAAAAAATTAAAAATAAATAAATAAAAAATTAAAAAAAGTACGTACCTGTGAAACCATCACCACAACCTAATCCATAAACATCGCCTCCAAAAATTTCTTCCTGCCCTCTTTATTTATTATTATTATTGTTGTTATTATTAATAATAACATAATATTTTTTAGCAATTTTATAGCATATAACACACTATTGTTAACTATAGGCTTTATGTGAAATGGTAGATCTCAAGGGCTAATGATCCAGAAATCCCATTTCTATATCCAAAGGAATTTAAATCAGGATCTCAAAGAGATATCTGCACTTCATGTTCATTGTGACATTATTCACAATAGCCAAAACATGGAAGCAACCTAAATACCCACTGGTTGATGAATGGATAAAGAAAATGTGGTATAAAGAAAATGTGGCATATATGAGGCAGTTAGGGTTCATGGGAACAAGCTCCAAGTGAAAAACATTGTACGTCTGGGGTGCTTTCTGTTGGCAGTTGTGGTTAAAATGCTTCTATTGCACAGCAGAACTGGATGCCCCAAGAATGCAGGCCAGATACAAGCCAGCCATAAAAGGGTACACTGAGCTCCAATGATCTCCCTGAGTTGCTTTCCAACCAATCAGGAGGAGGCAACTTTCTATATATAAACAGTCTCCCCTCTGTTTAGGGAGACAAGCCTAACTATTCTCTGTTGTTGCTCTGTCTTCCTTCAACTCAAATTGTAGCTCCAATAAAGCCTTACCTGTGCCTTTGATCCTGGGGTCCAGCTTCAATTTTATGGTTGTCAGGCGCAAGAATCTGAATCTGGTAAAATACATATACAATGGAATATTATTCAGTTTAAAAAAGAAGGAAATCCTGCTACTTGTGACCACATGGATAAACCCAGAAGGTATTAATGCTAAGTGAAGTAAGCCAGGCACAGAGAGACAAATATTACATGATACTACTTACATGAAGAACATAAAATAGTCAAAATCATACAAGCAGAGAATAGAATGATGGCTGCCAGGGATGTGAGGAAGGAGAAATGGAGAGGTACTAGTCAAAGAGTATGAAGTTTCAATTATACAAGATGAGTAAACACAAACCAGGAGAGACTGTGGACTCTGAGAAACAAACTGAGGTTTTTAGGGGGGTGGGGTGGGGCCATGGGTGAGCCTGGTGGTGAGTATTAAGGAGGGCATACATAACGAATCTTGGAACACTGAAAAAAAATAAAATTAAATTAAAAAAATTTAAGATGAGTAAGTCAACTCACAGTTGTTTCCATCACACAATGGAACCTATTAGAAAATGACCCACTGTACTAATGGCTGAATCCACTGTTTTTTCTCTTTCTTTAATTAATTTTATCTAACACTTTTTATAATTCTCACCTCTTGAAATTTTTAGTTCCCTGGCTTCTAAGATTCATTTTCTTTTAATTCACCCCTCACCTCTTTTATTATTCTTGTATTATTTCAGCTCCCTCAAGATATCCCTGCTTGGATATCTTCAGTTTCACCAATATATGCAGAAATGCATATCTTTCTGACCTCTAAATATATTCATTTCTAAAATTTCTGTACTATTCAAGATAAGGTAGGTTACTCTATGTCAACAAACAACCCTCAACTTTTGAATGGCTTGAAACAGCAAAAGTATATTTCTTGCTCATGCTACAAATCTATCAGCAGTGGGTCTCTGCTCACTGAAGTAACCTAGGGACTCAGACTGATTAATATTCTTTTTGATGCATGTTTTAGTGATTGCTAAGGCAGGAGAAAAGAGGCATGTTGAATCATGCATTGCATATTTAAACTTCTGCTTGCAAGTGATGTAAGTCTCTTATTTGTGTTTAGTTGGCTAAAACAATCATGTCAGTGATGCCATGTATTGGGTAAATGGTAATGATGTCACATATCTGGTAAAATGCAAGAATAGGATTGCTTTTGAAAGACTCATATGATAATTATATATTCCTTCCTAATTCCTATAACTTTACTCTTTCCATAGATGGTCATATCTGGCTATATGACTCTGTATAATTCTTTGTATTCATGGCTTCCAAATCTTATAGCTACAAGCCTGGTTATCTTTTCTTTTTTTTTTTTTTTAAAGATTTTATTTATTTATTTGTCAGAGAGAGAGGGAGAGAGAGCGAGTACAGGCGGACAGAATGGCAGGCAGAGGCAGAGGGAGAAGCAGGCTCCCTGCCGAGCAAGGAGCCCGATGCGGGACTCGATCCCAGGACGCTGGGATCATGACCTGAGCCGAAGGCAGCTGCTCAACCAACTGAGCCACCCAGGCGCCCCATTATCTTTCTTTTTTTATTTATTAACATAAAATGTATTATTTGTTTTGGGGGTACAGGTCTGTGATTCATCAGTCTTAAACAATTCACAGCATTCCCCATAGCACATACCTTCCCCAGTGTCCATCACTTAGCCACCCTATCCCTCTCTTTCTCCCCAGCAACCCTCAGTGTGTTTCCTGAGATTAAGAGTCTCTTATGGTTTGTCTCCTTCTCTGGTCCCATCTTGTTTTATTTTTTTCCTCCTTCCCTCCATGAATCTGTACCCTGCCTCTCAAATTCCTCATATCAGAGAGATGATATGATAATTATATTTCTCTGATTCACTTATTTTGCTTAGCATGATACCCTCTAGTTCCATCCATGTCATTGCAAATGGCAAGATTTCTTTTTTATGGTTGCATAGTATTCCATATATATATATGGAATTAGAGGGTATCATGCTAAGCAAAATAAGTATGTATCTCACATAATCTTTATCCATTCATCTGTTTATCCATTCATCTGTTGGTGAACATCTAGGTTCTGTCCATAGTTTGGCTATTGTGGACATTGCTGCTATAAACACTGGGATGCAAGTGCATCTTTGGATCACTATGTTTGTATCTTTAGGGTAAATACCCAGTAGTGTGATTGCTGAGTCATAGGGTAGCTCTATTTCCAACTTTTTGAGGAACCTCCATACTGTTTTGGAGTAGCTGCACCAGCTTGCATTCCCACCAACTATGTAGGAGGGTTCCCCTTTCTCTGCCTCCTCACCAACACCTGTTGTTTCTGACTGGTTAATTTTAGTCATTCTGACTGGTGTGAGGTGGTATCTCACTGCGCTTTTGATTTGTATTTCCCCGGTGACAAGTTATGTTGAAAACTTTTTCACATGCCTGTTGGCCATTTGGATGTCTTCTTGCAGAAATATATGTTCATGTCTTCTGCTCATTTCTTGATTGGATTATTTGTTCTTTAGGTGTTGAGTTTGGTAAGTTCTTTATAGATTTTGGATATTAGCCATTTATCTGATATGTCATTTGCAAATATCTTCTCCCATTCTGTCAGTTGTCTTTTGGTTTGTTGACTGTTTCCTTTGCTGTGCAAAAGCTTTTATTCTTGATGAAGTCCCAAAATTTCATTTTTGCCCTTGCTTCCTTTGCTTTGGTGATGTTTCTACGAAGAAGTTGCTGCAGCTGAGGTCAAAGAGATTGCTGCCTGTGTTCTCCTCAAGGGTTTTTATGGATTCCTGTCTCACATTGAGGTCTTTCATCCATTTTGAGTCTATTTTTGTCTGTGGTGTATGGAAATGGTCCAGTTTCATTTTTCTGCATGTGGCTGTCCAATTTTCCCAACACCATTTGTTGAAGAGACTTTTTTTCTATTGGACATTCTTTCCTGCTTTGTTGAAGATTAGTTGACCATAGGGTTGAGGGTCTATTTCTGGGCTCTCTATTCTCTTCCATTGATCCATGTGTCTGTTTTTGTACCAGTATGATACTGTCTTGATGATTATAATCATTTTTGTAATAGAGCTTGAAGTCTGGATTTGTGATGCTGACAACTTTGTTTTTCTTTTTCAACATTCAGGGTCTTTTCTGGTTTCAAATATATTTTAGGATTGTTCCATTTCTTTGAAAAAAGGTGATGGTTTTTGATAGAGATTGCATTAAACGTGTGGATTGCTCTAGGAAGCATAGACATTTTCACAATATTTATTCTTCCAGTCCATGAGCATAGAACGTTTTTCCATTTCTTTGTGTCTTTCTCAATTTCTTTCATAAATGTTCTATAGTTTTCAGGGTACAGGTCCTTTGCATCTTTGGTTAGGTTTATTCCTAGGTATCTTTTTAAAAATTATTATTATTTTTTAATTTTTAAAATATTTTTTATAAACATATAATGTATTTTTATCCCCAGGGGTACAGGTATGTGAATCGCCAGGTTTACACACTTCACAGCACTCACCATAGCACATACCCTCCCCAATGTCCATAGCCCCACCCCCCTCTCCCAAACCCCCTCTCTCCAACAACCCTCAGTTTGTTTTGTGAGATTAAGAGTCACTTATGGTTTGTCTCCTTCCCAATCCCATCTTGTTTCATTCATTCTTCTCCTACCCCCTTAACCCCCCATGTTGCATCTCCACTTCCTCATATCAGGGAGATCATATGATAGTTGTCTTTCTCCGATTGACTTATTTTGCTAAGCATGATACCCTCTAGTACCATCCACGTTGTCACAAATGGCAAGATTTCATTTCTTTTTGATGGCTGCATAGTATTCCATTGTGTATATATACCACAATACCACATCTTCTTTATTCATTCATCTGTTGATGAACATCTAGGTTCTTTCCATAGTTTGGCTATTGTGAACATTGCTGCTATAAACATTCGGGTGCATGTGCCCCTTCGGATCACTATGTTTGTATCTTTAGGGTAAATACCCAGTAGTGCAATTGCTGGGTCGTAGGGTAGTTCTATTTTCAACATTTTGAGGAACCTCCATGCTGTTTTCCAGAGTGGTTGCATCAGCTTGCATTCCCGCCAACAGTGTAGGAGGGTTCCCCTTTCTCCACATCCTCCCCAGCATTTGTCATTTCCTGACTTGTTAATTTTAGCTATTCTGACTGGCATGAGGTGATACCTCATTGTGGTTTTGATTTGTATTTCCCTGATGCCGAGTGATGTGGAGCACTTTTTCATGTGTCTGTTGGCCATCTGGATGTCTTCTTTGCAGAAATGTCTGTTCATGTCTTCTGCCCATTTCTTGATTGGATTATTTGTTCTTTGGGTGTTGAGTTTGCTAAGTTCTTTATAGATTTTGGACACTAGCCCTTTATCTGATACGTCGTTTGCAAATATCTTCTGCCATTCTGTCAGTTGTCTTTTGGTTTTGTTAACTGTTTCCTTTGCTGTGCAAAAGCTTTTGATCTTGATGAAATACCAATAGTTCATTTTTGTCCTTGCTTCCCTTGCCTTTGGCGATGTTCCTAGGAAGATGTTGCTGCGGTTGAGGTCGAAGAGGTTGCTGCCTGTGTTCTCCTCATATTCCTAGGTATCTTATGATGCACCTGATTTCTGTGCATTGATTTTATATCCTGATATTTTACTAAATTTCTGTATGAGTTCTAGCAGTTTTGGAGTGGAGTCTTTTGTGTTTTCCACATAAAATATCATATCATCTGCAGAGAGGGAGAGTTTCTTTGCTGATTTGGATGCCTTTTATTTCTTTTTGATGTCTGACTGCTAAGGCTAGGGATTCTAGTACTATGGTGAATAGCAGTGGTGATAGTGGTAAGCTCTGCCATGTTCCTGACCTTAGGGGAAAAACTCTCAGTTTTTTCCCATTGAGAATGATATTCACTGTGGGTTTTTCAGTGATAGCTTTGATGATATTGAGGTATGCACCCTCTATGCCCACACTGTGAGGAGTTTTGATCAAGAAAGGATGCTGTACTTTGTCAAATGCTTTTTCAGCATCTACTGAGAGTATCATATGGTTCTTGTTCTTTCTTTTATTAATGTATTGTGTCACATTGCTTTATTTGTGGATGTTGAACCAAGCTTGCAGCCCAGGAATAAATCCCACCTGGTTGTGGTGAATAATCCTTTTAATGTACTGTTGGATCCTATGGCTAGTATTTTGGTGAGAATTTTTACATCCATGTTCATCAGTGATATTTGTCTATAATTCTCCTTTTTGAAGAGGTCTTTGTTTGGTTCTGGGATCAAGGTAATGCTACCCTCAGAAAATGAGCTTGGAAGTTTTCCTTCCATTTCTATTTTTTGGAACAGTTTCAGGAGAATAAGTATTAATTCTCCTTTAATGTTTATAGAATTCCCCTGGGAAGCCGTCTGGGCCCAGGCTCTTGTTTGTTGGGAGATTTTTGATGACTGCTTCAATCTCCTTTCTGGTTGTGGGTCTGTTCAGGTTTTCTATATCTTCCTGGTTCAGTTTTGGTAGTTTATATGTCTCTAGGAATGCATCCATTTCTTCCAGATTGTCAGATTTCTTGGCGTATAGTTGCTCATAATGTGTTCATATAATTGTTTGTATTTCTTTGGTTTGGTTGTGATCTCTCCTCTTTCATTCATGATTATATTTATTTGTGTCCCTTTTCTTTTCTTTTAGATAATTCTGGTTATGGGATTATCAATCTTATTAATTCTTTCCAAAAACCAGCTCCTAGTTTCATTGATTTGTTCTACTGTTCTTTTGATTTCTATTTCATTGGTTTCTGCTCTGATCTTTATGATTTCTCTTCTCCTGCTGGGTTTAGGCTTTCTTTGGTGTTCTTTTTCTAGCTCCTTTAGGTGTAGGGTTAGGTTGTGTACTTGAAACCTTTCTTGTTTCTTGAGAAAGGCTTGTATTGCTATATACTTTCCTCTCAGGACCACCTTTGCTGTGTCCCACAGATTTTGAATAGTTGTGTTTTCATTTTCCTTTGTTTCCATGAATTTTTTAAATTCTTCTTTAATTTCCTGGTTGACCCATTCATTCTTTAGTAGGATGCTTGTTAGCCTCCATGTATTTGAGTTCTTCCCAACTTTCCTCTTGTTGAGTTCTCATTTCAAATCATCATGGTCTGACTATATGCGGGGAATGATCTGAATCTTTTGGTACCAGTTGAGACCTGATTTGTAACTCAGGATGTTATCTATTCTAGAGAATGTTCCATGTGCACTATAGAAGAATGTATATTCTGTTGTTTTGGGATGGAATACTCTGAATATGTCTGTGATGTCCATCTGGTCCAGCATGTCATTTAAAGCCTTTGTTTCTTTGTTGATCTTTTCCTGAGATGATGTCTCCATTGCAGTGAGGTAGGTGTTAAAGTCCCCTACTATTATCGTATTATTTTTGGTGCATTTCTTTGGTTTTGTTATTAATTGGTTTATATAATTGGCTGCTCAAATGTTAGGGCCATAGATATATAAAATACTTAGATCTTCTTGTTGGACAGACCCTTTAAGTATGATATAATGTCCTTCCTTATCTCTTATTATAGTTTTTGGCTTAAAATCTAATTGATCTGATATAAGGATTGCCACTCCAGCTTTCTTTTGATGTCCATTAATATGGTAAATTGTTTTCCACAACCTCACTTTCAATCTGTAGGTGTATTTGGGTCTAACATGAATGTCTTGCAGGCAGCATATCAATGGGTCTTGTTTTTTTTATCCATTCTGATACCCTGTGTCTTTTGATTGGGGCATTTAGCCCATTTACATTCAGGGTAACTATTGAAAGATATGAATTTAGTGCTATTGTATTGCCTGTAAGGTGAGTGTTACTGTACATTGTCTATGTTCCTTTCTGTTCTGTTACTTTTAGGCTCCCTTTTTGCTTAAAGGACCCCTTTGAATATTTATTGTAGAGCTGATTTGGTGTTTGCAAATTGTTTTAGTTTTTGTTTGCCCTTGAAGCTTTTTATCTCTCCTTCTATTTTCAATAACAGCCTAGCTGGATATCATATTCTTGGCTGTGTATTTTTCTCATTTAGAGCTCTGAGTATATCATGCCAGTCCTTTTTGGCCTTCCCTGCCAGATCTCTGTGGATAGGTCTGCTGCCAATCTAATATTTATACTGTGGCATATTACAAACCTCTTGTCTTGAGCTGCTTTCAGGATTTTCTCTTTGTCACTGAGACTTGAAAGTTTTACTATTAGATGATGGGGTATTGACTTATTTTATTGATTTTGAGGGGGATTCTCTGTGCCTCCTGGATTTTGATGTTTGTTCCCGTCCCCAAATTAGGGAAACTCTCTGCTATAATTTGCTCCAATATACCTTCTGCCCCCTCTTTCTTCTTGTTATGGGATCCCAATTTTCTAATATTGTTTCATCTTATGGTATCACTTATCTCTTGATTTCTCTTCTCATCGTCCTGTAGTTATTCATCTCTCTATTTTTCAGCTTCTTTATTCTCCATCATTTGGTCTTCTATATCACTAATTCTCTCTTCTGCCTCATTTATTGTGACAGTGGGAGCCTCCATTTTTTATTGTACCTCATTTATACCTCATTTATTGTACCTCATTTATTGTACCTTTATTGATTTCAACTTGGTTAGATTTTAGTTCTTTTATTTCTCCAGAAAGTCTTTTGTTTCTCCAAAAGGGGATTCTCTAGTATCTTCTATGCTTTTTTCAAGCCCAGATAGCATCTTGATAATCATAATTCTGATCTCCTGTTCTGACATCTTACTAATATCCATATTGATTAGGCCCCTAGACATTGGTACTGCCTCTTGTTCTTTTTTTTTTCTTTTTGAGGTGAGTTTTTCCACCTTGTCATTTTATCCAGATAAGAATACATGAACTAGAGAACAAAATACTAAAAGGGTAGCAATGACCCCAGAAAAATATACACTTAACAAATCAGAAGAGACCCAAAACTGGGAGTAGAAGATAGAAGAAAGAAAATATAATTAGGCTGATGAATAGAACAGAGACACACACTTGATTTTGCGTGTATTTTGGTCTGTTAGAAGAAACTGCCTTTCCAAATTTTTAAGAAAAACTTAAATATATATAAAAAAGGGAGTAAACTTGATCTAGGGAGGGAAAATGACTGTATATATGAAAATGAAAAAAGATTCTAAAAAAGGAATTGATACATTAAGAATTTGGTTGAGAAAGAAAAAAGGAAAAAAAAAAGGAGAGACTGTGATCAGGCTGGAGACTAGAACAAAGCCATATGCTAGATTTAGGGTATATTTTGATCTGCTAGAAGAAACTGTACCCCCAAATTTAAAAGAAATAAAAACTTATATGCTTATAAAATAAGATTAAATATAATGAAGGGATAGAATATGACTATAACAATGAAAATTTTAAAAATATTTTCAAAAGGTATTGCTAAGATAAAATAGTTCAAAAAAGTTAGAAGAATAAATGAAACAAGTGGGATTGGGAGGGAGATAAACCATAAGTGACTCTTAATCTCACAAAACAAACTGAGGGTTGCTGGGGGGAGGGGGTTTGAGAGAGGGGGGTGGGTTATGGACATTGGGGAGGGTATGTGCTATGGTGAGTGCTGTGAAGTGTGTAAACCTGGTGATTCACATACCTGTACCCCGGGGATAAAAATGTATTATATGTTTATAAAAAAATAAAAAATAAAAAAAGAAAAAAAAAAGAAAAAAAATAGTTCAAAAAAGTTAAAATTGGAAAGAGGAAAAATACAATAAGAAAGAAATAAAATTTAAAAAAAATTAACTTTGAAAGACTAAAGAATCATGGGGAAAAAGCCATGAATTCTATGTGCTGCATTCCCCTAGCTCTGGAGTTCTGTGGTTCTCATTGATCAGTGAACTCGGTCTTGGCTGGATGTTCTTACTGATCTTTTGGGGGAGAGGCCTATTGCAGGGATTCTCAAATGTCTTTGCCCAAGGCAGAATTGCACCATCCTTGCCAGGGGCCATGCTAAGTAATCTGCTTGGGTTTACTCTTGGTAGCTTTTGTTCCCTGAACGCTTTCCGTACAGCTTTGGAGGAGGAGAATTAAGATGGCAGCCTCCCAATCTCTGCCCCCAGAGGAGCCAAGAGCTTGGGGTCCCACTCCTCAGTGCACCCTCAGAGAAAAGCAGTCAATCCCTCTGTCTCCCTGGTCTCTGGCCGCACTCTGCTCACCAGGCTTGTGACCGATCATTTCTATCTCTGGCACATGGCCCCTTTTGGAGTTTCCAAACCCAGCAGATTCCTGCAGTGTGCTCCTGCACCACTCCTCATGGTGGAGGAAGGTGGGGGGTCTCCCTGGATCTGCCACTTGTGTGGTCTCTGCTCAAAGAGCAGTGGCCTGAATGTGCTGGTAATCATGGTTTATGGCAACTGTGAGCTGAGAGCTTACGCCTCCATTCTGTCTTTGCTACCAGCTTCCCTGGTCTGATACCTGGGAGCTCTGCCACACTCAGGCACCCCTGGTCTTTCTGTGACCCCAAGGGACCTGAAGTCACACTGTCCCAGCAAGGGCTCCACCTCCAACTTAGCATCCTGATCAATGTCCCTCAATGTAGAATACTTCTAAAAGTTCTAATTTTGTGCTCTGCTTCACTACTGCTTTCTGGGAGCCACCCCCTTCCCCTGAGGTGTATCTTCCCATATATCACCTCAGATTCACTTCTCCACATACCCTTCCTTCTGGAAAGTGGTCGGTTTTCTGTTCCTAGAATTGCTGCTATTCTTTTCTTCAATCTCCTGTTGAGTTTGTAGATGTTCAGAATGGTTTGATAACTGTCTAGCTGAATTCTGGGACCTGACAAAATGTAGGCTTCCTACTCCTCCACCATCTTGGTCCTCCCCCATAGTATCTTTCTTTAGCTGAAAAATCATATAACCATTTGTGCCCCCAAGCTCCAGACTGTTGGAAACCAAAATTAAAAAAAAAATGCTAGTCAGTGTCTTATTTTAAAACTATCATTTTTATATCCTACTTCTAATGGCACCTAATTTTCCCAATAAACCAGGTTGGGAACCTTAGTCATCATCATCTCTCTTTCCTTAGATTTCTTATGTCAGTCACTATGGATTGCCATGGTATTATGTCTTGTGACTCCTCTGCTCCTTCCCTGTTACAGATTCTGTTGTCAAAGTCTTCCATGAATCTTTCACATGGTCTCCTGCAATAGGTTCCAAAATAGATTTTACCCTTTTCCATATGTGCACTCAAATGTTTATAGCAGCATTATCAACAACAGCTAAATTATGGAAAGAGCCCAAGTGTCCATCAACTGATGAATGGATAAAGAAGATTTGGTATATATAGACACAATGGAATATTACTCAACCATTAAAAGAATGAAATCTTGCCACTTGCAGTGACATGGACGGAGCTAGAGTATTATGTTAAGTGAACTAAGGCGGTCAGAGAAACAAGATACCATAGAATTTCACTCATATGTGGAATCTAAGAAACCAAATGAACCAGCAAAGGGGAGAAGAGAGAGACAAGCTAAGAAACAGAGTCCTAACTATAGAAAACAAACTGATGGTTACCAGAAGGATGGGTGAAACAGGTGTTGGGAATTAAGGAGTGAACTTGTGATGAGCACCTGGAATTGTATGGAAGTGTTGAATCGCTAAATTGTACACCTGAAGCTAATATTATACTGTACATTAACTAACTGGAATTTAAATAAAAACTAACAAAAAAAAAGATTTTACCTTTTTCAGCTTCCCTAGACATTTTTTCCAGAATAATCTTATGCTTTGGTTGTTTCAGTCCCTTATCCAAACCCCTTTCATTGCTCTCTATGAGGTATGTACCCAAAGTCCCATATGTACATATTTATTTATTATTTATTTATTTATTTACTTACTTACTTATTTTTTAAGGAAAGAAGCAGTTAATTTGTTTTTTCTTCCATAGAACAATGCATAGATAATAGCTCATTGCATGTACAAAGTATAGTCAAGCTGTAAATACACTGTATAATTTTAACATTCTTTTATTTTTCTCTTACTTGAATGACCAACCTTCCCTATTTGCCTGGGATTGAGAGGTTTCCTGGGATGCAGGATTTTCAGTGCACAAACCTGGGAAATCACAAGCAATCTAGGATGAGTTGGCCTCCCTGGATTTGACATATTCAGTATTATCCAGATATGCCACTTTCTATGACTTTGCTCACACTCCACAGAGCAGAATTGCTATACATCCATATTCTCTACATTAAAATTCTAGCCATTTATTTCTCAGTGTCTTTGAAGAAGTCTTTCTCCCAAGTCAGAATTAATATTTTCCTCTAGTGCTCTCACAGTAGTCTGGTTTTTTCCTCCTCTGTTACAACACATAACACTTTTTTCAATAAATTGTAGTTGAATATATATAGTACACATTCATCTCCTTCTCTTTGTAAACTCTTTGAGGGCAGAAATCATGTATCATTTATCTCCATACCTGACCTTTATCTACAATAGGGATAAATAAATACTTGTTTGATGAAAATTAAGGGTCAAAGAGAAAGGTGAGGGCAAGGAAATAAAGAAATGTGAGTAGAGAGGCGTTATAGAGTGTGGAAGAGAGAGGAAATGGGAGAATCTCTAGCTTGTCTGACTCTTTTCTCCTCCAGTGATATCCCACCTAAACATTTTCCCTAATAACCATCCAAAAACAACCAGTTATCTACTTCAGTAATTGGTTTTAAAAAAAAAGTAATTGGTTTTCATCAACATCTTACTGATTACCTAGTCGTGTTTACTGTTCACCTCTGCTGGAAACACTAATTATTTACCTACTTCTTTCTAACACCCAACATTATGCAATGGTCTATTCCCTATTTTCAGAAGCTCTTAACCCCATATCACTTTTAGCTTGTGACTTTTTATCCAACCATTGTAAACATCCTCTAACCCCATCCTCTCTACCCCTAAACTTTCACCAATACTGACACAGGAAAGTTTGTACTTCATCATTTTTGCTACTGTCTTCAGTTCACCCACTCATAACTTATTTTGGGGCCATATGATAATAGAATATTCTCTAAGATTACACTTGCAGAGTGGAGTGTTGGGGTAAAAACATCTAAAAATAGGGAATTAGTTCTTCCATTTTAATATCTTTAGTCCCTGTGTGTTGCTTTTAATTTGGGGAAGTAAGTAAGGATTATGGGGGAACTTGAATTGAGAAGACTTGCTTTTAGATACTTACTATGGCCTTGATCTACCTCACAGGTCATGGTCCCCCCTTTACTGAACTAAACTTTTCTTTAAGTAAGTTAAATTGAACAAATGGATATTGAGCCTCTGTAATACGTGTGACACTGTGCTACCTATTGTGTTCGTACAGGACTCTGCACATACTTCTATTAGAGCATTCTGTGTATTAAATTGTAAGGTACTGGTTTAAAGTTTGTTTTCTTCACTAAACTGAGACTGAGACTATGTTTTTTCAAGTGTATCCAGTGCCCAATACAGTGTCAAGGACAAAAGGGTGCTCAATAAATGTAGGAAGGATAAATGTATAGGCACTTAAAAGCAGAAATAAATGAAAGACATGGTCTATCTTCAGGATGAGGTCACCAACAAGTAGTTAGGAAGGGAGAATATTTCTGAATACAAATACCTGTAAACAAGTCAGACAAACAATTCTTGCCATTCTGTTTTATAGAACACAGTAAAAAAAACTGAGATTCATTTTGACCAGGAGATCATGAGTCTATTTAAATTTGAACTCACTGAAACCTTGGGGGATGATTTAATAATGGCTGATGACAGGTTTATCTTTGGTACCAATTTTCCCATATTGTCTTTAAGTTAGGCTTTTATTTTGTCTTAGGAATTCATGATTTGATGACCAGTTTTATTCTTATGCTAACCAAAATTCTTTCTCACCATGGATAGAGAGACGAATATTAAAAATCAAAGTAGGTTTGCTGTTTTTGTTGGGAGAGGAAGAGGAAAAATGAAAAGGAAGAAGCATGTTAACCCAATTTTCTGCACTGATATGGATATTCTTTCAAGTATGAGTCAACTTTCAGGAATACCATGATGGAATATTAGAGCTGGGAATTATTTCAGGTAATTGAATTATGAGGGACATGTGATGTTTAAGGGTATTGGCTCTGCAGACAGACATGGTTTTGAATCTTGGTTCTGCCACTTCTGTGTAGCCTTGGTCAAACCACCTAACTTCTCTGAACTTTAATTTTGTCATCCGTAAAGTAATTTTTATGTTAGAGAGATATTATAAATATTAAATGAAATGATGCATAAAACATTATCCTTAGTATTTAGTAAGCATTCAGTAAATTTATTTCTATTTTTCTATTATTACAGAAGTCTGAATATGATGCTCAAGTGACACAGGCATTGATTAAAAGTTGGACAAAATGGCCTTTTAGTTTATTCCAGGCCCGAGACTCTGAGTTTGTAATTCTTTGGCTGGGGGAAAAGTAAACTTTACTCACCCATGCCTGTGCTGATCAGATAACCTCAAAGCCCAGACACACTGCATAATTCTCCGACAGCAATAACTCAGCTGGCAGTTCCCGGGCAGAGATGTGGGAGAAAGTCAAATATCCGGGAAGCGCTAGGATCTACAACTTCCTGTGGCCTGCCTAGTGAAATCTGACCAGATAAGAACAGTTAATAAGAAGTTCTCGAGATAGAACATCTTCTTTTATCTCTGAATGTGGATATGTTGATGTTAAATACCTGAATGGATGAGGTTAATTTGAATGATCTTCTATTGTTGCAAGAAATATAGAAAAGTGTTCAGGAACACTTGAAAAACTCTTCATACTTATGGCATGAACTGAAAGAAGTATTTTATTATTCTGGAAAATGATGACTCCACTGTTTTGTGTGAGGGTAGAAGCTTTTAAGGGCTGGACCCTGAGGCACCCCATTGTGGTATCTAGGAGGAAATCAAGACTCATTCTGGACCTGCCTTCTGTAACACTTTGACAATCATGCCAGATTCCCATCAAGGCTGAACAATTTGAGGTCCCTAAATATTTCTAATCGCAATTAATAGCTAGGAAAAGAAAACAAGCATTACACTGAAAGCGTTTAATGGCTATAAATACAATTGCCAAGAAGTTCTCTTTTGAATGCTCAAAGGACAGGATCCCTTGGCAATGACTTATTATTTCCCTTGCCTGCACTACAATGATTACAGAGACTGTCCAGGTAAATATTTTAATAACTAGATTCTCCTAGTGATCCTCCCTCCTTTCTTGAAACAATTTTATAACTTTGATCATATGCCTCCCTCCCTTTTCTCTTGTCATCATGCAGGGGTGAATTTACTATAAATTGTCAGAAGCTGTATTCATGGCTCAAACTCTCTTTGTGAGCAAACCCACGCTCCGGGCCTGATAAAGATTTAGCAAGAAAGCAGGATAGCTTAGTATTTGGGTGATAGCTCTCTTATCAGGTGATCCTGAGTTGAATTCCTAGCTCTGCCACTTACTAATTGTGTCACTTCTGTGTACCTCAGTTTCTTCATCTGGAAAATGGACATTATTATAGTCATACTTATCTAATAGGGTTGTTTCTGGATAAAATAAAACAATGCACAGTGGTGTCTGATTAAAATGTTCAGTAAATAGTAGCTAGTATTATTATTGAGAGGTAGATTTCCTCATCAAGTTCATGAGGTGAGTGGATGTAGTGGAAATGGTTAACTGTGATTATAAGTACTTTTTGAAGTATGAGGTAGTTCTGAGAATATACCATTGATTTTTCTGTTGAGTTGGCATATCCTAGTATTAGAGGTATTTGTGAAGGCCTGAAACTGTAGTCCCTTAGGACCTCTGCAACTCCTGGGACTATAGCTATATTAGGGGATGCTTGGAAATAACAATTTTGTACACCAAAATCCTTGGTCATTAAAGCAAAGCAGGTAAAAAAAATAACCATTAGTTATATTACAAGACAGTATAAACACTATGGTATACTCCTTGCTCCTGTCTTACAGCTTTACTTCTCCAGCAAAAGGTTGGCAGTTCCCTATTTGGCTTTTGCATCAGACATAAACCCAACAAGGTGGTGGAAATGCATTTATAATTCTTGCTTTTGAGATATGGCTTGGATAAGTTGAAAAGTAAAGTTGAGGCAATTTGTGGAGAACTCCCATTCTCTTAGGAGTTAGAAACACATCTGAGATCTGTACCTGAAGAGAGAGGGGAAGCTGGAAGACACAGTGGATTGGTTTTTCGTATACCTGGAATTGGACTGAAGTGGGATTGGATTCATTAGATCGAAGTGCTAAGAGTATAGAATTGTCCATTTTTGTTGCTGGAGTGTCAGTTGCCTAGTATAAAAATGTTTGCTGAAACAATGAGATCAATGTCCTAGGGCACCCACATGAACTCAACACAAAACTGGGAAACCATTTGCCTCTGCCTCTCTAAGACTTAGGTTTTCTTTCTTAAAAAAATTATTTATTTATTTTTACAGAAAGAGAGCAAGCAAGTGAGCACAAAGAGAGGGAGGGGGAGTTGGAGAGGGAGACTCTGCGCTGAACATGGAGCCCAATGTGGGGCTTGATCTCGCAACCCTGAGATCATGACCTGAGCCAAAACCAAGACCTAGATGCCTTATCCAACTGCACCACCTGGGGGTCCCTTTCTTTCTTTCTTTTTTTTTTTTTAAATCAAAGTGAAATTTATATATAGTGAGATACACATAGTTTAAGTGTAAAACTGATGAATTATGAAAAATGTATATACTTGTGTAACCACAACTTCAGTAAAGATATGGAATATTTCTACAATCCCCCCCCGCATTCTCTTGAATTCTCTTTCAGCCAATCTCTACTGAAACTGGCAACCACTGTTCTATTTTCCATTTCCCCCTATTAGCCTTGCCAGCTCTTAAACTTCGTATGCATGAAAGCATACAATATGCACGTTTTTTGTATCTTAACATTTTTGAGATTTATCCATGTTGTCGCACACATGTATTAGTTGCTTCTTATTACTGAGGAATGTCCATGGTATGGATATACCACCATTGGTCTACCTATTCTTATACTGATAGAATTTGATTTTTTTCTGATTTGGGGCTATGTTGAGCAATGCTGCTATAAACATTTATGTACAAGTCATTTTGTGGACATATGTTTTCAGTTCTCTTTGGCAAATATCTAGGAATCTAGCTGCTGGGTCAGATAGATATAGCTTTAATTTGTTTTTTAAGTTTTCAGATGTTTTTTGAAATTGTTTGTAAAATTTTACCAGCCTTCCAGCAATATATAAGGGTTCCTGTTGCTCCACACCCTTGCCAAAAATTGGTGGTGTTGGCATTTTTTATTTTAACCTTTCTAGTGGGTGTGTGGTACTATCTCATTGAATTTTGTTTGTTTGTTTTTATCAGGTCTCTATTTTTTTTATAGTGGATCATAAGTTTTTAATGTAGTGTTCAATGATTCATTAGTTGCATATAACACCCAGTGCTCATCACAGCACATGCCCTCCTATGTCTCATTGGTTTTTTAAAAACTATTTTGAAATTACTGGATCATATGGTATTTCTATTTTTAACTTTTTGAGGAACCTCTATATTGTTTTCCATAATGGCTATACTAATTTACATTCCCACCAACAGTATCCAAGGGTATTTACCCAAAGAAAATGAACACACAAATTCAAAAAGGTATATACACTCTGATGTTTATTGCAGCATTATTTAAAGTAGCCAAGATATGGAAACAACCTAAATATCCACAGATAGACAAATGAATAAGGAAGATGTGGTATATCTACATAATATTACACAACCATAAAAAAAGGATGAGATCACACCATTTGTGACAATATGGATGGACCTAAAGGGTATTATACTAAGTGAAATGAGTCCGACGGAGAAAGACAAATACCATATGATTTCACTCCTAGGTAGAATCTAAAAAAAGCAAAAGGGGGTGCCTGGGTGGCTCAGTGGATTAAGCATCTGCCTTCAGCTCAGGTCATGATCTCAGGGTCCTGGGATCCAGCCCTCTAGGGCTCCCTGCTCAGTGGGGAGTCGGCTTCTCCTCCCTCTGTTCCTGCTCCTTGCTCGTCCCTCTCTTTCTCTCTCAAATAAGTAAGTAAAATATTAAAAAAAAAATAAATGAACAAACAAAAAGAAGAATCAGACCTGTAAATACAGAGGACAAACTGAAAGTTGCCAGAGGGACAAGGGATGGGGGTATGGACAAAATGGATGAAAGAGAGTGGGAGATACATACTTCCAGTTATGGAATGAATAAGTCATGGGTATGAAAAGCACAGCATAAAGAATATAGTAAATGATATTGTAATAGCATTGAATGGTGACTGATGGTGACTACACTTGTGAGCAAGTGTAAGCAAGCATAAAATATAGAGGTGAATCACTGCTGTACGCATGAAATTAATGTAACAATGTGTCAATTATACTCAAATAAAAGAATTAAAAAAATTTTTTTGAAATAACTTTAGAAATAACTTTAGATTTAGAGAAAAGTTATACAGTCCAGACAGTTCTCATATAATTTCCCCTTAATATTACCTTTTTATTGTGGTTTTAACTGGCAAATTTCCTAACATATAATGCTGGGTGAGTTTCATAAGACTACTGGCAATTCAGTCTTCCTTTGTGAAGTAAATGCTCAAATATTTTGCCTTTTTTGGTTGGGTTCTGTTTCTGTTATTGATTTTTAGGAGCTTCTGGTATGTGTGTGTGTGTGTGTGTGTGTGTGTGTGTATCTCTTTTTTTAAAGAGAGATCACAAGTAGGCAGAGATGCAGGCAGAGAGGAGCAGGAAGCAGGCTCCCTGCTGAGCAGAGAGCCTGATGCGGGGCTTGGTCCCAGGATCATGACCTGAGCGGAAGGCAGAGGCTTTAACCCACTGAGCCACCCAGGTGCCCCGCTTCTTGTATATTTTAAGCATAGTATTTTATCAGATTAGAAACATTGTGAATATTTTCTCCTAGTTGGTGCTTTGCCTTTTCATTTCCTTAATGGTATTATTGAAGAACAGAAGTTTTAAATTTTGATGAAGTTCAATTTATCCATTTTTAAGTGATTAGTGCTTCTAGTGATCTGTCCAGATCTTACCACTGCCAATGTCATAAAAATACTTTATATTTTCTTCTAGAAGCTTTATAGTTTTAGCATTTAGTTTGGTTTGTGATCCATACTCAATTAATTTTAGAGTATGGTGTGAGGTAAGAGTAGAGGTTCACTTTTTATACACATCTATATTAGTATCTATATTCGTTTTTAGGGCTGTTATAACAAATTGCCAAAATCTGAGTGACTTAAAACAATATAAATGTATTATCTCACAGTTCCAGAAGCCAGAAATCCAAAATCAAGGTGTGAACAGGCTCCAGGGAAAAAAATCCTTGCTTGCTTCTTCCAGTCTTTCACTGCTCCAGCCACTCCCTGGTTTGTCACAGCGTAACTTCACTGACTGCCTCCCTCTTCACGTGGCCTTTTCTTCTGTGTTCGCTTGATTTCTCCTCTTGTAAGGACATCAGTTATTGGATTTAGAGACTTTTCTAGTTTCAGCATGGTATTGTCCTGAGATCCTTTAGTTACATCTGCAAAGAAACTTTCTCTAAATAAGGTTACATCCTGAACTTTTAGGTGGACATCAATCTGTGTGGGAGGATATTATTCAACCCACTACAATATCCAGTTCTGCCACAATTTATTGAAAAGACTACCTTTTTGCCTTGCAATCCTTGTCAAAATTTAATAGCCTTTATAAGTGTGGCTCCAGTTGTGGACTCCGTATTCTGATTCATGGTTCTATTTATTTATGTTTAAAGCAATGCCACTCTAAATATAGCTTTAGAGCAAGTCTTAAAATCAAGTGATGTGAGTCATCCTTACTTTATTTTCATTTTCAAAGTTGTTTGGCTATTCTAGGTCCTTTGTTTTTGATATGTATTTTATTTTGTTTTTATTCAAGTATAATTAACATAATGTTATATTAGTTTCAGTTATATAATAGATTCAACAATGCTATACATTAGTTAGTGCTCATCATGATAAGTGTACTCTTAAACCTCTATTTCACCCTGTTTTTGATATATATTTCAGCAATTTCTACAAAAATTTCTCAGGGGGTTTTACCGGATTATGTAGAACATACAGATGAATACAGAGAGAATTAATATCTCATAGAAATGAAATTGATTTTTGTATATTGACCCTGTAGTCAGTGAACCTTATAAATTTACTTATTCCTAGTGGCTTTTTACTTTCACAAATACCTTAGAATTTGCTACCTACAAGACTTTGCTGTTTGCAAATAAACACAGTTTTCCAGTTTGATGTCCTTTATTTTCATTTTCTTACCATATTTTACCAGCAAGAGCCTCCACTGCAACACTGAATATAAGAGGTGAGAGTGCACACCTTTGACCAGGTCCTAAGCTCAGGTGGAGATAATTCAGTTTTCACCTGAATGATACTAACAGTAGGGTTTTTGTTTATTGTTTATATTTTTGATAGCTACTGTTAATCAGGTTGAGGATGCTCCCTCCCTTCCATTTCTAGTTTGCCAAGAGTTTTTTTTATCATTAACAGGTGTTGAATTTGATCAAATTCTTTTTCTGCATTTGTTAAAATGACATATGACATTTCTCCTTTATTCTATTTATGTAGTTAATTGCATTGATACAGTTTTTTGAATACTGAATCTACCTTGCAGTCCTGTGATAAACACATACCCATAATGTAGTATCCTTTCAATATATTCAATTTGCCATTTTTGGAGTATTTTTGTATCTATATTCTTGGGGGATGTTGCTCTCTTGTTTTTCCTTGTAGTATCATTGTCTGATTTTATTATCAATGTAATAATCATAAAAATAAAGTATTTTGTTTTCTTCTATTTTCTGAAAGATTTTGTATAGCATTGATTGCATTTGCAAAAAATAAAAGATTGATCCTGGGTTTTTTTTCTCTTTTCAGCTTTACTGAGATATGATGAACATATAACATTATATGAGGTTAAGGTGTACAGAGTGTTGACTTGATATGATTATATATTGCAATATGATTATCACTGTAGCATTAGTTAACACTTCTGTCAGGTTACATAATTACCATTTCTTTTTTGTGGTCATGGAGTTTTTGTTGTTGTTGTTGCTGTTTTTGGAAAATTTTAAACCACTAGCTCAATTGTTTTAATTGGTATAAAGCTATTCAGATCAATTTCTTCTTAGATTAATTTTGTTAATTTGTATCTTTGTACACTTCATCTAAATTATCAAATTTCTTTGTGTGAAATCTTTTTCTTTTTTATTATTTTAGAACTATAATGATGTCCCTTCTCTTATTCCTGATGACTATTTTTTTTCATTTTTCTTGAACAGTGTAGACAGATATTTGTCAATTTTACTGATATTTTTAAAAATTGGCTTTTGGTTTACAAATTTACCTGGAAGTACTGCTTTAGTAGCTCCTGCAAATTTTGGTAAGTTATATTTTAATTATAATTACATTTATTTTATTTATTTATTTATTTTTTTTACTCAACCTTTAAAACCTCACACTTTATTATCTCATACACCTAGATTATTGCTTTGAGAATATTCACAAATTCCTTACCAGAAACTACAAATGCACTACATGTACCTGTTTTAAGAATATCCACATACCAGGTACAACTCCAAGAGGAGGCATTGGAGGAGAACCAAGCTGGGTCTCGAAGGCATCCCACATCATGCGATGACACACCTAATTGGCACCAAGTATTTATTAATTATAATTACATTTAAAACATATTCTTATTTCATTTGTGTTTTTTCTCTGGCTCTTGGCTTATTTAGAATTATGTTTCTTAATTTCCAAATATTTGGGTCTTTCCAAGGTATCTTATTATTATTATTGACAAGTATTATTATTGATTAGTTTAATTCTGTTGGTGCCAGAAAACACACTATATGATTTTAAGCTTTTAAAATTTATTGTTTTATACCACAGCACACACACAATTCTAGTGAAAAGAATATGCATTATACATTTATATGAATTAGTGTTCTATAAATATCAGTTAGGTCAAGGTATTTATAGTGCTGTACAGATCTTCTATTTGTTAATTGTTTTTGTCTAGTTCTCTTACGAATTGTTGAGAAAGGAGTGTCAAAATTTCCAACCAGGATTGTGAAATTGCCTATTTCTCCCTTCGATTTTGTCAAATTTTGCTTCGAGTACTTTGAAGGGAAGTATTTAGGCACTATTAGGCACATATGTATTTATGATTATTTCTTCCTGATTAATTGAGCTGTTATTATGAAATACCTTTCTTTATCTCTGTTAACATTTTTGTCTTGAAATCTATTTTATCTGGTATTATTATAGCCACTCTAGTTTTCTTATCTTTATTTTTGCATTTATATGCTTTTATAACCATTTATTTGGACCTATCTTTGTCTATATAATTAAAGTGTTTATCTTATAAACAAAACATATTTGAGTTTTGCTTCTTCTATTCTGAAAATCTCTTCAGTTTAATTTGAGTGTTTAATACTTAAATGTTTAATGTAATTATTGATACTGATATATAGCAGATTTTATTATCTCATTGCTATTTTGTCACCTTTTGAAAATTATTTTCCCTTTGGTCTTCTTTTTCCCATTTTTATTTTATTTTATTTCCTTTAATAACTGTTTTGGAATTATTCAAGTATTTTAGAATTCCATTTTTAATTATGCTAGTGGCTTTTCTAATGCGTAGACTCCACCTTTTTGAATAACTTGAATTACTCTGTCTCCAACTTTGTTAACCAATTTTTACTACAATCACCAAGCCATTGAATTTTCATTTCATGTGGCATACTTTTCAGTTCTAGAATTTCCATTTGATTCTTTTTCATATTTTGGCCACTTTTTCTTTTAAGTTCTTGAAAATTTGGGGGGGTTCTTTATGAAAATGTTTATTTCTCTGTACTATATGAAAGTCTGTTCACACTTCAACAACTAGGAATATTACAAATGTTCATGTGGTAAACATAGCAGTTTACACTTACCAGTTTAAATCACAGTTCTTAGGAATAGTGTAAAATCCTTGAACATATTTTTGATAGTTTTAAAAATTATCCTTCCCTGCTAATTCAACATCTGGGTGATTATGGTATCTATTTCTACTCACTTTTCTCTCTTCTTTTTTTTTTAAAGATTGTATTTATTTATTTGTCAAAGACAGAGAGACAGAGACAGAGAATATGAGTGGGGGAAGGGCAGAGGGAGAAGCAGGTTCTCTGCTGAGCTAGGAGCCCAATATAGGACTCAATCCCAGAAACCTGGGATCATGATGACCTGTGCCAAAGGCAAATGCTTACCCAACTGAGCCACCCAGGCATCCCTCTATTCACATTTTTTCTTATAAATTCATGTTACCTTTTTCTCTTTATTCACATATCTAGAAATATTTGGTTGCATAGTGGATACAACCGATGATATTTTATAGAGTTTTTTAATAGCGATTTTTTTAAAGATTTTATTTGTTTATTTGACAGACAGAGATCACAAGTAGGCAGAGAGGCAGGCAGAGAGAGAGAGAGGAGGAAGCAGACTCCCTGCTGAGCAGAGAGCCCGATGTGGGACTCGATCCCAGGACCCTGAGATCATGACCTGAGCCGAAGGCAGCGGCTTAACCCACTGAGCCACCCAGGCGCCCTAATAGCGATTTTTGATTCTCTTATTTTCCTCCTAAGGACATTTCGATTTTTGTTCTGACAAATTATAAGCTAATCATCTTGAACTTTTGTAGCCTTCATTTCACTTTGTTAGTTGGAGTCTGATTCTGTATTATCCTTGGTCTTGGGGTAAATCTTTAATCCCTGGACATAGTCTTTATTCCTGAGGCATGGTCTTTTGAGAGTTTTAGCAGAAACCCCAAGATACTTAAAAATGTCTTCTAACTCAGTGGCATTCAGTCTTCAGAGTTTTTCTCCCTTATGGTAAGCAACTGCTAAAATCTCTGTTCCAATTTTTCAGCTTTATTTATGCTGCCTTCTGTCAGTTTTCTTACTATTTTTTTTTCTGTACATGCACAGTCCAGGGGTTATTTAAGTATTTGATGGGAGTTTGTACATAAAAATTGAGACTCACCTCTCCATGACACTCTTATTTTAGGGATTTTTCCTTCAATTTCTAGGCACCCTGGCAAGTCCCAACTCTGTCTTATGATACCTCAAGCTAGATTCCAAATTGGTTCTTAAAAAAAAATCAAAAGAAAAAAATAATCTTTGTATGATATATCTCACAGGATAAAATGTGCAGATGCATTTATAAACAAAAGCAAGAATGTACGGTTATCTGTGGTTTCTAATATAACACATATCTCAGTCTCTGGAGATGGGTCTGTATAACCTTGGGAACAACTACTTATTCTCTCAGTAACCTGTTTATAAAATGGAAAGTAATATCTGTCTGGATTTTACTTCATAGAAAATGCCAGTTTTCTGGTCAGTCCTCTGTTCTCATTTTACTTGACTTATCAGTAGCATTTGGCAGAGCTGATCATTCTCTTCTTGATACTTTTTTTTCTCCTAAGATGACTCACTCCCCTGATTTGCTATTACTCACTGGCCACTCTATTGCAATATTTTTTGCAGGTTATTTTCTTTCTTTCTTTCTTTCTTTCTTTCTTTCTTTCTTTCTTTCTTTCTTTCTTATAGATTAATTATTTCTTTGAGAGATAGAGCAAGCATGAGCAGGGGGAAGGGGCAGAGGGAGAGAAGCAGACTTCCTGCTGAACATAGAGGTCAACATAGGGCTCCATCCCAGGACCACAAGATCATGATATGAGCCAAAATCAAGAGCTGGCCAAGTGTTTATGGATATACACATTATATATGTATTTATATAGTGAAATATTACTCAGTCATAAAAATGAGTGAAATCTTGCCATTTGAGACAACAGGGAGGGACCTGGAGGGTATTATGGTGAGTGAAATAATCAGACTGAGAAAGAGCACTACCATGGTTTCACTTGTAGATGGAATCCAAAAAAAAATGAATAAACAAACTAATCAAAAGTTAATCAGACCTGTCAATACAGAGGACAAACTGATGGTTGCCAGAGGGGAGATGGGTGGGAGAATGAGAAAATGGGTAAAGGTGAGTGGGAGATACAGGAGATTCCAGTCATGGAATGAATAAGTCATGGGAATAAAAGTCACAGTATAAAGAACGGAGTCAATGATATTGCAAAAGCATTATGTGGTGACAGCTGGTGGCTACATTTGTGGTGAGCAAAGCCTAACATACAGAGAACTTGCATGCTTATTTTGTACACTGAAAATAATGCAACATTGTGCATCAACTATACTCAAACAAAAAATTGTAAAAGAGACTGTGGTACTGGTATAAGGGTAGACATAATGACCAACAGAGTAGAATTGAACATCTAGTAATAAACCTATATATTTATAGTTTATTTTTGACACAAAAGCCAAGACAATTCAGTGGGGTGGGTGGGGAATGGTAATCTTTTCCGCATATGGTGTTGGGACAATGCAAAAAGACCACACACACCATGTAGAAAAGTTAACTCAGAATGGAACAAAGTCCTGTGGCACCTGGGTGGCTCAGTTGGTTAAGCAACTAACTCAGCTCAGCTCAGGTCTTGATCTCAGTCTTGAGTTGGAGCCCTGCATTAGGCATGGAGCCTACTTAAAAAAAAAAAAAAAAAAAAAAAAAAAAAGGACCAAATCCTAATTGTCAGAGTTAAAATTTTGCAAATCTTAGAACAAACATAGGCATAAGTATTTGCGACATAAACATTTTGGTATAAATAAATATTTGTAACATAAGCTTAAATATTAGGTAGTGATTTCTTAAGTATGGTACCCAAATCACAAGCCACACACAAAAAGTCCCAACAAACTTCAGATAAAATTAAAAAGCCTTTGTGGTTCAAAGGATACTACTAACCAACAAAGACAACTCACCGAATGGGAAAAAATATTTTCAAATTAGATATCAAATAGGATTTTTGTATAAAGAGATGTAAAGAACTTTTATATTTCAATAATAGACAAATAACCCCATTGAAAGTGGGGAAAGGATCTAAAAATACATTTCTCCAAAGAAGACACACAAATGGGAAATAAGCACATGAAGAGATGCACAACGTCATTAGTTATTAAGAAAATGCAAATCAAAATTACAATGAGATATCAATTTTAGTCCACTGAGATCGCTGTAATAAAGTAGGTGAATAGCTGGTTGCATTGGCTGAGATATGGAGAAATTAGAAACTTCATATATTGCTGTGTTATGGGTTCCCATATTTCTCTAGTTTTGCAGATACATGTGCTTTACATCCTGGGGCTAATTATTTCTGAAAATATAGGGAGAAGGACTGGGTGAATAGATAAAACTTGGTATATCCGTATAATGGAATATGATTCAGCCATAAAACATTAATCAACATAAGAAAACTTGAAAACATTATGCTTTTAAAGAAGCCACATATTGTATGATTTCACTTACATAAAATATCTTGAATAGGGAAGTTCATAGAGACAGTACATTTTTGTTTGCTGGAGACTGGGGGTAAGGAAAAATATGGAGTAATGGCTAATGTGTACAGGATTTCTTTTGTGATGACAAAAATGTTCTGGAATCAGATAGTGGTGATGATTACACATCTTAGTCAATGCATTAAATGCCATTGAATTGTGCAATTTAAAATGGTGAAATTCTAGCATGTGAATTTTATCTTAATAAAGCATTTACAAAACGCTGAAGTCCTTACAGCACTCAATGTAATTTGATCCCTTGTTCCTCTCTGAGCTCATTTGCTGGTTTTTTCCTTTTGGTTCACTCCTGTCCAGTCATATAGCTTCCTTGATATTCTTCAAATACATGATGCATTCTTCTGCTTTAGTGCCTTTGCCTGGAATATTATTTTCCTCGAAGGGAGGGAGGGAGGAATGAAGGGAGGAAGGAAGGTACCCATCCCCTTGCTCACTTAGCTGTGGCTACGCTTGTCTTCTTTTTTTAAATTTAAATTCAATTCAGTTAACACATGGTGTATTATTAGTTTGAGGGGTAGAATTTAGTGATTCATCAGTTGGATGTAACACCCAGTACTCATTACAGCAATTGTCGTCTTAATGCTCATCCCTCCATCCCTCTAACCACGGGCCCTCCAACAACCCTTGGTTTGCTTCCTAGAGTTAAGAGTCTCTTCTGTCCCTTAAGCATGCCCAGTTTTTTCTTTAGAGGCTTTGTATATTTTTCCCTCTCTCTAGTACAGTGGTTTCCTCAACTCTTCAAACTTCACAATAGCATTTAATGAATCTTCAGTTTCAGTTTAGATATTACTTCTGAGAAATCTTATCTTACCACCTGATTCGAAATAGATTTCACACATCACTCCAGCTTCCTATCTGTTTCCTTTGGAGTACTTATCATGCTCTTTAAAGTCTTTTAGTTATATATGTGATACTCTGTTAAATATCAGTTTTTCTATTAAAATGTTTAGTACCTAAGGTCAGTCTTTGTCTTTTTCACTGTGGATTCCCAATGCTAGCAAATTAACTTAACACATAGAAGATATGCAATATGTTTTGTTTTGAGTAAGTATATTAAGGAATAAAAAGAGGCAAAGTGTTAAATAACCCCCAAACACAGCCAGAGATACATACATTGCCTGTGTATGCTTTCCATAATTCTAGGTATAGGATTCAGCCAAGTACAACATGATAACCTTGTCACACACAGAATTAACTGGGCATTTCAGTATATAGGCATCTCTCATGCCAGAGTTATATAGTATTAATGATGATAAGAATAGTAAAAGAGCTAACATTGTCATTTCCTTCCCATTTGACAATACTGTGCTAGCAGTTTTATGTGGTTTATCTTATTTGATCCTCATGGCAACCCTATGAAGTAGAGACTATTATTATTATTATTATTATTATGACTACTACTATTATTATCAATTGCATAGATGAGGACGGGGGTATCAGAGAGGTTAAAGGAACGTGCCCAAGGTTGCACAGCTAAAAAGTGGTCTTTTACTTTATTTTTAATTTAAGTAGGCTCCATACCTAACATGAGATTTGAACTCACAACTCCAAAGTGAAGACTCACATGCTTTACTGATTGAGCCCAGCAGGCACCCCTAAGAAGTGGTCTTTTAAATCTCAGAAGTCTGAATTCAAATGAGTTCTTTCTAACAATAAAGTCTCTGTGTGTTTCTCTTTATGTATATGTGGGTTGGCAAATACTGGTATACAGGGCCTTTGACTCAAATATGTTAGTGAAAAACTTTATCTGGTGACTATTTTAACCAAAATAACAACAAAAATATTGCAGGAATAAATGAACAATTTTCTGCGTGCTCCTTTCCATATGATGAATGTAGAAGATTTGAAGCTCTGCTTTCTTGACTTGTAGAAACTCAAGGAGCACTCTGCAGATAATTAACTTCATTTTCTTATTACTTAGTACTGGTGTTGACAAATTCACTCAAAACTCAATGATATATTCTTAACTTTTCAAAAATTTTAAATTTCTTTCTTTTGAACACTTCCAGATGGGCTCTCAAGTGCACTTTCTTAACTCTGCTCTGCCACTACACAGCATGAAGCTCCTTTCTCAGTTATGCCAATTATTAAGGGGTCAGTTCAAACTTCTAAGGTGTTGCCTTGTGATATTGGCATCTTCATGAGAAGATGGTGTGTGGGGAGGCAGAGTTGCCCATTATCAGCTGCAGGTCATAAGTGCTGCTTGGCAGAGATAAGAAATTGAAAGATTTCCAAAGGCATAGGTAGTTCCGAAGCATTTCCTGTTTATTGTAACTCAAACATGTTTACTTAGTAATAAATACAAGGGAGATTTGAAGAAGACAATGTTCACAATACACATTTAATAGAAAAGCACCTTATGCACACATCTGTAGCTGATTAGTTCTTATAATCTCTTGCATTTTCTATTCCTTCAGTCTTGACTTCGGGTCAGAAATCTTCTTGCACCTTACTCTACACTTCCAGATGTACCATATTTCTCTCTAGAGAGAACCCTGTCTAACTTCTTCCTGAGGTAATCAAAAGGGAAGATATTAGTTCACCTGTCTAATTTTCTCTTGCAGCTAAAAAAGGTCTCACCCCAATAAATTTCTCTCTGTCAGCAAAAGTCACATTTCATTGCTTGTTCTTCTATACCTCTTCTTAGTCCCTAATGAAAATGATCAAACTCCAATAATTATTAAGTCAGTTTTGCTCCCTTTTTTTCCCTCCTTTTGAGGAATTACGTTTGTTTCTCCCCTCTAGGGTTTGACTTTATCTGCTCACCATGTTTTGTTAGTTAGTTACTGGTACCTTCCCTTTTGTTTCAGGAGTGTTTTAGGTTAAATGAAAATCATTAGAAACACCAGAAATAAAACTTAGAGAAGAATTTGTTCAAGGTTAAATCAGTAATGTTACAAAATGTTACCAAAAAATTTACAAGACACCATAGATTCCCTTTCTAAAGACTTCTCTGTTGGGGTTACCACACTATTATTATTTTCATTTTCATTTACAATTGCCTTCTGTCAGCTTGTGTTGTTGACTGATTAGGCATTTATCACTTGCTTACTGACTGAAATAGAATGAATCAAACTGGGGATCTGCCTGTCAGGATGTATCTGGAAACTGTGGTGGAGTCAATCAATGTTGAAATGATTTGGGGGGCTTTTTATTAGCCACAAGTAGCAGACTGCAGCATTTTCTGTTTCCAAAATTAGACTGGTTCACCGTCATTTTGACCCAATGACAAGACCCTGACTCAAAATACAGATGGCCAATGAACATGGGAAACATTTAGCCTCATCTCTAATAAGATAAATTCACATTAAGACAACAGTGAGAACCTATTTTTTTCAGTCTGTCCTATTACCATGAATTATTCTAAAATGATACAGTTATTATTGGTACCGATCTAAGCAAATGAACACTCATACAATGGATATGGGGGTTAGAGAGTGGACTGACAGTTTTTATCTTTTTTGGCTGACATGTATTCAGTGTCCACCACATGCCAGCATTATGATAGAAGCTTAATATGCATGATCTCATTTCCTTCTCAAAACAGTTTTGTGGAGTAGGCACTCTTATAATCCCCATTTCGCAGTTGAGAACACTGAAGCTGAGAGATGGAAAGGAGCTAACTAAATCCCACACAGCTGTGAGTGGCAGACTTAAATACATGTCTGCTGGATTCTCAAACCCATGCAAGTCCTATTGAGTGTGGGGATGATAGGTGATTTTTCCTTTTCTCTCTACCTGCCCTTGTATTTAAAAACAATAAACACTACAATTTTTACAATCCAGAAATATAGTACACATTTGCTTGTTTCTAACAGAGTTTTAAAGAAGCTAAATTTGCTGTATGTGAGGTCCACTTTGGAAGCTGCATGTAATTATTCAGGAGTAGGGTAGGTTGACAGAGAAAATGGGGCCCTTATCTACTTAACAAGACATGTAATTGTAATTTCCATAGGTTATCATTTTTGGCCCTCAGTATCTGTACAGTCTTCAAGGGCTTCTTGCTTCATCAGAAGACCTTCTATGTGAAAGTTCAGTAATTTTCCTCTCTACCCACTCACAATTTGTCACTCTGAATCTTAGATGATACACCTCCTACAAAAAGCACTGAGAGAAGAATTGTCCATTTTGCAACTTTATCCTGTATAAAAGAGAATCTTAGAATATTACAATATTTCTCATTCAGTATATGTGCTGCCGAAGCGAGCACCAATATTTCTCATTCAGTAAAACAATGTGAAACTACATAGGACTAAAACATACTAATTATTATTTTGTTTTATAAACTCTCCCACAACACTGTCCTGTATTTTATTACTTAAATGGATAGCACAGTAAATGTTTAACATGCCTTTTTCAGTGGCAGGATGTTCTTAACATGCCTATTGGAAATAGAAAAAAACGTGTTTGAAACGAATGACCTTACTAAAATATTGTTTAGTGTTTATATACCTTGTTATTTGTACAAGTCCATGTCAAGTTCTAGCTTAGACAAAACTCCTTGGGATAGTCATTTCCTTTTTAGGATTCTTTCTTCCTCATCACTTTTCTTAGAGCATCTTTCACATCTTTATTCCTCAAGGTGTAAATGAAAGGGCTCAACACAGGGGTTGCCATGCCAAAAATGCAGAGATGAATTTACCCTGGTCCTGGGATTTCCTTGACTGAGGTTTCAGGTACATGTAGATGGCTGTTCCATAAAATATGGTGACAACAGTCAGGTGGGATTCACAGGTGGAGAAGTTTTGAGCTTGGCCTCTGCAGAGTTGATCCTTATCCAGAATAAATTTGACTGGGCTGTCTGAGCAGTTGAGTTTCAACAGGGCCTGGACCTCACAGGTAAAATGACTGATGACACTGTGTTCACAAAAACAGGCAGGAATTGCAATGATCGGTATTATGGCTGAAAGGAAGACACTGGCCCAGGTCACCATAGCCAGCTATATGCAGACCTGGTTGTTCATAATGATGGTGAAATGCAGGGGTTTACAGATTGCAATAAATATCTCATAAGTCGTGACAGAAAGCAACAGACAATAAGTCATGACAGAAAGCAACAGACACTCTGTCATCCCCAGAAATAGAGCAATGGTCATCTGAGCATAACAGCTAATACAGGAAATAGTGGGGTAGTCTTTTAAACCACTAAACAACAAAAAAGGCATCGAATTGCTGGAGTAGCAGATAACAAGGAAGGACAGATTGCTTAGGAAAAAATACATAGGGGTGTGAAGCTGGCCATCAACTCTAACCATGACAATGATAAGACTGTTACCCACCAAATGATTAGGTAGACTGCTACCATGGTGAAATAAAAGGCAATCTGGGATTTTGGATGATTAGACAAACCCACCAGGATGAATTTTGTCACTTCACTGCCATTACCAGTAACAAAAATATCCATTTTCTTCTCTCTGCTGAGAAAGAAGAAATTCAAGTTATTTTAATCTGAGGAACATTTATTGAGGGTCTGCTGTGTCCTCAGTCCTATGTCAGGTGATATAAGGAAAAGATACAAAAGAAAAGATACTGTTTGGAAGTTTATGTAATTTGGGAGATAAAACAGTCATACACATCACAGGGTTAATTTGCACAGTAGTGCAGTCCATTGCAAGTCTTAATTCCCTCATCTATAGAATGATGGGAGTTGGACTCCACCTGAATATTCTTTGAAACTCCCACCCTTAAAGAAAACATGACAATTTACTGCTCAAATATAATTAGACTTAAATCACTAAATTGTTAATTGTTTTTTCCCTGCTATGGATATTAGACTGAGATATTTTTTTTTAGCTGGTTCATATCCATGACATAAAACTATGGGCAGTTCACTCTCATTTCTTCCTTACCCCATATATCTAATCAATCACTGAGTCCTATTGACTCCTCCTTCTGAATATATTTTAAATCTACTTATAAATCTCTATATTCACTGCCAGATTTATCTAGTCAGAGCCACCATCCTCTAACAGGCCTCCCTACTTCTATCCTTGCCTCTATATGGTGTGTTTTCCACACAGCAGCCAGAGAGATCTTTTACAAACATACATCATTATGATTATATCTTTCCCATGCTTAAAACCATGCTAGGGCTTCCAATTAGCCTTGGAATAAAATATAACCTATTTACCATGACCTACAAGACTCTAAATGATCTGACCCTAACCTTATCTCGCACTGTCTCTTCTTGTGCTTACCATGTTCCAACCATATAGTCTTTATGAAGTACTCTGAGCTCATTCTGACCTCAGAGCTTTTGCACATTGTGTTCTCTCTGTTGGAAATATTCTTACCCTCTTTGACTGGTAAACTTCTAGTCATCCCTAATATCTCAGCCTAAAAGAAATTTCATTAGAAAAGCCTTCCTTAACTGCACTAAAATGAAATCAGCTCTTTTTGTTGCAATTGTTCATAGCACTGTAAACTTCTCCTGCATAGCTGTTATCACAGCTGGTATTATATATTTGTGTAATTATTCAATATATGCTCCCTTACTGAATTTTCAATTTTTAGAGGGAAAAAGCCCTGATTGTCCCATGTATTGTCTTATTTTTATCACCTCACATAGCGCCTGATGTAAACCCATAATATATGGGTTCAATATGGTCTGTTGAATGAATCAAGGCCAGTTACTTGGCTCTTCTGTCTTCAGTGTCGTAACTGAGACTACACTGAATTGGCTGGAGGAAGTGAATGTTTGAGAGTAAAAAGCCCATGGTGAGAAACAGTATCTCACAGTATTTAGTGTTGCTGATTGCCTATTGCTCAGAAATGAACTTTAATGTCTTATATTTTTTTAGCCCTACAATTTGCTCTTTGCATGGAGGGATGGTATTATAGTAAAGAGAGAAAATGAGTATTATACTGAGGGGCACCTAGGTGGCTCAGTCATTAAGCATCTGCCTTCAGCTCAGGTCATGATCCCAGGGTGCTGGGATTGAGTTCCGCATCAGACTCACTGCTCAGTGAGTAGCCTGCTTCTCTCCCTCTCTCTGTGCCTTCTGCTCCTCTACTGGTGCTTTATCTCTGTGAAATAAATAAATAAAATCTTTTAAAAAATGGATATTATACTGGAACCTGAAAATAAAAGTGTTTTTATACTTCATTTTTCATCCAAATTCTTATTTACTTTGTCTGATTTAATTCTGTCAAGTATGAATGCTATCACAGACCAGCTCATTAATAAGGTCAAGATACTTTCTGGATTGCCTATAAGACTCCCATCACGTACTAGCCACAAATCAGAATTTGGGGCATTTATAGGAGGATCTAGTTTCAGACTCATGAGACAGGCATCAAGCCTTGGTGAGTGCAGGCTGTGGGTAGGAGGGTTTGTCTTAGGAGCTAGCTGATCAGCAAGAGGGGTCATTCAGGCTTACTATCTAGGTAATCTCTTCAGATCCTTTTTCTAAAACAGACTCCAGATCTCAGAAGGTACAAGACAAGTAATTCAGAAAGAAGAGTAAGACTTTGTAACAGGATCCTCAGTAGAACCTAGTACAGGATGAGGGGGCGCCAAATAGAAATCAGAGCCAAGTGCAGACGAACTGAAAAAATACTTTGCTGCTGCTAAGCTTCTAACTACAACTGTTCACTTATTACAGTGATCCTAGGAGGCCCCTGACTACCTCTAATGAGAATTAGAAGGCTCCTTTTTGTTCTATATTCTCCCAGAATTGGGATTGGAAAACAGAATGAATCTGAAAGGAGAAGTCTTCTTGGAGTAGAGTTATGAGGGTGAGGCAGACATCAGGGGATCTTGTTTTTATGCAATGGTGACACCACAACCATAATTTTCTAATAGCATTACAAGAATGGGATTTTCAGGGCACCAACTTTTTCAAAGGGCACTAAATCTTCACACTAGAATGACAGCACGTTTAATCATGAAGCTTTATTTTGATTTACAATCCTCACCATCTTATAGTCCTAACAATCTCAAACAAATGTCAATACAAATAGCTGGAAAACAAAGAACACATTTTTGTGCTACATGACTTGAGTAAATCTCACCAGACTGACTATATATATATATTTTTAATTCAATAATTCAGTGTTTTACTCTGCGCTGTCCCAAATCTTCCTAAATCATCTAGACACAAGTGGAGATACTCATATATATATTCACGGGTTTTTGATCTTTCAGAAATATTTGTGGCACACTCCAAGGCCTTCTTTCAAATGGACTTCCCAAAGAAATCTGTCTTGGTTTCACCTACCATGCAAGACTAATTCTATTTTTAATACGAAAATTAAGGAATGCTTGGAGCATTTTCCTTTTATTTCTGGGTGTTAGGGTCCGTGATCAAAGGATCAAGGCTCCCTGGACGAGGCCATTCCCCTACGACTGTTACTCCAACTACTAAGCTTCCCTACCGCGCTGCTCCTGATGACTACGACCCCGACAACGAGGCCACTGGTGGCAGCGCCACTCCCCACAACGCCCCTTCCCACCACCACATCTATGACTACTCCTACTACTACTACTACACCCAGCCTCACAGACTAACCTTTATAGAGGTGGTTGAGCCTGGCCCACACACAGGTGACCAATGAGACTGCAACACACAGGGAAAACTGCACAGTCACGCTCAGTCAGGTGGGCAATTGAATTCCAATTCACCATAGTAAATATATGCATGCCCCACTGATTGGATGTCTCCATCCAGCCTGGCCCGCCCTTATATCCGGGGTTTGCAAGTGAGTTCCTCTGGGAGGGGCAGGGTCAACCCAAGCCCACAACAAAATGGCTCCCTCTGGCCAACCAGGCCCCTATACTGGGCTTTTCAGATAACTCCCAGAAGCTCAAAATATACTTAATGGTATGGGTAGTAATTATAGACAGGAGTTTCTATTATCCATAAAAGACACTGTAAAATGGTGGTTAACAACTTGAGTTCTGGATCCAAGTTTGAATACTGAATCCACCACTGATTAACTGTGTAACATTGGCAGTTTCCTTAGCTTGTTTATACCTCAGTCTCCTTAACTGTAGGATTGGAAAAATTATGGTATCTATCTCAAAGGGTTTTTGTGCAATATACATATTAGCTATTTTTAAAAAGGTTTTATTTATTTGACAGAGAGAGAGATCACAAGTAGGCAGAGAAGCAGGCAGAGAGAGTGGGAGAAGCAGGCTTCCCACTGAGGAGAGAGCCCCCAATGTGGGGCTTGATCCCAGGACCCTGAGATCATGACCTGAGACGAAGGCAGAGGCTTAACCCACTGAGACATCCAGGGGCTCCTAGATATTATTATTTTTAAATAAGGCTTCACTTGGGAAGTAACTCCCATGGCAATATGGCCATGTTGGTTGTCTTTTTTTCTAGAGAGTAGAAAATAATTCAGTGAATGAGGAGAGAAATAAGGCAATATTGTCAGATTATAGTGTGTGCCCTCTGGAGACATAATTTGCATTTTCATTCATTCTTTTTTTTTTAAATTTTTCTTTCCATTTATTTATTTTCAGCATAACAGGATCATTATTTTTTCACCACACCCAGTGCTCCATGCAATCCGTGCCCTCATAATAGCCACCACCTGGTACCCCGACCTCCCACTCCCCCACCACTTCAAACCCCTCAGATTGTTTTTCAGAGTCCATAGTCTCTCATGGTTCACCTCCCCTTCCAATTTCCCTCAACTCCCTTCTCCATCTCCCCTTGTCCTCCATGCTATTTGTTGTGCTCCACAAATAAGTGAAACCATATGATAATTGACTCTCTCTGCTTGACTTCTTTCACTCAGCATAATCTCTTCCAGTCCAGTCCATGTTGCTACAAAAGTTGGGTATTTGTCCTTTCTGATGGAGGCATAATACTCCATAGTGTATATGGACCACATCTTCCTTATCCATTTGTCCGTTGAAGGGCATCTTGGTTCTTTCCACAGTTTGGCGACCATGGCCATTGCTGCTATAAACATTGGGGTACAGATGGCCCTTCTTTTCATGACATCTGTATCTTTGGGGTAAATACCCAGGAGTGCAATTGCAAGGTCATAGGGAAGTTCTATTTTTAATTTCTTGAGGAATCTCCACACTGTTCTCCAAAGAGGCTACACCAACTTGCATTCCCACCAACAGTGGAAGAGGGTTCCCCTTTCTCAACATCCTCTCCAACACATGTTGTTTCCTGTCTTGCTAATTTTGGCCATTCTAACTGGTGTAAGGTGATATCTCAATGTAGTTTTAATTTGAATCTCCCTGATGGCTAGTGATGATGAACATTTTTTCATGTGTCTGATAGCCATTTGTATGTCTTCATTGGAGAAGTGTCTGTCCATATCTTCTGCCTATTTTTTGATATGATTGTCTGTTTTGTGTGTGTTGAGTTTGAGGAGTTCATTATAGATCCTGGATATCAACCTTTTGTCTGTACTGTCATTTGCAAATATCTTCTCCCATTCTGTGGGTTGCCTCTTTGTTTTCTTGACTGTTTCCTTTGCTGTGCAGAAGCTTTTGATTTTGATGAAGTCCCAAAAGTTCATCTTCGCTTTTGTTTCCTTTGCCTTTGGAGACATATCTTGAAAGAAGTTGCTGTGGCTGATATAGAAGAGATTACTGCCTATATTCTCCTCTAGGATTCTGATGGATTCCTGTCTCACATTGAGGTATTTTATCCATTTTGAGTTTATCTTTGTGTACGGTGTAAGAGAATGGTCGAGTTTCATTCTTCTACATATAGCTGCCCAGTTTTCCCAGCACCATTTATTGAAGGGACTGTCTTTTTTCCACTGTATATTTTTTCAAGGATGCCCACTCTCACCACTCTTGTTCAACATAGTATTAGAAATACTAGCAACAGCAATCAGACAACAAAGGGAAATAAAAAGTATCCAAATTGGTAATGAAGAAGTCAAACTCTCTCTCTTTGCAGGTGACATGATTCTTTATATGGAAAACCCAAAAGACTCCACCCCCAAACTACTAGAACTCATACAGCAATTCAGCAATGTGGCAAGATACAAAGTCAATGTACAGAAATCAGTGGCTTTCTTATACACTAACAATGAAAATACAGAAAGGGAAATTAGAGAATCGATTCTATTTACTATAGCACCAAGAACCATAAGATACCTGGGAATAAACCTAAACAAAGAGGTAAAGGATCTGTACTCAAGGAACTACAGAACACTCATGAAAGAAATTGAAGAAGACACAAAAAGATGGAAGGCCATTCCATGCTCTTGGATTGGAAGAATAAACATTGTTAAAATGTCTATACTGCCTAGAGCAATCTATACTTTTAATGCTATTCCGATCAAAATACCACTGGTATTCTTCAAAAAGCTGGAGCAAATAATCCTAAAATTTGTATGGAATCAGAAGAGACCCCGAATCGCTAAGGAAATGTTGAAAAACAAAAATAAAACTGGGGGCATCACTTTACCTGATTTCAAGCTTTACTACAAAGCTGTGATCACCAAGACAGCATGGTACTGGCATAAAAACAGACACATACACCAGTGGAACAGAGTAGAGAACCCAGATATGGACCCTCAACTCTATGCATTTTATTTCTTTAACTCCAGAAGCATCCTCAGTTTCTGACACATGGGAGGAACTTACAATATTTTTGAAAACAAATTAATTTTATTCACTTGGATAGCAAGTGGGGGGGGAAGGTCACAAAAACAAAAACAAAACCACTAAGGTCTCTAAGAGTTGTGTTGATATAGTCCCTTATATGTTGCACAATCAACAGCTCACTGAAGTACTGGAGTCTTTCAAGGGGAGTGACTTACAGGTGTATCCTGAGATCTATATCAAAAGTGACTATTTGGGGCGCCTGGGTGGCTCAGTGGGTTAAGCCGCTGCCTTCGGCTCGGGTCATGGTCTCAGGGTCCTGGGATCGAGTCCCGCATCTGGCTCTCTGCTCAGCAGGGGGCCTGCTTCCCTTCCTCTCTCTCTGTGATCTCTTCCCTTCCTCTCTCCTAATGTGATCTCTCTGTCAAATAGATAAATAAAATCTTTAAAAAAAAAGTGACTATTTCACAGGTTTATGTTGGTTTGTTTCAAGAGACAAATGTGGCTTCCTTCCTTCTTGCCAAGATATATGTTCTTTACTTTCCTTACAATGGATTGTGTCTTGATTCTACTCAACATTTTAGATTCCAGGACTCCAAATGGTTCAAAATATGAACAAGAGTAGGGAAGAATATTAAACATTATCTGATTATACCTTCTGAGTTTATTCATTATGGTTCAAAAGAAGTGATTTCACTGAAGAGACTTTGGAGACCAAGTCTCTAAAAGGCAATTAAATCTCACTACTGAATTGAAGCTGTGTATTCATTTGGGAATGTTATTTCTAAGTCATTAAAATACAAGTATCTTTTGTCTACTAATTCCAATAGTTCATTAGTGACACTGTACAACTTCTGACTAACACCATCAACTCCACTTCTGCTTTTATGTTACCAAAGTGTAGTAGATTCACCTCTAGGGTGATTACTCAGAGTCCTGTGTTTCTTGGGAGGGTTCTTAGCACAGTGACATAAGAAAGCACTGAATGAATGGGGAAGGAGGAGTGGCCACAATGTATTGAGACTCTATAAAAACTTTCAATTAAGAACTCAAGTAAATGAAATTTTGTAAACAGAATTTGGAACTTTCCTCTCCCTCTTTGTTTCCCTGACATCTCCCAGCCCACCCCAGCCATCTTTGTTTTGAAGTTTATGTAAATCTTGCTTTTTCCTAAAATTTCCTACATTAGTTTTGAATTTCTATAGAAACTCTTGCTGTCTAAATATAATACTGCATCCTCTCATTCACTGCTTCATTGATTTACTTTATCTGTGCATGTATCTAATTACAATAGCTTTATTCTATTGATTTCTTGCTTAGTTGTGCTCTGAATATATGATGATTTGTTTATTATTTTTACATGTATTCTTAAGTTTTTCAACTTAGGTATTAAGATTCTAGGAGCTAGGAATGACCCATCTTTGCAAATAGTCCAGTTGAGTGCTACTTAAAATGTTTGCAAGGAGTCAAGAACAGAATTGAGAGTAAACATTCAGTCATTTTTAAAGTGATTTGACATTGCTGTGACATTTTTATCATATTTTATAAAATGTCAGTCTGTAACAACAGGGAAATTTAAAAAATAGTTTTTCCTTACTACAAATGGTCTAAGAAGTATTTGTTTAGCACATATTTATTTAACCAATTCTTACTGTGTGTATATTCTGTGCCAGAAACTATGTTGTGGAGATAGAGATAAAACAGACTTCCTGCTCTTGGGGCACCTGGGTGGCTCAGTGGATTAAGCCGCTGCCTTCGGCTCAGGTCATGATCTCAGTGTCCTGGGATCGAACCCCACATCGGGCTCTCTGCTCAGCAGGGAGCCTGTTTCCCACTCTGTCTCTGCCTGCCTCTCTGCCTACTTGTGATCTCTCTTTCTGTCAAATAAAATAAATAAAATCTTAAAAAAAAAACAGACTTCCTGCTCTCTGTAATCTTGTGAACTAATTGGGAATAAACATTCCAAAATGACTAACCATAAAATAACATGAAAGGTGTTAAATTTGTGCTTGAGTAAAATATTATTAAGTGAAAGAAATGGAATTAAGCCACCATCCAGGGTTAAACAGAATAAGATAAACTCTGGGGAGGGCTTCACTGAGGCAATGACTGTAGGTCTGGCCCTTGGAGAATGAGTGAAATATTGCCAGACACCGCAGGCAGGAAGAACAGCACATACAGTAACATAGATGCATAAAAATTTTAGAGAAAGAAACTATTGTTTCCCTGGAGTATAGGGTCTATGGAGATGAAATAGACAATGAGGATGGAGAGGTTAACAGGGGCCCTGAGTAATGTTGTATATTCTATAGGCAGTAGGGAACCTATTCCTAATCTTGGAGTGCAATTATAAAGAGGGGATTAACATGAAGAGATTTTTCCCTTTAGAAAAGTCACTCTGGAGACATTGACTGGATGGCTAGTTTAACAAGAGAGAAGATTGGAATAGAGAAAAATAGGAGCTTGATACAGTCATTCTGGTAAGGGTTGATGAGCCCATGAACTAAGACATAATCACTGAGGACAAATAAAAGGGGATGGATTTGAAAGATTTTGGGAGATGGAGAGGAGAAGTGAGTTGGGGAAAATCAGAGGGGAAGACAAACCATGAGAGACTGTGGACTCTGAGAAAGAAACTGAGGGTTTTGGAGAGGATGGGGGTAGGGGGTTGGGTGAGCCTGGTGGTGGGTACTGAGGAGGGCACATATTGCATGGAGCACTGGGTGTGGTGAACAATGAATTTTGGAACACACACACACGAAATTAAATTAAATTTTTAAAAAGATATTTTAGAGGAAAAAACCAATTCAATTCAATAAGTGAGTGGTTGTCACAGGTAAGTGAGAAGAAGATGCAAAGGCTAACATTGAAGATAATGAAAATCCCATCATGAAGCTTTTGTGATGTGCTTTTAACTTTGTAACATCTAACATCTATGATCTCATTTGCTCTTTCAACCATTCTGAGGTAGATTAAGGAACATATTTTCCCCTTGTTTGACATATGCAGTCCAGAGAGGTTAAGTGATTTACCCAGAGTTTCATAGCTCATTAATGGTGGAACTCAAGCTAGAATCCAGACTTCCTGACACCCAGTCATGTGTTTTTCTGACTCCCATCATGATATTGTACTGAAAAAGTGCTTGATCTGCTGTACACATTTAACCAGAAAAAATTACTGTGTATTCCTGGTGGGAAAAGAAAGAGGAGAGAGAAAAGGCATACAGTGAGATGAGCACCAACTATGTTTGAGTCTGCTGAGATTTCAGTAATGTTACTCGTAACTCTATAATAATAATAAAATATAGGTAACGTTTACTGAGAGCTTATTATTCCCAACCATTGTTCTTGGAATTTTATAGAAACCAACTGAATTAGTCCTCTTAACAACTCTATGACGTCAGGCTTATGATTCTTTTCCTGTTATAGATGAGGAAACTGAGGCAGGAAGTTGCCCAAGGTCATATACCTAGTAAATGCCAAGGTCAGATTTTTACCCTAGACAGTCTGAAAGCATAGTATTTTTTCTTTGCTCAGCAACAGTTTTGCCTTCCTTCTACTCCTCTTTTCTAAGGACTACTTGAACCCATCAGGTACCTATCAAAAAGAACATCTAGGTGTCAGAGGAATTGTGTTTTTTTCAAAAAATTAAATTAAATTTTTTATTGAGGTATAATTGACATATAACATTATTTTAGTTTCAGGTGACAACATAATGATTCGATATTGTATGTACTATGAAATGATCACCACAATAAATCTTGAATTATATTCTAGTCCTACTCTTGTCACACTGTTGACCTTGAGAACATTACAGACACTAAATCTTTTTATATGTAAAAATCAATCTCATAATATTAATTATAACATCTATTTGCTTGTCTCATTAAATTTAGAAGATGATATGAGATTCGCCTGGGTGGCTTGATTAAGCATCTAGCTTTTGGTTTCAGCTCAGGTCATGATCTCATGACCTCACAATCTCACAGATGGTGAGATTGAGTCCCATGAGGGGCTCTGCGCTCAGTGGGGAGTCTGCTTGAGATTCTATCTCCCTCTCCTTCTGCTCTCTCTCACTTTCTCTAAAATATATAAATAAATAAATCTTTAAAAAACTTAGAAGGTAATATGAACTAATATACATTCAAGAATAAGATAAATTAGGGGCGCCTGGGTGGCTCAGTGGGTTAAAGCCTCTGCCTTCGGCTCAGGTCATGATCCCAGGGTCCTGGGATCGAGGCCCGCATCGGGCTGTCTGCTCCGCGGAGAGCCTGCTTCCTCCTCTCTTTCTCTCTGCCTGCCTCTCTGCCTACTTGTGATCTCCGTCTGTCAGATAAATAAATAAAATCTTTAAAAAAAAGAATAAGATAAATTATAAGGTGTGTAAAGTGCTTTATAAACTTAAGAACTAAAAAGATATAAATTCATGCAGTAATTTTGGTGGTGTTCCTGTCTTTCTTTCCACTCAGAGAGTGAGTTCTTTGAGGGGAGGGAACAAATATGTTTTCCCCACCACTGCATCCATGACAATAGCATGGTACCTGTTGTATAGTACGTGTTCCACAAATATGTATTGAATTAATGATGTATGGATGGATGTTAGCATGCACAGGTGAAGGAGTAGTGTTGGAATGCACCATTGAAAAAGCAAGTAGGCACTCTAATTCCTGGCATCATAGGGTTATGTGATCCAGACATTATGATGACAGCTAATATTTATTGTTCTTTAACTATAGTATAGGATAGGCAATTTTCTAAGTGCTTTATATGAATTGAGTCATACAATTCTTTTTAAAAAACGATTATTTATTTATTTATTTGAGGGGTGAGGGGCAGAGAGAAAGGGAGAGAACCTCAAATAGACTCCCCAGTGAGCATAAGCCTGACCTGGGGCTCGATTCCATGACCCCAAGATCATGACCTAGGTTCAATTAAGAGCTGGACACTCAACAAACTAAGTCACCCAGGTGCCCCAGAGTCATACAATTTTCATGACCAAGCTATGAAGTGATATCCAAAACCACCCAATCTTTTCTTTATTAAGGTTTTATTTATTTATTTGAGAGAGAGAGGGAGAGTGGGACAGAGAGAGCACGAGTGGAAGTGAGGGCAGAGGGGGTGGGAGAAGCATACTCCCTACTTAGTAGGAGCATTGAGCAGCCCAACTCGGGGCTTGATTCCAGGACCCTATTGTAAAACTTAGAAACTACATTTCCCACACTCTCTTGACAGTAACATTCAATTTTGGATTTCACCCATAAAAGGTACTCACAGAAAGCTAGGCAAGCATAAGAAAAGTAGATACTACCATTGGTCCTCCTGACATTGTGTTTAGCTGCCAAAGATTTAGGTGGCTTCTGAGCATTCTACTGTGAAACATTTACTTCGGTGTGGTCGTTATTTGCAGTTCCCTCATGCCCCTAAAGCTTCCCAAGATTTTTGCAATTCCTCCAACAGTTTGAGGTTGTTGGCAATGTTCCCTTACCAACGTTCTCTCTCACAGCACTTCCAAAGGCTTTGTAGGTCTCTAATTCTCTTTGTTAAATCCATCCCTGCTTGAAATAACTAGAGTGGTTTCTGCCTACATGATCAAATGCTGAACATAATAGTAGGTCCACTTAGGTAAAGGGATTGAAGGGTAGAAACTGATTCGAACAAAGTGGCAGAATGTAGATCTGAAACCAACGAGTTTGACTCCAGGGCTTGTACTCTAAATAGTTATACTCTACTATCTTTCCTCAAATAGAAATCCCAAATCCTATGAATGGGACGCGGTATCTTTTTCTTAAATCCCCATTGGAAAATATTATTTGGAACTTGTTTTTCAGTTTATAATGTCTCCTCAATTTCTAGCAGAGTTACCTTTGTTTCAAACCAATCTTTATTTGTTTGTTTTCCAGGCTGAAACAAGGTAATCTTCACTATCCAGCTGCTTGGCATGTGGGATGCACAGTGGAATGTTTCTCATAGTGCCTGTGATTGATCAAGTGAAGAAGTGATATTCCACCTTAGGAGCTTTTAACAATCCAGAATTGATTTCCTTTCCCAACATCCAGATAGAGTTCATTTTATATTTAAAATGAATTAATATCAATGCTGAATTAGATGACCTTTGGGATTTAGATACCTAAGAACAGAATGTTGCTCCTGGAAGGGCCATACTCATGTTAACTAGCTACTATGTATGCCTACTTCTTCAGTCAAAGCTAACATTTAAAAGTCAGGCAGATAGATCTATATATATTGATCTGGAGGAATGTCCATGATATATTGCCAAGTGGAAAAAGCAAGCTGCAGAGTAAATTGGTAATATGATTCCATTTTTTGAGACAAGAAAGAAAATAAAAAATAACACCTAGATGCAGAATGTTAGAATTGGAAAGGTCTTTGGGTAGCAAAACACAACCTTCCTATTATATTGATGAGCAAATTGGTCAGACTGGTATAGCTAAGGTCACACATCTAGTTAGTAGCAGAATCAATCCCACAGCCCCCATCTCCAGATTCCACTATGTCCCTCTGCCTGTAGGCTGTGCCCTACCAGCAAGTCAATAAAGAGACAAAGCACCTAGTGACAGAGCTACCATTTTATGGTAGGGGCACCATTAGTGAAAATATAATTCTCATTTTAAGCTGTAAACCAACTTGTGATAGAGAGTAGAATAATTCTCCCCTCAAAGGCAGAGTTATTAAAACAAATACTTTTTTTGGTGGGAAATTTTCCATTTTATTTTGTATTTTAAGAAAATTTAAATTTGAGTACAGTTGAAACACAATGTTGCATTAATTTCAGGTGTACAACAAAGTGATTCAACATTACTGTACATTATGCTATACTTACCACAAGTATAGCCACCATCTGCCACTGTGCATCATTATTGTATCATTGACTACATTCCTATGTTGTGCCTTTAATTCCTGTGATTTATTCACTCCATAACTGGAAGCCTGTATCTTCTACTCCCCTTCACACATTTTGCCCATCTCTCACCCCTTTTCCCTCTGGAAATCATACACACACACACACACACACACACACACACACACACACCTACACACACACGAACTTTGTATTTATAGGTCTGATTCTGCTGTTTGTTTGTTTAGTCATGAAATGAGTACTCTTAACATATTTCCTAATTTCTGAATTTCTCTCTACCTGAAAGTCCTATTTTTTTCCTCTAAAATTTTATTAATTTCATCAATTTAACTATTTGACAATGTTAATTTGAAATGTTTATTTCAATAGAAAGAAACCTTTTGTGTAAAGTATGAAGCTTGCCCTAGCAGCTAGCACAGTGTCTGGCTGAAAGTAGAAAGTTAATATTTAATATTTATTGAATGAATAAATGAAAAATTGGCTTTTTTCTAAATATATTTTCCTTGGTATTAAAACATGGTTTCAGTGGCTAAGAATACCATAAACTTAAAAAAATGTATAAGGGATGGAATTTGAATAAATGTTGCATTTATTTGAAAATTAGGTTATTTTGGCAAGTGGCTTATTCATCTGTTTTCCTCTTCATTTAGTGAGTGCACATATGAGGCAGGTCCTATATATGTCTGGTACTGTTTTTGTAGCACCACATAGTGTCACCAGCAGTTGGTCTGAGGGATGCACTGATTATCTCTTTGCTCCATGGTGCTGTGGAGCACATCTAAGGTGTGCTGTGCATTGTATTTTTCTCCTACTGATTTGTCTCTGGTTCTCTATCAGGTCAACTGTGAGAGGACTTCTTCATGTTCGGTAGATTTGCCCAAAATAAAGTGAGACCAGGAAACAGGATATCTGGGTCTTAGGCTTAAATCTGCTTCTGGAAAGTTTCATGATCACAGGAAATTTATATACTGTACACTAAGCTTCTGACCTCATCTAAAACTTAGAGAGCAGTAGTAGATTGTTGTTTGCTAAAGTTTTTTCTTTCATTTTTAGAATTCCATTTTCAAATAAAATTGTACACAGAAAACTTAACTTCTACTGACAGGTTCCAGGCACACTACTGAACCCATAGGACTGTGAGAACTGCAGTTGAAAAGCCAAGGTGCCGGGATGGGTCAGTTGGTTAAGCATCTGCCCTTGGCTCAGGTCATGGACCAGTCCCGCATTGGGCTCCCTGTTCAGCATGTCATATGTAAAACAGAGCAAAAATAATGCTTCTAATGGAAATTCAGGACTTTGTAGGGCTAATATTTTGGGGTGGGAGCACTTCCTGAAGCTTCTCAGATGATAACCATCTGCTCCACTAAAGGTAAAATCAGAAATCAGACCCTTTAAACAATATTTTATCATTAATGAGGATGTAGCTGATGTTTCTAAACTAATAATGAACCATGGAACACTACATCAAAAATGAATAAAGCACTGTATGGTGATTAATAGAACTATACACACACACAGACACACATAATACACACACTACATGTATATGTAGTATATGTATATATATATATATATATAGTTATATGTATATATATATATACACACACAGTGTTTTATTCATTTATATATGACATTTAGAAACAAAGAAGGCTCATGTTCTTTTTGTCGTAATTTTTCTCATTGCCCCTCTAACATCCTTGTTCCTCAGGCTATATATCAGGGGGTTCAACATGGGTGTCAAAGCCCCATAAAATACTGAAATAAACTTGTTCTGGTCAGGGGATGACTTTGACTGAGGTTTCATATACATGGAGATGGTTGCCCCATAGAAGATTGTCACCACAGTTAAGTGAGAGCTACAGGTGGAAAAGGCCTTGAGCCTACCCTGGGCTGAGCGAATCCTTAGGACAGTCATGGCAATTCGGACGTATGAGAGAAGAACAAATCCAAAGGGTAGGAGCAGGGTGAAGATACCTGTGGTGTGGATCATAAGCTCATTGAGGCTGGTATCAGAACAGGCCAACTTAAGGAGGGAAAGAATCTCACAAACAAAATGGTTAATGATGTTAGCGCCACAGAAGTGAAGCTTCAGGGATAAGACAAGCATGGCAGTGAGCACAAGTGATGCTCCCCATGAGGTAGCAGCCAGCCAGACACACACTGGGCCATTCATGATCATGGAATAGCGCAGGGGATTGCTGATAGCAACCATACGGTCATAGGCCATAACAGCCAGTAAGAGACACTCTGTTGTGGCCAAGAGCAAGGAGACACTGATTTGGGTCAAACATTGTGGGTAAGAGAGGTAGGGATGCGTAGAGAAACAATGTACCAAGGCCTGGGGCATAGAAGCGGTTCCATAGCAAAGGTCTAAGAAAGACAGATTAGTAAGGAAGAAGTACACTGGAGTGTGGAGGTGGGGGTCAAAGTAGATAAGAAAGATGATAAGTCCATTCCCCAACAATGTACTCAGATAAGTTATCAGCACCAATGTGAAAAATGTGACTCTCCACTCAGGATAGTTAGAGATTCCAATAAGGAGAAACTCAAACACTGCTGTAGTATTATCTATGGCCATTCTTCCTATTTGCTGCTATTCATTGGATGTGTGCCAATGAAATTGCTTCATTTTTCCTGTAAGAATGAGAATAAAGAGGGAGGGTTGGTGTGAGAAAAGTGGACATAATTAGGGTGTACAGGATCATTCTTTGTCTTTTTCAAAAGACGGAATACAAATGAGATATCCATTTTGGGGGGGGGGGTAAACAGCTGACTCAGTCTATCACCTTTTTATTAACATATAATGTATTATTTGTTTCAGAGGTACAGGTCTGTGAGTCATCAATCTTACACATTTCACAGCACTCACCATAGCACAGATACCCTATCCCTAGTGTCCATCACCAGATACCCTATCCCTCCCCGCACCCCTCCAGCAACCTTCAGTTTGTTTCCTGAGATTAAGAGTCTCTTATGGTTTGTCACCCTCCCCAGTCCCATCTTGTATCATTTTTCTCTCCCTTCCCTCCCATGAGCCCCCACCCTGCCTCTCAAATTCTTCACATCAGAGAGATCATATGGTAATTGTCTTTCTCTGATTGACTTCTTTCACTTAGCATAAGACCCTCTAGTTCCATCCATGTAATTGCAAATGGTTAAGATTCTGGGGGTTTTGATGGCTGCATAATATTCCATTACACACACACACACACACACACACACCACATCTTTTTATAATATATTTTATATATATGTGTATATATATTATAAAGAAGATGTGATATCCATTCATCTGTTGATGGACATCTAAAATGAGAACAGAGACAAAGCTAGAAATTTCTTCCTTCCCTAGGAAAATAGAAAATTCCCCATCCTTTTGAAAATGGTTATATGAAAATTTTTCCATCCCTCTTCCACCAGATAACCTTGGGTTATTTTTTTTCAAGTAAGAAGAAAAGAAAGGGAGGCCATCTTCCTGCTTCTCTTACTTGTTCACCATTTTCTAAAACAACTTCAATCAGCTTAAGTAACTGAGCTCTAGTAAGAGGGTACCTTCTGACACTTTAAGCTAAAATATTGCTTATTCTTCTGTCTGTTGGTCACTCCTAAATTGCTCATGCCTCCATTTCCACATTGCACTAGTATCTACCATAGTGTTTGTCATAGAGTGCTGCAAAGTGCTTTATTGATCTGAACTGATATTATGTAAATGGAATATTTCATGGAATCCTTGAGGTCTGTGCAAACCTTCTGCTACTATCCCTGGTTAGATTTATGTTGCCAGCTTCTCCTGTGTTTTTTGTGCTGTAGTTGCTGAGCACCAATTAGGAGTGTGAAAATCTAATGTGACGTTTCTAAAAGTGTGGGTGGTAGGAAGAGGGCTTGAATGACCAATCTATCTGAAAAGGCTTTCTCTTTCCACCTTACCACTCTCTTTCCCCTCGGTTTATGATTTTTTTTTATAGCATATTCTAATATTTGAGATTATATTAATAATTTTATTGCTTGTTTATTATTTGTCTCCCACTCAACTGTAAATTTACTGAAGACAGGGACCTTGTCTGCTTTATTTACTGGTGTACCTAGTATGGTGCCTGGGGCATTATAGAGACCTGACATAAAATGAATGAATGAATGAATGAATAAATAAATATATAAGTAAATAATTTCTGTTATTGTTCAGATATTATCCAGAATCTAACTACTCCTCTTGTCACCTGCACTGCTGTCCTTTATTCCAAATCATCACCATTACTCACCTGAATTTTGCCAGTGACTTCCTTATTGGCTTCACTGTTTCTGGCCTTGCTCCCATTCAGTTCAAATGATTCAGTTAAATTGTAAGTCAGATCAGGTTGCTTTTCCATTAAAAAACTTCAGTAGTTTCCCATTTTAACCTAATTGAATGTCAATCTCCTTATTATGACCTATCAGGCCCTACATGGCTTGCTTCCCAATTACCTCTCTGACCCCAGTTTTTATTACTCTTTTTCTTGCTTACTTTGCTGTAGTCACATTGGCCTCCTCATTGTTCCTTAAACATTCACAGCACATTTGGTGAGTGCTGTGAAGTGTGTAAACCTGGTGATTCACAGACCTGTACCCCTGGGGATAAAAATATATGTTTATAAAAAATAAAAAATTAAAAAAAAAAAAATAAAAAAAGTATAAAAAAAAAAAAAAACATTCACAGCACATCCCTTTCTTAGAGCCTTTGCTTTCTTTGATTTTGTTGCTCTCTATATATGAAGCCCAGATCCTTGCCTGGCTTATCATCTTACTTCCCTCAGGTCTTTACTCACAACAAATCTTTTTAGTGAGTCCATCTTTGACCACCCTGTCTAAAAGTTCATTTTTAGCCTCTGACATTTTTTTTTAATTTTTAATTTTTTATAAACATATATTTTTATCCCCAGGGGTACAGGTCTGTGAATCGCCAGGTTTACACACTTCACAGCACTCACCAAAGCACATACCCTCCCCAATGTCCATAATCCCACCCCCTTCTCCCAAACCCCCTCCCCCCAGCAACCCTCAGTTTGTTTTGTGAGATTAATTTATATCCCACTTGCCCACATTATTTTTCTCCTTAGAATCATTATTTCCAGCACATGGTATATTTCATCTATTATGTTTATTGATTATCTCTTTTAACTAGAATGTAGTTAGTGAGATCAGGGAGTTTTGTCCATTTAGCTCACTGCTGTATGTCCAAAATTTAGAATAGTGCCTAATACATTGAAGGTACTCAAGAATTACTTGATGAATGAATGCGTGAATGGAGCTCTTTGCCTGTTTCACATTGAAAGACCAACCTCTCTTCTTCTATCTGATTCTTCCCCTGGCATTGTTGTTTATATACTAAATACCCTTTAATGTTTATGTACTTCTTCACAAAACTAACTCTTCCTTTTCTTTCTAATCTTTTCCTTGAATTATCTACTACTCACTGGCAATGTCTCTGGATAAGTTCCTTCCTTTCACTGGCCTTATTTTTTTATTTGCATTTGCAAGGATTCCATAGCTCCCTTACTTCCCTGTCCTGGCCTCCAAGAACCTATCCCTGTGTCTCATTCTCTGCTTTGTCAGCCTCTCAAACGGGCTAAGTACAGAACGATGATAAATCCACTGATAGAGAAGTTTATGGCGCTTAGGAATTGACAAACACACGCAAGAGGTGGGGAGGCTGATGACCTGCCTTTGCAGGAGTGTCCTCAGAGCATGAGAAACCTAATGCTGGTTCTTTCTTAATTTATTATGGGACCCTGAGAAAGAGGTTTTCTCTTGGATTGCCTCTGCCTTGCAAGTGAAAATTGAGATAATCATTTCCATAATGGTAAAATGAAGAAAGATGAGAGTCACTATGAAGTCACAATGAGTCACAATGAAGACTTTTACACTTTAAGTTAGTATAGTCATGCCCTATATTTCCTTGAATGGTCTATATTTAATTCCCAATTATCTATACATGCACCATCCACAGTAGAAGATCTAGAAAGATGAGGGGCAGGCTACGGATGGGAGGATGAACTGGTGTTGTATAGAAGTAGACAGCTGATTGTTACACCATTTAAAAGTCTCTGTTGCTCCTAGAATTGTTTAAAACACACTGCGTTTACTGTTAAATATTAAATATTGATAAATACATGTTTACTCTCTTTTATATGAATCTATCATTCCCAGTGGGCTGCAGGATGTATTCTGTTTCTCCAGTATTGATGGAAAGTTTAAAAAAAGAATTTATCCCTCAGTCTTCAAAGAGCCCAGTAGAATAAATTGAGGAGCCATTTGACTAAAAATTGGTGACCAATCTAGGTCCCTGGGAGGACTTGTTTTTAGATGGTGTTAAGCTAACAGATAGATATTGGGATCGAACCCATGACCTTGCCTCCATTAGTACTGTGTTTGGACTCATAGAACTTAAAATTGATGACAGTTTCCCTTTCTCACTTAAAGGCTACTCAGCCTCTTAATTGAGGGGGGTTTTCTTCATTAGTCTGGGCCCTGTCCTCCAAAGACAATGTTGATTATTTCACCCTAAAATTATCATTAAAAGATTCCTGGCAAACTGGACCCAGCGTATTTCCCATCTGAGTCTTGTCACCTGTAATTATTTATACAGCCTAACTTTCCTTCCAACTAATGGGTACCCCTTGACTTCCTGGAGTTTGCCCATGTCTCATAAATGGTTAAAGGAAAAAAACTGGGAGGGGAGAGAAGAAATTGGAGCCTTTTCTTGTTACTGACTCACCATTGGAGGTCTGTTTCTAGTACCAGTAGTTGCAGTAGAATGAGATTGCCCAAGAGAATAATTTTTCACATTGTCAGGTTTGGAATAGTGATGATTTTTCTGCAAACTTGCATGGTGGGATTTCAAAAGCCTTCCCAGGTTCTCAAACTCCCAAATGCCTGGAAACCTCTGAAGAAAGAAAATTCTTTTGGATTAGATCAAATCGCAACTGTCAAATACTTCAATATGCAGCCCTTGGTAATGGTATCCAATTACATTATTTAATTTCTTAGGCAAGCATTTATTTCACTGACATTTGACCCACTTACATCGTTGTTGAGTCTCCCTCAGAAAAATTGTAACATAAGGAGGATTAAGGTCATCTGAATGTTTTTCATCAAGACCCTTAGGTTATTTCAATTTTCAGTCTGCTAGGTTAGATATCTTTCCCCTCTTGGCAATACTTATCTACCTATTATCTTATCCTGATGAACTGGAACACAATTAAGTCAAATTGCCACTTTCTTTAAAAAAAGAAGGAAATGATAGCAAAACCTGCTGTACCTAGGGCTTTAAAATAAATTAGATAACTTTCAGGAGATGTCCTGGGCTGCGTACCTACCCTACCCAGTTTTCTGCTCTTTCCCCACTATGTATTTTCAGTGCCAGAGAGTGAAAATGTGCAACCTGTAGACTCCAAGGACTTGTGCATCTCTCTATCAGCAAAAAGATCTAATGACAATCCCTTTACTTACTAAAGCTGGAAAATAGACCCAGCCCATTTCCAAAGCATCATCCTGGAGTTGAAGCTCAAAAGCCTTTTAGTTACCCCTTCCCTATCCAGAAAATAAAACTACCAGAAACTGCCTTTCCTTGAGCAGGTTGGTCTAGAAATTACGCCATTTCTCCTCTTCTTTTCATTTAGGTTTAAAATTCATCAATCTATATGTTTATCTGAAGCTGTCATCAGAACTCTATCTCTGGGAGCATAGTTTGCCCTGAACTAAATCTATAAATCTACATCCTCAGCCTACTCATGATATCTGGGGTCCAATTCTCTTCCAGATTCAATTCCAAAGGCAGGGAGCAAGTTGATGAGCTGCTCAGTAACTTAAATAAGTTGAGGTTCCAAAGTGCTACCAGATCATTTATCTCACGCATAGAGTTCCAAGTTTCTGATCTTTGCCAGAAAGAAATAATTAACTTCTGAGAGCTTCAGGGACCTCATCCCAAACAGGCAATTAAATTTTGCCAAACCAGAGCTGTTTGAAAAAAAATGTGGCATTTTATGTAGGGAAAACAAATAAAAGAGAAAGGAGAATTTTGAGACCATGAGACTTTTGTATACCACTGTTGGGTTTTCCACAGAACTAAGAAATAATTCTTTTTTATTTTGGTCCATAGTCCCTTCACATGCTTTCTGTATTAAATTGGTGTCATGACAGAGCCTGCAGCTGGTGGAGAAATGTCTACCAGGGGACAGCTGGGATAGAGAGTGCACTGCAGAGAGTGTATGTGTTATTGATTCCCACATTGAAATAGTCCTTATGTTTGCCTTTTCATTCCCACTCCCGCCACCTCAGTCTGCTCAAACAGCCTCCATGGGCTCCTTTTGGCAACTGTATCAAGTTTGTATTCCTTCATAAGGCACATAAGGTCAGCTCTGGAAGTCCCTCATCTATCATGTAAACATTTACTTTTTTATTTACCCATTGATACATTTATTCAACAAATATTTAATGAACACTTGCCATATGTCAGGCAATGTGCTTGGCATTGAGGATACATGGTGCAAAAAACTGCCAGATATGGTTCCCACTTTCATGGAACTTAGTCTGGTGGGAGAAACTGACATGGTCCAAACAAATGAGAATGTGTATATGTACCGGTGGTAGGTGGTATGCAAGCTATACAGTGTTATATGTTATTGATTCCCACATCCACTTCTGTCTCCCACATCTTCACCAAGTTGTCTCCACTTGAATCAGGTTAGTTCCTTCATTGCTCTATGAATTCCTTCATGCTCAGCCCCATTCCTTCTGCACTGATCATTCTGATACTTTACTGACTTGGAAAGCAAGGTCCTATCTAATCCATCATTCAACACTCAGCTTAGTTCTTCTGTTAACTATTTTGTTTTCTGGTTCTCTGGAATAGGTTACCTGAGGAAAAATAATTGTTTTACTACCTCTGTAACACTTTTTATGGTAGTAGATACAATATAGGGTATTGGGAAGCAGTCTGAGGTAGTGGTTTAGGCTGTGTACTCAGAAGGTTACTAGCTCTGTGAACTGGTTCAAGTAATCCAAAGAATCTGAGTTGAATTTCTCATTTTTAGGAAATGAATAAATACTTATTTAAATGTAAAATACTTAGAATAGCCCCTGGCACAGGATAATAATAAATACTCAGTAAATTCTAGCATGTTATCTATTTTTACTTTTCCAAATGTGTTCACATACGTTGGTACTTATATTTTATACATGGGAGAATTGTGATCTAAAACAATGAAGTGAATAGCCTAAAGGTCACAGAATTAATTATAGACAGAGATGGATAGAAAACTCAGGGTTACTTCCATATCACTGACTTTTGAGAAATTATCCCTATGGTATTTTGCTTAATTCTTGCTTTGAGGTCAAAGGTCTCAGATCTGGTACTCAGCAAAATTTTGTCCAGGTCCTTGGGTAACTCAGTGTGACATAATATTGGTACCACATTAAGACACCTGTTTTTAGCTGAGGCTTGTTTCACTGCCAATTAGAAAACAGTAATTGCTCGGATATGGGATCAATTCTCATGACAATACTTAATGTCTGTCAGCCTCATGACCTCTAAATGTATCCTTATATGTCATTCTCAAATTGGTCAGAGGAGAAGACCCAAGGCGAGAGTAGACGCCCTACAAGTTGTCTGACATTGGGCAGCTTACTTTAACTTTCTGGATCTCAATTTCTTTTGCTTATCAGACCATTTCTGGGGCCTGTTGCAGTTATGACACCGTTTATTTTAGAGAAACTTTTTCTGTTAAAAGCATTTTTTGATAGTAGGTCATAAATATCTTTCTTGTATGTAGAAGGCAGCTAAGGAAGTTATCATAAGGCCTAGTAAAAGGGTTGCAGGAAATATCTGGGTTAAAGCAAAAAGGAAAACATTTATAGGTTCTGTTGGTTAGTGTAGGGATGTATCCTGACAGTCAAATGAAGGCTAGAGAATGCTGAATAGCAGGAATTACTTCAGGCAAAGGGGAGGAGACAGGTTGGGAACTGAGCTGGTACAAATACATTTCTCTGCTTTGGATAGATTGTGACTAGTAGAAGACCTCTGTAGCTGCTTCTGGTGTACTCTTGAAAAATCTTTAATCAGAGGACAAGCAAAACAGAGTGTGTAGTGGATTATAAAGGACCGAATGTAGTATAGGCAATTCCTCATCACAGTCCTTGGGTGTCTGGAGTTATGCACAAATCTATAATTCTAATTTAGCAAATGACATCTCTGCCTTCTCCCTTTTCCTTATGTTATAAGTAGGCCTGAGCCTTGTATGAGGAGTGACGAACTACCAGAAAAAAAGGGAAATAAAGTTCTGGAGAGTACTGACCAGCCAAACATGTCCTAGCTATCTTTAAGCAGATGTCTAAGGAAATTTGTTTCAATGTTGAGAGATGATTAAGCCATCTTAAACTGGAAAAGTGTTCTTTCCACCTGTGAGGCTTTGGGTTGGTCCCAGACAAACAGAACATTTCTAATAGGTTTTTGTCTTAAGAGTTTCTCTCAGGCCCTCGGGGCATGATTAGCCTCAGTGCAGTCGTCAAAGTTGAGCAATTAAAAACTACTTCTTGCAAACACCCAAAGATGCCACATTGGGCATTGTTAAGAAGTTGGCAGACTTGGCAGTTAACTTTACCTAAAACTTCCAACTCCATAATGACATACTAATTATAAGCGATGGGGAAAATATACAATGTTTTCTCAAGAAGAGAGTGGAGAAACTTTGAAGGCTTAAAAACAACAATAAAGAGTTCTGTACAGATAGAAGCTAAGCAGTGGGATTTACTTTCAAAAACTTGTTATGACTTTGTCACAAGACAGCTGTACTGAATATGTTCATCTAAATGACACCCATTTTAGAATATGAGACTTTATTGTAAATAACCCCAACATAAAAATATGAATCACGGGGCACCTGGGTGGCTCAGTGGGTTAAAGCCTCTGCCTTTGGCTCAGGTCATGATCCCGGGGTCCTGGGATGGAGCCCCGCATAGGGCTCTCTGCTCAGCGGGGAGCCTGCTTCCTCCCCTCTCTCTCTCTGCCTGCCTCTCTGCCTACTTGTGATCTCTGTCTGTCGAATGAATAAAATCTTTAAAAAAAATATGAATCACTTGTGGGGAGACCTGGATGCTTGTCTTGGCTCTATCACAAACTTGCTTTATTATTGTAATAAGTCTTTTAACTTCTTCCTATTTGTGAAATGGTGAACAATAATCCCTGCCCATATGGGTTTTATGAGGACCAAATTACATACTGATTGCAAAAGACACTTGAAGATAAAGATACTACCAGTTCATAGAATTATTTTAAATCTGTGATCTGAATGGAATGAAAGTAGGCCTATAGATCTCAGTATTAGATCTGAATTTCAGGTAGGACACACTGGCCTTATTTGATTTGGTGGAGGGAGAAATACATATCCATAGATATACAGATTAGCTCATTTAATTTCACAACACCTTAATTTCACAGATTAAGAAAGAGGCTTAAGGAGATGAAATAACATATGAAAAGTGAAAAGTGATAAGCGTTGTGCCCAGAACATAATAAACAATCAATAAGTAGTAATTGGCTACCCCAAAGATACGGATTTAGTGAAAAGAAGGGCCATCTGTACCCCAATGTTCATAGCAGCAATGGCCACAGTCATTAAACTGTCGAAAGAGCCAAGATGCCCTTCAACAGACGAATGGATAAAGAAGCTATGGTCCATATATACAATGGAATATTATACCTCCTTCAGAAAGGATGAATACCCAACTTTTGTATCAACATGGACAGGACTGGAAGAGATTATGCTGAGTGAAATAAGTCAAGCAGAGAGAGTCAATTATCATATGGTTTCACTTACTTGTGGAGCATAAGGAATAACATGGAGGACATTAAGAGAATGAAGAGAAAAGTGAATCGGGGGAAATTAGAGGGGGGGGATGAACCATGAGAAACTGTGGACTCTGAGAAACAAACTCAGGGTTTTGGAGGGGAGTAAGGTGGGGAGATAGGTGAACCTAGTGGTGGGTATTAAGGAGGGCGTGTATTGCTTAAACAATGAATCTTGGAACACTGAAAAAATAAAATAAAATTTAAAGAAGAAGAAAAAAATAAGTAGCAATTGGTATCATGGACATTCTTTATCATGTAGTCATTTGATGTATTCAGGTCAGAAACATTACAGGCTCCTCAGGAGCAACATGACAATGAAAGTATTGGTTTAGCATAGATGGTAGGGGCTGGGGTAATATGCCCTATGCAGAAGTCAAGTTTTTAGAAAATTCATATTACTTGATCTACTGATTGATTCATTGAATTTTTTCAGGAAGATTTAAGTTACTTGATCTATTAGTTGACTGAATGCTTCATTCATTCATGTATTCACTTATTAAATAAACATATAGACCATGTACCATGGTTTCAGACAATATGTCAGAAGCTCAATGTACAGAAATAAGGTCTTTAACTTCAATAATTTTATCATTTAGTAAGGAGATACAGATACCTAAAGTAGTTCATACAAAAAATTTTTTTGTAGTTCATACAAAAAAATATAATAAATTTATCATTTAGTAAGGAGATACAGATAACTAACATAGTTCATACAAAAAAAAGGTATTACAAGTGCTTTGAAAGGAACACCAGCTATCATGGAAGAGAAGAGGGATTGGTCAATTCTACTGGGGATGACAGGATGTCAGGACAGTTTGAGAAGGCAAAGCTTGAGCTGAATCTTTTTTTCTTTTTTTCCTTTTTTTAATTAAAGTATAATTTAGGGGTGCCTCGGTGGCTCAGTGGGTTAAGAATCTGACTCTTGATCTCAACTGAGGTCTTGATCTTAGGGTCATAAGTTCAAGCCTGGCGTTGGGCTCCATGCTGGACATGCAGACAACCTAAAAAAAAAAAAAAAAAGTGCTTTTGGGGCGCCTGGGTGGCTCAGTGGGTTAAGCCTCTGCCGTCGGCTCAGCTCATGATCTCAGGGTCCTGGGATCGAGTCCCGCATCGGGCTCTCTGCTCAGCAGGGAGCCTGTTTCTGCCTCTTTCTCTGCCTTCCTCTCTGTCTACTTGTGCTCTCTGTCTGTCAAATAAATAAATAAAATCTTTAAAAAAAATAAAGTATAACTTAACATGCTGTTATATTATGCAATACACGCCCTCCTTAATACCCACCACTAGGCTCACCTATCTCCCCACCTTACTCCCCTCCAAAACCCTGAGTTTGTTTCTCAGAGTCCACTCTTCATCAGAAGGTCGCTAAAATTGTCCCAATGACGCTTAAATCAAGGCTTCAGTTGTACCTTAATCTGTGAAATGGAATAATAAAAATTCATAAGGTTTTGTGAGGATTAAAGGAGTTAATATTTGTTTTTAGAACAGTGCTTGCTAGTTAGGAAGGAGCTTATATTTCTGCTACACAACAAAAAGATAAAAGCTTCTTAAAAGCAGAATTTTGACTATCTTATGTATTAATCTTCTACCTGATCTATATCCTTCTATGTATTTTTATGAAATAAGTGAATAAATGTCATTTATTTTTTTCTGCCTCTCTCTTTTATAGTTTTGCTCCAAAGACAGGGATATTCTTAGAGAGTTTGTGTAGAATTTTACCCTTTCATTCAACCGAGTGATAAGACAGTTTTTTTTTCTTTTTTTTTCTAAACATGTTTATTGGGATATAACTTGCTACCATATAATTCACCCATTTAAAATGTACAATTCAAAGTTTTTTTTAATATGTTCATAGATATGCGCAACTGTCACCACATTTAATTGTAGAATATTTGCATCACCTCAAAATGAAACCCCATATCCTTTATCTGTCTCCTCACCTACTTCCCAGCCCCACTAATCTCCTTTTTGTCTCCAGAGATTTACCCATTCTGGACTTTCATATGAGTACGATCATACACCATGTTGACTTCTGTGACTGTCTTCTTTCACACAGAACAATGTTTTTGAAGTTCATCCAAGTTGCAGCATGTATCACTACTTCAATCTTTCATACGTCCTAATGATAAATGGATATAATACATTTTGCTTATCCAATTGTTCACTGATGGACATTTTGGTTGATTCCACCTCTAGAATATTATGAATAATGCTGCTATAAACAACAGCATATAAATTTTTGTGACATATGTTTTCATTTCCCTGGGGGATATAACTGGAAGTAGAATCACTAGGTCATATGGTATAACTCCATGTATTACCATTTGAGGAACTACAGCACTGTTTTCTAACATGATTGTGTTATATTACATTCCCATCAGCAGTGTATGAGGGTTCTGATTTCTCCACATCCTTACCCACACTTGTTATTATCTGACATTTTGATTTTGGCCACCCTAGTGAATGCGAAGTGGTATCTTGCTGTTGCTTTAGTTTTTAATATTTTCCTGAAATATTACAGAAATTTATTTTTCACAGTCTGGAGGCTGGAAAGTCCAAAATCAAAGTGTAGTATGGTTGGGGGAAGCCCTCTTGCTGGTTCATACCCTGTACATTTTTGCTGTGTCTTTACATGCTCGAAGGGGTTAAGGATCTCTCTGGAGCATTTCTTATAAGGCCCTAATTCCATTCATAGGGCTCAACTCTCATGACCTAAGCCACCTCCTAACACTGTCGTGTTTGTGGATTAGGATTTCAACATATTAATTTTAAGGAAATGTGTTCAGACCACAGAAACCTCCTACATTTAGGTCTTTGATCCATTTTGAGTTACCTTTTTTATGTAGTATGAAGTGAGGGTTCAACTACATTTGTTTGAACATGGACATCCAGTTTTTCCAGCACCATTTGTTGAAAAGACTATTATTTTCATCCATTTATTAGTCCTGACACCCTTGCTAAAAATTAGTTGATCACAGATGCTTGGGTTTATTTTTGGGCTCTTGATTCTATTTCATTTATCCATAATGTCTATCTTTGTGTTAGTAATACTCTGTCTTGATTACCATTGCTTTGTAGTGAGTCTTGAAATCAGGAAATGTGTGTCCTGCCATTCTGTTCTTTTTATTTTTTTTTAATTCTGTTCTTTTAAAAATTGTTTTGGCTATTCTGGATTCCTTACAATTCCATTTGAATTTTATGATCAGCTTGTAAATTTCTATGAAAAAGTCAGCTGGGATTCTGATGGGGTTGTATTGAATATGTACAGAAGTTTGGGGAGTATTGTCATCCCAACAATGTGAAATCTTCTGATCATTGATCATTGGGTGTTTTCCCACTTATTTAAACCTCCTTTAATGTAAAATAAATTATAGTGTTTTGTAGTTTTCAGAGTATGTTTTTCACATTCTTTGTTGCATATTGCTAGGTATCTTATTATTCTTTTTGATGCTATTATCAGTGGAATTGTCTTATTTTTAAAAATTTCCATATAGTTGCACATGTTACATTAGTTTCAGGAGTACAACATAATGATTAAGCAATTCTATACAATATGTTTTGCTCACCGCAAGTGTAGCTACCATCTGTTCTCTTATAATGCTATTACAATACCATTTGACTATATTCCCTTATGCTATACCTTTTATTCCTGTGACTTACTAATTCCATAACTCAAAGTCTGCATCTCCTTCTCATTTTCACCCATTTTTAAAGAGTATTGTTTTCTTAATTTCATTTATGGATTGTTCATTGCAAGTGATTTTTGTATATTGATTTTGTAGTCTGCAATCTTTCTGAACTTGTTGATTGGAATACTATGCAGCCATCAAAAGATTTGTTCCAATTTTTTTTTTTTTTAGGATTTTCTATATATAAGATCATGCCATCTAAGAATAAAGATGATTTTACTTATTCTTTTCAAGTCTGTATGCCTTTAATTTTTAGTTGCCTAATTGCCTTGTGTAGAACCTTCAGTATGGTGTTAAATAGAAGTGGGAAGAGTATATATCCTTTTCTTGTTCCTGATTTAGGGAGAAAGCATTCACCCTTTTCCCATTAAGTATGATGTCTTCTGTGGATTTTTCACAGATTCCTTTAACAGGCTAAGAAAGTTTCCTTCTATTCCTAATTTCTTGTGTTTTTATCATAGAATGGAACAATAGACTTTCAATAAAAAATATCATGGGCTTTTAATGATATTCCTATCATTGTTACCATCTATACATAGACTAGATGACTACATTTTCAGATTTTTTTTCCTTTGGGATATTAGATAACATGATTTTTTAATCTTCTAATAATGAACTTTAAAGGACAATGCCAGATTCTAGTTTTGTAAAAGATATTGTGTCAGATACTACTGAAATCCTTTGGCCCCTCACTGGACACTGAAAGACATTTTTGATGTGTAAACCTTTTCATTATAATATTTATTCCAGTGGATTTTGGCCCTTGCTACACCCCAGCAAAACCTACTCTGGTGTGATTAAACATTTCTGTGAATGTTCTCATCAGTTCCTTATCCTCCATGATTGCTGGGAAATGGGAGTAGGAACAAATTGGGTTAGGTGTTAAGTGCCTTAAATTGATTTAATCTCTCTGTTCCAGGAAGCCTGGGGACATTTTCATGCACTGTCCTGCTTGACAGAATTTCCGGAAAGTGAAGGCTGATATTATCATTCCTAAAATGGAGATAGAGATGGGTTAGGAACTTAGTCACTCTGTCCATCATTTTATCACAGAGTTCGCATCACTCCAGTTTTAAAGGAAATAGGCACCTAAGCTTCCAAAAAATTCTTTGGGCTGTGTCTTAATCAGTTTGTGTTGCTATAACAAATACCATAGACTAGGTGTTTTAAATAACAGATACTTATTTCTCACAGTTCTAGATGCTGGGAAATGGAAGGCCAATGTGGCAACTGAATTGGCTCCTGGAGAGGTTCCCCTTTCTGGCCTGCATACTGACACCTTGCTGTATCTTCACAAGGCGCAGAGAGAGAAATCATCTCACTGTCTCTGATAAGGGCAATAATTCCATCATGAGGGCTCCACCCTCATGACATAATTATTTCTGAATGTCTCCTCCTCCACACATCACATTAGGATTTAGGACTTCAACATATGACTTTTAGGGGAACACAATCTGAAAATTTGAAAAGAAAAAGATCTGGGGGCGCCTGGGTGGCTCAGTGGGTTAAGCTGCTGCCTTCGGCTCAGGTCATGATCTCGGGGTCCTGGGATCGAGTCCCACATCGGGCTCTCTGCTCAGCGGGGGGCCTGCTTCCCTTCCTCTCTCTGTGATCTCTTCCCTTCCTCCCTCCTACTGTGATCTCTCTCTGTCAAATAAATACATAAAATATTAAAAAAAAGAAAGAAAAAGATCTGTAATTAACATGTTATTGCCCTTGCGAAAGTTGAAAAGACTAATTTTCTTTCCTATTTTGATTCCCCCTCAAGTCCACCTGGTGTTTATGACTTTTGATGGGAAAAGACTAAGTATAAAGCAGCTATAACTCCCTTGAATGGCTGTAAAACTCGGTAAAATCCAGCAGGGTTTGGCCTCACATTTGAATCAAGCAGAGTCAAGGGTTCAGGCAGAAGGTGTGAACAAAGTACCAGTTTTTACTTTTTCTGATAATGGTTTTGTCTGGAAAAGCTATTTTTACAAACATGTATTGGCTGGATTTGACAATATATTGTATAGACTGTGGTCATAAATTAGTATTTTCAAATTGAGATGAAATAGTTCCCTCAGGAAATATACTTTTCTGGTCATTTACAGATTTAGGCTCTGGGGTTTGCAGGCTTTTCATTCACTCTCTCATACATTCATTCATTTCACTTACTCATTCATAGAAGCATTTATCGAGTGCCTGCTGTTTTCTCAGCCTGCTCCCAATTATTTCTTTGAAAGGTGGCTCGTTTGGAAGGCTCCTAAAGGGACTGGCGAGTTGATTGGTATTTCTAAGTACAGTCTGAATGTGTGAAGTCTAAAGGTTGTTGGAAAGGGCTTTAGAAATAGGCTCGTCACTCCTGCCATTTCCTCTGCTGAGAACTTGCAGGGAGCATCCTGAAAACTAAGGGCCAGGGCAAATGCCACCTGTGAGGCCCTGCATTTCCTCTCACAAACTCACAGTGTATGCCTGGGATGGGCTTCCCACTGGCCCTGTTTGCTTATCCACATGGAGCCTCTAGTTGCCCTTTGGTTTCAGCTTTAGTGTCACGCAGGTCCTTGGCAGTTAACATCGCAGCTTCCCAGGTGACTGAGGATGGAAGGTTTTAGACTTTGTGTGAAAGTCACCATAGATTAGAGATTTCAGAGACTAGTGAGGGGGAACATTTGCACAGCAGGCATCTTGGCTGTTCTGATGTTCTTTTTTTTTTTTTTGGATGGCAGAGAAGCCAACTTCTTGGTCAAAAGAAAATCCATGCTTTCTCTGAGAAGTCGTACCCAGCCAAGAGTTCATGTTGTATCACTGTATATTCCCTGTCCATTAAGTAGGATTTAGATGTGTCTCCCCTTATAAGTTAGGCTAACCAAATTTTTAAAGAAAACATTTAAATGCATTGGACAGTTTTTTAATTCAAGATGGACAACTGCATCCTTAATGTTGCTTTACCATATTTTCCAAATATCATTAAAATATCAGAATAACTGTAAAAGTGAAAATAAACCTACTATAGCAATGGGGGTTATAGAATAAAGCTGCAGAAGTGAAAACTATTAGAAGACTAAATGAAGTTAAGATAATTTGGGAAAATAAAAAGCACTTAGGCTGGTGTTCATGATGAAAGTAGGCAGAGGCAAGAATCTTGGAGTCGAAGTTAGAGAAAGTACAGAGCAATGGGCAATTCTTCTTTTTTTCTGAAGCCCTGGAGAAACCTAATGCTCAGAACTAACAGAGACCTGGTCCTGAAAAGACCCTGGGACAGAACATGGATGTGGCATACATTTATTGATTTGTTTGCAATCTACTCTGTGGCTTTTCATCTTGGCCAATGAAAAAAAAAGTAAATATGAAATTATCATATGTAGGATCTATAACCTATAGAGTTTTGCTGCTTCTTCAAAACACAGGTCCAGAATAGAGTATTAGAGAGAAAATTTCTTAGAAAGTTTCTGGTTATCCAAGCTCATTAGTCAAGGACCTCTGTTCACAGTGTATTTTTTCTTCCTATTTTCTTTCTTTCTTTCTTTCTTTTGAGAGCATGCAAAGGGGAGGGTGAGAGAGAATCATAAGGAGGTTCCATACCCAGCACAGAGTCTGATGTGTGACTCAGTCTCATGGCCCTGAGATCATGACCTGAGCCTAAATCAAGAGCCAGACACTTAACTGACTAAGCCACCCAGGTATCACTGTCCACAATGTATTCTTTTTTTTTTTTTTTTTTTTTTTTTAATTTTTTATTTTTTATAAACATATATTTTTTATATACATATATTTTTATCCCCAGGTCTGTGAATCACCAGGTTTACACACTTCACAGCACTCACCAAATCACATACCCTCCCCAATGTCCATAATCCCACCCCCTTCTCCCCAACCCCCTTCCCCCGGCAACCCTCAGTTTGTTTTGTGAGATTAAGAGTCACTTATGGTTTGTCTCCCTCCCAATCCCATCTTGTTTCATTTATTCTTCTACCCACTTAAGCCTCCATGTTGCATCACCACTTCCTCATATCAGGGAGATCATATGATAGTTGTCTTTCTCTGCTTGACTTATTTCGCTAAGCATGTCGAAGCCATCACAATGTATTCTTAATGAAAGATAGGTCCTCATTAAAAGATGAGTAACAATCCAAAAGAAATCAATAGGGCATGCATGCTAAGATATTATAATAGAGATGTGAAAAAACCCATAACAAATGAAAAGCAGTTAAAACACACATAATAAAAAATAGGCCACAGAGTAGAAGAAAAATATTGAACCAAATCTTCTCTCTAAAACCCAATAAATTAAAGAAAATATGGAGTTTCTGACATAGGACCTCAAAAATGAACTTTACAAGTTCAAAGATAATAATCAGACAAAAGGAAATGACAAGTGAACTGGCAGAGCTCCAGAAAGATAAGTAATATGAAAGAATATAAAAATTAGAGAAATGAAAAGCACAATGAGGAACAAAAATGAAGGGCTAGATATGCTGAACATATAATCATAATCACTGTATACACATCAACATTAGTGGGTTGAAATAGATCAAGTTTAAATGGAAAAAAGAGCTGAAAAGAAAATTATAAATATGGAAAATAGTAGAGACCCAACAGATGCATACTTGATATTTCTAAAATAGAGAACAGAAAAACAAAATAAAAAGTAGTATTAAAATAAAATTATAACCTGCATAACTAAAATGCATAGTCTGTTTCTGCTGAGAATTTGCAGGGAGAGTCCTGAAATCTAAGACCAAGGGAAATGCTACTTGGGAGACTCTGCATTTCCCCTCTTAAATTTTCAATGTATACCTGTGATGGGCTTCACACTGCCTATGCTCTCTTATCTCCATGAAACTTCTTGTTGCCCTTTGGTTTCAGCTCTTGTGTCGTATAAAAATATCAATATCAAGGCATACCCACTGAAGTTAGTGTACTTCAAGTGTAAGGAAATAATGCCTTAGGTACCCAGGTTACCATCCATTCCCAGTCAAATCAACTGTAAGTGCAAAAGAATCCAGCTGGCATAAGACTTCCACAGAACAATAATCAATGCTAGAAGACAGTGAAGAAATGCCTAAGCTTTCTTAAGGGGAGGAAAATGAGAGAAAAAAAAAAAAAACCCTACACAGTTAAACTGTCACTGAACATCATGACCACAGATTTTTTAAAGTTTTTATTTTAATTCTAGTTAGTTAACATTCAGTGTAATATTAGTTTCAGGTGTATAATACAGTGATTTAACACTTCCATTCAACACCTGATGCTCATCACAAGTGCACCCTTTAGTCCCCACCATCTATTTCACCCATCTCCCCACCCATCTTCTCTCTGGTAACCATCAGTTTGTCCTCTATAGGTAAGAGTTTGTTTCTTGGTTTGTTACTTTTTTTTTTTTTTTTTTTTTTTTGCCCATTTGCTTTTTTCTTAAATTCCAAATACAAATGAAATCATATGGTACTTATCTTTCTCTGACTGACTTAATTTGCTTAACATTATATTTTCTAGCTCCATCGATGTCGTTGCAAGTGGCAAGATTTCATTCTTTCTATGGCTGAGTAATATTCCGTTGTATATATAAACCATCTCTTCTTTATCCATTCATCAGTTGATGAACACTTGGGCTATTTCCATAATTTGGCTATTGTAGATAAAGCTGCTATAAACGTAGGGATGCATGTATCCCTTGGTATCAGTATTTTTGTGTTCTTTGGGTGAATACCTGGTAGAGAAATTACTAATTATAGAGTAGCTATAACTTTTCAAGGAAACGCCATACTGTTTTTCAGAGTGGCTACACCAGTTTGCATTCCTACTAACAGTGCACTAGTGTTCCTTTTTGTCCACATCCTCGCCAACACCTATTGTTTCTTGTGTTGCTGATTTTAGCCATTTTGACAGGTGTGAAGTGATATTTCATTGCAGTTCTGATTTGCATTTCCCAGATGATCAGTGATGTTGAGCATCTTTTCATGTGACAGACATTTTAAACATAGAAGAATGCAGTTGTAATAGTTTCCTATTGCAGCTGTAAAAAATTACCACAAACTCCAAGGATTAAAACAATATAAATTTATTATCTCATGCTCTATATTTCAGAAGGCTGGGTTCAGCATAGCTTAGCTGGTTTTTCTGCTTGGAGTCTTACAGGGATATTATGATTACATTGGGCCCACCTGGATAATCTAGGCTAATCTCCCTATCTTAATGTCAGTTGATTAGTAACCTTAATTTTATAAGCAAAGTTAATCTTACAATTTGACATAACAAAGTCTTAGGATCCCAGGATTGGGGCATAGACAACCTATGTGTGTGTTGGGGGCGGGTAGTCATTACTTATCCTATCAGAATAGATAATAAAATTCCCATAAATCCTCCTTTATAAAAAAAACAACCAATTAAGATACTTGTGGAAAACCTTTTACAAAAGGATTGGTGATAAAAATGGAATACATTAAGAAAGTACAATGTGGGTTATATATGGTGACAGACCAGAATATAAAAGTAACTATATTGTGGGGTCCCTGTGTGGCTCAGTCAGTTAAGTGTCTGACTCTTGGTTTCAGCTCAGTTTTTCATCTCAGGGTTATGAGATCAAGCCCCAAGACAGTCTCCATGCTTAGCAGAGTCAGCTTTGACTCTCTCTCCCTTCTTCTCCCTTTGCCCCTCCCCCCTGTTCTCTCTCTCTTTCTCTAAAATAAATAAATGACCTTTCAAAAATTAACCATGTTGCTTAGGAAAAAGAGTGGAAAGTGCTATGAAAGGCACTGTCAAAATATCAGAACTATAACTCACTAGAGGGTTATTTCTTTTTCATGTCACTGTCTCTTGCCTGTTAAGAGACTCTCTTAAGTGACTCTTCTCCACAAAGTGACTCAAGAATTCAAGGCTCTTTCTAATATGGTTCTGTGGTCTTGGAGTCATTCATTTTCAAGCAAATGCATGGGATGGAGAGAGGTGCTGGGAAGTGACAGAGCAATAAGTCTCCCATAGAACACTATAGAGGCCACACTTGGAAGTTGTGTATATCACTCATGTTCTTTTGGTATAATTAGTCTCATGGTCCAACTGATCTGCAAGGGAGGTTGGGAAATGTAGATTTTCTTGTGTTCCTAGAAAGAAGGAATGAGACAGTGCATGTCCACTTTCTGCTATAGTAACATTTGATGATATAGTAGTGATAATGTTCATATTCTTTCTGATCTAATTCAGCAGGTAGAAACTGGGAGAGGAATTAGGAGAATATTTAAGCAAAATTATTCCCTTTCTTTCATAGTGGCTGCTAAAAATCTGATAAACTTGTTCTTAGTGTAACATTTGTATATATAAAGATGATCACTAGAAATGCTAATGATATGAACTTAAACAGCTGAAATCAGAAGGTAGAGGCAGGTTTGTAGAGGAAAGAAGTATTATGTAGTATTTTCTCATCTATCATAGTGGGTAGTCACTAACATATTTTCTACAGTTGGTAATTAACGAAATCATGATTTAAGTTTATTGTACAAAATCTTTGTTATTAAAGTAGCATTTGGAAGTGAAAACTGTATAAACCCTAGAAGGAACAATTGAATTAAAACAAAGAAAAAGGAGATGATACGGGAAAGAAAAACACAAAGGAAATGTTCTAAACAAACCCTTACAGAAACAGAAATGAAGGTAAAAACTGGCATATCAATAAGTAGAAATGAGACAATTTGTTCATTTCTTCAAGAAGGTCATTTTGCTGAATATGAATATATGTACATGCATATAAATGCAACACCAAGAGATGCACTCAAAATAAGATGGAGTAGCAGGGACTGGATATCCATCTATTATCTATCTATATCTGGATATCTATCTATCTATTATCTATCTATATCTATGCATCTATCATCTATCATCTCTCTGTCATCTATCATCTATCTGAAACACACATTACTTATATATAAATACCTTTGACAACAAAAGACAGCGTTCTATGAAATATGAGAAACAAATGAATTAAACTCTGTGATTGCCTGCCTTACTGACTTGAAGAAAAAATCGGGCAGAATCTGGCAGGAATTTGTATTGTGGAGAAAGAGTTAGTAGTTCAGTGAGACCAAAACATCTAGAATTAGGAGGACAGAGTATTAAGGAACAGGGTTTCACAGAGATGATTCCAGAGGATTGCAGAAGATCCTTCTTAGTATTCAGGAGAGAACTGATCAGCATATGCATGTAAAGAAGCTCCCCACGGCTGGGGGAAAGAGCCATCCGAAAATATCAAGGGAAAATCATCTCTGGAGTTCACACAGATCTAGGACTGATTCTTGTTCCCATCAACCAAACTGGAAAACTTCATAATTCATGGGGGCATTGGATAGAGTACTTGTTTCATTCATGGGGCAAAATTAGCTGTATAATAAATACTGTTTTAGTCTTTCCTAAAAGCTTCAAACAAGACCCAAACGAATTTAACTCTAAGTAACTTAACTGTGCCTCAGAAAAAAAGTTAAAGATATTTAAAGTGTAATACAAAAGTATCGAGCACCCAAACAAGGTAAACTGCTGGTGGGAATGTAAAATGGTACAACAGTTTTGGAAAATAGTTTGATGGTCTCTTAAAAAGGCAAAGATACTCTTACCATATGATCCAGCTATTTCACTGCTAGGTACTTACCCAAAAGAAATGAAAATATGTCTAATAGAGACTTGCATGCTAGTATTTATAGCAGCTTTATTTGTAATAGACAAAAAGTGAAAACAACCCAAATATCCATTAACAAATAAATGATGCATGCACAAAATATGCTATATTCACAGAATAGAATACTACTCAACAATAAAAAGGAATGAAAGGAATGAACTATTGATGCATACAACAATATTATATATCTCAAAATAATTATGCTGAATGAAAGTAGCCAGATAAAAAGGAGTTCATACGATTTGATTTCATTTGTACAAAGTTCTTGAAAATCCCAATTAGTCTTTAGCGAAATAAAAACAAAACAGTGAGTGCTTGTGTTGAGGTGGGGAAGTTTGAGGAACTACAAAAAAATCATGAGAAAATTTTTGGGCTTGGTGGATATGTACATTATCTTGATTGTAGTGATGTTTTCACAGTGATTGTAGTGATGTGATTATTTCACAATAATTTCAAAATTATCAAATTATATTTTTCAGATATGTTCTATTTGTTTATATTATATCTCAATGAAGCATAAAAAGTGACAATGAAAAATTGAAACTAAAAAATGGATAATGATATATTAGTCAAATGCATATTAAAAAGGAAGGGACATGATTTTAATATCATAGAGCTTTGACTTCAAGACAAAAAGACAAAAAACACAACTAGACAGTTGTGTTTACATCCCATGAATCCTTATGCAGAAAATAAAATATCATTAGAGTGTAAACCTAAAGTTACAAGGCATAGAGGGTAAAATATAAATGCAGTAAACACTAGGATTCTTTAACACAGATCTTTCAGTCTATAATTGATCACATAGACAAAGAGGTAAGAATAAAGAAGACCTGTATAGTCTCAATTTGTAAGAGGTACAGTAAAAAAACACATTGAACTATATACCTGTGAACAAAGAATACAGCTTCCTTTCAGGTGGCCATGGTAAATTTGAAATAACTGCATTAAAAAAAAACTCAATAAACTCAGAACAGTAAAAACAATACAGATCATATTCTCTGACTAGGGAATGACAAAACTAAAAATTAACAAAACAAAAATGTCTAAGTCCTTTGGCCATCTTTAAATCAGGTTAATATTACTACTGAGTTATAGGAGTTCCTTATATACTATGGCATCTTATCAGATATGGGACTTGCAAATATTTTCTCCCATTCCATCATTTATCTTTCCATTTTGTTGATTGTCCCTTTTAGTGTTCCTTTTACTACTAAAAAAAATTTTTTTTTTACTTTCATGTGATCCCATTTGTCTATTTTCACTTTTGTTGCCTATGCTTTTGATATCATATCTAAGAAATCCTCAGCCCAAGATCAATGTCAAGATGTCCCTTCATGTTTTCTTCTGGGAGTTTTATAGTTTTAGGGCTTATGTTTGAGTCTACAATCCATTTTGAGTTTATTTTTGTGTATGGTATAAGATAAAGGTACAATTTCTTTCTTTGGTTTGTAGAAATCCAGTTTTCCCAACACCATTTACTTGAATAACCATTTCCCCAAAGAAGACATACAAATAGTCAACAGATGCTCAACATCACTTATCACTGAAGGAAACGCAAATCAAAACCACAATGAGATATAACCTCAAAGCTGATAATGACAACCATTATTAAAAAAAAAAAAAAGAAAGAAAGAAAAGTGCTGACAAGAGAAATGTGTACCTTTGTGCACTGTTGGTGGGAATGTAGATTGGTACAGCCGCTATGGAAAACAGTATGGAGGTTTCTCAAAAAATCTTTTAAAAATTAAAAAAAAAAATAGAACTACCATGTGATGCAGCAATCTCACTTTTGGGTCTATATATCATAAAGATCAGAGCAGAAATCAATGAAATAGAAACCAAAAAAACAATAGAACAAATCAACGAAACTAGGAGCTGGTTCTTTGAAAGAATTAATAAAATTGATAAACCCCTGGCCCGACTTATCAAAAAGAAAAGAGAAAGGACCCAAATAAATAAAATCATGAATGAAAGAGGAGAGATCACAACTAACACCAAAGAAATACAAACTATTATAAGAACATACTATGAGCAACTCTACGGCAATAAATTTGACAATCTGGAAGAAATGGATGCATTCCTAGAAACATATAAACTACCACAACTGAGCCAGGAAGAAATAGAAAGCCTGAACAGACCCATAACCAGTAAGGAGATTGAAACAGTCATTAAAAATCTCCAAACAAACAAAAGCCCAGGGCCAGACGGCTTCCCGGGGGAATTCTACCAAACATTTAAAGAAGAACTAATTCCTATTCTCTTGAAACTGTTCCAAAAAATAGAAATGGAAGGAAAACTTCCAAACTCATTTTATGAGGCCAGCATCACCTTGATCCCAAAACCAGACAAGGATCCCACCAAAAAAGAGAGCTATAGACCGATATCCTTGATGAACACAGATGCGAAAATACTCAACAAAATACTAGCCAATAGGATTCAACAGTACATTAAAAAGATTATCCACCACGACCAAGTGGGATTTATTCCAGGGCTGCAAGGTTGGTTCAACATCCGCAAATCAGTCAATGTGATACAACACATCAATAAAAGAAAGAACAAGAACCATATGATACTCTCAATAGATGCTGAAAAAGCATTTGACAAAGTACAACATCCCTTCCTGATCAAAACACTTCAAAGGGGGGGAGGAGTCAAGATGGCGGAGAAGTAGCAAGCTGAGACTGCTTCAGCTAGCCGGAGATCAGCTAGATAGCTTATCTAAAGATTGCAAACACCTGAAAATCCATCGGCAGATCGAAGAGAAGAAGAACAGCAATTCTGGAAACAGAAAAACAACCACTTTCTGAAAGGTAGGACCGGCGGAGAAGTGAATCCAAAGCGACGGGAAGATAGACCCCGGGGGGAGGGGCCGGCTCCCGGCAAGCGGCGGAGCAACCGCGCACAAAATCAGGACTTTTAAAAGTCTGTTCCGCGGAGGGACATCGCTCCAGAGGCTAAACCGGAGCGAAGCCCACGCGGGGTCAGCGTGGCCTCAGGTCCCGCAGGGTCACAGAAGGATCGGGGGTGTCTGAGTGTCGCAGAGCTTGCGGGTATTGGAACGGGAAAGCCGGCTACAGAGACAGAGCTGACAGTGAGCTCGCAGCTCCGTGTTACCTTGAACCTGTCGCAGGCTCGGTGAGCTCGGAGCGCGGCCGGAGGTCAGGCAGACGGGAGTAACTGGGCGCTGTTCTCTGAGGGCGCACTGAGGAGTGGGGCCCTGGGCTGTCGGCTCCTCCGGGCCGGAGACCAGGAGGCCGCCATTTGTATTCCCGTCCTCTGGAACTCTACGGAAAGCGCTCAGGGAACAAAAGCTCCTGAAAGCAAACCCGAGCGGATTACTCACCCCGGCCCCGGGTAAGGGCGGTGTAATTCCGCCTGGGGCAAAGACACTTGAAAATCACTACAACAGGCCCCTCCCCCAGAAGATCAACAAGAAATCCAGCCGAGACCAAGCTCACCTACCAAGGAGTGCGGTTTCAATACCAAGGAGAGCAGCAGAATTCCAGAGGAGGAGAAAGCCAAGCACGGAACTCATGGCTTTTTTCCTGTGATTTTTTTTAGTCTTGCAGTTAATTTAATTTTTTCTTTTTCATCTTTTTTTTTTTTTCTCGCCTTCGGGTAAAATTTTTTTTTTTTTTTAACTGTTACCTTTTTCTTTTTTAACGATTTTTTACTAGTTTATCTAATATATATATATATATTTTTTTACATTTTTCTTAGGTGTTTTCTTTTTAAAAAAAAAAATTCTTTTCTTTTTTTTTTTTTCTTTTTTCTTTCTTCCTTTTTGAACCTCTTTTTATCCCCTTTCTCCCCACTCACGATCTTGGATCTCTTCTAATTTGGCTAAAGCATATTTTCCTGGGGTTGTTGCCACCCTTTTAGTATTTTACTTGCCCCTTCATTTACTCTTATCTGGACAAAATGACAAGACGTAAAAATTCACCACAAAAAAAAGAACAAGAGGCAGTACCGAAGGCTAGGGACCTAATCAATACAGACATCGGTAATATGTCAGATCTAGAGTTCAGAATGACAATTCTCAAGGTTCTAGGCGGGCTCGAAAAAGGCATGGAAGATATTAGAGAAACCCTCTCGAGAGATATAAAAGCCCTTTCTGGAGAAATAAAAGAACTAAAATCTAACCAAGTTGAAATCAAAAAAGCTATTAATGAGGTGCAATCAAAAATGGAGGCTCTCACTGCTAGGATAAATGAGGCAGAAGAAAGAATTAGTGATATAGAAGACCAAATGACAGAGAATAAAGAAGCTGATCAAAAGAGGGACAAACAGCTACTGGACCACGAGGGGAGAATTCGAGAAATAAGTGACACCATAAGACGAAACAACATTAGAATAATTGGGATTCCAGAAGAAGAAGAAAGTGAGAGGGGAGCAGAAGGTATACTGGAGAGAATTATTGGGGAGAATTTCCCCAATATGGCAAAGGGAACAAGCATCAAAATTCAGGAGGTTCAGAGAATGCCCCTCAAAATAAATAAGAATAGGCCCACACCCCGTCACATAATAGTAAAATTTACAAGTCTCAATGACAAAGAGAAAATCCTGAAAGCAGCCCGGGAAAAGAAGTCTGTAACATACAATGGTAAAAATATTAGATTGGCAGCTGACTTATCCACAGAGACCTGGCAGGCCAGAAAGAGCTGGCATGATATTTTCAGAGCACTAAACGAGAAAAACATGCAGCCAAGAATACTATATCCAGCTAGGCTATCATTGAAAATAGAAGGAGAGATTAAAAGCTTCCAGGACAAACAACAACTGAAAGAATTTGCAAATACCAAACCAGCTCTACAGGAAATATTGAAAGGGGTCCTCTAAGCAAAGAGAGAGCCTACAAGTGGTAGATCAGAAAGGAACAGAGACCATATACAGTAACAGTCACCTTACAGGCAATACAATGGCACTAAATTCATATCTCTCAATAGTTACCCTGAATGTGAATGGGCTAAATGCCCCTGTCAAAAGACACAGGGTATCAGAATGGATAAAAAAACAAAACCCATCTATATGTTGCCTCCAAGAAACACATTTTAAGCCCGAAGACACCTCCAGATTTAAAGTGAGGGGGTGGAAAAGAATTTACCATGCTAATGGACATCAGAAGAAAGCAGGAGTGGCAATCCTTATATCAGATCAATTAGATTTTAAGCCAAAGACTGTAATAAGAGATGAGGAAGGACACTATATCATACTCAAAGGGTCTGTCCAACAAGAAGATTTAACAATTTTAAATATCTATGCCCCCAACGTGGGAGCAGCCAACTATATAAACCAATTAATAACAAAATCAAAGAAACACATAAACAACAATACAATAATAGTAGGGGACTTTAATATTCCCCTCACTGAAATGGACAGGTCATCCAAGCAAAAGATCAGCAAGGAAATAAAGGCCTTAAATGACACACTGGACCAGATGGACATCACAGATATATTCAGAATATTTCATCCCAAAGCAACAGAATACACATTCTTCTCTAGTGCACATGGTACATTCTCCAGAATAGATCACATCCTCGGTCCTAAATCAGGACTCAACCGGTATCAAAAGATTGGGATCATTCCCTGCATATTTTCAGACCACAATGCTCTAAAGCTAGAACTCAACCACAAAAGGAAGTTTGGAAAGAACCCAAATACATGGAGACTAAACAGTATCCTTCTAAAGAATGAATGGGTCAACCGGGAAATTAAAGAAGAATTGAAAAAAATCATGGAAACAAATGATAATGAAAATACAACGGTTCAAAATCTGTGGGACACAACAAAGGCAGTCCTGAGAGGAAAATATATAGCGGTACAAGCCTTTCTCAAGAAACAAGAAAGGTCTCAGGTACACAACCTAACCCTACACCTAAAGGAGCTGGAGAAGGAACAAGAAAGAAACCCTAAGCCCAGCAGGAGAAGAGAAATCATAAAGATCAGAGCAGAAATCAATGAAATAGAAACCAAAAAAACAATAGAACAAATCAACGAAACTAGGAGCTGGTTCTTTGAAAGAATTAATAAAATTGATAAACCCCTGGCCCGACTTATCAAAAAGAAAAGAGAAAGGACCCAAATAAATAAAATCATGAATGAAAGAGGAGAGATCACAACTAACACCAAGGAAATACAAACTATTATAAGAACATACTATGAGCAACTCTACGGCAATAAATTTGACAATCTGGAAGAAATGGATGCATTCCTAGAAACATATAAACTACCACAACTGAACCATGAAGAAATAGAAAGCCTGAACAGACCCATAACCAGTAAGGAGATTGAAACAGTCATTAAAAATCTCCAAACAAACAAAAGCCCAGGGCCAGACGGCTTCCCGGGGGAATTCTACCAAACATTTAAAGAAGAACTAATTCCTATTCTCCTGAAACTGTTCCAAAAAATAGAAATGGAAGGAAAACTTCCAAACTCATTTTATGAGGCCAGCATCACCTTGATCCCAAAACCAGACAAGGATCCCACCAAAAAAGAGAGCTATAGACCGATATCCTTGATGAACACAGATGCGAAAATACTCAACAAAATACTAGCCAATCGGATTCAACAGTACATTAAAAAGATTATTCACCACGACCAAGTGGGATTTATTCCAGGGCTGCAAGGTTGGTTCAACATCCGCAAATCAGTCAATGTGATACAACACATCAATAAAAGTAAGAACAAGAACCATATGATACTCTCAATAGATGCTGAAAAAGCATTTGACAAAGTACAACATCCCTTCCTGATCAAAACTCTTCAAAGTGTAGGGATAGAGGGCACATACCTCAATATCATCAAAGCCATCTATGAAAAACCCACCGCAAATATCATTCTCAATGGAGAAAAACTGAAAGCTTTTCCGCTAAGGTCAGGAACACGGCAGGGATGTCCATTATCACCACTGCTATTCAACATCGTACTAGAGGTCCTAGCCTCAGCAATCAGACAACAAAAGGAAATTAAAGGCATCCAAATCGGCAAAGAAGAAGTCAAATTATCACTCTTCGCAGATGATATGATACTATATGTGGAAAACCCAAAAGACTCCACTCCAAAACTGCTAGAACTTATACAGGAATTCAGTAAAGTGTCAGGATATAAAATCAATGCACAGAAATCAGTTGCATTTCTCTACACCAACAGCAAGACAGAAGAAAGAGATATTAAGGAGTCAATCCCATTTACAATTGCATCCAAAACCATAAGATACCTAGGAATAAACCTAACCAAAGAGACACAGAATCTATACTCAGAAAACTATAAAGTACTCATGAAAGAAATTGAGGAAGACACAAAGAAATGGAAAAATGTTCCATGCTCCTGGATTGGAAGAATAAATATTGTGAAAATGTCTATGCTACCTAAAGCAATCTACACATTTAATGCAATTCCTATCAAAGTACCATCCATCTTTTTCAAAGAAATGGAACAAATAATTCTAAAATTTATATGGAACCAGAAAAGACCTCGAATAGCCAAAGGGATATTGAAAAAGAAAGCCAACGTTGGTGGCATCACAATTCCGGACTTCAAGCTCTATTACAAAGCTGTCATCATCAAGACAGCATGGTACTGGCACAAAAACAGACACATAGATCAATGGAACAGAATAGAGAGCCCAGAAATAGACCCTCAACTCTATGGTCAACTAATCTTCGACAAAGCAGGAAAGAATGTCCAATGGAAAAAAGACAGCCTTTTCAATAAATGGTGCTGGGAAAATTGGACAGCCACATGCAGAAAAATGAAATTGGACCATTTCCTTACACCACACACAAAAATAGACTCAAAATGGATGAAGGACCTCAATGTACGAAAGGAATCCATCAAAATCCTTGAGGAGAACACGGGCAGCAACCTCTTCGACCTCTGCCGCAGCAACATCTTCCTAGGAACAACGCAAAAGGCAAGGGAAGCAAGGGAAAAAATGAACTACTGGGATTTCATCAAGATCAAAAGCTTTTGCACAGCAAAGGAAACAGTTAACAAAATCAAAAGACAACTGACAGAATGGGAGAAGATATTTGCAAACGACATATCAGATAAAGGACTAGTGTCCAGAATCTATAAAGAACTTAGCAAACTCAACACCCAAAGAACAAATAATCCAATCAAGAAATGGGCAGAGGACATGAACAGACATTTCTGCAAAGAAGACATCCAGATGGCCAACAGACACATGAAAAAGTGCTCCATATCACTCGGCATCAGGGAAATACAAATCAAAACCACAATGAGATATCACCTCACACCAGTCAGAATGGCTAAAATCAACAAGTCAGGAAATGACAGATGCTGGCGAGGATGCGGAGAAAGGGGAACCCTCCTACACTGTTGGTGGGAATGCAAGCTGGTGCAGCCACTCTGGAAAACAGCATGGAGGTTCCTCAAAATGTTGAAAATAGAACTGCCCTATGACCCAGCAATTGCACTATTGGGTATTTACCCTAAAGATACAAATGTAGTGATCCAAAGGGACACATGCACCCGAATGTTTATAGCAGCAATGTCCACAATAGCCAAACTATGGAAAGAACCTAGATGTCCATCAACAGATGAATGGATCAAGAAGATGTGGTATATATACACAATGGAATACTATGCAGCCATCAAAAGAAATGAAATCTTGCCATTTGCAACAACATGGATGGAACTAGAGCGTATCATGCTTAGCGAAATAAGTCAAGCAGAGAAAGACAACTATCATATGATCTCCCTGATATGAGGAAGTGGTGATGCAACATGGAGGCTTAAGTGGGTAGAAGAATAAATGAAACAAGATGGGATTGGGAGGGAGACAAACCATAAGTGACTCTTAATCTCACAAAACAAACTGAGGGTTGCCGGGGGGAGGGGGTTGGGGAGAAGGGGGTGGGATTATGGACATTGGGGAGGGTATGTGATTTGGTGAGTGCTGTCAAGTGTGTAAACCTGGTGATTCACAAACCTGGGGATAAAAATATATGTATATAAAAAATATATGTTTATAAAAAATAAAAAAAAATTAAAAAAAAAAAAAAAAACACTTCAAAGTGTAGGGATAGAGGGCACATACCTCAATATCATCAAAGCCATCTATGAAAAACCCACCGCAAATATCATTCTCAATGGAGAAAAACTGAAAGCTTTTCCGCTAAGGTCAGGAACACAGCAGGGATGTCCATTATCACCACTGCTATTCAACATCGTACTAGAGGTCCTAGCCTCAGCAATCAGACAACAAAAGGAAATTAAAGGCATCCAAATCGGCAAAGAAGAAGTCAAATTATCACTCTTCGCAGATGATACGATACTATATGTGGAAAACCCAAAAGACTCCACTCCAAAACTGCTAGAACTTATACAGGAATTCAGTAAAGTGTCAGGATATAAAATCAATGCACAGAAATCAGTTGCATTTCTATACACCAACAGCAAGACAGAAGAAAGAGATATTAAGGAGTCAATCCCTTTTACAATTGCATCCAAAACCATAAGATACCTAGGAATAAACCTAACCAAAGAGACACAGAATCTATACTCAGAAAACTATAAAGTACTCATGAAAGAAATTGAGGAAGACACAAAGAAATGGAAAAATGTTCCATGCTCTTGGATTGGAAGAATAAATATTGTGAAAATGTCTATGCTACCTAAAGCAATCTACACATTTAATGCAATTCCTATCAAAGTACCATCCATCTTTTTCAAAGAAATGGAACAAATAATTCTAAAATTTATATGGAACCAGAAAAGACCTCGAATAGCCAAAGGGATATTGAAAAAGAAAGCCAACGTTGGTGGCATCACAATTCCGGACTTCAAGCTCTATTACAAAGCTGTCATCATCAAGACAGCATGGTACTGGCACAAAAACAGACACATAGATCAATGGAACAGAATAGAGAGCCCAGAAATAGACCCTCAAATCTATGGTCAACTAATCTTCGACAAAGCAGGAAAGAATGTCCAATGGAAAAAAGACAGCCTTTTCAATAAATGGTGCTGGGAAAATTGGACAGCCACATGCAGAAAAATGAAATTGGACCATTTCCTTACACCACACACAAAAATAGACTCAAAATGGATGAAGGATCTCAATGTACGAAAGGAATCCATCAAAATCCTAGAGGAGAACACGGGCAGCAACCTCTTCGACCTCTGCCGCAGCAACATCTTCCTAGGAACAACGCAAAAGGCAAGGGAAGCAAGGGAAAAAATGAACTACTGGGATTTCATCAAGATCAAAAGCTTTTGCACAGCAAAGGAAACAGTTAACAAAATCAAAAGACAACTGACAGAATGGGAGAAGATATTTGCAAACGACATATCAGATAAAGGACTAGTGTCCAGAATCTATAAAGAACTTAGCAAACTCAACACCCAAAGAACAAATAATCCAATCAAGAAATGGGCAGAGGACATGAACAGACATTTCTGCAAAGAAGACATCCAGATGGCCAACAGACACATGAAAAAGTGCTCCATATCACTCGGCATCAGGGAAATACAAATCAAAACCACAATGAGATATCACCTCACACCAGTCAGAATGGCTAAAATCAACAAGTCAGGAAATGACAGATGCTGGCGAGGATGCGGAGAAAGGGGAACCCTCCTACACTGTTGGTGGGAATGCAAGCTGGTGCAGCCACTCTGGAAAACAGCATGGAGGTTCCTCAAAATGTTGAAAATAGAACTGCCCTATGACCCAGCAATTGCACTATTGGGTATTTACCCTAAAGATACAAATGTAGTGATCCAAAGGGACACATGCACCCGAATGTTTATAGCAGCAATGTCCACAATAGCCAAACTATGGAAAGAACCTAGATGTCCATCAACAGATGAATGGATCAAGAAGATGTGGTATATATACACAATGGAATACTATGCAGCCATCAAAAGAAATGAAATCTTGCCATTTGCAACAACATGGATGGAACTAGAGCGTATCATGCTTAGTGAAATAAGTCAAGCAGAGAGAGACAACTATCATATGATCTCCCTGATATGAGGAAGTGGTGATGCAACATGGAGGCTTAAGTGGGTAGAAGAAGAATAAATGAAACAAGATGGGATTGGGAGGGAGACAAACCATAAGTGACTCTTAATCTTACGAAACAAACTGAGGGTTGCCGGGGGGAGGGGGTTTGGGAGAAGGGGATGGGATTATGGACATTGGGGAGGGTATGTGATTTGGTGAGTGCTGTCAAGTGTGTAAACCTGGTGATTCACAGACCTGTACCCCTGGGGATAAAAATATATGTTTATAAAAAATAAAAAATTTAAAAAAAAAAAAATAAAAGAACTAAAATCAGGTTCTTGAGGAGTGCCTGAGCAGCATAATTAGTTAAGCATCCAACTCTTGGTTTTGGCTCAGGCCATGATCTCACAGTCATGAGATCCAGCCCCAAGTTGGGCTCTGTGCTCAGCACAGAATCTGCTCAGCACAGAATCTGCTTAAGATTCTTTCTCTTGAAAAAAAAAAAATTCTTTCTCCCACCCCTTCTACAGCTCTCTCTCAAATCTTTTTTTTTCTAAGTAAAAGAAAATCAGGATCTTGAGAAGATATCTGCATTCCCATGTTCTTTGCAGCATTATTCGCAATAACCAAGATATGGAAACAATCTAAATGTCCACTGACAGATGAATGAATAAGGCAAATGTGGTATACAATAAAAAATGATAATTATGTGATGTGATAGAGGTGTTAGCTAATCCAAATATTACTTATTATATGGTAATCATATTGTAATATGTAAATGTATCAAATGAATACATTGTATGTCTTAAACTTATACCAGATGTCAATTATATCTTAATAAAAAAGAGAAAATGTGGTATATACACACAAAGGCTGAGATCTTGCCATTTGTGACACCATGGGTGGACCTAAAGCGTATAATGCTAAGTGAAATAAATCAGACAGAGAAAGACAAATACCAAATGATTTCACTTACATGTGGAAAAGAAAAAACAAAAGAATAAACAAGTAAACAAAAAGTAGAATCAATAATATTATTTATTCTGAGAAGAAGCCAATCCTGCCAAATGCAGCAACATGAATGGAGTTGAGGACATTATGCTAAGCAAAATAAGGCAGACATGGGACAAATACTGCATGATTCCACTTATACAAGGCATCTAAAATAGTCAAACTCCTAGAAGCAAAGAATGGAATGATGGTTTCCAGGGGCTGTGGTGGAGGGGAAATGGGTAGTTGTTTAATGGGTATAAAGTTTTATTATGCAAGATGAGTGAGTTCTAGAGATCTACTGTACAATATAGTACCTATAGTTTACTATAGTACCTATAGTACTGTAAACTATAGGTACTTAAAAATTTGTATACTTAAAAATTTGTTAATAGATCTCATGTTAAGTACTCTTATAAGAATAAAAAATAAAAATTAATAAAATAATGCAAAGAATATTCAATTGGATATAAGAAATGCATTTCATAGAACATACTATTATACAGCAGTGGAGACATTGCTATATACCGGGATGTGGATGAGCCTTAAAAGGATAATGTTGAATAAAAGAAAGCAGAGAGAGAAGAATAAGCACATATATTGTGTTAGGGTTGTAGTTACTATTGTGGAGAAGATATAGTGATTGGGAAAGAACACTTCTAGGGACTTGTGGGATATGGATAATGTTGCATTTCTTGATCTGATATTAGTTAAGGAGTGTATTCACTTTGTGAAAATTCACCAAAATCTATGTCTTTAATTTTACAGTATGTTATACTTTTTTATTAAGATTTATTGAAATAAAAAAAAAAACTTCTAAAACATCTTGGATGAAAGAGGAAAAACCAACATCTTATAGTATCTGGAAACTAACAGAAATAACATCACTCATAAAATTAGGAATTACAATGATGAAACAGTTCTAGATATCAATGAAATCATCATAATAATACGTAGGTCAAAAAATTAAAAAAAACTTTCTGAATTGAATATGCAAAACAGTTTTCATTAAAATTTTTTTAACATCTAAAAAAATAATAATACTTAGGTCAAATCTTAGAAAACACAATTGAAAACCTGACTGCAATGGATGGTTTTCTTGGAAAATATACATCAATAAAATTAAACCCTGAAGACATAGGCAATCTAAACAGAAAAATTATCATAGAAAAAAAGTTGAGCTAGAACTCACCTAAAAAGAGTTGAGCTAGAACTCACCTAAAAAGAGTTGAGCTAGAACTCACCTAAAAAGAGTTGAGCTAGAACTCACCTAATAGGGCTAAGAACTTTCACAAATGAATTCCATCAAACCTGTATTTTTTAAAATTTATTTTTAAAGATTTTTTATTTTTAATAATCTCTGCATTTAATATGGGGCTCGAACTTACAACCCTAAGATCAAGAGTCGCATGCTCCACTTACTGAACCAGCCAGATGCCCCTCCATGAAACCTTTAAAAAAGAGTTAACTCCAAAGTTATTCACACTGGCCCCAGAGCATACAACAATTTTTTTAAAAAGTCTGACCATTAAAGTATCTGATTCAAGAGCACCTGAGATGTTCAAAATCGCTTTTCTAACTCAGACAGGCTGAATTATAGCCTCTGTAAGTGAAGTCTGGGAATCTGCATTCTTATCAAGCTTCCGAAGTGATTCATATGCACATAAAAGTCTGAAAACCACTCACATAGACTGAGAAAAAAAGTTTTCAATGTTTTACTAAACTGGTACATAACCAATACCAAAATCTGACAAAGATGTAATAAAATAAAAAAGCCCACATATCAATCTTACTCATGAATATTGATGCTAATATCCTAAATAAAAATTTAGCTTATAGAATAAAGCAAGCACAAGTGGAGCTCATTCCCAGAATGCAATGATGTTTCAGTATTAGAGAATCTATTAATATAATGCATAATATTAGCAGAATGAAATCCAAGTTCTTTGCTATTACTAACCATATCCTCCATGATATACTTCTGATTGCCTCTGTAAACATAGCTTTTACCCCCTCAATGTATCATACTTTGAGCTCCAACAATAATAAATGGCTTTATCACTTCTATCTCACACACATCATATGGTTTTTCACTACAATGTTATTCTATTATGTTGTTTCCCTCTGCTCCCATCCACACTCTTTTTTTTTTTTTTTTACAAATTGTCACTTTATTTTTTATGATTGACATAAATTACTTACATATATAATTTATACAACTTGATAAGTTTGGGGATAAGTATATACTCATGAAACTTTCACTATTGTTAAGGCTTATAGACATATCTATCATGCCCTAATTTTTCTCTTACTCAATTATTATTGTAATTATTATTGTTATTATTATTTGTGTTTGTGTTAAAAACACTCAAGATCTACTCTCTTAGCAAAATTTAAATATGCAGTATAGTATTGTTAGCTATAAGTACTATGCTGTACAGTAGATCTCAAAAACTTATTTATCTTGCATAACTGAAATGTTATATCATTTATTTATTACTACCCCATTTCCCTCTTCACCCAACTTCTGGCAACTACTATTCCACTCTCTGTTTCTATGAGTTTTGACTATTTTAGATTTCTTATGTAAGTGAAATAATACAATATTTGTCTTTCTGTGTCTAGCCTATTTCACTTAGCATAATGTCCTCCAGATCCATCTGTATTGTCACAAATGGCAGGATATCTTTCCTTTTTAAGGCTGAATAGTATTTCACTGTACAATATACGTTCTCTTTACCCATTCACCTGCAGATGGTTAGTTAGGTTGTTTTCATATCTTTGCTTTCTTTTTTTTTTACATTTATTTTATTTTATTTTAAGGTAGTCTCCATATCCAACATAGGGCTTGGCACACAACCATGAGATCAAGAGTCACATACACTACCAACTGAGCTAGCCAGGCATACCACTACACGCATTCTTTTTTTTTTTTAATTATATTTTTATTTTTTATTTTCAGCATAACAGTATTCATTGTTTTTGCACCACACCCAGTGCTCCATACAATCCGTGCTCTCTCTAATACCCACCACCTGGTTCCCCCAACCTCCCACCCCCCGCCCCTTCACGACCCTCAGATTGTTTTTCAGAGTCCATAGTTTTTCATGGTTCACTTCCCCTTCCAATTTCCCCGAACTCCCTTCTCCTCTCTAACTCCCCATGTCCTCCATGCTATTTGTTATGCTCCACAAATAAGTGAAACCAGATGCCTAACTGACTGAGCCACACAGGCGCCCTTTATCCACATTTCTTAAGCTAGATGTTTAGGATATTAATTCTGAGGTTAATTAAGTAAATTAACTAACCTAATTAATTGATCTAATTTTTGAATAAAAACATATAAGGCAATCTCTTTGCTTCTGAGCATCAGTTCATCTACATCTAACAAATATTATATGAAGCATTTATAAACATATATTTTTTATATGAAGCATTTAATTATTACTTAGTTCTAAGTATATTAAAACTTCCATTGTTATATTTCTTTAATCTATGACTTAGAAACTTGCTTTGAAATTTCCAAATGTAAGGGAATTAAGCAACTTTTTCTAGGTTATTGACATCTAACTTCATTGTGTTTTAGTCAAGAAGCAATATCTGGAACCCTACTTTCTTTACTCCTTAGTATAATCAGTATTTATGAATGTCTTATGTAGGTATGAGAATAATTAATATTTTCTAGTTATTGGGTGCAGAACTAAATTTGCTGATTAAGTTAAGCTTACTCACTGCATTTTACAGATCATTAATGATTATTTTTTATCTGAATTATCTGTAATGATAAATTATCTCAATAATCAAGAAAAGTGATACTGAAATCTTACCAGTATGATGTCAGGATTATTCATTTGTCCTGTATAGCAATTAGTTTTTGCTCTATATATTTGAAGTTAAATTTATTAGTTTTATGAAATTTCAGCATTGTTTACTGTGCTGGTAGACTAAGTATTATATTATGCAGTAAACTTCTCTTTCACTAGTGATTTTTTTCCTTAAATGCTTAGTTGCTTAATAGTAACATAGATATGTTTCTTGGTTAGCATTTACCTGGTATATCTTTTTTTTTAATATTTTACTTATTTATTTGACAGAGAGAAATCACAAGTAGGCAGAGAGGCAGGCGGGCGGCGGGGTAAGCAGGCTCCCCGCTGTGCAGAAAGCCCAACGCAGGGCTCGATCCCAGGATCCTGGGATCATGACCTGAGCTGAAGGCAAATGCTTAACTGACTGAGGCCCCCTGTATGTAGCAGTACAGATATTGGGTTTCTTGTCTTCATATCTGATATGAAAAATTCTTTCACTGACAATTTGGTCCATGTATATTTTTTATTCATATTGATATATTTGAAAATGTTTACACAGTTGCATTTTTGGGCTTCAATTTGTTTAACTTTTCAAATTTTCTTTTTTTCTACTACAGTGTGTGTATTTATTGAATGCTGCTCTGTGTTTATTTTTTCTCTTATCCTATTTCTATTTTTTTCCAGTTGTTTGGAAGTTGTAAGTTTATTTCCATCATTTTAGTCATTACCTTTATATTTTCCCACACTTATTTACCTTAACAAAATCTGACATTAAAAAATATCTCAATTCTTCTCTAAAAATAATACATTTTAATTTTGATTATCTAGTCTCCAACTTCCTCCTGTTGACCGATATTTTATTTCTGACCCATAGAGTAATACTACTTATTGTCATTTAGGAAGACAATGATTGTATGTATTTGCACATATGGTTACCACTTTATTTGCTTATCAGTATTCTTGCACCACAAACATTACTTCTAGAATAATTCTTACTCTTCCTGAAATATATCCTTTAGAAGCCCCTTTGCATCCTCTTAGTGGTAACTCTCTTTTAAAAAGCAATGGGTGTTACACACACAACTAGTGAATCATTGAATACTACATCAAAAACTAATGATGTACTATATGTTGGCTAATTTAATTAAAATAAATTAAAAGAGAAGAAAAAATCAATATATGCACTAAAAATAGCATCTGTTACATACAAAAAAAGTGATATTAGAAATATAAAACACGGTGTACCTGAGTGGCATCTGCCTTCACCTCAGGTCATGATCCTGGGGTTCTGAGATGGGGCCCTGCTGTGGGCTTCCTGCTAAGCATGGAGTCTCCTTCTCCCTCTACCTGTGCATCCCTCCATGCTCTCTCTTGCTCTCTCTCAAATAAATAAATAATAAATAGAATCTTGTGTGTGTATATATGTATGTAGTACATATATATATAAATCAGGACACATCACTGCTAGGCTCATATCAGGACAGTGGATTCTCACTGAACTTTGGAAAAAGTACTGAAGTAAAACCATGGTAAAAAGGTATGTGTGTAAGGAGAGAAGGACTCCTGATTCATCCGTTCTGGACATCCGTCTTTGGTGGTGATATGATTGTTCACGACGCCAGATAGTGTCAACCAGTCACCTTCAAAAAGTTGATCTTGAATTTATAAGGACTAGATTGCGTGAAGATAGCCACACTGTCTCACTGGGGTCTTCTTTGGAATAGAGATTCAGGGTCTGAGGGACCAGAACAAAACCTAGTGAAACTTGCAGGAAGTCACATTTGCCTCCTGGGCCAGTTTCACTCAGCATCCAAGTTGGCTGAGAGATGAGCCTGCAGCCAATGAGCTCCAATTCGTGCAGGTGGAGCTACAGGCGTCTGTCTTTCTCTGTGGTGGAGGCAAGTGGAGAAAGAGCTGTGGTGAAGCAGGGCTACCTAGGGGACTCCACTGGACATCTCCAGGAGTAGAGCACTGATGAAGCCTGTAGCAAGCTGGCCTGAGTGGGTTCTGGCCATTGGCAAAATGGGTGGGCTCTGCCTGAATTGTTCATTTTTCTGTCTGAAGAGTTTTCTCTTCCGGCCACTGGCACGTGAGTGGCAGTGACTCAGCACTGTCTAGTTACCTCATCCCAGGGCGCGGGGACTCAGGGGACCGCACCCCCCCCCATCCCCAGATCAGGAAAAGTCATTCGTTGGCATCATTCAAAGGAAGATGAGGCCATTTTAATAGAATACTCTCATCTCTAGGTGAGTGTGGAAACTCTGTGACAGGCAGGAAAATAATTGCATTTTCTCCTAAAGCCACCGGAAATAATTTCTACTTTAATGGTGAAAACAGGACTCTTTGCGTCTCTGGACGTTTTACATTGCAGGTTGTAATGAGCGAGAAAATGTCTTTCTTTTAATAGCTAATCCTCTGAAGCCTCGTGCCTGGCAAGGTAAGTTGATGTGGCAAATTACCGTTATCGAAGGGAGATTGAGCCAGGGACAGCATCTGTGCTTTGTCCACTGCATCACTTAGCTCTTGTTAGCGTAGCGGAAACATTGGCCCTTGTTTGTAACAGGACATTTTTTGGAAGAGTGGTGGTCATCAGGCACAGGCCCAGCCAGATGAAGGTAGAGGGAGAGACATCTTGCCCCCCCATCCCCCAGTTGCACCAGACTCCTTCCGCTGAATCCAGCAGTGTCCCCTTTGTTAGCCATCATGCCAGCCTCCTCCCTCCCCTTCTGTCTCCTCACTTCTCTCCTTCCTGCCTCCAGCAACTCTCAGGACTCTCAGGGATCCGGGATTCGTCTTTGTACTGCAGTGAGCATAATCCCAGGGGTTTTGTCTCAGGAGCAGGGTTTTGCTAGGGAGATGGCCTGAATGTGAGTAGGCAGAGAGAGAGAGAGAGAGAGAGAGAGAGAGAGAGATGGCTGATGTAAATGGGTACTCCGTTCACCTGCCCAGAGTCATAATGTTCCCTGGGACCAGTTCTGAGCACTTGCATCCTCTTGCCTTGTCCCTTCTTTCAGCTCTTTCTCTCTAGGGGGCTTGATTTCCCTTTGTGGGTACGTTTTTCCAACATAGCCGAGTAAAGTTGGGGTGCCCTTTGAGCTAAAATGCCTGCACGATTCTTCTTTCTTTTATGAGTGTGAAGCTGCCCTGAACCTTCTCTTTGGCTGATGTTCCATACATGTGAGGAGGTGTCCACACTTTCAGTGAAACTTCTATGACTTTTTGGATGTTCCTTTAGTTGGGAAATCCTATTGCGCAAGTAATTCTGAACCTCCTGCTTTCAGATGTTTAACTCTTTTTTAAGTTTAAATTCATACATATGCTGCCATATATCCAACAACTTTCAATGGAAAGGTATTTGCTCTTGTATAAAAAGTTTTACTGAGTATAATTGACACCCACCATTACATTAGTTTCAGTCGTTCAACATAGTGATCAACTTCTCTATATATTATGCCATTCTCACCACAAATGTAGCTCCCATATCTCACCCTACAACACTATTATAATATCATTGACTTATTTCCTATGCTGTACTTGTCATCCCCATGACTTTTTCATTCTATATCTGGAAGCCTGTATCTTTCAGTCCCGTTCACCCATTTTGTTAATCTCTCTGCCTCCTCTTCTCTCTGGCAAGCATCAGTTTGTTCTCTGTATTTAAAGGTCTGATTCTGCTTTTTGTTTGTTTATTCATTTGTTTGTGGCATCATATTTTCCTGATATTCCACAAAGCCTTCTTTTGGAACACATTCCACCAATCATTTCTCTTTTAACTTTTAATTGAATATAGTCAACATACAATGTTAGTTTCAGGTATACAACCCAGTCACTTGACAATTACATACATTATGAAATGCTCACCATGATAATAAATGTAGTCACCATCTGTTACCATACATAGTTATTACAATACTATTGACTATATTCTCTATGCTGTACTTTTTGGTTTCAGTGATTTGTGAATAATTCTCATCAGTATGGGTATAGATAATTATTTTAATAGCATCATCACCAATATATAGTTTTTACACTGTGACTTAAGCATATACAGGTCTTATTTTTTAACTCAAGCTAACACATTCTCTAATTTGGCTCCTATCTTGCCCTGAACATACGTATTTGAGATGACTGTCTAAACAGAAGTACAATTTTGTGGGTACATAGACTTTCTCTTGTATTATTTTCTCTTTCATGTCCTGGTGAATTTATGGATACTCTGGGAAGATCTGTATTAAGTTATCCTGGATTCAGATTTCAAATGCTTATTCTTTGAATGGTTCATAAAGGGTGAGGAGAAAAAAATGATCTTGTATATACACATTGAAAACTTTGAACTAATTAAATCTGTAGACCTTTCCTTTCTTGTATGGTAAAAAGGAAAAAGTTATAAAGTAGAGGTAATTCCCTGATTGGTATAATTTCTTTAAATAAAGTCTGGCATCTTGTTAGAATTTCTGCATTACTCCCTAAGGAATATTAAAAACAGTATACAGTATAATGTTCAAAGAACACATTAGGCTCCAAGAATAGAGAACTTATATTGAGGTCTTATTTCTGTCACAAGTGGTTATCCTAGAGACTGGGATTACCAGAAGTCAGAAAATCTTCCAGTGAGATCTTTATTTAGCTTTGTTTTACAAACATTATGAACCAATATTAAGTATTAGCATTAGGCAACATTTTTATCAAGAAACCACTAAAAGAGAATCATAGAATGTTGAGATCAGAAGCAACCTTTGAAAAGATTTGGTTTAATATCAGTTATAAATGGGGAAATCTTGAGAACAATGGCACAAAGTTATCCATGGAGCCAGTGGCAAAGTCCAGACCATTGCTCCATGACAACAATTGACAACAATTGTTCTTGTGTATATACTTACTAATTCAGCTCACATCAGCAAGCCTTACTATAGGTGCTCATGACTGAGCCTATTAAAATGTATCCTTAATCTCAGACTTCATTCTTTTTCCACAGTGTAATCTCATACTGCTAAATAATGTGCTTTGGTACCTGGATGACTTCCTACTGAGGCAGAATTTTTTAAAAACTTGATGGGGGGGGTGATTTGAGAGATAGGTATGTCACTTGGCTCTCTTTTCTTTTTCTTTCCCATATGTTCATCTGTTTGTTTCTTAATTTCCACATGAGTGAAATCATATGGTGTTTGTCTTTCTCTGACCGACTTCTTTTACTGAGCCTAATATACTCTAGCACAATTCACATTGTTGCAAAAAGCAAGACTTTATTCTTTTTGAAGGCTGTGTAATATTCCATAGTTCTGGGCTATTGGTTCACCCCGTTGTTTTGTGTATACATTGTTTGTCATACAAGTGCATTCAAGTAGCTTGAGGGGCACTTTCTTTTGGTGTGTCAGAACTGCCTAATATTAAGCAAACATGCATGTTTGAAAAGCACAAAATTTCTACAGAAGTAAGTAGGGTACTGTGTATAAAGGAAATGTGTGACAAGGTGTTAGAGAACATAGAGGATTTTAGTTCCATTGTCAGATTTAATTAGCAGATCATTTGCCACAGAATGTGACCATTCCAAAACAATGTGAAAACTAGTTTGAGCTCTTGGGGAGACTTAAGCCTCTGTATCCCAAAGTTCCTTCCACACAGGGGCGGTAGATGTAGTCACTACATACCCAGACTCAGTGCTCATGTGGTTCCTTACATTACTGTTTATCCTGTATTGTGACTCTCTCCACCTCTGTGAGCTTCTTTTGGGCAGAAACTGTATATTTCATATCTGTTACCAGAGTGTAAAGCACTTATGGCCTAGACATGGTTCTCAAAAAATGTACATGAAATGAGGGAATGAACTTCAGAAACCAAGCACTTGTAACTAACTGCATAGTGGAGTACAAAAAATACAAGTGAGTTAGAAAATGTAGTGACCTTCAGAATTAAGGACTTTGTACTAAAGATTGTTTCCTGGGGCACCTGGGTGGCTCAATGGGTTAAGCCTCTGCCTTTGGCTCAGGTCATGATCTCAACGTCCTGGGATTGAGTCCTGCATCAAGCTCTATGCTCAGCAGGGAGCCTGCTTCCCCCTCTCTCTCTGCCTGCCTCTCTGACTACTTGTGATCTCTCTCTGTGTCAAATAAATAAATGAAACATCTTTGAAAAAAAAATAAAAATAAACATTGTTTCCCTCGTTTGAATATTTTTGGGGTTACTTTCCACCAAACTGGATTTTGTGGCCAAAGAGTATGAAAATTTCTCAAAGCATCTGCTGCATACACAGTATTAGACTATGTTCTATGTAGGAGATAAGAGAGGCTATGGAGCTAATATATTGGGACAATGGATTGATCTGCTTGCCATTGCATACCAACTTAATACTGTTTTCTAGGTGACCTCTAAAGGAGGATCTCTGCTTTAGGCTCCCAGAAATTGTATTGAATCTGTAGATTACTTGAGTAGTATGGGAAATTTTAACAATATCAAATGTTTCAATCCATGAGCGTGGATTATCTTTCAATTTATTTATGTCTTCTTAAATTTCTTTCATTAATGTCTTATAGTTTTCAGTATATAGATCTTTCACCTCCTTGATTAAGTTTATTCCTAGGTATTTTTACTTTTTTGGTACAAATAGGATTGCTTGCTTTCTTTCTTTTTCTGATAGTTTATTATTGGTGTATAGTAATGCAATAAATTTTTGTTTATTTATTTTGTATCCTGCAACTTAATTAGTTTATTCATTTGGACAGTTTTTTGATGGACTATTTAGGGTAGTCTATAAATAATATCATGTCATCTGTTAATAGTGCCAGTTTTGCTTCTTTTTTCCCCCCAATTTGGATGCCTTTCATTTCTTGTTTCTTTCTTAATTGCTCTGGCTAGGACTTCTAATACTATACTGAATAACAGTGGCAAGATTGGGCATCCTTGTCTTGCTCCTGATTGTAGAGGAAAGCTTTCACGTTTTTGTTGTACACTATGTTAACTGGGTTTGTCATATATGGCCTTAATTATGTTGAGGCACATTCTTTCTCTATCCACTTTGTTGAGAATTTTTCTCATGAATGGATTTTGAATTTTGTCAAATGCACGTGTGCATCTATTGAGATGGTCATATGATTTTTTAAATTTAATTTAATTTAATTTTTTGTGTTCTAAAATTCATCATTTATATACCCCACCCAGTGCTCCATGCAATATGTTCCCTCCTTAATATCCACCACCAGGCTCACCCAAACCCCCACACTCCTCCCCTCCAAAACCCTCAGTTTGTTTCTCAGAGTCCACAGTCTCTCATGGTTCTTCTCCGCCTCCAATTTCCACCAACTTACTTCCCCTCTCCATCTCCCAATGTCCTCCATGTTATTCCTTATGGTCTACAAATAAGTGAAACCATATGATAATTGACTCTCTCTGCTTGATTTATTTCACTTAGCATAATCTTCTCCAGTCCTGTCCACATTGATACAAAGGTAGGTTGGGTATTCATCCTTTCTGATGGAGGCATAATATCCCATTGTATATATGGACCATAGCTTCTTTATCCATTTGTCTGTTGAAGGGCATCTTGGCAACTGTGGCCATTGCTGCTATGAACATTGGGGTACATATGGCCCTTCTTTTCACTCCATCTGTATCTTTGGGGTAAATACCCAGTAGTGCAATTGCAGGGTCATAGGGTAGCTCTATTTTTAATTTCTTAAGAATCTCCACACTGTTTTCCAAGGTGGCTGCACCAACTTGCATTCCTGCCAACAGTGTAAGAGGGTTCCCCTTTCTCCACATCCTCTCCAACACTTGTTGTTTACTGTTTTATTGATTTTGGCCATTCTAACAGGCGTAAGGTGGTATCTCAATGTGGTTTTAATTTGAATCTCCCTGATAGCTAATGAGGATGAACATTTTCTCATGTGTCAGTTAGCCATTTGTATGTCTTCTTTGGAGAAGTGTCAGTTCATGTCTTCTGCCTATTTTTTGATATGATTATCATCGCATCAAAAGAGGTTACAGCCTATGTTCTCCTCGAGGATTTTGATGGATTCCTGCCCCACATTGAGGTCTTTTATCCATTACAAGTTTATCTTTGTGTACAGTGTAAGAGAATGGTCGAGTTTCATTCTTCTATACATAGCTATCCAATTTTCCCAGCACCATTTACTGAAGAGACTGTCTTTTTTCCACTGTATATTTTCCCACTTTGTCAAAGATTTTTTTTAATATAATTTTTTATTTTTTATAAACATAAGATACAAACGTAGTGATCCAAAGGGGCACATGTACTTGAATGTTTATAGCAGCAATGTCCACAATAGCCAAAATATGGAAAGAACCTAGATGTCCATCAACAGATGAATGGATCAAGAAGATGTGGTATATATACACAATGGAATACTATGCAGCCATCAAAAGAAATGAAATCTTGCCATTTGCGACAACATGGATGGAACTAGAGTGTTTTGGTGTCAAAGATTTTTGACCACAAAGTTGAGGATCCATATCTGGGCTCTCTACTCTGTTCTACTGGTCTATGTGCCTGTTTTTGTGCCAGTACATATGATTTTTTATTCTTCGTTTTGTTAATGTGGTGTATTACATTGATTTGCAGATATTGAACCATCTTTGTGTCTGTGGAATAAATCCCACTTTATAATAGTATATGATCCTTTTGATATATTGTTTAATTCAGCTTGCTAGTATTTTTTTGAGGATTATTTTATCTTTTCCTGAATCTTCATACAACTCTTCTCATTCTTCCACACCTATTTTTATTTTCAAGTTATCTTCTTTACTTCCTTTGGAAAGCTTTTTAAATCCCTATGATCTTTGAGGTAAACTTCCAGATGACTTGGAACACAGTTAGTGATCTTTTGGACCCTCAGGGTCTAAAGATTTAAGGAAGGGAAGGAGGGTATTCACATTTGCTAAGCATGTAACATGTGCAGGCACTTTATATACATTATTTGACTTGATCCCTGAAAAATATCACTGAGATAGTATTATTTTTTTAAAAGATTTTATTTATTTATTTATTTGACAGAAATCACAAGTAGGCAGGGAGGCAGGCAGAGAGAAAGAAGGAAACAGGCTCCCCACTGCGCAGAGAGCCCGATGTGGGGCTCAATCCCAGGACCCTGAGATCATGACCTGAGCTGAAGGCAGAGGCTTTAACCCACTGAGCCACCCAGGCGCCCCTGAGATAGTATTATTAACCTGATTTTTCACATGAAGAAGTTTGAGGACTAAATAAGTGAAATAACTTACCCAAAGTCATTTAGCTAAGAATTAGAGGAGCTAAATAAAGGTAGGTCATTAAAAATACTGTTATTGAGTTAGATGTAAATAATTGGGAACAAAATAAAAGACTATCCCAGGAGGATTATGTATTTAGCTTGCTTTGCAAGTGTCTCTAAGTTCTTGCTTCACACCTTTAAAGAGACTGAAACTGGAAGTCAAAGATTATGTATAAGGGTAAGATCTATGCTAGAATGATTACACAGAACTCAACCGGTCAGCTTGCAGTCAAAGAAAGGGTCTTGACAAAAAAGAAAAAGGCTTTTGGCCCTAAATAAAAATATTAGTCCCTGTACCCCACAGCAAGCTCAGAACATCTTGGATAGATCAACAAATATCCTGATAATTATAATTCATTGCGATAAGTGATGCAATAACAAAATGAAGTGCTACAGGAGCCTAGAAGAGAAAGGGATAATTTTACCTAGAGAGATGGGAGAATTAAGAAGGAATTCACAGGGAATGTAAGGCTTGAGGTGGAGCTTTTAAAAAGCATCAGATGTCTGTAGGAAGGAAGTGGAACAGATATTCCAGGGAAAAGGTATAACATGTACAAGACAAGGGTCATGCAAATCCGTAGACTGCTTTAGGAATAAAAAAGTGTTCAGGATGGCGGGGGAGGGGTTAATGAATGATGGTTCAAACTTCTGGCAATATAAATGTGTCCAGGTGGTAAGAATGATATGGTCGTTTCCTCAAGGAGTTATTGTGAGAATCAAGTTATTGTTTGGAAGTTGTGAACTCTAACATGGTACTATCTATAAGATACATGAGCTATTATCAACTCCTTCCTTCCTTCCTTCCTTCCTTCCTTCCATCAATGACCTAACATGTAGGGTTTGGTAGAGACAAAAGGGAAACACAAAACAAAAATTAGAGAACAATCAGTAAGTACTGACTATACAACCATGAATTATTCAGGGAAAACTGTATGTAAGTGGTAAAAGACTATGGAATAAAGGAATATTTTTGTTTTGTTATTGTTGTTGTTTTTAATGGAGAGATGAATCCCATCTAGAGTCTTAAATCTGGATTGGGGGCAGGAGATGGATGAGAAAGAAACTGCCATAATAGCACAGTAGCCTGAGGTTTTGGATCCTCTATGTGCTAATCCAAGGCTAAAAGTTTGATAGAGGTGTCTCTTATGGCAGGGCTTACCATCTCCAGAAAAATTTTTTCTTGCTGAATAGTCTCCTCAGTGCTCCTTTCATGTCCTTGTTCCTTAGATTATAGATGAAGGGGTTCATCATGGGAGTTACAATTGTATACATGATGGCAGCTACCTTACCTCTTTCTATTGAGTAGGAGAACAGAGAAGAAAGTAGACCCCAATGATGGATCCATAAAAAGGGCCACAGATATGAGATGGGAGCCACAAGTGGAGAGTGTTTTCCACTTCCCCTTTGCTGAAGGAATCCCAAGTACAGTACAACAAATAAGGGCATAGGAGACAATTATAAAGGCAAAGGGAATAAAGATAACTGCTTCCCCCAACACTTAAGATTGTCAAGTCATTGACTTGAGTGAGCAAGGAAACCTTAAAATGGGTACCAGGTCACAGAAAAAGTGTGGGATTTTTTTCTGATCACAGATGTTCAAGAGACCCAGCAGACTGAGGTGCAGTATTGAGACAAGGTGGAGATGATCCATGGTGTCACTACCAATAGTGCACAACACTTGGTGTTCAGTAATGTAGCATAGTGTAATGGATGACAAATGGTAACATACTGGTCATATGCCATGGCTGCCAAGAGGAAATTGTCCAGGTCCACCAGCCACATAAAAAAAGTACATTTGTGTAAGGTATCCTACAAAGGAGATGGTTGGGCTCTTGCTTTGGGTATCTACCAACATCTTGGGGATTGTAGTGGTTATGAAGCAGATGTCAGTGAAGGATAGATTAGCAAGGAAGAAGTACATGGGTTTATGAAGGTGAGCATCAGTGATAATAGCCATGATGATAAATAAGTTTCCTACCATGGTGACCAGATACATGCACAGAAATAGCATAGAAACAAGCTTCTTCTGTTCAGACCCCCCAGTGAGTACAAAAATTTGGAAATAGTTTGGTTTCCTTGGTGCATGGTTCTGCTTTCTCTTAAAAGGGGAAAATTCAATCTCACTGTACAATAGTAACATAACACAAAAGCTAGTTGGAGGACATTATAGTAGGTTATAGAACTGAATCAAGGTCTTGGAACCAGACAGTACTGGCTCATATTCTCTTCCTACTAAAATACAAGCCCAACAAGGTCATAAATTTTATCTACTATGTTCAATGCTATAGTCCAGTACTAAAGATGATGCGTGGCATGTGATAGGTGCCCAAATATTGGCTGGATTTATATAAGAATGAGTGAATAAATAAAAAAATTAATATTCTGAATTTACCACTCAATATTTTCATGACTTTGTTATTTGTACTTTTCTAAGTCAATTTCATCAATTTTAAAATGTGGAGAATACCCATTTTACAAAGTTTTTGTGAGAATTGCAGGGCGCATTCCAAATATCCATGTCTATATTTTAACTATCTCTGCACAAATAGTAGCTGCTATTGTTCACTAATTTGGAAAAATCATAGACTTTAAAAGCAAAAAGAAATCTTCAGAGAACATTTAATCCAGCTTCTGTCTTTGGGCATTTGAGTATTCAATATGCATGTGATAGTGTAGCTGATTACATCTTAGTGTTCCAGAGGCAGAGATCCCACCTGATCCAAAATTTTATCCTTTAAGTAATTAACACTTCCTCACATCTTCCTGAAATCTTCTCAGTTTTTACATTTCAAAAAGGAAATTAGTCACCTGAATTAAGTGCTGCTGACATCATAAAGATGTCCACTGAATTAAGCTACACAGAGGTAATGTTTAGTGTTCTTAACAAGACCATTCATAGTGGAGTTGATTGGTCATAAGCCAAAATGAAGAAGATTTAAGGCTAACACTTTAAGACCTAGTGTTTATTTAGGGCTTAGTATGTTGCAGGCACCTTATTAAGTGCTTATTGTGGATTATCTTATTAAATAATTCACCACAACTCTGAGTTAAGCGGGGCTACTAAGATGTTCCATTTACAGATGAAGAAATCAAAGATTACGAGGTGAAATAACTTGATGAAAATGATACATAGCTAGTGTAGTGGTCAGGATTCTGAGCTCAGTTGGTCTGACTTCAGAGCCCTCTTGCTTAACCACTATGCTATATTGCCACTATACTGCTTATGTCTTCACGTTTGTGAAGAGCAAAACCTATGTTCTAGGCAATGTGAGAGCTTGCCGGACCAAAGTCAAAAGCTTGTAAGTGATGGAGCTAGACTTTGAATCTTGATGCCAAAGTGTTTTTGCTTTTGTGTGAGTTTAAATGAGAGTAAATGGGTTTACAAATGGAAGGATTTTTCCCTGCTTATTCCAAGTTGCACCTTATCTGTGCTGCTGTGAGATCTGTTTTTGCTACTTAAAGCTCTACCCTGCATTCATACCACCTTCCCAGTTCTAACACAACTGGACTGCCATTGTATAAATTCACGTATTTCTGCTGGTTTGCTATTTAATGTTGTACTCTCTGAAAAAAAAAAAAAAAGACGTTTGCAGCACTAATGAATAGCTGGAGCAAAACTGCAGGAGGAATGCTGCATTTATTTAACACAATTTTTCCCAAGTACTATAGCAGTACTCATTTGCATACTAACAAATAAATGTGCTAATTATAAATCAAGCAGGATCAGGTCTAGTGGGACCTCTGCTAGGCAATATTTAGCCATTTCATATGTACAGAATGTACTGAAAATAATAAAGTAGCATATTATTATGTACATGTAATCTAGGCTTTTCACTAATGCAAATTGTATTAGCAAAGTTTGACAGTCCATGTTTCTGATTTGACCTTCCAGGCACCATATAAGTTTGTTCCATTTAACTGCTTATTCTCTCTTCTCCTCAAGCTGGCACCATATTTTCCAATCAAACATGTAAGTATCTTCAGTCTTTCAACCTTTATATCCAAGTCACTAATTTAGCACAATACTCTTGCAGTAAATGCGGGAAGCAAACATTTATGTATTTAGGTTGAGGTCCTCCTCCTATGGAGCTTACCCAGAAGTTTTGTGACTATTTCCAAAACTATTCCAGAAAGAAGCAGTTTCAGTATCTCCACATAAAAAAATCAGTGATTTTTCCAGCCACGAATGTGAACTTTTTCTCCTAAAATATAAAAAGAGAAGAGGGCTGGAATAGAATTGAAAACCTCAACTGGTGGTGGTATTTCTGTGCTGTATTTAGAAAAGGATCACCCTAGGGCTCAAGGCAATCCTCTAAGCTCCTTATTAGAAACCACTGTCAAGGGGCACCTGGGTGGCTCAGTGGGCTAAGCCTCTGCCTTTGGCCCAGGTTATGATCTCAGGGTCCTGGGATCGGGCCCCACATTGGGCTCTCTGTTCAGCAGGGAGCTTGCTTCTGCCTCTCTCTCTGCCTGCCTTTCTGCCTACTCGTGATTTCTCTTTCTCTGTGTCAAATAAATAAACAAAATAAAAAAGAAAGAAAGAGAAAAACTGTCAATTCCATCCTCTATGGACCAAGTTCTCCCTACTGTGATATACTGGTATTCACTGATTTCTTGAAAATATATATATATGTAAATATAAATATATTTATATATGTAAAATACATATCTCATACATATATGTATAAAACGCATGCATTTACATAATGTGTACCTCTGTGTGATTATATACCATGTGTGTATACATATATAGTGTGTGTGTACGTATATATATGTGTGTGTATACACACACACACACACACATATAAAACCTTATGTCCCTGTTGTATTTTTACTCTAGTTAGAAAATAAAAATATCAACAACTTTTGAAGAAAAACTTCACCTCCCCTCATACCTAATAGTTGCCCTGTGCATCTCCATGTAATCCAATAACAAACTGACTGAGATGATATTTGGAGAGGAGTAATAATAAAAGCAACACTAGAGTGCTTATTACTTGTCAGGCACTGTTTTAAACCCCTCATGAATATTAACTCAATTAACTTTTTAAAGGCTTTTATTTATTTATTTATTTATTTATTTATTGGAGAGAGAGAGAGTGAGCGAGCATGTGCATGAGTGGGGAAAGCGCAAAAAGAGAGGGAGAGAAAGAAGCTCTAACACCCTCCATGCTGAGCATGGAGTCCCACAGCAGGCTTGAACTCACGACCGTGAGAACATGAACTGAGCTGAAACCAATAGTTGGTCACATAAATGGCCAAACCACCCAGGTGCCCCTTAACTCAATTAATTTTTATAATGAAATTGAGGGAGGTAAAAATATGATTTCTTTTTTCACAGATGGGGAAATTGAAAAAAAAAAAAGTGATTTGCACAAGGTCATACAACTCGTTGAAGGTAGAGCCAAGGTTCTTACCAGAAACTCTTGCTCTTGCTCCCTTTTCTTAACTACTGCATTACATTATCTCCTAGTAATCATGGGGGAGCTCTAGAAAAAGAAGGCATTCTGGGAAGTTGGCAAAAAATATCTTCTCAAACTTCTCTCCTGTCATTCTCCATCTCCTGAATCCTGGCAGAATTTCTCACTGTTTATTTCTTAATTTTCTTAATTTCTCACTCTACCTCCAAACCTAGAGACATTTCAGCCACCCTCTTTTTTTTTTTTTCTTAATGTTATCATGGAGGGATAGCCTTCCTTTTAATAGAAAGCTAGTCCCTTCATCTATATTCTGGATTTCTTCCCCTTTTGCTTTCCCAGGAGATTTATGCCATCAGTTGACTTCTTTCCTACATCTTCAAGCAATCCTTCTCTACTGCAATTTTTTTTTCAGCTTTTAAACATATTATAGTCTCCTATGTTCAAACAAACAAGTGACGCCCTCTTGGATCCCTTAGCCCTCTCAGTTACTGAACAATCTCACTCCTACCATTAAACACAAATTTCTTTAATTGCCTACATTCCTGTCTCCATTTCTTCACCTCGACCCACTCCAATCTGTCTTCTTCCCCACACAACTCCACTGAAATAGCTCTCAATAAGGTCACAGCGACACCCATGCTGCTAAATTCACCCTTCTTGGCAACTCAACAGTATTCATCTCAGATAATCGCCTTCTTTCTTGATGTACCCTCTTTCATTGGACTTTGAAAATCTCACTCCCCTAGTTTTCCTTTTATTTCTCTCACCATTCTTTCTCCATCTCCTTTTGTGGCTTCTTCATGTAACGTTTTAATGTTTGTTGTGATGTCACAGAGTTCTTCTTTGCTCATTCTACTCTCTCCCTAAAGTAAAATCATCCACTTTCATGACTTCAGTAACCATCTTTATGCTGATGATTGTTTCTTAAAGCTAATTTAACTTTCTCTTTTGGGGATGTCTGGGTGGCTCAGTCAGTTAAGTCACTACCTTCAGCTCAGGTTATGATCCCCGGGTCCTGGGATCAAGTCCCACATCAGGCCCCTTGCTTAGCGGGGGAGCCTGCTTCTCTCTCTGCCTCTGTCTGCCACTCTGCCTGCTTGTGCTCTCTCACTCTCTCTCTCTGACAAATAAATAAGATCCTTAACTCTCTTTTTTGGGTTCCAGAACCATGCACCTATTTGTTATATTCACTTGTATATCTCATAAGCACCATAAATTCAGTATTTTCAAAACCAGACTCATTGTCTACCCACCTCACTGCCTGAAACCAATTTTGATCCTTCCCTATTATTCCTTACCTCAATAAAATAAAGCATTATTGATTTTTATCACTTTGAAATCTCCTGTCTTTATTTCTTAAGATACCATTATTTAAGTCCTATAGATTCATTTTTAAAATAAATTTTTATTATGTTATGTGAGTCACCATACAGTAGATTTCTGATCTTAACTATCACTCATATACATCCTACTTCTCTTTATCATCCTTTTCCAGGAGATTAGCATGTCTTTGTATATAACTTGTTACCTCTGAATAGTTCCAGGGTAATCTCTTTTAGTAACTTCCTATTCCTCTTAATTTAAGGTCCAGAATTAGTTTTTCTTCTTCTCAGAGACCCACTTTATTCAGTTCTGTACCTATGGGGACATTGGCACAAGCCCAATCCATCCTAGCATGTATCACCCTGTGGAGAATAAAGCATAATGTCCAGAATTATTAATTCAGCCTACAATGCCTGGCCTTCTCCTGAATTCCCATTTTGTGCTCTCCTTTTTTCAGTTCTTTGAAACCCCCAAATTCTTTGCCTCACTGTCTTTTCATATGCTCATATTCTCTGTCTGGAAGGTAATACCCTCTGTATGAGGCTAATCCACATTCCTACTTCAGGTCTCAATTTAAATACTTTTTATTCAGATAGACCTTCTCTGACTTCTCAAGTCTATCTCAGATCCTTGCAGTGACATCTCATAGCCACCTGTACTTTCCCTATAAAAAGTATTTATTGGAACTACTTATCCCTCTTATTATCCTATAAATTCTATGAGGACGGGGACCATGTCTATCATCTTCTATATTCCCAATGCTTAGCAAAGTGCCTGACAAGTAGTTGATACTCAAAAATTTGTGAATGATTGAATTAATGGGAGAATAAAAATCATATATAGAACAATTAATTTGGTTTGGTAATAGGGGTCATGGAAGACTCTAAAGAGAAAATGACTTTTTATTTTTTTTATTTTTATTTTATTTTTTTAAAGATTTTATTTATTTATTTGACAGAGAGAAATCACAAGTAGATGGAGAGGCAGGCAGAGAGAGAGAGAGAGAGAGGGAAGCAGGCTCCCTGCCGAGCAGAGAGCCCGATGCGGGACTCGATCCCAGGACCCTGAGATCATGACCTGAGCCGAAAGCAGCGGCTTAACCCACTGAGCCACCCAGGCGCCTGAGAAAATGACTTTTTAAATGAGTCTTGAAGAATGAAAAGCAATTTGAAGCCCTATTGTAAAGATATAGAGGATAAACGTGTGAGGCCTCAAAGTACATGATGTGTGCAGTAATTTAGAGTTGTCTGGTATGGCTGTAGTACAGGAGATAATGGTAGAAGGTAACAAGTTGGGTATAATTGTGAAGGTCTTTGTGTGTACCAGCTGATTAATGATATTTGGCAGTAGCATCTAAGAGGAATAGCATAAACATGATTTTGTGTTGTGGGAGAACCGAGCAGACTGACAATTACCAGGGAAGGACTAATATCAGAAATACTTGGCAAAATGGCTATAAATAAGTAGTCCTTTCTTTTGTGGCTCCAATTCTTTGTTTGGAGGCTCCCTAAAGAACTGCATCCCTATTTCAAGTGACTAGAGAGTATGTGTGGGGCCTGCCCACTTAGAGAGTTCATGACAAAAAAGTTACATTCTGCCTAATCATTTAGCCTATGTTGTGTGTGGGAGTAGGGGGTTTATTACAAAAGAGTGTTGTAGCTAAGAAAGGTCATCTGGAGGTAGTTGTAGAAGTAGGTTTCTGTTTGAGATGAGGAAACAGGAGAGAGAAAAGAAAAAGATTAAGCATCGCTTTAAGTAATCTGCATAATAAAAGTTTTTTTTAAAAACACTAGAAACAGTTAGCTTGTCAATAAAATCAGAGCCAATCTCTGCCTATAACTTCATTGGAAACCTCTTCAAGATGAACACCCAGACTATCCATTTATTCATTGTTTCACTAATGGGAGAAGGAGGCAGTATGAAAACTCTTCTTTAGGATTAAGGAAGTGGAAATGAAGTGAGAGAAGCAACCTGTAGGTCTCCTCCCTTTCATCCAGTTGGCAGAGAATGGTTGAGGATGCAGTGAATTCCCTCTTGCCTTCTTCTCTTCCTCCCCGACAAACATCTCTAGCAGCAAGAAAAAAAAAAAAAAAAAAGGAAACACTGAGAGGAGTGGGAGAGCAAGGGCTGACCCTAACCTATGGTGTTCCTGTTCCATCCATTTATCCCGTTTATCTAGGTTTTTTTGGCAATTACATAAGGGAAACTTTGGGACATAGAAGGACTGTTGAAGGGGGGTAGGGAGGGAGATACATGGACATCAAAGTTTAACCACTTAGCTACTATCATTGCAGAGAATCATAGCAGATGGTGTCACATTTTACTATTCAGTCTGCTATATTTGGTGCATGAGCCATATTTGGACAATACTTACCTCTGATCCTTCCTCATAATATTAGATTGTTGTGCCTGTGAAAAGAAATGTTAAGAAAGGAAAATTTAGGGCGCCTGGGTGGCTCAGTGGGTTAAGCCGCTGCCTTCGGCTCAGGTCATGATCTCAGGTCCTGGGATCGAGTCCCACACCCACATCGGGCTCTCTGCTCGGCAGGGAGCCTGCTTCCTCCTCTCTCTCTGCCTGCCTCTCTGCCTACTTGTGATCTCTCTCTGTCAAATAAATAAATAAAATCTTAAAAAAAAAAAAAAAGAAAGGAAAATTTAGAACACATAAAGCACAGGTGTTGAAGACCGTACTCAGACACAGCTATATAGAACTCACAAGTCTGTTAGGGAGAACACACACTTGCTCAATGACAAATCTGAACACCACAATAGTGTTTTCAAAGCAACAACTTAACAAGGTAAGCAATAGAGTGCAAAGTGGAGTAACTAAGTAGTCAGATTTAGGTGGATTTTTATCATAAAATGTTCCTTGGAGAACATGAGTTCTGGGAAGGTGACACCCATAACTGTGTCATAATCTGCAGATCACTGGGACTATTTTCTAGTCAATGCTTCAATCTTAGTAATAACATTGATATTTTCAACTCTGGTATGGAATTACTGGCCTATATTAGGTAATATTTATTGTCATGGGGGTTTTAGAGAGCACACTGTCCTTGAAGACAGTTGGCAAGAGAACAAGTAGCTTCCATGTTTCTAGCGGGCCTGGGAAAGGATCAAATTTGCCACCTGAAGTGCCGAGAGAACAAATACTTAGTGTACTTCTTCCTTAATGAAATTTAAGGCTGGTGGAGGAAGGGGATCTCCCTGATTTTCAGTTTATTGATAGAATGTGCAGGAAGATGGAACTGAACAGTTAAAATCAGACTAAGTGTCACAGTGACCCAGCATTTTAGCAGTCCTTAAGTATATGTTGAATTCTCTCAGAACCAACCTGAGGCATTGGTCTCTTAGGACAATGGCTACTAAGTCTGTAGAAGGAAAATAATATTTTGTTGGGATACAAGAGCTCTGTGTCTCAATTCTAGCTTGAAACATTATTTTCAGAGTGACTTTGGACATATTATTTCCCTATTATCTATTAAACACAAAGGAATTCCTTTTCTGTCTATGAAACTTGATCCCATCAGATGATTTTAGAGTACAGTAGTCTTTATCTTTATCACATGGTGGTTTGGAAGAGTGCTGGGAGTTGGATAGAGTGCTTTAGTAGACATATTTAGTAGACATAGATAAATCTGGAAGGAATATGATTGTAGACTATTCACTCAACTGTGTATCATTTAGAAGGACTGCCTGACCCTTTGCCTCTTTGCTCTGCAAGTTTCATTACTGCTGTGGACTGAATTGTATACCCCTACCCCTGAAAATTCTTATACTCTTCAAAAGAAGAGATACCAGAGAGTGCTCTCTCTCCGTATGTGAGGACACAGTAGAAAGTGGTTGTTTGCAAGCCAGGAAGAGTACTCTCATTAGAAATCAACCATGCTGGTATCTTAATCTTGCACTCCCAGTTTCTAGAACTGAGAGAAAAATAAATTCCTATTGTTTAATTTATTTTGTTATGGCAACCTGAGCAGACTAAGAAAATTACTATCTCCTAAACAAGACCTGCCATGGGATCTGTAAGGAAAGGAAATCTAAGGCCACCAATTTGAGTTTATATTCTTGAGAATCCATTAGAATCCAGATCTTCGGGGTTGGTATCAGGGTACTACTGGCCTCATGGAATAGTTTTGAATGTGTTTCCTCTATTCTAGTATTTGTAAAATTTTGATAAAGATTTTCATTTATTATTTTGTTAATTGTGTGGTAGAATTCACCAATGAAACTATATGGTCTTGGGCTTTTCTGTGCTGGGCAATTTTTGATTCCAAAATCAACTTTCATTCTTATTATTGGTCTAAGATTTCTTATTTCTTGGAGTCAAGATTCATTCAACCATGGTAACTTGTGCATTTTTAGGAATTATCTGTTTTTTTTTTTTTCCCCTAAGTTATCCGATTTGTTAGTATATATGGTTTATAGTAATCTATTTTTTGTTTTTATTCTTTTTTTAATTTAATTTAATTTTTTCAGTGTTCCAAGATTCTCCCCAACCAATTTGCCCCAATTCACTTTTTCTTTTTTTTTATTATGTTAGTCACCATACAGTACATCATTAGTTTTTGATGTAGTGTTCCATGATTCATTGTTTGCATAGAACACCAAGTGCTCATTGCAATACATATCCTCCTTAATACCCATCACCAGGCTAACCCATCCCCCCCCTCCCCCTGCCCACGGAAACCCTCAGATTGTTTCCCAGAGTCCATAGTCTCTCATGGTTTGTCTTCCCTTCTAATTCCCACCCTCTTCAGTTTTCCCTCCCTTCCCTGTGGTCCTTCATGCTATTCCTTATGTTCCACATATGAGTGAAACCATATAATTGTCTTTCTCTGGTTGATTTAGCATAATTCCCTCCAGTTCCATTCATGTCTCTGCAAATGGTGGATATTCATCCCTTCTGGTGGCTGAGTAATATTCTTTTGTCTATATGAACCACATCTTTATCCATTCATCTGTTGAAGGGCATCTTGGCTCCTTCTACAGTTTGGCTATTATGGACATTACTGCTATGAACATTGGGGTGCATGTGCCCCTTCTTTTCACTACATCTATATCTTTGGGGTAAATACCCAGTAGTGCAATTGCTGGGTCATAGGGTAGCTCTGTTTTCAACTTTTTGAGAAAACTTCCATACTGTTCTCTGAAGTGGCTGTACCAGCTTGCATCCCAGTGTAAGACAGTTCCCTTTTCTCCACATCCTTGCCAACATTTGTTGTTTCCTGCTTTGTTAATTTTGGCCATTCTAACTGGTGTATCTCATTGTGGTTTTGATTTGAATTTCCCTGGTGGCTAATGATGTTGAACATTTTTTCATGTGTCTGATATCCTTTTAGAGTAGAGAGATGCATTAATGCACTGGATATAGTTTATGCAATGCCGTGATTATGGCCATCTCTGTGGCCCTTACTCCTCTATGCTTTCTTACTCAACTTTTGTCATTCAGATATAATCTCTTGGTCTCCAGTGTTCTTATATTTCAATGTGGTATGCCTTAGTGTGGATCTATTTTCATCAGTTTTGCTGGGTATTCAATTGTCCCTTTTAATCTAGAAATTATTTCTTCAGGGAATTTTTTTCAAATGATTCTTAAAATAATTTCTTCCTCATTTTCTCTGTTCTCTTTTAGGGAAATCCATCATTGCTATGTTGGAACTCCTGATTTGATCTTCTAAATTAAATTTTTTTCTTATTTTCTATCTTTGTTTCTTTGGTCTAGTTTTTGTGAGAAATCCTCAACCTTATTTTCCATTATGGCTATTGAAGTTTTATTTCTGTTGTCTCTTAAAATATCCAAGAACTCCTTTATTCAATGTTTATTTTTATAGTTACTATTCTTGTTTAATGACTATAATACCTTCTTTTATATTTCTGATGATCTTAGTGATTTTGAAAGCTTTCCTCTCCCTGAGATATGTTCCCCCCTAAGTTATTTTTTCTTAGCTTTTTTGTTTTGATCTCTTCCTTTTATGATATTCTTTTAAAAATGATGTCTTAGGGTCCTTGAATGTTTGGTTATATTTGAGTGGGACACAAAAAAGCTGATTAAAAGATTTTTTTATTAAAAGTTTTTGTCATTGTGGGCCCTACTGTTGGTGAACTTCTAATTATTTTTAGATAATTTTATATAAGGTGATCAGATTCTCTCAGAAAATAACCTTCCAATCTTCCACCTGAGGCAAGCCTTGGCTGCAGGTTTCTGGGAACTAAACAGGAGAAGAAGTCTTGTAGTCTCACCATATAGTAGATAGCTAGATCACACACTGAGTTCTAGCTGAGTCACCCAGCCCAAAAACCTTGTTATTTTAATGATCAGAATAAGTTTCTACTCTTTGGTAAGAGGGAAGTATGTAGGGGAATTGCTCCACTGTGAAGAGTCTTCTGTAAGAAGGAAGCATGTAGGGGAATTGCCCTGCTGTGAAGAAATGAGGAGGGGATTTGGAGGCTTACTTGCTCCATAAACCATCTTTCAAACAATTCCCATGTTTTCAGCCCCACTTTCACCCTCACTTATAGAAGTACCCAGTGATGACTGGATTCTGCCAATATCTGAGCCTTTTGGGAGATCACTGGTGCAAATTGTGTTGTTTATTTTCTCACTGTTGTTTTAAGATTCAGGTTTCTTGGTTCTCCCAATCTGTTAATAGTTGCTTTTTTGCTTTCCTTTTCCTAAAATGCTTTTCATAAATGTTTCCTGTTTGTTTTTCTTCATGGGTTTATGCCTCTAAAATAGTTTATTTTGTGTCATTTATACATAAATGTGAATGTCTAATCCACTGCTTTTAACTGGAAACCCTTCTTTATTTTTCATCATGACATTTAATGTGTTTATTTTGTAGCACTTCTATTACATTATATATTTATATACTTGCTTATTATATGTCTCCACCACAGGTATGCTTGCTTCATGAAAACAGGGATATTGTCTATCTTATTCACTGTACATCCTTAGTGCCTAGGACATAATAGACACTCAGTTAAGTATTTGCTGCATAAATTAATCTGAATTATTTTATTAATTAAAAATGATATTTATAGTCATAGCATCTGATACTGTTGTAGGGAAAAAATGAAAATAACTATATAGCAAATTAGTCAAATCAAAATAGGAGAATTAGATACTTGAGGAAAAACAATATGTAAGACAAGACACAATAGCACAAGTATATTTTACTGCAAAACCAATATATTTTCAACTTTATCAAGCTACATTTTATTCATGGGAGGCTGCCTCTGAAACATGTCTATGAACTTAAACTCACTGAATCTTAGAAGTGGGGAAAAACTGCAAATTGTTCAGTTTAATATCTTGTTTTACAGATAAGGAAACTGAGGACAAGAAAGGGGAAGTTATTAGCCAAATATCAGACAGCTAGTTAGTGGCAGAGCTGAGGCCCAGGCCCATCTCTTCAGACCATCTGCCCATTACTCTTTCTAATTTGGGACCTGAAGATATGGTCTGATCAAAACAGCCCAGCTGTGTAAATGTGTACCATCACTGGCCCACTAATTTCACAGGGGTGTTAGAACAGTGAAAGTATAGTGCTAGATTTGAGTGGGATTTGGATGAAAAGAATTAGTGGCATGAGTTTTTTTTAACACTCACATAAACATAAGGTACAGTTATGGAAAGAGAGTTTATTTACACAGTAGCCTTTCAATTAGCCACAGATTCCCTCAGGGGAGAATGATTCTGTATTATATGACATATAGTGCTTGTGTTAAACACCACACAGTTGGCCCATGAGTGGCTGGCTATATAGATAGAAGTCCAAGAAGCTAATACCCTCAGTCCTGCCAGCAAAAACCACTGGGGGAAAACAATGCTAAATGTTAGATATGACCTTGATACAAATGATAAGACATTGCAGGTGAGTTTGTGGCATTTTGCATTTCCTCAAAATCCTTCCATTTGGAATGAAGGGGAGCAAACAATGGGGCAGGCCCTTTCACAGAGAGTCCCTGATTTTGGCTGTACAGTAAAAACTGATCTATTTTGATGTGTCTGCCTGGGGCCTAGAACTTGAAAAACTTCAGCCAGGGAGACAAGTTTTTCTTAAAGTAACTAAATTGCCTTTCACATTTCTATTTTATGTCTGCAGAGGGAACACACAATAAATTTGGGTAAGAATGTAGCAGACAGAAATCAGAGCTGATGAATTCCAAGCTTACATAAACTAAGGTTCCCAATCCCAGGTGCTTTTGTTTTTTCTGTCAGTAGACTTAGTAAAACAAGACAGATGTTCTGAGTCCTCCTAACTCCTCAGGGATTTGGAGACTGGGCATTGCAATTGCTTTGCTAAAATAGAAGAGGATTTAGTGGGCTAGGATGTGATGGGGAGAGAGGGTGAAGAGCGTGGGGAGCACCACATCAAGCTGCTCGTTCATAGGAGATGATTTGTGTTCATTCATAGGAGACGTGAAAATGAAGGAAGCACAGAATCCAGCCCCGTACAGTAACCACAAGCAACTGAGACTCTTACTTTCCTGAAGATACTGCAGAAACCCAAAGTTCACAGCCCTCCTGACTGAATGTTTAATCCCAGAGAAGGATTAGAGCAATGCTTTAGGTTTGCTTTAGCCCCCACGTTTATATAATGTTGTTGACCTTTTAAAATTATGAAACTTGAGCAACTTTAGTGAATCAAACATGGATATCCAGCAATTTGGGTGCCTGCCTGTCTGACTTTTTTCAGGTCCAGTCATGTTTTTTTGTGGCTTAAGGTTATTTCACAAATATATTTCTTTTGGTTGATTCTAATGATTGTATAGTCACCCAGCCTGTTAATATCCAGTAATATGTTAACGCCAGCCTCCAGTTATTGAGCATTTGGAATCTTTCATGGAATGTCTTTTAACCACTCCTATTTTGCACCAAACTCTACTCACATTTCAAGGTTCTGGTTCAATGCTACCCCCTCCATAATAACTTTCTTTTCCCCACCTGAACCCTGCTCCACCCCCATGGAATAAAATCAGTTCTTTTTTGCTCCTGTAGCTTTTTGTCTTTATTTCCATGAAAGAACATGTTACACATACAGTTGTCTTCCCTGTTATATTATAGGCTCTTTGAGGGCAGGGATTGGGTCTTACATAGTTGAATCCCTTAAACTTATGACATAGTGATTTACAGATATACATATACAGCAGACGAATAAACAGCAATATAATGAACTTTTTTGCATAAATTATTTTCATTTATTTTGGCTTATATCCTTGGGTGTATATTTCTGCAAATGGAATTACTTGGGCAAAGAGCAGTTACACACTCTCATAGTGTATTCCAGATATTTCACCAGCAATTTATGTGGTGACCTGTTTCCCAACAGTGGTCTTTATTACATGTATACTACCAAGCTGGGGGACATTGTGTTTTAATTTGTATTATGCTGAGGTCATATATTTTATCCTGTGATTATATACTGAATATGTTCCCTAATGTGCTTGTTGTACATTTTTTGATGACTCATCTAGTGAGCTTTATACATATGAGAAATGTAACCATATGGGAATATCAAATCATGGTGGTCATTGAACTAAAGCAATGATAAGGTTTTGGGTAGCATAAGTGTTGAAAGTTTTAGACATATTCAAAGTATAAGTCCATAAATTTTAATTAAATCACATAACTAATAAAATACAAACGAATGAAACAACCTATCCTATCATTCCTGCACCACTTTTCAAGATATTGACAACCATTAATCTACTTTTTATATACCAATTCCTCTACAGATTTGCCTAGTCTGGACATTTCATATTGTGAAATAAAAAATGGACTTTTAAGCAGAAGCAAAACAACATTTATTAAACACCTACATCTTTGTTAAGCACTTTCTATATTTTTTTCTTATTTAATCTTCAAACAGCCATTAAAGTTAGGTAATATTCCATTTTAAATACGGGAACTGATAGTAGAGAGGTTGAGCAATTAGAGATCATACGGTTAGGATATGATATAACTTGGATGCTTTGAGCCAATCTTTATCCAAGTTCTCTCTGCCTTAAGGTGTTTAGGAAGTTTGGAAAATATCTCTCCAGTACTTTTGCCTCAATGGCCCTCAGTGCCTTCCACAGAGACAAAACACCAATATGACATTTCTCACACTGTGAGGGCTGAAAGAACAGAGTAAAATAGAGTATTTTGTATAACATAGACTCATGGATCTAAATAAATTTGCTCTTTCAACTTCCCTCCATCAGATATTGAGAATGACCAATGATCCGTGTACATTTTAAATCACAGAGCCATGGGAAATTAGAGCTCAAAGCTGAAAAGGGCCTCAGAGGCACCTGGTCTAGCTGCTTTATTTTATTGATGAAGAAACTAGGACCCAGAAAGAGCAAGCTATCTGCTCAAGACCATATAGCTCAAATATGGTGACAGAGGATGACTTTTAATCTATTACTGGAAAAATAAGTGTACCAAAGGTGAAAGTCCCATCCAGAATAACTGCAGAAAACAAATTAAAAGGAAAGCAAGATAGTAATGTGGAAAGGTTCCTGAATTAGGTCAGAAGGTCTGGATTCCAACACTATTTCTGCCACTAATTCACTGTGAGACCTTAGACAAGTCACTTAACCTCTTTGAACTTCTGTTTCTTCATCTGGAAATGGTTGGGTTGAAATATATGATGTTTTGGAAGATTGTGTTTATTAAACACTCCTGAAATTGTATTGAATAACTAAATAAGTGAACCTTTGTATAAATGCTAAATGTTGTGCTATTTTTGAAAGATACCCAGAGAACTGCATAACCAAAAAACTGAAAAGAAGGGTAATCAAAAAAAAAAAAAAGATTTTAAAGAACCATTACTGTAAATTTACATGCCTCTAGGGATAAATGCATTAATGCACTTTTTAAACATAAAAGTTTATTTCTTCAACAAATAAAAGAGTGCCTGATTATTTCCAGTAAGTGGATATACAAGACACATTGGCCAAGTTAATAATATGCCAATTCTGGATGCAATATTGACACATGCAGTAGCATGTGTAGATGGGGTATATAATCATTTCCTTAATAAAGTCTTAATTTTTTATGGTTATTTCCTTTGGGAAGAAAAAGCAATTCAATCTTATTTTAAGGAAAAAAAGATTTTGTCATGTTCTAAAGAATAATAGTCATTTATCCATTCAACTAATATTTATTGAATGCCTACAGTACATGCACATGTCAAGGAACAGATGTATCCTAAAATGGGAAAATTTTTAAAATGATACAATAACATGAAGCTAACATTGAAAACCTGTCTTTTTTATGATTCAAGGTACGTGAGCAGTCAAGAGCTGTTTGTTTAAATCTTCACAGGCTGAAACTTTCACAGTAGAGAGGCAGAGCAGATGATGTGTGTGTAGGGGGGTGAGTGGGAGGGCAAAGAGTGCAGCTCCGTAAGCAGGAGCCGGAGCACACAGCAGAAAATGATCATATTGATGCATTCCTCCTCCCTCTCCCACCTTCCATGATGGAATAATAATAGGGATCCGTTCCATGTGTATTGTATCACCCTTCAGAGTTTACAGAGTGCTTTCACATTCATTATCTTATTTGATCTTCCTGCCAACCCAAAAAGAGAGGCATAGTGGGTATTGTTTTTTCAAGATGAGAAAATAAGGGGCTGGAAGAGGTTATGTGGATTCTCCATGGAAAAACAATACAAATTAGTGCCAGGACTAGAACTCATGTCTTTTGTCACTGAAAACAGTGTTTTTTCCATTACCTGCATTCATCCCAGTATTTTCTCTTCTCATCTCCATATTTAGAGGCCTAAGTTATTCAGTGTTCCCCTGGGCAGGCTGCTGTGCTGAGCAGCAGCAACAGTAGCAGCAGTAGCAACAGCAGCAGAAATCAACTCCAACAGTTAGGATAGAGTAAGAAGAGTGAATTATTACCACAAGTAAAAAATTCTTTTTTCATCTGCTCTGGTCAAAGTGTGTGTGAGAGTGCATGTGTGCATGCATGTGTGGTCTGAGATATGGTTAGAGAGTGGAGCATTGAAAATTATATTTTAGCCAGTCTTCCTAGAATTCACTTCTGTTGATCTAAAATGGTGGTAGTGTGCACATACAATATCTCCACTTGCATTTGGTGAAACGGAGTGAAAAAAATAATGAATACAGAGATAGACATGCTCATGAAGGAATGAAGAAAGTAGAATTCAGTGAGCACCTGACATGTGCTGAGTGCTTTACTTACAATATTTCATTCAATCTTTACTATTGCCCCATGACATAGGTCATATAGTGTTCTTCTTTTACAGATTAGTAAACTAAAGCTTAGATAGGTTATGTCCTAAGTCACAGAACCAGTGATATCCTATGCTAGGATTCAAATAGGTCCATATGTCTCCAGGATTGGATATCTTAACTACTATACCAAATAAAGAACCTGTATTTTCTGCTGATTTGAATCACACATGTCTTTCTTCTTTTTCTTTTCTTCTTCTTCTTTTTGTTTTTTTGATTTTTTTTTTAATTGGAGAGGGGAGGGACTGAGAGAAAGGGAGAGGGAGAATCCTCAAGTAGACTCCCCACTGAGTGTGAAGCCAACACAGGGCTCACTCCCAGGACCCTGAGATCATGACCTAAATCAAAATCAAAAGAGTTGGTTGCCTAACTAATTGAGCCACTCAGTTGTCTCACACATGTTTTTCTTTTTAATCAAAGTTGGGAGAACCCTCCAAGGTCTGCTTGTCCAACGTTTCACTAAATACAGGTTCCCTTCTAGACACCCCTCACTGATGATCATCCAGTGAAACACGGGGACTCTAACTTAATTTAGAGTCTATAGATGGAGATGGAGCTGCAAGGACTTAGGCCTTCTCTTGTCTGGTGCTTCATCCAGGGTAAAATCCAGGTATTTGCGTGAGGCAGTAAGCCACCATTAGAGATACCCTGTGACTGCAATAGAGAGAGATAGAGTCCATGCCCTCAGCCTTAGCACCATCTAACTCCAACCATTTTGTGACCTGGCCCTTTGCTTAGATGGACCTGACCAACAAGTCTTTGTGGAATGAACAAATCTTTGTGGAATTCATATTTGGTTTTGCACAGCTGCATTGCCTTTGCCCCAAACATGGTTAAAGGAATCAGTAAGCTGATGATCAGTCAGGAGCTGCATGAATCCTTTTGTTTTTCACTCACGGGATCCAAATGGTACCTTCAGACTTGGCTTAGGTTTCTGATGGCCATTAAGGGGCATTTTGATTCTGCAACAATCTCTGGTGAAGAAATGATCAAGGTTCTAGAAAACCCTCTACTGTTCAAGCAGAATAGTAAGTATTGATGACTTCCACTGTTTCAGAAATAATGTCACAATTACTAAAGGGAGGGAGTTGTCTGGTTATGTAGTTCATTGGGTATCTTCCAAAGATTACCCCAAAGATAACAGATGTAGTGAAAGAAAGGGCCATATGTACCCCAGTGTTCATAGTAGCAATGGTCACAGTCGCCAAACTTTGGAAAGAGTCAAGATGCCTTTCAACAGAAAGAAAGAAAGAAAGAAAGAAAGAAAGAAAGAAAGGAAGGAAGGAAGGAAGGAAGGAAGGAAGGAAGAAAGAAAGAGAGAGAGAGAAAAAAGAAAGAAGATATGGTTTATATATACAATAGAATATTATGCCTCCATCAGAAAGGATGAATACCCAACTTTTGTATCAACATGGATGGGACTGGAGGAGATTATGCTGAGTGAAGTAAGTCAAGCAGAGAAAGTCAATTATCATATGGTTTTACTTGTGGAGCGTGAGGAATAACATGGGGGACATTAGGAGAAGGAAAGGATAAGTGAATTGGGGAAATTGGAGGTGGGATTGAAGCATGAGAGACTGTAGACTCAGAAACAAACAGGATTTTGGAGGGGAAGAGGGTGGGGTGGTGAACCTGGTGGTGGGTATTAAGAAGGGCACGTTTTGCATGGCACACTGAGTGTGGTCTATAAACAATGAATCCTGAAACACTGAAAAAAATAAAATAAAATATTAAAAAATAAAGTGAGAATATAGATGAGGGGAAGGGCTGGAGACTGTTGTGGATTGATATGTTTTGAGTGGGACTCTTTTACCCATATCATCCAGTTTCCCATTATTTCCTCAACTAAAGCATGTCTAAAGAGCTCTTAACTGGTCAAGAATAATATCCAGCTTGTGTGGATGGAGAATTCATTCATGGTGACTGACTTCATCCTTCTTGGCATGGCAGACAACCTTCAGCTTGGAGTCCTGCTATTTGGAGTCTTCCTTATCATTTATATTGTCACTGTGTTGGGGAATCTAGGCCTGGTAATCCTGAGCAGAATCAGTCCCTGCCTCCATACTTCCATGCACTTTTTTTCCCTCTAACCTATCCCTTCTTTTTTTTTATATATATAGATTTTATTTATTTATTTGACAGAGATCACAAGGAGGCAGAGAGGCAGGCAGAGAGAGGGGGGGAAACAGGCTCCCTGCTGAGCAGAAAGCCTGATTGGGGGCTCGATCCCAAGACTCTGGAATAGTAACCCAAGCCAAAGTCAGAGGCTTTAAACCACTGAGCCACCCAGGCACCCCCTTTCCCTTCTTGATGTCTGTTTCTCTTCCATTACAATCCCAAAGACTTTAGCAAATTTGTTATCTAAATTGTAGGCCGTTTATTTCCTTGGATGCATAGCTCAAAAGGGCTTGTTCATAATCTTTGCCTCTGCTGAATGCAACCTTTTGGCTTCCATGGCTTATGACCACTATACTGCCACCTGTCACCCACTGCTCTCCCCTATCACCATGTCTAGAGTGTGTTGTCTCCTCATGATAGCAGGATGCTACTTTGGGGGATTAGTTAACATGGTTTCTGTGACAACTTCCATCACACAACTATCATTCTGTCAACCACGTGTCCTTCCCCACTTCTTCTGTGACATTCCTCCACTATTGGTACTGGCTTGCTCAGACCCCTGGGTCACCCAGATACTGGTTATTGGCTGTGGGGGATTCATCCTGGTCACCTCCATTGTGGTGATCCTTGTCGCCTACGTGTCTGTCCTCATGATGATCCTGGGAATTCCTTCAGCTTCTGGCAAAGAAAAAGCTTTCTCTATATGTGATTCCCACATGACTGCTGTTGACCTATATTATGGAACAGCTATGTGTATTTAACTTGCAGCCCTCTCAACATGGATCCCAGGCAGGAAATCAAATGGTTTCAGTGTTTTATACAATGTTAATCCCCACGTTAAATACTCTCAAGTTTGAGAAACTAGGAAGTGAAAGTTCCTTTATGGAAAATATTGAAGCAGAGTCCCTAATCTTCCATTTCGTGTCTCAAGAATGTAACATGTTCTATGAAGACTTGCTTACAGTTCTATTCACGGTGTTTTCCTTGCCTGCAAATGAAGCCTTGTTAAGAACAATTTAATTGCTCTGGCTAAGAGCTTAGAAGTAGTTGTTTAGATAAACAGCAACACAGTAAGAAGTTATATGGCCAAAACAATGTGTATTTTCTGAAGCAACTGTCTGATAAATGTTTTAAAAGAGGGAAATATGTATGTGGATATGAATATGTCAATTTGAGTTGTGAACTGGTGTAACCCCAGTCATAAGTTTAAATAATTCCATGATAACAAGGTTAGAAAATAGTGTAATTTGACTATAAATTATAGAAGAAAACATAAATGGCAACTGAGATGCAAATACATTTGCTTTACTGTTCATGTATTTATATGGAGGATTTACTTGGTATCCCTTAGGTTGAATTAAGTTCAGTCCCTATCTTTCATCCTCATGAAAGGATGACTTTCAGAAGACTCCTGAATGTGTGTTTTCCAAATGCTGCACCATCACTACCGCTGTGAGGCTATAAAATGTGAGACTATATATTAATTCACATATGTAATTATTGAGATTTATAAGGGTAAATCTTAAAAGATAGTAATGCTAAGCCAAACAACAGATTAAGTTTGCTAATCAGAGTAGGATTTGAAAGATTCCTTGTAAGGGACAATGGACCATTGATTAGTGGAAACTCTAGGCCTAAATTATACCAATGATGTGTGTGTGTGTGTGTGTGTGTGTGTGTGTGTGTGTAAATACTAAATGGACTATTGTATGCAAATTATAAACTAGCTAAGCCTATTGGTATTCCTGAATATATGACCAACAGACAACACAAGTGTGAGTTGTGAGTTAATTTATTAGTCCATGGCTAGTCCTCAGAATTTGAAAAGGTGCATGAAATTTGTGGATATTACTATCTTGTGTAAATATATTGAACAATAAGCTATCTATAAAAGCATATCATCCTATACCTGAAGACTATAAAAACTTATTATCTTACTTTTATAGTTGAGGAAGCCAAGGCTTAGAGAAGAGAAACTGAGCAAGATCAAACAACTAGTTAGGGAAAAACTAATCAAATTGGCTTTGGCTGCAAGGAAAAACAGAAAGAAGTATTTATTTATACCTAGGTCAGACACAATATTTGAGCCCTAAGGTAGCTTTGTTTCTGCCTCTATTCCCCCAAACGTTCTAGCCTTAATAGCCATCTTCCAAAGATTGCTAAGCCCCAGTTGTGAGGCAGTGTGGTTTACTACCAAATAAAACTAATCCTCTTAGAGCCCAGATCCTTATATCCAACTGCCAGATGGAACCTCCCGTTGAAAAGTTCCTCAAGCGCTTCAAACTTAATGTTTAAAAACTGAACTCTTCTAATCCTGCTCTTTCTTTCCCCTTGTTTCCTATGTAAGTGAACAACACAACCCGGTTTCTTTTTTTTTTTTTTTCCCGGTTTCTTAAACCCAAAGCCTAAAGTTAGTCTTTGACACTTTCTCCCCCTTCAACTCCCTACATTCAATCAGTTACCAAATCCTGCCAATTCTTCCTCCCAAAGTACTCTTGAAGTAGTTTATTCTTCAAGGACACTGTCCTAGATCATGATGTACTCCTTTCTTGCCTAGATTAGCAAAATAATCTTTTATCCTTTCTCTCTGAATCCACCCTGGATCCTATTAAATCTACTTTTTACATAACAACTACAGTAGTTTAAATGTAAATCCAACCAGATCAGCCTTCTACTCTCCACACTGATAAGATAAATTCCAAACTGTTATATTTTGCATGCAAAGCTCTCCATATCTTGTCTGTCCAAGTCCTATCCATTTTTTGAAGTCCAAGCTTAAATCCTATCTTTTCTGTGAACCTTTTCCTGATGTTTCAGATGGAAGTAGGGATTCATACTCTGGTTTCCCGTTGCACTTTGCACCTCCATTGTAACATTATGACACTTGGCCTTATGATAAAATCCTCTGAATTTTTTAGAATTTCTGTTTTGCTTACATACACTGAAAACTTTCAGAAGGATAGAGCCATATTTGGTTAATTCTTCATCTCCCAACCAAGGTTTAGCATAGAGTCTGGTACCTAGTAAAGGTTCAAAAAGCATTAGTAGAGCTGAAATTCATTCACAACTAACCTTTTTACTTATCCAGGTAATTTTTTCCACCAAGTATTGTTATATCCTATTGTGTAATGGAAGACAGGTAGAAAATCTTACCTCCTGGAGCATGGGCTTCTAGCTGAATCTCTTGTTTTTTGGAGGTTTTTGCTTGACATTCAATCCATAATAGAGAACCTGAATCTCTTCTTTATTGTCTGTTCAACTCTATACACCCAGGTGCTTGCCCTCCAAACGCTTGTCCTCCCTGGATTTCTGTCCTTCTGTCTCTTCTCAAGCACGTGGCAGATGCTTCCTGGAAGAAAAACCATCCTATTTGTAGGATTCAAGGTTAAAGTTTCAGAATCAGAAATCAGAGGTAGAAGGACTCACAAAGATCATTGAGAATAAGGGGTTTTAATTTTTTTAAACATTGAAATTATTTAAGTGAATTAAATGCAGAACAAAAATATATAAAACATCAAAGTAGGACAGGCTTAGCTGAAATCAGTGTGAGTTCCTTATAACTCTAACTTCATTGCCAAGCACTCACCTCTACCTCTGTGAAGCACCTCTCTAGAACCTCAACAATAGTCTGGAAACACTAGGTTAATCAAAACTGCTCTTTTCACATATGAGGAAACAGTGTCCCCAAGGGAGAGCAACATTCTGAAAATCACTCAGTTTGTCAGTGGCAGAGGCAGATTTAGAATTCAGGTCTTCTGATTCATACCCCAGATTATCATCTCTCACCATATTTTCTTAGGCCCCTCTCAGGATTTGAGACACAACACAGCTGAGAGGGTGGGATGAAATGGGCCTCATTAGACTCGACTGAACCGCACACATTGACTCAAGATCTATCTCCTTGGCAAGCAGCTATGTCTCCTACCCTCTGAACAGCTCCAGCAAGAGTAGAGAGAGCTACAACTCATCATCTTTCAAGATTTCTATGTGACAGGTGGTGGACCCCAGGGGACACTAAAATACTTTAGTAATAGACAGTCCTTGCAGTTAGAACTGGCCAAATAATTTGTAGGTCCCTGGCAAAAATGTAAATGTGAAGTCCTGTATTCAAAAAGCAAAAAGGAGTGCCATTTAAGGTACTCAAATATAAAGTTTTCCCCTTTCTATTGCAGTCTCTCTCTCAATCTGTTATGATGCTTTCAATTTGCTATGCAATATCACACCCTCTCAGGCACAGGATACTTGCAGGGCAAGTGCAGCCCTACATAGGTGCCTGGTGATTCTATCCTGTGACTCAATGCACACGTGCATGGTCCCCTGGCCTGTTTCCTCCTCCCACAAACTGCTGGACAGATATATTGTACCTTGGTCAAGAGTGAATAAATCAAGCTAGGCATATCCTCTCCCCATGGGCCAGCTGCTCCCACCCATGGTGGGCAAATGGCCACCATGGGTAGGGCAAGCTCTGTACCAGGATGTGCTAGGTACCTGGGTCAGGGTGGACAATGGATCAGTTCTACTGAGTCCTATGTCAAATGCACCATGGCAATACTACCCTGGAGTCAGGATGACTATTATGGCAGACAGCTTTGAAATGTTGTAGTGTATGCTGTCTAACCCCAGTACTCCCAAGGCTCTTGCTCAGTCTACTGAGAGTGAAGGTTTGTAGCAACCACTGGGCATATTATTAAATTATTAAAAATTTAATACAGTGACATTAACCCCCAAGAACAAGATCATTCTGAGCACTGTCCTGTACCATCACACTGAACACATGTCCATGAGTACAAGCTCTGAATCAGACTGCCATACTCTGAGACCCACCTCTCTCACTTCTGAACTCTTTGACCATAGACAAGTTACTTAAGTTTTCTGTATCTCAGTTTCTTCACCTATACAATGGGGATAAGATTATCTAACTCCCAAGGTTGTTGTGAGGTTTATATGAGGTAATGGCTTGTGCATTGGTCAGCTCCAGCAATGGTTTTCAGATATAGTATATATCCAGTAAGTTTTTATTTTTAAAGATTTTATTTATTTATTTGACAGAGAGAGAGCACAAGTAGGCAGAGAGGCAGGCAAAGGGAGAGGGAGAAGCGGCTTTCCGCTAAGTAGGGAGCCCAACATGGGGCTCGATCCCAAGACCCTGGGATCACGACCTGAGATGAAGGCAGAGGCTTTAACCCACTGAGCCACCCAGGCGCCCCAGTATGTTTCTTTTTTATTATCATTTTTTGCTCCTGGGATCCCACATTTTTCAGATATCCAATATAGGCATTGGGCTTTGTTTTCCCTGGATCTTCTGCAGGGCTGTGTTCTAAATGGTATTTACCCAGGTTGCACAGCATGTAATCAGATTTGAGTCTCCAGTGACCTTTCCAGCTTAAGGGAACTCCACTAGATTTGCACAAACTGAGAGAGCCCAGTCAGTTGTCACTGGCAGAATTTACAGTTTTTACTTCCACAGACTCAGGACCCATTGAAATCAGTGTTAGGTCTTAACACACAGTCTCAGAACTATCAAATTCAGCATTGGGGACCTCACATCTAGTTCTGCTGCTTCTCCCACAAGCTTTCAAGAAGGGGATATCCTCGTTGTCTTATAAATAGTCATTCCTGGTTATTGGGTTAATGAGAAAGACTATCCAGGGTAATTTCTGGTGTCCCCATCTCAATCCTGCTGCCCTAAGGCCATCTGTTGGGGTCATGGATGTTCAATGGGGACTTGGAGTCAAAACAAGATTTAAAGCCAGTGGAACCTAGGCCAGTCCTTCTAAAGGGAGCAAGACTTCTCCCAGTGGGGGGATGAGGGATCGTAAGTGCAGGAGAACCTATAAGTTAAGGAAGTGACTCTGTCTTCTCAGGTGTTATAAGAAGATAATCATTGACCTCTTTCCGCATCTGCCACTCAAAGTTGCTAGAGAAGCTGAGCCTTGCTATCCAGGGAGCTCTCAGCACATCTTCACACCCGCCATCCTCAGCCTACACTCAAGATGGGCTGCAGTCAGTTTCACTTGGTGAGTGGGCTTCTCCAGCTATTCTTGCAGAGACCTGGTCAGGGGCAGTCCTGGAAGCTGGAACTAGCTGGGACCCATCTCACATTACATGAGTAGAGTTCAGAGACTCAGAGCATTAAGCAATGACAGCAGAAGAGGCTGAATCTATTTTGTACAATACCCAGAACAGGGCTAGGCTGGGATTAATGGAGAATAGAAATAAGCAAGTCCATCAATAAATATTTTATGAGTTCACATCTGTGTATAAACTGATTCTAGGCAGTATAGAAGCATAGAGAAGAGAATGGGGAGAGAGGCGAGACATGCCAAGGGAAATAAAAGCCCTTCTCTTGGGGAGCATAAAATATAGGCCTCAGAGAAGAAAATATTTAAGCACTTACGGAAAAAAGTCAAATAGAAATGGGTTTTACTCTATAATATTTTCCTGAAAAATGATATGTAAAATGAATTTCAAACTCAGTAAAGTCCCACTGACTTGTGTTTTAGCATTAGAGATAAGTTCCTACTTAAAAAAATGTAACCTCAATTCAAACCAACAATAAAGGTGTTGATTTGTCTTCATTAAGAATTGCCGCCTTTTCCACATATGCTGGTTGACCCTGATAACTAATTCAATTATCTAAAATTACTTTTTTCCTAATTATAAGAGAATTAAATGCTAAATATTGAGAAATTAGAAAATATGAAGAAGCTAGAGAAATACATATCAGCACCTAGAGATAACTACTAACACTTTGGTGTACATACTTTTGGTCTTTTGCTTTTTAATACATGCGTTTGTGTCTATGCACATGTGTGTATAATTGTATTTGTAGTAAAATAATAACATAATACTATTTTCTACCATGTTCTTTTCACTTAAAACTATGTTATAAAAAATATGCATGTCAAAAAGCATTCTTCCTCAAGTCTACTGGTTCCATAAATATACTCTAGTGTATGGATGAACTCTTATGATTGTTTTTTTAAAGTTTTTATTTAAATTCCAGTTAGTTAACTTACAGTGTAATATTCTTTTCAGGTATATAATATAAGGATCCAACACTTCCATACATCCCCTAGTGCTCATCATTAGGTACCCTCCTTAATTCCCATTACCTATTTCACCCATCCCTCATTATCTATTCATCAGTCAATGGACACTTTCCATAATTTGGCTATTGTAGATACTGCTGCTATAAGCACTGGGGTGCATATATCCCCTTGAACTGTTACTTTCGTATTCTTTGGGTAAATACCTAGAAGGATCATGGAGGGTAGTTCTACTTTTAAGTTTTTGAGGAACCTCCATCCTCTTTACCACAGTGGCTGCAACAGTTTGTATTTCCATCAACAGTGCAAGAGGGTTCTCTCTTTCTCTGAATCCTTGCCAACACCTGTTATTTCTTGTGTGTGGGTTTTTTTTTTTTTTTGCCATTCTGACAGGTGTGAGGTGATATCTCATCATAGTTTTGATTTCCATTTCTCTGAGGATAAGTAATATTGAACACCTTCTCACATGTCTCTTTGCCATCTGGATGTCTTCTTTGGAAAAATGTCTGTTCATGTCTTCTTCCCATTTTTTAATTGAATTATTCCTTTTTTGTATGTTGTTTTATAAATTCTTTATATATTTTGGATACTAACCCTTTATTAATATGTCATTTGTTAATATCTTCTCCCATTTGGAAGGTAGCCTTTTAGTTTTGTTGATTGTTTCCTTCACTGTGCAGAAGCTTTTTGCTTTGATGTAATCCTAATAGTTTATTTTTGCTTTTATTTCCCTTCCCTCAGGAGACATATCTAGAAAGAAGTTTCTGTGCCTGATGTCAAAGAGGTTATTGTCTGTGTTCCCTTCTAGGATTTTTCAGTTTCAGTAAGAACTTTGAAAGGACTGATAGAAAGAGCATATAGCTAACAATAGCTTCTATCAATGTGCTTAAAGAAAGAAATAAAATACATAATTTGGAATCTGACTGGATTTTGTTAAATGCATAAATAGGAGGCCAGACTAAATGAAGTTACCAGGAAAAATTAACTCCTATGATCGAATCTCATGTGAACACAAAGGCCTTAAATTAAACTTCCATTTGAACGGGTAGAGAAAAGAAAGGGCTGATGTTCTGAAAGAATTTACCAGACATTTTCCCTCAGATTTTGGAGTTTAATGTGCATAATATCTTGGTGTAGAGGAATAAAACTATCCTGTGCCAACTCAGTGAGTGTCCATCCCACAGATAGAGGTGGGAAAGCAGAAAAGAGTCCTAGTTCTGTAACCTAGGCTGAGAGCAATCAAGAGGGAGGCCAGAGTAAGAAAGACTTGTGCTTGCCCTGGAGCCAAGAACTTTCTGAGGATGATGAGGATGATGAATATTTATGGATGTAGTGCAGGGAATTAAAGGCTTTCAAGTCACAGAGAAGGAGGAAAGCATACCAGCTCCACCAAAGGAGGAATATCACAAAAGTGGTCCGTAGTGGAAGTTGCAGAACAGAAGGTAGAATGTACAGACTGGTAAAGACACTGGAGTTGATGGTCCCCCTTGTGCTTGGAGAACAGGTTGGACAAGACCCTGGCCATGTGCACAGTGAATGGAGAAATCTAAGCAGGACATAGAGATAAATGGGGACGACCCCAATGAAGATGACTAGCCAGTTTCCCTACTACAGCAATAGTACAGAAGAGTATGAGTACTCCAAAGAAAAGGGCTAAAAATAAAGGTAAACCTGAGGGGTGTCAGTTATTCTTAGAAGGAACTTTACCAGAACACTGGAATTTCTTTCCATAACTCCCAAAAGTCATCTGGGACAGACTTCCTAAGGTACAAACTCAGGGATCTGATACATATTTTGGTTCAGCCCTCTAGTTTCAACTCCTAATAATAATCTGGGTTGTCATAAAATCAGGATAGACAATTTACAGTTATCCCAAGGAGTAAGACCAATTCACATCATTTAAAATTCATTTCAAGCAATGTTTAATTAACGTAATATTTAATTCTACTTTAATTACTTTTATGAACCCACATATTGCTTTAGGGAATTAGTAAAATTAAAGAAAAAAAATAATGTGTCATAACATGGAACATGCTGGGAATCATTAGTCTAAACCATTTGGATAAAAGGCTATTTCCATTCTATTTGTTAATTGCTAGCATTGAAAACCCTACATCTACCTACCTTCCCTTCCACCTACCTCCAATAGGTATTCTCTTGAGTGTTGAGAGTTCTTTGGTTTGTCCAACAATATATATTTATTTTTAACTTGATCTTCTGATCAATCCAAAAACAAAATTGCCTCAGCTTCCTCCTACATAACCCAGAGGTAATCACAGTTTCTTTCTGGATTGTTGTGGGAGCTCAATAATATAATGTTACATAAAAAGATATTTCATGAAAAAAAAATGCCGCTACTAGTAAAACTTACACTTAATGCCAGGCAGTAGGTCTTTATTTATCCAATGGAGTAAATAAGAAACAATAGCAATGACCACTAACAGGATAAAACTTTGGGAAACTTTGCAACTCAGTTTTATTAAAAAGATCCAGTGGGTAGAGCAATTAAAATACTTCTTAACTGGAGGATATGACCTCCACTTCCTTACTCACAAGACACAAATACCACGTGTAATATCTTTCAACATTAAGCCTGTGATGTTCTAGTCTCAGGCTCCAGGAATACAAGCAAGGCGTTTTCCAAACCATACAGCTCATGTGAGTGGGAAATCCCAAGCAGGGAGAAGCAAGGTCTTGGATAAGATGTTGCTACTCCTCTGTACCTGATTGGAGGTGATAGTAGCAAGGCAGTAGCCAAAGGGAGAGCATAGCTTCAAACCAGGAAAAAGAATGAATCATTCTTTCTTCAAAGGTCATATATGATTTCCCATGTCCAGTGGCTAAATGGGGATTTTGTTTTTTTGCTTCAATAGAGAAAGGATAATTTCACTAGTCATTTTCTTATCTTTTTTCTCTGACGTCACTTTTCCCTCATTTCTGTCTTCTGTTTCTCATATAGAAATAATATAGTGGAGAGAGCAGGGGTTTTGAATCTAGACAGACTTAATATTTAATGCAACATGGGGGCTTAAGTGGGTAGGAGAAGAATAAATGAAACAAGATGGGATTGGGAGGGAGACAAACCATAAGTGACTCTTAATCTCACAAAACAAACTGAGGGTTGCTAGGGGGTGGGGGGCTGGAGACGGGGGTGGGGTTATGGACATTGGGGAGGGTATGTGCTTTGGTGAGTGCTGTGAAGTGTGTAAACCTGGCAATTCACAGACCTGTACCCCTGAGGATAAAAATATATTATATATTTATAAAAAATTAAAAATTAAAAAAATACCTGGGAAAAAGAAAAAAATTATTTTTAAATACCACATGCATGTGATAAAGAATTTTTTTTTATCTGACAGACAGAGATCACAAGTAGGCAGAGAGGCAGGCAGAGAGAGAAGGGAAGAAGCAGGCTCCCTGCCGAGCAGAGAGCCCGACAGGGGGCTCGATCCCAGAACCCTGAGATCATGACCGGAGCCGAAGGCAGAGGCCCTAACCCACTGAGCCACCCAGGTGCCCCGTGATAAAGAATTTTTTTTTTTTTTTTTTTTTTTAATTTTTTATTTTTATAAACATATATTTTTATCCCCAGGGGTACAGGTCTGTGAATAACCAGGTTTACACACTTCACAGCACTCAACAAATCACATACCCTCCCCAATGTCCATAATCCCACCCCCTTCTCCCAAACCCCCTCCCCCCGGCAACCCTCAGTTTGTTTTGTGAGATTAAGAGTCACTTATGGTTTGTCTTCCTCCCAATCCCATCTTGTTTCATTTATTCTTCTTCTACCCACTTAAGCCTCCATGTTGCATCACCACTTCCTCATATCAGGGAGATCATATGATAGTTGTCTTTCTCTGCTTGACTTATTTCGCTAAGCATGATACGCTCTAGTTCCATCCATGTTGTTGCAAATGGCAAGATTTCATTTCTTTTGATGGCTGCATAGTATTCCATTGTGTATATATACCACATCTTCTTGATCCATTCATCTGTTGATGGACATCTAGGTTCTTTCCATAGTTTGGCTATTGTGGACATTGCTGCTATAAACATTCGGGTGCATGTGTCCCTTTGGATCACTACATTTGTATCTTTAGAGTAAATACCCAATAGTGCAATTGCTGGGTCATAGGGCAGTTCTATTTTCAACATTTTGAGGAACCTCCATGCTGTTTTCCAGAGTGGCTGCACCAGCTTGCATTCCCACCAACAGTGTAGGAGGGTTCCCCTTTCTCCGCATCCTCGCCAGCATCTGTCATTTCCTGACTTGTTGATTTTAGCCATTCTGACTGGTGTGAGGTGATATCTCATTGTGGTTTTGATTTGTATTTCCCTGATGCCGAGTGATATGGAGCACTTTTTCATGTGTCTGTTCGCCATCTGGATATCTTCTTTGCAGAAATGTCTGTTCATGTCTTCTGCCCATTTCTTGATTGGATTATTTGTTCTTTGGGTGTTGAGTTTGCTAAGTTCTTTATAGATTCTGGACACTAGTCCTTTATCTGATATGTCATTTGCAAATATCTTCTCCCATTCTGTCAGTTGTCTTTTGATTTTGTTAACTGTTTCCTTTGCTGTGCAAAAGCTTTTGATCTTGATGAAATCCCAGTAGTTCATTTTTTCCCTTGCTTCCCTTGCCTTTTGCGTTGTTCCTAGGAAGATGTTGCTGCGGCAGAGGTCGAAGAGGTTGCTGCCCGTGTTCTCCTCAAGGATTTTGATGGATTCCTTTCGTACATTGAGGTCCTTCATCCATTTTGAGTCTATTTTTGTGTGTGGTGTAAGGAAATGGTCCAATTTCATTTTTCTGCATGTGGCTGTCCAATTTTCCCAGCACCATTTATTGAAAAGGCTGTCTTTTTTCCATTGGACATTCTTTCCTGCTTTGTCGAAGATTAGTTGACCATAGATTTGAGGGTCTATTTCTGGGCTCTCTATTCTGTTCCATTGATCTATGTGTCTGTTTTTGTGCCAGTACCATGCTGTCTTGATGATGACAGCTTTGTAATAGAGCTTGAAGTCCGGAATTGTGATGCCACCAACGTTGGCTTTCTTTTTCAATATCCCTTTGGCTATTCGAGGTCTTTTCTGGTTCCATATAAATTTTAGAATTATTTGTTCCATTTCTTTGAAAAAGATGGATGGTACTTTGATAGGAATTGCATTAAATGTGTAGATTGCTTTAGGTAGCATAGACATTTTCACAATATTTATTCTTCCAATCCAGGAGCATGGAACATTTTTCCATTTCTTTGTGTCTTCCTCAATTTCTTTCATGAGTACTTTATAGTTTTCTGAGTATAGGTTCTGTGTCTCTTTGGTTAGGTTTATTCCTAGGTATCTTATGGTTTTGGATGCAATTGTAAATGGGATTGACTCCTTAATATCTCTTTCTTCTGTCTTGCTGTTGGTGTAGAGAAATGCAACTGATTTCTGTGCATTGATTTTATATCCTGACACTTTACTGAATTCCTGTATAAGTTTTAGCAGTTTTGGAGTGGAGTCTTTTGGGTTTTCCACATATAGTATCATATCATCTGCGAAGAGTGATAATTTGACTTCTTCTTTGCCGATTTGGATGCCTTTAATTTCCTTTTGTTGTCTGATTGCTGAGGCTAGGACCTCTAGTACGATGTTGAATAGCAGTGGTGATAATGGACATCCCTGCCGTGTTCCTGACCTTAGCAGAAAAGCTTTCAGTTTTTCTCCATTGAGAATGATATTTGCGGTGGGTTTTTCATAGATGGCTTTGATGATATTGAGGTATGTGCCTTCTATCCCTACACTTTGAAGAGTTTTGATCAGGAAGGGATGTTGTACTTTGTCAAATGCTTTTTCAGCATCTATTGAGAGTATCATATGGTTCTTGTTCTTTCTTTTATTGATGTGTTGTATCACATTGACTGATTTGCGGATGTTGAACCAACCTTGCAGCCCTGGAATAAATCCCACTTGGTCGTGGTGAATAATCTTTTTAATGTACTGTTGAATCCTATTGGCTAGTATTTTGTTGAGTATTTTCGCATCTGTGTTCATCAAGGATATCGGTCTATAGCTCTCTTTTTTGGTGGGATCCTTGTCTGGTTTTGGGATCAAGGTGATGCTGGCCTCATAAAATGAGTTTGGAAGTTTTCCTTCCATTTCTATTTTTTGGAACAGTTTCAGGAGAATAGGAATTAGTTCTTCTTTAAATGTTTGGTAGAATTCCCCCGGGAAGCCGTCTGGCCCTGGGCTTTTGTTTGTTTGGAGATTTTTAATGACTGTTTCAATCTCCTTACTGGTTATGGGTCTGTTCAGGCTTTCTATTTCTTCCTGGTTCAGTTGTGGTAGTTTATATGTTTCTAGGAATGCATCCATTTCTTCCAGATTGTCAAATTTATTGCCGTAGAGTTGCTCATAGTATGTTCTTATAATAGTTTGTATTTCTTTGGTGTTAGTTGTGATCTCTCCTCTTTCATTCATGATTTTATTTATTTGGGTCCTTTCTCTTTTCTTTTTGATAAGTCGGGCCAGGGGTTTATCAATTTTATTAATTCTTTCAAAGAACCAGCTCCTAGTTTCGTTGATTTGTTCTATTGTTTTTTTGGTTTCTATTTCATTGATTTCTGCTCTGATCTTTATGATTTCTCTTCTCCTGCTGGGCTTAGGGTTTCTTTCTTGTTCTTTCTCCAGCTCCTTTAGGTGTAGGGTTAGGTTGTGTACCTGAGACCTTTCTTGTTTCTTGAGAAAGGCTTGTACCGCTATATATTTTCCTCTCAGGACTGCCTTTGTTGTGTCCCACAGATTTTGAACCGTTGTGTTTTCATTATCATTTGTTTCCATGATTTTTTTCAATTCTTCTTTAATTTCCCGGTTGACCCATTCATTCTTTAGAAGGATACTGTTTAGTCTCCATGTATTTGGGTTCTTTCCAAACTTCCTTTTGTGGTTGAGTTCTAGCTTTAGAGCATTGTGGTCTGAAAATATGCAGGGAATGATCCCAATCTTTTGATACCGGTTGAGTCCTGATTTAGGACCGAGGATGTGATCTATTCTGGAAAATGTTCCATGTGCACTAGAGAAGAATGTGTATTCTGTTGCTTTGGGATGAAAAGTTCTGAATATATCTGTGATGTCCATCTGGTCCAGTGTGTCATTTAAGGCCTTTATTTCCTTGCTGAGCTTTTGCTTGGATGACCTGTCCATTTCAGTGAGGGGAGTGTTAAAGTCCCCTACTATTATTGTATTATTGTTGATGTGTTTCTTTGATTTTGTTATTAATTGGTTTATATAGTTGGCTGCTCCCACGTTGGGGGAATAGATATTTAAAATTGTTAGATCTTCTTGTTGGACAGACCCTTTGAGTATGATATAATGTCCTTCCTCATCTCTTATTATAGTCTTTGGCTTAAAATCTAATTGATCTGATATAAGGATTGCCACTCCTGCTTTCTTCTGATGTCCATTAGCATGGTAAATTCTTTTCCACCCCCTCACTTTAAATCTGGAGGTGTCTTCGGGCTTAAAATGTGTTTCTTGGAGGCAACATATAGATGGGTTTTGTTTTTTTATCCATTCTGATACCCTGTGTCTTTTGACAGGGGCATTTAGCCCATTCACATTCAGGGTAACTATTGAGAGATATGAATTTAGTGCCATTGTATTGCCTGTAAGGTGACTGTTACTGTATATGGTCTCTGTTCCTTTCTGATCTACCACTTGTAGGCTCTCTCTTTGCTTAGAGGACCCCTTTCAATATTTCCTGTAGAGCTGGTTTGGTATTTGCAAATTCTTTCAGTTGTTGTTTGTCCTGGAAGCTTTTAATCTCTCCTTCTATTTTCAATGATAGCCTAGCTGGATATAGTATTCTTGGCTGCATGTTTTTCTCGTTTAGTGCTCTGAAAATATCCTGCCAGCTCTTTCTGGCCTGCCAGGTCTCTGTGGATAAGTCAGCTGCCAATCTAATATTTTTACCATTGTATGTTACACACTTCTTTTCCCGGGCTGCTTTCAGGATTTTCTCTTTGTCATTGAGACTTGTAAATTTTACTATTAGGTGACGGGGTGTGGGCCTATTCTTATTGATTTTGAGGGGCATTCTCTGAACCTCCTGAATTTTGATGCTCGTTCCCTTTGCCATATTGGGGAAATTCTCCCCAATAATTCTCTCCAGTATACCTTCTGCTCCCCTCTCACTTTCTTCTTCTTCTGGAATCCCAATTATTCTAATGTTGTTTCGTCTTATGGTGTCACTTATCTCTCGAATTCTCCCCTCGTGGTCCAGTAGCTGTTTGTCCCTCTTTTGCTCAGCTTCTTTATTCTCTGTCATTTGGTCTTCTATATCACTAATTCTTTCTTCTGCCTCATTTATCCTAGCAGTTAGAGCCTCCATTTTTGATTGCACCTCATTAATAGCTTTTTTGATTTCACCTTGGTTAGATTTTAGTTCTTTTATTTCTCCAGAAAGGGCTTTTATATCTCTCGAGAGGGTTTCTCTAATATCTTCCATGCCTTTTTCGAGCCCGGCTAGAACCTTGAGAATTGTCATTCTGAACTCTAGATCTGACATATTACCGATGTCTGTATTGATTAGGTCCCTAGCCTTCGGTACTGCCTCTTGTTCTTTTTTTTGTGTTGAATTTTTATGTCTTGTCATTTTGTCCAGATAAGAGTAAATGAAGGGGCAAGTAAAATACTAAAAGGGTGGCAACAACCCCAGGAAAATATGCTTTAACCAAATTAGAAGAGATCCAAAATCGTGATTGGGGAGAAAGGGGATAAAAAGAGGTTCAAAAAGGAAGAAAGAAAAAAAAAAACAAAAAGAAAAGAAAAAGAAAAGAAAAGAATTTTTAAAAAAAGAAAACACCTAAGAAAAATGTAAAAAAATATATACATATATTAGATAAACTAGTAAAAAATCGTTAAAAAAGAAAAAGGTAACAGTTAAAAAAAAAATTTTACCCGAAGGCGAGAAAAAAAAAAAAAAAAAAAAGAAAAAATTAAATTAACTGCAAGACTAAAAAAAATCACAGGAAAAAAGCCATGAGTTCCGTGCTTGGCTTTCTCCTCCTCTGGAATTCTGCTGCTCTCCTTGGTATTGAAACCGCACTCCTTGGTAGGTGAACTTGGTCTCGGCTGGATTTCTTGTTGATCTTCTGGGGGAGGGGCCTTTTGTAGTGATTCTCAAGTGTCTTTGCCCCAGGCGGAATTACACCGCCCTTACCCGGGGCCGGGGTGAGTAATCCGCTCGGGTTTGCTTTCAGGAGCTTTTGTTCCCTGAGCGCTTTCCGTAGAGTTCCAGAGGACGGGAATACAAATGGCGGCCTCCTGGTCTCCGGCCCGGAGGAGCCGAGAGCCCAGTGCCGCACTCCTCAGTGCGCCCTCAGAGAACAGCGCCCAGTTACTCCCGTCTGCCTGACCTCCGGCCGCGCTCCGAGCTCACCGAGCCTGCGACCGGTTCAAGGTAACACCGAGCTGCGAGCTTACTGTCGGCTCTGTCTCTGTAGCCGGCTTTCCCGTTCCAATACCCGCAAGCTCTGCGACACTCAGACACCCCCGATCCTTCTGTGACCCTGCGGGACCTGAGGCCACGCTGACCCCGCGTGGGCTTCGCCCCGGTTTAGCCTCTGGAGCGATGTCCCTCAGCGGAACAGACTTTTAAAAGTCCTGATTTTGTGCCCGGTAGCTCCGCCGCTTGCCGGGAGCCGGCCCCTCCCCCCGGGGTCTATCTTCCCGTCGCTTTGGATTCACTTCTCCGCCGGTCCTACCTTTCAGAAAGTGGTTGTTTTTCTGTTTCCAGAATTGCTGTTCTTCTTCTCTTCGATCTGCCGATGGATTTTCAGGTGTTTGCAATCTTTAGATAAGCTATCTAGCTGATCTCCGGCTAGCTGAAGCAGTCTCAGCTTGCTACTTCTCCGCCATCTTGACTCTCCTCGATAAAGAATTTTTAAATGGTAGTGTTATACAGTTAAACATTTCTCTCTCACCCACCAGTTTCTAGTCCTCCATTTTACCTTCAAAGAGGCAACTAACTATTCTTATGCACTTTGTTCAGCCTTGTATGTTATAAATACATAAAAACATGCCTTTAGAAAAACGTAAAAACTTCACTGTACACACTGTTCTGCACCTTAATTTTTTCACTTAAAATTATGCTTTTGAGAATGTTCTTTATCAGCTATTTCAGTTATCTATACAGGCATAGGAGAAAACTTCAAAAGAGTGACATATAATAATAACAACAACAATTTATCATGATCATGTATTTGGGGCTGACTGGACTCCAATAGGCAGTCTGCACTCAAGATCCCTTATATGGTTGCTATCAGATGGTAATTTGGGGTAGAATGGTTTTCTATCTCAAGGCTTCATCATTTCTAAGTCTGACATGGGGGGAACAAAGACTAATTCCTCCTTCCTTCCCTCTCTGTCTGTTTGCGTCTCTGTCTCTGTCCCTCTTTTTCCACTCTTCTCTTCCTTCTCCCCACCCCCCCCACCATTATGTTGGCTTCATGGCAGATAGACTTCATGCATGGTGACTGAATGCTCCTACAGCAATTGTTTTGAGGAAAACCAGCAGAAGCTACATGACCTTTTCTAACCTAGCTTCTGAAGTCATGAGCCATCATTTCTTTTTTTATATTATTTTTTATTATGTTATGTTAGTTACCATACAGTATGTCATTAGTTTTTGATGTAGTGTTCCAAGATTCATTGTTTACATATAACACCCAGTGTTCCATGCAATACATGCCCTCCTTAATACCCACCATCAGGCCAACCCATCCCCCCACTCCCTCCCCTCTAAAACTTTCAGTTTTGTTTCTCAGAGTCCACAGTCTCTGATGGTTCGTCTCCCCCTCCGATTTCCCCCTCTTCATTTTTCCCTTCCTTCTTCTAATGTCCTTCATGCTATTTCTTATGCTCCACAAGTAAGTGAAACCATATGATAATTGACATTCTCTGCTTGACTTATTTCAATCAATATAATCTCCTCTAGTCCCGTCCATGTTGATGAAAAAGTTGGGTATTCATCCTTTCTGATGGCTGAGTAATATTCCATTATATATATGGACCATATCTTCTTTATCCATTTGTCTGTTGAAGGGCATTTTGGCTCTTTCCACAGTTTGGCTGTTGTGGACATTGCTGCTATGAACATTGAGGTGCATATGGCCATTCTTTTCACTACATCTGTATCTTTGGGGTGAATACCCAATACATGCATCATCATTTCCACTGCATTCTATTCATCAAAGCAGTCCCCAAATCCCAGCTAGGTTGAAACAGTGGTAGCACACATTTTGAGTCTTTTCTCTGGAGTGATAAGAATTTTTGAACATGTATTCAGTCCACCACATCAAATGATGTAGTGATATCTCATCCTTTGATTAATGACTACATGGTATTTTGTAGCATGAATGCACAATAATAGAATCAGTTCCCTATTAATAGATATTTAAGTTGTTTTCCATCTTTTGCTACTGCAATAAATACTTTTGCATGTAAACCTTTGAAAATATGTGTAATATATCCGCAAGATTAATTCATCAAACCAGAGTTGCTGGGCAAAAAAACCCAAAAAACCCCCAAAAATAACAAAAAAAAACTTCAAAGAATTTACACCTCTACCAACAATATATGTGGGTTATCTTTCACATGTTTTTGTCCATGTACTGTATTATCAAGCCTCTTAATCTTGAGTTTTACAGTTGTAATATTTAAAGACATTTTTCATTTTCTGTGAATTGTTATTTGTTTTCTTTTTCCCATTTTTAAATTAGATTGTTTTTCCTTTTCTTGAGGACTAATAGAAACTTTTTAAATGTTAAGGAAGTCAGCCCTTGTGATAGGTGTCGCAAATATTTCCCTCAGTTTTTTATTTTAAAGTTTGATTAGAGTTTTTCTCTGTATAGAAATCTTATAAGTTTTTCTGTTGTTTTATTATACAAAGATAAAATGTTTAATATTATAATTTTCTTATATTATTGCTTTAATTAATTAATTAATTAATTTTCAGCATAACAGTATTCATTGTTTTTGCACCATACCCAGTGCTCCATGCAATTCGTGCCCTCTCTAATACCCACCACCTGGTTCCCCCAACCTCCCACCCCTCGCTGCTTCAAACCCCTCAGATTGTTTTTCAGAGTCCATAGTCTCTCATGGTTCACCTCCCCTTACAATTATTGTTTTTTTGAAATAAGTTTTTGTTTCATTGATATTTTTGTAATGTTTTTTGTTTTCAATTTTGTTGGCTTTTGCTTGTGTCTTTACTATTTCTATCTTGATGCTTGCTTTAGATTTATTTTACTCTTCTGTTTTTAGTTTCTTCTGGTGGGAGCTTATATTATTGATTTGAGATTTTTCCATTGTGTAAAAATTAACATTTATGCTATAAGTTTCCACCTAATACTCTATTAGCTGGCTCCTACAAATTTTGATATAGTCTATTTTATTTCATTCATTTCAATGTACCTCTTTGACTAATGAATTATTTAGAAGGGTATTGTTTAGTTTTACAGTGTTTGAGTAATTTTCTGTTACTTTTATGATTTTTTCCTATATTGATTCCATTATGGTTCAAGAATATATCTGTATGATTTCAATTATTTTAAATTTGTTGATATCACTTTTATGGCCCATGATATGGTCTATTTTGGTGAATGTCTGTTGGACAGAGTATTCTATAAATGTCAGTTAGAGTGCTATTCAGGTAGTCTATGTCCTTAGTGGTTTTCTGCCTGCTTGTTCTATCAATTGCTGACAGAGGTATTGAAGTCTCAGCTATACTTGTCGATCTTTCTATTCCTCCTTTCTATTCTACAGCTTTGGCTTTGCATATTTTGCACCTCTTTATTTGGGGTGTATATATGTAGGGTTACTATATTTTGTTAATGACCTTTTTATCATTATGTAATGTCACTCTCTGTCACTGGTAACTTTTTTAGCTCTGAAATTATAACAACAGTGTCTCTGCTTTCTTTTGATTCATTTAGCATAGTGTAACTTTTTCTGTCTTTTTACTTTCAACCTACCTTATACTAAATGAAGTTATATAAAATGAAGTTATAGCTAAATGAAGTTTCTTATAGTTGAAGGAAGCTTCTTATAAATACCATACATTTGGGTCATTTTTTTTAGTTCAGTCTGCAAATCTGTCTTTTAATTTCTATGCTATACCATTTACATTTAATGTAATTACCATTACATTAAGGATTAATTATGACATTTTATTTATACTTTTTGTTTATTTTTCCTTGACTTACCTTCTGTTACTTGAACATTTTTTAGAATTCCATTTTGATTTATTATGTGTTTTTTTCTAATCTAACTAAAATTTTATACATATTGAGCAGCAGCTCCCCATTTTTCCCAATTCCCAGACCCTAGAAACTACCATTCTATTTTATGCCTCTATTATTTTAACTACTTTAGATGCCTTGTGTAAGTGGAATCAAGCAACATTTATCTTTCTGTGTCTGGCTTATTTTATTTTATCTTATTTATTTATTTTATAGATTTTATTTATTTATTTGACAGAGAAAGAGACAAAGAGCAAGAGAGCACAAGCAGGGGGAGCTGTTGAGGGAGAGGGAGAAGCAAGCTCTCCTATGAGCAGGTAGCTTAACATGTGAATCTATTCCAGGACCCCGGGATCATGACCTGAGCTTACTCTGAGACAATTTCACCACCCCGCTCCTCAGTTGAACACCTCCTCACTTGCCTTAATGATTTCTGTTTCAATCAAATGGTAATTTTCTCTTTACATCATTAATTCTACATTCATTAGTTTATTTTACTCCATGAAGAACTTTTCTTTCTCGTCCATTTAACTTTTACTAATTCATTTTTGTTTCACCAGTATGGACTTACAGATAGATTCTTATATTCTTCAACTGGTTTTAATCCTTTACTATCCTTATTTATTTTGATACTCAAATTATCCCATGTTTGCCCAGTCGGAGCCCTTTCAGGCTTGCTCCAATATCCTTTGGACACATTCCCCTCATTTCTTTGATCACTTCCTTGCTTGTCAAACACAACTAGATGTTCCAGGATAATCTTGCACTTTTTCTGCTCCAGTCCTAGAATTAGTCATTTTTCCAAGGAGCCCTGGTTCCTTTTAGAAGAGGATGATATTTAGAAACCAAGATCTGTGTGTTCAGTGCCCTCTAGCAGACAAAACTAGGAATATTTGTTTGTATGTGTATGTGTGTGCATGTGTGTGTGTGCTATGCTGGAGACCTCTGTAGCCAATGGCCCCATTGTCATTTCCCCAACTTACTGACTCCTCGGAGCTTAGAAGTCATCCCTTTTGTCATAACAAGAAATAGCTGAATAAAGTGAAAAACCAATGACTTTTTGTTGACTCATCAGAAAACTGACATTTCTGGGCAAAGTATCACCCCCAAATCTGAAGAAACAGGTGAATTGAAAGTCAAAGCCCAGATCTACTTATCTGGAACAGAAGCTGCTGGAGACATAAGTGATAGGAACACTTAAATGGTAAATTTGACAAATTGCTTGAGGTTATGTATGGATTAGCGTGATAGTAAAAAGCTCTTGAGGGGGCACTCTTTTATGGATTTTACTTCCAGGAACCTTAGTTCCTCTGGTGAAGAGCTAAGAAAGATCTCTTTGTGGCGCTGAGAACACTAATCCTTATGAAATATGTCCTGAGGGACACCTGGGTGGCTCAGTTGGTTGGGCACTCAGGTCATGATCCTGAAGTCCTGGGATCGAGTCCCGCATCGGGCTCCCAGCTCCATGGGAAGTCTGCTTCTCCCTCTGACCTTCTCCTTGCTCACGCTCTCTCTCACTGCCTCTCTCTCAAATAAATAAATAAAACCTTAAAAAAAAAAAGAAATATGTCCTGACTATTCTCTGTAGCAAGTGTTTATTATGCAGGGCATGCAACTTTACCAGAGCCTTATACCAGTTGGATGAAGGGCAATCTTGTTACTCTAGTCCCTTCTAGCCGCCTTCTCTCACCAAAAAGGGGGAAACAATACCACTGAAAATACACTTATGAATGTTACAATCTAGAGAATGGACCCACTAGAAGACTAAAATTTAACAGCAAGATAACACAACCTTATCAATCCTCTACACATTACCACCACACCAACAAGGTGTCAGTATAATAAAAGTGGGTTACATCTTAAAAAGCTGCAAAACAGACTCTGTCTGAATAGCAGTACCTAAGGAAATCCAAAATCAATACAAAAACAAGGATGCCAGAGGAAGTTGAGGTCTCTGGCACCTATACCCACAGCAAACAAAAAATTCAGCCCAACTCCTAGCAGGATTAATATAAATCACTTCACTGATCTCATACTGCAGTTCCTATTACCTGCTACAACATGTCTGACTTTAAACAAAAAATTGCATGGCAAGCTGAAACACAAGGAAATACACAGTCCAAAGAGACAAATCAAGCATTAGAACCAAACTTAGATATGGTACACATGTTGGAGTTACTAGGCAGGGAATAAATTTTTTGATAGTTATTTTAGTTTTTATTTAAATTCCAGTTAGTTAAAAAAAAAAATCCAGTTAGTTAATACATAGTGCAACTTTAGTTTCAAGTGTAAAACTTAGTAACTCATCACTTACATACAGCACCCAGTGCTCATCGTAACCAGTGCCCTCCTTAATACCCATTGCCCATTTAACCACCTCCTTCCAGCAACCCTCAGTTTGTTCCCTATAGTTAAGAGTTCATTTTATAGCTTGCTGCTCTCTTTTTCCCTCGTGTTTGTTTGTATTGTTTCTTTTTTTCCTGGTAATTCTGGTATTTTATTTTTAATATTTTATTTAAATTCAATTAATTAACATAGTGTATTACTAGTTTCAGAGATTGGGTTCAGTGGTTCAACAGCTGCATATAACACTCAATGCTCATTACATCTCATGCCCTTCTTAATGCCCATCAGCCATTTACACCATCCCCCACCCATCTCCCTTCCTGCAGTCCTGTTTGTTTCCTCTAGTTAAGAATATCTTATGGTTTGTCTCTCTCTCTCTAATTTCATCTTATTTTATTTTTCCCTCCCTTTCTCTGTGATCCTGTTTTATTTCTTAAATTCCACATATGAGTGAAATCATATGATATTTGTCTTTCTCTGACTGACTTATTTCCCTTAGCATAAGTCTCTAGCTCCATCCATGTCATTGCAATGGCAAGATTTCATTCTTTTTTATGGCTGTGTAATATTCCACTGTATACATATACCACACTTCTTTATCTGTTCATCAGCCAATAGACATTTGAGTTCTTTTCTATAATTTGGCTATTGTTGATAATGCTTCTATAAACTTGAGGTGCATGTATACCTTTGAATTAGTATTTTTGTATCCTTTGTGAAAACACCTAGTAGTGCAATTGCTGGATCTATTGTTAACTTTTTGAGAAACCTCCATACTGTTTTCCACAGTGTCTACACCAGTTTGCAACCCTACCAACAGTGCAAGAGAGTTCCCCTTTCTCTACATCTTTTTCAACATCTATTCCTTGCTATGCTGTGAATTTTAGCCTTTCTCACATGTGTGAGGTGATATCTCATTTTAGTTTTAATTTGTATTTCCCTGAGGATGAGTGATGTTAAGGATCTTTTCCTGTGTTTGTTAGCCATCTGTATGTCTTCATTGGAAAAATGTCTGTTCATGACTTCTGCCCATTTTTTAACTGGGTTATTTGGTTTTTTTTTTTTTTTTTTTTAAAGCTCTATAATGTATTTATTTTTTTTTTAATTTTTTATTTTTTATAAACATATATTTTTTATATACATATATTTTTATCCCCAGGTCTGTGAATCACCAGGTTTACACACTTCACAGCACTCACCAAATCACATACCCTCCCCAATGTCCATAATCCCACCCCCTTCTCCCCAACCCCCTCCCCCCGGCAACCCTCAGTTTGTTTTGTGAGATTAAGAGTCACTTATGGTTTGTCTCCCTCCCAATCCCATCTTGTTTCATTTATTCTTCTACCCACTTAAGCCTCCATGTTGCATCACCACTTCCTCATATCAGGGAGATCATATGATAGTTGTCTTTCTCTGCTTGACTTATTTCGCTAAGCATGATACGCTCTAGTTCCATCCATGTTGTTGCAAATGGCAAGATTTCATTTCTTTTGATGGCTGCATAGTATTCCATTGTGTATATATACCACATCTTCTTGATCCATTCATCTGTTGATGGACATCTAGGTTCTTTCCATAGTTTGGCTATTGTGGACATTGCTGCTATAAACATTCGGGTGCATGTGTCCCTTTGGATCACTACATTTGTATCTTTAGGGTAAATACCCAATAGTGCAATTGCTGGGTCATAGGGCAGTTCTATTTTCAACATTTTGAGGAACCTCCATGCTGTTTTCCAGAGTGGCTGCACCAGCTTGCATTCCCACCAACAGTGTAGGAGGGTTCCCCTTTCTCCGCATCCTCGCCAGCATCTGTCATTTCCTGACTTGTTGATTTTAGCCATTCTGACTGGTGTGAGGTGATATCTCATTGTGGTTTTGATTTGTATTTCCCTGATGCCAAGTGATATGGAGCACTTTTTCATGTGTCTGTTGGCCATCTGGATGTCTTCTTTGCAGAAATGTCTGTTCATGTCTTCTGCCCATTTCTTGATTGGATTATTTGTTCTTTGGGTGTTGAGTTTGCTAAGTTCTTTATAGATTCTGGACACTAGTCCTTTATCTGATATGTCGTTTGCAAATATCTTCTCCCATTCTGTCAGTTGTCTTTTGATTTTGTTAACTGTTTCCTTTGCTGTGCAAAAGCTTTTGATCTTGATGAAATCCCAGTAGTTCATTTTTTCCCTTGCTTCCCTTGCCTTTTGCGTTGTTCCTAGGAAGATGTTGCTGCGGCAGAGGTCGAAGAGGTTGCTGCCCGTGTTCTCCTCAAGGATTTTGATGGATTCCTTTCGTACATTGAGGTCCTTCATCCATTTTGAGTCTATTTTTGTGTGTGGTGTAAGGAAATGGTCCAATTTCATTTTTCTGCATGTGGCTGTCCAATTTTCCCAGCACCATTTATTGAAAAGGCTGTCTTTTTTCCATTGGACATTCTTTCCTGCTTTGTCGAAGATTAGTTGACCATAGAGTTGAGGGTCTATTTCTGGGCTCTCTATTCTGTTCCATTGATCTATGTGTCTGTTTTTGTGCCAGTACCATGCTGTCTTGATGATGACAGCTTTGTAATAGAGCTTGAAGTCCGGAATTGTGATGCCACCAACGTTGGCTTTCTTTTTCAATATCCCTTTGGCTATTCGAGGTCTTTTCTGGTTCCATATAAATTTTAGAATTATTTGTTCCATTTCTTTGAAAAAGATGGATGGTACTTTGATAGGAATTGCATTAAATGTGTAGATTGCTTTAGGTAGCATAGACATTTTCACAATATTTATTCTTCCAATCCAGGAGCATGGAACATTTTTCCATTTCTTTGTGTCTTCCTCAATTTCTTTCATGAGTACTTTATAGTTTTCTGAGTATAGATTCTGTGTCTCTTTGGTTAGGTTTATTCCTAGGTATCTTATGGTTTTGGATGCAATTGTAAATGGGATTGACTCCTTAATATCTCTTTCTTCTGTCTTGCTGTTGGTGTAGAGAAATGCAACTGATTTCTGTGCATTGATTTTATATCCTGACACTTTACTGAATTCCTGTATAAGTTCTAGCAGTTTTGGAGTGGAGTCTTTTGGGTTTTCCACATATAGTATCATATCATCTGCGAAGAGTGATAATTTGACTTCTTCTTTGCCGATTTGGATGCCTTTAATTTCCTTTTGTTGTCTGATTGCTGAGGCTAGGACCTCTAGTACGATGTTGAATAGCAGTGGTGATAATGGACATCCCTGCCGTGTTCCTGACCTTAGCGGAAAAGCTTTCAGTTTTTCTCCATTGAGAATGATATTTGCGGTGGGTTTTTCATAGATGGCTTTGATGATATTGAGGTATGTGCCCTCTATCCCTACACTTTGAAGAGTTTTGATCAGGAAGGGATGTTGTACTTTGTCAAATGCTTTTTCAGCATCTATTGAGAGTATCATATGGTTCTTGTTCTTACTTTTATTGATGTGTTGTATCACATTGACTGATTTGCGGATGTTGAACCAACCTTGCAGCCCTGGAATAAATCCCACTTGGTCGTGGTGAATAATCTTTTTAATGTACTGTTGAATCCGATTGGCTAGTATTTTGTTGAGTATTTTCGCATCTGTGTTCATCAAGGATATCGGTCTATAGCTCTCTTTTTTGGTGGGATCCTTGTCTGGTTTTGGGATCAAGGTGATGCTGGCCTCATAAAATGAGTTTGGAAGTTTTCCTTCCATTTCTATTTTTTGGAACAGTTTCAGGAGAATAGGAATTAGTTCTTCTTTAAATGTTTGGTAGAATTCCCCCGGGAAGCCGTCTGGCCCTGGGCTTTTGTTTGTTTGGAGATTTTTAATGACTGTTTCAATCTCCTTACTGGTTATGGGTCTGTTCAGGCTTTCTATTTCTTCATGGTTCAGTTGTGGTAGTTTATATGTTTCTAGGAATGCATCCATTTCTTCCAGATTGTCAAATTTATTGCCGTAGAGTTGCTCATAGTATGTTCTTATAATAGTTTGTATTTCCTTGGTGTTAGTTGTGATCTCTCCTCTTTCATTCATGATTTTATTTATTTGGGTCCTTTCTCTTTTCTTTTTGATAAGTCGGGCCAGGGGTTTATCAATTTTATTAATTCTTTCAAAGAACCAGCTCCTAGTTTCGTTGATTTGTTCTATTGTTTTTTTGGTTTCTATTTCATTGATTTCTGCTCTGATCTTTATGATTTCTCTTCTCCTGCTGGGCTTAGGGTTTCTTTCTTGTTCTTTCTCCAGCTCCTTTAGGTGTAGGGTTAGGTTGTGTACCTGAGACCTTTCTTGTTTCTTGAGAAAGGCTTGTACCGCTATATATTTTCCTCTCAGGACTGCCTTTGTTGTGTCCCACAGATTTTGAACCGTTGTATTTTCATTATCATTTGTTTCCATGATTTTTTTCAATTCTTCTTTAATTTCCCGGTTGACCCATTCATTCTTTAGAAGGATACTGTTTAGTCTCCATGTATTTGGGTTCTTTCCAAACTTCCTTTTGTGGTTGAGTTCTAGCTTTAGAGCATTGTGGTCTGAAAATATGCAGGGAATGATCCCAATCTTTTGATACCGGTTGAGTCCTGATTTAGGACCGAGGATGTGATCTATTCTGGAGAATGTTCCATGTGCACTAGAGAAGAATGTGTATTCTGTTGCTTTGGGATGAAATATTCTGAATATATCTGTGATGTCCATCTGGTCCAGTGTGTCATTTAAGGCCTTTATTTCCTTGCTGATCTTTTGCTTGGATGATCTGTCCATTTCAGTGAGGGGAATATTAAAGTCCCCTACTATTATTGTATTGTTGTTTATGTGTTTCTTTGATTTTGTTATTAATTGGTTTATATAGTTGGCTGCTCCCACGTTGGGGGCATAGATATTTAAAATTGTTAAATCTTCTTGTTGGACAGACCCTTTGAGTATGATATAGTGTCCTTCCTCATCTCTTATTACAGTCTTTGGCTTAAAATCTAATTGATCTGATATAAGGATTGCCACTCCTGCTTTCTTCTGATGTCCATTAGCATGGTAAATTCTTTTCCACCCCCTCACTTTAAATCTGGAGGTGTCTTCGGGCTTAAAATGTGTTTCTTGGAGGCAACATATAGATGGGTTTTGTTTTTTTATCCATTCTGATACCCTGTGTCTTTTGACAGGGGCATTTAGCCCATTCACATTCAGGGTAACTATTGAGAGATATGAATTTAGTGCCATTGTATTGCCTGTAAGGTGACTGTTACTGTATATGGTCTCTGTTCCTTTCTGATCTACCACTTGTAGGCTCTCTCTTTGCTTAGAGGACCCCTTTCAATATTTCCTGTAGAGCTGGTTTGGTATTTGCAAATTCTTTCAGTTGTTGTTTGTCCTGGAAGCTTTTAATCTCTCCTTCTATTTTCAATGATAGCCTAGCTGGATATAGTATTCTTGGCTGCATGTTTTTCTCGTTTAGTGCTCTGAAAATATCATGCCAGCTCTTTCTGGCCTGCCAGGTCTCTGTGGATAAGTCAGCTGCCAATCTAATATTTTTACCATTGTATGTTACAGACTTCTTTTCCCGGGCTGCTTTCAGGATTTTCTCTTTGTCATTGAGACTTGTAAATTTTACTATTATGTGACGGGGTGTGGGCCTATTCTTATTTATTTTGAGGGGCATTCTCTGAACCTCCTGAATTTTGATGCTTGTTCCCTTTGCCATATTGGGGAAATTCTCCCCAATAATTCTCTCCAGTATACCTTCTGCTCCCCTCTCACTTTCTTCTTCTTCTGGAATCCCAATTATTCTAATGTTGTTTCGTCTTATGGTGTCACTTATTTCTCGAATTCTCCCCTCATGGTCCAGTAGCTGTTTGTCCCTCTTTTGATCAGCTTCTTTATTCTCTGTCATTTGGTCTTCTATATCACTAATTCTTTCTTCTGCCTCATTTATCCTAGCAGTGAGAGCCTCCATTTTTGATTGCACCTCATTAATAGCTTTTTTGATTTCAACTTGGTTAGATTTTAGTTCTTTTATTTCTCCAGAAAGGGCTTTTATATCTCTCGAGAGGGTTTCTCTAATATCTTCCATGCCTTTTTCGAGCCCGGCTAGAACCTTGAGAATTGTCATTCTGAACTCTAGATCTGACATATTACCGATGTCTGTATTGATTAGGTCCCTAGCCTTCGGTACTGCCTCTTGTTCTTTTTTTTGTGGTGAATTTTTACGTCTTGTCATTTTGTCCAGATAAGAGTAAATGAAGGGGCAAGTAAAATACTAAAAGGGTGGCAACAACCCCAGGAAAATATGCTTTAGCCAAATTGTAAGAGATCCAAAATCGTGAGTGGGGAGAAAGGGGATAAAAAGAGGTTCAAAAAGGAAGAAAGAAAAAAGAAAAAAAAAAAAAGAAAAGAATTTTTTTTTAAAAAAGAAAACACCTAAGAAAAATGTAAAAAAAAATATATATATATTAGATAAACTAGTAAAAAATCGTTAAAAAAGAAAAAGGTAACAGTTAAAAAAAAAAAAAATTTTACCCGAAGGCGAGAAAAAAAAAAAAAAATGAAAAAGAAAAAATTAAATTAACTGCAAGACTAAAAAAAATCACAGGAAAAAAGCCATGAGTTCCGTGCTTGGCTTTCTCCTCCTCTGGAATTCTGCTGCTCTCCTTGGTATTGAAACCGCACTCCTTGGTAGGTGAACTTGGTCTCGGCTGGATTTCTTGTTGATCTTCTGGGGGAGGGGCCTGTTGTAGTGATTCTCAAGTGTCTTTGCCCCAGGCGGAATTACACCGCCCTCACCCGGGGCCGGGGTGAGTAATCCGCTCGGGTTTGCTTTCAGGAGCTTTTGTTCCCTGAGCGCTTTCCGTAGAGTTCCAGAGGACGGGAATACAAATGGCGGCCTCCTGGTCTCCGGCCCGGAGGAGCCGAGAGCCCAGGGCCCCACTCCTCAGTGCGCCCTCAGAGAACAGCGCCCAGTTACTCCCGTCTGCCTGACCTCCGGCCGCGCTCCGAGCTCACCGAGCCTGCGACCGGTTCAAGGTAACACGGAGCTGCGAGCTTACTGTCGGCTCTGTCTCTGTAGCCGGCTTTCCCGTTCCAATACCCGCAAGCTCTGCGACACTCAGACACCCCCGATCCTTCTGTGACCCTGCGGGACCTGAGGCCACGCTGACCCCGCGTGGGCTTCGCCCCGGTTTAGCCTCTGGAGCGATGTCCCTCCGCGGAACAGACTTTTAAAAGTCCTGATTTTGTGCACGGTTGCTCCGCCGCTTGCCGGGAGCCGGCCCCTCCCCCCGGGGTCTATCTTCCCGTCGCTTTGGATTCACTTCTCCGCCGGTCCTACCTTTCAGAAAGTGGTTGTTTTTCTGTTTCCAGAATTGCTGTTCTTCTTCTCTTCGATCTGCCGATGGATTTTCAGGTGTTTGCAATCTTTAGATAAGCTATCTAGCTGATCTCCGGCTAGCTGAAGCAGTCTCAGCTTGCTACTTCTCCGCCATCTTGACTCCTCCGGGTTATTTGGTTTTTATGGGTGTTGAGTTTTATAAGTTTTTATGGATTTTGGATACTAACCCTTTATTAGATATGACATTTACAAACATCTTCTCCCATTCCAAAAATTGCCTTTTAGTTTTGTTGATTGTTTCCTTTGCTGTGCAGAAGCTTTTTATCTTGATGTAGTCCCAATAGTTCGTTTTTGCTTTTGTTTCCTTTGTACCAGGAAGGGAATTTAAAACAACTATAAATTAATATGTTAAGGATTCAAATGGGAAAAAAATAAATAACATACAAAAAGAGATGGGTAATAGAATCAGAAAGATAGAAATTCTATAAAAGAATAAATGAGAAATTCCAGAAGTTAAAAATATTGTAGCAGAAATAATAACTTTGATGGTTTCATTAGTAGACTGGATAAGCCTAAGGGGAAAAATCAGTTAGTTTGAAAACAAGTCACTAAAAACTTCCTAAACTAAAATGAAAGAACAGAACATAACACTCAAGAACTATGGAACCATTTCAAAGGGTGTAACATTGGCACAGGTGGGATACCAGAAGGAGAAGAAAGAGAATAGAACAGAAGAAACATTTGAGGTGATAAAAGCAGAGACCTTTACAAAATGTATGACAGACGCAAACCACAGATATAAAAATTCACAGAATACAAAGCAGGTAAAACACTCCCCACAAAAAACCCTCACAATTACACCTGGACACATCATATTAAAACTTTAGAAAAACCAAAGACAAAAAAATCTTGAAAGAAATCAGATTATTCCCCATTTCTAAAAACCAGAAAACACCTACATGTCCTTCAATAGTGAATGGATAAGTAACGGTACATTAATATAATGGGATATTATTCAGCAATTGAAAAAAATCAAACTACAAAACACATGAATGAATCTTTAAAATGCATGTTTCCACAATTCACAGACCTGTACCCCTGGGGCTAAAAATACATTATATGTTTATAAAAAAATAAAAAAAATAAAAAAATTTTAAAAACTAAAAAAAAAAAAAAAAAAAAAAAGCGTGTCTCCTAAGAGAGAAACCGGTCTGGAAAGTCTGCACATTATATGATTCCAAAGTTATGTAATATTCTGGAAAAGGCAAATAAAAAAGATGTTTGGAAGATGTTTGGCAGGGTTTCTGGTGAGGGAAGGGCAGGAAGGTGGAGAGTGTTGAGTAAGGGATTTTTTAGAATGATGAACACCTTCTATGTGATACTGTAATGGTGGATACATGAAACTATGCATTTGTCTAAACCTATAAAACTTTATGACATAGAGTGAATCTTAATATATGCAGATAAAAAAATCATTTAGGAAGTCAGGGGATCACAGAAAAGAATGCAAACTGTGGCAAGGGAATCTAACTGTGTTATCAATATATGAAACCACTGAAGGGAGTGTGGGAAAAAGAGGCTGACATAAGTTAACTTTGGCAATGGGTAGAGTCTGTAACACTAAAGCAAAATGAAATGTACATAAGCACTGTATTCTAGCTAGTAAATTTTTGTCCCATGAACATACAGATTAACAATTCTGATACTGCTCTACACATAGACTGGCATTGAACAATGAATTAACTTAATGGATGGTGCATTAGTGGGAATTACATTTCTCACCATTGAAGTGAGAATTTACAGATAAGCAAGGAAAAGAGACCAGAACGATCCATGTACAAATGAATTAGAGTCAGAGAAATGGGTATAAACTCATGTTTAATTTAGATACAGATGGTTACATATAGAAATATTTGTAGATATGTGTATAGATAGATACAGGTTTGTATAAATACACATATTTACTTTCTATTTTATGTGAGAGGGCCTGCAATCAATGACACCTTAGTAGCATCAGCACACCTAGCACCCACAATTAGAAACCACATTGGTTTCTAATACTATTTTCTAATAAAACGAATCAAGGCTCCCTGGGAAAATTGCTGATTTAAGGACATGGAACAGAAATTATACAAAATGAGCCTGAAGAATCTTATAGTGTCAGAAAGTAGGAAAATAATAAAAACAATCTCTACGATGATGGTGGTATGTCAAAGGGATATAGGAGCCAACTATAAGAGTTCCCAATGCCGAAAGCTGGAATGCTTTAGCTATAAAATAAAGTAGTATTAGATTACAACCCAGAATATAAAATACCCATGAGTTTGTACTCATATAAATAAATGATGGAATGCATCATGATATGAGAAAGACATGACAGATCTCTACAGAATTTCAAATAATTTATATAGATGTTTCAGTTTCAAATTACTTCCCATTAAGCATGGACTGCACATAGGGACTTTCTTCCAAAGAGTACAGTATGAAAAGATGAAAGGAGAGTAACGTTGCGGCAGAGAAACCTGACAAATACTACTGCAGCCAGGTAATCAAGGTTAATACCTACAGTGGTAATTAATGGGATAGTGTATACACTTATTGTGATGTGATGCGAATGGCACTCCTAATAGCCTATAATCCCAGTTTACTCATGAGAAAAACTGTATAGAAGAATTTCAATTCGGAGACAATCTACAAAATACCTGACCTATATCCCTCAAAACTGCCAAGGTCATCTGAAATGAGGAAAGTCTAAGAAACCATTACAGCCAGGAAGAGGTTAAGGAGACATAATGACTATTTGCAATGTGGTATCTTTGCTGGGATATCATGGAACAGGAAAATAATATTAAATTAAAACTAGAAACTTTGAATAAAATATGGGCTTTAATAACATATCAATATTGGTTCTTTAACTGAACAAATACACAGTAATAATGCAACATGTTAAAAATAGGAGAAGACTGGTGTGGATTATTTGAGAACTCTACTATCTGCAATATTTGTAAATTTATAAGTGTCCTAAGATGTAAAGAAAAAAATATTTTTAAAAATCACAGTGAATTTACTCATGAAACAATTTGCATCTTCTTGGGGGGAAGAATTGATCTTTGACAATTTTCTCATTGTCTTATATGGCAATTGGTTTGTTTACATATTTTATCTTTGCGTTGTGGGAGTTAATTTTGGTCATTTTTATTGTAGCTAATAAAATTCAAAATTCCAAGTTTTCACGTTTGTATGGAGCACAAAAGGATTCTGAGGAATGCTGTCAGGGTCAGCCCCATAAGCTCCCAACTCAATTCCTGGGCGTGTTTATAGCTCATCCAGAGGAGGCAACTAAATCCCTCACCTGCAAGCTCTGTTTCACTCTTTTCTGAACTGTTGTTGCTTAGAGCAGAAATCCTAGCAGCAATTTCAGTTCTTCCATTCCAGATTTGCTTTCCTCTCCAGTTACATATTTGTCTTATAACCTGGTGCCCCAAGTTCTTATGTCAACTCTGTAGCACTACCTCCACCTTCCCTGGCAATACATCAGTACCTTGGACTGCACTGGCATTTTCTGGCCTCTGCTGGATTCCTTTGCCTAGACTTTTGTGGAGGTGGAGCTCTATACAGACACCCACTTCATGCTAACTTCATTATCCTAAGCCACTCCTTGTCTTGCTCTGGTATCAGCCTGTTTCCCAAACCTCCTCCATGACACCTTTTTTTATTTACTACCAGGGGACCATTCTTTGGAGTCTTCTCCACATCCTTCTAATTGTTAAGTGATAACCCCTGGAATTATGAAACATGACAGTAACCATCCCTTCCTCCCCGCAAGGAACTCTTTCTGGGTCTCAAGAACTTACAATTCAATCCTGATAAATGAATCATTATTTTATACCAGCGTAAGCAAGGGTCCTTCCTGATGATTTTTGCAAGGTAAAAGGATAATTCTTTCCATCCACAAATTTCTCTTTTTTCTGTTTCCACCTTTGATGTGAATTTATGATTCCAGAGGTCTGTGCTAGACAAGTGTTTCTTGGGGTTTACATGCGCAAATTTCCCTTTCAACAGAAGCGGCCTTAGCAACTAGCAACAGAGAAGAGAAATTTAAGAAAATGCTGCTAAAGCGCAGAGGCTGAAACAGATTGATTTCAATTTCCAAGCTGCCCTCTGCAGCTGACCACCAATATATCTGCCTGTCCAGGGACACTAGAAGAAATTTAGCATTTTGTTTGGGCTTTGGTAGCAAGGATTCTGAGATCATTGCCTTAATAGAAGAACACCCAGGAGACTGACTATAAAACTACTTTAGCAAAAGAATTTCCACAAAATATTTTTCATAAGAGACAGCATTGCTTTCAAAGCAAAGTACTTTTTTAAAAATATGTTATTTATTTGTCAGAGAGAGAGAGCACAAGCAAGGGGAGCAGCAGGCAGAGGGAGAAGCAGGTTCCCCTCAGAGCAAGGAGCCTGATGAAGAACTCGATTCCAGAACCCTGGAATCATGATCTGAGCTGAAGGCAGATGCTTACCCAACTGAGCCACCCAGGCATCCCAGAAAAGTACTTTTTAAACAGAAAAAGTGAAAACATTTTAAACAGTTCTTATTTCAATGTTACCAATTCCCCCTTTGGGTTCAGGCTGTAATGTGAGAAGATTTGAGATCAGTGGGATAGAGGAGATATTTTGGCTGTTAGGTTATTAATGGAGGCCAGAATAGCTGCCTGAAGAGATGGTAGGTTCCATGGTACATAAGGAGTGAAGAGGAGTGGTTAGGCAGGTGTCTGTATTGAGCATATATTGACGTCCTGTGGAGGGGATTTCTGTGCCAGGTAACTTTTACTGACTGGTTTCTGGAGTCTTTTAAAAGCCCACAATTCTTGATTTTATATTACAAGAATTCAAAAGGAGTAGAACATCAGCGAAGGCTGATAAAACTGGGAAAAACTCTGATGGGATTGGGAGGGAGACAAACCATAAGTGACTCTTAATCTAACAAAACAAACTGAGGGTTGCTGGGGGTTTGGGAGAAGGGGGTGGGATTATGGACATTGGGGAGGGTATGTGCTTGGGTGAGTGCTGTGAAGTGTGTAAACCTGGTGATTCACAGACCTGTACCCCTGGGGATAAAAATATATGTTTATAAAAATAAATAAATAAATAAATAAAATAAAAATCACCAGAAAAAAAAAAAAAACTGGGAAAAACTCTTAAGTGAGGTAGAACTGGAAGTGCTGGAGCATAATCCAGTCCAGAATCTTGTCTGAAACAGAACAAACTGGAGGAATTTTTTAAGATACAGATTCGCGAGCCTTACTCCTCTACAATCTACTGCTCCCTTCTCTCCAAGTAACCTAGGAGTAACCTGAATTAAGATCCACTTTCAAACCCGTGTGTTCACTAGAAGTTTGGGTTTGAAAATTGGCTGAATGCCTGGGTCACAGCAGGAGGGCCATAGGTGCTCACCGGCTGTCCCAGAGATGGGTTAGAGGTGGAGGTTAGGCATGAGCGGGAAGCTGTGGCTCTAAGAAGAAAAATGTGGAGGTAGGAAATACTCGGTGTTCAAAAATCTGTGCTTCTAGTGGAGCTACATCCATCCATGGGAAAGGAAAATGTCTGTGATGTCTGAAGAGCATTTTCAGGATCTAGTTCCCCAAATGTGGTACAGCAGTCCAAAGCCTACACCTGCAAGTCAATAACCTTAATGAAACCGGTCTATGGGATGAACTTTCAAGCTTGCCTCTATCTGAAATACAGAAGGTCTTATCCACCCTGGACATTTTGGGCTCAATACTTGTTGCGCTCTCTCTCATTGAAAGGTGTGGTTGCTCTGATTCCTAGCTCAGATAGCTCTGGCTGGGGACTGCCAGCCATGTACCTTGGCTCACCTGATGCTTTTTTTAGTTTTGGATGCTCAGGGTGTAAAGTACTTAATCCGGCAGGCATTTAAATATGTGAATCTGGAACTAAGAAGATCATGTGTCACCCTTGTGAACTTGGACAATTACTTTATCAAATTATTTCATTAATAGAGAGGGGTGCTATGTTGCTGCTAGATTTCATTGTGTCCTCCTTTCGTTTTGGTTGGAATCCTCTGGAATGTTTCCCCTTACCTTCTCATGGCTCTCTATCATGCAGCAGGGCTACTGTACAGAACTTTCAACAGCCATGAGTCAGTAGGGAGAGAGTTAACCCCACTTGCTGTGGTCTTTAAATATTATTTTATATGCGTCCTGTAGGCCTGATGCTCTCACCTCCTGCTGTTAATCAAAAATTTTATTATCATCTCACTAAGCCAATATGCAAAGCACTCACTCTTCTGTCCCCAGACACACGTCACTTCCCTAGTTCAGGGCCTCTCCCGAAGCTGGTGCTCAGCTGTTGAATAATTTCATGACTTCAGTGCTACAGTGGCCACTTGTAAAAGCCACGTTTTCATTTTCTCAGAAAAACAAACTGCAATATAGGTACACTATCACTAGATGGAACTAGTCTGTTAGAACAACTTGAGGTCAAGTCCAAAAACTTGAGCTCTGGGTATGTTGCAAATAAATAAGTACACTGTTCAGACTTTTTCTAGAATCATAAATCTTTCTTTCTTAAATAATCTTTTTTAAACTGTTGTTAAACTATCTTAAACTGTAATAAATAACCTTTCTTAAAATTGCTGAACTCCAGTTTAGACAACAGAATAGATAATTCTTTTAAATGCAATAGATGCCCAGAGTCTGTTACTTTCTTTATTGATCTCTTCCTTTCCTTCATCAGCTCAACTGGAATCTTAAAGTCAAAGTCTCTTCCAACAGGTACTTTCCATTCAGACTTGGAACTGCTTTGACGTCAAAGCCCCCCACACGCTTATCCCTCAATGGCTAGCAAAGACCAAACTGTTGATCTCAGCCACAGGCTGTCTATTCACTTTGCCTCCACAGTTTGAGCTAATTAAGGAACAAACTCTTTGCCCACTAAGGAAGAAAAATGAGCTTCACAGAGGTGTGATGGTGTTGAAAGGGTACAAACTACCCCCTTCTCTAGTCTCTTTTCCTTAAATCAGAAAAGATACTTTCTTACTTGACACCTTCTAGATTCCCTCCTCCCATCAGTTCTCTGAACCCGTTGGGGGCTGCTGGCTTAATTTCCACAATAGCTGCAGTTAATTAGTATCCCAGGGTAACTGACTTCCCTTAGCAACAGAAGTAACAATGGCTTCAGCTCACAAATTATCTTAGCTACAGTTTTCTTCTACTGATAAAAACATATTCAACAATATTCAAACACAGTTTTCAAGCAAAAATTAATCTGATGTCCACTCATCAACAAATATTTATCAAGTTTCTTTGGCATGCAAATCACAGCACTGGCCACTGGCTATATAAAGTTAAATCAGCTATGGTCCTTTCTCTTGGGGAACTCAAAAAGAAACTGGAAAGAAAAGATATGAACTAAAATAAGTCTACTACAAGATAGTATTAAATGTGTGGTTTGGTTTGAAGACCTAAGGATATCTGAGGAAGATGAATGAAAGACTTGAAATCAAACTCTAACTTTGCCACCAGCTGTGACATGTCTGGCAAGTTACTTAAACTTTCTGAACTTCAGTTTCCTTTTCTATAAATGGGGAAGACTGAAGCCCACCTCCAAAGGCTTACATAAAGATTAAAAATTATACAGATAAAGCACTTAGTACATGCCTGACCAACAATTCCTCTTTTCATTGGTAACTCAGTCTCAAAGGTTCAATAGGCTTCAGCTAGGTGAAGAAGAAAAGGATAGAATTGCCATTTGGAAAGAAGTACATCAAAATACCTAGGGCAACTGGGACAGACTGGGAAGGGAAGGCAAAGGAAGTTAGTTTAGAGTGAGAGGCTTGGAGTAAGGGGCAATTGGATTGGAAAGATAGCTGAGATTTTTGTCACAAGAACTCTCGGTTAAAATGTCAGAGCTGGAAGAGACCTTTAGAGATAATCGGATGGTCCAGGTTCTTCATTTGATTGATGACATATCTTTCCTTTCATTGTTTCTAAGTCAGAGGACTTTTTTCACTGTGAAATAAAATTTTATTTTCAATTTAAATGAAAAAGTAACTGGTTTCAAACTTCTAGGAAGTTCCCTCTCAGGAGAGCTACTGATATGAGGACAACTATACCCTTCTCAGACACTAACGGAGAAAGACTCCTTGACCTGGACTGGGCCGTAAGCTTGACTGAAAAAAAAAAAAAAGGCGGGGGGTGGTGAAAAAGAGGTGATGAAAGAATAGGTTGCTGCCTCTTCAGTTTCCCAAGAAATCCCAGGCCTGCATGACCCCCAAAGACATCTTTACTTTTTATCTAAATCAAGGAGAATGTCTGTTGGTTCTTGATTATCATCTTGTCATCGTCATCACTGTAAATGATAAATATCTGCACTTGAATTTACATCGTACTTCTTGCCTTTTCAAAGAACACTAAAGTGTGTTCTCTCATTTTCTTCTCACACTAGACATGGAGTTAATTAACAATCCCCACTTTCACCCCCACATGCCACCTTCATTCTATAGATGAAGAAAATGAAGCCTAGCATTGTCTGTAATTGGAAGTAGAGCCTATGTAGGAGAAAGTGACTAAGGATCATCTATGAGATGTTCAAACTTCTGCCTCTGGGAAGCATTGTTCCTCATCATCCTTCCCTGGACATCTCTCGGTTATTATACATTCTTACCAGTAGCCTTCCTACTCCTACAGATCATCAACGATCATCCAAAAATCCTGGGGCCAGGCACAGTGTTTGGGCTTTTCCCCCCACATCTAACCATTCCACAGCATATAACAAGTTCTTGACAAATTTCCAATGAGAAAAAGACTAGCAAAAACCAAATGCCCTCCATCTGTGACTTGATGTGGCCAAGCATAAGCTCATTTCAAAGGTTGCACCTTAGAATAGTCATGAGGCTTAACCCTCCCAACCCTCAGCCCAAGTACATCTGGTCTTTTTTTTCCTCCCATAGTTAAGACAATCTTCTTAGAATCTTTTTATGAGCAAAGGAAAACATCATTATTACAATTCAGCTCCTTACAGAAGAAACCCCATTGACACATTGTTATATATTTGAGTTTTTTTGTTTGTTTCATCCTGAGCACACCAACATTAGGTTACTATATTTATCTGGTTTCCCCCCATATTTGTGAGACTATAGAACTCATCAGCTTTTACTTTTATTTTTTTAAAGATTTAATGTATTGGGACACCTGAGTGGGTCAGTTAAGTGTCTGCCTTCAGCTCAGGTCATGATCCCAGCGTCCTGGGATCAAGTCCCACTTCTGGCCTCTGCTCAGCAGAGAATCTGCTTCTCCCTCTGCCTGCCATTTCTCCTGCTTGCATTCTATCTCTCTGACAAATAAATAAATAAAATTTTAAAAATAAAAAAAAGATTTTATTTATTTATTTGACAGGGAGAGAGAGCACAAGCAGGGGGAGTAACACGCAAATGCAGAGGGAGAAGTAAGCTTTCTGCTGAGCAGAGAGCTCAATGGGGGTTCGATCCCAGGACCATGGGATCATGACCTGAGCTGAAAGCAGACACTTAACCAACTGAGTCATACCCAGGCACATGTCCCCCCATATCCCCCCATTAGCCTTTAAAGAGAAATCAAATACCAAACAAAATTCCACATTCTCAGGGTGCTTGGGTGGCTCAGTCCTTTAAGCAACTGACTCCCGATTTTGGCTCAGGTCATGATCTTATGGTTGTAAGATTAAGCCCTGTCTCTGGCTCTGTACTGGACATAGAACCTGCCTGAGATTCTCTCTCTATGTCTCCCTCTGCCTCTTCTCCCTTCCTTTCTGGGAAAAAAAAAACCTTCTACAAAAATATCAATGGAAATAATTTCCCAAATATATATTATTTTTAATATCTGGGTATTTATTAATAAATTGACATTTATTGAGTATCTTCAAAGTGCCATGTACATTGCTTATTACCTCATCTAATTCCCCACACCGATGAAGGAGGGATTATTATGCCCATTTCATCAGTGAGGAAACTAGGGGTCCAAGATGATAAGCCATTTACCACACATTTACAGTACAGAGCTACTAAGAGGTAGATCTGGGGCTTTAATCCAGGTCTTCTCAGTCCAGAGCCAATGCTTTTTAAAATATACAACACAGTAAGTACAGGAGCTTGATCCAAAAGTAAAGTTAATTTTTAGAAAATAACTTAGTAAGCAAATATTTGTGAATTAGAGAACATCCAAATTTTGGATCCAAATCACTTGGCCACCTAAAAAATAAAGTACTTAATCAATCAAAAGATTTCCACTTAAACTTATTATCTAAAGTGATTAGTAAGAATGGCATTTACCCACCAACTCCAAATAATAAAATCAATTTGGGAACTTTCCCAATAATTTGAACTCAAAGCACTAATCTTAAGAGAAAGCCTATATATCAAAACTCATTGTAGTATGACACATATAACCGACTCCTAATTTTCAATTTCTATTAAACTGATTTTTCTTCTAAAACAGAGTCAGAAATCTAAAAGCCCTTCAAATCCATTGAGCCTCTTGCATCTTATTTAAGAAGTTTCATTTTTCAAGCCAAAGCCCAGAAGACAAAACAAGCTCATTTAATTCACACCCCAGAACTGTAATTGCTCCGCTCAAGCCAATGTCTAAGTGCCTGTATTAAGGGCTTTCCACTGAACAGAAAGTGTTAATTCATCAATCCATGGAACTTTCTTTTGTACTTTTAAGCTACTGCTCATCTTCCTCTTGATTATGGTTGCCTAGAGAACAGAACATGCCCAGGCATGCCTAGGTGGCTAAAAATTTTCCAAATTTAGGACACCTGGGTGGCTCAGTCAGTTAAGTGTCTGCCTTCAGCTCAGATCATGATCCTAGGGTCCTGAGATTGAGCACCACATTAGGCTTTCTGCTCAGCGGGGAACCCGCTTCTCCCTCTCCCTCTGTCTGCCACTCCTCCTGCTTGTGCTCTCTCTGTGTCAAGCAGATAAATAAAATCTTAAAAAAAAAAACCAAACCAACAGAACATGCCCAGTAAAATTTAAATTTCAGATAAACAACAAATAACCTTTAGGTAAATATGTCCTGTGCAGTGATTAGGACAAAATTCACTGTTTATTTGAAATTAAAATTTAATAAGACTTCCTGTATTTTTATTTATTTATTTTTTTTAATATAATTTTTTATTTTTTATAAACATATATTTTTATTCACAGGTCTGTGAATCACCAGGTTTACACACTTCACAGCACTCACCAAAGCACATACCCTCCCCAATGTCCATAATCCCACCCCCTTCTCCCAAACCCCCTCCCCCCAGCAACCCTCAGTTTGTTTTGTGAGATTAAGAGTCACTTATGGTTTGTCTCCCTCCCAATCCCATCTTGTTTCATTTATTCTTCTCGTACCCACTTAAGCCCCCATGTTGCAACACCACTTCCTCATATCAGGGAGATCATATGTATTTTTATTTATTAAATCTGGTAAGCTTACTCTTGATTTATTATAAGTATTCCCAGGATTTCATGTCTAAACTTCTATACTTTTAAAATGCATTATTTGTTTTTGTGGGATGATGTGTGTATGTGAACGCCTCTCAAAATAAAGGTTCTAGAGCACTCTCAATCTTGAGATAGCAGTAAACAATCACTGTAACAATGTATCTTTTAACTGTTAAAATATATATGCTTATATATAATTTGTAATTTTATATATACACACACACACACACGCATATATATATATATATATATGCGTGTGTGTGTGTGTGTGCGTGTATAGTGTGAGACTACCCAAGACAATTCATTTTTTAAAGATTTTATTTATATACTTGAGGGGGAGAGAGAGAGCGAGAGAGCACAGAGGGAGAGGGAAAGGCAGACTAACCACCTTAACCAACTAAGCCATCCAAGTGCCCCTAGACAAGACAAAGTAAAAGAGAAAAGTAAGTGGCTAGAGGTAGAGGGAGTGTGAAGAAAACTTTCATATGCCATCTATTAAAAGACATTATACTTATTTGTGGAGCATAACAAAAAGCATGGAGGACATGGGGAGTTAGAGAGAAGGGGGTTGGGGTAAATTGGAAGGGGAGGTGAATCATGAGAGACTATGGACTCTGAAAAACAATCTGAGGGGTTTGAAGTGGCAGGGGGGTGGGAGGTCGGGGTACCAGGTGGTGGGTATTATAGAGGGCACGGATTGCATGGAGCACTGGGTGTGGTGAAAAAATAATGATACTGTTATGCTGAAAATAAATAAATGAAAAAAAAATAAATAAAGGAGAAATTTCAAAAAAAAAAAAAAAAAAGGACATTATAAATCCATACCGATTTAAAAAGTTTGGTATGTGAGTAGATAAATTAATGCCATGGAATTGAGATTTCCCAACTTATCACAAAATAAATTCTAGAAGTATTAAGGAGTGACATGGAAGAGATGATTGTAAAGGTACCAGGAGAAAACATGGAAAAACTATATGCAATCTTGAAGCGGAAAAGATCTTTCTAAGGAAGATGCAAAGCCAGAAAACAAAAATCAAAAGTTTGATAAATCTGACTACATACAAAATGAAAAAATTTTTGGCATGGAAATACAACAAACCAAGTTGAAAAGCAATTTAGAAAAACATCTTCATTACATCTGACTCAGAATGGATTGTTAATCTGTAAAAAATCTCTCAAAAATCAATAGATAAAAATGAAAAGGCATAAATAGAAAGATGAATAAAGGCCATAAACGCACAGTTTATTAAAGAGACAACAACAATACATGACCAAGAAATACACAGAAAAAGGTGTTTAACTTTATAAATAATTAAGGCAATGTAAATGAAAACAACAATGAAACATTGTTTTCCTCCATCAAGTTGGAGAAGATCGAAAGTTAAGTAAAACCTGGTGTTGGTAAGAATAAAGAGATGGGCATTTGTAGCTTGTACACAGGATTATAAATTGGTGCAAACTCTTTGGAGGGTGTAATTTTGTAATATATATGAATATGAAAATAGCATTTATTCTTGACTCAAAAACTTTTATATTAGAAATTTATTTTATGAAAATACTTGCACAAGTATGTAAAAGTATATATATACAACATTCACCACAACATTGTATCAATGGAAAATTAGGATTGAGCTAAATGTCTATTATTGTAGGATGGAATAATTAAATATTGTATATTCATATGTTGACATAATATTAAGTCAAGAAATAAAAGCAATTTACATGTGCTAAGATAGAATGCTTTCCAAGTTTAACTTGTTGAGATGAAAGAAAAAGTACAACAGAGTATATGACACCTTTCTTTTTATGATAAAGAAAGATGTATATATGTACGTATGTTTGTATGTGCAGGGGTGGACTGTCTTCCATTGTTATATACATTTTGTACTCTTTGAAGATTTTTATTTATTTATTTTTTTAATATAATTTTTTATTTTTTATAAACATATATTTTTATCCCCAGGGGTACAGGTCTGTGAATCACCAGGTTTACACACTTCACAGTGCTCTTTGAAGATTTTGTATAAAGTGCATGTATTACTTTTTCAACAAAATCCCAAATCTATAAAATATACCTATTTTGGGTCCCCGCCCTTTTTTTGAGCTCGCTTATCTCATCTCTCATTTCTTCTCTTGTTCTTATCTCAAGGACTATTTACCAGTTATCACTGTTATTCCAGGCTAATTGGTGGCTTGCTCCCTTTCATAACACAGTCCAGCAATCAGCACTTCAATTCCCTTGTTACCAGAAAGGCCCTCACTTGATATTAGCATCCAGGAAAGTAATTTTCCCAAAACTCCAAAATCTTGGGGGGCAGAACGTACTCCTCAAACCAGGAACTTTATACTGCATTTCTTAGATAGTAACAATCAATTACATCCATGACTCTTGGGCTCTCTTTACTGATTCTCCAGCAGGTGCTGCTGTCCTCAGTACCTTCATCAAGGTTGTTATCCTTTCCTGAAATGCTCTTCCTGGCTTAGCTGATGCTATAAATTTTACCCATTCCTCAAGACTCAAGTCCCATTTTTTTCATGACTGAAAAAGGTTGATTTTCATGATTACATCAGCCCTGCTAAGAACACTGTTCTCTTCTTTCTGTCCTACTTTCATAAAAAAGATAATGAATAATCCAAGTAATACTTTCATAAAACATTTTCTTAAATATAACCAATATATAGGAATTAACTATATTATGGTATCTAAATGGCACTGATTTTAGAGTTAAACAGAACAGGTTCAAATTTTTTTCTCTAACTTTTATAAACCTTTACAAAAATTACTTAAACTTTCTGTGTCTCACTTTCTCCATTTTAAAACTGTGGATAAGGATTCTCAGCATCATTCACCATCAGGGAAATGCAAATCAAAGCCACAATGAGATATCATCTCACACCTCTCAGAATGGCTAGAATCAAAGACAAGAAATAGTGAGTGTTGGTGAAGGTGAGCAAAAAAGGAACACTCAAGCACTGTTGGTGGGAATGTAAATTGGAAGAGCCACTGTGGAAAAGAGTATGGAGAGTCCTTAAAAAAAATTAAGACTACAAAGACCGTATGATCTAGTCATTTCACTACTGGGTATTTGCCCAAAGAAAATGAAAACACTAATTTGAAAAGATACATACATCCCTATGTTTATTGCAGCATTGTTTACAATAGACAAGATATGGAAGCAACCTAAGTGTCCCTCAATAGATGAATGGATACAAGAAGATGTGGCATATATATGCAATGGAATATTATTCAGACATAAAAGGATGAGATCTTGCCATTTGTCACAGCATAGATGGACTTAGTATTAGTTTATATTATAAGTTAAATAAGTCAGACAAATACCATATAATTTATCTTATATGTGGATTTTAGAAAATAAACAAACAATAAGGCAGAAACATACTCATAAATACAGAGAACAAACTAATGGTTGCCAGAGGGGAGGGAGGTGGGTAATGTGCAAAATGGGTGAAGGGGAGTGGGAGGTATAGGTTTCCAGTTATGGAATGAATAAGTCACAGGCATGAAAGGTACAGCATAGGGAATACGATCAGTGGTATTGTAATAGGGTTTTATGGTGACAGATGGTTAGCTGCACTTGTAGTGAGCACAGCATAATGTATCAAATTGTTAAATCACTATGGAACTAGTGTAACATTGTGTGTCATCTACATGTCAATAAATATTTTTAATTGAAAAATTGTGGATAATAATATCTACCATACATGGATATCATTGGTATGAAATGTAAAATGACATGTACTATAACTGGTACATCATTAGATAATTAATCAATTACTCTTAGCTTAGGAGCATCCTCTTCTCTGACACATTTTCTTTACTATCACTGAGAAAAGACTGACAAACTTGGGGTTAATAGACCCCAGAATGAAATTCAAATTGTATGTTGCGGATATCTTTCTTTACTTGGTCTGTTTTTTTTTTTTTTTTCCTTATCTTATTTCTTCTCCCTTTATTATCTCAAGGCCTGTTCATGTTCTGACTCTACCACTCATCATTTGTGTGATATTGGGCTAGGTGCTGAATTTTGTATAGCCCCAGTTTTCCCATCCTAAAACAGGGTTGATCATGCTGTCCTTAGATGGTCATTGGGATGTTTAAATGAGATTATATGATACATGTGAATGTGTAAAATGTAAAGTGGTAAAGTGCTATAACAACTTGAAATGTTCTTATTAAATGTTCATGTAGAGTGAGATTCTAAAGTGAACAAATCCTTTGGAGTCCCAGTGATTTATTTTGCACCTCAGATTGATGTGTTATTTCTAGTTAGTTCACAAGCCATATTTCCAGCTGTCATCCATCAACACTTTGGCTAGACTGTTCTTGGTTGCCTTTCTGTATGGAATTAGTCTTCTTAGCACAGTCTAGTTTTCTCCAGGCAAAACCCCTTCTTTCCAAGGACAGAGATCCCCTCACTGAGTATTTTCAACTAACAAACCCTCATTTTAAAAAATCTCTCATTCTTTCTTCCTCATTTTTCTGTCTTAGAAGTGTTGAAACATTTTTAAAATGTATTCATTCATTTAACTCAGTTTACAAATATGTATTAGGCATCTACTGTATGTCAGATCTAGTGTTTAAGTTTTGAGGATACAAAGGTAAGTAAGGTACATTCCCAACATCAATAATTTCACATCTGAGTATGGGAGAGATGTGTAAACAAATGTTTACTATTCATTTTTTTCATAAGTAATCATAAAAACTTTTTTTTAATTTTTAATTTTTTATAAACATATATTTTTATCCCCAGGGGTACAGGTCTGTGAATCGCCAGGTTTATCAGCTATGGAGACAATAAGTTCAGGAAAAATTTCTTGAAAGAGGTGTCATTTACATTTTGAATAGTGAATAATACTTTAACAGACAGATACTGAAGGGAAGGATAATCCATGCAGAAGATACAGTGCATGAAGAGGTAGAAAGATATGAAACAGCACTGCTTATTTAGAGAATATATTACAAGATTACGAAGAGTGACCTGAAAAGTGTTAGGAGATGAATCCTAGGCTAGATCATGGAATTCACCGTAGCCATGCAAACAGGTTTGGGTAGAGGGGACCACAAGAGGGTAGGGCTTCAAATAGAGGAAAGGAATAATACTCTATAGCAGTGGTTGTCAACTCTCATTATGCATCATGGAATTCACCATAGCCATGCAAACAGGTTTGGGTAGAGGGGACCACAAGAGGGTAGGGCTTCAAATAGAGGAAAGGAATAATACTCTATAGCAGTGGTTGTCAACTCTCATTATGCATCGGAATCATCTAGGGATCTTCAAAACTGCAAAAAGATGTGGATGATGTTTCATAATTTTACAGTGTTGGGCATGCAATGGCAGTAAGTAATCAATATAAATACATACACACTTACATATAATATATATTTCTGTCTTAGTCACTTTCAGTTGCTATAAAAAGATACCATAAACTGGGTGGCTTAAACAATGGAAATTAATTTCTCATAGTACTGGAAGCTTGAAAGTCCAAGTTTAGGGTGCCAGCATAGTTGGGTTCTGACAAGAGCCCTCTTCCTGGTTTGTATACCCACATGGTGGAAAGCAAACAGAAAGAGAGAATGCTCTCCTGTTTCTTCTTATACAGGGCACTAATTCCATCCATGATAACTTTGTTCTCATGACCTAATGGCCTCTCAAAGTCTCCACTCCTAATACCATCACACTAGGTATTAGATTTCAACATATGAATGGGGGGGGCACAAACATTCAGTATATCTATCTATATCTATATCCATATCTGTATCAACAGGGAGGGAGGGAGGGAGTAAGCAAATGTGGTAAAAATGTTAGCAAAGAGTGACTGTAGGTGAAGAGTGTATAGGCATTTATTGTACTTCTGGAAAGGCTTAAAATTTTTCAACATAAAGAGTTGGTAATTGCCCCAAACTGTATACATAGAAATGGTTAAAATGGCAAATATTAAGTTATGTATATACTCCACAATAAAAAATTAAAGAAAAAATATACAGTTTACATGGATGCAAACAAAGAAAAATAATCAAATAGACAGACAACTCAAGCTTGGGTATAAGAAAACAGGAGTAAATGGATAGGAGCTGAAAAGGTGGATAATAAAATCATCACAGTAACTATTATCAAGAGAATGGAATGATGAGAGGAAATTAATAATTTCATAGTACTTCTTGGAAACACAGAATATCAACAATACATATACAAGATGATTTGTCATGACAGCAATTGGTGTGAAATGCCCTTGGGTTTTTCACTTGCTCATAGGATGATGTGAGATGAGGGTGGGGACACGGTTGCTAAATAAAATCATACAAGTTGGGTTCTCAAGAATAGAATATAAATGTCTAAGAATAGAGGCTTGTGTCCAACAGTTCTTTATATGTGCCAAGCCAAACATTGTGTTAACTGAAAAAGAGAAACATGTCTACCAGAGAGCCATCAATATGGGGAAAGCTTTAAAACCTTATTTCATCTGAGACATGGGTGAGTGTGTTGTGTCTAATCAGTGGTCTGCTTAAGAAGGGTTGCCCAGAGAAGATGAAACAGGTTGGTAGGTGAATAATCTGTGTTGCTTACACAGAAACCAAGAAGGTAAGAGTTAGAGGCTGAATAATAGATAGGGTTCTCAAGAACTAGGCCTAAAGGGTTAACAACACAAAGTTCTCAAGAGCCTGGGTAGCAGTTGTGAGGCAGGCTCACTGCAGCTGCTGCTCAGGTTTTGGCTCTACCGCCCTCCCCTTCTTGGTTCTCCCACTGTCTTCCAAAGCCTGGGGAGGACCTAAGAATCTAGAGATTAAAAGACATAAAAGGGACATGAGAACTCCTTTCAAAATCTATAGGGCTGAGTGACAATTATTACTATGCCCAGTTTACAGATGAGGAAACAAGAACTTAAAAGGTTTAGGTAACTGGCCAATAGTCACATTGCTAAGGAATGGCAGAAATGGAATTCAAACACAAGTTATCATTCATTCATGACTGTATGTAATATTTCCTGAGATCTGCTTATGGCAAACACTAGGTCTACAAAGGTAAACAATACATAATCCTTGCCCTCAAAATGCTTGTATATACCTTAAAACAATGCAATCAGGGTTAGAGTATTTCATGTTACATTATATATTCATGTGCCAGAGAAATGTAGATTAAGTGGAGCTGGTATGTAAGGTACATGGAGATAATGATGGGAAGTTCATCAGGAAAACTGATTTGGGTCTAGATTGTATTGGTCTGAAAATATTGTGCCCAATTGGGTGGACCTTATATTATATACAGTGGATAATCCTAAGCATTTCCAAAACAGAAGAATGACATGGTTAACTCTATTTAGCAAGATAACTCCAGGAGCAGGTGGAGAATGGATTTGAGGGAGCTGGGAAGAAAAATAATTAAACTCACCACATAAGAGAAGATGAAGGCTGGAACTAAGAGAATAACAGTAGAGACAGACAAAGATGTGGATAAACAGATGTGAGAGCTTTTTGAAAGTTTGAGTTAATAAAATTTTGTGACTAACTATACATGGTGGGTAATCACAAGGAAGCCAATAATGATACTGAATTGGTAAAATATTAGACAATGGTAATGGGAGATACAGGAAGAAGGCTGGTAGAAGGTTAAAGGAAGTAGAAGATATTTGGTTTGAGACACTTTGATCTTATGATATCCAGGACAGAATGTTCGGTAAACAGAAACAGGACTGAAGATGAAGAGAAACTTTTGAGTTGATGTTAGGGATTTGGGATCATCAGCTCTTTTAAGTTGGTTGAAGCTATAAGAAAAGACTAAGAATGAGTCTGTTTTGGAAAGTGTAGAAGAGAGGAGAGAAGAGGAAGGAAGTGGAGGGCAAGAGAAAGGGGAGGGAGGAAGAAAGGTCAAAGGGAAGGGGAAGAAAGAGTGTGGGGAGTCATAAATAATATGCACAGACTGTGCCATGATATATAGTGGGTGCATAAGTGTAATTGTGAATTAAATTAATATATAAATGAGTGAATGAAAACACCCCCAAAATTAAAATTTGGGTAGAAGAAGAGGAACCACCAAAAAGACTGAAGAATACTGGTGCGAGAAGTAGAGCCTCCTAGAGGAAATGGAGTTGTGCATACCAAGAGTGAATAAAATTTTGAGAGTGGAACTGGATGGAGAGGACGAAAAAGACCATGGGAAATTGTCTTGAGGGGCTTGGGATCTAGTCAGGGCCCTAAATTCAGTTACTCATGGTAGAAATAGATGCATGATTGTTAATAAATCCCAGAAATGACAAAGAAAGGAAAATAGGTATACATAGAAAGCAGCGATCAATCAGAGACACTTTTTCTGAATAACATTTTGAGCTGGAGCTTAAAGGAAAAGAATTTTGGACTACTGACAGGAGAGGAAAGGGAAATGCACATAAGCATATTGGTCAGCAAGAAGACACAGAGGCTGGAATAAACTCAAAGAGAGTATGAAGTTGGAATATCCCTAATATATTGGGTTAAAAAAACGCACATACACCCATGCATACTCCTTGTGGCACCATTGCGTCACCACCTTAATCTGCATATGCCCGATGTCCCAGTTTGATCACCAAGAGATTGCATTAATGGTCAGCATCCTGGTCGTCTCTTCTCTCCTCAGGCTCTGCTCCCCAACATTTACCCTAGGGACTATGTAACAGGGTCAGGAAGGTGGTATTTCTTTTCCCTCACGTTTTAATGTTTACACCTCAGCCAGAGAAGGAATGTGATTCTTACTGGTTGAAATCTCCACTGCAGGTTTTGTAAATGTGGACAATAAAAACCAAGAACATCAAATCAAAAGATCTGGAGGACAAAGTTTAGAAAAAAATTCCATCTATAATTCTTTTTCACTTGTTCAGATGAAACTTTCATTAAAAGTTTTGAGGTAACACTAGACTAGTTCATTAAAAGTAAACAATGGCTTGTGCATATTCCCTTACTTCAGACTATTAATAGATTTTATAAAGTTCGGTGAAGTAACACATTTCATATCAGAGGCACTGCTCTTAATACACTACCATTAATGAAAGATTTGCTTAAAGGTGAAGGATGTGGTCAAATATTTGTTATTAAAATATTAATGTGCAGGTAAGGGCCTGGTTTGTTGTCTCTGCTGAGTCTCAGAAATTTCTGCATGATTTGTAGAAGTACCAATTTGTACTATCTACTTCAATAGCATAGCTGGTTACTTATATATCATGATTCCGTGAAACAAAGTCCAATATACAAGAAAAGAAGGCTCAAATAGGTTAAATCTCAAGGTCACACAGATGGTATAATGATACCACTGGGATTATAATCTTCTTATGCCTATTTTCAGAGTTTATACTCTTTGCACTAAATATTTCTTACTTGAGATGAGAGAGAATGCCCATCAAATGGGGATTAACTTGGAGGTATAACATCATAGGATGCTTTAAAAGATCTTGAAATTTAAAGTAGCTTGATTGACCATTTGGAACTTGCTTCTGACAGATTGTGAGAGACTCAAACCTCACATATAGTGATAAAGGCAGCATGATTTTTGAATCAACCATTTGGAGACTGAAATGTGATGTTGTTTTAGCTGAGGTAAATAAAAATCCTACATTTCTCCAGTCATAATGGATGTCAGAAAGAAAGCATGATTTTATGTGTGGTAGACTATTTGCTTTGCATTCAACTTATTACGAATGCACTTAATCTGTAAGTCCTGTGTGGCTGGTTTCCTCCTGCAATCATTTCTACATTCCCTTGTTGTACAATGCATTTTTAGTTCATCAGTCCCCATTACTAGGATAATGCACTGCCTGGGCTCAGATGGCATTCCATAAATATCCAATGACTGTTTCCCTCATTCATGTTTCTCTATTTCCCATGTCTTTCCATTCTGCCACTAGAAAGTCTCATCAACAATATGGTAATCAGAATCATCTTGACCTCCATATGCATTTGTCTGAGATTGTAAAAGCCTCCAAGGCAGAGGTTTGCCTTCTCTCTTCCCTTCCTCCTTCCTTTCCTCCCTCCCTCACTTCTTTCCTTTCCTTTTCATTCCTTCCTTCCTTCCTTCCTTCCATCCTTCCTCCCTCCCTCTCTCCCTTCCTCCTTTTTCTTCATTTTTTCTGGCTGAATAATATTCCATTGTATGTTTGTACCAAAGTTTGTTTCACCACTCATCCATTGGAAGACGTTTAGGTTGTTTCCAGGTTTACATTATTATGAATAAAACTACTATAAACAATCATATACAGGTCTTTTCTCTGAATACAAGTTTCCTTTTTTTAAAAGAAAAATTACCAAGAATGCAATTGCTTGGTTGTGTGGTAAGTGTATGTATAACATGATAAGAAACTTCCCATCTGTTTTCTAGAGTGGCTGTACCATTTTGCATTCCCAAGAGCAATGTATAAGAATTCTGGTTCCTCCATATCATCACCAGAACTTGTATTCCAGGATTTTAAAAGACATTCTGATAGGTGTGTAGTGTTATTTTATCTTGGTTTTAATTTGCATTGGCCTAATGGGCTAATGATGTTAAATATATTTCCTATACTTATTTGCCATCTGCATGTCCTCTTCAGTGAAATGTCTGCTCATGCTTTTTCCCTATTTTCTAATTGGGTTGTTTCTTACCATCAAGTTTTCAGAATTATTTCTATATCCTGGATACAAGTCCTTTGTTGCATATGTGAAGTGCAAATATTTTCTCCCATTTTCAGTTTGTCTTTTCATCTTTAAAATAGGGTCTTTGATAGAGAAAATGTTCTTAATTTTAATAATAACTTATTTTATCTATTTTTTTCTTTTTGTACATCATGCTCTTGGTTTCCCTTCTAAGAACTTTTTGACTAAATTCAGATTATATAGGTTTTCTCCTATGTTTTCTGAAAGTTTTATGTTTAATATTCACATCTTACACTATTTTGATTTAATCTTTGCGTATGTTGTGAGGTTGTGGTCAGGATTCATTTCTATTTTTCATTTTCTTTTCACATGGATGACGACTTGTTCCATTTGTTGAAAAGACTACCATTTATTTCTCCAAGGAACTACTTTTACATCTTTGTTAAAGGTCAGATGGTTACATTTGTGTGAGTCTATTTCCAAACCCTTTGTTCTCATCCATTCATCCAAGTGTTTATTGCTTTGCCAATGTACACCATTTTCATTATTGTACCTTTATAGTAAGTTTTAAAACTTAGTAATGTGAGTCCTCTAACTTTGTTTTATGCCCTCAAAATTGTTTTAGCTCTTTTTTTTGTCCTTTCATATAAATTTTAGCATGTAGAGTTTTAGCATGTACAAATTCCTGTTGTCTATACTGATGATAACCACAGGAAACATTCTGGGATTTTCATTGCTATTGCACTTCAGGAAGATCTGGTCTATTTATTACACTGAATCCTCCAATCCATGCTTGTGGTATGTCTCACAATTTATTTCTCTCTTCTTTGATATATTTCCTTAGCATTTTGTAGTTTTTAGCATACAAATCTTGTGCAAGTTTTTTTATATTAATACTTAACTATTTCATTTTTGGAGGTATTTTAATTGGCATATGTATATATTTTTTATTTAAATCGAATTTAATTAACATATAGTGTATTATTAGTTTCAGAGGTAGACGTCAATGATTCATAAGCTGCATATAACACCCAGTGTTCATCACATTATGTATCCTCCTTAATGCCCAATCTACCTCCCCTCCAACAACCTTCAGTTTGTTTCTTAAAGAGTCCCTTATGGTGTGTCTCCCTTTCTATTTTCATATCTCTCTCTCTCTCTCTCTCTATATATATATATATATATATATATATATATATTGTAATTTTGACTTCCAATTGTTCATTGCTTGAATTTACTTTTTAAAGATTTATTATTTATTTATTTAATGTATTATTTCCTATGTGCATGAGAGAGATAGAGCATGAGATGGAGGGGAAGAGAGAGAGGGAAAGAGAATCTCCAGCAGATTCCATGCTGTGCATGGAACCCTACAGGGGGCTCAATCTTAGGACATCGAGGTCATGACCTGAGTCAAAAACCAGACTCCGGCACTCAGCCAAATGCTCCACCCAGGTGCCCTTCATTGCTCGAATTTAAAAATACAATTACATCTTGGGTACTGACCCAAATCCAGTGACCTTGCTAAACTCATTTATTAGTTCTAAGAAGTCTTCATTGTACATTCCTGAGATTTTATACATAGGTAATCATAGTTTCTATAAGTGGGGACTATTTCTCCCTTTTCAATATGAGTTCTTTATTTTTCTTTTTTTTTTTTGTTTTCTCAATTTTTTTTTTGCCCATTTTTTTTTTAATTTTAATAAATTTTTTTATTTTTTATAAACATATATTTTTATCCCCAGGGGTACAGGTCTGTGAATCACCAGGTTTACACACTTCACAGCACTCACCAAAACACATACCCTCCCCAATGTCCATAATACCACCCCCTTCTCCCAAACCCCCTCCCCCCAACAACCCTCTTTATTTTTCTTATCTTACTCTAGCAGCTAGAACTTTTAATAAGATGTTGAATAGGAGTTCTGAAAGTAGATATCTTTGCCTTGTTCCTGATTTTAGAGGGAAAGCATTCAATTCTTCACCATAATGATATTAGTCATAGATTTTTTCATAGATGCTTCTTATCAGGTTAAGAAATTTTCTTTTATTTATCTATTTTCCAGAGAGAGAGAGAGAGAGAGAGAGAGCATGCAAGCAGTAGGCAGAGGGATAAGGAAGGTCCCTGCTGAGCAAGGAGCCCAACCAGGGACTAGATCCCAGGACCCGGGATCATGACCTGAAGTGAAGGCAGACACTTAACCAACAAAGACGCCCAGGTGTCCCTAGAGTATTTTTTTTTTTTTTAACACCATGAATGGAAATAGCCAGAGGAATGTTGGAGAAGAAAACCAAAGTTGGCAGAATCACAATTCCAGACTTTGAGCTCTATTACAAAGCTATAATCATCAAGACAGTATGGTACTGGCACAAAAACAGACACATAGATCAATGGAACAGAATAGAGAGCCCAGAAATGGACCCTCAACTCTATGGTCAACTAATCTTTGACAAAGCAGGAAAGAATGTCCAATAGAAAAAAGACAGTCTATTCCACAAATGGTGTTGGGAAAATTGGACAGCCACATGCAGAAGAATGAAACTGGACCATTTCCTTACACCACACACAAAAATAGACCTCACGGTGAGAAAAGAATCCATCAAAATCCTTGAGGAAAACACGGGCAGCAACCTCTTCGACCTCAGCCACAGCAACTTCTTCCTAGAGACATCACCAAAGGCAAAGGAAGCAAGGGCAAAAAATGAACTATTGGGACTTCATCAAGAACAATCTAAGGGGTTTGAAGTGGCGGGGGGGGGAGGTTGGGGTACCAGGTGGTGGGTATTATAGAGGGCACGGATTGCATGGAGCACTGGGTGTGGTGAAAAAATAATTAATACTGTTATGCTGAAAATAAATAAAAAATAAATTTAAAAAACACAAAAAAACAAAATAAAAAAAAAAAGATCAAAAGCTTTTGCATAGCAAAGACAACAGTCAATAAAACCAAAAGCAACTGAAAGAATGGGAGAAGCTATTTGCAAATGACATATCAGATAAAGGGCTAGTATCCAAAATCTATAAAGAACTTATCAAACTCAACACCCAAAGAACAAATAATCCAATCAAGAAATGTGCAGAGGACATGAACAGACATTTCTGCAAAGAAGACATCCAGACGGCCAATAGACACATGAAAAAGTGCTCAACATCACTTGGCATCAGGGAAATACAAATCAAAAGCACAGTGAGATACCACCTCACACAAGTAGAATGTCTAAAATTAATCAGTCAGGAAAAGACAGGTGTTGGCGAGGATGTGGAGAAAGGGGAACCATCTTACATTGTTGGTGGGAATGTAAGCTGATGCAGCCACCCTGGAAAAGAGTATGGAGGTTCCTCAAAAAGTTGAAAATAGAGCTACTCTACAACAACAAAATAGAGCTACTCTACAACAACTTTAGGGTAAATACCCAGTATTTACCCAAATGTTTAGAGCAGCAATGTCCACAATAGCCAAACTATGGAAAGAGCCTAGATGTCCATCAACAGATGAACAGTTAAAGATGTGGTAAATATATATATATATATATATATATATATATATATATATATTATGCAGCCATCAAAAATTGCAATATTGCCATTAGCAATGATGTGGATGGGACTAGAGGGTAGTATGCTAAGTGAAATAAGTCAATCCGAGAAAGGCAATTATCATATAATCTCACTGGTATGAGGAATTTGAGAAACAAGACAGAGGATCATAGGGGAAGAGAAGGGAAAATGAAAAAAAGTTGAAATCAGAGAGAGAGAGACAAACCATAAGAGACTCTTAATCTCAGGAAACAAACTGAAGGTTGCTGGAGGTGAGGGTGGTGGGAGGCTGGGTGATGGACATTGGGGAGGGTTTGTGCTATGGGGAGAAAAACAATTTAAAAATCATGAATGGATGTTTTATTTCATTAAGTAATTTCTATATCTATTGATATGATCATGTAGGTTTTTTCTTCTTTAGACAGTTAAAATGGACTATATTGATCAATTTGGTTGATTTTTGAATATTGAACCAGTTTAGCATTCTTGGAATAACCCCTATTGGTTGTGATTCTTTACTTATATTGCTAGTTTCAATTTTTAAATATTCTGTTAGGGGTTTTTGCCTCTAAGTTCATGAGAGATATTGGTTTGGAGTTGTCTTCTATTTTCCTTTTATTTTTAAATTTTTTATTTTTTATAAACATATATTTTTATCCCCAGGGGTACAGGTCTGTGAATCACCAGGTTAAGTGTGTAAACCTGGTGATTCTATTTTCCTTTTTAATTTTTATTTATTTATTTGTTTTTTGCACTATCTTTGGTTTTGGTATTCAAGTAATGCTGGTATCATAAAGTAAGTCAGAAAGTCTTTACTGCTATAATCTGGAATAGATTGGTATTGTATCTTCTTTAATTATTTGGTAAAATTGATCTGGGCCACAAGGTGTATTTTTCAGGAGATTTTAAACTACAAAATCAAATTCTGTAGAACTATTCAAGTCATCTAATCTTCAGTAAGTTCTGTTAATTTGGATTTTGAGGTGTTGCTGACTTCATCTAAGTTGTTGAATTTATATGTGTAGAATTGCCTAATGTATTTCCTTATTTTCTTTTTAATATCTGCCGGGTTTATAGTAACGCCCTCTCATTACTGATATTAGCAATTTGTATTTTCTCTTTCTTTTTCCTTTCAATATTGGTAGGCAATTATCAATTATATTACTTATTTTCAAAGAACAAGCTTTGGTTTCATTTATTTTCCTCCTCTCATTAAAAAAATCATTGATTTATGCTTTTTATTGTTTCCTTCCCTTTGCTTGCTTTTGGTTTAATTTGTTATTCTTTTAGTAATTTCCTAAGTCAAATACTTACATAATTGACTTGAGACCTTTCTTATTTTCTGATACATGCTTTTAATGCTATAGCTTTTCTATCTAAAACTACTTTAACTGAAATCCACAAATTTTATGTTGCATTTTCATTTTCATTCCATTTCAAATAATTTCTAATTTTCTTTGAGATTTTTTCCATGATCCATGAATTATTTAGGTGGTTTAATTTCCAAGTGATTGGATTTTTTTGGTTATTTTTTTGTTATTCCCTTCTAGTTTAAATAAGTTATGGTCAGAGACCATACTTTATATGGCTTCAATTATTTTCAAATATGTTATGGTTTGCTGGATGACCCAAGGTGTGGTCTGTCTTGCTAAATGTATTCTGCTATCGTCTAGGGGAGTGTTCTATTAATACAGTTAGTTCCAGTTGTCTGATGATATTGTTCAAATACTTTTCATTATATAATGTTCTTGATGATAGAGAATGCTATTTACTGAGCACTTTCTATGTTACAACTGCTGTATAGACAATTATTTATAATACTGATTTAAACACTGCAAGGTAAAAAGCCCAGTTTAAAGGTTAGAAAACTGACAGAGATGTTGAGTACCACACCCAAGATCATACAAAAATAAAACTTTGAGAACAGAATTTCAAACAAATTCTGTGTGACTCTGAAGATCATATCCTTTTCATTGCGCCATCCTACTTTTGGCTTGATATATTTACTGATTAGCATGCTGTTTGGAAGAATGTTTGTAAATCTTATTCAAAAGTATATATTTTATCTCTCTAACAAAATTGTGAGCTTTCTGTTGTTAAAGATTGTCTTCCTTTCTTTTTACATAGTGCCTGTTGAAGCTTCAGTGTATCTTAAGGGCTTGATTGTTGCTGACAGACAAATTGACTGCTAAGTCCTTTAAAAAGTCTCAGCAGGAACAGGATGATGGTGAACATAGCCACTGATATCGAAGGGGCAAGAAGTTGGATCTCAGACCTGGATTATATGTTATTTCTCAACAAAGGTGTATTTGGAGTTTGAAGATTCTTGTTATGAGAATTGCACAAAACTTAATTATAATAGAATATTTAGCGTCTCTCACTACCTATGACTTAGTATCTATTTCTTAATTATTTTCACAATCAAAGAATCTTCCACATAGGGTGCCTGGGTGGCTCAGTCAGTTGGGCAGCTGTCTTCAGCTTGGGTCATGATCCCAGGGTACTGAGATTGAGCCCCACATCAGGCTCCCTGATTGGCAAAGAGTCTGCTTCTCCCTCACTCTCCCTCTGTGTGCTCTCAGTCTGTCAAATAAATGAATAAGATCTTTAAGAAAAATTTCCACATAATTCCAAGTGCTCTTTAAAAGGGAAGTATCACTCTAATTGAGAGCCACTAACAGTTCCTGCAACATACAGGTGTTCAGTGAAAGTTTGTTGTATAAAAGAGAAAGAGCACCCCTCAGTAAAAGTACCCCGTAGCTTTGAGAATTATGATCAAGGATGTGTCTGTCTAGATCTCCTGGTGGGGAAGGGATGCAAAGGGTGTCTGCAGTTGCTCCTGAAATGCCTTCGTAAGATTCCTTGGGTTTGTCCAAGATCGCAGTTCACTGTTTCAATGGCAGTCAAGATTCAATGGCAGTCATAAGGAAAAAATTATGAAGATCTGAAGTCAGTGGTTTCTGACCACTGTGTAAAGAGCTTTCCCTAATTTTTGTATTGAGTGAAATCTCTGAAGTCTTTCTCAGACCCTGTGAAGAATCAGGCAACTGGGGTTGAGTATGCTCTTTATAATCAGGAAACAGGAGAAGGAACACAGCACAAAGTTCTAAATTTGTAGTTTTCAACACTGGTAATAAATTGCAGTCACTTGGGAAGTTTTTTAAAAATACGACTGCCCATGCCCCACCTCAGACCAGTTAAATCAGAATCTGAGAATGACATCTGGGTATGATACATTTTAAGCTCTCAGGTGGTTTTAATGTGCAACTAATACTGAAAACCATTAGATTTTAAGTAAAGGGATGAGCAGATTAGAAATTAGGATTTTAAAAGATGATTTCAAGGTGCTATGGCAGAAATTGATTGCTAGACGGTAGAGTCAGAAGGACCTGGGTAATATTGGTGCATATCATCTATGTGATTCTGAGAAGACCATTTCCTTTCTCTGAGCTTCACTTCCTCCATCTGTAAAATAGAAATAAATATAGTACCTACCTTATAGACTTGTAATAACATGAAATTTTGTGATTGAATTTAGCACACTTTCTTATATTATCTGACTCAATTATTCTTTCAGAAATATATAGCATGGGGTGCCTGGGTGGCTCAGTGGGTTAAGCCTTTGCCTTCAGCTCAGGTCATGGTCTCAGGGTCCTGGGATCGAGGCCCGCATCGGGCTCTCTGCTCAGGAGGGAGCTTGCTTCCTCCTCTCTCTCTGCCTGCTTCTCTGCCTAGTTGTGATATCTCTCTCTCTCTCTCTCTCTCTCTCTCTCTGTCAAATAAATAAATAAAAACTAAAAAAAAAAAAGAAATATATAGCATGGTACTAGCACAAAAACAGACAACATAGACCAGTGGAATGAGTCGAGAGCCCAGATATGGACCCTCAATTTTATGGTCAAATAATCTTTGACAAAGCAGGAAAAAATATACAGTGGAAAAAAGACAGTCTCTTCAATAATGGTGCTGGGAAAATTGGACAGCCATGTATAGAAGAATGGAACTCGACCATTCTCTTATACCATACACAAAGATAAACTCAAAATGGATAAAAGACCTCCACATGAGGCAGAAATCTATCAAAATCCTAGAGGAGTACATAGGCAGTAAGCTCTTCTACATCAGACCAGCAACCTCTTTCAAGACATGTCTCCAAAGGCAAAGAAAACAAAAGCAAAAATGAACTTTTGGGACTTCATCAAGATAAAATCTTCTGTAGCAAAGGAAAGAGTCAACAAAACAAAGAGTCAACCCATGGAATGGGAGAAGAAATTTGCAAATGACAGTACAGATAAAAGGCTAATATCCAGGATTTATAAAGATCTTCTCAAACTAAACACACACAAAACAGATAATCTTGTCAAAAAATGGGCAGAAGACATGAAAAGACACTTCTCCAATGAAGACATAACAAATGGCTATCAGGCACATGAAAATGTTCATCATCACTAGTCATCAGGGAAATTCAAATCAAAACCACATTGAGATACCACCTTACACCATTCAGAATGGTAAAAATCTACAGGACAGAAAACAAGTGTTGGAGAGGATGTGAAGAAAGGGGAACCCTCTTGCACTGTTGGTGGAAATGCAAGTTGGTGCAGCCACCTCGGAAAAAAGTGTGGAGATTCCTTAAGAAATTAAAAGTAGAGCTTCCCTATGACCCTGCAATTTCACTATTTGGGTATTTACCCCAAAGATACAGATATAGTGAAAAGAAGGGCCATCTGTACCCCAAAGTTCATAGCAATGGCCACAGTCACCAAACTGTGGAAAGAGCCAAGTTGCCCTTCAACAGACGAATGGATAAAGAAGTTATGGCCCATACATACATCAGAACATTATGCCCCCATCAGAAAGGATGAATACTCAACTTTTGTATCAACATGGACAGGGCTGGAAGAGCTTATGCTAAGTGAAACAAGTCAAGCTGAGAAAGTCAACTATCCCATGGTTTCACTTATTTGTGGAACATAAAGGAGTAACACGGAAGACATTGGGAGATCAAGAGGAGAAGATAGTTGGGGGAAATTAGAGGGGGAGATGAACCATGAGAGACTGTGGACTCTGAGAAACAAACTGAGGGTTTTGGAGGGGAGAGGATGGGGAGTTGGGTGAGCCTGGTGGTGGGTATTATGGGGGGCACTATTGCATGGAGCACTGGGTATGGTGCATAAACAATGAATTCTGGAACACTGAAAAGAAATTTTAAAAATATAGCAAGATGGGATTGGGAGGGAGACAAACCATAAGTGACTCTTAATCCCACAAAACAAACTGAGGGTTGCTGGGGGGAGGGGGTTTGGGAGAAGGGGGTGGGATTATGGACATTGGGGAGGGTATGTGCTTTGGTGAGTGCTGTGAAGTGTGTAAACCTGGTGATTCACAGACCTGTACCCCTGGGGATAAAAATATATGTTTATAAAAAATAAAATTAAAAAAAATATGTAGCATGAGCCTAAGTTTTGAGCTACATAGTACACATTCAGAAACCAGGGAGAAGTTAGAGAAATTTTCATTTGGGACAGCAAATGGCCAGGATGACATCATTACTATGGTGGAATTGGGGGACACTCATTTCAAGGAGAATAGTGAAACTCAACATATTCCAGGCTCCATAAAGATGAATCTTCTGCCTTCTTTCACTGCAGACCAGTGAAAGAACATCCTCCAGGATCTGTCACCAGGATAGATGACTCCCCCATCAAGCCATAAATACCATAATACAAAAGGGGGAAACACATCAAGCCTGTTCCTCACGTCCTTTCAAAATGCATAGCACAGATGGAGAAACTAATGTCAGAAAGGTCACCTGCTTTGATATTATGAAGACAGGAATGCTTTCAGCTAGGCATAAATCCATAACCCTCACAATTTGGAGGACTATTTTACTTCATTGTCCCATCAAATAGTTTAGGATGACATATTACTCACTAGTAAATACCCATGAGAATAAAAGCAGGGACTGCACTGATTACATCATTTGAATCCTTATAAAGTAGACACTTTATGGCACCATCAGAATTTTGCTCCAAACCTCTGATTGCTCCTCAGAGTTTGAGGAATCAATAGTGGGCGAGACAGGCATTGCATCTGGGTTATTCAAATGCCCACAGGAAGTGACAATGGATAAAGACATCCCCATCAATATATCACAACATGGGAAAGAGATACAGGTTTCTAGATAAAAACATTTGGGCACCACTTTGGTCTGCTGGCACAATACTTCATCCATCCCTGAGCATTAATGAGTTAGTCTTTAAGATGATATCCTATAACCTACATTTCAGCAAAGTCTGCAGCTGTGATGAACAAAATGACTCATTTTATCCTATGTAGTGATGGTGTCCCAGGATAATTAAATTTGGGGATGATGTTCTTCAATACATAGAGTCAGCCCATCATGCCATAGCATAAGCTCATAAACTGGTTCAAATATCACCTAATGTACTACAACCTAACTTGAAAAAAAGGAATAGTTTCTCTATTTAAAGTCATTACAAAATTCTGTATAGCCAAGCAACAGAATTAAATGAATCTGCCCACAAAAAACTTTATAAAGTCTACTTTTAAAACAATTTCCTTGCTTTAAAATCAATAGTTTTATCCCTTAAAATGCATAATAACTTAGCGTTTTCTATAGAAGCTGCTAATAACTGAGCATCAAAGGAGATTGAGGCTGTTTTTGCTTTCCAAATGAGAGACTGTGTTTCTGTGTGTGTGTGTGTGAGCACACTCACATGTGTGATGTATGGGGGAGTGAGGAGGAAGTGTATCTAGGGATATTATTAATTTGCAATTGATTTTGTATTTCTAATTCCTAACACAATGACAGGACATGATAGATGTTTGATAAACATTTATTGAATGGAAAAAAATAAGACGAATGCATAGATACCAGTCTTTCACAACTCAGGCATGGTTTAATAAAAATTGAAAAAGTATGGTACAAGGCAGCTGGCCACCACATACATCTTAAGCACAAGAGTATTTTATTAGAACACTGAATGGCAATCAGAGGCTTTATTGACCATATAAAAACTAATTAAGTAATTTGTTGATGTTTAAAAGTGATTTATAGTTTATAATCAGGCAAAAGGTTGAGTAAACAAGATGATATGACGGATCATAAAATGAGAAATACATTCTTACTACCATCCTCTGTATTGGTCATTTATCCATAGTTCTTAGAATCTCTATGTTTGGGGAAAAAAAACTGATATTTTAATTGTGGCCAACACTTTTTAATATGACTAAGAATGTATTTTACATTTGTAACACAATGTATTTCATCGTCAATTTAACTCTTCCAATTGTTCCCAAAGCTTCTCAGTAGCGACTAAAGGTCCCCAAACTCTCAGTGTGAGTCAGTGAAAATAACCCATTGGGAATGGCCATTTTGGACGTCACAGCTTCTCAGCCCCTGGGCTTACTTTTTGCAGCATCTCAGGAGAACAGTCAAGAAGGCTGAAACATTGCTGTATTAATGATTCTATCAATTACACAGAAATGGCTAAACTTGAAAAGGGAGTTGGGAAAGGGAGTATAACTTGAAGCTTAGTTCCAGAGGCTTTACTGTTGTAGGCACATGAGCTTTTCTGCGCCTGTTCGGGGAACATCTGGAAAGAGCCCAACAACTGATGTTGGCCTGAAGCACTTGGGATGAGTACAGAAGAAGAAAAGTGACTGGTGAAAACGTGTGACTTCTAGAGACATACAAAGAAAAAGGTGGGTGATAAAGGACAGGGATGCTTGTAGATAAAAGTTTGAATTTTCCACTTACTCGTCATTCCTAACCAGCTTCTACTTGGTTCTTACTTCCAACTGGAGAGAGTAGCCCTGGGTAGAATTTAGGGGAAATTGGTTCTGTTCCTGACAATATCACTAAATGTCTGTGTGTGTACTCTGGATCTTTGTATGGCTGGCTCCACTCCATTCAGATTCCAGGATTTAATGTCAGCTCCTTAGAGAGGCTTTCCCTTCCATTCTACCTAATGTTGCCCCTCCAAACCCTGAGCTCTTTCTATTTCATTAGCTTGCAGTATTTTCTTCATAATTTTATTAAGATTTTTAATTAGTTTGTTTACTGCTCACATCTTCCTTTAGGTTGTAAGGTCCATGAGATTACCCCTAGCGCCTATCACATTGCCTGGAACACACCAAGAACCCAATGAATATTAGTTGAATAAATTCATGCATGTCGTAGAACAATCTGCTTAACTTCTTTGTAGTTTGGATTCGTCATTTGTAAAATTAAGAGAAATCATTTTCATTATTTCAAAGATTAGCATGATAACAAAGAAAGAATAGGTTTATAAATCCCTTGAAAAAACCTCAATAATATTTAATTGAATGGCTCTACATTTTGAGAAAACATAATTGATACAACAGTAGCATTAGAATATTGTTGACATATATTTAAATATAGATTCTGCCATTTAACCAGATATGAGATCTTTTTTTTAATTAATTAAATTTATTTACTTTCAGCATAACAGTATTCATTATTTTTGCACCACACCCAGTGCTCCATGCAATCTGTGCCCTCTATAATATGAGATCTTGAACAAAGCATTGCAGTGCTCTCAACCTCAGCTGCCTGGGTTGTAAGATAGGAATGATAATAGTTATTTCCTAGGGTTTTTAAGAAGATTAAGTAAAATAACTCATATTAATCATCCAGTACAATGTGTGACACTTATTAGGTACTTTATTATTGGTAGCTATTAATATAGTCATTATAATATAAAAATAATAATATAAAATATTATATACATTTTATTAATATAAAAATTTAACAACCAGTACTATATATTGTAGAAACTTTAGTTCCCAAAGATGGTCATAAAGGTGACTCTAGTGGAATACCAGTTATAAGCAGGCAGGCACAGCCTGAGAGTGGCAGAAGGGCATTAGACATTTACTTACAAGTTGCCAGAGGTTGATCTAGTTTTCTCTTTCAGGGTCTGACTTGGAGCTCACAAGAAGATGGAGGTCAGTGTTGTGAAAACCAAGGTGCCAGGGCAAGTTTCAGGGAGGAGCAGGCTCCAGAGGAGCAATTTAATAATTGTCATACAAGTTTTAAAAACCTTATTTGATTTTCCCACTGCATGCTTTCTGAGTATTGACCCTGACTATATTCACACTTTACAAGTGTTTTCCTACATACTTTCATTGGATCTTTGCAGCAATCCTGTGAGAATCCGAAAAGTAAGTGCCATTGTTCCCATTTTATAGATAAAATTTTTATGATTCAGAAAGGACTTGCTTAAGCCTGTAGAGCTAAAATAATACCAAGTCAGAATTCAAACCCAAGAGTTCTGACTCTAAATCCAATCATGTAAATCCTCTGTGCAGTGATATATATGGTCCTTCACTATCCCAGCTCTTAAGAAAAACAATATTAAAATACAGTTAGGCAAACTGAGGGTTACAGAAGGGAAGGAGGTGGGGAGATGGAATAATTGGGTGATGGGGATTAAGGAGGACATGTTGTGATCAGCACTGGGTGTTATATGCAGCTAATGAATCGTTGAACACTACATCAAAAACTTATGATCTGCTATATGCTGGCTAACTGAACATAATCAATCAATCAATTAACTGAAAAAAAAATACACCTAGACATTGGCTATCTCCCTGACTAAGAGCAAAGATAGAAATAGCCCTAAGAAGAATTCAACATTCTGATTTCTCAAAGAGCTATGGTCGAAACAGCCCCCTATGTTCTGATAAGGACATGGATGCCATGTTTCTGAAAAAGGAGGGGTCAGAGGCTGTTATCTCTTCCAAGTGGGAGGAATAATGTAAACAGTTCACCTGGGTCCCAGTTCTAGCATTTACACCAAATCTCTGGGAAACTATTGACAGTTTGCTTTCCCTTTAGAGGCCCTGGTTTCTGGCTTTATCCATCTTTGAATCATTAGATAAAAGTGGTAGCTCTTACCCTTTTTACTGCTGCAACATACACACTGGAAAATTCAATACAATGATTAGTAATAGGAACTCAGTTAGGAAGGGATACTTTGGAGGGTGCAAGTGGGACAATCTGAAAGAGGCTTGTGTGTGGTTCCAACAGTCCTACCAGGAGATTCCTCCAATCATAATAATAGCTAATATTTACCATATGCTTATTGTGAGCTAGATGCTTTAGATGAATTATCTTATTTAATCCTCACAGTGAATTAATGAAGTAATAAATATTTGGTACTCTCATCTTAAAGATAAGGAAACTGAGTCTCAGATAGGTTAAACCCAAGGTCACATAGCTAGCATGTCATAGAATTGGATTCTAATCCAATAAAATTGACCTTAGAGCCCTCTTAGTTTTGTATTACATTGTTTGATATCCCCCCTTCAGTCATCCCCTGCTGTTCCTCAAACACACAATTGATAATGAAAAAAATCACAAGTTTCTAGTGTCATTCCCATATTTAAGATTTCTGTCCTGGACTTTATGCTCAAGTTAAGCTTTGGCTGAGAACAGGTTCAGTGTTAAAAAGAAGGGTGTAGAAGGAGGAAGGAAATTAGAATTCATTAAATACCTGCTATTTCATGCCTTGCTAGACATTGTACACACATCCACCATCACTTTTAGTTTTTACAACCAGTCTTACAAGGTTAATGTTTTATCCCACCTACAGAGAAAACTCTGGTTAAGATACTAGCCCAAGATCACAGAGACGATAGCAGCCAGGTTGAGATTCAGACCCATTCTTCTGGTTCCAGATTCCATCTTCATGCCTTTAAACCTTATATCCAATAGGTTGGAGGATGGCAAGAGATGAGTAAGGTAGAATGAAGCCATAGTCGACATACCCAGTATGTTTATGCCCTAGGTAGCCAGGACCAGACCCCATTGGTCTCTGTTTAAGGACTTGAGCCATACATATCTCACTATTGTCATGCGTGTTCCCTTTACAGACCTGTAGTGGCCTAACAGGTACAGTCAATGGCAGCAAGTTGAGTGAATTCTTCCTCGTGGGCCTCACTGATGATCCTCAACTTCAGCCTATATTCTTTGCCCTCTTCTTCCTGATCTATGCAATCACAATTGTGGGAAACCTGGGCCTCCTTGCCCTCATTGTGGTCAGCCTTCGACTCCACACTCCCATGTATTTCTTCCTCAGCAACCTATCTTTTATTGACTTCTGTTATTCTTCAGTCACAGTTCCAAAAATGTTGATGGGGTTTTTCTCTGGTTGCCAGACAATCTCCTTCTCTGGTTGTGCAATACAGACAAGCTGCTTTGTGATCTTTGCTGTCACTGAGTTCTTCCTCTTGGCTTCCATGGCCTATGACCGCTATGTGGCCATCTGCAACCCTCTACTCTACCATATCATTATGTCCCCAAGGTTCTGTTTGCAGCTAGTGGCTGCCAGCTATGCAGTGGGCCTGATGAACATGGTGCTTCTCACAAGCACAACCTTTTCTCTGACCTTCTGTAAATCCCATGTCATCACTCACTATTTCTGCGATATCCCTCCCCTTTTAAAACTCTCTTGCTCTGACACACGGATCCTCCAACTTCTCCTCTTTGCCTGTGGTTCCTTTAATGTGTCTGTGTCCTTGATAATCATCCTAGTCTCCTATGCATGTGTCTTCTTGGCTATCATCAGAATACCCTCAGCCCAGGGAAAACACAAGACATTCTCCACTTGTGCTTCCCACCTGACCGCTGTCAGCCTGTACTATGGAACCACAGCATTCATTTACTTGCGCCCATCCTCTGAGTACTTACTAGGCAGAGACAGGCTGGTCTCTGTATTCTACACAGTGGTCATCCCCATGCTTAACCCCATGATCTACAGTCTGAGGAATAAAGATGTAAAGGAAACATTTGGGGGTGTTCTCAAGAAGGGCTCACAATTCTCCTTCCCCACACTCAGATTTCCATGATATAAAATGTGTTAAAGAAAAGGTAATAAAGAGAAGGAGGGAGGAGACATCTATTTGGCCACTCATAATATCTCGGGCATTATTCTAGGAATTTTAAATGGACTATGCCTTGAATCCTCTTCATAACTCTGGAAGGCAAGTATTATTATCTTCGTCTTATAGATGAGGACTCTGAGACCCTGAGAGCTTTGGTTATTTGCCCAAGATCACATATGTATGCAGTGGAACTGAATTTCAATTCAGCACTGACTCTGAAACTCCCTTTCTATTACATTACACTCTTTCACTATAAGGCAAGCTGCCCCCCCCCATTAAATATTTATTTATTTATTTGGGAGAGAGAACACATGTGAGTGAGTAGGGGGAAGGGCAGAGGGAGAAAATTTTCAAGCTGACTCTCGGCTGAGCTGGAGCCTGACTGGAGCTGAGCTTGCTCTCACAACCCATGAGGTCATGACCCTAGCCAAACCAAGAGTCAGACACTTAACCTACTGAGCCACCCAGATACCCCCAAGATGCCACCCTTACTCTTTATCCTGAGTCCAGGGTTTCCAACTTTTTTCCCTTTCTGGCAAATCTGGTCCAAAAATTTGTAACAGATTCAGTCCCCTAAGAGCTACTTCTTTTCCCATAGCCAATTTTCTACTTCTGCTTTTGGATCATGTCTAATCAGGTCACTAAATTAATTGAATGCCTATTGCATACAGAGTCCTATACCAAATGTAAGGTGGAGACAAATCACAAGGAAGAAAGCTATGGCTATTTATCTTTTGTCAGCTTCCAACTCATTTAGGGAAGACAGAAGATCCCATTCAAAAAGGAAGACAGAAGATCCCATTCAAATTATGACTTTTTACTTAAATTGACATTCATTTTTGTGCCAGTACTATGCTGTCTTGGTGATCACAGCTTTGTAGTAAAGTTTGAAATCAGGCAACATGATGCTCCCAGCTTTTTCTTTTTCAGCATTTCCTTAGCAATTCAGGGTCTTTTCTGTTCCATACAAATTTTAGGATTGTTTGTTCCAGCAATTTGAAAAATACTGGTGGAATTTTGATCAGGATGGCATTGAAAGTATAGATTGTTTTGTGCAGTATATACATTTTAACAATGTTTATTCTTCTGATCCATGAGCATGGAAAGCTTTTCCATCATTTTGTGTCTTCTTCAATTTCTTTCATGAGTGTTCTGTAGTTCCTCAAGTACAGATCTTTTACCTCTTCAGTAAGGTTTATTCCAAATTATCTTATGGTTCTTGGTGCTATAGTAAATAGAATCAATTCTCTAATTTCCCTTCCTGTATTTTCATTGTTAGTGTATAAGAAAGCCACTGATTTCTGCACATTGACTTTGTATCCTACCACATTACTGAATTGCTGTATGAGTTCTAGTAGTTTGGAGGTGGAGTCTTTTGGGTTTTCCATATAAAGTATCATGTCATCTGCAAAGAGAGAGAGTTTGACTTCTTTGCCAATTCGAATACTTTTTGTTTCTTTTTGTTTTCTGATTGATGTTGCTAGGACTTCTAATACTATGTTGAACAAGAGTTGTGAGAGTGGGCATTCTTGTCGTGTTCCTGATCTCAAAAGGAAGGCTGTCAGCTTTTCCCCATTGAGAATGATATTCACTACGGGTTTTTCATAGATTTTATGAAGTTTAGGAATATTCCCTCCATCCCTATACTTATAAGAGTTTTAATCAGGAATGGTTGCTGTATTTTGTCAAATTCTTTTCCTGAATTAATTGAGAGGACCATGTGGTTCTTCTCTCTTCTATTATTGATTTGTTCTATAACATTGATTGACTTGTGAATGTTGAACTACCCTTGCATCCCAGACACATGGACCAGTAGAACAGAGTAGAGAGTCCAGATATGGACCTACAAGTTTATGGTCAAATAATCTTCAACAAATCAGGAAAAATATACAGTGGAAAAAAGTCTCTTCAATAAATGGTGCTGGGGGGGGCACCTGGGTGGCTCAGTGGGTTAAAGCCTCTACCTTCGGCTCAGGTCATGATCCCAGGGTTCTGGGATTGAGCCCCGTGTCGGGCTCTCTGCTCGGCGGGGAGCCTGCTTCCCTTCCTTTCTCTCTCTGCATGCCTCTCTGCCTACTTGTCTATCAAATAAATTTTAAAAAAATAAATAAATGGTGCTGGGAAAATTGGATAGCTATATGTAGAAGAATGAAACTCGACCATTCTCTTACATCATACACAAAGATAAACTCAAAATGGATAAAAGACCTCCACGTGAGGCAGGAATCCATCAGAATCCTAGAGGAGAACATAGGCAGTAACCTCTTCGATCCCACAGCAACTTCTTTCAAGACATGTCTCCAAAGGCAAAGGAAATGAAAGCAAAAATGAACTTTTGGGACTTCATCAAGATAAAAATCTTCTGCACAGCAAAGGAATAGTCAACAAAACAAAGAGGCAACCCACGGAATGGGAGAAGATATTCGCCAATGACAGTACAGACAATGGGCCAATATACAAGATCTATAAAGAACTCCTCAAACTCAACACCCAAAAAATAGATAATCATGTCAAAAAATGGGCGAAAGACATGAGCAGACACTTCTCCAAAGAAGACATACAAATGGCTAACAGACACATGAAAAAATATTCATCCTCATTAGCCATCAAGGAAATTCAAATCATAACCACATTGAGATACCACCTTACACCAGTTAAAATGGCAAGAATTAACAGTACGGAAAACAAGTGTTGGAGAGGATGTGGAGAAAGGGAACCCTCTTACACTGTTGGTGGGAATGCAAGTTGGTGCAGCCACATTGGCAAACAGTGTGGAGGTCCCTTAAGAAATTAAAAATAGAGCTACATTGTGGGCCCTGGGTAGCTCAGTGGGAAAAGCCTCTGCCTTCGGTTCAGGTCATGATCTCAGGGTCCTGGGATTGAGCCCCGCATCGGGCTCTCTGCTCAGCAGGGAGCCTGCTTCCCCTTCTTTCTCTATCTGCCTCTCCGCCTATTTGTGATCTCTCTTTCTCTCTGTGTCAAATAAATAAATAAAATCTTTAAAAAATAAAAAATAAAAAAAATAAGAATAGAGCTACCCTATGACCCTGCAACTGCACTACTGGGTGTTTACCCCAAAGATACAGATGCAGGGAAAAGAAGGGCCATCTGTACCCCAAAGTTCATAGCAGCAATGGCCACAGTCACCAAACTGTGGAAAGAGTCAAGATGCCCTTCAACAGATGAATGGATAAAGAAGCTATGGCCCATATATACAACAGAATATTATGCCCCCATCAGAAAGGATGAATACCCAACTTTTGTATCAACAATTACAGAACTGGAGGAGATTATGCTCAGTGAAATAAATCAAGTAGAGAAAGTCAACTGTCATATGGTTTCACTTACTTGTGGAATATAAGGAATAACACTGAGGACATTGAGTTGGAAAGGAGAAGTGAGTTGGGGGAAATCAGAGTGGGGGATGAAATATGAGAGACTGTGGACTCAGAAACTGAGGGTTTTGGAGGGGAGGAGTGTGGGGGGTTGGGTGAGCCTGGTGGTGGGTATTAAGGAGGGCACATATTGCATGGAGAACTGGGTGTGGTGCATAAACAATGAATCTTGGAACACTGGAGAAATAAAATAAAATAGCACAAAAATTTAATTGACATTTATTGAGTTTTTTCTATGTACTAAATGCTAAATCTGTTGTTTCATAAACCTGCCAAGAACTCTGTAATGTTGTTATAATTGTTGCTCCCATTTTATGGATGATAATATTGTAATTAAAAATGGTTAAGTGACCACTCAAGGTCACATAGCTAAAGAATGGGGAATACAAGATTTGAATCAGGGCTGCTGTCCAAAGAGCTTATATTCTTTCCACTTTACTATATCACCCCCTGGATTACTAGGATGCCTATCAACAAGCAGCAAGAAATATAAGTTGTGAGGCTAGGACTCAAGTCAATGGAATCAAGATGAGTGGGTTCACAAGAGAGTATCTAGAAAGAGGTGGGTAGTTTGAATAACGTCTATAAAGAGTAAGGAGTGGTAGGAATGGCTGAGTAATGAAGGGAATGGGGAGAATTGGAAATCAAAGACTAAGACAGAAGAATCTAGATGCTCAGAGAGCTGGTTTGGCAGAATGGGCAAAGTTATAAGCAAAAGATATTGATTAAATTGGGGAGATAGTTGGGTAAACACAAAAGATATTAAGAAAATGTGGAGATGGTTGGGAAGGGCCTATATACCTTCTTTGAAGGTCTTATTAATATCTAGTCAATCCCTTGCTACCATAGGTGGGTAAGTTTCAAACAGAGCTTTGGTTTCCCTAATTTAACCTCAGATGGCTTTGAGCATATGGTTGCTTAGAGTTGTGGTAAAAGTCATATTTTTGGAGGCTAAGGCCTCCATAAATCTTTACTCTGTTCTCTGTCTCCAGTTCACATATCTCAAATTGCCTAGACAGCTAACAAATTTTGAGTCCTTGGCCACAAGGGGTCATTGAGGAATTATTTCCTGATGGAAAACTTATGTTCAAGTTAGTTTGGGTAAGATCTAAACAAGTGCAACCTAATGAAGTCACTTTGAGTCTAAAGGCAGCCAGACATAAAGAAGAATTTTGCATGTTGACACTATACTAGGAATTCCTCTGTCTTAGAGCAGGCTTTTTTCTATTTTATCATTTGCCTGGAAAATTGCAATATTCTCCTAACTGGTCTTACTGTCCCCAGGCTTGTCCCTGACTGATTTTTCTCCGCACTGCTGCCTTATGATTAGTCTAAACAGAAATCTGACCACATCGCTGTTCTACTTCAAACTCTTCAATAGCTCTTAATTGTCCTGAGAATAAAGTCCAAATCCCTTAACCTACAAGGCCTCTACAGTTAGAATCTAGCCTCTCAGACCTTACCTTTTACAGCTCCTCTTCCCTTTCCTGCATGTCATATCCTCCCTTTTAGACTTACAACTTTCCTCATTTACAAGTCTGTCACTTTTCATCAGTGAAGAATCCTCTCATATTTCTAATCAGAAGTGTTTACTTTTTCCTTGGAATTTTAGGACAAATGATTGTAGCATGCAATCATCCTATACTCCTAAACTGCCTTATTCTATTCCACTTTTCTTACAATCATATCTTTCTTCCTCTACTAGATTGTATGCCTTAGAGGGGAAAACCAAGGTGTCTCAGAACTATGTAACCTCATACCTGGGACCAAGTTGGCATTTAATAAATGTTTATGGGAAGAATAATGGATTTGTGTGTACTACATCATTGGACTTTTCCATGGGCATATATGTTTACTTTTGAACCCTCCAAAATGTCCAGAAGTGTGTTAGTAATCTATCCCCTTTTCTTTGTCAATATTCTACCTCCTTTTCAATATTAACTTCCAATCTGATCTTTTCCTATGCCTCTGCCCCCAGAATTATAACTCAACATTTGTAAATCCATTGATTTCTATTGATTTGATGTATGTGTACATGTGTTATATTCCTAACTAAATTAAAATTCCTGGAGGTAATGGGTCACATCTATATTTGTCTTTCCCAGTACTAGTGAGCCATGAAAAAATAAGTGTACATTAAATAAAAAATTAGGGCCTGTAGTACATAGTTGATGCACAATTGAAGAGGGTTTGTGTGGAGCTCAAAGCAGGACAGAGATAACTAGGTATGATTTTAAGAAAGAAGAAGGGAGCTGACATTTATTGTGAGCTTACTAAATGCCAGACACTATGGTAAGTCCTCAGATTATCTCATTTGGTTATCACAACAACCTGATATATGTTTTTTTAATTAAGACTTTGTTTTTAGAGCACTTTTAGGTCCATAGCAAAACTGAGGGAAGGTACAGAAGGTTCCCATATTCTCTCTGGTCCTTCATACACATTCCACATTACCAACATCCACCCGCAGAATGGTACATTTGTTACAATTGTAGAACCTACAATGACACATCATAATCCAAAAGCCATAGTTTATATGAAGGTTCACTCTTAGTATTGCACATTCTATAGGTTCAACAACCTAATTTTATATTGATTTTATATATGAGGAAAAGAAGTATCAGAGAAGTGGTGATGAACTCAGTCATTCATACACAGCCTATATGGGGCAGAGTTAGAATTTCAAACTCAAGACTGAATTCAGAGCCTGTGTTTTAAACTACTTTACCAGTCTGCATCAGGGTGATCACTTCACTTTCTTTAAATCCTAGACTTCTCATGTACTCTCTGACATCAAGATACTGTACAATGAACACTGAAGTGAGTGAATAGCAACATATTTTGTTTAGATTAAGTTCTCTGAACATATCTGAAGCACAACATAAAGAAAAATTAGGAACTCAGGCAGGCAGGAAGGAAGGGTGTGAGGTTTGGAGAAAGAGAGAAGGAGGGAAGAAAAGTTTTAAGCAGGAAAGGAAAGGAAAGGAAGGAAGGAGGAAAGAAAGAGGGAGGGAAGAAGGGAAGGAGGGGAGTAGGGAGGGAGAATGGAAGGTAGGAAGGAAGAAAAAATATCCTGAAAAATCTTGCCATCTCATTCTTTCAGAAAATGTACAGATGGAAGTGGAGGGTCACCGTATCATCTGGTTTCTTCTTAGGACCCTTTCCTGAAATGATCCAGGAAGGAGAAAGAGAGCTTTTCCTACAGCCTCTTGCTCAGATACTTCAGAAAATACCATTCCACATAGGAAAAGTACCAAAACCTCCGGGAACATATTTTAAAAAAATGTCCCTTGGTAGTGTCTAGAATTTTTAAATATCTTAACAGTAGCCATGTGTCCTTCAAATTCATGAGGCTCTAGGGCCCTAGAGACCCACTTAGCTAAAGCAAGGATTCTGAGGTCTGACCCCTGCCTTGTTTTATTATTGCTCACACTACCCCCAAAACCATTCTCCCTTAGATGACCTGAAGAAAGCTACTAAGACATGCTCATTCTAGAAGCAACTGCTTTTCTTGGTGAATAGGATGATTCCTAATTATCACTGGTCTTGCCTAGATAATATGACCTATTCAACTTGTAGTATTTCTTGCTTGGGGTTTATTTTGGCTGATATGCTTCACCCTCCAAAACTAAGCCATCTTGAGGGCAGGGCTTTGACTTACTAATAATATGTATAATAGTAATAATGACCAAAAAAGAGCACCTTTGGTTGATTGGGTGGTTACAATCCCAGTATCTGTTCAGCACAATTATGAAGTTTGAGTTAATACACGTACACAATACATATCTAATCCTGGGCCCCAAAATATAGAATATATATTATTTTCAATCATATTTACAAAACTAGAACACAAGTATCAAAGGAAGTCTCGATAAATTCCAAATAAGCAGTATCATATTAATAACATTCTTGTAAAGATGCAATAAAATAGAAGTTACTAAAAAATATCCAAAAATTGGATGTACAGGAACAGGAACACTTGTGCATTGTTGGTGGGAATGTAAGCTCATACAACCACTGCGAAAAATAGTATGGAGTTTCCCCCCAAAATCAAAAATGGAAATATCATATAATCCAGGGTTGCCTGCATGGCTCATTGGATAAGTGTCTGACTCTTGATTGTCTCTCAGGTCATGATCTTGGGGTCATGAAATCTGCTCCAGATTCTCCCTTTCCTTTTCCCTCTGCCCCTCTTCTCTCTCTTTTTCTATATCTCTTTTAAAAAATCCCATATAACCCAATAATTTCACTACTGAGTATTTACCCAAAGAAAATGAAAACACTAATTTGAAAAGATGCACACATCTCCATGTGTATTGCAGCATTATTTTAAAAATCTCCATGTATTTGGACAAAAATTTCTTCTAAATGGGATAAAGAAAAAAATTAACTACAGACAATTGTTACTTAATGACAGATATCAAATTGCAGAGTGTAACTGATATGATATTTCAACTGATATGGCACAATGTGTGCCATATGGAACAAAATAACTGAATATTAATATGTTAAGAATTTGATGCCAGAAGTTAGAAAAGAACCATGAAGTAAACCAGAAGAAAGTACAAGAAAGGAAATAAATATCAAAAGAAAAATTAATAAAATAGGAAACAAAATTAAAAATGCTTAATAAAACCAAAACCTAATTTTTTAGAAAAGTTAATAAATAAGCAATACTATGATAAGATTAAGTAAGTGAAAAAAGAATCAAGACCTGAATAACCATTATTAGCAATGAAAATGGCATTATTAAATAAATATTCATATTTTTAAAATAATAAGAGTATGCTATAAAATATTTTATGCCAATCAATGTGAAAACTCTGATGACATATACAATTCCACAGAAAAATTCAAATCAACAATTTTATTCAAGAAGAAATTAAAAAATGAGTAGACCATCAGACACTAAAGAAATTCAATTAGTAACCAACATCTCTGCCTTTAAAGTCACAAATCCCAGGGAGGAAGGTTTTATCAAACTACTAAAGAACAGATAATCTCTGGGGCGCCTGGGTGGCTCAGTGGATTAAGCTGCTGCCTTCGGCTCAGGTCATGATCTCAGTGTCCTGGGATCGAGCCCCACATCAGGCTCTCTGCTCAGCAGGGAGCCTGTTTCCCACTCTGTCTCTGCCTGCCTCTCTGCCTACTTGTGATCTCTCTCTCTGTCAAATAAAATAAATAAAATCTTTAAAAAAAAAAAGAACAGATAATCTCTACATTATATAAAATATTCTGGAGAACAGAAAAAGAAGAAAAGTTATCCAATTCATTTTATGAATTTAGTAAAACCTTGATACAAAAGCCAGGCGAGCTTGTTACAAAAATGAAATATTATACTACAATCTCACTTTTGATAAGTCTCAAAAAGGCCTAGTTAAAATACCAGTTAATTGAACTTAACAAATATATTTAAAAAGTACAATATGATCAAATAGGCTTAATTTCAGTAATTAAGGAATAGTCTAATTTTAGAAAATCCATTACTACAAGTCACTACTTAAGCTGATCGAAGAAAGACAATCTGTACTCATCTCAGTGGATTTAAAAAATCAAATGAAATTCAGCATCTCTCTGTGGACAAAAAACAAACAAACCTAAACAACTCAAGAATAAAGGGAAAAGTTTATTCTGACAAAGGACATTTACCAAAACTCACAATAAACAGTATAGTTAATGCAGAAACTTCAGAAGTGTTTTTGTACTGGAGAAGATACCCCCTCTCCAAGTTATCATTTAACATTGCATTGGAAAGATCATTATCAATTCAATAAGACAAGGAATAGAAATATATTTAAGTATTGGAAAGAAAGAATCATTATTCATGTGTTATCTAACTGGCTACACAGAAAACAAAAGAGAATTTTCAGACAAATAAATTTTAACTATTTAAGGAGTTAATCAAGGTTGCTACATAGAAGATGTTTTTCAAAAACTGGTAATATGACATGATGAGCACTTGGTGTAATAAGCAACTGATAAATTGTTGAACACTATCTGAGACTAATGTACTATATGTTGGCTAATTGATTTTAAATTAAAAAATCAATAATAGTCCTATAAAGTAGTTGGGGTGCCTGGGTGGCTCAGTCAGTTTAATGTCTGGCATTTGGTTTTGGCTCAAGTCTGATCTCAGGGTCATAAGGTCCAGCCTTGAACTTGGCACTCAGCAGGGAGTCTGCTTGAGATTGTTTTCCTCTCCTTCTGCCCCTCCCATGCATGCATGCTCTCTCTCTCTCTCTCTTTCTCAAATAAATAAGTCTTTAAAAAATAGTCCTATGTGGTAGCAAAAACAATTAGAAGATATAATTTTTACAAGTTACCATTCACTGACTAAAATTTTAAAAATGTATAATGTCAAGTGTTGTTGAGGATGTGTGACAATCACTAAAACTTGAATACATTGCTGGTGGGAATGCAAAATGGTATAACCACTTTATAAAACAGATGGGCAATATTTTACAAAGTTAAACATACATTTACAACATGACCCAGCAATTCTACTCTTGGAATTTGCCCAAGAGAAATGAAAACATGTTCCCACAAAGACTTGTCATGTGAATGTTTATAATAGCTTCCTTTATTACAGCCAAAACCTGGAAACAGCCATGAGCTGGTGAATGGATCAACAAACTTGTACATCTATACAAAAGAACACTATTCAGCGATAAAAAGGAAACTACTGAAACAAACAAAAACATAGGTAATTTCAAAAACATTAAGCTGAGTAAAAATCATAAAGGACTATATACTATACAATTCCACCTATATGAAATTCTAGAAGTTATATTATTATGACGGGATATATGTCAGTGGTTGCCAAGGACCCAGTGTGGGTGTAAGACACTAACTTTAAGGGGCATGAGGAAACTTTATGGAGTGGTGGAAGTGTCCTAGGTCTTGAATATAATGACAATTACACAACTGTATTCAATTGTCAAGACTCATCACATTATAATTTGTGAATTTTATTGTTTATAAATTATACCTCAATAAAGCTAGTTAAAATAAAGCTACCAGGGCACCTGGGTAGCTCAGTTCATTAGGAAACTAACTTCAGCTCGGGTCATGATCCTAGGGTCCTGGGATCGAGTCCCACATCGGGCTCCCTGCTCAGCAGATTTCCTGCTTCTCCCTCTGCCTCTGCTGCTCCCTCTACAGTGCACGCTCACTCTCTCTCTCTCTGTGTCAAATAAATAAATAAGATCTAAAAAAAAGCTACCTGTTTTTTGTGTGTCGAGTTGCGGGTGTTCTTCATAGATCTTGGATATCAGCCCTTTGTCTGTACTGTCATTTGCGAATATCCTCTCCCATTCCGTGGGTTGCCTCTTTGTTTTGTTGACTGTTTCCTTTGCTGTGCAGAAGATTTTGATCTTGATGAAGTCCCAAAGTTCATCTTCGCTTTTGTTTCCTTTGCCTTTGGAGACATGTCTTGAAAGAAGTTGCTGTGGGTGATGTCAAAGAGGTTACTGCCTATGTTCTCCTCTAGAATTCTGATGGATTCCTGCCTCACGTGGAGGTCTTTTAACCATTTTGAGTTTACCTTTGTGCATGGTGTAAGAGAATGGTTGAGTTTCATTCTTCTACACATAGCTATCCAATTTTCCCAGCACCATTTATTGAAGAGACGATCTCTTTTCCACTGTATATTTTTCCTGCTTTGTTGAAGATTAGTTGAACATAAAGTTGAGGGTCTATATCTGGACTCTCTACTCTGTTCCACTGGTCTGTGTGTCTGTTTTTGTGCCAGTACCGTGCTATCTTAGTGATCACAGCTTTTTAGTAAAGCTTGAAATCAGACAATGTGATGCCCTCAGTTTTTTGTTTTTGTTTTTGTTTTTGTTTTTGTTTTGTTTTTGTTTTCAACATTTCCTTAGCAATTTGGGGTCTCTTCTGATTCCATACAAATTTTAGGATTGTTTGCTCTAGCTCTTTGAAAAATGAGTGGGATTTTGATTGGGATGGCATTGAAAGTATAGATTGCTCTAGGCAGTATAGACATTTTAACAATGTTTATTCTTCTGATCCATGAGCATGGAATGGTCTTCCATCTTTTTGTTTCTTCTTCAATTTCTTTCATGAGTGTTCTGTAGTTCCTCAAGTACCGATCCTTTACCTCTTTCGTTAGGTTTATTCCCAGGTTATCTTGTCATTCTTGGTGCTATAGTAAATAGAATCAATTCTCTAATTTCCCTTCCTGTATTTTCATTGTTAGTGTATAAGAAAACAACTGATTTCTGTACATTGACTTTGTATCCTGCCACATTACTGAATTGCTGTATGAGTTCTAGTAGTTTGGAGGTGGAGTCTTTTGGGTTTTCCATATAAAGTATCATGTCATCTGCAAAGAGAGAGAGATTGACTTCTTCATTCCAATTTGAATACCTTTTACTTCTCTTTGTTGTCTGATTGCTGTTGCTAGGACTTCTAACACTATGTTGAACAAGAGTGGTGAGAGTGGACATCCTTGTCATGTTCTTGATCTCAAAGGGAAGGCTGTCAGCTTTCCCCATTGAGGATGATATTCACTGTGAATTTTCATGGATAGATTTTATGAAGTTGAGGAATATTCCTCCATCCCTATACTTTGAAGAGTTTTAATTAGGAACGGATGCTGTATCTTGTAAAATGCTTTTTCTGAATCAACTGAGAGGACCATGTGTTTCTTCTCTCTTCTTTTATTGGTTTGTTCTATCACACTGATTGATTTGTGAATGCTGAACCACCCTTGCAACCCATGGATAAATCCCACCTGGTCATGGTGGATGATCTTTTTAATGTACTGTTAGATCCTATTAGCTAGGATCTTGTTGAGAATCTTAGCATCCATATTCATCAGGGATATTGGTCTGAAATTCTCCTTTTTTGTGGGGTCTTTGTCTGGTTAGGGGATCAGGGTAATGCTGGCTTCATAAAAAGAGTCTGGAAGTTTTCCTTCTGCTTCATTTTTTGAAACAGCTTCAGGAGAATAGGTGTTATTTCTTTTTTTTTAATATAATTTTTTATTTTTTATAAACATATATTTTTATCCCCAGGGGCACAGGTGTTATTTCTTCTTTGAAAGTTTGGTAGAATTCCCCAGGGAATCCATCAGGTCCCGAGCTCTTGTTTTTTGGGAGGTTTTTGGATCACTGTTTCAATCTCGTTACTAGATATTGGTCTATCCAGGTTGTCAATTTCTTCCTGATCCAGTTTTGGAAGTTTAAAGGTTTCCAGGAATGCATCCATTTCATCTAGGTTGCTTAACTTATTGGCATAAAACTGCTGATAATAATAATTTCTGATGATTGTTTCTATTTCCTTGATGTTAGTCGTGATCTCTCCCTTTTCATTCATAATTTTATTAATTTGAGTCTTCTCTATTTTCTTTTGGATTAGTTTGGCCAATGGTTTTTTCAATTTTATTGGTTCTTTCAAAAAACCAGCTTCTAGTTTCATTGATGCGTTCTTCTGTATCTCTAGTTTCTGTCTCATTGATCTCTGCTCTAATCTTCATTATTTCCCTTCTTGTGTGGGGGGTTGGCTTAATTTTTAATTGATTCTTCAGTTCTTTAAGGTGTAAAGACAGCTGATGTATTCTGGATTTTTCTATTTTTTTGAGGGAGGCTTGAAGGGCTACGTATTTCCCCCTTAGGACTGCTTTTGCAGGATCCCATAGATTTTGGACTGAAGTGTCTTCATTCTCATTGGTTTCCATGAATTGTTTAAGTTCTTCTTTGATTTCCTGGTTGATTCAAACATTCTTAAGCAAGGTTTTTTTAGCTTCCAGGTGTTTGAGTTCCTTCCGAACTTTTCCTTGTGATTGAGCTCCAGTTTCAAAGCATTGTGATCTGAGACTATGCAGGGAATAGTGTCAGTCTTTTGGTATCGGCTGAGTCCTGATATGTGACCCAGTATGTGGTCTATTCTGGAGAAGTTTCCATATGCACTTGAGAAGAATGAGTATTCTGTTGTTTTAGAGTGGAATGTTCTATGTATATCTATGAGATCCATCTGGTCCAATGTGTCATTCAGTGCTCTTGTTTCTTTATTGATTTTCTGCTTGGATGATCTGTCTATTACCGAGACTGGCATGTTAAGATCCCCTACTATTAATGTATTCATATCAATATAACTCTTTATCTTGATTAACAGTTGTCTTATGTAGTTGGCTGCTTCCATATTGGGGGCATAAATATTTACAATTGTTAGATCTTCTTGGTGGATAGACGCTTTAAGAATGATGTAGTGTCCTTCTGTATCTCTGACTACAGGCTTCAGTATAAAATCTAATTTATCTGATATGAGAATCACTACCACAGCCTTCTTTTGAGGCCCACTGGCATAAAAGATGCTTCTTCATCCCTTCACTTTCAGTCTGGATGTATCCTTGGGTTCAAAATGGGTCTCTTGTAGACAACATATGGATGGGTCCTGTCATTTTCTCCAATCTGCAACCCTGTGCCATTTTATGGGAATGTTTAGGCCATTCACATTGAGAGTGATTATTGAGAGATACGTTTTTATTGACCTCGTGTTTCCTGTGAAGTCCTTGTTTCTATAGATTGTCTCCATAAATTTCTGTTCAATGATACTCTTGGGTTCTTTCTTCTTTTATAGAATCCCCTTAATATTTCTTGTAGTGCCAGCTTGGTGGTCACATACTCTTTTAAACCTTGTTGGTCCTGGAGGCTCTCCATCTATTTTGAACGTCAGTCTTGCTGGATAAAGTATTCTTGGCTTCAAGTTCTTTTCATTTAGTGCCCTGAATACATCTTGCCAGCCCTTTCTGGCTTGCCAGCATTCTGTGGACAGGTCTGATGTTATTCTGATGGACCTTCCTTTGTACATACAGAATCTTTTTCCCATAGCTGCTTTCAAGAGCTCCTGTCTAAAATTAAGATTGATCATATTTACAATCAGATGTCTCAAAGTCTTTCTAGATTCTGTGATCTTGGTGGGGGGAGACCTTTTTGCCTCTATGACATGAACACTGGTTCCGTTCCCCAGATTGGGAAAAGTTGTTCAACTATATCTTCTACTGTGAACCCCTCAAGCTCAACACATACAAAACAGATAATCATGTCAAAAAAATGGGCAGAAGACATGAACAGACACTTCTCCAATGAAGACATACAAATGGCTAACAGACACATGAAAAAATATTCATCATCACTAGCCATCAGGGAGATTCAAATCAAAACCACATTGAGATACCACCTACACGAGTTAGAATGGCCAAAATTAACAAGATAATAAACAACAAGAGTTGGAGAGGATGTGGACAAAGGGCAACCCTCTTACACTGTTGGTGGGAATGCAAGTTGGTGCAGTCACTTTGGAAAACAGTGCAGAGATTCCTTATGAAATTAAAAATAGGGCTTCCCTATGACCCTGCAATTTCACTATTGGGTATTTACCCCAAAGATACAGATATAGTGAGAAGAAGGGCCATCTGTACCCCAATGTTCATAGCAGCAATGTCCACAGTCACCAAACTGTGGAAAGAACCAAGATGCCCTTCAGTGGACGAATGGATAAAGAAGATGTGGTCCATATATACTATGGAGTACTATGCCTCCATTAGAAAGAATGAATACCCAACTTTTGTATGCACATGGGTGGGCTGGAAGAGATTATGCTGAGTGAAATAAGTCAAGCAGAGAGAGTCAATTATCATATGGTTTCATTTATTTGTGGAGCATAACAAATAACATGGAGGACAAGGGGAGATGAAGAGGAGAAGGGAGTTGGGGGAAATTGGAGAGGGAGATGAACCATGAGAGACTGGACTCTGGTGAACTAGCTGAGGATTTTGGAGGGGAGAGGGCTGGAAGGTTGGGTGAGGCTGGTGTTGGGTATTATGGAGGGCATGTATTGCATGGAGCACTGAGTGTGGTGCATAAACAATGAATTCTGGAACACTGAAAAGAAATTTAAAAATAAATAAAAATTTTAAAAATATATATATAAATAAAATTTTTTTTAATGTACAAAAAAAGCTACCATTTGCAACAGCAAGCAACACTATTAAGTAACTAACTATAAATCTAAGAAAAGATGCCCATGATCCTTATGGAAAATATTGTAAGCACTGTTGAAGGACATAAAAGACTTCAATAAAGGGATATAAATATCATGTTACATATAGGAAAACTCATTAACTTAAAGATGTCCACAATCCCAAAAAATAATCTGTAAGTTCAATGAAATTCCAAACAAAGTTGCAAACGGATTTTTAAGGGAACTTAACAAGCTTATTCTAAAATTCATATGAAAAATTAAAGGTCCAAGAATATTCAAGACAATTATAAAGAAGCACAAATAGGAAAGACTTATAGATATCAAGACTTAGACAACTAATTAAAAGAATGTAGTATTTATGTAGAGAGAGGCAAGCAGAGAGACTCTGACTTAAATCTGAGAAAGTAAGTAACCTTGATATATGACAGAACTAGCATTATAGATCATGAGAGGAAAGGATGGATTATTCAATAGATGGCATAAGAATAATTGTTTGTTTACACTAGAACAAATAAAATTTGTTTCCTAAATTGTATCATATACATAAATGAATTCTATATGGATTTAATAACTAAATGTTTGTAAAAATTTTTGCATTTAAAAAAAATTTAGAATAATATATAGTATCAAGTTAGGAAAGGATTTCTTGAATAAGACACAAACAACACAAATAGTAAATGATTGATGAATTTAACCACATTAAAAAAACCCTCTACCTTTTTTTGTTATATTATAATAAGCAAAGTTAATAGGCAACTTACAGACTTGGAGAAGACATCTGCAACAAATATATACCAGACAGATAAAAACTACATAAATGACAACCCTTAGTAAAAAAAAAAAAAATCCAAACTAAAAAGGACAACATATTATTGTTGTCCAATTTACAGAAGAGGAAACATGCTTTTATCCTTGCTAATAATCAGGAAAATGCAAATTAAATTAGCACAGAGATACCATCACATAGACATCAGATTGCCTCAAATAAAAGCAGTTGCTAATATCATATGTAGGCAAGAATGTGAGGAAATAGATATTGTTATACATGCTTGTGGGAAAGTGTGTTTTTACACCCACTTTAGAGAGCAGTTTGGTTGTACCTAGTGAATATGAAAATATTAGTATACTCTGCACCAACAATTCAACACTTAGGTGTCTTAAAGAAATCCAAGAAACATATTCAAGGATATTTAAGGCAACATTGTTTGTAATGACTAAAGTTTATTAACATCCTCTTCTAGACCAAAACATTTATAGGTTTTCAATTCATAAGAAATTTTTATCCTTTTATTAATCCATCCAGTGCAACCTCAAAGCAAGAATTTGAGAAAAAAAATTCCAGTTGTGGGACTATGCATTTTAGCAAGTAAGCTGTAAGGAAAGACAAACCCACAGGGTAAAACACCAATGAGTAAATGAGAGCTACATGAATCTACAGGGATAGGTTTGGAAAAAAACAAATGTAGAGTTGGGGGGAAGAAAGAAAGTTGCAAAAAGTTATGGTGACTTTTGTGCAAAATTTAAAACATACAAAATATTATCATGTATTGCTTATAGATACATTCATATGTAGTAGAAGGATAGAAGCATAAACATGGGGGATACACATTAAATGTAGGATAATGGATGTCTCTGGGGCTCAAGAGAAATGGGGTTGGAAACAAAAGGAATTTTCAATGTACTTATAATATTTTATTTCTTAGAAAAACAAGCTCTGCATAATCTCTTTTCTGATGGAGGCATAATACTCCATAGTGTATATGGACCACATCTTCCTTATCCATTCGTCTATTGAAGGGCATCTTGGTTCTTTCCACAGTTTGGTGACTGTGGCCATTGCTGCTATAAACATTGGGGTACAGATGGCCCTCCTTTTCACTACATCTGTATCTTTGGAGTAAATTATGCTGAGTGAAATAAGTTAAGCAGAGAGAGTCAATTATCATATGGTTTCACTTATTTGTGGAGCATAACAAATAGCATGGAGGACATGGGGAGATAGAGAGGAGAAGGGAGTTGGGGGAAATTGGAAGGGGAGGTGAACCATGAGAGACTATGGACTCTGAAAAACAATCTGAGGGTTTTGAAGGGGCGGGGGGTGGGAGGTCGGAGTACCAGGTGGCTGGTATTATAGAGGGCACAGATTGCATGGAGCACTGGGTGTGGTGCAAAAACAATGAATACTGTTATGCTGAAAATAAAGAAAAAAAAAAAGAAAAACAAGCTCTGTAACAAAAATAAATAAATAATGGCTTATCCATATGCCAGAGCACTAAGCAAATGTTAAAATTAATAAGACTAATTTATGTATGCAGATACAGAATGATCTTTCAAATAAATTAAAAAGCTCTGTAGAATTATTATATGCTGTGCAATAACTTTTAAGCAAATATGAAAAATGTAAATGTATATAAATGCTGGTATAAGCATAGAAAATTTCCTGAAGCACCCACAACAAACTGTTTACAGTAGTTGACCCTGGGGAGAGGGACCAGTGGTCTGAGTTGAAAGGAAAATTCATTATACTGTTTTAATTGTTCACTGTGCACAAATTATGTACTGTTCATTAAACTGAGTTTTTGAAAAATTTACAAACTTAAAATCGAAGATCTGATGCCTTGTGTGATCCTTAGGTTAGTATTCTTTGTGTATTGAAGATTACATAACATTTATTGGATTATCTTTTAATAAAACTTCCCGCTGGGCCCTTGTGACAAGCAAGCTGGCAATTAAGTAAGAGTAGTTACTTTGGTGAGCTGTCCAGCTGAAAGATTTTATTTTTTTTATTTCCCTCAAGGCCAAGAGCTATATCTGAGACACCTTTGCACCTCCCACCATAATGAGCACAGGCCCTTGCTTGTGTTAGTAAATTATACCCATACATTTATTCCTTCATTTGTTCACTCATTTATTCATGCAACAAATGTTATTAGAGAACAAGTATATTTCTCTGCAATTTTTTTCAAGAACTTTGTACTTTAAATAACTTTCTCTGGGATGGCCAGGTATTTGGGACTGCTGTTGTTCTATGGGAAATGTAAGCTGACCTTAAATAAGCAAGTCACACATGAATTTCAGGGTTATGATCCATCTGTGTGTTTCCAAACATTCAAAGAATTATTTTCTGGGGCACCTGGGTGGCTCAGTTGTTTGAGTGACTGTCTTCTGATTTGGGCTCAGGTCATGAGATTGAGCCCACTTCAGGGTCTGGGCTGGGCATGGAGGCTGCTTAAGATTCTCTCTCTTCCTCTCCCTTTGGCCCTCCCCCCTTCTGCTCGTGCATTCTCTCTCTCTCTCTCTCTCTCTCTCACTCTCAAATTAAAAAAATAAGTATTTTCTTAGTCCCCAGGGGTTTATAAAAAATAAAAAATTTATAAAATAAATAAATAAATAAAATCTTTAAAAATAAATTAAAAATAAAGTTTTAAAAAAATAAGTATTTTCTTCCACAAATTACTTTGGATAAATTTGAACAATGATGAAGGGAGAATATGGTCTTTGTGAAAATCACAGTGTTGTTACTATTGTCTGAAGCCATTGCCTCTCCTTTTCCAATGACCACCATCCTCTCCTCCTCCCTGGACTTCCTGCCTTGAGTCTCTTCCTTTGCCTCTAATTTATCATTTGCATAGCCACCCAAAGTATATAGCTGTCTAAAATACAAACAGGACTATGCCGTTTCCCTATTTAAAAACTCTTTAATGACTTCTTGTTGACTTCAGGATAAAGTCCACGCTCTCACAGACAGTGTACACTCTTTAAGACAGGGACCTCTGTGCCTGTCTATTTTTCCTGCCTCCTCTGCTGTCACTCCTTAAGTGGTGCATGCTAGTCTCTGTCTGAAATGCTCTCCACCCCCTGTTGGCTTGAAATACTTCTATTCATCCCTCAAAACCCAATGGGCTGTAAAGATCAGTGAAATAATAGATGAAAAGATGCTTTGAAAAAAATAAACTAAAAAATCCCAATGCAGATGGCAGGCCCTCCAATAGACCATCACTGCTACTAGTTCCTCTGCACACCAATCCCGAAACTCATTTCCCTGTGCTCCATCTACATGTTATACAGAGTCCTAGTGCTGCATTCATTATATTGCAGTTCCATCACTTTCTTCATACATCTGTCACTTCCACTAATCACTGAGCTCCAAAGTCACGAGTTTAGCTTCCCAGCCTTTCTTCACCTTTACATCACCAACAGTTAGAGTACTTCTGAACCCAGAGAGACCCAATAATCTTTGTGAACTTCAAAACCAAATGATGACAATGATAGTGGCCTGGGGTAACAGGCAGTGGTCATATCTCTGTAAGTGGTCTGCCTTATATGATGTTTGCTTAGCATTGTAAAATGTTCACATAGCCATCAAAGAAACTGGGGAGAGGACTCACTAAGTGCTATACAAAGAGGTTTTACCACTTCCAACAAATACTTTTCTGCATAGCCTAAAAAGCAGATAAAACCAGCACTAAAGAAACTTGCTCAGGAGGTCAAATGCAATCTATTCACATAGGATGGAAAAATGACAAGGTAACTAGTTTTTAAAAACTACCTCCAATAGCTTGTGTAAAAGGACTTTGAATTTGATAGTAAAAACCAAACTATAACAGTTGTGCTTTTAATTAGAATATAGAATTACTTAAAGTTGACCAAAGGCTTTGGGGAAAGGGGATTTAGATGTTTCCAGGTTAAATTTCATGATGTAAAAAAGTAGGAGTTTTACTTCTAGCTTTAGGAATCCAGGTATCTTTGAACTTAAGGACAAAACTACCCTCAACTTCTATGACCAGAAACATCATTCATGCTTCTCAAATATGATATTAGCATGGATCATTTGGATTTCTAGTTGATAAAGCCTTTCCCACACAATCATCTCATTTGAGACCCACACAATCTTGCAGGGTCAGCAGGGCAGGGATTATTGCCCGCCCCCTTCAAAAGAGAAAAAACTGGGATCCAGTAAAGATACTGAGATACTAGATTGCACATGCAGAGGGAAATCCAGGTCTAGAACCTAGATTTTCTGTCACCAGTTTCAGTGCTTTTCACATTTACTTTCCCAAGCTATTGCTTAGTACTTTCAGTAGCCTCTGGAGGTTGGCCTAGATGGACTGTGGCTCTGACCCATGTGACACATCAGATACTCCAATATACAATTTCACACCATTTAGTCAGTAGTCACTGAATGGAAGTCCAGGATGTCATGAGAATCAAACATTGATCTTTCAATTACAAAGCAAATCTCCCTTGGGAGCCAAACTTAAAAATAATTGGTTTTCTTATTTGAACTCTATCTTACCAGTCCCTGCTTGCAGAACATTAGGAGTGTTTAAAAGATAGATAACATTGGCAAGCATTATACTCTTTCTAAACCCAAAGGAGCTAAAAATGTTTTGGTCACAACTGCCTGAAAACTAAAAATGCTTTTATGTGATGAACTCTTCGTTCTTCTTTTTGGAAGAAGTATAGTTGTGCAGAGATGAAGGGTTGGAAAACTGTGATTTTTAAGGTCCTGTTGAATCTTCTTAGAGGATATAAAATAACATATCTGTCATGCTGTTGCTGGATCTACTCCTAGTCAAACAGCATAGTAGTCATACGGCACATAGCTGCCTGTCTTAGCAAACCACTTTGGTTTCCACAAAGTGTTCTGGGCTCCGCATACACAGATGAAACAAGGAGAAAGACTCTGAGGAAGCAAAGAGAAGATCTCTACCATGTGTTCTTCATAGTCATCATAGCCATCTAGGGATGGCTTAAGTTTCCAAACTCAAGTGGAAGGAAAACAATGAGGTAATTGTCTTGATAATCACTATCCATACCCATCTTTACCCCCTCTCCTCATCTGAAAGGCAGTCTTTCATTCTTGCTTGAAAATAATGCCTCCACTTAGGTATTCCCCATGCCATCCCCTCTAACCTACTGAGAGCCTCCTTGTTCCATCGCTTATCTCTTTGCATGTGGTTCATATTTCCTTCTCTCTGGACTTAGATTCTTTGCCTAGAATCTTGGTCAAGTTTTTCCTTTACTGAAAAACAAAAGTAAGAATAAACACAAATAGCTTCTGTCAATCGTCTTTGACCTCTATTTTTTTCAGCTTTTTTCTCCCTTGCCTTTACATCACAAACAAGTCTTTTTGAAATAATAGCCCACATTTGTGGTTTTTACTGTTCACCTCCCCACCTGAGTAGAGTCAGGATTCTTGCCTCAGTGCTCCAATATTCATGGTGCCTTCTTTACTAACAGTTCTGTTGGTGTCTTTCCTCTCTTGGACTCTGTGATATCACTTCTTGGTTTTTCCCACTTCTCGGACCCATTTAAAAAAATCTTTTCCTGGTCTTTCTTTTTCCAAAAATACATGTGCTCCTCCCTTCTCTGTCCTCAGTCCCCTACTCATTTTGCTCAAACAATGTTTCTGAAATCAATGGTCAACATATTCCTCAGGTTACTGGTCCTTTAGTCACATTATTCCTTCTTCCTGGAATGCCATCTATCACTTTTTCCTAAGAAGGTACTACTTTTGTGAGGCACCCACCGTAACTCTGAAACAGTTTTCTTAATCCTGACCTCCAAAGCCCTTTTTTTCTAAAGCAGATTTTTGTTACATCTTCATCATGGAAATCTGCCTCAATTTCTTAATTTGTTGTTCAACTTGAATGATGGCAATCTCCATATGAATCCCATTAACCAGTTACCTGACAGAAACTTCTGGCGCATAATATAATTAGGATCTTGTAAATTTACCTTTACATCAACATGCATAAGATTAACTTTTTATCTCCAGGAGAAAAAATAATTGAAATACAAGTACAATGTAGTAGTGAAGTAATTGTTATTCTGGTTTTTTTTTTTTTCCGATTTCTTTTTTTTTTTTTAATTTTTTATTTTTTATAAACATATATTATTATCCCCAGGGGTACAGGTCTGTGAATCACCAGGTTTACACACTTCACAGCACTCACCAAATCACATACCCTCCCCAATGTCCGTAATCCCACCCCCTTCTCCCAAACCCCCTCCCCTACTCCCAAATACCTGACAAGATAGTTGGGAAGATTAAAAATGATGATCCATCTAAAAGTTCTTTGAAAGGTATTAAGCTCCCGACATGTAAATTACTAAATTGAAGGTAAGTCTTTCTTCAAGTACTTACATATTATATATTAAGGGCAGGGCACTAAAGGGAGATGAAAAGAGAACAAAAATTATAAGAGCATGTTATAATGGAAGGAACAGAACTGAAAAATGACACCTGGGTGTCCATTCTTGGTCTGTTACCTACTAGATCTGAGATGCTAAAAACGGCTCTCTATCAGCCTGGATCTTCTTTTTCAGTTACAAAATTAAAGTATTGGTTAGATGATATTTTGAATGTCCTTTCTGTCTTTAATGATCCATGGAAGGAAGTAGAAGAGACTTAACGGTTATCATATGATTCTTCCTTACAACTGTTTTTTCAAATATCCCCGAACTCTCCTGTCCCTCTTTCCTTCCATTGTTTTCATTTGGCCAAATTCCAAACCTGATTGAAACCAACTATTTGCCTACTCCACCCTAGAAGCTAAACATTGCCAGACAATATCATTCAAGAAAGCAGTTTGTTTCACCTTCTTAAATTTATGATCTCAAAGATCAAACTGCCAGTCAACACTGCCTGACAATCAGTATTAGTTCTAGTAAGATAGCATTTTTCATTTCCAGGTATGACTATTGTAGTTTTTCCTCCCTCAAACTTCCCAAATGTCCTTCTCAACCCTCACCTTTACAGTCCTACTTCTTTGGGGAAACAGAAACCATTAGAAGCAAACTCCATCATCTTCCTAAAATTAAATGTACCAGCTTAACTACAAATCTGTCCATTTTATCTAGCCTTCTTCTTGTTAAAAAGATGAAGTGTTCCTGTCTTTGCCAAAGATTAAGCTCTCCTCTTTTGCTCTGTATCTCATACCCTTTCACTTTCTAAAAGATTTCACTCCCAAAATTTGCTCTTTATTTGCTTGTGCATCATCAATATCCACTCTATGTTGGATCGTTTTCATTAGCATACAAAAGGTAGGGTCAGTGCTCATTTCTCTACAGTTTTCACTCATTTTCTCTATTCTCCTTCAGTCTCCACCACTCCACTGACTCTATTAGTCGTGTAACCAAATATGAGACTTTCTGTGTCTTCTCTTAATCTCACAACAGCTTTTGTCACAATCAACGATTCTTTTGAAACATGGCTTCTGTTATTTTATTTCCTCTTGGTTTTCATTCTACTTCACCAACTCCTCTTTTTCAAACTGCTTTTCTTTTTTATGCCCTAAGAGAAAAATAGGTCTTAAATCTCAGTGTAAGGCATTCTTGTACATCCATAATTTCTCTGTAAGTCAGTTTGTCCATTATCAAGGATTTGGATATTATCTATATTCTGATAGTTCCTCAATTTATAATCCATTCTAGCCCTCTTTGGGCTACATACTCTCAAATCCAACTGTCAGCTTCTCCTCTCCACTCAATTCTCATAAACATCTCAAACTTATTACCTCCAAGTTGGTTTTGCATTTCCCCTAAAATTTTCCTCTACATTATCACCGTCTAAGTAAATGGAACCAGTTGCTCAAACCAGAAACTCAGGAGTTATCTTTGATATTTCACCTTTTATCACTTCTCACATCTAATTTATTAGTAAGTCCTGGTAATTTTACCTCCAAAATGTGTCTTGAAACTGTCCTCTGTTCATCTTTTTTGCAACCACTTTATTCAGGATTACTGTCATCTCACTGAAATTATCTCTTACCTGTCTCATTCTCATTCATTAAACTTTCCCTCTAATTCATTTATTTTTTTAAAGATTTTATTTATTTATTTGACAGAGAGAGAGAGATCACAAGTAGGCAGAGAGGCAGGTAGAGAAAAGGGGGAAGCAGGCTCTCTGCTGAGCAGAGAGCCCGATGTGGGTCTCAATCCCAGGACCCCGAGATCACGACCTGAGCCAAAGGCAGAGGCTTTACCCACTGAGCCACCAAGGCAATCCTCTAATTAATTTATTAAACAGAATCAAAAGTTATTTTAAGCTCCAGATTTGATTACAGCTGCTTTACACCCTCCAATGAATTCCTATATTATTTATTTTTATTTAAGTGATCTCCACACCCAACATGGGGCTCAAACTCACAACCCTGTGATCAAGAGTTGCATGCTCTTCCAACTGAGCCAGCCAGGGGCCCTCCTATAATATTTTAAAATCTATGTGCCATAGCATGACCTACAATGACTTAAATGATTTGGACCTTTCCTAACTTTCCCCACACCCCTTCTTCATTTCTCTGTCTCTTTGCCTTTCTGTTTATTTTTCTCTCTCTCCAATTTCTCTTCTATGATTTTTCTCTCTCTCCAATTTCTCTTCTATGATATATTGGTTTTCTTTTTTTTTTTTTCAGTGTACTTCAGTTTTTCTAAAATTTTAAATAATTCCCTCAAGTCCTACCTCCCTACCTTCCCTCTGCTTGGAATACTCTATTGCCCCCACTCCCAACTCTTACATGACTAATCTTCTCATTTTTTTAAGGTCTCAATTTTTTATGCTTTTCTTGACCACATCAACCAAAATATCCTTCTCCCAAATACACATACATATAGCATATTTCCTATTTGGAGTCCTTGTTTCTTACATTTATAGTAGACAACTTAAAATTATTTTATGGGTCTCTTCCTTTGTTTTTAGTCTTTCTTTCCCACTAAAATGTTAAGTCCGTGAGACATAGAGTATTCCTAAGTTGTTAAAAAAAAATGACTTTTTCCTTATTTTATTCTAAGCACCTTTCAAAGATTTTCACACATAGTAGGCATTTAATATCGTTGAATGGATAAATGAATGTATTAAATACCTAATATAGACCAGTGATTGTGAAAAAATAACACAGAATCAATATGCTATTCTACAGATGAGGAAACTGGCTGTTAGATAAGTGATGTGACTTGCTTAAAGGCACACAGCCATTAAGTAGCAGAGCTGGAATTTGAATTCAGGTATGACTTTTTTTTTTTTTTTTTTTTTTACTATAACTATCATCTTACCATAAGGAGTTCCCTTTCACTCCACTATACCTCCTCTACTAACATTCAGAGAATTTGTTATCAAATAAGTTTTAAGGATTAGACATCCTTCAACATAATGAATTTCAACTCATGTAATTTAATTGATATGGAATTTCTAAAACAGGAAACAAATTTGATCATGGACCTTATACAATTTACACCTAAATGATTCAGAATACTCACTGCTGATGGAAACACCACTAACAGCTGTAGACACAAGGAGAATAAGATCTCCAAGGATAGAACATTTTCTCCTTGTCTTTTTTTTAAATAAATATTAGGAAAAACGTGCCTATTTAATGTCACAGTCAGTTTCAAGGACCTATACATTCTATATATGCTGGGGCAATTGAGGTAATAGATGAACTTTCCAAATGGCTCCTGAGGGACTGGGGTCAAATTTATTAATTAAGATTAAGAATCCTGGACTTCCAAAAAGAAGTCAATTATACTGGATATATATGATGCCTTTAAGCAGTTTGATTTTTTTTCTAAAAATAGCATTTAATCAATGGTCATTCCTTATATTTTTATTTTTAGGTCTAAGTCATGGCTAACACTGAAGAAGAAAATATGACTCAAATTACAGAATTTATCCTTTTGGGCTTTGGGGATCTCCATGGCCTTCAGTTTCTTCTTTTTGGGGTATTTCTGGTCATCTATGTGGTGACTCTCATGGGCAACATTGTAATACTAATTGTGGTGTCAGCTGATCACTCCCTTCACACACCCATGTATTTCTTTCTTGGTCACTTTTCATTCCTAGAGATTGGCTACATCACTACCATTGAGCCCATGATGCTGAGAACATTGTTATCAGCTTATGTGCCTATTTCCTTCCCAGGGTGTGCTTGCCAGTTTTATTTTTTTGCTGCTCTGGTGGCCACTGAATGTTTCTTCCTGGCTGTAATGTCTTATGATCGCTATATAGCCATCTGTAACCCATTGCATTACTCCAGCATAATGGACTACTGGGGTTGCTTACAGCTAGCTGGTGCCTCTTGGGTGGCTGGATTTCTGGCACCCATCCTTCTCATGGTGTTCATTCTTCAGTTAACATTCTGCACTGACAATGAAATTAACCACTTCTTCTGTGATTTGAAGCCCATCATGAAACTGGCCTGCACTGATACTCAAGTAGCTGAGATTACCTCTTTTATATGTACGTCTTTATTTGCCTTCGGCCCCTTCATGCTAACTTTAGCATCTTATATTTACATCATCTCCACCATTCTAAAGATTCCTTCTACCTCAGGGAAGCAGAGGGCCTTCTCCACCTGTTCCTCCCATCTGACAGTGGTCAGTTTGTATTACGGGATGCTGGGCATTGTCTATGGCTTCCCATTCGGGCCTCAGCATGAAGACTTACTGAAGTTGCTTTCTCTTCTGTATACAGTGCTTACCCCTGCTCTCAACCCTATTATTTATACCTTAAGGAACAAGGATGTAAAGGTAGCTCTGAGAAAACTGGTACAATGAGGAATGAATATCTCACCAAAAGAAAGTTTGATTTTTTTTTTCTAGTGGTTCTTGGCACTTTCTGAAAACCCTGACAGAGTGGAAATCTTTCTACAGTGTCAAGAATAGTTTTTATGAGGTTGATGGGTTTTCCTTTGTTCCATCAAATTTCTTCACATTAATGTATAAGAAGTATGTTGTGCTTTCATTTGTCGAACATTTTGTAGGTGCCAGGCACTGTGCTAAGCTCTTTGCATGGATTATTGTGCTAAAATCCTCATGGGGTACCTGGGGGCTCGGTTGATTAAGTGACTGCCTTTGGCTCAGGTAATGATCCCTGGGTTTTGGAATCGAGCCCTGCATTGGGCTTCCTGCTTGATGTGGTGTCTGTTTCTCCCTCTCCCTCTGCCCCTACCCCAAATCATGTTCTCTCTCTCTTTCTCTCTCTCTCTCTCTGTGTGTGTCTCTCCATCTCACTCACTCTTACAAATAAATAAATAAAATCCTTTTAAAAACATCAATCCTCACAGCAACACTGTGAGGTAGCTTCTGTTATTATTCCCATTTTACATATATCACAACTGAGTCCCACAGATTAATTCACTTGGTCAAAACCATTCAGCCAAACAGTAATAATACCAGAATATGAATTTGAACCCAAGTTCTGCTTGGCACCAAACCCATGATCTTTTCACTAATTCAAGGGACCCCAGAATCTTGGACTGCCTAAAATGTTTTTTGGGGCCATAGAAGACATTACTGCGGATGACTTTTCTTAGGGAAACATGAGTTAGATGTGAAGTGAGAAGTGGAAAAGTAATGTAATACAATCTAAATCTAAATCTGTCTCTTTTTCCCACCTAAAGTCTTGATAAAAATGCTTGAAATAAAAATGGCATGAGATTAAGATTTATTTTAGTTTTTCATTTTAGGATATTTTTTTAAATAAAATATTAAAATAAACCTAACTGGTTCCATAAATTAAATCACATCCACAATGGAATATAATACACCCATAAACAAACAAAAGTAGCATAGAAGAATGAGTCAACTCTGCATGTGCTAATATAGAAAGATCTCCATGATATATTGTAAGTACAAAAAGCAAGGTACAGTGCAGTGTGTAATGGTATGACACTATTTGTGTAACTGTAGGCAGAAGAAATAATAGTTACACTTAATTGTAGATGCATAGACTATTCTAGGAAGGTGCATATGAATTCAGCAGTATCGGTTGCTTCTTGGAAGAGAAATTAAATGGAGAGGAAGTGTACTTTTTTTTTTTTTTTTGCTCATACAGATATTTTAATTTGAAAAGTTAAAAATCTCTGGTACATACAGATTTGGGCATTTGGATTTTGCCCTTGGGGTAGATGATAGAAATACCTTCAGTGATTGGTGGGTTAAACAGATTTTGCAAACACCGATCTTAACAATTTAAAACAACCTTATGTCCTTGCCCCATTATTAAACACTTTAAACTTAGCTTTTTGAGGTGGGAATCATGTAAATTACTGAAAAGTCACCAAAGTTTAACAAATCATTGTAAATTATACAAAAAATGTTAAACAACACACTTTTATATATCGACATGGACGCACCTCTAGACATGCAGGAGGCATCTCTTCTCTCACAGGTAAGTTTTACACTCTCTAAGGGCAAGGACCTTATCATTACTACTGTATTCCCCACAGTGTCCTAAGTACCTAAAAAGTGTGAACATCATCGGGGTATAATTTAACATTTGTTACTATCATCCAAGATAGGGGGACTCAACATCCACTGAGTGTGCAATTCCTAACATCATAATGTATTTCTATCTCTATAATGGAAAAACAAAGAGGGGGAAGTATAAGCTGTGTATCTAATGTTCTTCTCATTCTTCTATGGCAGTGCGACCATAAAGGCTGGCAAGGGTTTAGGCATGAAATGATAATGGTTTCCTAGGCTCTTACTTACACTGTCTCCAGAGTGATCTTCCTGCGTGAAAATTTTTTCATATCCCTCCTGCTTTTGATCAGCCACCACCATAAAGATCCTTAATTAAGAACAAAATAAAGGTCTCATACTCTTTATAACTCCATGACTTTTCACATGATGCTTCTCCTTTTACTTCTGTCTCACCTCTTCTGGGTTTCTTCTCTCATTTTCACCTTTCAAGCCCAAGTCAAATATCAAAGGTCAAGTGTTGCAAATTCTGTGAAACATACCCGGATCCTTCACCACCCATCTAAAGTTAGGCCATCTTTTCCCTATGTTACTAACTCACTTGTCATATACTTATATTTTAGTATTGATTATATGATACAGTAATTCTTTGCATATGTATCTTTCTCTCTATTTAATGAGTTCCTTAAAGACAAAGAGTATGTACTATTTATTTCTGTCTCTACCCTACTTACACCTCCAACTCTTCCCAGAACCTAGAATGGGGCCTGACATATAATAAGTATTCAAATAAACATTCAAAAATAAATATGATTATTAAATGATGTGACTAAACTCACACAATTAATTAGGAGTGGTCATACCTTTGTTTGACTCCTGATAAATTGTTCTGGTATTATATAATGCTGATATTTATCCTACATGGTAGTTATTCACCTGCCTAAATTGTGACCTATATTATGTCTTAAGGATTCCTCTAGTTCTTGCAACTGGAGGTTTGTCTTGGGGCAAATTTGGCAGTAGAATTTGTGATAAGGAGTGGAGAATCTTGAACATTTCCTCTAGGATCAGAGACCAGCATTGCCTTGAATATTTGGAAAATCAGCTAAATTGCTCATTTATTCATATTTTAAATACATTTGTTAAATATAAATTTAACATCAATATGTTAAATAGAAATTTAAATATAAACTTAACATACCAATATGTTAAGTAGAAATTTAAATGTAAACACCCATTATGTATATGTAACACTGTTAGGGACACAAAAAGAATATGAATTTACCTTGAAAACTCTTTAGTCTAACCATTGTACCACCAGCCCCAGACATATAGCCTGCACCCAGTAAATAGTTGTTCAATTAAACTAGGCCAAGGGAAGATTTGAGTGGCCTGAATTTCTGGGAATGGGACTGGCCTCTGTTGAGAAGAAAATCAATTTCTAATACCATGTTGCTAAATCTGGAGTCATAGGTCTTAGAAAGTTGTAAGTTGTAGAATACAGTGAAATAAAAAACAAATGTGAAGAAGAGGAGGAGTTATCTTCACCTGGAAATTTTAAGAATCATTGCCTCTTCCACAACACCAGCTGCCATCTGCCAATGGAAAGGCAACATATCCATGGAGAATGGCAATTAGAGTTAATGGGTTTCTTCTTTTTAATACCTGCAATAGGGCCCCATTGAGCTCAGGGAAGGAGATCTATTAAAGGCAAGCTGTTCTCTGCATATCACTTAATTCAAAGTAGTTAAGGAGGCTGATTATATGCCATGTTCTCCAAGGATAACTGAAGCAAAAAATGGTGGTTTGTGTAAGTTTAGGGACTTGATTCTTTTTTTTTAAATTTCATTTATTTATTTGACACAGAGAGAGAGATCACAAGTAGACAGAGAGGCAGGCAGAGAGAGAGGAAGAAGCAGGCTCCCTGCCAAGCAGAGAGCCTGATGTGGGGCTCAATCCCAGGACCCTGAAATCATGACCTGAACCGAAGACAGAGGCTTAACACACTGAGCCACCCAGGCGCCCCTATGGACTTGATTCTTAAACCAGAATGCAAATAAGAAATCCTTTGAGATCAAAAGCTTCGTCTGCACAGCAAAGGAAATAGTCAATAAAACTAAGAGGCAACCCATGGAATGGGAGATGATATTTGCAAATGACGGTACAGACAGAAGGCTGATATACAAGATCTATAAAGAACTCCTCAAACTCAACACCCAAAAAACAGATAATAATGTCAAAAAATGGGCAGAAGACATGAAAAGACACTTCTCCAAAGAAGACACACGAGTGCCTAACAGACACATGAAAAAATGTTCATCATCACTAGCCATCAGGGAGATTCAAAGTAAAACCACATTAAGATACCACCTTACGAATGGCCAAAATTAACAAGACAGTAAACAACAGGAGTTGGAGAGGATGTGGAAAGAGGGCAATCCTCTTACACTGTTGGTGGGAATGCAAGTTGATGCAGCCAATTTGGAAAACAGTGGGGGAGATTCCTTAAGAAATCAAAAATAGAGCTTCCCTATGATCCTGCAATTTCACTATTGGGTATTTACCCCAAAGATACAGATACAGTGAAAAGAAGGGCCATCTGTACCCCAATGTTCATAGCAGCAATGGCCACAGTTACCAAAATGTGGAAAGAACCAAGATGCCCTTCAACAGATGAATGGATAAAGAAGATGTGGTCCATATACACTATGGAGTATTATGCCTCCATCAGAAAGGATGAATACATGACTTTTGTAACCACATGGACAGGACTGGAAGAGGTTATGCTGAGTGAAATAAGTCAAGCAGAGAGTCAATTATGATATGGTTTCGCTTATTTGTGGAGTATAAGGAATAACATGGAGGGCATGGGGTGATGGAGAGAAGTGAGTTAGGGGAAATTGGAGGGAGAGACAATGAGAGACTGTGGACTCTGAGAAACAAAATGAAGGTTTTGGAGGGAAGGAGGGTGGGGGTTCGGGTAAGCCTGGTGGTGGGTATTATGGAGGGCATGTATGCATGGAGCACTGGGTGTGGTGCATAAACAATGAATTCTGGAACACTGAAAAGAAATTTAAAAAAATAAAAATTTTTTAAAAAGAAATCCTTTGAGGAAAACCTGAATTCAGAGTATGAAAGCAATGCCTTGAGAAAGGGTAAATAGTTTTGTATAGGACACAGTTCAACTTGACCTGTAAGAAGACAGGCATCTGGATAAAAGTGAGAAATTCAGGTAAATATTCAGTTTTAGGAGCAGTGCATATGCAAAGTTTTCAGGTAGCTCTTTGTTTTTTCACAATTTCACAAAAAAATTGCAGTAGTTGGTTATGCTTAGAGAGTGGACTCACCACTCAGACAGACTAGCTTGTGAATCCTAGTTCTCTGACCATACATAAGTAAATTAGCCTTGCAGGTCTTTAAAACACTCATCTGTAAAATGGAAATACTAGTGTCTATCTTACCTCACTAGACTGTTTTGAGGATTAAAAGAGATAACACATGTAAAACCCTTGCACTTAAGAGATATTCAATACATGTTAATTATTTTGTTACTAGCTATGATGATGATAATGATGATGCTGTCATTGGGCCCTTTCCTGCTTTGATATAGTAAAGAAGTATGGACTAAGGAGGTATCTAATTACTATACAGTAGTCTGACAGCTGAAAAGAGAAGCTAGAGGCCAAGCTTCTGAGGCTTCTCAGTTTTACCAGAGCATCAGTTTACTATTATCTCTGGCAAGTAAAACACAAGCTATTTCATGTGGTGCCTGATAGGAAAGGAAAGCAGGCTAAGGGGGAATGGATCTGTTAAACCACTAAAAGTTTGATCACAACTTCATCATATGTTGTCATTCTATGTTCCCTGGTCACATATGGGATGCTCTTTCAGTTGCTTGGTTCTGTAAATTCTTTTCTGCTTCAGAATGTTTGCATATGCTATTTCCTCTGCCTAAAATGATTTCACTGAAAACCAATATAGTTAGCTCTTTCTTATCCTCTATGCTCTCTATTTTGACATCAAAAAGACAATGTCTGGCCACTCCATCTAAATTAACTTCCTTCCAATACCATCACTTCCAACTAGTTAGGCTCCATTTCAATATATCATTATTTTTCTTAGCAGCTAGGAAAGTGGTAATAATGTAATCAATTATATACTTCACTGAGTGAAGGGAAAGTTGTGTTGAAGGTTAGGCTGGAGCAGGGTTTTCTTTTTAGCATGACTCTATCCCCTTAAAGACAGCTGTGCAGATGACTGTATTAGTCATTTAATAGGATCAGGGACAGACAGGAGTATGTGTGTATGTTGAATTCAGTCATTTTCCCTTACCTTGTGATCCACTTGCCCCTGGAGTCCCAGATAGTAAGATTTAGAACCCATTTCTTCCCCTATGTTGCCACTATTAGCCAAGCTTTTCTCCCCTGTTCCCACCCAAAATCCCTGGGGGTGACAGGGAGTACTCAGTGAGGTTGGCAGAAGCCTGCATGAGAGAGGGCAGGCTCTTGATAGGCACTTACAGTTGAAAGGACAGTATAAGTGGCAGCCAGAAATAGTTATTAAGTGAAAAGACCGCAGATTTTATCTTCTAAGGATAACAAGTGCTTGATGAAGGTGATTAACACCAACTCCATATCTACACTATTGACGTTGATACAGATGAGGGATGTACAAGAGCTGAGAAACCCAGGAAAGAAACTAAGAATGTAGTGTAACTGTGTGGAAGTAATTCTAATTACAGGCATTTATGTGAAATATTTACAATTCATACCTAATTGCCACCCAGCACAATAACAATTATGGATATAATTAAATGTGTCAGATTAATTTTCTTGTGAATTTTGGTTATAACAGCACACTCTATATGTGTATATTCTGTCTTCATAATTTATTGCTCAGATTGCTCACAGTTTAGGAAAAAATGAGACAGAACATTGGCTAGCTAGGAAGCCAAGAGTAGGGAAGTTGCAGATGTGGCTGCCTGGGGTTGAATATTTACTACGGGTAATGCACAAAGTGGATAATCAACAAATGCATAAATCCCTGCAGCTTAACTACACCAGAGCTAACTGGTGCTTCCCTACTATGCTTCCTAAGTTTCTTTCATGTTACAGTACTCTTCTCATGTGGGCCTCTGACCTCTGACAAATACGTGTGCCCTTACACCTGCACTCTGGCCCCTTCCCCTCCCACCTCCTCAAAGCCTGTTTCCCTGCCCCATCATTTCATTAGGTCTTCAATCTCTTTCTGTTTTTTACCATGCAAATAGTAGGCACTCAGTTAAACTTTGTTGGAATTTCCTTCAGACACAAATGGGACATCCTCTCTCTTTCTCTTTCTCTCTCTCTCTCTCTCTCTCACACACACACACACACACACACACACACACACACACACACACACAACTGTCCTTGCTATTTCTCCAGCTACCATCATTTTCTCTCCTTGTTCTAATTTAACCTTCTACTTATTGTACATTTTATGTACCCAATTAGGTTAGAAATTCATTGAGAGAAAGGGATTTCTGTTTTAATATTTTATGATTTCTTAACATAGTTTGAAATGCTCAAAAAATGCTGAATGATCCTCACTCATGGATCTTCACAGATTGATTATTCTGTAGAAGGATGGGGATGTCTAACACTTTCTTCTCCAGCTTTCTTTTAGAGAGCCTGAGTAAGATAATAGAAAGCGTGTGTCTTTGGCACCAGACTTCACTTCCACTCTAGGCTCTGCCACTCTGTGATTAAGAGAACTTAGGCACCTTACTTCATCTTTCTGAGGTCTAATTACCTCATCCCCAAAATGGGGATAGTAATAGTACCTATCTTACAGGGTTGTTGTGAGGATGAAATGACAGGCTGATGAAAAGAGCCTGACACACACTAGTAATGATTCTTCTCAGGCAGAAACTTTCTGCTCCAGTGGTTCACTCACACTGATGATTTGTTCCTTCTACTTTAGTAATAATTGCTTATTATCCATGTTCACCTTGCCTTCTTAGCACTAGATCAGTAGTTCTCATTCCAATGAGACCTAATACTCCCTCTTGATAACAAATATTTTGTGACTCCCACTTCACTATACTGAAATGAAGTTCATAGATAATATAACCAACCTACATATATAACTTCAAAAGAATCAATATAGTGACCTAACTGAAATATTAATGAGAAATGAAATGGAAGTAATTTATCATATGGTTTCACTTACTTGTGGAGCATAAGGAATAACACGGAGGGCACTGGGAGAAGAAGAGGAGAAGTGAGCTGGGGGAAATCAGAGGGAAAGATGAAGCATGAGGGACTGTGGATTCTGAGAAACAAACTGAGGATTTTGGAGGGGAGGGCGGTGGGGAGATGGGTGAGGCTGGTGGTGGGTATTGTGGAGGGCACATATTGCATGGAGCACTGGGTGTGGTGCATAAACAATGAATCTTGGAACACTGAAAAAATAAAATAATATTTTTAAAAAGTAATTTGTAATAAAATGATATTTACTTCAATACATAAACACAAGGGCATGAGTACATCAGACAACATAATGAAATACATGATTGCACCAACTTAAAATGAATAAGTTTTATTTAAGGAAAGCAAGAGGATTGGGACTCATTACAAATAAGAAAGGAAAAGATAAATAACAGGAAAACAGTATGATAAAAACTACTGTTGAGATAAGACAAAATTAAGATAATTATAAACAGTTTTTCTTAACTATATTATTAAGATTCACTGCAATATTGTGAAAACTGTGTGGGATACAGGACAGCTGTTTATTATATAGCATTATCCCATGCATTTCAGAACTAGCATCATTTAGTGGCCTCCATCCACTAAATGTCAGTAGCACCTCCCAAACATTGTGACAACCAAAATGTCCACACAATTTTCCAAACACATCCTGATAGATGGAACTCCCTTAGTTAAGAACCAGTTCTGTAGAAATGCCAAGTAAGGAAAAAGCATATCTGGCAGGGGGCATGGAACTTGCTTTCCTAGCATGTGGGAATCTCCATGGGTTGGAGTTCCTTGTCTTTGCAATGCGACCTCTTTGGGATTCTGAGACATGATGTCAAGATCCTGATAGTGATATCAAACAGCTACAGTCTTTGCTCCCTTATGTGCTAATCTAGTCCTACTTTATCCTTTTGAATATATGTTACCAATTCAGCACTGTCTCATGGAATCTGCCCATTATTTTGTCCCATGAAGTTATTTCTTTCTCAAGAGAGGTCACACATACCAGTAGCTTGGTAACAACTGAACGTCACCCAACAGCCATAATGTCTTTGGCTACCACTTAAGTTTCTACCAATTTCAAACACTCTCACCTCCAGCCACTTTGACACCAAGTCTTTGAAATTCTGCTAGTAAACATTTCATGGCTTATGTGTTTTCTTAATTCCAGCTTGACCATTATTTTGGTGTCATTATTTTAATTTGTTTTAATAGTAATATGTCAAAAACGTACTCTTTTAATAAAGTGATGATACTGAGCATTATTATTTCTTTGATGTTTTATGATTACTGCTCAATTAAAATCATTTAATAACTGTGTTTTCACAAAATTTTATTATAAAATTCTTCATAATTTTCAGAACAATGTTGAACATATTTTAAGATGAACACCTAAATTAAAATTCTACAACATAAATTCTATCATTAACATTTTACTATACTTCCTTTATCAGATATGCATCAGACTCCCTCTCCATCCGGCAACCCAACTTATTGCTTGACACAGTGCAAGGAAAATTGCAAACATCAATACACTCATTTCTAAATCCTTCAGAATGTATATCATTAATTAGAGTTAAATATTTGCTTATAGATTTTCTTTTGATATAAATTTTGTATACAATGAAGTGCAAAAGCCTTAAATCCACATTTGAAGAGTTTTTACAAATGCATATGTGTGAAACTTCAATAACTTTCAAAATATAAAACATTACCATTACCCCAGAATTCTCTCATTCCCTAACCCCGTCACTCTTTGTCTGATCCCTCCAGAGGCAACATTGTTCTGATTTTTTTCCTATAATTGGTTAATCATGTCAGCTCTGGAACTTCATATGCATGTAATAAGACAGAAAGTACTTTTGTATCTGATTTTTTTTCCACACAAAATAGTGGTTTTTACTTTTTATTATTTTTATTTTATTTATTTATTTAATTTTTAAATTATTTTTTTTTGGCATTTTTTTTTTAATTTTTTTTTTATAAACATATATTTTTTATATACATATATTTTTATCCCCAGGTCTGTGAATCACCAGGTTTACACACTTCACAGCACTCACCAAATCACATACCCTCCCCAATGTCCATAATCCCACCCCCTTCTCCCCAACCCCCTCCCCCCGGCAACCCTCAGTTTGTTTTGTGAGATTAAGAGTCACTTATGGTTTGTCTCCCTCCCAATCCCATCTTGTTTCATTTATTCTTCTACCCACTTAAGCCTCCATGTTGCATCACCACTTCCTCATATCAGGGAGATCATATGATAGTTGTCTTTCTCTGCTTGACTTATTTCGCTAAGCATGATACGCTCTAGTTCCATCCATGTTGTTGCAAATGCATTGTCTCTCTCTCTGTCCCTCTCTCTCAAATAAATAAATCTTTAAAAAAATAATAAAAAGTAAATAAAGAATAAAAATAATTTAAAAAAAATTTTTAAATTTTTTTAAATTTACTTTTTATTATTTTTTTAAAGATTTATTTATTTGAGAGAGAGGGACAGAGAGAGAGACAATGCATGAGTGGTGGGAGAGAGGCAGAGGGAGAGGGAGAGGGCAAGAGAATCTCCAGCAGACTCCCTGCTGAGCATGGAGCCTGACATGGGGCTCTATCCCACAACCCTGAGATCATGATCATGATCCCCAAAATAATGTGTTTTAAATTTTTTTATTCTGTTCAGTTAGCCAATGTATAGAACATCATTAGTTTTTGATAAAGTTCTCAAGAACTTTAAATATTTTAAACTTTGATAAAGTTCATTATTTGCATATAACACCCAGTCCTCATCACAACATGTGCCCTTCTTAATACCGATCACCTGGCTACCCCATACCCTTACCCCCTCTCCTCTGAAACCCTCAGTTTGTTTCCCAGAGTCTCTCATGGTATGTCTCCCTTGCTGATTTCTTCCCATTAAGTTTTCCCTCCCTTCATCTATGGTCCTCCATGCTATTCCTTATATTCCACATATGACTGAAACCATATGATAATTGTCTTTCTCTGCTTGACTTATTTCACTCAGCATAATCCCTTCCAATTCTAACCATGTCGATGCAAATGGTGGGTATTCATACTTTCTGATGGCTGAGTAATATTCCATTGTATATATGGACCACATTTTCTTCATCCCTTCATCTGTTGAAAGGCATCGTAGCTCTTTTTATAGTTTGTTTATGGTGGACATTGCTGTTATGAACATTGGGGTGCATGTGCCCCTTCTTTTCACTACATCTGTATCTTTCGGGTAAATACTTAGTAGTGCAATTCCTGGGACATTGAGTAACTCTATTTTTTAATGTCTTCAGGTACCTCTACACTGTTTTCCAAAGTGGCTGTACCAACTTGCATTCCCACCAACAGTGTATGAGGGTTCCCCTTTCTCCACACCCTCACCGACATTTGTTGTTTCCTGCCTTGTTAATTCTTGCCATTCTAGTTGGTGTAAGGTTTTGATTTGCATTTCTCTGATGGCTAGTGATGTTGATCATTTTATCATGTGTCTGTTAGCCACTTGTATGTCTTCTATGAACCAAGCAGTAGAAGAGAAATAATAAAGATTAGAGTAGAAATCAATGAAACAGAAACCAAAAGAACAGTAGAACAGATCAATGAAACTAGAAACTTGTTCTTTGAAAGAATTAGTAAGATCAATAAACCTCTGGCCAGATTTATCCCAAAGAAAAGAGAAAGGACCCAAATCAATAAAATCATGAACGAAAAGGAAGAGCTCACTACTAACACCAAGGAAATAGAAACAATTATTAAAAATTATTACCATCAGGAGGGCTCAGTGGGCTAAAGCCTCTGCCTTCAGCTCAGGTCATGATCCCAGGGTCCTGGGATCCAGCCCTGCATCAGGCTCTCTGCTCAGCAGGGAGCCTGCTTCTCCTTCTCTCTCTCTGCCTGTCTCTCTGCCTACTTGTGATCCCTGTCAAATAAATAAATAAAAAATCTAAAAATTATTACCATCAACTATATGCTAACAAATAAAACAACCTGGAAGAAATTAATGCATTTCTGGACACTTATGAACTACCAAGACTGAAACAGGAAGAAATAGGCAATCTGAATAGACCAATAACCTGTAACAAAATTGAAGCAGTAATCAAAAATCCCCCAACAAACAAGAGTCTAGGGCCAGATGGCTTCCAGGGGAATTCTACCAAACATTTAAAGAAAAAATTATATCTACTTTACTGAAGCTGCTTCAAAAAATAGAAATAGAAGGAAAACTTCCAAACTCTTTCTATGAGGCCAATATTACCCTGATCCCAAAACGACAAGCAAAGATCCCATCAAAAAGAATTAAGACCAATATCCCTGATGAATATTGATGCCAAAATACTCAACAAGATCCTAGCCAATGGGATCTAACAATACATTGAAAGAATTATTCACCACAACCAGGTGGGGTTTATTCCTCAGATGCAAGGGTGGTTCAACATCTGCAAATCAATCAACATGATTAATCACATTAACAAAAGAAGAGACAAGAACCCCATGAATCTCCCAACTGATGCAGAAAAAGCATTTGACATAATACAACATCCTTTCCTGATTAAAACTCTTCAGAGTGTAGGGATAGAGAGAACATACCCCAATATCATAAAAACTATCTATGGAAAGTCCACAGTGAGCATAATTTTCAACACAGAAAAAATGAGAGCTTTTCCCTTAAGCTCAGGAACACAACAGGGATGCCCACTCTCACCACTTCTGTTCAACATAGTACTAGAAGTCCTAGCCTTAGCAATCAGACAACAAAAAGAAATGAAATGCATTCAAACTGGCAAAAAAGTCAAACTCCCTTCACAGATGACATGATATTTTATGTGGAAAACCCAAAGACTCCACTCCCAAGTTACTAGAACTCATACAGCAATTCAGCAACATAGCAGGATACAAAATCAATGCACAGAATCAGTTGCATTTCTATACACTAATAATATGACTGCAGAAAGAGAAATTAAGGAATCAATCCCATTCACTATTGCACCAGAAACCATTAGATACCTAGGAATAAACCTAACCAAAGAGGTAAAGGATCTGTACTCTAAAACAATAGAAAATTTATGAAAAAAATTGAAGAAGACACAAAGAGATGGAAAAACATTCCATACTCATGGATTGGAAGAATAAACATTGTGAAAATGTCTATGTTGTCCAGAGCTATCCACACTTTCAGTGCAATCCCTAACAAAATATCATCAACATTTTTTACAAAGCTGGAACAAAAAAATCCTAAAATTTGTATGGACCCAGAAAAGACCCTGAATTGCCAGAGGATTGTTGAAAAAGAAAGCCAAAGCTGGGGGCATCATGTTACCTGACTTCCAGCTATATTACAAAGCTGTGATCATTACGACAGCATGGTATTGGCACAAAAACAAACACATAGATCAATGGAATAGATCAACAGAATAGAGACTCCAGAAACTGACTCTCAACTCTATGGTCAACTAAACTTTGACAAATCAGGAAAGAATATCTAAAGGAAAAAAGACACTGTCTTCAATAAATGGTGCTGGGGAAATTGGAGAGCCACATGCAGAAGAATGAAACCGGACCATTCACTTACACCACACAGAAAGATAAACTCAAAATGGATGAAAGACCTCAGTGTGAGACAGGAATCCATCAACATCCTAGAGGAGAACATAGGCAGTAACATCTTCAACATTGGCCTCAGCAACTTCTTTCAGGACACATTTCCAAAGGCAGGGAAAACAAAAGCAAAAATGAACTATTGGGACTTCATCAAGATACAAAGCTTCTGCACAGCAAAGGAAACAGTCAACAAAACAAAGAGGTAAAACACAGAATGGGAGACATTCTGCAAATGACATTACAGATAAAGGGCTCATATCCAATATCTATAAAGAACATCTCAAAAAAAAAAAAAAAACCCAAATAATCAAATCAAAAAAATGGGCAGAAGACATGAACATACACTTCTCCAAAGAAGACATATGAATGGCTAACAGACGCATGAAAATATGTTCAACATCACTAGCCATCAGAGAAATACAAATCTAAACTGCAATGAGATACCACCTTACACCAGTTAGAATGACCAAAATTAACAAGATAGGAAACAAGTACTGGCAAGGATGTAAAGAAAGGGAAACCTTACACTGTTGGTGGGAATGCAAGCTGCTATAGGCACTCTAGAGAACAGCATGGATGTTCCTCGAGACATTAAAAAATTAGAGCTACACTGTGACCCAGCAATTGCACTACTAAGTATTTACCCAAAAGATACAGACGTACTGAAAAGAAGGGGCACATACACCCCAATGTTCATAGCAACAATGTCCACCATAGCCAAACTGTGGAAGGAGCTGAGATGGCTTTCAACAGATGAATGGATAAAGAAGATGTGGTCCATATACACAGTGCAATATTACTCAGCCATCAGAAAGTATGAATACCCACCATTTGCATCAGCATGGTTGGAACTGGAAGGGATTATGCTAAGTGAAATAAGTCAAGCAGAGAAAGACAATTATCAAATGGTTTCACTTTTAGGTGGAACATAAGGAATAGCACAGAGTATCACAGGGGAAGGGAGGGAAAATTAAATAGGAGGAAATCAGCAAGGGAAACAAACCATGAGAGACTCTGGACTCTGGGAAGCAAACTGAGTGTTGCAGAAGGGAGTGGGTGGGAGGATGGGGTAGCTGGGTGATAGGTGTCAAGGAAGGCACATGTGGTAGTGAGCACTGGTTTTTATACACAACTAATGAATCATTGAAGATATCAAAAATTAATAACGTACTATATGTTGACTAATTGAACATAATAAAAAAAGAAAAGGAAAAAATAATGATACCCATCTTCTAGAATGTACATTAAGAAAAGGACAGGCCATACCAAGTATTAATACAGATGTGGAGAAATTAGAACACTCTGATGAGTAAAATGGTACACTCGTTTTGGAAAGCAATATAGAAATTTCTTTTGTATTTAGCTTAAACTTACAATGTGACTAAACAATTCCACTCATAGGCATCTATCCATTGTTCACAATAGGCCAAAACTGGCAACATTACTAGTATATGTCATTTGGTGAATGGGTAAAAATAATGTAGTTTATACATACAGTGGAATGTTTTTTTGCAGTTTAAACAATGAATTACTGATTCATGTTATAACCTGGATTGACTTCAATCATATGTTAAATGAAAGAAGCAATACAGAGAAACTACATACATATGATTCTATTCATATGAAAAATAGAGTAAAAAGGTAAATTTTTAGAGACAGAAAGCTGATCAGTGGTTCTCTAAGATTAAGGTTAACAATAATTTTAGGATTATATAAAACAGGTAAGATTATAATGAACACAAGGGACCTCAGTTTTCAGGGGGATAAAAATATTCTAAAACTGGATTGTCATAATGGTAGGACAACTGTATAAATCTAATGAAATAATTTAATTGTTTCACATACATTGAGTGGATTTTAGGGTATATTAATTGAACTTCAACAAAACTGTGAAAAGAAAGGTACTAAGAAGATATTATAAATAACTTTATGCCAATAAATTTGGCAGAGTGTAATAGAACTTAACAAAACTGAAGTTGAGCCTAATAGATGAAAATTTCAATAGTCCTAAATCTATCTTAAAACTTGAAGTATCAAAAGCTTCTCTACAATGAAACTCCAGGGCCACTTGATTTCATTGTGAATCCTATCAAAGCATTAAGGAATGAGGGGAGCTTGGGTGGCTCAGTGGGTTAAAGCCTCTGCCTTCATCTCAGGTCATGATCTCAGCAGGGAGCCTGCTCCTCCTCTCTCTCTGCCTGCCTCTCTGCCTACTTGTAATCTCTATCTGTCAAGTGAATAAATAAAATCTTTTAAAAAAATTAAGGAATGATATTTTTACAAACACTTTCACATAATAGAAGAAGGCACACATCCACACTTATTTTATGAGGCAAACTTAACTCTAAAACCAAAACCTGCAATCACAGTATAAAATAAATAAGAAGTTCAGACAAATATTCCCCATAAATATACGTACCAAACTCTTTAACAAAATATTAAAAATCAAAATGAAAAAAAGAATACATGAAATGAAATGAAAGAATAAATTTCATGAAACGAAGAGGTCATAATTGAGAGGGGACCTACTGGGAGTTTTCAGTATTATAATATTCCACTTCTTGATCATGGTAATGGCTACTCAGATATTTTCTTTGTGGTAATTTGAGTTATATATGTAGTTCCTTTCACTTTTATATGTTTATTATAGTTCATTAAAAATATCAAAAAAAAAAAAAAGGAAATCAGGAAATAAATTGATGCCAAAGGCATTCTTGCCAATTTTTGTAAATAAATTATGGTAAAATGAAACAATGAACAATATTAAAATAAATTATTGGAAATAAAAACAAAAAATATTTAAAATCAAATCCGTGGGGAAGGGATGGAAAAATGAAACAAGATGAAACCAGAGAGGAAGACAGATCATAAAATACTCTTAATCTCAGGAAACAAACTGAAGGTCACTGGTGGGGAGGGGAATGGGAGGGGTGGGGTGGCAGGTTGATGGACATTGGGGAGGGTATTGCTATGGTGAGTGCTGTGAATTGTGTAAGACTGATGAATCACAGACCTTTATCCCTGAAACAAATAATACATTATATGTTAATAAAAATTAAAAAATTAAAAAAATTAAAAGGAAAGAATTACCAAAAAATTGAAATATCTGAATAACACACACACACACACACACACAAAATCAAATCCATAGATGTATGAAGATAATATATCATTACAAGTATGATTTATCCCAAGAAAGTAAGAATGCATTCATTCAGTACACTGAGAGAACAAAGGAGAAAAAAAATGATTTTAATGGATGCAGCCTTTTGACAAAATTAAACACTAATTCATTATAAATAGAATAGAAGAGAACATCTTTAATGTGATAAAGTGTAGTTACAAAGAATCTATAGCTAACATCGTATTCATTGCTAAAACACTGATTACTTTGTTATTAATATTGGGAAGAAGACAAAGATGCCAACTCTCACAAAAACTATTCAACACTGTTTTGAAAGTCCTAGCCCTTGCAATAAAACAAGATAAAAATAAAAGGTATAAAGATGGAAAAAGAGAATGCAAAACTGTCTCTATATGCAGATGACATGATTATTTACACAGGAAGTCCTAAGGAATCTAAGAAATATCTAATAGAACTAATAGGTGAATACAGCAATGTCCCAGGACTCAAGGTTACTGCACAAAAACCAATTGTATTTATAAATGAAGCTTTTTGTCTTAAAATAATAGCAGATTGGCATACAAGTCCAATAAATATGAAAAAGTCCTGGGGCATCTATGTGACTCAGTCAGTTAAGCATCCAGCTCTTGATTTTGGTTCAGGTCACAATCTCAGGCTCCTGAGATCAAGCCTCACGTTAGGCTATGCTTTGAGCTGGAGCCTGCTTAAGATTCTCTCCCCTTCTCTCTGCCCTCCCACTCATGTGTTTTCTTTCTCTCTAGCTCTAAGTAATAATTAATAATAATAATAATAAAATAATAATACTATGAAAAAATCCAATATACCCTTTATCCACTTCCCCATGTACCCCATGGTAACATCTTGCAAAACTATAAAACAATACCAAAACCAGGGTACTGACATTGATACAAAACAGATCTGTCTCCATAGGACATTTCCTGATGCCATACTCATTTCTGCACTCCTTTCCCCATCCTTGACCTCTGGCAACCACTGATCTGTTCTCCATTTCTATAATTCTGTCATTTCAAAAATGTTACGTACATAGAATCTAACAGTATGTGACTTCTCAAGGCTGGCTTATTTCATTCAGCATAATTCCCTGAATATTGCCCATTGTTTTGTGTTTCTATAGTTTGCTTTTTTATTATTGCTGAGTAGTACACCATGGCATGGAGTCACCACAGTTTGTTTATCCATACACCCATTAATGAACACCTTGATTGCTCCCAATTATTGGCTATTTTTTTTTAAACCTTGGTTGCTTCCAATTATTGGCTATTATATTTTTTTAAAAAACCTACTTGGTTGCTTCCAATTATTGGCTATTTTTTTTTTTTAAAAAAAACCTACTTAGTTGCTTCAAATTATTGGTTATTATGTTTTTAAAAAAACATATTTAAAAAAAATAATTATGTTTAGCTTTTTGTGTAAACTAAACTTCTTGCTTCTCTGTTATAAATGCCCCAAAATGCAGTTTCTGGCTTGTATGGTAGATGCATGCTTAGTTTTATAAGAAACTGCTTGTTTGCCAGAGTTGTTAGACCACTTTACACTTCTCTTACCAATGTATGAGTGGCCAAGTTCCTCTGCATTCTCATCAGCAGTTGATATTGTCACGATATTTTATACTGGCCATTCTGATAGCCATGTAATGGTAATTCATGGTTTTAATTTGGGGGTCCCCAATGATTGATGATATCCAGCATCTTACACGTGCTTTTGTCATCACTATATCCTCTTTGTTGAAATACCCATATTTATCTTTTGCACATTTTGTAATTTGATTGATTTTTTAAACTGTTGTGTTTGGGGGAACTTTTTTAAGATTCTAGATATGAATTATTTAATATATGGTTTGCAAGTGGTTACTCCTGATCTGTATCATGTTTTTCATCCCCTTAACAGTGAGTTGGCAGAGAAAATTTTAAAATTTTGATACCATCCAATTTATCAAATTTTCCTTTTATGGGCCATATTTTTGTTGTCAAGTCTAGGAATGCTTTGTTTTGCCTTAGATTCTGAAGACTTCCTCCTATGATTATTTCCAAAGGTTTTAGTACTTTTATATATAATATTTACATATTTATATCCAAGATTCTTTTTGATTTAAATTTTGTATAAAGTGTGAGAGGTTTAGGTCAATATTGTTATTATTTTCTTTTTTTGCCTACTGACAACCAATTGTTTCAACACCACTTCCTGAAAAGGTTATCTTTCTTCCGTTGAATTACTTTCGTACTTATTGTACTTTTGTCAAAAATCAGTTGACATATTTGCATCTATTTCTGGGTTCCCAATTTTGTTCCATTGATCTACATGTCTAGAATTAATCAATGTCACAGAACACAATATTGCTATATAAACATCAACTGCATTTTTGTACAGCACTACCCCAAAAGCCTTTGGAAAAAGATATTAAAAAGCAATTCTATTTGCAGTAGTAGTTTCAGTAACTTTAATAAAAATATGCAAGGTCTCTACACTAAAAAGTATAACATTTCTTTTTTTAAAAGCTATATTATGTTAGTTACCATATGGTACATCATTAGTTTTTGATGTAGTGTTCCATGATTCATTGTTTGTGTATAACACCGGTGCTCCATGCAATACGTGCCCTCCTTAACACCCATCACTGGGCTAACTCATCCCCCAACTCCCTTCCCCTCTAAAACTTTCAGTTTGTTTCTCTGAATCCATAGTCTTTCATGGTTCATCTCCCCCTCTGATTCCCCCCTTCATTTTCCCCTTCCTTCTATTAATGTCTTCCATACTATTCTTTATGTTCCACATATAAGTGATAATTGACTTCCTCTGCTTGACTTATTTCACTTAGCATAATCTCCTCCAGTCCCATCCATGTTGATGCAAATGGTGGGTATTCATCCTTTTTGATGGCTAAGTAATATTCCATTGTATATATGAACCACATCTTCTATAGCCACTCGTCTATTGAAGGGCATCTTGGCTCTTTTCACAGTTTGGCTATTGCGGACATTGCTGCTATGAACATTGGGGTGCATGTACCCCTTCTTTTCACTACATCTGTATCTTTAGAGTAAATACTTAGTAGTGCAATTGCTGGATCATAGAATAGCTCTATTTTTAATTTTTTGAGGAACCTCCACACTGTTTTCCAAAGTGGCTGCACCAACTTGCATTCCCACCAACAGGGTAAGAGGGTTCCCCTTTCTCCACAACCTCTTCCACATTTGTTGTTTCTTGCCTTGTCAATTTTTGCCATTCTAACTGGTGTAAGGTGGTATCTCAATGTGGTTTTGTTTTGAATCTCCCTGATGGAAACTGATGATGAACATTTTTTCATGTGTCTGTTAGGCACTCGTATGTCTTCTTTGGAGAAGTGTCTGTTCATGTCTTCTGCCCATTTTTTTACTGGATTTTGGGGGTTTTTTGGATGTTTAATTTGAGAATTTCTTTATAGATCTTAGATATCAACTCTTTGTAGTGTCATTTGCAAATATCTTCTCCCATTCTCTCAGTTGCTTCTTTGTTTTATTGACTGTTTCCCTTGCTGTGCAGAAGCTTTTTATCTTGATGAAGTCCCCAAAATTCATTTCCTTGGAATAAACCTAACCAAAAAAAGTAAAGGATCTATACTCTAGGAACTACAGAACACTCATGAAAGAAATTGAAGAAGACACAAAAAGTATAAAAATTCTTAAGAAAAATCAAAGAAATTATAAATAAATGAGGCAAATACACCGTGTTTATGGTTTAGAAGACTCTGTTTAGGAAATAATCTTCCCCAAATTTGATTTATAGAGTCAACACAACCACAATCAAGATATCAGCAGATCTTGTTATAGAAATTGACAAATCAATTATAAAGTTAATATGAAAAATCAAAGACCTAGTGAAACCAAAGCAACGTTGGAAAAGAACATAGTTGAAGAACATACATTACTCGATTTAAAGACTTAATATTAAGGTGCAATAATTAAGATAGTGTAATACTTAAGAATGACAGATTTATTATTTGAATAGAACAGAGAATGCTGAAACATACCCAAACTTATATGGTCATGTGATTTTTGACAAAAGTGTCCAAGCAATCTGGTGAAAGAAAAGAATTATTTTTGTATTGTTTTGCTTTGATTCACTTTTTATCAAATGGTACTAGAATAACTAGACATTCATATGGGAAAAAAATGAAAAAAAAACCTCAAACTTTTGTGAAAGCATATACAAAAATTCCATATGTAAAAACAATAAATCTCAAGCTTTTTGTTATAACATACATAAAAATTCATTCTAGATGGATCATAGGCTTAATTATAAAGTTAAAACCACAAAGCTTTTAGAAGAAAATATGGGAGGATGTCTGTGTTACTGTGTAGGCAAGAATTTCTTATACAGGTCACAGAGATCAATAACAATATGAAATTTATAAAGATTGATTCCATCAAAATTAAAAACTGTTGCTCATCAAAGTACACTGTTACAAATAGAAAAGTTACATACTGGAAGAAAATACTACATATATCTCAAATGCTACTCTCCAGAATACAAATGACCAAAATACAACTATAATTCAAAAATAAGGGGACAAAAAACAATTTAAAAATGGATGAAAGTTGTGCATCTACTTGGAAAACTGTCTTATAGTTTCCTATAAAATTAAATATAATGTTAGAATATGACCCAGCAATTACACTCCTGTGCATGAAGGTATGAAGTGTTTTATTCATTATCTCCCCAAATTGGAAATAATCTAGATGTCTTTCAACCGGTGAATGAAGTATCAAGGAACTTTATTCAGTAGTTGAAAGCAACAAAGGATTAATTCATGCAATGACATGGATGAATCTTAACTGCATTTTGCTAAGTGGATGCAACATGACCACAAAGGTTACATAGTGCATAAATCTATTTATATGGTACTTCGGAAAAGGTAACAATATAGGGCATAAAACAGATCTGTGGTTTCTAGGAGTTGAGAGGGGGGCCAGCAGTGGACTACAAAGTGGTCATACAAGAGAGTTTGCAGGGTGATGGAAATATTCTATAGTATTGTAGTTGTGGGCACAGAGTAATTTCTCTGACATCAGCCATATGACATTTTTCTAGATATATCTCCTGAGGCAAGGAAAACAAAAGCAAAGAGAAACTATTGGGACTACACCAAAATAAAAAGCTGCAAACCAAAAGACACAACCAACAAAGCCAAAAGGTAACCTACGGAAGGGGAGAAGGTGTTTTCAAAAGACATATCTGATAAAGGGTTAATATCCAAAATATATAGTGAATTGATATAACTCAATACCAAATAAATAAATAATCCAATTAAAAATGGGCAGAGGACATGAACAGACATTTCTCCAAGAAGACATACAGGTGGAAAACAGATACATGAAAAGATTATCAATATCACTGATCATCAGGGAAATGCAAATCAAAAACGAGATACGACCTCATGCCTGTCAGAATGGCTAAAATCAAGAAGACAAGAAACAAGAAGTGTTGGTGAGGATGTGGAGAAAAAGGAACCCTCTTGTGCTGTTGGTGGGAATGCAAACTAGGGCAGCTACTATGGAAAACAGTATGAAGTTTTCGCAAAAAAAAAAATTAAAAATAGAATGACCTTATGATCTAGTAATCACACTACTGGGTATTTAACCAAAGAACACCAATGCCAATTTGAAAAGATATAGGCACCCCTATGTTTATTGCAGCATTACTTATAATAGCCAAAATATGGAAGCAGCCCTAGTGTCCACTGATAGATAAATGGGTAAAGAAATGGTGGTAGATATGTCTATATATCTATATCACCTATCTATATAATGGAATATTATTCACACATAGAAATAATGAAATCTGGCCATTTGCAACAGCATGGATGGAGCTAGATAGTATAATTCTAAGTGAAATAGGTCAGTCAGAGCAAGATAACACCATATGATCTCACTCAGAATTAGAATTTAAGAAACAAAATGAAAGAACAAAGGAAAAAAAGGGAGACAGACCAAGTAACAGACTCTTTACTATAGAGAACAAACTGATGGTTACCACAGGGTAAGAAGGTAAGAAAGAAGAAAAGAAAAGACAAATGTAAAATTTTAGCTTGAAGTATAAGGGAGTCAACACCTGGAGCTCCCCATATTACTTTCCCCTAGCCCTGGAGGCTTACAGTCCTGTAGGAAATAAGCTTATCATTCAATTGTTGTTTCAGTCTGTCTTCTGGGGGAGGGGCCTGCTGCTTGGCTTCTCAGGCGTCTTTGCCTGGGTGGAGTAGCCCCCATCCCTTGTCAGGGGGATGGGCTTAATGCGAACTGATTTGCTGGAGGCTTTTGTTCCCTGGCATCTTTCCGCTTCTCTTTAGAGGGTCAGAGCAAATATGGCCCTGCAGGAATCTCAGGCTCAGAGCCACAATGTTGCACTCCACTCCCCTCAACAAATCATCCATCCTGTCTCCATCTCTGCAAATACCCAACTCCAAAGACTCCTGAATCTTCTGAGGGGGGGGGGGGCTGTTATGTTGATTCTCAAGTGTCTTTGCCCCAGGCAAAATTGCTCCACTCTTGCCTGAGGCCAGGCTAAGTAATCTGCTCTGATTTGCTCTCTGTGGCTTTTGTTCCCAGAAGGCTTTCCTCTCAGCTTTAGAGGATGAAAATAAAAATGACAGCCTTCCAGTCTCTGGCCCCAAAGCCAAAAGCTTGGGACTCCACTCCTCTATGAGCCCTCAGAGAAAATCAATCACTCCTCTCTCCCTGGTCTCTGGCAGCAATCCATTCTCAGCCAGCCTGTGACCAGGCATTCTCTCTCAGGCACAGGACTCCGTTTGGCGGCTCCAATCCCAGCAGACTCCTGTGGTGCACTCCCAGGCCACTCCTACCAAAGAATGAAGGGGGCTTTCTCCAGTTATGCTGCTTGCTGGGCCCCTGCTTGAAGGGAAGAGCTCTATTGTGCTGCAAATCAAAGTTTATAACAACCCTGAGCTGAAAGCCCACTCTTGGGCTCTGTCTTTGCTTCCGTCTTCCCCCCCCCCCTCCAATACCTGGGAGCTCTGCTACACTTAGACACACCCAGTATTTCTGTAAACCCCCCACCCCCTGTCCTTAGCCACCTGAATGATGTCCCACTGGAGCAGACTTCTAGAAGTTCAAATTTGTACTCCACTGTTCTATCACTTGCTGGTATCCAGTAGATGGAGACTGTCTCCCCCCACAATCTATCTTCCCATATATTGCCTTGGGTTCACTTCTCTGCATCTCCTATCTTGCAGAAAATGGTGCATTTCTATTTGTAAAGTTCCAGCTATTCTTTTCTTTGCTCTCTGGTTGATTTTGCAGGTGTTCGGAATAGTTTGATAACTATCTAGCGGAATTCCTGGGACCAGAAAAAATTAAGGTCTCCTACTCCTCCACCATCTTGGACTCCTAATCTGTGTGTCAGTCATGGTTTCATTTCATTTTGTGTTTTCATAATGACTAATGATATTCAGCATCTTTGCATGTGCTTATTAGTCATTTATTTATTTTCTTTAGAGAAATGCCTATTTTTTTTTAAGATTTTATTTCTTTTAGAGAAAGAGAAAGAACATGAGTGGAAGGGAAGGGCATGGGAAGAGGGGAGTCTTCTGTGGGGCTAGATCCTAGGACCCTGGGATCATGAACCCAGTCACTTACCTGACTGAATTAATCAGGTGCCTGGGAAATGTCTATCTAAATCATTATCCTAGTCTTTGATTATGTTGTTTGTCTTCTTATTATTGAGTTATAACAGTTCTTTATATATATTGGATCAAAGAACTTTAGTGGAGATATGATTTTGAAACACTTTCCTCTAATTCAGATTTATCTTTTCATTTTCTTATTGTATTTGGAAGCTGAAATGTTAATTTTGATGAAGTACAATTTATAATTTTTTTCAATTATGAATTATATCTTTGGTATTGTGTCCAAAAAATCATAGTCTAACCCAAAAATATGGTTTTCTCATAATTTTTTTCTATAAATTTTGAAGTTCAGGGCTTTAAATTTTGGTCTAGGATGTACTTTGATTTAATTTTTGCATGTGATGTGAGATAAGTGTCTGCCATTTCTATTCCTACACTATTAAGTACTTTTTTTGTCATGAAAGGATGATTAATTTTATCAAATGCTTTCACTGTGCCTGCTGAAATGGATATGTAGTTTTTTCCTTTAATTGATGGTTTATTGTGTTCATTTTTGCATGTTAAACCAACCGTTCATTTCTGGGATAAATTCTCCTTGGTCATGATCTGTAATCTTTTTTATGTGTTGCTGGATTCAGTTTGCTGCTATTTTGTTGTGGATTTTTATATCTAGATTTTTTAGAAATATTTGCCTGTACTTTTTTTTTTATGACATCTTTGCTTGTTTTATCAGGTTAATACTGACCTCACAGAATGAGTTGGGAAGTATTCCTTTGTCTTCTATTTTTGGAAGAGTTGTGAAGGATTTTATGTTATTTTTAAAAAGTGTTTGGTAGATGAATGGATAAAGAAGATGTGATATATATGTAAATATATACATATATATGTAAATATATACATATATATGTAAATATATACATATATATGAATATTTTCAGCCATCAGAAAGGATGATTACCCACCATTTGCACTGATGTGGATAGAACTGGAGGGTACTATGCTGAAGGAAATAACTCAGTCAGAGAAAGACAGTTATCACATGATTTCATTATTATATGGAATATCAGAAATAGGGCAGAGGACCATAGGGGAAAGGAGGGAAAACTGAATATGAAGTCATCAGAGAAGGAGAAAAACCATGAGAAATTCTTAACTATAGGAAACGGAGGTTTGCTGAAGGAGAGGTAGGGGGGAATGGGGTAATTGGGTGATGGGCATTAAGGAGGGAATGTGATGTTATGAGCACTGGGTGTTATATACAACTGGTAATTTGTTGAACACTACATCTGAAACTAATGGTGTACTATAAGTTGGCTAATTGAATTTAAATAAAAAACTGTTTGGTGGAATTGACCAGTAAAGCCATCTGTTTCTGAGTTTTCCTTTCTTTGGAAATTTTCATTACTAATTCAATCTCTTTCCTTGTTATTTGTCTGTTCAGATCTTCCATTTCTTCATAAGTCAGTTTTGGTAATCCATTTCTGGGAATTTGTCCATTTCATTCAGATTATCTAACTTGTTTACATACACGTATCATAGTATTCACTTATAATCTTTTTTTATTATTGTAAGGTTTTTGCTTTCCCCTTCTGGATTCATTCAAGATTCCCTCTTTGTATTCGCTTTCTGCAGTCAGAATATGATATGCCTGTGTGTGTGCACACTTGATATTTATCTCACTTGGTGTTTTCCAAGCTTCTTGGGTCTGTGATTTGGTATCTTCAATTTTTGGAAACTTTTTAGTCATTAATGCTTCAAATATTTCTTCTGCCCTGTATTCTTTTCCTTTTCTTTCTGGTACTCCAGTCACATGTATAGTCTCTGTATCCTTTTGATACCGTCCCATAATTTTTCCATACATATTTTTTCTTCCCCACCCCCTCCTTGACAGAATCACTAGAAAATTTTTCCTGATCTTCTTTGTGAAAGAAAGATTCCCGGAGGGAAAATCCACAAAAGTGTGGCGAGACCCCTTTGTTTGTAGCTCCCAGGAGTTTTTCACTCCCCCACTAGTCCTTTCATAATATAACCTCCAACAACCTTTCATAATATAAGTGAATTAAGCAGTTCTACTGCTGATAGTTTTCAGCAGGTATCATCTATGTAAGCAAAGCTGATGCATATGTCACTCCAGATTTTGATATGTTTGCTTGCTCTGCTGCCTCATCCTCTGAGTCCAAGAAAAGTAATTGTTTTGTTTGCCCAGCATTTTCCTTTTCTTTTAAGATTTTATTTATTTATTTGACACAGAGAGCTCAAGCAAGGAGAGTGGTAGGCAGAGAGGGAGAAGCAGACTCTTCACTGAGCAGGGAGCTTGATGTGGGGCTCGATCCCAGGATCCTGGGATCATGACCTGAGCCAAAGGCAAATGCTTAACCATCTGACCCATTAAAAAAAATGCTCAGTATCATTTGGCATCAAAGAAATACAAATCAAAATGACAATGAGACACTACCTGATACCTGTCTGAATGGCCAAAATTGGGGCACCTGGGTGGCTGATCTGTACTTTCATCTTCCCAGTTATGAAGTCAATCATTTTCATATTGACAAACAAGAGTGTGGAAAAGGTTTGTGAAAAAGGTACTCAGTGAGGTCTTTTGAGTGTCATTTAGCATTCCAAACTGGCTTCAGTATGACCAAAGACCCCACATTATTGCAGAATAGTTAAGGTGAAATAACTATGAATAAAATAATTTATTTTTTTTGCTGTTTCTAGACAATGTCCATCTTTTATTCAAATAGACTTAAGATTTGATAATGTGTCAAGCCTTATGCTAGGGCTCTGTATTTCTCTTCTTTGGATGCCATAACAAATTACCACAGACTGACTGACTTAAACAGCAGAAATTTACTTTTTTGCTGTTCTGGAGGTTGGAAATCCAAGATCAAGATGCCAGCATGTTCAGTTTCTGATGATAGCTCTTTTTCTGGCTTGCAGATGGCTGCCTTTTCTGTGTCCTCACATGGGGAAAAGAAAATGAGTAAGCTTTCAGATGTCTTTCTTATAAAGACAATAATCCTATTGTATTAGAGCCCCACCCTTATGACCTCATTCAACCTTAATTACCTCCATAAAGCCCCTGTCTCTAGATAAAATCACATTGGGAGTTCAGGCTTCAATATTTGAATTTTATTAGGACACAAACATTCAGTCCATAGCAGGCTCTAAGGTGAATCTGACAGAAGGATCACTGTTATGTACAATCTGCATGTACCTATAACAGAAATAGGCAAATGAGCTTCAATGAAGAGGGGCATTAATATATTAATCGTAACTTTAAAATTTGATAAAATAAATGGGAAGAGAGGGAATTTGAATTGCACATTGAAATTTTTGCTTCATTCCCACAGATCATAGCTTAGCAGCAGAGCATGTAAAAAATGGAGAGTGGGAAGTCAACAGTCACTTAGTGTAAATTCACATTAGCCACAGATTAAAAAGCTGCTATCAGGATAGGTTATAAAAGTAGAATATCTAAAACAAGGGAGATGATAATCTTGCTGTTATCTGTGCTTGCAAGATGACACCTGGAATATTTTACTCAGTTCTGGATGCCAGAATTCATGAAGATTATAAATAAACCAGCATTCACCTAGATGAATGACCAGGGTAAGGATGGGTAAGGAATGCAAGACTACATCATGTCAGGGCACCAAGGTACAACCTCAGTCAGTTGAGTGTCCAACTCATGATTTTGGCTCAGGCCATGATCTCAGAGTTTTGAAACTGTGTTCTGTGTCAGCCTCCATGTGGAGCCTACTTAAGATTCTCTCTTTTCCTCTGCCCGTCTTCCCCACACTCTCTCTCTCTAAAGAAAATCCTAAAAACTATATCGTATAAAAAGTGGTTGAAGAAACTGGTAAGAGTGGTTCAAAGAATAGAAAACTAAAAGGACTATGATCTCACCTTTAAACATGTAAGTGAATAATAAAAAAAAAAAATTAGCATGTTACTTTTTGGAAACGTAATTGATTATAAAGGAAGAACACTCAAATAGAACCATCTGTAGATGGAATGGGTTGAGTTGAGACATTGTGAGCTTCCTGTCATTAATGGAATGTAAGTACAAACTAGATGACCACTAGTAGGGCTGCTATAGAAGGAATTCTAGCATCAACTGAAAATTGGACTAAAACAACTTCCAGGGCTCTTCCAAATTGAAGACTTGTAAAAAGTATGACTATTAAGATCACCAAGGAATTATTTCTTCTACAAAACAATTTATCAAGGACTTTCATTTAAATATTAAACAATTCTGATGTATTTGATCTAAAATTAAACTTTCTAATTGGGTAAACTTAGACACAAATTAAACCACAAATGCACTTCTTTCCCATTATACTTGTTTGTTATGTGTACTGGAGCTATTTCTGGAGCTATTTTTTTTTTTAATCACTAACGATCTTCAATAATGGATATGACACAAGCCCACTTATACATCTTATTTTATTGCCTCATGATAGTACTCAATTGGTTGGCAAGTATTTTTGAGAATTTATTCTATTCTGAGCAGGATCGGGCCCAAAAAGTAATAGAAATCTCACAGAGAGTCCCTGCCCCCAAGGATTTCCACTGTCCTCAGGGAATCTATAGGCACAGAAAAGCCCAAGGAAATGGACCAGGCTCTAGAATTTGACACAGGTTAATGTGGGTGAGAATGGTCAAGGTACAAAACATAAGCTAAGATGTACAGGACTGAAATTCTATTTATTACTCTTGGATACATTTCTTTTTCTTGTGTCCTTACCTCGGGAATGGAATCACTTAGCAGCAAGTTTTCCAAGCAAAAATTTCAGATATCTTTAATAGTACCATACCCCTCTATGCAAATCATCAAATCTATTGGTAGATAATGTCAATTTTACCTTTATCTCCTACATTTTTTTTGTTATACCTGTCGCCACTATAACCAAAGGTGCTTGGAAAATTACAAATTCTACTAACTGGTTTCCCTGCCCCTGACCCTATTTGTTCTCCACATTATAAATGGAATGATCTTCCCCAACTCCAACCTGAACAAGCCACTCTACTCAAATCTCTTCATTGGTACCTCATTGCTCTGAAGATAAAATTCCTACACCATTGATGGGGCACTGAAAGTCTGGCCCCAGCCTCTTTCACCAGCATCATTTCTTGCCTCTTTTATCCTCTGTGTTCCTGCTATAGTTAAGCCATTTAAAATCTTAAATTTCCTTCCCCTGCTCTTGCTTGCCTCCAGACCTATCAGCATCCTAACTCTTTCTGCATGGAAATTACTTTTCTGTCTCCTTTTAGATGGTATTTCTTTGAGAAATCATTCTTGACCACTCCCTCTCCAAATCTAGGTTTGGTTCCTTTCCTCTGTGGTACTAATACCCTATATTTTCCACCATCATATGACCTTTTCCATACTACAGTGTAATGGCCTGTTCATTTATCACTATATTCCATTAGCCTGTCAGTTGTGTGAAGACAGTGACTTTAGCAGTCTTGTTAATGTATATTTAATTATTAACCTGTTACATAGTAAGCACTGAATAAATAGTTGAATAAATGAGGGTGAGGCATACCAGAACATGGAGGGAGACTAGTATCAGCAAAGGCAAAGAGATTGAAATAAACATGATACATGTATGCGCTGGGGAATAAGCAGGGAGGACATGTGTGAAGTGAGGAGAACTGCCTGATAGTAGGTGAGTGCGTGCATGCATGTGTGTTCAGGCAATCAAGATTGGAGAGTCAGAGTGGAGTCAGATCGTGGAGGACCTTGAGTAACAGAATGAAGAATTTCAACTTGATAAATTACATAATAAGAAATTCTGTGAACAAACATTTTTAAATCTCTTGCTTTGGACCCCCAAATAACTGCTTTCTATATACTGCTTCTCCTGAAATATAAGGGGAAAAAACAAGGGCAGCACAACTTATTAGTTGGTTGACATTGGACAAATTCTTTTTTCAAACTTTTTGTTTTTATCAGCCATTATTATTGAGAACTCACCTGTGGTAAGCATACAGTTCTACAAGTGTGACAAACTTGTATAGACACGTAACCACCACCACAATCAAGATAAAGAACGTTTCTTTTACTCCCCTCAAATTCCCTCATTCCCTTTTGCAGAAATCCTGTGCTCCCAAAGCTGGACCCTGGCAACCACTGATCTGTTCTTCAGACCTATAGTTTGTCTTTTTTGTAATACCATATAAATGGAATCATGTAATATATAGCCTTGTAAGCTTGGCTTCTTTCATGTGGCATAATATGTCTTTAAGATTCATTTATGTTTATTACCATTATTAGTAGGCCATTATTCATCAGTTGATGGGCAGTTGAAATGTTTACAGTTTGGGGCTATTACAAATAAAGTTGCTGTGGACATTCAAGTAGCAGTGGTGCTGTGCTTGCTAGCTCCTCAACTCAGACCAAAGGTGACTGACAAGAGATGAACGGCCCCTGAGAGAGACTTTTGGACTAAGAACCCATGAGGATTTAACATTCCTCTCTCCCTTCACCCAGTCTAATCCATCAGCAGCACCATTTATAAGGGTATTTTTATTGCTGACCACGATTTAAAAAATAGTCGTTTTTCATTTCACGAAGATTTTTTATTTGTATCTTCTCTCTCTCCTTCCCATTTTCTGTATTTTCCCATTTACATGTACTTCTCTTCGGTTTCTGTGCCTTTTTTCTCCTTTTTCTCCTTTTTTCTTCTCTTCCTTCTCTCCCTGTCTTTTCAATCTGTTCTTCTCTTTTCCTCTTACCTCCTCCTCTCTTTTTCCTTTCATTTCCTTCTTCCTTCCCTGTCATCTTCTGCTATAGAAATTTGTATTTACAAAAGGTTTAAATCAAGGATGTAGCCAATTTATGTGAACTGTTACATATCATAAGCATTTTGTGCATTGCCAAGTCATTTTATTTCCTTGTTTTAACTGGAAAGAAACTAAGCACTCAGTTCCATTTCTATTACATTGGATCACATCAGTCAATTACACTTAATTTCTTTTAGCAATTTTGAAAATTTCAGCAGACTAGAGCTTTTATGTTTTGCTTTAAAATACGCAGTTGTTGATTCCTATGCTGCATACCACTGCCAACCCGTCCTGCCCTCCATTAAAACGCCTATGTTTTGACAAATTGGAGTCATTAGTATTTCAGCCCTCTGAAATAGGTTTAATCATTCAGGTGGTGATGTTCTATGTACAAACTTTGTATTAACAGACTCCCCCATTTCTTTTCTTGTTAAATAGGAACCTGATATATTTAAGCATCCTAGATTAGTGTTACAGGTGCACTTTCAGCCCACCCACGAGGACCCATGCTCAGATTCCCATGTTTAATGACAGTGAGCATTAGGGGGACTAAAGAACTTCATTTTATAGCTTTATTAGGATTGCTCCTTTTGTACCTAGGCTCTTTTTCACAAGGTTTTGGCTTAAGAGTATGCTAGTTAATTCGTATTCTGTTTCCTTTCCCAGGATCATGAAGCCCATCCTTAAACGAAATACAGAGGTGGGGGACTTATGGTGGTCTGGTCTTGCTAGCTGTGAGTGAGGAAGCCCAAGAACAAGGGGAAGTGAAAGAGGCCACAGGGAAGTATGGTGTTTAGTGTATGTAGAGAAATAGTACCAGCATCAAAGAACCAAATTGAAACATCACTATCTTAGGAAAATAGTTTTAGGGAAGGACAGGAGAAGGAAAGGGAGAGGAGAGAAGGGACAAAGCAGAGGAGAAAGGCTACGGGAGGCCAGGCCACTGAGCAGTCCCTTACTTGCCTGGTTTCCAGACTATTCAGCATCCGACTGTCTCCCCGCTAAATAAGTGCATCTTAGCGTATGGCTACTACCCAAATGTTCCCCTCATCCTGCTATTTTCATTGAACACTTCAAGTACAGGTCTGCCAAGCACAGAGCTGGGCTGCATTATGCTCCCTTGTTTCCCACTCTATCTTTCTATTAATGCAGATGAAGATGGATTTAGTTTTCTGTGAAGCCACAACACACAACTGAATCATATTGAGCTTACAGTCCCTGAAAACCCCTGAATCTTTTTTACATGTGCTGTTACTTAGTCATGTCTCCTCCTTTGCTTGTGCATCTGGTTGTTTTTCAACCCAAATGCAGGATTTCACATTTAAGTTCCATAGTTTGTGAACATTTAAAAATTAGTTTGATGTATGTGTTATTAAGCTTATTTCAGACATTTTTGAAAATAACATTTTGAAAATAACTCATTAATTTTGCAGTCAAGTAAATGTCCTGTTTTGTTTTCATTCTGAAAATTAATTTTCAGAATGAAGACACAGATAATTAAGCTTTCAAGGACATTTAGATTTTCAAAATTCATCTTTAAAATGTAAATGTTCTCAAATTTAACCTGTTGATAAATAACAGATTTAAATTCGTCTTGCCGTCGATTTCAGCCTGAGGTGGAAAAAATAAGTGGTATATGTTTAGACTGTCTCCATCCTAAAATGGTGCAATGCTGCAGAAACAACCATGGTCCATTGTTGCTTTATTTTTGCATTTACTTATCTTTAGCTGAACGTTGAGATGGGCCAGAAACAAATAAGTTATTTGTTACATAAGTGAAATGGTTAATGTATTTCAAGAAATTTTTAGATCTTTCTTAGTGTTTATGTGTATTTTCTGTGTTTTCATCCTTGGAAAAGATACAAATTATTTAGAGCCAAAATTAAAATTACATTAAAATAACTCAATATAACCTTATTACTTTGTGATAAACATGAGTCTTAGAAAAATCTCTTTGTTGATTTTTCCATTTGAATGATTCTAGCAGATGTCATTAAGTTATAAGGTGATGGATTTATAAAATTACAGAATGGTCTTCTCATTTTAAGGGAAAATGCAGGTTGTTGTTAGCTTTTGTTTCTCTCCCTAAACTGAGGGAACACAAATTCAAAGAAAACTTTCTCAAACTAAAATGCATAATTAGTATATTTCCAGCTCTGCTCAATTTATGCCCAGTCCTTTATAACTACTGAGAATACCATTCAAAAACATCTTTCAAAAGTATCATAAGTTGTTATGTCCATTATCAGCTATAATAGCTATATTATTTACATATGGCATATCAGAATCCACTTCAAAGACACCATTGCCTCTGAACAGATTGTTTCTTCTGCAATTAGGGGCTGTATACTAAGCTAGCTAAGAAAATAAGCATTAGCCTCATGTACCTAGGCTCTAAATTTAACAGCATTGTTGTGAAGGTAAATTAACAAAATGGATTTATGGGCATTTGGGGAGGAAGGAACAACAGTGCTATACATAGACAAAGAATTATAATAACAATAATAATCATCAGATCTGACCTAGTGGAAATTGGACAGCAGAACTAAAAGCAATTTTACAAACCTTTCAAAACTGTCTTTTATTTCCCTATTTGTTTCCATGGCAATCTTTATTTGTGTAAAAGGCTCACCATTGGGATTAATTGCACCATTAGTCCAAACTTTCTCTCCACCTCATTTTCCAAAAGTCGCCTACCACCTGTCCATTTAAACAAATACACAAGTAAGTTCAACTAAACAACTAGTTAATTCAGTAAAATTCGTTCAAATGCCTTAGGACCTGACTATCTCAAGATGATTTGAAGATGCTAGCCTTTGAGATGACATTGTAGGTAACATGGCCAACTGCAAACTAAGAATGGGTTTCTTCCACTATAACTGACAACTAAAGTAAGGAGAGATTGGTAATGCCAAAGGAAGGAAAATCAACAGAAATAAATGTGACAAGAAGAGCAGAAAATGTTAGGATTCTGATTAGTTTTCTTTATCATAATGTCTAAAATTGTAATGTGTATATATGAATTATAAATTATATACATGAACTATAAATTATACACACACTATATATGTATACATATTTTACACACACATTTCCTCTCGGCTTTTTTGCTTTACCTGTTCAACCTAGTGTGTTTTCTATAATTTGAACATAAATTTAGATTTAAAGAAATGTTGCAAGAACCCTATGAAAAATTCCCAGATAATACCTCGTTCTCAGATCCTCTAAATTTCAACATTTTAATATATTTGTTCTTTCTATATATATTTTTTATCTTTATATTGTATTAATATATATATTTCTATTACTCTCTATATAGTATAATTCTCTCTATATGTGTGTATATAGACCATATAATATATATAAACCATATAATATATTTTTCCTGAACCATTTAAGAATAAGTTGAAAATATAATATTCACATCACCCCCAAAATGGTGCATATTTCCTAACAAAGAATCCTGATTATTTCTTAAATCTGCCCTAAAGTGTTCCACAACTTTTTAAAGTTCTTTTTAATCATAAATTATTTGTTGTCTCAGCAGAAAATAATGGATAAAGATAAAAGAGCAGTATCACCAGTAATTCTCCACCACATAAAAAATGAGCAGGATGAGCATACTGCTTTCTTTGAAGTGTTTTCTATGTAAAGATTACAGGATATCACCACATATTTGTAAAAGATATAACATTTCTCAAAAGCTTCATCAATATAATTTTTATTTTTATTTTTTAATTTTTATAATTAAACATTTTTTTATTATGTTACGTTAGTCACCATACAGTATAATTTTTAAAAATCCAGTGCATGGCAGCTCATCTTTTATCAGGGAAAATATTTGCATTTGTTAGCTTCTGCTGTAAAAACAGCGACAATTTTGCCTCTCACTCTTTCTCCCCACCAACATTCTAGATTCAGTGGTTTCTATCTTCAAAATAACTCCCTTCCTCTTTCAGTTTTCAGCCGCTTTATTAACTCAAAATTCCTCTTTTCTAGGTGACAGATGCTGAACTATAACAACACAGGTTTTAGAATCAGAGAGCCCGGATCAAATTGTAGCTCCACTGCAGACTAACTTGTGTGATCTCAGGCAATCTGCTTAACCTCTCTGGGCCTCAGTTTTCTGGTGTGTAAGAAAGGAATTCTAACAGTGATGCATCGTTATGAAAACAGAACCTGCCTCACAGTCAGCATTCAACAAATGTCCTTGTCGTCATTGTTCGAAGCACCCAGCATGAGTGTTGTGAAGGCAACTGTGACAATGTATGGAAAATCTTAACATGGTGTCTGAAAAATGAGAAGTGCGTGATAAATGGTAGCTTGTATTAGTGTGATTTCTGTATTAGGCATAGGAGATACACAGATGAATAAGTCACCCTCTCCACTTTTGGAGAACTAACCATCTAGTATTTACAGCTGTCAGATTAATCTGACCAAATTTCAGAGTTCAGTTCAAATGTGAACTTACCCACAAGGCCTTCACTGATCCTCTCGACCAAAAAGAATATTAAGAATGTTATCCTTTACTAAACTTCCATGACCTTTTTTTCTGCTCTTTTCTTATCAAACTTTAACACATTGTACTTTTACTTTTGTTTACACGTCTTTGTTCCCACTTCTAGACTTTTAGTTACTAGAAAGGCAGTGAATGGGTTGTATTAATCTTTTAGCTGCCAACATACGCACAGAGCATTTTGCATTCTTTGGTTCCTCCCTCCTTCCATCTTTCATGTTTATAATGGGCATTTAATAAAGGTCAGTTAAATGAATAAGCATTAGAGTTAACCATATGAAGTTCAAGAAAACATATGTTACCAAGTCTGTCTCATGTATTTTCAAAAAGTATAAAATTTAAGCTACTTCTTGAGGTCATAAGAACAGACTTCCACTTCATGTTGAGTCTGCATTGAGTTCCACTTGGTAACTTTTTGGCGCCATCTTACAGCTATTTCAAGTGGGATTCTTTCGTGGGGTACATATTTTTAAAATATTGTCATGCTGTGCCCAGGATAGTCACAGAACTTCCACAGCAAGTGCTCCTTGTTGAAGTACAGAGTTATTAATAATGACAAGTCATTTGGATACTTTAATAAGCGTCCAGCACTATTTCCATTAGTTAATATATATTTTTAACATCACAGTGCCTAACGGCAATCATAGTGTAGGTTTCCTTGGCACTGCAGTTTCCCCACCGGATTATGCCATCCTAAGTTACTGGAGGGCTTGTTAAAAATACTAAGAGAAAATCTTCTGTAAGTAAAGGACACATAATTAATCAAAAAGATCTTTAATGCCAAGTAGGCAAACCTTTTCCTCTACTCCTTTTAGGACACGTAGAAGACTTTCCATATTTTTTTCTCTACATTCCTACCCTTCCTCCTCCACTTGCTCACAGGGGTTTAAGGAAAGGAGATTCGATAGGGCCATCCACCAATCTCTCCAGAGCCGTCTACACCCCAGCCAATCTCAGACACCAAATGACATCCAAAAATTCAGTGGCCATAGTTTGCAGCAAGTCAGTTCTGTATCCTTAGTACTGACAAAGTTGTGAAAATAGTTTCTCATAATTAAGCATTGGAATGTATTTGCCCAGATACTTAGTAAAATTATTCATTGATTAATATACAGGCCTTCTCCTGTTTTGCTTATTCATGTATCCTCAGAATTAGAAAGCAAAGTAGGTGTGCAATGAATATTTGTTAATAAATGCACAAATAAATAAAACCCATTTGCCTAAGATCTCATAGTACCTAAACACGTTAAGCACTGAAGACAATTGTTTCGTTTTTTAAAGTACCGATACGAAACAGCTGCTCTAATTTTTATCAGGTGAATCCCATCAAGTACTTATACTAATTTCCTATAGGAGTTTTGAGTATTTCTGAGAATTCAGGTGAGACTTCTATTAAATCACCTGTTGCATTTGAATTTATTGCAATTAATTTTGATTTTCCTTTCCCTACACACTCTCTCCTTCTCTAAACTGTCCTCTTCCAAATCCCATAATTAACTGATGTGCTGATTGGGCAGTTGTCTGATTGGACACATTGGAATCTCACACAGACTCCGATCTAAAAATTACCAGACCTCTGAAAGGGGTCAATTTTTTCATACATGGGTATTTAATATGTGTAACTCTAATTGTAATCTCCCCCATCTTCAGTTTTTGTTTTCTTTTAAAACAGAAACCTGAACTACTATGAGCCTGAATTAGAGGGACAGGTGGATTGCCAGCTCTAGAAGTGGCCTCTGAGCCCTGTCCCTGAGGATCTGTGCCCAGGATAGCATAACTAATGGCAGAGAGAGAAGGTCATTTTCTTCTTGGTTGGAAACCCTCCCTTTAGACTTAGATCATAACCTGGCTTTTCAATATGAAACAAATAAGAAATTTTACCAAAAAGTTCTAGGGGACACACATGGCCCTGAATGATCTGACTTCTATCCAGGTCTCTAGCCTCATTTCCAGCCACTCTTCACACATCTTGTGCTGCCATAGATTGCAATTCTTTGCCCTGTATTTCTCCCCCCCCCCAAAAGTGAATCACAGAGTGGAACATCAGGGAGACACCAGATGGGCGAAGCAGGCAGAAGTTTTGCAGTAGGAAGCCTTATAGGTGCCCTCACCAGGCCAAATGATAGGGATACTTGAGTCTGGGGAACTTAGATGGAGAACCTCCTAAGTGCTGCCAGTCAGAAATCACTGTTTTCTCCACTATGCTCCCATAATGCTTTGACAGTGAGTCTTTGAAAGTGTACCACGATCTGCATTATATTATACTGATCTGTGAATGGCATACATTTCCCACTAGATCATAGTCTTGAAGAGAGTTCTATCTTTATTTTCTCATCTTTCTCATCACTTTTTATAATGCTTTGGTACAACTGGGCTGAATACAAGTGTTTTACTTGTCTGAAAAGAAGGATGATGGGATGAGACCCAAGAGAGTATCCATTTGAGTCCTATTCAGATTCCCCCCGCTCCTCATTACTGTCCTGTCTCCACCCACACCATCATCACCAACTGAAATCCCAGATACTATTGTAAAGAGATATTAAAAAAAATGATTACTTTGAGGCTAACCAAGAGTTCTATATTAAGATTTAGCTCACAGTTATCGAATATTCATTTGACTGATGAGGAGATGGAGACTCAAATAACTCTCAGCAGCTTGCCAAATGTCACACGATTACCCGGCTAGTAAATGGCTCTGCCAGGACTGAAATTCAAGCCCCCGATACAAAGTCAAATTCTCTTTCCACAAACACTAGAACATTTATATTAACTCTTCTCACTTTCTACTTTATAGTTCGAATACACCTAGTTGCTTAACCAGTAACATTTTCTGTGCACCATCAGTCAGGAAGAAGCTAAATATTCTGAATACATGAGGTTCATTTTATGTACATCTTTGTCTCGCTGTCTATTTACACCTTTATTTTATATGATGTTTTCCAGTGTGTTTGTATATGTATATATTCAGGTATCTGGTACACTCATGTATTTATACACATGGGCATTTATTTTTTATTTATGCATTTATGTATTTATCTTACTTGTAGGGCTATGAAGCTCTTACTCCCAATGCTATTGGAAGAGATCATATCAATTAATTATACTTTAATTTCCTACAGTATTTCTGAGGATTTCAGCTTCAACCTGGTGTTGAATTTCAACTGAAAGACCCCGCCCCCCCCCTTCAGCTCTTAAGCTTCTTCGGGAGAGGACAGAGAGAGCAGTTGTGTGCAGAACCAAAGAGCTGAGCTCTGGAAACACCTCAAAGCCAACAGAAGCCTCAGCTACGAGAGCAGGAAAATAAGAAACAAAAACTACCTAAGCTTAAAAGAGAATGAGAAAAATGATGACAACAAGCAAAAAGTACTGCGGTGCTGCAGAGGAACCACGGACCTCAGGGATCAAGACATACAGCTGGCCTGGAAGAGTGAGCAGCAGGCAGAAGCCAAAGAAAAGGCCAACAGGAGGGGGCTGATGTTTACCACCTGGAAAGTGATACAGGACCATGTGAGCATTTTAAAAGGCAGGCAGGTAAAGCTCATCAAAGACTATAGGACACTGATGAATGAGGTCACAGGGCTTAAAGAAACCCTCAAGAAAGGAAAATTACAGAATAAATATCATGGAAGAGAGAACTGGTCCAAATGAAGACCAAATTGAGCTTCAGTCTCAAAAGTCTAAAACTTTAAGCAAACAGCTCTTCACAGTACAAGAAAAGGTAAAGGATCTCGAAAACACATCAAAGAGTTATAATATTCATGTATCTGGCATCCCTGAAGGTACAGAGAATGAGAGCAACCTTAAAAACATTATTAAGGAAATTACTGGAAAAGGTTGTTGAGAGCTAAGCATAGAATTCAGCTTACATATAAAAAGAATTTACAGGTCCCTACTCAAATACAACTCTCAAAGTAACAGTCCAAAACACATAATTGTACATTATGATTTTAAAAGATTTTATTTATGTATTTGTGAGAGAGTGAAAGCTATGTATTTGAGAGTGAGAGCTAGAGAGAGAGAGAGAGCACACAAGCAGAGGGGCAGAGGGAGAGGGAGAAGCAGACTTCCCACTGAGCAGAGAGCCTGACACAGGGCTCCATCCCAGGATTCTGGGATCATGATCTGAGCTAAAGGCAGACACAACCGACTAAGTCACCCAGTTACCCCTACTTGTACAGTTCTTAAACCTGGAAGAAAAAGAAATAATCTTGCAAGTTGCTAAAAAAAAAAAAAATGGTGAGTTGATTTCCAATAAGGTGAAGAAGGGGTTGACGCTTCCCTGTGCCTTGCTTACAGTGGAAGAGAGAGAAAGTTGGAGCAACATCTACTACCAGATGAAGGTCTGGGATCTAAAGCCCTGAGTGAACCATCCAGCCACCTATTTGAGGATGAAAGAAGAATCTTTGACCATCAAGATGGCTTTAAGTCATTTGTCAGCCGAACTCTGCAACTCTTGGTTTTACTGGAAACACCTGCAGCCCAGGGACAGGGTGCTCCTGGAGATAAGTGGACTAAACTGATTTACAAAGCCAAGTTCCTTAATAGAATGTGGATCTTAGTTGGGTGATTAATTGCATTTTTGCCAGCCTAGTTGTGAAAAACCAAGTAACAAATGTAATGTTGACCAAGTTGAGTGTAGCTAGCTAGCTAGCTAGCTATTCTGTGTGAGAAGAGTAAAAATGAAAAAGGAGAAGAATGAAAGAGAGATACGTGGGGGAGACGATGTGAACATAGTAAGATAATAATTTGGTGGAATAGGGAGACTCTGGAATCTGATGGTTAAAATAGGAAAAATAATTTTATTGTAAATACAAAAGCAATAAACTGTATTAACAGACTTATTTACAGAGTCTTCCATCCTCTCTGCTAAGGGTACTTGGACCTTTCAGAAAATTTGACAGGATCCTAGAGCACAAAACAAGTAGAACTGGAAAAGATGCCTGCACATTGAAATGATTGCCTATAAACTGGTATTTTTAGAAACAGATTGTAAACAGTGGGTGATGTTGCCATGATGTGTTTTTAAATTGCTAATTTGTGTTGCTCTTGCCGTTTACACATCTCCATTTAACTTTAATTATATAATTGGTTAATCATACAATAAATGGGAGTAAAAGAACCCTATTGTTAACTTCTTCACTTTCCTTTGGACAAGTGATTAAAAGCTCCCAAACAGCAGGCCCTCCCCTCTTCCTCCTCCTCCCCAACTCATGAAAATGCCTACAATTTGGACAGACTCGGAGGCAAGATAGGCTTGGAAGCAGAAAAAAAGCTTTTCTGGCACCGGCACTTCTAAGTATGCTGCCTATGTCAGACCGAAACTCATAGAGGCCGCTCTGCCTGCCCATACCAGCCAGTGGGGCTGGGCCCACCTCTTTCCTTCTGGGGCCATCAACTTCATCCAACACCAGAAAAGGGGACACTGAAATACTTTGCAGCCTACCCTCAGAGACCGCCTTTGTTTTATCCATCTATCCCTGAAACCCTACTCCCATGTACCCAGACACTCACAACGTATAAGCTCACATGCATCTTCTCTCTGTTCCTCATATAAATAAAAGGCAACTTGTGACACTAGGAGGATTATGGTAGGGAACACTGGGTCAGTAGTTTACCTTTTTGGTGAATGTTACGTAGACCAAACAGAACCTTGTGGCCCTGCTAGATTGGAACATGACAAAACCTCATTTTCTCTATCCACCCATTAACCTTAAGTTAAATTCAACTGGGTAATCACACAGTTGGTTTGCTTTGTGACAGGCACTGGGAGCCTGATCGTGCAGGCCTCTTTGCCTTCTGGCTCACAATGCCTCGTGACTCCCAATGTGTGCTCTGATTAAATGTTTCAGTTCTGGTTCACCACTTATATTTGATTTATTCTAGGAATCTTCCCTCAAGGTCCTGAAAACACCCTCAGTTATAGCTTCTGGAAGTGACTTAGTGCCCCAAACTGTGCCTGTAGCAATTGAAATGCTTGATAAAGGATACGTTGAAACTCAAGTTGTGGGCAGGCGTCAGCTTCCATTTCTACCACCAAAACGAGGTGCCTCCCACCTCCAGAGCTCAAACCTCAACCAGGTCTTGCTGAGGGAACCTAATCTGTCTTCTTGGGTCTCCCCACTGTCCCAGACCACCACTTGAATTGCTTACTCATCTACTTCACATACCCTCTCCCTTGTAGAAGAGGGTGATGGTTGAGGGGTTACTAGGGAGGGAAAGGGGTGCTAAAATATTAGCAACCTTCTGAACACGCCGAATACTCAAAAGGTCTGGCACAGTCCTTAGGTGGTTTGCCACAGCAGTGAAGTGGCGGATGGGCGGAGGGGGCCACAATGCTCATGGCTGTCTTGAGGGTGTAAGAAAATTGTCAGGATTCTTGATAGCTCCTGTTTGCCAGTGAGAATCACTGTCTTAAAACATAAAACTGAAAGTGGTTTGCTTGTAAATGTTTAACAAACATTCTGGCAGAAAAAAAAAAAAAAAAAAAACACACCTGATTTGTAGCATTTGCTTATTCAGTCCTGTAAATTCTCTGGCCCTAGCCAATTTTAAGATGCCAAAATAATATTACGGAATGCTGGGTTGGGATGAGGTGTACGCATTCAGCTCTCCTGAGCCAAGGCTAGCCAGTTCCACTACGTCACTGGGAAGAGGTCAGTTTTGCCCTGTGTTTCTCCTGCCTGGACTACTGTAAGTTGGATTTAACTTGAAAAAGATTTCTTCTTCCTACACTGCACTCAGTTATGGAAAAAGACTCCCAGACCACCCTGTGTGCAGTATCAGGCCCTTGATGCCTTTCCTTTTTCTTGTCCCGCCCTCTTGAAGTTTTCCTAGCACTCTTCTGGTTCTCACTACGCTTTTGTAAGAGAGTTGCTCTTTTCTTCTAAACTGAGAGTTTGGGGAGCTTAGAAAAGTCTTTCTTATAAATTACATTAGTCCCACCTCTACACTCAACCACACAATTTACTTCAATGTATATAGTATGACTCAATACAATATTATGTTTAACAGTTGTCTCATAATCCATAAGAAGTGATTCTGAAGCTTTGGCAAAAGAAACCCTATTCAAGCCCCCATGTTCAAGATGTGAAAGTGAGAAGGGGTATGGCTCTGGAATATTTTCTGGTTATCTCACCTGCCCCAGGATGGTGAGGCTGGGAGGTCCCATACAAGCCCTCTCATATCCATCTGGCCAGCTTAAGGGGATGGAGGGCTGGGGGGGGGGGGGTCTGATCTTTAGGAATGAGACTGATCATTCCTAAAACATTCCATGAAAGAGAATTGCTTAGTACCAGCCAACTCTAACCAACCAGAAGATAATCCCAGATTTCTTGGGTGCAAGTGTGTGTGTGTGTGTGTGTGTGTGTGTGTGTGTGTAAGATTCAGAGTCACAGAGCCAATGGATTCCTGACAGGGGAAAGTCAACAGAGCCAAAGTCAAGAACTCTATCCTAGCTAAGTCTCAGCCCTAGAGTTGCTTGGCCCCTATCACTAGCTTTAAAATATTAGGTTACTCAAGTTTTCTCTAGAAAGTCGTCCAGAGACTGTTTCTCTTTCTGCAGGCAGGCTGTAAGATTCAAGACCCACAGAGGGAGCCTAGAGATGAAACCTCTCCCATCTCAAGTGCCAGCTATCGTTTGAATGAGTTCGCGTCTAAGAAACCTGAATAATAAGTCCCTTCAATATTTCATGGTGTCCCAGAACAACAGGTAAGGGTGAATCATGTTCTTACCTACAGAGTCCCAAGACCTTTTGCAGGCTTCCACAGCCAATTTTAGTGGGGGAATCTGACTCTAGTTTCAGGTTGCTGGTCCAAAGCACAAGCTTTTTAGCCCAAGGACTTGCAAAGAGCAGGGCGACACTATCATTGCCTTTTTCCTACATTATTAACAGCACATTTGATTGGTGCTTTTCTATTTTACTAAGTAAAATCTGGTTTTTCAATTTTTTTATTTTATTATGTTATGTTAGTCACCATACAGTAGTACATCATTAGTTTTTGGTGTAGTATTCTGTGATTCATTGTTTGTGTATAACACCCAGTGCTCCAAGCAATACATGCTCTCTTTAATACCCATCACTGGGCTTTTATTAATTAATTATGTTTAGTTTTTTTCATTCTAAACATCCAACGTAGAGGTAGCCTAGGGTAGTGGTTAAGAACATGGGATTGCAGGGCACCTGGGTGGCTCATTTGGTTGAGCGTCTGCCTTTGGCTCAGGTCATGATCTCAGGGTCCTGGAATGGAGTGTAGTCTTCAGTTGGGCTCACTTCTTCCTGTTCAGTGGGGAGTCTGCTTCTCCCTTTCCCTCTTGCCCTCCCCCCCCCACCACATACTCTCTCTCTCAAATAAATAAATATATTAATATTTTTTTAAAAAAAGAACATGGGATTGCAGTACACAAATATACATGAATATTGAATCATTGTGTTGTACCCCTGAAACTAATATAATGTTGTATGTCAATTATACTTCATTAAAAAGAAAGCATGAAAGAGCTAAGAGGTTCACTTATTTTGCATAAAACTTTTTAGAAATCCTTTCTATATAAAACCGATTTATAGATATGTTAAAACCAAGACAAATAAGAACATGGGACTGTAAATACAGACTGGCTGGATGTGAATCCTAGCTCTGCCACTTGTTGGCTCTGTTGGCCTTGGGCAATTTGCTCAGCTGACTGTGTTTCAGTTTCTCCATCTGTAAAATGGGGCTGATAATGATAGCCATCCCATAGTGTTGTTATGGGGAGAAAATGAGTCAAGGTTTACGAAGTACTTAGTGCCTGGTACTATCATAGTGATTTCTATACACATGTTTTGAAAACTGGCACTGGTTATACTGACAGATAGTAACTATCACTACCAAGTTCCAAATGATCATCATGTTGAGCCAATTTTACCTTTCAGATGTTTCTGGGGCCTTTATTCCCCACTCCTTCACTGGCTCCACTGTCCTAGTTTAGGCACAGCAAACTGCTTGCAGCTCTCCAAGCCTTGCTGCTCTTTCCTATTGCAATCCTCTGGTTCTCATGGCACCTCCTCCCTTAGCTATCTTTTATGGGTTTTCCACCGCTGTTTATCCTTAGACTACAAACTCCTTAAGAGGAGAAACTAACGAATAAAAAGAAGAAATCAAAGAGCAGAAACTACCATTCTTTCTAAACCATCAGCTGGTAGGACAATGCATGGCACAAAGGAAATACTCAACAAATGTTTGTGGAATTAATGGAAGCTTGCTGTGGCCCAGGCACTCTAGAGTGGTTTACAGGGGGACTGTTTTTCAATAGGACCCCAAACTCTGTGTACTCTGTGTATTATCCCCATTTTACAAATAAAAACTGAGTCTTGGAAAGTTTAAATAACCTGCTCCCCCCCAAAAAACATCTATCTATATTCATATGGCTATGCTAATCCTTGGGGGATAATCTGCAGTTTCTAATGGTATGTAGGAACAATGGATGCCAGAAAGACACAACTGATCTCACGTGATGCACAAACAGATGATATTCAATTCATCTGTTAAAAAGAGCTGTTGCTTTATTTTTATGTGGTTTGCTCTTAAATTGCAATATTTTTTTTCCTTTAGATAATTTGTAATCTTCTATCATTAAGTTGGCTCTTTCTTCCGATGATCAGTTGATCTGCCAGTTTATTGGATGCTGCACTTTAATCCCATCATATGATATATGTCAGGAGCTTTGGTTAGTATCTTATCGATACATTTCTCACTTCAAAAAGTCTTTCGTGACCAACTACATTTGGAAGGTTGTCTATGTCATTGAAAGCATGTTACTCTAGGACATGTGGGGAATGCTTTACAGATTAGTAACAGTACTGGTGGCAGCAGCTCCCATTTATTGAGCACCTACCAGGTACCGGGCATACTGTTAGAAGTTTGATTTGCATGATTCCAACAAAGCCCCATGCAACCTCTTCTGCTGTTTTCTTTTACAGATGGGGAAACTGGGACTCAGGCAAGTTTAACTCACTTTCTTCAGGTCACTCGGGCTATTGCATAGTGGAACCTGGACTGACATCTAGATTAGTATGTCTCTAAAGCCTGGGCTTTTATCCCAAGCTGGATTCTGGAGGCTGTCCAAGTCTCTTAACCCTCTCTGAGATTCAGTTTCCTCATCTGTAAAACTGAGGGAAGTAACACATTTCCTAGGGCTGCTAGGAAGATTAGAACTAATAGCTGCCCAGGGCCCAGAGGCATTTAAACCATGGTGGCCATGTTTATGCGTAAGTGGGCCATTAAATGGGCAGAGGAAGACCTGAGATCCTTTTAAAGGCATTGGAGATCTGCAGAGGAGGGATCTACAGCTTTGGCAGTCTGAAGAGCTGGCCCTCTCCCCTCCAGAATACAGTGACCCAGTGAAACTCACAGCGACCGGAGAGGGGGCAGGGGCCTGAATTTGGCTCCAGCAACCTCTGCAGGGAGTCAGGAGAGGCAGAGAGCTGGGAAGGGCATAGAAATCCGGGTCGTCAGAGGACTGCAGGTGTCAGGCAGAGTTGGGGTAGGTGGGCTTGCGGAGCCTGGCGGAGGGCGGGGACGAGGTTGGAGCGGACCAGAAAGCTGGCGGGGGAGAGAGAGAGGCGGGGCGCGGAGCCCTAGAGGCTGTCCTTAGACAGCTCTTCTCAGGCCCGGCAGTTTGCCGCATCTGGGGGAGCTCACTGGAGAATCTCCAACGCCGGAGCGGGCCTGCAACTACCGTAAGTACCTACAAATGAGCGCATTGCCCAGTGGCTGAAGATGAAATACTATCCTTCAGATCCTAAACAAAACCCCGAAATAGTCTCCCTGCTGTAACTAATTGCAGCAAATCAAACTGCTCCCCAGTCTATCCCTCCCTTTCTCCGTCCCTCCACGGATCCAGCATTGCCTCGCTAAGAATCTCTGGGCACCGTAAATACCTTCCCTTTTCCTTCTCAGTCTTCCCTCCAAACCCCCAGCGAAGCATGTACCCGGCACCCTGCCGAGCCCAACCCCTTTGATTCTTGGAGCCCTCAGAGCTATGCAGGGGGCGAGCCATTAGACATTTCGGGTCTGCCGCCCTCAAAAGCACTGCGGCGCTGCCTAGGGGTGGGGAAAGTGCTTGGGGTGGAGTGGAAGGGGAGGGTAAAAGGACTAGACTATGGAAGTTGGCGGTCGGGGTCGGGTTGTGAAAGGCCAAAAATGGGCGTCTCCAATTAACCTGAAGCTTGCTGTGGTTTCCCACAGTCCCTGGGCACAAGATTCATCTTCTGGGCTGGATGTAAATGGTACGGTTTCCTTAGCGACTGGAGAGTGGTTAGCCATGCTGAGAAGCCCCCTTCCCTCCTTCCACTCAAGTCCCCAGGAGAGGCAAAACCCTGGCTTAGGGGTCTAAGTGGCAAGCCTGGAATCTCAGCTGGCATTTCTGGGCAGAGTCCCAGGTTGAACCTTTCCCTTGGCAGTAGAACATGGCTTCACCAGTAAATCCTTGGGGGAACAAAGCAACAGGATAGAACTCAAACCCAGGCCTGGGCTAGGTCCATCCAAGGCAAGTGGGGGACGAGGAGATGAGGTGAAAGAGCATCTTTAGGGTCCTACACCAGGTTAATACCCCCTTGGGTAAGAAGAAAAATAGCCACCTTGTAATGAACTGTTTACCATGTGTCCTGTACATATATTATCTCTGATCCAACACAAAAACAATCCTAGGTAAGTATTACTCCCCAACTTTACAGATAAGAACATTTCAGCGAGGCTAATTTGAGCATCCAGAAATGCAAAAGGTAACTGTTTCCTTGGATCTCTGAAGGTCCACCTGTTCCCCACAGCCCAGATGTTTGAAAATGAATCTTCTTGGTTTTTTGCTCCACCATCCCACCCAGCGTTAGCCTTGGAGCAAACTCGAGGCTACAGTGCTGCTATCCGTTCTGGGAAGGGAGATCAGCCCTTTTCTGTTCTGGGGGCTGCCTTTACACCCACTCTACTGAGATAGGGTGAAACAGCCAAGATCTCAGACTCTGATATAGAGTTGGTGGAGGAGAGTTAGCTTGAGTTTGTGTGGTAGGGATACACTTTCCCTTGACAAAAGGATACTTTGGGTGCAGTGGTGGAGAAGAGGCAAGAAAGCCAAAAGGGTCTATCTAGTGTACATATAGTTAATAGTGATTTTTTTTGGAAAATGAAAAGGCTTCCCTGAATTCAGATATCTTTACCATATTTCCTTAGGACCAATGAACAAAAATGCTTATAAATTATGGGCAGCAAATACATCATTTACACCTTACATTAATTAACTCAAGTAGCTTGTTGCTCCAACATCTACTTGAGATGGGGGTTTTGAGCTTTGGGGGGTAAGAGTTAAGAATGAGAGTAACATTGCATCTGAGGCAATCCACAGAAGGGGAAGCCTGGGTGATGTGAGATCAAAGGGATGAAGAAAGGTAAGAAAGGGGGTGTTTAAATACCAGTTTTAGAGAATAGACATTGGAGTTATTATATTAATGTCTGGTATTTAATCTTTTTTTTTAAAAGATTTTATTTATTTATTTGACAGAGAGAAATCACAAGTAGTTGGAGAGGCAGGCAGAGAGAGAGAGAGAGACACACGGAAGCAGGCTCCCTGCTGAGCAGAGAGCCCGATGCGGGACTCGATCCCAGGACCCTGAGATCATGACCTGAGCCGAAGGCAGCGGCTTAACCCACTGAGCCACCCAGGCGCCCCGGTATTTAATCTTTTAACTTTGGACAAATTAAATATACCCCCTCTAATCCTCAGTTTCCTTGTCAGCAAAATGGGGATGGCAGGAAAGCCTCCTTTGCTAGGTTGTTGGAGGACACAGACCATATATATATATATAAAATACAGGATCTGAAAAGATGACTCTCTACATCTCCCATCTCTCTCCGCCCAAGGGCTCCCCTCTGGCCTGGATTAGGTCACCCTCTGAGCCTCTGAGATTCCAGGGCTGTACAGACATTTCAACAGATCTGACATCTTAGATGCCAGCAAAGACCTTGGGTGCAAGGAGAAACAGGTGGAGAAAAGGGGCAAGGTAACCTTGTAGTACCTTTCATGCCTCTGAAGGAGTGGAAGGTAGGGTTGTCAAGTACTTTAGTGATCCAAACTAAACTTTGAGGGGCAGGACAAGTCTGCTGAGTAAAAACACCTCTGCATTTAGATTTCACCACCTGCTGAATGGCAAAGTCCTTCCAGACTTGAAGCGCACATTGAGCACCAGAGGCCCCATGACCCTGGACAGGCTGGGGAAACGTTCCGCCATGCTGTGGACATTCAGTGTCTTGCTCTTTTGCATTCGTGAGTACAAGGAAGCGGTGAGGGGCAGGTGACCCTGTCACAGGTACCCCTATGGTTGGGAACTTTGGGGAGGGAGAAAGAAGAGAGTATTGAGAATTGAGGGTTGGTGGGGTCAACATGGGGGCCCTTTTTAACCATTATCTCTCTTTTCAGGGCTGAGTCTGGGTATGACATCAATAGGTAAGTGAATCCTGCCACCTCAGGTACCTTCCTTCCTGGAAGTTCCAAGACATCAGCTGCCTCCATGGCCCTGGATATAACTACCTTGAGACCACAAAGATAATTCCCAGATTGAGCTGGTTGGGGACCAGAACCCCTCACTTGATGACTTGGTTTCCCACAGAAAGTAAAAAACTTTGATTCAGGTGGAATGGAAGCCAGACTTGCACTGCATTCTCCAACTCACTTGAATCCCTCAAACAAATATCCTAGGGGCCCTATCCCACCCCCCACATAAGCAGACCCTCTTATTCCCAAGGGAAGACAAAAAGAAGAATCTGGGTCAGGGCTAATTTTAAGGGACATTGCAAGGCACGTTATGGGAGGGAGAGGGTTGGACTGCTCATATCTTTGTGATCTTTGGGTATGACAGTGGTGCAATCTCAACCGGAGCTATGGATAGAGACCAACTACCCCCAGGCCCCTTGGGAGAACATCACACTTTGGTGCAAAAGCCCCTCTTGGATTTCAAGCAAGTTTCTGCTGCTGAAGGATAAGACACAGATGACTTGGATCCGCCCTTCCTCCAAGACCTTCCAAGTTTCATTCCCTATAGGTGCACTTACTAAATCCAATGCAGGTCTCTACAGGTGCTGCTACTGGAAGGAGACAGGCTGGTCAGAGCCCAGTAAAGGTTTAGAGTTGGAGGCACCAGGTAAGAAGACAGTAATAGATAATCAAGAATAAACTCCAGCTCCTGAAATTCAAATCTTCCCAGAGCAATATTTGTTTAATTCATTCATTCATTCATTCATTCATTCATTGACCTTAAATGCATGAATGCATACATGCAAGCATTCCACAGTTAGTAAGTGCCTACTCTCTATTGGCAATGCAGATGAGGATGCAGTCTCTGGAACAGATCTAGAGAGCAAGTTCTCAACATAGGGGAGACCCCAGATAGGGGGAAGGGTGGTATATAAGGATTATTCCGAGAACTCTCATTTAAGTAGCGCTCTCCTCTCCTGCCCACCGAGCAGTGCTGTCCTTGCTCTACCTGAATTCCAGTTCATTCTCTCCTTCCAGGCCAGCTGCCCAAGCCCATCTTCTGGATCCAGGCTGAGACCTCCCCTCTTCCTGGATGTAATGTTAACATACTCTGCCATGGCTGGCTGCAGGATTTGGTGTTCATGCTGTTCAAAGAGGGATATGCAGAGCCCGTGGATTACCAAATCCCAACTGGGAGAGTGGCCATATTCTCCATTGCCAACATGACACCTGAAAGTGAAGGGGTTTACATGTGCCGCACTCATATCCAGATGCTCCCCACTCTGTGGTCAGAGCCGAGCAACCCCCTGAAGCTGATTGTTGCAGGTGGGTGTGGCTATGGCTGCTGGGGTCTGATGATTGTTGTCCCCGGAATCATGGCTGGATGGACCAGGGTTTCCGATTTTCCTTTCTTTAGCCAGGTCCTAGGCCCTGCAAGGCCTGTAAGCTAGAGTCATTTGATATTTTCTTGAGATGCAAATTAGAATCACACATGCTACCAGGCAGATGTGTAGAAGCCAATCACCTAGGCTCACTCAGGCTAGTGAGGGAGCCCAGTCAAAAGTCCAGCAGCTTCAGCTCGTCATAGCTCTGTTGTTCTCTACTTGTGGAATATCATGCTTTCATTCATTCATTTGACTAATATTTATTGAGCACCTACTATGTGCCAGGCACTGCCACTGCAGTCTTATAAACTGGTTTTTACATTTTAAATGCATTTTATTGTATCTGTGATTATTATTTTTAAGCGCAGAAAATAGAACTGTGCTAGTGTCAGTGGTAAACAAAAATTATAAAAAGTGATAGCTCGTATTTTAGAAATGGCTTTATACAAATTACTTTAGTCTTGTGTATGTAGAATGAGTAAGACAGTATCAAGATCTAGACACAGCAGAAATCTCCCCAAAATGTTCAAATGCCAGAGACACACTCCCACCCTAGTTTGCCCACGCTGTGGCCTGGATCCTTTAGAAATTTGCTTTAGTTCCTCCATCAGTCTAAATAGGTGCCACAGGAGATAACCTGGACTTAGAAGCAGTAATCTTGGTTTCTAGTTCCATCTCTGATACCTCTTTCCTGTGTGATCTTAAGCAAGTCACTTCACCTCTCTGTGCTTCGGTTCCCCCCACCACTCTAAAATGGGATAACAGTATCTATACAACCTACTGTATGATGCCTCTCTGTGCCTCAGTTTCCTGATGTACAAAATTGATATAATAATAATGCCTACCTCACAGGGTTGTTGTGAGGATTTGCCTAAATATAATATATGTACAGTGCCTGGCATATACATTCTCAATAAATGGTAGATGTTAATTTTATTAGTATAGCTTTTTATTGAGGATTGAATAACAAAAACTGTTTGAACAGTGTGTATGGATGTTTGTTGTATGAATGTCCTTCCTGAGTAGATTCCACTAACATACACTTTTGTGGTTAACTATTCACTGATATCCCTCACTTTGCTGAGAGGGACTGTGTCTTCTTTACTTGTACATCCTTAGACCTACATGATGCCTGACACATCCTAAATGCTCAGCGAGCGTATGACAGGGCTGTTCTTTCCAATAACAGATTGGTGGGTCTACCTGGGATTGCAGTGGGTAAGAAGGAATCGTATGAGAATAACTTTCGCCCTCTATTTTGTAGTATGATCCCCTTGGGGGAACAATACATGGAAAAGAAGGTGTGACCCCACTGACAGAGATTTCTTTGGGTCAAAGACTTATTGGCCGATCCTTCATTGGCTTCTTCCAATCTCATGTTGGAAGTAGAGTCTTATGGGGGTTTAATGTGTTCAAAGGGCATTTTTATTTCTGCAGTGGTATTCATGCTCTACAAAGATGAAATCAAAGTCATTTTCAGAAGATCGATTTCTTGGGTGGTTGGAAGAAGTACATTTGGCATTTCAGGAACCTAAAGATACAGGCAATTACAAATGTAGATATTCCACTGAGACACAGCGTTATACATAGTTAGAACTTAGTGGAGCTGATAAAGTTTGGTGAGAGGAGAGGACTTGCCCTTGATTATCTCCTAGAAGAGGCTAAGTTTCAAGGAAGGGGGAGGGAGTAGGGGCTAAAGTTCAGCTGCCATTACTTGTCTTTAGAAAAAACTAGGAAAATAAAACTAAGAGATAATAGGGAAGAATCATCCTATCTCTAATTCAGGGTCTCTTCCCTTTCTAGGACTCTATCCCAAACCAACTCTGACAGCGTATCCTGGGCCCATTATGGCACCTGGAGAAAGCCTGAAGCTCAGATGTCAGGGGCCTATCTATGGAATGACCTTTGCTCTAATAAGGCTCGAAGACTTGGAGAAATCCTTTTACCGCAAAAGGCCAATAAAAAATGAGGCATACTTCTTCTTCCGGGCTTTGAAAATCCATGATGCTGGACATTATTTCTGTTTTTACTATGATGGGTCATACAGGGGTTCACTTCTCAGTGATATCCTGAAAATATGGGTGACTGGTAAGAGAGGGGAATGCCAGGAGACCTATGTTAGGGGCTAAAGATATACAACTTCTGGGCCACGTGGAGAACGTGATCATGCAGCCAGGGCTAACAGTGGGAATGGGAGCAGAATTTGTACAACTGGGCTTAGGATAGGATTTTCCAAGGGTGTACTGAAGGAAGAGAACCCTTAGTGGTGAAAGGGGAGTCAGACCACTAGCCCTTTATATTTTTGGTCTCATCCTAGACACTTTCCCCAAGACCTGGCTACTTGCTCAGCCCAGTCCTGTGGTCCAGATGGGTCAGAACGTGAGCCTGTGGTGTCGAGGGCCAGTGAATGGAGTGGGGCTTGCACTCTATAAGAAAGGAGAAGACAAACCACTTCAGCTCTTGGATACCACCAACACTGATGACAACGGGTCATTCTTCCTCCATAATGTGACCTATAGTGATGCTGGCGTCTATAGCTGCCACTATCTCCTCTCCTGGAAGACCTCCATCAGGATGACCTCACACAACACTGTGGAGCTCGTGGTTGTAGGCAAGTGCTAACAAATGTCATTTGTATTTATCATCATTACAGTGTTCTAAGAAGGATCTAGCAGACTTGTACTCCTTTGGAGTTATGAGCCAAGGAAAAATACACTAGGAGGTTGGTGCAGAATTTTTTCCAAAAACTTTGCCTATCTTCTCTCCCAGGATTGTTACTCAAGGCTGGCATCTTGGCATGGCTTAGGCTCATTGTGCCCCCTGGAAATGTTACTTTCCTTCTGGCCAGGGAGAACTTGTAGGTATGAGGTCTCCCTGATAGAAGGTAGAAACCCAAGAATCTTTAGAGTACTGAGGAGTGAGCCAAGAGGTTCTAAAGCATGGTCAAATTTTGAGACCACTGATTTAGTAGAAGTGGAAAGACAGGAAAGATCAAATAGGAAGGTGAGAAGCTTGTTGGGGGAAGTGGTACTGAGTTCAAGGTCACTTATTCTAACTCTGATTTCTGGATTGCTTGCAGATAAGTCCCCCAAACCCTCCCTGTCAGCCTGGCCCAGCACCATGTTCAAGCTAGGAAAGGTCATTACCCTTCAGTGCCAAGTACCTCATCCAGCACTTGAATTTTCTCTGGAATGGGAAGAAAGAGCAACATTCCAAAAATTCTCAGTGGATAGAGACTTCATCATCAGTAATGCTGAAGGAAAAGGCACAGGGACGTACATTTGCAGCTATCACATAGAGGCTCACCCCAACATCTGGCCAGATCTCAGTGAACCTCTGAAGCTGATGGGGCCAGCAGGTGAGAGGACAACTCTTCCTAGGGTTGCCCTTCCATGGCTTTGGTCATGATACCCCAGGGATCATGAAGCAGTGCCCAGACAGCTATGGAAAGGGGAGTCAGGGGCATGTAAATCAGGGCTCTTGGGTTTGGACACACTTCCCCTGGGGTGGTCTCATAATCACTCAAAGGCATTGAGCAGGACACTTTCAAAACTTCCATTCTTCATGAAAAATAAAGCCACACTGTCTCATCTTTCCTTCGCCTTCAGTAACCAGCTCCTCCTCCCTCCTCCTCACCCCAATCCCAAATGTGTTCACCTCCCCTTTTCCCTATCGAGACACCTGCTCCTGGTCTTTTCTGGCCACAGGCTTTCTCACATGGAATTATGTTCTGAATGAAGCTATCAGGTTGTCCCTAATCATACAGCTTGTTGCCTTGCTGTTGGTAGTGCTGTGGATAAGGTGGAAGTGTCGGAGACTCAGAATCAGGTAACTGTCTTGTCCTAGCCCCCCGTTCTTCAGTCTAGCTGAGTCCAGGCTCCCCAGAGACTCAGAATGAGTCATACCCCAGTTGAGATAAGCCACAGGGTCGTACTCTTTGTATCCCCCACCTTCTGGGCTTAAGAAACAAGACTTTCTCATCCCAGCTGTTCCTCTTTCACCTCACAGAGAAGTCAGCACCCAAGCCAGAAGATAGAGAAGCATTATTTTTAGAGGGAAAGGCAATCAGAACTTCATTCACTGATTCCCTGTCCCTCTACCCTCACCCAGGAGAGTGTCCCAGTCTCCCTCCCGAATCACCCTGTCTCCCAAATGAACTTAGTCTGAACTTCCTCTCTTGTAAAAAGCCAAACTGTCTCCCTGGGTATTATCTAACTTCCATCCCAACTTTTCACCCTTACCCCTAGCTTTCAAGGGCTAGAGAGCATCATGGTCCATCCTAATCTCCACAGAAACCAGTCTCTCTGCCACTCAGGCCTCCCACCATCTGTGCAGAGCATCCTGAGAATATAATCCTAACGTGGATGGGCATCTGATGAGGCAGTAGATTGGTCCAGGGAATCAAACTACTTTCTCTGAACTACAAAATGGTGAACCAAACAGGTCATCCTGCCATTTCCTTTGATCCTTTGGTGTCCTCTGGGCCATCCTCCGCCCTCCTTGACCCCCATGGCCTGTGCTCAGGCGATTCTGCCTGACAAAAGGAAGGGAAATGACAGCTACTAGGTTGGGTGGGGACCTCAGTCCCTGAAGGCCTTACTTACTACCCCCCAAACTTCTGCACCTGGCTGTAGCCCCCTCACCATGATCATGGACCTTTTTGTGTCTGGAACTATTCAATATGCAATGGATGGTGATTGTCCCGGTGTGTGTTTGTGTTTCCCACCAGGATTTGAGGGACAGAAGGCTTGGGTAATTAGAAGGGAGTCCCCTAAATCTTCTGCAAAACCCACCACCCTTTGCATTTTCAAAAAGTCTCAGTGGGGGGCCAGGCTTAGTTGTCCTCAGACTCGATCCTGAATTCTGCACCTTGGGGTAACCTCCAAGCCAGAGGTCAGAAAACAAATGTACCTTCAAGTGCCCCACCTCAGCTCAGGATCATTGCATCAAAGAATGAGCTTAGGAAACAGATTTCAGAGAAAGCAGCTCGAAAAGCATGTTTTCCTGACTGGGAAGGAGGGTCAGTGTTTTCTAAGTACAAATTGCCAAATGGATTTTGGCTTAATATCATCTAATTCTACAGGACCCATAATCCAAAGCTGCTGCACATTGCTAGTCATAATCTGGGTGGGGGTAGAGAGATCCCACTCTCTGACAAGCTTAGCTCAGCACTGACAATCTTCGGGTAATTCACTGCGGCTGCCTAGGCAACCCTTCCATAACAAAGGCAGGTGAGGCAGGTCGGTCTGAGGACCAATACTGCCGTAATAAAAACTGCTTCCAAACTTAAATTTGATGACGGAGAAACACCCAAGATTTTTTCCTCCACCCCCACACCCACCACCCAGAGCTGCCGATCACTCTGAGCTCCAGAGGTTCTGAGAGCTGGAGTTACAAAAGCATTTTCACATCTGACAACTCAATTCCAGCAACAGCCTAATCAGGGGCCATGGGGAGCTGACATCTGATATAGGCTGAGGAGGGGGAAGGGGGCGGGGGGCACGTGGGTCATGAAAGAGCAAGAGGTTTGTAGGTGGTGAGGCCCTCAAAAGGAAAAGTCATCGATGTCAGAAAAGATTAGATCCCATTATCCTGCCCAAATCCAATCCCTATTGGGTGGTGAGTAAGCCAATGACATAAATTGCCGCCCCCTTCTCTCCGCCCTCCCCCTAACCCCAGCAGCTCCTCTCATCTCTTTTCTGGTCTCACTAGAGGAGCCTGGTTGCTGGGAACAGCTCAAGGGGTCACCATGCTCTTCATAGTCACAGCCCTTCTCTGCTATGGTGAGTACAAGGGGGTGGGGAAGGGGCCTGGGCAGAAGGCCGGGTGAAGTCCCGTGGGGGAGGGGGCAGAGCCCTGGCAGCAGTTTCTTTTGCAGGACTTTGCAATGGGGTATTGACAGAAGAGACTGGTGAGTTTTTCCTGCTCCAGACTGGGACATTCCTTCCTGGAGATCCGAAATAACTACAGAGTGTCAGTGTCAGTGGCCAGGGAGTGACTGGTTGGGAGGGACGGACAGCCAGGAAGGGGCACTTGCTAAAGCTGCTGGCAAAATTCAGCCTCCAACTCTGCTTTTCTGCCTGCAAAATTTCCCCCAAGCTTCTGCACTTTTCTGAGGCTCAGCGGAGACATAAGCTTCCCCTTTCCCCAGCACCTATAGAAGGAAGGAAAGAGTTTGGGTTTGTGTTGAAAGGGGAGGTGGGCACTGTGATCTATCTGGCTAGGGGGTTCAAGGGCAAAGAAGGGGGGAGGGGAGGGAGGAGGGATGATGGCTTCATTAACTCTGCTGTTTCTAGAAATAATCATGCCAACCCCTAAGCCTGAGCTTTGGGCAGAGACCAACTTCCCTTTTGCCCCATGGAAGAACTTAACCCTCTGGTGCAGAAGCCCTTCTGGCTCAACTAAGGAGTTTGTGTTGCTGAAGGACGGGACCGGGTGGATTGCAACTCGCCCGGCCTCAGAACAGGTCCGGGCTGCCTTCCCCCTTGGCGCCCTGACCCAGAGCCACACTGGGAGTTACCACTGTCATTCGTGGGAGGAGATGGCTGTGTCGGAGCCCAGTGAGGCACTTGAGCTGGTGGGGACAGGTAAGAAAGGGCAGAGGTTCCTCTCGGGGTGCCCCTCAGTGCCCTGTGACTTCAAAAGTGTTCCTAAGGGTGGGGGAATGCACAGCAACCTGGAGCCCACCGGACTTGTGCTGCAAGTAGGAGAGAAGCGGCCCTGAAGTGGGGGCGGGGGGTGGGGAAGAGAGTGAAAGGGGGACTAATAGGATGAGCCAAAGGCCAGGCCAGGATGGATTTCTTTTTTCCTGACCAAGTGACTCCAAGTGTCTCCTCTAGGCACCTCCAAACTTCTGCCTCCTTTTCCACCCCATTTTGTTTTCCAGACATCCTCCCCAAACCTGTCATGTCTGCTTCCCCCCCAGTCCGGGGCCAGAAACTGCAAATCCGGTGCAAAGGATGGCTGGCAGGCATGGAGTTTGTTCTGTATAAGGAGGGAGTGCAGGAACCTGTCCAGCAACTTGGTGCCGTTGGGAGAGAAGCCTTCTTTACAATCCAAAGAATGGAGGATAAAGACCAAGGCAATTATAGCTGCCGTACCCACACTGAAAAGCGCCCCTTCAAGTGGTCTGAGCCCAGTGAGCCCCTAGAGCTTGTCATAAAAGGTAGAGCTGAAAAGGGTGCGTGAGGGGGTGGGGGGAAAGCAAAGCTCTGGGTCAGATACTCCTCTCCCCACAGCAAACTTTGCTGCTGGTCCTAGGAGCCTGTGTCCAATCTTAGAGCCAGGCAGGCGTGGCGCTGGGAGTGCCAGGGCCTCTGGCTGCACGATATTAATAGCCATAATCGTTATTAATAGCTGGGGTTTGTGGAGGGTGATTTAATTTTTCTAATTATTTTCATATCAATTATCTCATTTAGATATAGGCCAAATATTCCAGGGAGGCAAAGCAAGTATCATTTCCCTTTCTTGCCCAAATGGGCAAACTGAGCCTCAGGGGACCAGCAGAACCCTCATGACAGTTCACTGTTTTAACCAGCCTCTATTGCCTGCCCTGATGACAGGGAGGATTCGGCTGGAGGAGGTGAGGGGTGTGGGGGCAGGAGTCCCTGGGAAAAGTCCATCTACAAAGTGGATTTGCCTTGATTTTTAAATGCACCTACTTCTGAATGTAATGTAGAAAACAAAGCAGCTTCCAGGAACCAATATTTGCTATATTAGCTATCTTTTTTATTAATTCAGTTTCGTGTCATGTTTTTGTTTTTTGCCTTCTAGAAATGTACCCCAAGCCCTTCTTCAAGACATGGGCCAGCCCTGTGGTCACTCCTGGTGCCCGAGTGACTTTCAATTGCTCCACTCCCCAGCAGCACATGAGCTTTATTCTTTACAAAGATGGAAGTGAAATAGCATCCAGTGACAAGTCTTGGGCAAGTCCAGGGGCCAGTGAAGCTCACTTTCTGATCATTTCTGTGGGCACTGGTGACGGAGGGAATTACAGCTGCCGCTATTATGACTTCGCTATCTGGTCTGAGCCCAGTGACCCTGTGGAGCTCGTGGTGACAGGTCAGGAGTGGGGAAACGCAGATGGAGACAGGATTGACCCTGGGACAGTGGGTGGAAGGGCTGTCAGTGGGAGAGGAAAGGTGCTCCTTCTAAAAGTCAGCAGGTTAGAGCACAGGACTCTGTGAGCACAGGGTCATGAGTTTAAGCCACACATTGGGTATGGAGCCTACTCAAACAAACAAACAAACAAATAAATAAAAATAAAATCCACCAAGAAAATGCTTAGGAAAATGCCTGGCACATGGGAAAGAGTCCACGAAAGGCAGCAGATTCTATTATTACTAATACAGAGGGAAGGGACAAAGGAAGGGGAGAGACAAGTAATTCACTTCTAGGGAAAGAAGTGAGGCATATGGGGGTGTCCAATCCCCAATGCCAAGCTCACATGCCCTATATCTGAAATCTTTTGGTGGCTTGGCCTTAAGCTTTAGGCTCAATGTTCACTTTTTCTTTAACTGGGTTGTCCGAGATTGGCGGGCTGGATGGCCCTCAGAGAAAGGGCAAAGACCTTGAAATGACAGCTGCATATTATGCAGCCATTACAAATGATAGTTTTCAAAGGCTGATTAACGTCATAGGAAAATGTTTACTACATAAAGTTAAGTGAAAAATATTCAACTACACAACCGTGCATACATTGGGATCCTAATTATGTAAATAGTTACAGCTACAATGACATGGTCACATAGAGAAAAAAATGAAAAAGAGATATAGAGACATGTATAAAGAATGGCTATCTATGAGTGGTAAAATTGTATTTCTTTAGTTTTTTTTTCTGTATTTTTAAAGTTGCAAAATATACACATATTGGTTGTTACAATAATGCTAAAAAAGTAATCTGCAGAAAGTGGAGGGCAGGCTTCTCTCATGTTGTGATCTCTTGAATTTCAGAATTCTACCCCAAACCCACTCTTCTGGCACAGCCAGGTCCTGTGGTGCTTCCTGGGAAGAATGTGACCCTGCGCTGCCAAGGGGCTTTCCAAGGCATGAGGTTTGCCCTCTTGCAGGAGGGAACCCGTGTTCCCTTACAGTTCCAGAGCACTTCTGGGAACTCAGCTGACTTTCTGCTCCATGCTGTTGGAACAGAGGACTCTGGGAACTACAGTTGTGTCTACTACGAGACAACCATGTCAAATAGGGGATCATATCTCAGCAAGCCTATTATGATCTGGGTGACTGGTAAGAATAGACAAGATGTATTTGAGAAATAAAACTGATAAACATACGGGAAGGGAAAAATAAAAAAAAGAGAGGGAAGCAAACCATAAGAGACTCTAAAGGACAGAGAACAAATTGAGGGTTGATGGAGGGAGGTGGATTGAGGGTGGGCTAAATGGGTGATGGGTTTTAAGGAGGACACCTCTTATGATGAACACTGGGTGTTACATGTAAGTGATGAATTGTAAATTCTCCTGAAGCCAGTATTATACTATATTTAACTAACTAGAATTTAAGTAAAAATTTAAGAAAGAAAAAATAATATGGGCGCCTGGGTGGCTCAGTGGGTTAATCCGCTGCCTTCAGCTCAGGTCATGATCTCAGGGTCCTGGGATCGAGTCCCACATCGGGCTCTCTGCTCAGCAGGGGGCCTGCTTCCCTTCCTCTCTCTGTGATCTCTTCCCTTCCTCTCTCCTACTGTGATCTCTCTCTGTCAAATTAATAAATAAAATCTTTAAAAAAAAAAGAAAGAAAAAAATAATAAACTAACTAATGATATGGGGAAAAAAAGAACAGACAAGTTATGAGACGGGGACAGAGACACCTGGAGTAGGGGTTAGGAAGTGTAGAAGGCTAGGCCAGACCATGGAGGGGGGAACTATTGTATCCAGAAGGAGAAAGATGAAGGGTTAATGCAGCGAGTGGTAAGTAACTTTACTCACTACATCTTTGGTCTTTTTTTAGACACATTTCCCAAGCCATTGTTGTTTGCTGAACCCAGTTCTGTGGTTCCTGTGGGGCAGAATGTTACTCTCTGGTGCCAGGGGCCAGTCCATGGAGTAGGGTACATTCTACAAAAAGAAAGAGAAACCCCTTCAGTACAGCTCTGGGGATCCACCAGTAATGATGGGGCATTTCCCATCACCAATATATCTGGTGCTAACACAGGGCGTTACAGCTGCTGCTACCACCCTGACTGGACCAGCTCTATCAAGATACAGCCTAGCAACACTTTGGAACTCATAGTCACAGGTAAGGCGAAGGTGCTCTAGAGCAGGCATGAGAGCATAGAGAAGAGAATGGATTGCAAGAGGGCTCACGGAAATAGTTTTCAAAGAGGTCAAGGAGAGGCAAGCAATAGTGTCTCCTATTTATTGAACAGACTCTGGGAGTGGCACACTGGAAAGTGGCCTCTTCTCTCTGACCAGAAGTTAATTTCTTCTAGGTTTGCTCCCTAAACCCAGCCTCTTAGCCCAGCCCGGACCCATTGTGGCCCCTGGAGAAAATATGACTTTTCGATGCCAAGGGGAACTGCCAGATTCAACATTTGTCCTGCTGAAGGAGGGCATTCAAGATCCTTTGGAGCAACGGAGCCCAAATGGGTACAGGGCTGACTTCTGGATGCCAGCTGTGAGAGGTGACGATTCTGGGGTCTATAGCTGTGTTTATTATTTGGACTCTGCTCCCTTTGCGGCCTCTAATCGCAGTGACTTCCTGGAGATCTGGGTGACTGGTAAGGTCCTGGAGACCTCAGTAATAATCTAGATTTTGTAATTTTGAAGTAATTATCCCTAAGAAGGTTCAAAACCACTTTTTAACTCTGGTTGATTGTCCTGATTGGTTTCAGATAAACCCCCTAAGCCTTTGCTGTCAGCCTGGCCCAGCACCATCTTCAAATTGGGGAAGGACATCACCCTTCAGTGTCGAGGACCCCTGCCCGGTGTTGAATTTGTCCTAGAACATGATGGAGAAGAAGCACCTCAGCAGTTCTCAGAGGATGGGGACTTCGTCATCAGCAACACAGAAGGAAAAGGCATTGGCAACTACAGCTGCAGCTACCGCCTCCAGGCCTACCCTGATATCTGGTCAGAGCCTAGCGATGCCCTGGAGCTGGTGGGGGCTGCAGGTGAGAGGATAGTCCTTCCATGGCCCTGGCATGACCCTCCTGGGATCCCAGTGATAGTCTGGATGGTGACCATCAAAGATGGAAGAGGGAGGATTTGGAGTCTGATACTTCAAGTGTGGTCATCTTTCTTCTAAGGATGGTGAGGCGGTAGATCTCAGATCCACCCAGAGATACAAGCAGGCCTCTACTTTCAAGGCCTCTTCCACCCCCAAAAGGAGGGCAGTGTCTGCCTCAGCATAAGCATGTGCTCTAATCAACCCCTCTGCATTCTCAACGTGGCTCCAAGGGAAGCCTGGAGAAGGCCAGATGAGGGGGCAACAAGAGATCAGGGGAACGTATATGTGCTAATCTCCATGGCCTTGGTTTCTGCCCTTTTGTCATCACAGGCCCTGCTGCTCAGGAGTGCACTGTGGGGAACATTGTCCGAAGTAGTCTGATTGTGGTGGTAGTTGTAGCTTTGGGGGTGGTGCTAGCCATAGAGTGGAAGAAGTGGCCTCGACTCCGAACCAGGTAAATGCCTCATGTCAGCCTCCTTCTATAAACCCAGGGCTGGTGGAAAAACAATGATCTGAATGCTCCTCAAATATCTGAGCCCCATAACACAACCTGTTTTCAGATTGATGATTTTGGATCCTCCCTTAGTTATGTCTTTTTCTCCACACAGGGACTCAGAGACAGATGGAAGAGACCAGACCATAGCCCTGGAAGAGTGTAATCAAGAAGGAGAACCAGGCACCAGCACCAGCTCTCCCTCATCCGGCTCTCAGGGAACCTCAGTGGAACTGCCAGTCCCAATATAATAGTCTCCTCCTTTACAAGAGCTTTCCTCTCCTCTCTTTTATCCTCAGAGACCTGCAAATCCAACTGGTTATACTGGGAGTCAACCCCATCTACTGCTCTTTGGCCACTAATCATCTGAGCTGGGTCAAGGGGATTCTGGGAGTTGAGAGCTCTACCAGGATGAGATGTTTCCTGAAGAGAGATTCCCCACCCCTATAACTCCTCACTGTACTGATTTACTGGTGCATGAAATTCTGTTAAAAATGTGTTCTGAATTAAAAAGTATTCACTATTTAACTGCAAAAACTATAAGTGGTTTTTCCATGGGTGTGTTGTTCACTTATAGCTTGGAGATGTTATATTGGAGCTGACCTCCATGGCAGAATAAGAGAGCATGGGCTGCTAGCACAAAGGAAGGAGTTTAAGGATGGGTGGGGGAGGAGGGGAGGCTCCAAAAGAGTACTTCCCAATTTGGTTTGAGACACGGTTCAGTGAGGAGAATGTCCTTTTGTCCTTCAATCTCACAGATGGATGGATGGATGGATGGATGGATGGACAGCAATATTCCCTCCAAGTTTAGCCCAAGGAGGGCAAACATTGAAAGTGTATCATTGAACACTACACCAAAAACTAATGATGTACTATATGTTGGCTAATTGAATTTAAATAAAATAAAATAAATAAAGTAAAATAAAAAGAAAGAATATCCTTTTCACTGTGTTAATTCTAGGTCCATAATATGCCTGCTTTCAAACATTAGGATTAGCCCCTCTGCAGAACTTTGAAATTGATGAAGTGTGCTTTGTGGCCCTTACCTAACAATCATGGAGTGTACGTTAATTCACTCTTAAGTGTCAATGATTAATAAAAGCTGAATATTTTGCCATTCCCTGAAGAGACTTTTATTTTTCTGAAAGAATGGGCCTCTGGTAGTGGGATCTCAGAGAGTGAGTAAGCAAGTGAGTTGGTTGAAGTGGTTTGTTTGGAGCAGGAAGGGTGGGGGGTACATGCTCCCAGGACTCCAGATGGATACCAGCTTGCATTCTGAACCCCTGATCTTCTTCCCTGGATCAACATATCATTTGCTCTATGGGTGGGAGTTCAGTACACATCAGGGGGATTGGATTAGGGAAGGGGGCTTACCTAGTTCCTCAAACCTGTTCTTGACCTACAGGTCCTAGAGGAGGTCATGATTCCTCAAACCTAACCCTTAAAGTTCCTTACCTCCTAACACTGTTTAATTCTAAGATAAAATAAAATAAAATAAAATTTTACATTAAGGAGCTTATTTACCCAGCAACTTAATGGGGAAAAAATGCATCTCATTTCCCTTAATCCTTACAGAATGAAACACTGAATACTATAGACTAATTTGTATTAAGCTCTTTGGAATGTAAAAGTACAAAGTTTCACTCTGATTTCCATCTGATGAGATTCTGTTAGTGGCTTATACTAATTTCTTATGGTGTTTCTAAAAATTGCATTTCAAAAGTGTTTTTACACTTGAATTTAGCAAAATGTAATTGTTGCTTTCTGCTGAGCACTACTCTCTGCCTTCAAACTGTTAATCCCTAACCCTTGATCAAGCTGTACATTTTGAACACTAACGAGAGGCTTGTTCTTGGTCCTTGGTTTTAGGATAGAAGTCCTTTGCTCAGGTCTGATTTTGTTTTCCAGTCATCAGGTGTTCCAAAGTGTATTATCAAGGCTAATGGCAGGTTTGTACAAGTTAACAAGTCATTACCATAGCTGTTAACCAAAGGAAAGAGAAAGGGGAAGAAAAGAGCAGAGGGCCAAGGTCTAAAATCTAGAGAAGCCTCTGAGTTAGAAGAGCAGGAAGAAGATGAGGCAAAAATGACAGAAAAAAGACTCTTGTGAAATCCAGACATTGAATCTGGGGTCTTTTATGTCAAAAAGATTTAAATACTGGTGCTCATGAAATCAGATAAAATTTTGATAAACCTTTCAATGAGAAACAAATGGTGAGAAATATTGTGACACTGGACTGTTAGTTGGTTTTCTAAAAACGCTCACATATACCATTCTTTCACTTAGAGAACCAAGTTCTACATGTTTTAGAAAGGAAAAAACAGTTGTCAATTAACTGTGAAATACTTAAAGACAAAGAGCGACTTTGGGAGCTAACTTTCCTACTTGCTGTCAGAGCTACCTCAATGAATTAAATATCTATTTATAATGCAGAAGTCGTCACAAACTATCTCAATGAATTAAATATCTATTTATAATGCAACCTTAGCTTGTTGCTGACAATGCTCCACATGGCACTTTTTTTCAACCTGGTTGCCATGGGAATCAGTCCCTTTACCCCTGGCTGGCCTCTAATCATCAGCCTAGCATCGAATAATTTCTGGGAAATGGAATCTCTGTTAGGGTGGAATGAACCTTTAGGAACAGAATTTGTCTCAGGGATGCCAGGAACAGAGGCCAAAGATCCTCTCCCCATGTTTAAACAGCAAATATAAATTACCCCTGATCCGTGAGCTCACATAACTTTGGCCGAAGCATCTCACAGCTACAAAGATTGTCAAGGTGGTGTGGTCCAACCCCCAACCCAGTGCACAGTCTCCTTCACAGCAGAGCTAATAGTCTCTTTCTGTACACCTCCAGGGATGAGGAACCCACCACTTCATGACACAAGCTGAGAATTTCAAATTGTTTGATTGATTCCACATCTGTCTGTGTACATTCCCTTTGTATTCACTGTCTCTAGTTCTGCCTCAAGTCACAACCCAGATGGAGTCTACTTCTTACACACAAAAGTCTTTCAATGCCCACAGTTATGGGTTGTCCTCCCTGAGTTCAGAATATCTCAGTAGTGGTGCTTCCAGGGTTTGGCCAACATTCTTTTGCAAATGTATCTCTATGTCGTTAACTCCGTTACCCAGGCTTCAGAGGGGGTAGAGTTCATGTCCACACAATTCCTGCCAGGTTCAATGACAGCAACTCTTTTACATATTTTATATATCCATTACTGTATAGAAGAATATGCTATAGAATATTTAACAGTGATTAAATGATGTGATGAAAAATAAAGCAGAGAAAGGAGATACATAAGTGTGTGTCTGGTGGGGAAACTGCTGCAATTTAAAAAGGGTAGCTGAGGGGCACCTGCGTGGCTCAGCACAATCCCAGGGTGTTGGCATTGAGTCCAGGCTGGCCTCCTTGCTCAGTGAGAAGTCTGTTTCTCCCTCCGCCTGCTGCTCCCCCTGCATGTGCTCTGTCTTCTATCTCTCTGACAAATAAATCAAATAAAAAAATAAAAGGGTAGCTGAGAGTACCTCACCAAGAAGGTAAATTTGACCTACGGTTTGAAGGGCATGCAGAGAAAGGCATGCAAATATCTAAGTAAAGCGTGTTCGTGTCAGGGAGAGCAGCAAATGCAACAGCCCTGAGATAGGAGAATGCCTGGCTAGTTGGAGGAACTGTGACTAGACTCTAGTAGCTGGAGCTGATTAAGTAAGAGGGAGAGAAGGAGATGAAGTCAGAGAGGTTGTGGGAACCAGGCCAAGCAAGACCTTGATAGGTCTTTGTAAGGATTTTGACTTACACCATGAGTAAAATAGGAAGTCACCACAGTGACATGATTAGACTCACATTTCCAAAGGACTATTTGGTCTTCTGCATGGAGAGTAGACTGAGGGGTGAGGATGGAAGCAGAGAGATCTGCTAGGAGGCAATTGCAATAATCAGGCAAAAGAGGGGGAGATAGGTCAGTACAGTAGCAGAGTGGTGAGGAGAAACGGTTGGATTATTGCTGTAATCTGAGCCAAGAGCCAACAGAATATAGTAACAGATTGGGTGTGGGGTGTGTTCTGTAAACATTTTCATTAGAAGGAAGAATTGTTTCAAATGTTGTCTTAGTGTTTCCCTCCCTGCGTTATTTTAATCTCATCCTCAAGAAAGAGTTTTCCAATCCCTCCCAAGTTAGGTCACCACTTCTAGACAGTTCGTCAATGAGTTTGTCATTGTCTCTCTAGAAACACTGTGAGCAAAATGCAATCCTGTACATCTGAAGTGACCTGACTGGCACAGAGCACACAGGACAGTGAAACATCATTTTCCAGGATCTCAACTCACCATTTCTATTAATGCCATCTAAAATTACATTAGTCCTTGGATGGCCAGGTCACTCTGTTGGCTCATAGGAAATCTGTGGTCAACTAAAACCCACAGCTCTCTTTCACACAAGCTCTTCCCAGTTCAATCCTTTCTTGTTTTTTACTTGCAACTGAGTTTTTATCTCAGATATGAGACTTGACATTTATTCCTGTTACATTTCATCAAACAGGCCCTAGCTTACAGACATCATATATTACCACTTAGTGAGCCTTCTTCAATATTTCACACATATAGTCACTACCTACCTTGTTTACCTCTAAAAGCAATTCTGTGTGGCCCCGTGCTATTATCATCCCCATTTTACACATGAGGAAACAGAGGCTTGAACAGGTTATGTAACATGCCCAAGGCCACCGAGCACCTAACCAAGGAAAGAGTTGGAACTAGAATCCAATTTTGCCTGATTCCAAAGCCAGATTCTCCCATGCTAAATTTTGGGTAGCACAGTATCTAGAACATAGTAGGTGCATCATAAATGTTTATTAAATTGCCCCCTTCACATCTTACTTTTTATTCATGTTATTGAGCTGATACTCATATTCACTTGGTATTTGTTGTGCTCTGTTTTAGAGCTTTATATTTATTAGGCATCTTAATCTTTACAATAAATTTATGAGATAGGTACTATCTTTATTCACATTTTCTACAAAGAAGGCAACAGAGATAGAGATGAAGCAACCTGTCTAGGTGACACAGCCAACAAGTATTGGGGACAGGCAGTCTGGCTCCAGAGTTTGTGTTTATAACCACTAAGCTATGCTGCCTCATGGTATTCTGAGGTCTTGAACTTGCACTCTCAAGGGAAGGAAGTGCCTTAGTCTAGCTCACCGTCCACTGCCCAGTACTAAACCCACAGCCTTCCTGCTGAAATCCATTTGGGCCTCCCTCTTTTCTGTTTCCCTTTTTTATTGACGAAACCTGGTCTCCAGGCTTAGTAAGAAGGAAGACTTGCTCATGTCCCCAAATTTAGTCTTGGTCTCTCCACTTCCTTCCCAGGACTCCATGACATTGCTCTCACACAGACCAATTTTTTCAAGCCCCTTCTTTAAGAAGGGTCCCGACTCAGTTAAATGACCCCTATTCTGAATAAATATCTGAAAAAAAAAAAGCCCACTTGTTTGGTGGTGGCATGTCAAGTAGAGGCCTGGAGAAGAAGGATGTTCCCTCAGTCCCTTTGTCACTCCATAGACCCCTAGATCACACACCATTATATCAGACTATGGTAAATTAAGTCTATAGGATCATATCTAGAGTCATGTTATAAACGTTGCATGATAAATGAGTATGGAGAAATTGAAGCCATTCACACAACTTATTGGCGCATTGAAGATGAATTTTAGTGAGGAAATTCAGAAGGCCATCTTTGGCAGCACATATTAAAGGCCCAAGGATGCTAGCAAAATATATCTGAGGGGCCAGAATTAATTATGAGCTAGAGATAAATTCTGTAAAGGGTGGCATGTCATAAGAAACTTTTCAAAATTAGCCAAAGTTCCTTTATTTTGCAGGATCATTACCCAAGCAGTTATTCCATTTTAACCCAGCAGTCAATCCTGGGGAGTCTATCAATTGCTATCACAAAGTTAGAACTGATCATATTCATGTGGACACAGTGAAGGAATCCTAGACTTAAGAATATTTGAATTGGCAAGGTCATCAGAAATGATGCAATGCAAGGACTTTCTACAACATACCAAACAAATGGCTGATCTGCTTGAACCTTTCTGGAAGAGGGGTACAGGCAGTGTGGGAGTGGTGGAGGGTATAGGGTAAAGGACTCTTACTACCTATAAAGAGTGTTTGTTCCTTCAATTATCAGGTAACTGGAATGGTGAGGAAATTCTTTGAATGTTCTGAAAACTGCCTTCTTTCAGCTTTTGTACCCATTGTCCCACAGAAAATGTTTAACACAAAATATATCCTTAAGCTTTTGCTTTTCCAAGTAAAACATTTCTTCAAATGCTGCAACTAGAGTAAAATAATGCCTTAGAGATGCTTTAACCAACTTTAAATATAAAGAAATCACCTCCATTGTGATGGACATTATACTTCCATTAATATAACCCTGAAATCTCAATAGTATATATAGCAACAACATAACACTATGATGAAACTTCATGCTAACCAAAACTCTCGTGCTTTTTATTTTTTTTTTTAAGATTTTATTTTCAGTTAATCTCTACACCCAAAGTGGGGCTTGATCTCACAACACCTGGATCAAGAGCCACATGTTTTATGGGCTGAACCAGCCAGGCACCCCTCCCATGTCTTTTAGAGAAGTATTTCTAAGCCTTGCTTTCACTCTGAGTTTATGTAGTTAATTTTAGAGCTGAAACATACAATTTCACATTTGTCCCAACTACATTAGAGTAAGAAGGACTTTTTTTGTTGTTGTTTTGTTTGTTTTGTTTTGGTTTTGGATGTTTGGCTTCCAGCTATTTGTCCCCTTGGCAAATTACTGAATCTGTGAGCCTCAGTTTTCATATCTGTAAAATGTAGATAATCACTATTCTAATTTTGCAGGGCTATAGCGAGGATAAAATGAACAACATATGTGAAAGTGCTCTGTAGTTAGGAAAGTATCATGCCACTATAAGGCCTAATGTTGATGACAACAAGGATTCTTATTTTCTATAGTACAGTGTACTCAGATATCCCCCCAAACTTGGCCTTAATCCCAAATTTGGTCAATGTCTTATCTTCATCCTCATTAAAATTGAAAGTACATGTCTTTCTGGGTTTGCAGTAATTTATTAAATGCCTACATTTTGTATATGATCATTTAAGGAGTTAAACATTCAACTGTCTGTACTATCAGCCTACCCCATTTTTCTACTCTGTCTGAAAGAACATCAGAGAAGTGTTTGTCAAGATTCTTGCTGAAGCCCAGGTAAATGCTTTTTGCAGCTTCCTCTTGTAAGCCCATCCAAAAGGAAATGAGCTTAGTCTGGCATGACTTGCTCTTAATGAACCCACGCTGGTTCTTCATGATTACTAAGTCCCTTTCTAAAGGGCTCAGAAATCATCTTCTTAATAATCCATTCTAGAAGTTTGCTAGTGATCAACGTCAAACTCACCAGGCTAGCATTTGTAGATTTTCCTTGTCTTGGGGGGGGGGGAATTGTTTTATTTAGTCTTTTGGCAACTCTTTCCTTATCAATGAGTCTTTGGAGACTACCGAGACATCCAAGTTTATAAGACAGACCAAAAAGAAACAATGCTAGCTCCTAAGCTGTCTTTCACTTTTCCTCATTTTATTGAAGTGGTAGAATTCATTTTGGTTAGACTGATGTAGACACCCTCTGTAATTGAGGTTATAGAGTTTATATGCTTTATTTTAGAAAACCCAGAATGTCAATGGTAGATTGGTTAGCAATGAAAAGTGTCCTTTCCAGGGGATGCTTTACAAGAGCTCACACTTCTAGAGCAGTGCTTAAACTTTAATGGGCACGTGAATCACCAGTGGATCCTGTTAAAGTGAAGATTTTGATTCAGTAGATCTGGGGCAGAGATTAAATTTAGGCACAATTCCCAGGTGGTATCCATGCTGTGGTTACACAGGCGATACTTTGCATAGCAAGGCTCTAGATTAATCACTCTAGACCTTGGTTACACACTAGAATCACCTTAAGAGCTTTTAAAAACCTCCATGGCCAAACTGTTCCCCCATTAGGTAAAGCAAAATCTCTGGGGTTGGGACCTAGGAATAGGTATTCCTGAAGCTCCTTGAGTTACCCCAGTGTACAGCCAAAGGTGAGAGCACTCCCTAAAACTAGTTATCTTTAATCTTTTAGCCAGTAGTCTTTAGGAGGACTCAAACTTTATGCCTTGACTCATGCAACTGTTGCACCTACTTATTATAAGCCCATGCATAAAGATATTCTTTTTCAGTAAATATTGTTAACCAAGAGTATTGGAAGTATTGTAAGAGACTATATTTCAGTGTTGGTAAATTTAGGGTTACTTTTGCTTTCCTACTGCTACCTACTACCATAATTGAGGGGTTAGTAGGATGACATGTGTGGGAAGAAGGTTAGGTTAGAAATAGTTTTGTATCATGGAACACTACACCAAAAACTGATGAACTGTATGGTGACTAACATAACACAATAATAATAATAATAATAATAATAATAATAAAAGAAATAGATTTGTAGCAATAAAAACTCCTGTTTCCTCAGTGGGTTGTATTATATAATAATACCACTTGTACAACAATTTAGAAACTACTATAGAGATGGCCAGGTTGTGGTTTGACTTAGACAAAGACAGAAAACTCCACTTATAGTAAACATCTCTCTTTTGATCAGAGTGAATATACATGTAAAATAGAATATGCTTTATTATTAAATGAATTCTGTGTTTATTGATAGCGGGTTCATGACAGCAGAGACAGGCTAGCCCAGGCAACAGAAAGAATTTGAGACATATTATATGAAACCGTAAGATTCAAAGACAAGTCATTGAAAGGTATAGTCTTCCATGAAGATTCCTCAACATAAAGGTTAAGGATCAACACTATAAAAGAATAGAAAAGTAACAGAGAGCAGTCATTGGAGTTTTACAGATCTGAACATTTCTTAGTTGAGCAATGCTGATGTAAATCCTCTTCTTGGCAGCCAAGCACAGGGAGAAAGCCTATCGGTCTGCGGGTGGGGTGTGTGAAGGGTAATGGCTTGGCTGGCACTCCAGCTAGGGGCATACCAGAGGGAGAACAGCCAAATGAGGCCAGGCTCAAAGAGGAACAAAGAGCAGACCGGATGGTGGCAGGTCTCAAAAAAGTTCTAGGCAAGAATCCTCCCTCAGCAGCAATTCTTGCTGGCGCCAGACCTGACAATCCTTTGGGACAATGTGGAAAAGGGCCACTCTGAGGCCTGCTAATAGGATCACCATTATTCCACGACTGACCATTTTACAACATTTAGTCAACTTTCAGCAAACTCCTTCTTTTTATGTCCTGAGCATACAGTAGAGAATCTAAAAATGGAAGGCCTCAGAAGGAGAATTTGTAGCTCCTGCAAGGAAGGTAGGACCCTCTTAGAAGCTTTTCCAGTGACTTATTTCCTCCTGGAGAAGCTCCCAAGGACAGAACTGAGCTCATCCCTCCATCTCACTCCCTTCACACCTCCACACTTCTTCCAACATTTCATCCTAAACCCTCCATCAACCCGGTAAATCAAAGAGAACAAACAAATCACTCCCTTATAACATGTTTTCGTTCCAGATGCCACTCAGTGTGGCATCAGCAGGTCAAGGATCACCGTTCTGAAAGAGACAACCCTAGTCTGAGAGGTTTTTCTTGCATGGTCCCTAAGCATTGTTCCATGCTCTCTGTTAGATTGCACCCACTCAATCTCCCAAGGCTAGCACACAATGATACTCTTAAACCTCTTCATCTGTCCAGAAACAAAACAAGCCACAAACCCTTCTGAAGTGGCACAGTACACAAACAGTTCATTTTATGATTTGGTGAAGAATATGAGCTTTGGAGTGAGGGAGCAAACCCAGGGTTTGCATCCCCCTTGCCACTTACCAGCTGCACACACTTGCTTCCCACTAGAATTCTTGGCACCTCTGTCCCTCCTCATGTCAAATGAAAATGAATACTAATAGTACTGAATTGAAAAAAAAAAAAGAAAGAAAGGGTTGTTATGGAGATTGGCCATTATGTGCATCAACTGCATGCAATAAGTAGATGGTCAATAAATAGTAGCTTTTTTCCCCCTCGACTTTTCTTGAGGCAACTATAAAGAAAACAACTAGTGAGGTGTAAAAGATACTAACCGCAAACAAAAGTTGAAGGCTACAAAGTCACAACAATTTGAAAGGAATATACAAGAAAAAAAATCATAAAAATCACAACCTGAGGTAATCACTGAAATATGAATAGAAATAACCTTGAGCTGTCTCTGCCCCAGGCGTGCTGAAGTTCAAGATTTTTGCTTTTTCTTTAAACTGCAGATGAAGTTCCCTGGTCTAGGAGTCAAACAAACCCGGAATCACATGCCAGCACTGTCCCTTACCAGCTCTGTGACTTTGGACAAGTCCCTTAATTTCTCCCAGCCTCAATTCCCTCATCCGCAGAAGAAGAATAACTCAAGTACCCAATTCCTATGGCTGCAGTAAGGAGGTAATGGGTTTGTCAGAGCATAGGAGCTCAACAAAAAGAAGTTGTTCTAATTAGCTTCTGTTCCTACGTCCTGAGTCTGTGAATTTCTAGGGCTGTGTTCATGGATACCATGCACGCACCTATCTTTCACATTCTCTTTCCTCCTAGGTCCTCTTTTGCTTTCCGGGAAAACGAGCTGACATATTTCCACCCATCCGTTGAGCTTACTTATCTCAATCACTCCAAGGAGGAAAGAAGCAGAGGAAACACACCCCAAAACTGTCAGAGACCCTGCAACCCTGCCCCGAGCAAGAGTGGGAGGGGCAGGATGGAAGGCACAGAAAGGCAATCACTCCACGTCTGCCCTTTTGGCTCCTCCTCTACACCTGCTAAAAGCACACTGGGCAGCTCTGGCTAAGAGCGCAGAGTGGTGTGTCAGTTCTGCTGCTCCCTCCAGTGGTTGGGCCTGGAGAAGTCATGAGGTGGAGATGGTGGGAAGAGTGGAAAACCGCAACAAATAACCTCAATGACAACCGTAATAACGATGACAACAGTAGCAATAATCCACCACAGGCTCATACGGAACAAAGTATGATCATAAAACCAACAAGAATAGTATATGTGGCAGTCCTGTGAATGAAGAGGACTAAAGTTCTGGGAAGATTCCTAGATAAGAATGAATCATGAGAATTATACTTAATATGGCAAAGATCACAGTAATCCTTAATAGGCTCATGTAGAAGAGGGAATAATCATGATTTATAAAAGCAACACTTAGCAATTACTCCCTACACATCAGTGCTAAGTGCTTTGGATGTATTATTCTACACAACCCTAAGGAACTTGCACCTCAGAAAAATTAAGGAACTTGCCCATGGTCAGAGGGTTAACAAGTGGCAAAGCTGGTATGAAAATCCAAATGTATCTGACTCCAAAACCTGTGCACTTCCCCCTGTACTAGGCATGCAATGGCAATGGGAGGAAACCAGCTGACCAAGCTGGTTAGGACACCTATTTGCCTTCCAGTTCTCAGCTACAGAAGTCTGTGAAAGTCTGCAGGATTCTGAGCACGGCTGACTGGTTACCATGGGAGCCACCCTCTCTCCCCTAGGCTCTTATTATCAACCCCGGACAAGGGGGCTTCAGGAAAATAGAATTCTCTTCCACCTCCAGTAGGGTGGCAGTTTCCCCACTGAGTAGAACATTCTGGTACCCAGAGAACCAGGTGTGTCATCTTCTCATAAATGTGTGAATTGAGGAACATGAGGGAAATTCTTCCTCCCTAATTGCCAATGTTTGAAATTGGACCTTTGGAACATTCTGTACTTTATTAAAATGCAAATACCTGTTTTGATTCATTTACACCACAGTGTGAATCTTTTAGTTCATCATTTCCAAGAGAACTTGTCTCTGAGACTTCCTCGTTCTAACATAGTTAGGAATATAGGCAAAGCCCTTCACAGTATCTCCATCTCTAGCTTCAATTGCCCCATTCTCCATCGTAACACCTCCCACCACACTCCAGCTCAAACCAACAACTTTGAATATGTTAATATTCCCTCTACCTGGAATAGCCTCTATGTCTCTTTTACCTACTTCTTAATTGTCAGTGAAAATTCAGTACAGATGCCAACCTCCTTCCAGTGAACTTCTCCTAGGCACCCACATACTACCACACACAGGGCTCTATGGTCTGGCTTAGGGGACTATCCCCTGTGCTATTAGAGCAGCTCTATTTTTATCTCTCTAAATCATCTATATGGATATATATATGTATATATATATGTACATGTATATGTATACATGTACATGTACATATATATATAAACACCTGTTGCATGCATGTTAGTTCCGTCTAAAATAGTATTATTTAATCAGAATAATATTAGTAACAATAAATGCACATGGTTAAAATACACAGGCAGTGCAGATTATGAAGTGAAAAATAGAATATTTCTATATCCCTCCCACCACAGTCTTAATCTCCAGAAATAATCTCTGTTAATTGTTTTTTATGTATTTTGCCAGAAATGTTGGATGCATATACAAGACTATCTGCATATGTTTCATTTTCACACAGGAAGGATCATATTGTTCTGCACCTTTCTTTTCTCACTCTGAAGATCTTGGGGAACTCCGCTTATCGAAATATATATGTGTTCTTAATCTGTTATAAAATATTCAAAGCATAGACGTATCCTGATTTCCTTACCTATCCAAGAGTCTGTTTTTGTTGTTGGTTTGGTTTGTTGCTGTGGCTCTTGCTTTGATTTTCTTTGCTGTTAGAAACAGTGTTGTAATGAATATCTTCTTATATATATATATATATCTTCTTATATATTTGTTTCTTTATATGCATATGCACTTAGGATACATTCTTGGAGGTAGAACCACCGGATTGAACGATATGGCCTTTTACAGTCTTGAAAAACACATCAAATTGCCCTCCAAAAGTGTACCTCCAAATTATACTCCAGCTGATTGCAAACAAGAGCTATTGCATCTGTACATCCTCAAAAGCATTAGTTTTTTATCATGTTTCAAGTGTGGTAGGGGGAATTATACCTCACTGTTTTGATTTATCCTTAATCATCAGCACATCTGAGTCAAATTTTTATATTCATTTGACATTTATTTTTTTCCTGTTGAAAAATTTAGCCACTTTCCTGTGAGGTCATTTCCCTTCATGCACTGTGAAAGTTTTTGGTACACAAACTTTTAATTATTGTTTTTAAATTTTAAAAAGGGCTTGAAAAAATCTTGTCAAATATGTAGCCCTTTTTTTCATAGTTTATCATTTGTCTTTTGACCTTATTCATTTGCTATTGCCATATATAAGTGATAATATTTATGTAGTTGAATGTATTAATCTTTTCCTTTAGAATATCTGGTTTTTGTAGCACACTTATTTAGAAATGTCTCTTTCTTGCAAGATTATAAAAATAATCACCTTTGCTTTCATCTAGTACCTTATGGTTTTTCCTTTTTTAGATATTTAAGTCAAGTGATGCAGAATTTATTTTGGTGTAAGGGATCAGGTACACATTCAGGTATTTTATTTGAATGGCTAGCCAGTTGTGTAATCACTTCGTATTTTTAAATTTTCATTTGTCCCTTCCACTAGAATCTGAGCTCTTCCAAGAAAAGAGACCTACTTTACTAATGGTTGTAACCCAACATCTAACACTGTGCCTGGAACATAATACCATTTAGTCTATACATGTTGAACGAATGCCAGATATGGTTTCAGTTTCCTCTGCTGGTGAACAAGGTCTGCTGGAAGTCAGTTAGTAACCGTTTGCCACATTTTGTTAACTCTACTGCTAACCCAGTGGGAGCCTCTTCTCATCAGCTACAGCTTTGTACCTATAACCTCTTACCCAAGCTAGCTAACTTAAAAGGCTAGATAGACATGACCTGAGACTAATTAAACATTGCAGGCAATTGGTAAAAAGAAATACAATAAAACTCCATCTGGCCAAGAAGCCCCCTACTCCATGATTACTACTGCCTGAAATTCTATCTTTAGGACTTGCTGTCCTTTATTAAAATGTAAATATCTCCTTGAGCTGAGTTTCTTTATTCATTCATATGGCAGTGTGAATTTTTGTTGCCTAATTCAAAACAAAACAAAACAAAAGTCTATGACAAAAAGTTTTGAGGGGATGGCTGGAAAGAGGTAAAGGGAATGCTGGAGCAAGGGAGTGCACGGAGGAAAACTCTTAATTCTAACATTCCAACATGGCACTTTGAGGTACCAAGCCGCTTAATCACAAATTATGTCATCCTACACACCCTTCCCAGAATTTCAGCAATCTAGACTCTCTAGACTCATTGAACATATTTGTAGGGAACTATTTAAATTAGAGGAAATTACATCAGTCTGTTAAATGCTAATTTCTTTGGAGTGTTTTTGAGAATTTTATCTTGAAAGAACATATGGGTATTCTATTTTTATTTAAAGAATCTAATAGTTGATTCCAGTGCCCCAAGTGCCTTCTCCGCTTCTGTTGACTCCAAACTTAACATCTACCTGATGAAAAGTACTGTGGGGAAGGAAATGGCGAAAAGAAGGTCAAGATGTACCCCTGCATTCTTCTGAGTTGAGGTTTTTAAATGCATATCGTCAAACTCTCTCTTCCCCATTTTGTCTGGCTGAAAAGAAACCCTCATTTTAAGGATCTTGAATTGGTGTGACTTTCAAACCTGTTCAGCACCTGGGCCTGTGCTTTGGGTGTTGACGTCAACGAGCAATGGGGGTTAAGAAAGTCATTTTCCTGGTTTATTAGAATCTCTCTCTTGGCACCCAGGTCATTCCTCACATGCCCTGGTCATGTTGGTCTAAGCTACTTCCATCACAAGCTGTTTTTCATTTCCTAGTTTGTATGAAAAATTGACCATAAAAGTCTGTACATGAGGCACTTGTTTATTGCTAATCCATTCCCGGAGTTTGAAGGGAATGAAATAACTAATGGACTCTGAAATTAAGTCCTTATTAAAAAGTGTATATTCAATGGAAATTGCAGCATTTGAGTTAATACCCATTCATATCTTACTTAGCATGAATTAGTGTTGGAGTCTTCCTCACAGAAACTCTGAGGACAGTTTCGGAAAGAGCAAATAGAAAGGGAAACAGGGCATTGGGCCCTCGGGGATAGAGTACCACCAGACCTAAAAAGACCCTGACACAAGAAGTAGAATCTTCTGTTTTCTCCAAATTCATCTGAAATCTGGCCCCAGAAATGAACGCTCTGGAAATTCCCACTAATTTATTAACCTTAGGTAATATTCAGTGATGAGTCAGAAGACTCCAGAATTGAATTGAATTGAAATAGCATTTATTGAGAAAAATATAAATATTTTAAAGGTCCTGTAAAATAAATATATGCACATATACATTAAAATAATCACTATAATGAAGAGGCTGATGATATTAATGGCAAGCTATATTTATTGAACACTTACTTTTTGTCAACCACCATATGAATAACTCATTTAAGCCTAACAATAATTTTTAGTAAAGCACTATGATACTCTCAGTCCTACAGAAGAGGAAAATGAGATTAGTAACTTGCCCAATATCATCCAACTAATAAGCAGAATCCTCCTTTACTGGCTGAGAACCAAGGCTAAGCCCAGAAGTCCTATTCTGAGCCATTGTGCTACTAAACAGTAGGCTTGTGCTGCTGCTGCTTGTTATCTCTAGGCCCCAAGTCCACAGCAATTCCTCCTCTTGATATAAATGAGTCAGGGTTGGCCTTTCTGTATATTACTTTCTCTGGCCAGACCCCACTCCTCTAGATACTTGGAAGGCCATTTTCGTACCCCACTTTGGCACTTCCCTCCTGAGTTGACTGATTCATATGAAGTGAGGATACATCTCTTGCACATCAGGCATTTTCCTATGTGCTTTCACATTTGCTTTTCTTATTTAATGTATCAATCTTTGAGGTAGAGATTATCATCTCCATTTGACAGATGGGTAGACTGTGACTAGAGTAAGAATATACCTAAGACAAGTGACAGTTTGGATATGGACCTTTCTGATTCCAGAATTTGAGGGGACTGGTATGATATAAATAATTTATGTTTCTCCAGAGTTCCTGCACGTGAAAAGGAGACTTCTTAAAGGATTGAATGACTAACAAATGTTAGAATCTCTGGTAAAACGGCCTGGTAAATGAGGCATATATTTCGGGACAAGAGACTTCTATCCTAGGGTCTTCTTCACATCAACCCAAGCAGGAGCTTGCTCCTTAAGTCCTCTCTTTCCCCCCAACACACATATCACTGGCTAGGTTGGCCTTGCTCCTGGTCTGTCCTTTCCCTTGCTAAGATTATCCTGCAAATCATTGCAGAAATACAAAGGTCACTCTCTAGCTTTGCTCTCCTTTTCCTGGCTCAGTCTGGTTCTTACATAAAGGCAGAGAGTTCATCATATATTGGAAAAGTTAGATGGGGGTAGCGGGAGCTTTGCCTAGCCCTTTTGGACTGGGACAAAAGTATCTGGAAGCAATCAGTGGGTCCTAGAATAGTCTCGTTGGCTCAAGCCTTTTTAGAATTCAAAGTGTCCCTCTTAATCCAGTCATGGGAACCACAATAAAAAGATGGGCCCTCCTCTGTCTCTCCAACATTGATGAATTATTAAGTCTTTTTATTTCTAATTTAAATAAATTAGAATAGGGACTTAGACTTTCTAGCATAGACAATTTTATTTACCCAGTCACTTAATGAAAAATGCACCATTGAAGCTTTGCAGTACTTAAGCACATGGAACACTATAGATTAATTTTAAGTAGTTTTACCTTTGGGATACCAAGCACTCACCTTCAGTTTTACTAGATGAGAACCCATCAGGTGTGTATGCTAATTTTATAATGAATCTGAAGATTTTAGCTGCAAATCACCTCTCTTTATTCTTTAGTGAAGCCACTTTGACACTGCAAAACAGTCTTTTTTTTTTTTTAAGATTTTACTTATTTATTTGACAGAGCGAGATCACAAGTAGGCAGAGAGGCAGGCAGAGAGAGAGAGAGAGAAGGAAATAGGCCCCCTGCTGAGCAGAGAGCCCGATGCAGGACTTGATCCCAGGACCCTGAGATCATGACCTGAGCTGAAGGCAGAGGCTTATAAACCACTGAGCCACCCAGGCGCCCTGCACAACAGTCATTATCCAATTCCACCAAACTGCCTCACTGGTACTACTTCCAATATGACCTGACTCCATTAAAATTTCTTGCTTTGGGATGTCTGGATGTCTCAGTCAGTTAAGTGTCTGCCTTTGGCTCAAATTAGGATCCCAGGGTCCTGGGATTGAGTCCCTCATTGAGTTTCTGCTCATTGGGGAGCCTGCTTCTTCCTCTCTCTCTGCTTCTCCCCACCCCCCTCATGCGCTCACTCTCTCTCGCTCTCTCTCTCTGACAAATAAATAAGTAAATAAAGTCCTTAAAATATTTAAAAAAATAATAAAATGTCTTGCCTTAACACACTAAACACACTGGATTCATGTTTTACCTTCAATTGAAGATCTCAGATCTGTGGAAAGAGTTGAATTTTTAAGATGCAGATGTTTACAAATTTGAATTTTAAAACTATCTTTTCTTTATTTGTTATTTTTTTCCTTAAGAAAATGGATATTTTAAATTTTTTACATTAATGACATATCAATTAGCTAACATCATTAATTTCAGATATAGTATTCATTAATTCATCCATTGCATATAACACCCAGTGTTCATCACATCACATGCCCTCCTAATAAAAGCTCTACAATCTATAAAGAACTCATCAAACTCAACACCCAAAAAACAAATAACCAGTTAAGAAATGGACAGAAGATATGCACAGACATTTCTCCAAAGAAGACATACAAATGACTAATGGACCATGAAAAGATGTGCACCATCACTCATCATCAAGGAAAAACAAATCAAAACCATGATGAGATACCACATCACACCTGTCAGAATGGCTAAAATTAATAACAACAACAACAACAACAACAAAAACTGGTGTTGGTGAAGATGTGGAGAAAGTGGAACCCCCTTACACTGTTGGTGGGAATGTAAATTGGTGCAGCCACTCTGGAAAACACTGTGGAGGTCCCTCAAAAGTTAAAAATATAACTACCCTATGTCACAGCAATTCCATTAGTAGATATTTACCCAAAGGATACAAAACTACAGATTTGAAAGGGCACATGCACCCCGGTGTTTATAGCAGCATTATCAACAGCCAAACTATGGAGAAAACCCAAGTGTCCATCAACTGATGAATGGCCAAAGAAGATGTGGTATGTATGTATGTGTGTGTGTGTATGCATATATATATATATATATATATATATATATATATATATATATATAACGCAGCCACAAAAAGAATGAAATCTTGCCATTTACAACATCGTAGATGAAGCTAGAGTATATTATGCTAAGTGAAGTAAGAGTCAGAGAAAGACAAATACCATATGATCTCATTCATATGTAGAATTTAAGAAACAAAACAGAGGATCACAGGGGAAGAAAGGAAAAAATAAAACAAGATGAAATCAGAGAGGGAGACAAATCATAAGAGATTCTTAAAGATAGAAAACAAACTGAGGGTCGATGGAGGAAATGTGGGCAGGGGGATGGACTAGATGTGTGAAGGGTATTAAGGAGGGCACTTGTGATGAACACGGGGTGTTGTATATAAGTGATGAATTCCTGAATTCTACTCCAGAAACCAATATAGCACTGTACATTATCTAGTAAAATTTATATTTAAAAACTCTGAAAAAATATCTAAGCACACAAAAAGTACTATTTAAAAATCATGTCACAGAAATAGGCAGAAATTATATGTGGACATTAAAAATGATGATTTATGTTTATTAACCTAGAAAAAAGAATAAGTATTAGGGCAAGTAAAAAACCTAAATAAATAAATAAATAGAAACTCTCAGTGACAGGTGTCTTAAATTAGTGTTCTATGAGTGTAATCAACCAGCAAAGTTGTCTAAGAATTTGGCAGATTCTGCATTGTTTCTGAAATCAACAAATTTAAAAGTGAGTGCAGGTCATTTTCTGTAGTATATGAGGATTACTCCCATTGAACCCAAAACATTCCTCACAAATCATCATCTTATGGATTGTTCAACTTTGCTCACAATTTCAAAGTTCACATGAAGCACTTCCTAAAAAAATTTTCTGTATTGGAGGTAGGATGTAGTTGGGAGTAAAGGCAGTATGCCTATAGCCAGAAAGTAACTAAAGATGGACTGGGCTCACATGTCAGGTTTTCCCTCAAGCTCTAAATCTTCATAAATGGCAGAAAAAGTATATTTGAAGTTAATATCTCTCCAAAAGAAATTAAAAATAAGAATTATAATTTGCCTAAAACAAAGTTTGAGGAGTCCTTTTCAGTGTTAAGGTAGAAAGAATAAGATTAATGAAGAAAAGAACAGCCTAAAAATGTACATTGTAGAGGATGGCTGAATAAGGTGTGTATGACTTCAAATGTTTTCCAAGCCCAGAGACAAAAGAAACACATAGTATATGGAAGTCATGGGAAAATCATTATTTGTGATTTTTACTTTACATATTTACTCCATCTTGAGAGACTAAGTGGTTTAATCCCTGAATTCTCAGTGCAGCTGTGTCAAGTAATGGGTGACATAAGTGCTTATCCCAGGCTAGAATAATTATTATGGATGCTTGGGCTGGAGAAGCAAGACAGGAACCTAAGTGCCTGACCATACCCAGGAGAAAAAGGAAGCATCCATGACCTGAAGATGAGTTACTTAAACATTCCACCCAGAAGTATGCCCTGCTTTTTTCTTAAACTTTTGTTAAGTATGCAAGCTGTGAGATAAAGAAACATCATCTGGAGGCAAACAGGGGTTCCCAAACCCAAAGTGAGCACTAACCAAAAATCCACAAACATTTGGGAGGGAAAAAGTATAACAAAAAGTCGCCAAACTCAAGAATCAGGACTCATACCCCAGGAAACAGAGTAAATCAGAGTTAAAGAACAACAAAGAAAATTGAAAGGGAAAATTGATCTAACAAGAAAAGTATAAAACTTCTCAGAGTTGAGGAAGGACAAAAATTTCCAAATAAAAAGTACACATCGATTACTGGGAGAGGTATCCAAACTGAAGACACATCATGGTGAAATTTCAGAACTACAAGGAGAGAGAAAAAGAAATCTGTGTTTCCAAAGCAGTAAATAGACGATCTACATAAGAATGAGAATTGAGATAGTATCAGATAGCTCAGCAATACTCAGTGTTTAAAAATAGTAATGGATTAGCCTCAATTAATGAGAAAAAACAACTTAGAATTAAATATGTTATGCTCAGAAAAAACAGTATTTTAGTTGGAGGGTTGGGGCCTGAGTGAAATGAAGATATTTTTCATTGGGCATATAAAGATTCAGATATTTCCCCACCTGAGTTTTATCTTTGAATAATTACCAAATTACCAAAGATGTGCTTTAGCAAAATGAAAAACCCAAGGAAATTATGTGCAGTAAAAGAAGCAAGGAGATCCAAAAGTGTGTAGAAATTATAATGAAGTCTAAGTAACCATTGATTGAAAAAAAATAACAATATGAAACTAAATCTCAGATGATCTTTACATGGAAAATTAAGGGGTTTAGGAAAAAAGAGAAACAGGAGGTAAACTATTGCTATGGTTGTTGTCTTTTTCAAGATCAGGATATAGATAATTATACATTCTAGAAATGTATAGAAAATATATGTTTAAATAATTTTTTAAAAAATCAAGGTAACAACTGGAATATGAGGTATTATATAAAACTTACAAAAAAACTACTAAAGAACACAAAATAAAACATAGAAAATGTTATCTTCCAAGAAGTTGCTGAAAAGGAAAAAATAAAACAAGAAGTTATGATCATTAGAAAAGGTAAAACAAGAACACAAAGATAATCATAAATATCAAGAATTGTATCAGTCTACAGAGATAAGTGTTGTTAAAAGATAATCTCAGGTTGCACAAATAAAATCTAGCCATATCCAGTTTAAAAGAGACACATTTTAAACAAAATGACACATGAAACTTGAAAACAAATTGAGAAAGGCACATGAAGAAAATGCTAACAAAACTCAAGTGGGGGGGGGGGTGCTCCTGAGTGGCTCAGCAGGTTAAAGCCTCTGTCTTTGGCTCAGGTCATGATCCCAGGGTCCTGGGATAGAGCCCCGCGTCTGGCTCTCTGCTCAGCAGGAAACATGCTTCCCCCCCTCTCTCTGCCTGCCTCTCTGCCTACTTGTGATCTCTGTCTGTCAAATAAATAAATAAATCTTAAAAAAAAAAAAAACTCAAGTCAGGTGTAACAGTAGTAATAACAAGCAAAAGAAAACAAAGACAAAGATTAAAAGGGACAAAGGGATATTTCATACTTGTATAAGCCAGGAGAATATACAAATTATTGGACTATTGCACCAATTAGTCAATTAATTATACCAATTATTAAATTAGTCATAAAAACATAACTCTGAAATAAATAAAATAAATATGGATAAGAAAAACAAGAAGAAACTGGAAATCCACAACATTAATGGGAAACTTTGACACAGCTCTCACTCAGAAACCTAACGATAGATCAGGTAGAAACATGAATACAAAAGAAGAGAATTGGTAGAACCCATGAGTCTGATACAACAAACATGTACAAGCATGTATCCAACAAGCATAAAATTGGCATTCCTTAAGCATATATGGGCCATGCATAAAATTTGACTGTGTAAGATTACAAAAATCTCAACAAATTAGGAAAAGCAAAGACTATTAAGTCTGTATACTCTGAACATATCAATACAATTGGAAATTAGTAATACTGTTGAATGAAAAGAAGTTTTGATAATTTCTCCATAAAATCCTTTAACATTTCTTCTCAATGACTCAAATGATCACCAATTTTCTCAATAAAATTGCAATCTATTTAGAAATAAACACGAATAAAAGTACTATGCTGAGTGAAATAAGTCAAGCAGAGAGAGTCAATTATCATATGGTTTCACTTATTTGTGGAGCATAACAAATATCATGGAGGACAAGGGGAGTTAGAGAGGAGAAGGGAGTTGGGGGAAATTGGAAGGGGAGGTGAATCATGAGAGACTATGGACTCTGAAAAACAATCTGAGGGTTTTGAAGGGGTGGGGGGTGGGAGGTTGAGGTACCGGGTGGTGGGTATTATAGAGGGCATGGATTGCATGGAGCACTGGGTGTGGTGAAAAAATAATGAAATACTGTTTTTCTGAAAATAAATAAATTGAAAAAAATAGAAAAGCAAAAAATAAAAAAAAAATTTTTAAAAAGTACTATTGAGTGGGGTGGCTGCCTGGCTCAGTAGGAAGAGCATGTGACTCGATCTCGAGTTTATAAATTTGAGCCCCACATTGGGTGTAGAGATTACTAAAAAAATAATAATAAAATTTTTTAAAGTACCGTATAACAAACCTGTGGAACATGGCCAAAATGGCTCTAAAAGGAAATACCATAGACCAAATAAGTGTGTTAGAAAACTCAAGATGTTAGGGAAAGAAAAAAGTTAACTCAGGGAAAATAAAAGTGAATATAAATGTAAAAGCATAGTTTAAAGAAATTTTGATAAGAACAAAAACAACCAAAGAGAAAGGTAATGTGGATTCATAAAACCTAACACAATTTATTCCAAAAAGGTAGTAAAATAGATAAAACTTTGGGGTAGTCTGAGCACGAAAAACAGATGGGAGGCACAAACAATGAAACAATAGCTAGAATAAATACATATACGGGGATATTTAATGTTGTACTAAACGTAGTTATACATAATTTTCTGACAGTAAAATTTTGAAAATCAATACTTAATGAACTGTTTTCTAGGGAAATACTTATTGCTAAAATTGACAGAAGGAAATGTAGAAAATCTGGAAAATAATCATAGATCTACCTTGTAAAAAAGGAACAGTCCCCAAAAGTTAAATAGACAAGTTCTATTAAACTCTTACTAAACAAGTCACTCTCATGCACTATAAAATATTCTGGAACATAGCAAAAAAAGAAATATTCTCCATTCATTCTGCCCATATAGCATAACTTTGATGTCAAAAATTGGGCAAAGATTCCAGAAAACAGAAAACTATGGAGCCAAGCATTCTTCTGAGCTTAGATGCAGAATACTAAACAGAACATGAGCACTCCAAGTCCAGAAATGTGTTCAAAGAAAAGTACAACATGAGCTAATACCAATAAGACTTTTCCCATGAAATGAATATGGCTTCATATTAGGTAGTTCATCAATGTAACTCATTACATTAACAGACTGTGATATAAAAATTGTATGATCACCAAGAATTTGATGCCCCAAATTACTTCATGAAATGAGTTATTCCCAACATGAAACACACCATTGTAGCAGATCATATTTTAGTACCCATAAAACATTACTGCTTTTATCCAGTTCACCGAGCTTCTAGTTGTAACCCATACTTCCAAGTTCTCCTCTTCCATGTTGATTACACCTCATTTTTTAATTATGTTAGGTTAGTCACCATACAGTACATACAGTACGTCATTATTTTTTGATGTAGTGTGTTCCATAATTCATTGTTTGCATATAACACCCAGTGATCCATGCAATCCATGCTTTCCTTAATACCCATAACCAGGTTCACACATCCCCCCACTCCCTTCCCTTCTAAAACCTTTAGTTTGTTTCCCGGGGTCCATAGTCTCTCATGGTTCAACTCCCACTCCAATTTCCCCTGCTTCATTTTCCCCTCCCTTCTCCCAATGTTCCCATTGAGTATTTGAATGTGGTCCTTTGGGTTAATTTGTCTTAAAACTTCACTCTTTTCTTTTCCCTTTCTCCAAGGTTTTATTTTTGTTTATTTGGAGTTTAGTTTCTATCTTATCATTTATTTGATCTCTCCAATAAAGTTGTATTGGCTTATCTTCCAAGGTTCCTCAGATTTCTTATATAATTCAACCATGTTCACACTCTAATTTTTTTAAGTTTTGATTAACACCTAAATGCATAAAATAATGAACAACTAGATTTATGCTTTAAAAAGTACTTACCTATGTCAATAGAATCACTGAGTGATTGAAATAAATGAAATGAAAAATTTTTTATAAAGTTGCAATGAAACTTCTATCATATGTACAAATTGGTTTCAAGAGCAATTTGACAATGTTTAATAAAACTGAAATATTCAGACCCAGCAATTCCACATCAGAGAAATATACACTAGGGAAATACTTGCACATGTGTACAAAGAAATGTCTAAGGTTTTTCATCACAGAATCATTAACTACAATCATTTATCAGTGGGAAAAATAGCTAAGCCAATAGCATATGCATCCTATGGAGAAGTTATTAAAAATGAGACAGTTTTATATGTACTGACACGAAATTACCTCCAAGACATGCTGTTGAATGAAAAAATCAATTTGTAGAACAATAAGTATGGTTTCATACCGTTTATTTTTAAATTAACCCCCACAAAACAATATATATATATATATATATATATATATATATATATATATATATATATGTCTATAGACATATAACAGTTATTTGGAATATTGCACTACAAATATAATTTCTATCTTGGAAGAGTTATGAAATAGAGAGCTGAAGGGGAACTTTGGTATTGTTTAATATTTTTGCAATGAGAAAAGACCCACATATTACTTATGAAATTTAATGAATACATTAAAAAAATAGACACACAAAAAGGGGGCAAGGGTGGCAGTCAGGGGCTTTCCTGCAACTCCCACATTTTATAAGTGAAAAAACCAACCTCAAAATAAACTGAGTTACAGCCTCAAAGTCATACAGTTCATTAGTGGCAGAACTTGAATTAGAATCCAGACCCCTAGTCTCCCAGGCCAGGGAACATAGGTAGTCATTCCCTTCATTACCTAGAATCCCTCTTGTTCCACTAAGAGGGATAGATGATAGATAGATAGATAGATAGATAGATAGATAGATAGATAGATAGACAGAAGTCATTTTGTGATGTTACCAGGATTGTCATTTAGGGATTTTTAAACCAGAACCTTCTTTGTAAATGCTATATAAGCCAAACAGAAAGAACCTTTTTGGTCCCTGTAGAATGGAACACAACAAAACATCATTTTCTCCTACCACCTATTAACCCTAAGACAAATTACCTTGGTAATCACAATACTGGATGCTTTTTTTTCTGTGATGAGCCAAAGGAAAATAATGCACAATAAACCTCATCTAATGCCTCATGGTGCTGAATGATTACTTTTATTAAATATGTATCTGTTTAGTCTTTAGTGTTTGATCTATCTGCAAAGTCCTCTGTACAATTCTGAAAAATATTTTCTGAAAATTTCTTTAGCTCCTGAAACTGGATCTTTAATAACTGAAGTAAAAAGGGTATATTCTTTGGATAAATATTTTGGACCCTTCACAACATGGCTCCAGACAACCATTATAGGAATTCTTCCCTCTACTACCTTACAAGAACTCTTGCCTCTAGTCACACTGGACTAGGATACTGGGTGTCTGTGGGGCACCTCTTGGCCATCCTTATCCCTAGAACGTTGTTCAGAGTTGTATCTCCCCCCAGTTTAAAATAGTCAACCTCATCCATCTACCCATTGCCACAGAAAGGCAGTACAGTGTAGTGGCCAAAAGTATACGCTCTGGGGAATGCCTAGGTGGCTAAGTCAGTTAAGTGGCTGCCTTCGCAGTTCAGGTCATGATCCCAGGGTCCTGGGGTAGATTCCCCTGTCAGACTCCTTGCTCAGCGGGAAACCTGCTTCTCCCTCTGCCTGCTCTGAATGCTCCCCCTGCTTGGGCTCGCTCTCTCTCTCTCTCTCTGATAAATAAATAAATAAATAAATAAATAAATAATCTTAAAAAAAAAAGTATATGCTCTGGATCGAGACTTTTACACTTACTATGTGATCTTAAGAAATTTAATGTATCTGGTTTTCAGTCTCTTCATTTTTAAAATGGCAATAACACAGGCACCTGGCTATCTCAGTCCATAGAGTGTATGACTCTTGATGTCAGGATCATGAGATCAAGCCTCACATTGGGCAGAGAGGTTACTTAATAAATAGTAATAATCATCCTACCTCATGTGGATGTTCTGAGGATATATAACTCCCTTAGCACAGGGTCTACAGCATAGTAAACCATTATCATTACCCATCTTTCAGCAATACCCCCAAACCCTTTTATCTTCCAATACATACAAAAGCACATGTGGTCACATACATATATAAACTGACATATGAGCGTATCTGCACAGAGCTTATGCACAGGAAGAAGCTAATTCTCATCCTACCAGTCAGAATCAGGTTGATTATTCAACAGCATTATAATATCTTCCCTATCATCATGCCCCCCAAAAAAAAGAGGCACCACTCCACTCTGCATGGACTAGAAGTATTCAATGGCTGACTATGAAGGTATAAGAGATCCACCAAGCCAAAAGTACTTCCAGGAAGGGAGAGAAATTGTAGCTATCACTCAAGCAACTCTGCCAGAGTTGGGATTTTATAGGGAAGAGAAAGAGCTACCTCTACTCCGAAATATGTTCCCATAAATCAAATTTACAGTTGCTTGAAATTTTCCCATTAGAATTTTAAGTCTGAAAGACCTGTAATTTGGAGACTTCTGCATGAGTTCCTAAAAAATAAACTGATTGTAGACATGAAAACTTTAAAAGAAAGACTTTTTGTCTCCAAATTGACTAGTCTTTATTAAAATGCAAATATAAAAGGTACAGAGCTAAGTTGTTTTCATTTATTCACACCACAGTGTAAATTTCTATATCAGGTCTGTTCCAGAAAAATACCCAGAGTAAACAAGCTTTCAAAGAAGGAGATTAGATGGGAGAAAAGGTCACTGCTGTGTACATGGGCACCTACCCCTAGGGAGAAAGACAGGAAAATGGTTGAATAGAGGACAGCACTTAAAGACCATGTTCTAATGCAGGTACATTTATTTACAAAGCAGGTAAATAAAAAAAAAAATACATTCCTTTTACTTCTTTACGAACCTAGGCAATCCACATTCTCTAGACTGATTGGATATGTTTGTACAGGACAATTTCTCTTAGAGGGGATTGCATTAGTCAGTTGTGGGCTAATTTCCTGGCATACTTCCCAGAATTTCAATGGGAAAGAGCATTTGGGCATTACATTTTTCTGTTTTCTTTGAAGACACTGATTGATGATTCATATGACGAACAGACCCTCCCCATCCTACAAAAAAATAAACCTTATTTTAAAAATAAAGTATTGACTTTGAGCATTTGCTACTCATAAGAACCTGGGGAAGAGGAGAAGATGGGGGTAGCTGGGAGCCAGGTTGTTTCCTATGAAGATAAACCTTCACAACTGGCCTCTCTCCCCACTCTGGTCAAAGTTTCCATTCTACAACAAATCAGTCCATAGTTGTATCACTGTTCTTACCATATCACATTGCCCTTATCTACCAAAGTCTCTAATCTTCAGAAATCCATAAACTACAGAAAAGCAGAAACTATGGATTTATCATCAATGGACCCCCAACTCTATGCATAGTATCTGGCACCCAAAAGATACCCAATGAAGTTGAATGAATGAATGTGCAAATGAAGGAAAAAATGACTAAATGGAAATCAATAAGCCAGAGTAGTGAGAACTCCTGACTCAGGTCATCTAAGGCTTATGGTGGGAATACGATATTCTCCTGTGGGAGAATGAGAATGAATTACTTGCTGTAACCCTGAGTGAAAATAGAGGCCTCAAGTTCAGGCACAATGACAAGGCTCCTGGAGCTGTAACAGTCAATCAGAATGAGTCTTTGAAGGTTCCTCTCCCATGCTCCTGTGGCCTTCAGGAATTGACAGCAACATCTCCTGGGAACAAGTTGCCCTCAAAGCTCCACACTCTCCTAAGGGAGTGGGAGAAGAACCAAATTTGGAGCTAGAAGACTGGGATACAAATCCTGATTCTATACTCACAAATTCTAATCCCTTGAGGAAGTCACTTGCATTTTGAGCGTCTCAGTTTCATCATCTTCAGAATGGTAGTGACTAATAAAGTCTACTCTACTGGGTTGTTCTGTAGATGAAGTGAGTCAGCATATGTGAAGGCACATAGCAGGACTTTAGAAAATATTACACCCTATCCCATATCCTTGTTTTTCAGTGATACTGTTGGCCTAGATCAGGAACCCCTTAAAGCTCCAGAGATTCCTGGGGGGCAGACACACAGACATTTTTATCAAATCTGACATCTCAGATGTCAGCAAAGTCCTTGGGAGTATGTGCGGGAGGAAGAGAACAGGTAAGAGTGACAGGTGGAACCACAGAGAAGTGAAAGTAGCTAGGGAAAGAAAAGAACAGAAGTCCATGTGATACTTTTACGAAAGGAGGGAGGAGAAAGGCAGGACAGAGAGTTTGACAGGGCAGAAGTTGTAGTTTAGGAGTGATTAAGGGAAACTAGAGGAGTCTCCAAAATAAGAAAAGCAGTGCCCCTTGGGTGTGTACTCCCCCACCCCTGGTGGCTACCATGAAATAGGACCTTAACTGACTAAAAGGACATCAGTAGGGAGCTCCCAGTCACACATCTTCACAAAAAGAAATGTCATATATCCTGCGTCACCTCCCTCAGCACAAGCACTGCCACCCCAAAGATTCTCCTAATTCCATTCTGGGCTAGAATGGCTGGTTATGAGTTCAAGAAGAAGGCAGATCTGTGGGGAAAATTGAGGGGTCTGAGCATAATGAATTCATCTGACAACCACAACCACCATGGCCCTGAGCAGGCTTACAGTACTGTCCAGAGACATTGGCTCCCCTCAAAGGAGGTTCAAGTGAGAGGAATAACTGTAAGAAGGAGTGATTCTCAGGCATCAAGAGACTGGAACAGTAAAATCTTTCCCTGGCACTCAAAGAACTACTCTAGAGGTACTTCCACATTGCCTTAATTCCCTAACCATTTGCCTAAAAGACTCTTCCCTTTGAAAATCCATATTCCTTCTCAAAGCTTCCTCTTCAGAGACCTCCTTTAGGTCTGAGATAGCCAAATGGTTTCCATGGGAACCTGCCCTTCATTTGCCTCTAATCACCTGTTCTGGATGGATAAAGCTTCAACTCCCATTTATATTAGATTAGATCACATCAATCAGTTATACTAATTTCCTATAGTGTTTCTGAGAATTTCGGCTGAAAATAATTTTTATGTTTTTTTCACCTATGTATTGCATACTGCCGTTGCCCCTGCCTGTTTGCTGTGAAACCTCTGTTTTTAATACACTTGAGTCCAATCAGATAGTGATTATAAAATTTTAGCCCTCTAGAGTAGGTTTAATCTATCAGAAGTCAAAGTAGAAACTTGATATTGTCAAACTTCTAGTGGCTTTTTAAAATAGAAACTAGAGAAATAAACGTCTAGAATTAATATTACAGGTAGACTATTAGCACAAAAAGTTGTCAGAGTCCCACTCATGTGGAGTTGGCCTTAGGTCCCTCTATGTAACATAACACAGAACTGTATCTGAGGAAAAGTACATTCTCCAGATTCTTGGATTTGGTCTGGAAAAAAAGATGGGAAACCCACAACCTTTCTCCTTTTCTCCTCTTCTGTGATTTTCTCTCATTACTGGGAGCTGAAGTTCTTATGACAGTAGAATTGTGAATAGTTTGTGCCTAGAGATGGAGTAAGATGGAAATTCCAGCTTCATCTCCCTGAGATGGTTTTCAAATTTCCAGTTCAACTCCCTCTGATTTCCTGATGGAGCCCACAGTAACTCTCCCTGCTTCTGTGCCCATCCACCCTCTCTGCTCTTCTCACCCCAATCAATGCCTAAACAGTGCAAAGCACTCCAGCTGCTGACCCACAGCAGTTCAGAGGCCACTCTGCTCACTCCACCCCCACTTTCCTGTACTGCCCCATACAGAGCATTGTGCCTAGTACAAAGCCTTTTGTAGAAGCTTAATACATACAGACAATAAAGCAGGCACATTTGCATTTTCAATTCGGGGAGAAATTGGGTTAAGGCGAACTTCAATGCCTGAATCTTGGATAGGGAGCAGGAATAAAGGATAGGATCTTCAGGAAGGTGCCAGAATCAGAGGCCCAAGCAAGCTAGACTTGGGAGACTGGGAGAAGCAAAGAGGAACACCAGGGACAAGAAAGGGGAACTGTAAGGAGGTGGAGCAGTTCGCATTAAGCTGGCTTTTACGTGTGACTTACTTGTGATTCAGATGAAGTCCAATTCCCCAGCACCTAAGAAGCTTTGCCCCCTCCCCATCTTCTTAGGACATGAGAAAGATGAATACAGGAAGCAGACCCACAGGAAGTATGGAACACTTTGTAGGGAAGAAACTTAGAGCTACCGGCAGTGTGGTGAATTTTATTAGTGAGCATTATCTCTCTTGCTTTTCAGAAAATAACAAATGGCCTTAATAGCTTAAGACATTGTTACCAACAAAATATATACTGCGACTTCCTTTTAACATTTTTCACTATAGAACAAAACAAGGCAAGTCCATCATGGACCCCATTAAAGGAGCTTTAGTTACTGAAGTACCAAAAACATCTTGCCATTAGGTGTTCCCAAGGCAAGAAGCCTGAGGAAAGTGTTATTGTAATGTCATGGGTAAAAAAAAAAAAAAAAAAAAAAAAAAAAAAAATCTAACAAAATGAGGTATTTTTTTTCTTTTGCAGCAATGGCTGTTCCCATTGCTAACAAACCACACACTGGCCCAGACCCCTTCATTGCCAATAGCAACAAATCTTCAGAACAAAGGTGAGCATAGACTGAGTCAAAGTCAGTATCCCTAACACATTAAATCCAAGTAAGGGCATATGAGGAATTTATTGAGCCCACAAAGAAAATATCATATATCTATATGCTTATTTATTCTTTATCTACCTTAAAAAAGAAACTTAAAAAAATGATAAATTCTGAGTACGATTTGATGGAAATCTGTTAACAAAGAATAAAAGCAGTGCAAAGGGAAGAAGATGAAGAAAAAGTACACTAACCCCCTTCCTATTTCTGGAATGCTAAAACAATTGAGCATACAATCTAGAACTGAGTTTCCTGGTAACAAGGTGAAAATCAAAATACTATGTTAACACTTGGATTATGATAGTGTCATTCATGCTAGTCTCCACATGGATTTTTGCAATATGTGACCCATTTGTCTCATGATCAATTAACAAGGGTAGTAAGAAAGTATAATTGAATTGGGAGGTAGTAGGGTTTAGAAAATCAAATATTTCTTATACCCCATCATGGCCAGCTCAGTATACTTCTATAAAGCTATCAGATCAACAGATCTTCCTATACTTCATGTGGACAATTAGGCCTTTTCCTCTGTTTGCCTGAGCACTACCAGTTTCCAGAGTTTCTTGGTCCTTCAAATCAGTGATACTCAAAGGGAAGACCCACCTGAGATTTGTTTCCTACATATTCCTGCTTCTTCTTAACTCTGGAGGCCAGGCCCAGCTTCTAATTTTCTGGTAGAGAATTCCCAGCATGATTCAGCTTAGAATTTGATGATACCATCATTGTTACCAGGGGAATTCTCTGGACTCCCTATTAGGTTGGTTTGTTTGTTTGTTTTTCTTCCAATTGTTAATTTAAATTCTAGTTAGTTAACATATAGTGTAATATTAATTTCCGGAGTAGAATTTAGTGATTCATCACTTGCATTTAATACCTAGTGCTCATCATAACAATCTGTTAGGTTTTTTGATATGGCTGGTCAGTCTTCTTCAGAAGTTGTGGCTTACCCTGTTTCCCCAATTTTGAGGGAGCTCTACGAGCTGTCCTTGGCTTCTTCCTCACCTCTGACACTCCTCCTCCCAGCAGACCCCACATTTTTCACACAGCTGGAAAGTTTTTGTCAGACCGCTGGCTAGGGTGTGAAGGAGGGGTACTTCCATATGAGGGGTTTCATTGTTTTCATTGTTTGGCAGAGGAAACCAGACACATTCACTAAGAAAAACAAACATTTTTCCTGGCGCTGATTTTGGATAAGAATTTTTCATGAGGTTTTATATAAGGAGGAGCACTGAGCAATATAATATGTGATATCCTGGAACAAGAACGAAATATGGGAAGCCAGCTGTAAACTATAAAAAAAAAAAAAAAAAAAAAAAAAAAAAAAAAAACTTCAGTTCACAACTCTGCATCTGGTGCTCATAAATCAAAAACTCACTGAGCTTGTGATGTTGTTGCTGACACTCCAAGACCATGAAAATTTAGTCTGGGGCCAGGCAAACTCCCATCCCAACCAGTCTTTTCATGGTTTTCAGAATCTGAGTACCCCAAAATCCTGTCAGATGTGATTGAAGCTCTTCCTTGTGATAAGCATCAGGCAGAGAACTTTGTGGAAAGGGGCTTTTGAAGGTCTTCATATCCTAGATAACAATATTCAGTGCTAAGGAAATAATTTAATTGTTATTAAGGAATGACCCTGTAACTCCTGGTTACCCTCCTTGGCAGACATCCCCAACTCCTCTCCTCCCTCAGACTGCTTGATGGAAGAGGATTCTCTGCCCTGAGATGAGCTAACATGAAGGCTTTTCCTACAGAATCCTCCTTTTCTCCGTTATCACCCTTGACTTCACTTTGTTTTAGCCTCACTTACCAACAAACAGGAGGGGCCTCTTTGGCCACAAGGATAGGGAAGAGAATACTGAAGAGGGAGAGGGAGAATAAAGCTCAACTAGAAAGGGGTCCTAGCTGTCCCCCTTTGTCCCTGGAGCCAGAGCCTCACCCTTTCCTCCAACTTCCTCTGCCAGGAAAGTACCCAGGCAGACAGAAGAGGGCAACCATTTTTTTAAATTAATATAACAATACTTTATTTTTTATTATGTTATGTTAGTCACCACACAGTATATCATTAGTTTTTGATGTAGTGTTCCATAATTCACTGTTTGTGTATAACACCCAGTGCTCCATGCAATATGTGCCCTCCTCAGTACCCATCACCAGGTTCACACATTCCCCCACCCCCTCCCTTCTAAAACACTCAGTTTGTTTCCTGGAGTCCACAGTCTCTCATGGTTCAACTCCCACTCTGATATCCCCCCCTTCATTTTCTCCTTCCTTCTCCTAATGTCCTCCATGTTATTCCTCACGTTCCACAAATAAGTAAAACCATATGATAATTGACTTTCTCTGCTTGACTTATTTCACTCAGCATAATCTCCTCCAGTCCTGTCCATGTTGATGCAAAAGTTGGGTATTCATCCTTTCTGATGGAGGCATAATACTCCATTGTGTATATGGACCATATCTTCCTTATCCATTCATCAGTTGAAGGGCATCTTGTTTCCTTCCACAGTTTGGCAACTGTGGCCATTGCTGCTATGAACACTGGGGTACAGGTGACTCTTCGCTACATCTGTATCTTTGGGTTAAATACCTAGTAGGGCAATTGCTGGGTCATAAGGTAGCTTCTATTTTCAATTTTTTGAACAGCCTCCACACTGTTTCCCAAAGTGGTTGTACCAACTTGCATTCCCACCAACAGTGTAAAAGAATCCCCCTTTCTCCACAAGTAAAGCTTCTGTACTGCAAAAGAAACAGTCAACAAAACAAAGAGACAACCCACAGAATGGGAGACATTCTGCAAATGACATTTCAGATCAAGAGCTTGTATCCAAGATCTATAAAGAACCTCTCAAAGTCAACATCCAAAAAAACCAAATAAGTTAAAAAATGAGCAGAAGACCTGAACAGACACTTCTCCAAAGAAGACACACAAATGGTTAACAGACACATGAAAAAAGGTTCATCATCATTAGCCATCAGGGAAATTCAAATCAAAACAACATTGAAGGGAGAAGGGGGTGGAAACCTGGTGATTCACAGACCTGTACCCCTGGGGATAAAAATATATGTTTATAAAAAATAAAAAATTATATATAAAAAAAATAAATAAAAAGCAAAAACAACAACAACAACAACAACAAAAAACATTGAAGTACCACCTTAAGTCAGTTAGAGTAGCAAAAATTGACAAGAAGGCAACCATTTTGGAAAAGAGAATGGGAGAAGCCTTCACCTCTAAGTCCTACCTTCCTTTATATCTCTCTGCAGGGGTAATATACAAATAAAGAGACCTATCCTCAGAGAGCAGGGGTCACTTGCTCCATCCTTCACTTCAATTGAAAATAATTCAAGTTTATCTACTCTCCTAACTTCATACATTCTTGTGCCTCCTACTCTGTCTTTAATTCCTGAGGTCCCAGTTCATCTGGGACCCTTCATTTGAGATGAAGGGTAGTCAGTTCCTACTATAAGGATATAATTGTTTGTCATGGAGGCTGTGGTCAGTTGATTAATGACCACCAAAGATATTTAGCTCCTAATTCCTGTAAAGTCTGAATGTTACCTTATATATAATAAGGGAGATTTTGCAGGTGTGATTAGATTAACAACCTGGAGATGGGGAGATTACCTTGGGTTATTCAGGTAGGTCTGCTATTTTCTTTTCTCAGCCAGTTTTAGGCCCTAGACATCTCTCACAGAGAGATTTAAAGATGATAGGCTACTGGCTTTGAAGAAGGAAGAAGTGGGCATGAGCCAAGGAATACAAAGAATGCATCTCTTGAACTTATAAAACATATGGAAACAGATTCTCCTCTGGAGTCTCTAGGAGGAATGCAGCCCTACCAACACCTTGATTTTAGCCCAGTGAATAAATTTGTATTGCTTTAAGCCACTAAATTTTGTGGTAATTTGTTATAACAATAGGAAACTAATGAAAGTGTCCTCTGCTCTGCTTGTATCAAGAAAATCAGCCCATCCCATTCTCCTTCCCATGCCATGGAAGAAGCCCCATGTCAGGGATCTTCCTGAGAATGTGAGAAAAGTGGCCAGAAATTGTGGACAGCCTCAGGAAGGTAGAAAGAAGTTAATGAAGAGAGGAAAAGGAGCTATGAAAGAGACGGTGATGTCTGAAGAAGGGCCACATTTGAAGGAGGGGGCCTATTCCCAGGGAAAGACTATGAGACATTCATAGGCACATGGATTGGGCAAAGACTTCTCTGCAGCTCTTACTTTCCTTCCAAAAAAATGAAGAACAAGTCAGTGTCATCCAATGAGACTGTGTTTTAGAAACTCAGATAAAGACTAAGCTGAAATCACAGCTGTGCAATGTTAAGCGAGTCACTTTGCCTCTCTCTGTTTCCATTTCCCTCATTCCTGCAGTGTATCAAGATAGTGATTCTTATTTCACAAAGTTGTTTGAGGGAATTAAATAAAAGAAGGAGAAGGACATTATCAGGACTGGCGGGTAGTAAGCCCTTAATTAACTTAAATTAGTGGTCCTCGCCTCCTTGTCCCCAGAAAGCAACTTTTAAGTACTCTGCTTCCTCTTTCTTTTTGTCTTACCTTGGATGCAGGTGAGTGTCTCTCCATCACCTACACACAAATACTGTGGAACCTGGGATATGGTACTGGGCTTAGCTTGGGGAATATTTGAAGAAGTGAACTTGAGAACCTATGTCCAGGGCCCAGAACTGGCTGAGAAAATACACTATCAGGCACCACCACAGGTTGCCATGGCAACAAATTCATATATTCCACTCAGGGGAGGGAGGGTGACAGAAGGGACAGAAAGAGTAATAGGGCTTGTTCTGCAAGGTTCTGGTTTAAGAGTAAGGGAAGACCTGGCAGAGATCAGAGCACCTATGCCCAAACCTCAAAATTTGCTTTATCCTTAAAATTTGCTTGACCCTCGGGCTCAATCCACCTTGGGATCTCCCTTCCCAGAATTACTTCTATTAAAGCAATGATTCAAGGTAAAAGAGGGGACTCTTTAGGGAAAAGATATTAGGATGTGGGGAATCAGGGTTTACACTTGGAGTGTACTGGTGCTCTTGACATGGGGAAGAACTACAGTCTGAGATACTTACCATAAAACTCTGAACATCCCCTCTGAGAAGGAGTTCAAACTGGATTATAGGCAAGTAAGAATAGTTCTTGGATGGCTAAAGCCACTAAGTCACTTCAGGCCTTAACATTTCTTTGAGTATTTAACAAATCCTCTGTAGTAAAGTGTTGATTGGTAAGGAGATTGTTTTAGAGGACTGTGCATGAGTGAGTGTGTGTGTGTGTGTGAGAGAGAGAGAGAGAGAGAGAGAGAGAGAGAGATGAGAGGGTTACCTACAGTAAGTGAAAGTATTGAAAAAGGAAGTGAGTGGTTATTGCTAAAACAATTGTTGCCCTCTTGACCAGTATACCTAGAGCCATCATTGGCTCCCAGGTACTTAAAATAAAGTGAGTAGATCACAGAAGGTTGGAGGAGGACATTACTTGACTGTGATGTTGGTCTTTGCCTTTTGGGCAGTAAAGACCAGGCTAGCCAGGATTCTTTCACTGAACCACCCCTATGTTTTCAACTACATCAGTTTACCATACTTCCTTCTTAAAACTTCTCAAAACTTGAGAAAAGCCTTCATCTCTTTATGGAAGAAAAAGATCGTGGATTTTGGAGCTTGGCAAATCTGAGTTCACACTTCAGTTCTTGAGTGGGAAAAATTTACCCACCATTTACTAGCTGTGTGAATTTGTGCAAGCAGATTCTGGTCCTCAGTTTATTAACTTGTAAAATGTAGGTAATGCTATACATATTGTGAGATTGTAAGTATTTGCAACAATACAAGTGAAGTGAAGGGGATAATAAATGGCATCCAGTAGAAATGTGGTGTAGAGGCAAATGCATAGGCTTTATGGGGCAGGGAAAGCCCTGACTTCAAATCCCAGTTCTTCCACTTATGACCTAAGCAACTTCAGGCAGGTCATCTAACTTTTATGGGTATATGAATTTTATATGTCTTGCTATGGGCATTCTTGCTCATGTCTTTTGGTAAACTACTGTGCTTATTTATCCTGGGTATATACCTGGAAGTAGAATTGCTGGATCATGGGACATGCACGTGTTCAGCTTCGGTAGATATCTTTCTCATCTTCTCCATTCCGGTGACTGTTGTTCTGTAATACTTTTATTCACTTACTATGACATCATGACTCGTGTTTCATAGCAATTGCCCTAACTCTTGTCCACTTATTCACTTCTTATTCAAAAACTATTTATTGATCACTTTGTGTGCCAGGCACTGTGCCAGTTGCTGCGGACACACTATGCCCACTCTCCTTCCCTTCTGTAGACAATCTACTGGCAGCACCAATAGCAGTCAGCACATGGTATACAAACTTCCTTGGAAATTCAGAATATTTCCAGTTTAATGTCATCTCTCCATCTCTAAATATTTATGTAACCTCAGTTGATCTCTTTTCTTTTTTTTATTTTCCAAAGAAGGTATCACCCCCATATTTGCCAAAGCAAACATTACACCTAGCTCTTGATCTTACCCTTTCATACATTCATCAAGATCTTGTTCCAACCACTAGTACTCCTAACCTGACCCCAATTCATTAATCTCTACATGTGCACTAGCAAATATTAATTAATTAACATTTTCCTTCAACTAACAAATGCGCTAGGATCATGCTTACCCTAAGGTCTTTCAATAATCCTGAGACCCCTTAAGTATCTATTTTGTTCCTTTAATTTCACCATAAAAATTCTTCGGAGCATTCCTTATAGCCATTGTCTCTGATGTGTGACCCCTACTCTCTCTCTTCATCATCCCACTGAGATCTGACTCTATTATGGAACTGCTTGTTATTTACCACTAAAGACCTTCTAGTCATCCAAATCAATAATATTTTCTCATCCTCCTTTTTCTCTAACCCTTCTACCATATCTATAATGTTGATCACTCCATCTTCTCCAAATCCCTATTCCACTATTTCCCACTTCCTCCCCTTCCCCATAGCATTTCTTGCCAATCTGCTTTATGACTGTACCTCTTTGCCACATCAGCTCAATGGAGGCATCTCCTAAGCTTTACCCTTGGCTCTTGTCTCTCCCCACATTAATCTCAGTCATTTCCATAGCTGCAGGATCAGTTTCTGTTGATTTCTCCGAGCTTCAATATCAAGTCTGAACTAGCAGTCCCACAAATCCGTGATGGCATCACCATTCTAATTAGAAAGTCTCCCCCACACCTCAGGGTCAACTATTCAATTCCCACCTCTCTGTCTCCCTCAACTCCCATATCCAGTTAGTCACGATTTCTTTTTCTTTTCCCCTCGCAATGTCTCTCCTTTGTCCATTCCCCTCTTTGGCTTTCTTAGCTCAAGTGCTTAATACACTACCTTATAACCAGACTATTCTATTGCAATAGCCTCTTAACTGCTTCCAGTCTCCCCTCTCCCATCCATCCTCTGTACTGCTGACAGACTAATCTTCTTAAAGCACCACTTCGACAGTCACTCCACTACTTTAAAACTTACCATGGTTTCCTGTTGTTTACAGGATCCAGCCCCCACTCCTCAGGCTGCCAATAAGATGCTCCACAGTTTGGCAGCAGGTGCCATTCCTCCTTTCCACATGCTCCAGCCACACTATGCTTTTGTTGCTTTCCATACCCTGACTTGCAAATAGTTTATTGTATAGTTGCTGCATCAGCATTGGATTTAGATAAGCCCAAGTTCTACCACTTCATAGTTGTGTGACATTGGACAATTTATATAGCCTCTCTGGTCTCGGTTTTCTAATCCATACAATAGGGACAATAGAGGAATCCTTCCCCCATAGGATTATTATAACGATTAAATGATCCTTTATCATTTATCCAGAATTTATCCAGCATCCAGAATGTTCAGCACAGTGCCTGGTACATTGAAAATAACAGCAAGAGTTTGCTATAATTTTACCACTATACCTGTCTCCTCTCTTTGTTCAGTCCATTTCTTCTTCCCTGAATGTTCTTTCCCAATCTAACCTACCAAAGCCCTTTGTACCCTTCAAGGAACACCTCAAATACTACCCTCTTCAGGTAGTCTTCTCTGCTTCCTCCATCCTGAGCACTTTGCTTGAATCCCTCTCTTGGCATTTTTCATCCCACCTTGGAATAAAGCTATCAGCCTTCTGTGCCCAACAAAGCAGAGCTCTTCCCCCGCGCAAACCATATTCTAATTATGCCTGTATCACTCACAGCACCTACCACAGTAGGTAGTACAGAACAGACACTGAGTAACTATCTTGTTGCCTGACTGTGGCTTGAGAACACAGGCTCACATGGTGAAAAGAGGCAATGGAGAAGGCTCAGAGATTGGTAAACCATGTCTATGGTGTGATTAAAGTTGCTAGTGGTGGCACTAGCACCCTCTCTCCTTTTCTTTCACTCTTCCCCTGTCTCCTACTCCTACTTATTTTCTTTTCCATCCTGTTCTTCTCCAGACTCTGTGGTCCTTACTAGTGCAGTGTGCACCATGGCCATTATTTAATCCTGCTGATGGCCCTTGAGAGCAAAGAGGTTCCTATAACAACCTCATATCTTGTCCCTTTGTCCTTACCACTTAAGATTTGATGGAAACCATCCTTCTACATACTACAAATTCTTACAAGAGGGGTTCATTAAACTTATTATACAATTCTCCATCTGGAACCTCTGATAAAAACACAGAGCAGGAAATTAGATTCTTTTATGTAACAGCACTTACTAGCCTGCCTAGATACCAATCACCACTCTGTATCAATAACATTCTTCATCTCTTGAAGATTACCTAACTCAAACTTTGCTTTTAGTCTACAACTAAACTTTGAAAACTAGTCATCCAATTTCCAGGCTTTCCTTCCTTGCCATCTGCTAAGTAAGTCCTGCTAAGTACAAAGTTGTGACCATGTAGGATCACCTACATGTAAGTTTGATTGGTGTCTTTTGAATTTTCAACCATTCACCAAGCCATGTGATTAGAGAAACAAATTAGATATGATCAGCCTTTTGCCCCTAAAGAATTTAGTATCTTGTAAATTAAGCTTTTATGAACTTTGCATTTTACATGCTGCTTGCCGAGAAACATTGGATCTCTCAGTTCCTGACTCCTAATCACAGCATTATTGTTCTTCCAGCTGCCTTTCTTTCTTTGTTTCTTTCTTTTTTTTTTTTTTTAGATATTTACTTATTTGTTCTAGAGACAGAGAGAGGGAGAGCATGGGCAGCGGGAGGGGGGTGGTGCAGAGGGAGCAGGAGAGAGAATCTCAAGCACACTCCACACTGAGTAGAATCTCAACCAGACTCCACACTGAGCAGAGACCCTGACATGGGGTTCCATCCCAGAACCCTTAGATCATGACCTGAGCCAAAACCAAGAGTCTGATCCTTAATTGGCTGAGCCCCCAGGTACCCCAGAAGATAAATACTTTTTAAAGGAGTACATCCAACAGACAGAGATCACAAGTAGACAGAGAGAGAGGAAGAAGCAGGCCCCCCGTGGAGCAGAGAGCCCGATGTGGAGTTCGATCCCAGGACCCCGAGATCATGACCTGAGCCAAAGGCAGAGAGGCTTAACCTCTGAGCCACCCAGGCGCCCCTAAAGGAGTACATCTATTATAGAATTCAAGATATACCTATAGTGGGACTTTGCATGTGCAGGCATTCGGTAAATATTTTCTGAGCAAAGAATACAATGGAAATCTTAAATGCAGCCATTTCTTCTTGAATATATTCAATAACTTGAGTTAACAGCTTTAAAAGGTTGTCAGAGGTCTGAGGTATCTGCTTTAATGAATAAACATAAATCATTTGTAATCAGCAATATTGATTTATACTAGGTGTGCTCAGTTCTCTTGAGGAGGTTAAGCACGACCCCTGCAACCTTGTTTACAATATTAATTTTCTCAGTAAACTCTTCCTTCATAACTAGTGCAGTAGTGAAGCTCTGTAGCTTGTCATTCATACAACCCAAATATAATGAGTTTAAGAATGGAATCGCAGGTCAGACCCTGACAAGAAGGCCTGTTGTGGTAGAAGGGTCACCTAGCGGTATTGAACCAAGTGTTGTTGGGTGGGACAATTTGAAAATACTTTTGGTTAGCTGTTGATTCCTTACTGAACATACTCAAGAGGAAATAATTGTATTTCCAGATCTTTAGTCTGCAAAATATTAAATGCCTATTGTGTGCAAAGATTTCCACCACAGACCTATATTCAGTTTTATATTAGATGAGCTTCTCATAAATCAATGTGTATTTAACTACAGATTAAAAAGAAAATAATTTGAAAGAAAATTCTAGAAATACTGAACTAAAGGTGAAGAGAGAGGAAAAGGGTCCAGAGACAAGATGAAAGTGGAGTCAACTGAGGTGAATGAATGAGAGAAAGAAAGAGAAAACGTAATAGCTGCAGATCATCGTTTTCCAATATCCTAATGTTGCTGAAGGTTGGTCCTATTCATCACAACAGGAAAATTTGACTTTCAGAGTAGTAACTGGCTCCTCTGAACCCACAAACTTCAGAGTTCAGGTTTTGGTGAGAAATTTGTTAGCACGAGACACTCTGGATGTTCTTCGTACACTCTACCATTTTACCTAACTGTCCCAGCAGAGAGAGAAAAACTTACCCTTGGGAAACAGGCTTATGGGTAATTGATTTTCATGAGAACAACACACTAAACAATCAGGCAGGACCTGACTCCTTAATGGGAAGAAGTTAAGGTAGGATATTAAGCTGGGCAGTTAGAGCAGCACCTCGACTGAGAATGTTCTTGAATGTGGATTCTGATTCTCTGTCAGTATAAACAAAATATCTAGAACCATGGGGTGATGGTGGCTGGTTCCTCTATGGAGGACAGGGACAATGAGAGGTAAGAAAAATCTATTTAGGTTTCTGTCAGCAGTGACTGAAATAAAGCTTGCAGATTTGAGCTGGGATGGGAAAATGTAATACCAATAAATACTAAGATCTTACTGGACATTCACTTCTTGTGCTAGATTTGTGAAAGAAATCAGAGGACAGCAACTGAAAAACTCCAAGCTTGCACCTACTTTTCAGGCACTTATATTTTGTGAGGGAGACGACACAATGAAATTACGTGTGTGTGTGTGTGTGTGTGTGTGTGTGTGTGTGTGCGCGTGTGTGTGTATCCATATATCTATGTATATAATGTAAAATGTGAATGAGATTGACCACTTATAAAGCTGGTTACCTCACCAATACTTCATATGGATTATCTCATTCAACCTTAAAAAAAACACTATGAGGTAGTTTCATAATTATAATTATTGTTTATTTTCCAGCTGAGAAAATTAAAGCACCAAGAGATTAAATTACTTGCCCAGAGTCACACAGAGAATATGCGGTAGAGCCAGAACTCAAACTCAGGTCTGTCAGACACAAAAGATTATGCTCTTCTCTACACAAAACTACTTCCCTGTGACATGATAAATCCTCTAGTATGGACCAAAGATACTATGTGACTGTGACTATTGCAGCTTCCTCACTGCTGTAAATTTATCACGATCCATGAAGAAGAGGAGTCTGGAAGAAGAAAGCTTCACAAAGAAAATGTGAATGGTGAGAGACTATGGACTCTGAAAAAAAATGAGGGTTTTGAAGGGGCGGGGGTGGGAGGTTGGGGTACCAGGTGGTGGGTATTAGAGAGGGCACGGATTGCATGGAGCACTGGGTGTGGTGCAAAAACAATGAATACTGTTACACTGAAAAGAAATTTAAAAAAAAGAAGAAAAGAAAATGTGAGTGGTGACAGATACAGCTTTTGAATGCTACAGGGTGGAGATTAGAGAGCAGCAAGTGGGAGGGGTACTAAGATTTTTCCCATTGTCACAGTCAAACACCAGGATGATGAGTGAAAGATGCAAGAAAATAAATGTCACTGCTATTCAGATGCCTGGCACCGTGAGCATATGAGCAGAGAAGTATTAAAATGATGGATCAGGATATTTCAGTTATCCTGGATATAAAGGAATGGAGCAGGCATAAAAAGTGTGGCAAATTCTCTTTCACGACTCAGAGGACAAGGTAAACATAAGAAACCAATTAGAAAAATATAATTTATTCTAAGGTAAACTCTTCATTCAAACTGGGTATTTAGCATTGTGGAGACCAATTTTTTTTTCTAGGATGGTTTATTGATGAAATATTTCCTGAATTCCATCAATTGTGGATTGTGGCTATACAGTAATAGCCATATTGATATGGTAATTGAGAAATTACATTTAAACAGATTATTAAGACTCCCAAATTTTTATATGAAATATGACAGTTGAGACTTAAAGTATGAGCTCATTATTCTTTGCATAATTTACTAGAGTAATTGTTGCTATACTTCACATTTAGGCTAGGTATGTCACATAACGACACATCACATATCATTTGGCCCAAGATATTTCTTGGCCCATTTCATCATCTGTCTTGTTGACAAATGGAACAGAACAGAAAACAAAAAAAAAAAAAAAAAGAGTATTTGGCACTAAAGAATATAGTTGAATTAAAAATATCTGTCACCAGGTCTCAATAATGTCTACTTCCAGTCTATTTCTGGGTCCCAGCAACGTTTGTTTCAGGCATTTCAGAAATGCCTGCTTCTAAGTCTCAAAGTGCTAACCTCCCTGGTGGTCTAGTGGTTAGGATTCGGCGCTCTCTCTCTAAGTCTCAAAGTGCATAAACACAAATAACAAAATTATTTCTCACATTAATGTGTCATTGAATTTAAATAAAAAATTTAAAGTAAAAAGTGAGCTGTCTATAATGTTCCACAAGTTGTATTCAAAGGAAAAAGAAACTTTTAATAAAAATTTCCTGCTGCATGACACAAACAGGAATTATTCAAGAAAGACACTACTTAATATGAGTTGACCCAAAAAATCAACTTCCTCTACTGGTAGTTTTTCCGCTCACCAGCATTTTCTTTCTCAGATCTTGCTTTCCGGAACAGGTTTATATGTATTTGGACTAAGGGATGACTTCAAAAGTGAGGCTTAGGTTAATCCAGATCATCTTCTGCACTACCGATTAACCCTGACATGTATCATTAAATAATTATCCCAGATATCAGCCTGGAATAACTTTGGGGAGAATAAATATCTAAGAGAACATTTGAATAATTTGTGTTTGTTGTTTAGCATTTCGTTTTATGGATAGAGTTAAGAGTTTGGAGGGAGGGAGAGCAATGGATATCTGATGTTTTTAGGATGTATAACATGATTTAATATACATGTATTATGAAGTGATTACTGCTATCAAGTTAATAAACATATTCTTCACTCACACAGTAACTTATTTTCGAGGTGAGAACACTTAAAATCTACTCTCTTAGCAAATTTCAAGTATACAATACAGTATTAGTAACTAAAGTCAACATGCTGGGCATTAGATCACAGGATTTATTCATCTTATTACTGGAAGTTTGTATCCTTTGACCAAAATCTCCCCATTTCTCCCACCCCCACTCCCTGGTAACCATGGTTCCACTCTGGTCCTATGAGTTCATCTTTTTTAGATTCCACATACAAGTGAAATCATACAGCATTTGTTTTTCAGTGTTTAACTTATTACACTTAGTGCAATGCCCTCTAGGTTCATCCATGTTGTTGAAAATGGCAGGATTTCCTTCTTTTTAAAGACTGGATAATATTCTGCTGCATATATACACCACATTGTCTTTATCCATTCATCTATCAGTGGACATTTATGTTGTTTGTATATCTTGACTATTTTGAATAATGCTGCAATGAACATAGGGAGAGAAGATCTCTCTGAGATAGTGATTTCCTTTCCTTTGGATATATACCCAGAAGTGGGATTGCTGGATCATATGGTATCTGATTGGTATAACCACATCTTTGCTCTCCTTATCAAGCTATATACTTCTCCCCTCCAGAAATTGTAATTGTCACATGTTTTTTGGCTTCCTCCTCATCACCCTCTATTCTAAGAGGTTTCCCTGGATTGACTTTAGAGGAGGTAATGAATTTGGGCTTCCATAGTTAGTCTCTTACTTCCTAGCTATACTGCTACACTTGCAATTTCATGACCGTACTTTTGCAGCTATTAACACCTCAGAGGTGTTGGGAGGAGGTAAATTTGGAATTTTTATTTTATATTGGGCACCAAACAATTTTTCATGTTAATGAATACCTTTTGGTGATTTTAAGGACACAGGAGAATTAATACCAAGGCAAAATCTGATTAAGGATATACCAGGAGAAAGGGTATATGTTTAATTAGATTTTCTGGGTAAAGGAAAGTTAAGAACAAGCTGTTTTCCACCATGTTTGAAAAAACAAACAAAAAAAAAAAAAAAAAAAAACAAAAAAAACTAAGATATTTGAGTACACTGTCCCAGACTAGAAATCAAGTATAATGATATACTTGAATCATTCCTTACTGATTGAGGATCTTTCAGAGCTTCCTACCATTATTTTGAGCATTAATTCTCACTAGACAGAACTACAAAAGGAGATGGAGAAGAAAGAAAGAGTAGAACTGAATGTATTCTGACCGTCGGACATCTCCTGGAATTTTTTTTTTCTAAGCTCATTTCATTATCTGTCTCTTTCTCATGTAAAAGCAAAATGAGATAAAACAGAATTTTTTTTTTTTTAAATCTCAGATAATTGAATGCTCTGGGTAGCTGGATTGCCATTAATAAAGGTTTCTTGGAGACTCATGATGAAGGGAGTCTAACTGTACCCATGGAATTATGCTTCATTTGCAGAGGATGTTCCTGATATGCTGTCGCTAATCCTGAGCTTTGAGCAATTTCTACAGAGTAAAGAGTTACACTGACCCATTCACTGTCTTCCCTGGCCTCTTTTTAAAACCAAGGGCAGGAATTTGTCAGGCATTAGCTTAAGAACTTGGCTGTGTGACCACTGTGAGAGTTCTGTCTCTTGGGGCTGAGACTCTGTTACCAGATTGTTGACCCATATGAGGATTGAGCCCAGTGGTGGGTATTAAGAAGGGCACATATTGCAGGGAGCACTGGGTGTGGTACATAAACAATGTAATTTGGAACACGCACCAAAAAATTAAATTAAAAAAATAAATAAAAATTAAAAAAATAAAATTTTTTTTTCAAAATACTGAAAATAATTTTTTAAATAAATTTTTTAAAAAATTAAATTTAATTTTAAAAAAAGAAACTGTCATCCTAGCCATGAATGATACCCCACTAGATTTTTTGAAAAGGCAGGAAGGAAGAAAGTTAGAAATGAAGCATGAAAGACAAAAGAAAATACCCCCCAAACTAAATTACCTACTTGGTCTTCCCATCTCAGGAAAAGACATGATCATTCATGTACTTGCTTAATCCATGTCATTTTGGTAGAGTAAACTTTTTATTAAAATATAATATGTACACATAAAAGTATAAAAATGTATCGGTTCTCCTATGTAAAAAACCCTAAATTTTTTTAAAAATAATGTATTACTGAAGTATAGTTGACATACAATGTAATATTAGTTTCAGGTGTACAACACGGTAATTTGACATTCAATTTTATACAATTACGCTGTGCTCGCCACAGTGAATGTAGTCACCATCTGTCACCATAGAGTGTTATGGCTATTTTTATTGACTATGTTCCCTATGATGTGCTTTTCAAAACTCCATGACTTATTTCTTTTACAACTGGGAGTTTGCACTTCTTAATCCCCTTCGCCTATTTCCCCTTCACCCACCTCCCACCAGTCTGTCTTCTGTGTCTGAGTCTGTTTGGGTTTTTTGGTTGTTATGTTCTTTAGATTCAACATAGCAGTGGAATCATATGGTATCTTTCTTTGTCCGTCTGACTGATTTCATTTAGCATATCCTCTGGATCCATCCATGTTGTCACAAATGACGAACATTTATTTATTATTAAAAAGCCCCCTAATTAATCCACCTTGCTCCATCCCAGCCTGGTCCTAGCCACCATCTCTCACCTAGATTACTGTGTTAGCTTCCTCACCAGTTTTCCCACTCTCCTTGTTGGCTCCGTATAGTCTATTTTTCACAATGAAGCATAAGGGATCTTTTCAAACTGTAAATCAGACCACACCTTCTGCAAACTTATCTCCTATCACTCTTCTCTCAGTGCCTGCCTCAACTGTTGCTCTCCAGCCACAGTGGTTGATTTTGTTATTTGCTTGGTTCTTTCGCTTCTTCCAGCATTCAGGTGCTCACCTCACTCAGGGCCTTTGCACATGCCACCTTTCTACCTGCAATGCCTCCCCTCTGATTGTTCTCATAGTTGGCTATACATATCCATCATACTGAAATACAACTTTCTCTTCACAGTCATCTTCCCTGAACATCTCATTTCCAGGCATATTATTCTTTGTATTAGGACCCCATATTTCTCCCTATAGCATTTTTCACAGTAGTAATTTTACAGTTACTTTTAAGATCACCTCCACTACTGGCATGCAAGCTCTGGGAACATTAAGACCATGACTTTCTTGCTCCTGATTTTATCCTCAATGCCTACCTCATCCAATATATGGCACACAGCAGCTGTCCAAAAATATCTGATAAGTGAAGAAAAGACTGAACGAAAGAATGAATAGAATTCTCAGACGAAGCCTCTCTTTCCATCAGCATGAATCTGTCTCCACTGCAAGAAAAGAGAGGTTGCGAGAAGATTTAGGGAGGCTGGTGTGCCTCTGAATTCAGAGGCACTAAGGAGTACGCCTCTAAGTTAAAAGGGGAAATCAAGTTTATTTCATTATTAATTAATGAGATGGGATTGAATGATAAAAATCAAATGATGTTAATGTCAGATCTGAATGCTGGCTGGCAGTCTCTGAAGACAAAGTAAAATGGTAATAGGACACTGCAGTTTAATCCCCCAATTAGGAAGCAGCTGTCACCCCCAGGGACAACTCTAGTTGCTGATTGATTTTCCTTATACACTGTAATTATATTCAGTACCACTTTTGGCACCCTAAATGTCCTGGATACCCCGTTATAGGTGAACCTTCCTTTACAAAAGCCTAGTGTATTAACAATCCAGATTAGTACAAAGGGTAAATGATGAAGAAATTTTTCATTTCACAGAAGCATTCTTAATAAGACTCCTTTGACTAGCCAGTTCCCTGAGTAGATTTAAAATGGGATTTCATTTACAAAAAAATATGACTTAAACGTAACCTGTTAGGGACACATTGTCACTACCAAAGCAAAGCAGCAAAGATCGTTTTGCTTTATTCCCTGGCCAGACTGAGGCTTCAACTTAGAACATCAGCTCAACCGAGGCCCTAACTCTGGCCTCACCCTTACCCCTAATTTAGGCCACAACACAGCCTGATTTTCAACTCTATCACAGCCCAGGCACTAAGACCAGGCAGCCATTTCACAATTATCAGTCTTTGAGTGTTGGCAGAGGGAAGGGAGCGGGGCTTGTGGGCAGGGAGAACTGCAGCTATGACTCACTGAAAACCCATCCCTGCTGCTGGAAAAAAAAAAATAAATAACTCTAAATGCACATCCTACTGCTTGTGAGTCAGGAATGTCATTTTCATTTATGAAGGATGGAACATTATTTTTCTCTAACATTTCAAGTGAATAACTTTACATACATTTTCCCTGATTTCCATAGGAATTTGATGCCATGGAAGTAATCAGCTACAGGTCCCCAGAGCCTGGCAGAGTCTTATTGTTCTTACAGGTACATTAAAGATCAATATCTCTGAATTCCCCTCCTCCCTCTAGCTATGTTCCTGGTAAAACCTACCGTGATTTAGGGGTTCAGTGGGAGATAGGGTGGTCTGAAATTCTTGATGTCACTTTAGGATCTTAGACTCCTGCTTTTATTGAGTCTCAAAAGCTGAGTTTCAGAAGTTCAGAGAAGCTTCTGCACGATGTCCCTATTAAGAAGTGTTTGCCTCCCACTATTAGACTTCCGAAGGTAGACTTGTCACATGTTATGTCAAGGAAAAGAGCCAAAAAGAGCAGAAGAGACGCCCTCTGTGTTCACTCTCCAGGGCATAGTTTCTGATTCTGCTACAAGTATTAGATAAATATACTTAGTAGAATAAAACAGAAAATTCATTTCAGAGGAGAAAAGACAAAATCTTTGAGTTCTATAGTATATGGCATTTCTGGTACTATTTTTTCCCTCCATGAGCACAGCTCTTTGTCCAGTTGGCAATACTTCTCTCCCTTTTTCAGGTAAGTTTGAATCTCACAGACAAGGGTAACCTGACCATGATCAAAGAATTTATCCTCCTGGGGTCTTGGAATCTCCATGGGCTACTGTCTTTTCATGTAGGGATATTTCTGGGCTTCTATGTAGTGACCATGCTGGAGAGCATTTTCATCCTCACAGTAATTTGCTTTGAGCTCAGCCTCCAAACTCCCACGTACTTCTTTTGATCCAACCTTTCCTTCCTTGAGATCTGGAACGCTACTTCTGTTGCCCGTAAGATGCTGCAGACTCTCTCTCTCTCTCTCTCAGATTCTGGGGGCAATTCCTTTTGCAGGTGGTGTGATTCAGTTTTACTCCTTCAGTTCATTACAGTAGTCAAGTACTTTGTGCTTCCAGTCATATCTTCTGACAGCCGCCTTGCTATCTGCTGCTCCCCCAGTACCCATCCCTCATGGACTTCCACACATGTATCTTATTTGCAGGTGGGCCTTGTCTGGATGTGTTCCTAACTCCTGTGGTACCTGCTGCCATGACTTTCTATCTGCCATTCCATGCAGCCTATGAGATTGACCACTTCTCCAGTGACCTGGCTCCTGTTTTAAATCTGGTTTGTTCTAATCCTGAAATGGTGGGGATGGCCACTTTCCTCCTGGGCTCCTTTGTCCTGGTGCCAAGAACTAGACTAAGTACTTAGAGATTCAGGCCACTGCTGTTCTGTCCTTCCAGGAAACTGGCCAGCAGAGCAGGGACCCTCCTTCAGGCCCTAAAACATAAGTCTTTGGGACCTCCAGGTTAATCCTTGCATGATAGAATTGAGTTTACCAGACAAATGCAACTCCATCAGGTTATAACACCATATATAGATGCTTTTTAGGGGAAAATGTGAAAGACCCAATTTGCGTGCCATAAAAATCTCTCTCCTTCTCTGTCTCTTTCTCTCTCTTTCTGTCTTTCTTTTTTACAGAAATATCTTCTGGTGCTAAGGTTTTTGGCTGCCTTATGTACGTGTGCCCATGTGTATACACAACACATACATATACACATTTTTATACACACATAGTCAGCATACACTTCCCTATGCCCTTTACCGTGTCTCTTCTCAGGCTTCAAGCACATTCACCTCCCCTTTTGTTTTTCCTTACATCATCTGCCCCTCCACTGTGCAAAACTGGGCTCTAAAATCCTAGAACAGCTATTGACTGTTCCACTCACTTGAACAGTTAGTTATGCAACCCCCTTGAAGACTGGAATAACATCATTCTTATTCCTCTTAAAGTCCCTTAATATGGTACTCTACACGGAACAGATGCAAAATAATTTGTTGATTGAATGAATCAAAGCAATCAATGGTTGGTATGAAGAGAGTAAAGTCAATTTTTTTTCTGTCTATACAGGCTTCTCCCCAACTTCCTCCTTATGATCATAGATACCCCCATCTTTCTCCACAGGCAGCTCTGACCGAGCCCCCCTCCCAACCTTGCTCCTCTCATCCATTTTCTCTAAACTGGCCAGGTGTATCTTTCTAAAATCCAAACCTGGCCCTGTCCTTTCCCTGTTTTCACAAACTCCCCATGGTCCCCCTCTACCCCTGGGATGGAGTCAGAGCTCCTCAGCCTGGCTTCTGGACATCTCTTGAGCTCATCGTTTACCAGTCTCCTTTTCCCCTTTGTGCTCCAGCCCACACCAAATTTCTCAAATAGACTTGGAAGCTCTTTAAAGACAAGATCATATACTTGCCATGTCTCTCCCACAGTGCCTAGATCCAGAGAGGGGCAAAAATTGTATTTGTTCAAACAAGACATCTTCAGTCAAGTTGTAATGCAACCTTCACTTTCCTTTCCTCTTTGTTTCCATTTATTGGCATATGAAGTGCTTTAGCTTGAAGAAAAGTAATCTTGTTTGGCTGTTAGTGATGTGTGTGAGAGAGTGTGTGTGTACCTCATTTAACCTGCCCACCCTCCTGATGGGCACCATCAGGAGCACAGATAAATCTTCCAAGAACTTCTACCTACAATATGAGACAAAGAATGCCAAGCAGGTTGGGAGACACTTTCCCAGTTAGTTCTTCCTACTCTCTTCTCAACCACCCACAGAGCTCCCTCTTGTATAGGGTCTAATTGTCACTAATCTAGTTTTAACTTCTTGTAATTACCCTCAATTAGGAAATAGAGCCTGCAGAACACACTCCTTTGGTTAAGACATGGACCCAGAGTAGAAGTGTAATTACTTTTCAGCCTCTCAGGGGTTCTGCCTAGCCTTCTGTGCAGACGCCGAGGGGAAATGCTTCATCTGCTCCATGCATACATGTCTTTTTTTTCTTTTTCTTGCATCCAGGTTGAGGAGTTTATTTAGTGTATTGGCCATTGGGAAATTTTTAAAAAATCTACTAGTCTAAGATTAACTAAACTTAGAAATTCTGAATGACTTCTCATTGCCCTTAGGATGAAACCCAAATGCCCCATGGAAATGGCCAACATTATCTGTCATAATATCCAAAGACATGGAGTCCACCTAGAACCCATTTAATGGCCAAAAACATATCACACTTGCCTCAGTCTCCAGTCTCATTTTTTGCTTTCTTGCTCTCAGAGCTTCTTTCCCCTCAGAATTTCTTTAAGTTCCCCAAACCTGCCTCCTCACTTTCACACATACTGTGCTTTCTCCCCTTCCTCATTCCACTTATCACCTGGTTTATTCTTTGGGTGCCACCAAGTCCCTTTATGATATGCTCCTAGAGCACCCTGACTTTTTTATTACTTCATTATAAATTTCTCTGCAACTGAACTATCTGAGTGATCACGGATATAGATGTATAGGCACATAAATAAACATCTTCCACCTGGATTATAAACTTCAAAGGCAGTATCTGTGTCTGTATTGTTTGAACATTACATCTCCAGTACCCAGCATGTGCTTAACACAGAATCATTGTTCAATAGATAGTTGTTAGTAAAAGACTACAAAAGAGCCTTCTAAAGTCATTTCATTTTTTTGATAAAGCATTATCTTGCTTTCACTCCAGATGTGGTTATTTAATCTTTTTGTGGGCCAATTAGTTTCACTCTGTTCCCAAAACCACTTTGTACCTCTGTATTCTCTGCCTATCTCTCACAAATATATGTAATTCCCTGAGGGAGTTAGAAGAGAGTGTATAACTCAATATAGCCTATCCCTACTGGTGAGAAATGTGTCAAAGTTCAGGCCTCTCGTTGGTTGTACAGCTTCCCTGATGAACATGAAAGGCAACACTTTTCTATTACTGTGCTTCGGTTGACACACTGCCTCTGCAACATGAATAGATCTCCTCTATTTAGTGAAATATTATGTTAATGATTGGACAGAGTAATTAATAGCAAATCAGATTAAATTTTCATGTCTCTATACAAGCCAGAGAGAAATTATCCCCATTAACCTGATCAGCACAAACTGCCATACTAGATTAGAAGAGCTCCAGCTTCAATTTACACTTTAGCCTTCACTGTTTTGGCCAGATGACTTGCTGTTACTTCAGTGGTTGCTCAGGAGAGAAGGAGAGGAAATAGGGAATGGGTAAGTCAGGGGCTGGAAGAAGCAAAATGGACTTTTAAGTCTTGGACTGAAGGAAGCTTGCCAACAGTGCCTGTCTCAACATTGGAAACCCATCCACATTAGCGTTTCTCTACAAAGGAGCCAGGCTAGGAAGTGGGGGAAGGCTGGGTGGTTCTCAGGGTAATGAAACTAATTGAGAAAGGTCATAATTGTACTCCAGAGCACTATATCTAGAAGTAGAAATCCAGAGAGAGGACCTAGAGACAGATTTCAGGACCTTAGGAACAGAGAACTGCCAAAAATTAGACAAGTATCATGAACTGAGTCAAATGAATTGGGATTTGGAGGGCATTCTGGCAGGGGCTCCAAGATGTCTTAACTTTTTAAAAAGATTTTTTTTTTTTTAAATTTTTTTATTTTTTATAAACATATATTTTTATCCCCAGGGGTACAGGTCTGTGAATCACCAGGTTTACACACTTCACAGCACTCACCAAATCACATGCCCTCCCCAATGTCCATAAGATTTTATTTATTTATTTATTTATTTATTTATTTCACAGAGAGAGAGAGAGAGAGAGAGAGAGTAAGAGCACACAAGTAGGGAGAGTGGCAGAGGGAGAGGGAGAACCAGGTTTCCCTCTGAGCAGGGACCTCCAATATGAAGCTCAATCCCAGGACCCTGAGATCATGAACTGAGCTGAAGGTAGATGCCTAACTGACTTAGCCACCCAGGCACCTCAGGTATTCTAAACTTTAATATCTTCCTGCTTCCTCTTCTTAAACTCTATAGGCTCCTCAAATTTACTTTCTATGTCCAGTTTCACCAGTAGTGCAAGATCATTGCCAGTATAAAAATGAATGAAGACACAAAGTTTGGAGACATCGTATCTGGTCTCACTACTCTTCAGGCTGATCAATATCGGAGTTTAATAAAGCTGATATCAAACTGTGTTTCACACAACTACTAAAGTAATAAGAGGGATTGTGTGACAAACCCATCAGAATTTATAAATCCAAATGAGACTTATCCCCTTCACAGAAATCCACTGGGAAACTATATATTCCATTGATGCTAAAATCAAAATCACTGGAACTTCTTTTTGAGTATTTACTTTATATTCTTGGCCCCTTTTTTTTATTTCCTCAGCTGAGGTTAACTTTTTCATCTTTTGAGGATGAATTTGCATTCTACAACTGGTCAAAAGTCTTTTTGAGCTTGGTCTGATAAATGACCCTGGAGTCTAAGCTGAGTGGTACCATTCAAATAAGTTAGATCCAGACAAAGAGGAAGGACTTACATAAACTCTAAGAGGGGCCTAAGCATTATAGACCTAGCTCAAGCAGGTGGGTGACCAAAGTGTCAGGGAGACCTAATAATAGCAATAGTGTCAAGGCAAGAAATAGGTAAACGGTATCCAGGGGTTCCAAGAGCAGATAGAAGTATAGTATTAAAGTAAGGATTAGAAAGGCCTGGAGAGAGGTAAATCAGAACACTACTTTCAGAGGGAATGGATTATCAGTTGGGAAACCAAATAAGAGATTTGGGGTCCATAAGAGAGTTATAGGAAATGAAGTAGGACCCCAAGTAAGTTTATGAGATGACAAAGAGTAAGCTTGTGTTTCTAGGATTTCCCCTGTGCAAAATGGATTGTTCCAAGAATCAAGGACAGAGTTTAACCCACAGGAATTTTTGAATGCCCTCAGCACAACTAAAATTGTGAAAGTGATTTACCAACTATGGCCCTGTTGTGGTGAAAAAGCCACTCACAGAGACACCTGGGTGACTCAGTCAGATGAACGTTTGCCTTCATCTGACGTCATGATCCCAGGGTCCTGAGATTGAGTCCCACACAGGTCTCCTTGCTCAACTAAGAGCCTGTTTCTCCCTCTCCCTGCCACTCTCTGTGCTTATGCTCTCTCTCTCTCTCTCTCTCTCTGACAAATAAATAAAATTTAAAAAGAAAGAAGAAGAAAAGCCAATCACAGAATTCATCTAGTGCTTTAGAATTTTTATCCTATTAGACTTTGAGAAGTAAATTCTATATGGATCGTGTCATTGCTGGGACAACAATACAAGCCCATTATCCTCATCCATAGTCAGATTCTGCACCCACATTAGGGTCTCTGGCATGCTACAGTTTGCCTCTGAAGGTTCCATCATTGTTTCTTGGCCATATTAGAAAGCCCATTTTCCACCCTGGTTACTATTCTGCTTGAGAACACCTTGTTTTGTCAAGTTTCCGTTGAAAGTTCAAAACAAATGTCAAGTCCTTCCTGTTTTCATTCATCACTCAAAATGCATTGACTTCTTTTCAGAAACTTTGCTTGTGTTTAGGATTTTTTCCAGAACAAGCTAGCTTCTTCTTCCAAATTGGATTCTTCAGCCATCATTCTCACAGTTGCAAGGCACTAAGACATTTAATGAAGCAAATCTCTGACCTTTTCAATATTTTCATCAATCCTGTGGATGATGAGATGACCAATTCATGCATCATCAAGGACACTGTTCCTAAACCTTTCCTGGCAGTCCCAATTCTTGCTCTTGATATTATTCAGCCCCTCATAAGTATCTCTTAAAACATAAAGTATCTCACTTGCAAATTCATTTAGTAAGAAATTCATTTTGTAGAAATTTATTTCATACAATATTTGATATTGATCCTTTGCTCTAAACAATAGCCACTCATTTATTTCAGTGACATGAAAGTAACATGCACTACACTGCACTGTTGATGCTAACTAATGGAGACTGATTGGCCGATGTTGCAAATTTTGCTTCTGAAAGTTAATACATGTTGTTAGTCTGATCTTGATAGCAGTTCCAAATGTTGAATAAAAACTTCTCTTTGGGTTGTATAGACTTGGCCTCAAGGATGATTGTTTTAGAAAGTAAGACACTTATATTGTCCTTTCTCTTTCATATATTGTCATCTTATTCAGGACTAGATGGTCATTGCCTTGTGGATTTGGAGGGAGATAAAATAGGGTTCGAAAGGGCCTCTTGACATGAATCTCAGCTTAGTTACTGACATTTACCTGTTATAGTACCCTACAGTATTTGTCTTATCCCATCTCTTAAGGAACTACAGCATATGGTAGTGGTTAAGATAGTGGGCTATAGATTTAGTATTGGGTTTGAAAGACTGGTCAATTGAAACACTTTCACAAAACCATTTTTCCTTATCTGCACAATGGAAATGACATCCACCTGTAAAGTTCATGAGGCCTAGATGAAATAACACATGCAAAAAACTTAGCATGTTACCTGGCACATATTGAGCTACCTGCTATTTATTGGTGGAAAGACCTGTCTGACTTAGTAAAAGCTCAGAATATCTTTCAAAACTGTAAAGTAACTCCCCCACTAATATTGACTCCTCTTGCTTAGAAATTTCCTGCACAGGGGTACTTGGGTGGTTCAGTCATTTAAGTGGCCAGCTCTTGATTTGGAGTCAGGTCATGATCTCAAGTCGTGAGATTGAACCCTTAGTTGGACTCTGCACTGGGCATGGAGTCTGCTTAAGATTCTCTCTCTCCCTCTCCTTCTACCCTTCTACCCCTGCACATGCTCACTCTCAAAAGAAAGAAAGAAAGAAGAAAAGAAAAGATCAGAAAGAAAAGAAAAGAAAAAGGAATTTCTTTCAGAGTAATTTCAAAACCATATTCCATTCCCATCATGTTACAAGAGAAGACTGTGACTCAGGTTTGTGGGACTATTTCTGTCTTCCTGAGATATGACCACCACCAATTATTCTTGAGCTAATGACACTCTGGACCTTTAACTTCCCCCGCTAACATGGCCTTGGTTCTCTCTTTTTTTCAGCTGCCACTATGACTACCCAAGGACTGAGAACTTCCATGAATTCTGTATGTTTCTAAGTACAGGCTTACTGCAAATGAACTTTCTTATCAATGGATTGATTGAGGTATTTTTCTTTGCTACTGCTCCTTCTAAATATGTACAGTGAATTGTATTGCAGAATAGATCACTTAATGGGATCCATATTAATAGAAAATTATATTCAAGTTTCACATGTAAATGAAACTTGCATTAATTATCCTTATGATTCTGTTTAAGGTATTAATTTACCAAACACATCCTTTCTTTTTGTGAGATTTACTTTATGTGTATTAACCCCAACTACAATGATATATCACTTACCTGAATGTTCCCTTCCTGGAAACCATAATTATCTAGTACTCTCAGAGCTAAAAAATACCTCTGACTTAACCTTTAAAAATCTTAGAGCAGGCAGAAGAGATGATATAAAATCTATACACCAAAACTCATGCAGAGTACTTATAGAAAAACTCCTAAGGCTCTTAATCTTACTTTATACACAATTGTAACTTGGCTTGGTTTCTGAGTCCAGAGCAGAACAGAAAATGTCAAAGGGATACTGGAAGCATAAACAACATGATCAGCAAGTAAAGACTTTGGGAAGAAGACAGAATTGTTCTAAAAAAAAATGGACAGCCTGCAGCCATTTATTGGATGATTAAACAGTCTGATCCACCTCAACATAGCTCCTAAGGACACCCCTTACATCCCAGCCCAACTCAATGATTAGTGTCAATAAAGATGGCTGGAATCAACCTGAAAAGGGCAAATTATGTCAGGTTCACTTGGTGTGAAAAGACAGAGACCTATCTATTTGAAACAATTACAATGAAAAGGACTTGGCTACTGCAAGGAAGCTTCTATTATTTGGGACATCCTCTTACAAACATTTCCTTCCTGGCCAATGGCAAACAGATCAGATGTTAAGGTATCTGCCAACCAAGGCATGTCACACTAGGTTCTGCCAGGCTGGTTTCAATAAACAGGGTTTGTGGTAAGCTCTTTGTTTGTATGTAAGTAAAACAGATGCTGGTGAAACAGTCTGAAACTGTTTCTCTCTCCTTCCTGAAGTGGCAAACGTGTGATTACCACCAGCCTAGGTGGTGTCCAAGTTATTTACAACTTTGAGCTAATGAGGTGGCTGTTTTGCTGCAGGTATGTGGGGGGTGAAGGGCAGGGAGGATGGTGTTGTTCTCCAGGGATGAGCCCTGAAGCTCCAGAGGGTTTATTAACTCTGCCCTTTACGTTTTTAAAAGATTTTATTTATTTATTTGACAGAGGGAGAGTTCACAAGTAGGCAGAGAGGCAGGCAGAGAAAGAGGGGGAAGCCAGCTCCCCACTGAGCAGAAAGCCTGGTGCAGGGCTCGATCTCAGGACCCTGAAATCATGACCTGAGCTAAAGGCAGAGTCTTAACCCACTGAGCCACCCAGACTCCCAACTCTGTCCTTTGGACAAAAAAGGTTGGCCTTTTTGCCATACCACATTCCAGAAGAAATGTGCCCTAGCAAGAAAGGAAGATACTGATAAGGAAAAAGTATTTTTCCAGGTTTCTAAAGAAATCAGGGAATTTTCTCTCACCTTATTACTGTAATAAACATGTGAGGGTGGGGGCAGAGGGGAAATGCAAAATAATGGCCTCCCAAGGAACTCTTTTGCATTTGCTTTTAATAACTCCCCCTGAGCCAATCTCCCAGAGAAGTTCTTCATAGTTAAAAAAAAAAAAAATGCCTTCTTCAGGTAAGTCAAGTGTGACCAATTAAAACTACCAACTCTGCAGTGAATGAGGCGTTAACTCCTTAATCCCAACAATTAGCATACAAAAAAGGAATGAAAATGACAGAAAGAAGCAAGCTATTGGCTATAAGAAAAGGAGCCACTTACAAATAGGTTGCTTTTAAGTAACTGTACTGTGTCTGTATCTATAATATGACTTATGTGTGCATTTTATATTGACACTTAAATGTGCATTTTATATCAACACTTATATGAAATATGGCGTGCATATATATTCATACCTATATATATGGTAATATGGGTGTCTGTGTAAATAAGGTACTTAATACTGGGGCTGTTTAGTGGGGGGATAGAGTTGAATACACTTCAGCATAGCTCCTGATAACACCCTATGTATCAGCCCAGCCTCCAATAATGAGTGTTCATAAAGATAGCTTGGAATCATCCAGAAAAAGTTAAATTATATCAGATTTAGTTGGTATAAGACAGAAAGCTATCTGTTTGAAACAATTACAATGAAAAAGACTTTGTTCCCTTCAAGGGATACCTCTATTATTTGGGACATGCACTTGTAAAGAGCACCTCAATCCCTACCAACTGTAAACACATCAGGTGTCACAATATCTGCCAACACAAAGCATGTGGCACTTGATTTTTCCAGTATGGGCATAAGTCTGTGTCAGCATTTTGTGTCTGTGGGATGTGTGTGTGTGTGTGTGTGTGTGTGTGTGTGTGTGTGTGTGTGTGTTTACTGGCTCAAGTTGGGTGTGTTTGTGCATGTAGGAATGGGTGGGTATGAGGGGATGTACTTTATTTTGAGGGGATGTACTTTTTAAGAGTTCAACCTAGTACACATGGTTTCTGCTCAGCATCTTGCCTTGAATATCATTCTTTCTAATTTCCTGTTCTGGTGCCCTAGTTTGCCTTGTTCAGTGGGGATCCCATGGGTCAAGTTTGGCCCACTTGGAGATTGCTCAGATTATCTGACTCTGCCCACCTGCTGAGCCAGCAACCCCTTTCCTGCATCCTGTAGCCTCAACTGCATCCTATTGCCAAAGCTGCCACCTGTTCTTTGGCCCATTCTGGGCAGAGCTACTTCCTTGAAACTGACCTAATGACCCTGCTTAGGCTAAGTTAAGCACTAGTTCTGGCAGAACCAGGGGCAGAAGCAAGGTGACAAGGTTGGACTACAGGATTTTGTACAGTGCAAACCAGGCTCTCTTGGGGACAGTGGGAACCTGAAGGCACGAGAGACTGCCTGATGTGGGCATTGTCAATTTTGGGTGAGAGAAAGCATACTGGGAATTCCCAGAGTCCTTGATCAAAGAGAAAACCAAGTGGAGAAGTGAAATGAGAGCCAAGGGTGGAGGGTGCTGGGTCATCAGTGACAGGAAGGAAGAAGAGAGAAGAAGAAAAGCAAAATATTGAGTGTGCTGAATACCATTCCAAAGACAACCCATTGCTTCCCTAAGAACATACCAGATAGCCTTTTATTGGTAGACTACTATATGCCAAGCACTTGCCAGGCACTGGGCATATATCTCAGTAAACAGGACATAGCTCCTTCTCTCAAGGAGCTCACTGTATATTTGAGGAGATAAGAAGGAAGTTTTTTTTCATATTTGTGTGTAAAAAGTTCCATAGTAGATGTAAGAGAAGGCTTCTTGGTGGGGGGGTGGTGAATTTAGGCAGCTGAATAATAGGGAGGGGAAGGAATATGTAAAGGCCAATCACTTGGCTTCAGGGCAAATCCAAATTCTGTGGCCAGGAATAGAGGCCTTTTATGAATTGGCTCCAGCTTGTTGGGTCTCAGTGATTGCCATCATGCCCACACAGTCTACATGCAGCCACACTGGATTACCTGCAATAGTTTAGACATGTACACTCTTTCAATTCCAAACCACTGCAGGTGATGATCACTTTACATAAAATGGTCTCCCCAGGTCCCACCCATAGAATCCTGCTTATTTATCTTGACTTGACTCAAGTAACACCTCTCCTGGGAAGTCTTCTCTTTTTTTTTTAAAATTTTTTATTTTTTATAAACATATACTTTTATCCCCAGGGGTACAGGTCTGGAAGTCTTCTCTTAATCTGAAAAAACTCCCTCCCTCAGGTTGGTTTGAATGCCTGTATGAGTTTGCTAGGGCTGCTATAACAAAATACCACAAATTTATTGGCCTAAACAACAAATGTTTACTTCCTCACAGTTCTGAAGGCCAGAAAACAAAGATCAAGTCAGCATTGATTTCTTTTGAGGGCAGTGAGGACGAATCTGTCCCATGTATCTCTCCTAATTTCTGGTGGTTTGCTGGCAATCTTCAGCGTGTCTTGGCTCGCATACATACCATTCCAATCTCTGCCTCTGTTCCTGTGTGTGTGTGTGTCTTTGTGTCTAAATTTCCCCTTTTTATAAGAACACCAGTCATATTAAATTGGGACCTACTTTACTGACCTCATTTTAACTTGGTTAGGTTTGTAAAGACCCTCTCCAAATAAGGTCACATGATGAGGTACTGGGTATTAGGACTCCAAAATATATCTTTTTTGGGGGGACAAATTTGAACCCATAACAATGATTCTCCCCAGGACTGACATAGGATCCCAAAATTATCAGAGCCTTAATCAACCTGATTATAATCGTCTGTTTACTTGTATGTCTTTTTCACCAAACTGTGAGCTCCGTGAAGGCAGAAACAATGCTTTCTTCATTGTCATAACCCTAGTACTTGAAACAAAATCAAGCACACAGTAAGTATTCCATATGTATTTGTCACATAATAATCTTTGATCAGAGGCCACTTCCTTTATATATGTTCTGGACCTTGGACCTTCCAGCCTTTGCAGGAGCCATAAAATGCTATATCCCCATGGTCTCCTGCATCATCAATATCTCCCTTTCTAATCAATTCTTCTTGTGTTATTCAAACATTTTTTATTCTTTTACATCGGAGGAATAAACATCTTCCCTTAAGTTCTCTGTTCCAGTTGTCACCAAATCTATTTCTTTTCATAGCCAGGCTCCTCCAAAGAATTATCTATACACAGTGATATCTACACTTTTTATTCACTCCTGCATCTCATTCCAGTGTGGCTTCTGCACCCATTACATCACTCTACCAAAAGTTCTGTTAGTGAGGTCATCAGTATCTTCCATGTTATCAGAGACAATGGACTCTTCTCTGTCCTCAGCTTCCACTTCCAACCATCAGGCTTTAGTATAGTTTACCAGCCTTCTTTTCTACCTAAACAATTCTTTCAAAAAAAAAAAAAAGTACCTTCCCTCTACTTGCATGTATGGATTTTCTCCTATCTCTCTATCCCTCCTCAGTCTTATTTACTGGTTATTCTTCCTCTATGTGACTTCTAAATGGTGGAATTCCCAGGGATCCATTCTGAGTTCTCTTCTCCTTCTAAACTGCTTCTCTACATGATTTCACCCATTTCCTGGCCTTTAAATGCCATCTACATGCTGATGGCTTCTAAATTCATATTTCTAGACCAGATCTCTTTTGAATTTCAGGCCAGTATATTTAACTACCTAGTTAATATCCACTGCTATATCAGAATACTCTCATACAAAACTGATCTCATCATTTCTTTTCTTCCCCAAATATGGATCTATTCCAAGGCTCTCCCATCCCAGTGAGTGGCCCAAGCACATACTCAACTCACAAACCAGTAACCTGAGAGTTATTACTGATGCCTTCCTCTATAATCCATCACCAAACCCTATCATTTCTGCCTGTAAATATATAGAGCTGAATTCATTTCTCCCCATCTCTGCAGCTACTCTTCTAGTCCATGTTACCATCATCTCTTACTGTGTAACATTGTAATAATGCCTTAATTGGCTTCTCAATATCTATTAGCCCCAGTCCTATTAAAAGTCATTTTGTACCTATCAGCCAGGGTGATTTTGAAACATAAAATAGACCATGTCACTCTGCTTAAAAAAAAAAAAAAAACCCTCCAAAGAGTTCCAATCTTACTTAAAATGAAATCCAGCGAGACCTTGTATTATCTGGTTCTTAGCTACCTTCCCAGGCCCTATACCAGGCCCTTGGTCACCACATTGTAACCATGTTAGCATTTTCTCTGATCCCAAACTCTTCAAGATCTTTACCACTGCAAGACTCTGATGTGGGCTAATCTATCTTTTGAAATTCTTCCCTCCTCTACCCGCACCTTATAACCTATCTTTGCCTGGCTTATTCCTACTCATCTTTCTGGTTTCTATTCAAATGCCATGTCTTCAGAGAAGTCTTTTCTGAAACTTCCAACCCAGTCCAAATTAGTTATCCTTGTTATATGCTTTCCCAGCAGACTGATTTTCCTTCACAGCACTTGTCATAGCATCAAATTATGGAGGAATCATCAGTATATAGGTGGTACTTGAGGTGAAGGAAATAGTAATCTATTAGGGAAGGAAGATATATAACCATTTAGCTAGTCACTCAGCAAGTATTCCTGGGGTTTCTTCTATGCCAAGCATTCTTCTAGGCACTGAAGATGCAGTGGCAAACCACCAGATAATGTGATTATGGAAAACTGAGGTGGAGCCTGGTGGGAAATGAGAATGGGGAAGGAGGCAGAAGAAAGGTCATGGAAGACCTTGATTTCCATGTTGAAGAGCTCAGATTTTACCCTTTGAAGATAGGTCTGCTATGTGTAATACACTAGGCTGGGTACTTGAGTATATAGCTAAAAAGACTTTCTGTATCTGTCCTTGAAGGATTTATAATCTCACTAGAAAGATAGGGCATATACATAAAACATAAAGAGCAGTGAATTCTACTTGTCAAATGAAGAGAAATAAACAATTTCTCAGGGGAAGGAATGACATGAACAGGACAGTCAGGCAGAGAGAAGGTAGGACTTGAGTTGGGTCTTAAAGGAAAAAAAAATGAGGCAAATTTAACTAAATAAGCAAGGGACATTCTGAGCATTTGTATTTGTTCATATGTCCCACTAAATGTTCTGTTAGGTCTTTACATTAGGTTATTTCATATTAATTATATAATTACTTCTCAAATTAAGGTAAATAAGAATATTGGGATTTTATATGCAATATATAAAGATTCTCTTTATAGACAGTACTTTCAAGAATTATATAGTCTATAATGTAAAAAAGATAAATTCTGAGCAATTTGAACACGAAGGTCTCCAAGGCTGTAATATCTTTGAGGTCAAAACTGTACTTAGATTATTCACTATTCTATTCCTAGCACCTAACCCTCAATGCCTGGATAATATTAGGCTCTCAATAAATATTTTTTCAATAAATATTTTTCATTCAATAAATATTCAGTAGGTATTTTTGTTTCAAAAACCAATACATGTATTCTCTCCCTTATCACAGCAGAATGTTTTTGCCTTCCCTCCCTCTTGAAGTGTAGCTTGAATACACCAGTTGATAATGCTAAGTATCTGACAACAGATACAAAAATAAACAAAAGCACAAATGAGCACAGCAATGCAAACTCAGGTACACAGCAGAAGGAAGATCTGAGAGGGGAACAGAAAGAACAAAATGAAAACACAGGGGGTAGCTGTAAATTCTAGGGAAAATTCAACTTAGAAAAGAGTGACTCAAGGCAATCCACATGCCTCACAAATTGTGTTTGATGCACATTTCTTTAAAACTAGTCTTCTAGTGAGTTTCCATATGTTTTATTAGATCCCACCTTCATCTTTTTTTTAATCTTATAGGAATAGCACAGTTACAACTCCTCCTCCAACCCCAAATCTCCCAGTCTCATTTTTAAAATCTCCCAGTCTCATTTTAAAACACACATACACAGGAAATTGAAGACAACTAAAGCACACTTGCAAATACCTACTTTCAGGATTGGGCTTTTGAGGGAGATTATATGTAGCAACTATTTATTTTTTATCCCAGAATAGTTCCACTCCTAGGAGATGCTCCTCTCCTCTCACACTATAAATATGCTCACAGTACAAAAGAAAAACTAGAAAATTTCAAGGACACCAAGACAAATCTACTAACTCTTCCCCCAAATCAGCTAAATAGATGATTTGGAGACTAATCAATATTTTACCTTAAAAATATTATAATCTATGCTACACTTTCTTAGGCTGAGAGTTCCCTGGGGATGAAAACAGACAGTGCCTTAACCTTCAGACTGCCATCATTTCTGTCAATTTAATGGAACTCATCATTGTAGGATCAAATCCTCAGCTTCCTCAGGGCCTTCTAGACATCTTTGTCTTTGAGGCTGTAGATAAGGGGGTTACCCACGGGAGTGATAACAGTATAGAACAAGGAGAAGGTTTTATTGAGAACTGGCACCTAACCAGCAAAGGGCACAGCATAGACCAGGATCAAGTTTCCATAAAATAAAGTCACAACAACTAGATGAGAAGAACACATAGAGAATGCCTTCTGCCTATCAGTCATGGAAGATATATGCAAGACCATGGAAAGAATTTTCCAGTATGAGGTTAGGTTTAGTCTAGACAGGGCCAAACTCACCAGCACTGTTAGACTCATGCAGACTACGTTGACCAGTGGGGGATCTGAGCAGGAGAGCTTCTGCAGAGGTTTCAAGTCATAGAAGAAATGGTCAATCTCATTGCCACCACAGAAGGTCAAACTGGCTACCATAACAGCCTGGAATACAGCTGCCACTGTGAAGCCACTAAACCATGAATCAATTACTAACCACATACATATGGTTCCATGCATCAGTGTTGGATAGTGCAAGGGCTGGCAGACAGCCAGACATCACTGCCAGAAGATAGCATTCAGTGCTGCCCGGAGCCCCAAAGAAATAGAGCTGCATAACACAACCTGCCTGGAGATCACTCTGTTCTTTCTCAATAAGTCCAGCAGCATCCTGGGCACAATGTTTGATGTATAACAGACCTCTAAGCATGAGAGGTTTGCCAGAAAGAAGTACATTGGTGTCTGGAGTCCCCACTGAGTGCTCACTAGGACCATGAGGAGAAGATTCCCAGATATGGTGGCTAGGTAGACAATGCCAAACACCAAGAAGAGCAAGGGACCCAATTCCTTGGAGGTCTCCAAACCCTAGTATGATGAACTCAGTCACCATCATAGTGGTATTTCCTGGCCCCACAGAAATCAGAAGTTCCTGGGGAAGTTATATCAGATCCCTCAGCCACTAAGATTTCCTACATAGTCCAATTCTATCAGTAGTTAGATCTCTACACTAATGAGGGCATTTCTTGGGGATTGTTTCTCATGGTAGCCAGTTAAATTTGCCATCAGGCAAGCTGTTCTATAGAAATCAGCTGAATCTGGCATTTGGTCAGGCGGGGGAAATAGGATGAGGAGACTAAATGATAGAAAGAATGGCTCAGTGAAAATCTATACCCATCCCTTAGGGAACAATCCAGAACACAACTGTACTGGTAGCAGGTCAAGAACCCCAAATTCACATCTAAAGGAGGCATGTAGAGCCCATGCTTGGCATCGTTGGTGTCATTTTGGACAGAAGAAATTCCCAAGGAAAATCCTTACTAAATGTTGGCAATTCAAAGAAATGACAGGCCAGATAGCAAATCATGTTTATGACCTTCTTCACCAGAGCATGAAATGGGAGCTGAAATGCCAAGACTGAGGCAAAGAATCATTTCATTGATGGTACAGGGCCATCCATGCTTATTTGGTAGTGACATCCATGAAATTGCAGAATGGTAGTTTCTGGAAAGCAGTTTCTGGAAAAACAGGTTTGCATTCTAAAACAGAATAAAGATCTCTTACTTTTTAATCTTGCCACATGAAAGACTGGATTTTAGGCTAATGGGAGGAAAGCCTAGTAGCAGCCACCTAAAACTGCTCATATGCACGCATCTGAATGCACATATATACACACACATCCATCTGGAGTTACACAGTCAGGTATAGATAGTCACACATGCTATCATCTTTGCCATCACTTAAAATTTTGTTTTCCCAGAGCAGTCTTCTAGAAGTGAAATATTTGCTCCATGGGTCTTTGCCTACAATTCAGATATGCTGGTATTAGGGAGGTGGCAGTGGCCATGGGTTAGATCACAAAGCCCAGATAAGGAGGCTTTCCATATACATCAGGGGCAGTGGAAGATAAATTAGCACAATTTCCCCATTCAATTGTTTCATTTATCTGTTTTGTGAGGTAGTGTAACACCAGTGCCAAACTGCAGAGAATCATATTCCAGCCTCTTCATTTACTGGCTGTGTGACTTTGGGCAAGTTATTTAGACTCCCTGGGCCTAAGTTTCTCATCCAAAAAACAAGGATAATAGTAACTCCTCACAGTATTGTTTTGAAAAATAAATACATGTAATTAAAACAGTGCCTGACACATAGTAGGCACTAAATAAACATTAAAGTTTTTCTTTACAAAATAAAATTCTTCATGAAAACAGCCCCACAGAAGCATTAACCAACATTACTAATCACTATACTTAAATAAGATAAAGCAATATAAATGCATGGGAGGAAATTGTTTAGCTCTCATTACTTCTCAACTGTTACTTATCACCACCTAATTTAACTTAAAGATAATTGAAGATAACATTCATATCTATTTATAGTTATATAAGGATTAGATGAGATTATGAATATAAAGTGCTTGTCACATAGAAAATGGTCACTAAATTGTGGCTAATAATAGTACAAGTAACAATTTGCCTTAAGTTGTCAAGCTTGAGCTGACATTCACGGTTCTGTGTGCCTCCAACATTTATGGTCTTTCTACCATACGAACTGACTCTACTGCCTGCTATTATTTACACATATAGGAGTACATGTTCATTTTTGTCTCTGTGTGAAAGGTTTTTGGAATTCTGTCTAAAAGGATTAAAAGCAAATGCTCCACCATGATCTAATACCTTTACATCAGACTTCTTCTGACACATCTACTTTGCACCAGGTACCCACCACACGTAAGCCATGGACAGCCTTGGTTCTTTTGGCTCCAGTTCCTGGCCAGCTTCCTTTGAGGGAAAACTCAGGGCTTTTCCTGGGTATTCTCAGCCCAGCTTCCCACCTGTTCCTCAGGAGTTATTGCCCAAATTCATTCTACTTAGTTTCCCCAATACTGCAGCCATCTTTAACCCCTTTTTAAAATGAATCCTCACCCCAACTCTATTACTGCCTTCCCTTCTTTCCTGATTTACTTTTTTATTTATAGCCTAATTGCCTCTAACATAGAATATATTTTATTTAACTCTTTCCTAATAGTCTGTCTCATGTAATGTAGACGTCACAAGAGTATCGATTTCCTTCCTTTTATTCACCACTGAATCCCAAACACCTAGAACATTGCCTGAAGTTGAGTAGACACAATAAATATTTGCTGAATGGATTCATAAGGCAGCATGACATGATATATAGTGCTTTTGCTTTTGGAGCCAAACAGAGCCACATTTGGATCTTAGCTCTACCACTTCTCAGTGTTTCACCTTGGGCCATTCACTTAACCTCTATGTGCTTCCAACTCCTCATCTGTTAAGTAAGAGTTATGGAAAAGCCTACTAGTAGACCCCAAATACCCATTTCCTCCTTCTTCTAAGGCAGGAATTGACAGAATTTTTCTTAAAGGTCAGAGATTTTAGGCTTTGCTGGTCACCTGGTCTTTGTCACAACTGTTGAAAAATGCTATTGTCATGAGATAACATCATAGATAATACATAAATGAATGGGAGTCACTGTATATAATAAAACTTCATTTACCAAGAAAAAAAGCCATTGGGCCTTAAGCTATAGTTTTTCAAATCCTATAGCTGGATACATATATATATATACATAGCAAAGTCAACAGGGTGTGAATTGAATGATGTGTATAATTTTTAGATTGTGCCCATAAAAGAAAAGTACATTTCCTCACCTTTTCCTTTTTACATTTCTCACTGGCTGGAATACAGACCTGATAAGAGAATCAGCACCTGCCATGGAAGCTGGGTATTGAAAGAACAGAGCATCAGCATAGAAGCGGCACAAATCCTCAACATGGTATATACCAGGGTAACCCTAAGCACCCTACCTGGTCTTTTCATAGAGATACATACATTTTTATTTTGTCTAAGTCACTGAAGTTTTTTTGTTACAACAGCTTAACCTGTACCCTAACACATGATTGTGACTATCTCCTAGATTATTGTGATTATTCCACAAGATAATTCATGTGAAGTACTTAGCACAATGGCTGGCAAAACACACATGACAGCTGTCATAATTTGTTAGTGACTTCATTACTCATCTCCATTCTTCCCCTTCTCTGGCATCTTTAAATACCTTCTAAAGATCTTATTTATTTATTTGACAGAGATCCCAGATAGACAGAGAAGCAGGAAGAGAGAGAGGAGGAATCAGGTTCCCTGCTGAGCAGACAGCCTGATGCGGGGCTCCATCCCAGGACCCTGGGATCATGACCTGAGCCGAAGGCAGAGGCTTTGACCCACTGAGCCACTCAGGCGCCCCTTTAAATATCTTCTTCCAACCAAATCTTGCTTCCCTCAAGAACCTATGCTCCCTTAAGCCCAACAACTTTTTTTTAAACTATTCTGTTTTTGTTTTTAATTTTTTGTTTAAATTCAATTTAGTTAACATATACTATATTTTAGTTTCAGGGGTAGAGTTTAGTGATTCATCAGTTATATATAAGACCCAGGGCTCATCACATCATGTGTTCTCCTTAGTGCCCATCACCCAGTTACCCCATCCTCCAACCTCTTCCCTCCAGCAGCCCTCAGTTTGCTCCCTAGAGTTAACAGTCTCTTGTTGTCTGCCTCTCTCTCTGCTTTAATCTTATTTTATTTTTCCCTCCCTTCCCCCATGTTCATCTGTTTTGTTTCTTAAATTCCACATGAGTGAGATCATATGATTACTGTCTTTCTCTGACTGACTTATTTTGCTTAGCATAATACCCTCTAGTTCCATCCGTGTCATTGCAAATAGCAAGATTTCATTCTTTTTTAATGGCTGAGTAATATTCCAGTGTGTGTGTGTGTGTGTGTGTGTGCGTGCCACATCTTTATACAGTATATATATACCACATCTTTATACATTCATCTGTCAATAGACATCTAAGCCCAACAACTTGAATATGGATTCAACAACTCTCTATCTCCATGGGTTCAATAACTCCCCACTCATTAGGGAATGGAATTTGAATGCAAACAACCAGGTTTTGCCCTTTTCCTGAATAAAAACACAAATAACACATTTGGCTGATTAAGGCCTTGTTCACATTCCTAACAAACTAGATAAGCAATCTTTAAACTGGAGTATGCATAGCACAAGGCAACTTGTGCTCAATTAGTGGTGATTTCACACACACCCCAACATGTTGTAATATCTGCAGACATTTCTGGTTGTCACAGCTGGAGAGGGGGCTACTACTGGCAGCTAGTGAACAGAGGCCAGCTAGTGAACAGAGGCCCTACAATGCACAGAACAGTCGCCTACAATAAAGCACAGACGTGAATGATGCTGCCCTTGAGGAACCATGCCCTAAAAGTCCACAATGGCCTCCCCAGGAGGTATGCAAACAGAGAAAATTTTAAAAGAATTAATTTCTAACTTATAATGGAGTGTTCTCCAAAACTGATGTGCCATGAATGTGCAGGAGACTGCAGAGTCCTACTGTTCCCCTTTCTCACCGGTACTTTCACAAATACCCTTCTCCTAATTTACAAAAGAAAGGTCTACCTATTAGGCATTTGAATCCTACCTTGACTGTAGGCATTTTCTTCACTAAGGTCCCAGAGTACAGCAGAGCAGAGTGAGTAAGTTCTTAAAAGCTGGAGGATAGTCCCTGGTTCTAATTACTTCTTTGTTACTTACTCACTATATAATATTGAGTTACTTACTTTGCTTACTTATTTTACCTGGTGGGAAACTTGTGGTCACAGGGACTTTTTCCGTTTAAAATTTAATTTTATATACGTCTTTCTATAGAGATGTATGATACGATGATCGAGAGAAGTTTCAAGTATAAAAATATGTATAACATTAGTGAATACTGGGTGGCTCAGTCATTAAGGGTCTGCCTTCCTGAAATCTAGCCCCATATCCAGCTCTCTGCTCCACAGGAAGCCTGCTTCTCTCTGTCCTACTCCCCGGTTTGTGTTCCCTCTCTCGCGTTCTCTGTCAAATAAATAAATAAGATCTCAGTGGAAAAAAAATAATAAAAATTATATATATATATATATATATATATATATATATATATATATAATGTTAGGATAAAATTCGGTGGGCAAAGTGAGTGGAAATGTGGGTTCAAAAAGAAAAGGTAATTGTGTGAGGTGCCTGACTGTTAGAAAACTTGCACATTTCCATTTTAGTGGGGGACAGTGGATATAAAAATACTCCAGGATTTAGAATTTACCCAGGAACTACAGGGTATTATGATAAGTGAAATACGTCAGCCAAAGGAAGAAAAATACCATATGATTTCACTTATATGTAGAATTTAAGAAACAAAACAAATGAACACAGGGGAAAGGGAGAAAAAATAAAATAAGATTGAAGAAGTGAAAAGATTGAGGCACAAATTTAATTGTGTTGTAATTTTAACCTGTCAATATTTACAAGGTGTGTTTGCATCTGTTTGAACCTGCAATGAAAAATTTCTAGATATCAGTTTGAAACTGTTCAAGGGAGCAGAGTACATTGCAAAGTTTAAAGAGCTAAATTTCTGATGAATCCCCTCTGTGTTCTTTCTTGCTTGATGAAAAAACAGAAAGAGGGGGAAAAAAAAAACCAGTCACACAGAGATGCCATTAAAATGCAGCAGCAAGTCCTAGTGCACAAGACTGGTTTTCTCCGGTCTCCACTCACCCTGCCAGCTAGCTTCCAAGTGTTTTTTTTTCCCTTGTTCAAGAAGTTCTTCATGCTCCCTCAGCCTGCCTTTCAAGCCAATACCTAGTTTTTCCCTTTTTATCAAATAATGACTCTCTTAGTCACCGCTGCAGGTCTCCTGGACTCTTAAAGTCCGCCTATGACTCAATGTGCTTTTAGCAAGTGGGCCTCCAGATACAATCCACAATTATCAGACATAACTTTGAAAAATAATCAAAGAAAATAGGAAGTTTTAAAACAGCTATAGGGTGGTGCATGCGCGCGCGCGCATGCACATGCACACACACAAACACACACACACACAGACTGTGCTCACAGAAAAGTTCTCATCCCTATGCCAAGAAAACTACTGGGAAAATGGGCAAGTTGATCAAATGAATTAACTCAGCTGTTTGTTTTCATGCAGGAAATGGCAAAACCTGGCTCCCTTTTTTTCATTGTAACCTTCACTGTTTCAGGCAAATTGTGAAACTGCTGTGTGTCCACAGGCTCAGGAAAATAATTTTCATTTGTGCACACAAACATGCATCTGTGCACGCAAAACACAGTGTGATCATAGCTGTGATCATGAGCGAGAAGGGATTTACTTCATGTGATCCACCAGCCCAGACCTACATTTTTACATTGAAATCAGAGAACACAACCTTAAAATAGAAATGGCAATAAACGAAATAGATCACTTTCATCCAGATTGGTATGCAGAGCATAGTTCCACACTGGATTCTCGCTTGGTAAATGTCTCTTTCCTCACTGGAATTCAGAGCTGATGTTTGATTCCTCTTTGTTTGATGACAGCTTCTTTACACTCTGAAAGAAGCCAAGGAAGAGAATCCTTCCTTAAGCACTCCCTCAAGACCAATCAATAGGTACTGATTTGATTCCCAACTTATACCATTTTAGCTGTGTGAGTAATTGTCTTAACCTTTCTGAGCCTTGATTTCTTCATCTGTAAAATAGGGATAATGCTATGTACCCTAACTAATACACACAATTTGTAATAAGGATTAAGTGAGACATGTCCTTTTAAAAATTATTTGAAGTGTTATATACAAAATACATTAAAATAACAGGTATCAATACTATAGTTAATGTTATTATTAGCCCACAAGACCACATATTCCATAGTTCATAAGCTCTATTAGAAATAAACCAAAATCAGAATCACTTTAAATTCTGTCCATTTGTCCCTGGTCTGCTCACTGGTTCTATACAACATAGACCCAACTATTTTTCTATATGTAATAGATATCATTTTAATATGTATCATCTTCAGATAACTGAAGAGAGATATTGTGATCCCATTCTCTCCCTACACTCAGATTTTCTCTTTTCTAAGCTAAAAGAAAACTGATCAACTCAAAAGCCCTTAAAGAAAAGAAGTACCACATCCGCACACTCACACTTCTGTTCTCAACATTATTGTTTACTTGACTGATGAATACTGCCCCCTTGGAGGTTGTTAACACGTGGAAATGTTTGTTGAGTCTGGAAAAGTGAACGAAGGTGTTTCAGCCTACTGTTTTATTCCCAATACTAGTCAGTACTTAATACCCTTTTGATGTACTCATGAATAAGTGGATGAAAATCTGTCATAGGTTTTATTTTTCCTCAGCATAATGGCTTGAAGCTCCCAAGTCCTGCCCCATGGCTCCAGCATGAGCCCCAGAATCTTGAGCCCTGATTTTCAGTCCACATTCACAGAAAACCTGGATTTGCCCCTCTATTCTTTCAAGAAAGTATTTCACAAACTTTTGGGAGACTGGCGGTACCCTGGGGCCATCTGAATCAGTGTCAGTAACTGATCCCAAGATGGATAATTTTTTTTCTTTTACAAGGGAGAGGGGCTTTGGTGGGAATTGATAGCTTGGCCCTAATTTCTCTTTTAGGCAAAGGAAGTGGATTGACAATCTTACTTGTTTATTAGGTGTTAATGCTGCAGCCTCAACCCCAGATGACTAAGGAAAAATGACCCCTTCAAAGCCAGAGGAAGACAACTTTTATGGGGCCAACTAGAAAGAAGAGTTTTTTTGTTTATTTTCTTTTTGTGTTTTGTTTGGTGTTTTGTTCTTTGTGATTCAGTTTCTTTGCTTGCTTAGTTTGTTTTAATTATACACACCTTGCCTCCTCTATAATTTGGGGGAATATAGCAAGCAGGAGATGCCATAAGCTGGTTATGAGGCTATGTTAGAGGCAAGAAGTCAGTACCTCTGGTCCCACCCTAATCCTACTTCTCTGCCACCTCAACCTGATCAGCTCCAGTCGAAAAATCATCCTTTTGTCTAAAGTATTATATCCTACAAGTTGAAGGAATGGGAGAAAACTCATACATAAGGAGTTGTATAAAACACAGAGCTTAAAACACGACTAAAGAGCTATCCCTTCTCCAAACATCAGATTAAGTACCTCCTAGAACACCATAAATTGTCAACTCTGTGAGAATAGAAGCAGTGTCTGGCTTGATTATGCTGCACCCAAATGCCTAAAATATAAAAGATATAAAAGGAAGACAGAAGGAAGATTCTAAGAACTAAAGCTAAAGAAGAAATAGTGCTGGAATAAGATTTTTTTAGCACTCTAAGGTCCCGGAGGTAAAGGGAACCATAAGAGACCACTCAAGTCCAGCCCTCTGCATTCACACAAGAGATTTTCTGAACCACTCATCATTCCATTTTTGAGAATTCATCAGACAAAAGTCTCTATGGCTCTCTTTGCCTACCATTTTTATTGCTGCAAAGTCTTGCTCACACACTGATCTGTAACTTATTGAAAATTCCCAGATTACATATCCAGGTTCACTATTCCCACCTGAGCTATCAATGTGCTATTTAGGAAATCTACCTGTATTAATTTAGTCTCCAGAGCAACCATACAACTGGTCAATTTTCAAAAGAAAAAGAATTCAATCAACCCAGTTCTATTCTCTTCTCCCTACTTGTCTGAATAAGAACAGCACCTAAATAAATCTCTCTATATAACAGTCAGTCTGGTTTATTTAGAGACAAGGAAAGGTTCTTGTAAAATTCTGATTATTTGAGACAAACTGAGGAAGTTTAATATACTTTGTTTTGGGGGGGGAGAAAATTTAAAATAAAGCCATCGCAATAAAAATTGCAAAGATTATATGATAGTTGTCTTTCTCTGCTTGACTTATTTCACTAAGCATGGTGATTCACAGACCTGTACCCCTGGGGATAAAAATATATGTTTATAAAAAATAAAATTAAAAAAAAATTGCAAAGATTTTCAAAGGCTCTTTTGCATTCAAATGACACTCAGCCCAGTTTCCTTGTACAGCTTTGTTACGATTTGGATAATGGTAAAAAAAAAAAAAAAAAAAGGTGGGGGGTATGAATGATCCCTGTACAGACTTGAAAAGCCTCCATGCATCAGGATTCAAGGTGATCTCAGATTTTCCATAGTAATTAAAACAATGTGGACAGACATCTTCGAAAGATTTTAAAAATGAGGTTTGAAATCAAGAAAGTTCTCAGTCCACCCTTCAGAGATCAGGAATACTTTATGAGACAGGACACCAAATTCTTTAGCCATTCTGCGATGGTTTTGTCACATCATTATTATTGTAGTGGTAAGGGTGGTGGTGATAGTGCCTGTGGCAGTGACAGCTGTTAACACTTATTGAGACCTCACAACATGGTGAACTCTGTGATAAAGCTTGTAGATAGATTAATTTATTCATAAATTATCTTATTTAATCCTCAAAACAACCCTATCAGGTAAGTACTAATATTATATTTACTTTGTAGATGATGAAATAAGGAAATTCCTTCAATAAGGAAAAAAGATGTTAAGCGACTTGTCCATGGTTACTAACAGGGTGATTCAGAGTAAATTAAGCTAGTCTGTGACCACAGGTCAGATTTCATTTTGTCATGAAGCTCGCTCTAACCCAAATCACAATGATAGCCACTCTTTGGCCCTATCCAAATCATATGCTAACACACAAATTAGTAGAGATTAGATGGTACGTTGGGAAACCAGATAAGAGGCCAGGTTTAAGTCAGAGGAACTCAACCCCAACCAATCTCCAGTTCTATAAACTTAAACCAAATACTTTGGTCTTTGGTCTTATGGTGAGTAAAGAACAGCGTTTTTAAATGCTAAGGAAAGCATGACATTAATATGTAAAACTATACTTTACATGAAAACACTTTTCTAATGATTTTTACATTTTGAAATATTAAATTAATCTATTCATAGCTCACTATAATAGGGAAGAATTAGGTAAGCACTTTATATCTATCAACTCTGTGATCTTTTGTCATCTTATTAAAATCATCATAATTCTGATTATAGTCCAGCTGTCCAGACTGCCTTCTAATTTGATGATAATATAAGATTAGCACCTCAGTCTTTAAAATATTCACATAGTTCATGCAAAAGCATGATTGTTGGCAGGATAATAACTAGCTTAATTAAAGAAAAGAGGGGAAGGAAACAAACATTTATTGACTACCTGCATCTTATTGTACTGTACCTCCACATACATTGTTTCATTATGATGATAATACATACCTTACATGGATATTCTAAAGATTAAGCAAGCCCACATCCTTGGAGGGGACACAGAGAAAGGGAACTAGTGTTATAGATCATGTACCATGTTCCAAGTTCTGTGCAGTGTCCCATCACATACATTATTTCCTTTAATCTTCATAGCATCCCTGGACACCTGGCCTTACCATCAAGATTTTATGGATAAAGATACTAAATTTCAGACAAATTTTTAATTAGTAAGATCATACAGTTAGTAGATGGTTGAGAGCACAGATCCTGAGTTGACTGAATTATACCTTCATGTTCTTGTCAATTAAAAGATAGCAAAAGATAGCCTCTTTAACAGCACTTCATCGTGGGACAGAAGGAAGGAAAGATACCAATACCTACTCATTCATTTATTCATTCAACAAATATGCCTTCAGCACACACTCTTTGCCAGGAGCTAAACTAAATTCTTTTCATAAATTATCTCAGTAAATCTTTACAACACATCTAGGGGACAGGTACCAGGATTATCCTAATTCTAGAGATGAGAAAAATGGGCTTAAGGAAGTTAAACTAAAACATTAGCTATTCAGGATCCAAAATGGAGTTGCTTGTCTTCAAAACCTGTACTCTTTCAAGTATATCATGCTACTTCTAGAAGGCAAATCATGCCCCCCCCATATGCAAAGCAAAATATTTTTTTTAACTTTTTATTTTTTATAAACATATATTTTTATCCCCAGGGGTACAGGTCTGTGAATCACCAGGTTTACACACTTCACAGCACTCACCAAAGCACATACCCTCCCCAATGTCCATAATCCCACCCCCTTCTCTCAAACCCCCTCCCCCCAGCAACCCTCAGTTTGTTTTGTGAGATTAAGAGTCACTTATGGTTAATCATTTTGGACACCATTAGGAAACTCAGATATCTGGTCTCCAGCACTAGGACTCTATTACACAGACTGACCTCTGGAATCTATAAGAAAAAGAGACAGAGATAAAGAATAAAACACAGAGAAAGAGAGAGAGAGAAAGAGAGGGGGGGTGCTTAATCATGCTGGTCACCCCGGAGGTGGAAGAAAAAAACATTAATTCTAGATATCTGCATTGCACAACATCACATCTGAACCACCTGCCTATTCTCATACTAAAGATATATCAAGCCATCCTAAACCCAGGTTTGTTCTATGCACACTATGGGTACCAGACCAGAGTGTGACCAGAGTGTGTCCATGTAAAACCATCTCTACCACTAGAGGTAGAACTCTATGAGCCTTCCTGCTAAATAAAGAACAATACAGGAAAGCCTGCTATAGAATGAATGGACTTGATGGGTTTCACAGGAAGACTATTTTCAAGTCATGAAGTTGCCTCCAAGTTCAGTCTTCTGTCATTCATCCCAGCAACGTCCTGCTTAACCCCACTAATACATAGGCCAATGACCACACCTCTAGGTAGACAAGCTCCAACTTACCTTCTTCCTTCCCTAGGGTTAATGGTCATTCTTATTTCTAGTCATAACTACTCCCATATCCTCCACTTTTGTAAAAATTCTCAATATTCTGCCAGTCAAGGATATGATTTTCTGGATTTAATTCTGAGCAAGCAAACTTGCATTTCCTTTTATTTAAAAGTGGCCCCTTTGGCTCTTCCCCCATCTTCCTATACCTGCATCAGGGGAACAGAAGTTCCTGGGAATCCTTGCCTAGGTGACCAAGGAGTGCCCTAAGGGACAGTTGGCCCAGAATGAGAGTCTGATGTTAATGAGGCCTAGATGGAGGGTTCAAGCTCCATGGGACCAGTTATAATCCTGCTTAGAGAAATTTGTGTTGTATCTAAAATATCTGGGCAGCCACCTCCCAAATGCAGGCCCTGGATCACAATGGACAATTGGGTCAGAGAGTAAGAAACCTTCTAGCAAATTCTTCAAAATGCACATACTAATGGAGCAAGTCCACAGAGGAAATAACTGCAGACTTCATACTCCAGAGGCAGTGTAGTATAACAACATACACATGGCCTTTGGAGCTGAAAATCTGGGTGCCTTGGGGCAGTCACTTAATCCCTCTGAGTTTCTGTTTCTTCATCTTTTTAAATGGCAGTGAGCAAGGTAGAGAGAGGTTGAACCATGAGCCAGGGCATCATATTTATTGGGTGCATACTTTATGCCAGGCATTGTACCCAGTACTTCACATACACAATCACTTTACTTGCCCCAAATTTCTTCAAATTATGAATTATTTTTTTTTAAAGATTTTATTTATTTATTTGACAGAGAGAAATCACAAGTAGGCAGAGAGGCAGGAAGGGAAGCAGGCACCCTGCTGAGCAGAGAGCCCGATGTGGGACTCGATCCCAGGAACCTGAGATCATGACCTGAGCCGAAGGCAGCAGCAGCTTAACCCATTGAGCCACCCAGGCGCCCCTCAAATTATGAATTATTATTGAAATAATAATACAGAATATAAGAGAGTACCTGATTCATAGCACACTTAATAAATGTCAGCTCTCTTCCTTTTCAAATCTGTAGGGAAATGACAAGGATTCCAGTTTTCAGAGACTAAAAAGTGTTCTCCCTAGTGCTTTTTGAAGTTTTCTGATTGCAATTTGAAAGAAATTTTGTAGCAATGATTTTCAGAAGTAATCACAGAATGTCAGACTAGAAGGGACCTTAGAGATTGTTACTGTCCTATTCCTTAATAGATAGAAAAGAGAGATACCTACTTGTTATTGATTCTACCACAAAGACTATACTAGAACTAAGGTGTTCTTGCTCCTTAAGTGTGTGTGCTCTGGTGGCTGAGAAAAACCCACTTTGGGGGCACCTGGGTGGCTCAGTCAATTAAGTGTTTTGCTCAGGTCTTGATCTCAGGGTCGTGAGTTCAAATCCCACATTGACCTCCACGCTGGGTATGGAGCCTACTCAGGAAAAAAAAAAAAAAGAAGGGGTAGAGAGAAAAGCCATTCTCAATCCCACATTAGCAAATGTTAAGGGAAGCTTCAGACTCAGGGTGGCTGTAGGTCATGGAAGCTCCCTGGGCTTCCATGCTACTGTTCTCTAGGAGTTCTAGGAAATGGGTTTGGGTCATGAGAGGGAAGGAGTTGGAGAAAGAAGAGAGCTACAGTCCACAAGATTCACCATGATTTCATAGCCAATTTGGAAACAAAGGTAGAAACAAATGCAAAACCCCATCTTTGGAGATTACAGAACTTCACAGGGTTCCACTTTTCCTGCTTGCTCTTGAAATCCACTGCTCTCTCCCACAGGTTGGTTTCCAGTTCCCACCACAAATCATTCCCAGTCATTGTCTCCTAAAAACTCTTATCCAAAGGAACATGGTGACAAGAAAGAACTTTGCTTTTGTAGCTGAAACTATGTGTAGTAAGTACCCCAGAAATATTTGTTGAATAAGCAAATCAATAGATCAATGCCTGTCTAGAGAGATCCTTCTACTGTCTCTCCGAAACACAGGAGTAAGGCTGAGTTTCTAAAGCAGCCTGTGGGCTGTTCTGTTTCTCAACTCCTAGCCTAGACCTGGAGAACAGACCTTCTCTGGAGGAGGTAAAGCCTTTTTCCAAAAGTGAAAAAGTCTAGTCCTTGTGCCTCACCCTAAAAATTTTTGAAAAGAATGATAAACAAACCTCCAGTCAGGTAAACAAAAGAGCTGTACCCAGAACTATAATTCCTTAATAACAGAAGGGAAGTAGAGATGGGAGAATAAAGCCTCCTATTCTGGTGACATCTCATCTGCCACTCACTCAAAAGAAAGATGTGGAATGGTTCCAACCATCCTTCATCAGAACCCCATGTCTTGTATAGGAATGGACTGAGTGGGAGTGGAAGCGGTCAGAGATCCACATGTGTTGTGGGAGCAGGGATGAGAAGGAGACATGGATCAAAGGAATTGTCTTGAAGTATTAGAGCAAATTCCAGTCTATTCTGCAACTTTCTCAGGATCATCAAGCACCCTTTATTGCCTGCAAGCTTACTTACCCTATAAAAAAGAGTCCATAGTTTACCAAAGCCTTAAAAGAATCTCAGAACCCTGATACATACATACATACATATATAAACTTAAATGTTCCTAGGATACACATGCAGATTCAAACACATACAGATTGTAATAAAACCAATCAGGCCGGCACACACTATCACACAAATACAAATTCATAAACATGCACTTATGAAAGCACACAAATGACACCACACACACACACACACACACACACACACACACACACACACAGTTTCAGACACAGACTACTCACGGTTCCTGGGTTATATGGAAGAACCAAATGCTCCCCCAAATGGTAGGGCACCACTACTACTCGCAACCCTTTCTCTATCTGTTCCAACACTTAAGGTTTTCCTAACTTGCTCAATTAAAAAAAAAGGCACAACAACTCTCAATATAATTTATTACCTATCCTTGACAGCTGGTGTTTGAAAACTTAGAAAGCATTTACTTGGGAACACCCCTCTCTGGAATAAAGTAAAATTCAGAGCTAGATATAGAAAAATACCTCCACAAACCAGATTCTTCTCCTTCATTATATTATTAATTGGTTAACCATATTCTATACACCATATCTCATTGTCCACAGGATGTCTTGACAGATCCAAATTTTTCTAAATCATGTTTCACTTTTTTTTAGAGATTTTATTTATTTGTTTGACAGACAGAGATCACAAATAGGCAGAGAGGCAGGCAGAGAGAGAGAAAGAAGCAGGCTCCCCGCTGAGCAGAGAGCCCGATGTGGGGCTCAATCCCAGGAACCTGAGATCATGACCTGAGACAAAGGCAGAGGCTTAACCCACTGAGCCACCCAGGCGCCCCTCATGTTTCATTTTTGAATAGACATTTCCAAAATCCTTGCCCCAGTCCTGCCCTATTGAGGCAACTTCATATCCAGCTTCCCTGGAGCAGCCCTAGATCTGAGACGGACATTAAGGAAGGAACAAAAACTTAATATCCTATTTAATATGTCTGTGATCACTGTCCCAAATCTCATTCTGGTCAGGATTCAAGTGGGTAACAACTTGACTCATTATGACTTTGCCAAGAGTTGGGGAGTGGGCAGGGTATTTATTTGCGTCACCATCTGGATCACTATGATTACAAACCTAACCCCTTTTTGTAGAGCTCTTTACAGTTTACAACATGCTCCTGTTCCTTTGTTCCCATTGTTTCTGTTCCTTTTTTGGTCCTTGAAACAGCTCTCTGAAGTTGTTCGAGCAAATTTAATGACTGCCTCCATTTTACTGATGAAGAAACTGAAGTCCAAGATGATGTGATGATATGTCATTGGACTTCAGTGCTTATCCTCCTCCGGCATCATTACATGGAGTTTCAGAACTAATTTGTTAAACTAATATGTTAATGGGCTAATGGCATAGCAACTCTAATCAAAAGGAAGTTGGAATAGCTGTTTTTATTTTATTATTGCAGTCAATGTGATACAAGAGTAACTTAATACATTTTTAACTAAATGTACTAAGTACATTGGGCATGTACTGTATATCCGGTTAGACCCAGTGACACAATTAGGAAACAATATGACACAATGTAATAAAATACTAAATGGTAAGTGCTTAAATATTCACTTGTAAATTGGAGGTAATAATATATTAAAGAATGGGTTATAAGGCAGATCAACAAGGAAGAAATTAAAACTAGCTGGAATTATTAAGAGTGAAGTAAAAGTTGAGCCTGACAATTAAGGATTTGGAAACTTATAGAGAAGAAAAGAGGGCTCTCCATACAAAAGGAACAGTATGAGCAAAGCCATAGAGATAAAAGCAGTTTTGAATAATCCATGTGTGGGAACAATAAAAAGACTAGCTTCATTTCAATATAAGACAACAGGTTGACCAGATGATGGGTATTAAGGAGGGCACATGTTGAAATGAGCACTGGGTGTTATATGCAACTAATGAATCATTGAACACTACAACAAAATCTTACAATGTACTATATGTTGGCAAACTGAACATAATGAAAAATTTAAAAATTGGAAAAAAAGACAGAGGTTGAAAAGTTCAAAATACTGTGTCAGTTTGGAAGAGGTGATTGTCCACAACACAAGAGAAGTTTGCATTCACACACATGCTGTTTTCCAAATATCCATATTGGGTGTTCATAAAAAAGATGGGAAGTACTTCCCTGCGAGCTTCCTTGGACTCTTTCTGAAGCAAAAGCTTAAAGATGCATAGGGTGGGGCAGAAAAACCCTCTCACTTCCTTGGCACAGGAAAGATCTTTTGCTTCTAGGGGGAGGAGTAAAAGCAAAACTTGTCTGCCTCTAAGGAAAAAATATGGAATCCTTTACCCAGACTGCAGAAAAATTCCCTTGGTCCTCAGAGAAGAATATCAACAAAACCCTTTACATCTCAAACAGGAGCAGCTAACTTAAGCCCAGGATGTTACACACATATCAAGCATAGGTCTCCTACTACTGGGGGAAGACAGGAAACTCCCGCTCAAGACCAAAGACAGAAGAAGCAGGAAGACAGAGAAAAACCCTCTGGCACCACAACTCACACTCTAAGGACTTGATAACAGTGGCTTACTACTGCAGGAATTCAAAGTACAATGATGGTAATGATAGCACAAAGCCTGCTCAGCTACTGAGTGGACTGACTCAATTTCACAATTAAACAACCTATAAGTGTCAAGTCATTTCCAGACATAGCAGTTTATCTTAGTTTCTACTGTTCTTCTAAATGCATTGCATGGTACTAAGTAAAAAATTAAGACACAAACACAAAAGCAAGAAAAAATAATCTCTTTTCAATAAATAAAGCAATCAACCAAACCTGATATAGAGATTTGTAAATATTAGAATGGTTAGACAGAGACTTTCTAATAACTACAATTAATATGATAAATGACCTAGTATAAAAGATGGACATACATGCTTGAACATATGGAGAATATCAGTACAGCAATGAAAACTACATGAAATAGTAAAATGGAAATACTTTAAATTAAAAAAAAAATACACAGTAACAGGGGCTCTTGGGTGGCTCAGTCAGTTAATCATCTCTTGATTTTGGCTCAAGTCATGATCTCAAGGTTGTGAAATCAAGCCCTCTCTACTGGGCATAGAGCCTGCTCAAGGTTCTCTCTCTCCTTCTCCCTTTCCCTCTGCACCCCCATCCCTCTCTGGAAACAAAAAAACAAACAAAAAAAAAACACGGTAACAAAGTAATACAATAGTGAGGTAACACAAATAAAGAATGCCTTTGATGGGTTTATTAACATATGGATACAGCCAAAGAAGTAATTAGTGAACTCAAAGATAGATCATTGTAAATTATCCAAACTATAATGCAAAGAGAAAAAAGTGGGGGAGGGGGGGACAAAGCATCCAAAAGTTGTGGTATAATATGTAGTTGATTAACATGCAGTAATTCGAGTCTCAGAAAAGAAGGCAGGAAAAAATATGGGCAAAAGGATCATTTAAAAAACCTAATGACTAAGAAGTTTTCAAAAATAATGAAAGACTATAAAACACATATCCCAGGAACTCAGAGAAAAAGAATATGGATAAATATAAATACACACACTTCAAGTACATCATAGCTAACTTCTGAAACCCAACTACAAAACAAAAGTATTGATGGTAAAAGGATGCAGTACATACAAAGGAACAAAAATTAGAAATACAGTAGACTTGCCATCAGAAACTATGCAAGCCAGAAGATAATTGGGTGACATCTTTCAGGTATTGAAAGAAAGACCTGTCAACCCAGAAACCTTTATCTATTAAAATGTTTTTCAATAATGAAGACAAAATACAAACTTTCTCAAACAAAAGGTAAGAGAATTTACTTCTAGTAAATATGGGCTACAAGAAATGTTAAAGGAAGTTTTTTAAGCAGAAAAAGTGTGATGCCAGATGGAAACTTGAATCTAGAGCAAGTAATGAAGAGGGCCAGGAATGATAAAAATAAAAGTAAACATAAAAGGTATTTGAATATTTTAGTCTCTTTAAATGTAACCATATCAATAATTTCATTAATTGTAAATGGTTTTAACACCAACAAAATGATAGATATTGTCATATTGACCATAAAAGTAAGACCTGAATATATGCTTTCTACAAGAAGTTTACTATAATCATAAAAATATTGATATATGAAAAACAAAATGAAGGAAAATAAGATATACCATGAAAACCTTAACCAAAAGAAAGCTACAATGGCTGTATGAATTATCAGACCAAGAACACTTCAGATCAAGTAATATTACCACCAGACATAAAGAAGGACATGATGCAATGATAAGGAATTCAGTTTGTTAAGAAGAAAACATAATCCTAAATTTGTGTATACCTACTCAGAATTTCAGAATACATAGAGCAAAAACTGTCAGAACTGAAAGGAGAAAAAGTCAAATATAGTATTATAACTGGATACTTCCCACATCTCTCTCATTTAGCAATAGAATATGTAGGGAGAAAATAAATGAGGATATAGAAGATATGTATATTAGCAGTGAACTTGACCTGACACTTATAGAACACTTCACTCAACAACAGAAGAATATGCATTGATTTTAGATACACACGGTACATTCACAAAAATGGCTTATTTTCTGGTGCATAAAAGAAATGCAATAATTTCTTCTTATATTTTTACTTTAACATACCAGATAAATCTAATTCATTTAATTCCTTACAAAATCTTCAAAACGTTCCAGGAGCTCTCCAGAACACCTCAGATTGTAGACAAAATATTTCATTTTAGAATTTGATTGAGGGAAATGTGTCAAAAATTATCAAAGGTTTGAAGACTTGACTAGGATAACAGATCATTATGACCGGTTTTTAATTGCCCATTTAACCAAAGTGACAATAAAAGATATCAAAGACAAATACATAAGATCACATAGTTGTGAACAAAATTTATCTTTTTAAAAATATTAAGACTTTTCTTAGAGTAAATCAAACACCTGATAAAAATAGGTAATTTTTTTTTTTGTAAAACACAGGATTCTTACTTTCTAGGCATATAACTTTAAAGATAAAAATATTTACAATGTTTTATTAAGAGGGGATCTATAGTTTAAGAAATCATTTTTAACAAAGAGAAAACAAAAATTTTAACTTTGCATAAGTATACTTTTTAAAAATTATTTATTTATTTTTTATTTCTTTTCACTGTATCAGAATTCATTGTTTATGTACCACACCCGGGGGTCAATGAAATAAGTGCACTCTATAATACCCACCACCAGGCTCACCCAACCTCCCACCCCCAGCCCCTCCAAAACCCTCAGAATGTTTTTCAGAGCCCATAGTCTCTCATGGTTCATCTCCCCCTCCAATTTCCCCTAACTCCCTTCTCCTCTCCATCTCCCCATGTCCTCTGTGTTATTTCTTATGCTCCACAAATAAGTGAAGCCATATAATAATTGACTCTCTCTGCTTGACTTATTTCACTCAGCATAATTTCTTCCAGTCCCGTTCAAATTTTGTTGATACAAAAGTTGGGTATTCATCCTTTCTGATGGAGGTGTAGTACTCCGTAATGTATATGGACCACATCTTCCTTATCCATTCATCCGTTGAAGCGCCTCTTCCACAGTTTGGTGACTGTGGCCATTGCTGCTATGAACATTGGGGTACAGATGGCCCTTCTTTTCATCACATCTGTATCTTTGGGGCAAATACCCAGTAATGCAATTGCAGGGTCATAGGGAAGCTCTATTTTTTTTTATTAATATATATTGTATTATTAGCCCCAGGGGTACAGGTCTGTGAATCACCAGGTTTGTACACTTCACAACACTCATCATAGCACATACCTTCCCCAATGTCCATAACCCCACCACCCTCTCCCTAGCCTCCCCCCACTCCCTACCCCCACCCCCCACAACCCTCAGGGAAGCTTTATTTTTAATTTCTTAAGGAACCTCCACACTGTTTTCCAAAGTGGCTGCACCAATTTGCATTCCCACCAACAGTGTAAGAGGGTTCCCCTTTCTCCACATCCTCTCCAACACTTGTTGTTTACTGTCTTGTTAATTTTGGCCATTCTAACTGGTGTAAGGTGGTATCTCAATGTGGTTTTGATTTGAACCTCCCTGATGGCTAGTGATGATGAACATTTTTTCATGTGTCTGTTAGCCATTTGTATGTCTTCTGTCCATTTTTGGACATGATTATCTGTTTTGTGTGTGTTGAGTTTGAGGAGTTCTTTATAGATCCTGGATATCAGCCTTTTGTCTGAATATGTGAATATCTTCTCCCATTCTGTGGGTTGTCTCTTTGTTTTGTTGACTGTTACATCAGTATACTTTCAATATTTGGTGAGTGCTGTGAAGTGTGTAAACCTGGTGATTCACAGACCTGGGGATAAAAATATATGTATATAAAAAATATATGTTTATAAAAAATAAAAAATAAAAAAAAAAAAACAAAAAAATAAAAAAAAAACTCATTTACTTAAATTTAGTTCCAGTACTAGCCAGTACTGACCACACACAATTTCCTTCTAAAGATTCCCTCCCTATAAACCTCATACAACTTATGCATTCAGTTTTCCTTCTTTAAATAACCACTCTCACTTTAGAAAAAAATTACTTTCTTTTCCCTCAACAAAAATGTATTCCTGTTCCTTTTTTTTTTTCAAAAATACCTATTTTACTTTTCTTGCATATAGAGTTGTTTCCCTTATTTCTAGTAGTCTGAGTTATACTTATCACAATTCTTAACTCTTAGAACCCTTAGTTTCTAGTGAAAACAAACTAGTAAGCAAACTTTTGTTTTATCAGCATTCTTTAGGTTAACAAATTTATGAATACATTTCCAGATTTCTAGAAACATCTGTTTTTCATAGTACAATTTTTTTAATAAAATGTGAATCAAGTTTATTAATAGAACCATATTTACTTTCTCTGTAATGATAAGAGGAAAAAACTCTCTAAAGACCTGGTATACAAGGGAAGCCATTTTAGATTTCTTCCCAATTCAACATGATTGTATATAAACTTTATTCAAACCAAAAGCCTGATTTATTGCCCACCACACATACATTATACATCTGCTTTGTGAATGAGTAGCCTAAAGGCAAATCATCTTGTCTTTGAGGTATCAATTAATACTCCTACTCCCTGCATTCCCCTATGATAAATCTCATGATTCCTGCATATGTACTAATGTATAATATTTTGAGCTTTTACAAGATGTAAAAATGTATACAATCCTATAAAAACTGTCCATTCTCTGGAACAACTTCTTCCTTGTGAAGGGCATGTATCCCAATTAGCTGTCCTAATTTGGGCTCAGATAAGACTCTTTTACCTTTAGAGATTTTAGAATGTTTCTTCAATTTGCATAGACATTTCTTGGTAACATTGTCAAGATATCAGAGTACCTCACTTGAGAACAGTTGGGGGTCTTCTTGAACTGGACACTCAGTACAGCAAAAGCCCTTTGTGCTCCTCCAACTTTTCAGCACTTCACAGGTGTATCTGGTAAGAAGGAACACAGCTATTTAAAATAATTAAAGCTACAGTATATTCTGACCATTACAGAATTAAACTAGAAATTAATATCCTGGAAAATATGTGATTATTTGGAAAATAAATAATACCACTCTTTGAAAAAATCCATGGGCCAAACAAGGAGTCACTGGAAATTATAAAATATTTTTAATTTAATGAAAATTAAAGTACATCATATCAAAATATTTGAGGCAAATATATAACATGCTTTGGGGGAAATTTACAGTGGTAAAACCCTGTTATTAGAAAAGGCAAATTTTTCGAATCAACAATCTAAAATTCCAGCTTAAGAAATGAGGGGATAAAAAGCAAATTAAATCCCAAAGTCAAAAAATGTTAAGAAAATATAAAGAGCACAAATCTCAGATTTGGCAGATGAAATAGAAAAACAATATAAATCAATGAAACTAAAGCCTGACTCTAAGAGCAATATTTATAAGCCTCAAGACAGATGGATCAAGAAGAAAAAAAGATATAAATCACCAATATAACAAAGGAAGGAGAGACACTACTACAGTTATTTCAGGAATTAAAAAGGATAATAAAGGACTATTTTGAAAAAATTTTTGCCAATAAATTTGATCAATTAAATAAAAGGAAAAATTCCTTGAAAGATACTACCACTGCTCACTCAAGAAAAAACAAGCAACATAAATATTCCTATATCTACTACAGAAATTAAACTCACAGAAACCTCCATACAAACAGAAACAACAATATCAATTATGAAAAAACTCTTCCAGAAGAATATAAGAAACATTGCCCAGTACATATTGTTATATCACCATTATTCTGACATTACTGGACAAGGGTGACACAAGTAAAATACAGGCAAATATCCTTCAGAAACATAAATGCAGGGAGTCTTAACAGAATGTCAGTAAACTAAATCCAGCAAATATATAAACAAAAATACATCATGATCATGGTAGGCAGAATAATGGCTCCAAGAAGATGTCCATGTTCTAAGCCCCAGAACCTGTGACTATATTATGTTATAGATGAAAAAAGAGAATGAAGGTTGCAGATGGAGTTTAGATTCCTGAGCTGGTGACCTTAAAATAGAGAAGTTATTCTGGATTTTTAGTGGGCCTAAATGGATACTTAAGGATTCTTAGCAGTAGAAGAGAGAGGCAGAGGAGTCAGTGTCAGAGTGATGCAACATGAGAAACACTCAACTGGCCATTGTTGTCTTTGAGGATAGAAGGATTTCATGGTCCAACTAATGCAGGAAGCCCCTAGAAGCTGGAAAAAGCAAGAAGACAAATTTCACCCCATGAGCTGCCAGAATGGAACACAAGCCTCCCAACACCTCATTTTAGCCCAGAGAGACCTGAATCAAATGTCTCATCTACAGAGCTGTAACAAAATAAAATTGGGTTGTTTTAAGCCGCTACATTTATAGTGATTTGTTATAGCAGCAGTATGAAATTAACAGGGGATTTAATGGGTGGGACCAGGAATTAAGGTTGAAATAATCCATCATGAAGTACCATTCACTCTTTCCAAATTAAGAACAAGCCAAATTGGGCTGATAAATGGAGAAGCAGGGAAGATAATCACCCCTTCTCTAAACGGGTCTTGTATAATGAGTTTCGATCCTTAAGAGTCCTGTTTTATATTGGACTAAATTAACTAGAATAGCCAAAATTTTGAAAATGAAAAACATTGGAAGACTTATACTACCTACTTTCAAGACTTAGTATAAAGCTCAGTAATCAAGGAAGTATGGTCTTGGCAGAAGGATAAACATACAGATCAATTGAACAAAACAGAAGAGAATCTAAAAGAAACCCAAAATACATATGATCAATTGATTTTTAACAAAAATGACAAAGTATTTAGTGAAGAAAAGATAGTATTTTGGACAAATAATGCTGGAGCAATTGGATTACCATATACATAAAAATTACCTTTAACCCATATTATGTGCCATATTAAAAAATTCATTCCAAATGTATCACAGTTCCAAATATAAAACCAAAACCTATAACACTTCTGAAGAAATTCAGTGTGGCCTGGGTTAGGCAGAGATTTCTTAGAAAGAAACAAAAACACAGACAACACAAGAAAAGCTTGATAAATTTGACTTCATCATAATTCAAAACTTCTGCTATTTGAGTGACACTGTTATGGAAACACAAAGGACAGGAGAAAATATTTCAGAAGACATGTCTGATAAAACACTTGTATCTCTAATATGTAAACAACTCTCACAACTCAACAATGATAAAACAAATAACCCAGTGAAAATTTGAGCAGCTTTAAATAGACACTCTAAGGAAGATGTCCAATATAATTTTTCTTCAAGGAAATCCAATTTATTTTTTTAGGAAATCCAATTTAAAACCACAATAAATGGAAATACACATTTCCTAAAAGACAAAAACAAAATAAAATAAAACAAAACAAAACTACCCTAACGATACCTGATGAGGATGTAGTGCAACCAGAACTTAATATGCATTGCTACTGAGAAGGCAAAATAGCATAGTCCCTTTGGAAAACAGTTTAGTAGTTTCTTCTGATTTAAATATGTAACTTAACTTGTTACCCAGTCACCTCAGTCCCATGTATTTATTCAAAAGAAATGAAAACACATGTCCAAAGGAGCTACAACAAAATGCTTTTCGCAGTTTATTCAAAAGAGCTAACAAAATAGGACAGACCCAAATTTCTATCAACTAATGAATGATCAAACTGTGTATTTATCCAATGGAACACTATTTGGCAGTGAAAGGAACAAACTATTGATACATGGCACAACATGGATCTATCTCAAAAGCATTGTGCTATGTGAAAGAGGGCAGACACAAAAGACTATACAATTCTATTATTCCAGTTATATTACTTTCTGGAAAAGGCATATCTATGAGGGAGAGAAATCAAATTAATTATATATATATATATCCAGTTTTTTACCTACCATGCTGGCTTCAAGCAGAGTGCAATTCAACTGTAATTATGCCAGTCACACCAATCAAGGACAAATTGAAAGCCAAGATCTTCAGTTCTGTCTATACACCACCAGTACAACTGGCTCAGTGGCATTTTTATCACTGAATCAACTAGTTACTTAAGTGACTAGAAACCCAACCTTAAGTATGACTTAGTTTCAAGCCTTTGCCTCTGTTTCTTTGTCTATGTCTTACACATCAACAATGAATAGATGAAAAATAAAATGTTCTGTGTCTGTGACCCTACAATCCAAAATAATCAAATTAACTTCTAGTCGTTTGACACAACTATTTGAACAAAACTGATTGAATTGATAAGTTTGGTCAATTGATCTTTTTTTTTCTCTTTATTTCATTTTCCCCACCTCTACGGTGGCCTCCTTAGAAATCTTGTTTCCTAATTAGAAGGCAGAAATTACCAAACTTAAAAAAAAATATATGAGGAGAAGTGGACTTTGGAAAGGGGATGAAGGTTGCACAATGGAATGTACTCAAAGTTTATCTGACTGCAGACAACTTCTAAAAAATTCAGAGGCCTCTACATTCTTCATTCATACATTCATTTACCAGTCACTGTTCCCCTCTTATGCGCTTTGATGGCTTGACAAAAACAGAAGTTGTAGGAGGAAACACACTCTCTGTGAGTTCCTTCAATAGTATCCAGATCTGTACAGGGGAGGACAAGGTTAAAGAAGAAGACTTGGAAGTATGTGAGTAAAGGCATTTCAAATTCTGATTGGATGCAACTCCCTCAAGGATAGTCTGTGTTCAGGGTACTCAGTTTGTGACCCTTTTCATAGGCTCAGTATATGGACAGGGTCTAGGGGACCATTGGTGCACAACTGCACAGTCTTTTGCATCTTTTCCATAGCAATCTCTCCTTCCTGGTCACCTGTTACTGCCATAGCAGCAACCACACATACAATTCACACATACCCACACATGGCCTGACTTCTGTGCTGACTCCTTTGTGACCCCCTACTTTCTCCTGGTAATGAGCTCCCCCTCCTTCAGCATCTTGGAGAGCTTCCACCTGGAGGTCCTGACCTGAATCTGGGCTATAGTCATCGGTTATGCTCTATGTTACCCACATATAGAGAGTCCCTGCAAGGGCCTGGTGGCCAGCTGCTGGATGACAGCAGTTTCAGTAGACTTTCATATCCATTATGTCATTACTGTACCTCCAATGTTTCCAACCATTTCATCTATAAGATCCAGGCTGTGCTAAAACTGACATTCTCTTATGTCAGCTTCAGTGAACTGATGCTAGTGGGTAGCATAAAGCAGTACCATGAGCCTGCTTTGGCCCTTTGGCTTCGTCCTCACCTCCTGACTACCTCCTTGCATCTTGCCATTTTGAAGTCTTTTCCATCTATAGTTCCCATTTTGATCTGGTGGCCATCTTCTTGGGCACAGCCATTTCTACATATCTAAAACCTCATTCACAGGTGTCCCAAGTTGAAAACAAGCTCATTACTATCTTCTTCGGCATCATTACATCTATGCTTTACACCATCACCTACAGCCTTCAGCAAAGAAGTGAAGAATACCTTTAGGAATAGGGAGAAGTAACTTAGACTCATGGACCAAGAATTACTACTTAACACATATATATGTCTGGGGAACCAAATAACAGATCATTTATTTCTACACAAATAAATACCTACAACCTCTAAGTATCATGCCAAAAGGCTCCAGATATGGTCCTAGCTCTTAAGGGAGTTGCAATCTGGCCAGGGGTAAGGGAGGAAAGATAAGTGTAGCACTAACAAAAATATAAGAGCAAAAATATAGATAAGACCTGGTAATGTTGCAAAAAACCTAGGTTAAAACCATGGCATCCTAAAAAGGATGAGAAAGAGCTCACTTCACATTGTTTAGGTGGGTTCATAGTAAGCTTTGTGATGGAGTTGGCAACATCTGAACTTCCATTTTTCATATGAAGAGAACTTAGATGTGAGACGATAAAACAATGAGAAGAGCATCCCATGCAAAGGCAACAAGAGAAACAAAAGTATGAGAATGGCAAAGAGAATGATACAGGAAGGGGAGACAGATCTTCTTTGATTGGAGTGAAAGTAATGTGAGGATGAGTGAGAGAAGAGAATGGAGAATTTAGCACTTAATCCTAGACAGGAGTTATCATTTTGGGGACTCTAAAGTCAGGCTTCCTGGATTCAAATCCTGGTTCTGCCTCACAGCTGTGGAACCTTAAGCAAGTTGTGTGATCTCCCTGGGCCTCTGTTCACTAACCATAAAATGGGGGAAATAATAGTACTTACACTTCATAGGGTTACTTTAAGGATAAAAAAAATTAAACTATGGGAAGTCACTGGAACAATGTAAGTACTCAATAAATGATGGTTATTTTCATTGTTATCCTTGGTTTCTCCATTACCCACTGGAGTGAGAAGTTCTCCAGGTACTCCCCATTTCTGACTTGCTTCTATTTACACTTACAAATTGATTTGGACACATAGTATGAAATCAACCCATGTTCGAAGCATAGTTGAATATACAAATGATGGAATGAATGAATGAATTGCACTGTGAAACTTCTTGTATTAGAGTCCCCGATGATCAGATTTATTGTAAAGTCAAGATTCCTCCATGCAGCACATACTTCTAGATATCTGTATGTCATCATATGCTGCCTTTAGATGTCTGCATTTTCTTCTAGTTTTTGGAAGGTGGTAAGAGGTCTAGGTAGGTATAAAACTTATGAAGGCAGCCAGAGGACAGAAGGCTGACAGCAAATACGAAAACTAGATTTGAACCCTGGCCTTGCTACCATGTGATCTTGAGCAAGCCATTCAACTTATGATATTCATTTGTTTAAATTCTTAGTAGAAGAGAGTTATATTAGGTGACAGTGCCTGGCATTCCAACTGAGATTTCTTTCTAGTTTTACACAGTAACAGCCAATATTAAAATATGCTTGTTAGTTTTCCTCAAGTTTGACCTATCGTAGGGACAAAGACACTAAGCACACTGAAGTAGGCAGAGTGAGCACATTCTGGGAGATATGCACACACTGCTGACAACTGATAACAGGGACCACTTTCCAATGATGCTCTCTAACAGAGCCACCAGCACGCTAGAGCTCAGCTATTTGTAACTCAGAGCTATGCCTGCTATGCCTCCAGCCTCTAATTTCCTCAGTACTTGGCAGGCAATAGGGGATCAATAAATGTTTGTCAAATTGATTTCAGTTACAGATCCACTCTTCCAGCACTAATACCATTCTCTGTTGCTTTCTCTGTCTCCTTTTAGTCTTCCCTGTGCCCCATTCATATATTCATTCATTCAACAAATACTCACTACTTATTTACTGAGTGTCTGGCCCTCTGTTAGGCTTTAACAAACAATACTGTAGTGGAAGTTAGCTTCTCAGTCTGATTCCAGTCTCATTATGTCTTCCTTTCTAATTCTCTTAATTTCTTATATTATTGCTCTGATTTTATATCCTCTTTTATCCTCTCCCAGTTTCTCCATCTCCCTCTGCCCCGGACTGACTAATCCACTTCAGAGCTTCTCTGTCCTCACACCCTGAGCTCCTAGCACTTTATTCCCTCTCTGAGATCCATCTAGTCCCCAGAGACAGCTCCATTCCTAGAAAAATTGGCACAAACATTCCAACATCAGGTCTTCCCAATGAGCTTTATTCCCTGCACCACCAGTGAGGTGTCCCAGCTGGTACATGCTCTGTATGTGAAAGCTACAGTAGGCATGTGAGATGAGACCTCCCTAAAGCCCTTCCTGAACATCACCACAAAAAATTCTAGGATAGCTACTGTGAGAAAGTTCTAGAAAGGTTCTTTCTTTCTATTCTCAATCTTCACTCATGCCCCAGACATGCCCTACCTGGCTTGCAGCCCCCTATCTAGTGTTCCCTGGTGCTACTGGGAGGGTACTCAAATCAATCCATTCACAGCCCTACTCAACCCAAAGTTTGTAAGCACTTATTTTTCTCAAGTTTTTCTATGCAATGGCCAATTTAATCATTAAAACAACCCCATGAGGTATTTATATGGTCCCCATTTACCAATGAGGAAATCTAGGTTCAGAGTTGGCATAACCAGCCTAAGGTCTCACAGTTAATAAGTGGCAGAGCAGATTCAGAAATGTGAACTTCCTCCTTCTTATCTCCCTCTTCCAACCCCCACCTATCAGTGGTCACTACATTATGAGCCTAAGTGACAGACACAATGATTAGTGGCTAAAGAAACAGTGTCAGCTTTTATATAGTTCTGGGTCTTTGCATTTACAGCTACCAATCTGACTCTATTGAAAGTCTCATAAAAAATCTCAAACTCATATGTCCCAAACTGAACTCAACATCTTTCCAACTCCTCCTTCTACTTCCTTCTGCTCAAACCAATTCTCCACTCCCCTGCTAATGTTCCCTATATTAATTAATGGCACCACCATCCACCACATTGTCTGAGCCAGAATCATGCCAAGGAGGCCTCCTGTGCCCTTCTCTTTCCCTGTTCACTTCCACCCCTATCCCATGTTCAATCCTGATTATTTTATTTCCATAATGCCTTGCTTAATGCTGATCCTATTTCTATTTCCCTATAGTGTGAGGACTGTAATTCAAAGCCTCATTATTTTTTGCCCTCACTTCTACAAAAACCACCATCCATTATTTCTTTCAAGTCTCTTATTTGTTCCTTCTCACCAATTCAAATGCTTAATATTGGAGTAACTCAGAGCTCAGTCATTAAGCTATGGCTCTATCAACAGTTTCTCCCTTGTGATCTCATCAAGTATCATCATATTAAATATACTATAAGTGACACCAGCTCCCTAATTATTAGCACCAGAACATAAATTACAGATTCATGTATCCAACTGCCAACTGCCACTTGGGTGGCTAAAAACATCTTAAACTTAGCATTCCTTAAACCAAACTCCAGATCTTCCATAAGACCTAAGCCTATTCCTGTTTTAGGCTTCCTCATTTTGGTAAATGGTGGCTCCATTCTTCCTGTTGCTTAGGCCTTTATGACCCAAGGACATAGCAAGCATACCCTTGCCACAGGATCTTGTTATTTTGTCCATCTGAAACATTTTTCCACTGAATATATATTTGACTCTAGGTCTTTACCTGAATGACATCTTAGTAGAGATAACTTCCATGACCACCCTACGTAAAACAGAACCTCTTCCCATCACTCTTTACCCCTTATTCTGTTTTTCTTTTCAACATATTTACTATTACTTAACAAATAACATATTTATTTGCTTTTTTGTTTGTTTGTTTATAATGTAACCCAGCCCTCTAGAATGTAAACTCCACAAGGACAGGGAATTTGTTTTGTTCACTGCTGTATCCAAAACACTTGGGACATAATAGGTACTTAACGAAAATTTGCTAAATTAATGGGTAAATGAGATAAATAAACAAATTAATGGTATTTAGTAACTATGATATACTCTGCATTTTTGGCCTCCAATCAGTTGCTTATGCTGTTCCATCTGCCTGGAATGCCCATGGAAATCTTATTCTCTTAGGTTCCAGCTCACATATTGCTTCTTCTACAAAGTTCCATCCAAATCTGCTCCTCACCAGGCAGAATTAATCTTCCCATTAAGTACCCTAGCATATGACTCTCTACAGCACTCATCACTTTCTGCCTTAAGCTGGAGTTATCTATGTACAAAGCTGATCCCACAACAAAACATCAAACTTCGTAAAGTATGGTATTTCCCAAAGTATCTAGGACAGTGCCTGGAATATTGTTAAATTGAATGGAAGGAAACTAAATGCTCATTATCAGAGTAGACAACTCCAGTTAAGGATAATTAGCCTTGATAGTGGCAGGATTAACAGCAACTCAATTAATAAACTCTAATTGCTATTTCCAGACATGGACATTAAGTGGTATTCTGGTTTGGCCTGCAACATATATGGATCTCTTCATTGTCAACTTTAGGTCTGGGAGTTAATGCTGCTGCTTAGGCAATGCTAGTGCTCTCTATGCTTTCTTCTCAGGGCTACAACCATAAGCAGTAGGGAACCCAGGGAGGCGTATCTTTCCCATTATACTCGGGGAGGCTCCCTCATGCAGAATAATGCTTTTCTCTTTGGCTGGGGACTACTTTAAATGGATGGACAGTGTTTCCCTAGTCAGACTGGGAAATCTCTAGAGTAAGGAGACCACTGCTTCTGCATTACCATGAGAACCTATCAGGGTAACAACAGTTTCTCCCAACAGATGAGCCTTACCAGAGTGAAGATCATCTGCTAAAAGTTGAAGGCTTCTTAGAGTAAAGAAACTTTGTCTCCTCTATGAAAATTGGAGCTCCATCGTGTGAGAGACTGAATGGCCTATATGGGGAGAAACATATCTTGGTGATCTCAACCAGTCTCATGGCTTTAGATATCAGTCTCATAGCTCTAAATATTATGTATATGCCAAAGATTTCTGATTAGAATCTCCTTTTGAAGACCTCTCCTCCAAGCTCCAGACTCCTATACCCACCCATCTAATCTCTCTATTGGATTATTAAAAGAGCCCCTAACTGATCTCCCTGCTTCTATTCTTGCTACTCACCTAACTGTCCCTTCCCAACAGAGCAGATAGAATGATCTTTTAAAAATATAAATCAGACCATGACATTCTTTTTTTCAAAACACTTCTTTGGATCTAAATACTTTTGCATTGTGGTAAAAACACATATAACATAAAATTTACAATTAGGTATATTTAGTGCATGCACATTGCTGTGTAATCATTACCACTATCTAGTTCTAGAACACTTTCATCACCCTCAAAGAAAACCCCATACCTGTTAAACATTCACTTCTATGCTCTAATCACCCCTTGGAAACCACTAATCTGCTTTCTGTGTCTATGGATTTGACTATTCTAGATATATATATATTTAATATACATCTTTATATAAGTATAAATTATGTATAGTTTGTATGTGTGTATGGAAATATGTATATTACATAAATATATATACATATTTAATATAAATATACATGTACATAAATATATACATGGAACCATGCAAAATGTGGCCTTTTGTGTATGGCTTCTTTAACTTAGCATGATGTTTTCAAGGTTCATCCATACTGTGGCATGGATCAGTACTTCATTCCTCTTTATGACCAAATAATATTCCATTGAAAGGACATATCAATTTGTTTATCCAGTCATCTGAGTTGTTTCTACTTTTTGACTATTTTTTATTATTATGTTCAATTAGCCAACATATAGTACATCATCAGTGTTTCTGTGTTTCTTATTTTTTTATTATGTTCAGTTAACCAACATACAGTACATCATTAGTTTTTGACGTAGTGTTCAACAATTCATTAGTTGCGTATAACACCCTGTGCTCATCACCACACATGCCCTCCTTAATACCCATCACCCAGTTATCCCATCCTCCATCCCGCTCCCTTCTGTAACCCTCAGTTTGGTTCCATGAGTCCAGAGTCCTTCATGGTTTTTCTCCCTTGCTGATTTCTTCCTATTAAGTTTTCTTTCCCTTCCCCTATGGTCCTCTGCACCATTCCTTATATTCCACATATGAGTGAAACCATATGATAATTGTCTTTCTCTGCTTGACTTATTTCACTTAGCATAATCCCTTCCAGTTCCATCCATGTCGATGCAAATGAATGATGTGGATGCAAAAGGATGGCCATCTTTCTGATGGCTGAGTAATATTCCATTGTGTATATGGACCAACCACATCTTCTTTATCCATTCATCTGTTGAAGGACATCTCGGCTCTTTCTATAGTTTGGCTATCATGGACATTGCTACTATGAACATTGCAGTGCATGTGCCCCTTCTTTTCACTACATCTGTATCTTTGGGGCAAATGCCTATTAGTGCAATTGCTGGGTAATAGAGTAGCTCTATTTTTAATGTCTCAAGGAACCTCCATACTGCTTTCCAGAGTGGCTATGCCAGCTTGCATTTCTACCAACAGTGTAAGAGTGTTCCCCTTTCTCCACATCCGTGTCAACACTTGTTTCCTGTCTTGTTGATTTTTGCCATTCTCAGTGGTGTAAGGTGTAATCTTGTGGTTTTGATTTGTATTTCAAATCAAATACAGATGATGGCTGGTGATCAGAATATGGAAAAAATGTCGAATATTTTTTCATGTGTCTGTTAGCCATTTTTATGTCTGCTTTAGAGAAGTGTCTTTTCATGTCTTCTGCCCATTTCTTGACTGGATTGTTTGTTTTGGGTGTTGAGTTTGATAAGTTCTTTATAAATCTTGGATACCAGCCCTTTATCCATAATGTCATTTGCAAATGTCATTCCATGGGTTGCCTCTTAGCTTTGTGACTGTTTATTTTGCTGCTCAAAAGCTTTTTATCTTGATGAAGTCCAAAAGTTCATTTTTGCTTTTGTATTCCTTGTTTTTTGGCTATTTTGAATAATGATTCCATGAATATTCATATATAAACATCTGTTTGAGTCTTTGTTTTCAATTATTTTGAGTATATACCTAGGAGTAGAATTGATAAGTCATACGGCAATTCTATCTTTAACTTGTTGAGGAAATGACAAACTGTTTTCCACAGTGACTGGATCTAAATTCTAGAAAAAATTTCCAGCAAAATTCTATACAAAACCCCAAAAGGTCCTATGTGATTTCCCCTACCATATATTAGCTCTCTGACCTTATTTACTCTGCTTTAGTCATTCTGACTTTCTCTCTTATTCCTCAAACTCACCAGGCACACCCCCACCTCAAGGTTTTGTACTTGCTATCTCCTCTGTCTAGAACACTCTTGCCCAGATATCTCTGTGTGATGCTCCCTCACTTCTAGTGTTTTTGTTCAAATATCATCTCACTTCTCTAGGTAAAATTGTAACCCTAATCCTACCCCAGCTCTCTCTTTCCTCCTTTCCTGCTATATGTATCCCCGACTCTGCTGGGACTGACATAACATCATACCACAGACTGAGTAGATTAAACAACCGAAATTTATTTTCTCACACTTCTGGAGACTAGAAATCTGAAATAACACAGGATTTATTTATTTTGGAGCCTCTCTCCTTTGTTTATAGATGGCCATCTTCCTTCTGTGTTTTCACACAATCTTCCCTTTGTAGGTGTCTGTGTCTAAATTTCTTCTTATAAGGACACCTACTATATTAAATTAGGGCCAACCCCAATGACTCTAGTTTAATTACCTTTTTTAAGCCCCTGTCTCCAAATAAAGCCATATTCTGAAGCACTGGGGGTTGGATTTCAACATATGAATTGGGTGGGGGAACACAATTCTGTTCACAACACCTGCCTTATATTTTCCTTAGCACTTTTTTCTGTGAGACATACTATGTATTTTACTTACATATTAAGTGTATTTATTGTCTTTCTCCTGAACTCAAATGTAAGCTCAGTTATATCAGCCACAACTGTTTTCCTACCAACATGTCCCCAGTGCCTTGAACAGTGCCTGGAACACAGTAAGTTCCCAATAGATATATGTTGGATGAATGAATATTACCCTCATCTGACTGGAGGTTCTGGAAGCCTTGGACTCCCTAGAAGAAAACTATATTTCTCTCATTAGCAAGACTTTTCTTCATGGTCAGGAACCATACCTCCTCCTGACTATGCTGTGATTCTTCTCTCATTAAATACCAACGATAATGTTTTGCTTTATATGAAATCATTCATTGAAAGTCCAATGCTAAAAGAAAAAAAAATCAATGCCTAGTGAATAAATTCTCTTTAATGTGAGTCATGTTAACAAAACTGCAGATTTATGACCCAGCCATCTACTCTCCCTACTTTGATATTGGGCTTTTGATGTTAATTCGATTCATTTATCTCTTACCAATATACAAAGACTGCTGAGCAGAGGAAATTTTTGGTGCCGTGGAAAATGTATTAAATAAAAACTAAATAAAAAATTAGTCCTGGTCCTTCATTCATCCCAAATGCTTTTGTTTAACCTTGGCCACACCACTTTCCCTTTGAGGGATTCCGTTTTCTCACATGTGGAATGAGAGGATAAGAAAAAAATCTATTCTATGTTCCCAATCTTACCGAATACCAGCATCACTTACCCAATTGCTTAGACCAAAATTCTTTTTTTTAAATTTCCTTTCCATATGTTCTTTTTATTTAACATACTTGATATACAATTTTTTTAATTTTTTATTTTTTAACATATAATGTATTATTAGCCCCAGGGGTACAGGTCTGTGAATCGCCAGGTTTACACACTTCACAGCACTTACCATAGCACATACTCTCCCCAATGTCCATAACCCCAACCCCCTTCTCCCAAACCCCCTCCCCGCAGCAACCCTCAGTTTGTTTTGTGAGATTAAGAGTCTCTTATGGTTTGTCTCCCTCCAGATCCCATCTTGTTTCATTTATTCTTTTCCTACCCCCCAAACCTCCACATTGCATCTCCACTTCCTCATATCAGGGAGATCTTAGGATAGTTGTCTTTCTCTGATTGACTTATTTCGCTAAGCATAATACCCTCTAGTTCCATCCATGTCATTGCAAAAGGCAAGATTTCATTTCTTTTGGTGGCTGCATAGTATTCCATTGTATATACATACCACATCTTCTTTAACCATTCATCTGTTGATGGACATCAGGTTCTTTCCATAGTTTGACTATGGTGGATATTGCTGCTATAAACATTCGGGTGCACATGCCCTTTCGGATCACTACATTTATATCTTAAGGGTAAATACCCAGTAATAGTAGTAGTTGGTCATAGGGTAGTTCTACTTTCGACTTTTTGAGGAGCCTCCATGCTGTTTTCCAGAGTGGCTGTACCAGCTTGCATTCCCACCGACAGTGTAGGAGGGTTCCCCTTTCTCCACAACCTCGCCAGCATCTGTCGTTTCCTGACTTGTTAATTTTAGGCATTCTGACTGGCAAGAGGTGGTATATCGTTGTGGTTTTGATTTGTATTTCCCTGATGCCAAGTGATATGGAGCACTTTTTCATGTGTCTATTGGCCATCTGGATGTCTCTTTGCAGAAATGTTTGTTCATGTCCTCTGTCCATTTATTGATTGGATTATTTGTTCTTTGGGTGTTGAGTTTGATAAGTTCTTTATAGATTTTGAATACTAGCCCTTTATCTGATATGTCATTTGCAAATATCTTCTCCCATTCTGTCAGTTGTCTTTTGGTTTTGTTAACTGTTTCCTTTGCTGTACAAAAGCTTTTGAGCTTGATGAAATCCCAATAGTTCATTTTTGCCCTTGCTTCTCTTGCCTTTGGCGATGTCTTTAAAAAGAAGTTACTGTGGCTGACGTCAAAGAGGTTGCTGCCGGCGTTCTCCTCAAGGATTTTGAAGGATTCCTTTCTCACATTGAGGTATTTCATCCATTTGGAGTCTATTTTTTGGGGTGCTGTAAGGAAATGGTCCAGTTTCATTTTTCTGCATGTGGCCATCCAATTTTCCCAACACTGTTTGTTGAAGAGACTGTCTTTTTTCCATTGGACATTAATTTCCTGCTTTGTTGAAGATTAGTTGGGTGTCAATTTCTGGGATCTCTATTCTATTCCACTGGTCTGTGTGTCTGTTTTTGCGCCAGTACCATACTGTCTTGATGATGACAGCTTTGTAATAGAACTTGAAGTCTGATGCCACCAACTTTGGCTTTCTTTTCAACATTCTTCTGGCTATTCGAGGTCTTTTCTTATTCCATATAAGTTTTAGGATATTTATTCCAATTCTTTGAAAAAAAATGGATGGTATTTTGATAGGGATTGCAATAAATGTGTAGATTGCTTTAGGTAGCATAGAGAGTTTCTCAATATTTGTTCTTCCAATCCATGAGCATGGAACATTTTTCCATTTCTTTGTGTCTTCCTCAATTTCTTTCATGGGTACTTTATATTTTCCTGAGTCCAGATTCTTTGCCTCTTTGTTAGATTTATTCCTAAGTATCTTATGGTTTTGGGTGCAACTGTAAATGGGATTGACTCCTTAATTTCTCTTTCTTCTGTCTTGTTGTTGGTGTAAAGTAATGCAACTGATTTCTGTGCATTGATTTTATATGCTGACACTTTACTGAATTCCTGTACAAGTTCTAGCAGACTTGGAGTGGAGTCTTTTGGGTTCTGCACATAAAGTATCATATCATCTGCAAAGAGTGATAGTTTGATTTCTTCAGCCAATTTTGATGCCTTTAATTTCTTTTTGTTGTCTGATTTCTGAGGCTAGGACTTCTAGTACTATGTTGAATAGCAGTGGTGATAATGGACATCCCTGCCATGTTCCTGACCTTAGCGGAAAAGCTCTCAGTTTTTCTCCATTGAGAATGATATTTGCGGTAGGTTTTGCATAGATGGCTTTGATGATATTGAGGTATGTACCCTCTATTCCTACACTTTGGAGAGTTTTGTTCAAGAAAGGATGCTGTACTTTGTCAAATGCTTTTTCAGCATCTATTGAGAGTATCATATGGTTCCTGTTCTTTCTTTTATTAATGTATTATATCACATTGATTGATTTGCAAATGTTGAACTAACCTTGCAGCCCTGGAATAAATTCCACTTGGTCATGGTGAATAATCCTTTTAATGTACTGTTGGATCCTATTGGCTAGTATTTTGGTGAGGATTCTCCCATCTGTGTTCATCAAGGATATTGGTCTGTAATTCTCTCTTTTGATGGAGTCTTTGTCTGGTTTTGTGATCAAGGTAATGCTGCCCTCATAAAATGAGTATGGAAGTTTTCCTTCCATTTTTATTTTTTGAAACAGTTTCAGAATAGGTATTAATTCTTCTTTAAATGCTTGGTAGAATTCCCCTGGGAAGCCGTCTGGCCCTGGGCTCTTGTTTGTTGGGAGATTGTTGATGACTCCTTCAATCTCCTTATCTTGGTATCTCCAGTGCTAAGCCCCAGTTCCTTACACATAGGAAATACTCAGAAGCTAAGTTGAAAATAAGACCAAAGTTCCCTTCTAGGATAAGTGGAAAGAGCCATAAACCAATAAATTGGACCAAGTCATAATACATTGGTTCAGGGTTAAGTGGGTGGCTCAATCAGTTGTGTCTGCCTTCCACTTAGGTCATCATCATGGGATCCTGGTATCAAGCCCCACTTTGGGCTCCCTGTTCAGTAGGGAGTCTATTTCTCCCCCTCCTTCTGTCACCCACCCTGCTTGTGAGTTCTCTTTCTCTCTCTCTCTCATAAATAAATAAATAAAATCTTGTTTTAAAAAAGTTTTTTTAAAAAAGTTTTTTTTTAAAAAGTTTAAAAAGTTTCAATTCCCTACTCAATGTCTTACTAATTGTATGACTGAAGTGTATCTGTGTGAAATAGATATTAACCAATAACATTTAGTTGAGATATGGAATACTGTGAACTCTACAAAGAAGTAAGAAAGGCACAAAGCCACATCATCTCTAGATTGTGGGCACTGGTGGTGATAGATGATAATAAATTATGACCTCCTGAGGGGCAGAGGTGGGTAATGGGCATGACAGGTTGGAAACCAGCAGCCCAATACTGCAAGGACAACCATGGTTAACAGTCCGAGGAAAGTGGTAGGGTGAGCAAGGGAAAGTAGGAAGGAAGATTTACATTTTCATTGAAGCTTATTTTGTAACTGACAGCTGTAGATATTGAGAGATAAGTCATCAGCTTCTAGTTTTGCCATCTTTCCTTTTATTCCCTTGAAAGGATGTGTGTGTGTGTGTGTGTATATGTGTGTATGTGTGTACACATTGGGGTGGTTGAGTCTAACTGAGTATAAAAAACATATGTTAACCATGGGTGGCATTATTTTTCTTTTATTATCCACTGCCTTTCCCTTTCCCTATCCTTTCATTGGCTCCCTTGAGTGATTCTGTATTTCTTGGGCACCCTGTTCCCCAAAGCCATAGGGACCTCCCAAAGAAAACATCTCCAATTTGTCCTTCCCCAAAATGTCTCCACATTTCTAGGAAAAAAAAAAGAGGTCATCGACCCTAGGTCTTGGCAGGGTTTCACAGGAAAAATCTTCAATTGGCATCTGATTTGGGTCTGAGAATATCTTGGAGGGTCATCCCTCATTTTACTCTGAGGCGATGTTCTCAGACAGAGGGAAAATAGTGGAGGGACTGGGCCATCTGATAATAGGAACTTACAGAATAACATTCTTTCTCCATAAAGCTGGAAAAACATATTTTAAAATGGACATAAGAAATGAATATAGTCATTTTTCCAAAGAACACATGTAAACAGAAAATAGGTACACAAAAACGTCTTCAATATTACTATTTATCATAAAAGTACAAATCAAAAGCACAATGAGATATCACCTTTATAGAGGACAGGTAGATAGATAGATAGGTAGAGATAGAGATATATACCTATTAAAATGACTATTACCAAAAGACAAGAAACAACATGCATTGGCAAGGATGTGAAAAAAAGAAAGGCTTGTGCACTGTTGGTGGGAATGTAAATTGGTGCAGCCACTGTGGAGAACAGTATGGAGTCTCCTCAAAACAAAAACAAAAACAAAAACAAAAACAAAAACACAACCCTAGACATAGAGATGCATATATCTTTTCTAATTAGTGCTTTTGTTTTCTTTGGGTGAATACCCAATAGTGGAATATGAAAGCAACCTAAACATCCATTAACAGATGATTGGATAAAGAAGATGTGCTGTATATATAGATACAATATGGAATATTGTTCAGCCATAAAAAAAGGATGAGATCTTGCCATTTGTGACAACATGGGTGGACTTAGAAGGTATTATGCTAAATGAAATAAGGCAGAGAAAGATGCTTACCATATGACTTCACTTTTATGTGGAATCTAAACAAACAAACAAAATGAATAAACAAACAAAAAGCAAAAACAGACCCATAAATACAGAGAACAAACTGATGGTTGCCAGAGGGGAAGGGTGTGGGGGGATAGGCAAAGAGGGTAAAAGGGAGTGGGAGATACAACCTATAAGTTATGGGAAAAAAACTTCCGGGAATTGAAGGTACAGCATAGGGAATATAGTCAATAGTATTGTGATGGTGTTGTGTGGTGACAGATGATAGCTACACTTATGTGAGCAAACTTCAATTTATAGACTTATTGAATCACTATGTTGTATACCTGAAACTAATGCAACATTATGTGTCAACTATATTTCAATAACATATAATATCTAATAGATATAATAATAAATAGAGCTCATAATAATCCAGTAATTCCACTTCTGAGTATTTATCTCAAGAAAATGAAAATACTAACTCAAAAAATAAGTCAGAAAGAGAAAGACAAATACTGTGTGAAAGTACATATATGTGGAATCTAAAAAAGCCAAACTTGTGCAAAAAGAAGGTAAGACCTCGAATAGCCAAAGGGATATTGAAAAAGAAAGCCAACGTTGGTGGCATCACAATTCCGGACTTCAAGCTCTATTACAAAGCTGTCATCATCAAGACAGCATGGTACTGGCACAAAAACAGACACATAGATCAATGGAACAGAATAGAGAGCCCAGAAATAGACCCTCAAATCTATGGTCAACTAATCTTCGACAAAGCAGGAAAGAATGTCCAATGGAAAAAAGACAGCCTTTTCAATAAATGGTGCTGGGAAAATTGGACAGCCACATGCAGAAAAATGAAATTGGACCATTTCCTTACACCACACACAAAAATAGACTCAAAATGGATGAAGGATCTCAATGTACGAAAGGAATCCATCAAAATCCTTGAGGAGAACACGGGCAGCAACCTCTTCGACCTCTGCCGCAGCAACATCTTCCTAGGAACAACGCAAAAGGCAAGGGAAGCAAGGGAAAAAATGAACTACTGGGATTTCATCAAGATCAAAAGCTTTTGCACAGCAAAGGAAACAGTTAACAAAATCAAAAGACAACTGACAGAATGGGAGAAGATATTTGCAAACGACATATCAGATAAAGGACTAGTGTCCAGAATCTATAAAGAACTTAGCAAACTCAACACCCAAAGAACAAATAATCCAATCAAGAAATGGGCAGAAGACATGAACAGACATTTCTGCAAAGAAGACATCCAGATGGCGAACAGACACATGAAAAAGTGCTCCATATCACTCGGCATCAGGGAAATACAAATCAAAACCACAATGAGATATCACCTCACACCAGTCAGAATGGCTAAAATCAACAAATCAGGAAATGACAGATGCTGGCGAGGATGCGGAGAAAGGGGAACCCTCCTACACTGTTGGTGGGAATGCAAGCTGGTGCAGCCACTCTGGAAAACAGCATGGAGGTTCCTCAAAATGTTGAAAATAGAACTGCCCTATGACCCAGCAATTGCACTATTGGGTATTTACCCTAAAGATACAAATGTAGTGATCCAAAGGGGCACATGCACCCGAATGTTTATAGCAGCAATGTCCACAATAGCCAAACTATGGAAAGAACCTAGATGTCCATCAACAGATGAATGGATCAAGAAGATGTGGTATATATACACAATGGAATACTATGCAGCCATCAAAAGAAATGAAATCTTGCCATTTGCAACAACATGGATGGAACTAGAGCGTATCATGCTTAGCGAAATAAGTCAAGCAGAGAAAGACAACTATCATATGATCTCCCTGATATGAGGAAGTGGTGATACAACATGGAGGCTTAAGTGGGTAGAAGAAGAATAAATGAAACAAGATGGGATTGGGAGGGAGACAAACCATAAGTGACTCTTAATCTCACGAAACAAACTGAGGGTTGCCGGGGGGAGGGGGTTTGGGAGAAGGGGGTGGGATTATGGACATTGGGGAGGGTATGTGATTTGGTGAGTGCTGTGAAGTGTGTAAACCTGGTGATTCACAGACCTGTACCCCTGGGGATAAAAATATATGTTTATAAAAAATAAAAAATAAAAAAATAAAAAAAAAAAAGAAGGTAGGACAGTAGTTACCATGGGAAAATTTAAATGTTGGTCAAAGAACCAAACCTACATTTAGAATATAATTAAGTTCTGGGGATACAAAGCACAGCATTGTGGTTATAATTAACAATACTGTATCATATACTTGAAAATTGCTAAGAGACTAGATTTTAAATGTTCTCACTGCAAGAAATAAATGAAAATTAATGTAACCTGAAGGATGTGTTAGCTAATGCTACAATGGCAATAATATTGCAATATATGTGTACCAAGTTAACATACTGTATAGCTGAAACTTGCACAATGTTATATGTCAATTATATCTCAATAAAATGAAATATTTATAGATATATGTATACACAGTGGTTAAATTCACACACTTATGTCTTCTTACTGAGTGAGATGAGAAGCCTTAAAACAATCTGACAATCAATAAACACACATAGCACCCAGATCTGGTTTCTAACATCATTCTCCAATAAAAGAAACTAGGGTTTCATGAAGAAATAGCTGATTCTAGCACTGGAGTAGTAATTGTGCATGACTACTTTGAAGTAACTTCTAATACCAGAAATAAAAATGTGCTAATAAATAAAATGGGTCTGTGTAAAAGGAATACAGGAGCCAATTGAAATGGCTCCTAATGGCCAAAGCTGGAATAACTTGAATAACAAAACAAATAAAATAGTACAAGCTTGTACCCAAAAACACAAAAAAAGCCATGACCCCTGTCCTCTTGGGGTTTATATTCTAGTTAGGTGTGAGTCAAGTAAACATAAGCAAAAGAACTAAAATTGTCTTTAATTATGAAAAAAAAGGGGGGGGGGGATGGTGAAAGCAAAGGAAACATCACAAAGACACCGAGATATAAAGGCACCTCATGTGTTTAAGAACACAGAGCCTATCATGAGTGGTTCCAATATAAACATGATTGGGGGGCACCTGGGTGGCTCAGTGGGTTAAAGCCTCTGCCTTAGGCTCAGGTCATGATCCCAGGGTCCTGGGATCGAGCCCCGCATCGGGCTCTCTGCTCAGCAGGGAGCCTGCTTCCCTTCCCCTCTCTCTTTCTGCCTGCCTCTCTGCCTACTTGTAATCTCTGTCTATAAAATAAATAAATAAAATATTTTTAAAAAACAGGATTGGGACTAGGGTAAGCTGAGTGAAACACCCAGGGCACAAAAATTTAAGGAGTCATTCACTCTTAGATTTATGCCCTAGGTAGCTCACCTTAGTCTCACCTTTGAACATAAGGTTTGTAATGGAGAGTTGGGAGAAATTAAATCAAGAGACCAGACTGGGACCATATTGTGTAGGGTCTTGCATGCATTAATAAGAAGTTGGGGCTTTAGTTTGTAGGTGGTGGATAGCTTTTTAACCTAGAGTGAAAACTAGTCATATTTTTGCTTTAGAAACTTCACCTTACAAACCAGAAAAAAAGGAGTGAGGGCAGTGGAAAAGAGAAGACTGGATGGCCATTAAGAATACACCTGGTTTTTTTCTATATAGGACACTCATGTCTATTTTTGAGGGATAAGAGGAAGAAGATAGTGGAAAGGAAAACATCCAAGAACTGAACTGGGTGTGGTCCATGAGGACAAGAACAGTTACTGTTTTATTTTCAATTGTAAACCCCAGTACCTTGGACAGTATGTGGAAGGTAAGAATTGTTTAATAACTATTTGTGAATTGATACATGAATAAATGGAAAATATAGAAACAAGGTATTTCAGGACTTGAAAGAGAAGAGATTTTAGGGTAGAAATCTGTCTTATAAAGGAGATGGACATACTTTTCTTGGGAGGAGAAGCTAACACAAAAGTAATAACTTCTTCCAAGAGAGTTCTACTTCAAAGACAGATGTGATGCCTGTAGACTTCTTAGGGGATGTAGAGGACAGTAATAAGATTGAGGATTGCAAGACAGTGAGGTAAGATATGTATGACCCTTGGTCAGCTGTAGGGTGATTTGTAAGTAATGACCACTGAAAGACAGACATGGCCTATAACGGTTTTCATGGGCCAAGGAAGCTTCTGAGCTGTTGAACTATTGTGATTTTCACAGAAGCTAAAGCAGCTATATATATAAATCTTCAATATCACTCCCCCCACCCTGACACAAACACAGGAACCAGAGCCTTCTTATGACAGTAAGGAATGCATTTCTCTGAAGATTATTAAGACCAAGTTTGAATAAAGACAACTGAATAGTTCAAGAACTCAACAGTTCAAGAAAAAAGCTACCTATTCTATCCAGGAAAAATAATCAAACTAGTGACCTAGTTTGGTCGTGGGACTAACAAATGGGACTAACAATTTAAAAATAACTTCATTTTTATGGGAAAGAGAAATAGGCTGGATCACCTGGTATTCCCAAAGGATATACTGTTGTATAAAGTCATCAAGGGTACTCAGATACTCGGAGATGAAACAACACTGGACAGACCAAAAGTTAGACTAAAGAGTTGGTTCTTCGACGGCCTAGTCATGCCAAGCTATTAAGAGGTTGTTGGGGTCATTTGAGAGCCATCCTCAGCCTTTCAAGATAATGTCAGGGCTAACCCGTGCCCCTCCTTCCCTTTACAACTGCCCCACAGTGGGAAGTTGAAGTCTGAAGTTGTTTATGAGTCATTCTGTAAACTATATCCAAAATACACCTTACAGCAAGATGCTAGTAGATGTGTTATGAAAAATAAGTTCTCTGGTCAAATGAGTGTGGAAATTGCTGGGCTATATATAGTTAAACTGTATGCTTTATTGCTTTATTTAAAACCTTTAATATAGTGAATGGGTACTAAAATTACCCAAGAAAAGATAAAGTTAGCAGTGTTCCCAGTTATTTAATCTGGAAAATACGTGACTAGTATTTCATAGACCACCATTTGGGATACATTGTTCTAAAACATTATTTCTGAAAGTCCATTGTTAAAATGTAAATAGAATACTTGGGAGAAAGTAATTGTACTATTAGCACCCACTTTCATATTTCATGGCAACATGTTCCTGGAGAGATAAAGTATAAGAAATATACATTGTTTTCAGGGAGCTCACAATCTACAGGTGAGACACAAGAAATAATAAAATATACAATAAATATTATGCTGAGGAATTATATATGCTGTAAGATGGTGTGGTGTTTTGGATGAGAGTGGTGGCAGTGAAAATAGAAATAAATAGACAGATATGGGGTATATTTTACAGGTAAGGCCAATAAGACTTAAAAAAGGATTTGAGGATGTAGGGTGAAGGGAAGAAGAAAGTTTAAAAATGACCCAAAGGAATTTGATTTTGCATCTACATGGATGGTAATGCCACTCACTGTGGCACAGAATGGAAAAAAGGAGTGGGTTGTGGGAAGAGGAGCTTAACCTGTGGGATTTCTAAAGACAGTTATTCTCAGCATCATCTTACCTGGCTGTTATTACTTTCTCCACTCTGCTACATGGTAAAGTGAAAAACCAGTTCTCATGAAAGATGTCACAGGTTCTGTCTAAATCATTTATCCTTCCATTTATCCCTATTGTAACTTAATTGATTAACTGAAATACCAGACATAGCCTACAGCACTTGGGATTTCAGACAGAACAGGGCTATTCCACGGAATAAGGGTGTTTCTGATTAAAAAATAAGAGATGAACAGATTAATATATTAAGATTGCTAAATTTTACAACATGTTAACATTAAAGAAAGGAAAATACAGCAAGTTGTATATACCTTTAATTTTTTTTCCATTTTCTCAATAAAACAACATTATGTATCTAATAATTGCCAAATTCAATACTGAATTATACAAAGATGAACCAGTTGAAGCCCTTTATAGTAAATTGTTTGGTCTTGGTGTAGGTGGGTGTCACAAAAACATAAAATTAAGTAAAATAAAGTTTTAGAAGTTTTGTGCCCTAATGTTCATAGCAGCAATGTCCACAATAGCCAAACTGTAGAAAGAGCCAGGATGCCCTTCAACAGATGAATGGATAAAGAAGATGTGTTCCATATATACAATGGAATATTACTCAGCCATCAGAAAGGATGAATACCCACCGTTTGAACTGACATGGATGGAGCTGGAGGGGATTATGCTAAGGGAAATACATCAAGCAGATAAAAACAATTATCGTATGGTTTCACTCATACATGAAATATAAGGAATAGCACAGAGTACCACCAGGGAAAAGAGGGAAAACTGAATGGGAAGAAATCAGAGAGGGAGAAAAACCATGAGAGACTCTGGACTCCAGGAATCAAACTGAGGGTTACAGAAAGGAAGGGATTGGGGGGATGGTGTAACCAGGTGATGGGTATTAAGAAGGGCACATGTGGTGATGAGCACTGGGTGTTATATGCAACTAATGAAACATTGAACACTTCATCAAAAACTAATGATGTACTATATGCTGGCTAATTTAACATAATAGTAAAAAAATAATAAAATAAAATAAAATTTGGTGACAGCTATAAGACTGAGAAAAAGAAAGAAAAGAAAGCCAGTTAATCGGGACGCCTGGGTGGCTCAGTTGGTTGAGCAGCTGCCTTCGGCTCAGGTCATGATCCCAGCGTCCTGGGATCGAGTCCCACATCGGGCTCCTTGCTCAGCGGGGAGCCTGCTTCTCCCTCTGCCTCTGCCTGCCATTCTGTCTGCCTGTGCTCGCTCTCTCCCCCCCCCTCTCTCTGATAAATAAATAAAATCTTTAAAAAAAAAAAAAAGAAAGCCAGTTAAAATCTTCTGAAAGACCATCAACAGACGAATGGATAAAGAAGATGTGGTATATATATATATATATATAGAGAGAGAGAGAGAGAGAGAGAGAGGAATACTATGCAGCCATCAAAAGAAATTAAATCTTGCCTTTTGCAATGACATGGATGGAACTAGAGGGTATTATGCTTAGCGAAATAAGTCAATCAGAGAAAGACAACTATCATATGATCTCCCTGATATGAGGAAATGGAGATGTAATGTGGGGGGGGTTGGGGGTAGGAAAAGAATCAATGAAACAAAATGGGATCTGGAGGGAGACAAACCATAAGAGACTCTTAATCTCACAAAACAAACTGAGGGTTGCTGAGGGGAGGGGGGTAGGGAGAGGGTGGTGGGGTTATGGACATTGGGGAGAGTATGTGCTATGGTAAGTGCTGTGAAGTGTGTAAACCTGGCAATTCACAGACCTGTACCCCTGGGGCTAATAATACATTATATGTTTATAAAAATAAAAAATAAGTAAAAATCTTCTGAAAGAGTTCAAACAGAGGATAATGGAGCAGAATCTGTGAGGTTGAAGAGGAGATTGATCAAAGACATGTCAGAAAGGTAGAATCTAAGAAGCTATTGACTTTCTGTATGTGCAATAGACATCGAGAATGGATTCTAGAGCCGCCTGGGTGGTTCAATCAGTTAAGCATCCAACTCTTCATTTTGGCTCAGGTCATGATCTCAAGGCTGTGAGACTGAGCCCTGCATTGGGCTCCATGCTAGGTGTGGAGACTCCTTAAGATTTTTTCTCTCCTTCCTCTGCCCCTCATCACATCTCTCTCTCTCTCTCAAAAGAATGGAGTCTAAAGATAATTTTCTTATTTTTTTCTACAGAAATAACTTAATGGTACAATTTTATTTATTTTAGCAACATTTACATAAGGAATAACATGGAGGACATTAGGAAAAGGAAAGGAAAATTGAATTGGGGGAAATCAGAGAGGGAGATGAACCATGAGAGACTGTGGACTCTGAGAAACAAACTGAGGGTTTTGGGGGGAGAGAGTTGGGTGAGCCTGGTGGTGGGTATTCAGGAGGGCACATATTGCATGGAGCACTAGGTGTGGTGCATAAACAATGAATCTTGGAACACTGAAAAAATTAAATTAAATTTTTTAAATTTTTTTAAAAAAGGAAATTAAATTTTTTTAAAAAGGAAAAAAATTTTTTAAAGAAATAGCAAAAATAAATTGAAAAGAAAATTTAGTAACATTGCGTTACAGTTCTGTGTCCACTTAGCTAAGTTATAGTCCCCAATTATTCAAACACTAATCTATATGTTGCTGAGAATGTATTTTGTAGATATGATAAACATATATAATCAGTTGACTTAAAGAAGCATATCCTAAAAATGAGTGGGCATGACTGAGTCCACTGAAAGGTCATAAGAGTAGAACTGAGGTTTCTCTGAAGAACGTATTCCACTCTGGTCTGCAACTTCAGCTGGTGCTGAAGAATTCCAGTCAGCCTGTCAGTCTGCCCTGTAGATTGCAGACTTCCTAGCCCCATTTTATTTATGTGTGTGTGTGTGTGTGTGTGTGTGTGTAAATATATATAATATATACAATTATACTATATAATTAATATTTATATGAATGAATTTATATGAATTTATATAAATATATATATATGGAAAGAGAGAGAGTGAGAGAATTCCTTTTCTCTAGTGCAACCCAGACTGATAAAAATATTTCTAGAAATAGATCTGATGACAGATGCAAAATACCTTTATACTGAAACTTGAATCACATTTTAAGAAATGTTCTAAAGACATAAATGGAGAGGGAGACTGTATTATGGACCAGAAATTATTGTTGGGGGGGTGTCTGGGTGGCTCAGTGGGTTAAAGCCTCTGCCTTCAGCTCAGGTCATCATCTCAGGGTCCTGGGATCGAGTCCCACATCGGGCTCTCTGCTCAGCAGGGAGCTTGCTTCACCCTCTCTCTCTGCCTGCCTCTCTACCTACTTGTGATCTCTCTCTCTCACACTGTCAAATAAATAAATAAATAATCTTTTTAAAAAAAAGAAATTATCATTGAGATTATATATTGTTAGGATATAAAAATCTCCCTAATTAATGGTACAGATTCAACATGATCTTAATGAAAATCCAGTGTGTTTTGGAGAAGTTACTAGGTGATCTTAAAATTCATAAGGAAAAACAAAAGATAGGAATAATAGGGATTTTGTAGAAGAGGAGCAAAGAAGATAAATTCACTACCAGATAAGAATACCTATTATAAAGGGATAGTAATTAAGAAGGTGTAAGTTTAGCAAAAGGATAAGCAAACTAATTAATGGAACAAAACTAGAGTCCAGAATAAGACACACACATATATGATTATCTGATTTATGAAAAGAAGACTGATTCTGTACTATTTTGGAGAAAGATTGGTCTGTATAATAAATACTTCTAGGTATGGTGAATATCCATATGAAAAAAAAATCAATTTTGAATAGACTTCCAGAATCATAATTTGAGAAGCACAGAGGACACTATTCCCAGCAAAGCAACCTTCTAACTACTGGAAATTATTTTTGGAAAAAAAAACATTTAAAGCCCCGGCAAATTTCTTAAGTTCCTAAAGCAAACGGTGAAACATCTTATTAAGAAAATCATCTAAATCTCAATAAGAACGATGAGATTTTGTGGCATTTGAGCCTTGATATGTTTATATCCCTTCCACTACCAGCTCAGTGGGATGGAAACTCTATTCCAGGCATCTGCAGTCAAGAAGATGGGCTCCCTCTCTACTTAGCCCCCAGTGTAGGACCACAGTTTTATCTTGAGAGACATGAAAAACCAGCATCACTTATCACCCCAAGCTCCATATTACAGAAATTATATTCTAGGTAGTCATGCTAAACCAGTTTTCCTTTCCTCCACCAGTCTCTACTCAAAGAATGGAAACTCTGTTCCAAGCATGGCAGACAAAGTATGTTTGACCCTGAACAAACTGGATCCAACTCTCTAGAATGGCATAGGTGACAAACTAAAAGGGTCAAGGAGAGAGTATCAGGACCCTCTCTGCTTCATGCCCAGAGCTCTGTTCCTTGAGTTGGGGCGAAATTCTAGGAAAAGATCTTGTTCTTACCCCTTGCTCCCTTGCATTGGCACATAAGTTCTCCCCAGGGGGAAAAAGCAGACAGAAGAACAAAAAGCTACATACATCAGACTAAGGGGACTAATTGTTTTGGAAAGAGTGTTGGGAAGTTCAAGCACAATAACACTGTTGAAAACAATTTAAACTTAACTGGTGACTAATTAAGGGAAGACTGGTAGCTCCATGATACAACAACAAACTAAAAGGTAGACCAACTACAAGTTTATCAGAGAGAACCAGAAAAAGGTACAAAAAGAGTCCCCCTTCAGTCCTACAGCAAATGAGGTTAGCTGTGGATTTTAATAGATGCCCTTTTATCAGATTGAAGAATCTGCCTTCTATTAACTGCTTGTCTAATGTTTTTCTTTTGAATGTTGGATTTTGTCAAATTTTTTTTTCAACAACTAAGTACATGGCCATGTGATTTTATCCTTCATTCAATTCATATGCTGTATTATATTGATTGATTCTTGCATGTTAAACAAAGCTAGAATTCCTGGAATAAGTTCCACTTGGTCCTAATGTATAATCCTTTTTATATGTTACTCAATTCACTTTGCTAGTATTTTGTTGAGGATTGTTGGTCTATATTCACAAGGAATATTGGCCCATAGTTTTATTTTCTTATACTTTCTTTTCTTATACTTACTTTTTCAAGGTAATATTGGTTTGAAATAAATTAGTTTGGAGTGTCCTCTTCTATTTTTCAAAGAGTTTATGAAGGATAATTTTTTAAATGTCCAGTTTTCGATAAAAAATTACAAGGCACACAAAGAAGAAATTATGGCTTACTAAAAAGAAAAAAAAATTAAGAGGGAGTATAGATATAGAACTTCCTAAACAAATACTTTAAATCAAAAGTCTTAAATATGTCACTTTAAATGATGGATAAATATCTAGAATGAAGATCAGTAAGGAAATAGAGGATTTGAACAACATTATAAACTAACTATGTATCTATAGAACACACACCTACCAAAAACAGAATACACATTCCTTTCAAGGGCACATGGAACATTTTATATGATAGAGAACATATTGGGCCATAAAACCAGGCTCAAAAGTTTTTAAAGCTTGAAATCTTACAAAGTACCTTCTCTGGAAACAATGGAATAAAGCTAGAAATCAATAACAGAAGGAAGACTAGAAAATTCACAAATACATAGAAATGAAACTATGGACTCTGAGAAGCAAACTGAGGGTTTTGGAAGGGGGAGTGGATGAGCTTGGTGGTGGGTATTCAGGAGGGCACATATTGCATGGAGCACTGAGTGTGGTGCATAAACCATGAATCTTGGAACAGTGAAAAAATAAAATAAAAAAGAAAATAACACACTCTTCATCAATTGGTCAAAGAAAAAATCAAAACAAGAATTAGAAAATACTTTGAGGTAAATGAATATAACATACCATATACCATATATGACATGCCAAAACTTATAAGGAGTCTTGGAAGAAAATGTTTAACTGTAAATACCTACATTAAAAAGAAGGAGATCAAAAAACTTAACTTTTCACTTTAATAGACTAGAAAAGGAAGTGCAAATTAAACAAAAGTTGGCAGAAGGAAATAATAAGTATTTTTTATTAACATACAATGTATTATTTGCTTCAGGAGTACAGGTCTGTGAATCATCAGTCTTACACAATTCACAGCACCCACCATAGCACATACCCTCCCCAATGTCCATCAACCAGCCACCCTATCCCTCCCACATCTCACCCCCCAACCCCCGGCAATCCTCGTTTGTTTCCTGAGATTAAGAGTCTCTTATGGTTTGTCTTCCTCCGTGGTCCCATCTTGTTTCATTTTTTCCCTCCCTACCTGCCATGATCCCCCTCCCTACCTCTCTCATATGATAATTGTCTTTCTCTGATTGACTTATTTCACTTAGTGTAATACCCTCTAGTTCCATCCACATCATGGCAAATGGCAAGATTTCAGATTTTTTTGATGGTTGCATTATATATATATATATATATATATATATATATATATAAAATATATATTATATATATACACATACATACACACACATATAGAAGATTAGTTGACCATAGAGTTGAAAGACCTCAGTGTGAGACAGGAATCCATCAAAATCCTTGAGGAGAACACAGGCAGCAACCTCTTCGACCTCAGCCACAGCAACTTCTTCCTGCAATAATCATATGGGTTCATATGATTTGAGGAGTTTAACGGATTTCTTCTTAGCCCTATCCACATTCTTATAGGGATGAAATGGCCATGGGTCTCTCAGGAATAGAGTGTGTGTACACACACATATATAATCATATCTTCTCTACCCATTCATCTATTGATGGACTTCTGGGTTCTTTTAAGCACAGTGAGATACCACCTCACACCAGTCAGAATGGCTAAAATTAACCAGTCAGGAAATGACAGATGTTGGCGAGGATGCAGAGAAAGGGGAACCCTCCTACACTGTTGGTGGGAATGCAAGCTGGTGCAGACACTCTAGAAAACAGTATGTTGAAAAGTTGAAAATATAGCTACCCTACGACCCAGCAATCACACTACTGGGTATTACTACTTAAAGATACAATGTAGTGATCTGAAGGTGTATGTGCATCCAAATATTTATAACAGCAGTGTCCACAATAGCCAAACTATGGAAAGAACCTAGAAGTCCATCAATAGATGAATGAGTAGAGAATATATGATTGTGTGTGTGTGTGTGTGTGTGTGTGTGTGTGTATTATGCAACCATCAAAAACATCTGAAATCTTGCCATTTGCCATGATGTGGATTTGTATTTCCCTGATGCCGAGTGATGTGGAGCACTTTTTCATGTGTCTGTTGGCCATTTGGATATCTTCGTGGTAGAAATGTCTGTTCATGTCTTCTGCCAATTTCTTGATTGGATCATTTGTTCTTTGGGTTTTGAGTTTGATAAGTCCTTTATAGATTTTGGATAACAGCCCTTTATCTGATATGTCATTTGCAAATATTTTCTCCCATTCTTTTGGTTGTCTTTTGGTTTTGTTGACTATTTCCTTTGCTGTGCAAAAGCTTTTTATCTTCATGAAGTCCCAATAGTTATTTGTTGCCCTTGCTTTGCCTTTGGCAATGTTTCTAGGAAGAAGTTGCTGTGGCTGAGGTCGAAGAGGTTGCTGTCTGTGTTCTCCTCAAGGATTTTGATGGATTCCTGTCTCACACTGAGGTCTTTCAACTCTATGGTCAACTAATCTTCTGCAAAGCAGGAAAGAATGTCCAATGGAAAAAAGGCAATCTCTTCAACAAATGGTGTTGGGAAAATTGGACAACGACATGCAGGAGAATGAAACTGGACCATTTCTTCACACCACACACAAAAATAGACTCAAAATGGATGAAAAAGTAAATGTGAAATAATGAGAATTAAAGCAGAGATAAATTAGATACTACAAAAAATAGGTAACACAACCAACAACAAGTATATTGAAAAGATCAACAAAATTGACAAACTTTAGACTGAGGGGAAAAAAGACACAAATAACTATAATCAGAAATCAAAGTGGAAATCAGAGGGGGAGACAAACCACAAGAGACTGTGGACTCTGAGAAACAAACTGAGGATTTTAGAGGGGAGTGGGTGGGGGATTGGGTGAGCCTGGTGGTGGGTATTAAGGAGGGCACATATTGCATGGAGCACTTGGTATGGTGCATAAACAATGAATTTTGGAGCACTGAAAAAAATTAAATTAAGTTAAAAAAGAGAAGTGGAAGTGGAGCTTTACTATTCATATTACGGAAATAAAAGATTATAAGAAAATATTATGAACAACAGTAAACTAATAAATAACTTTAATAAAATAGGAAAATTCTTAGAAACACAGAAACTACCAAAAGTGACCTCAAGAGGAAATAGAAAATCTGAACAAAGGAAACAATCAACAAAACTAAGAGGCAGCCTATGGAATGAAAGACTGTATTTGCAATGACATGTCTGATAAAGGGTTAATATCCAAAATCTATAAAGAAATTACGAGACTCAACACCCCCAAAAAACAAATAACTCCATTAAGAAATGGGCAGAAGACATAAACACTTTTCCAAAGGAGGCATCCAGATGGCTAACAGAACATGAAAGGATGCTCACCATTACTCATAATCAGGGAAATACAAATCAAAACCACAGTGAGATACCATATCACCCCTGTCAAAATGGCTAAAATTAACAACACAAGAAACAACAAGTGTTGGTGAGGATGCAGAGAAAGGGGAACCATCTTACACTGCTGGTGGGACTGCAAACTGGGGCAGTCACTGTGGAGAACAGTATGGATGTTCCTCAAAGGGCAAAAGTAAAACTACCATATAATCCAGCAACTGCACTACCCTATGATCCAGCAATTCACTAAATTGTGTTTATCCAAAGGATACAAAAATACAGATTAGAAGTGGTACATGCACCCTTATATTTATAGCAGCATTGTCAACAATAGCCAAAATATGGAGAGAGCCCAAATGTTCACTGACTGATGAATGGATAAAGAAGATGTGGTGTGTATACAATGGAATATTACTCAGCCATCAAAAAGAATGAAATTTTGCCATTTGTTATGACGTGGTTGGGGCTAGAGTGTATTATGTCGAGCAAAATAAGTCAGATAGAAAAAGACAATTAACATATGATTTCACTCATACGTGGAGTCTAAGAAACAAAACAGATAAGCATAGGGGAAAGGGGGGAAAAAGAGAGAGGGAAAGAAGCCATAAGAGACTCATAAAGATAGAGAACAAACTGAGGGTTGATGGAGGGAGGTGGGTAGGGGATTAGATGGGTGATGGGTATTAAGGAAGGCACTTGTGATGAGCACTCGTTATTGTATGTAAGTGATGAATCACTGAATTCCACCCCAGAAACCAATATCACACGGTATGTTAATTAACTAGAATGTAAATAAAAATTTAAAAAGAAAATGGAAAATCTGAACAGACTTGTGACAAGTAAGGAGATTGATTCTTTTCCCTAAAAAAAGAAAATCCAGGATGAGGTGTCTTTACTAATGAATAACATGGGTGTTCTGCAAATAAAAATAAAAATACGATCCAGTAACTCCACTACTGGCTATTTACCCAAAGGAAAGAAAAACACTAACTCAAAAAGACATATGAACCCATATGATTATTGCAGCATTATTTATAATAGCAGAAATATGGAAGCAACGTAAATGTCCACTGACAGATGAATGGATAAAGAAAATGTGATATATACATACCATGGAATATTACTCAGTTATATTATTTTTATTTATACCATAAAAATAAAATGTTGCCATTTGCAACAACATAGATGGATCTAGAAGGCATTATGCTGTGAAAATAAATCAGGCAAAGATATATACCATATAATTTCATTTATGTGTGGAATCTAAAAACCAAACAAATAAACAAACAAATAAACCAATAGAGACAGAATCATAAATACAGAGAACAAATTGGTGGTTGCCAGAGGGGAAGGAGCTGGAGAATGATCAAAATAGGTGAAGAGGATTAAGGGTACAAACTTCCAATTACAAAATAAATAAGTCACAAGAATGAAAAGTACAGCATAGAGAATATGGTCAATAATATTGCAATAACATTGTATGGTGACAAATGGTAACTACACTTATCATGGTGAGCATAGCATAATGTATAAAACTGTCAAATTGCTATGTCACATACCTAAAACTAATATAACATTGTAAATCAAGTATAATTCAATAAAAATAATTTATTTGAAAAAATGATGTAGAATCAATACCAATTTTTTTCAAACTATTCCAAAACACAGAATAGCAGGGCCCACTTCCTAACTTACATTATAAGACCAGCATTATCCTGATACCAAATCCACACAAAGACATGACAATTTAATAAAACTGCACACTAATACTCCTGATGAATATAGATGCAAAACTCCTCAACAAATGAAACATACGAAAGACAGCCAATGTAATACAACACATTAATAGAATAAAAAAAGAAAAACACATTATTTCAATTGATGCGGAAAAGCAGTTGACAAAATCCAACATAAAGGTTAGTAGACCCTACACTTTCAATTATAATGTAAAAAAATCGCAAAAGACCATTTCTCCCACCCTATGAATGAAACCAAGCTACATAACATTAAAAAGTATGGTGTTTTTCCAATACTGTCAGAAAGTCGAGGTTGCAAAGTAACAAAAATGAACTATTTTCCAGAAAAAGATAAGCTATTCCTGAGAGACCCATGGCCATTTCATCCCTATAAGAATGTGGATAGGGCTAAGAAGAAATCCGTTAAACTCCTCAAAGAAATCTTATTGATTAGTGTGACATTTTGGATTCCCAAGGAATCTCATTTGGTGAGTTAATTTGTATCCACGCATCAACTGCTTCCCAAAGTCTTCCTATGCATAGAGGTAATAGAGTAAAATCTGGTAACAGGGTTAAAGATGACAGAGATATCCCACCCCAAGTTGTGTTTTGCAGGAGAACTGAGAGAAACTGTTACAAGTCACAGCAGGTCTTCTAGGAGTACAAGCCAGAGGCTGACGAAGACTAATAATAGTTGAAAGACATCTCTCCACAACACTCCAAACCTTGAACTAGTACAAGATAGCAGCTAAAGTAGTTCTCTGAAGACGGGGGGCAGGGTATCAATGTGATGTAACATCTCCTGAAGCACAAAAAAACAGAGGCAGGACTGGAGAGCTTAGAAAACTAACCAAAGAACTAAAAAGTTATCCAAGCTCTGAAACAGAAAGAAATCTTCCATAGTTCTTGAAGTGGGCAGCAAGTCGTAGAGGACAAGAAAATATCTTCACAGTCCCATCTGTGCTCAGATCCTCAGCTCTGATATAGGGAGAACCTGCACACAAATGTTTATAGCAGTTTTGTTCATAATTGTCAAAACTTGGAAGCAACGAAGATTCCCTTCAAGAGGCAAATGAATAAACAAATTGTATTATATCCATATTACGGAATGTTAAACAGTGTTAAAAAGTAATGAGCTATCAAGCCACAAAAAGACATGGAGGAAACTTAAGTGAAAGAAGCCATTCTGAAACGCTATATACTATATGATTCCAAATATGTGACATTCTGAAAGGCAAATACATGGAGATAGTAAAAAGATCAGTAGTTGACAGGAGTTGTGTAGGAGGAAGGAAGGGAAGAATAAGTGAAGCAGTATAACAAGGGATTTAGGGCAATAAAACTATTATTATGTATGATACTATAATGATGAATAAATGTCTTTATATATTTTTGTCAAAATGCAATTTGTAACACAAAGTGTGAACTCTCATGTAAATTATGGGCTTCATTTAATAATAATGTACCAATACTGGATCATTCATTGTAACAAGTATATCACAATAATGCAAAATATTAAATACAGGGGAGGGGCACCTGGGTGGTGCAGTCAGTTGAGACTTCCACTCTTGGTTGCAGTTAGGTTCCTGATCTCAGGGTTGTAGGATCAAGCCCTGTGTCAGGCTCCACACTCAGCACAGTCTGTTGGGGTTTCTCTCTCCCTCTTCTTCTCCCTCATCCTGTGCATTCTCTATCTCACACACACAAAAAAAGTAAATAAATCTTAAAAAAATAAATATAGGGGAAATTGGGGGTTGGCTTGAGGGGTAATGAAATCTCAGTATATTTTTCACTCATTTTTTTCTGTAAACTTAAACTGCTAAAAAGAAAATATAGAGACTATCCATTAAAAACATTTAAAATGCAGTGAAAGTAAATCTTAGAGGGAAATTGAGAGATGTAAAATGCACAATGAAAAAGAAGTAAAATCTCAAGTGAACAACTTAACCTTCCACCTTCAGACACTGGAAAATGAAGCAAATATAAGGAAAAGATAAATATGGATTAGAGGAAAAAGTAGTTATTAATAGAAAAACAAAACCAAAATTTTATTCCATGTAAAGATCAACAAAATTAACAAACATTCAGCTAGAATGACCAAGAAAAAAAGAGAGAATACTCAAATTACTAAAGAACAAGAAAGGGGCTATTACTACCTACCTTACAGAAATAAAAGGGTTACTATGAGAAGAGAATATTACGAGCAATTGTTCATAATATCGATCACAAACTAGATAAATAAGATAAAATAAACAAATACCTAGAAAAACACTAACAATTGAAAATGACTCAATAAAAAATAGAAAAATATGCATAAGAGTAAAGAGATTGAGTTAGTAATCAATGAATAATTATAAATCAAAGCCCAAGACGCAGTGGTTTCACTGGTGAATACCATCAAACTTCTTTAAAGTTAAAAAGGTATTTTTTTAAAGAGTCAACATCAATCCTTTTCCAACTTTTCCAAAAAATGAAGGAGAATCACTTCTTTCCAACTAATCCTGAGACCCATATTACTCTCATACTAAAACCATAAAAATATAACATAAGAAAAAAACTACAGACTAATATCCTTTATAAATGTGGGCAAAAATTCCTCAACAAAATGTTAGCAAACTGAATCCAGAAACATATACAAAAGAATATGCAACATTGGATATAAGATGGATTATCCTAGGAATGCAAGCTTAATTCACATTCCAAAATTGAATCAATGCAATATACCATATTTACAGAATAAAAGACGAAAACCACACAGTCATAGATGAACAAAAAGCATTTGACAAAATCCCACACTCACTTATGCTAACAACACTCAAAAAACTAGGAACAGAAAGGAACTTCCTCAACCAGTCAAAGGACATCTATGAAAAACCCCAACTAATACCTTACTTAAAGGTGAAAGATTCTTAAGTTTCATCCTAAGATCAAGAACAACACAGGATGTCCATTCTTACACATCTGCACAGCATTGTAGTAAAGCACAATCTAGGGCAATTAGACAAGAAAATAAAATCAAATTCATCTAGATTGGAAAGTAGGAAGTAAAGCTATATATAGTTGTAGATGATAGAATATTATATATAGAATATCCTACAAAACACATGAAAACTCTTGAAATAAACAAATTGGATGTCAGAAAAAGATGATGATACAAATTTCAGTTGTATTTGTACACACAAATTATGAAAAATCTGAAAATGAAATTAAGAAATCAGTTCCATAAGTGAAACAAGATGGGATCGGGAAGGAGACAAACTGTAAGAGACTCCTAACCTCACAAAACAAACTGAGGATTTCCTGGGGGGCCGGGGGAAGGGGGTAGGGAAGAGGTGGTGGGGTTATGGACATTGAGGAAGGTATGTGCTATGGTGAGTGCTGTGAAGTGTGTAAACCTGGCGATTCACAGACCTGTACCCCTGGGGCTAATAATACATTATATGTTAATTTAAAAATAAAAAAAATAAAAGGAATCAGCTCCATCCACAATGGTACCAAAAGTAAGAAAATACATAGGAATAAATTTTAACAAAAAACATACAAGATACGTGCTTTGTAAACTAGAAAACATTGCTGAAAGAAATTAAAAGAGATCTAAATAAATGGAAAGACGTTCCATATTCATGGGTAGGAATACATAACATGTTATCGATATACAAGTTCAACACAATCCCCATCAAAATTCAACTGACTGCTTTTTAGAATTTTACAATCTCATCATAAAATTTAAATGGCAACACAAGGTATTCAATGCAGCCAAAACAATTTTGTCAAGGTAGAACAAAGTTGGACAATTCCCATTTTCAAAACATACTACGAAGTTACACTGATTAAAAGTATCATTCTCATGCGCTTTGGTGAGTGCTGTGAAGTGTGTAAACCTGGTGATTCACAGACCTGTACCCCTGGGGATAAAAGTATATGTTTATAAAAAATAAAAAATTTAAAAAAAAATAAATAATCTTAAAAAAAAAAGTATGTTTCTCAAAAAGATAGACACATAGATCAATGGAAAAGAATTGAAATTCAGGAAATAACTCTGCACATGTGGTCCACTGATTTTGATGAGGATTCCAAGACTAAGTAACAGGCCTAGAATAGTCTCTTCAGCAAATGCTACTGAGACAACCAAATATCTATATACAAAAAAATGAAATTAGACTACCACCGCACACCATACATCAAAATTAACTCAAATAGATCACATACATAAACATAAGTTAAAACTACAAAGCTATTAGAAGAAAATGTAGGATTTAGTTCTTATTATTTCGGTGTTAACAGGTGGTTTCTTATTTCTGTTTTTTAAAAATTATTTTTAAATTTTCATTCCAGTGTAGTTAACATACAATGTCATGTTAGTTTCAGGTGTACAATATAGTGACTCAACAATTCTATACATTACTCAGTGCTTATTATGATAAGTGTATTCTTAATCTCCATCAGCAAGGGTTATTTTTTTAAAATAAGAGGCCTTCAAAAATACTTAGACGGATTCAGCAGAAATTAAACTGAATATCTACTGATTTTGAATTCCAGTTTAATCACTTGCTAACCTTATGATTTTGAGTAAATTAGTTATCTTCCTGAATCTTGGTCCTTCATTTGTAGAATGTATTTTTTTAATTAATGATGGTTTTTAAAAATTAAATGAGACCATATATACAAAGTACATAGCAGAGTTCCTGGAACAGGAATGAGTACTTAGTAAGTGTCGTTTTCTATATTGTAAAAAAATAATAATATGAAAATAAAGTACAGGTGATAAAAGATAAAACGAATAGACTTCATCAAAACTAAAAACTTTTGTAGAGTTAAGTACATTATCATAAAAGTGAGAAGATAACCCATAGGTTGGGAAAAAACACATGAAACATATATTTTTTATAAGATACATATATCTACTATTTAAAAAGAATATTTATATCTCAAAAAAGAATACTTACATCTCAATAATAAAAAAGAAAATAAAATATAAAAATATTCCATTGCATATGTATATAACAGCGTATACATTTGGGCTGTTGTAGATAATGCTACTATAAACATGGGGATGCATGTGCCCCTTTGAACTAGTACTTTTTGTTTCCTTTGTGTAAACTTAATAGTGCAATTGCTGGTTCTTAGGGTAGTTCAATTTATGATTTTTTAAAGTTTTTTTTTTAATTTATTTGACAGAGAGAGAACACAAGCGGGGGAGTGGGAGAGGAAGAAGCAGGCTTCCCACTGAGCAGGGAGCTGAATGTGGGCCTCTGAGCCAAAAGCAGATGCTTAACTACCAAGCTACCCAGGCGCGCCTATTTTTAATTTTTAAGGAACTTCCATACTGTTCTCCACAGTGGCTGCATCAGCTTGCATTCCCACTAACAGTGCAGGAGATCTCCCCTTTCTCTCCGTCTTTGCCAACATCTGTTGTTTTCTATGTTGTTAAATTTAGCCATTCTTACAGGTGCAAAGTATCTCATTGTAGTTTTCATTTATATCTTCCAGATGATGAGTGATGTTGAGCATCTTTTCATGGTCTGTTGGCTCTCTGGATATCTTCCTTGAAAAAAATGTCTATATCTTCTACCCATTTTTTTAACTGGATTATTTGTTTATTGGGTGTGGAGGTTGATAAGTTCTTTATAGATTTTGGGTACTAACCCTTTACCAAGTATGTAATTTACAAATATTTTCTCCTATTCTGAAGGTTGCCTTTTAGTTTTGTTGTTTCCTTCTCTGGGCAGAAGCTTTTTTACCTTAATGAGGTCCCAATAGTTTATTTTTGTTTGTATTTCCCTTGCCTCTGGCAACATGTCTAGTAAGAAGTTGCTACAGTTGAGGCCAAAGAGGTTGCTGCCAGTGATCTCAAGGATTTGTATAGCTTCCTGTCTCATATTTAGGAGGTTTTTTTTTATTCATTTTGAATTTATTTTTGTGTGTAGTGTAAAAAAGTCATCCAGTTTCATTCTTCTGTATGTTGCTGTCCAGTTTTCCCAGCACCATTTGAATGAAATCTTGCCATTTTCAACAACATGGATGGAGCTAGAGTGTGTATTATGCTGAATGCAATAAGTCAATCGGAGAAAGACAAATACCATATGATTTCACTGATATGTGGCATTTAAGAAACAAAACAGATGAACATAGAGAAAAGGAAAACAGAGAGAGAAGCAAATCATAAAATAGACTCTTAGGTAGAGAGAACAAACTGAGGGTTGCAGCGGGGGGGGGGGTGGATGATGGGTATTAAGGCGGACATTTGCTGTGACAAGTATTGGATGTTTTATGTAAATGATGAAGCCCTAAATTGTACTCCTGAAAATAATATTGCACTGTATGTTGACTAGTTAGAATTTATTTACTTATTTATTTATTTATTTATTTATTTTTACTTGAGAGAGAGAATGAGTGAAAGAAAACACAAGAAGGGGTTGGTCAGAAGGAGAAACATACTCCCCACTGAGCAGGGAGCCAGACATGAGACTGGCTTACCCTCAGGTCATAATCCTCCAGGATTATAACCTGAGAGTAAGAAGTTGCTTAAACAGCTGAGCCACCCAGGTGCTCCTGACTAGGTAGACTTTAAATAAGAACTTGAGACAAAAATATATTTATATATAAATAGGCAGAAACATACTCCCCACTGAGCAGGGAGCCATATATGAGACTCCATCCTGGGACTCCAGGAATATGACCTGAGCGGAAAGAAGTTGCTCAAACAGCTGAGCCACCCAAGTGCTCCTGACTAGGTAGACTTTAAATAAAAACTAGAAACAAAAAATATATTTATATATAAATAGGCAGGCTTTAAAAAGACATTTCTTAAGAATATACGTAAATGGCAAACACATGAAATGATGTTCAGTATTGTGAGTCATTAAGGAAATGTAAGTCAAAAGCACAATGAAATGTCATTTCACACCTACCAAGATGATTATAATTTTAAAAAAAAAGAAATTACAATATTGGCAAGAATATGAAGAAATTGGAAACCTTGTACATTGCTGGTGGGATGAGAAAATGCTGCAGCTACTTTGGAGAACAGTGTGACATTTCCTCAAAGTATTAAAAATAGAGTTTCTACTTGACCCCTAGATTCCTCTCCTATGTATTGACCCTAGAGAAATAAAAATATGTGTCCACACAAAAAATTGCACTAAAGTGTTCATAGTAGCATTACTCACAGCAGTCTAAAGTGGTAACAACTCAAATGCCCATAAGCTATTGAAGGGATAAATAAAGTGCAATATGTCCATGATATAGAATACTTACTGCCCATAAAAAGTGAATCTAGTGCTTATATATAATCCAATATTGGTCAACTTTGAAAACATTATGTGAAGTAAAACAATGCAGTCACAAAGGACACATATTGTGAGGTTCCCTATATAGAAAATGACTGCAATGGGTAAATTTATAGAGATAGAGCTTAGGTTAGGAGCTGCCTAAGGGCTGAGGGCTAAGGAGAAAAGGGGAGTGTCTGTAAATGTGTATAAGTTTTCTTTTAGTGGGGCGGAGATAAAATGTTCTAAATGTGAAATGTTTACAGATAAATCTGACAGAAAGGCAAGGCTACTGAAAACTAAAACTATATCTATAATACATATAAAACTAAAAATATATATTAAATTATACATTATATATAATAATGTTTATTTTCTATATATGTGTATGTAAGTATATTATATATAATATATAATTATATATTAAATATATAATATATAAATATATATGTATAAAAATTCAGCCATAAGAAAAGTAGGAAGTCCTGCCATTTGCAACAACACAGATGCACCCTGAGGGCATTATGCTAAGTAAAGTAAGTCAAACAGAGAAAGACAAATATTGTATGATCTCATTCATATGTAGAATCTAAAAACATCAAACTCATAGAAACAGATTAGAATCATGGTTGCAGGAGCTGAGGAGTGGAAAATAGGGAGGCACTGATCAAAGGGCACAAACTTCCAATTATAAAATGATTAAGTTCCAGGGATCTATTGTACAGCATGATGCAAACAGTTTATACAGTTTATAATACTCTGTTGTATACTTGGCAGTTGCTATGAGAGTAGAGCTTCAATATTCTCACCACCACAACCACCACCACACAACAACGAAATGGTAATTATGTGGTGTTAAGGATGTGTTAACTAACCTTGTTGCAGTAAATACTTTGCATTATATATGTATCAAATTACCACATTGCACTCCTGAAACTTACACAGTGTTATAAGTCAGCTATATCTCAATAAAGCTGGGGGGAAATTCTACAGCAATCAAGAGAGATGATACTGACATAAAAGAAAACAAACAGAACCATCAGACACAGGGGAAAAAAGCAGAAAAATACACAAAAAGAATGTAAAATTATTATTGTAGTCATTTCAATAAATGGTTCTGGAAAATGTGAATACATGTGGAAGACAAAAAATTGAACTTCAATCCATACCTCACACTACATACAAAATCAACTCAAAATATATTGTGGACAGAAAAATAAAAACTAAAAACATAACTTTTATTTTTATTTTCTTAATATGATATATTACACTAATTAGCATCACTAGATTGGAGAAATACAAATCAAAACCACAATGAGAAATGATTCACCCCAATAGGAGGGCTGTAATCAAAAAGACATAATAAAAATCAAATAAAAATGGCTGGCAAGGATGTAAAGAAATTGAAAATCTCGTGCATCACGTGTAGGAATATAAAATGGTGCAGTCACTTTAAAAAAAATTGATCCACATATGAGTGAAACCATATGATAATTGTCTTTCTCTGCTTGACTTATTTCACTTAGCATAATAAATTCTACTTAGAATATTAGCTATAGGTTCAGAACTGAGAAATTACACATTAAAATAAATGTTTGCCATGTCTGAAAAAAATGTTTGACAGTTTCTCAAAAATGTTAAAAATAGAGTTGCTATATGACCCAGAAACTCCCTTCCTAGGTATAATACCTAAGAGAAATAAAACCATATCTTCACACAAAAATTTGTACATACATTTCATACCAGCCTTATTTATGATAAGATAAAGGGGAAACAACCCATGTGGCTTTCAACTGATGATTGGATTAATAAAACTATAAAACTTAATGGAATAAACATACCAGAAAACAGTAGGGGGCCTAGGGTGTAAAACTGAAGGATCTTCTCACTCTCTGGGATTTGCACAATTTTCAAGTGAGATCCTCCTATATCAAATATTTTGTGCCCTAGGCTCCTCATCTGTCATTACAGTGTAGGCTTTGGAAGAAATGCATAATGATTTGAAGATAGGAAAACATTCTTACAAATGACACCAATAGTAAGATCTTAAAATTTTTTAACATGATGATCAGAACTTCATTAAAATAAAAAACTTCTGCTCTTTGAAAGATTCTGTTAAGAGATTGAAAGATAAGTCACAGACCGAAAAAAAATAATCCAGAATGAATAAAGAATTTTCAAATCTCTATCAAAAAACTCAGTCAAAAATCTTGCCATTTGCGACAACATGGATGGAACTAGAGCATATCATGCTTAGTGAAATAAGTCAAGCAGAGAAAGACAACTATCATATGATCTCCCTGATATGAGGAAGTGGTGATGCAACATGGGGGCTTAAGTGGGTACGAGAAGAATAAATGAAACAAGATGGGATTGGGAGGGAGACAAACCATAAGTGACTCTTAATCTCACAAAACAAACTGAGGTTTGCTGGGGGGAGGGGGTTTGGGAGAAGGGGATGGGATTATGGACTTTGGGGAGGGTATGTGCTTTGGTGAGTGCTGTGAAGTGTGTAAACTGGTGATACACAGACCTGTACCCCTGGGGATAAAAATATATGTTTATAAAAAATAAAAAATTAAAAAAAAAACTCAGTCAAAAATAAGGAGAATATTTGGACAGAAACATGATCAAAAGATGGGGCAAAATATGAAAAATGTTATTTAGTAGGTATGTGCAAATTAAATATGGTACATCCATATAATAAAATGTTATTTGGTATTAAAAAGGAATGAAGTTCTGATGCCTGCTATCATATGGATGAAACTGGAAAATGATAATGCTACATGAAAGAAGCAACATATCACACATTCTATGATTCCATTTACATGAAATGGCCAGAATAGGAAAAGTATGCAGAGATAGAAAGTAATTTAATGTTTGCCTAGGGTTGGAGAGGGGGAGGATAGAGAGTGACTGTCAATTGGTATGTAGTTGCCTTTTTGGAGTGTTGAAAATAAGACTAAATAAATTATGGCAACGGCTGCACAGCTCTGTGACTACACTTAACATAGTGAATTATAAACTCTAAATTATAGATTGTATAATATGGAAATTATATCTAAAAACATTTTTTAAAAAAATAGCCAGGAGACTTCCACTCAGGACAAGATCACATGGACCTTTTTGCCCAAGCTCCTTCCTACTAAGTACAACTATAAACCCTGGAAATAACTTCAGAGCAAACGGAAGGAGAATTCTGAAAGATGAAGGAGGAAGGTGTACTGTACTGGTTTGGGATCCCAGGACTGGAGAAACAGGACAGTATCAAGACATCCTATGTCTTCTCACCCAACAGAAAGAGGTAACCCAGACCTGCCAATTCCTGAATGCCAGCTTCATTTTAGCAACAGAAGGTAACCTAGGAAGGCTCATTCTTCCTCTAGATCAAAAGGAATTCCCACCTACAACAGGTCAGCCAGACAGCACTACAAATCAATAGCAGAAAGATAAGAGAAAACTTTTAAAACCCTTGGAAATGAAACTAACCTTCTAAATAATCCATGAGTCAAGGAGAAAGAAAGTCTCAAGGGAAATAAAAAATACATTGAACAGAATGAAAATATGACATATCAAAACTTGTGGTACACTGTGAAAGTACCAAATGTTTACATTAGAAAACAGAAAAACAGTAATGTAAGTTCCTACCTAAAGAAACAAGAAAAGAAGAGGAAAGAAAACCAGAAAAAAAGGCGGAAGAGAGGATGTATTTGAGGTGAGTTAGAGTCAAAAGGGCTGTTATTTAATGGGAATAATGTAGAAATGGAATATGAATGAGAAAAGAATTAGAGAAGGAGATGACCTGGGGCATATGAAAAGATTGCTGAGTGGCCCGAGGAACCAGCTCATGTTGGAAATTCTATTAGATGCACCACAGTGGTCATTATGAGATTGAAGAGATCAGATTTTCAGAGGACCTCAAAGTTGAGACTAACACAGATGTGGTATTTGGAGGGCAAGGGGTTGAAGATGTGGTCAGTTCTATATCAATATGCCTTGACATGTGGCTTACGGTATTGAGCACCTGAATGAGGCCAAATAACAAATGACACAGGACCCCAGCCACTGTTAGGAAATTCGAGTCACAGTGGGATATTGAACTTGAGTCTTCAGAAGTCCAGTTATCCCCAGTGATGCCAAGTGGCTGGGGGTGGTTGAAGTGCTAAGAAGTGAAAGGGCAAGGTGGTGAAGTCAGAGTGTGTGGGATCCGTCTTCCATGTGGTTATTGATGAGGTCTACCTAGGATGAGGACAGGACTTGGAGTGTTGAAGAAGCTTATTAAAATTGCCCTGAGAGTATGGGGAAGAGTGGAGATAATACCCACATCTACTCACCACTCTCAGCTCATACCCTCTGGTTAGCAATCAGCACCGGGGAAGAAAGTAAGGAAAACAATAAGATTAGGAAAAAACCTGGTTTCAGGGAAGGCCAAGCAGTAAAAGGGAATGTTTTGAAACAATCTATTTTCCTGCTTATTAGCTGGCTTGTGTGTTGGTTTTTAAGCTGAGTGGGGACAGAACAGGCAAACTCTTCTGGGGACACATTTTACTATGTAGACCCATAAAATTCTGGGTCTGGCAGTCAGGATGTTTATCTGAATATTAATCCAGATCTCTGACCTCAAGCAAGTTGTTTTTCAATAGAAGACCTTGTGTGACCATTTATATAACAAAAGAGTTGAAATTCATGAGTTCTGTATCTCCCACAGGCTTTAATATCTATGGGCCCTAGATAGAAATGCTAGGATCCACCTGACATAGCAGTTATTGTCTAGCATCTTGTCCTATCTAGAGAGAAGGACCTTGGAGGAAAGAACATGAAACTTGCTTCTTGAAGTGCAAATCCCATCCAAAAAACTGCCCAAAGATATCACTGTGCAACTTCTTGTCAGAGGAAGAATTCTAAAATAGATGCCCCAACACAATCTAATGGTTAAACACTCCAGCTTTGGACACTGGTTGTTTTCCACTAACCAGATGTGTCATTTGGGCAGATTATCAGCCTCTCTGTATCTCATTTTCTTCAAGACAAAAATGAGGAATACAGTAGCATTTACCTCATAGAGCAGTGAATATTAAATAAAATGAAGCATGTAAAACTTCAAACCCAGTGGCAGACACTTCAGAAGAACTCAATATGTGTCAACTATCATCATAATGATTATAATTATTATGGGAGGGAGCCAATATGACATTTCTGCTCTCTGTAAAACTCTACACAGGACATATCCTAAAGCGAAGTGTACAAAAATAAAAATACACAACACTTCACTTTCTGGGGCCCTGTCCCAGATATGGGAATTTTCCAAGCATGTCATGAAGCCTTAAGTTTTCAAAAAAGGTTGGAGGTTCCATCAATCAAACAGCTACATGTTCTTCTCTTACCCCTAAAAATCACAGATTTCCAGATGTTTTCAGGTTTTCATTTTTCACAAGAGCAAGGGGAATTTCTCAGTGAAGAACATCTAGCAGTCTTTATTCCTCTCCTTTCTCCCTTTAGAGGTCCTCCTCTCAAGCTTCATTTCCCCCCTACTTCTCCTTCATTCTTCCTTAACCATTTATTCTACTTTAGCTTTTCAACTACACTCCTTCCCCTGTCTTCCATTTTACTCCATTTTACCCCCGCTTTCTCTTTATCCCACGTTTCCCCTCCCTTTTATTCCCCATCACCCGTCCCTCCTTTTATCCCATGTCCCTCCCCTTTATTCCATGTCACCTGCCCATCGTCTCCAGCTTTTGATTCTCATCGCCCCTTCTTTTTATTCTTCATAACCCCCCTTTTGTCCTCATCACATCCACCCTTTTATCCCACATCACCCTTCCCCTTTATCCCTTAACACCCTTCCCCTGCATAACCTATTACCTTAGCCCCTTGATTCCCTATACCCTCCCTTTTATCCCATTTATTCTACTTTAACTCTTCCATTCCCTTTATTCAACAACACCCTGTCACACCCTGTCGCCCTCTTCCTCTCCACCCATATTCCCTCTCCCCTTTATTCTCCATCACCTCTGCTTCTTTATTTCCCTCTTTATTCCCCATAACCCCCGTTTGTCCCCATCACCTCCATCCCTTTATCTCACAACACCCTTCCCTTTCATACCGCATCACTTCCTCCCCTTTACACCCCCTTTACACCTCCCTTTCATCCCATATCCCCTCCCTTTTGTTCCATGTCACCTACCTCTCCCCTTTATTCCCCATCACTGCTTCTTTATTCCCCATCACCCTGGCTTTTTATTCACCATAACACCTTTTGTACTTATCACATCCACCCCTTTATCCCACCTCGTGCCCTCTCCTTTATCCCACATACCCTTTCCCTTCATACCCCATCACCTCTGCCCCTTTATTCCCATCACCCCTCCCTCTTATCTACTTATTCTACTTTAACTTTTCCATTCTCTTTTTTCGACCACAACTTTTTTTCCTGTCTTCCATTTTACTTCTTTATTCCCCATCACCCCTCCCCTCTTGTCCTTATCACCTCCATCCCTTTATTCCACATCGTCTTTCACCTTTATCTATCACCCCTCCCCTTTATTCCATGTCATCTCACCCAGCTAGTCCTCATTACCCCTCCCCTTTATTCCACATCTCCCCCTTTGCTTTATTCCATTCCTCTCCATCCCATTATTCCATGTCAGCCCTCTCCTTTATTCCTCTTCCTACCTCTCTTCCCTTTTCAGCCCCAATCAGAGCTTCCCAACTCACCAACACAATTTTCAAATTAAAAAAAAGACACACACACAGTAAGCCATGAATATGCTGCTGTCACAATACAGATGTTTATTAATGATTAAATGCCAGAGAAGTTTTAACAATCACAAATCTTCGAGCTCTGCGGTTGTTACCCATTGTGTGATCAATTTCTATCCCTCAATACAATACATTCTTCATTCTATGGACCTTAGCAGCTGTTACCCATCAATATCAGCTATAATTTTGGATGTCGTACATAGCCCATATCTGTGTGTTACCAGAGCATGTCCCGCAAATTTGTACCGTCCTGCATAGAGGAACTACAGAGACGATAGTTAAGAACATTTATAATCAGGTGACTTTAGCTACTTGGAACTATGTGTTTCTACCTAACTAGTTGTTTTGCTGACAACAGGATGTTAACTCCAGTTGTCTGTAAAACAGATCTAGGTAATAAAATCAAATTTTTCCTCTAACTTTTGATCCCAGAAGGCTAGTTAGGCTTACACTTAAGGTTTCCCTGTTAGCATGACCTGAGCCAAACTGCACAGAATTTTGGGAGTGGCTGTTGGATGAACCATTGGTCTAAATAATTTAGGGGGAGGAAATCCTGAGGTGGTGGAGTTGCTGCGGGGACATGGCTATGAGTTGGTGTGACATGGTCTAGCATTAATTTTTTTGTCAGCTATCAGTAGGCTGACCTACGTCCTAGCATGCCTCTTGAGGGCCTTTCCAATTGAGCTCTCGGGAGGAGGGAAGGAAAGTCAGGAAAAACATGCAATTCCCTTTTGGAGGGAGGGAAAGCACCTCGAGATTTGTGAGCTTCTCTGGGAGAAGGTATTTACCACAAATGTCACATCAATTAAAGGAAGGGCTGCACTGTGGAAAAGCCAAGATCAGGGGTAAAAGAGAAAGGCAAGGTAGCACCAGGGAGCCTGGGCATGACACAGAAACATCTCTGCTTTTGCTGGCTAAAGGGACCAAACATCCCCAGTGAAGGGGCTGGCAGTGTGTTTGGAATTCTCAGCCTGACCCGAGCATCAGGTGAAAATCCTTCTTACCCTCAGATCTTTACCTTCAACATTCTCCTCAATGTTTCCTGTGACATCCCAGGTCTACCCCCACCCTTTTCCCCTGTCCGGCACCTTATAGAAGGAAAAACATCTAAGGAAAGAAGTAGCCGATGCCAGTTTTGGCCTCCTTTTCCCGGGGCACACGGAGCAATGGGCGGTCTTGCTCTGGAATGGGGGGGTTACCCGCTCCTTCCTCATCGTCATGGGAACGGGCAGTGCCGGGAGGCACAGCTGGCTCCTCAGAGGAACCTGGAAAATAGTAACAATGTTAACTCCTTATGTTTCTAGACTTTATATTTTGCACAGCACCCAAGGGACTAAGACCTAATTTAGCCCTTCAAATACAATACAAGGCAAGAAGTTCGGATAGGAATGAGTATCCCCATTAGACATGTTAGGGAAACTGCAGCCTAACAGTAGAATATAGATCTCTAAATCTAGGCCCACTGTGGAAGGTGTTGGGGGTAGGGCTGAGTTAAAGAACAGAAAGAGTGAGACAGATACCCTGTGCTCAGAGCAAACGTACACCACCACCAGGAAGGCGAGGAAGAGGGTGGCCTCCTAACAACCACCACCACCCTATAAGCAACCTGACTAATTTCACTAAGCAAATGAGTAACATAGTTGGAGCTGGAAGTTTACAACATTTCATGGAGGGGAGAAAACAGGTGTCAGTCATCAATAACTCTGGGGAGGACGTGTGGTTCATGACTTGGCCAGGCCAAGACTTATTTTTAAGGAGGGTTGTATCTACAGGAAATGTAACATCTGCATCTTCCTTATGGATTGCCTTTGGACTCCAAAATTGTTTGGATCCACGATCATTAGGCATTGGGACAGCTTCCACATTCATGATTTCTGCAAGACTGACGGCCAGGTCTGGCTGAGGGTCTGGAACTGTGCTGAGAATGGACATTTGTTCAGGTTCTGGAACCACATTGCTAACTTCATCCTCTTCAAAGGTGTTGGCTTTGTCTTTCTGAGAAATGGAAATTTTGTTGTGAACTTGAGCATACTCAGGTTCTAGAACCACAGTAAGAACTAAGTCTTTTTCAAGATTGAGGCTTTCTTTAGAGCTTGGGATTCCACTGACATCAGAGGCTTCTTTGCGTTCTGAGATTTCTTCAGCATCTGAGGCTTCTTCACTGTTTGGGACCTCACTCACATCTGAAGATTCTTCTTGGTCTTGAATTTCATCAAAATCAGACACATCTTCAGGGCTTGTTACCACATGGAGAGCTGGGACTTCTTCAGAGTTGGAGTCTTCTGGAGTTTCTTCCCGATGTGGAATTTCTTCAGTAACTGAGGTTTCTTCATTATTTGGAACTCCATCAAAAGTTGGCACCTCTTCAAGGTGGGGATCTTCTTCAGAGTCTGAGAGTCCATTATTCTCCAGGGATTCTTTGTGATTTAGGATTTCATGACCCCCAGGGGCTTCTTCAGGGCTTGGTACCATGTGAAGAGCTGGGACTTCTTCAAAATCAAGGTTTTCATCAGAATCTGAAATCCCATTGAGCTCTGGAGTTTCTTCATGGTCTGGAATTTCTTCAGCATTTGAGGATTCATCATTTGGGATTTCGTCAAGATCTGGGACCTCTTCAAGATTGGGATCTTCTTCAGAGTCTGGGTTTTCATCATTACCTGAAGCATCTGTGTGGTCTGTGATTACATCAGTGTCTGGGACTTCGTTGTTTGGGATTACATGGAGATAAGGAGTTTGTGCGAGGTCAAGATTTTGGTTATCTTCAAAATTTGGTCCTTCTTCAAGGGCAGAGTTTGGGTTTTCTCCAAGATTTGGGATTTCTTGCATATCTAGGGCTCCTTCGGGGTCTGGGACCATATCAAAATATGGTATTTCTTCAAAGTCAGGGATTTCAATGAGTTCAGGAACTTCATCATCAGGGTCTAGAATATCTTCAAGGGGAGGAAGATCATCAAAATTCAGGGTATCATCATCATCATCATCGTCATCATCGTCATTGTCATCATCATCTTCTTCATCAAGCTCTGGGATGCCTTCAAGATGTGGGCCTTGAATCTCAAGATCATTTGGGATCTTGAGACCTTGAACTTCCCCAAAGACTATTCCTTGATTGAGATACTCAAATACTAGCTCTTCATGGACTGACACATCTTCCTCAGAGGACTCATCTTCCCCAAGGAGCTGATCTTCAGCAAGGAACTGGCCTTCAGGAAGGGCCTGACCTTCACCAAGGGACTGACCTTCAGCAAGGGCCTGACCTTCACCAAGGGCCTGACTTCCAGCAGGGAACTGACCTTCATCAAAGGGCTTGCTCTGAGCAAGGACAGCAGCCCGGACTTCAGCAGAATTTTCCACTGGATCAGATAGTAAAGCATCCTCTTCCATCTTTATGCGTGCACTCCTGGATGGGAATGAATTTTAAAAAGTAAGTCAGTTTTCTATACTTAGATTGTCTAACACGACGGTGGTCTGGGATTAGAACTCCCACAGGCAATGCTCTTCAGGCTAAGCTTAAACAAACCAACAAAACACTCACTGGATCTTCCTCAAATTCCTGCGTCTGATAAAATCCAAGGCTTCAGGACTGGATTTCCACACGCGCTTAGCAACCTGCTTCTGAATATGGGGAGGCACCTGAGGGTAAAATGAGCAATGTTAGCCTTTATTATATGACATTTTAAATTTAGACTCATCTCTATCAGGTACCTAGGACTGAAGGCACCATAACCATCTAATGCAGGAGGAATTTCTGGAAAATTTGGTGGCTGCTTGCTTTGGCTACCATCAGGGATGCATGTACATCTCTCCCTTGCCTTGTGAATAGGAGAGAGAAAGCTGTGAAGTAAGTTTGTCCAGAGGTTCCATTTACCTGGAAGAGGACATCCCAGTTATCAATCATGGCACGGACCACATTGACAGAAGCAACATAGTGGTCAATCCCCAGTCTTGTCTTCCTGGACTCCCTCTTGGCAAATCTTCCCTTCTTCAGCAGAGCAGATCCAAACACCAGAGCCAAATTGGTAGAAGTCATACGGTTGCCTGAAACCTATGAAAAGGAAAACAGAAAGTGCCCAACTCTGAGGTGCTGATGGAAATGATAAAATTATAAATGTCTCTTATTGTTCTTGTTTCCCTCTCCTACTGTATGTCTCTGTCTCTCATATACTCCCACACATGTCCCCTACTACTCTCATAACTCTTTTCCAGAGCCGTTTTTTGTTGTTGTTTGTTTTGTTTTGTTTTTACCAATTGTCCATCAATGCCAATGGAGTCCTCGCAATTCTCAGTGATTTTATGCAGGGCCTTCAGCAGACGCTCCAGGGTGTCACTATGGCAAGGTGGCATCAGATAAACCAGCAGTTGCAGGGCAGAAAGCTGATCCTGTGGCTTTAGAGCTAGAAGAAGGAAAACAAGGGCTGGCTCAGGGGTCTAACCTTGGCAGCAACCTGGTATCAAGAGAGTGTGATGATGCTTGAAAACTAAGGAAAGCTATGGAGAAAGAATCCAGGCATCTTGTCTTTGCTCATTCCCAAAGTACTTGAGCTCAAGAACCCTAAAAGCAAGAAGGTGATCCCATCAAAATCAGACCCCTTCTATAGAACCTAGGTTCTTCTTTGCCCTGAGAGGCACACAAAGCTTCAAGAAGCTCTAGAGAAATTTCCAAACAATAGACTTACAATGGAATATTAAGAGATGCAAGAAAAGCAATCTGGATAGGTGTTTTCATCTTCTGGTGTTTATTCTGTTTTAGTTCTTTGGGGTCCTGCAGCCAGAGCTCTGTCCCGAGACCCCCACACCCCCATATTACTTACTTTTCTTGCCTGAAAAGGGAAAGCAGAAGACTTACTTGCTGTCAGAAGGAAGGACATATACAGATCATCTGGCAGCAGAGAGTCCTTCATGTCACGGAAAAACTCCTTGAGGAGTGCAGCCACATCATGTACGTTCTGAGTGTCATCCAACACGACATCGAGCCCTTGATCAAATTCTTCACGGAGCTAGGAAAAAGGGAGAGAATACATGGATCCTCTGACCTGCCCACTACAGGCCACCTCCTGCCTCAAGCTTCAGTGGAAGTAGCTGGCAATATGGTGTGCCTGGGGGGGCTAGAAAGAAGACTTTCATTGGCTCCCAACACACACCCCAAGCATGAAACTCCCCCAGGTCTGTGGGGGGGGGAGGGAAGAACCCCACACACACCCCCACCTGCTTTCCCTCAGTCAGGGAACATAAGTATAAACATAACCAATTTACCTCACGCACTCTCTCCTCTGAGTATTCCAGGGTGAAAATCCCCACCGTGCTTAAGCCTGAAAGAAAAGACCAAGGGATGCTAAGTATCTCTGGTCCCCTTCCCCACCGCATTTCCCCTTTCCCCAGCTGAATCCCAACACCAACTGGGGGCAGGGGAATGTTCCCATCCTTGACCACATGACCTCTTTTCTCTCCCCTTTTCTAGAACACCATTCTTTCCCTTTAATTGCCTACCTTGATTTACACATCATTTCCAGGTCCCCTTACCATGTTTTTCAATGAAGCTGCAGCAAGCCTCAACAACCTGGGGGATTTGTTTAGCAATCGGATTGAGGCTCATCTTCCTTTTGGATCCTAGAAGTCGCTGGCCAATTGGAAAGGAAATCTTGGAAAGTTGCAGGGTCTGCAGCAGCAGAGCCCCGTCCTCCAGTTCAGCCAGGCTGTCCACAGAGACTGCACCCTGTGGAGAAACCCAGACTATCTTAAAAATGAGGGTGGGGGGCATGAGGGTCCCTTCAGACCTCCCGGAGGATTGCGTTACATTCCTAGCAAGAGGCAGTCTCTCCGTGGCAAGCCAATTGCACCCCTCCAACATGTTCCGTTCATCTCCCGCCTTCCTCCGAGGACACAGGACTTGATCTTCCTGCCGCCCCCCTCCCTCACCCCGCATCTCTGGATGCCTTAGGGCCACCGCCTGAACCACGGCCTGAACCTTTAACTCACTCGACGCCCACGGCGAGTAAACTCCCGGGGCAAGGAGGGCTCATCCCGCCTGCGACTGAAAAAGCGCCTGATGCGGCCAAACATCCTTTGCACCACATTTCCCCGACGACGGCCCGCAGCCTGACCGGTGGAATCTTCAATCTGCATCGCGGCTGTTAGTTCAAGATGCTTGCGGCGGGTAAGCTCGTTCACCAGCACCTCTTCCAGACGAATGCCAAATGTCTTCAGTGATACGACTGGGAAGCCAGGGAGAGAAAGAATGAGAGACGTCAACGCTCCGCAGCGCTTAAATATGGAGGAACTGCAGGGGCTGTGGCACCCACACTTCTAAGCAACCGCCCGCCGCCAACCCCACCCCTCCAGACCCACAGCGCCCCTCCCCGGGGAGCGGCAAAAAAAAAAAAAAAAAAAAAAAAAAAAACCAAAACCTGCAGCGGTGTGGCGCAAGGACTCAGCTCCACTCAAACTACCCCGACGGAGCTCAAGGTCCCTGCCTTGAGCCCTGCCAGGAGGGGACAGCCTCGGAACAACGAGGGCAGTTTCTTCTAGGCGATCGATCTGGAGTGGGTGCAGCGGGAAGGCTTAGGCAGATCAGCTAGGACCGCTGCGTGTCTGTAGCTAGTGCGCCATTTCCTGAAATCATCCCCTAGGGGGGTTGGGGCGGTGGACCCCCAGCAGCAGAGGGCACCGCCCAGCCTCCGGTAGCTAGGGACACAATATGGGGGGTCAGCAGCCCATTTAGTTCCTAAGAAAAGTAAGAAAGCCCCTCACCCCTCTGCTGTCCTCGCAGAATCAGAAACCACTTCTCAAAGGTGTTTGGACGGTCAATAGGTAGAGCTATGGAAAGAGAAAAAGAAAAGACACGCACGCTCGCACCAAAAGGATTTAATAAGTGTCGAAAACATCTCAGTGGATTGATCTGCCGGGAAGGGGATGGCAACCAGTCCGATCCAGCACGCTCAGAGTGTTGTGCTTTCTCCCAGCCTCAGTTTCCCCGTCTGACAACGGGAACAAGCCTATCTATCACACCCGAGTCTCTGAGCATTGAACCGGATCAGACGACTGGAGGCGCCGCGTGCGCACCGCACACCGTGTCGAGCACGGCAGTAGCTCCACACTAGGCTTCAGGCATCAACTGCGGGCTCTGAGGCGCCGGAACAGAGCAACAGGCGAGGGGAGGGGCTCCACCTGCGCCGCGGCAGCAAGTAGGGGTCTCCAAGTTCCCGCGGGCGCGCTCGCGCCCCGGCTGCCGTCGGCTTCACGAGCCGCAGCCCGAGAAACCGCGACTTGCGCCATCGCGGCGCTCAGACCCCCGCAGCGGGGTCTCCTCGACCCTCCCGCGGCGCCCTCAGGCCGCTCCCGCGGCGCGCGCCTGGCGAGCCCACGGCCCCCGCCCTTTTCACTGCCGCAGGGGGGCCCCTCGGCCCGCGCGCCTCCTCCCACCTCCGCCAGTCCCCCCTGACCCCCTCCCCACACGCTCGGACCCCATCCTGGGCTTTGTCCCGCTCGCTCCCCCGCAGCGGGCCGAGGGGGGCAGCGCGCGCAGCGCACCTCCCGCCACGCTCCGGCGCCCGCACAGCCCTCCCGCTCTGCGCCCGGATTGGCGCTTGTCTCTCCCACTGCCTCGGTATCTCCCTGAACTCGCCGTCTCTCGAGCGCGCGGTCTCTGTGCGTGTTGGTACCTGCTCAGAGTGTCCCTCTGCGCCACCGCCTCCCTCTGACTCTTTCGCGCACCGCACCTGGTGCGTCAGTCTCTTCACCTGCCCTCCGTCCACCTGGCTGGCTGACCGCCCCTCGAGCCCCCCAGGCTTCAACCCAACTCAACTAATCTTGACGTCTCCCACTATTCAGACACCTGTCAACTCCCGCTTCCTCGGCGGGCTGGGCGCCGGCGACGGGAGCGGGAGCCCCTCCCACCCTCCTGGACCCCAGACTCTGCCCATGTCGCCCGGGGGTCCGCTCGCCCGAAGGCGGGGACGCCGTGCTCCGGGCCGGCTCACCTCTGTCAGGTCTGAATTCAGAGAGGAAATGTCTGGCCACGAGTTCGTGGTAAGCAGTCTCTTGCAGCTTCAGACGCTCCAGCTCCGACAGACTGTGTATTGATATCATCTTCGTCCTGCGGTCCGGATTGTGTCCTGGGGCTCCTCCCAGGACGTTCACTAAAAAAATGAAAGCGGACAATAACAGCAAAGGGGGCATAATTCTGGGACACAGTGTCCTTGCTGCCTTCAGAAAAGGAATGCAGCCGCCCATTCTGGAATCGGAGGATTATCAAGGCTGCATCATCCAACTGTCACTGGACCTGGTGGAAGGAACTGTGGGGGGTGGAGAGGGTGGCAAAGGGGGAGGGAAGACTGGGAGGCGGCTTCGCCCTCAAGGAGAGCTGCCTCTGGTTGCTTATTTAAAAAAAAAAAAAAAGCTTAAAAAAAAAAAAATCAGCCCTGAACCGACAGTCCGGAAAAGAGAAAACCTAATTAGGCAAAAAAACCAAAACCAAAACCAAAAAAAAAAAAAAAAAAAACAAACCCAAAAACAAAAACCCACCAGAAAACCGGTTTTCTGAAAACAAAAGAAAGAAAAGGAAAAAAAGAAAAAAGAAGGAAAAAAAAAGATTAGAAAGAAAAATCAACCAACCTTATCTATAATTTTAAAATGTACCCTGAGACAAGAATAAGGTAATATTTTCCATCAATTAATTAGAACAGTGATGGAGTTCATTTTTATTTTTTAATGATACTATTCTATGCTGGCCAGGTTGGATGAAATGGGCACATCCATCTAGGTTAGGAGCACTGAAAATTTGCACAGCTCTTCCAGAAAGCAAACTGGACACATAAGTATGGAGCCAAACATCATCCCCAGGCCCTTTGACCCAGTAATTCCCTTCTAGGAATCTATCCTAATGAAATCTTACTTTGGACAGTAGAAACTATATGTACATGAGCCATAACAAGAAAACATGTAAGGGGGGAAAGCTAGGCCAGCAACAAGACTAGTTATATAAATTATGGAATGACCACAGTCTGGAAAATTATGTAATCGTTAAAGTGAGGCTTACAAAGAGCTTTTAAACAACAAATACAAAATATAGAACTGTATTAATTATGATTACAACCATGTGAAGAAAAACATGCATAAAAATAAAAGACTGAAAGAAATGCACCCCAGTAAGAACAGCATCCGTATTACGTGGTGAGATTTTGTTTGCCTTTTACCTTTTTTCTATTTACCAAAAATTGTACAACTTGATTATATGATTTTTTTTTTCATGAACAAAACATCAGTTTGTACCAAAACAAACAAACATCATTTTGAGGCCATTTCTAGTGGGACTCCCTACTCCAGGTTTGGTGATCAGACCGAAGTTTGTCTTAGTCTATTGGCAAACTTGTTTTATATGTCCCTTCTCCATGGTTTCCACTATCTCAGACTGCTCCCAGGCTACCTAGGATCCCCCAGTGGGGATCTCCCTAAACCCCATAGAACATTCTTTCCTGCACATCCTGGCCTCCTCTACTCACTTGTTCTTTCATTCATTCATTTTTTAAAAATTTGTATGAACTGCCCACTTTGTGCCAGGCACTAAAGATTCAACTATGAGCAAGATAATACAACTCTTTTCATAAAAGATCTAACAGTGCAGTGAAGGAGACACACAGGGTGGCAACAATTTACCAAACTTTGTGATAAGTCAGTGGCCAAGATATAAACAAAGTACTGTGAGAGCAGAAAGGAGGAGACATGTAAGGAGACATGGTGGTGGGGAACGTCCAGAAAGAGATCAGCTTGTGCAAAGGCAGAGAGGTTTTACATTCTTAAAGCTGTCTAAAGGGGATGGAAGGAGAGAAATCTGCTTAGGCAGGGATGAGCTCAGGAATGGCCCTTAAGCCACGTTGTGGAGCTGGCCCTTCTCCTGAAGGCAGTAGGGAACTACTGCAGAGTTTTTACTGGGGAGTGACAGAGTCAGCGCTGCAGTTGGAAAAAGCACAGGGAGCAGTGAAAAGCCTGGTTTGGGTAGAGTCTGAAGTAGGTAGATCAGCCAAGACGCAAAGGGATGCTGATACAAGTCAGTGTCACTGGGTTGGGGCAGGGGATGGGTTTTATGGGTAGAATTGAGGAACTTAGGGAAACCGTAATAAAAAGAAAAGAATTTGGAACAGCTCTTGGAGCTGTTCCAAATTCTTTTCTTTTTATTACGGTTTCCCTAAGTTATGGTTTGGGTGAGTGAGTGGGTGCTGGTTCTTGACAGAGAAGATAATTTGGGGGAATTAGACCTTTTGACAAGAAAGGAAGTGGTCACATGCCATCTTTTTTTCTGAGCTCCCGTTTGCCATGGAGTTTTATGGTAATACTCTATATATTATAATTGAGTTGGGGGGAACCTTAAATTCCAAAGAGCAGGGAATGTGGCTTTAACAGAGAAAAGTAGGGAGGAGTCTGTCATCCAATAATCTAATAAATGAGCTCTGTTCCAAAGAAACACACAAACCTACAGACCCACAAAAATCCTACCCCTCTTCTGTTTCCAAAATTCTCTTTTGCCCACTTTCCTTAATGGCCAAAGTCATGCACGTCAATAATAAATTCCTGCCAGGTAACTGAAGTGCAGTATGGAAAAAGACAAGGAGTCTTTCTATGGCTTCAGAACTGAGTTAGGAGGAACATCCTTAGCATGGATGTTTTTTTAAAGCTACTTCAAGTGCAAAGCACCATCCCCTGGACCCAAGGTGAATGCCTAAGCCCACCCGCCAAACTGTATCCACAAAAATGATCATTTTAACCAAAGAGACATGCACCGCACCCACCTCAGCCCCAGACTGAATCTCTAGCAGGTTCAGAACCTATTAGCCCAGGGTCTCATCCTGACACATACAACCTGGCTCTGAATTTCTCTGACATTACTCCCTTTTCCCCCCTTTCCCCCCTTCCTCTCTTCTCCTCTTTCCTCCTTTTCTCTCTTCCTCCCTTTTCCCCCATTGCTTCCCCCCACTTTTCCCTCTTTCTTCCCTTTCCTCCCCTTGCCCCTTTTCCCCTTGCCCCAATTCAGACATTTTTGTACCTGCTTTGGAGCTTCAGCTACTTCTTCTAAGGCTTCCCAGATCTGGTCATCCAAAGAGTAGGCTGGTTCTTTAACCCAAAAATCAAGATGAAAATCAACCCCTCTCTCCCCCCAAAATAAGGTAAGAACAAACAAGAAAACCTCAAAACAACACCAGCCAAGAGAGAGAGAGAGAGAAAAGCCTTTGAGAGATGAGTCAGCCTGGATGCTTACAATTACAAAGGAAATCAAAGGCCTTAGAATAAACCGTTTGTCATTGCCTCCTGCTCAAAGATAGAGGGCTAAACTTCAGAGCAATCATATGCTGCAGTTTTGCCAGTAAAATTGACACTGTCTTGCTTGCCTTCAAGTCTCTCAAGGCACCAGGAGAATTCAAGACAGAAGCAGAGTTAGCGAGGCCAGTGTGCCCAGACAGGAAGCAGATGGAAAGGGTGGGGAGGAAGACAAGTAAGCAGGCTTCAACATCACCAAGAGACGTGGGTACATAGCAGGTTCTTGAGATCTGAATACTTGTCCTTGGACTTGGTTTTCCAAGCTCCTCACAGGGAACAAAGTGCCAAGAAATCTCTCTGGCTCCAAAGTGTCTTCCCCTTCCCCCCTTCAGCATGTCATGGGGCTGGCCTGAAGTGACCATGACATCCAAAAATACAGTAGGAAGGGGGAAAGCAGGACCTCTAAATTTCAGCCTAGAATTCAAAACATTTGCAAAAACAATATCCTTAGACATGTAACTGTAGTGGCCCCCAGAGTTAGAGCTAAGTGCAAAGCAGAGCTTTACAATTTCTTAGCTGTGTGGCCTTAAGAAAATCAGTTGAGTTCTCTGAGCCTCAATGACTTCCTCTATAAAGTGGGGAAATGATACAATACCCATTTCAGTAGTTGTGTGAGAATTAAATGAATAATATATGTGTGATATTTAGCATCAGCTTTTAATAAACATGTTGCTCTTGAAGATTATTTGCAAAGGGCCCGAGTTTACCAGAAAATATCAGGTATCAAAAGTAATTACATAAAATTAGAATTTGCATCAATGAGTACATCCTACTCTGTCAAGCTCTACTAAATTTGAATTAAATTAAAACAGGTAAAGAGATCTTGGGAGACTGTTGGGAATAGATATTTCTTCTTCAATCCCCAATGGCATCAGGGGCAAGTCGTCAAAAAAACAACAACTATCTTACAAAATTTTGGAAAACTAACTGCATAGGTCCATTTTTCAAATGCTATTATTCAGGTTAGTAAAGTGCCTATATGTCTCAAAATGTATTTTTCTTTCAAACATCCCATTTTACATTGTCACTGGCAAAAGAAGGCATAATTATATTTAGATCAGTCAAAGGGCTAGGATATTAGCAGATGCCAAAGGAGAGAGTTTGAACAGAGCAGAGGGACACCCAGAGCAAGTCTCCAACAATACAAAAAAGAGAAACACACATAAGTGGCACCAAGCCTGTTCCTCACGTCCTCTTGAAACACATAGCACAGATGGAGAAACAAATTAACATCAGAAAGGTCACCCACTTTGACATTGTGAGGACAGGAATGCTTTCAGGGAAGCATAAATCCACAGCCCTCACATTTTGGAGGACTAATTTACTCCATTGCTACCATCAAATAGTTGGGGGTGGCAGAGTGCTCACTAATAAACACCTATGAGAATAAAAGCAGGGACTGCACTGATTACATCATTTGAATCCTTATAAAGTAGACACTTTACGGCACCATCAGAATTTTGTTCCAAGCCTCTGATTGCTCCTCAGAGTTTGAGGAATCAATAGTGGATGAGACAGGCATTGCGTCTGGGTTATTCAAACGTCCACAGGCAGTGACAATGGATGAAGACATCCCCATTAACATATCGCAACATGGGAAAGAGATTCAGGTTTTTAGATGAAAACATTTGGGTACCACTTTGGTTTGCTGGCACAATACCTCATCCATCCCTGAGCTTTAATGAGTTAGTCTTTAAGTTGTTATCCTATAACGTCCATTTCAGCAAAGGCTGCAGTTGTGATGAACAAAATGGCTCATTTTCTCCTATGCAGTGATGGTGCCCCAGGATAATTAAATTTGGGGACAGTGTTCTTCAATACGTAGAGTCAGCCCATCATACCATAGTAGAAGCTCATAAAATGGAGGTAGTCTGTTAAAATATAGTGAGAAAAGCTCTGGCTTCAGAAGAAGAAAAAAGGAATTTTCAGGAACTACTTAGTGTATTAGACTGGATCAGAGAGAAAAAGGACCTTAGCCATCACCTAGTCCAAAGCTTCCATTCCACAGTTCAGAAAACTGATTTTCAGAGAGGGACAGAAATTTGCCCAAAGCCACACAGCAATCTGACAGCAGAATCTAGACAAGAAGCTACCTCTTCTCAGTCCTAGAGCTTTCTCCACTGCTCCATCCACCCTTACTCTTAATAGCTGCCAAATAACAAATGGTTAACTACCCAAATCAAAATAATGGACACATAATCAAAGTTTGATTCCATAAACCAGGGGAAGTCACCTCTGAAGGCAGACAACCACCACAAATCACAAGCTTTTTGTAAAAAACAGTACAGTCATCATTCTATAGAGTGTGGGATGCCCTTTTTAAAATGTTATTGGCTAAAGAAACCACTACAGCCCAGGATATTGAAAGGCAATGTTTATGCCTCAAATATCCCAAATGATAGTGTAAACACGGTGATGCGACACCAAATACAAGGAACTACAGGTATTCTCACTATTATCTGCGGAATGTGTCAGAGTGCATAATAGTGCTGGCATCACAAGCCATGTCACACTGTCTGTTTTCCCCTTTCGGTTGCTGCTTCTTGTATGTCATGGTCAAAAAAGTAAAACATAAAATGTTCCATCAATAGGAGGCAACCTGCGTTTAAATATCTAATTTGCCTCGTGTTTTCATTTTCTCAAAAGCTTTCAATATGCCCATTATCTCTGGGCCCCATCACACAGTAGGTGTGCAACAAGTGTTCCTTAGGTGAATCATAGGATTATGAACTTTGAGGGATTTGAAAGAACATAAAAGTCTTGTAATTAAAACAGAAACAGCTATTCGTGATTCATGGATAAATGAATCATGCTATTTTATTCTCACAACAACCTCTGGAAAGGAGGGAGGTGGGGTATTATGTTTCCCCATTTTACAGATAACAACAAACTCGGGAGAGGTTGTGACTTGCGTGAAGTTGCACGAAAAAAGCTATGGAAAAATCCGATCTGAGAACCAACTGTCCGAACCTATCCTCAGGCCAGGTCTTGCCTTCCCACCAAATCATGGTATTTCTTGGTTGTTCGTCTGCTGTCCAGAACTGGGACAGTCTGAACTGTGACTACATTCTTTCCTAAGAACGCAGCTAGATTTCTAAGGTCTTATTTATACACACTATTCTTGGGAAATGAGAGTAGAGATAGATTACAAAGATCAGTTGATCGACTGATTGTTGGCTAAAATAAATAAAATGATGATGGTGATGGTGATGATGAGAGTAAATAAAATCATGATGGTGATGGTGATGATGAGAGAGCTGTCTCAGAAAAAGACTATTATGAAAGATAGAGGGAAAGAGTAGATAGAGGGAAAGGGCACCAAAGGTCCTGTGTGTTCCTCCCATCACATCCCTCACACTGGCCTACTCCTGAGCTGAGAGGATGCCCTCCTGGAAAGGTCCTGAGATCTAGACTGGAACATGGGTTCAAATCCCAGCCTCGCCACATGTAAGTTCACGCACTCATTAACCAAGTGACCCGTAGCAAATCATCTCGTGCTTCTGAGCCTCAAGCTCCATCACCTTACAAAATAAGAATCATCGTAATTATTAGCTGTGACTGTGGTAAAGATTAAATAAAAGACAGGGCAGAAGGAAAAAATCCTCCAAAAGACACAGTGCTGTACCGAGGTGAGGACTTGTCAGCAGGAGGCACACTTTTAGAGGGGACGAGTTAAACTGCTTCTTCACTGTGTCTTTCAGTGATCAGAGATGCAAGACAACTCTGCGTGAGGGGGGCACAGGGGTTAGTCATGGCTGTGAAGCATAGAAAAAATGAACTGGCCCACCAAGAGGATTTAGGCCCCACCTTTGGCTTCCCCAGCACAGTGTGCAAGCCATCCATGCTAGGTATGGGAGAAGAAAGTGGGGAGTCATCTGGAGTGGAAAGCCCCAGTTTCTGCCCTTGGGATCTTGCAGGCTAGTTGGAAGTCACATAAACGTTAAGACCCTGCAGGTCTGTCGAGAAAGGCCCACAGGTCTAGTATCATTCTTCCCTACACTGTTTTAAATAGATTTCCTCTCCTTTTTTCCTTTAAAGAATAATAAGAATTGACTATTTCCTCAGGTCCACTAGCACTAGGAAGACTCCTCTTTAGGACACACTCCCTTTCAAACACATTGCATTCACTCCCATAGACATCCATGCACACACACACCCTCAAGCTCTTTCACATATGTATATTTAGACACACAGAATGTATTCGCTACAACAGAGAGAAGAAATAAGACTCTGCCATCAAGCATTTGTACCTGCAGACCACAGCTGGGGCTTCTACAGAGTGGGCATGAGACAGAAAAGACCAATGGAGACACTCCCTCACACTATCTGAACAGACCCCTAGGAAGGAAACTTCTAGAATAAAGTTCTTCTCAGACTCTGTGCTGAGATGTGTTTTCCTCATCTTTGTTTCCCCACCCCCAACCTGCCTCTCATCTCCTTTGATGGTACCCTCCCCCAATAAGCACCCAATTTGCTGCCAGTTTTCTTTCTCAAAATCCTGTCTAAGTGGCTGTCATAGAGAATTGGGGCTGTGGGAGATGTTTTCTCAGGTAGCTGTCATTCTAAGAATGGTATTTTAAAAGTACATTAAAATAACCATATTTTTTTAAATGTCTAACTATCTATCCCCTCTTCAAAATTAGACCACCCTCTCAGCTATGATGCAGTGAAAAAAAAACAAAAACAAAAAATCCTCGACCAGGAATCAGGAGGCCTGCCCAGTTACTAGGCAGCTGAGTGGCCTTGCGAAAGTCGGTGAGCATCTCTAAGCCGAAACACGACTGGGGTAATTTATTATCATCCTGTTTATCTAAGAGCACGGCAGAAACACAACTCTCAAGTCTGCAGAGTCCTTGATACTTCCATAGGACTTCACCAACTCCAGGACACGGGGCCATACTGCTGCTGTCCACAGCTGTGAAGCAAGGGCGCCCCTAGTCCTCCGCAGGCCTAAATGCTCCTGAGAGGAGAGGAGTCTAAGCGGGTCTCCCAGTCTCTCCCTCCTGGAGCCGCAGCTCCGCTGTCTGCCCTTGACTCACACCCCCCCTTGCCCCCCCCCCCAACCCCCCTCACCCCCCGCGCTCGGTGACGGTGGAGGGAGGGGGAAGAAGACAGAGAGGAGACCCGGCCTGGCGTGGCCTTTGTGCCCTCTGCCTGGGCCTCTGGCTGCCACCGTGCCGCAGAGCGCGGCCTTCCGGCCGGGGTGCGCCACACGCGTCCCGCCCCGATGTGGCTTGAGAGAACGCAGAAGCTACGAAGTTAAACAAAGCCGCGCGGCGCGCAAAGACCCCTCTCAGCTTCCACTCCCTGCTAAGAATGCGAAAGATTCAATCTTGCTCTGGAGCTCGAGGTCTGAACATTGAACGCAGAAACCTAGAACTTGTGAGCACTTGCGGGCTGCCTCTCCCTCCCTCACGTCGGGTCCTCCCTTGGACGACCCTCGCCTCCCCACCCTCGTTGGGCTGCATTCAAGCCCCTGGGGCTCTGCCCCTGCACTACCTCTTGGCGACTCTCCTGGTCCGGCCAGGGAATGAGTGGCTGCGTGACCCGCTGGTCAGTCCTGCGGCTCGGCCACAGCCCGTCCTGGGACGAATTGCTGCAGGCTCAGCGAGCGCTAAGCTCAGCGGCTCGGATTCCCCCACTCTCTGTTAAGCCTTCCGCGGTGGGGCAGGGGCTGATTCATAGCAATTTTCCACGCAGCAGCCAGCTGATTGCCTTACGCATACCTGTTTGCTAAATTCCCTGGGCTACTCCCACTGTTTCTCCCTGTACCCCACAATCTTCTCTCCTTTAATTCAAAGCTGATCTCTCCTTCAAGATTCAGCCCAAGGGTCCCTTCCTCTGAGGGCTTTGCAAATTTGCCCTCCCCTAGCCATGCCACACAATCTCACATTACAGGAGAAGGAAAGGCAGAAGTGGAGGTTTAGATGGCTAAGAAACTTACCAAAGGGCACAGAGATAATTAGTGGCAGAATCAAGAGGAAGACCCAGAACTCCAGGATCGAAGCTCAGCACACTTTTTGCTCCCTTTCACTGCTTCCCCTCTGGCCTTATTTGTCTGGCACTGGAGGGCAAGGGACATCTCTGGTTGGCCCTTTGCACTCAGGGGCTGCATCAGCAATAACCCCCTCCCCTCCTTGCCTCATGCTTCCAGCTCCTTGTTTCCCATCTTGTCCAGGGCCTTTGCTCTTGCAACCTCAGAGGCAAAAAGGTCATTTTGTTCAAAGTCCAGTGCAAGAGCAAACAGAAGCTGACTTCGCAAAGTCCTCTACCCACCTGGATGAGAATGGCCTCAGTAACGCCCTCCCCCCAACCCCCACAACACATATACACAAAACCATAGTCTTCATCTTTCTTTCTGTACCTCCTTGGCACCTTGCAAAATCAGAAGGCACTCACACCTGCCCAAAACATCTTACCTTCTAATACCTCTTCCAAAAATGCTGCCCTTTCAATCTGCAGCCCAGCACTTATATGTACAAATCACTGTTCAACCAAGCAAAAATATAATATTCCCAAGTACTAAATTTTCACATCTGATGCAACAAGGATAATTCGATCTTATTAACACAAGCTCTCAAGTGGGGAGAATTTCAAATATGCAATTACACCCCCTCCCAATTGGATTTTCTCCTCTCCTGGACAAAGTGAATGGACAAAGGGAAGGTGTTGTTGATGCAGAGGGACAGGAATGGAAAAAGAAAGTAGAGTCAAGAATGCCAGAGACTATGGGTGACCCTGGCAAGAGGGAAGGAGCAGGAAGCAAAGCCTGGGCAAAGTAGAGAAGGAATGAAAGAGAGGGGAGAGGAAAGCGGGGAGATGCTGACTCCAGGTGGACACAGATACTGGGGCAGACCAGGGAGACAAGGATGACTCCCCAAAGGTTCAGGGAGGTTGCTCTCAGGGACCTGGATTGGAAGTGAGATCCAGAAGCCCAGTGGCAAGTCTCTCTTATGCCCTAGCAAAGGGAGAGAGCTTCTGGCTCCAGTAGCAGCATGGGTGGGGCTCTTTGCACTTGAAGTACCACCTCACCACCATTAGGACCAGGAAGATGCTCTCTTTTCCTCCTCCTCCTCCTCCCCCCACCTCCCCCCCCCCCCGCAGTTATTCAATAAATCTTACCCAAAAAAGGAATGTAATTTGAATGCTCAGGGCAGTTTTCCTTTCCGTAGAAGAAGAGGATCTCTCCCTCTCCTCCTGCAGAAAATGGGTTGGGTGCTCCCCCTTTGTACATTCTAGAGCACCAGATCAAGAGAGGGGGAGAAAGGAAGGGAGTGGCAATTTGAGGCTGGTCCAAATTGTCCTGGCATCTCCCTCTTTCTCTCTTTCTCTCTCTCTCTCTCTCTCTCTCTCTCTTTCTCTCTTCCCCCCCCCACCCCTCCGTTGGAATTTTCTGTAGCCCCTCCTTCTGGCCCTGGCAGCTCTGCCCCCCCTCCACACTGCTGCATCCTAAGCCACTTCCCCCACCTTTGTGATACAGGACTGATATTGGGGTGCATCTTCCTGGTGATGCTTGCTTTCTAATGTGGGATCTTAGACTAACACACCACAGAAAAATTTTAGTTAAGAGTGGGTGGGTGTCACAGAAGATGAAGAGAGAAACCCATTCAGATAGCCAACTGCCTTGTCAGGAAAGCATCACAGGTCGATGTTGGGAGCAGTTGGGAGAAATGATTTGAACCCGAGTGCACACGGAGCCGATTTATGCAGAAAAACAGCAGATTGTTGGCTTGGGTTATAGTGATCACCTTGGTAACATAAATACATAAATACTGCGTGATATATTAGTGAAAAGGTAGATCACTGAAGATCACTCCGTGTCCATTTTCTCATGTGCAAAATGGGGGAGTAAATGTCACCCTATAGCTTGTGGGAAAGAGCATGTGAAATAACATCAGTAAAATACTTAGCACATGGCCTGGCACAGAGACCCTTACCTCATGAATTTCCTTCCGGTGTTGGACACAGGAGGGAAAAGAGATTTCCCAAGGTTGCATAGCAAGCAGCAGACTCAGGATTAGAACACAGGTATCCCAAACACCCCCCTAAGAAGGGTGCTTTCCACTTTACTTCCTCCTCTGAGAAGGCTGCCAAGGCTTTCCTTGGGGACCCAGCTGGAGTGGAAGCAGGGAAGTGGGTTAGGAGCCGGTTCTATGCGTCTGTATATAGTGACTACCACTTAGCACCAGTCCCAAGGGCTCGGGCTTCTGCTTCATCCACCTGCTCATCCTCACTCAGGTAATTTCCCCATGTCATCTTGGAGTGATTCATTGCCACTTTAGCGCCACCTCTGCTGCTCAGCTCTGAGACAGTGACTCACCCTCTAGCTGGCCAGGGCCTCTGCCCTCCAGGAAAGAGGCTTTCTTCTTAATTGACCGCAGAAACCTCCGAAGCAGTGGAACAACACCCTTCCAGGCAGGCTTAGAAATGGACCACTTTGAGGAGGAAAGGAAGAGCCCCCTCCCCCAAAGCCTTCATTCTCTTCCTCCCCACAGTGCCTGGGGTGCCACTTCAGGAATCCTCTCTCTGGATTCCTTATGATAACTCCTTTGGTGCCCTCAGGTCTCGGCGTTTCCAAAAGATTTTACCCAGGACATGTCTTTGCCGCCTGTATACAGCCACAGCGCTGTGCCGCGCACTGTGCTAGGCACCCAGGTAGGAGGAGATGTCCCTGGCATCCACTGAGGGCTCACCACAAGTTTTTTGAAAAGAGTAACACAGCTACTTGGAAGGGAGGAGAACAGGGGTAGAAATAAAATAGGTAGTACCTGCGAGGAGTGGAGGTGATGGGCAGAAGGGCCTCACCGCTGCCCCAAGGACTGGGTCTGTGACCTGGAATGTCTTAAGACTCCCGAGTGGCGTCACTAAAATCACTGATGCAAGCTTTTCCCTTAAACACAGACCGTGGCTTACATAATTGAATGCCACTGTCCGTCCTCTGGCTTTCTGGCCTGGCTTGGGGGCATCATCTGGGAGCCACATATCCCTCCCTCTGAGTTCTCGATGCCTCAAACTTTCAAAGCTTTATCTTTGATGAAGGTTGGGGAGAGGAGGAGGGCCTGGCAAGGAACGGAGATCTTCCAGATCTTATCCGGGATAAGCACTTTGCTTGCGCTTCCTCCTTCCAACTTCACAACCACCCCGCCGATCTAATTGAGGGACTTGCTAAGCTAGTCAGCTACCCCACAGAGTAGGGATTCGAACTCTAACGAGTCTCGGAAGCCTGGGCACCGCGCTTTACACAATGCGCGGCAGGGGGCAGAGCCTCTTCCTCCACCTCTCCTCCACCCGCTGCGCATCTCAACCGAAAGGAGGAAAGCAAGCAACGGGAGCCAAATGGTCGTCTGGCCGCGAGCCTTCTGGAGTGACCTCTGTAGCCTGTATCCCAGAGCTCCCTGCAGGGGCTACCTTGCCAGGAGTACAAAGCACCTTTGGCGACTCTACCGCCCCCTGCCGCCAGTGGCTCCCTGGCCTTGGCCGCCGTCCTCAGGAGGGCTTGCTTGTGCACTAAGAAAACAAAAAAACAAAACACAAAAAAACTCACCGGTTGCCCAAGAGCTGTAACGGGCTGGTGCGGGCTGCAGATAGCTCTACCAGATTTGGTGACAGAAGCGGGAGGGAGGAACATTTATGTGTCCTACTATGTGTCCAGCGCGGGGTCAGTGATTTTTATGCAGAAAATTAGTTGCTTTGCAAAATAGTGAGTTCTCCATTAAGAGACGTCTTCAAGTTAGGCTAGGACAGGTTTCGCAAGAAGCTTCTCTGCAGAAATCAACTCCTTACTTCTTCAAACCATTAAAGCCCTCCACCCCTAACAGTTGTCCACTCTTTCAGGGAGGGGAGTTAAAAACACCCCTTGGGGGGGCAAAGGTCAATGCGGTGTAGGGGTCTGGGGGGATGGTGCAGGAGGAGGAGCCACCCGGGGGGTCGTTTATACGCGGAAGCAGGGTCCCTGCGAAGCCTTCACGCTCTCCACCCGCCGGCGGATTCCCCAGACCTTCCAGTTTTCCCGGGTTGCGACCAGATCCTGCCTGGACCCAACTCTACCCCTTTGCTTGGGACGGGGGAACAGGCGCGTTAAGGGGAGTGTTAAGGGGGCAACACCTCAGGTCAAAGGAAAAAAGCGTCTATGCCTGCACTGCCTGGCCAGCCCATCGCTCCCCGCTCCTTCCTTCCCCTCCTCCCCTCCTCGCCCCCTACTCTTCCGCCCGGCGGGAAGGAGGGGCGGGCTGTGTGTGTGTGTGTATGTATGCATGTACGCGTGTGTGTGCGCGCGCGCGCGCTGGTGCTGTTCGTCTGTGTGTGCGTTCGGTATGTGGCTGGTTGTGGGGTGTGTGTGCGCGGCGCACGTTTTAACCCGAGTGCTTGGTGTGGAGTGTATTTGGTTTGCGCTAGGACATGGAGTGTGTGTTTTGTGCGGTGTTTGTGTGTGCACGCTTGTAGATTGTACGTTTGTGCTTGATTATAGTGTGACTATGTAGGTGCGATCTGGATGTGGGTGTGTTTGATGTATGGTTTCTGCCGGAGTTTGTGGCCGTGCTGTGGTGAGTGTGTATATGTGTGTAGTGTGCATGTGTGTGCCTGTTGAACCTCGTGTGCATACGTGTGTTTGGTGTTTACCCTTAGATGTGCTATGCAATATGAGTTTACAGGGAGCCTTTGTTGGAGTGTATAACGTGTGAGTTCATGAGCGAGATGTCTTTATGTGGGCTTCCTTAAGGTGTGTGTTCAAAGGTTCATGTGCATGAAGGCGTAGGGTGTGTGGGTCTTTGGGTGTGATGTGTTCATGTGTGTGGTGGGGACGCATGTGGCTAGTGCATGTGTTCAGATGAAGGGTTGGAGACCATGTGTATTTTGGAGTGGGGTTGCGGCCTGAGTCTGTGAGTACGGTGTGTGAGAGAGCAGGGTTGTCTAGAGAATCCAAGTGACTGTGTGCTTGGTGGTTTTGTTTTGTTTTGTTTTGTTTTTAATTGGGGGTGGTGGACAAGGAAGGAGGACCGGCCCGCGACTGGGGCAGGGTCGTCCTCTGGCCTGACCTGTCCTGTCTGGGTCTGCCTGCCCCTGGCTGGTGCCCTCCAGGCCCGCTGGGGCAGGGAGTGAGCTTACCTGGCTGCTTAGAGGAAAGAAGAGGAGGGCGCTGCACGTGACTGGCCAGGTAGGCCACCTAGGGGCGAGGTGCAGGGGCTGGTGGGAGTAAACTGGAGAGATTCTTGGTCACTTGCCCAACAACCCTTCCCCCACCAGGACATCCCAGTCCTTGCTAGCTGAGCCCAACTATTTGCTCAGGGCCTTGCTGTTTCACACCTCCTTGGCTTTGTGTGGGCAAATCCAGTTGCCTGTTATCCCTTTCCCCCTGGGCCTCCTGACAAGCTCCTACTTAATTTTTGTAAGACTTAACCTAAGAGTCACAAATCTTTCTCTGCTTTTCTGTACCCCTCCCTCCCAGTTGAGGGCTCCCTCCTTTGAGCCACCACAGTTACCTCTTCTTATTTCTCATGACATGATCGTACTGCAACTATTGGTCTCTCCTTTTAAACTCTGAGCTCCTGTAGAGAATGCCCGGTATATAGTAAGAATAATAGTAGTGATCATCATGATAATGTTACCATTTATTAAGCACTTACTGTGCACCAGGCATCAGGCTAAGTGCTCTTACATGCATTACCTTCTTGAGTCCTCCCAATGACTCTGTGGGGTACGTGGAGCTATGATTATTGCTATTTTACACATCACACATCAAGCTCAGAGAAGTTAAGTAACTTCCCCAAGATCACACAGCCAGATGAAGGTGGAGCTGGTATTTAAATACAGGTTTGCTATGTTCCCCAATCCTTTCTTCTATACCAGGCAGCCTCACCAAGAGCCTTCTGATTCTTGCTAGGCATTGAAATCTCTATCAAACAGTATCATTTCCTAACAAATCTTTCTTTTGAGTTTACTGACAGCACCAAGAGTGTTCAGCATAATTACTTTTTTTGTCTCTCAGACAGCTGATACCTTCTCCACCTAATTACCTGCTTTGTTGACACCTCAAAATCTTTAATTACTCTAGGCTCATAAGCATCTCACCAGTTCTAGTTCTGGGAGCTCTCCTTAGGCTGGTGCTGAAAGAAAGATCAGAGAATGAGTATTTTCTAGCCATAAGATCAGGAGAATTGGGTATGGAGAAGGTGAGGGGTCAGGATGGAGTGAGGGAACGATTTCACAGCTCCCCCAGATCTGTTTTTACAGCATTACCACCAGAACTTGGTATGCAATGAATTTCAAACAGAATAGGCATCTTCATATGAAGCTGCACATAGAAAAACAAGCAGACCCCCCCCCCCCTCCGGGAGAAAAGATTCCCGAATGGCCCCATTTTGTATTATTCATGTTTGGTGGGGAGCACTGTACTTGCCTAATGGGGTTCATGCTGGTCTAATGCTTTCCAAGCAGCTTCATAGGAGAAATCCAAATTAAAACAATACATTGCATTTGGGGAAACACATTTATTGGGGGGGTGTCAGGCCAGTCACGGCTTCCAGCTCAGCCCCCGGGGAACCAGCCTAGACTGCTGCGAAGGGGTCAGGGGGTGGATAGAGAGGGACAATTGAACTGTGGTGAGTCACTTCACCACTTTTCAGGGGGGAAGAGAGAAGCACGATTAAATTGCTGCTGTTATTATTGCGCCCTTTCGACTGGCACAAATGAGCCTGGTGTGCACTGGGAAAGCAGCTGGAACACCCATAAAGCTTCTGCCAAGCTGGGTCTGGGTCAGCACCTCATCCTGGGCAGGCAGAAAAAAAAAAAAAAAAAACATTGCCTAAACTAATATGTAGCCAGAAAGTTTCCTTTTGAAAAAAAGGGAAGCGAGGATGATAGAGAGGCCAGTCTAAGTCACTCACCGCCCATATGAGGAGTTGAGGGAAACTTCGGCGTCTCCCACCATCTAGTCTCAGACATTTGGCTTTCCTGCTACTGTGGGCCAGTCTGACACCTCTTCTGAATATACCGGCTTCACCTGCACTTCCTCAAAGTCACTCCTGTGAGTCTCTCCCTCTTCTAAGGTTCTCTTCCTGCCTCCCATCCCAACACACACACACACACACACACACACACACACACACACACACACTACTTGGAGCTTAAAATTCCCACTATACATCTCTCTCTCTTTGGAGTTCATAACATGAGGATTACATGGGGAATTGTAAAGGTGGAGAAATGCTCTAATAACCCCCATTACTCCCAAAGGTAAACAGAAATTTGCTTGTTTTCATACTAAAATAACCTGTAGGGGCAAGGCACTAGTGTGAATTTTATTGAGGAGAGAGATCTTAGTTTCCCCATGAGAGTAAAGCCCTTTACCTATGAGAATCTTCACCTTTTCCATGGGAGCAGAGGAGCTTAGGAGTGAGAAAGCTTTAAGTTTATATCCCAGCTCCATTGCTTACTTGCTGTGTGATCTTGGGACAGCTAGTTCATCTCTCTGAATCTGTTTTTTTCATCTGTAAATTGGAGATACTATCACCTGCCTTAGAAATGCTCGGATGACTGAAAGGGGTAGACTGTGGACAGTGCCAGCCAAATGCCTAACACGCACAGTAAACATTCAAGAAGAGGTTAATTCCCTCCCTCGACCACTCTCTCCTCCCCGTTATATAGCCCTGAGTGTCTCAGCTACTTTGTTCAGAGACTGAAGCTGCCTGACTGAGCTGCCAATTTTCCTCATTACTGATGTGTCTGACACTCTTGAAATAGTCCCTCTTCTTTCAGGACAATGTTTTGATCAGCCTAATGCAGCCCGGGAAGAACTGGACCCTTAGTCCAATTCTCACTCTGCAGTTTCTCCTGGCAGTGTTAATGAGACCAAGGTTTCAGTGGTAATACTCCATGGAGGAAAGTTTCAAACTACCTGCCCAATGTCTAGACTCCCCCCCCCCCAACCCACCGCCCCCAGTTATGTCCTGAACTCCCCAACCCTCACTGCAGCGTGACTATTTCCTGGCTAAACTGCCCCCCCCCCACAATTCCTGTTCTGTTTATTCACCGCTACCTTAGAAATTAAAAGGGATTTCAAAGGCCACCTTTTCTCTAGTAGCCACCAAAGTTGGGAGATAGATGGGGTGATGAGGAGAGAGATGATGGGTATTTTTCTGAGATAAACTTTGCAGCACGCAAATAAAGTTCCAATTAGTTGTTTATCTGTGCTCAGTTAAAGGGAAGTAAAATCTACCCTTTGCCAAAAATGGTAAAGTGAGAGAAGACCCCCATCTGTGCTCTTTCCTCCCTGGTGCTGTTGCCTCCCTCTAGAGACAAAAGCAAGTCACTACAAGCTAAAGCTGCATTTTAAGCAGGAGGTGGTAGGGGAAGGTTAAAAAGTTGATGGGGGGTTGATATAATGCCAGAGAAGTATAATAAGCAGAGAAGTACTGAGATTCGAGGCCAGACAAAGCTCTGAGAGACTGGGCTCCAGGCGTTTCCAGTCTCTGGAAGATGCTTTCACCTTCTCCCCTCCCTCACCCCTCTTATTCATCGTGCATGTGCATGCTACCACTCACTGACCCCCAGACTCCAGCATGCAGCATTATTTCTTCTTGAGTCCCTCTGAGGTTTTAGGAATTTAGAAAAACTTCTCCAGTGCTTACTCACAGCTGCTTCTGAGGAGGCCCTGCCACCTCTACTTGGAGGAGGGAGGAGGGAGCAGAAGCAATGAAGGGTCAGCCATACCATACCTCTGGCGACCCAGGGGTTTAGCATAGTCCCTGGCCACTTTCAAAGCTTCCCTGAGTGCAGGGACCTATTGGTGGCTGGGTATTGGGCACCCATGCTGAGCAAGCCGTGTGGTTTCCAAGAGATGTATCTGAGACTTGACAGTAGCTGCCAAGGCTCATCAAACATGCCATCTACCTACTTCTGCTGATACATGTGAGAACAAATGATACTGTCAGGAGGAAACAGAAAGCGTTTCCTAGTGACTCAGAGCCCCGGCAATGAGGACACAGGTGGTATTTGCACTGCATCTTCCAGCTGAAATGTGCACTTCTTCGCAGAAAGGAATCTATAAGTAATCAAATAGATCGGAGACCAGAATTTGGACTCTGGGCAAGGGAACAGTAGCAACCTCATACAGACCACCCAGTAATTGTCTGTTGTATATCAGCACAGGGCTAGGAGCTCTGCAGATGTTCTCTCTTTTAATCTCACTCAAGCTTTGAAATCACATCAAACAGGGCCAGAATCCTTGCTCAGCCACTGTGTGGCAGTGAACAAGTTACTTAACTTCTCAGAGATTTTGTCGTCGTCGTCTTCTTCTTCTTCTTCTTTTGGTTTGTGTTTGAGCTTTTGTCTTTAAAATATTGGTAATAATACTTACCTCATAGAGTTGTAATGAATTTTAAATGAGATCATTTATGTAAAATGACTGGTCCATGGTAAATATTTGGAGAAGGAAAGCACATCTTTGATACCTGAACCATAGAGGATATTTAGTGTAATTGATATTACCATATGAATATGATTACTCTTATTTATAACCTGGAAATGTAGGCATTATTACATCATTTGAAGAGAGACTAAATAACTTGCTCGCAGCAACATTACAAAAACAGGCCTGGGACACAAACCAGCTCTGCTTCTTCCCACCCAGTTTTAGAGGACACTTCATGGTCATTAGGGAGACCACATTTAGCTGACCTGATCTAGAAATTACATTTAAACTAAAATTTGAAGGAAAAAAGCCCTTAAACACTTTATAGTGGGATTCTAGGTTGTCATCTGGACTATTTGCATATCATAGGCCCTGTAATAACCTTTTGAAAACATTTTTAAATTACAAAAGTGATGTAAAAACAAACCTGATAAAGATTTTAAGAAACAGAAATAACTATTTTGACCCCCACTTCATAGAATCTCTTACTTGACCTTGTTGCTGAATTTTCTTCCACTCTTTCAAAAATGCATACTTGACACAATTGTAATCATACTGTTTCCCACATTGCTACATAGTCTTCATGAACACCATCTTTATGGCTGTAGACTAGTCTGATAAGTGGTATGTCATCCAGTCTGTTTAACCATTCCGCTAGTGTAGGATGTTTAGGTCATCTTAGTAGATAAGTGTGAACAAAGGAACAATGTTGCTTTCACATTGCCATAATCACCCTCAGGGACCTGGTGTCCTTCTCTATCAATGCCCAATAAGCTTTTTGTCATTTGATATTTAAGCTCGATGAATGTCAGCTCTTCTGCTGGAGTCTGAGGTACTTTTTGCAAGTTTTATTTTCAGCCAGTTTTCATCACACAGATTCTGTATATTAGCCTCCTGGTGGGTAAAGAGTGGGCTCACCCAGGAACCTAAGCTCAAGAGCGGCACATTTTTTTTCCCTACAGATAAATGTCTTTTGAGGTGCAAATAAATGATTTACAAAGGAATTTGGGAAGTCCTGCTACTGGTGAATGGGGGTGCTAGTCAGATAGCATGACCAGGGGAGTGGGTTGTCACACTGGCAAACTTGCTCCAGCTCTGAAAAATTATCCTGTTACAGTTCAACCAGGCCTGGTCATAGCAAATTGATTGGGTCCCATCTCCAAGAAAGGATCAAATTTGTATATAAAGTGGGCCCCAAGGTCCCTTCAGCTTAAGAGTTTTGGCTGCTTTACAGAAGCCCAACTGTCTGAGACTAAATCCAATGCCAAAAGCAAACTGGAAGAGACAAGTTCAAGTGGATCAATTTTGCTGTCCCTTTCTCTGGGAATGAAGACCTTTCTAAGCCACCATTCTTCCCAGATCTCAATGATGCCTTGTCCAGATGTCTTCGTATGGTTGTCCATTGTCCACTGACAACCTCAAAAGATTACTCTGACATACCAACTGTCTCCTCAGAAAGCAGGGATATGTGGTCTAAAGAACATTTAGAATACTTCCTCCACTCTTTTCAGTCGGTGGCCAGCTACTTTCCCCCACCTCTGATGCCAGAGGATTTCTGTACGGCATCTGAAGGGAGCACCCTGGGCAATTATAACCCTATGGAATATCAATAATTAAGCTTCGTGTTACACGGCATTTGTCAGGGGGGAATGCAATGAATGGGTTCTTACCTGGTCAAAAAACAAAACAAAACAAAACAAAACTGTACTCAAAGACTAATTACTTATTGCAGAGTGATGTTGTGTGACTTAAACGAGATCATACACATAAAGGATTGAGCCTAGGGCCCAGCATCTTGGAAGCGCGTCATAGATAATTGGCTGCTATTGGATGAGTACTAGAGCTGGGGTAGGCAGTGGTGTGCCACCAGCATATGTGGGGACACAGGTCTTACCAGACTGGAAATTCAGTAGCAAATCTAAAGTCTTGCACTTGGGTTCAAACACAAACACCTACTAAATACAGAATGGAGACTCTAAAAAGAACTTGGGTTTTCCTCTTCTTTTTTTTTTTTTTTAAGGAAGCTTCAGTCGAAAGTACTTTCAAAATAAACTATTTGTGTGAACTGTGTGGCATGTCCATGGGATTTGTGTATAGAATGTGCATGTGTGGTGTGGGCATATTGTACTCTGTGTGAAAAGTACGCTATGCATGTGAAGCGTGTGTGTTTGCACATTAGTGATTTGTATATGGGCATGTGTTAAGTGTGGAAATGTGTATATATGTGTGAATTTATGGCTACTTATCTGTGTACCATGAGTGCAATGTTTCCAAAAGAGGGAAAGTCAGCCGTCCAGGACTCTATTTACAGGGGCACAGCTGGAAGTCCTCTTTTGGCCAGATCACTAGGCATTCACAAGTTGGAGAGTGTTCAAAGAAGAGCAGCTAGATGCGGGTAGGAGACTTGCAGCCATGTCACATGTTATACAGATGAAGGAACTAGGGAGGTTTGGCCTGGATAAGAACCGGGGTGAGTGGGGGTGGCGGAACAGGGAGCGCTGGCGCTGTTCCCTTGGAAGGATCATGAAGGTCAGCACCAGGGCCAGAAGGACATAGATTTGGGTTTGGTTTAAGAAAAAGCCTTCAAATTCTAATGGACAAGAATGTTGTTAGGTGGGAGTGGGCTTCCTTGTGTGATACTAACCCGCTCCCAATAGGGTATTCATAAAGGAACCATCTTATCCTTGATCTCATTGGAGTCACACCACAATCTTGTAGACCAGGTAGGGGTGGAAGGGTCCCCCTTACTCCTTTTGGTATCGGGTGCCTGAGCCATATGGCCTTAAAAGGCATTTATAAAACTCCCTCCCCCCTTTATTCCAATTTATCAGGATCACATAAACCTGAAAGAACATACAGAACAAAAAGTTAAATTTTCTTTCCTTCTCAGGCTTGCCAGAGACTGTACTTGAATTTGCTAAGCATGCTGTAGTCCCTTAACAGTATGTCAGACTCCTGGGATGATTCTCAGCAGGGTGCTGAGGCTGACAAGAACTAAAAGCAAATTTTTGCTGAAATAAGTTAGCTGAGGCCCACCCTCTCCCTGCCTCTCCTCCCCCGCCCGTGAGGGGGCAGAGGAAAGAAGAGACAGCCCCAGGTTTGGTCTATGGCTGGTGACCAATGACGCACTCTCACCAATATAGATTTTGGAGGTGGAGACTATGGAAAAACAGGTGGCAGTGGGGGCAGGTGGCAGCCTGGAAGGGGTGGGGCCTACCAAGGGGGAGTGAAGGACAGTGTGGGTGGGGGTCCTGGGAAATCTCAAAAAGAAAAAAGTCAGTCTCCTGAAACTTTAAGGAAAAATAAAAACAATCGGTTTCCAAAATGTGCCTCATAGAAGCCGTTCCAGAAAAGAGGTGAAATGCCACCCACACATTTTGATCCGTGCTGTGATCTTTGCACACCTATGGCCTCGATTCCCCAGGCAAAGGGGAACCGAGCATTGATTTCAGACACCCAAGGAAATACCCAGACTAAAGACCTCCGGTCTTCGACCCTGGGCTGTTTGGGGCAATGGGCTGTTGGCAGGGCTTCAGCAGAACCAGATTTGCTGCCAACTCCTTATATGACCTTGGGCAGGCCTTTGCCGTCTCTGGGATTCAGTGTCGCCATCTCTTAAATGAAGGGGTTGAATTCGACGACGGTAAGGAGCCAACGGTGATATTCTGTAGTTGAGACTGGGATGCGAGGGACAAGCTTCAGACGAAAGGACACCCCCTCCACTCCCATCTTCAGAGTCCCTGGGCCCTGACCGCCCTGCCAGGGACGTTCCCCCTCGGGGCTTTAGGGTCCTTGGGTTGCGGGACGGCGCGTTGAGGCCCCAGGGCTCCGCAGTCTCCCTGCACGGCAGAGCCAGCGACTCCGCCCCCGCGCTCGCCCAGAGTCCCGCCGGGCCATTAGCGGGATTGCTCGCGGTTCCCGGCAAAGCTGGTGATTTATGCGGGGCCTCGACGGGGCAGTCCCTGGAGCCAGGAACAATTAGCTAAAAGCCAGCGGGGAAGGGAGGCGAGGGGGCGGCGAGCCAAGCCCCAGGACGCCCAGCCGGGGCTGCAGCGCCGGCCGCCCGGGGCCAGAGCACCCCAGCCCCCCTAGTCGTGGGCCCCACTCACCACGGCGGGGGCGGGGCTCAAAGGCCGAGGCGAAAAGGCAGTCCAGGATCCACGCCATGACCCGTGCCGAGTGCCGGCCGCCTTGCAGCTGGCTTCCGCGCGGTCCCCGCACAGGGCCGCCCTAAGTAGCCCCCGGTGACCACGCCCTGAGCCGCACCCTGCACCCAGCTCGGAGTGTCTTGGTCACCGGACACCTCGGGCTTGTCACGAAGGGGGCAGGGCCTCAGGGGAGCACCCCCACCCTCCCGCCGGAGGAGAGGCTGCGGATCCCACAGCCCCTTCCCCCACCCGGAGGGAGGCCAGGATGCAGCTCCTGTCCCCGGGAGCTCACTCTGAGGGCGGGACCCTGCCCCTACCCCAGGGAGCCCCGAGTCTGAGGGGAGACGCAACCTCAGCCCCAGTGAGCCCCGAATCTGAGTGGGAGGGGAGAGCTCTGCCCCCAGGAGCCCTCGATCGAGTGCATAAAAGCCAGCCTGCCCCAAGGAGTTTGCCGGCGAGATGGTGCAACTGTCCCAGGGAGCTTCAGATCTGAGCGGGAGGCTGTATCCCAGCCCTACAAACTCCCATGTTTGCGGGGACACATCATCTCTGCCCTCGGGAGACCCAGTCTAGGGGGGAAGCAGTGTCTGCCCCAGGAGCCCTGAATCGGAACCTTCTGTTTTAGGGGAGGCATCACCTCAGCTCTTGGTAGCTCCAAAATTGATTTTAAATCACTGTTCCATTCTACAGAACCAAGAATGTGGTAGGGGAAAAAGAGCTTTGTCCCCATGGAGCCCCGAAGCTGAGAGTACTTTTACTGCCCCTGCCCTGCGGTTCCCTCAGGGAAGAGGGAGATGCTATGCTTCCTGAGAACCTCCGTTTTTAGGGGGTTGATCTCCAAGTGAGGATAAAGAATGCATTGTCAAGTATGTATAAGTATGGGGGGGTCAGTTGCGAATGCATTGTCAAGTATGTATAAGTATGGGGGGGGGGGTCAGTTGCCGCTGACGTACAGATTCCGCCGCCTATACTTTTTGCTCAGGGCACTGGCATAGGAGGGGCACCAACATTTATTTTTAGAAAGAATTTGATATTTGATATTTCAATGGGGGGTGGTACTGTGTTGGATTTTATTACACTTCTTCTGTGACCTTGTATTTTTAAATTTTAAATACATATGGGGGCAAGTACCATAAGGGGTTCAGTGTTTAGGGCATCTGGTAGTAGTAGACCAGCCCTGAGCTGCTTAAGTCCATGAAGCCCAAATTAATTTCTCCCCCAGTCCTCCATTGGTAGTTGTAGGGACGTGACTCTGTGCCTTGGTTTTCTCCACTGGGAAAATGGGGCTCTGTCCATCAAAATTCTAGTGAGGAGGTAGCAAGAAATATGAAAAATCCTCTTCCAACAGCTTGATTGCCAGCCTGAGGAGTGCAAACTGCAAACACAGGTCCTTTGGGGAGAGGAGTTATTACATTTGCTTTGTTAATCACTGATATTAGCATTAATGCAGCAGAAGGGGTGCATAACAGGGAAGAATAACCTGTACTTTGTTATGCAACTCTTAGCAAAGCTGCGCTCTAGTCAGTTTAAAGGGCTTCCTTCCACTCATTTTCCTGCCTTTCTGGGAAACATGGTACTTCCATGCCTTTGCACCAATTTTTAAATCATTTCCAATTTTCTCTGTTTTCTAAAAGCAATCAAAGACAACAAACACTCACCAGACCTGCTCTTCTACCAATTTCTGTTGTACAAATACCCAGTCATCTAAGCCAAACAAGTCTGACATCTAGAAATGTCCAGTTTCAGGCCTTGGATATTGAAATCTTGGCCTTACCTCTTCCCATGAGCTTATCCACCACCAGCTTTTGTCATGGCATCAATGGGTTTCTTTTTTTTTCCCCAGCTGAATGAACTTTTTTTTTTTTTTTTTTTTGGCTCCCTCATGGGGAGGCTGCCTGCCCAGTCCCATCCAATGGGCCTCAGTAAATGAAGTTTCTCTGCTTCCAGAATAGCTCTACGAGAGCCACAAACCCATGACAGCTATCCTTTGTTGCCTTTTTCGGCAAGAGATGTGATGTGGTAAAGGGACAAAGCCAGGGACCTTCACAGACCTCGACTGGAAGCCCGGTTCTGCTTTGTACTATGTCATCTCAGGAATATTACTTAGGAAGACTTTCTGAGGCTTGGTTTTCTTCATCTGTAAAATGGGGATATTAATAGTTGTGAACAAGCTTCAGACAAACCAAGGCCAACTCTTTGGGGGAAAAAAATAGAGAGAGAGAGAGATGAAGTTCAGAAATCTTAAGAAAATGTACTTAACAGTTGAATTAGCAATTCTCACCTGTCCTCTTTTTCTCTGACCCGCCTCCTCTGCCACTTAATTAATTAGTGCTCAGTTTCCTTTGAGAACCTTTGCCCTTAACTAAATGTCACATAAAAGGGGAATACATCCATTCATTCGACAGATATTTATCAAATATTCTCTGTATGCAAGATATTGAGCTATGTATATAATGTCGGTTCACTCAGTGAATGACTGCAGTTATTTTTAAGTGTATAATTTGAAAGCCTATATGATAAACTGGAAATACGCTTTTGATTATTTTAAATGAAAAAATCAAAATGCAAAATGTGCGTACAATATTACATAAACAGTACAAAGAAATAATAAGCCTACACATCGGTGGAAAAAAGCTAACAGGAGACACACCAGAATCTTAATATTGATTGTATTTAAGCAATGCAATTATGGACAATTTTTAACTGTTTTATTATTTCCATATTTTAGTATTTTCCAATCTTTCTTTAATAAACATATATTATTTCTGGAGTTAAAGAAAATACAACTTATATAAAAGAAAATCTGCAGCCTTGTCTCTGCTAAAGAAAGGATAGGGGAGTGACTGGTACCTTTTGGCTGGGATTGTATTATTGGTACAAGGCACTGGGGCTGGCTTTGGTGACCCAGAAAAAGCTGAAGGTTGGTCTGTGAGTAAAATGCAGGACTCCTTTGCTGTGCAGAGGCACATAACCAGCTATGATACCTCATTCCCAAGAATGCAAAGGCCCTTAGCATCCACCTCACACAATCAGAAGCCTGCTAGCCTGGACTCGCAACCTCTTACCCTAAGGTGTACTCACAAGGGGCATGTTGGGTCTATCTGCCTTCACTCTAACAGCCTAGAGCCTGACAGCTTGTTGCTTCTGGAGGGTCTTTCATTGCAATTCCAATTAAGTGCCAAACACCCTGCTCCTTACTTAGGTCGTTGTCTACCATGAGGTCCTTAGCAGGAAGAAAACAAATTTTAACTGAGAAGAAGGCACGAGATGAAATCAAACTAGGGGCTTGTTGACTGTGAGAAGGAAGACTTCAGACCTTCCTATCTTTTTTCCCTAAGGCTCAAAAGTAGTTGTCAACCAGGCAAACAGTTGCTAATTAAATGAGATTCCAAGAACGACAGCTCATCGTGAATCGGGGTTTCAAAAATATGGCCCATTGCACCGATGTGTCAGAATCGCTTTGGATGTGTTGTAACGATGCCAATTCCCTGTCCCCACTTGAGACCTACTGAATGAGAATTTTTGGGCATGGGGACCAGAAAACATTTTTAGCAAGCCTCCCAGAGAGGCTCTTACAGCCAATAAAGTTAAAGAAACTCTAGTATAGTAGAAAGATGTATTTCCCTGAGAACCCTTGACCCTTGAATATGATGTCTTCCTGTTGCACTCCAGCTCCAAGGAGCGCTGGGGCAGCCATTTGGGGAGCTTGATCCCTTGAACCCCACTCTACTTCCCTTTGGGGTGTGGGTAAATATGTAGCAGGAAAAATGGAGCAAACCTCAAAACTTGATGGGGTCCAGTGGTATTCAAAGTGAGCATAAAAGTCATCCATTTGGATTTTCCATAAGTTATCCATTTGGATTTTCTGAGAATCCTGGTGTATGTCTATATAGCATTTTTCAGTCTGGTTATCTCATTTGGACTCCCTACTTGTTGGGTTCCTTGAATTATGCAAAGGCAGCTGGAGGGCATTTAAAGTTAAAATACCATTATATGCTAATAAAAATATTAAAAATTTTTAAAAATTAAGTTAAAATATCAGGTGGGAGTCTGAGCTTGTTGACTGACTGGCTGAATGAGTGCAAGTAGGTCTGCTACCCAACCTGAATACTGGGTTCCTCCTTTATGTAATGGGGATCCCCATCCCTCAACAGGTTGTTATGAAGGTCTTTGCAATTTTAGGGGTGAGATGACAAAGGACTCTGCCTCCAGGGCCCTGGACAGAATTGGTAGGTTAGCAACCTTGTCTCCCAGTACCTCCTTTTGAGGAGTCCCATTAGAAAGGTTTACATGGTGTGCACAGGGATCATATGTGCTCTTGCAAAGTGGCTGTTAGCCTTAGGACCCCAGGACTTTGTCTCTCTGCTTTTCTGTTTGGGAAAGATTTATCTGGGCTCATGGTAGCATAACGAAATTATGGGGGTGGGGCGAGCTTCTTCATATTTCTCAAATGGGGTTATACAAGGGAAACTTGAAGTTCCTTTCTAGCTACTTAGCATTCCTAGGATACACTGCTTCCATAGCACATTTTTCCTTCCAGAACTCTATTGCTTCCAAACATTTTCATATAGCCAAAGCCTGACAAGGTCCTGGCACTATCTTCATAAGGTAGAAATGGGAGAAAATTATTCCCATTTTTTACAGTTAGAAAAGCTGAGGCAAAAGAGAGTAAGTGACTAGCCCAAAGCCCGGCAGAGGAGGAGAGATGAGCCAAGACCAGCCTCCAGATCTTGTCCCCCCCCCCTCCTGTCACCACCCCGTTCTTTTCCAGTACCCCTCACTAGATCCCAGGAGCTGTCTGTCAGTGTGCTGACACCACTCAGGAAAATGCAGGTTTCATCCTGACACCAGGAAGACAGAGCTACGATTACGCTTCAGTCCCCAGGGAGGCAGAGAAATTGCTTTTAGTTGACAAGTGCATCTCCCACACACATACCCCCTCTGGTTGAATGAAAAGATAAAATCAAGTTAAAAATCCCAAATGTTCACTTAGTTTTGTAAAGCATTTTACTCTTTGAGCTAGGGGTAGGCAGAATGAGAGAATTTTCTAACTCTAGAAGCTTCAACAAGGTTGGGGGGAATAGTAGAAAATAAGGAGGAACACAGAAAGAAACGGCAGAAAGAAGAAAAAGTAGAGAAGTGATCTTTCAGGTTTGTGCCATAATCAATAAAAGAAAATGGATTTATCCAAAAAATGAACTAGAAAAACTGAGGTGTGTGTTAAGGTCCTTGAAAAACAGCAAGAGACGCAAGCCACGGAGATTCCTATTAAAGATGAAAATTCTGGGGCTTCCAGTAACAAGAGTTTGGGGGTTGAGCAAGGGGACTATCCACTTCCATGTGTTAACAGAGTCTTCTCGGCTTGGAGCCAGGGAAGTATTGCTCTGAAGCTTTACTTGCTCAGAAGGTCAGCTCTGCAAATCACTTGCCCTTACATGTTTAAGTGTGGCAGCTCCCCATGTGCTCTCATAATCTATTTTCACATCCAAACCTCATAAGGCTCTGGAAGGTTGGCAGGACCAAGACTAGCACAATTCCCATTTTATAGATGAAGAAACCAAAGTTCAAGGAAAGGAAGTGACTTTTAAGGTCATTCTGCTTTTTCCTTTTTTTTTTTAAATTTGGAAACTGTACCTGAACCATTGTTTGTACCTCCTTCTCCTATGCTTGGCTCCTTCTCACACACCCACATCTGGACTGAAATCTGGTCTTTAGACCTCATATACTTTCTGTCCACCTTTGTGCTCTAGAGACTGGAGACATCCCCCTAGCTGAGAATTGCAGAGCCCTTAAAAAAAGCTTCCTGGCTAAGAACATCCTTATTCTTAGGAGATATGTGCTGAAGTATTTAAGAGGGAAGTGTCATATCTGCAATATACATTCAGAGGGAGAGCATGGCAGGGAGCAAGTGGGGGAGAGGGAAGGGAAAGAGAGCATGCAAACATGGCAAATTGTTAATGAGGGTATGTACAAGTTTTCATGTACCATTCTTTCCATTTTATTATATGTTAAAAAGTTTGAAAATACAAACTTGGGGGAAATCTCTCCATCTAAGTAGCCACCCTAACTGCCTATCCTAAAATCTGGGGATCGATGGCACATCCCCTCCTAGAGGGTCCCACCTCAGGACTCCATGAAGACGACCGAGCGTCAGGAACAGAACTAGCTCAGCAAGAGAGGCAGGCAGGACCTATAAGCAGTTTTTGATGTCCTAGTTGGGGCTTGGGTGCTGGGAAATGGCCATGTGTGCTGAGGGGGAGTTTAGGGTGATAGATTTGGTAGCAAAGCAGCTAAATGGAAGCCCTAGAGAAGGAATCCCCCAAAAATTCAAATCAGAATTTTTCCAAAAATAGACTTTTTTAAATTTCAGAGTTTGATTCTCAGAGCTGACAGTGTTATTAGAGATAATCTAGTTTGACCTCCTCACATTCAGGGCGGACACTAAGATTCAGGGAAGGAAAGTGACTTACCCAACATCGTCCAGCAAGTTAATAGCTGAAATGGGACTAGAAGCCAAGTGTCCAGCCCTCTAGTCCAGGGCCCGTCCCATTATATCACTCTGTCATCCCACCTTGGGTTCGTGGGCTCTTGAAAGGTCATCTGCTCATCCTAGGGCGTGCTCTCTTCAGACCAGCATGGCATTCAGGGGATTTGTAGTCAGCAATAGTCTCTGCCGCTGGGAGCAGAGCCAGACGCCTGAAGATGGCACCTGTCACATCCCATTGGAATGAATGACCTCCCTCTGAAACTGAGATGGGCCAGGGAGAATCTGGAAGCGGTACCTTGAGAGCCGAGTCAGTCCAGGCCTGTGTGGCTGGTGAGCCATGGACATTTGAGGCAGAGGAGGTCACAGAAAATGTCCTGAGCACTGTTTGCTGAGGAGTTTCCCATCTTTCTTGGACCCCAAGTGATTTATTGGTCATTCGCAGGGAAGCCACTCTGGTTCATTGGTTTAGCTGCCATTACCCCCTGAGAGGGTGGGGTGTGTGTGTGGGGGGGGGGGGTCTGCCTGCCACTTCCCCTGGTCTGTCTGCTCACAGGATTGGTTCATGGGACAGCTTAGCCAAACCCTCGTGAGCCTGTCAGGATTAATGGCATTTGACTGTAGATCATGAGAAATCACATCAGTAGCTGTGGGTGGGAGTGGATGGAGCAAGCGGGAGGAGGGCAGAGGAAAGGAAGGGAGAAGAGCCAAAGCGGGTGGGGGGGAGGGAAAAGGAGGGAGTAGGGGAGAGGAAAATGCAAGAAGGAATTCTCTGACATTTCTGAGCCTGTAGCTTCGCTCACTTTTAATCACCTCCTTTGTTAATTGCCATTTGTCAATGCAATAAGTCTTTCTCCACCATAACTCAATCCTGAAACAACTCAGGTCTAAAAATGGGACTCAGATCTAGCCACAGAGCCCGAATTTTTTCCTCAAAGAGCCCTAATTTTTCCTCACTAGCGAGCTGTTTGTCCTTCTCCCCTGCATTCCTACCTCCTGGGCACTGTGGAGGCATATATGAGCACTAGAGCTGGCCCCAGGACAAAAGATGCTAAGGGCTGGCTTTGTTTGCCAAGCTGCTTTGTGTCTGGAACCAGCCCAAGGCTCCCCTCTCCTGCCTTCCAGGGCCCAGAACCCTCTTCTACTTTTAGTCATCCACGGCTCATAACTGCCCTGTTGTTCCACCTTCCAAATCCCAAGAGACTTGTCAGACTGTAAGCTAAGGTGCAAAGCAAGGAGGGCCCACAGACACTGTGTCTGCCTAGGACCAGAGAGGAGCCATGCTTGAGAGGAAGGGCCATAGCTGGAGCCAGATCAAATGGCAGTAAGGCCAATATGACGCATTCAACAGGCTGTGTGTACATGTCCAAAAGCTGAAGACCAGGCTACATTCAGAAAGTCCTTTTCCTGTCCTCAAAGGAATAAATATTTAGCCAGGTCACAGGACCCTGGGGCCCCCGGTGCCTTAGCAAATAATAGCAAAATTTGAACAAACCTCTAAGTGACCATGGGCCTGACTTTGTTTCTAAGAGGGGTTCTGATTTCAGGAAGAAAACTAGAAGAAGAGACTGTGTGGCATGGGTGCAGGTCCTAGATGGTAGGTTCTCTCAGCTGGGCCATGTTTGGGGCCAGTTTTGTGGGAATGGGGCCATAGCTTCCTTCCACCTCCCCAGGGAGAAATTCACCAGTATATCCACCCATATCGCACATCTTGCTGTTGTCAGAGATTGCCCCTTAAATCTACTCAGTGATAATGAGAAGCCCTGAAAAGATATGGGGTCAGGAGTGGTGGTATTAGCACCCAAGGACAGGTTCAAGGAATGAATGTCGAACCTTGGCCTCTCTGTTCTTTTGTCTCTCTCTCCTGCCTCCAAAAAAAGAAGGTACCTTCCCTGGGCCCTCCTCAGTGTTGCTCAGCCCCTCTTACTACTGCCACTTCAGCCACCAAGGAGCCACTCACTCCCTTGTCCCTCTACTTGTCTTTCTCTACCTGCTTTTGGGTCTACAAAGCTTAAATGGATGGTCTCTGCTATCCACTCACCATTTTATTTCTTGTGACTCCACACCCACTACTGAAAGCCCTCATTACCTCCTACTTCTACACGTGGTAGCCCCTTGTCAGTGCTCAGTACTCTTGACCACATGGCAAGTCCCTCTTCCCAAAACTGCACCTCCCAGGACTCACCTCTCAGACTTCTTCTGCCTGTTCAGTATCACTGTCTGTCACCTGCTTATTCATTTTCTTTTTCCCCCATGAGCTTCTTCTTCTCCATAACCCACACAGACATTCAAACTCTTCAGTATGGCTTTGAGGATACTGTGCTATACTCGTGTTCTCTTACTATGCTACACTAGTGTTCTTATCAATGATTTCTCCTTATCTCTCTGCATTCTCCTCTGGCACCCCAAATGGGACCATCCCTCAAGATCCTGTCTTTAATGTTCTGTTCTTGTGTGGAGGAGCTCATCCAGTCCCATGGCTCTGACCCCTCTGGATTACTCATAACATCTAAAACAGTGTCATGTGTACAGGAGACAATTTATGTTTACCTAATTGATTGATTTTGTTAACTGCACAGTGCCTTGTGAATAGCAAATGTTCCATAAAACTGGTGTTGGGAGTCTTACAGTTTAGCAACATTCCCTGAATATTTACCTGGCTTCCTCCTTATAATAACCCAGTGAAGCCGATTCTTTATTATTCCAATTTTTATAGAAGAGAGCAGTGGAGTGGAGTTAACATGTGTTTTCTGCTTGTTTTATACCAAATGCCTTCTACACATTTTCATTTAATTTCTGTGACAGCCCTCTGAAATATCTGTTCTTAGCCACATTTTACAGATGGGAAAACTGAAGCTCAGAGAGATGAATGAAAACTGAAGCTCAGAGAAGTCCTTTAGATCTCAAGGACTATGTAATTTACCTCTTCTGCTATTTCATTGTTCTGTAAATTTGATCATACCAAATTTAGTGAGCACATGGAGAGGCATATAAAAGATATCATGAAGCAATATCATAATTATTGTTTACATATAAGTATTTTTTTTGAGTTTGTATTCCTATGAAATGTAATGTCAGGCATATAAAGAGCTGAAAAGGAAAATAAAACCCTTCTATTTCAAAACATTCCCTGCCTTTCCCCCTGCATATAATAATAGGAACAGATTATTGCATGATTACCGCATGTCAAGCATTACATTCTGTGCTTTACATGCATGCTTTCAATTAGTCCTCACCACCACTCTGTGTGGTAGGGGCTCCTATTGTATACCCCAACTTATACATAAGGTAATTGTGCTTCATAGGAGTTAAGTAACTGGTTCAAAGCCTTCTAGTTAATTTGTAAAATACTTGAAATTTTAAGTTAGGTTGGTCTGACTCCAAAGTTAATGTTCTTTTGATGCCACTAAGCTGACTTTCTAAGAGGATAGAGAAACCAAGGCTCCAAGAAATTAAGTGACGTCAAGTCTCCTGACTCTGTATCTTATATTTTTTTCCACTTCACCTCAGCTCCTTGTATCTCTTTGTTGAAGGGATCACTTTGTATTGTCAGTGAACTTTATATGTCTCTGGTCTGTCTTCTCAACTACATTGTCAGCTCTGCCAAACCTCTTTAGATCCCCCACATAGGGTTCTCACTAAATACTTGTCAATTGATAAGCACAGAGCTCTCTTCAGTTGGGAGAATTATTAATAAACCATCAGGCTTTGACAAAGCCCTTCTCATCTCCCAAGGAGTTGAGCCCTTGGTGCTTAGGAGATGTATCAATTCCTCGCTTCCTGCAGCTTGAAGTCAGAAGCCCACACTCCCCACCTCCGCACAGCATCCATTCTCCAGGGAGCCTCAATAACGTCAGAGTCATTCCACTGAAGGCTGAATTATGTGTGTGACTCTGAGAGGATGAGGTCCCAGTCAAGTGGGAGAAGAATGCGCGCTGTGATTCTGCATGCAGGTGGACTCTGGGGATGTTTCTTCCCGTCTGAGATGATATGTCAACATCTAGAAGCAATACTCCATGAAATGAGCTCTAAAGATTGATTGTTAGTGTTATTATTGAGAACATTAATAATCATTCTTACATTTATTTGTACAGTGAACTTCCGTTTATGCAAAAGGTTCTGCTCAAGATTTCATTATTTTAGTTTGTGCTAGCTTTCTGCAAAATCTTTTTGGCTTCGGTATTCCCCAGAGGGGGGAAAAAGTCCTCTGTCTGGCTTTTGAGGAAGGGAATCACCCCCAAGGAAACTAACAGCTGAGACCCTGAAAGGGGAAAAACTAGCTGGCAGGAATTGAAGGACAGCAACTGATGCTTCTGAGCAACATACTGCTGAGACATGTCTAGGGACTGAACACACATCCCCAACCTCTTCCTCCTTTTTTTTTTTTTTTTTTTTTTTCTTGGCCTGTTCCCAGTAAACCAGAACTGGCCCAGTCTTTCCAGCCCAAACAAATCCTTCACCCCTCCAGGTCCCTTCCCCCATCAATGACCTCAAGGACACCTCTGTGGAAGCTGGCTCATCAATTATCTCTTCCCCTCCCTCAGACCAATTTTCTCATGCATTTGTATGAGTAGACTCAGCATCCCACAAAGAGACAGGCAGTAGTAATGATCATAACTAACACTCATGGAGATTTTACTATGAGCCAGGTGCTATATTAAGCACTTTACATGCATAATCTCTCTTTATCTTCATAACAGTCCTATGAGAAAGTCTTATTAGGATTCCCATTTTATAGAGGAGGAAATTAAGGTTCTAAGTGAGTAAGCAACCAGCCCAAGACCACAAAGCTGGCTAATGCAAAACCAGAATTCAAACCCAGGATTCAAACTCTCTGACAATGAACCTCTTCAATGGACTGTCTCTCCATAGTAGCTTCTACTTTCCAGATAAGAACAGTGAGACCAAAAGATCAGAAGACCACTTAGCATTCAGAAGAAAGAGCCCCAGGAAGCCAGAAAAATAAAGTTTTCCTCCCGTCATCTGCCAGTAACAGGCTAGATGACTCTGAGTGAGTCACTTAAAAGCCCCTGCTTCTGAATTTGCAAGCCGGATCCAGTGTGTGGGATTCAAAAGTGATGGGCCAAGAAAGGTTAGTCTCCTCCAAATTTATAAAGTTTAAAAGCACAATGCAAAGGTAAAGTGTTCTTGATCATAATCCTTCACATTATTATTCCAGCCTACTCGTCTACCAATGAACCTGGGATAGAGTTCTGGCTCTGCCCCTGGATTCTGGTGCCATTTAAGTGCCAAGACAAATGGTCTCCGGGAGCCGGGGTGATCCATTATCTGGATATGGATTATTTCTCAGGAGTAAATCGTTAGCCCTGTCGGGCGGCTGATGAATTCTCCCACCGCACCTGGGGACTCATTGCTCTACATTGGACGTGCTGGGAATGCAAGCAGTGGCTGGAGTCACAGTGTGACTCTGCAGACAGGGCCCTGAGGGGCAGGGAACAAGGATATTTGGGTTAGATTCCAAGGAGCAGCAAGGACCTCACCCACCCATAAGTGAGAAGACAGAAAATTAACCTCACCCACCCACAGCCCAGCCCAGGGCAGAAAAGGACCACTTCTCTCTCCTGATGCTTGCAGCATCCTTGGGGACAACAAAGCACAAAAAATAAACAGAGAAAGAAAGAAAAGGTGTTTTTTTTTTTTTAAGGGAAAATATACGGGGAAGGGTGAATCTAGAGAGAAAACAAATAGAAAAAGAAGAAGAGGAAGAAGAGAAATAAAACAGAAAAATAAAAAGGGGCTCTAAAAAATAGAAAAATGATACAGTAAGAGATAAAGAGAGTGGGAGAAAAGGGGGGGGAGGTAAAAAAAAAAAAAAACAGATGAAGAAAGAGAAAATTGAAAAATGAGACTGAGGTCTTTAGAGCACCAGAACTGGTTTCTTGTTTTTCTTTTACCTATTTGTGTCTTTTTGCTTTGGCTGTGTGGTACACATGATTTCAATGTGTTGCCTCAGGGCTGGTCTTAAGAATGATCAGAGTCACCAGGCTTTCCTCCAAGCTCGGAAATTTCCCTTCCTCCCACTTTCACCATTACCATTCTTGTAGGGTAAACCATTGAAGGCAGAACCAGAAAGGCAGAGACAATTACCTACTGAAATAAAAGCCACGGATACAGAGTGCTGAGCCCATAGAAGAGCACATGCACACACTCACTCACACACACACACATGCACGTGTGTGCATGCACACATGTTGGCAAAATCAGATGACAAATAGAAAACAGTCTGAGACACATAGGCATGTGGATGCCTTGAAAGACTTGAAACAGGCAGGGGTAGACTCAGACCAGACAGGTATCAGCAGAGCCAACCTGAACATAAGGATGGACATGGGCAGAAAGTGATAAGGAACTAGATACACTGCTGCAGAAGATGACACACAGGCACAGGAAAAGATGGACACACGAGCAGACAGGTGCAGAAGCAGACACCAGCCAGGATGGGAGGAGGAGTTTCCATCTTAACTGTGCTCTTCCTCTCTCTCTCCTTTGCCTTCCAGAAGTACCCTAATAAAGGGAGTTTACCTCCCTGTGTCTCCTCCCCTCAGGATTTCCCTCTGGGCTTTGTGACAGCTGGTAGCAATGTGTTTTATTTAAATAAAATCACTTCTGCTAACGAGTCTGTTCCTTACAGTATCATCCTTCCCAGGGAACAGATGTCCCTAAGCAGTTTAAATGCCTACATCTAAAAGGTCCCCTCAGGCATGAGTTTCAATGGTAGATTATCATGTCCTGTGGCTAGGATAGACTTGAGGCCTGCCTTGAGTCTTTCTCCAAGACTAGGACTTCTCCCCTGCCCCCCCCCCCAGTATTCCATGATCCTTTGTAACTTTATTAGACTTTCCTCTTATCCTTTGCAGTTTGAGGCAGATGAGAGGTGGAAGCCAGGCAGGAAGATACAATATCCGCACCCCCAACTTGAATGAGAGGAGCACCAAAAGATTTCACTGGATAAAAGTGTTTATTGCAAAAGAAAAGTTTGAAAACCTCAGGGTTACACAGGGCCAGATGAGATCTAAGGGTCCTTCCAGCTCTGACATTCTAGGATTCTATGACTAAGAGCTAATTCGTTCAAATCTAAACCCTCAGTAATTGGACAAACCTTGATTGAATTTGCTGAGCAAATGTGGCGTCACTGTCTGCCCCAATAAATATTTAGCTGTGGCCCCAGTTTATTGATTTTGTGCAGTATCAATATTTCTTGGCACAGTTTCTGACACTGACTGGTAGACCCATGATGATGTGAAACATGCAGGCTCAAGATGCCTTCCTGGGAAAGCCACAGATGGTTGTTGGTGTGTTCATCTGTCTTGGGCTGACACACAGAATGTGCCACCACGCTAGCCGGTGCTGGACACATGGAGGGATGAGATAGCTGCCTTTGAAAGGGACATAATGCTTGGGTGGGTGGATCAAGTTGACTTAGAAGCTCAGGAATAGGGGTGCCTGGCTGGCTCAGTCAGTGGAGCATGTGACTCTTGATCTCAGGGTTGTGGGTTCACATACCCCATGTGAGGTATAGAGATTACTTTAAAAAAAAATCTTTAAAAAAAAAGAGACGTTCAGGGATACTGTTGCCAATTGATCAAAAAGAGAGCCTAAGTGCATGGGGCTTGCATTGCACAGCTCTACTTTGATGACCGGAACATCCCTTAGAGCTTTTATCTCACTTACTATTCATTCTACAGTGAGTGCTTTCTTCTTGCCAGTCTCTGTGCTATAGCTAGGGATGCAGTCATGAACAAGATACAGTCAAATACCTCTCAAATACAGACATACTCCATTTTACTGCACTTTATTGTGCTTCAGAGATAATTGTATTCTTTTACAAACTGAAGGTTTGTGGCAACCCTGTGTTGAGTAAGTTAATCAAAGCCATTGCTGTTGGAGACAACAGTGTTTGCTCACTTCACGTCTCTGTGTCCCATTTTGGTAATTCTCACAATATTTCAAACTTTTTCATTATTATTTTATTTGTTATGGTGATCTGTGATCAGTGATGTCTGACATTACTGTTATAAATATTTTGGCTAATAATTTTTAGCAATAAAGTATTTTTAAATTAAGATATGTACATTGTTTTTAGACATATGTTATTGCAGATTAATAGACTACAGTACAGTGTAAACATAAATTTTATACACACTGGGAAGCCCCAAACTCCACTGATTTGTTTTAACGTGATACTCACTTTATTATTGGAACCAAACCCACGGTATCTCAGAGGCATGCCTGTATGTGAGCTCTAGTTGAGAAATATTGATGCTGCTCCACATCAACAAACTTACACTATGGATAAATATTTATGAGAAGAAATACTTTTATAAGAGTATTAGAGTATATGCACACTTATAATTATTCTCACTGGCAAAACTGATTATTCAGAAACCTTATTTTGTATGTAGTATTCAAGATGCATAAAAGCCTTGTAATTCAGGTAAAATAACTTGGTTGTTTTCTAAGTACAACTCCAAAGAGTACAAGTTAACATAATACTTTTTTGTTAATCTTTTAGTTACACATTCTTGGTGATGGGAGTTTCATTTGTTGGTGATGGTTGAGAACATTGTTTTTTGGAGAGAACTGAGGAATTTACTGGAAGGGAAGATTTCAACCCTCTCTTTGATGCTGCCATGATAACCCTATCATTCCCAAACAGAAATACATTTGGATAAGTTTGTTCCTTCGGTCATTCATTTCTTTGCTTATTTGGTCTTTCATCCATACTCCAACCATACACCAAGTGCTTTGTTTGAAGCTTGTACTGGGTCAGGTGTGGGATCACTGAAGAGATTCAGATAGCCAATGCCCTTGAGAGGGGAACTAGCAAATAACTTGGGCACTTCATAATGAGTGCTGTATAGCAGAAGTGTGGACGAAGGGAAGCTGTGAAAAATAAGGATTAAGAGATGAGGTAGTTGGAGAAGCTTTAAGAAATGAAGTGACCCGTGGGTAGGGAGAGGTCTGAAGCTCAACCTTATTTATCACTGTGAGGTTACACGGAGCCCTTCTTGTTCCCCAAGCTCTTTTTTTTTTTTTTTTAAATAATCAGTAGCATGTATTCGTAAGAGCCACAGAACTACACAGCAAGATCAGCCGGCGGCTGGGGTTATGCCAATAGCCTGCATCAGTTGAACTGCTTCAATTTAATGTAAAATATATCCATTCCTTTTGAAAAAATAATACAATGAAGCATTGGTCGGAGACTGGTTCCTATCCCCTAATTCCAGTTTCTTGGAATTAGGCTTTCTTTGACCACCCTACAACCCTTTCTAGCAGAATTCTTCTCCCATGTGACAAAGGGGTTTGAGGAGTATTGGGCATCCTGGAGGCTTGCAGATTATTCACATTCCAAAGGGGCCTTAATGATTTCTGAGATAATTGGTTGTAGAAATAAGTCCTTCTAAAAACCCAGCAATAGAATATTTGTGATGCCACAGGATGATTCAGAGCATTTGGCCTTAATTACTTTGATTGTCCGCCAGGATTTAATATATGAATATTACATTGCGATCTTCAATTTAATTTCTTGTGTAAATGGATTGTGGCAGAATCCTGTAGTCCTGGAACTGGCACATAATTCAGCGTGGGAGACACTATCTTAACTCATCTCATTACTCAAGCCATTTGTTGTCCTTCAGGCTTTGACAGCCAGGAGATGGGAAAGTAGCAGAGGTGATGTGATCTCTCAACCTGGGTCCAGACAGACATGAGCCATAGTCTCTACTGATTACGTTGTTACACAGACATAGACAGCACTTATTTTCAGAAGAAAAAAAAAGCATTCTTGTCAGTTTGCAGCTGTGTGCCCTGGTCTTTCTTAGCAATTAGAGTGGAAAAAGCTGGAACATAGAGGTAAGAAGCCTGGGTTCTAGTTCTTTTTTTTTTTTTTTTAATGCTTTTTTTTTTTTTTTAAAGATTTTACTTATTTATTTGACAGAGAAAGAGAGATCACAAGCAGGCAGAGAGGCAGGTAGGGGTGGGAGGGAAGCAGGCTCCCTGCTTTCCCCTAAGCAGAGATGCAGGGCTGAAGGCTCAATCCCAGGATGCAGGGCTCAATCCCAGGGCGGTGAGATCATGACCTGAGCCAAAGGCAGAGGCTTAACCCACTGAGCCACCCAAGCACCCCCTGGGTTCTAGTTCTAACTTGTAGTATGACCTTGGACAAATCACTTCATTTCTCACCTTGGGCAAGTCTCCAAAATTCTCTGAGCTTTAAATTCCTCATCATTAAAGAAAAAGCTACATGATCTCCAAGTGTTTTCTAGGGTGAAGATTTTCTGGTCTATGAGTACCACATGGCAAATCTGACAGTCTTCGTACTATGACTGATATAAGGTTGTTGTTATCCATATAGTAAGTAACAAACAGCCCTCTAAGAATGAGCAAAGTCAGAGGGAAAGAAGAGAAAAATAGGGAAGATAAGTGGGAGGGAGAGAGAAAGAAATGTAGGGAAAATGAAGAAACAGCTCTGCAGCATTAGTGAGGTGACCCCCACTAACCCTAGCCATTTACCCACGGCTGGGGTAAACTTGCTAAGATCTTGGCAAAATGGGGGTCATTTGGGCTTAAAGAACCTGACAGAAATTAGAGGGGGAAAAATGAGATTGATAAAGAAAAAAAGAAGAAAGAAAGAAAAAAAATGAGATTTGAGAAGTATTGAATGGAAATCCATGGTATTGGAGAATTTATTTGTAGCTCATTTAAGAGACAAAAAAGCCTGAAGCCAGAATGGATAAAGAACCCCATAAATGAAAAAAAGAGAACCTCTACAAATGAATAAGAAAAAGGCAGAAAAAAATAGACAACATAGTTAAGTAGAAATTGTATGAAAGTGGATATCCAAAAGGCCAATAAACATATGAAAAGGTTCTCAACCTTATTAGTCACCAGAGAAATGCAAATTAAACCACAATGAGACACCATTGCACACCCACCAGAATGATTACATTTTTAAAGGTTAATAATACTAAGTGTTGGTAATCATTTGGAGCAGTGGAAAATGTAAATTGGTATAACATTTTGCAAAGCTACTTAGGATCATCTACCAAAGTGGAATATATGCAGCCCCTATGACTCAGCGATTCCACTGCTAACAGATATGCGTGCACATGTGCACCGCACCAAGTCAAACAAAAAATATCCACAGTAATATCGTCACAATAGCTCCAAACAAGAAATGGTCCATATACCCATTAACAGTAAAATAGCTTATAAGTTGTGGCATATTCATGAGAGGGAATATTATAAGGCAATCAGAAAAAAAACAAAATAAGCTGCATGCAACAACATGGGTGAAACTCACAAACATATTATTGAATGAAGGAAGCCAGGCATAAGAGTACATATATATATGTGTGTGTGCACATGTGTGTGTGTGTGTATATATATATATATATATATATATATATATATATATATAAATTAATAACTCATAAAACTATAGTGTTTAGAGATACATGCTAAAAAGCATAAGAATAAATAAAAGCAGAGTGATTATATAAAAGTCAGAGTAGTTGTTACCTTTAGGAGGGAAGAAAGGGGTTGTGATTATGGAATAGGCACAAATTGGGCATCAGCAATGCTGATAATATTCTGTTTTTTGACTGGGTGATAGTTAACATGCTTGTTTCACTGACTAAGCTGTACACTTAGGATTTATGCACTTTTCTTTAAGTGTGATATACTTCACCCACGCAAGAAAAAGCTTTAAAAATACAGAAGTAGGAAAAAGCCAAAGACAAATCCTTGTCTCAGACTGTGACCCTAAGTTTTATGTATCCTTTCAGTACCTTGCTTCCAGCAATGGATCCTAGACTTTAGACAGGAGATGGTGGAGACTGTGTCTCATTCTTCTCTGTATCCATCTGCCACAACTCTCCATTTTTAAAGCCAGCCTGACCCACACTTACACCTAAACAGCTGTCAGCCAACTGACTAGTTTCAGAGATACTATCTCTGTTGCTTTCTAGGCTTCTCCTTCCTCCTATTCTTAAACTATTCTTGGTCCATTGCAATTCTTTCTCCTGAGTCTCTATTTTGTCTTTTATTTCCAGTCTTGTTCATGTCCTCTGGGCCAATGACTGAATGACCCGACTGGATTTCCTTGGCCTGAACTTCAGCAAGCCCTGCTTCTCCAAATCCTGAATAGCTACCTGCTTCACTGTGTATCTTCCTTTGCTCTTGGCTGACTCAGGTAGGGTATCCACCCCCACTATGCCCCCAGAGCTTACAGGGCCAAAGTGCCTTATGCAAAATCATCAGGGCCAAATAAGTTTCAGAATTCAGAATCTGGGAAATTTATCAAGGTAATTCTATGTGTTTGCCCATATTACATAATACCTCTAGCAGATTGTGGCATAGCGCTCCATGATCAAATACATTAATATTCTGTCATGAAATACATCAATATTCATACTAAGTGTGACAAAGATTGTGAATATGTTAATGTATGTTTAAAATGAATTTTAAGAATGAAACTTGTGAGAAAGTTTTTAGTTTTCAGAGTTTTGTCCTTTTGGAAGTACTAATAAGGATTGATGCTCTGTAGTAGGAACCCAGTGCTTATTTGGTAGATGGATGGAAGCATGGATGGATGGATGCAATACACTACATATGTTTATCCTTTCAAATAAGTGACAAAAGTGCATTTAACAATAGTATTCATAACTTGAACCAAGAGTACCCAATTTGGGGTATTTTAGATTCCACTGCTGGCAAAAGGAACACTATTAGAAAAATCTACCACCTAGCCCTGCTACCACATCATGAATGGCCTGCCTTGAGTCAGATGGCCATCCCTGAGCCAGTGGCCTCTCCTGTGCATAAAACTGCAAGCCTTTTTCCTGACTTTGGGGCTATGGGCAAAGTAATCCTAACTAGAGAGGAAAAAAGGGCATGACAAGTACCCAGGGCTATTCTGTTTGGCTCTGATACAAAAGGAAAGGATGTCTATGTATATCTTGAGGTGATCCTCCTTAAATAGTATGGCTCCCAACCAGGCTTTGAAAGTTATTGAGTAACAGTGAGTTTGAAGTCACCTTTCTGAGCAAGTATTAAGAGTGCAGTTACTTTATATTGCTACTTAAAGTTAAAGCTTGCTGTTTTTACTTCCAGTCATCTGGGGGTAGGGGTACTGTATACTGTTGTGCCAGGATGCTCCAGAAACAAAGCAGGGAGTTCTAGAAGAGGCTTGCAAGGAATTAGAGTATGAGTCAAAGTCAAACCTTCAGGTTCCCATACTCAGGAGACACCAAGGAATCATGGGAAAATCCAGCAGGAGAAAATCACACAGCTACTTCTGGGACCAATGCCTATTGGGAAAACCTAATGAAGAAGGGGGATTGAGGAGAGATTAGAAGGTTTGGCCTCAGAGCTCCAAGGCACTGGGGTGTTTGCTCCTAAAAGTGGAGACTATGAGTAACTAGGTCACATTCACCCATAGAAATGCCCCCAAGATTTTCAACCTTAAAACAAGGGGGTAGGATTTACATGATCTAAGATCTCTCCCTGCTGTAGTTTTCAGCACCCATGAATCTATGATTTTCTTCTAAAAATGTTTATTGTTTCTTGTGAGAGTAATACATGCTCTTTGTTGAAAGTTTTGAAAATTGGGTAAATACATGAAAGTTTACATTCACCTATCATCACACCTCTTACATATATGAATGTATTCCTTTGTTTTTAAAGTCTTAAAATCTCCCTTTATTAAACATGATTTAAAAGCCTTTGATTTGGGGAGGAGGGAGGGGTGAGGGGTGGGGTTATGGACATTGGGGAAGGTATGTGCTATGGTGAGTGCTGTGAAGTGTGTAAACCTGGCGAGTCACAGACCTGTACCCCTGGGGATAAAAATACATTATATGTTTATAAAAAAATAAAATAAATTATTTTTTGAAAAGCCTTTGATTTGTCAAGTACTAAAAAATCTCTTTGCCTTGCTGGGAGTTGGGGGACACCATTTTTCTTTTTATTTATTTATTTATTTATTTATTTATTTTATTATGTTCTTTTAGCCACTGTATTGTACATTAGTTTTTGATGTAGTGTTCAATGATTCATGAGTTATGTACAACACCCAGTGAGCATCACAACATGTGCCCTCCTTAGTACCCATCACCCTGTTACTCCCTCCCCCTTTCCCCTCTGAAACCCTCAGTTCTTTTACCAAAGTCCGTAGTATCTCCTGGTTCATCTCCCTCTCCGATTTCTCCCCCTTCAGATTTCCCTCCCTTTCCCTATAGTCCTTCATGCTATTACTAAGTTCCATGTATGAGTGAAACGATATGCTATTTGTCCTTCTCTGCTTGACTTACTTCACTTAGCATAATCCTCTCTAGTTCCATCCATGGCAGTGCAAGTGGTGGGTATTCATCCTTTCTGGTGGCTGAATCATATTCCTTTTGCTTGCTTGTTTTTATTTTCCATCTATTTGTAAAATTGTGATCATAAAATTTTGCATTTTGAGTAATACACTTACTGTATCATGAGCATCTCTATGTCATTACAAAAGCTATGATTCTAGTCTAATTTGCATGTCCACTGGACATTGTGGGGCACACTAAAAAGAAGAAAATGTGTGCCTTATCCTTATGGAACTTACAATCTGGCTGAGAAGATGAGACTCATATACATGAAACCAATAGTGAAAAACAAGAAAGAAATATAATTAAATGTAATTTCTTGAGACAGACTGTAAGGAGAGTACGAATCCAGAGGGAGAGATTGATATGGACACTAGTAAGGGGAGGATCCCAGAGAAGGCAAGACTTAAGCTGGCCTTTAAAGGATAAGAAAAGGAGAATGAGGGGCGCCTGGGTGGCTCAGTGGGTTAAGACACTGCCTTCGGCTCGGGTCATGATCTCAGGGTCCTGGGATCGAGTCCCGCATCAGGCTCTCTGCTCAGTGGGGAGCCTGCTTCCCCTCCTCTCTCTGCCTGCCTCTCTGCCTGCTTGTGATCTCTCTGTCAAATAAAAAAAAATTAAATAAAAAAGTAAAGAAAAGGAGAATGAAGAAAGAAGCATCATGGAAACAGAAGGAATTGGGGGAGGATGGACTGAGAAATAAAAATGCCTCTATGCTTTGTTGTTGATGATGAGCTACCTACGGCCAGGATTTCCAGACCCCAGGGGCTCATTTTACACATGAACAAATAAACCCAGGTCTCTAACCTAAAGGGGATGTGGAGGATAAATGCATGAAAAAATGAAGTTCTCATATTAATGTGGAAGTAGCTTAGGCTCAGACCTTTTTCAGGTTAATAATAGACTTGTTTCTTTGCTGTGTCTTGAATAGTAATGGTTCAAATGTTATGGTGTTAGTCCCCAGTTGGACAACTTCCTATGTAGATAGCTGATTACATGACTCCAGAGTCCTGGTAACAGTCAGTTCACTAATGTGGGTTGGTAATCACAAGAAGAGAGAAATAAGAAAGTGCCTATGGCATAAGCCTCCTTCTCCATTCACTGAAGACACAGTTGAAAAATTCATTGAGAAAGTTAATTAAGCCACATCTGTGGTCTGAAGAGCTCCCCAGTGGGACTAGAAGTTTCTTAGGGACAGGAAACCCGTGGCTTGAAAAACAATAGAAAGCTACCTTTACAGAAATACCACAGTTTGAAATCCATTTGTGATGCATCAGAAAATCCCCTTGTCTAGGGTCAGGAGACTTGCCACTAACTAGTTGTATGACTTTGACCAAATAATTCCATTACCTTTTTAAGTTCACCTCAGTTTTCTTCCTCATCTGTAAAATGGGAATTATTCCAAAGTTCCCTTTTGGCACATAAACTCAATGAGTCTATGATTTCTTTGGACCATCACAGCCTTTCAGATTTCAGGAATCCCCTATGACAATGCAAATAACTCTGAGAAAAGACTACTTCTTACCCTTGTGTTGCCAGTCACCACCACACCTGGGGATCGAAGTCCTTGGGGAATGGGACCAGGAGAGCAAGCAGGCCCAGCCTGCAGGGGTAGACACAGAAAGAAGTGGGTATGCCAAGATGTCACCAGTTAAGCAGAAGGATCTTGATACCTTCTCCTCTATCTGCCTCTCCCCTGAGTGCCCAGCAGCAGGCTGTGCCTGACTGGGTTCCTACGTAGGTGCCTGCTCACTACAGGGTGCCCTGGCTGCCAGCATGCCGTTCCAAGCCAATGGGAGAACCCTAAGGGGAAGTATCCTAGGGCCAATCATAGATGGCAGTATCTCTTTAATGGCCAGAGAGACTGCATCTTTGGCTCCTTTTCATTGGTTCAGGCCAACTGAAGGCTCTCTGGACTCTCAGCCAATGCTGAGCCATCAGCCAACAGGAGTGGGCTCGGCTGCTGGATCCTGTTTTCCTCTGAGGCTGATGGGTAGCCCTGTTGTAAGGGCTGCCCTGTCTCCCCACTGTTATCCCTCACTGAAAACTTTTGCCATGAAGCACAGAAGGCATGAACAGTGGGACCTAATCGAGGCAGCCTGATTAAAGGTAGGCATGCTGGGGGCCAAGAGCCATGCCCAGGGCCAGCTCCTTCAGGTGAGTGCAGGTGAACCAACACAGGGAGAGAAAAAGCAGGTTGAACTGGTATGAGTGGGCACTGCAGGAATGGAGCTAAGGACAGATAGTGACAGGTAGAACTCTTTATTTTTTCCTTCCCATAAGCCATTAGTATCCAAGTGGCTTGTCCACAATCCTATGGCACCCTCTCTATTCTTGCCCTATAGCCCAAACCACAGCCAGGGAAGAATTCCTCCTAAAAGGATGAGAGAAATGTGTTGGTGAAAGTGTTCTAGTTCCCAACTGGAACCTGTATTTCCTGCTTTAGGATGCCCACAATGCCCACAGATAGATTTGGTGGCTCTGGACTCCAAGGACACATGGATCCTATCATCTATGCTCCTTACATCTCAGACTGCAGTCTTATCAGCTCCTCATATGCTTTAAGAAAGGCTAAGGTTGTGCATTAAGCTCTTGCTGGTCTGGGTAGCTATCATTTTGCTCCTTGACCACTGCACCTATTATTAGTGCCCTCCAAGGGCAAAGCCCTAAACCTGGGCAGCCACTTAAGCAATTTGTACACAGGAGGCAGAATGAGACAGTATAAAAAGTTTAGTGCAAAGCCTTCCCCATTTCTGAAGATGTTCCGTCATTTATCAAACACTTGCTGAGTACCTTTTATGTGACAAGCCCTCTGCTAGGTGCTAAGAGGACAAAGAAAAGCATGATACATAGGCTTTTGGTGAATACCACCAGGGCAGGTCCAAGGGAAGAATGTGTCTTGAGCAGTGGTTACAGACTACAATTTATGTCCTTTAGTAACTGACCTGATATTACAGTTGGTTTTGGAATCCTCCAGAAATGGCCCTTGGTAAAACCAATCAGAAATGTCTTTCTTCAATGCCCTTAAGGTGCTCCCCTATTAAAACTCTTTTTTTTTTTTTTTCAAGAAAGAATCTGCTACGAAAATTACTGTAAGGCCTTGGGCAAGTCAGTTTTCAGTTCTATCTTCAAAATAAGAAATTTGGGATAGGGGCTCTGAAGCACTTTGAAAATCTGAAAGACCATCTAGGAGTCTATAATAGTAGTCATTTACTCCTCACTATAAATTTAAGTATCTATGTTCCTTCTTCCTGGGCATATATTTTATGCCCAGGAAATTTTATGCTAAAATTTTCAAGCTTATTTTTTTCCTACAATTATGGAATGAAAGGCTTTGTCAACTGGTAAAGAAATTTCAGGGATCTGCCTACAAAAGGGAGAAGTATTTGGGAAAAGGGAATGAGGAGGAAAGGGAATATAATAAACATCCCCAATATCCTAATAACTTGTTTCTTTTTTTTTAATTTTTTATTTTTTATAAATATATATTTTTATCCCCAGGGGTACAGGTCTGTGAATCACCAGGTTTACACACTTCACAGCACTCACCAAAGCACATACCCTCCCCAATGTCCATAATCCCACCCCCTTCTCCCAAATCCCCTCCCCCCAGCAACCCTCAGTTTGTTTTGTGAGATTAAGAGTCACTTACGGTTTGTCTCCCTCCCAATTCCATCTTGTTTCATTGATTCTTCTTCTACCCACTTAAGCCCCCATGTTGCATCACCACTTCCTCATATCAGGGAGATCATATGATAGTTGTCTTTCTCTGCTTGACTTATTTCGCTCAGCATGATACGCTCTAGTTCCATCCATGTTGTCGCAAATGGCCTAATAACTTGTTTCATCAGGCTGTGGGACCCTGCTTTCTGCTGAGGCTAATCCTAAACCATAGTTGCTGATAAAAGGAATCATTAAAAATAATAAAATAAAGCTCTCTTTAGGGCTTACAGTGCTTTAATACCAGGGGGCTCTTATAACTGTGAACTTAGAGCACTTGGTGGGAAGCTCTGAGTACATGATTCACAGGCCCAAGATGCAGGGATCACCACAGCATCTTTGGCCCACTACTGTCCCTCCTTCTTATTTCAGGTTCCTTTGGAGGCTAGATCTCACTCTCACTGGCTGTGAATATTTTGAATGACACAAAGTCAGGAAAGAGTACAGTGATTCAGAAATGCACATTATTAAGTATATTTTATTGTAAAAGATAGTAAGTATATTTTAAGTAAAAGACAGTAAGTATATTTTAAGTATATTTTATTGTATTTTAGGTATATTTTAGATGTAAAAGACATCTAATCAATCCGGTCCCCTGTCTGAACATGGCAGCTAGAAGAGGCAAAGCAAGGCTTTTGCATTTAACTTCAAACCAAAATAATGTGCCAAAGGGGGCAGGATCAAGGAATCCAAATCAGTGGTCTCTATTTATGTTTCTTATACGGTAGTGCTGATTTGCAGCTCTCCAGGTGCCAAATGGCATCTGGGAAGCATTATTCCATCCTCCAATTGATGTAATAATTAGATTGCATAAATGGCTCCTCTGCACTCACTGCCAGCGCAGAAGACAGATGTTATTGGTGAGCCAATCAATCTTTTCCCCTGTTAAAGTTTGAACCTGCATCAGCAATTATGTTGTGGCGGTCGAAAGCCACCTAAACGAGTGAAAACTGGCAAAGATGAATTTGGGGAGTGGATTATACTACATTATTTCCCAACAGTGTGTATATGGTTGGGACCCAAGCAGGTACATGAACATATCCACAAATAGACATACCACCAGGGGTCAAAAGAGGGAAAGATGGCTAGTGACATCTTCTTCAAGATTTTGCTTTTCTCTATTCCTATAACCTGCTTCACATTTAGATAAACTTAGGGACTGAGAAAAGTATGTCAGGGGAAAGCACTAGTCATCCACATTCTAGTCCCCAGAACTTATGAATATTGCCTTAGATGGGATTTTGCAGATGTGACTAAGATAAGGATCTTGAGATAGATTATTTTGGGTGATCTGGCTAGATATATTGAATATCTTGAGTCTAATCATTTTGGCACAGCCAAAAGCCAAGGTGTGCCATCAGCCACCATGAACTGGAAGAAAGAAAGAACATAATCTCCCATAGAGCCTCTGGAGGAAGCATGGCCCTGTCAACACTTTGATCTTGTCCCAGTGAAACTGATATCAGACTTCTGGCCCCTAGATTGTGAGGTAACAAATTTAGGTTATGTCAAGCCTGACAGTTTGTGGCAATTTGTTATAGCAGCCATAGGATATGAAAATAGTCCTTCATTACTAAGCCTAGGTCACAGGTAAAGTGATAAAGAATCTTCCTGTTTAGGTATGAAGAGTATCACAATCCTCCTCTACTTAAAATATGCCTTCCATCTATCACAATGCAATGCCAAGTACAATCTAAAATTCACAGGTACATGTCAATGTTTCTACTTTAGGGTAATTGTTTCTTGCTGATACACTGCAAACAGTACATCTAAACCCATGTTTTCCATTAGTACTTTTGCATGAATTTATATACCCAATTACTTCCAGCAATGAGGCAGGCCTTGGGGGGACAGGGAGGGACATTGAAAAGGTAGGGAAATACAGTAAATATGTCTAAATTGAAACCGCAATTGGGCTCAAATCAAATCTCTTTTAGTAATAACACTAAGTAGGGCCTTTAGGAAAACAAGTCATGGCAGAACTAACTTAATTTACTCTTCTGATAAGGTTACAAGGCTTGTGGATCAGGAGAATGCTGTAGACAGGCTGCATCTGGATCTTAACAAGGCTTTTGACTTAGACTCTTATAAGCCCTTTGTAGATCAAGAGAAGAAATACAGGCAGTAGGTGAGACTTCAGAGCCAGCAGGAGAGTGCTGATATGTAGACCAGGGTCTTTAGTGATAGGTCACAGGTCTCTATATCATCCCCAGTCAAATCACTCGTATCCATGACTTACATGAAGATCAAGCCAGCATTTTATTTTTTCTAAGATTTTATTTATTTATTTGACACAGAGAGAGAGAGAGAGATCACAAGTAAACAGAGAGGCAGGCAGAGAGAGAGGAGGAAGCAGGCTCCCTGCTGAGCAGAGAGCTTCAATGGGGGGCTCAATCCCAGGACCCTGAGATCATGACCTAAGCCAAAGGTGGAGGCTTAACCCACTGAGCCACTGAGGCACCCCAAGCATTTTCTATGAAAACGGGGATGGTGGGGAGCTAGATGATCCAGCTGACAGATCAGATGTGAGGCTTCAGGATACAAAACAATAATCAGTAGCCTGGAACATTGACCGACCCCTCTGAAATGAAATGTTCAGAACTAATAATCTAAAATTCTCATGTACAAAGACAGGTTTATATACAGAACAGCCTTCAGAGTGTAGAAAACAGTGGCGGTCAGCAGGCACATTTGAGTCAGAAGAATGGTAAAGCTGGCAAAACAAAACAAAAACAAAGCAAAACTGTTATAACAAAAACAAAAGAAGCTAAATGTAGTCAGTGTGCCTCTCCAGAAACAATAGAGAACCATGTTCCAACTTGCGTATTTCTCATTGTCTATGCTGTAATGGGGTTCAGTTCTGGGCAAGATTCTTTTTATCTCCCAGATGTATGTTTTCTTTTAAGGAAAAAAAAAAAAAAAGCTTACCAAAGTATATAAAGTAAAAAGTAGCATTCTGACTGTCTCCCAACATCTAATCCCAAAGGTAATTATTGTTAACAGAATAGTATGTTTCCACACTTTTCTATGAAAATTTTTATTATATACAATTCATTAAACACAAACAAAAGCATGCTATACATACTGTTCCTGGATTTGCTTTTTATTGAACAATATGTCATGGGCATTTTCCCATGTCAGATATTAAGAGCTAACAATTATTAAACATTCTCCATGTGCCAAGTACATTCTAAAAAGCATTTCGTGCTTTGATTCACTTAAAACTCAAAAGAACCTCCTGAGGTGGGTACTATTTTTACTACCCCCATTGTAGAGAAAAGAAAACAGGTTTAGAAAATTTTCTTAAGGTCACATGGTGATTAAATTTCATAGGTTGGATTTGAGTTCTGGCCCCTCCATTTCCAGAGCTTGTGCTCTTAAAATCTATACCACGCTGCCTTCAGTACTTTGAGGGCTATTTCATTTTTAAAAATACAAACCAAGAGTTTATTGTATCTTCATCAGAATTTATTCAATCTTCTATTAGTGGGCATGAGATGGTTACCTTCCAGAAGGACTTCTCAGAGCTTTAAATGTGCTACTGTGCATTATGACTCTCCTAAAATGGGGACACAGTAGGCACTGTTTCCCAAACTTCCTTAACCATCACATCCACTTGTCCTCATGGAGCATTTTGGGGACTGGAGCATTGGGGTTTCAACATTTGATGTGCATCTGCATCACTGGGGCTGCTTTTCCAATGCAAATTCCTAGGCCTCAACTAAAGTGCTTGAGGTGATGGAGGTAGTTCATAGACCACACATTGAGAAACGCTGCCATATGCTATGAGGTTAATCTTCAGTGTAGAGAATAAATATGAGTGACTACACAATCACAGTTTTATTTTGGGGGAGGGATTTTTTTTTTATTTTATCTTTTCAGTGTTCCAAAATTCATTACAAGCACAATTTTAGATCGACCAAGGGCATGAGTAGTTGAGGAGAATATTTCTAGGGAGTTCATTCCACATAGATCTGAACTCTTACTACTGGGACCTCTCTCTTCATTACTGTCATTTATAGAAACATTAAGAACAAATATCTACAGAGCAAGAATTAACCCAATCAGAGGAGAAAAAAAAATATGAGAGAATAAGTTTTTTTTAAAAAAATGGTAAACTTGGACACGTAAAAGATGACCTGTTCATGGTCTCAAGTTATATTTGATATCATCAAATTCCATTTGCCCTTGCAGGTTATTGCTTAAGGATCACCTGAGGTTAGATTGGAGGAAGAAAAGAGAGGGAGGACTTAAAGAGGGAAAATGGAAGGGGGTGAGCACAGCAGAATGAGTGTTTAGCAAGGAGGCTCCTGGAAAGGTTCATCTCCAGTGAGTGGATAAGGGCCTTACAAGAGAAGGGACCTGAGCAACCTATTGCTGGTTTAACCCCAAGCTCTGCCCTTGAGACCCTCTCCACATATCACATGCTGAAATTTTCAAAATACCTTTACCTTTCGAATCTCAAAGGATCCTTACTTCAGCTTTAAGAGGCTGTTGGGGCAGTACTACAGACCCTATTCGACAAATGGGGTTTCAAAAGTACTGGGAAGAGGGTATGCATGGGGGTTAATGGTACAGAAGGGAACTACAGATCACGATGCAGTAGAAAGTATACTGAAACACACTATTTTATATTTAGCAGAATCTCAAGCATGTCATATTGCAAGCTGAAAAGAAATATACATCTGATATTGACAGCTATTTCTGAAAGCTTACATTATGAGTGAACTGTATTTTCTTCTTTATACTTGTCTGGGTCTATCCTCTCTTCAAATGCACTGCATTTGTGGCTTTTATGCACAGGAGAAAGATAAATATTAAAGAAAAATACAGCATCAGAATGAAAAGTTCAAGTCCAGCTCTGCCCCCATACAAATCTCTTCACTCTCTGAGACTCAGTTTCCACAAGCTTCCTAAGAGCCCTAGGTTTTGGTGAAGACATTGGCTGAGGGATAATGTGAGGAGTGGAAAGGAAATGAAAGGTTAAGACTGATAAGCTGCTGTAGTTTGGCTTATCTTGGGGAGTGGAAATGCTGCTTTCTGATTTCAGAGATGGTGGCTGTGAAAATGCTTTGTACATCAATGGCTATTATTCAAGTGACAGGAATTATTGCTATTAATGACTTCTGATTCTTCATACACATACACACACGTACACACACACATACCTTCTTCAAACTGTTTAAAAATCCCCATTTTGGCTCAATTTTCTCTTCTATTTCCCTGCAATATTGCCTTGATAATTTCATTACCAACTTCAGGTAAAGTCTGTTTTCTGCTTGTTACTAGCCAGTCTAGCTACATTGGAATCTCTACTATATCTGAGCTCATCCCCCTATACATTGTTTGGTCATTAACAAGTGTCATCTACATAACTCAAAGTCATGTCCCAGGGCCTCTGCAGCAGCCTTCATACTGATTAAAGAAGCAGCTTGGTCCAACCAGGACAGGATCCGGATCTTCTTATTCCAAACCAGATTAATTGCCCCATTAATGACCATGCTTCACCTGAGTACAGTATCTAATTTTGGAAAGAAAAAAAAAAAACAAAAAACCCTGTATGCTCCGTATCTTTCTGGAGCCTCACAGCAACACTGGGCGAAAAGTAGAGCAGGGATATACACTTTGGTTTACAGAGCAAAGAGAGAGAAAGTGACTTGTTCTAGATTCACAGAGTGGATAACAAACAATATCAGAATTCGAGCCCATGATAGCCTCTTACCCCCACATTGTGGCATTAGCTCACAACTGGATGTGGAGAAATGAAAACACAGAAAACAAATCACAGTGAACCTGAGCACTGAGAGATTTGGCATGATATATACCAAAACCTTTTTCTTATTGGAGTAAGACAAGACCCATGACTTGTAGTAAGACCCCATTTGGGATCTGGGGGTCAGGCATGAGAAAATGTTCTCTCTGAGACTAGCACTGAGTTCTTCCACAAATCATTTATTCTTTCCTTCATTCCTTCACTCATCCATTCACTAATCATTTATTGAACATTTGTATGTGCCATGCACTGTGCTTGGTGCTAGTAGATAAGACACAAAAAAAGGCAGAACATAGCTCAGGCCCTCAAGGAATTCACCATAGTCTAGAGAAAGAAACTGGAAACAGACATGACTACCTCCAAACACATAATAAAGTAGGATTCATGCCTTGAGAGAGAAAAAAATGTTCTGGTAGTCTATCTATTCAGATATTCTGGAGGGGGGATCTGGGATGACATCCTGGTGTATGAGCTTGACTTATGAAAAATAAGAATTTGAAGAAATGATAAATGGGTAGGAGTAGGGGCTTCCAGAGAAAGAGAACAGCATGATTTAAGACAGACTTAAGAAACCAGATGGGTTGGATGGAAATCAGTGGATAATCGTATTTTGATGGAGCTGGGATTGGACATGAGAGAGGAAAGATAAGATGGGCAGATATATTTAAGCCAGTTTGTGGTAGCTTTGAATACTATGGGCCCAGCTTCAAATTCCATCTTTCTCAGAGGCCAACCACAGTGAATGCCCAAGAAAGGATTTGGGGAACGCAACAAAAGATGGATACTGCTCCTTGGGAGCCAGAAACCAAGCCAAAAAAAAAAAAGATGATGTCTACATGGACTCCAGAAGGGGAGAAGTCACAATGAGGCTCCTTGGCAGAGTGGGTAATAATGGCAAACTGCTTTGAGAGAAAAAGCTTAACTTAGTCCACTGAAATTGTTGCCTTGGCACTTTGCCCAGTTCATCTTCTGGGCCTTTACTTGCTAAATATTAAAACTGTTATGTCTTCGTCAGCCTCTCTCCCACCAGTTTTGCTCATTGAGAAAGTGGATTTATTTTTCAAGATATCCTCCCTGACCTTTGCCTCAGCAGTCCTCAGTTTCCCATAGCGAACGTCACTGACATCTGTCTACCCAGTTCCTTTCCTGGCTCCTCCTTTGCCCATCCTTTTAGGGTTAATCTTCCCCAGAGTTAAGTTTTTGAAGCTTTCCTCATAGTCTTAAGTACCTTACTTATCCCAGGTCCACATTCGTGGTTGCAACTACTATATCAATGACCTCTAAATCTGCAAATTCTCTTTTGAGAATTTTGAGAATTCTCTTAGGACCACACATCCAGCCGCCTATTAGACATCTCTACCCTAATGTGGCACAGTTAACTTTAACTCAAAATATTTTCCACCATTTCAGAAGTAATCTTCCCACACAAAACTTACTTTACTACCTAATGTACCATCATATGCTCTGTCATCCAAATTAAACACCTGAAAATTTTCCTTGACTCTCTCCATTCACTGTTCCCCAAACATCTAATCAATCAGCAATTCCTGGGGCACCTGGGTGGCTCAGTGGGTTAAGCCGCCGCCTTCGGCTCAGGTCATGATCTCAGGGTCCTAGGATTGAGTCCCACATCGGGCTCTCTGCTCGGCGGGGAGCCTGCTTCTCTCTCTCTCTCTCTCTCTCTCTCTCTCTCTCTCTCTCTGCCAGCCTCTCTACCTACTTGTGATCTCTCTCTGTCAAATAAATAAATAAATAATCTTTTAAAAAATCAGCAATTCCTTTCAGTTTCTACTTCTTTAATACTGGTTGACTATATCTGCTTCTCTTCATCCCTACTGCTGGCCTCTCATCCAGATTTCTAAAAATAACCTTCTGTCTGGTTTCCTTGACCCCAAACCATGTATCACAATTCTCATACAATCTTTGAGTGGATATTTTTGTCAAATATCTCCTTTTCTAGGAAGCATCTCTTGGTCCCTCCCATCCACTCCTTTCTTCAAGAACTCTTTGGTCTTGCTAAGGAGATATTACAAAACAACCTCAGAAGTGTTGATATTATACCCTGTTTCTGCCAGAGGAAATGAGGGACAGAGAGATCTGTGCTTTCAGAAATGTTTCTATGCATATACCATTGTGGAGAATCCTGAATTACACACGTGCCTAAGGCAACAGGGTCTTGTGAGTAGGCTGCAAGGGAGAAGCCAACTTTACCTTCAAACACTCTGAATTTTCTAATTTTGTACTTTTTCTTTGGCTTTCTCATGAAAATTTGACCCACTGCTACAAGAATTTGGGAAATAAAATGCATCATTAATCAAAAATTACTCTTCCCTAAAATAAAATATTAGCTCTGTTGGGTAGTTAATTGTATTATCAGAATGAACAGCTCATCCTCTTTTACAAGGGCTTTAAACCCTGATCGCCTAATAAGTGCAGGAATTATAGTTAATCTAGCTCAAAATTTAATTATGATGACTCATACATCACCAAGCAAAGCACACAGGGGCAAAACTCTGGTGAAGTAATGTCCAGATGACCTTGACCCAAGCCTGCTGGCTGGCTCTTTTTAAGTGGGAAATTGGAAATCCTTCCTGTTTGTGAGATAGCAGGGCTATGCAAACAAGACCCACCCCAGTCTACCTCAGAGGTTTTATAGGAATGCCTACTTTAATCAAATATTACCATGAGAAAGCCCAGAAGCAATTCTCCCTCTGGACTCTGCCTTTCCAGATCTTGTTAGGGTATTATGCAGTTAGATTTAAACAATACCGCTATAGTGAACCAGGCCGGGACTGAGTATTGAGGAATTGTATGAGGCCTTCGAAATTTCAAGAATGCATCTAAATCTGGATTCAGAGACAGTCTGGGTTGATAGTGGCCTAAAAGGTCAACAGTTACTGCAGGTGATACAGCTTTGAGTCCTCTCATTCTCCTGAATGCTCATAGCACCGAGGACAATTCTCCAGGTGTTTTCTGAGAATAAAAGTATGATCAGACTCATTCATTTGTAATTTTCCACTTCTAATCATATAGTTTAAGAAGTTATTACCTCTCTGAGCAGTTACGGGCACCTAAGTTATTATCTCACAGGTTGTAATAATTCTTTATTTTTAAAAATATGCCAGTTGGGCTCAATTGCATCACTTCTAATTAATACTTGCTAAATTCTATCTTTTATATTTAGTTATTATTCCAGACTGTCATGACTTGGGGGATACTCTTTCTGCCTTCTAAAATAGCTGCTACTTTTCCTTACTCTTTGTCATCTGTATTTCTGAAAATTAATCCTTTTTTTCTGGCCTGTTTGAAAGTCATTTATATTCTGTCTCTACCACTTCAAGGAGTATCAAATGCCATAATTTATTTTTTGCTAAAGGTGTGTGTCCTTATCTTTTTTTCCAATCTCTAGGTTGACTTACCCCTCTTGGTATTTTGCTTCTTGGGAAAAAGAGATTTTACTGTAAGCCTTCTATGATGATAGACAAGTTAGTCATATTTCCCTCTTCTCCAATCTGTTTATTTCTAAGTAGCAAACCACCCAAAATTCAGTGGCTTATAGCAACAGTTTTATTTTATTCACAATTTCATAGATCAGGAATTTAAGCAGGCCTTAATTGGTAGTTTGTCTGATTTATATGATTGCTGCAGCACTAGGGCTGGACACTCCACTTTCCATATAGCTTCTTTACCTACATTTATGGCATCTTGGCCTTTCTCCCTCCCTCTCTCTCTGTCTCTTTCTCTCTGTCTCTCTATCCCTCTCTCTGTCTCTTAACATGATAGCTCATCCTCCAGGGCCTCTCCATATGCCTTGAGCATCTCATAGCATTAGCTATCACAGGGTGATGACGTGTTGGCTGGCTTTCAAGAGGTAGGAAGTAGAAACTGCCAAATTGCTTAATAGATATTCTAAGAATGGTCACAGTACCACTCTTACTGTATTTTATTGGTCAAAGCAGTCACAGGTCCCATGCAGACTCAGAGAAGTAGAAAAATAGACTCAACCTGTTGATAGGGGAATGACATTGCAGAACAGCATATGGAATATGAGATATTGTTGCAGGTATCTTTGGAAAGTACAAACTTCCATATCTTCCATAGATTTCTGGACTTAAGTCTTGTGCTTTAAAGTACATGTGGAAAAACTGGACAATGATAGGGGTGAGGAAGAGAGAGAGGAAAAGGGAGAGTTAGAGTTTGAAATGATTAAATAAGATCAAATAAATCTGAATAGAAGAAGCTTCAGAAAGAAAATTTAAGAAATTAAGGTGTTTAACTTGAAGATAGGATTATGTAGTAGATGAAACAGGGATTTGAATTTATGAAAATCTGGATTCAGCTCCTGCCATACCCCTTACCAATTTTATATCCACAGAAAAATAACTCTAATCAGCAATAAACATTTATTGAACACTTTTTATATGTTAAGCATTATACTAGAAGCCTAGGGATACAGAAACAAAACAACATGTAAACCTTTAAGTAGCTCAAAGTAAAGAAACAAATATTTGTACTAGAATGTAATAAATGATATTGTAGTGGTATCATGTACTTTGGTGGTTCAAAAATAAAAAAAGTTATTACCTGGGTGGCTCAGGAAATGCTTCACAAAAAAATGATCTCTTGAGCTGGATCTGAAAGAATAAGTAAGAGGTTATCATGCAGAAAGGTGAAAAGGACATTTTAAGAGGGGGGAGCAGCCTAAGCAAAGACATAGAGTTATGAAACAAGATAGTTTCTTTAAGGAACTGCAAATAGTCATCATGGATTATCCACACAGAAGATTTATAAAAAGTTGTTACTAAAGTAGGTAAAGGATTATGGGAGTCTTTATATCCTATGTGAAGAAATTTGAGCTGTCTTATCCATGGGAACGTAGAGAATGGCATGATCAGATTTGCACAAGAGAAAATCATTCTGCGGTAAACAGGGTAAAGATTGGAAGAGACTACAAAGGCAGGAAAATTGTTGCAATAATATAAATGAGAAAGATCTGGAGCTTGAGCCAGTGCAGTGATGCTTTCAATAGCAAAAAGTGGAACAACTTACTCATACTAAGGAGGTAAAATTGACAGAGTGTAATCACCAAATAGATGTTGGGTTTAGAGACTAAAGTGGTCTTCAGTGAAACCCATATATCTGGTTTTGGTAACCAGTTCTTTTGTGTTGCTATTCATTGTAATAAAACACAAAGGAAGAGATAACAGTTTCTGGGAGCTGAAGTGTCTTTGGGTCAAGCTTGGGGAGATGTCAAAGAGGCAGGCAGAAATACTGTAATACTGAATGGTCTGGACCAAAGATATAGTATTAGCAGTGATCAGAATAGAAATGATAACTGAAGTGGATGAGTGTGCAGAGTGAGAAGAAAAAGTGGCCCAGGAAAGATCTCTGGAGGAACATCAGCATGTAAGAGGTAAATTGAGGAAGAGGAACCTGTACAAAAATGGTTACTGGATTTGAAAACATAGCATTAGAAACTATCAAAAATTAAATAAAAAGAGAAAAAATGAAAAAGTTAACACAATGTTAGTGAGTAGTGAGACAATATTCATTAGGAGGACAGAAAAGGAGGAGAAAGGAAGAGAAAATATTGGAAGAAATAACCGCTAGGAGTACCTGGGTGGCTCAGTCAATTAAGCGTCTGCCTTAGGCTCAAGTCATGATCCCAGGGTTCTGGGATCCAGCCATGCATCCAGCTCCCTGCTCAGCAGGGAGTCTGTGTCTTCTGACCCTCCCCCTCTCATGCTTGGTCTCTCTTTCTCTCTCTCTCTCTCTCTCAAATAAATAAATAAATAAATCTTTAAAAAATACTGGCTGAACACATCCTGAAATAGATAAGAATTACTAACACAATGTTAGTGAGTAGTGGGACAATGTTCTTTAGGAGGACAGAAAAGGAAGAGAATGGAAGAAAAATTATTGGAAGAAATAATGGCTGAACCCTTTCTGAATTAGATGAGAATTCTTCAAATTCAAGAATCTCAGTAAATCCCAAGCATAAAAAGGATGAAAAAATACCACAATGAGACACATCATAATCTAATTGATTAAAATTAGGGATAAAGAGAAATCTTAAAAGGAACCAGAGGGGGGAAAAACACATATTACATACAGAGGAACAAATGGAATGACAGCAGACTTCATATTGGAAATAATGCAAATCAGAAGGCATCAGAAAAAATAGCTTTAAAAGCACTTGAAAGAGAAAGATTTAATCATGATAATAAAAGACAAAAGCTGAAGTGGCCATATCAATACATGCAAATTAGGTTTCAGACAAAAGAGGGTCATTTCATAATGTCAAAGGAGTCCATTCATCAAAAATACGTAAAATCTTAGCTATTACACAATAATAGAAATTCAAAAATATATAATGTAACAGGGATAGATATGAAAGGAAAAAATAGACACACCTACAATTATATTTGAAGATTTCAATACCCTTCTCTCAATAGTTGATAGAACAAGTAGAAAGTCAGTTAGGTTAGAGAAGACTGGAACTTGTGAAATTGATCTAAATGACATTTATAGAATACTCCACCAAAAAGCATCAGAATAAATAATTTCTCCAAGTACATATACATTTATCATGTTAGACCATATTCTGGCCCATAAAACAATCCTAAACACATTTTTCAAACATTAAAATCAGTAATTGCACTACTGGGTATTTATTCAAAGAATATAAAAACACTGATTTGAAGGGATAGGTGCAACCCTCTGTTTGTTGCAACATTATTTACAATAGCCAAATTATTGAAGCAGCTCAAGTATCCATCAATAGATGAGTGGATAAAGAATATCTGGTACAGGGGCGCCTGGGTGGCTCAGTGGGTTAAGCCGCTGCCTTCGGCTCAGGTCATGATCTCAGGGTCCTGGGATCGAGTCCCGCATCGGGCTCTCTGCTCAGCAGGGAGCCTGCTTCCCTCTCTCTCTCTCTCTCTGCCTACTTCTCCATCTACTTGTGATTTCTCTCTGTCAAATAAATAAATAAAATCTTAAAAAAAAAAAAAAAGAATATCTGGTACATATATACAATGGAATATTAGCCTTAAAAAGAATGAAATCAGGCTATGTGCAACAACATGGATTGACCTATAGGGTATAATATTAAGTGAAATAAGTCAATTTTAGAGACAAATACCATATGATTTCACTTATATGTGGAATGTAAGAAACAAAACAAATAAACAAAGGGAAAATAAAGAGATGAACCAAAAACCAAAATTATTAACCATAGAGAATAAGTGATGGCTACCAGAGGGGAGGTGGGTAGAAGGATAGGTGAAATAGGTGAAGGGGATCAAGAGTACACTTATCTTGACAAGCACTAAATAAAGCATAGAGTTGTCAAATTATTGTATTTTACACCCGAAACCAGTATAACACTGTATGTTAACTATACCGGATTTTTTTTAAAAAAAAGTCCATTCCCCTGTGGGGATTCCCTCCAAATTGAATAAAATAAAAATAAAAGCAGGCTCACATTCCCTCCCCCCAAAATTAAAATCATACAAATTGGGTCTCTGATCAAAATATAATTAAATTAGAATTAAATAACAGAAAGATAATATGAAGACTCTGAATATTTAAAAACTAAAAGATACACTTCTAAATAATCCATAGGTCAAATAAGAAGTCACAAGAAAAAGCGAAAATATTTTGAGTCGAAAGAACATGATAATGCAAGATGTCCAATTTTGTGGGTTTCAGCTGAAGCAGTGTTTAGAGAGAAATTTATACTACGAAAGGCTATATTTAAAAAGAAGACGGGCATTAAAGAGGGCACGTGATGTGATGAGCACTGGGTATTATATGCAACTGATGAATCATTGAACATTTACATCAAAAACTAATGTTGTACTATATGCTGGCTAATTGAACATAATAACAAAAAATTAAAATAAAAAATTAAAATCAAACTTTAAAAATTTGAAGTTTAAAAAAGGAAAGGTGTCACACTGTTACCAGAAATTAGTGAAATATAAAGCAAAAACACGTTAGAGAAAATCAGTGTGACCAAAATTAGTTCTTCAAGATGATCAATAAAATTGATAGACCTCTTATCAGACTGATTAAAAGAAAAATAAAGAAGACACAATTTACCAATATTAGGAATGAGATAACAACACTACAGATTCTATAAAAAAGAAGTGATAAAAAGAATATTATCAATAAAATAATGTTAAGCTAATAATTTCAAAATTTTATGTGAAATTGACAAATCTAAAAAAAAAAAAAAACTACCAAGCTCACTCAAGAAGAGGTAACTTAGAGTGCCTAATATCTATTAAAGATATTAAAGAATTTGTAGCTTAAAACCTTCCCACAAAGAAAACTCTAGGTCTAGCTGGCTTTTCTGATAAATTCTACCAAATGCTGAAGTATGAAATAGCAGCAGTTCTATGAAAACATTTCCAGAAAAGTCAAAATGAGAGAATACTTCACTTCATTTATGTTTCAGCATTAGCCTGATACCAAAACCAGTCAAAATTATGACAATAAAACTATAGACTAATATCCCCCACAAACATACCTACAAAATTCTTAATAAATTTTAACAAGTCAAACCCAGTAATATATTTTTTAATTAAAAAATTTTTAAATTTCTTTTCAGTGTTCCTGAGTTCATTGTTTATGCATCTCACCCAGTGCTCCATGCAATAGTGCCCTCCATAATACCCACCACCAGGCTCACCCAAACCCCACCCCCCTTCCCTCCAAATCCCTCAGTTTGTTTCTCAGACTCCACAGTCTCTCACGTTTCATCTCCCCTTCCCATATCCCCCATCTCACTTCTCTCCAACTCCTAGTGTCCTCCATGTTGGTCCTTATGCTCCACAAACCCAGTAATATATTTAACAGATATTACATCATGGCCAAATACAATTTATTCAAGTATCACAAGATTGGATTAGTGCTTGAAAATCAATGTAATTTTTTAAAAACAAAAGAAAAAAGAAAAACCATCTGATTATCTTAGAACAGAAAATGCATTAAAATTTGACATCCATTCTTGATGTTTAAAAAAAAAAAAACTCTATGTAAACAATCCATAGAGAATATCTTCAAACTGATAAAGGACATTTATGAAAAAATCTACAGGTAACAGTATACTAAATGTTGAAAGACTGGATGCTTTCCCCCCGCCACCACTAAGATCGGGAACAAGACAAGGATACCCACCTTAAACACTTCTATTCAAATTATGCTGGAGGTCTGGGGCGTCTTTGTGGCTCAGTGGGTTGAAGCCTCTGCCTTCAGCCCAGGTCGTGGTCCCAGAGTCCTGGGATTGAGCCCGGTGTCAGACTCTTTGCTCAGCAGGGAGCCTGCTTCCTCCTCTCTCTCTGCCTACTTGTGATCTCTGTTTGTCAAATAAATAAATAAAATCTTTAAAAAAATATGCTGGAGGTCATACTCAACATGATGATGAGTGAAAAAGAAACAAAAAAACCCATACAGATTGGAAACAGATATTTTATTCCCAGACTACATGATCATCTCTGTAGAAAATCATAAGAGATCTACAAAAAAATATATACCAGAAGTAATAATGAGGTTGGCAAGGTTGCAGGATATAAAATCAATGTACAAAAATCTATCGTATCCTAGTAACAAACTAAAGGACATTGAAAATTTCTTAAATATTATCTCCAATAGCATCAAATAATAGAAAATATTTAGGAATAAATTTGACAAATTATTTAGAAGACACTTCTACAACATTGCTGAGAGAAATTTTAAAAAACTCATATAAATGGAGATACATACCATCTTTATGGATCAGAAGGCTCAATGTTATGACAATATCAATTCTCTCTAAATTGATCTCTAGAATCATTACAATCACAGTCAAAATCCCAGTAGCCTTCTTTGTAGGTATTGACAAGTTGTTCTAAAATTTACATGGGAATTCAAAGGATCTGCATGTGCCAAAAACAACTTTTATAAAGAACAAAAAATAAACTACCTAGTTTTAAGATTTATTATAAAGGTATAATAATCAAGACAGTGTAGTATCGACATAAAGGCAGATATATATTATCAGTGGAAGAGAGTAGAGTTCATTAATAGAACAACACATATAGGGTCAGTTGATTTTTTTTTTTAAAGAGAAGGGTTTTTTTTATTTTTATTTAAGTATAATTAACATACAATGTTTTATTAGTTTCAGGTGTACAATATAATGATTCAACAAACTATACATTACTCAGTGTTCATCATAATTTGTGCACTCTTAATCTTCTCTATTTCACCTATCCATTTACCCACCTCCTCTCTGGCTTATCCACCTCCAGTTGTTACCAGTTTGTTCTCTGTATTTAAGAGTCTGGGGTCTTTTTTATTTGTCTCTTTTTAAATTTGACAATGCAATATCAAAAAACAAATAAGCTGATTAAAAAACGGGGGGAGGACCTGAATAGACATTTTTCCAAAGACGACATACAAATGGCCAACAGACATATGGAAAGATGTTCAACATCACTAAACATCAGGGAAGTGCAAGTCAAAAACCACAAAGAAATATCACCTTAACACTTGTCAGAATCGTTAAAATCAAAAAGACAAAAAATAACAAGTGTTGGTGAGGACGTAGAGAAAAAGGAACACTCATGCACTGTTGGTGGGAATGCAAATTGGTGTAGCCACTGTAGAACACAGGATGGAGGTTCCTCAAAATATTAAAAATAGAATTACCATATAATCCAGTAATTCCACTAGCACTGGATGTTATACGTAACTGATGAATCATTGACCACTACACCAAAAACTAATAATATCCTATATGGTGGCTAACTGAACATAATAATTTAAAAAAAAACAAACAAAAATCCCTGGTTATGTAAGATTAAAAAAACTTGTAAAACATGGTTCAAAGAAAAAAAAAAGAAATAGAAAACACTACCTTAAAGAGATATATGCATCCCCATGTTTACTGCAGCATTACTTAACAATAGCCAAAATATGGAAGCATCTCAAATGTCCATCCATAGATGAATGAACAAAGAAGATGTGGTAAATACAGAAAACGGATGATTACTCAGCCATAAAATGAATGAGGAAACTATGGTGAGTTGAGTGTCAGTGGAGTGGTATGATTGAAAGATCAGGGGAAAGATAGGAAGTAAGGAAGTAGAGACAAGAGTATATAGACTACTGATTTTGAGAACTTAAAAGATTTGGGGAGAGCTTTATAGTAGATGAAGGGGACAAGGGTGTCAAGATTTCTAAAGAACAGACACAGTTAAGCATTTGAATAACTTAAACCAAGGAGACCAGTAGAGGGGCACCTGGGTGGCTCAGTCAGTTAAGCATCTGCCTTCAGCTCAAGTCATGATCCCAGGGCCCTGGGAGAGAGTCCTGCATCGGGCTCCCTGCTCAGTGGGAAATATGTTTCTCTCTCTTCCTCTACCCCTCCCCCCTGCTCATGCACATGCTCTCTCTCTCTAATAGATAAATAAAATCTTTTTTAAAAGGAGAGTAGTATATAAGGAGGTAGTAAGGACTAGACAATGAATAATAACACAAGAAAGTTTAGGGAAGAGTTATGAGTAATAGAGATCGAGAATAAATAATAATGAATAATAATGGAAGAAAGGTTCTAGGGAAGATGAGGAAAGTGGGGAAGAGGAGGAGATAATAGAACAAGGGTGGAGGAACTAGAGCACAAAGGTCAGTTCTTCTGAGACTGAAGGAGAAATATGAAGTGAGGGCTGGTGAAGCTAAAAAGACATTTGTAGTTGTAAAGATGAGGATTTAAGGTTCACTTCAATTTTCCTCTGGTAAGTATGAGTCTAAGTAATTGTTGGGGGATGAAGGGAGAGGAGAATGAATGGGGCTATTACTTGAGGGGAGTGATAAAGAAACCTGGGGGAAAAAATGGAAAAAGAAAGGTAAAAAGAGACGACCTGGGGCTTTTGAAAGTTTTGCTGAGTGTCCTGAGAGCCCAGCTGAGGTTGAAAATTGACTGTTAAAGGCATCAGAGTTTGGGGGGCTGCTCCTTTATCCCACAATGGGTATTATGAGATTAGAGAAATAAGGTGTTTGGAGGGACCCAAAGCTGAGACTAAATAGTGCAGGAATGTTATCTGCAGGGCAAACAGATGAAGATGCAGCCAGTGCTAAGTAAATGTGCCTGAAGATAGTGACTAGACAAGGGAAAAAAATGAAGAGAAAAAGAGGGGTTTGAGGTACTAGATGTCTCAATGAGGCCAAAAGAGCCAATAACATAGAACCAGGTATTGCTAGGAGATTTTGGTCACAATGGAATATTGTAGTTGAGTCTCAAGGGTGAAGCTATGTCTTGTGATGCCAAATGTTTGGTAATTGTTAAGGTAATAAGAGGTTAAAGATCAGGGAGGTATGAGACCAGGGTGTGTGGGATGAGTCTTCTACATGAATATTGTTGGGGTAACATAGGACGATGGCAGGACCTGGGGTATTAAGGAAGCCTGAGAGTCAGTCCTCAGAAAATGGGGAAGAATAACCAAGAGCTTAGGAAATGATAATCACAAAAAGAGGTAGACGTTGGTTGCCCTATGCCATAAAGGAATATAATGTTCTCATATCTAGAGGGAAAGTATACTATTACTAAAAAGATTCATCTTAATTTCATTAAATTGTAGGGACAAAGTTTTTCAATGCAGCCAATTGTGTTTTTCTCTCATGTCAGTCTTTGGAAGAGTTGGTTTGAAAACTTAGCTCATTGCATCTCTGAGAGAACAAATTAAGATAATGGATTTAAAGTGTTCAGCACAGAGCCTGGCACCTAGTAAGTGATCAGTAAATGGAAGCTGTGACTATTAATATTATTATATTTTTGATTTATTTTACCCATTAAGTAATGTTATCCCTTTGAAAAGGTCCTTTAGTGGGCTAGGGCTTTTCCTCTGATGCTGAAAGGCACACTTCCGTCTCTGAAAATGACAAATCTTTGCACTGACAACTATTCATAGACCCAATCACTAAAAAGATGGCCCAGATATGACTATATGATGATTAATTGACTTCAAAATATCAATGCTAGTTTCAATTTTGAGGATCTAGAAAACTGATTGGCTATGAATTCTATAATTAGAGATCATGGGGTTTTTTTTTTTTGTTTTTTTTTTTTATTTTTTATAAACATATATTTTTTATATACATATATTTTTATCCCCAGGTCTGTGAATCACCAGGTTTACACAGATCATGGGGTTTTTTAAAAAATCTTTTAAACTCAGCAATAGGCTTACAGAGGATATTCGATAATGTTCCAGAAAATGAAATAAATCTTGACTCCATGTCATACCCTCAGGACAAACATGTCTCTTATTTTATTAGTAAAATTCAGTGGGCAAAGATTGTGTTTTATACTTAAAGTCAATTAAGTGGCATACCCACTCCAATTATGATTCTGGAACTTTCATGGTACAGCAAATGCATTTTGTCAACAGTTTCTCATTATCTTTCTCCCACCAGAATGTAATCTAGTGATGAGGCAAGCCAGATTTGACAGTGACAGCATGCCCTATCCCCATCAGCTTTGAAACCACATTCTATTGTCACATGCGAGAGAGAATAGAAACAGGCACAGTGGAGTGTGTATGCAGGGGTTGGAATCATCAAGGTCATTCGTCTCTGGCTGATGGGCACCCAGACATGGAAGACTGAGAGTCACTTAAATGTTGGACTCTCAGTTCCCATTTAGAAAAGTCTCTCTTTCCTCTAACCCTCCAACCTCGCATAATCTCTAATCTTCAGTCTCTGATCAACACAACTTCTACTCTCACTCTTGCCACAACTACTTTTCTGCATTCTGCTCACTATTTGGAAGGACTTTCTCCTTGCCCCAAATTACTTCTCTTTCTCAACTTTGCCCCAAGGTTTCCTTCCACCCCTATTCCCCAAGCCAGAGAGTAGAATCCACACTGTGCAATCATTTACCTACTTTCAGGGGTCTGGATGCTCTTGAATTAAATTTTGAGGTGCTCTTCTTCAAAGATCACTTTCTTACCTACACACACCTTCCACCATTAATGTCTTTGGAAAAAAATTATACCCTCACTTCAGACCTCTTTTATTATGAAAATAAAGTAAGGCTTGATTTTAGAATGAAATCCTTCATTTTAATAGAAATCATCTTGCCTCCCTGCACACCATTAATACGATCCTGAGGTAGGCAAAGAGGTATCCTAGAGTAAAAAGTTCATATCTTAAAGGCCAGGAAAGTTTTCCTGTATATTTATAAGAACAAATACTGAAACACAGTAATAGACCCCTTAAATTTATAAATATTTTTCTGGTTATCTTGGCCTCAAGACACAGGCCTCACAGACCTGAGTCATTCATATTCTTTGTTTAATGGCACACAGTCTTCATAACAAAGACTCTCTTTTTTGTTTTAATTAATTATATTTTTTCATCATTTCCAACCTCCACTCCTATTGGATTTCCTTCTGCCCCCATTGATATCTATTCTAATATACTCATAAACATCTTTTCAATCCATCATTCACATATTTATTTAAATGCGTGTGTGATCTTGAAATTTATGGTATTTTTGCATAAATTTTATTGCACCTTGAAACTCCCATTATTATTTCTTCACTCAACATCATTTTTGTTTAAGATCTATTCATGTTGCTTTAGGCATATTGTTTTGGACTGAATGTTTGTGTCCCTGCCAAAACTCCTATGTTGAATCCCTAAGTCCCAGTGTGATGGTAGTTGGAGATGGTGGGCTTTAAGAAGTAACTAGAGTTATATAAGGTCATGAGGGTGGGGCTTTCATGATAGAATTAGTGCTTTTAGAAGAAGAAACAGCAGAGAGCTTGCTTTATTTAAGACAGGAAGAGAGCTCTCACCTCACCAAAAACTAACGACGCTATCACCCTGATCTTGGACTTCAAACCTCCGAGCTATGAGAAAATAAATGTCTGTTGTTTAAACCACCCAGCCTACAGTATTTTGTTATGGCAGCTTGAGCTAAGACATGTGTCTAGAGTATTAGTTCTGATCTTACAGGGTATTCTCATTGTATGCATGTATAACATTTTACTCATCTAAGTCCCCTAGTTGTAGATATCTAGGTTGCCTTCATTGCTATCACAAAATATGATTCCATAAACATCCTTGCACATGTCCCTTAATGGATCTGTTCCAGAATTATAAACTTGGTCATAAAGTTTATGCATATTTAATTTCATTAAGCACCTCCAAATTACTCTCCAGAGGGACTATACCAGTTCATATTCCCAGCAGCAGTCCATGAGAAAATAATTCACTGCATCATCATCTACTCATAATATTATCTAGCTTTCTAATTTTGCCATTCAAAGGTGTGCTAAGCAATTTCTCATGGTTTTTCAAATTTACATTTATCAGAGTACTGTTGCAATCAGGTATGTTCCCATAACACCAGATTTCCTATTCTGTGAAATGTCAATTCACATATTTCACTCACCTTCCACTGAGTAGATTTTTTTCTTGTTTGGAGATTTTGAAATATATTTGTCTTATTTGTCATAAATAACTCCATCTGCTTCCAAAATGGATTTGAAATAGATTAAGATAAAAATTCAGAGCAATAGGGCAGATGAATAAAGATCAAAAGAGTGATAGGAAAATCATGTAGAAATGTCTATCCAATTGCTTTGTCTATTTTTAAAACTGTGTTATTTGAATTTTTTTGCTGTTGAGTTGTAGGAATTCCTTATATATTTTGGATACTAACTCCTTATCAGATAGAGGGCTTGCAAATCTTTTCTCCCAGTTCATAAGTTAGCTTTTTGTTCTGTTGGTTGTTTTCTTCACTGTGCAAAGGCAATTTAGTTTGATGTAGTCTCCACTTTCCTATTTTTACCCTTTTTGTTTGTGCTTTTGGTGTCATATCAAGAAATCATTGCCAAGACCAATGTCAGTAAGCTTTCCCCCATGTTTTCCTCTAGAACTTTCAAATATAGGCACTGAAATATTTATTAAGAAGGTAGATCTCATATTACGAGTTCTTGCCACACAAACACACACACACGAACACAAGGAAACTTTTGGATGTGATGGATGTGTCTGTTATGCTAATTGTGGTAATGTTTTCACAGGTGTATGCATATGTCTAAACTCATTGAATTATATACATTAAACATGTGCCACTTTTTGTATATCAATTATACCTCAATAAGGATATTTTTCAAAAAAATTTAGAAATGCCTTTCCAGGCAGAATGAAGAGTGAAATAGTTACCTCAAACTAACATATGTCTGAGTCTCCTAGCAGCCAAGACCAAAAGAAAAAAAAACGATTGATTCAACACATAATTTTATGCTGAAGTTCTAGGATGTTAGGTCTCCTTGGTCTTTTGCCTGAGTCTGAAGAAGGAAAATAAATATGGTTTTGAGATTATAATCTGACTAAATCAAGTCTGCAAAATACAATCATCAGAACAACACAAGAAAATGTTATTTGGGGCTGAATCATCTCACTAATCATCATATCTGCAAAAAGCTTTTGAGACTTTTGTTTTGGATGAAAAATATCTTCAAGACATGTTGATTTTTAAGTTTTTTAAAAAACTTTTGTTTTTAACAGTGGGAAGCAGAAAATAAAATAAAATAAAATAAAATAAAATAAAATCATTTTGAAAATGTTTTCTCAAAACACTGTGATGCTAAACAGTGTTTAAAGAATTTTGATTTCCAAATGTCAACTTAAAATGGCCATGAAAATTGCACTCCTTGGTGCAAATGAGTCTTCCACTGCTGGACTGGAGCCAGCTTGCCATAGCTTTTGGTAGAAGGCTGTACCAAGTCAACATTTTGAGGGGGACTCCCAGATGGGGATCAGGATCACTAAGAGTTAAGCCTTATGAACAAAACGATGCATGGTTGGGGAACACAGAGGCAGTACCCATAAGCCAGTGATCACTGATAGTGTCTCAAGAAAGGTAGATGGGTAAATGAAGAAATGTTCCCTTGGGCTTCAACAATCACTTTGGGGGATCTGTTACCTGTTCAGCTAGAGTAAGTAAAATTTTGCAAACTACTTAGCCAACCCTGGTTGACTGGTACTTCTGGATCATCATGAATCCTAATGTCCCAAAGCAGGAAAAAACACTCAGCAAAGAGCATTATCTATGTGTATACTATGTTCCAAGCCCTATGGCAGGCACTTGACATATATTGTTGCATTCAGTGTTCTCAGTAATCCCATGGGGTATACGATAATATTAAGCCCATTCTAGAGATGAAGAAATCGAGGCTTAGAGACTTATGTGACATCCCCAAGGTCACACAGCTTGCAAGTGAAGAAACTGGAGCTAGAACTGAAGTTCCAAAACTCCAAAACCTATGCCTTTAACCATTTCATTATATTGCCTATCCAATCAGCAGTGGGATCAGTTATTGAAATTATTTATTATATTAAATAATATCTTATATTAATATTGTCCTTTGCTGCTTACCTAACATTTTACATCTTTTTCTCCCTAACTAGATCATTCACTCTTTAAGGGTATAAACTGCCTTTTATGCTTCTCTTATGCACTAGTAGTGCCTAATACAGCTCTAGGAATTTAGGAGGGAAAGAAAGAAGCAAAGGACTAATATTTATATGGTATACCCTATGTCCCAGGTGCTATCCTGAGCATTTTATAAGTTTTATCCCATTAAATCCCCACACCCCTATGATGTACATGCTACTAGTATTCCTGTTATATAAACAAGGGAACTGGGGCTTAAAGTTTAAGTGACTCTCTCAGAAAAAAAGCCAGACGCAAAAAAGTACATTCTGTATAATTTCTTTTATATAAAGATTAAAACAGGAAAACTACTATATGGTGATAGAAGTGATAGGAGTAGCTACCTCTCTAGAGGGTACTGACTGTGAAGAGACATGAGAAGAGTCTCCTGGAATGCTGTAAAGTTTCTACATTTTAATCTGGGAGATGCTTACCTGTATGTATGCATGTGTAAAAATTCATCAGGTTGTACACGTAAGACTGATGCACTTTTTTGTATAGAAGTTGTACCTCAATTAGAAACAAACAATAACTTTGAAAAATGACTTCCTTAAAGTAGCATGATTAGTAAATGGTAGAGCTGCAATTTGAATCCAGGTCCATATGCTTCAACTCTGATGCTTCCAAAATCCCCGCCTCCTCTCACTTCAGCCACTTTTATAAGTATGGGGTTGATCTTCCTCTAGACAGTTTTTGCTTCTCCTCACAGCTTCCCTAGATGAACACAAGCTGTGAGAACAGGATCCACTCAATATCCCACCCTCCAGCACCCACCACACCCCTCATTCAACACACGAGCTTCCTTTTAATCAAGGGACCATATTTTAATCCTCATGATGTCAATAATTCAAGCAGAAGCATCCATCAAATCAAATGGACTTTAGTAATTAAAAGCTGGTGATGTTGAAATAATTATTTTGCTTACCTTCTAAAGATTGGAGAGTTTTGCAACCACACACTGGAAGCAATAATAAGCAGTTTCAATTTAGTTCATCTTTTCAGCCTCACCCATACTTATTGGTTAAATATTCTGCAAAAGCCATTTGTTGGATCCAGTGAGGACTCCAAAGACAATGACAGAGTCCCTGAGGAGCTCTAAGTCAAGTGGGGGAGGTAGATGGGCAGAGGAATCTCTGCTCTGTCGTGAGGTAAAACGCTCTGCATTTCATTCTGGTACAATATACAACTGCAAACTGCTATGAGAATTGAGAGGGAGATGCCGGTTTTGAGGTAAAGGGTGTGTCAGGGAAGCCTTCTCCGAGTGAGTTACTTTGAACTGAGCCATGAAAACTTGAACTTGAACTAAACAAAATCCACAGACTTATCCCTGATTCCTCTCTATTTCTCTCATATCCTACATCCAAACTGCAACCGAAGAAGTATTTTGACTCTGCATTCAAAATACATCTTGTCCAGCTACTCTCTCTTCACTTCCACTGTTGAAACTGTGGGCAAAGCCATAATCATTTGTCACTTGGCCTATTGCACTAGCTTTCTAACTGGTTTTTGTCCTTCCACTCTTGCCTCCAGGAATTTCTTCACCAGGGTTCACAGATCTATTAAACACATCAATCAATTGTTGTCATTTGCCTACTTAGAAATCTTTTGCTGGCTTTTGATTTTAATTAGAATAATATCTCAACTCTTTACTATGGCCTCCATAACCCTCTATGGTCTGGCCACTGCCTAGCTCTCTTACCTTATCTCCTCCCCCATTTCCTTGCTCACCATACTTTGTTCATACTGGCCTCCTTACATTTCCTAAAATTTTCCAAGTGTATTCTTGCATCAGGGTCTTTGCATTCTTAGTTCCTATTACTTGGAATGCCTGTTTTTTCACCTCATTCATGTCTCTGTTTGTATGCCACCTCCTCAGAGAGGTCCTCCCTGAAGTCCCCAGCTAAAATAGGAATCCACCATTCTCTACCCCTTTTCCTTGCTTCATTTTTCTTCACAGTGCTCATCACTACTTAACATTTGCTTATATAAATATGGCCATTGATTTATTGACTGTCTTTCCCACTAGAATATAAGCTCCATCAAAGCAAAAGTTTTTGTCTGTTTAGCTCACTGCTAAATTTCCCATACCTAGAACACTGCCTTGCACATAAATAGGTACCCAATGAATAACTTCTGAATAATACAATAAGGCAATAATACAATAAGAGATAGGGAGAAATATATTTCCAGCGGAAAATTCATTCATGCATTCATTCAAAACAATACAAAGTACTGTGTGTAATGTATGTCAGGGAAGGTAAGCCTGACAGATGTGGTCACTCTCTTCACAGAATTCCCAATCTAGTAAATAAGCAGGTGCAAACTCTGGACTAAATTCTTTAATGGGGATGAACACTGTGGACTGTGGGAGCACATGGGAGAACTATGCTGTGATGACTAGCACAGTGACTGGCCCATGAATGGTATTCATTCATTCACTTATTCATCTACCGAACACTGTTGAGCACCTGCTCTGTGAAAAACATGGTGCTTGGCAAAGGGAAATAATCAATTAACAAGATGACTAAGTTTCTTTTCTTACTTAGAACACAGTCAATAGAGGAGGAATGTGATTGCTGTTGGGGTATAAAAAGACAAAGGTGAAGGGTGGTAAATAGAAAGAAGGCAGGATCCATTCATCTGTTGATGGACATCTAGGTTCTTTCCATAGTTTGGCTATTGTGGACATTGCTGATATATACACAATGGAATACTATGCAGCCATCAAAAGAAATGAAATCTTGCCATTTGCGACAACATGGATGGAACTAGAGTGTATCATGCTTAGTGAAATAAGTCAGGCAGAGAAAGACAACTATCATATGATCTCCCTGATATGAGGAAGTGGGGGCTTAAGTGGGTACGAGAAGAATCAATGAAACAAGATGGGATTGGGAGGGAGACAAACCATAAGTGACTCTTAATCTCACAAAACAAACTGAGGGTTGCTGCGGAGAGGGGGTTTGGGAGAAGGGGGTGGCATTATGGACTTTGGGGAAGGTATGTGCTTTGGTGAGTGCTGTGAAGTGTGTAAACCTGGTGATTCACAGACCTGTACCCCTGGGGATAAAAATATATGTTTATAAAAAATAAAAAATTAAAAAAATAAAAAAGAAAGAAGGCAGGAAGCTGGGAGGTAAAAAAGCCTGGGAAAAGGCTATTGCAACAATCCAGCACAAAGGAAGAAGAGCTGATTTGGGTCAGAGGGGTTGGGGCTAGAGAGGAGGGGGCTGACATTGGCCCTGACCAGTCAAGTAAGATATGGCCATTTTCCCCCAAGGCACCCTTAATATGGCCTGAAGAACCCCATATCAGGCCTTTTACTCTCTCCCCTCCCACCAGAATGCATGCTGGTTTCTCAATTCGGAGACCCCATTAATTCTTCCTGATATTTTACAAGGTCCTAGCACAGTCATATTCCATTACACAGAACTGAAATCACTGGAAATAAAAATGGTGTGTGGAGGTGTTTTCCTACTGCAGGGCAAGCTATATTAACCCTACTGAGCAGCAAAGTGGAAGGGAGGCAGAAGGCAAGCAGGAAGCAGACAGGAGCCAAGAGGGGTGTGAGAGGAGGAAGGCCCCTCCCTTGAGCCAGCCAACTGGGACAAGAGAGCCTGACCAAGGACTGAGTTTCCAGAAGCCCATTCCATTTCAGATGACTTATTTAGGCATTACTTTATTTATACCCCAGCCTCATTCCACACTGCCTTCTGATATGATCTGTTGATCCTCTCCCCTCCCCTCACCCTTCAAATTAAAGGTCATCAGGATAGATTTCCTTGGGGGCCCAGGCTACACCTGTTTCTTGCACGTGCTCAAATGGGAAAATGGCCAAGGACTAAATACAACCACTTCATCGTTGGGGAGAAAACTGAGACCCAGAGAAGTTGATGAAACAGCTCAAGATCACACAGCTAATAAATGTCTAAATACTGATTTTGCCTAGATGTGAGCCTAGGTACTCTGATATTCTTAGTTTGGGGACAACATTTTTTTATGGTTCAAATAACAGGAACTCACTTCCCAGTGGAGATCTTTCCTAAATGAAGTGAGAATGTCCTTTAGTGGAAAAAGCAGATTCCCTTACAAGTTGGGGTGCACTCAACTTTGCAAGAAGCTAGGCTTATAAATGTGAGAGTGTGGGTAAGGAGTACATCCATGCCTATGTGGTGATTTCTATCAGTTCGTCATATACACACATATGTATACACATGGGTATACTTTCCCACTCTTCAGTTGCCCAGAAAACTGAGCCCATCACTAGTGCGAAAAGTTCTTTTTAAGATGCAGTAACCATTTGAAATATGACTCCACAGTGGTCTGTAGTGCCTCAAAGTGGGTGAGAGGTGACTTCATAATTTGAGCCTCTTCCTGTTCAACTGCAGGCCCCAGTCTCTCCCTTTCTCTTTCTCACTCCCCCTACTGTCTGTCATTCTGTCTGTCACACTTGGTCTATTTCTCTCCTCTATTTCTTGTTCTCTCTTCTTTCTTATCTCTTTCTTTCATTGTTATCTCTGTCTGTATCTCTCCATCTCTCTCTCTTTTTCTTTCTCTCTCTGTTCACCACACTTTTTTTTATCTTAATTACTTGCACACCTGCTCTGTCTTTCACTCCTTCCCTTCCTCTCTCTATTGCAAAAAGCCCTCAAAGAATCTCAGGCTTCTAAGCTGACCAGCCAGAATTGGCCTGTTCAGCTCTTAACTGGCTATCTTCCTTAATCTTTCTATAAAAATAAGTCATAATTCCAACCTAGGTTAATGGCCTCCCTGGGGAAAAAAAAAAACCTGGGTCTTTGCCCCAAGTCCCTCCAAGGACTTGGCATAGAGTTGGGAATACAACAGGTGCCCAAAAATACTCATTCCCTTGCCTTAGCCAACCCCTCCAATTGACTGTTCAGAAATCACAAGTCTATTCTTAACCTCAATACCTTCTCTTTTTTTTTTCTCTGCTTGACTTTTTAAAAAATTTATGTATTTTTTTCAGCGGAACAGTATTCATTGTTTTTGCACCACACCCAGTGCTCCATGCAATCCGTGCCCTCTCCATTACCCACTACCTGGTTCCCCCAACCTCCCACCCCCCGCCCCTTCAAAACCCTCAGATTATTTTTCAGAGTCCATAGTCTCTCATGGTTCACCTCCCCTTCCAATTTCCCTCAACTCCCTTCTCCATCTCCCCTTGTCCTCCATGCTATTTGTTATGCTCCACAAATAAGTGAAACCATATGATAATTGATTCTCTCTGCTTGACTTCTTTCACTCAGCATAATCTCTTCCAGTCCCGTCCATGTTGCTACAAAAGTTGGGTATTCATCCTTTCTGATGGAGGCATAATACTCCTTTGTGTATATGGACCACATCTTCCTTATCCATTCATCCGTTGAAGAGCATCTTGGTTCTTTCCACAGCTGGCGACCATGGCCATTGCTGCAATAAACATTGGGGTACAGATGGCCTTCTTTTCACTACATCTGTATCTTTGGGATAAATACCTAGTAGTGCAATTGCAGGGTCATAGGGAAGCTCTATTTTTAATTTCTTGAGGAATCTCCACACTGTTCTCCAAAGAGGCTGCACCAACTTGCATTCCCACCAACAGTGGAGGAGGGTTCCCCTTTCTCCACATCCTCTCCAACACATGTTGTTTCCTGTCTTGTTAATTTTGGCCATTCTACCTGGGGTAAGGTGGTATCTCAATGTGGTTTTAATTTGAATCTCCCTGGTAGCTAGTGAGGATGAACATTTTTTCATGTGTCTGATAGCCATTTGTATGTCTTCATTGGAGAAGTGTCTGTTCATATCTTCTGCCCGTTTTTTGATATGATTGTTTTGTGTGTGTTGAGTTTGAGGAGTTCTTTATAGATCCTGGATATCAACCTTTTGTCTGTACTATCATTTGCAAATAGCTTCTCCCATTCCGTGGGTTGCCTCTTTGTTTTGTTGACTGTTTCCTTTGCTGTGCAGAAGCTTTTGATCTTGATGAAGTCCCAAAAGTTCATCTTCGCTTAATACCTTCTCTTTGGAGCTCAAATAATTCATGGCAACTGCAAAGGAGAGGAGCTTCCCAGAGCCCAATGAGCACATATGCCTCGAGAGGTCTTCAATTCCCCCAACCCCCAGTAGCGGTAAATCATTTGTCCCAAGTCCTAGTCTCCTGGAGCCAGAGTAGGCCAGCCATTGGCACGGGTATTTTGGTCTGATTCCCACAATACCTCATTCCCCTCACAACCTTGCCTACAGATCTCCCCTATAGTCAGGTCCCAGTCTTTGTTTCATTGCTTACTTGTTGTATGAGCTCATGTTTAATGTTTGGTTCCCTCATTAGACTGTGGGTTCCATGAGGGCAAAGTCTGTGTCTGTCTTTTTACCATTATATCCTCAGTGCCTAGCACACCTGACACAGAGTGGGAGTGAATATGCATTTGTTGAATAAATCAGCAAACAAACCAATTATGCTCTGTAAATCTCCATTTTTCTCTCCTATAAGATGAGCAAAATACCAACTCCTTTCTAGGACTCTTAGGAGAGTGAAAGATGATAATATATGCAAAATGACTAGCATACAATAGGGGTTCAATAAATGTAAGAACCTTGCAGTATTGTTGGGAAGACAAAAATCACATGACACATAGAGAATTAATTAGCACAGTGCCTGGCGCAAAGGAGGCCCCCAATAAATGTCCATGCCCTTCCACATCTTTACCACAACCTATAGCCAGAGCTGCAGAGGGACCAGCTAGGAGTGAGACCCCTCCCAGCTGCCTCTAGGAATATGGACTTTTACCTTCTGGAAGCCTATTTCAACAGCCCTAAGCGGGTGGATGCTTCAACTGTAATCCCCGAGGCCCCGTCTTCAGCCCCTGCCCAGCCTTTCCTGACTAATTAGATGAGTAACGGTGTTTACTCTCTCTGGCTGGGCAGCTGACGGATGGTTGAGGCTACAGATCATTAACCTTTCCTGGGTTCCCAAATGTTCTCATTAAGGAGTCCTGTCCTATATCTTTTTCCAGACCCAAGCTGAGGGCTGTGGGGTTGGCTGGCAGGGTGGGACTTGACTCCAGCAGTTCTGGGCAGAGTTCTCTGCTGTAGCCCCAAGTATTTTGTCTGTTCTTCCCCACCCACCTCCCACTCCCACCCTTTCCTTCAGAAAGCCTCCTCCCAGAGATATGTTCTCTTGGGAAACCCCCACTGAGAATATATTACCCTTCTTGCCTCCTCTATATCTCACCAGGATGTGAGGATCAATTTGGGACTGAAGGGCTACTGGAAAGATCCTCAGAACTCTAGGATAATAGAGACCCAGAACACCTGAGGCTTACCCTGATTCTGCATCTAATTGGCTCTGTGACTTTGAGCAAACTATCTTGCCTCTCTCTGCCCTGTTTCCCTACCTTTGGAATGAGACTCTTTGGTCTTGAAGGGCTTTTCCAGCTCCTGTGATCTCTGTTTCAGAGGCAGGGGTAGCGGCATATTACTATAAGACAGAACTCAAGAGATGTTGCTCACAAATTATGACTCCACTCCTGTACTCCAATCTATCCAGTTTCTATCTAAGAGAACTCTTTACTCCCTTCATGCTTCTCAGGTCTCTACGCAGGATCTTCTGTTTTCCTAGAGGCATACTTGATGATAAAACTGTAGGAAAGGAAGCCCAAAGAGCTGGTGGTCAGGATTACTATGGTAAGTAGTGACTTGTTTGAGAAAGCTGAGCATGTAGCATGACAGGGTTTGGAGGAGAGCTATAAACAAATAAATTCTCTAAACTCTCATGGCAGAAATATGCTTCTTGGTTCTGCCTCTAACTAGTAGTATGAGTCTGGATGGGTCGCTTAACCTTTCTGAGCTTTAGGTTCTTTAACTGTAAAATAAAAATAATAAAAAGCAGAGTAATTTAGAATACTCAGTGAGACAAATAATCTAAAGCTCTGAGCCCAGAGCCTGAATTTTCCCAAAGGGAGTCAAATCCTGCCCCATTTTATCTTGATCAAGCCATCGGCTTCTCACTGAAATTCAGGGGGTGAAATTTTAGCACATTTTCTTTCAACTTCACTACCAGCCAGTAACAGAAGCTTGGAATATCTAGCAGAAGAGCCATTCTTTGAGGACCTATGGTACATATGTATTTTAATTGGGCAAAGGTATCGAATGGGAAGATGGAGTGGAGTGAGCTAACACATTTGCAGGAAGAAGTTTACCTGATTAGTTTTTAGTACCCAGAGCACAGTGATGGGATCCAAACCAGAGAAGTGGAAATGACCAAGGCAAGAGTCATGGAAGGGCTGAAATATAGGACATTAAAGGAAGAAACCCTCCATGGCTCTTATTCTCTCTTTCCCCTCACTATATCCAATCCATTATAGAGTCTTATCTACCTCCTTGAATAATTCATTTAATTTAAACTCAACATTTCAGAAACTGAACTTACTGTCCCACCCTTAACATGCTCCTCCTCCCTCAGTGTTCCCCATTTCAGTGAATGGCACAACCATCTACCCTAAGTCCCACATAAGACATGGGGCCACATCTTTCGCTCATTCTTCTCCCTGTAATCTGTAGTCAGTCTCCAAACCCAGTATATTTTACATCCAAAACATGTCTCAAATCTGCACACTTTTCTCTATCTTTACTCCCAATGTCTAGGCTATATTTTAAGCCAAATTGAATCAGAATCTAGGCTATATTTTAAGCCAAATTGAATCAGTCTTCCTGAGGGAAGACTCAGGAATCAGTATCTTTTCAAACTCACTATATATGAGTCTAACTTATAGCCAAGGAGGAGAACCACTGCTCTATACATTATCCAAAGTGGTATTTTCAAAACACAAACCATACCTGCCACTCTCTTGCTGAAAACCCTTTCCTGGATTATCGTTGTGCTTAGAATAAATTCCATGCTCTTTCCTATGGCCTATAAGATCCTCTAAAAGGTAGTCCCTGTTGATCTCTCTATTATCTATATCTTCTCCTTTCTTCTTACATGTCAACCATGTTGGATTTTTTCTGTATTCCCAATACACTAAATCATTCCCATCTCAGAGACTGGCATTAACTATCTCAGTATTGCCAAACTCAAAGGCCAACATTGAAGTCCCTGCTCTGTTCCAAGAAGGCTATCTTGTCTGTACAAGGAAGGAAGATAAACTAAAAAGCAGTGAAGAGGCTTAGATTTTCCCTTAAATTTTCCCTCACTGCTTCTCCATCTAGGGCTCTAACATACTACTGAAATTGGTTCATACAGTGTTTCCCATACTGTCTGTTACTGTTTTGAGAGACTTGAGCTGGCCAATCCCATCTCTTCTAACAGTTTCATACTATGCACTTTAGTTAAAGTGGCCACCCAAAATACAAATTAAACCCACAATGAGATACCACTACACACACACGTGCGCGCGCACACACACAAACACACACACACACACCAGAATGGCTAAAATTTAAAACAGGAACATCAGTACCAAATGTTGGCAAGGATAAAGAGCAACTAGAACTGTCATACTCTGCTGCTTGGAATACAAACATATATAACCAGTTCAGAAAATTTTTGACAGTACCTAACGAAGTGAAAAAAATATATCTACCTTATGATTCAGTTGTCCTATACATAGGCATATGGACAAATGAGTGTATATGTCTACCAAAAACATGTATAGGAATGTTCATAGAAGCAACATTATTTGTAATGGCCCCTAACTGTAAATAACCCAAATATCCATCAACAGTAGAGTAAATAAGTAAAATGTGCTGTATTCATACAACAAAATACTACCAATACAGCAAAAAAAAAAAGGAAAGAAAGAAAAAAAGAAAAGAAAAGAAAAAAGAAAAAGACCTACTAGTATACTCAACAATATGGGTGGATTTTAAAGAGATAACGAGTAAAAGAAAGCAGACACAAAGAGTACATTGAAGAATACGCAAAACTGTATTGATGCCAATAGAAGTTTGACTAATGCAATTCTTCTCAAAGCACCAGAAGCACTTGAGAACTTGTTATAAATGCACATTCTTGGGCCCCACCCAGATCTAACTGAATCAGAATCTCTGAAGGTGAGACCTGGTAATCTGTGCTTTAATAAAACCTCCAGATGATTCTGGACTAGTGGTTACTGCTTAGGGGGTTATTGACTGAGAAGGAGCGTGAAAAAGCCTTCTGTGGTACTTGAAACATTCCCCAGCATCCAAAGGTAATAAGTGCTATTATATAAACAAAGAGGACAAATTCTGAAAGGAATGGGCATGGGCTGGGTTGTGGAAACAGGACATGGAGGGACTAGGGAATTAGAAGTGGCAGGGGTGAGGAAGGGAAGCGGGTAGTTCCAGCTGGTGCTAATTACATTTGCCGTGCTACTCTCCATTTGAGCTCAGCTGCCTCCGTGTTCTCCAGTCTCCACCCTCAGAATCCCCCTCTTCAAAATCCACCCCCATTTTTCCTACCCGCAGGGTAGTATTCACCATGAGCACTGGTTGCTGACCTCTCTGCCTTTGAAAGTTTCTTTCCAATTAATAGAGCTCTCATTTCCATAATGGGATGAGCCAATTCTGTTCCAAGAGCCATTTCATTTGGCTGTGGCTCTGGATGGTGGTGGAGGGAGTAAGAGATCTCACCAGGTCTGCCAGAGTCATCATTTTCCTGTCCATTCCATCAGTCTACTTACTTTAAGAGCCTGTCAAGAAGAAGATGAAGTACCTACCTGGGGTGCTGTGTTCATAGCTGACTGTTAGGGTGCATGACCCTGCAGGCCCAGGAATTCACAGCACTCAACAGGTCAGCAACTAATCAATGTTGGCTTCTCGGGTACCTAGGAGCATAGAAGATTCAAATTAGAAGGACCTTAAAGAGTTTCTGGTCTATCCCCTCCTTGGATTCATGGGAAATTGAGGTCCAGGAACCCACAGCAAGCTAGTAGCTCCCTAGAAGGGTACTTAATAAATGTTCTAGATACATTATCCATGTATCTCCCAAAAGACGACTATCTGTAGAAGTGAATGGCTGCAGTTTCAGCTCTATCTCTGCTCTTTTTCTCAGCAGAGGCTGTCTCAGAACAATGGGTTTGCAATGAGAATGTTTCTTTACTTCACTTCATTCCCAGAGAAGGAGCTTCCTTCCAGAACCCTGAGAGTTGAAGATGCTTACTTTAGGGGCCTGAAGAGGCAGTTCCATGTGCTACAAAATGGTCTGACTCACCAGCATTCACACCTGTACCTGGCTCCAAAGTTTGGATTGGAGCAGCCTGGCTCTCATTCCATAGTTCATCTGTGCCTCATACTGAGCAGTACTGTAAACAATGGCTTTCCTCGACATGGGAGACATAGCACTCCTACTTGAAGAGCACTGCTGTGATGAGAAAAGAGATCATGTGGTGTGGTAGAAAGATTACTGAAACTAAAGACAGAAAGACATGGATTCATAGTCCCAGGTCTGTCATTTATTAATCATATTAGTCAAATCATGTCATCTCTCTGAGCCCCATATTCTGCAACTCTAAAATGGAGCTCATATTATCTAATTTTCAGAGTCATTGTGCAGATAAAACAATGTCCCTGGAATACTTTGCACAATGCCAGGCACATAGTTCAAACTCACTGAATGATATCTGATATTTTTATTAGCTGGGTAATCTTGAATAAGTCCTTCCACCTCTGGAGCTATCAGGTTCCATATCATATTTCAAATGGAGATGGTAATATCCACAAGATAGTGTTGATACAATGATTAAATAAGGTCATGTTTCTAAAATGCTTTGCAAAATACCTGGCACATGGCAGGCATTCAACACCTGTCCCTTGAATTTGAATAGAGACCAAAGAGAACATGTATCTAGGTAGGGGCTAGGCAAGGAGGGCCTAAGCCACTGGTTTTCCAAAAGCAGGGGTCTTGACATTCAATTAGAAGAGCTGGTAATAGCAGAGCCATCAGCATTGGGTCATTTATCTTGAAGACAGGAAGCTGATCAGGGCTTGTTATGGGAAGATTTTATCCAGTAGCACCAGCTTGTTCAACATCACTTCCTGTCACTTGGATTTTCTATGTTTCTCAAGTTCCCTGGGGGACTGTGACAGGGTTTGTTTTGGAGAAACAAGAAGAGCAGAGTCCAGGACACAGGCTGGTCACCGCCAGATGCCTTGATTCTATTCCTTGGACTATGGCAGCTTAGTCTGACTACTGCAGGGCAACACTCAGGCAAGTGGAATACATAGATGGTCTTTAGACAGCAAGAGAGTGTTAGACATGAGGCATAAATAAGTGCTTTGAGAGTTTAGGTAGAACACCAAAATGTCTGCTTTGGAGGGACCAGAAGGCCATTTCAGCCGGGCTTTGAAGGATGCATATGAGTTCAACAAGTAGGAGTCAGAGAAAGAAATAGTGCATGCAAAGGCAGGGAGAAGTAAAAACAGCATGGTATGTTTGGGAAAGGGATTCAGTGAGGGTTAAGTGCAGAATGTGTGAAGAATGGAAAGAAGGCTGGACAGGAAAAGAATTGTGAATTTCCTTGTAGGACAAAATAGAGTGTGGATTTGATCTTTAAAGAAATGGGGAGTGTGAAAAGTTTTAAGCTGGGGCCCAATGACATGATCAGATTTGTGTTTGAGAAATCTTACCTGGATACACTGTGGAGAATGGGCTGCGGGGAGGAGAGAGAGAGGCATGGGGACCAGTTGGGAACCTGTTGCAATAGTCTGGGTAAGAAACAAGAAAGGCTGTCCTAGGGTAGAAGTGATGTGGGGCAACAAGGAAAAAGAGGAACTAGACCCTGGTGATCAGTGGAATGTGAGATTTGAAAGAAAACAGGGGTGAAAGGGTGACTCTGAAGTTTATAGTTTAAAACACTGGGTTAGTGGTGATACTATTAACCAAGATAAGGAAAGCACGGTGGGGGAGTAATGAGTTACATCAAGTTTGAGGGATATGAGAAAGATGTGGATGGACATGACAAAGGCTGCTATTTATTTTCTGTGTGCCCTGCATGGTGTATTACCCATGTTTATCTTATTGGACACTATAGTTTTATTTTCCCAGCTTTATTAAGATATTATTGGCATATAACATATGTAAGTTTAGGTGTTCAATGCAATGATTTGACAATCAGATATAGTGCTAAATGATTACCACAATAAGGTTAGTTAACACCTCCATTCTCTCACATTATTGCCATATTTTTATGTTGATAATATTTAAGATCTGCTGTCCCCACTTTTAAGTATATAACATAGTATTATTAATTATAGTCACCATGCTATACATTAGAAACAACCCTCTAAGGTAGACACTGTAATTATTCCCTTTAATTGGTAAAGAGACTAAGGCCCAAAGAGGGCCTGAGAGACATGCCAAGTCTACTCTGACTACAGGCTTCCGGTATTTACACGTTACCCCTCTGCCAAGAGAGATAGACAAAGCCTTAAGGACAAGTTCCCTGCATAAAAGCTGTGACAGATGGGCCTATCATTGTTCTGCAAATGCCACCCAGACCCTAAATCGGCACTGTGCCCATTTCCAGTCATTTCCTATCATTCCATTTGAAGCAATTTTTAGGGGTTAATCTGGGAAAAGGTACACCCCAGCCTAGGAGGCTCTGTGCCACTTGGGCATTGGCAACAGAAAAGACCCTCTGATGCTGTTCTACCTGACCAGTACCTAGAAGCTTTCATGGGGTGCCATAGCTCCTTTCATTTGCTCTGGACCTAGGCCCAGACTCATTCCCAGTGGCTGCCAGAAAAATAACTATGGTCACAAACACACAGACATCACGCTGTTTAAAAAGAAGCAGGCAAGTGTTGGGAGCTTTTAGTACCCAGGGGAAGTATATCAGGAAAGACTTTTGGAATTGTGGTATTTTGTCCATTTGTCTTTTTCCCAGTCTTAGATACCTCTCCATGCAAGAGGCTTCCCTTCAACGATTACCCCCTGAATGGTCTTTCTTTTTTATTCTTTATTTGCCTCCTATCGACTACTTCCATCCTCAGGGGCTTTTCGAAGTCACTCCAAGACCTCTGTGGTTTTAATTAACCAAGTGGTTTGGTGCCATCAGCCTCCTTGCATCAATTTATTAGTCATTTCCTTCTTGGGCTCATTAATGAACATACTTAATAACACTGTTTCCAGCCCCGAGTCTCTGAAGCCTTCCCCTTGCTCCCCTCCCACAGTGCCTTTCTCCTTGCCAAGAACTGCTGGGACACTCATACCTTGGTCTTTTCGCTCTGTACCAGTTTGAAATTCATAAATATGAACTTACTCTCCAGGACTGAAGGAGAGTCGCTGGGTATAGGTGTGGGCGTGGGGATGCATATGCATGTGCATGAGAGGGAGGGAGAGGAAAAGTCTGAAAGAAACAGACATAAAGAGAACAGGGAAAGATAATGAAAAATTTTCCATAATAGGGTTTTTATCCACAGGCCTTTTGAAAATCAATGACGTGTAATGCGTATCCTTTATCCTCTCATCCACAACCTGCTCTCACTACTGTCCCTGTGCCACCTCTCCCCTGAACATGAGTCACAGGCTCATAAAATGTCACAACCAAAAGGGGCCTTCAAGACCACCTAGCATCAATTTCTGATTATTCAGATGAGAAAATTGGGGCTCAGATGGGACCGGGCTATTGCTCACTTGAGGTCACTAATAGAGGATCCCCACCCCCAACCACCTTGCCTCACTGAATGTGACAGGTAGTAAACAGACCGTTGGCTATTCGCAGTAGAGCACACACAGACACACATACACGCGCACATGCTCACTCACACATCTTCTACCTAAACTCCACGAGCAAATTCCTGCTCCAGGGTTAAGAGGACAGACTCAGGAACCTGCTGCTTGCGTTCAAATATTAGTTATTCCATTTGTTTAACGGGGCTGGTGTATAATGACCACAAACTAGACAGCTTAAAACAACAGAAATGTATTCTCTCACAGGGCAAGAGGCATGAAGTTCCAAAATCCTGGCATTCATGGGGTTGGTTCCTTTTGGAGAAACCATTCTATGCCTCTTTTCTTGCTTCTGGTGATTGCCTGCCACCCTTCATGTTCCTTGCCTTATAGACATAAACTCTATCTTCACATGGAGTTCTCTATTTCTGTGTCCTTTCCTCTTTTATAAGGACACCAGTCATTGAATGCAGGACCTACCCTAAATTCTTGATGATTTCATCTCAAGATCCTTAACTAATGACATCTGCAAAGACACTGTTTTCCAACATGGTCACATTCTGAAGTTCACAGTAGACATGAATTTTGGGGAAGACTATGCAACTCACTAAAATCATTAAAATTCTCAGAGCCCCAGCTTCCTCATCTGTAAAATCGAGATAGTGATGCTCCTTATATTCCTTATTCAAGGTTTTGAATATCAAATAAGTGAATAGGTGGTAAAACACTCAGAACTGTGCTTGGCACACAGTATGCACAATACTGACATTTTAGTCCCAGTGAATCCTGAGGTCCTTAGAAAGTTCTGTCCATTTTTTCCCTTTTATTTTCTTTTCCTTTTCTTAAAAAAAAAAAAAAAAAAAAAAAAACTCTGTATCTCCCAGACTGAAAACAGTATTTGGCACATAATAGGGGCTCGTTAAATATTTTTCAAATGAATCCATGGGTGTTTTGGAATCACACCCAAGGGAAGCCAATCTCCCCAGGCTAATGGGAACTTGAAGGACTCCCACAATTCTCTAACTGAAGCAGCTAGGTAGGATTCATCCAATCTCTTGGGGAGACAACTGAAATGCCATGAGGTTTGTTGAGGATGCAGGCTTACAAACACTGTTGAAGGACACTCTTGGGTCACTCATAGCACTAAGAGAAACCACAGAGTAGGGATATTTGAATCACTTATCTCTGCGGATACAGCTACAGCTATGGGCGTGAGGGGAGGGAAGGAGAGGGGACACAGGCAGGCAGGCAGACTCCAGCTGCTGGCTGACAGGGTCAATGAGTGCCAGCAAGTCTCTGAGTACAATCCCCCAAAGGATTCTGGGGAAATTGCTAGTGGGGCTAAGGAAAACAGTCCTGGAGCTCCCTATGGGCTGTGTCTTCAATCAGATATTGTCACCCAAATGATCCCCTTACTAGGAAAATTGCCTCGCAGACGCTAAGCCAGCTGTCCAGCTGTCCTGCAGGGCTCAGTTACCTTTCATTCCCTGCCCCCTGGGCAGGAATTTACTCCTGAGGTTTGAATGGAAGATGCCTCTGTATGTATGTATGTATGTTTCAGCGCATGTGTGTTTCAGTGTGTGTGTGTGTGAGCGTGCGCGTGCGTGTGTGTGTGTTAGGGAGAGAGAGAGTGAGAGAGAGAGAAAGAGAGAATGAGGTGTTCCTGTACCTGTTTGTTTGGAGGTGGGGGGGGGGGTTTCTCTCAAGGGCAGGAATGTGTAACCTAAGCCAGCTTCCAAGGTTAGCAGAAGAGCTGAGATCCAAAATCAGCACACTTACCTGAAGCTCTAGACTGAATGCATAAAGGTGCATGTAGCAGGCAGCTGGCCAGGGTGGGCATGAGATCGAGGCATCAGTGAAACTGGAATTGGGTCACTCTTAGTGGGAATGCAGATTCATGGAGCTATCCCCCACCATCCTTCCCAGAACCATACAGCATGAGATGGCCAGTTGAGAGACAATCAATTGCTGGAACTTGGAGCTCAGTATGTGACCTGATTGGGAATTCAGTTCGTGGCCAAGATAAGGGCACAGAAATAGCAAACATGTTTTGACTAGGTACCAGATGCCAGGCACTGTGTTAAACTCTTCACTAACATTGGTCATTTGTTCCTCAGAATCTCTCTGAGTTAGTTATCAATGGTATCCCTCTGTCCTAGTGAAAAAGTTGACTCTTAGAGGGCACACAGGTGGGAAGTGATAGAGCCAGAATCAGAACCTACACAGGTCGACTCCAAAGCCCACGCTCTCAACAATTTAGCTGCATCGCCCTCAGAACAGGGCACATCCCGAGGCCAGGGTACAAGGCTGGGGCTGTAACCAATGTTGGGAATTTGGTCTTCAGACAAATTGGGGGCGGGAGGGGGGTCTTTTTACTAGTGGTTGTTCCGCTACTGTTTTTAATTAATCGCTGCAGCAAAAATGTGAGTTCTCTATGTGAGATAACGCCCTCTTGTGGGTAGAACGGTGGTAGCAAGTAAATGAGGGATTTGGGGGGAGATGGCGTTTTTTCTTTATAGATTTCTTGTGTGTGATTGGACCCAGGGTGCTTGGTGGGACCTAGGGTGCTTGCAGTCCCAGGAGGTCTGGCCGATGAAAAGGACAAAAGTTGTCATGAAAGTACTAAGAGAAATGTCCTCAAATGAAACAAACCGAAGACAAAAGTCTGGGGCAATAATATGCTTTAAAACAAAGATGCTAAAAAGCAGTTGAGGGAAAAAATAAAGATATCAGATTCAATTTCTCCTAAGAGCATTGGCACATGGTGAATGCCTAATAAATGTTAGCTGTATGATGAAGACTCTCATATTTCCCTTCTGAGCTCCAAACCACATATTCACCGTCTTCTTGGCATCCCCAATTGGATAGCTCTAAAATACCTCCAACTTGATATATCCAAAAGTCAAACTCATGACCCCTTCACACATCCCAAACTAGTCTTCTTCTAGTGCTGTTGTCTTTGTGACTCACACCATTACCACATAGCTACACAAGTCCTATCCTAGGAGTCAGGATTGTCCCCTTTCTCTCGCTCAGCCCACATAGCTAATCCATCAGCAAGCCCTGTAGTAATGAGTGTGAGAAGTTTAGCATCACTGGTAAAAACAGACACTTTGGCGTCAAGCATGGTTAAAAGTTTAATTCTACCGTAATTAGCATGTAGCCAACCATCTCCAAGTCTGTGTTTTTATCTCTTTAATAGGGACAATAATGGTGTCTAGCTCATTGGATTGTGTTGAGGAATAAATGGATTAGTACATATATATGTCTTAGAACAATGCCTAGAACATAAAAAAAAAAAAAAAACACTCAATAACTGGTAAATGCAGTTTTTATTAATGTGGCTTTTTTGGGGTAGCTGTTGCCTTGGCTTCCTCATTATTGTGACCATCCCTCCATGTGTTTACTTATGTAGGAAGCAGAACTGCAGGAAATGAATGTATGAAATGCTTGTAGTGCAATCTGGTTGGTGAAGCCCCAGATGACCTTAACTCAAACAGAAGAGCACAGATGGCTCAGATCCTCATCTATATTCCGTTTTTGTTAGAGGGAGCTTGGTGCTGACCTGATACATACAACCTGGCATTTAGAGGAGGCCAAAGCCAGACCAGATTAAAACAATCATCAGAAACATTCATTTTATCACTGAAATTTTATTAACCGAATCCCTACTACATGCTAGACCCTGAGGAGATAATTGAATCAGAAACAGCCCTGCCTTCAAAGACATCACAGTATCTTAAGGCTGCACACAAGAACTGTGGAGGCTTCAAGTCACTGATTCACTCCCCACATGGCTGTGATTGAAGCTATTCATGGAGGGTTTCTCAGCATCAGTTCTTCGATGTTTACCATAGGATAATTGCTAGACAAATCTCCTTATTAAAACCTTTACTTATATACCCCCAGAACCTTTGCCCTGAGGAACGGATCACAACCCCAAATCTAAAGTCACACAGACCAAGGGTTAAATCCCAGCTTTACTACTTTGTAGCTATGTAACTTGGAGGTGGTCATTTAAATTTCCTAAGTTTCTGTCACTTCATTTGACCAATATAGTTAATAATAGGACTACCGACCTCATGGGATTATGGAGGAGCAAAAGAGCTCATTTATATAAAGCAGTGAACGTAGTGCAAAGAGTAAGTGCTTGATTCCTATTGGCCATTATACCTAATGTACAAGGGTATAGAACTGTTCTGAGAAGGAATGGTAGAGACCCTGTGAGTGTTCATGTATAGAAATCATGGAAGGGTGTCTACAAAATAAAATATTGTCTAATGTGCAAAAAGTCCAACCGCAGCCCAGTTTTATCACAGATTACCCAGTTGGGTCATAACATGGCTCACAGTGTGAAAAGCTGAGCCAAGCTAGGGGTCTTAATAATGAGATTAGAGGTCATGACGTCCTGGCTTTGAATCCCACTTTTGTATTCCAGAGAGAGACTTCTAGAAGTGACATGTTTGTTCCACGGTAGTTTGCAGATAAGATATGCTGTCATTAACGAGAAAGTGGCCCTAGGTTGCAGTCTCATGGGCCATATAACTGGGGTTTTCATACTTCTTTGGCGGTAGGACAGAAATAGCATGCTTTTTCGTTTGGTTTCATTGCAGTTAATGTTTTGTTTGTTTGCAAGGAGGCATTGTAGGTAGCTGCTGTGAATAGGGTCTCTGAAATCAAACTGCCTGGGTTCAAATTTCAGCTGTACTAATACTTGCTCAGTGACCTTGGGCCAGTCACTTCACTTTTCTGAGCCTCAGTTTTATCCTTTATTAAATAGTAATAATAATACACCTCACAGGATTTCACTGAGGATGAAATGAGATCACATATATGAAAATCCTGTCCCATATCTGGTACTCAGGAAGCTGACTCAGTAAGCTTTATCTCGTGGATGAGGTATTGAGGAAGAGAGGGGCTGACAAATACTCTTTACCCCAAATTCTGTCCTCCACAGTGCTTAAAATTCTATGATTACAGCCTTATGCCCTCAGTTAAGGTTTCCAGATTCTTCTTCTTGAAGCTAAATACACCAGAAGGGGCCACACCCTCCAGTGGAATCCAACTGAGTAGAGATTGGGTCCCTGGCAGCTGGTAGCCTGGAACAGAACTGGGGTTAGTCACCAAGGAGAGAGGGGCCCAGAAGAGAAGTGAGCAGGTATCAGAAAAGAACTTCATCAGTCTCTCAGCTGCCCCTGCAGATGCTCTGGGCATGGTATGGGGGTTGGAAGGGCCCCTAGGCACCTGCTTGCCAAGCTCAACACTTGTACAATTATGAGACAGAAGCATAATATGCAATTTTTCCCTCTACTTGTGCAGGATTTTCTTAATTAACTTGTCTTTGAACCATTAATTTTTATTGCTTGTTCTCTCCTCCCCCTCAATGGCTCAGCCAATGAGCACACCCAGCTGGCACTTCCAGTCTTGTTTTCACAAAGACTCTTTCCTCAGAACTGCTTTGTGTCGTCTACTCACCCCTGACTCTGGTGGGCCCCAAATGAGCAGAATTTCATTCAACAAGTATGATTCCTAGGATCCTGTCTGGCACAGTGGAAGGAAAGTGAGCTGAGTAGCTAGGGATTTCTAAATTTGAACCTCAGCCCTGTTGTGTGATCTCAGCCCAGTTGCCTAACCTTTCTGGGTCTGTTTCTTTATCTTTAAAATAAGTATCAGGATACCCACTGAAGATGATTACTGTGAGGACAGAGTGCTGCGGCAGGTGTTAATACACCTTCTCTTAGAAGTTTCTGGAATCATTTAGCATGCAAGGAAGGATGAAGAGCGGATAAGCAGCTTCTATGCTCTGTGTTCTCTGTGAGAGAAGACTGGCCAGTGACAGAGTGTGGGGTGGGAGGTAAGCAGGAGGCTGGAGGAGCCCTGGGATCTGTCTTAGTGCTAATGTCCACATGGTGACTGTGTATGGCTGTTGGCCCCCTGCAGTGGGCTCACCACCCACAGTTCCAGAAATTGCTCTCCATCTCAGAAATCCTTTTTCCTCTCTCCTCTTTTCTCCCTCTCCACTTCCTCCTGTCCTTTCTCTTTGGTTCTTTTTCTGTATTTCCCCATTTCTCTTGTCCTCTAGAAGTTAATATCTCAATCAATATGTCTCTTCATCTCTCTGTGTCTGTCTCTCTCTTTTGCTACACACACAGAGATATGCTGTACATACATCTTTATGTCTCAGTCTGTCTTGCTATCGACAGCAGTCTCTCTCACTCCTTCCCACTCCCTACCCTGATTCTTCTTCTTTCACCCTGATGGAAGAGTCTTTCTCACACTTTCTTGAACCCTGTGGAATTTCCTCACAACTGATGGAGAATCCAAGAAAGCTCCTAAAAGAGGATGGCGGTGGCTGGGGCTAAGAAAGATTTACCACTTCCAGAGGAGAGAGGGAGCTTTTCCTCCCTCTATCTATAAATGGCCTGAAAAAAGTCCTCTGGGACACCCCCCCCCCCAACTAACCACCTACAAAAGTGGCCCTACCATCTGTCACAGTCCCTTTGCGCCATGACGAACAGGCTGCCATCCAGGTTATAATACAGTGAAAGGAGCCTGGAAGGTGTAAGTCATCACAGGCCAAGAAAGACTGTGGCAGATGATCATGGGAGGCTGTTACTAGGGACAAGGGAGGGGATAGATTTTCACACATTTGGCCTAGGATCTTTTCTGCTTGTCAAATGTTCACATGAACATCCTTAGATAATATGTTAAGGATCGTTGGTGTTGGGGACATAATGTTTGCATCAACCTTACCCCCAAATGCTTCTTTATGTCACCCTAGACCACCAACCTCATCCTCACCCCCTGACCCAAGCACTTGGCTTATACAGAGGCTCAAGCTTCAGGCGGAAGGCATGCCATGTGACCTTTTTGAGTTCGTCCAGTGTTAGACTCCACTGATCATATGCTATGTTTAGGTTCAACACCTGTTTCATAGCACAGTTCTGCCGCCTCTTCAGCAGTCCTGAGGTGGTGGTATGGAAAGAACCCTAAAACTGAAACCACAAGCCTTAGTTTGGGGTTCTAAGTCCTATAGTCCTCCCATTTGCTACAGTGGTGCTCAGTGGTTTCAGGAAGCATCTCCTAGCTGAATAACCCCCCTGAAAAGGAAAAAAAAAAAAAAAAATATATATATATATATATATATATATATATATATATCTCCCAAGTATTGACTCACTTTCATTACAGTGTTAAATTATGTACAAAGAGAAAACAAACTGTAAGCTCTTGATGCTTATGGCTGATACACAATTATAAAGCTGAAACAAACTTCCAAATGAAGTGTAAACAGAAGTAAAAAACCAATAAAAATCACATGAACTGCAATGATTTTAACAAGGTGGATGATGTTGTTTTTCTAAAATTAAATTGCTGTTCAGATCGTGACTGCGGTGCCAACTGGGATACAGGTTCTTTTGAGTGCGTCGTGCCAGGCAATGACTCAGCTCTCGTATTACTTTTTTCCTATCAGATCTACTGCTAAACTGTCACTCCTACCGCCCTCGGGGACATCATTTGGCCTTCACAGGGACTAAGCCATCATTTATATACTAAGTGTTCCTGTTTTATTTTTCCCCCTCATTAGTCCTTGACAGTGCAAGTAGGACAATGTGAAGATAATGAGATCTTTTACACAAAATGTGGCAGAGATTGCTAGTTATCTACCCCACAAACCACCCCCTTCTTCCCCTAATGTGCACAGCTAAAATGCAATATTCCACAGCCTCCTTTGTGGCTAGTGTGGCCATACCACAAAGCTGTGCCAGTGAGATAGAAGTAAAAGTGTTACTTGGCATTTCTTGGAGATCTCTTAAAAGGTGAGGGGACTGGCTCTTCTTTGCCCTTTCCTCCAAATTATTGCTCAGAATGAGCAAGTATTAGCTGGAGCTATAGCAATCAACTTGGATCACGAGGACAAAGGGCATGCCTTAAGGACAGCAAGGCAGAGAGCTGGGAGGAGTTGGCTGTCCTTAACAACTGCAATGGAGCTACCTGCACACCCACTCTCTGGCCTTCTTTGACTTGATAGAGAATTAACCTTCTATCTTGTTTAAACCACTATCATTTTGGATTTATTTTCCTGTTACATGCAGTCTAATGTGATCTTAACACACCGAAGCAGATGTAAATGAGGGTCCAGAAATCCTATGGCTGCCCTTAATTTTATAAGGTGGCCATCCAGAAGAATGATACAGAATAAGACTCTACCATTCAGTTTAGATTTTCATTGCAATAAAAACAAAATTTTAAAACTGTCACAGAGAACTCTAGTAACCCTTAAGAATATTCCATACCCAAAGAGACTTTCAGAGCCCAGAAGAAACTCTGACTTAGCAGTTATCACCCAGAAAGGATCTAGGGATGTAACACTCCGGTGATGAAGTACAGACTATTAAATCTCTACTGGGGCTCCCCACACCCACCTACCATCCAGTTTCCCCTATTATTAATATCTTGCTTTAGTGTGGAACACTTGTTACAGTTGATGAAGCAATACGGGTACATTATTATGAACTAAGGTCATCATTTGCATTAGGGTTCACCCTTTGTGTTCAGTTGTAGGGGTTTTGACAAATGCAAAATCTACTTAAAAAAAAAAAAAAAGAAGCTCTACTGGGGATCACCCCATCCTGAGCTTCTATCTCAGGCTAGAAGAAGGCTAAATGGGAAGCCTGGGGGAGCAAAGCACTTATTTGGGGGAAGAAAGCAGATGGCAGCCCATGCTATCTCAACCTATGCCCCAGCCCTTTGTCCTCGCCTCACATAGTTGCATAGAAGACTGCTCCTGATGGTACCAGAAACCGGGAGCCAAGAAGGTGACTCTCATTGCTTCCTAGAATGCCAGGGGCATGAAGCAGGTGACAGGAAGGTTGAGGCCAAAATGTTAGCCAGAAAAGGTCAGCTTTCTATCCCTCCGTGGGGCCCCAGCTGCTGGACTTAGCCATGGCCCTGGAAACATGACCCCTATGACTGAAATCCCCATGCTAATTTCAAATGTAGCCCTGGGCTTCAGGCCAATTCATAAGCTGCCACCTCATTTGTTCCCCTTCCTCCCACCTCCTCAGAGTTCAGGGCCAGAATTTGGTAGAAGAGGGGAGGTATGAAATATGAACCTCAGTTTGGCCTGCTTAGCCTGTCTTCAAAAAATAAATCTTAATCAAGTCACTGGAGAGAATCCTTTCTGCCCTGGCCACAATGCTTTCTCTCTCTGTTCCCTTTGTCCCTCTTCCACTCACTCCCTTTTCTGCCTTCTTGGAGGCCTTGCCCTGGGCCAGCCGGGTCTTCCCTACCCGTGCAGGCCTTGCTGGGCCCCACAGGGGAAAGTAGGGGGAAAAGCACGCGTTTGGGCTGCAGAATAAAAGTTAATCCTGACTCTGCCATTTACGAACTGTGAGATCCAGGGCAAGTGGCTCCCAACCTCTGAGTCTGTTTCTGCTCCTGGAAAATGGGAATAACAATTCTCCTAATAAAGCTGCCATCACAATTTCATTAAGTGAGACAAAATGTGTAAACATCTCCAACACCTAGTAGGAGCATTTGGTCAATGTGTGTGTGTGTACACACAAGCATGTGTAGGTTCCACCAGCCGTAGCTGCTCCCCAAATTTGACTTTTTCCCACTGCTGCCAGCCTCAGTGAATGGCACCTACTGCCAGCCATCCTTGGTCATTCCTTTATCTTCCGTGTTTGATCCATCACCACGTAATCCCGTCAATTTTACCTCCCTGTCTGGGTCACATTCTGTCTCATGCTACCACGTACCTCTGTCACGGCTTTGCAAAGTTACAATTTTACATTTACGGCTGTGATTATTTGTGCTTATCTGCCTTTCTATCGCTGTATTCACAGTATCCACTACAGTGACGGTCATGCACTTAGGTGCTTAATAAATATTGTCGAATAAATGAATGAGGTAGAGTAAGCCATTTGAGACTCAGAGAAGTTAAATAACATGCCCAGAGTCACACAGATAGTAAGCAACCAAGCCAGGATTTGAATTAAGATTTGTCTGATTCCAAGCATGGAGCACTGGGTGTGGTGCAAAAATAATGAATACCGTTATGCTGAAAAAATAAAAAATTTAAAAAATAAAATAAAAAAAATAAAAAGAAAATAGAGTAGAAAGTGGTTGTGGGGGGCTGGGAGGTGAATGGATTAGGGAGAGGTCTGAGGATCTACTGTATAACATGAGGACTATAGTTGATAACACTTTATTTTTTTAAAAGATTTTATTTATTTATTTGACAGAGAGACATTACAAGTAGGCAGAGAGGCAGGCAGAGAGAGAGAGAGGAGGAAGCAGGCTCCCTGCTGAGCAGAGAGCCCGATGCGGGACTCGATCCCAGGACCCTGAGATCATGACCTGAGCCGAAGGCAGCGGCTTAACCCACTGAGCCACCCAGGCGCCCTTGATAACACTTTATAACTGAATTTTGCTTAGAGAGTTGAATTTAAATGTTCACACACACACGAATAAATATGTAAAGTGATAGGTGTTTCAATTAACTAGATGAGAAGAATCCTCTTCTAATGTACATGTATATAATATAATCCCGATGTACACTTTAAATATTTTACAATTTCATATGTTAATTATACCTCAATAAAGTTGAAAAGTAATCTCAAAAAAAAAAAAAATTTGTCTGATTCCAGAGCTGGTGCTCTTAACCATGGTGCTAACAGTGATACGGATGGTTTACCAACAGCGTGGCACATGGGACAGGTATGGGCTGGGGCAGAAGGTCTCTAAAATAGCTTTTTGTCTATTTCTGCCTGGGGATTAGACTTTAGATTGAGCTCTTTCCCTTTACTAGTTATGGGCTGCGTCCGTGTGAATCTGAATTAGAATTCTAATCTGGTCAAGATGGGGTTTTCACCCTTTTCAGTGCTCATGCCAACTTGATCCAATTGAGAATGGTTATACGTGCATGTATGGAAGGATCAAGAAAAAGGGACAGGCAAGACTAGGCCCGGTAAAATGGAGAAAGGTGTGGACCAACATAGACTCCCTGAATGTTGAAGACAATAGGAATAGGGGGTTAGTATCACCTGGTGGCTGCACAGAAATCCTTTAAGGCTCCAGGCTCATTTCCAAGTAGAAGATGAGTGGGGACAAAAATGTTGGAGAGTCCAGGGTGGAAGTGTGGTTCCAGAGTAGGACTAAGAATTATAATCATTATTGTTTAGTGTATTTGATGCTAGTTTAATCCTCACACTGATCCAGATCAGCAAAGACCAGAGTGGTTAAGTGACTTTTTTGAGATCACATAGCTAGAAGTGTGTCAGAGCTAAGACTTGGACCCAGGTCTGTCTCCCCTGAGCTCACATTCTTTCCACTACGCCATAATGCTGTATATTGAAATGATAAGGAGTACGAGAAGGAAATTTGAAGGAAGAACAGAAGTCAGTGCTCAGGGCAGTTCTGCTCAAGAAAAGCAACAAGCCACACAGGCTTCTGAGCCCTGATGTTTCCAGGCCCCCTTGCAAGCTGCTGGTAAAGAGCTGACAGTAATATCAAGATGACCAGTCATGTCTCCAGGCTTGCATGCTGGCCAAACACCCTATCCCTATGTCATCCCCCTCAAAACATTAAGTACTACTCTCTTGGACCCCTTTCTACTCTGGCGCCTCTAAGGCAGGAGAGAAAGAAACTTTAGGAAGGCCAAATCATACATATTTTGTTTGAATTAAAGTAAATTTAAATTTAAATAAATTTAATTAAAAATAGCTGAGTGTAGGGACGCCTGGGTGGCTCAGTGGGTTAAAGCCTCTGCCTTCGGGTCAGGTCATGATCTCAGGGTCCTGGGATCGAGCCCCACATCAGGCTCTCTGCTCAGCAGGAAGCCTGTTTTCCCCCGCCCCCTGCCGGCCTCTCTGCCTGTTTGTGATCTCTGTCTGTCAAATAAATAAATAAAATCTTTAAAAAAAATAAAATAAAAATAGCTGAGTGTCTATGCTAGAACAACATTCTAGTCTGGTTTTACGTGGTCTTTAAGTTTATGAATTAAATGTACACCTGAAATACTGAACTCCTGGCTCTACCACTTACCAACTATGAGGTGTTAGGGCAGTCACTTCCTTTCTCTGATTCTTGGATTCCTCATCTGTAAATGGAGATCGTCTCTTTCTTTCAGTAGCATTGGGAAAATTAAGAGAGAATGTATATAAAACACTCCAACACAGTACAGGCACATGCACTGCTGTTATTAATGATGGGCTGTACCAAAGATAACATCTTATTCCAGAAGATCTTAATAGTTCCTAATTACATGTTTAAGGATTGTGTTTATTTATTCATACATTTCATTTTGAACACAATTGACAATCTTATTCTATTCAATATAAACCTTAGTGAACCTAAGGACCAAACTTCTGAGTGATCAAACTCCTGAAAGAGTAGTCTATCTGTGACAAAGATGGGTTGGAAAGGTGTAGCACTTTCTGTCAAAACTCTGCTCCTTGACTCAGGAACACATCCAGTTCTAATGAATACTTTCATTTACTTACTAATTTTCAAATACATGAGACACATTTAACAATAAACATGATAAGGAAACTCTGTGATTTATTTTTTTATTTAAATTTAATTAGCGATCATAAAGTACACCATTAGTTTCAGATATAGTGTTCAATAATGTATTAGTTGTATGTCACACCCAGTGCTCATCATATCACATGCCCTCCTTAATGCATTTTTAAAGCAGTAAGAAAATACATGGTCAGAAAGGCCTACAGTCTCATCCCAGAATTCTGTCAATATCAGTGTCTATAAATAGGAAGGCTTGGTTTTCTCATGATCACTGGATGCTTGGCGTACATATTGGCTAAAGATATCTGTGAAATACCCAACTGAATATTACCTACCTAACTGAATATTACAGACCACACCTTGATAGGAAACACTGAAAGTTAGTAGTCTGGAGCTCCCAGTGATGACAGCAGCATGTTGGTTTTGAGGATGGGGTGGGCAGGGAACTCCTGTGTTGAATGAACCCATAGCAAGACACACAGGTGAAATTGCAACACTAGAGCCTCCTTAGACATTAGTAGCAACTCCAGGGGCACCATTTACGTATACCATGAAATGTGCTCCCTCTAGAGTTGTACAGTGTGGTAGTCCCGTGCAGAACAACAGAGGAAAAGGAAAGATATTCTACATAAACAGACAGATGATACATTTTCTAGAATGCATGGCTTGTCTGAGTTGGTCAGAGTGTAGCCTGACTGTCCAAGCCAGTCCATGGCTCTGTCTGATGTGTGGAGTTATCTCTCTGGTATGTCTAGACTTATCAGTTCCTCCAGAATGGTTAATGTTTCTAGTTTGTCAGTGTGTCCAGAGTGTTCTATCTGCCCATCAATCCCAACCATTGGTAAAACCTCTGGATTTCTTCTATACCTTTGCTAGGCCTGAGTGATGTTTCTCCAGCTTGATGTATAGCCCAAGAATGGCCATGGGTGAGCCTAGAGCAAGAAAATATTTGGGATACTTCAACAATTCCTTCTAAGACTCAGGCTCCTTTGGCCTTAGCAGTGTCCCTTTGCCCTGGTCCCATAAGGGAACTGTCTCCATTGGGAGGCAGGGCTATAAGCCAGCTACAGAGGGAGACTTGACCCACTCTAGCATATACTCCAGGTGGCTTGGGCAAAAGGGCTCTCCCTCCCTCAACCACAGCTTCTCTCCAAACCAGCCTTTCACCCCAATATGACCTCTGTGGACCCAGGACCTGCCCTCTCCAACATTCTGGACTTTGTACAGAAAGGACAGGTAGGGCACTTCTGCAATAGCCATAGCTACCCTTTGTGACTATAAGGGACGACAGTTCTAGAGTCAGACACTTTGGATTTGAGGTTCTTCTTTACCACTAACCCAGCTATGTGACCCTGTGTGAGTTGCCTAACCTAATTCTTTGTTTCCTTGTCTATAAAATGGGGCAATAATAGCGTCTACTTTGTAGAGTCATTGGTAATATTAAAAGAAATAATCCACATAAACTACAGCATATCCTGGGTCAAATTACTAAGCTTTTCTCTGTGTTGGTTTCCTTTACTTTAAAATGAGAATAATAGTGCCTACCCCATAGGGATGCTATGAAAATTAAATGTGTTAAAAATGTTAAAGCAGAGACTGGTACAGATTAAGTGCTATATAGGTGTTTGTTAAATAAGACAATGTCAGATTCTTCTTCACTCATTCCACAAATATCTGTCAATTACCTATCATGTGCCAGGCATTATTCTAGTCACTAGGGATGCAGAAATTAGCAAGATCAATACGATTCTTCACTTTTGTGGAGCTCAGAGGCCAGTGAGGTAAGATATACAATGAGTCAACAGTAAAATAAACAAGGCAAATGTAAAATAATTGTTTCCAGGAAGGAGGAGAAACAAGATAACAGAAAAGTGAGTGACAGGGAGAAGGCACAGGCACTGTTCCATAAGGTGACCAGGGAAGGCCTTCATGAGAAGGTGACATTTAAACCGGAACCCAAGTACAAAAACAGAGCTAGACTCCAGGAGACAGCCTTCCAGGCAGAGGGAAGAGATAGTGCAAAGATCCTGAGGTATGGTTGGAATAGAAAAAGGGAGGGATGAGCAGGAGATGAAGACAAAGAAGGAGACACAGATATGATCACGTAGGGTCCTGGGGTCCATGTAAGAGTGTTCCAGTTTTATTCTCAATGCAGTATAAAACCAGTTTCATAGCCCAACCACTTGTTTTACATTTGGTTAATGATGGAAAGTGACTGTCCAAGATGACACACATGCACACACAAAATGAGTAGCAAGTGTGGGATAAATACTAAAGTTCTGATATTCCCCAGTATCATGCATTCAATTCCCAGACATATCATACTTAGCACAACTTATATCATATTATACCATTGCAGATTCATTGAATATCATTTGAATCAATGAAATGAATGAGCCCCAAATGGGTTTCAGGTCCTCTATTCAACCAGTCCTCCTAAGCGTATGCTACTTGCTCAGCCCCATGCCAGACACTAAGGATGGATAAATGCCACAGAGTTTCTGCACAGAGAGGCACTGAAGCTGCAAGCCCTGCCTTCCAGTCTCCTGGGAAGGAGCAGGATCTTCTACACTAGGAGGTAGGATGTAGGAGTCTGGTGGGAGGAAAGCAGAACCTGCTCCTCCATGCAGGCAAACAGATGAAGTATCTATCTTCAGGAGGTCAGTCTGACATGGGAATTGACTGTATATGTTATTACCTTCTGAAGATGACTAAAAAAAAAAAAAACCGCACTTATTTGTAAAAGAGTGCCATTTCATATTGCAGAGGCTGGCTTTAGCAAAAGACAAAGCATCAGCAGAGCAGCCTGGACTGCTAGTTTTTTGTTTTTTGTTTTTTTTTTTTTTTTTTTAGACTACTTTCATAATGCTCCACTAATTCAGTTAAGCTCATCTGGGACACCCTGTCATTCTCTTCCTGGTATTTTCAAAAACTATAATTACTAGTGGTTATCTCTGATTATGGAGTTACAGGTGATTTTAAATTTCTTCTTTACATTGTATATATAAATGTGTTTTTGCTATCTAAAATTATGAATAGTGTCCCAATTCACTAAATATCCTCAAGAAACATGATCTCACTAATTTCTATGGAATAGTCTAAAATATATAAAATAAAAGATATAAAATATATATATAGATAAAATATATAAATAAGTAAAATATATAAAATAAGGCATATAAAAATATATGCCTTAATTTATATAGCCTAACCCTTAGTGTGGCAGTTTCCCAAGTGTGAAGATATTAGTAACTTTTAATTTAAAAATAATAATATTAAAAGAGGGATCCATGGTCAGGTGACTTTTCAAATTCTGACTCAAACAGAAATTCACAAGTTCCTTTTCAGTAAGACTGATCTCAGAGCCATATTACATCAATCTGTATTGGATTCTTTAAGGGAGTATAGTATGCAGCATTTCCTGTTTGTTCATGGATCCCCCTTTATAGAAGTCCATCTTATTGGACTGATGCTCTATAGAAAAAACATAGTGAGATATCGCCCCAGTGTGGACATTTAGAATGTTGCAGTGCTTTACTCAAAAATCATTCTGTCATAATCATACTTGCATAGACATCTTTGCACACTCATCTGGCTTTCTTTCTAGAAGAGATTCATCTAAAAGAAACTATAGTTTATATAGTTCTAATTCTGTCCCATCTAGCTTTTTTTTAATAATTCTTTATTTTTTTATTTTTTTAATATTTTAGCTTCATTTTATTTTATTTATTTTATTTTTTATTTTATTTTATTTTTTTAATTTTTTATTTTTTATAAACATTTATTTTTATCCCCAGGGGTACAGGTCTGTGAATCACCAGGTTTACACACTTCACAGCACTCACCAAAGCACATACCCTCCCCAATGTCCATAATCCCACCCCCTTCTCCCAAACAACCCTCAGTTTGTTTTGTGAGATTAAGAGTCACTTATGGTTTGTCTCCCTCCCAATCCCATCTTGTTTCATTGATTCTTCTCCTACCCACTTAAGACCCCATGTTGCATCACCACTTCCTCATATCAGAGAGATCATATGATAGTTGTCTTTCTCTGCTTGACTTATTTCGCTAAGCATGATACGCTCTAGTTCCATCCATCTTTTTTGCTGGGTATCCATGAACCCCACTTTACAAGGGACTCCAAGAAGAAGAGTCTCCCTGTGACTGCGATTTTTTCTGCCCACCTCAGGGTCTGTCTTTTTGTACTATATGTGTTTGGGTGTGTGTGTGTGGAGGGGGGGGTAAATATTTTTTTTATTTTAAAATGATTTTAGGTTGTAGGTAAAAAATGGGAAAATAGTACAGGGGGTTCCTTTATATTCAACATCCACTTTCCCCTATTATTAATATCTACACATTAGTATGGTACATTTGCTACAACTAGTGAGCCAGTATTGGTGGACTATAATTAAAGTCCATGCTTTATGCATATTTTCTTTGTTTTTACCTAATGTCTCATTTCTGTTCTGGGATCCCCTCTAAGATACCATATTACATTGACTCCCAATAACTTCTTAGGTTCTTTTTAGAGAAGAAGACTTTGTGATGTTTGTTTCTCAGACTTTCCTTGTTTTTGAAGACCTTAAAACTTGAATATTTTCTAGAATGCCCCTCAATTTGGATTTGTCTGATGTTTTTCTCATTATTGACTGTGGTAATGCATTTTTGGCAGGAAGAAGTTAGAGGACAAGTGCCGTTCTTTTCACATCATATCAAGAGGATTCATTATTAATATAATTTACCATTATTTATGTTAATCATAGTCACTCTCCAAAGGATGGGCTGTTTTTGCACTGTGTGTGTGTGTGTGTGTGTGTGTGTGTGTGTGTTGATGGAGGTGGGGGTCAGAGAGCTGGGAAGTCTCTGTGGGCTCAGTCGAAGTTCACAGTGCAGTTGAGAGAGCAGTGAAGGGGTGGAAGATCTAGAGCTGGACAACACATCCCCATCCTGGTTTGCTACATGTTCAGTGGCCTCTTCCCTGTGTGTCTTCTGGTGCTTCTCATTTCTGCCTTATAGTTTAGGAAATGGGGCATGGCTTGTGAGGAATAAATGAACTCGTGGAAAATACCTTTAGCTTATAACTGGCACACAGTAGGTACTTAATAAATAGAAGCCCTTATTACCTCTCCTACTGATTGAATTTCCTTCAGATTGTAATTTTTATTCTAGGTAAGTGGCTCTCAGTCTTAATAAGACTCATTCTCTCTTTCTATTTTTTTTAATACACTTTGTGACATCTCCATTATTATCCTGAAATGAAATTCACAGCTAATAAAACCTACACACCTACACACATGATTTCAAAAATACTAATATAATGCTCTATGATGTGAAAAAGAACAAAAAGAAGATAATTTATAATTATTTACATATTTATATAACATGTAAATCTCAGGAATTGACTACAGTAGAACACTTAAGATGAAGTGGTCTGTATGAAACCACCAATAAAGCACCAATTACAAATGCACATTGACACAGGTATACTTTATCAGTGACTCTAATACTCTGAATGTTATTGATGTTGGTAACATGAATTTCCAAAGTGGAGAGAAACTTTTACAGCTCCTATAAAAAGTACAATTCCCTCTCAATTTACATTGCATTTGGGTTCCTGAAAAATTTGGTGCCTACCAAAACACTTTATGTTATGTATAACAAATTTCCATTCTAGGCTCTGATCATTTATAATCAAGTCTTTCACCTATATAAATGTCCAGCAGGACATCTGAAAGTCTAGTGACACACAGGAGCGGTTTTCATTGGGAAGACTGTCCTTCAGTTAGATACCTGGATTCTACCTGCTATGTGTCAGTAAGAGCCCCCAGTAATTACAAAATACTCCTTAGGGCATGATATTGTCCTGTTGAGAACCTTTGGAACCACTTATCCAAAGCTGAAATCATAAGCAAAAAGCACACGTGTCAATTCATGTCTCTGTGTGGGTGCTTAGCTTTCAGATTCTTAAGGGGGAGGGGGGTTCATTACCCCAAAGGAACTAAGAATACATGAAGGGATCCTGCTACATATATCTCTCTGTGTCTTCATTCCCACAATGCACACAACAATATAGAAGTATGTCACTGAATTAAACAGAATAATGTAGGTGCTGCCCAGTACCATGTGCTGGGTGTGAGGTTAGCTCAGTTGGTTGCAGAGCAGAACATGCCTCTAAAGGGGACCATGTAGTTTATTGTTTAGGAGTAGGAGTGCTTGCTCTTAGTCACATTGTCTTTTATTGTACAATTTGATATGTGGATATTTAATTCCTCTCCTGCCTCTCCTCTTCCCCAATCAAAGAAAAACTCTTGCTTTCATGACCAATCACAAAGCTTTAAAGCCCTATTAGAGTCAATGCTTTGGTTAAGGCCCTAAGTCTCCAAGAAGCCCCTGAAATCATGCACATATATTTCTCTTTTTTAAATTTATTTTTTATTTATTTTCAGCATAACAGTATTCATTATTTTTGTACCACACCAAGTGCTCCATGCAATCTGTGCCCTCCCTAATACCCACCACCTGGTTCCCCCAACCTCCCACCCCCCCCCCCGCCACTTCAAACCCTTCAAATTGTTTTTCAGAGTCCATAGTCTCTCATGGTTCACCTCCCCTTCCAATTTCCCCCAACTCCCTTCTCCTCTCCATCTCCCCATGTCCTCCATGTTATTTGTTATGCTCCACAAATAAGTGAAACCATATGATAATTGACTCTCTCTGCTTGACTTATTTCACTCAGCATAATCTCTTCCAGTCCCGTCCATGTTGCTACAAAAGTTGGGTATTCATCCTTTCTGTTGGAGGCATAATACTCCATAGTGTATATGGACCACATCTTCCTTATCCATTCGTCCGTTGAAGGTCATCTTGGTTCTTTCCACAGTTTGGCGACCGTGGCCATTGTTGCTATAAACATTGGGGTACAGATGGCCCTTCTTTTCACGACATCTGTATCTTGGGGTAAATACCCAGGAGTGCAATGGCAGGGTCATAGGGAAGTTCTATTTTTAATTTCTTGAGGAATCTCCACACTGTTCTCCAAAGAGGCTGTGTGCACATATATTTCTTGAGAGGATCACCACAGTACTGTTTCATCCACCTTAATACCATCATGTTGGATGCAGGTATTTAAATTGTGAGTGGTGAACAAAAGCAAAAAGCAAGGCCCTGAGGACTGGGCCACAGACTAAAGAGTATCTGGAGGCTGGGTTGGGAGGCAGCACAGAAATGTTAGGAGAATAAGATAAAGGTGCTGACCAGAGAGAAGGGGAAACACATGAAAAGGAATTTTCAACCATTTACACTAGCCTGTTCTGATAAATTAGCAAGCAATCACTTGGGCTTCAAATAATAGTTAGAGTGGTAATATATCTAAGTAGTTAAGAGAGCGATAATATACTATATGTTAACTAAGTTGAATTTAAATTAAAAATTTAAAAAAGAAAAAGAGAGCAGATTGTGCACTTAGACTATCCGGGTTCAAAACCTACCTCCACCATGCATTGTGCAGCCTCTTTGTGCTTCAGTTTCCCTTTTGTACAGTAGAGAGGGTGATAATATTTACCTCACAGTGTTACTGAGAAAATTAAGACATGTATAGAGCTTGGAACAGTTCCTGATGATGCATAGCATACACTTGATAAACATTAGCTTTTAATTTGTACCTACTGTGCACACCACCCTGGAATATTGTGTGTACCTTGGTTTGAGAGAAGGAAGAACCTGGGCATACTGGTCTCAGATATCACCTTTGGGAGGGGTTATGATTGACATCTTATTTTTAACATTCAACAGATACTTTGTGCCAAATACCACTCCAGCTGCTGTGGAGGATATAAAGACGAACAAGCTAGTTCTGTGGCTTCAGTTACTACTTACATGCTAACAACTTTCAAATCTATAGCTCCAACTCAGACATCTCTCCTTAGCTGCACACATATCAATTTATTCTTGCTGAGCCTCTCCACCCAAAATGCCAACATGTACCTCCATGTCACTATATCAAAAAGAAAACTCATTTCCATACACCTCCCTAAACTGCCTCTCCTATGTACTTTACTGAAATTAATGGCACCGTTGTTCACCCAGTCACCCAAGCTAGAAACCTAGGAATCATTCTTGGGATTTGTTTACTCCCCACATCTCATCAAACACTAAAGTAATTAATTCTACCTACTAGATACCCCTTAAATACATCCACATGTCTCAATACGCCCTGAAACTACTTTAGGACAATCATAACACTTGTCTGGATGACTCTTAATTGTAATACTCTATACTCTTGCTACCAGTCCCTCTAATTCATTCTCCAGTGGACAGGTGTGATGAATTTTTTAAAAAAATATCACATCACATCTCTCTCTCTCTCTCTCTCTCTCTCACTCTCAAAAACCCTCTATGGGACAAAGTACAAATTCCTTAATCTAGCCACCAAGGTGTTTATCTCTCAACTTTCATCTCAACTATGACCTATACCACCTCCCTGGCACCTTCACTTATAATGTTTCAACCAGACTGCTCTTTCTTCTCTTATTCCAAGATGTCAAGATTTTTCCAGTCTCAAGACATTCACCATGCTGTTTTTCCACTCCCACAATTTATTTTTGAGTCATTCAAGTTTCAGTTAAAAGAACACATCATGAGGAATTTCTTCCCCGACCCATCAGATTAAGTAAGACCTCCCAGTTAAATACTTTTATTCCCTAACACTTTTCATTCATTTTTTGGGAAGAGATAAAAATACATTTATTCACAGATGACATGATCTTGAGTATAGAAAATCCCAAAGAACTCACACAAAAATTGTTAGAGCTAATAAGTTCAGTAAGTTTCAGAATAAGAAATCAACACACAAATTTAAGTTGTATTTTATACGTTATTAATGAACAATTCAAAAAGGCAATTAAGAAAATAATTGCACCTACAATAGCATCTAGAATAATAAAATACCTAGGAACAAATTCAACCAAAAAGGAGAAAGAGTTGTTGTATACTGTTAACTACATGCTTAATGTCTTTCTTCCTTAGTAGGCTAAGATCACCTAAGGCAAAGCCATGCTGTAGTCACCATTACATCCCCAAATACCCAGTACAGTGTCTTTGCACGCAGATAATATTCAATAAAAACTTAGGGTGAGGAAGGAAGGAGGGAAGAAAGTAACCCTGGGGTTTTAATAAGTAACCCTGGGGTTAGTTATTAAAATATAAAATTCAATAGTTCTTAGTATTTCACAGAGTTGCACAACAATCACCATCAATTTTAGAACATTTTCATCACCCCGAGAAGAAATTCCACACCCACTAGCAAACACTCCTATTGCCCCCTCCCCCCAGGTCTTGGCAATCATTAACCTAATCTATTTGCTATTTCTATAGATTTGCCTATTCTGGACATTTCATATAAATGGAATCATACAATATGTGGTCTTTTGTGTCTGGCTTCTTTCACTTAGCATATTTTTAGTGTCCATTCATGTTATACCATGTATCAGTATTTGACCCTTTTATGGCTGAATAATATTCCTCTGTTTGCATTGATCAGATTTTGTTTATTCATCAGTTGGTGGACGTTTGAGTTGTTTCCACTTTTTGGCTATTATGAGAAAGCTGCTATCAACATTTGTGTACAAGTTTTGGTGTGAACATATATTTTCAATTCTCTTGGGTATATACCTGTGAAATTATTGGGTTATATAATAACACTACGTTTAACATTTTGAGGAGCTTCCAAACTTTTCCAAAGAAACATCACCATTTTACATGTCAGTCAGCAATGTATGAGGGTTCCGATTTCTCCATATTTTTGGCACTTGTCTGCCTTTCTGATTATAGCCATCCTAGTAGATGTGAAGTGGTATTTCATTGTGGTTTTTGATCTGCATTTCCCTGATGGTGAATGATGTTGAATGTATTTCATGAACTTATTGGACATTTGTATATTCTCTTTGGAGTAATGTGCATTTCATCAATTTTTAGTTGGGTTATTTTTATTTTTTGAGTTGTAAATATTCTTCAAGTTTCTTATCAGGTATATAATTTTCAACACTTTCTCCCTTCTATGTGTTGTCTTTAGACTTTTTTGAAGATGTCATTTGAACCATAAAAGTTTTTAACTTTGATTAAGTTCAATTTGTCTATTTTTTCTTTTATTTGTACCTTAGGTGTCATATCTAAGAAACCATTGCCTAATCCAAGGTCACAAAGATTTATGGTCATGAAGAGCACTCTTCTGAACATGTAGAATGTTTCCTGGGCTGGTCCCTTTAATTCCCACTTTCTACAAAACTGTCTTTTCTTGACTACAAAATTCCATCCAACACTTTCTGTGCTCCTTAATTGATCAGGTATTGCCTTGGGGGTGACAATGTAAACAACCTTCCTATTTCCCTGCTCTGCATAGATCAAGCTGTAGGCCTCTGGCTCTATAGATACCAGCAAAGTGTGGATTTGATTACCCCATTACTTACATCTCTGCTGACCAGTGTCTACACACTTCACAGGGCTGTTGAGAGCATTTAATAAGATGATAAGAGAGCTTCCCTGACCACCGCATCCAATGTAGCTGCCACCCATTTTCCCTTATATTACTGTTTTATTTATTTTACAACAGAATTATTATCAGATATCCTTTCTTGGATTTTTCTTCTTTTTTAAATGTTTTAAATTTAAATTTAAGCAACTAACATAGTGTATTATTAGTTTCAGAGGTACAGTTTAGTAATTCATCAGTTGCATATATATATTTTGGGGGGGTGGATATAAATTTTTTTAAATTTTATTTTTTCAGTGTTCTAAGATTTTTTGTTTATGCACCACACCCAGTGCTCCATGCAATATGTGCCCTCCTTAATACCCTCCACCAGGCTCCCCTAACCCTTCACTCCCCTCCCCTCCAAAACCCTCAGTTTGTTTCTCAGAGTCCACAGTCTCAGTCTCTCATGGTTCTTCTCCCCCTCCAATTTCCCCCAATTCACTTTTCCTTTCCTTCTCCTAATGTCCTCCATGTTATTCCTTACAGTCCACAGGTAAGTTAAACCATATGATAATTAACTCTCTCTGCCTGACTTATTTCACTTAGCATAATCTCCTCCAGTCCTGTCCATGTTGCTACAAAAGTTGGGTATTCATCCTTTCTGATGGAGGCATAATACTACATTGTCTATATGAACCACATCTTCCTTATCCATTTGTCCGTTGAAGAGCATCTTGGTTCTTTCCACAGTTTGGCGACCATGGCCATTGCTGCTATAAACATTGGGTACAGATGGCCGTTCTTTTCACTACATCTGTATCTTTGGGGTAAATACCCAGTAGTGCAATGAAGGGTCATAGGGAAGCTCTATTTTTAATTTCTTAAGGAATCTCCATACTGTTCTCCAAAATGGCTGCACCAACTTGCATTCCCGCCAACAGTGTAAGAGGGTTCCCCTTTCCCTATATACTCTCCAACAATCATTGTTTACTGCCTTGTTAACTTTGGTCATTCTAACTGGTGTAAGGTGGTATTTCAATGTGGTTTTGATTTGAATCTCCCTGATGGCTAATGATGATGAACATTTTTTCATGTGTCTGTTAGCCATTTATATGTCTTTTTTGGATAAGTGTCTGTTCATGTCTTCTGCCCATTTTTTGATGTGATTGCCTGTTTTTTTGAGTGTAGTTTGAGGAGTTCTTTATAGATTTTAGATATCAGCTCTTTGTAGTGTCATTTGCATAAATATTATCAGACATCTCATTTGTTTTCATGTTTGCAGTTGGTATTCTTCATTTAAGACCTGTAAGACTCAATCTAAAAGCAGGTATCAACCTAAATGAATTCTCTCCCTCTATCTCCCCACTTCTCTCCTTTCCTCTCCCACCCTCCCTCCCTCCCCATTCTTGGGCCTCTCAGTGGCCAGTGTTAGACAAATATCCTTGTAGTACTCCTACCTATGACTACTATGGAATACATTTCTAGAAGTGTAATGGCTGAGTACATGTTTTTCTATATCTTAGGTATTAATTTGTATTTCCAGATTGCTTTCCCTTTTACATTTGCACCTCCAATGTAGGAAAGTATACTTGACTGCACACCACTTGGATTATGGGTTTTCACTCTCCTTTATTTTGTGTCAGTCTGATAGGCATAAGTAAGGTCTGTTTCATCATTTTATCCTAATTTCAACTTGCAATTCTTCACTGATAGGAAAGTCCTTTTCAAATATGTGCTTGCCATTTTGTTGAGTTCCTCTATGAATACAATGTTTGACTGCTTTTCTCCTTCGACTTTGTTTTCAATTTGAAAAATCTATATGTTGTATATGACTGATATATCCATATACCATATATATATATATATATATATATATATATATATATATTATCCATTTCCCCCAATCTACCTTTTCTTCCCACATAACTTACCATATTTTTAAAAGCTTTGATTTATTTATTTGACAGACAGAGATCAGAAGCAGGCAGAGAGGCAGGCAGGGGTGTGGGGGTTGGAGCAGGCTCCCTGCTGTGCAGGGAGCCTGATGTGGGGCTTGATACCTAGACCCTGAGATCATGACCTGAGCCAAAGGCAGAGGCTTAACCCACTGGGTCACCCAGGTGCCCCAACTTATCATATTTTTGCCTTTCATGTTTTTATGAGTCTAAAAATGTATTTTGGGGGGAGGGGGTTTGGGAGAAGGGAGTGGGATTATGGACATTGGGGAGGGTATGTGCTTTGGTGAGTGCTGTGAAGTGTGTAAACCTGGTGATTCACAGACCTGTACCCCTGGGGATAAAAATATATGTTTATAAAAAATAAAAAATTTAAAAAAAAAAGAAAGGACCCAAATAAAAAAAATGTATTTTATGGTGAATAAATGGCTTTTGGCTTTCAAAAAATTAAAAAAATAAAAGCAGACATCAAGCTTGTCTTGTTCATCACCATATCCCTAGTCTCTATAACACTGTCTTATGTACAGTAAGCTTTAAATAACCATTTGTTCATTGAATAAAGAAATGAGTGTACATATACAATAGCTATTACGGTGCTTAGCATATAACTGATGTTCAATAATTATCAGCTACTGCTGCCATTGTCATTACTGTCATTATCACCATCATTACTATAAGACCTGAGCTACATCTATAAAATGAGATTTTGTTGTATTCCTCACTTGCTGTGAACATACTGGATTCACTCCTGGAATAAATGGTAAGTAGTCCCACTACCTATTTGGGTGACTTTGGAAAGGTCGCATTTCTTTCCTTTCCAGAACCTCAGGTTCATTCATATATGTATATGGCAATATTACATAGTGGTTCTATACACAGGTTCTGGAGCTAGTGCCTTGGGTTTACTACCAGGCTTTGTCTTCTTGTACTAGCATTGTGACCTTGGAGAAGTTACTCATACACCTTAGTCTAAGTTTTGTTATCTGTAAAATGAAGATAATAACAGTATCTAACTGCATAGAGTGGTTGTGAGGATTAAAAGAGATGGTACAGTACAATGCTTAGCACAATACCTGGCACATAACCAACATTCTAATAATAATAATAATAATAATGACAACAACTATGACCCAAAACTTCATCCTCTGGCAGATCTTATGAAAAACCCTTCAAATAAATGATGCCAACTCAGGTCAGTAGGTGAAAACCTGTCAATACTCAAATGCTACTCTTGACAGTGCCCCTAGCCATTTGATCACTACCTCCTGCTGTTCCACTTCTTCCCACTGTCAGGGCATCATGATTATGCTAAACCAAAATGGCAGAGTAAATTGAAAGTCGTATCTTCCATTCTGATGCACAACCCACATCCCTGAGCTTTCCTCAACCAAAATACCAAGGGATGCATGTGTCTCTAAATCCCAAGATAAATCATTTGGGCACTGGTGCCACTCAAGATTATCTGCAAACATGTTCACCTCCATCAGAGGAAATAATTAAAATCTCACATAGTCCCTTAGAGCAATATTCTTTTGCACTTGATTCAGTTGGATGACTATGATTATAATTCCTTACATTTGTAAGTCTGATAGCTTTCAAAGAAATAACATATTAGTCACTTGGAAGGATGCAGTCATCTGCAGGGTGAGGAGGTTTGGAGCAATTCAGCCACTTTGAAACTGAATAAACAGATGTCTCAGACCTCCTGACTTCTAGTTTGGAGAATTTCTCTTTGGTACCCTAATTCTCCAGGGAAAACTAAATCATTTACTTCTCTTAACAGCCGGAAAGTGGTCTCTTCATCTTGTAACAAAATCTCTCTGACTTTTCCACCTAGCACATTTTAACCACTTTCTGAGTAATCCATATCTGGCTTACAGTGTGGGTGACCCTGCTGAATTATTGATGCTCCCACTCCTTTCCCTCATCACCTCTGCATGCAAAATGCACTCCATTCCTCTCTGTCTTGGTCTTTCCCAGTTTGACCCATTTGTCAATTTTCAATCTTTAGTTATCACTTACCACCCAGGTGCTTATTATAAGCTGCCAGTACATTTCCATCTCGTCCATCTTCTCAGCCTCTGAATCTACCACATGAAAGGTCGTATTTCTCTATTCCAATTTCTGCTAATGGCTTTAACAACACTAAATGGGAACGGAAAAGGATTTCACCTTTCAAAAGGTGTCGATCAACTTTCAACAGATTTCCCATTAATTCTGACTCTGTTTCCAAGGATTAATTGAGCAAGACTGCTGACGTCCTCTACCCTGGGGTTGCTTCATGATGTGTAATGTTCTGCTAGATTCTTTCTGTTGTCTGAGGGTCACTTATAGTCTAGCAAGTTATATTTAATCATAATCGGCATGCTTGACAAATGGTCTTAGGGGGCTGGTTATCTCCCAAGCACATTAGCTGTCCACTTACAGTTGAGTGGCACCCCAGAGCTACCAAAATGCCCACCTTTTTCTCACAAAGCCTAGATCAGACTTTCTAAGCTGAGGAATTGGCATACATTCCCCAGTGCTAGGCTATAGTTCTGCTGTGCTTGAGGAATTGAAGCAAGGAAAAGTGCTCAACAGGTAGTGCTCACTGAGTTGGTGGTGGGAGGCTTAAAAAATGGAGTAACATATGTGTAGAGACTTGCAAAGGAGTCGGTTTTTGCAAAAATGTTCCAGGACAAGACAGGCAAGAGCTCTAAAGACTTGTTCAGAGATGCTGCAAGTGACTCACATGACATTCTGAACACATGTTCCTTATCCATCATCCCAGCTCCTGCCCACTATACAACTTGTTCCAGCACACTTATACAGAACAGCAGGAAGAAAGTGGAGATCACTGAAGGGAGAGCACATCCGTTCATTGTGTGAGAACTCTTGCAAATCCATGAGGAGACAAAGTTGAAGACAGAAATGGACTGTGCCCTCAAGCACTGTAGTCAAGTCAAGGAGACAGAAAAGTAAGTAATTACATTAGAGGGTAGTGGGAAATCACTATTAAGGGGAAAATACAAGGTGCTATGATAACACAAAAGGGGTACCTGGTATCAAGGAGGATCTCTTTGGAAAAGTAACACCCATGCTGTGAAGGATACCAAAGAGGTAGACTAGTGAGTGAAGGTGAGTGTGAAGGAAGAATGTTCCAAACACTGAGAACAGCTGCATACAGCCAGGTGGGAAGAGAGACAGAGAGACAGAAATAGAGAAACAAAGAGAAAGACATAGATAGAGACAGAAAGAGAAAGAGAAAATGCATGCCTGATATATCATCACTGAAGTTCAGTGAAGGTCAAAGATAAGGCTGGCATAGTGTGCAGGGACCAAACCACAGAATTCTACTTGTATAGACTGTGCAAGGAAATGAGTTGGGATTTGAATAGATCTACAATTTCTATTGTCTTCTATATACATAGCATTAGTATGAGGTATTTCAGGGTCAGAGGACGTGAAAGAAATTTAAGATGTGGTCCCTGTCTTTAAGGTATTCTGAGTTCATTTGTAGTGCACAGTCCAGATTTGAGAAAGACTTCAGAAACCCACAAGGCGTAGTGGCAGGGATCTGGTGTGTCCATAAAGTCTAGATATTTACATAGTAGCTGAGGTACCCTAGTAAGCCCTAAGGAGTAAGGAAATATTAGGGAAAGGAGAGAGCTTTATTTAGAGACTCAGGCTCCATTAGCCCCCTCATACCAGCCCCTTGGCTCTAGACCACTGTCTTTTTTGGGGTTAGCTACATACATCCAACAAGTCAGCTAAGGTCCTTGTCAACACTATAAGGCAGACAATGACCTTCAGCAGCATCTCCTAATGTTCTGAGCTTCAATATGGTTATCTATGAAATAAGCACAGGTGAAAGCAGAGTTGGCTTCAGTCACCCTAAAAGTTCTTTCCAAAGAAAACTTTCTACACCCTGCTCCCCAAACACCTCATACTACTTCTTCATGGTGGTAGTTTGCCTTCAACATAATCAGCATTAATTCTATCCTTCTGTGCACACTATTGTCCTTCCCCTATGCACAGATAGAGTTTATTCCTCAAGCCCCCTTGAATCTGGGCTGGTCTGGGGCTGCTTTGACCAACTGAATAAGGTGGAAGTGCCATTACTCCAGTGCCAAGCCTAGACTCTAAAAGAACTGGCAGTATCTACTTCTTACTCTTGAAATGATGCCATATTGTGAAAAATCCAACCTAAAGGGAAAGGCCATATATAGATGCACTAGTCAACAGCTCCTGCTCAGCTCCCAGCTGAAATCCAGCATCAGCTGCCAACCATGAGAGTGAGCCATCCTGGATGTTCAGCCTTCAGATGACTGTATCTCCAACTGCCATATAATTGTAACACATAAGAGATACCAAATGAGAACTTCCCAGATGAGTCCACTCAATCCACCGAACCATGAGAGATAATAATAAATTGCTGGTGCCAGCCACTAACTTTTGTTATCATTTGCTAATAAATCTCAGGCCTTTGCTATTGTGTAAATCCAGGGCTTGGCAAATTTTTCTATAAAAGGTCAGGTAGTAAATATTTTTGGCTTTGCTGACCATTCATCTCTGTCACAACTATTCAATTATACATTGTAATGAGAAAGAAGCCACAGACAAATAGACATGGTTATGTTCTAACAAATTTTTATTTATGAAATCAGGTGGACAGCCGAGGGCTTTGCCATGGTCTGCCAACACCTGGGCTAATTGAATAAAACAATCATTGCAGAATAAGAAAAACTGATAAGTAACTAGGCCTTTCCAGTAAAATTAATCTTTTAGCAAAAGTTTTCTGGAAACATGAATCTTTGACTCAGTGTTTCCTAAAGTGGATTTTGTAAGAAAGACATAGAGGGAGGAAAACGTGTTGCTGTCAAATAATCTTTTTAAAGCTCTGGATTAAATCTGTTATATAAAGTTGTATATTGTCAGATTCCTCAGAGCCTTCACACGCTTATCCTAAAGAAGTACACTACTAGAATTTCAGACTCAGTGCTAGACTGCTTGGGGAGGAATTTTGAAATGAGGGAATTTGGGGCATCGGTTCTTCCTACATGTAAAATCCTTCCCAACTCATTTCCTAGAACTGCTGCTATTTATCCCCCTTCTTTCACCTTCTCTCACTGCTCTTCTTCAAGTTTCCATTTTCCATAACACCCTAGCTTTGCTAACAATATGCTCATTGCTATTGGCATTTACCCTCCCCAGGCCTTGGCTTCCCTGTTATGTAAAGCTAACAATTCTTGCAACAACTGCACTCCAAACTCCCATTCCAAGCTGATGGAGCATTCCTAGCAATGTGAAGAGTTAGAGTGGAAGCTATAACAAGGCAGTGGCCTGTTCTGCTCAAGAAACATCAAGGAAGCCACTGTGGCTGGAGCAGAATAAGTGAGGGGGAGAAGAGTGGGAAATGAAGTTAGAGAGGTAAACAAGAGCCAGATCTTACAGAACCTTGTAGACTACTACAAGGACTTTATCTTTAGTTCTGAAGGAAATAGGGAGTTATTGTGAGGTCTGCAACACAGGAAAAGGATAATCTAATTTAAGATTTTAAAAACATCTCCCTGTATGCACCAAAATACAGAACCTCAAAATAAATGAAACAAAAATAAGCAGAGGTGAAAAGAGGAACAGAAAAATCCTTAATTGTAGCTGAAGAACTTCAACACTCTCCTCTCCATGATTGCTACAATTAATATTCAATCGTTAAGGATATAAAATATCTGAAAATGCAATTAACCAATGGGTTCTGATTGATATGTACAGAACACTTAACCCAACAAGAGCAAAATACACATTCTTTTTAAGAGTTTATGGAACATGGGCACCTGGGTGGCTCAGTGGGTTAAGCCTCTGCCTTTGGCTCAGGTCATGATCCACATCAGGCTCTCCGCTCAGTGGGGAGCCTACTTCCTCCTCTCTCTCTCTCTCTGCCTGCCTCTCTGCCTACTTGTGATCTCTCTCTGTTAAATAAATAAAATATTTTTTTTAAAAAAAGTTCTCAGCCCAGAAGCAACTCCTTACTTTAAAAAAAAGGGGGGGGGGGAGTCTGTGGAACATTCCCTAAGATAGACCATATTCTGGTATATGAAACAAGCTTCAGTAAATTTAAAATAAATGAAATCATACGGAGTATGTTCACTGACCAAATGGAGTTAAACCAGAAATCTAGAACAGAAAGATACAAAGAAATACCCAAACACTTGGAAACTGAACAAGACTTGAATAATCCATGGGTCAAAGAGAAAGTCTAAAGGGAAATGAAGAAATACCTTGAGCTGAATGAAAATGAAAATGAAAATGAAAATAAAAATTTGTGTTAAATATCTAAAGTAGTGCCAACAAAAAATTTATAATACTAAATGCTCAAAGTAGAAGTAAGGAAATGTCCCATGGTGCCTGGATAGCTCAGTCAGTTAAGTGTCTGACTCTTGATTTTGGCTCAGGTCATGATCTCGGGGTTGTGGGATTGAGCCCCCATGCTGGGCTCTGCACTCAGCACACAGTCTGCTTCAGATTCTCTCTCTGTCTCCCTCCTGCTCACTCTCTCTCTTTCTCTCAAATAAATAAATTATATCTTTTTTAAAAAAGAAAGAAGAAAATGTCTCAAGTCAATAATCTAAATTCCTACCTCAAGAAACTAGAAGAACAAAACAAATCCAAAGCAAGGAGGAGGAAGTCATTAATAAAGACAAGAACAGAAATAAATGAAATTGATAACAAGAAAACAATAGAAAAAATCAATGAAACAGAAAGCTGGTTCTTTGAAAAGACCAATAAAATTGACAAACCATTCGGAAGACTGACAAAGAGAAAAAGAGAAGATGCAAATTACCAATATCAGGAATAAAACAAGGGATAACATTCAGCACCTGCAAATGTCAAAAGAGAATAAGGGAATACTACAAAGGACTCTGTACAGTGTGGAAGTTCCTCATAAAGTTAAAAATAGAGCTATCTTATGATCCAGCATTTGCAGTACTGGTTATTTACCCCAAAGACACAGATGTAGTGAAAATAAGGGCCATATGCACCCCAGTGTTCATAGAAGCAATGTCCACAATAGCCAAACTTTGGAAACAGCCGAGATGCCCTTCGACAGACGAATGGATAAAGAAGATGTAGTCCACATACACAGCCATCAGAAAGGATGAATACCCAACTTCTGTATCAGCATGGATGGGACTGGAGAAGATTATGCTGAATGAAATATGTCAAGCAGAGAAAGTCAATTATCATATGGTTTCACTTATTTGTGGAGCATAACAAATAGCATGGAAGACATGGGGAGTTAGAGAGAAGGGAGTTGGGGGAAAATGGAAGGGGAGGTGAATCATGAGAGACTATGGACTCTGAAAAACAATCTGAGGGGTTTGAAGTGGCGGGGGGGTGGGAGGTTGGGGAACCAGGTGGTGGGTATTAGGGAGGGCACGGATTGCATGGAGCACTGGGTGTGGTGAAAAAATAATGATACTGTTATGCTGAAAATAAATAAATAAAAAAAATAGAGCTATCTTCTGACCCAGCATTTGCAGTACTGGGTATTTACCCCAAAGACACAGATGTAGTGAAAATAAGGGCCATATGCACCCCAGTGTTCATAGCAGCAATGTCCACAATAGCCAAACTATGGAAACAGCCGAGATGCCCTTCGACAGACAAATGGATAAAGAAGATGTGGTCCGTATACACAATGGACTATCACTCAGCCATCAGAAAGGATGAATACCCAACTTCTGTATCAGCATGGATAGGACTGGAGAAGATTATGCTGAATGAAATATGTCAAGCAGAGAAAGTCAATTATCATACAGTTTCACTTATTTGTGAAACATAAGGAATAGCATGGAGGACTTTAGGAGAAGGAAAGGAAAAATGAAGGGGGGTGGAATCAGAGGGGGAGAGACCATGAGGGACTGTGGACATCAGGAAACAAACTGAGGGGTTTAGAGGGGAGGGGGTGGGAGGACGGGTTAGCCTAGTGATGGGTATTAAGGAGGGCATGTGCTGTGTGGAGCACTGGGTGTTATATGCAAACAATGAATCATGGAGCACTACATCATAAACTAATGATGTACTGTATGATGATTAACATAACATAATAAAAAACCAAATATTTTATTTATTTATTTGAGAGAGATCATACAAGCAGGAAAGGGGCAGAGGGAGAGGGAGAAGCAGACTCCTTGCTGAGCAGGTAGCCCAATTCAAGGCTCAATTCCAGGACCTTGGGATCATGACCTGAGCTGAAGGCAGATGTTTAACAGACTCAGGAACCCAGGCCACCCGCCAAACTGATTTTTTTACATTTCTTTTCAGCATAACAGTATTCATTGTTTTTGCACCACACCCAGAGCTCCATGCAATATGTGCCCTCTCTAATACCCACCACCTGGTTCCCCCAACCTCCCACCCCCCGCCCCTTCAAAACCCTCAGATTGTCTTTCAGAGACCATAGTCTTTCATGGTTCACTTCCCCCTTCCAATTTCCCCCAACTCCCTCTACTCCCTTCTCCTCCAAACTGATTTTTTTTTTTATAAAATTGACAAAATGTCTCAATGGAGGAAGAATAAACTTTTCAACAAATGATACTGGAGCCATTGGACATCCATGGACAAACAACAAGTACAACAATGACAAAACAACATTTTAAAAAAATAACCTTACATCTTATTTAAAAAAAAAAAAAAACATTCAAAGTAGATCATGAATGTCAAGCAGAAATACCAGTTACCAACTGGGAGGGAGGACTCCAACTTCACAAATGACAGCAAAGATCATAACTGTGTCAACCACCATCATTCGCTCTGCATCTTGGTGTTGGAATTGTCAAGAAAAATACAACACAGTTAAGCACTGAATAGAACAGTGTTTTACTTACATAGAGAGAAGGCAAGATGGGCTTCAGTAGTGGGTATAGGTCCCTCCTGGCAAACACAGCAGGGCAACTGGCCTGCCTATACCACTCACATCCCTGCTGTGGACAGATACAGCTGTGGAATTGGTTTGGTGCCATATGATGTACACACGTAAGCATAAAAAAGAGTCACATTGAGTCTGAAGCCTACAAAGATATTCTCACACGAGATGATAAGCATGGCACAGGCTGTGAGGGCCCCTTATCTCTTGAGAGAAACTTCACATTTCTATCTCTTGATAGAAATTTCAGGTCCAAGGCTCTGATGGGCAAGTCTGGGAAAAGGCAACAGATCATATAATGGCTGCTTTCCCAACAATGCACTTAAATGTAAAATAGAACTGCCCTATGACCCAGCAATTGCACTATTGGGTATTTACCCTAAAGATACAAATGTAGTGATCCAAAGGGGCACATGCACCCGAATGTTTATAGCAGCAATGTCCACAATAGCCAAACTATGGAAAGAACCTAGATGTCCATCAACAGATGAATGGATCAAGAAGATGTGGTATATATACACAATGGAATACTATGCAGCCATCAAAAGAAATGAAATCTTGCCATTTGCAACAACATGGATGGAACTAGAGCGTATCATGCTTAGCGAAATAAGTCAAGCAGAGAAAGACAACTATCATATGATCTCCCTGATATGAGGAAGTGGTGATGCAACATGGAGGCTTAAGTGGGTAGAAGAAGAATAAATGAAACAAGATGGGATTGGGAGGGAGACAAACCATAAGTGACTCTTAATCTCACAAAACAAACTGAGGGTTGCCGGGGGGAGGGGGTTTGGGAGAAGGGGGTGGGATTATGGACATTGGGGAGGGTATGTGATTTGGTGAGTGCTGTGAAGTGTGTAAACCTGGTGATTCACAGACCTGTACCCCTGGGGATAAAAATATATGTTTATAAAAAATAAAAAATTAAAAAAAAAAAAAAAACTATTTTTTTAACAGTAGAAGAAAATCTTCAAGGTGTTGTGTTAGGCAAACATTATTAGACTTGACACCAAAAACACGATCCATAAAAGGAAAAATTGATAACTTAGACTTCATCAAAATAAAAAGGTTTTGTTTTGCATAGAACTCTGTTAAGAGGATGACTCAACAAGCTACATATTGGGAGAAAATATTTGTAAATTATGTATCTGACAAAGGACAAGTATTTTGTATATATAATATTTTTCCAAGACATAACATTTGAAAAAATCCAATTAGAAAAATGGGTGAAATCTATGAAGAGATTACAGGGGGGAGGATATATAGATGGCAAATAAATACATGAAAATATATTCAGTATCATTAGCCATTAGGGAAATGTAAGACAAAGTACAATGAACTATCACCACACACCTATCCAGAACCGCTAAAATGAAAAACAGTGACACCACCAAATGCTGATAAGGATACAGAGTAACTACTCGTGGGAATGTAAAATGGTATACTCTGGAAAACAGTTTGGTAGTTTCTCAACATATTAAATATCAAGTTCCCACATGACCCTGTGTTATATGGATGAGCCAAAGACGACCTCAGTATATTGATCCTATGTTGTTTATTTCTTCAAAGCAGATCAGGACCCATTAGCTCAAAAGCCCACCAGGGGCAAGCTTTAATTTTTATACATCCTTTTGTTTTAAATATAGCTCAAACAAACAGGTTTTCAGCCATTTAGAACCTACCTTCTTGGCATACCCCACAAAACTGTGCCCAACATTTGCTAACAATAGATAAGGTAAACTCCAGGACTATAAAGCCCCCATGCCACTGTTGTCCTTTAGAATCCTGTGACCCAGAGACTCACCCACCATACTGCTGAGTGACATCACCTAAGCATGTAAGCTCCCTGTTCAATCCTCCTCTCCCTCTGCAGTTCCCTTGCCATCCTCACTTTAATAAAATGAAAAAGGAGACAATTTGGACACATAGACAGACATGCACAGAGGGAAGATGATGTAAAATGGCCATGTGATAATGTAGGTAAAATAGGACTGATGCAGCTACAAACCAAGGATTCCCAGACAGCACCAGAAGCTAGGAAGAAACAATGAAAGGTTCCACAAAGACAAAATCTTATGGGGATCATGGCCCTGCCAACACCTTGATTTTGGACTTCTAGCCTCCAGAACTATAAGAAAATAGGTTCCTGTTGTTTTAAGCCACACAGTTTATGGTACTTTCTTACAGCAGCCCTAGCAAACTAATATAGCATGAACTATTACTTGGCAGCAACATGAATGAACTATTGTTAAAACTCAACAACTTAGAGAATTACACTGAGGGGAAAAAGTCAAATCCAAATGGTTACATACTGTATAATCTCATTTTTATATCATTTTGAAATGGCAAACTTTTAGAATTGGAGGGCAGTTTCATTGTTGCCATTGTTTAGGGAAAGGGCAAAGGGATGGGAAAGGAGGGGGATGGATATGGCTTTAAAAAAAAGGGCAACACAAAGGATTCACATGAAAACGCTCTGTATCCTGACTGGTGGTGGGTACATAAACCTATATAATTGTTAAAATTGTACAGAATGTAATACACACCTACACGTGTGCACATACACACAGATGAGTACAAGTAGAACTGGGGAAATTGGAATAAAACCAGTGAATTATATACCAATATCCTGGTTGCAATATTGCACTATAGTTTTAAAAATATTACCATTTAAGGAATTGGGCAAAGTATCAGCAATTATTTCTTATGACTGCATGTGAGCCTACAATTATCTCAATAAAATTATCAGTTAAAATAAAGCATCACTTGGCTGTTAAAAACAGACATCAAAGGGAAAGAGTGACAGAAGGGACAATAGTTAGAAAACTTTTACAGAAATGCAGGAGAAAAATAGAAGGTGGCTTCAATTAGGATTATACTAGTAAGGTAAAAGCAGTAAAGAGAAGTAGATGGATTCTGGAGGTATAGTGTTTTGTAGGTGAAACCAACAGAATTTGCCTACAGACGCATGTAAGATGGAAGAGAAAGAGAAGTGTCAAGGATGGCCTCAAGGTTTTAAGATGTAGATGGAGAGGGTTTGGCAGTATAATGGTAAGGGAAGGGATTAAGATAGTAAAGTTTGGGGATTGGGTATCATCAAGGGAATAATTGTAGGTATTAGTACCTGGATGGGAGAACTGAGACTTCAAAGAAGGTTCTCAAAGAAGGGCACAAAAACAGACAAATAGATCAATGGAACAGAATAGAATGCACAAATAAATAAATGCACAAATGTATAGTCGATTAATCTTCAATAAAGGAGGCAAGAATATGCAATGAGGAAAACACTGTATCTTCATTAAATGGTGCTAAGAACACTGGACAGCAATATGCAAAAGAATGAAGCTGGACCACTTTCTTACACCATTCACAAAAATAAACTCAAAAGGATTAAGAACCTAAATGTGAGACTTGAAACCATAAAAATCCTAGAAGAGAGTACAGACAGTAATTTCTGACATCAGTCATAAAAACATTGTTATAGAGATGGTTTCTGAGGCAAGAGAAACAAAAGCAAAAATAAGCTATTGGGGCTACATCAAAATAAAAAGATTCTACACAGCAAAGGAAAAAATCAGCAAAACTAAAAGACAACCTACGAATGGAAGAAGATATTGCAAATCACATATCTGATAAAGGGTTGGTATCCAAAATATATAAAAAAAATCAAACTCAACACCCAAAAAAACCAAATAATCCAATTTAAAAATTGGCAGAAGACATGAACAGACATTTTTTCAAAGAAGATATCCAAATGGCCAATAGATATATAAAAAGATGGTCAACATCACTTCATCAAGAAAATGTAAATCATAACTACAATGAAATATCACCTCACACTTGTCAGAATGGCTAAAATGATAAACACAGGAAATAACAGATGTTGTTGAGGATGAGGAGAAAAAGGAACCCTCTCGCACTGTTGGTAGAAATGCAAACTGGTGCAGCCACTGTGGAAAACAGTGTAGAGGTTCCTCAGAAAATAAAAAATAGAACTACCCTATGATCTAGTAATCAACACTACTGGGTATTCACCCAAAGAATATGGGAATGTTAATTTGAAAGGATATATGCACCCCTGTGATTATTGCAGCATTATTTACAATATCCAAACTATGGAAGCAGCCCAAGTGTCCATCAATACATGAATGGATAAAGAAGGAGATGGCATGTATATACAAGGAATATTATCCAGCCATAAAAAAGAATGAATTGCTCCATTTGCAACAACATGGGTGGATCTAGAAAGTATAATGCTAAGTGAAATAAATCAGTCAGAGAAAGACAAATGCCATATGATTACACTCATATGTGAAATTTAAGAAACAAAACAAATAAACAAAGGGGAAAAATGAGAAGAACCAAAAAAGAGACTCTTAAATCATATAACAAGCAGATGGTTACCAGAGGGGAAGTGGATGGGGGAATGGATGAAATGGGTGATGGGGACTTACCCTGATGAACTCTGAGTAATACATGGAATTGTTGAATCACTATATTGTACACCTGAAACTAATATAACCCTGTATTTTAACTATACTGGGATCAAAATAAAATAAAATGGAGGAAAAATGTATCTTAAAAAGTTTAGGTTATTCAATTATGAAGGCACAGAATATTCAAGTGTATGGATTCACAGGCTATTTGCAATAATGAGTGTGTAGCCCACAGGGTGGAGATTATTGGACTAGGATATTTTAAAAGGGGACATGGGGTCTCATGACTTGAATTCATATGCCACCCAAGAAAAGTACCTCCCCCCACTGAAAGAAAAAAAAAACAAAAAAAAACCTCAGACAACACAAAACAAAACCCCGCAGGCTCAAAGTGGCTGCTTTCATATTCTGCAAAACCATCCCCAAGTGAGGGGAGACTTACTGTGTAAATATTGTAAAGAATTACTTCATTCTGCCACCTGATCCAGTCTTTCCACTGAGAACTTGGCTGCTTCCCCCAGATCCAGCCTGTCAGTCTCATGGTTGATACAGGCTCCAGGAGATGTGCAGCTCTGGCTGCCACCCTCTCTGTCATGCTTCTCAACCCATCTGTTGGTTGGTTCTTAATTTTCTGTACGAGTATTAGAATTTCCTTCTGGGAACCCAATTAGGGCATGCTCACCAAGCAAAACTAACATGCCCCCATATGAAATGTATACAGCAATCTTCAAGATGTTGATTTGGGGGGAGCTCAAAGCAACAAACAGACAGAATTACCATAATGCCTGTCACCCCTGGACAGGACCAGAGGGAAAATAGACAGGAGGGAGGAAGGAAGAGAGAATGGGGACACTTTGGGTTACAGCTGCCACCTACTGCTGTTCTCCCATGCCTGGAAAAGCAATGGAAACTAAAGACAATTGCTTATTTACCTAGACTCCCAAGTGCGACAACAATATCTCTAAGCCAATTAGTTACATAGAGGGTGGTAAAGTTGCTCAATCTGGAGAAGTGAAGCATGGAGAGGGTTGGAGAGGAGACGGAAGCTTTCAGCTTTGAGGAACATGGTTGTCACTGTTGGTGACACGGAAATGAGAGAGAAAACTGGTTTCTGCATTATGACTTCAAAGCTCAGACCTAATGTCAGCAAAGTACGAAAGGCAGAGGGAATAGGTTTAGGTGGGGACAAACCTTCCTATAGCCAGAGCTTGCCTGCCTGTCAACTTGCTTCCACATCATCCCCGGTGTAGGTGGCTGGTACCTTCTAGGACATCCCATCATTGCAGACATAAGGGAGAGGAGACAGATGACCAGAATTTGGGGGCACTGGTTAAAAGCACAGACTCTCAAGTCCCACCCTTTCAGGCCTCCTGAAAAGGATTCTTTAAAGGACGGTTCTGGGAAATCTGAATTTTAACAGGTTCCCCCAGATAATGCTGATCTGAATCTTCTTTCTTTCTTTCTTTCTTTTTTTTTTTTTTTTGCTATTTATTTATTTAATTTATTTTTATTGTCTTATCCACACAGTAGTCTTTGAAAATCTCTGAGTGAATGGCCCTTTAAGACCCCTTCCAAGAAGCTAGAATTGTAGTCTCTAGTCCCAGTTCTAGCGAATGTAGTCTAGAAGAGAAATAGGTCAAGGAAAAAGTTGCTTTGTAGAGCCAAGGAAAAGGAGGCAAGTGTCTCCAAAGAAAAGACTAACTTTCAAGAGGCTCCAGCTCTCCTTGTGAGGGATGGTACTGTTGTAGGAACACCATGTCGAGAGTCACAAATCACTCCTGCCCTCAGTGGCTACACTTTAAGCATTTATAATAGCTCAGATAGACTGAAAGTTTACATGTTCAAATACTTTTACATATTTTTTTCTTCCTTATTTTCACTTATTTTTTTAGAGAAGGAGGGAGACGGTGGAGGGGAAAAGAGAGAGAGAGAATCTTAAGCAGGCTCTATGCCTAGTGAAGATCCCAACAAGGGACTTGATCTCACAGTCCTGAGATCATGACCTGAGCCAAAATCAAGACAGACACTTAACTGACTGAGCTCTTTTTACTTCCTTATGACAGCCTTCTGAGATAGATATTATTATTGCCCATATTTTATAGGAGTAAAAGCTAAGACTCAGAAAAGGAAATGAAATTTGCCCAAGGTCACATAGCTCTTTTTTAAAAAGATTTTATTTATTTATTTGTTTGTTTGTTTATTTTATTATGTTGTGTTAGTCACCATACAGTATATCATTAGTTTTTGATGTGGTGTTCCATGATTCACTGTTTGTGTATAACACCCAGTGCTCCATGTGATACATGCCCTCCGTAATACCCATCACCAGGTTAACCCCACCTCCCAACCCCTCCCCTCTAAAACCCTCAGTTTGTTTATTGGAGCCCATAGTCTCTCATGCTTTGCCTCCCCCTCTGATTTCCCCCCATTCATTTTTCCTTTCCTTTTCCTAATGTCCTCCATGCTATTCCTTATGTTCCACATATAACCAAAACCTTATGATAACTGTCATTCCATAAAATTTTATTTATTCATGACAGACAGAGGCAGAGGGCCAAGCAGGGAGCATAATGTGGTTTGGGGATGGCCTGGGTTTTAGTAACTTTCAGGTCCAATACGGATTATTGTAGGGGGTGATTGTATGCTTCTTTGTTGTTGTTGCTAATTTTTTTTCAGTCTAAACAATTCTTTTTTTATTATGTTCAGTTGGCCAACATATAGTACATCATGTGTACTATAGATTAAATAAATAAATAAATACATAGTGTTCAATGATTCATTAGCTGCATATAACACCCAGTGTATGCCTCTTTTAAGTGGCTTTTCTACCTGCCTTGAGTCTCATTTTTTCCCTCCTGTCTCCACACCAGGACCCATTCTAATTAACAAATCACCTCTGTGAGAATTCTCCGTGAGAATTAGAAAAAGTTGTCCCTTCTAAGACATGTAGCCCAATGGGCACAGGGCTTAAAGAGTATTTCAAAATTTAGGGCAAATTAGAAAAGGATGATGCTCTCTCTTGACCGACACAACCCTGAATCAGTGTATAGTTTAGGAAGTGAAGAAAGGGCTGGATTACAGCCTCCTTAAACTCCTTTGGCCTTACAATTTTGTGTGGGGTCTAATCTGCTCAGATATAGACAGCAGACCTCTGTCCACCCTACCCAATACTATGTCTTGTCTCTAGACTCAGAGGTTGCCCAATCTCAGGGAGGTGAGGAGTGAGGGAGCTCTTCACCAAGGGACACCCAGCCGCTAGAGAAGAGAATCAGACTCCCTTACTCAGCTTCTTGAATGTGTAGATCAATACCCTTTGTCCAGTTTGAGAAGTGTTTAGTCATTACCTTTTCAAATATTCTTTCCACTCCTTGCTCTCTCTCCTTCCCTTCTGGGACTCCCATTATGCTTATGGTGGCATATTTGATGGTGTCTCACAGGTATCTGAGACTCTGTTCAATTTTTTCATTCTTTTTTCTTTCTGTTCCTTCAGCTTCACTAATTATTTCTTCTGCCAGCTCAAATCTGTTATTAAGCCCTTCTACTGAATTTTTCATTTCAGTGTTTATACCTTTCAACTCCAGGATTTCCCACTGTGTTTTTTATAATGTCTATGTCTTTATTGATATTCTCTATTTGATGAGAAATTGTCAATATACCTTATTTTAATTCTTTTTAAAAATTATTTAAATGTGGTTTCCTTTACTTCTTTGAACATGTTTATAATAAAGTCTTTTTCTGCTAAGGTCAATATCTGGGCACTTTCTATTGCCCAGTTTCTATTAATTGATTTTTTTTTTTTTTTTGCTTGTGTATAGCCCACACTTTCTTGTTTCTTTGTATATCTCAGAATTTTTTGTTGAAAATTGACATTTTAAATAATATTGTAGCAACTCCAAATTCTAATCTCCCTCTGAGGCTTGTTGTTTGTTTTTTTCATTTGCTTATTCATTTGGTGGCATACTTGGACGAATTCTGTGAAATCTATTTCAGCTGTAGTGTGTAGCCTCAGGTGTCCCTACTGAGATTCTTTTTCCCCTTTGTTTTTATTTTTAAGTCTGGCTTCCTAGGGTTTGTACCTAGGTCAGCATAGCTTAGTGGTTAGTCACTGGTTGGCCAGAAGTTGTGCATAAATACCCAGATCTGGTGTGGCTTGGAAATTGCTTTCATAGTTCAGGAGAAAACTGTTCAGTCAGGGAATTGTATTTTGGAAGTACTTTTTCTAGTCATCCCTAAGAAAGTGTTGCTTTGAACACAGAAGTGTTCCATATCATAGGAAATGATTGTAATTTTATCAGAACTCTCTTTAGACTGTCTCCTTCCCTGATGTACCTGTTACGCTTATGGCTGATTTCACTCTATTGATATCACCAAGCTGTTATCCTCCTCTGATTTTAGCCACTATGATTTTTTTTTTAATTTTTTATTTAAATTCAATTTAGTTAACATAGGATGTATTATTAGTTTCAGGGGTAGAATTTAGTGATTTATCAGTTGCATAGAACACCCAGTGCTTATTACATCATGTGCCCTCCTTAATGCCCACCCCCCCACCTCCCCTTCAGCAATCCTCAGTTTGTTTCCTTTGGTTTGCCTCCCTCTCTGTTTTTATCTAAATTCATTTGTTTTGTTTCTTAAATTCCACATAGGAGTGAAATCATGCATTTGTCTTTCTCTAACTTACTTTGCTTAGCATAATAGCCTCTACTTCCATCCACATAGTTGCAAATGGTAAGTATTCAACCTTTCTGATGGCTGAGTAATATTCCATCACATATATATATATATAAAACAGAAGATGTGTTTTGTATATATGTATGTGTGTGTGTGTGTGTGTGTATATATATATATATATATATATATATATATATATATATATATATGATGTGTTATATATATATAAAACACATCATCTGTATCCATTCATCTGTTGATGGACATCTGGGCTCTTTCCATAGTTTGGTTATTGTGGACATTGCTGTTTTCATAGCATTTAGGAACCTCCTGGGGGGCAAGAATTCCTTCACTCTCTGATCCAAATAAAGTCTACTCTTTGTCTTAACCAGATCTTCCAATCTCTGCAGCTTGCCCCACACCTCTTCCCAGACAGAACCTCAGTGCCATGTCATGGGAAGATTTGGGGACACTGACTTCTCCACCCAGATGCTTCCTATGGTGTGGGTGTTGTGGATTGAGGAAACAGGTATTACCAACTGGCTGCTGTCACCCACCCAGTGTAGATTTTTGCAGCATGGAAATGGGAGAGATGGGATATTAATGAGATTCTACCACCTTTCCAGTGTAGATCTTGCACACCAGGGGACTAGGGATGATACAAACTACTTTCCAGGTTGCATCTGCTGAGTCTACCCAGTGTGTGTCTAACATAGCTTTTCCACACAGGGAGCTGGGGGAGAGATAGATGCAGCTCTTGTGCTAAGGCCTGGCACTGTTCTTATAGGCTTCAATCAAATTTGTTGAGCAAAACCTTCCAATTTCATATAAGCCCATTGTGCCATCTCCAGAGATGTTAAGTTTTTCTTAGATAATTTTGACCACTTTTAAAGATGTCTCTCTGAAGGAGAGGGTTTTGTAAGCTCCTCACACCAGAGAAGAGAATGTGTGAACTTTTTCTGTAAGCCTGAGATCAAGATCATGGCTGCAGGTGATTGACAACCAGAACCAAGGGTAGTATTAGTAGCTGGGTGGGAAAATAAAAACACCATCATTAGTAGTATGGCTCAATACAGAAGCAGGCAAGAAGAAAATGCAGCTATGACACATGCAAAATATATATGCTATAGCCACACTTGAACTGAGTTTAGAACTAATTCATCCTCATAGGATGTCAAAAATGGTTCTCTTTGTGCAGCCAGCAACAGACTCATAATCTGTTGGATTTGTATAGCACTTGCCTTCTGGGATGTATGATGCTTTCTTTGGGTTCACCCTATCACTCTTCCTAGAGCTAGCAAGTATAAATTTGGACCCAGTCCTAACCAGGACTAAGGAAAAACTCCTTAGAGGTTCCTCCAGATAGATGATGGAGATAGGACACATATCGGGGGGGGGGGACCCTCTAAGTTGCAAGAAAGAGACAAGGGAGACCAAATCTTCGCTTGACCCCCCTACCAACTTTGTGACCTTGAACAAGAGGCTTAGCCTCTCAATTTCCTGATCTTGTCCTCATCTTTAAAAAACAGGGCTATTGATGCTTACTTCACTTGCTCTGGGAGTAAGAAACTTGCTGCCATGTTAAATAGACTTATGGAGAAGTCAATGTGGCATGTCAAAACAGAGGCCTCTGGCCAACAGTTGGAGGGGAACTGAGGCCTTCCTACAAACTCATGTAGTTTGTACTCAGCTTCGTAGCAGATCTCAGTCACTGACAGCTTAACTGCGACCTCACGAAAGATCCTGAGCCAAAACTATCCAGCTAAGTCACTCCTGGATTCCTGATCCTCAGAAACTGTATGAAATAATATCTCTTATTTTAAGTCACTACATTTTACAATAATTTGTTATGCAACAGTAGTTAACTAATGAAGCTATTAAATTATCTTGTTGATTTACCTTCTCTGCTCTGTCCCTAAACCTTTTAGTGGGCTACTGAGTTTAGAGAGAGCACAAGCATTTAATATGGTGGGTATACTTCAAAACTTCACTAGAGGGCCTGGAAAGGCTTTATTTGATTATTGTACTATTTCTTGTTTCATGGAAGAGCACTGGGCTAAGAATAGAAGTATTTTCACTGGGTACATGAGTGATCTTAGATAAGTCATTTCCCACTTCTGAACATTCTCATCTCTCACATAGGGAAATAATACTGTCAAGCACACCTGTGAAGGTAATATGAAGATGAAATAAGATTATCACTGGGAAACCCAGTAAAAGAACAACCAATGTCATGTCAGCATCAAATTGCCACTAACAATTATTTTTGTTATTGTTCATGGGTAGGTAGAAAAACATCTTCTGAATTTAAAAAAAAAACATATTTTGTTACTAATTCCTACAGCATTATGTAGAATTAAATATTCTAAGGTATTTATATTACACCAATATGCTTCATTCTAATTTGACAGTTTCCCAATTAGCAATCTTTCTGCCAGAGCAAAGATTTTCCCCCAATGAACCAAGGTGTATCAACCCTAAAAGAATAGTTGAAAGAGGTTCTCTAGCCAGAAAGGAGGTAACAAAAAGAATCTTGGAGCATCAGAAGGGAAGAAAGAATACAAAAGGCCCAAATATGGGTAAATACAAGAGATTTTCCTTCTTTTTTAAAGATTTTAAATGGTGTACGATGTGTAGAACAAAAATTATAACATTGCCTTATATCGTTCGAAATATATGTGAAAGAAATATTTAAGATAATTATAAGTGTAGGGGGTATTTAAGGATATAAAGGGAGGTTAAGTTTTTACACTGTACTTGAACAGATAAAATAGTGAGATCTATAGACTGTGATTATATATACTTACAATTGACTCATTATTCACTATAGTTATGGTTTATAAAGCTGCTTGAGCAATGAATTTGTGGCTACTGAAACATTACTTCTAGTATAATAAATTGTATTATGTATTTATAGTATATGACAGCATAGTAGTCTATATATTGCTGGATTTTATTTACTAAAAATTTTAGGATTTTTGTATTTATGCTGATGACAGATGTCGGTGCATAAGTGTCCTTTCTTTATAATGTTCTTGCCAGGTTTTGATAAAAAATTATGTTGGCCTTATAAAACAAGTTTCCAAGTATAACTTGTTTTTCCTTCCTCAGGAAAAAGTTGTGTTAGATTTTTTCCCCAAGTATTAAAAATTCACCCGTGTTGTAATCTGTCCTGGTATATTTTTTCCTGGGCCAAGGTTTTTAATTATTTTTTATTCCTTTTTTAAAAAGATTTTATTTACTTATTTGACACAGAGAGAGCACACAAGCATGCAGAGCAGCAAGCAGAGGGAGAAGCAGGCTCCCAGCTAAGCAAGGACCCCAATGTGGGACTTGATCCTAGGAACCTTGGATCATGACCTGAGCCAAAGGCAGAGGCTTAACCAACTGAGCAATCCAGGTGTTCCTTTAACAACTACAGGAGGTTTCACGTTTTCAGTGTTGTTTTTGGTAAAGTATGTTTTTATATGAATTTGTCCATTTCATTTATATTTTCAAAGTTATTGGCATAAAGTTCTTCATAATAACTTATTTAATATCTATAGGATGTATAGTGAATATTTCCTTTATTATTTGTGGAACTGTTAATTTTTTGTATCCACTTTTTCTTGATCAGTCTTGCTAGGGGTTCATATTATTTTTTTTTAATGTTTTTAAAAAACCAACTTTAACCTTTATTGATTTTATCTATTACATTTTTAAGTTTTCTTTTTTTTTTTTATTTTTTTTTATTTTTTTTTATTTTTTTTTTAATTTTTTATAAACATATATTTTTATCCCCAGGGGTACAGGTCTGTGAATCACCAGGTTTACACACTTCACAGCACTCACCAAATCACATGCCCTCCCCAATGTCCATAATCCCAACCCCTTCTCCCAAACCCCCTCCCCCCGGCAACCCTCAGTTTGTTTTGTGAGATTAAGAGTCACTTATGGTTTGTCTCCCTCCCAATCCCATCTTGTTTCATTTATTCTTCTTCTACCCACTTAAGCCTCCATGTTGCATCACCACTTCCTCATATCAGGGAGATCATATGATAGTTCTCTTTCTCTGCTTGACTTATTTCGCTAAGCATGATACGCTCTAGTTCCATCCATGTTGTTGCAAATGGCAAGATTTCATTTCTTTTGATGGCTGCATAGTATTCCATTGTGTATATATACCACATCTTCTTGATCCATTCATCTGTTGATGGACATCTAGGTTCTTTCCATAGTTTGGCTATTGTGGACATTGCTGCTATAAACATTCGGGTGCATGTGCCCCTTTGGATCACTACATTTGTATCTTTAGGGTAAATACCCAATAGTGCAATTGCTGGGTCATAGGGCAGTTCTATTTTCAACATTTTGAGGAACCTCCATGCTGTTTTCCAGAGTGGCTGCACCAGCTTGCATTCCCACCAACAGTGTAGGAGGGTTCCCCTTTCTCCGCATCCTCGCCAGCATCTGTCATTTCCTGACTTGTTGATTTTAGCCATTCTGACTGGTGTGAGGTGATATCTCATTGTGGTTTTGATTTGTATTTCCCTGATGCCGAGTGATATGGAGCACTTTTTCATGTGTCTGTTCGCCATCTGGATGTCTTCTTTGCAGAAATGTCTGTTCATGTCCTCTGCCCATTTCTTGATTGGATTATTTGTTCTTTGGGTGTTGAGTTTGCTAAGTTCTTTATAGATTCTGGACACTAGTCCTTTATCTGATATGTCGTTTGCAAATATCTTCTCCCATTCTGTCAGTTGTCTTTTGATTTTGTTAACTGTTTCCTTTGCTGTGCAAAAGCTTTTGATCTTGATGAAATCCCAGTAGTTCATTTTTTCCCTTGCTTCCCTTGCCTTTTGCGTTGTTCCTAGGAAGATGTTGCTGCGGCAGAGGTCGAAGAGGTTGCTGCCCGTGTTCTCCTCAAGGATTTTGATGGATTCCTTTCGTACATTGAGGTCCTTCATCCATTTTGAGTCTATTTTTGTGTGTGGTGTAAGGAAATGGTCCAATTTCATTTTTCTGCATGTGGCTGTCCAATTTTCCCAGCACCATTTATTGAAAAGGCTGTCTTTTTTCCATTGGACATTCTTTCCTGCTTTGTCGAAGATTAGTTGACCATAGATTTGAGGGTCTATTTCTGGGCTCTCTATTCTGTTCCATTGATCTATGTGTCTGTTTTTGTGCCAGTACCATGCTGTCTTGATGATGACAGCTTTGTAATAGAGCTTGAAGTCCGGAATTGTGATGCCACCAACGTTGGCTTTCTTTTTCAATATCCCTTTGGCTATTCGAGGTCTTTTCTGGTTCCATATAAATTTTAGCATTATTTGTTCCATTTCTTTGAAAAAGATGGATGGTACTTTGATAGGAATTGCATTAAATGTGTAGATTGCTTTAGGTAGCATAGACATTTTCACAATATTTATTCTTCCAATCCAGGAGCATGGAACATTTTTCCATTTCTTTGTGTCTTCCTCAATTTCTTTCATGAGTACTTTATAGTTTTCTGAGTATAGATTCTGTGTCTCTTTGGTTAGGTTTATTCCTAGGTATCTTATGGTTTTGGATGCAATTGTAAATGGGATTGACTCCTTAATATCTCTTTCTTCTGTCTTGCTGTTGGTGTAGAGAAATGCAACTGATTTCTGTGCATTGATTTTATATCCTGACACTTTACTGAATTCCTGTATAAGTTCTAGCAGTTTTGGAGTGGAGTCTTTTGGGTTTTCCACATATAGTATCATATCATCTGCGAAGAGTGATAATTTGACTTCTTCTTTGCCGATTTGGATGCCTTTAATTTCCTTTTGTTGTCTGATTGCTGAGGCTAGAACCTCTAGTACGATGTTGAATAGCAGTGGTGATAATGGACATCCCTGCCGTGTTCCTGACCTTAGCGGAAAAGCTTTCAGTTTTTCTCCATTGAGAATGATATTTGCGGTGGGTTTTTCATAGATGGCTTTGATGATATTGAGGTATGTGCCCTCTATCCCTACACTTTGAAGAGTTTTGATCAGGAAGGGATGTTGTACTTTGTCAAATGCTTTTTCAGCATCTATTGAGAGTATCATATGGTTCTTGTTCTTTCTTTTATTGATGTGTTGTATCACATTGACTGATTTGCGGATGTTGAACCAACCTTGCAGCCCTGGAATAAATCCCACTTGGTCGTGGTGAATAATCTTTTTAATGTACTGTTGAATCCTATTGGCTAGTATTTTGTTGAGTATTTTCGCATCTGTGTTCATCAAGGATATCGGTCTATAGCTCTCTTTTTTGGTGGGATCCTTGTCTGGTTTTGGGATCAAGGTGATGCTGGCTTCATAAAATGAGTTTGGAAGTTTTCCTTCCATTTCTATTTTTTGGAACAGTTTCAGGAGAATAGGAATTAGTTCTTCTTTAAATGTTTGGTAGAATTCCCCCGGGAAGCCGTCTGGCCCTGGGCTTTTGTTTGTTTGGAGATTTTTAATGACTGTTTCAATCTCCTTACTGGTTATGGGTCTGTTCAGGCTTTCTATTTCTTCCTGGTTCAGTTGTGGTAGTTTATATGTTTCTAGGAATGCATCCATTTCTTCTAGATTGTCAAATTTATTGCCATAGAGTTGCTCATAGTATGTTCTTATAATAGTTTGTATTTCTTTGGTGTTAGTTGTGATCTCTCCTCTTTCATTCATGATTTTATTTATTTGGGTCCTTTCTCTTTTCTTTTTGATAAGTCGGGCCAGGGGTTTATCAATTTTATTAATTCTTTCAAAGAACCAGCTCCTAGTTTCGTTGATTTGTTCTATTGTTTTTTTGGTTTCTATTTCATTGATTTCTGCTCTGATCTTTATGATTTCTCTTCTCCTGCTGGGCTTAGGGTTTCTTTCTTGTTCTTTCTCCAGCTCCTTTAGGTGTAGGGTTAGGTTGTGTACCTGAGACCTTTCTTGTTTCTTGAGAAAGGCTTGTACCGCTATATATTTTCCTCTCAGGACTGCCTTTGTTGTGTCCCACAGATTTTGAACCGTTGTATTTTCATTATCATTTGTTTCCATGATTTTTTTCAATTCTTCTTTAATTTCCCGGTTGACCCATTCATTCTTTAGAAGGATACTGTTTAGTCTCCATGTATTTGGGTTCTTTCCAAACTTCCTTTTGTGGTTGAGTTCTAGCTTTAGAGCATTGTGGTCTGAAAATATGCAGGGAATGATCCCAATCTTTTGATACCGGTTGAGTCCTGATTTAGGACCGAGGATGTGATCTATTCTGGAGAATGTTCCATGTGCACTAGAGAAGAATGTGTATTCTGTTGCTTTGGGATGAAATGCTCTGAATATATCTGTGATGTCCATCTGGTCCAGTGTGTCGTTTAAGGCCTTTATTTCCTTGCTGATCTTTTGCTTGGATGACCTGTCTATTTCAGTGAGGGGAGTGTTAAAGTCCCCTACTATTATTGTATTATTGTTGATGTGTTTCTTTGATTTTGTTATTAATTGGTTTATATAGTTGGCTGCTCCCACATTGGGGGCATAGATATTTAAAATTGTTAAATCTTCTTGTTGGACAGACCCTTTGAGTATGATATAGTGTCCTTCCTCATCTCTTATTATAGTCTTTGGCTTAAAATCTAATTGATCTGATATAAGGATTGCCACTCCTGCTTTCTTCTGATGTCCATTAGCATGGTAAATTCTTTTCCACCCCCTCACTTTAAATCTGGAGGTGTCTTCGGGCTTAAAATGTGTTTCTTGGAGGCAACATATAGATGGGTTTTGTTTTTTAATTCATTCTGATACCCTGTGTCTTTTGACAGGGGCATTTAGCCCATTCACATTCAGGGTAAGTATTGAGAGATATGAATTTAGTGCCATTGTATTGCCTGTAAGGTGACTGTTACTGTATATGGTCTCTGTTCCTTTCTGATCTACCACTTGTAGGCTCTCTCTTTGCTTAGAGGACCCCTTTCAATATTTCCTGTAGAGCTGGTTTGGTATTTGCAAATTCTTTCAGTTGTTGTTTGTCCTGGAAGCTTTTAATCTCTCCTTCTATTTTCAATGATAGCCTAGCTGGATATAGTATTCTTGGCTGCATGTTTTTCTCGTTTAGTGCTCTGAAAATATCATGCCAGCTCTTTCTGGCCTGCCAGGTCTCTGTGGATAAGTCAGCTGCCAATCTAATATTTTTACCATTGTATGTTACAGACTTCTTTTCCCGGGCTGCTTTCAGGATTTTCTCTTTGTCACTGAGACTTGTAAATTTTACTATTAGGTGACGGGGTGTGGGCCTATTCTTATTGATTTTGAGGGGCGTTCTCTGAACCTCCTGAATTTTGATGCTCGTTCCCTTTGCCATATTGGGGAAATTCTCCCCAATAATTCTCTCCAGTATACCTTCTGCTCCCCTCTCTCTTTCTTCTTCTTCTGGAATCCCAATTATTCTAATGTTGTTTCGTCTTATGGTGTCACTTATCTCTCGAATTCTCCCCTCGTGGTCCAGTAGCTGTTTGTCCCTCTTTTGCTCAGCTTCTTTATTCTCTGTCATTTGGTCTTCTATATCACTAATTCTTTCTTCTGCCTCATTTATCCTAGCAGTTAGAGCCTCCATTTTTGATTGCACCTCATTAATAGCTTTTTTGATTTCACCTTGGTTAGATTTTAGTTCTTTTATTTCTGCAGAAAGGGCTTTTATATCTCTCGAGAGGGTTTCTCTAATATCTTCCATGCCTTTTTCGAGCCCGGCTAGAACCTTGAGAATTGTCATTCTGAACTCTAGATCTGACATATTACCGATGTCTGTATTGATTAGGTCCCTAGCCTTCGGTACTGCCTCTTGTTCTTTTTTTTGTGTTGAATTTTTATGTCTTGTCATTTTGTCCAGATAAGAGTAAATGAAGGGGCAAGTAAAATGCTAAAAGGGTGGCAACAACCCCAGGAAAATATGCTTTCAGAAAGTGGTTGTTTTTCTGTTTCCAGAATTGCTGTTCTTCTTCTCTTCAATCTGCCGATGGATTTTCAGGTGTTTGCAATCTTTAGATAAGCTATCTAGCTGATCTCCGGCTAGCTGAAGCAGTCTCAGCTTGCTACTTCTCCGCCATCTTGACTCAGTACTCTTAAGTTTTCTTTTTAAAGATTTTGTTTATTTATTTGACAGAGAGAAGGAGAGCACAAGCAGGGGGAGCAGTAGGCAGAGGAAGAGGAAGAAGCACTCCACCACCCCCACAGAGCAGGGAGCCTGATGCAAAGTGGGGCTTGATCCCAGGGTCCTGGGATCATGACCTGAGCCCAAGGCAGATGCTTAACCCACTGAGAGACGAAGGCGCCCCTATTTTTTGTTTTTTGTTTTTTTTCTCACAACTTGGACATTTTATTTTACACTTTTTAAAAAATTTCTTATCAGCATAACAGTATTCATTGTTTTTGCACCACACCCAGTGCTCCATGCAATCTGTGCCCTCTCTAATACCCACCACCTGGTTCCCCCAACCTCCCACGCCCCCGCCCCTTCAAAACCCTCAGGTTGTTTTTCAGAGTCCATAGTCTCTCATGGTGCACCTCCCTTTCCAATTTCCCTCAACTCCCTTCTCCTCTCCATCTCCCCTTGTCCTCCATGCTATTTGTTATGCTCCACAAATAAGTGAAACCATATGATAATTGATTCTCTCTGCTTGACTTATTTCACTCAGCATAATCTCTTCCAGTCCCGTCCATGTTGCTACAAAAGTTGAGTATTCATCCTTTCTGATGGAGGCATAATACTCCATAGTGTATATGGACCACATCTTCCTTATCCATTCGTCCGTTGAAGGGCATCTTGGTTTTTTTCACAGTATGGCAACCGTGGCCATTGCTGCTATAAACATTGGGGTACAGATGGCCCTTCTTTTCACGACATATGTATCTTTGGGGTAAATATCCAGTAGTGCAATTGCAGGGTCATAGGGAAGCTCTATTTTTAATTTCTTGAGAAATCTCCACACTGTTTTCCAAAGTGGCTGCACCAACTTGCATTCCCACCAACGGTGTAAGAGGGTTCCCTTTTCTCCACATCCTCTCAAACACATGTTCTTTCCTGTCTTGCTAATTTTGGCCATTCTAACTGGTGTAAGGTGGTATCTCAATGTGGGTTTTTTTTTTTTCTTTTGGAATGACATCTTTTTAAATCTTATCACTTGGAATTTTAAATTTAGTGAAATATCTTTAAAAATTAAAGTGAAATAGAGACATTTTTAGACAGATCAAAGCTGAAAACATTTGTACCAGCAAAATTGACTACAAAACATGCTAATGGTTCTCATTGTCTAAAATTTTAAAAGTTTTTTTTTGTTCAATGAATATTTATTTTTTTAATTTATTTTCAGCGTAACAGTATTCATTTTTTTTCCACCACACCCAGTGCTCTGTTTTAATTTGAATCTCCCTGATGGCTAGTGATGACGCACATTTTTTCATGTGTCTAATAGCCATTTGTATGTCTTCATTGGAGAAGTGTCTGTTCATATCTTCTGCCCATTTTTTTTTTTTTATATGATGGTCTGTTTTGTGTGTATTGAGTTTGAGAAGTTCTTTATAGATCCTGGATATCAACCTTTGGTCTGTACATTTGCAAGTATCTTCTCCCATTCCGTGGGTTGCCTCTTTGTTTTGTTGACTGTTTCCTCTGCTGTGCAGAAGATTTTGATCATGATGAAGTCCCACAAGTTCATCTTCGCTTTTGTATCCTTTGCCTTTGGAGACATATCTTTAAAGAAGTTGCTGTGGCTGATCGAGGAGGTTACTGCCTATGTTCTCCTCTAGGATTCTGATGGATTCCTGTCTCACATTGAAGTCTTTTATCCATTTTGAGTTTATCTTTGTGTATGGTGTAAGGCAATGGTCGTTTCATTCTTCTACATATAGCTGTCCAGTTTTCCCAGCACCATTTATTGAAGAGACTGTCTTTTTTCCACTGTATATTTTTTCCTGTTTTGTCAAAGATTATTTGACCATAGGGTTGAAGGTCCATATCTGGGCTCTCTACTCTGTTCCACTGGTCTATGTGTCTGTTTTTATGCTATTACCATGCTGTCTTGGTGATCACAGCTTTGTAATAAAGCTTGAAATCAGGTAACGTGATGCCCCCAGTTTTATTTTTGTTTTTCAATATTTCCTTAGTGATGAGGGGTCTCTTCTTCTCTTCTGATTCCATACTAATTTTAGGATTATTGGCTCCAGCTTTTTGAAAAATACTGGTGGAATTTTGATTGGAATGGCATTAAAAGTATAGATTGCTCTAGGCAGTATAGACATTTTAACAATGTTTATTCTTCCGATCCAAGAACATGGAATGGTCTTCCATCTTTTTGTGTCTTCTTCAATTTCTTTCATGAATGTTCTGTAGTTCCTCAAGTACAGTTCCTTTACCTGTTTGGTTAGGTTTATTCCCAGGTATCTTATGGTTCTTGGTGCTATAGTAAGTGGAATTATTCTCTAATTTCCCTTTCTGTATTTGCATTGATAATGTATAAGAAAGCCACTGATTTCTGCACATTGACTTTGTATCCTGCCACGTTGCTGAATTGCTGTATGAGTTCTAGTAGTTTGGGGGTGGAGTCTTTTGGGTTTTCCATATAGATAATCATGCCATCTGCGAAGAGAGAGAGATTGACTTCTTCATTGTCAATTTGGATACCTTTTATTTCTCTTTGTTGTCTGATTGCTGTTGTCTGATTGCTGTTGCTAGGACTTCTAATACTATGTTGAACAAGAGTGGTGAGAGTGGGCATCCTTGTAGTGTTCCTGATCTCAACGGGAAGGCTGCAAGCTTTTTCCCATTGAGGATGATATTTGCTGTGGGTCTTTCATAGATAGATTTTATGAAGTTCAGGAATGTTCCCTCTATCCCTACACTTTGAAGCGTTTTAATCAGGAACGGATGCTGGATTTTGTCAAATGCTTTTTCTGCATCAATTGAGAGGACCATGTGGTTCTTCTGTCTTCTCTTAATAATTTGTTTTATCACATTGATTGATTTGCGAATGTTGAACCATCCTTGTAGCCCAGGGATGAGTCCCACCTGGTCATGGTGGATAATCTTTTTAATGTGCTATTCTATCCTGTTTGCTAGGATCTTGTTGAGAATCCTAGCATCCATATTCATCAGTGATATTGGTCTAAAATTCTCCTTTTTGGTAGGGTCTTTGCCTGGTTTGGGGATCAGAATAATGCTGGCTTCATAGAAAGAGGTTGGAAGTTTTCCTTCTGCTTCCATTTTTTGAAACTGCTTGAGGAGAATAGGTGTTATTTCTTCTTTGAAAGTTTGGTAGAATTCCCCAGAGAATCCATCAGGTCCTGGGCTCTTGTTTTTTGGGAGGTTTTTGATCACTGCTTCAATCTTGTTACTAGATATCGGTCTATTCAGGTTGTCAATTTCTTCCTGGTTCAATCTGGGGAGCTTATAGTATTCCAGGAATGCATCCATTTCATCTAGGTTGCTTAGTTTATTGGCATATAACTGTTGATAATAACTTCTGATGATTGTTTCTACTTTCTTGGTGTTAGTTGTGATCTCTCCCTTTTCATTCATAATTTTATTAATTTGGGCTTTCTCTCTTTTCTTTTGGATTAGTGTGGCCAATGGTTTATTGATCTTATTGATTCTTTCAAAAAACCAACTTCTAGTTTCATTGATACGTTCTACTCTATCTCTGGTTTCTACCTTATTGATCTTTGCTCTAATCTTGATTTTTTTCCCTTCTTATGTGTGGAGTTGGTTTGATTTATTGTTGATTCTCCAGCTCTTTAAGGTGTAGAGACAGTTGGTGTATTCTGGATTTTTCAATTTTTTTGAGGGAGGCTTAGATGGCTATGTATTTCCCCCTTAGGACCGCCTTTGCTGTATCCCATAGGTTTTTGGACTGAAGTGTCTTCATTCTCATTGGTTTCCATGAATTGTTTCAGTTCTTCTTTGATCTCCTGGTTGATCCAAGCATTCTTAATCAAGGTGGTCTTTAGCTTCCAGGTGTTTGAGTTCCTTCTGAACTTTTCCTTGTGATTGAGCTCCAGTTTCAAAGCATTGTGATCTGAGAATATGCAGAAAATAATCTCAGTCTTTTGGTATTGATTGAGTCCTGATTTATGACCCAGTATGTGGTCTATTCTTGAGAAGGTTCCAAGTGCACTTGAGAAGAATGAGTATTCTGTTGTTTTAGGGTGGAATGTTCTGTATATATCTATGAGGTCCATCTGGTCCAATGTGTCATTCAATGCTCTTGTTTCTTTATTGATTTTCTGCTTCGATGATCTGTCTATTTCTGAGAGAGGCATGTTAAGATCGCCTACTATTAATGTATTCATATCAATATGACTCTTTATCTTGATTAACAGTTTTCTTATTAATTGGCTGCTCCCATATTGGGAGCATAGATATTTACAATTGTTAGATCATCTTGGTGGATAGTCCCTTTAAGAATTATGTAGTGTCCTTCTGTATCTTTGACTACAGTCTTTAGTTCAAAATCTAATTTATCTGATATGAGAATGGCTACTCTGGCCTTCTTTTGAGGCCCATTGTCATGAAAGATACTCTCCATCCCTTCACTTTCAGTCTGGGTGTATCTTTAGGTTCAAAATGGGTCTCTTGTAGACAACATATGGATAGGTCCTGTCGTTGTATCCAATCTGCAACCCTGTGTCATTTCATGGATGCATTTAGGCCATTCACATTGAGAGTGATTATTGATAGATACTTTTTTATTGACATCATTTTACCTTTGAAGTCTTTCTTTCTGTAGATTGTCTCTATATTTCTGTTCAATGCTATTCTTGGTATTTTTCCTCTTTTATAGAACCCCCCCTTAATATTTCCTGCAGTGTTGGCTTGGTGGTTGCATAGTCTTTTAAGCCTTGCCGGTCTTGGAAACTCTCTATCTCTCCATCCATTTTGAATGTCAGTCTTGCTGGATAAAGTATTCTTGGCTGCATGTTCTTCTCATTTAGTTCCCTGAATATATCTTGCCAGCCTTTTCTGGCTTGCCAGGTCTCTGTGGACAGGTCTGACGTTATTCTGATGGTCCTTCCTCCTTCAGTAAGGAGCCTCTTTGTCCTAGCAGCTTTCAAGAGATTGTATCTACAATTATGATTCCTCAATTTGACTATCAGGTGCCTTGATGTTTTTCTGGAATCTATAATCTTTGGTGGAGACCGTTCGGTCTCTAGTACATGAACACTGGTTCCATTCACAAGATTGGGAAATTTTTCATGAAGAACTTGTTCTACTATATCTTCTAGACTTCTGTCTTTCTCCTCCCCTTCAGGGATTCCAATAATTCTGACATTGGAACGTTTCATGGCATTATTTATTTCCCTGATTCTGTTTTCGTGACTTCTAAGCTGTTTGTTTCTGGCTTCCTCCTGATCCTTTCTCTCTAACTGTTTCTCCTCCAGATTACTAATTCTATCTTCTGTCTCAGTCACCCTAGCTTAAAGAGAATTTAGATTAGATTGGAACTCATTGAGAGCATTGTGAACCTCATCCCTGGTAACTTTCAGTTCTGCCCTAACATTGTGAACATCACCCCTGGTCGCTTTCAGTTCTGCCCTAATCAATTCCGTTTGGTCATCCATGGCTTTCTCCAGCCTAGCTATTGCCTGGATAATTGTTAGCCTGAATTTTCTTTCCGACATATTGTCTATGTTGATAGCCATTAGCTCTGTTGCAGAAAGCCCATCTCTGTATTTTTCTTCTGTTGGGCATTCCTCCTCCTTGTGATTTTGGTGAGAGATGACTGAATGGATGTAGCTGGATGTATCAGCCGTGGTGCAGTCAAGGTGCACCCTGGAACACTTCTGAGCAATCAGGATTCCCCACCCAAATGAGAGAAAAAAGAAAAGAAAAAGAAAAGAGAGAGAGAGAGAGAGAGAGAGAGAGAGGAAAAAAATGAAAGATAAAAGAGAAGGTTCAGCCCAATTGGGCCCCAAGGTAAGATTGAGGCCCCAAGGTAAGTATACAAACAAAAACAGACAAACAAAAAGACTGATAAAAGTATATGACAAAGGAATATACATATATATATATATATATATATATATATGCAAATAAAGGAAGAACCTCATCAAGAAGAACCCCAAGTATAAGATTTATATACTATCAGGACAAACACAAAAACACAGAAACACTGGTGGAAGAAAAAGATGGGAGAGTGGTTATAAATTCTCAGTGTGGGCGAGGAAGGTTGTTTTGATTCTTCCTGGATGTATCTTGATACCTTTTTTAAAGGACTCAACTTTCCTAAGATAAAGGGGGATTAAAAATTGGTTTACCTATAGGAGTAGCATTGATTGGGGAAAGGGGATTACCTTGAAGTTTAACTTTATATGAATATTAGAAAATAAAAATAAAAAAGGAATAAACTAGACTAAACTAAATTAAACTAAAATTTAAAAAAATTAAAAATATAAATGCAAAAGAAAAACACAGGTGCATGTATCAAAAAGTTCAGGTTAGAAGGCTATTATGGAATTTGATGTACTCGACAGCTCACTGTGATGGTAAATATGTTAAAAAATTATCTATATAAAATAAATTAACCAAAATAGTGGGAATGAGTTAAAAATAAAAGTTGTCCTCGTAGTCTTTTTTTTTATTTCCTTGTTGGTTTTCTGGGGGAGGGGCCTGCCACGTGGGTTTTCAGTCAATGACGTTCCCTGAGTTAAGTCCTCCCGCCCCCCTCAAGGGGGTGGGCTCTGAGGAAACGGGTTTTTTCAGGCTTTTGTTCTCTGGAGGTTTTTATGTTTGTTCACTTTTTTTTTTTCCCTCTCACCTTAACTGCTTTTGATGGTTTTTGTAGGTTAAGAGGAAAGCAAACTGCACCCTGACCTCCCTCTCAGAGAGAAGCCTCAGCCAGGTCCCCTGTGGGTGCTGCAGAGCCCATATAAATTCCCCCTTGGCCGCTGGCAGAGCAGGTTCCGAGTCGTGGTCCCTGGGGATGCAGGATCTTCTGCTTGTACCCAAAACCATGGCAGCAGCGGCTGTCTGGGCAGCTCCAGACTTCCAGAGAGGTTCCAAGCAGCGATCGCTCACTGAGATTTTCCCGCTGGCCCAGGCTGGGAGTGCCTGGTCTTTCTGGGTCTAAGAGCACCAGGCTTGCATGCACCTCTCTCAAAGGAGGCTGTGGGTCGCACGCGGGTCTCAGGCTCTGAGAGCAGGGTGCAGGCCTGAGAGCACCAGGCTGGGCCTTTGCTCATCTCTCTCAGGGGAGGGTGAGGGGCGCGCGCATCTCAGGCTCTGTAGCAGGGCTGTGTTCTGCCGGGTGCTGAGGCTCCCAGCCCTTCACAGGAGCCAGACCCCACGCGTTCTCCGGCGCGCTGGTGGCTCAGGGACCAAGACGTGGTTTCTCCACCGCACTCTCTCTGGCTCAGCACCAGGGGAGGCTGTCCTGGGTCCGGGGACTTAAGCCCCTGTCCCTAACCACCCCGATTCCCACAATTTCCCCCCACCGTGATCCTTTGCTCTTTCTGAGTGCTTTCAACCAGTCTCCAAGTTAATGCTGGTCCCCAGATGCAGGGCACTCTCGTATTACGGGTATTACTTTCCAGTCAGTCACCTCTGGTGGCTCCCTCCCCCTTTTGTTTATCTTCTGATATCAGTCCCCGTTCCCACTCCGCTTTACCTGCCCACCAGCGTCTTCTGCCCCTGTAGAGATCCTGACGTGTATAATTCTGATCTCAGGCTGATTTCATGGGTGATCGGAGTTCTTTGGTAGGTAATCAGCTCGCTTTAGGGTACAGGTTGAAACGGCGCCTCCTCCTACTTTCCTGCCATCTTGTCTCCCCCTTTTGGGGTTTTTTTGTTTGTTTGTTTGTTTGTTTGTTTGTTTTTACTTGTAGTTAGTTAACATAGAGTATAATACTCTGTTATAATAATAATTATTATTATAATTTATTATTATTATTATTTCAGTTTCAGATGTACAATATAGTCAGTCAACACTTCTATATATCACCTGGTGCTCGTCAAGATAAGTGCACTCCTTAATCCCCATCACTTATTTCCCAATCCTCCCACCCCTTTCCCTTATAATAACCATCAGTTTGTTCTCAATGGTCAAGAGTCTGTTTCTTGGTTTGTCACTCCTTTTCTTTCCTTTACCAATTTTTTGTTTGTTTCTTAAATTCTACATATGAGTGAGATCATATGGTATTCTTTCTTTGACTTATTTCACTTAGACTTATACTCTCTAGCTCCATCCATGTCATTGGAAATGACAAGATTTCATTCTTTTTTATGGCTGAATTCTCTCTCTCTCTCTCTCTCTCTATATATATATATATATATATATATATATATATATATCTCCAGTGTGATTGCTGTATTGTAGGGTAGTTCTATTTTTAACTTTTTGAGAAATCTCCGTATTGTTTTCCAGAGTGGCTGCATCAGTTTGCATCCCCACCAACAGTACAAGAGTGTCCCCCCTTTCTCCCCATCCTCACCAACACCTGTTGTTTCTTGTGATTTTTATTATAGCCATTCTGACAAGTGTGACATGATATCTCATTGTAGTTTTGACTGACATTTCCCTGATAATGAGTCATGATGAGCATCTTTTCATGTGTCTGGTGGCTTTCTGTTATTATTGTTGTCATTTTCTATTTTCTTTGAGTGAAGTTTTCTGATATTTTTCTAGCTTTTTGTGTTAGATACCTAGATTGTTGATTTTTTATCTTTTGTGTGTGTGTGTGTGTGTGTGTTTAACCATACATTTCCCTATCATAAGCACTGCTTTAACTATATCTCATAAATTTTATTGTGCACTTAAGTATAGTTACAATTAGTTAAAAGAACAGATCTTAAACATACAGTTTCATGAGTTTTAACAAAGGAATACACTTGTATAATCAAAGCTCCCTATCACTTAGAAAGTTCCCACGTGCTCCTTTACAGTTAATCATGCCCCTTCCACTCAGAGGCAATCTTTTTGAGTAATGTCCAATTATGTCAATATACCACAGTTCTCTTTTTGATGAACATTTAAAATGTTTCTGCTGTTTAGCCATTCTGAACAAAGTTGCAATGAATGTTTAAGTGTTTTGGTGGACATGTTTTAATTTCTTCTAGTAACTACTTAGGAGTACAATTACTGAATCATAAGGTAGGTAATATGATGGTTAGTTTTATGTATTCATCTGACTAGTTCATGGGGTGTCCAGATATTTGGCTAAGCATATCCCAGTATATCTGTGAGGGTGTTTTTGGATAAGATTACCTTTTTGAATTGATAGACTTGACTAAAGCAGATTGCCCTCCTTCATGTGGGTTAGTGTCATTTAATCCACGGAAGGCCTAAACAGAATAAAAAGGTGCAGGAAGGGTGAATTTGCTTTTTTTTGCCTAACTGCTGAGCTGGGTTATTAGTCTTTTTCCGCTCCCATACTACGCCTTACACCATTGACCCGAAGGTTCTCAGAAATATGCCACCAGCTTTCCTGGGTCTCCAGCTTGCAGATGGCAGTTTGTGGGACTTCTCAGCTTCCTTAATCAGATGAACCAATTCCTTATAATAAATCTCTTTCTGTATGTGTATATGTATATCCAGTTTTTCTGCAACCTCTGCAACATTTGATATTGACAGTCTTCTTAATTTTATCCATTTCAGTTTGCATGTAGTAATACATCATTGTGGTTTTAACCTAATGTTTAATGTTGTTGAGCATCACTATTAATTATTGGGAAATACTATTCTTTGAAATGTCCGTCTTTCATCCAGTTTCTTATTTTTATTATTGATTTGTAAGAGTTCTTTAAATGTTCTGAATATGAACCATTTGTCAGTAATATATTTTGCACATATACTTTTCAGTACTGTGGCTTGTCTTTTCATTTTCTTTATGATGTCTTTGGTTTTGTTTGGTCTGCTTTGGTTTTCTAATGTTGTCTTTTGATGTCCAGACATTTTAAATTTTTATGAAATACAGTCATCTTTTATCTCCCCTTTTCATTGTGCTTTATGCATTTAAGACCCATTGCCTGCCTTCCAGTTCACAAAGATAATTTTCTATGATTTGTTAGAAGAGTTTTATATTTTTAAGTTTATATATAAGTTTAAGACACATTTTGAATTAATTTTTATATATGGTGATGAATAAAGTCTTGTGTTTTGTTTTTTTTTTCAGTATCAATACCTAGCTGTTGCAACACCTTAATGCCTTTGTCAAAAATCAGTTGATGAAACCATAAGAGACATTGAACTCTAGGAAACAAACTGAGGGTTGCTATAAGGGAGGTTGTTGGGTGGATGGGGATAATTGGATGATGGGCATTAAGGAGGGCACTTAATGTAAAGAGCACTGGGTGTTATATGCAACCGATGATTCACTAAATTATACCCCTAAAACTAATAATACACCATATGTTAACTAAATTAAATTTAAATAAAGAGTATTTTTTTAATCATTTGGTGATATGTAAGTTGGTCTATTTCTTGATGCCATTTTTTTCCATTGATCTATTTTTCTTATGTAAGTACCACACTGTTAAATACTGAAATTTTATTTTAGATAGTAAAATCAGATAGTATAAGTTTTCCTACTTGAGATCTTTTTAAAGATATTTTGGCTATTCTGGCCAAGATGCATGTGTATATAAATTATACAAATGGCCTACTTATGTATATAAAAAAGCCAGCTGAAATTTTAATCAGAATTTATTGAGAATGGAGATCAATTTGTGGAGAATTCAAATGTTAAAAATATGAAATAATCCAAGTTGTGGATGTGTTATATCCTTCAGTATGTTTAGGTCTTAAATGTTTTGAGTGTTCAGTGACCTACATATTTTTCATTAAATATATGCCTATACATCAGATAGTTTTGATGCTTTTGTAAATATTTTCTTATTTTTCATATTTCAATTATTTGTTACAGAAGTACAATTGATGTTTAAATATTGGCCTTTTATCTTGTAACCTTATTGTTTTTTGAAGATTCCATAGGATTTATATGTTAACAATTGTATTGATTGTAAAAACAGAAACTCAACCAAATAGCAACAGTTCAACTTTCTTCTCAATCTTTGTGCTTTTTATTATTTATTGTTAAAAATCAATATTTTTCCTTAAGATAGCTTATTATGTGCAAAATAATAAGGGTAATTATGATACATGAATAACAACATAAACTTACAAATTGCACAATCCATAGGATAGGCAGTCATGAAGAGAAGATCATGAGCAGGCTCAGACTCCACAGACACAGACCAAAGTTGTCGTCGACAGGCAGAATTTCATCTGTCTTTTAGAGAAACCTTAACCTTGCTTTTAAGACTTTCCAATTGATTTAATTAGGCCCATTTAGATGATCAGGATTATCTTCCTTACTTAAAGTCAATGGATTAAAGGCTTTAATTTCATCTGCAAGATCTTATTATAGCAATACCTGGATTAGTGTTTGATTGAGTAACTAACTGGAGGCTGTAACCTAGCTAAATGGACATATCACAAGAACTATCATGCTATGGGTCTATCTACCATGTTTTTCTAGGTGGTTTCCTTTTTTTCCCTCTTCATATTTGGGCAAGTTTGTAGCTTGTTCCAGTGCTTACCTCGATATTACCAACCTTTTATAATACCTTTATTCTCCTTCTACTATCTCATTTATTTGATTTAATCTTTGTTTCTTGTCTTTTTATACCCAAACATTCCCAGTGCAACAATAAAATAGAATATTTAAAAGTGTAATCAAAAGAAAAACTCCAGGGGCACCTGGATGGCTCAGTTGGTTAAACATCCAACTCTTGATTTCAGCTGAGGTCATGATCTCAGGATCATGAGATTGAGCCCCATGTTGGGCTCCATACTCAACAGGGAGTCTGAGTTCTCTCTCTCTCTCTCTCTCTCTCTCTCTCTCTCTCTCTCTCTCTGCCTTTCCCTCTGCTTGCTCTCTCTCTCAAAATAAATAAATAAATAAATTCTAAGGGAAAAAAAGCTCCAGAAAAAAAAGTAGATCTGGGTCTTCTCAGTGATATGGGTCACCATATACCTGGAAAAACTGACCCAGCATAGTTAACACTGAAAAATATCCCAGTTGCAACTATTAGAATTTAAAGGTAAAGAAATAATGCTAAGGGCAAAAAAATGAAGCAGCTTCATATGAATGTAAATCACCTTAACATCAGACTTCCCAACAACAACATGAAAAGCAAGCAAACAGCAGAGCAGCATTTTCAGGTAACTCAAGGAAATAAAGTGTGAGCCAAAGATTTTATATATAGCTAAGCTGTCCTTCAATGGCCAATTACAAAATAACCATCATTTCTATAATGATCTTATCTTCAATTACTTCCCTGAATTCAGTCAACTCTTGTTTCACATCTTTCTGTTTTTATGACCATTTAATATGTGCAGATTTTTGTATATTAATTACACCTGATAAAGCTGTTAAAAATTAAAAATAATGAATTTCTTTTTTAAAATTTTTTATTTTGTTAATTTACTTTCAGTGTACCAGAATTCATTGTTTATGCACCACACCCAGTGCTCCATGCAATACATGCCCTCCATAATACCCACCACCAGGCTTACCCAACTTCCCACCCCCTACCCCTTCAAAACCCTCAGATTGTTTTTCAGAGTCCATAGTCTCTCATGGTTCATATCCCCCTCCAATTTCCCTCAACTCCCTTCTCCTAATTTCTAATTTAAAGGGTTTTTAAATTTTTTTCTTAATTATTTTTATTAACATATAATGTATTATTTGCTCCAGGGGTACAGGTCTGTGAATCATCAGGAATACACATTTTGCAGCAGTCACCATATCACATACCCTCCACAATGTCCATAACACAACCACCCTCTCCATACCCACCCCAGCCCCAACAACCCTCAGTTTGTTTTGTGAGATTAAGAGTCTCTTATGGTTTGCATCCCTCCCAATCCCATCTTGTTTCATTTTTTCCTTCCCTAGCCCCCCAAACCTCCCACTCTGTCTCTCAAATTCCTCCTATCAGGGAGATCATATGATAATTGTCTTTCTCTGATTGACTTATTTTGCTGAGCATAATACCCTTCTAGTTCCATCCACATTGTTGCAAATGGCAAGATTTCATTTCTTTTGATGACTGCATAGTATTCCAGTGTGTGTGTGTGTGTGTGTGTGTGTGTGTGTGTGTGTGTGTATCACATCTTCTTTTTCCATTCATCTGTTGTTGGACATCTAGGTTCTTCCCATAGTTTGGCTTTTGTGAACATTGCTGCTATAAACATTCAGGTGCACGTGCCCCTTCAGACCACTACATTTGTATCTTTAGGGTAAATACCCAGTAGTGCGATTGCTGGGTCATAGGGTAGCTCTATTTTTAATTTTTAAGGAACCTCCATGCTGTTTTCCAGAGTGGTTGCACCAGCTCACATTCCCACCGACAGTGTAGGAGGGTTCCCCTTGCTCCACATCCTCGCCAACATCTGTCATTTCCTGACTTGTTAATTTTAGCCATTCTGACAGGTGTGAGGTGGTATCTCATTGTGGTTTTGATTTGTATTTTCCTGATGCCGAGTGATATGGAGCACTTTTTCATGTGTCTGTTGGCCATCTGGATGTCTTCTTTGCAGAATTGTCTGTTCATGTCCTCTGCCCATTTCTTGATTGGATTATTTGCTCTTTGGGTGTTGAGTTTGAGAAGTTCTTTATAGATTTTGAATACTAGCCCTTTATCTGATATGTCATTAGTGAATATCTTTTCCCATTATGTCAGTTGTCTTTTGGTTTTGTTAACTGTTCCTTTGCTGTGCAAAAGTTTTTGAGCTTGATAAAGTCCCAATAGTTCATTTTTGCCCTTGCTTCCCTTTCCTTTGGCAATGTCGCTAGGAAGAAGTTGCTGTGGCTGACGTCAAAGAAGTTGCTGCCTGTGTTCTCCTCAAGGATTTTGATGCATTCTTTTCTTATATTGAGGTCCTTCATCCATTTTGAGTATTTTCGTGTGTGGTGTAAGGAAATGGTCCAGTTTCATTCTTCTGCATGTGGCCGTCCAATTTTCCCAACACCATTTGTTGAAGAGACTGTCTTTTTTCCACTGGACATTCTTTAGTGCTTTGTCAAAGATTAGCTGACTATAGAGTTGAGGGTCCATTTATGGGTTCCCTATTTTGTTCCATTGATCTATGTGTCTGTTTTTGTGCCAGTACCATAGAGTCTTGATGATGATAGCTTTGTAATAGAGCTTGAAGTCTGGAATTGTGATGCCACCAACTCTGGCTTTCTTTTTCAACATTCCTCTGGCTATTTGGGGTCTTTACTGGTTCCATATAAATTTTAGAAGTATTTGTTCCTTTTCTTTGAAAAAATTGATGGTATTTTGATAGGGATTGCATTAAATGTGTAGATTGCTTTAGGTAGCATAGACGTTTTCACAATATTTGTTTTTCCAATCCATTTGTTTGTCAATCCAAAGCATGGAACACTTTTCCATTTCTTTGTGTCTTCCCCAATTTCTTCATGAGTACTTTATAGTTTTCTGAGTATACATTCTTTGCCTCTTTGGTTAGGTTTATTCCTAAGTATCTTATGGTTTTGGGTGCAATTGTAAATGGGATTGACTCCTTAATTTCGCTTTCTTCTCTGTTGCTGTTGGTGTATAGAAATGCAACTGATTTTCTGTGCATTGATTTTATGTCCTGATACTTTACTGAATTCCTGTATGAGTCCTAGCAGTTTGGGAATGGAGTCTTGGGTTTTCCACATAAAGTATCATATCATCTGCAAAGTGTGAGAATTTGACTTCTTCTTTGCATTTGGATGCCTTCTGTTTCATTTTGTTGCCTGATTGCTGAGGCTAGGACTTCTAGTACTATGTTGACTAGCAGTGATGATAGTGGACATCCCTGCCATATTCCTGACCTTAGGGGGAAAGCTCTCAGTTTTTCCCCATTGAAAATGATATTTGCTGTGGGTTTTTCATAGATGGCTTTGATGATAAGAGGTATGTACCCTCTATCCCTACACTGTGAAGAGTTTTGATCAAGAAAGGATGCTGTAGGGGCGCCTAGGTGGCTCAGTGGGTTAAAGCCTCTGCCTTCGGCTCGGGTCATGATCTCAGGGTCCTGGGATCGAGCCCCACATCAGGCTCTCTGCTCAGCGGGGAGCCTGCTTCCTCCTCCCTCTCTCTCTCTCTCTCTCTCTCTCTCTCTCTGCCTGCCTCTCTGCCTATTTGTGATCTCTGTCTGTCAAATAAATAAATAAAATCTTTAAAAAAAAAAAAGAAGGGATGCTGTACTTTGTCAAATGCTTTTTCAGCATCTATTGAGAGTATCATATGGTTCTTGTTCTTTCATTTATTAATGTATTGTATCACATTGATTGATTTGTGGATGTTGAACCAACCTTGCAGCCCAGGAATAAATCCCACTTGGTTGTGATGAATAATCCTTTTCATGTACTGTTGGATCCTATTGGCTAGTGTTTTGGTGAAAATTTTTGCATCTGTGTTCATCAAGGATATTGATCTATAATTCTCTTTTTGATGGAGTCTTTGTCTGGTTTTGGGATCAAGGTAATGCTGGCCTCATAAAGTGAGTTTGGAAGTTTTCCTTCCATTTCTTTCTTTTTTTTTTTTTTTTTCGGAACAGTTTCAGGAGAACAGGTATTAATTCTTCTTTAAATATTTGGTAGAATTCCCCTAGGAAGCTATCTGACCCTTGGCTCCCATTGTTTGGGAGATTTTTGAAGACTGCTTTAATCTCCTTTCTGGTTATGTGTCTGTTCAGGTTTTCTAATTCTTCCTGATTCAGTTTTGGTAGTTTATATGTCTCTAAGAATGCATCCATTTCTTCCAGATTGTCAAATTTGCTGGCATATAGTTGCTCATAATATGTTCTTATAATTGTTTGTATTTTTTTGGTGTTGGTTGTGTTCTCTCCTCTTTCATTCATGATTTTACTTATTTGGGTCCCTTCTCTTTTCTTTTTGATAAGTCTAGCCAGGTGTTTATCAATCTTATTAATTCCTTCCAACAACCAGCTCCTAGTTTCATTGATTTCCTCTCTGATCTTTATGATTTCTCTTCTCCTGCCCGGTTTAGGCTTTATTAGCTGCTCTTTCTCCAGCTCCTTTAGGTGTAGAGTTAGGTTTTGAGACCTTTCTTGCTTCTTGAGTAAGGCTTGTATCACTATATATTTTCCTCTCAGGACCGCCTTTGCTGTGTCCCACATATTTTGAACAGGTGTGTTTTCATTTTCATTTGTTTCCATGAACTTTTACAATTCTTCTTTAATTTCCTGGTTGACCCACTCATTCTTTAGGAGGATGCTCTTTAGCCTCCATGTATTTGAGTTCTTTCCATCCTTCCTCTTGTGATTGAGTTCTAGCTTCAGAGCATTGTGGTCTGAAAATATGCAGGGAATGATCCCAATCTTTTGGTACCATTTGGACCTGATTTGTGACACAGGATGTGATCTATTCTGGAGAATGTTCCATGTGCACTAGAGAAGAATGTGCATTCTTCTTTGAAGAATGCTTTGGGATGGAATGATGTGAATATATCTGTGATGTCCATCTGGTCCAGTGTGTCATTTAAAGCCTTTATTTCCTTATTGATCTTTTGCTTAGATGAACTGTCCATTTCAGTGAGGAGGCTGTTAAAGACCTCTACTATTATTGTATTACTGTCAATGTGTTTCTTTGATTTTGTTATTAATTGGTAGAGGCTTTAACCCACTGAGCCACCCAGGTGCCCCAAGAGCCTCCATTTCTTATTGCACCTCATTAATAGCTTTTTTGTTTTTTACTTGGTTAGATTTTGGTTCTTTTATTTCTCCAGAAAGGGTTTCTCTAATATCGTCCATGCCTTTTTTGAGTCCAGCTATCACCTTGAGAATAGTCATTCTGAACTCTCGTTCTGACATATTATGAATGTCTATATTGATTAGGCCCCTAGCCATTGGTATTGCCTCTTTTTCTTTCTTTCTTTCTTTCTTTCTTTCTTTCTTTCTTTCTTTCTTTTTGTGAGTTTTTCTGCCTTGTCATTTTATCCAGATAAGAATATATGAATGAAAGAATAAAATAAAAAAGAGTGGCAAAGATCCCAGAAAAATGTATGTTAACCAAATCAGAAGAGACACAAGAGTGGGGGGAGATGAAAGGGGGAAAAAGAAATAAAAATAAACAATGAAATATATATATTAGACTGGTGAATAGAACAGAGCCAGCCACTTGATTTGGGGTGTATTCTGGTCTCTTAGAAGAAACTACCTCCCAAAATTTTTAGGAAAGAAAATCTTATACATATACAAAAATAAGAGTAAACATGATGAAGAGATGGACTATGACTGTAAAGATGAAAACTTAAAAAAATTCTGAAAAAGGAATTGATAAGATAAGTTGGTTGGAAAAAGAAAAAAAAAGAGGAAAGAATGTACTCGGGCTGGAGACTAGAACAAAGCCATGTCATAGATTTAGGGTATATTTTGATCTATTAAAAGAAGTTATATCCCAAATTTTTTAAAAAAAAACCTATATGTATACAAAAAATAAGGTTAAATACAATGAAGGGATAAAATATGACAATAACAATGAAGGTTCAAAAGGATTTTTTTTAAGAAAGGTGTTGTTAAGATAAACTAGTTAAAAAACGTTAAAAGAGGAAAGAGGAAAAGTTTAAACAATAGAATAAGAATAAAACAAATTTTTAAAAAATTAACTTTGCAAGACTAAAGGATCATGGGGGAAAAGCCACAAATTCTATTCATTGCTTTCCCCTAGCTCTGGAGTTCCGCTGTTCTCCTTGATCGGTGAGCTTGGTCTGGCTGGATGTTCTTGCTGATCTTCTGGGGAAGGGGCCTGTTGCAGTGAGTATCAAATGTCTTTGCCCAAGGCAGAATTGCACCGCCATTGCCGAGGGTCAAGCTATGTAATCTGCTTGGGTTCACTCTCAGTAGCTTTTGTTCCCTGAACAGTTTCCATAGAACTCTGGAGGACGGAATGAAAATGGCAGCCTCCCAATCTCCTGGAGGAGCCAAGAGCTCAGGGCTCCACTCCTCAGTGTGCACTTAGAGAAAAGCAGTCAATCCCTCCTGTCTCCCTGGTCTCTAGCTGTGCTCTGTGCTCACCTGGCCTGTGACCGAGCATTTCTATCTCTGGCACATGGCCCATTTGGAGTCTCCAAACCCTGCAGATTCCTGCTGCCTATTTCTGTACCACTCCTCCTAGAGGAGGAAGGAGGGAATTTCTCCAGATATGCCACTTGTGGGGTCCCTGCTCAAAGAGCAGTGGTCTGACTGTGCCTTGGATCATGGTCTAAGGTAACCCCAAGCTGAGGGCTCACACCTCGGTTTTGTCTGTGTAGTAGGCTTCCTTCTCTGATACCTGGGAACTCTGCAACATTCAGACATTCCCGATCTTTCAGTAACCCCGTGGGACCTGAGACCACACTGTCCCTGCAAGGGCTCCACCCCTGCTTATCCCCTGGAGCAATGCCCCTCAATGGAGCAGACTTCTAAAGTTCTGATTTTGTGCTCCACTGTTGTACGACCTGCCAGAAGCAGACCCTTCCCACTACAGTCTATCTTCCCATCACTTCGGATTCACTTCTCTGCACATCTTACCTTTCAGAAAGTGGTCGATTTTCTGTTCCTAGAATTGCTGCTCTTCTTCTCTTCTATCTCCTGTTGAGTTTATAGGTGTTCAGAATGATTTGATAACTATCTAGCTGAACTTCTGGGACCTGATGGCATTTCAGTCTGCTACTCCTCTGCCATCTTGGCCCCCTCCTAAAGTTTTGTTTTGTTTTGTTTTTTAGTTTTGTTTTGCTTTGTTTTATACTATTTTGTGATGTATTATAATTTTATTTTGTCTAATGCTTAATTTTCATATCACTGAAATATTTTCACTTTAATTTTCTGATTGTGTTCACAGTGGCTTTGTATGTGTATCACAGCCATTTTCTGTTCATTTTTAATACATTTTTAAACAATGTATTTCTCTGGAAAGCAATAATGGTTGCATTAGAACATAGAGTCTAATTCGTGTTTTGATTCTAGAGTGCTCTTTTCTGTGGTGCAAAGATATGGGATTTTTTTATTTTTGGTTTGGGTGGTAGTATTGATAATGATGGTGATGACAACTGTGGCATGTTTTCTTATTCTGCCATTTTTTTGTTGTTTCTGCAGGATTTTTAACTTCTCCCTCTCCTTCCCTTCATCACCAAGTTTCTATGGGGTACTCCTTTTCCAGTTTTTCCCTTCTCCCCAGAAGAGGTAACTTCCTGTGTCTACTTTCTGTGGTCCAAGGAACTTCTTCTTTTTTTTTAAAGGTTTTATTTATTTATTTGACAGAGAGAGATCACAAGTAGGCAGAGAGGCAGGCAGAGAGAGAGAGGAGGAAGCAGGCTCCCTGCTGAGCAGGGAGCCTGATGCAGGACTCAATCCCAGGACCCTGAGATCATGACCTGAGCCGAAGCCAGCAGCTTAACCCATTGAGCCACCCAGGCGCCCCCAAGGAACTTCTTTTTAATTAAAATTTTATTTTGAGATAATTGTAGATTTATATGTATTTGTAAGAAATGACACAGACCTCCTGTGTACCTTTATCCAGTTTCTCCCAATGGTAATGTCTTGAAAAAGCATAGAAAATCATCACAACCAGGATACTGATATAGGTACAGTCAAGATACAAAACATCCCCGACACCACTATGATCACTCACCTTGTCCTTTTATATTCACATCCAATCCCCTCCTACCGCTACTTATTTCTTGACCCTTGGCAACCACTAATCTGTGTGCAACTTTTATAATTTTGTCATTCTAAGAATGTTATATAAATTGAAAACATAACTTTTGGGACTGGCTTTTTTTTGCACAGCATAATTCTCTGGATGTTCATGCAGGTTGTTATATCATAGTTTGTTCCTTTTTATCGTACGCAGGTACAACAGTTTAATGACTCACTCATTGAAGGATATATGGGTTGTTTTCAGTTTGGGGCTATCACAAATAAAGTTGCTATAAACATTTGTGTATACATCTTTGTGTGAACATAAGTTTTTATTGTTCTGGAATAAATGTTCAGGAGTATGATTGCTGGATATATAGCAACCATATGTCTAGTTTTTAACTAGAACATCAAGCTGTTTCCCAGAGTGGCTGTACATTCCCACCAGCAGTATGAGAGATTCATTTTCCCTGCATTCTTGACAGAATTTGGTATTTTTATTACATTTTATTTTAGTTGTTCTAATATGTAGGTAGTGTACAGTGTTGGTGGTATAGTGGTGAGTATAGCTGCCTTCCAATATGTAAGTAGTGATATCTCTGTGGTTTAATGTTCACTATACAAATGGCTAATGATATTGAATATTTTTTCATGTATAATGTTAGCTGTAGGTTTTTCACAGAATCTCTTTATCAATCAAGTTGAGGAAATTACCCTCTATTTCTTATTTTTCTGAGAGTTTTTACTATGAATGAAAGTTTAAATTTGTCATATACTTTTTATGCATTGATTAATATAATCATATGATTTTTCTTCTTTAGCTTTTAGGTTGATTACATTGGTTACTTTTCAAATATTGAACTGGCCTTTCAGCCCAGTATTAAATTCCACTTGGACGTGGTATATAATCTCTTAATGTGCTAATGAATTCCATTTGCTATAATATTTTGAGAATTTTTGTGTCTATGTTCATGAAGGATATTTGTCTGTGGTTTTATTTTTTGTATTGTCTTTGTCTGGTTTTGGTATGAGAATACTGCTAGCTTTATGAAAAGAAGTGGAATATTTTCTGGAATAGATTGTATAGAATTGTTGCTATTTTTATTTAAACATTTGGTAGAATTCTCCACTGAAAGCATTAGGGCTTGGAGATTTTCCTTTATTGAACATTTTAAAATTATGATCCAATTTCCATAATTGTTATAGAGCTCTTCAGCTATCTATTTTGCATTATGTGAGTTGTGGTTGTTTGTGCTCTCTGATGAACCAGTCCATTTTTTCTAAATTTTCAAATGTATGTGTGTAGATTTTTTCATATCATTCCCTTTTATACTTTTTATGCAGGCAGGGTATAAAATGCTATCCCTCGTTTCATTCCTGATATTGGTAATTTGTGTCTTTTCTCTTTGTTTTTGTCAGTATTGCTACAAATTTGTCACTTTCACTGATATTTTAAAAGAACAGTTCTTCATTGTATTGATTCTATTACTTTTCTGTTTCAATATTATTGATTTCTACTTTTATTTTTATATTTCCTTCTTTCTGCTTGCTTTGGAAATATTTTCCTCTTTTTTTTCTATTTTCTTGAGGTGGAAATTTAGATTATTGATTTGAGATATTTCCTCTTTTCTAATGTAAGCATTTAGTGCTATATATTTCACTCTCAGCCCTGTTCTGGCTGTGTCCCACAAATCTTCATATGTCATATTTTCATTTTTATTCAGTTCAATGTATTTCTGTATTTCATATTTTTTTCAAGTTAATAATTTTATTCAGAGATGCAAATTTATAACACAACACAAGCAATTCTGAAGATAAGGAGCAGCCCTGCCTGAAGTGTAGTGGCTCTAGAGAGATACCATGTAGTGTAAAATAAACCCTAGGAAGCAAGGAGTCAAACTGAGACTATGCAATCAGATACCCATGTAGACCGAAGAACTCATTAACTGACTCTACTGCTCAGTTTCTCATCTGTAAGATGATGCTCTGAAAGTATATTGCTAGTTTCCAAGTGATACTTCTCAAACTATAAAGCAACTTCTACAAAGATGCTTTAGGTTTTCAGTAAATGAAAGGGTGTTTTTCACCAAACAATAAGATTTCAGTTTCCTGAAGAACCCATTAGTTCATCAGTTTTATTTATCTATTTGATATTTCAGATTTCCTGTGCAATGAATCTATGGAAAAGAAGGTTTTGGTATGTTTTTCTTTTTTTAATTTTCCTCGAAACGTCCTCTTTGGCTCACAGATTATTTAAAAGTTTGTTGATTACTTTCCAAATGTTTAGAGATTTTCCTGTTATCAATCTTTATTTATTTCTGTGTTCTTTTCCATCATAGTTGGAAGACACACCTGTATGATTTCAACTTTTTAAAAATGTGTTGAAATTAATTTTATGGCACAGATATTGTCTATCTTGGTATATGTTCCATGCACACCTGAAAAGAACATGTATTCTACTGTTGGATGTAGCATTCTATATATGTTGATTGGATCCTGTTGGTTGATAGTACTGTTGAGTTCTTCTACATCCTTATAGATTTTCTTATTGAAATATCATATTATTGAAACAGGGATGTTGAAATCTGCAACTATAATTGTGGATTTATTTGCTTCTCCTTTTAGTTCTATTATTTTTTACTTCATGTATTTTGCAGGTTCATTGCTTGGTCCATGCACACTTAGGATGGCTTCATCTTGTTGGTGGATTGACCATTTTATCATTATATGACTCTCTGGTAAAGTTTTTTCTATGATGTCTATATGTAACATGTGTAAAGTTAAAAAAAAATGAGTTGCCCACAGTACATGTTTCCAGCAAAACAAGGCTCTGCCTTCTTGTTTCAGGTGTCATACAATTGATGACCAAAGGATAGAGATGCTCCAGGAAGCTCTGGCTCTCAGGACAGTTGGATGGAGTTTGAATCCCAGCTCTGGTGCCTATTAGTGGGGCAACCTCAGGCAAGTCACTTAACACTTTTAATCTCTTTTCCCCATTTTTCGAATAATGAAGGTTGATTCTATCAGGATGAGTTGGCGTTCAGATTTAAGATGATAATCTCTGTGAGAAATGTACAGATATGTACTTGGAACAATAAACATATAGTTGCTCTTAGTACAGTAAACTTAACTCTATCAGAATTAAAGTATTTTCTCTCTGAAAGACACCAAAAAGAATATTAAATGTCAAACCACAGATTAGGAGAAAGCATATACAGAACAAATATCTGACAAAAGAGTTCTATATAAAACACATAAAGATGTTTTATAACAATACAGCAGGCAAACTTTTAACAATAAAACAGGAAAACTTTTAACCGGTACTTCATAAAGGCGATAATACAGGAATGGCAAATAAACATATGGAAAGATGTTCAACACTCTCCAAAATAGTCAAAATTCGGACTATTAATAAGAAATGATAGCAAGGATATGGAGAAACAGGCAACCTCATAAATTGCTAGAGGGAATGTTAATGGTACAACCACTGTAGAAGAGCTTGAGAGCATTTTACAAAGTTGAACACACACTTATCCTACAGTTCTTCAATTAAACTCCAAAGTATTTACCTAAAAGACATGAAAGTGTATGCACACACAAAGACTTGCACATAAATATGTGTAGCACCTTTATTCATAATAACAAAAAAATTGGAAGCAACCCAAATGCCCATCAACAGGTAGATGAATAAACACATGTATTTATATCCATGCAAGTAAATACTCAGCAATTAAAAGAAACACACTACTGATATTGCATGGAGCACTGGGTGTGGTGCACAAACAATGAATTCTGTTACACTGAAAATAAATAAATAAAAAAAGAAACATACTGCTGAAACATGCAACAAGATAGATTAATCTCAGAAACATTTTGCTGAGTGAAGAAGCAAGAAACAGAGAAATGTGTACTGTATAATTTCATTTACATACAATTTTTAAAAAGCAAACTATAGTGAAAGTGTGCATATCAGTGATTGCCTGGAGTTTGGAGTGAAGGAACTGACTACATTAGAGTACATGGTAATTTGAGTGTCAGGGAGAGATGAAAATGTCTCATAGTTTGATTGTATTGGTTAATCAGGTGAATATAGTTGTCTAAACTCATCAAACTGTACCCTTTAAATTAATACATTTTAGTTCATGTATCTTATAATTCAATAAACTTGATTTTTTTAAAAGGGCAAAATACTTAAACAGGCACTTCTCAAAAAAAAACAAAAAAGAAAGAAAGAAAGAAAGAAAGAAAGAAAGAAAGAAAGAAAGGAAGGATATCCAAATGACCCATAGGACAAATGAAAAGGTGATCAACATGAATGCTTATCAGGTAAATGAAAATTAAACCTACCAATGAGTTATAACTACATGATCATAAAAATGAATAATACTAAAAACACTGATAGTAACAAGTGTCACCATGAAGGTATAACAACTATAAATTTTATATCTTGCTGGCATAGGTAAAAATTATTTCAACTGCTTTGGAAAATTATTTGGCATAAAATATTGAAATTACCCATATGTCTACCTGTGATGCAAGTAATTACACTCTTAGATATATTTCCCAAGATAAATGAGTATGTATGTCAAAAAATAGGTTTAAAAATGTTCTCATTGTATTAGTCATAATAGCCCCAAACTGAAAGCAACTCAAAATTCCAGTAGCGGTACATGGGATAAATGTTAAATTTATACAGTAGAATACCACACAGAAATGTAAAAATAGACTACTAATAGATGCAACAATGTGGATAAATCTCATTAAAATATATTAAGTGATAAACAAAAACAAAGACTACATACTGTATGATTCTATGAGCATTACATTAAAGATAGACAAAACTAATCTATGATAATAGAGGACAAAGTAGTAGTTTTTGATAGGAATAACTGAGAGGAAGGGAGCACTACAAGCTTGCTAAATGCTGGAAATGTTCTATATTGTGGTCCGGTGGTAGTGACAAGGTGTTTACATGTATAAAAATTCATTAAGCTGTATATTTAAGATTTGTGCATTTTATTATATATAAGTTATACTTCAGTAATGCACTCAAGAATGCAAATATAATAAAGTTTAGTAAAAGGACAAAGATTTTCAAATTAGACCTTGAAAACCAAATTCTGTGCTCTTTAAAGGAGGTGCTTTGCATAAAGCACAGAGAAAAGTCAAAAGTAAAAGGCTAGGAAAAGATATATACCATGCAAGCACTAACTGAAAGAAAGGTGATACAGTTATATTAGTATGATGCAAAGAATACTTAAGGAAAGAGGAATATTGCATAATGACGAAGGATAAATTTGACAAAGGAAATTGGAGGAAGATAAGAAAATCATTAATTCATGTGAGATAATCCATCTTCAACAGGGAGCTTGAAAAATCATAACTCTTCATGCACACGATTTCATGTCTTCAAAATATATAACATAAATTAACTTAAAGCAGAAATTGACACATTTACAAACATTGTTGGAGATTTTAACACATCTCTCAAAGTAACTCAGAAAATGCAGAGAAAATGTCAATAATTATACAAATATATAAGCTACACAACAAAGTTGACCTAATTGATATATATATATATATATATATATATATATAGATACATAGATATAGATTACCATCTGCAAAAATTGCAGAAAACACACTACATTCAATACCTCACAGAATATTTGCCCAAATAGACAATATGTTGAATGATGAAGCAAGTTTCAATAATTTTTTAAGGATTGAAATACTATAGAAGAGCATCTGTTAACAAAATGGAAATAAACTAGAAAACTAGAAACCAATAAGAGATAAATAACAACAACAAAAAAAAACCAACCTAAATGTTTGGAAATTAAGCAACATCTTATAAATAACCCAGGAATCAAAACATTTCAGTAGGAAGTCAAAAATATTTTAAACTGGATGATAAAAAGTATACAAACTATGAAAATGTAGGATTCAACTAAATCAGTTTCCAATCAGAAGATTATAGATTTAAGTGCATGCACTAAAATCAAAAAGATTGAACATCAGTGTTCTAATCTTCCAGCTAATAAAAACCGGTAAAAAAATGAACCTAAAGAATGTAGAAGACAGAAAATGATAACAAGAATAGAGGTCATTGCAATAGGAAGCCAATGTACAATAGAAAAAAAGGTTTTCAGTACAAAATTTGTCCCTTAAAAACATAGAATTGGGGATGCCTGGCTGGCTCAGTTGGTTAAGCCGCTACCTTCGGCTGAGGTCAGGATCCCAGCGTCCTGGAATCGAGTCCCACATCCAGCTCCTTGCTCAGCGGGAGCCTCCTTCTCCCTCTGCCTCTGCCTGCCACTCTGTCTGCCTGTGCTCACTCTGACAAATAAATAAATAAAATCTTTTTAAAAAAAAACCATAGAATTGATAAACCCAGAGCAAGACAGGACAAGACTTAAAAGAACACTAATCACTAATAACAGGAATAAAAAAGTATATATCTATAGGTTTTACATACATTAAAATAATAGAAGAAGTTATGAAAACTTTGTATCAGTACTTATGATAGTTTAGATAAAATGGACAAATTCTTTCAAAAACACCACCTAACAGTAATGGCATTAGAAGAAATAGAAAATATGGGCAGTCTTATCTATTAAAGAAAGTGACTCTGTTGTTATAACCTTTCTCACAAAGAAAACTCCAGGCTCAGATGGTTTCATAAATTATTTCAGATGTTAAGAGAAAAAGATGACACCATTATAAAACATATTGTCTCAAAAGTAAAGAAGGAAATAACACTAATTCATTTTATGAAGTCAGCATTATCCTTTTTTAAAGATTATTTATTTATTCATTTGACAGTGAGAGAGGGAACACAGCAGGGGGAGTGAGAGAGGAAGAGGCAGCCTTCCCACTGAGTAGGGAGCCTGATGTAGGGCTCCATCCCAGGACCTTGGTATCATGACCTGAGCTGAAGGCAGGCACCCAGGTGCCCTGAAGTCAGCACTATCTTAATACCAAAATTTGACAGAGATATTATAATAAATAAAACAATAGACCACTATTCTTTATAAACATAAATGCAAAAATCCTTAACAAAATATTAGCAAATTGAATCTAGCAATATATAAAAAGCACAACATACATGACAAATTTGGTTTTATCTCACAAATGCAAGGTTGGTTTAACATTTGAAGATCAATGTAAGTTATCATATTAATGGTATAAAGGAGAACATCTATATGATAGTCTTAACATTTGCATAAAATGCATTTGATAAAATTCAGTACCAATATTTCAGAGAGTAAAAATAGAAAAGAACTTCTTTAACCCAATAAAGGACACCCACACAAAACTTAAACCTAGCATCATAGCTAATGGTAGGAGACTGAATATTTTCCCCCAAATATCAGGAACAAAGCAACAATGTCCACTCTCACCATTTTTATGCAGAATTGTATTCAAAGACCTAGCCAGCACAATAAGGCAAGAGGATGAAATGAAAGGAATTCAGATTAGAAAGAAATAAGTCAGAACTGTTTATTTGCAGACATGATTATGCTCAGAGAAAATTTCAGGGAACCTGATGAAAAAGAAAGCTACAAGAACAAATAAGTGAATTTAGCAAAGTCACTGTATAAAAGGTCAATATACAAATATTGATTATATTTTTATATTGTAACAATGCAAAAAAGAGAAAATGATACTAAGGAAATAATTTCATTTACAATAGCATCTAAATATAAACACATTTGGGGTAAATTTTACAAAATATTTTACAAGTTCGGTACAGTGAAAACTACAAAACACTGAACAGAGAAACTACAGAAGAAACAAATGTAATAATGTGACAGGTTCATGAATGGGAAGACTCAATATTGAAAGATCTCAATTCTTCCCAGTTTGGTCTATACATTTAATGTAATAACAATCAAAATTCCAGCAGGTTTTTGGAAATTGACAAGCTGACTTTAAAATGTCTATGAAAAGAAAATATATATATATATATATATATATATGAAAAATCAAAGAACACAGAATAGCCACGATAACAAAGGAGAAATCATTACCTCATCTACCACCACCAAGCCGGAGTACTTAAACTACTAGAGAGCGACAATTAATGCAATGCTATAGCAACTGAACAGTGTGTTATTGGTGAAACTACAGGTGAACAAATAAGTGGAAGAGTATAAAGGGCCATGAAACAGTTCTACATATGCAGTAATTTGTTTTATGACAAAGGTATTATTACCACTCGGTGATGAAATGATAATGCTGGGCCAAGTGATGATCCATAAGGAAAAATTAAACTTTACCTCTACCTCACATTATACACAAACATTAATTCTAGAAAAAAACATAGAAGAATTTTTCATTACATTCAGGGAGACAAATTTTTCTTCAATGGGGCACAAAACCCAAAAATGACATATTAATAAATTAGACTTTATTACAGCTAATAACGTCTTTTGATTGAAAGACAAGATAAATATAGAGTGAAATGGCCCACCAGACTGGAAGAAGGTATTTATACATATTCACAAGTATTCATAATATATAAAGAACTACATATCAACAAGAAAAAGATTGGCAAACCAACACTTTTTAATAATTGACATAAAAAATTGCTCTCAACGTTATTATTCATCAGAGAAACATAAAACAATAAAGAGATCACCTGCCCTATCCCTTTCCCAATCAGAATGGCTAAAATTAGACGTACTAATAATAGTGTTACTGAGGATGTGAAGCAACTTGAACGCTCATTCATCACTGGCAGTAGTGTAAATCTGATGGAATATTCTTTGATTAAGTAGACATATATTCACATAAAAGTCTATCAAGGTGTACACTTGAAATTTGTGCATTTTACTATCTATAAAGCACACCTCAATAAACAAATACACAGAAAAAATTAGAAAAGACATGAGACATAGGAGAAATTTGGACAAAAATGTATATTTGTTCATATGAAGGAATTAGTATTAATTTGGTAGGTGTGAGAACAGTATTGCAGTTAGGTTTTGTTTAAAGCCTCTATCTTTAAGAAACGCATCCTGAAAATTTCGTAGATAAAATGACATGATGTATGGAATTTACTTCAAAATAATCCAGCTTGGGTGAGAGGAAGGAGATGGAAATACACATAAAGTAAGATTGACCCATGTGCTGCTAATTGCTGAAACTGGATGATGGGTAAAATGGATTTCATTACACTCTCCACTTTTAATTTGATTGAACTTTTCCAGAATAAAAAAGTCCTTATTCTAAAAGATTATAAGCTCTGTGGGCATGCCAAGCTCCCCTACTGATTAGTGTGTTAATATAGAAAAGTTGCTTAACCTCTCTGAACTCTTGTCACCCCCACTTTTAAATGGGGATGCTTATATAATCTGCCTCAAAGAAGTTGGAAGGCTTAGGTAAGATCCTGTAGTTAAGCACTCAGCATATAGTAAGTGCTCAGTGCTGCCTGATTCCCTTATCTTCTCCTCTTTTACCAAGCTATTCCCTAATTTCCTGATGAACACAGATGACATCTGCTTTTGATCTTTTGCTCCCTATGGGATAGTGTTTTCTAAACATATCTCAACATAATAAAGGCTGTATATGTAAAACCTATGGCTAACATCATACTCAGTGGTGGAAAACTGAGCTTTTCCTCTAAGATTAGGAACAAGACACGGATGTTCATCCTCACCACTTTGATTCAACATAGTACTGGAAGTCCTAGCTACAGCAATCAAACAAGAAAAAGAAATAAAATGTATCCAAAATGGTAAGGAAGAAGTAAAACTATGATTATTTACAGATGATATGATACTATATACAGAAAACCCTAAAGACTCCACCAAAAAACTATTAGAAGTAGTAAATGAATTCAGTAAGGTCACAGGATACAAAATTAACACAGAGAAATCTGTTGTGTCTCTATATGCTAATAACAAAGTAACAGAAAGAACAATCAAGAAAACAATTCCATTAATAATAAACCAGAAAGAATAAAATACCTAGGAATAAACTTAACCCAGGAGGTAAAAGACCTATACTCTGAAAACTATTAAACATTCATAAAAGGCATTGAAGACAACACAAACAAGTGGAAAAATATTCCATGCTCATGAACTGGAAGAATTAATATTGTTAAAGTGTCCACACTACCCAAAGCAATCTACAGATTCAATCCTTACCAAAATTTGTATGGAACCACAGAAGATTCCCAAATAATCAAAGCAATTTTGAGGAAGAAGAACAAAGCTAGAAGCATCACAATCCTACATTTCCAGGTATACTACAAAGCTATAGTAATCAAGACAATAAAGAATAAGCACAAAAATAGACACATAAACCAATAGAACAGAATAGGGAACCCAGAAATAAGCCCATGGTTATATGGTCAATTAATCTATGACAGAGGAGGTAGGAACATATAATGGGGAAAGACAGTATGTTCAATAAATGGTTCTGGGAAAAGTTGACAGCTACATGTAAAAGAATTTCACTAGACCAGTTTCTTACTTCATATACAAAAATAAACTCAAAATGGATTAAAGATCTAACTGTGACATCTGAAACCTTAAAACTCCTAGAAGAAAACATAGGCAGTTATCTCTTTGACATCAGCCTTAGCAATATATTTATGTGTATGTCTCCTCAGACAAGGGAAACAAAGGCAAAAGTAAACTTTTGGAACTACACCAAAGTAAAAATCTTTTTAGAAAGTGAAAGAAGCCATCAACAAAATGAAAAGGAAGCCTACTGAATGGGAGAAGATATTTGCAAATTATATATCCAAGAAGCGGTTAATATCCAAAATATACAAGAACTTACAGAATTTATAATAAATACAAATAATGTGGTTTAAAAAATGAGAAGAGACTGGGGGACCTGGGTGCTCATTTGGTTAAGCATCTGCCTTCGGCTCAGGTCATGATCCCGGCGTCCTGGGATGGAGTCCCCCATGGAGCCCCACATTGAGCCCCTCCCTGCTGAGCAGGGAGCCTGCTTCTCCCTCTCCTTGTGCCCCTCCCTCCTTCTCGTGCCCTCTCTCTTGCTCCCTCTCTCACTCTCAAATAAACAAAAATCCTTTTTTAAAAATGGGAAGAGGACCTAAGTAGGTTTTTCCAAAGAAGACATGAAGATGGCCAACAGACACATGAAAAATTGCTCAACAGGGGCACCGGAGTAGCTCAGTCAATTAAGTGCCTGCCTTCAACTCAGGTCTGGGGGTCCTGGGATGGAGCCCCATATCAGTCTCCCTACTCAGCTGGGAGCCTGCTTCTCCCTCTGCCCTCCCCTCTCTGCTTCTCACTCTCTCTCATATTCTCTCTCTCAAATAAATAAAATCTTTTAAAAATGCTCAACAAAACTAATCAACTGAAATGCAAATCAAAACCACAATGAGCTATTATCTAATACCTGTTATAATGGCTAGCATCAAAAAGACAAGAAATAACAAGTGCTAGAAAGGATGTGGAGAAAAGGGAGTCTTTGGGTACTTTGGGTACTGTTGGTAGGAATGTAAATCAGTGCATTCATTGTGGAAAACAGCATAGAGGTTCCTCAAAAAAATTAAACCTAGAAATCCCATATGATCCAGTAATTCCACTATTAGGTATTTACCCAAAAAGAATGAAAACACTAATTCAAAAAGATATGTACACCCTTTTTAAAAAAGATTTATTTATCTATTTATTTGACAGAGATAACAAGTAGGCAAAGAGGCAGGCAGAGGGGTGGGGGGAGCAGGCTCCCCGCTGAGCAGAGAGCCCGATGCGGGGCTCGATTCCAGGACCCTGAGATCACGACCTGAGCCGAAGGCAGAGGCTTAACCCACTGAGCCACCCAGGCGCCCCTGTACACCCTTTTTTACAAGAGCCAAGGTATGGAACAACCTAACTGTCCATTTATACATGAACAGATAAAGATGTGATAGATGATAGATAGGTAGATAGATAGATAGATGGATGGATGATAGATAGGTAGATAGATAGATATAATGCAATATTGACTTACCCACAGAACAAAAATGTGATCTTGATATTTGTGACAACATGGATGGAACTAGAAGGAGTATGGTAAGTGAAATAGGTCAGACAGAGAAAGATAAATGCCATATGATTTCACTTATACATGGAATCTAAAAAACAAAACAAATGAAAGAACAAAAAAGCAGAAACAAACCCATAAATACAGAGAATGAACTGGCCAAAGGGGAGGGGAGGCGGGAAGAAGATGGGCAAAATGGTTGAAAGGGAGTGAATGGTACAGGCTTCCAGTTATGGAATGTATAATTCACAGGGATGAAATATATACCATAGATAGTAGCTACACTTGTAGTGAGCATAGCATCTTATATAGAGTTGTTGATCACTATGTTGTGCACCTGAAAGTAATGTAATATAAGTAATGTAAGTCCACTATACTTTAGTTAATTTTTTTACTTGTTTCTTTAACTTTTTTAAATTTTATTTTTTCAGTGTTCCAAGATTCATTGTTTATGCACCACACCCAGTGCTCCATGCAATCCGTGCCCTCCATAATACCCACCACCGGGCTCACGCGACCTCCCACCCTCCTCCCCTCCAAAACCCTCAGTTTGTTTCTCAGAGTCCACAGTCTCTCATGGTTCATCTCCCCCTTCCAATTTCCCCCAACTCCCTTCTCCTCTCCATCTCCCCATGTCCTCCATGTTAGTTCTTATGCTCCACAAATAAGTGAAACCATATGATACTTGACTCTCTCTGCTTGACTTATTTCACTCAGCATAATCTCCTCCAGTCCCGTCCATGTTGATACAAAAGTTGGGTGTTCATCCTTTCTGATGGAGGCATAGTACTCCATGGTATATATGGACCATGTCTCCCTTATTCATTCATCTGTTGAAGGGCATCTTCACAGTTTGGCAATTGTGGCCATTGCTGCTATGAACACTGGAGTACATATTTAGCCATCAGGGAGATTCAAATTAAAACTACGTTGAGATACCACCTTACACCAGTTAGAATGGCCAAAATTAACAAGACAGGAAACAACATGTGTTGGAGAGGATGTGGAGAAAGGGCAAACCTCTTACACTGTTGGTGGGAATGCAAGTTGGTGCAGCCATTTTGGAAAATAGTGTGGATATTCCTTAAGAAATTTTTTAAAAAGCTACCCTATCACCCTGCAATTGTACTTCAGTTAATTTTAAAAGATATATTGAGGGATGCCTGAGTGGCTCAGGCAGTTAAGCATCGGACCCTTGATTTCAGCTCAGGTCATGATCTCAGAGTCATGACATTGAACCCCCCATTGGGCTCTGTGCTGGGCATGGAGTCTGGTTGGGATTCTCTCTCTTCTCCCCTCCCCCTCCCTGCACCCTCTCTCTAAATTTAAAAAAAAAGGCACAATGACACACTCCTCCACCTGAGGGCTTTAGAAGACCTAAAGTGTGGGGGTATGGGCACAAAGAGATGTAGCAAGTAATACTGGCCTACTGGGATTTCTGGGAAAAACTACCCTTACAGCCCACAAAGCCCTGGGTAGTTTTAGGTGTGCAACATAGTAACTCAAAGAGTTTATACATTATTTGGCTATAAGTGTAGTAACTGTCTGTAACCGTACATCATTATTACAGTATCATTGGCTATATTCCTTATGCTGTGACTTTTATTTCTGAGACTTAATCATTCCATAACTGGAAGCCCATACATTTTTTAAAAGATTTTATTTATTTGTTTGACAGAGAGAGATCACAAGTAAGCAGAGAGGCAGGCAGACCGAGGGGGGGGAGAAGCAGGCTCCCCGCTGAGCAGAGAGCCCGATATGGGGCTCGATCCCAGGACCCTGGGATCATGACCTGAGCCAAAAGCAGAGGCTTTAACCCACTGAGCCACCCAGGCGCCCCTGGAAGCCCATATTTGAAGGTGGACATGATAGAGGTGGAGGGGTGTATGGTGCCACTGATTCCCTTCCCTCCACTGGCTCCAGAGCCTGCCTGACCTAAACTCAAGGTATTTAATGCTCTTCCTTGTTTTTTCTAGTTCCACACCATATAATTACCATTGGAATTTGCTACAATTTATAACACCATGATTAAAAACCCGAACACCATTTCTGCTACTAACTAGCTAACTCTGTGAGTTGCTTAACCTTTCTGAACCTCACTTTACTTATCTGCTTCAAAAAATGGCTGTAAGATTAAGTTTTAAAAATACATGTAAAATTTTTAGCTCAGTCCTGGCATGTGATAAGCACTCAGCAGTACGTTTTGGTGCGTTCGAGTCTGTAGGCCAGGGGCTTTACACATACCATCTCTATTGATCTACACTCCTCGACTCTCTTCTCATGTTCCACCAGCCTGGCCAGGCACCCAGTTGCCCTAAGGGTGCCCTAGACCCCCCTTGCCCACCACAGCACTTCTCCGGAGTCCAGCCTCACCTCCTCTTTCTTTCCCCTCAAACATAATCGCTCTATTTCCTATAGCCTAGTCATTACTTGTTTTCTTTTCTCCACAAGGTGGCACCAGAGAATGCGAGGAGCCAAAGAGCTGAGCAGAAACTTTGAAGACGCTTATGAATTCTGAGACGTTTCCTGGAGAACGAAACAAGAAGTTATTATGCGAGAAGAGGTTTTGTTTCTTATCTGTTTGAAGTCTGCCCCAAACCAGACTTCATGGACTGATATAGCCCATAAGTCAGGCTATAGCCCTGCCCATACTTTTCTTTCATCCTTCCCTAACCCTTCCTTTCCAGCTTTTGGACCAGAAGGCCTTTAAGACAAAGTATGCCTCTGAAATCCTTTCCAAAGGTTCTCTGAATCCTCTTAATCCCCTCTGCCAGGAGACAGCTGCTCCACCCACACTTCTAACTTCTCCCTGTTTCCCCAAATTCGCTCACTGGTACTTCCTGGAAAATGTCCTGCTGAGGACAGGTCAATGAGATGGGGAGTAGCAGAAGGGAAGATAGATAGCTATGGTTGGTTAGATTTTCAAGTCACCTTGGCTTGGGAATCCTCAGAATTCTACAGTTTGAGCATTTTCTCTTATACACTAGAATATTATTGGAATAAAATGTTATCCAAAAGGGTGCCTGGAGGGCTCAGTCAGTTAAGCAACTACCTTCGGCTCAGGTCATGATCCCAGGGTCCTGGGACGGAGTCCTGCGTTGGGCTCCTTGCTCAGCAGGGAGCCTGCTTCTCCCTCTCCCACTACTGCTCTCCCTGCTTTTGCTCTCTCTCTCTCTCTCTGTCAAATAAATAAATAAAATCTTTTTAAAAATGTGACCCAAAGATAAGACAGTTCATTAGTGGGGTCCAGGGTAGAGGGAGAGAATCAAGAAAATAGCCCTGAGAAAAAGAGGTGGTTAGAGAGTATTTAAAATGCTTCAGTTTCTACAGCTGTAAAATGGTGACCATAATGGTTATATATAAGGTTCTTATAAATAATAAGAGTTACTCCTTGTAAAGCAGTTGTAACAATACCTAGCATGTAAGAAGTGCTATTTTAATTTTATTTGTTAAGATTTATTTATTTATTTATTTATTTATTTGAGAGAAAGAGTGGGGGCAGGGGAAGAAGGAGAGAGAGGATCTCAAGCAGACTCCCTGCTGAGCACAGAGCCCCAGTGGAGCTCGATCCCAGGACCCTGAGATCATGACCTGAGCTGCAATCAAGAGTTGGATGTGTAACTGGCTGAGCCACCCAGGGGCCCCAGAAAGTGCTATTTTAATTTATAGAATTGTAATACTATGATTATCTTATTATTACCAGTCCTTGGTCACACTGAAACCCTCCAGAGAGGTTGCTTTAGGAGGCTGACCTTTTCCTCGTTCTCAGTTCCTTCAGGGACTTCAGATTCCTACTCACCCTGAACTGTTTCTGATGCACCACAGGATCTACAACAGCCTCCTCTAAAATGTCCTTGTGGATGAACCACCACTTTTAGCTAAAATCAATGGGCAACAAGAGGGCTGGGGATGAATAAGCAGAGAGGTGTCTCAAAAAGCCAAAATATGGCCTACTGGTGGGACCAGCCCATGGGTAGATGTCAGAGTGAGGAATTGTTAACACCAACAAGAGACCTGGAACCTTCTCCCTGATCCCATTTCCCCCATTTCTTCTGGTTAGGAACTCTAGCAACTGGACTCTGCAGCAGCTTCCCATGCTGGCCTGCGTGATTCTTTCCTTACCCTACCACACCACGTCATCATGAACTGCTTTCTGTGACTCGACTGTTTATTTCTAGGAGGTTGGGAAATGTGCAGTGTTTAAAGTCATACAGTAAAAGCCACTAATCTTAACAGAAACTGCTTCAACCAAGAGGTGGCAGAACAGTTGCTTAAAGTCACAATGCCAGCCTGTTCATCTCTTCCCAAAGACTCTAGGCTCCTTGAGGGCAAGGACCATGATTTCTACTTATTAGTATTTCTCTCTATATAACATCTTATACGGTGGAAGGCCAATGATATCATAGAACTAGAACTTGTCGTAAAGTCAGAAACCTTGGGTTGTGAGCAGATATCACTTACTAGCTGCATGTCCTAGGTTGAGTCACCATGCTCCTTAGACTTGTTTCTGCCTTTATAATACAGGGTTAATCATCCCTGATTTATCTTCTTTACAGAGCATGGTCAGGATGAAGCGAGAGGATGGGCACAGATGTTACTTATAATCCTGGAAGTGTCACCCAAACTGAGGCACTTAATCGGTCTGAGATAGGCATAAAGAAGCTACCAAATAAATGTTCTCTAAATGAAAGTCTTCTTCTGTCATAGGACCACCAGCAAAGTGACCGGGACCTCAAAAGGCAAGGGTACAGGCAAGGTGTCCAGAGTCTTGAATAAACGTCTCTCTTTATGATCTTGGAAAAGGGATAGAAGGGCAACATCTCACCTCCAGTTTTCCTGTGTCACAGGGCCCATTGCCCTAAATCTACCCTTACTGCCTCTCATGCCTTCTATATCCCCTTCCACCTTTTTAGCTTTCTATAAATCCTTCTCAGGGAGTGAGGTTATAAGTTTCAACAAAAATTCCCAATAACCGTAGCCCCCTAGGAACTGGTCCACGCCCCACCTCTTCACAATTTACTAGCATGCACTAAGGGCAACTGCACTGCACAATTCTGGGGTGGGGGTTGGTGCAAGGGGCACCATGATCCTTGCCATTATCACTGTGGACTCTGTGACTAGCTCCCTCTGGTGAGCAACTCCTGGAATACAGTGGGACGGGTGCCCCCTGTATTTATGTGTATGCATGGATATGCATTTACATGCATGATTCTGCCTGTTCTCAGAATGTGTTCTGCATCAACCACCTACATTAAAATCATTTCAGATGCACGTAACAAATAGCTACACACCCGCTCCATCTGAGCTGAATCAGAATCTCTGAGGATAGGTTCCAGCAATATTGGAGGTTTACTCCAGGTAGTGGACATTTAGACTGAAGTTTGAGAGCCCATGCACCATACTTAACATGGGCGTGCTAGCTGACACAGAATCATGCATGTAAATGCATATCCATGCATACACATAAATAAAAGCATACCCATCAACACATAATATTTTACATCAGAGTGGTCTTCTGCCTTCCTTAAATGTTCTCACCAAGAAAAAAAAAGAAAAGAAAAGAAATATAAACATGTTAAGTAGTAAATGTGTTAAGTAACTCAATGGGGGGAAGGGAATCTCTTGCAATGTGTATGTATATCAAACCAACACATCATATACTTTAAATATCTACAATTTTATTTATCAAGTACACCTCAATAAAGCTGAAAGAAACAGACCTCTGATTTTATTCTTTTTTGAGTTTATTGAGTTCTCGGATGCATGAACTTGTGTATTTCATTAAATGAGAGGCAATTCTGGCCATTATTTCCTCAAATATACTTTCTGCCACCTTTTCTCTTTTTTCTCCTTATAGGACTCCCTTATGTTGGTCTACTTGATCATGTTCCATAGGTCCTGTAGGAGTTTACCCTGCCATATGGAAGGCAGAATAATAATCAATCCCTTTTGACCTTAGCATAAAAACTTCTTAGGGGAAGATGTGGATGCCTGATACAATGCAGATAAACCAAGTCAAGAACAGGCTGTGGAAATTATGGAAAGTTGGCTTCAAGTTCTCTTAGAAATACTATTTGCAAGGCTGGTCCTTGGACAGAGAAAAAAATATGGAGGCCCATGTCAGTGATCATCTACCTTTTTTTCTATCCCCTTACCCTTCATACATACAACCCACCATTAGTAATTTTCATTTTGTACTCAGGGAGGGATTCTGATGGAGGGGGTGCCCTACAACTACATGTAACCTCATGGAGTTTGTTGTATACACCCTTGTGGGTACTTTCAGTCCCTCATAGGTTCAAATCACCGTAGTAAATGACCTAGCAGAAGACAAACATGTTCCTACCACGAAGTCCATCCCTACATCAGCCTGCACCAGAGTCCAAAAGGTCCATCGAAAGTCATTCCTGGAAGCTAAGGTATTTTGAGACAGCAAGATAAACCAGGGAATAAAACTTCCACTGAGGGTCAGACATATTTAGGTTCTAATCTCAGCTCTGCCCCTTATTAGCTGCGTGACTTTAAGAAAAATCACCTAACCTCTCTGAACATGTTTCCTCAACTATAAAAAGGGGATAAGAAGGAGAACCATTTTACGGAGTTATGAGAATCAAATGAGACAAAGTTTATAAAGTTAAGGGGCAAAGGTGAGATGTAAACCTCACAAGCTTACTACAAAGGGGTGGCATGAAAACAGAATAGGAGATTGAAATAAGATAAAACTGGATTCAAATGTGTCTCTGCTTTTACTAGCCCTGTGACCCTTTTGAGGTTTTTAAATTAGCATGACTGGTTTTCCTCGTCTGTGTATTGGGGATAAGAAGACTTATCACAAAGGACTGTCATGAAGGCCCAGTGGGAGAATACAAGAAAACCAAACCTATGTACATACATTCTACAAATATTTATTGAATGTACACAGAATATGACAAAAGAGCTCAGCAAATGGGAGATCCCATCCTTTGTAAAGTTTTCCATCCTATACCACTTCAACCCAGACAACTTGTAAAAAGCTTCTCTCCTTTAAGAAGCGTGTATTCACTTTCTTGGGGGGCTCCCTATTTGCCAGTTTTTTCCTTTCCCCTCAGTCTCCTGTGTTGGCCCTGCCCCTCCTCACCTAAAATTCTGAGATATCAAGGACAATACTGGTCTTAATTCAGTAGTCAGACTCTTGCCCTGGTTCCTTCCCTGTATTGTGCCTATTTCATTTGTAGGAATCTTCTTTGCTTTTAACTTTTTCATGACAACTCTATTCACATATAATTAATAAACTACTATCATTCAACATCCCAAGCAGCTGGTCTCTTAAGTCTGCTCAGAGACCAAGCTGCCAACCTCGAATGCAGTTCTTTTGTTTAACCCTGGGCACCAATGGAAAACCTAACCCAATATGTAGCCTGAGTACCTCACTTTGGACTTGAAGTCTTAACCCTAATTTCACACCAAGCCTTTAGCCCTAGCCCCAAAGGGAGACCTTAACTCTATCCATAAACTGAGTCCCTTTCTGGACTTAACACGCCAAGGCCTTAACCCTGATTCAGTGGAATCTTTGGGTCTAGTCACATACTGTCTATGCCTGCTTCAAGAGTAAATACCTATGACTGGTATCTGACTGAGTCTCCAGCTTTGATCTCCTATTGAACTGTAACTATGGCAGCTAATAAGCTTTCTTGTGATACAGAGATCCAACCTGCCCTCAGACATGGCCTGTTACAGGCTGAGTGTCAAGCCTGATCTACAGACTGTGACCTAACTCTGGGATATACTTAATATCTTACACTGACCACAAAATGAGTACTCAGCATTGATATGGACAGAGCTCTAACTCTGACCAAAGACTGAGGCTCTTACTCAGTCACAGCCTGAGATTTGATCTTGGAAACCAACCCAGCTACAATTTCCACAGACTTAGCACTAATTAGAAAATGACCCCAACACTGGCAAGAGAATGACTACTAAACCTGGATTCACACAGAGACAAAAACATGTACAGAGACTGAACTCTAAACTTGGCCAAAGACTGTGCCTTAATCCTGGCCAAGAAGTGAAACCAAATCATCTACAAAACTTGAGGATATATTCTGAACACATCATATGCCCTAAACCTGCCCACAAAACCCTGAACATAGACAGAGCCAGAGACTTAGCTCTGTTCAAAGCTCAAATTATGAACCTGGCCGGAAACTGGGTCCATAAATCAGACCACAGAATAATCCACTGAACCTGATACAGACTGAGCCTTATCACTGGCCATAGATTTGGCCCTGTATCTTATAGCTTCTAACTTCTTAAACTGAGTTTCTGGCCATAGACTGAATTCTTAACTCTCAACACAGACTGAGCCCTTAAGTCTACCCTCCAACCTGAGTTTTCACTCTGAAAATAGAACTGATCCTCCCCAAAATGTTAATGACTGAGCCTGAATCTTTGACATAGACTAGATCCTATCTCTAGCTAAATGCTAGCCCCAGACTGAATCCAACTGCAGCTTTAACCTTAACTCTAGCCACAGACAGATTCCCAATACCAGAAACTGAACAGCATGCTAACCCTGGGCTAGGACTGAACCCAGGCCTCGAACATGAATTAAGGACAAAATGAAACAAATGCTTTTCAGATTCTTTGTGTGACACCTAGCAAGATATTGAACTTTAACCCTAAGCACAGATCCAACTCACCAAGGCCAAGATCTGAGCCCTATTCCTGGCTACTTGAGTACCACTCAGGGATGAAGAATGTAAATCCTGTCCACAAATCTGAGACCTAAAGTCTGAAGCCTATTCCTGGCTAAAGAATAATTCATCACACTTGCAAGATCGAATCAAAACCCTCCTTGTATTATTAGGCCTAATAACAGGCTGAGACTGAGTACTAACCTTTGTCACAGACTGGGCCTTAAACCCATAAACAAAGTTCACTATATTAGAGGCCACAGAATGTGTCCTAGCACTAGCTTGAGGTTGAGCAATCAGCCTGGCCACAAACCTAATCCTAAATTGGGAGAGATATATCCATGACACTGGGCACAGTAGAGGCACTAAAAATTAGCACAGATTGAACTCTACTACTGATACCAGAATGCCTGCTACGCTAGCCAGATTCTAAATTCCCCAAAGTGACAACAGGACATGAACACTCTGAACTCAAACCCTGGCAACAGCCTGAGCCTCTAAACCTGAACACAAGCTGGATCCTATGTGTTGCCTATATGTAGACTGACACATAACATCAACAACCTATATGAGAAACGTGTTTAAACTCAGCCCTTAAAACCTTCCTCATAGTAAGCCTTAATCTGGCCATTGGTAACCCCTAAACTCTGGTAAAAGCTTAATAGGATACAAAAATCAGATGCATCTCTATATATTAACAATGAAATATCTGAAAAAAATTGGGAAATATCCCATTTGTAAAAGCATCAAAATAATAAAATACAGGGGCACCCAGGTGGCTCAATCATTAAGCATCTGTCTTCAGCTCAGGTCATGATCCCAGGGCCCTGGGATTGAGCCCTGCACCAGGCTCCCTGCTCAGTGGGAAGCCTGTTTCTCCCTCTTCCACTCCCCCTGCTTGTGTTCCCTCTCACTGTGTCTCTCTCTGTATGTCAAATAAATAAATAAAACCTTTTAAAAAATAATAAAATACATACAAATAAACTTAATTCAGGAAGTGAAAGACTAATCCACTGGAAACTATAAAAGCACTGATGAAAGAAATTAAAGCATATCAAATAAATAGAGAAACATCCCTGGCTCATGGATAGAAGAATTAATATTGTCAAAATTCCATACTACCCAAAGTGATCTACAGATCCAGTGCAATCCCTATCAAAATCCCAATGGCATTTTAAGCAGAAATTTTAAAAACAATCATAAAATTCATAAGGACCTGAACAGACGGTTCTCCAAATGGTCTTATATAAATGACCAACACATATATAATATGCAAGTAATGAATCATTGAACACTACATCAAAAACTAATGCTGTACTATACATTGGCTTAAAACATAATAAAAACAGGAAAAAATGAAAAGATGCTCATTGTCACTAATCATCAGGGAAATGCAAATTGAAATCACAATGAAATGTTACCTTTCAACTGTTAGGATGGCTATTATCAAAGAGGAAAGACATAACAAGTATTGACAAGGGCAGAGAAATTGGAACTCTTTTTTTTTTTTTGAGAGAGAGACTTGAAGTTTATTTTGCATCCTTCATATCCTCTTTTTTTTTTTTTTAAATTTCTTTTCAGCGTAACAGAATTCATTGTTTTTGTACCACACCCAGTGCTCCATGCAATACGTGCCCTCCATAATACCCACCACTTGGCTCCCCCAACCTCCCACCCCCCGCCCCTTCAAAACCCTCAGGTTGTTTTTCAGAGTCCATAGTCTCTCATGGTTCACCTCCCCTTCCAATTTCCCCCAACTCCCTTCTCCTCTCCATCTCCCCATGTCCTCCGTGTTATTTGTTATGCTCCACAAATAAGTGAAACCATATGATAATTGACTCTCTCTGTTTGGCTTATTTCACTCAGCATAATCTCTTCTAGTCCCATCCATGTTGCAAAAGTTGGGTATTCATCCTTTCTGATGGAGGCATAATACTCCACAGTGTATATGGACCACATCTTCCTTATCCATTCATCTGTTGAAGGGCATCTTGGTTCTTTCCAGTTTGGAGACCATGGCCATTGCTCCTATAAACATTGGTGTACAGATGGCCCTCTTTTCACTATATTGCAGGGTCATAGGGAAGCTCTATTTTTAATTTCTTGAGGAATCTCCACACTGTTCTCCAAAGTGGCTGCACCAACTTGCATTCCCACCAACAGTGTAAGAGGGTTCTCCTTTCTCCACATCCTCTCCAACACATGTTGTTTCCTATCTGGCTAATTTTGGCCATTCTAACTGGTGTATGGTGGTATCTCAATGTGGTTTTAATTCAAATCTCCCTGATGGCTAGTGATGATGGACATTTTTTCATGAGTCTAATAGCCGAGAAATTGGAACTCTTGTACACTGTTGGTGGAAATGTAAAATGGTGCAGCTACTATAGAAAGCAGTATGAAGGTCCCTCAAATCAAACTACCCTACAATTCAGCAGTCTCATTTCTGGGTATATATCCAAAGGAAATGCAATCAGTATCTCAAAAATAAATTAACATATCAATGCTCACTGCAGCATTATTCACAACAGCTAACATATAAAAACAACCTAAACGTCCATCAACAGATGAATGGATAAAGAAAATGTGGCATGGAAATACAATGGAATATTACTCAGCTTCTAAAAAGGAATGAAATTCTAACATTATGACAACACAGATGAATGTAGAGGACACTATGCTAAGTAACAAAACTAGTCACTGAAGGACAAATATTGCATGATTCCACTATATAAGGATTCTAAAATAGTCAAACTTGGGGCCCCTGGGTGGCTCAGTTGGTTAAGCGGCTGCCTTCGGCTCAGGTCAAGATCCCAGGGTCCTGGGATCAAGCCCTGAATTGGGCTCTCCTTGCTTGATGGGGAGTCTGTTTCTCCCTCTCCTGCTCCTCCCTGCTTATGCGCTCTCTCTCTCAATCTCTCTCTCTCTGTCAAATAAATAAATAAATAAATAGTCAAACTCAAAGAAGCAGAGAGTAGAATGGTGATTGCCTGAGGCTGGGTGGAATGAATATAATGTTTCAGTTTTGCAAGATGAATAAGTTCTATATATTTCCTCCACAGCATAGTGCCTACAATTAAAATTACAGTATTGTGTACTTTAAAATATGTCAAGAGGATAGATCTCATGTTAAATGTTCTTATCACAACACACACACACACACACACACACACACACACAAGCAAGGAAATTTCTGAAGGTGATGGATATGTTAGGGCCTTAATTGTGGTGGTGTGATGGTATTATGGGTACAGACACTTGTCTAAGCTAATTGATGTGTGATGGTATGATGGGTACAGACATATGTCCAAGCTAATTGAAATATATACATTAAATATATGAAATTTTTGTTTATCAATTATACATCAATAAAGCTTTTAAAAAATGGAAGGGCCATTGCCCATGATTTAACCAGGAAAATAAAATTTTCCACAAATCAAACCATATTTCCTTTTGTGCCTCATTGATAGAAAAAAAATAGCACCCAAGAAAAAGTAGTGTTAAATTTAGAGTCTGTATTTTGAAGAGTATAAAGCAAGGGGATATTTTAAAGGTATTGGGTTAACCAATCAACAGTATTGCCCCAGCAAACCAACATCATTATTAAACAATCTATTTTAAAATGTTTGATAAGTTGTCCCAAAACTCAATCCAGCTACTGATCATTATAAGCCTTCTTCAAGTATCTAAATAAGCAAAAAATATGTGTATTGTGTACGGAATAATACTGGAATTACATCAGTGAAAATGTCAATAGACAAATAAAAGCTTGATCAGATGGCACTAACAGCAGCACTCGGTGAACAGAAACTCTACACAGAGTCAAAATAGGACCACTATTTGCAGAATCAACTCTGACACAGGCCAAGTGTAAGTGCTAACACAGGTCACTGACTGAGTTGTGCTCCGGCCACAGAATATGGTACGACATTGGCCACTGCATGAGTTAGCTCCACAGATCATTTCTGATAAGGGATTTCAATGAAGAGAGAACACTGACCTTGGCTAAAACCAGAAATTACACCTTGGGCTTTCTCTGGCCAGAAATGCATCCCAAATCCTGTTCATATGCATAGTTGAAATCCTGGCCACAATCTCTACACTCATATTGTCCGTGGATGAAATGCTCTAACACAGGTCACTGACTGAGCTGGGTTTTGGCCACAGAATAAGGTATGACATTGGCCACTGCATGAGTTAGCTCCACAGATCATTTCTGATAGGGGATTTCAGTAAAGAGAGAACACTGACATTGGCTAAAGCAGAAATTACAGCTTGGGCTTTCTCTGGCCAGATATGCATCCCAAATCCTGTTCATATGCATTGTTGAAATCCTGGCCACAATCTCTACACTCATATTGTCCGTGGATGAAATGCTAACATTGATCTGAGACAAAACTCCAGGGCATATCACAGGTAATGACCTAAAAGGACAAAAGATTGAATATTAAGTTTAACACTAACTACAGACTGAGTCTAATGCTGGACCAAGAAAAAACTTTAACCGTGAACACTAATTGTCACTTCAACTGATAAAAGACTGATCATAAATCCTATTCAAATTCTTATTTAGCTTTTTCCAAGGCAACAAGATCATCATGAACAGCAGCCTCTGGCAGAGCCATCACTGGTCTTTGTTGATTTCCAAGCCTAAAAATACAAGTGATTCCAACACTGACCAAAACACTAAAGTCAAACCTTGAGCTGAGCCCTATCCCTCATTGTAGTCCATCTAAGGCTGACCCCCAGACAGCTCTGACATTAGTTTTATAATGAAGCCTCTTCCTACTTACAGACTAAATCTTCATATTGGCCAAAATTTGAACCCAAATCTTGTATACTGACTTACCAATGAGGTATAATCTAGGCCATACTGGAATAATGAGAACTTCCAAGTGAGCTTTCATAACAATCAGAAACAGACTCTAATCCTTGACACAGATTGAACCATGGCTATACTTCTGGGGCCTAATGTTGATATCAGGCTGAGCCTTAAATTTGGTTACATGGTCCTTTAACAAGGGATCCATACCAACTTGTAAAGATAGCAACAGACTGACTAAGCCTTAACCTAAGCAAAGCCTGAAGCCAAAAGCATTCCACATTATGAACCTGAACTGTGACCATGGCTTGAACTTTACATTATCTCTTGACAAAACCTTAACCATGGCCTACCGATTGATCTATAAATCCTGCCAGACTAACATACCCAGGGCCATTATTTCACAAATTCATCTTCTTAGACTCAGGTATTTCTTTTCCTGGATATATTTTCAGGCATACTTTCTACCCACAATCAAGAGTCTCACCTTTCTATGTGTAACACACACACACACACACACACACACGCAATCTAATAAGCCTTGCAGAAATACTACTTGTCACAGATATGTATTTTAATTATTAATCTTATTTATTGATATATCCCCCCCCAATTAGAGTATAAGTTCCAAAGGAAAGGGATGTTACTTGTTTTATTCCCCACTTCTCTAATCCCAACATCTTGAATTATGCCTGGAAAGTTGTAGGTACTCAAAAAAATATTTGTTGAATGGATAAACGAGTAGTTCCTTGCTACTCTTCTCCCTCTTATTTGACCTCTCTATGTTATATTCTAGTAATTATACTTTATTTCCTCTTGGTTCATCTATGTGGCCATTTCTTCTAAGCTCCCTTTGAAAGCAAGGAAGCTTGACTTCCTCTACCTACTCCTTGAATATAGTTATTTTCTAGGATTCCAAACTTAATCTTTGTCCTCTAAAAATTATTATTCTAAACACTAAGTGAAATTTAATCCATATTTGCTTAGTTAATTACCATCTATATACTGAAGTCTCTCAAATGTTTAGTTCCAACCCAGACCTCTCTCCTGTGCTTCAGACCTATACTTCCTTGCAGTCACTGGTTATCTCCACCCAAATGTTCCACAGACTCCTCAAATTTTAAGTGTCCAAAACTTAATTTCTTCTATCCTTCACAAAACTTGTTACTCTTTCTGGGTTCCCTATCTAAATGAGCGGTATGACCACATACTCTGTCTTCCAAATCAGAACTTGAGAGTCCCGAGACACTCCATCATTTCCCTTACTTTCCATATCCAAATTGTCACCAAGTCCATATGATCATACCATTTCCTTGCTTAAGATCCTGTGATAGTTCTCTACTACTTTCAGGTTAAATTTTGAATTCATCAGTATGGCCTCCTATTACTGCCTGATCTAATTTTTTTGTGGGGAGAGGTAAGGGGAGGTGTTCTCTGCACTTTCTCACATTCTTATTCCTCAGTATAAAATATGGTTGACCTCCCTACACCCAGATGCCTTACCAGTTCTTCAAATCTCACCATTCAAGCATGGCTTCTTCCAAAAGTAGAATGAGTTTTGCCACTTCTATTGTCTTGCAGAGCCCTATGCAGACCTTTTTTAGAGCCTTTTCACATTGTATACTCCATCTCCTCTTATAGACTGTGAGCTACTTAAAGGCAAGGACTGGTTTCTAATTCTGTAGCAATAGTGCTTAGCCCAGAGCCTTCCACAAAGCAGTTTGCTGAGTAAGTTATTCAATCCATTAAGTCCTCTTATTTTTTCATTTCTCTTTTATAATTTTAGGCAATTACCTTGGCAAAATGCAATCCCTCTTTGTTTGCATTCATTCCACTTGTGAGTCAAAAAGTTGTCCTGATCAGTAAAATTGTAATAACCCAACTGTAACAATCAATTCAACTATAAGGATTAATCTCTAACAAAGAAAAAAAGTAAAAAATTAGGAGTGAAATCAACCTTAATAAACCATCATTTTCCTCAGCTTTTAAATGGCTTGAAAGTGCTAGATGTCTCCATCTATTTCTTTATCTACCCCTTTTAGCACAACTTTTACCAAAACAATAGTTTACTTTTTTAAGATTTTATGTATTTATTTGACAGAGAGAGAGACTCATGCGAAAGCAGGAACACAAGCATGAGGAGTGGGAGAGGAAGAAGCAGGCTTCCTGCTGAGCAGGGAGCTGGATGTGGGTCTCCATCTCAGGACACTGGGATCATGACCTGAGCGGAAGGCAGATGCTTAACAACTAAGCCACCAAAGCCCCCCTAAAACAATAGTTTCTTAAAGAAATATACATTTATTTCTTATTATTCATGTTGTACTCTCTATCTGTTCTAAAATTGTTGCATTACACCAGTGAAGTGGCAACTGTTCTTCGTGACAACGACATGGTTTCCTTATGGGGTAAGTGGGCTTCTGTTGGGTGGGCTTAGATCACATTGCTCTGTCTCTTATGATACTACTTCAAAGGACAAATGTGATACCCTACTGGAAACATGGTATACATTTTCCCCAGAACCTCTGAAATGATTCTAATGCAGATGGTTCACACAGAACACACTATGACAGGTTTAAAGGACCAGTTATTCTAAGTCTATCAGAGCAAAAATAACATTTTTAAAAGTCGTTCAACCAAACTCAATGAGAATTTTAAATCACGACATAAAGTGCTTCCCCCAAAATGCTAACAGCTTAACCAATAGTAAAATAAATCTTGAACCCCCACAAGCACATCACCATACCCCAAGAAGCGAGAGTCTGTAGGGCACTACATTGCAAACTACAACACCCACAATACCCTCCCTCATCTGAACTCAGTGTTGATCCAGCTGGTGATAGGAATTGTGGGTATTCAGAAAGAAGGGCCTTAACTCCATCTCCCATAATCCTTTGTCCTCACTTGAGTCTCTCCGCCAATGCCGACACTAGACACCCCCAGGAAGCACAGCCTCCAGCGGCCTAAAACTACATTTCCCATGAGGACAAGGGACTCGGCCTCAGGCTTCCCTGGTGACCAGTAACCAATAGGAGAGGCTGAAGCCGCCGTGTTGTGGGTGAGAATCTGGCCCTGGGCCTGAGCGTCCGGCCTAAGCCGGCTAGCACAAGGCGGGGAGTTGGGAAGACCGTGGCTTGACGTGAGGCGCCGCGAGGGCGCCGTACTCTCAGAAGCTGTCACGCCGGCCCGATTTTCCACGGCTGTATAAGAAGTAGCCCTTCGGTAGCCGGGGAGCTGGAGGTCAGAGAGGCAGAAAGCCCGAGTGGCTATGGCTGGGGACTGTGGGACCGAGGGGGGCTAGGGAGGAGGGTGCTTCCGGGCCGGTGTCTTCGGCGTTTAACTCCGCCCAACTCCGCCTCTGCCGGGGAGGGGGTGTCGGGACTGGGAGTTAGGGGTGGGTTTTTGAGTTTTTCCACGGCAGTTTCCTTGAGTTTTGAGCCTCGGGAGCGTGCCCTCTCTACTTCTTTTCCTACTTCGCCCGCTTTCTTTTTCTCCTTACAACGCTATCGTCTGTCCCCGCTGCCGTCCGGTGCCACCTCAGAAATCTGAAGTTAGGGTTCTCTACCGGGATCTTCTTAGGCGACGTCTGGACTCTTTTTTACTACTGGGAGGAGTTTCCTCTCTTCCCTCAGTTTACATTTCAGATTTGGGCACACACCATTCCCAATGCACACACTCCCCGATGTTTCCTCTGGGGGCGTGGGAATTCTCGCCACGCCTAGAGAGTGACTTTTTGCCAAATGTTCACTTTTTGCTTCCTTGCTGGTGAGATGAAGATCGTCGCCCTCTCTTTATTGGCCCGTCCAGCCACCTGGCTCTTCCCTGACCAGATCTTTGGAGTGGAAAGGGTTTCTCGTCAGTTTCTAGAAGGGGTGGGGGAGTAGTAATAGAAGAAATTTCGCTTTTGGGGAACATGTGGTTAAGGTTCAGTGCAGTGCTTTGGTAAGAGGCAAAGGCAAGTTAGACCTCTTTTAAAAACCGAGCGCTTTTGGGTATTCCAGTACGGACTCCTACAGCACTGATACTGACAATGATTTAGGGGGCATACTGACTGCGGAATAAATTAGACGGCGAAACAGACCGTATCAATTATTTTATTATTACAAAAACGTGCAAAAAATTTGTAATACTGATGGAGTTGGGAGTTGACATTGTCCTCTGTCTTCCAGAGCAGTCCTGGTAGGCTTTGTGGAGGAGGTAAATTTTAAATTTCAGCTCCAAAGGAGTAAAGAGGATTTGAAATGGGCAAAGAGGAGAGAGAAAATGCTTTCTGGTATCGGAACTGGTATCTGAGAAGGGTAGATTAAAGAGAGAGCACTTTTGTGAAGGGCGGGCATGGGTATGCCTGACTGGAATAAAAGGTGTCATCAAGGAGAGATTGTGAAAGAAATAGTGTTGGAAAGCCTGGGGTCATAATAACAGGATACTTTAAAGCATCCACATAGTTTGGATATTATTCTATATCAAGCAAAACTAAAGACAAAAAATTAAGATTGGGTGATTTTTGTGTGTGTTTTTCTTTTCATCCTAGGGGAACCTGATTTGAGATCATTTCTTGAAGAACACAAAGAAGTGTGGTGGTATGTTCCAGGTGTGAGTTTAATTTAAATCCAAGAAAAACTTTGTCTTCTACATGTTTTATTAGTGGCTATTCTTAGCTACACCCTACAGCTGTCATTTTAAAGCCTGGTGCTGTAAATTTATTGTCTTAAGAAGTATATTTGCTGTCCTTATACGTCATGTTATCTGAATTGTCATTTCACTGGGCAATAATAATCACTATTTATTGAGCCCATGTAATGTTCAGGCACTATCATAAGCACTTTGTTGCATTATCTTAAGAGTTTTACGAAGTAGGTACTATTTTTCCCAGTTTTCTAGAAGAGAAAGCTAAAAGGCAGAGAAGTGAAACAATTTACCCAAAGTCATATGGATTGTAAGGAGTTGATTTGGGGTTTGGGTGTATAGATCGCTGGCTTGAAAGCCCATGCTCTCTCTGCCATGGTTTACTAGTCTCACTGTTCACTTTTGTTCTTGACTTTCCATTTGTGGTAAGGAAAGATTATTGTGTTGATCACCCTGGCAGAAACCCAAATGATTCACTTTTAGTTTCTATGTCAGTATGTGTGTGCTGTAAAGTAACTGCCAAAACCGAATTAGCTTAACTGCTATTGCAGCCGTAGCTAATTGTGTCTGCCAAAACTATAGTCAGTATGGCTATTTCTGAATCAGATAAATTCTCTTTAAAAGACATGTCTTACATGTAAGCTATTTGGACCTGAACAGTACTTTAGGCTTTATTAAAGCTTTTGTTTTAAGTGACCTCCTATGTCGTCACTAGGTCTCCTTCGTGACCTTTGCTCACATGCAGTGCTCAGGATGCAACAGAGTATGAGATGTGAGCTCTCCCTAGGTCTGTCTGGGGAGGTGTATGACCGTAATTCTGAGATAATGTGTAGTATAACAGAGATAGGGACAAAGTGCTATTGGAAGGGTAAAGGAAGGAGTGTCTAACTGTCAGGGAGAAGTCTTCTGTAAAGAGGTGACCTGACAGGTCTTGAAGGATAATGAGTTTTCCAGGCAGAGAGCAGCAGAGAGGAGGCATTCCAGATTAGAAAGAACAGTCTGTGAAAGATATGTGGCTATAGAAGAGCAAAGCATGTCCATTCAATATTTAGGAATTCAGCATGGCTAGGGTATAGATTGTTTGGGGAAAGGAAGGTTTGTAATGGAAAAATAGGTTAGGGCTCATTTGTGAAGTACCCTGAATGCAGTGCTAAGAAATTTGGATGTGCTCAGGGTGCCTGGGTGGCTGAGTCGGATAAGCATCCGAGTCTTAAGCTCAGCTGAGGTCTTGATCTCAGGGTTGTGAGTTCAAGTCCTGCTTTGGGCTCCATGCTGGGCATGGAGCCTACTTAATAATAATAATAATAATAATACTTTTTTTAAAAAAAGAAAGAAATTTGGATGTGCTCCCATAGGCCATTGTTTTTTAAACTGTAGGATATCTGCCAGTGGTGATTATGTTGTACTTCCACAAGCATTTTAAGTTTTAGTAATTATATATTCTGATGTGTCACATAAAAGGTAAAACTGAATTATATCATCAAACCTAAGGTTATGGAGGAAATGGCTTAGTAAAAATAGAAAGTAAACAAGTTTTATATTTATTTAAAGACAGATGTTAAGTAAATAATAGTACACGTGGTGTGTGAATATGATAGTACTCAAATAAAATTTGGTAATTAATGATTGTAGGCAATAAAAAACATTAAAATATTTTAGGAGAGGAGCACCATAATGAGATTTTTACTTTAGAATGCACTGGAGGGGGGGCCTGACCAGTTAGGAAGCTAGAGATGTTGAGGACCCAAGGGAGCTGCATATGAGAGGAGGGAACAGATATAAGAGACATTTAGAAGGTAAAATTAGTAGGACTTGGTAGAAGTGATTATTATATTCTGTCAGTGTCATCAGACTTATTTTTGAAAGTCTCTATGTCACTTGTCTGTTATCCTTTATATTCTAAGATGTGCATGTTATTGCCTAACTGAGTCCATGGACATGATATATACATGAAGGTAACATTGGAGGCTGTTTTCACGAATGGGTTTGGATTACACACAGGCAGCTTCACTGCCTTATTGAGTGCCCTTGACAGCAGTGGCACAAATATTCAAGGCACTGGTAAGGAATATGAGTATGATCTGTGACCCTTAGTCATCTGAGGAACTCCTCCTTCAAGTCTGAGTTCAAATATCAACACCTCTTTTTTAAAAAAAATTTTTACTTATTTTTAAATTTCTTTTCAGTGTTCCAGAATTCATTGTTTATGCACCACACCCAGTGCTACATGCAAAACGTGCCCTCCATAATACCCGCCACCAGGATCAACACCTCTGAAGCCTTTCCTGCAACTCTCCCTGCCCCCACACTACGCACAGACACATGCAAGCATACATGAAACAGTGTTAGGCTCCTGGCCTCCATGGAACCCTGCACTTACCTCTGTCCTAGGCTGCACCACACTATAGTGTGTCAGTTTGTGGATGTGTCTGGCTCTCCCCTAGACTGTGAGCTCCTTGAGGGCAGACGCCAGGTCTCTTTTATCTCCATACCCAGAGAATCCAGAACAGCTCTTAGCACTTGGTAGATAAATATAAAATGGTTATTGGATGAAAGAGATGGATACACATAGTCATATGAATGTAATTCATAACTTTGGTACCATAGTGCCAAATGTTACGAGAAGATGAGCTGTTTGCTACATTAGCTGCTTTTGCTGAATAAAGCAGTAAATTAAAGTGTCCTGAATGCATAACTTCACTAGAGGTTTCTTTCTTTCTCATTTTTTCATTTTCCTTCACTCTCCTGTGGTCCCCTTAACTTTTTCATTCTCCTCAATTATCCACCCAGCCACCTGTTCCTTAGGCCTGCTCATTGCTTTGCTCCACTTGACAGGGTTCACATTGTTCCCGGCCCAATAGTCTGCCAAGGAGCCATTCCTCCTCCACCCACCGAATGCAGTTGACTCCATCCTTGAAATCAGTCTCAAATGGGTCTCCCACTCGTAGATGCTACTACTGGGACTGTAATTTGATACAACCCTTCCGGAGAGAAATTACCAGTGTGTATCAAAAATCTTAAAATTGGACATAGATTTCTATCTACCACTTCAATGTCTAGGGCTCTATGCTGAGGACGTAAATGTGATATTTCCAGAATTTTAGCTCTCAGGATAAATATCCCAGGGAAAGGAGAAAAACATAGCATTTTAAATGTCCCCAATACTAGAGATTTGGATTGAATCAATTATGCTATATCTATAGACTAGATTACTGTACTAAGTAGCCATGTAAATTGATGTTCCTAAAAAAATATTTAATGATGTTGAAAATTGTTTATGATATATTAAGAGAAAATTCAGGTTACAAAGCTGATAAATTCCAGTTTAAACACACACATACACATGCACGTGGCGCCACACACACACACACACACACCCCTATGCATGCATACATCGGAAATTACTATCCTATAATGTTAACACACAAAAATGCAATAGTGGTTTGCTGTAAATGGTAAGGTATCATGAGTTCTGGTTTTAACCTTTTACATAATTTTCCTTTCTAATAATCTATAATAGTGTATTTGTTACTTTTTTAAAGTTATTAAAAATGTTTTTCCCGTGTCTACCCCTATTATCATTGCCTTAGTTTGGGGCTCACCGCCCCCCCCCCATATACCCTGCAACACACACACACACACACACACACACACACAACTTTTAGCCTGGATTACTACTGTCTCCAACCTGCTTCCCTTCCAATCTGTTTTCCACCAGTGCTGACAGAATGATTTTTCTAAATCGCAAATCTGAAGCTATCCAGTTCTATATAAAATAGTTCAGAGACTGCCCATTGTCCTTAAGATAGAATCCAAACTTCTTAGATTGGCTTTTAAAACTTCTGAAAATCAGCTCTCTGCTTTTCTCCCCAGTGTCACTTTTTCCTCCTGTGATTTATCTTGGTGTCTTAGGCCAGTGCCTGACATTTAATAGGAGTTTAGTTAATGCTAGCCAAATGTTGATGTGGACTGTATGGGTTAACTCTTGTGCACCAGGATTTCATTCCATCCTCAGTAAACATATTAAATACATGCAATAGTTATCTCTACTTTACAGATGAGGAGAATTAATTTAAATACATAAAGTGGGAAGAAAAATCATCATCATAAAGAACATTTTTTAAAGGAAAAAAAATTGAAACTTCTTTCTGTAACACAGTTCTCTTCATTTTCCTGTAGCCTCGGCCAATTATAGTCAGTATACGCTCAGACTTTGTACATTTCCTTGGGCAAGTTCTGTGTGACCACAGCTTAACAAGAATGGTCCAGACTGACATGATCTCACCATGTCACAGTTCACATTGCCCTATTGTACAGAAATCTTTCCTTTGTGTACATAACACTTCATGCAGGAGACACAGAAGAGCTCCAATTGCTTTGTTTTTCTTTCTGTTTTGAAATTCTATGTCTTTTGGGATGGGGATGTCAGCAGAGAGCTACGGAAAACTGTGATAGAATTGAATGTACAAGAAACAATGTGTCTCATGGGAGCCAATGTCATTGGTTAATTTATTTTTTTTAAATGTCACGTAGATGTATTTTCCAGCAATCTCTCCCCAGGGAAGACCTTGGTTGAATTCAACGGTTAATCCTATTTACAGAATGCAGCCCATGCGTGCACTATATTCCTGCATTGTTAAGTGGTCTTAGACATATGTAGTGGATTACCGTAACGACATACAATCAGGTGAATATGGGATATCTGATTTTCTCTACAAAATGTATCAGTGTTCGTATTGTCAATCAGGATCCTGCAGCATGGTCTTTCCTTCATTTGCCTTACAAATAAAATCCATTGTGCAGAAATGGATGCTTTTAAGGGATAGAAGTCCTAAGCATGAATTGTCTGGATAAAATTATATTGCTTTATAAGGAATTATTGCTTTTAAATAATCCAAGAGAAAGAATCTATAATTCTCTTGTTCCATGATCAGATAAGTTGAATACAGAAATTACAGATAGAGGTTCAATTCATTTAATGGATTATTGTGGGCTTATTATGTGCAAAGTACTCTGTTAGACACTGCACTAGATACTTATAAATACCCTCTTTCGATGCCTTCCAGACAGAGAGGCAGAGACAGAGGTTGACCTAATGTACACACAAGAATGAGTGTGCAAGAGCAAATGACAGAGAAGATTTTAACAAGCAGGTCCATGATACAAATGAAAATCTCTCCAGCTGAAAACTGGGATATGCGCCAGTAGGGACTTAGTTTTTGCCCCTTCTTTCCTCTCTGGGATATATAGGCAAAAATGAGCTACCACATAGCTGATAAGCAAATGATCTACTTCTCTGTTTACAAACAGTTTGAGAGAAGGAACAGTGACTGTGTACGGCCAGCCCTGCACAAGCCTGCTAGTGATGTGAGAGTTATGACTATGTCAGCTTTTCCAGGGTTTCTCTCTGCTGCAGAGATTTGGCAGACACCTCAGACAAATTTTATGTCTCTTAAATCTTCTGCAAGCTAGGCTTGGCTTATAGATTTATGTGTACAAAAAAAGCGAAATGTTTACCAGTTTGACATTTTTGAAGATCAAAACAGACTCAGTTTTTTTTTTTTTTTTTAATTCAGCATACACCTCAGTTTAGTTTACAGAGGGGGCTAATTGCTTTTGCTGTTTGTTTAAAACAGCTGAAATGTTTACTTTCCAGAAGTGGCAACAGATCATATGTCTAAAGATTTATATTCCAGGCCTCAATGTTGCTTCCTCTTTTTCTTGCCTACGAGCGTCAAGTTTTGCTAAAGTCTTCATTTTCTTTCTTTCTTTTTTTTTTTTTTTTTTTGCCTGTACTGATACACGGTATAAACCAATGCAGGACGGGAGGTGCTGTGAAATATATAGGCGATGTAGAAGAAAAATAAAAGGTTTTTTAAAGGTTTTTTCTCAGTTTTTCAGTGGTCCTGTCCCAGCAAAAGGTTGTCCCTTGGTGTAATAATGACAGGTGAGAATGTGAACTGGAGAACTCTGAGCAACTACCCGTTAACAAGTCTGGTCCATATGTATCTGTAGGCAGAGCACAAATGGAGTTTTGGCTGTAATTCAGAAGACTCAAGCACTGTGTGGAGAATGTTATGTAAACAACTTTACTTCATTCAGTGCTGAACTGTGAAAGATAATGATGGGGAAATCCCTAGTAAGGGCCCTTCTTGGCCACTCCAGCTGTTCTTCTTTTTAGCCAGTAACAGCGGCCAGTAAGAGCTTCCTGGGGTAGAAACTATGCCACAGTAAGACCCCATAATATGTCCTCCCACCATTTCTCCTTCCGTCAAGTCCTCAAACATACTTCACTAGGATTACTTTGGTCACATAATATTCTAATTTTTACCTTTGGAGAGATGCTGAGTTTGAGTTCAAGGAGCACTTGATATCCAAGCTCATTTATTCAATAGACATTTGAGCACATATACAGGACCAGACCCTATGGTAAGCACTAGGAAGAGTGATCATTTAGAAGTAGTCCCTGCCTGCCCTTAGAGAGCTCACAGTTAAGTAGAGGGGGTGGAGATAAACGCCCAAACCAGTAATTACATTACAGTAGGAAAGATACATTACTTCAGAGAAGGAGGTAATATACATGGTGCCCTGGAAACATGATGAAGGGAATAATTGCTAGAGGTTGGTAACATAGACCAGAGTCTAAATCACAAAGATGAGTCGAAATTGCCTAGAATCCGGGTGGAAAGAGAGGTAGGTAGGGGGAGCACCAACGCATGCAAAGTAGTCACGTGTCAGAATGGATAGTTTCGAAAAAGCTAAGATCTTGTGTGTGATTCACTGGGAGTTGGGTGGGGGACAGGACAATCTGAAAGGTACCTTGTGGCCAGTTGGTGAAGGAAGTCGGCTTGCTAAGGAGCTGGGCAGGGGTGATCCAGTACAGGGTGTTAAATGTGGGAGTGACATGATTGGATTAGAGGATGGGCTGGGATGGGGTGGGAAACCAAGATAGAAAACATCCACCTTTTAGTTTGGAAGTCTTGAGAGGTAGTCACTTGCAGTATATTTAACAGTGTCATCTGCACTAGGTTTTCTTTCAATATCCAAAAATCCCTTTGAACAGTTGTTTCCTTCTACACATAGGACATACCTTCCTGTACTTCTTCACATGTTGCTTAGCTGAATATTCATTTTTCCACCTCAAATCAATGATCTCCGTAGTAATTGGGGCTTGATTACCATGAAGGAAATCAGAGATTCAGAGCTTAGCAACTTGCTTTAAAAAACTGTATGAGGCTTATTTATTGCTTACTGAGTCAGCAGGGCTGAGGTGAGTGCTGGGCAACTCCCCTTGGGGGTTGGGGGAAGGAAAGGGACAGAGGCTGGAAAGATGACAGAGAGTGTCAGTTTTAAAAATGGGCAGCATTCGGAAAGTTGAAAAACCTTAAAGGCCACATCCAGATATGGGAAGTAGATAGAAGGGCCAGAAGTATATGAATATAAAACAAATACATGTTGAGGGTACCTGTGCTTCAGCAGACTATACTATCTAAGCTGTCAGTTTAGAACATATTCTTTCCCCGACTCCGATATGGTAAATGGCTTGCCATTATCCATAGGATGAAGTCCAAACTCCTTCGCATGGCCTTTCTGCCATCTGGCTCCAACCTACCTTTCCAGTCTTCATACTTCTCTCTTACAGAATTTTTCTCCTCCAGCCAGTTACCCTTTCAGACACTGCTTTGTTATGGCCTCACCTGCATTGTGAGCCCTCTCAGGGCAGGGACTGTGCTTATTGTGTTTTTGCATCCTCTACAGTGCCTAGCATGGTGTCTTGCATATAGTAGGCACCCAAGGTATATCTATGGGTTGATTATTGGCCCCCCATTCTTTCCAGTTTCTCCACTACTATTGACCCAATATCCTCTCTACTAAAAGTGGCAACTCAGACATTAGGTAAAAGGGGTCAGCATTCCATAAATTATCTTTTAACCTTCTATTTTGAAATCATTTTAAATAAAATTTTCAAAAATAATACAGGACTGTCATGCCATTCACTCAGATTCACCAGTTTTTAACATTTTGTCCTATTTTGGTTTATGCTGCCTTTAAAAAAAAAAATTAAAAATATATTTATTGGCGGGGAGGGGCAAAGGGAGAGGGAGAGAGAATTTCAAGCAGACTCCTTGCTGTGCATGGAGCCCAAGGCAGGGCTGTATCCCAAGACCTTGAGATTATGACCTTGAGCCAAGATCAAGAGTCAGCCCCTCAACCAACTGAGCCACACAGGTGCCCATATGCTTCTTTATATAAATGTGATATTTTGTTCTGAAACATTTGAAATTGAGAAAGCTATACTCCTTATCCCTCTTCTTTATTCTCAACCCCTTATGGTGAAAAAATTTAATATACAGAGACCATTAATGAATTATACAGTAAGTACCCCTATATCCACCACTTAGATTCTATAACTAACACATTGCTCTATTTGCTTTATCACCTATCCATCCATTTATACATCTTTTTATGATTTCAAATTAAGTTGTAGACAACCATACTTTTTTTCTAAATTCTTCAATATGTATATCACTGACTGGATGAACAAACTACTTTGTGCTCTAAAATCAACCAGATCATTTTGTTATATCTGCATTTACGATATTGCCAAAACACCAGTCTACCTGTGTATCTTTGATCTATTAGGCCATGGAACACATGTCTCTTCAATTAACTTTTGGATGTCCCTCCACTTCACCTAGTGCAGTGCCAGGCACATTCCATAAATACCACTTAATGTTGATGTACAGACACAGAGCTACGGCCAAGGAAGGAATGATAATAAAACTAGAATAAACCGAGAGAAGAGAGGAGTATATGAGAAATGGGCCAAAAGTGAATGGGTGAGAGAGAAGGTAGGGCTTGAAGAATTGAGGGGAGAAAAGGGTTAGCCCACCTGGTACTACCAGTAGTACTTCTGTCTGCTACTTTCCAACCCTCTCTTGAGAAGGATAGGTTCCAGGAAATGAGGGACAATTGCTGCTCAGCAGACCGCATGACAAGTCTTCTTGCTACTACTTAGGCACTGCCAATTAGTATATTCATGTTGTCTCATGAATATGCTAATCTACAAGATGCAGCTTAGTTTTAGAGGGTACGGGTGGGCCACTAAAAACTTCTTTCATGCTAAGTCTGTTCTACAGGCCAGGGAGCACTTGAGTTCAATGAATCTTGGTTTTCTTTTTCTTTACAACTTTTCCTTTCTTGTTCTGTTATGAGTTCTTATGAGTATAAGGATAGATCTAATATGCATTTATTGAACAATTTTGAGCCAACCACTGTGCTAGCTGCTATCACATCATTAATGTTTTCTCAACAACCCAATCAGGTAGATACTTCTTTTCCCATTTGTCAGGTGAAAAAACTCGAGAGGCAGCATGATTAAGTACTTTGTCCATAAGCCAGAACTTGAGCAACTGAGGTTTGTTTTACTTTTAAAGCCCAGTGGTCTTAACCACATTGTCTGATGAAATTTAAAAAAAAAAAATTGCCAACCCAGTGCACGTGCAAGGAAGTTTGTTTTCACTGTATTGACTCAGCGTGTGATTTATTCCCTAAGCAAGTCCATCTGAATCACTGAATTCAGAAGGAATTCAGTCATTCAGACTTTAATCATTAGAATGTTAGTATAGTAATGGATTCAGATTGCTTGAATTCAAATCCCATTTTTATCACTTATCAGTTGAGTGAGTGTAAGCAAATCACTTAACATCAGTAAGCCTCAGTTTCCTTACCTTAAAATGAAGATAATGTTTAGCATATAGCTGTGTTGTGAGGTCTAATTTAAGAAATAATGTAAAGTACTATGACTTGTCTGGCATCCAGTAGGTGCTCAGGAATTTCTAGATTACTTTCTTTCTTCCCCTTTTCCCATTTTGGGCCAGACAACTCCCCTATAGCTTTCATTTGAAGAAAACAAACTGCTCCTGGGACATTTTTTGAAAAGAAACATTCTGAAGAGGAATATTAGGTTTACTGTTTCCAAGGCTAAGCAAACACAGTTGCTTAACTCTTCTGTGAGCGTATTTCAAAGTAAGCTAGAAACAGAAACCATGAGGAGAGTTAGAGGGGTCCAACTCCCTCCTTCCTGGAAATTAGGGCCAAATTGTGACAGTTGTTTTCTATTTTGTCACTAGAGTAAATTTCACAATCGGCATAGACTATCGACCTGGAATATTGGTAACCACAGCCCCTGCCATTCCAAAGTAAGCAAGCTGAGACCAAAATCATGTATAAGTAACTTGACCAAAGTCAAACGGTGAAAAATTTTGGAGAACCCAGTTCTCCGAGCTTCTTATCCAGTGTTGATTTTATGGTTCCTCTGTGGGTTCGTAGGCAGGTGAAACCAAGTTTTGATGTGTGTGCTCTTTGCAGGAATTTGGACTGATTGGACTCTCGGGGTTTGTTACAAGTTTGATTATTTCAGGGAACAGGAGGGTTTTTTTTCTGGTTCAAGTCAGCTTACTGGTTGCTGCTTTCAGACTGTTAGCATTACTATTTCATTTGGGGTTTAGCAAATTGGTGTTGTTTCTCCCTGTTTTAAGCTCATGGTTTGATTCAAGTTCTTGGTTCTTTGAAATCTTCCACTGGTATTTTTGTTTTTGGGAGAAATATTCATAAACTAAGGTGGTTAACGGTGGGAACTCATTTGAAAAGGTGGGTCAGGCTTATTGATGGCTGCTGTGAGGCAGCTTGGGTGGATTAGGGAACCATTAGTGCTTGCATTCTGGAGCTTGAAATCAAGACAATGGAAACATTGCAAAGGTTCTTGGTGCATATGTTTGTGTGTTTGTTTTTATCAGGATGCTCTGATGCTTTCATTCCCATTCTTGCTAATCTGGATTGAAACTGCTGCCTCCTACTTCATTGCCTTTTGATAGATGCTGTCAGTAATGTTCTTGATGTTATCCTCATCTTTTCACTGTGAGAAAGAAGCGAACAAAAAACTATCTTCTTTGTACTTTTGCCCTTTACTTTGAATCACCCTACTAAGGAACTTGGGGAATATGAATTTCAAGCTTAAATGTGTGGAAGAGTTCAGTTGCAGTGCCCAAAGGCAGAACAGCCTGATTCTGAAATACAGCCTTTGTTCCTTTTTTACCAGTGTGGTTTAAAAAAATCTCAGGCAGCCTCCTTTGCCAAACCTGAAATTTGGCTGACCCTTTTGTTAGTGGTCAGCCATGCCACAGGTAGGGCTGTGGTGGGCTGGGGGTGGGGGTTGCAGTTCTGAAACCTCTGGAGAACTGTATCCTGCCTGCCTGACTTTCCACATGCCGGATGAAAGTGAGTTCTGGTGCTAGGGCTGTCAGTGGTTTTTTCAAGCTGTTGACTGTTTACCTAAGCATTTGGAAGGCTAGGATAGCAGCTGTGGTGGTAAAAAGGCTATTTCCAATACCTCAAAAGGCAGGCACTTTCTAGGAGGTGAGGTTTTGGATGATTCCAGCTAGTATGTTTCTGCTTAGAAAAAAAAAAAAAAGCTCTCCCTTTGGATTCATTTGCTCTCCTTCCCTCCTCTCTCTTGCCTCGCTTTTTCTCTCCTCCCCTCCCAGTCCCCTCCTTTCCTTCCCCCTTTTATAAAAAATCTTTTTCTTTTTTTAAAGATTTTATTTATTTGACGGAGAGAGAGGAATCACAAGTAGGCAGAGAGGCAGGCAGAGAGAGAGGAAGAAGCAGGCTCCCTGCCGAGCAGAGAGCCCGATGCGGGGCTCGATGCGGGGCTCGATGCGGGGCTCGATGCAGGGCTCGATGCGGGGCTCGATCCCAGGACACTGGGATCATGACCTGAGCCGAAGGCAGAGGCTTTAACCCACTGAGCCACCCAGGCGCCCCAATCCTTCCCCCTTTTAATAGTTCACTTCTTCTTAGCTACCAGTCACCCAACTCTTTGTGATTCATATTATCCATTTTCCCTATTGACTTAACATAGATTTTGGATACATACTTTACTGGCATTTTCAGTATTGGCAATGGCATTCAAAGGGGGCAATTAGAGAAAGTTTTCTTTCTTCTCTCAGGAAGTGGACTCAGAGCACTTGTTTAAGGACACAGGTGGCATTAGAGGGGGCCAAGGAGAGCTGACATCTGATATTTTTGCTATAGCTCTCACTTTTTTTTTGGCTGCTTCAGATTTAGCCCATGTGGACAGACACACACTTGGGTAACCACCATACAGATGGAAATCAGGACATGTGGGATTTGGCTGAACCATAGCTCCCCAAATGTTGCCTGGATCATTTAGTGCCCCAGGTGTGGCCACCCAGGACTTCATGTGCTAAAATTGTGTTCCAGCTTAAGCCAGCTGGTCACTGTATATATAGTATCAAGGCAGCTTGGAGCCTCATAAAACATGACTTTGGATTTTTACCTTGTGGATTTAGACTTTGCTGATCAACCTGAATCGCTCCACACACACTGGGCAGTAAGGATATACCAGGTTAATAGGAAGATTTAACAGAAGGTGGTGCTCATTGTCCCGTAGCTTGGATTCTAGATGGGACATAATGTTAGACCATGCGAAAACAAATGAACTGACTTTCCAGAAAGGAAAGACGGAATTAGAGTGCTTCCGTTTCTTTAATAAACTTCGATGTATTATGTATCAGATTTAAAATGTTTTCCTTTAAAATAGTTTCCCCTCTGTGGCACTTAAAGAGAACAGTGCTTCCTTCCAACTTTAAAACTGAAAGAATTGAGAATTCTTTTTATGAAATTATATTGGCTCTTTTGATTTTTCTTATGTGATAGAGGTGCCTGACTTCAACCGTTTGGGCAGACTTTGTTTCAGAGTGTAACAGTAATAATTCCATACAATTGTATAGTCTTTTAAAATTTACAAAAAGGTTTTTATATCTATTATCTCATTAGCTCTTCATAGGAGTCCTCTAAAGCAGTCAGGATAAGTACTATTGTGTAAAATTTATAAACAAGGGAACTTAAGCTCAGAGAAGTTAAATGACTTGTCCAAGGTAACACAGCTAGAAAGTTGTAGAACTGGAGCCTGAATCCAGGTTCCCTGATACCCAGCCTCAATAGTCCTTCAATTGAGTCATGTTTCCTTTCTAAGCGACTGCCTCCTTTTTGTTCCTACTCGTGATTCGTCTTCAAATTGGTTTAAAAAGTGTGCTTCAGTTTAGCAGATGAGTAAAACTGAAGCACTTACAGGCAAAGTGCCTTCTTAAGGTCATCTGTGGAGAGAGGCTTGCATATAGCTTTTAGCTTTTCATCTTGACTTTAACCGAACTGTGTTTAGGTATACATAGGTTGTTTTCCAGTGTTAAATAGATGCACAAAAGTTGTGTGATCTTAGTGCTTATAGGTGTGAAAGCTGCACCTGGGGAATGGAACTAGGGATGAAAAGTTGACTTAAAATAATTAGCTTCTTGCCTTTTTGTTAAGAGTTGTCTGATTCGATATAATTTAATTTCTTCATACTTCCTTTGCTTCCAGCCTTTTAAATACAATTCTTTAGGGGAAATTAGCAAATATTCATTTCGAATGTTGATTTCTCAGGAACAGGAGTAGCTAGAGGAAGGAGGAAACAGAGGGGTGACTTTTTATGCTCTATAAGACTAGGGAAACATTATTTCGTTTGGAGCTATGAGCTAAGATTTCTTCTAAGGCATGCAAATCGTAAAGTTCTGATTTGTCAACTGCATGCTGTTTCTTTAGGCACTGATGTATGAAATCCCGAACGAATTCTCCGATGAACATACTGCTAATTGCTTCTCCACCTGCTCTCCAACCTCCTCCTCCCCACCCCCTCCACTCCCAATTCAGCCTATAAGTGTCCGTCATTGGAGATGGATGGTGACACATGCAGTAATAGCAATTCATAAAAGCCAGTTCCAGCCCTTGTCTTCAAGGCTCCTGGATTTTCCACTGCCTGCTTTTGTGTAAGTGAAGTGGATGGAAGTGCTACTGGCATCAGAATCCACCTCCCTATGCTCCGTTGCTAGAGCTCAGTTGCTCGGCTGGAGCTGAGCTAAACAGAAGCATCGGATCTAAGCTGAATTATAACTGTTTTTTTTTTTTCCTTCAATAGGGGGGTGGGTTAGGGGTAGTGTGTAGTGAGGTTTGGGGTGCTTTGGCTTTTCTTTTTGTGGCGAGAAGAGGGTAAGGAGAGAATAACTCACATTAGGATACAACGTGAAACAGTTCCCTGAAGAGTGTCACGATGTTCCTGGTACAATATACAGGTATAGTATGTTTTATTTTATCTGAAATTTCCCTTTTGTTTCAAAGTGCATTCCTTTCTTATTTTGCCTCCAGTTCTACTGTACTGAAGGACAAATAAGGTTCTAATGAGCTAAACAAAATATCTGCATGAAACATGCCTGCCCCTTACTATAATGTTTATACCAGATTGCTATGTAAAATCTGGGTTTTCTGTTAAATTGGTAGTCCTGATTCCTTAATTGTGCGTGCTTCTCTGCTGTATTCTTGTGTTGAATTTTTGAAGTCTTATGTCTGCAACTGGTAGTATGCGATATAGCCCAGAGTGTTTGCACAGAAGACACAGTGCTTTGGAAGCAAAAAGCAATTTTTAAACACTTAGTATGTTGTGTTTCTCTTGAGTTTTTAACTCTCATATTTGTTAATTGGTTGTCTAGATTTGGAATATAGTTAAGAGAAGGGAAATTTCAAATAGGAAGCATTCCAGGATACATTTAGTTTGGTAAATTTATTTTTATTTCGTTATTTAACTCAGATTGATGAACATGATCTATTATTGTTGTTTGTTCTCCTGGTAGGAAAAAAAAAAAAAAACTCCTGGAAACAGCAAGGCTAAACATGCCAGTGGCAAATCATTTTGTATTGTAAAGTATCATTGGACCAGAAGTGTTCCCTAAGTATTCTCTTAAGCTTTCAGAAACATATTGGTCCATAATAATGAAGGAACTTGAAGACTTATCAGACATTGGTGAATGTTGTTTAAAAGCCTTCTTATACAGCAATTAGAAAGGATTCTTCCAAACGAAGAATCCTCGAGAAAGTTTCAGTTTCCTACTGAACAGAACAGAAGCTGCGTTCCTACAACTGTATGTTTTTATGAGTTTAAATAACATTTATTGTCAAGGACTCTCACCTCCATTCATGCTTTATTGTCCTCAAAATACTGTGCTCCTGTGCTTAAGAGGTAAAAGATCATGTTCTGTTTTGATGTGTGGTTTGACAGTTGATTTCGCTCCTCATTAATTGGACAGCATGCAGATGATGTGGAGAAGTGAGTGAGTGACAGTATTTCAAGGTTATGCTGCAGAGCATACAGTGAACCTTAGTGCCTGGACCAACAGCTGCTGAATTGAATTGTCTGCAATTAAAGCAACAGCAGGTTTGTGTAGTCTCCCTGCAGCCTGTTTATTTGAATTTATAACTTCAGTTTCTTCTTTGGGTAGCGGTTGGTTTGTTTCACGAAGTGTTGGAGAGTTGTGCTTTTTGGATGTTTTCTCCATATCCCGATGCATGCTTGACTACAGAAGAGCCATCTCTGTACATTTTTAATGTGAGAAGTTCTTGTGGTTTTTCTCTTTGGATTAAAAACAGAGACTATCTTGTTTTCTCTACTAAAAAAGCAAATAGATACATTTTCATGGAAAATACTGCTTGGTTCAATAAATAGAGGTTTCTCATGGACCTGTATTACTGGTTTAAATTGCTGGCAGTGAAAAATGTTGGACTTTGTTATGCTATTGGGTTACTATATCTGGGAAGAAGTTCTCTGTGCTAATAAAAGTGTTTATGTTAAAAAGATAGCCATTTCTCAATTCCAGGGTGACCTAATGAATGATGTCAAACCCAGCTAGGTGCCTTTTATGACTGAATTTTATTTGCATGTCACTAATGAATACATATTTAATTTCCTCATAGTTTTACCCTATTAAAAATAACTTATAATTACAGTACAGTTGTTGGTTATTGGCTGATAGTGGATGTGGTGTAAATTTTTTACACAGTGATTTTACATATATTTGATCAGCTTATCCTCATGGCAACCGGGTGTGAGGGCTGTGGCATTATGATCTCCATTTCAGAGATAAGAAAACTGAGACTTCCAGGATAAGTAACTGGTCTGAAGTCTCACACCTAACAAGTGGCAGAGCCCGAACTCATGGGTTAAATTATCTGATTCAAGAATTTGTGATTTTTCTCCTCATATACTGGACTGCCTCTCAGTTGTTGGATCCAGGGTAAATTTGACTTAAGCTGTTAGTCAAGAAAACTAAATGTATTCATTTTCTTAAAAGAAAAAAAGGTTTTATTTGATAGAACTCTAGAGATTTTTTAATAATATTTTATTTTAATATGTGCATGCTTTCCAGATTAATTTTATAGATATATAAAAAAATTAGTCTTTTGATTAATTTATACATCAGTATGAATGAAGGTAGAGCCTTGTGAAATTTGGGGGAATTAAAATGTTCAATCAAAAAGGTTAATATGAAATATTTTCCTTCTAAAGCAAGCTGATTTGTTTTTAATATTCTGTTTAATAAACATACAGCTTTTTTCATGAAAGTGTATGTATTTTAAAATACACTGGCCATGAATGCAAAGTGGTAAATGTTTTCAAGTTTGCATATTTTATCCAGATCAACAGAAAAAGTATACAGCTAACTCGGTTTCGTATTTTTCTTTTTGTTTATCTTATCTATCTACCTTTCTAAATAATTAGGCCAGCTTTCTCATCTTTTTAAATTTCCAAATGGTTTCTCAATTTTAAATTCAATGATTTAAAGGGGAAAAAACATTTTCTGTCCTACTGAAGAAGGGATTACTGTTTAAAATTGTGTTACCACTTCAGCAGACAGCCCAGATACTTAAGGAGTTCCTAATAGTTCTCTGTTAAATGGTTTTAAAAACCTCTTTAGGAAACATTCTTGAAGCCATCATTCTTAGCTCTGAATTTATTAGAGACTATGCCATAGACTGGAGAAATGATTGGATGCTCACACCATAGACAACTCTTCTTCAGTGTTTGACAATGAATATTTGAGGATATTGTCAAGAAAAGGAACCAGAGATAGGGCCAGTATTATTGGGACCTATTTATGAGACTTTTGGAAAGATGGGAATGGATATATTTTCTCAGAGACTGTGTAATTAGAATTTATCCTTATCTAGGATGACATCTTTATATTTTAACAGATCTTAAGGTAGAGCTATTATTCCTTGCTAGCAAAAAGGAAAAGAGGATGATATAAAGCCCTTTTTATCACTCTTTAAACTTAAATGGAATTTGATTCTTAAAAAATGCAGGAGGGAACTTGGCGGAGTGGGTCAGGGTTAGAGGGAGAGGAACTGGGAAAACTGGGGCTTTGGATTAATTGGAAGCTACATATTAAACTTGGTTGCAGGTGACACATTTTCTATGCAGTTGAAAGCTCTGGATAATACCCCTCACTCCATTCCTCTTTCTGGGAAGAAACACTAAATATAAATGAAAAGGAGCTTATTAGGACTTTTTAAAATTTGGCATTTTCTGATTGGAGAAAGGAAAAGTGTTTCATCTGCAGAATAATCATTTTCCCCCCCTGTGTTCTTTGAGGCCAAGAGAATTTAGAGAGGGAGTAGATTTCTAGGATCTGGCTATTCAGGGAGCTGAAGCTGGTTGTCTGGTGAATTTTTCCCTTCATTATATCTCTGAGTATGTTGTAGGATCTTGAAGTCAGGTCTTATATATGGGGGTATGAGGGGTAGTATACACCAGCCAGTGGTGTGCTGGAGCTGGCTTGTACTAGCTTATGTAAGGGGATCACTAAGAATATCTACAGATTTAAAAATTTACTCATATCTGTCTTTTTGCAAAAAAGACTTATGGTACTCATTATGTGCAATAGTTAAGGCATGCTGTCTATGCAGGACAGTATACTGCAGATGCCTTTTGATCCTCTAAACTGCACTGATCCCCATCCCCCCTTGGATATAGCACTAATGCCTTTGAGGGTTCTTGAACATAGCCACAAGTAAGTGTACTTATACACATGATAACAATAGCTAACATTTACTGAGTACCTACTGTGTACCAGGCCATGTTATAAATACTTTATATGTATGAACTCATCAACTTTCATAGCACTCCTATGAAGTAGGTAGTATTATTTCTATTTTAATGTTAGGAAAACTGAGACACAGAGTTTAAGTAACTTCTGTACCACACAATTACTAAGTAGCAGCATCAGGATTCAAACACAGGAAGTCCATCTACAGAACCTATGCCCTTAACTACTATGCAATATGTTCTATATCTTTAAGGGCACTTCACTGAAGAAGCTGTTTGCCTTTGGTATGCCACCCATTGTCCGTACTTTTGGAAGACATAGAAAGTGTAGAGCTGTCTTTCTGCTTACCAGGCTGTGGACAGTTTTGCTTTTTTCTGACCCTCAGTGCTGATCCTCTGTGGCCAGAGTCATGGTGGATCGTTGTATCCCCAGCATCTTCTAAACACTGCCACTAGACATGTTCTTTCTTCAGATGTTTAAGTAAAACAGAATCTCATCTTCTGTTGCCTCTCTCTCAATTCCCAGCTTTTTGCAAGAACAAACATCGTCAGCCAGGGTGCAGTTTTTCTTCCATGCAGCCAAATAACCAATCATAGGACATCTTCCCTGCATCTACTCTCACTCCATTTTATGCCTAGCTGTTGGAGTGTTCTTCCTAAATGCTGATCTTGTTATATCACCTTTCTCCTTAAGCATCTAAAGGCTTTGGTTGTGGTGTTTTTTGCTGTTTTCCAAACAGGCATTCAGGACCATTCATGGTCTTGTCCTAGAGACACGGAGCATTATCTCTCACTACGCAAATTTCTCCAAACGCTGTTCAATTCTAGACCACTTCTAGGTCATGAGGTACACCCCAAATTTTCAAGCTCTTGTGCTTTTCCTCATGCTGTTCTCCACATTTTAATTACCGTTCTTCTCATCTTTGACCACGCTAGCGCCACTAAACATTTAAAGTTCAGCTCAAACGACACCTTCTCCTGTCTTGTAATACTTGCTGTGGTCTGTCTTTCCCCACTAGACTGAGCTCTTTGAAGTTGAAAAACTTATTTTAGTAGGCTCTTAGCACCTAGCCTAGTGCCTTGTACATACTTAGCACTTACATGCAATATTTAGGTCTTCAGAAGCTGTACCACCAAAGATTTTCTCCTTTCCTGCCAGCTCAGGGTTCAAAGCTCTTCCCAGAGCCTGAGAGCTCCAGAAGCTGAATGGCTAGATGGCTTCTGCCCTGCCTACATATTATAGAATATTCTGTTCAGAAGATTTATTTTGTTTCTAGCATGACTATTTCCTTGATTTTTTTCCTCTGTATTCACCTTTGTTCAGATCTACTATACCTTGAAAGCTCCTTCTTTTGCCTTTGTGGAACACTTTGCACGTTTGTAGAGAGACAAGGTCTTGCCTGTGTACACATATTCATACTTATCCACACAAGAAAATGAATCAGAATGTGTAAAATGATCAATGAAGATTTCTAATGCATAATCATAGTGTTTCTCAGAATGTGGTTTAGTAACTAGTTGTGTCAGCGTTACCTAGGACATATGATTCAAATGCAGATTCCTGGATCCCCACCCCTGATGTACTGACTCACTCTCTGAGTTATCTGCATTGAGTAAAATCCAGATGATTCTTCTGTACAACTGATTTTTGAGAACCACTGTCCAAAGTCAAAAATAAAATGTTAAATCCTAATCTGTATTCTCTACAGATACGAATATTAACTGTGTTATGAAAAAAAAAACTGTCATTAAAATGGTTTAGATTTTTTGGTCTGACATTTTAAGTCTTGGTCTTCTTATATTTAACCCAGTACTGTCCAATACAACTTTCTGTGATGGTGAAATTTTCTATGACTTCATTGTTGCATAGCAGCCACTGGCCACATATAGCTTTTGAGCACTGAAATGTGACTGTTGCAACTGAGGAACTGAATTTTTAAATTCAGTTAAATTGAGATTTAAATAGTTACATGTGGCTATTCAATGCAATACTGGAAGTGTAGATCCAGAAATGTTGGCTATCTAGAATCAATAATTTCCTTAGGGTCTAGATGGCTACAGTGATCATTATATCAGTAAGTAATCAAACAGGAAAATCATTTTCTTTGACATAGAGGACATTGCATTTCTTTTTTTGAATAGTTTAAAATTTAAAAATGGCCTAAAGTGAAGAATTTTGATCTCAGTTAAATTTAAATGAGATCTACACTCTGCATTTCTCATCAGTACTATTTTTTTTTATAATTTTTTTATTTTTTATAAACATATATTTTTATCCCCAGGGGTACATTTTCTAATCATATTGTTTTGCTATTGAGAGCTGGCTGATAAAGCCCTGGTTTCTGAGCTAGGGATAAGAAAGTTGAATTAATCAGAGGAAAGAGCTCCTGGCTCCAGTGTTTAGGTCATAGACACTTTCAGAAATTTTAGCTCTTATAGACCTGTTAACCTTTCTCTTTTGGATTGATTAGCCCCTTAGCCACTCATTACTCATTACTTTTCGGCTTCCATTTCTTTTTCTGACAAATCTTCCATGAACCAGTAGTATATCCCCTTGCAGCATGATTTCATTATTTAAATAGCATTGAGACTTTAGAAGAGTTTGAATCAAAAATGGATTATGTTTATGTAAAGAGACATAAATCTAGGTAACCTGTTTTAGTCTGTGAAGTTCATCATGTGTATTTTTTATACTTGGTGGCTTTCTAAATGAACTGAGTGTCAGAATCTATGGTTTGGGGGGAAAAACATGTAGGTAAAATAATGTACTAGACTATTGCTATCTGTGGAAACTATATGATAAATAATTATGCCTGTCTGACCTGCTCCTATCGCCTGGATTCCAGTTCTTCATACTTTTTTCAGTTGCTAAAAATTTTAGCACATCCTAAAATTTTCTTTTCTCCCTTCACATTTTTCACTTGCTTTGGCTCTGGTTTCTGTTTTCAGTGGATAACAGACCACCCCCCTCCCACCCCCACTTTTTTTGTACCATTCGGACTCCCAGAATCTATTGTTGTATCCAGCCTCACTGAACTGCCTAGAGGAGTTCAGAGCACTCTGTAAATAGGTTCTTTTGTTTTGAGAACTGAAGAGATAGTATCACAGCTACAGTTTTGAGAAACGCATAAAGACAAAACCCATTTGAAACTAAAGGAAATGGTTATCCCCTTGCCTCTCCCTTCCCCCTAAAAACAAACTACATCTATAATTTTCAGTGACATTTTTACTTTATTTAGGAAGCCAGATATTTCTGCTTACAGTGAAAAAGCTTACTCTGATCAGGACTCTGCATAATTCAAACTAGGGTCGAGAAGGAAGCAAATATATTTTAAAGGTATATTATAGAACTGTGCTAGGATCTTTATGTAAGTTATTTCATTTAATCTGCATTAGCCGTCTAAACAAATGTTGTTTGTCTGCATTACCCAAGGATGTATATACTGCTAACTTGTCTCCAGCTCTGTGCCTAGACTCCAAAGCTTGCGTCCCTGTTGCTTTTTTACTTACACATGAACTTAGGAATGGTTGTCTTTCCTATCTGGGGTGTGTGTGTGTGTGAGTGAGTGAGTGAGAGAGAGAGAGAGAGAAGGTTCTTAGCACTAGGGTGTTTCCTCACAAAAATCCCAGATGAGAGTAAAATGAGAGAATGTAAAGAAGGCATTCTCCGTGTTAACTGTCTACCAAACAGGAGTTGGGATGTATCCAGTTAAAGCCTCTGATGAAGAAGTTGTAAAGAAAGCCTTCTTTAAATTCTTTATACACACTACTCATTGCCACTCCCATCTGCTGTGCTAAACTGCTAACTCTTGCTGCTAAATATGTCTGTCATTTTCCTGAACACTGCCCTTTGGTTTAGAGGTGGGGCCAGAACTGCAAAGAACTAGAATTTTAATGTCCTTTCCTGAGAAATTTCCTATAGAAAATTTGCCCAGCTTATTCAGTGGAATTCGTAAATCTGGATTCACCTAAACTTTTGATAAGGACTGTGAAGAATATAAAATAATTGTGACAATGCATATTTAATAAAAATTACAATAATCTGCAAATAAGTCAGACTATTCTGGGAAAGCTTTTTGTGTGGCATATTACATTTTTTTCTTGTTTGCAAATGTCATACAAAGTGGTTATCATCAAAAGTAAATTTGAAGATGGGGGTGGGATTATGGACATGGGGGAGGGTATGTGCTTTGGTGAGTGCTGTGAAGTGTGTAAACCTGGTGATTCACAGACCTGTACCCCTGGGGCTAAAAATATATGTTTATAAAAAATAAAAAATTTAAAAAAACAGAATGATTGCTAAAAAAAAAATCTTAAAAAAAAAGTAAATTTGATTCATGCTTTTAAAAGTCTGCAGGTGATAAGAGATAGTAAATTATATGAAGAGGGCAATATGATCAGACATTTAAAAAACGAGTATATATTTTAGTAACTGGCATGGATACAGACAAATAACTTCTTAGAGCAAAGTAGTGAGAATCCCTTTTTAATTGGTAATAAGACTATGCTGAACTTTCCATTCTCTGGAAGTGAGATGCTTGAAATGGAAATGAGCAGTTGAAATGTTTAAAGGATCCAGGGAGAGTGGTTTATAAGGGTGGGATACAAAGTAAATACAATAAAGATCTCAGTTTGATGAGTTAGTGACTGTTGGTTCCCATGACTGTTTTGAGTGGCGTGAGCAATAAAGAGCACGATCTGGCAGAAAAAAGGATAAACATAGGCAGAAATATGACCATTGGAGAAATGAGCCTGAGATTCCAGTAGTATCTTTCCCCCTCCCAAATAGCATTCCCTGAGTGCTCTCCTCTTGGGCCTTGTGAGGGTTTTAACAAGAAGGGAAAGAAAAGGTCTGGAGAGAAAAGGTCTGAAGGGCTTGAAGTGACAAGGGCATAATTGTTTTGTTAAATATTTACAGTTGTTTAAAAGAAAAAGAATTCCCACCTAGCACAAACTCTCCAGAACATTTTCTTTGCTGGCCTCATATCAAGACTAGATGAATCACGAGCTGTGGGGAAGAACCTCACTCTAACATGGAATATGATCTCAGGCAATGCCCTTCTTGGAACTTCTCCATGGGGATTTATTACTGGAAGTAACAGAAGAGCTATGTTAGAACATTAGAACACAGTTCCAAGGCATGAACCCTGAGGTTAGGATTTATAGTACAGCTCCGGTGTACTAGCTGGGCAATGAGTACAATTTCATTGCAGATGTTTTCCATTTGAGATTTTTGATATAGGGGTTTTGTGTATGCCTAAGATATCAATGAGCCAGGATAAGTCAGAATTACTTTTAGCTGGTACTGACTATATGTGTTGCCTGTACTTCACCAGTCCAGGAGGAAGGTACTTGACTTGAAGCTGTTTAGTCATTTCTGATCCTCTGGTCACTATTGGTAAGCTGCCCCTAGCAGAATATTAAACTGCCCCTTGCTCTTATGAAACAGATGATAGATAAGCAGCTTTTCTCACTGTGTCCAAACTTTCCTTCTTCAGTATGGCATCATTCTAGCTAGTTCTAAAATGTAAAATAGAGTAGAGGACTGCTATTCCAGAAGGTTTTAAATCTAGATCATAATGGACCACCGGACAGATGATTGCACTTTATGATCCCAAGTTAAAGTTATTGACAGAGAGAAAAAGCATTATAGAATGGAGTGCCAGTTTCTTATGGCATTCATGGATTCAGGCCAAAATATTTGAGTCCTTCAGCCAAGACGTTCATTCTGGAGCTTGGGAAGCAACTTGTAAAAATTAGAACCCTGCATATTCTATATCTGATGAAAGGACGAAGGATGATAGAAAGAAAAGACAGAGTCCAGAATGATTTGTATTCATTAACTTGATTATTATCAGTATTAAGTGCAATGTGGGATCCTATTCTTATTAATATTTATGAAATGCTACCCTTAAAGCCATAGACTACAAAAGAGTAATCCAGTAGATGGGCCATTCCTAAATGATTGAGCCAGAGATAGCATATAAATATTAGAAATGGCCTAGACCACAGCATCAAGTTTTATTATTTCATAAGAAATCACTGTTGGGGCTTATGAATCTGGAGGGAATATGTAAATACTCATTTATTCCTGACTAATGAGGAAATGATTAAGAATGAGAAAAAGGTTTATAGATGGAAGTTTATAATATATGCATTTTGATAGAATCTTAGGATTATAAGAAACCATAAAGTCTGTTAAGTCGTGTCTCCGTCTTCCACCACATACATCTACGATCTGTTACATGAACCCATCTACTCAGTCTTCAAATGGTCATCCAGTTTATGCTTGGATACTTCCAGTAATTTGCTACTTTCCACTATGAAGTAGCACATTTGATCTTTGAATAGCACCAGTTATTAAATGTTTGCTTAAATGAGCCAAAATATATCTTCAGTGTCCATCCAGTGCTCCTAATCAGGCATAGCACCGTTCACACAAAATGCAGCATGAATTGAACCCTTTGGAGTTATATAGTGTGCTGGCCCTGATTCTGCTTACCTCTTGGGGCTTACACCAAGCAACCTCACCCTGTTTCCATATGGTAACCCCTCAAATGTTGGAAACAATTATTGGGTGCTTCCTACGTGACTGATATTTTTTTATTAATGGCTTTATTGGGGTATAATTTACATACTATATATTACTCTCATTTTAAGTATATAATTTTAATGTTCTTCAGCATATTCAGTGCTATACAACTATCATCAAAAATTGAATTTTATAACATTTCATTACTCCCCAAATAAATAAACCCTGATCCCTTTAGCCATTATCTCCCTAACTCTGCATTCTCTCCAGTGTTAGATAGCTACTAATCCATCTCTCTATGGATTTTCCTATTCTGGACATTCCATATGAGTGGAATCATGTGAAATATGTGCCCCTTTGCATTTGGTTCCTTTCACTTAGCGTATTTTCAAGGTTCATGCATGTTGTAGCACATAGCAGTACTTCATTCCTTTTTATAACTACACACTATTCCATTGAATTGCTCTACCACATTTTGTTTATCTGCTCATGAGTTGATGGACATTTGGGTCATTTCCACTCTTCAGCTGTTGTAAATAATGCTGCTCTGAGAATTCATGTACAGGTTTTTGTGTGGACATATGTGCTCATTTATTGTCAGTATATACCTAGGAGTACATACTTGAGGCATATGGTAACTATGTTTAACTTGTTGAGGAGCCATCAAAGTTGTTTTCCAAAGTGGTCACATAATTTTATAATTCTGCCAAGTAATGAATAATGGTTCCAGTTTGTCCACAATCTTGTCAACAATTATTATTATCTAATACTACTAAGGAGTCATTCTAATAGGTGTGAAGTGGTATCTCATGGTTTTGCAAATACTTTCTATCACTCTGTAGACTTTCCACTTTCGTGATTGTACCATTTGCAGTACAAACATTTATGATTCTAATGAAGGCAATTTATCTGTTTTTTTCTTTTGTTGCTTATGTTTTGGTGTCATACTTAAGAAACCATTGCCTAACTCAAGGTTGCAAAGGTTTATTCCTGTGTGTTCTTCTAAGAGTTTTGCATTTTCAGCCCTTATGTATAGGTTTGTGATCTGTTTTTGTTTTTAGTCCATTGTAGTGTATAGTATGAGATCAATATCCATCTTTATTCTTTTGCATGTAGATATCCAATTGTCCTAGCACCACTTGTTAAAAAGACCATTATTTTTCCATTGCATGATCTTAGCACTCTTGTCAAAAATCAACTGATGGTAAATATAAGGGTTTACTTTTAGATACTCATTTCGGTTTCATTTTTCTGTATGCCTATCCTATGACAGTACCATCCCTTCTTGATTACTGTGGTTTTATAGTAATTTTTGAAGTTGGGAAGTGGGAGTTTTCCAACTCTGTTCTTCTTTTTTAAGGTTTTTTTGGTTATTCTGGGTCTCTTACATTTCTACATGAATTTTAGAATCGGTGTGTCAGATCCTTTCTTTTTTTTTTTTTTTTTTAAAGATTTTATTTTTATTTATTTGACAGACAGAGATCACAAGTAGGCAGACAGGCAGGCAGAGAGAGAGGGGGGAGGAAGCAGGCTCTCCGCTGAGCAGAGAGCCCAATGCGGGGCTCGATCCCAGGACCATGGGATCATGACCTGAGCCGAAGGCAGAGGCTTTAACCCCCTGAGCTACCCAGGTGCCCCTTTGTGTGTCAATTTCTTTAAAAAAAAAAAAAAGCTAGCTTGGATTTTCAAAGGGATTGCATTGAATCTACCTATAGAGTAGCTGTTGTTTTAAAAGGCACACACATCATTTAGAATGGGACCCCAGGAAGGTGACTCCATACACAGTTTCCATATGCCCTTTCTTAGTAACAACACCACCTCAGAACTAAAGCTTATACCTTTTACAACTAATCTTTTATTTCTGAAGTAGCCAGAATCCCCATGGTGTAAGTAATATAAGACAACCAAATGAAGTGCCCGGTTCAGTGACCAGCACATCTCTTGCATTTGACTGAGATTTTTCCTATCGAAGTGAAGAAATCAAGAAACAATGTTGAAGGAGAAAATTGGCTAATCAGAGATGATTTCTTTTCATTCAGTCCTATCTTGGAATGCAGGCATATGTGTGTGTGCGCATTTGTTTTTTTGTGTGTGTACGTGTTTTGATGTCAGTGTCTGTGTGAGTGCTGAGTGGCTGTGTATGTGAGTGTGCATGTTTCTGTTTTAATCCATATGCTCAGATATGTGCATATGCTTATATGTGTGCAAGTATGTATGTGTGTGTTGTTCTTGTGTCTTCTGTGTTGTTTTTGCTTTTGAACTCTAGCAGTAGTGCCTTTGGATAATGAAATAGAGTGTTGCAAATAAGCATTGTGTCATTTCATCCTTTTAGCTGAGCTTATTGAGATTTCAGAGTTATACATGAATCTGGCTGTCCCCGCTATAAAGGGGGTTTATAATCTATTTTTTATTTCTCTGCCTTTCCCCCCTATATTTATTCCCTTTGCTTTATACCAGTTTCTGCATTTGCTTCTTGGTTATTGAACAATAGCTCCATTCGATCTCTGTAGTTCATCCTACCTCTCTGCTGCTGTGATCACCTGTGCTAACCTTGGGATACTGGTTTATTGACCTTTACTCTTTTTTTTTCCACCTCTTACTACCAAGGAGTCAGTTCTACAAAACCTTTCTAATTCCCTCCTACCCCATGCCTCAGATGGTGCCAGAAGTGCTTCCCAATTACAGATGAAACAACATGTTTCTAGGCCACAACAAATGCTTCTTAGAGTTTGGAGTATGAAGCCAGTCCTTAAGAATAATTCAGTTTGTACATTAAGCCTTAGTCAACTAGAAGGCTGGTGGTATATATATATCCTCTAGCATTTTTAAAAAAAATTCTCCCTGCCTTTCTTCCTTCTTTTTCTTTCTTTCCTTTTTTAATTTCTCTGATTAGTATGATGATCATGCAGAGGTAGATTGGAAATGAAGGTAGGTAATAGTTGGCAGGTATTAAGTCTAGGCCAATGTTGAAATCAAGTAGAGAGGGGATATTCCACCTTGGGGAAATATCAAAATATCAGGGGCTGGGGAGACATCTTTTGAAAAGATTTCTTGGAGATTTCTGATATGATCTTCAGTGGGTATTACATCAGCCTGGTTGAGGATCACTGAGATAAATAAAATGACTGCTCTGTCATCCATAAGCATTTTACTTTTCATCAATCTGAAATGACTCTCTGTATCTTAATAATTGCTTTTGCCTTACAAAATGAAACGAAAGAACAAATGCTGGAGACAATAGAAACTTACTTAGAGCAACTTCACAGATTGTTCAAAATGTTTGCAGTTTGCAATATCCGGGAGCCAAATGAGGTAAAGAAGCTCTTGTGCTCCCTGCAGTGATTCTGCATCTTAAATTCTAGCAAATTATGCGGGGATGGGAACACTACTCTCTGAAATGGACAAAGAAAAGAAAAATGCTCTGGGGGCCTCTCCTAGCTTCAAAATACCTTTTCCATATAATTGTACTAATTAGAGATTTTTTTTTTTTAAGATACCGATGTCCAATGAGAAGGTTAAACCTCAATCATATTTTAGCATCAATTATCTTAATCAGCTATTCACATCAATTCTTATCTGAGGTTTCTGCCTGAGTGGCTTAAAAAGGAAGGTGTAAGAGAGGTGCTTGTGTTTCCTTATCTTCTTTATCTTCTTTACCTGTTTGATGGTGTTCTGCAAAGGAACTTTCAAAAACACGTGTGGTAAAGAACTCAAGTGTTGGGATGGGATGAAGGTACATGATATAGGTTAATGTGATTCTTAGTTTGTCCCCCTTCTTTACCTTTCTAAATCCTATCTAATTGACCAAACTCAAATTCTACACATTACAAAAGGCCTCCCCCTTTTTGGCCAGGCTACATTGATTCCCCCTTCTCTGAATTGCAACAGTATTTACTCTGTGTACCACTCAATCCCATGTTCAGTTTGGTATTATGTCTCCTCCTGTTCTTCAGTGAGTTTATATGTGCTAAAATTGTTCTCCTTATACAGGACTAGTGATATATGTGTACTATACGTGACTGCTGGAAGGAAATGATTGCAAGTTCTTGAAGGCAAGGACTGTGTCTTTCTTCTGTTTTGTTTTTTTATTTTTTATTTATTTGACACAGAGAGACACACACAGCGAGAGAGGGAACACAAACAGGGGAGTGGGAGAGGGAGACGCTGGCTTCCCGCTGAGCAGGGAGCTGATGCGGGGCTCAATCCCAGGACCCTGGGACCATGACCTGAGCTGAAGGCAGTGACTTAACCAATTCCCTTATTCTTTGCTTTATTATTCTTCATGGCATATAGGATGGTATATTTGGGTCCAGGGGAAAAATAAACATAACTACTGTTACAATTTAAATTTTATTTTATGTTGTTACCTTTCTTAAACGTACATTTGCAAGTGGATGCTTATGATTGATACGCTTCTTGAAATGGTGTCAGCCACTCTGCCTAAGCTGAGCATTCTTTTCTTGCTTTGCACATAACCTTAGCTCATCCTTAGCCTTAGTTTAGGTCCTGGCTAATCCTGATGGCTAAGGCCTTGATTCTGGCTTTTCTCATATTGAACAGTGAGCAATTAGAAATACCATTTAGTAGCTTCATGAAATAGGATAGGTCTATTGAAGAAAATGTAGTAGTTTTCTCTTATTTCCCAGATTTTCAAATCTGATATATGTATATCAATTCATCACATTGTATACATTAAACTTACACAGTGTTGTATGTCCATTATATCTCTGTCTGGGGGAAAAAGGTCTCTACCTGGTAATTGCAGTAGTTTCTTTGTTAAAGTTCTCTCTGTAGAAATAGTGGGAAAAAGTTTATTTAGACAAAACCTTTTTTTTTTTAAAACAAACTCGAAAGGGCAAGAAAAAAAAGACCCTTCTAGAAAGACAGAGTAGGTTTTAATTCTCCTTAGCAGTTACTAGAACAGTAAATCACAGTAGCCATTGGCAGAATGTGTGTTAAAGGGATTTATATATTTAATCATTTCCCCTCTGCATTTCCTCACCCTTGTACTTCATCCTTGTAACATCAGGTAGAATACAGTGCTAATGATTGCTTCTCTTACCCCCAGGTTTAAGTTTAAAATTATGAACGCTGTATAATGAAATGGTGATTTTTATTCTGTCCTGGTGGTAAAAAGGGATTTGCTGATGTGTAAAATGAGACAAAGATAAATAACAAACAGATGTTCTCACAAAATGTTCATTAAATCCCTGCCTAGTGAAAGATGCTAGATTACATGTGTTCAAACTCTAAATGTGCTAGAGAATAAGGAGCTTTTATAACTTAATGCTCAATTTAGGAAAGACTGTATAGCTTTCTCTGTAAAAATCATAGTAATCAGTGACTTATAGTCTCTTCCTCATTTCAGAGTGGCTTGTCATGACTGTTTTAAAACTTTTTTTATTGATTTTGACAGTTCCAATTATCCAAACAGACATCACCTTATTGAGAGATTATGAAGTAAAGTTTAAGTGTCCTGGATTGTAAGGCCCCACATAGGGGTTATCCAACATGTAGAAGTTAAGACTTTTCCTTGGATCATCTCCAAAGAACTGTCTGCTGTGGGGATAAGATGGTGATTGTGGGGGAGTAAAGTTGGTAAGGGGGAGCAGGAAAAATACCACCTTTACTTTGTTCTTCTCATTCTTTCATAAAATGTAGTTTATAAAATTATAGTTCTTGGCATAGTTTATTGCTTACAGCAAGGACGACCTGCTACTGGTAAGCCTCTGTTCTGCTGTGCTAAGTGCTAAGCAGGTGTTTGTTTCTGGTAAGTTGTGATATCTAGTTGATGTTTCAAAGCTGCGAAGGAGTACCCAGCTACCTGGGGAAGAGGGTAGCAGAAGAGGTAAGTTCAAAGAGATAATATTTAACCTGAATCTTGAAATATGGAAGAAGTTCATTAGAAAATAAAACAAAAACTTCTCAATCAGAGTGAATAGCCTATGCAAAGACACAAAATCCTGAAATGACATGAGAAACTTTAGATGGACTCCTAATGATTCAGTTTGGCTTTGTGCTTCAGTTTTTTTCATCTGGAAGTTAGGCTAATAATGATACCTGTCTTAAATGGTTGTAAGGACTAGTAATGAGTTAATGTATGTAATTTGGACAGTGCCTGGCATTTAAGAAGTGATTAATAAGCCTTAGCTCTTATCATAATATTGATAACTGGAGTTTGGCATTTGGATAGGAAAGTGTATAAAAGCAAAACTGAAGTAATAAGTAGAATGGGGAAGATTATAGATTAACACTTTGATAAGGGATATATATATATATATTTTTTTTTTCTTATAGTTGATTAGAAACTATTATGAAGTTTTAAGCTGGGATTTTAAATAAGTGACCAGATTCACATTTTAGGTCACTCTGTTTGCCTTTTGAAAGATCTGGATGGGGCAGGGAGGGGAAAGTATTTGTGGGGAAATTGGAGCCAGAGGGATCAGTTATAAGACTATTGCAATATTCTATGTAAAAGGTGATGGAGGACCTATATTAGAAGAATGGCAGTGGAAGTGAAGGACAGGTGCAAATTCAGGAGCTACTTCAGGGATACTCAGTATCACAGACTGGCAACTGACAAATAGGTTTTTTTTTTAATTAAATTAATTAATTTATTTTCAGAAAAACAGTATTCATTATTTTTTCACCACACCCAGTGCTCCATGCAATCTGTGCCCTCTATAATACCCACCACCTGGTACCCCAACCTCCCACCCCCCTGCCACTTCAAATATGTTTTGTTTGGCCCCTGAAGTGTTTGAATTTGAATGTCTTTATTTATTTATTTGTATGTAGGCTCCATGCTGGAGCCCAGTGCAGGGCTTGAACTCACGACCCTGAGATCAAGACCCTAGCTGAGATCAAGAGTTGGATGCTTAACCGACACAGCCACCCAGGCGCCCAAGATTTGAATGCCTTTAAATGAAACATGCATTCTCTAGTTTGACTTGGGCTTTGTTACCTCTTATTGTATTACAATATTGATATCACAATATCACAAATTGATGTTATCGGGCCCTTTATGGGTGAGTGAGAGGGAGGAGTTAAGGATGACCCCTAGATTTCTAGATTGGATGGCTAGATGAACAAAGGTATCTTCAGCCTAGATTGGGAATTCAGGACTATGAAAGAATTTGAGAGAAAACATGAATTATATTTTGAATATATTATGTTGAAGGTATCTGTAGGATGTTAATCAGAATACATGTCTGTGGGTCAGGAAGTGTCTTCATTAGAGATACAGATTTGGGGAATTCATTAGTTTATAGGTGGTAGCTAAAACCATTTAGGCAGATGATGTCACTCATTAAGTAGAATGCTAAAAGAAGAGGACTACACTTAACAAGAAACGAGTCAAGTGATCAGAGGTAATGTGAAAGGAGGAAAGAGCCCAGGCATAGTGTAGACCTCAAAATGTAGACTCCTAGTGTAGATTCATAGTATAGAACCACTTTGAGTGGTTCCTAACATGTGGCCCATGGATCCATGGGCTCCCCAAAACTCTTTCAAGGAGTCTGAGAGGTCAGAAGCTGTCTTCCCAATAATTCTAAGATGTTATTTGCCTTTTTTTAAGTTGACATTTTTACCACTGGTGCAGGAGCAATGGTGGGTAAAACTGCCAGTGTCTTAGCAGAAATCAAGAGAGTAGCACCAAATTATGCTAGTTAGTAATTGTATTCTTTACTACCACATACTTACAGTTAAAAAACAAAGTCATTTTCACTTAGTAATTTCCTTGATAAACCAGTAAATATTACTAATTTTTAAAAAATCTCGACCCTTGTATACATCTTCTTAAAACAACTTTATTGAGGTGTAATTGATACACAAAGAACGGCATGTATTTAATGTACACAATTTGATCCATACATATCTTTTAAATAACCTGTCTATCAAAATGGAAAGTATGCATAAAGTACTTCTGATGCGTACATAAGTATGATAGTGTTTCCAAGTAAAGCACCTGTATGATTGAGTTGCAAACTGAACTAGCAGCTTTTTACATAGAACTCCAATTTTACTTGAAAGAACAACTAACAAACTACTCAGACTTGGGTATCTGGCAACCATTTTCTCAAAAATAAAGTAAGCCCATCACTTTAAGGAATGTAGCTGACAGTATTTATCAACAGGAAAATTTGAGCTTTCTAGTGAAAATGAGAATTTTGGAACAGTTATATCTGCCATCATAAGCTTGAGAGCTCCCCAGTATCATAGCTTTTTCTGATGAGATCAGCAGTGATATTACTAATGTGATTTTTAAAATATTGTATAATGAAATATGTCACCACTTGGAAGATCTGCAGAACTCAGCAAAACAATATTTGCCAAATGATCAGTGCATGATGTAAAAGCATGCCTGTGTAAAAGATCCATAAAATATAAGACTACAATTTAAACAGTGGATTTTAATATAACAAATTTTCAAAAGTTCATGAATATGGATTCAGATTCCTCATTACATTTATCTTAAGGAAACTATCACTGTCAAATTTTGGTGTAGTATTAGAGAAGAATATCCACAACTATCTGAAAAGACTACTCAACTACTGCTCCATTTTCCAATTAAATATTTACATAAGGCTAAATTCTCTTCATACACTTTAACCAAAGAACATACTACAAAAGACTGAATACAGAAGCAGACATAAGAATCCAGCTGTTTTGTAGTAAACTCTCTGTAAAAAACGATTTGTAAATTTTTAAAACAATGCCATTATTCTCATTGTTTTTATTTTGTTTTTGAAAATATAGTTATTTTTCATACCCGTGTTATTTATGTTAAAATGTATTAGATTAATGGTTCTATTTAAATAAATAAATCAATACTTAAGATGTTATAGTTATAATTTCTAATATAGTAGGTATTAATCGATATAACCTATAAAAATCAAAGGCTCTTTGAGATTGTCAATGTTTTTAAAAAGTATAAAGGGGTCTCAAAAGCAAAAAGTTCTGGAACTGCTGTGGTAGACCACTGAAAAAGGTGGTGGGGGCTATAAATGATGACACTTGTCTTACTGTTAAGTAGCCTTGGCTCCTACAGAGAAACTGAGATAATGAAAAAACAGTATGGAAAAATATGACTTAAGTGCCAAAGCAAGTGACATAGACAGTAGGCACTAACCAAGAAAAAGAAGAGTGTGAACTAAGGTGGTAAGGGATTTGTTGGAATGGGAGACCTGGACATAGGTAGGATTCTGTAAAACAAGAATGGGGAAGATTCTCCAAGCTTGGCAATCACCATGAGCCAAGTCCCAGAGGCCAAAATAAGCATAATGTGTTCTAGGAATAGTAGGAGAGCATCTTGACTGGAGTAAATAATTTGCAATGGTGAATGGCAAGAAATTAGTTGAATAAAATAGACTAGAGCAGATTATGGAAGGCTTTAAATGTCAGGGCGAGGAATTTTGATTTTACAGACAATGAGAAGCTATTAAAGCTTTGTGATTTGGGATGATGACATGATGAAAGTGATATTTCATGAAAATTAACCTAGAAGTAGAGTAAAAGATAGATTGGAAATAGAAAGTCTGCAAATCAATGAGGACAATAATACTGAGGACAATATTATAGTCGTCCATGCATGAAGTGATGAAGACCTAGTTGTGGGAATGGAAAGTAAATAATGGATACAAGAGATAATGTGAAGGCAGAATGAATAGGACTTGATCAGTTAGGCAGAGGAGATTAATTTTGTGATTGGATGACTGAGAGAATAATGCTGTCATTGATGGAATATAAAAGAGCATAGGGAGACCCATTTTAAGTAGTCAGTGATGACTAGGTAATTAACTTGTTCATTCAAGGTATGGGATCATCCTGATGGAAATATGTATGCATAGGGGGTCACTAGATAGGAAGTTGGATGAGAAGTATAGAACTGAGAGACAACAGGGGCACCTGAGTGGCTGAGGGGGTTAAAGCCTCTGCCTTCGGCTCCGGCCATGATCCCAGGATTCTGGGATCAAGCCCCACGTCAGGCTCTCTACTCAGCAGGGAGCCTGCTTCTCTTCTTCTCTCTGCCTGCCTCTCTGCCTACTTATGATCTCTGTCTGTCAAATAAATAAAATAAGATCTTTAAAAAAAAAAGAACTGAGAGACTACATTAGAGAGATGATTATTGGATTTGAGGAAATGAATGAGTTTTCTGAGAAACAAATTATATAAGTCAGAAGCCCAGGAACTAAGACCTATGATCTAAAGTATTAGGTTTTGATAGGGAATCAGGGTAGAAGACTGAAGAAACAATTGAAAACTGTTAGGAGAACAGAATAGTATCAGAATACAGAAACCAAGGAAGGATAGAGTCAAGAAGGAAATAGAAATCCACCATTTCAGATTCTACAGAGAAGAGATTAAATATATAATGTAACCTCTGTGAAAGCAAGGTTCTTTGTATTATATGTTTTACTCAATGATGTTTTCTAAGTACCTAGAATTGTACTTGGCACATAGTGTATATGATGAATAAATGACTATATTTGGCTACTGCTGCTTAAAAGTTTTGCAAACCTTACAAATATAAGAAGGAAAATAATTAATGAGCAATGTCCTCAGATACAAACCTCTGTAGATATATTGATTCTATTTGCTTATCAGGCATGTTATTGGAAGCTAGCAGTGTTGTTTAAATGTACAGTGAAAATGGAGGTGGATTCTTTAGCTACTGACTTGCATGTGAGGCAGCCAGAGAAAGGTAGATGATGTATGTCTCTTTGCATAACTCCATGACAGAAACACATCTGGTAGCCTTACCTTCCAGTCCTGTTAGTCCATGCTGTTCATCCGTATAGGATATATTCCTTTGCTGGTGGTGTCTGATGCAGCAATCCTTCATTGAAATGAATAACAACCTTAGAATTTAAACAGAATCAGAGCCATTAAGAAATTTTATTTTTACATTTATTTTGGTATCCTTTATAAATTTTAGTTGCAAGTCTTTCGAAAGCTCAGTGCTTTGGTTAGGTTGAAAAGACTCTGTCCAATTTGGTGGTTAAAGTAGTTTCTTTTGTTTCAGTTTTGGCATGGGTTGCCATAATGGATACTAGAGAAATAGAGGTGAATTTACTGGAGGAAACAAGTTATTTGATATTCATGGATTTCCTCACAAATGAGTTATATAGCAATGACTGAGTTTTAAGTTTGGATTTTGGTATTAGTTATTATCAACTGCTGTGTAAGAAAGTTATCCCCAAACATCATATGTTAAATAGCAAACCTTATCTTATGGTTTCTGTGGGTCAGGAATTTAGACATAGCTTAACTGGATGCCTCTGGCTCAAGATTTCTCATGAGGCTGCAGTCAAGCTATTGGCTGAGGCTGTGATCTCATCAGATGGCTTGAGTGGATGGATGCTTTTAATCTTACTTGTATGGTTTTTGGTAGACCTCAGGTCCTTGCCATGTAGGCTGCTCCACAGGGCTGCCCCATGACACAGCAACTAGCTACCCCAGAAGAGTGATTCAACAGAGTGAGGCGGAATGCCCAAGACAGAAGCCAGTATCATTTTATGACCTGATCTGAGGTATGATATTCCATCACTTCAGCATATTATAATTGTTAGAAGTAAGTCAATACATTCAGACCATATTCAAGGGAAGGAGATTACACAAGGAATTGTGGACACCAGGAGGCTGAGCTCATTGGGAACCAACTTAGCAGCTTCCCAACCACAGGTTTGATGACACCTGTTTTACCTTCAAAACTCACAGCTGAAGTTGTAGAAGGAGAGAAGATTCAGAGCTAAAGTCAACTGCTTTGTGATGAAACCAGGAACACATCCTGTCTCCTGAAGTATGAAAATTTGTATTTTCTTCTGTAAAGGATTTTAGAAAAGTGCCTAAAACACTTTGTAAATACACGTGTATATTAAATTATATATAATTTTATAAACACACACACATGATTTTTAAAGACATAGTGTATTTACTGAAACATAGTGTGAGAAGTAACTGAAAAGACAAGTGAGAAAAAAAATTAACAGAGATAAAATTTATCTTTAAGTGATTCTTTCAATTACAAAACCACCAGAAAGCAGAAAATGTTTGACATCAACAGTAACTACATTTTAATTTCTGTGCTGTTATTCAATTAATGTAAGTTAATATGAAATAAGATACAAGCTACAATTAAATGTAGCCCCCATATTTTTAGTGCATCTTTGGAGGCAAAGATAAAGTAGACTAAACCCGTGAGGAATTGGATTCTAAAAACAAATATAGATTCCCTCATAGTTCCTTTTACCTTTTATTTAGCTCTGTTACCTTTTAGTTTAATAACTAAAATTATAAAAATACACACTTTTGATGATAAAATGGTAATTTAGCAGGAAGCAGAACAATAGTCTTGCAGCAGATCTTTAAATTCAGTTTTTAACTGAATTAATTTCATGAGGTCTGAGTTGCTCTATCTAAATCCAGAAATTATAGTATTCATTCACATTCATAAACCATTTCCCATTTACTCTGAATAAAAGATATAACGCTGTCCTTATCTATAGAGACAAAGAAAGGAATAAAGTAAGAGAGAAAAGTGCTTTATTAATAACAAAATCAGATGCCTATTTGAAACTGAGGAAGGAGAAAATACGTATATTTTTTAAAAGAAGTATATTCATGTATGTGTATTGCAAAAGGGTTACATTTATGAAGTAGTCATTTGCAAAGACAGACAACTTTGCTCTCAAAAGGGAAAATAAGTGAAAGAGGAAGAGCTTGTATAAGATGGTCTCTAAGGTCCCTCCTAGCTTAATGTTCCATGTTCAGATTAAAAATTTGAGGTTTACTGTACCACTGGGGATAAAAATATATTATATGTTTATAAAAAATTAAAAATTAAAAAAATTGAGGTTTAAGTATTAGTTATTTGTCTTAATGAGAATGAGAGAACATACACAATTAAAATCTGTAGATATCCCTAAACTTCATTTTAACCTAAACTTTATTAGAATCAATACCAAATGTGTGTGTGTGTGTGTGTGTGTGTGTGTATGCATGTGCATGCATGTGGTCAAGGCATCTGGGCTTGGAGGTTATGGAAGTGGGGCAGTGCTGTGTACCTTGCAATAGAATACTCAAATCTTTCTGTGTCCTACTAGGGAATGTAGGTAGTTGCTTTACAGATAAACTATCTTTGTGTTTTCTGTAGATTAGGAATCCATTAGCATAAGAATAAAGCTGTGATTAGTCCTCCCTATGCCCTTGGAAATTCTGTTCAAATAGGCCTTTTTTCTCAAATTCCCCTACTAAAGCTGTTGCTCCATATTTTCTCATTCCCGCATAGGTTCTGTTTCATACTCATTTATTCATCAAAATTTTTGAGTTCTTGCTATGTGCCAGGCATAGTTCTAGGTGCTGGAAAAACATCTAGTACAAAAAAAAAATCTCTGCCCTATTGCTTAGGTTCTAGAAGGAGAAGATAGGCAAATATTGTACACACACACACACACACAGTCTTCAATGATATATGTGAGATATATATATATATGTATATATATAAAACATGATAAGTAATTATGTGTGTATATACATAGATGGTCAGTGGTATGGAAAAAGTAAAGCAGAATTGGGATTGAGAGCTTTGGTAGGATGCAGGTTGTAGTTTTAAATAGGATATTCAGGGTAGCCTCACTGACAAGGGATATTTAAACAATTATTTGAAGGAGAGTGGCTATCTGAGGGAAGGGCATTTAAGCAGAGGAAACAACCAGCACAAAGAACTTCAGTCAAGAGAGTGTCTGGATGGTCAAGGAGCTAGTGTGGCTAAGGGTAGAGTGAGTAAGGGAAGCAGTAAGAGATTAATTCAGAAGAATATAATTGGGGGAAAGGGCAGCTCTTACAGGGCCTTGCAGCCATTGTAAGGCTTTGGCTTTTAGAAAAGTGAGAAAACTTTGGAGGGTTTTGAGCACAGTAGTAAAGTACTCTGACTTTTAAAAGGATGGTGCTGGCTGCTATCTTGAGAAGAGGTGATAGGGGTATGGGTAGGGTAGAAGCAGGGAAACCAGCTAGAAAGCAGCTGCATTAATCCAAGCAAGAGATGATGGTGGCTGGGAGCAGTATGGAAACATTATTAGATAGTGAGAGAAGATAGATTCGGGATATCTTATGAGGATCTAACAAACAGGATGTACTGATAGATTCTTTATGGGGTATATAAGGGGAAAGTCAAGGATGAATTGAAGATTTTTTGGCCCAGGGAAGAATGGGACTTTTATTGAGATGGGACTGATTAGGTGGAATAAGCCTGACATGTACGAGTTCACTTTTGCACGTTTGTTTGCAATATTTAATAGACTCGTAAGTGGTAATATCAAGTGGCTAGGTGGGTATAAGAGTGTGTAGTGCAGTGGAAAGTTGTGGACAAAAGCTATCCATTTGGGAGTCTTGTACATATGTAGTAGTTAAAGCCCGGGGGTGAAGACAGAGAAGAGATCCAAGGACTGAGCCCTGGGTCAGTCCAGTATTAAAGAGTTGGGAAGGGGGCGCCTGGATGGCACAGTTGGTTGGGCATCCGACTCTTGGTTTTAGCTCAGGTCATGATCTTGGGGTCATGGGGTTGAGCCCTCAACGGGTTCCACACTTAGTGGGGATTCTGCTTGGGATTCTCCTCTCCCTCTGCTCCCCCTTCCCATCTCAAGTAAATCTTTTTTAAAAACGGTGGGGAGAAGAGGAGGAACCAGTGAAGAAAACTGAGAAAGAATGGCCAGTGAGAGGTAGGAGGAAAGTCAGGAAAGCATGGCATCTTGAAAGCCCAACTGAATAAACTGACCATTGAGTATAATCTCTTTTGTTCTCTCTGTTGCTATTGCCTTCCTTAGTTCCGCATCACATCATTACTTATCTAACCTATAACAGTCTCTTAATTGGTCTTCATGCCTCCCTTCTTATCCCCTCTGATGCATCCCCTACACTGCCCAACTTTTCTATTTAAAACACAAATTAGATCCCATCACTTCTTTGCTTAAAACACTTAACTCTATTTGTAGTTTGTGCACACTCTGATGCTTCTCTCCTCCATGCCTCTGTCTCTGCTCATGTAATCCCTTGTGTCTGAGATACCCTCTCTACATTTCTCATTACCTAGTTAACTCCTGCTTGTCTTTAAAAACTCAGCTCAGGCACTGTCTCATTTAGAAAGCCTTTTCTGGTCTTTCCTCAGTACTTCAGTCATGCTTATATTTTTATTGTTGCCCTGAACATACTATTTTGTAATTATCTGTTTTTCCCATTTAGGCTGTTATTTCTTGGAGTACAGCAATGATATTTTACCTATCTTTAAATGTTTGGCACCTAGCACAAAGCCTGTCACATAGTAGGCACCTAATAAATGTTGAATGAATGAGTGAATGAATGAATGGTCACTTTTTCTGCTTTGGATATGTTGGTTTCAGTGTAGAGGGTTATAAATTTTTCTCTATAACTTTGAATTGTTTCCAATTCTTCAATTTAAAATTCTAATGTAATAGGTACAGGACAGAATAACTGATTTGCATCTCAGATGCAGGAGCAGCATGCTGAATAATAATATGCTATGGGTTTGATAGCACTGGAATATTATCTCCCCCAGTGTAATCAATATACATCTGAGTTACTGTAATACAGCCAGTCCTCAAGATAGATTCGTTAGGTTCTGCATTTACCTCTCTGGGATATGTTTACCATGTAAAATAAGTTCTTTTGGGAAGAATGAAATTTGTTTGTACCTCTGGGGAGAAAGAAAGAAGGTATTGCCATCCTGGACTTTTAAAAGGGTACTTAATACTCATTTATTGGGGCACCTCGGTGGCTCAGTCATTAAGCATCTGCCTTCAGCTTGGGTCATGATCCCGGGGTCCTGGGATCAAGCCCAGCATCTGGCTCCCTGCTCAGCTGGAATCCTGCTTCTTCCTCTCCCACTCCCCCTGCTTGTATTCCCTCTCTTGCTGTCTCTTTTTCTATCAAGTAAATAAATAAAATCTTTTAAAAAATACTCATTTATTATAAGCTAAAAGCGTAAATTTTTTTTTCCCACTGGTGGCCTTTATTTCGTAGGTAGAAATGTAAAAAATGTCCATGATGTTGCATACCTGTCATCCACCTGATTCAATAGGGTTTTATTAGAAAATAATCATATGTCCACCTAATACCTCAAATAGGTCTCAAAATAGGTTAGAATAGGTTAGAAGTATCCCTGGGAGGGAAAAACATATAATTTCTTTCAGTAGTCCATTATAAATCTATTGTCTGTGATTTTATATAAAATTACTTGAATTTGTTCATTTGTAATTTTTAAAAATTTCACTATATTTGAGACAAAAGAGTTTTTTAGTTATGTTTTGCCGTTTAAAGAAATACTTTTTAAATATTGAGGTAAAATTTATGTAATGAGATGCATCAATCTTCATGTACATTTAGGTGATTTTAACAGATGCTTATACCCTTATAATCAACACCAAAAGGGAGAGAGAAAACATTTTCATTATACCAGAAAGTTTCCCTGTGATCCACTCTAGTTGATCTCTAGCCTACACAGGCAACCTCTATTCTGGCTCCTGTCACCACAAATTATCTGTTACAGAACTTCATAGAAATGAGATCAGGTACTATGTACTTTGTTGTGTCTTGCTTCTTCTCGTCAGCATTTTTATTTTTTAGATTAACCCATATTGTTGAGTGTTATCAGTAGTATGTTCCTTTTCATTGTTGAGTAATGTTCCATTGTATAAATTAACTATAATTGATTTAGTCATTCATCAGCTGATGCATTTTTGGGTTGCTTCCAATTTTTGTCTGTTTTGACTGTTTGCTATGGATGTATTAATGCTGTATATTCTGCTGTAAGCACTGCTTTACTCTATCCTACAGTTTTTTTGAGAGGGAGCAGTGGGGAGGGGCAGAGGGAAAGGGAGAGAGAAAATCTTAAGTAGGCTTCACACCCAGCACAGAGCCTAACATGGGGCTCCATCTCACGACCCTGAAATCATTGCCACTCTTCATTTGCTGTGAATGCATTTCTTGATCAAAAGGGATTCTGTGTGGAATTCATGATGGTGGATGAGACATTCAATATGTTTTTATGAAACTGACAAACTTTTAGAGTGTGCCATTATAATTCCCACTGGCAGTATGAGTGATCCAATTTCTCTGCGTTCTTGACAGCATTTGGTGATGTCATTGTTTTTTATTTAAGCTATTTTGATAAATGTCAGTGATATCTCATTGTGATCTTAATTTGCATTTCCCTAAAGGCTAGTGATGTTGAATGTCTTTTCATCTGCATATTTGCCATCTGTATATCCTCTTTGGTGAATGTCTCTTCATGTCCTTTGACCTTTTTCTAATTGGATTGTTTGTATTTTCACTGCTGAGCTTTGAAAGTTTTTTATATATTTACGTACATGAGTACATTGCCAGATATGTGCTTTGCAAATATTTACTTTGTTTTGTTTTGTTTGCCAGTCTGTAGCTTGTCTTTTCATCTGCTTAATAGTCTTTCACAGAGTAAAATTTTAAATTTTTGATGAAGTGTAGTTTATGAATTTTTTTTCTTCTGTGGATTGTGCTTTTGTTATGTCTGAGAAATCTTCACTACACCCTAGATCCCATTGACTTTACCTTATGTTGTCTTCTAAAAGTTTTAGTTTCACATTTTACAGACCCCATAATCCAAAATGAATTAACTTTTGCTTAACATGTGAAGATTACATTAATGTTCATTTCTTTTGCCTTTGCATATCTAATTGCTCTAGCATCATTTGTTGATTACTGTAGCTATATAAACCTTGAAATTGGATAGACTGATTCCTCTTATGTTATTATTCTTTTTCAAAATTGTTTCTTTCTATTCTAGTTCTTTTGTCTATCCAAATAAATTTTAGGATGTTTATCTATATTTAGAAAAAATCTTGCTAAAATGTTTTAGAGAAAAACATTGCATTTAACCAATAAGTCATTTTAAAAAGAGTTTGTTTATTTATTTATTAGAGAGAGAGAGAGAGAGAGCATGAGCACAAGTGGGGGGCAGAGGCAAGAGGGAGAGGAGCAGCAGGCTCCCCAGTGATCAGGGAGCCTGATGAGGGGCTTAACCCCAGGATCCTGAGATCATGACCTGAGCTGGAGGCAGTTGCTTAACCGACTGAGACACCCATGTGCCCCCCCGCCCCGTATGTCAGTTTGGGGGAGAATTGACATCTTTATTATGTTGAGTCTCCCAATCCATGAACACAGTAAAATGTCTCCATTTATTGATATCTTTTATTTCTTCATCATTTATTATAGTTCTCAGCATATAAGTCATGTACACATTTTATTAGGCTTATACCTAAGCATTTCTCTTGTTTTTGAACAATTATAAGTGGTATATATATTTTTAATTTTGGTGTTCACATGTGTATTGCTTGTATATAGAAATAAAACTAATTTTTGTAGTTGGTATTGTATCATCTGACTTTGCTGAATTCCTCATTATTTCTAGGGGATTTTCTACGTAGACCATCGTGTCATCTGCAAATTGGGACAGTTTTATTTCTTATTTCTTGTTTTTATGTTTCCTATTTCTTTTTCTTGCCTTATTACACTGGCTAGAACTTCCAGTATGGTATTAAATAAGGGTGATGACAGAAATTATCTTTGCTTGGTACTAATAATAGGAGGAAAGTATTCAGTCTTCTACCTTTAACTAAGATGTTAGGTGTAGTTTTTGGTAAGTATTCTTTACTAAGTTGAGGAAACCCTCCTGTTTTCTGAGACTTTTTCAAATTCTGTTTCTGCATCAGCTGATATAAGTATGGGATTTTTTTCTTTTTAGCCTGCTTGTATGGTGGATAATATTGACTGATTTTTAAATACTGAACCAGCCTTTCATCCCCAGAATAAACCCCACTTGGACATGATGTATAATTTTGCTTATACCTGCTATCATTTTAATTTCCTTTCCTTTATAGGTAAAGGTGTTGTTTTTCTCTCAAATATATTTTCTCTCAATATATTCTCTCATATTTTCAATATTCTCTCAATATTTTCTCTCAATATATTTCTCAAATACATTTTCAATATATTTTCTTTGTCTTAGTTTTCAGTACTTTGATTATGATGTATGCTGATGTGTATTTGTTTGTTTGTCATATTTGGGGTTAGCTTTTTGATTCTGTAGGTTTATTGTCTTTGGAAAAATTTCTGAAAATTTCACCCATTATTTCTTTGAATAGCTACTCTTCTCTTCTGGGAATTCAATCATACAAATGTTAAATCTTTTGTTATTAACCCACAGCTCCCTGAGGATCTGTTCACTTGTTTCAGTCTATTTTCTCTTTATTGCTCATATTAGCTATTTCTATTATTCTGTCTTCAAGTCTAGTAATTGTTTCCTATGTCATCCTATTCTACTGTTGAGTCTATCCAGTGAGTTTTTTATTTTGGCTATTGTATTTTTCAGTTCTAAAATTTCCACTTGGTTGTTCTTCGTATCTTCTAGTTCTTTGCTGGGACTTTCTATTTTTTGATTTGTTTGAAGCATGTTCAGAATTGCTTCTTTTCAAGCATGTTCATGATGGCTGGTTTTAAATGTTTGTCAGATAATTTCAACATCTGTGTGATCTTGGCATTGGTGTCTGTTTTCCTTTAAGTTGAGACTTTCTGGGTTCTTGTTATGACAAGTGATTTTTTAAATTGAATCCCTAGCATTTTGAGTGTTATGAGACTGGATCTTATTTATAACTTCCATTTTAGTAGGTCTACTCTGATGGTATGCTGGTAGGGAAGTAGTCGCTGCTTCATTACTACCACATGGAAGTAGAAATTTAGCTTTTCTACTCAGCCTTCACTGATACTCTGGAAGAGTGGATGGGGACCCCATTACTCCTGATTGGTGTAAACTCTAGACCTTTGGTCCCCTCTAGACCTCTATTACCCTGACTGTGTGGAGGGAATGGCTGTTTGCCCCTTTCTTGTACTTTTGGCTAGAGAGATCAGGTTTTCTTGAAACTGGTTTTGTCTGTGCCCATTGGCATCTCTGAGTTGGTGGCTTCTCCAGTATCCAGTCTGGGATATATAAAGTAAAAGAATGCCCACAGAAGTCACCACTTTGTCATTGCTTGGGTCCTAAAGTCTCTCCAGCCAGTTTGCCTTCTTTTCTCCACCTTTTGGAGTCTTATTATGATTGTTTTGTATGCTTATAATTGTTTTATATGTAATGGCCAGGTTTTTAGCTGCACTTAGTAGGAAAAATAGGTAGAAGCGTGTAACTTTTAACTTTTCTGGAACCAGAAATTCGGATATACTTTTTATTATTCTAATTTACAACCTATAAGGTGCTTTTATACAATTGGATGTATCAGCCTACAGACTCACATTTGTAATGTTCAAAATGGTAATTGAAATTATTTATTTCAATCGTGTCTTCTCTCAGCCTTCTTTTATCCCTTGAATCATTTAGTTTACCTTCAGTGAATGATCTTTTCAGCTTTATTATGACTTCCTTGAATATCCTGATGGTTTTCCACAAATTTCTCAACTCTGTATCTGTTCTTACTTCTGACTCCAAACAAAGTAATTTTAGTGACCTCCTGGATTTTTTTTTTTTTTAATAAAGGGAAAAGCCCCAACAAGTCTTCACTTCATTCACAGCTGTGCTCTAATGTCACTTCTTCAAAGTTGCCTTTCATGACCATTATATGTACACTTACTCTGCACTTAACACTTACTCTGTACACTTATTTTTTCTTATCACTTAACACTCTGTGATATTTGATATCTAGGTTATTTGTTCATCGTCTCTCCTCCCTCCAAATAAAACCTTTTAAAGACAGGGATTGTGGTTTGTTCAGTGCTGTATCCCCCATGCTTAGAAAAGTCCCTGGCATATACTAGGCTCTAAATAAATATTTTAATGGGCTGAATGAATATACACTTCATATAGGATTTGAGTATATGACTGAAGGGAAAATACTAAGTCCTGGACACTTAGTCTAAGGAATTCCAACTAACTTGTGTGGCACTAGACAGTAACTTCCAGATTAGACATATACAGAGCAAACTTAGATTAAAATGTGTGAGGAGAAGAAAATAATTTTTCACTCTCATTATTTTTTTCCCTCTCATCTGAGCCACATTTCTTGTTCTATGAAAATATTTTAGAATAAGAACAAAGTCTTCCCAAAGATGGCATTTGTAGCCCTCTGATGGGGAATGGCAAATTCAAAAATTGAAGACTCCTGACCAAAGATTTCCACATTTTTCTTAGATAATGGGAGTAAGTGACAGTTTGGCCAGCTTCCCCAGGTGCATTAAAACTCACGTGGTCCCTAGAGTAACTGGATTTATTCCAAATCCAAGTCTTCCAAATGAAGCTCAAGACCTTGAGTTAAATCCAGTTTTTACATGAGGGTAGTTAAAATGAACAGAAGAAATCAGTGATGTCATCTGTTGTCTGCAGTCAGAACCTTGCCATATTTCTCCCCACAATGTGATTTTTGTTGCAGCTACCTATGAAGCCCCACATAGACTGGGATCTCTTCACTGGTTACAGCAAAGGAAGGGATGTGGCCTTTTCTCTTAAGATGTCATTGTACCTTGGAAGAAGGCTAGAAAGTAATGAGCTATTTCTTACTTTATATTTTAGCTTGATACCTCTCTAAGCAACTCATTCCAGGCACCGTAGATTGGGGGGGGGGGGGACTGTTTTACACCCTCCCAGGATGTTCATAAAAATATGTCCATTCATAAGACCTATTCAGAATAGGACTTGTATATAGTATACTATAATAAAATATTAGGGCTGTGCTAAAACAAAAATGGAATTTAAACTCACTTTAATGTCTTTTCAAATGTAATAACCTTCCAGGGAAACACAATTCAGGTTTGAGAACATTTGTTATATTCAACACTTGTCCTGGATAACTGATAACACCTGAGCTATAAAACTACAGAACCACCTGGCCCTTTCCAGAAAGATTTCCTCCTGAAATTATATTGTTTCTTAAATAGGCAAAGCTTTTACTCAAATGAGCTGTCTCTAGCAAGCTTTCCGTTAAATTCTCTGCCATTGGTGCAGTTGCCTTAATTTTACTTAAGTGCCTGCTGGCTGACTTTGACTCCAAAAAGACAAAGCATATCTTATGGGACAGAATTTAAGCTTGGGAGGGAAAAGAAAGACAGTTGCCTTCTTGACCTCTCTGCCTTTTCCCACTACTAATGAAAATGAGAAGGAGGAGAGCCAGAAAATGGTCCTCATTTCTAACTTGATTTACCCACTTAAGAGACTTACTTATTTCTTGGAGCATATGAATATCTCTGTATTAACAGTCTTGTTGAAAGGTTGAAATGTTTCCTGCCAAAGCACAATTTAGTCTAATTATTTGCTCCCACAAAATTATGTCTCAAATGGTTGAGCAGAATTTTGCGTTTATTTGTTCTGCTGACTCAACTTGGGGGAGGGGCTAAATAATGGAGTATACTTTTTGCTTTGTTTTTATTCTAATAAAACATTATAAGCAATTGTAGACAGTAGATCGAATGAATATTGAAGAAATTTGTTTTCTTGTAACACTGTGCTTATAAGAAAAAACTCTCTAAATTATGGAAAGTGCTTTTAACTCTACACATTTTGGCTGAACTGCAATGAACATGAATAAGAGAACAGCCTTATCCATCCATCCACCCATCCATCCATCCATCCATTTATTCAATATTTATTAAGTGCCTGCTAACTCCAGGCATTGTTGATACAGCTACAAAAAAAAAAGAGAGAGAGAAATGGATCTTTTCTTCCATTTAGTGGGCCTTGATGGTGTCCTGCTACTTAAAACCCTCTTTCCTCTGAAGTCCATCCTCATTTTATTTATTGTTGTCTTCCACAACACGAGGGTGAATATCTCCAAGGTGGAAATCCTAGCCTGTTTTTTCTGTGATATTAGACAGTCAACAAATACTTGGATTAGATTGAACAAAGATTTTTGAAGGTGTAGGTGAGGAAAGTTTCAGGGTTAGCCATAGGAATATTAGATGTAGAAGGGCCCTTAAAGGTCTCCTAGCCCATGGACTTCAAAAGGTATCTATATAGGTACCTTTAGGGCTGTTTCCAGGGAATGGGGAAATCCCAGCAGAGGGATTGTGGAACTGTTATGACCTTCACTGTGCTTCTAGCACAAAATTTGCACTTCCAACCTTTTTTATGGAGGGTATTCCTATAATATGTTATTTGAAGAAAGGTTTGGCTGCTTAAAACAACAGAAAACCACTGATTGGTCCAATACCTCTACCTTATAGATATTTTATATAGGCCTAAGAAGGTTAGGTAATTTTTTTCTAGGTCACATATTTAGATACTCATACTCTTAAAACTAAAACCTAAATTTTCTAATTTCCAATTTGAGGTTCTTTTTATGACATTCTGTTGTTTACTAGTTCACAACTTTTGCATGACTAACATAATTCTTGATATAACTGAAAGAAGGAATGTTAAAATCTACTTGATCCCCCCCTGGACATGGTTCAGTATCTCTGCGCTTAGTAACATGACTGGCACACATAAGTGCTTAATGGTAGTTGTTGTATAGGTGGTAGTTATCCATGACTGATTCTTTCATCTGTCCAGATTGTGAACTCTGATCCTTTTAGTCTTTTCTCATAGCACCTCCACCTTCCACCATAGTTGCAGACAGCTTTCTTGCTCTCGTTCTCTGACTGCAGTCATTGGGGTGGACTGGGTGTGGAAACTGGCCCATGTATAGGAGGTTCTAACCATAGCTACCACTTAAATGGTTTTAGCTTACATGTTTAATTATTCAACACTCAACAGTTGTCTGTCAAGATTAAGAAAATAAATAAATGGTTGTAAAACATGAGCTGTATTAAAACTGCTTTTGAGAGTTTTGTTGGGTTTTTTGTTTGTTTATTATAAAATGTAAGCATTATTGTGCCATCATTTGACTGTATCCTTCTCACTGCATCTCTACAGATGCAAGTTTTGTTTTAATGAGTAGTTTTAGCTCTTGCTGTGGTAGCTTCCACTTTCCTTCGCTTTGCCTGTTGCCTATTTACTTCCTTTTTCAGTTGAATGTGAACTGAATTCTCTAGTCCGGATTACCAGTATCACTGACAAGGATTTTGAGCTTTCCTCAAGGGGAGGTTTCTTGGAATTGTAGTTTTTCCTAAAGGACGAGTTTAGCCATAATGCCCCCTCCCTGACACAGATATTTAAGGCTGCTTTAGAGCGGGTCTGCTGCCACCAGCCACTACTACTACTGCCATTACCAGTGCAATAGGAGAGAGGGGATTGGCTTGGTAAGGCCAGACAAAATTGGGTTTTCTTTGTTTTTCCAGTTTATTCTCGCTCTTGGAAGCTATTACTTCCTTCTTATTAGCATCCACAGAGAAAAGCATTGTAACAAAAGTTTAGAAATGAAAGGTGGATCTAACCTCCACTTTAAAGGTTCATACTAAGTTTGCAACATTTAATTTAAGGCTACTTTCACAATTTTCACAGTTTTCTTTTGCTCTCCACTTTTTTTTTTTTTTTTTTTGCCTTAAGGATGACTTTGTTATAATGAATGACAAGTATATTGTATCCTTGCCCATCATTTTGAAATGGATGGATTATCATAAGGCAATATATCTACTGTGGTATAGATTTTGATATCATGTAAAATTCAATCTTTTGAATTTATAATTTAATCATTTGGGTATTCATTTTTATTTGTTTACATCAATAAAGATAACTTTGGCTTTTCTGTTCATAAGAACCACATTAATATCATTCTTAATTATAATAATTAGATAGTACAGTTATCATTTTTAAAGTCTAGGGTTAAAGAAACCTGGATCATCATCATTTCCAGATAGAGGATGGCCAAACTATTTTTAGAAGAGATTAGAAACTGGGATCATTAGATGATTTGAGAGTATGAGACAATGACTTGGTAAGCTAGTTACGTATGTTCTATTACTAATTCAAGTTTTTTTTTAAAGATTTTATTTATTTATTTATTTATTTGACAGAGATCACAAGTAGGCAGAGAGGCAGGCAGGAGGATGGGGAAGTAGGCTCCCTGCTGAGCAGAGAGCCCAGTATGGGCTGGATCCCAGGACCCTGGGATCATAACCTGAGCTGAAGGCAGAGGCTTTAACTCACTGAGCCACCCAGGTGCCCCCTAATTCAAGTTTTTATACTGTTAATGTATATAGATTATTCCTTAAAATGTATATCTAAGTTAAACAGAAGACTAGGCAGCTGTCTGGGTTTTAGTCCTGATTTTTCTGTGGATCCTCTGTTTGCTGGCCCTTTTTTCTTAGAGGTTACCTAATAGATGCCACTTTGCTAATGCATCAGCTTATTATTTCTTATTATTGGACTCAAGAAAACATCTATCACAAATAGAATTAATATCTAAGTGATATTTCTGTGCCATAGAATAATATATTTTTACAAACTTGGGGCATTTTTTAAAACACTGTATTCTGATAGGAGCCACCAGCTGCACATAAAACCAGAAATTATTCATGTATATTAATATATATGGACAGTTAAAACAGACTCAAGGTTTATTTATTTGTTGATCTTAAGTATGTCAGACCAATACTTAGATATAGTGTAAAAAACACCTTCTCCTCCAAGATCTATAAAGAACTCCTCAAACCCAACACACACAAAACATATAATCATGTCAAAAAATGGGCAGAAGACATGAACAAACACTTCTCCAAAGAAGACATACAAATGACTAACAGACACATGACAAAATGTTCATCATCACTAGCCATCAGGGAGATTCAAATCAAAACCACATTGGGGGCCAAAATTAGCAAGACAGGAAACAACATGTGTTGGAGAGGATGTGGAGAAAGGGGAACCCTCTTACATTGTTGGTGGGAATGCAAGTTGGTGCAGCCACTTTGGAAAACAGTGTGGAGATTCCTCAAGAAATTAAAAATAGAGCTTCCCTATGACCCTGCAATTACACTACTGGGTATTTACCGTAAATATACAGATGTCATGAAAAGAAGGGCCATCTGTACCCCAATGTTTATAGCAGCAATGGCCACGGTCGCCATACTGTGGAAAGAACCAAGATGCCCTTTAATGGACGAATGGATAAGGAAGATGTGGTCCATATACACTATGGAGTATTATGCCTCCATCAGAAAGGATGAATACCCAACTTTTGGAGCAACATGGATGGGACTGGAAGAGATTATGCTGAGTGAAATAAGTCAAGCAGAGAGAGTCAATTGTTATCTGGTTTCATTTATTTGTGGAGCATAACAAATAACATGGAGGACATGGGGAGATGGAGAGGAGAAGGGAGTTGAGGGAAATTGGAAGGGGAGATGAACCATGAGAGACTGGACTCTGAAAAACAATCTGAGGGTTTTGAAGGGGTGGGGGGTGGGAGGTTGGGGGAACCAGGTGGTGGGTATTAGGGAGGGCACGGATTGCATGGAGCACTGGGTGTGCTGCAAAAACAATGAATACTGTTATGCTGAAAAGAAATAAAAAATTTTAAAAAAACCACATTGAGATACCACCTTAAACCAGTTAGAATGGCCAAAATTAACAAGACAGTAAACAACATGTGTTGGAGAGGATGTGGAGATAGGGGAACCCTCTTACGCTGTTGGGAATGCAAGTTGGTGCTGCCACTTTGGAAAACAGTGTGGAGGTTCCTTAAGAAATTAAAAATACAGCTTCCCTATGACCCTGCAATTGCACTACTAGGTATTTATCCCAAAGATACAGATGTAGTGAAAAGAAGGCCATCTGTACCCCAATGTTTATAGCAGCAATGGCCACGGTCGCCAAACTGTGGAAAGAACCAAGATGCCCTTCAATGGACGAATGGATAAGGAAGATGTGGTCCATATACACTATGGAGTATTATGCCTCCATCAGAAAGGATGAATACCCAACTTTTGGAGCAACATGGATGGGACTGGAAGAGATTATGCTGAGTGAAATAAGTCAAGCAGAGAGAGTCAATTGTTATCTGGTTTCACTTATTTGTGGAGCATAAGGAATAACATGGAGGACATGGGGAGATGGAGAGGAGAAGGGAGTTGGGGGAAATTGGAGGGGGAGATGAACCATGAGAGACTGTGGACTCTGAGAAACAAACTGAGGGTTTTGGAGGGGAGGAGGGTGGGAGGTCAGATGAGCTTGGTGGTGGGTATTATGGAGGGCACATACTGCATGGAGCACTGGGTGTGGTGCATAAACAATGAATTCTGGAACACTGAAAAGAAATTTTTAAAAAAGGAATAAAAATTTAAAAAAAAAAAACCACCTTATCCTCCATTAAATGAGACCTTAATGCCTACCTTACTCTGAGCTCTTCCAAGATTCATTTTTAACCAAAATGTGAAAACACACTCCTTTCCAAGTATAGGCAGTTTAATTCACTCTTTTCAGGAGACTTTAAAGTACCTTCTTACCTCTCATTTATTACATTCTGAATTTAGTCTCAGGCCCCTAAAATATTTCCAAAAAAATGTTTTTTGGTCCCTTTGTCATAAAACTCTACTTCTCACTGGGAACAGTGATTTGTTGGATACTGTCTCAGTCTCCTCTTCTTCCGTCTTCTGCCTACGTGCCACGGAACAGGCATTCTAAGCTTTATGGAGACCCAGCATGCCCATATTCAAATTTATAAAAGAAAAATCAAAGCAAGACGACATGAAGCTTGGTGGTACAGGGATGCCACACTTAAGAAAATGTGTTTCTAAGAAACCAAATCTATAAATTCCATATCTATAAAAACAAATCTTACTTGAATGTACAATATTAGCTTTGCATTTTTAAATATTCCTATGTGGACTGCATCTGGCATTTTAAAATGTTACTATGTGGGAATCTATCCCCAAATAGAATTTTCCAAGAAATGACTTGGATTTCTCAACGTGATCTCCCATGGTCTCTTGTGGTTTTATCCCAGTGAGTCAGGTGTACTTTCCTGCCCCTTGATCTCTGTTTTGCTATCACATATTAATATATCAAAATGTAATTATGTATTTCTATATTTATATGTGAGATAGAGTTAGAATTTGTATAGGAGCCCTATAAACTATGTATTTATCTATTTACCTAAATTCCATGGTATCCAAGATGCAGGCACAGTGGGCATTGCTAGGGGTTGCTCTCTTTTTTCTGTATGTTGCCATTTATACTAAATATTCTTATTTTTCCTCTTAACCTTTACGCAACATACTAACTCTATCCACTGCTGAAGTGTAACCACTTCTGAAGTGAAACGGCATCTAACAGTGTTGAAAATGCTGTTGGTTCTCTTTAGACTAGAAAGTGGACACTCTTCTTTTTTCTTTGCACCAAAAGAGTTTAACTCATCTTCAGTGTTGGCAAAGATAATGTTCTTTTGATTTGTTTTTAAAAGGATATGCACTTGTAATCTCATTTTAGACTTTCATTTTCCTCCTTAACTATTCTGCCCCTTGGCTTCATTTGCCTCTTTATAGGGACGAATGCATCTGAGGTTTTCTTTGCTTCTACTCTTCCCATGATATGTAGACTAGTTTATGGAGAAATACATCAACTGCCTGCTGTGCATTTAAATTCCCCACTTCCCTGCTGCATTTGTGTGCAGCAGCTGAAAGACAAATAGATGAATGCAAGGCCATTTTTGTCAGTGAAAGTTTTTGGATACATACATTACTTAGCACACATATCATTAGATACGAGTTTAATATCTGGAAGCAAAAGTGGTAGTATATCAACTTTGTCCACAGAGGAGAAAAGGGGTCACTGTTTATGAGAACTAAATGGAAGCATATTCTTCCTTATCAATCAAGGAAATTAAGAGATGGGCATTGGTCTTTTAGGCCATCTGGTTCCTGCCCAGGGACCAGTATAGGATTGGTCCTTGCCTTATTATATTCTTAGCGTTGATTATTTTTGTTACCTATTCCTGTAGTTTTTCAGTAACTTCAAATGCTTCTGTAACCATGGTTCTTCAACTTCTCTTGACCAGAGAAGTTCAGGTTGTATGCCACTTCAAAAGAGATGTCCCCCTTTCTTTTAGACTTTCAGTAAGCTTTATTCACCAAATTTTATCAGGTTACTGGGACGCAACCTTTTTAAAATAACTTATGTCTACTTGGCCCTAACTTTTTCCTTACCTGTTTTTTGGGGGTTCTTTTTTTGTTTGTTTTTGGTTTTTTCTTACTGTTCTAAGTGCTCTTAAACAATTTTAAGAATTTTGTCACCATACAGTAATTTAACATTGTCAACATCTTAAAATTAGACTTCTGAGACCAGTTATCATTTCCTACAAAGGATAGAAATGGGAAGGGAAGGATGTCCAGAAACTGCCTCACTATGTTTTGTTTCCCTTTTCCTCTCCCCTAAACTCTCTCACTTCCTTTCTTCCTCTTCTCCTTCTCTTTCATACACACAAACACACATATACATATTGGTTTTGTGTCAAAACAGATCATCATGGTGCCATTTGGATGGGGGTGGGGCATGTAGGGAAGAGAAGGGAGGACCTGAAGTGGAATTTGGGGCATGAGAATCAGATATGTTAAAGAAGCAATGAATTAGAGAATTCCCAAGCCATTAGGGACCAGACCATGGAGAATGTTTCCTTAGTTACACAAATGAGGAAAGTGAGGCCTAGGGAGTTAAAGCCAAATTAAATTGGCTGACTTCTCTGGAGTCCATTGTTTTGTTCCTATGCTAAGTTGAAGGCAAAAAATTATGAGAGAGAGTCATTTATCATATGGTTTCACTTATTTGTGGAGCATAACAAAAAGCATGGAGGACATGGGGAGTTAGAAGGGGGTTGGGGTAAATTGGAAGGGGAGGTGAATCATGAGAGACTATGGACTCTGAAAAACAATCTGAGGGGTTTGAAGTGGCGGGGGGTCGGGAGGTCAGGGTACCAGGTGGTGGGTATTATAGAGGGCACGGATTGCATGGAGCACTGGTCGTGGTGAAAAAATAATGATACTGTTATGCTGAAAATAAATTAAAAAAATTATGAGAGTTAAGAGTATAGTGTCAACATCCTGGATTTCCCATCTGTCCATTAATTCATTTAGTTAATCATTGTATATTTATTGATTAACTGTTTTGTGCCAGACACTGTGCTGGGTGCTAGGGAAACCATATGGCCCCTGACCTCAAGGGGTTTATAGTTTACCAACCCCTAGGAGGAAATAGTTTACCAAACCCTAGGGGGAAATAGAGAAGCAGAGAAATAGGCAATCACAACATAGAATGATATATTTCCATAGCACATGTAAATGCTAGCAGAGTATATAAAAGGCATCCCCTAACCCATCTTTAGGTAGCTGGGGATAGGTTCCTGGCAGAGGTTACCCAAGCCAAAGTGAGGCAGAGTGTTCCAGGCTGATGCTAAAGTATATGCAGTCCCTGAGGCAAGAACTGAAAATGGTTCAGTATGCCTAGAGAATATAGAGAGAGTGGTTAAGGGTTGAGAGGAGAGGAGGTTAAGGGGGTTAGTTAAGGGGACTGTAGTGTATGGGTAAGACTATAGAGACAAGCAGGAGGCAGGAGCCAGGTCATAAAGGACCCTATTTGTTGTGTCAGGGAGTTTGAAGTTCTGTGGTCTAAGAGTGGTAAGTCGCTGAAGAGTTTATAAGCCAGGAAGTGACATGATCATGTTTGTCTTTTAGAAGGATCTCTCTAGGGGCTTCTGGGTGGCTCAGTCCGTTGAACGTCTGACTCTTGATTTCGGCTGAGGTCATGATCTCAGGGTCATGGGATCATGTGCTGCATCAGGCTCCCTACTGGGCATGGAGCTTGCTTAAGATTCTCTCTCTCCCTCTCCCTCTGCCGCTCCCCCCTCACCCCACTCTTTCTCTCTCTCTCTTAAAAAAAAAAAAGGATCACTCTTTCTGGGGTCAGAAAGATATGCGAAGAGCCTGTTGCAGAAGTCCACGTGAACTGAGAGATTGATAGTTGGGGTGAAAAGAAAAGTTAACATTTGAGATAGGAGGTAGAGTCCATAGGACTTGGTTACTAGATGTGGAGAACAAGGGAGAGGGAAGACTGTGGATAATTTCGGTACTGAATAGCTAGGTGGGTTGTGTGCTGTTTATGGACATGGAGAACATAGAAGAGAAAGCAGGATTATTGAGTAAAAATAATGGGTTAAGTTTGAAGTACCCAGGGCTGCCCATACCAAGAACAATCTGGACTAGAGATATGATATAGATATCAGAGTTATGAGCCTATATAGAGATATGATTTGAAGTCATGGGATTCCCCAGAGCCAGTCTGAGGATCAGTTGCCCTTAGACTTTATTTGGCCATAGACTCTTTTAGGTATCTGACAACTATAGACCCTCTCCCCATAAAATTTGTAAATACACTTCTGCATGCAATTTTAGGAGCTTCTTAGAACTCTTGAAGTACATCCATGAACCCTTATGATGTCTAGATTAAGAACCTGTGGTTGTGGAATTAGAAGAAAAGCAGTGAGGCACTGGCATCGAAGAAGTGAGTAGAGGGAGCGGAATCCGTGAAGGAGACAAAAAGAGAAACCGGAGAGTTGGAGAGTTTCACAGAAGGCAAGGAAGAGTTTCAGGAAAGCAGGAGTGGTCGGCAGAGTTAAGTGCTGTAGCGAGAAAGAATGAGATAAGGACTGAAAAATGGTGACTGGCTTGAGCAGTAAGACTGTCAGTGACATTTGCAAGCATTGTTTCAGTAAAATGCTGTGGATGGAGCGCAGTGAGTCAGGAGTGGGTAAGAGGGGAGGAAGTAGGGACAGCGGGTGCTGGCCACAAGTTCCCAAAGGGCAGAGTATGGAGGGGAGGCTTGTCTTTTGTTAAGACAGAATTAACAGAATTTTGTTAATACTCAGGGTACTGAGTATCTTTTAGAATTTTTTTTAAATTTGTCATGTCATTTTCTGAGTTCTTACCATCAAAAAAGAAAAGAACAAATAAGCCAAAGAAATTAGGTCTGTAAGAAATAGTTTCACAGCTTTCTAGTGCTTCTGTTGAATATTAATAAATGATGAATTGTGGTTTTAAACCCTTACAGTTCTATATTTTTTCTTCAATTTTGCTTAAGGTGTCCATCTATCCAGAACCTACAGTGGCTCAGGCAGTACTAAATTAGCGCTATAGGTGTATTTAGGCCAGTCTGGCTGGGAATGAGAGAGGCAATAAGGCTGGCTTTAGACCCTTGATTGAGGAGCCAGCATTGTAATACCCAGCTTAGTAATTATGGGGGCTTTGTGTTTGAGTGCGTGAACCTTAGTTAAGCTTTGTCGTAGGTTTTCCAAAACAGCTGGGGCTTTTGGTCTATGAAGACATTAATTTGTGTCTCCAGGGGCTATGCATAAATCAAAGTGGGAAAGAGGGAGGAGGAGCGAATTTCTTTGTGTGAGTCCCAGTTCCCTGTTAACTGTTTAATTGAGGAGAAGGAAAGAGTCCTATGACAATTACTGAATTAGAGGTGCACAATTATCTTCTGCTTGGTGTATTCGTGCTTGGTGTATTTATGCTAAGAAAGGCAGTAAACCCTGTCTCCTCTAAGAAGGCCCTGCTTTGTTGACCTTCAGCAGAAATGTAGAATCAGATTTCACAGTCCCTGTTGTTTCAAAGGGAGGCTTAATGTTGGTGGTGATGGTTGTTAATTTAAACTTTGGTCCTCTTTTCTTACCATCTGCTGTGTAGTGGCCTCTCTGTCATAGTTCAGGGATAATAGCAAGAATCCCACCTGGGGAAAGCAGAGTAATGGCACAGGCCTTTGGAAATTTTGCTGGTTTTTTCCCCCTCTAGCCACAGAGAAGATAATTGGGAGACCATGTCGTCATGGAAGGAATTGTCACATTGGAGTGAATTAGCAATGGGAAGTGATCCTGGACCTAAATTCTTATGATCTTTAGAAATATCAATATAAAAAAAGAAATATCAGCATAAATGATGCTGTGGTGAGCCAAGCCATCCCCACAACTATTGTGGATTTATTGTTCAGCCACTGCATTAATTCAACAAGAATGCCAAAATGTTGAAAAACAAGAGGTTTTTCATGGTTTTACTTATCTTCATGTATGCTGCCTTTTTAGTCTGATGGAGAAACAGGTGTTAGCAAATAGAATATACTCTGTAAAATACTATAGGAATTCCTACCTTACCGGCATGTGTGTGTGTGTGTGTGTGTGTGTGTGTGTTTGTGTGTTTTACTAAACATTCTTAACATTTAAAAGCATGATCATAGAGGGTAAGGATCATGTTCTCCTCTAAAACAGTGCTGTGATGCTATTGTCAGAGTTCAAATACCAGAATTCATAGCCCATGACTCATTATGGTGTTGTTGACTTGGAAGCCAAAACACACAAATTTTATCAGTGTTTTATCAGATTTTTAAATTAATAAATATAACTAGCAATGTTGCTTCTTAAGACTTCTATGGGTGTTGTATCTAGAGATTTAATAAGAGTAGAGTAACAGCCTTCATAGACTGTCTTCTTAGAGGATTATTTATTTATTTATTTATTTTTTTTTTTTTTTTAAAGATTTTATTTGTTTATTTGACAGAGAGAAATCACAAGTAGATGGAGAGGCAGGCAGAGAGAGAGAGAGTAAAGCAGGCTCTCTGCTGAGCAGAGAGCCCGATGCGGGACTCGATCCCAGGACTCTGAGATCATGACCTGAGCCGAAGGCAGCGGCTTAACCCACTGAGCCACCCAGGCGCCCCATTAGAGGATTATTTAAAAAGGAGGTAATCTATCTAAAAGATCAACTTGCACATTGGAAATCTGTCATAAGCCGATTATTTTGTATGCGCCAAGAGTAAAAGGCATTGTTCTACAGTAGTTTGACTATTATCTTAGGATTTAAATTAATAACACAAATTTTAAACATGCCCGCACAAGGTAATGGGTGATGTATGTTCTCAGACATCTCCCAGCATATTACTAAGTTGAACTGTGAGGAATGTAATATCTACTCAGGGTCAGGTTCCAAGTCATTCCTTATGGTTAATATATTATACAAGTCTTGCTCAGTATAGCTCTCTCTGTTGTACCTCAGTTGCAGACATTGAGCTTTCTCCTTCAGCGTGGCTATATAACAATAATCTTTGTAAAACATAATTTCATTAACTGCTTTAAAATTAAATAAGCAAGAGGTTGGAAAAATAAATATTCAACTATTTCGGTTCTCTATTTAAATGAAAAAAGTTGTTTAAAAATCCCATTTTGTCTGGGCTATTCATCAGCAATAACTGATTTAAAGGGTAAGTATGGTATAGGAAATATAATTTTTAATTTATCCAGAAAGCACAGAATAGAGCTATATATTTATAGATCCAGAAGAGACACTACAATTTAATCCAACCTTCTCCTTTTACAGATGTGGAAACTATGATCCAAATAGGTAAAATGACTTACCTGGGATCATATATTAAGTTAGTGGCATATATAGGACCCTATCTCAAGTTCTGTGATTCTTGCTTAGTGATCTTCTCAGAATTCTGTACTGCCTCCAGAAAATTGGAAAGGTGGAAACTGAACTCCAGCCTTATACTTTCAAAGCATACACTCTACCTCTCTAACGTGCCTGGAGGTGCTTAATCAGTACTAACCAACAAGATTAAAATTATTATATTTTTAATTCAATAAGTTACATAGGAAAGCAGCCACACAAAACGGATTGGAAAAGACACTTTGGCAGTAATGCCCGTCAGTATATGTGGCAGGAATTAGATTTACTGCATTATTATGCATTATAACCTGCAAAGAAAGCAGAGTCCCAGGAAAGAGCTACTGGACCTGGCCAGTACAACTGCTCTGCTTCAATAAGTAACTTGAAATTTTGATGGAATTGATCACTCATTAGCCTGTGGGCCAGGAAAAAGGAAATCAGTGAGCAAAAAGAGTAATGGTGATACGAGAATACACCTAATCTCTACCTTGCCCACATATGCCTTTACCTGAGCTGTATCTTCCCAAGATGAAAGAACCTTAAGATTAAAGTCCCACTCTCCTCTGCACAGCATACTGGTCAAACCTCTGGAATAATGCTTTCTATCCCAGGTACTACATCTTAAGAAAAACGCTTGACAAACTAGAATAAAACAAAGAAGGTCAGGGGCTGCAAAACCTGCCATATTAAGGAAGGTTAGAAACTGCAACTTTGTGCCTGGAAAAGAGAAGAGTTGGGCATGGAAAATAAGAAGTAGACTGATATATTTTTAAATACCTACTGTGTGCCAGGCATTTTGCACATACCTCATTTCATCTTCATACAACTCTATGACCATACTCCTAATACAGAGTTAAGAGTAGTAATACATTTTAAGAGTAAGATAAACTTGAGGCACCTGGGTGGCTCAGTGCGTTAAGCCGCTGCCTTTGGCTCAAGTCATGATCTCAGGGCCCTGGGATCGAGTCCCGCATCGGGCTCTGCTCAGCAGGGAGTCTGCTTCCTCCTCTCTCTCTCTGCCTGCCTCTCTGCCTACTTGTGATCTCTCTCTGTCAAATAAATAAATAAAATCTTAAAAAAAAAGAGTAAGATAAACTCAAAGATCCATTTCAGCTCTAAAATTATATGAATAGAAGTTGGTACATCTACTGGTTAGTGAGCAGCCATGCTCTTTCTAGGCCTTTTGTGGACTTTGTTGGGTACTCAGAGCTCACAGTTGGACATGCTTTACTTCTGTTACTATGTAGATGAGCTATCAGCACAGGTGAAGTGTAAGTTAATGCCCTGATCCATCAAATGGAGAGAAGCCATTGCAAGGGTTTGGTGCAAGAAGAAATTTAGAAATCACTGGACAAGGTCAAAAGAAATCCATTAATGAAAATTGATTAGCTTCCAGGGTTCTCTTTTCTAATCGCAACAGTTTATAATCCAAATGAATTTAGTACCCACTTTCACATTCCAGCTCTTTATCTTAATAATTCCTTGCATTAGCTTACCATACGGTTCTTCCTTTTCCAGTCTTATGATAATGTCATTTATCTATTCTTTCAGACATCTTTGTATTTCTAATATTGGCCGCTTACAAAAGCCATCTGTGATTCATATAGCATTCTCACCTAGAGCACAAAGGGTTTCATGTAATTTAAAAATACAAGTGTATACCATGGCATGAGGAAAATAGCAGCTAGCTAACTAACCCTTTCTCCCTCGCCTTCAGCCTTCCTTTAGCTTTCTTTGGCTACCTTTCTAAAATAAAGTATTGTATGAAAAAAATGAGCTCTTTAGGAATTCCTTTACTGTCAGTGGTAGAAGTGAGAAGACACTATCATTAACCCCCTTTGCTCAATGGCTCTTGAGAGAATTGGAAAGGCAGCCAGGAGTATGGCTTATCACCATTTCCTATGGCAGAGATGACAGCAGGCTGTCACCTGGGAAGGCAAAGGGGCAGAGAGAAGCTAGTGAAGAGCTACTCTGGAGAAATACAAACATAAAAACTTAAGACTTTTCAATCAGTTGCTCCTCCAACTGGCTGGAATCCCTATAGAAAGCCAACCCTATAGAAAGCCAACTGAGTCTTTAAATGTGTCCATTCTTTTTGGAGACTCACTAATCAATTTGGCATTGTGTATTGTACAAAGGATCAAAAATCAGGGTCTGCCTACACTGATTGTGAGCCAGTGTGTCTTGCCAAAGTTATGTGAGGTTTTTATAAAATTCCCAGATGTTCAGTCCCCTAGAGAAGGGAATTCACTATGGTCTACTTATGTTTCACAGGTAGCCTTTCTCCCAATTTAACTTTACTAAAAGCACCAATGATATTTCAGAAACAATGTATGAGACTTATATTGTTAGAAACATTTTTATTGACCCGAGGCCTTTGATTTAGTCACCCATAAACACTTTCTTCGGAAATTCCATGATTCTAGGCTTTGCAGTGACCCTGTAAAATGGTTTTCTCTCCATTTAGTTCTTGCCAACTTAGCCTCGACCTGGAGGTCCAATATACTTGTAGACTGTCATCTTTAGTGAAGATTAACTGAAGCCTCTCTTTGGCTGATGGTGAAGGAGAGTTCAAAGATTGTACTGGCAGCACCATTTGCAATCATAAAAAAAGGTTCTCCTTTTGAAATCCTCTCCCTCTTTCTAGCAGATCTGCCTATGTCAGGGGTACACTTTTTAGGGGAATCTATTCTTCAAGTTGCTTTCAGTGTACATTATCCCCAAAGGCGAAATATTCATGGTGATACATATGACATAACTTATGTCAGTAGATAATAGAATGGCAGGGCTAAATGGGATGCTATAGAACTTCTAGCTTGATATCCTTATTTTGTAGATGAGGAAACTGAGGCACAGAAATGTTGAATGACTCATCTGAAGCCATACAACTAATTAGTGTCAGACCCTAGAGAAGAACCCAGGTCTCAGGACTCCTGATCAAGTGCTTTTTCTGCTAGGTCATGATGCTTCATGCCTAGCTATTTTTAGGATTTATCTGTTATAAATATACATATATATTATATATATAAGCATATATTATATAGATATGTCGGTTATGTATTCCATGAGTGGCAACATAGCCTAACAGGTAAGAGTAGATCTGGGTCTGAATTTTACCCCTTATTACTTGTGTGGATTTACACATCTAATTTAATCTCTGAGCTTCAGTTGCCTCATCTGTAAAACTGAAATAATGATACCCACCTGTTAAAATTATGGTGAGAATCAAATGAGAAAATGTATATAAAGCACTTTGCATAGTGCCCTAAACATAGTAAACTCTCGATGAATGGTTGCTATTTTTACTATATAGCTTTTTTCTACATAACTCATTCAGTTCTCCCTCCCCACTCCTAAGGTTGAGAATTCTCCTGGAAATCTTAATTTTATTAACATAGTATGCAAATGTGTTAAAATGCAGCAAAATGGTTTTCACTAACCCGAGTCTAGTGTATCAGGTTTTTGCTAAGTTAATTGCAACCTAATTTGGTTCTGCTCAGTATCACATCTATTTCCACAAACAGAAAATTGTCTTTTCTAGATTTTGATTGGCAGGAATGGTCTTAGAAACTTGATTGAATTACATTAGTGTTGCTCTGTGGTGGAGAAGACACTTTCGTTATAAGCCTCTGTTCCTACGTGCTTATCTTTTTCATAAAATTACCATTTGGACTGAAATATTTTCAGCTTGTTTTCTATTTAAGAAGGGATGGAAAAAATTGGAGGGTAGGAAAAAATGGAGAAATTTCTTATAACATTTTATTTGACTACTGAGTAATCACATTTTAAGATTTTCCTGTTTGAGCCTGTGGTTTCAAAATGTTAAATCCCCATAAGAACCCAGAAATGCACAACACAATTATATTAAAAAACAGCTTGCAGAAATTCCACAGGAAGCAACCATGTATATATGAGATCAGAGTCTTATGAAGACATGGTACCTGGCCCCGGAAGCTTTCTTTTTCAAATTATTTTGACAATTCCTGTTTTTTTTAAACAAATAAATTTATTTAAAATTGGGCCATGCTGTTTTATATTTCCAACTATCTTCCTTTCTCAACTTGGTTAAGAAATATTTGTCAGGAAAAAATAGAGGTACAAAGTAAACAAAAAGAAAAGATTACGGAGGAATAAAGGAAAACAAGGATTCATGCATGGAGCTGGAGGCTCAACTAAGAGGCTAAGGAAAGGCTAACCAGAGATTCTCAAGATGAGAAGCCAGAGCCCAGTGAATCCTCTGGGGATTTGGGTCAAATTGATGTCACCAAGATCTAAGAAAGATAGGGTCCCATTGCAAGGGGAGCTCTGTTCATTAGAGATAGTCACACTACGAGGAGCATGCCTGAAGACCTGAGAGGGCAGTGGAGGCAGCTGAAAGAGAGAGCAAGCATTTAGGCTGGATGTAGGAGTAGAAGTGGAGTACAGAAACATCAGAAGCCATAAGAATACATAGATGGCAAAGTTGGGCTGTAGAGTAGAAGCTAGAGAAATGAGGAACAAGAAGGGACTGTAATCATGTAAAGCAGTATTAAGCTACCTGGTTATTGCAAAATTGACTGCAGTTTACCTTAACAACCCTCATTTAAATTGTAAACTCCATCGGAGTAGGAGTGATCATCTGTTTGTTTACTGCTACATCCCCCACACCAAGAGTCATCCTTGGCTCACCATAGGTCCTCACTAAATATTTTTTGAATGAATGAGTGAATGAATGATCTGTATAGAAATTTAAGCTGAATAAAGATCATTACATATGTGAACTGCCTGATTGTGTTGCATTGGAGTAATGAGGAGGAAAAGGTGAAGAAGGATCTTCAACCCAAGATGTAAAACCAATGGCAGTGGAGACCCAGGCTCAGGGCAGGGGTGGTTTGGAGGGCTGCCTTGGGAGAGGGTTCCATTTGCCTTAACAAAATTGCCTTCATTTTTCGGATCTCCTTTTGCTGGGTCCTGAGCTGTGCTATGCTGGGATTAGAAAGGAGGGAAGCCAAAGTGATGTCGTCCTGAGGAAGAGCCCCCCCATTTGATATCTTACCTGCTATGGACAGCCTATGGTTGCTATTCCATTGCCTGATTAAAAGCAAAAAAGAAATAGCCTTAGAAATCAGAAAGGCTTCTCTCCTGTTACTCTCTTAAGTTCATTTGAACCTGTACAACCCCTCTGTGGGCTTGTTATGCCAGCTTCTAGAACAGTGCCTAATACCTAGCAGGCAGTCAGTAAATATTCGTGAAATGAATGACCCTCCCTGGTTATGCAGTTTTGAAAGACCACCCAGTATGCTGGGCCCTTTTCCATAGTCCCTTAAAGAAGACAGGGCTATATCGGGATGAACAGTTACAAAGAAATTGGTGAAAAGGAATGGAAAGTAATTATAATTTTATATATTCCCAAAATCTGGTGCATTTTGGGGCATCCCCTAAGTGTCTCAGTTGAGTTGCAACTCCAAATCAACATATAAAGCAGTTCTTTTAAATGTGCAGTACTAAGAGTCAGGGAAGTTTAACACCTCCTTTCCTTCTAGGGTGAAAAGGAAATTTTGTGCATTCCATATGTGTCATTGTACCTGAATACTTACTCTTGGGGTGAAACTTAAAACATTTACGTCTTTCTTGTGTTTCTCTGGCCCATCTGTTAATAGGTTATACTTAGATATGTAATTCAAGACTTCCTCACTCCTAATCCCAAAGCATTTGAGCATAACCAGCGTTTTGCTAGAAGGGGGTGGTGTGTGTAGGCAGATAGGCTTTTACAGGATGAAAGTTGGAATTTGAATCCCAAAAGATTTATAAGCAGGTTTTGGAGGCTCCCACTCTAGAAGCCAGGAAGCAAAACATCATGGACAATATTTTTAATACTATGCTAGATGTGTAGGATGTGAAACTAGTACAGGAAATGTAGAACAAGAACATTTGGCAACTGTGTGCTTCCTGTCTAAAATAACTGTTATAGAACATTAGTGGGAGGTAGTATACTAGAGTGAATTTTATCATTTTCCTTATTAGACTCCTTATACTACTGAATAATATTATACATTTTTTTTCTCTTATTTTTTGTTCTTAAGTCACATCCCAACTGTGTGTGTATAAGGGTATATCTATATTTAGTTTCTATCTTTAGGTACATTTGTTTTCTTGAGTTACCTCTTCAACAACTGACATCGTGTTGTTCGGGCAAGACATTTTTATTTTGAGCTCTATAAGGCTTCTGATGGGAATGCTGTAAACTTCAGCTCTAAATTGATGTTGAAGAATCAATAAACTACTTAGCAGAGGAATAAATGACTCGAGGTAAAAATAACCAAGTAAAATGTAAGTCCTGCCTTCTGTGCAAACATGTATAGTGAGAAGGAGCATATTTGATAGAGCCTTAATTAAATGGTTATCATCCTCAAGGTCCTGTCCCTCATCTGGGTTAACTTTGCAGATCATTTTTTTCTTTCATTCAGAGAGATATCATCACAAAGGAAATCAGAACCTGCTGATTACAGTTTGGCAAAATGTTTGGGATCGTGAAACCAGCCAGATTCTTTTCCTAGAAAAGTCAGAATTATTGTCCCCCATGTAGAGTATCTTTATTTGCTAGTAATGTGTCAGTTAGTGATTGTAGAGGACCTAAAGAAGAACTCTTGCCTTCTTGAATTCTTCCTTTTTGTGATTTTTTCTAAGGACTCTGTCTCTCCCCATTTGATTATTGTTTCAGGTATTTTTCATGGGATCCAGGGATTAATTAATTCATTTCATAATTCAGCAAAAAATATATTGAGCACCTGCTTGGTGCCAGATACTCTGTTAGATATTGTAAATACAACAGTTAAAAAAAAAAAAAAAGATACACAAAGTTCCCTGCCCCCATTGAACTTTGAGGCAGACAAGTGAACAGAAATAGATGAGTACATATATATAATTCTTACTGACAGTGATAAGTGTGAGGACAGACAGCTATGGATGAGAAAAAATATGGCAGGACCTACTGAAATACCATGGAAGGAAGGAAGGTTTCTTTGAAAAGATGCATTTCAAGCTGAGATGTGATGAAGAAAAGGTGTATGTCACACAAATAGCTTGGGAGACAGCAAGCACAGGTTAAGGCAAGAAAGGCTGGGTATGTTGCAGGAACGGAGAGAAACCAGCATAGCTGAGCGAACAGGACCATGTCATGAAATAAGATTTGGAGAGGTGCCACATCATACAAGGTTTATAGGCCTTAAGAAGTTAGGATTTTGTTCTAAAAGCAGTGGGAATCCATAGAAAGGTTTTAAGTACAGGAATCATATGAATTGTTTTATATTTTTTGTAAAGACTACTTTGGCTACCTGTGGAGAGTGAATAAAAGGTGGACAAACATGGAAGGACCACCACTAATTAGGCTATTTATTTATTTATTGCAGGAGTCTAGGTAAGAGAAAATGCTGGCTTGGATAAAAATGATGTTAGCAAAATGGGGCACCTAGTGGGCTGAGTCGGTTGAGCATCTAACTCTTATTTCAGCTCAGGTCATGATCTCAGGGCCCCGCCCCGCATTGGGCTCCATGCTCTGTGGGGAGTCTGCTCAAGATTCTTTCTCACCCTCTCCCTCTTCTCCCTGCTGCTTGCTCACTGTCTCTCAAATAAATAAATAAATTTTTTTAAAAAATGATGTTAGCAAAGATGAAGAGAAATGGAGAAATTCAACATGGATTATGAAGTTAGAATCAAAAGGCAGGATTTTCTGATGGTTGGGAAATCAGAAATGTTGAAAGAGTAGAAGTCAAGCCTGACATCCGGTAGAAAGGGGAAAAGTGATGATGCAGAAGAAAAGTAATATCAGCAGGAGCAAAGTCTTTGAGCAGGCAAGAGATGATGGCATTGGGTAACACTCCTTCCATTTCAATAAAACAGAAGAGAAAGAATGGATAAAGATGTAGGTCAGTGTGTAGACTTGGTGATGGGAAGATGAGAGAGCTCTTTCTGATGGCTTTTGTTTTCACAAAGTATGAGGCAAGATCGTCAGCTAAAAGCAGGAAGCGGGAGAGAAGTGGGAAAGATGTGGAAGGATTGAGGAGAGAGGTGAAGATCTATCATGGTCACTTTAAAGAATGGGAAAGCAAGTTTAATGTAGAAATAGCATTTTGCGGCAGAGATGAGTGCTCAGTTGAGGCTTGTAATCATATTGAATACTTCAAATGAAAGTAAAGCCCATCAACTCAGCTATGTGAATTTTCTGCAGTCACGTTCAGTAGCTCAGGTGCAAGCCCACAAAAGGCAGTTCAATTGAATTTGACTTGTATCTTGCCATATGAATGTATCTGGGAGAACATAATGTGGTAGAATGGAATGAATGCATGACTAGGGTTTAGAGAAGACCTGGGCTGTAATGCAGTCTCAAGCTGCTTGCAAACCATGTGACTTTAGGCAAGTCCCTTAAACTTGGTCTGCCTCCTTGTTCCCATTGGTAAGATAAGAAGGTTGGACCAAATAATCTTTAAGGTTCTTTCTGGCTCTGTGTGATTACTGTGTGATTACTTTTTCTCTTTGGGACAATTCCTAATCTCAATCAGTTTCTCATTAATAGAGTGTTGTGATAAGTGTGTATACTCTGGAGCCAGACTGCTTGGATTTGGATTCTAGCTCCACCACTTCCCAGCTGTGTGACCTTGAGTAAATCATTTTACCTTTCAGTGCCAGTTTTCATTTTTGCAATGGGCATTACAATACCACATATTTCACTTAGTAGGGTTGCCAAAAGGATTATATGAGTCAATGCATGTGACACTCTTACAACAGCTCCTGTACTGGGTCATCAACAAATGTTAGCCATTACCCCCAACAGGTTCTAGTTTTACATCATCCCTTCAGACATAAAATGTCCGAAAGCTTGGAATTTCTTCTGCTTGCAGGCATGTATACCACCTGACCCCATAGAGTACATCATTTTGTTTCAGATTGGCAGTGTGGCATAGAAAAATTATCTGGGACCAGATGAGCCTTGGTTTAAATCCTGAGCTTGCCATTTACTTAGCTGTGAGATCTTGAGTAAATAAATTAATGAACTGATATTCAAAGTCCTCTTCTACAAAATAAGGACAATAGAAATATTTATCTGATTGTTTGTGGGAGAAAATGAAATGAGATAGTGCATGTGAAGCACATGATAGTACAGGGCTCAGCATACAGTAGGCATTTAATCAAAGTAATTATTATGATTATGGTACCCTGCCCTAATATTTACCTTCTTATGTCAGTTCTTGAGGTATAGACAACTTTTATCCCTGTTACTTGTTATTTTCCTGAAGCACGGAGGAGCAACGAGTAGCCCATCGGAGAGAAAGACCTGATAGTAAAAGCAGTATTAGCTAGTCCATTAGAGACAGGGTAAATCCAGAAGGGTTGGATTAAAGGGGCGCACATTGTTATTTGTTAAAATAAATCCTGTAGACACATAGATTTCTTTTTAACATTGAAATCTTCCTAAGTTTAAATATTGTCTGCCAGTGTGAACAGGTTACTAGAGTCCAAGAAAATACTATGCCTGATCTATTCCACTCTGTCTGAGAAGGTCACCATTGCCTTTCACTTCTGGGCAGTGGCACCTTCCACGGATCCCTGCTGATCAAGCTCCAGGGAAGTGGCTGTTCCTGTGAAGTCCGTGAGCTCCTTGACAGCAGGGCTTCACGTGAGGCTGAAAATGTAATAAAATCTCATTCATATATGACCCTCAGAAAACTGCTTTGGAAGCAGCACCTACTTTGGTTCCTATATTTGAAAATACCCTACGGAGTTGTGTTGGTTTTTTTAAGGAAAAGAAATAGGGAGGAGAGCAGTTCATTCCAATGCTCTCGTGCACCAGTATTCAAACTAGATCATCTGTAAGACTCAAAAGGAGCTCAGTTAATATCAATGTTTTAATCTCAGTGTTATTTTCCACATGGCATTAATTAGGAAGATGAATCAGACTCAACTTTTTTCTTATCAGTTATAGTTCAAAAAATATCATTTTTAATTCTAGCTGAAATCTTGGTCATTCTTGTCAAATGCATTGCATCTTATCAGCCTACTGATTCTTGCGCTGAACTGAATGACTAGTGTTAATGCAAAACTTTATCAACTTAAACGAAAAGTAAACTTTCATCCCAGTCCTAATATTTCGTTATATATATACTAGTTAAATAAGTAACTTAAACTAAGAAGCTAAATTTCCTTTATGAGAACCGACAAAAAGCGGATTAGTCGCTGTGAATTAAGGGCTTTCTTTCTGTCTCAGGTATTTGCTTATGTCTCTTGCTCCAGCTCTAAAAAGATTGTGACAATACTTGTGATCTTACTGGAAAATACTGTTCTAATGGCTGAAGCATCAACTTGGCTATTGTGATTTGGCAAGTTCACTTCACTTCTCAGTCCATTTTCCCTTTAGAAAAAAGACAATGATAATATCTGTCCTTATTTATTTTGTTTGGAGGTTGTACGATTAAATGAAACATGGATGGAAACAGCTTGAGCATAAATATATAAATCTGAAAAATTATGACTCCTCAGGAATTATTTAGGTCTTAGAAAGTCCCTCCCTCTCCATAAAGAGATGTGTAGTATACTCCATCACCACCATCACATTTAAAGAAACACACATAGAGCCTCATGTTATCTAATATACTTTTAAAAAAATGGTTACCTTGCACTGTATAGAGTTTGATCAACACATTAATATTTGGCTATTTATGCATCCATCCATCCACTCATTGATATATTCAGCAAATATTTGTCAAGTTCCTGCTATGTGCCAGGTACTGTGCTTTGCTGGATGAAATTTTTAAGAATCAAGACAGGACTGATTCTGGGCTCATGAGTTATGGTCTAGTAAGGAAGACACCAGAAAGTTAATATAAAAGTTAAGTACTATCTTGGGTGATTATCAGAGTGTAATACAGTACCAGGAAGAAGTTATAGAACCTGAAATGTAGAAGGTAGAGAAGATGGAAAGACTTCATAGCTAAGGCCCAAAGAATGAGTCATTGTGGCCTCACAAAGTTGAGGAGGAAAGACTATTCCAGAAGGAACAGTATCACTGCACAGCTCTGCAGCATTTTGGAATGTGTATCCACATTGAGAAATCAGCTCATTTATAGGTACCTCTACCTAAATTTGGAGGTACTTCATGGCTTTTCAGACCTTGTGGGTTATTGGCTCTGTTCCTGGATATACCGTGTAAACGAAATCCTGCCTTAGCATGAACTGATTTTGCTCTTTGATTACTTTTCTAACTCCGGTCTACAGCCAGACCACCCTGAATGTGCCTGATCTCTTCTGATTACTTTTCTAACTCCTAAAAGTCAAGTTCTCAATTTTAAATGTTTTATTAAGGCCTTCTTATGGTTCTGAGTGTTGTTTATATTGGTTATCACAATTGCAGATAATTGCATTTGCATTTAACATGAATTTAAATGGTTTTAATGAGTTTCTGCATTTTGACTGGGTTAATTAGTTTATTAGTAGGGAATTGTGTCCACCAACACAAATCTATTTTATCTATATAAACCCCAGCAAGTGTGTATAATTTTCTAATATTAGCGTAGGTTCAGAAGTCACTCGTCTGTGTGATTTAGATAGTGACCATTTATTTATAAACCATTTATAGAACCATGTGAATCACTGTCTAAAATTAGTTAAAGTCATTTCCCTCCCAAACTTTCTAGGATTTTCTTCATCACTGAGTTCTGGCTACTAAAGAGTTTGCAACTGTGTATGTTTGAACTATTTCTTGTTCACTTTTAAGAATTTTTCTATACAATATCAAAGCATCAGGCTGCTGCCTTGTGTTTTCCTCAAGCTAAAAACAGCTTACCCTCCCAATTAATGTATGGACCTAAGGCAAGCATGTCAAAGTTCACCTGAAAGTAAAGAACCTTGTGGGTAAACAACAATAGGGCATAGTGAGTCATCTCACTGGATTGAATATGGAGCTACTGTTGGCAGATGCTATCATTTTTTGAGGCACAACAAATGAATGACTTAAAATGTAATCCTGGTATGCACTTGATAGTATACTTAGTGAAAGTTTATGATATGTTATTACATATGCTTATCTCTTTATGGGACTTTACTTAAAATAAAAAGGGCACCTAAGCCCAACTCTCTTTCACTTTGGAATTTAAAAGCTGATGGGTGACAAAATAGGGCTCAGAGTTAACATAATTTCTACCATATGTCTAAGTTTAGTTTTTGATCAAAGTGAACATCGATAGTTGTAATGGAAATGTACTTCTCTGTTCTTTTATAAAAGTACTGTATTGTGAAAAACTTCGAATAGGGGCACCTGGGTGGCTCAGTTGGTTGGGCAACTGCCTTCATCTCAGGTCATGATCCTGGAGTCTCGGGATCGAGTCCCACCTTGGGCTCCCCACTCAGCGGGGAGTCTGCTTCTCCCTCTGAACCTCCCCTGACTCAGACTCTCTCTGTCATTCTCTTTCAAATAAATAAATAAATTCTTTAAAAAACCTTCAAATACAGAGAACATGGTATATACAGTTATACCCACCATACAGATTTACCAAACATTAATATTTTCTGTATTTGCTTCCAGTCCTTTAAGGATACAAATGTCGTTGAGCAGTTGACATTTACTTTGTGTCCCTCCCTGATCCCATTTTCCTACTGTCTGAAGTTGGTGTGAGTCTTTCCCACCCATGTATTTGTACAAATTTTGCAGCTAGAAACAGTATTTGGCAATTTTAACAGTTACAAAATTTGTATCGTACTATACATATCATTAAGCAACTTGGATTTTTCACTCTATTTCTGAGATTTATCTATCTTGATGTGCATACATGCCTATTCATTTTAACAGCTGTGGAGTATGATTATTTCTCAATGCATTTATCCATGCCCTTGTTGATAAATTTTGTAGGTTTTTTCTCATTTTTCACTATTATAAAAAGTACTCCAGCATACATCATTGTACATGTCTCCTGTATATGTGTGAGATTTTCACCTTGAAGTGATGTTACTGGGTTGCAAAGCATATGCATCTTTCAACTTTATAAGAGACACCTAAGTTATTCTTCAAAGTTGTCATGCCACCATCTTTAGCTTGGGCTGCTATAACAACTACCATAGACTGAGGAGCTTATAAATAACAGAAATTTATGGCTCACAGTTCTGGAGATTGGAACTCTGAGATCAGGGTACCAGGATGGTCAGGTTCTGGTGATGGCTCTCTTCCAGGTTTTAGACTGCCAACTTATATATCCACATACGGTAAAAAAGAGGACTAGAGAGCTCAGGGGGGCCTTTTCTTTTTTTTTTTTTTTTTAAAGATTTTATTTATTTATTTGAGAGAGAGACAGTGAGAGAGAGCATGAGCGAGGAGAAGGTCAGAGAGCGAAGCAGACTCCCCAAGGAGCTGGGAGCCCGATGTGGGACTCGATTCCGGGACTCCGGGATCATGACCTGAGCCGAAGGCAGTCGTCCAACCAAACGCCTCTTTTATAAGGACACTAATCCCATTCTTGAGGCCTCTACCCTCATGACCTAATCAACTCCCAGAGGCCTCACCTTCTAATACTAACACATTGTGGGGAGGTAGAGATTTCAACATATATATTTTGGGGAGACATAAAGCATTCAGTGCATAACAACTACTTTATACTTTCTTAAAGTGGTAGAGGAAGGTTCCTTTTCCTCCACATCTTTGAGCACTCAGTATTGTCATTTAAAACATTTTGCCAGTTTTGTGGGTATGAAATGATGTCTCACTGTGTTTTAATATGCATCGTCTTGTTTACTAGTGAGGTTTAATATCTTTCCATGTATTTATTAACTATGTAGGTTTCCTCTTCTGTGAATTGACTATTCATATCATCTATTTTATTCATCCCATTATTCTGGTTGGTTGTTAGTCTTTTTATTATTGATTTGAAGGAGATTATTCTGCATACTAATTACTGTGCTTTGTAAATATCATCTCCCAGCCTATGGCTTGTCTTTTAACTTTGCTTATGCTGCCTCTGTTGAACAGATGTTTATTATTTTAATTAACTATAATTTATCAAAGTCCCTATTCTTTAAATATAAAACTGTGTGGAAGAAAATAATCATTCCCATATGATCTAGAGTCCTCAATAAATTAAAATGAAGCAACTTGAAGTAAGAGACCAGATTGTATTGCTAGCTTCATATAACATAAACTTGGGAGGTTATCTAGAAATGCACAAGAGTTGCAGTCACTAAAAATATAATGTGAACGGACCATTAAAGAAAGTACATAAAGTTATATAAGATGAGGGGCTCCTGGATGGCTCAGTCGGTTGAACTTCTGGTTTCAGCTCAGATCATGATCTCAGGGTCATGAACCAAGCTCCACATAGGGCTCCATGCTCAGCAGAGAGTCTGGTTGAGATTCTCTCCCTCTGTCCTCCCCTTACTCTCACATGCTTTCTCTCTAAAATAAGTAAATGAATCTTTATTTTTTTGTGTGTTATGTTAGTCACCATACCTTACATCATTAGTTTTTGGTTTAGTATTCCATGATTGTTTGTGTGAAGCACCTAGTGCTCATCTTTAAAAAATACTTATAAAAGATGAAAAACTCTAGAGATTTGCTGTATAAGAATGTGCATATTGTACAGTAAGTAACAATACTGTATTGTACATTGAAAAATCTGTTGAGAGGGTGGGTCTTATGTTACATATTTTTTTGCCATAATAAAAAAGAAACTAAATCATTCAGTACAAAAAAAGGTAATTTGTGGGAAATCTGTGTTAGCTCCTTTATTTATCAATGACTGTATTCCTTGGACAAATCATTTCACCTGTCTTCTAACTTTTTTCATATGTAAAGTGAGGAAATTATGTGGTCTCTTAAGTCCTATTCCAGCTCTAAAAGATCTATGGTATATGGAAATAATGAATGGTTTGGATATGTTCTTACGATTTCAAACATTCATTAAGAATTTTCCCAATTTCAGGGGCTGCCTGGGTGGATCAGTGGGTTAAGCCTCTGCCTTCAGCTCAGGTCATGATCTCAGGGTCCTGGGATCGAGTCCCACATCGGGCTCTCTGCTGGGCAGGGAGCCTGCTTCATCCTCCCTCCCTCTCCCTCTCTCTCTTTTTCCCCTCTCTCTGCCTACTTGTGATCTCTCTCTGTCAAATAAATAAAATCTTTTTTTAAAAAAAAAGAATTCTCCCAATTTCAGGAGCGCCTGGGTGGCTTAGTCAGTTGAATATCGCCTTTGGCTCCAGTCATGATCCCGGGGTCCTGGGATAAGGCAGCATCAGCTTTCTTCTCAGTAGCAAGTCTGCTTATCCAGCTCCCTCTGCCCTTCCCCCTGCTTGTGCTCTCTTGCGCACATGTTTTCTGTCTCTCCCAAATAAATGAAAAATAAAATCTTTTATTCTAAAAAGGTTTTCCCAATTTCAGACATACAGATTTTCAAGAATCATACTAGTATTTATTGGAGGCCTCCTAATACACATCTGTACTCCCTTTTGAACCTTGGGACCATCGATAGTGCTAAAGCAATTCCCATGCATGCTCTTAGAAGACCTAAGCTAAGAGAAGCAAGAAGATGAAGAACAACAAGTTGTAGAAGATCAGAAGGGAAAGAGGGAGTGAAGATAGGTGTTTGAAGGGGAAGCCTTGGTACTGTTCTGTATTACTAAAGGCATGTGTTGGTGTTCTGTGTTCCGAAAGTCAGAAAAATGCCTTTACTTTGATTAAAAAAGGAACAGGTCTACTATATAGAGGTAAACTGATCAAATATGTGGTTCTTGATCAAATGCATCCATCAGCAGTATCTTCTGTAGAAAGCACTTCTCTTGCCAATTTAAAGATGACCCTTGTCATGGCTACTGATCTTTGTTGGCAAATGTGAATGCCTTTTGCACACGACTTCCATGTGAAAACTATTCCTTGATTTACAGTCAGAGCCATTACTAGATTTTTTTTTTCAATCTGGCTGTGCTGTGGACACTCTGGGCCCAAATTCTGGCTCAGAAACAACTACCTTGGGGCACCTGGGTAGCTTGATCAGTTAAGCGTCTGCCTTCAGCTCAGGTCATGATCTCAGCGACCTGAGATTGAGCCCTACATCAGTGGGAAGTCTGCTTCTCCCTCCCTCTCTGGCCCCTCCCTCCCTTGCTCATGTTCTCAGTCTCTGTCTCTCTCTAAAATAAATACGAAAAATCTTAAAAAGAAAAGAAAAGAAACAGCCATCTTATCCGTAAGGTCTGCTCCCATACCCCAACACTGTCTCAGGTAAATAAAGACATTTAAAGATGTCTTTAAAACATCCCTCTACTTTCCATTGTCCAATTTCTTTTTTCTGATTATCTTTCCATTTCACACCTTTTTTTCTGCCCGTTTTTCTATATGTCAGTAGCCTGGTTTCGTTAGAGAATCTTAGTGTGGTTGGTATTCTTGTGTAAGACTTCTTGATGATGGGGAGCCTGGATGGCTCAGTTGGTTAAGTGTCTGACTTGGTTTTGGCTCAGGTCATGATCTCATGGTTGTGATATGAAGTCCGATGCCAGGCTTCACACTCAGCAGAGAGTCTGCTTGAGATTCTTTTCCCCCTCCTCTCCTTCTCCCTCTGCTCCTCTCCTTGCTCACTCATGCAGTTGCTCTCATAAGTAAGTAAGTAAGTAAATAAATAAATATTAAAAAATACTTCTTGGTAATGCAGATGAAACTATGCAAGAAGTCAGCATCCAAGGCTCATAGCAAAATAAAAGGATAGACATGGCTATTCTGCCTCTCAGTACCCTTTTACATTATACTGAAGCCCCACAAGACACTAACTTTTCCTTGAATTTACTTTTATATTCTGCAGTCTGTGTCTCTGCTCCAGTGATCCCTTTTGCCTGAAACGCTCATCCTCTCTTGGTCCTTCCTTCCATCTGCTTTACTTATTCTTTAAGAACCAGCTCAAATATGACTTACTGAAGACGTTATGGAAGAATTAGTTACTCCATTTTTTAACCTCTCTGTTTATACTCTTCACATTGTGTTACGTCTGCTTGTTTACATGTGTCCTGCAGGTTCCCCAAAAACACACATGTGCGCGCGTGCGTACACACACACACACACACAATACACATTCTATAAACTTGTTGTGTAAGTGGAGACTTAATTTTCATTTGTAATAAAAATGTGCCCCTTTTCTAATGGGAAATATAATTTTCCTTGTAAACTGTTCTGTTCACAATTTTAATACATAAAGAATGAGAAGAGGGGGGACAAATATAAGGAGTGACTTGGTTGTGGGAATCAAAACAAACTTCATGTTAGTCCAGTCCAAGTGTATTTATTTTCTCATAGGGAGAAAATAAAAAACAGAATTCTTGGACATATGCCTGGGCCTTATTTAAAGGACCATGAAAGAGTGAATTTTCACTTCCACTCCAGTAGAACCAAGTTCTATAGCAGTGATGCCAATCTTGGCAAGTGTGGAACTAGAATCATTACTTTAGGTAGTATACTGTCAACCTTCTTCATGACAGTGTTACAGATGCTATCTAAAGTGGGTATTCCAGCATCAACACTTGTTAAAATTGTGGTGACTGGTTCATTGTGTTTTCAACAGCTGCACATAAATCAACTCCTTCTCTGTAATGGAATGGCTAGGGCAGCTACCAACAAAGGTGAAACAAGTGTAATTTTCTGATATCTTTAGGTAACTAAAGCAGTGTGTCTCTGTTAATAAACTTAACAAAACTCTCATGAATATTGTCACTTCCTCCTTGTGTCACCTTTATCACCATTTCTTATTGGTCAATAGGGACATAATAGAATTTACTTCCAGGACAAAGGATTTTGAAAAACATATTGACTAGTCGTAGTGAATCAACTAAAAATCTACTGATTTTATATCATACATGAGGGCTACTGGGAGACTACCATAAATATGTACTCCATGGCATGCTGAAAGATAAGAAATTGGTGGTTTAGTCTCTCCTCCTTTGAAGTGAGCAACAATGACAAAATGAAGACCTATACATTCCACAGCTCAATAAGATGATAGAAACCAAGTGCTTGGAGAATACAAATCAAGGAGAGGTCTTTACTTATGATATACATTTTTCCCAGAAGGCTTTTTTTGTCTTGTTAGGCTATTTACTCTCCCACCCAAATCATATTTGCTTGTTTGAGGTCTACTGTTTCTGCTACAATAAGTTGCAGATATCTGAGAACTTTGTAGATGTTACGAATTTTGAAATTTCTTCCCAAATTGAATATACCCTCCTTTATACCTAATTGGTGGTGATTTTATGCACATTTTGTTTGTTTGTTTGTTTGTTCCAGTTTTATAGCTTAATATTAGAACCTTTTCTCCTATTCAGTAAACTAGAACCATTTTCTAAACTGTTCAGATATATAACTTACCTACTCATGATTCTATCTCATTCCTCTTTACACCTCAAGATTAGAAAGGGCCATGTCAAGAAGTCTTAGTTTTTGTTGTCCAAACTCAAAAAAACAAGTAGAGGACAAGAGACAATAAATGCTTCTGAGAACTTGAATAGGTCAATGCTTTTGTTAATAGGCCTAATCTAATGTACCTACTGATTTGGACAAAGCACTTTATCACTATTTGACATACAATATATTTTACTTATTTATTTTGTTTATTTTCTGTATCTGCTACTGGAATGTGAGCTCCATGAGGGCAGGGATATTTAACCTGTTTGGTCACTCTTGTATTTCCAGAGCCTAGCATTTAATAACTGCTTGGTAAATATTGGTTAATTGAATGAAAGGAAAGTTACACACATCTTATTGAGGCCAGTATTAGCTCATGTACCAAGGGTAACTACAAGTAAGGAAGAGTGAGTAAAAGTTAACTCACTTTTACTGAGTATTTTGCTCAGTATCAGATCTTCTGTTGACTCTGTTTTACTTGGATTATCTCAAAAGTTGTATAAAGTAGACAGTATCCTCATTTACAGATAAATTAATGTTCAGGAAGTTAATTGTCTTGCCCAAAGTCACACCATCAGTAAGTGGCAGGCAAGATTGTTATGCTAGAGTTCAACTCCAGAGCTTTGTTCTTCTACCACACTACTCTGATCTGGGAAGTCCAGGAGAACATTTATCTGTAATACAACCTGCTGGCATTTAAGTTGTAAACTAAGGGAACTGTATGTAGGGCTATATGATAGTCACCTTTATTAAGCAAACAAATTTATGTGATAGGAAATCTCTTTGGCTGACACCTATAGAGGGGATATGAGTCTCTGCTCCCATGGGGAGTTCTGTCAATAACCAGGCTTGAGTCTAGTTCTGGATCTCCCTCCCATTAGTGGGGGAGTGGTTGGGCCAGATGACTGCCACAGTCCCTCCCAACTCCAGACTTCTTTTCTCTGAATATGAATGAATGGAAGGTATAACAATTTAGTAGGCATTGTTTATTTTCATAGTGGGAGCTCAAATGGCTTTCTAAATGTAACTTTTCCCATTATGTCTTACTGAAAGGTCCCTTTCCCAGAAAGTAATAATGATAATTGGCCCATCATTTTTTAAATACCCTACAAAATTTTCAACCACTCTATTCCAAACTTCACAGTGACTGAACACTGAATATCTTATGCTTTCAACTCACGGGCCTTATGTTACCAAAATACATGGTTGTATTAATATTCATAATGACTTTTTCTTTCTTATTGGAAAGTAAATGATATTATCAACCACTCTGGAATGTAGCTATAGGACTCTTTGCATATGAGCAAATGCAGTTAGGGAAGGTAGTGTAATAAGTTCATTCATTAAGTCAGTCAACAAATATTAAAATTACATATGTGTCAGGCACTGTTAGGTGCTAGAATACTAAATTTGCTGTCTTTAGACCAATTCAACACCCTATAAGCTATATTGGGCAAGTTAATATCTTTAAATCCCAGCTTTCTCATTTTTAAAGGAAAATAATAATAATTGCTCTACCAACCCCAACCCCCAGAGTTATAAAAATTAAATATGAAATGGTACAAAAATGCCTTTTAAAACTATAAGACACTATAGTTATAGTGTCTTATAACTATAGTGTTATAAAACTATAGTATTGGTAGTTTTTTATTTTGGACTCCATGTGTAGGATTTTAATAAATGAGGTTCTTTAGTCCTCGGACCCCATTAGGATATTTCAGAATAAAAATCATGAACATGAATTCAGTTCATTGATTCATCCAAAATATCTTAGTGTGTCATTGGTAATTCTAGAAGCAGAACTCTAGCTCTGCTAATGATAAAAGTTAAATTATAGTACCTCTTGCTGATTTAGAAAGACATCTTTTAAAAATCCTTGTGATGCTTGTTCATATTTTAACATTCTATAGATCACTCATTGCTCTTCTTTTTCACAGGAATTTATAGAAATATTTATGCAATCATGCATTCCTTATTTGTTTTAAATTAGTTTGTATGGGTGTTAAAAGTATTTGAATCTGTGAAATGGTGGGTGCTCTTTCAGTGGGCCAGAGATAGCAATTTCCTATGTAGTCAGTCACACAAGGGTAGTATTAACAACAGTGTTGTTCTGTAACAATAGAAATGTTTGAATGAAGTGAAGTGTGCTACAGGCTGCTGCCAGGATGGGTTGTAAACTTCTCCTCTTCCCTAACAAATGTTAAATATCAGCCAGATTGTGTATATGAAAGCAACAGCTTTGCTGGTTCTATCTGCTGTAATCCATAGCATCCTTTATTTAAATGATGATGCACCCAAAGACCATACCCTGCCTAGTCTGGTAAAGGGAGTCACCTGCAAATAGATACAACTATGTCCATGTGAACTCTATAGGTTAAGCATATTATTGCAGCTGTTGTGTGGCATATTATGGGCTGCTGGTTTCTTTACAAGGAAGCCTTGGAGATGAACATTTCCAGTTTGGTTTTCCTCTCTTCCCCTTCAACTGCAAGCAGGATCAATAATTGTCAACACAAAATAAAACTCAGTTTTGGGTTTTGACATTGGCATTGCTCCCTAAGTGAAGCCAACAATAACTCCATTCACTGTCTACCTCAGTCCATGTCTCTAAGGAAATGAGGATAAGGAATGGTAGAAAGAGAATGAGTTATCAGGGAAAGATGACCAGAGGATCATTATAAAATAGGTCCTCAGGCATTTATTGAGTGTCTGTGGAGTACAGCGTGGTATGATGTACTGCAGAGTATAAGTGTGTGTGTGTGTGTGTGTGTGTGTGTGTGTGTGTGCGCACGCTTGTGCTGGGGGCGGGGGCATGGTGAACAAAGGAGATGTCAGCTGCTTAGGTCAAAGAAATTGTACTTACACAGCATGGCTTGGAAATAGTTCTAAACTAAAAGGAATTCAGGTAGAGTATGGAATGGGTAGCCAGGTTAGGACAAAGGTGCTAATAGTGGTGACATGATCACAAGTAGTTAATTACTGATGCCATCTCAGACGTCATTCCTAGGAAGCTACCTTTCTCTAAGTTAAGGAATCCTGGACTTTTATTTCTTAATGCTTCTACCACATTCAGCTTAAATTTCTCCCAGAAGCGCTTACTTTTTCCCCTTTATTGATGACATTATTTGTAGAAAGAACATTTTTGAAAATACGAAAAAGCAGTTTTGAAGTCCAAAGCTGCCTTGAAACCATCATTGTAGTGGAACAGGCAGTTTTACCAAGAAGTGTGAGATCTCTGGGAATTGAAGTACTAATAGTTTACATAGCAGGGAAGTTAGCAGGTTTGAGAATGTGGAGTTGAGAAATGAATTTGGATCTGAGTTGAGTGGGTATCACAGGAAGCCTGTCATAGACTGACATGAATTCTAAAGATGATATTAACTACTTAGTGGCAAGGGATAGATTGTGTTTTTGTGCAAAGATCCCACACATTGAGGAATGAGAAGTAAGAGGAGGAAAGAAGCTTTAAAGCAAAATCAAAGAGAAGGGGTAGGTGAATGCAAAGGAACAGATCCCCCACAGCTAAAGTCTAGTACATGCATTGAGAGGGATATCTGATGCTTAATTTCTAAAAGGCAATTAGCCAATACACTGATGCTACTGGAACGTTGACTCCTAATGAATCAACTCATCCTGCCTAAGGAACAGGAAGTACTGCTTTCAACCATCTCTTCTAGTGTTCAGGGCTCCTACAAGGGTTAGCAACACCTCTGGGTACCAGAGACAAGTGAAATAAATAGAGGGACTGTCAAGAGGCTACTAATAGTGGTCCCAGTACCATCACTGGTTTGGCCATCACTACCCACTACCATTCCTCCAAACAGGGGCTTAGAAAATAAACCGAGGTCTGTGTTTGAGATGCTAAAGAAGAGTATAGAATGATGGGTCTGAGTTAGAAATAATTGAGGTTTAAGTAAAATCTTGATTATTCAAGAGCTCATTATTGGTTTGTAGATTTTCCATACTCTTGGTATTCTTTATTATCCATTCTGCTGTCTGCCTTTTGGTAATTTTACTGCTTATTAGTTATTTTATAAGAAGGTGGACAGGGAAGGAATAGGAGAATGACAATTTTATCAGCTGATTTTGCTACCTATTAGTGAAAATTCTGATGGGGAAGGAAATAGAAACCATGGGCCAAAATGAGAGGTTTGAGGTCTATATGAATTTCATTTTTCTTCACAGCCTCTATCTCCTGTGAAAAGGTGAACTAATTGTATGGCTTTGGGGGGTGGGGTGGGGACAGCTTCCTGAAAAATGATGTAAAATCAGCCCCTTTAAAAAAGTGCTGAAAGTTCTGTTTTTCAGACCCTTTTATTACTATATTAGGCCAGAAAATACACTATTAAGCAAGTGTCCTTTGGTTCCTGGCGAGGGGTAGATTAAAAAAATTAATGTGACATTTGTAATAGTAAGTTGTGAATTTTTTTAGTGGTGGTGGTCAGAATTGTTCATTTTTGTGAATTACCTCTAACAAGTTTGTTATTCATTAACACTATCATCTATGTTTGACCTCTCATAGTTATCCCAGCTCCTGTTTTAATCCCTTTTACTAGAATGACTGGGCTGTGTTCTGTTTAATTCATTTCCTTACTCCCAAACTAATTATTTAGGGCTGCTAATTAAGCCACATATGTCATTTTTGGCTTATTTATGAAGCACAGATCTAATTGTGTTATAATGCATGTTTTGGAAATGTTAAGGGTTTTTATCATGGGTAAATTGATTTGGATCACAAAGGGCTATCCTTTGTGGTGGTCCAGGAAACAATAAAAGTTACATTTATTTTAATAAAATGTAGCATGTTATATAGCTTGTGGTTTACTTACAATGAGGGAGAAAGAAGTCAAAGGCTTAGAAAAATCACTTAATAAAATCCTAGGTAATCTTCAAGAAGAAAAGGAGTTAGAAAGATGAAGAAATATAATTGTGTTTAATAAAATATTTTTAAAACAAAATGTTAGGCAAAATCTATATTTGCAGAATTAAATAGCAAATGATAATAAAAAGTCAGAAGTTCTTCAGTTTTTGTATAAATTATTCATTTTTAAAAATATTACATATGTTCCAGCAAGAAAATTTTGTATCACATATGCATGAAACTAATATTCTTATGTTTTAGAGGGAGTCTAGAAACAACAGAAATGCCTCATAAGTAATACCAGATATGCCTTCAGTATTTGTGAGTGAAAGATGTATCATGGCATAACTAGCTCCATTCTTGCAGAACTAAAAGTTCTAATACAGAAAAAATATTAGTACTGTTGTTTTTGTTTATTTAAATCCTACCTTTTAGGGCTTAATTAATGTTCAGTTTGGAAGGATTGCAATTAAGGCTCAGTGTGCATGAGAGAAGTTCTTTGTTCAGAATTGCCTGCTTACTGCGATGGCTTCCTCACTTCTTGTTTCTAGGAAGTCATTTCTAAATGATTAACTAGGCAGTGGCACAAACTGACATAATTGATTAGTTTTTCATGATTCCTAGTACTTCTTAAAAATACAACTCTCCTGATGTCTAGAAGCCCTAAGAGCCTGATCCTTGGAGTGGTTGTTGGGAGACCCAACCCTGCCACTCTCCTGCTGTGGGACTTCAAACAAATCATTTAACCTTTCTAAGCTTTAGAATATCATATGTTAACTGTATAATCATACTCCGGTCACTTCACAAAGATGTGAGATCGATATGAAGGAGAGTTGAAAAGGAGCATAAGGAATAACATGGAGGGCATGAGGAGAAGGAAGGGAAAATGAAGGAGGGGAAATCAGAGGAGGAGATGAACCATGAGAGACTGAGGAGTCCAAGAAACAAACTGAGGGTTTTAGAGCGGAGGGGTATGGGGGGTGACCTAGCCCAGTGATGGGTATTGAGGAGGGCACATACTGCATGGGACACTGGGTGTTATATACAAACAGTGAATCATGGAACACTACATCAAAAACTAATGATATACTGTATGGTGAAAAATATAACATAGTAATGAAAAAAGAAAAGGTAATAGCTTCATTCTTTTGTATGTTGCTGCTCATTTGTTGAAGAGATGGTCTTTTTCCCATTGGGTATATTCTTTCCTGCTTTGTCGAAGATAATTATGTAATTTTGGGTTTATTTCTGGATTTTCTTTTCTGTTCTGTTGATCTATGAGTCTGTTTTTGTGCCAGTATCATACTGCTTTGATTATGACAAATTTGTAATATAACTTGAAGTCCAGAATTGTGATGGCTTCAGCTTTGCCTTTTTTTTTTTTCAAGATTGCTTTGTCTATTTAGGGTCATTGTGGTTGCATATAAATTTTAGGATTTTTTGTTCTACTTCTGTGAAAAATGCTGTTGGTATTTTGATAGGGCTTTCATTAAATATGTAGATTGAGATAGGATAGACATTTTAGCAATATTTGTTCTTCCAATCCATGAGCATAGAATGTGTTTCCATTTCTATGTGTCATTTTTAGTTTCTTTTATCAGTGTTTTATAGTTTTCAGAGTACAGGTCTTTCACCACTTTGGTCAGATTTATTCCTAGATATCTTATTATTTGGGGTACAATTATAAATGGAATTGTTCTTTAATTACTTTTTTCTGCTGCTTCATTATGGATGTATGGAAATAAAATAAGTTTCTATACATTAATTTTGTATCCTGCAACTTTACTGAATTCTTTTATCACTTCTAGCAGTTTTTCGATGGAGTCTTTCAGATTTTCTGTATAGAGTATCATGTCATCTGCAAAGAGTGAAAGTCCAATATGGATGCCTTTTATTTCTCTTTGTTGTCTCCTGTAGCTAGGACTTCCAGTAGTACTGTGTTGAATAGAAGTGTTGAGAGTGAACACCGTTGCCTTGTTTGTGATGTTAGGGAGAAAGCTCTCAATTTTTCCCCATTGAGGTGATGTGATCTGTGGGTTTTTCTCATATAGCCTTTATTATGTTGGGGACTGTTCTCTCTAAACCTACTTTGTTGAGGGTTTTTAATCATAAATGGTTGTCATTTTACAAATGCTTTTTTTGCATCTTTGAAATGATCATATGGTTCTTATCCTTTCTTTTATTGATATTATGTATCATATTTATTGATTTGTGAATGTTGAATCACCCTTGCAACCTGTAATAAATTCCACTTGATTTTGGTGAATTATTTTTTAAACATATTATTGAGATCAGTTTGCTAATATTTTGTTGAGAATTTTTGCATCTATGTTCGTCAGGAATGTTGGTCTGTAGTACTCTTTTTTAATGGTGTCTTTATCTGGTTTGGGTATCAGGGTAATGTTGGCCTGATAGAATGAATTTGTAAGTTTTCCATCCCTTTTTATTTTTTGGAACATTTTAAGAAGAATAGGTATTAACTCTTCTCTCTCTCTTTTTATAAAAGATTTTCTATTTGTTTATTTGGCATATAGAGTGAGGGAGGGAGAGAGACAGAGAGCAAGCACAGCAGGGGGAATGGCACGCAGGAGAGAAGCAGCCTCCCTGCTAAGCAAGGAGCCTGATGCGGGGCTTAATCCCAGGACCCTGGGATCACAGCCTGAACCAAAAGCAGCCATTTAACCGAGTCACCCAGACAACCCATATTAACTCTTTAAATGTGTGGTACAATTTGCCTGTAAAGCCGTCTGGTCTTGGACTTTGTTTATTGGAATTTTTTTTATTACTGGCTCAATTTCTTTGCTGTTCATTGGTCTGTTCAAGTTTTCTAATTCTTGTTTCAGTTTTGGTAGGTTATATGTTTCTAGGAATTTACCCATTTCTTCTAGTTTGTCCAGTATGTTGGCATATAGTTTTTCATAATATTGTCTTATGATTGCTTATATTTCTCTGGTATTGGTTATTATTTATCCTTTCTCATTTCTGATTTTATTTATTTGAGTTCTTTCTCTTTCCTTGATAAGCCTGGCTAGAGACCACTTTCTTACACCATACACAAAAATAATTTCAAAATGGATTAACAACCTAAATGTGAGACCTGAAACCATAAAAATCCTAGAAGAGAGAACACAGGCAGTAATTTCTTTGACATTAGCTGTAGCAACTTCTTTCTAGCTTTGTCTCCTGAGACAAAGGAAACAAAAGCTATTGGGACTACATCAAAATAAAAACCTTCTACACAGCAAAGGAAACAATCAACTAAACTAAAAAGCAACCTATAGAATGGGAGAAGATATTTGCAAATGACATATCTGATAAAGGGTTAATATCCAATATATATAAAGAATTTATAAAACTCAACACCCAAAAACCAAATAATCCAATTTAAAAATAGATGGAAGACATGAACAGACATGTGTCCAAAGAAGGCATACAGATGGCTAACAGACACATGAAAAGTTGTTAATCATCCCCATCAGGTAAATACAAATCAAAAGTATAATGAGGTATCATCTCATACCTGTCAGAATGGCTAAAATCAACAACACAAGAAACAATAGGTGTTGGCAAGGATGTGGAGAAAAGAGAACCTCCTTGCACTGTCGATGGGGATCCAAATTGGAGCAACCACTGTGCAAAACAGTATGGAGGTTCCTCAAAAAGTTAAAAATAGAACTGCCCTATTATCCAGCATCACACTACTGGGTATTTATTTACCCAAAGAATACAAAAACACCAATTCAAAGGGACATGCATCCCCACGTTTATAGCAAACATTATTTACAATAGCCACTATATGGAAGAAACCCAAGCATCCAGTGATTGATGATTGGATTAAGATGTGGGATATATATACAATGGAATATTACTCAGTGATAAAAAGAATGAAAACTTGCCATTTGTCACAGCATGGATGGAGTTAGAGAGTATATACTGCTTAGTGAAATAAGTTAGAGAAAAACAAATACCGTATGATTTCACTCATATGTGGAACTTAAGAAACAACAAAAAGAGGGGGGATAAGAGAGAGGGAGAGAGACAAACCCAGAAACAGACTCTTAACTATAGAGAAGAAAATGATGGTTACCAGAGGGGAGGTGTGGGGGTCAGGAATGAGTTAAATAGGTGGTGGGAATTAAGGAGTGTACTTGACATGGTGAGCACAAGGTGATGTATGGAGTTATTAAATCACTATGTTGTACATCTGAAGCTAATATAACACTGTGTGTTAACTCATTGGAATTAAAATAATAACTTCAAAAAAAGGTAAAGGCAGTCTCTGAATATTAAGTTATTATTGTTAATCTAAGAAAATCAAGTATTTAATGATAACAGTATGGAAATGTTCCTGCTTTTGAGGCTTTTTCGAATTTATCTACATTTTGTCAATAAGCTCCAACTTCTCATTGAATCAGACAAGACAGTACATTTGGTGATACAGTTTGCCACTGTGCTGAGGGGCAGAAGCAACCATTTGTTTAAAAATGTAACTTTTTAGAAGATTTCTGGGAAACAGCAACAGATATATTGCCATTTTTAGCCTAATCATTTTGTTGACCACAAGGCAGAACGGCAGCAAACTCAGATGGGAGAACTGTAGTCATTATCCAAAGGTCAGACTTGATAAGCAGACTGCTGTTTCTTCCCCTAACTCCCATATGTCTGGAGGGGCATGTGGGCAACAGGGTAAGTCAGAAATCTTACTGTCAAAAAAGTATTTAAGTGATTTTTTGCAAATAGAACTGGATATATTCTGAACAGAATAACAGTCCTGTCTTCAAGGAGTTCTTAGTCTCAAGAAATGAGGCAATAGCAGGAACTTCAGGCAGAGTCCATATCTATCTCGTTGCTTGGCTCAAAGTAGGCATTCCATAGATGTCATTTGTATAATGGGCTGAGTGAATGGTTGGACAGATGAGTAATGAATGAACAATAAACTCCAAAAGGTAACTCCTTGGCATTACTGTTTGGGGAAGCAGAGACAACAACTTGAATACTTTTAGCAGTGTATGTTGAGAGTCAAGCATCAATTTATACTAGATATTAAAGTAATTGAAATTTAGACCAAGGGTGGAAAATACATTTATTATTTTTATTAATTTATATGTAAAATGAAACTTAAAATTAAGAAGTCTAGCTCTTCTACACTCCATTGAAATACTGTATTATGAAGATATAAGTTATGTTGAATAGTTTATCATAATTAATTTTTTAAAATCAATTTGATTTATTTTCTACCAAAACATCTTGGAGGTAGAATTTACACTTTTTATTTCACTGGTGGTGATCTATCCATCAATAAAACCTTCAATCCTGTATAAACCCTATAAGGAAGGTAACATACTACAAGGGAAAGGATATGTAGCCAGAAGATGTGGGTTCCAGCCCCTCTCCATATTCATTATAACTTTGGGTAAATCACTGAAGCTTCCCTGAAATACAGTTTTCTCATCCACAAACCAAGGACATTAACCCTTTTCTTCATCATAGGGATGTTGTGGAAGTACTTGGTAAGTATAAAATTCTATAATAATTTCATTTATTGTTAGGGAAAGAATTAGAAATAATGTTATAGTGTTCCAAGGCTTTGGTTTCTGACATTCTGGTGTAGAAGGTGGAGTGTAGTCCCTGAATGTTGGCTACCACTCTGAGTGGTAAAGATGGTTATATAGAAGATTCCTGGGGTGCCTGGGTGGCTCAGTTGGTTAAGTATCCAACTCCTGATTTTGGCTCAGGTCATGATCTCAGGGTCATGAGATTGAGTTCTATAACGGGCTCCAAGCTGAGCTCAGAGTCTGCTTCAGATTCTTTCTCTCTCCCCTCCCTCTGCCTCTCCCCCATTCTCTCTCTCTTAAATACATACATAAATAAAATCTTTTGAGAAAAACATTCCTGAACATTACCATTAAATAAAATGTATTTACATTTAATTGTTGAACAGATTGTAAGGTATAAGTTTACAATCCGTTTAGATGGTAGTATTCTTTTGAAGATTTCTCTTTATATATCTAGGCTTTATTTATATTTGCCAATCTACGTGGCATATACCATGCATTTCTCTGGTCTTCAGTGACCAGAATAAAGTTGTTTCATTGATAGGCCCTCATAACATTTGACAAGCACCAAAGTTGTTAGAAGCTTTGCTTTAATATAAGTGTCACTCCCACTAAACTGTAAAATAACCATTTCAATTTGGAGGCTTATTCTATTAAAACATAAATCAATTCACTGTCCTTTAAAATGTAACTACATTTAAGAGCAATAGGCAAGCCACAGCCATTCTTTGTGTGTTGGATGAGGTTGTAAGTTTGTCACCAAGTGCCCAAATCTGGTTGTTACTGAAACACAATCCAAACTCCTAGAGGGAAGACAATTATTAAGAATGAGCTTAGAAAAAAGACATTTTATAGATGTATTAAAATAGAAAACATAAGCTGCTTAGGCAAAGTTCCAAAGATTCATTAGTTTATTAAAGTAGATTGAAATGAATGTTTGAGAGATTTAAATAAATTAACCTTTAATGAGTACCCGGGGGCCAAGGAAAAAGAATGACAGAGGATTAGGAGTATTTTGTCTGATTGTTGCATAATGCACAGTGATTAGGTTTTTTTCTGAATGCTCATTGCTGTATAACAATACTAATAAATAAAAAAGATTAAATTTAAAATATCTCCAGATTGTAATTGTTGCCTGCTCTTATGTGCACACAAATACCAAGCTTGGATTTAATAGCAGTCCCTATAACTCCCGCAGAGATAGATGAACATTTTTGTCATTACATCATTATTTTTTGAAATGTCTCATATGTGAGCGACGCTTTGGTCCAATTAGGGTAATTTATTCCTGACATGCTGGACAGGCCTTTATCATTTTGGCATTAGATTCTTATTCTGAGTTTTGCAGTACACATGCTCTAAATAATAGTAATTGATAACAAGTTACTTAGAAGATGTATTGGTATTTAAACATCTTTTTTTAAGATTTTATTTATTTATTTGTCAGAGAGAGAGAGAGAGCGCGTGCACAAGCAGGCATAGTGGCAGGCAGAGGTGGAGAGAGAGGCAGGCTCCCTGCCGAGCAAGGAGCCCAATGTGGGACTTGATCCCAGGATCCCAGGATCATGACCCGAGCCGAAGGCAGCGGCCCAACCGACTGAGCGACCCAGGCGTCCCTAAACATCTTTAAAAAAAAAAAAAAACACAACTTTTCTGGACTTCCTTACAAGTTCTGATTTATAATTGGAAAAATTCTTAAGGAGAGTTTTTGGGAGCAGTGTTAGAAATGCTTTGGGTTTTTTTCAGGGTGCCTTAACAGTATTACTTTCAAATCATTTATTGACTGTTAAATAAGTTTTGAGTTGGGGGTACTAGGACAGCATTCTTCTAGAACTCCCTCCTCTCTGATTTTTTTTTACTCTGTTACTGAGTTTTATATCAAGTTTTTATTAATGTCTTCCAGCTACATTTTTGTTTTTGTTTTACCTTAAATTCAGAGCTTGCCGATCACATGGTTCTACTCTCATTTTTTAGATGAGGAAACCTCCACAAAGAACGACCTGCCCATTTGCCAACTGAGTTGATGGAAGAGCAGACACCATGGCCTGTGTCTTTATGACCTGTTCTTCCACTATACCTAACTGCCTCCTTTGCATTTTTCACATTTTACCAGACTGTTCTTTTTTTTTTTTTTAAAGAAAAAAGATTTACTTAATTATTAGAGAGAGAGAGAGAGGGAGAATATGCATGATGGGGAGGGGCAGAGGGAGAGAAATCCTCAAGCAGATTCCCTGCTGAGCATGGAGCCTGACGTGGGGTTCTATCCCACAACCCTGAGATCACCACTTAAATCGAAACCAAGAGTTGGATGCTTAACCGACTGTGCCACCCAAGCGCCTGTTAACAGATCTTTCTTAAAGTTCCAGTTTTATCACTGAAGAATCATTGAGATTGCAGGGGACATAGGCAAACCACACTGTAGCCTGATTTTATTAACAGTAGTTGTAGTTTAGACACAGTGCTTCTCAGCATTCTTCACGATATTGTACATATAGTTAAGTAAAAAGAATGATCTACTTGAGGGCAGTGGTGACTGGCCTGCAGTCCCAGGGGTTGTAAGATCTGAAGCCAATCCCCTAGGCAGTTTGGATTCTTTCTCTGGGGATAAGAAGAGAGACACGATATTTTGAATTATTTTAGCTGGTATCTCCTGGAGCAAGGAAAGGAATGTAATCCCATAATTATACTGCCTAAAATTTTTCCAAGACTTGTTTCTTTTTGTTTTTGCCAACAACCCTTCTAATCTTTCTTTCCATTTTTTTCCATAGAAGCATCATAAAATGGACAAATTTAGGTGTAACCAATTTATACCACACAACTAATGCAGTTTTCTGCATATTGTAGATAATGAGTAAATGAACTTACCCTCTAAGTGTTGCCTGATTTTATCTAAAAAAAAAAACAAACACACTTTGGTCAGCATATACTCATTTGCTCCATTTATTGCAGTGGTTTTCAGTCCTGGTTGCACATTATAATCACCTGGCATCTTTTAAAAACTAGATCCTAAGGCCCCACCCAGACCAATTAAATCAGATTTATAGGGGGTAGGGCTCAGGTGTTGGTATTTTTTTTTTTATGTTCTCCAGGTAACTTTAATACATAGCCAGAAATGAGATGCACTGCAAAGTATTGATCTTTCCTGGGACACTCCTAACAAATCTGTGAGGTTAGGGACTGGGTCAAGACAGAAAGTGCTTGCTGAAAAACAAAGGAATATGGGAGCTTCTTTTGACATTGTTCACTTTGTGGCAAATCTGATTTGGGTCACATGTGTATCAGAGAAAACAGTTGCCTTTTAGGAGCCCAAAGGGAGGACTCCTAAATACAGTTGGTTTAATGCACTGCAACTATATGGTCATGCATGGCATCTGCCCAGGAAGCTAGGCTACTTGGTTAGGTATTCATGGCCTTAGTTCATTGCTATTCTGTTTCTTCTTTCCACCATCATCCTACGCAAGTGTGCAATTTCCAGGAAAATCTGAGCCTGTAAATATACCAAGGCTATAAATTTATCAATCCACATCTGTCTTCAAAGAATGCCTTTCCCCAGAACATAACAACAAAAAGAACCAAATGGAAGATGGAAATGGATTCAGTTAGGGACAAAATACAAGTTGGAATGATCTTTTAAATCAGAGTAACCCATTCTAAGATCTCAGGAATGTCAGTTGGACTGAAAGGATGTTTGGGTCTATTCCAGTCCTGGATTCTTCTTAAAGGCAGTTTTAGAAAGTTGCTGTGCTTTCACACTCTGACTTCACCTGGTACAACAGATTCCTCTATAGTGTAATCAGAATAATTGGACTGTCCATTTGCTGCCTCTGGGGTGCCTAGAACTCTTAGGTGCTAAGGATCTGTGCAGTGTTTAAGGCCTTTACCTCATGAAGTAACAGAACTTTAGTTTCCATGTAGTGCTCTTTTGTTGCAGAGAAATTCTTTTTTTTAAGATTTTATTTATTTATTTGACAGAGATCACAAGAAGGCAGAGAGGCAGGCAGAGAGAGAGAGGGGGAAGCAGGCTCCCCACCAAGCAGAGAGCCCGATGTGGGGCTCGAACTCAGGACCCTGAGATCATGACCTGAGCCAAAGGCAGAGGCTTAACCACTGTGCCACCCAGGCGCCCCCAGAGAAATTCCTAAGCTGAACCGTTCATGGAACTGAATTCGGCTATAGGACTCTTTTAATGCAATCTATCACTTCACAATCTCCTAGAAACCCTGACTTACTCTGTCAGTTGTTTGTCTCAAAGCATCTTTCTGAAATGGATTTACCTTAAAGTTAAAGATGATTAGAGTGCTTCTCCAGGAGCCAATTACATTGCTATATTCTGTGGCAGGGTGAAAAACAACATAGCATTAATTTTTCCAAGTTTTCTTTGAGTATTGTTAAAAAGAGAAACATCAGCTTAATCCAACATACTATAATAGCCAAAAGACAACTGCTACTAAAATGCAAGATTTTTTAATAAGACCATTTTGAGGAGTTCTTTTGGGAGGAGAAGAAAGAGAAATATGAAGGGAAGAATGGAAGGAATTTATTAAGTCTTCCTGACCTTCAAATATACTTTGTCAGTGAATGTTGTAGACAAAATAAACCAAGTCTGAGAGCTATTATTAAAATGTTTTTCTCTCTCCTTAGCCCAATAGTATGTTATCTTGCCTCTTAGACTATTGTGCTTTATATTTTCTGGATGAATTGATATCTTTTGACAGGCTTTGTTAAGAATACATAGTAAAGGTCAAGTATAAGCCATTTGCTGGCATTCCCTGGCAGCCTTTATTTCATGGTAAATAGAGATTGGAAGTGGTTTTATTTTCAGCATAGCTTTGTGGATATGCTTCCAATGGATTGTGCTTTTTCTCATACTGAAGCCCACAAAACTTGCATGATTTTCAAGACTGAGATTTAAGAGCTTTAAGATGGAGTCATCTCATACTCCATGCTTCCCCTCAACTCCCAGATCGAATTAGACACCAAATCCAGAGTATTCTACTTCATGAATATCCTGGAATCTACTCATTTTTCCCCCACACATTCCCACTGTCTGAAATAATATTACTGTCATATCTCCACCATGTCATTCTGGTGTTCTAACTGGTCTCTCTACCTCTAGTGACTTCTCACCTCCACTGTATCCTTCATTCTGCCATAAATGTAAGCTTTCTAAGGCACAGATCAGATCTTGGCAACCTTCCACCCATAATACACAACAACCCACAAACACCCAGAAGGAACCCCAAGGTCCTAATAAGTGCTCTGATAGAAAGGTACTGTGTATTTCTGTGGGGCGAGCTTTTGGGAATTAAGAAACATTTCACTGAAGAGGTAACATTTCATCAAGGTTTTGAAGGATGAATAAAAGCTCTCCAGGTGGAAAAAGGGACAATTTTAGTTAAAGCAAAGGGAATGGTATGTACAGAGCACAGAAAAGAGAACCCAGAAACAAATCCATGCATAGAGTGTCCATTGAACACCAACAGGGGTGCAAAGAATGTACAATGAGGAAAAGATTCTCTTCAGTAAATGGTGTTGAGAAAACTGATACCCACATGCAAAGAATGAATTAGACCCTTATCTTACACATACACAAAAATCAACTCAAAATATGTTAAATATTTAAATATAAAATTTTAAACTGAAATTCCTAGAAGAAAACATAAGTACAAAGCTTTATGACATTGGTCTTGGCTGTGATTTCATGATATGACACCAAAATCACAGGCAACAAAAGCAAAAACAGACAAGTGGTGCCACATTAAACTAAAAAACTTCAGAAAGGAAACAATCAACAGAGTGAAAAGGCAACCTACTAAATGGGAGAAAACATAAAGCGCTAATCCCCAGAATATATGAAGAGCTCCTACAACTCAATAGAAAAAAACTCCTAATAACCCAGTTTTTAAAAAAGGCAAAGACTTGAATTGACACTTCTGCAAAGAAGACGCACAAATGGCCAACATGTAAATGAAAAGATGCTTAATGTCACTACTGTCAGAGAAATGCAAATCAAAACTATAGTGGATATCACCTCACACTTGTGAGGATGACTGTTAAAAAAATGAAAAGTGTTGGCAAGGATGTGGAGTAATTGGAACCCTTATATAATGTTGGTGGGAATTGGAAATGGTACAGCTGCTATGGAAAATATATGGAGGTTCCTCAAAAAATTAGAAATAGAACTACTATATGATCCAGCAATCCCATGTCTAGGTATTTATCCCAAAGAATTGAAATCAGAATCTCAAAAAGATATTAACACTGGCATTCTTGATAGTACTATCTACGATAGCCATAATATGGAAATGACCTAAATATCTGACAGATAAATAGATTAAAAATAGTAGGATGTACATACCATGGAATATAATTCAGCCTTAAAAAGGAAATCCTATAGAATGTAAGAACATGGATGAACCTTGAAGGCATTATGCTAAGTGAAATAAGCCTGTCACAGAAGGAAAGATCTTACATGATTCCACTTACACGAAGTATCTAGAATAGTTGAACTCATAGAATCAGAGTACAGAATGGTGGTTACCAGTGGCTGAGGGGCAGGAGGAATGGAAAATTGCTAATCAATTGGCATGAAGTTTGAATTACACAAGATGAACAAATTCTAGAGATTTGTTGTATAACATCATGCCTGTAGTTAACAATCCAGTACAGTACACTTAAAATTGTGTTAGTGGTATAGATTTTATGTTGTGTTATTACCCAGTAAAACAACTTTAAAAAAAAGAAGCACAGATACGAAAAGGCATAGCATGTTTGAGGAATTTGAAAAGTTTGTTATGAATGAAGCAAAGCATACTTGTGGAAAGTAACAAGAGACAAAGCTGATGTAGTAATTTGGGCCAGATTTCCTGTTTATTTATCTGCCTTCCTTTCTGATTGTAATCTTTTTTTTTTTTTTTTTTAATTTATTTTTTTTATATAATTTTTTTATTTTTTATAAACATATATTTTTATCCCCAGGGGTACAGGTCTGTGAATCACCAGGTTTACACACTTCACAGCACTCACCAAATCACATACCCTCCCCAATGTCCATAATCCCACCCCCTTCTCCCCAACCCCCTCCCCCCAGCAACCCTCAGTTTGTTTTGTGAGATTAAGAGTCACTTATGGTTTGTCTCCCTCCCAATCCCATCTTGTTTCATTTATTCTTCTTCTACCCACTTAAGCCTCCATGTTGCATCACCACTTCCTCATATCAGGGAGATCATATGATAGTTGTCTTTCTCTGCTTGACTTATTTCGCTAAGCATGATACGCTCTAGTTCCATCCATGTTGTTGCAAATGGCAAGATTTCATTTCTTTTGATGGCTGCATAGTATTCCATTGTGTATATATACCACATCTTCTTGATCCATTCATCTGTTGATGGACATCTAGGTTCTTTCCATAGTTTGGCTATTGTGGACATTGCTGCTATAAACATTCGGGTGCATGTGCTCCTTTGGATCACTACATTTGTATCTTTAGGGTAAATACCCAATAGTGCAATTGCTGGGTCATAGGGCAGTTCTATTTTCAACATTTTGAGGAACCTCCATGCTGTTTTCCAGAGTGGCTGCACCAGCTTGCATTCCCACCAACAGTGTAGGAGGGTTCCCCTTTCTCCGCATCCTCGCCAGCATCTGTCATTTCCTGACTTGTTGATTTTAGCCATTCTGACTGGTGTGAGGTGATATCTCATTGTGGTTTTGATTTGTATTTCCCTGATGCCGAGTGATATGGAGCACTTTTTCATGTGTCTGTTCGCCATCTGGATGTCTTCTTTGCAGAAATGTCTGTTCATGTCCTCTGCCCATTTCTTGATTGGATTATTTGTTCTTTGGGTGTTGAGTTTGCTAAGTTCTTTATAGATTCTGGACACTAGTCCTTTATCTGATATGTCGTTTGCAAATATCTTCTCCCATTCTGTCAGTTGTCTTTTGATTTTGTTAACTGTTTCCTTTGCTGTGCAAAAGCTTTTGATCTTGATGAAATCCCAGTAGTTCATTTTTTCCCTTGCTTCCCTTGCCTTTTGCGTTGTTCCTAGGAAGATGTTGCTGCAGCAGAGGTCGAAGAGGTTGCTGCCCGTGTTCTCCTCAAGGATTTTGATGGATTCCTTTCGTACATTGAGGTCCTTCATCCATTTTGAGTCTATTTTTGTGTGTGGTGTAAGGAAATGGTCCAATTTCATTTTTCTGCATGTGGCTGTCCAATTTTCCCAGCACCATTTATTGAAAAGGCTGTCTTTTTTCCATTGGACATTCTTTCCTGCTTTGTCGAAGATTAGTTGACCATAGATTTGAGGGTCTATTTCTGGGCTCTCTATTCTGTTCCATTGATCTATGTGTCTGTTTTTGTGCCAGTACCATGCTGTCTTGATGATGACAGCTTTGTAATAGAGCCTGAAGTCCGGAATTGTGATGCCACCAACGTTGGCTTTCTTTTTCAATATCCCTTTGGCTATTCGAGGTCTTTTCTGGTTCCATATAAATTTTAGCATTATTTGTTCCATTTCTTTGAAAAAGATGGATGGTACTTTGATAGGAATTGCATTAAATGTGTAGATTGCTTTAGGTAGCATAGACATTTTCACAATATTTATTCTTCCAATCCAGGAGCATGGCACATTTTTCCATTTCTTTGTGTCTTCCTCAATTTCTTTCATGAGTACTTTATAGTTTTCTGAGTATAGATTCTGTGTCTCTTTGGTTAGGTTTATTCCTAGGTATCTTATGGTTTTGGATGCAATTGTAAATGGGATTGACTCCTTAATATCTCTTTCTTCTGTCTTGCTGTTGGTGTAGAGAAATGCAACTGATTTCTGTGCATTGATTTTATATCCTGACACTTTACTGAATTCCTGTATAAGTTCTAGCAGTTTTGGAGTGGAGTCTTTTGGGTTTTCCACATATAGTATCATATCATCTGCGAAGAGTGATAATTTGACTTCTTCTTTGCCGATTTGGATGCCTTTAATTTCCTTTTGTTGTCTGATTGCTGAGGCTAGGACCTCTAGTACGATGTTGAATAGCAGTGGTGATAATGGACATCCCTGCCGTGTTCCTGACCTTAGCGGAAAAGCTTTCAGTTTTTCTCCATTGAGAATGATATTTGCGGTGGGTTTTTCATAGATGGCTTTGATGATATTGAGGTATGCGCCCTCTATCCCTACACTTTGAAGAGTTTTGATCAGGAAGGGATGTTGTACTTTGTCAAATGCTTTTTCAGCATCTATTGAGAGTATCATATGGTTCTTGTTCTTTCTTTTATTGATGTGTTGTATCACATTGACTGATTTGCGGATGTTGAACCAACCTTGCAGCCCTGGAATAAATCCCACTTGGTCGTGGTGAATAATCCTTTTAATGTACTGTTGAATCCTATTGGCTAGTATTTTGTTGAGTATTTTCGCATCTGTGTTCATCAAGGATATCGGTCTATAGCTCTCTTTTTTGGTGGGATCCTTGTCTGGTTTTGGGATCAAGGTGATGCTGGCCTCATAAAATGAGTTTGGAAGTTTTCCTTCCATTTCTATTTTTTGGAACAGTTTCAGGAGAATAGGAATTAGTTCTTCTTTAAATGTTTGGTAGAATTCCCCCGGGAAGCCGTCTGGCCCTGGGCTTTTGTTTGTTTGGAGATTTTTAATGACTGTTTCAATCTCCTTACTGGTTATGGGTCTGTTCAGGCTTTCTATTTCTTCCTGGCTCAGTTGTGGTAGTTTATATGTTTCTAGGAATGCATCCATTTCTTCCAGATTGTCAAATTTATTGCCGTAGAGTTGCTCATAGTATGTTCTTATAATAGTTTGTATTTCTTTGGTGTTAGTTGTGATCTCTCCTCTTTCATCCATGATTTTATTTATTTGAGTCCTTTCTCTTTTCTTTTTGATAAGTCGGGCCAGGGGTTTATCAATTTTATTAATTCTTTCAAAGAACCAGCTCCTAGTTTCGTTGATTTGTTCTATTGTTTTTTTGGTTTCTATTTCATTGATTTCTGCTCTGATCTTTATGATTTCTCTTCTCCTGCTGGGCTTAGGGTTTCTTTCTTGTTCTTTCTCCAGCTCCTTTAGGTGTAGGGTTAGGTTGTGTACCTGAGACCTTTCTTGTTTCTTGAGAAAGGCTTGTACTGCTATATATTTTCCTCTCAGGACTGCCTTTGTTGTGTCCCACAGATTTTGAACCGTTGTATTTTCATTATCATTTGTTTCCATGATTTTTTTCAATTCTTCTTTAATTTCCCGGTTGACCCATTCATTCTTTAGAAGGATACTGTTTAGTCTCCATGTATTTGGGTTCTTTCCAAACTTCCTTTTGTGGTTGAGTTCTAGCTTTAGAGCATTGTGGTCTGAAAATATGCAAGGAATGATCCCAATCTTTTGATACCGGTTGAGTCCTGATTTAGGACCGAGGATGTGATCTATTCTGGAGAATGTTCCATGTGCACTAGAGAAGAATGTGTATTCTGTTGCTTTGGGATGAAATGTTCTGAATATATCTGTGATGTCCATCTGGTCCAGTGTGTCGTTTAAGGCCTTTATTTCCTTGCTGATCTTTTGCTTGGATGACCTGTCCATTTCAGTGAGGGGAGTGTTAAAGTCCCCTACTATTATTGTATTATTGTTGATGTGTTTCTTTGATTTTGTTATTAATTGGTTTATATAGTTGGCTGCTCCCACATTGGGGGCATAGATATTTAAAATTGTTAGATCTTCTTGTTGGACAGACCCTTTGAGTATGATATAGTGTCCTTCCTCATCTCTTATTATAGTCTTTGGCTTAAAATCTAATTGATCTGATATAAGGATTGCCACTCCTGCTTTCTTCTGATGTCCATTAGCATGGTAAATTCTTTTCCACCCCCTCACTTTAAATCTGGAGGTGTCTTCGAGCTTAAAATGTGTTTCTTGGAGGCAACATATAGATGGGCTTTGTTTTTTTATCCATTCTGATACCCTGTGTCTTTTGACAGGGGCATTTAGCCCATTAACATTCAGGGTAACTATTGAGAGATATGAATTTAGTGCCATTGTATTGCCTGTAAGGTGACTGTTACTGTATATGGTCTCTGTTCCTTTCTGATCTACCACTTGTAGGCTCTCTCTTTGCTTAGAGGACCCCTTTCAATATTTCCTGTAGAGCTGGTTTGGTATTTGCAAATTCTTTCAGTTGTTGTTTGTCCTGGAAGCTTTTAATCTCTCCTTCTATTTTCAATGATAGCCTAGCTGGATATAGTATTCTTGGCTGCATGTTTTTCTCGTTTAGTGCTCTGAAAATATCATGCCAGCTCTTTCTGGCCTGCCAGGTCTCTGTGGATAAGTCAGCTGCCAATCTAATATTTTTACCATTGTATGTTACAGACTTCTTTTCCCGGGCTGCTTTTAGGATTTTCTCTTTGTCACTGAGACTTGTAAATTTTACTATTAGGTGATGGGGTGTGGGCCTATTCTTATTGATTTTGAGGGGCGTTCTCTGAACCTCCTGAATTTTGATGCTCGTTCCCTTTGCCATATTGGGGAAATTCTCCCCAATAATTCTCTCCAGTATACCTTCTGCTCCCCTCTCACTTTCTTCTTCTTCTGGAATCCCAATTATTCTAATGTTGTTTCGTCTTATGGTGTCACTTATCTCTCGAATTCTCCCCTCGTGGTCCAGTAGCTGTTTGTCCCTCTTTTGCTCAGCTTCTTTATTCTCTGTCATTTGGTCTTCTATATCACTAATTCTTTCTTCTGCCTCATTTATCCTAGCAGTTAGAGCCTCCATTTTTGATTGCACCTCATTAATAGCTTTTTTGATTTCAACTTGGTTAGATTTTAGTTCTTTTATTTCTCCAGAAAGGGCTTTTATATCTCTCGAGAGGGTTTCTCTAATATCTTCCATGCCTTTTTCGAGCCCGGCTAGAACCTTGAGAATTGTCATTCTGAACTCTAGATCTGACATATTACCGATGTCTGTATTGATTAGGTCCCTAGCCTTCGGTACTGCCTCTTGTTCTTTTTTTTGTGTTGAATTTTTATGTCTTGTCATTTTGTCCAGATAAGAGTAAATGAAGGGGCAAGTAAAATACTAAAAGGGTGGCAACAACCCCAGGAAAATATGCTTTAACCAAATTAGAAGAGATCCAAAATCGTGAGTGGGGAGAAAGGGGATAAAAGAGGTTCAAAAAGGAAGAAAGAAAAAAAAACAAAAAGAAAAGAAAAAAAAAAAAGAAAAGAAAAGAAAAGAATTTTTTTTTTTTTTTTTTTTAAAGATTTTATTTATTTGATAGAGAGAAATCACAAGTAGACGGAGAGGCAGACAGAGAGAGAGAGGGGAAGCAGGCTCCCTGCTGAGCAGAGAGCCCGACGCGGGACTCGACCCCAGGACCCTGAGATCACGACCTGAGCCGAAGGCAGCGGCTTAACCCACTGAGCCACCCAGGCGCCCCAAGAAAAGAATTTTTAAAAAAAGAAAACACCTTTCAGAAAGTGGTTGTTTTTCTGTTTCCAGAATTGCTGTTCTTCTTCTCTTCGATCTGCCGATGGATTTTCAGGTGTTTGCAATCTTTAGATAAGCTATCTAGCTGATCTCCGGCTAGCTGAAGCAGTCTCAGCTTGCTACTTCTCCGCTGTCTTGACTCCTCCCCTGATTGTAATCTTTTTGAGGAAAGAAACTGTGTCTTATTGAGTCCTGAAATGCTAGGGCCTAGCACACTGCCCAGCACACAGAATTGTTTGAATGAATTTGATGAATGAGAAGAGACTGTCAATATTATTTCATAGATTCAGTCATTGCAATATACATCGAATATCTCAGACTCCACGCTGGAGCAAAATTAAGATCCTGCTTATTCTTTCATAGAACAACAAGTTAGACTTGTTTCAAATACAGATTAGTTCTTTTTTGCAGGCTTTTTCCTTTATAGTCATGTTATCTTCTCAAGGAGTAGATTCTAGCTTTCGCCTCAGTAGTAGGTTTGACTTCAGCCCAGGGACATCTCTAGAGGAGCTAATCACTGTTGACACCCCGATACTCCTCAGGTGGTGAAGCTATGGATCTATAAAAGATGAATTATCATGTTACAGAAATCTGTTTTCTCCTGTGTGTTTAATTTTACAGCTTATGCAGAGTTGTTTTTCATACATTCTTGAAAAAACTAATCCAAAGGAGTATCAAATATTAGGAGTGCGGTAAGCATAACTCCAGAACAGTAGTGATATAGTATAGCAGAATTAATGGGGTTGGGGAAGGAAGAAGGGAGGATAAAATTTTTTGAACGTGTGAATGAAGATTTACTGTATTACCTTTAGGGAATGCTAAATATCATAAACCCATCATTGGTTAATTAGAAGGCAATTAAAATTGTAGCACAGTGATTGGATAAATAGTTAATGAAGGCTAAATGAAATGAAAAAAAAGAGGAAATCTAATGAAATTAGTGTGTACATTTTAGAGAAAACAAAGATAAAAATGTTATTCATGCAGTGCCTCAGTCTTGAAGGATACCAATATCCTTCTAGCATTAACTGATAAAATTAACTCTGCAAAGACCAGTCCAGCTCTCACTCTCCCCCCGCCAAAGCATCCAGCACTGAAATGCAGATTTATCTGACTGCTACTTTGATTTTCACTGACTTACAGCATGTGAAATTATTTTGCTGAACCTTGTTTACAACGTATTTACTGGTGTCTTAAGAATCTGTTAGAACAAATTGGTGTGCTCTCTGTTTAGTAACTGTTCCTACTGAAAGGGTTGGCTCAGCTGAGGCTCTTGACCAGATCCAGCTGACTTGCTAGTTTTCAAAACCAGCCGAGTGGTTTCTACAGGGAGAACTGTGCTTGCTTTTGATAATTACCTTAGCTTTATGAAATCAATCAGCCTGAAGGGAACACCTCATTACAGATCTGACAAGATAGACTCCAGTTTCAGTGCCAGAACAACTCTCTGTCCTCAGGCTCTGAAATCTGCAATTATTTATTTTATTTAGACAGAGACACCCATAATACAGTGCCTCTGGGCACATTCTCAGGCAGGTATTAAACAGATAACCTAACGGTCAGCCTGTTAGGAACCCGCCCTTTTGCTGTCATTCAAGTGGAAAATTGGTCAACAGGAATTGTAGCATGGCCTAGAGCCAGCTCAAAGCAGGCACTGATGAATCACCATCTTTCTAATCCCTACCCTCTAAGATGTGGAGAGAAGGGTGGTTGCTGTAACTGTTCCCTGGGCTAAACTACAGGAAAACAAGACTTTTTCTTTTGAGTTCCTCTGAAGACTGCCAGACTTTATCCTAAGGAAAATGATAAATCGCCTACCATCTGTCACTTTGAATTGTTCTATCAAATCAACATTTTTTTGAACTTTGTATCTCTGCAAGTTAACTATTTGTTTTTCATTAACATCTGGTCCCTGTGGCGCCACCGCCTAACCGCCCTGGTGATATATGACTAAGTTGTTTTTTCAGGTTTTAGCTAGTTCCTCTCATCTCAAGTCTCCTATGCAGTGTCAGCTGGTTAGGGACTAGGGACGCTCAGTAAAATGGCTTCCCGGCCTTCAGGATGGCCATTCTTATGCTAACCCACTCTTAACAGTTTTCATCGAGGAATGCGATTTTGCTGTGTTTCCCAACCCTTAAATTGTATAGGGGAACAGAATCCTGAAGCATTCTTCTTCTTGAAGTTAGAAATATATATTTTGCTTTCCTGCTCATGGAACTCAAGCATCTTAACAGATTTAGTTGAGACTTTTCTGGAATAATTCACCTTTACTAGCCCTGAGACCTGTCAGCCCCACAGGAAAAACACAGAGAACATTCTGAGCATAGGAAAATATGGATTTGGAGAGAAATCGTCCTTCGCCATTCCAGCTCTCATGTCACTGTTTGAAATGTTCTCATAATATAGTAGCCAGCCGAAACAGCACTGATTAAAGCTTCAAAAGGAGGCATTTCAGTTGTAAGGCTAAAGTGTGGTTCTTTTATGTTGGAAAGTTCAAGGTGACAAATATGGTCTTCTCTCCTAAAAATAGTACAAGCAAAGAGCCATCAGTGACTATTCCCAGCATTATTTATTGATGTTTTACCTTAATGGTTGTGTATTATCTGAAAGAAAAAGAGGGTTATAAAATGGATGCAGAGCTAGCATCTCCCAAACTGTAAATAGGATGTAGCCTGCGGGCCTAAAGAGCCAGCCACTCAAACTTTCTTATTCAATTTTTGAGACAAATTCATATAAACCCTCGATTAGACTAGAAGAAGGGAGCTGTATGCTTATTTAGTGTCTAATATGTGCTAGACCCTAAATATACATTCTCTCATTGAATTTTCCTCACTTCCCTATAGGAGAGGGCATTATTCCCATTTTCTGGTGTAGAAGCAGTCTCAGATCAAGGGGCTTGCTTTATACCTCTTGTAAATGATACACCTAGTAACTAGCAGGTGTGGGTTTGAATCCTGGTCTATTCTAGAGCAGAACTGTCCAGTAAAATTTTCTATGATGATGGAAATACTCCACACTGTGCTTACTACTACAGTAGCCACTAGGTACATATGGCTACTGAGCACTTGAAATGTGGCTTAGTGCTGCCCACAAACTGAACTTTTCATCTCATTTCGTTTAAACTTAGATTTAAATAGTCGTATAGCTACTGTGGCTAATGGCTACTGTGGTGGACAGCACATCTCTAGGAATTGCCTTTTCTTGGCTGTAGTTTGTAAAGCAGAAATCTGTAACCTGGCGTACATAGAACTCTTAAGAAAAGATCCATATGTGGAGTTTCTTTTATAGTGTTTTCTCATATAAGGGTCTTAGTGGAAGGACAGTTTTGCCTTTGGAAAGGGAGAATGAGGTTATGCAGAATCAAGGTTAGGGGTAGAGTGTATGATCATCTACACCACTCCCCAAAGAGTCTTCCTTCAGGCATCCAGGGTAGAGGGGATACCAGGAATGCTGAAGGAACCCAAAAGCCATACTTCCTTCTTTCCTTCATGACAGCCCTAGCACCAGGATGGTTGGCATCCAGGGTGGGAAACAGGACTGTGGTACCCAAGTTGTAGCTGAGTTCAGTTCAATATGCATTTCTGGAGTGCTTTGACATTGTACAAGCCATCGTGCGGAGCATCATGGAGGAGGAGATTTTAACAATGACTGGGATGTAAAGTGTGTGTTAAAGCAATTTACAACCTAGTGGCAGTGGGTAAGGCAGGAGAGAAGACAAATACTCAAAGAACTATAAAGCAAGGTATGCTCTAAAAGGCATATGAAAATGCAGATAAGATCTGAGGAGAACCAGAACAGTGTTTTAGAATTAAAAAGAAAAAAAGCCCAAGTTCCTTGCTGTATTATTAGCTGCATGACCTTGGGAAATGTAAACTCTGCAAGTTTTCCTCTCTTTGTTGTAAAATGGGAATAATAACTAAAAATAAAACTAAAAGATCATGTTTGTAAAGCATTTAAGTTTGTAAAGCATTCTTAACAGCCAGTGAATGGTTGATCCCCTGGTAGCCCCACTCCGTTGCTGTATATGTAATGGATTGGGTGAAAGTGGATAAGGAAGAGCATCATGATGGAAATAGCATCTGAGACAAACCATCAGAGAAGGATAGTGTTTTGAAGTCTGGAAATCAAGAAGTAGGTGGTGGAGCAGTGTGAGCTAAAGATGTGGAGATAAGAAAGTAATGTACGATTCATTGAACACCAGGTAGTCCCATTTTGCTAGAGTGTCAGTCTTTTTTTTTCTTTTTTTTTGTGTGTGTATATGCCAGTCTTTTCTACTCAAAGTGTGATTCCCCACACCAGCAGGATCATCAGCATTATCTGGGACTTGTTAGCAAAGCAGTCCACAACCCAGACTTTTTAAAACAGAATCTGCATTTTATTATTAGTTTTTTTTTAGAATCTGCATTTAACAAGCTCCCTTGAGAACATGTGTGCACATTAAAGTTTGAAAAGTGTTGGGATAGAGTACAAGCTGGTGCTTGGTAAGAGACAGTGCTCAGAATGGGTGGGGCTTTATTTTGAAGGACTTGAATGCCTGACCTAGTAGTTTGAGGAGTCCCTAAAAGTTGCTGAATGATCACAGCCAATAAAAATCTGCCTGTCACCTGTATCACAGCTTGAGTGACATAAATGTACATTTTCCCCTGGAAATTTTTATGTTCACCATCATTCAAGCAAGTTTCTTAGTAGAAAAGGATTTTGGCCCTTTTCTTTCTCATCACTTCCCTTGTTCTCTTCGCTCCCCTATTAATCTTTTACGATGACTCTTGTTTCAACTAAACCAGTTACACAGAATATTGAATTCATGAAATTGACAAAAGTAGGTTTCGTTTGTTTGACATCAGCTAAGACCTGGAACTGAGAAATGTTCATTGGTTTTGGCTGCTAACCCCTGTGGCTGGACAGTGATATTGCAGCCCAAATCTGTGACACATTGCAAATACTCTCTCAGAAGTAGCAAGTGGAGCAGCTCGGTAGTGAGAGCTCAAAAAAGGGAGTCAGACATTTTCAGTCGAGGCTCCCAGGGATGGATAAATCCTACAAAAGTACCAGCGAGCACATTAAGGTCCTGACCATTATCCCAATAACCCCGTGTTTCTCCAAAAGTTTTGAATTAAAAACTAATTTGAAGACCATCTACTTTCCCTTATTACCATGGAGTACCATGTCTGATTTCAAAATGAAATCACTTGGAAAATAGGACTCAGGTTACAGGAAATTGTTTTATACATGAATTAGCTATAGTGTTACTTTTGCCAAAAATTGATAATCTACTTTTTTTTTCAATCTAAATGTCTGTCTGGAGATTACTGCCTTGAATTGAATTCACCAGATTTCTTGGGACCTAACCATTTGCTTTGAAAGGGAACTAATCCAGAGTATAATTGTGTTTCCTTTTTGCTATGATTGTGCCACCTTAAGTCTATGGGCCACAGCTGCAAATAAGAAGTGGCTGGGACCCGCAGGGTCATATTTCCCAACGATTACCTGGAGCAATCATTAAGTGTTAGATTGCATCTTGAAGGTTAGCCCTCATTTGACCTGATAGTGGAAAGCTCTGTAAAGTGAATTGTGACAGTAACTATAACAGCAGCTGGGCACAAAGAGATCATTGATCTTCTTTTACAAGTCATGAAAATTCTTCAGTGCTCTCCTCAAAGCCCAGGAATTATTTGCATCTGTATGGCAGACATCATTGCATGTGAACTCACTGAGAACCACACTTCATTCGGAGAGATTTAATTTGCTGGTTCCATTGCATGAGAAATGTCATTCTCCAAGGACCCCACCTCCACCCTTCCCTAATATGCATACTCTCTAAAGTAGCCTCATTTGTGTTATGAAGTCAAATAATCTGTATTTTGACTTGACATGAAATAACAGCTGGTCAGCTCTCTAAATCTGTCAACCTGGTTGTAGATGAGATTACATTACTACATGGATTTGATTGTGATCATAAGCTACAGCAGTAGCAAAAACCTATAACACCAATGTTTATTGTTTTCCTTTTTTTTTTTAATCAATTTATGGTTCCCTTTAGAAAAACTATATTTTGTGGGATTAGGCAGTGAGGGGACTAGGTGTGAGGAGAAATGAATGAGCAAAGTTCAAAGTTTTATTAAATTTATCCTCAGGAATAAAAGGGCAAGGACTATGAGAACTACGTAAGACTTTAGAAAATTTCTTTTTTAAAAGATGTATTTATTTATATATATGAGAGAGAGACAATGTGGGGGTGAGAGGCAGAGGCAGAGAGAAGGGGAGAGAGAGAGAGAGAGAATATCCCAAGTGGACTCCCTGCTGAGCACAGAGCCCAACACCAACTGCTTCTCAAGACCCTGAGATCATGACCTGAGCCAAAATCAAGAATCTGATGCTCAAATAACTGAGCCACCCAGGTACGCCAGACTTCAGAAAATTTCTAACATTGCTCTGTTAACTATTCATGAGTCCTTCGTTTGTTTTCTTTGCTGTAATTATGAGTAGAACCCTTAAAAAGTTAGACATGCATGCTCTCATTTTAGGGACAATAAGCAAGTTAATAGTTGAATAAAATGCGTCATTCTTCACAGGCAGTTTGGGGGGAGATGAAAGGAACCCTCAAAATAAGGAGGTGGTAGTTTTGAAAAAGGTAAGCAAAGCAAGGTGAATCTCTGGGAACACACAAGGAATGGTCCCCAGACAAAGAAGCCCCCCATGCCCCTCAGGATTTAGACCTGTCAGGAATTCTATAGATAAGATTCCCATATTGCTTAAAAGAATGAACTAAATAACCTCAAAAGTTTCCTCCTCATCTCATATATTCCTAATATCTTCCTAACGTAATTCCTACTAGAAAAATAGGAGAAATAGCTTCCGTAAGAGATTTGAAGATAAATTCTGTGGTTTTGGTGAGAATTACAATATGGTCATTGCTAATATTTTACATTTAAGTTGTAATTTCTGCAGTAAGAATTCTTAAAATTAATATGGTAGTTTTCTTTTAAGAATTTGAATAATTTTATTGGGGCTGTTTTATTTACCATAGCATTCAGCTTGAGTCACAAATACATGACACAGAAAAGCCTCTAAGTACCTATTGATTTACTGATTTATTGGTTTATTTAGTGTTGTCTTAGGGGAGAAATAAAACAATACAATCCAAGTGTCTAGAAAGCACTGGTGCCAAAGGATTTTGCTATCTCTATAGCCCTTGTTCTTAAACAACAAATCTTTGGAGACTATATTGGGTCCCAAATAATACAAAATGTGGATTCATATTCAATGAATCAACTTACTGAGTGATATGTCTTTCTCAACTTGATATGAGAGCATTTTCTATAAGAAACTATAACATATTAGATGGTGTGCTAAATTATCAGGATTTTCACATATCTGGATCATATATGAGATGGATACACAGAAAATACTTGAAATCTCTGTTTTATTTAGTGTCAAACAAATATCTATATGCTAGTATGAGGAACAAAATACCTCAATCCCTGAAGTTAACATCTGGGACTAAATAAAAGGCAAAACAATTACAGTCAAATATCTATGACTGAATACTTTTGATTTAGCAGCTTCCTTTCCCAAACTCCAACTTTTCAAACAGCAATGAAAAGACTCAGTGAAGAAAGTAGGTTTTATCCTTGGATCAGAGCAAATTCAGACCACTCTCCTCACATTGTACATCAATAATTCTAGAAGTTGAAATGGAATAGAAATCAAATTCAAAATATGGTAGTGGCAGTTAATATTTATTGAGTATCCGCTGTATGCCAGATGTAATGCAGAATGTTCTACATACATAATTTCATTTTACTCCTTTTAACAGTCCTATGAGCTAGGCACTGTTAATAGCCTCCTTTTATAGATTATGGCTCCGAAGTTCTATAACATCTTCAGTCAGCGACTTAATAAGGCAGGGAAATGGACTAATATATTACTCTGTAAAATTATCAAATGCAAAACAAAATAAGAAAAAATTTTCTGATTAACCGTCATTAATCAGAACCTCCTAATCTCTGAGCATTCCTTTTGATCAAGCTTTCACAGTCCTGCAGTATGGTACTCAAATGATGGAGATGCATTTGAAATCTAATTATTTTAAGTAATGTTGATATAATCAGCATCAGAACTTTTAAGTTGTGGCATTAATTCTTGATTATCAGCTGTCACATCTTTACTCTAACTACATAGGTTAATAGAATGAGTCACCTACCCCCTCCCTATTGAGTATTAATTCATTCAACACTCACTATGTGCCAGGCGTGGTAATAGGCACCAGGGATACAGATGGGGGTGAAGAGAGAGGGTAGAGTGTTGGGGAGGAGATCCTCTTAAGAAGAGTTTACAAACTTACAGGGAAAAGTTTTTTTTTTTTTTAATTTACTTAGAATAGTAAGATAATAACTTTAAGTATATATATATATATATTCTATCTTTTTTATGTTTGCAACAACTGGGTACAAATGTTATCAGTCCTTTTTTACACATTATGAAACTAAGACTAAGGGAGATTATAAGAATTGCCAGATCGTAAAAGACATAGCCAGGATTTTAACCCCAATCTGTCAGGCTCCAAAATATATACTTTTCCCCCAATACCATGCCATCTTACATGGAATTTGTTTTGTTCAGTATAATACTGCAGGAAGAAATACCAAGAAAAGTTTTGCAATAGTACACTACTCACATTTGACTTGGACCACTCAGGTGCAAGAAACCTCTTCATTTGTAAATTGTATTAAAATCTTGTCCTTGTAAATAGTCTTGGTCATTATTGGAATGTTTTTTAATACATAGCAATGGTTGTTTGTTTCTTTGGTTCTAATCATGGTAGGGATTTAATAGAACATAGATATGATGCAGTGAACAGTTGACTTAAGACACAGAAGTGAGTTTTCATTCATTCACTTACTCAGGTGATATAAGGAAGAATGTTTAACAAGTTCCAGAAGACTTTTAATGGAGGTATTCCAAGTGGAGTCTGATTGCTGAAGGAATGGTATTTGTTACATGGGCTGAAACATTAGCATAGGGATACTTTTAACTAAAAACAATAATGTAAGGACATTTTGTTAGAACTTAGCATCATTTTGTTGAAACTTGATTGATTTTAGCTGACCAGACTCCAAGCTTTCATTGACCTTTTACAACATTGTCTCAAGGATTAGTGGGGGATTAGGGGGCGCCTGGATTGACCCCTGCCTTCGGCTTGGGTCATGATCTCAGGGTCCTGGAATCGAGCCCCACATCCCCACATCGGGCTCTCTGCTCAGTGGGGAGTCTGCTTCTCCCTCTTCTTCTGTGCTCTTGCTCTTTCTTTCAAATAAGTGAATAAAATCGTTAAAAATATATATTTAAAAAAACAAAAAACAACAAAAAAAGAGAATTATACAGCTATGGGCTGCAGAAAAATTGAAGGTTAAAGAATGAGCCATGCCTAGTCAACCTAATTCCTCTTTTGATAGGATGAGAGAATCAGTGGCTAAAAGGCTTAAGAGAGATCACCTAACTTTGGTCTTTAACAAAGCTTTTGATTCCACCTTTCATGAAGTTTTAATCGAAACACTTGAAATTCCAGGTGCTGCTGCCAGAGGAGTAAGAAACTTTCTGCATGTCCCTGGCTAAACCATGTAAGACTTGGAGAGTAGAAAGTGCCTTTTGCCATTTTAGATGGTGTTGGAGCAAGTAGTAAAGCAATCATGCTCCGGCATCATTTGAAAAGGATAGGAATAATGCTACTCAAACCTGGGTCATAACTCCCCGTCACTCCAACTTACCCCTTGCAAGTTCCATATCTTTGTTTTCTTTTCTTGTTTGCTATAGTTGTGGTTTCCTTTTTTAGCAACTGCTCTGTTATCATTGGCAGTGACTTTGACACCACGGTAGTCTAATAATTATAGCTACATTAACTCAACAACCCTTACAGTGAAAGAGAGAATGGAAAAATGTCAAGAGATAACTGGAGAGGGGCGCCTGGGTAGCTCATTCCATTAAGTGTCTGCCTTTGGCTCAGGTCATCATCACAGTGTCCTGGGATCGAGCCCCAAGTCACGTCAGGCTCCCTGCTCAGCAGAGAGCCTGCTTCTCCCTCTCCCTTACCCAACTCGTGCTCTCTCTTGCTCACTGTCTCTCTCAAATAAATCAATAAAATCTTCAGAAAAAGAGAGAGAGAGAACCTGAGGAATACTTTTTCAAAGGAAGAGTATGTTCAGCCATAGCCACTTTTAATGAAGGTCCTATCTCTTTAAGGAAGGAGATAGGAGATAATGGATAGCTTGTGACCAAAAATGTTAATTTCCCAGAAACATCAGGGATCTTCTCAAAGATGAGCCACAGTCTTATAAGACCCTTTATCTTAATTCTGTACTCTTAAACAGAATTTGGAAAAATTGCCCATGGCAACTAGCTTTAAGGAACTCACCTGTTATTCCTAGGCTCTTGAGATTTAGAGAGTTTTCCTCTAGTGGCTCATAATCTAGAGACATCCCAGTCCTTAATAGAGTCTGGATTTTGGCTTTCTTTTTCTTCTTTAGGATTGAACCAGCTGCCCTTTGACCCTGCCAACAACAACGAACCCCTGCAGTTTGGTAGTGCCAGTGGCCCTCTGGTCACAGAAGGCCTCATTGAGAATGGAGGGGAGTCAAGCAAGAAAAGAAAGAGAACAAATGCTCCTTCAGGTAAGCTAGGCAATAAGGCACCATCTTGAGCCAGTGATGTTGAGTCACCATTTTCCCAGAGCCTAGTCTGTGACTGGCACTGTGTGGGCATTTGTAAGAACTACAGAAATGAGAGAGTCCCCTGCCCTCAAGGAACTAATGGTGGGATAAAGAGGGGAGTGGGAAAGCACAGAGGTGAATAACTCTAATGACGAGGGTGTCACTGGTGCTGTGGTTAAGTGTGGAAAAGGGGGAAAAAGCAGCGGGAGCACAAACGGGGAAGAGTGTCATTCAGCCTTGTGCCTCGTGGAACACTTCACAGCAGAAGTGACATTTGGGTGGCTCAGGCTGTCAAGTGTCCAACTCTTGATTTCAGCGCGGGTCCTAACCTTGGGGTCATGCGACTGAGCCCTGAGTTGGGCTTTGAGATCAAGTCAGGCATCAGGCTCTGTGCTAGTCATAGAGCCTGCTTGAGACTCTCTCCCTCTCCCCATCCTTTCTCTCTCTGCCTCTCCCCTTCTCCCCACCTCTCGAAAAAAAAGTGATATTTGTAGCTGACCCTTGAATGGGTAGGCTTGAGACAAAAAAAGATGAGTGAAAACATTGATTTAAGTAGGAGCATTGCATGAATGAATGGTTTCATTGTATGTTTTTCTTTGTATGTACATGTGGTGTGCTACCTTCACTTTTACTTGTAATGCAGATAACCGCATGTATCTGCCCCGGCCCACCGCCCGCCTTGTTTCCCACAGTACACACTCTGCCACATGCATTTTATGCCCTCATAGCTCTCTTGGAACAGGTAATGAGAAGATTTTCCTAAATCGTTTGTAACAGCCAACTTTTTGTCCTCCCCTCCAATCCCCCTTTACCCGCATGTTCCATTAGCCTATTCTCAGGGTAAATTTCTCCAAAATGAGTGGGGAAGCATTAGGAGAACCAAATTTTAATTCATCATTTGGCATTTTCAAATGTATCTCTTTGTTTCTTGGCTATTCATTTGAAAACAGTATCCACAGTATGTAGAGACTGACTGAGATTTGGGGGCGGGCCTAATACACATGTTCGTGGTGTTTTTGTTTTGTTCTGTTTTGGTTTTGTTGTTTTGTTTTGTTTTACTATTACTTTTATATTCTCCTTATAACATGGACATGTTTGCAAACATATAACATCCTATCAGATTCTTAGATTATAGGTCCTTCCTGCTTCCAAATCAAGGTATTTGTCAAATACGAGTTCGAAAAACAAAAACACAGTAAAACAGCTATCTGGATCCCTTGAGAAAAGAGTGATTTTTAGAGAACTGTATTTTCTGAAACATTGGAAAGGTGTAGTTTCTAGCTAAGGAACTGGTGTGAGTTCTAATCCCAGCTCTATTTCTGTCTGTGGCCTGGTGGTATTTCCTTAACTTCTTTGAGTTTTACTTTCCTCAGCTGTAAAGTAGAAATGATATTAAAACCCACCTCTTAGGATTTAAATGCAGTTATCTAGGTAAAGTGCTTAGCATGATATCAGTAATTATTTAATAAATGTTGCTGTTGTTTTAATTATTATATATTATTATGAACTTTAATTTTTTGAGCATCAACACATTTCAGGTTAGGTTAACCGTTATGGATTATTTTAGGTTAACTGTTATGAATACAAATTGTGTGTGTGTGTGTGTGTGTGTGTGTGTGTGAATGGATCTGCATTTTTAAGGCATATATTTAACTCTGCTTGATCATTTAGAGGCATAGTTGTTGTACTGCATCATAATACTGTATTACAGTTTTCAGAGTTTGCTAACGAATATATAGGCCTTTTATCTCTACTCCAAAATGTCCTAGACTCTGGTAGCTTTTAAGTTATTACAGCCATATTTTGTATATATCCTGTCTCTTTTCTACAGCCTGCAATCACTTCTGATTTCTCAGTGTCCTTTCATGCAACAGCCCATTTTCTCCTTCTAATCAGTTACAAACTTTAAAACAAAACAAAACAAAAGCCCAGCCAGCTCCAAGTTGGTATTTCAGATTAGTTTATTAAGTAAGAGTTAAATCAGCTGTAAGAGAACCTGCTATGGAGAGAGTTATAGGATTTAGGGCATCAACTTTTTTTTTTTTTTTTTGGATAAGGAGTAGTGTTATTTATTTAGTTATATTTTGTAACACCTTTTTAAAAATTTTTCTGAATTTCTTTTCAGTGTACCAGAGTTCATTGTTTATGCACCACACCCAGTGTTCCATGCAGTACGTGCCCTCCACAATACCCACCACCGGGCTCACCCAACCTCCCACCCACCCCCTGCCCCTTCAAAACCCTCAGATTGTTTTTCAGAGTCCATAGTCTCTCATGGTTCGTCTCCCCCTCCAATTTCCCCCAACTCCCTTCTCCTCTCCATCTCCCCATGTCCTCCATGTTATTCCTTATGCTCCATAAATAAGTGAAACCAGATGACAATTGACTCTCTCTGCTTGACTTATTTCACTCAGCATAATCTCTTCCATTCCCGTCCATGTTGATACAAAAGTTGGGTATTCATCCTTTCTGATGGAGGCATAATACTCCATAGTGTATATGGACCACATCAACTTTAATGCATCTATTTGGGCTGCGCTGAGGCCTTTTTTGATCACTTATTCATTATTCCATTGTGTTCATGATAAGTGATGTGCTAGTTTAGAGTAATACCTCCTGAACTGTAGTTAACTCATGAGGGTAGGGAAAGGGGTATGGGTTCATCTGAACTGTGAACTAACTTAAAAGAATTGCAGTTTTATTTCTAATGAGCATATTCAGTGAGAGCGAAGTAACTGTTGCAGATATAAGATTTTAACAGCAGATTATGCTAATCTATAATTAGCCGAATCAATTTGCATTCAAATAATGAATATGCTGAAGTTCTTAAAAAAGACTATTTTCTTTAAATAGGTGAAATGGGCCCTGGCAGGCTAAATTAGCTCCCTTGCAATCTTTTTCACACTCTTTGCCTGGTGAACCCTTTCTTTGTAAGTAGTATCCTTTCTTTGTAACTCCAGCCCAGGTTAAATTACCACAAATTACAAAAAGGTGAAGTCCAAATTAATGAGGTTTTACTACATAGGGAGTGTCTTATAATTGTTCCGTTGACAATCTTATGGTATTATAAATGAGCAGATTACTTTATAATCATTTTTTCTTCCTGTGCAGTACTAGACACAAGGAGAAGATATTTTGTGAGTAGGACCTTCCTTCTCCCTTTGTCACTGTCCCCTCCCTGCATCTTGGCAAGGAGGAAGGCTAGGGTTGGAAGTCCTTAACAGAGTTACCAACCACTTCAGTTCTAAGCTGAGCTAGACATCCAGCCATATTATATTGTTCAACCCTGTGACCCCTTTAAATCAAAGCCATCTTCTTCCCTCTCCTGTCACTGCAAATGAGGAGGGTCGTTGACGGTAGTTCTAGTTCCCCACCGTACCTTCTGCTTTTCTTCCTTTCCCATCCATCCCTCTCAGCTCAGCTTATCTCATCTTTGTCTACGATCTACCGCTCTCCTTTTGTACTAAAATTGATTTCTTAAAGGTCACCAGTGATCTCCAAATTGTCAAAGTCAGTGGTCTTTTGGTTGGTCTCAACCACCTTGACCTGTTTGGTTCATTTGTTGCTATAAACAACCTCCCCTACCTTGAATTCTCTCTACTGCAGCTTTCCCTGGCAGTATACTTTACAGATTCATTTTCCTTTGCTGTCTCCTTCAAGCACTCTTTCTCCTTTTTCTCCCTACCATTACTTTCATTGAGTATACTATTATCCACATTTGTAGGTGAAGAATTAAAGGTTTGATAAACTAAGAGTGAACATCTAGCAAGTGATTTAGTCAGGCCTGTAACTCCACACCCTATCTCTAATTACTGTGCCACATTTTCAATGCTTATAGATGTTGGGAGTCTGGACCTGTTACTAAAATGTATGTTAAACATTGGTGGCGCACTAGGGAAATCCATATTCATGTGAGAATAAGGTGAGCAAAGCTTAGATTTGATCATTTCTAGGATCCTTTCAAACTCTGAGATACCGTGGCCTCTTCTTTTCAGCTTTTTGTTTTTCCCTGCTACTCCCCAAAACAAGTCTTCTAGTTCAGGCAAGGTGATCTGCTACCAAACAAGCATTGTGCCCACCTACTTAGTCCCTTGCTAATGCCATTTTTTTTTTAAATCTAGAATGATCTCTGTCTTCTTTAACCTGTCAAAATCCTGTCCAACTGAAAGTGCCTAGTACAAGTCCAGCCTTCTCCAGGAAGCCTTCTGCATCATCCATTAGAATTATTCATTTGTACCTCCGAAACCTCTTGGTCATTATATTCATATGACTCATTTGACACTGATTATAGGTTACCTTGCAGTTATCTGCTCATAGGAATATGTCTTAGCCTTTTAACTCGGTCATTAGACCCTTAATGGAAGGGCCCTTGACTCACATGACTTTTAGCAGAGATACAGTGTCTTGCACACAATAGATGCCCAAGAAATATTTGTTAAGTAGTTCCTGCATGACTCAGTCAGTTAGGTGTCTGCCTTTGGCTCAGGTCACGATCCGAAGGTCTTACAGTCGAGCCCTGTGTGGGGCTCCCTGCTCAGTGCGGAATCTGCTTCTCCCTCTCCCTTCCCCACACTTGTGCATGTACTCTCTTTCTTTCACTCACTCTCTTAAATAAATAAAATCTTAAAAAAAGAAATATTTGTTGATTGATCATGTCTCTCACTGAATAATTGCTTTATTGGCCTTAATATTCACTGTTACTCTCCTATCATTGCTAGAGTGGAGCTGTGTATAAAACTGGGCACTTGGTATCTAATGTTGATCAGTTGATTTCCTCACTTGACCCTATAGGTCAAACTCCAGACATTTGTAAGATTATATCCTTAGATAAGTCACACATCAAATCTGGGTGCTTGTGAAAAGAATACCTGGCTCTAATGGAATCTTTGGCTCTTTACTAGGTGAAATTTCATGAGTTCCCAAGGGAAACTCATAGGTAGAGTTTGGGTGTCCTGGCCCAAGTCCTCTGTGAAGTAGAGCAGTAATCTGGATTAGACAATACTGCAGTTATTCGACCACAAACTCCTCCTTTATAGATCTGGCTGTTTTGCATCCTTTATCTTTTTTATCACTTTTTTGAGGGGGTAGGAGTTGGAGAGAGAGGGAAAGAGAGAATCTTAAGCAGCCTCTGCACCCGCTGCAGAGCAGGACATGGGGCTCAATCTCACAACCCTGAGATCATGACCTGAGCCAAAGTCAAGAGACAGATGTTTAACCAAATGCTGAGCCACCCAGGCACCGCTGCAGCTTTTATCTTAAGGTGAGCTCAGCATTCTCTACTGTGTTTGCTCTCAAATTTCACCTTTTCCCAATGGAAGTATTTCCTTGGTGATGATACAGTAACACAAATTGTCAAAGATTGCAGAGTCCACTTATTCAGATGATACTCTGGCCAAAGAGTAGACCACTATTAAGCCTTCATCAGATCATGATGCCAAGTTCCTGTCCATAAGATGCCAGCCACCCTCTGGTGTGAGATCCACCTGAACTTGCAGAAGCAGAGATACCAATCTTCTTTCCAAATACTTCCACAAAAATGAAGAATCCATGAGTCAATATGGCCATTGAGATGATGATTAAAATCGAATGCATTGTTTTAAGCAACATCATGATATATTAGTATTCAAAGGAAGTGTCAGCTCTCTGGAGGTGGGCCACTAACCTGGGGATAATTATGATACCAGAGTGATAATGCAGATGTGGACATTGTCTTGTTTCCATTGTCTTCTTTCATAGGCCTGTTTTGAAAGAGGTTTGCACTTAAAGACATGATGCCCAGTACTAAACAGTATTATCGAAGTTCATGTGAATAATGAATAGCTAAGTATAAAAAGAGAGATTTTCAGCCATTTTCCTTTTGTTTTTTTTTTTTTTTTTGATTGTTTGGAATTTATTCTCTTAAATAAGAATGGTAACATTTGTTAAAAAAAATTAAAAGCACAACACCTTAGTTTCACAGTAATGGCAAAAACAAAGTTACACAATTAAATTAAAAAACTCACAAAGAAACACACCAAAAACTCACAGCACAGATTAAAAACAAGGGCAAACGTAAAGGCTACAGGGAAGGCCAGAAGCAGACAGGTGATGTGTTCCTTGGCACAGTGCATCCTCCCTCGCTATGGCCTCTTTGTACCACGGCCGTGGGAACCGGCTGGCTGCCACCCCCCACCTCTATCCTGACCTCCACCCTCAAGCTGAATGGCCCAGAAAAAAGGGAAGCCCTTAATCCACTGGGCGGGCATTCCAGGCCATGCTGAGGCCCATTTAGGAGGGACTAAGAACGATCCACTTCCCTACAGAGACACACCAAACACCAAGAGACAGAAGGAAGCTGCAGTAACTAAGCCAGGGGAACTGATAGAGAAGCCTGGAAGCAAAACGGGAGTGGCAGGGGGTCTGCCTCTCTGTGGTAGTCCATGAGCAACAGAACCCCTGCTTTCCTAGTCTGCTTGTAAGTCAACTTTCTGAGGTTGGGGCCGGGTACTGCTCCTTTTCTGAGATACCCATGCCCTGTCCCCAAAGTCCACCTCCACACATGTGCTGGCCTGCTCTGTTCCCTCCAAACCCTGACCTGACTCTAAGCCAGGCCAGTGGCATGATTCCCCATTGTAAAAGCTCCCTTGGTTTCCAGAACCCAGGAAAAAGAAGCTTCAGAAACAGCTTCATTAGTATGGTTATAATTATTTAGGCCATGATAGATAAATATCTACTTGTCTTATGAAATTATACCTATATAAACATACATGTGTATATGTATAAATATTTGCACATTACCATCAAACTATGACTCTTGGGGGAGGGCTGGGGAGTTACGCTGGACTGCACAATTCTCTTTGCTCTACTGAGAGGTTTTCCAGAAATGCCTATAAGGGAAGAGGGCTTGGGAAGCAGTGAGACTCTCTAACTTCGTCCTGACAGGCAGGAACCCCAGGATTGCATGACATTCCTTGTATCGCATGGCTATTCTGGTCCATTTAGCACCCAAACTATAGAACTTAAAAGTGATCATACAAGGGCTGTCTAGGGACAGGGAGCAGATGCTTGCCTCTTGTTAATTATTAGGCAGCTTTTCAAGTTAAGATCGTCCTTTCCATCCCACTCTCTAACCTGTACTACAAGAAAAGCTTTCTTCTCTTCCCTTATGATTCCCCATAATCTTTATGTTTCATTTTTTATTATTCTCTATATGAAATGTAAAGGGGATTCTGCAATTGAGGGTCTTATGTCCAAGGAGAAAATATATAATTTGGGATTTTTTTTTCTCTTTGTAATAATAACTGAATCCTAAGAGTGCAGGATCTCCAAGAAGACCCTTCTATTCAGTAATAATTTGCATTGCTATGGTGATTCTTTCTTTCCATAATATATTTTTTAAGTTTTTTTTTTTAATTTTTTTTAGAAAGGGGGCGGGGAGAGAGAGCGCAAGAGGCAGAGGGAGAATCCCAAGCAGGCTCCATGCCCCGCACAAAGCCCAACTTGGGGCTCAATACAGACTGAGCCATCCAGGTTCCTCTCCTTAATATATTTTCATATTTGTTTCATTTTAGAGATGAAGTGCTAATAACCAGAGAGAAATGACTCACTAAGGTGGGCTAGCATCTTCAGGGATGTTTGATACAATAGGGACTTCTAGTCTCTACACTCAAATCACGGAGCTCCAGATAGTATCTAAACTTGATCAGAGACCCCTAACTCAGTTTCCAAGGTTTCCTTTATAATTTCTGGAAGTCAAGATGAGACTTGACAATATGAAAGATGGTGAAGAGTTCTAGCACTGCCAACGCAAGATTAGTAAGAGGAAGTGGGCCTGAGCAGCAATAATGAGGGGTTGGTCAGACTTAAGGAAGAAATATATTGGAGTGAATTATTAGGGAAAGTTGCTTAAGCCCGTTTGAAAGAGAAATATAAAAATGAGATGAGCACTCATCTCTTTGGGAGTACTTTTGTTTTTTTTTTTCCTTTCTTGCCTAGAAGAGGGGCAATGAAGCAGGAAACTTTTCTATGACACTTAACAGCCTTTTGATTTACCTTGGACTCACAGGGCTGAGACTTTTATTTCACATATACTTTGAAGTCCATAAATGAAAGCATTGATTGTTTTAAAAGAGAGAAAATGCCACCGTTTTATATCTTGGTGTTTGGTATTTCTAGCATGTCAGCTGAATTATTATATTGCCAAAGGCAAGAAGAGCCTATTGTTCCTTCAAATGGAATTAAAATAAGAAGAAAACTAGACTAATAGCCCTACTCAGTTTCTTTAGTCCTTTGGACATTTTTATCTGATTATAGGTTCAAGAAATAAAGCTGTATCTTGATAACTAGAGGATCAAAAAAGTGCACTGACTTCTGTCTTTCTCAGGTTGATAGAAACTCAGTGTGAAATTTTTATCTTCATGGACTGTCAGAGGGAAGGGAGATTGAAGGTGACACAAAAGAGGATAGGGATGCCTGGGTGGCTCAGTCGGTTATGCGTCTGCCTTCACCTCAGGTCATGATCCCAAGGTCCTGGGATCAAGTCCTGCATCAGGCCCCCTGCTTTGTAGGGAGCCTGCTTCTCCCTCTACCCTTCCCCATGCTCTTGTATTCTCTCTCTCTCTCTTTCACAAATAAATAAAATCTTTAAAAAAAAAAAAGAGGCAGGATAGAAAAATGCAAATGTATCTCTCTTAAGTTGACCCAACCATGGGAATAGCTTTGGAAAGATTTTATGACTTTATTGTATCTAAGCTTTTAGTACTTCTCTCAGCAGACATGAAGTGTGAGTCAACTTTATGTGATGCTAATATAAAGGCTAGTTGTAGATGTTGAATCATAGTATTTTAGAGTTGGAGGCAACCTTGTCTAACTCCATCATTTTTACAAATGAAGAAACTAAGACCTAGAGAAGGGGCTTTTCTAAAGTTGGATGGTTAATTAGTGGCAGAACCAGAACCGATTACTACCAGACCCGTATAATCATTTCAAGTTGGTTAGGGCTGTGGCATGCAGTTGATTCATTCGTACTGCAGAAAGTATGTCTATAACCTAGAGGAGCTAGCTTCCCCCATGCTAATAGTATTGCATGATTTGTAGCAAGCTAACACAGTGGTATATGACATCCCATATCTGTTCTGCCTGCTACACAGGGGAGGGCCCTTTGATCTCAAGCTACAAAAGGAGTTTGAGACTGGGAAACACCTATGAGGAAATTCCTTCTGTAGAGCTGAACTTCAGCAGCTCAGAAAATCATAGAATATGCTCTTGGTGACCCCTGCTTCCTTGGCAGGGGATAGTTTGTGTTCCCTACCCCAGCCCACCCTTATGGCCACTCCATCCAAATGGGAAAAAATGTATTATGTTTATGATTTTATCATTATTATTATTAATTATTATTATTATGTTCAGTTATCCTACTTATAGTACATCATTAGTTTCTGATGTATTATTCAACGATTCATTATTTGCATATAACACCCAGTGCTCATCACAACACTTGTTACAGAAGGAAGGAGGTGGGGTAACTGGGTGATAGGTGTTTATCTATGATTTATACATTGTTGCATAACTTTTTCTGGAGGATCTCTTTCAGTTTCTTGATTTCTAAGTAAAGACTTGTCTGGAAAAAATCAGTTTTAGAGTTCAGAGTAAGAGAATTCTTAGATTTGAAGAGGTGGTTTTCCTCTCCTGTTAACTTAATAACATTATCACAGCTACTGTCCTTCTTGGCTTTGAGGTCTGTTCTGGCCTGCTTGGCTTTAATAGGAGAAAAGAGTGTACTCACACATGTACTGAAAAGAATATTGAAGATTGTAATTTGAGTACTGGACAGGCCACTTAGTAGTAGTACTTTGACCCTAGGTAAATCACAGAGGCCTTTGTGTATAAGCCTCACTTTCCACATCTGTTAAATGAGTAAAGCATTTTGAAAATGGCCAGATTTTTACTTCTTTTACTTTTATAGTTCCTGTTTCTGCTTGTTAGGGTTTGAGAGGGTGAGTGCTTTTCTCCTTCCAGTTCTAAAACAAACTGAAAACAAACACAAAATGCCATGTGAGGAACAAAATTTGGTTATCAGCTTTATTATAAGTAAAACTAAATGGAAGAAATGGCTTAAGCCTAAGGCCTAATGAGGCTCCCTACCATCTTCAGCTCCAAATCTATAGTTTGATATCCACCTTTGGAGAAGATTGAATCCGCAAAGCAGACTACTTACCCACCCACTGTCATTGAGAGCAATGACTTGTGTCACAATTCAATGGAAGCTACAGATTAAGAGCAAGGTGGGCCTATGGGCACACCACTAGAAAACATTGGGAAACCAACCATTAGAGTCCACTGTGTGGTACAAAGAAATAGGGTTGTTTTCTTATGTGTGTCAAGTATTCTCTATGTATAAAATCAAGACAGATTCCAGATGAAGCTCAACCTCCTATCATTTGATTTAGCCTCAAAGTAGTACTTCACAGTGAAGAGATATCATTTTCACACATTTCAAACACAGAATATCGCTGCTACCATTTTAGCACGGTCATTCACATGGGGTTGCAAACTCTACAAATATTCCTTTCTCTTCCATGACCCCAAGGTATAATAATTACTTTATTACTACAGCTAATACTATAGAACACTTACTTTGGCCAGACACTATTCTAAGTATTTCAAATGTGTCAACTTATTTAATTTTTCACAGCAACTCTATGATTATCCTTGTTTTACTGATAGGGAAACTTAAATCCAGAGAAGTTAAACAATTTATCCAAATAGTAAATGGAGGAGATGAGATCCAAACCCAGGCAGAGTAGCTCCAAAATCAGTGTCCAGAATCAACTGAATCAGAATAGAAATTGAGGGAGGGGGCAGGCATCAGTTTTATTTATTTAAATCAGAATTGATTTATCTGATGACTGGGACACCTGGGGAGCTCAGTCAGTTAAGCCCAGGACTCTTGATTTCAGCTCAGGTCCTGATCTCAGGGTTGTAAGATTCAGCCCTTCTAGAGAGATTCTCTCTTTCCCACTCCCTCTGCCCCTCACTCCTCCTGCACTTGCACACTCTCTCTCAAAAAGGAGAAAGAAAAAAGAATTGATTTAGCTGATGACTAAGGATAAAAGTAAGTGCTCATTCAAGGCTTCACTTCTGCAGTCTGGCTTTCAGGTCAAAATGCCCTTGAGTTAAAACAACCTCTGTCTCCTACAAAGTAAGCAGAGCTTTGTCAGGGCACAGACACACACCCTAGATGATCCCACTTAGCAGGCAGGCTTAAGAACTAGTATAGCTACCCATACTGCATCAGAGTAGCTACGTATTCCTGGACCACCATGGTTCAGAATGTTAGACGTTTGTAGTATTCCATGACAGAGTATGCTTAGAGTCTTCTGCCAAGAACTGAAGTGACCGTAAAGCAGTAGACCAAAAGGTGGCAAATAAAAGTGGTTGTGTAAATGTTGGCTAGGTATTACAACACAGAGCGAAGAGACCTCCTAATTTGCAGTTTTCTCTTTTTCTGCTCTATTTCCTTCTATGCATTTATTATCTATCAAAATAAAAATCCATGAAATTCCCTCTCGTAATGGGGTAGGAGACAGTCTTGATTTTTTTCTGATCTTCAATTTCCTTGATAATGTGAGCTATTCAGTATAAGCCATGTAGGTTGTAGCATTTCACATTGAGCAACTGCTTGTGTTATAGAATGAATTTTAAAAATATTTTGCTTATTATACATTTGAGCTTTAAGCAAAAGCAACTTTCACCTGCAAGTTGTTTTATGGAATGCGGTGAGTGAGGGTCGATGAGAGTGGCACAGAAATCCAGTAGAGATATGTCTGACTGCTGAGATGGAGGGCACTGTTCTGGGAGGGGAACAGGTTTCTGCAGGTGGCATTCCCTGGCTCCACTTACTTCCTTCTGCATATTGGATTCAGTGGCAATAGTACAGGAGTAACAACTCCTATTAAATATCTGTTATGGGGCACCTGGGTGGCTCAGTGGGTTAAAGCTTCTGCCTTTGGCTCAGGTCATGATCTCAGGATCCTGGGATCGAGCCCCACGTCGGGCTCTCTGCTCAGCAGGGAGCCTGCTTCCCCCCCCCCCCGCCCTCTCTCTGCCTGCCTCTCTACCTACTTGTGATCTCTGTCTGTCAAATAAATAAATAAAATCTTTTTTTTTTTTTAAAGATCTTATTTATTTGTTAAAGAGAGAGAGAGAGAGACAGAGCACAAGCACAGGCAGACAGAGTGGCAGGCTAGAGGCAGAAGGAGAAGCAGGCTTCCTGCCGAGCAAGGAGCCTGATATGGGACTCGATCCCAGGACGCTGGGATCATGACCTGAGCTGAAGGCAGCCGCTTAACCAACTGAGCCACCCAGGCGTCCCAATAAATAAAACCTTTTTAAAAAATAAATAGCTGTTACATGCCAACAACTATAACCAAGTGCTTTACATATACAAGCTCAAGGAAACTTCACAATAAACGTATAAAATAAATAACCACTTTCTATTTTGTTTATCAGTAAAAAACTGAGGCTTGGAAGAGTAAGAAAAGCTTCCCATGCTGCAGCTAGTCAGTAGTAGAATGACTTTAACAGAAGGGGACAGGATAGCATTGTTAATAGCATGCACTCGGAGTCCTGGCTTTGACCTTAGGCAAGTTACTGCAGCTCTTTGAGCCTTGGTTTCTTCACCTATGAAATAGGAAGAATAATACCAAGAACACAGGTTATTTGGGGATTGAGTGAGACACTGAATAAATAGTGCTTGGTACATGGTGTTCATTTGTTCAGTGAGTATTTATTTGGTCTTAATGAGTGTGAGGCACTGTGGTAGGTATTAAGAGTACAGCTGGAAATAACACAAACTGACCCTGGCCTTGTGATGCTCACAGTCTAGTGAGGAAGACAGTCATTAAGCAAATAACTGTGCAAGTAATTATTTGCAATTATGCTGAGTGCTGTGAAAGAGTGACTGCTTGCAGTGAATACTCAGTAAATAAGAGCAAATATTTACTGAGTGCCTATTATATGCTCCGCGCTATTCCAGGTAGAGAACTGAGTGCAAGTGCTCCATTGGATGAAGAGTGGAGGCATTTTCATGGAATTTTATTTCAGATCAGGGTTGAGGTTAACAAAGTCATCTTTGTTTGTCTAGTGCAGTCAGGGAAGTAGGAGAAAGAAGATAGACTTTCAGAAGCTGTTTGGTTAGTTCACTGAGAAGAGAAGATACCAAGTTGAGAATGTATCTTCTTTCCCCAAAATTAGTTTCTGGGGCTTATGCAACTTGTTTAATGTAAGAGGCATCCTCAGTACGAGTGGCCTTTGTATCTGGCAAGATAGAGCTTTTAAGAGGCTTGTGTGACAAGCCACAGGGACGAGGCTTGCTGTCTAAAATGAATGCTAAGTGCTGAATTTGCCTTAGAACTTGGCATAAAGTCTGAGCAGGAAACAAGTCATAACTATATACTGTTTTCAAATGCTGATTTAAATATCATCCCATGTGAATATAGTGGTTCTACTGGCAAGCTATTTTCTAATCTGTTCTTTTTTATTCCTCTCCATAATTACACTGATCTAGGATGAACAGCCTGAGAAACACTGACTAATGCATCCTAAATTATCTCAGCAGGGTAACCACAAAGATTTCAGCTTCTCTTGATTTTGTGCCAGGTCTCTGTTAAGCAGTTATTACCAACATTAAGTGCGTGCAGAGGGAACTGGCGATTGCCATCAGTGAAGACCGTTGTCCTTTGCCATGAGGTATCCCTCTCTCTTGGGCATAACAGGCCAAGAGGGAGATGGCTTTTACTTTTTGTCCTCCTGTCAAACAGCTGGAGAGCTTTGTGTTGAAGCCAGACTGCCCAGAAGTGTTCTCTGTCTTGGTCAAAGTGAGTCAGATAAAGGTAACTAAGGAACTTGATTCTCTGCCTTTATTCTGGAACCGTAGCTAATGAAGTTAAGTTTGGTTTGGAACTTGATGCATCTGTACCTGAAGGTCTGTTCTGCATAGCTCTGTGAAGGAGGTTTAATTTTGGACTTGCAAGCGTGCTTTCATGTCATGGAAATTAATCATTTTTTCTGTCAAGTGTGTTGCAAATGTTTTCCCATGTATTTTAACATTATTTATGTTGTCTTCTTTCAAATCAAACCTATTTTATAAAGTTATTTCCTTCTTGTAGATTCTGTTGTCATTCCTGTTAATGTAGAAAACCACATATTTTGGATTTTTCAGAGCAGCCCTAGTGTAACAGGTTCCAGCCTGTTGTCTCCCAAAGTACAAGTACATACGTCAAATCATGCTTTCTCAATTATAGTCAGAAAATTTAATCATTCCACCTTTGGTGGTTGGCAGTACAGTTCTTGATCTGTATTCCAGACAGGATCCAGGTGCTCTTTAAGGGAAAAAAAAAATAGGAGAGCAGAACACACATGTCTCATAGCTCTGGAATCTGGTATGTGCTAAAGGGAATGTGAATATGGTGTAAACACTGATCATTGTCAACACCGTGTCCTCAGCTGTCTTCTAGTGTGACACTCAGACAGCTTGTGTACTTTGGAATGTTTGGTTGCCACTTGAAAATATTTGGTTACACAGAAGAAGGTCTGGAAAAGTTGTGCCCGGTGTCTGTAAAGGGAAATGAGCTGCTTCTTTTGGGACACGGAAAAATCTCTTAAATTCCCACCTGTATTCTTTGAATCTAAGGAATAAAAAGTTTGCTTATCAAATTTTAAAGATTTTCAGATTGTATTTAGCCTATTTATGCAATCAGTTTAAAAGCATTCTCAGCAGTAGGCAATTGCAAACAAATAGTATGCTAATGTATTTATTCAGTAAACTTTTTTTGGATGCCTACTGTGTGTCAGGTGATATTGTATGGAAGGGTAAATGATATGCTAATTTCTAGCAGAAACTGAGAGATGAATAAGACCTGGCTTTTGTCCACAAGATGCCTATATCTGGTAAATAGAAATTATTCCCTTCCACTGATGAAAAACACATCCCTGTGAATCCTAAAGGGACCATATTGGTTAGTTTTTAGTCAGAATTACTGAGTTTTCTTAAAAGCAATAAAACTACATTCACCTTCATTTAATCAGTACCAGTACTGTTTCCCGTATTTTTTTCTCAGGAGCTCCATTATTATACACTGTTTTCAGGAAAAGCTTGTATGAACATTCAAGTAAGCAAAACAAACTTGTCTTGTCTTTTTCCAAAATTTCTTCTGTCCAAGTGTCAGTGATGCCTTTAGGATAGATAAGAAATGGTGAAAATAATTTTGGTTTGAACCGATGGGTATTTAGATGGTAGAAATAAGAGAAAATGGTAATTTCGGGGCTTTAAGTCTTTTTAAGCCTTAAGTGCCATAAGGAATAACACATTTTTCACTGAGAAATGTTCTGGGGGTGATAATTGGCTTCCTGTTGCATACTGAACATGGCTTGAGAAGAAAATGCTTCCCCTCGATTATGAAATAGGCAGCGTTGGTATTGTATTTTTAAAATTAACTCAATAAACATTTGTTCTGATAATTAGACTACATAGAGCTTCATGCTGAGGGTACATTTTCATTTGTGTATGCAATTTAAAAGTTTCTTAAGAGTAGGTCAGCTTTAAAAAATGATCATGAATATTGGACTGATCATCTTTTCCCCCCCTCCTACCCTGCCCTCTTATCTCCATCAAGGCTTTATTTGATGTTTAGACCCCATGGTGAAGTTCTAAAGCATCAGAATTTCAAGGATAGCTCTGCAATTTGGACTGCCATCTCTCTGCACCCTGCCCTCCTCACAACATACATACTCACATCATTTCTCACAATTGTTCTTTGAAAGGATCAAGGTGACTTTGCTTCCAGGGGAGCTCCTGAGTTATTTTTACAAGTTAGCAGCAGCCCAGTAATTCTGTCCCCTTCCTTGTAGAACAGGCTCTCAACTCTTTCAGATATCCTTGACCATTCTTGGCTAGTTTGCTTCCAAGATGAGAATCTGCAGTCCTGAGCATCACCAGAAGGGCTCAACAACTCCTGTGGAGGGTGGGAGATGGTCCACTGTTATACTGAAAGCTTAGTTTGGAATAAGAAGAGAATCAGAGCATGGAGTGGGGGTATTGGGAAGAAAAGATGGAGCTGTATGGAAGAAGGGACACTTAGAGATCATCTAATCCAGTGATTCTCAACCAATATGCCAAAGGGATGCATTCATCTCTGTATTTGTTTTTATTTGTCACTACAGCAGTAATCCTTGTGACAGGGTATTCTAATTGGAGTGGCTACTAAGAAAGAATATATGTGTAGTTTTTTTGTTGTTGTTGTTAAGTGTCCTCTCCTCTCATTTTAATTGAATTGTTTCCAAACATCATGCAACAGTTCAGCGTCGGAACTGTGACTTAATCCCAGATCTCTGGACTCCTTATTCCCTTTTCTTTCTCACTGTGCATTGCTGTAAAAAAAAAAAAAAAAGAAAGAAAGAAAGAAAAAGAAAGGAAAAGAAGAAAGGCAGCAGATGAAAAAGGAAGGAAAGGAAAATAACTGTCTGTGGTGGCCTGCCTGCCTCCATTATCACTTAGTCCTTAAAAAGTTTCAAATGGCCCAAGTTCTTAATTTAAGATCCCAGCCACACTGTCTTTCCAGCCTCATCTCCTGCCAGCACCCTCCCTAGAGCCTTGTTACAACAACAATGGACTTCTTGACAGAATATGCCATGTGCTTTCAATCCATTCTCCCTGCCCAGAATATCCTTTCTCTTAGCCAGGCAAAGTCTAGTTCGCTCCCCACAGTGAAAATTATTTATCATGGTGCTGCGTACTTTGTGCCAAAATATCAGCAAGTAGTAGCTTTGGCTGAATAAATACTTACTAAACTTACACAATTTTCACCTTCTTTGAAGGAAAACATTGCCAAGCCCAGCTCTACAATGACCGTGTGTAGCATTAAGCTTACCTTGATCTCACAGTATGAATTAAATTCTTTCTCCTGTGTTCAAATTAGCATTTTGTTCCTCTTGTAGCTAGTTACTATTTCTTGTCTTATATTATTGAAATTTATATATGCACACATAGATTCTACTAGCTTGTAAGTTCATGAAGGCAAGGATTGTGCCTTACTCATCTTTATACTTTTTCTTCAGTACACATCACAGTGCTACAAACAAAGTAGATACTCAGTAAATGTAGTAAATGAATGAGTAAATTTTTCTTATTTTCATAATTTGTCTTGAACTAACATGTTCCTTGCTAGATTGTCAACTCTTCAGAGACAGAAGTCTTATCTTGTTTATTCATTCATTCATTCATTCATTCATACATACATTCATTCCCTAAATACTTGTCATGTGCCTGCTATGTGCCAGGCATGTTTTAGGTGATAGACATATTGCAGTTAATAAAACAATGTTGGTTCCTGCCCTCATGGAGCAGACATTCTAATGAGCGAATCAGAGAATAAACAAATAGATACATAAGTTCAGGTACTTAGTAACCTAAAAAAATAATAATAAAGCAGGTTAATGGTTCAGAATGGACAAGGGCTACAATTTGGATAGGGTGCTTAGGGAAAGACTGAGTAAGTGACATTTGAGCAGAGACTTTGTCTTGCCTTTATAACCTACTCCCAACTCTACCTCAAACCACTTTATAGCTAGTATAGAGCTAACTGTATAGTTTACCACCTATGATATTTACTGACTTTTACTATATCCTTATGAGGTAGTAGGGTAAGAGCCAGTATTAATCATTGCTTAAACCCATGGACTCTGGAGTACTGGGGTTGGAACTACCACTAGTCTGTGATCTTGAACAAGTCACTAACATCTCTAAGCCTTAGTTTCCTAAATCTGTAAAATAGAGAAAATAGCATTTACCTCATGGGGTAATTTTATGGATTACATGAAGTAATTTATGTTAGGTTGCTTCTTATGAAGACTGCATGAAATAATTTAAAATTTTTGCAAATGTAGTAGAAAACCCAGGAGTAGACCTATACATGTATGGAGCTCTGAGGTAGCATGTCAGATCAGTAGGGAATGTAGAAATTAGAAGCTGTAATTATGGTTATCCGTATGGAAAAAAGATGAAAATAAATCCTGTCTCATAGCATGCATAGGATCAGTTAAGAGTATAAATTTCAAAAACAAAATCTTAAAACTCTTAGCAGAAATTGTCAGTGAATATCTTCCTAACTTTGAAATAAAAAAGATACCTTAAAACATAAGAATAATTTACTATAAAATAAAATATTGATAGATTTAACTGTTTAAAATTTAAAATGTTCATTAAAATATACCTTAGAGAACAAGAAAATGCAAGTTACAAACTGGGAGAAAATATTCACAAAATATTCTGACAAATGATAGCAAGAATAGATGAGGAACCTGTAAAGATTATTTTAAAGCACAAGCAATCCCATAGAAAAACGGATAGAAGACATGAACAGACATTTCACAGCATTGTAGACACTTATGGCCAATTAACTTAGGAAAAGATTCAGCACCATTATTAACCAGGAAAATTTACATCAAATCATAATATGACACCACTTTATATCCAGTTGGTTGGCAAAAAAGTGTAAGGTGACAGTACAAAGCAGCCTTTCTCGACTGAGGTTACTGGAGAGAACAAAGTGCTAATGCCCCAAAGCATCAGTTGTAAGTAAAGAATCAACTTCTTTCCTGTGCACTAGAATGATATCAGTTATGCACCATCCTTGAGAGAATTGAGGAGATAGTCAAATAATTTTCAGTGTCCTGTGGTTCAGAAGATGAACTCCGGCTTAGAAAGTAAAGTAACTCAAGAACATGATTTTCTTACATATTATTGGTAGGAATGCAGTAGTCCCCCCTTATCTGTGATTTTGTTTTCCATGGTTTCAGTTACCCATGATCAACCACAGTCTAGAAGCAGATGATCCTCCTTCTGACTTATTATCAGAAGGTCACTAGTAGCCTAACATTGTATCATAATGCCTAGGTCTTTCAGTCTCACTTCATGCCATCCCCTGGGCATTTTATCATCTCACATAATCACAAGAGGAAGGGGGAGTACAGTACAATAAGGTCTTTTGAGAGAGAGAAAGAGACCACATTCACACTTTTATTACAGCATATTATCATTGTTCTATTTTATTATTGTTAATCTTTTATTGTGCTTAATTTATAAATTAAACTTTATCATAGGTATGTATGTATAGGAAAAAATATAGCATACATATAGAGTTCAGTACTATCCACCATTTCAGGCATCCACTGAGGGTCTTGGAACAGATCCCCTATGGATAAGGGGAACTACTGTCTAGATAAATTGCTGAGAGGACTTTGGAATGTATTTTTTCATTATCTCCTAAAGTTGAACATTCATATTCCTTATGACCCCAAAATTCTACTAGATCAATACCTAAGAGAAAACCTCTTATTCATATATGACAGAAGATACATACAAATATGTTTATAACAGCATAGCTCACAGTACAAAAATTTAGAAACAACCTAAATTCTATCAACATTAATAATGGATTAATAAAATATAGTATATTTGTGCACTGGAATATTATATGGCATTCAGAACAAATGAACTATAGCCCCACATTAAAAAATGAATGAATCTTAGCAGTAGTATCTTAGATGAAAAAGTCCTAAAATATTACAGAGCATGTTATATTTTGATAAAGTTAAAAATTAAAATATTTAATTTTTATGTTACATATATGTGTGATAAACCTAATTTTTTAAAAAGCAAAGGGATAATAAACACAGAAATCAGGATGATGGCTGAAGGAGGCTGTCCTTGGTTGGGAAGTAGAGGGGATGTAAGATGGAAGTGAAGGAATCTTTATGATTAGATTTAGATTATTGTCAAGGTCTTAATTTTTATCTTGGGCTGTGAGTTTTCAGGTGCTTTTTACATTATGAAAAGGAACTAGCTAAATAAATAGGTGACCAGTGCTAAGAGCATGTCATAATGAAGTTTTATGATTAATCCAATTGTATGCACCTGAAAGCCTAAAATAAATGTATGCATAATGAAGTGTTTAGCCCAGTGCTTTTGATATAAAATAAAGTTGGGTATATGAGTGTTGTTGTTACCGGCATTTCTTCTTCCTCCTATTGCTCCTCATTTTGCCTCCTGTCAAGCAATTACTCTTTTCCTATTGTGCCTGAGAATTAATGATTAGAAATATTATTTTGCATGAAGTTATACCAAATGACTGAGAGAACCATGTTCAGAATGTAACAGTTCCTGAGTTTTCAACCTTTTATAAATCCATGAGACCTCTTTCACTAAATTGTGCTTTAAAAAAAAAAAAAATACTCTGCGTATATATTTTTAGGATATTATCAACACCAAAAATCTTTAACCTCTGCATATTATGACTTTGGTACTCAATATCATAATAGTAATCTAATCTAATAGTGGCAGATGGTACTGAATTAAGAATTAAGACACTCTGCTAGAAGATTATAGTATGTGATGAATGCCTAGCTAGAGAAAGAGAATTGCATTCCTAGCGTGGATCTGTAAGTCTGTCAGCTATGATTATTTAATTATTTATTAGACATTACATAGTACCTTCTCTTCATTCTCTGCCACAAATATTACTTTGTTCCCACCATCAAAAGAGCTAAACTATAGCTTTTTAGGAGAGTACGTTTTCTTCTGTTTTACCATTTTATTTTGTTTAAAATTTTAAATTTTAGTAGTTGACTATGGAAGGCAATATGGAGGTTCCTCAAAGAGAAATACCATATGAGCTAATAATTCTAGTATTGGGTTTTTACCCAGAGGAAAAGAAGACTCTAATTTGAAGAGGTACAAACATATATGCACCCTGTTTATTGCAGCATTATTTACAATAGCCAATATGGAAGTAATCTAAGTGTCCATCAGTAGACAACTGAATAAGGAAAATGTGAGGAAGACACACACACACACACACACACACACACACACACACAGGAATATTACACAGCCATAAAAAGGATAGGATCTTGCCATTTGTGACAATATAGATGTACCTACAGGGCATTACGCTGAGTAAAATGGTCAAACCAAGAAAAGGCAAATACCATATGATTTTACTCCTTTGTGGAATCTAGAAAACTGAACAAATGAATAGGTGAACAAGTTTTTAATGTCACAGTGGGGGGAAAAATGACTTGGAGGTTGTTGTCTGATTTTAATATCTTTTTGTGGTACAGAATTCAGTGCATTATAGAAAAAAGAATCCTATGAAAGATTAGAGGGTAAAGGCAAGGAAAATGGAGTAGTACAGGGGGAGGAGGGTGGAAATATAGAAACGAGAAGCCAGAAGACCTGGGGTTTAACTAAGCTCTGCCCTCATATCATTATTTGAACTTAGGCAAAGTATATACCTTCTCTAAGTTTCCATTTTCTGGGATACAATGAAGAGATTAGACTATGTCTCTTTAAGCATGACCATCTTTAAATGTAAGACAAATAGGGCGACTTCTACTTCCAGGAAGATGGAGTAGACATACTTTTTCCTGTTCTTCCCACTGAGTACAAGTAAAAACTCTGCATATTATCTATTTTAAATCATAAAGACTGAAAGATACAGAGATGGCAGACTACTCTAGGGACATTGGAACCTGAGGAATGACATGGTGATGAGTTCCCTGGGTTTTCATTTTGCCTCAGATGTCTCACACTTGGAGCTAAAGAAACCAGAAACCAAGAAACCACCAATGAGTGCAGATAAAAAAACAAAGGCCAAATAAAAGCTTGTTCTCTCTAGCCAAAATATCAGGAAAAGAGGAGCCTAGTAAGATGGAAAATCTGTAGATAGTAACTAAGTGCTCTATTGTAGCCAAATAGCACAGAAGAACTGGCCCTATTTCCACCCATTCTCAGCCAAGAGGGAAACCTGCATTTCCATCTTCAAAAGGCTCTAACAAGGCGCTTCAGTACCCCTACCAGAGACCCCTGCCAAGGTAGTATCAGAGAAGACAGGGTACCTAGCTAGAATTTTCAACCCCACTGGCCAACAATGAACCACCCTTCCCCCACTCTCCCAGTGTTATCAGGGGGGATCATCTGGGATGCTTGGACTTGGACTTCTCTCCAAGAATTGACAGTTGTAATGCTGTCTCTCCCCACTGTTGCGGTGTTGGGGAAGTATTAGAAATTCTTGTCATTATCACCCAGGAGTAATAAAGCCTCCCCCACCACCCGGTGTCATTGGAGATTATGTGGGTGTCTGGAACTCATACACCTGCCCATCAGTAATGAGAAGACCACCCTGCTCAGATGTCAGTGGAGGCTGTGGAGAACTTGGACTTCTGCCCCTATCTGGGAGTAATGAGGCAGCATTCCCTTCCTCCTACTAGAATGATGTTAAATAATGCCCACTAAAACAGAAGATTTAAATAAAATCCAGAATATATCCAAAATATACAGGCTGCAGTTGAAAATCACTCCTCATACAGAGAACCAGGACAGTTTCAAACTGAATGAAAAATAATATCAATAGATGCAAGCATTAAAACAGATTAGAATTGTCTGACAAAGATTTCAAAGCAGCCATGATAAAAATCTTTCAATGAGCAATTATGAACATGTTTGAAACAAGTGGGAAAAAAAAAAAAAACAGAAAACACCAACAAAGAAAGTCTTAGCAAAAATATAGAAGTTATAATGAAGAACCAAATGGAAAATTTTAAACTGAAATATACAGCAATGTCCAAAATAAAAAGCTCCATGGATGAGATTAGTGAGAATAACAGAGGGGAAGAAATTGGTGAACTGGAAGATAAAGCAATAGAAATTACCCAGTCTGAACAACAGAGAGGTAGTAGACAAAAAAAATGAACAGAGATTCAGGGACATGTGACACTACAGTAAAAGATGTAACATTCATTTCATCAGAGTTCAAGAAGAAAAGAAGAAAAAGGGTGCAGCTGAAAAAGCAACTGAAGAAGTGATGTCTAAAAACTTCCCAAATTTGGGAAGAGATAGAAACTTATGAATTCAAGAAGGTGAGCACGCCCAAAGAAAGAGAAGCAGAGAGCGAGGGAGAGAGAAACTCAAGCAGACTCTGCACTGAGCCTAACATGGGGCTCAGTCTCACAGGCTGAGATCACGATCTGAGACAAAACCAAGAGTCAAAAATGCTCAACTGCCTGCACTGCCCAGATGCCCATAGAGTTCTGAAAACGAAAGGAAAAGAAACAATCTTGAAAGAAGACAGAAAAACAACACCTTACCTACAGTAGAAAAATAATTAAAATGACAGCATATTTAACATCACAAACTATGGAGGCCAGAAGGAAGTAGCACAATATATTTCAGGCGCCAAAAGAAGTATCAACCCACAATGCTATACCCATGAAAATGTTCTTCAGGAATGAAAGGAGAATCAAGACATTCTCAGTTGGGGGAAAACTAAGAGAATTTGTCATGGGTAGACCTTCTGTAAAAGAATAGCTAAAGGAAGTTTCCTAAGTAGAAAAGAAATGATAAAAGAATCAATCTTGGAATATGAGAAATAAAGAAACAACACAGTAAGCAGAGTTATGGACAAACAATCACAGGAAAGCAAGAGTGGTTATATTAACAAAAGATGAAGTAGACTTCAGAGAAAAGAAAATTTCTGGGGATAAAGAGGGTGACTATATAACGATTAAAGTATCAATTCACCAAGAAGATAATAGTAATCTTTGATGCATATGCACCAAAATAAAATGTTGCAACAAAAACTGATAGAAGTGAAAAGGGAAAGAGAGAAATCCATAATTATAGTTAAGTAGCTTACCACCATTCTCTCAACAGTTGATAGAAAAACTAGACAGAAAATACATATTGATATAGAATAATTCAACAATACTGTCAAACAATAGGACCTGACATTGATAGTACACTCCACCCAACAACAGCAAAATACATTTTTTTTCAAGAGCTCTGAGAAGATATACCAGGATAGACTATATCCTGGGCCCTAAAACAAATCTCAACAAATTAAAAAGAGTTGCAACCATGCAGTATATGTTCTCTAACTCCAATGGAATCAAACTAGAATTCAGTAACAGAAAGGTAATAGAAAAGTCTTCCAGCACTTGGAAACTAAACATCACACTGCTAAATAACCCTTGGGTCAAGGTAGAAGTCCCATGTAAAATTTTTTTTTAACGATTCTATTTATTTATTTGAGAAAGAGAGAGAGCACAAGCAGGAGAGGGAGAGGGAGCAGCAGACTCCCCACTGAGCCGGGAGCCTGACGTGAGGCTCAATCCCAGGAACCTGAGATCATGACCTGAGCCAAAGGCACATGCTTAACCAAGTAAAAATTTTAAAAAAGAAACAAAACACATTGAACTGAAGGAAATGAAAATCCAATGTATCAAACTGTGTGGAAATCAGCTAAAGCAGTGCTGAAAGGGAAATTTATATTCCCAAATACATAAATTAGAAAAGAGGATAAATCTCAAGTCAACAATCTAAAATTCCATTTTAAGAGTGTAGAAAAATAAGAGCAAATAAATCCAAATCAAGAGAAGGAGGAAATAAAGAACAGAAGTCAATGAAATTGAAAACAGACAGTAGGGTCCCTGGGTGGCTCAGTGGGTTAAGCCACTGCCTTCAGCTCAGGTCATGATCTCAGGATCCTGGGATCGAGTCCCGCATTGGGCTCTCTGCTCAGCAGGGGTCCTGCTTCCTCCTCTCTCTCTCTGCCTGCCTCTCTGCCTACTTGTGATCTCTCTCTGTCAAGTAAATAAATAAAATCTTTAAAAAAAAAGAAAGAAAGAAAACAGACAGTAAAGAAAATTACTGAACCTGAACCTTTGGGGAAAAAAAAAAAACAGTAAAATTCACAACCCTTTAGCAGGATTGACAAAGGGGAAAAAAGAGAAAAAAGAAAAGGGAGAAAAAGAGAAAACACAAATTGCTTATATGAAAAATGAAACAGGGGATATCACTATAAACTGCAGATATCAAAATGTTAATAAGGAAATACTACAAACAATTCTGCAGACCATGTAAATTTTTTCCAGCTTTATTGACATATAATTGATGTAGAACATTGTGTACGTCTAAATTACACAGTATGGTGGTTTGATACATGCATATGTTGTGAAAAGTACACCACAGTCAGGTTAGTTGACATATTCTTCACCTCACACACTTTCCATTTTGTTGTTGTTGATGTTGTTATGGTGAGAATGTGACAGTTCTACTCATAGCAATTTTCAAGTATATAACACAGTACTGATAACTATAGGCAACTATGCTATATTAGGTTCCTGAAACTTATTCATCTTATAACTGTAAGTTTTTACCCTTTGACCACTAGCTCCTTATTTCTTCCATACCTCAAACCCTGGCAACCAATATTCTACTCTCTATTTCAATGAAATTGACTTTTATATATTCCATATGTAAGTGAAATCATATAATATTTGTCTATCTTTGTCTGACTTACTTCACTTAGTGTAATATCCTCAGGGTCCATCCAAGTTGTTCCAAATGCCAGGATTTCTTTCTCTTTTTTTGTAGAAGAACAATATTCGTGTGTGTGTGTGTGTGTGTGTGTGTGTGTGTATGTGTGTACCACCAAACATGTACCAGAGTTCTCTTTTCTATACATCCTTACCAGCATTTGTCATCTCTTACCTTTTTGTTAAGAGCCATTCTAATACGTGTGAGGTGATATCTCATGTGGTTTTGATTTCATTTCCTTGATGATTACTGATGTTGAGAATCTTTTTATATACTTGATCATTTGCATGTCTTTTTAGGGAAAATGTCTATTCAAGTCCTCTCTGCATTTTAAAATTGAATTGTTTGAGGGTTTTTTGCTATTAAGTTATGAGTTCCTTATATATTTTGGATGTTAATCCCTTACCAGATAGATGGCTTGTAAATATTTTCTCCTATGCCTTAGGTTGCCTTTTCATTTCACTGGTTGTTTCTTTTGCTGTGCAGAAGTTTTCTAGTTTGATGTAGTCTCATTTACTTTTGCTTTTGTTGCTTGTGCTTTTGGAGTCATATTCAAAAACTTGTTGCCAAGATCTAGTAATCTTACAGTTTCAGGTCAGACGTCTTTAGTCCATTTTGAATTAATTTTATGAGTGGTGTAAAATAGGGATCCAATTTAATTCTTCTGTGTATGGATACAGATTTATCGAAGAGACTATCCTTTCCCCATTCAATATCATTGGCTCTCTTGTCAAACATTAGTTAACTCTGTATGCATGGGTTTATTTCTGGGCTCTTGATTCTGTTCCCTTGGTCTCTGTGTCTGTTTTTGTGCCAGCAGCATATCATTTTTATTATTATAGCTTTGTAATGTAGTTTGAAATCAGGAAATGTGATACCTCCAGCTTTGTTCTTTTTCAAGATTGCTTTTGCTATTTGGGGTCTTGTGAGGTTCCATATGAATTTTAAAGTTATATGTTCTATTTCCGTGAAAAATGCCATTGAATTTTTTTTTGCCATTGAAATTTTGATAGGGATTGCATTGAATCCATAGATAACTTTAGGTAGTAAGGACATTTAAAAATTACTAACTCTTCTGATCCACGAACACAAGATATCTTTCCTTTTGTTTGTGCTTTCTTAAATTTCTTACATCCATGTCCATGGTTTTTGGTATATTCGACTTTCGTTTCTTTGGTTCAGTTTATTCCTCAGTATTTTATTAATTTTGATGCTATTGTAAATTGGATTGGTTCCTTCATTTATTTTTCAGGTAGTTTATTTTTAATGTCTAGAGAGGCTACTAATTTTTATATGTTAATGTTGTATGCTACAGCTTTACTGAATTTATCCCTTAGTTCTAACAGTGTTTGAGTGGAGTCTTTAGCATATATACATGATACATACTGTCACTTTGTATATTAGATATACAATATATAAATGATATATAAATATCTAATATCTATATTAATCTATAAATATTTAATATAAATATATTAGATATATGATATATAAATGATATATATCTTATATACATATAACATGTGTAATATTACATGTCATGTGTAATAATAATATGTAATATTGCATATAATATATGTATATATTATATATACATGTATGTGTATATATGTATGGCATATGTAATATTATATATATGACATATTTAATATTATATATGTATATATAATATATACATATTGAAATGAATATATTCATAAAGAAATGAAATGATCTTTGCTGTATGTAATATTATATAATATTACATATGTCATATATGTGTATATATATACATATATATAATATTACATATGTCATCAGCAAACAGACCATTTCATTTCTTTATGAATATATTCATTTCAATATGTATATATTATATATATAATATTACATATGTCATAGCAAACACAGACCATTTCATTTCTTCCTTTCTGATTTAGATGTCTTTTTTTCCTCTCCTTGCCTACATGTCCTGGCTGGGACTTCTAGTACTATGTTGAATAGGAGTGGTAAGATTGGGCACCCTTGTTTTGCTCCTGACCTTAGAGGGAAAGATTTCAACGTTTCATTGTTGAGTATGATATTATAGCTGTGGCCTTCTCATGGGATATTTATTTTGTTGAAGTGTGTTCCTTCTAAACCCAATTTGTTACTAGTTTTTGTAATAAAAGGGTGTTATATTTTGTCAAATGCTATTTTTTAATCTATTGAAATTATATGATTTCATCTTTCATTCTCTTAATGTGAATTTGTTAACATTCTTTATTAGCATATACTGAACTATCCTTGTATCCCAGGGGTAAATACCCTTTGGTGACAGTATATGATTCCTTAAATGTGCTGTTGAATTCAGTTTACTAGTATTTTGTTGAGAATTTTTACATTTATATTCACTAGGAATATTGGCCTGTAGTTTTCTTTTCTTATAGTATCCTTACTTGACTTCACTATCAGGATAATGCTGGGCTTGTAAAATAAGTTTAGGAATATTCCCTCCTTTCTATTTTCTGGAAGAGTTTGAGAATAATTAGTATTAATCTTATTTAAATGTTTGGTAGATTGCTGTGGGGAGGAGGGTTGGGAGAAGTGGGGAGGGGTTATGGACATTGGGGAGGGTATGTGCTTTTGGTGAGTGCTGTGAAGTGTATAAACCTGGCGATTCACAGACCTGTACCCCTGGGGATAAAAATAAAAATATATGTTTATAAAAAATTTTAAAAATTTTTAAAAAATAAATAAATGTTTGGTAGAATTCACCTGGGAAGTCATTTGGTCTTGAGCTTTTCTTTATTGAGAGGTTTTTGGTTACTGATTCAACTTGTTATTGGTCTGTTCTGTTTTTCTTATTTCTTTATGACTGGGTCTTGGTAGGATGTTTGTTTCTAGGAACTTATCTGTTTCTTCTAAATTGTACAATTTGTTGCCATATGATTGTTCACAATAGTCTCATGATCCTTTATATTTCTGTGGTATCAGTTACAATGTCTCCTCTTTCACGTCTGATTTTATTTGAGCCCTCTCTTCATTTTTCTTAGTCTAGCTAAAGGTTTGCCAATCTGGTTTATATTTTCAAAAAATGAACTCTAAGTTTTATTGATCTTCTCTATTATTTTATATTATGTATTTCATTTACTTTAGCTCTGAGCTTTGTTATGATCTTCCTTCTGCTAACATTAGACTTTGTTTATTCTTGTTTTTCTAGCTCCTTGAAGTATAAGATTAGGTTATTTATTGTCTTTTTTCTTAATGTAAACATTTATCACTATAGAATTCCCTGTTAGCACTGCTTTTGCCACATCCCATAAGTTTTGGCATGTTCTGCTTCCATTTTGTTTGTTTCAAGATATTTTTTGATTTCTCTTGTTTTAAAAAGATTTTATTTATTTATTTGACAGACAGAGATCACAAATAGGCAGAGAGGCAGGCAGAGAGAGAGAGAGAAAGGGAAGCAGGCTCCCTGCTGAGCAGAGAGCTCGATGTAGGGCTCAATCCTAAGACCCTGGGATCATGACCTGAGCCGAAGGCAGAGGCTTTAACCCACTGAGCCACCCAGGTGCCCCTGATTTCTCTTTTGATTTCATCTTTGACCCATTGGTTGTTTAGGAGTGTGTTGTTTAGTTTCCATGTATTTGTGAATTTTCTGGTTTTCCTTCTATTACTGATTTTATTTTCATAGCATTTTTGTAGGTAGAAAAGATACTTGGTATGATTTAAATCTTTTTAAATGGACTGAGACTTGTCTTATGACATAATATATGTTCTCTCCTGGAGAAAGCTGCATGTGCACTTGAGAAGGATGTGTATTCCAGTGCCATTTGATGAAATGTTCTGTATATTTCTCTTAGGTCCATTTGGTCCAAAGCATAGCTCAAGTTCAGTGTTTCTTTGATAATTTTCTGTCTAGGTGCTCTATTAGTAGTTGAGAATGTGGTATTAAAGTTCCCTACTGCTATTGTATTGTTATCTATTACTCTTTTCAAATCTGTTAGTATTTACTTAATATATGTAGGTGCTGCAATGTTGAGTGCATGTGTATTTATTAGTTGTTATATCCTCTTGATGAATTAACCTCTTATCATTATGTCATGACTTTCTTTGTCTCTTGCTACAGTTTTTGACTTAAAGTCTATTTTTTCTGATTAAGTGTAGCTATCTCTGTTCTCTTTGGGATTCCATTTACGTAGAATATCTTTTCCCATTCCCTCAGTTTAAGTCTACATGATTCTTTGAAGCTAAAGTTAGTTTCTTGTAGGTAGCATATAGTTGGGTCTTGTTTTTTACTTCATTTAGCCACTCTTTGTCTTTTGATTGGAGAATTTATTCCATTTACATTGAAAGTAATTATTGGGAGGTAGGGACTTACCCTTGCCATTTTGTTAATTGTTTCTTGGCTCTTTTGTAGTTTCTTTGCACCCATCTCTCCCTCTTTCTGTCTTCCTTTGTGAATTGATGATTTTTTGTAATGGTATATTTTGATTCCCTTCTCTTTATCTTGTTTGTATCTACTATTGGATTTTGTTTTGTGGGTACCCTGAGGCTTACTTCAAACATCTTATAGATATAAAAGTCTATTTTAAGCTGATAACAACTTTTATCTCATACAAAAACAGTCCTTTTACTTCCCTCACACACATTTCATGTTCTTGAAATAAAAATTTGCATGTTTTTATATTGTGAAACCATTAACAAATTATTGTAGCTTTATTTTAACTATATTTTTCAACTCTTTTAACTAGCTTTAACTAGTTTAACTAATGATTATTTTAACTATAAGTAGTATTAATACTTTTGTCCTTTAATCTTTATGCTAGAGTTAAGTGATTAACACAACACCACATTACAGTATTAGAGTGTTCAGAGTCTGACTATATATTTACCTTTGCCAACATGTGGTATATTTTCATATATGTTTTCATGTTACTAGTTTGTATACTTTTATTTTTATCTTGAAGAACTCTTTTCAGCCTTTCTTGTAAGGCAGATCTAGTGGTGACAAACTCCCTCAGCTTTTCTTTATTTGAGAAACTCTTTATCTCTCCTTCATTTCTGAAGAACAGTTTTGCTCAGTAAAATATTGTTGGTTAGAGGGTTTTGGGTTTGTTTTCATTTTTGTTTTTGTAGCACTTTGAATATATCATCCCATTCTCTCCTGGCCTGCAAAGTTTCTGCTAAGAAATCTGCTTATAGCCTTTCCCTCATATGAGATTATTTTTTCTTGTTGCTTTTAAAATTCTCTGTCTTCATTTTAGACAGTTTTTTTATAATGTGTTTTAAAGAAGATCATTTTGGATGGAAATTTTGGGATGACCTAGTAACTTCATGAGCTTGGATATCCAGAATTTCCTCCAGGTTTAAGAAGTTCTCAGTCATTATTTCTTTAAATAATCTTTGTACCCCTTTCTTCGTCTCTTTTGGGACTCTAGTAATGTATAAATTACTTCTCTCAGTGGTGTTCCAGGTGTCCCATAGGTTTTCTTTATTCATTTTTATTCTTTTTCTTTTTGCTTTTCTTACTGCATAATTTCAAAAGACCCGTCTTATGTCTGACTGCTTCTTTCTTCTGCTTCGTTCAGTCTACTGTTGAAGCTCTTAATGAAATTCATTACTTCAGTCATTGTATTCTTCAGATCCAGAATTTCTTTGGTTCTTTTTTATGTTTCCTATCTCTTTGTTGAACTTCTTATTTTGTTCTTATATTGTTTTCCTGATTTCATTTAATCATTTATCTGTTCGTTTGTAGCTCTCTGAATACCTTTAGAACAACTATTTTAAATTTTTCTCAGGCAATTTATGCATCTCCATTCCTTTGGAGTCATTTATTGGAATTTTACTGTGTTCCTTTGGTGATGTTGTTTCCCTGGGTTTTTGAGATCCCACTGGGTCCTTGCATAGGTGTCTGTACATTTGAAAATAAGGAAGGAAAGACCTTCACCTGCATATGGGGGCTTGCTGGAGTGTGATGTGACTCCGAGTCTAGTAGTGTAGGGAACCATGTATGGGGGCCTATGGTGGTTCAGGGTTCAGGGGGGCATGATAACTCATCAATGCAGTTCACTAGGGTCCACAGCATTGATGAATTTGTGATCCTTGAAAGTGCTCTAGAGGTCTGCAGAGGCTGAAAGGGCTGTTGGGGTCCTTAGCGGCTCCTTCAGGTACAGCAGCTAGGGAACATGGAAGGCAGCAGTGGTGGCTAGAACCAGCGGGGGCCAGCTACAGCTATGTGCCTGTGTCATAGTAGGGACAGGTTGCAGACACTCATATAGTGATGGGGGCCAGGACAAGGAGCAACAGGCAGACCACATGCATACTGGCCCCTGGCTGTCAACATGTACTGCTGTGGCTGCTGGGTCTCACTCCAAATACACAGCAGTAGAGGCTGGTGTCAGATGTTAGATTGGGAGTATGGGGGTACAAGGCTAGAGGGACTAGTCCTGCATGCAGATATGATAATGGGGGTTAGCCATGGAGATCTAAGCTTGTGTCTCACTTTCCTGCAGTTGTAGATGTCTGGGCTGGTGACTGATGCAGATTTCAGCCTCCAACAGGGGAAAGAAGGATCAGGGAGAAACTCAGACAGCTGGCATATTTGAATGTGAATATCTAAGGAGTGAAAACCAATGAAATCTACCGGAGATCCACAGCAACTATGCTGGACATTGGTTTCTTCAGTGGCAAAAGGTGTCGGGATTGTCTGCAGAGCAAATCCCTGGGAACCATAGTCATTCCTGCTTTATAGCTGGTATTGGTAGCCCCTACTTTTTTTCCCCTTTTCCTAGCTATCTCTGTACATCTCTGCTTTGCCAGTCTCTGGGTGGAATGAAACCAAAGAGGGTCATTCATGTGGTGCCCTGCAAGGCAAGGGTAGCTGGTTGCTCATCCCACTATTTCTTTCCCAGAAGGGGAGCTCTTTCTAGCTGGGGTGTTCCCTCTTGGCTCTAAAGAATGCTGGCTTAGTGCAGGCAAAATGAAGCTGTTCTATGCTCCCTTGTTGCATGGTTCTTCTCAGGGTTTTTTTTTGTTGTTGTTATTGTTGTTGTTCCACTGTATTGCTGAAGTTTCTTAAATGGACTCCAGAGCTCTCCCAGAGCTGTTTTTAATTGTGGATAGCTAGAGTCTCTTCCAGGAAATAGAAGAGAGATCAATTTCCAATTGATTTTATGAAGCTAATATTATCCTGCTATCAATATGAGACAAAGACAATACAAAACAGAAAACTATTAGACCAATATCCCTCATGAATATAGATGTAAAATCCTTAACAAAATATTTACATACTGAATTCAACAGTATATAAAAATAATTATACACCATGATCAAGTGAATTTTATTTTAAGGCTGCAAGTGTTGTTCAATATTTGAAAATCAAGCAATGTAAAGCTAAAGTTGAGAAATTTTAAAATTATATCAATCAATATAGAAAAATAATTTTAAAAATTAAATATAAGTCATAACAAAAAAAAAACTTTGAAAAGATACGAATAGAGTATAATTTCCTCAACTTGATAAAGAGCATCAACTAAGAACCTACACCTAACATTGTGCTTTCTGATAAAAGACTAAGCTGCTTTTCCCTTAAGACTGGGAAAAAGGCAAGGATGTCTACTCCCACTACTCTTATTCAACAAAATGTTAGCATGTTTAGCCAATGAAATAAGGAAGGTAAAGGAAATAAAAGGCATACAGATCAGAATAACACTGTCTTTCTTAGTAGATAACATGATCATCAACATAGAAAATCCTGAGGAATCTACAAAGAAAAAATTTCTCCTAGAACTAATACATGAGTCCAGCAAGGTTGCAAGATATAAGATAAACATACAAAAATAACCTCTATTTTTACTGAATCACTATATTGTATATCTGAAACTAATATGACACTGTATGTTAACAATACTGGAATTAAATGAATAAAATAAACTGTATTTTTATGTGTTAGCAATGAGCACATAGACACTGAAATTAATAACACAACCGTTTAAAAAATCCAAATGAAATGAAATATTTAAATACAAATTTACCAAAACATGTACAAAAATCTGTATGCTGAAATTTATAAAACACCTATGGAAGAAATCAAATAAGACCTAAATAAAGGGAGAAACACACTGAGTTTATTTATCAGAAAGCATGATACAGTAAAGATGTTGAAACTCCAAACTGATCTTCAGGTTCAGTTCAATTCCTATCATATAATTCCAGCAAGGTATTCTCAGAGACATAGACAAACTTATCCAGACATTTATACGGAACGGTACAGGCCCTAAAAGAACTAAATCCGTCTTGGAAAAAGAGTATATTTGGAAGAATCAATCTACCCCATATTGTCTTGCTCTATAGCTACAGTTATCAACACTATGTGGTATTGATGGAACAATAGTAACATAGATCAACAGAACAGGATAGAAAACAGAAAAATAGACCCACATAAATGTACTCTACTGGTTTTTCAAAGGTACAGAATTAACTCAATGGAAGGAGGATCATTTTCAACCAATGGTGCTGGAGCAATTAGATAGACATCCATAGGCAAAAATAAAATAAAATAACCTAGATCTAAACCCCATTCTTTATATAAAAATTAACTCAAAATATGATAGACTTCATAGTAAAATGTAGTGTTATAAAACTTCTAAGGCAAAAACAGAAAATCTTGGGGTGCCTGGGTGGCTCAGTGGGTTAAAGCCTCTGCCTTCGGCTCAGGTCATAATCTCAGGGTCCTGGGATCGAGCTCCACATCGGGCTCTCTGCTTAGCAGGGGGCCTGCTTTCCTTCCTCTCTCTGCCTGCCTCTCTGCCTACTTGTGATCTCTGTCTCTGTCAAATAAATAAATAAAATCTTCAAAAAATAAAAAAAATAGAAAATCTTTAGGACCTAGGGCTAAGCAAAAATGTTTACTTACATGACACAAAGGCAGTCCATGAAAGCATATATTGATAAATTAGACTTCATCAAAATTATGCTTTTATTCTGTGAAAAACTTTATGGATAGGATGAAAAGAAGCTATAGACCATGAGAAAACTTTTGCAAATCACATATCCAACAAAGGATAAATAACCAAGATATATAAAGAACTCTCAATGCCAGAAGAGAAATAATCCAATGAGAAAATGGCAAAGGACATAAACAGCTATTTTATCAAAGAATATATACATATCATTAGCCATTAAGGAAAAACAAATTAAAATCATGAGATATCACTTATCAGAATGGTTAATATTGAAAATAACACCACCAAATTCTGGCCAGGAGGTGGAGAAACTGAATCACTAATCCATTGCTGATGGGAATGTAAAATGGTACAGCCACTGTGAAAAAGTTTGTTTTCTTAAGAAAAAAAAACTAAGCATGCAACTATTATATAGTCTACCAGTTGCAGTCTTGGACACTGACCCCAGAGATATGAAGACTTATGTTCACATAAAAACCTGTCCACGACTGTTTACAGCAGTTTTATTCCTAATAGCCAAAAGCTACAAACAGCCTGAATGTTCTGCATGGGATAGATTATTAAGCAAATTTTGGTATATCCATACCATGGAATACTAATCAGCAGTAAAAAGAATGAAAGTATTGATACATGCAACAACATGGATGAATCTTTGGAGAATTATGCTGAGTGGGCAAAAAAGCACCAGTCCTGAAATGTTACATACTCTATATGATTCCATTTATATAACATCTTGAAACTACAAAATTATAGAAATAGAGAATAGATTGGTGGTTGCCAGGGGTTAAGAAAGGAGTTGGTGAGAGATGGAAGTAGATATGACTGTAAAAGGACAACATGAGTAATCCTTGCGATGGAAATGTTCTCTATCTTGACCACATCAGTGACAATATCCTGGGTATTATATTGTACTATAGTTTTTCAAGATGCTACCATTGTGGTTAAGTGGGTAAAAAATACACAGCATTTCTCTGTATTATTTCTTACACCTGCAGGCAAATCTATGATTATCTCTAATTAAAAGTTCAACTACAAAGAAAAAATTAAGACAGATGAATGACCACTCAAGTGTCAAGATTCTTAAAGACAGCTGAATCCCCATTCTGAAAAGGAGTGCTAACAAAATTGATATAACAGGGATTGGGCAGAGCTGTTTTCAAATTGATGACCAGTCCACCCTTTCCTCTCTGGCCATCTTGAGACATGGACAAAGAATTCAGCTGTGGCAGTGTTTTTTGTTTTTTGGTTTTTTGTTTTTCTTTTTCTCTTTTCTTTTTCTTTTTGTCTTATCTGTGTGCGTGTGTGTGTGTGTGTGTGTAGCCTGTCTAGCCTTATTGCAGAGAATGTGAAAGTGTAGGAATCAGGCTGTATTCTTTCTGGAGGTATGTTGTGTAAATTATATGGATCTGCCCTCTAAGGCCTGTAATCCTTAGTATAGAACTTCGTTCTTTCACCTGTGCAGTTTGGACAAAATGCATTGTGCATGACTGCAGGGTTGAGGACCATGAATTTGTAAAGAAACAAGCATGTGTATGAGTGAGCACAGGTATGCTAATGCTGACAAGATTAGGGAAACAGAGACAAGACAAGGCATTAAGGACAGATGAATGTTGCCACATACCCACAGAGATTCTGACATCCTCATTCCAAGGAAAATATTGGAAGATGAAGAAAATAGGAGAGTAGGTAAATAAGATTTGAAAATGTTTGTAGAATGTGTGGAAATTTTATGCTTTAATGATAAGAAATATTCTGAAAAAATATGTAGCATTATACCTCCAAAGGTGAAAATTCATTTACCACAGTGCAGAGTACATTATGCCAAGACATTTGGAAGTAATGGCTTTTGCCTGAATAAATATGTTTTGTGCTGCCACAGTTTTTATCTTCTTCAGAAGCAACCATTGCCAATTATTTACTCTAGTTAATAAGTTAGAATTTTTTTAAAGATTTTATTTATTTATTTGGAAGACAAGGATCAGAAGTAGGCAGAGAGGCAAGTGGAGAGAGGGGGGGTGGGGACAGGCTCCCCGCTGAGCAGAGAGCCCGATGCAGGGCTCGATCCCAGGATCCTGGGATCATGACCTGAGCCAAAGGAAGAGGCTTTAACCCACTGAGCCACCCAGGCACCCCAATAAGTTAGAATTTTTATGCCATGGGTTTTTGTCTCAGGTCCAAGGTCAATTTGCAGATCGATACTCTTCCTTTTCCCGAGTAGGCTTCTGCCCCCTGTTTTATCCATCCAGAAAATGGGAATACTGTGCAAAGAGATTATATTTTTTGAACACAGTTTTAAGCATGAAATCCATTCTGTCTGGAGAAAATATTAATGAGCTTGCCGGTAGTCAAGTTACAAACCCAAAATACCAAAAATGTAAAACATAGGTATATACTAACACACTTCTCCTTCAGAAGCTGCATGGAAGAAGCATTTTCAAAAAAAGAAATCAATGTTGAATGTTGGATGTTAAAGAGTCCCTAACTTGGGGACTGTGCCCACCTGGGTGGCACAGTTGGTTGGGCATCTGACTCTTGGTTTCAGCTCAGGCTGTGGTCTATGGGGTCATGAGATCCAACTCTGAGTCAGGCTCTGTGTTCACTGCAGAATCTGCTTGAGACTCTCTCTTCCTCTGCCCTTCCCACCACTTCTATTCATTCATTCATTCATTCATTCTCTCTCTCTCTCAAGTAAATAAATAAATCTTTTTAAAAAGTCCGTAACTTGGAAGATGATTTAAGCACAAATTGCATCCAAAGTAAAGTACGCTATCCACACACAGTATTCCAAAACAAAGGGCAACATCAAGGTACAGCATTCCTAGGGAAGGCAGAATATTCATTGGCAGCATCCCAAGAAAGATACAACATCCATGAATACAATTCCCAGGAAAAGTGCAACATCCACATATAGCAATTGAAAGCCAAGTATAACATCCCTCCCTACAAAAAAGTATGACACTAGCTAAAAAGGAATCTGTGTCTTTGTCTCATTATGGAAATGTCCACTACCATCACATCTGTTTAATATGGGCAACATTGGAGAAAGAATTAGAATGAAAATTGGTCCAGAATTTATGTTTTTTCTTGTGATCCTGTGAGAAGTAAAGAAGTCAATGAGAAAACAGAGGTTTTAGATGTCAGGTTGGCTTTAGAAATATTTGAAAGTCAAAAGTTTATCTGTATGGATTATTTCTTTCCTTGGTAACTGACAGATATGACAAGACTTTGAAGAAAAAAAATTATATCATGGAGCCTAATCTAAGATATGACCCCATGTGCTCAGTACTTAGACACATATGGAATTCTAGCTCCATAGAACCATAATGGAGCTTAGAGGTACATCTTCATTCTTTAGATAAGGAAACTACCCAGAGAGCAGACTTGCTGTTAGATGTTTATATAATAATAACAATGGCAACAATTATAATAATAACAACAATAGAAGTAATAATAGCTAACATTTTTTGGAGGTCCTATTATGCCGGGCATTGTTCTAAGAACTTTACATGGATTATTTCATTATTCCTCCTAACAGCCCTCTGAGGTCATTTATGATCATAAGCCCCATTTTATAGACAAAGATACCGAGACTCCGAGAGGTTTAATAACAGTGTTCCATATATATTTCCATATGATTGGAACTTTTTAATCACCCTAGACTATCGGGCAAAAATCAAGTGAATGTTCTGATATAATACAGTCTGCAGAATTCTGGGCTGCTCTGTGTTTCAGTGAAGATAAAATTTTCAGAGACAATCTACTCAGTATCTGTATTTTATGTGATCAGTTCCTTAACTCCTGTTCTCATTAGAATAGATTTTCTCAACATTCCTAACTTCTGGAAGCTTGCTTAAGATGTAAACTCAGTGAAAGATTTACAAGACATTCTTTTTTTTTTAAAAAAAAAAGATTTTATTCATCCATTTGACAGAGAGAGACACAGCAAGAGACGGAACACAAGCGGGGTCGGGGTGGTGGGAGAGGGAGAAGCAGGCTTCCCACCGAGCAAGGAGCCTGATGCAGGGCTCAATCCCAGGACCCTGGAATCATGACCCAAGCCAAAGGCAGATGCTTAATGACTGAGCCAACCAGGCATACCCTACTAGACATTCTTTTTTTTTTAATTTCTTTTCAGTGTTCCAGAATTCATTGTTTATGTACCACACCCAGTGCTCCATGTAATATGTCCCCTCCACAATACCCACCACCAGGCTCACCCAACCTCCCACCCCCATCCCCTCCAAAACCCTCAGTTAGTTCCTCAGAGTCCACAGATCTTTCATGGTTCATCTCCCCCTCCAATTTCCCCCAACTTCCTTCTCCGTGTACATGTCCTCCGTGTACAAAAGTTTTGTTATATTTTTTAGTAATGGACAAATAAGTAACAGTGCTTAAAGGATATCACAGTTAGTGTATACTTGTGTTTTAAAGGTACCAAATCAACATATTAGATTTATATTTCAGAAAATCTGTATAACCTGTGCATTTTTGGCAAGCCAGGGACTGTAAGTCATTTCTCTGAGATACGTGTGTTCAACTGGCAGAGGTTGGAAAGAGATTTACAGTTTAGCTCTTATAACAGGTTAGTGCCATTAATATCAATTTCCATAGCTGCTTCAAAGGGGAAACAGAGATGGACAGCTGGCCAGGAAGAGATAGATGAACAGTCAGAGAACTAGGAATGGACAGAGTTCGACAGAGGCAAGAATAGGCAGACCTATGGAAGGAAGACCGAGAGAGAGACACAGAGATAGGTGGGAAAAAAGAAAGGCAAAGAGAAAGGCAGATAGTTACAGAGATCAACAGACAAATTAGAAAGAAGCACATCAAATGAGATGAACAGAAAGATGCAGATAGGCAGATAAACTGTAAGGGACATAGGAAAAGAAGGGGAAAAGGGAAGAGGGACAGAGGCAGCAGTAAGGAACAGAAAGAGAGGTGGGGATAGAAACATGGAAAAGATAGAATCAGGGAGAAAGTCAAAGAAGAGAAAGGAGTACAGAAAGAGAGAGACTCAAAAGAGAGGAAATTAAAGAACCAGAGGAAAACAGAAAGGCAGAAACTGAGGGAGGAAGAGAGGGTCAAGCATAGAGAGAATGAAACTGACAGAAAGAAGAAGAGAGTCACACTCTTAAAGCAAGACAGCCTGAGACACAGAAAAATGGGGAGGGGGAGTTGCAGAGAGAAACAGGAAAAGATTGGGGACAGGAAGACAGAGAGAGACAGAATATATGGACTAAGTGAGAGAGAAGGAGCAAGGGACAGAGAGGGAAAGGAGGCCATACACAGAGCCAGACCAACAGAGAAAGAGACAATACAAGAGACAGAAAGGGAGTCTGACCAAAAACCAGACAGACAGGGAGTAAGAGAAGGAAATAAATAGTGAGAGAGCCAGTGAAACAGTCATACAGAGATAGTTGGCCAGAGATATATTGGAGAAGCAGGGGAGTGAGACAATGAGACAGACTAAGAGATTGACAAGAGAGAAATAGAGAGACAGGCAAGGAGAGAAACAGGAAGAGAAAAAAAACTGTTGCAGAGAGACAGACAGATATAGAAAGATAAAGCAGAAGAGTCAGAAAGACCATGACAGAGAAAGACGCATGCTGAGACAGACCCCTATGGAGACAGAGATGGAAGGAAAAGGCAAACACAGATAAAGAGAGGCAGATGGACAGAGATAGGCTGAGAGAGTGACTAACCAACTGACACAAGAGAGAAACCAACAGAGATCAGAAAGACAGCAATACAAAAAAGTAGATGGAGAGATAGAAGAAGAGCCAACTATGTGAACAGAGAGACAGGTGTTCTAGGGCTGGGGGAGAGAAAAATAGTGAAAAAGAGGGAGTTGTTGGCAAACAGGAGACTGACAGGAAAGCAGAGAAACTAACAGGAAGGGGAGAGGAAACCGGAACAGTGGGGAAGGGAAGGGAGAGGGAGAAAGAACAGACAGACATGATAGAGACAGATTGATGCAAAAAGACCAACAAAAAAGTAGTCAGAAACAAGCAGACAGAAAGACTCAATCTGTTAGAAAGAGAGAAAAAGAGATGGAGGTTAACTAGATTTATTGCAGTGATTATTTCAAAAATATATACAAATATCAAATCATTATATTGTACACCTGAATCTAATTTAATGTTATAGGTCAATTATATATCTCAGTATTTTTTGAGAGAGAGAGAATGCATGAGCTGAGTGGAGGGAGAGGGAAAGGAAAAGAGAGAATCTTGAGCAGGCTCCATGCCCAGTGCAGAACCCAGCGTGGGGCTCAGTCTTACAATCCTGAGATCATGACCTGAGCCAAAATCGGCATCAGATGCTTAACCAATTGAGCCACCCAGGCACCCCTATATCTCAATTTTTAAAAGTATGTAAAGCAAAGGTCGAGGGAATTAACTGACTTGGAGGAAATACTTGCAAACTATATATCTGTTAAGGGTCTAGCAGGCAGAACATATAAAGAACTTTTACAACTCAGTAACAAAAAGACTCAAACAAACAAGAAAAAAATGGGTTAAGGACTTGAATAGGCATTTCTCCAAAGATATGCAAGGGGCTGCTAAGCACATGAAAAAAATGCTCAATATCATTAGTCATTAGGGAAATAGAAATCAAAACCACAAGATACCACTCTGTATCTATTAGGGTGACTGGAACCTAAAAAATGGAAAATATCAGCTATTTTCAATGACATGGGAAATTGGAACCCTCCTAAATTTCTAGGGAGGTTATAAAATGGTTCATCTGTTGTAGAGAAGTTTGGTGGTTCCTCAAAAAGTTAAACGTAGAATTACCATAGGACCTAGCAATTTTACTTCTAGATACATACCCAAGAGAATTGAAAAGGTATTCAAATAAGATGTACATGTATGTTCATAACTAATATTCACAATACCAACAGGCAGAAATAGCCAAAGTGTCCATCAATGGATAAATGAATTGTGATGTATCTCTACAATGGACTATTATTTAGCCATAAAAAGAAGTGAAATAGGACTGCCAGTATCCAGTTCTACATGTAAGGAGCTTATAAATCACCACTCCATCCTAACCATAAGTTAGATGTTTATAACAGTTTTTTGTGAGTGCCAAAACTTGGAAGCAACCACGATGTTCTTCAGTTGGTGAATGGTTAAATAAACTGTGGTACATTCCAGCAATGGAATATTATTCAGCACTAAAAAGAAATGAGTTATCAAGCCATGAAAAGACGTGAAGGAAATTTAGATGCATCCTACTAAGTGAAACAAGCCAGTCTGACAAGGCTACATTACTATATGATTCTAACTATATGACATTCTGGAAAAGCCCAAACTGGAGATGGTAAAAAGACCAGTGGTTGCCAGGATTGGGGGGCAACTGAGAATGAATAGGCAGAATATAGAGGATTTTTAGGGCAGTGAAAATATTTGTATGATACCATAATGATAGGTACATGTCATTATACATTTTGTCCCGATCTGTAGAACGTACATGAAAAGTGAGCCTTGGGGCGCCTGGGTGGCTCAGTGGGTTAAGCCTCTGCCTTCGGCTCACGTCATGATCTCAGGGTCCTGGGATCGAGCCCCACATTGGGCTCTCTGCTCAGCAGGGAGCCTGCTTCCCTTCATCTCTCTCTGCCTGCGTCTCTGCCTACTTGGTGATCTCTGTCTGTCAAATAAATAAATAAAATCTTAAAAATAAAAAAAAAAAAGAAAAGTGAGCCTTCATGAAAACTATGGACTTTGGATGATTATGATGTATCAACATAGGTTCATCTGTTGTAACAAATTATCCCACTCCAGTTGTGCAACTCTGATGAGGGATGTTGATAATGGGAGAGGTTATTATGCATGTGTGGGGGCAGGGAGTATATGGGAAATCTCTGTCCCTTCCTCTCAACTTTGCTATGAACCTTAACCTTCTCTAAAAAAACATAGTCCGCAATAAAGGAAAAGGGAAAAAAGAAGGGGGGAAAAGAAATGAAATAGTGATACATGTTACAACATGGATGAACCTTGAAAACTTCTGCTAAATGGAAGAAACCAGATTCACAGTTTCATGGGTTATGTGATTCCATTTATATGTAATATCCCAGAATAGGCAAACCTATTGACAGAAAGTAGATGGTGGTTGATGGGCTTGGGAGGAGGAGGGAATGGGGAGCAACTGCTTAAGGCTAGCTTTCCTTTTAAGGTGAAAATATTTTGGAACTAAATAGAAGTGATGGTTGTACAACATTCTGAGTGTATTAAGTGCTGCTAAATTGTTCACTTTCAAATGATTAATTTTATGTTACATGAATCTCATGTCAGTAAAAAGAGAGAAATAGAAAAGAAAAAGTGAGACCAAGAGAGAGAAGAAAAGACAAACAATGACAGACAAAGTGACAGAAAGAAAGACAGGAAGACAGTCTGAGAGACAGAGAGCCAGGCAGGGAGGGAGACTATTCTTTTTTTAAAGATTTTATTTATTCCTCAGAGAGAGAGAGTAAACACAGGCAGGCAGAGAGGCAGGCAGAGGCAGTGAGAGAAGCAGACTCCCTGCCGAGCAAGGAGCGCAATGCGGGACTCGATCCCAGGACCCTGGGATCATGACCTGAGCCGAAGGCAGCAATTTAACCAACTGAGCCACCCAGGCATCCCAGGGAGGGAGACTATTAAAGGGAAAGGTAAATACAGACAGACAGACAGACACATAGGCAGGCAGGCAGAGTACAGGGAGAAATACAGATGGAGTGAAATATTACGAAAACTGAGAGGGACAGAGTCAAAAGACAGGGAATTAGAGACAGAACATGTAGATGCAGGGAGAGAAGAATGCTGAGAGAGGGACTCGTATGAGATACTACTAGAGTATGACACAGGCAGAGAGAAACAGAGACAGAAAAGAAGAGAGAGAAAAGAAAAAACAACAGAGACAGACTGGCAGAGAAAAAATAAAGAAATCAGGAGATAGACCATGAAACAGACAAACAGAGCATTAGGAAAGAGAAAGGGAGCAACAGAGACATAGGGGGACTGACAGATTGTATGACAGACTAAAAGACAAAAACAGAGGAGCTAAGAAACAGCAAAACAGACCAGAAGAGAAACAACAACAAAACAAGGCAGAAAGAGAGACTGATACAGAGGGAGGAAGAGAGAGGGAAAATATATAAAGATAGCTAGACAAAGAGACAAACAGAAGTTCAGACTGATATAATTATATGCAGACAATCAAAGGAACAAGCAAGGGTGTTGGAGAGATAGGCTGACAGACTGGGCAGATTGCCAGAGCACAGACAAACAGATACAGATACGTGTAGAAAGAAAATGACAAAGAGGGAAACAAAAACAGATATATACAGAGATAGAATGACAAATAGTTGACAGAAATAATTGACAAACAAATGAATAGGAAAAAAGGCAGAGTAGCAGAGAAACTGATAGGAAGGCAGACATACAGCACCAGACAGACCAAAAGCTGGACAGACAGACTGAGACAGACATGGGCAGTTGAACAGAGACTGATGTACAGAGAGAGAGAGAGAAAGAAGTAGAAAGAAATGGTCTGAGGTCATTGGTCACAGACCAGAAGGCAGGCAGGCAAAGAAAGAAACATAGACGGATAGAGTGAGATAAAGACAGGCAGAGAAAGGGAGAGATGGGGGGAGGGGAAAAGATAGGGAGGTAAGAGATTGTGAGAGAAAGAATGCACAGCGGAAACCCACAAAGCAGCAGGAGGACAAAGACAGACAGAGAGACAGAACCTGAGAGACAGACAGAGATAGGAATCAAGAAGGTAGGCAGACAGAGAGTGTCAAGACAGCCAAGGGCAGACAGGAAGACAGAAAGAGGTGCAGACAGACTGGGAGACTGACAGAGAAACAGTCAGAGGAACAAAACAAAACAACAGTCAGAAACAGATGCTGACAGAGAGACACAGGGACAAAAATGCAGGCAGAGCAACAAATTGCAAAATGTAGAGGCACCCTCTCATGCCTAACCCCCACGCTCCCTGCCATCACCACCACAAATGCCGCTCACTATTTAGCCTGAGATGGGGACAACAGGGAGAAATTCTAGCAGGGTACCTGAGCATGCTAGAGATTTAGAGGAAGGTGGTGTCTAACAAAAATCATTCAGATCATTCTGAGAAGGGGTTGAAGTCTGAACTTTGCCTTTTGGAAACACTCCAGGGCCATGTGCTATTAGGTAGGATAGCACTTGTCTCATGTCAATACTGTGAACATTTGTCTCTTATCAATACCATGGAGTTTGGGTTGTTGTTATTTTGTTTTTAAGAAAACGTGTGAAATTTCTCAGAAGTCCATTGTTTGCAGATTTCCCATCATGCTTCCTTCCACCCTGAAAGAAAATGCTTTGTTTCTTTGATAATGCAAACTTATCACTTTTCTCTTTTACGATTTTCTATTGAGTGTCTTGTTTTCATAGTTTAGAATTCATACAGCTCTCAGGCAAGTTTCTCTAAAATGTTTCTATTTAATATTCAGCTGCAGCTCCAAGGAGTTTAACATTATTTTTTAAATAAAATTTTTGATTTTTAAAATGAAAAATCTGGGGAACTTTCTCTTCTTCCTGAAGGCATTTCACTTTAAAAGTCTTCAAGGGACTTCTGGCTTTTTCTTAATTATGACTGGCATCTGATATTTGCTGCCACGAATTATATAAATAATGTATTAATAAATAAGATGGGCTTTATGGGTGGCCTTTTTTTGCTCCAGACTCTCAGGTGATCTTAGTCAGCCCAATTCCTGCCCAGAAGGAGAAAGGTATGGAAAAGTGAGCTATATACTGAGGACCAGCTCAGCCTCCCTTCTAGAACTACTGGGCATTCACCATTTGGCCTGAGGGAACTAGAGGGTGAGGGAAAAACTGTATGCTTTCTGCATTGCTAAGGTGGAGGTGCAGAGATCAGAAGTGGCCTTGTCTCCTAGAAAGTTCCCCAGTCTGCTTTGTGGAGGCTACTCACCCTATAGAGAGAGGAACAAGAAAGTCAATCCTCTAGGGCATCACCTAGTGTTCCCAGGAGAAAAAGTCATACAGCTTATGATTTAAGATCCAAGTTGGAATGTTGTCTACTGAAACTGTATCCACACTTGGCTGGAAGAAGGATAGCTTTTTTTCTCTCACTTTCTATGAAATTACTGGGTTTTTAGAATGAGGAGGATTCTAAGACCAACCATTCCATAAATCCCACTTATAAGTGAGGAAACAAAGGAACAGTGGTGCTATAGTAGGCAGTCAGTGTAGCCTAGTAAGTAGGGAGCTTAGTGTGGAAGACAAGCAGTGATACAAAGAAGTTAGCATCAGACAAACCTGGGCTCTGCATATGCTGTGTTATGCTCAGCAAATGTTTGACTTCTCTGTGCTTCCTTCTCCTAAAAGGAAGAGATAATGGGAATCATAGGGTGGTTGCAAAGGAATAAATGAGATAATGTAAGTAAGCAGCAACATTCCCCACAGTTTCTGGAACATAATAGGTGATTGATATGTTCACTTTTATTACCTTAGAAAGAAATGACTCAGTAGAATTAAGGCTTCTTGATTTCTGCTCTCATTCTCTGAATACTGGGATGTAAGTAGCACCCCTGAATATGTAGCAATGTACTTAATATGCACCCTACCTTTGCAGCATCAACTTTCTGTGCCCTTTGCTGTTGTTATTGTAAATTTTCACAAATTTGGGACAAATGAGAGCCTAACAAGCACTTTCCTCTAGGTACATCATTTCACATTTACTTTAATCTTTAGTTACTGCCTGCAGGCCTTCTTGAATAGTGGCTACAGCCTGAGCCAGATTCCAAATTGTCCACAGGCCTCCACATGTTGAATAAACACATCTGTCCAAAGACTGAAGATTCTAAAATCAATCAGAGCCACTTTCCCAAATTGGGGGCTTGGTAGATCTGAGTAATATTCCAAGTCTGGGGATGCCTGGGTGGCTCAGTTGGTTGAGCAGCTGCCTTCGGCTCGGGTCGTGATCCCGGGGTCCTGGGATCGAGTCCCACATTGGGCTCCTTGCTCGGCGGGGAGCCTGCTTCTCCCTCTGCCTCTGCCTGCCTCTTTGTCTGCCTGTGCTCGCTCGCTCTCTCTCCCTCTGTCTCTGGCAAATAAATAAATAAAATCTTTAAAAAAAAATTCCAAGTCTGGTGTGCATTGCTGCAAATCTCTGTTACTGGGAGACACATCAGATACGGAAGAGTTTGTCTGCTGGTTGAGCCTAATAGCAGTGTGCAAAGAGCTTGCTCAGCAGAGAAGCTCTTTGAAAAGCCCTGCTTGGGCGGGGGGCACTAGGCTCACAGCTCAGAGCTGCTTTGCATCTTAAAACAGGTCATCTGTACACAGTATCAAGAGTCACCTGAGGGGTTTAACTCCGAAGTAAATTCAGGGAGATAGTGATCAATATTCTGCTGAAACCAGGAGGCACTTGGGCTCCTTTTATCTGCATGGACCATTACAAAGTTGAACAGAGGAATTAAATTCTAAAAATAAGCTGAAACTCTTGGTATTAACAGGGTCTTAAGCTAGGAATTGATTCCAGTTTCTTTTATAGTTCAGCCTTTTTCATTTGAAAGGCCATTGCCCATATAAACAGGTTTAAGGAAATTCAGACTTTCTGCTAAGTGCTAATTGCTGTCTTAAGTATACTGGGAAAAAAAAATAGAAACTTGGTAGACTTGTCTCCTATCTGTTAGGAGAGTATCATCTAAGACTACATGTCATTTATAAGGGCTTCACTTAAAGTTCTGGTGCTTCCCTTCCTCCCTGGCCAAGGAAAATGCCTCAAATCACCCTTTTACCCAAATTTAAAAGCCTAGGTTTGATGGGACTAGCTGCTACCATCAGACAATTTTGATGCTGCCAGTCTCCATCTTCATGTTGCAGTTAATATTTAAGAGTGAGAGATAAGCATGGATGGCATTCCCTTTACATTTTCGCTGTCACCAGCCTATTTTGTACTCTAAGAACCTCTTAACTGGCCCATTGGCCTTCTGATGTTTACTCATCTGGCTTGCACACAGCTATCCTGTTGTGATGGAGAGAGGAGACCTTCACTCGGGCCCTGGTTTTTCTGTCTGTGCCAGTGCCCACCGTGTGGATACAACCACCCAGCCAGCTTGGTTTGGGGTTGGGGCTAAGGGACAAAAATGTAGTCAGCTTGAATAGACCCTAGTCTCACTTTCACATTCCTCATCAGCTAGTTGGAAATGGGTTTGCTTCATACTTAGGGACTACCTTAATTGTTCTTTCCCTTTTGGTAGGCAGTTTTGTCAATAGAAAATCCTTGTTGAAGGGAAAGGGGAATCCTAGGCCCATGTCAAATTGGAGGTGATGGCAGCAGGGATATTTAAAAGTCGTGCTAATTAAGGCAGGAAGAAATCTGGCCTCTAAGAGACACAGACTGATTTGCAGCTATTATACTACTATCCTCAGTACCTAAAACAAGGAGGGTACCTCAAGTAAAACGTAAGAGAAGGCAAAAAGCAAGGTCCCAAGATAAGGAAAGATGAGGCTATGAGTTTATGAGGACTCGTGTTGACAGTGAAGCAGTTACACATTAGTACACTAGGGAAATGAAGCTATGTCAGGCTACAGATGTGGCTGAAGTTCATGATTCTGTAATTGTTCCTGGACTCTCCTGTCTGGATGAGAAAAAATGGTGAGTACAGTGTTTGCTGGCAAGCCCATCGACTCTCATTAACAGGAAGCTTAAGAGGCATGTGTAAGCTGGGAAATGCACTGGCCTTTCACCAATTGCTTGAATTGTCACAGTAGCAATTTCTCTTCACACCACTGATGCCTTCTGGGAAGTAAAAACTTGAGGTCTGTTTGATTCAGGGGTTTTCATTCATCACAGGCTGTGGAGAACAAATGGCAGGTTTGTTGTTGTTTTTTTTTATTATTTATTTTTTATTTATTTTCAGCATAACAGTATTCATTATTTTTGCACCACACCCAGTACTCCATGCAATCCGTGCCCTCTATAATACCCACCACCTGGTACCCCGACCTACCACCCCCGCCCCTTCAAAACCCTCAGATGGCAGGTTTTGAAAAAGGGCTTGAAGTTGGACCTGGTCAACCAAATCTTTCCTGGCAATCGTTAGTACTTCGTTGCCCTCTTTTGTCTCTACTTTTTAAATGCTACTTAAGAACAAGTTGAGCTCAGGACTTTCTCTAAACTTCACTGATTTATACTAATGGGGGAGGGAGGGTCAGCATGACACTCCCATCAAAAGGATGACTGGCTTTGCAGCAAGAGATCTTAGACTGATCAGGAAATTTGAAGCATTGCTTTAGAAACTTCATCAGTGACACCCTTCAACTGGAACCACCCCCATCGAGGGAACTCAGTCCTTCTTCTTCCCCTAGATCTTCATACAATGGACATTGCAGGGTTCTGCATGTAGTGAACAAGCAGTAAGTGATATCATATGCACTGTTCGGTTTCCCATCTTTCTCATCTCTCAGCAGTTTTGAATCTAGATTGCAGGAAGTAGAGGAGCACCTTTCACTGGGCCGTCCAACTCCAACAGTTCTTCATGCACCTTCTTTTTCTCTTAAAATCAAATCTATAGAACAGGTCAAGAATCTCCAAATTTCTTCCCACCTGCGCTGAAGAGACCAGGTGTTATGTTAAAATGTAAAGTTTTTTTGAGGCAGAGATCATGTGAATCTGGATGTTGGATGTTACAATTGTTTATCAGTTGTGCTTTTAATACCTTCCTATCACAAGGGCCATTTCAGAGTGCATTTTCAAAGTGGTTTGTGTTAATGGAGGAAAGAAAAGGGAAGAAGGGTTTTTGATTTAGTGTAGTAGACAGTAGAAATCAGAAATACCTGTGTTCAAATCCTGGTACTCCTGTGTCCTAACTGTGAGGTCTTGGATATGTTGCTTCTTTTTGAGACTGTTTCCTCAAATTTAAAATAGAAATAACATCTTTATACCAACCTTGTCAGGTTGTTTGAAAGATTAAATAAGGTAATACAATGAAATTCTCTAGCATAGTGATGGATACAAAGCCAGAGTTAGGGCTTTGTAAATTATTATCTTTATACTCCACAAAGACAGAGCAAGAGAATCATCCTGTGATTCAACCATTGAGATGAAATCATTTTTATATTTGTATTTTCTAAATTTTTGTCATTGTCTGTTTTTGAAAATGTGAGGTATATTTCAATTTCTTCCTGTCATAAATATAGTATATGCTATATTTCTCACTTTATTTGATTGGCTTAACTAATAGATTGAATGTTGTAGGATTCTAAATCATGAGAAGCTTCCGTATATTCAGATAGTATCCTTAAGCTTTCTTCTTAAACCCTGGTCTCTGACTTAAACAAATAAAAGTATGTGTGTGTTTGTGTGCACATATAGACACATAGCAATCTTATGAAGAGTTCAAAATTCTATATTTGGACTTTCATATTACAGTGTGTAACAGTTTACAGTGTTTCATGTTATAAAGTTGAAAGCAAATAAAGTAGATTTACTGAGTCTTAGATTAAACAAGGCTTCACATGATCATTTAATTCAACTCCCACCCCCCCCACCCCACCACTTCAGTACAAAATTAAATATGACACATTCCTGCCAGGCATTCATCTAACTTGTGACAAATGCTCCAAGTGACATTAAGATCCCTATTTTACAATGTAGCCACTCCCCCTCCATGGACTTCATGGGTTCTTGTGGGGAACATGAGATATGTCAACTGTAGACCAATAGTGCAGGGTACCTAAATGTTACCCATTATTTTTAACACTCTGTGGTTGGACCACTCTATTAGGAAATTTTTCTTATACTGAACATTAAGCTGCCTCCTGGGGTCCTAGGTTTGTCCTATAAAACATGTCAGACCAAGTATAATCTTTTTTCCACATGACAGTTCTTCACATATTTGAATATAGCTTCCCAAGTTTTCTCTTCACTGAGTTAAATATTCTGGTTACCACAAAGTGTCCCTCATAGGAGACGGTTTCCATATGCTTCACCTCAGTCACTTTCCTCTGGGGATGTTCAAAATTGCTTAATACCTTCCTATCACAAGAGAACCCAGTGGCCAGAACAAGCGTGTGCCTGTTATTCCTTAGGCTCTAGAGTCCACTTAAGTCTTCCATTAATATAGTCTGAGTTATATCTGCTTTTCTAGAAGCTAGTTCTTATTGTTATCTCATGTAAAATTTGCAAAGTAAATGCCCTGTTTGTAATATGAGTCACACAGAGGTCATATTTTCTCCATCCTGTTCTTCTATGGCTTTTTTCCCCCTATATTACATTCCATTTTCATAGCTTTGGGCTTGTCATTCCAGCCACTTTGCCTCATACAAATAAAGATGATATAATAGCAAAGCCAGGAAATAGTAACAGTCACTGTCTTCTAAGTGAGAATATTCTAAGCAGATTATATGTCCAAGGCTGGTTTTCACCATCACTTTAGCAACACGCTGGTCCTTCAGAAAAGCCATGGTAAAACTATATGGTCTGATTCTTTCTTGTTTCGCAGAGCTTTCAGCCTCTCCTCAGTTTGGTCATATCTTCAAGAGAAATCATATTCTAAGCTAGTTTGTCAAGACAATGTAGAGTAGTAGCTGGCAGTATAGTATATGAGAAAGAGCATGAGCTTTAATAGCAGACATGTTTGGGTTTAAATCCTGGCAATGTCACTTACTAGCTATGTAGCTTTGGACAAGCTATTTAAAACCTAAGACTTAATTTTCTGTGGTTTTATGATATCAGTAAGACAGCTTATATACAGTAGTGTCTAGAAGATAATAATTGGTGGTGACAGTTATTTTTGAAACTCAATTCTATCAATAAGTTACATATACTTTCCAGCTTTGTCTTATCTATAGTTGTAACAAGCAAGCCTATTATACTTTTATCCGAAAATCATAGATGAAAATATTGGACAGGACAGGGGCAGATAACCCTCTAGCCCTCCAAATTGTTGTCAGTCCATTCATCACCACCCTTTGAGCACAATTCTTCAACTAGGAATCCAGCCAACTAAGCTGTCATTTGTTCCATATTTCTCCATCTTTTTTATAAGGCCATTGTGAAAGATTTGCTGTAAAGCTGTCATTCTAGTATCCTTTTCAAAGAAAAAAAAGTAAACAAAATTATCTTTACCTAACCAGACATTTTCTTACACCTGCTTCTCTGGTCACCACTTACTTTCCTTAGTGCTTGTATATTGTCTGTTTAGTAAACCATTCTCTAACAGTGACAGCCAATAAACTCAGTCATTTTTAGAATGTGTGTTTCCCTTCCCTCTTTGAATAAGAAAGGGGAGAAAAACATAAGAAAGATTATATGTGGTCATAGAGAGTGGCTTCCCAACATTACTTAAAAAGCAACTTTGTGGGGTGCCTGGGTGGCTCAGTGGGTTAAGCCTCTGCCTTCAGCTCAGGTCATGATCTCGGGGTCCTGGGATCGAGCCCCGCATCGGGCTCTCTGCTCATCGTAGAGCCTGCTTCACCCTCTCTCTCTGCCTGCCTCTCTGACTACTTGTGATTTCTCTCTCTCTGTGTCAAATAAATAAATAAATAAATAAATAAAATAAAAAGCAACTTTGCCATTCACCCTGGACCAAAGAAAACTATATATGAAGACTATTTGAAAACATGTAATTATTTGAAAACATTTAATTTGGCATAGTTTCTAAGATGTGGTTAGAGTTACGTGGAGTTCATGGGGTAATTTTGTCAGAAACCGCTAGTTTCACTCTCTTGAGTTCCTCACATTTAAGTATTACATTGTTCTCTGTCTCTCCCTCTCTATCCCCCTTTAATTAGTGTATCCATCTGTTTTCCTGGTACTAAGGGGAGGCTTATTGGTTGGTAATTACAGCAATGTCCCTGGGCTCCCATTTTGAAAATGTGTTCCACATTCATGACCTTCCAGGCTCAGGTAACAGTTGCTCTTTCCTGGGATTCTGTCGCTTATTGTTGTTGGCACCTGTTATTTCTTCCTACTACACTCAAGCCAGGAAGTTACTTCCCTAGAGTTTCTCAAGCAGTTCCTCAGTAAATCTGACCCTTTGCTTAGATGACCCTAATGTCTTATTAGAAAGTGATTATACCCGTGGCCTCCAGAACAAAAATGCGAATTCAAACTTCCATCTGTCAGGAAGTGTGTGTGTGTGTGTGTGTGTACACATATGTGTATATACATATGTGTACACATACATGTGTGTATACACGTATGCATATGTGTATATATACATATGCATATGCATTGTGTGTATATGTGTGTATATGTATATATGTATATGTATACACATATACACATATATGTGTATACATATACATATATACATATACATATATACATATACATATACATATACATATACATATACATGAAAGGAGCCCAGAGTGTCAAATGGATGAGTGGAAGGAGGCAAGGATGAACAGTTTGCAAGCTTGGGACACTTTTGCCAGCAGTTGGCTAAGAGCCCTTGAGCTGATTCCTTTACCTCCTTCTCCTTAGTCAGAAGGCATATGTATTCCCCACAGGATAGTCTCCTCAAGCCAACCATGAAGGTCCTACAAGATCTGATCTTAACTTTTCTTTTTTTTTAAATCTTAACTTTTCTATTCAACACCATCTCTTACTCAGTCCTCACTACTATGGTTATCATGTTTTTGAATCAAAATCTGATTAAAAATATAAAAACAAGTGATTGGATCAAAAACACTTTGTGCTTTTTTTAAAAATCATTTTTATTAACATATAATGTATTATTTGCCCCAGGGGTACAGGTCTGTGAATCATCAGGCTTATACATTTCATAGCACTCACCATAGCACATAACCTCCCCAATGTCCATAACCCAACCACCCTATTCCTACTCCCCACCCCCCTACAACACTCAGTTTGTTTTGTGAGATTAAGAGTCTCTTATGGTTTGAGTCTCCCTCCTGACCTCATCTTGTTTCTTTTTTCCCTTCCCTAACACCCCCACAAACCCCTGCCCTGCCTCTCAAATTCCTCATATCAGAGAAATCGTATGATAATTGTCTTTCTCTGATTGACTTATTTTGCTCAGCATCCACGTCACTTTTTTCTTTTTAATGTGTCCATACGAAAACCTTCAGAAAGATATAGAAGTAAATTCTCATTCAATGGATCATCTATATTAGAGTTCACATTTAGTGAGGCTTATTGTGTGCCAGGACTTTGATAAGTACTTGATGAGCATTATGTCATAGGCTCTGCATTACAGCCCTATTTTGCAGAGAAGGAAACTAAACCCCAAGAGGTTAATTAACTAACCCAAGGTCATACAGTAAGTAAGTAGTAATCGTGGACTCAAACCCAGGTCTGTCTGACTCCAGAGCCAATCTTTTTAAAAAACCATTGTCTGCCTTCCGTGTCATTTTATTCATGAGTGAATAGAATGATATGAAAAGCAGACAATCCTGTGCCTGAAAACGTAGAATGAATCTGTAGCTTTATGAGACCTTCCTCCACCTTTCAACACTCAGATCAGTGTCCTCACAGATAGCCAATCTCATGTATGCCTGCCCCTTTTGCCTTAGCTCTAGCAATGCTCTTCCCACACCCTCCATTCACCCTTCAGCCTAGAATTGTCTTCTTCCTCCTCTCTGCCACTGAAATTCTGCCTATCCTCTAACTGCTTAATTCAATTCCATTTCTTCCACAGACACTTCCCTCATGACCTCTCCCTTTCCCATGCCCCTATAGCACTTACTGTGGCAGCTATAATATTTAGCACTTTACACTATTTAGTATTTATGAATCCCTTTTAGATCAGCAGTCATGTTTTATATTTCTGTTTACCTCCATATAATCTTGTGCAGGGTCAGTTATAGAGAGGTTCAATGAATATTTGCTTTGACTCTAGTAGATATATAAAATGATAAACTGAATTCATTGTGTCAAATGTACTTTCTCAGAGTTCTCCTAGCCACTGATCCCATAATGAGAAATTAAACCTATGTCAGAAGTCTTCAAATGAGTGTAAAATTACTTTGCAATATCTAGACTAAAATCTCTGATCTTTAACTTGCACTCCTGATAACACCTAACAATAAGTATAACAAGATAGTTAAAAAAGTATATTGGTGAATTAGCTGAACCAGCTAAGATACAGATTCTGGTTTCAGCTCTGCCACTTACTATGAGACCTGGGATAAATACTTAACTTCTCTGAGCCCTGGTTTCCTTTTCTGGTAAATGGGGAATAATGATTTTCGTCACCTCAGTGGGTTGTTAAGAAAATGTAAAATGAAAAAAAGACATTAATTGGCATGTGTTGTAAAATGTAAAGCTTTATGCAAAAATCGGTCATTATTATTATTTTATTTTCTAAGCATTTTAAATTCTCTAGGAGAGCCACAGTTATCAATTATTTAGAAGTAATTCCATCACTTCCTGTGGAAAGGACTCCAGCTTAGTCCTCAAAGCAAGTGTTAGACTCGGCACAGGGTTTCTGTGAGTTGGCTGGGATTCCTTCAGTGATAGAATCATATGTTCCTGATCTAAAAATTGACCCGTGTGGGTGCAAAGAGGAAATCACTTTGTTTTCACTGGGTAATAGGGCAGCTCTCTCTGGCTGCACAGTTGGGGCCTTTTATAATAGTACTCGCCTGCTGTGCTGCCCATGGGGTGAGTTAATGAACCACTAGAGAGCTGCTCTGAATTAAAAAGGTCATACCTGACATGAACCATTTCAGCACAAACATCCTGTTCTTTTCACCTCTTCAAGGGGGAGATTTTATTTAAGATCATCCAGGATTTACCGAAAACTTAAATTGTGTGGATGGCAGAATGGCCCTTACAAATAAATATCAGGAGAAAAAACCCACCAGGAATCACAGAATCATAAAATGTGAGAGGCGAAAGAGCCTTTAGAGTATGGAGTCCAACCTTGTCATCTCACAGGTGAGGAAACTAACATTCAGAGAGGAAAGTGATTTAGTCAAGATCACACAGAAAACTTAGTGACAGAGCTGACACTTGAAGCCGGCTTTCCACAAGTGTCCATACTTCCTGTTCACTGTGCTTGCCTCTACATGAACTCATTTAAGTTGAATGTTTGAAGCTTTTTAGGTAGTGATAGCAATTTGAGTATCATTCTCCAAGCTGGAAAACTGTCTCCAGTCTACTAGCTGGGAACAGCTGGAATGACCCAACCCCATTTATTCGGATCTGGCACTTCGTCATTTTAAAGCAGTTTGCACACCTTAAAAATTTCTGCCATTTCCTCAGAAGAGCCAAACAACCATTTTATACCTATGTACTACACGGTATTTTTCTTAAGTTTTTTTAAATCTTCAGGAAGGTGAATAGGCACCAGCTTCGTGAGCTGCTGCGTGGCATGGTGGGTTATAACATAAGAGTAGAAATGGAAAGAGTGAATTTTCATTTCAAGGCAACTGACCTGGTACCTTGAACAAGTCACTTAACCTGCATCTGTCAGATGGCAACTACAGGACTAGCAGCATGTCTGTGCTCTCTGCTCCTCCCTTTTCATACTTAGCTCAACCAACAGCTTGACTCCATCACCCATTCCCTTTTGAATCTTCCAAACACTGTCTGTTAAACTTTCTTGGTTCTCTTGAAGACCTTTTCCTGCTTCCCTTTCCTTTTCCCACCTGAGCTGAGCCCAACTCTCTATTCTTCTGAAAGGGCTGTTGTGTTAGGCTGGTCCACAAGTGCCCTGGGCTGCCTGCAAGTCTTGAGATTCTCTGTTAGTAAATTTTTGGTGCTGTATACCCAGTTTTCCCAGGTTAGGAATTCAGGACATCTAGGTCTGCTGTAACCCAGAATCTGATTATCTGCCTCTGGTTCCCTGGATCCTGTACCTAATACATTCAATTCTTACATGACTTCCTTTGAATGGCTAGACTATTAAATGTGATCAAACAATATTTTAGATAGAAGGATAAGGGTAATCTGGAAGCTGTGTTTTTGGAAGCATTTTCAGGGGTGTGTAAGCAATAATTTAATCTTCCTTACTTTGAAGAAAAAAGAAGAGGGAAAAATACTCTGTACAGATTGGATATGTCGAGTAAACTGCTTTAATAAACTGCAACACTGTAACTGAAGGCAAAGGCAAACACATGAACTAAATTCTTCTTGCACTGTTCTTCTGGGAATCAGGTGGACTGTTGGTGACTTAAAGTACCTGGCCATCTTACCTAAAACTTCCCCTTTTTTCCACATGTGTATTGTGACTCAGCTATGTAAGTCTTTTAAACTCTTAAATTAGGCTGTTGTTGGACATTTTAAGATTCTTTGCAAGTTTTCCTGTGGACAGATGTAATTATCCACCTCCTCAGAAAACGTGTTTATGAAGTGTGTTAATACTTGTGGGCTACAGGAAACATTTATTCTTTTGGGCTTCCTGGGTTTAGCTAAATTCACTCAGTTAGTGATTGCAAGTTCTTCAACCCATTTGAGTTCCTTAGGGGGCTTCTGTAACCATGGCTTTATCTATGGCATATCTAGGGTTCACTCTGGTGGGCAGAGTAGCCTAGATAAAGCATGGCCCAAGTATAGAATAAGAAAATTCTCAAACCAAGAAGCAAAAAATAGGAAGTTCCAGTGATGTCTCCAAGCCATTTTGGCCTCAACTTCAGAGAGCAGCAATCTCTCCCTTGTGTGTGGGCCCAGGAGAACAGAGGAAACCAGATTAATTCTCAAGGCACATGGAACTTCAGCTGCCTCTATTTAGCATTCTGGAACAGGGTTTTTGGTAAACTACAGCCTGTGGTTGAAATCCAGCCCACACCCTATTTCTGTAAATAAAGTTTTATTGGAACATAGTCATGCCAGTTGTTTACATATTATCTCTGGCTGCTTTAGCACTCCATGAACAAAGTGGAGGTGTTATGACAGAGGCAACATGGTGCACAAAGCCTAAAATATTTACAATCTGGCCCTTTACAGAAGAATAGTTTGCCAGCTTCTGCTCTAGATTAACAACTAGGGATTGGATGGAAATATAAAGGTTGCTCATACTGTAATTTCAAGTAAAAATAGTTTATAAATTGTATAGTTACAATCCCATAATGTTTTTTGGGTTTTTTGTTTTTTATTTTATTTGATGGGGAGAGAGATCACAGATAGGCAGAGAGGCAGGCAGAGAGGGGGAGGAAGCAGGCTCCCCGCCGAGCAGAGAGCCTGACGTGGGGCTCGATCCCAGGACCCTGAGACCAATTTAATCATATTGTACATACTGGTTTGTAGCCTGATGTTTTTCACTTATTAATGTATCTTGGAATCTTTCCATGTTAGTAAGCATAGATCTACAACATCGTTCCTACTGGCCACAAAGTATTCCATCATATAAATATATATCATTTAATTTATTTAACCAATCCTCTATTACTGGATTGTTGGGTTATTCCTAATTTATTTTCTTCTTATAGCAATGTCATAAGAGACGTTCATCACATGTACATCTTTTCACACTTGTATTTCTTATATTCTTTTACAATTTTTTAGAAATCACCCATTAATTTTATGATGTCAGAAAAAACCTACAGTCCTCTCTTCTGAGGGTGAATGGATGCTTTCATAAATGGAAGAGGTTTCAGTTATATTAATGTAGACACAGAGCCAGAAAGACTAGGAGGTCACCTTTCCTCACGGGTAGGTTGAAATAGTGTATTCACCCGAGATCATTAAATAACAGCTTTGCCACTTAAAGCATGTGCATCTCAATAGGTTTTTGTGAAAGCTTCTAGTCACATTAAATATTAATGACTGACGGCAAAGCATTGCTTCAGAACATAATGGCCCAAAGGATACCAGAAGGCTCTATTAAAAAACAAATAGACACACACACACAAACTGCACAGCACTTCTAGCAGTATCCAGTTTCTGATGGAGATAACAGAGCTGGCACCGGAAGAGAAGGTGGGAAGGACAGGAAGGTGCTATGCCATGTGGAAATGGGCTGAACACAAAGTGGAAAGCCCAAGAAGCCCCTGTCTGCCCCTGTAACATCAGGGACGGTGGGAAATGGGCAAGTAGAGCTATCTCTGTGCTACTCTCAAGAGACAGCCACATCCCTATTGCTGTAGCAGACATTTTCATGAATGGAGTTCTTAGTTCACCTAAGAATGCCTTAATTCAAACACATGTAATATTCACCTAACCCCAAGGAATGCTGCTGATTGTAGGAAGACCACCTGGGCTAAGCCTTTTTCAGTGGCTCTGTAAACAGAGAACCCGTGTATGGGGAGGCCTAAAAGTCAGTGTTAATCAAATTGGATAGTTGAAAGACATCACAGAAAAGAAGAATGAGAAAGGCTGTAGTGTTTGTTTGAAAATACTCAGCCAGTGTATAAATGCATTCTCCCAGTAGTGATCCATCATCCAGATGGAAAAGCAAACTAGTCCTTACTGTTTCTTTCAAGCATTCACCTGTGAACAGTTATCCTTTAGAAATGAGGTGTCAACACTCAATTGGTCTTTACTCAACACTTTCCTTGCAACTTGCCTGAAGTACTACATGGTACCCATGATAGGTAAAGAGATGCCCATTTACCCAGACACCTGGAGGCAGAGGAATTTCTGTTGCCTTCTTTATCAAGCCTGTAATCCTCAGTCTTTTCTCCTTGACCATTCTCAGGTTTCTCTTTCCTTTCTCCATGCTGTCTTTCAGAAGAGAGTGTCTGTCCTGTGGCTGCTCTCTGTTGTCTCTTCTCTTCAGAAGCCAAGCAGAAAAATACTGTTGTGCTCAGACATCTCCTCTGCTTAAAGGATCTCAGAGGAGGATTTGGTACCAGCAACAGAGCTGCCTACAGGAATTTTAGGAACTTAGGTAGTTCTGACTTGAACCCAGAGCTTCTTATTAACCTTCATTAATGGTGTCATATATCCCCCAGTATCCAAATTTGTAAGAGCAATAACTAATAACTAATATCCCAGTGAGAAGAGCAAGTACTGTCTCTGCAGGAAAAGCCTGCCTTGCTCCTACACTGTGGGGGGAGCTCTGCACTACACTGGATTAGCTTGCCAAACTGGAAATCCTACTATAATCGGAGACACATATTTGAACTGTATCAAAAACAGGAGGATCTGTCTCTATGCTGCTGCTTCTGTCTTTCCACATCTTTCTCCCCCCCTTCCTTTTTTGAAAAGTTAAACTTCTTTTAATTTTGAGATAATTGAAGATTCACATGCAGTTTGATAGATAATAGAGAGGTCCTATATACCTTTTACCCAATAACATCTTGCAGAACTATAATATAGTAGCATAACCAAGATATTGTCATTGGTACAGTTAAGATGCGGAGCAGTTCAGTCACCACAAGGATCCCTCATGTTGTCCCCCCGACCGCTGCCTTATACCAGCTACTAATATATTCTCCATTTCTGTAACTTCGGTATTTATATAAATGGAACCACACAGTATGTGACCTTTCTAGATTGTCTCTTCTCACACAGCATAATCCCCTCAAGATTTATTCAGATAATTGTGTGTATCAATTCAGAGATTGTGTAGTATTCCATTGTATGGATGTGCCATAGTTTAATATTCACCCATTGAAAACATCTTGTTTTTTCCACTTTTTTGGTATTTTGAGTAAATCTGCTATTTACATCCATGTACATGTTTTTATGTGAATGTAAGTCTTCATTTCTCTGGGATAAATGCCCAGAGTATAATGTCTGAGTCATTTGGTCGTTGCATGTTCAGTTTTTAAAAGAAACAGCCAAACTTTCCAAAGTGATTGTCCCGTTTCACATTTCCACCAGTAATATATGAATGGTCCAGACTCTTCACATCCTTGCATATTTGGTGTAGTCCTTTTTTCCCAGCTTTACTGAGGTAAAATTGACAAAATTACAAGATAATGAAAGTGTATGTGATGATTTGATATACATATACATTGTGGAAGTATTCATCCCATCAACTTAATATATCCATTACCTCATATATTTACCTTTTTTTGTGAGAACATTTAAGTCCTACTGTCTTAGCGAATTTCAGTTATACAATACAGCATTATCAACTATAGTCACCATGTTACTCATTAGATCCTCGACCTTATTCATTTTATAGCTGAACATTTGTACCCTTTTGTCAGCCTTTTCCTATTTCCCCTATCCTATAATAGGCCCTGGCAGCCGCTTTTCTACTCTGTTTCTATGAGTTTGACTTTTTTTTAGACTCTCTGTATAAGTGATACCATAATGTATTTGTCTTTCTTTGTCTGGCTTATTTCACTTGGCATAATATCCTCCATGTTCATCCATGTTGTTGCAAATGACAGGATTTCCTTCTTTTAAGGTTGTATAATATTCCTTTGTATATATCACATTTTCTTTGTGCATTCATCTGTCCACAAACACTTAGGTTGTTTCCATACCTTCGCTATTATGAATAATGCTACTATGAACGTGGGAATAGAGATATTTCTTCAAGGTACTGATTTTATTTCCTTTAGATATATATCCAGAAGTGGGATTGCTGGATCACGTGGCAGTTCTGTTGTTAATTTCTTGAGCCTCCATACTGTTTCCCGTAGTGGCTGTACCAGTTTCCGTTCCCACCAACAGTGTACAAGAGTCCCATTTTCTCCATACCCTCACCAACATTTATTACCTCATCATTTTTATTATTATTAGAGACATCCTAACAGGTGTAAACTGATAACTCACTGTGGCTTTGATTTGCATTTCCCTAATGATTAGTGACATTGAGCACCTTTTCCTGTACCATTTGTATGTCTTCTTTGGAAAAATGTCTACGTAGGTCTTTTTTCCATTTTTAATTGGGTTTGTTTTTTACTATTGAGTTGTGTGAATTCCTTGTATATTTTGGATATAAATCCCTTGTTGATATGTGGTTTACAAACATACAATTTTTCAAATTTTAGCCATTATGACAGGTATGTCATGATCTCTCACTGTGGATTTAATTTGCCTTTCAATAAGGGCTTATGATGTTGAACACCTCTTTGTGTGCAAATTTGCCGTTTATATATCCTCTTTGGTGAAATGTATCTTCATATCTTTTGCCTAATTTCTAATTGAATCGTTTGGGTTTTTTCTATGGAGTTTTGAGTGTACTTTATCTATTGTAGATACTAGTCTTTTTTTTTTTTAAAGATTTATTTATTTATTTGATAGACAGATCACAAGTAGGCAGAGAGGCAGGCAGAGAGAGAGGAGGAAGCAGGCTCCCCACTGAGCAGAGAGCCTGATGTGGGGCTCGATCCCAGGACTCCAGGGTTATGACCTGAGTCGAAGGCAAAGGCTTTAACCCACTGACCAACCCAGGCACCCCTGTAGATACTAGTCTTTTGTCAAATGTGTGGCCTGCAAGTATTTTCTCCCACTTTGTAGCCTATCTTTTCATCCTCTTAATAGGGTTTTTCATAGATCAGTAGTTTTTAATTTTGATGAGATCGAGCTTATCAGTTTTTCCTTTTAGAGCTCATGCTTTTGTTATCAAGCCTAAGCACTCTTTATAGCACTATATCCCAATGATTTTGTTTTTCCTGAGGTTTTACATTTAACATTTAAGTCTGGATTTCATTTTGAGTTAAGTTTTTTATAAGGTACCTATGACTTAGGTCAAGTTTCTTTTTCGAATTCTTTTTTTTTCCCCACACATATGTCCAATTGCCTCAGCAGCATTTGCTGAAAATCACTGAATTGGTTTTGTACCTTTGTCAAAAGTCAATTATGAACATATGTGTGGGTCATATCTTTTTACCCCCAGCAACACCACCTCCATCACCAGCAAAAGAGAGGAAAGCAACTGAGGACATAATGACAATGTGCCTTTTAAATAATAGTGTAGAAATAATAGTAACTAACATACATAGAGTTTTTGCTGTTGCTAGTAATGTTATTTATTCCTCACAACATCCTATAATGCACATACTACTGTTTCCATTTTGTAACTGAGAAGATTGACTCAGAGAGGTTAAGTACCTTGCTTATGGTTAGTGGTGAATCTGAGAGTCAAATCCAGGTCTTGATCTCAGGACCCATCTTAAGTATTAGGCTACCCCTCCTCTCAATTCCACTTCTTGTGGCAGACCAGCCAACCACCCTGGCTAAAAACCAATAATCTTTTATCATTATAATGACAGCAACAGAGGACTGATTCCTATTTTGAAAGTGAAGGCAAGTCTGCACTGGTTTACAGCAGTCCTTGGTTTATATCAGTGTCCTTCTGACTCTTCAGGAAGTTCTAACTGGGTCAACAAACCCCTGCATATCACCTATTCTACCTGTCCCTTCAAGCTGCTACAGTACAAACCATCAAACTTCTCTGAGGCAGTGCTCCTTTTCTCATTCCATTCTTAGCCCTGTGATCCCTCTGTGTGTATATGTGTGCATATATGTGGGGGATGGAGAGAAAGAAGGAAGGCTAGTGAAGTTTTACAGGGACTTGGGCCTGGGCCGAAACTGGAAGGAGCAAAACAAGAAGGGAAGAAGAGACTATAGTTGGACTGATTTTCTGAAACTGAAGTTGGTTAGTTTTCTAGCTGGAGAATCATACTATGTAAAATGGCTCAAACTTCTCTCTTTTCCCTTATGCTAATTGGGATCTTCACCTAGAACATGAACATATGGTGCTCTGGGTGATCCAGAAGACAACCCAGAAGCCTCTCGAAGACCATAGGCATTATAGGCAACTCCAGCTGAATGCCCTTTATTGAAACCTGCTATGGCTACAAATGTTGTAGTTATTGCTGTGAGGCCCCTAACACATGGGAAGTGTATACTGGAAACTTCCTAGTGATTGAGCAGGCTGGCTGATTAACTATGATGCTTTTAGTGTCTCTGAATTTGATCTGGGCCAGTGCTTCCTAAAGTCTCCAAAGAATCTTGTATCATGTATAGGGAGCATTTTAGTTGATTATCAGACCCTGAGATTTACATTTCCTTATGCTCTCCTAAACTGCTTTCCATCCATTTCACATTTATTGAGTTTTGGAGAGGCAGTACTGCCATGTGAGGTGGTGGGAGGGGTGGGGATGCATAAAGGCATAAAGAGAACAAAAATTAGAGAGGTGGTGGTTAATTACCAACATGTATTTGAGAAGATGTTTTATTGAAATTCAAAAAGAACTCAGCTGTACAAATCCATAAGTAATACAAAAATTATGAAGATGTTCTGTCACTGTTGAAAACCATTTCCCTTGTGGCACTTGGAAAACATCATGACGTACCAACTCTAAACACCTAACTTCTAGCAGAAGTTTTTTCAGAATTCATTACATTGCAAGCTGTCTGGAAATTTCTATAAATGTGTTCACAAGAAATCCAGGTCAAAAAAAAAAAAGAAAGAAAAGAAAATATTTTATCTCAAGTGGAGGAAACAACCCTGAACTTTGAATGAAGAATTCTGTGGGAAATCATAGAGATTTTGAATTCAGTATTCATCATTTTTGTAAAGAGCATAGTCATTTTGAGACCATCTTCCCAAATAACCACTTCTCCTTTGGAGCACCTGAACTATGGAACTTCAAGTACAGTTTGGACTAGGAATGATCATAAGCCCTTTAAGTCTCATGTCCCAAGCAGTCGTCAGGCTCCACTTACCTTTCCTATCTAGCAGGTCTTTCCTCCTCATTGAAAGAATTCTAATAGCTAAGAGGCCATGGGTGTTCTAAGTCATTTTCTTTAGTGGAAAGTAAGACAGAGAAGATATCTACTGCCCCCTGAAAAATTAAGATGCTGTTTTCTCTTTAGACCTTGTTTCCAGGATAAAGCCCTCCTTTTTACCTACACTCCCTTCCTTTGCCCTATGAATCACCTTACTTTGAGCTCTAGGAAGAGGGAGTTATCCATATTGGTCTGGGAAAAATCAAGAAAGAGAAACAACACAGTAATTTGAACAGTGTAATTAAACAGTACTATAAAAATGTAGGAATAGCAGATCTAAGGAACATCCACTATACCTACTGCTAATTTAGAGCAACCAAAATACAGCCCTTTCCCCGGGGATGAGATCAAGACCTTATAGTAAAGGGCGCAGCTATGGCTCACTGGATTTAGCAGAGAAATTTCTGTGGTGCTGTGCCAGCAAAGCTTGCTAGAATTCTGCCTCCTGGAACTTTGTAGAAATCTACTCTATATAACTTCTGGGAAACCTACTCTGCACAGTGCCAGGGAAAGCTGCTCACAGGGAGTTTTCTTAGCATAGGCACTCTACTACAAAACCAATCAAGCAACGGATACTGGGAGATGCTGCCGGATGCTGCTGATTACCATGTACTACAGGAACTGCATGCTGGGAAAGCTGCAGGCACTGCAGAAGCCTGGGGCTGGGGAAGCTGTGTGTGCAGCTGGAGTGAGGCAGTGGGAAGGTGGGTGTTGGCACTGCAGGAGCCTGCAAGGCAAGCACACCAACACATGAGTACCGGAAAGAAAACTCCCATCCTTCTAAAATGTTTCTCTTGTATCCCTTACTGACAAAGCTTAATATTGTGCCAACTGGCAAAGGCAAGATGTTTAAAAGGCCCAGAACCCTTTGCAGAGAGAAAGCAACAAGGGTGAATTTGGAGCTAAGAAACAATATATCGCTAACTGGCACACCAGGCCAGCTCAGGTAATCATCACTCTCTAATAGTTTTAGCTCCTAGATCCAGCTCCTGTTCTGAGTGGTCTCTCTTCCTCTTATAATTAGGGAAAGAAGGGATAGAAATCAGTTACCTTTGTCCTTTGTCTTTAATCGCCCCTCACCACACCCTGTGTAAAACCAGCCCTCAGGGAAAATGACAGCCATAGCTCTAGCTCCACCATTCAACCTCTCCTGCTCTGACTACTAAATTCAAGTTACCGTCAACCCTTTGTGCTTCATCTACCTTCACTGTACCAGCTGGAATGGGGATAATCATTTACCAAATGTCTGACATGTAGAGGTAGTAGAGTGCAGTGTTTAAGAGCCTGGGCTCTGGAGTCAGGCTTAGAGTATAATCCTCTGCCAGTTACTGCCTCAGTGATCCTGGGCTAGTTGCTTAACTTCTGTGAGCCACCATTTCTTCAAATGTGAATGAAGATGTCATACCTGCAACTGAAGAAGGTTGTGAAGACTAAGCATAAGCAATGTACCAAATATGATGCCGAATACCTAGGGTTAAAGGATAGAAACCTTCATTCAAATCTTGGCCCATCTTTTACTAGTTGTGAAACCTTTGAGCAAGTTCCTTAAACTTTAAAGACTCAGTTTGCTCTTCCATAAAATGAGAGCCAAAATACCTGCCTCATAAGGTTGTTATAAGGATAAAATGCATATAAAACACTTTCTGCAGTAAAATGCACAGAGAAGGTGCTCAATAAGTGGTTATTATACATAGAATTGTACCCACTGGACATTGTGCTATATATATCTATTAATTTGTTTACTGTCTATGTCCATTGTCCTCCCCACACTCACCCTAGCCTCTCTACTCCAGTGCCTCTACCTCCAGAAGGAGCACAAACAATATTCTTAACCATCTGACTGCCTGTTGCTCTAGTGAACAGCCCTAGACTGCCAGCCAGACATTCCTCGTAGCCCAGAAGCCCTCTTGAGATAGAGACAGAAGGGCCTAGTTATCCATTCTGGCTTATGACAAAAGGTCTTCATCTCTTGGCAAAGAACTAATTTCCTTAGTAGCTACACAATTGCTTCTTTGAAGTTGGTCACACACCAAGGGAAGAAAGAGCCAACTCACAGACCTCTAAATCATCCTAAAATCGAAGTCTCATTCTACTTCCAGTCATTAGAGACTGTGAAGGAAAGGGAAATGAGACTAAATCTTTTTGAAAAGAGCATGTTTTCCTAATGTCAGTGTGATACGCCCCTGGCAGAATACAGACCAAATGACACATAAAAACTCCTCCTTTATCGAAAAAACTTTAGGTGCTTCACAAGGAGCTATATATACTCGTATATACATATTTGGTTGGTCTATTGCATAAGTGAAATCCCTTGGTAAGGCATCTTAACCTGTGTGTTGGAAGCTCATACAACTTAGCAGGAGGCAGGGGTAGGTGTGAAAATTGGAGGAGTCTAACTGTCCAATCAGTGTCTCCCACTGGGCATGCTTGTCAGAGCTCTTCTGTGCTGTCTGCCCCCAGCCATTATTTTCAGTGTATATTCCATAGGCATTAATCCTACCCAAGGAACCTGTGTTTCACAGGGTAATCTCCTGCACAAGTAAAAGGGCTTTACTTTATTGGAGTTCTCTTTATATTACAGTCAAGGAGGACTAAAGGCACTGTTTGGGAAATATTTCCTTGGAACCCACAAATAAAGACTTGTAGCAAGTTGTCTGCTTTGTCACATACCGAGCCAGTATGTGACATGCCATTTGAAACTGTTTATTAGTGTGTATCCCAAGTTTTTTTGTCTGTTCAGCTTGCAGTCTGAGAGGTGTCCCAGAAAGTAAGGCATACATGATGCTCCTGTGATTTTTTTTTAACATAAATTTGTGACAATGCCTACTTTCTCATTTGATGCTATTCCTAAGTGAAAATCTCAGGCTTGACTCCCTAGCACTAGAGTGTGCTGAACACCCCATGCACAATATTATTTGTTTAGACATTCCCTCCAAGCAGAAATTGTGATCTAACTGACCCTTTTACCAACCCTGTACCTAAGGAACTTGCAACTGGCATCTACTCAAAATAGATAGTATAGCTGCAACCATTACCTCTAGAGAAACAGGGATCAAGTCACCTTGCCAATTTCCCACATGTCCTAGCCAACTTTCTGAGCAATTTCACTAGCATTCCTACAAAGTAAACTTAACACTAAATGCCAAAGACAAGGTTACCCAAACCAAGACCTTGGAACCCAGCTGGTCTTCTGGCAGAGAAATAATTGCTGCTCATGGCAACCCAGCTCCAGTAAGTGGACATGTACAGGTGGGAATGGGTGACACAAGGTACCTCAGCAGCTACTGATTGTCAAGGTGGGTGCGTCTACCACCTAGAGACAAGGATGTTGTTGGATTAGGATAAAAATGATTTTAAAAGAGCACAAAAATGTGGCACTTTAAAAAATATATATTTTATTTATTTATTTAACAGACGGAGATCACAAGTAGGCAGAGAGGCAGACAGAGAGAGAGAGAGAGGAGAAAGCAGGCTTCCTGCTGAGCAGAGAGCCCCATGTGGGGCTGGATCCCAGGACCCTAGGATCATGACCTGAGCTAAAGACAGAGCCACCCAGGTGTCCCCCAAATGTGGCACTCTTATTTCCATTGATTCTGATGGTCTAAAGGGAGATCTCTTTGTTATTCAGCCTCTGCCATTGTTTTAAAAATGTTTTTCTTTCTCCACTCAAGCAGGAGAGTGCAAGGACAGTTACTGAGTTTCCCACTATATGTCTCTGCTTCTTGGTTACCCCTACCTGACTCACCTATTACAGGGGGTGGAAAAGCTATAGATGTTAGGATTTATTTTTCTTTGTAGGCTCAAAAAAACCCCAATTTTAAATAATAATTCCTTTAAAGGGAAAAAACACATTTCACAGATAAAGAGTGGCTAGCCATTCATCCCCTGAGAAGACAGAATAAGAGAAGATAGATTAATATTTCTGTAGGAAAGGTTTTTTTTCATGTGGGCTTAACATAAGGAATAACTTTGATCTCAAGGTTTCCATGAGGATTAAGACAGAATGTTTAAAGAGACTGTAGCTGGTAGGAGTATCTGCTTACTTATGCTGCATGTTTAGGTCCCCTTCCTCCAGGCAAATATTCAGACCGTGTACACTGAATGGCCTTATCAGTTTAATATTACTGAAAAAAACTCCTGTACCAGTTGGTAAATAGGTATTGCCAAGAACCCCCGCAAGTCATCATAGGCTACCCTGGCCAAAAAATAATCACTGTCCAGATCCCCCTAAATGGCCACCTGTCACCCAGGCCACCCTGATCCTCCTGGCATTCCCCTAGGCTTCCCCGTGGCCTAGCAATAACGGATTGCCCCCTGGCACAGCCAAGGGGGTCTCCTGAGCCCTGCTCTACTGCTAAGGTTCAGCGTCCAATTCTGTTTGCTTATGTGATACTGGTGTTTGAATATCATCTCTGGTTCCCTGATTTTATTCCCATGACTTGATATCATTTTGGTAGATAGAACCAACCGGTTTATCAGAGGTATCCTAAAAGAGTTTATTATTCGCTTATAAGTTAAGCTTACAAGTTAGTGAAAGAAAAAACTAATGTGGAAAATATAGCAAGATTAACTTAGGAAACATTCTTAGAAAAGTTAAGGAAAGCATTTCTGTTTAATAAAATAACCTACAAGTAGTGTTAGCCACAATTATTATCAGGTATTATAGTGCTGTCAGCAGATTGAGGTAGGTAAAAACTGATAGTGCTATGCTGGCTATTTGTTCCTTTACTATGTCATATCCTGAGGATAAGTTAAAAGTACATGAGGTACCATTCTTGCCCCTCCCCAAGTTCTTAAAATCCCATGGGGGAAATTTTGCAGACACACAGCTGTTCATACAAGGTCAAATGCTAACAGCCATTTAGAGAATCACATTAAGTATCTCTTGGGATACAAGGTCAGCATACTTTCTGTGGTAAAGAACCCCCAGACTGGAAAATATTCAATTCCTATGAAACAAAGTAAGGGGGTTCGCTTAGGAAAAAACCAGGTTATCTGTGATGTTAAATTAGTACTGACTTTGCAATGATGAGTAATATTTAATGCTACAAATCCTATTAAAGAAAAACTTATTGGAATCAGTACAATGATGCAAAACAGAGCATAGAAGGATTCCTTCTGCTCCCATGGTGGAAACATATTGGATGATTTTGATTCACTTACCATCTTCTGAAATTATATTTCCTAATAGAATGCAAACATCATTGGTAAAGAAAGAAGAGCAAAGATGAATCATTATCATGAATGTTCAAATAAAGAACATCAGATTCAGAAAGTTACATTATTATGTTGCCTAAATAAAACCAATCAGGATTTTCCACTGCAAACAGTCTTAGGCCTTTATATACAACACGCTTGTTAAAGTGCAGCAACTGGAACACTGACGCCTTCTGGGTAATGCTGGAGTTGGTACTGCTGGTTCAGAGGCTTTCTAGAAACCCGGCATTGTTCTCCTGTGTGAGGTTCTCTTAGCCCTCTTGGGGAAAATGCATTCTTCTTAATTCATTGGTATCTACTTTGCTTTCTCCATTTCCATTTAGTAATCTTCTACCCCAGACTTCCTGCCACCAGCAGGAACTAGAAGGGGAATACAGAAAGATGGCATGTCTTGTACAAGCTTCCAACACACTCACCTTCCAGCCTTACCTTGGGATCTCTGGCACTTGCAGAATGGCTTTCCTATATGAGAAGCTCAAAAGGATTGAAGTTGTGTGTGTGTATATGGTGGGGAAGAGGCTTTCTGGGTGTCAGACATGAGATTTGTGTTACTATTTTGCCTCATTCAGTGAATCAGTTCTCACTGATTGCCTACTGTGCGCCAAATGAAACCTCTTCCACTTTATTCCTAGAAGTCTGTCTGCCTTTTTTTCCCACGTGGGTTTGGCCCATTCGTTGGAGTCCTGAAATGTATCAACCTCAGTTCTCCTCTCTGATGAGCTTAAGTGGAATTTAATAATCCCTGCTAAATTGTCCTGTGACTCTGTCACATGGATAAAGTCCATGGACTCTAGGTTAGATTGTAAGCCTCAAATTAATTTTACTACAAAGGTCAGGCTGCTCTCCTGGCATTCTGTTTTTGCTTGAAGGTTACTCACTGCATGCTTGACCAAAACCTTCCTGTCTGGGCTGTATTCAAAACAGATTTCAAGATACCACCAAACTGAAAAACAGACATTTGGAGATAAAAGACAGTGTACCCTGACCCCTGGAAATAGCAAGCAGCTGTAGTGATTTTATGTGTGCATACATCATAATCTCCAGGAGATGATAGGCATTAAGCTCAGCACCTCTTGCTCCCAAAACAAATGTCTGCTCATCTTTTCCACCTAGCTGCTCATGTCAGAGGAAATAAATATTTCTTCCCAAATGACTTCTAAGCTTGCTTGCCCGAGAGGTGCTGCCCCTGGGGAAAGAGGGCCTATCAACGGAGTTTGACTCAAAAAAGACATAATTGTATTCAGATCATGGCAGACACCTCCATCCTGGTTCCCTTTAACCTTCATCTGTCTTCCTAATCTACCATGGGCTCTCTTTCCAGCTCACCTCCTTTGGCCAACCTTGTGAGTTCATGCACTCCTGGTGTATGTGTACTGACACATACAAGTAACATTCATGTAATAACTTGCCATTCATACTCCTGGAAAAATCCAGAGATTAGCCATAAATTTGCATCCAGTGTATTGTCAGAACTACAATACCTTGGAGTGCCTGAGTGGCTTAGTTGTTTAAGCGGCTGCCTTCAGCTGAGGTCATGATCCCAGGGTCCTGGGATTGAGCCCCGCATCAGGCTGCCCACTCAGTGAAGAACCCACTTCCACCTCTCCTTGTGCCTGCCACTCTGCCTACTTGTGCTCTTTCTCTCTCTTTCAAATAAGTAAATAAAATCTTTAAATAAATTTTAAAGAAAGGACTGCAATACCTTGAAGCTATAGGGGCTGGAGTCACGAACTTCTAATAGCGTGACAGTTTCCTTTGGGCATAATTGTGGTCTCTTTCAAATTTCCCATAAAGAGGTAATAGTAGTAGAGGATAGGTCCTGTAGAGGGAGATACAGTCGGGTTGCAATTCTGAATGTAATCTTCTCAATGAGAAATTTACAAATAGATCTGGGGGAGCTTTTTAGCCTGTAGCTCCTTATGATGTCAGCTTTCACCTGTGACAGTCACACTGTTGGCCACTGTATAGAGGACAATGTGGGTTCAGTGGTTGAGTTTTCTAGAACAATCTACAGCCCTTGCCCAAGTCTCCTACAGCCAGCTCTGTTTGCAAGACAAGGCAAGGTGAGGTGTGTAGCCTGAGGCTGTGGATAGGGGAAAGTGGAAAGGGAAATGGCTCAGGAAGGCATCATCTGGAATACTGATGGATTCCGGCTAAGTCACTAGAACAGATCCAAAATGCTTTTTCCAGGAAAATTCAGTCTTATTGTAGATACCCTATAAGTGGGCTAACACCCCACTTGTACAGAGTCAAACACCTTCATTTCTTTTTTTTCTTTTTATTTCTTTTCAGTGTTCCAGAATTCATTGTTTATGCACCACACCCAGTACTCCATGCAATACATGCCCTCCTTAATACCCACCACCAGGCTCACCGAACCCCCACCCCTCCAAAACCCTCAGTTTGTTTCCCAGAGTCCACAGTCTCTCATGGTTCATCTCCCCCTCCAATTTCCCCCAACTCCCTTCTCCTCTCCATCTCCCCATGTCCTCCGTGCTATTCCTTATGCTCCACAAATAAACGAAACCATATGATAATTGACTCTCTGCTTGACTTATTTCACTCAGCATAATCTCTTCCAGTCCCATCCATGTTGATACAAAAGTTGGGTATTCATCCTTTCTGATGGAGGCATAATACTCCATAGTGTATATGGACCATATCTTCTTTATCCATTCATCCGTTGAAGGGCATCTTGACTCTTTCCACAGTTTGGCAACTGTGGCCATTGCTGCTATGAACATTGGGGTACAGATGGCCCTTCTTTTCACTCCATCTGTATCTTTGGGGGTAAATACCCACTAGTGCAATTGCAGGGTCATAGGGAAGCTCTTTTTAATTTCTTAAGGAATCTCCACACTGTTTTCCAAAGTGACTACAACAATTTGCATTTCTACCAACAGTGTAAGAGGGTTCCCCTTTCTCCACATCCTCTCCAACACATGTTGCTTACTGTCTTCTTAATTTTGGCCATTCTAACTGGTGTAAGGTGGTATCTCAGTGTGGTTTTGATTTGAATCTCCCTGATGGCTAGTGATTATGAACATTTTGTCATGTGTCTGTTAGCCATTTGTATGTCTTTGGAGAAGTGTCTGTTCATGTCTTCTGCCCATTTTTTGATGTGATTATCTGTTTTGTGTGTGTTGAGTTGGAGGAGTTCTTTAAAGATCTTAGATATCAGCCCTTTGTACTGTCATTTGCGAATATCGTCTGCCATTCTGTGGGTTGCCTTTTTGTTTTGTTGACTACTTCCTTTGCTGAAACACCTTCATTCCCGAAGTAGAATGACAATTTGGCCACTTTGTCTAACAGCTAAAACATGTGGGCCACTCTTCGGCCCACAACATAGACTATCTGCCTTCCATGTGCTCACCAGAGTACTACATCTCAAACTATCTGTCCTCTAATTCTTAGCTGTACATAGGGACATGCCAACCAAATGTACTTGCCTGAGTAGCACTATCCCTAAGGAATCAGGCTCTATCAGAAGAGTTAGGTTCAAAAAGGACATGATCGGGGTGCCTGGGTAGCACAGTCCAGTTAAGTGTCCCACTCTTGGTTTTGAAGGTGTTTGATCTCAGTCAGGGTCATGAGGCGAATCCCCACTCAGTTCAGAGTCTGCTTAGGTCTGTCTCTCTCTCTCACTCTCTATCTCTCTCCCTCTCCCCCCCGCCCCTCCCCTCATTGTGCTCTCACTCTCTCCCTCTCTCTAAAATAAATGATTTAAAAAAAAAAAACACGATCGTATTCAAATAATGGCAGTCACCGCCATCCTGTTTCTCTAACCTCATCTGTCCATCTAATTTACTTCATGTTCTCTCCTGCTCATCTCCTTTAGCCACTGTTCTTGTGAGTACTTTATCACTGATGGAAGTGTCTAATATACTTTTAAGTTTACATTCCCCTGATAACATTCATGTAGGAATGTACTGACACCCTACCTTTCAGGTTTTCTCACCTTTTTCCTTTAATGAGTCGGACAAACAGAACTGTCACTTTATACTTAGGTCTTTTATGAGTTTTCCTTGGTCTTTATTTTGTGTGTGAATTTGCCCACCTCCACCCCCAAGTAGGTAACAAGCTGTCCAAGAGAAATAACTGTCTTTTACTTCTCTTATATCCCTTTAAGCCACTAACAAAAAGTATAAGAGGGCCTCAGTAAATACTGTTCATTCATTCATTCATGCCACTAGGAAATACTGTCCTAGATGGTTTATACTAACTTCTGAATTCAGGTGTACTCTTTTTTTCCTTCTCAGAAGTAAAATTTTGGGGAGTACCTAGTGGCTTAGTCAGTTGAGCATCTGACTCTTGGTTTTGGCTCAGGTCATGATCTCATGGGTCATGGGATCAAGCCCTGCATCAGGTGCAGGCATCAAGAGTCTGCTTGAGATTCTCTCTCTCCCTCTCCCTCTGCCCTTCACCCCATGCCCTCGCTCTCGCTCTCTTTCTCTCTTTAAGTAAATAAATGTTTTTTTTTTAAAGAAGTAAAGTTTATTCTGAGCTTGTATTGTAATATGCCAGAGTTAAAAAGTATTCTGTGGTTCTCTGCTTTGTGCTACAACTGGACATTCCAACTGTAGTGACTTAAAGAATCTATGCTTTTCACTGTAGCTGAGAAAGTGACTGGAAGCTGATCTACCATTCAGTAGGCAGTGCCATCACTGAAAGAACAGCCAAAAGCCCTTTGTTTCTGTACCTTGGCTGTCTTTATAACTCAAATTCTATTATGGAATGGTGGTAATGCCTCTGCTAATTTTCACTTAACCTCTCCATGTCTCCCTGTTTTCTTCAAAAAAGCCCATCAATATTGACCTGCCTTCCAGGGATGTTTTGAGGACATAATGCGGTAGCCACAAAAGGAGAGGACACTCAGCAGTAATTGGGGGCCTGTTCAGCCACCCAACCACCCATTATCACTAGTACTCAGATTGCTTCTAATGTATCATAATAATGCAACTTGTAATCCACATATGGGGGTAATTTATGTCAGGTGGTGATTGTTAGTAATAACAAGCTATTTGCACATATTCAGAATATAGTTGTATGCATCTCTTATTTCTTTTCCTTTGTTTGCAAGTCTCATTTTATAACCTTTTGCCCAACCTGTTTTTACCTTTTGCACTGCATATACCATTACTTTTATTCTTTGAATAAGCTTAGTATCTCAATGAACAGCTAGAACACAGGAGACTGGTTTGGAAAAGCAGTTTAAGTAGCCAAGTCCAATTAACGAATGGTGCTGGATTTTATCACTCAGCTTTATTAATGGACTTCATTCCCCCTGTATCACATTTCTTTCCCTAACACATTTGTATAAAAGCCCTTGCCTCTCTCGTTAACCCCTTTGGCTGGTGTTAACTCATTCCTGGGCATTTGTTGCCATAGTTGCAGCCATCCCTCAGCTGGAGCCCTCCTGTTAGCCCCTGCTGTGGCCATGCGGGTCTGGCTTGCTTGTTCCAGGCGTCAGCTGTTAGGCGGAGGGCAAGAGCCTTGCAACCTCAGAGGTCAAACTGCTGTCCCATATACTTAAGCCCTGTCTATATTTTTTTCTTCGCAGCAGATGGGCATGTGGCTGTCCAGCCTCAAGGCTGGGAAATGTGTATGGGAATATTACCAGCCCTCTTCTCTCTCACCACCCCCCCCCCCCCGGGTACCCAAGCAGGTAGCCTAGCTCCATATTCAAAAAGATGATCGATATTCCCCCTCTGTTGTTTGAATCTCTCCCTTCAACACCTGTGGCAGCTGTGGGGAATCATGCACAACTTTTGTCTGTTCAGTGAAATAATTGCCAGCAGTTTTATGGGACATCTCTTGTGTGTATTTTTACCCATTATAGATTTGATTATATCGTTTGTAGAATGGAAACGTGGCTTTTCACTGCTTACTCTCATTCTCACAAATCTTCAAGGAGAGACTCTTTCAAAAACAAAATGGAAATAACATGCAAATGGTTATGTTAATATCACACAGGCAAAAGTCAGGATCTTCAGGTGGTTCCTTAGGCACAAACTGATCAGATGATGAGCACATCCTGCATACATTTCTGTTCAAGTTACCAGCTAGAACTGTCCTATGAGAAATGACTAAGAAGAGAAAATGTTAGATGCCTGTAATGTGTGACTCCTTTCTGCCCTAGGCTCCAGCACTGACGTAGGCCAGAGCAAACAAACTCCCACACACGCAGATTGGACAGGTACAGTGGGATTTGAGGAGGATGTTTGTAGGTGGAAAGTTTCCATGTAGACAGTAATACAGAGTTAGGAAAGAAAATTTAATTTTGTCTGCTCTGTGCCAGCTTTGCCAGACAGCTGGCAAGGGTAAATCTGGGAATTATCTCCAGACGTAGAAAATTCACTATCTAGTCTTTTACTTTGACGTTAACAGAACTGATATTATAGCATCATCAACAGCATTAACAACTAACATTTATAGAGTATCTCACAGCTTTCAAAAACTTTTACAATTGATATATCTTGTCTAACCATCTCACCAACACTCTAATATCAGTATTATAGTTGTATGCATTTTTGTGATGAGGGAGCCAAATCTCAGAGATGGTAAGTAACTTGCCCAAGGTCACACAGCCAGTAAGTAGCATAGTCTTCTGATTCCATAATCCTGAGATAACTATGCTAGGCAATACACATAGCCCTGTCACCCTCTTTTTAGCCCACTGCCATCTCCATGTCCCCAAACCCATGCAGTGATTTGCTTGGGGAAAAAAAAAAAAACAAGGAAAAAGAAGAAAAAAAAAGTAGCCATATTACAAAAGAATTACTGTCTTTCCAAGTGGGTTCACCATTAAATGATATCTTTTTTAAAAAGATTTTGTTTATTTGACAGACAGAGATCACAAGTAGTCAGAGAGGCAGGCAGAGAAAGAGGAGGAAGCAGGCTCCCTGAGGAGCAGAAAGCCTGATGGAAGGCTACATCCCAGGACCCTGGGATCATGACCTGAGCCGAAGGCAAAGGCTTTAATCCACTGAGCCACCCAGGCGCCCCATTAAATGATATCTTTAACACACATGTTCATTCATGGATCACAGACTACTACTGGAAAAGCTGCATGGGGTGGGCTGAGAAGCAAGTGAAAGGAGAGAAATGTGAGAGAGAATAGCACAAAGCAAAGCTCTTGGCAACTAAAGAATCCTTCAGAAACTCAGACAAAATATTTCTGAAGAGATAGCATTGCCCTATCTAGTAGTACTGTAAGGATACACAAGTAATGATTAACACAAAATTTAGAATAGTGGTTACCTCTGAGGAGGGATGGAAGGAATTAGGGAGGGGCATGTGAGGCCTTTACAGGTAATAATTATATTCTTTTTTTTAAACTGCATGTTGGGTACACAATTTTCATTGCACCCTTTTTTTTAATACTTTACACTTATCTCTTATAATTCCCCCTTTGTACCTATTCAGTTTATAGAGAAAGACAGTGTGAATCAGTGAACAGATAGGATTTGACATATAGAAATTAGCTTTACATTTTTAAAATAGGTAGCTACTCTTGAAAGCTAGTTTCACTTTAGTTAAAAAAAAATAAAAAAGTAGCCACTTTGCTCTGACAAAGTGTCCCAGTGACATACCAGTTGGTTTCTCAAGAAGTTGTGATGTCTGGGGAGGGCGTGCTTTCCCATAATTTTCCCAGGGTCTTTGAGCATTTCAGCTGGCTTGTCCCTCCCCTCTTTTTTCTCACAGTGAACTTCCAGGTTGTAGGAGAAGAAAGAACAGTGGCACGGTCATTTGGAAATTTGAAATTAAGTGCTTGAACTATAACCACGGATTTATGGGCTGTTACCCAGAGAGTTATTATCTTTTGGCTTTCCTTGGTGTTGAATCTGACAGCAAATGCAGTGAACCAGTGGGCTTGTGTATTTATTTTCGTCACCGGTTGATTTCTCTGTGACCAATCTAGGAATTCTATAAGCACAGGCTGACAGGAATTATGGCTTTTCTTCCATGTGGAAATAAGTGGATAAGCAAATACTCCCAGCCTGATTTTCTTTCCAATTCGTTATTTACAGGGAATTCACCCTCTGTAATCATTTTTAAATCAAATTTGCTCTACCATCCCTGTAAGGTTTGCTCTGGAGATCATCACCAACGTAGACATCTTTTATTTTTTAGCAGCTTATGTCCCCTCCATGTTAATGCCAATTAAAAAAAAACATGAATGGATTAAAGGTGATGTCACTTGTGGCCTGGAGATTAACTCAGGAAGAAAATTTAAGTCACAGCAGAAATGGATAAAAGGAAGGAAAGTCAATAACTTATGCTTGTTTGCTATTTGGACTACTATTGCTGTATTAAAATATTCAAGAGAACTATTGCATTAAATGGGGAAAATATATCATATGTAAGATAGATTCCGGGAAAGGTACTATTATTATCATCCCAGAATCACAAAGTGCCGACCAAATCACTTGCCTATAGATTGTTCCTGGAGTAGGCTGATACAGTGGGTGTCCTCTGCCCAGCTGTCAGAGGTCACAGCTGTGGCCGTAACCTCTCTTTATCTTATTGAAAAGATGGCCATGGAAAGCAACTTTTCCCGCCTACCCCATTGCCTCCATCCTTGTCATGGAAATGAAGAAGTGATGCTAAGTAATTCTGGCTTTCCTGCACCACAGATGGGGTGATCACAAGTGAGAGCATGGATGTAAATGCCATCCATGCTTTTGGGAAAAAAAGCAAATAGGTTTTGGCAGCAGGTCTGATGGGTTTGGGGTATATATAGTGGAGGAAGACGGTTAACACTGGAAAATATTTTGAGGTTTTATTAGCAGTACCACTTTAAAAAAAATGTAGCAGATGAGAAGCATATAAATTAGTCCCACTGTTCCTTCTGGCAGCTCTCTTGGTAAAGAACTGGTTAGAGAGAAGCCATATTGTTCTTTTCTGTTTAAATACATACCCCAGTATTACTAATGGCTAGTTCCTCTACTGGTATTTTCCTGTCCTTTTCATAACTTAAGGAATTATAATACCCCCTTATTTCCCCACCCCAAATGGCCCCTGTTTTCTATAAGATATCAGAGTTAATTCCCACTATTGTTAATATATTAATAATAATTACTAGTATTTTACTACCACTTACTGAGCTAGCTGCTGTGATGGACTTTTTTTCATGTATTTTCTCCTTTAAGCCTTACCACAGCCCCACGAGAGAGATATTATTGTTGTCCTCATGTTTCAGATGTGGAAAATGAAGACAAGAGACATTAAGTTACTTCCCAAGAATCACACAACTAATAAGTGATAGGCCAGGATTATATCTAATATAAAAACCATGATCTTAACTAGTTATAACCTCATTTTTTTCTTTATTCAGGGTCACACAGCATTAAAGGTTAAGAGTTTATCATGCTTGGTCTGGCCAAAGGCATGATGGGGGTTGTTGAAAGTGTGTTGCAGTTTTGAAAAAGAAATCATTTACTTTAAAACATGATGTTGGGGGGTTGGCAATGTGAAGTTCTGTATGGTATAAGCTATTATTTTCTGATTATTTGTTCAATTAAAGTGAAGTCTGAAAACTCGACTTAGGCTGCTTGTTGAGGTAAAGAGGCTAGAAAGGGCCAGAATTACTGGCACCAGGCAGAGCCATTAGTCACTGCTTCCTGTGGCTGTATGTGTATATATAGCATTGCCCTTAATATCTGAAGATGACTCTGCTGAGGCAGCCAGTTCTCAAGCCAAAGTTCTTATCATCAGTAGAATTTAACACTTGACTTGTTTATAGTGGTCATGGCCAATGTCCCACCCCTCTGACTTAGACCATAGCCTTGTAGTTAGTGACTCACAAAGCAACTCAACAATACAGTCTAATACCCATCCTCTTAAAGTCCAACCAACTGGAGAATACAAAATTACTCTAGTTTTTTTAATATTATACTTTTAGGAGAGAGGAGTAATAAGTAAACTGATACAGAAAATATTCTCTGCTCACACCCATTCCCCCAAAGACAATTTCTATTCTAGTTTTTAGACCTGGCAAAAATACAGCCTTATCTCCTACACCTTTTAAGATACCCACAGTACCATCATAATTGGTTTATCCTTTGAAACTTACTTCCATCACCTCTCCAGATTAACATCACTTCCTCTGTGTTCTGCCTTCCTCTCTACCACCACTTCTCTTTTCCTCCCAGCAGAGTAACTGCCTCCCCTTCATATCTCTGTTTAGCCAGTATCAAGCTATGCAGTAATTTGTCTATCTCTCCCACTAGTCTGTGAGCCCCTTTAAGGGCAGGGAAACATGGATTTTTCACTCTTGTACTACCAAATAGTGCATGCGTTTAACATGTTTGTTAAGTTAATATTCAGAATGGATCCTGAAGCCCTGCCGTAATCTTACTCAATGATTCAGGTAGAGCTAGCACATATTGACCACTTGTGTTTTCACCACAGTCTTGTGAAAGGAGCAGCATCATTCTTATTTATACATGAGGAGACCAAAGTTCTGTGTTTCTTTAATTTGTAGTAGGCCTAAGAGTTATCTTGGGTACTTGCTCAACAGGCAGATTCCTCAGCACCACCCAGATGGAAACCTCAGCTGTGGACCCTGGAACATGGCTGCTTAGCAAGCACCCCAGGCAATTGTGATGCACATGATTGGACCGCACTTTGACAAACACAGGTGTGAGTGAGTGCTACACAGCAAGAAAAGAGTCAAGCCAGAGTTGAGACCCAACCTCTAAATTCCAGATCTAGTTATATTTCTCTTTGTTGCACTCTGTCTCCTATGGCAAGCAAGTGGACTCAAACATGTTGGAAAGATTTTCAGGAACAAGGGCTAAAGTAAGATGGCTTATGGATTAACCCCAGGACTACTTTTTTTTTTCCTCCAAGAGATCTTGCCAGACTTCCAACAGCATAGCAGCAGGGATGTCAAGTTACCTCTTACAAAACTTACGTCAGGAAAGCATAGACCACAGAGCTTTGGGAACTTACAAAATTTATGCTTCTTTTTTTTTTCTTTCTCTGTCCTCCCCCTCCCCACCAGCCATACCATTAACTTAAAATCTGTTGTTTAACAGGCAGTTAGCACAGACATTAAAATAGTTGGGGGGTAAGGTATTGTTTTTGTGGCCCATCTATGCTTTTGCTGTTTTTGTCTAAATATTAGGTAAGGAAATATGGAAAGAATGCAGTGATGCAATCTCAAAACTAAACCACCATAGTCGACTATTCAACCTAGACCAGGGTAATATGAGTTCACTGGGGTCTCAGGAGCCCAGGAGGCCAGGGATGGGAATGACAGACCTTAGTCCAGAAAAGCCCAACAGAGTCTCCAGTGCAGCTAGCCCTTGCTTTTCCTGACTGAGAAAGCTTCCAAGATCCTAATGGTGGAGCGTATTGGACTTCCCGGACCCCTGCCTCCAACCTCAACCTATTCTCTTGGCTCACATACAGCTTATAACCTTGAAGTGACAAGGACTATTCTGAGATTCTTCAGTCTGTGCCAGCCCATCTTGAAATAGCAAAGGAGGCCCCCAGCTCCAGCTCAGAGAAGGGGGAGAAGAAACCCCCACAGGGCAACCAAATGGTTTCTTTCTTAACGGGAGCTAAAACAGTGGAAAGATAAAGATTAAGTGGGGTTAAGATCATGATTGATTATTTGCTCAGCATTCTTTATAGTATAGTTGTGTATAGCTCAGGGGTTAAAAGTATGGGCTCTGAAACTGTAACTGCCTGAATTTACATTTCAGTTGCAGCATTAACTCCATCTGTGACCTTGGGCAACTTCTAGCTTCTTTGTCTTTCATTTTCCTTATCTGTAAAATGGGTATGATGAATATTACCAACCTCATAGGCTTGTGAGAATTAGATTACGTAATACATATAAGCCTTAAAACAGTGTTTGGCACATAATAAGCATTTAATCAGTACTAGGAATTAATATCATTATTGTTAGGTGAATAATACAGGTGAGTAAAAAGGCTAAAAAGTGTGCAGAACTTGCCTAAAGTCACACAGCTATTAAATAGTAGAGCCAATATTTGATGTGGCGTCTATCTGGCTCAAAATCTATATTTCTTCCACTATACCTTGTTGCCTTTACAAATGCAGGATATATGCTGTGAGTTCCTTGGAGAGGTGTATGCCAAGACCTGGGTCCTTCTTCCTTGCTACACCCCACCCCCACTGCAGCTGCCATCTGGAGGCTGGCTTGGCACTCTAGCTTCTTGTATGTCTAGTTAAAAACCTTGAATATCCATGGGGCACCTGGGTGGCTTAGGCAGCTAAGTGTCTGACTCTTGATTTTAGCTCAGGTCCTGATCACAGAGTTGTGAGATCATGCCCCACTTCAGGCTCCATGCTCGGCGTAGAGCCTGCTTAAGATCCTCTCTCTCCTTCTCTCTCTGCCTCTGCCCCTCCCCCATCAAAAAAAACCACCTTGAATATCCTTGTAACTGCCCCAGTATGGAGGTGGCTGCATCCAGGACCCTCCAGCTTATAGACTAAACCAATGAAGCTTCCAGGATGAGGGTTAGTTTGAGAAACCACTCTCTACACTGAGGTTCTCATCTGTATACCTTGAGAATCAAGTTATTATCTCCCAACCTCTACCCTGCCACTCTCACAGCCCTTGTGAAAATGGTTACATACAATATAGGCTAGCACAGAACCTTTCCCCTTCCCTCCCTACCCTTCCCTCCTCTTCCCCAAGAAAGAATATGTTGTGACATCCTGATCCCCTTGAGGGTCTCTTTGATCCATTCATGGAGACACTCATAGGGAAATAAAGCCCTTGCTTGTCTAATAGTATCATCTTTCTCAAGCCATCTCGGAGTCGTGTCTTCCAAAAGCTCCTGTCAGTTCTCTCACCCTGCATAGCCATGATGCAAGCTGTGGTGTCACTGCTGGTGACGTCTGTAATCAGAGAGAGTGGGATGTGCCTGGGGCTTCAGTGCACTGTTCACAAATAATGATGGATTGTTAATTTTCAAAGAAAATGAAGAGGGATTCAAAATAGCCCCTGCAATGCACAATATATTGCTTCATGAGCAATAAATACCAAACAGAAGATAAAACCTTGAGCCCTAGGCTTAATGCAGAACCAAAACACGATTTATCCTGCTGTTTACTTTCCCTTAGCTGGAGAACAGAAAGCACAGTGTTACTCTGTTCTAGGACACCCAACCCTGCCCTTGTGCCATAATCTTTTACAACATGTACTTTTTGAGTGCCTACTGTATGTAAGGTCCTGTATGATGTGCTAGAGATGGTGTTTTCTTCTGTGTTCCATGCAAGTATTTCCTAAACTTCCTCTCTCTTTCCTTTGTCACTGTATTCCTAGTGTTATTTGCAAGACTTCCAAGGCACCTAGACTCTCCACTGTGAGGATCATTTCTTTGGTGTGAAGCATAAAATTGGCCATGCTAAAAATGTTAGTGGATTCTTGATGGAGGAAGTGGTCCGATTTGTTTTAGTACGATGGCATAAGGGAGTAGCTGGGAGGTGGGATTGGCTGTGCATGTGGTAAATGGGAAGGGATTGTGAGGAAGCCAAGGGTATGGGATACCAGGGTGGCTCAGTCAGTTAAGTGACTGCCTTCAGCTCAAGTCATGATCCCAGCATCCTGGGATTGAGTCCCACATTGGACTCTCTGCTCAGCAGGGAGCCTGCTTCTCCCTCTGCCTGCCCTCCTCCTTGTGCTTGTATGCTCTGTCTCATTCTCTCTCTTTCTCTGAGACAAGTAAGAAAGTAAGTAAGTAATAAATAAATAAATAAATAAATAAATAAATAAAATCTTAAAAAAAAAAAAAGAGACCAAGGGTATAAAGTACTCTCCAGTAAGAACACATGGAAATTGCTGCAGTGGAGCAAGGTTTCTCAGCCTTAGCACTATTGACACTTTGGGTCAGATAATTTTTTTTCTGTGGCAGGGGTTGGAGGTGTCCTGTACATTGTAGAATGTTTAGCAGTAGCCCTGGCCTCCCCCCACCAGATTCCAGTAGCACCTCCTACCTCCAATCATGACGATCAAAGGTATCTCCAAATATTGCCAAATGTTCCCTGATGCAGGAGTGGGCAACTTAGCCCCAGTTAAGAATTCCTGCTATAGAGGACCTAGGGAACACCCACCTGTGTAATGATGAACTCGATAGCCCTCCCAGCTCAAATATTTTATAACTTTATGCTTTCCGCAGTTTAATATCGTATAGTGGTTAAGAGCATGAATTGAATTGTGGAATCAGACTACCTAAGTTTGAATCCTAGCTTCACTGCAAGCTAACTGTATCACCATTGACAGGTTGCTTAACCTCTCTGTTCCTGTTACTTCAACAGAAAATGGGGATGATGAGAGGTCTTACTTCATAGGGTTGTTGTGAGTTTTAAGTGAATGTACTAAAGTGCCTAGAACAGTGCCTGGCACATAATAAGTATTAAATAAGTATTAAGTATCTTTAGTCTTGTTATAATTACTATCATTAACACTATTATTCACCATTTATCTAAGTACTGGTATGTTCCAGAGGTCTGTTTCACCCAGCTTTGGACCACTATCTTCCTTCTGCAGAAATGACTAGAGGGCTAAGTCCACGGTGCAGTACTACACAATGCAAAGAGATTTTATTTGGCTGTGGGTCTATGAAATAGGCTTTGCAGGTAAGCCCCACTTTATACAGTTGCTGGGTTCTTCCAGAGTTCACTTATTTAAAAGAACACTAATTGACACCTACTTTGAGCTAATCACTGTTGAATACGATAAACGTAAATGAGATTTATATCCCCTGCCCTCAAGGAGCTAACAAATATGGCTGCTACGTTCACATTTATTTTAGTAAGTTTAATTACCTTTAAATTTTCAAAGAAATTCTAGTCAGTTCCTTTTTACTCAGGAGGAATTCATTTGTGATGAAAAACATCTTCCCGTCTACAGATATATCTTCCTTAAAGTTTGTATTTATGTAATTGTTGTTTTCTTATATATAATCAGCATGTTAAGATTATAACACCTCAAATAATCACCATTTATCTTCCCCTCACTCTCCATTTAAAATTTTCAATATTTAGTCCTCAGAAGAAACCCACCAAAAGAGATTTTATCTTAATAAAACAACAGAGTAGTATCTGAATAGCTTGGCACCTGCTATCTACCTACGTTCTTCTGGGAAGAAGAATGTCTTTGCAGGACCCTCCTACCTATGTCATAGATTTCCTCATGCATTTGTTTAAAATCATTTATTAAACATCTGCTCTGTGTCAGAAACAGTGTCTAGGCACTAGAAATAACAAAGAGGAATAAGGGAATCCAGAGTTTAGGAGGAGAAGCAGACACAGAAAGAGGTGATCAAAAATACAATGTGAAAAGGGCTATCATAGTAATGTGTTCAATGAGCTAAGGGAGCATAGAAGATAAAGGGCTCTTTGAGAGGGAGTTCAGTGAGATGGATAAAACTGTGGGCATTAGTACCAGAGCTGCCTGGGTTCATTTTCCTGTTTTACCCCTTATTAGCTGTGCAATATTAAGCTGATCACTTAAACTGCCTGTGCCTCTGTTTCATCATCTGTATAATGTATTATTATAATTCCTGTATATGCTTTGTCTCTCAGTAGACTTTGAACCCTTCAAGGGCTAGGACTACTTCATTATGATCATCTTAATTATTACCATATTACTGTTACTACCTACCAAGTACTTACTATGAGTCAGAAGCCATGCTGAGTTCTTTACCCACAATATCTAATTTAATCTTCAACAAGCCTATGAGGTTGATGCTATCATTTTCCTAAATTTGTAGCTTGCCATTTTTTTAATCATCAAACCCAGTTCTTTATTCAGAAGACTTACCATAGTATGTAATTATTTTATGTTTGTCTATATTTTAATATCTCCCTCTTGCACTAGAGAGCTTCATAAGAACAAGGTTAAGGCCTGTTTGACTCACCATATTGTCTTCAACATCTAGGATGGACCCTGACACATAGAAAATGTTCAGTGAGCATACAGCAAATATAAAAGGAAGGCTGGAAGGCAGACCGGCAAGAAGAAAAGAAAAGGGAGAAACAGAATGAGCATATTATGGTTACTTAGTAGAGCTAGACTCTGGTCCCAAATCATCTGACTCTCAAATGCATATTCTTGATCACTAGGCAAGATTGCTTCCTACGCTTAACAAACCTTCCATAAATGCTGGTTGACAAAACTCTCTCCTCAGCTTTGCACAATACTGTGTAATAAAATTACGGCAAGCATAAAAGCCAATGGATATAAGTCTGGGCATAAAAAAAGAGAATTACAGGAGAGTAAATTGCCAGAGAAGGACAGTTTTGTCTTAATAAAAAGAGTATGGTTGATGAGATAACACCAACATACTGAACTTGTTTCAAAGGAAATAAAGGAAACATATGAAATAATTAATTCTACTACAGAATGGGTGTATCACAGAATGTGTATGTATGTGTGTGTCTGTGTGTGTGTGTTTTCTTCAAGATCAAATAACTGACAATAATTGACTAGTTCAATCAACTGAAGTATAATATAAAAATAAACAGATGGCAATGACTTGATAGTTATGGAGCAATACCAAGTTAAAATGGCTAATTACTTCCAAGTATTTTATTCTTCTGGCACTAATGAACTTTTGCTCCAAAGTGCCATAAATTCAATCAACTTACCCTAGAAGGCATTCATTCACAATTACTCTACAACTTGTGATCTTGAGGAGTCGCCACACAAGGCAGAACAGAAAACCAGCATAACAGGAGATGTTCTTCAGATGCGTAAGGAATTTTGAAGACTATTTGACAGCACTTGATACTTGACTTCTCAATATTCTTGGCCACTGCCAGTGAATGTAGGACTTACGGGGAAATGAGCAATCTCTTCCTTTAGTGACATGGGACGACTTTCATAACACACTGGAAATTGCTAGATGTCCGTTTTTAGTCTAGAAAGTGAATCAGGTCTGGACTTAACTTTTCCACCATTAAGTGATGATTCTAAACAGATGTTCAGCACAGCATATTTTGTTACTGCAGACCTTAAATCCAGATTGCTGCCAGACAGAAGATCATCTGGGATTTCTCTTTGAAAGTAAAAATTTACAAGCGTGCTGATATGTACGACTGTGCCTATATGGGAGAAAGATTATAGCTAATGCTATCAAACTAAATTATTAGTTGGGTTCATCTATCTCTAGTTGTAACCCTCAGTAAATTTCTATATGTCAATTCAGTTGTCCTGGAAAGAGAATTAGTTTAGCAAATATGCTATCCCTTTTAAGACAATTTTATCATTCTGAAAAGGTATATAAATAATCAGTTGCCACTGCATGGATTGCTTTTTGCCTAAAATCAATGTAAGTTGACTTTCTTTATTCATTCATCCAAATTTTTCTTGAATTCCTACTTTATACCAGACACTGAAAAGAAACAAAGACACCTAAAACCAAGTCCCTTATGTAAAGGAGCACACAGGCTAGCTAGCAGAAGAGAAACATGTAATTCAAGAGAGACTATAATTCAAGGCAGTCGATGATAATGTTCAGTTATTCTTGCTTCCTGGAATGCCCTTAAACCCTAATCCTCCATTTACTACCTGGAGGAAAATTCTATCCCTCCTTAAAGACTCATTTCAAATTATTCTTACGCAGTGAAACCTTCCCTAGTATTCCTCTTTCTCTCTGTGCCCCAAACACAACCAAAAGCCATTCCAGCAGATTTAATTATTCCTTCTCTATTCTCATAGCACTTTCCTCATAGTTTTACTGCAGCACTTATTAAAATAATTTATATTTAGTTGTTTGTATGTCATGCTCTCATTGTATTATGAGTTTTTCCAGAGCAGTAAATGAATTTTGTTCATCTCCATATTTCTAGTCACTAACACATGACCTGACATATTAGTAAGACTCAATAAAAGTTTGGTTTAGGGGAAAAGAGTGAGAGAATAAGCAAACACATAAAAATCAAATTCTAGATAAAATGTTAATGATAATACACTAGGAGGGAGCAATTGATTCCAGGGAGGTGGTTTCACAGACAAGGTAACATTTCAGATGACCCGTGAAAAATGAGTAGGATTTGACAGGTAGAGATGGGTGTTGGGGGAATAGAGGGAAATGAAAAAGCAGAGCTCCTTAAGAATTTAAGAACTGAATTTATCATAGCAAAATAATGCTGTTAATTACACATGGTCCTTATCTAAACCATCTGGTTCATGTAAACAAGCCTATCAGGAACTCTACTTGCTAACATTTTAATAGGCACTTTGAATTAATATATATTTTTAAAATAGTAATACTGTGCTATCCTTTTTTTAAAAAAAAAAAACTGATAATTTAGGTAATTCTCTCCCCTCCCCAGAAATTAGTCCAGAGTTTGGCTAGGTTGGTACGTTGTAAATTCTCATTTTTTGATCTCAGAATTCTTTATTAAGAATAATTCTTGGGTTAAGGACATTGAGGAGGGTATGTGCTATGGTGAATGCTGTAAACTGTGTAAGACTGAAGATTCACAGACCTGTACCCCTGAAGCAAATAATACATTATATGTTAATTAAAAAAAAATTCCTGATTCTCTTATGTTTCCCAGAACTACAGAGCCAACGAGGAGCCACTCTTGCAAGAAAGTATTTTTGGTATGGGGGCCCAGTCCTTCTAAACCTAGATGTTTCCTCTTGAATTCATTCTGCAGCTATTAGAGAAAATCAGGGTGCATATTCAGTGATCTAAAAAGGCCCCTTCCAGCTATAATATTCCCTAAAACGTGTCTCACCTGGACTGGAGATTGGGTGTTCAGTTGAACCAAATAATCAATATGTAAACTCTTGACCCAAATAATCAATATGTAAACTCTTGACCCAAAGGATATTTGATGCCCCATGTTTGTTTCCTTAATAACATTTACAAGGAGACTGTTTCTAGCCATAATATGCCTTCATAGGAGAGCACTGAAAACTGGGTATGAGGGCTAGAGTTTCTACCCACAGAGAAATTGCCAGTTCTGAAATGTGACTTCTGACTATAGTAACAAATGCTTAAGGCCATTAGTCACTCTGTGTGGGGGCGGAGGCAGTGGTTTATGGAGAAGATACATAGACAGCATAGAAGAATGATAAAAACTAATATTTCAGAAATAATGTTTCTGGACATTTGCATTTACTTGTTCTGATCATTTAGTGCCCAAAATAGCACTTTTCTTAAAAAAAAAAAAAAAGAATCATCCTTATGTTCCCAGGTTAGAACGATGTGATAGATGTTAGCTAATAGCAAGCTACTATTAGAAGGGTTGCCTTCAGGAGTATAATTGGCAGGAGTGTACATGAGAGGTAAGAGAAGAGCCATGGAAAGATTTTTCTAAGGCAATAATTAATCAGAGGGAAATTTCCCAAAATAAGTCTTTCTGTGCTCCAATGACTTATGATTATATATCTCCCAACTATGAAGTATATACATGCACACGCACATATAACCCAGTTCAATGTCTGCTTATGTCATCACTCCCCTCTTGCTTCTGTATCTAATAACTACCCATCACTCAAGACATGCTCTATAGAAATCTGGCCCATTTGTTCAAATCCTATCTTCTCCATGAAGTCTTTCCCACCTACTCAAGCCACAGTAACTTTTCATTCCATAAACTTCAGTAACATTTCTGGTCAATTCCATTCAATTCTTTGATTCTTAATTGTTCACTGGAGATAATAAAGTGAAGTGGCTAAAAGTATATAACCTGGGTGACCTCAGACAACATAGATGATCTTCAAAAGCCTCTTATCTATTAGGGATACCTAGGTGGCTCAGTGAGTTAAGCATCTGACTCTTGGCTTTGGTTCAGATTGTGATCTCATGGGTCCTGGGATCCAGCCCCAATCATGCTCCTGCTCAATGGGGAGTCTGCTTAAAGATAATCTCCCTCTCTACCCCTCCCCCACTCTCTCACGTGCACACACTCTCTCTAATATAAACAAATCTTTAAAAATAAATAAAATCCTCTCTTCTATTAAATTGAGATATAAATAGTTCCTCCTGTAAAGTTGTTTTAAAAGTTAAATGAGAATAATGCATGCCAAGTGCTTTACGTAGCACGTAGTGAGTGTTCAATAATTATTGGTAGTAATGGATGAAGGTGGTGAGAGTAGTGATAATAGTAATAATCATTACCACCATCACTGGTCTCTTAAGTTAGATTGTAGAACCTTTGAAGGCAGGGACTATGTATTCTATCTGCTTCTATCTATACTCTCTGATGTACCCCTAATTCCCCAAACATTTAGTTGGCTAATTTGATATCTGTTGATTGTGTATCCATTTCTATTCAATGCTACTCCCTCAAAGATATGGAATAACATCAAAAATATAATTTTTCATTTCTTATTGCTACTATGGAAGCCCTTGGATGATTTTTCTTCGTTTGCATGCATGAGTAATTTGGATGGAAGCTGCTGAAGTAATTGTAATTCAACTAGTCTATGAGAAGAATGAGAAGCATCCCAAGCTCCTATGGTATATACAGTTGGGGGGAAAAAAACAGAAAACTATAAAACTTTGATGAATGAAATCAAAGAACTGGAGTACCTGGGTGGCTCATTCGGTGAAGCCTCTGCCTTCGACTCAGGGCATGATCCCAGGGTCCTGGGATCAAGCCCTGCATTGGGCTCCCTGCTCAATGGGAAGTCTACTTCTCCCTCTCACACTCCCCTTGCTTGTGTTCCCTCTCTCGCTGTCTCTTTCTCTCTGTCAAATAAATAGAATCTTTAAAACAAAAACAACAAAAAAGATTTCAAAGAACAAAATAAATGGAGAGATATTTCATGTCCATTGATAGGAAGACACAGTACTGCCAAGATGTCAGTTCTTCTCAACTTGATTTGATGCAGTCCCCATCAAAATCCAAACAAGTTATTCTGTGTATATCAACAAACTGATGCTTAAGTTTATATGGAGAGGCAAAAGGCCCAGAATACCCAGCACAATATTGAAGAAGAACAAAGTTGGAAGGCTGATGCTACCCAACTTCAAGATTTACTATAAAGCTACAGTGATCAAGCCAGTGTGGTACTGGTGAAATAATAGACAAGTAGATCAGTGGAGTAGAATAGAGAACCCAGAAATAGACTCCACAAATAGAGTCAACTGATCTTTGGCAGAGGAGTAAATGCAATACAATGGAGCAAAGATGGTCTCTTCAACAAATGTGCAAGAACTGGAAATTCACATACCAAAAAAAAAAAAAAAATCTAGACCCAGATTTCATACACATCACAAAAATTAACTCAAAATGGATCATAGACCTAAATGTGCAATGCAAAACTATAAAACTCCTAGCAGATAACATAAGAGAAAACCTAAAGGACCTTGGATATGGTGATGGCTTTAAATACAACACCAAAGTCATGATCCATTAAAGAAATTATTGATAAGCTGGAGTTCATTAAAATTAAAATCTTCTCTTTTGCAGAAGACACTGTAAAGAGACTGAGAATACAAGCCACAGACTGGTAGAAAATATTTGCAAAATATGCATCTGATAAAGGACTATTGTCTAAAATATACAAAGAAATCTTAAAACACAGTAAGAAAACAACCCAATTTTAAAACCTGTCAAAAAAAACTTTAATAGATACCTCATTTAAAAAGATATGCAGATGGAAAATAAGCATATGGAAAGATGCTCCACATTATGTACCATCAGGAAAATGCAAAGTAAAACAATAAATAACACTAGACAACTATTAGAGTGGCCAGAATCCAGAACTCTGACAACACTAAATGCTGGTGATGCTATGGAGCAACAGAAACTCTCATTTATTGCTGATGGGAATGCAAAATGGTACAGGTACTTTGGAAGACAGGTTGACAGTTTCTTATAAAACTAAACATGCTCTCAGTACAGTCCACTGATTGTGCTGTTTGGTGTTTACCCAAAGGTGGTGAAAACTTATGCCCACACAAAAATGTGCACATGTATGTTTATAGTAGTTTTATTCGTAATTGTCAAAACTTAGAAACAACTGCAGCGTCCTTCAGTAGGTGAATGGATAAACTCTGGTGCATCCATATGATGGAATATTATCCAGGACTAAAAGGAAATGAGCTATCAGACCATGAAAAGACACAGAAGAACATTAAATGCATACTACCAAGTGAGAAAAGCCAATCTGAAAAGACTGCATGTTGTATGATTCAAACTATATGACATTATAGAAAAGGTGAAATTATGGAGATGGAATAAGATCAGTATGGCCAGGGGTTGGGGGCAGGGAAGGGTGAATAAGCAAGCACAGAGAATTTTTAGGGCAGTGAAAATATTCTGTATGATACCATAATGATGTATACATGTTATTATATATTTGTCCAAAACCATGGAATGTACAACACCCAGAGTGAACCCTAAAGTAAACTACGGCATTTAGGTGATTATGATGCATCAGTGTAGACTCATCAGTTGTCAAAAATGTGCTTCTCTGGTGCAAAATGTTGATAATGAGGGGACTGTGCATGTGGGGGGGGGGCAAGGGGCCCATGTGAAATCTCTGTAACTTCTCCTTAATATTGCTGGGAACCTAAAACCGCTCTAAAAAAATAAAGTCTTCATTAAAAAAAAAAAAAAACACAAGGGAAGGAAGGAACAGAGGGAGCAGAGAGAAAGAAACACACTAAAATGCCATCTGGTAAACTGCTTTCAAATTCTGTGACTTACTGCCAATTCAAGCCGTATCATTTTAACCCTTGTAAAGAGCTGGCGTTAAGGCCCTAACTACCATTTGTCCATTAGTCCATTTCTGTAAAGAGTTTGACAGTTTGTTAAGCAGACTACATACTGAAACCTTAATACAACAAATTATTTTGCTTGTCATTTCTCTTTAGCTGATAATAGTAGAACTCTGAATGTGGATTCCACTGCAATGACACTACCTATGTCCGATCCAACTGCATGGGCCACAGCAATGAATAATCTTGGAATGGCACCATTGGGAATCGCTGGACAACCAATTTTACCTGGTATGCTATTTTTAATCACATCACAAGTGTTTCTTTTTATTGGCCATGTGGTAATAAATATAACAGTATGACACAACTTCTTTTGAAGTTGGCATTTACCAGATTCTGCCTAGAGTGTGCATTTTTTGTAATATGAGCTTTGTGGGATGGGTGGCCAGAAGTTACTAGTATACTCCCTATCGCACTATGGGCAAGGTAGGAATATATATGATGCAGGATATGATCATTAAATATTTAAATAGCTCATTGAAATAAAAGACAACAAGATTTGGCAGGGAATTATAAAGTTTATTTAATTTTATAGATTTAGAGGAGACAAACACGGAGTGGAAATGAGATTTGACTTAGACATCTCAAAAATCGGATTCAGAAAGTGGGGAAAAGGAGATGGTGGGACCATCCCAAAGTTGTTCATATTGAGTAACTGTTTCAATTTTTTTAAACAAAGTAACCAGTAAGAGAATGGGCATGGTGTACTAATGCCATCTCCACTAAAGATAAAATCAGAAGAAAAATGCCACAGCATCTGAATCATTTGGTTTAAACACACACAAAGAAGTCTTCTGTGCTTTCAGAACTATTAACTATTAAAACGGATTTGTGAAGACATTAGGAAATTGCCATCTCAGGAAGCCTTGGTTGGGTTCTTTTAAAATACCCTAAACATTAATCTCCCCAGGTTCATTTAATTGTGATCCTTCTTAAATGAATGACAGAACCAGGCTGATCAAGTACCTTGCTACTCAAAATATAATCTGCATAATCCAGGAGGTGTTAAGAAGCCCAGAATTTTCAACCCCAGCTCAGAGCTACTGAATCAGAAGCTGTATTTTAACATGATCCCCAGGTTATTGACAAATACAGTAAAGTTGAGAAATGGATCTAGAGTGATGCCGCTTTGTTGTGCCTTTTGTTTATATAGTTAATGACTCCCACTCCCCCCAAAATAATTTCACAACTCCAGTTCAGATTTTGAATCCTTGTAAGTTATAATGGGAACGTGGTAGGGAAGGCAATGATGCTTAATAATCTTAATAATAAATTAAGAAATGTGATTACATAGAAACTGGGAAACCAGCATTAAAGTAGCCAAATATAAAGAAAAAAATATGTGAACGAGAAATGGGTGGAGAGCAAAGGAACTTGGATTTTATATATGTCAGAGGCAAAGAACTCTCCCATCGAACTATACTTCATGCTCTCGACTATAGTTGACTAGATCGCATCCTGCTCCATTAGACCAACATGTTTGAAATGAGCAACCAGGGATCCTTTGAGGGCCGAATGATTGGACCATTGATCTCCTTGGGTTTTGAATGACTATTGGGGGCAATCTGGAATCAGCAGGTGCTATGACAGGAGCCAGTATTACATAATAGTTAAGCGCTCAGAACTGGAGTCAATCTGCCTGACTTCCAAGCCTATTTCTTTCACTACTTTATTTTGAGTTGTTAAATATCTTCTAGGAGACTCAGTTTTTTCATTAATAAAATCAGACTAATAATACTTAACCCCTAGGGGTTTTGTGACAATTAATTGTGCTTAGAATGATGCCTGGCACGTAGTTAGTGCTCAGACATGTTGGCTATTATAATACTTTAAAATCATTGTTAATATATTTCTTACAGATATTTCTAAAGGGTGTAATAGGTCTTTAAATTTAGTTCTTCATTATTTCACTGTAATACAATTTAAACTAAAACATTATATATTATTTTATAGCTCCATATGGAGTTGTCCTGAGTCACAATCTCTTATACTATAGAGTTTATGGAAATCTGAACTGTATGGATCTATGACCTGGGAAAAATGTTGAGGCCATATCTGCTCTGATGCCAAGGGGACTCTATGTGAGTTATAGCAGATAATTTGTAAATTACCACATCAAAACATAAACCTGTGCTCACACAGTAATCTTTGATACTTAGCCACCCGTCTATAATGTGGTGGGAGAAAAGCTTAGCATTGAGAGCAACAAAATCATCCAAACTATCATTATAGGCCCAAAGCTTATGCTGGGGACAATAATTGGCCTAAAAAACTGGGTACGTTTTCTTAACAGTAACTCAGAGGGTTGTTCTTGCAGAGAAGGTATCTTGCTTAGTATTTAACAACATGGGCCTCAAAGACAGACTGCTTGGGTTTGGGATCCTTGCTGTGCTGCTTGCTAGCTATATGCCCTCTCTCTAGTTACTTGACCAGTCTGTACCTCAGTTCCCTCATCTCTAAAATGGGAATAACTATAGTATCTACTTCATAGGATTGTTGTGAAGATTAAATAATATACTTAGCTCAATGTTTGGCCTATAATAAGCGCTCCATAAAGGTTTATTAGTATTATTACTATTAGTGATACTATATTCTGTTTAAGATAAAGGAAATACTAAAATACCTCCTTCAAATGGCTGCTAAGCTGCCACTTAAATTGAAAGCATTTGGGTGCTGTGCAGCCACTGTCAGCTCTAATGAGTGTTCCTCACATCCACTTCCAACGAGACATTTGAAACGCTGAGAGTGATTTTAATTTCTACTTCTAGCCCCTTTTCTCTATATCCTATTTTCTTAAGCACTATGAAGAAATAGATTCTCAGGGTCTCCTTCAACTTTGTGATTCAGTGATCTTTTAGCTCTGCTCTAAGGAAAGTTATTTGACTTTTTGGAAACCAGGTCTTAAAAATGCAGATATTTTTTAAAGATTTATTCATTTATTTATTTGAGAAAGAGAGAGAGAGGTTGTGCGCATGAGAGAGGGAAGGGACAGACAGAGGAGGAGAGAAGCAGACTCCCCGCTGAGCACAGAGTCCCAAGAGTCCCACACCAGGCTCTATTACACCACCCTGCCATGGTGACCTAAAGCCCAAAACAAGAGTTGGATGCTGAACTGACTGAGCTACCCAGAAATACGGATACTTAGGTTAGTAGTGCCCTTCTTGTCTTAAAAATACGTGGGACAGTAGTATTGGGCTGAGACATACTTTGTGAAGCTATCTGTAAAATTGCTTGAATTTTGGGTGAACTAATTTTTCTCCTCTCTGTATTATTTTAGGAAGTCAGTTTAACAATTGAGATTAGAACATGGATTCTGGTTCTGGATTGCCTAGGTTCAAATAAATCTGTGTTCTACCATTAAGTAGCTGTGTAAACACTGGCAATTTACCAAACATCTCTAGGCCTCAGTTTCTACATCTGTAAGACAAAGATAATAATAGCACCTATGTCATAGGGTTGTTGTGAAGATTAATGAGTAAATAAATATGTTAAAGTCCTGGAATGATGCCTGGTTCACAATAACCTCTCAGTGAACTTAACAATTATTACTGTCTCAAGTTCACATCTGATATATGGCTCACAAAAAATTGAATTATGTCTCATTTGTATTCTTAGCAACAATGAAGTGTAGTGAATGCAGAAACAAAATCTTCCCCAGGAAAGGTGCTGGATGATGGCACCATTGACTGCTCCCTGTAAATCTGAGGGGGTGTCCACAGAAATGGAAGGTTGGCACCACACTCCAATGCTGCATACCTTTCTTTTTTCCAGGTTTTGGGAAAGTGTCCCTATCATTTTTATTATGTAACATTTTAACCAAATGGGCTAAAACGTCCCCAATCCTCTCTCTGCCCCCTCAAGATTCCTTAAAATGGAAATGGCAGCCAATGAGCCACATGGAACTTTTTCCTGAGGTCACCCACTAATGGCTCAGTAATTCAACAACTTTTCTGCCCCTTAGGTTTTCTACTGAGACAGCAGACCTTTTTTTGTGTGCTGTCTCATCTGACCTGTGACAACAGAAAAGGCTTTCGGCACTGATGAAAAACAAATGATACATAAGCTTTCTTGACTTGCCCTGGAGAGCTCAAATCCATACTGTCATGGAAGCTGAGTCTCTTGGACACATACTTGTCATCAGGGCAGTGGGGAGCAGAAACAGGCCAACTCTGGGGTTTGGTTGGGAGCTCCCTTTCATCTAACATGGTGTTTTGTACAGCTGCTGTTCAGTAAAGTTAATCCATAATGATGGCAGATTAGGAGGTTCCCTCTGACTGGCAGCTGTCTTTCCTGCAGGAATATTTGTTTTTCCAAGCTGGTCAAATAAGACTAATGTTAGTTTTCACATGAAGAGAGGGACCAAAAAGAGTCAGACCTTCTGTTTAAGGAGTATTGTTCTGCCCATCATTGCAGATGAATCCAAGAATGAACCAATTATTGAATACTGTGTGCTGCTTCCTTTATTTTCCCCTCAATTAAAATATCCTTAGCATCCAAATATGGAGCCTATGAAGTCCCAAAGGAGAGAGTCTTTTATTATGGTGTCTCCACTTTATTGACTGTGTCACCTCCATAATAGGAGATGTTGGAAAGTATGTACTTATGGATCTTTTTTTTTTTTAAAGATTTTATTTATTTATCAGAGAGAGAGTGAGCACAGGTAGACAGAATGGCAGGCAGAGGCAGAGGGAGAAGCAGGCTCCCCACCGAGCAAGGAGCCTGATGTGGGACTCGAACCCAGGACGCTGGGATCATGACCTGAGCCGAAGGCAGCTGCCCAACCAACTGAGCCACCCAGGCGTCCCTGTACTTATGGATCTTATTCCCAGAGCAAGACACTGCCCATCCATGGGCATTGTCCTTTTTAAGAAGACAGTTCTCAGCATGCCTGGGTAGCTCAGTCAGTTAAGCATCTGCCTTTGGCTCAGGTTGTGATCCAGGGGTCCTGGGATCAAGCCCCCCATCAGGCTCCCTGCTTCTCCCTCTCTCTCTGCACCCCCTCATACTCTCTCCCCTCTCAAAAAAATAAAATCTTTAAAAAAAAGCGTGGGGGGAGAAGAAGAAGACAGCTCTCACCGAACCCAGAAGGCCAACTCTGATGGGAACAGAAAGAAAGAATGGGATGTGTGACACATGACAGGCCACTGCTCTCCAAGCTCTCCAAGGAGAGTCAGATTTGTGGTTCCATTATTTTTAATATCTTCCACAAAAAGAATATGCCTTCAGTGGCAGATAAGGTTGAAATCCTGAGAAAGGAGAGCACTATTCATCTGCATGGTGGACACTTCACTGAAAGCCAATGACATGTAAAACACTAGAACAAACAGAATTAGTGCCTCCATAAAACAAGCTTAAAGCCTACCCAGTGATCATATTCTCAAGACTCCCCGTGGAAACTGTTATAAAACGTGGCCAAGTGATATCATTTGCACATTCATTCATACAAGAAATATTTACTGAGGTCTGCTATATGTGAGGTACTATGAGAAGCCCTAGGGATAAAGCAATGAACAAAAAGGACAAGATTCCTGCCTTCATACTGGCCTCAGTACTTTTAGAACCCCCATGTTTTCTCTCTAATACATCTCATGTATGAGATGCCTCTTGAATGACAAATCAGAGGCTTCCTATCCATTTTGTTCATTTGTGCTTTTATTCATCCATCCATTCATTAAAAGTATATTGAGCTAGGGTCAGGGGGATCCAAAATGGGCATGGCTCAATCCTTGCCTTCAAGCTCAAAGTCCAGTAGCAGAGGCAGCAAAGTCAGTATCACGACACTACAATGTAACAAATGTCTACATAGAAACATACAGAAAAGTACTGTTTTAGCCAGGATAGGATGAGGGGAAGTGATAGGTAAGTGGTCATAATCTAGGAACATTCACAGAAGTGGTAATATTTTCGTTCAGAATCCAGGGATGTATAGGAATGTGGCAGGAGGGAAAAAAAGAGCTAAGGATGGTCCAGGAAGCGGAAATGATGCATCAATGACTGAAAAGTATGTAATAGCGTATGGTACAGGGATAATGATTAAATGTTGAGTGGAATTACATCACCCCATTCCATAAAGACTTTGAGGCAGCTTGTAAGTAAGGTTATAATAAAAAAGAAAAATTATAAGTAAAATAAACCAGCATCTAGGAAAATATAAATGAGTATCAGAGGTGAAGACCAGGTAGGGAGGTTAATTAGAATTCAGATGTGTAGGTTATAGGATCCTACCCAATTTCTAAAGGTGAGCCATACAGTGACCAAATAACCAAAACAAAAAGGGAAACCTGATCAATTACATAATTTGCATTTTCCATGAGGAGAAAATACACCAAACCTCAGAGAAGTCAAACTTTTCATAGCCCTTCACAATTTTGTGTGTGTTTGATATTTGTGTTCTGAAAAAATCTTTTCACAGGGAGCTTCATATATAGGAATGGAGACTGAGTGTGGTAGCTGAGTGATTTCTGAAGCCCAAGCATGGGTGTGTAGCCCAGGACTAGTCAATTATTTTCCCTAATTTGTTGCAAAATGTAAGAACTAAAAATACAGTGATTTCTACATAAAGCTAAATTTGCACAATTGAAAGCACTGTTCTTTATTCTGAGATTATAGACTTTCTATATTTTTGGTTTTAAAATATTCTTTTATGAACTGTGCAAATGGTATACTGGCTAGTTTCTGCTATTTTTCTCCACACCTTCTCTTGGCAAATTAAGAGGGCGATAATTAAATTTATACATGTATGTAATTTTATTTTATTCCTCTCTAAAATCTTGAAATCTAGTGTGAAATGTCCTCACTAATGCCCCTCTACAGGTGTTCACAACATCCCATGATGAGAGTCAAAGTCATGATCCTGAATCTGTCAAATGTTCCAATAAGGCAAGAACACAGTATAAATAAATAGGAAGGAATAGGTGGATGATTGGCTAGAAAAAGTAGATATTTGCAAAAATTTATACTAAAGAAATAAAGCTTCATTAGAAATTTGAAATCAAAGTTGAGACTTACTAGGGTGAGTCTTTGTGAACTAAAATTATAACATATAACCCACCCAAGCCTAGTTTGCTACCTTATTTGCCATTGTACATGAACCAGGCCCTGCTTCAACTTTCCGGCTGGCCTGAAGCAAGGGTTTGGATGATCTTCTGCAGAAGCAGGCAAATATTGGTAGAACTTGAGAGTCATTATGCAAAAATTTGAAGACTTGTGCCCTATTTCCAAGAGGACTAGTGATAACTGCAGGATCATCTCACAGTGCAGCCAGGCTGTCATAGAAATATGTATTCTCTCTTCACCTCAGTGTGCAAATGATGGCTTGAAAAGTCTTTTTGAGGATTTGCATGAAGAGGAGGCAGTCAAGACTGTAATGGGTTAAAATTTCTTAATACCTAGGCATAATTCTTAATTTTCCAGTGAATTTTGTAGGAACTCTAAAGAAAAAGCAATAATGTCCCAGAAATGTATACCTGAATTGGAATCCTAATTCTCTGTGAAATACCTTAATATATTTAGATCCCATTTGGAGAACTTATTTTAGCCTAATCTATGGTTGCATTACAGTGGTTTTACTGTGAGTGCAAACTACCCCGTGGTGCTTAAAGAGTCTCTGGAACATCTAAGAGAATAGAAGTACCTTTATGGGCAGGGCAGCCCTTGAATGGGGAGAAGTCACTAAGTTCAGCAGAGCATTCTGAGGGCATGAAGGGGCTCCCAGCTAGCCAGAATCAGGCCCGGTTCTAAAAAGGTAAGAGCAACAGTAAATGTGCCATCTCCTACCTTTGCCCACTTCCACTTCATACACTGCCACAGTTTCAACTTCTTATGTGGGCCAAAGTTGAAACAATGGATTTAAAACAGAAGCTTCTAAATTACCTAATAGTGTGGCAATACATAGATCAAACATCTCAACAGGAAGTTCTAGGTATAGAAATAAGCAACTGGATGATAGCCTTTTGGACATAAATATTTGAAGGCCTGCTACAGGTTGAGTAGTTAGAAACAGAGTTTAATCTGACAAAGAGTATCTTTTTATTCCTGTGGATCCATGGACTTTGTGGGAAGCAATATAGAGTAATGGCTGAGAGTATGGTTAGTAAAAGCCACCTACTAAATGGACTTACAGTGTTAATTCTGAGCCTCAGTTTCCTTATCTGTAAAATGGTGAGTAATATATTGCCCATTCCTTAGAGTTACGAGGATTAAATGAGATGATATGTATAAAAACAAATCATTACCTAGAAATTAATGTACACTGAATTAATGAGTAGTAGTATTATGGACACCATCCCTCTTCATCTGCCACAAAAATGGAGTTTGCATTTTATAGGAAGAACACCACTGTGAGCCATCCTGCCAGAAAATATCAAGGACTGAACCATGAAATTGGCATGTGTGGTATCTTTGTCAAGCTTCAAAAATGGTCAGCCTGTAAGGTTCCTAGTGTTTTGTAGACATCTGTATTCTTAGTCCACCTAGTGGAGTGTTAGTCCCCTGACATTGTTTCAACTGGCCCACTTCCACACAGCAACAGTACAGTGACAACAGTTTCTCAAGATAGTGGCTCTGGGGCCTCGGAAGGTCACAAAGCTCCTTTCAATAATCTAAGAAAAATCATGATCAGTCTAGTTTGGGTGCTTAGTGTACTATCTCCATTCATTGAAAATAGCCAACTCTATTGACTAATCACATCCCATTCCCTAGTCATACTGCATACTTTATATATCTATTGCTGTATGACAAACTATTTTATAACTTAGATTAAAAAACAGTCATTTTATTCTATTTTATGAGTTTCTGGGAGAAGAATTTGGGTAGGACTCATATGGGCAATTCTTCTGTGCCATATGGTATCAACTGGGATGTCTCAGCTATGGTAGGCTAGTCTGGAGGTTCCAAGACAACTTTATTCATATGCATGGCAGCTTGGAAGGGACAGATAAAAACACCGAGCTCAGCTGGATTCCTCTCCTTCCATTTACTCTAAGGCCCTCTCCACATGTCTCTCTACAACCATACTCCAACGTGTTACACAGTCTCTTGAAGTTTCAATAGCAGGTGTTCCCAGAAACAAGAAATGGAAATGGTATCTCTCTTAAGGCCTGAGCCTGAAAATAGACACAAGACTTCTTCTGTCAAAGTAGTCTGGAGCCCATCCAGATTCAAATGGGGGTGGGCAACATAGACCTCACCTCTTAATGAGAGGAGTCTCAAAGAATTTGTATCTACCTTTAATCTGTCACACTGGGACAAAAAAAAAAAAAATGTATGGAAGCACTTTGTTGCTCATCTGCCATTTTTTTTTAGAATTTTTTTTTAAGATTTTATTTATTTATTTGACAGACAGAGATCACAAGTAGGCAGAAAGACAGGCAGAGAGAGAGGAAGAGAAGTAGGCTCCCTGCTGAGCAGACAGTACAATGTGGGGCTTGATCCCAGGACCCTGGGATCTTGACCTGAGCCGAAGGCAGAGGCTTTAACCCACTGAGCCACCCAGGCGCCCCTCATCTGCCATGTTTTTAATCATACCTGTTTCACCTTACACCTATAACTGAGTTAATTCATTAAAACAATTGTCATAGTATACTGAGAGGCAGTGTAGTGGTTAGGAGCATTGTAGTTAGACCAGCCTAGATTTGAATCCTAGTTCTGCTTCTTACTGGCTTGTAATCATGGGCAAGTAACTAAATACTATGAGCCCCAATTTCTGTATAAAATGAAGGATAATAACAATAGCTAGTTCACAGGTTTGCTAGAATGTGATTTTATAAAATGCTTAGCACAGTGCCCTAGCACACTGTAAGCACCCAACAGTTTGGGTGTTGATAATCGGTGATACAGCATTTTAACTGCATGAATGTTTCTAAACTAGACTATGAGGCCGAGGATTTTACCTTACTCATTCCCTCAATCCCAACACTTGGTACAGGGCCTGGCATCAAACTATTGAATGGATGGACATATGGCTCACTGAATGGCAGCATAGAAATGGTATGTGCCTCCAGTGTAACTCCCTGGCTCAAATGTGTAAGGAGAGCAGAGGATGATTTTACTTCCAGATAACTACTCTAGGTTGAATGCACCTAAGTTGCTAGGAAGTGGGAATGTTTAAAGCTACAATTAAGTATTACTTGAAATCTTGTAGTAGAGCTGCAATGCAGAGGAGCAAGCTGGCCCAACTAACACCGCATTCATAGCATCTCTAGTACACTGAGATTTGGGGAAGTTCATGAATCAGAAGAAGGAATACAAACCAATGCCTTATGACAGTTCCAGGCATGGCAGTGCCAAGAGTCAGAAGGCTGTAGGGAAAAGGTGCTAGAAGAAGAGGTATAAAAGCAAAACAGGGTGTTTATTGTGGGAAGGACTTTAGAAGAATACCTTGGCCTTTTCCATAATCCTTATAAGATGATTTCAAATCTCCTCCAAAATGAATTTGAATTCCTAAATTGAATTCCTAACATAAATGTTAATACTATGCACTTGTTAGTGTACTTGTCAAAGCCAGGCTGGAGGCCTTGACAAGGGAGATAATTTCTCTTGACGTTCTATTCCCAGTGTGTTTCAAATTGTTGGACTTCTTTGATTTTTCAGGTTCTGCAATACTTGTTTAAGTCCAGTGTTTTCAAATGGTTATTTTCTTGGTTGGCATTGGAAATTCACATCAACTTTGGTGTTTAATGGTTGAAGATAAACAAAAGAATAATCAATGTGTTAGGAGTCTTTGAAATGTCTTGTGCAACCTGCCCTGCAGCAAGCCCTGCTAGGCAATGTAGCCTATGGAACTCATGGCATATTGAACACAAGAAAGAAAGGGAGTTTATCTATTCTCACTTTAGCCATATGTCATGAATACATTTGCTTTTAAATGAATTTCATAAAATATTAATGTAATCATACCAAACAGAGTGGTGAGTTCATCAGTCAGGAGTTATATTTATCCTGTGTATTTGTTTTTTGTTTGTCTTCATTTATTAGTAGACAGTACATGGAGACAGGCATTTCTTTCTCAGCCAAAGCGGCAGAACTTGTTTAATGAACTGATGTTTCTGTAATCTGTGCTAAGGTAGAGTTGTGAGTGACAGAGCTATATGAATAACAATGAGGAGGCAAGCAGAACAATAAAAAAGAAGACAAACATTTCAGTTGGAGGGGAAAAATAGATGGAATTGTTTAGTTGGCACACAATCTAATCTGATCTTTTCCTACTGAAAATTAACAGTTTGTAAATGGGTAAGATAATGTTAACAATTTTTCCAAAGTCATATACACAAGGAATCAAATTTTCCAAAGACATAAATGGCATTTTAAACCACAGTGCTCTTATTCTATAGCATAGAAACACGGGGTATCAGGGGCCTACGATGGAAAGGAAAACCTGGACCCCCTGCGCCCATAGAGCCTGACAAGCAAAAAGCTATCATAAATGCTTATAGAATGTGGGAATGAATGCCTGAATAAGTGAACTTATTGATATGTGTACAAATGTTTTGACTGGAAGGATGGAAACTTAACTGTCAAGACACCCACCTGTCATGCCAGAGGTTTTCATATCTGTTTTGTCCTTTCATCCTTTGAGCTAAATGTCATCATTTATCCCCACTTTTATCAAAAAAGAAATAGTGTTATATTATCAGATATTAGGAAACCTTCTTTAAGGTCATGTAACTAGTATGTGGGGAAACTAGAGATATGAGAGCCACAGGGAAGAAGGAAGGGAGTGTGTGTGTGTGTGTGTGTGTGTGTGTGTGTATGCACACAGCCACATGCATGTGTACAAGTGAGTTGACATGTGAGAGTAAAAGTAAATTTATTTTCAGAAAAAATTTCTTCTTTCTTGGAAGACATCTTTTTTTCTTCTCATACATATCTGGGGTCTTGATATTTCGGCATGTGGGAAGATAGGGAATGTCCTAGTTTTTATGGGCTGACTTTGAATAGAAGACGCACATGTGCTACCCACCTGCCCATCTACCTGGTCATAAGACTCACTTTTCTGGGCCTAGTATACCTGAAGTTCTGCTTCTCTATGGACCACAGATTTTTTACACTGTTTAGATCTACCCATTTCAGTATCTTAGAGAGCCACCCAGGGGATTCAGAGCCAGCTTGAGGACATGCTTTTAGGCATTGTTCCCTCAAGCATCTGTGGTGAGCAAAGTAAGGTTTTTGGGAGTCGGACCTGCTAGTGCTACTGCAACTACCCTTGTATTATCAGAACTCCTTATGCAATACTTTGTTTGCAGTGCATTGTGCATTCTGTAGCAGAGGACGGTGGTGAGAAGTGGGGAAATAAGGAAGTAGAATGCATTCCCTTCTCTCAAAGAACTTGTGTTTCAATATAGAGACAAAATTTAAATGAAATCAGTATCACCCTTAGACCCAGGCAAGTGGGACCATTGCCTTAGGTTCACATCTCAGGGGACCTCATGCTTTGAAATGCCTGCCCTGATACTCTCTAAGTCCCCATCTGGTGCTAAGGACCAGCCAGGTAGGTAGTGTGACCAGGGTAGGTGCCCTGAGTCCAGAACAGATCCTATATAGGTTCTAATCTTATGAAGCACCTTTCTTGAAATTTTTAAATTTCCCCATCATTGCCTGGAATTGACCAAGATGCACAGTGTTGTCTAAGCAAGGAGTCCCAATCTCATACTGAACTTATGTGGATCCCAGTTCTCCTTTCTCCCCTTTGGGGCACTCTCCAATCCTCTACCCCTCATGTGGGGTCAGCCAGATTCTCCAAGAAGCTTTGGAACTCCTGCCTATGGAGTCCTCTCAGAGTCTTGGTTCCAGGAAGGCAGCTTGGTAAGTAAATCACTCTAGCTGCCTGGTGTGGCATTTATTTCATAGTATCTCATGAGATTATGCCACTGAATAGTGTTGATGCTGATTTAGGGTAAATCAAACTGTGTATGTAGATGAATCTCGCAGAAAAAACATTTGTGAGGGCTCCTACACATCCAAGAAGCATCCCTGAATGAAAAGATGATGCAAAATAAAATAAAATTCAGTGGCAACAGCTGCAAAACAGTTTTTCAACACAGATTTGAGAATGAACCAGAAATATCTGGAAAAAGTTCTTCAGGGAGAATGGCCTTGAGGAGTTCTTTAAGGCAAGGCTTGAAGTATGGGGAGAATTTGGGGAGGCTCAGATGATTCTAGGCAGGAAGAATAACATGAACAAAAGCACGGAAAATGGTTATTTATCGAGTATTTTTTGTGCTATACATTATGCTAAGCACATCACATTTATCATTTTGTTTATTTGTCACAGCTCCCTATAAGGTAGGGGTTTGTAAATGAGAAAATGGAGGTTCAAAAGATTCATCCTGCTAAGCAAACCAGGTCTGCCTAATTCCCAAATTGTATGCTCTTAGTACCATGCTATACTGCAAAAAGACAAGTGTTACAAGGGAGAGGAAGAAGCCTTGTCCGAATGGAGTGGAGGGTGTGCATTGGGAACCAGTGGAAGGCAAGATCAACAGACAAAGCACAGTCATAGTATGAAAGGCCTGGATATCAAAATGAGATATAGAGATAAACAGATTGGTCAAACAAAAACAAACAGACCTATCCCAAAAGGAAAATGCACAAGTAGAATATGATATTTAATCCTGGAGATGCTAATACCATGTTTTCTTAAATATTTCGCCTCTGTCTTAGAAAGATTTGGTTTGAAATTTATAAGGTAATATTCTGCCTCCACTTGACCTTGCCTGGTGTCATTTATTGCTCTCTCTTTTCTCTCCTTTTTTTAGATTTTGATCCTGCCCTTGGAATGATGACTGGAATTCCACCAATAACTCCAATGATGCCTGGCTTAGGAATAGTACCTCCTCCAATTCCACCAGATATGCCAGTAGTAAAAGAGATCATACACTGTAAAAGCTGCACGCTTTTCCCTCCAAATCCAAGTAATATTCTGCTTTTCCTCCACACAAGTCACAATGTTTTGGTGTCTAGGAACACTCTTTTTCAAAAGAATACCCAAGGGCTTCAAAGATGTATGTATAGAAGCTTCACCTAGAAAACAAAAGACAGGAAAATTTTCTCTTACGAGGCATGGCTGAATTTTATGCACAGAACAGTAGATTTTTGTGTGCTGGTTGCAGTACAAGTGATAAAACATGTTTCTAATGCCATCTGGTAAGGAATTCAAGTGTGTTCATACAGAAAGAGACACCGGACACAAATTGTTTAACACTGTCATTTACAGACTCTGTTTTTCATAACTGGCCTGCATGCTGATGATGGCAGTAATAGAGTGTATCTGAGCCTACCTGAGGCATATAAGAGTGTACATCTGGTGCTAAGAATCCTCCACTGCCACCAGATATTCACACATCACTCAAACTACTGCTATTCCACTGACGGGCTGCAGTAGACAGTGGGGTGAGGTTTAACTTGCAATGAGGGCAAAAAGGAATACTGAGATGAAGTCAAGCCACTTGCATCCATCCAGGCAGTGAAAGTCATGTGGAAATGGTCTAGCGATCTGTCTTGTCGGTAACGAATAGGTTTCTCTTTAGACTCTTAAAAACATCTGCAAAGATATGGTGGATATATTTCACTTAAAACATAGCAGCAGTAATTGACTCAAGACTTTTTTTCTGAATCTATTTGGGGTTTTATTTACTTTAAGCGATCAGAAGTTATTTCTACACATGACCCAAGCCTCATTAAAGCTTTTTCCACAATTCTAGTGGTGGTGCTGGGTGGCCTACTTAAGGGAGCTGCTACCACAGTGCTGAGATTAAAGCTGTTAAGGGACACATTCAAGGATTCAGGCCATAGATCAAATGAACTTGCCTTATCACCATAAACAGAACTTCTGTCATGTGACTTCAGACAACTGTTTCATCTCCTACCTTACATAGGAATCGGTTAATCATGGAATCAGGCCCTGGCAGGGACCCAGATTCTACTTAGGATATTCGGCTCATAACCGAGAGGATTTTAGAATCAGTCAGGGTTGATTAGACAAATCACCTTGGTCCCTTTTGTTAATGAAAAATGTTAATGCCTTCTTCAGGTCTTTGAACTTGAAGGTCAGCAGAATACTTCCTTCCAGGCCAATAAGAAATCTAGGAGACTAGCATCTCAGAGGACTGAATTGGGAGAAGAGCTAATATGTCACAGGAGAATTAGGGAATGGAGACTAAGATTGTCTAGTAGACTTTACCTGCCAGCTCAAGTGGCCATTCCTGGATTTGTGTTTAGTGCCTAAGTGAGTGAATGGCACTGTGATACACTTGTCTCTTACTTTTACTGCCACTGTCCTTACAAAAGGGCAAGGACTTTTTTCCCTTTCTTCCCGTGTATCACCTTTGGATTAGAGAAAGCTGTGCATCACTGGTACTACCTTTCTTCACTTCAAAAGCCATGAATTTAGGCATTTCCAGTGTTAAAACCTCCTACATATGTAAAGGTAGAATCCTGCTGGTATAATCATCCATTTATTACATAATCAGCCTGCATTAGGCTTCATTGTCTCAATCAAAATCAAGTCCACTGTAACAGGATGGCTCATAACCTGTAATATCTAGGTGGGGAACAAGTGATGACTTTACAGGCTATTCAGTTGCTGAATTTCCAAAGAATAACAGATACCTTGTGTATAACACATAGATGACATTGTTGAGCAGTCCCTAAAAGAATATAGACATACGCAGCTTAAAGAGGCTCTAACCTTATTTTTAAGAGGCTCTATTTTTTTTATAGTCTCTCGGAAAAGAAAGAGACAGACATCTCTCAAATACATTTATATTTCTCCACCTATACCATGCCTTTGTAGTTCTGATCTAAAAGGGCCACAGAGTGAAAGGGAACATTTTACCTGGCAAGTATGATTTTTGTTAACACCCCCAGACTGTGAAGGTGTGGTGGGAAGAGGGATTTGGTATGCCTGAATCCCTTATCTTCTCCAGAGCCAACCAACCTAAACTTGTCTGCCAGGCCTTGATTATAAACCCCAGGACTTAGCCTGCCTCTGGTATATTCAGCCTCTGTCTCTGGTATATTCTCTTGTACTCAGTGGCCTCTCAAGGAATAAGGTCCTGTGAGCTGGGGACTTTCAGTCTCTTTGTGCAGCCATCGAATCTGCTTCTGTCTTGCTTCACTAAAAAGTATCTTTACCATCACTTCCTTACCCCTTCTCCCACCTGACGCTCCCTCCAAGTGCTTGTCACATATACAGAACCCAAAAGTCCTCGGGCTCCCATTACCCACAAATGCCAAGTCCAGCTCCTAACTTGACAAAGCTTTCACTGGTATGCTTCTTGTGACTGTCTTCAATCCTTCATTTCTACTTGCCACTTACCCACCCCTTAGTCAAGTTTAACTGCTTTCCCATGTCACATTCCTCTCCAGCCCAACTACAAGCCTATCTTCTCCTGGAACATTTCCACGTGAAAGATACTGAAATTAAAACAGTAATCAATCATTGCTCTAACACATTTTCACTTAAATATTGGGTGTTAGATACAATGGGTAATTTTTTACCCCTTAAATTACGTTATCTCTCTACTGTTTTTAGTACTAGTGACCCCTTCATCCTTCTTGAAACAATACGTCATTTGGAAGTATAACAATGACAAAGACCACTAGACAGATTGTAGATCAAGAAAAAATGACAAACAAGCAGAGTGCCCTGAGGAATTCCAACATTTCCAAAATTTAAAAGAGAAGCAGGAGGTTGCATTTCTGTACAAAAACCATCTTTACTAGCTCTTTCCAGTTTTTTTTCAATTGTCTTTCAAATCTTCTTCATTTATGCCTTGCCCCACCCCTCTATCAAAATGTCCCTTGTTTAAGAACTCTAGTGACTTTTTAATACTAAATTCGGTAGTCAATTCTCAGTTCTCCTCCTAATTGACCTAATAGCCAGATATGACACAGTTGGTTACTCCTCACTCATTGGTATGCTTCCTTTACTTGGCTTTCAGGATACAATGCTATTGGTTTTCCTCCCACTTCAGCTGATAGACCTTCTGCATGGAGAGGTTGCATTTTGAGTCTACTGTTCAGTTAACAGGAAACATGGAATAAATGGTGGAATATCATCTGCCATGTGTGTACGGGGATGTGGGAAAGCACCCAAGAGCACTTTTTAAATTTTACTATCTCAGGACAGGCCAACCTCATTTTGGCTCCTAGGGCTGGGTTCTATAAAGAAAATTAGAGAAAGTGGGTAAATTGAGAATTTTTTAAAGATTTTATTTATTTATTTGACAGAGATCACAAGTAGGCAGAGAGAGAGGAGGAAGCAGGCTCCTCACTGAGCAGAGAACCTGATGCGGGGCTTGATCCCAGGACCCTGGGACCATGACCTGAGCCGAAGGCAGAGGCTTTAACCCACTGAGCCACCCAGGTGCCCCTAAATCAAGAATTATTAAAGATCCACCAGTCTTCTGGCTATTTCCAATCAGCTGGAATGACATTAAGATATATCTGACCCCTGCTCATTGTCTAGGGGCCTTCAGTCTTGGGCTGTCTAATAAAATCAACTCGAAGACTTTGCAGTACATAAATTCTGGCAAACCAGGGGAGTGATCTGTGATGCTCCTTTGAAAAATAAGATACGTGCAAGTGGTTTATAAGTCTTCCACACTGCCCCCTGCCTCACTTCTCAAAGATCAGCAGTGACCCTCATCTTAATGCTGATTACCCCAAAAGAGCTCCTCAGAGTAGGTGCTTAGTTGTAATTAGAGTTGCTAGAAACTCCTCCTTTTCTATTACTAGAGATTAAATTACTCTGTTATCTTGAATCATTTTACATGAAGTTTTCTTCTCTATCTAGAGTAATGGTTGGGGTGTTAGAAGAGTTCAGCACATTACCTTATTAATAGGTAGACTTTGAATTTGCCTTCCTATGGAGTTATCCTTGCTGTGCCCAGAACACTGTATTTCAGTGGGATTAAAAAATCAGGCCCAGACAAAAAAGTGCTTTGAGCTGTTAATTAAAGTACAAGTACTGTCCATTAAGGAAGATAGTACAGCCCATTGCCTTATTGAGTGGCATACACCTAAATCTCAGCGAATGCTATCAAAGAGGCTTTCTACATTTACCCAAGGAAAATAAATAAACCCCAGCATTCTTGACCCCACTCTTAGTGGTTCTTATGCTTGCTTACTTACCAGTTACCACAGAATAATCACAGCATCTAATAGGATGATGACTTAATCACAGAATTTTTAAACCTCACAGAATTTTTAAAGGGAAAAAAGCCTTTATATTTTCAGTGTTATATGTAACTGTGGCAGTAACCAGACATTCCTTAGAGTCTCTCAGTGGACTAAATGTAGACCTAACTAAAAAACTTAAATAATATAAAAAGGCGATCATTTACTCCACAAAAAGTTTCTTATCAAATTCCTTAAATAGTAAACTTCTGAATGATTCTAAAACAGGATTTTCAGCTAAAGCCCTTGATTTGAAAACATGGCTCTGTGTTCTGTGGTCAAAACCATATGTGTCTTCACAGCTGTAGATTCCTCTATTGAGAAGAGTGATTCCTTCCCAAACCAAGCCTTATCTGAAGATCGGGATAAAGTAAGGAGCTGGGAATTTAGAAGTCCAGGTCTTGAGCAACCACTCCACTCCAGACTTGTGGTAGGGCTTTAGAAAGCCTCAGATTGGTAATCAGGAAACCCAGGTTCTCTAGCAGTAAATAATAATAATAATGATGCTACAGTAACTACTATTTATTGGGAACCTATCAAATGGTAGGCATTGTACCACTTGCAATCTAGACAGTAGATTATTATCCTACAAAAACCCTGTAGGGTGGAAGACAGTATCCTGATTTTACAGATGAACGAATAAGGTTCTCACATTATGTAATTTTTACAAGGTCCTACAGACAGTTATTAAGTTAAGGTTTAAATCCAGGTTTGCCTGCTCCAAGTTCATGTTCCTTCTCTCTCTATCTAATTTGGTGACCTTGAATGAGTCACTCAGCCTCACGCAGCTAAGGTTTTTCTCCGTAATGTGAGAAGTTTAAACCAAGTCAGTGGTTTTCAATCCTAGCTACCATTAGAGTTTCCTGAGGAGCTTTTAAAAAACAATGCACAGGCTGTGTCCAAACTAATTAAATCACTCCTTGGAGTGGGCCCAGGATTTTTTTGTTTGTTTGACTCCCAAGTTGGTTCTAATGTGCTGTCAGAATTGAGAATTGCTGTAAGTGTATGATACTAGAATCCTTCCGTTCCTTGAAAATTCAGAAGCAGAAGTCTCAAGAGATTCTGGACCTCATTTTTCCCCTTTTTGGCTAAAATCAAATTGTGCCAGTGCCCATGACTAAGACATTTCAGATTCCTGTTCACTAGATTATCTTCATTTTCCTTTTAAACTTCTCCTATGAAACAAAAGAGTACAAAGTGAGTTCTTGAAATGACAGAAATTTTTAAGATTAACAGAAACTTTATAAGTTCCCTGAATCCCTTTACCCCCTTTTATTGACTAAATAGAGAGGAAGAGAGCATCATGAGAACCTGATTATTCTGAGCCACACTGATAAGACAGAGTGGTAGCAAAATGAGGAAGCTAGAGATGCTCATACCCAAGGAGGTTCCCAAATCATCCACTTGCCAACTTGGATAAGCGTCAAGCAGGGACCTTGGCCTGATCTACAAGTGAGGCTCATTTATTTTTGCATGGGAGCTGTAATCACTAGTTGTTAAGCTCTCCAAATCTTGAGCTGGGAGAATTATTATACAGAGCTGAATGGAAAGACTGGATTACACAAAATAAATCCTTGCAGATACAAAACCAACACTAACAAAACCCTTTATTTTGTTGGGCTGTGAACTGTAGAATTTTGCTTGGAAAATGCTTGGATACATACAAATAGCAAGACAGAGCTGGCAGATACAGCAGGCTTAATGTATAAGATGAGTGAGTAGAAAGCATTTTTTTTTAGCAGAGGGAGAATCGTCCATTAAGTAGGTTTTTAATGACTCTCTATAGCCAAATTTATCTCACTTTAGTTAATGATTTCCCAGATGAGCTTACTTTCTCTGCTGTCTTTCATACTTCCCTCTAAATGCTGCAGGATTGACTCTGGACCTCACCTCTCCAGCCAGAAATTGGAAGAAGGACTCACTGGTATCAAAAGACAAAAACCTAGAAAGATGGTTTATAGTGCGGCTGACTTTGTCAGCCAGATCATTCTGGTACCCATAAATATTTTTGTAAATATTTACCCCATCCTTGTCAAATTAATTCTGAAACAGTTCCTTCAGTAAGCACAAACTTTTAGTAACTATCAACTGAATTAAGTAACTGTTCTCTCAGGGACCTTGGTTCCAAGAATTCTAGAAAGTAAGAATTTTAAGTGAGTGGGATTTCTCCCCAACTGTCATCTTAGCAAAAATGACTGAAAATAGGGCATAGCTGAGTTGTCCTAACAAAAGTAAAGAACAGAGTTAAAGAACTCTGGATGGGACAGACAAATGGGTCTTCTTTATCATTTAGGCATCATGGTCACCAAACCATTGAATAAAATGATTTCCATGTTCTGTGGAGCAGAGATGAGTGCCTTAGAGGCCACATGCTTCTGGCACTTGTGTCAAAGTCTGATGGGGACCATACAGCTATCTCTGGGACATGTTCGTTTTCTAAGAGGTCTATCCCAAGCGAACATCTTAATTTTGTAATCTAATTTTTAATTTAATTGCCTTTCCACTCAGATCTTCCACCTCCTGCAACTCGAGAACGACCACCAGGATGCAAAACAGTATTTGTGGGTGGCCTACCTGAAAATGGGACAGAGCAGATCATCGTGGAAGTGTTTGAACAGTGTGGAGAGATCATTGCCATTCGCAAGAGCAAAAAGAACTTTTGTCACATTCGCTTTGCTGAGGAATATATGGTGGACAAAGCCCTTTATCTTTCTGGTAAGTGTTTAGTTACGAGCGGTGTGCCCACCAGACACAATGCAGAGATTGCAGCTCAGTGTATTTGCATTTGTGGCAGATAAAGTTTAGACTTAATGGTATCCCCTCTTGCCTTCAGAGTTGGAAAATGAATGTTTGCACCTAACTTCTTTAAAGTTCTTTAGCAGTTCTCAGTTGTTTCCATTACCCAGAACTCCCTTACTTGTCACATCTGAGGTCCTTGATTACTTGGCTTACCTCTTAACACCATCTCCTAGTCCTTCACTTACATACCATGTCCTAACCACACTAAGCTAATTCTAGTTCTCAGAACGTGCCGTGGTGTTTTATGCATTTTGCTCTGGCTGTAATTACCTTTTCCATCCCACCTGCCATATTTACATCCCCACACCTCAAAGCTCCAGTTCAAGCATAACCTCTTCTGGAAAGCTTTTTCCAGAAAGCTTTTTCCAGAAACCTCTTTCTGGAAAGCTGACTTCTCTTCCCACTGTGCCCCAAGCACCCCTTCCTTAGCACTTCCACAGTACCAGTGTTTCCTCCTACCATGACACCTATAGCACCATGCTAGAACTGTCTCTTTCCACATCTGCCTCCCTGACAAGAGTATGAATTCCTTAAGGGAAGGGACTGTGTCTTATTTAATTTCGAATCCCCAGCATCTAGGAAGAGGGGAGGTCAGTTAGATGCCTGTTGCAACAGGCCAGGGAAAACGTAATGAGAGTATGAAAAAGTAGGCTGGTAACAGGGAAGGAGAGGAGGAAGAAGATGTAGAATATTCCTTTTTATTAATTTTTTAAATTTTACTTCCAGTTAGTTAACGTCTAGTGTTATATTAGGTTCAGGTATACAATATAGTGCTTCAGCACTTCCATATATCACCCAGAGCTCATCCCAGCAAGTGCACTCCTTAATCCCCATCACCTATTTCCTCCATTCCCCCACCCACCTCCCCTCTGGTAACCATCAGATTGTTCTCTATTGTTAAGAGTCTATTTCTTGGTTTGTCTCTCTCTTTTTTCCCCTTTGCTCATTTGTATTGTATCTTAAATTCCACATATGGATGAAATCGTATGATATTTATCTTTCTCTGACATATTTCACTTAGCATAATACTTTCTAACTTCATCCATGTCATTACAAATGACAGGATTCAATGGCTGACTAATACTCCATTGTGTATATATACTACCTCTTCTTCTTTTTTATTTTCACTACCTTTATTTTTATTATTATTTTTTATCGTTATGTTAGTCACCATACAGTACATCATTTGTTTTTGATGTAGTGCTCCAAGATTCGCTGTTTATGTAGAATACTCAGTGCTCCATGCAATCCGTGCCCTCCTTAATACCCCTCAGTTTGCTTCTTGGACTCCACAGTCTCTCATGGTTCATCTTTCCCTCCAATTTCCCCCCTTCATTCTTCCCTTCCTTCTCCTAATGTCCTCCATGCTATTCCTTATGTTCTACAAGTAGGTGAAATCATATAATTGACTTTCTCTGCTTGACATTTCATTCGGCATAATCTCCTCCAGTCCCATCCATATTGATGTAAAAGTTGGGTATTTATCATTTCTGATGGTTGAGTAATATTCCATTGTATATATGGATCGCATCTTCTTTATCCATCCATCTGTTGAAGGGTATCTCAGCTCTTTCCACAGTTTGGCTGTTGTGGACATTGCTGCTATGAATATTGGGCTATACTATCTACTCTTTATCCATTCATCTATCAATGGATGCTTGGGCTGCTTCCATAATTTGGCTATTGAGATGTAGCATACTCTTACTACATTTGCTAAGTGCTGTGAAATGTACAGAAGATTTGATAGCACTTAGGAATGATAATAGAACATTCCACAATAGACTGTTTTAATAAAAACTTAAAGGTGTTGCAAAACTCTGAAGAGTTGTACATAAAAGACAACATGCTGCTCAGGAGGTATCCATCTAAACATGCTCTGTGGCAACAACTATGTCCTAGAAACATTTTCAAGGCTGCCAGGGGAAAGGGGATTGTAATCATCAGTGATGTGAAAATAACTAAATTTTGCCCTTTAAATTTGAACCCACTCCCTGAAATCTCATAAGTGATAGAAGTGCCCTGAATTGGATGGCTGATTAAAACAAACAAAAATCCTTTAGAAAAGAGACTGGGAATGTAGAAATAACCATTTTTTCTGTTGGAGTTTGAGCATCTTAGGGAACTGGCATTGTGCACGATGTACCAATCTCATAACATCACAGTATCTGTTATGTGTTTATACCAAGCTTTCATATCATCTTCTTGTTTGATCCTCTCCATGATCCTAGGAGAATAGGCAAGGTAATCATTAATAGCCATTTTTCTGATGGCTTAGATGATCAAATAAGAGGACTAAGTGTGAAAGTGCCTTGTACATTGTAAAGAGCCCTGGTAAAATGTGTTTATGAAATGTATTTATTCTTCCTCTTTCTAAAAAGAATGTGTAGTGGGTTTTGTGTTAAGGGGCATTATTCTTTATAACAGCTTCATTGAAGTATAATAATTGACATACAATGAAATTCACATATTTCAAAAATACAGTTTGGTTTTACTGACACATACATACAGCTATGAAACCATCACTACAGTCAAAATAATGGACATATTTACCTCCCCCAAAAGCTTCCTTCGTACTCCTTTTGTGATCCCTTCGTCCTGCCCTACCCTTCTCTTCCCAAGGCCCCACTGCTCCATTGTCTGTCATATTAGTGTGCATTTTCTAGAGCTTCATATAAATGGAATCATATTTAGGTATGCTCTTCCTTCCTTGGTATAGACTCAAATTTTCATTTGGTATCACTTTCCCTGTGCTTGATTTTCCTTTAACAATTTTTATAGTACGAGTCTGCTCCTGATTAATTCTTTCCACATTTGTATATATCAAAAGTAATTTATTCTACATTTCTTTTTTAAAGAGATGTTCTCTGGATGGAGAATTCTGGGTGGGCAGTTTTTTTTTCTTTCTCAGATGTTACTTCATTATCTTCTTGCTTGCTTTGTTTCCAATAAGAAATATGTTATCTTTTTGTCTCTCTGCACATGTCTTAAGTCTATGGAAGCTTTTAAGATTATTCTCTTTTTTTATTACTGGTGTTGAGAAATTTGATTATTATATGCCTGGTATAAGTTCCTTCGTGTTTCTTGCACTTAAGTTTCATTGAAAGTCTTAGATCTCTGAGTTTTCATTAAGTTTGGACATTTTTCTGTCCTTATTTCTTCAAATATTTTCTTCTATTCCCTCCCCTCTCTCCAGCCAGGGGCCCAATTAGGCTATAGTAGGCCCCTTGAAATTGTCCCACATCTCACTGGTACTCTGTTCATTTTCTTTCAGTCCTTTTCCTCCATATTTCATTTTGAATAGCTCATATTACTGTGTCTTCAAGTTCATTAATCTTTTCTTCTGCAGTGTCTAATTTGCCATTTGTCCTGTTCAGTGAATTTTTTTCAACTTAGATATTGCATTTCAAATCTCTAGAAATTTAATTTTGGTTATTTTTTGTCTTTCATGTTACTAGTTAATATGGTTACATTTTCTCTAACTTCTTAAGTATATGAAATCTGATTATAATATTTTTTTAATGTCCTTTTATATTAATTATATTATCTGTATCACTTCTGGGTCTGTTTTGATTGGTTGATTTTTTAAATCTTTCCTGTGATTTTCCTTCTTTGAATATTGGGTAATTTTTTTATTGGATACCAAACATGAATTTTACCATATTGGGTACCAGATATTTTTCATTCCTATAAATATTCTTGAACTTTGTTCTGGGATGCAGTTTAGTAACATGGAAAAATTTTATCCTTGTAGGTCTTGTTTTTTAAGCTTTGTTGAGTAGAACCAGAGCAGTATTTAGTCTAAAGCTCATTTTTCTCCACTAAAGCAAAACCCTTCTGACTACTCTACTCAGTACTCTGTGAACTATCCATTTTTTTCCCTGCTCTGGCTTGTGGAGAAGAGAACTGTTCCCAGCCCCATGTGAGCTCCAGGGGTTGTTACCTCTAATGCATAGATAGTTTACACACACACACACACACACACACACATCAATATGCAGCTAAATAATAATGGAGGACCCTCTGCAGATCTCTGAAGTCCTTTCTTTGTATAGCTTTCTTCTTTCCAGTACTCTGCCATATAAACTCTGTCTGCCATAGTCTCCCTGGATTCCTAGTTCAGTCTCTTCAACTCAGGGAGATCACCATGCCTTGACTGAGTTCCCCCTCCCTGTCCTGAGGCCTGGAAACTCTCCATGTAATAAACTGGAAAAATCATAGGGATCGCTACATTTGCTTCTTGTCTCTCAGTGATCTCTGTCTTCAAGGCCCAATGTCCAATGTCTTAAAAACCATTGTTTCATATATATTTTCCATATTTTTAGTTATTTAAAGCAGGAGTTGGTCTGCAAGCTTATGCTGAGAATGAATTGAGATAAATGTGTTTGGAAGCAGCTAGCTCAGCTTCTGAAACTTAAAAAGCTAATAAAAATTTATTAAGTGTTTTTTACATTTTTATTAATAGATTTAACTTGAGTAGTACAGCTGGCACAAAAAGTGGACATATGGACTTGAATCCTGTTTTTCTGAATTCTGATCTTATACCACTAGATTGTAAGCACACTACATCTTCTTTTTAAGGATCCCAAATTATGTATCACCTGGTTCACATACCACTCCCCATCATATCCATTTTTTCCCAGAAAAAAAAGGTTCAGGGTTGCCAAATACATCTAGGAAGTAATTTGGGGGATTTAAATGTCAAGCTGATCCATTTAAATTTTATCAAAATTCTATATAATGGTATGACTGACACTCCTGAAGTTATCCAAAAACACCACAGTTTGAGGCTTCCTTTCCCATTCTTCCCAACCCATGGTGCCATATGAGGCACCATATAAGGCATCATTCTTAATACCATTACCCCTAGAGCCTCCCTCTGCCAGGGGTAGAGTGGCAGATGAAGGAATAGAATTCCTAGGAACAAGATTGCCCCAACCCATAGAATAGTAAACTGTGATCAGAAATGGAACTATAGGGCACCTGGGTGGCTCAATGGGTTAAGCCTCTGCCTTCGACTCAGGTCATGATCTCAGAGTTCTGGGATCCAGTTCCGCATTGGGCTCTCTGCTCGGCAGGGAGCCTGCTTCCTCCTCTCTCTCTCTCTCTCTCTCTCTCTCTCTCTCTCTCTCCTTTCTCTCTGTGACTACTTGTGATCTCTCACTGTCAAATAAATAAAATCTTAAAAAAAAGAAATGGAAATATACTTCAAGCCTTTTGATGGTTCACCTCGCTAGTAGTGGGGAGAGAATTTAAGGTTGTGTGGTCACTTGAAACTGCTACAACCACATTAGAAGCACTAAACTTGGAAAAGTACTTAACAGTTGTTCCCACTATGCTACTCTTGTACTCCTCTCTGCCTCTTGTGCACTTAGGTTACCGCATTCGCCTGGGCTCCAGCACTGACAAGAAGGACACAGGCCGGCTCCACGTCGATTTTGCACAGGCTCGAGATGACCTGTATGAGTGGGAATGCAAACAGCGCATGCTCGCAAGGGAGGAGCGCCACCGTAGAAGGATGGAAGAAGAAAGATTGCGCCCGCCATCCCCACCACCAGTGGTCCACTATTCAGATCACGAATGCAGCATTGTTGCTGAAAAACTAAAAGGTACAGAAAGCACTTGAGCTTTGTGATTAGAAGAACCCCTTTCTTTGGGGGAAATTTAATAAGTATATTTGCATTGTTGGCATTTATCCTTTGAATTTCCCACTAATAGATTCTAAGCATTTCTTGTGTTAGAGTTCTGCAGATAGAGAGGTGTACCTAGTAACTGAAGAATGAAAAAAATTAGTCCCTCACACCTGTGTCTTTCTTCCTTCACTGCCTCAAGGGATGACGTTTTTCTCTCCAAACATGAGTAGGACAAGATACATTTTCCCCACTTTTCTATATCAGAGAATTTTAGCTGTGATTCATGACTTGGGACCTGTCAGCATCCCATTTCATTGTGGATTACAAGTTAGTTTTGAATGATAGAAGTTGATGTCACCCTGGAAAACTCTGGTAAAAATCCCTTTCCACAGATGAGAAAATGGGGACCCAGAGAGTGGTCACAGCGTCCATTCTTAGATTGCTCAGAGACTTAGTTACCACCAACCAAAAGACGACTTCTTTAATCACTTAAAATGGCCAACTTATTTCATGTGGTGATTGTGGAGACTTCGAGACATTGCTAAATCAGAGGGTTCTCCCTATAGTTTTTGTTCCTGTTTCCCAGCTTGACTCTCAGAGCTATTATTCTAATTTAACGCTAATTGCCCTGCCTGGCCTCCTGTGGTAGTAATTTAAATCCAGTCTTTTTCATTCTCCAAATATGGTTGATTTTATTGGATGAATGCTGGTGTCCTATTGATCTTGTTGATGATACCAACCTGGCTCTAATGGTATGAATTTTCCCTGTTTCTTGTGCTCTAGACTCAGCATGATGCTGCTAATTCCACTTTCCAAATAGGTCTCATTCACCAAACTTGTTTGCAACATAATAGCCTAAGGGATTCACACATTTTAAGAAATCCTTCATTAAGGGGCACCTGGGTGGCTCAGTGGGTTAAGCCTCTGCCTGAGGCTTCAGGTCAGGGTCTCAGGGTCCTGGGATAGAGCCCAACATTGGGCTTTCTGCTCAGCAGGGAGCCTGCTTCCCCCACCACCACCACCCGCCTACTTGTGATCTCTCTCTCTCTGTCAAATAATAAATAAAATCTTTTTTTAAAAAAGAAATCCTTCATTTGGATTATTTTGTCTTCCTGTAAGAGAAGAGAGACATAGAATAGAGACAGAAACAATGGTACATTCTGAAAAGCTGGAATGGCTGAAAGCATTGGTAAAAGGTCAAGTTCATAACACACCAAATAAGTCAATCTGATTTTTTTTATTTTTAGAGAATGAATGTGATAGTGTGTGGACCTCATGCAAAAAATGAGCAGCAAACATAAAGATTGCATGCAAGTAATGAAATAAAAAGAAGTTTTAAAGGGAAGCCTTACCTCTCATTATATGTCTACACTGAAAAATGGCAAGAGGCAAGAAGTTAAAACCACAGTGAGAGCTATTCCAATGGACTTAAGGGTTTCTGGCCAGACAGGGATGTGGAGCCCTAGAACAGGCCTTCAGTGGGATGCTAATGGATCTCTCTCTCAGGAGCCTCTGACAGAATATATAAGTGCCTATCTCAGGAAGCTGGGCCAGAAGCTTTGGATAAGTTGTGTTACTATTTTAACATCAGGGAACAACTCCTAACTAGCTGCAGAAATCTACTTGGAGGGTTCCTCAGGCAAGAGAATCAGGATGTGGAGAAATGTAGAAATAGAATGAACTACATCAAAATAGATTGTGACTGAGACTGAGTGAAAAGCCTGAGGCTGTGGACTGAATGCAGGAGTGATGCTATAAAAAGGTAAAAAATGTAAGTGTTGATGCCTAAAGAACTACCTGTGTAACTCTTTCTTAAGGCTCCTTCCAACACTGTGATTTTCTGGATCCAGGATATAGTTACTATCAAATTCAAGCTAACTCAAGACTCAGGTTTACTTGTCCTTATTAAAAGAACAGGAATTCATACATTATGTACCTGTACACACACATAGTCAGAGAGGTTAAGAAATTCTCAATATGTGAAAACACTGATCAGTAAACTTTTACTCTAATCAGTGAACTCTCTATTAGCAAAGAAAATATTTTTTTAAAAAGAAGAAACAATTCTCTCTCTGAAAATTCTTCATAGACTGCCACCGGTCTGACGACTTTTGGGGTCTTCCGTGCTTTCAGCTGGCCTGGCTACCTGCTGCCTGTGGGTACACGCACACCTCCTCATCCTCCACAGTTCATTTAACAACCTCTTCCAATGAGCCACAGTGGTCTCCTTGCCAGCCTATTGGGTAGATAGAGCCATGGCTACTTTTGATGATTTAAAAAATCCTCTTTTTTCAGATGATTCCAAATTCTCAGAAGCTGTGCAGACCTTGCTCACCTGGATTGAACGGGGAGAGGTGAACCGTCGCAGCGCCAACAACTTCTACTCGATGATCCAGTCGGCCAACAGCCACGTTCGCCGCCTGGTGAATGAGAAAGCTGCCCATGAGAAAGACATGGAAGAAGCAAAGGAGAAGTTCAAGCAGGCCCTTTCTGGAATTCTCATTCAGTGTGAGTAGAAGTCAGAGCTCTGTGGAAGGATGAGAGGGTGCTTCACTTAGACTCCACATTCCCCACGAGGGAACCAGGCCTACAAAGCCATCCTGTATCGAGGGCCAAGGACCCCTTCTTCACTGCCTCGTGCTCTCCTTAGATTGCCAAATGCCCAAGCTCCAGTTTAATGGGATACATTGTGGCACCTCCTGTATTCATTTTTTTTCTGTTATATCTCCTTCATCTTAGAAACAGCAGCACCGAACATGGTCCTGTGCTTTTACTTTTGCTTGTTTTCAAAGTAAGTTATATGCAGCCTCAGGCCTTAGTGGAAAGTTTGGTATTTGCTAAAGTTAGATTACAGCATCAGCATTTATAAGCTCTGTGCTTCAGATTTGCATCATTATCATATTGTGTTTTCTCAGATACTACATTTTAGTGAAAGTATAATTATGTTTCCCAGGGTGATTGAATAGAAGCCAAATTTGCTACTTCTACCTATTGTTTTCACTTTGCTTTCTTCTTCTTCTTCTTCTTCTTTTTTTTTTTTTCTTTTTTTTTTTTTTTTTTGTCTGGATGTTATAGACACTGGGTGGGTTGGGAAGCCATCAAAATGGCCATTTTCAAAAAGAAGTACTACTCCTGGCAGCTCTTTCTGCCCATGAGTCCTGTCCCTGTACTTGAATAAAACCACCTTTTTGCACAAAAAAAAAAAAAAAGAAGAAGAAGGAGAACTACTACAAACTGTTACAAGAACTCTTAAATGAGACAGATTAGAAAAATTCTCAACTGATATTTTTAGTTCAACATATTATACAACTATGCACTCTTACTTTTTTTTGAGTAAGGAACTATATTCACCTTAAAAATAAGAGTATAGTTTTATGATTTGGCTTTTAAACAATTAAGGCCCACTCTTCCCATATATGACTTCCCATACTTGACTCACACATAATTAGGATTAAGGAAGAGTTCTTTCACTTTCCATTTTTATTTTGAAAATATATATGGGAATAGAATCCAGGCAGAAAAAGCATATGTTTTTAGGACTTCAGAACAAATAGAAAAAAAGAGCAGCAAGCATCATGGGACTATAAATCCCTAAATCATTCACAGACAAGTTACAATCAGGGCTATAAAGAAAAAAAGTAACACCTCTGGATTTTCTTAGTGTGACTACCCACCAGGAAGAGGCTCTTATCCTTCTGTTTCTCTCCCCCAAAAAGTCTTGTCTAAGTTTCCCTTCTCTTGAGCTAGTTAGGTAAAAGCACCAGCGTATTTGTACACATTTTTCCATTTGACATTTTTAAAGAGACTGTGAAAAATATGCTTTAGGACTGCACTTGCACAGTATTCTTCCATAAAACTTCTATTTCTCCAGTCAACAAGCCCATCTACACAGACTTAAGATAGATTCCGTTCATCTTGGGTTCCGATTTGATGCTTCTGGTTCAGTATACCTCAGGATAACAATAGGACGGATTCTGTTGAAGTCAGATATGCAAGCTCATTTTGTTTATAAAAGAAGCCTACGGTCCGAAGGAGCTGGTACAAGTTCGCCGCTCGCTGCCATGCGGTGCTGGGTTGTTAGTACTAAATCGCATTAGTACTAGGTCACATTCACCGCAACTCTTGCCTCACCTGCCTGGATAAGGACAGACTGCCTGTATTAAAAATTTAGTCACCATTTCACCCCAAACCTTCTGGAGTTCCCTTTCTTCATTCTGTATATTGGTATCTCTGCCTTTGAGTCTTCTTTAAGATCATGGTACCCCAACGCATGTAACATTTTCTGAGCACAACCGTAGCCTACTGGTGTCATACGAGAGATGTAACAAGCCTGATGCTTCTCTTACTTCTTTTCTCCTCTCTTTCGCCAACCCTGGATGATACTCCGACCTGATTCAACTGCTGATCTGACACTGCAGTTGAGCAGATAGTAGCTGTGTACCATTCCGCCTCCAAACAGAAGGCATGGGACCATTTCACAAAAGCCCAGCGTAAAAATATCAGCGTTTGGTGCAAACAAGCTGAGGTTGGTAACTTTTTACTCTGGTAGCCCCTCAGGGGGACAGTTTCTTTCTTTAACAAGTTATTGATTTGAAGTTTAGTCAAGAGTTAAATAGTGCCAAGCTCCCATGGTCACAACAAGGCTCTAATGAAACACTAAGATGTGTTCTATAGCCTGTCACTGTGACCAGACCATGTGCTGCCAAAAGGGTAATAAATGTGCATGTGTTGTCTTGAATGCATTCTGCTAGATGAAAACCTGAGTAGTGAAAATGTAGCTGTGATAATTGTAAGTTTACTTCTCCAAGCTAGCTAGTCTTGAGTACAATGATAATTACTGACCCGTGTGTCTAGTGTTAGAAATATTAGGGCTGTCTTACATTTATTAGAGCATCCTGAAAGTCCACACTGCTGTTACATTGGAGTGTTGAAATTTCTGAGCCTCTTTGATCAAATCCACTCAGCCATCTTTATAGGTGGCAGCTTTAAAGGTAACAGAGGACTCTGATTTCAGATTAAGGTTGACACCTAGCTCTGTACTTGTGCTCTGGTGACTTTTAGCACAGAATCTGTCTGATGTGATTAGGTTGCTATCCTGAGTCCAAGATTTAAAACCAAGATGGGCGGTTTGTTTTCGCTGATCTGCCTTTGGAATGGTGTTACCTATACTTCAAGTTCTTCTGTTCCTATGGACAGCTTCCTTACCCGGCCCCTGACACTTTTGATCTGTGTGTGCAGCAACTTTTTCAACTTTGCTTCTGAGTCCTCTTTGCTAGTATGGTAGCAGGTTGTCATATTCCTTAACATTTATATAGCATTTGTAAGGCATTTACATTTTATAAAGCACTTTCACATTGTCTCACTTACGTGAACTTCCAGTAGATGTGGTGTAGTGGAAAGAGCACTGGATCTGGAGTCAGAGAATCTAGATCACAGCTGTGACACATTGCAGCTCTGTGACTTTGACAACTTAGACATTTTCGGTCTCTATTTCTTTACCTGTAAATTGGAGATATAATGAAACCATTCATGTGGGATTAAATGAGAAAAGAGATATGTAGAGTTTGAAAAATGTAAATGCTATATAAATGACAAATAGTAATATTTCAGTTTATCATTCTTAACTCCATAAGGGATAGATATGATAGCCGTGGTTTACACGTGAAGAAACTGAGACACAGAAATGTTAAGGGATGTACTCAGATTATACAGTTAGTAAGTGATCACTTCAAAACTAGAAATTCTTTTCGGAGTGTTGATGTAAACTGTCTTGGGCTCTTGAGTGAGTCATTTAATCTTTGTGGACCTCAATTTCCTAACCTATAAAATGAAAATAGCAATATATTCTTTCTGTCCTTCATGAGAATACATGGCATAGTTTGTGTGGCAACAATTTGAAAACTGTGAAGAGCATTTAGAGGAAAATAAGCCAAACCATGTTCATAAACTGATAGCTTCTGAGCCATCAGTTCTGGCTCAGCAGAGGGACCTGGGAGTCACTGAAGAAAACTCCCTGAAGACATCAGCCCAATGGATAAATAGAATAATACAAAGCTCATGATATTTTAAATTATTTTTAAAAAGAGAATTAGGAACAAAACAGGGAGCTGTTGTCTTATAGTAGCACAAGATGATTTCAGAATCCTAGGGCTACCTGACTTCGTTGAGCCTCAACAAACAAAATTCAACATTTCAATTCAAAAGTTAATTGAAGCACATTCTCTGTCTGAGGCATTATGACAGGCAATTCAGGATGAGATGGTCTTTGCCTTCAGGGAGCTAGAAAGGTAAAGAAAGTGATCAAGGGTGGGGAGTGGAGTTTAATACCCTAAATTGAAAATATCCACTCTTTAGTCTGAGCAGTTCAGAAGAATAAAGTTTGAGGGAGAATGCTCAATATGTCTTATAATTGTAGAAAAGCAGTTTTAAGTCTCTACTTTTCTTCAATATATATACACATGTATCCATTCTCAGGGTGGGGAAAAGCTGTCTGAACTGCCCCCCCCCCCCCGCCGCCCAGTGGAAAGCCCTGTCAGTATAAAAATGTCTTTTCATAGGAGGAAGGAAACCTCTGGTTTGAGCACTGACTTGTCCAGACCACAGCCCTTCTATAAATGACTTTGCAATAAAATATTTCCATGAATATTATTTATCAAGGCTCTCTGTAGAGAAGTATAGTTCTATCAAGCCTGCCTCTCTGGTGGGTACATACTTGAGTTTAATTATCTTCTCAGCAAAGATAGCCTATAAGCTGGACATTTCTCTGGCCTGTAGAGGAGAGCTATCCACTCTTATCACCTAATATTGTGGCAGTGCTTCCTTGACAGAGTGATGAGGATAAAGCACATGGCTAGCATCATTGTTAAGAGCTACGTGTTTCATAATGTATTTTGTAGACTTTGTAGAAACCCAGAAAAATGCTTCCTGCCTATTGGATTGGACTAAATTAAGACCTACCTTGAATACCTCAACCTTGATAAGTAAAACTACTGAAAGTGGAACATAGCTCATGACCTTCCTCTGGCATTGCATTTCCCAAACCTAAAAAAGACCTCTTCTACTTTACATGGGTACCTCTTTAAATCATGGCTTTTTTTTAACCTCTGCGTACTTTAACTTGACAATAGGAAACTCTAGAAAGTGACTGCCATCCTCTTAAATTGGGGCTATCTCTGAGCACCCCACTGAGAACCAGAGCATCGCAGTGGCTTAAACCAACTAGGCCGGCTTTTTCTTGGCCTGTGGTTCAAAGCTACAATTCCTAAGCCAGAGGTTTCATTAAGGTGAAAGTTTCTGACATTGAGCCTTTTTCGCCAGTTGCCTTTGAGAATGACCTAGCCAGTACCCTCCTCCTGTCACAAAGCACCTGTTCCTTGTCTTATTGTCATCCTACCAGCAGCCAACAGTGTCTTACTCTGCTGAGAGTGGGGTTGTTAAGAAGGGAAAGTCCCACCTTCAGGGAGCTCAGGCTCTCACCTCCACCTCAGTAACATATGCTGAACATACTAGTTTGCTAATAAGTCTTTCATTGGTTTACTTTTCTGATTTATATGTGTGTGAGGCTCCTACTGATATAACTGAAAAGGGTAATAAGAGAAAGCTAAAGTTCCTCTCTTTACTAAAAATTCGTATCTACAATTACTTTACTGACAGCTCTCTCTACTGTAGAAACTCTTTTTCTATAGAACTGTTTAAAACCTTGTGTTTCTCTCACTGAGAAGCTGGCCTAGATTAGACACTAAACCTTGGATGATATATAGAAACTAGAGCCGTAGCAGTAGGCACTAGAACAGACCCACTTGCACCCTCCCCACTATGAGATTTTATACCATCAGGCCAGAGGAAAGGGGACTTGACAATTGCTAGCATTCTTGTAAAGTGAGATACCATGATTGCTAAAATAACTTTCTAGATTTCTAAGTCTGCCATTTCAAACTCCGAAGAACTGTTTGCAGACAGATTGTTCAAGTTATCCCGCATACCCTTGTTTTAGGACCCATGTGTTCTAATACTAGCTGCTAGCTCTCAGGCATCGGAACACCTATTAACACACTTTGAATCAACCTAATTTTTATTTCCATGTATATCATACAATGGGCATTAGGAACTTGTGTTTGTGCTTTGCTTCACTGTACTGAATGATAGCTCAGATTCAGATTTCTACGAAAGTCTAGAAGCTGTCTATTCCTTTTCCATTCCTTCATCTGACCCTTCCTCACCAAGTATCTTGTTAATGTTGAAAGTCTAGGTAAGTACAGTTTTGTTACACAATTAAAAAGGAACTTGGCTTTACTGATAACCTTGTTACTATCATAACAGGTGAGTAAGATGAATTTAAGTTCACATAACTTTTTGTGGAACTATAGAAGTAGATACTTAATGTACAATGATTGCAATTTGATTACTTTATCATAAATTTTAAGTGTCAGCTGGTACAAAGGTGATTCTTTCTGTGCATTTCCCTCTGTCTCCGATTTCAGTTTAATCTGTGTTAAAGTTCTTTCCCCTCCATTGTGGAGCAGTTTGTGAATTTCTAAGTATCAGAAAAAGTTATCATTAAAACAGACTCAAAGTCATCATGATGCATTTATAGAAATCACTAACAGTTTACTGTTCAAATGAAAAATATCATAGGTTAACTGTGGTCAGGAGAATGGAATAGAAACTTGAGGAGTGCTATCTTTCCTTTTTCAATACAGTCTCTCAGTGACATGGCCCAGTCAATTTCAGGTGGAGATTTATAAATGAAAACTTTCAGAAAATGTTTATGCCTGCCATTGCCACTCTTTTGGTTTCAGCCCTAGATCCAAATGTCAGGCTAGAAAAGGGGGCAGATCTGGGAGACAGCTAGTTCCCTTGCTTCTTGCACTTCAGTGGCTCAGAGTCCCCCTCCTGTACCTGTGCCCCAGCTAGGTAGAGTATCTTCCTTAGGGAAATTACCCTAAGGATTTACCTTTTAGTCCTTCACTCTGAAGGTATTTGTTAGGGTTTGCTTCCCAAAATAGAGCTTTCTTGACCCAACCAGAGAGACAGAAATAGGTATCTTAGATATCAAGTGCTTTAAAGGTAAGGCTTTCATAGAATTAAAAACATACTTGCTTTACTTAGGGGTACTGTCATTTGCTAAATGCTCCTCATGAGTGTGCCTTGCTGCGATACCCTGTAACCTCTGATGTTCTCTTTGCCTTTATCCTATTCATGTGTCTTTCTATTGGATACTTATAAGAGAGTAACAATACAGGGCTTGGTTTCTTTGTAGCTAAGGGGGACTGCCTGATGGTTAGTTGGCAGTCTCTAAGCTCCGCCTCTTTGTATGCCTGACTGAACAATGGAGAACAAGATCCCCTTAGTTTTTCTTACCCTCATTTCAGTATCAGCTAAAGGAATTGGTAACTCTTGTTCCTGAGGTATTTTCAGGCATTGAGGTAAAATTTACCCATAGGTCTTTCTGTTTCTGGAGATTTTTTTGAAGACATGAGAGACCTCTAGATAAGCTGTATTACTTAGTTATTGAACTTTTTATACTTCTCAGAAGAAATTATGCTTTCTTGCCCAACTGGAAGCAGAAAGATGTTTTGTAGGGCTGAGCAGCTACCGGGCATGTCTCATCTCTCAGCTAGATCTTCTTGCCCGGGGACATTTCCCTAGAAGGAACACAGTTTACTCTGCTGAGAAGCACAGTAACTTTCCCAGAGTCAGATGACATGTTTGTGAATTGAGAATCAGTCTCTGCTTACACCCTATGACAGGCTACATTTTTGTTAGGCAACTAGGAGAGCCACAACTTTTCCTGATGCCACAAGTTGTACAATATTCGAATTTGCCAGTGTCAAACCTCATTATAATCACCTTGCCAGTAACTGTTCTTTGAAGATAACTGAAACCCAGACTCCTGAGACAGAATGAATTCTTAAAAATGAGCAGTTCCTTTCTTCTCTATGCAATGAGTTTGAATAAGACATAGCAAATCTCTCTCTTGACACAGCCCTTTAAAGTTCATTTTTCTCAAGCAAGTCACTGTTTTCTTCTATTTTAAATAATGCCCCTGTAGCACATGAGAGATGCTATGTTAGTAGTTCTATTTTCTATTATTTCAGTTTTTCTATTACCTCTTAACTACCTGTGAAAATACTGAAACCTTGTGTTTTTAAAAGGGACTATATCTGTAGTGAAAACTTATCTTGATATAGAAATTATCATTTTTCCCAGTAAAAGGCATAGAAAGGAGAATATTAGTTGAGATACTGATTAACTATAGCATTAATTATTAAGAAATCCATTTGAAATATTTATAATCCCCCTAAATGGAGGCAGTTTTCACCAGACAGCGTTGGATATTTCCTGTATTATGGCCCAACTGGGGCTAACGTAGGCAGGGAATTCTCAGCTCAGTGCTGAGAAGCCTCTGACAGGCATCAAGTGGCCTCTAAATGATTGCAAAGTGCTCTAAAATGCACAGTTTTCATGCTGACTTTTTTAACCCACTGAGCCACCCAGGCGCCCCTCATGCTGACTTTTTTAAGTGACTTTTCCAGTGTGATCTCCATCATTTCCAAAAAGTTCTTCATGATCATGAAGATCTGTGTTTATAGCTGGTAGCATTTCCCTCCAGCCTAAGGAACTTTCTTTCACATTTCTTATAGTGTAAATCTTTGGATGACAAATTCTTGCATTTACATTGTCTGAAAATAGATTTAATTCATCTTCATTCTTCCAAAGAATTTTTCTCTGCATATAGAATTCTCAATAAAGAGATATTTTTATTTCTTCCTGCACTTTAAAGATAATGTTCTCCTGACTTCTGGCCTATATTGTTTCTGAAAGAAATCAAAGTATTCAAATTGTCTCCTTGTATATAATATGTCTTTTTTTTTTCTTCTGGATGCTTTTAAGAGTTCCTCTATTCTTCCAGTTTTACTGAGAGTAGAACTGACATGTAGTACTGTATTAGTTTAAGATACACAGCATTATGATTTGACCTACATGGATTGTGAGATGATTATCACAATGAGTGTAGCTAACTAAAAAATTAGAGTTTCTCTTAATGTTTTAGTTTGTAGCAATTTGACTATGATGTTCTTAGACCTACCTTTTTCATACATCTTCTGATTGGGGTTCCCTGAGCTCTTCAAATATATAGGTTAATGTCTTTCATCAAAGTTGAGACATCTTCAACTATTTTTTCTTCAGGTATCTTGAATCATTTCATCTCTCCACTCTGTGATTCCAGTTAGTTTTTCTGTTCTTCAGATTGGATAAATTTGTATTGTTCTCTCTTTAAGTTCTCTCTTTGTTCTGCCATCTCTATTGTAAAGTTAGGCTCAGCCAGTTATTTTTATTTTGGATATTATATTTTCAGTTTTAGAATTTTCAGTTGGTTCTTTTTTAGTTTCTGTTTCTCTGCCAAGATTGCCTATCTTTTCATTCATTATGAGCATGTTTCCTTTCCATCATTGAGATAGTTTTAATAGCTGCTTTAACTCCTTGTCTGCTAACTCCCATATCTGGTTCATTTCAAGTTTTATTTCTGTTGATAATCTTTTCTCTTGAAGGTGGGTCATCTCATCTTAGTTGTTCATAAATCAAGTAATTCGGGGCTTTGCCTGCATTTTTTGAATATTTTTCTTTTAAGGCTCTGGTTATATTCTGTTATGTTCTTCCAAAGAAGATTGACTTCAGTTTCTTTTGTTTTAATGGTCAATTTACTTAATCGAATTTAAGCTGGAAATTATCTCTCTTGGCAGCTCAAATCTAGGTTCAGTTTTTTAAGACTTAGCTGTTTTGTTTGGAATCTGTCCTGTGCTTCCATAGTTCAAGGTTTATGCAGAAATTTGAGCAGCTATTATATTACAGGCAGAATTTGGATCTCTCTCTCTCTTTGGCTGTCTCCTTTCTGGGATCCCTTCCTCACTTTCCTGTGGCTATCTTCTTGATTTCTTTAAGACATAAAGACAGGGTTTCCTGTTAAAAATGTGGCCACTCCGTGAGCTGCTAACTGTTGTCTGCTGTCAGACTAAAAGGCTCCTAAAAAACTGAGAGACCCACATCCTTCTTCCAGGTGTCAGCCATTCTTTAGGATATGCCTGCTTTTGTTCGCTCCCCAGTGCCATCAAGTAGTTAGGGGTTTGGCTTGGTTTGATTTTGTGTCTTGTTCAGAGTATAGTTATTATCCCTGGAAAAGTTCATCTGATAGAAGTTCACTCATGACAGCTCATTTTTGATGTTAACTTCTAAACCTGCAAAAGTTAGATTAAGAGTTCTGTTGAGTGGGGCGCCTGGGTGGCTCAGTGGGTTAAAGCCTCTGCCTTCGGCAGGTCATGATTCCAGGGACCTGGGATCTAGCCCTGCATCGGGCTCTCTGCTCAGCGGGGAGCCTGCTTCCTCCTCTCTCTCTCTGCCTGCCTCTCTGCCTACTTGTGACCTCTGTCTGTCAGATAAATAAATGAAATCTTTAAAAAAAAAAAAAAGAGTTCTGTTGAGTAAGTCTGTAAGTAGAGAGGGAAGAGGGTGGAGATGCAAAAAAATTTTTAAGTATATTTAATTGACATAGGGAGGGATTACAATTAGGCAGAGAGGCAGACAGAGATGGGGGAAAGCAGGCTCCCCCGCTGGGCAGGGAGCCCGATATGGGGCTCAATCCCAGGACCCTGAGATCATGATCCGAGCTGAAGGCAGAGGCTTAACTCACTGCGCCACCCAGGTGCCCCTGGAGATGCAAAATTAAAGAATTTGATATGGGAAGGTGAAAATGGTAGAACTCTTCAAGGGAAGTCCAGAAATCCACTTAAGAGGTGAGAGGCCTTTCATGACCAACAGTACTTTCTAATATAGGAGGGATATAAGAATCATCAACTGCCAGAGCTCTGGATATGGAAAGAATGCCTTACGGAAGACAGAATGTACAAAGTCTGCTTTGTCTTTCAAGACAGTTTCAGCCCCAGCGTGTCCCTTTGTTCTTGCCTTAGGAGTACTCTGAAGTTTTTTCATATGTCAAAAAACCCTGCTTCATCTTATCCTTAACTCTGTTCATTTCTTCAATATTTTCAAAGCTTCCCCACTAACAAAGAACAACTTTTAACGTTAGGAAATTCGCAACATACATAATGATGAATTAATGGGAATCAGACGAGAAGAAGAAATGGAGATGTCCGATGAGGAAATCGAAGAAACCACAGAAAAAAAAGAAACTGAGGAATCAGGTAAAGATCATTCTGCTTTGTTTCATTTAATGAGCATGTACTTGCAGGGATGGTATTTTAAAACTTCTAACATCCAGTAAGGTATGGGCACAAAACCATCAGCCTGGAACCAGCTAGAAACAATTGGTAAAGCCATAGAAGTACACAGTGGTTGAATATCAACCCTGTGGCTAAGGATCTTTTTATTCACTCCCATCTTCCATTACAGTCCCAAATTAAAAGTGGACTGTCTTCTCTTAGGAAGGCTAGACATTTAGGCAGTGCTTGATTTGGATTTATTAATAATGTGTTCTGTAGTAGAAATTGTAAGGGAGCTTACACATAAATAGACAACTAGCCAAACATTTTAAAAAGTATTTAGATCCCTACATCATATATATACCTTACACCAGTATTTGTAACAGATGGATTTGATATTTAAATTTTTAAAAAACTTAGCAAAATAAATTGTGGAAAATATAGGAGTTGGTTATATAATTTGGGATGAAGGTCTCCAAAGATAGAAATCATAAAAGATACTTTTGATAAATTTATCTTCATATAAATTAAATATTTTTCTTTAAAGAATCACAAAATTAAAAGACACTCTACCAACTAAGGGGAAATGGCTATAATATATGACAATCTACCTATCTGCTGCCTTTTATTGTGGTTACTAAGGGGTTTATTAGGAACCAAACAGGAGTCTACAGACAGATGTTTGGGTAAAGGGTTTTGTTCTTAGTGTAGTCAGGACCTCACCATAAGACAGGCCACGAGACTGTGGGTCCCCAGTGGAACTCATAAGGCAAACCTGCTGAACAATATGACACTACTTTGCCTTTCAATTTCACAACAAACCAGGGAGAGAATTACCAGAAGGGAGATTAAAATATCAGCCAAAAGTCCAGTATTTTCAGGTAAGCCATTCTAGACAGTCTTAGGAGTCAGTAACGTACAATGGACAAAGCACTGGACCTAAAGTTAGAGGACCTGATTTCTAGTCCCAGCTGTGTTCCTTTTGACACCAGAGGGACTTCTGTCCCACTGAGCTCAGGTCCCATCCTTGTAAGAAGTACATTATACAATCTAACAGGAATGTTGGGATGGCTAAACAAACTCATTCATTTAATAACTATTGCATGCCAAACACAGTGCTAGGCATTGGAGATATCTTAGCAAACTGTCCCTACTGTTTGGTGTGTGTGTGAGAGAGAGACAGAGACAGAGACAAAGACAGAGACCTACAGAGAACCAATTGACTATAATGCAAATCAGAATTTCTTGGTTTCAGTACTTGCATATTGAAGTCAGCAGCTCTATAGCCACTTGAGTGGCCCTAGAATCTTTACTCCATGAACAGAAATTCTTAAGGAAAGGCACTACCAAATCAGATTTTTTTTTTTAAGATTTTATTTATTTTTCAGAGAGAGAGCGAGAGCGAGCACAGGCAGGCAGAGTGGAAGGCAGAGTCAGAGGGAGAAGCAGGCTCCCTGCGGAGCAAGGAGCCCGATGTGGGACTCGATCCCAGGACACTGGGATCATGACCTGAGCCGAAGGCAGCTGCTTAACCAACTGAGCCACCCAGGCGTCCCCCAAATCAGACTTTTAAAAAGGCATTTGTAGCTGTTACATCTGAATTTCCTCTACTTCTACCATATCTTAGATCCCCAAACATCTGAACCTCCATATATATTGAATAAATCCTTTGTAATCAGTAGATAATATTTTCAGAATAGTGAACTAATTACTGCAAATGCATACTATAAACTTAAAGCTAAAAAAACAAAATTTCATAATAATTGAGTTATTCAAATTAGTTAAGTGCTTAGCCAAGATGTTTCATAGCTGACTAATCTTTGACTTATAGAACTATCTCCATCTCAGTATCTGCAGTGTTGTATACAGTGTTAATCCAATGTTCCTCTGAAATGAACGTGACCATAAGTTTGAATATTTGCTTGATAAATTGCTGAATTTAAGGAGTTATTGAGGGAAGGAGGGTGTGTGGGAGATTCAGATTAAATGCACTTACTAGTGTTATATAATTGCATTTTGCTTCTGTATTTCTTTTGAGTTAAAAGCTGTATTGGCTACTGCACAGAATCTTATTCGTTTAGAGACTGGAAACTCCCTGACAGATCATCTTATAGCTATTTTCTTTCCTGTTCCACATGCCAGGATGCTGCTTTGTCAAATAAAGCTATCTACAATAGACTTAATGGAGCTTACCAAATAGCTTTTCTCCCAGAAGGTTTCAATTCATTTTAATTCAAGGACTTTTGTGCATTTTTCTTCCCTTCGATCGTATCTAATTTTGTTATCTTGCTTTTGTAGTAGTCAACTGCAGAAATCCTGCTCAGTGTGAGCCAGTAAGTGGGTCCTTAGGTTTTATCTAAATCAGCTGCATGTTTTAGTTTCACTTGGTTCCAATTAAAAGCTTAAGCATTATATCTCAGAGTTTTGTTTTGTTTTTTCTCTCTCCATGCTACCAAACTTGAATTCCAGGAGCCTAGAGCATGTGTCTGGTTAAATTTTACTTCCTAAAGAAAGCAACAGTCACTGCTAGCCTCAATTACCTTTCCTTGGTAACTTGGTAACAAAATTTCTATTCTTCAAGGGATTCTGTATTACCCAGCCCATATTTGTGATGTACTACTGGAAACCTTCTTGCTGTGGAAGAAAGAACTGCTGTGCTCAAAGCAATGTATTGAAGAGGGGGAATCACATCAAAGCAAATCATGATAGTGTAAAATCATTCTGTTGTTAGCCATGATGGAAAATACAGTAAACCTAAGAACAGCTGTTCCTTTCAACATCTACTGTCTGCCTTCTCCACTTAGACTACTGGTTCTCAGATCTGATATATATAAGCAGCATTGGGTTACATATAAAAAAATCAGATTTTCTGGGGTGCAGGGTTTGATTAAATAGATCCATAATGAAGTTCAGGAATTTGCATTTTATTAGGCATCCTAAACAATTTAGATGCTGGTGGTTCAGGGAGCACATTTGGAAAACATTGCCTGAGACTCATTCTCCTTCATTGTTCTAGCCAAAGTTTTCACTTGCTTTGGTTTCCACTCTCCTTCCTTCCCTCCCTCACCTCTCATTATTCCCTCTTTCAGAGCTTGATCAATTAATTAACAAGAACTACATCTTATAAGGTTGTGGAAATAGAGGTGCAGTAAGTGCAAATTTACATAAAATGTAAGAAATACCACTTGGTTCTAACCTGTAAGGTACTGATCAGAATGCAGCAAGGCCAAGAGATACTAGTGTGGCCAGAATAATTGGCATTCAGTGAAAATTGATTGGTATCTTGAAAGAGGAACAGGTTTGGATGAGAAGAGGAGAGTAAGAAAGTTTCTTGTTATGGAGGCAGGAAAGGAGAAGGAACAGGGCTCAGAGAGGGAAATAAAGATGATGGGTATAGGGGGATAAAAGATTGAGGGGATAAGATAGGTCCATATTATGAGGAACCATGAATGCCAAGGTTACATTTAGCACAACAGACAATATGGCACTATAAGCATGTCTTAATCATGGCACTAGTGTGATAAAAGGAAATAAATTTATTTAGGAAATAAATTTTGGAAAAAGAGAAACATTCCAGAGACCTTTATAGGAATTTAGATATAAAATGATGAAACCTGAGACTAGAGTGAAGGTAATGGGAACTCAGATAAAATAGTAAAAGAAAAGGATATAACAGAAAATATAAGATTAAAGATGCTAGGAATCACTTCAGAAGAATAACTAAAGTCTGTGGCGCCAGATTGGATATAGATGATGAAAGAAAGGCAAGAATTTGAGTTGAGGCTAGGTTTCCTAGCCTAGGAGACTGGAGGGTCAGAGGTCATATTAGTTCTTTAGGGCTACTGCAACAAAGTATCACAAACTGAGTAAACAATAAACAATAGAAGTTTATTGTCTTACAGTTCTGGAAGCCAGAAGCCTGAGATTAAGGTGTCATCAGGGTGCACTCCTCTTCAGGGCTGTGAGAGAGAATCTGTTCCATGCCTCTCTCCTGGCTTCTGATAGTTTGTTGGCAATCTTTGACACTCCTTGGCTTGTAGATGCATCATCCTGATCTCTGCCTTCATGTTTACATAACATTCTCCCTGTTTGCATGTCTCTGTGTCTAAATATCTCCTTTCTGTATGTACACCAGTTGTATAAGTCCATAAACCCACTCGAATGACTTCATTTCAACTTGATTACCTCTGTTAATGTCCTTTTTCCAAATAAGGTCACATTCTGAGGGCTTCAACATAAAGGGTCTTTTTGAGAGGGGGGCGTTACAACTTAAACATATACTAGTACCACTGACAGAAATGGGCTAGTACATGGGATTGGTTTGTAGAATATGAGATCAGTTTCCGATAGTAGATAGTTGGGAAATAGATATAAAAGATTTATATTCAAATCAGGGTTCAAGAACGTAGAAGGAATAGAAGATGGCAGTACGGAGGTGTTGGCTGAAGCTTGGAGAATATAATAAATGATTGTGAAAAACAAGTGAGAGAAAGAAGAGCAAAGGGCTAAATACAGAACTTTGGTGGCTACCCACAGTAAGAGAGGAGGAAAGAAAAGGAATTTGCAGAGCAGTTCGAACAGTCTAGGTGCACCTGGATGGCTCAGTTGGTTAAGCATTGGACTCTCAGGTCATGATCTCAGGATCCTGGGATAGAGCCCTGCATCAGACTGTGCATTCAGTGGGGAGTCTGCTTGAGGATTCACTGACTATCTCCCCACCCCCTCTCTAAATAAACAAACAAACAAATAAATAAGTCTCTTTATTTTTTTTTATTTTTTTAACTTTTAATTTTTTATAAACATATATTTTTATCCCCAGGGGTACAGGTCTGTGAATCGCCAGGTTTACACTCTTCACAGCACTCACCATAGCACATACTCTTCCCAGTGTCCATCACCCCACCCCCTCTCTCAACCCCCCTCCCCCCAGCAACCCTCAGTTTGTTTTGTGAGATTAAGAGTCACTTCTGGTTTGTCTTCCTCTCAATCCCATCTTGTTTCATTTATTATTCTCCTACCCCCTTAACCCCCCCATGTTGCATCTCCACTTCCTCATATCAGGGAGATCATATGATAGTTGTCTTTCTACGATGGACTTATTTCGCTAAGCATGATACCCTCTAGTTCCATCCACGTCATCGCAAATGGCAAGATTTCATTTCTTTTGATGGCTGCATAGTATTCCATTGTGTATATATACCACATCTTCTTTATCCATTCATCGTTGATGGACATCTAGGTTCTTTCCATAGTTTGGCTGTTGTGGACATTGGTGCTATAAACATTCGGGTGCATGTGCCCCTTTGGATCACTACATTTGTATCTTTAGGGTAAATACCCAGTAGTGCAATTGCTGGGTCATAGGGTAGTTCTATTTTCAACATTTTGAGGAACCTCCATGCTGTTTTCCAGAGTGGTTGCACCAGCTTGCATTCCCACCAATGCTGTCGGAGGGTTCCCCTTTCTCCACATCCTCGCCAGCATCTGTCATTTCCTGACTTGTCAGTTTTAGCCATTCTGACTGGTATGAAGTGATATCTCATTGTGGTTTTGATTTGTATTTCCCTGATGCCGAGTGATGTGGAGCACGTTTTCATGTGTCTGTTGGCCATCTGGATGTCGTCTTTGCAGAAATGTCTGTTCATTTCTTCTGCCCATTTCTTGATTGAATTATTTGTTCTTTGGGTGTTGAGTTTGATAAGTTCTTTATAGATTTTGGACACTAGTCCTTTATCTGATATGTCGTTTGCAAATATCTTCTCCCATTCTGTCAGTTCTCTTTTGGTTTTGTTAACTGTTTCCTTTGCTATGCAAAAGATTTGATCTTGATGAAATCCCAATAGTTCATTTTTGTCGTGCTTCCCTTGCCTTTGGCGATGTTCCTAGGAAGACGTTGCTGTGGCTGAGGTCACTTTTTTGGTGGGATCCTTGTCTGGTTTTGGGATCAAGGTGATGCTGGCCTCGTAAAATGAGTTTGAAAGTTTTCCTTCCATTTCTACTTTTTGGAACCATTTCAGGAGAATAGGAATTAGTTCTTCTTTAAATGTTTGGTAGAATTCCCCCGGGAAGCCGTCTGGCCCTGGGCTTTTGTTTATTTGGAGATTTTTGGTGACTGTTTTCAGTCTCCTTATCTGTTCAGGTTTTCTATTTCTTCCTGGTTCAGTTGTGGTTGTTTATATGTCTCTAGGAATGTATCCATTTCTTCCAGATTGTCAAATTTGTTTGCGTAGAGTTGCTCATAATATGTTCTTATAATTCTTTGTATTTCTTTGGTGTTAGTTGTGATCTCTCCTCTTTCATTTATGATTTTATTTATTTGGGTCCTTTCTCTTTTCTTTTTGATAAGTCTGGCCAGGGGTTTATCAATCTTATTAATTCTTTCAAAGAACCAACTCCTAGTTTCATTGATTTGCTCTATTGTTTTTTTGGTTTCTGTTTCATTGATTTCTGCTCTGATCTTTATGATTTCTCTTCTCCGGCTGGGTTTAGGGTTTCTTTCCTGTTCTTTGTCTAGCTCCTTTAGGTGTAGTGTTAGGTTGTGTACTTGAGACCTTTATTGTTTCTTGAGAAAGTCTTGTACCGCTATATATTTTCCACTCAGGACTGCCTTTGCTGTGTCCCACAGATTTTGAACTGTTGTGTTTTCATTATCATTTGTTTCCATGAATTTTTTCAATTCTTCTTTAATTTCCTGGTTGACCCATTCATTCTTTAAAAGGATGCTGTTTAGTCTCCATGTATTTAGGCTCTTTCCAAATTTCCTCTTGTGTTGAGTTCTAGCTTCAGAGCATTGTGGTCTGAAGATATGCAGGGAATGATTCGAATCTTTTGATACCAGTTGAGACATGATATATGACCTAGGATATGATCTATTCTGGAGCATGTTCGAGGTGCACTAGAGAAGAATGTGTATTCTGTTACTTTGGGATGGAATGTTCTGATTATATCTGTGATGTCCATCTGGTCCAGTGTGTCATTTAAGGCCTCTATTTCCTTGTTGATCTTTTGCTTGGATGATCTGTCCATTTCAGTGAGGGGAGTGTTAAAGTCCCCTACTATTATTGTATTATTGTTGATGTGTTTCTTTGATTTTGTTATTAATTGGTTTATGTAGTTGGCTGCTCCCACATTAGGGGCATAGATATTTAAAATTGTTAAATCTTCTTGTTGGACAGACCCTTTGAGTATGATATAGTGTCCTTCCTCATCTCTTATTATAGTCTTTGGCTTAAAATCTAATGGATCTGATATAAGGATTGCCACCCCTGCTTTCTTCTGATGTCCATTAGCATGGTAAATTGTTTTCCACCCCCTCACTTTCAATCTGGAGGTGTCTTCAGGCTTAAAATGAGTTTCTTGGAGGCAACATATAGATGGGTTTTGGTTTTTTATCCATTCTGATACCCTGTGTCTTTCGATTGGGGCATTTAGCCCATTAACATTCAGGGTAACTACTGAGAGATATGAATTTAGTGCCATTGTATTGCCTGTAAGGTGATTGTTACTGTATATTGTCTCTGTTCCTTTCTGATCTACTACTTTTAGGCTCTCTCTTTGCTTAGAGGACCCCTTTCAAGATTTCCTGTAGAGCTGGTTTGGTGTTTGCAAATCCTTTCAGTTTTTGTTTGTCCTGGAAGCTTTCTGTCTCTCCTTCTATTTTCAATGATAGCCTAGATGGATATAGTATTCTTGGCTGCATGTTTTTCTCATTAATGCTCTGAATATTTCATACCAGTTCTTTCTGGCCTGCCAGGTCTCTGTGGATAAGTCTGCTGCCAATCTAACATTTTTACCATTGTATGTTACATACTTCTTGTCCTGGGCTGCTTTCAGGATTTTCTATTTGTCGCTAAGACTTGTATATTTTACTATTAGATGATGGGGTGTGGAACTATTCTTATTGATTTTGGGGGGCATTCTCTGCACCTCCTGGATTTTGATGCTTGTTCCCTTTGACATATTAGGGAAATTCTCCCCAATAATTCTCTCCAATATACCTTCTGCTCCCCTCTCTCTTCTTCTTCTGGAATCCCAATTATTCTAATGTTGTTTCGTCTTATGGTGTCACTTATCTCTCGAATTCTCCCCTCGTGGTCCAGTAGGTTTGTCCCTCTTTTGCTCAGCTTCTTTATTCTCTGTCATTTGGTCTTCTATATTGCTAATTCTTTCTTCTGCCTCATTTATCCTAGCAGTGAGAGCCTCCATTTTTTATTGCACCTCATTAAAAGCTTTTTTGATTTCAACTTGGTTAGATTTTAGTTCTTTTATTTCTCCAGAAAGGGCTTTTATATCTCCCGAGAGGGTTTCTCTAATATCTTCCATGCCTTTTTCGAGCCCAGCTAGAACCTTGAGAATCATCATTCTGAACTCTAGATCTGACCTATTACCAATGTCTCCTTTGATTAGGTCCCTAGCCTTCTGTACTGCCTCTTGTTCTGTTTTTTGTGATGAATTTTTCTGCCTTGTCATTTTGTCCAGATAAGAGTATATGAAGGAGCAAGTAAAATACTAAAAGGGTGGCAAAGTCCCCAGGAAAATACGCTTTAACCAAATCAGAAGAGATCCCAAATTGTGCGGGGGAGAAAGGGGATAAAAAGAGGTTCAGAAAAAAAAAGAGACAATTAAAGAAAGAAAACGAATAAAGAAAAAATATGAAAAAGAAATATATATATTAGATAAACTAGTTTAAAAACATTAAAAAAGAAAAGTACAAGTTAAAAAAAATTAGCAGAAGAAGAAAAAAAATTGAAAAAAAAATTAAATTAACTGCAAGACTAGAGAATCTTGGGGAGAAAGCCATGAGTTCCATGCTTTGCTTTCTCCTCCTCTGGAATTCTGCTGCTCTTCTTGGTGTTGAACCTGCACTCCTTGGTAGGTGAACTTGGTCCTGGCCGGATTTCTTGTTGATCTTCTGGGGCAGGGGCCTGTTGTAGTGATTCTCAAGTGTCTTTGTCCCAGGCGGAATTGCACCGCCCTTACCAGGGGCCAGGCTGAGTAATCAGCTCAGGTTTGCTTTCAGGAGCTTTTGTTCCCTGAATGCTTCCCGTAGAGTTCCAGCGGATGGGAATGAAAATGATTGCCTCCCGGTCTCCAGCCTGGAGGAGCCGAGAGCTCAGGGCCCCACTCCTCAGTGTGCCCTCAGAGAATAGCGCCCAATTAATCCTGTCTCCCTGGCCTCTGGCCGCACTCTGAGCTCACCGAGCCTGCGACCGGTTCAAGGTAACCCCGAGCTGAGAGCTCACTTCTCGGCTCTGTCTCTGTAGCTGGCTCCTCCCGTTCTAAAACCTACAAGCTCTGCGACACTCTGACCCTGCGGGACCTGAGGTCACGCTGACCCCGCATGGGTTTCACCCCAGTTTAGCCTCTGGAGTGATGTCCTTCAGCAGAACAGCCTTTTAAAAGTCCCGACTTTGTGCTCCATTGCTCCGCCGCTTGCCGGGAGCCGGCTCCTCCCCCCCGCGGTCTAACTACCCGTCACTTTGGATTCACTTCTCCACCAGTCCTACTTTTCAGAAAGTGGTCGATTTTCTGTTTCTAGAATTGCTGTTCTTCTCTTCGATCTCCCGTTGGATTTGTAGGTGTTTGCAATCTTTAGATAAGCTCTCTAGCTGATCTCCTGCCACCTGATGTAGTCTCAGCCTGCTACTTCTCCGCCATCTTGACTCCTCCCCCTAAAGAAGTCTTTTTAAAGGGAAAGAGCAGCCTAAGAAGCTGGAAGAAAACTAGAAAAACATTGGATTATAGGGCCCATGAGAACAATCTATAGAAGAAAGAAATTGAGGATATCATTGGGCAAGAACTATTTAAGTAGGGTGATAGAGCTGGGGCCAGAACATTAAGGAGAGGAAGTGGACAAAGACCACAGGTCAGGAAGTTGGGTACTGAGCAAAAGCAAATGCAGGCATTATTAATGGCAGTTAGAATGGGTGACAAAGTTAAAATTAAGTTTTTTGTTGTTGTTCAATAGAAGGGAAGGCAGCCATGGAGAGAGCAAGGTTGAAGATGCTTGAGAGTGAAAGAGTACTTATGGATAATTATGGAAATGGAATCCTGGAGAAGAATGGGAAGTGATCCAAACTCAGGTGGAGTTTTCTTTAGAGAGGGGAGACCCCTCTTCCTTTAAGACAAGGGAGGTAAAACTAAATGTATCATTCCATGCTTCTCCATATACCCAGAGATTGGTCAACTGTTGATTAGGAAAATGCTTTGTAAATAAGACCATGAGGAAACAGGAGCAGACTTGGAATATATACCTTGGGCAGGATGGAAGGAAGAAATCAGTGAGAGGTAAGAAACCCACCAGCAAGGCCAACATGAGTCTCTATTGACCAGGACTTCCCAGTTCTGCAGCTTCCTATAAGAGTCCTCTGCAGCCCAGGATAAGGTGCAGACAAAGTTGAATCAAGTGACCATGAGCTAGAAATTGGCATGGCAAGACTGGCTAATAGTTTTCAGGAAGGTGAAGAAATATAGAGTACTAAGGAGTTTGCAGTGGAATCTGTTTAGCCAGAAAATAGTTAATGGACTGGGTGAAGTTGGCCATTCCAAGAAATTAAAGGTCCCAGCAAAGAAAGTGAACAGCATCTCAGGGTGATGAGAGGCAGTGAAGTAACTGACAGATGAAGATACCGTGTTTGAAAGCAGAATTTAGAGATCTCAGAGGAGAAACAGTGAAGTCCCTGGTACATGCATACTGGTAGAAGCCCCACTGAAGTAATGACCTGCAGAGGTAAGGAAAGAAAGGCTTTGGGAGGTCAGGGAACTCAAAAATTTCCCTGAACTGGCCTGCAACCACTCATATCATCTCCCTCTCTCTTTCGACTGTGTTCTTTTTGGCTTTTTCTCTTTGTGAATCACTCCAGCTCAAACTTTTTTGGGGACCCTTGAGAGGAATGTTGCACATTTTCCCTTCTTGAATTTGGTAACATTTGTTACACATCTTTCTTCAATAATTTGGTGACATTTTTAAGCATCTCTTATAATGCAGCTTTGTGAGGATAGCCAACCCCCTGAATTTGCTTCCATTAAAATTGTTGTTTTCTTTGTACCATCAAAGAGACTTAGGCATTAATTTTTTTTAATATTTTATTTATTTATTTGACAGAAATCACAAGTAGGCAGAGAGGCAGGCGGGGGGTGGGGAGTGAGCAGGCTCCCCGCTGAGCAGAGAGCCTGATGCAGGGCTCGATCCCAGGAACCTGAGATCATGACCTGAGCTGAAGGCAAAGGCTTAACCCACTCCACCACCCAGGTGCCCCTAGGTATTAATTTTTTAATGGTACAAAATCCTTTTAGATCTTTTGTCATAGAAAAACATCTGGAATTTTGCTCTGAGTGGCTCCTCTAAAAAGAGGAGTTTGCAGCTGCCTTCATACTTTCATAGTGCCATGATGAACTGGCAGCCTTCAGATCTGAGGAGTCATCCCCATAAAAAGGAACGTTTTCCCCACATAGGAAATAGTCAAAAAGGAGCAGCCAAGAACTAATAATGGCAAGATACAATAAATTCACTGTACTGTGCTCTTTGGTATCAGGACTAATGGATTCACCTACTCAAACATATTATTAAAAGGTAATATTGAACTTTTCAATGTTCTGGCAATGTACAAAGAACTCCAACTTCAGAAATGGGCCAATTAATATTAAGTCTGTGAAAGTAAAAACTTGGTGTCCTCATTAAAATGACAAAAACCCTCATTTCAGGGAGTGGGAAATACATTTCATAAGTAAGGTGCCCTGGTGGCATTAGAGGAGATCACATTCTCTTTTGCTTAGTGACATGTGCAAACTGAGGAGATTATTATCTGTTTGCACTTGGCTACAGGAATCTATCTCCTCATGTCAGCATGCCCTTTCCCCCTGGGAGAGAAGCAGTCTCTCCTCCTCATTTGCTCGAGAGAAAATATTTTCACATTTAAACTGGAGACAGCGCCCCTAACCATTCTCCTAGATCTCTACCCTTTTCCACATTTCTCCACAAGACTCATAAGACATGAGCATAATCACTAGCCTGCAGTACAAGAAGAAACAAAAGGAGGAAGATGAAATATCACTACTTAGTATTGAGCCATATGCCCTGCCAGAGGACAAACATGCAAACCAAAGCAGAAATGAGTAACTGTCTATCTGCAGCAGTCACTTGATTTACAGAGGAACCTCTGTGTTATTCGGTGGAACTCCAGTCCAGTTTGCGATGCTATCCTTGGTACTGATCCAACAAGCAAATCAAGTATTTCTTCACATTGGCAGATAGCTTGTGTCCCTTCTGCCATACACTTTCCTATATACAGTCATCTTCACTTTTAGCATCTTCTTTCAGTGCTGTGATTGTGAGGAATGCTGCCTGCCCAACAACAGGTATCCCAGCTGTTGGGAGAGATGGCAAGGATAGATAGGATTTACAGTGCTGGGACTTCAACTCTTCGTGTAACCGTTTTCTCTTCAGAGACCAAAAGCTGTATGATTACAGCAAAAATTAAGATCCATAATAAAATCAACATACAATGAATGTGTCATGCCAAATTTTTTCATGATTTCTTTTAAAAACTAAAATACAAGGTTCAAACTGCCATACCAGGATAATTGCATAGCCATTCACAAAAAAAAAAAAAAAAACATGTAATAGGAAGGATTGCCACTCTCTTATTTGGACAGACAATCTGATTACATCAGCCTGCATTGGTAGCTGATTGTTTCAGGAAAACCCTCAGGTTGAAAGCACAGAATTAAACCCCACCCCACCCCTGAAGGAGCTTTCATTTAAGAATACGGGGTGTTTTCTCCCTCAGAATATGGTTTTATTCTATATATTTCATCTTTGTAAAGCACAACTTCCTTCCATTTATTGTAGAGAATGAATCTTTTCTTTGAAATCCTTTTAGAGAACACTTCTTCCACCACTTATAGCTAATAATCTTGAAGATTTGATTTCCATTACTTTCTTTTACTTTCTTCTACCCAAAGTCCCTCCCTCATAAGTAACTGAAAAAATTCACACCTTTGACAAGTTGTCTTTTAACATTCTTTACATTTAATATACAGGTTTGTAATTTTGAATCATTTTGATAACATCTCTTTTTGGCTTTGTGTTGTTTTAGGAATCAAAAAAGGAATAAACTACAAATTTTTTCCATTAATTTAGACTGTGAGCCATAGAGATTAGGGGAACCTCAGTTTTTACCATTATCATAAGCCTGGTACAGGGAAGGTCCTTGGTGTTTGCTGAATGAATGAAAATCCTCTGATTAAACATTTTGTAATAGGTTTTCAGATTTTTGGCCTTCAAAAATGAGCCCTAACCATAAATAAAGCTAACCAGCTTTCCTCTTGTGTCTTAGGGTTTTTTTAATTAATAAATTAATGTTTTAGAGCAGTCTTAGATTTACAACAATATTAAACAAGAAGTAAAGACCTTCCAAATACCTGTCTCCCCCACACACATACATAGTTCTCTCCCTGCCCCGCCACTACTGACATCCTGCACCACAGGGGCACATTGGTTATAATCAGTGAATATATCATTATCACCCAAAGTTCATAGTTTGCATTAGAGTTCACTCTTGGTGTTGTACATTCTATGAGTTTAAATGTTTAAAATGTATGTATCTACCATTATAGTATCATACAGAATAGTTCCACTGCCCTAAAAATCCTCTGTGCTCTGCCTGTTCATTCTTCCCTCCCCCTAACCCCTGGCAACAAGGTTAGGGATTTTTTTTGTAATCTTTTTACTGACTCCATTGTTTTGCCTTTTCCAGAATGCCATATAGTTGGAGTCCTACAGTTACGTAGCATTTTCAATGGGCTTCTTTCACTTAGTAATATGCATTTACATTTCTTCCATGTCTTTCCATGACTTAATCACTAATTTCTTTTTAGCACTGAATAATATTCCATTTCTGGATATACCACTGTGTGTTTACCCATTTAATCTACTAAAGAACATCACAGTTGTTTCCAAGTTGGGGAAAATTTAAAATTGCCAGAGGAAATCTGCTATAAAATCCATGTGCGTATTTTTGTGGGGACATAAGTTTTCAGTTCACCTGGGTAAATATGAGGGAGCACGGTTGCTGGATTACATGGTAAGAGTATATCTAGTTTTATAAGAAAGTGCCAGTAGGATTTTGCATTCCCACCAGCAATGCAGGAGAGTGTCTGTTTGCTGCACATCGTCACCAGCCCTTGGTGTTATCATTGTTTTGGATTTTGGCCATTCTAATAGGTGTGTAGTGGTATCTTATTGTTCTTTTAATTTGCAGTTCCTTAATGATGTATGACATATGACATATGATGATGCTTAGATGCCGTGGATATATCTTTGATGGGGTGTCTTTTCAGGTCTAATTTTTTGGCATTTATCCTGCTTGATGTTCTCTGAACTTCCTGGATCTGTGGTTTGGTGTCTGGCAATAATTTGGCGGGAAAAGTTCAGTGATTATTGCTTTACCTGTTGCTTCCATTCCTTTATTTCCCTTCTAATATTCTTATGACATGTATCTTTTGTGGTTGTGCCATAGTTCTTGGATATTCTCCTTGGGTTTTTTTTTTTAATGCTTTTTTTCTCTTTGCTTTTCAGGTTAGACAGTTTCTATTGTCATACCCTCGAGCTCAGAGATTCTTCTCTCAGCTATGTCCAGTCTTTTAATAAGCACATCTAAGGCATTTTTCCATTTCTGTTACAGTATTGTTTTTTTTTATCTCATGTCTATTTTATTTTTCCTTAGAATTTCCATCTCTCTGTTTACATTATCCATCCATTCTTTCATGGTATCTGATTTTCCCATTAAAGCTCATAGCATACTAATCATAGCTGTTTTGTATTCCTGGTCTGATAATTCCAACATTCATGCTGTATCTCACTTATATTCTGATCCCCATTCAGTCTCTTCAAACTGTGTTTCTTTGGTTGGTTAGTTGGTTTTTGTTTTTGTTTGTTTTTTACCTTTTAGTATGCCTTGTAATCTTTTGTTGAAATCTGGACATGATGTCCTGGATAAAAAGATCTCCAGTAAATAAGACTTTAGTGGCGTGGTAGTTAAGTATGGGAAAGCATTATTTAGTCCTGTGATCAGGTCTTTGTCTTTTAGTGAGCATATACCTCCGGACTGTGAATTTCATAAGTGCTTCTCAGTTTTTGGTCCCCCCCTTACTTGGGGCAGGATGTCTGGAGGGTATTTCCCTTCTCCAGGTCAGTTAGGCTTCAGTAATACCCTAGCAGGTTAGACTCCAATAAAATAGTTTCTTATGAAGACAGGCCTTGTTAAGAAGAACAGAATGCTCCGGTATATTTCAAAATGGTTTCTTTTCTCTACCGCCTGACGGAAGCGCAAGGGGGATCTTTCTCTAATATTCATTGTAAGGACTTGGTCATTCTCTGAGAGATAAAATTCACGAAAGGATAGAGAACTTACTATGACTGAGTCCCTCTGGAATTTTTAAATCTTAGACTTGCCCACACTGAGCCTCCAGCAATTAGCCAATTACAATTTAGGTTTTTTTACTTGCCACCAGTTCCTATGGAACTTCCTGCCCATAGGTTTCTGGTCTGGTAAGTTATGATTCTCTAGATTCTCCTGTCACTCTGGTTTCAGGGGCAGCAGTTTGCCCTGTGACTTCACTTCTCTGGTGGATCTAAGATGAGTGGTTGATTTTTCAGTTTATTCAGCATTTTATTCTTTGTTACATTGGAATGGTGACTTCTAAACTCCTCACACAATAGACCGGAAACCAGAGTCTAGTGACTTAATTTTTACATTTACCTTTCCTCTGTAGGATAGTAAAGATTACACTTTTTTAAAAACTGCCTTGCAAGATTATCACATGGACAGTCATCAGTTCAAGAAAAATGGCCCTACACTTTATCATTACAGAACTCTTATCATTTGCTGCCTTCCAAATTAAAGTGACCAATGTTAGCTGGGAATATCTGCGTTATATTTGGGGTGACAAATATGAAGCATGATGGGGATTTCAGGGTGTTGGAATCCTATGTTCCTTTACAAAAATGGTACTGTGTGCTTTTGGGTCCATCTCTTGCTGCCATGGCCACCTCAAACCTAAAGTTGCTCAAGAGATTTTTTATACATGTCAGTTGAAAACTACCAAGTTTTCATGGGGCTAAGGTGAACCACAAAGAGTATGGATAGATGGAGATTTGACTTTATATTGACCGCTTAACTTTAGTATCACAGGCAGAAACTCTGAAGGAAGAAAATGACAGCCTCCGTTGGCAGCTCGATGCGTATCGGAATGAGGTAGAATTGCTCAAGCAAGAACAAGGCAAAGCCCCCAGAGAAGATGACCCAAACAAGGAACAGCAGCTGAAACTCCTGCAGCAAGCCCTGCAAGGAATGCAACAGGTAAAGGCTCTTTGGTTTTCTGAGCTTTTGGGAAGACTAACATCAGCTCCTCACCTGGAAAAATGTCCCCTGCCAGCAAAGAGAATAGCAAACCTCTTATTTTTCTTGATATTCTGTTCTCTGGCATAGCCGAAGAAAGGTCTGTGTTATGGTTAATGAAATATTCTGGCCAATACAAAGGTTGCAGTGGATCACCAATTTTCTTTTTCTGTTTTTTAAAGATTTTATTTATTTATTTGTCAGAGAAAGATCACAAGCAGGAGGAGTAGCAGGCAAAGGGAGAAGTGGGCTCCCTGCTGAGCAGGGAGCCTGATGTGGGACTCAATCCCAGGACCCTAGGATTGTGCACTGAGCTGAAAGCAGACATTTAACCAACTGAGCCATCCAGGTGTCCCGTGGATCACCTATTTTCTTTTTTTAAAGATTTTTATTTATTTATTTGTCAAAGAGGGGGGGAGAGCATGAGAGAGCGAGCACAGGCAGGCAGAGGCAGAGGGAGAAGCAGGCTCCCTGCTAAGCAAGGAGCCCGATGTGGGACTCGATCCCAGGATGTTGGGATCTTGACCTGAGCTGAAGGCAGCTGCTTAACCAACTGAGCCACCCAGGCATCCGGGATCGCCTGTTTTCAAAGGATGTACATCCAGTAAAAATACTTGACACTCAAACTACACCAAACATAATCTAATCTTTTCTTTCTGCTTCAGAAGGTGCTTTGGAATCTGTACAGAGCCTCGAGGTCTTTATGAAGGTCTTCAGTTACTTAGATAGAAAAAGTAGTATCTACTCGATCCAATGCTGGACCATGCAGCCTGTTAGAAGAAATGGCAGGAATTTTACCTTGCTTTTTTACTATCAATGCTTTAGGCACATAATATCAATTGGTTTTTATTTTGTTTTGTTTTCACAGTCATTTCTGTGAATGAGTTTACCTGCACATTATTCCAAGTATAAAAAGTAAAGTAAATAGATGCATCCAACTGTAATTGCATTCAAATACAACAGTGTGAAATAGATGCTCAATGTCTAAATGTTTTATGTAAGCATCAGCACAGTGAGCCTACCGTTTAAAAGATATTACCATCTGTTCCCATCATAATAAAGGAGTAGTATTTTTGAGTAAGGGTACTATCCTCTTCTGTCTTGTCAGATGACCAGCCATTTTCCTTACAATTTAAATTGAGCAATATTTTTTAATTGTATGCCTTGAATTATCAGGGGCAAAGCTTATTGCTGACTGGAAATCACAAATTGTGAACAAGGAGTCTCTTCTGGCACTAGGAGCCCTGTGTTCCTATTATTTCTGCTACCACTGTCTTCCTGTGTGACAAGCAATATCACATTAATAGTTCACCTTTCCTATTAGTAAAATGTGTGAAGTAATGCTTACCTTCCTTTTACTGTCACTATGGAATTTAATTAGAACATGTAAATTATATCTGAGATCTTTCCACCAAAAAAAAAATGCATCTCTTCAGCTAGACTTCAAAGAATTTTGACAACATATATTGTACTGTGTGTGTTTTAACTCTTCCAATGGTCTTCTTCAAGCCTCTGAAAAGCAAAACTTTGGAAACATTTTTTGTTGCTTTTCCTCTCTTACCTTGATTTTGAAACCATTCCACAGAAGGACAGTTCTGCTACTGAAATACAATCTAAAGATGATGAACTTTTTTTTCATTTCATCACTTCAGAGACCTCTGAGAAAATTAGGTCTCTACATCCTGACAAATTAATTTCGCTCATTTTGATTACTTTTTATTGGAAAATAGCCTTGTAAACAAGATAAAGGTTCTCCTATCTTATCCCCAAAAGAAGTGTAGTCTAACATAGTGGTTAAAAGCGTGGACTGTAGTCTTGACCCCACCTGGGTTTAAATCCTAACTCTGCCACTTACTATCTGAATGGCCTAAGGCAAAGCACTAAACCTCTGTAAGCCTCAGGACTATGTGTAATAGGGTTACTTGAGGTTTATATGAGATCACACATATGAAACCTTATCCACATGTGTGACACATGTTAGATGCTAAATAAGTAATATTTTTGTAATCGTGATGATGATGATGAATCCAGTTCCTTGCCTACTGATGTGGAAACAAACATTTGTGAAATGTTTCCCTCACAGAAATTGAACTTGGCTTGGAAAATGACTAATTGAAAGAATGCTTTACAACATTAAGTTCTATGCAGCCACCAAGATGTTGTCCACATGAGATTAACACTATACCCTACCCTTACCCCTGGCTGAAATAGAAAAGTTAAGCGATTAGATCATTTAGTTTCTCAGATGCTTTCTAAAATATGAGCAAATCCAAAAGAAGTTCCTAAGAGCTAGATAAAATAACTTGAAGTGAAAAGTACCTTGATTTTCCCTTTGGTATCTCTGCATGGAGAGATGATTGTTGGGCTGGAAGAAAGTGAGACAGGCCAGCCTACTATCTCACTTCAGCCAGGGTTTTGAAATGAAGTGTGGCTCCTCAAGACTTGATTGTCTTTGGTCTGTCTTGTAGCATCTACTCAAAGTCCAAGAGGAATTCAAAAGGAAAGAAGCTGAACTTGAAAAAGTCAAGGATGACAAATTGCAGGTGGAAAAAATGTTGGAAAATCTTAAAGAAAAGGTACATCGGCATCTGTGAACCCTTGTCCTTGCCCTTCCCCCCGCCTTTTGCAGTGGCAATGAAAACGCCCTGCAAGTTCCTGGAGAAGGAACCACCCTAGAATGCTTGGCTGAGTAGGGGTTAAAAGCCCTCTCTCTGGGGTAATTCTTGAATCAAGGGCTCTGCCTTTAGATGTGAGCCCTTGGCATATCTAAGGATTCTGGAGAGTGTACTTTTCAATGAATACAAAGTTAGTCCATCCCTAAAATTCCTCAGTCTTTCCCTCTTGGAGAAGACCAGCATGTATACTTCATTCTTGCTTCATCTTGCCAAGCAAATAGCAACATAGATAATGCAGGTGAAAAAAAAAAAAGGAAACGTGGGTGACACAGAGTACCTTTAATGAAGTGTTTCATTAAAGGAAGATACCCAAGTACAACGAGAACATGGGCATTTCTTTGCAGACACTCCATCTAGTGTAATGATGAACAGCTGCAGGTGAAATAGCCAAAACCCAAAGGGGAGAAAACGTGTGGAAAGTAAATAAAAGGCAGAATATTCTAATGCTTGATGATTGCAGCATAGAAGGGCAAGATGGGACTTTGCAGCAATAAAAGCTGCCAGTGAGGGCCTCTTAGGGAGCCTCCTAACATCTGGATAAGTTACTGTGTCACAGGCAGGAATCAGGTGCCCAGTCTACTTGAGGTGTGTAAAGTCTACTGATGGTGTCTTCCCAACCGACCTCCCTAATCATTTGTATGCCTGAACATTCAACTGAAGCAGGCCTCTGAAAAGGAAGACCCATTGACTGTAACTGCCTGATTTTAATGTCTCAGAAGGAAGAGATTAGGAGCTCAGACCAAGAGCAGTCAACCAAGAGAAATCAACAATGCTACAGTTCCATAAGAATTTGTGTTCTTTATCTCTCGCGCTCAGCTCAGAAAGATGCAGTGCATGTAGGCCCTGGGTGTGTTTGCCAGCATAGTGACTTCCCCCAGAGTGCCATTGAGAACTGGCAGCCCTGGTGTAGTTGAAACAAATGATTGAAAGTGTTTTCTTCTGGAGGCCATTTGCAATATGCTTTTAATTCTTCCACTTCATAAAACCAGCTCACTTTCCAGTTTTGTGGGTGCTATTAAATAAACGAGTGCAATCCCAGAGAAATTCATTTATCAAGCATTTAATTGAAAAGTGCCAAAGCTGCTCTCTGTAGCAGGAATTTCCCTATACTTCCAGAGCTGCTAAAATGTCTTGGAGCTGCTACATAGCTGTTTGGCTTCTTGCATAAAATGGAATGTGTAACCAGAAGACTATTGATAGACATGAGGTTATGCTAATAATATTACACTTAGGATTATTCTCTAGGATTGACAACACAAATTAATTTAAGAGCATTTTTGGTGCTTTAGTGTAAGCCACTTTCTGCTTTATAAAGTATTTCATTTGAAGAAGCAAGAGGTCATATGGCACGGAAGAACCTTAATGTATTATGCCTTAGTCTGTTTTTCATCCTGAACCTGAATATACCACGAAGCAGCAGCTAAAGAGGATAAGGAAGGAAAGCCGATTGATAATAGGGAAAATATGAGTCAGGATGTTTTTTTACCTGTTACTGTAAGCAAAGCTTCTTTCAGAAAAAGTCACGGCAGTGCATTATAAACTGATCTTCTCTGGGAAGCTGATTTGTGACCAAATATTTCAACCTGACACAATTAGGTTAGGAAGCAAAGTACCATTACATTAGACTGCAAAAATAATTCCAGGTTGAAAGGAAGGCAGTAAGTTTTGGTGAGAAGGGATCTCTTTTGTTTTTGTTTGGGTTTCTTGACAGTAAACCATAGTGTGAGTTATTGTCAGTGTTTTGCAATATAACAAGGTGACTTCTGTCTGTCTTACTGCAAAAAGAGCTAGCTCTTGGAATCTGCCAGTAAAATTCAAGCTGATAAACATCTCTTCAATATGCCTTCCAATTTTTTAAATGCCAGCTATAATAAAATTGAAGTCAGGTTTCAGTAAGGCTACATTTCTATTCAGGATGGCTAAAACTTCTTAGGATGCGTTTACATCTTAAATCAACCCCCATCTGTTAAACTCTCACACTTAAGAAATGGCTTACTGGATCATTTAATGTTTTAAGGGGGTTAGAAGGAGATGTACAACCCATGGCTTAGAAGTGAGCCAGTATTTTAAATCAAACTTTGCATGATGGTTACTGCCTGGATTGAATTCTAAGGGCCAAAGATTGAGTAGGTCATCAAGAAAGCCTTCCCTTCTGACTACAGCCAGGAAGCCTGTAAATCCACAAAACAGCATGTCTTGTAGCATAGACCATTCATTTCATTCATGGGCAACATCCCGGAAGCTTTGAAGGCATCTTTAAAGAAAACAGAAGAACGACTGTCTGTGCCGAGGGCTTGTGGAAGGGAAAAAGTGACAAAGCATTTGAGTCAGCCATGATCTGCCCCTGCTAGGAGCATTTCCCCAACATTTTCTTTTCTAATAGCAGTAAGACTGGAAGCAGATATTTCTTTTATTCCTTCTTCTCAAGGCTCTTCCCTCAAATTTATAATACAGAAAAGATGTTCTCAGTGCCAAAAGAGAGAAAGAAAGATCCATGAAAGGTCTGGACGTATTTTTCAGTTTGATTGCTGGTCATTAATTTCACCTGAGTATCTTTTATGAAATATATGTGCTATGCTCAGAAAGAGAGAACTTTCAACAACAAAGAAAGCCACTGAGTAAAGATATTTTGGTCATGGTCATTTCTTGATATGAAGTCAGGAATATCCTAACTCATAATGTCTTTGTCAGGGAGAAGAGAGAGTTGATAGTCAATAAATGGGAGCTCTAATTTTTAGTTCAAAAGCCAACAGTTGATTATTTGGGAGTATATTAACTACACTGTAGATTCCCCACTCAGAGATGGGACCTGCCTTTAGCAGAGTATGGACCTAAATTTGAAAAGAACAATCGTTTTGGCAGTGGCTGGCCCGGCGTGAAATCTAGGCTCTACCACGTCCTAGAAATGTGATCTAAGGCAATTTATCTAATTTACTTAAGCCTCGGTTTCCTCATTTGTTGAATGGAGATAACACATACCTAACAGGGCCTGGCACCTAGTAGGCGGTAAATGTTGGGTCTGGTTCCCCAGATTACCTATAGAGTCAAGAATGATGAAAGCGGAGGAAAAAAAGTGGCAAAGATGAAAGTCTAAATTTTTCTGTGTTTTGGAGCCATGTAAAGAAGTTTTGGATGATCTGTGATGCTTTTGCATAAATTAATGTTATTTTCTCTCCCATTCAGCCATCAAAATTGTACAGTATCGCTTTTGGGGTACTACATTTAAAAGTTCCCTATTGTATAATCAAATCCAAGTCTGTTACCCAGTAAGGTGAACTGACTCAGGAAGCATATTATTCCCACAGGAAAGCTGCGCTACTAGACTGTGTACATCAAGCCAGGACAGTGACTACCCTCTTGAGAAGACCCTGAACAGCAGCCCTATCAAATCTGAACGTGAAGCACTGCTCGTGGGTAAGGAACACATGTACAATGTATTAACTGTGGTGGAGTGGGAAAGGGTTTCACCTAAGATGAATATACCCACCAGGCACTTACAAAGCGTGACAATGCACGGACCCAGAGTCCTGAAGACAACAGGATAAGAATAAGTGTAGACTTCATAGAAATGGTAACAGCAGCTCCCAATCCTCCTCAAGCTCCTGTGGTTGCTGCCACATCAAATGTGTGATGTAAGCACAAGAAAGGGACTGCTGGAGAAACACGTTGTGCACTTTTTAAATCTCTATGTGAGGATAGCGGAGCCCTCTCACTCCTACTCAGGGTTATAGCGCGCGCGCTGTTTGACAGAGAACTTTCCCAGATGAACCTCTGGAGGAAGTATATGCCTCTTAGAAATTTTTCTTCCAGGTTACTGGCAGATGACTCAGGAGGTTGTCTGCTGAGTGTTGGACACTGGAGGGCTCAGACGAAATAAATGCTAGAATTGCTCTCATTATATAAAAATCATCCACAGAGGCAAGATAGAGCACATGCTTGAGGAGTCAACAGATCTGGTTTCCCATTTGACCCTACCATTTCCTTTGTGAGCTTCAGGAAGGAAGCACAATGGGCAGAATCATATTACCTGTCTCAAAGGGCAGCTGCGAGTATTAAATAAGATAATTCATCTGAATCCCTTAGCACAGTGTGCAGCCCACAGGAAGTCCTCAGTAAAATGAAAACCATTTTGCACTTAACAGTATTCTGCACAAATTCTTGTGGACTTGATACTCCTTTTGGAGAATAGTGACAGCTTGAAGGCCTAAAATATTCAGTCATTTCCAAGGGGCTGATACTGGGCCTCAACAGATAATCCCAGCTGCTTTCTAGGAAGCTGAACCCCACAGTGGCCCCACCCCAATCTCAGAAGTTCTTCACACTCATTGGCTTCTACGTAGTTTGAAGATTTATCTGCCTTCTTTGGTAATGGATAGCGTAGTCAGATTTAGCACTTTGATATGTTAATAAAGATGCACTAGGGGATCTGCCATTGAGTCTTCAAGAAAAGTGACAACTTATTTCCATTTTACAACTCAAAGTTCTTTAACAAATTGGCATGGCAACGGGGAGAGCTGACAGAGAGTAGAGGGAAGCCTCTGTGAATGGATAGTTCTAGAAACAAAGATTCTTAAGATAAGTGTTTTTTGTTTTGTTTTTCTTTTTGTTTTTTTTTTTTTTCTAAAGAATATAGTCTTGGGCTGACAGAAAGGAAAATCTATTTTTTAAGATTGGTTCTTTGGGTGTGAACCCACAGAAACTGCTTAGTGTTTTGAAGCCTATGGAGTTATTTCTCCTCATTTGACAGACAGCCTGCCTTGGCTGTAGCACCTAGAATTCCTTTGGACGTGAACGCCTTTTTTAGAATTTAACTTTCTCGGCTTCAGTCAGTGTATAGCAATTCCATTTACTTCATCATGTAAGAATCACATAGTGTTATAAGTAATAGCATCCATTTCGAACAGATCTTGAACTCTCTCATCAGCTCCTCCTGGATCCCCCAGCCCACCTCCTTGCCCTGTGGTTTTTGGAGGATTTTCACAAAGAACTAATTTGAACTTCAACTACAACTCAGACTGGTGATGTTCTTTATCAGTCACTTGAAGGAATAGACAAGTTGTAGTCTATAAACCAAATCAAATTTCGCTTTTATTTCTTGGCAGTTCTCAGCAAATTCAATTCTGGGACTATTTGATGTACTTAAGATCTTATGAAAAGAGAGGAATTCAAAAAATCTGAAGAAAGAAATAGTAGGCCTTTGAACAATTTATGTTCTACCTGTTGCCAGAGAAAAAGTAGTAGAACAGTTAACCTGATGTCCAGAACAATCAAGGCAGTGTGTCTAGCTGCCAATCACCCCATAGTTACACTGAGTGAAAATTAGGTACATTCCTGAAGGCTCTAAACTTCTATTTTAAAAAATATGTTACTTGAAGAAATTTAGAGCTCTAAGCACAAACAAATGCTAGTGACCACTTGAGTGAATGAAATGTTTGGCTTTTCTTTATGGAGCTGCTCACAGGAAAGTATAATCAGCAGATTCTCTTGTGAGAGGCATGAAGTGAATCAGGCAAAGTACCTGATTTGTACATTTACCACAACAGCAAGACATTATTTATGCATAAGAAGTTCAAGTCCAATTTAAAGACTGTGCAGAATAACTGCAAAAGGCCAGCACACTGTAAATTCATTATAAAATTCCAAATTCATTGTGAAATGTAGAACTCCAAGGGTCTTTAGCCATCATAAATGATGGAAGTGACTCTTCCAATGCCAGCTTTTCCACAGGTGATACAGTGTTGTGAGAGGCCGTATATGCACTGGGTTGTTGAACAGATTAAATGAATAAAATGTATGAAACTTAGAATAGTGCCCAGTATGTAGTATGTGGTACATGTGAGTTAGCTCTCATTTCAAATATAATGCTCAAGTGTAACCTCCGTGGTATTGTCGCTATAGGGATTATTTCCACATTTCTTCATGTCCACCCATTTGGAGCAAGCATTGAATACATCTGTTCCTACTTGCACCGTCTAGATAGTAAGGTATGTGGGGTCCTGAAATGGGTATGCAAGGGGTTGGAGGGTACTTTCTTCAAGCATAAGTAAGTCGTTACTAATCACTGTAAGGAAACTTCCCTCACCTGTTCTCACTGCAGTGCAGTGCAGAGCTTCTCTCTTACAGGCAGGGTGACCGGCTGCTCCCATTTGCCTGGGACTGAGCGGTTTTCTAGAACTCGTGACTTCCAATGCCAGAACCAGGAAGTCATGGGCAATCCTGAATGACTTGTCTACTCTCCTTCCAAGATACATCTTAGAAGAATTTTCCTCCTTTCTTTTAATTTCTGTATAAGCTACAAATAACCCACTCTCTCTCACCAGTCATACTTTCGTACTGACCTTTAGCCATTAGCAAATGCTAATGTTCAGAACTAGAAGCCTTACTCCAGTCAAGACTGTCACCACTGCCATTACCTAATGTTGAAATGATCAAGGCAGAGGCCAACACAAAACAGAGGAAACAGTAAGTCTGTGACATGGACTCAAGTTCTGCTCCCAGCTGATCTCATGGGTCACTTCCTTCCTGGGATGATGTTCTGTGGGGGACACAAAGCGTCAGGGACAAGGGGAAATATTAGTTCCCTAAAAAGTTAAAGATGCCTCATAGAAGTGGGAGGGGACTCTTGACTCCTCAGAATAAATAAACCCAAGATAGATTTTTTTTTTCAGAAGCTGCATTCAGTTACATGCGCTCGTGGATTATATTCACTATTTCACAGGGCCTGAGGCTCTTGAGATGTGGCCACTGAAATGCAGATTCCTGATAACTAGATGTCCAAAATGTTAAGCCATTTAAGCATATGTCCTCTTAACAGAGGCGCTTGCCCATGTGGGCATCCAACTGGGGTGACGCATCCTTCTTATGGCATTGGTTTTAGTTTGAGCCAGCGCACCCCTTTCATTTAGCTCTGGGAAGTGATACCATTCTGCAATTAAAAAGCCCATTTGACAGCAAAGGGAGAGATTGAATGTGAGCACTAGGACCAAGTGGTAAGTTGCAGTGGTATGAAATTGTCAGTAAAAATGATCTGGCCCTTTTTTCTTAAGTTGTAAAAAAATAATGCTACATTTTATGTTAAAAATGTGAGCAACAGGGGCGCCTGGGTGGCTCAGTGGGTTGAAGCCTCTGCCTTCATCTCAGGTCATGATCCCAGGGTCCTGGGATGGAGCCCCACTTCGGGCTCTCCACTCGGCGGGGAGCCTGCTTCCCTTCCTCTCTCTCTGCCTGCCTCTCTGCCTACTTGTGATTTCTGTCTGTCAAATAAATAAATAAAATAAAATAAAAATGTGAGCAACAGAAAGACAATGAAGGGAAAGGGAAAGTGACCCGGCCCCACCCTTCCAGGATCACCACCGCTAATAGTCTGGCATATCTTCTTTCAGACCATTTTCCATACGTATGCTGCACCCATATTGTACAAATACATCCAGAAACATTATATATTTATAGTTTTTAGAATGGAGATTCAACTCTATATGATACTCTGCATATGCATCTTTCACTTAACTGGCTACCGTCCACTACTAGCACTAGGAACGACCTCACTCCTACTCTCGGCCCATTTTCTCCTGAGCAGCTTCCTGCCAGAGTAGTGACAGGGCCTCCCAAAGAGCCTGCAGTGATGCAAACAAGAATTGTTTGATTGGGGGGGGGGGTCCCTTTGTCCAACTTCAGGAACATTCAATGTGGCGGCAACAGGGTTTCTCCCAGGATCCCCTAGTGCTATTCAGTAGAGCCCTAGTACCCAGGTTCACAGTTGGGAAGGCTGCTACTCATGTCAAGATGGCCACCTGAAACAAGTCCTAAAGGGGTCCACAGATTTTTGATTTTATGTGTGTGTGTGTGTGTGTGTGAGAGAGAGAGAGAGAGAGAGAGAGAGAGAGAGAGAGAGAAGTGGGGAGAAGGAGACGATACACAGAAGTAGAAATACAGGGCATTCCTTATTTCTGTCATTTTTCCTTTGTAAAGCAATGCTTGTGTGAAGAATTCTGTCCTGCCTCCCTCCCCTCCCAAGGCTTTGCAGCTTCAGTAGGCCTCCACACAGCAGCAGTGGCACCGATGAGCTGTCATTCCGCTGGCTGCAAACCCAAGCCTGTCCACACAGCTGACGCTAGCTCTTTTCATTAGAAAGCTCGGTGGTGATCAGTCCCCAAAACGTGATGCGAAGTGAAAGGAACTAGTCACAAAAGACTATATATTGTAGGATTGCACATATAGAAAATTTCTAGAAAATTCAAAACCACAATGAAAAAATCTGAGTCAGGGATTGGGAGGGATAATTGACTACAAAGGGGCATGAAGGAAGCTTCTGTGGGTGATGGAATGTTCTAAAACTAAATTGTGGTGGGAGTTGCCCAATTGTATAAATGTACTAAAACTCACTACACTCTACACATAGAGTAGGTGAATTTGTTGTATGTAAATTATTACCTACATACGGCAGTTACACAATCCGTGCAAGGGAAGCTCGGGGGGCCCTGTAGGCCAGTAGAACTGCTTCTCAGTGAAACTTCTCTGTCTGGCCCATAGATCTGCACCAGCGATGTGGAATGTCTCATGAGCAGGCTGCAGCACACCTTCAGGCAGGAAATGACCGGGGTCGGAGCCAGTCTGGAAAAGAGGTGGAAGTTCTGTGGCTTCGAGGGCCTGAAACTGACCTGAATGCTGCGGCCTCACAGCCTGGGCTCCTGCAGAGAAATGTGCCATAGACATGCCAAGGAAGTGATTTGTATTCTCAATGGTTTTCAAGTGAAAGTGCTTTAAATTTGCTGGGTCAATCCCAGAATATCTTATGAGTTAAAATAAGGATCCTAGAGCAGCACCTCGAGCTACAGGCCCTAAAAAGACATGGACTCAAACCCTCAAGCGCTGTAACTTGCTCCCCTTCTGTTGGTGGCTTGTGTCTTTTATTAGTGATATTGAAAAAGGCCTGAGGCTAAAGAGTATTTGGGGTATTTTCAGTGTCTGTACTACTGTCCTAGAGTTTGGTATTTTTTTAAACACTGTTAATTGAAATGTTTTGATTATTTGTATGTGATTTGTTTGTGTTTTAAACTTCTCTTCGCATTAATGTTGCTACTGATAAGAGGAATGAGAGGAGCACTGGCTACTCTGTAAAGGACATGGTCTTTCCGACACCCAGTAAGCCAGTAAGCGAATAACACAGCATCTTCTAGAAGGTGCCTTCCCAGGCTCCTCTTTTAAAAGAGAAAGCATGGTTTGTGGCTTTTTGCAAAATTACTGTGAACCAAAAGTTGACAAATGTTCCAAAGTTATTTTCTCTAATATATCAGATTAAAAACATCTAGATGTATTCACAGAAAGCAAGTGTCCAGTATGACTGGCATGTGTTTGTGCTATTCAGAATCACCTTGTAAATAGTCTGCTTTTAAAGGAGGGCATATTTAGTTTCAGTGAAGGAAAACACACATGTGTGCTTGTGCACATGCACGTACACAAACAAGTTAGCAGAAGGGGTTCATTTTAATGCCTTCCCTCTGGCCTCCTTACAAAGTCCGTTGGTCCCTTTTCTTCTGCCATCAGCGTGTTGAAGTGCAAACCGTGTACTGCTGTAAATCCTATGTTCACTTCAAGCTGAATGTTTGCAAACAGTTGATACGAGTATCAGTAGAAAATTCCTGGTAATGAATGAGCCTGGGTGCATGCGGCTTCCTGCAAAGAGCTCAGCTCCTCCTGGAGCACCAGTGGCTGGGGGCACCTCCAGTTCTATGGTGCCCACCAGCAGATTGCGATGGCAAACTGTGTGTGGACCGGTCAGGAAGTCCTCCTTGATGGAAGCAAAAGAGAAAGGATGAGGACTGGGGGCTAATACCCTGAGGCGCAGATGATCTTTTCCTCTGTGGTGTTGCTGGTGCCTAAAGTAACACAAGCATGCCCTCCCTTGAGTCTTGATTCAGAATGAAAGAATGTACCAAGTAAGCAAAGCCAATGAAGAGTATTTCAGGAAAATACTTTGTAAATGAGATGTCAGTAGTGCTCAAAGTTGTATTTTTCAAAGATAAATATTCCTTTTTTATACCTCAGCTTGGTGTTCTGTTTTGAATTACTTGCTCTCTAGTCCTTTAGTGAATCATCTCAATTTCTTCTTTGGAGTACCAGGATGTTGAAAGAAGATGCTAAACCTTCGCCTGGACAACTCGAAGCTCAGTCTCCCGGAAAGCTGGCTTTCCCCTGAAGTACCCAGCTGTGGCAGGAGCAGGGAGCTAGGATTATTTTTACTCTAGCCCCCTCCTGGAAGCATTCTCCCTGTCGTCAGCATTATAGAATCCTTTGATTTGTCAATCACAGAGGGCCTTGAATGCCTTATTTTAACAATATCTCTGAAATCAAGGGAAATTCACCACTTATCGATTAGTTCTTATTTAAATAACTTAAATACCATGACACTTTAAACCAACAAATTTTAAAGCAACTGTTAACACCTAGACAGACCCCTTGCTATTCTCCACTTAATCTCCTTGTGCCACAGACGGTCTCTTTCTATTATTTCCGCCCATTTTGTCCAGGTGTACTCCTCGCAGCCTGCTTAAATACACTGCCTCTGAGGCTCACTGTTGGCTAGACTACAGTGCCCAGTTGCTTCATCAAACACCAGTCTAGACATTGCTGTGAAGGCATGTTTGAAAAGATATCATTAACGTTGAAACTGGTAGACTTTGAATTGAAGCAGATTGTCCTCTATAATGTGGCTGGGCCTCATCTAATCAATTAAAGACCTCAAGTCCTCCGAGGAGAGAGGAATTGTGCTTTCAGATAGCCTTTGGATTCATGACTAGCCTTAACGCCCGCCAGAATTTCCAGACTGCTGGCCAGCCCTACAAATTTCAAATTTGCCAGCCCCCACAATCACATGAGCCAATTTCTTAAAATAAATCTGTGTCTGTGTGTGTGTGTGTGTGTGTGTGTGTGTACACATCCCACTAGTTCTGTTTCTTTGGAGAACCCTGACTACTATGCTAGTCCAGAGTTGTCATAATGTTCAAAGATAAAATCCATTTGCATTATATTACATAATAAAATTGCAGCTCACGCTATCTCACAATTCTTTCCATCCATTATAGAAATATATTAATGAAGCTATTTTGCCTTACAAATGCTCAGTGCTATTTACTCTAATTATTGTTCTGTTATTCTGCCCAAATTTTGAAATACTACTGTTTTGTTATTTTTAGGAGATTGGATAGTTAGATTTTTTGCAGATAATAATGAATAGAAGCATTTTTTAATTCTACAAATGGTTGTTTTACTCTCTTCCTAGTCCTGTGACATCTCTAGTTCTGATTCTTTAATACTACCAAGTTGCTTGTTATAATGCCCTCAGTGAAAATGAAATAGTTTTTGGAGGAAACTAAGCACTTACCTATGTTCTATTTATACAGGGTTTTGTTCTTAATTGGGCCCCAAACTTTATGTTTTTCACAGAATACAGAATAAACTATATCCCTTGAAAAGATAGCATAGAAATATAAGACCTTTGACTCACCTGCTTGGAACTGGGTAAGCCCTTGGGATTCTTAGCTCTGTCTTGGACAGTCTCTCAAATAGAGCCAGATTCACTTTTCACCATACTTGCTACCATCTGCTGAGCACCTATTACGCTATCCTGCTGCCTACAGTCACTTCCTGCCTGTGTGTCAAGTTACACAGGCACAATTTCCCTATGGGTAAATTTAAAGAGAAACAGCACCTGTCTGAGAGTGGTGGTAGAGTCCTCAGGATAGCATGTGCAAATTGCCCAGCCAGTGCCCAGACCTTAGTGAGTTCACAATAAAGAGTTGTGACGATGATTATGATTCAGCCAAAATTAATTATAAGCTATGACCTTACCCTTGCTTTAAGAAAAATGTTTTTGTGTTCACACCTGGAATTGTGGAGCTGCATCATGTTGCCGAACCTCAAGAAGGGAAACAGCTATGCAAAGATCTTCCAAACATGTATTCAGGCCCAGGCACTCTTCCAGGCATTATGGCATATAAAAGGAGTAAGCCTGGTGCTTGCCCTCAAGGAGCTATAAGAGTAGGCTTTAACATGGTGGACTTAAATCCTTCACCCAATAGCCAAGACCATAAAAGCTCAGCATGAATAATATTCAGTGTTGACCAACTGTCAATGGTGTGAATGAGGTGGTAGTGATGGCTCACTTTTGAGACCTGAATTATTATTCTCTGTGCCCCCACGCATTCCCCACACATCCAGTCCCAGAGTATAAATTCCAGGAGAGTATGGTCCTCGTTTGTCTTGTTCACTCTCACATCTCAAAACCTGGTACATCACAGATGCTCAGCAAATGTTTGTTAAATGAGTATTTGTGTAGCACTCTATACAAACTATGTTCGTATGCACTAATAATATAAGCTAACATTGATTAGTAATTCCTACTTAACCGGTGATGTGGGTGTATATGTGTGTGTGTATCTCTATCTAGAGAGGCAGAGACAGAGAGGTTTATTTATTTTTACTACAACTGTGAATAGTAGATAATATAATCCTAGGTTTTTTCGGAGACTCTGAGATATAGTGTAACTTGCTTAAGTTTCTAAGAAGCAGAGATGAGATTTGAATCTTAGTCTGTCCAACTGGAAACTTAAAACTTCCTACTGCTCCAATATGTTACTTATCCTTCTTATCAACCTATTTGGTAGACCCACGTTGTTCATTCACATGCCATTTAAAGCACCTGATATATACAACTCTTAGAAATTCAATGGAGAACAAAACAAGACCTGTCCTTCAAGAGTTTACACTCTGGTGGGGATGCCTGCTCAATGATATAGTCACATACAAGGTACTACAGGGGGACATCATGGAAGGCTTCACTAATGTTAAGAAGCTTGAGATATGGTAAGAGGAGAAAACAGGTTCAAACAGGTTAAACTACTTGCCCAAGGTATGTAGCTAGTGGGGATAAAGCCCAGGGTTTGAACCCAAATCTGTCTGGCTTCAATTCATGCTGCTTCTATTATACCATGGTGCCCAAGGTCACCTCCTAACAATGTCACTTAACCTCTCTGAGCCTTTGGTTTTCATCTATAAAATGGAAAGCATATTTCCCTGAAAGTGTCATTCATAAGGCTTTGCTCAATGCAAAGTGCCCAGTACTAACCCTGCCTGGCAAAAGTTTTTAAAAATATCTATAATTATTATTCAACTAATAATAATATTAATTATGCTTTGATAACAGCAGAGCTACCTTTCTAGTGTCAGGACTCCTATAAGGCCACAGAGTAACTTAAGAATGAGACCTGGGATACAAAATGCACAGAAGTCCGTTGCATTTCTACACAGTAATAATGAAGCAGCAGAAAGTGAACTTAAGAAAGCAATCCCATTTATAATTGTACCAAAATAGTAAGATGCCTAGGAATAAACCTAACCAAAGAGGTGAAAGACCTGTATTCTGAAAACTATAAAACACTGATAAAAGAAATTGAAGGTGACACAAAGAAATGGAAAGACATTCCATGCTCATGGACTGGAAGAACAAATATTGTTAAAATGTCTATACCACCCAAACCAATCCACACATTTAATACAATCCCTATCAAAATACCAACACTATTTTTCACAGAACTAGAACAAAAAAATCCTAAAATTTATGTGGAACCACAAAAAGCCCTGAGTAGTCAAAACAATTTTGAAAAAGGAGAACAAAGCTGGAAGTATCACAACTCCAGTCTTTGAGTTATATTACAAAGCTAAAGTGGTCAAAAAAGTATGGTAATGGCACAAATATAGATGCATAGATCAATAGAACAGGATAGAAAACCCAGAAATAAACCCACAATTGTATGGTCAGTTAATCTTCAACAAAGCAGGAACAAGTATTAAGTGGGGAAAAGAGTCTTTAGGTCTGGTGTTGGAACAACTGGAAAGCTACATGCCAAAGAATAAAACTGAACCACTTTCTTTTTTTTTTTTTTTTTTTTAATATTTATGTCGAATTTTTTTTTTAATTTTTTTTTAATTTTTTATAAACATATATTTTTATCCCCAGGGGTACAGGTCTGTGAATCACCAGGTTTACACACTTCACAGCACTCACCAAATCACATGCCCTCCCCAATGTCCATAATCCCAACCCCTTCTCCCAAACCCCCTCCCCCCGGCAACCCTCAGTTTGTTTTGTGAGATTAAGAGTCACTTATGGTTTGTCTCCCTCCCAATCCCATCTTGTTTCATTTATTCTTCTTCTACCCACTTAAGCCTCCATGTTGTATCACCACTTCCTCATATCAGGGAGATCATATGATAGTTGTCTTTCTCTGCTTGACTTAGTTCGCTAAGCATGATACGCTCTAGTTCCATCCATGTTGTTGCAAATGGCAAGATTTCATTTCTTTTGATGGCTGCATAGTATTCCATTGTGTATATATACCACATCTTCTTGATCCATTCATCTGTTGATGGACATCTAGGTTCTTTCCATAGTTTGGCTATTGTGGACATTGCTGCTATAAACATTCGGGTGCACGTGCCCCTTTGGATCACTACATTTGTATCTTTAGGGTAAATACCCAATAGTGCAATTGCTGGGTCATAGGGCAGTTCTATTTTCAACATTTTGAGGAACCTCCATGCTGTTTTCCAGAGTGGCTGCACCAGCTTGCATTCCCACCAACAGTGTAGGAGGGTTCCCCTTTCTCCGCATCCTCGCCAGCATCTGTCATTTCCTGACTTGTTGATTTTAGCCATTCTGACTGGTGTGAGGTGATATCTCATTGTGGTTTTGATTTGTATCTGAACCACTTTCTTATACCATACACAAAAATAAACTCAAAATGGATTAAAGACCTAAATATGAGACCTGAAGCCACAAAAATCCAGAGAAGACAGGCAATAATTTATCTGATGTTGGCCATAGCAACACTTTCCTAGTTGTTTCTCCTGAGGCGAGGAAAACAAAAGTGAAACTGAACTTTGGGACTTCATCAAAGGAGAAAGTTTCTGCACAGTGAAGGAAACCGTCAACAAAAGTAAAACGCAACCTATGTAATGGGAGAAGATTTTGCAAAAGACATATCCAATAAGAGATTAGTATCCAAAATATATAAAGAATTGATATAACTCAACACCCCCCCCGCCAAAAATAATCCCATTTAAAAATGAGCAGAAAACATGAAAAGACGTTTCTCCAAAGATGGCCAACAGATACATCATAGGGAAATGCAAATCCAAACAACAATAAGATACCACCTCACACCTGTCAGAATGGCTAAAATCAAAAACAGACACAAATACCAGTGAGTATATGGAAAAAAAGAAATCCTGTTGCATTGTTGGTGGGAAGGCAAACTGGTGAAGCCACTCTGGAAAACAGTATAGAGGTTCCTCAACAAATTGAAAATAGAACTACCCTATGATGCAGTAATGCCACTACTGGGTATTTACCCAAAAAATACAAAACAATTAATTCAAAGGAATACACACACCCTTATGTTTATACCAGCATTATTTATAATAGCCAAACTATGAAATCAGCCCAAATGTCCATGGATAAGGTGAATGAATAAAGAAGAGGTGGTATATACTTACAGTGGAATATATTATTTAGCCACAAAAGGATGAAGTCTTGCCATTTGCAATGACATGGATGAGCTAGAGAGTAGAATGCTAAGTGAAATCAATCAGAGAAAGACAAATACCATATGGTTTCACTCATATGTGGAATTTAAGAAACAAACAAAAAATAAGCAAATAGAAAAAGAGAAAGAGATAAATCAAGAAACAGACCCTTAACCATAGAGAAAAAGCTGGTAGTTCCCAGAGAGGTGGGTGGGAGGTGAACTAGATAGGCGATGGGGATTAAGAGGGGCACTTGTTGTGATGAGCACTGGGTGTTGAATCACTGTATTGTACACCCAAAACTAATACAACAATGTATGTTGTGCGCCTTGGTGGCTCAGTCATTAAGAATCTGCCTTCGCCTCACGTCATGATCCCAGGGTCCTGGGATTGAGTCCCACATCAGGCTCCTTGCTCAGCAGGGAGTCTGCTTCTCTCTCTACCTCTGCCCCTCCCCTTGCCCATGCTCGCTCTCTTTCACTCTCTCTCTTCTCACAGGACAGACCACGTCCCATTCATGTGGATAATAATTAAATGGGATAATAATCCCATTAATAAGGAGGCATGTGTGGCCTTATCTTCTCTCCCATATCACAAGATCCATAACATCATCCTATTCTTTCAGTGTGATGAAAAGCTTTGAAGATCTCAACTTCCCTGACTTTTTATCCAGGTGGATGGTATCAAAGGCATACTGAGGCCCTTACTTGGGGCAATGGAAGAAAGGAAAAGGAATTGATTATACCCACATGTGAGCATTGAGACCCAAGTCCAGAGCCTTATGAAGATGATCTCAGATCTTGGGTGGAAAATGGGATGCAGGACGTATTAAAGACTGTTCTACCTAACTGCATTCACTCCAGGTCTGATCAACAGCCCTCTGGAGCACCAGACCTCTTCAATCTTAACTCATTAATATTCCTCAAGAAACACTTTATATCATGCTTCAGAGTGTTTTCAGAGCAACCCTGTACACAGATATTATGTCATCTGATCTTCACAACAGCTTGTGAGCTAGCAGGGATGGATGGCTCTCTCCCCATTATTACAGCTAAGGAAAACAAGCATCAGAAGGATCAGGAGCCATACCCCAGGTCACACAACTAAGTGGATGGTAGAGCTGAGATTAAAATGCAGGGTACCCGAGTCCTCCCAATATCTATGCCACTTCATCTTCAGCTTCTGCCTAGTATGGGTAAGAGAATAGGAAGTAGGTGTCCTTAACAATTTTCAGTGCCATGGACCCTTAGGAAATCTGGCGAAGTCCATGAACCCCTTATGAGAATAACATTTTTAAATGCATGAAAAACAAATACAAAGGAACCCAATTATATTGAAGTAAGTTACCAAAACACATTTGTGATAGAGTAACTTATGTGCTTCTTTAACACATTAAATAGCAATACATAATGAGAGGACTAATAACTACTGTAATTTTGAAGTAGGGATAAACACAAATAATTCAAGAAAGCTGGCATAACTTATGATACAATGGTATCCATGATACTGGTGAAAAAGTCACAGATACCTTGAACCCCTTACTTTGTTGCCTGCATTTGTAATGGAAGAAAATGCTACATTTCAGTTAGACGTTAGTGAAAAATCTAAGTGTAATATTTCCATCCAAGTTCACATGCTTCCTAAATTCTACCCACAATCTTGAGGTTGATGAACTACAAAGTGAGAGCGCCCAATGTGGGGCCAGGATTAATTTCAGTAATGTTCATTCAATAGAAATATCTTTTAAGCAACACATTTTACAAATGATAGAGAAACTGATTCTTAGCCCATTTTGAAATAGTGAAACTCTAAGGCAATGTATAAATAGCAGGAAGGTCCCTCAAGTGAAGAAGTAACAAATGAGCTTCAGTGTGAGCAAACACAAAGAACTGCATTTAGAAGAAAATGAGCCAAATGCTCTTCACAAGATGTTAGTCTCCAAACCATGAGTTCTGGCACAGGAAAGGGATCTGGGAGTTGTTGGAGAGAAGTCCCTGAAGACATCTGTCCAATGTGTGGTTGGAATCATAAAGAGGCAACAAATTCTAAACATGGTAAAAAAAAAAAATAGAAACAAAGTATGACATTATCTTATTCCCTTAAAAAAAATTGTTTTGTCCCAACACCAGTTAAACAGTATGTTTCTTGTGGCTGGACCTCAAGATTTGAAACTCAACATTTTAATTCACAGGTTGTTCAAGCACTTGAACATTTCTGTTCAACACATTGCCAGCCAATGGGAGATGCAAGGATGAATATGACATATTGAAGAGAAACTCAAAGAATCAAGAGTGTGGGTGTGTTTTAATACATTAATGAACATGTTCTACACTCTAGACCAGAGCCATATAGTCTGAGAGAGAAAAACCAGTCTGAGAGAGAAAAATTCAGTGTTTTTCATATAATAAGCTCTTGTTCCTCTCTCTCCCTCCTTCTCTCTCTCTCTCCCTCTCTCTCTCTCTCTCTCTCTCTCTCTCTCTCTCTCTCTCTCACACACACACACACATACACACACAAAAGAGCACTTTGTAAAGCCAGCATTACAATCATGCCTTGTTTACTCAGCAAGAGAAGACATCTGAGAATTTAAGTGAATTTACCAGGTAACTGAAACACACTCCTTCCAATACAAATCTTTTTACTTTAATCGTTTTAAATGAGAATGTTTCTAAGATGTTTTACATCATTTCCTGTGCAGTTAAACAGAGGATTCTAGACGTGTGCTGGCCTTGCCATGATGATTCCATATGGCCACTAAGAACATTAGTTGTAATAAAACTTCTGGGAAAGAACATTCTTCCCACTAATTTAATAGTACAAAGAACAGTGAAAGGGCTGATTCTCTCATAAACATCCTTCCTCATTAAAGGGCTAGAACCAGCCTTTGGCAGCCCTGACTCCCTATGCTCACCCAGGTTCACCATTCTAGAAACCCCGGGGCTAAGAGATGCTCACAGAACCACTAGCAGAGTTGTTATTCTGAATCTCAGCTGTCTAAGGGGCCAAAGGTGTGTGCCTCTCTGCTGTCCTAACAGCATGGGTCAGTATTCTCCAACTTCTGCCCCAATATGCTGGTAAGAAATATGACCTTGAATAGGCAACTTGGTTTATTAGGCAGCTATGTCAGGAGAACTGGACTTCCTGGTTCTGTCACTAGCCCCGAGACCTTGGGCAAATCCCTCAACCTCTGGGTCCCATAAGGAGGACAGCTGGAGAGGAGATGTGACAGTGCTAACTAGATTTCTCTTTCTTGTTCACCTAACAGAACCAAGTAGGGTCATGATACAAGTTCTCCCGTGATCTAAAAGTTGGCTTTATGCCACTTTTCTTTTACAAAAAACCTACCTTAGGGCCTGTTTGCTCTAAGTGAAAGAAATCCAAAGAGGATTTTCACTTTTATGAAATGGTAATTGCTTTTTTGCTTTACATCATTGCAGCTGATGAACGGTTTCATAGGAATGCTCTACTTTGAGATAGCAGGGAAAATTATACAGTCTGTCAGCCTGTGTTGGCTGAGGTTGATGACCACTGCGATATGGCCAGTGTTCAGAAAGTGAATCTGCAGTATTCTCAAGCTAGCAAGCCAGGGACGGTGCAGGACCTATGGCCCACAGGAGTCCTGAGGGACAAGCGTGCAGGGAGGCACAGGTAGAGAAAGACTTTGCTTCCATCTGCCCACATGAGCCCTCTAGCAACTGTACTCTCTTCTTCTGCCCCCAGTTGGCCCAAGACTCCCTCCTTCTTCACTTGGCAGAGCACAAGGACAAAGTGAGATCATTCCTACTACAGGAACCAGGTCCCAAGGCCAGTCCAAATTAAGACTCTCCAGGGCTGCCTTAGTGTAACTCTCTGCTGCATCCAGCGTCAGAGTTGGGGCCCTTAGCACCAGCCACTTAAGCTGGGGCCCATCCTTGAGGCTGTCCTCTGCTGGGGAGTAAAGGGGACTTGTTAAGCCTGTCGGACTCCCAAGGCAAGCTGCTCACACCACACTTATTCATGGCGACAGTGGGCTGGATTAAAAACGTCCAAGCTCAGGTTCACAGTGAAACACCTACATCTCACTTGCATAAAGGCTATTGGTCCAGATGACCACACACTCTGAAGGATTCAGTGGCTCCTTTACTTCTTCATTTCTCTCTGAAACAACCAGATAGGTTTACATGGCATCAACATAGATTGGTTCCCGACGGATGATACCCTGGCAGGCTGCAGGTCCCAAGAAGTGTGAATGCCCTTCAAGTTCCCTTTCCATCTCTCCATGCCCAGCTGGGTCCCTGCTGAGGGACTAATACTCGTCTCGGCATCTAATAGCCAATCTCAAGGGCTCTTGCCCTTCTTAGCCTTCCCAAAGCTGGGACCTGAGACTCAATCAATTCCACTTGCTTGCATGCAGCTGCCTCATGGTTTTCATGGGTCTCCCAGCACATGCGCTGGTGCAGGTCAGGCATATTGTGCTTTTCACCGCCCCAGGACTGCAGCACTGCATGTAGTCGAATGGGGCAATCTTTAGGGTACCACTCTGCCCAGGACAAAAAGAGAATGCCAAGATCTCAGCCAAGGACCACAAGGCAAGCAGGATTTGCTGCCTTTTGGTTCTAAAAGTCCCCTAAAAACTCCCAAGAAAAAGGGAAAGATAAGCAAAAGTGAAAATGAATACAAAAGTATATGCTACCCTGAGCATAAGGGGACAGGCCCAACCTCTCTGACGGTGGAAGTGTAAACAGTAAAACCTTTCAGAAGGGAGAGAGCTTTAAAAAAAAAAAAGTGTAGTCATACAATATTCTAACAGTTCTACTTCTGGAAATCTGTCCCTACAGAAATAAGCAAAGGGCTATGATAACTATAACAAGGATATTTAATAGTAAGCAAGTAGAACCAATCCAGATGTCCAAAATAAGAGCTAAGAGAATACTATGAAGCCACTAAAACTGATATTGATTCAAGATATATTCAAGATATCTCTATTGTTGAGTGAGAAAAGTAGGCTATTTCATATCTGGACAGCATAAGTTTTGCTTAAAATATGTAAATATATATGTATATGTATCTGTGGATACATGCAAAGAACAGTAAATACCCAACTGTTAGCAGTGACTGTCTCCAGATGGGCTTTTTTTTTTTTCCTATGCTGTTCTATTTTCCAAATGTCTTTTATTGAACATGTATACTTTTTTTTTCAGTATTCCAAAATTCATTGTGCCTCACACCCAGTGCTACATACAATACGTGCCCTCCACAATACCCACAACCAGGCTTCCCCCACCCACCACCTCCCCCCCTCCAAAACCCTCACTTTGTCTCTCAAAGTGTACAGTCTCTCATGGTTTCTCTTCCCCTATGATTTCCCCCACAGTTTGTCTTCCCCTAAAATTTCCCCCAACTCACTTCTCTCCATCTCCCAATGTCCTCCCTGTTATTCCTTATGTTCCACAAGTGAATCCAAATGATAATTGACTCTCTCTGCTTGACTTATTTCACTCAGCATAATCTCTTCCATTCCTGTCCCTGTTGATACAAAAATTGGGTATTCATCCTTTCTGATGGAGACATAATACTCCGTTGTATATATGGACCATATCTTCTTTATCCCTTCTTCCATTGAAGGGCATCTTGGTTCTTTCCACAGTTTGGCAACTGTGGCCATTGCTGCTATGAACGTTAGGGTACAAATGGCCCTTTTTTCCACTACATTTGTATTTTGGGGGTAAATACCCAGTAGTGCAATTGCAGGGTCATAGGGTAGCTCTATTTTTAATTTCTTAAGGAATCTCCACACTGTTTTCCAAAGTGGCTGCACCAACTTGCATTCCCACCAACAGTGTAAGAGGGTTCCCCTTCCTCCACATCCTCTCCAGCACATGATGTTTACTGTCTTTTGGCCATTCTAACTGGTGTAAGGTGGCGTCTCAATGTGGTTTTGATTTGAATCTCCCTGATGGATAATGAGGATGAACATTTTGTCACGTGTCTGCTGGCCATTTGTATGTTTTCTTTGGAGAAGTGTCTGTTCATGTCTTCTGCCCTTTTTTGATGTGATTATCTATTTTGTGTGTGTTGAGTTTGAGGAGTTCTTTATAGAACTTGTAGTGTCATTCGCGAATATCCTCTCCCATTCAGTGGGTTGCCTCTGTTTTGTTCACTCTTTACTGTGCAGAAGCTTTTGATCTTGATGAAGTCCCAAAAGTTCATTTTCACTTTTGTTCCCTTTGCCTTTAGAGATGTATCTTGAACAAAGTTGCTGTTGTCAATGTCAAAGAGGTTATTGCCTATGTTCTCCTCTAGGATTTGATAGATTCTTGCTTCATGTTGAGGTCTTTTATCCATTTCAAGTTTATCTTTGTGTATGGTGTAAGAGAATGGTCGAGTTTCATTCTTCTACACATAACTGTCCAATTTTCCCAGCACCATACATTACTTTTATAGTCAGGGAAAAACTTATTAAAAGAATGTTTACATGTAGGGAAAAAAATCTTATTTATTAGATTGTACAGTAACAGAGGCTCAAAGCCTTCAGGTCAAGCAACCATAATAGCCCTTATCTCCCTCCAGGGGTGTCTATTTTCAGATTAAACCTCTCCTCCTCCTTTGTCTTGTTTGTTTCTTATCTGTGGGTAGCCTAGGAACCCCATCATCAAGGCTGTAAAGAACTCAGAGTTATGTGAGACACACTGAGTAAAGAACTGAAAGGGAAATCAGAAAATCGTTGCTTTGTGACTCAAATTTTTATTTCTGATTCTATAACCTTTGTATCCACTCCATTTCATACCATGCCCCAAAGTAAAACTTCTTAGTCTGGCATTCCAGCACTAGACTTGATTTTTAACATTGTTTCTTATTTCTACTTGCCTTCGGGTACCCACTTCAGCCTGACTCTATTCCCTCTGCTTCCCCGTACATCCCCAAGTCCAAATAACGACCCACTCTTCAAGGCCCAGGTCAAGTGGCACCTCCTCCAATAAGCTTTTCCGGATTCCTCCCACTCTCTCCCAATATCTGAATGACCTCTCCCTTCTTTTAGCCGCACAGATCAATTCTCAGTTCTCACATTAAGTCCTACAGAGAAAGGGATGGACGCAGAGGGCAACATTGGTCCTGCAGTTTCAGTAGGAGTGGCGGCAAAAGCCTGACTGGAAGAATTTGAAACTGAATATTATAACCCTTTCAAAGAGTTTTGTAATGAAGAGGATCAGAAAAGTGAGGCCAAAGCTGAACAGGGGGGATGGAACCAAGAAAGGATTTTTGAAGAGAGAAAAATGACAATATTATGGCACACTGCTGAGAATAATCAAGAAGATAGAGCAAATGGTCAACAAAGAAATTTCACAGGGAGAGGGAGTGAACTAGAAAGAAGGAAAGCAAAATTAAAAGGAGAAAGGAAGGACAGGGGAAAAGAAATATAGGAAGCAGCAAGGGGCTGAGAGCAAGAGAGAATTAAATTTTTCACGCTGGGCATACAAAAGATGATCTTGTCCATTAGGCTCTTTCTCTCTGCTACAAAGACTGACAGTCAAATGTCAAGAGCAGAAGGGGGTGCCAGGGTGGCTCAGTGGGTTAAAGCCTCTGCCTTCAGCTCAGGTCATGATCCCAGGGTCCTGGGATCGAGCCCCACGTCGGGCTCTCTGCTCAGCGGGGAGCCTGCTTCCTCCTCTCTCTGCCTCTCTGTCTACTTGTAATCTCTGTCTGTCAAATAAATAAATAAAATCTTTAAAAAAAATGTCAAGAGCAGAGAATCTGGCTGCAAGGGTACACGTCCTGAATCTGTGACTCTGGGCAAGCTATGCAACTGCCCCGTGCCTTGAAGTCTTCATTTATAAAATGGGTATGATAACATTACCTTCCTCATAGGGCTGTTTTGAGGCATAAAGTGTTTAAAGTGCTCAGAGCATGATGGACTTGTGAGCTGTCATCATAATCAGGAATTATCAAAGGCCAGGAATCCCCGCCCCCCCGGGTCTGTCTCTACTTCTATCTGCAATATGACTTCATTCTTTCCTCTCACTACTGTCACCAATAACTGCAGAGTTTCACAGTTTAACAAAACCAGCTCCTCAGGGGAGAGATCATTATTCAACTACCTTCTGCTCTTAAATGCAGGAACAATGGGGAGGGGACTCATTGGCCAACTTTGTTCAAGTGCCCAGACCCAGTGGCATGGGGCTAAGTGCCATGTCAAAACAGTGGACATTCCTGAGGAAACTGTATACATAGATGGGGTTGTTGAGCCGTGCCGAGGAGAAAAGATTGAAAAATAAAGGGCTATGAGAGGTTTTGTAAGAACAAAGAACACAGTGAAGAGATTGCAGCCATGTGGCCACAAGCCATGGAATGTCAGTATCCACCAGGAGCTGGAAGAGGCAAGGAAAGCAGTCCCCTTTCGATCCTCTGGAAGGAGCATTGCCCTACAGAAGAATGGCTTTGGGCCCAGTGATGTTGATTTCAGATTTATGGCTCCAAAACCGAAAAGTAAGAAAAGAGAGAAAGGGAGGGCTCGTCAGCCAACAATTGCCACAGCCTCCTCTCCCCATACCCTGCCTTAGTGCCGACCCTGAAAAAAGGAGAGCACAGGGACGGTGTGAGGATTCCTTATAGACATTCTGCTAATATGAAGAGGGTTCTCTCTGGTCTGGACCCTTGATAAAAATCGAAATCTGGGTGTTGAGCAATGAACCTCCTAGTGTAGGGGGTCACCAGGAGGCAGGCCTTGGTTCCTCTGGTTACAGCCCTTGATAAATTACAGCCTGAGAAGGAGACCCCCAATTCTACCCTAGCCTGGAACATTTCAGCAAGACTGCCCACCTGAGGACTGGTGGTTGTCTCTAGATCACTTGAGTGTGGAGGTTGATGAGTATTCTACCCTTTTTTCCTGATCTCCTCATTTTGAGCAGCCTGTGCTGTGTGTTTATGCCCCCCAAATTGTAAAGCCACAGTCTTGCCAAGATGGAGGATAATTGGAATGCCAAGATGTACCACAGAGCAAAAACAGCTGGAAGCCAGGGAGCCGAACAAGTGGCTGTGAAAACTTGGTAGGCATAAGACGGTCAGGGCTTGGACCAGTGACAAAAATAGGACTGGAGAGGAAGAGAAAGATTTGAGAGACATTCCACACACACACACAAAAAGTAAATGGACAAGTGGCCCCAGAATTAAACTTTAGTTATGCTTCTCTAGGAAGAAACTGAAAAACATACAACCTTTAGGTTGGGTAGGCTCCTGACCTTACATTATAATAAGTCAGAATGACTTTTGTTTTTTGTATTGTCTCTCTGATGCCTGCCTGACTTTCAGACACTGGTCACCCGGGCTTCAATAATTCCTTCCTTCTTTCCTTCCTTCATCAAGTTGAGCACCTTATGGTGCCTAACATGCTTCTGGTAACCAGGAATACACCAATGAACAAAAGAGAAAAACATCACTTTTCCACTTTCTTGTGGACTTAACATTCCAGTGGAGGGAGACAAACAATAAATAAATATACACGTGTGTGTTTTATGAGAGTTACATGATGATATGTGCTATGTAAAAACTAAAGCAGAGAATACTCATTAAGAAGATGAGACAATAACCCATGCAAATAGAGGAGAAGGGGGAGGTCATGTTGGGCCCAAGAGACCCTAACAGCTAAAGAGCATTGGGGGGTTTTAAGCAGAGAAGCAATAGGATCTAGCACCTGCACTGAAAAAATTGCTCTAAAAGCTGCATTAAGAACACATTGTGGGGTGTGGGAAGTGAGAAGAGCAGGATGACTTCAAGGTATTTAGCTTGAGAAACTGGGTGGATGAAGAGCCATTACCTGAGAAGGGGAACCCTATCAGATGAGCAGACTTGAAGGGGAATTCGGTTCTGATATGTTATGTTGGAGACATCTATTCTAAATCCCAGTGAAAATGACAAGTCAATGGGTAGAGAGAGAAGTCTGGAGTTCAGAAGAGAGGTCTGTGCTAGAGATATACATTTGGGCATTGTTCACATATAGATGATATCTAAAGATATAATTCAGGATGAGCCACAAAGGGAGGGGCCTTTGTTAGAAAAGAAGTTCAAGGACTAAGGCTTAGGGCACCCCAATATCAACAAATCAGCCAGGTGAGTGGGAAATTGCAAAGGAGAAATGTAAGAGGAACCCAGTTTAAGGGTTGTCACAAAAATCATTATCCTATCTGTGGGAAAAGCAACAGAGCCTGTAGTGTTGCCTGCAAAACAGAATGAGTGGATGAGTTAAAATTAAAATCTCTCACCAATCCTGATTGATCTTTATGCACCGACTGTATATTAAGCAGCATGTGGACTTTGGAGGAGGACTTGGGGTCACTAGACAATTTTGCCAAATTAAAGACACAGGCCATCATCTGGGGACATTACTGTTCGCCCCCCCCCCCGCCCCCGCAAAGTTCTGGGAGTAAAGTCCCTGGTCCTTATTTGATCTATATCTAGATTTCCTTTCAGCAAATCCTGTGCTCAAGCCTGGACTTGGAAAATTAGCTCACTCTGAAATACTTAGGGAGCGTCCTAATGAGTTTCATTTTCAGCTGTTAAACTTGATGGAACTCACAGAAATGTTTAAAAAAATATATCGACTGTGACAACCCTGACAGGAACCAGGAACGCTACTAGCAATGGAGGAGTGTGGGTACCAGGGCATCTCCCCAAGCAGCCAAAACATAGGTGGTGATGCTGAGAAACAATCACAAGGGTCAAAGCTGGGTTAGGGCAGAAATAAAAGGAGGGTTTTATTTTCCTTCCATTCATTAAACTTCCACTTTTCTTACCACTAAGATACATTAGTTATATAAACACTTCTGGATAAAGAACCCACAGAGAAACAACAAAAGATCTTCAAATGTTATTTGCTTCTCTACATATCTATAGACAAGAATATTAAGTCTAACAGCACTCCTGTGATGGTTCTATCATTACGGCTGCAGCCTGTAGGAAATTCTCATTTTGAAATCCCACCTCCTGAGACGTATGATTGAGAGGAAAGAAAGACATGTTTAAAAACCTGCTAATGCAGTGTTATAAATTTGGTTTTGTGAACCAAAGAAGAAGAAGGAGGAGGAGGAAGAGGAGGAAAAGAAGAAGAAGAAGAAAGAAGAAAGAAAGAAAGAAAGAAAGAAAGAGCTGGAAAGGCCCTCTAAGACCACCCAGTCCAAGTCTCTCTTTTTAAAAATGAGGAAACAGAGTCTCAGAGCAAGAGAATTCAGAGCTGGAACATTCTCAACTCCCACTCCCAGCTCGCTCTTTCTTTTCACTACACTTGAACATGTACTAATGGAAAACAAATTAAAGCAGAAGATTGCAAAGGGGTTAGAAAACCTAAAATTGCTCATAAAGGATTGTTATTTTCTCAACTGGTTTTTTGCAGCACCAGAAAATTCTAGTTGAAGTAATCCACAGAGCAAAACAAAGTGGATGACAGTCAAATACTAATCACCACTTTCATTTGAAAGCATTGTTATTTACAGCCTTTCTTTATCTTCACAGAGTGAGACTCCACATATGTAAAAATTGAATTTAATTCCATTGAAAGTTTGTTATAATGACTACTGAAAATCACGGGTGATTCATGGTCCCTCAGGCACACCTGTTATGCCAGCTAGCAGCTAAAATTCCCCACTAGCATTGTTGGAACCCAAGGGTCAGTCCCTCTGTGAGATGTACGGAGAAATTCAAACTACTGATGGCATCGGACTGGAATTTTTGTGAAGAGCTAAAAAGATTAATTGCATGTGCGCACGTATGGGGGGTCCAAGTGTGTGGAACTAAATACCACTCTTTCCTGAACTCCACGGGGAGGCACTGGAAGTCCCCTGGAGCGAACCATCTTTAATAGCTCAGTTGGGAGCTGAAAGTGTAGCGAGAGCCTCTTGACAACAGGGATAGAAACGGGGAACTATTGTGTTTGCCCGCATGCTTTTATCGTCGCAGATTTTCCATGTGCCCTTTAAGAGTAATAATTTTAAAAAGTGATTTTGCGATTTAGTTTCCATCCTTTGTTCAAGCCAGGAAGCAGCAGCCACTGCAATCAGGAGAAGGACTTTTGAAGAAGGTAGTCTTCCTCTTTGCCAGAGCAACCTGGGGTTAAATTAGGGGCCAGGCTCTAGCCTTCTCCCGATGTCTGTGAGAGAGAACAGCCACTCCCCAGCCATCTATCTCTCACTTTCCAGTTCATTCCCGGCCTGGAATTAGACAATACTGGCTTCTCACCCACCACCAAACCTAGAGAGAGAATCACCTAGAGATGCAGACCTAGTGCTCCTTTCATGGAAGTCCTTCCCTTTCCAGAACAAAAGCACTGATGTCAACAGATGAAATAAAAAGGCAATTCTAGGAGTTAAAAGTACCATTTTAAATTTTAAGTGGACATTTACTCTAACCAGTGGAAAATATGCCAGAAGGAGATAGCAGATAAACTTTGGAATCACAAAGCCACTATTCCAGTTGGGGAGATAAAATGTACACATTCAATAATAGCAAACAATATAAGAAAATACAGAGACTAAGTGAATCATGTGCTAAACATTCACACCAAAAAAAGAGAACGATTAGGCTAGAGATCCAGGAACAAGTGAGGACACCAGACTATAACGAAGAAAGTCAGATAGAAGACATAGGGCTTTGAGAGACAGACAGAAGAGTGGACCTGATGGGCTGGCCAATAGGGCACTGAGAAGGTCTGGGCTTAGGAACAGTTTAGGAAAAGCAGCACTGCAAAAGAAAGAAAAAGGAAGACAGGATGGAAACAGACAGAAGGGGGACAGTTATGGCATGCTCAGCAAGAGACAATGAAGGCTTAGATTACAGAATTGCAAAGAGAACTGAAATTAGCAGGCTAAAATGTGACCGACCTGAAAAAAGAAGAGCGAAAGGTTAGACAATTTCAATTTAAACAATTTTGTCTCTGGATGCTGTGCACCTTTGATGATGCTCTATGTCATTGCTCTGGGATAAACAGGAATGAGAATCAATCTCTCTCTCTCTCTCTCTCTCTCTCTCTCTCCTCTCAGTGTGTGTGTGTGTGTGCTTTACATACTAAGTAATTTCCCTATCCTTTTCCTGCTATTCTGAGTGGAAATGTTAGAAAGAAAACAGGGAGGTGGTCATAGGAATTAATATATACAGATACCTTTTTTGGCTTAAATTAATGACATTTATTATTTATTATTTCACATAATAGAAATCCAGAAGTAGAGTAGACCGCAAGCATAGTCCAGTCAAGTGCTGGAACAATCGGCTATCCATATCATGTAAAATGAAAATGAAACTCAATCCTTATCTCACAACAGACACAAAAATTAACTCATAATGATATTCACAATCCAAATACCTGACATAGGACATCTATCCAGAATATATAAATAACTCTTGCAACTCAAAAATAAGAAAGCGAACAGTCTGATTCTTTTTAAAGAACAACAGATCTAAACAACATTTCACAAATAACATATAGGACTGGTCAATAGACATATGAAAAGATGCTCAGTATCATTAGTCATTGGCAAAATGTAAATTAAACCACAATGAGATACCACTCATTACTCACCCACTTGAATGACTAAAACTAAAGACTGACAATAACATGTGAAGGTGAGCTGGATCACCTGTAGATCAGCTGGAACTCTCATACTCTGCTGCTGGGAATGTAAAATGGTACAAGCACTTCAGAAAACAGTTTGGTAGCATCTGGTAAATTTAAACACACACAAGCTTAACCATATGTCTCAGAAATCCCACTCCTAGCTATTTTCCCAAGAATTTAAAAAACCTATGTCCATTTAAAAAAAAAAAAGACCTATAAATGCTCAGAGTAGCTTTATTTATAATGGCTGAAACCAGAAAGCAACTTAAATGTCCAGTAGCAGATGAATAAGCCAATAGTGTGTTTCCATACAGTGAAATTCTAGTCAGCAATACAAAGGGACATGTTACTGATACACTTATTTTCGTGTATGAATAGCAAAGTCCTTACGCTGAACAAAGGAAGACAGACACAAAAGCGAACCTAGTGTATGATTTCACACATATCAATTGCTGTACAAACTAAAATTAATCCACAGTTACACAGAGCAGATTCATGATTGCCTGGGGCCAGAGGTGGCGAGATTGACTGCAAAGGAACTTCTGGATCGATGGGCATTTTCCTCATTTTGTTTGTGGTAATGATGTCATGGGTGTATATATTTGTAAAAACTCATCAAACTATACAATTCAAGGGGCACCTGGGTGGGTCAGTTGGCGAAGCCTCTGCCTTCAGCTCAGGTCATGATCTTGGTGCGGTCCTGGGATTGAGCCCTGCATCAGCTCCCTGCCCAGTGGGTAGTATGTTTTTCCCTTTCCTTCTGTCCCTCTCCATGCCTCCTGCTCTCTCTCTCTCTCTCTCTCTCTCTCAAATAGGTAAATAAAATCTAAAAAACAAAACAAAACCTATTCAACAGGGTACAATCTGTTGTATGTAAAGATTTTTAATTCTTTATTTATCATGCCACCAGAAGTGGAGGTGGTATACTGTAGTGATTAATGAGTGCATAGCCAATACTTCCTCTTTTCTTTTTTTATGAAAAATTATAAAATCTGAATGAATTCAAGCATATAAATTACAGAAAATAATATAGCAGATTCCATTGTGCCTACTACTAAGGTGAAATAGGTGTAAATACTTTATGCTATGGAGCTCTAAAAACAGAAGAAAAAAATTTTAAAAAGAGGTAAAACATACAAGTGAAGCCCACCTTCCATTCCTTCTCCCTCTCTTTCCTCTCTCCAGAGAGAAACCTTTCCTTAAGTTGATGTTTATTAATCAGCTATTTGCTTTTAAACACTAACTATAAAAATGTATGCCCATAAATAATGCATAGCATTGTTTTGTATATTTTGAATGTATATAAATGAAAGCTACTGCATGTATCTTCTTCCAAATTGTTATTATCACCTGACATTATTTTTTAGATTATATATATTGATATAGATAGATCTATTTCATCCATTTTAATCACTATGTGAGTAAGTCAGTTTATTTAGCCATTCCCCAACCCAGGAATGGTACATTGTTTCAACTTTGCTACTTTTCTATATACTTTTTTAATATACTTTTATAGAGTACTGCAATAAACATCATCATATGCATTTTGTACTCATTCCTACAAGAGTTTATTAGGGTAAGTACAAGCAGTCAAACAAAAACACAGAAACAGATTCCTAAATACGGAGAACAAATTGGTAGTTTCCAGGGAGGAGAATGGAAGAAAAAAAAGAACAAAAGAGATTATTAGGGTAGACGTATAGATGTGAAATTGCTGGTTTGAAAGAGGTTTTGGATATTTATGCTGCATAACAAACCACCCTAAAACTTAGTGCCTTAAAAACAGTAACTCTCATGTATTTTCATTCGTAAATCTGTAATTTGGGTGGAGATGGCTCAGTTCTACTCCACAGGGCATCACCTGGATGGTGCCATTGAAACTGGACTAACCACTTCCAAAATAGATCATTCTCAGTCCTGACAAACTGGTGTTGGGCATCAACTGGGAGGGCAGCTACCACTCTCAGCCAGGGACCTCCGTTCTTCTCTACATGTTAACTCTCCATATGGCTGCTTAGATTTCCTTGCAGTGTGGTAAATGGATTCCAAAAAGTCCCAGGCAGAAAATCAACGTTTCTTCTGATCTTGTGACTAAAATCTTAGAACATCATGTCCATTGTATGCCACTAGTCAGGCCAGATTCAATGGAAGGAATGACAAAAATTTTAAATGACAGCCATTTTTTTTTTAATTTTTTATTTTTTATAAACATATATTTTTTATATACATATATTTTTATCCCCAGGTCTGTGAATCACCAGGTTTACACACTTCACAGCACTCACCAAATCACATACCCTCCCCAATGTCCATAATCCCACCCCCTTCTCCCCAACCCCCTCCCCCTGGCAACATGGAGGCTTAAGTGGGTAGAAGAATAAATGAAACAAGATGGGATTGGGAGGGAGACAAACCATAAGTGACTCTTAATCTCACAATGACAGCCATTTTTAATTGGCCACATTTTCTCCCAATCATAAATTATTTACATTTCTCATGCATGCAAAATATACTGACCCACTCAGTAGAACTTCCAAAAATTTGGGATGCTTTGACATCAGGTACAAGTTTGAGGACCAGGATCTCATCACCTAAATCAGGTCTAGGTGGGGAGAAGTCTCCTCAAGTGAAGTTCCTTAGGTAAAGATCCTCCCCCACATTTCCAGCCTATCATAGATAGATACATAGCAACTGTACTGGACACTCCTATTCACACAGGAGAGGAATGGGAGACATAGAGCACCCCATAACAATTCTGAGATCCAGGGGGACATATATCACTGGTCTTTTTTTAGGTTGGTTGGATGGCTTGTTTTTAGGGCTCAGTCCTGATCTCTAGCTCTTGGCTCCACCCTCTGAATCACCCTTTCTTATATATAAGAAACAGCCCATGGACAGGTCAGACTTCTGGAACGGTGGTAGAAGTTTGATGAAACTTTCTGCAGTGAAATGACCATTTCAGCATTGAAAAATTATTTTTGAAAAACATTCAAAGTCTCTAAAATTTGTATTAAGGACATAACAGCAAATGAAGAAACATTTATCCAAGAAAATCTGCTAAATCTCAGTAAGAATAGTGAAAGTCTGTGGCATCTGAACCCTAACATGCTCCCATGCCCCACCCCCTAGCTCTGTACAATGAAGCAGGTGTGATAGGAAGACAGGTGCTCCCTTTCTCCACAATTCCTAATCCAGAGCTACAGCTTCACCCCGGGAGAGGCAAGCTGCCCAATGTCTTTCTTCCTCCCCAGCCCTGTGTTGCAGAGGCTCTATTCTGAACAGGAGAGTTTGAGCAAATGGAAACTACCTTTCCTCATTTAGCTCCCATTCATAGGCCAAGGGCTCTGCTGGAGGAAAGACAGGATGCGAACATGAGCACCCAACTGGCACCACCCCAGATCACTCATACAAGAGAGATTCCACTATGGCAGCGGCAAGCTATGACCATCCCTAGCACCCAACAGTAAAACAGGAGGGTTACTCTGGAAGAAGAAGGCCGCTGTCCATACCCCCTGCTCCAACTGTACTGGGACAAAGGTTCTGCCTAAGCTGAGGGATAGGCCAGAAGGACTGAGTGTCTGACAACCGTACCTAAGATAATGGACTTTATCTTTAAAAGAACATGAAGAAGTTCATACCCGAGGGCATTGTTCAAAAGAAAGGAACTTCTGGTGGCAAGCATTGAAGAGAGACTGGTATCTGCATGAAAACAATAAGCAAAATGGCAGACCAGTCAGAAGATTAATAGAATCTGGAAAAGAAAGAGCAAGAAGAGCCCATCCTGGGATCACACTTACCACAGAGGCCAAGGTCTCTTTGATGAGACATTGTCATTATACTTTACTTCTTTAAGCATGATTTACTTTGGTTACTTTGTTTCTTTGAATATATTTGTAATAGCTGCTTTGAAGCATTTGTGTTTTTTTTCCATTACTTCACATCCAAAGACACATATCAGTTTATCCCATTATTAGTGATGCTAATTTAATCACTTGTTTAAGGCAGTGTCTTTCAGACCTTTGTACTATATCTTTTTCCTTTGTAAATAATGCTAAAATTGTCTTAATATTGGCAAGTGAGGGCCCATGTGAATCAGTCCTTATATCCTTCCAACATGCCCTGTAGGTTTGGACCACTTCATTTTTTCCTGGCGTCATAGATTACCTTAGGCTCATTTTTTTTTTTCCCTTGCCACATACATGGACTCAGTCATTTCTCCAAGGAACTATGAAAGTGTAGCCCTTGAGGGCTCTAGTTTTATGTAAGGATCTCAATTCCATCTGCTAATCTCAGGCAGGCTGAGGGGCTTATCTCCTATACTTACATAAACGCCCATAAACTCAGGTGCCTTGGTTGTCAAGACTAACATTCCCCCGTGCCAGACAAACCTTAGTTTCAGCTGGCATACTTCCCACTCAGTTTCAATTACCTTCCTAGGCTCTGACTCCTGGAGATTTCCTTTCTTAATTGTACACTCAACTACGCATTTTTAAAAAATGAAATATTTTATCTTGCAATAGGTGTTTTACAGTCAGAGAACTGAAAATCTGATTGCACCTTTATGTCTAATTGTGGACTTTGAAAGTATTCAGGACTTGAGAAGAAAATTCAACAGAATTCTACTGGGTTTCTTCTTTCCTGGACAATTTCATGGACAATTTTTTCCTCTAGGCTGAATGAAAGACTACAAGAACCCCTTCTCTGTCTCAGGCCATTCTCTGTGTTCCTTTCTTTATAGGGGCTGCAAGACCTTGGCTTCCTCTCATCTTCTTTCCATAATTGCTAACTCTTCTGCTCTCCCATACTTGTGGCTATGGAAGGGGCCACTGTCTCCCTACCTTCTCCCTTCCTTGGGGTTCCAGATGATCACCTGTCTTTAAGCTCTTCTCATTTTAAATGTTTTATGGCTGATCATGTAAAGAAACATATAGAGGCTAGCAAACCAGAAGAATAACATACAGCTCTTAGTTATAGTCCTGATTCTGTTGACCTTTTGTATAAGAGGGACCCTGACACAAATTTTCCCAAACCCCAAAGATCAGTGTGCAGCAGACCGCAAAGAACCAGCTTGGTTTCCCAACATTGGATTGACTCCTTTTGGCCCAGCCCTGCCTCTCTCTGTACTTAGTGAATAATGAGTGCGCTATAGGGGATACTGGCCTTTTAGAAGATATTTTTTAAAGATTTTATTTATTTATTTATTTGACAGAGAGAGAGAGAGAGTACAAGCAGAGGAAATAATGGAGGGAGAGGGAGAAGCAGGCTCCCCGCTGAGCCAAGAGCCCAACGAGAGGGCTCCATCCCAGGACCCTGGAATCATGACCTGAGCTGAAGGCAGACACTTAACCAACAGAGCCACCCAGGTGCCCGGCATTTTAAAAGATCTCATTGATTATACGTCAACAACTGTATGGCAAATGCACCATTCTTCAACAGCAAGTAGGGCTCATTGAAATTCTGATTTGATAACAATAAAAAAACAAAAAAAGGTATTCTTCAGAGATCCACTTATGTGCTAGAAAACTGGAACTTTTGGAACATCTGCAGCACATTATATTATCTTAGGATTTTGCTTTATTTTGGAGAAGAGTAAGGTGGACGTATTTAGAAGGGGGTTGCTAATTTCATCTCCATGTACCTAGATAAGTATTAAAAATATGCATTTCTATAAATCAGCCTCCCAGAATTTGATCAAATCTCCCTTAGCGATTTCATACCAGTTCTCCACAGACAAAACCAAAGCAACGATTCCTCCTCCACTTCGTGTAAATGAGCCATTTCATTTTGACTCTTGAAACCAAGTCTCTTTAATGTATCCTCATGTGTGTACGAGCACAATTCTGAGAAAAAAAGACAACCCATGATTAAGATAAAAATGTTTCTGAAACATACTGTTCATGTGCCCTGAGGCCCAGAATGAAAGTTTCTATGGTCAAAATTCCAAAATCAAAAAAAGTTTTATTCCATTAATCCAGGGATTCCTATCCTAGGGTCCATATATTCCTACAGGTCTGTAGCAGACTTCAGGAAGACTTTGAGCTTCTCAAAATTGTGTACTAACTTGTGTACAAGGTGGGTATTAAAGCTTATGTGTATTCTTTTGGGAGTGGATGGCATGGTCTTCATCAGACTCCCCATGATATTTAGAACTCTTAGCAAAATGGCTGGAATAATTATATTTACCACTGGACTGTACTAGTCCTTCCCTACACCCCAAATTACCTCTTCATACAGTTACTTAATACAGATATTCTCTCGAGGTATTGGCAACCTCAGAAACAATAACGAAAACATTTTAAAAATACTTACTGTGTGCCAAGCACAGTGCTAAGTGTTTTTAGTACAGTATCATATTTAATGTTAACCACAAAATCCAGTACCCTATTGCATAGTGCATAAGGAAACAATATGGTTAGGGTTAGAAGTACAGGTTTAGGAGTCAGACTAATATTTTGCAAAAGATGAAGAAACTGATGCTCAGAGAGGCTAGATAACTTGCCCAAGATCACACAGGCCATAAGTGACAGAGCTGAACCATGAATTTAAGATTATCTGACTCCAGGGGCTGTATTCTTATACACAAGAAAAATCTTTTAAGATTTTAATGCAATGTTAAAACAATTGTTCATCAACATTTGGAATATTTTAATGTGGTAGAGAGGAGAAGATAGAGATACATATCTTCATTTTCCCTTTCCTGTGACATTTTCCCTTACCTTGGTCTTTCTGCAGGTGACACAGCCTCACATGCAGTAATCTGTGCTCAAACAAGCATAATGAGACAGAGCCTAGACACTGTGCATACATAAGCCAAACAATGCACAAAACTTCCAATCAACTAAGCCATTCATGCCAGATTTATGAAGAGAAAAGAAAAGGGCAGAAGACGTGACCAAAATATACTCACTGAGAAGCACTTTTTGTCCACCGCCACCCCTGCTTTATTGCCTTGTTAAACAAGAATTATAGCATAAAGCACATGGCTTATATCACAAACAGGTGACAAGTGGTGCTGGTGACCTGCAGCTCTTATCTACCCCTAGCAGATTCACTTATAGTCCTCTTCTGTCTCAGCACACTTTCCTGAATATAAACGTGCTTGCTAAGTGCTCTGGACCTTGCTTCCATTCTTCGCGGCACTTGCCTTGGGTAGGAAACACACAGCATGTTGGGACTAGACATGAGAATCCATAGTGAAACAATAGTCTTCGTTTCAATAAAAAGAGGGAGGGCTACTGTGTCTCTGTTGCAGATGGCATTAGGGGAGGAAGAAAAGTAGTCAGAATATTAAATTGCCTTTCTTTGCATGCATGGTCAGATTTTCTATTCGAAATTCAGCAAGCTTTGAAAATATGTCGCGGTGCACCCTCCAGGCTTGGCAGTGCTTCCTTTTCTGTCGGGATGAGTGCCCAGCCTCGGGGAATAGTTCCTTTAGATGTCAGCTATACACCTTTCCCAGACAAAGCTTCTAACAGCTTGACTTATTCCAAAGAACCCTCACAGCAACTGAGAGGCTATTAGTGTGGTTAGATGTCAGGTAGGCTGAGCTGCATTTGCAGAAAAGTAGAGAGATGGAGATGAGAAGGATATTGTTCATAGAAGCTTTCCAATGGGGATAAAAGCCACTGAGAATCTGTTGTAGAAGAATCTTAGGCTCTTTTCACCAAGGCGGCATGAAGGTCTACATTAAGGTTAGCTTCTAGAGAATTCTTCAACTCCAGATTGTAGTGTCCAAAGAAAATTATACCCCTTAGGAAAGATTGGAACCTTTCCAGTATGATATTTGGAAATAACATTATGAGCCTGTCACCTTGAGGATGTCAGCATTATCACCCTACACATTCACTCATTTGCACAATCCTTAAGCAAATATTACAAAAATATCTCACATTTATAGAACACTGGGGACTTTCCTAGCACTTCCACGGGGCTTACTTTATCAAAGGCAAAACTTACTATCTGCATTTTACAAGCTAATGAATCAAAAATATTTATTGTGAGCCTACTATATACATAGGCTACACACACCATACTAGTGTAGAGTGCATAATAAAGCAGCGGCTTCAGTGATTAAAAGAACAGGTTTAAGAGTTAGTACCTGGCTTTGAGTGCCCTCTTTGCCACTTACTGACTGTATGACCTTAAAGAGATGACCCAGCCTCTCTCATCTGTAGACTGGATATCATGACTATCTCATGGAGTTTTTGTAAGTATTAAATAAGGAGATAATCTATGTAAAGTGCCTGGCACTGCACCTAGCACACATAGAGCTTGGACAGATATGAGAGGTGACAAGCAGGTAGAATCTACTGAATTTGTTTACACATTAGGTGTTGGTAGTAAAAGAGAAAACAAGAGAATAAGACCTAGATCTCTGAGTTGGGCAGTTTGATGTAATAAAATGTCATCCATGGAAGTGAGGAAAACGTTAGTTAAGGTGGTGGATTGGGATGAGGAGTTTTGTTTTTTTTCCAAATTTCTATTTAAATTCTAGTTAGTTAACATACAGTGTAATATTGGTTTCAGTAGAATTTAGTGATTCATCACTTACATACAATACCCAGGATTCATCATAACAAGTGTCCTCCTTAATGTACCTCACCTGTTTAGCTCATTCCCCCACCCACCTCCTTCCATCAACCGTCCCTTTTTCTCTATTAAGAGTCTCTTATGGTTTGCTTCCCTCTCTCTCATTTTTTTCCTTCCCATATGTTCATCTGTTTTGTTTATTACATTCCAAATATAAGTAAATTCATATGGTATTTGTCTTTCTCTGACCGACTTATTTGCTTAGCATAATACTCTCTAGCTCCATCTATGTCATTGCAAATGGCAAGATTTCGGTTTGTGATGGCTGAGTAATATTTCATTATATATATAATTAAATATATATATATATATATATATAGAGAGAGAGAGAGAGAGAGAGAGAGAGAAAGAGAGATATTCATTTTGGACATATTATGTTTGGGGGGAGACATCTAATACATAACTGGATATGTCCAGAGCTGCACGGAAAGCTAGAGATGTGGATTCAGGAACCGGATGGTAGCTGGATTTCAGGTACCAGAGGGTCATTGAAGCCAAGGGTTTGAATGAACACACAGAGATAAGTGAAATCCTGATAAGTAACTATGTTTAAGGAGTGGGCTTAAAAGAGCTTGCACAGTATATTGAGGAATGATCAGAGAGGTAGGAGGAGAACCAAGAAAGAATGTCACCATGGAAATAAAATGTAAAGAGAATTTCAAGAAAAGAATGGTCTTATTCACAATGGCCAAGAGACGCAAACAACCTAAGTGTTCATCAAAGGGTAAATGGATAAAGAAGATGAGTAGATGCTGCTATAGAGATAGAGACAGAGATGGATAGATATAGATGATACAGATTATGCAGTGGAATATTACTCAGCCATGAGAAAGAAAGACATCTTGTCATTTGTGACAGTGTGGATGGACCTTGAGGGCATTATGCTAAGTGAAATAAGTCAGAGAGAGAAAGAAAAATACTGTATGATCTCATATGTGAAATCTAAAAACTCCAAAGTCATAGAAATAGGAAGTAGAATGGTGATTATCAAAGGATTCCAGTCAAATAGTAAAAACTGTCAGTTATAAGATGAATACGTTTTGGGGATCTAATGTATGGCATAGTGATTATAGTTAATAATACTGCATTATATTCTTGAAAGTTGCTAAGAGAGTAGATCTTAAATGTTATTACCTCAAAAAAACAAAAAAGGAAATCGTAATAATGTGACATGATGCAGGTGTTAGCTAACCCCATGGTGGTAATCATTTTGCAATATAGAAGTGTGTCAATCAACAAGCTGTACACCTTAAACTTATACAACATTATATGGCAATTATATTTCAATTTTAAAAAGAAAGAAATGGTCATCGTTGACAATTACCAAAATAAATTAAGTCGGATGGGAACACAGAGTCCATTGGATTGGAGAAAAGGAACTTACTAGAGCCCTTGACATTAACTCAGGGAGCAACAGGGAGTAAGGGTGGGAAAGAAGCCCTATGGTTGTGGATTAAAAACAAAGTGGAATGAAAATGAATATAGGGAACACAGGCCATTCTCTGGACAAGCTTGCATGAAAATTATATAATATAGATGGGAGGAGTAAAGAGTTAGAGGCATCCAGAATTAAGGAAGTTTTGTTTCATTTTGGTTTCCATTGTTTCTTTTCTAAGATTGTATATCTCTGAATTTGCTAAATAAACATTACACAGAGAGAGTGTGATTTCATGCACAAGAGTTAGAAACAATAATGCATTAGGTAAGATTTCTGAGACTTCTGGTGGGAAGAATGGAGCAATGGAGCTGAGGGTATCCAAAGCAAAGTCAGAGGGACTGGCATTAACAGAGAAGTCCTCTCTGATAATAGGAAGGAAGCAAGTTTGCATAGATGTAAATGCATGTAGATGGAAATAGATTGCTAGGTTTACATTAAGGAATTGAGGGAGTTCCTGTTCAGTGGCTTTTGTTATGTGTCCAAGGAATCACTCATATTCTGAGATTAAGGGGGAAGTGATGGGGTAAAGGGTTTGAGAAGAGTAGAGAACTTTTGAAAATAGGCCCTAACAAGAATGTGAGAGGACACTAAAGACAAAGAGCAGGATGGCTGAGCAGCACTTAGCACTCAGGGCTCCACCAAGGTTAGAAATGTAAATTTGCAGTGATCTCAATCTGAAAAATTTTGTGATTTTTCTCCATCAGTGTTCAGCAGCCTGGGGAGAAGAACAAGGGAGCTAGAAGTTTGGGTCAATTTAGAGTTTGAATTTTACATGGTGGACAAGCAGGTGGAAGAATAAAAGCAAGATTCAGGGGCTCACATGATGAGCCATGGGATCTGCAGAGGGAGAAATCTACGGAGGGGGGGAAAGGTGCTCGAAGGGAGATAAAAATTAGGAGAAAAATGAAGTTGTTTGTTTCACCTATATCAAGGAATGGATAGGGTCTGGATAGGAGAATGAGAAGTTTGGAAGAGTGCAGACTTGTGGACAGAGGGATGTCAGAGGATTAGATATCAACGATGAAATGTGACAAGTTCTGAGGTGCAGCCTTGGAAGAATATGGCTGATGTAGAGGGGAGGTGGAGTCAAAGAAGGGTAGAGAAGGGAAAGACCAGGAAGTTGGATAGATCACCTCAAATGATGCCACCTGTGTGGACGTGAAGATAGTGATTTGGGTAGCAAATGTTTCAGCAAATAAAAAGAAGCATTCAGGGGGCTGGAAAATGACAGAGCAAAGAAGGAATAGAGGACGGTGGACCTGGATGATACAAGCCTTGATGGGGAAAAGCTTTCTACATAAGGACAGAGGAAAGGTCAGTTGGAAGTGGCAGAATCAAAGATAATACTGATCTGAACCCAGTCCTATAGTTTGTGCCCATAGGAGGATAAACAGGAAGTACTCAGAGAGTCGCAGAACACCCCTACACTGGGAGAGAGCTAGGATTCATTTGAGGGCTCCAGAAGGCACTGTGGAACATGTCGATAGGAAGAATAGTAAGGCAGTGAGTTCAGAGTGAGGCTGGTGTGGAGGAAACACAAGGTGGTTTGAGAATGACCAGAGATGAGATTTTATTTTTTTTTTTTATGGTAAATCTTATTTATTTATTTATTTATTTTTAAATTTTTTATTTTTTATAAACATATATTTTTATCCCCAGGGGTACAGGTCTGTGAATTACCAGGTTTACACACTTCACAGCACTCACCAAAGCACATACCCTCCCCAATGTCCATAATCCCACCCCCTTCTCCCTAACCCCCTCCCCCCAGCAACCCTCAGTTTGTTTTGTGAGATTAAGAGTCACTTATGGTTTGTCTCCCTCCCAATCCCATCTTGTTTCATTGATTCTTCTCCTACCCACTTAAGCCCCCATGTTGCATCACCACTTCCTCATATCAGGGAGATCATATGATAGTTGTCTTTCTCTGCTTGACTTATTTCGCTAAGCATGATACGCTCTAGTTCCATCCATGTTGTCGCAAATGGCAAGATTTCATTTCTTTTGATGGCTGCATAGTATTCCATTGTGTATATATACCACATCTTCTTGATCCATTCATCTGTTGATGGACATCTAGGTTCTTTCCATAGTTTGGCTATTGTGGACATTGCTGCTATAAACATTCGGGTGCATGTGTCCCTTTGGATCACTACATTTGTATCTTTAGGGTAAATACCCAATAGTGCAATTGCTGGGTCATAGGGCAGTTCTATTTTCAACATTTTGAGGAACCTCCATGCTGTTTTCCAGAGTGGCTGCACCAGCTTGCATTCCCACCAACAGTGTAGGAGGGTTGAGATGAGATTTTAGATAGGATAACCACAGAGGTCAACATTGGAGGCTCAGAAGTCAGACTCTTGAGGCTCTAATCCCAGCTGTACTGGGATTCCTAGCTGTGTGACTTCAAAAAAGTCACTTTACCTCCCTAAGCTTTCTTGATAAAATAAGAATAATAATAGTACTGACCTCACAGAGTTATCAAAAAAAAAAAAAAAAAAAGGCTAGATGAGATGCTGTATGCCAAATGCCTAGTATGTGGTAGGCATTCAGTAAAGGTTAGCTATATTTGCACATGTTGGTCAAAAGTAATTCTGGCCTCTCCATTAAGCTCCAGGCTTGTGTAGCCAACAGCTTACTTTACATCACCACTTGGATATCTCACAGGCAACTTCAACTGTCTAACACTTTATTTATGGGCTTATCCACCTTCCCCTTCTTCATTCTCTCTTGTCCTCTTATGCCATTCCCCATTTCTATGAATGACTTTTCCACGCACCCTGTTCTCCATATAAAAACCCTCGATTTTATCCTTAATTCCCCCTTATGGAGTAGCTCTCTATATCAAACCCATCACTAAATCCTGCCATTTTTACCCACGGAACATCACTCAATTGGGACCATCTGGGCAGTGCACATGACGGAACCCAGTTAAGGCCTCTATATAAATTTCTAAGATTCTGGCAGCAGGTGCAGAGATCTACTTCTCTTGTGGCCACCTAAGACAAGTCTTTTAAGTCAATTCCCTTGCTTATCAAACCTGCCACCTACAAATCAAAAGTGATTTGCCTCCTTCATTCTCTCCTTACCCTCCATGTACAAAGGCCAGTTTGCAAACCAGTAATACACTATTTTTGTCTTCCTTCCCTGCTTAATGTTCATTAGGATTATTTCACTATTGTGAATAATGTGGTTATGGGTACTCATGTGTCTGCAGATAAACGCTTGTGTTCCTCTTGGATGACTACCTAGCCATGGGACTGCTGAGTAAATTGCATTGGTAAATTTGCATTCAACTTTTTTTTAAAAGGAACTGGCAATGGCTCTCCTTTTTTCCATTCCCACCAGTCCCAGTTTCTTCACTTAGCATTGCCTATTTTATTAGAGCCATTCTAGCAAGTGCTATAGTGTTGTGTCACTGAGGCCTTCATCTGCATTCTCCTAATGATTAATAACGTTGAGCATATTTTATGTGCTTTTAGCCATTCGTACAACTTTTTTAAAAAAGATCTCATTTATTTTTTTGACAGAGAGAGACACAATGAGAGAGGGAACACAGGCAGAGGGAGTGGGAGAGGAAGAAGTAGGCTATCTGCCAAGGAGGGAGCCTGATGCAAGGGTTGAACCCAGGACCCTGGGATCCTGAACTGAGCCAAAAGTAGACGCTTAACAACTGAGCCACCCAGGAACCCCCATTCATGCAACTCCTTTGGAGAAATGTCTACTAAGAACTTTGTCCACTTTTTGAGTTATTTGCATTTTATTATTGAATTATAAGAGTTCTTTAAATTTTTGAATATAAAACCTTTATCAAATATATTATTTGCAAAACATTCCCAGTCTATAGCTTATATTTTTACTTATTTAATGGTATCTTTTTAAATTAAACTTTTATTTTGAGATAAGCACAATTCACATGAAGTTGTAAGAAATAATACAGAGGGGTGTCTTGTTGGCTTAGTCGGTTGAGTGTCTGACTTGATTTCGGCTCAGGTCATGATCTCAGGCTCATGAGATTGAGCCCATGTTGGGCTCCATGCTCAGCACAGAGTCTGCTGGAGATTTTCTCTCTCCTCTCTCTTTGTCTCTGGCCCCATTTCTCTCTCTTTCTCAAAAAAAAAAAAAAAGGAAGGAAGAAGGAATACAGAATTCCCATGTACCCTTTACCCATTTCCTCCCTCAGTAATAGCTTGCAAAACAATACAATATTGCAACCAAGATATTGACATTGATATGGTCAAGATACAGAACAAGTGCCATCCCCACATGGGTCTCTCATGTTGCCCTTTTATAACCACACCCAACTCCTCCCTTATCCTTAACTCCTGGCAAAAACTAATTTTTTCTCCATTTTTATGTATTTTTCCTTTAAAGAATATTACATAATTTACATTATACAATATGTAACATTTCAGGATTGGCTTCTTTTCTTTTTTTCTTTTTTTCACCTTCATGGAGGTATAATTAATAAATGAAATTGGAACATATTTAAAGGATACAATGATATAAGTATACTTTGTGAGAGGATTCCAACCATCCAGTTAATTAACACATCACATTACATATTTACCTTTTTTTCGATTATACAATATTATCAACTATAGTTACCGTGTCATACATTAGATTCTCAGACCTTATTCATCTTATAACTGAAGGTTTGTGCCCTATTACCAGCCTCCCCTAGTTCATCAACCATTCTACTCTCTATGAGTTTGAATTATTTTTAAGATTCATGTAAGTGATAAAAACAGCATCTGTTTTTCTCTGTACAGTTTATTTCATTTAGCATAATGCCTCTAGATTCATCCATGTTGTTGCAAATGGCAGGATTTCCTTCCCCCTTTTTTTTTCAATAGAGAGATAGCAAGAGAGAGCACAAGTGGGGAGGAGAAGGAGAAGCAGACTCCATGCTGAGCAAGGAGCCTGATGCGGGGTTCAGTACCACAACCCTGGGATCATGACCTGAGCTGAAGGCAGATGCTTAACTGAGTGAGCCACCCAGGTACCCCAGGATTTCCTTCATTTTAAAGGCTGAATGATATTCCATCATATATATGTATATATAGAAAGAAAATATTATGTATATAATATGTATATACATATTATATACATATATGTATATATAGAAAGAAAATATTATATATAATATATATATTTCTTTATGAAAATATTATATATATAATATTTTCTTTATCCATTTGTTGACATTCAGATTGTTTTTACACCTTGACTACTGTGAATAATGCTACAATGAATGTGGGAGTACACCTATCCCTTTGATACAGTGATCTTGTTTCCTATATATATATATATATATATATATATATATATACCCTTAAGTCATATTGCTATATCATATGGTAGCTCTATTTTAAATTTTTTGAGGAACCTCCATACTGTTTTCCATAGCGGCTATAACAGAATATGTTTTCACCAACAGTGTACAAAGATACCATTTTCTTCCCAACTTCACCAGCATTTATCTCTTGTCTTTTTGATAATAGAGTTCCTAATAGTATGAGGTGATATCTCATTGTGGTTTTGATGTACATTTCCCTGATGATGAGTGAGTCGAGCACATTTTCATTTACCCATTGGCCATTTTGGTATCTTCTCAGAATAATGTCTGTTCAGGAACTTTGCTCATTTTTAAATTGTATCTTCTAGGTTTTTGCTATTGAGATGTATGAGTTCTTGTATATTTTGGATACTAACCCCTTACTGAATATGTAGTTTGTAAATATTTTCTCCCATTACCTAAATTTTCTTTTCATTATGTTTATGGTTTCTTTCGCTGTGCAGAAGCTTTTTAGTTTGAAGTAGCCCCATTTGTTTTTGCTTTTGTTGCCTTTGTTTTTGGTGTAAAACCCCAAAAATATTTGTCAAGGTCAATCTCAAGCTGTTTAACCTCTGTGTTTTCTTCTTGGAGTTTTATGGTTTCAGGTCTTATGTTTACATCTTTGATTCATATGGAGTTAATTTTTGTGTATGAGGTAAGATAAGAGTCTAGTTTCATTCTTTTACATGTGGATATCCAGTTTTCCCAGCATCATTTTGGGGAAGGTATTCTTTCCCCATTGTCCATTCTTAGCTGTTTTATAAAAAATTAATTAGTCATATAAGCATGGGTTTATTTCTGGGCTCTCTATTATCTTCTATTGACATACGTGTCAGTCTGTATGCCAGTATCATATTGTCTTCATTACTGTAGATTTGTAATATGGTTTGAAATCAGGAAGTGTGATGTCTTCAGCTTTGTTGTTCTTTTTCAAGATTGCATGTCTTTTATAGTTCCATATGAATTTTAGGGTTGTTTTTTCTATTTTTGTGAAAAATGCCATTGGAGTTTTGATTGAGATTGCATTGAATCTGTAGATCACTTTGCGTAGTATGGACATTTTAACAATATTGTTTCAACACATGAGCATGACATATATTTCCATTTATTTATGTCTTCAATTGTTTTCCTTAATGTCTTATAGTTTTCAGTGTACAAGTCTTTCCTATCTTACCCCATACACCTCCTTAATTAAACTTATTCCTAAGGATTTTAGTCTTTTTGATGCTATTATAAATGGGATTCTTTTCTTAATTTCTCTTTCTGATAGTTCATTGTTAGCACTTAGAAACACAACGTAATTTTGTATATTGATTTTGCATCCTGCAACTTCACTAAATTTATTTATTAGGTCTAATGGTTATTTGATGGAGTCTTTAGGGTTTTCTGTATAATACCATGCTATCTGCAAAGAGGAACCATTTTCATCCTTTCTTTCAAATTTGGATGCCTTTTGTTTCTTCTTCTTGCTTAACTTCTCTGGACTTCCAGTACTATGTTGAAGAAAAGTAGTGAGAGTAAATATCCTTGTCTTGTTCATGATCTTAAAGAAAAAGTTTTCAGTTTTTCACTATTAAGTATGTTGTTAGTTGAGGGCTTGACATATATGGTCTTCATGTTGATGTACATCCCCTCTATACTTAATTTGTTGAGAGTTTTTAACATGAACGGATCTTGAAATTTGTCAAATGCTCTTTCTGCACCTATTGCGATGGTTATATTTTTGGACTTTATTTTCTTAATACAGTCTATCACATTGATTGATTTGCATATGTTGAGCCATCCTTTCATCTGATGAATAAATCCCATTTGATCGTGGTGTATAGCCCTTTCAATGTATTATTGAATTCAGTTTGCTAATGTTTTGTTGAGAATTTTTGCATCTATGTTCATCAGGGATACTGGCCTCTAATTTCTTTTCCTTATAGTGTCTTTGTCTGGCTTTGGTATCAGGGTAATGATGGCCTCCTAGAAAGAATTTAGAAGTTTTCCTTTTATTTTTTTTTTGCAAAAGTTTTATAATAGATATTAGCTCTTCTTTAAATGTTTGGTAGAATTTAATCTCTGAAGGCATCTGGTCCTAGATTTTTGTTTGTTAAGAATTTTTTGATTACCCATTCAATTTTGATACCAGTAATTGGGATGTTAAATTTTTCTATTTCTTCATGATTCAGTCTTGGAAGACTGCCAAGCTGATTTGACCCTGGACCCTTGGGCAAGAGTTTAGTCAAATCCATTCAGGGAAAAACTAGGAGGTAGATAGATTTTGTGTGTTCCTTCTAAATGGGAGGGGGTACTCTGCACCTATTTAAAAACTGTGTTTTTACTTGCTATGGGACTCATGAATACTAGCCCCATTAGCTTTTAGAACTAGGTGATTTGGGGGCCTACACTTCAGGTGGCAGTCATAAAAATTATGGCAATAGATGTGCAGGCTCTTTCCAGGGAGATACTGGCAACTTGGTTTTATTGTTGTACACAGTTAGAAGGAGAAGATTGGGGAAGTGCCCACCAGCATTTTCAGAGCCCAGGGAGGACTGCAGTCATCATTTAGCTTCATGCTAATTTGAAGCCCAGGCAGCAGCTTGGAAAGTATGCAGACAAACCCTTTCCAGGGAAAGACTGAGAGATGAGCATTGTTGCCTGCTCCCTCTATACTGAGCCCTGGAGGATTACCACCACAGTGAGTGCTTGCATGCCATTAAGAACCGCATGCAAGCAGTTAGAAGCATTAGATGCTTGTTCTATGGAAATGGAACACATGAACAGATGTCCCATTGGTTTTCATAACCAAGTGTTTGGGAACCCGTCCCCCAAGTGGAAATCTTAAAAGGTGGGGCACTAGATGTGTGGTCCAAACCTTCTGTTCCCCAGGGAGAAGCTGTGAGTTGGGAATTCCCTCCCAATCTTTTGGTTCTGTGCTGGGGGTGGTGTTTATAGCAAGAGTGTGTCTTACCCTTTCCTATGTTTCAATGTTTATATCTTCTCAGTCACCCAGTATTTAGGAGTCACTTAATCTAGATTCTGGATTTCTCTCAGAGGGAATTGGATTTTTTTACTCATCATAATTCCCTCCAGATTCATTCAACTAGATGTGTCTACTAATCATTCATTCCTTCTTCATTGCTGAATCCATGTTCAGTTCAATCTGTTCAATCATTCACCTGTTGAAGAACATTTGGGTTGTTATACTTTGTGGCTATTGAAAATAAAGCTTCTATAAATGACTTATTTAATAAAGGGTTAATATCCAAAATATATAAATAACTTATACAACTCATCACCAAAAAAAACCCCACAAATAATCAAATTAAAAATGAGCAGAGGACCTAAATAGACATTTTTCCAAAGAACACATCCATATGGCCAACAGACACATGAAAATATGCTCAACATCAGTAATTATGAGAGAAACACAAATTCAAACCACAATGAGATATCACTTCACACCTGTCAGAATGGCTAAAATTAAAAAACATAAGAAATAACAAGTGTTGGTGAGGATTTGGAGAAAAAAGAACCTTCCTGTATTATTGGTGGGAATGAGAACTGGTGCATCCACTATGAAAAACAGTGTGAGGTTTCCTCAAAAAATTAAAAACAAAATTAACCTATGATCCAGTAATTCCACTAGAGGGTATTTACCCAAAGAAAATGAAGGCACTAATTCAAGAATATATATACACCCCTATGTTTGTTGCAGCATTTTTTACAATAGCCAAGATATCAAAGCCACCCAAGTGTTTGTTCATAGACGAATGAATAAAGATGTGATACACAAACACACAGTCACACACACACACACACACACACACACACACACACACAGGACTATTACTCAGGCATAAAAAAGGATGGTATCTTGCTATTTGCAACAACATGGATGGATCTAGAGGGTATATTGCTAAGTGAAATAAGTCAGTCAGAGAAGAAAAATACCATATGATTTCAAAAGAAAAAACAGACAAACTAAAAAACAGACTCTTAAATATAGAGAGCAACTTAGTGAGGATTCTGCTTGAGATTCTCTATCTCCCTTTCCCTCTACCCCTCTTCCCAACTGTCTCTCCCTCAAATACCCAAATCTTTAAAAAAATTTTAAATAGTTTGGGAGTGGAGTCTTTTGGGTTTTCCATATAAAGAATCATGTCATCTGCAAAGAGAGAGAGTTTGACCTCTTCATTACCAATTTGGATATTTTTTATTTCTCTTTGTTGTCTGATTCCTGTTGCTAGGACTTCTAATACTATGTTGAACAAGAGTGGTGAGAGTGGGCATCCCCCAAACTACTAGAACTCATACAACAGTTCAGCAACGTGGCAGGATACAAAGTCAATGTACAGAAATCAGTGGCTTTCTTATACACTAATAATGAAAATACAGAAATGGAAATTAGAGAATCGATTCCATTTACTATAGCACCAAGAACCATAAGATACCTGGGAATAACTAACCAAAGAGGTAAAGGATCTGTACTCGAGGAACTACAGAACACTCATGAAAGAAATTGAAGAAGACACAAAAAGATGGAAGACCATTCCATGCTCTTGGATCAGAAGAATAAACATTGTCAAAATGTCTATACTGCCTAGAGCAATCTATACTTTTAATGCTATTCCAATCAAAATTCCACCGGTATTCTTCAACGAGCTGGAGCCAATAATCCTAAAATTTGTATGGAATCAGAAGAGACCCCGAATCGCTAGGGAAATGTTGAAAAACAAAAATAAAACAGGGGGCATCACCTTACCTGATTTCAAGCTTTACTACAAAGCTGTGATCACCAAGACAGCATGGTACTGGCATAAAAACAGACACATATACACAATGGAATACTATTCAGCCATCAAAAGAAATGAAATCTTGCCATTTGCGACAACATGGATGGAACTAGAGCGTATCATGCTTAGCGAAATAAGTCAAGCAGAGAAAGACAACTATCATATGATCTCCCTGATATGAGGAAGTGGTGATGCAACATGGGGGCTTAAGTGGGTAGGAGAAGAATAAATGAAACAAGATGGGATAGGGAGGGAGACAAACCATAAGTGACTCTTAATCTCACAAAACAAACTGAGGGTTGCTGGGGGGAGGGGGTTAGGGAGAAGGGGGTGGGATTATGGACATTGGGGAGGGTATGTGCTTTGGTGAGTGCTGTGAAGTGTGTAAACCTGGTGATTCACAGACCTGTACCCCTGGGGATAAAAATATATGTTTATTAAAAAAAAAAAAAAAAGACACATAGACCAGTGGAACAGAGTAGAGAGCCCAGATATGGACCCTCAACTCTATGGTCAAATAATCTTTGACAAAACAGGAAAAAATATACAGTGGAAAAAAGACAGTCTCTTCAATAAATGGTGCTGGGAAAATTGGGCAGCTATATGTAGAAGAATGAAACTCAACCATTCTCTTACACTGTACACAAAGATAAACTCAAAATGGATAAAAGACCTCAATGTGAGACAGGAATCCATCAGAATCCTAGAGGAGAACATAGGCAGTAATCTCTTTGATATCAGCCACAGCAACTTCTTTCAAGATATGTCTCCTGTTGGTGGGAATGCAAGTTGGTGCAGCCTCTTTGGAGAACAGTGTGGAGATTCCTCAAGAAATTAAAAATAGAACTTCCCTATGACCCTGCCATTGAACTCCTGGGTATTTACCCCCAAAGATACAGATGTAGTGAAAAGAAGGGCCATCTGTACCCCAATGTTTATAGCAGCAATAGCCACGGTCGCCAAACTATGGAAAGAACCAAGATGCCCTTCAACGGACGAATGGATAAGGAAGATGTGGTCCATATACATTATGGAGTATTATGCCTCCATCAGAAAGGATGAATACCCAACTTTTGTAGCAACATGGATGGGACTAGAAGAGATTATGCTGAGTGAAATAAGTCAAGCAGAGAGAATCAATTATCATATGGTTTCACTTATTTGTGGAGCATAACAAATATCATGGAGGACAAGGGGTGTTAGAGAGGAGAATGGAGTTGGGGTAAAATGGAAGGGGAGGTGAATCATGAGAGACTATGGACTCTGAAAAACAATCTGAGGGGTTTGAAGTGGCGGGGGTGTGGGAGGTCGGGGTACCAGGTGGTGGGTATTATAGAAGGCACAGATTGCATGGAGCACTGGGTGTGGTGCAAAAATAATGAATACTGTTATGCTGAAAATAAAAAATAAATTTAAATAAATTTAAATAAATAAATATGGAGAACAAACTGTTAGTTGCCAGAGAGAAGATGGGAGGGGGAATGGGTAAAATAGGTGAAATGGATTAAGAGTACACTTATTGTGATGAGCACTGAGTAATGTATGAATTGTTGAATCATTATCTTGTACACATGAAACTAATATAACACTGTATGTTAATTATACTTGAAAAATATATGTAGGGCATAAAAATAGAAAGAAAGAAAGCTGCTTTTAAAATTTATGTATAGATTTTTGTGTGAACATCAATTTTCATTTCCCTAGAAGAAATGAGCAAGAGTACAATTGCTTATTGATGTCTTTTAAAGTACAAATGTTATTAATTTTTGCTGAAGTCCACTTACCAACTTTTTTATGCATTTGCTTTTGATGTTATATCTAGGAGCTCAAAGTTAGGAGTTCCCAAGGCCATGATTTTCTCTCATGCTTTCCCTATAAGTTTTACAGTTTTAGCTCTTATATTTACCTTGATTATCCATTTTGAGTGGAGTTTTGTTTATGACTATTATGGGGCCCAAGTTCATTCCTTCTGCAAATGGATATTCAATTATCCCAACATCATTTGTTAAAAAGACCATTTTTCCCTATTTAATTGCCTTGATGCCTTTGTAGAAAATCAGCTGACCATAGCATAAAGGCTTATTTCTGGATCCTCAATTCTAGTCTATTAATCTATATGTCTAGCCTTGTACCATCACCATCCTGCTTGCTAACTATAGCTTTATAGTAAATTTTGAATTTGAGTAATATGGTCCTAGAATTTTTTCTTTCTTTTTCAAAAATATTTTGGCTTTTCTAGGTCTTTGTATATCCACATAAATTTATGATATATTTATGTTTCTATAAAAAGAGCATGCTAAGATTTTGATAGGGATTGCAGTGATTTATAGATCAATATAGTGAAAATGGCCATCTTGACAGTATTGCATATTCCAATCTATGAACATCAACTGTCTCCATTTACTTAGGTTTTCTTTAATTTCTCTCAACAATATTTTGTAGTTGTTATTTATAGATCCTTCCCTTCTTTTGCTAAGGGTATTTCTAAATATTTTTTGATGCTTTTGTGAATGGAATTATTTTATTAATTTCAATATCTGATGGTTTATTATTAGTGTGTAGCAATACAATTTATTTTTGTACATTGATCTTGTATCATATAACCTTACTAAACTCATTTATTAATTCTAATAATATTTTGTGAATTCCTTGGGCTTTTCTACACCATGCAATCTGTGAATAACATTCATTTTAATGCTATCATTCCAATTTTGATGCATTTTACTTATTCATTAATTAATTTATTTATATTTATTTTTGCTTTATTTCACTAGATAAATACCCCAGTATAATGTTGAAAGAAATATTGAAAGCACACACCCTTGCCTTGTTTCCAAACTTATGGGAAAGCATTCTGTTTTCACTGTTAAGTCTAATGTTAACTGGACGGATTTTTTTCGTAGATACTCTTTTTTAGGTTGAATAAGTTCCCTTTGATTTCTGGTCTGTTGCATCATGAACGAGTGTTAGCTTTTGTTAAATTATTTTTCTGCTTCTCTTGAGATGATCATGTGTCTTTTCCTTTATTCTATTAATATAGTATATTACATTAATTGATTTTCAGAGATTAAACCAATCTAGCATTACTAGACTAAATCTCATTTGTGTCATGGTGTATAATCCTTTTTATATGTTACTGAATTTGGTTTGCTAATTATATTAGTTTTCTATTGCTGCATAACAAATTACCACAAACTCAGCAGCTTAAAACAACACCCATTTATTAGCTCATAATCCTATAAGTCAGAAGTCTGGCACGTCATGACAGAGTTCTCTGCTCTGGGTATCACAGGCTAAAATCAAGGTATTGGTCAAAATGAGTCTCATCTAGAGGCTCTGAGGAAAAATTATGTTTCTAAGCACTTTCTTGTTGGGAGAATTGAGTTCCTTGTCATTATAGGACTGAGGGACTTGTTTCCTTTTTGACTAACATCTGGGAGCTGCTCTGAGCAGTTACAGACTGCTGACATCCTGGTCCTCTCCATTTTCAAGTAGCAATAGCATATCAAATCCTTGTCGTCATGCTTCGGATCTCTGACTTGCCCTTCTGAGACCAGCCAGAGAAATCTCACTGCTTTTAAAGGGTTTACGTTTTTAAATCGGACCCACCTGAATCATTTCCCTATCAGTCAACTGATGTAGGACCTTAATTACATCTCCAAAATTCCCTCACAGCAATACATAGATCAGTATTTGATTAAATAACTGAGAAAAAATCGGCCAGGAATCTTGGGGGACCATGTTAGAATTTTATCACATTAATATTTTGTTAAGTGTATTTGCATCTATGATCATGAATGATATTGGTTTGTATTTTTCTTTCTTTGGAATATCTATGATTTTGATGTCAGGAAATACTGCCTCATAGAAGTTAGGAAATGACCCTTTTTCCTTTATTTCTGAAAGTGTCAATGATTGGTATTAATTTCTTCTTTAAATATTTGATAGTAAAACCATCTTGACATGGAATTTTCTTCTTTGACAATTTTTAAGTATTATATCATGTTCCTACTTGTTATTGGTCAATTCATATTTTCTATTTCATTTTGAATCAACTTCATTACTTTCCCTTTTTTCTAGAAATTTGTCTTTGCATATAAGTTTCCCAAGTTATTGATACAAAATTATTTATAATGCCATATGTATTTGATTTAATTATCTCCCCTCCCAAAATTCATGTCCATCCAGAACCTCAGAATGTGATTTGGAAATAAGGTCTTTACAGATGTAATCAGTTCAAAATGAGGTCCTATTGGATTATGACCATTTGGACCCCAAATCCAATGACTAGTGTCCTTATGAGAAGGTCATGTGAAGACACAGTGTAGACACACCTATGGAGAAAGCCTTGTGAAGACAGAGATTATACTTATGACACAACCCATGGAATGCCAAAGATTACCAATAATCACCAGAAGCCGGAAGAGGCAATGAAAAATTCTCTCCTAGAGCTTTTAGAGGAAGTGTGACTCTGTCAGTATCTTGATGTCAGATGTCTAGCCTCCAGAACCATGAGATAATAAATTTGAGCTGTTTTAAGCCACCCAGTTTTTTGGTAATGTTTTACAGCAACTCTAAGAAACTAGTACTCCTCCTTATAGTTCTTTTAATTTCTTTAGAATCAGTATAAGTCCTTTCTTTCATTCCTGACTTCAGTAATTTGTGTATTTCCTTCTTTTTTGGTAGTCAATTTAGCTAAAGATTTGTCTATTTTGCTCACCTTTTTTCAAAGATCAATTTTTGTCTTTACAGATTTTTTTCTATTTTGTTTCCTCTGTCATTGTTTTCCATCTCATCATTATTATTTCCTTTTGCTTACCTTGAATTTAGTTTGCTCCTTTTTTTGATTTGTTCTGATACTTCGGATAGAAGTTTAGATTGTTGATTAGATTCTTTTTTTCTGACATATTTTCTGATATAGGCATTTAAAGCTATAATTTTCCCACAAAGCACTGCTTTTAGTCACATCCCATAAATTTTGGTATGTTGTGTTTTCATTTGCATTCAGTTCAAAACATATTCCACTTTTCCTTGTGATTTCTTCTTTTGCCTATGCGTTATTTAGAAGTATGATATTTAGTTTCCAAATATTTGGGGATTTCCAAGATTTGTGTCTTTTGTTGAATATATATTCTAGAATTGTTGAGTGGAGTATTGTATAAATATCAGTTAGGTCAAGTTGGTTGACACTGCTCAAGTCTATATCATGTAATTTTCTGTCTACATGTTCTATCAGTTATTGAGAGTATTGAAATCTCCAACTACAATTGTCAAATTATTTCTCCTGAGTCTCTGTTTTTAGGTTCATGTATACTTATAACTGCTATATCTTCCTTATGTATTGACTCTTATGCTTTTGAACTGTCTGTCCTAATAATATTTCTTAAACTCTATTTTGTTTGATATTAATCTTTTACTTTCAACCTATTTGTGTCTTTTGAATCTAAAGGATGCCTCTTGTAAGCAGCATGTAGTTGTATCATGTTGTTGTTGTTGTTTTTAATCCAGTCTGACTATAGCTATGTTTTGTTTAGGATATTTAGACTATTCACATTTAATTTAATTCTTGTTATAGTTTAATTACATTTGCCACTCTCAATTTGTTTTCTTTTTTTAAGATTTTATTTATTTATTTGCCAGAGGGAAAGAGAGGTGAGAGAGAGCAGAAGCAGGGTAAGTTGCAGGCAGAGGGAGAAGCAGACTCCCCACTGAGCAGGGAGCCTGATGCAGGACTCAATCCCAGGACCCTGGGATCATGACCTGAGCTGAAGGCAGCCACTTAACTGAGCCATCTAGGCATGCCTCTCAACTTGTTTTCTATATGAATATCTTTGCTCTTCTTCATTAACTGACTTCTTTCATGTCAAATAAGTATTTTTAATGTATCATTTTAATTTCTCTGTCAAATTTTTAAATGGTTATTTTCTTTTTTTATTTTAATTTTTTTAATTTTCAGTGTAAAAGTATTCATTTGCACTACACCAAGTGCTCCATGCAATCCGTGCCCTCTCCAATACCCACCACCTGGTTCCCCCAACCTCCCACCCCCCGCCCCTTCAAAACCCTCAGATTGTTTTTCAGAGTCCATAGTCTCTCATGGTTCACCTCCCCTTCCAATTTCCCTCAACTCCCTTCTCCTTTCTAACTCCCCTTGTCAAATTTTTTACTCTACTTTTTTGTTTTGTTCATGGGTATTCTAGGGATTACAATATTTATCACAATCTACTAACTTATTACAATCTATTTCAAATTAATGCTAAATTCTGATAAGCTAGAGAAACTTTGTTCCAATATAAAGCAGTTGATGCCTTTCATCTTTGTGCTATTAAATATTTCCATATGTATTAGATCTCTGCATATTTTTAATCCCTCAAAAGGAGCCTTCCAAACGTAAGGACAAAAAAAAAAAAAAAAGAAAACTTTCCTGGTTCCCATAAGATTAGAGTCATAGAGCCTTGCATATGCTAAAAATGAAAAATGAACTTCGTAGCTTTCTGTAGTGTCCTTCATCATGATGACTCTTAACTCTTTATGGAAAACATACATATGCATATGAGCACGCGCACGTGCGTGCAGAAAACCAAACCGAACCAAACCAAACCAACTAAACAAACCAAAACCCTATATAAAGCTGCAATAAATGTTGGGAAAGCAACCACCCACCCCCAGAAGAAACGCATGCAGGCCACATGTACAATGTACAAGGCATGGGGAGCCTATAATTGAGGTTGCTTACTTTCATGGAAGACATTTCAGGATACCATGAGTCTCAGATGGCCCAAGTGGGCTTCTTTCGACATGTCTGAATTGTGTGCACAAGTAGAGGAAGGCTGCTAGGAGACTAAGTCATCAGAAACTGGGAAGCCTGTTTAGTTCCATCAGTGAAGGCCCAGCTTTTGGAGAGGAACCAACGCTCAGGGAGATGCTCTGGTCTTCATTTGGTTTGTTTCTTGCTGCTGCTGTTGGTAGCACAAACCTGCCGTGTTTTGATTGGAAATGGAAAACAACTGATGAATGGGATCCATAGGTGGTCATGTTATTTTGCGCTTGGATTTGTTTTCAGTCAAGGGGGAGATTTTGAGCCTCTGGTCTTTCATGACCTCTCCACAAATAAGACTGAAACAAAGGCTAAAAAAAAAAAAAAAAAAACTCTGCATATTTTAAGCCCAGTAATATATTATAATTATAGCTCTATGTGATCTTATATGTCTTAAAGAAGGGAATAAATGAGAAAAATATGGTCTTTTATTATCCCACATATGTACCACTTGTGGCACATGTCATTTCTTCCAGTGCATTTGAGTGTACCACATGTCACTTCCTTTCAACCTGAAGGAACTTAAGTTCTTAAATCATTAAAGTTGTCTTTTTAAAAATATTATATTTATTTATTTGACAGAGAGAGAGATCACAAATAGGCAGAGAGGCAGGCAGAAAGGGGTAAGCAGGCTCCCCACGGAGCAGAGAGCCCAATGCGGGACTCAATCCCAGGACCCAGAGATCATGACCTGGGCCGAAGGCAGAGGCCTAACCCACTGAGCCACCCACGTGCCCCAAAGTTGTCTTTTTTTAACTTTAAGTATTTCTTTTAAGGCTGATGTACTAACAAAAAATTATCTTAGTGTTTGTTTATCTGGAGATGTCATATTTTGCCTTTATTTTCAAATGTTATTTTTATGATAAATAAAATTCTTATTAAATAGACCTTCCTTTTTCCTTCAGCATTTGGACATGCTATCTCCCTGACTCCTGGCCTCCATTTATTCTACTGAGAAAGTTGATAATTTTATTGATGTTGCCCTACAACATAATGAGTTTTTTAATTATGTGCTGCCTTCACAGTTTTCTTTGTCTATGGCTTTAAACCATTTGACTATAATGTGTCTTGGTGTGGATCTCCTTGTATTTTTCCTACTTGGGTTTTTTAGGTTCTTAGATGTGTATATTAATATTTTTTATCAACCCTGGGAAGGTTTGGGCCATTGTTTCTTCAAAAAATTTTTGCCCCTTCCCCTTTCTACTCTTTTTCTGCTCCTGTATCTCTCTACTCCCATTACATGGTTGTTCATAGGCTTACTGTTGTACCACAGGTCTCTGTTCATTTTTCTTCAATCCTTTCCTTGTATTGTTTGTGTTGGATAATTTCGATTGAAATTATCTGTCTTCAAGTCCATTGATTCTTTTATCATCTAGAATCTGTACCTGAGCACCTGTAATACATTTTTTCATTTTAATTATTATAAATTTCAACTTCAGAATTATCATTTGATTCTTTTTTATAATTTCTAGCTTCTTATTGAGAATCTCTATTTGTTGATTTATTGTTGTCAGACTCACATTTAATTCTTTCAACATAGTTTCCTTTAGTTCATTGTACTTATTTGTAATACATGCCTTGAATTCTTTGTCTGCTATATCCAACCTCTGAGGAAACTTGGATATAGCTGCCACTGATGTATATTTTCTTGGGTGTGGATCACACTTTCTTGTTTATTTGTCAGTTTTGTGGGTTTTTTTTTCCTGAAAACTGGATATTTTGTTTTTATTTTTTATTTAAAATAAATTAACATATAGGGTATTACTTTCAGAGGTTGAGTTTGCCACAGTTACCCACTGTTCTTACCCAAAGCTCAGCAGTTGGTCAACTGTAAATACCCCTCAGAGGGGCCCCTCGATGGCTCAGTGGGTTAATAACATCTGCCTTCAGCTCAGGTCATGATCCCTTGTTCCTGGGACCAAGCCACACACTGGGCGACCTGCTAAGCCAGAAGCCTGCTTCCCCCCTCTCCCTCTGTTTGCTGCTCCCCACTGCTCATGCTCTCTCTCTCTCTATCTCTGTCAAATAAATAAATAAATAAATAAATAAAATCTTTTAAAAAAAAATACTTCTCAGAATGTTGAATGACTGTTTAATTTCCAGAACACCAAAATAATTGCTTTTGGGGGGATGGATTGCCTATCTTTTCACTTAGCCACAGCATAAAGTCTTGCTCCTGACAGACTTTAAAGTTTTTTTGCCACTCAAATGGGTATTTAATGGTTTTTCACTATGGTTCTCATTTGCATTTTCCTGATAATTAATCAGGTTGAGCACTTTTTCATGTTTATTGGCCATTTGAATTTCTTCTGTTACCAAGTACTTGTTTGAGTTTCTTATTTATTTTTCTCTTAGGTTGTCTCTCTTTTTCTTTCTGATCTTTAAGTGTTCTTTATATATTCCAGACATGAGTTTTTTATTGCTTTATAAATGTTGCAAAATCTTCTTTACATTTGTGGCCAGTCTTTGAACTACTCTCTTATGATATCTCTTGATTAAAAGTTCTTAATTTTTCATAGTTCAACTTTTATTAATATTTTTCTTTGTGCTTACTATTTTTTTCTTGTTTTGTAAACTTTCTTTACCCTGAGGTTATGAAGTGTCTTCTTGTGTTAACTTATAAAACTTTTGCTATCCCATTTAGGTCTTTTTTCATCCTAGAGCTGATTTTTATATACTTAATGTGTGTTATAGGGATCAGGGTTGGTTTTTTTTCCTATGGAGACCCATTTTTTTAGCATTATTAATTGAAAAATGCATACTTGTCATGCCACTTCAGTTTTATATGAAGCATCAATTTGTGTATGTTTCTCTGTATTTCTAGATTCTACTCTGCTATGGGTTATTTCTCCCCCATGAAAATACCACCCACCTTAGTTGCCATAGATTTGTAACAAGTGTTAATTACACCAAAATTATAGATTGATTTGGAGATGAAATGTTATCTTTCATATATTGAGATTACAGCTGATTTTTCCCTCAAATTTGTCAAGGTGGCAGAATTACACCAATTTATTTTCCTGTGTTAAGCCAACTTGCATTCCTAAAATGAACCCAACTTAGTCATTATATTTTAAAGCAGTGCTGTCTTCAATTTTCTAACATTTTGCTTAAGATTTTTGCATCAATGTTCATGAATAAGATTGTTCTATACAGATCCTCCTCAATTTACAGTGGGATTATATCCCAATAAACCCAATGTAAATTGAAAATATCAAGTCAAAAATGCATTTAATACATGTAACCTACAGAATATCATAGCTTATCCTAGTTTACCTTAAATGTGCTCAGAACACTTACATGAGCCTACAAATGGGAAAAACCATATAACACAAAGCTTATTTTATAATAAAGTGTTAAATATATCATGTAATTTATTGAATACTGTACTGGAAGTGAAAAACAGAATGTGTGTATGGTTACAGAGTGGTTGCTAAGTGTATCAGTTGTTTACCCTTGTGATCACTGTGGCTGACTGGCAGCTATAGCTCACTGCCACTGCCCAGCATCACAAGAGAGTATCACACCACATATCATGAGTCAAGGAAAAGATCATAGGTCAAAATTCAAAGTATGGTTTCTGTAGAATTTGTATCACTTTTACACCATTGCAAAGTATAAAAATAATTAAGTCAAACCATCATAAGTCAGGGACTGTTTATAATTATTTCATAGTCCTCTTGTTGGATCTTGTTATCAAGGTTAAACTAACTTTATAAAATGAGTTGAGAAGTATTTTGTTTTTCTATTCTCTGGATATGTTTATGCAAGTTTGGGATTATTTCATTTTTTAATATTTGGTAAAACTCACTGGTAAAGCCAGCTGGACCCAGGGTTTTTCTTCACAGGAGGATTTAATTACAGATTCAATGTGTTTAATGCTTATAAAAAATTCAGGTTTTCTGTTCCTTCTTGAGTCAGTTTTGGTGAGATATCCTTTTACTTCCACTTCATCTCTCCGAAAATCACCTTCTACATATCAGCTGACAAAACTGTTCCAAAAAGCAAAGCGGCCATACCATTCCTCTGTTTTAAAATGTTTTAATGGCTTTTGGTTTCATTAATAAAACAAAAATGAAAACTATTTGCCTTTGCCTCTAATATCTTGCTTGAATTGGTCCCTGCCTAACTCTACAGCCTCATTCTCTTCCACTCTCAAGCTTACTTACTCTTTAGCCACACTGGCTTTCTCTCTGTTCCATTATATAGAAACAAACTGGTTTGGGCTTTGTGTTTGCTGTTTCCTCTGTCTAGAATGCTCTTCTCTTGGGGTGCCTGGGTAGGTCAGTGGGTTAAGCCTCTGCTTTTGGCTCAGGTCATGATCTCAGGGTCCTGGAATGGAGCCCTGCATTGGGCTCTCTGCTCAGTGGGGAGTCTGCTCCCCCCCCCCACCTGCCGGCCTCTCTGTCAAATAAATAAATAAAATCTTAAAAAAAAAAAAAGAATGCTCTTCTAAGTGTTACAATGCTGGCTCCTTCTCATTCTTTATATTTCTCTCCTTAAATATCTCCTCAGAAAGACCTTTACTGAATGCCTCATCTAAATAGGTTCCTCTGTCATTTTCCTTCATGGCACTTAACAATAATTTGTAGTCCTAATTAGTTTTTTAAAATTTATTTATCCTCTATTTCTTGCTCCAGACTGTAAAGTCCTTGAGGCCTGGAATATTGGTTGTCTTATTTACCATCATATTCCTAGTACCTAGCCCAGTGCCTGGAACATAGTAGGCACCCAATAATTTTTATGAATAATTAATGACTCTAGTCAGACCTCAGATATGGATGAAGGGCATAGCTTGGTTAGGGTTGAATCAGGATATAAGCAAATTCACTCCAAATGGTTAGTAAAGATAGGAAGTTCAAGTGAATCTGATACTCAAAAACAGTGAACAAACCAGGATTGAATAAGGGCCTTGAACACTAGACTAAGGAAACCTTATTTTTATCCTAAACACATCTGAGAACCATTGAAATTTCAGCAGGAATAGATTAAAGGTGCCCCAGTTTTAATACATAATAGCTGAGCCAGAACTAAAAGCAAGGTTCTTGACTACCATTTCTCTATATTGGGTTGTTACTCTAAGTAATAGCACTTGGAGTAGAAATGTAAAAGTACAGTAAAGTGATTGGGCTCTACACTCACCCTACCCATGTTCACATCTCAATTCTACCATAACCTCTTAACTGTATGGATTTGGACCCCAGGTTCTACATCTATCAAATGGGAATAACAGTACTTATTTCTTTGCTTTTCTTTCTTTTTTTTTTAAGGTAGAAATTTTTTAAAATTAATTAATTATTTGTTTGTTTGACAGATCACAAGTAGGCAGAGAGGCAGGCAGAGAGAGAGAGAGAGAGAGGAGGAAGCAGGCTCCCTGCCGAGTAGAGAGCCCGATGTAGGGCTCCATCCCAGGACCCTGAGTTCATGACCTGAGCCGAAGGGAGAGGCTTTAACCCACTGAGCCATCCAGGTGCCCCAACAGTACTTATTTCATCAGACTCTTTTGGGGATTAAATGAGATAGTGTATAAGGGCATAGTAAGTGCTCAATAAATGGCAGTTGTTATTAACTGCATGTATCCTCCTATTTCTTTTTCCTTATCAGTATTTTCTATTTTTTTCTACAATAAGCATATTTTGTATGAAAAGACTAAATGGTGGAATTTAAATAGATGAGAAAGTGACTTTAGAAACAATATTCCTTCAGCTTAAAAGGACCATCTCATCCCCCCCCTTTTTTTGCATCATCTTTTGAAAGACAAATGTGAGTCTTCAGCAATAAATCTGATTGTCTTTTCTGAATTCTTTCTGATACAGTATTAGAGGAAGGAACACCAAGTTGGACTGAGAGCTCCTATTTTTCAAAGATTATCATTTATAGGGTTCCAAGATACAGAAGAGGGAAAAATTTAAAGGAGAGTCTTCATTCATTTTATTCAGAAATAAAATTTCTGAATTTCAGTTCATTCCCTTGTTAAAAGGAATAGGAAGGATGCACACAGAGAGTCTCCAGCTGAAGAATTAACTTCTAACCTGCTTGAAATTTCAGGAACCGCTCATGTGAATAAGCTCAATTTCACACTCTGTTCTTCTCATCTTCAATATCCAAGAAAGTAAATTCAACAGAAAACAGTTCTTTTAGGCAGTGCCACATCAATTTACTTAGTGTTTCTCAAGTGTTAGTGCAGCTGGGAGAAGACAAGTTGGCTCAATTCAAAAGGGCAGAAGCATGAGCATTGCTGAGTTACAATGCCCCTAGTGGCCTAACACATTAGCCTATTTCTTGTAGTCCCCTTTCTGTAGGGTTGCTGGTTTCCAGAGTTGAGTGACCTAGATACTTTCTACATAACAACTTTTTAACCCGGAACCCATTGATGGGCTTCAGGGGTTCTCTGAACCCGCTAAAATTATATGCTCAGTTTTGTGTGTATGTGATTTCATCATATTTCCAAAGGACACTATGACCCAAAAGCAGACACAGCGCTAAAAACAAATGTGAATTTGACGTTACATTTATCATTGCTATAGTTTATAAATGCAAAGAATTAAAACCTTACTGAATTTGTAAAGCCATGAAGAGGAGGGTCAGCAACATGGATTAGAAACCTACATAAATGGTTTAAATAGAGAGACTCTGAAAATGTCACTTGCCTTAAATATATCCCCTCTATTGGTTTACCAGTGTGCCCAAAACTCTTCTCAATAGCATATCCCTGTAGAGGCTTCCTTTGATTAGGCTCAAAAGCCTCTGGGGACTTCCATTCCATTAATGATAGGCTAGGTTATTCAGAAGAACCAACTTGCCAAAAACAAGAAAAAATCCTAGATAATTAATAAAAATATTCCTTTAAAAATATTTACATGATTAAAAGATAGTGTGAGAAATGCAAGGTCATATTTTCAGGAAAAAGCCTGATTTCAGAGAAGTAAGCTGAGTATCAGAACACCAAAGCCACTTGAGCCCTAAGAGCATTTGCTGAGACTGTACACTCTGAGCATCAGTTCCACAGTCTCAAGAGGCAAAGTGCAGAGAAGTCAAGGCTCAGAATCTGCCTAAATTAAGGAGTCTTAAAGGATACCAAACCCACATAAAGCAGACACTGTAAAGGGCTCTAAGTTAGGGTATAGACAAATCAAAATTCAAATAGCTTCCCTATATTAATGAGGGCTCAGTCAAGAAAAACAGAAGTCACTGTACATATACCAAGTATGAAGAGTTTTAACATAAGGAAACAGACTTACATATCTGTTGGAAGGGCCAGAGGAACAAAGGTCAGGGAAGTGGCTGCCAGAATTCTCAACCTGCAGCACCAAAGCAGGTGATTCTTTTTTTAAAATTATTTTTATTAACATATGAATGTATTATTTGCCCCAGGGGTACAGGTGTGTGAATCATCAGGTTTACACATTTCACAGCACTCACCATATCACATACCCCCGCAATGTCCATAACCCAACCACACCCTACCTACCCTCCCACCCCCAACAACCCTCAGTTTGTTTTGTGAGATTAAGAGTCTCTTATGGTTTGTCTCCCTCCCTCCTGATCCCATCTTGTTTCATTTTTTCCTTCCCTACCCCCCAAACCGCCCACCCTGCCTCTCAAATTCCTCATATCAGAGAGATCATATGATAATTGTCTTTCTCTGATTGACTTATTTTGCTCAGCATAATACCCTCTAGTTCCATCCACATCATTGCAAATGGCAAGATTTCATTTCTTCTGATGGCTCCATAGTATTCCATTGTGTATACATAACTACATCTTCTCTATCCATTCATCTGTTGATGGACATCTAGGTTCTTTCCATAGTTTGGCTATTGTAGACATTGCTGCTATAAACATTTGGGTGCACGTGCCCCTTCAGATCACTACGTTTGTATCTTTAGGGTAAATACTCTGTAGTGCAATTGCTCGGTCACAGGATAGCTCTCTTTTCAACTTTTTTTTTTTAAAGATTTTATTTATTTATTTGACAGACAGAGATCACAAGTAGGCAGAGAGGCAGGCAGAGAGAGAGAGAGAGAGAGAGAGGGAAGCAGGCTTCCTGCGGAGCAGAGAGCCCGATGCGGGGCTCGATCCCAGGACCCTGAGATCATGACCCGAGCCGAAGGCAGCAGCCCAAACCACTGAGCCACCCAGGCGCCCCTCTTTTCAACTTTTTGAGGAACCTCCATGCTGTTTTCCAAAGTGGCTGCACCAGCTTGCAGTGTAGGAGGGTTCCCCTTTCTCCGCATCCTCACCAGCATCTGTCATTTCCTGACTTGTTAATTTTAGCCATTCTGACTGGTGTGAGGTGGTTTCTCACTGTGGTTTTGATTTGTGTTTCCCTGATGCTGAGGGGTGTTGAGCACTTTTTATGTGTCTGTTGGCCATTTGGATGTCTTCTTTGCAGAAATGCCTGTCCACATCTTCTGCCCATTTCTTGATTGGATTATTTGTTCTTTGGGTGTTGAGTTTGATAAGTTCTTTATAGATTTTGGATACTCCCTTTTATCGGATATGTCATTTGTGAATATCTTCTCCCATTCTTTCAGTTGTCTTCTGGTTTTGTTGACTGTTTCCTTTGCCGTGCAAAAGCTTTTGATCTTGATGAAGTCCCAATAGTTCATTTTTGCCCTTGCTTCCCTTGCCTTTGGTGATGTTTCTAGGAAGAAGTTGCTGCAGCTGAGGTCGAAGAGGTTGCTGCCTGTGTTCTCCTCAAGGATTTTGATGGATTCCTGTTTCACATTGAGGTCTTTCGTTCATTTTGAGTCTATTTTTGTGTGTGGTATAAGGAAATGGTCCAGTTTCATTCTTCTGCATGTGACCGTCCAATTTTCCCAACACCATTTGTTGAATAGACTGTCTTTTTTCCACTGGCCATTCTTTAGTGCTTTGTCAAAGATTAGTTGACCATAAAGTTGAGGGTCTATTTCTGGGCTCTCTATTATGTTCTCTTGACCATAGTACTACTAGGTAGCACTATGTACTAGTCTAAGTACTAGAAGTCCTGTTTTTGAAAGCAGGTGATTCTTAAGAGAGAACCTGGAAACCTCTGTGAATCTCAAGAATCCCTGGCTAGTTCCCATCAACATGTATTTCTGACTCCTTTATGGTAAAAATCTCAGTTCCTAATAACATTAGCATACTTACTTGCTTCATCCAATTATATATATATAATTGTTTCAAAATTGAAATACTATTAACAAAAAACCTAATGAGGAAAGCTGTCTTTGTAATTCTGTGTCTTTAGAATATATCTTACCAAGTACTTACAGAATAGTGTGCTCATAAGTTACTTGAAACATTATTGATCAAGTTCTTTGAAAGTGTGGTAGAACCTTGGTGGAGCCATCGTCATCTAATCCAGAAGTTTCTTTACAGAACAATTTTCTCACAATTAAAAAATTTTAACAAACTGTTGAAAGAACTGTATAGTGTATGGCCACATACCTTCTACTTAGATCCAACGTTTTTTTTTACATTTTGCCATATTTGGTTTATATGGATAGATAGTAGATGTACATGTTTTATTTTTTGCTGAACCATTTGAAAGTTGCAGGGATCATGAGAGCTCACCTCTAAATTCTTCAGCATGCAACTGCTAAGAATACATTCTCCTGTATAACCATAATATTATTATCACCAACACAATTAATAATAATTCCTTAGTAATATATAATAGTTCATATTAAAATTTCCTCAATTGTCCTTAAAATATCTATAGCTTTGGTAAAAACAGAATTTGTGAAATGCATTTGGTTTTTATGTCTCCTTAGACTCCTTTAATCAAGAACATTTCCTCTACCTATGACATTCACTCTTACTGAGTCCAGGCACTTTTTCTTATAGAATGTCCCATATTCAGGATTTTATTTTATTGTTTCCTTCTGATGGCTTTAATTTGTTCCTCTTTCCCATGAATTTCTTATAAGTTTGAAGTTAGATCTAGAGTCGTGCTGTCCAAAATGTTAACCACTGGTACATGTGACTATTAAGTGTTTGTAATGTGGTTAGTTAAAATGAAATGTACTAGAAGTATAAAATATGCAATAGAATTTGAAGAATTATTTTTAAAAGTAAAATATTTCATTAAAAATGTATTGATTCATGCTGAAATAATATTTTGTATATATTTGATTAAGTAAAATACAGTATTAATATTAATGTCATCTATTTCTTTCTAATTTCAATGTGGCTATTAGAAATTTAAAATTAAGAGTGCCTAGGTGGCTCAGTTGGTTGGGCAGCTGCCTTCAGCTCAGGTCATAATCCCAGGGTCCTGGGATCAAGCCTCATGTCAGGCTCCCTGCTCAGTGGGGAGTCTGCTTCTCCTTCTCCCTCTTTCCCTTCCCCCCTTGTACCCCCCTCAAATAAATCAATAAACTCTTTTTAAAAGGGAAATTTAAAATCACATGTGTGACTTTATTATATTTCTTTTGGACAACATTTGATAGAGGTTTGATTAGATTCAGGCTAAATGTTTGGAGCAAGAAAACTTCACTGATGATATCGTGTATATCATACTGCATCACATTAGAAGACTATCTTAGTCCATTCACACTGCTGTAAAAAAAAAATACCAGTCTCATCTACTTCTCACAGTTAGGAAACTGGAAAGTCCAAGATCAAGGTGTTGGCAGATTTGGTGTCTGGTGAGAACCTGCTCTCTGCTTCATAGACAGTTGTCTTTTCACTGTGCCCACACGTGATGGAAGAAGCAAGAGAGCTCTCTGGGGTCTCTTCTATAGGGGCACTAATCTTATTCAGGAAGGCTCCGCCTTCATGACTTAATTACCTCCCAAAGTCCCCACTTCCAAACACCAACACATTGGGGGTTAGGATTTCAACCTATGGATTTGGTGGAATACAAACATTCAGTTCATAATATTCCACTCCTTATCCCCCCAAATTTATGAATTTCTTGCATGCAAAATGCATTCACTCTACCCCAACAGCTCCAAAATTCTTAACTGGTTCCAGCATCAATTCCAAAGTCTGAAGTCCAAAGTCTAATCTAAATACCATCTAAATCAGATATGGGTAAGACTAATGGTCTGATCCATCTTGAGGCAACTTTCTCTCCAGCTGTGAATCTGTGAAATGAGGTAAGTTGTATGATTCAAAAATATAATGGTAGGACAGGCAGAGAACAGACTTTCCTATTCACAAAGAGAGAAGCAGAAAGATGGAAAAGGTAATGGGTCGCAAGTAAGTCCACAACCTAATGAGGCAAATTCCATTTTAGGCCTTAAAGTTTGAGAATAATCCTCTTTGGTTTGATGCTTTGCCTTTCAGACCCACCTCAGTAGCAACATCACCCCTACCACTTAGTAAGGTGCTTCCCATGACAAAAGTCCTCTGCAGAGGCCCCACCCCTGAGGCCTGAACAGAGAGGCAGCCTCATCCTTGGAAACACCTCCACCCCCCAGGCGCTTGCACTCTGAATCCTAGTGGGAATGGCACCCCTGATGATCCCTGAATCGCCTGGCAGAGGGAGAGTTCATTCTTCCCTTGTCTTGAAGAATAGTACCTGGCTTCTGTTGAGATGGCTGTTTAAGTCCATGGTTCATACCCATTTTAATCTCCTTATCAAACCATGACTTGGCTACACCCCTAGTTCTTTTTTGAAAGTGCCTTCTCATTCTTTGCAATATGGATAGACTGAGAATTTTCCAAATCTTTAAGTTCTGGCTCCTTTTTGCTTAACAATTCTGTCCTCAAATCACTTTTCTCTTCTCACATTTTACTATAAACAGGAGAAACAAGACTTTCACATTTTGCTTAAAAATCTCCTCAACTAGGAATGCCTGGGTGTCTCACTCTGTTGAGTGACTGACTCTTGGTTTCAGCTCTGGTCATGATCTCAGGGTCATGAAATCAAGCCCCACGTTAGGCTCCACATTGGGCATGAAGCCTGCTTAAGATTTTCTCTCTCCCTCTCCTTCTGCCACTCTGCTCACTCTCTCTCTCTCTCTCTCAAATAAATAAACCTTTTTTAAAAAATAAATCTTTTCAGCTAAATATCCAATTTCATCTCTCAGAAGTTCTACCTTCCATAAAACCCTAGTACATGAACACAATTCAGCCAAGTTCTTTGCCACTTCATAATAAAAATCACCTTTTCTTCATTGTTCAATACCATGTTCCTCATTTCTGTCTGTGACCTCATCAGAATGGTCTTTAATATCCATATTTCTAGCCACATCCTGTTTATGATTACTTTTTTAAAAATTAAATTTATTTATTTTTAGCATAACAGTATTCATTATGTGTTCTCTATGAGACTGAGGTTTCCCCACGGCTCTCCTCTTTCTTTCTGAGCTCTCATCAGAATTTCCTTTAAAATTCCTTTCACATTTCCAACATGCACCTCAAAACTCTTTCAGTCTCTACCCATTACCCAGGTCCAAAGCTGCTTCCACACATTTAGGTATTTGTTACAGCAGCACCCCACTTCTCAGTACTAGTTTCTAAGTCAGTTTAGGCTTCTATAACAAAAATACCACAGACTGGGTGCCTTGAACAACAAACATTTATTCCTCACAATTCTGAAGGCTAGGAAGTCTAAGATCAAGGAAGATGAAGATTCAGTGTCTGGTAAGAACCCACTTCTCAGGGCGTCTGGGTGACTCAGTCATTAAGCATCTGCATTTGGCTCAGGTCATGATCCCAGGGTCCTGGGATGGAGCCACACATCAGGCTCCCTGCTCAGAGGGGAATCTGTTTCTCCCTCTCCCACTCCCCCAGCTTGTGTTCACTCTCTTGCTGTCTCTCTCTCTCTGTCAAATAAATAAAATCTTAAAAAAGAAGAAGAAGAAGCCACTTTCCAGTTCGTAGACAGCCATCTTCTTGCTGTGTCCTCACATGGCGGAAGGAGCCAGAAAGCACTCTGGGGTCTCTTTTATAAAAGTACTAATCCCATTCACCCTCATGACTTAATCTCCTAAAGGTCCTGCTTCCCAATACTATCACATTGGAGGTTAGCATTTCAACATATGAATTTTGGAATAGGGGTGTGGACACAAACAGTCCATAACAGAGGCATATAATGTCAGATTATCCCATGATTAATTATTTGTTAGGTTCAGGTGGTGACCTCCAGATATCATTAAAGCACAGTTTCCTTTTGTAATTACTAAGTAAATTATGGAGTGATTCTTCAGCACCATGTGAATATGCTTTTTTCCTAACAACCTTTTATCTGATGGTTATAAAATACACTGATGATTGCTGCCTGACCCAGCTAGCAATTATTACATCAAGTGTAATAAAATAATGATATCTCTAATTCTATCATTCTTTGACATTCTACTATGAAAAAGAGCTTTTCTTTTCTCTGCTATTCTTTTATATAGATATAGATTACAATAGATGATGAGAGGTAACTAGATAGATGAGAGATACATAGATGATAGAGATATCACAAAGGACTCATGGATTTTTTAAAAAAATCAATGTGTTATTAAAAATTATAATCATTCTTCTTTTGATACTCAGATTGTTCCAAATTTGGCCAGAGGGTTCCCCTTCAAGCTGTCTCCCATGGTCTTTTGATATGAGCCCATTATTCTTTGTGTACTTTGCTGCTTTCTGGCACAACAGGTTGTCCCATACATCCTGTACTTTCCCTGCTCCAGATCTGGAATCAGCTCTTCCATAAAGAGCCTTTGTTTTCTTTTAGTAGAAAACAGTATTGAGAAACCAAGGTCTGAATGCTGGATAAGCTCTTTGATACTGAAGTATCATTACTTTTAGGTCATTTTCATTAAGAGAGATGGGAAATATGTTTTTTTGGAGTCATGAATTTATATGCATACAAATAAAATTACTGTGACAAACAACTTAAAGAAAAGCACATTTTTCGAAGTGCCTTACTGGCTCGGTTAGTGGAATATGTGGCTCTTGATCTTGGGGTTGTGCATTGTACCCCCATATTGGATGTAGAGATTACTTAAAAATTAAAAAAAAAAAAACTTAAAAAAAAAGAAAGAAAGAGGGGCACCTGAGTGGCTCAGTTGGTTAAGCATCAGACTCTTGATTTCAGCTTGGGTCATGATCTCAGGATCATGGGACCAAGCCCCATGTCAGGCTCCACGCTAGGCATGGAACCTACTTAGGAGTCTCAATGTCCTCTCCCTCGTCCTCTGCCCTTCCCCCACTTTCTCAAATAAATAAATAAATAAGAAAGAAAAGTACCTTTTTCTTCAATATATTTTATATTTTTAATACCTATATTTTTCTTACTTAGGTTTATACTTAATTATTTCTGGTTAGCAAATGAATATATTTTCATTCTAGAAAATGTACACAGAAACATGTAAACAAAAGCAAAAGAAGAAATCACCCAAAATCCCAGAAGCAACCATTTCTGATATGCTAGAATATTTCTTCCCTGACTTTTGTCTATATATTTCCCTTGGTGCTTCTAAGGGCATATTGTCTGTAAAATTTTGTATCTTTATTTTTAATCTTGTAAGTCTTTTCAAAATTCATTGAATAAATTTTTATCAACACATTTTTAAAAGACTATTGTATTAGTTTTCTATTGCTGAATAACAAATTACCACAAAATTATTGGTTTAAGACACAAATTTATTATCTCATGTTGTCTTTGGGCCAGAATTCCAGGCATGAGTTAGCTAGGCAGTCTACTCAGGGTCTCGCCAGGATGAAATCAAGGTGTCAGCAACCAGGGCTGTGCTCTCATCTAATGCTCAAGGTCCTCTTTTTAGCTCATTCAAGTCTGTGGCAAAATTCAGTTCCTTGTGGTTATTTTCTTGTTAGCTGTCTGTCAAGAGTTGCTCTTGGCTCTTAGAGGCCAATCTCAAGGTCCTAGCACACGGCCCTCTCATAAGCCAACTTACTTCTTCAAAAACAAGAGTCTCTATCCAGCCTGTTACAATATAAATATGTGAGTGACTATCTCATGATGTCTATCATATAATATAACCTAGTCAAGGGAGAATTATCCATCATATTCATATGTCTTGCCCACACTTTAGGAAAGGAGGTTATGACAGGTGTGTATATCATGGGCTGGAAACTTGGAGGCTATCTTAGAATTCTGCCAACTACAACCATAGAATATTTCATCCTGTATTTGTACCATAAGTTATTTAACAAGTTTCCTATTATATACCACTTAGTTTGATTTCAAATTTTTAAAATTATAAGGAATATTACATTGACATCACTGAAAATGGCATATTTTTATCAAAAGTCTTATAATTTATATGTTTATTTATTTATCCAATTGTAATTCTCAAGATGAGAATTGACACTAACACTTCACAATGAGGCTTTTAACAGGGGTTACCCCTTTTCTATCATGTAACCCTTGAACTTTTAGACAATGATTTTTAACAGACTGTACCAGGAACAGGCATTGTAAAATTTTTACTCAACTCTTCTATTAGGTCTCCAAAGCAGTCACTGAGTATTGCATTGTTTCTGTGCTATGCGCAAATGGCAAATCCTTTGTCATTTTTCACTAAGATTTGAACACTTGACCCAATGCTATAAATCGATTCCCAGAAATTACCATTCTGACTGAAATGTCAAGAACATTTTACCCATCCTTAAGTATACTTTAAGAAAAGAACTCTGAATGAATTCTGTAAAATACAAAAGGGTTGGGGGAGGAACAAGCATCTTATATAAGGGTTAAAGAGAAACACTAGTAAAACTAGAGGGACTGAACTGAAATTTAATTTGGATATTTGGGGCTGGTTGTTCCCAGCACTCATCCACGTGCAATATTTGAGAACTGGATTCCTAGAATCAGAGATCTGAGATGACAGCATGGTATTTGAGGTGGCTTTTCAAGCCTCATCCTGTCACATACACAAAACATGGGAAGTTAAATATAAGAGTATTGGGAGGACCTGAGGACAAAGTCCCACCTGTAAGAGTGGGGCTCTACTGATATCCAGTACACCTTGCCCTGGGTTACATGAAAAAGCCTCTTCTAACTCTAGAGTTCAGTGTTTCTACAATACTCTGATTTAGGATTCATGCCAAATAATTTGAAATGAGTTTTAAGATTAAACATAATTTAGGGGTGCCTGGGTTGCTCAGTGGGTTAAGCCACTGCCTTCAGCTCAGGTCATGATCCTGGAGTCCTGGGATCGAGACCCACATCAGGCTCCCAGCTCTGCAAGGAGTCCGCTTCTCCCCTTTCATGCTCTCTCTCATCTTTCTCTCTCTCTCCCTCTCAAATAAATAAATAAAAATTTTTAAAAATATTAAACATAATCCAAAAATAGGACAAAAACATGAAATCAGAATGGAGGCCATTAAGGAAGTAGAGAGACTCATACTTAATCAGAAACAGAGGGAGACAGATATCCAGGTAATGTTTTTTCAGAATAGTGATGAACTTTGAGACATTAGGAAGCCACCATTAATATCCTGCTAAATAAGCAGTAGTGCCCTTATAGTTTTTCTTTTGCAGAAAAGGATTTTGAACCACTGGCCTCAGAATCACACTGCCTATGCTACAGTCTTGGCTAGCACAATGGATGGCATTTCATGATGTGCCCACACCTTTCTGCCAGCCTTCATGTCTTCTAGCATCCCCTTCTCACACTAGGCTCTGGACAAACAGAAACACCTGCACTTACACAAGTGTTCCATGTAACCTCAAGCCTCCATGCCTTTGTTCCTATTATTCCTCTGCCTCGAATAGCCTCTCCTCCACCCCCAATCTGTCTAGTGAACACCTAGTCATCTCTCATCTATGAAGCCTTAGTTGAATCTCTCTGGTAGAACTGACCATTTCCTCATCTATGACCTTGCCATGCATTGGAACACTTACATATTTTAGAACACTTTATATATTTCCTGCTACAATACTATGAACTCCTGAAGGGGAAATAACATGTCTTTTCATCTCTGTATTCCCAGTGCCTGGCACATAATAAATGACTAAATTAATCAATTTTGAGGCTAGGTTGTAAAAGTAATTTCATAACTGTTTTTAACATCATTTAAATTATTATATAATCCCACAGTGACTACTTTGAAGGCAAGAACATTAATTTGAGGGGATTATAAATTCTGGCAAGTTGTTAAAAACCAGTCACATTAACTTTATCCTCACTTTTCATGCTGTGTCCTTAAAGACTAGGTATTAAATTAAGGGATGCTTTGCTTTTGCTTTTTCTGGCATATAAATCAAGATAGGCCAGGTTTTATTGCAATAGCAAACAATTTCAAGATCTCAGTGGGTTAAAAGAGGCTGAGTTTTTTTCTTTCCCATCGCAGGTCTGGGTGACTATATTGGGTAACTGTCCTCCATTAGTTGGCTCAGTATTGCATTTCTGCTAGCACAGTATTGCCCCATTTGGCAAGACAGAGGAAGAGAGTACTAGAAAATTGAGAACCAACAATTAAGTGCTCCACATAGAAATGAAGCATATCACTCCTGCTCATATTCCATTTACCAAAGTAAATCATATCACATCTAACTTCAAGAAACACATATCACATCTAACTTCTTCTGAGCCCAGAAGAAGAAGTACCAGTAATATTAGTGAGCAACAGTAACATTTACCACAGTGGGGCACTGGCAGACCCCATCTAGGCGAGGAACAATGTTCTCAGGCTACCTTTTAAATTATGAGCCCAGTCCATATGTACCAACTTAATTTCACTCTTTCTAATACCCCTGCTTTTTCCTTCATCATCCCTTTATGGAGCACTCCTAGGTGCCAGACTTTATGCTAGATGATTTCCTAGCTATTATCTTACTAGATTCTCACAACTTCCTTAAGAAACAGCTCCTATTGGGGCACCTGGTGGGGTCAGTCAGAAGAGCCTGCAACTCTTGATCGCAGGGTCGTGCGCTTGAGTCCCACACTTGGTGTAGAGATTAAATAAATAAATAAATAAGAAATAGGTCCTATTACTGCCACCATTTGGCAGTTATGGAAACCGAGGCTGAGAGAGATTAAATGATTTCAACATAGCCATAAGTTATGAAGTAGTCAAACCAAGAAACAAGAACCAAATCCGTAATATTATAAAACCTATGTTGTGTCCATTGGACCAAACATATGCTCCTGTCCACAGCCGAGCTCTCCAACTCTGCTCAGCCCCCTTCCCCTCCCACAACTCCAGGAGCTCACTTCATTACTGATTTCCCACCCTCACTGATTTACTTGAACCTCAGTCTCTCTTCTTCTATCCCCTTCCTGTCAGTTGTTCAAAAATCACTTAGTCTCCTCCCTTTGAAATTGGTTTTCTTCAACCAGAAATCTCTCCTTCTTCTCTCTGCCCTGTTTCTACCCAACCTCTGCATCCACCTATGCCCCTGTTCTCTTCTCTTTTAATACTCTGCAACCTGTCCTCTGTCCCTACCAGCCTCCTGGTTGCAACTTCTCTGAAGCATCCCAAGTGACCAAATCCAACAATTAGGCACTTCCATGTGACTTTGTCCACTGTAGTGACTCAGAAACATTCCAAACTCTTGGCCCTTGCCTCCTAAAAACTCCTTCCCCCACTCCAACCTCCAGAGCATAGCACTCCTCTGAGTATCTATCATCTCTGTCTCTATGTATTCCTTTGCCTCCTTCTCTCTCTTCCTGTGGACATTCTCAGGTTCTATTCACACTTTCATGATTTCTCTTCTCTTTTCTTCTCTTCTGCTATGAACTGAAGTATGTTCGCTCAAAATTCCTATGTTGAAACCCTACCCCCAGTATGATGGTATTTGGAGATGGGGCCTTTGGAAGGTAACAGAAGTTAGATTAAGTCATGAGGGTGAAGCCCTCATGATGAGATTAGTGCCATTATAAGCTCGTTTGCATCCCCTCCCCATAGACACACACACACACACACACACACACACGCACGAAAGTAGCCTTTTCTAAGCCAGGAAGAGAGCTTTTGCCAGGGAACCAAATCTGCCAGTACCTTGATTTTGGACTTCTACCCTCCAGAACCCTCCTATTGTTTAAGCTCCCTAGTCTATGGTGTTTTGTTTTGGCAGCAGAAGATGACTAAGACACCTCCACTTCCTTTTTACTTGCCTCTCCTCTCCTCTCTCTCTCTTCTGTAGCCCTCATTATCCTCCTCAGTAAACACATCTACTCCTAGAGTTTCAGCTCTCACCATTATATACACAGCTAAGTGATGTGATCACAGTACAATGTTAGACAAGTTACTCTGCCTCTCCAAGACAGTTTCCTCATTTATAAAATGAGAGTAAATATGATGCTGTACTTTACACCACTGCTGGAAGGACTAAATGATCTGCTGAATACAGAAGAGTTTATACAGTTCATGGCTTATAATAAGTGCCACAGATATGTGGAGTTTTGTTTTCTGTTTTTCTGCATAGCTGAGTAGATAGAGACAATGTAGAGAAAGCAGTTGAAAGTATGGTAGGGAAACCATTTTGAAGAAAGGGCACAGACCTCAGATTCTGGCATGGTTAAACCTCAGTTACATTCCAGTTCTACCACTTATGCACCTTGAAACCTGGACAACTTTCTTAGTTTTTTGAGCCTCAGTTTCCTCATCTGTAAAATCGAAGTAAGTATCCTTTCATCAGGCAGGCATTTAAGCACGGCCCCTCATACTCTGGCCTCAATGTACTTTTCTAGTTTTCTGACCCACTATTTTCCTAAATATACTGTATGTTGTAGCCAAACCACATTACTTGATGCTCCCTATGAGAAAATTAATCATTACATTGAATTCTTACAAGGTAGCATGGTATAGTTGAGTCAAACAGACCTAGATCTCAGGCCCAGCTCTGGCACTTAGTAGCTATAAAACCAAGGGCAAATTATTTACTCTCTCTGAGATACAATTTCCTTTTGTGTAGAAAGAAAATAATATAATAATGATAATAAAACTCATCTCAGTGCCTCAACCTTACTAGCAGAACACACAAAACCCTTTATGATCTGGCCCAATTTAATTCTCTAGCTTTACCTCTCACCATTCCATGCTCACATCTAAGTTTCAACCAACTGAACTGGTTTTATCTCTCCCCAAAGTCATGCCCTTCCTCACTTCTGGATATTTATACAAACTACTACTTGTGCCTAGAATGTTCCCATTTCTTCCCCCTACTCCCACCCCCTTTTCCCCCTTGCCTAATTCTGACTTACATTATAGATCTTAACCTGAATGTCATTTCTTCCAGGATACCTTCTCTTCCCTGTTCCCAGACCATGTTAGGTACTGTTTTTTTGTACTCCCACATACCATTCGTGCCCCCAAATTATATCTTCTGTTTACTTCCCTGTGTCCCCAACTAGTTGTGAGAACTATAAAGGCAAGAGCTATAGCTTCTCCAATGTCACCCCCAGAGTGAGGACATCTCTGGCAAACAATCTAAAATCACTGTGTACATATTACCCTACTTCAATTTCTTCAGTCTTAATTATCTGAAACTATCATATTTACTTATTCATTTATTTGTTTGTTCTTTGTTTTCCTTACCAGAGTGTAAACTCCACAAGGAAAGGGACTATGTCTTATTCTCACAAATTTCCAACTTCTAGAAGAAATGTAAAACATGATAGGAATTGTCCTCATTTGGGTTTAGGAGACCCAGGGAATAGAGAGAATATTTTCCAAACTTAAAAAAAGTTACATGCAGAGGGGTTTGACACAATTTGGAGTATAAGAGTATAAGTACGTAGTTAATAGGAGAACTGTGAACAGCTTGGAATGCTGGACCAATGCATTTTTTTTTTTTTACTTAACCTGGTAGACAGAGGGAGCCACAGAGAATTTTTGCACTGAGGAGTGACATAAGGTATGAGGTATGTGCATATATATTGGAAACATAAGAACCAACAGGATGATTAGAAAGCACCTACCATTTTACCCTTTGGAAAACAAAAGAGGGGTTGCCTAACCCACTGTATTAGTTAGGATTCTAAAGAGAAACAGAACCAAAAGAGAGAGAGAGAAGTGTTTGTGCACAGAGAGAGAGAGAAAGGGATTATAAGGAATTTGCTTCTGTTAATTATGGAGGCTTGATAAGAACAGAATCTTCAAGACAAGCTGGTAGCCTGGAGATCCAGGGAAGAGTTGATACTGCAGCTCTAGTCCAAAGGCAATCTAGAGGCATAATTCCTTCTTGCTCAACAGAGATCAATTTTTGCTCTCTTAAGGCCTTCCACTGATCATATGAGGCTCACCAACATTATGGAGGGTCATCAACTTGATTCAAAACCCACCACCAATTAATTTTTGGTCATTTTTTTGAGGGTGGGGAAGGACAAAGGGAAAGAGAGATTTAAGCAGGCTCCACACCCAAGACAGAGCCTGACACAGGGCTTGATCTCATGACCTTGAAATCATGACCAGAGTGGAAAACAAGAGTTGGACTCTTAACCAACTGAGCCACCCTGGTGCCCCCTCCACCATTGTTAATATCATCCAAAAAACACCTTCACAGAATCATCCAGAATAATGTTTGACTAAATATCTGGGTATTTTGACACAGCCAAGTAGATACAGAAGCTTAATCACACCTAAACAGAGCCAATGTGTACTGAGAACTCATTACAGGGACTAACTAATCTTGTTCAGAAAACGATGCAGCCTAGGGGTGCCTGGATGGCTAATTGTTTAAGCATCTGACTGGCTCAGATCATGGTCTCAGGGGTCCTAGGATCGGCCCCACGTCAGGTTCTTGTGTTCAGGGGGAGTCTGTTTTTTCCTCTCCCTCTTCCTCTGTCCCTCCCAATTGGTGCTCTCTCTGTCTCTCTCTCAAATAAGTAAACAAAGTTTTTAAAAATTAGAAAACCATGCAGCCTACTAGAAATCTAATATCCTCCTCACATAGTTTAACTTATATTTAAAAAGTAGAAATACCATCCATGACTTCCCTAAACAAGCCCTTTTCCTAGAAGTATTAACCCAGCACTAAGAGAGTCTCTACCAACTCCTGCCATTTCAGAAGCAATTTTATCTTCTGTATGTCAGAGCCTTTTTGAGTTTTTAGTATGGATTGCTTTGAATGTATGTGGTGAGACTGGAGAGAGAGGCAGGGTCAGGGAGCAGGGAGCAATATGTGCTGTGGAAAGACACACATGAGGTTACAACTATATTTTTAATACATAATTATTTTATGGTGATGAGTGTATTTATGTTTGCTATATTATCCTTTTTTTACCTGTGAAGTATTTGAAATTTTCATATCTATATTACCATATATGATCTATATAATTATATTTAAATATGTTTATACTATATATAAATGGCTCAGTAAATTCAGGCCATATTTCTAAAGTCACACAGAATTCAAACAAGATTTGGGGTGATGCCAAAGCCCTTACTGTTTTCATTCTGTCTCATAGTACCCATTAATAATGCCATCTGTATAGTCATACCAATTTTCATCATCAGTTGCTTTAGTCATGGCTAGAGAAGCCCTGTTTCTTCTCCCCAAATTCAATGCAATTTTCACAGCACACTGTTAGCCAGCTAAGTTTCAGCAGCACTACAAACACAGCCCTGGGAAAATACCATCAAGAAGATTACAAACAAAGATGCCTGTTAATGAAAATTCCAAAACATCTGTCACAAGGTCTAGTTTGAGTATTTCCCAGTGTAGATAACAACTATATGCATATTGACAATTCTTAGTAACTGTACCAGTGCCAAGATGGGGAAGAAGGTAGTTATTAGTATGAATTTGTTTGCTTTTATGTTTGGCAATAAATTACCCTTGGATCCTGTCACTGTCCTGTAAGGTTTCAGTTACAGCTGTATTACCAAGGCAATAGTATAAAAGACCTACTGTTAGCAAGGCCCAGATAGATGCATTGGCTTGAAAACAAGATGGACAGAACAAAGGAGTATCTGGAAAATGCCACACAGGAGAGGACCTATAACAATCCTCAAAAACTATAACTATGTCTAGAGAAATGATGTAGGCCATAACATCTACTATATGTAACCACCAACCAAAATGTATTCCTCACAAATCCTCCAAATCTCAGAATATGCACAAGCAATAATAAAATGATTTTACAGATTTAGTAGAAGGCTTGGTCAAACAATCATAACACTGACACCACGGACATTTTGTTTAGCTCCCAAGTACAAATACAATATAATCCAAAGCAGACTAGTCATGGGTGCTAGGTACTTACTCTTTTGACAAATTTCCCTCTCTGATTTAATAATATTTAAACTTTGGGGATTACAAAAGTATCCAAATTGGGTGTATTAGTTTCCATGGGCTGCAATAACTACCACAAATTGGTGGCTTGAAAGAACAGCAATTTATTGTTTCGGGTGCCTGGGTAGCTCAGTCGGTTAAGCAGCTGCCTTCAGCTCAGGCCATGATCCCAGGATTCTGGGATTGAACCCTGCATCAGTATCCTTGCTCAGAAGGGAGTCTGCTTCTCCTTCTGCCTGCTGCTCCCCCTTCCCTACTCTCTCAAACAAATAAATAAATAAAAATCTTTAAAAATAAAAAAAAATTAAAATTAAAAAATATATATATATAGTTTCAGGATGCCTGGGTGGCTCAGTTGGTTTAGCCACTGCCTTCGGCTCAGGTCATGATCCTAGGGTCCTGGCATCGAGTGCCACATCGGGCTCCTTGCTCAGTGGGGAGCCTGCTTCTTTCTGCCTCTGCCTGCTTGTGCTCTCTCAATCTCTCTCTCTCTGACAAATAAATAAATAAATAAATAAATAAATGTATTTTTTCATATATATATATATATATATATATATATATAGTTTCACAGTTCTGGAGGTCAAAGTCCAAAATCAAAATGTCAGGAGATCCAGGCTTCCTCTGATGGAAAAGAATCTTTCCTTGCTTCTTCTTGGCTTCTGGCATTTGCTGACAATCCTTCACATTCCTTGGCTTGTAGACACATCATTCCATTCATGTGGACATCATTGCCTGGTGTGGTTTTGCACCATCTTCCTGCGTGTGTTTGTCTCTGTATCAAATTTCTCCTTTATATACAGACATCAGATTGGATGAAGGTGCACTCTAAAGAACTGATTTTAACATGATTACCTCTGCAAAGACCCTATTTCCAAATAAGATTGTACTCTGAAGTATTGAGGGTTAGGAGTTCAACGAATAATTTTTGAGGGACATGATTCAACACATAACTGGGAGGCCAGAAACAATTAAAAAACGGAGGACTTTGGGAATTAACAAAAAGAGCAGAATTGTCTTTAACTTATGGCTTAATAAATTAAAAAGCAGTGTGATGTAGGATAGCATCTTGACTAGTGTCAGGGCCTTGGCCTAGCCTCAGACAATTGGTTTCGGGACACCTGGGTGTCTCAGTCAGTTAAGCATCTGCCTTCAGCTCAGGTCATGATCTCAAGAGTCCTGGGATTGAGCCCCATTATCAGGTTCCCTGCTCAGCTGGGACTCTGCTTCTTCCTCTCCCTCTGTGCTCTCTTGCTCTCTCTCAAGTAAATAAATAAAATCTTTTTTAAAAAGTACTTTGGACTTACGGTCTCTAAACAACCACGATTTTTTCATTTAGAGAAAAGCAAACCAAAAATCAAATTCAATATAAGACATGGTGGGTGGCATAGGAATATAGCCCTTGGTTTAGCATCCTCTCCAATCTTAAATGCCACCGTCAGATTTATGCAGGGTACATAGAGGAATGAAAAGAAAAGAAAACAAAAGAAAAAAGAAAAGAAAAGAGGTGGAAGGTGGACAATGATTTCCAAAGATAAAATTTATATCAACCATCATAAAGCCCTGGAGCAGTCCACAAAGAGGGCCATGTGGTCTGTTGCACTAATTAGGTCAGGTACACTGGAAATATTCAATGATATGACCACATTGAAGCAAGATGGCATAATTATGAGGATTCCTTAAACCCTTGGCTTGAGAATCTCGTATTTTTCCCGCCTCCTCATTCTCTTTTCCAAAAAAAAAATAACTGGCAAGGGAGCAGTTAATGGTTGTGCAACTACTCAGGCTCTGTTCTAAATCATTTGCACACATTATCTCATTTTTTAAAAACCCTATATAGTAGGGTTTAAAATAATGATCAGCATTTATTGACTGCTCACACTGAGCTTGGCACTTCATATGTATAATTTATTGCCTCAGACAATACAAAATACTGTTAAGCACAATGATTCCCATCATATAAACAAGGTACCATCGGCTCAGAGAAGTGAGATAATTTGCCCAGGTCCACACAGATAATAAGTGGCAGAACTGGACTACCTGGCTTCCAAGCCTAGGTTCCTTATATTCTACCATGCTAATGAGGAGAGACTGCGAGAGAAGGATGACAGAGGGAGGCAGGGAGAGAGAGCATGATCCATGAATGACTATATTAGTCTTCTGTTGGGATGCCTGGGTGGCTCAGTGGGTTAAGCATCTGCCTTCGGCACAGGTCATGATCCCAGGGTCCTGGAATTGAGTCCCGCATCGGGCTCTCTGCTCAGCAGGGAGCCTGCTTCCCCCCTCTCTCTCTGCCTGCCTCTCTGCCTACTTGTGATCTCTGCTTGTCAAATACATAAATAAAATCTTTTAATAAATAAAAAAAATCTTTTTTAAAATAAAAAATAAAATTAGTCTTCTGTTAATAGAAGAGGCCATGAGAAGGACAAAAGGAAGAAGGAGACATGCTATACACTGATGGAGGAAAATGAAACTCTTCTACAGAAGAGATTCACAGACCATTCTTATCAATTCCATTCTAAGCAACTGTGAATATTAGAGGGACTGTTCCAGGAAGGGGAGATCCCAAGGAGGACTAGCCCTGAGAGGCAATTAATTAACAACAGATCCACCGAATGAGATTGTGTCTGTGTGTGTGTGGGGGGGTGTCTGTGTGTGTGTATGTTTGATGAGAAAATCAAGGCAAAACAGCAGCAGATGCTGAAGTAATACTTTCCTTTTGGAAGAAGGGAAGTTGGGACAGGGCATGCAGCTATAAGACAAAAGCAAAAACATCCCAAGGAGAATGTTATTGTTAGTGCTTATTACCCCATGGAAATGACCTTCGATCAGGATGCATAATCACCATATTGCATCCAATTACAAGCTGAAGATGAAACATGATTGCCAGTGTCATGTTTGTATCTAATCAGAAGTTGGGAGACAATTATGGTAATGATGTGGGATGCTAGGGGGAGCTCATATCAGGAGGAGAGGGCAAACCTTGCTTAAGGACTAATCTCTTCTCTGCAGAATAGTGAAGGTGAACTGAGGCTCTAAAGCCAATCCAGCTAAAGGATACTATAGGGTCTCAGACTGCAGAAAGATTTGCACTGTGGAATGCCCAGGAGTGCCACTGGGGTAGGGAGAGGATGGAGCTCACTGACCCATGGTTTTCAAAGTTTGAGTTTTGGACCCAGGCATCTCAATCACTTGTGGAATATGTGTCATCTTCCTGGGCCCCATTCCAACCCTCCTGAACTGGAGCCTCTGAGGATATAGGTCCAAAAGACTAAATTTTTACAGAATATCCAGGGGCCAATTCTTCTAGTGTGTCCATTTAAAAAATGGTGAATCAAAGAGAAATGAGATGTTGCATACCTCAGCTAATACCAAATATAGGCCCTTGGGTCTCATCACTTGGCATATTTTTTTTAAATGAATGGTTACCAATAGTAATGTTATAAATTATGGGTGACAAAACACAGAAGTTCTTTGCAGTCTTGAATTTTGAGGATTTTAGCAAGGGCATATTATTGCACCCTTCTTGTAACTTAGTTTAAAACCTTAATTATGGAACTCGAGAGTGCAAAGAAATCTGACATGTGGATTTACATTTCTTACCCTTCTATCCTCACATTTATGCTTTCCCTTTCAAAACACCTTTAATCAGGCCAAATAAAATGAATTAATCCCCAAAGTACACACACATCCATTTCACTATGTATTTGCTTTAAATGACTGTTATTAACATTAAACAACAAGGAAGGATTCTTGCGTGGTTCAATCGGTTCAAACTCTATGTTTCGGCTCAAGCCATGATCTGAGATTGAGCTGAGTCAGGCTCTGAGTTCAACACTGAGTCTGTTTCAGATTCTCTCTCTCTCTTCTCCTCCTCTCCCCCTGCCTCACTTGCGCTCTCTCTCTCTCTCTCTCTCTCCCTCTCAAACAAATGAAGAAATAAAAAATCTTTTTTAAAGAACAAAAAAACAAACAACTATAATTTACTTGGTACCTACTATGTGTCAGACACCGGGCTAACCACTCCAAATGAATTACCTCACTGAACACGTGCAACAATCCTCACAGGCAAGTACCATTAGTATCATTTCTATCGTACATAGGAGGAACTGGGTTCAGAGGAGTTATGTAAGTTAGCCAAAGTCACACAGCTGGTCATGGGGGAAGCCAGGATAATAATAAACTCTTGAGTGCCTTGCCCTGCAGCAAAGAAGGGAAGCCAAAATACACATGCTATAAAATAATAGGAAATTCACAAGCCCTGCAGGGTCGGCTTTGGAATGCAGTAGGTGATTTTTGGCAGCAGAGCAGGCTCCCTAATTAAATTTATTTGGGACACTATTAAAATTAGTCTGCTGGTGCTGAACTCTTGTCAGCTGGGACCACTGAGGAATAAGGCTTGACCTCATTTTAAAAGAGTCAATGAATAATCCAAACTTAACTGTAAAAGTGATATGAGATTAAGAGTAAAGCAAGGAGTCTGAGCAGTGTGCTTGGTGTTCATATCTTGAATAGAAGCACTTGCTTTCACATTGAAATCTCCTACTTCTTCAAGCCAATTTATAGCTTTCATCTTCGTGCTCCCCACAGATTTACTCTTTATAGTAATATCCATGTCATCTAATGACAAGATGCGATAACTAATGTGAGGTTGTGGCTGACCCCTAATATTCCCACACTGAAACTCTATTAGATTCTACACTGACAGCTCCTTCTGACTCCAATCTATGAGCTTCGCACTGAGCCAAAGAGTACAAGGTCCCTCAAGAGCAAAGCAATTTATTTAAATAACACAGTTAAGTAGATGGGAAAATGTGTTGCATTCAGAAAGTCAACACTCTCCCACAGAAAGCAAAAAGCCCAGTGTAGCCACTCCCAATGTAGTGGTGTAACGGGCACACGTTTCTCTGACTCCCACTTCAGTCCTTCTGTTGGGTCATTTCCCAGTTCATTTCAGTGGAACCAGCTAAATTAGCTTCTGAAAGATGTATTTGCGAGAGGGTTGTAAGCTTTCTGTGAGGAAAACCCAGACTTTGGCTTACTGCCCTCAACACCCAGGGACTTCGACAACCCCGGGAAGGACAGATACTGAGGAACCAACATGCCTGTGTCCAGATGGGTGCAACAGAGCAAAAAGCTTGATCTTCCCACTGTTTAAAGAGTTTCTTGGACTCCTTTCTGTTCAGAAAGATTCAAGGGACCCTCCCTACTATCTAATGACTAAGAGCTTCTACTCCCCCCTAGGGAAGGTGAAAACATCTAGTTTCTAAGGTCATGTTTACATCCTCCCCTTACAGTGGCTGGGAATTCCTTGACTGTAAGATGTGTGAACATAGAAATGCAAAGTCTGCTCAAGCAGAACTTGAACTGCCATTGATTCCTTTCAACTGATAGAGGTTTAATTGGTTGTGTAATGAGGCTGCCTAGGTGCTGAGCGCAGCCTGTGCTCAGGAGAGAGCCATTTATACTGTCTTTGAAGCCCACCAGAAATTGTGTCAGCTCCCTACAAGGAGGGCTGAGCCAACTGTAGCTGTCAGGTTGTCTCTGACAGAAGCTGAAGAGAATCAATCAGGCCATAAATCTTTTGGAGGAAGCCTGGGTGATAGGCAGGCATTGAGAGGTGTGTTCTTAGCATTCTCCTGAGACACCAAGGCTCTATATGTAGGCCTGAACAAACTTCTGTTGCTTTTTCCTTTTCTTGTGGCTCATTCTCATCCTTAAAATATTTCCTCTCATTTCTCTTCCTTTAGTCCCACATCTGAAAAAGAAAATTATGCTCCTTTCCAAGGACAATCCTTCCACTAATTCTCATCTTAGCCCTCCCCCTCCATGATCTCTTTGTACAAGTTAACCAGTCTCTTTTTCCCCTAGACCCCTTCCTCTCTGCCTTCAAAGACGCTCAACTCCATAAGCCTTCCATTCTGGCCCTCCAGGCCATCAGTTGCTAAGACTCACTCACCTTCCTTCCACTACCACATTCATCCCTTTATGTCCTTGAAATCTGGCTTCTACTCCCACCATTCTACCAAAAATATTCTTTACGGAGGTCTCGAATGCATCATGATAACCAAATATGGTAGCCTTTGCTTCATGCTCACTCTCTTGACCTCTCTCAAACTGTTGTTTTACAGAAGAGCAGTGGTCACCAATCTAGGTCATTATCCTGTGCTCAAAAAACTTTAATAGCCCCCTAATGCCTGCTAAATAAAGGGCAAACTCCTTAGTCTGGCTTTCCAGGCCATGATCTTCCTTCCCACCCTCACTCCCCACTTCTCCCTGACATACTTTTTTTACTCTGACCTAAACCACCCCCTGTTTCCAATACACATTGTGACTATTTTATTGTGGCAAGAAAACTTAACATGAAATCTACCCCCTTAAAAATTTTAACTGTACAATACAGTATCATTAACTATACACATGATGTTGTATGGCACATCTCCAGAGCTTACTCTTCTTGCTGAACTGAGACTTTCTGCTGATTGATTAGTAACTCCCCATTTCCCCCTTCCCCAGCCCCTGGCAACCACCATTCCACTCTTAGAGTCTACAAATTTGACTATTTTAGACACCTCATATAAGTGCAATCATGCAATGCTTATCTTTCTGCAACTGGCTTACTTCGCTTAACCCAATGTCCTCAAGGTTCATCCATGTTGTCCCGTATTGCAGAAATCCCTCCTTTAAAAAGGCTGAACGATATTCTATTCATGTGTCTGTCATATTTTCTTTACTCATTCATCCATCAATGGGCATTTAGGTTGTTTCCAAATCTTGGCTTTTGTGAGTAGTGCTACAGTGAACATGGTGAAGATACATCTTCAAGATCTTGACTTCATTTATTTTAGATAAATATACAGAAGTGGGATCACTGAACCATATTACCATATGGTTCTATTTTTTTATTTCTTGAGGACTCTCAATACTGCTTTCCATAGGGACTATACCATTTTGCCTTCCCACAAACAGTGTGTAGGTCTTCTAATTTCTCCATATCCTTGCCAACACTGGTTGCCTTTTGTTTTGTTTTGTTTTTGCTTTTTTATAATAGCCATCCTGACATGTGACTGTTCTTGCCTCCACATAATTTCTTACACCATTCATTCCATTTGTGATATCCTCTATCATATTTTATCTAACTCCATTTTATTTTATTATTTATTTCTTTTCAGCGTAACAGTATTCATTATTTTTGCACCACACCCAGTGCTCCATGCAATCCGTGCCCTCCCTAATACCTACCACCTTGTTCCCCCAACCTCCCACCCCCCCGCCCCTTCAAGACCCTCAAGTTGTTTTTCAGAGTCCATAGTCTCTCATGGTTCACCTCCCCTTCCAATTTCCCTCAACTCCCTTCTCCTCTCCATCTCCCCATGTCCTCCGTGTTATTTGTTATGCTCCACAAATAAGTGAAACCATATGATAATTGACTCTCTCTGCTTGACTTATTTCACTCAGCATAATCTCTTCCAGTCCCATCCATGTTGCTACAATAGTTGGGTATTCATCCTTTCTGATGGAGGCATAATACTCCATAGTGTATATGGACCACATCTTCCTTATCCATTCATCCGTTGAAGGGCATCTTGGTTCTTTCCACAGTTTGGCGACCGTGGCCATTGCTGCTATAAACATTGGGGTACAGATGGCCCTTCTTTTCATGACATCTGTATCTTTGGGGTATTTACCCCAAAGATATTTTTTGTTTTGTGTATTTGTGTATTTGTTTTGTGTATTTTGTGTTTTGTGTATTTAGTCTAACTCCATTTTAATAAATGTTTCTTGAGCACCTATTTTGTGCCAGAGCCAGATCAGATATAACTTCACTTTGTGAAGCTTTCTCTGGTCCTACAAACACTGGGTCTCCACAGGTTTTTTTTCTTTTTTTATATTTTCCTTGTGGAAATTCAAACTCTGCAAAGACTTTAAAGGTTGTGTTAGCCCTCTATTAATTCATACCCTCTGTAAGGAGAGAGATCATGTCTTTATTTTCCTTCTGTCTTCAGCACAGTGCTTTCTTCGTAACATACATGCAATAATTTTCTGTCAAATAAATTCAGACTATGCAATTTAATGATTCCCACTCACAATTCCAATAAATTCTGAGACATTTGTCCTACTAGGTCCTCACTCTCCCCAAGGTCAACAAGACAAATATGCCCCCTTTGCACCCTTCAGCTGGGTAAGAATTGTAAGGCTCCAGGAACATCATATGCCAGCAGTACTAAACAGGGCATATGTGAGTGATACCTAAAAGGGCAGTCTTTTCAAAATAAAGAACCAACACCAAAGATGCAGAGATTGTCAGTTGCCATAGCCAGCAATACCATATGCCAAAAAACTGAAGCCAAAATTGTGAGTGCAACATCACATAGAAGATGAGAAAACATAAAGGTCTTCTGAAACTGTGATGTTTCAAATTTCCTATATGCTCCACACCCAGTACTAGCATCATTGTCATAAAGATACTGAGACTCCAAAAAATCCTTAGACCTGAGCCCCTTGTGTTTGGGGTGGCTGTAATTTAGCTGAAAGTAAAAAGCTTCCAGAAAAGTAGATGCTTAGCAGGAGATGAAAAGGCTGAAACATCAGAAATGCCTTCATTTCACAGAAATAACACTAATTTAGTGAAAAAGGGAAGTGAGCTTTGGAGAAAAAATATATAGTTCCACCATACTCTAGGTAATAAACAGCTACTTTTCTATGGGGTTGAAAGCGAGTGAAAGGAGCAGCCAGGGTAGCTCAAGGGCTAAGGAGCATATTTGGGGCTTTTATCATTTTGCAGTGAGAGCTGACCTTGTGCTTCATTTTGGGGATAAGAAAAATGTATCTGGGAAACATCACAGGCTTTGGGGCAGATCAATCCTAGTTCAAATGTTAACCTTGTGCTTATTAATTGTACTTTGGACAACCTATTTAAGTCCTCTAAGTTTCAACTTTCTCAACTATAAAATGGAGGTAGTTCTACCCATTTTGCAGGTGTCTGAAAGGCTAATGATAATAACAATTGCATGCACTGGGTAGCAGGCATTCCAAAGTTAACATGCTTGTTATTAACTCACATGTGGCATCACACAAACATCCAAGCTAAGCTCTTTTAACTTCCCTATCTTTCCTATGAGGAAACTGAGACTCGAAAGAGTGAAGTGATTTATTCCAGGTCATACAGCTAGCGAATGACACAGCCAGGACTGAAACCTAAATCTGGATGTCCTCTTATTCACTACAATAGTCAGCCTTGATAAAGATCGTCTTCAAAAGTAGTCACACTTTCTCCCCAGGGCTAAGACTGGGGACAGTTGTCAGCTTATTCCTTACTCCTCTGATGGTTCCATACCATTGTTCTTCTTCCATATCCCAAGAATATTGTACTATCATATACCCAGCCGTGTTGCTCTATCTGGCAAGAATTTTGGTTATTAGACCCTGAAACTTGGCCTTTTCAAGGTTATTGGATATGTCTTTTTCCAGTAACTCAGAGTCGTCAAGGCAGAGATGGTCATAGTGGCAGCGACGGTAACAATAACAGTGATAACAGCTCACTGTTATTGATGACTTGGTATACATCAGGCACTGCACCAGACACTTCATATACATGAGCTTGCTCAACCTTCACAACAGCCCAGTGGGGTGGACACTATTCTTAAATGACATAATGTATGTTAAGTGTCTGGCTTACTCTGTAGGCTCAGTAATTGCTCCTTCTTATTGTGAATATTGTTTTTCAATAAGTCTGCAAAGTATAAAGCACCCATAGAAAGGAGGGAGCCATCGTTTTTCTATTAAGAGCAACCATCCCCAAGGGGAACAAAAGACAACTTAAAAGAAGTTAACTACATTAGGTTTTATGGGCAAGAAATAAAAGAAATCGCACCCACTTGTTTTCACAATATAAGGTAAAACTATTCAATAAATAAAAGTGACAAAAGAAAACTTTGTTTCCATTTTATGTGTAAATAAGGGAAAGAGGCCTTGAGTTACATGGGAAGTAGAACAGAGAAGCAGCCCCTTTCAGTCTTTTGGGAGTTCTGGATCTGGGAAAATCAAAGAAGCTTATGCACACTACAGATCCTTCCTTTGCCTGAAATTTCAAGGAGCTCATAGCCTCTCTGAAGCCCATCTTTCACACTCTCTGTCCCAAGAGGAACATGGAAAGAGAATGAAATCAAGTCAGCAAGAGGAGGAGAGAAGAGAAACAAAATTTTTTTAAACAGTCAGTATGCTCTGTTTGACCATTTATCAGCCACTATTTCAGAAGACTTTACCCCTACACCCCTTCCATCTTTGCCACCTTAATGTCACCTCCAGTTATCACTCAGCAAGCTTGGCAAACCCAGGATCATCAACCCTTCACCTTCACTAACTTCCTCTCCAACTTAATCATGCTCAGTCCAAAGGTGGTGCAGACTCCATAATTTCTCCCGTTGGTATCACCCACCCAACTCCTCCTCCCTGAAAATTAGGTCTCTCTGCAAAGCACCTCTCCTTCTCCAAGGCCATCTCAGGGCACTGAGGCCCGAGGTCTCTTTTGAATTTATGCAATACCCACATTGGACTTGACTTGGAGAAATTGTCTGTATAGGTGTGGGCTTGTGTAGGTGGAGAAGGGTAAGAACTCAGAAAATTGCTTCAAGTTTTTCTAAATTAATCCCAAGGTCACATCCAAATGATAGGTCAAAGGTTTCTCTATCTTTGCACTATCCTTCTTGCTCTGGACTCTTCTCTATGGCGGTGGAAATAGAATTATTTTTCCCAGACAATTTCTATTTTCAATTCAAGGCTTTGGTGCACTAACCTATTGTACTTCTCTGAAAAAGCCTGATATTATGATGTATTTTAAGACTTCCAGGGACTCTAATCACCAAAAAAAAAAAAAAAAGTGCTCTTGTAATTCACTGATGGAGAATGAAAGCAGGTGGATATTTATCATCTGTATGTGAACAATGACAATTAGCGATCAGAAGCTCAGGGTCATGAAATACTGCATGAAAGGCCATTACATTATTTTTTTTATTTTTATAAGATTTTCCTTTTGTAAGTAATTGTCTACACCCAACATGGGGCTTGAACTTGTGGCCCCAAGATCAGGAGTTGCATGCTCCCTCAATTGAGCCAGCCTGGTGCCCCAAGGAAAGCCATCACTTTAATATGCTGTGCCTGTGCGATATTCATGATAAAAGGTGAACCTTTTTATAGTTTGGCTATTGTGGACATTGCTGCTATAAACATTCGGGTGCATGTGCCCCTTTGGATCACTACATTTGTATCTTTAGGGTAAATACCCAATAGTGCAATTGCTGGGTCATAGGGCAGTTCTATTTTCAACATTTTGAGGAACCTCCATGCTGTTTTCCAGAGTGGCTGCACCAGCTTGCATTCCCACCAACAGTGTAGGAGGGTTCCCCTTTCTCCGCATCCTCGCCAGCATCTGTCATTTCCTGACTTGTTGATTTTAGCCATTCTGACTGGTGTGAGGTGATATCTCACAATAGAATACTATGCAGCCATCAAAAGAAATGAAATCTTGCCATTTGCAACAACATGGATGGAACTAGAGCGTATCATGCTTAGCGAAATAAGTCAAGCAGAGAAAGACAACTATCATATGATCTCCCTGATATGAGGAAGTGGTGATGCAACATGGAGGCTTAAGTGGGTAGAAGAAGAATAAATGAAACAAGATGGGATTGGGAGGGAGACAAACCATAAGTGACTCTTAATCTCACAAAACAAACTGAGGGTTGCCGGGGGGAGGGGGTTTGGGAGAAGGGGGTGGGATTATGGACATTGGGGAGGGTATGTGATTTGGTGAGTGCTGTGAAGTGTGTAAACCTGGTGATTCACAGACCTGTACCCCTGGGGATAAAAATATATGTTTTTAAAAAGAAAAAATTTAAAAAAAGGTGAACCTTTTTAAAAAATGAAATTTCTATTTCAGTCAGAAGGAGCATCTGCTGGGCGAGTAATTTTCTGGAAGGAATGGAATTTTACACCTGTCACAGAGCCCCTTCCCTGTTAGGCCTTTTAAATTAGAAAAGGTTAATTATTTCATGTCTGGTTATAAAGACTTCATCAAGATTTCTTGTGAAATCTGATTAGAAGGCAAATATCTGACTGTTGGCCTGATAGAGATCACCACTGTGTCTTCTGCAGCTGGGTCAGTATGCCTAACCTGACAGAGCACACGTGGTGCTTGGTAATGAAGAGTAGTGAGTTAACATTAAAGAGTTTAGAGAGTTGGCATTAATCAGAATACATTACTATGGTTTATTCTTTGAAACTAAGGAATTTAAAAAGTGAAAAGCCTGGCATTTCCCAATGTTAGGAATGATAGAAATCAGTCTTATTTTGACTATATCAGGGTATTTTTTCTTTGTTTTGCAACATAGTCATTTAACAACTGAGGTTACGAGTCTGTAAGTTTCTGAGTATTGCTTCTGTTTCCAAAACGATAGGAATTTTGGGACACTGTTGCTGATGATACAGTTCCCATTGCCTATCAACTTGCATCCAAAGTTGGTATGTTCTTCATTTTCCTGCCCCTTTGCCAGCTGCTCAGTTGGCCACCACATTCAACTTTGGCCTGCATCTATAACACACATGAACAGGCTTCCCTTCAAGGGCTTCATTAATAGCTTTCAGCATCTGCTTGCATTCCAAGCATTGAGTACTAAATCCAGAGAGGGCCTGGCATATGGCTGCATTGTTCTACGTAGAAAATGAAAAACATAGGAATGCACCCTCAACTACTGAACTTTAAAATTCCATCCACTGCTGGCTTAAAGCAAAAAACTTAAAGAGCCCCCTGTGTGTGTGTGTGTGTGTGTGTGTGTGTGTGACCGCGCGCATGCGCACATGCGTGCGTGTACACAAGCACATGCACACATTTGTTTGTAGAAAAAGATCTGAAAGCATCCGCATCAAAAATACAACAAGATGTTAATGGTTACCCATAAGAACTGAGATTGGGGGTGAGGGTGGAAGGAAATTTCTCTCCTTATACTATGTAGGTCTTTCTATTATTTGAGTTTTTTTATAATAATTACACAGTCCTTTTATTATTAAAAACAAAAACTAAATATATATATAAGCATAGAAAAAATTGGCGAGGGTTCACATCAAAGTGTTTAGAATTGTTACTTCTGGAGGATAGGATTAGAGAGAAGGACTTTTACCTCTTTATAGATTGTATATGCTTATAAATTTTAAATAGTTAGATTATGGTCATGTTTTCTTTTTTATATGTAACACTATGTTATTTTCAAATTAAAGTTTTAAATTACTTTAAAAAGAATAATGGGGAGCATCTGGGTGGCTTAGTTGGTTAAGCATCCAACTCTTGATTTTGGCTCGGGTCATGATCTCAGGGTCATGGGATCAAGTCCCACAAGAAGCCTGCTTAAGATTCTCTATTTCCCCCTCTCTCTCTAAAAAAATAAAAAAGAGAAGAATCATTACATAAAAGTGTTCTAGACCTCATGAATTCTGTTAATATCTATTACTTGCAATGACTGATTTGGTATTCCCATATGCTAGTGGTATGATTTTAAGTCTAACAATTTCCACTTTGTTTTCCTATTATCATTGAAGGATTTGGGATTATAAGCAATCATATGAGTCTTGGCCTATTGGATAAAGTTGAGAAGTAAAGCATAAACTTTCTGTGCATTCTGTAGAATGTAAGTTTTTCAAGTTCAGAGATCTTGTCTGCTTTGTTCACCACTACACCCCCAATGGCTAACATATAGCACATATTCAATAAATATTTGTTGAATGACTAGATGAATAAATGTTCAAATTAAAAGAAAAAGTGAGCCAGTCATATATCTTTATAGTGAAAGAGCAGAGGATATGCCATGTAGATGGTAGGAGAAGAGAGGAGCATTGTTTAAGGGGAAAAAAAATACCCCACTGAAATGGGGAGTCAAAGCAACCTGGATCTAACTGACTGGATGAATGACCTTTTCCTGTCTCTGGAACTCAATGTCCTCATTTGTTGAGTGAGAGAATTAGAGTAAGTTTATAGTATTTGAATTGTTTATAACAATGGGCCCATATTATTTAAAAGAGAACATGTAAAATAGTTACAAAAGTAAAAATTCATATACAGTTGTCTGAAATGATGTTCACCTAGCATTAATGATGGTTATTTATGGAGGTTTATTTTCATTTTGCCTTCCTCAACTTATTAAATATTTAATAATGATCATGTATCATTTTTATAAAAACAAATATCATTGTACTATTTTAAAGGGATGATCAGCCTATGGGGAAAAAACAAAAGAATTACTGTAATTACCTAACATGATTAAAAGGAAGGCATAAGGGTTACAATCCCTAAGGTTAAGATCAAACCTCTTCCAGGCTTGACACCTCTCTGGAGGTCATGGGGTGCCCAATGTCCAGCATGCTCCTGTTGAGACCACCACTCCACTTCCCCCTATAATACCCATTACCAATTGCTATGCACTGAATAAGGCAGCAGTCCCAAGAAGAGGTTACACTAAAACTGACCATCTGCTCCCCAGCCAAGAGATCATTCGGACTCATCAAGTTTTAAATGCCTATTTACTTCAGTCATCACAAAAATCTCAAACTACCTAGAGGATCCATTATCTTTCACATTATTTTCCACATGAAAATGAATTCCTACATCCATTAATCAGAGTCAATCTACCACCCCTCCTTAAACCTCCCCAACCCTTCTGTTCTGCTGTCTGCAAAATCCTTGACATCCTTAATTTCTTGAAAATTTTCCTTGAATTTCATGCTTTATCAAAAATTTGGCTCCCTTCTGAAGACACTGCTTCCTGTCCAGTCTTCTTAAGTGGTGACTATTTTTATTCATACATGATGTACTACTAGGCTGAGGGGCAGGGTATGTGTCCTTGATTTTCCTTGGCACTGTATGTTCATGGGTCCTCCCTCAAACCCCTGACCCAACTTCTTTTAATCACTTTGCTATCAGACTATATCACCAGCTACACCTCCTTATTGCAGTCATCTGTTCTCCTGTTCAATCTCCCTTATTCATTCCTGGTTTTAGCTCATGGGTTTATTCTTTCTCACAACTGCTCATGTCATCATTCTTGGAGATTTCAATATCCATGTGGAGTCTACATACATACATACATTCATACATACATACATACATACATACATTGTCTATGTTGTAAACAATCCATCCAGTATTCTGGCCTGTCCGTTGCTTGACCTCCAATCCAAAGATCTTATCCTCTTACCAAGCTCAGCCACCCCGTTCTAACACTCATTTCTTAGACCTTGTCATTATAAATTATTGCAACATCTTAAAAATCTCAATTTTAGTACCCTAGTCTCATCTCTTTCTAATTCCCCCTAATAGATCTACTCCACTAATCCTCCTACCCCTAACCATTATTTTTTGCTCTCCATTACCTCCCTCATATCCTCATTTCCACGTTTATCCAATTTAGATCCCATGGTACATTATTATAATCACTCCGTGGCATTCATTCTCAACTCTCCAACTCTCTTTTCCACCATCACACCTACCTGGAAAAACCTGAACCAAGACTTAATTGGATTCTCCATCTTCTTTTTTTTTTTTTAAGATTTTATTTATTTATTTGACAGAGACATCACATGCAGGCAGAGAGGCAGGCGGGGGGGGGGGGAAGCAGGCTCCCCACTGAGCAGAGAGCCCGATGCAGGACTCGATCCCAGGACCCTGGGATCATGACCTGAGCCGAAGGCAGCGGCTTAACCCACTGAGCCACCCAGGCGCCCTCTCCATCTTCTTTATATCTGTATTCCAGCAGCTGATTCTAGCTGGAGCAAGTTTCAATTTAAGCTTCACAACCTCAGATCAAAAGTGGCCTCTCATGCTCACTAGAAATCACTCCCAAACTTTTATCTCTAGCTCTGAATCCTTTCCTATGTTCCGGGCTCATATAGCTAACTGCTTGCAGTATTGGACATCTGCACTTGAACGTCTAATAGGCATCTCAAATTTAATTTGTCCAAGATCAAACTAATTTTTTCCTGTATATCAGCTCTTTGTCTACATTTACTATCTCAGTTCTTGCTAATTTCATCCTTCCAGCTTCTCAAGCCAAATGCCTTGGAGTCATCTCATATTCATCTCTTTATTCCTCATCTCTGTATTCTTCAGCAAAGCTTTTTCGCTCCATCATCAACACATATTCATAACCAGATCACTTCTTGCTACCACTATGGTGCTGTCCTGGTTGAAGCTCCCCTTATCTCCTGCCAGGATGACTGCAACATCCTCCCATTTGGGGTTAAATGTGTCCCCCAAAAAGGTATGTTGGAGTCCCCATCCCCCAGGACCTCAGAATGCTACCTTAGTTGGAATAGAACCATTGGGGATATAACCCAATAGGTTAAAATGAGGTCATACTGGAGGAGGATGGGCCCTTAATCCCATATGACTGATGTCCTTAAAGAAGAAGAGAGAATCACAGAGAGAAACTGCCCATGTGATGATAGATACACAGGGAGAAAGCTACACGACAACATAGGCACAGAATGAAGTGTTCTAGCTACAAGCCAAGGAATTATAAGGATCAACAACCAACAGGAAGAGGCAAAGATGGATTCTATCCTGATTATCAGAGGGAGCATGGCCCTGATGATAATTTTATTTCAGACTTCTAGCTTCCAGCTCTGTGAGACAATAAATTTTTATTGTTTTAAAGCCACCCCATTTGTGGTACTTTACTGTAGTCCAAAAAACTGATGTACCTCCTAACTGGTTTTTGTTTGTTTGTTTGTTTCTACCCTTGACTACCGACTGCCTCACTTTAATGCAGCAGCCAGAATAATCTTGCTAAACCTCTGAGTCAGATCACGTCTTTCATCTGTTCAAATGCTGCAACGGCTCCGCTTTTCATATAGACTAAAAGTCTTACAGAGGTCTGTGAGTCCCTATAAAATATCTTCCCTTTTTATGAATCTGGTCCCTTCTATTACTCTCCCCCGCATTCACTCTACTCCAGCCACACTGACCTACTTTGCTGTCCCTCAAACTTCTGCACAGTCTTCCATTAAGTCTTTTCATTTGATGTTCTCTGTTACGACAATAACAGAGAGTGCAAATTCCTGAAGGCTTGCTTACCTTTAAGCTGAGTGTGGCCCATAGGTGCTTTGTGGCTTATATAACTTTACACATAAACACATGCATACAGGCTAGAATTGTGGGGGTGGGGATCGTGGTTTTACAAACTGCCCACTTGGAAAGGCCATATGGTTTAATGACTAAATAAATAAGACTTAGGGAGTCTAGAAGACCTAAGTTAAGGGGCACCTGGGTGGCTCAGTGGGTTAAAGCCTCTGCCTTCAGCTCACGTCAAGATCCAAGGGTTCTGGAATCAAGCCCTGCATCGAGCCCTGCATCGGGCTCTCTGCTCAGCAGGGAGCCTGCTTCCTCCTCTCTCTCTGCCTGCCTCTCTGCCTACTTGTGATCTCTGTCAGATAAATAAATAAAATCTTTAAAAATAAAAAAATTAAAAAATAATAAAAGACCTAAGTTAAGTCATCAGATTACTTAATGGTGAAAGAAGGAAAATGACCCATCTGATTTTTATTTAAAAAAAATCACCTCCCTCATCTGTAAAGTGAGAAAATAAAAATTAACTGCAATATTAAATTAGATGATGCATGCAAGGTACTTGCCACATAGCAAGCATTGGTAAATATCAGCTATTGTTATTACTAATCAATGAAATTTAAAAGAAGTTTAAATATGAGTACCTAGACACCAAGAATAATTATTTCGAGGTCTACTGAAGAATAAGCTAGGTTAGAATTTGAATGGACAAATTTCCCTTTAGGACAAGTGTGGGCTTAAAAGGTTCTTAATAAAATTCATATCAAATATTTGTGGAACCCTAGGATTTCACCAAGTACAGATAGAAAATGATGCTGTTTGTTTAGGTCTCTCTCAGCACTGACACCCTCTGACCATGTCCAAATGACGTATTCATCATAGCACCCATGAACTGAGTCTTATAATGGGCTTGTTTCACGGCCAGAGTTCCCCAGAAAGTATTGCCACCCTTCAATACCTCCTCAAATAAACCCAGCTCTGCCCACACACACACCCCAATATCGGTATCGATTTGCCTTTTTTTCAGAAACTATCAAACTCACAAAAGAAAATGTTTAATCTATAAAAATTGAAATTAGTCTCACAGTTCCAAAGCAAGGATGACCTATTAGGACAAGATCACTGACAGGGTACTTGTGATGATTTCCACCCCCGGGGAAATGTGAGAAAATTGTAAGGAGAACCTACAGAACCTCAAGTGGGTTCATGCTACTACCTAGGGCAGAGAAGTAGAATTAGACTTAAATAGAAAAGCCAAGATTTTTAGACTTAAATAGAAAAGCCAAGATTTTTGACAGCTGCGGTGTAAACCATAGACTACACCCTCTCATTCTAAAAAGTAGTCAGACATAAGATCAATGAAAAGGATGCCAGCATACCATGCTGGTGCTGCAAGAGATGGACGGAAGTTCCTTCTTTGTTTGATTTCAAAAAATTTGACAGTATTTTAGTTTCAGAACTTTGTGTGGTCTCTGATGATAGTGCGCCCTCTGGTGGCTCCATCCGTGACTTGCAAGTGAATGAGCACCTTAAGTCTGATGCTCTTCGCCTTAAGCGACTTCAACTTCTCTAGAGGTGAAAAAAGGAAAATAACCTGATTTTAACTTTAAAAAATCACCCGCCCTTCAAAAGCTTATACCATTGAATTCAATTTACTTTAATCATTCTCTTTTTTCAACATAAAGGAAGGTACCCAGTATTCACTTTAAGTGATGAGTTCACGCTTGCTTTCTTCTTTCCTCTAATAAGCATGTATCACCTTTCATTTTCAAAAATTTTTATTTTGAAATGTTATAATCAGATAGAAAACTATACCTGTGCATACCACACTCAGGTCTCTAGGATTATAATATTTGCCATATTTGTTTCAGAGTTTCTAATTATTTTCTGTTTTGAAATTTACAGAAAAGTGACAAGTACAATTCAGAGCTTTTTCCTAGTTGCTGATTTGATGCCCCCAAATACTTTAGAACTCAATATGAGCAAAGACATTTTCCTACATAATCACAATGTAACCATGAAAATTTTCAGATCTCACGTTCTGCCAATTATCTCAATAATATTCCATGGCAGTTCTGATAATCCATACCAGACTATCCACACAGATAGTCAGTCACCTTCCTCACCTTGCTTGGATTCCAACAATTCAAGCTAGGTCGTCCCTCCTACATGGATGCCTTTTTCACCCCATCAGGCTCTGGCAACCCGTATCAGACTCCTCCCCTCCTGGTCCCATGTAGAGCACAGCCTTGCTCACACTGCTCAGGCTCAGAAACCTGGCACACTTCTCATAGATGCTATGGTCATCTTCCTCGGCCTCATACTCCCCTCGCCCAAGTTTTTCCTGAGTAGATATCCTGCTGTTCAGGGTCTGATACCCCATACCATGCCATTCACATGTGTGGATGCCCTCCTTACCTTGCTCTGATTCCCATGCACCAATTCTCAGCAGCTCACGTCAGGCTGCCCACACAAAAGAAGAGTCTCTTAACTTTGTTTAAGCTCTGTTATGGGTTGAATTGTGTACCCCCCAAAAAAGATAAAAGTTGAAGTCCTAACCCATAACACTTCAGTACCTTGCGGTACCTTGCAGATGTAATTAGTTAAGATGAAATCATACTTGAGTAGGATGGATGCCTAATGCAATATAACTGGTGTCCTTATAAGAAGATGGCCAAATGAGACAGACAGAGAAAGTGTCACATGACCATGAAGGCGGGGATTGGAATTATGCAGTTGAAATCCAAGGAATACTAAAGGTTGCTGGCAAATCACTGGAAGCTAGGAGCAGACAAAGAAGGATTCCCCTGCAGGTTTCAGAGGGAGCACAGCCTTGCTGATACCTGGAGTTCTCAGACTTCCAGCCTCCAGAACTGAAAATAAATTTCTGTTGTTTGAAGCCATCCAGTTTGTTGTACTTTAAGGCAGCCCCAGAAAACTAACAGATTTTGGTATTGGGAAGTGGGATACTATAAGGCTGTAACAAATACCTAACAATGTGGCTTTGGAATTGCTAATAGGTAAGGGCTGGAAGAATTTTGAGGTTCATGATAGAAGAAATCTAGATTGCCTTGAAATGAATGTTGCTTGAAATATGAATGTTAAAGGTGCCTTTGGTAGGGTCCCAGACAGAAACAGCAGACAAGTTGTTGGACACTGGACAAAAAAAGTGATCCTTATTATAAAGTGGCAGAAAACTTGGCCAAACTATTTTCTGCTATTGGGAGGAAAGTGGAACTTGTAAGTGATGAATTTAGCTAAGGAAACTTCCCAGCAAAGTATGGAAAGCACACCCTGGTTTCTCCTTGCTGCTTGTAGTAAGGTGATAAAGGAAAGAGATAAAGAATGAATTGTTAAACAAAAAGGAGACAGAACTTAAAGATTTGGAATATTCTCAGTCTAACCACATTTCCAAAAAAAAAAAAAAAATGGGAAAGCATGCTCTGGAGAGAACAAAAAGATGCAGCTGGACAATCTCTGATAAAGAGATTATGAGTGTGACTCAAGAACCCAATCAACTATCTCAACAGATGCTAGGAAGAGATGCAGTTATCCAGTTAAGATCTGTCGAGAACCTTCTTTTCTGATGGCTTGGACTTCTGTGAATTGCAGGGGAGGTTGGCGATTTTTTTGAGAATTTTATTGCTCACAAACACTACCAACATGGACTAGAAGGAACAGAGAGGGACAAAATGAAGAAAGAATGACTGGAGGAGCCATTGATGCAGGTACCTGGGCAAATCAGGCCTCCTTGGTTCCAGAGGGCAGAGCCACCACTTCCTTCTAGAGGACAGAGCCACTGCCCAGGAATGAGAGGGTGGGGCCACCATCTAGATTGAATGGGGTGGTGTTACTACTCAGGACACAGGTGAGGGGGTGGCTGGGGTAGGGATAGGGGGCAATAATGAGACTGGTCATGTCCTGGGTTCCAGGGATCAGAGCTCCCTTCTGGGCATAGGGACTGGGGCCTCTTCACAGAGCTAAGAAGGCCAGGTCACCATCTTGTTTCCAGAGGGAAGAGCCACCTCCTCAACTATGGAGGGGAGGGTAGCTGCCCAAGAGTAAGTGGGTGGGAGGTCCACCCAGGGCCTAGGGGGTAGGGTTATTGTCCAGGGGTGGGGTCAGGGAGGCCACCTAGAGCTAGGGGCCAAGCCATCTCTTCTTTCCAGATGGTGGGCTACCACTCAGAGCTGAGGAGGTGGGCCCAGTGAACAGAGCCCCAGAGAATTATTCTAAAAGCTATAAATTCTAATGGGATTGCCCTGTTATGTTGCAAACTGCTTTAAGCCAGTGACACCTTTTTCCCCTTCCAATTTCTCACCTTTGGAATGGAAATGTTTGTTCTATACTGTCCCATCTCTGTATCTTGGATGCAGATAATTTGTTTTCCAAGTTTCACAGATCCACACCTGAAAGGAATTTTGCCCCAGGATGAACCATATCCTGAGTCTTACCCATACCTAGTTTAATGATATTTAGATGAGATCTTGGACTTGGATTTGATGCTGAAATATGTTAAGACTTCTGAGGCTGTCGGAATGGGGAAAACTGCATGAGGGAAGGCCATGAATTTGCAGAGAGAGGGCAAAGAGCAAACTATTATTGGTTGAAGTGTAGCCCCCAGAAAATGATATATTGAAGTCCTCACCACCAGTGTCTCAGAATGTGATCTCATTGGGAAACAGGGTCATTGTAGATATAATTAGCTAAGTTAAAATGATTTCATGCTAGAGTAACGTGGGTTCCTAATCCAATATGACTGGGGTCTTAATAAGATGACTACATGGGGTGCCTGGGTGGCTCAGTGGTTTAAAGCCTCTGCCTTTGGCTGAGGTCATGATCTCAGGGTCCTGGGATCGAGCCTCATGTCCGGCTCTCTGCTCAGCAGGGAGCCTGCTTCTTTCTCTCTCTCTCTCTCTCTCTCTCTCTGCCTGCCTCTCTGCCTACTTGTGATCTCTGTCAAATAAATAAATAAAATCTTTAAAAAAGATAACTACATGAAGACAGAGACACACCAGGAGAATTCCATGTGACAACAAAAGTAGAGACTGTAGTTACGCAGCTACAAGCCAACGAACACCGAAGATTGCCTGCAAACCACCAGAAGCTAGGAAGACTAAGGAAAAACTCCTCTGGAGGCTTCAGAGGGAACATGGCCGTGCCAACACCTTGAGCTGGTGGCATCTCTGTTCCTTCCCTCATGAACCTGGGGGGACTTTTGTAACCGCCTCAATTAATAAAATGCGGTGAAAGTGATGCTGCCTGACTTCTGGGGCTAGCTCATAAAAAAACAGCATAGCTTTCGCCTGGCGCATGCTCTCTCTGTCCATCTGTCTAGCTGTCTCTCTCTGTCTCTGCTCTCTATGTCCATCTGTCTAGCTGTCTCTCTCTCCCTCTCTCTCTCTCTCTCTGCCCTTGGAATCCAGATACCATGCTGTGAGGAAGCCCAGTCAATACGGAGAGACTAGGTGTGGGTGTTCTGGCTGACAGCTTCAGACAGGCTCCTAGGCAACACCTAGCATCAACTGTCACACATGTGAGCGAACAAAGCTTTAAGATGATTCCATCCTCCACCTTGAAGTCTTCAGCTGAATCCCTAGACATCACGGAATAGAGTCAAGCTATACCTTCTGATGCCCTGTCCAAAACAGAAGACAAGGAAGTAATAAATGGTTTTGTATTGTTTTAAGACACTAAGTAGAGGAGTAACTTGTTACACAGTAATAGGTAAGTGATGCAAATTGTTCATAGTTCATAGTTCTCTGGAATAACAAGAAGCTACCTCTGGATATAACTGCAGATGACAAATCCTGGACTTTGGAGCTGATGTTATAATAGGGTAAAACTTTTGGGGTCTTGGGAAAGGTAAGTAGATTTTGCATATAAGAGGAACATGAACCACAAGGACCAGAGAGTGGAATGTGCTATATTGTTATATTAACCACCTCCAATGAAAAACACCTCTCCATATCCATGCCCGTGGTTAATCTTCTCCTAGGCTTAACCACGTGACTTGCTTTGACTGATGTGATTCAATAACAGTCTTGAAAGTACTTGTACTTTGGAGCTTGCCCTTTCTCAATGCTGGGACCTGTACGACCACTGTGTGGACGCATGGCCTCATCTGCTAGACGACAAAAATATAAAAAAGTCATGAAGGGAGAACCCAGTTATCCCAGTCATTCCAACTGAGGCCCCAGAATTAACCATGTAAAAAAAGGAACATAGTCATGCAAGGCAGAAGAGACAACATGAGCAAAGGTACAGAGTTATAAACTAGCAGACTGCATGCAGAGGACCAACTAAAACCAGTTCTGTATTACTGTGGGGTCAATTTGAGAAGTCGTACAGCAATAGTGTCTTGGAAGACCATGCTGCAAAGATATTGTATGCTTTGCTTTCATTCTTCCTGAACATCATTAGAAGTTTTAAGCAGGGGAGAGACATGATCAGTTTGTGACTTAGAAAGATCACTTTGATGGTAAAATGAAAGATGGGCTGGAGAGGTGAAAGATGGAAGAGATATAACGGGGTTATGATAACAGTGAAGACAAAAAATGATGAGTGACTTAACCAGAGCAGTGGTAGAAGAAATGGCAAGGAGGGAAGAGATACAGAAAATATTTAGGAGATAAAAACAGCAAGACTCTGGGATAGATTGAATGTCAAAGCTGCAGAGAAACAGAGGCATCTAGGAGCATTCTCTGGTTTCTAGCTTGGATAGAATTGGTACCAGTCACTGAAAGAGGAAATACAGGAAGAATGATGAGGCTTCTGTTTTGTTATATTTCACTGAGGGGAGGTAGAGTTGAATCTTGACTAAGTCAATTTGAGTTGCTTGTCAGACATCTATGGAGAAATGTTTGGCTTGCAGTAGAGTATATCACCAGGCTAGAGTTTTTAATGTAGAAGTTTTGATTATATATCTGGAATTAAAATAAGAACACATGCAAGGGTGCAGTGCATTGATTAAGAATACAGCTTTCGGAGGGAGTCTGGGGAAATGGCAGAGTAGGAGGAACCTAAACTTACTTCATCCCATGGATACACATAGACTACAGCCACATCAGTATAACTAACTCGGAAAACAACCCGAAAACAGACTCTCCCCAGTTAATCATAAAGAGGAGGCCATCTCAAGAAAGTAGGAGGGGCAGAGACCCAGTTGGGAATCAAACTCTTGGGGAGACTAACCACAAGTGGGAGGGACACCACAATCATGGAGAAGGGAGAGGAAGAGACAACACACCAGGCACCCCACACATGGAAGAACTACACTGGGAAGACAAGTCCCCATTAACATTTGGCTTTGCAAACCAGTAGGGCTTAGCTTCACTAGTTTATACAACCAGTAGGGCTTAACTCTGGGTACCTTAAAAATCAGCAGCCTTGGCTCATGGGCAGCCAGATGGTTATAGGAAAGTAAGTCCTCACCCTTAAAGAGACAGCATAACATTCAACCTCTGAGAGATACAGCAAAGAAGAAGCAGTTTGAAAAGTATCTGGGGTATATGGGAAGGAGATTTATTTACTAATCTCAGAACATATGCTGGAAGGGCAGGAATCTTTAGGAGACTTCTTCAAGAACTAAAGAGTTGAAGGGCAACATTTATCTCCCTGTTCCTCCCAGCCCGGACCCAGACACATCTGGGAACCAGCATGAACACTCTCCACCTAGCTTGCCAACACTGCAAACCTACAACCGTGCATTCTCCTGAGGATCCACTCCAGCCCAAACTGCCCCACTCAGCAGGGGTCCCTCCAAAGTGAAGTCTCATTGTGCATGCAGCCATGACAGTGACCAGTGCCACTCCAAAGTGACTCCTGCACTGGGGAGAGGGGAAGATAACCACATATACCACTTCAACTGCAGCCCAAGCAGCAGGCCGGTGGCAGACATCTGATCTGATTGCTGGCCCTACCCACCAACAAAAACCTCACAGGGGGCAGCACACAGAGAAAGCCCTGTAGTTTGGGATCACTGCAAACCTGACAGACGGGGGCAGTCATGTGGTCTGACCGCAGGCCACACACACACACACACACACACAAAGTCACTCAGGGGTCAATTGAGGGAAAGTGCCCGACGGTTTGGCGCCACCACAGCCTCTTCAAATGAGCTGAGGGCATGCAACCGGTCTGATTCAACTATAAGCCCAAAGCAGCCTCAGACTGGCCCCTTAAGAGCAGAAGGACAAAACCCTGCCCACAACAGACAACATGGGCCATTGCAGCTGACCGGACTAAAGGCAAAGGCAGCTCAGCCACAGGAGTAGGACACATGCAACACACATAGGGACACCCCTGAAGCACCTGGTTCAGGTGAACAGGGAAGACTGCACTATATGGGGCACGAAAGGATCTCTTCACAAGGACACTGCTTTCGAGATCAGGATACATAGCTGACTATCCTAATAGAAACAAACACAGAGTGCTGGACAAAATGAGGACATAGAGGAATATGTCCAAAATAAAAGAACAGAACAAAATCAAAGCGAAAGAACCAAAGGGAACAGAAATAAGCAATATACTTGATGGAGAATTCAAAGTAATGGCCATAAGGATACTTACTGGACTTGAGAAAAGAGTAGAGGATCTCAGTGAGACCTTCAACAAAGAGAAAATATAAAAAAGAGCCAATCAGAGATAAAGAACCCAATAGTTGAAATTAAAAGTACACCAGAGGGAATCAATAGTAGCTTAGAGGAAGCAGAAAAATGGATCAGCAAGCTGGAAGACAAAATAATAGCAAACAAGCTAAGCAGCAAAATGAAAAAAGAATAATAAAAAATGAGTATAGGTTAAGGGAACTCAGCAACATCATCAAACATTATAACATTCACATTATAAGGATCCCAGAAGGAAGACAGAAAAGAGAACAGAAAATTTATTTGAAGAAATAATAGCTGAAAATTTCTGTAATCTGGGGAAGGAAATAAACATCCAAAACCAGGAGGTAAAGGAAGTCCCCAGCAAAAGCAACCCAAAGAGGTCCACACCAAGACACATAATAATTAAAATGGCAAAAAGTGATGATAAAGAGAGAATTTTAAAGGCAGCAAGGGGAAAAAATTACATAGAAGGGAAATCCCAAAAGACTATCAACTGATTTTTTGGCTGAAATTTTGCAGGCCAGAAGAAAGTGGCATGCTATATTCAAAGTGCTGAGAGGGAAAAAACCTGCAACCAAGAATACTCTATCAAGCAATACTATCATTCAGAATAGAATTAGACATAGTTTTCTAAATAAAAACTAAAGGAGTTCGGGCGCCTGGGTGGCTCAGTGGGTTAAGCCACTGCCTTCGGCTCAGGTCATGATCTCAGGGTCCTGGGATGGAGCCCCGCATTGGGCTCTCTGCTCAGCAGGGAGCCTGCTTCCTCCTCTCTCTCTGCCTGCCTCTCTGCCTACTTGTGATCTCTGTCAAATAAATAAATAAAATCTTAAAAAAAAAAAACTAAGGGTGTTCAACACCACTAAACCAGCCTTATAAGAAATGTTAAAGAGAATTCTTTGAGTGGAAAGAAAAGGCCACAATCAGGAGTAAGAAAATTAGGAAAGGGAAAAAAAATCTCACAGGTATATAGGAACATAATAAAAGTAATAGAATAATCACTTATAAAACCAGTATGAAGGTTAAAGCACAAAAGCAGCAGAATCAATTATACCCATAAAAATCAGTCAAGAGATTCACAAAATAAAAGGATGTAAAGTAGGACATCATATACATAAAACATAGGGATAGTAAAAATGTAGTCCCTTTAGAAGGGGTTCAAACTTAAGCAACACCAACTTATATAGATAACTATATGCATAGGACTTTTTAAAAAAGATTTTTATTTATTTATTTGACACAGAGAGAGAGCACAAGCAGGGGGAGCAGCAGGCAGAAGGAGATGGAGAAGCAGACTCCCCGCCAAACAAGGAGCCCAACATGGGGCTCAATCCCATCACCCCGTGATCACAACCTGAGCCAAAGGCCGATGCTTAACTGACTGAGCCACCCAGGCACTCCTATGCATAGGATGTTATATGTCAACATATTGGTAAGGAATATGTCATTGGTAAGGAATTCGTCATAACGACAAAGCAAGAAACCAGTAATAGATATGCAAAAATAAAGAGGAAGGAATCGAAGCATATTGCTAAATAAAGTCATCAAACCACAAGGGAAGAGAGTCAGAAAAGAAAGGAATAGAGAAGAACTACAAAAACAATCATAAAACAAGTAACAAATCAACAATGAGTACACACCTGTTAATACTTACTTCAATTGGAAATAGACTAAATGCTATCAAAAGACATAAGTGGCTAAATAGATAAAAGGATGAGAACCATCTATATGCTGCCTATTGGAGATTCATTTCAGACCTAAAGACGCATGCAGGTTGAAAGTGAAAGAATGGGAAAGCATTTACCATCAAAATGGAAGTGAAAAGAAAGCTGGGGTAGCAATATCTATATTAGACAAAATAGACTAAAATAGACTGTAACAAGAGACAAACAATGACACTACATAACCAAAGGGAACAATCCAACAAGACTATATAAAAATTGTCAATATTTATGCAGCCAACACGGGAGCACTCAAATACATAAAACAACTATTAACAGACATAAACGAAGTCCAGACAGAAAATCAACAAGGAAATAGTGACTTTGCATGACACACTGGGCCAGATGGATTTAACAGATATATTCAGAACATTCCATCCAAAACCAGCAGAACCCACCTTCTTTTCAGGTGCACATGGAACATTCTCCAGAATAGATCACAGGTTAAGCCCAAACAAGCCTGAACAAATTCAAAAAGACTGAAATTATATTGTGCATCTTTTCCAACCACGAGGGTATAAAACTAGAAATTAACCCCAACAAAAAAATCTAGGAAAACACAAACACATGGAGGTTAAATAACATGCTACTAAACAATAAATAGGTCATCCAAGAAATCAAAAAGTAAAAGAATACATGGAGACAAATGAAAATGAAACTATAACAGTCCAAAATCTTTGGGATGCAGCAAAAGCTATTCTAAGAGGGACTATTATAGCAATACAATCTATCTAAAGAAGCAAGAAAAATCTCAATTTAACCTTACACCTAAAGGAGCTAGAAAAAGAAGGAAAAAAATCCCAAAGTCAATGGAAGGAAGAAATAATGAAAATTAGATCAGAAATAAATGATATAGAGACCTAAAAAAAGTAGAACAGATCATCGAAACCCAAAGCTGATTCTATGAAAAATCAACAAAATTGATAAAACTTTAGTCAGATTCATCAGAGAAAGGACACAAATAAATAAAATCAGAAATGAAGGAGGAGAAATAACAACAGACACCAAGGAAATACAAAGGATTATAAGAGAATTTCATGAAATACTATATGCCAAAAATTAACCAACCTAGAAGAAATAAATTCCTAGAAACACAAAACCTTCCAAATGGAATCAGGAAAAAAAAAATAGAAAATTTGAACAGACTTATTACTAGCAATGAAATTGAACCAGTTCAGTAGAATTCACCTCTGAAGCCACTTGGACCTGTACTTTTGTTTGTTGAGAGTTTTTTGATTACTGTGTCCCAAAATAAAAGAGAGAGAGAAAACACAGCTTTTGGAGTCAGTTAAATTGAATTCAAATCTCAGTTCCATCACATAATAGCCATTACCATTGTAAGCAATGTCTTCATCTATAGAGATGGAGCAAACACAGATGAGGTGTTGTAAGGATTAAGAGTGTTTAGCATAGCACCCGAAATTAGTAAATTCTCAATAAATGGTAGTTATCGTTCCTAAATGCCCAAGAAAACAAAGAAGTAGACCAAACATATGGAGATTAAAAATGGCCAACAAGCATATGAAAAGCTGCTCACTAATCATCAGAGAAATGCAAATCAAAACCACAATGAGCTATCACCTCACCCCAATAAGAGAGCCACTGTCTAAAAAATGAGAAAAAATAAAAGAACAGAAAATAATAGTGAAGACATGAAGAAATTAGAACACTTGTGTACTGCTGGTGAGACTGTAAAATTGTGCAACCACTATGGAAAACAATATAGAGATTCCTCAAAAATTAAAAATAGAATTATCACATGATTCAGCAATTCCACTTCTGAGTATATAGTTAAGAAAACTTTGAAGTAGGTTCTCAAAGAGACATCTGTACACCCATGTTCATAGCAGCACTAGTCACAATAGCCAAGAGGTGGAAGCAACATAAATGTTCATTGATGGTTGAATGAATAAAGAAAATGTGGTGTATACATACAATGTAATATTATTCAGTCTTAAAAAGGAAAAAAAAATCATACCATACGGTACAACATGAATAAACCTGGAGGACATTATGCTAAGTGAAATAAGCTAATCACAAAAAGACAAACAGCATGTGATTTCACTTATACCACTTATATAAGGTATCTGAAATAGTCAAATTCATTGAAACAGAAAGGGTTACCAGGGCCTGGGGGGAAGGGAAGAAAGGAGATTTGTTTAATGGGTATAGAGTTTCAGTTCTGGAAAATGAAAAACTTCTGGAGATTTGTTGCACAATGTGAATGTACTGAACAGTACAGTTAAAATGATTAAGATGGGGAATTTTATGTTTTGTCTGTTTTTTTTTTATCATAATAAAAAGACATGGAGACAAAGTACAAACTCTTGACACACCAGCCCTGAATGTATTTACCATCTGGTGAACTCCTAGGCAGCAGGGAATGTTTTACTCACTGTTGTAACCTCAGCACCCAGCACAGTGTCTGGCATAGGGCAGGCACTCAAGAAATGTTGGCTAAGCTAATGAGAAGGTAGAAAGAAATAGGAGAAAGGGGGAGAAAGGGAGAGAGAGCAAGTCAGAGAGAGGAAGAGCCCAAGACAGGAAAAGGGAAGACAAGGGAAGAAAGCATTGAGCCCTAAAAAAGTTATTGTGTGCTATGTGGAAACTGGAGAGAGTATACCTAGGGAAAGAGAGGTCATGGTGTCTATAAAGTCCTCTGATGTGGAAGTCAGGCCTCTGGCCCTAGGACAAACTACACAATTACTGGTGGACATGTATTGAGCAGAATCACATAGCTTGTTGGGGGGCCAGGATGAATTGTAAGAATTACAGCCAGCTACCCACTGACAAAAGTTGGTACATTCCGGTTTAGTATAAATAAGGGGTGTTGGAACGCCTGGGCGGCTCAGTCGGTGAAATGTCGACCTTTGGCACAGGTCCTGATCCCAGGGTCCTGAGATGGAGTACCCCGTGGGGCTCCTTGCTCAGCATGGAGCCTGCTTCTCCCTCTGCCTGCTAATGTCCCCTGCTTATACTCTGCCTCTCTCTGACAAAGAATTAAAATCTTCAAAGGAGGGGTGTTGCTCTCAGAAAGAAACCTAATCTCCACCGCGCGCTCTCGATCCACACGTTTGGACCTTCCCCAAACTCTGAGGCTCTTAGAACTGCGCATGCGCCAAAGGTGGGTGGGGCGCAGCTCCAGTGGCCAGTAGTCCGCCATCCCTTTCTCCTCCCAGAGGCCTCTGCGCGTTGAGGACGTAAGACCGCCAGGACCGAGCACCGCACAGTGGGGGGCGTGGCTTAGGGGACGCGTTACCCTGGCGACCACCTTCTGGGCTGCTCAAACTTGATCAGAGCGTAGAGCCGGAAAGGTGTGAGTTAAGAAGAGAAACGAAGACGGCTTGCAGCCGCAGCTCCCGGCACCCTGGGGGCTGACCGACGGCCATGGATCTGTACCTCAGCAACTGCTACAAGGCTGCTGAAGCCGCTGCCACTAAGGCGGCGGCCAGCAGCCTAACACGCACCAGAGAGCACTGCGACACCGCGAGTGGCGGCGAATCGGTAGTCACCCTCCTCCTGGCTCCTGGGCGGGATCTCGGGAAGGCGGGCCGACGGAAGGGGCGGAGACCTCAGCAGAGCGAGGTGTGGGTGAAAGGGGCAGGTGCTTGACCACTCCGCTTCAGACTCCCAGGGCCGGCAGCCAGTAGCGAGAGCGGCCGCGGCCAAGAGATTGGCTGGTAACCGGGGGAAGCTGGGAGCCCTTCCGGGTTGTCAGCAGGGCGGGCTCTTTCAATCCTGAGTGTACAATTCTTTGGTGTCCTTGGAGGTATTAGCCCATTTTAATGTGAGTAGATTGGTGTAAACTAAAAGAACAGTTCTTAAAAATAGCCAGACCTTCTCACTGTACCTGACAGGGCTCGCGCAAAAAAGACATTCCAGAGGTCGGAGCAGCTAATCTATTGGATCTCCCTCTTGGGGTCAAGCTGCCTATTATCCCAGGAAGCAACAATATATTCTATACTACAAATATAAATGAAAAGGTAAACTGAGTTTTAATAGTGCTTAAGTGATTTTCTTTACCCTTTTCAATAGCTCGCTATTAAACTTGAAACACTGCTATGATTTCGCTTTGAGTCAACTTCCACTTAACACACCCAGTTAAGTTAAATGAATTGAAGTGATTAGTGCCTGAGCTTCACTTCAATGATGGAAGACCCCCATGATCTGCCTCAGCCATCCAGTTCAGCCTTATCTCCAGCCCAGAGCTTCAGTTCCCAAAGATTGAGCCGGGTCTTCTCTGCCTACCTACACTTACGTTGCTAATTCTTACATCAGTGCCTTTGTCCACCAGGCTCCCACAACCTGGTAGGCACTCTTCTCTCCTTTCTGACCTTCAGTCTGAGCCACCCTTTAGGAGCTACTATACAAAGCCTTTCCCAAGTGTTACAACACCCAACTCTCTCATCTTTCCATAGAATTTACATGCCGTTGGTCTGCACTATCTTACTCAGCACTGAATCAGCACTGTTAGTGGTGCAGTGTGCTGCACTCATATTGTTACACATTTTAAGTCCTCTGCCTAACACCCTGTGCTCTGTCCAGAATTTAGGCCAAGCCTGAAGGAGGTTCAGAACTTTCTAGTTGAGAATGTGTTTTGATCACAATAGCAAAAGATTCTACAGAAATAATTCTAATTTCCTTACTCTTGCACTGTCTAGCACAGCATCAAGGATGAATAGGGGCTTCTTGGTATTTCTGATAATTGTTTGATATATATGACTTTTTTTAGGTTTTATTGCTGGAAAACTATAATAGAGTTTCTCTTTTGAAAACATAGTGTTCTACTAAATAAATGCCAACCTCACAGAAATTGACTGAGTCACATTCCCGCAAGTTAGCTTTCCTGAAACATATTCAAAACCTATTTCACTACTAGTAATAACACTGCTTCCTACTTTGTAACTGTAGCCCAATCTGTTGGGGTTTTTTTCCTCAAACATCTTCTATTTGCTATATTTCTATTCTGTTCCTGTTGTACACTTGTTAACTACTCCTTATTTCCAGATTTTTCTATACTGAATTATACTGATTATCTCTGTACTTTATTATATTGATTACCCCAAAATATATGCATTTGATCATGATCAGGCACTACATTCAGCTACCCTGAACACTAACTTTGTGGAATCTTTGTCTTTTAGCAGGATCTCCTCAAGAAAGTAAGAGTTAATATTTTACACCTTTAGTTGTTTGTTTCTTTGTTTGTTTTTTTAACTCATTTTACCCTAATGACCACCTTGTAAGGTGAAGCTAGGATTTATCTAATGTCACAGGTAGGTAATAGCAGAGTTCAGACCAGAACCACTGTCTTCTGACTCTTAGGCCACACTCCATTACTGGACCTTGCTGCTTCCTGAACTGCAGACTACTTTAGCAGATCACTACAGAAACAGGGAATTTAAAGGTCCCTCATGTGTTCTGAATGCAGATAGAAGCAAAATGATGGTATTTGTCTTTTTTTCTGTCAAATTAAAATGGTAACAATGTTACCTACCTTTCTTTAGCTATGCATTAATCCAAACCTGACAAGTGATCCTATATGACATTCTGATACCAAACTTATTCTCAGATAATGTATTTATAAATTAATTTGCTTATTAGTATACTATACTTAGGTAGCACCTGTTCACAAACTCCTAAAATTGTTTTTATTGAATGCTAATAGTAAATACTTTGCCAATTAACTTAGACATTGTGCTCTCAAGAAAAGAAAGCATGTTAAGTGAAGAGAACAATTTACATACTTTTAAAAGTCTCCCTCGTGACCTCCCACTGGCATATAGTGATGAAATAATAGACTCTTCAGATCAGGGAAATCAATTATTGTAATTGACGATAGAAAGCTTAACCTGGCCTCAACAAACAGATTTGTCTCTTTCTTGATAGGACAGTAGCCCAGGGTTAGTCAACACGTCTGTTACCAACAAAAGTCAACATCTAAAAGAAGCAGCAATGATCAGTCCGCTGATTGCAGCAGTGTTTCAGCTGCCATCACTTTTGATCACTTCTCTTCTAGGAAAGATAGGGGCTTCCTGTCTAGTCTCACTGTGAATTAAATCATTGCCCATAAGGATGTCTTTCTCTGCCTTTTTAAGGAAACATTGGTACTGAGGGAATCCAGTTTCCTGATATAGGTTCGTTAGGAAAGACAAGAGGCTGCCATCAGTCAAGCAGTCAGAAATTTTAAAAGGAAGCTTCTAAATGGAAGAAGAAAGCTAGAACCCTATCCTGCCTCTCTCGTCTTTTCCCCCTGCCCATATATAAAGCATTCCACCTGCCTTTCAGGACTCTTAAGGCCACACCTCATGAATTAGACAGAGGTTGAGGCTACCACCACCAGCCTAAAGACAGCTCTGTAGAGGAGAGGGGAAGAGAAAGGCAGTTAGCTTTACCTAAATCAATTAATTTTCCGGATCCCCTCTCTTCAGGTTCTGCTTGCATGTTTCATTTTCACTGACCAACCTAGTCATTTCAACAACTTGAGGCTTAAAAGTGCAATTTCACTCGTTTTACACATGTAATACTTTTGAATCCGTATGTTTGCAGCTTTATCACCCTTCTTATGACTTTAACCTGAGTGATCCTTACTGCCGACTTTTGGAAACCAGCTATAAAAGCCTGCATGATCCCCATTTAAAAGCATACCATAAGCGAAAGGATATTCTAAGGAGATTAAAGAAGGGCGGTTACATCACCAGCAATAATAAAGTAGGTTGAAGCCTCCTTCCTGTTAACCAGTAGAAACCTAGGGACTTGATAGACCCTCAGCTCTGTACTTCACTAGGAGCCTGTATCAGCTTTGGTTAAACAATAAAGAATATTTATTAGAAAACTCAATTAATTACTCATATTTGGATTTCTAAATAAGACTACTTGTGCCTTCTTGACCTTTTTTTCTTTGAAAACAGCAAAAGATAAGCACCAAATTATTCAAGTATGTAAAGACATACATACAGATGTTTTTATTTAGGTATTTTCTCCCTGCTGTAGTGTAGTGACTTTCCTCTAGCTTTAAAAGTAATAAGAGCACAGTATACCTCTCAGGGAATATTTCCTATACTTCTTGAGAAGACTAGAGACAAAATGGAAACCTAGCAGAAAACAGCATGATGAAATAAATTAGAGGGGTGTTAAATGGCATTATTATACTGGTGTTTTAATAACAAATACATTGAGAATTGTAAATTTCTGATTATGATATGAACCATATTATTGAAATAATACTATTTAGATAGAAATTTCCTGGTGATACAACAATTTTAGATACTGCTTTCTAAATTGCTACCAAACTGTGCTATTACCCTTGGTCCTAAAATTGTTACTAAAATGAATATTCCTATGTCACTCTTCTCTGGAAAGATGATTGTTGCAACTTTTTATTTATATCTTTGGTTTTTGGTTTTGCCTTTATAGGTCATATGTACCTTGAAAGAATTGAATAAGTACAGGCAGTATCTGACCACTTTAAAATTAGACTTTGAAAGAAACTATGTAAGAGAACAAGTAAGTTAATACTTAAATTTGTTTTATTTGGGGTCTGTAAGATAGTTTTTATGTAGGGTTTGGAAGAAAGGTTTGGTTCTCTGCAGGATATTTACTTATAATTACCTGACCTAGAATTATGAAGATAACAAATCAAATAAGATCCCTAGCAATTTAGACCTTCGCCTTTAATTTACAGAGAGAATTTTCACTTACCTGGAATGGAGCCACACTAGACTTAAATGCAGGTTAAAAGAATTAACCATTTGTAAAGTACAGAAGGTTTCCCAAGCCCTACACTTAAGAGGGCCCATCAAAGGACAGGTTTATTTCTAACCAGTATAAAGACTTTGATTCTTTTTCTCTCTCAGAAAATGATTGAAAAACAAGTAAATAAATTGTATGAAACCAGAAGAGCCTATGAAAATAGTGGAAACGAACAGTTCCAAGAATGGCTGTTACAGGAAGATACACAAGCATCTCCAGACCAAGAGCTGATAATAAGGCACAGGTATGACTGAAGTGAATACATACTTCATGGACATGTTATAGACCCCAGAAAGCTATAAGAGTACTAGAAGGAATTGAAATCAGGACCCAACAAAGGATGAGACACTATTGAGGCCCCTATAATTTCAATGTGGAGAGAAAGGAAAGGAGATTAAGAGGTAACGGGATTGGGAAGGCCCTGGAACCAAGGCTTGGGGAGAGAGTTTCTACTGGAGAAACTGGACTTACTAGAAGCCCCAGAGGTAAGCCAAACTGAATTTGAAGAAATCCAAAGTCCAGATCCATGAGCTTAGGAAACCCACATCCATAGTAGCAGAGAGAGAGAAGGTGTGTTAAGTGCGTTTCAAAATGAAGTTGAAGGAAGTTGCTGCAGGGTCAGAAACGGAGAGTTCCTATAACTTTATCTGATGCTGATACAAACAGGTGTTGTTCCCCAATCAATTATGTATGTTCATTTAGCTACCACCCACACACATTCAGTGTTACTATTTAGAGGCCAAGCCCTTGCCGCAAGAGGCAGAGATGAGCTGTAGTTCGTTCTCTTTCTCCTTTATCAGGGACGAGGGCCAGTTCCCCTTCCCCTGCCTCTTGAAGTCCATGGGTTCGTGTCACATGATATGCCACAATACATGCTGATCCACCAAGGTCCCAGACGGGGAGTCCACAGACCTCTCTGTACATGGAAGGTCATTCAGGAACTTGGGAATTACAGAGAAGCCAGTACCCACTTATTTTTAAAGGAAATTCAAATCGACTTGTGCTTTGAACTCAGTTTTAGTTGGTTTCAGCTGTCTTTGCAAATTCATGTTCCCAAAACTACAGGGCTGTACGTAATCTCTATGTAAAATGCTTATAATCACTCTGTTCCACATTTTGCCATTGTCCCAACCACGATAACCGACCTGTATAACAGGGTCTGGTAAATTCAGCACAGTATGGTGAGCCGGTGGATCAGTTAGCTTCAAGGTCCCTGAAAAACTCTACATTTTCTATATTCAGGAACTAAAAAGCAACCCAGAAGGTAGTTTGAGAATATCAAAACTGATAATACCATAATAGGGGAAATACTCAATTTACCTTCACTTATATTTGCACTTTTCTTTAGATACTTAGATATGATTAGTAGGGAATTAGGCAAGGCGGAGCACACGGCAGGAAAGCAGAGCATACTCAGGATGAAGGAAGAACAACACCGACATCAGGACCACGTTAGAAGAAAGCTTCGTCTCCGTAGACAAATTGAAGAGGTGAGGAAAACCAAATTCTAAACATTGAAGGGGAAACTACATATGGTTGCTGCATTGATAAACATTTTTAGCACTGCCACCAAATGACCTGAAGCTATTTTAGGTCTAAAAATTAAGCCACTATTAAAAATAATAATAATTTAAAGAATAAACCACTATTAATCTTTTATCGTTACTATAATAGACAAGCTTTTACTTAACATAGTGAGATTGATACCACAAATTGTATTGCATTTATAGTAATACCTCATCTACTCTTAAAGTTTTAGAAATTCACCCTAGTGAAAAATAATCATGGCTGTATTCCCTCAAAATGCAGACAAGCCTATTTATTTATCTTCTCTACCAAAATATATTTAAAGGCAACAGATTACGTATGATATGCCCCTTAGGCAATAAGAGAAAACCCTCTTGTCAACATCTTTTTAGATCCATCTTTGAAGCCAGGCTTATACTTGACGTAAGTTTCCAATAGCAAAATAATTTCCTTCCTTTTACCATTCTATTGCATCCACCAACATATTCCCAATTAAAAAGCAGTAAGAGAAGCCCATTCTAAAGCCAACATAAGATTTTCCCAGTTTTTGTAAGGCCCTTGACTTGATCTAGTTTGCTTATTGACAAAATACAAAAAAAAAAAAAAAAAAAAAAAAAAAAAAGATAATGAAACAGAACCCCAGCTAACTACCATAACATTGTGCTCCTTAGGAATGGAAGACAAAAGAAATGTTACTTCTGACAAAGATTGGAGATGAAGTAAAAAGGGAAGCAAAAGTTGAGGAACAACGTCAAAAAGTCAGGGAGGAAGCTCACCGGAAGGTAAAGTGAGCTTTTACTGATAACTTGGGCTATTTGAGGGAAAGCTTTTGCCAATTTTGATATTTTAAAGTGTGAATTATCAAAAGTGGCCTAAACTCATGAGGACAGCTATTGATGGAGAAACCCAGTTTGGTCTGAACCTGGGCTTCAAGGACTGCTCTGAAATGGGACCAGTCTCCAGAAAGGGCACAATGACTTAAATTGGGTCTAGTTGTTACAATTTATTCTTCTTCATGCTGAACAGCAAAATGAAACTTATCCCTTACTATCTTCCTAGTTTTGTACTCATTGTGACTTCAGAAATCTCAAAATAGGAATGAGGGTGCCCTTCAAGTAGCCATCATATTTGAAATATCTGGTTTGCATTTCAAGTGGCAAACTGCTATTAACTTTTTAAATGTTAAATATATATTTTTAATATTTTAGAAACAAGCACTTCTAGAGAAAAAAATTGCTTATCATTTACAAAAAATGCAGAGAGATGACATGAAGAGAGACAGACCAGAAGAAAATGTATTTGAAAACAAAGGACAGGATGAAAGGGAAGGTGAGAGACAATAAATGATAAGGTATCTAAGTAGAGGATGCATATCTATGTACTAAACATTGGTGGCTTTGTAAAAACAAAACAGAAACAAAAATCTCGGTGTGTTTATGCAGTGAGGTCAGAAGACCCTTAGAAAGGGAAATCCTTGTTCACACTACCTGTGCCAAGCACTATGCCAGCCACGTCCTAGCTACAGCTCAAGTTGTAGAGAAGGTACACACACAATGTTACACACGTTACAATAAATTCAATACTTCTGTAAAGTGGCTCAGTAGGCAACACCGCCTGTACCACAGATTTGAAAAGGAGCCAGGGGTACCTGGGTGGCTCAGTGCAGTGAACAGGTGAAGCATCTGACTCTTGATTTCAGCTCAGGTCACCGTCAGTCTCAGAGTCACGAGACTGAGCCCTGTGTCGGGATCGTGCTGGGCATGGAGTGCGCTTAGCATTCTCATTCTCTTCCTCTCCCTCTCTGCCCCACTCCCCACTCGCCCTCATGCGTGGTCTCTCTCTAAAAAATTAATTAATGAAAAGGGAGCCAGTAAGAGGGGACAATTAAAAAAAAAAGATGACAGGGGCATTTTGGTAGCTCAGTGGGTTAAAGCCTCTGCCTTCTGCTCGGGTCATGATCCCGGGGTCCTGGGATCGAGCCCCGCATCAGGCTCTCTGTTCAGCGGGGAGCCTGCTTTCCCCTCTCTCTCTGCCTGCCTTTCTGCCTGCTTATGATCTCTGTCAAATAAATAAATGAATCTTTTAAAAAAAAAGATGACAGAGAGGGAGAAAAATGTATATAAAGGGAGAGACAAACAGAGAGTAAGAGAAAAACATTACCAAAAAATAGACTGAAACAGAGGGAGACAAAGGAAAATATTTTTAAAAAGAAAAAATTTTAACTGAGGACTAATAAGAAAAAAATTATACAAAACAGAAAGAGAGCAAGCTAGCAAGAGAAAGAGAGGGGGGAAAAAGGTTTTTTAAAGGAGACAAAAAAGAAGAGTCATTTAAAATATACCAAGTATGAAACAGAGATAGATACAAAAAATAAGATAAAAAACATTAAAAAGGAGAAGGCAGTAAGAAAATAAGGTACATAAAAAAAGAATGAAATGAAGAAAAGAAGAGGGAAAGAATGAGTAAGAGAGAAAAAGAAAAAACTGAACAGAAGAAACCAGTAATAAAACGATATCTCTCTCTCTCTCTCTCTCTGTGTGTGTCTCTCGCTCTCTCTGGATGAGTGGGGTGAGAGGAAAACAAAGACAAAGAGATTAGAGACAGACTAGACAAAGGGGAAAGAAAAACAAACCATCAAAGAAAAAAGAGTGAAAGAAAAGGGAGAAGAAACAGACATACAGGGAAGAAGTAAATGAACAAAGAGAGTGAAAGGAAGATGGAGAACAAAGTTTAAAAGGATGTCAGTAGGACAAAGCCAAAGACAGAGATTGCGAGAGTGAGAAACAAAGGATTTGAAAGAGAGATCTGAAAAGAAGGGAACGTATTGCATAGAGCACTGGGTGTGGTCCATAAACAATGAGCCTTGGAACGCTGAAAAAGTAAAATAAAATTAATTAATTAAACTTTTATTTTATTTTTTTTAAAGATTTTATTTATTTATTTATTTGTCAGAGAGAGAGAGAGAGAGAGGGAGGGAGAGCACAGGCAGACAGAGTGGCAGGCAGAGTCAGAGGGAGAAGCAGGCTACCTGCGGAGCAAGGAGCCCGATGTGGGACTCGATCCCTGGACGCTGGGATCATGACCTGAGCCGAAGGCAGCTGCTTAACCAACTGAGCCACCCAGGCGTCCCTAATTAATTAAACTTTTAAAAGAAGTCAGTTTAGGGGTACCTGGCAGGCTCCGCTAGGAGAGCACGTGATTTTATCTTGGGGTCAAGAGTTCAAGCCCCATGTTAGGCATAGAGCTTACTTTTAAAACTTTTTGAAAAGAAGTCAGTTTAAAAATACATTAAAATCCCTAGCAGGAGAAGAGAAATCATAAAGATCAGAGCAGAAATCAATGAAATAGAAACCAAAAAAACAATAGAACAAATCAACGAAAGTAGGAGCTGGTTCTTTGAAAGAATTAATAAAATTGATAAACCCCTGGCCAGACTTATCAAAAAGAAAAGAGAAAGGACCCAAATAAATAAAATCATGAATGAAAGAGGAGAGATCACAACTAACACCAAAGAAATACAAACTATTATAAGAACATACTATGAGCAACTCTACGGCAATAAATTTGACAATCTGGAAGAAATGGATGCATTCCTAGAAACATATAAACTACCACAACTGAACCAGGAAGAAATAGAAAGCCTGAACAGACCCATAACCAGTAAGGAGATTGAAACAGTCATTAAAAATCTCCAAACAAACAAAAGCCCAGGGCCAGACGGCTTCCCGGGGGAATTCTACCAAACATTTAAAGAAGAACTAATTCCTATTCTCCTAAAACTGTTCCAAAAAATAGAAATGGAAGGAAAACTTCCAAACTCATTTTATGAGGCCAGCATCACCTTGATCCCCAAACCAGACAAGGATCCCACCAAAAAAGAGAGCTATAGACCAATATCCTTGATGAACACAGATGCGAAAATACTCAACAAAATACTAGCCAATAGGATTCAACAGTACATTAAAAAGATTATTCACCACGACCAAGTGGGATTTATTCCAGGGCTGCAAGGTTGGTTCAACATCCGCAAATCAGTCAATGTGATACAACACATCAATAAAAGTAAGAACAAGAACCATATGATACTCTCAATAGATGCTGAAAAAGCATTTGACAAAGTACAGCATCCCTTCCTGATCAAAACTCTTCAAAGTGTAGGGATAGAGGGCACATACCTCAATATCATCAAAGCCATCTATGAAAAACCCACCGCAAATATCATTCTCAATGGAGAAAAACTGAAAGCTTTTCCACTAAGGTCAGGAACACGGCAGGGATGTCCATTATCACCACTGCTATTCAACATAGTACTAGAGGTCCTAGCCTCAGCAATCAGACAACAAAAGGAAATTAAAGGCATCCAAATCGGCAAAGAAGAAGTCAAATTATCACTCTTCGCAGATGATATGATACTATATGTGGAAAACCCAAAAGACTCCACTCCAAAACTGCTAGAACTTATACAGGAATTCAGTAAAGTGTCAGGATATAAAATCAATGCACAGAAATCAGTCGCATTTCTCTACACCAACAGCAAGACAGAAGAAAGGGAAATTAAGGAGTCAATCCCATTTACAATTGCACCCAAAACCATAAGATACCTAGGAATAAACCTAACCAAAGAGACACAGAATCTATACTCAGAAAACTATAAAGTACTCATGAAAGAAATTGAGGAAGACACAAAGAAATGGAAAAATGTTCCATGCTCCTGGATTGGAAGAATAAATATTGTGAAAATGTCTATGCTACCTAAAGCAATCTACACATTTAATGCAATTCCTATCAAAGTACCATCCATCTTTTTCAAAGAAATGGAACAAATAATTCTAAAATTTATATGGAACCAGAAAAGACCTCGAATAGCTAAAGGGATATTGAAAAAGAAAGCCAACGTTGGTGGCATCACAATCCCGGACCTCAAGCTCTATTACAAAGCTGTCATCATCAAAACAGCATGGTACTGGCACAAAAACAGACCCATAGATCAATGGAACAGAATAGAGAGCCCAGAAATAGACTCTCAACTCTATGGTCAACTAATCTTCGACAAAGCAGGAAAGAATGTCCAGTGGAAAAAAGACAGCCTCTTCAATAAATGGTGCTGGGAAAATTGGACAGCCACATGCAGAAAAATGAAATTGGACCATTTCCTTACACCACACACAAAAATAGACTCAAAATGGATGAAGGACCTCAATGTGAGAAAGAAATCCATCAAAATCCTTGAGGAGAACACAGGCAGCAACCTCTTTGACCTCAGCCGCAGCAACATTTTCCTAGGAACAACGCCAAAGGCAAGGGAAGCAAGGGCAAAAATGAACTATTGGGATTTCATCAAGATCAAAAGCTTTTGCACAGCAAAGGAAACAGTTCACAAAATCAAAAGACAACTGACAGAATGGGAGAAGATATTTGCAAACGACATATCAGATAAAGGACTAGTGTCCAGAATCTATAAAGAACTTAGCAAACTCAACACCCAAAGAACAAATAATCCAATCAAGAAATGGGCAGGGGACATGAGCAGACATTTCTGCAAAGAAGACATCCGGATGGCCAACAGACACATGAAAAAGTGCTCCATATCACTCGGCATCAGGGAAATACAAGTCAAAACCACAATGCGATATCACCTCACACCAGTCAGAATGGCTAAAATCAACAAGTCAGGAAATGACAGATGCTGGCGAGGATGCGGAGAAAGGGGAACCCTCCTACACTGTTTGTGGGAATGCAAGCTGGTGCAACCTCTCTGGAAAACAGCATGGAGGTTCCTCAAAATGTTGAAAATAGAACTGCCCTATGACCCAGCAATTGCACTATTGGGCATTTACCCTAAAGATACAAACGTAGTGATCCAAAGGGGCACGTGTACTCGAATGTTTATAGCAGCAATGTCCTCAATAGCCAAACTATGGAAAGAACCTAGATGTCCATCAACAGATGAATGGATCAAGAAGATGTGGTATATATACACAATGGAATACTATGCAGCCATCAAAAGAAATGAAATCTTGCCATTTGCGACAACATGGATGGAACTAGAGCGTATCATGCTTAGCGAAATAAGTCAGGCGGAGAAAGACAACTATCATATGATCTCCCTGATATGAGGAAGTGGTGATGCAACATGGGGGCTTAAGTGGGTACGAGAAGAATAAATGAAAGAAGATGGGATTGGGAGGGAGACAAACCATAAGTGACTCTTAATCTCACAAAACAAACTGAGGGTTGTTGGGGGGAGGGGGTTTGGGAGAAGGGGGTGGTATTATGGACATTGGGGAGGGTATGTGTTTTGGTGAGTGCTGTGAAGTGTGTAAACCTGGTGATTCACAGACCTGTACCCCTGGGGATAAAAATATATGTTTATAAAAACTAAAAAAATTTATTAAAATTAAAAAAAAAAAAAGTTCAAAGGCAATGATGATTACATTTAGGGAAATTGTAAAAAAAAAAAATACATTAAAATCAAATGGATCAATCAGTCAATTCATACATATTTACATGCATACATTCATATACAGACATGTAGATAGAACTGATTTTTAAAAAGAAAAGCCAGCAGTAAAGACAGGACAAAAAAACCCAGAAAAATAAATTAAAGTAGTGAATATAATGAGATTTTTTAAAATGTGGGGAGTGGGAAGGGGATTAGATTAAGGGAAGGAAGGGGCAGGAAGTAAAGAAGTTTATAAAAGGGATGAGTCTGGGAAGAAGAATTGCAAAGAATATGACATGATAGAAACAGGATGCTGAAAAGAAGCTAGTAAGAAAATTACATAATCATGGACAGGAGGGGGGAGATTGAGATCTGAAAAGAAGAAATCAGTTAATAAATACAGTAAAATAAAACAGATACAGATATACATACACAGAAAAGACTGGACTTTAAAAGTACTGTCCACTAAGAAGGAAAAGGAGCATAAAAAAGATAAATAGGAAGACATTCAAGGAAGCGGGTATGACAGCTGAAGAAGGGAGGAGAAGATGGACGGACAGAATGGAGGGAGGGAAGGAGAAAGAAAGCAAAGAAATTTGAAAGGGATGACGCTAGGCAGCTGCCAAAATAAAATAACAGGATGTGAGAGTAAAGGACACAGGAGTTTAAAAGCAGGAGCTGCTGTGAAAATTAAGTACAGCTGAGGAAGCAGGGAGAGAGAAAGATACAAAAAGAAATTACTTAGGGCCCCTGGGTGGCTCAGTGGGTTAAGCATCTGCCTTCGGCTCAGGTCATGATCCTAGGGTCCTAGGATCGAGCCCCACATTGGGCCCTCTGCACTAGTGGGAAGCCTGCTTGCCTCTCTCTCCGCCTGTCTCTCTGCCTGACTCTCTCTTGTGATCTCTGTCTGTCAAATAAATAAACAAAATCTTTTTAAAAAAAAAATACTTAAAAATAAGAGTAAAATAAAGACAAGTAAATTGATGAGACAGCTCAACAGGAATGGGTGGATGGACAGACCACTGACAGACAGGATTTCAAATAGGGGAAACCAGGAGTAAGGACAAAAAACACACAAAATTAGAGAGAGAAGGAAAGTAGTTATAATAAGCTACAAAAAAAGTAAAAGGAAGGGAGGGAGCGAGAAGCAGCAAAGGAAGACAAGTTCATACAGAAGGAGTCAGTGGGGAAATGTTACTTCCAGGGGAGGGGTGTGAGAGTGTAAGGCAAGTGCAGTAAAAAATCAAGTACAACTGTGATATGCAAGAGGCTTAGAAACTAGAAGTCAGTAGGGGCGCCTGCGTGGCTCAGTCCTTAAGCATCTGCCTTCTGCTCAGGTCGTGATCCCAGGATACTGGGATGGAGCCTCTCATCGGGCTCCATGCCCAGCGGGAAGCCTGCTTCTCCCTCTCCCTCTCCCACCCCCCCCCCCGCCACTCCCATGTTCCCCCTCTCACTGTCTCTCTCTGTCAAATAAATACATAAAATCTTAAAAAAATAACTAGAAGGCAAGTAAGGAAAGACAGTAAAATAAAGACAGAAAGATGATTGAGAGCTGTATAGATAGCCAGCTAGGCAGGTGTACAGGTAGAAAAAAAACCTGATTTTGTAAAAGATTTTATTGATTTATTTGAGAGAGAGCACAGGCTCATGAGCCCGGGGAGGGGCAAGGGAGACTGAGAAGCAGACTCGCCACTCCGCAGGCAGCCCGCTGTGGGGCTCAACCCGAAGGCAGGTGCTTAACCAACTCAGCCACCCAGGTGCCCCCCAAAAAACTGACTTTTAAATAGGGGAAAGCAGCAGTGAAGACAGGTCAAAAGATGCATAAAGAATGAGAGGGGAAAGGGGGCAGTTTACAAAGAGGAGGAGTAAAAAGAGTGAAAGAAGGACAGGAAGAAAGGAAGGAGGAGAAACTGCAGGAAGGAGCCGTGATGGGCGAGCGGGTGAGCGGGGGAAGGTCCGAAGGAGGGAAATCGGAGCAAAGGAAGGATAACGGATCAAGCCGGAGGGGGGAGGGAAGGGAGGAAAGAAGCAAGGCTGGCATGCAGCCAGGGAAAGAAAGGAAAGAAAAAGAGACAATGAAAGAAAGGGACTAAGAAAAATGAAGTATCCAGAAGAAAGGGACGGAAGGGCGAGGAAGGGAGGAATCGGGGGTAGAAAGATCTAAAGGGAAGTCGGATAAAAAATAAGAATAATAAGGGTGAGGGGGTCTGGGTGGCTCAGTTATTAAGCATCTGCCTTTGGCTTGGGGCATGATCCTGGGGTCCTGGGGTCCTGGGATCAAGCCCTGTATTGGGCTCCCTCCTTAGCAGGGGCCCTGCCTGTCCCTCTTCCTCTGCCTGCCGCTCCCCCTGCCACTTTCTCTGTCAAATACATAAAAACAAATCTTAAAAAAAAAATAAGGGTGAAGGGATGGATGGGAAGCACGAAGAGCGGTAGACAGGGTTTTCTGAGGAGGGTCTCGTACAAAAGACAGTATTAAGAGGTAACAGGAGAGAGAGCGAGGGGGAAATGTCAGAGCGGAACCATTATAAAGGAGTCTATGAAGGAGGGAGGAGAGAAGCAGGAAAGAGAAGAAAGGGAGGGAGGGAGGCGGCGAGGAGAGAGGGACGGCGAGAAGTAGGGATGAGCTGGGAGGGAAGCAGGGACGAGGGGAGGCAGAAGTTCAGGTTCACCGGAAGCCACAGGGCAATACAGAGGAGGAGAGTGAAAGGAGCAGGAAGGAGCGGTGGACCCGGACCCGGGCGGTGGGGGTAGAGAGCTAGAAGGGAGGGGAGGGGAAAGAGGGAAAGAAGAAGGCAAGAAAGAGAAGAATTCTAAACTGGGGTGAGCCTAGGAAAGTAGCAAAATAAAAAGAACAGATATTAGAGTGGGACACAGAGGAGTTGAAAAGGAGGAGCTAGTGAGACCATGAAGTGCAGAGGAAGGAGAAAGTGATCTAACAAGAGTCGCGTAAACTGAAATCCAGACGGAGGGATGACAGCTGGACGGTGGGGCTGGGGTCGGGGTAGCCAGAGAGATGAGCGGAGGTGGAGGCCACTACAGGAGAATATGTGGAAGAGGCAGAATGAGAGAAAGAGCGGAGAGAAGGAAAGGAAAAAGATGTGGACAAAGAGAGTGAAGAGAGAATGGGAGGAGGAGGGAGGGAGAAATGCGGGCTGGAGGCATGGAGGGGTGAGGGGTGGGGAGAGAGCATGAAAGGAAGGAAGAGCAGGAGTGGGGGGGAAGGCCAGTGTGTGAGCAATGAATCCACAGAGGAAATTGTTGAATAGAGAGAGGGAGACCGTGGGGGAGAGAGAGAGCGAGGGGCTGGTAAGTCCAGCAAGGGCAAGTGTGTATGGTGGTGGCCGAGGGCTGGATTCACCACGTAGAAGTCAAGCGTGTGTCTACTCTACTGCAATAAGAAAACGAAAGTCAATAAAAGATACAATATAATAAAGCTGCATGGATATCTCGGAAGGTAAATGTGGGTAGATGACAGGCAGACATGGGTAGAAATAGAGATACCTAGATAGATAGGCCTATGATTTGAAGAAGGAGAAACCAGTTAAGAGTACCTACAAGAGAGAGTTAGAAGGGAAAGGAAATGGAAAACTTTTTAAAAGTGGGCCAGCGAACACTGACAGCAGAAGAGTGCATGGGTCGGATAAGTGGGAGAGGATAGAGCAGGGTTGGGATAGGGTAGAGAGAAAAGTTTTAAAAGGAGTAGAGAAAATAAAGGGCTTTTAAAAATATTTTATTTATTTACTTTTCACTTATTTGAGAGAAAAAGACAGAGCATGAGGGGGCAGGATGGGGGGAAAGGGGCAGAATTTGGGGGAGAAGCAGGCTGCCCGCTCAGTGCTGATCCAGACTCAGGGCTCCATCCCAGGACCCTGAGCTCATGACCTGAGCCAAAATCAGCTGCTTAACCCACTGAGCCACCCAGGCGCCCCTATATAAAGGGCTTTTTTTTTTTTTTTAAATGAGAGAGAAAACGTGTGCAAGAGAAAGTTTTTAAAGGACCAGCCGGTAAGAACAGACAATATGAAAGGAAGAAAAGAATGAAAGTTTAGGAAAGGGGAGTCAGTAAGAAAAGGTCATAATACAGGTCAGTGAAATGATAAGGCTGTAACCTCTGCCTCTGGGATTAAAAAAAAATCATTTCATAAACAGTGAATCTTGGAACGCTGCATCAAAAGCTCATGATGTATTTTATGGTGACTAACACGTTATAAATTTAAAAAAATAACTTGAGTGGCTATATTGCTTCGTCTTTAACTGTTAACTGCTACTTTAGGTAGGAAAAAAGTTTCAGGTAAGCATCTTAAAAAGTGGCCACCTCAAATGGTTTTTAAAAAGGAAAATGTAGAAAAGATGAAAATGTAAAAACGAAATCATATTCACAGTATCATGGAGGTGACCGAATGGAGAGAGCTCTTTCACATACGAAATAGGGATGCACACCTTTTTTTTTTTTAGGATTTTATTTATTTATTTGCAAGAGAGAGAGAGAGAGAGAGAGAGAGAGCGCTTGCACAAGCGCATGCCTGCAGGCAAGCTGGAGGAAGGCCAGAGGGAGAGGAAGAAGCAGGAGCCCCACTTGCCAGGGCTCCACCCCAGCACTGCGGGATCATGCCTTGAGCTGAAGGCAGAACCCCTAACTGACTGAACCACCCAGGTGCCCCACGAGTGCACATCTTAAAACTCTAGCAGAAATCCAATCACCACACACAGTTTGGAATCCGTTTGTCTATCTCAATGATGAGAAACAGGAACTTGGGTCACCTCCTTCCCAGCTGAGGTCCACACCACACACCTTGTTGCCTCTGACTGAGCTCAGAGGCAGAGCCAAGGAAGACGGCGAGCACTCTCCTGGGGCCCCCAGCATGGTTACTGCACTGCTGTGCCCGCCCCCTCCCAGGCCCCCAACACAGAGAAAAGGCCATGTTCTCATTGGGCGGGCTGGAGGGATGGGTTTTTCCCTTCTCCCAGAAGACAACTCTGTTTCCCTGAGTATAGCTTTAATTCCACAAGATAATACTGTAAAAGCAATTGGCCTGCCTCCCCATCGCATCTCTCCTCGGGTTTCTCAACCTTGCCACTACTGACATCTTGGGCTGGATGGTGCTGTTGTGGGGGCCGTCCTTTGCCTTGTGGAATGTTCGCCAACGTCCCTGGCCCCGAGATGCCAGGAGTAACCCTCCCTCACCACATCTGTAACAATCACCATGTCTCCAGACCTTTCCTAATGCTCCCCTAGGGGACACAAGTGCCTCCCACTGAGAACCGACCCACTACTCGCCCTCTCCAGTTCCTCCCTACAGCTCCATCCGTAGATTAGCATATGGCTCTCCTCCTATCCAGCCCGAAAGAATAAAGAGAATCTATCTTGGATAACTTTGTCATTTCCACAACTTTTTACAAAAATTTTTAAAAGATTTTATTTATTTGACAGAGGGAGAGATCACAAGTAGGCAGAGAGGCAGGCGGGGCGGGGGGTGGGGGTGGGGGGGGAGCGGGCTCCCCGCTGAGCAAAGGCCCCTGAGATCATGACCAGAGCTGAAGACAGAGGCTCAATCTACTGCGCCACCCAGGCGCCTCTCATTTCCATGATTTTAAAAATATTTTCTTGTGTTTCTTTAAGCTTCTTCAAAGATGAAGAAAACGAGTGATAATGCCAGTGACCAGCAATCCCACCAGGAACAAAAACGTAATTGAAATGATTACAGTTAGAAGTGCTAAAACAGTAATTCGTGGGAAGATGGGACTTGGCACTGACCTCCTCTACTTACAGTGCAGAGAAGTCCTCCCTCTGCCCTCTGTTGTGAATGGTGGATTTTGGGGGGAAAAAAATCCCATAGTCAGCCTCTCTTGCCGACTGGAGCTGACTCCCTAATTACACGCTCAGTCATGTCATTGCCTCCGCTTGCCCAGGAGCAGTGCGGCCCACATTTTGCAGCTGACAAGTTCACAGCTCAGTTCAGAGCCCTGCTTCTCCAGGGTCCCTGCTCCTGATCTCCTGTCTGTCCTTTTCCATTACCAACAAGACCCCGAGGGTTTTTTTTTTTTTTTTTTTTTTTTTAAAAACCTGTTCCTTGCTGGCTGCTACTGCCACTGCCGCCTCTCTTTGCTGGGCCTCCGCCTCCCAGGGAAGCTTTCACCTGCGTCTCTTGTGTTGCGTTCCCTTGGAGGGTCATCCTTGCAGATAGCTGACTGGGGGTGCCATGGAGGTTCCTGAAGCCAGTGGCCCTGGGGACCTAGTGAGGACCAAGACCCCAACCAGGGCTCCTTCTCAAAACCCTGCCCTTCCTCAGACTTTGGACTTGCCTGGCCTGAAGTGACTTCTGTCACTTCACTGGCAGCAGAAATACTTCATTCTGCCACATGTTCTTCTGCGGCAGTGGAGCCTGCTGTTCATTGTTGTCCATTCTCCGTCTCCTGTTCCTTTTTGAACAGCCTGACAGAGTACCAGGTGTTGTCGTTCTAAAATGTCAACCTATTTCTTGAGTAGGCTTCTTTAGTACATGTAGGGCTAGTGGTGTTTGCCGGATCTAAGTACCTGCCTTCCTTTTGTTTTCTTGCTTGGTCCCCAATTTTTCTAACATACTTCTTTGGACTTTGCCTTCGTGGGGTCCCCATAGTGGCCCAGACTTTCAGGGAGCCTCCCCCATCTTTCTGCTTCTTTCCCAAAGATGATGTCCAGATGTCCCGGATAAGAGGTGTGGCTTGTGTTCTTACTCCTCTATGTGTCCGGAGAATGGATATCACCTAAAGATCTCATCAGAGATGCAGATTCTCAGGCCCCACCCCAGATCTACGGAATCAGAATCTGCATTTTCACAAGATCCCCAGGGCTTTATATGCACATTAAAGTTCGGGGAACAGTGGCTTCTGCGACCTCATGAGGTGGAATAAAGTCATGGTGCTTGGATGAAACGTCTTCTTGCCGCCTCTGGTCTCCAGAGACATGTCCTTACCTGCACTGAGATAGTGCTTGGCCTGTTAGCATTCACAGTTGAATTCAGCCATCAGTGCAAGGACTCATGGTCTGGTCTCACTGAGCTTAGAGCCCTCTGGGCTTTCCCATCCCTCTGGGCTTCTTCCTTCCCCCAGAATGGAAGACCATTCTGGCTGGTTGCTCTGTAACCACTCAGGGCAGAGCCCTCTTACCTCCACCCCAGTCGACTCCCTTTGGCAAGCTCCCCAGCTAGACTCTCCAGCACTTTCTAGGCCATGTCCTTCATATAGGAACCAGGAGTGCCTTAAGAAAGCAAAACCTCAAGAGGAAGAGGAAATAGTAAAAAGGTTCAAACTTTAGCTATAAAGATGAATAAAGTCCGAAGGGCTGATGGAAAACATGGTGACTATAGTTGGCAGCACTGTATATAACTGGAATTTGCTTAAGAGAAGAACTAAAAATGTTAAGTAACTAAATGGATGGGGTCCCTTCACAATGTATATGTATATCAAATCACCACAGTGTACACCTTAACTATCTTACAGTTTTATATGTCAATTAGATACATCACTAACAGTGAACTTAAAAAGAAAGAGAGGGAGAAAGAAGTAAGGGAGTGAAGGAAGGGAAAGAGAAAGGATCAACCTCAGAGAAAGCCTTGCTCTACTTGACCATACTGTATTGCGGCGTTCCTGGGCCATGTCCCAGGTGAGGAGGAGGAGGCAGCCAGTGCGAGGTAGCCTAAGAGATTTCATTCTGGAGTCGTAAATGGGGAGCAGAGCAATAGTTCTTTTCTCTGTGTGCTAACTTCACTTGTCTGAAGCAACAAAGGCCCAAAGTAAGAAAATGTGAGGCCTCATCTGAGTTCTTTATTTTTCAGCCTCTCCCACCACCCTTCACTTTCTCACCATCTCTGAGCTATTAAAGAAGTGAACCCCCACCCCCCGCAACCTTTCCTTAAGTCATACCTTCTTTCCGAGTCCAGATGACTCTTGGTGGGCTAGGGTATCTCCAATACACTAAGAGAGAGTTTTCTGAGCTAAGTATTCCAGTCTGTTGTGATGCAAAAAGAAGGTTAAATTTTGGGGAGTACTCAAGACAGCTGCATGGTTTGCAAAGCACACCCTCTTGGCTATGTCATCCTATTCTGAATGACAGGTCCTAAATATTACTTGGGTGTTTATTTTGGCATTCCTCCTGTTAAAAATTCTAACCTCCCCTCCCCTAGTTCCACCCCCAAGCAGGTGGATGACTGTGGAAGACTAGGGCAGAGTTCTTGCACTTAGGGAGTCAAAAATGAGAAAATAACATAAAATTCTGAAACAATAGCCCGGTTGCATAATGGCTGTTTTGCAACTGACAAGCCCCTAAAGTAAGCACAATGAAAGATGGGTCTCCAGACCTACCACTAGAAGGTATGCTTACTGTAAAAAAAAATGTAAAGTATAGAAAAACATGTAATATATAGAATGCAACAACCTAATAAACACGGGGAAAAGGCCACAAACATTTTACAGAAGACATGCAGATGGCAAGTAAGCCCATGAAAATGCTGCTTAGTATTATTAGTCATTAGGGAAATACAAAGTAAACCACAATGAGATACCACTACATACCCATTAAAATAGCTAGAACTTAAATAACTGAATTTAACTAAGTATATGCAAGGACTTGAAGCAGCTAGAACTCAGGCACTGCAGGTTGTGGTGTAAAATGGTTGAACGACTGTGGAAAAGAGTTTCCTAACTTGTTAAACTACCATGTGATCCAGCCATGCTCCTCCAAGGTATGTACCCAAAAGAAATTAAAATATATGTCCACATAAAGACTCACAGCAGCATGATTCATAATAGCCAAAGAAAACTGGAAACAACCTGTATGCCCTTCAGTGGGCCAATGGATAAAATGTAGTACATTCCCATACCATGAAATACTATGAAGAAGAAAAAGGAACAGACCATTGTTGCAGGCAACAATATTGATGAATCTCAAAATAAATATACTAAATGAAGGAAGCCAGACCAAAAAAAAAAAAAAAAAAGAGAGAGAGAGAGAAAACATCCTGTTTGATTCCACTTATAGCAAACTCTAGAAAATGCAAACAATTGATAATGACCGCAGATCGGTGGTTGTCGGGGAGACAGGGAGAACTAGAGAGGGCTGAAGGGTAAGGGGAACGAGGACCCTTTGGGGGGTGGAAATGGTCGTCTTGATTGTGCTGATGGCTTCATGGGTTCGTACATATGTCAAAATGGAACAAATGGTATGTTTCAAATGTTGTGGTTTCTTGTACTTCAATTGCATTTTGATAAAATTGTTTTAAAATTATATGACTTCTCTTTCATTTACTTTTAGAACCAAGCCATTCTCATAGTTTTATAAGGATTCCTACCCAAAAATCATCAGCCTTCATATCTTCTCCGCAAGATATACAGAAAAACAAAACAGAACTAAAGGTAGATGCTTTGTCTTGATTATTAATTTATCTGGTTAACTTATTTCCATGGGATATCCCCTTCACTGGCATGGTACTGACTGGTCAGAGATAATGGGGTCCTACACAGGTCTGGCTCCTCTCCCTAGCAGAGAAGGTTCTGAGTCAGCTTCATGCTAAATGTACCATACAGTTTAGCAGAAACTGACTTCAATATTTGACGATACTGATGCTAGCTAATGTTTACTGAGAACTTATGGGCCAGGGCCTGTGCAAAGCTAGAAGAGGGGAAAGAGGCAAAACAGTTGACATAGATAGGACACAGACATGGAAGAGACGTCATCACTACTCATGAGAACTCACTGTCCAGAGATTTAGACACGTATAAACAAAAGTCCTTCCAATAAAATAAGAGGAAAGTTTTGATTTGTTCAAAATGCAGGGGGGAGCACAGAGGATATAGAGACTAGTCCTGCCTAACGGAGTCTAAAAAGGCTTTATTAAAGAAGGGCTTCATCAAATTAGGTCTTGAGGTGTGAGTAGGAAGTTTCCACATGAACAGAATGCGAGGCTGTGGTGAGGCACAATTAGACAGGTTTAAAAGTGTTAAGCAAGAGCAACAGTTCAAGCCAGCAGAGCCAGGGCAGGGCCAGAGAGGAGACTGAAAAGAGAGGTTGCAGCCAAGGCTTTGTATATTTTGCTGGAGAATGGGTTTAGCCTCTCCGTAGTAGAGCGCCATTGAGGTTTTTTTTTTTTTTTTTAAGATTTTATTTATTTATTTGACAGAGAGAGATCACAGGTAGATAGAGAGGCAGGCAGAGAGAGAGAGAAGGAAGCAGGCTCCCTGCTGAGCAGAGAGCCCAATGCGGGACTCGATCCCAGGACCCCGAGATCATGGCCCAAGCTGAAGGCAGCGGCTTAACCCACTGAGCCACCCAGGCGCTCCCCATTGAGGCTTTTTGAATAGAGATGTGAAATAAGAATGAGTTGGGTTTTTAAAAGATAATCTAGGGACTCCTGGCGGCTCAGTCGGAAGAGCGTGTGACTCTTGATCTCAGGGGTCGTGAGTTTAAACCTCACGTTGGGTGTAGAGATTACTTAAATAAAGACACTTTATTTTAAAAAAAAGATTTCATTTATTTGAGAGAGAGTAAGTGAGAGAGAGAGAGAACGAACAGGGCGGGGAGGAGCAGAGAGTGAGGGAGGAGCAGACTCCCTACTGAGCAGGGTTAGGGTTAGGGCTGGATCCCGGGACTCCAGGATCATGTCCTGAGCCGAAGGCAGATGTTTAACTGACTGAGCCCCAGATAAAGACACTTTAAAAAAAGAGAGAGAGAGAGAGAGAAATGTCTTTTTTTTAATTAAAAATAGATAATCTAGTTGAAGTGTGTGATATAGATACAGTGTTCGAGAGAGAGAGAGAGAGGAGATTAGAGGGAATATAGTTTTGAGTCTGCTAGGATGGTCCAGATAAAAAGGATACGGCACTGGCAATGAGGGTGAACCAGAGGTCACAGATTTAAGATATGTCAGAGTCAGACTATGTCAGAATTTGGTGACTCAATAGACATGTAAATTGAGAGAAAGGGAGAGGATGATGATGATGAAGATTTAATTTTTGCATATAGGTTCTCTTGAAGTGGGACGTCTTTTCTCTGTGCTCCCCGATAGTGCTCAGGCTGGCCTCTGTGTCAGAACACTTATTTTCTTTTCCTGTCTGTCCTACTGGATAATAAACTTCTTGAGGTCAGGAATTGTGTATCTTATTTTAATCCCAAGCAGGGTGCTCAGTAAGCGTTAGACTGGTTGGGATTGGTCCTATCTGAAATAAATGGAGTAACTCTAAGCTTTCTAGAAGAGATTACTGGATGGATTGTTAGGTCTTTAACCAAAAATATGGAAGATAGAGGAGGAGCCAGTTTGGAAAGATGGGAGTACATGGGTACATGATAAGCTTCATTTTGAACTAGTTTAGGTATCTGTGAGAGATATTCAGTAAAGAGGTTGATCCTATGTATTAGCATTACGACCAGAGCTTAGGAGAGAGGTAAGGGATGGGAAGCAAAGGGAGATATTGTGTCAGTCTGATTGCTCTAGAGCCAGCAAGTCTCTTTCAGAAGCTTAATTACTAATGAATGCTTTTTTCTTGAATGGTAGAGCATACAGAAAGATAAAGAAATGACTAAAGCATCACATACTTTAAATGATAAAGGTAAGGAAATGAACAATATTTATAATTGCTCTGTTATCTTTTAGTTAAATAATTATATAGTTTTGTCATGTAGTTTTCCAAGTTATGCTTTTCCCCTGATTAAAAAATCTGTGATTATTTTGATTAAAGAAGATACAAAAATTATTCACAGTTGTAAATGTCAGTATCCCATATTTTTGAGTGACTGCTGGGTGACTAGGCCCTTTGGAATTTGCAAACCAGGGAGAAGTTAGAGTCTCTGCTGTGGCTGCCTATACCAATAGGCAGAATAAATTTCTGAAGTGCTGTGATTTGTGCAGAGAATTTTCCCCGGGAAAGTCTCTATCCTCTAATGCCACCCTTTCTCCCCAGATGTAAAAATACATCCACTTTCCCATGTCCCCAGCTAGACGAGAGGTTAGCTAAGTCTCTGTCTCAGCAAAAAATCCCCCATGCATATTCTATACACACACCAAGAGCACTGGGACATCTCTGCCTAGTGGCTAATTAGCACCTCAAATCCAGTGTGCACAAAACCAAATTCATCATCTTCCAGTCACCCCCAAAGCTATTCTCTGTTCCGACTCTTACTCAGGCACAAAGCCAGAGTCACCTTTGACTCTTTCTTATCACCCGTATTCTACATCCAAAAGTTGTCACATTTTGTCCAATCTAGTTCCTTTAACAATCTCATAATCTTCCCCTCCTTTCCCTTCACACCACCCGTGCCCTTAGCTACCGCAATGACTTGCCTCCGGTCTCTCTTTCCTTCTGTCAGTCTGTGCTACAGTTTGTTGTGAATGTAATCGTCTTGAAATACAGCTTTGAACATATAATTCCTCTATTCACAAGTCCTTGATGGTTCCCCCTTACTTAACAAATAAAATGCAAAGCAATTCATTCTGGGGCAGGAGGAGTGGTGGGAGATTCAGCTGGCAGAGTAATTTGGGGCCAGAAGTTAGGGAATTCGGGCTTGTCCCTCACGGTGGTGGTAAGACACTGGAAGGCATCTTCTCTTTGGAGATACTACCTTTACGTGCATAAATGATACATCCCTGCTACAGTAATCCCAGACATTATGGCAGCAAGAACGAAATCATTTTTTCATATTTAAAGGTACCTTTTCTTTCCCCCCAGGAATGAAAAGTAGCTCCCTTCAAGCTCCGGGTGTTTCTGCTAAAACAGAAAATGTCCCCAAACATTCTCTACAGGCTATTTTGAAACAAGAGGCAAGTAATATTTCTTTTGTCCCAGATACAGACAGAACAAATGCAGTGTGAAATTATGATCAAGATTGGTATAACACAGTTTCATTCATTGAGAGACAATTCAAAACAGCCTTATTCCTTGAGATTAACCACGTTATAGTAAGATGGTATAAAAATTGAAATGCAAACCCACAGTGATAACACGGTATTACTTCAGACTTCCAAAGCTCATAGCTATCAGCTATGTTAGTGTTGCATAATGTAAGCAGAGGGAATATCAGTAACAAGTTATAAGCCAGCAAAAGTAGTAAGACCGAGACTTTAAATGTGTTAAACAGATCCAAAATTTGAATGTTATATTTGCTTCCATTTAAATAGAGATTCACCAGAAGCAACTTGAATGCTCCCACTTAGCCCTTAGGTTAGAGGCTTCCTAAATGCTGAGATTCAAGAGTTTCAAAGTACAGACCCATGCCCTGCAGAGAAAGCAACAAATAGGGCTTTGAGGCTCATTTTCTTTTAGTGCTGACGGGTTGTGCAGAGACTGCCATGCTGCCTTGCCCTGTCCCCTCTGATTGGTGATGACTCATCTGATGGTGGAAAGTTGGCAGCATTCAGGGTGCGGCCTCTAGTCACAACTTGGATTGCCTTTGTGGACTGCCAGATTGTCATTTTAAGAATCAAATCCGCACATCCCTGCCTCTGTTAGCACTGTATTAACTGGCTCAGCTCTTCTAAAAACTTAACATGGTTTGAAAGAGATGTTATCAAGCAGGAAATTCACTGAAGTCTTCCCAAAAGTCTACCTTCACATCTAAAGTAGAAAGTGGCATCATTTCCAGCGTCTTACATGAAATGCACAGAAAGCAACAGACTCAATTCTATGTAGCTGCTCAAATGTAGCATGTTAGCCACAAGGTGCTTCTCTGTATAGCCAAATATTTGTCAAACACCTGCCACGTGTAGGGCACTGTATCATTGTGTCCACATCCATAATGGCTATGCTTCGTTTCCCAAGAAAAGAAACTTCACTACTTTGAGTTAGTTGTACATCAGGAATTACTTTTTTTACTAGCCTCTATATAGAGGCAGGCACAAAGTCTTTGCTGCATCACACGGATGGCAAACCTCGTCCTACATAGTTTGCCTCCAAAAAAAGTCAATAAACAAATTTAGACTGTTTTTAAAGGAGGTCTTAAAATACACATGAACAATATGACTACATCAAGTGGCCACAGAAACCTAATTTATTTTGAGAAATAGCATGACCACTTTTACTATGACAGAATAGGATACGATTTCCCGATTTACTTCACTCATTCAATCAATGCCAGAGAATGTACTTCTGGTGGCTTGTGTTTAGCTTTCAGACCTGGGAAATAATTGAAGTCTACTCTGTTGGATTTATCTTTCTATACAATTATCTCAGTATATAAAGCTCTTGGCCAAATCAAGAGTCACATCCTATGCCGGTGGAAAACCTGCTCTCTGCCTTCCAGCTTTCTTTTTCTTTAAATTTAATTTAATTTAATTTTTTTTCAGTGATCCATAATTCATTGTTTATTTTTTAATTTTTATATATTTATTCTTCTGTACTTTTAGTCAATGTATTCCTACTATGGATTCTTTTTTTTTCCTAAAATCATGTCCCCTATAGTTAACTTTGTTTAAAAAGCACACATTATCTTTTTAGCTGTTCAATTACCTTCCATGCTGCTAAGTGCATTCCTCAGTTAATTTTAGAATAGAAATTAATTCTATAAACCTGTGAATTCTGTAATACATGTAGTATAAAGCAAATATAACATGTACTTTTATCACAAATGAACTTTTAAAATCATTTTCTTATATTTCTGTATTTTGAATTTGAGAAATAGCCGGCAATCAAATTCTTTTAAAACTCCTTTGAGGATTTTCACTGTTTTTTTTTTTCTTATGGCATATATAGGTGACATATGCTGATGTTAATGAAAAAAAGGCCAAGAAACCAAGCTATAACTCTAAGTCAGGTAAACAATAGCAAGACTTATTAAGTAAATCCTGCAATCTACTCATCCATTCATTCTATGAACATTTATTGAGCTTCTACTACATGACAGCCATTGTGCTAATTACTGCATACTTACAGAAAAGCTCTGCTCCTAATGCTGTATTTTACAGCTAAGTGGGGAATACTTGTGCCAGTATTCCCAACCTGTTATGGTAAGTGTAATAATGGAGGTATGTACATAGTTCAGGGGAAGCATAGGGAAGCCAGGGAAACTTGTCCAGAAGAAGCCACAATTGGGCTGAGACATGAAGAGTATGAAAGAATTCTCTCAGCACCCAAATGGTAGGAGAACCTTCTAAGAAAAGGGAATATATTTACCAAGATATAGACACTTGAGCATAGTACGTTTTTGGAAATACAGATTCTCTCAGAATTTCTTTATCTAAAAGTTCAAGCTAGAGAATTGTAGGAAATTAAGTTAGACTGCTAGAGAAGGGTTAGATCATAAATTTCTGGTAGGCTATGCCAAAAAATCTACCTTTTATCCTGTTACTGAAGGGCAATTATTGGAGAATATTGGCAGGGTTGTAATATAATCAGAATTTGTCTTTTCTAAAAAGGGAAAAAAGAGGGGCACCTGGGGGGCTCAGTGGGTTAAAGCCTCTGCCTTCAGCTCAGGTCATGATCCCAGGGTCCTGGGATCGAGCCCCACATCAGGCTCTCTGCTCAGTGGGGAGCTGGCTTCTCCCTCTCTCACTGCCTGCCTCTCTGCCTACTTGTGATCTCTGTCTGTCAAATAAATAAATAAAATCTTTTTAAAAAGGGGGGAAAAGAATTAGAGATGAGGGGACTAGAGGCAATGAGACAATAAAAATAATAGCATTTATTAACACTTACTATATGCCAGTTACTATACTAAACTCTTTATATCCTCTCATTTAACCCTCTGAACAACCTAAGGAGGACAGAAGTATTTTTATCTACCATTTTACACATATAAGTAAACTAAGTTTCAGAGTGGTGAATTACCCTGCCCAAGGTTTCACAGTGTACATGACAAAACCAAGGTTTTAACCCAGGTCTGTCTGTCTGAACAAGTTCTAGCCACAGTGCCATGCTGCTGCTTACCACAATTAAAGACACTATTACAATAGTTAGGGCTAGAAATGAGGCTTGAACAAACTCAGTGACAGTGAGGGTACAGATTTGCCTCACACTAAGGTCATCGAATGGATGAGATTTGGTTACTGACTGAATATGGGAGATGTAGATTTCTAGACTGGGCAACGAAATGGGTAGCGAACAGTGGTACCATTCAATAGAAAGGACGTACAGAAAGAGGAACAAGTTTGGAGGAGAAAAAATTAGTTCAGCTTTTTGAAGTAGATTATACTTTGTCCTCTTAATTCCCTCTTCAATCCAAGAGTTATCCATAAGTATGTTTCTTAATTATCAAGAAATTAATATTTTGGGTCACAGCTTTTTAAATTACATTCAGAGAATATAGCCTGTAAATCTTAAATACACTGAAGTTGTTAAGCTTTTCTTTGTGACCAAATATGTGACTGCAATTTGATAGTGTTCCGTGGACATACCAAAATAATGTGTATTCTCTATATGAAGGATGGAAAGCTCTAAATGGATATTAAATGACGTTTATTGATTTTACATCTTTACTGATTTTTCCATCTACTAGACCTTTTTTTTATTGTCTGCAAATGTGTCCAGCTATTAAAGAGGTACATTGAAGTTCTACACTCTAATTGTATACTTATCAAATTCCTATTGCATTTGTAACAGGTTTCCCACAGGCTCTTCAGGACATTGAATCTACCATATTCTTAAAAACTATAGAAAAGATACTTATTTTTTCTAACGGTCACATTAGTTATCTATTGCTAAGTAACAAATCACCCCAAAGTTTGGCGGCTTAAAAAAATTACCTTATAGTTTCTATGGTTAGGAATCCAGGAACAATTTAGCTGGGCGGCTCTGATTCAGGGTCTCTCATGAGGTTATGGTCAGATTGTCATCCAGGGCTGTTGCAGTCATTTAAAGGCTTAACTGGGTCTGGACGCTTCACTTCCAAGATGGCTCACTCACATGGCTGTCAGCAGGAGGGCTCAGTTCCCCACCTTGTGGACCTCTATATAAGGCTTCTTGAGTATCTTCATAATACGGCCTCTGGCTTCCCCCAGACTGAGTGATCCAAGGTAGAGGGGCTGAGACCACAATATATTTTATAACCTAGTTTCAGAAGTTATATACCATCACTTCTGCCCTGGACTGTCCGTTAGAAGCAAGTCACTGAGTCCAACCCACACTCAAGGGGAATAGAGTTAACCTTCACTTCCTGGAGAGAGTATTACCAAAGAATTTGTAAACATACTTTGAAACCACCACAGCAATATTATCTTCACACTTAATTTTTCAGGTTGATACACTATTAATTCCAGTTCCATCCTTTCCAAAACTGTACACAGGTACAAATATACTCATACACAAAGAAACTCAGGAAGGCACATAGAATTTTAAGTAAATGTTTTCAAACAGATCATTGGAATTTACTGGTTACTCCCAATACACTTTACATTTCTTAGGAGAAAGATAAATAGCAATTTTCCTTAACTTTGACCTGACTCTAAGTGGCAATACTACTTTCTATTATTCAGAGCATTCTGTTTGTCTAAGACTGTTTAGTGATGTACATGTATAATTGATATACACCATTCTAGTATTCCTATGGAGATATTCTACATGAAGACTTGCTTTACTGTAATTATCTAGAAATATTTTCTAATATCTGCTTATGGAACTTTGCTAGATGGCATGCAAGTCATGTTAGATGGTATTTGAATAGGAAGAGAATAATGACTGTTAGACTAATAAACATTGACCCAACACCTGTGTTAAAGAATTGGTTCAATAAATAAGTGTTATTAAGTGCTTACTATATGTCGGACACTGTAAACTATAGCACAGTAAATCCTATAATAGAAGGAAGTATAGGGTGCTTCAGGAGCACAGAGGAGGCCTGTCTGTGCAGGACAATTTCAAGTAGGGCTCTCTGAAAGAGGTAACACAAGCTGAGTGATTCCTAAAAGGTGAGGAATTTAAAAGAGCGATGTTAGAGTTACAAACTAAATAGTAAGGGCACAGGCAAAGGGAATTGCATTGTTGTTAAGGATCTCTGGAGCCCAGAATATATGTAGAATGGTGGCCAGAGATTGAGGCTGGTGAGGCAGGCATAGGCAGTGGCCGCAGATTATAAACCATACTTTATGCCTCCCTGGCAGTCCCTGGAGGGTTTAAACACAGCAGTGACAACAGGGAATAAAGACCTATTAATAGATGTTAATTACCATTTTACAAGTAGCTTGGGAAGGCTACCGACAGGTAGTAATTTTCTTTTTCTCTCTGAAAATTCATCTGTAGCTCAAGGAAACTTCTCTTCTCATGATTCGTCAATTAAGTAAGTATCTAAGAAAGCTTAATAAATGAATGCGTTATTTTAAATTAACCTTTTAATAATTACACAGGAGTGCTGCCTAAGGGCAGACGCTCCCACGGAATCCTCAGTTCTTATGCTCCTGCTTGCATTCATGTTTTGCAACCTCTCGGGACTCCGCTAACATCGTAAAGGAGGCGAAGTTATTTATGTCTCCTCACCTGCCCTCTAGTCCCGCTTTTGTTCTGTCCTCCCCTCATCTCTAGGGCCTTCACTCCCCTTTCAGGTAGCACTACCTCTTCTTTCCAGGGAACTTTCTGGGATCCAGATCTATTCTTCTCCCCTCTCCACATTCAAACATACATTACTTGTGCCTTTTGAGGTTATTGGTTCTCTAATGATGATGAATTAGTTTACCATGTAGTATTAATGACTTAATCTGTTACCCCATCTGAAGATATTTGTACTGTAATCTAAAGTAATGAATCTCTAATGATACAAAAATCAAGGACAGTGGAGAAGATTTTTTTTTTTTTTTGGCCTAGGTGCCTTTCAGCCCTCAAACCTTGGTGGCCACTTATTCTGCTAAAGTGCAACTCTTGGGGCGCCTGTGTGGCTCAATTGTTAAGCATTTGCCTTCAACTCAGGTCATGATTCCAGGCAGGAGGCCCGCATCCCCATCCGGCTCCTGCTCAGCGGGAAGCCTGCTTCTCCCTCACCCACTCCCCCTGCTTGTGTTCTCTCTCTCGCTGTCTCTCTCTCTGTGTCAAATAAAGTCTTAAAAAAATAAAGTGCAGTTCCCCACAAACTTGAATATGCCATGCATATCACATAACCCCTGATGGAACACACTTATCAAACACCATCATCTTCTAAATCCTCAAACCAAATGAGGTCCAGGATAGATTTTATGAATTCCAAATCCTGATGAAAATGGTTGGGTAAGGTGAAGTAGTGTGTGGTGGTAAATAGTTTTGACATTCAGAGCAAGCTTCCTAGAAGAAGGATTTTATGTTTAGGAGTAATGAAGTCAGTTTGCCTCACTGAGTGCTCATAAGATGCAAAGAGGCTGCAGGAAGGAAACTGACTAGCCCAATATTAGGACAGTTTAAAGAAATAAAGGTGAGGAGTGATAATTATGTAGTTCTAGAAAATGTTAATTCTTCCTTCCCTCTTCCTCCTGCCTTCCCACTACCCTAGACTACACAGCTACAGAATCACTTGACTCTTTTCAAAAGCAAATGCTCTGGATACCCTTTTGCTAAAAATCTTAGCTCAGCTAAAATGAAGAACTCTGCACATAATCTGGGAGCTTCTTCCTCTTTCCTCTCAAACACACAGGGTTAAAGTACTTTTAGCTATACCCAGGACCATTCCAGGCCAGAGCACAATAAAACATGGCTAACAAGACCATCTGGTCTGGCTCTGTCCATTGCACCCACGTTACATCCCCTTACCTTATAGAGAGGAACACAGGTTCAAGGGCTTGGACTCGGTCCTTTCTCCGACGCAGCTCAGTGCTTCCCAAGCCTCCATATGGATGCATCACATGTGTTCCACTACTTACCTCTCTCCCTTCTCTGCTCTCAACTTCTCTGATTTTCCTAAGGCTTACACAAAGGCCATACACAGTAAGCTTAACAAAATATAATTAGAAACCAAAGAAATCAGGACGAAAGGAAGCAAATATGATAAGATAGCAGTGGGGCAAACAGAATAATTAAGCTTTGCATTTAGAGACCGAATATGTTCTTCTGGTTGGGACGGAAGACGAGGGGGGAAGACCGTTCTCAGAGGTGTTTCATCCGCCGAATGGCGTGGTCTAATGGCTTTGAGGAGGGATGTGATATCATCAAGTCACTGTCTCTGCTGAGCACCTGTAACAGGAGCACGTAGGACAAATGAAAGATAGTTAAATAGGTGCCCGTTACAGAAGTTCGGGCATGAATGATTTGTGGCTTTGCACGATGGCCTTCCTTTTGGAATAGAGAGAAATATGCATCTGAAACACGTTAAGTGGGAATTTGTGTGCTGGACTTTATTGAGAACCAACTGTGTTCAAAGTATAGTTCTGGGTATTAGATACCAAGATGAATCAAGCACTACCTGACCTCGGTTGTGCTATATACAGCAACAGGACAAAAGACAGGGAGACTTGAGGAATGCCAGAGAGTGAAGTGGGTACAGGGCATTGGATGAAATGTCAGGAAACGGGAAGGCGACCCGTGGTACCACCCAGGTTTGGCTTTCAGATTAAACCACTGATGTTAGGGTCCAGAGGTGCTGCTTTAAATTCCCATTTAGCCACTGGAATGAGTAAATGGATTTGGCAATAGGATGGACTATGTGTGTGAATGAGCAGGAGGTATCAGGCACCACCTCAAAGCTATGCGCCTGAGATACAAGCAGAAGGCCACCGGTTAGATTAAAAATTAGATATCCACAAGGATTAGGCAGACTGAAATTTAGGCTTGTCACATTAATCCTCAAAGGGCGGCTGGCCGATCATATGAAGATGTCTTTAAGTTATCTTCTGGACTAAAGTGAGCTTGTATGGAGGAGAAGGTCAGAAGCAGAAAGGAATATTTATAGGGGCGCCTGGGTGGCTCCATGGGTTGAAGCCTCTGCCTTCAGCTCAGGTCATGATCCCAGAGTCCTGGGATCAAGCCCCCCCCCCCCAGGCAATCAGGCTCTCTGCTCAGCAGGGAGCCTGCTTCCTCGACTCTCTCTCTCTCTCTCTCTCTCTCTCTGTCTGCCTCTCTGCCCACTTGTGATCTCTCTGTCAAATAAATAAATAAAATCTTTAAAAAGAAAGAAAGGTATATTTATAGTTTTGTGACATGGCAAATTAAACTAAAAAAGTGTGCTTTCTCTTTGGGGCTTCTGGATTAATGGTCATTAATATCACTGCCCTCTTTATTTAAGAAGTAGGAAGTTAGCAGTACAAATGACCTAAACCTTAGACACTTTCCTACTAGCGTCAGCCTGTGGAGGAAAACTGCCTAAGACTAGGGAGAAGTAGATGGAATATCATGTCACTCCTGGAACGGTGATGGAACTTTCCAATATAACAGCAAGTTCATTTGCATGTTTCTGTTTGATTTCTGTTTGATTGACTTGATTGACTCCAACAAAAATCTGATAATTCATTGTGAGTTGTAGATTGTATGTGACATCACAACTATTTTCTAGTGGCCTTATAGGAGGCTGTCTCATTTATCTGGTTAGTTTTGTTCTCAGATCTTTGCTATTTCCTGTTATCTAAGTGTATGCCTTTGGGGCAGAAAGCCTGTGAGGACAGGTAGCAACAAATACACAGGACTCACTGGGTTCCACTTGCTGCCAGCGATAGAGCAGAAAAAAGAATCTGGATGCTTTAGGTTGCAGAGGACCTACAAGAAGAAATTGCACTAGAGTTGGCCTGAGAAACTGAGTCTTAGAAAAATAAAGGAAGCCAAAGGTTAGGGACTGTGTCACTGACATCAGCACTCATGTTCCAGGTTCCATATTGCAAAGAGGACTTGTCTGAGGATGAGCTATTGCTCCCTAACCCTAGCTGAGACCTGGGAGTTTTTCTTTTCCTACTAGGAATTACGTTGTAATTTCAGAGATGGGTTATATTTTTCAAAATTGAATTGTGGGCCTTGCGGGGGAAAGTAATTTTGATAGCATAAGGGCCGGCCAAGTAAAAATGAAGATAGAGTGTGCTTTTTCTGTTAAGAAGGTCGGGAAGAAGAGAATCAAATGATCCACATAGGCAGGAAAATACGAAAATAAATCAGAATTAGAGTCTTAGGCCTTATTTTTTGTAACTTTTTTTAGAATTCTATAATTTACATAACTGTGTTATTCTCTGGCTACAATTTAGTAAAAATATATTTGTGGTTCCAATTAGTAGGTGATAATAAATAGTTTTGATTAAAACATAGAATAGAGCTAGAGATTATAATGCCAAGTGAAATAAATCAATCAGAGGAAGACAAATACCGTATGATTTCACTCACATGTGGAACTTAAGAAACAAAAGAAATGAGCAAAGGGAAACAAGAAAGGCAAACTAAGAAACAGACTCTTAACTATAGAGAACAAACTGATGGTTATCAGAGGGGAGGTTGGGGGATGGGGGAAATAGGCGATGGGGAGTTAGGAGGGCACTTGTGATGAGCACTGGGTGATTAAAATAAAAACTTTTCAAAAAGAGAAAAAGGGATGCCTGGGTGGCTCAGTCATTTAAGCATCTGCATTTGGCTCAGGTCCTGATTCCAGGGTCCTGGGATTGAGCCCCATCCCATTCCTTGCTCAGCGGGGAGCCTGCTTCTCCCTCTGCCCTTCACTCCCCCTGCTTGTGCTCCTGTCCTCTCGCTCCCTGACAAATAAATAAATGAAATCTTTTTTTAAAAAAATAAAACAAAAAAGAGGAAAAAACATAGAATAGAATGTTATGATTCCTAGAAAAGGGCTGCCTCTGATTTGCTATTGCATATGATCAGAAACACATTATTTTAATCCATTGTTACCAAGAATCATCCATGGATCTTTTCCTATTGTTGGGTGAGGGGATGAGACTAGGAGTTTTGAGGAGGTGGGCAGAAAACACCTTATCAGGAAGCTCTGATCAAGCAGAGCAAGCAGAAAGGACTAGCCCACCCCCTCTCTCCCCAACCCCATGCTCTTCCCAACTCACTCTGAAACAAACACTAAGTGGTTCATGAATAGTAATACCAGACAGATGTTAGTTTATGCAGCAGCTGTTTACTATTCTACCATTTATTCAGCTATCATTCTACTCCTGTGAGTAATGGAGCATGTCCTGTACCCACAGGCCAGTATCTAAGTAGGAGGCTAAATGGGATTAGACAAAAAATAAAGCTTAATTCTTTTTTGTGAATTGCTAGGGAGAAAAAAAATCTCCCAAGCACAAAGGAAATAATCTGATTCAATGCTTAGGAATTGGGGGTGGGGGGAGTTACATAAATTATTGATCAGAAGTAATAAAATCAATCTCTCTTCACCTTTCAGACAACACCACTATCAAAATTGCTGTCAAAAAAAAGTATGTATGATGAAATTCACTGATAAAGCAACTTGTTAAGGATATTTTATCATATGAAGTTAAAGTCTGTGAATCAAATAACGAGCAAAATCATCTGTTGACATCAGTCAGTTTCCCTCTTTGCCTTCTCTTCTTGACTTTCACTCTCAGTTATTCTTGAATTTTGCAGGGGTCCAAAGTTACTGTTATTGGCTTTTTGGGAGGGGGGCTCAGGAGGATAGATCGGGGGAGCATTAGGAGGTTTAGTTATCATGAGAAAAGCATCAGATACCACAGACCTGCTCCATAATGGGAAGCCATAAAAGGCATTTCCTTTGCAGACCATTGAGATCTGGCTTAGGGCTGAGCACCCTGTCCCTTGGGCATGTGAGCCAGGATGTGAGACAGCCTGGATCTGTCTCCTAATTTTCCCTGGAGTAAGAAAAATCTTGGGACGGTACTCTATCAAAAGAAGGGACCCGGTCACTTGAGAACTCCAGCTTGGACTAGGCAAAGATGAAGGTGAATTTGATGAGCCTCAACTCTTGAGGGAGACAGAGGAATCATGAACACAAGAGGGGTGCAGGGGAATAGTACACACACACACACACACACTCTTTCACATATATACTGCTCAACTCAGAGAACGTGCAGCAAACACAAAGAACTAGACATACTGGCACCAAAAGAATATTTCTTGGTTTAATAGTATAGTGGAAATAAACTGAAAATCAGATTCTATTTATCGTATTTCATTTCATTAAAAACTTTAGGAATGCCCTTGTTTTATATATCAAGGTTGAAAATGCCTCTTCTCAGCTACCTTAAGAGTAATAATGTAGGTCTTCTGTACATTTTCTCTGGTATTAAGAAAATAATATATATTGAAATTCTTAGCTCGTATGTATTAGAACAGATCTGGACCAATTTAGACTAAGAAGGTAAGTAACTTACCTATTAATGGTTAGCTGTTATTCTTAGAAGTGTTTGCTCAGGACATGTTTATGTAAAAGAAATGTTTTTTGACCATATGTTGTTATTCCGAACTATGTTTTTCACACTCAGTAGCCATTTTCTAGTCAGGGCAAAAGGTGACAAAGAATGCATTAAGCGAACTAGATAGTGGTGATGTTTACATAACGTTGTGAGCATACTTAATGCCACTGAACTGTATGCTTTAAAATGGTGAAATGGTACATTTTATGTGCTGTGTATTTAATCACAATAAAAATGCATTAAAAGATTTGGGAATTGGCGTGGAAAAAAAATAGCTTTATCTGAAGTGGTTCTCAAACCTTCTCTAATGGATCAGGAGAGATATGCTACGTTTGACCAAGTGTTAACTTTCACTGAATACTGGCCTAAACCTGAACAATCTGGAAGCCAACTTTGGAGGTAACTGGGAGGCAACAACCACATTCTAGGGTGTCTGGTGCCCAAATGCCAGGATATATAACAGTGCGTAGCCAGAATTCCAGGCATCTAGCTTTTGCTGCCACTGAATTGTATCCACAGCTTTGAGAAATAAGAGTTTCTGCAGAAGGCATGCATTCTTGGTCTGACTGTCTTGAGGGCAACAATAACTTAAAAACAAATACCATTTTATTATAGGCAGGAGGATTTTTATGTTCCCAAAATACATCTGCAATGAGAGGTACATAAACACATACAGAGATCTGCAGGTGCAGTTTGCTTTTGCCTCCGGTCCAGTCTAAGCTGTGACAGTGAGGGCCGTTAACCATAGAGAAAAAGGCCATTCAGGTCTGGTCCCTGGGTTTCTACTTCAGTTCACAGGGGAGGAGACCCCCAAATTCCCTCTCCTGCCCAGACTTCTGGCCCTTTGAGTCCAGCCCAGTTCTAGCTCAGCGTTTTTGACCAAGATTAATGTGAACTATCCTCTGCCTCCCTCTCCAAGACAGTTTGTGCTGATAATCTTTTGTTGGACCCAAAGCCTATTTATTTCCACTAAATCATTAGTGCTAATTGTTGACTATTCATTAAACCTTAACAAGTAGCTGTAGTCATCTGCCTGCATAAAAACACAGTGAACTGACAGAGGAAAGCAGCAACCAGTGGGCCACAGAGCCCACAGCCTGACCCTTCTGCTGTGGTATCTTTTCATCCTTACCTCCTAGCTGGACAGATGTCTACACAAAAGGAGGCTATTTCTGCAAAGGCATATAAATGTTTTGACTGCAAGTCTGTTTCATGAAATAGTTTGTCAAAGGTAATTCTGGTTCATATTTTTAAGAAACAAGTGCAGTCCTTAATTCCCAGAAAAATAATGATGATGGTGATCACTTTTACTATATAGTAAATAATATTAGTTAAGTCATTTTTTATTTCAGATATACAAAATATTTTTTCTTTTGATCATTAAGACCATCACTTTTCACTTATGTTAACCATTAAATAAATTACTTTAAACTGTAAAAAAAGAAAAGAAAAGAAATAATGCTTGGATCATCAACACAGTCTTACTTTTTCCCAGAGTAATTGTTTTCTATGAGCCTAGACACCCACTTGGCTATTTTTTTTAACGAGGAAGACATTTGTTTGTGCTCAGCAATAAATGCTCAAAATCAATGTTCCAGGGGATTTTGAATCAAAGGGAATCATATTCAAAGAACAAATCACAGCTACAGAGTATAAACCAATTTGAAATTAATCTCTTATTCTAAGGTCCTTTCCTATGTTCGCTCTATACACCATGCCTAGATTCCGGCTATGCATTGACACAAGGAATTAAAGGTTAGCCCCTGTCCCTACAATAGAGTAAATCCACATGTGATTTCCTTTGTGTCCTGCTTACCTCCTTTCCAGGTAACTTCAGAAGAACTGAACAGTATAGTTCATAATATAATGACTTGGGTTGTGGCTGCAGTGACCAGTATATTATATCCAGCCATCACAAAATATGAAGAAAGGTTGCAAAATATTATATACCCAATGCCTGATGACTCTACCCTCTCTTCAAATAGTGTGAGTTGCTGTAGCACATGCAGTGAAATGCTTCTATATGAAACATGTATTCAGGCAGAGACATTTCAGGCAGAGGCCTGTGCGGACACAGCTGACAGGTCAATAGGACAACCAGCAACACCCGTAAAACCATTTGCCCACAAAGAAAAAAGAGCAATGGGGAAAAAACATCGCAGAAAAGGAAAACATACTGACTCTGAACCTAAATATAATAAAACCACTGAATCCCCTAAACCTAAAACCAGTAAATCCGATACTCACCTTTCTGCACCAACTGAAAGAGGTACAAAGAAATCTGAAGATGCTATCACTGAAACAGATGCCTTAAAAGAGCCGCCATCTTCTGATGAAAGAGCAAAAGTTGTAAACGAGATGCAGGAGTTAAAGAATGTTTTTGATAACTTTAAATATCACCTCAAAGAGGAATCCGAGTTGATTTTAGAAAATATTTTTCATGAAATGATGTCTGAATTAACCAAGACCATCCCCAGTCTTACCTCTGTTACGGCCGAAACTTTGGTTGATCAAACTGACATTGACAAAGGAGGCTTGCTCTCCAAAATCAATATATCCTCAGCAGCTGCTGAAATTATGGAAATTGTGCTTGAGAAGCTACAGTCTGCAGTTGAGAAAAAATGTACTGAGGTATTTTCACAAGAAAATTTATCAGTTCACTTTAAATCAGACTTAACAGCCAGTGGGGAACATTTCATTTCTCCAGAAGAAAAAACTTCAAAAGCTTCACCACCTTATACTATGGAGAACATGAGTGGTATTGCAGAGGATATGGTTCATGTGATTTTAGAAAAGCTGACATCTCTTGCATCTTCTAAGCAAAATGAACTTGCTCATCTTGAGATCACTACCAAACCTGCTGACGAGCAACACCAAAAAGATCCAACATATGCATTCCTTCAAAGAGCCAGCAAAAGTAAATCCAGTGCTGAACCTGATGCCGCCAATTTGATTAGCAAAGAAGACATACAAAACTTGGTGTCAAATATTTTTTCCCAATCCTCTCTGGTTGGTTATATAGAAGAAGCAATCAACACTATACTAAGTTATATACAAATTGGACTTAGTAATGAGAGAATCATTGCATCCGAGGAAACAATGATCATCCATCATCTACTTGATGATCTCTTGGCTCAGTTACATCAGAAACCAGCAAAAACAGATGTCCAAAAGAGAAGACACCCCAGACTGAGTAGTCCTTCTGGCACTGAAGAAGGGCACAGACTCAGCAGTACCAGAGTAGCTTATCATCCTAAACATGGATGCCTCTTTCCACCCATTAATGTTCCTGGCATGGTTCTTTATTCTGAAGATGAAAATAAAGAAATAGACAAGATTGTGGAAAATGTACTGATTTCGTCAATCAAAGATGAAAAAGCAAAATTACAAGAACAGGTTCCTGGTCGCTGGTTCACAAGGGAAAATGCTGATTTGAAGTACAAAAGAAATATGAACTTACATACAAAGCCTACTTATCAAGATGAGGTAGCATTTCACAATTGGGGATTAAAGACTGACCTCTCAGGTTTTAATAATAAGGACCTTTTTGAGGACAAGCCATGTTTGAATAGAGACCTTTTGCTTTTCTGTGAAGATGAAAAGCATCAAATACAAAAAGCCTCAGAGGATATAATTACAAGTATTTTAGCACAAGTGCTCCAAGACCTATCTTCTGGGTCCTCTGATCACTCAGGTTATAAAAATAAGGAAGCTTCACTTCTTACATCAGGAAGTCCACAAGATCTGTTCAATCAAGAATGGATGAACCAGATGTTCTGTACATCAGAAATCCAAATAGTAGCTCAAGAAATTGTAGATGCTGTATTAAAAATACTTCACGTAGCTTATAATCACATTATCAGACATTCTTCATCAGTACCTCAAATATCTCTAGATAATGCTGACATATTAAATAAAGAGCCATTAAAAATATGGCTTGAGAGTAAAAGGAATACAAAAGATCCCTGGTTAGAACCTGAAGAAACTGAATCAACACCTGAACCTATAGTTCACATTAATGATAAGATCACTTACACAGTTTTTAAGAAGCTGAACTCATTTATTTGTCCAAAATTGCAAAACTGCTTTAAACTAGAAAGCCATGCTGGTCATTCCAAACCTGAACCTGACCAGAAATCTTCATTTCAATCTCACCTTAATACTTACACAACTAAAGTTGTAAAAATTGTTTTGGATGCTATCCAGAAAGAGCTCAAATACAATAAGAAAAATCTAAAGCTTGGGAAGTGTGGCCCTCCCAAAGACTTTATAGATACAGGAGATTTTGCTGCCAGTGAAAAGGAATTAGACTCTATTGTCACAAAGCTAAATAATGACATTTTGACAAGTTCATTAGCAACTTGCATTTGTGAATTGTTAAGTGGAAATACAGGTAAAAGCAATATTCTACTCCCTTCAGATAAGCTAAGGTCTAAAATCTCGTATGAAACTGCTAAGATTGAGCAAAAACAACATGTGCCTTCTCAGTGCCCTCATATGCAAGAGGAAGTTCACAGGTGCACCAGACTGCGAGTGTTAGATAGAATTGGGGATACCTTATGTGACATGTTACACAAGCTCATAGGATACTGTCCATGTTGTCCACGATCTGATGAACCAAACAGAGAATGGATCAAGGAGAATTTGAGACTAACCACTGAATTACAGTCTAATATTCAGCTCATTTCTTATACAATTCTAGAAGGTATCATTGGAAAATTCTGTAGTGCTGAGATGGATCACATTTTCACAAATTCAGAATTTAAAGCTATCTCAGATTATATTGATACTGACAGCCTATCATTTGCTTTGCTTATTGAGGAAATGGGCAGATGCTCTGACATAATCGCCAGCATGTTGTCCAGTATGATCCAGCCAAGTTGCCAAGAGGTGACTAACAACAACGGAAAGACAACCACTCCCAAAACAGGGACCACAAAAGAAGAGCATCCAAATAAACTGGAAGTCATGGCTTCTGATATCTTTGAAATGGTTTTTGCTAAATTGAAAGGGTTTGCCAAAAGAAATTTAGACGCTCTGGGCACTATAATTAATGGAAATAAAAAGAGCAACAAGAGGTACTGGGAAAGTGAAAGTTTCAACATTTGTGCAAACACACGTGAAAAACAACTGGAGTCTGCTTTATACATGCATGCAAAAAAAGTATCAAGTACTATTTTGAAGGCTATTCAAACGGAATTAAATGTGAGCTTACTAGATTTGGAAATAGGCATAGCCAAGCCACTACAGGAGAAAGAAATGCTTAAGAATCTAGTCGATTTAATTTTAGATGCAGAGCCTCTTCAATTATTTAATGAAACTGAACCAAAAAAGCAAGGGATTGAAAATTATAGATACAGGCCAACCTATGGAAATTTTCTTCCAGGAGGGGCTGACCCAGAGTCCTACCTAGAAGATCCTGCAGATACAGGGAAAAAAAGTGCTGGAGAGGAAAGACCAACAGAAGAAACTAAATCAGAATCTCTTCAGCAATGGGAGCTAGAAAGAACACTTAAAAAATTTGAAGTAGAACTCAAAGAACCAGAAAAGTCCCCAGTTGTACCCATTATAAGAAATATTTTGAATGAAATTTTTCAGAATGACTTAATTGATCAATTAAATGGGCTTACTCTCTCCCAGTCCCCTTTATGTGACATTCCTCATCCTGGTGATAAGCCAGTTGCTCAAAAATCAATTCAATCTATGGATAAAATAATGGCTCCTTTAGTGTCTGAGGCAGATGTAACTGCTGTTGCAGATAATGTTGTTAGAACCATACTTCAAAAACTTTATTCTGCTGTCATGGCAGATAGAAATGCAAGTGAAAATAGATCTAACATTATCTCCTGTCCAGCAATTATCTCTTTTCCTGAATATGGCAATGAAGAAAAGGCCTCTTCTCTCCAGTCTACCATACTGGACAGAAATCCATGTATATTTCAGTCCACATTTAGTAGTGGTAAAATGACCAAAATGAATGTAGTTGAAGATATTATACAGTCAGTATTAACAAATTTAGAAACATTTGCTACTTCCAAAGTAAAAGCTCTCTTTCGTTCTCACATCAATTTCACAATTCCAATGGCTTTGCCTCTACAGGAGGATGAGACTGCTTCCAGCCAACCATGGCTATCAACCAAAGATTCATATTCTGGTGATCAATTTTCTTATTGTTCAATGGATCATGACAAGTCAGGAAAGACCACATCAATATGTCAGTTGACTGCCTGTAAATTAAATTCATATGCAACAGAAGTGGCTAGACAAATTTTACAAGGAATCAAACATAAGTTAGATAAAGAAATAAAAAGTCCATTTTTAATCCATAATATTGTGGTTTCTGGCAGTTTCCCAAGCCAGATTGTTAACACAGTGTTAAGTATTGTGTCTACTAAAGGCAAATATGAAAAAAACCTATTTGACAGAGATATTGAGCCAGGTCAGCCAGAAGATATTGTTGGAAAGCTGTTCAATAAAAGTGATTATCAAAAAAAACTTCAATTTCAAATACTAGATACCATCGAGGGTATCTTAAGTGACATCTGTGAGAAAACACTGGACGAGAATAATATCCTACTTACTGCATCCACTCTTAATAAATTTAACGTAAGCGGGAAACATTTAGAAGCAAACTCTGAAACAAACCCCAAGTATGCAAATAAAGCTATTCCAATGCTTTTAGTTCCTAAGTCGTGTGTCACAATGATTTCCAGCGATATGGTGGATATTGTTCTTCAAAATCTCACTTCTGCTATCATGCTTGGTGTAAATGCAAAGGACTCTATTTCTCTGAAATTGCCCCTGGCATTTTCTGATTCATTTCCCAAAGCAGAGCATCAACGATCTCCTGTTACAGACTCAATGAATGAGGGGGAAAAGGGGAGCTTTCTATTTGCAAGAAAGGGAAGAGATGTACAGCTGAAATCAGTTTATTCTGATGATTATCAGACAACTGTACTTAAAAAACAAGATGCCAAGCAATCTGCTGACCCATGTGAGGAAAGTGTTCACTTTATTACTAAGGCCATTTCTAATAGATTAAAATCTTTTGCCACGGAAAGAATAGATATGCTACTTACTCTTGATACTCAGACTACAGAAAAAACACATGTTGGCCCAGAATTAACAAATTGTAAACAAAACAGCGTATTTCTTGAAGCACACCAAATGCCATCGGATGTGAATGTCCTAGAAATCTCAACAGCTAGAACCGTTCTCAGTCAAGAGGTCACAGATGATACATTTGCTAATTACAGGAAAAAACATGGACCTGCAGTTCATATATCACAAGCTTGTCTTAGGGAATATGCTGACATAATCGCCAGTACCATTTTGATGCTCATAAAAAATGACATAGATTTAGAAATCCAAAAGATGTATTCATATCCAAACAATACTTCATTCCAAGAAAATATAATTGCAAGTGAAACTGTCAACAACATCTTAAGGAATTTACATGATAAAATATCTTTGAAGGCAACTAAGTTTTACTCACAGCAGAATCCTAGCCTGTTTACACAACTAGTTGTACAAAATGAAATATTGACAGGTCAAAGAAAGATGGATGACAACACTGAATTGTCTCTTTTTTCAAAACACCCATATCAAAACCAAATTATATCAGAAGCAGAAAACATGAGAAGGGTTTTGGAAGAAATATTTAGAAATGGAGACTCTAGACAGGAAAAAACTGCTTTGTTAAGTGCAGTTAAGGAAATTTTAAAGAAGGTGTATCGGAGGGTAATGGAAGACATAGACCATTGGCTTCCATTTACTGAACCCCCCCACTGTACATCTGATTCTAAAATGAAAACAGCAGCAGCACGGAAAAAAACCTTACAGTCACATATAAGCAGTTTTGCAAATGACATAGTTGAAAGTGTTTCCAGAAAAATGTTCTCAATAGTAATGACATCCTTATATGAAAAGAAGGAGACCAGGCAAGAGTTGGAAGCATCTGGCCATGATGAATTACTGTTGAATCCACCAAGCTTTCAGGAATCAAAACAAGCAGAAAGAAGAAGTGTTCCCCCTGAACATGTGATACTACGAGTTTGTCCTTACACAGGCATAAGAAGTGCCACTTCTTTGGAAAACACCTTATTGCAATTTTCTCCATGGCGAGTGGGTGAAGAATTGGTCCAAAAGGTTCTCAAAAAGATCACAAATTTTGTTTTGCTGAATCTAGAAGAGAATTTGTCCCCTAAAGATCAGTCTGATGGAATGCAGTCTCCGAGGCCATGCAGTTCTAATGCTAGTCTCAAAGACAACCCTAATATAAGTTTTAAAACGAACTTCAAAGCAAAATCGGAAGTTATCTCTTTGCCTAAATGTGGAACAAAACCACAGCTAGGACCTAGTGGTGCTAAAGCCAAAAGTCAGTCCAAGTTAAGTCCTAGAGAGAAGACTTTCAGAGGCAGTCAGTCCAGTACTGCCATTGGTCCGCCGTACCGGCTGTCAGCTGGGGATGCCCAAAACTCCTTCGTGAGAACAAAACTCCCCACTGCAGAATTTAAAATGCATGCCAAGGATATAGTAAGCAATATCCTGGAAAAAATTGTGAGTGAATTTCAAAAGGTGAGGCAAAATAGACTAATGGTAAATGTAGACACTTTAACTTCTGATCAAATCATGACAGCAAGTAAGATGGTTAATGCAGTTTTGCAGGGATTATATGCTATGAAAAATGACAATTCAGCTGACCAGATAAAAGTTTCACACTCACATGATCTCAAACTTTCACATAGGAATTTTAGGACAATCTCTCTTGCAAATCCAGAAGTCCATTTCTCTTTGGAGAATGTTTCTTCCCAGCTAGAGAAAATCTTCCCTAAAGAAGGTATTTTTACACAAATGTTTGATGAATGGCAAACAGAAGAAAATGACGTGGGAAATGAAAAATACAAGCTATTGATGGTAGCTGAGTCTGTTCTGAATGAAATTTTAGTGAAAACAAAGGAATTAGAACAATCTGTTTCATTTCTAAATTTGTCACCTCTTGAGGGTTATGAAAGCAGGCGCCATAACTTTAAAAGAGCTGCTTCTGGCGCTGAGAATTCCCAAGCACAAATTAGTATATTTGGTCAGGAAATTGTTCAAAAGCTATTGGAAAAATTAGACATGTACTTCATGACTCAGATGTTCCTAACAGATGGTAAAGAAATGCTAGAAAGCAAGAAAGAAACTACAGCTAGAAGTCAAGGTGGCTCCTTAAGAACAAACAACCTCAACAATGTACCAATTTATAACACAAAGCTGAAAGACAAAATATGTGAGGGCTCTAGCCACCAAATTGCTCAAGAGCTCATGGAAGGGGTTCTGAACACCTTAGAATCATTTGCAGACCTACAATTTAAACATATCTCTCCATATGCTTTTTCTGAAATTGTGAAAATACCTATTGAAAACTTTTTTGCTGTCCAACAGAAGCCATTCATGAAAACAATATTGCCCGAGTTGCAACCACGGAATAAGTTTGCTAACGGATCTAAATCATGTAGTATGATTTCCCAGGAGAACATGCACTATAATACCCTTCGACAGCTTCACTCGTTCCATTTAGAACTGCTTACTTACACTGCTAATACTGTCAATGACATGCTTGGTATAATAAAGAACAAGGTCGACAAAGGAAAGTGTGAAATGGAGCCATCTTCAATAAGCATATTTGAAAAAAACACTGTGGCAAGTCAGATCATCAGCACACTGATGGACGAGTGTACTCATTTCTGTGAGTTGATGATCAAAAGCCATCCAAAGGAAAATCTGCTCAAAGTAGCCAAAAATGCCTACACAGCCAACTGGCCCGGATCTGCCACTGGGATGGGAATGTTCACTTCAGAGTCAGAGGGAATTAGCTGCAGGGATGATCTTCCACAAATCCCTGGCTTATCTTTTTATTCAGAGAAAGATAGAAAAGTAAAGGAGAAGGCTTCTTCTAATCTACCTTCAAATGTCAGATACTCTGCAGAGGATACACTTAAAACCACAGAGCCATTGGAAGGGCTCAAATCAGAACTGAAACCATTATATTCTAGAAGTGAAGCCCGAGGCCTTAGCCATTTTGAACAAGTCGTGAAAGGAAACAGCTCTCTCCCATTACCAAAACCATTTCAGAAATCCAGTGACACTGTGCAAGCAGCACCAGAGCACCCCATGTCCTTCACAGAAATGGAAGGTGAAAATCCCAAAGTTCTTCACTATGAGTGCCCCAAGCCAGTTAAGCCAAACCATATACAGACAACCATTTCTCCACTCAAAATAGGTATAGCTGCAGAAAATATTGTCAATACCATGCTGTTAAGTTATGACCTTCCAAGTCAAACCCCATACTCTAATGAAAGTATAGAAACAATGAAGCCATCTTTTGTATCAAAGGAAGGGCCTTTGTCTATGATGTCTGAAGAACAAAAGGATGAGAAAAGTTTGCTTAAAATATGGGAAAAAAGAATCAACTCTAAAATCAAAGAAGAAAACCAAAGCCTTGTAGCAAGTGGAGAAGATTTCACTTTATTGGAAAAGTGGAAAGATAGGTACCCAAAGTTAGAGGAACCAGAACCTCCTGAGGAAGCTGAAGTCATTGCTTTTGCAGATCAGGAACTGGGACCAAAAGAAATCCATCTAGTAGCAAGATACGTTACTACAGCTGTGGTCACACATTTCAAGAACTTTGAAACCAGAGGTGAGTGAGGGATGACTTATAAAAAGTTGGCATCATTTTAGAGAAAAAAGGCAATGAGTTTTGTCACCTCACATCCAAGAAGCTGCATTCATTGCTTCTCTGAAAATGGCCTTGGATTTGGGGTGGCTATTTAACTATATTTTTAACTGGTCAGTGTGCTAAAAGAAAAGAATGTTGAGCACATTTACCTAATTGTTATTTGGAGGAGTATGGTTCAGTTTTTGCTAGCAACAGATGAAATTAAATGGGTATAATTTAAAGTGAGATATTTTGGTTGGGCGTGTGGTTTGCCTATGATATGATGAAATCAGTTGTCTTGCTTGGGACATATAGCTGCTCAACAGGCAATTCTCAAATAGAAGTTCAAAGAGGGTTTTCTTTTTCATGTACTTTTCTAAAACAAAAATGACTTCTTAAATTACAGTCAAACTTCATACATAGTTGACTGTAATGATCCAACTTCTTTTTGAGATATACAGTTAAATTCTTTGCAGTCATTGATGATAGAGTTTATAAGAACAATGGCATTAAATATCTTGTTGTGTTCATGTTCCAGTGCTGTGACTTAAGTTCTTTTTAAGCACAACACTCCGAATCCATGTTTACAAATAGGATATCTGTACTCCCTTTCTATGAATATGATACATGCATATATTGTGTTGAACCATATGAAATAGCCATTTTGTGTGTCAAAAAATGTCAAACATCAGCAATTTCATCCAGTTCAATTTACTCTATACTATATAGTCCCATACTGGATAATTAGATAAACAGCTGAAAATATTTTCAAGAATTATATGAGGTCTCTAGTCATCACTGGAATCACGCTAGGGCTTTGCAGTTAAAGCTGAAGATCATTTCTCTGCCCTAGAATTTCCAGCTTTTAAAGCTGGAAACATAGCTATACAAGGAAGAAACCAGCACTTAGAGATCTGAATTCTGTTAGACTATTTTCTTAACTTCATGGCTGAAGTAAGGTTCCACAGGTGGGAAATAGAGATATGAAGAGAACTCAGTTCTGAAATTTCTTGACTAGGTTTTTCTATTTATTGAATTAGGTAAAATTCATGTATAAAATATTGCTAGTATTTTGAATGCTCAACATTTTCTCTTAATGCATGTTAAAAAATAGTAATGTTTTCTGTTTTAAGGTCCTCTTGATGAAAAAGTATTTACTGTTTCCACACCATTAAGGAAAAAATATGAATCAGAGCAGCCTCTAAGAAACATTAACTATGATACTTCACTTTATCAATTTTGTGAACACCTCACTGAATTAGTTATTTCCTATATAATGTCTAGCATTTCTGATTGTACTGAAGATAGTGGAACAAAACAGAAGTCACTGGAAAACCAAGATGCAGCTTTTAGCAAGGTTATTTTAATTCATTCACAAGTATTTGCAAGTCGGTCAGTTTCCATCAGAGGACTTGCTTTAAGCATTTCTGAAATCATTATTCGAATCCTTTTTAATAGTGACATTTTAAAGGCAGACATTACACAAGAAGTGGTTTCTGTGAAAACAAAATATATATACTGCCCAAGAATAGCTGTGGCTGACTTCGACAATCTCTTTCAGGATCTCTTAATTGGAGTGATCCATGTTCTGTCCAAGGAAATAGGAATAAAGTATCAGCCTGACAGGAGAGGAAGAAGGAAACCTCTCTCCAGGCTTAAAACCCATAGTTTGCCCATTCACAACAAAATCAAAACTATGAAAAGACAGACAGGCTATAGAGGTTGGAAATCATCTCCTACTCACCGAATTAATCAACTATCACAGAAAAATAAACTGAATTCTCTGGCATGCAAATTAAGCACTCTGTTTGGTAGCCTAAAAACTCATGAATCCGAAGAAGTAGTCAATAAAATTTCCAATATTTTCAATTTGTTTTTGCAAGAGGAATGCCCAAATTGGGATATGGATTCTGGTGAAATATCACGAAAAAGATTCCTATCTTCAGATAACCAGCAAAATCATAGAATACCTAGAAATAACCCAGGGCTCTCCCCAAAATCAGTTTTTCTTCTGAACATTGTATGTGAGAAATTTATTAAAATATTTTTGGAAGAACGTACAGCCAACAACCTCCTTACAGATGGTCCTCTTTCTGGTGAAATACCAACAGAAGGTCAACTGCTCAACATACTTCAAAACATAGAGAATTATTGCAGGGGAACAATGGACCATGGCTCAGCATTTGAAGAATATAATGTGTCAGCCCTTTTGGAAAATCTAGCAGAAATAGATCAAGAATCTATGCTTAGTATTACTTCCCATACCTTGGTAAAATCCTTGATGGAAAAACTGTCCTGTGGTATATACCAACCTCCCAGAAGTCCACTTTTTGCAAACAAGCATTTAAGGTATAGAAGAAGACAAAGACTCCCTGGTTTCCCAAAAGGAGAAAGGCCAAAATTAAAAGAATCAAGACAGGATAAATGCTCTGTAAGATTCACAAATTATGACAGCAGGCCTTTGAGAGAACCACTGAATGACCTCACTGTGATTCATTCCAAAATGCAAGCCCCATTTGGTAAGCAATGTTCAGGAAAATTCTCTCCTCTACCTCCTCTTCAAAGACCAGGTAAAAAAGAAGTGAATGCAACAGCTATTCTTAACATGCAATATCCAGGAGGCATGAACACAGGAGTTTACTCTGCCACATTTCTGGAGGAAATAATCGCAGACATTTTCCTTAATCTCTCCACCTCCTTGCAGAGCAAAAATGTAAACATCCCTGAAGCTCAGCTCAATGAGGTAAATACATTAGATGTCAACTCTGTGGTGAATGAGTTTAACAATGCTCGAGTCACCGTTTTACGGGATGTTGAAGAAAGGATATGTTTTCCACCAATCAATAAAGAAACCGTTAGAAAGATTGCTGACTCAGTTAATAATGCTGTTTCATGGGAATATGCATTACAAGTTACTGGTGGCAGTCATCTGACAGATGCTGCCACCTCAATGGCAGAACAGATAACTAAGGGCATATTGAGACAGAGTGTAGACTACCAACTGCCACTGTGCTTCATAGGAAAGCTCATGCCCAATTCATATTACCCTCTTAAAGCTAAAAATATATTGCAGAAACTTCAAAACAACCTGAGAGAACTTAATGACCAAGGCCAACATTCAGCGGGCTATACTACCATGTTATCACACTCATTTTTAAAAGATGTTATCAGGAAGCTATTATCTCAGCTCATTTCTCCACCCTACAAATCTTTGTGCTTGGGAAAGAAATATTTATGGACTTCAGATTTTAATGAGCTGTCTACCTGTATAATAAACAAGGTTTTGTCTTCCATTTCAAAGCATAAGATTTGGCTCACTAAATATGATTGTCAACATCTATATACAGAAAAAAGCCTTCAAAATATGGTGGAGTCTGTTTATAATAATGTTTTACAGATGTCTGACTCCCTTGTGTCAGTCCAGAAAAATATAGTAAGCCAAAGCCCAATAATGATTGACCGAATAGCCAGTCTCATTATTCAAGAGATTATTGAAAATCACCTTCAGCCCTTTCTGTGTGGAGAGGGCTTACCTTGTTCAGTGACTCCACTGGATGAAATATCAAATATGGTTAAAGAGGTTCTCAGTGAGGTCACAGAGTCACATAGACCCCAGAAGCCATCATCACTAGGTATGGGCTTTTATCCTAATGCATTTGTAGAAGATATTGTTGCCCAGCTATTATCAAAGGTCTTTAACCCAAAATATAACACTGAATGTGAACTGGATAAAATGACCCAAAAAATAGTTAACTCAATAAATACCCATTTTAACAATGCTAAAATCTGCATTCTTCGTGATGACCAAAAGCAGTGTTTCCCCACTGTAGATCTAGACACTGTGGATGAACTTGTCAATTCAGTTTATGAGAATGTTCTGCAACAGCATGGACTAACCACTGAGGCTGATAATCAAGAATTCAAAGATAGTGACATTTTTGCAGAAAATGTTACCAATTTAATTGTAGCAGCTATTTCTGATTATCTTTTTCACCCCCTATTTTCTGGGGACTTGTCAGCTTCTTCCTATGCTACTTTAACAGCAGAGAACATTATTCAGAACATCTTTAGTGGCAGCAGTGACTCTATCAAGCCAAGCCAGCATTTATCTCCATATAACACCTTGCTTCCATACACACTTTTAGAAGACATAATTAGAGAGCTGTTATCTAGAATCTTTCCTTCTACATATAATGTGTTTCCATACACCAAAACTCCAAAAGGTAGATCAGGAATTAATTGTGATGAAATCTCTTCAAAGCTAATTAGTGATATCAGGATGAAAATTTCCCAACATGAAATTCGATTTTCAAAAGATGAAGAAGAAACCGAATCTATTTATTCAGAGACCGAATCTATTTATTCAGAGGATGATGCTCAGCATCTCGTTGATTCTGTGTTTAGAAATATGTTGCAAAACTCTGGGTCTCAAGAAACAGTTGAGCACGATATAAGTAGTAACAATGTTCTTATTGATAGAATAGCCAGTTTTATCATTAAAAATATCTGTCAACAGCATCTCCATCCATTTGTGTATGGAAAGTCATTACTTCCTCCATCATATACATACTTTGATGATGTGAGAAGGCAGCATTTTTTTGCTGGTGTTTACTCCTCAGCCTTTTTGGAAGATGTGATTTCTGGGGTTTTAAGCAAAATATTCCACAGGTTATTAGGTATTGTCCAAACAAACTCATTAAGAGATTCAGGAAAAGAACTGTTGGAAACAGCTGAAAAACTCATATATTTGATAACAGAAGAATTCTCAAAAGCTCAAGTTATCATCCTAGAAAATGCTAAGGAACAATTGTGTTTGCCCCAAGTGCATACAGAAGTAGTGACTGAAATTATTGACATGGCATATAGCAAAGTTTTACAAGAATATGAACTGGAACCTGATACAGACTTTCTCAATGATACAAAAACATTGGCTGAAAGGGTAACTAAAATTATCCTGGCTGAAGTTTTTGATTTCCAAATTCATCCAGATTTCATAGCAAAGCTGCCTTTTAAATCATATTCAAGACTCAATGCTGACACTTTGATAAAGAGAGTTCATTATGCTATTAGGAAATCAAGACTCCAAAGACAGGCTTATACACCATATACCACCATATTATCACATAGAAATTTGGAAAAAATTGTCACTCAGGTTTTAGATCAGATAAATCCATTGAACTGCAGTGCAGAAGACCCAGACTTTTTGCAGTCAGACTTCCGCAACACAGTTGTGAGGCTGATTGATGAGATCATGTCAATAATTTCTAAACATGCAATATGCATTATTAAACAAGGAAATGAAAAACAAAATGCAATTTCAGAGAAAGATATCCAGGCTATGGTTGATGCCATTTATGCTGATATTTGTCATTCAAATCTATACCAGTCTCTTAAAAAAGATAAAAAGGACATAAGTAATATACCTGTTACAAAAATAGCAAGTTATATAATAAAAGAAATATTTAACCATCATCTTGAGTCATTTTTATCTGCAGATAAAACTCTTCCTTCAGGTACAGTGGGTCAAACTTATCAGCAGAGAGCAACAGATCCTCAACAAAGAGAATTGTTTTTTATTGTAAATTCAGCTATCTTTTCAGAGGACGTAATTTCCAAGCTTTTATGCAGAATCCTTTATGTATTTTCACATAATTTCTTGGCTGCTGAAAACCCATGTAAAGCAAAAACTAATGTAACTAACATTGTTACAACATTAGTAAAATCAATTGTGCTAGAATTCACCACATCAGAAATTTTAGTTGCAGATCACTTGGACGAAAATCTGCATTTTTCAGAGGCATATAAAGAAATAGTCAAAAAAACTGTCAACCTAATTTATGAAAAAATATTAGATGATTATAAATCTCTGATTCATATTTATAGAGCTATACAAAGTGATGCTGTTGGTTTGGGGCAAAAAATATGTTATTTGCTATTAGGAGAAATTTACAATTATCAAGTGGAGTCATTAGTTTTGGGAGAATTATCAACTTCTTCCTATTCCTCCCTCCAAGATGAAAAGATCATCAGAAATGTGCTTGACAGCATCAACGATGACAGCCATGTTTTTCCGTCCTGCATCACTGTACTGCCGCGTTCCCTTTTAGAAGATCTGACTTACAAGCTTCTAGCACATATATTCCCTTCATGTGAGACTGAAACTGAACTCAGTGAGAAAGAGGTGCCACTAGATTATGAGTTTGTGAATGCAGCTTCAAAACTGACTGATGAAATTATAACAGAAATTTCTGAACATGAAATTAGACTTGCCACAGCAGAGGAGCATGTGGAAAGTATGCAAGTAGGGGCAAGTGAGAACTTTGTTAACTCCATATGTAACAATATTATGAAAAATTTTAAATTAGAAAATGAAGCACAGAGTGATACATACAAAAACGGAGGCTTGTTCCTCAGGAAAATAGCTGGTTTCATCATGAAAGAAATTGTGGACCACCATCTGCAGCCGTTTTTATATGATGAAGAATCCCTTCCCTGTAACTTACCCAAAAATGACCATATCATTGAACCCTTGAATCCTGATAAAGAAAAAATACTCACAGGCTTCCCACAGGCTTCTGTGTATTCTGCTACATTTTTGGAAGATGTCATAATTGACCTTGTTAGCAAATTTTATACTCTCCCAAGTATTGCTGAAAACCCTAAGGACAAAGAAATAACAGAAAAAGACCCCATGGGCATGGCTGTAAAATTTGCAAATGGCCTGATAGGCGAATTTAGGAAAAGTAAAATTAAAGTCCTAGCAAATTCTGGAAAAATGTTTTCTTTTCCACCAGTAGATAAAGAGACAGTCAGTAAAATATCTGACTCTGTGTACGATGAGGTCATAGAAATGTATGGATCTTACAATGTTCAGAAAGATGATAGCAGTAACATTGTTATAGAGATGATAGCTGCTTTAGCCAAAAAGGCAATCTCTGCTTTCAAGATTCAACCACTTTTTTCAGGAGACTGGTCTTCCACCTTCTTTTCATTTCTAAATGTGGATAACATCATCCAAAAAGTTCAACACCTACCATATAATACCTTTACAAAAATAAATAGAAGCTTGAGGGAGAACCCAGTTTCTTCCCTAGAACAATTACCTACACTTACTCCTCTAACCTCAGGCCTGAAAGACATAATGAACACTTTAGAAATAGGTAGAGGAGCACATTATGGAAAAGAGAATTTCAAAAAGGAGAAGACATCTATGAAGACAGGTAGCATCCAGGAGCCAATATGTACCACTATAACTAGCATTATGAAGGGTGAATTGACTACCCTAGCATCAGGGTTAGTTGGAGGTGTGGCAGATAAAAAGAAAGGGGATGAAAAGAAAAAGGAAAGGTCAATTGGAAAAGAGAATGAGAAGGCATCAAAAGCTACTCTCCCAACAACTAATATGGAAAGTGAAGATACTCAGGGGCCAGATCTGAGTATGACACCTAGAAAGAAGGAAAGCAAGAAGAAACACACTCTGGGTATAAAAGAGGAGAAAGGGCAACGTGATGAGGTATACCAACATCTTTCATCAGCTACTGATGATACAAAAACCAAGAAGGTTACGCTGGAACCAGCTTTAAAAATGGATAAAAAGAAGAGTGACAAGAAAAGAGGGAGTTCATTAGAAAAGGATGATAGACCTTCTGAATTACCATCTCTGAAATCCAAAGTGAGAGATAGAAAGATCCAAGAGAAGAGGAGAGATTCTCCAGCTTACGGAGTTACAGATGACAAACAGACCTTGTGTCTTAAACAGGTCCAAATTTTCACTGAAAGCATTTACAGAAATGTTTTAGAAATGTCTCCTTTCCAAGAACCAGAAGATGATTCAAAATCCCCAATTCCTCTAGGTGATAAAGCGGTATATTTAACTCAAGCAGATGGCAAGGGTTTAGCCCAACCTACCTCAACAAATCCAGGTAAACACAATGCTCCTGCAAAAGAGGAAGAGAATAAAAAAAGTGAAGATAAAGAGATCAAAAGTAAACCTAGTAAACCAGACCATCCACCAGAAAATAATCATGGGATTTTTCCTGCTAACTTTTTAGGAGATGTTCTCTCTGAAATAGTTAACAAATTGGTTTTTAATTCCTTACTGGGCACAGATGATACATGTCAGAATGTAACCAAAAATATAAATCAAACTGCACTCGATGACACAGCTATGAAACTGATTGATTCCCTGTTAAAGGAGTTTTCAGATGCTCAAATTAAAGTACTGAACACAGGTCAGGGAAGTCAGTTCCTCCCATCTGCAGATAGAGTTTCATCAGTTCCCAACATACCTCTCAGGCAAAAAGAACCATCTGTGAATAAAGCACCTCGTGAGAAAAAAATGGCAGCTGCAACTAAGGTAGATTCTTCTGATGAGGCACCTTCTATGGCTAACATACCATCAAGTGATAAAATGTTAGTCAACAAGATTGTTCACTCCTCTCTATGCAGTATTTTGCAGGAATATAGATCTCAAGACTCCATTTATAAGGACATAAATAGTAATGGTGGAAATTTAGCAAGAAAGCTAGCTAATACTGTCATAGAAGAAATTTTTCAGCATCAGCTAAACTTGCTACTTTATGAAGAGGTTCCAGAGGCAGCATGTTTGCCTCTAGAATCTAAGGAGGTTATGAAAAAGGTCCACAAGGTAGTCCAAACAGCCTGCAAAGAATGTCAAACATCATCACCATATACCATAATGCTACCTTATGAATTTTTAGAAAGTATAATTTCTTCTCTTCTATCAAAAATTTTCTCAACAGTAGCCAGTGCAAAAGCAGAAATATCTGAAGATCATTTGTACACAGAACTGTATTTCCTTCAAATGAAGTTAATAAGTACAATTATGACAGAGATCTCCAAAGATAATGATATGATTATACAGTATGTAGAATCCTTACATCCTAATGATGATGAAATTATTCAATTAGTGGTTCAGACTATTTATAATAATCTCTTACCACAATTTGGATCTCAAAAGAGCATACAAAATTGTGTCAGCAGTGGTTGCAAAATCCTTTCAGAAACCATAGTTAATTTAGTTGTACAGGAAGTGGCTGGCAACCAGTTGCAGAACTATTTTTCTGGAGAGCTAACACCACATCAGTGTACAGAAGTTGACAGTGTTGTTGAAAATATCCTTAAAGATGTTATCCAAACCACTGAAGTTCCCCGGTCTCAGCCATCACAGGTTTATAAACTGCCTTTTCACATAATAGAAGAAATTGCTGTAAATTTTTTGTCAAAGCTTTTATCTATGTTTCCAAAAGTGGGCAAGAAACAAAACAATTCTCTACATGCTGAAATGCAAACAATAATCTCAAAAATCTTAAGTTCATTTCAAGACTATCTCTCTAAAAGTCCAATTATAGTAGTGCCACAGGCCGAAGAATCACCCACTGTATCTTTAGCAGACAGTACAACTATTGAAAAAGTAGTTACTTCTGTTTATAACAGTGTTTTAAGGCATTCTGGCTCCCATATTTCAGTGTATAAGGATTTAATGAGTAAAAGCAATGTCCTTTCTGATATAATAGGATTTTTAATGGTGAAGGAAATTTCCAATTTAGAACTTCATCCTCAAGTAGAAGAAGAAGCATCAAGATCAGAGTTAGTTCTGGAAGCTGTCAAAATTATGGAAAAAGTGGTTAAGATCATTGATGACCTTAAGTCAAAGAAAAAGCCTTCAACAAAAAAAGAGACTGTGTTAGATGCTAGGTTTTTAGAAGAAATGCTGGCCTTGTTCTTGGCTAAACTAGTAAAGCTGCCAAGTGCCTCAAGCAGAGATGCAAAAAATTTATCAAAGTCTGAGGTAAATAAAATTGCATCTCAATTGACAAAATCTGTGACAGCTGAAATTGCCAGAAATAACATTAGTGTTGTAGCTGCTAATCCTGAAGAAAACGTTTTAAGTCCAGAAAGTATAGAAATTATTTCTCAGATAGTCGAGTCTGTTTATAATCAGGTACTACAACAATCTGGAACTCATGAAGAACTTTATTATGACATGAAAGGTACAAACAGTGTCTTCCCTAAAGAGGTAGCTTCTTTACTCATCAGTAAAGTTTCCAATTGTCCATTAGAAATGATTAGCTCAAAAGATTCAGAGGCTGGTCTCTTTGGCGATTTGGATCTTGGTCGAATTGTCGAAAAGGTGCATGACCATGCAGTTAAAAGAGGGCCTGAGCTAGAGCAAAAAGAATTAGGTCAAGATTTAAGTGAAGAGGAACTTCCAATTAAAATAATTCCTCACCGTGGGAAACAACCAATCAGTATCGATCCAGACATTGTGGCAGAACACCTAGGAGTCATTTCTATAAAAACACAACCTCTTGAGAAACTGCAGTTGGAGTGTTTAACTAGAACCGGACGCAGCATTGAGGCACTGAGAAGAGTGTCAGCGAGCGGGAGGAGTCACTCAATGGGCACACCTGAGGCAGGAAAGCAAAAGCGAGAAAGGCGCATTTCGTTGGATGAAGTGGGACGACTGAATGTGAAACCATTAGAGGTAAGTGCTAAACGCAGTGGTGAGAAGAGATGAGTAGTGACTGAGACCTGGTTGTCCTGCGATTTCCTTCTTTGGGCAGGTCTGTGGGAATGCATTTATAAAATATTGTCAATGTTCTCTTGCCCAGCCCAGTAGAACTGGGACACTCTGATTCAACCACTTCTCTGCCTTCCTGGGACTCACCCGTCAGCAGTGTGGCTCGGTGGAAAGGTGGAAAGCTATTTTCCATTAGCCAGTCAGACCAAACCTCCATTTCTTGAAGAATGGGAATACAGGGAAATACCCTTACCAGCAAACAGGACTCATTGGAACTGTAGTCCTCATTTGGCAACCCAGAAGAAATGCAATTTCTATAATCTCTACAGTTCTTTTTAAATGCATATACATTATCATAGTATTACATGGGTCCAAAAGGGCCAATTAGAACAACAGGTCAACCTGTTAAAGATTGAAATCCTCAGACTTAAGTCTCCACAGTAGTATTGTTTTACTTAGCAAAGTTCATCAACAAACATCAGACTGCAGGCTCTTTACAGTTCATTTGTTTCTTCTTCTTTCACTTCCATTACATAATACTTTCACAGAACCCTCTGACACACTCAGGAGGAACCCAGTTTCTTTTTTTTTTTTTTTTAAAGATTTTATTCATTTATTTGACAGACAGAAATCACAAGTAGACAGAGAGGCAGGCAGAGAGAGAGGGGAAGCAGGCTCCCCGCTGAGCAGAGAGCCCGATGCGGGGCTCGATCCCACGACCCTGGAATCATGACCCGAGCTGAAGGCAGAGGCTTTAACCCACTGAGCCACCAAGGCGCCCCAGGAACCCAGTTTCTTTCCTATGCTACCCTTGTTCTATACCCAGCTGTCTTCATATTTCTATTTTTATGAACTAGTTTTTCTGCAGTCCTATATTTAGGTTTTAAAAATACTTTAAAGGGGCTTGAATTGCCAAAACACTGTTCTTGGTACAATATAACTATTGAAAAAGTAGTTCTGTGTACAGATCTTAGGGCGCTAGGGCCTAGGGATGGTCCTTCCAGGAGATGGAGTTGTTACATTGATCCAGCCCCACGTTCTCATGTAATACCAAAGTCCCTCCATATAAATGAGCCTCTTGCAAGGATGATGGCGTGCAGTCACACTCAGGATATAGTCTGTGATTTACAAAGTGAGCAAAATTCTACAGAAGCAGCCGGCTTGGAGCGTAAGCCCAGGACTGTATTTTCCTTAGCATTATTTTCCAGCCCAATGAACTAAGTCTCAGAGCTGGTGAATACATTACAGGTTTTTGTTGTTGTTGTTGTTGTTGTTGTTTTAGTCTCAGATACTCAGATTGTCAGAGACATTGATGGAGTCCCCTTGGTCCTTAGTTTCTTGAACCAGATGAAGATCCTTTCCAGTTCTAAAATGTTCTTTTCTCTCTCAGTTCTCAAAATTACATTATCATTTACTTGGTAGCTTTCATTTATATATAAGTAATTCCTTGGGCACAAGATCTATGTCTCAAAACTATAGACAATTACCTCTAAGTCATTACCTCTTAATCATCTGTCAGTTTTGGCTACCTGCTTTCTTCTTTCACATCCTTTATCAGTACGTTAACTATCTCTTTATAGCCCACAGAAAGTTGGAAGAGAATAGCTAATCCAAAGCAACCACTGCTGCTACTCACAAGGGAAGCAAAAGCTGTCTCAGGGAAAGCAAATGGACCTAGCTAGCCCAGTTCAGACAGAATCTTGGCAGCGAGGTGGACAGTGGTGCCGTCCATCCCCAGTGTAGGCATGGAGGTTTCAGAAAGAACAGGAGACCAGTTTAAGGAACCCAGGCAACTCCGAGGCTAGTCTTCGGTCAGGAATCCATAAGCAATGCTTCATTTGCTATTCTGAATTACCAAAACTTCCCAACACACCAGACACATGCCTATCAAAGACTCCTACAGTGACACAACCTGGAGCCATCAGGGAGACTTTGAGCTTTTGAACCACTATTTCCCTCCACCAGCACAGATCATCAAGACTGATTATGTTTCAGTTTTTTATAGGATTTCTTCTTTCATTTTGTTTTGCACAAGAGCTACCACTGTAGGGCAGCATTTATCTGAAACTCTGATTTGCAGTTTTACAGAGATCTAAGATTGATAACCCAAATTAATGTAAAGGTTCTGCAGCATCATCAAAGGCTACAGAAATGGAAAAGTCATTTATGACCATCTTTTCCTTGATCTGTCTTTCCCATTGCAAAATGGAAAGTGACATTTGACCAGGGAGGTGAAGAGGAATGAAGAGGTCCTCTTTGAAGCCGCCTTTGGAAAATATGTTCAAGGGTTAGAATGTGTGGAGGGTGATCATGCAAGGTCTTTCACAATCATGTTTTAAAATCCAGGTCAGCCAATACCTTGTCTTTTGTTCATGAAAATATCTACATTTAGGTTGCTCTTATGATTGGTTCTCTCACTAAGAAGTTTAGAAAAAGATGTCCTATCTAAGTCTGTCACAGGACTTTCCAGGTAAATGATGAAAACAGAATGTAATTACGGTATTTGTGCGTTTTGCATTTCTTGACAAGTAAAAAATAAAACTTGAACCAAAAGAACAAAACTTACTAGCATTCCCTTCTTTGGACTGGATGACATTATTCTTTAATGCAAAAAAAGGATTACTGAAATGAGCAAATATTGCTTATGATTTTTATTTATTTTTTCCTTTAAATATATCACTACTCAAATATATATATAATATTATATTATACTATATTTAATATATACATATATTTTATGAATATAGTATCATTTAGTGTACACCTTAGTTTTATTTACCATAAATTCAGAAAAGAAGTTCATGATGCTTGCAGATAATATCAGGTGTTGATTGGAATATCAATTCCACCATATTTACTACCATTTCACATATTATATTATATTATACTAAATATAATATATAAGGTATATATTTATATATAATAATATATAGAGATCATATATAGATTATATATTATATATAATATGTATATAATATATATATTTGAGTAGTGATATATTTAAAGGGAAATATATATATATATCACCACTCTACCAGTAAGTGGCATTTGAGGATAATTTTACTAAATTGAAAAGCAAGTGAAAATTGCTTTATTACTATAGAACCATAGGAAAAATCACTGAGGCAGTAGTTTTTAATAATTTTCTCTTCAATTCCAGACTGCTAGTAGGAATTCATTTCAGAACTTAATAAAGCCTGACATCACCAAAGTGGAGCTTTTAAAAGATGTCCACAGCAAAAAAGATCTTATCATTCGTTTGGTAACTCATGATATTAATCAAGAAGTTTCAGAAAATAAAGCGGAAAAGGGCTTAACTTCTGATGAAGATGAAGTTGTTTTACAAGACGTTGTGAGAGAACTTCCAGAAGAACCATTGGACGATCAAGTAAAAGAAGACATAAAGCCCATTATGAACACAATGGCTTTTTCCAAGCCACCGAAGAGCAAGAGAAATCTGAAAAAATTTTTGTCACTAGGAAAATGTTGTCAGTGCAAATCCACTGTAACTATACTGGATACTGAAGCATCACCAAATCAATGGACAGAAGCTGAGGAGACACAACGAACTGTTTCTAATGTTGATGTGACTACCTCCAAATATTTGACTGGCATAGATTCTTCCTTTTGGAAGAGAAAGACACAACTAAGTGTAAGTGACAAACGGGACTCTCAATGACCGGGTTTCTATAGAGAAGGTATAGAGTTTCACAAACTTAGCTGAAGTAATTTTCGTTTGGTAGGAAGAAGAGTGCATAAACTGAATCTGGGCAGTCTCTCCCAACTTTGCTGATATTTACAATAAAAGGGAAATGATTAATGGATGAAGTCAGAAGCCTAAATTGAAGAAAAATAGATCACAGAAAGGGTCCTAGGTTAGTTAGAAGGATAAGAAAAACAGAAAAAGGAAACCACTTAGGAGAAATGCAATCTAATTATTTAAAATCATAGATTTAAATTTTTTGGTACTCTAGCCTAAAAATATTCACTGGAAGTTTTGTTTGCAGAAACTCCATGCCAGTGGGCAGGACCAGAAGATGGGCTGGAGGAGAGTAAAAAAGATTCATGCAAATTCAGCCTATCTGGGTTTGAATTCTGGCTTTGCCACTTAGTAGCTATGTGACATTTGGGCAAGTTCCTTAACCAAATTTTTTCTCAAAAATTATTTACCCAACTTGTTAAAACATAGCAAGTTATTCAAAGTATGCTGAATATTCCTCAGTCCATAAGTACAACTATCACTCTGACACACAGCTCCTTTCCCGGTTCTGTATCATTCTAGTGATTGATTTGGCCTTATCTTCCTCTTGGGTTAGCCTCACCAAAAACAGTGCACTGTACATGCATTTGGAAGTTACACATGATTTAAGATTCCCTGGTGAGATAATCCTCTGAATTATCTGTTTGCAGTGATTTCCAGGTTAACCCAGAAACTGCAGTGAGCCAGAGAAAAGACAACACAGAGATACAACTCTGGCCAATTCAGAGGCTCGCCAGGACAATAGCCTCAACACAAACTCAGATCTGTTTATTAGGATCTATTTATTAGGAAGCCATGTGAGATTTTAGGAGCAAACACAGTGTACCTGATCAGAAGTGCTGGCTATATGGAAAACTAAGGAAACATTATGGCATATTTTACTTGTTATTACAAAATCTCCTTTTTATAATTATCTGACTTGTACTTTTCCAGAGAGAAGGAAGGAAATCTAGTACTGAACCAGCATATTACTTCTTACATAGAATTATGAGTTCATCCTCATACAATGAAGAGGATCTGCCCTCATTTTCTAGGTACAGTCAATTAAAGCAATATGAGTTGGCTAAGAAAATAGAAATCCAAAATGACAATTATGTTGGTGTGAAACATGGGCCCCTCGAGTAACCATGTGAGAAAGCCAGTGTCTCGCGCCTCAAACTCCCCTCACTCCTTCCCCTCGCCCTCCTCTGTGCTTGCTTCTTGGGGCTCCCCTTTCCGTGTTCTCTCCCACACCTATTTATGTGGTCTCTACTTCCTTCTTTCTAGTATAGTCGTCTAGTTAGTATAGTTCAAGTCTTTAATGTGTTAGATTCTGGAACCTAAGAGACAGACCCTGGGTCAACAGTAGTTCCTGCACTAATGGCCCACCTAAAGGGCTTCCTACTTACTGTCCTTATGTACCTACACACTCAACAGTGTGGCTCTGTCACAGGGATCCCCAAAATGGAGGGCTTATGTAAGTTGGAGCATTCGGGGAAGAATTCTAAAAAGCAGTGGAGTTTGAGTTGGGCCTTGAAGGGTAGATGAGCTTTAGACAAGACCCTCCAAACTGGGGAAGACTGTAAGAGAAAGGATGGGCTCTGCAGTATTTATAGGAGACAAACAGGGGGGAAAAGTACATGTACACTTGAAGTCTGATTAATACTTTTTCTAAAATAGCCTTTTTCTAAAAAGTGCCTAAAATTGTTCCAGTGTTTAGAAGAATATTCACTAACTGGGAAGGGTATAGCACTTTGTATCAGGAGAAAACTAGGGTATAGGAGAAAAATCTACCTGATTAGAACTATATTCTTTTCCACTTGGCACAATGAAATTAAGGTTTCTTTTTGGCCTGATGCCATTTTAGGACACCTACCCCTGGCCCGCCACTAATCCTTTCTCCCTTCATGATTTCTATAACATACATAAGTAGTAAAGCAGGTGACTCTCAATTATTTGTGCTACTGGAAAAGAAGAGGGCGTATATAAAAACCAAATAAAAGTCACTGTAGCAGTCATTTTCACTTGATTTGATAACTCGAAGACATACCATTCTAGATTTACTTCTATATGAATAATGATTTTGACAGATTATTCTTTTACTTAGCCAGCATCCTTCATATATTAAATACATAGAAAATGAAATGTCTTTTATCTTTTTTTAGTGATGAGGATGATCGTCCTTCAGACCCAAGTGCCAAAGTAACAGAAGGTTGGATTGATTTTTTTTTTCTTAGATACTATTTAAAGGAGACCTTGTTGTTTGCACTGACAAATTTTCCTATTAGGGAACATGAAGTTAACACTAAGTTTTCTAATAGGTTGACCTACTTTGGGGGAATAGTTAACATGAGCAAACAAGTTTACTTTTTTTTATGATTTTTCTTTTTTTTACTTTATTTTTTATTTTCAGCATAACAGTATTCATTATTTTTGCACCACACCCACTGCTCCATGCAATCCGTGCCCTCTATAATACCCACCACCTGGTACCCCGACCTCCCACCCCCCACCACTTCAAACCCCTCAGATTGTTTTTCAGAGTCCATAGTCTCTCGTGATTCACCTCCCCTTCCAATTTCCCCCAACTCCCTTCTCCTCTCTAACACCCCTTGTCCTCCATGCTATTTGTTATGCTCCACAAATAAGTGAAACCATATGATAATTGACTCTCTCTGCTTGACTTATTTCACTCAGCATAATCTCTTCCAGTCCCGTCCATGTTGCTACAAAAGTTGGGTATTCATCCTTTCTGATGGAGGCATAATACTCCATAGTGTATATGGACCACATCTTCCTTATCCATTCATCCGTTGAAGGGCATCTTGGTTCTTTCCATAGTTTGGCGACTTCATTGCACTACATTATGCTTAGTTCCTATATCCTTCAGTAATATTGCACCTGTCCAGTTGGCTCAATCACATTCAACAAAGAATCTCAGCACTTTCTTTGTGCTAGGTATGTTCGGAGTTCTGGAGATAAAGCCATGAGTAAGAGAGAAAAAGTCCTTACCCTCATTCTAACTTGGGAGCCAGGGGGCAACATAAACACAATAAATCTAGATAAAAATAAGTCCTCCCTCCCACCTCCCACAAGGTAAAGGCCATGGCTTGCAAAGCTCCACATGGTCTGGACAGCATTTCTCCCTCCCCACAGCCTCTCTGGCCACCTCTCCTGTTTACTCCTCCTCACTCCTGTTCGCGCCCAATCACTCCCCTGCAGCCACACATGCCCTCAGACACGCCAGGCATTCTCCTTTCTCAGAGCCTTTGCAGTTGTTGCTGCCAAAGAACATTCTTCTGCCAGGTATCTGCAGAGCTCCCTCCTCACCTTCAGATCTTTGCTGAAATATCAGTCATCTTCTAAGTACGGCCACCTCTGAGCACCTTCTTTGAAATTGCAACCCCAGCACTCCCTATCCTCTTGCCCTGCTTGAACTTGTTCCCCAGCATTTATCCTATCTGAGAGATTGTATGTTTTCATTTGTTTGTTGGCTGTCTCCTTCCCCTAGCATTTAGCTCCATGTGGGGAGGGGTTTTTGTCCACTATATCCCCGGAAATCACCCTTGGCCTCATTTCTCACTTTATGATGAACAAAGAAGCACACAGAGTTTGAACGGTGGTGCAGGGATCCATAAGCTGGTCAAAGCCTGCCTTTCCTGATGTTCTGGCTTGTGCTCTTTCCACCACATCATGCACCATCTTTCCCAGTTTGGGAGTAAAGAGCCAAGACCTGTACCCAGAATTCTAGGGATCTCACCTCTTTTCAGCTTTTTCTGTTTGCCTAATTTCTGCAATTCTTTACTAAAGCTATTGAGGTAATTTTTGTGCCAAAATTTGTATATGCCTCTGAAATAACTGTTTTCCAATATTATATTTTGCCCACAGAAAGTTTTGAATATCCGGATCTGGAGAATGCAAGCAGTATTAAGGTAAATATTTTTCACCGGCCCCTTATTGTGAGCTAGTGAAGCCCCGACAGAAATAAGGGACTCCCTGCAAACAAGGGACTGCTTGTGTGTCTTGCTGAGGGGCCTCAGGAAGCATTCCCTTGTCCACACCTTCCACACACAAAGCTCTCCCAGCTGGGGCCAGCCCGTGGTGCCTGAAAATCTTTTCATCGAAATCCTCACATTTGGGTTAAATTATTGTCTTTATGCAGATACACAAAGTAAGCCACAGCCCCCTTAGCACCTTAGAGCAATGCCACTCAGTTTGGTTCCTGTAGCATCTAGAGAAAAGCTGAACGGGAGTGAGTCACAGTGCACTCCCAGGTAGGCCCAGGCAAGGGACCTGGGGTGGGCAGGGAGAAAAGATGCTTCAAAGAGGAAGGGGCACTGCTTGAGGGAAAGGAGTGCTGATTCCAGCTACTTCCCCATGTTCCTGAGCAATGACCCTTCATAGGCAGCTTTCCAAAATTCTGGCCGACTCCTCAGTGTGATCCCAAGAAATTCCCCTTCCCTAGGGTGCTCTTAGGAAGTTTTCAATAATGGCTGAAGCCATAGATCCACCTGGAACCTCTGCTCTGTTTTGTATCACTTTTGCTTTCCTCTAGGTTTACTCTAACTGCTCCCCAGTGTGCGTGTACATACACCCTCTCATACATCCATCATCAGTTTTCCAGAGACTTCTCACTTAGCAATACTAACGTCTATTTGACCCTCAAGCATCACTGAGAGGCCTGTCCGGAGGCCTGCTGACAGGCTTTTCCATTGCTAAGCTGATTCCCTGGCTCATCGTAATTCTTCTTGCTGATTGTCCTTCTCACTTGCTGACTGTTTTCCCAGTGTAAAATTAGAAAGGCCTGATCCATTAAGATATTCAGCATTCTTTATCTAGTAGCACAGAAATCCCTGCTTGCATTCAGCTCCAGGTAAACATTAGTCAGTGTACACATGAGGACAGTCACTCTTCAGTGCCAGACATAGAAAAAGAAGCCATCATGTTTCCCTTAATGCCAAAGCTTTTACCGTAGCCTCAGGCCCTATATGAGCTGCCCATCCTCTCTCTTCCCAACCCCCTTTACCCATATGTCACTCTGTTACCCCTCTGTCCACTCACTGTCATTCCTCCAGCCTCACTGGCCTCCTTACTGCTCTCCTAAAATGTGAAGCATGCTCTCACCTCAGGGCCTTTGCACTAGCTCATCCTTTGCCAGAGACACACAATTCCCAGATGGCTGTGTGTCTTCCTCCCCTTCTCCTTCCAGTCTTTGCTCAAAAGTCACCATCTCTGTGAGGCCTTCCCTGACCACCCTATGTAAGATGGAAACACACACACTACCCTCCCTTACCCTGCTTTATTTTTCTTCATAGTACTAACATCACTCTTCAGTCAATCATTCATTCACTGAATAATTTTTTATCAAGTGCCTACTATGTGCCAGGCACTGGAGATTCAGCAGTAAAGAAAGCAGACAAATATTCCTGCTCTCATTCTCTGGCAGACTTTATATTCACTTGAATATAAGCTTCGCGATGGCAAGGGCTTTGTTTTGTTCATTACTGTATGCCCAGCACCTAACACAGGACTGAAATAATAGTAGATGTCCAACAAACCTTTTTTTTTTTTTTTTTTAAAGAAAAGCCTTAACCATCAGAGCCAAATCTAGTGTCTGTGTTGGGAGCTCCCTAGCCCTCTCCCCATTAGTCGGATATATACCATATCTGGGAACTACTACACAGAGCAGAGGTTCTGGATCCTGGCTGCACGTTCAAATCGTCTGGCAAACTTTTAAAAACTGATCCCCAGGCCTCAGCCCCAGAGATTGTGATTGGTCTGGGTTGCAGCCTGGGCCTTGGGAGTTCTAAAGGGTGCCCAGGTGATTTTAATGGCTGGCCAACGTTGCAAACTCTTGACTTAATCTACTCATGTCAGGCCATTCAGAAGCATCTGTCCCCCGACTCCCCACCCCCGCCTTCCTTTCTATCAAGCGCGCTCAGCCTGGCTGCACATTAGAGTCCTCTGGGCAACTTAGATAAACGCTCACCCCCCCCCTCAGGGGTTCCTGTTCAATTGTCGTGGGGCCAAAGCGTGCCTATTTTTAATATTTATCCAGCTGGCTCTCTTGTGCTGCTAGTGTTCCGAACCAGTTCTTTAGATTGTCCCCTTCCCAGCTGATCCCTTTACAGATCCTGTTTCACAATGACTTACTCCATAAACTGCCTCGAATCTTCTTAGAAGAATTAGAGTCAAACTTCTACAGTAATACTCTGCCCTTCACACCATCAATACAAAACACAGTTTCTCTCATCGTGCATGCATTTATGCCTCGGTGCATGGATTTGCCACTTCCTTTATAACTGCCACCACCACGCAGTGGTTACCCTGCTGCCTGACCACCTCTCCCAGCCTGTTTTGTGCCCTTCTGGGGTCAGGCCACTTCTGCATCCCAGGTGATAAAGGGCCATAGAGCAGAACCAGCATCTGAGCCCTTTCCCTGCCTTACCACACACCACCTCCACACTCCTGCAGCCGCACACTAGTCACTGACTTGCTCCACACCTCACAACTGTTAAGTTTAAAGGGAGATTGAGGCAGTGAAATGGACATCCCTTTTCCCGCTTCTCCCCTAAAGACCCACCAATCATGATCTTCTCTCAGAGAAGGATCTAAAACATGCCATTTATTCCAAGCCCCAGGAGGGAGGGGGAATGCATGGCTGGCACTTTCTGCAACCTGGGACACTTGGGCCCTTGAAATGATCCTACAGGGGCAGAGCGTGACCAAGTCTGGGGCCAATCCTGAGTGTCATAAGTGGCAAAAACCATGAGAAGTTATGCCTAGAAACAGCCCAAATCCCAGAGAATAACTCTTTGAGACTGCAGAGTACCAACACTGGGGTGTACGAGGGCCACATGGTTGTGCTTTGTCCCTTGAGGGTTTCTAGGCATTTCTAGTGTTTGCTGTCCAGAGACAGAGGTTTAAGCTAGTATTTCACCTCTGTCTTGGCAGTTTATCACCCTCTATCAACGTGAAAGTGCTCTGGCCAGCCTGTATTCTTCAAATGATGGCATTTCAGGTACAATGTATTTATCATTTTCTAGTAAACCTCTCAATGATGTCATTCTAAATATATTCACCCCCCCCTGCAGTGAGTGGCTCCTGCCTTGCACCCTCCCCCGCCACCAATGTGGGGTTGAAACAATATTACTTACTGTGTAGACAGATTGTGGTTTGTGAGTTGTTACATAGTTCCCAGTTGAACCTCCCAGCAAAGGGGTGCCAGTTCCTGGCAGTAACATTTATCAGGTCTCAGCCACACACCAGGCATTCTGCTAAGTGCTTTTCTCACATACACCTGGTGATGCACCATGTCCCAGGGCAGTGTCCCAAGGTGTTGTCGGTGACAGCTCATTTGCCTTGGGATCACCCAGGATGCTTATAGCACATGCCTCGGTCCTGTAACTCAAAGTCGTTGGCTTGCTTTTTCAGACGGTGTATCTCTTTACCTCTGCAGATTTTTACTTTTTCCTGATTTCTAGGTGGTTCTTATTTTGTCAGCTACTGGCACGATCCAGTACTGCATTCTTAATTTGAAAAGCGAAACTATCCCCCCCTTATTTGGGAGGAAATTTGTTGTCTCCTACCTTACTTTTAATCATCAATTGTTAAGATTCCCAAGCTTCTACTGCTGGAGAAGATTAAAAGCTAGGTAACTGCAAAAGCTAGAGGAGAACTTTGTCATTTACTAGAAACAAGAAAGTATGTGATTTATTGCCCTGTGTCTTTTCATGACATCCTGTCATCATGATCAGCAACACAGATAAATGCTCGTTTCTGTCCTTATAGATACAGTACTCATTCTGTTAACATCAACTATGATATGATTTGCACAAGTGGTGCAGAAAAAAAAAATGGGTCCAAATGGAGACTTTTATTGGCTCCACAAGTCCTTTATAGCTCACACAACAAACAGATCATTTGGGGTCAGTCAACTGAAAATTTACCCAAAGCGAGTCAGAGATGATAACATTTTAATGCACTGCTGCTTTTACCTGGACATTCTGAAATGGATGCCCACACTGCTGAGAACTGGCAGTTACCTGTTCATGTGGAATCAGTGCCTCAGGCTGTTTTGGATAGCTATCGATGGCATGAGGGAGAAGGTGCCGCTGAGCTGGCTCGAGAAGCATCAGGGAGCAGGGAGTACAGAACAGCACATCAGAGCCTGCACTCTAGTGCCACCCTGGCCACCTTCTGTCCTCATCTAAAGTCACTAAGGTCCTCTGAGATGAGGCATCCGACCTCACTGAATGTCTCTGGTTTCCTTCCCAGGCTGGACAGAAGGAGAAAATAGTGTGTGTTATCATAATGAGTGCTGAGTAATGTACAGAATTGTTGAATCACTATACTGTACCCCCGAAACTCATATGCCACTGTGTGTTAACTACACTGGAATGAAAATTAAAAACTTAAAAAGAGGGGGGCATCTGGATGGTTAAACATGTGCCTTCAGCTCAGGTCATGATTCCGGGGTCCCATATCAAGCCCCGCATCGCATTCCCCACTCAACGGGGAGTCTGCTTCTCCCTCTGATCCTGCCCCTCAGTCATGCTTTCACTTTCTCTCTCAAATAAATAAAATCTTAAAAAAAAAAAAAAACTTTTGAAAAAAGACGGTGAAAGCACTCTAAAATTCAAACGTTTTTCCATAAGTGTTTCTTTCTGAATCCTAAATCATCAACCCCAGCCTCACAGTCTTAATTGGAAAGCCCAATAGATGACCACAGTTCTCTTTTTGGTTTGTTCGCAGATGCTGGTAAGCCCAGCACTTCCAAACACGGGTCTGAAATGATGAAGAAGGTATCAACAGCTCTGTCCAAAGTGTTTTCAAGATCTAATGCCAGTGCTTCCAAATCTTCCTCACCCCCACCACCCCCTCACCAGGACAGAAGCTGAGTCTGCAGCACCTAACATCAATAAGGGTGCTGACCTTCTTCAAAAAAATAAATGGTTTTTGAAACATGACATGGTGTCCTACACACCGATTCTTATACTTTTAAATTCTTATAAATAAGAGCGAAGAACGTACACAACGGCAGCTGGAGAAAAGAAGGGTTTGATAAATGCTTCTGATAGGCATTTGGCACAAAAAGAGGGACTCTGCCTCCCATTGAGATTCAGCTGGTAACAGGATTCAGTCTCTGCTTTTGAGGGCACTGAAGCGTTGCTGGGAAGAGACTAACTTAAAAGCAAAACGGTAACACCAGTTAAGAGTGAGTCATCACATATTTTGTGTGCTCTAGGAGTTCAGAGAAGGGACTTGCGGTTGTGAGCTAGAGTGGTCGGTGTGAGTTTCCTGGAGGAGCTGGAATTGAGGCAATTCTCAAAGGGCGGGTAGGATCAGGTAGGTCTGGAAAGCACCAGGAAGGCTTTCACCTCTGGTCCCAGAGCTGCATACGATGCCACCATGCCTGAATTCAGTGTTGTCCAATGGAATCTTCTATGATGATGGAAATGGCAAACACACACACACACACACACACACGCTCCCTCTGGCCACATTTTCATTCCAGTACAGTACCCACTAGCCCCAAATGGCTCCTGGCTAGTCACTAATACGAGTGAGGAACTGAATTTTTCATTTTATCTCCATTTAAATAGCCATGTGGAGCTAGTGGCTCCTTCACTGAATAGTGTCAGTCTAGTTAGTGCATAGCCTCATGGGCACTTTCCCACTCAGATTAGGTTGAAGAATTCCCTGAAAGTTCATTTCCAAAGTCTATCCCCAAAGACCTAGGGCAGTGCAAGGATCTGACTCCTCAGAGGGGCTTTGAAGCCTCCAGTCATCCTCCTGGTCCCTTCAAAACATATGAGCCATTGATGTGACCAGAGGGAGCTCATTCTTTCCAGTCCTATCTGTGCTTCTGCATTTGCCAAAACTCCATTGATGGTGACGCTGGGATGGCTCAGTCAGTTAAGTATCTGCCTTCAGCTCAGGTCATGATCCCAGGGTCCTGGGATTGAGCCCCACATTGGGCTCCCTGCTTCTCCCTCTACCTGCTGTTCCCCCTGCTTCTGCTCTGACACAAAGTCTTTAAAAAAAAAAAAAACCCACTGATAAAGAATAGGCCCCTTCTAGAACACCAAAATCAAGGAATCACAAAGAGCAAATCAGAACCTGTACCTTCCAACTGGCCTCAAATACAGTGCTTGGCTAGGAACTACTTCCATGAGACAGAAACCCCACGCGGGTACTGAAACCACCACTCTGGCTTCCCTCTATCCACTCAGTCAACAGGAAGAGGATCACTCAACCAGTCATTCTCATACCCCAGCTTTATCCAAAAAGTTAGGTGAGAGGAAGTTCCCAGCCTTATCTAAAACTCCCTGGGGAAATATGTCCAGGCAAGTAAATTTCCTTTATGTTGTACCTACAGTCCTTTTGCAAATAAAATGGCGGGCAGTTCTGCACAAATGTCACCTGTCCCTAAATTGGCTGCCTTCATCCTGCCCCTACATACTGAAATTCATTACATGCAGCACCCTAAGTTTTATAGTCATTTTTTAATGGTTCACAATAATGACAAATACTGACCTTACATATGGATTTAATTTGTCTTTACTTGTAAAGTAACATAAATCCAGTTTGGAAGTCAAAAGTACAAATGGTTGAGTGAAAAGTAAGCCTCTTCACCTCTGTTCTTCTAGCTGCTACCTGGTTCTCCTCTCCAGGAGCAATCTCTTTTACCAATGGATCCCTCCTAAAGGCAGAAAACAGAGAAAGGAAGAAATGGAGTGAGGTGAGAAAGGAAGGAAAGATAGAGAATGAAAGCATGAGATTTGACAGATACTATTTCCTTGAGCCACTGATTTGGTCTGTTTCTATGGTTGCTTCAAATAAAGTCGGCGCTCGTTTTAAACAATGTTTTGTTTTGTTTTGTTTTGTCAGATGAACTAAATGTCAAAAGGTAAGAACCACAATGGAAGGAAAGATGCCTACCATAGTGATTCAAAGCCTGCTGGCCAAAATACACTAAGCATGTTTGAGCTAGTAGCTACACTTCTTGAAAATGGAACCATCCAAATGTAAAGAAATAGATGAAAGCACTAAAAGTAAAAATGCATAGCTTCACTTGCAATGAAAGCAAATGCAGATTAGAATAACCTGAAGTTATCACAATATACCTTCCAGAGAAGAAAAAAATAATAAAAATAATTAAAAAATGATAGAATCCAGTGTTGTCCAGAATGTAGTGGGAAAATTGTATTTAAGCTCTGCAGTGCTGATGATTCCACAAATTTGTTCTTTCTGGAAAGCAATCTAACAATAAGGCAAGCTATGGTTCTGTCTGCACTTTTGGATCTGGTAACTCCCCACTGGGGAATGTGGTCCGAGGGAATAATACAAAAAGAAAAATTTTAAAAGGACTCTGTATAAAAATGTTCATAATAGTATTATGATGCAAAATTAAAACAATCCAAGCAGGAGGAACTGGACAGTGTATTAACAATTTCAGCCACTGAAAACGATAAGGATAGTGGCAACCTAAACAAATAGAAATACAAGCAAAACCAGCTGCAAAATAAGATGTACGCTCTGACAACAGCCAGAGTATACTTTACGATTTGGTACTCATCTGGCATACTAATAAAAAAAATCCAAAAAAGAGATTTACTTTAATAATTGTGAAGGTTTTTGCTGTTGTTATCTACTTGCTAATAAATGCCTTTCTCCTGAAGAAACATCATAATCATCATTGACATCACTTTTTAAGCTACTTGAGCCAAATGGAATGATATCTAATACCTCAGGTTCTTACAAAGCATGATGAAAAGGAAAACATCAGTTCAGACTTTTTTACATGGCTTCTTTAAAGAAGCTAAGTCATCTCCAATCATCCCCAAAGTATTCTTCTAAACCAACCCTAAGCTGGCAAAAAGTAGTCACATTTTTGACTGAACTTCATTGTAGAAAGTACACTAGCCTTAAATTAAGTGTGTAATCACAACAGCCATATATCTGCATGATACACATATGCTTTACTCAAACCTTTTTTTTCACATGCACTTTAGAGTAACAATTAACTTATGTCGTATGGTTTTGCCCCTTTATAGGATATGGCACAACACTTCAGTATTTTTAATGATTTATCTAGGGACCAATGTATCTTTGATAACATACTTGGTCATACTTAATTTGTAGAATAGCAAATGCTTATCGTAAATGTAATTGTTGATTATTTCCTACTGAAAACTATGACCTGCTCTTATCTATTTTATGACGCAGTTTCTAGTAACACTTGCAGGAATCAGGAGCCACTTATTTAGTAAAGGAAGAACGCTAGGTTAAACCCTTCTAGTGCAAATAATCACACCCAAAATTATGTCTTCTAAGTTTACATTTTCAGATAAAATAGAAGACATCAGGAAACATTTAACTTTATTCTTTGGTCCTAACAGCACAGAGCAGAGCACTTTACACTTCACTAGAAGCCCACTTAGACAATGACCAGGTTATTCCTTTCAAAGAGCTTCAAAACATGTTTACAGAAGGGATGTCCTGTACCAGATAAGGATTATCTCCAATTTAGGACCCAATGAGTCCATAAACTGCTGAGATAGATACTTATTAGGTACATGCCCCAATAGGTTCAAGGAAGCAAAAAGGGACGGACAGACGGACTAGGGTGGTAATTAGGCCACCATGAAAGAAATCCTGCTGTGGCAAGAACCAAAAAACATCCTTAGTCAGCACTTCATTCAATGTGGCTGTTTAGCCTTGAGATCACTGGAAATTTGTCCACCAATGAATTCCAACTGTCTCTTGTGAAGTGAATCCATGAAAGGAACAGTTAAACATTCACTGTTCCCAATGATCCACTGAAACCATTTGCTAACTGGGTCTTTCAGGCTTGGCCTGGTACAGGGTGTATGTGTGCCTCTCAGATTTCTGACTGCCAGGAGCACGAGTGATGAACAGCCACAGCTGCTGAGCTCTGAAATCCAATGGTGCTGCTGCTGCTGCAATCCCTTAGCCCTGCATTTCCACCCAGGCCAGACTTCCCACAGGCTGCTCTCAGTCAGTGACTGCATGTGGCAGGGATATTAAGACAGCCCATTCCTGTGAGACACAGGACTCCCTTCACAGGCGACTTGGAGTCAGGGATGCTCCCAGAGAACTCCTCCAGCCTCACAAAGGACAGCAAGGATTAGGCCTGTCCACATCACAGGTGTGGAAAGTAGACATGAGACTTAATGGGTTAGAGGAAGACAGTTTATTACAGCACAGCAAACAGCATCAGGAGTACTGGCATAGTGTTGCCAGTTTCCCTGTCCCAAGTCCCACAGGACAATGTAGTGGGCTCGGGTGGATGCCACCCACGAGGTGGGTTGCATGACAGCTGAGGAGCCCGGACTCAAGGGCCTGGGGCTTTTTGAGAAATGAGCAAACCAACCGGTGCCCCTCCCCTGGGCAGCACGCAGTTGAACAGTAGTCAGTCACACTGTGGTCATCTTGCCCTACAGAAATGGCTCAGTATTAGGAGATCCATAAGCCTTGCTTTAAAAACACTCACTAAGAATGTGCAAGAATGCTCGTGACCCACAGCAGACTGCCTCTTCCAACAGACGCATTTGCTTTGCCAGATGTTCTTAGAACTGCACCACACATTCCAAGATCTTTCCTACGCAGCCCTCTGTCCTTCCTGCATCTAGGAAGGACAGACTAGACCTGCCTCTAGTCTGTTTGGCAGCTCTCCTTGACTCCTCTGGCCCCCACCCATTTTCCCTAGAAAACCTCTTCTGTGCCTAATCCCATTTTGGCACCTGCTCCTCGAAGAACCCAATCTAGCATGAGTGGTACCAGTGGTGGTCCAAGAAAACAGGCTGTGATAAGATGGGGTCGGGGACAGCACCAGGCATTGCCTGGTGGACAAGACGGACACTGTCCTGTTGGAGGTGTTGGGCACAGATAGTCTCAGGCATGGGACGGCAGTCCAACTACTAAAGATTTCTCTGGAGATGACCTGGGAACCCTGGGTGAATGGCCTGGCAGATGTGGTGATTCAGATTTTCGAAACACAGGAGAAGAATAAGGCCTAGAGAGACGGTGGGGATGGCTGGACACTGTGGAGTTGTACTGGACACACTGTAGCCAAGGGAATGGAAATGAAAGACAGTTAATAAGTGGCTAAAGACCAAGTTTGAGAGCCAGAGGGCTTCTGCGGACGTCACAAAGCCCCTTTCTCCTGCAGTGGAGGAGCAGACCAAGAGAGAACATAATGGAGAGGCCCAACTCAAGGGAGATTGGATCCTCAATATTTAATATGTGGCGCGTCTGCTTTGTGCAAGTCAGGGCCACAGGATTCCATGTGGTTGGAAAATCCTGGGATCCTGAGACATGGAGTGGGAACATCTGGCCAGACACTCCTCAGGGTGTTGGCTCTGCGACCCCCACCTGGGCTTCAGTTTGCAGAGGGGACCACTCTTCTCTCCTAACAGCTAGCATCTCCTCTGGGCTGGAAGATGCCGCAGAGCCTGCTCCGATGAGGCAACTCGCACCCCCCTCCAAGAAGCTGTCCCTGGCCCCTCTCCTGGTTACAAAGCTCATAACTAGGAGTAAATCCCAGCATAACCTGGCCGCATTAGTTGTTAGCCGAACTAAGAGAAGAAAGTATACACCAAAGAGCTGCAAGAATTAGCTGACAGGTACTGACAGGAGCCAAGGAAGCACTAGGTTGGACTTCAAGGGCGCTATATCAAAAGGGGGCTGAAAAGCAAAAATTCATAGACTTGAGAACACATTCTCAGAATACAGATTTAATCCCCCGGCAAAGATCCTCAGGGGGTACAAAGTTTCTACTAAGGTGGTTGGTTCTTAGAGGCCTGGAGAAAGTGATGGCTACTACTGAGCAAAGTCTTAACCCCTGAGCTAGCCTGACCAACAGCAGAAGGAATGGAAAGGCAGAGGGAAGCAGACACGGTGCAGTGGATAGATTGCATGAGGTCAAAAACCCCATGAGAGGGTAGTATTCCATGGTGGTAGGCGGCGGTGGGGGGCATGGCGGGAGGCAGAGGACACCTCCTTTACCAAGGCCATCAGGAAGGCAGTGGGAAAAGGGGCACAGGTAGCACTATTCAAAGGTGACCCCCTCTGTAGGCCAGGGATGGCAGTAAGAGACCATCAGGGTCCGGAGAAAGAAAGACCAGGTGGAGCTGCTACCCACCAGAAGCCAGGAGGCCCCAAATACTAAAACAAACCACAAGGCCTGAGAGGCAGCCAAAGAAGATGGCAGATGGATGATGTGTCCCTATGAATAACACAGATGGGACAGCCAGCAAGGGTATCAAAATCTACAAGCTGAGAAAGGAAACGGCAGGAACAGGGGTTTAAGGGAGGTTTTCCCCAATAAAAAGTCCTAATTCCTAGGGACGCCTGGGTGGCTCGGTTGGTTAAGCAGCTGCCTTCGGCTCAGGTCATGATCCCAGCGTCCTGGGATCGAGTCCCACATCGGGCTCCTTGCTCCGCAGGGAGCCTGCTTCTCCCTTTGACTCTTCCTTCCACTCTGTCTGCCTGTGCTCGCTCTCACTCACTCTCTCTCTGACAAATGAATAAATAAAATCTTAAAAAAAAAAAAAAAAAAAAAAAAAAAAAGTCCTAATTCCTTGCTCAGTTTCAGACTTCAGCTGTTTTCTGACCTGGAAGAGGTAGCTGGGTCCCTAGAAGGAAGGACAATGAATTCTGCCCCACTCCACCAAGTACTAGAGCCATTTACTTCCATGTAAATACATGGGGAAGAATAGCCAGACATTCGAGGAATATGGACTCGAGATTGAAGGTGACATTATACCTACAGACCTGAAGCGTGATCATAGCCCTGTTAGGCTGGGGAATTCAGGGCTGAGTAATGACTGCAGTCCTGACCTGAAACAAGATTCACAGGGGGCCTGCAGAACTACCTAGTGGTCATATCCTACTCCTCAAGGGTGTAAGAAGAATGGAGTTGGCACTTGAGAGTAATGCCCACGTGGATCCTGGGCCTGCAGGGCAAGAGCTGTCACAGTGGGCAAAGTCAAACCTCTGAAACAGATCCCCTCCACCAGGGACAAGAATAAATTGAGATGGTTGCTTTTCTGGGTCAACTTGGCTCAGGCTATAGTATCCAAGTAGTCAATCAAACATCAATCTAGGTGTGCTATGGAAGTATTTCATAGATGTGATTACCATCTACCACTGGTTGATTTTAAGTAAAGGAGATTATCCTTGATAATCAGGGTGGGCCTTACCTAGTCAGTCAAAGAACTTAATAGCAAAACTGTGATTTTCCTGATGAAATTCTGCCTGTGGACTGCAGTTTCAGCTCCTGCCAAAGCATTCAGCCTGTCAGTCTGCCCTATAAAATTTCAGACTTGCCTAACCAGTTCCCATAACTGTGTAATTCAATTCCTTGCCATACACACACACACACACACACACACACACACACACACACAGGCACACCTCAGAGCTATGGGGGGTTCAGTTTCAGACCACAACAAAGCAAGTCACTTGTATCTCTTCATTTCCCAGTGTATATAAAACTTGTTTACACTATACTGTAGTCTATTAAGTATGCAACAGCATTATGTGTTAAACAAAAACAATGAGCATACCTTAATTTAAAAATACTTTATTGCTAAAAAATACTAACCACCATCTAAGCCTTCGGTGAATCATAACCACTAATCACAGATCACCCTAACAAATGTAATAATAATGAAAATTTTGAAATATTGCGATTACTGAAATCTGACAGAAACAAAGTGAGAAAATGCTATTGGAAAAATGACACTGAGACTAATTCAACACAGCGTTGTCACAAACCCTTAAATTTGTTTAAAAAAAAAGAAAGAAAGAAAAAGAAAAAAATAACAACAAAAACCAGTTATCTATGAAGCAAAATTAAGCAAAGAGCAATAAAACAAGGTATGCCTATATGCTTTCTCATTAGGAATTGGCTTAGAGCAGGATACATATAACTTACTGGTTGTTTTCCTGGTATAACACTAACTAATACATAAATCAAAACACTATTACATCTCAGGAGAGACAGTAGATCAGTGCGACCATTAAGAACCTAAAAGATGCAGAAAAAGGTAGCCCCTGTACCTTTGCACCTATAGCCAAATGGGGGTTCCTCCATGACTAGTTGAGGCAGAAAACAGCTTGAGCTTAGTTTCCAGGTGGGTCAGCTCAGTATGTGGGCACAAAACGAAGAGGAATGGTATCTGCATTACAGCCACATTCGGGGGTGGAAAAGGAAATTTTCCAATGGACAGAACCTCTAGAAGTGCAACTGACTTGGTGTAAAAGAACTGGCCTAAAGTGAGAATATTCATTGGATATATACAGACTCCTGGGCAGTGGCCAATGGCCTGGCCATCTCATTGGGAGACTGGAAGGACCGGGGCTGAAGATCAGAGACAAGGAGGGCTGGTGTAAAGACAGCGGACTGACATGCGGGAGGAGGCAGAGTGTGAACATTTCTGTATCCCATGCTAACAGCCATCAGGGCATCCACTATGGAAGAAGCACTAAACTGCCCAGCAGACAAAATGACTGAGCCAGGTCCTTTGTCCGTGGTTACCACAAAACCAGCACAATGGACACATAAACACAGTGCCACACGGCTGATGAAGGCCCAACACCAAGGACTCCTGCTTCCCCAGGCGGATCTAGTGGGACTCCTCCTGACAGGGGCTTTGGCTCAAGGACTCACCGTATCATTGGTCTTGCTGACACATTCTCAGAACTCCACAGCGGTCTGAAACTTTTCCTCCCCAACCTTCCTTCCTGCCTTCCCACTTCTCCAAAGGTTAGTCCTCTCTCGGAGTCTGACTGCTTTCCCAGACTCTCCCAACCCCCTTTCCCATCTTCTTTCATGGGCATTTTCTCCTAAAAAATAATCTCTCACACATCTAACCTTGGATTCAAACTAAGATATGAGGTCAACTAATTTAATGTGCTCACTAAAACTCTGTTCCTTTGTTCTGAAGGGTCAGAAGCTCCATTTTAGTGATTCAGCAGTGGTGCCAAGGTCCTGTGAACGAATTCCTACCTAACTCCTAAGGGACTGATTGATAAAATAAAAGGACAAGACTCTCCAGATGAGAAAAAAAACTGCCAAGGAGACCAGAGAGATATGCAATAAGCTGACAAAACATTCCTATCTCAGCAATGACGGCTACTTGAAAAGGAAACTTGGCCCATAGGTGGGCTGGTATGTCACAAACGTGGAAAAGGAGCTGGCAAGCCAAAAGGCATAAACAAACCCAAATGACCATCCACTGAGGAATGGATAAACAAAATGCGGTCTATCCATACAGTGGGATATTATTCAGACATAAAAAGGAACAAAGTATTGGGACATCTGGGTGGCTCAGTTGATTAGGCGTCTGTCTTCAGCTCAGGTCATGATCCCAGGATCATGGGATCGATTCTTGCTCAGCGTGAAGCCTGCTTCTCCCTCTCCCTCTGCCTACCACTCCCCCTACTTGTGCTCTCTCTCACAAATAATTTTTTTTAATCTTTAAAAAAATAAAAAGGAACAAAGTACTGACCCATACTACAACATGGATGAACCTCAAAAACACACAAGTGACCCCAGACACAAAAGCCCATAAGTTGTATGATTCCACTTAAATAAAAATGTCCAAAATAGGTAGTTCCACAGAAACAGAAAGCAGATTGGTAGTCGACAGGGGTGAGGAGGAGAGAATGGAGAGTTACTGCTTCATGGGCACAGGGTTTCATTCTGGGGTGGTGGAAAGGTTTTAGAACGACACAGGGGTGGCGGTTTGGTGCACCATGAATGTACTAAATGCCACTGAATTGTTCCCTTTATAACGGTTAATTTGATGTTATGTGAATTTCACCTTGACAAAATTAAATAAATAAATAAATAGCAAGGAGGTGCATGGATGTTAAAAAAAGAGAGACATTTTAAAAAAATTTTTTAAAGGAGGGTGGGGTGCAGAGGGAGTGGCCTGGTGTTAAGAATCACTACTGCATTCATATCAAGTTGTCCAGACCTAGTCAAACCCCCCTTCTCTATGCTATGGCTGTACCTGCCCATGGAAAGGTCACCCACACCTGTAGCACAAAGACTAGAATTCTAGAACTGCTTGGTATTTCCCCCTTTCCTAGCAATTTCATCATGAACAGGGCTCGTAAATTCAAGGGACACATTTATGAAACCCAATCTAGGATACCTCGTCTGGTAAGTACTGAGCCAATTCCCAGGAACAAGAAATTTACTCAAAACTCCCGGCTCTGTGGCTGTTAAAACTACAGCTCTCAGTGACTCTAGTACTCAAGGGATTGGAAGAATTCAGCCTCGGAGAGTTTACGTCCAGTAACAGTAAAAGCCTAACTGAATATGACCGCACTTAAAACCGCACGTTCATTTCCAGTTCTGTCGGGCAGCGGGACAGGCCGCGGCTTCAGTGGTGCCTGCGGTCACTGGGGTTAGAGCACTCCCGGTCCCGGGAGTGCCGGGCCCTCTTGTGCCTGCTCGACCTCTCTCGGCTCCTACTTCTACTTCTCTGACTCCGCCCCTCAGAACGCCCACTGGGCCATGTGGAATATGTGTCTGAGCTTCGACCTCTGTCTCCATCTCTGCTCTTTTCCTCTCGCTCTTCCCTCCTGATTGAGGACTTCTGTTCATGCTTCACCTTCTCTTTCTTCAGCTCCCTCTCTCGGTCCTCTGCGCCACCGCGGCAGGTCGCCCTGACCTCGGGAGAGCTGGGCTGGTGCTTCCGCAGCTCCCTGAGCTCTGACTTGTGGCCCTTCTCTGAGTTCGTGCTGCTGTGCTTTGTAGAGTCAGGGTCATCCTCTACCAGCGTGTTTCTGGGTGGTGAAGAGGAGGGCGGCTGCTCTGCCTGCACCTCCCGGTCAGTCTTCTCTTTGTCTTTCTTTCTTCTCTTTTTTTCCTTTTTGTCTGGAGGAAAAAGGGGCACAACGAATAAGAGGAAGATGCAGGAGAGTGAGGGTGTGCAAAAGGAAAGCCTGTTGGCACCCGTGTGAAGCAGTCACACTCTACACTTCCAGAAAGTGTCTCTGAGAAGCCAACTTGGACGGCTGTCCCCCTTGATATGTTAAGTTGCTGTATAAGGCAATTCTCGCCCTTAATTACCGTCTTAAAGATGCTGCCTCCAAATACAGTCACATTCAGAGGTACTGAGCGATTAGCACTTCAGCATACGAATTTGAGGAGACAGAATTCAGCCCGTAATATTAGTGTTTCCCCTTTCCCAATTAAAGTAAGATTTCCCACCCCTTTTCCCTTCATACTTAAGAGCCCATTATCAACTCTCAGTGAACGCTGGGAAGAACAAACACTACGACTACCCAGAATCTTCTCTTGGGTCTTAACGCTTTACCTTTTTTGTGTTTTTTTGTGGGTTTGTCATCTTCAGAACCCTCAGCTGAACTCACTGAGGGGGTGCGAGCGCCACAGCCCTTCTCCTGGAGTTCTTTGGTCACATCATCTGTTTCTTCTGAGTCCTTAGGAGCTCGATAGTTAGACACATGATCCACTCGGATAGTTCGTCCTTTGATCTAAGACAGACAGGCAATGCTTCAGCAGAGATGGCCCTCCCGTTGAGCTCTTTGAACCCAGTTGCAGAACGCCATGCCTTTGAACCACACCCTTTACCTTCCTGCTAATTCTGTTGCTGGGGAAATCTCTAAAGCAGACCTGCCCAACTGGTGTGTAACAGCACACAGACCTAGGTAATAATTTCCTCAGCCCTTGGGGCAGCCAGCTGGGGCCTGGGGCAGCTGGAGTCCCTGAGGCTCCTGTACCAGGCAGTCTTGTACCTCACAGTCTACCCCAGTGTGCCACACGATAACCTTCATGTTCTACATGTGCCGTTAAGTGAAAAAAGGCTGGGCAGTACTGCCCCAAGGGGAAACTGAGAATTTACGTGCATAAACAATGAATTACCCGCAGTCTGTAACATTAATTCACAGTAAAACATGATGTGGCCTGGCAGCTAGAACGGATTCCTGAAATCAAGTGCAGTGAGGCAGCTGTTTTCTTGATACAGCAATTAGGATGAGGCCAAGGCAGACCAACAGCTGGGAAGGGAAAGAGATCTTTCTTCTTAAGCCCTCACACCTCGCTCTACTCCCACCATACTGGAACAACGGCTCACACTGATATTTTTGCTGTGAATCAGAACTCTCTGGGTGAACAACAAAAAATTACCCCCTCCCTCACTTAAAAAACATTCAGGCAGAGCCCCTGGGTGGCTCAGTCAGCTGAGTGTCTGCCATAGGCTCAGGTCATGATCCCCGAGCCCCACAGCAGGCTCCCTGCTCAGTAGGGGGTCTGCTTCTCCCTCTCCCTCTGCCCCTCCCCCAGCTCCTTCTGTCTCTCTCTCTAATAAATAAATAAAATCTTTAAAAACTTCAGGCAGATACAGACCTATAGGCAAAATCATCCAAAATGTTACAAGTCCGGCTTTTATTGTTCCCACACAAGAGCAGATTTTTATTCTTACCTTTAAGCCTGAGCAGTCAGTCATTTTTTCTATTCCCCTTTTGAAAACATTTTTGAAAACCTCCCTTTTATGGTGACTCCATTTGACTGCTGGCTCTCTTAAAAATTAAGCCTAGTACCTTGTTCTACCCTGTCCTAGAGTCTCCAGCTGTTCCACTCTGGTGCAATCAGTGACAAACTCTCCGGGTCAAAGGTCAACCCCCAACCTATGACAACTGCAGTGCTTTTCCTAAATAAGCACAGGGACCAGGTAGAGCACCGACAGGCCTGGCCTGCCCATCACCTTCTCTCAGGCCAGGGGTGGAGAGGGAACAGAGGAGAAACAACTTCAGAACGAGTTACTTTTGTAGAATCTGTCATCACACTTTTAACTAGAGAATTTCCAGGGCCCAGTAATGTGAAGTCAGTGGAGATATAGGACAGACCCACAAAGCTCTGTCTTAGAGCATGAAGCCATGAGAACCCCAAATCCCAATAGAGCATAGCACGGAAGAGCAGCATTTGCTGGTCTTTTTGTTGCCCAGTACATCAGAGAGGAGAGTGGGTATGAGAATGGAAAGGTGTGAAGCCAGAGGCTTGGCTGGGAGTGGGGGGCATGATAGCTATGCTCCTGGGAAGATGAGTATGAGGAAAAGGAACAAGTGTTAGCAGGGTCGTATGCTGGGGAAACTGTTTCCTGGGATCATTTCCTGGTCAGTACATCCCCACGCCTCGGCAGCGCTCTCAACACACGCAGGTGACCAGTACTGTCCTTGTCCCTGTGGCGATCAGCTGGGAAATTAAACCGAACCCTTACATACAGCCAAATCCTGTTTAGTCAACACACTCACCTTGATCCCATTAAAATTGTCAACAGCCAGAATTGTGCTCCTCTGGTCTTCATAGCAAAGGAAACAGAATCCTTTGGATTTCCCAGTCTTCTTGTCCCGCACCAGATTAATGTTAACAATCTCCCCATATCTATTTATTTTATAAAAGAGTAAGACACTATTGATTTAAAATGCAAAAACTTCCAGATTGAATGACAAAACAAAATTCAGATAATATAATCTGTATAGGAGACACATCTAGAACAAGATAACATAAAAAGGTTAAAAATTAAAATTAGAGCAGGAACACCCAATTACAAAAATTATGGGTGGTAGTATTAAGATCAAAGATGAATTCAAGGCCAAAAAAATATTTAAATGGGACTAAGAGAGCTCTTTTACACTGAAAAGGGTCCTAATATATTACAAAGATATGTCATGAAACCTTACGCATAAGTTCACAAGTCAAAAATTTAATTAAAGAACCTGTTAAAAATAAAAGGAGAAACTAATAACAAAAGTAATGAGATATTTTAACATGCCACTTAAGTTTATAACACATAAAGTTGACAAAAATAAGGTCAAAGGAATTAATATCAATATATAATTATATATCATAAATATAAAAACATAACAATGTAACAATTATGTGGTTAATAAATATTAATGTCAAACTACTGGATACATATATTTGAATCTTACAAAAACACGACAATTTCTTCTCAAGAATCCACAAAACATATATTAAAATTGGTTACAGAATAAACCTCAATAATGTCCAAAAACAGAACAGAACATGTTCTCCAATCACAATGTAATACAGTTGGAAATCATATTTTAAATAAAAAAATATGCTACTAGCTAACTTGAAACCTAGCTAACAAATGGATGAAAGCGAAATAAAGAAAAAAAAAAAATCAATGGCAGACTACTTAAAAAACAACAAAAATGAGAAGAATATATACCGAACTTACAGGATGCAGCTAAAATCACAATCAGAAAAATCTGGGACCTTTAGGAATTTTACTGTTAAAAAAGCAGAATGAATATAAAAGAAAACAAATCGAAGGAAAGCCAATGGGAGTTAATAAAGATAAAAGCACAAGTAATGGAAAAAAGAAAAAAGTTCTACCTTACTCCTTATACAGAGTTAAATTCCAGGTAAGTGAAAGATTCATAAGCTAAAAAGTAAAATAGTCATAAAGAAGTCATAGAAATAAAATAAGAATTGATGGATACTTAATAACATGTTCACATACATACAGCCCGGCCAGCTATGTAGCACCTTACCTAACAGAAAATACAGGTTTCCCCCACTACCTGAATGTTCACTTTATGCCTTCATTTTTACAAAAGACCTACATTAGTACCGGTTTTCACTAACCAAAAGAAAGCTGAAGAGGATTTTCAGTTTTATGATATGGTAACTGCTTCATTACTTTATGCCACTGTAGCTTAGAAGGCTTTCACGGAACACTCTACCTTCAGATAGCGGGGGAGACCCGTATTGGGGCTGATTCAACTAAGGACAGGAGCTATTTAACACTGTTTAATATTGTAGGTACAGGCCAGTGCAATTAGGAGAAAACAAATGTAAAAAATGAAAAAGTAATCTTTTCCGTTCTATTTGAAGATTTATTTATGTATATATTTATATATGTATAAAAAACTCAAGAGACTCGATGACAAAAACAAGCAGTATAATAATTCCATAAGGTAACAGGATATAAAGTTAAAAAAAAATAAATCACTCTCTTACAAACAATAATCAGAAGATATAAACAAAGAGAAACCCCATTTGTATTAGCAACAAAAAAAGATAAAAATACTTAGAAATAAACTTAACAACAAGCAATGTACAAAGTCTATATAGAGAAAATTTTTTTTAAAACTGAAAGACACACATAGTTTTAAACAAATATAAAGACATCCTTTGTTTTTAGGTAGGATGACTCAACATCATAAAGACAGCAACATCTTCCCCCAAGTTAATATTGAAATTTAATGTAGTACAAGTTGTGTATCACTTTCCTGGAGCTGGATCCATTGATTCTAAAGTTCTCATGGAAAAATGAACATGTAAGAGTAGATGGAAAATCTTTAAAAAAAGAACACTGAGGAGTAACTCTCCCAGATATTAAAATGCTATGAATAACTAGTGTGCTACTGGCACATGAAGAGACAGACAGACCAACAGAACAGAAAGCCATGAAAGAGATTCAAGTATATATAGAAAAATTAGTAATATGATAAGGGTGACATCCCAATTTGCTGGGAGAAAATATGAATGTTTTTATAAGTGTTGGGACAACTGGAGAGCTACTAAAAAAAAAAACATGAAATTGGATCTGTGTCTCATACTATACATCAGAATAACTCAAATTGGATCAGATACTTCAATTCATAAAATGAAATTCATAAAAATGAAAAGTACTAGAAGGGAACACAGATGGGCGGGTGGGGAGATATACTATCTAATTATGACTCAAAATCCAGAAGCAATAAAAAAAAACCCTGATAAATCTGACCATATAAAACACTAGAGTGTGAGACTATACAGGGTCAGCACAAAGGAGTTTTGGGGATGATGGAATTGTTATTCATCCTAACTATGGGGGTGACTACACAAATCTATACATGTATTAAAGCTCACAGGACTGTACACTCCCTAAAAAAATCAATTTTACCATATAATTTAAACACATGAATGAATTTTTTTTAATTTTGCACAGCAAGAAAAAAATCACAACGAAGTCAAAAGACAAATACAAAATTCGAGAAAATCTTTACAACTCTTTTATCGTAGATAAAGGACCACAAAGCAGTTTTTTTTTCCTTTCGCTATAAAGAAGATCATCAAGACAACTGGTGAAGCTGAATAAAGTCTGTGGATTAGATAATAATATTGTATCAGTGTTAACTTCCTGAATTTGGTCCCCATACTGAGGTTAAACAAGAGAATGCCCTTGTTGTGGGGGGAAATACATATTGAAGAATTTAGGGATAAATGGGCATCATGTCTGCAACTAACTCTCAAATGGTTCAGAACAAAGTAACAGATACACATGGGGAGAAATAACAACAAGGCAAATGTAGTAAAATGTCAATATCTGGGGAATCTAAGCGAAGGGGAAACAGGTATTCTTTATGCTACTTTATAACTTTCCTATTTTAAACCTGAAATTATTTCAAAATAAAAAGTAAAAGAAAAGATAATATAGGAACTCATTGAAAAGGACTCCTACAGACCAAATCATGCCAATCTGAACATCAAGAAATAATAATGATGATAATGTAGTATAATACGTCAAATTAAGTAAAGTAAGTCCACAGTAACACAATACATGACAAGTGGTATAACAGAGTTAAAACCATTAAGAGCTTTTGTAAAATCACTAAGAAAATGAGGAACACACCAACAGAAGAAAACAAGCAAGAATATGAAAAGACAACTTAAAATAAATGAGAAATAATGGCATGTAAATCTATAAAAGATGTTTTACCTCACTGATGATTAGAGGGAAAGTAAACTCATAATGAGAAACCATATGACAAATGTATTTTTTTAAATAGCCGCTGCCAATTAGGATTCAGAAAAATGGACATTCTAGTGAGAATAGAAACTGGTACAACCTTCTCAGAGAGCCATTTGGCTATACTTCTAAAACATCTTAAAAATGCTAACACGGGGCGCCTGGGTGGCTCAGTGGGTTAAAGCCGCTGCCTTCGGCTCAGGTCATGATCCCAGGGTCCTGGGATTGGGCCCCGCATCAGGCTCTCTGCTAGGCGGGGAACCTGCTTCCCCCCTCTCTCTCTGCCTGCCTCTGCCTATTTGTGATCTGTCAAATAAATAAAATCTTTTAAAAAATAAAATAAAAAATAAAAATGTTAACGCTAGTAAATTAATACTGATCTAGTAATTTCACTATGGAAACTATCAGTAATGCATACAAAGGATGTATGTACTACAATGTATACTGTAATACTATTTATAACAGCAAATAATGCCCAACATTTAAAAAATGATAAAGAAATATACCAAAATGTTAACAGTTTTTCTAATTATTAAAATGTTAACAGTACATTCTAATTTCTTCTTCATGCTTTTCCTTTTTCCAAATGTTCTATAATGATTATACATTACCTTGATAATCGGAAAATTTTTTTTTGAAAACTACTGTTACCAATGGCAAAGGCAATCTTCATGGAGAGCGATGTGTACAGCCAAAATAGACAAACACACCAGCTGATCATCACTCAATGCAAGTAAGACAAAAACACCCCCTAGATGGAAGGGTGGACCAGGCAGAGGTATCATAAGGGGTGGAAGTTACAGGTTGCACCTGCTGTGAACTTCCAGCTCCCCAAAAGTAGGAGGAAACAGCCTCTGTCCCTTTCCGGGTGCTTTGCCAGTATGGGCTGCTGAGGTCCTCTCCCATGGCCTTCTCATGTGTGCTGCCCAATTTCTTTCCCATGGCCCTCTCCCCCACATGCTGCCCAACCAGTAAGGGTCCTTTTCCTATTGGACAGCCCAACCATCCCCTGCCACGGCAATGTCTCTCCCATGGTGTGCTGGCTGTTTGCTTCCCCAAACCCTTCTACCCCAGTCATCTGCCTGTACATGCTGTCCAACTTTTCTACAACAGTCCTCTGCCCTCAGGGCCCCTCTGGCCTTATGGACTATCTAACCATTCTGTGTAGCTCTGGGCTGTGCCTAGCCCCTCTCCTACCAGCTACCACTACTAGTGCGAGCTGCCAAGATGCTCTCCCACCCAATGCTGCTGCTTTCATCTCACAGCAGAACGAAGAAAATAAGGTTCACCTCGTCATTCTTGTTCCTCATCAGCCTGTCATTCTCAGCTTCCAGGTAAAGAGATAATGGCTCTGCTCATTAACCTTACACTCATCTATAAACTAAGAAAACAAACTACTGACTAAAGCTTTTTGCTTTTTCTCCCATTTCTCTGTGCTTTGCCCTAATCCTACAACACCACACAGATGTAGGCCAGAGGGCCCTGTGATCCTGGATTACCCTTAGTTTGCAGGAGCCCGAGGAGCCCAAGGAGCCCTGTGAGTTCCAGTCTGTTCCAGTGTAGGCCCAGGCTGAACAAGCTTTACTGAAAAAGCAGTAAAAATAGACCAGAATTCCCAAGACAGCCTCCTAAATCATCCAACTTCTTGGATTTCCCATATTGGAAGAGTTCTACAACCATGTCCTGGGGCTGATCTAGACTAGAAGAGAAGCTCCAGCCCTCCCCATGCAGGGAGGTCAGTTAGCTTAGAATAAAATAAATGGATTTTGTGTGATGCCACAAAATGCATTATGGAAACATACTCTGATGACCTAGAAGGCAGGAAATGAAAAAGGACTTACTGCGAGAACACACAGATGATGTCCCCTTCAGTCAGTTCATAAGGAAGCCCTCCTAGACGAAAAAAACCACATTTAACATTTACCAAGTGTCTACAAGCATACCATGCACTAGGCCCAGCACTGGCGGGTGCAAAGAAGAGTAAGCCAGAGAGTCTGCTCTCAAAGAATTCAGTCAGATGATACGACAGAAGCATATATAAAGTGCAGTACTAGTGCAGCAAAAGGAGTGATTAACTGTGGAAAAGTCGGTGTCACCACTAACCAAATACTCCTCACACCCAAAATCTTAGGGACAAAGCAGATAGTTTCTGGCAATAAAACTCTGCTTCCACAAACATGTCTCGAACACACCTGCTCTTTACCCAGAAATTCACAGCTAAGATCTAAAAATCAGTTTAAATCTGAAAATATTAACCCCACCTCACATAGACTAAGGATTTTAAAATTCTTAATTGTCTTTATAGACAACTTTCAGCATTTCACAGGACATAAATTCCCCTGCAACTCTCTCCTTCCTCATCTATAAAATGGGGACTTTAGTATTTACTTCACAGAACTGTTTTAAGAATTAAATAAAACAATGGATATAAGTGCTTAGCACAGTATGTGGTGCAATAACTTCTTTGAACAAACCGTCATATTACTGGAAGTGACACAAAGTGAATATAGATATAACAATATGGCCATGGACAGAAGGCAGGAGCTAATTAGATGAGAAAAATGAATTCTGAGGGAAGGGGAAAGGGCAGGGGACTAGCAATCATACAGGATCATGCCTAAGACCATGAGTTCTAGAATCCCATAGTTCTGGCTGTCCCACTTACTAGCCATGTGGCCTTAAGGAAGTCCATTAACTTCCCTGCACCCCAGTTTCCCTAGATGTGTAATAGGAGGACGCGGTATAACAATGGTCTCTGAAACCAAGAAACCAAGTGTCAAGACTGTTACCACAGTGAATGGCAAAGGGTTACTATCATGGAAACTGACGTGACAGGGGAAGCAAACTAGAAATGGGAGAGAAAAGAGATACGGAAAACGGATTTACGGGGCAGCCAGCAGAAGGAAATAAAAGTGCGTGATGAATGCTGGGAGGAATGAAAGGCGGGAATGCCGAAAGGTTAGGAAGCAGGCCAGGAGAGGAGCAGCGCGGGAAAAAGATGTGGACCTCACCCAGGAAGATCCAGGCGCTGTCCTTGTACTCGGAGTGCCAGGACACCTTATCTGCCACCCCAAGCTGGACCTCACGCTCATTCAGCTCGTTGATCAGCTTCACTTTAGTTAAAGGACTGCGGGGGGGGCGGGCAGAAAAACGGACATTAAGAGCGGCCTGGCCAGAGGTAAGGGAGAGCAAAACTAAGGGACTAATTTTCCAGTCTCTGCACCTCTCCTGCCCCTCGGCCCGGCAGACGCTCTACCACCCAAGTCTTGGTGGGCCACCTCCCGCGGCCCGTCCCTACTTCTTCAGAGGTAAACTGAGGCCTTACTTCATCTTCTCAAGTTCGCGCTCAGCACCGAGACACGGACTTCCGGGAGAGTCTGCACCGCGCCTGCGCGGCGCCAGCGTCACGCTCCCATTGGACTCCGCGGAGCTCGCGTCGCGCCGGAAGAGCTTGGCTGCGCCGGGGCGTGGCTCCTACGCACTAGCGCGGGAAAGCATTTTCTTTTCTCCGCGGGTTTTGCTCTCCCGGGGAGTTTTTGTCTAGTCCCTCGGTTCGTCCCTCTGTGAAGCGGAGGCACGGGTGTCAGCCAGGTTTATTACAGGACCCTCAGCGGCTGGACTACGCCTGGCATTGATTGGGCTACCTATAAATGTTTGCTGAATAAAGACTGAAAAAGGATGCCCGTTATGGCGACTTTAGCCCCAGCCTTTGCTCTCGATGCAAATCCTTACTCGGGCTTCAGTCCCAGCCAACTGCTCACGCACACACACACCCATCAAAGCATTCCTGTTCAGGAATAAGAAGATATGTGAGAGGGTAAATCTTTTTCTTTCTCAAATTCAAATGCATAAGCCACTGACCATTGTGCCTCCATAGGCTGCGTTGAATACCCAGATTTGTGTTAAGCGCTGTTACCCTCACCCACCCTTTTCCATTGTCTCGCTCCTACTTAAGCAGGAGGCAGAAATAGTGAAAAAGCTAATAATTGAGCAGATGCTAGATTGTGTGCTAAGCAAGTCACATGTACTGGCCCTCCATCCTGACAACCACCCTCATAGAATCTATACATACAATTACCCTCCTCATTTTACAGAGGAAGAAACTGAGATTCAAAGGAGGTACTCTGACTCTATCTATCAGGTCTGGTTGATTTAATCAGTCCTTACTGAGCATCTGTATGTGTCCTGTATGGCATGTCTGCAGACAGGAATGTAAGGTGAGGTCCTCTGCCCAAGGGAACTAAATAATATCATTGAGGAGACAAGATATATTTGCTTGGTAGACTTCACTCCTAAAATAACCAGGAAATCTCCTATAGAGAAGAGATGGTGGCATATAATGTGTGATTTAAGCCATACTGAAGTTATGAATCCATAGTATATGTGTCATCATCAATAACTGGTATCAGACCATGCATGGTCTAAAAGTGAAGTTCCAGAGCTGTGTAGTTCTCTGTGTAAGCCTAGCTCAGAGCCCCAGGAATTAGGCACTTCATAAAGTACTTTGATGATAATGATGGTGATGAGGACTACTGTACCCTCAATGACTCAACATCTACCCATGTCCTGCCGAAAACCAGGAGACTCCCCACTAGTGACAGTTTCTCTTCAGTCATTCTGTTTTTGCCCCTCTTCCAGTCCAACCCAGCTATTCATTAACTTTGTGGAATTAACTTGGCAATGAAAACTAAGCAGTGACAGATTGCATACAGGTTTTATCTGCTTCTGGGAATCTTAGGTTGCTTAGCTGTAGGATTGAAGTAGACACTGCAAAGTGGTAAACTAGTAAGCATTATCTGGCTGGATTCTTCAGGCAACTGTAAAATAAGAGAAATAGGCCTACACCTGGGTCTTGGTCATCAGGAAGTTTCAACAGGACGCTGAAGCAAAAGAGGAGATTAAGACCAACCAAAGGGAAGGACAGTTTAGTTGGCTGGTGGAGGACATGGGAAGACTGCTATCTAGCTAGTGGGTTCAGCAGAGATATTCTGAACCTGGGAGAACTGAAAACCATCCCAGGTTACCTGGGACATCTCCATCAATGTGCTTCCAATTGGTAGGAACTGGTAGGTAAGATGATGCCTAGAGATTTCCACCAGTCTAAGTGGAAAGGGGATGAGGATCCAGGGAACTCTTTGAACTTTAGTATCTGAGAGGAGGACCAGGTTTGCTATTAGTGATCTCCACCAGTAACATGGATCTAGCAGGCACTGTATGGAGAGCTCAGGTCTAGATTATCTGGCCAATGCTAAGGAAGCCAAAGGCAATCCTCACATTCAAGGTAAGGCTAAGCAATATGTCCAGCCAATTTCATCTCTTCACTTCCCACCACAGCACATCCCAAAACAACTTTCCCTCCTCACTTCCCTATTTCAAGTAATGCTATCACGATTTTCCTGGTTGTCCAGGTACAAAACAGGGGTTTCAGATTTCAGTCTTCCCTATTCCTTACCCAAAGATATCTATCCAATACCAAGTCCTAATAATTGTGCTACTGGAATGTCTATAAAAGTCATCTCATCCAGTAACAATTCTGTTTCTTTTTTTTTTAATTTAATTTAATTAATTTATTTATTTGAGAGAGAGAGAGTGAGAGACAGAAAATGAATGGCGGGGGAGGGGTAGAAGGAGAAGCAGGCTCCCCACTGACCTGGGAGCCAGATGTGAGCCTCAAACCCAGGCCCCAGGATCATGCTATAAGCTGAAGGCAGATGCTTAACTGACTGAGCCACCTAGGGGCCCCTACAGTTCTGTTTCATTACCACATGCCTTCTAGGTCTTTCGGTACTTGTAGAACTGTCTTGTCCCCTATTTTCCAGTCTTTCCTCCCACTGCTCCCCAACACAAAGCCTCAACTTCAGCCAGGCTTCACTTCTATCCATTTCCTCAGGGGCTCCTTTCATTATCCAACCTAGACACCCTGATGGGAAATCCCCACCACCCTAGGCTGCTCTTCTCTCTCTGAAACCTGCCCAAGCTCCAAACTCCCATCCAGGCATCTCTCAAGCAGGAAATACCCTGACCTCATCAGTCCACAGAGGTGGTTCCCACTTCTGAACTCTGCAGCACATCACAACTCTTTCATGTTATCTCCCCAGAAAGAGTACAAGATCCTGAAAAATAAAGGTTCTTCCTTTTTAAGCCCTCAGCACCTCAAACACTTTTCTGCACGCATAGCAAGCAACCAGTACAACTATTGGTTAATGAAATTGAAAACACAGAAAGCTATGGTCACCTTTAGGGAAGCAGATGAGGAAAGGAAAAGAGAGGCTTGTACTTTCCCTTTTTTCCTCTCTATACTATTAGAATTTTCTTCCCTTTATCCAGATATCACTTACATTTTGTATTCTTATTCTTTTAAAGATTTTATTTATTTTATTTGACAGAGAGAGCACAAGTAGGGGGAGCGACAGGCAGAGGGAGAGGGAGAAGCAGGCTCCCTACTGAGCAGAGAGCCCAACACAGGGCTTGATCCCAGGACGCTGGAATCATGACCTGTGCTAATTGCAGATGCTTAACCAACTGAGCCACCTAGGTGTCCGATCACTTAGATTATTTATTGCCATGTTATCTTGGCAGAGAATCATGACCTTTTTTTTTTCTCACTTTTGTCTCTCATTCATTCAACAAATATTTATTGAGCAACTATTACATGCTAAACACTGTTCTAGGTGCTAGGGTTATAATAATAAACAAGGCAAGGAGAGTTCCTTTCCTCATGGAGTTTACATTCTTGGGGAAGAAGGAAAATAAACATATAAATACACATCCAACATTGAAAAGTGCTATGAAGGGTTAGGGACAGAGAGTGACAAAGTTTTGCTATTTTAAAAAGGTGATGGGTCAAAGAAGTCCTCTCTTATAAGGTGACATGGAGAGAGAGACCTGGAAGAAAATGGGGAGCAAGCCATAGGGGTGTTTGGAAGAGGAATGTTCAGGCAGAGTAGACAGTAAGTATAAAGGTCCTGAGACAGGAGTGCGTTTGGGAAACAATAAAGAGGCCCAAGTGGCTAGAGAGGAGCAAGCAAGCAAGCAAGAGAATGACAGATTTTTGTTTATTTAACAAAATCTGATTCTGTACCCACCATGTACCAGATACTGTTCTAGGTACTTTCCATATATTAACACATTTACTTCTCACAACAATCCTATGTGGTAGATACTATTATTCCATGTTGCAGATGAGGAAATTGGAGCACAGAGAGGTCAAGTCATTTGCCCGATGTCACACAGCTGGTTAATGGTAGACCCAGGATTTGAATCCATGTGGTATGGCTCTAATGTCTGCATCCTTAGCCACTGTGCATAGGATAGGTGGGGATAAGAGGAAGAGATCAGGCAGGGACACGTTGAGTAGCAACTTTAGATTTGACTCAATGTGAGGTGAGAGGCCAACAAAGGATTCTGATCTGGCTTACATTTTAGCAGAATGACCTTGGCTGCAAACTGTGGGGTGGAGGAGAGTAGGTAGAGTCAGGGAGACTAGGAAGCTTTGCAATAATTCAGGCAAGAGATGATGGTGGTTTGCCTCAGGAAGCAGCTAGGGAGAGGGTGGCTCATGCTGGTATTTTTTTAAGCTAAAAAATATATATATTTTAAAACATAAAGAACACACATGACGCCAACAGAAAGGCATATCCTATGTTTATGAGAGCTCAGGTGCTGGGCTGGATACTGAGGATACTAAAGTAAACAAGACTACAAGACCTAATCCTTGCCTTTGAACGGCTCACAAAGTTGCCAGATAGTTGCATATGTGAATAAACAGAATACAAAGGGATGAGGGTCAAAATGAAGGTGTGAGTGAAATGTCATTGGAACCAGTAGAAGAATCAATTAATTCTGACTGCTGGGGGGTCAGTGGGAGTGGAAAGCAGAGTGTCAACGAAAGCTGAAGCAAGGCAGGGGACAGTTGAAAGGCAGAGAGGAAGACTGGTGTGGGAGAAAACAGATGAATTTGGTTGGCAAATTGTTGAGTCTAAAGTACCCAAGGAGCCAACAATGGAGACCAAGGGTGAGGAGGACAGATGAAGATGAAGCAGCTGGGGAAAGTAGGATTCAAGAAGAGAGCAAAAGGTGACCACTGCGGTCAAGCACTGCAGAAAAGTTCTCACGGTGGAAGCACCTTTAAGTTTTCAATGTTGGGGCACCTGGGTGGCTCAGCTGGTTAAGCCACTGCCTTTGGCTCAGGTCATGGTCCTGGGATCGAGTCCCACATGGGGTTTCCTCTGCTCTGCGGGGAGCCTGCTTCTCCTTCTCCCTCAGCCTTTCCCACTGCTTGTGCTCTCTCTGTCAAATAAATAAATAGAATCTTTAATAAATAAATAAATAAATAAATTTTAAAAAGAGAAAAAAATAAGTTTTCGATGTTTATGCCTACTTATTTCATCTGGTCCAAAGCAATGTCTGATCCTTAATTATAGGTTGCCTGGAGGAACAGAGAGTAAGAAATGATGGGTTCTGTTAACACCATCTTACTATCTCTTCTGGGGATATTAACCTGAATCCATACATGAGCTTCATGGAGTGTATAAGGACCCTGCATTTGTTTGTATGATGTGTTTGTTACACGAACATGTATATTTTTAAGGAGAAGGTCCATAGCTTCCAACAGATTCCATGGTTCCATGGTTCAGAAAACAACAGCTAAGGACCACTGCGTTCGAGCATTTAAGCATTATCTGTGAACACTGTCACACATAATTCAGAGCAGTTTGCAAAGCTTAGCAAGAACAGTTGCAGAACTGGCATGAGCTATGTGAGTCAGATATTGATCAACTGGGAGCACATCCCAGCCTTGCTGCCTCCCCCGCCCCCCGCCCCCCCAAGGCTCAGCACAGCTGCTTGCTCCCAGCATCTGACTCTTAGGTATAATCTAAGATGAGCTAGAGAGAGAAACCCAGACTCTTGAGGAAGTAAGGCCAAGTCACTTCCGGGGTAAACATGCCTTCTAGAAGATATATAGCAGATGTCCTTTTATCAGTCGCTTGTTGTTGTTCTACTTTTCTCCAGTGCCCAGGCCAAAGCAGTGGCTTTCCAAACCTCAAGCAACATGAAATCCAGAAGTGGCCAAGGGTTATGATGAGCTGACTTTAAGAACAGAATCCAGTTTCATGGAAGAAGGAAAAGAGTAAAGAAGAAATTGCTGGGGCAGTAGATGGCTCTGATTCCCATAGGATCCCACCTATAATGACAAATCACATTTGCTCTAAATTCATGATGTTAAGTCCCTGTTGGCCTACAGGCCTAAGGACCATGTGAGCAGAAGTGAACTGAAGGGAGTTATTAGGCCAGGTGGGATGAGGAGTAGAGGTGGGCTTAAGGGACTACAGCTGAATACAAAAGTAATTCTGAGGGATGATAGGAGCCTACCTCGAGCAGGAGTTCCTAAAACATCATCACAGTGGCACTGAAGCAGGTTGATCTCCAAGCCAATGACTAGTGAGTGTCCTACCCTACAGTCTCCAAAATATTCCTTGCATTATCAGCTTTTACTCCCCTCTCAGTGATTCTCACTGTTTTGAGGTAGACTTCTTCTAGGGTGTTCTGTTGTTGAGCTACATCATAGGATGACATATTGAGACCAAGGAGAAGAAGCCAGTTAGCAGGTGTGCCATAAAACACTGATCCAGAGGGTAGGAAACAGTCCACAGATTAGGGAAAGGGGTAGGTGGCCACGCGGCAAAGAAGCCAGACAACTGAGATGCATGTTTGTAGAGACCAGAGCAGATGGGTGATCAGAGGGACAAACTGAGAAGCAGGCAAAGCTCTCAAAGATGAGACACGGGACAGGGCTGTGTCCTGGCTCAAGGCCCAGTGACACTGGAGGTAGGCTGGCTGCATTCCTCCTGTGCAAAGTGGATGCTGGCATCTGTCACGAGGTTGGGCATAAGTTTGCAAACCATAGGGTGATGCCATAAAGCTTTCACTCTGCCTCTGGTCAGTAACTTACATTTGTGTGACAACATTACAATTCTAGAGAGACCAGCTGGCGTGGTAAGATAAATACAAACTCCGAGACTTGGCAGGCCTGGGTTCAAATCCCAGTTCCATCACATGCTAGCCATGGAACTTGAGCGGGTTTAATTAGCTTTGATTAACTTCTATGCGCATTGGTAATAATATCACCTCACGGGCATATTGTGAGGATTAAAGGAGTTCATGCACAGAAAGTGTGTGTGTTAAAGGTATTACTAACATTAATAATAATCTCCTTAGATTCCAAATACCCCCAGCCATTGTTACAATCCCTCCACCCCTTCTGCAACCCCCAAATCTTACCCTCAGATCTTCCTTGGAAAGAAGCTGGAAATGGCCATCTGAGAGCCAGAGGGCTGCAATATAAAACCACGCTAGAATGGCCCCTGGAGTGCAGTCTTTCACCCTGAATAACCTTCAATAAAGACTTCCAATGAAAACCCGTAAGAAATGTTAATTGAATATATACTTTCTCCCCTCACCCCACCCCCACTGCATAAGCCATGGGAATGAACCAAAACTCTTTGTACCTCATTACCCAACTCCTAATCTGCAGGGGGAGGGAAGGCTTTCCACGCTCTAGTCCCAACAATATAAATAAATAAAAGCGGCAAGAAACTTCTGAGCCCTGGGTGGCGAATAAAAACATCTCTGTACTTGCCGTGCCCCTCTGGCCTGCATGAAGACATAGCTAAAATGCAACAAGATCAGAGCAACCCAGAAATGCCTAGAAGGATCTTTCATTCACTCATTCATTCATTCATTTGACACACAGAGATCACAAGTAGGCAGAGAGGCAGGCAGAGAGAGAGGAGGAAGCAGGCTTCCTGCTGAGCAGAGAGCCTGATGCAGGGCTTGATCCCAGGACCCTGAGATCATGACCTGAGCTGAAGGCAGAGGCTTTAATGCACTGAGCCACTCAGGTGCCCTGAGATGCTCTTTCCTGATAAGTAAAAACCTTCATCATATCACAACCAAATCTCTTTCAGGCATCAGGCACTGTCAAACAGCAATATAGCCAGGACTCAGTTTTCAAACTGTCTCCTCATATTAACCCTTTAGTTCAATGTATGAGTTTTCTATAAAACAAATATATAGCAATATATAACAAATCACCACAAACCTATTGCTTAAAACATCATGAATGTGAGGATTGGGGGAGGGCAGGGAGGGAAAAAAAATGAAACAAGACGGGATCGGGAGGGAGACAAACCATAAGAGACTCTATCTGACAAAATAAACTGAGGGTTGCTGGGGGGAGGGGGATGGGAGAAGGGGGGTGGGGTTATGGACATTGGGGAGGGTATGTGCTATGGTGAGTGCTGTGAAGTGCGTAAGCCTGATGATTCACAGACCTGTACTCCTGGGGCAAATAATACATTATATGTTAATAAAAATAATTAATAAAGTATAAAAAATGAATTTATTATCTTACAGTTCTCAAGGTCAGAAGTCCAAAATCAGTTTCACATCAAAGCATCACAGTGGAGGCGCCTAGACGGCTCAGTCAGTTAAGCATCTACCTTCAGCTCAGGTCATGATCCCCAGGGTCCTGGGATGGAGCCCCGCATCAGTCTCCCTGCTCAGTGGGGAATCTGTTCCTTCCTCTCCCTCTGCCCCTACCCCCCTCATGCTTGCTCTCTCTCTCAAATAAATAAAATCTTTAAAGAAGAAAGATAATAAAGTGCTAAATGAAAGAGGCACTAGCAAGAACAGAAAGCAGGAGTGGGAAGATAAATGGAGAGGTATATGTGAGTCCAGAGTCCTAGATTTCATTGGGCTTAGGGTAAAAATTAATCCTCATTTTCCACAATCACTGGACTTTGCTGACCAATAAAGAGGGAAGGGTCTTCTGCTTAAGTTCAGCTCAAGCCCCAGTGGAGAAACCCAAAGCATAGACTTGTCAGCTTGAAGGCCAGAGGTCATAAGATGGGCAAAGGCACAGAGGCACAAACTTGCAAGAAAAGGGGACAACGTGTAGTCTCTATGGATGATAAGAACCAAGACAAATTCTTGGTGGCTGTTCCACACAGGCTTCTGACCTGTTTTCAACACCTGCTGCTTATGAACTGTGCAGCCTTGGACAAATAAGTCACCCTCTGCATGACTTGGTTTTCCCATCTGTAAAATCAAGGTATTACTAGTACCTACCTTACAGAAGTTTTGTGAGGATAAAAGGAGAATACATTGTATATTTGGGACAGACTCAGTATTTAAAGGCCCCATAAGGGGTGCCTGGATGGCACAGTCAGTTGAGCATCCAATTCACTCTTGATTTCAGCTCCAGACATGATCTCAGGGTCGTGGCATCGAGCCGTGCAGCCGGCTCTGTGCTGAGAGCAGAGCCTGTTTGTCTCTCTCCCTTTGCTTTCCCCCCTGCTCCCTCTTGTAGATAAATAAATAAAATATTAAAAAAGATAAAGGCCCCATAAATGTTAGCTGGTATCACTGCTATAAGGAGGCTCAGAAGTCCGAGAAATCTAAGGCTGTTTCCTCAAAGTGTCTCCCATTCTAAGAAGAGACTAAAGCCTCAAATACTGATTTTCCCACCCTGTTTTACCATACCATTTCTCCCAATCTGCGCATACACACACACACACACACACACACACACACACACACACACACACCTCATTCTACAGCTATAGCACAGGCAAGTAACAATATGAGCAAAAGCAAATACATAACTACATATATTCGTAGATAAAAGGTATGTGTGTGCCACATACATTTTTGTGCGGTCTGCAAAGGGCCTTGGCAAAGTGGTTCCTGAGCTGGAATGGGGAGGAGGTTGAGGAGGTTTTTTTTTTCCTTTTGAAATTATATAAATAGGTACTCGCTGTGAAAATATATAACAAGTCAGAAGTATTCAAAGTAAATGTGACAGTCACTCTCTGAACATCACCCCCAACCCCTGTCCCCTCCTCAGTTATTCCCTCTCTGTTAACGTGCATTGATTCTGATTTCTATGCATTTTTTCACACACACAAAACTGGGGTGTGGGGTTTTATTTTCATAGGTAGGTCCAGATTCTACATACTGATGTGTGACTTGATTTTCAATCAACAATATGCTTTGGAGGTCTGTGTTAGGACACATAAGTCTATCCTATTCTTTTCATACCACTGCATAATATCTAATAGCAATGGAGGTCCAGTCTGGTCATTCATGAAGAGATATTAAATGTCACTGCTGCCTTTGTCCTTGGGCTAGATGCAGCTAAACCATAGAGGCAAATGGCTGGTCTACGCACAACAAGGAATCAGGTTTGACTTGTTTTGGATATCTTCCTAGAGCTCCTCTCCCAGAGGCCCAGCTCTGAAGGCGGCCTCTCCTGAAGCCTGGTTCCTCCTCCACTGCCACTCCAGGTGAAGGTTCTGGTTCTCGGTCCCATGCCCTCAGGGTGGATGAAGCACCCCGCTGCACCCTTGGTGAAAGCCCACTATAACTCACTATGACCATTTAACTCATTGGTTATGGGATAGTTTGACCAGAGAATAAGCCCTCTCATCCTTCCCCTTCCTCCCCTTTGTCAACCCCAGCGTGTTTACCTTGTCAGTGCTCCACTCTGGAGACTCTGAGAACCCTCAGCCTCAGGACCATGAGGACTGACCACCGAGCTTCCCGGAAGGAACCATGTTCTCTGTGGTGTTGATCCCCTGGCATGGGCACAGCCATAGGACAGATAGCTGAGTCCATGTGGTAGTGTGAGAAAAGGGACAGAAAAGCTCAAGGAGGACACAGAGGTGGGGAAAGCTAAGGGGCTAAGGGGGGTAGGGATTCCCAGGGGCCCCTTCAAAAACAGGTGGCATAGGGACTGAAAGCCAGCTCAATGGGAATAACAACATTTTGCAGATGTTTTGCACCACCACGAGAATTCCCTCTATTGCCCTCCGGACAGGTGAGCATTCAGGCTCTGCTTGCATCCTTCCAATGGCAGGGAGTTCACTATTCTCCAAAGCTGCTGAGATTAGTTTAAATCAGCTTGTGGGTGCCTGAGAGGACAAGACAGAAAACAAGAGAGTGTTGACAGCTAAAACAAATAAATGTCTAGGACATGAGCAAAGGAAGAACATCTTTCAGGGATGGATAGAGAAGACATGAACAGCAGAGAAGACTGGTGTGGTAGGCAGAAAAATGCTCCCCCAAATAGGTACATATCCTAATCCCCAGAACCTGTGAATATTTTTTACCTTACCTAGCAAAAGTCACTTTGCAAATGTGACTGAGATAAGGATCTTGACACGTGGAGGATATCATGGATTATCTAGGTAGACTCGATACAATTACAAGGTTCCTTAAAAGAGGGAGGCAGGAGGATCAGAGGAGATGTGACTATGGAAACAGAGGTTGGAGTGATGTGCCATAGGCCAAGGCATGCAGGCAGCCTCTAAAAGCAGAAAAAGACAAGGCAAGGAAACTATTTTCCCCTGGAGCCTCCCAAAGGAATCCAGCCGTGCCAGCACCTTGATTTGAGCCCTGTAAGCCCTGTTTCAGACTTCTGACCTCAAGAATGGTAAGATAGTATATTTATGTGGTTTAAGCCACTAAGTTTGTGACAGTGAAGCAGAATAATTAACTCATGTAACCAGGCACTTGAAAGTAGGAGGGAGGAAAGGACAAGTTGAATGTGTACACAGATCACCTGGGGATCTTGCTCCAAGGCAGACTCTGCTTCTGTAGGTCTTGGGCAGGGCCTAGGATTCTGCATTTCTCCAAGCTCACAGGTCATACCAGTGCTCCTGATCTGAAACACACTTTGATTAGCAAGAGACTAGAAGACACTCCATAAAGATACGTGTGTAACATTTTACAGTTCATGAAGCCTTTTAATATCCATTATACTTCAGGGGTACCAGGCTGGCTCAGTCCGTGGAGCGTGGGACTCTTGGTCTCAGGGTTGTGAGTTCAACCCCATGTTGAGTATCAAGATTAGTTACAACTTATCCATCTTACCTCCTATTTTCATCCCTGCAATGCTATGACATCGGAATTATTGTCCCCATGTTACCACATAAGGAAGCCAGTGCTAAGTCAGAGAGGTGAAGTCATTTGTCCAAGCAAAGTCAGAGATAGTGCTGGGCTGGCCCCCAGATTTCCTGACTGCAGCCACCTGTGCTTCTACCATTGAACAGCAGTTCTCATCACTGGCTGAATATTAGAATCACATGAGGAGATTTCTAAACTCCAGATGCATAGGTCACACCCCAAACTAATGATATCAGAAGCTCTTGGTATATGACCCAAACATCCATATTTTCAGAATCCCCAAGTAATTCCACAGCACAGCTAAGATTAAGAACCATTTCCCTAGAGCCGTCATTCTCAAATGGGGTCCCCGAATCAGCATCAACATCACCTGGGAGCTTGTTAGAAATGCAGATTCTTAAACTGGGAGCAAGACGGCAGAGGAGTAGGAGACCTAAATTTCATCTGGTCCCAGGAATTCAGCTTGATAGTTATCAAAGCATCCTGAACACTTACAAACTCAACAGGAGATCAAAGAAAATAGCAATTCTAGGAACAGAAAAGCGACCACTTTCTGGAAAGTAGGACATGCGGAGAAGTGAACCCAAGGTAATATATGGGAAGATAGACAGTGGGGAGAAGGAGCCTCCATCAGCGGGCTTCTGGCAAGTGAGAGAGCAGCAGAGCACAAAATCAGAACTTTTAGAAGTTTGGTCCACAGAGGGACATCACTCCAGTGGCTAAGTGGGCGGCGGAACCCCCACTAGGATAGTGTGGTCTCAGGACCCTCAGTGACACAGGAAGACCGGGGGTGCCTGAGTGTGGCAGAGCTCCGAAGTGTCAGAGCAGGAAAGCTGCCTGCAAAGACAGAGTTGAGGAGTGCACTCTCAGCTCAGGGTTGCCATAAACTGAGATCCATGGTACAGTTGGGCCACAATTCTTCAAAGTAGTGGATCCTACGAGCCTCCCCTTCCTCTACTGGGAGGAGTGACATGGGAGTATGCTGCAGGAATCTGCTGGGTTTGGAGACTCCAAATAGGTCCATGTGCCAGAGATAGAAATGTTCAGTCACAGGCTGGGTGAACACAGAGTACGGCCAGAGACCATAGAGATGGGAGTGATTGACTGCTTTTTTCTGAGGGTACACTAAGGGGTGCGACCCCCATTTCTCAGCTCCTCCAGGGCCAGATATTGGGAGGCTGCCATTTTCATTCTTATCCTCCAAAGCTGTACAGAAAGCTTTCAGGGAACAAAAGCTACTAAGAGCAAACCCAAGCAGATTACTTAGCCTGGACCCTGGCAAGGGCAGTGCAATTCCTCCTCAGGCAAAGACATTTCAGAATTACTACAACAGGCCCCCTTCCCCAGAAGATCAGCAAGAACATCAAGCCAAGACCAAGTTTACCGATCAATGAGAACTGCAAAATTCCAGTGCTACGGGAATAAAACACATAGAATTCATGGCTTATTCCCAATGATTCTTTGGTCTTTCAAAGTTAATTTTTAAAATTTTCCTTCTTTTTTTCTTTTTTTGATTTTTTTCTTCTTTCCTTTTTCAACCAACATCTTATCTTCTCAATACCTTTTTAAAAATCTTTTTTAATTTTCATTTTTACAGTCATAGTCTATCCCTTCATTGTATTTAACCCTATTTTTTGTACATATGTAAGTATTCCTTTCTTTAAAATTTTGGGATACAGTTTCTTCTAACAGACCAAAATATACCTTAAATCTAATGATCTAGTGTATGGCTTATTTCTTTTGTTTGTTTCTTTTAATTTTTTTCTTTCTTTTCAGCCAACTTCTTATCAACTCCTTTTTTTTTAAGATTTTGTTTATTTATTTGACAGACAGAGATCACAAGCAGGCAGAGAGACAGGCAGAGAGAGAGGAGGAAGCAGGCTCCCTGCTGAGCAGAGAGCCCAATGCAGGGCTCAATCCCAGGACCCTGAGATCATGACCTGAGTCAAAGGCAGAGAGAGGCTTTAACCTGCTGAGCCACCCAGGTGCCCCATCAGTTCCTTTTATAAAATCTTTTTAAGTTTCTATCTTTATAGTCATATTCTATCCCATTTACCTTTATGTGTGTGTGTGTGTGTGTGTGTGTGTGTGTGTGTGTGTTTCTTTCTTTAAAATTTTGGGAGGCAGTTTCTTCTAACAGACCAAAATAACACCCAAAATCTAATGTGTGGCTCTGTTCTATTCACCAGCCTGATCATATTCTTTTTTTTTTTTCTTTCTTTTCTTCCTGGTTTAAGGTCTCTTCTGATTTGTTTAGTGTCTATTTTTCTGGGGTCATTGTTACACTTTTAGCATTTTGTCCTCTCATTCATCTATTCTTCTCTGGACAAAATGACAAAATGAAAAAAAAAAAAAACTCACCTCAAAAAAAAAGAACAAAAGACAGTACTGACCGCCAGGGACCTAATCAATATGGACATTAGTAAGATGTTGGAACTAGAGTTCAGAATGCTGATTATAAAGATACTAGCTGGGCTTGAAAAACGCATAGAGGATACTCAAGAATCCCTTTATGGAAAAATAAAAGAACTTAAATCTAACCAAGTCAAAATCAAAAAGGCTATTAATGAGGTGCAATAAAAAATGGAGGCTCTAATTGCTAGGACAAATAAGGTAGAAGAGAGAATTAGTGATACAGAAGACCAAATGATGGCGAATAAAGAAGCTGAGAAAAAGAGAGGTAAACAACTATTGGATTGTGAAGGGAGAATTCAAGAGATAAGTGATACCATAAAATGAAACAAAATTAGAATAATTGGGATCCCAGAAGAAGAAGAAAAAGGAGAGAGAGAGGCAGAAGGTATATTGGAACAAATTATAGCAGAGAACTTGCCTAATTTGGGGAAGGAAACAGGCATCAAGATCCTGGAGGCACAGAGAACCACCCTCAAAATAAAAAGAGGTCAACACCCATCATCTAATAGTAAAACTTAGAAGTCTCAGAGACAAAGAGAAAATCCTGAAAGCAGCTCGGGACAAGAGGTTTGTAACCTACAACAGTACAAACTTTAGATTGGCAGCAGACCTATTCATAAAGACCTGGTAGGCCAGAAAGGACTGGCATGGTATATTCAGAGTACTAAATGAGAAAATATGCAGCCAAGAATACTATATCATCTAGGCTATCACTGAAAATAGAAGGAGAGATAAAATAAAAAACTTCCGGGACAATTCAGTAAAGTGTCAGGATATAAAATCAATGCACAGAAATCAGTTGCATTTCTCTACACCAACAGCAAGACAGAAGAAAGGGAAATTAAGGAGTCAATCCCATTTACAATTGCACCCAAAACCATAAGATACCTAGGAATAAACCTAACCAAAGAGACACAGAATCTATACTCAGAAAACTACAAAGTACTCATGAAAGAAATTGAGGAAGACACAAAGAAATGGAAAAATGTTCCATGCTTCTGGATTGGAAGAATAAATATTGTGAAAATGTCTATGCTACCTAAAGCAATCTACACATTTAATGCAATTCCTATCAAAGTACCAACCATCTTTTTCAAAAAAATGGAACAAATAATTCTAAAATTTATATGGAACCTGAAAAGACCTCGAATAGCTAAAGGGATATTGAAAAAGAAAGCCAACGTTGGTGGCATCACAATCCCGGACTTCAAGCTCTATTACAAAGCTGTCATCATCAAGACAGCATGGTACTGGCACAAAAACAGACCCATAGACCAATGGAACAGAATAGAGAGCCCAGAAATAGACTCTCAACTCTATGGTCAACTAATCTTCGACAAAGCAGGAAAGAATGTCCAATGGAAAAAAGACAGCCTCTTCAATAAATGGTGCTGGGAAAATTGGACAGCCACATGCAGAAAAATGAAATTGGACCATTTCCTTACACCACACACGAAAATAGACTCAAAATGGATGAAGGACCTCAATGTGCGAAAGGAATCCATCAAAATCCTTGAGGAGAACACAGGCAGCAACCTCTTCGACCTCAGCCGCAGCAACATCTTCCTAGGAGCAACGCAAAAGGCAAGGGAAGCAAGGGCAAAAATGAACTATTGGGATTTCATCAAGATCAAAAGCTTTTGCACATCAAAGGAAACAGTTAACAAAATCAAAAGACAACTGACAGAATGGGAGAAGATATTTGCAAACGACATATCAGATAAAGGACTAGTGTCCAGAATCTATAAAGAACTTAGCAAACTCAACACCCAAAGAACAAATAACCCAATCAAGAAATGGGCAGAGGACATGAACAGACATTTCTGCAAAGAAGACATCCAGATGGCCAACAGACACATGAAAAAGTGCTCCATATCACTCAGCATCAGGGAAATACAAATCAAAACCACAATGCGATATCACCTCACACCAGTCAGAATGGCTAAAATCAACAAGTCAGGAAATGACAGATGCTGGCGAGGATGCGGAGAAAGGGGAACCCTCCTACACTGTTGGTGGGAATGCAAGCTGGTGCAACCTCTCTGGAAAACAGCATGGAGGTTCCTCAAAATGTTGAAAATAGAACTGCCCTATGACCCAGCAATTGCACTATTGGGTATTTACCCTAAAGATACAAACGTAGTGATCCAAAGGGGCACGTGTACTCGAATGTTTATAGCAGCAATGTCCACAATAGCCAAACTATGGAAAGAACCTAGATGTCCATCAACAGATGAATGGATCAAGAAGATGTGGTATATATACACAATGGAATACTATGCAGCCATCAAAAGAAATGAAATCTTGCCATTTGCGACAACATGGATGGAACTAGAGCGTATCATGCTTAGCGAAATAAGTCAGGTGGAGAAAGACAACTATCATATGATCTCCCTGATATGAGGAAGTGGTGTTGCAACATGGGGGCTTAAGTGGGTACGAGAAGAATAAATGAAAGAAGATGGGATTGGGAGGGAGACAAACCATAAGTGACTCTTAATCTCACAAAACAAACTGAGGGTTGCTGGGGGGAGGGGGTTTGGGAGAAGGGGGTGGTATTATGGACATTGGGGAGGGTATGTGCTTTGGTGAGTGCTGTGAAGTGTGTAAACCTGGTGATTCACAGACCTGTACCCCTGGGGATAAAAATATATGTTTATAAAAAATAAAAAATTATATTAAAAAAAAAAAACTTCCGGGACAAACAAAAACTAAAAGAATTCATAAACAGCAAACCAGCCCTACAGGAAATTTTGAAAGGGGTCCTCCAAGCAAAGAGAGAGCCTACAAGGACATAGACCAGAAAGGAACAAGACAATATATAGGAACAGTCACCTTACAGACAATACAAAGGCACTAAATTCATATCTTTCAATAGTTATCCTGAATGTAAATGGGCTAAATGCCCCAATCAAAAGACACAGGGTATCAGAGTGGATAAAAAAAAACAAGACCCACCAATATACTGTCTGCCAGACACTCATTTTAGATCCAAAGACACCTCTAGATTTAAAATGAGGGGATGGAAAACAATTTACCATGCTAACGTACATCAAAAGAAAGCTGGAGTGGCAATCCTTATACCAGACAAGTTAGATTTTAAGCCAAAGACTATAATAAGAAATGAGGAAGGACACTATATCATACTTAAAGGGTCTATCCAACAAGAAGATCTAACAATTTTAAATATCTATGCCCCTAACATGGAAGCAGCCAATTATATAAACCAGTTAATAACAAAATCAAAGAAACACATCAACAATAATACAATAATAGTAGAGGACATTAACTCCCCCCTCACTGAAATGGACGGATCATCCAAGCAAAAGATCAACAAGGAAATAAAAGCCTTAAATGACACAGTGGACAAGATGGACATCACAGATATATTCAGAACATTCCATCCCAAAGGAACAGAATACACATTCTTCTCTAGTGCACATGGAACATTCTCCAGAATAGATCACATCCTGGGTCACAAATCAGGTTTCAAATCAGGTACCAAAAGATTGGGATCATTCCCTGCATATTTTTGGATCACAGTGTTTTGAAACTAGAACTCAATCACAAGAGGAAAATTGGAAAGAACTCAAATTTAGGAGGCTAAAGAGAATCCTACTAAAGAATGAATGGGTCAACCAGGAAATTAAGGAAGAATTAAAATTCATGGAAACAAATTAAAACACAACTGTATCCCTAGACATATTGCCAAAGGCAAGGGAAGCAAGGACAAAAATGAACTCTTGGGACTTCATCAAGATCAAAAGTTGCACAGCAAGGAAACAGCCAACAAAACCAAAAGACAACCAAGAGAATGGGAGAAGATATTTGCAAATGATGTATTAGATAAAAGGCTAGTATACAAAGTCTATAAAGAACTTATCAAACTCAACACCCAAAGAACAAACAATCCCATCAAGAAATGAGCAGAAGACATGAACAGACATTTCTGCAAAGAAGACATCCAAATGTCCAACAGACACATGAAAAAATGCTCAATATTACTCAGCATCAGAAAATTACAAATCAAAACCACAATGAGATACCACCTCACTTGAGTCAGAATGGCTAAAATGAACCAGTCAGAAAATGACAGATATTGATGAGGATGTGGAGAAAGGGGAACTCTCCTACACTGTTGGGGGTAATGCAAGCTGGTGCAGCCACTCTGGAAAACAGTAGGGAGGTTCCTCAAAAAGTTGAAAATAGAGCAGTCTTACGACCTAGAAATTGTACCACTGGGTATTTACCCCAACAATACAAATGTAGTGGCCCAAAGGGAGAAGGGCATCCCGATGTTTATAGCAGCAATGTCCATAAGAGCCAAACAATGGAAAGAGTCTAGATATCCATCAACAGATGAATGGATAAAGAAGATTTGATATATATATACACAATAGAATATTATGCAGCCATCAAAAAATTGAAATCTTGCCATTTGCAACAACATGGATGGAATTAGAGGGTATTACGCTGAGTGAAATAAGTCAATCAGAGAAAGACAATTATTATATGATCTCACTGATATGAGGAATCTGAGAAACAAGACAGAGGATCATAGGGGAAGGAAGGGAAAAATGAAACAAGATGATACCAGAGAGGGAAACAAACCCTAAGAGAATCTTAATTTCAAGAAACGAACTGAGGGTTGCTGGAGGGGTTGGGGGGTGGGAGGGTGCTATGGTGAGCACTGTGAATTGTGTAAGACTGATGAATCACAGACCTGTGCCCCTGAAACAAATAATACATTATATGTTAATTTTAAAAAGAAATCCAGATTCTCAGGCCCACCCGAGCCATAAATAATCCAAAACTCTACATGAGGCCCAAGAATGTGGGCACAGACGTGCACATCCCCCCTCATGGGATTCTGACACACTCTCCAGTTTGAGCATGGGCTTCAAAAGGACCATCTTGCGTCCATTCATAGACTCAAGTGCTAAAGAAACAAGAGCACAACCTTCAATCCAAGCATAATTTCAGGCCAGGTACCAAGCAACTAAAGTCAGCTTCCAAACGGGGTGGGGGGGGCGGTGGCAGGCTACCAAAGAATAACTGTTCTCAGACTTGCAGCTGGGATACTGAGCCCCCATGCCATGGCCCTTCTGCTCCTTTGTAGATGAGACATCTGTCAGAGGCCCTCTCAGACTGTCAAAACATCCTGGAATATAATATTTGCCTCCAACTCTGTACCTTGCTCTCCACTCCCTCACTTAAAACACTAACCTTTCCCATTTGTGCTCTCACCTGAACAGAGTAAATACACTTCAAACCACTCTTCTCCCCACCCCTCTCTTCTTGGTATCCAAGAGTGGCAGGCAAAAGGTTAGTTCTAATGTACCCGAACAAATGGATATACAACCTAAAATAGGAGTGACCGACACAGCACCCGGCCTAAGCACATCTCACTAGCTTCAGCAACACTGCCACCCTGCAGCCTAACGCTATCCACAATGCAAAATGGAAAATTCCACAACCAAACATGAGAAAAGACGCTTTCCAGAATGCAGCCCACCTCTTCTTCTCATGTCTCAGACACTGGGTGTACAGGATCAAGAAGGGCAAGGCTGGCAGCCACTACTTGTGATCAGAGACATGTCTTCAATGAGTATACACAACATACAGCAGCCTTTTTTAAATAAGATTTTATTTATTTATTTGTCAGTGAGAGTAAGAGCACACAAGCAGGGGCAGTGGCAGGCGGAGGGAGAAGCAGGCTCCGCAATGAGCGGGAACCCATCCCGGGACTCTGGGATCATGACCCAAGCCAAAGCCAGATGTTTAATTGAATGAGCCACCCAGGCATCCCCGGAGAGCAGCTTTAGACAGGGAGCGGGATCTATTCTAAACTGAATAACGTATGGTAACTAACATAATAAAAAAATAATAAACTGAATAACAAACTATTAGCAATTCTCTCCTTTTGTTTTCCTGCCCTCCTGAATCAGTTGAGTTCTGAGGGATGAGAAAGAGGGGAACAGCACACGCTATTTGAGAGAATTAGAATCCGGGGTGTTAGGAAACAAAAGATTAAAACAAACAGACAAACAAACAAACAGCTTAAATGTGTGGTAACTCCCCTGAAAGCATGCTGGGCCCTGAAATTGCCTGCCTGCCCTCACTTCCCACTTCAGCTGCTTATGGCCATCCTGCTTGATTGAAAGCAGTAATAGTAGTGGCTGAGAATTCGTTATTAAGTAAATGCTTCATTAAGCCGAGATTAGCTGTTAAGCTGGTCCTTGAGGCTTGGGAAATGAAGAAGTGCAAGTTTAATATCAAACTATGGAGAAAGAACAAGTGTGCTTAGAGTCAAGCATATCTTCTGCCAGACAGGAGACCTGATGAGTGACCCAGTCCCTCCAAAAAAGTCCTTGAAGCATCAACAAAGGGAGAGAGCCTGGGGAGACAGTATGCACCAGGTACTTGGGAGTTGTCTAGTAACTCGGGTGTCGGAGGGGGAGGGACTAGCTCAGGGTCCAGGGGGAGGTCCGCACTGGGATTGTTGCCTTCAGACAGCGGGAGAGGCAAGAGGCTGAGGACTGAAAGAGAGAGATTCGCAGGGACTGGCAGGATCTCACAGATGGCAAGCTGCCAGCGCGGACGGCCAGTGGCAGCCAGGGCTTAGCTGTGGCTCTGAACAACGCTCTTCCTCCTCCAGCCCGTGAGAACTGGAGCTGGAGAGACAGCATGCCCCGGTAAGTGGAAATCCTGCCACTTGAAGACATGGAGTCATCTTTGCCATTTGGAGTGATCCTTGCTGTGCTCGCCTCCCTCATTATTGCTGTCAATGTGCTAGTGGCCGCAGCCGTACTGTTGCTGATCCACAAGAATGATGGTGTCGGTCTCTGCTTCACCTTGAATCTGGCGGTGGCTGACACCTTGCTTGGTGTGGCCATCTCTGGCCTAGTCACAGACCAGCTCTCCAGCCCAGCTCAGCCCACACAGAAGACCCTGTGCAGCCTTCGGATGGCATTTGTTACTTCTTCCGCCGCTGCCTCTGTCCTCACGGTCATGCTGATTGCCTTAGACCGGTACCTTGCCATCAAGCAGCCCCTCCGCTACTTCCAGATCATGAATGGGTTCGTGGCTGGGGCCTGCCTTGCCGGGCTGTGGTTGGTGTCTTGCTTCATTGGCTTCCTCCCACTGGGAGTCCTCACATTCCGGCAGACTACCTACCACGGTACCTGCAGCTTCTTCGCTGTGTTTCACCCACGCTTTGTGCTGACCCTCTCCTGCGTTGGCTTCTTCCCAGCCCTGCTCCTCTTTGTCTTCTTCTACTGTGACATGCTCAAGATTGCCTCCATGCACAGCCAGCAGATCCGAAAGATGGAACACGCAGGAGCCATGACCGGGGCATACCGGCCTCCACGGAATCCCAGCGACTTCAAAGCTGTCCGCACTGTGGCTGTTCTCATTGGGAGCTTCACTCTGTCCTGGACCCCCTTCCTTATCACTGGCATTGTGCAGGTGGCCTGCCAGAAGTGCTACCTCTACCTGGTGCTAGAACGGTACCTGTGGCTGCTCGGTGTGGGCAACTCCCTACTCAACCCACTCATCTATGCCTATTGGCAGAAGGAGGTGCGACAGCAGCTCTACCAGATGGCCCTGGGAGTGAAGAAGGGGCTCGCCTCGTGTCTCCTTTTTCTCTCAGCCAGATATGGTGGTCCGAAGGGGCCCAGGGAAAATTCCTATCCTATTGCCATTATCTCCCACTCAGATCTCGATGGCTAAGATGGTAAGGGCAGGGAATTTCCTAAGTGCCTGCTCCCTCGCCTCTCTGCACCCCAGCTAGGAAATCAGATGGAGCTAGGGGAATGAGAGTACTTGCTTCAGGCCGCTGACCACCCCTCACCCCAGACTGAGAGGAACTAAGGTAGGGTGCTGACTCTTTTCTGTAATCCATTTCCTCATCTGCAAATCTCTATTCCTCCCAATCTTTCTTTTGCAATGACTCTGTTTCTCCTGTACGGGTATACTTACGTAAAGAAATGTACTACTGAAATGATGTTAAAAAATCAAATCCTAGTTTTGAATGCACTAGAGAAGCACTATCCTATAGAAATATCATGCAAGTCATATAATTTTAAATGTTCAAGTAACTATATGTTAAAAAGGTAAAGAAAAAAACTAGGCAAAATTTATGTTAATGTTTCATTTAACCCAATGTATCTAAAATATTTCAATATGTAATTGATATAAAATTACTACACTGTGTTTTTCATGCTAAATCTCTGAATCTGATGTGTATTTTACCTTTACAGAACATCTCCAAGCAAACTAGTCTGATTTCTAAAGCTCAGTAGTGACAGGGCTAGTAGCTACACCATAGCGGATAGCACTGTCCTAGAGAAACAAGGTGGTTACTATAGTGACTGATTATAATAAAGTGAGAAGTCCTGCCCTCCCTGATGTGAATCAGACTTTTTAGGTGGTAAGTTTGCCTAAAATGTAGGAACCTGAATTAGAATCTACAGGCACTCTTCTTTTACAATTCATGGTGCTCAAAACATTGTTTCTTCGGAAATAGCCAATCTTGTGGTTATTTCTGCTACTACCCCCCCAATGCACCACTTTTGTAACTGTGGTACCCCTTCCCCTCAGTTGGCTTCTTACTTGCTGATAACAATACTGAACCACCAATTCTGAGATACTCAAAGGGAAGAAAGAGGCAAAAGGGGTCAGGATGAAGAAAGGCACTGCTAAGCTCTCCACAGCTCGGACTCAATTTTTCCCTCTGAGCTTGACCTTCTTAAATCCTCATTTTCTAAGAAACTCAGTGGCATAGGAGGATGCCTCCAACATATCCCAGGAGACCAGCTGAGGAAGCAGTGTCTCCTCCTGCTTTCTGTGGGTATAGAAAATGACTGTTGGCAGCCAGAAATTATGTCCAGGCTCCCTCTGGGCAACCCCAGCAGCAGCAATTCAAGAGCAGAGTAGGGAAGAAACCTGGGAAATATCGTCAGTCTCCCTGAGCTTCCCTGTAACCCCTTCTTAATCTCCTGGTCTCCATGTAGATTCCTAGAAAGTTTGCCTCTTAAGGCCCTCAACTAGATTATCTCCTAGAAAGCTGCTGAGTGGACAACCGAAGACAAGAAGAAACCAAGAGAGAATGGATTAAATCTGTCTGGGATTTGGTGCCAAAATAACCTTGGAAGGTTAACCCCTTGATATGTCTAAACTGATGGCCTGAGGAGGCATTTGAAATCAGTGTGTACAGGTCAATGTCAAGAGGCCCAAGAAATTCATTTTTCATTTAAATCTGAAACTATAATGTTCGGAACGAGCACAAAATCTGGCCATCCTCCTCTCCGCAGGATGGCACCACACCATGATGTCTTGCACTTGGGTTTTAATTCCCCTTCAGTCTTGGATTAACTCCCACCTGGCTTCCCTCAGTTGTTTGGAGGTTAATGATCCTTCCTTTCCATTTCCATATTCCGGAAAATTCCCTTCTATTTTCACCCTCTGTCTTCAGCACAAATGGCCGGTTGCTCGCTGACCTATTCTAATACACACCAACTCTCCTTTGGTAGATTTTTTTTTTGCAGTTGCTCTGTTTACCACTCCAGCCCAGAGGAGGATCATATGTGCCTTCACCACAGCAGGCTTTATGCTCCTACAACTGAAGAACTTTTTGGCTTTCAAGTGGCTGATGGACTCCAATGCACTCTGAAGTGCTGAGCACCCAGAAAATGTCATTTATGCCAGCAATAAGGCACTCTCTTGGGTTGGGTTAGGAGTTACTGGGAACTATGTAAAACACAAATAGCAACTGGGTTTGGGGACAAGATGGGAAGCTGGCTTCCTCCTTACTGGTGGTTCAAAGCTTAATTTCCTAGCCTTGCTGCAAAAGACTGATCTTGCCAAGGTAACACAAGCAAAGTGGAATGGAAATTAGTTACAGGAGAAAGGCAGGAACTGAGGGGAAGCTAGATGACTGCTATGTTGTTAGGTTCAGTGTAAGAAACCGTCCCTGGGAGGTAATATGCTGAGTAGAAAACTCACAGGCTTTAAAGTCCAATAGACCAGTGTTGAAATTATGATTCAGTTGTTTAAACTGTCAAAGTTACAGTTTCCTCATTTGCAAAACCGGGGTAATAATGCCTACCTTATATGATTTTAGAAAGGATTAGCTTGGATAATGTATGGGAAAATGCCTAAACTACAGCAGATAGTTAATACTTAGAGAATATTCTCTTCCTCATCCTTAAAAATCCTGAAGAATAAAAAAAAACCTGGAGAATAAAATATTCAGCTGACCAATTTAGGGAGTCTGTCCTATCTATAGATATTATGGTCTCCAGGACAAGGACACTTGGGCTCCAAACTGAATTCCTTAACCCCTGAATGTTTTTGATAATGAGTGATGAAAGAGGACTTAGGTTGAAAAGACAAATAGCAAATTTAATACCTGAGCAGGATCAAGAAACAGCAGATACAAACAAGGCACTATTATCACACACTGGGGTTTAAGAGTAACTCTTATTATGGACACAGTATTTAATAAGCCACCAAGAGCAGAGATACAGAATGCTATGCAATGCTCTTTGACACAGGCTCCAGCAGAGAGAAAGGAATGTGTTGGGGAGGAAACATTTAGATTTCATTCATGCATTTGATATTGTCTCCTGGTGGACTTGGAAAGAAACCAGATCCTGTTTAGCAATTTGATCAAAATAGCCAAAAGATATTACAACCTTGAAGGACAGAATATAGGTCAATCAGTCTCATTTATAATTACCATAAAGAGCTTGTGAATTGGTTATAAAAACTGTGATATGACTAAGTTTTCTACTACTTCCCTGGATAGCTGACATTATGCACAGCACACCTGTTTCAGAGTACTACTCTCAAGAACATAAGAACACACAACCCTCTGTTCAGGGGCATTTTGAGTGGTCTCACAAGAGTTATAGGCTGGTTGCCCTGATCTACCAAATGCTCCCACTTGTCTAAAAAGCCCATCTCTGAGAGTTGGCCTTAGGATATCTTCTCCCCATATGGAAAAGCATTTACTGATTCAAATGGAAAATGAACTCATGACTTTGATTTCATTCACACTTGCTCAGTCAGTGGCCAAACTGAATAGAGACCAATGAAAATAGCAGGCAGGAGATATATTTCAAGGGCACACACAGAATAAGAGGAAACATGGTATTGAGAGCTAGGCAACAAGAGCGACAATGGACCCAAGGCCAGACCACAATTCCATCCGCCATGTGCTTAATTTGTGACTCCTTCAGTACCTCCTATGCCATCCTTCAAACTGGTCTGAAATCTTCTCCTTTTAATTAACAAATCTTCATTTGTTATTTTTACAGTCACATAAACTTGTTAATGTTACCTGCAAGTGTCAATGTTATTCATTCATTCACCTGTCCATCGGTCTACCTATTCCGCAAACATTTTTTAAGAGCTAGGTGCTAAAACTGCCCCAGCTTTGCTGGGATTTCTTTCAGAGATATGTAATATATGTATATATATGAGGTTCATTATTCCTTTTTGATTATAAAAATAATTTTCGTTCATTTCAGAAATTTTTAGAAAATACAGAAAATCATAAAGGTACCAATAACTGTTCCATCTAGAGATGATCACCATTATTCTCTATGTGTTTTCTTCACTTAATGTTATATTGTGCAAATTTTCCTATGTAATTAACTTTTCTTCAACATCATGACTTGTGGAGCCCCTGGGTGGCGCAGTTAGTTAAGCACCCAACTCGTGGTTTCAGCTCAGATCAAGATCTGAGAGTCTTGAGATTGAGCCCCGTGTTCCTCTTTGAGCTCAGAGAGGAGTTTCTCTCCCTTTGCCCCTCCTGATGTTCACTCTCTCTAAAATAAATAAACTAAATTTTTAAAAACCATGACTAGTAATGGTTGCATGTTATTTCAACATATGAGTATATAATATTCTAACCACTCCCCTATAGTTGTATATTTATTTCCAATATCTCACTGTTATAATACCACTATAAATACCTTTGACATATGTGCCTTCACCACAGCAGGCTTTATGCTCCTACAACTGAAGAACTTTTTGGCTTTCAAGTGGCTGATGGAATCCAATGCACTCTGAAGTGCTGAGCACCCAGCAAGTGTCATTTATGCCAGCAATAAGGCACTCTCTTGGGTTGGGTTAGGAGCTACTGGGAACTATGTAAAACACAAATAGCAACTGGGTTTGGGGACAAGATGGGAAGCTGGCTTCCTCCTTACTGGTGGTTCAAGGCTTTGACACATCTGTTTAATTCCTTAGGATAAATCCTACAAATAAGTATTACTAGGTCAAGGAGCACTAAACATATATAAGAATTTTGATTCGTATTTTTGCTGGCACTTCTTAAAGTGTAAAGTTTGCCTAGGATATTTGCTAAGAGAAGTCAAGAGCGAGCCATGAATGAAAAGACCACACTGATACGAAGATCTCAAAGAAATAAACGTACATGGCTTCCTGAAGGCATAAACTATACCAGGGAGTTAACCAGTTGCTGTTGTTGCTGCTTCTTTTTAACAAACAGAAGCTTATTGATCTGTCCTACTGCTAGAGTTAATCTGCACATTTAGAAATCTGGACTAGCGGGACACAGCAGTTGAAGAATAACTCTTAAACTGCAATATGACACTGTGTAGTATCCAGGTATCAATTTCAGTGTGCTTTCACTCTTCAAATTTTCTGAGTTAGTTGCTTTGTGCAACACCATAAAACGCTAAGTAGGCATGAGAATATGAAAACATAATCACATGGAGCCAGGAGAACCGTCGTGATGCACTTGAAGCCTTAAAGCCATCATTTTGCTGAGTTGCTGAAAGGGAAGATGTGCTCCACCTAATGGATCAACCCTGCAATGTAAAGTGCATGAGCTTAACATGCTACTACCCAGCCATATGTTCACTGGATTTACAAGCTGTTGAGACCATAATCAGCTGCTGGGCTCAAAGAGCCCTCTCAGGAGGAGTCCTAGAAACAACCAATGCAGCTGTTAAGGGTCTCAGAGTCTGTTTTTTTTTTTTTTTTAAGATTTTATTTATTTATTTGACATAGAAAGAGCACAAGTAGGCAGAGAGGCAGGCAGAGAGAGAGAGAGAGAGGGAAGCAGGCTCCCAGCTGAGCAGAGAGCCCGATGTGGGACTCGATCCCAGGACCCTGAGATCATGACCTGAGCCGAAGGCAGCGGTTTAACCCACGGAGCCACCCAGGTGCCCCTCAGAGTCTGTTTTAATGCGCAAAGCAATTCCTGGTTCTTTAAAATGCCTCCTACACAATAGGGCAGGCAGGATCCATTTACTCCAGCACACTGGAGAGGACCAAAGTCATGTAAGACCAAGAGCCTGAGGAGGGTCTCTTTATTTGCTTAGGTTTATTTTTATTTGGTGCATGTTACCCAAAAATCCGATTGAATCATATTTCCTATTTACTATAATAAATCCATTATTCAGTTCCATTTCTGTCTGGGTTGTGTTGACATTAAGGCATTAAAAAGCTGATAAACATGCTGAGATAACAATCGTTGGCCCAATAAAATGCCACACTGTCTTATAAAACTGTTCACCGTGCTTTTACCACTCATAATATTTTTGCACATTTGCCCACTGAGCCATTCAACAAATACTAAAGCACTTTCTATAGAAAAGCAAACTGGTGTCATGTCATCTCGGAAGTGGTTTAAAAAGTAAGACAACTGGGGGGCACCTGGGTGGCTCAGACAATTGAGCACCCAACTCTTCATTTTGGTAGTCACGAGATCAAGCCTTGCATCGGGCTCTGCACTGGGTGTGGAGCCTATTTGAGAGTCTTTCTCTCCTTCTCCCTCTGCCTCCCACCCCCTTTACTCGCATGCTTGCTCGTTCTCTCTCTCTCAAAAATTTTAAAGAAGTAAGAAAACTAAACCAAGAAATTATATCCAAATGGCTATGAGGTTATTTCAGGTGTGGATTATTTCATAATCCAAAATTCCAACTACCACTTTAAGATTACCAGGTCCCTTAGTATTTTTTTAAGGTTTTATTTTTATTTATTTGACACAGAGAGAGCACAAGCAGGGCGAGTGTCAGAGGGAGAGGGAGAAGCAGGCTCCCTGCTGAGCAGGGAGCCTAATGCAGGTCTTGGTCCCAGGAACCTGGGATCATGACGTGAGCCAAAGGCAGATGTTTAAGTGACTGAGCCACCCAAGGGCCCCTCTCTTAGTCATCTTAAGCAATGATGCATTAAATTGTTTTTCTTATTTGCTAAATAAATAGGAAAGACAAGGATGCAAAAAGTGTGTTTACAGTGACTTTGGCTCAGCCCAAAATACAACTGAATTCTGACACTGAGGAAGTTATTAGAGGAAAAAAAATCCTCTAGTGAAATCTCAGGAATTAATACAGAGTAGCTACTATGAGAAGATATTTGTTTTTTAAAAAAGCAATTTTATGACTTTAACTTACATGCAATATCCTGAAGAGGCTGGGCTAGCAAAAAATATTACCCCTTAAGTGATATACTTTGGTAAATAGAAAATAAGTATTTATAATCAGGTTTTCAGTAAGTTTAATAATTCCTCCCATAAATCTGTTTATAAGCCTAACACCACACTTTTTTGCATTAGAGAAGAGAGGGTGAGAAATCTAGCCCCATGTGCAAACTGTTCCATTCCAAACTAGTGAAATCTCTATCAATAATTACAAGTTCTCCATTAAACAGTACAACATACAACAAAAACATGTTCCTGTGTGTATGGTGAACTGTGCTTAGACTGGAGACAGAAGGGGTGGGTTCACAGGAAGGAGGTTGTAGAGAAGAAAGGCCAACAGAGATAAGAGAGGGAAGTAGAAAGTAGAGAATAAGAGGAAAATTACATAATTGCAGTTACAGGTCTCCAGGAAAATAATTTAAAGCCAGTGTTACAATGAAGTGTCAAAGAGTGACCCACCACAACAACCTATTGACCTTCATTCTCCCAGGGTGCTATAAAGATAGGGGAATTAATGAAATCAATATTCTTTACTGTTCACCTTCCATAAACTTTAAGTGACCCTGGACTAGGCTGAATCGGTACACCTCTAGCATAGTGACTACAAGCATGGGCTCATGAGCCAGACTGCCCAGGTTAGGATCCTGGGTCTGTCATTTCCTAGGAACAAAGTATTCTTCCTTTCTGTACCTCCGTTTCTCATCTAAAAATAAGAATAGTATGTATCTACCTCCTGGAGTGTCTGAAAGAATGTCAACAGTTTTATAAACATGATACACTTAGAACAGTATCTGACATAATAAAAGCCATATAAGTATTAGTTATTATCATCTGAGTTGCCTCATGCTTTAGCCTCTCAAAAGAAAGGGAAAAAATTTGAAAGTTTTTCATCTTACAGCTTACAGATTTTGCCCATCATTTTCTCTCTTCAAACCTGGGGTTTCCTGGTCAGAAATGTCAGTGGTTTGATCTTCAGGTTGCTGGTAACACAATGGATTTGCTCATTCTAAAGGAAAATACCCACGATACCCAAGTGATCCTCTGGAGTTAATATGAATCAAACTTTATTTTGTTACCAAACAGCTTCAGGGAAATTCCTCACTGGCCATCCTAATCAAGCTAAACCACATGCTAGGTTTTTAAAAATTTTATTGAGATGTAATTTACATACCATAAAGATCACCTGTTCAAAGCATACAATTCAATGTTTCCTAGTATACTTAGAGTTGTACAACCATCAACCATAATCTAATATTAGATCATTGCATCCCAAAATGAAACCTTGTACCCATTAGTCATCCTCCCCAATTCTCCCAGCCCTAGGAAATCACTAATTTACTTTCTATCTTTATAAATTTGCCTATTCTGGACATTCTATTTAAAACTGGGATCGTCCCCGATATGAAGAAGTAGAGATGCAACGTGGGGAGTTTGGGGCGTAGGAAAACAATAAATGAAACAAGATGGGATCAGGAGGGAGACAAACCATAAGATACTCTTAATCTCACAAAACAAAGTGAGGGTTGCGGGGAGTGGGGGAGAGCAGGGTAGGGAGAGGGTGGTGGGGTTATGGACATTGGGGAGGGTATGTGCTATGGTGAGTACTGTGAAGTGTGTAAACCTGGCGATTCACAGACCTGTACCCCTGGCGCTAATAATACATTATATGTTTATTTAAAAAATTTTAAAAATTATTTTAAAAAACCAAACTGGGATTGTACAGGAGTAGCTCAGTTGGTTAAGCGTCTGCCTTTGGCTCAGGTTGTGATCCCGGGTCTGAGGACTGAGCTCTGCATTGGGTTCCCTGCTCAGTGGGGAGTCTGCTTCTCCCTCTCCCTCTGCTCCTCCCCATCCCCCCCCCATGGGCTCTGTCTCTCTAATAAATAAAATCTTTAAAAATAAATAAAACTGGGATCATACAACAGGTGGAGTTTTGTGTCTGACTTCCTGCATTTAACACGTTTTCAAGGTTCTGTCATGTTGTAGCAATGTGTCAGCCCTTCATACACCTCTTTACTGCTGAATATGCCATTGTATGGATATACCACATTTTGTTTATCCATTCATCAGTTGATAGATGTTTGGGTTGTTTCCATCTTTTCATGATTATGAATAATGCTGCAATGAACATGTACATGTATCTGAGTCCCTGTTTTCAATTCTTTTGGGTACAGAATTACTGGGTCTAATGGTAACCTATGTCTAACTTGAGGATGTGCCCAACTGTCTTCCAAAAGGGCTATGCCATTTTATAACCTCTCCTGCAATGTATGAGGTTCCAATTTCTTCACATCCTCGCCAACTCCTGTTATTGTCTGGCATTCTTTTTGATATGTTGGGCTTTTTATCTAGGAAAATCATTATTTCTCATTCAAATCAGTGGTGCCTGCTCATCTTTGTGCTACACTCTTTCATTCTAGCATTTTTGAAAAAATAATTTGTTTTTTATTGATTTTAAAGACTATTTATTTATTTGTTTATTTTGAGAGAGAGAGACCATGAGCAGGAAGGGAAAAGCAGAGAAAGGAGGAGAAGCAGACTCTCTGCTGAGCAGGGAGCGCAACGTAGGACTCCATCCCAGGGATCATGACCTGAGCCAAAGGTAGACAGTTAACCAACTGAGCCACTCAGGTGGCTTTGGTTTTTGTTTTTGTTTTTTTTTTTTTAGAAGATTTTATTTATTTATTTGACAGACAGAAATCACAAGTAGGCAGAGAGGCAGGGAAAAAGGGGTAGGGGAGGCAGGCTCCCCGCCAAGCAGAAAACCTGACGCGGGGCTCGATCCCAGGACCCTGAGATCGTGACCAGAGCTGAAGGCAGAGGTTTTAACCTACTGAGCCACCCAGGCACCCCAAGACTTTGTTTTTTTAGAACAGTTTCAGGGGGGCACCTGGATGGCTCAGTAGATTAAAGCCTCTGTCTTTGGCTCAGGTCATGATCTCAGGGTCCTGGGATCGAGCCCTGCATCGGGCTCTCTGCTCAGCGGGGAGCCTGCTTCCCCCTCTGTCTCTGCCTGCCTCTCTGCCTACTTGTGATCTCGCTCTCTGTCAAATAAATCAATAAAATCTTTAAAAAAAAAAAAAGAAGAGTTTCAGGTTTACACATAAATTGAACTGACAGTACAAAGAGTTTGTCTTATTTTGTTTTTTGAAAAAGGGTTTTCATCCAGTCCTTAGTCCCTTTAAAGATTGTTTCCTTGTACTCACTAACTCTGAAATATTTCCCTTATCAGTCTACCTTCAAAAGACACTGGTGGGTCTATTTCATACCTGTTACATCCCTAAAAAGTTATTTTTCAATCAAAAATGGCAATTCAAATATACAATGGGGAGCTGTTACTTAAAGGAAGCCTATGGTGAATATTTTTGTGAAACACTGAATTCTTCATACATGTAAAATAATCCCCTTCAAATGTTCTTAGTAACAGTTAGACCTTTAATAACTCTCTGAGGCACCCTTACTGTAGTAGCCTGTTTCATTATAGTTTCACTACAGTCTTCAGTCAAAATACTCTATTCATCATATTGTTAACTGAACGGATACTGCATTAATCCATGACTAAGAATAGGATAGGATAATACACCTAAAATAAAAATAACAAATCAAGTTCTTTAATTTGAATCACCTACCTGAGATTATGGCTACTATAAAGGCATCAATCTTTAAAGCTTTGGTAATTTGGATAAAGAGATCATCAGCTGCAAACTCTTTTTCTTCAAATTTTACAATGAAAATAATTGGCCCTTCCTGCCCCTTTACTTGTTCTCTACCATGAAAATATTGTTTATTTTTAATATACTTCAGACTGGTTGTTAGTCATCACCAGTGTCCTCTGTGATGTCCTCCCCAAACTGTTTTATGCCAGACTGGCCCAGGCTCAGTTCTTGGACCTCTTCTCTTGCTACTGACACTCTCTTGGTGATTTCATTATCATGAAAGCGCCATCTATATGTTGATGATTTCCAAATGTACTTCCCTGGCCCATACCTCTCCCCTGAACTCCACAATTCTATGTCTCACTGCCTACTCCACATCTGTATTAAAATCTAGTAGGCAGGGGCGCCTGGGTGGCTCAGTGGGTTAAAGCCTCTGCCTTGGGCTCAGGTCGTGATCCCAGGGTCCTGGGATTGAGCCCCGCATTGGGCTCTCTGCTCAGCAGGGAGCCTTCTTTCACCCCCCCTCTCTCTACCTGCCTCTCTGCCTACTTGTAATCTCTGTCAAATACATAAATAAAATCTTTTTAAAAAAATCTGGTAGGCACTTCAAACTTAACATGTACAAGACAAAATTAGTACTTTTCTGACCAAAGCAAAAACAACCTGTTTCTTCCAGAGCCTTCTCCGTCTTCATGGCAATACTGCCCTTCTAGGGGCGCCTGGGTGGCTCAGTCAGTTGGGTGTCGGCCCTCGGTTCAGGTCATGATCCCAGGGCCCTAAGCTGGAGTCCTGCACTGGAGTCCTGCTCAGTAGGGAGCTTGCTTCTCCATCCCCCTGCTTATGCTGTCAAATAAATAAATAAAATATATTTTTTAAAAAATACTGCCCTTCTAGAGACCCAGGCCTTGGAGTAATCCTTACCACTGCTCACTTTCTCTCTTACAACCCGTGTCCCATGCCCTAGTGGGTCATTATTTGCTCTTCTCCAAAATATATGAATTTCAACCACTTCTCACAGCCTCCACTGTTGCTACCCTCACCAAGCCACCATTACTTCTTGCATGAGTCATCAGACTCTCTGTAGACTATCACCTCAGAGCCTGTGCATTTGCCTTAACCCTAGATTGGCTCCTTTTCTCACCCCCTCTATAGACTTAAATTTGGCTTTCTCTGTATGTGACTTTGCCCAATATTCCTCCTCCCTTGCGTCATTTTTCTATAAATGATTTATCACCATCCAATAAACTATATATTTTACTTATTAATCTTTCTGTTATGTCTCCCTTCTGTACACAATAAGCTCTATGAAACAGGGATATATGTTTAATGAATGAGCAGATAATCACTTAAAAAGATTAGGTATATTAGGGCACCTGGGTGGCTCAGTGGGTTAAGTATCCAACCCTTGATCTCAGCTAAGGTCTTGATCTCAGGGTCATGAGTTCCAGCCCTGCGTTGGGCTCCCCACTGGGTAGTGGAGCCTACTTTACTATATAAAATAACAATAACAATAATAAATAAAAGATTAGGTGCATCTCCCTCCCCAAACACCTCTATTTACCCTTAATAACCTACTCTTTGGGGCGCCTGGGTGGCTCAGTGGGTTAAAGCCTCTGCCTTCGGCTCAGGTCATGATCTCAGGGTCCTGGGATCAAGTGCCGCATCGGGCTCTCTGCTCAGCAGGGAGCCTGCTTCCTCCTCTCTCTCTGCCTGCCTCTCTGCCTACTTGTGATCTCTGTCAAACTAATAAAATCTTAAAAAAATAACCTACTCTTTATCATCCCATCCTTATCTAGTAATTCAAAACTTGATTTCATTCCATTTAAATCCCACAGTATTTGTTTAATTTTTGCCATGTTTTGGGCATTTTATCAGATCTTTTCATACAGATAAATTCATTTTTTCATTTAACAAATATTTACTAAATACATATAACAGTGCTAGGCATGGAGAACACAGCAGTAAACAAAACCAGCAGAATCCCTATTTATTTTTTTTATTTGTTTTTTTTCAGTGTTCCAGGATTATTTATGCACCACACCCAGTGCTCCATGCAATACATGCCTTCCTTAATACCCACCACCAGGCTTGCCCATCCCCCTACTCCCCTCCCTTCCAAAACCCTCAGTTTGTTTCTCAGAGTCCACAATCTCTCATGCTGCATCTCCCCCTCTGATTTCCACCAATTCACTTTTCCTTTCCTTCTAGAGAAGGAAAGTATCCCTATTTTAATGGAGCTTATAGACTAATGGGAGATGCTGATATTAAATAATAACTCAAATAATAGTATGTAGTTATAAATATGTGATATAAGAAATTATAAAGAAGAAAGTTATTTAGATTGGTAGAGAGAAAATCAATGTAAGGTTTTCCCACAGGAATAACATTTAAGCTGAGGTAAATAGAAAACCAATTTCCAATATACCTTTCAGTCTATACCCTTGTGAAAAAATGGCTTCCTTTTTGCTCATCTTTTCGGGAATGAGTAGAGTATCTGACTAGTATGGTAGTCTTAAAAAGTATATATACACAATGGAATATTATTCAGCCATAAAAAAGAATGAAATTTTGCCATTTGCAACAACATGGACGGAGCTAGAAAGTATAATGCCAAGCGAAATCAGTCAGTCAAAGACAAACACCATATGATTCCACTCATAGGTGAAATTTAAGAAACTAAACAAATGAACAAAAGAAAAAACAAAGAGACAAACCAAGGAACTGACTCTTAACTACAGAGAACAAACTGATGGTTACCAGAGGGGAGGTGGCAGAATGGGTGGATTAGGTGATGGGGAGTAAGAGTATACTTATCATATGAGTAATGAGCAATGTATAGAATTGCTGAGTTATTGTATTGTACACCCCAAACTAATATAACACTATATGTCAACTCTCTTGAAATTAAAGTTAAAAACTTTTTGAAGTGACAATTGACAGAGGAAAAAATAACAACAATGAGATACCACTACACACCTATAAAAAATGGTCAAAATCAAAAACACTGACACCACCAAAAGCTGGCAAGGATGTGGAGAAAGAGGAACTCTCGTTCATTGTTGGTGGGAATGCAAAACAGTACAGCTACTATTGGAAGACAGTTTGGCAGTTTCTTACAAAACTAAACTTACTCTTATAATACCATCCAGCAATTATACTCCTTGGTTTTTACCCAAATGACTGAAACTTGTATCCACACAAAAACTTGCACATGAATATTTATTTATAACAGCTTTGTTCATAATTGCCAAAACTTGGAAGCAACCAAGACATGTTTTAGTAGGTAAATGGATAAATACACTGTGGTACCTCCAAAAGAAAAGAAAAAGAAAATGAACTATCAAGCCATGAAAAGACAAGAACTTAAGTGCATATTACTGACTGAAAAAGCCAATCTGAAAAGGCTACATTCCAACTGTATGACACTCTGGAAAAGGCAAAAACATAGAGATAATAAAAGGATCCGTGGACCACAGGGGTTAGGGGAGAGGGAAGGATGAATAGGCAGAGCACAGAGGACTTTTGGGGCAGTGAAATGATTCTGTATGATACTATAATGGTGGAAATATGTCATACGTTTGTCAAAACCCACAGAATGCACAACCCCAAGAGTGAATCTAAATGTACATGATGGTTTTGGGGTGATAATAACATGCATTGTAGATTCACTAACTGTAATAAATGAATCACTCTGGTGATGAATTTCAATGGGGGGAAGCTGTGCATTGTGTAGGGGTAAGGGTACACAGGAAATCTCTGTACCTTCCACACAATTTTGCTGTGAACCTGAGACTTCTCTTAAAAATAAAGTCTATTAAAATTATTTTTAAAAAGGTAGTTTTAAACATTTGGGTGCACGTGCCCCTTTGGATCACTACGTTTGTATCTTTAGGGTAAACACCCAGTAGTGCAATTGCTGGGTCACAGGGCAGTTCTATTTTCAACATTTTGAGGAACCTCCATGCTGTTTTCCAGAGTGGCTGCACCAGCTTGCATTCCCACCAACAGTGTAGGAGGGTTCCCCTTTCTCCGCATCCTCGCCAGCATCTGTCATTTCCTGACTTGTTTATTTTAGCCATTCTGACTGGTGTGAGGTGTTTATAGCAGCAATGTCCACAATAGCCAAACTATGGAAAGAACCTAGATGTCCATCAACAGATGAATGAATCAAGAAGATGTGGTATATATACACAATGGAATACTATGCAGCCATCAAAAGAAATGAAATCTTGCCATTTGCGACAACATGGATGGAACTAGAGCGTATCATGCTTAGCGAAATAAGTCAAGCAGAGAAAGACAACTATCATATGATCTCCCTGATATGAGGAAGTGGTGATGCAACATGGGGGCTTAAGTGGGTAGGAGAAGAATAAATGAAAGAAGATGGGATTGGGAGGGAGACAAACCATAAGTGACTCTTAATCTCACAAAACAAACTGAGGGTTGCTGGGGGGAGGGGGTTTGGGAGAAGGGGGTGGTATTATGGACATTGGGGAGGGTATGTGCTTTGGTGAGTGCTGTGAAGTGTGTAAACCTGGTGATTCACAGACCTGTACCCCTGGGGATAAAAATATATGTTTATAAAAAATTTAAAAAAATGTAATGCTTTGATACATAACCCCAGATGAATAAGTAGAATTTGGCCTCCATATTTAGGTGTAGTGTTATAATAATAACCATAATACACACACAAAAAAAAGGTAGTTTTAGACTGACAGTTAAGAAAGCACTATGGAGTGGTAGAATGAAACAAGAAATCTGAGAACTATGCTAGTCTCAATCTGCCACAATCCAGTTATGTGACTTAGGACAAATTGTCTTCATTTTTGTGGACCATATTTTATCTATCTGTACATAAAAAGGAGTAGTTTCAGTGGGTCTTAAACTTTTTTGGGCTGCTCCCCTCTAGGCTACCCTCCACAATAGGGTTATCTTCCTAAAAATTATTCTCCTATTTTAAACTTTTACCTATCCTTCATCTCCAGGATAAAAAAGTCAAACTCTTTACTAGTGCATATAAAGATCCCTCATAATTTGACCCTTTTGGTCACACTATTCGTGTTTCATTTCATGCCAGCACACAGTTCTGTACAAGTTCCCAAAGTGTAGTCCAAAGACTACCTGTATCAAATACTTTTGATGAAAGCAAATGCCTTTGCGCCAAATAAGGTTAGGATCTCAGGCAATGAAATGTAAAAATCTACATTTTCACAAGATCTCCAGAGGATTCTGCCTCATGCAGCATTTGAAAACCACTGCCCTACATTTTAGCTACACTGAACTTTCCCCTATTTCCCCACCTGAAATGTCCTTCCCTGCCTTATCCACATGGAAACATCTGCTATTTACCTCAAATGTCATCTCTGCTATGAAGCCTTAGGCCAATCCCCTAGGTAACTGGCTGCTCCCTTCTCTGTTTCTAGCACTTTGTTCATCTTTCACATAGTACTTAGTACCTCCTATAATTATCTACTTACATATCTCTTTCTCCTATAATTCGAGCTTGAAAACAGAGACTATCTCTTAACTTACTTTTATATTCCCAGCAACTAGGACACACAATAAATGTTTGTTGAACGAATCAATGAATGGATAAAGATGAAGAGCTAAACTAGTCATTCCACAAATACTTTTTAATTTTTTAATTTAAATTTAATTAATTAACATACAGTGCATTACCAGTTTCAGAGGTCGAGTTCAGCGATCCAGCAGTCTTATATAATACCCAGCGCTCACAACATCACACGTCTTCCCCAATGTCCACTACCCAGCTACCCCATCCAGCAGCCCTCCTCTACAGCAGCCCTGTTTGTTTCCTATGATTTTTAAATTTTTTTAATTTTTTTTTATTTAAATTCAGTTAGCCAACATATAGTACATTAGACTCAGATGGAGTGTTCAGTAATTTGTCAGTTGCATGTAACACCCAGTGCTCATCCTATCACATACCCTCTTTAATGCCCATCACCCAATTACCCCATTCCTTACCACCTCCCCTCCAACAACCCTCAGTTTCCTAGAGTTAAGAGTCTCTCATGGCTTGTCTCCCTCTCGATGACTTCCCATTCAGTTTTCCCCCCTCTTACCCTATGGTCCTCTGCCATTTCTTATATTCTACCTATGAGTATGTTTCCTATGATTAAGAGTTCCTTATGGTTTCTCTCCCTCTATGATTTCACCTTTATTTTTCCCCCCTTTCCCTATGATCCTCTGTTGTGTTTCTTAAATTCCACATATGAGTGAGATCATATGATAATTGTCTTTGACTGACTTATTTCATTTAGCATAATAACCAATACCATCTAGCTCCATCCACAAATATTTGAATGCATACAATGTGCTAGGCACTGTTCTAGTACAAGAAAGTAGCCAAAAGTTTTTGCCTATAAGAAAAATTAAACCTTGCATACAAGGTTCTATTTTAAGCCTCTTTTTACACTTTATCTGTAGGAACTTCTAAATGAGCCACTTTATTCATGCTTAGAAAAGAACCATTTACCAAATGTTTATAAGTAAGTAGCATTACAACAAGTGACAGTGGGAAAACACGATGGACTTTGTCTATGCCCATAAATGCGCTTAAAGAGTCCAGACTCAATTTCATAGTAACCTTTAACAGTTTCTGGAGAATGTAACTTAAATAGCTGGCAAAGGAGAAAGAAGTAAATGAAAACAAAGCCAAAGTGATTCTGCCAATAAATACTTTAATGAGAACCGAGGTCTGAAACATATATAGCAGTAACTGCCCTGGCCTATGCCTTCTGCTATAGCCCAAGTCTGGGGCTAACCAACTACATTTAACCAACATTTGAAAAGAAGGCCATGTTGAATGTCATCCATCAGTATCCATCTTCACAGAAGATACCAATCTGGGGCCAGAGTCTCAATGTTAACACTTCCTCTCAGGGAAAAGTTAACATGGTAACACAAACACATGAACAATTCTGAACCATCCTATGGTTCTTCCACCAGGAGGTTCCTAGGAGACGAGTGGTTCAGTAAACACAACTTTTTGTCAAAATACATTAGAACATGGAAAAAGGGAAAAGAGTAGAAAGGCTGGCAGGGCTTGGCTCACATTTAATTCAGTCCTTAGATCTGAAGCCTCTTGAGCTGCTCGTATGTAATAAAAAACTGAAGAGTAAGTCATGGAAGATCATTGGATTGATAATGAAAACCTAAGTTCTAAAATTGTATATTACATTCTCTTACATTGAGGTATTTAGTCTGTGCTCTTTTGAGTTGCACTTGCTTAAGTCTTTTTAAAAACAATACCTGGCAAATCAAGAAGGTGCTGAGTTTCTACCATGTCCCAATTATGATTTAGCATGTAGCAATAAAAACAGATTAAAACTAACATACTTATCATCTTCAGGGGCAAACAGGCCACACACACAAACACACACACACACACACACCACCACCACCACCACCACCCCGAAGAACATTAATGGTAACCTATAATTCAATGCTAAGAGTAACTTACAGACTTTAGGTGATTAGATCAATCCCAAGGAGGGAGAAGAGATACTATCTCCCTCAATCTACAGTCTCCACAACAGCAAGGAACTACTTTTCAACCCTGCAATACTCACCACTATACACACAAACTACACACAATATCCAATTAATCTCTGCACAAAAGAGGCACTCAAACACAACTACAGAAAGGAGATCCACGCATGAGTAAAAGAGCCCTACTGGTTTGAATTCCTTCACTCTAAGAGTGTTTTCTGTCTTATTATTTCCTCAGTTATTTTGGTCCCATAATTAGGAGTAGGAAATATGGACCACCTCAGCATGTACTTTCCTTGGGAAAATCCCAACAGGACTTCCAAAAACTTAACCCCCTTCCAGATTTGGTCGTATGTGTTTTGTTTTAAAGAGGAAATTTTGGTACATCTTTTCTGCTGCCTTTACTTTGTACTGGACTCCAGCTGAAAGCCATTTCTCTACTTAGTTCCACCCTCAATGGTCATAATTAGAAAGCCTGAGTTTCTCACTTGACTAAAGGTGTCAATAATCAAATTTACCTGGGAACTTGAAGCATCTGCTGTCATTCTCATATTCTAAAAGGATACAATGATGTTCCAGGGTCCAAGTCGAAGCCAGTTTGGCCAAAATCCTTTATAGAGTGCAAAAAATCCCTCATGTTTCCACATCTGAGGGATATAATAAAAAGTAGAGTGAATTCCCCTATTTATATCTGACAATTACTTTTATTTTAGTATTCCCTTTCCATGTCCCTTTCCAACAACTTATAGCTCCATGAATGCTGTTTTTCTAAAGACATACATTTTGAATTCATATATACTCTAAATCTACCTACTCATTCAACAAAGATTTAAGCACCTTCCAATACAAGGTCCTCTTTCTTGATGTTTACTATATACTCTTCTCTGGTTTCTATCATTACTATTTGAGCAATATTATTACTATTACTATTATTATTACTATTACTATTATAGTAAACCAGAGAAGTACCTGTGGTAGACAGCCTCCAAGATGACCCCAGTGGAAGCCACCACCAGTTATTCACACCCCTGTGTTCCCCCTCCCACAAAATCCCAGGAGAGGTCTGTGTCACCAAGAGAATACAGCAGTAGTCTGTCACCTCCATGTTGTGTTGTAAAAAAGATGTTGCATATCGAAAAGCCTTCTGCTTCTTTTTCTCTCTTAAATTGTTCACAGTAGAGAAAACCATGAGGAGAGGCCCAAATGGTGAAAAAATAAGGCTTCCTGCTAATAGCCACATGGGATCTCTGAAGCAGATATCCCAGCTTCAGATGGCTGCAGCCCTAGCTTGACATGTGACTACCATCTCATGAGAGAATCTAAGCTGAAATCACTGAGCTAGGTTGCTTCTGAATTCCTGACCCACATAACTGTGAGATAATAAATATTTATTATTTTAAGGCACCAACTTTTGGAGTGATATGTTATACAGGAAGAGAGAACTTATACAGCCCCTGACCTCATGGAGTGCACAGTCCAGCAGAGCTTACAAACAAATACACAGATTGATGTATATTATATTCAGAAATGATAACTGCTAGTAGGAAAACGGAAGTAGGGTAAGGGAATAGGGAGGTGGGCAAGTCACTATCCTTCGGTTTCATCAGAAACATGGACCACCTCATGTAAATGCTTTCAGGATTACAGGAGGAACAATGCGAGTTGCTTTGACTTTAGGCTTCCTGTTTTATACAGTGGGAAGCCCTACACATACACACTGAGTGGTTGTTAAAATTAAATGACAAATTATACACACCAAAGGTCATAAACTGGTGGTTTATGCTGAATTCAGCCAACAGAAACAGTTCCTATTTAGTGGACAATTCTGAAATATCTATTAAGTAACTCCCATATGTTAGGCACTACGTCATTGAACATGTCATTCTGCCCTTCTACTGTGAAGTAAAATCCACCACTATACTAAGAAATGGATATATTTGGATAAGACAATAATATGAGAATCCAAACTTATAAATATCCCCTATCTCATCCTATAGATCAAGAATACTCAAGATAATCATCTTTATTAACCACTTTCTTGAGCCAACAGTAAGAGGATAAGGGCACTTTTGATAGAAACAGAGTGGTAATATGCCTCCCCCCAATGGATTACCAGCAAATGCTGAAGGTCTTAGACCAAAATTAACGTTGGAAATTGTCAAATTCAGTCAAAATAAAGCCCAGATGAAGATAACCTAGAATTAGACTACTAAAATGGCAAGGGACCTTAGAGATACAATCCAATATAATAAATATAATTAATTTATATATTGAATTATAAATAGTGTCACTTTCCTGCCTGATGCTCTCCAATGGCTTCCCTGTGGATTTCATTCTAATTGTACATTTTCTTTGATGACCTGTAGCATCCTACATGATTCAGCCTCTGCCAGTCTCTCCAGTTTCATTTCTTGCTACTCTCTCTTTCATTTACCACACTCAGCCACACCAGCCTTCTTTTTAACCCTTTACCACACTCAGACACACAGGCCTTCTTTTTAACCCTTGAATATATCCAGTTCATTCCCAACTCAGCCTTTGTACCTGTTCCCTCCTTATGAAATGTTTCTCTCTCTGATTTTCATGTGGCCACCTTCTTCTCATCATTCAGACCTCTGCTCAAATGTCACCTCCTCCCAGCCTTTTCCTGGCTAGCCTAGCTGAAGAAGTTCCCCACCGTCATTACCAAGTCACTGTGTCATGCTCTGTTAATGTCTTCATAGCATTTACTTCTTCCCGAAATTATATTATTATTTGTGTGTTTATCTATCTCCCTCAACTAGAATATGGTCCCCAGGACAAGAGCAACTACGTTTGTCTTGTTCACTATTATATCCCTACCAACTAACACTGTCTACCACAAGAAAATTTCTAATAAATACCTATATGAGTATTTGTTGAGTAAATGAACATACAAACACAGTGAGGATCTCTAACACTCCCATGAGCCATACGAATCTTTAAAATGCTCCAAAACAGTGACCAACTCCTTTAGAACATTAGGACTGGAGGGTCCACTTTTGGGCTTCAGGCAGTTGTGTGAAAACAAACAAGAAATTCTGTAGATGACAGAGACAACAGACTACTTAGTAAAGTTTTGCATCCATTCAATAAATAATTTGCTGGGGATAAAGTGATTAAGATGCACACAGCTCTGCCTTCATGGAACTTATTGTCTAGGGGACAGACAGACATTAAAAGCAATTACAATAAAATGTAACAAGTGTAAATAAATGTGATATAATCATACAATGAAGGATTATCCAGGCATAAAAAGGAAAAACACAATGATAAACACTACCACGTGAATGAACCTTGAAACATAATAAGTGAAAGGAGCCAGTCAAAAAGGTCACATATCCTATGATTCCAGTTATATGAGACATCCAAAATAGGCAAACCTACAGAGATAGAAAGTAGATTAGTGGTATCTTAGGACTGGAAGGGAGGGAAAAGGGGGGTGATAACTAAAGGGTACAAGGTTTCTTTTTGAATTCATGGAAATGTTCTAAAATCAACTGTGGTAATGATGGTCACACATATCTGTGAATATACCAAAAGCCACTTTGCATAGGTAAATTTTATGATATGTAAATCTCAAAAAAAGATGTCTTAAAAATATAATAAATGTTGACAGAGCAAGTACAAGAAACTATGTACACAAAACTTAGTTCAACAGTCAGGGAAAGCCTTTATGAAAAAGTAATCTGATCTGAAGAATGAATAGGAGCTAGCCAAGTGAAAAGGATATTCAGGCTAGAGTGGAGGCATCTAACAAAGTATGCGGCATGGATGAAAACTTGGGAATGAAAGAAAGTCTACCAGTAGAAATTGTACAAGCCATCTGGAATGTAAACAAAGGTAGCAGCAATAAAGCTGTAGAAGGAAAAATGGGTCAAATCATATAGAGCCTTGAATCAACCAGAGGCCATTCAAGGGTTTTAAGATAGAGATGACAGGATAAGATTTGCTTCTGTTTGTTTCTATGTCAGAGATGAATGCATAACTCCATTCACTAGTGCTCTGGGACTCTTACTGATGAAAAAATAAAGCATGATGTGATTACATATAATGACAATATCAAACAATCATTAAAAAGAATTTTAACAGCAAGTAAGTGAATGAGTGAGTAAATATAAGCAAAGTCCAATGCCAATATGAAAATATGTTTCTGCCAGTACAACACAACATGGTGGTTATAGTATAAACTTTGGAATCAAACAGACTCTGGTTTAAGTCCCAGATCTACCACTTATTAGGTATGTAATCTTGGGCAAATATTTAGCCACTCTGCTTATTCATAAAAATGGAAAACATATCTACTCCATAGGGTTGCTGTGAGTGAGAGGATATACCACAGTGTGTGGCACGTAATAAGCATTCACTAAATCCTACCTACTACTCTATTATTGTGCCTTATATCTATTCTTAACCAACCTTCCTGAAAGAGTATTTTACATTTGTCTACTTACCCTTCATTCCTCTGTGTTTATGCGTCTCTATGAGAAGTGTCACGAAGGCTGAAACTTTTTGTTCACCCAAACTGAACAGCACTTGGCACATATGACTTAAACATTTTTGTATTCAATGAATAAACAACACACTCTTCAATGCAATCTAGCTTTTGCAAACATCAACCCAACAACCTCCTCTAGAACATATTAAATCCAACAGATATTGTGTAGTCCTTATACTGTATCTCTCTGTTCCAGATGGCATTAAATAAGTATTCATCTCTTCTTGAAACTCATTACTCCCTTAACTTCCATGACTTCTAAGTTTCCTCATTATCTTTTGATGGTTATCTTTCTGTGTCTTTCCTAGGTTCCCTACCTGCCAAGCCCTTAGCAATTGGTATTCCTCAGTTATTTCCTTGACCCTAACTTTCTCCTTATGCCACCAACTGTCAAGTGGAAGGATAAGCGTGGCAGAAAATAGTAAAGAGAGGCTTTTACCAAACTCTACTCCCCAGAGTCTAAGAATCACTTCCTCTGTGAATCACTATTAAAATCACTATTAATAGGAGTTCATAATACTCTAGAGTGTGCTAGAAAGGCAAAAAAGTTGGGAGCTCTTCTACCTTTTCTCCTTGGTCTTCCCCTACACAGGTAGGTAATATCAGTACACTACTGATTCCCCAGGCTCTTATCTATATCCCCAAAATCTCCCCTGAGTTAAGACCAAGATCTCCAAATAGATCCACTGGGTATTCCTCATGCCTTCAAACTAAGTTTCCCAAGCTGTACTGTTTCCCAAAAAACCTGCTCCTCTTCCTGCGATGCCTCTGTCAACAAGTATCACCACATGCTCACGAAAACAAAACAAAACAACAAACTGTGAAGTTATCTCTGACACCTCCTTATTCCCACACTCCCCTACACCCAGTCAATCGAATCCTGTTGACTTTATCAACTAAATTATTCTCAATTCTATCCCACTTTCTGTATCCCCACTATAATGTTCAAATCCAGGCTTCATTGGCTCTAATTTAGATTACTATAAAAACCCTTTAATCGGCTTCCTGTCTCTAAGTCAGTGTTTCTCAAAGTGTAGTACCCAGATTAGCAGCATCAGTATTTCCTGCAAACTGGTTCAAAATGCAAATTCTCAGATCCTACTCCAGACCTACTGAATCAGAATCTGGTGATGGGGCCTCTGGTGAAGGGTCCCAGCCAGCCATCTGCATTTCAAAAATCCCTCCAGGTAATTAGGTTATATGTTAATGTCTTAAGAACCACTGCTCCAAGCATATCCCCTTACATTAATGACTTTTCACCTTAGGTGAATACTACAATCACCTGAGGAGTTTTTAAAAATACTTTCAACCTAGGTCCTACCTCCAGAAGTTCTGAGTTCATTGGTCTAAAAGGTAGACAGACACAGAGCTATGAAATTTCCACCAGGTGATTCCAGTTGTGCATGGACGACTGAGAACCACGGTCTCAGATCCAGTCTCTACAAAGCCAAAGTGATCTAAAATACAAATCTGACTTGATTAAAATCTTTCAATAGCTCATCAAATAAAAAGAAAAAAAGCCAAAGCACCTCAGCATAGCATTCAATATACTTTATAACCTAATTAACCCTTAGCCATTAACATGAGAAAAGCACTATAGTATAGATGTTAAAAATGCTGGTTTGAAGCCCGATGGGCTGAGTGGAAATCCCACTACTGTGAAACCTTGGGCAGGTTAGGGCTTCAGGATCTACTGCATCAGGTAACGATGAGGATTAAGTAAGTGAATATATGTAAGTCTCACTAGGACAGTTTCTGATACACAGTAAAGCTTTGAATGGACATGAGTTACTATTATTCAAGATGCCACCACCTACAGGGAGCCTATCCTAAACTTCCAAATTAGACTAAAATTCCCTCCCATCGGTCCTTGAGTTTATCACTTACCAAGCTGTGTTAGTTATCTGTTTGTACACCTGCAGTACACCTGTATCTACTAAAATGGTGCCTGGTAGACAATAAATGGTTGTTAAACTGAACTGACAGCAGCAGAGAAACCATACGGAAATGTCATATTTTAGCTGCAAATTTGCCTTTTGTAGGATGATCACCAGGGATTACATAATACATTTATGATACTTGGCTTCCTACAAACATAACAGCAGAAACTTTTCAAAGGCAAAGTGTAAACAACAGCACAATACTAAACTGAAATTGAGTACCGGATTTTCTATTACAAGGTTTCCATCTTGTCTGAAGCAGGCAAATGTAGGATAAGTTAAGTCCCTTCTATCAGTAATTCTACATGGTGCTATCAGTAAAATTATCATGTAGTCTCAAGCATTCAAACTGGAATAATAATATGAAGGATCAATATGTATCAGCAGATTGCCAAGGAGATAGCTTTTCTCCCTGGAAATTACTCTGAGAGGCTATTAAAAATATACATAATGATTGGGGAAGGTATGTGCTATGGTTGAGTGCTGTGAAATGTGTAAGCCCTGATGATTCACACACCTGTACCCCTGGGGCAAATAATACATTGTATGCTAATAAAAATAATATTAAAAAATTTTTAAAATTTAATATACATGATGATTCTTCCATCTTCAAAAGTATGCATAGCAACTAAGAATAAGGACTGAATGTCTGAGACATCAAAGAAAATTAAAAATGCAAACCAAGTCTACAGTGTGCATACCTTTAAAATTCCATCCAAAGTACCCTTGTAGAGATCCACATGTCCCACAATTGCTCTCTGGTTCATCATGCGAGTTCGAACCACATCAACGGGATTGGAAGCCAGAGCCCCAGCCAACCCACATGTAAAGCTGGAACTAAAGGGGAGAACTTTAAGAGAGACTGCCTCACTTCCAACCATGACTAAACAGAAATTAAGCCAAACATAAACGCATAAATGTACAATGAGTCAGATTCATCAGATAAAACCTAGCACTTGCCCTTTCATTATAATCTAGAAAGAAATATTTTCTAAAGAAACATCACTCAAGCTTTGAATTGTGTAAGACTGATAAATCACAGACCTGTACCCCTGAAACAAATAATATATATTATATATTTTTTTTTAAAAAAGAGAAACATCACTCAAAAGTTACCCCCATAGGATGCCTGGCTGGCTCAGTCAAGTAGATTATGCAACTCTTGATCTCCAGGCAGTAAGTTTGAGCCCCATATTTACTTAAAATCTTAAAAGAAAATCTTCAAAAAAAAAGTTAGGGGCACCTGGGTGGCTCAACTAGTTAAGCTTCTGACTCTTGGTTTTGGCTCAGGTCATGATCTCCTGGGCTGTGGAATCAAGCCCCTGGGCTCCATGCACCGCAGGGATTCTGCTTGTTGATTCTCTCTATCTGCCCCTCCTCTCACTCACTCACTCACTCATTCACTCTCTTTCTCTGGAATGAATAGATAAATCTTTTTTTTTTTTAAGTTATCCTAGGGGGCGCCTGGGTGGCTCAGTGGGTTAAAGCCTCTGCCTTCAGCTCAGGTCATGATCCCAAGGTCCTGGGATTGAGCCCCACATCAGGCTCTCTGCTCTGCAGGGAACCTGCTTCCCCCTCCCTCTCTGCCTGCCTTTCTGCCTACCTGTGATCTCTGTCTGCCAAACAAATAAATAAAATATTAAAAAAAAATTATCCTCTTCACTTTTTAATCCAAAACTCAGCCTTTTTTTGGGGGGGGCAACTTTTAAGTCCAGCAAGATCCCTAAGCAAAAAGTACCACACATCATGTATTAGTTATAGCAAGTTTTCATACCATAGCATCATACACCAAATGCATTTGAGCAGTAAAGTGTCACAAAAGTTGTAAGATGAAGAGAAAGTAGGATGAGATTAGCAACAGTTTAAAGCCCCAAACTGTGGTTTTGTTTCACTGGCTCTATAAATTTTCACTTTTTTCTGATTCTCATTGAGAAAAGTTTGCTTTCTGATCCAAAATTAACCAAAGCAAACAACAGATAAGTTTAGATATAGAGACTATATATGAACAAACGCAAATCCTATAGACATCTGATATAGTTGTAATAGACACTGCTACCAAGTACCAAAGAACCCACAGCATCTGGGATCCCTATACAAGTACTGGAAGACCTGGAAGACTTTCAAGTTCTGGTGATAAGAAAGACAGAGGTATTTAGACCATCTGCACCCATTATTGATTCTATATAAGGACTTCAGTGAAAGATTCTTTTAGTGCTCAAAATAATGGAAATACAGAATAAGTACAATACATCACACTTACACAAAGTGAGTTAAAATCGTGTCTCCCATCACCCCTGACAAGATTAAGTGCTTCTTTGTAATATCATAGACTGGTAGCTCTACGCCCACAACGATGGCAGCCCGCTGAGCAGTTGGGACGACACCCTGTAAAACATAAGTGATATTACACACTAAAATATACTAGAAGTGACATAAGTCTAAAAGTGAACAAAATAGGTTGGAAGTTGCAAAGTGACATAAAAATCCAAATCTCAAGTACAGAGATCATCATTTCAAATCAATGGCTAATAGTGTAACACTTAAAAATCCCAATTCACTGGGGTACCGGGGTGGCTCAGTGGGTTAAAGTCTCTGCCTTCGGCTCCGGTCATGATCCCAAGGTCCTGGGATCGAGCCCCACATCGGGCTCTCTGCTCAGCAGGGAGCCTGCCTCTTCCTCTCTCTCTCTCTGCCTGCCTCTCAGCCCACTTGTGATCTCTGTCAAATAAATAACAATCTTTAAAAAAAAAACCCAATTCACTTATTGTACTAAAAATAAAATCACTGGGGCACCTGGGTGGCTCAGTCGTTAAGCATCTGCCTTCGGCTCAGGTCATGGTCCCAGGGTGCTGGGATCGAGCCCTGTATTGGGCTCTCTGCTGAGCAGGAGGCCTGCTGCTCTCTCTCCCACTCCCCCTGCTTGTGTTTCCTCTCTGGCTATATCTCTCTCTGTCAAACAAATAAAATCTTTAAAATAATGAAATAAAATAAAATCATTGATATGACACCCCAAGCACAAGTAACAAAAGAAATGAAAATAAACTGGACTTCATCACAATTAAACACTTTTGTGATTCAAAGGATATCACTAAGAAAGTGAAAAGACAGCCCACACAATGGGAGAAAATATTTGCAAGTCATATATCTGATAAGGAACTAGCAGGCAGAATGTATAAAGAACTCTTACAACACAACAATAAAAAGACAAACAACCCAATTTTTAAAAGGGAAAAATATCTAAATAGACATGGCCCCAAAGAAGATACACAAATGGACAATAAGCATAATAAAAGATGTTCAACATCATCAATCATTAGAAAAGGCAAATCAAAATCACAATGACATACTACTACACACCAGTAGGATAGCTATAATAATAATAATTGAAAAAGGTACTGGTGAGGATGTGGAGAAACTGAAACACTTATACACTGCTGGTGGAAATGTAACATGAGGGCAGCCACTGGAAAACACTTTGAGAATTCCTCAAGGAGTCAAATACAGAATTACTATGTGACTCAGCAGTTTCACACCAATTATTATTCAGCCATAAAAAAGAAACGAAGTACTGATAAATGCTAAAACACTGTTGAAACTTGAAAACAGTATGCTAAATGAAAGAAGTCAATCACAAATGCCATATATTTTATGATTCTATGTATATGAAATGTCAGAAATGGCGAATCTAGAGAAACAGAAAGTAGGTTGGTTAGTGGTTGTCCAGGGCTGAGAGGGTTGGGGGACATGGCAGTGATTATTGATGAATATGGGTTTTCTTTTAGTGGTGATGAAAATGTTCTAAACTTACACATTGGTGATGGTTGGACAAGTCTGTGAATCAACTAAAAACCATTAAATTACACACTTCAAGGGGTACCTTGCTAGCTTAGTTGAATGTCCAGCTGGATTGCAGCTCAGGTCATGATCTCAGGGCCATGAAATCAAGCCCTGTGTCTGGCTTCCTGCTCAGTGAAGAGTCTGTTTAGGATTCTCTCTCCTTCTCCCTCTGCCCCTCCCCCTGCTCACATGCTCACACACTCTTGCTTGCTCTCTTGCATGTACATGCACCTTGCTCTCCAAAATAAATAAATAAATCTTTAAAAATTAAATACTTCAAGATAGTGAATTTTATGGTATGCAAATTTTCTCAATAAAGATGTTATTAAAAAAAATAAGACCAGGGGCGCCTGGGTGGCTCAGTGGGTTAAGCCACTGCCTTCGGCTTAGGTCACGATCTCAGGGTCCTGGGATCGAGTCCCACATCGGGCTCTGTGCTCAGCAGGGAGCCTGCTTCCCTCTCTTTCTCTCTGCCTGCCCCTCCATCTACTTGTGATTTCTCTCTGTCAAATAAATAAATAAAATCTTAAAAAAAAAAATAAGACCATGAACCAAAAGTCAGGGGCAAGAGGAGAGCTTCTAAGTTTAATTTACAGAATTTTATGATGTGCAGAAAAGACACACCAGGATGAGAGCAAAGGTATAATGCAGCCAGGGAGAAGGGAAGGCAAAGGGGTACTTCCTTACAAGTCTTTCACTCACTAGCAGAATACCCCTATCACAAGTCATATTACAACACAGGGCTCCTAGAACACTAAAAGTCAACATTTTTGAAGAATATTAATGACACAAGAAAATGCTGATAACATTAAAGAAGGCAAGACATATAGTATTATTCTCACTTTGAGGGAAAGGATATATGCAAAACACCAAATTTTTATAAAGGATTCGAAGGAAATACACAAAAATATTTTTCTTTATCTGGAATTAGGGTAACAGATAAGTTAATATTTGTTTTTAGGCCTTTCTTATAGTATTCACAATGAATGCTTTATTTTTATAACTGACTAAATGTTATTTAAAATAGAAAATAACACACCACAGAGACAACTGCTTTCTTGGATACCTGTTATATTAAAATGCTCAATCATCTATAAATTGCCAAACTCAATTTACAAAATGGAAGTGATAGAGTGATATAGCTATGCTATTACCAGGAGACGTCTGACTCTGCTGATCAGGCTGGCTGGCCCAACAGTGTCTCTCTCTCTGACCCTTCCACCTGTTCAACTGTGTCAGAAGATGATCTTCACAGAAGACAACCCTGCTGAATAGTTAAGGCCCCAAACAGGAGCCCATGGGCCAAATTCAGGCCACAGACATGTTGTGTGTGGCCTACATAGTACTTCGAGAAGACTGAATTAGCTGTCAACGTATAAAAAAAGGATACTTCACATAGGAATGAAGATTTCCAGCTTCTCTTAAAAGCCCAGAAAATGTGGCCACACAGGATTCCCATCATGCGTGACAGCTATGAACAGGGTAGGGGATCTCCAGCTCACCAGAGTTACCATCACTCTCTACAGTCTCTCCAACTCTGATATAAGTGCCAGTTACACCTCATTACTGCATTTGGGCTGTTATTTCTTTTTTTTATGTTATGTTAGTCATCATACAGTACATCATTAGTTTTTGATTCACTGTGCCCAGTGCCCCATGCAACATGTGCCCTCCTTAATACCCATCACTGGGCTCACCCATCCCACCAGCCCCCTCTCCTCTGAAACCTTGTTTGTTTTCTGTAGTTCATAGTCTCTCATGGTTTGTCTTCCCCTCTGATTCCCTCCCTTCATTTTTCACTTCCTTCTTCTAATGTCCTCCATGCTCTTATCTTCCACATATAAGTGAAACCATATGATAACTATCTTTCTCTGCTTAACTTATTTCACTCAGCATAATCTCCTCCAGTTCCATCCATATCAATGCAAATGGTGGGTATTCATCCTTCCTGATGACTGAATAATATTCCATTGTATATATGGACCACATCTTCTTTATCCATTCGTCTATTGAAGAGCATCTTGGCTCCTTCCACATCTTGGCTATTGTGGATATTGCTGCTACGAACATTGGGATACATGTGACCCTTCTTTTTTTTTCAAAGATTTTATTTATTTGGTAGACAGAGATCACGAGAGAGAGGAGGAAGCAGGCTCCCTGCTGAGCAGAGAGCCCGATATGGGGCTTGTTCCCAGGACCCTGGGATCATGACCTGACCCACTGAGCCACACAGGCACCCCAACATGTGGCCCTTCTTTTCACTATATCTGTATCTTTGGGGTAAATACCCAGTAGTGCAATTGCAAATACATGTTGTATTTATTGCTGTGGTGGCTCTATTTTTGTGCTATTATTTCTTACAATGGAGTTAGAAAATAAAATTTTTCCAGTACCTACCCATGTGAAAATCAAAACAGAAAAATAAAACACTAATAAAGAAGACCATGTGTTTGGCAAACCTATTTCCTTGTTGAAATGAAAAAAATATTCCTGTATTTTAATATGCAAATACTATGTGTCTGTGTCAAAAGAACACATAATACAATGTACTTCACTTCTTTATCTTATGTACCTGGATGAGGTAAGCAGCCTAGATCATAAAAGTTGCTATGCTCCATTCCTCAAAATATTAAACACAGAATTACCATATGATCCAGCAATCCCACTTCTGGGCATATATAAAAAGAACTGAAATCAGAGTCTCGAAGAGATATCTGCATACCCACATTCAGAGTAGCATAATTCACAGGAGCCATGATACAGAAACAATCAACTTGCCCATTAACAGATGAATGGATAAATAAAATGTGGCATATACATACAATGGAAGATTATTCAGCCTTAAAAAAGGAAGGATATTCTGATACATGTGACAACAAGAATGAAGCTGGAGGACATTACACTAAGTAAAATAAGTTAGTAACAAAAAACACAAATACTGTATGATTCCACTTACATGAGGTACCCAGAAAAGCCAAATTCGTAAAGATAGATAGAAGGATGGTCGCTAGGGGTAGGGGGAAAGGGGGAGTAGTTGTTTAATGGGTATGGAGTTCACATTTTACAAGATGAAAAGAGTTCCAGAGACTGGCTGACCAACAATGTAAATGTACTTAACACTGCTGAGCAGTATACTTAAAAAATGGTTAAGATGGTAAGTTTTATGTTACATGTATTTTACCACAATTAAAAATTTTAATTAAAAACAAAGTAGCTATATTGCCCTGACAAAATCTCCCTGTTGTATTTATTGCTGTTTGTCTTTCCCTTAGCATTAGTTTATGAAAAATTTCTAGTTAGGTCCATTTTCTGGTTTTTTAAATTAGACTAATCAAAAACGTGCACCCTGTTATCAAAAAGAAACCTCACGGATCATTAATGGATGCTAAGAGCATTAGGTGAAACGTTATTAAATAATAGGATATATGCATGTTGCTAGAATGTCATCAAATTATCCACTAAATTACAAAAAGGAAAAACTTATCTTTTATGATGGTAAGATGTGGTGGACATTATCTTACCAAGTAATCAAATTCAGCATCATTAATTGTGGGACAACCTAACACGGGCTTCTTTCTGTGATGAAATATGAAACATAGAGTGTCACCTATGAAGTTTTCTTAGCAAAATGTTTAACATGAATCTAATCAAGCCAACAGACCTAACTTCCAGTTTGCAGGAAATACAGGGGAAATATTCTGTAAAGAAACTTGGCCTGGTATCATCAATAAGGGAAATGTGAATATAAACTGGGTGTTAGGTATTAGGGACTTGTTAATTTTCTTAGGTGTGATAATGATATAGTTATTATGTATTACTATGCAGGAAAATGTCCTCATTCTTAGGAGATGCATAATGAACTATTTAGTAGAGTACCATGATGTGGGAAACTTCCTTTCAAATAGTTTAGCAAATTCCCCGCCAAAACACACAAATATGTGTGTTTACTGTGTATACACATACACACAGATAAAGAAAATACAGTCAGACTGTAACAGTCATTCAATCTGGGTATGTTCTGTTCTTTCAATTCTTCTATATCTGAAAATTTTTATAGGAAGTTGAGGGAAAATATAAAGGAAGAAAAAAAAACAAAGCTTTCTTCTTTAATAGCCTATTAATGGATTTCCCATTCTACTTCCCTCTGCATATTCTACTAGGACTCTTACTTAGTATTACAATGCTAGGTGATTAAAATAAGATAAAAAGTTATAGGAACAACAATAAAAAAGGAGTAGAGATAAAAGACTGGAAGATAATATGACAAAATGTTAACAGTAATTACTCTAGATAGTAAGACTACTCGATTTTTTTTCTCTTTTATAGACCTGAAAGTTTTACAGTGCTATTTTTATTTTATAAGGTTAAAAAAAGTTGTTTTGGGTAAGCAGAGACTATCATAAACATATAATGCTGTGTTAGTACAAAACTAGCAAAATATATATTTAAGAACTAAATTCACTGTGAATTTGAACAAACCAAAGGACTACCTCAAATAATATAATAACCTTTTCTCACACAACCCCCAAACACTAAGCAAAAATAAAGACAACTGGTAAGGTAAGTTTTGGTCCTTTCATTGGTGATGTGATTCATTGGTGATATCTTCTGGGTTACCATGAATCTTAAACAGTGTAGATGACAATTCATAATTTTATTGCTTTATATAAGAAGTATTCTTTGCAAAGTATAGAAAATGAGCATAAAACAATACCAGGAAAAGAGTACTCACCCTCCACAGACCCCTGGTACCTTCTTGTTGGTATATATCGATGAAGCTGCCAATCATGCTGCCTTGGAACAAGCTCCCCTGAGCTTGCATTCGAATCTAAAATAAGAAGATTCTTATTCTCTGTTTTAACAGAGACCAAAATGAGATGTTACACACATTTAAAATAAAGAAAACAGAATTTGGGAATTATCAGAAATATTATCCTGCTATTATGATGAAACTAATAACAAACTACATATTTTAAAAATGTAATTTGTGTCAAAATATAATTTATAAAAATTATTTTCATCAGCCTCACATTCCTTATACTAAGTCCATCAATTCTGGAGTTGAAAGAAAATTTGCGGGAAAGAAAGAACAAGTACTCCAATGTGGGCAGAAAATAATTCATTTAAAATGATAACAGTTTATGGGGCACCTGGGTGGCTCAGTGGGTTAAAGCCTCTGCCTTTGGCTCAGGTCATGATCCCAGGGTCCTGAGATAAAGCCCCAATAGGGATCCTATTTCTCCTTCTCCCTATGCTGTTCCCCTGCTTGGGCTCTCTCTCTCTCAAATAAATAAATAAAATCTTTTAAAAAAATAAAATCTTTAAAAAATATGACATAAACTTGGACGCCTGGGTGGCTCAGTTGGTTAAGCAGCTGCCTTCGGCTCAGGTCATGATCCCAGCGTCCTGGGATCGAGTCCCACATCGGGCTCCTTGCCCTCCGCAAGGAGCCTGCTTCTCCCTCTGACTCTGCCTTCCACTCTGTCTGCCTATGCTCGCTCTCGCTCACCCTCTCTCTGACAAATAAATAAATAAAATCTTTAAAAAAATTAAATTAAATTAAATTAAAAAAATAAAAAATATGACATAAACTTAAAAATATGCACAGCAAAGAGACTGGATGAACATAAACACACCCAAATGCAGATAGTGGTTTAAGTCTGAGTAACAAGACAAGTGGACATTTTCTTCGTTTGTGTTTTTCTCCTGCCTTCCACTTTTTTCTACATTGAACACACATTATGTAATTATTAATAGCAAAAAGGTTTTAAGATATAATTTCATGCTTACAAGACTTTAAATTGAATTCTATTTGTAAAAGCCATGATCACTGTATTCTGCAAAGTAGTCTTTGAGAGGTACAAGAAAATAAAGCTAACATTAAAAATCCCTGAAAGATTTGGTACAATTTCCAACAGACTGCACACATAAAATCATAGTAGTAAGTCAGTAAATACTAGTGGCCCTAATGTGGGCCTGATTTTCATGATGTGCAACTCTAGGTTTTAAAAAATGTCTTTGGGAAATCATGAAACAGCATGTTTTTATGTGGAAAGTCAATTGCTACTAAGAGTTTTGAAATAAAAACCTAAATTCAATTAAAATGGAAACTACAAATATCCTAAAAGGAGACTTCGTGAAGGAGGTGATTCCTGAGCAGGACCTGGACTATGGTAAGGTATGGCATTTTCCTCTGGCACAAAATGTAGGAGGGGCACTCAAAAAACCTCAGTAATCTGGACAAATAATAATACAATATTTCAAAACATGAAAATTTATGCACAAAACCCACAATGAACCAAATATTAAACTGTAGTTAACTAAAGATAGGATCCAAAAGGGTGAGATTCAGGTGAGGTGAGATGAATTATACCAAATATTGGTATTTTATTCATCATGAGAAGTTTGCATTCACTTTAGTTTTTGAAAAATATTGCATAAAATGTTATTTCTCTTGATTACTGAGTTTTTTGTGTCCCCTTCCATTTTGTATCCCAGGGGAATACCTCACTTGTCTCATCCTAGTCCGGTCCCTGTTCCTGAGCAGACTTGAAGGATAAATTCACAAAGGGGAAAAAGACATTACAGTCAGAAAGAGAGATACATAAACAAAGGCAAGGAAGTGACACATAATATATCAGAGAAAGAGTTGCCCAAGGATATGTGAGAGGACTGAACAGCTCAGCTGTGATTATAGATCCTATACTGGTACTGTCACCATCTAAGTTTGTGATTCTCTCCATCCCCAGCACCCTCAGCCCTATCAAGATATAAGAAAGGAAAAGGGAGATTATAGCATTGGTCAATGGTAATAATCATACCAGGCAAGTCAGAGGGACAGGAAATTAAAGCAAATCATTTAGGTGATTAAATCAAGGATCCAGATAGATAAGAAAAGAAGCTTTAGGGAGTTAAGTATTATTGTTCTTGAAAAGGTCAAGTGTAATTATATTGCAAATGTTGTGCACTTTTAGGATACAATCAGTTCTCTTCATAAATACTTGCTCTGTACATCTAAAGTGATATAAAAATTCTGTAGCTACATTACTCTCAGTTTAACCCAGAAAGATCATTCCATATCTTTTCCCCATCAACCATCACTGGTTTCTTTCATGTGTGCTGTGTTTCAAGTCACTCTCTCGGTTCTTAAAATTCTCTGAATTGCAATAGATCTCTCTTTCACTAACCTAGTCACCTATGGTTTCGAATAAATACAGCACATGTCCTCTTTTCTCACATGCCCGCTAAAATAAATGTCAGAAACTTAGGATCCTCTCAGACATTATAATCATATATTTAGTGCTTTTAATTAATCATAAATTTAAGTAAGTTATTAACTATGTAGAAAATGTGTACCATGAGATAAAATGAGTACTAATATTATTAAATGTTTCATCTTGTGTTTTGATAAAATCTGAAAGGAGGTCACATACTGCATGGAGCATTGGGTGTTATATGTAAACAACGAATCTTGGAACACTACATCAAAATCTAATGACGGACTGTATGGTGACTAACATAACAACAACAACATCATCATCATAAAAGAAAAAATCTGAAAGAAATTGAATTATATTTTTAAAAATCAATACCATTAACCTATGCTATTCTAGTTCTGAATTCAAAATAATCCCAGCACAGACCAAAATATACCATTTTAAAGCCAAATCTCACCCTTAATGGAAATATAGGTAAGACAAGAAAAGACAGATGCATTACAGACTAAGGTACCTCAATTAGCCATTAAAGGAGGCTCCTCCAATTTGATTTATCCCTTTGTCTGGTACCCCAGATTATACCACAGCTCAATATACCATACTAAGATTTGAAATGGGTAGAGAATTTGCCTTTCTTTTGTAAAGTGGAGAAAGAACTATTAAAAACAAAAATTTTCATATCAATTTTAGAAGAAGAAAATGGAAGTAAGGGATCTGGAAACTGATTGCCTTAAAATTGCATCGCCCTTGGAAACAATCTTATAAGGGTTTACATACTCTAAAGACCAATGGATTAATGCATATCATAATGAATTGACTACTATTTACTGAGTACCTACTATCTACCAAGTATGATAGGCAGTTCACATATATTATCTCTAATCCTAAACAACCTTATGCAGTAATTACTTACAAATGAGGAAACCAAGGCTTAAAGCAGTTATTTGCCCAAGGTTTTACAGCAGTGACAGAGTGGAGCCTAAACCCAAATCTGACTCAAAGTTCATGTTCTTTCCATAACACTTGGTATACATCTAATGCTACCAGCCCTTTCTTACCTTTAGTACATCAGTGGGATTGGCTATAGTGGAAGATATCACTCCTGACACTACCCCACAGATCATATTAATTAGAAGAGTTTCATCTGTAAAAAGGAAAAAAAGTTTGTACCAAGTACCAGTTTTGAAGAACAGAGTACTCATCTATCAGACGAAAGGAATCCCAAGCAGATAAATGACTGTAAGAAATGAACTGCAAAGCTTACGAAACTAAAGAAACTCAAATATTTCTAGATCCCAGAGTGCCTGGGTAGCTCAGTCAGTTAAGCATCTGCCTTCAGCTCAGGTCATGATCCCAGGGTCTGGGGCTCAAGCCCCACATCAGGCTCTCTGCTCAGTAGGGAGCCTGCTTCTCCCTCCCTTGCTCCCCCTGCTTGTGTTCTCTGTGAAATAAATAAATAAAATCTTTAAAAAATTCTAGATCCCAAATCAGTACTGAAACATAAATCATTATTTTTTTTAAAAAGTGTTTCTAAAAGACACTGGAACATGTCCTATTATTCTATACACAGCAACTGCCAGTAACCCACATAAATTCAGAATGTAGTATTTCTTCTTCAATCATTTCAAATACCTAAAGAAAATTCTTTTGTCTTTTTCTGGAGACTCATCAACTCTAAAGACTTAGGAACCAAATGTTAAAAAAATAAAAACTTACATGTTAACAGAAAAAAATTACCTAAATATTAATTTTGACTGGCTTTGATATCTACTAGCTTCTATTTATTTAAAGAAGATTCTGTAGACATATATGAAAAAGTCATTTGAAACTAAATCTGCTCAGCCAAAAGGGGAAAAAAAAGAAACCACAGAGCATAATGTTCTAAAATGAAAATTCTATCTTCACCATGCCTCCTTACCATGAAGAGCCTACAAATAGAAACTAGGTAAACCCAAGTGAAGCATCTGTGAAAGGAAATTATTTTAGGAAGCGAACCCTTCAGAATCCTCAAAGAGGCTCCAGAAAAAGTCAATTTAGGACAATAAAGTAATTCAAAGGACATTACTAATCAAAAGTCTCTCCAGCTATCCTCAACTATGCAAAAGCCTAGGCCTGTGAGAAAATACCATTCAGCATGGTATCAAGCTGGAAAAGCTGCAGCAGCCCATTTAGAGACATGATAATGCTGAATGTGGGTAAGGTGGCCGCAGGTACAACAGAATCTAGAATAGTCTAAAATTCCTCCATCTAATAAAAGCTTATCAAAATGGGCAGCTAGAGAATGGCTTATAGCTAAAGTTCTTTTGTTGATGAGGACAGCATTAATTTTCTGGACAAACTTACCCATGTTCCCTCTGTGATGAGCAGAAGCCTTTTTTTTTTTCTTTGATACGAAAAGGGAAAAACTTAAAGAGAAGGTTTCTCTAACCCATCTATCACCTCTGCAAGGATTAATCCCAAATCAATTAGAGCTTGCTTTGTCCTTACAATAACTGTCACCCACTCTCAGGCATCCCATGACGCATGCTTCTCAGTAAGCATGATTTCAATAATTCCTCTGAGTATTACCCCACAAGAGAATGAGTCTATACTGACCTTCTAAACGTTCTACAAATAATCTCTTCAAGCTTTGGTAAATGCCAATTTTAATGGTGCCATATGATGCCTGTCTTAGTAAGGCAGGGGCAATTCTGCCAAAAAAGAAAGTAAGAAAAAATCAATTATACTCAACATGTACATACGTAGATTATACATAACTAGATAGTTTACTCATTTCCATTACTCACCTCATTCCACCCAACTACATCAGAATATGCATTTTTTCAAGCACCCATGGAACATTCACTGAGAGAGCACATTTGGATTATAAAACAAACCTCAACAAATTTAAAAGAAGTGAAGTCAAATAGAGTATGCTCTCTGACCATAACAGAATTAAGCTAGAAATCAATAAGGAAAATGCTCAAACCAACACATTTCTAAACAATCCATGGTTCATAAGAACTCTCAAAGGAAATTTTAAAACATAGAACTAAACAAAAATGAAAATTCAACCTATTAAAATATGTAAGATACAGCCAAAGCAGTGCTGAGAGGGAAATTTATGGCACAAAATGCTTATATTAGAAACGAGGGAAAGTCTTGGGCAACCTCTGGGGTCCCTCCCCTCTTTAGATTTGTGCCATCATTTTACTATCACTCAATAAACTTTGCTGCCCACCAAAGAAAAAGAAGAAGAAAAGAATAGATAAAGAGAGAGAGAGAAAGAGTCTCAAATCAATAATCTAAGTCCCTAACTCAAGAAATTAGAAAAAGAAGAGCAAAGTAAACCCAAACCAAGCAGAATGGGAGGAAATAATAAAGAGCATAAATTAATAAAATTAAAAACAGAAAAAGAGAGAAATATCAATAAAACAAAAAGCTCTTTTGAAAAAATCAATATCGGGAATGAAATGGACAGTACTATAAATTCTGCAGCCATTAAAAGGATAATAAGGTAATGATATAAACGACTTTATGCTCATGAATTCCAACAACTCGGAAGAAATGGACTAATTCCTCAAAAACTACAAACTACCAAAACTCAAAATGAAATAGATAAAAATACGGGAATCATCAGTAAAGATGAAATAGATAAACTGAATAGTCTCATATCCATTAAAACATTTTAATTCGTAATTCATAAGTTCCCAAAAAGGAAATCTCCAGGCCCAGATAATTTCACTGAGGAATTCTACCAAGCATTTAAAAAATCAACACCAGGGGCTCCTGGGTGGCTCAGTCATTAAGTGTCTGCCTTTGACTCAGGGTCCTGGGATCAAGCTCTGCATCAGGCTCCCTGCTCAGTGGGATGCCTGCTTCTCACTCTCTCTCTCCCCCTGCTTGTATTCCCTCTCTTGCTATCTCTCTATAAAATAAATAAATAAAATCTTTTTAAAAAAATCAACACCAGTCTTACACAATCTTTCCAGAAAAAAAAGAGAATGTTTCCCAATTCATTTTTTTAAAATTTCTTTTCAGCGTAACAGTATTCATTGTTCCCAATTCATTTTATGAGGTTAGTTTTACCCCGATACCAAAACCAGACAAAAAATACAAAAACAGAAAAACTGTCAGTATCTCTCAGATATTTGGATGCAAAAATCCTTATCAAAATATTAGCAAACCAAATCTAGCAGTGTAGAAATAGAAGTATACACCATTATTCACCTCATGGAGATTTTTTTAAATTTATTTTTTGGGGGGTTATATGGTACCATTTATTTTTATTAAATTCTTTTTTAATTTAAATTCAATTAATTAACACACAGTATATTAGTTGTTTCAGAGGTATAGTTCAGTGATTCATCGGTGTTATATAATAACCAGTCCTCAATACGTCACGTGCCCTCTTTAATGTTCATCATCCAGGTACCCTATCCCCTCCCCAACCCCCTCACAGAGGTTTTATAAAAGATTTTTTTTTATTTTACAGAGATCACAAGTAGGCAGAGAGGCAGGTGGGGGCGGGGGAACAGGCTCCCACCAAGCAGAGAGCCCCAATGTGGGCCTCGATCCTAGGACCCTGAGATCATGACCTGAGCTAAAGGGAGAGGCTTTCACCCACTGAGCTACCTAGGTGCCCATGGAGGTTATTTTTAAAAAAAATCAGCCTTACTTCCTCACAGTTGTAGATAAATCTTTAATCTATCAAGGAGGTACCAGAGCCAAGATTTCACCCTATTTAAGTTCTGCTTATAAACTGAAGACATTCTCACTCATACCTCCTTTGAGATTCTTCCAAATTGCAGAACTACACTTTGGTAGTTATAAATAGAAAGACGACAGCAGCTTGGATGGTTCTGATTTTTAAAATGATGACTAAATATGCATATTTCTAACATTATTGCTTGCTATTAGGAAAAAATAATCTTGTGATCTTCCATGCTGATTAAAGAACAAGGTGAAACAGTTGATCCATGATTCACTAGCTTCAGGATGTATTACTTGATTTTTTTCCCTAAGAAAATTCTCTTTTAAAACTAAGTCTAACACAGGTTAATAAAATTGATGTCCATTCTCTGAGCAATAAACTAGTAACCTGAATGCAGGAGTGACCTAGGAAATTCAGCAGATAACAGAGAAAACCACAAACCTACAGCTAATTAAAAGTTGACAGATAGATGGGTCTCCCTCTCTCTCATTCTGCATTTCATGTTTAACCTGCCAGAATAGTATTTATTTACAGAGGAAAATTTTTAAAGAACTGAGTATTTGGCAACTCCAGAAGAATATTACAGAAATATATACAGTGAACTGGAGCTGCTATTCACAGTGGCTATCGATGACTCTCAGGAAAACAGGAGAAAGCCAATGCTGCAATGAGATATCCATTTTAAAACATATCACTTAAAGCCAGATGAACACAAAATCCAAAGCTCAAGACCTATAAGCAAGTGAAATATAAACTGGCATGTCAATATTGAATTACAAAGTGGTATGGTGAATATGAAGAGCACACACTATCAGACAGCTGAAATAAATGGCTTCTTAAAAAGTATTTCCCTTCATGAAGGAAAGAATCCACTCTCACCCAGAATACAGAGCCAATACACCTTCTTCTTTATAGATGCGGAACAAGGCATGAAACATTCCCCGGTATTTTATCTCTTTAAAGCGAACATCAATGCTTTGGCCTTGAACTTGAAGTCGTGTTTTGGTCAGGTCCACAGGGAACGTTCCTATAAAGGAACACACTGATTTATAAGGTTTTCCAAAGACTCACAGTTAAAATTTTGGCCGAATTTAAATCAATGACAATTTTAAAACATAAGACAAAGTCCTCCTTATAACACAATGGGTGTATCTCTGCTAGGAGTACCACTGTCAGAAGAGCTGTATGTGGTAAAGTGAAATACACCGTACTGTATCTAGGCAGTAGGACTGACCCACAGTATAACTGAAACTATGATACGATAAATTGCTTTAAGATGATCCTAATATACTATAAATACAAAATAATTTAAATGATGTTTTATTCTTCTGTAACATACAATTTGGCATTTGTCTCTTCCTCTGCCCACCATCTCATCTCTCTACTTCTCCTTCATAAAATCTCCCCAAATTTTCACAACGAAGGTAAGAAAAAATGGGACTGCTGTTCCAGGCACCCTTATATACTATTAGAAAGTTTTGTGGTTTTTTTCTTCTTTTTTTTTGTTTACAAGAAACAAATAGTTCCTTAGTATTATGAAAGATAAGGCAAAGTCCTATTTGGTCTACTCATCTTGGTTCCAGGTAAGTTGGGACTAATCCAGCACAGTGCTTAGGAAATTTCTTTAACCAACTTCTTTTAGTAAATCAACATACAGAAGTGGTGATTATGTTGACAAAATATGTTCCAGGGAATATTTCGAAGTCTAGAACTAACAAGGTGATTATGTAGCTCTGGTCACTGATGAACTTGATATTGCACCAACACAGTATTTGTCAAGGAAGTCAACAAAGATTAATGGATTAGAGTGACTTAAGAATAGTTTAAGAGAGAGAAAATTTATAAAATGAGAAAACACAATCTATAGATATTTCAAAATTAAAATCAAATAGCAAAGAATCTAGTTTGATTTTATTAGTCAATTTTCTTCCAAAATCTAACAGAGGTTTGAAAAAAGAACTTTGAATACTAAGAAAGTTACAAACAACTTAGCATTAAGGAAAGACCATTAGTACAAAAATATAGCAGAAACCCCTGTATTAACTAACTCCCTTTATCTTTTCATATTACTTAAGTCTAGAGAAAATAAACAAATCATTAAATTATCAAAAGAGCTTCTTAAGTTCAACTTTTCTTAATTTCATTCACCATACCATTTGTAGTACTTTCTCAGAAAATATTACTTGATGGCTTAAAGATGATAGTTTTTAAAACAAATATAATAAGCTTCTTTTCACTTTTTCTCTAGTTTTCACCAAAAATAACTGTCACCATAAGCTACCATCTATACCATAGAAGCAGATTTGTCAGTTTTCACATTCTTACCAAACTCAGCAACAATAGAGGCAAGGCCGCCATATACAAAGGGTTTCCAATTCAGACCAGACATCTCATGGCTTACAGTGGTACTTTTCTGGTGCTAAAAATAAACACAGATCAGAACAGGGCACAAGAGTGAGGAGCATTTGTTAGTGTCTGATCACATTATTTATACCAGCAAAATTGACAAATAAAACAGATGTAGAGGAAAAACCCTACCAAGTGGAATGAAACAAAATGAGGAATCCTGTTTTATGTGCTGGATGATCACGAATGTGTTCTTTACTGCCACTCTGTATGGGTAGGCGTGCAATTCCCACAAAGATCAACTTGCGCCCTTCATTCTCTCCAGTTTCTTTAATTTTATCCATGTCCCCACCCAAAGAAGAGTTTTTAGTCCATCCAGCGCAACCAAGTTAAACATTCAACTAGAGAATTACAAGTGAAGGAACCTGGTGTTCAAACTATATAGGCTAAGGCATCTCATAAAAGCAGTTCATGGTATTCTGTTACCTTGAATAGGTGCAAAGCAAAGGCTGACACCACTCCCCTCTCGCATTCTTAGCCCTCTCATCTCTCCACTAAACGTCAGGGTTTTAGTTCATCTAACTACTTCTAGCTATACACAATTTCTCCCCTCAAAGCCCAAGCTGACTAAGTACTTTTTCATCTTCCTTCTGGTTCCCAGAAGAATGAAAACAGTATGAATGTCTCTCTTCTCTCTGATATTTAACATACACCCATCTAGTAAATTTCTTTTTCCCTGGCCTTTTAAAGCACATACATTCAAATACTGTTTTTCTTTGATGTTCAAACTCCTTAATAATGTATTTCTACTCCCAGCTCCCTTTCGTTCTTCCCCATCCCACCCCCATTACACCTGTCATCTTCAATCTTTCCATTTTTGTTTTTCCTGCCACTCTCTGCTATTTCTCTCTTGGATCTTTTTTTCCATAGCTCTGCCCTTTAGATCAGTGGTTTTCAAATTTAAGGTGCACCAAGATGATCTAGAAGGTGAATTAAAACATAGAGTGTTGGGCCTCACCCTCAGATTTTCTGATTAGTGCCCTGAGTTTGGTCTGAGAATATGCAAATTTCCAAATAATGCTGGTGCTTCCACACTTTAAGATCTACTACTGTTCCATGCATCACCTACTAAATCCTGGTCGAGCTGGAAGTAATCTCTTTTAAGATGGACTCTGAGATTTCTTTTAAATTATTCCTTTCCCAGAACTTCATAGTATGTATGCTACTGAATTTCAAATACATCCTCAAGTGCTTTATGGTCAGGAATAAAGACTCAGAAGTCAGACTTCCTAGGTTCAAATCCTGACACTACTACTTACTAGCTCTGTGACCAAGTCACTTAACTACTCCATGCCTGTGTTTTCTGAACCATAAAATGGGGATGATAATAAACACTATCTTATAGGGTTGTTGTGAAAATTAAGTGATACATGTAAAATAACTAGAAAAGTACCTGGCACCCAATGCAAATATTATTTTTTTAAGTTTATTTCTTTTCTTTTCTTTTCTTTTCTTTTTTTTTTTTTTTTAGCAATCTCTACACCCAACATGGGTTTGAACTCACAATTCCAAGATCAAGGGTCGCATGTTTTCCAACTGAGCCAGCCAGGGACCCTCTAGTTCAACTATTAGCTATTATCATTACTATTTGAAAAGTACTCAAATTTATATTTTAACAGATATTACTTGCTGCCCACCACCCCCACTGCCCAATCTGAGGTCAGCACCATTGAGTCACAGTCTCTTTATAGGAAAGACAAGGTTTGCTTTATTTCCACAAAAGGAAAGCTCTGTAAATAAGCACACATGAACAACTTCCCAAAGAAGACAGTAAACACACAGACAAATATTTTAGTAAGAGGCCACAAAAATAATTATGGACACTTCCTTTAAGCATAGTGTGATCAACCAGTCCATCTGATATACAGAGTCTGGAATGGATAGCTTTTTTGGAGGAAAGTGTTGAAAGAAATTCTAAAAAGCAAAGTAGGACTAGGCACTTCAAATACCAGCTGCAGTCTGAATGAGTCTTAAGTACTAAATATTATTTCATTAACATTTTTAGTTATGAGCACATTTTATTACAATTGATAGTAAAACGTGACACACATGGTGAGAGGGTAAGCACGGAAAAGCAAGGACCAGGGCATATTCCCTCTTAGTCAATGGAGAGGGCATTCCCCCAACCCGGCAATTTAGAGATTTACCAAAATAGTCAAGCATTTCAAATGGCCGCTATGCTTCTCTCTGAAAGCTTTCATTTTACAATTTCTTTCCACTCATCTCATTACAGAGAAAGCCTCTATCAGAACTTTACTACCTGCTATCCAGACTTTCATTAAGGAGGATGTTCTCAGGGTTCAGGGAAAAACAATAAATCAGTTAAAGGCAGGGGCAGAGCCATAGTAGGGAACAGAATTTTATATCAGTCAGCCCAGTGGTTCCTTAATGAAGTTTTCACAATTGAAGTGAAATGAATAAAATAAGAGAACATAGTGCTTTTTTCTTCAGCCGAATGTGTTTAATTTAAAGGACTATATATTAGGAAACCATGTTCTTCCTCCTGGGGATTTTTTTAAAATCACCTTTCCTGTATGAAATGCAGTTGGTAGTTGATTTTTTAGTATTCTTCTTAGCAAAATAAGACTACCTACCTTAATTTGTGCCTCCTCCCCCACACTTTCACTTAAATATTATTGGTCCATGAAATCCAAAAGTCTAGAGACCACTGGCCAAATTCAACACTGCTACCACTCCCCCATCTGTCAGTAAAATACCTTTTCCTCCATGTTAGGAAAGAATCTTGTTACGAAAAAGTCCTTTATAGCTTTAATTAGGTCTGTTTTAGACATTCTTTCCTCATACTGAGCCAAAAGTCTGCTTTCCTCTAGTTTTCACCCATTTGGGGAGGTAATATTAAACTATTCTTTTTCCCTATTGGGGTTCTTCAAGTATTTAAAGACAGCAAGACAGCTATCATGTTCTCCTACATCTTATCTTTCTCAGTGTAAACATCCACATAATTCACTATATTGTATGTCATGTACTACAGCTGAAAATTGCAGTCACTTCTGCGGAGGCCATATCACACTACTGAAATCGTTAAAATGTCAGCTAAAACCTCTAAGTCTTTTACATAAGGTCATATATATGCATGCATGTCATGTTATATCTATTCCACAGTTGTACAATGTTTTTTGAACCTTCATTTTCTCCCTTCTATATTTTAATTTCAGGCACACAGGATGAGGTTTCTCTTCTAGTTGCCCCATGTTATTTTCTCTCTTAACTAGGTAAGATCCCTGAAGGCAAACACCATGTCTCAGAGTACTTTTCATAAGTCTTGCACAGAATTGGGTAAATACTTGGTTGATTCTAGTGAAATGTCCTTTATCTATGTAGGCAATGTGTATGTAAAAGATTATGTGACAAATTAGAAAGTTAACTTGCTAGACCTGAGCAATGCTACATACTTTGTACACAACATCTTGTTTTTATTCATCCTCAGAGATTATCTAATTCTCTTCCCTTGCCTTTTTGTAGAGAATTACTTGTACGAAAGACGCCAAGCATGCTAAAAATGATTTTTACTTCTGGGGGCTATCCCCAGATATGGGTAAAAGGAAAGAAGTCACATCTGTCTTAAAACAGAAATATACTACTTTAAATATTCATCACATAAAGCAGCCAATGAAAAATGTCTTTAAAATGCAAACATGTGTTCTGAAGTCTAAGGAAAATCTGATGGCTTAGAGTGAGAAGAATGTCTTAGAACACAAGTTACATAGCACTATGCTATTCCAAATATCTGATCAGATAAATCTGGGTACTTTTCTCACCTTCTCTTTTAAAAAAGAGTGGGCATTTCAGATTCTCAGGCTTGGGAGGTAATAATGGAGAGAAAAGCAAATATTTACCGAAGGCATACTAAATGCCCAAACCTGCAACATGCTATGGGCATAAACGTCATGTTAAAAAAATAAAAATAAAAATAAACATATGTTCTAACATGGGACAGTATCTATCATTCAATCTATCTTTCCTGGGATGAGGATAAAGTTGTACGAAATATAGCACTTGCCTTTCAAGAGCTTATAGTCTGGCAGAAGGAATCAAAGTAGTTCATTGGAGAAAAAATAAGTACTAAATTATATAGTACAAACTACAAGAGCAGGAATTTGGAAAAGGAGACAATCAGCATGCGCCTGAATAATATGAAAAGCTTCTGGAGGTGAGGATTAAAATGGGCCTTCCCAGAGTGCAGGTAGAATCAGGTATAGGTGTAGGTAAGGGAGGGTGGAGGAGGAAAACAGGATGAACAGAGACACAAATATGGAAAAACCACAGCATTTTGAGGCAGACATCAGTATAGTTTGCTCTGAGAAGGAAGAGGGGAACCTAATGGGAACAGAGAATTCCCTTAATAGATTGAAACAATTATCAGACAAGAAGTACGGTAAGGGAAAGGTTACAACTGAAAACATTAAAACCAAAATGGTGAGGGGGGTACTATAAATTTTTGAACAGGGATGGGACATGAGGATATCCACATTTTAGTTAGGCTACTAGGGCTGCAGCAAGCAGTGGATTACAAATGAGAGAGGCAAGGAAACTTGCTTAGGACGGTATGAAGTAAAGCAGACAAAGTAAAAGCAGACAACATGTTTGTTGGCAATAAGGTTAGAGATAAACTTCTAAAATGAAAACACAAAGGAACTTGATGATGTAGAGAATGAAGACAAGAGTTCAAAATAACTCCAAGCATACTTAGCCTGGAAAAACCAAGAAAACACCAACAGAGAATTACAAACGTCCCTGCCGTTACCTTGTCTGAGAATCTAATTCATGCTGATAATGGCTGTCATCCCCATTAGTTAGCTGAACTGCATTTTAATAGATGCCTTCAATGCCTTGACCTCAAGGAGTGGCAGGGGGTAGAAACTGAAGGGGAGCATCTTTTAACAGCATCCCTCACACTAACACAATGGAGGTGTTTGCTTACTCCGCTTATAATCACGGCCGCCGTTGCAAACTTCACCCTTAGAAAAATTAGGATTATTCCAGGAAAGATACCCATTCACCCTCTGGGTAGCAGGATCTTGCCAGTTCCTCGGCTGTCAGAGCGAGTTCGTGGAGAGAGGGGAGGCGCCTGAAGAAGGCGGCCTCCCAAGGGGGTCGAGGAAGCAGGGTTCAATCGAAGAAGTAAAACCACCGATGCCAGAAGAGTGAAAGACAGGGAAGGGACTCAGCTGAGGGGAGAGAGAGATCAAAGGACCGTTAAGCCCCTCCCAGGCCGGGAACCAGGCCAGCCCGGCCCCGCGCGGCCTGGCGCGGCCCAGCCCCGCTCCCCTGCCTGGAAGTCCAGGAGCTCCCCCTCACCTGCTCGGGCTCATCGGACGACTGGGAAGCCGAGGCTCCCACAGTCGGAAACGCCACCGCAATGCCAACCCGGAAGCATTGAGACCAACGGAAGTAACCAAGTCGTCGCCCCGGCAACGGTGGCACAGGCATTCCAACACCACCTCCTCAAAGCCTAAAAAAGAAGGCGCAAAATGAGAGGTGGGAACGACAAGGGGTCTTAATGGGGAAGTCGAGCCGACTTCGGATGCAAAAACACAAAAACGGCCACCTTTTGGGAGGTGTAGGGATAGAGAGCTAAGGCGTGACAATTTGGCAGGTTCTGCAGCTCACATACTCGCCAGTCGGGGGCAGAGATGTCGCCTGGTTACCTTGTCACCACCCACCACGTGCGTAAGAGGGCTAGGAAAGGGGCGGGGCTTAAGAAGCTAGCCGCCAGCCAACCTAAGAATGACGCGAAGGGCGGGGCATACGTAGTGAATGGGTGGAGCGGGACGCCTGCGCGCAAAGTACGAAAAAGGAGGGAAAGTGAGGGGGCGGGGCAGAGGACTTAAAAGTAGGAAAACGAGGGAAAGGAGTGAATGGTATTTAATGAGGTGCTCGAAGGCGGAAAGAAAATGAAGATCAAGTAAACCGTGGCAGCGAATGGGCGCCAGGTATTTGGGGCTGAGGAATCAGACTCGGGCCCTGTACTCAAAGCACACGGGGGAAGAAAAAACAGGTTGGAAACGAAGACCGTAAAAACTTAGAGATCACGAATCTAAAGAGTAGAAAAGCTAACGGGGGAGTCCAAATAAATCCATACCTCACAATCAGCCAGAAAATGACGGGCAAGCCCGACGTCCACTTTCTGGCTCCAGCACCTGGGGACCGGAAGGAATGTTTGCAAAGCACTCTGGGTAATTCTGCTGACCAATGGGCTACATTTGATTTTTAAGCCACTCACGTGAAGGTTCCATAATCACGTGAGAGCGAAGGTTCCATAATCACGCGAGAATATGAAATAACACAGTATGCGTACTGAGTATAAGTAAAAGTGGGTCAATGCAAGGCAATGACCGTAAATTATTGTTGAATTAATAAATATTTGGAGTACTTTGTTCTGAAAAGATTTTTCTCGCCTTAGTTAACACTTAGGTTTTTCCTTCCATTAAAAAATTTCTTCAGGTGGCACACATATTACCTGATGTGGAATGCTTACCAAGGACAGTGTCGAGAGCTTCGTGTGCAGACAACTACTCCATGAGATAGGTACTATTTTTTCCCCCTTTGATAGATAAGAAAACTGAGGTCTTAAAAGAGTAAATTAGTATTGGCAGGGCTGGGACTCAAATTTAGGTCTCACTTCAGAGCTTAGGCTCTCAACTTTAATAGTACCCTCGTTACCTTCAGAAACTTTCTTACTAAAAATAGATAATATAAAAAACATGTTCATGCCTTCTGACATGCGAGTTCCCTTCAGTTTACATCTCAGCAAAGCACTCCCTTCCAGCCAAAAAGGGCTGTAGCTTAGAGACCTTCTTACTTGGAAGAACTGTATTCTCCATGTGAATTTTATGCCTCCAGCTGTGTCCTGGTCCTGTCCCTCACATCCAAGTCACTGAACTTTATAGAATTAAGGCTTTCTCTGTGAGCAAATCACTGTCTTAACTTTTGTACAAGACTGCACTTTTGCCTCCTCAGCCATTGCCACCACCAGCTAATCTCACTGATCACCCACGAAAACTTTGTTAAAAGCAACTTCATTTTCAGATGACTTATTTTTTTAAAGATTTTCTTTATTTAAGAGTGAGAGAGTGAGAGAGAGCATGAGACGGGATAAGGTCAGAGGGAGAAGCAGACTCCCCATGGAGCTGGGAGCCCGATGCGGGACTCAGTCCTGGGACTCACGGATCCTGACCTGGGCCGAAGGCAGTCGCTTAATCAACTGAGCCACCCAGGCACCCAGATAACTTATTTTTAAAATTGTACAATAGATGTATTAAAAGGAGTATTAGTAGAAACATAAACACATACCATACTTTTACTTAGCACATTTTCTATTTGATTGCTTAGTTTGTTTTCAACATTTTTCTAAAACAAAACAAAAATAAATAAAATAGATCTAATCCTCATTATCAAAGTTGGCCATTTTCCTTTTTAATTACCTTTTATTTGTAGTCTCTGTCTCACAGACCAGTACTTGATTATACTCTGTCTTGTGTTATGCCTGAATTCTGATCTTTCCAGGAGATATTCAAGAGGACAGAATCCTGGAATCGTCAAATTGGAGAGATACTTAGAGGTATCTTCTATAATATTCATTATGTACAGTTACCCAGGCTCTGCTAGAATACTTCCAGTACAAGGAAACATTACAAGTCAGCCCATTAAGCTACTGGATAACTGTTAGGAAGCTCTCATTTATATTGAACCAAAACATGTTTTCCTCTTTCTACTTTCCCAAGAGAAACACTTAATCTTAAAGAAAGAAAAGAGTGTTGTGGGGCCACTGGGTGGCTCAGTGGGTTAAAGCCTCTGCCTTTGGCTCAGGTCATGATCCCAGGATCGTGGCATTGAGCCCTGCATCTGGATCTCTGCTCAGAAGGGAGCCTGCTCCCCACCCCCACTCCCCACCCCTCCCGCCTCTCTGCCTACTTGTGATCTCTATCTGTCAAATAAATAAATAAAATCTTTAAAAAAAAAAAAAAGAAAGAAAAGCGTGTTGTATTTGGAGCCAGAAGAAATCTTTTTTATTAAGGTGAAGTTTACATCACTGATACAATATTATGTCAATTTTATCTCAATAAAGTAAAAAAGAGCAAAAAAATAAATAAAATTGAGAACATTTTTATTTATTGTAAAAGACATAATTAAGACAGTGAAAAGGCAAGCTACAGGTTGGGAAAACAGACTTCTAATCCACGTAACCTACAAAATCTCATATCCTGTATAAATAAGGAACTCCTAAACTTGCAATAAAAAGATAGGCAACTCAGTATGTATGTCTGTGTGCACATACATACACATATACACACAGTAAAATATTATTCAGCCATAAAAAAGAATGAGATCTTGCCATTTGTGACAATATGGATGCCTTTAAAGGGTTTTATGCTAAGTGAAACAATCCGAGAAAGACAACTAACATATGATTTCACTTATATGTGGATATTAAAAAAAAAAAACCCAAAAACTCATAAATATAGAGAACAAAACTGGTGGTTACCAGAGGAGAGGGGAGAGGGGAATGGGAGAAATAGGTGAAGGATGTTAAGAGGTACAAGCTTCCTGTTATGATATGAATAAATCACGGAGATGAAAAGTACAGCATAGGAAATATAGTCAATAACTTTGTCATAACGTTGTATGGTGACAGATGGTAAGTACACTTATCATGGTGAGCATTGCATAACATACAGAATTGTTGAATCCCTATGTTGTACACCTGAAACTAATATAACATTGTATGTCAATTCTACTCCAATAATGAACAAATTTTTCTGAAGTCTGCATACATATTAAAAAAAAAGACAACTCAATTTTTTTAATGGGGAAAATACTTGAGAGGCACTTCATAAAAGAGTATATCCAAATGACATATAAGCATATGAGTAAGTGCTCAACATTATTAGTCATCTAGAAAACTAAAATTAAAATCACAATACACACCCACCAACATGGCCAAAGTTAAAAGGACTGACAGTACAAGGGGTTTGGCGGAAAGCATCTCAAATTCTCATACACCACTGGTGGAAGGATATATGTTTTCTATTGCTGCATAAAAAACTTTGCCACAAAGCTATCAGCTGAAAACACCACACATTTATTGTCTTCCAGTTTCTGCAGATCAGGAATCCAGACAGGACTTAACAGGGTCCTGGGCTCTGGGTCTCAGGAGACCCAATCAAGGTGTGTTTATCTCAAGACGATTAGGGAAGAATTCGCTTCTAAGCACACCCAGGTTGTTGTGAAATTCACTTCCTTGCAGCTGTAGCACTAAGGGCTTCAGTTTCTTGCTGGTTGTTGGCCAGAGGCCACTCGAAGCTATCCTGCTTTCCTACAACATGGCCCTCTTCATGGGCAGTTCACAATACTGCCACTTACTTGATTCTTCCACACCAGCAGGAGAATGAGAGCCCAAGAAGTGGTTTTACCAACATGGACTATAGTGGGACTATTATTTTTCTGTGATGAAGTCTACACTTACTTTTCAAAATTAGAATGGTTTCTTTTTCTGATTTAAAAAAGTACATAATCATTATAATACATTTAAACTGTACACAGAAGTAGAAAAAAAGAAGGTAAAAATCACCCAAAACCCAAACAAAGGCTAATCCTCTTAACAGTGTGGAGAACCTCCTTCTAGTCCTTCCTCAGTGCATACCCATAAACTTATACTATCATTCTTGGGATGTACATGTTTCTGTCACATGTTCTTACAGGGTGGCCTCTATGCTGAAGTCAGTGTCCCCTGCTACCTCTTATGGTCCTCCTACATTTCCCCAATTTAAAAAAAATTATTTATCTTTATAGAAGGAAAAAGAAAATATGAAAACCATAAACAAGAGGCTAAAATGCAAAAAAAAAAAAAAAGTAAAAGGAAACATCAGCCCACTACCCAGATAACACCATTAACATCTCTATATGTTTCCTTCTAGTCATCTCCACTACTCAGATAACACCATTAACATTTCTATGTGTTTCCTTCCTGTCTTTCCATCTTTTACATAACTGTATATATACCTCATAAACCTGGCCTTCCCTCCTGGCTTCTCAAAATCTCACTTCTCTACTCATTCCCCCTCTCCCATCCAGGAGAGCCAACCTCTCCCTCCATTTATCCTTCCTATCAGCTTCATGTTCTCCCCAGGGTACAGCGGAAGGGGGAAAATCTTCTAACCCTGGGTCACCCTTCAGATTCCGCCAGATCATCTTCCGTTCATAGCCCTTAATTTTTTTTCCTTTAAAATTTGTTTAACAGTATTTTACTTAACCCACCCAGTATATCCAAAATAATATCATTTTGGAATGTAATCAGTAAAAAAGTACCGAGATATTTCACAGTTTATTTAGAGAATAAATTTTTGCGTATTTTACATGCACAGCCCAACTCAGTTCAGACTAACATTTCAAGTGCTCAACAACCACATGTGGTGAGTTGGCCACCATACTGGGCAGCAGAGCTCTAATTCATTGCTCCATTCTCCAGCATCCTCTCTGCCCAATCCCCCACACCCACCAAGAATCATCTAGCACCCGCTACTCAAATGTGGCGAATTGTTAGCATCAGCATCATCTGGAGCTTGTTAGAAATGCAGACTCTTAGGTCCCACACAGGACTTACCTAAATTTGAATCTGCATTTTCACACTATGTCTAGGTGAACTGTTTACACATGAAACTTAAGTCTTTCTGGCTTCCAGTAGCAAGAAACTCCCCATCCCATCCCTAATTTTTAAATTAGTTCCCTTCTTTAAATTGTTCTAATTATTAGGAAAACATTTGTTCTTCCTTTATTGAGGGTTCTCTGTAAGCCTGGCATTGCATTAAGAACTTCACATCAGGGCGCCTGGGTGGCTCAGTGAGTTAGGCCACTGCCTTTGGCTCAGGTCATGATCTCAGGGTCCTGGGATCGAGTCCCACATCAGGCTCTCTGCTCGGCAGGGAGCCTGCTTCCTCCTCTCTCTCTCTGCCTGCCTCTCTGCCTACTTGTGATCTCTCTGTGTCAAATAAATAAAATCTTAAAAAAAAAAAAAAGAACTTCACATCAATTATCTCATTTAAGCCCAACACTCTATGAGATGGTTGCCAATTTTGACTCCTTTTGTTGTTGTCACCATTTATTGCAATAAAATATACGAAACATAAAAATCTGCCAGTTAACCATTTTAGGTGTACAATTCAGTGGCATTAACTACATTCGTAAATTTGTGCAACCTTCACCACATACCTCATATAAGTGAAATCATACAATATTTGTCTTTTTGTGTCTGATTTATTTCACTTAGCATGTTTTCAACATTCACCCATGCTGTACACTGTATCAGAATCTCCTTCCTTTTTACAGTAATTATTCCATCGTATGTATGCACCACATTTTGTTTATCCATTCATCTACTGATGGACATTTGGATTGTTCCCACCTTTAGGCTATTGTGAATAAGGTTGCTATGAACAGTGGTATACAAGAATCTTTTGAATCCTTGCTCTGAATTCTTCAGGGTAAATACCTAGGAGTGGAATCTGGGATCGTATGGTAATGCTATATATTTGACTGAAGGAACCACCATCCTGTTTTCCACAGCAGCTGTATCATTTTATCATAGCCTTTAAAAAATAGGAGTGATCATATGTGGAATATAAGAAATAGTGCAGAGGATCATAGGGGAAGGGAGGGAAAACTGAATGGGAAGAAATCAGAGAGGGAGACAAACCATGAGAGACTTTTGTTTCTGGGAAATAAACTGAGGGTTGCTAAAGGGGAGGTGGATGGGGGATGGGGTAGCTGGGGGATGGACATTAAGGAGGGCACTTGATGTGATAAGCACTGGGTGCTATACGCAACTACTGAGTCGTTGAACACTGTATCTGACTGAAACTAATGATGTGCTATATGTTAGCTAAGTGAATTTAAAGTAAATAATGAACAAATAAATAAAATTTAAAAATAGGAGTCATTGTGGTAATTTTTCTCATCAGAAAATTTTTTATTGCTGTTTTAAGAAAACTGGACTATAGAGAGAAAAAAGTTTTTTTAAAAAAATTGTAATCTCATTATCCAATAAAAGTCTTCACATGTTCATACAGATTCTTCCAGAATTTCTTTTTATGACAATTGTTCCTTAATATAAAAGTTGTATGGGGCACCTGGGTGGCTCAGTTGGTTAAGAATCTGTCTTAGGTTCAGGTCATGACCCCCGGTGTTGGGAGGGAGCTCTGCGATGGGGGTCCTTCCTCATCAGGGAGTCTGCTTCTCTCTCTCCCTCTCCCTCTCCTCCTCCCCACTGCTCACATGTTCTCTCTCACTCTAGAGTAAATAAATAAAATCTTTAAAAATAAATAAATGAATAAATAAAGGTTTTCTTTGTTGCCATGAAATTCTAAACATACTTTTGAAGGAACAATATTTTAGAAATGTACTTGCCTTAAAAATATACCATTTTTCTCCAAGATGGGATTGGGAGGGAGACAAACCATAAGTGACTCTTAATCTCACAAAACAAACTGAGGGTTGCTGGGGGGAGGGGGGTTGGGAGAAGGGGGGTGGGGTTATAGACATTGGTGGGGGGTGTGCTTTGCTGAGTGCTGTGGGGTGTGTGGACCTGGCAATTCACGGACCTGTACCCCTGGGGATAAAAATATGTTTATAAAAAATAAAAAATTAAAAAAAATACCTTTCAATACCACAAAAAAGTGAAAGAAAATAGTTTTAAATTTTGCTTTAAAAATCATGTATACACTCTCCTTTATAAATTAAATTAAATTAAAAATCATGTAAAAATATATATATATACCATTTTTCAATATGCAGCCATCAGAAATTATGTTTGTGAGGACTATGCAATCATAATTATAAGCTTTATCTTCTAGTGAATGTCTACGATATTCCAGAAACTTCACACATGCTGACTATAATTCTCACCACAACCCAGTGTAAGCTTTACCACTGGATGGGCCAGGTTTTGCCAGTTGTGTGGTCTTGAATAAGTACCCAACCTCCCTGTCCCTACCTTGCCTCATTTGTGAAAACAGAGAACCTTCTAGCACCTGCCTCTGGAGTTACTGAGCATTCAAACGAGGGGATCTACATAAGGCGCTTGGAACAGAGGGCTCCTTATCAGCACCCAAGAAATGTTCACCAACTAAATTTCAGGTTCCCTGACAATTTAAACATGCGAAATAAAATTGAACCATGACAGTAGTAGAAGAAAGTGCAGGTGAGCACTTTTATAATCTGGAGGGTGGGCAAGACCTTCTAAGCGCATTATCAGAGGCAGAGGTAATCAAAGCAAAGGATTATTAGAACTGAATACATAATGCAAATCATGGCTGAGAGACAGAAAACACCAAAAAGCTAGAAGATAAGCAATAATTAGGGGGAAATTTTTAACTAATTTGACGATTAAAAAGGTCTTTAATATACAACAAGCTTCACAACTAAAAAAAAAAAAAAACATACAAGCAATGGTATTTTCCTGGAAAAGTAGATAAAGGATAGAAATAGTCAAGCAAGACAGTTCAATGTGGCCAATTTATGCCTGGGGACATTTTGATGAGCCCTCCTGGCACGGCTGCCCTGACAGCTGACACAGCCACCGGTTTCACTGTCGCTGTCACGGCGCACCTCTCACCCTCCTTCTCTACTCTATCTCCAGTCCAGAGAACTCTCACTTTGTAGTTTAGTTCTTTCTGCATTATGTGCCTGTTCTTCCACAAACTGTTATTTCTAATAAAAAAGAAAAAAGAAAAAATATTAGGGCTAACCTCCAAGAGGAAACTAAAATCATCTTTCTAAGAGAAGTTTTTTAGGTTTTTTAAAAATATTTTATTTATTTATTTGAAAAAGGAAGACACGGTGAGAGAGGGAACAAAAGCAGGGAGAGTGGGAGAGGGAGAAGCAGGCTCCCACTAAGCAGGGAGCCCAATGTGGGCTCCATCCCAGCACCCTGGATCATGACCTGAGCCGAAGGCAGATGTTTAGCGACTGAGCCACCAGGTGCCCCAAGAGAAGTTTTAGGATATTAAATATAATGTTTGCATACTCAAATCCTGAGAGAAAAGTTGAGAATTTCATTGAGAATTTCCTCTACATTCTGACATTCTGGAGCTGAGAATAAGGAATCTTACATGTTCCAAATACCTTCCTTCTTCCCTTCCACTCAATGTCAATAGACAGATAGATAGATAGATGCAATTTATTCATATAAATTTATTCAAATGGTCAGGAAGGCCTTCTCTAATGTGGTAGTATTTGAGAAGAGGCATGAAAGAAGTGAGGGAGTAAGCTATGAGGATTTCTGAACATTCCAGGTAAAGAGAACAACAGGAAAGGCCCTGAAGCAGGAGATATGTTTGATGAAGCTTGAGGTCACCAGGGTGACTAGAGCAAAGGGATGAAAGGAAAGAGCAGTAGGAGATGAGGGCAGAGAGGTCATAGGTTAAGAGAGATCAGATGGAGCTGTGTATATTACAGTAAAAACTTTGGAATTTATTTTAAGAACCTGGGGAGGTTGACATAATAAGGAGAAAGCAAGCCTACAAAAAGCAGAGGTGTCTATCCTTTATATTTTTTAACAAAAAAGAGAGTAATTTCCATTAAAACAAATGATTCCTAGTTATATGTGATTATAGACCAAGTGGTGCCCAATCCCTAATCATCCTTCACTTCCCCATCACTGAGACCTTTACCTCAAATGGGCAGGGTTAGCAATAGGGAATTTGGGTTAGGAGGAAAAAGTTAAGAAAAAGGAGGAAAAAGTTAACATAGCAAGTTTGGTGGTTTTCTTCTTGCGTGTCTCCAAGAGGACCAGGATAGACCCTTAGGCAAGCCATGAGAATGTATGTGTCAAAGTGTACTTTATAATACCAAAGGAATGCTGTCTCACATTTAGGTCTTTCATCCATTTTGCGTCTATTTTTGTGTGTGGTGTAAGGAAATGGTCCAGTTTCATTCTTCTGCATGTGGCTGTCCAATTCCTCCAACACCATTTGTTGAAGAGACTGTCTTTTCTCCATTGGACATTCTTTCCTGCTTTGTTGAAGATTAGTTGACCATAGAGTTGAGGGTCCATTTCTGGGTTCTCTATTCTATTCCATTGATCTATGTGTCTGTTTTTGTGCCAGTACCATACTCTTTTGTTGATTACAGCTTTGTAATAGAGCTTGAAGTCTGGAATTCTGATGCCACCAGCTTTGCTTTACTTTTTCAACATTCCTCTGGCTATTCAGGGTCTTTTTTGGTTCCATACAAATTTTAGGATTATTTGTTCCAGCTCTGTGAAAAAAGTTGATGGTATTATGATAGGGATTGTATGAAATGTGTAGATTGCTCTAAGTAGCATAGACATTTTCACAATATTTATTCTTCCAATGCATGAGCAAGGAAAGTTTTTCCATTTCTCTGTGTCTTCCTCAATTTCTTTCATGAGTACTTTATCGTTTTCTGAGTACAGATTCTTTGCCTCTCTGGTTGGATTCATTCCTAGGTATCTTGTGGTTTTGGGTGTAATTGTAAATGGGATCAACTCCTTAATTTCTCTTCCTTCTGTCTTGTTGGTGTATATAAATGCAACTGATTTCTGTGCATTGATTTTATATCCTGCCACTTTACTGAGCTCCTGTATGAGTTCTAGCAGCTTTGGGGTGGAGTCTTTTGGGTTTTCCACATAAAGTATCATATCATCTGCAAAGAGTGATAGTTTGACTTCTTCTTTGCCAATTCAGATGCCCTTTATTTCTTTTCATTGTCTGATTGCTGAGGCCAGGACGTCCAGTACTATGTTGAATAGCAATGATGATAGTGGACATCCCTGCCATGTTCCTGACCTTAGGGGGAAAACCTCAGTTTTTCCCCACTGAGAATGATATTCGCTATGGGTTTTTCATAGATGGCTTTTATGATATTGAGGTATGTACCCTCTGTCCCTACACTGTGAAAAGTTTTAACCAAAAAAGGATGCTATACTTTGTCAAATGCTTTTTATGCATCTATTGAGAGTATTATATGGTTCTTGTCATTTCTTTTACTAATGTTATGTATCACGTTAATTGATTTGCAGATGTTGAAACAACTTTGCAGCTCAGGAATAAATCTCACTTGGTCATGGTGAATAATTATTTTAACGTACTGTTGGATCCTATTGGCTAGGATTTTGGTGAGAATTTTTGTATCCATGTTCATCAGGGATATTGGTCTGTAATTCTCCTTTTTGATGAGGTTTTGTCTGGTTTGGGGATCAAGGTAATGCTGACCTCATAAAATGAGTTTGGAAGTTTTCCTTCCATTTCTGTTTTTCAGAACAGTTTCAAGAGAATAGGTATTAATTCTTCTGTAAATGTTTGGTGGAATTTCCCTGGGAAACTATCTGGCCCTGGGCTCTTGTTTGTTGGGAGATTTTTGATTACTGCTTCAACCTTGCTGGTTATGGGTCTGTTCAAGTTTTCTATTTCTTCCTGATTCAGTTTTGGTAGTTTAAACATCTCTAGGAATGCATCCATTTCTTCCAGATTGTCTCATTTGATGGCATATAGTTGCTCATAATACGTTCTTATAATTGTTTGTATTTCTTTGGTGTTGGTTGTGATCTCTCCTCTTTCATTTATGATTTTATTAATTTGGGTCCCTTCTCTTTTCTTTTTAATAAGTCTGGCCAGGGATTTATCAATCTTATTAATTCTTTCAAAGTACCAGCTCCTTGTTTTTTTGATCTGGTCTACAATCCTTTTGGTTTCTATTTCATTGATTTCTGCTCTGATCTTTATTATTTCTCTTCTACTGCTGGGTTTAGGCTCTCTTTGCTGTTCTTTCTCCAGCCCCTTTAGGTGTAGGGTTAGGTTGTATATTTGAGACTTTTCTTGTTTCTTGAGAAAGGCTTATATTGCTATATACTTTCCTCTTAGGACCACCTTTGCTGCATCCAAAAGATATAATACCAATGGACTGATGATTCCTTTGTGTGCACCTAGAGTAATAGGCCATGCCATGCCATCTTGTTAGGATTACATTTGCACAAACACAAAGATAGATGATGCAAACCTGGTTTCGTTGTTGGGGTCAACACTGTTGAGGTCCTGAGTCTCCTGCTCTTGGCTAGTTATCAATAAGATGTACATACGTGACCAGCCCTCCCATCTGTGACCCAACCCCTGAGACTCAAAATGGGCTTTACTGGGCATAGATATTCTATATACATCCTTGGATTTCACTGCTATAAACCATTAAAAGGGAAACTAGAAATTCAATGAAAATGAACACATAACAACATAACAAAAGCAGTGGAATGCTGCCCAAGCTGTATTTAGAAGAGAATTTATAGCACTAAATTCCTATATAAGAAAAGAAGAAGGGCTTCAGATCAGTGACTCTAGCTTTGATCCTCATGAGCTAGAAACATTAGAAGAAATTAAACTAAAAGTAAGCAGAAGAAAGGAATTATTAAGATAAGGGCAGAAATCAATGAAATAGAAAACATGAAGAAATAGAGAAAATCAATGAACCCAAAAACAGGTGATTTCAAAAGGTCAACAAAATTTATAAACTTACATCTAGTTATATCTAGTTTCTCTCTCTGACAAATAAATAAACATCTAAAAAATTAAAAATAAATAAAAATTAAAAAAATTTTAAGATGTAGTTCATATATATAATGGAATATTACTCAGCCATCAGAAATGATTAATACCCATCATTTGCATCAAAATAGATGGAACTGGAGGGGATTATACTAAGTGAAATAAGTCAAATATTGAAAGACAATTATCATATGGTTTCACTCATATGTGGAACATAATGAACAGCATGGAGGACATTAGGGGAAGGAAGGGAAAACTGAAAGGGGGTAAAGCAGAGGGGGAGACGAACCAGAGAGACTATGGACTCCAGGAAACAATCTGAAGGTTTCAGAGGGGATGCAGTGTGTGGGGATGGGTGAGCCCAGTGATTAGGGAGGGCATGTGTTGTAATGAATACTGGATGTTATACACAAATAATGAATCATGGAACACTACATCAAAAACTAATGATGTACTGTATGGCAACTAACATAACATAATAAATAAATAAATAAATAAATAAATACACTTTTTGTACCTTAATGGACACTACCAAGAAAGTGGTAAAAGAACCCACGGAAAGGGAGAAGATATGTGCAAATCATGTATCTAATTATAGTTTAGTATCTAAAATGAAAAACTTTCACAATTCAACAAAAACTTAATCCAATTAAAAGGGAGTACTACAGGGCGTCTGGGTGGCTCAGTGGGTTAAGCCACTGCCTTTGGCTCAGGTCATGATCTCAGGGTCCTGGGATCGAGTCCCGCATCGGGCTCTCTGCTCAGCAGAGGGCCTGCTTCCCTTCCTCTCTCTCTGCCTGCCTCTCTGCCTACTTGTGATCTCTCTCTGTCAAATAAATAAATAAAATCTTTAAAAAAAAAAAAGGGAGTACTACAGGGACACCTGGGTGGCACAGGTAGTTGAGAAAACCACTCTTGGTTTCCACTCAGGTTCTGATCTCAGGGTTCTGAGATCCAGCCCCACATTGAGCTCTGTGCTCAGCACAGAATCTGCTTGAGATTTTCACTTGAAATTCAGCCATCCCCCCCAGATAAATAAATCTTTTTAAAAAGATTTTATTTATTATTTGACAGAGAGAGACACAGTGAGAGAGGGAGCACAAGCAGGAAGAGTGGGAGAGGGAGACGCAGGCTTCCCGTTGAGCAGGGAGCCCAATGCAGGGCTCGATCCCAGGACCCTGGGATCATGACCTGAGCCAAAATTAGATGTTTAACTGAGTGAGCCACCCAGGCACCCCTAAATAAATCTTTTTTTAAAAGAATAAACAAATACAAGTGAGTATTACAGGCAGAGATGGATATATTGTGATTATGAAAGGGATGAAAGGGAGAGAGGTAAATTTTGCAAGAGGACGTACAATTCTAAACTTTTATATACCTAATAAGAAAGCTTCAAAATACATGAAACAAAAACTGATAGAATATAAATGAAAAATAAACATATACACACTTAGAGATTTTAATACATCTTTCAAAAATTGATAGTAAAGTAGACAGAAAATCTTTAAGGATATATAAGACTTGATACTGTCTACCAACTTGGGGTGCCTGGATGGCTCACTTGGTTAAACATCTGCCTTCGATTAGGTCATGATCCCAGGCTCAAGTCATGATCCCAAGGTCCTAAAATAGAGCCCCACCTCAAGCTCTTTGCTCAGCAGGGAGCCTGCTTCTCCCACTCCCTTGGCCTGCAGGTCTGCCTACTTATGCTCTCTCTGTCAAATAAACAACAACAAAAAAACCCGCTATCTACCAACTTGACCTAATAGAAATTTATAGAACACTCAATGAACAACAGAACATACATTATTTTCACAAGTCCAGATAAGGTTTACCCAAATAGACCATATTCTGGGCCACAAAACAATTTACAACACATTTAAATAGTATTAGAATTATAAAACTTATGTTCTCTGAATCCAATGAAATTAAATTAGATTTTATTGGATTAAATTAAATCAAATCAGTATACCAAAGATTTCTGGAAAATCCCCAAATATTTGAACCTAAATAGCGAACTTTTTTAAAAAAGATTTTATTTATTTATTTGACAGACAGAGATCACAAGCAGGCAGAGAGGCAAGCAGAGAGAGAGGAGGAAGCAGGCTCCCCGCTGAGCAGAGAGCCGGATGCAGGGGCTCGATCCCAGAACCCTGGGACCATGACCTGAGCTGAAGGCAGAGGCTTTAACGCACTGAGCCACCCAGGTACCCTGAACTTTTTTTTTTTTAAGATTTTATTTATTTATCAGAGAGAGAGTGGGGGGAAGAGCGAGCACAGGCAGACAGAATGGCAGGCAGAGGCAGAGGGAGAAGCAGGCTCCCTGCTGAGCAAGGAGCCCGACGTGGGACTCGATCCCAGGACGCTGGGATCATGACCTGAGCCAAAGGCAGCTGCTTAACCAACTGAGCCACCCAGGCGTCCCTACCCGGAACTTTTTAAAAAAGATTTTATTTATTTGGGAGAGAGGGAGAGAGATAGGAGAGAGAGCATGGGGGGGGGCAGTGGGAAGGGGGAGAAGGTGACGCCCCCCTGATCAGGGAGCCTTGTCACTGGGCTCCATCCCAGGACCATGGAATCATGACCTGAGCTGAAGGTAGATGCTTAACTGACTGAGCCACCCAGGTGCCCTGAATAACAAATTTTAAATAACACGCGGGTCAAGGAAGAAATCAAAAAGGGAAATTATAAAGCATCTTGAATGAATATGAAAACAGCAAAAGGGGCTACTGGGTGGCTCAGTCATTAAGTGGCTGCCTTAGGCTCAGGTCATGATCCCAGCATCCTGGGATCAGGCTCCGTGCTCCAGAGGGAGCCTGCTTCTCCTTCTCCCTCTGCCTGCTGCTCCCCTACTCCCTGCTTGTGCTCCTTGTCAAATAAATAAAATCTTTTTTGAAGAGTAAAGGAAAACAGCAAAAATTGTGGGATGCAGTAAAACCCATGGTTAAAAGAAATTTTATAATAGTAAATACTTGTATTAGAAAACATTAAGGATCTTGAAACAATGACCTCAACTTTCACCTTAAGAAACTAGAAGACAAAGAGCAAATTAAATCTAAAGTAAGAAAACTTAAATCCAAAGTAAAGATGACAGAAATCAAACACACTGAAAATTAGAAGGAAAAAAAAGAAAGAAAGAAAAGCTGGTTCTTTGAGAATGTCAATAAAATAGATAAACCTCTATAGACAGACTGACCAGGAAAAAAAAAAAAGGAACCAATTAACCAATATTAGAATGGATTAAGAGAAAGAACATAAATTATACATCCTACAAATATCATAGCAGGTAGACTCTAAAAGAGTCCTTATTTATGCTTGTCTCCTGGTATTCATGCTCCTGTGTGATCCTCTCCTGTTGAGTGTGATCTGAAGTAGTGATTTGCTTCTCATCAACAAAAATACAATAAAGGTAGTGTGATATTACTTCCATGACCAGACTATGACTACCATCTTATTATAGTCTCTCTGTTGCTGACTTTAATAAAGCAAGCTGCCATGTTGGAAAGGCAGCATGGCAAGGAACTGAGGGCAATCTTTTTCCCACAGCCAACAGAAAATCAAGGCCCTCAGTCCAACAACCCACAAAGAACTTAATCCTGCCAACAACTATGTAAGTTTGGAAGTGAATCCTTCCCCCCAGTCAAGTCTTTAGATGAGGCTCTGGCCCTGGGTTATAGCCTTATGAGAGACCCTAAACAGAGGACCCAACTAAGTTATGCCTGGATTCTGGGTCTGCAGAATCTGTGAAATAATAAATACCTGTTGTTTTAAGCAGCTAAGTTTGCAGTAATTTGTTATGCAGAAATAGATAACTAATACAAGTGTTAAGATAAAGAAATAGTATCAACAACTTCATGTTAATAAATTTGTGAACTTTGATGAAAAGGAAAAATGGACAAACTTCTTAAAATACACAAACTATCAAAACTCATTCAAGAAGAAATCAATAACCTGAATATTCCCATTAATATTATAAAAATTAATTTATAGGGGCACCTTGTTAAGCGTCAGACTCTTGATGTCAGCTCAGGTCATGATCTCAGGGTTGTGAGATGAATCCAGGCATTGGTTGGGCTCCCTGATCAGCAGAGATTCTGCTTAAGATTCTTTCCCTCTGCCCCCCCACCTCTCTGCTCATGCACCTGCACTCTCTCTCTTTCTCTCAAATTAATAAATAAATCTTTTTAAAAAGCAATTTTCAGTTAAAAACTTTGTCACAAAGAAAACTTTGGGCCCAAATGACTTCACTGGTGAATTCTTCAAGCATTTAAGAAATAATTATAATTCTATACAAACTCTTCCAGAAAATAGAAGATAATAGAGTACTTCCCAACCCATTCAATGAGATAAACATTACTGTGATACCAAAATTAAAGACATTATAAGAAAGAAAACAAAGACCAATACTGCTCAAAAACTTAGATGCAAAAATTCTTTGTGAAATTTTAGCAAATTGAATCTAACTATATATACAAAGGATACTTCATCATAACCAAATGAAGGTTTATCTGAGGAATGGAAAGGAGGTTGAACAATCAAAATCACTGTAATTCACCACATTAACAAAAGAAAAAAGAAAAAAACATATCATCATCTAATTAGACACCAAGAAATCACTTGATGAAAGGCAACATCTTAGCATAAAATATCTTAAATAAAATCTCTTAGCACACTAGGAATAAAAAGGAATCTTCCTTAATCTGAAAAAAGGTGCATGCTCTCTATCTCTAACAAATAAATCCTTAAAAAGAACAGAGAAATCCAGCAATAAACAAATCTCTTTAATTTTGTTAAGTCCAGTAATACACAAATGTATTTGATAATGGAGCTCTTTATTTGCAAATTAGTAATAGTCTATGAAACACACTTTGGAAACCATGATTTTGTTAATCACTTTTGCTTTACTTGTGAGGAATCTGATACCCAGAGACAGTAACTCACTTAACCAAGACCACTTGTCTAATGATGTGTCCAGGCACAAATGCTCTGCTCCTTATATTATGCAACAGATTATCATTTTCATTAGGTATGGGTTATGTCTTGAAGGTTTCATAAGCAAGTACTGCTTCTACTTCTGTCCTTCCACTACTCCAGGGCCTGTCCCTATTATAGCACTTACCATCACATAGTACAGTCATCTGTCTTCCCCATTAGACTGAGCACTCCCTCTGCCCAGGGAATGTGGACTGATCATTTTTGTTTTGCCCAGTTAGTTCCATGACTAGAATAGAGCAGAATCTCAGTAAATGTTTCATGAATAAAAGGACTTGGGGTTGGGGAAGGACTTCCATGTGAACAGCCCAATAACAAAAGTACAGATATCTAAGAGAAGAGTACAAGACTCCAAGCTGGGGGGAAAAAGATACGGAGGAACAGTCATATAGGGGAGGGAGACAGGATTGGAGAAAAATTAAGAACAGTATTCTTACAACAAGGAATCAGGAAAGTAGACCCAATGAGATATAATGGTGTCACCAATGCACAGAAGATATTTGGTTCAGGACAGCTGGTGTGTTATTGCATAATCTCTAAATAATTAGCTGTACTAAATGCCAAGAAAATGCTCTGATCCATGCCAAAAGAAAAACACATTATGACATAACCACATTAAAATAATTATTTCAGGGGCATCTGGCTGGCTCAGTCAATAGAACATGGAATTCTTAGTCTCAGGGTACTGAATTCAAGCCCCACGTTGGGATGGAGCGTGCCTTAAGAAACAGATAAGTAATCATTTCTGTTGGATAGCACTGAATATCTATCATAAGTATCAGTTAAACATGTTGAGGGAAATCATTTCAAGCTTGTTATTCTCAAAATAAAAATCAAATATATGAAAACAAAATTACATCACAAAAAGAACATTATTGATCACAACAAGTTCTTAGCATACATAAGCTCATTTAGGTCAAATAACTACCCTGTAAACATGTAATGTAAACTTCCACTACATTTTACAAAAATGTAAAATTTCCCTGTTCATTTTAAAAAGATTTGAAGAGGGGTGCCTAAGTGTCTGCCTTCAGCTCAGGTCAGGATCCCAGAATCCTGGGATCAGTCCTGCACTGGGCTTCTTGCTCAGCAGGGAGCCTGTTTCTTCCTCTCACTCTGCCTCTCTCCCCTGCTTGTGCTCTCTCATTCTCTGTCTCTCTCTCAAATAAAGAAATAAAATCTTTTTGAAAAATAATTTAAAAAATAAAAAGATTTGAGGAACTAAATCTTCTCTTCCAAGAATCTGCATTGTCATAAGAATCCGGGTTGCCCAAATCCCCCCCCCCCAATAATTTCCAAAACCAAAGTTGTTCTAATGTGTTGAATTTCTCCAGTGACCTTAATTTTATAAAGAGAGTTTAATTTTCCTAACTCACATAGCCTCTTGTTGAGCATTTCAAAATGATAACTGGTGCATCATCTTGTTCAGAACAAACTGTAGGAATTCAAAACAGCTGCCTCTCTAAGGAACATCCAAGACTTTTAAGAGTTCCTAATATGGGGTGCCTGGCTGGCTCAGTGGGTTAAAGCCTCTGCCTTCAGTTCAGGTCATGATCTTAGGGTCCTGGGATCGAGCCCCACATCGAGCCCCACATCGAGCCCCACATCGAGCCCCACATCAGGCAGGGAGCCTGCTTCCCCGATCTCTCTGCCTGCTTCTCTGCCTACTTGTGATCTTTGTCTGTCAAATAAATAAATAAAATCTTTTTTAAAAAAGAGTTCTTAATATGGGTTTTATATCAAAATCAATTTGTAACTTTTCACAGGAAGAGAAGAAAAAGAGGAATGAATGCTTATAGAGTACCTAATAAATTCCAGATATTATGATAAACACTTTATAAAGTTTCCTGGATATAATTCCCATATCCTCCTTTTGAGATAAAATGGACCTTGCTTCTGGAATGTTTATAAAAAATTATGAGTTTTAAAAGTTAAAAAAAAAGGACACAAACAAGATAAATGTTTAAGGATGGAAATTAGTCATACATAAAGCAAACTTAAAGACAGCACTACTACAGGAATAAAATCTAATTTAGCTTTAAATATAAATTTCTGGGGCGCCTGGGTGGCTCAGTGGGTTAAGCCGCTGCCTTCGGCTCAGGTCATGATCTCAGGGTCCTGGGATCGAGTCCCGCATCAGGCTCTCTGCTCAGCGGGGAGCCTGCTTCCTCCTCTCTCTCTGCCTGCCTCTCTGCCTACTTGTGATCTCTCTCTGTTGAATAAATAAATAAAATCTTTAAAAAATAAATAAATAAATAAATAAATAAATATAAATTTCTGTTCACTTATATCATTCATTAACATTTTAAATAATAGTCCACAAATATAAGGCAAATATACTGATACTATTTGCTAACACCACTTGGAAATATTAGGTATGTTCTATTCTAGAAAACCTGTCACTTAGATGAGAGATCTTAAGATTAAGTTTAAATGGTGAAGTTTACCCTATGATCTTCGCTTTGGAACAAAGTAAATTTCATTACATTTATATTTACATAGATGCAGACAAAGCCGTGTTCAAGAACTCTATCTCAGGAAAGATTCATTTTAACACAGTTCTATATAGAGCAGGTGTTGGTCCTGCCTCCTACTCAACACTTAACAACAAAATTCAACCCATCAAAAGTTAAGGGCAGGCCCTCTGGTTTGAGATGATATAGTTTTTTAAGTCATTAAATTATTCCCCCCCGCAACTGCCTAAAATTTCGAAGCAGTCTTAAAATTAAAGTGCCCAGCTCAAACGGCTGGAAATTCCAGCCCTGTACTGGCTTTCCCATAACTGACATTTCAGGTATCATAAACTATATTAATCTGATCTTAGGAGGAGAATGGAAAGGGATGTTGAAAAAAATTAATATTCCTTTTGCATATGAGACCCTATCCCTAAATTCCTAATAAACAGCAGGATCAGAGGGTGACTCATAATTACACAGTTATCCTTTTTAACTGGTTAAATCAAATGACCCATCTGGCATTCACATTTAAAATCTGCAAGTCTAGACATTACATCAAAATTTTGATGTCCAACTTGGGGAAGCTGGACTCTGGCCCCAAGAACTACCACCCAAAGCAGATGGGAGTTCACGCTACCTAGTCTCCACATCGCCCTTTTTGCATTTTTCTTTATTTTTCTTTTCGTAAACTTCAGCAGAACTCCAAGATGCTGTGGAAAATTCTCGTAGGGCGCTGAAGTCCAGCAGGTCGCTGAGCTGCTTATTGATCTTTATGAGCGGCCATGCGCTGCTGCCGTGATTCATCTTTGGCCCCTTCGAGAATAGCTGAGAAGAGGGGCTCAGTAGGAGACCACCAAAGCCCAAAGTAGAGAGTGGGGAGATGAGACAGGGCGTCAGGAAAGAGGAAGAAATTTGGGGGCGCTGGGCTGACTTCCCATGTCCCCTACTCTTTCCCAACGCAGCGTGAGCAGGAGGCGGGAGAGCCCTGGATGGGTGAAGGCTCAATTCGGCGTCCTGCCAGCTGGACGGCGAGGACAGACGAGAAGTGACCCGCCCGCCGCACAATGAAAGAATTGACAAGTTTCAGGGAACATGTTTCCCGCAGCCCTGGGTCTGAGTTGCCTGCTCACATCCCCAGGCAGGTCTGCAGTCGGATAGCTTCCCTCTGCAGGTCCAAGGCGCGTTGTTAAAAAAAGAGCCACCGACCACTAGTGTCACTCTCGCCTGGCCTCCTGCTTTTGCTGCCCTGTCCCCGAGCGACCATCCCTGGACCTGCAGAGCCCACGAAGCTCGCAGCGCGCCAAAGCCACGTGCTCTCCCACTTGCCCCAGAGCCCCGACACCCGCCCCAGCCGAGTCCCGCCGCCAGAGGCTCGGGACCGAGAGTCGCCGCCCCGCTCAGCCGCGTTGTCGCCAACGTGGAGACAACTCCGAGTTCGGCACCCTGCAGAGGTGGCAGGGCCTGCCCCCACCCCCCGCGCCTGAAGTTGCCTGCCACCCGCAGGCCGCATCCAACCACCGGGATTAAAGTTCCTTTTGGCTGGGATCTACTTCGCGCCAAAGGGCTCTGGGTCCGAGGGAAGGCCGGCAGAAGTGCCCCTCCCCCGGGAACTGAACCGGTGGGTCTCGGGCGGGCAATTGTTCCCTGGGGTGGTCTTAGCCAGGGATTGGCCTCGGCTCCAGCTCCGGCGCCTCTTTGGCTGGAAAAAAAAGGGGGGGTGGCGGGGGGCTAGTTAACCCATTAGTCCCCAGCTCGCTGGCATCACCTGCGCTAAGGAAGTAGGGTCGGTGGGGGGACGCAGGAAGAGCGGACCTGAACCCGGAGGAACCGCTGTGCGCGCCTGGACAAAGCCCTCAGTGTTGGGAGGCGGGGCTGGAGGGAGAGGCTCGCAGGCCCCTGCGGAACGCAAAGCGGCGGGCGTGGGCACAGCCTGCCTCCCGCTCTTCTCACTCCTTACTCTGCCCGGACACGGAGCGAAGGAGAAGCAGCTGTGGACGCATCTGGATCCGTTGCCCGTGGCAAGGCCGGCTGTTGTCCCCCAGCAAGCTGCGCTGGATGCTGGAGATTCACGCCCCGGGAGGTTGCGCTGCGCTCAACGCTGAAGATGCGTGCATGGAAGATGGGAAACCAGGAGCTGTCGGCCCATCTCGGCCCACTCTTGGAGTAAGTTTTGGTTGGTCAAATTCGGTGCAGAACCCAACGCACAATAAAGGACAAAACCACCCTTGAACTCCACAAAGCAGTGAGGGGTTCATGCTTCCAAACGCTACAATCACTCAACCTCTTCCGTGTCCACAAACCATGTCCTCCCATCCGAATCCTGCTCAGGGCCACAAGACTGAGCAGTGGAACCAGTCTGTGGAAATGGATCAGGCCAACCCTTTTCATGTCACAGAGGTGAATAAGACAGGTCTTGTCACAAAGCCTCTATCTGGCACAAGTTTTGAACTTGGCTTTAGGAAGAAGCCTCAAACAGAGAAAGAAAACATTACTAAGCCTCTATATTATGTTCAATTCGGGGTTGGAAGTAAAGACTTCTCCACTGACAGCCAGTCACTTTTTTGGTCAGTGAATGCAATAGAACTACTAAGGCTCAAGCAGAAGAAACAGTGCAGAAAAAGAAGACACACCAGAGTAATAAATTCAAGGAAACAGTCATAGCTGAGGGCAATACCATAGCAAGAAGGAGCCATTGGTACTCTGAACTAGCTGAAAATAGGGAGGTAGATTCAATGGAAAATATATGGATATATTCCTTACAAAGGAAAGTGTCTGGAAGGGAAGGCAACTGTAGCTTGGGGATGGGGATTTCCAAGATATCAATGGCTAAACCAAGACCCTGAGACAGACCCTGTGCTAACTTCCCCAATATCCTCTTCTCCTTGTTGGTAACCACTTCCTGCTCTTGAATATTACATCCTTGCCTGACTCCCTTCTGATAAGTATAATTTCAATCCTAGGGAATTAGCACAATTCAAATCCAAAGTAATCAGCATAATCCCATTCCCTGCCATTGATTGGCTATGAGCTTGACCCAGCTGGGGCCAGTGAGTGTAGCAATTTCCTGGGGGATTTGGGAAAAGTTTTTCTTTCATGTTCTGGAGGAGTTTCAGAGGCAATCGCCTCTACAACATGTGCTCAAATAAACAGGAAGCCCCTGATATTGTGGGCAACTGTATCTCAACATAACAAAGAGCCAAGCTAAAATAAAGCAGACCTCAAGAAAACAGGCAGAAAGAAATCTGACTTTTGTGCCATTTTTGATCCTCTGAATAGTGGAGGTTTTTCATATCTATTATGGCCCAAAATATTTTATTTTATACTTTCTTTTCCTTATTAGACTGCAAATTCCATCCAGGTTTGAGCTGCCAGGCCTCATTCTAAAAGATACAACACAGTAGACACTTCAGACATTGGGGCTGGAATGATAACTATCAATCACATGACATTATAACAGAAATAATTTTTATGCTGTAATACAGTCTTTCCATGTGTCATTGTTAATGTTTTTATTGACATATTTTATTAATCCCACCAATGGATTTCCTATAATAGCTCTGTCCACTTGGGACTAGAAGGAACAATATGGCATAAAAATTAATAACAATGAAGTTCATGCTTTTAGTTCACGGCATACCAATCACCACTAAACTAAAATCCAAGATTGAGATCTATTCTATCATTAGCCAGCTTTAGCATTACCAACAATTCCAAAATGGAAACACCTAAATATCCATCAATTGATAAACACATTAACAAAATATGGTATAGCCATACTGTGGAATACTATATAGCCTAAAAGAGGATAAAATACTGATAAATGCTGCCACATAGATGAACCTTAAAAATATTATGTGAAGATGCCAGGCACAAAAGCCACATTTTGTGTGGTTAAATTTTATGAAATGTCAAGCATAAGCAGATAAAGAGAGACAGCAAGGAGATTAGGGGTTTATTAGTGCTGAGGGATGTTAGTGTTATTATGGCAATACTCCCCAAATTAACCTCTAGATTGAATGTAAGACCAGTCAAAACACCACCTGCTTCTTTTCTTTTCTTTTTTTATTTTTTCAGAAAGGGATGAGCCGGTCATAAAATTCGTATGAAATCACAAAGGACCAAAAAAAGCCAAAACAAATTTGAAAAAGAACAATGTTGGTGTCCCATGTCTCCATTCCAAAACATTCTACAAAGTTACAATAATCAAAAGAGCATGGTCTTGACATAAGGACATACATACAAGTGGAATAGAATTAGAGCCCAGAAGTAAGCCCACACAATTATGGTCCATTGATTTTTTACAGGGGTGCCACAACCATTTAGTGAAGAAAATTAGTCTTTTCAATGAATGCTGTTGGGACGAGTGATACCCACATACAAAAAGATGATTTAGTCCCCTGTCTCATACTATATACAAAAATTAAAACAAGTCAAAGACCTAAAACCATGATTTTCTAAGAATGAAATATATGCATAAATCTTGATGTTGGATTATTCGGTTTCTTTTTTTAAAGATTATTTATTTATTTTAGAGGGAGAGAGTGAGAGAGTGCACAAGCAATGTGGATGGGAAGAGGGAGAGGGAGACGCAGACTTTCCACTGAGCAGAGAGCCTGATGTGGGGCTAGATCCCAGGCCCTGAGATCATGACCTGAGCCAAAGGTAGCTGCTTAACAGACTGAGCCACCTAGTTGTCCCAGATAATTCAGATTTCTTAAATATGACACCAAACACACAACTAACAAAGGAAAAAAGTAGATAAATTGCACTTCATCAGAATTAAAAATGTTTGTACCTCCAAGGAAACTAATAAGTGAGAAGACAACCCACAGAATTCAAGAAAATATTTGCAAATCCTATATCTCATACAGGGCTAGTTCAGAGTACAGAAATAACTTTCCAAACTCAACAACAAAAAGAAAAACAATCAACTTAAAAACAATCAAATTCAAAGGACTTGAGCAAACATTTCTCTCAAAATGGCTAACAAACACACAAAAAGATGTTCAGCATCATTCCAAGGCAAATAAAAACTACAACGAGATACCATTTCACATCCACCATTATAAGTACTCAAAAAAAGAGAAAATAACAAGTGTTGGTAAGAATATATATACACATAAAATGGAATACTATGCAGCCATCAAAAGAAATGAAATCTTGGGGCGCCTGGGTGGCTCAGTGGGTTAAGCCTCTGCCTTCAGCTCAGGTCATGATCTCAGGGTCCTGGGATCGAGCCCCACATCGGGCTCCTTGTTCGGCAGGGAGCCTGCTTCTCCCACTGCCTCTGCCTGCCTCTCTGCCTGCCTGTGTGCTCTCTCTCTCTCTCTCTCTGACAAACAAATAAATTTTTAAAAAAAGAAAGAAAGAAAAAGAAATGAAATCTTGCCATTTGCAACAACGTGGATGGAACTAGAGGGTATTATGCTGAGCAAAATAAGTCAATCCGAGAAAGACAACTATCATATGATCTTTCTGACATGAGGAATTTGAGAGGCAGGGCGGGAGGTTTGGGGGGCAGGGAAGGAAAAAATCAAACAAGATGGGATCGGGAGGGAGACAAACCATAAGAGACTCTTAATCTCACAAAATAAACTAAGAGTTGCTGGGGGGTGAGGGGTAGGGATAGGGTGGTTGGGTTATGGACACTGGGGAGGGTATGTGCTATGGTGTGTGCTGTGGAATGTGTAAGACTGATGATTCACAGACCTGTACCCCTGAAGCAAATAATACATTATATGTTAATAAAAATAATTTTTGAGCTCTCTGCTCAACAGGGAGACTGCTTCTCCCTCTGTCTGCTGCTCCCCCTGCTTGTGCTCACGCTTTCTCTCTCTGTCAAATAAATAAATAAAATCCTAACCAAAAAAAAAAAAAAAAGACACTTTATTCTTTTTTATTTTCTGGGTTTTAAAATTATGAGTTGGTTCCCTCGCATTATTTTAGAGTATCAGTCTGACCTAATGCACTGAAATAGATTTGATACAGAAATTATGAAGTGTATTTATAAATTTGCCAATCTAAACAATTTCGGTGTAACAGTTCACAATTGGTTACTACTTAATTTTCACTGGAGACTGTTTCTAAGAGTTAAAATTCTGCTAAATGTAATTAAGACTGCCAGAAATGATAAGAAAAGAAACTCCATATGTAGGGAAGTAGGAAATGTGTAAGGTAGGTATAAGAAATGAGAACACATTTTGCTGAAGGAAAAAGAAAGTTGTAGAGGGTTTGTGAAGGGAAATCTTTGGAAAAGAATTTTACATGTGGTCAGGACTGAGATTGAAATAAATGGATTTTAAAAGTACAAACAAGCCAAACAAATGTTTTCTTTATTTTTTAATATTTAACGAAAATCTAGTTACTTGACTTATTTATGGCTTGACTCATATATTAGTGTGCATCATTAACCTATTAGAAACATCTGCCTCGGGATGCCTGGGTGGCTCAGTTGGTTAAGCAGCTGTCTTTTGCTCAGGCCACGATCCCAGGGTCCTAGGATTAAGCCCCACAAAGGGCTCCTTGCTGAGTGGGGAGCCTGCTTCTCCCTCTGCCTTCCATTTCCCCTGTTGTGCTCTTTGTCTTCCCCACTCTCTGACAAATAAATAAATTAATTAAATCTTAAAAAAAAAAGAAAGAAACATCTGCCTCTAGAGTGAGGCTTGCAAATAATGAACTAAAACGTGGCAGAAAAAAAGGAATAAAAGGTGATAACAAACATGAAATAAAATCTCTTAAGGAAAAATATGTATATTTAGTCCCTAATACTCTTTAGTCCTTAAGAATGTTCTGCTTCCTGGAACAATAATCTGTTGACAGCCTCTGGACAGTTCATTACCAGAAAAGCAAGGTAAGACTTGGTAGGAATAAGATAACTGAAAGCTTTTTGTTGTTAAGCTTCACTGGAGGTGGCTTACTTCTTATTTATCTCTGCAAGAAGCTTTTATTTATAAAACTACTCCCTTACTCCTAAGAATTATAAACAGAAAGTCCTTCTCTCCCAATCACCCAAAATTCCCTGTTTGGTTGGTTGGTGATATTTGTATTGGCTGAAATGTTGGAGTGAATTAAGCCATCTCATATATATCAAGGCAATTGATATATACTTTGAAGTACAAAAGTTTTCTTTAATTTTGGGGTTTTTGGGGGTGTTTTTTGTTATTTTTTAAAAGATTTTATTTATTTATTTGACAGAGATCATAAGTAGGCAGAGAGGCAGGCACAGAGAGAGGGAGAAGCAGGCTCCCCACTGAGCAGAGAGCCCCATGCGGGCCTCGATCCCAGGACCCTGGGATCATGACCTGAGCTGAAGGCAGAGGCTTTAACCCACTGAGCCACCCAGGCACCCCTCACTTTTGAATATGATGCTTCTAATTCCTATTGATACATTATAGAATCTCTCCCTTTCTCAGACAGACTGTTTGAAAGCTATTTTTCTAAGACTCCTAGACATAGGCAACAACTGTTTAGGAGGAAAACGAAGCATTCTCCAGAGAAACACTAGCATGTATTTTCAAATTTTTTAAATTTACCACGTGTTTTATTTACTTTAAGACTCATTTCATCCATATTTTGAAAGAAATGTAAGTCAGGTTCTATGAAATAAAGGTGTTTTTGATCAAATTCCATTAAGTAAAAGTAATTGCAATTCATAGTGTATTTGGAGTGAGGGAAGACTTCATTCTATGGAACAGTTGATGGGGGAAGCCACTCGCCCTTCAGATTACAGAGATCCCAGGCATGGACTGCTTAAAACAGAACTCAGTGTGCTTGAATCTATGTAGAGCTTACATGTTCTGCTCTCACGCTGTCTATAATCTACCATACCAAAACAGAAAACTGGTTTGCATGCATTTCTGTAGGCTATGTTAATTTTTCCTTTTGTTCATTTTGTTAATTGCGGGGAGAAGGGTATATGGATGAGGGCAGTTGCCAGATAAAATAGAGAACATGCTTATACTAAAAATTATTTATTGTTTATCTTGAAATTCAAATTTAACTGGGAGTCTTATATTTTTGTTTGCTAAATCTGACAGCCCTACTTATGAGTAGTGACTCATCATCTCCAGAAATTAAAAAGTGGCACTTCTTTTTTTTTTAAGATTTTATTTGTTCATTCATTGGACAGACAGAGATCACAAGTAGGCAGAGAGGCAGGCAGAGAGAGAGGAAGGGAAACCGGCAGAGAGCAGGCAGAGAGCCCAACGTGGGACTCGATCCCAGGATCCTGGGATCATGACCTGAGCTAAAGGCAGAGGGTTTAACCCACTGAGTCACCCAGGCGCCCCTAAAGCGGCACTTCTTTTTTATTTTTTATTTTTATTTAGAGAGAGAGACCACTCAAGTGGGGATGGGGGTGGGAAGGATAGAGGGAGAGAGAGACTCACAAGCATCCACCTTGCCAAATACAGAGCCCAACATCAGCTGATCCCTCAACCCCCAGATCACACCCCAAGCAGAAATGGAGTTGGATATCTAATTGAATGAGCCACCCACGCACCCCTAAAGCAGCACTTCTAGACTTTAATGTACATATAAACTATCTGGGGGTGCTTGTTAAAAACAAGATTCTGATTCTGAGAATCTGCCCAGGACCAGAGGATTTGCATTTTTAATAGCCGCTGATAATAATGCTGGTTTGCAGATCACCATTTGAGCAGATTGTGGTGGAAAATTGAGTGTGTGTGTGTGTGCATGTTTGTGCAAATGTTTTGGCTGCCCAGCATCTGAACTTTCTGCTCATAGGGAAATCACCGGTATATGATTCTTGGAGGAAAGTAGAGCCTGATTTCCACTATGGAAGCTGATAGAAGCTGTCAAATATTTATTTTACCAGCCTGCCTTGCAGCCTGGATTTAGCTGTATGATTTACACTGGATCAATCAGAAGCCCCTACAATGTGATCTGAATCAAGAATTACTGTCACATAAAAACTATGACAGCAGTAAGTTCTCTCTCTTGCAAGAGCCATAGTTGTGGCCAAAATGAGTTCCCAGAGCAGTAGGGTTGGTGGAGGAAGGGGCAGAGTCTAGGATGAGCAGGAGCATCAGTAACAGCACTCCTCTTGCAGAGCTGAATGTGCAGCATGATTCTAGGCATTGTACCTGACTGCATAGCTCTGAACTTGGTTCCTAGTCCTTATAATGAGTCTGTGAGCTGCTGGATTCCTTTCCTACCTCAGTCACTCAGAATTGATCTTTGTGGCTTGAAACGAAGACCTCTGTCTGATCAAGCCAAAAGATCTGCCAAAGGCTAGCTGGTTTGTATGGCCCTGTCAGTCGGCAGCATATGTGTGAGATACTATCAGGTCACTACTCCAAGTCATCTTTGCCTCACAGGGCGAGCTTCATTCCAAGAGAGAGGCAACCTCCACCCATGGGAAGTTTATCTATTTCTTGGCATAACATTTCTATGTCTCTTCTTTTATATTCTGGTGAGGATTAGTCTTGGCTTAATAAGACAAGGTTCATATACCAACCTTTCACTAACCAGTTATGTGATTTGGACAAACCACTTAAACTCTGTTTCCTTAGCTGTTAAAGGGGGACAAGCCTGCATGATTATACTGATGCCTTATTCACATTATTGCCTAATTTTTGTTTTTCTGCAACCTTATTGAGATACAAGATACACATCATAAAATTAACCCATTTCAAGTATACAATTTAATGACTTTTAGTAAATTTAGCAAGTTGTCCAACCATCACCATAATCCAGCTTTAGAACATTCCATCATCCCAGTAAGATCCCTGAGGCCCATTTACAATTAGTTAATCCCCATATCCACCCTCAGGCCTGGGCAACCACTAATTTACTTTCTGTGTCTATAGCTTTGCTTTTTCTGGCCATTTCAAATAAATAGAACCATTCAATCATAATTATTTGCTACATAGGTTTTTTCCGGCTATATATGAGTTCCCGAAAGGCCTGTGTCTGAGAGAAGAAATCAACAAAACTGAAAACAGAAAGACAATAATCGATGAAACAAAGAGCTGGAGCTTCGAAAAGATCAGTAAAATTGACAAATTTCTAGCAAGTCTGACAAAGGAAAAAAAGGGACAATTACCAATATCAGGAATGAAACAGGCAATACCACTACAGATCTGCAGACATCAAAAGGATAGAAAGGAAATATTACCCCAAAATCTACAAACCTGTATTTTATTTTATTTATTTTTTTAAAAGATTTTATTTATTTATTTGACAGAGAAAGACCACAAGTAGGCAGAGAGAGAGAGAGGGAAGCAGGCTCCCCACCGAGCGGAGATCCCAATGTGGGACTCTATCCCAGGACCCCGAGACGATGACCCAAGCCGAAGGCAGCGGCCCAACCCACTGAGCCACCCAGGTGCCCCCAAACCTGTATTTTAGAATTTAGATGAAGTAGACCAGTTGCTTGAAGATCACAAACTACCAAAAGTCACTAAAGACAAAAGAGTTACTCTAAATGCTCCTGTAACTAATAAGTAGTAATAATTCAAAATTTAAAATCTCCTCAAAAAGAAATCTCCAGTCTCAGATGGTTTTACTGAATAATTATACAAACATTTAAATAGAAATAATACCAATTCTACCCAGCCTCTTCCAGAAAATAGAATAGGAGGCAAAACAATACAAAAAAAGAACTTCAGAATAATATCTGCCATGAGCTTAGACACAAAAACTATCAATAAAATACTAGCAAACAAAATCTAACAGTTTATCAGAAGAAGTTTACGCCACAACCCTGCGGGATTTATTCCATGTACAAAAAGCTGTTTCAACATTTAAAAATCATTCAACGCAACCAACCATATCAAGAGTCTAAAGAAGAAAAATCCTCTGACCGTATCAATTGACAATGAAAAGTATTTGTCAAAATCCAAACTCCATTCAGAATAAAATCTCTCAGTAAACTAGGAATAGAGGGAACTTCCTTAGATCATAAAGTACATATACAGAAACCTACAGCTAATATTATACTCAACAATGATAGAGCATCATACTTAACTGTAGAAACTGAGTGCTTTGCCCAGGGAAGCACAGTGCGCCCATGTGGCCCCAAGAGAGGATCATCAAACCAGTCCACTCACCTCCCTCTGGCCCAGCCTCTGGGCAGTGTAGCAGCCCGAGAGAAACATTTGTCCTTTTGCAGCGGGGGTCCAAGGCTCTGGGGTCCCAGAGCCCTCGTCTGCTTGTCAGGCAGGATGAGTGGCAGGAGATTAGCCTAGGGCTAATGCAAAATCTCTTGATCCGCCCCACACTTGTTCCCCTTCCCACTCGGCATCCTTTCTTCCACAGCGTTTCTCTTTTGAACCTCCTCCAGTTCTGTACCTGGTCGTCTCAACACCTTGATATTTCTCTCTACAGCGAAAATGAATGAACAAAGAGGGTGTTTGTTAGAAGAGTAGTTAGCATTTCTGTCAAGGTTTATACTAAACGTTCCATTGCTGTCCAGGCTTTCTTAACAGATTGCATTTAAAGCGATGCCATGGAGACTTCTCAGTGAGAAGGGGGAAGGAATGCATCTCTCCTGATTCTTTAGCGACTCTGTGATGAACCCTTTCAACATTCTTGAGTGTTCTCTATTAAGAGAATCTTAAACTGGTGGATTCCTCACTTGGTTTTCAGCTGTGATCCATTCAGAGCATTTGATACATCTTTTACTTTTTATATCTGGGAGAGGGGAGAGCATCACCACTCCCTCCTACACACATTTTCAGGCTTATGAACCACAACTGATGTGTCCTTTTGAAAAAGGAAAATGCTATATTGTGCCTTGTTTTCTCACTTGCATTACATCCTCCTGAGACTGTGGCTGCCCTGTAGCCTGTGGTGTGCCTGAACTTGATTGCCATGAGTAATCAAGCTAGTGAGAAAGAACAAGGAAAGTGATATCAAACAAGTACATACAGGGACATTAGAACAATGGCTTCAGAGCCTGAGGACTTGGGGGACCGCTCTAACTCTGCACAGACACCCTCTGGGACCTTGGCCAAGTTAGATCAACTGGATGTATCTTCGCTTCTTCTTGACTAATTAAATTAAATTAAACTCTTCTTACCATTCTTTATCTCACTAGTATGTTATAAAAATAAACTTACATAATAAGTGAAAATTTCATGGTTTTGTTAGGCAAGGGAAAGGAATGGTGTGTGAAAGGAGCTGTCTGAATGGAGAATTCAGTAGAAGAAAGCCATTTGATTTTCAGTTTACAAGCCATTCATTTAATTAAATTCAATATGCATCTATTAAGCAATAACTCCATATATGCAGCATTTGGGGTCGTGTGCTATGTGATTTTCATAGGAGTTATAAACCAAAGGTGCCATACTAATACCTGGATACTCTGACCTTCACTTATGCCTCTGCCAGTTCACAGCCCTGAGTCTGGCCCATTTTCATTCTCTTTCAAAGGCTGCAGAGCATTCTAGACACAGGCACAAAATGGTGTGGAAGTTGGGGCCCCCCACTTGAGCCTAAGTTGTGGGTTGAGATTCAGACTTGTCTGATTAATCCAGTGACTGAGGAACCTCCTGAGAGAGCACATGTCCTCAAGGAAGAAGAAGCCAAACACAATAAGCTTGAGCCAAAAACAAAGACTAGGTCATCAGAAGGGAGAGATCCTCTGAGCCCAGTACTATATCCTGGCCCTTGTCTGAGTCCAGAGGGCCTTGGGGTGGGATGCGGTGAAGAGAAAGAAGCGGGAGGGGGGCTATAAGTAAAAGCTGAAGTATCTGTTTCAAGCTTTTAAATCCCAAACTTTATATTTATCACACATTTCTTACTTTGTTTGAAGGAGCGAGGCATCAACACAGCTGCAAACAATAGAATACCTGACTAGAAGTGACTTTTTTCAAAAGAAGAAATGTATTATCTCACAAAATAAGTTTGTGGGAAGATGATTCCAAGTTGGTTGGTTGAGTAGTTCAAGTACACAATCAAAGATCCAAGTGGACTTCTTCTTTCTACTCTGCCACCCTCAGAATAATGGTAATACCTCCTGTCAGTGCTACACCATGGCTTCAGCATTCCTGGGCATCAGATGCAAAGGGAGACATCCAGCAAGGAGGGGTGATGCCTCCCAGATCTGTGATTCATTCCCTACACCCTCTCTATCAACAAAGGACAGACAGAACTTTCAGGAGTCCTCTAGCAGAATTCCCCTTGGGTCCTGTTAGGCAAAATTGTGTCATACACGCATCCGAAACTAATTCCTTGTCAATGGAACAAGACTAACCATAATCAGTTCCTCATACCAAGGAGGAAAATCACCTTCCCAAAACATGCAATAGAGAAGGCTCCAAAAACATCAAACTTCTCCAGGGATAAGGAAAGGTAACTGTGGCTTAAGCCTCAAGTTCGTTCACCTTCCCTCTCCTCCACTTCAAAGGTTTATACATACTCCCTTCTACTGTAAAATGTTTGCGGATCTAACTCTCTTCATCACCTGCATATTTTTCTGTCTTCACCCAGATTCTGTACTATCTCAATCTGAGAGGTAACACCCCTCTGTTTCAAGACCTGACCCTCTGTGTACCTGATAGCTCCTCAACCTTGCTCTTGTCCTAGCCCCTCACAGTGATTCCTGAACCACACCTACAGGTTGCTCCACCTGGCACTCCATAACTGAAAATCAGAGAAGATCTGAAGACCTTTTTTTGGTACCGGATGAATACAGATTTAAATATTCAAGAGCATAGGGATGCCTGGGTGGCTCAGACTGTTGAGCCGCTGCCTTCGGCTAGGGTCATGATTCCAGGGTCCTGGGATCGAGTCCCACATCCAGCTCCTTGCTCGGCCGGGAGCCTGCTTCTCTCTCCGCCTCTGCCTGCTTATGCGCTCTCTCTCTCTCTGTGTGATAAATAATTTTTTAAAAAATAATAAAAATAATAAATATTCAAGAACACATTCAAACCTTATGAGGTGGGCCAGGAATGAGGGTAGAGAGGCGAGGACCAAGAACATGTTTTATTGTTTCCTACTAAGATTCTATACCCAAGGATTCTCTGTCCCACTCTAGTATGTAGGAGTGTCATGTGGTGTCCACAGCCACTTGACTGGGGTCTGTTTTAGGGCCCCCTCCTTTCCCCACAACCACAATCCATTGGAAATTGAGTTTCACTCTAATTTTCTGTGTCCCATCCTGGAGATCCAAAAATGACGGAGAATGACTGGGCTTGAACTTGAAACTTGTTTCATATTCTTACACTCCATTGATGTGTTTATTCATTCAACAAATGTTAACTCTGTTTCAAAAACTATGTGCTGGGGAGACACTGGTAAATGAATCAGCGTTCCCAACCTTCATGGAGCTTACATTCTGGTGGAGGAAATTGTTTCTTTCTGACTTGGCTTGAAATTCATGGCTCTCTGGCAGGGACCAGAATGGAAACAAAACCTAACACCAATGCTGAGTTATTAACCCAATATAGTATAACTCATATTTTAATCCTTCACAAACAACTACTATTGTTAGTCTAAAGTATTTCGATCTTTGTACAACTCATAACATATCGCATTTTTCACTGAGGGCGTTGTTTCAGTCAATTACAGTTTCTAACAAGATAAACACTGTAGGGCAATGTACTTGTGGTACAATATGCTTTATTAACAACATACTTTGTCATCTGAGTATGTGCCATCAAAGTTGTTACCCTCTCTCTGCTCCTGGTCAGGAATTGATCTGATTATGTAACAGAACAGTTTGTAGATGATTTTTTAGAAGATAAAGTATTTACTGTTACCTACCCACCTACCTCCTTTTGACTACCCTTACCAGAGAACATATGGTAAAATAGAATTTTATTTTCTATTTTAATGTTGCAAAATTCACCCAAGCTTGTCATTCCCATTTTTGCTCAGAAAAAAAAAAGTGTTTCACAAAAAGTGCTACACTATATGGAGATACAATACTGCTGCTTTATATTTTCTACTGACAGTAGTTTTGCTTCAGATAGTATCATGGACCCCGGTTTTGAATTTATTCTGACAGTGTCCAAAGTGGAACTAAACCAGTTCAGAAATATGAGCCGAGGAGATGGAAATGAAATGAGAACATTTAAATGAAATATGAACCCCAGGCAATCTGAATGAATTCTCCAGCACCTTGGTTCAGGAAAGAAACTATAAGGGTCTTACTTCACTCATAATGAAGTGTATGACCCCAAGCAAATCACTTAATTTATCTCTTTTTCCTGATGTCCCTGCTTTTACAATGAGGTTAATAGGACCAACAGTGCAACTGCACTTACAGGAGAAAAGAGAATTAATTACACCATTTCTGAAAGGTACTTGATAATTATCAATCAATTATCAAGAGGAATTTACTGAGCCTTGGGTGTACTCACCATTATATACCCAAAGCTGAGTACATACCTTATGTATAAATACTCAAGAAATCTTTGTTGCATGGATGAATAAGAAAACGAATGAATGAGCCATTTACTGAGTGCCAGGTCCTGTTCTAATAAAAGATCTAAGATGCATCCCTGCCTTCAAGGAACCAATAAATCTAATCAAACAAAACATGTATACATAAGTTATTTAGCAATTTAGGGTAGTAAGTACTAAATGAATGTTATAGTTCATCATCTTCAAACCAGAATTTCCAGATTCTCTGTTTCATTATGAATTCTTCCCTAAAATTTATCTGCTTGAGGATGCACCTATGATTTTATTGCATAGAAGTACTTGAGGATGGTTAATTAAAGACTTCCAAATATAGAAATATAGGTCATTAGTATAAAATTCTGTAGACAAGCATAATGAAAATATAAGGTAAACAGGAAAAAAGAAAGATATAAAACATTTCCATCACTCCCAAAGTTTCCTCATGCCTCAGTCTTGTGCATTTCACCCTTCATCCCCAGCTCCAAGCAACCACCGATTTTGCACATGGTCACTATAGGTTAATTTGCATTTCTAGGATTTTAGAAAAACGCTATCACACACTATGTACTCTCTTTTCTGGCTTCTTTAACTCAGAGGGGTGATTTTAAGATGCATCTATATTTTTCCATGTATTTATTATTTATTCCTTTTTATTGATGTATTCGATTGTATGGATATGACCCAATTTCCATTGTATACCACAATTTGTTTATCCATTCATTTGTTTATAGACATTTGGGTTGTTCCTAGCTTGGGCTATTATGAATAAAACTTCCATGAACATTTGTGTACAAATCTTAATAGACACATACGTTTTCATTTCTCATCGTGAATACCTAGAAGTGGAATGCCTGATTCATGTGGTAGGTATATGTTTGTTTGCTTTTTTAAATTTATGATAGGTTTATTTTAAACTTTTTTATTTGAGTATAGTTTGCATACAACATTACATTACTTTCAGGTGTACAACATAGTGACTTGACATATTTATACATTATGCTGTGCTCACCACAGGTGTAGCTACCATCTGTTACCGCACAATGCCATTACAATATCAGTGACTGTATTCCTTTTGCTGTGCCTTTTAGGCCTCTGACTTATTCATTCTCTAACTGGAAGCTTGTGTTTTCTACTCCCTTTCACACATTTTGCCCATCTTCCACCTCCCTCCCCTCAACTATCCATTTGTTCTCTGAATTTATAATTCTGATTCTGCTTTTTGTTTATTCATTTTTCTGATTCCACAGATGAGTGACATCATGTGGTATTTGTTTTTCTCAGTATGACTTATTTCACTTAGCATTAATTCCCTCTAGGTCCATCCATGTTGCAACGGATGGCATTATCTCATCCCTTTTTGTGACTGCATTATATTTTAGTGTTGTGTATGTGTGTGTGTGCGCACCACATATATAAATAGCACATCGTACATATATAGTATATATGTATATATTTATATATACCACATCTTCCTTATCCATTTGTCTATCATTGAACACTTCATATCTTGGCTATCACAATAAACATAGGGATGCATATATCTTTTTGAATTAATGTTTTCATTTCTGGGGGGCAAATACCCAGTAGTGTAATTGTTGGATTATATGGTATTTCCATTTTTAATTTTTTTTAAAGATTTTATTTATTTATTTATTTGACAGACAGATCGCAAGTAGGCAGAGAGGCAAGCAGAGAGAGAAGGGGAAGCAGGCTCCCAGCCGAGCAGAGAGCCCGATGTGGGACTCGATCCCAGGACCCTGAGATCATGACCTGAGCGGAAGGCAGAGGCTTAACCCACTGAGCCACCCAGGCGTCCCTCCACTTTTAATTTTTTTGAGGAAACTCCATACTGTCTTCTACAGTGACTATGCCAGTTGGCATTTCCTCCAACAGTGTACAAGGGTTCCTCTCCCTCCACATTATTGCCAACACTTGGTATTTTTGGTCTTTTTGATTTTAACCATTCTGACAAGTATAAGACAATATCTCATTTTGGTTTAAGTAACATGTTGAATAGAAGTGGTGATAATGGTATCCTTGTTCCTATCCTAAAAAAGAGTAATTCAATCTTCCACCATTAATTATGATGTTATGTGTTGGTGTTTCATAGATGCCCTTCATTCATTTGAGGAAGTTCCTTACCATTTCTAATTTTCTAAAAATGTTTGTCAGGAATAGATACTGGATTTTGTTGTGTACTCTCTGCATCTATTGGAATCATCATATGGGTTTTCTCTATCCTGTTAATATGGTGAATTACACTGATTGATTTTTAGATGTTAAATTAACATTACATTCTGGGATAAACCCTGCTGAGTCTTGAAGTATAGTTTTATATGCTGTCTCTTTTATTTGTTAATGTTTTGCTAAGAAAATTTGCCTCTACATTCATGAAGGATATTGATCTGCAATTTTTTAAAAATGTTTTTCTTTTTTAAGGTCTTTTATTTATTTATTTGAGAGAGAAAGCAAGTACAAGCAAAGGGGAGGGGTGGAGGGAGAAACGGACTCCCCACTGAGCAGGGAGTCCAATGCGGGCCTTGATCCCAGGACCCTGGGATCATGACCTGAGCCAAAGGCAGATACTTAACCGACTGAACCACCCAGACACCCCTTAAAATATTTTTCTTATATTTTGATATGAAGGCTATGACAGCCTCATAAAATGATCTGAACTGTGTTCCCTCTTTTTCTGTTTTCCTGGAAAATGTTTGTAAGATTGGTGTTATTCAAAGTGAAGCCATCTGGCTTTTTTTCCCTAACAAATTCAATTTGTTAAACAGATAAAGTGATATTCAGAATTTCTGCACCTTAAGTCTATTTTGATAAGTTGTATTTTTTCAAGAAATTTGTCCTTTCCATCTATGTTGTTGAATTCTTGACATAATGTTATTCATAATGTTTACTTCTTATTCTTCAATGTCTACAGGATCTATGCTGACAACCCTTAGCCATAATCATAATAATTAATATACATATATTATCATGTATTTTAATATGTAATAGATTTATTATTGTTAAAACAAATTAATAAATGATTTTTTAAATTCTCACACACTTCACTTAACAGAATTTGACTTAGGAAACACCAGTCCAAGACAACATGGTTCAAATTTCAGTTATCACCCTATATGGAAGGGAATACTATGCATAATTTATTTATTTATTTATTTACTTACTTAACTTATTTAAGTGCAAGAGAGAAAAAAAGCAGTGCAAGTAGGGAGAGGGACAGAAGAGGAAGGGGAAGGAGAGGGAGAGAAAATGTGAAGCAGATTCCATGCTTCCATGCTGAGGGTGGAGCCCCACATGGGGTTCAAACTCCTAACCAAGAGATCATGACCTAAGCCAAACCCAAGAGTCAGACACTTAATGGACTGAGCCACCAAGATGCTCCTATGCACAATTTTATGTGAACAAGTTAGATAATCTGGATGAAATGGGCAAATTCCTAGAAAGACACAAGTTATGAAAATGAATGCAAGAAGAAATAGAAAATTTGAATAGGCCTATAATAAGGAAAGAAGTTTATCTAGTAGGTCAAAATTTCCCACACAGAGAAGTCCAGGACCAAAAGGATTAACTGTAGAATTCTACCAAACATTTAAAGAAGAATTAATACCAGTACTTCACAAATGCTTCTAAGAAATAAAAGAGGATGTGATGCTTCCCAACTCATTCCATGAGGTCAGTGTTACCCTAATACCAAGACCAGAGAGAGACATCATATAAAAAAGAAGAAAAATAAAAGGAAATTTCAGACCAAAGTCCCAATGGATATAGACTCAAAAAATCCTCAATAAAACTTAAATAAATGGAAAGACATCCTGGATTCATGGGTTAAAACACTTAGTATTGTTAAGATGGCAATGCTATTCAAATGATCTATACATTAAATACAACCTTATCAAAATTCTAACTGGCTTTTCTCCCCCCTAGGAATGGACAAGTTGACTCTAAAATTCATGTAGAAATACAAGGGACCTTAAAATGACAAAAAAAAAATCTTGAAAAAAAAAAAGAACAGTTGGGGCACCTGGGTGGGTCAGTGGGCTAAGCCTCTGCCTTTGGCTCAGGTCATGATCTCAGGGTCCTGGGATCGAGTCCCACATCGGGCTCTCTGCTCGGCTGGGAGCCTGCTTCCCCTCTCTCTCTGCCTGTCTCTGCCTACTTGTGATCTCTCTGTCAAATAAATAAATAAAAATCTAAAAAAAAAAAAGAATAGTTGAAGGATTCTTCAGTAATCAGAGTGTGTGGATGACTCAGTCGGTTGAACATCCAATGCTTGATTTTGGCTCAGGTCATGATCTGAGGGTTGAGGGATCAAGCTTTGAGATGGGCTCTGCACTCAGCAGCATGGAGTCTGCTTAAAATTCTTTCTCTCCCTCTCTCTCTGCCCTTTCCCCCACTTGCACATGCTCTCACTCTCTCTCTCTCTCATATAAATAAATAAATAAATAAAATATATTTTAAAAAAGCTACAGTAAACGGGATGCCTGGGTGGCTCAGTGGGTTAAGCCTCTGCCTTCAGCTCAGGTCATGATCCCAGGGTCCTGGAATCCAGACCCGCATCAGGCTCTCTGCTCAGCAGGGAGCCTGCTTCCCTCTCTCTCTCTGCCTGCCTCTCTGCCTACTTCTGATCTCCCTCTCTCTCTGTCAAATAAATAAATGAAATCTTTTTAAAAAAATAGCTACAGTAATCAAGATAGTACAGTACTGTTATAAAGACAAACAGAAATGTCATTGGAATAGAATTGGGATCCCAGAAATAAATCTTTGCATTTACAGTCAACTGATTTTTGACAAGAATTTTTAACTTTCCATACTTGTTATTTTGATTATTCTGTCTTTTCCTGTAAAGATTATTTTCAGGACCGGTAGCAAAGGGCAGTATAGATGAGGAAGAAGAAACTAACCCAAATAGAAGAATTGGTAGGATTCAGTGACTGACTGAACTTGTGTGTGTTAAGGAACTACTGAAGGAAGATTTGAAATCTGGGTAACTTGAGAGCGGGACTACTGGTGCCATAGACCTTTTGAAGGTCTATTGGGAGAAGAAACTTTTTTACTCTTCAAAATATACATGTTTAGAAAATGTTTGTGCAAGTGGTATCTTGATGGATGTTTTTCTTGTTGATGTATATTTTCTTAACATTTTAATAACTATTCTAGACTTTTATATGACAAGAATAACAAAGAGATGCAAAGCTATATTATTTAAAACAAATTTGGTGAAATTAACCAATAATTTAAATAATCTGACTTTTGTTCCCTTTTACTCATCAAGTTTATGTCTTTGCCTCTCAGGTACAGTACTTCTTTTTATTGGTGTTCCTATCTCCTACACACAAGGAAGACCTGGAATTCACATTTTCATGGTATGCAGGCCAAATTTCAAGATTGCAACTCAGGTTGAACAATGAATTCACTAAGGAGATCCGCATCAGCGTGAGACCCTTACCCTGGCCCTCCCCCTACGGCCGGTGGCCCAGAGCGCACAGCCAGAGTGCCTCTGCCTTCGAGAAAGTGTAAGACCATGCACATGGCCGCACCGCCCTCCGTCGTCGGTTAGAAAAGAAACCCGGATGTGCAGGGGCGGGGAGGAGTTGGCGTCTACCCATGAGGCAGTGCGCGTAGTTATATACTTTTGCCTTGGTCTGAGGCGCTCATTCCGCGCTGGGAGTCGCCGCAGCCGCCACTATTTCTGTGGCCGCCGCCTAGCGTCTTCGCGCTCCTCCCTTTCCTCCTCCTCTTTCTCCTCCTCCTTCGAGTCCCAGTCACGGCGACCTGCTCTGCTCACGGTAAGTGATCCCCCCGCCCCCGCCTGATTCTTGCTGAAGCCGGCAGCGGCTCTGCCACAAGGCTGTGGCGGCATAGCTCTGAGGGTGGCGGCGCCGGCTTGGCTCTGAGGGGGGCAGGTTGAGGGTCCGGATGCCGGCGTGTGTTGCTAGGATCGCCCAGGGAGCGGGGGAGGGGACGAACTTGGCGCGGTGGCGGGTGGGCCACCATCTTGAGCCAGCCCCGGCGGGGCGGGGGCGGGGGGGAGGAGAATCTCGGAAGGTAGCTGCTCGGCGGCAGGGTTTGGCGGCCCTCTCAGGATTTGGGGGCCTTCTCAGGCCGTTGGCCCGGCGGGCTGCCGCCGCTGCCTCCTCACCACTCAGGGCCTGCGTGTCTGTCAGTCCTTAGCCTGGTTTTGGCTTTTCTTTCTGGAGGCAACTCCCTTTGGTCTTTTGTATATTTGATACCAATGTTTGGAGAGACCCGCCCACCCTCAAGTCTCTTCGGTCTTAAGAGACCAGAGAAGGTTCCGAACTTTCTGGTTTCTGGGCCCCTTGGGCCCCTCTTTTCAGTCCCGGTTCCCCCATCCAGATTACTGGTCATTCAGTGCTGATACCCTTGTTCTTGCCAAAGGGACTGTGCTGCTCGTTGTAGAAATCGTGCTCCATTCAGTTATTGTCTAGGAGAGAGGAGCTCTAAGGAGAAACATGGAGTTAGATGCACAAATTTTTAACAGTGAGCTTTGCGCGTTTTTCTGAGATGGAAAAATTATTTCATTTGGGGGTTTTATCCTTTTCTAGACACAGGGAGTTCCTCTTGTTATCTCAGTATAAGTGTTTTTTAAAGGAGAAATCATAGAAGAAAATGTCAAGTGAGCCAGCTTCTTCAAGCACAGGAGATCTTCATCCAAAGGATTGTCTTTGTTTGCAAAGATTTTTTAGTTTGGTTTTTTTTTTAATCTGTGAACTTAAATTTTGCCTTTATTGTTTTCAAGTGTGGACTGAATTTTAATGTGGTTTTGTGCCATTAAAAATAAAATTGAAACCAAGAAATAGAGTTTCAAACTACAGAACTCTCTTAGCATTTGTGAGATGTCCTGTTTGGGGGGTTACTGTAAAAACTCAAGCTGTCTACTTAAGCAGAAACTTCACTTGGGTTTATGAAGGAACTGGTTTGCATATAAAATTAAGTTAGGGCTGTGTGCCGTGGTGCTTTAACATCGGTACAAATTCCACTATAATTGCGTTTTTCATTTGTATATTCATTGATAATCGTTCCTTTTGAGGTGAGCTGTGGAGTGTTGGTAGAACTGTTTAGAAGGTGAGAAGACAGCCTCGAGGAGAAGACTTTCCCTGAGGCCACTTGGTTAGGAAGTGATAGAACCAGTTCTTGAACCTAGATCTTCTGACTTCTCCAATGCTCAGTTCACTGTATCATGCATGCCCCAATTCTCTTGGGAATGAGGTGGTCAGAGAGAATAAGCAATGACACTTTACCTTAAAAAAAAGATATTCTTCAATTCCCCTTTCCTTTATATTTTCATTTTAAGATCTTCATATCTTTTCAACTTTTTAGTATTTAAATGATATTATTATTTCCAGCCAGGTTGAAATGTTGAAGAATAGCCCATTCTTCCACTAGCACAGTTTTCCATCAGAAAAAGTTGTGATGTTGAAGGGCTCCAAATTTCAGCTTCCCTGTTAACCCATTTTCCTCACTTAAGTTTTCTACACCAGTCTGATTTCTTCAGCCCAGTGTTTTACTACCCAGCACCAGCTTTCTTAGTAAAAAAGAAGAGTTAAGTGGAAAGAGTATATAATTAAGTATTCTTGCTTCTCTTTGTTTTCTTTATTCAAGAGGACATTTAGAACCATACCAAAAAAAAAAATTGTTGTTGCTGCTGTTACACTGATTGCACAGGAAAAATATTTAGATGAAAAGTGTGTTTTGTGAATAGAAAGTAATCCATAGTTTTAGTGACTGGATATAGGAAACATATTGAAAACAGTTTGTTATTTCAAAAGTAACTTTTCAAAGAACAGAGATATTTATGATATATTCACTAATTAAATATATTACCCTGAATATTTTTTCTGTCCTCCCGCTTCAGAGAGGGACTTGAAAATGTTTGGTTTTCATAAGTTTTTAAATAATGACTCAGGAAGATGTGGTTTACTCCGTAATTTGTATCAAAATGTGTTTTTGATTCATTCTCTGCAAAGCAGTTTTCTTTTAAGGAGTGGTTTTATTAACCCACAATATGTCAAGGAAAATAGTGATCACTATCATCTAGATAAAGTGGACCATTTTTATTTTATTTTTTATATTTTAAGTCCTTTTACAAATAATATTCATAAAAAAAAATCAACTTTATTAAAAATTTAATAAGGATTGAAACATGGTGTACGTCTTTGTGTATATTTGGAAAAGATAAATTTCGGAAGCTGATAAAAGAATGCAGCTATCTTTTATTAAACAGATATTAAAGACATTTACAAAATGTATATCAGTGCCACTTTTTTCATTAAATTTTTTATTTTAGAATAGTTATTTTCATTAAAAATATTTATATGAACATGCAATGGGCTTATTACTACTTTAGATAAATTAATACATATTTAATTTTTTCTCATTTTCAATTTCTAATACGGTAAGTATCAATAGATATAATCTATATAAGCAAGCTCATTTGAGTCTTCAAGGTTTTTTTTGTTTGGTTGGTTGGTTTTTTTTGGGGGGGTGTCTTCAAGTTTTAAGAATGCAAAGAGGTCCTGAGACATCCTGAGACCAAAAAACTTGAGAACTACTGATCTAGTATACGTTATTGGTGACAGTATCTTAACAGTTCGTTGGGTTTTTTTTAAGATTTTATTTATTTATTTGAGAGAGAGAGAGACAGAGTGGGAGCGCATGAGAGGGGAGGTCCGAGGGAGAAGAAGACTTCCAGAGGAGCTAGAAGCCTGATATGGGACTTGATCCCAGGATTCAGGGATCATGATCTGAGCTGAAGGCAGTCGCTCAATCAACTGAGCCACCAGGTACCCTTTAACAGTTCTTTATATGAACTCGAATTTCGTTTTCTTTTAATGTTTATATTCATCAACTTGTAATACGAGTTCCAGTAAAGAAGGAAAAGTTGAATAAAATAATGTGAATAATTTTTCTTGTGCTTTATTTAATCTTCCTAAAAGTGCTGCAAGGAAGATACTGCTGTTTTTACTTTATAGGTAGTAAAACTAAGCTCAGAAAGGTTGATTAAACATCCTATAGGTTTGGCAATCAGAAAATGGTAGATTCAAAATTCCCAGTTACTCAGCCACTATGTCATGTGTTTTCATCATCATACTCTACTCTTACTTGACATTTTCCGTATTGGATAAGTTTTATTCCTATAAAATGTGAAGTAATTAATAATACTTCTTGAGGTTACTTTAGTTATTAGTGTTTATGAGTATCTTATGAAACTTATATAAAATATTTATAATTAATTTGGCTTTGAAAAGCCAATTTGTCTTTTCTGCAGATTATGCCTTTTATATATAATGTGCAACAAAAACATATTCTTGTAGGTAAATTCTTTACCTTGACTATGATATAAAAATTACTTTGCAGAAAGTAAATTTTATAGCACCCCACCCAAAAAACTAACATAAAAGAAAATGTTTTAAAATATAAGCAGTCTTTGCAAAGTATTATTCTAATGAACGTTAGTCATAGTGCCAACTAGCTACTTTCCACAAATAGATGAAATCTGGACGTCGACAGAGAAAAAAATTGAAAACCTAAATAAAATAAGGGGAAAATAGAGTTATTAAAGAAATATCTTCTCAAAATATGCCAGGACTTCATGTGTTCAGACTTTCAAAAAAGTAATTCCCATAATAAACAAAGAAACGAAATGGTGAGCCTAGGTTTTCCTTCTAAATTATATGTGATTTGTTCCCAAAACCTGTTTTGAGAGTTTGAATTATTTAGATGTCAATGTAATTGTCTAAGGATTCAAGGTGTAATGCAGTGTTTCTTGCATTTGAGTACTGTAGCAATTAATTTCTGTTATAAGAAAACATTTTCATAAACATCTTCCTACTTAAAATGTTTAAAGTATTTCTAGAGCTCTTACTCAATCATAAAAATATAATCAAATTGATGCTATTTGAATCAACTTTCTAATATATTGAGTGAATAATACCTTTTGATGAAACAAAATCACTGCCTACTTTTATTGCATTTTCATACCTATCTAAACAATGGCAAGATTTTTCTATTTGAATCTTTTAAAAACCATCATTTTTATAGCTAGCCATACTATCATTTGTCAATTTAGTGAAGATGCATCGTTTAGATATTGTCTTCCTATGTTCTTTAGTTTGTTATTAACCAGCAGCAGTAAAAGTGATAGTACTTGATGAAAATGCAGTAGTAAAGACAGACAAAAACAGCAGTACTGATGTGATCCAACAGTTTCCTCTTCTGCCTGTTTATCTGAAGGAAATGAAAACACTAACTCAAAATTATGTTTGCATCCTCATGTTCATTGCAGCATTTTTTTTTACAATAGCCAAGATATGGAAACAATCAAAGTGTCCATCATTCGATGAATGAATAAAGAAAATTTGGTATATAAATATAAAAGGGACTCTTATTCAGCCATAAAGAGGAAGGAAATCCTGCCATTCATGACATGCATGGACCTTGAGGGCTTTATGCTAAGTGAAATAAATCATACAAAGACAAATACTGTAGGATCTCATATATGGAATCTTTAAGAAAAAAAAAAAAAGGAACTTACAGATACAGAGAACACATTTGTGGTTGCCAGAGCTGGGGATTAGGGATGGGCGAATTTGGTGAAGATGGCCCAAAGTTACAAACTTCCAGCAATATAAGCCCTGGAGATGCAATGTATATCATGTTGATTACAGTTAATAAGATTGTATTGTATATTTGGAAGTTTTTAGATAGCAAAACAATATATTGCTTTAGATAGAGCTCTCTTGCACCATCTACAATATATCTTTTCCCCAGAGGTCTATTAGTTTGAAAAATATGGGGGTAATAAGCCACTGGTAAGTGTGTTATTACTCTCGAATGCAAGTACTAGAAACCTTGCTCAAGGTAGATAAAACCAAAAATGAACAATTATTCCTTCTCTTTTTAAAAAATTTTTTAAAGATTTTATTTATTTATTTGACAGAGACACAGAGAGAAGGAACACAAGCAGGGGGAGTGGGAGAGGGAGAAGCAGGCTTCCTGCTGATCACGGAGCCCAATGTGGGGCTCCATCCCAGGACCCTGGGATCATGACCTGAGCCAAAAGCAGACGCTTAACCAACTGAGCCACCCAGGTGCCCAATTATTTCTCCTGTTAACTGAAAAGTCTAATAGTTAATTTACTTCAAGAATGGCTAGCTTCAGGTATTTAAATGGTATTATCAGAATTTGAATATCTCCCTACCTTGCCCTCTCTTTCTCTACTCCAGAATCTTACAGCTTTTCTATTTTCTTTGTTGGTTTCTCTCTTGGACATTTCTTTCTCCACATAGTGACTCCATCACTGCCAGGCTTATATCCTACCAGCATATTATTTTCTTAACTTTATTAAGTTTATTAACTTTATTAAGATAAAATTCACGTAATAGGGGCCCCTGGGTGGCTCAGTTGGTTTAGGCTTCTGACTTGATTTCAGCTCAGGTTATGATCTCAGGATCCTGGGATCGAGCCCAGCATTGGGCTCCATGCTCAGTGGGGAGTCTGATTGAGATTATCTCTCTCTCCCTCTCTCTCTGCCCCTCTCCCCCCAGCTCCCACACTCCCTCTCTAAAATAAATAAATCTTTAAAAATTCACATAACCTCTAATTCAGCCATATGAAGTATACAGTTTAATGGTTTTAGTATATTCACAGTGGCATGTAACCATCACCATGGTCAATTCCCAAAAGAAACCCCATATCCACTAGGAGTCACTCCCCACTTCCCCCCCAACAGTCCCAGCCCTAAGCAGCCACTACTGTACTTTCTGTCTTTATGAATTTGCCATTTCTTGACATTTCATGTAAATGCAGTCATGCAATACATGGTCTTTTTGACTGGCTTCTTTCACTTAGTATGTTTCAAGGTTCACCTATGCTATATATGAGTATTTTATTCCTTTTATGACTGAATATTATTCCATTGTATAAGTATATCATATTTTGTTTATCCATTCATCAGTTGGGTGTGTGGGTTGTTTCCACTTTTTGGCTATTATAAATAATGCTGCTACACACATTCCGGTGTACAAGTTTTTGTATGGGCATATGTTTTCAATTCTCTTACTTGGAGTGGAATTTCTGTGTCATATGGTAACTATGTTTAACTTTGTGAGTGACTGCCAAAGTATTTTCCACAGTGTCTGCACCATTTCATATTCCCACCAGCAGTGTATGAGGGTTCCAATTTCTCCATATCCTTGCCAACACTTGTTATTATCTGCCTTTTTGATTACAGCCATCCTAGTAGGCATGAAATGCACATAATATACAATTTACCACTTAACTATTTTAATCTATTAACGTTTTTTGAAAGTTTTGTAGATTTGAACTCTTAAAAGGTAGGTGAATTTTAAGTATATAGAAACTGAAGCCAAAAATATCTAAATAGTAATTATAACCATTTATACAGGCAGTCTCCAAAAACTGGATTATATTCCAAGAGGTCTTTTGTTAGTTACTTAGAATTCATTTTTCCCCCATAGGAACAGTGTATTAAATATGGACATAGTATTCCTACCTGAGTCAACAGCTGAAGTGTGGAGAGTTCTTTGCCTATTTTGCAGATATGCCTATCTTGGTGCCAGCTCTGAGTTGCAGAACCTAGAGACCCTCTGGAGCTGATATTATGGAAGCTCTAAGATCCTCACTGCACCTTTTGCTGTGTATTCCATTTCTTTGAGAGATTACTTAAATCTCCCATATAATTCCTTGCACTGTCACCAAAACTCTGAAATTATGACTTGAGAGATTTTTTTGTATGTGTGGTGATAGTTTTGGAGGGCTTGAATACTTTATTGGATTGTGCAGCTTTAGATGAAGTTATGGTTCTAATGGCATCTGGGGATTTCTGACTTTTTGGAGTGTTTGTAACTACCAATTGCAGTTCCTTGGTGGCTGTTACAGGCCTCAAAATCCATCTCTGCAGTCATAGACAGTGAATATGAGTTGTTTATTAAACTTCTTTTATGTTTCATAATGATTTTAGACTATTTGTGCTAGTAGATATTTTTATGAGCATTTAATAAAAGTGTTATACCTGAGTCTCCATAGGCTATGTAGTTGTGACTCTTTAAAAAAATTGTGTTCCTGGTAGCAGTAGGTCTTTAATGCTAAGCAGGAATTGACATGTATTTATCTAATTGACATATGCATTACCTTAATTTGGTTTAGATTTCTGTTCAAATAATTGAGTAAAAAGAGATTTGAATAGTCAAACCTCAGACAGAACTGGGGAAATTTACTTAAGTACAGAATTCACTTGAGACCCTTATGATAGTAATTCAAACATTCATACCAATAACATCTTCTGGAGTTAAAATAGGTTTTTTTCCTTTGGTCTACTTCAGCCCAAATAATTTGGAATAGAAAAAAGCAAGAAAGCTTGCTTTTATCAGTCTGAAAATAAAGACAAATGTGAAGACTCAGCTCTGTTCATCCTAATACTTTAGATTTCTGATGACTAATTTTTTACATTTTTGTTTTATAACTGAAATAATTTTTTAAAGCACATTTATTTTGAATGTAAAGAATATGCATGTATGAGAATTCAGAACACAAATTCCTGCTTTAAAGAAAGCAATTCAAAAAACAATTTTTGATAATGTTTAATACAACAGCTTTTTTTTAAAAGCCCAAAGAACTGTAGATATATTAGACTGCAACCATCTGAATGCAAGGACTGTGAATTATTCATCTTAATTTTTCCTTCTAAAACTGAGCATATCACTTCAATGAGTAATTATTTTTTAATGAATTAATCTATGATGAAGTTTATCCAATTAATTTTCTATTCCTTACAGTTAGTGTTAATAAGAAATAAAAATACATAAACCAGAAGTCTTTTATATGTGTTTTTCTTGTAATAATTACATTTATTTCTGAAATATGGATAATAAGTCATGGTTAAAGAGTAATGTCATTTAGCATGTCAAAATTGAGATTGACTAAAACATGTAGTACAGGGTGATTACTCATATTTACACAGAGGTGCTTTTCAAAACTTATTTGTAATTTAATAATCCATCAGACTTCTTCAAATAATAAATGCTTAATACATTCAGCATTTTATTTACTACATTTTCATTTACAATTAGGTGAAGTTATTAGCATATGTGTATCAAACATATCAAACTCAAAAGATAAGCTTTTTGTAGGAGAAAATGATTAAATATGAATACTTTTAACAAATCCACCCTAATAGTAGTATCTTTATTTTATAGGGCAGAAAATTAAGACTTAATTTGCTCTTCTCTGGAGTCATATGGTGAGTTTGCTGAGATCAAAATTAGAACCGGAAGATTTCTGAATCCCAAGTTTCACATTTCAATATTTGGTGTTAAAGTAACTCATAAAATTGATTGCTGTCATTTGTTAGTGCCTAGGTGACTCTGCAACTTGATGGATGACGACAGCCCTTTTCAATCAAAAAGTAAGTACTGCTGCTGCAAATGGTACTAGTATGCATGACTTTTGTACTGATGACCTTGCCTCATGAGAAAAGGTAAAAGAAACAGAAGTATGTATATTTAAAAATAACACTTAATTAAAAAAAAAAACTAAGTTAATACTTGCTTGTAGTAAAAAAGAAGAATATACAATAAAAATCTCAGTAATGTAGAATGAAGTGTTTCTTCCTGATCTCCAGAGATAACTACTGTTACTGGTTTGGTGTATATAATCACAAATTTTTCTTCTTTTTATTCTTTTTTTAAAATTTAAATTTAATTAGTCAAGGTAGAGTACGTCATTGGTTTTTGATATAGTGTTCAGTGATTCATCGGTTCAGTGTAACACCCAGTGCTCATCACATCATGTGATTCTTAATGCCCATCACCCAGTTATCTGTACCCCCACCAACAAACTTTTTTCTATGCATAGTCAAAAAATTTCTAAGTAAGACCATACTATATATGCTATTAGGTGCCTTTAAAAAATTTTTTACTCAACAATCTTACTTGAATATATTGACAATGATAGTACCTTGTTAAAAAGAATGAGGAAGATCTATGGGTCAGATATGGTATCAACAGGGATACAAATTATTTTTTTATTATCTGTATACATGAGTGTCCCTCATTTTTTATAAAATTTGGCATTGCCTCACTGCCTTGTTTCTTAATTCATGGTTTATCATGTTAAGTGCTGATGCTTATCCAGTAGACTACTCTGTATAGGAGGAGATACAAAAGAAGAAGAAAATAAGTTCTTCACTCTGACTTTGGATCTTACTTTGGAGTTAGACATGTACAGTAAAGAAATAAACATTAAGAGGGGTGCCTGGGTATCTCAGTGGGTAGAGCATCTGACTCAGTCTCAGGGTCATGAGCTCAAACTCCACATTAGGTGTGGAGCTGACTTAAAAAAATACATATTAAGAAATAGTGAGCAGTTTGAAATCATATATAGTAAATCTTGAACTGAGTTGCATAGAATACCAAAGTAGTAAAAGGAGGAAGAAAAATATGGTCTACTGGTTTATTGAGGTAGTTGTAACTGAACCAAGTTGGGAATTAAGATTTTGTTGAGTATTTGCTGGAGGTTAGGTTAGGTACCTTATATGACATTTTTCTCAGTCTACGTTGCCACTTCTATTAGGTAAATATTGTACCTAGATTAGAGGTGAGAAAACAAGATCCAAGTAATTTCTCTAGAGTCACATGATTAGAAACGGTGCAATAAAGATTTGAACTATTCAATTTGATGCCAAGTCCATGCTCCTACCATACTTGAATAATGTGGACAGTATACGGTAAGGGGGAAGAATATTTTAGATAGAGTAAACACTACAAAGAAAGTCTCCAGGGGATACAATGAGGATGGTGTCTTCAGGTATTCAGAATATGCAAATGTTAAACTGTGAGTTACTCTCTTAATTATTTGACTTAGACCATTCTGTATATGTGTTTTTGAAGCAAAGTTAGAAAAGAAAGTTCATAAACTGGTTACATTTGGAAGGGTGAAAAGTTTTTTGTTTTGTTTTGTTTTATGTCTACTCATCAGTAGACCACTAAACAGCATTATGGCAAGAAATTATTTTGGCATCCCTATATAGACAAAATTAAATTTAAATAATTTTAAAGAATAGTTGCCTATTTGTTATGGTGTTTCTTTTGTAAGCCATCCCCAAATCATTGTTAAATGGCATTTAATCTAGTAAAATTACCTTTAGAAATGATTGCATTTAAAAAATAAAGATGCTATTGTCTAAAAAAAACAGATGATTATTTTCTAAGCCAGAATCCTGGAATTGTTATTTTGTTTTGTTTTGTTTTAGTTGTTCCTCCATCCACATCTCACTCCACGTATCGAGTACCACTTGTATCCATTCCCATTGCTAGTATATTAATTTAGGGGCTACCTTAATACTTTTTGAAGATTCTATTTATTGTAGAGAGAAAGAATGTGTGAGCACAAGTGGGAAAGGGGCAAAGGGAGAGGGAGAAACAGACTCCCCAGTGAGCAGGGAACCTGACCTCGGGTTCAATCCCAGGACCCTGGGATCATGACCTGAGCTGAAGGCAGGTGCCTAACCAACTAGCCACTCAGGCACCAGCCCCCCCACAATGCTTTTTTTTTTTTTTAAGATTTTATTTATTTTATTTGAGAGAGAGAGACAGTGAGAGAGAGCATGAGCGAGGAGAAGGTCAGAGGGAGAAGCAGACTCCCTATGGAGCTGGGAGCCTGATGTGGGACTCGATCCCGGGACTCCGGGATCAAGACCTGAGCTGAAGGCAGTCGTCCAACCAACTGAGCCACCCAGGCGTCCCCCCGCAATGCTTTTTTAAAAGCAGAACAATACATGCATAGTTTAAAAAAATAATCTGAAAGTTATAAAGTTGCATAACCACAGTTATTTGAAGCATAAGAGTGAGAGAGAGTGGTATGCATGTGTTCTGGGCCTGTTACTCCCTGTTTTTGCAAGGAATTCACTTTCAGTAGTTTAGTTTTCTTTTCTAATAATTATTTTCATATTTCTAAATAAATTTTTTTTTAAGATTTTATTTATTTGAGGGGTATCTGGGTGGCTCAGTGGGTTGAGCCTCTGCCTTCGACTCAGGTCATCTTCTCAGGGTCCTGGAATCAAGCCCCATGTCAGGTTCTCTGCTTGGCAGGGAGCTTGCTTCCCTCTCTCTGTCTCTGCCTGCCTCTCTGCCTACTTGTGATCTCTGTCAAATAAATAAATTAAATCTTATAAAAAAGATTTTATTTATTTGAGAGAGTGAGCACAAGCGGGGAGAGGGGGGGAGGCAGAGGGAGAAGCAGACTACCCACTGAACAGGGGGGCCTGATGTGGGGCTCGATTCCAGGACCCTGGGATCACAACCTGTGCCAGGGGCAGATGCTCAACCAATTGAGCCACCCAGGTACCCCTCCATATATCTTTTTTTAAAACATATACACATACTGCTGTAAGTCATCATTTTTTTGCCATTATCTAATAATTTTTCTATCAACAGAAAATGATGATTTTAGTTTTCTTACGCTTACGCCTCCCTCCACGCATCTCCCACTGCATTTATTTCTCAGTTTTAAATCATATTAAGTGTTTTTATTATAATGACCATAATAAGTATTGTTCACTGATGAGTATAGTACTATGTTGTTAATATGAATACATCTCCTTTTTCTCTTTTTTGTGTATACCCAGATATTTAGACTTTTAATTTTTTAAAAATTTGCTAAATTTTATTTTATTTTTTATTGACTAAAAAATTTTATTTTATGTTGACTAAATTTGCTAAATTTTATTAAAGCCTATAGCCAAGTCTTCTTACACCCTTCTGTAGCCTCTTTACTCAATTTTTCTACATGGTAAAACTTGTCAGATAATCTAACATTTTAATTTTTGAATGTGTGTGTGTCTGTATGTCTGTGTGTGTCTGTCTGTCTGTCTGTCTGTGATCTCCTGGAGACATTTCTCCTGGGAGTAATGTTCTCTTGCTCTGCTCTGGCTGATTATCTAGACCTATTGAACAGCTATTATCCTGGGACCTTCCTTGGTCTTTTTATTGTATTGAATGTCATGTTTTCTGCATTCTGTATCTTCCTCCTTCTTAAGTCCCATATTTTGGTGGATTCTTCCTAAGAATGAAAGAGTGAATGGGGTAAATTTTGCATGATGTTGGTGATCTTTATTTTTGATGAAAGAATATGTACTTCATGCTTGATGAAAACCTTGGCTGGGGGCATCAGGGTGGCTCAGTGGGTTAAAGCCTCTGCCTACGGCTCAGGTCATGATCTCAGGGTCCTGCAATCTAGCCCCGCATCGGGCTCTCTGCTTAGCAGGGAGCCTGCTTCCTCCTCTCTCTCTCTCTGCCTACCTCCCCACCTACTTGTGATCTCTCTCTCTCTCTCTCTCTGTCAAATAAATAAATAAATTCTTAAAAAAAAAAGAAAGAAAAAACCTTGGCTGGGGGGTATAGAATTCTAAAATGAAAATTATTTTCACTAATACTTTTGAAAGCATTATTCTGACTCTCTATCTCTCTATCTCTGTCTCTCTTGCTGATTTTAGGTTAGTTTTCCTCTCCCAACATTCTCAAGTCTCATGAAATATTCCTCTACTGTAGATTTTTTCTTGATTTTTGTGCTGGGTCCTGGAAGTACTTTTCAATCTGGACATTTATGTCCTTTAGAACTAGAAATTTCTTTTGTATTTTTCCTTTGATTACATTCCCTTTCCTTTTTCTTTATTATTATTCTGGAGCTTTTATTAGGTGTATTGTACCTTTCTTTTTTTTTTTTAAAGATTTTATTTATTCATTTAACAGAGAGGGAGAGTATAAGCAGGGAGAGCAGCAGGCAGAGTGAGAGGGAGAAGCAGGCTCCCCGCTGAGCCAGGAGCCAGATGTGGGACTCCATCCCAGGACTCTGGGATTATGACCTGAGCCAAAGGCAGCTGCTTAACAAACTGAGCCACCCAAATGTCCCTGTACCTTTTTTTTTTTTTTAAGATTTTATTTATTTATTTGACAGAGATCACAAGTAGGCAGAGAGGCAGGCAGAGAGAGGGGAGGGAAGCAGGCTCCCTGCTGAGCAGAGAGCCTGACTCGGGGCTCCATCCCAGGACCCTGAGATCATGACCTGAGCCGAAGGCAGAGGCTTAACCAACTGAGCCACCCAGGCCCCCCTGAACTGTACCTTTGAAATTGATTTCTAATCTCATCTGTTTCATATTTGTATATTTTTTGTCTTTTAGTTCCACTTATGGGACAGTTACTCAACTTTGGCATTTGGGTTTTTGGGTTTTTCTTTTACTGAATTTTGTCTTATTTTTAAACTTTTTATTTTCTGAATGTTACTTTTTATAACATTTATGCTTTTTATAACTTAACATTTATTTCTCTAAAAGTGCTAGTTACATTCTTTTTTTTTTTTTTTTTAGATTTTATTTATTTGTCAGAGAGAGAGAGAGGGAGAGAGCGAGCACAAGCAGACAGAATGGCAGGCAGAGACAGAGGGAGAAGCAGGCTCCCTGCCGAGCAAGGAGCCCGATGTGGGACTCGATCCCAGGACGCTGGGATCATGACCTGAGCCGAAGGCAGCTGCTTAACCAACTGAGCCACCCAGGCGTCCCTTTTTTTTATTTTCTTTTTTTTTTTTTTTTTTTTTTTTTAGATTTTATTTATTTGTCAGAGAGAGAGAGAGGGAGAGAGCGAGCACAAGCAGACAGAATGGCAGGCAGAGACAGAGGGAGAAGCAGCTAGTTACGTTCTAATAACTTTTGCACTCTGTGCTATATTTGTTTTATTGTTTTGGTCTTAAACATTGGAGGTTTAGTCATATTTCTGGTATTCAGTGGTTGTCTATCCATATTTATTTAGGAAGCACTGAAATGCTTCCTCGGAACTCTGAGTGCTTGGTCAGCACTCATAGGCTGGTGGTATTCACAGTATGTTCTTTGCTTAGTTTCTTCAGGTAAGAAATGCCTAATCTTCCTGGGCTGGAAAAAGCCTCACTTCAGTCCTCTATTTTCATTCTTGCACTTCATCCCTGCTTTGCTCTGTGCCTGGTGTTTATGATCTAGTTCAGTTTTTCTAATGTATCTCCAACCTGTTGCCTCTTATTCTTAGCTTATCTCCTTTTTGTTAATGTAAAAGTTTATGGGTTTTTCAGTTACAGTTAGGTACAATCCTTTAATAGATATAATCATATGCTGCTCATAAAATTGAAACTCCTTTTGATTGGATGTATTTATTCTTTTTTAAGTTTTTATTTGAATTCCAGTTAATATACAATGTAATATTAGTTTCAGGTTTATAATATAGGGATTCAGCACTTCAACAAAACACCTGGGGCTCATCACAAGTGTACTCCTTAATCCCCATCACCTATTTCAACCATCATTTCTTGCCCCCAGCTCTGGGAGCCCTCAATTTGTTCTCGATAGTTAGGAGTCTCTTTCTTGGTTTGCCTCTCTCTCTCTTTTTTCCCCTGTGCTCATTTGTTTTGGTTCTTAAATTCTACATGTAAGTGAAATCGTATGGTGTTTGTCTTTCTGTGACTTATTTCACTTAGCATAATATTCTCTAGCTCCATCCACATTGTTGCAAATGGCAAGATTCAATTCTTTTTATGGCTGAGTAATATTCCATTGTATACACATACCACCTTTTCTTCATCCATTCATCAGTCGATGGACATCTGGGCTGCCACATAATTTGGCTATTGTAGATAAGCTGCTATAAACACATGGGTGCGTGTATTCTTTTGAATTAGTATTTTTATATCCTTTGGGTAAATACCTAGTAGTGCAACTGCTGGATCATGGAGTAGTTCTATTTTTAGCTTTTGAGGAAACTCCATACTGTTTTCCAGAGTGGCCACACCAGTTTGCATTCCCACCAACAGTGCAGGAAGGTTACCCTTTCTCAACATCCTCACCAACACCTGTTGTTTCTTGTGTTCTTGATTTTAGCCCTCTGACAGACGTGAGTTGATAATCTCATTGTAGTTTTCATTTGTATTTCTTAAATGATCAGTAATGTTGAGCATGTTTTGTGTGTCTGTTGGCCTTCTGTGTATGTCTTCTTTGGAAAAATATCTATTTATGTCTTTTTTAAAGATTTTATTTATTTGATAGGGAACACAAGTAGGCAAAGCAGCAGGCAGAGGAAGAGGGAGAAGCAGGCTTCCTGCTGAGCAAAGAGCCCAGTGTAGAGCTCAATTCCAGGACCCTGGGAATATGACCTGCACCGATGGCAGACACTTAACTGACTGAGCCACCCAGGCACCCCTCTATTCATATCTTTTCTCCATTTTTTAATTGGATCGTTTTTTGGGTCTTACCGGTGTTTTACAGATTTTGCATACTAACCCTTTATTAACATTTCATTTGCAAATATCTTCTCCTGTTCCATAGTTGCCTTTTAGTTTTGTTGTTTCCTTTACCCTGTAGAAGCTTTTAATTTGATGACATCCCAGTAGTTTATTTTTGCTTTTGTTTCCCTTGCCTCAGGAGATATATCTAGTAAGAAATTGCTACAAAATGATGTCAAAGATACTACTGTGCTCTCCTCTAGAATTTTAATGGCCTCCTGTCTCGCATCTTTCATCCATTTTGAATTTATTTTTGTGTGTGGTGTAAGAAAGTGGTGCAGGTTCTGGGGTACCTGGGTGGCTCAATCAGTTAAGCAGCTGCTTTCAGCTCAAGTTGTTATCCCAGGGACCTGGGATGGAACCCTGCATTGTCTTCCTGCTCAGCAGGGAGCCTCCTTCTCCTCTTATTCTCTCTGTCTGTGCGTGCATGCTCTCTCTCTCTCTGTCAAATCAATAAATACGATCTTTTTAAAAAAGAAAATGGTCCAGTTTCATTCTTTGGCATATTGCTGTCCAGTTTTCCCAACACCATTTGTTGAGGAGTCTGTCTTTTTACCATTGAGTATTCTTTCCTTGGCTTGATTATTCTTTTTTTATGTTTCAAGTTTTTATTGGATTTGGTTATTCTTAAAATTTATTGGCAACTCCCAATAACTACTGTTTTCTCTTACTTAGCCAGCTAGCTTAATTGTACTAGTTTAGATCTTAGAGATTGAGTTGAGTTTACTTTTGCTACCATGTGCTGACTGCAAATATCAATTCAGTAATTAAAATTAAAATTATTAAAGTATATCTTTTTTTTAAAGATTTTATTTATTTATTTGACAGAGAGAAATCACAAGTAGATGGAGAGGCAGGCAGAGAGAGAGAGAGGGAAGCAGGCTCCCTGCTGAGCAGAGAGCCCAATGCGGGCCTCGATCCCAGGACCCTGAGATCATGACCTGAGCCGAAGGCAGCGGCTTAACCCACTGAGCCACCCAGGCGCCCAAGATTATTAAAGTATATCTTAAATATCGTACTATGCATTGCAAAGAAGTTATTTTAAAAATATAAGGTGGGTTTCTTTTCTTTCGGAAATTAGATAACTCAAAAATGGCAGAACTCTTTATGGAATGTGAAGAAGAAGAGCTGGAACCATGGCAGAAAAAAGTAGAAGAAATTCTGGATGAAGATGATGATGATGATGAGCTGATTTTTGTTGGAGAGATATCAAGTTCAAAACCAGCCATTTCTAGTAAGCATTTATTTCAGCCAAGTTAAGTTTTATAAGTTGCTGTTTCTAATAGAAAAACCTGTGGGTCATCTTATATGTCCTTGTTATTCTGCAAGGAGCTGGAGCATATAGGTCAGTAAGAATTTGTGAGACTCACAGGGAGGATGTGTTTGGGGACTTGAGTAAAGTGAGAGGTTAAAATATCATTTGAGAGAAAAGGGAAATGTTAACTAAGTTAACTAAAGGTTAAGATTACCATATCAGCATTATAGGCCTTCTGAAATTGGAAATCTTAAGTTTTAGGAGAGCTAAGTAGCCTATTCACCTGTTTGTTAATTTTTGTCTTTCTTCCTTAAGCCCAAACACACCTAGAAAAGGAAATGTTTGGAATGCTTTGCTTAAAATATTAGAACAGTAAATTGGCTTGTGTTAGTCTCTGATGGGGGTTCTCACATCTAGGCAACTGCCTCATCACAGTGTCATCTTGAATTGTGGCTACAAAATGAACAGGCACTGCATGATTATACAGTCTCTAGTATACCAACATGGGGTATAGTTTCTGGCCACACCCATCTTCCAACGACTCCTGATTATATTCATGAAGCAAGGAGGGTCTGGTCTTGACCCACTATGCTTGTACAACACAGGCAGTTAGCACACTAAATCCTCATGGCTTTCAGGCAGAACATGTCCAGTAATTTTGTAGATTGTTAGATTTCAGTTAGAGTTAGAATTGCCATTGTGATAATATTGATGATACTGATGACACTTGTTAAAATGTCTAATAAAAATGTGCAAAGTGCATATTTTACACTTGATGTAAATGTAGTGTCTTACACTACATGTAGTGTTTTACACTATACTACCTTTCTAGCAGAACATGCCAGTAATTGTGTAGATTGTTAGATTCTTCTGCAAAGGAACAACATACTGAATTTCAGCAGAGAAAGAAGAAATAGATTCCTTTTCATTATATTTACTTCTTTTAAGCCAGTAGAATTTAGCAAAGAATGTACCCAGCATACCAGTGTTTTCTTACCTACCATGGCAGTGCATTATATTGTGGTTAAGAGATGAGTTTTTAATTTCTTGAAAGCCCTGTTCTTGCATCTCTTAACTCTAGACTTACGATAGCACTTCTGTTCAGTTTTATCAGAGCTAGAATAATTTAATTCTCAATATCATTTCCTATGGCAAATTGAGAGGTGCTAAGTGGAATGTCACTTCAGTTATAAAATAGGTAAATATGTTGGCATGTTTGTTGCTGATAGTGGAATAGAATATTATAATTATTGTTTCTTATTTACTGTGATTATTTTTATCCCAAAATATTGTGATATTTCAAAATTATTATTCAGATCATCTTACTGCAAGCATGGCAATTCAAGTTGGGTTTATATCAACTGCAGATAATGGTTAACAGTACTCAATTAGAATAATGTGTATTAGTTTTAAGTGATTCTATAAAAAGAAAGTTGACCCCAGTGAAATTTCTAAATTAACTCAAAATCTATGTGATTTTATTGCTGTTTTATGTGTGAGCCATAAAATTCTTTTGTCATATGGAACATGAGCTAAATATTTATATAGAACCATATTAAGTTGGGGGATGGTAAAAAGTTGTGTTTGATAGACTACAGTCACCAAAAAGGACTATAGGTTTAACTCTTTAATGGCTTGAGTAAATACTTTAAATTCTGAATGAAAACATCAAGTTGTTTGAGCAGATTTTTCTCCTAGAAAACTTCTGTAGTGCCTTGTCTTAGAGAACTGAATTTCCATTATCATAAAACAACCCTACTTTTGTGTGACCCTTTACTTTATAGAATTATTCTATGAGATCTGTCTCTTTTCTACCAGGAGGGGATAAAGGAAATTTTTTTGAGGTTTTATGGGATTTTTAAAATGTTTGTACCTTTTCCTGATTAGCAATTTTAGGCGAATCTCTACTCTTCCAAATTTTTATTTGATTTCTCAATAATCCAGAAGTTATGGGTTGACATGGCTACAGGTGTGAACACTGATTCATAGGGTCATGTCAGACTCAGATTGACTTTTGGTATAGTAGTAGATTTGAGATACTCTAGTAAACTCTAGATTAAATGTAGTCTGCAGTCTTCAATAGTGTTCCTCTCAGAACTCAAGAGGAGTGGTACAGATAATGTGACCAGCTTATCCATAATGAAACTTCTAGACTTGTAGGGGTATGAATGTAGCATGGGAATTAGGGAAGGGTTTGATCTGGGGTCACCATTAAGAGAAAGAAATATACTTAAATTATTAGTTGTATGTGGATATATTTTCGAAAGTTTTTTATTTTAATTTACACTTAAATAATGAGTTTTAAAATAAACATATTTTTTATAGATATTTTGAACAGAGGTAACCCCAGCTCATCTTCAAAGGGAATAAAGAATGAGACAGTCACTCAAGGTATAGTATTATACCATTTTAATTTTAAAGTGAAATATTTTAACAAAATTGGTTGTATAGAAAAATACTCAATATGTTCTATCATTTTAAAATGCAGGTGTTACTGATCCGTTCAAGCCTACAAGTCAGCACTACAAAGATCCAACATCAAATCCAGTGGCTGCCTTGCCTAGATTTCATCCCGAATCTAAGTCTTCACAGAACTCTGTTATTGTTCAGAACGTGCCTAAACCTGTAAGTGTTTCTGAAACTACGCAATCAGCTCAGGGATGCATTGGATATTACAACACCCAGTTAGAATTGTGGACTAGTCAGCATTCTGTTAGAAGCATAATCACAATCACAGTCTGAAAATGTCACTATCTTTTTGACAACTCAACCCAAACCCAAAGTAGTAACTGTAGGAACTAACCAGCTTTTCAATGTATCAGGTAATATGCTTAAATAGGTATAATATTGAAAACTAGACTGTCTAAAGGTGAGTAAAAACATGATCAGTAATGAGTGTTGCATAATGGCAAAATTCTTAAGAGAGTAAACAGAACCAGGTATTCTTATTGGGGAAGATTGTTTTGAGGTCACTGTGTTGCTGTTTACTCTGAAAACATAGTTTCATGGCTTAGCTTTTAAAACTTTTTTTAAAGGTTTTATTTATTTATTTGACAGACAGGGATCACAAGTAGTCAGAGGCAGGCAGAGAGAGAGGAAGGGAAGCAGGCTCCCTGCTGAGCAGAGAGCCCTGATGCAGGGCTTGATCCCAGGACCCTGGTATTAGGACCTGAGCCGAAGGCAAAGAGGCTTTAACCCACTGAACCACCCCGGCGCCCCAGTTTTAAAAGTTTTAACAGCAGTAATAGTTAATGATAATATTTAACATTTGTTAGCCTATTATTGTGGGTAAGTCTTTATTCTAAATGTTATATATAAATTAATATCATTTCATTTGTAATATTTCTCTATGAGATAGGCACAATTATTATCCCCATGTTATATTTAAGGAAACTGAGACTCAGGCTAAATAATTCACTCAAGGCCATATAACTGGTAAATAAAAGTTGGACCTGGTATTTCAATCCAGGTTAGTCTGGAGGTTTTATTTTTTTTTTAAGTTTTTATTTATTTATTTGAGAGAGACAACATAATCAGGGAGAGAGGCAAAGGAGAGAGAAAAGCAGATGATGCAGGGCTCGATCCAAAGACCTGAGATCATGACCTGGGCCAAAGTCAGATGCCTAACCAACTGAGCCACCCAGGTGCCCCAGCCCAGAAGTTTTTAAATATGCATACATGCATCTGTTCATAATTTAATTTAAGCATAGAAACACTGCCTTAGAGCAACATTATAGTTACAGATCATTGGGGTTCCCTGAGACCCTTTCGTGAAGTTAAAACTTGTGGTAATTAAACTGATACATTTTCTCTCTTCACTCTGTCAGCATTTGCACTGATGATGCAAAAGCAGTCGAGGGTAAAACTGCTGGTCCCTTAATATGAATGAAGGCAGTGTCACCAAACGGTACTGGTAGTTTTTGTATTAGTGACCATCAAGCACTCACAGTAGAAAAATTTCACTTTCACTTGAGAATAACCTTGAAAAAGTAATAAATTGTTACTAATTTTATTAAACTCTCAATCCTTGGCAAATACACTTTTTTTTTTAAATAATCTTTGTGATGAAGTGGATAATATGCATAAAAGATTTCTGTATGTATAGTATGAAGGTTTTCTTGAGGAAACCACTTGAATTGCAAGCTGAACTAGCTGCTTTTTTTAACAGAATGCTATTTTTGCTTGAACGGATGGTCGACAGAGCACCATGTGTTAATTATTGCTAAACAATGGGGGCACCTGAGTGGCTCAGTCAGTTGAGCATCTGCCTTCTGCTCAGGTCACGATCCCAGGGTCCCAGGATGGAGTCCCGCACTGGGCTCCTTGCTCAGCTGGGAGCCTGCTTCTCCCTCTCCTTCTAGCTCCTGCTGTTCTCTCTCGTGAGGGCTTTTCTCTCTCTCTCTCTCTCAAGTAAATAAATAAAATCTTTTCAAACGATTATTGCTGCATAACAATAGTATCAAAAACTTAGCAGCTTGAAGCAATATACACTTATCTCGTGGTTCCTGTTAGGAGTCAGGTCATGGCTTTACTGGGTCCTCTGCTTCAAGATCTTACAAGGCTGCAATCAGGGTGTCAGCCAGAGCTGCCGTATCATGGTCGTTGGCAACACCCAGTTCTCTATGGGTTGTCAGAGTGAGGGCATGAGTTTCTTGCTGCTGTCAGCCAGAGACTGCCCTTAGTTCTTTGCCACATAAGCCTTCCTAACATGACTGGTTGCAGCTTCAAAGCCAGCAAGGGAAAGTGAATCCTCAGCAAAATGGGCTATATAACATAATCATGTACATTCTGTCGCATTTGCCATATTCTGTTGGTCAACAGCAATCGCAGGTTCCACCCACACCCAAGGACAAATTACACAAGGGTATAAATATCGGGAGGGAGTCATGGGGGCCACCTTTAGAATCTACCATGCAGTTTTTCATGCTTAAAAATGTACAAAGCATGTCTGTCATAGAAAAAAAAAATGGGGGCGCCTGGATGGCTCAGTTAGTTGAGCTTCTGCTTTCAGCTAAGGTCATGATCCCAGTGTCCTGCGATCAAGCCCCGCATCCAGCTCCCTGCTTTGCGGGAGCCTGCTTCTCTCTCTCCCTCTGCCTGCTGCTCTGCCTGCTTGTGCTATGTCTCTCTGCCAAATGAATAAAATCTTTGAAAAAATAAAATAAAAACTCTTTTAAAAATCAGATATTTGGAAAACTTGTATCTACATTCTGAAAGAATTAATAATAATTTGAGTCCTGGAGTAGTAGTCCAAGAAATCTAGATTGAAGATGAAAGACTTGAGTGTTGATTCCGTCTATTCCTAGCCAAAGCATTGTTATAACCTCAGTGGGCCTCACTTTCTGCATTTTTTAAAATGAGGATCTTTATCCAAACCACTGGATCTCAAACTCAGATCCTCTAAGCAACCATGGACTTTTTTTTTAAAGATTTTATTTATTTATTTGACAGAGATCACAAGTAGTCGGAGAGGCAGGCAGAGAGAGAGAGAGGGAAGCAGGCTCCCTGCTGAGCAGAGAGCCCGATGCGGGACTCGATCCCAGGACCCTGAGATCATGACCTGAGCCGAAGGCAGCGGCTTAACCACTGAGCCACCCAGGCGCCCAACCATGGACTGTTTTTAATAAAAACTTTATAGGTGTACCTGATAATGGCAGGCTGCCAGAAATACTAAAATTATTTTATTTCAACTGGAATCAGACTGATTCAATGGTTTTCTCAAGCTGTCATAGGCTGTTTGGCATTTAAGAAAAGCAAAAACAAAAAAAAGGGGGAACATGATTATTTACATGGAGATAGATGAAAATTATTCCTACCTTGGAACTAGAGAAGGAGAACAATGGAGGGGGTGGTAACTTTCATTTTAAAAAATTTAGGAACTAGAGCTCATTCAAACTCAGAATGTTTTGTTTTTCTGGGCATGATTGTTTAATCAAAGCTCCTCAATTAATTTCCCAATCCTAGGAAGCTTTTTTTTTTTTTATCTTTTTTGTTTGTTTGTTTGTTTATTTATTTGACAGACAGAGATCACAAGTAGGCAGAGAGGCAGGCAGAGAGAAGAAGAAGCAGGCTCCCTGCTAAGCAGAGAGCCCAATGCGGGGCTCGATCCCAGGACTCTGGGATCATGACCTGAGCTGAAGGCAGAGGCTTTAACCCACTGAGCCACCCAGGTGCCCCCCCAATCCTAGGAAGCTTTAAAAAACAGTTTTTGTTGGGGCGCCTGGGTGGCTCAGTGGGTTAAGCTGCTGCCTTCGGCTCAGGTCATGATCTCAGGGTCCTGGGATCGAGTCCCGCATCGGGCTCTCTGCTCAGCAGGGAGCCTGCTTCCTCCTCTCTCTCTCTCTGCCTGCCTCTCTGCCTACTTGTGATCTCTCTCTCTCTCTCTCTGTCAAATAAATAAATAAATAAATAAAATCTTAAAAAAAAAAAAAAAAGAAGATCGGGAGCCTAAGCCTGTCTGCTTCTATAAAAAAAAAAAAAAAAAAAAACAGTTTTTGTCATTTGATCTGGGTTGAGGCCTGGGCATGGTAGTTTTTTTTTTTTTTTTTTTTTTTTTTTTTTAACTCTCCAGGTGATTCTCATGTGAGCCAGGACGGAGAATGACGGATCTATATTTTCAAATAAATTGAGAATCCTACATAAGTGAATTTTCTCTGAAAAATTTAAGTGTTTTCTTCTCTTTACCACGACTCTTTGGGGCAGTCTAGAAGATAATTATTATTCCTTTTAATATTAGTGTGTTATAGATTAAGGGCATAGGGGTTTTTTTGTTTTGTTTTGTTTTTAAGTAGGCTCCATACCCACAGGGCTTAAACTCAGGACGCTGAGATCAAGAGTCAGGTGGACACCTGGGTTGCCTGAGTGACTCAGTCAGTTAAGCTTCCGGCTCTTGGTTTTGGCTCTGGTCATGATCTCCCTACCCAGTGTGGAGCCTACTTAGGGAAAAAAAAAAGAAGAGTTGGATGCTTAACTGATGCCACCACCCAGGTGCCCCAAGGGCACAGGATTTATTATCATGGCAACCTAGGTTCTAATTCCAGCTTCATAACAAGCTGGGTTGTATTGGGAACCTTACTTAACTATACTGAACTTTAGTTTACCTATTTATAAAGTGGGAGATAGTATTAGGCCTTTATTAGTACTGTTGTTATAACTACCTGATATGATACATGGACTGTAAAAGAGTCAACTACATTTTAAATAGACAATGATTGGCAGTTATTATTTCGGTTGGAAAGGCGAAAACTTGAATCTCAGAAGTGACTGGCCCAAGGTTCCAAAGTTAAATAAATAAATCCCATTCTATTGCCTCTCACACCTCACTGTTGTATTTTGTATCTTTCTGAACTATTTTATGAGATATAAAAAATTCCCAATTGGAAACTTATTTTAATAATTTATTTGTTGACTAATATGTCTACTCTATGAAATGATGGTACTTAATTGGCCAGAGTTATTACCTAGGAAGAGGCTTAAAGTATTAATTTTAGGGGTGCCTGGGTGGTTCAGTTGGTTAAGCAACTGCCTGTGGCTCGGTCATGACCCTGAAGTCTCAGGATGGAGTCCTTTATCAGTCTCCCTGCTCAGCAGGGAGTCTGCTTCTCCTTCTGACCCTCCCCCCTCCCATTCTCTCTCTCTCTCATTCTGTCTCTCTCAAATAAATAAAATCTTTAGAAAAAAATAAATATTAACTTTATTTGGAGGAACTTCTGTGAAAGAACTATTTGGAGAATTGCTAGTGAATTTTTTCATTTGTAAGTGCAAATATTTGGAGAAAATACTTACTTGCAGAAGATTATGCTTGGTTACAGTTAAGTCATAAAGTCATCATTGAGTCATATAGCCATTTTATATAATACATGTTAAGACTCGAATGCAGAAATCTGCCTGTAATGCTCAAATTCTAGGAGTGGAATGGTTTGGTTCAGTTAAATATCTGCCTCCATAACTTCTTACTAAGCTCATGTAAACAGAAAAATTAATAACAAAGTAAAATTCTTAAAACCTGATTTTTTTTCAACTTGTAAGCACAGAACATGCAAGCAAGACTCTTATATTCCTATTATAAAGGTGCTGTGTATAGGGGTGGTAGTTAGAAAGGAAACAGAAGACAATACATACTGTACTTTGATTTCGTTTTTTACAGGTGATTAGTGTGGTATATAGAATATATCAATCAGGATTACATTTTGTACACAGATATGAGCTCCTCTTTTTTCACTGAACTTCATATTGGAAACAGTTTTCTTTCTTTTTGGTTACTTTTCAAAAGCATGATGTTGCATTATAGCCTATCATTTACTTAATCATTCCTCCATTGTTGGGCATACAGGTTGTTATTTTTTGTTATAAATAATTCTCATTAAATATCTTCATTTCCTTAGTGTAAATTCATGTAAGTGGAATATTTGGGTCAAAGGATATGAACTTTTTAAATCCCGTGATAGATATTGCCAAAATTTTCTTGTGGAAAAGTTGTACCAAAACGTGTCTACTTTGCCAATAATATTGTCATTATTTTGTAATTGTAATTTTTAATTTCAAACTAATTTCAGATTTATAGAAAAATTGCAGAAGAAATCCAGAGAGTTCCCATATAACCCTTACCCACTAAATGCCAACTTAAACAGAGTAACAATTATCTTAGTGTTTTATAGCTTATCAGTAATTGAATTATTAAGGTGTTTATAGTATTGTCATACATTTAATTTACCTTTTTACAAGCTTATGAAACAAAGTAATTATAACTTTTTACAGGATTTTACAAAGAATTCATCACAAGTTGAATCGGATGATTCTTCAGAGTTACTATTTGACTTGACCCAGGATACAATTCCACTGTCCCAAGAGGGATCAACAATTTATATCGAAGGTTTGGTTTAGCACTTTTTTTGAAAATACTAAAAAGAAACTTGATGAATATAGATATGGAATGAATTTCTGTTTTGAGACCCATGCCTTCATATTAAGTTTTTCATGTACCATAAAATAGAAGCTAACACTCCCTGAATGCATTTCTTGTGTGATTTCTTTTTTATAAATTTGTATTTAATAATAGAATATTATATTTCTATTAAGTTAGCTAACATGTATTTTTTTAGCTCCTTCTCACTTGGAACCAGTCATGGCTGAAAAATCTTCATGTAATTTCTGTGAGTCCAGGAAGGCTCCTAATGACCTAATACTATCATATAAAAAAAGTATTAATCATTTAGAAGGCCATTAGTATGAGAAAAAGTACATGGTTATAGTTGATTTTTTTAATAAGCTGGTGTCTTTCTTTCCAAATAAATGATGTTGATATGATAGTTAAATATGATTATAGAGTATTATTATAAAAAGAGGGAATTTTAAAAAAGAGAGGGAGTATTACAAAAATGGTGATTTGTGCACAGTAAGTACTTAGTAAATACCCATTGAAGGAATAATGTGAGTTTTCAATTGAAGAACTACAGTTCTTTGTATATAATAACAAAGTTCTTCATTAACTTGAAATAAATTAGTATACCATGAAAGAATTTTATTTAGTTGAAATATTCCCCATAATCAAAGCAATTGCTGTTTGTATATGAGTAAATTTGTTATATTGCAATAATTAGACAGAGGTACATAAGCCTTTTTAATGTTTAAATTGTTTACTAACAGATTTATATACATTTACCAAACCAAAATAGAAAAAAATTATAGTAATATGTTTGCCAAAAATATTTTTCCCATTTTGGTAACATGTGGTTTGTTAATCACCTAATTGTCATTTATCTAATTAGTAAAATAGCCAAGAGCCTGAATAAATGAGGTAAAATAGTTGTCTGAAATCTGATTTTTTAATGTACATGGTCTTTATTCAGAGAAAAAGTCTGAATTCTTAAAGATTCTAGGGGGTAAAGACAGTGATGCCTCTTCTCTCTGTAAGTTGTATTGCAGGAAGGAGAACTTTGCCTTGATGGGAAATAGCGTTATAGTCAATTAGGAAGGTGTGGGTTTGAGCCTGTATCCTAAAGATGTTTGTGGCCTTTATCGAGTCACTCTTTACACTTCAATTTTCTCATTTTATTGAAACACAGACTTTTATCTTTCTCAGATAATACATTCATTCTCCAGACCTGAAGTCACCTTTTGGAGATATAATTTTAATTCTTGCTCTACTTACCTCAGGCCTTTTTTGAGGCTCAAATGAGATAAGCGAGAAATGAAAAATGCCTTAAACCTTTAAAGGACTTGACAATAAACAGTTCTTAGAATGATAATTATGAATGACAATATGTATTATGTGTTCAGAAACATGATTAATAGACTCCTGTCAAAGATGATGAAAAAAAAATGATGACAGAAGGTTCTTGGAGAAGTTTGGATTGGAACTTTATTTTGAGGAATGAGAATAGGATTTTTATTGGCACTGTTGAAGATAGTGAACAGCACAAGCCAGAGGCAATAGAAATAAACAAGTTAAAGTATTAGAATTTAAAACTATTGAGCTTAGAGTGATTTTATTTAACTTGGAGATTTACTCCTACTTAAAAAAATTGTATACAAAACAGTCTATTTTATGATACAGCCTGCTAGAGAACTAGTTGCCAAAATACCAGCACTTACTGGTTATTTAAGTAACCTAAGCATCTGAGAAAAATTTTAGTGATGATACAGATATTAGTCCCAAGTGCCTGTAGTATAGCTGTCAGTAACCATGTGCTAGAAGATGGAAAAAAATCATTTCTGTTAAGCCAAAGAATGATCTACAAATTTGGTAGAGGAGTCCACTAATGCAATGCTTTCCTTTTCTATGTATTTCTCTATTCTACGGCTTCTCCTATTAGTGTATAGTTGGGAGCATTGAAAATATGGTGTGCAGTTTTGGAATCTTTATCACAAAGTACAATTGTATGTTATTTTCAAAAGGAGTTTTGTTGTGTCTGGTTTTAGCCTAAATAGCCCCACTTGTTTTGCAAATGCCCTGAATTACATGATACCTTAGCCTTTAAGGTGATGGTTTTCAAACTCAGAACTATCTTTGGTAATGAAATCTCTTCAAACAAAATTTTATGTAAAAATCTAATTTTTTAAAAAAAGGTAAAAGGAGAGTTTTTCTATCTGACATGCTTAATAAATTCCCTAAGGCAAAACCATTAGCCTCAGGGGAATATAGTTTGAATACCATTATACTAACAAGACTTCATATGAAGGAGCAAGGTATTATTCAAGATTAGTTGTTTGTACTTGGTTCATAGGAAATAAACGGATAATTTAAACCCATCAGATTGTTAGTAAGTGGAAAAAGAACCAACTCAGAGTTTTCCATTAGGCATCTTAGTTTTTTAAGTATCTTAAAGGGTTTCTCTGAATTTTTAGAACAAAGGTTGTTTTGTTTCCAAGCCTAAATGTATTTAAGCATCTAAAGGTAAATTCATTTGTGCGAACTGAGCTTTGAACATTCTCTGTGTTTTCATTTTTTTTCTTCTTTTGCTTCAGATTCTTTTGGTCTGACTTCTTTTATACCTATTTATATATTATTTAAAAGTCTTTCTAGAATTTTCTTGTAAAAAAAGTTTATTCTGTGAGTTGTTCAAATATGTGTAGTTCATAATAGCTATTTGTATAATTTTTCTACTGATCATTTAAATTTTTCTTTTGTGATCATACAAATTTTGATCATTCTTTGTCATTTATATGATAGAATTCAATTATATTATCTTTAATTTAGCTTCAAGGTGGTTACTTAAATTCAAATATAAAGCCATTTTAGTAGCATTTGTAGGCAGTGTTCTATACTAAAGTATTCACAAATATTTTTCCCTCTATTATTTTAGGTATAAATGAAACTCTGCCTATATTAAAACGTTCTTCTGCTTCTAAAGTAAACAGTGTTACTCCAAAAAAGCCAAAGACCAGCGAAAGTGTTTCTGATATAAGTCCTTCTGCTTCATTGTCTCTAAGTAACTCTCCTCCAGTGACATCTTCCCATGTTATGATATCAAAAGGTAAATATGAATCTAGCATATAAAATAGAAATTATATTATTTATACGTTAATTTTATAAATTGATACGAATTTTTAAACTTTTATTACTGGTTGTTTAATGTTTAAAAAAGAATTTGAGTCCTGAAAATTTTTAATCTATTTTAGGTACAAATACCTCATCAGCTCACTATAAAACTGGAACATCTTTTTTAAGATCCTGTCCAAAGTGCAATGTAAAGTTTAATCTTCTGGATCCTTTGAAATATCACATGAAGGTAAAACTTTTTCAAAATTTGTCTTTTAGGGACTCTGGGTGGCTAAGTCAGTTAAGCATCTGCCTTCAGCTCAGGTCATGATCCCAGCATCCTAGGATCAAGTCCCACATCCATCTCATTGCTCATCAAGGAGCCTGTTTCTTCTTCCTGCTGCTCCCACTGTTTGTGCGCTTTCTTTCTCTCTCTCTCTCTCTTCCTCTCTCTCAGACAAAAAAAATAAATAAAATCTTTTAAAAAAAAGTTTAAAAAAGTTTTGATTTTTAAAAATATTGACAACTCTCTGAAAACATTAAGGATTGATATGTGGTAAATGCCAGTTTGTCCGGGTACTTAGATAAGAAATCTTCTCATTGGTATTTCTATATATAACCTAAGCAAAAATTTATATTTATGATGATTATCTTTATACAAGATTTTAAAATCTTTCCCAATCATGAAATCTTAAAAAAATAAGCTTATATGTTCTATAGTATATGCATATTGTATTTTTGGGGGGTATTAGAGAACACCAAGTAATCTTTGATAATTTTATTAGATGTGATAATGGCTTTATCAACCATAAAATTATTGGTAAAAGTATCTGTTTTCTGGAGCTGGATGCTGAAGTAAGGTGAAAGTGACAATGTGTGGGAGTTGCTTTACAGCTAAGGATGCTAGATCAAAGCTTTAGTTGTTGCTTTGTCTAAGAGATGTGACTGTCATTGAATTGATTTCTGAGGCTTGAGAGAATACATTAAACACAATATGTTGTATTTTAAGAAATGGAATAAATAGACCTACCTCCAAGCTCTTTAAAGTATTATATCTAGAAGACTTTTTAGAAAGTCTGGTGTTTCTCTTAGTGACAGCCCTAAGAGTATTTGTGGGTGTTGGAGTTTTCCCAGATAAGTCATTTCTTTCTTGGATCTTAACATTTCTCTTCATTTCTGACATTTTGCCACTTGTAGAACAGATGTCAATGGCAAATCTCATTTGTAAAATCATTTGCCCCAACCAGCAAAAACGGCTCAGCAGTAGGGGATCCCTCTCTGGGGCTGCCGGTAATTACATTGCTCTATTCAATCCCAAACAATTCCCAGATAAGTGAGTCCCGTGCATTACAGCCACCAAGTTGTGCAGGGGCTGCAGCCTTTGTCCTATAGGGTCCCCAGGCCGCTGGCACTCACCCTTGGCGCTTGAATCTCTGTGCATATTGTACAGCATCTGGGTGGGTCACTTGAGTATCTAACTTGATCTCCACTCAGGTCTTGATCTGATCTCACCGTGGTGAGTTCAAGCCCTGCATTGGGCTCCACACTGGATGTGGAACCTACTTAAAAAAAAAAGAATCTATGCATATTGTATTTTAACTTTTAATGAAAATAATATATTTTTCAGGATATTTTATTGACTAGGTAATGCCATTCAAACCTCTTATAAATCAGGCATTTTGTTTGGTGCTTAATCTTTCCTGTAACTTAAAAATTCCTTTTTTAACATGACTTTTTGTCTGGTGACATATGCATGTCACGTTACTCAAAATCTCAGTCTTGCATTTTAATGTTCAACACTTGGACGTAAACTCATAATGATAGAGCATTTCACAAGAAATGATAGTGTTAACTCAATCCAGAATGTAGTTTGTGTAATTGTTATAAATTTTAGCTTTATGTTGGCATAGGAAGCTCTTGAAATTTGGTTTTGGGTAATTTTTGAAGTACTAATGAAATATGAGGTCTAAGTATTATTCCGCTTAAAATATTTTGGTAGATATTGCAGCGTTCTGTTTGTCTGTGGAAAGATAATCTGTATTCTTCTTGCATGCCCAAATATAAATGGCAAGAAGGGAGAAAGGAGGCAAGAAAAAAGGCAGTGCAGATTATATTCAAGAAAGAGGGGATGAGAAGACTGCAAAGCAAAGAAGCAACTTAGGAAAAGTTAATTGCTTGCTATTTCAAAGATTGGCAGATTTTTCATTGAAATTCAGCATTTTACAAAAAATGTAGAAAGAAAAGAATTGTAAAATTCCAAACACAATTTCTTTATTCTTGGGCAAAACTGTGTTTGATCTATCACTTTTTCTACTTCCCTGAGTGTGATTCCTGTGAACTGGACTTTGGGATTTGGTTTTATATAAAAATTAACTTTTGCCAGTGTTTTCAATCTTCCTATCTTTGTGATATTATGTACAGATACTTGATGTTTTTTATCTTTTTAAAATTTTTATATGTTATAATATATAATAATATAACCTAACTATAATCTAATAATATATAAAATATTTTACATGTTATAAACATATATGATTTTTCATTAACAGATTTAACTCTTTATTAATGAAGGTCGAGAATCAGACACCACTTTTAAATTGTTGAAGGGCACAGAAAATTGAACAAGTCACCAGTAAAATAATCACTATTTACAAAGTGAGCACTTCCATTACAAGACTGCAGCTCCAGAAATAGAACACTCGAGTGTACAAGAAAGAGTCACTTCCCCAAATTGTCCTTGATTGTGACTTCTAGTTTTGCCTAGTCTTTAGCTTTAAATATGTCCACTTTTTCTTGTTTCTTCAACATCATGCCTGTGAAATTTATCCATTCTGTTGCATGTAACAGTGTTCCTTCATTAATATAGTTACTACAGTATTTTTTATATTTATAAAAAATAGAGTGTAGCAATGATCCTTCATTAATATACTCACTACAGTATTCTATTTATAAATACAAAAAATAGAGTTATCTGTTTTATTATTTTTAAAAATTTTATGTTATTTTTTCAGTGTTCCAGGAGTCATTGTTTATACACCACACTTAGTGCTCCATGTTTTAAGGACATTAAATGTCCTTAATACCCACCACCAGGCTCACCCATCTCCCCAGCCCCCTCCCCTCCAAAACCCTCAGTTTTTTTCTCAGAGTCCACAGTCTCTCAAGCTTCCTCTCCCCCTCCGATTTCCCCCAATTCACTTTTCCTTTCCTTCTCCTAATGTCCTCCATGTTATTCTTTATGCTTCACAAGTAAGTGAAACCATATGATAATTGACCTTTTAAAATTAACTTATAATGTATTATTTGTTTCAGGGGTACAGGTCTGTGATTCATCAGTTTTACACAATTCACAGCACTCACCATAGCACGTACCCTCCCCAGTGTCCATCATGTTTTACATCATAGATGGAAAGAGAAAAGGCTGAGTAGTTTAGTTACCTTTAGTTTATTTAATTTGGAGGGTAATGAAGTCATGTGATTCAAAAAGTCTAAGAAGGTGGGTGTTCATCATTCTTTACCATAAAGGAAATGCAAATTAAAACTACACTAAAATATCACCTAACACGTGTCAGAATGGCTAAAATAAACAGCACAAGAAACAAAAGGTGTTGGCAAGGATGTGTAGAAAAAGGAACCCTCATGCAGTGTTGGTGGGAATGTGAACTGATGCAGGAAACAGAATGGAGGTTCCTCAAAAAGTTAAAAATAGAACTACCCTACCACCAGAATTGCACTATTGGGTATTTACCCAAAGAATAAAGAAACATTAATTCTGAGAGATACCTTGCACCCCCGTATTCATAGCACCATTATTTACAGTAGCCAAGATGTAGAAGCAGCCCAGGTATCCACTGATGAATGAATAAAGATGTGGAATATATACACAATGGAATATGAATCAGCCATAGAAAGTGAAATCTTGCCATTTACAGTGACTTGGATGGAGCTAGAGAGTATGCCAAGAGAAATGTCAGTCAGAGAAAGACAAATACCATGTGATTTCACTTATATGTGGAATTTAAAAAACAAATTGAGCAAAGGAAAAAGGAGAAAGAGAGAGGCAAACCAAGAAGCAGACTTACAGAGAACAAACTGATGGTTACCAAAAGGGGCAGAAATAGCTGAAATAGGTGATTAAGGACTGCACTTGTGATGAGTACCAGTTGTTGTGTGGAAGTGTCGAATCACTATATTGTACACCTGAAACTAATATAACACTGTATGTTAACTAACTTGAATGAAAGTAAAAACTTTAAAAAAAGAAGAAAAAAGAAGGTACACAGTGAAGAATTCCACTTCATCTATTTGCGTAGTTCCCAGTAGGACTTGCAAAGGAAATCATTTTTTACTAATTTGTTTTATATCCTCTTTGACTTAATTTCTGAATGTACAAGCACACATGAGTGTTCTTATTTTCCGTTTTATACACAAATCATAGCACATTATATATACTTCTGTACCTGAAAAAAGTAGCAAAAATACTCTAAAATGTAGCTTTTATTTCTTGTAGCATTGTCATTAAAAACATAAGTGAGACTTGTACATTTTAGCTTATGCTTTGTTTTTAAAGGTTTTGCATTTATTTGTCAGAAAGGAAGAGAGTGTGCACACAAACAGGAGAGCAACACACAGAGGGAGAAGCAGGCTCCCAGCTGAGGAAGGAGCCCAATATGGGACTAAGACCCAGGAACCTGGGATCATGACCCGAGCCAAAGGCAAAGGCCCAACCACCCAAACCATCCAGGCATTCCACTACGTGTTTTTATATATCAGTTAAATTTACATAATAGTACAGTAAGGATTTCCATTTTGAAAAAAATGTGAATTTTAGTTTATTTGTGAATGATCTTTTGCTGTTACTATAGGTAAGGAGATAGGTATACCACAAAGATAATCTTTTCTTCCGGAGGAAGAATTTTTAGTGTTAGTTAAACATTCTGTTGATCTAAGACACTGTTCTAAGCTTTAAGGTATTATTTCATTTAATCCTTAGAAAATTCTTTAGGCTGGATCTTTTTCTCATTGTTTTATAGCCAGTTAATTGGCATAGCTGAAGTTGAAACCTCAGTCTCTTTGATGGCAAAGCCCAGGTCCTTTTCTCTCCATTTTGAAAATTATGTGGGCTGCTTTCTTGAATGTTACATAGAAACTTGAAAATAAGGGATATGATTTCTTTTTGGAGTATGGAATTGATAGTTATCAATCAAATCTAACATACTACTATGTTATGAGGTTCCTGTGTCTTCATTTATGTTCATCTGTTTGTTCTGTCATTTTTTGAGTAGGTCTCAAAGTCTGAAATTAACACTATTTTCTTTGATACCTTCTAATTCTGTTCTATGGCCATTACTATTTAGGATATAGATGAATTTATCTCTTTTAACTTCATTGTAAATGTATCCTTTAGCATTTTTATTAAGTGTTCCCTTTTTGACCTGGATTTTGTTTTGTTTGACATAGTTTCACAACCCTTGTTTTCTCATTATTACCATTTGTTGTTATATTCTTTGTTTAACTTTTTATTTTCAAGCCTTCCAAATCACTTTGTTTGGGGTATATTTCTTAATTTCATAGAGTCCTTTTTTCTTTTGTGATCCTGTGTGAAATTTCTTTTTTCAGTAGCTGAGTTAAACCTACCCATCTGTATTCATTGATAGGATAGATTTAATTGATCTGATAGGTTTGATTGGTCTTGATTCTGTCACAATTTTTTGTTTTTATTTTTCTAGGTTTTTCACTTTGTGGTTGCTTTGTGAGTATGTAGTTTGGGTTTTTAGAAAAGTTTATATTTTTAGGGGCACCTGGGTGGCTCAGTGGGTTAAAGCCTCTGCCTTCGGCTCAGGTTATGATCCCAGGGTACTGGGATCGAGCCCCGCATTGGGCTCTCTGCTCAGCGGGGAGCCTACTTCCTCTCTCTCTCTCTCTCTCTGCCTGCCTCTCTGCCTACTTGTGATCTCTGTCTGTCAAATAAATAAATAAAATCTTTTTTTTTTAAAAGAAAAGTTTATATTTTGCTCTCTATTCTTAAAGAATTCTTTAGTGAAATTCCACAACTGAAAATTGTATATAATAAATGAACTAGTTTTATCTCATTGAGAATTAAAACTTTATATATATGAAAGTATCCATATTAGGGTCAGTTTATTTGAGGTCTTGATTTTATTCATGAGGTTGATTTCCCCTTTACATATTTCAGCATTCTAGATAGAATGTGTTGAGGTTTTTAAATTATAACTTACACTTACCTTTTTGTGTCTGGTACATTTGCCAGTACCTTGAGTCTGGGGAATGGCAAGTTACCTGTGCTTATAGTCAAGTTCCAGCCAGGCTTTACCAAAATACTACTGTATTATTTGATAATTTAACGTGTACATAATGGCATATAAAACTACCTTTCTGGGACACCTGAGTGGCTTAGTCATTTAAGTGTCATCTTTCGGCTCAGGTCATGATCCTAGGCTCCAGGGATCTGGCTGTGCATTGGACTCCTTGCTCAGTGGGAAGCCTGTTTCTCCCTGTCTCTCTGCCGGTAGCTCCCCCTGCTTGTGCTTTCTCTCTGTCAAAAAAATAAATGAAAATCTTTTAAAAACATAAAATAAAATACCTTTCCTTTTAAGCTATATCTTGATATATGAAGTGAAAGGTTTTGGGCCAAGGATCAAATTATTAAAATATTTACATCTGAAAATTGAAATTACAAGGAAAGTGGTGTTAGGTATATAGCCATCCCTGGCGTCAGGTTTTTAATTTGTTTTTGAAGTTATTTTGTTATTAAGGTAAGAGATGTTTGAATTTTTGATTGTTTGCATTTTTTAGACTTTATAAAGAAAGAAGCCAACATTTTGGTGACTGTCTCTCCAGATATATTGCTAAGCATAGTTTTACAGAAGCTGGCCCTAGTTATAAACAGAGAATCGTTTTTTTGGTATCTAATTTTTTTAAAAGACCTAAGTAAACCTTACATATATTTTTTTTCTCTTTCAGCGTTGTTGTCCAGACATGGTAAATAAATTTTTGGAAATGATTAAAGCAGAACTTGCTATTACTGAAAATAAAAAAAACGGTGCAGAGAAAGGAAAATTGATCATGTTAGTTAGTGACTTTTACTATGGAAGACATGAAGGAGCTATTGATGATGAACAGAAGACTTACACAACCTTTAAATGCTTCAGTTGCTTGAAAGTTCTTAAAAACAATATTAGGTATGTAAATATTTATTTCTCTTTCTGTCTGAAAATTGGAATGCTACTGATATAAATATCATATCTTTATTTTTCTGTGCTATCCTAGATAAGCTATTTTAGGAGTTTGACACGTGGATCCCCTTCATTGTATTTCTTTAATACAACTTAAGGGCAAAATTTATTTTAACTTAGAGAAAAATCACTTGTCTATATTTATCATCGAATTCATAATTTTCAATGAGGTGTTTTTATTATTAAGCTTCTTTTGAATCTGCTTTGCCTATCACAGGAAGAGCTATTTTATCCATTTTGACCTCTTCCATGTTATTCTTATTTAATACTCTAGTTTTTCACTTCATATTATCATCTTTATCACATTAACCTTGCAGAGAAAGTGACACTTTTGATGATCTTCTTTAGAGAAGTGCCAGTTTATGAAACATGTCTGCTTTGAGTTTTTAATTTAACACATTTTAAAAGTAGAGATTTAATTTTTAGTTTTAAAGATTTTGAAGATTTATATGTTATGCTTTAAATTTTAGGAACTTTCACTTTGCAGTCTTTGAGGAATATGGCATATTATGTATCTACAATCCTAAGTAAGATAGCAACCAAAACAAAGTAACAAGATATACTGATTGGTATTTTTCATTGGTTATGTAGCCTGACATTGTCTTTTCAACATTTTTTTTTTTAATATTTCTAATTTTTTATTTTTTTATAAACATATATTTTTATCCCCAGGGGTACAGGTCTGTGAATCACCAGGTTTACACACTTCACAGCACTCACTAAATCACATACCCTCCCCAATGTCCATAATCCCACCCCCTTCTCCCAAACCCCCTCCCGCCGGCAACCCTCAGTTTGTTTTGTGAGATTAAGAGTCACTTATGGTTTGTCTCCCTCCCAATCCCATCTTGTTTCATTTATTCTTCTTCTACCCACTTAAGCCTCCATGTTGCATCACCACTTTATTATAAAAATTTTCCAATATTCCTCAAAGTTGAAAAAATTTTACAGTAAACATCTGTATAATTACTACCTTGATCCTACCATTAACATTTTACCTCAGATGTACCACACACCTGTTCACCAATAGACTCTATCTGATTTGTTTTACATTTTGGAGTAAATTACAGACATCAGTATACTTCCCTTAAACGAGATAGTCATATGTATGTATATTGTGCCACACACATATACACACATGCATGTGTAAACTTTTAAAGATATTTACCATTGATAACTATCCTTTGCAACTAGCATTCTTAGGTATCCTATAGGTCATTTCTAAGCCTAGCATTTATTTCATTGTCTGATGAATTCTTGAGTCCAAAATGAAGTACATAGAAAACCCCCGAAACGCATTGTAATATAAACCTAAAACAATTGTGAATGTTACATTTGTGGTAGTGCCTTAGAGTTTTCAAAGACCTTTCACATATATTTATATGAGTTTTCATACTTCTCTACCTCCTTTTATCAAGCCCTAATAGCCATTAGTTGCTTATGGCCCAGTAGCTTAAGAGAAAAGAATTGTGCTTTGATATGTGACACTGAAAGAGTGGGCTAGAACTCTGTGACCTGCTTCCATATCTTTACCTTTTTACAGTAAAATAATCAGAAAAGAAAATTGATAAATTGAGTAAAATACATAGAAAAGTGGGTCTCTGTTTAAGTTCCTTATTATACTTAAATGTTATATGATATTTGAAGTTCTTTCAGCAATAGCATTTTGTTTTTTCTTGTAAGATTAGTCCATTTACTATTTAACATGAAGTTTCCCTTTTTTTTGTTTTCATTCCAAAGGACTGGTTACACATTATTAGGATATCTAGAAGTTTTAAGCTAACCATATTTTATAACATTTAGAAATTTTGTAGCATTTTTGACATATTTTTAGTAAGTAAAACCTGAACAGTAGACTCTGGGTAACCAAAGAGGTTAATGTGTGTTAAATAATATTTTACCTTAATGGTAAAGTCTGGGATGGCAAATTGATGGTTTTAGAGGATGATAGAAGCTGATAGTTCAAGATTTCTACTCTCTGCCCTGTCAAGATATTGTAGGATTATTTTTTCCTGCATTAAGTGTCACTAAAACCAGTTAGGGATATTTTATTCTGAGAATTGTTTTGTGAGGGGGTTGCTTTTTCCCACATCTCCATCTGCTGGTTTGAGAAACGTGCACTGCCGATGGGGGCAGTGTAATAATTGAGAGATAGCTAGTTAGTTAACAGATCACTTTATACAGATAGATTTTATTTATTACTTAAAGTTATGAGCTGAAAGGTTAATGGCTTATGACCTTTATATGTAAATATTTAGCCAAAACTAGGACTTTTTTAAAAAACGGATTTTAATAGAGATGATGTTAAAATTAAAGGGGGTGGTTACCTGGCTGGTTCAGTTGGCAGAGCATGTGATTCTTCATCTGAGGCTCATGAGTTCAAGCCTCACATTGGGTGTGGAGCCTACTTAAAAAAATTAAAGGAGAAAAAAATATTTCAGAGTGTACCATGAGCAGGAGATGTAAAAAGATAAGTGTTAAAGCCTGTGTATTATGATTGCTACCTAGGTTGATGACACTATCACTTCAAGATTATATCCTTTTGGGACTCATAATGAGTAACTGTTAATATTTGACTCAGTATTAAAATTGTTACTTTGAATAACTTTGAAATTTAGTAAAAAGTTTTAATAAGCGCTCTGAAATAGATCTGCCTTTTTATATTTTACTCTCTGCCACCGAAGGTCACAATTCCTTCTTATAAGAAACCTCTTAGGGGGAGCCTGGGTGGTCCAGTGGCTTAAGCCTCTGCCTTCAACTCAGGTCATGATCTCAGGGTCCTGGAATCAAGCCCTGCATTGGACTCTCTGCTTGTCAGGGAGCCTGCTTCCTCCTCTCTGCCTGCCTCTCTGCCTACTTGTGATCTCTTTCTGTCAAATAAATATATAAAACCTTGAAAAAAAAGAAACCTATTAGGGAATCTGATAGTGGAATGTAGAGCTAAAAAGTGGACTGTGCTTCAGAGGGCATGGTCTGTGAAAAATGAAGTGTTTGTGCTCACAGTAAACCAGCACTATTAAATAAAACAAAAAGGTTCTTGTAATCAAGAAAAATCCTCATAATTAAAGGTATTAAAATTTCTACTACTTGCATTTAGAAACCAAAGCACAAATAAAAATATTAATTTGTCATTAGGCAGCTGACAACCTATTGTATATCTTTGAAAGATTTCTCTCGGGACTGTGTAGGTGCTTTTGGTGATAAGATTTTCTTTCCATAGGGATTTTATTTTCAAATGTAAATAGTACTTCGTGTATGGAAAAGAAGCCTGTTGTCCTTTACAAAATTTTTTAAAGGTTTTATTTATTTATTTATTTGAGAGAGAGATAGCGAGAGAAAGAGACAGACAGAGAGAAGGAGCGGGGAGAAGAGGAAGAAGCAGGCTTCCCTCTGAGCAGGGAGCCTGACTCGAGACTTAATCCCAGGACCCTGGGATCATGACCTGAGCTGAAAGCAGATACTTAACTGACTGAGCCACCCAGGAGCCCCTTTTTACAAAATTTTTTAAAATTTGAAGTAATGAAGAGTTCTAGCAAATTAGTGGTATTTCATATGAACTGTAGAAATGGATTGTTTTAAAACAAAGATGCAAAGAAAGTTGTTTACTGAGCCACTTAATGAAAGTGATTATTGGGACTAGTGGATGGCTCAGTTGGTTAAGAGTCTGCCTTCAGCTCAGGTCATGATCCCTGGGTCCTGGGATCGAGTGCCGCATTGATCTTGCTCTGCCTGCCCCTCCCCCTACTTCTGCTTGCTTGCTCTCTCTGACTGACAAACAAATAAATGTGGTTATTTCAAGTGCACACTTTTCTAGAGGACTCTAAGACTTTGGAGATATTATTTTGAGTACTATAACTGCATTTTTACCATTTAGGTTCAAATCTTTATTTAAGAGGTTTTTTCCCTTGATTATAAATCTGAATATTTGTACCTGTTGACAATCACTTACAGGTTTATGAACCACATGAAGCACCATTTGGAACTTGAGAAGCAGAACAGTGAGAGCTGGGAAAACCACACTACCTGCCAGCATTGTTACCGTCAGTATCCCACACCATTCCAGCTGCAGTGTCACATTGAGAGTACACACACTCCCCATGAGTTTTCTAGTAAGTCACAATTTTATTGAAGTCTTGAACAGTAATTTTTTTTTTTTGTCATCTAAACTATGAGGAATCCTTAAGAATTCTGATTAGAAACCTAAAAATGAGAAATGGACTTTGGATTTGAGGGCACAGTTTAAAGACAGGTTTTCACTTATATAAACTTTTCGATAGAGTTGCTTTTTAAAACTGAAGTCCCTCTTGTACATAGAAACTTCATTTGCATAACTCATGCGTTCATTATGTATAGGGGGCTAAGTTAGGGTTCTCTGGTTTGCAAGTATGAAATCGTTAGTCTTGATTTATACTCTCATAAGAAAAGTAACCACAATGATAATTAAAAATCACAGAGTCTGGGGTTAGCTAGGATTTAAATTCCAGTTCTGCATCTTAATATAGCTGTGAGATTTTAGGCAAGTTACTTAATCTTTCTGTGCCTCAGGTTCCTCATCTGAAAAATGGGGGTAAAATAGCAGTATTCTGTCAATGATGGCATGAGAGGTAAGCTAATATAAGTAGAGTCCGTGGAACAACATTACAGAGTTAACAACTATGGAACTATTGGAGCCATCACCACTGTTACTGTTACTACTTATTGCTATTGTTGTGGATGTACAAAATTACTCTTTTATTTATTATACATCTGTAAAATAGTAATGTGGTTTTTTTTTTCCTACTTTCAGCGATTTGCAAAATCTGTGAATTATCATTTGAAACAGAGCATGCTCTTTTGCAACATATGAAGGATACTCATAAACCCGGTGAAATGCCATATATTTGCCAGGTACACATACATTTTATCATGTACTTAGGTACTTGTTTTAGTTTCATGTGCTACAAAATAGTATTATTCTATTGATCTTTTTAATAACTGTTAGAATAAAATGAATTACTAAAATCTTCAATAGTGGAAGCTCCCTTGATATAACTCATATAGGTGTTGATGGTTTGGACTTGGACTAGAGGCTATGGTTTACTGACCCCTGTACTAGACAAACAGAATACCCTGCTGGAGAAGACAAATATGTGGATTTTCTTACCATGTACAGAAGAACATAGACATGGCAGAGAAATAGGAAATGCTGTTAGTTATGGGGAACTTAGCTAAATGCTTTGGAACTTGTATTTTTCCAGAATTTGAAGTGGTCCCCAATTAGATAGCAAGATAAGAAAAATTGCCTCTTGCCATAGCCTGGATGCTGTCTAAAATCCAAAGAAAAGAATATTCTATTTTATGTAGCAGGAAAAACTTTCTCAGACAAGAGATGTCAGAGTTTGAAAATTCAAGCAAGTTAGGGGGGATAGTACACCTGAAAAGAAGGAAATCTGGTTATATTTAGGAATATATCCCTAAACTTCAAAAGATAACTTTTCTTTTTCAAGGATTATACTTATTATTTCCAGTGCTAGAATTCTTGGTTGTATAGGCAACAGAGCTGAATTAGTAGTGCATGATATTCCTCTTAAACGAATGACTTGACATTGCTACTTTGATGTAATCGTGTTTCAGTTATGAACTTTGAAGTTAAACTAAACCCTCTTTGTATTTCTAGGTGTGCCAGTTTAGATCATCATCATTTTCTGATGTAGAAAGTCATTTTAGAGCATCTCATGAAAACACTAAGAACTTGCTATGTCCATTTTGCCTCAAAGTTAGTAGAATGGCAACTCCCTACATGAATCATTACATGAAGCATCAGGTGAGATTTAGCAGTTATTTGCTCATTTTGTCTTAGTAAAAAGGTAGATATATAAAACTTTGAGCATTGGTTAGATTTGTTCTAAAAGGAAAGTTAAGTGATTCCAAATGACACAATTAATTTACAATTTATGCTGAATGACTTGTGAAACTTCCACTTCTTTTCTTTGTCTGCCTCCCAGTGGTGATGAGGCTCTTGACTAGTGAAGATTCAGAAGCTTAGGTTAGAAATAGGAACCCTGGAGTGGAAGGAAAGAGGAAAGATGGATGAAATATTTAAGTTGACTATTTCAGGGATCTAAGAGTGGTGAAAATGGGAATGATTTTGAAGGTAGTTAATCAAGAGCAAGAAAGAGGAGGTGTTGGAACTAGAGATTAAGACTGAGGACTCATTCTTCTTTTTTCCTCCTCTTCAAACTTCATTTCCACTTTATAACTTACTTTTCATTATGAAAAGACATGTGGTTGTTATTAGCAACCCAGAATGGTCTTTTGTAGCAGCAAGTGACAAAGAAAACAGCAATGACACTTATTTCTAAATATGTGAACTATGCCAAAGAGCTACATTTAGGTTATAACTTGTTTCTGGTTGATTTTTGCCAGTTCTGCTATGTAGTTTCTGGAATACCAGTGTTAGTGCTTGCCCCTTTCTCTTGAATTCTCATTTTATCCTTGCTGGGTCTTTTCCTGACACAATTAGACCATCCTTTAGTTAGGCTGAAAACTATGATGAAACAGTAAGCCTATTCTTGAGTGTTTGAAAGAGCAGCAGTACCTTTGCCAAAATTAGAAGTCAGTGAGTTTACTAAATATGATTTAGTTTACTAAAGTTTACTAAATATGATTATGTAATCAAGTTTTGTCTCCTCAGCTCATTACATTTTCTTATTATTGATTGCATTGTCATGGCCAATTTACTCAGCATTGGTGCTAACATGGTTTTCAGTTCTAGTCATTAGATGATCATGAAATCAACTTGTTAATTGAAAAAAATTTACAAAATTAGAATATCCAAGTATGTTCAGAATCACCTATGTTATGACTGGGATGGTTCCAACATGCTGGCATGACATCTCACCCTTAAAGAACCTCAGGTAAAATCTTTCTATTCTGGAGTTTCCCCAACGGTTTTCCATCAGATGTTAATAGATGTCCCACTCTAAAATTGCTCCTGGGAAAAGAAATTCAGTAAATGGATAGATTTATAAAATTAACAGGTTTTTTTTTTTTTAAATTTTAAGATTAGAGCTTTTAAAATGCTGGAAAACCTCATAAATCTCCAAGGAAGGGATATTGTATAGACTGTCCCCAATACTTATTTAACCATTTATTTGCACAATACCTATTAACATTTCTTGAGAAATAGTTTGGAAAATGCGGGCGCCTGGGTGGCTCAGTGGTTGAGGCCTCTGCCTTCGGCTCAGGTCATGATCCCAGGGTCCTGGGATCGGGCCCCGCATCGGGCTCTCTGCTCAGCGGGGAGCCTGCTTCCCCCCCACCTCCGCCCCTCTGCCTGCCTCTCTGCCTACTTGTGATCTCTGTCTGTCAAATAAATAAATAAAATTTAAAAAAATTTAAAAAAAAATTTAAAAAAAATAGTTTGGAAAATGCTGGTCTCGGTTCTTTATTCCATCTTTTGACCTTTGATTTTGAAAGAAAGAATGAGATATAAAACAGCTCTAACTACTTCATTATGAAGCTTTTAACACAGTGCTTTCTGCCGTGCTTTCCTAAGCTCCAGAGTGAGGTATAGATGTAACAGAGTATTAGTATCCTTAGAAAGGTAAGAAAGAGATGGGTGGACCTGGTATGGGGACTGTGTCTCTTAAAAGTGGTTTACCTGATCTGTAGTCACTCTTCATACCCTGAATTGTATGTCTTCATTTGCCAGGTGTATAAGGAAGAGTTAACCCAGCAGGTGTGAGTTGTTCAAATCCTGTACATTTTCATAAGTACTTGCATACTTCCATAATTGGCCCTTGGCTAACTCCTGGAAACCGAGCCTTTGTTTTTAATTGATGATGGTTTTTCATGTCTGGAACCTAAGCCAAATTTTACCAGCTTTTCTGGATCATTTGTACCAAAAGTACGATTATGGTGAACACCTGCTTTTCCTCTGGGAGACTGAAGATTTGGTGACTAAACCTTGTTAACAAAACAAAACAAAACAAACCTCTGGCCTCTTAGACTCAAGAGAGCTTTCCTGGTAAAAAGCACTTGATACATGTTGCTGCAGTTAGTTGCTGGGGGATTGACTGAGTCATGTAGTCATGTACTGGGCAACTCCACTGGGAAAGGGTGCTTGGAAACTGGTGCTAGTATCCTCCAGACTCCACCCAATGCCCTTTAATCCTGCTCTGTATCCTTTCACTATAATAAATCGTTATCTATGAGTTTAACAACTTCTAAGTCCTACAAGTTCTGGGAGTAGTCTTGAGGACTACTGACACAACATTGGTGCCCAGTTTTTGAGTTTGGAGTACCTAAGAGTTAGGCGGTCAGCAGTCAACAGAGGAAAGACTCTATTTTTTTTTTTAAAGATTTTATTTATTCGACAGAGAGATCACAAGTAGGCAGAGAGGCAGACAGTGGGAGAGGGGGAAAGCAGGCTCCTCGCTGAGCAGAGAGCCCGATGTGGGGCTCAATCCTAGGACCCTGAGATCATGACCTGAACCAAAGGCAGAGGCTTAACCACTGAGCCACCCAGGTGCCCCAAGGAAAGACTCTCTGAATCAGAAGGATCATCAAGCATTTTTCAAAGCACTTGCAGTTTACATAGTTGTTCACAGAAGACTCAAAAACTGTCACTGAGCAAGATTATACTTGTAATTGAGATAATGTAAGTATGATTTTAAATATTAGGAATTATTGAATATATGGCTCATTTTATTCTTTTTAAAGACTTTAGTTGTAACCTTTTCCTAAAAGGAATATATTATCATGTCTGAAGTGATTTTAGAGCTAACAAATACAGTTCGCACAACTTTTAAGAAAGGATGAGGGACCTTAGATATGTCGAGTATTCTTACTAGATCTTTAAAAAAATTCAAAAGTAAATATATACTAATCACTTGCAGTATGACAGTCACAGTGTTTTTACTTCCATTATTTTGTTTTAGTCCTCTCAGCCACCCTATAAAATAGGTATGTGGTCATTTTCATTTCATCGATGAGGAAACAAAGATTTAGAGAGAATAAGTTACTTGCCCAGTGTCATATTCTCTAATAAAGCGCAAAGCCAAAAATAGACTTAAAGCCCAAGGTTTTACTAGAGTCATATCCTTTACTGAAGCTAAGTCTCAAAGCAGATGTTACAGATAGTCAGAATTAGCCTTCAGAATTCTTCAGATCACCCAAACAATACAGTGTGTTTGTCAGGAAGTTCAAATGAAACAAGTTATTCTCTATCCTTGAAACAGATCACCAATTTTTTGGTTGAATGTCGTATTATTTAAAGATGTACTATATTATCCTCCTTACCACATCTCAAGCATACATGCATTAAGATATGCAAGACTTGAGTCCAACTAAGGGAATAGTAGCTTAATGTCTCCCATCCCAGGGTGCTGCGTAAATGCTCATTCAATGAAATGGCAGACATTTTCAACTAGTTAAATTGTGCCTGCTTCTCTTGTGCACGCTCTGTCAGTCTCTTGCTGTCTGCCTCACTATTTATTTAACAAATACTTATTGAGTGCTTAATATATGCCAGGGACTGTTTCACAGAAGTGAGCAAAGCAAAGTTTGTGCTCTCTGGAATTTGCATTGTAGTGAAAAAAAGTATGTGTATTATGTCTGAATGTTTATGTATGCCAGCTGGTGATAAGTACTATGGGAAGAAAACATGTGAGGGCTGTGAGTGCCATGACTTAGGAGGTAAAGGAGCCATATCTGTTTTTTAGATGGGCAAAGAGAGCCTCTCCAGAGTAAATAAGGGGTTAGCTATGTGGGTATCTGGGAGAGAACATTCCAAGGAGAGGGAACAGTAAGTAGGCAGTGAGGTGAGCATATATCTAGATGTTCAAGGAGCAGCAAGAAGGCCAGTGTGGCCGGAGCATGGCAAACAAGTGGGAGGAAGAGTAGTAGGAAAGAAGATCATACCAGTAGAGAGCAGAGCAGATAGCGTAGGGTCCTGTGAGCCAGAGTTAGGATTTTGGGGTGGTATGGAAAGCCATTGGCAGCTTTAAGCATGTGAGAGATGACTCTGGGAACTATGGAGAGAATACACTGTTAGGAGGAAAGAGTGGAAACAAGAAGGCAGGAGGCTATTGTTAGAGTCCACGTGAGTGGTTTGGACTGATACTGTGGCTGAACAGGTGATCCTGAAGGTAGAGCTGACAGATTTTATTAATGAGTTGCTGGATGTGGGGTGTGAAAGACAAGAGTTAAGAGTAACCGAGTTCTTTTGTCCTGAGCCACTACCAAGAATGGTGTTCCCATTATTGAGATATTGGGAAGACTAAGCAAGGAACAGATTTTTTTTTTTCAGGGTGAACAGGGGAAAATTTAGAGTTCAATTTTGTCCATGTGGACTTGAAATACCTATTAGATATCAAGTAGTGATGTGGAGTAGGCAACTGGATGGATACTATTTAAAATCGTGAAACTAGGTGAGGTATAGGTACCAGCAGAGAAAAGACTTCCAGACTGTACTCTGGGGAATTTTCTTTCTGTCCTGTTACCTTGCTGTCTGTTTCTTGACTGAGATCTTTTTCCCTTTCTCCTCTCTTTTAAGCATGTATTAGGTGAATAATCTGTTTACATTGCCTGTACCTATGATATGATCTAATGTACCATACTTTAAAATTGTCTTTAAAATGAACCTAAAACAGTAATATAGAAACATATTTCCATATTGCTTTGAAATTTTTAAAAAAGATTTTATTTATTTATTTGACAGAGCACACACAAGCAGGGGGAGCGGCAGGCAGAGGGAGATGGGGAAGCAGGCTTCCTGCCGAGCAGGGATCCCCGGACCCTGGGATCATGACCTGAGCCGAAGGCAGATGCTTAACTGACTGAGCCACCCAGGCGCCCCTGCTTTGAAATTTTTAAAGAAATTTTATTTATCAAATGCCTGCTGTGCACCAGTAACTGCTAGCTACTTTCGTTTATTTTAACTCATTCGCTTCTCCTAAATGACTGTTTTGTGCTTAACATAGAAATAGTGACAGGCCTGTGGAGATGTAGCTTTGGAGAAAACATTCTTTTGCATTTGTATGTTCTAAATTTACATATAAATATAAAAAATATTTTTAATTAGAGCATATACATAAAGACTGTAATTGTTAATATATATTAGAAGACCCACTAGTTGTGAGCCAATGACTTAGAACTCTCTTGGGTCCCAATTCGCACCGATAATATAATAATAGGCCTTGAGAAGACCTAGTCAAGGGGTTCTCTGACAGTAGATTGGGATCAGTTGTTCTGATTTGTACTTCTACACGTGTGCTGTTCAGTATCACAGCCACTAGCCACCTGTGTCTATTTAAATTTAAATTAATTAAATTTTTTGGTTTTGAGAATTTCAACTTTTTATGAAGCAAATAGAAGTTTTAAAAATTAAAAATAACTTGGTCTTTTCTAGGATAAAAATACAGTATAACTCATTTTCATGGAATCATGTGTTTATACTTCAAATGTATTCAAATGAATACATTTGAACATTGAAATGAATGGTTTATAGAGGGCACATACCTCAATATCATCAAATCCATCTATGAAAAACCCACCACAAATATCATTCTCAATGGAGAAAAACTGAAAGCTTTTCCGCTAAGGTCAGGAACATGACAGGGATGTCCATTATCACCACTGCTATTCAACATAGTACTAGAGGTCCTAGCCTCAGCAATCAGTCAACAAAAGGAAATTAAAGGCATCCAAATCGGCAAAGAAGTCAAATTATCACTCTTCGCAGATGATATGATACTATATGTGGAAAACCCAAAAGACTCTACTCCAAAACAGCTAGAACTTATACAGGAATTCAGTAAAGTGTCAGGATATAAAATCAATGCACAGAAATCAGTTGCATTTCTCTACACCAACAGCAAGACAGAAGAAAGAGAAATTAAGGAGTCAGTCCCATTTACAATTGCACCCAAAACCATAAGATACCTAGGAATAAACCTAACCAAAGAGGCACAGAATCTATACTCAGAAAACTATAAAGTACTCATGAAAGAAATTGAGGAAGACACAAAGAAATGGAAAAATGTTCCATGCTCCTGGATTGGAAGAATAAATATTGTGAAAATGTCTATGCTACCTAAAGCAATCTACACATTTAATGCAATTCCTATCAAAGTACCATCCATCTTTTTCAAAGAAATGGAACAAATAATTCTAAAATTTATATGGAACCAGAAAAGACCTCGAATAGCCAAAGGGATATTGAAAAAGAAAGCCAAAGTTGGTGGCATCACAATTCCGGACTTCAAGCTCTATTACAAAGCTGTCATCATCAAGACAGCATGGTACTGGCACAAACAGACACATAGATCAATGGAACAGAATAGAGAGCCCAGAAATAGACCCTCAACTCTACAGTCAACTAATCTTCGACAAAGCAGGAAAGAATGTCCAATGGAAAAAAGACAGCCTCTTCAATAAATGGTACTGGGAAAATTGGACAGCCACATGCAGAAAAATGAAATTGGACCATTTCCTTACACCACACACAAAAATAGACTCAAAATGGATGAAGGACCTCAATGTGCGAAAGGAATCCATCAAAATCCTTGAGGAGAACACAAGCAGCAACCTCTTCGACTTCAGCCGCAGCAACATCTTCCTAGGAACAACGCCAAAGTCAAGGGAAGCAAGGGCAAAAATGAACTATTGGGATTTCATCAAGATCAAAAGCTTTTGCACAGCAAAGGAAACAGTTAACAAATTCAAAAGACAACTGACAGAATGGGAAAAGATATTTGCAAACGACATATCAGATAAAGGACTAGTGTCCAGAATCTATAAAGAACTTAGCAAACTCAACACCCAAAGAACAAATAATCCAATCAAGAAATGGGCAGAGGACATGAACAGACATTTCTGCAAAGAAGACATCCAGATGGCCAACAGACACATGAAAAAGTGCTCCATGTCACTCGGCGTCAGGGAAATACAAATCAAAACCACAATGAGATATCACCTCACACCAGTCAGAATGGCTAAAATCAACAAGTCAGGAAATGACAGATGCTGGCGAGGATGCGGAGAAAGGGGAACCCTCCTACACTGTTGGTGGGAATGTAAGCTGGTGCAGCCACTCTGGAAAACAGCATGGAGGTTCCTCAAAATGTTGAAAATAGAACTTCCCTATGACCCAGCAATTGCACTATTGGGCATTTACCCTAAAGATACAAACGTAGTGATCCAAAGGGGCACGTGCACCCGAGTGTTTATAGCAGCAATGTCCACAATAGCCAAACTATGGAAAGAACCTAGATACCCATCAACAGATGAATGGATCAAGAAGATGTGGTATATATACACAATGGAATACTATGCAGCCATCAAAAGAAATGAAATCTTGCCATTTGCGACAACATGGATGGAACTAGAGCGTATCATGCTTAGCGAAATAAGTCAAGCAGAGAAAGACAACTATCATATGATCTCCCTGATATGAGGAAGTGGTGATGCAACATGGGGGCTTAAGTGGGTAGGAGAAGAATAAATGTAACAAGATGAGATTGGGAGGGAGACAAACCATAAGTGACTCTTAATCTCACAAAACTGAGGGTTGCTGGGGGGGAGGGGGTTGGGGAGAAGGGGGTGGGACTATGGACATTGGGGAGGGTATGTGTTTTGGTGAGTGCTGTGAAGTGTGTAAACCTGGTGATTCACAGACCTGTACCCCTGGGGATAAAAATATATGTTTATAAAAAATAAAAAATTATTAAAAAAAAAACTTTCATGCTACAAAGGTATAGGACTCATCACATTTTAATGTAACTGATACAGTTTTCATTTTGATTGCCTATGTGGTAAGAAATACTTTTTTTTAAGATCTTTTTTCTTTTTTTTAGTAAATGTCTACACCCAATATGGGATTCAGACTTAAAACCCTGAGACCAAGAGTTGTATGCTCTACTGACTGAGCCATCCAAGCACCCCACAAATACTTTTGAAACACAAATACTAATGCAAGCAGTGTTTTTAAAAATGAAATAATATTTTGGCATTATTTATGATGGGATATGGTAAAATACTGGTTTTTTAAAAATCATTTAGCCGTTACAATTTAGAGCAACTTCAGGTTCCAGGATTTGTGGTGGTAGAAGTTATTATTTCTGATAGTATTTTTAATTTTTTTTTTTTTGTAAACAGAAAAAAGGAGTTCATCGTTGTACAAAATGCAGACTACAGTTTTTGACCTGCAAAGAGAAACTGGATCACAAGACCCAGCATCGGACCTTTATAAAGCCTAAAGAGCTAGAAGGATTGCCTCCTGGTACAAAAGTGAGTTTTAAATATGCTGTATTTTGGGGCATCTGAGTGGCTCAGTGGGTTAAGCCTCTGCCTTCGGTTTGGGTCATGGTCTCAGGGTCCTGGGATGGAGCCCTCTGCTTGGCAGGGAGCCTGCTTCCCTCCCTCTCTCTGCCTGCCTCTCTGCCTACTTGTGAGCTCTCTCTGTCAAATAAATAAATAAAATCTTTTAAAAAAAATTTTTAAAAATATGTTGTATTTTAACATTTTGTGTGATAATACAAGTAAATTCCTGCCTGGCTTTTTTTATAATATTAAAAATTAACTTCTGCTTGTCATTAAGATTTAATTTTAGGTTTTGTCATTCTTTTTTTTTTTTTAATTTTATTTGTCAGAGAAAGAGAACACAAGCAGGGGGAGTGGCAGGCAGAGGGAGAAGCAGGCTCCCTGCTGAGCAAGGAGTTCAATGGGGGACTCGATCCCAGGACCCTGTGATCATGACCTGAGCCGAAAGTAGACACTTAACCGACTGAGCCACCCGGGTATCCCTTAGGTTTTGTCATTCTTATGTTTGGAAAGAAAAACTAATACCCATTGTTTTTTGAGTTAATTGACACATGCTACATTGGAGCACATCCTTTGTAGTGAGTGCAGCTAGATTAACTATAGACTAAGTCAGTGAGTTGTCTTTGTGTCCCTAGCATCTATCATAGTGCCTTGAATGTCATCCTTTGTTGAAGCTGGTATTATTGAGTCTACTTTCCATTCCTTATATATTCTGTATACATGTCCCTTATTAGAAATACGACTTGCCAGATGCCTGGCTGGCTCAGTTGGTAAGTGCCTGCCTTTAGCTCAGGTCATGATCCCAGGGTCCTAGGATTGAGTCCCGCATCCAGCTCCTTGTATGCTCTCTCGCGCGCACTTTCTCTCAGACAAATAAAATCTTTTTTTAAAAAAAGAAATTTGGTTTGCAAATACTTTCTCTCATTCTGTGGGTTGTCTTGTCAATTTCTTAACATTGTCCTTTGAAATACAAAAGTCTAAAATTTTTATGACGTCCATTTAATCTATGTTTTTCTTTGGATGTTGTGCTTTTGCTATCGTATGTAAGGAGTCATTGCCCAACCCCAAATCATGGAGATTTACTCCTGTTTTCTTCTAAGAGTTGTAGTTTTAGCTCTTACAGTTGATACATTTTGAGTTAATTTTTGTATCTAGTATGAGGTAGGGGTCCAAATTCATTCTTTTGCATCTAGATATCCAGTTGTGCTGGCACCATTTGTTTGATTAGAGTAATGTTTCCTCCGCTGAGTTGTTTTGGTACGCTTGTCAAAAACCAATGGACTAAGGGTGCCTGGGTGACTCAGTGGGTCAAGCCTCTGCCTTCAGCTCAGGTCATGATCTCAGGGTCCTGGAATTGAGCCCCGCATTGGGCTCTCTGCTTAGCAGGGAACCTGCTTCCCCTCTCTCTCTCTGCCTAGCTCTCTGCCTACTTGTGATCTCTCTCTCTCTCAAATAAATAAATAAAATCTTAAAAAGAAACAGTGGACTATAATGTCGAGGCACACAGTGAACTTTTTAATATTAATGCGAGGATTAATTTTCTAAAATGTGTATATATATTTTGCCTTCTTTTTTATAGGTTACTATTCGAGCCTCAATTGGACCGCTTCATTCAAAACCAGTTACTTCATCTCCCAGTAGTAGCGTTCCAAGCACTTCTTCTTTTCAGCTCTCACCTGCAAAGTCTAAAAGTACAACTGCTAAGAATCCCACAAAATCTAATGCAAGTAAATCTAAGGCAAGTAAGCCTCATGCAACTAAACCTAATGCCAGTAAGCGAGGTAGAGGTGCATCTAAATGCAAGACTAAAACCTCTTACAAGCAAAAGAAACAGCGCAACAGAAAGAATAAAATCAGCATAGCTTTGAAGAACCTAAGGTAATATCTTCTATTCCTGATATGTAATACTAATTGAATATGAAATATTAAAGGTTTGTTTTAATATAATTTATCATATCACAAAGGTCCTTTATGTGGTTACTTCTGATCACTTGTCTGACATAAAGGCTAAGCAGATAATAAAAAGGTACTCTTTACAACCGCTGAGTGGAACTGGAATTGGTGTTCATTGTATAATTATCAATTCCACTAATCTATTTTGTGCTTATATCTTGTGATAGTTGAATTGATTAATGTGATCCCTTTTATTCCAGGGAAACATTAACTGTTTAATTTTTGACACTTATTCTCGCTTATTGTTTCAAATCAAATTTGAGCAACTTCAAATTATGTCTCTACTTAAAGATGTTAATTTAAACATCTTAGTTTCAGTTAATAAAACATTAATAAGGGTTTGCTTTATTATTTTTGTTTCATGATATGTTTTCATCTTTTTTTTCCTGTCTCTATAAGGTGTCGTCGGGGAGTTCACAAGTGCATTGAGTGTCATTCCAAAATAAAAGATTTTGCAAGCCACTTTTCAATATATATCCACTGTAATTTTTGCAAATACAACACTAACTGTAACAAAGCCTTTATAAATCATATGGTGAGGTAAGTTAAACACGTGTACCACCAATCAACATTCCATTTAAGATGTTTGTTTTTTTAAAACTTAAGTTGTCCTATTAGTTGTCACATCAAGGAGCTAAAAGGATTGACTAATAGGGAATTTCTAGGATATTATTTAACATTTTTTCCAGTGTAATAAATCATGAAATTAGGGGGACAGAAATTTTTAAGAGCAGTTAGACCAATGAAATTAGAATAGGTTTGTTTGGTGAATTTGTTTTTTGAGTTTGTTTTTCTAAGTCCTTTAAAATGTAATTATTCTCAAACATAAAATTTTTAATGTTTTCAAAATATTTATCAAATAAATACATGTAACCACATAAGTGTTATCTTCTTCAAAGCAGTCACTTTGAGAGATTCCCGGTTTATCCAAGATGCTAAGAATATTACTGGCGCTCGCATGAGTGCACTCTCCCCTACCACTCCCTCCCTTCTCCCCCTTCCTTTCAACCGTCTTTCTGTTCTTTAGCCATTTATCTTTACATTCATTCAATGAAATGTGAAATGAGAGACTATAGGGATATTCTAGTCATGATGCTACTATTAGAATTCCTTTTCATACATCAATTCAATTTGTATTATTTGAGTGCCTACCATGTACTGTAGCCTTGAGAAGGACTTCTGAGACCACATTACTTTCATTTGGACCTCATTAGTAGCAGCTTGCTTTATTCTTTCAAGAAGGATACTTTTTTTAAGATTTTATTTATTTATTTGTCAGAGAGAGAGAGGGAGAAAGAACGAGCACAGGCAGACAGAGTGGCAGGTGGAGGCAGAGGGAGAAGCAGGCTCCCTGCCAAGCAAGGGGCCGGATGTGGGACTCGATCCCAGGATACTGGGATCATGACCTGAGCCTAAAGCAGCTGCTTAACCAACTGAGCCACCCAGGCGTCCCAAGGAGGATACTTTTTTAATACATAAAATTGTTCAGATATAAATATGCTAAGTTGATTATTCAAACTGAGGTTGTTCCATTTATTTTCAGTCAGAAATAAGATATAACCAATAAAAGTGGTTTATCTTGCAGATCGTAACAAGACCTCTGTTACATGTTCTACCCCCTTCCTTATCACAGTCCCAACTCCGCTCTTCATATACAATATTCATTCATTTTGAATTCTAATGATTTTTAGAGTCTTGACCCTTCTTTCCAGTCCAGCAGCACCAGTCTGACTTCATATCAACCTCACCCTTAAGGTCATCTGTTTTGAATGTTGTTTGTTCTTTATCTTAGAATCCTTTACATCTTCAGACATGTTTAACCTTGCTATCCATGAATCTCTTATCCTTTTCGATCTTTCGCTGTGTTCCTTTCCAAACTACCAACTGCACTTGATTTAATTAGCTCTGAATTTGTGATTTTTAACTTTAATTTAGTTCTTTGTTTTTAAAAATACCTCTTTGTTGTTGTTTTTTTTAATCTACAACATCTTTTTAAATCATTTTCAATACCCTTAGATTTTATTCTGGTCTCTTGGTTTTTAGTCTTGTTCCTACTAATTACTCAGAGGTCATCCTTCTCATTTTTACCAAGATTAACTTTTTTCTACCTCAAGTTTTTCTCCCTTTATCGAGACATTAATCTCAGAAAAAGACATTTCTCACTTTCTGAAAGCAAATCCTGCCCCTTGTGTCTTCCATTTTCTCTATAGCCTTACTCAGTTATTTTGTATCTTCATTTCATCTCTTTCTTTCTACCACATTCCTTCTGCCTGCACATACTTTCAGACATTTTTTTAGGATGAACGAGATTTGCCTTCACTTTGCATATTTTCTTGTCTTCCTTTTACTGTCAACATTTTAAAGAGGTTTTTTTACTCTCTTATTTGCTACTTCTTTCCCTTTGTGATTTGAGTATCACCCCCACCTATTAGTTAAAGCTGCCCCTTTAAAAATTATCAGTCAGTCATATCCTAATCACTAAATGTACTCACTAGTTTTCATTCTTACTTTTCTGTGACTTCTTTAGAATATTTGATACTTTTGATCACTCACTTTTGAAAATCTTCTCCTCAACTTCTCTTACTATGTTACCATCATTTTTTCCTTCCCTTTTGGCTACTCCTCTATTTCATTACCTTTTCTTTTTTTGCCTCAGACATTTTTTTTTTCCTTTTAAGTTTTTCATTTAAATTCCAGTATAGTTGACATACAGGGTTACATTAGTTTCGGGTGTACAGTATAGTGATTCAGCAATTCCATGCATTACTCAGTATTCATCATGATAAGTGTGCTCTTACTCCCCATCACCTATTCCACCCATCCTCCACCCAGCTCCCCCTCTGATAACCATCGGTTTGTTCTTGGTCCTTAAGAAAAAAAGCATTTGCTTTTTTCTTAAATTCCACATGAGTGAGATCATACGGTGTTTGTCTTTCTCTAACTTACTTCACCTAGTATTATGTATATCACCTCTAGCCCATCCACTTCATTGCAAATGGCAAGATTTCATTCTTTTTATGGCTGATACATATAAACACACATACACACACCCCACATCTTTATCCATTCTGGACACGTGGGTTGCTTCCATAGTTTGACTATTATAAATAATGCTATAATAACATAGCAGTGCGTGTATCCCTTTGATTTAATGTTTTGCATGTTTTGGGTAAAACCCCAGTAATGCAATTATTGGGTCCTAGGGTAGTTCAGTTTTTAACTTTTGAGGAACCTCCATCTTGTTTTCCACAGTGGCTGCACCAGTTTGCATCCCACCAACAGTGCATGAGGGTTCCTTTTTCTACATCATCTTATCAATACTTGTTGTTTCTTGAGTTTTTGATCTTAGCCATTCCGACAGGTGTGAGGTGATATCTCATTGCAGTTTTGATTTGCATTTTCCTGATAATGAGTGATGCTGAGCATCTTTTCATGTGCCTGTTAGCCATCTGGATGTATTCTTTGGAGAAATGTCTGTACATGTCTTCTGTCCTTAAGTTTCTGAAGATTTTGGTGCTCTCTTGATGTGCCACCATTCATAACGGCTTCCTGAATGTCCACATTCTGCAATTTACCACTCTGCCTCCCAACTACTGCAGTTCTTTCTATACCTTGGTTGCTCTAAACCAGGCCCCAGCAAATCTTTCTCTCAGTATACTGCTGGGAAGAATGCTCATATTTTGCAAATTGAAGTATAATTAACATACAGTTACATTAGCTTCAGGTGTACAATATAATGATTCAACAATTCTGTACATTGTTCAGTGTTCATCAAGATAAGCGTACTCTTTTTACAGATTTTATTTACTTATTTGAGAGACAGCAGAGACAGAGCACAGGCTGGGCAGGGGAGGGGCAGAGGGAGAAGCAGAGATAACATTTGCAAATTTCTTCCCCCATTTAGTAGGATGCCTTTTTGTTTTGCTGATGGTTTCCTTGGCTGTGCAAAGGCTTTTTATTTTGAGGGCAGCTGGTGGCTCTGTCAGCTGGGCTTCAGACTCTTGGTGTCAGCTCAGGTCTTGATCTCAGGGTGGTGAATTCAGGCCCTGTGCTGGTTTCCACACTGGGCGTGGAGCCTACTTAAAAAAAAAAACCAAAACTTTTCTATTTTGGTGTAGTCCCAGTAGTTTAATTTTGCCTTTGTTTCCCTTACCTGAGGAGCCATATCTAGAAAAATGTTTCTACAGCTGTTGTCAAAGAAATTACTGCCTATATTTTCTTCAAGGAGTTTTATGGTTTCAGGCCTCACATTAGATCTTTAATCCACTTTGAGTTTATTTTTGTGTATGGTGTAGGAAATTGGTCCAGTTTCATTCTTTTGTATGTAGCTGTCCAGTTTTTGTAGTACCATTTTTCAAAGACACTGTCTTTTCCCCCATTGTATATTCTTGTGTCCTTTGTCATAGATTAATTGACCATGGAAGTATGGGTTTATTTCTGGACTCTCAGTTTTGTTCATTGATCTGTGTATCTGTTTCGTGCTAATACCATACTGTGTTGATCACTCCAGCTTTCTAGTATATCTTGAAATCTATTATAATTGTGATGCCTGTGCTTTGTTCTTTTTTAAGATTGCTTTGGCTGAGGTGCCTCCTTAGCACAGTAGGTAGTGAGTGCATCAGTCTCATAACTTGAAGATTGCTTTGGCTATTGGATATATTTTGCGGTTCCATACAAACTTTTGGATAATTTTTTTCTAGTTCTGTGAAAAATGTTGGTATTTTGACAACAATCACAAATGTTGGTCTTTTATTCTGTGCCAAACACATGGCTACTCCAATGGAGCTTTAATTCTGCCCCTAAATTATAGGACATTAAATTGGAAAATATTTTTATGATTCTTAAACCCATGGTCATTCTGTCCTCCTGCTTCACATTTTCCATAGCTTCTTCAACTGTCTTCTAGGCCTTCAATACCATACTATCCCAAAATATTCCCGTTGGCCTCAGACTTCCTTTATAACCTTTTCCTAATTTCCAGTGAGGCCCAACCTTCTACTGCATTGTCGTCACACACATGGAGCACTTATTTATTATTAGCCTCATAAAGAACTGGAAGTATCTACTTCTACTTTTCTAAGGGCCTTTGCCTTCCCTCTAATTCAGTGGCGTCTTGCTTACTTTGTTGCCTCAGGTACCTCCCCCTGAATGGTACACCCTGACCCAGTGTGGACTTTTGTTGTAGACTTGAGCTCTGTACCTACAGAGTCTTACTTTCTTAGAGGCTGAGTACCTTTATTCCCAGTCCACACCAACTCTGTAACAAGTCAGGCCCCCCAAATTAATTTCCCCAAACATATAGTTTGTTTCATATTCATATCATTTGTTTCATATTCAGTCTCTAAAGTGGTTTTCCTTATTCTTTGTTATTCCTTGGACTGCCCCTCTCCCTCCCTCTCAGTTTACCTTCTTCTGTGAAGAATCTGATCACCACAGCCACTCATAGGAATCATTCCTTCCTTTGAGTTCTATACCATTCAGCTCTTCTGCCTTATATTAAATGTGTCTGTCTTATCTACTTGAGAGAGCAGTTCTTTGTACTCGGCATGGTACCTATTCTGCAGCTATTTTCATGGGATTATTGCTAGCCAGTATCATTTTTTCCCGATGCATCCATGGTATGCTGGTGATAGTTACCTTTTGTCTAATGATAATCATTGACCTGGTGTGTTGGCTGGATTGGGTCTGTCGGTGCAAGCTAGGGCAGCTAGTATTTCTCAAACTTTAGCTTGCATATGAATCACCACAAAAACTTGTTGAAACTGATTTCTGGGTCTCACTGCCAGCAATTAATTCAGCAGGTCTAGAGTGGGACCTGAGACTTTGTATTTCTGATGAGTTCCCCAGTGATATGGATGCTGTTTTGAACCACACTTTTGAGTAATACTGTGCTATGCCAGTCCTGGCTAATCCTGCCTGACTTTCTAATATAGGAAAGCTTTCCTTATCAATTTAAAAGGGAGTAGTATAGGGATACCTGGGTGGCTCAGTAAGTTAAGTGGTTGACTCTTGATTTTAGCTCAGGCTATGATCTCAGGGTCCTGGGATCAAACCTCATGCCAGGCTCCACACTCAGCAGGGAGTCTGCCTGAGGATCCTCTCTCCCTCTTCCTCTGCTCCTCCCCCTGCTCATGCACACACACACACTCTCTCTCTCTCTCAAATAAATAAGTCTTTTGAAAATATAAAAATAGATGGGGGTATAAAAGCTATTGCCATTGGCTGCAAAATTTGGTTAGTGTTTTTTTGTTGTTGATGTTTTGTGCATAGAAGAAGTGTGGTTTTAACTCATGAGTTCTGCTTTGCTTTCCCTAAAGGCTCTCCTAATAATTGCAAAAGGTTCTTTAAATGTTTCCTTTTACTGATGGTAGGTAAAGGTAATGTAATTTAGCCCAAGTAGCATTTACTTCAAGGATCATTCAGATCTCCCCACTTGCTAAGTATATTAAGATAAGAAAGTGATAAAAAAAGATAAGAAAGTGATAGTTATTCATAACAATTTATATTAGAGCAATATGCATTATTAGCAAATACCTTTTAAATTATTTTCAACTCTTAAGAGTTGTAAAGATTTAAGTTGATGCTCTTTGCTTATTTAACTTTGAGAACTTTTTGGTTTTTTGTATAATGGTGAGGGTACCAATCACTTAAGAATATTCTCAGGGAGGGTGCCTGGGTGGCTCAGTGGGTTGGGCCGCTGCCTTCGGCTCAGGTCATGGTCTCAGCGTCCTGGGATCGAGCCCCGCATCGGGCTCTCTGCTCAGCAGGGAGCCTGCTTCCTCCTCTCTCTCTGCCTGCCTCTCTGCCTACTTGTGATCTCTCTCTATCAAATAAATAAATAAAATCTTTAAAAAAAAAAAAAAAAAAAAAAAGAAACTTTAAAAAAAAAAAAAAAAAAAAAAAAAAAAAAAAGAATATTCTCAGGGAAATATGTTGTTAGAAAATATATAGATAAAATGAAAAGTAAGATAAAAAACTTGAATTAAAACAGAAGAATAGAATTTAATAATTTAGATCATGACCTTTTAATCAAAACTAATAAACTAAATATGGACTTGGAAATATGGTCATAAAATTATTATGATTTATTGTATAATAAAATCTCATTTGTCTGTTGTCTCTCCAGCTCTCATAGCAACCATCCGACTAAACGGTTTTATATTTTTAAGAAGCATTCTGGAACTCTCAGGTAACTAGTTGATCTTTTCCATTCTCTCTTTTGAAAAATTACAGTAACTTCTTTTTAACCTGATGCTTAAGTATGCAGTTTGGAAAATGAATGGTTACTACCAGACATAAGACAGTTCTATTAATTATATCATAGATCAAAGAGGAAGTAAACCTATGTTTTCTGGCTAACTTTGTTTCAGTGGTATTAGGCATTAAGATGAAACTTTCATGGATTTGCATTATAAAATAAAAAAATAAGGCTCTCCAACGATATTTGAAGATTAAAAAGATGTTTAAGATATCTAGTAAGTTGAATAACGCTGGTTTTGATCAATATATAGCCTTCATAATTCTTAGGGTTTTTAAAATTTTGAAATAAGAGTGCACAACCTGTTTACAAAAGGAATTGCTGATGAACATTTCTAGGCATTGATGGTTAACTTTTGATTATACTACACACCATTGGCTCAGAACCCACTAAGCATCATTTTTTCCCACATTCTTCTGATTTCTTTTGACTTCATATTCCTTTGTTTTAATTATTTTGCTCACATTGTCATTGCTATTTGAAATTGCAGTGCCAAGATCTTGGTAGCACCAGGCTAAGACAAAGACTTAAATTTAGCCAGTACTTATTTTGATGCTTTGGCTTAGTGGGAAAGTGGAGGAAGGGATGATAGATCTCAGGATCTTTGTGTCTATTATTCTTTCTGCTTTATTGACTTTTCCCTAGATACCTGCATGGCTAGCTCTCTCACCTCCTTCAAGTCACTAGTCCAGTGAATGAGGCTTTCTTTGACCACTCCATTTAAAATAGCATTCTTGGGGCACCTGGGTGGCTCAGTGGGTTAAAGCCTCTGCCTTCGGCTCAGGTCATGATCCTGGAGTCCTGGGATCGAGCCCCACATTGGGCTCTCTGCTCAGCAGGGAGCCGGCTTCCTCTTCTCTCTCTACCTGCCTCTCTGCCTCCTTGTGATTTCTGTCTGTCAAATAAATAAATAAATCTTTAAAAAATAAAATAAAATAGCATTCTTTCCCCAGGGCCCCATTCCCACCAGTCCCTATCTCCCTTTATTGGTTTATTTTTCTTCACTTTTTACTTTCCAGCATGTTGTATATACTTCACTGTTTTGTTTATCATCTGTGTCTTCTCACTAGAATGTGTATGGTTTGGATATTTGTCTATGCCAGATGTTTTACTGAGCATTGAATAGTGCCTGACACATGGTAGGCTTTCTGTAAATATTTTGAGTAAATTAGTATATATGTTGAAAATTACATATGTGGATGGTGTTGGACCAACAGCTCATAGGCAGAGGAAAGTTTGATTCTATTGTAAAAATATATTTGTGCTATTTTTAAAATATTACTAAATTCAAGGAAGTAGAATTTTACTGAAAAATTTTATAAGAATGAAAAGGATTTATTAATTATAAAGATTAGAGAATTTAATTTGATTTTTACCTCACTGTTGTCAAGCTCAGTTGTGTGATTGGTGCTTGATTCTTGAATTGATTCTATGACTTTAAAGAGCAGAGATGCTTTTTTCTTAACTTGGGTGGGCCTCATATTTAAATAGAAAGTTGATTAATTTCTGTGTATGGGGCGTAGCATATTTATAATTCTATAAAACAGTAAATTTTGTAATTACTGTTTTGTTAAAATACAATGTTTATTTTTTATTTATCATACACCTATTACTTGTAACACAATGTAGCAGTTCCCCTTAAGTTGACAGTGATGAAGAAGGCTTGGTACCAACCTTCAAGGAATGTACAATTTATGATAAGGTGTGAATATAAGTAACTACAGTCATATAAGAAGACTCATAATAAGTGCTGTGTTAGTTACTGATTTCACAGGGAGGAGAGACTTCTACTAGAAGAAGCACAAGGGCATTCTAGTTGGAGGAAATAGTGTAAGTAAAAGTACAGAAAGGAAAGAGCAAAAGCCATACGCAGTGAATGACCAGTAGTGCAGTTTAGATGGAGCATGAAGTTTATGTAACGTAGTATTAAGATCAAAGTCTGGGGGAATAGTTTTGAGCTCAGATCTGGATTGTGGAATCCTTGAAAACTAAGCTAGGGAGTTTAGACCCTTTGGGAAAATTCTTGGTGTTGAATCAAGGAAGATCAATGTGAAGGATATAGGAGGTAAAATGTAGCTACCTGAGACACATGGACTGTTTAAGACTATTATGGTAGTTAAGATTGATTTATTAAGAATCTGGGTTAAGGTGATGAAGTTTATCACACTATTTAAGAACATGGACTCTGGGGTGCCTGGGTGGCTCAGTGGGTTAAGCCTCTGCCTTCAGCTAAGGTCATGATCTCAGCGTCCTGGGATCAAGCCCCATATCAGACTCTGTGCTCATCGGGGAGCCTGCTTCCCCCTCTCTGTCTGCCTTTCTGCCTACTTGTGATCTCTGTCTGTCAAATAAATAAATAAAATCTTAAAAAAAAAAAAAAGAAGAAGATGGACTCTGGAATCAAAGGACTCACTTCAAATCTAATTTTGGCCTTGGTAGATTATTAAACCCAATCCAGTCCTTTATAAAAAAGGAATAATTTTAATATCTACCTCTTTGGTTTGTTGTAAGATTTAGATGATATGTCTAAAACCCTCAGCCCAGCACAGAGTTAAGTGCTCAATAAATTATTAATATGATAAAATATTTGAAATACTTTTTGAAAAAGATAAGTTTGAGCCTTTGGTTGGGAGCATGACATCATCAGAGAGATTAGTTAGGAAGAATGGTTTTCAGGGGTGGGGAGGAAAGTACAATTTTAGTTTATGAAGATCATTTTTGATGTGCCAGCATGACAGCCAGGTATAAATATACAGCGGGCTGTTAAGACTGGAGCTGCAGTAGGAGCACCTGGGTGGCTCAGTCAGTTAAACATCCAACCCTTGGTTTCAGCTTTTGTCATAATCTCATGGATCTTGGGATTGAGTCCTCCTCAGCGGGTGGCTCAGCGGGGCAGTCTGCTTGAAAGATTCTCTCCCTCTACCCCTACCCCTAATCTCTCTTAAAATAAATAAATCTTAAAAAAGAAAAAGACTAAATCCACAGTGGGGAAGTCAATCTAAAGTAGGCTACTGGTTTTTATTCCTATCCAAGTATCCAGTGACTGTAAAAGCATGGTTATGCTTGTTAACTGACAGATAATAACAATAATTAAAGTACATTATTAATTTTTAAAACCTTCCCATTTTTTTCTAATTTTATCACCACTAAAATAAGATACCAGGTTATAGGCTCCACAGAGTTTACCCTCTTTTTCGTTCACTGTTGTATTCACAACACCAAGGAGTATGGAGTGTGTAAAGAAGGTCCTCAGAAAATATATATTGAGGGGCTCCTGGGTGGCTCAGTCAGCTAGGCAAAGCGTCTGTCTTAGGCTCAGGTCATGATCCCAGAGTCCTGAGATTGAGCCCCACATCAGGCTCTCTGCTCAGCGGAGAGCCTGCTTTTCTCTCTCCCTCTGCTGCTCCCTCTGCTTGTTCTCTCCCTTACTCACTCTCTCTGTCAAATAAATAAAATCTTTTAAAAAATGTATATTGAGGGGCGCCTGGGTTGCTCAGTGGGTTAGGCCTCTGCCTTCAGCTCAGGTCATGGTCTCAGGGTCCTGGGATTGAGCCCCGCGTCAGGGTCTCTGCTTAGCGAGGAGCCTGCTTTCCCCTCTCTCTCTGCCTGCCTCTCTGCCTATTTGTAATCTCTCTCTGTCAAATAAATAAATAAAATCTTTTAAAAAATGTATATTGAATGAATATTATATCCTTGCTTTCCAAATGGACAAAGGCACAGAAAGAATGTGACTTGCAGAAGCTATACAAATTGTTAGTGGAGCCACAGCTGGGTTTTAGGTCTCTTAACTCCTGTCTTTTAGCAACCAATATGAGAGGAAACAGTTTACAAAGCACTGACTGTTAGCATAACTTAAACATGGCTCTGTCATTTTCTAGAGTCCCATTTCAGGTAAATCAGGTTTATATAACAAAATTGGAAATAGATGGTCATGACACATAAAAACCAAATCAAGAGTTGTTACATGGAAAAATAATAATTGAACTTCTAGATGGACTTTCATAAAAGATAAAAAATCTTTGCTTTCTTTTTATCTTCATAGGGGCATTACTCTAGTGTGCCTTAAATGTGACTTCCTAACTGATTCTTCTGCTTTAGACCGTATGGCTAAACACTTGTGTCAACGCAAAACTCATACTTGCCAAGTTATAATAGAGAATGGTATGTATATATAATTGTGTTACTTTGAATTTCTTTTTTTTAGTAACATAAATTGTATTATTTGTTTCAGGGTACAGGTCTGTAATTCATCAATCTTACACAATTCACAGCATTCACCATAGCACATTCTCTCCCCAGTGTCCATCGCCCAGCCACCCCATCTCTCCCACCCCCTTCCCCGCCGGCAACCCTCAGTTTGTTTCCTGAGATTAAGAGTCTCTTATGATTTGTCTTCCTCTCTGGGAATTTCTTATATTTATTCCAGTATTCTTGATCAGCCACAATATGGGCTCTTCTGTATTAAGTTAATAGTCTTACTCATTATCTATACCATTTTAAACGTAAAACACTTCTAATTTCAGTTCCCGAAAGTACCTCAACTTCTGAACCCAATTCTGAACCCAATTCTGAACCCACTTCTGAGTAAGTTTAATTTTCATTTGGTGCATTTTTCTTTGATGTATTTTAGCACTGTTGCATTTTTAAATGTATCATTAATAGAAGTGAAAAATATTAAAGTATTTTGTTTTTGTTTTTGTTTTTAAAGCCGCTTGTTGAAATAGATTCCTGCTCTATGGAGCTCGTGCAACCTGGTGCAAGACAAGTTGGAATTTCCTAAGTTCAAAGTTCTGAAGTGTTTTCTTACACAAAGGCAGTTTCCTAAGTTCAAACTTCTGAAGTGTTTTCTCACACGAAGGCGGTTAAACAGCCAAGTTCATGACACTAGCTCTGATTCAGCTCTTTTCAGCTTTCAGATGGCACTAGATTCTTATTCCACCTTATCTTTGTGTCAGGTTAACATATCTTAACATATGCTTTTTTCTCCAGTTGGCTTTCTCCAAAAATAACTTTTGTTGCTATGGTCTTTTTTTGCTTTGCTTAAAATAATTTGTGTTTTTCTCTGCTGTACTTGCCTTCAGAATATTGCATTCCAAATGACATGGCTATTCATTTTCTTTGTCTGTTTTGTCTGGTTTCTTAATTTCATTTTTAGGTCAGATAGCTGTCTTTTTCCTCTTTCCTTGTCTGTCATTGTTCTATTTTTCGTATTTTTCAGATGCAGAAGCAACACAGAAATTTCAAAAAATGTCCAGGATACTCCTGGTCAGTGTCCCCCTTCGATGGACACAACTGATGCCTGTTCTCTCTTTCCAAGGAATGTGAATTATTTGACTGTGAGACCTCCTCTAGATTGTGGCCTTAAGAAATCAGACCTTGGGGAGAGTCCCTTCCTTCATGACTGGCCTCCCATAAGGCTGATGCTAATTTGGCCAGAGATGACCTCAAGGCCCGCCAAATTGAGCACAACTTCCCCCTGGAGGCTTTGGTTCTTGAACTTATATTTATGGGTTCATTCTAACTAAGAAAGACCCATCAAATCTGTGCTTCAACATCCAAGTTGAAGTTTAATCATTTTGGCTGCTGCCCTTTAATATTTGTCTAGTATGCATGCAGTCCAAGGAATATAAAAACTGGTTGTGTAGGGAACCAAGGTTACTTTCATGTTCTTGGAAAACAAGTTTCTAAAATTACAGTTCCAAAGTTATAGCTATTTGTACCGTCATTTGAAATTTTATCCAGTATTAACCCTAGGAGTTTTCAGCAATACTAATATTCAGATTTTTTAAAGTTTAATTTTATCTTGGTTTTATGTTGTCCTCCACCAAATTTATTAATGTGTGTTTTGTTATGTCCACTTTTATCTCTCCTCTTTTTAAAACTTTTGTTTTGTGTTTGTTTTGTTTTGTTTTTAAGAACCTCAAGAAATTCTTTAGAATTCTCTACAAATTTCATGTAGCTACCTATTGATAGCTTCTAGATTTGGGTAATTATTCAGACCGTTAGACATTACTACATCCTCTGTCTTGGGACTATCATTATCTTAGTGATTATGAGTTTAAAGACATAAAGAATTGGCAAAAAAACACTTCCTACAGACCTTAAAATAAATTTTAAAGTTATGTTTCTGTACATCTAATACATATCTTCTTAGCCATTAATGTAATTCCTTTGGATAAAGATAATATATTCAGAAAATATTGGGACCAAAAAATGCACTTGTTTCTTGCCCATATATATATAGATGTATATTTTTTTTATTTTGGTGTTTGTTTATTTTGGTTACATTGAATATAGATTTGCTGAACAGTTTGATGTTATTACTTATTTTTTTAATAAAATTTGTATTGGTAAAGTGCCTCAGGAGTTATTCATGTAAAAGCTGTTAGATTTTATCATGTTAGTGGGAGCATTGCTTTGCTTCTTACATGGAAGCCTGATTACTTGGCCTACAGACTGAGAGCTTTACCAAGTGCATCTTGCAGTCTTTCCTCCAGCACAGTTATAAGCTCACTATGTATATTTTACTAATTTCTTGAACTTCAGAGACTGGCAAAGTACCTTTGTGATCTTTAATAACCATTAAGGTGGTCAGGCTCTGAAGTTGTTTGACTTAGTCATGAGTAGTTTTTTCATCTTAACATCAGAACTTGTGCTTTGTACTTACAATTGTACTTTGAAACTGTCTCAGTCCCTTTGGGCTGCTATAATAGAGTATCACAGACTAGGTATCTTATGAACAACACAAATTTATTTCTCACAGTTTTAGATACTGGAAAGTCCATGATTGAGGCACTGGCAGATTCAGTGTCTGATGAGGACCCACTTCCTGGTTCGTAGAAGGATATTGCTATATCCTCCCGGCAGAAGGGGTGAGAGAGTTCTCTGGGGTCTAATTTAGGAGGATACTAATCCCACACATGAGGGTTCCGCCCTCTTGATGCAGTCATCTCCCAAAGGCCACACCTCCTAATACCATCACAATGGGGATTAGGTTTCAACATATGAATTTAGACATTCAGCCTATAGCAGAAACATATTGAAAACCAGTTTCAGTGACCAGCTCTTCCGTAGTCTACTTCTTATAATACATAGTCAAAAAAGTTGAATCCATTAGTTTTCATTTTCCAGACTGATTTCTGCTGTAAATGATTTTCCAAAATCTCCAAAAGTGTTGTTTCTTAGTAGTGTTTCTACTACTATTTGTTTCTTAGTAATAGACTTGGCAATGTTCGAATCTTTATTTCTGTGTCAGTCCCCAGAATGATTCTTCATCTACCATCTATTTCTCCGTTTTTTTTTTACTTTTCAAAAATCATAATGAAAATATATAACATGACTTTTGCGGTCTTAATCATTCTCAAGTGAAAAATTCAGTACTAATTACACCAAGTTTGGTCCAGATATAAATTCTTTGTGGTTTCAATATAGATTCTCTTTTTATATACAGATATTTCCCCTGGCTCTGTTATAGTTTGAGAATATGATAAACCACATTCTTGCTATAGCAGTATTTTAGGTGGGGGTACATCTTTTTGTTCTTCCATAGAATTCTATTTCTGACAGTATGTATTAGGTTCATTTTCTTAAAGTAAAATACTCTTAAAGTTCTGTGTCCTGTAGCACCATTTTTTTTACTTTCTTTAAATAAAACATTTCAAACAGTAAATATTAAGCTTGCTTATTATAGCTAGTTAGTTGACTTTTGCTTATTATAGGCAGTTAGTTGACTCATTGGTGCAAATGAGTTTTAGTTTGACATTTTGATCCCATTATCCCCAGGCTTTTCTAACTAGTTCTTTCACTTGATTCAGAAATAGCCATCTCTTGCATTTGTGCTTTTTAAAAGGTTACAGCTGAATAAAATTTGTGATTGGCTCAGTTTCAATCCATCCCCATTCTTAGAAAACTAACTTCTGAACTACAGAGACAGTTTCTTGCTCCTTTTTGCCTCACTTTGCCAAAACATCTCCTTGGGCCTCACTTACTTGTTCAGTAAATACTTATTAAGCACTTACTATGTGCCTAACACTATTCTAGGTGCTGGAAAAGACAGACTGAAATCTCTTCCCTGGTGGAGCTTACATTTCAGTGGTGGAAGACAAGACGTAAAAATTAAGAAAATTAAGTAGTATGTTAGATGATGATCAATGCTATGGAGAAAAATAAAGTGGGCAAGGAGGATGGTAAGTATGGGCTGGGGTGGGGAGGTCGCCATTTTAAATTTGGTGGTCAGGATAGGCCTCTGCGAGAAGAGGACATTGAGTAAAGACATGAAGGAAGTGAGGAAGTGGGCCACTGGCTTATCTGTTGGAAGAGCATTCAAGAGAGAGAACAGCAAATGCAAAAGTCCTGAAGGGAAAACTGGAACCCTCACACATGGCTGAGGGGAACGTAAAATGGCTCAGCAACTGCGGAAAACAGTTCAGCAGTTCCTCAAGACGTTAAAACAGAATTACCATATGACCCAGGCATCCTGCTCCCAGGTATATATCCAAAAGAATCTAAAGCAGGGACTTATACTCATACGTGCATGTTCATGGCGGACTACTCACAGTGGCTGAAAGATGGAAAGAGCCTAAGTATCACCAGCAGATGAAGGAATAAATAAATTGTAGTGTATTCATTACAGTGGAGTGATATTTAGCCATAAAAAGGAATGAAGTACTGATTCATGCTACAAGGTGGATGGACATCAAAAACATGCAAAGTGAAAAAAACCAGTTGTAAGAGATCACATATTGTATAATTTCTTTAATGCGTAATATCCAGAATAGGTAAATCCATTGAGATGGAGAGCAATTTGGTGGTTGCCAGGGGTGGAAAGGGCAGTGGGGAATGGGGAGTGACTACTTAATGGGTACAGCATTGACCTTGGGGTGTGATGAAAATGTTTAGGAACTAAATAAAGATGGCTATACAACATTGTGAATATACTAAATGCCACTGAATTGTTCACCTTAAGATGGTTGACTTTTTAATTTTTGATTTTAAGGTATGTGAATCCCACCTTTAACAAAAAATAAAAACCCTTAAGCTTAGCAAATTAGGAATATGAAAAAACCTTTTTAACCTAATGTAATAAAAATCAGCTAACATAACGATGAAAGGTAGAAAGAACAAGTCCTGAAGTAGGATCTTGCCTACCTCAAGGAACAGCAACAAGACTGTTGGAGCTACAGTAGAGTGGGGGCTGGATAGGGGAGGGTATCGTAGGAGATGGCACCTGTGAGGTAATGCCTCCTAGGCAATTGTAAGGATTTGGCTTTCATTCAGAGATAAGAAGCCATTAGTGGATTCTGAATGGAGAAGTCTTTTCTACCTTGGTGAAAAACAAAACAAAAAAAAAAATTCTCTCCTTTTTTTTTTTTTTTTTTTTTTTTTTTAAGTAGGCTCCATGCCCAGTGTGGACCCCAGTGCAGGGCTTGAACTCATGACCCTGTGATCAAAACCTGAGCTGAGAGCAAGAGTCGGACATTTAACTGACTGAGCCACGAGGTGTCCCCACAAAAATTTTTTATTATAGTCTGAACAGGATCACCCTAGCTGCTGTCTTAAGAACAAGCTGCAGGGGGCCAAGGGCAGAGCCAGGAAGATGAGCTGGGAAGCTATTGTAATAATCCATTTGGGAGTTAATAGAGGTTTAATTAGGATCATGAAAGTGTAGGTGATAAGTGGTTCAATTGAGGGTATATCTTGAAGGTTGAACCAATAGAATTTGCTGATGGTTTGGATATGAAGTATTGGAGAAAAAGTGTTGTGGACGGTACAGTCATTAGCCTTAGCAACTGGAAAGGTGATGTTATTAACTGAAATGGAGAAGACTAAAGGAAGAGTAGATTTGGGAGGAAAAACGAGGACTTTGATTTGGGACACGTTAGCATTTGGGTTGCCTGATAGATATCCTAGTGGGAATGTCCCAGACATCCTGATGTGTGAGTTTGGAGTTTAGAGAAGTCCAGGCTATCAGTAACCTTTAAATTTATTAAAGAGTCACAGGACTATGAGATCACCAAGGAATAGAACAGGGATAGAGAAAGGACCGAGGTCCACCGACCGAGCTCCAGGTCATGCTAACAATAAGAGGTTAGAGAAATGAGAGGAAATCAGGAGAGGAGACTAAGGAGTGGCTGGTATAAATTGTTAGGAGAAAATTAATTCAGAGTGCCACATACGACTGTCCCTAAGAGCAGAAACAGGGACTCTTTCAACATTGAGAGAACAAAATATCCCAATTACTCCTAGCCCTGGTTAACTCCCCTCCTGGACTCTTACAAAAGTAACACTCTTCTATTTGTCCAAAAGAAAGTATCTAGATCTGGAATGAATGTCCATAATTTGTAAATGGTCTGCAGTATAAAGGTGCCATGGCCAAATAAATGTAGGAAATACTGGATTACAGTTGCATAGATTCTTTATTATGGGATTGCTCAAGCTACATGTGGTCTTTGGTTCTCTAGGAGAATTTAGTGAGCACTTACTGGATCCTGGAATTCCCACCCCCACCCCCATCACTTAATAACTTCTAAGCCTTCATCTCCAGAAGATACAATGTAGAGAATGCTGACCTAGATTAATTATTGTCTGATTTTCTGAATTGAAAAACAAAAAATAGTTGATTGAGGGCGTTGACTAAGATGAACTTCTAGACATTTCATTCATGTTCATGAGTCATTTGTAAGGTGGCATATGTAGCTGGAGGCTAGTAATATCCATTTTCATAGTCTTAGAAATCATATCAGGAAAAAAATCATGTGCTCATTTTTATGTCTGTAAGACCTCAGAAATACGTAACTGGAACAGACCAGTAATTTGTGTTGGAGGGCATTGTCATCTTACATCATTTTAAACTCCAGAAGCTTCAGACTCTTACCGTAATAATGTCTAGCTTCTCTCTACAACTTATGTTTAGCTTATCTATCCACCCACTCGCCTACTTTTCTTGAAACCATTACTATCTTCAGCCTATTATTAAGGAGTTTCTTACTCTGTAAAGTTTACTTGCTGCTTAAACTGCTTCAAAAGATCTTCCTTGATACTAAGATTTTGAGCTTCAGTACTGGACTCCAGAGTAAACCCTCCCTATACCTTCAAGGGGCAGTGTGGTTGGGGGTGGGGGGGGCGCTATGAGTCCAGGCTCTGCAGCAGACTGCCTAGGTGCGGTGGGGTTCCTACCCTACCAATGACTAAATGCATGTGACTTTGAGCTCTGTGTCTCATTTGTAAAAATGCAAATGACAGCGCCTACTCATAGGACTGAGGGAATTAAATGATTTCATAGTGTGTGTTTAGCAGTTGGAATGGTGATTGGCACGTGGGAATCATCACCATGGTTAAACTATTGCTGTTAGTTCATTACCACCCTTCCTGATTTTATTTTTGTTTTTTTTATTTTGTTTTTATTTTTTATTTTATTTTTTTATTTTGTTTTTTTATTTTTGTTTTCATTTTATTCAGATAGAATAGGTCTATTCACCCTATTTTTCTTTTATTCATTCATTCATTCATTTAATTTATAGAGAGAGCATGTGTGCAAGAGCAGGGGGAGGGAGAAGGAGAGGGGATCCCAAGCACACACACTGCGAATATGGAGCTGGAGGCAGGGCTCAATCTTAACAACCCTGAGACCACAACCCCAGCTGAAATCAAGAGTCAGATGTTTAACCAAGTGAGCCACCCAGACACCGCCACCCTGATTTTCGTTATGACATTTCTACAGTCATTTCTGGTAATCTTCTTTTCCTTGACCCACGGTGTCTTTCTGGAGAGTCATTGGTGAAGCACATCGTAATACAGGTCGGCATACCATTAGATTTGTCATGTCTCAAGCTCACCAGAATTCCATTTTTATGAAATGTCTATGAATGCTCCTAGGTTCGCTTGAGTCATAACTGCCTTTTTAAATAGTATTAAGGTAATTTCCCTAAATTATCCTGCCTTTTCCTTGACCACATCATGGTTTGCCTCACACTCATACACCTCACTTCTCTGATTTTGAGGTCCTTCTGCAGCCTCCTGTCACTTTGTTTTTTGACTCCCTGTCCCCACCCCCAAAAAGCTTGCTGTCCTCAACAAACTGAGAGAGGCTAAGGTGTATCTCTTCTATTGTTTGTAATCCTTCACACTAAAAATGCCAATTTATCCATACTGCGGTGATGTATGCTCGTGTACATAGAGCTAAGCCTTGAAATAAGACAGTCTTGGGTTTAAATACCGATTTTATGTCTAACCAGTCGTGTAGCCTCAAGTAACCTCGAGCCTCAGCTTTCTCATCAGCAAAAGGTCTGTAATGATGACTTCCTCCCAAGTTTGCTATAACAATTAGAGTGTGTGTATGTGTGCGTAGGATTTGGCACTGGCTTGACAAAAAGTAGGCATTTGATAAATTGTGCTGCTGCTGCCACCACTTCCACTCATGTTCGTGCTCTTCCTGCGGCTCTTCCTGCCTTCGTTGCTGTTACTGCTTTTACCTCTGCTGAGAGTAGACCCTGGAAGCTACTCGTCAGTGAAATCTTGACCGTTTTCCTGGCAGTCCATCCGCACTGTGGTTATCTGGAACTTTGTGTTCTGTACCCAGGTCTTGCAGTCATTTCCCTGAGCTGCTGGGTGGAGGCTGTTCTATCACAGCACCTCAGTTACAAGTGGTACCATTCTCCAACCTTGGAAATGAGTGTAGTTCTGCATAAAGGCTTTGAAGTGACACTGCCTTGTTGAGAACTAGTTCAGAGTCCCGTCTGCTTTAGAAAAACGTGTCTTTGGGGATTAGAGAATCCTTTCCTTATGGGAGGCTTTTTAGTAATCATTACCAGGAATTCATTTCCAGGAATCTCGGCTACTTGTCCAATACTATTAATTCTGCGGGAAAGTGTAATTGTAGATACCAACAGAAAAGTGGCCTTTTCTTTTTTTTTTTGGTAGGACTTTGAAATGATTAAGAAGTTTCCTTTTTTTCAGAGGTTAAAGATACTGTTACTCAGTCTTGGAATTGCCCTGTTTGCCCCTTATCTCCTTCCCACTTTCCATCTTCTCCAGCATATCTACCTGACTAAATTAATTATAATGTAGAAGGAACATTTAAGTTGTACAGGCTTCTTTTCTTCATAAAATTTTTGAGAATAGAGTGGGATAATTGTATCTAGCAAATCTTCAGAGCCTTGGAGCATACGAATTATTTTAAGTTTATTTATTTATTTGAGAGCGAGAGTGCACATACATGCAAGTGGAGGGGAGGGGCAGAGGAGGAAGGAGAGGGAGACGCACAGGCGGACTCCTTGCTGAGCATGAAGCCTGATGCCAGGCTCAGTCCCACAACCCCGAGGTCATGACCTGAGCTGAAACCAAGAGTGGGATGCCCAGCCAACTGAGCCACCCAAGCACCCCTGTAGCATAAGAATTTTTGAGTGAATCAGTAAATATCTCAAGCTCAGAAAACTACGCTATTTAATCAGTTGTTTTATTGATTAAATCAAATGTCCTAAAGACCACAATGTGAAGTGATTTTAAAAGTTGTCATTCTGAAAATCGTATCAGGAAGTACTGACTTGTTCATATCACAGAAACGCGATCCTCCCTGCCCCAGTTTAGTCAAATCTGAGCATTTTCATTAACAAAAGATATGCACGATTTCAAAGCTGACTTCTGATCTGTGGACTGATAGGCAATCCTTATTCGGAGGCCTAAAACTGCATTATTTTCATAGGTGGCTTAAAATACATGTGGACGTTGAAAAAAAGTTAATGCGTGATCACACTGTTGTTCACAGGAATGGAAAACTGGAAAGCATCTTAGGGGTCGTTTCTTCCCATTTCAAATGATGCAGGAAGCTCTTCTAAAACACCTCTTTTGAACGAAAACAGTTGCAATTGTTAGAGCCAGCCCATTCCTAATCTTTTCTTCTCCCTATCCTGCCCTTCCATCCTAGGAGGAGAGTTTGGTCCTTGGTTACCTACTCAGTCCCTGTCCCCAGGTTCTGGGCCTTTACCTGAGCAAATAGTGATTAAACCAGTTCAAGACCTGGCATCTAGCATCAACTCCCAACTCATCTACTTAGTCCTAAATGGAGCAGGGGTGAAGCCCTTAGTCCCAGGCTTAGGAACACACCCTCCTCTTGAGCTTGAGAGAAATAGAAAAGAATAAGAGAAGTTAGCATTGTGACTAGCTCTGCAGTTAGATCTTGGTCATACCCTGCTCTAACCATGGGCAGCATTGTGACCCTGGGCAAGCTACTTTGATCATCCCATGCTTCACAGCTTATTGTGAGGATTACATATGATAGTCCATGTTAAGCACATAACTGAGTACTTGGTGTATAGTAAACAATGTTGGGCACCAGGGTGGCTCAGTCAGTTAAGCATCTGTCTTTGGCTCAGGTCATGATCCCAGGGTCCTGGGATCGAGTCCCACATTGGGTTCCCTGCTCAGTGGGGAGTTTCTTTCTCCCTCTACCCCTCCCCTCTCCTCATGATCTGTCTCTCTCACAGTCTCAAATAAAATCTTTTTTTAAAAAGTTAGTTGCCATGGGGCACCTGGGTGGCTCAGTGGGTTCAGCCCCTGCTTTTGGCTCAGGTCATGATCTCAGGGTCCTGGGATCGTGCCCCGTGTCAGGCTCTCTGCTCAGCGGGGAGCCTGCTTCCTCCTCTCTCTCTGCCTGCCTCTCTGCCTACTTGTGATCTCTCTTTCCATCAAATAAATGAATAAAATCTTTTTTTAAAAAAAATTAGCTGCCATTTATAATTCTGTTATTTCAGTTGGAGGAATAGAGGTTGGAAACTAGGCTAGGTCTGATATTCTTCCCATCTAATGACCTCCCTGGAAGGATAGGCAAAATCACAATACCTGGGGTGCATCCTCTTTATCTGAAGCATTGGGATTTCCATCTGGGATTGGTGGGTAAGGATCAGGTGGGCCACATTTCTTATCCATTCTTTTACCTGAAGCTTCCTCCAGTACTTTAAAATTAAATGCAAAGAGTCACAGTACTTACTTTATCACTAGGAAAGGGATTAAGTACCAGCTATAGAGTCAGCTCAGGTCCTGAGGTCCATTTAGCTGGTGTAGAGGAATATTTTTGTGCCCTCAATGGTATCTTCTACGACTCTCGGAGTTCCTTAACCACCCAGCGTTAAAATCTAGCTCCCTGGGAAGGTGAGGTGCTTTGCAATGTCTCTTCTTCCTCCTTGCTGCCGTGCTAGTAGTTCCTACCAGGGTCTGCAGATTTCCCTTGGGAGAGGTGAGCCCTAGTTTCGGTAGAGGTAGCTTACTTTGTAGAGTAATCCTTAACATGAGATCTCCCCTCTTAACAAATTTTAGACATTCTTACCACACACACAAAAAATAAGGGCACAAAGAAACTTGGAGGTGATGGATATGTTTATTACCTTGGTTGTGGTAATGATTTTATGGGTATGCCTATGCTCAGACTCATTACATTGTATAAATTAAGTTCAGTTTTTTTATATATCACTTATACCTCAATAAAGCTATTTTTTAAAAATTAGTAACCCTTCTAGTTTCAGGTGTCTGAGTGCCCAGACTGGGACCAGGATTAGCTCCTTCTGTATGGGCTTCCAACCAAAGAAATGGTCAGTACCAGTCAGAAAAGCTCCTACTGGTATACACTTTCCAAGCTTCATGAATTTTAACCAGCAGAGGGCACACAGCAGACGTGCAGTTTCTATTGAATTATCAATCTGTGTCTTGTATGGAGTGGTCCTCAGAGCGGCTGGGTTCTGTGGTAGCCCAGATGACTAGTTTTGAAGTTCTGGCTTGGGAAAGGCAGTTTCTGATTTGAGAATTCATCAGGAAACCTTGGGGACACCCAGATACCCACAGAGAGAGAACATGGGCCAGAAAGAAGAGACCTAGGAGGCCCATGAGAAGCAATCATGGACATTCCTGAGCCCTGCCCTGAGATCCAGTAGATCAGAGTGTCTGTAGCTAGTATCCCAGGAATCTGCATTTTAACAATTTGCCAAGTGTGTTCATGCAGTTAGCTATGAGCCTGTATTTGGGAGTTGCTAATGTAAGGGAATTTCTGGGACCCTTATCTCGGTCCTGCTGCCCCAGCACCAGTTGTTAGGGTCATGGATATTCAAGGGGACTTGGAGTCAGAACAAGATCTGAAACTAGTGCAGTCTAGGCCAGACCTTCCAGAGAAAACAAGGCCTCTCCCAGTGCGGGCATGAGGGATGGTGAGTGGAGGAGAGCCTGTAAGTTAAAGCAGTAACTGTCCCCTCAGGTGTTACAAGAGGATAATCACTGACCTCTTTCTGCCCCTGCCACTTGAAGTTGCTAGAGAAGCTAAGCCTTGTGATCCAGGGAGCTCTCAGCACATCTCTGTACCCTCCATCCACACCCCACACGCAGGTTGGGCTTCTCCAGCTATTCTGGGCTGGGTATCCCTCCTGGCCACTGCTCTAGGTGGTGGTGCTCAGAGCAGCATCTGCTCTTGGGCCCCCTGACTAAAGGATCCCACTGAGACAGTCCTCAACTTCACTGAACTTGGCCAAAGCAAGTCATCAGGCTGAATCTGGGGACCTGAGCAAATGCACAGATACTGGGAGAGGGATAGTTCTGGGGGTAGGGGACCAGTGACAATACCCTGCAGCCCCAAAGGCTGAGCAGCAGAATCCAGCTGTCGTGTGGTTCCCAGCTCTTGTCCAAGGCAGGGCTATCTTGGGACTTCTTTGGCTCAGAGCTGACAATTCCACCAGCCACTTGGGCTTCTTGCAGAGACCTGGCCGGCACATCCCATTCAAGGAGGAATGTTCCCTCTTGGATATTGAATGACCTGCTTGCCAAACCCCCATGGGTCAGTGGGACCAGCTAGAGTGAACCCGCAATCTCTGCAAGGATTCTGGAGCTTGGAACTGGCTAGAAAGAGTATAATATCATAGAAAGAACCTATACTTAAGTAAGACAGATCTCGCTTTGCCACTCTTACTGTATTGGACAAGTCACTAAATCTGTCAGCACATCTATATTCATATATGTAAAAAGGAAATAATTATCCCCACCTCATAGGGTCGAGGGAGCATTAAATGAGCTAGTGAAGGAACGTAGTGTTTTAGCACAGGGCCCAGCATACAATAGGCATTCAAATGTTGGTAGTTATTACTCTGGGTCCTGTCTCTGTTACACAGGTGAAGACTCAAGGGCATAGCTCCGAAAAGTAAAGAAGAGCTGTACAGGAGACATCCTGGCCGTCATGGATCATTCCAGAGACATAATGAGGCTGGATGCGAGGCCTGGAAGCACCTCACTTTACTTGATTCTCTCTGCTCCTCATCACCCTCACGACAACAAGGGTGTCACGGTTCTCTGGCCTCCTGAGTCCCCTCCCTCTGGTTGCATTCTGAGAACAGCCCATCCCCAAATCCTTTTGCTCAATCTGATGGAGGCCTGAGCACCATTGTGCACCCTGCTGATGCCAGCAGAAAATTCTAGGGCTAGGAGACTGGATGAAGCCTGGAGATTCTCAGGATTCTCTGTTCCCAGGTACCTGGGGGAGAGCACAGTCATTACTGCAGGAAAGGGCAGGATCACGTAGGTGAGGCTCAGAGGACAGAGCCAGGTTGGATCAGTGAGTGCCTCCTAGCCACAGCAAAATTACCAGAGCCTTGGCAGGACCAAAAGATGATAGTCTTGGAAAAGTTCAGAGTCTGGTTTTTTAAGAGGGGGGCCAGCCAGCATGGAAATGACAGCCCTTGAGGCGCACAATCAGGAGTTACGAAGGGTGTCTATTCCTCTCAGAGGGGCCCAGAAAAGTAGAGGCTTTTCCCTCTTTCTTGCTGGCCAGCAAGCCTGCTGAATCTTTCCAAAGGTTACTGGGTCTAGATAATGCTAAAACTTTCCACTGGCTTCCCACTGCACTGAAATAAAATCCCAGCCAATAGATCTGGCCTTACCTACTTCTCAACCTCACCTCCCGTATTTTCCCCCTTGCTCACACTAGCCTCTTTGCTGTTCCTCAAACATGCCAACCTCACTTCTGCCTCAGGGCCTCGGCATTTGCTCTTTCCTCTGATTAGGGTTCTCTTTCTGACCTCATTCCTGGTTGCTTTTCTTCATTTGGGTCTCCGCTCAAACGTGATCACTGCAAAGGTATCTTTTGTGTTCACTTTGTCTAATGCATTGCCCTCCCGCCCCCTTCCTCACTTTCTGTCCACTTACCCTATTTTATGGCCCTCGAACTCCTTATTACTCTCAAATTCTCTCATTATGGATCTCATTTCTTTTTTAGTATCTACCTCCTTTATGAGAGCAGGATTTTTTTAAAGATTTTATTTATTTATTTGACAGAGAAAGATCACAAGTAGGCAGACAGGCAGGCAGAGAGAGAGGAAGGGAAGCAGGCTCCCTGCTGAGCAGAGAGCCCGATGCGGGACTCGATCCCAGGACCCTGAGATCATGACCTGAGCCAAAGGCAGAGGCTTAACCCACTGAGCCACCCACGCGCCCGAGAGCAGGATTTTATATTGTTCATCTACATATCCCAAGGGCTTAGCACACACTGGCTTATAGTAGATGCTCAATACATGTTTGTTGAATGCCTAAAAGGTGTCAGAGGCAATTCAGGTCTAGAAGAGGCAATCCTGGTTAGAGGACTTGGAAAGTTATTTGTCCCTGTTACAGCAAAGAAGGTCCTTGACCAACACAGGTCAGGACCCGGACTGAAATGTCAACCCACTAGAATGGACAAGTGTACCTGCGGCCACTGAGAGATGGCCCAGCCCTGCAGCCAAGTCAGGAGCCAAAAGACACCACAAGAGCAGTCCTGGGTAAGGAGCCAGTATCCGAAGTTGGGGAGAAGCATAGCAACAGGGTTTTCAGCAGGCAGTTCGCCAACAGATAACAGGCTCCTAGCCCCTTGGGTGAGATTCCAGGATAGGGCATTGGGTAGGGACAACTAGTAAGAAAACACAGCCCTAACCAGGGTACAAGGCAGGCTCCAAAGATGGATCCAGGCAGAAGCCAAGTGATGAAAACTAGACTGGGGGCTTAGCCTGGGATGGAGATGGGGTGGGGATTTAGCCACCTCTGGAGGAAGAGCATTGTAGCGACAACTAGGCAAGACAAGGCAGCCTACTTGTTTGGGTGGGAAGCGCATCTGGTATGTATTAACTTTCACTGGGCTGACGGGAAGGCGGACGGGAGACAGATCTGAATTCACCTACCAGAGGAAAGTGCTTGGGGGCTGTCAGCCTCGGACCCTCTTTTCTGTGGGCTTCTGACAAGAGAGGAGCCTTACGGAGCACCCCTGAAACAACAAATTCTACCTGGGGCTATGGTAGCTATGCCTTCATAGCTACTCTTAGTTGCTTTAACAATTGGACAAGGGGCTTTCACATCCATAGGACCCGACATTCTGGAAATAACCTACAGGACTCCTGCTGGAAAGCCACCAAAAACTCCCAGTGACTCAAAGAGCAACAAACTGTCCTGAATCTTGTGTAGGTTTCCTCATCCTTAGCTCCCCACTAAGGATGCTCAGCTCTTGTCCTTTCACTCAACCCCCAAGGTCATTCTGGCCTCCCTACTTTGTCCCAATCCCCTCCTCTTTACCAATCCAAATGCAACATTTTACTCAATATACAAAATAAGGTCAGTTATTTTTCAATGACTCCTTCCTAATGCTAAATACATAACGCTCTCAATTCCTAGAGCACAGACTCGAACTTGGTGAGGTCATTGTCTAATTTTTGTTCACAAGTAGTTCGTGTCTTTTCCCACAAGATCAGAGGGTTTTTGAACATAGGGACAAATCCTTTTCTTGCTGTTTCCTCTATAGCGCCCAGCACGGATCTGGGGGCATAACAGATTGTTGGCTTGAGCCCTGCCCTCTTCAAGAAATACCACTCCGGGTGTCAGAGACTGTGTGGTAAAATATGAGAAGCAGGATTTAACTACTTTGGAAGCAACTGAGCCCCTTGGGAAATCTATACTTTTTATTTTTAAGCTTTGGGAGATAAGGAGAGAGCCACCTACTCTCGACATCCGGGCAACCTAGGAAATATTTATGAGTCAACATCTCCTTTCAAGACTTCTCTATCCTCCACTTCCATGGGCGCCATAGAAAAACATATCTGGCCTGTATCCCACCCCCTCTGGATGTTTTTGCTCACTGATAGCACTGAGTGACAGCAAATTAGTCCTGAAGAAGTGACTCATATGATTCAGGTGGCATAGAAGGCTGGTAGGGAGTGTGCCTTGGCCAAGTGTACCCCTCTAGGAGGGCGGGCTGCTCTTCTACTCAGCACAGTCAGAAATGTCTTCCTGGAGGAAAGAAAGACATGAAGGCATGTGATAATCTATACAAATTTTATTTTAATATCAATTTGTATGGAAACAAGCAGGTGTCAGCGTTATGTGGGCACGGAAAAAAAAGGGAAAGAAAAAACTCCAGTAATGATGGATCTTGTATTTACACCATTTGGTTTCAACAGGGACAGGAAGTCTTACTGTTAGCTTCCTGTGGGAACTCCAGTTTCTGCACCTTTCCCTGCTGCCTCTCAGCATCACGATAGAGCAGGGATTTCTGAGCCTTTAATCGGCAAGCCAGGCACATGAAAATTGACTCCACATTCTGGCTCTCTTTGGGGTCCTTGGCCGAAGTCTCAAACAAGAGCATGTTGTGGGCATCGGCAAATTTCAGGGCTAAGTTGGAGGGCACCTGGATCTGTTCCCTCAAGTCACACTTGTTGCCCACAAGCACTTTGGGGACTAGTGGGGGCACAGCATGCCCATTGCATTCTTGGATCCACATCTTGAGGTTGGTGAAGGATGTCATCTTGGTGACGTCATAGACGAAGACCACTGCATGCACATTGCGGTAGTAATGCTCGACCATGCTTTTGCGGAAGCGTTCCTGACCTGCTGTGTCCCACACCTGAACCTGGAAGATACAAAACCCATATGTGGAGTCAGTAAAGAAAACAAGAATACATAGAAGAAAACTCGATTCTGTTATCTTTTTATTTTTTTAAGATTTTATTTATTTATTTGACAGACAGAGATCCCAAGTAGGCAGAGAGGCAGGCAGAGAGAGAGGAAGAAACAGGCTGCTTGCAGAGCAGAGAGCCCGATGCGGGGCTCGATCCCAGGACCCCAGGATCATGACCTGAGCTGAAGGCAGAGACTTTAACCAACTGAGCCACCCAGGTGCCCCCGATTCTGTTATCTTAAACCTGGTAAGAGGGACGCCTGGGTGGCTCAGTCAGTTAAGTGTCTGCCTTCAGCTCGGGTCATGATCCCAGAGTCCTGGGATGAATCTGGAGTTCGGCTCCTTGCTCAGGAGGGAGGCTGCTTCTCCCTCTGCCTGCTGCTCCCCCTGCTTGGTGCACTTGCTCGTTCTCTCTCTCTCTGACAAATAAAAATCTTTAAAAAGCAAAATTGTGGTGAGAAGCCCTGGCACAGACTGGCAGAGTGGACATGTCAAAGTGTAGAGAGAAGTTTCTCTCAGGGTTTATAAAATTTTTCTTAAAAGTTCTAGTTGAGGGGCGCCTGGGTGGCTCAGTGGGTTAAAGCCTCTGCCTTCAGCTCAGGTCATGATCCCAGGGTTCTGGGATCGAGCCCCACATCGGGTTCTCTGCCCAGCAGGGAGTCTGCTTCCACCCCCCTCTCTCTGCCTGCCTCTCTGCCTACTTGTGATCTCTCTATCAAATAAATAAATAAAAAGTTCTGGTTGAAAATCTTGAGTCAAAAAATCTTAGGGCGCCTGGGTGGCTCAGTCGGTTAAGTATCTGTTGTTTAAGCATCTGTCTTTGGCTCAGGTTATGATCCCAGGGTCCTGGGATTGAGCCCCATGTCAGGCTCCTTGCTCAGTGGGACCCTGCTTCTCCCCCAGCTTGTATTCTCTCTCTGTGTGTCAAATAAATAAATAAATAATTTTTTTTTTAAGTCTTAAGGCTTTTATTTGAAAAAATGAGTGTAAATTGGTGAACTTTTCTGGAGGGCAACTTGGCAATATAATCCAGAACCTTAAAAATACTCAAAATTCTTCAAGCCTATAATCTCACTTCCAGATATCTATATGAAATAGCAGAGATGTGGTCAAAATTCTGTACAAAAGTCTTAACTGCAGTATTATTTATACTTTTTAAAAAACAGGAAATAACCTAAAAGCTCAGTAAGAGAATAGCTAAAGTGTATGTACATATCTATACAATGGACCATTATGCAGACATTAAAAATTATGTTTTCAAGGAATAAATGGTGAAAATTCTCATAAAATATCAGGAATGAAAAAAGCAGGATATGAAGTTTCCATTTTCTATGGTTCCAGTTTTTCAGAAAAAATATTAAATATAGACATATGCCTAGGAAAGACTGGAAGTGTACTTACCAGGAGATTAATGGGTATTTATGGGCCATCGGTGATAAATGGTATTTTTTTTGTATTTTCCAAATTTTCTACTAAAAACATATATCACTTTGTCTTGCATTTTTTGCATGACTTTTTAAAGTTAGTGTTAAAAATCTCACCTCTTAGCTTATTTTAGCTTATTGTTTGGTATATAAAAGGTAATTTAGTTCACTGGATTTTTCTTCTGCCTCTCAGCTTTTGGGATGAAGGCCAAATTATGAAGGAAAAATGTTTATATCAGTAATGAAGTTTCCAAAGATGCAGCTTCCAAGGGATCCCCTCGAATCGACACACATTCAGCCCCATCTATTTCCCTTATACATCCAAAGTCTTGGACAAGAGAAATTCATACTCAGAATGGTGGTCCCAAGGCCCTATATAATTCTCAGTTATTAAAGAGAATTGGGTTGTGGTCACTAATTGACTACTACAGCTCTTAAAACCAAGGATAGCCTTTATTTGGAGTTAGCAGTCAGTCAGTCAGTATCTGGTAAATATAATTGAATCTCTTTGCTGAATGAAGATCTTGCAGGGCCCCAGAGTCCTCATCATTTTGAACACCAGTTTTCATTGTCCAGGCTCCCCTTCATCTCTAGGGACATGACTGCCACATTCCTTTGGCATGATTGTCAAATTCTCTCATTTTATTTTGATTTTCATGTCCCTAGGCCAGACCCTCCTTTCCTCACTGCTGGTCTACAGCAGAGTCTCTTGGGGTCTAGAAGTCTCCACTCCAGTGCTGCTTACATACTGCTTCCAAACTAGCCTTCCTAAAACCCTGCTCCTATAAGCATGGCATCCCCCTCTTCAGGAAACCATGACAGCCCTCTTCTGCACAAGGCATCAAATGGAAAAATCTCCGTCAGAATTTGGCCCCATCCAGCCTGGTTTCGGACTGTTGGGCTACACCCAGTTCATTCCCTCGTGCTAGTCTGTCCTTCCCCAACAGAAACTGGGCACCACCTCATTGCCCTGCATCTCACTCATCCTTCAAGCCTTAGCTCACATCTGCCTTCTTCCTAAAACTCCACTTTTCTCCAACTTTAATTTTCTTTTCTTAAGACTTTCTATTGCACTTTGAGTCTGTACCACACCATTTATTTTTTTTAAAGATTTTATTTATTTACTGGGGGTGGGGAGAGAACAAGCAGCGGGGGTGGGGGGAGGGAGAAGCAGGCTCTCTGCTGAGCAGGGAGCCTGACACAGGCCTCAGTCCCAGGACCCCAAGATCATAACCTGAGCCAAAGGCTGATGCTTAACCGACTGAGCCACCCTGGCACCCCAGTAACACACCACTTAGAATATATTATTTGTTCTCTAGTTATTTCATCAGTGCTCTTGGCATTTCTGCACCCAAACTTGTAAGCAAACTTGTTTTTCTGCATCAGATCACTTGTCACCATTGTTGCCGTCACCATCATCATCATCGTCGTCCTCATCATAATCATCATCAAAAAGCAGTACTGGCCTGAGCCACCAAAACCACATATCTGCCAAGGTGATTTCAGAGAGAACATTCGACTTGGGTTAAGCAGAAAAACAGGTCCTTGAACACTGATTTGCGTCAGAAAGCAGAGACAGAAAAGATTTCATTTCTTCCACCTTGCCAGTGCTCTGAGCAGGGAGAAAGGGAGAGCAGGCCAGGAAGGGAACAGAGGTCAGTGGGCAGAGAGCGGGTATAGCACAAGAATATCATTACCACTTGGTTCCCGAGCCCCACCCCCACCCTCCAGTAGTCCTAACTCCTGCCTCTGAGTAAGGCTGAATCCCCACCAGCCCTCAGGCATGTGGCAGATGCTTTAACACCATGAGCTCAGAACTCTAAAAATACCTGCCACTAGCAGGAACACGGGTGGGCGTGTGTGAGGTGTTTGGGGCTGAGTAGGTTGGCTGTTTGGCTTTCCTTTGGCTCCAGAATTGTATACCCCATCCAAAGTGCCGGAGCTGCGGGGAAGACCCTTTCTGCTATAGACCTCCCTCACCTTTCCAATGCCATGGGGAGCCCTGAAGCTTTCGTTTGGAGGCTCAGAATTTAAACTAGAGCACTGCTCCCACTCCACCTCCTTGTAAGCCCCACCCTAAAGTTCTCTGCACCCCTGTCTATGGCCAGCAGTGAGCCAGTTAGCAGGCTGCTCACAGCAGAAATTCGGAATGGATGGTGTGGCCTCAGAACCATCAATCACAAAGGGAGAGCACAGCAGCCGGACGGCTGCACACAAATGACCTCATTTTGTTTGGGGATTTGGTGTCCCCGTTCTTAGCATCCTCCCAAACCTCCCATCCCTGCCAGACAGTGAAAGCATCTCCTTATGCTTCCCAGGGGGTACTCCTCTCGTCCATTCTTCCTTTCCTGTGGGCACTGTGTCTGCACAGTAGCCAGGGGTGCTGACTGCCCCTTAGCCACACACTGCTCCCCATCTTCTGTCCTCTCCAAGGTCTAGTGGGGGCGTAGTGGAGGCAAACCAACTTGGGTACAAACCTCAGCACTGTCACATGCTATTACTAGTCAAGTGTCCTTAGCCAAGTTACTCTATCTTCAGTGTCCTCCCTTGCAAACTAAGGATAACCTCAGCAGTCTTGTGGAGATGCTGTAAGGATTAGTGTTGCTTGTAAGTACAAGACACAATGCCTAATACACATTCTCCCTTCCTCCCTGGCCCGAAACCAAGTCTGGTCTGACAACTAATTGAGCAGGTGCTATGGGAAATGCAGCAGCAGTAGCCTTGGAATTGAGAGACCTGGCTTCCATCTCCTTTACTTAGTAGTGGAGTAAATGACTAGGCAAATTAACACACAAGAAAGAGCGTTTGCAAAATACAAGCGTTCTGCAAGTGCCAGTTGTTGCCATTGTCTCAGAAGACCATTGGCCATCCTAGTGGCACCAGTCCTTGGATCCACTGTTCTCCTCCTGGAAAGCACAGTAAGTTTGGTTTCTTGATAACTGGCTAGAGCCAAAGCAAAGGCAGCCACTTGGGAGGGGGAGAAGAGAGTAATGCTAGCAACATGCCAAGGGTGGCTGGGGACAGGCCCCAAGTGACAGCGGTGTTGGAGGAGGGTCGAGGGGCGCAGTGTGGGGAGCTGCCAAAGATAAATCTAGTCTTTTAAACCATTTTCCTGGGGCTATCGCTGCCTGAGCAAGTTTCAGCAAGTCCCCCACCCCTGCACGTGCTCGTAGCTGACATGGGTATTTCTTTTCCCTGGGGAACATATCTGGCATCTTTCTATAGATGAGGCATGAATGTCCTTTTGTTGGAGGCCAGTGGGGGAGGCTAGAAGTAGAAAAAGGGAGACAAATACATCTGTAACCTTTGGAGGATGCCCGAGTGGATGATGGGAAAAGTCTAAAACAAATCTTTTTTGAACTAGCTGGACTGTCCCATCTGCATCTAAGATACACACCCATTCACACAAGAGACTGCCGCAGAGAATGGCAAAGGAGGAGAGAGACAAAGAGAAACTCACGCACAGGAGAGGCAGCAAGGCAGACAGAAAAACACACACTGATAGATAATTAGCCATTAAGTGAACTGGCAGAAGATGGAAGTTCAGAAGCCCTAAGGAAGACATGATGTCATTCTGACTGCAGGCAGCTTCGGAGGGAACACTTAGCTCAGCCTTCGTCCACTCAGTAATGTTACACGGGAAGGTGTTGGTCCAAGTGCTCAGCAGAGGAAGAGAGTCCGCAGTCCTGGGCAGCACCTGCCCACGGCCATGGCTACCTGCAGTCTGCCTGGTCTGGAGGGCTAGGGCAGAGGGGGTGCCCAGCTATTGCGGCGGGGGGGGGGGGAGACCAAACTAGCCAGAAGCATGGGTAAATTCCATGAGAATTTACAAAGAATGGCTGGAAAATTAGTTGTGAGCCTCCCCTCTCTTACCTCCCCATTCCAGCCCACACACACTCCTATTTGGCATTTTCCAGTGCTTTTAGGCTGAGGCAAGCTCAGCATGATTGAGCTAAACCTGTAGGAGATGGACACATCCTGTCATTAAAGGAAGCTCCACTCTTCCTTAGGGGTCGAGGAACGCCTCCACACTTCCTAGGCTGATGTCAGGAAGAGCTATGATCTTTCCTACATCATGCCCCTCTGTGTTCCTGTCACAGGTAACTGCATGGGTTGGGCACACCATGGGACTAGCCCAAATTGTGAGAGAAGAGCACTGGCCAGGGAATGGGGAGACCTGAGTAGTAGGCCTGTTCCTGTGTGATCTTGGGCAAGTCACTTTCCCTCTCTGAGCCTCAGTTTCCTATCTGTTAAGTGAGGACATTGGATTAGAGATTCTTTTTTTTTTTTTTAAGATTTTGTTTATTTATTTGACAGAGAGAGAGATCACAAGCAGGCAGAAAGGCAGAGGGAAAGGGAGAAGCAGGCTTCCCGCTGAGCAGAGAGCCTGATGCGGGGCTCCATCCCAGGACTCTGGGATCATGACCTGAGCCGAAGGTAGAGGCTTTAACCCACTGAGCCACCCAGGTGCCCCGGATTAGAGATTCTTTAAGGTCTCTTCCATCTCTGGACATTCTCTGATTCTCCACAAAGGGAGACAGTCAAGGTGCAGAAAGTAGAACCCAGGCACTCAATTCAGTATCTGGGGTGGCGCTGAAGGAGACGTTTTGAAGGCTCCTCAGTTCTAGGGCTAGAACCCTGGGCCCCTGGCCTACAGGAGCCCACAAGGCTGGCTGCCCCGCCTGCCACCCCCAGCTGAGCACACTGCCCTGGGCCAGAGATCGCCCCCCAGAGCAGAGGCAGCAGTAAAGAGCACGGGCTCTGAATCCATGTAGAAATCCTGACCCTGTCCCAGGGAAAGCACGGTAGTGAGACAGAGAAGTGCTTGGGCTCAGCGGTCAAAGACTGGAGCTCCGATCCAGGTGCCTTTTAGGCAAGGTATTTAACCTACCTTTGGTCTCCGCATCTATAAAATAGGAATGATAATAAAAGTCTGATTTGCATAAGGCAGGTGTGAAGATCAAATTAGACAGTTCATGCAAAGCGCCTAGCCGGGGCTCTTGGTTTAGTCAATAAATAGCAGTTGTTGTTATTATTAGTAGTAGTATTATAATGTACTCATTGGAAACTTTCCTGGATGTTCATGTTAACCAGGAAACACTGGATTATAAATATTGTGATCAGAAGGGGGTGGGGATCCATGGACTGGAGAAACCAAATGGGGCTTTGAAGCCCTAAAAAATGGCTCTGGTAATTAAGAGAGCAGCCCTTAACCCGATAACTCAGTCACCCATCCCCCTGCACAGGCTGGGACCTGGGGAGGCAGCCCAGTAGAGGCCACACCCCACTCTGGGCCGAAGAAGAGCCAGCAGAGACCTCTCCACTTTGGCCTGTGGCTATCTCTGGCTATGGTCTCGGGCAACTTCAGCCTGTCACACTGCACTTCTCTCCCTCCCCCAAATGGGAAAGGCTTTAACAGTCACCTCCTAGCAGGGGTTTAGCATTTGTTCCCTGAAAAACTCCAGGCCAGCCAGAGTGTGGGGCAAAATCTCCTCCTTTCTAGATCATGTGCTAGCTGCTGCGCTCTGCCATCTTCCCACGGACATGCTGCTCTCCCTGGCTGCCTTGGGCCCCGGCTGCAACAGCTTCACATGGGACAGGGTCACCCCGTCCCCGCCCCCGCCCGTACCCTGAGCTTCTTCAGAATCTGCACTCGGAGGGCCCCTCTGTGAGCAGTGTCACAAGGCTCTGCCCTCTTGAAAATATCATCTTCCCAAAAAAGCCTGTATTAAGCACTTATCGGCACATGGTGTTGTGCTGAGCTCTGTTTCTGGTGAGTCACACCGTCACAGGCTCTTCCCTCTCGGGAAAAAGCCTGGAATCTTTGGCCAAGACTGTGAAATCCAGTTTCGCTAAGTCCTGGGGTGTTAGAAGGGAAGGAGTCTTAAAAATCTCTCCAAGGCCACTGGGCAGTGGCCCTCTTCCACTTGTTTTTCCCTCCCATTTCCTCTCCTCCCTCCCTCCTCCAAACTCCCGAACACTTCCTTTTTCTGCCATATGAATTTCAGGTAGATTTATTTCCCCTCTTTTTTTTTTTTATTTCCCCTCTTTTAAATCCAGAAAACTCTTTGCCTCAATGGGACACTTGATTTTAAGCAAGCAATAGCATTAAGTGTAAAGGTCTTCAAGGGTTTAAGAGCACGTAAGGATATTCCCACTTTGGATTTTTTAAAAAGGCATGTTTTAGAAATTCCAGAATCTCACAACCTTGCATGAAAGAAGTTAGACACACCACAAAAAGTCCAAACGAAGTAAACCTCAACAGAAGAGCCCTAGGAAAGGATAGAGACAGATAGCTACTTTTGACTTAGGAAATGTAGCAATTCCCCTCAAAATGCAAGGGACAAAAAGGTCACTATTTCAAAACAGTGCCCTATCTTCCTGACCCTAGGACTCACTTGTTCTCCAGAGCTCTCCCTTACCAGGACTGAGCTGCCCATCTTCTTGACGTCTAGTGCCTTGGCCCAGTCTCTGAAGCCATTTTAAAACACATTCATTCAAGAAATAATAATAATAAAATAAAACATATTCATTTTAATAATCAAGGACTCCAGAGCTATGTACAGTTCAGAGGGTTTCATTCTTCTCCCTAATACTACTCAGCCCTTCTCTCCACATCACCCAGAAGAGGGGCCTTGGGGTCATTTGGGCTCTTTGACCAGCAGGAGGGATGCTGACCTTCACCTGACAGGGTCAGACCATAGCCTTGAGAAAAGCCCAGCTATGGGCCTTAGGGGAGTTGGCCTTTAGTACCCAATGCCTTTTGAGGTACATTCCTGCCCATCATCCTGCCCCCTGTGCTCTCCTGTCACAGGAAGCTGCCCTTGTCATGTCCTCCTTCTGCACATAGAAATATTTCTACATATTGAACTATTTCTGTCCTATCGGGTTTCTACCTTTTTTGAACTAAAGTGAGCATAAATGGTCAGACAAGAATATCTATACTTAGCCTACTTGATAAATAAACTAATGAGGGGGGAGGAGCAAGACACTTTTCCTTGGCCTCCAGATAAGTTGCTCTGCATTTTTACAAAGGCCTGCTGAAGACAATACCAACAGAATGAGTAATGAAGCAGTTCATTCATTAGGTATCACAGACAAATGAAGATATCATTGGCGAGAGACTGCTCCAAGAGAACAAGTTTGTTATGCAGGGCTGGTGGTGTTAGGCAGGGCTCTATTTTGAAATAAAGGGGCTCTCATTCACTATGGATTTCTGTCTTTTCCCCCTCTCTAATGCCTCAGGGCTAAGCCCAAGTAGGTTCTCACAGCCCATTCGCACCCAAGAGGTAGAAGAGACCTCAGGATGTGTAAAGTGCTTTGGGACCCATCCCACAGACCAGAACCAAGAGATGCCTCATGTCTCCCTCTGCCCACAGGTGCCACTGCTCCTGGCTCAGGGTTAAGGATGGGATCAGACAAGATTTTTCTGTGGCAGATGTCAGGCAGGGGCAAAGGGCAGGAGTGTAACCACTCCCGCCAGCCCTTAAAAAAAAAAAAAAAACAAAAACAAACAAACCCAAAAAACCCACAAAAAATCCAAAACGGGTGAGGTGGGAATCAGGCCACTGAGAGAGGCGAAAGAGGATCTGAGGAGCTGCCAGGGTCTTGGGCTCAGCCAGCCGCGCGACACCACCACGCGCTGGACGTTTACAACCACCAGAGCGATGCCTCAGCCAAGGCCCCCTCCCAGATCCCTCCCTTCCCGGACCTGACCGTCTGGATCACCTTGATCTTCTCGCCCTCGATTTCCACTGTCTTCTCCCTGAAGTCCACACCAATGGTGGCCTCAGTCTTGTCCGGGAAGGTCCCCCCGCAGAAGCGGAAGGTCAGGCAGGTCTTGCCCACGTTGGAGTCCCCAATCACGATGATTTTGAAGATGCGAATTTGCACGTACTGGTCCAGCGACGAGTCGAGCTCCAGGGACGCCAGGCCAGTGGCCGAGGCGGGCTGCAGGCTCCCATGGCCCAGGATGGGCTGCGCCATCTCCCCCGGACCGGACCCGGGCCCCAACCCCCCTCGAGGGCTCCACACAAAGAAAACGGCCACGTTAGTGCGCTCGAGGCGAGCGAGCTTTGTGCGTGTGTGTGTGCGTGTCTGTGAATGTATGTCCGCGCGTGTGTGCGTGCGCCGGCAACGTGTGCGCGCGCGCGCGTGAAGGGGGTGTCTCTCTCCCCAGGCCCCCCTCCTCCGTCAGCGCACCCTCCTTGCGGCTCACAAAAGCCGGCGAGCGGGAGAGAGATGGAGGAGAGTGGGCCGGCCGCGAGCCGCCTCCTCCTGCCTGCGCCCTTCGACCGGACGCTCGGGGCGGGCGGTCCTTTGGCGCTCCCCAAGCGCCCGCCGCCGCTGCCGCCGCGCCTCTGCCTAGACCCTCCCGTGCCTGGACCCCAGGGACACACCGGAGGGAGGAAGCCTAAGGAGGGAAGGGAGGGGGTGAGGAGAGCGGCACACGCCGCCCCGGGAAGGTCTTCCTTTCTCCTTGCCCCCATTTATGTTATAGGTTGCGGGCTCCCCGCCCCCACGTCTCGGAGCGCGCGGGGTCAGTGGGCAGGGAGCACAGCTGGAGAAGACAAAGAGAGCTGCACCCTAAGGCATCTCTGGAGCACTTCGGCCCCGAAGCGGCACGACTCGGCGCGGGCTGGGGAGGGGCAGAGATACCTCTTTCACCTCCCGCGCCTCCTCGGCCCCCTCCCAAGCCCTGGGATAAAGGGATGCTCTGTCTTATTGAGTAAGCAGGTGCACTCGCGCGCCCTAGGGAGCCAGGGAGGGCGCTGCCAAGACGCGCCGTGGGCCGTGGGGGCCCGCCAGCTGACAGAGCTGGGGGCACGGGGTGTGCGTGTGTAGGGGGAGTTACTGTCTCTGTCACCGACTTGCCAGATGTAGGGGGGCGCGTGCCAGGCGCCAACCTCCCCTCATCACACCACGAGCACCCATCCTCTGAATGTTCAGGAGAGCGGCTTCCATTGGCTGTCGCAGTCGGTTGTGTTTGGCTGGCCAATAGGGAAGTCCCGCTGCCGGAGACGGCCATACGCGGGGTAAGAGAAGGGGGGAAGCTGGTGGTGGCAGCGCCAGCCAAAGGGAACTTTGTTTCCGGGGCTAACCGTTACAGACCCAGGTGGAGGGATCTTGGGACATGGCATAAACCTCACAGTGTCTCCCATAGGATATAATGTCCATATAATCATAAGTCTTTCCAGAATGGTGGAGTTTCTAAAAGAATTGGAAACCCCTAGGAGGGTTCACCCCTCTGCAACTGAGTGTAGAGCAAAGTGGTTGGGTCTAATTTGCCAGAAGCCTGGATTATGCTTGGAAGATGATAAATGAACAGAACTTTCTTACGATATTAGGGGGCAGCTTCCCAAAGCTTACTAAGCATCACACGTCTTGGTGGAGACCTGCATTCCTTCTCTTGAGGGTGATTCAGGTTCAGAATTTACTTGTTTGAAATCAACTTTACTGAGGTACAATTAACATACAATAAAATGCACCCATTTTTAGCTTTTAAGACTTTATCCCTCCTCTCACACATTTCATAGGCAATATTGACATATGTCAGTAGCACCGACATATGGGCTATTTACTAATGCCATCAGAAGTCAGGGATTCCAGCGGTGCACATGAGCTGCCATCTTATTTGTGTGTGAGGCTGAGCGGCCAAAGAGACAAACGCGACCAAATACCTTCCCACTATGAGAAAAGCCATTTAGTGACTCGGTCATATATCTGTAAGCAAATTGGAATGTGACTGCTCAGCCAAGTTGAACTTACTCGGAATGGCTGAGAAAATCTGGGGTCTTCTAGTTAATAAGCTGTTTAGCTGAGTTAGCAGACATATTTACAGATCTTTCCCAATATATGTGAGTCACCCATTTCTAAAACCCTAGATTATACTATTCAATATTAAAACCATCTTGGGGCGCCTGGGTGGCTCAGTGGATTAAGCCGCTGCCTTCGGCTCAGGTCATGATCTCAGGGTCCTGGGATCGAGCCCCGCATCGGGCTCTCTGCTCAGCGGGGAGCCTGCTTCCCCCTCTGTCTCTGCCTGCCTCTCTGCCTACTTGTGATCTCACTCTCTGTCAAATAAAATAAATAAAATCTTTAAAAAAAAAAAACCAAACATCTTGAGGGGTGCCTGGGTGGCTCAGTGGGTTAAGCCTCTGCCTTCAGCTCAGGTCATGATCTCAGGGTCCTGGAATTGAGCCCCACATCTGGGAGCCTGCCTCTCCCTCTCTCTCTCTGCCTACTTGTGATCTCTCTGTCAAATAAGTAAATAAAATCTTAAAATAAAATAAAACCATCTCAAGAAGGATTTAATCTTAAGTGGGTAATCCAAGGTCATCATTATGAACACCAATTATTATTGTACAGTGTGAATAGCAATCTCATTGTATAGTATTTCATTTTTTTGATTGGCTGATATCTAAATACAGTTTGCTGCATCATTCTCCTCTGTATTTGTAATGCTCCTGGTGATCATTATCTACAGAAGAATAGTTATAAAAGGTGGGGGGTAACTATTAATTAGGCATACCCACTAGGCAGAATGGAAAGAAGCTTTGGCAACTCATAGCCAGAATCAATGCTAACTTTCTGAGAGATACAAAAATGTTACATCAACATGAGATTGTTGAATCTCATCTGATATGAATCAGATGTGCACTTCCAGCAAAAACTTGTTACTGAGTCTGAGAGTTTATATTATAGCTCTAAGGTAGAAACACTGATTTCTGGAAGTATGGTATCTCAAAATGGCACCATTACCTTATAATAAAAATAGCTTGTTACTTCTGTGGGGTGAGATTTTGGGGACATTTCACTTATATTTCTGGAGTTAGTTTGTTGTGTGTGTATTCTTGCAAAAAAAGAGATGAACTATAGTTTTTTATTAAAGAGCTTTTTTAAAGAGATTTTTTAAGTGCTTCATTGCACCTATTGCAAAAATAAATGTGCTATACAGCACCTTTTCTTTGTGTTAATTGTGCATCACTAAATAATTGTCTTTCAAATATACCCAGCCGTTTTCATAGGCACCTGATCATCATGATTTTGACAGGGTTTTCCAAAGCCTCTTTCACCAACAGATATGATTAATTTTGTATTCCATGTTTATTGTTGTTATTGCTTTTAGAAATAGCAAGAAATATCAATGTCCATGAGGCCTTTAATATATTAATATTAATAATTTTACCTTATTGTGAAATTGATGTTTTCAATATTTATCCCCCAAAGCAGCCCTAGGTAAAAAGTCACCTATTACCTGCACTTCTGAACATTAAGAGAACCCTGATCTTTTTCACCCAAATAAGACTGTTTCCTGAGTTGAACTTCTTAAAATGAGGTCTTGTGATTTCATTCTCTACCCCTATTCCACTAGAAAAAAAAAATAGTAACTTCATCACCTACAAGATTAGGACCAAATTCTCTTGCCAGGTCGGCTCTGGCCCCAGAATATTAACTTGTACTTACCTACTTCCTAGTATGTATTCTCTGCCATTATCCCCCCAAAATGTGCTGGGGCTTCTTTGTTTTATACCTCTAAGCCTTTTAAACAGCATGGTGCTTCCTCTAAAATACTTGACAATTATTAGCTCATTTAATTTTCATAACAACCCTAGGAGATTGGTAGATGAGGAATGTGAGGCACAGTTAAGTGACCTGCCCAGGTAATAGCCAGGATTCAACCTGGGCAAGACTGGATCCAATGTCAAGGGGTGCTTAACCACTAAAAATATTACCTTTGGTCCCAATATATTCAACATCTGAAATGTCATTGCTCCTCCTCCACTGTCCATTTGAATTTTACTATACATCCCTCCAGACACAGCTCAAGCAACACTTGCAAGAAGTCTTTCCTTAGCTACTCCATCCTATACACTTTCTCTTGCTCTGGCACTTTAGGAAACCCTCCGTATTGTTTAAATGTTAATATGTGTCATCTCCCCAACTAGTAGCCACTTCCTATACTTTCCACATGCCCCAAAGACCCTTTCATAGTATAGTACAAGTGGCAAGAACTCATTAAATACCTGCTAAATGAATATGTAACCCCAAACTTTGAAAAAGGCCTATGTTTATGCTTTGAAAAGAGTAAAAAAATTTATTTCCGACTTATCTTACATTTGGAAGAGTCAGAACACCTATTTACACTCAGCCCCTCACCCTACTCCTCCCACAACTCAAAAGCCCTGCTTAGAATTTCTCTGCAAAGGACAAATTCTATTTGCCAGCATCCTTGCTCTCATGCACAGAAGCCATAATAGTAAGAAAGTACCGCATCCCCTGATACAGCATCGAGGAATAGAATTGCACAATATAAAAACGGTACGGGGAAAGAAAGCAAGGAATGATTACTTCTAGAAAAAGGGGCTAGGTGGGAAAGTGCCAGTAATTTGCAAAAAGACGGAAGTGCATTCCAAATCTGGAAAGCCAGGTGTTCTGGCTTGGAACTCATGGAAAGAATGGAAGTGGAATATAGCCAGAGAATCCGGAAAGCTTAGTACCTAGTAGCCTAAAACAGGAGAACAAAATGCGGTACTATGGCCAAGCTTTGTAAGGTGTTGTTATCAGTTCCCGCCCTTGACACAGCGGCAGCACCGGCCACAACCGCCACGCAGAGAGGCCGCATGGCTCCCTCCTTGGACAGCTTTCTAAACTCACTCAGCGGAAAGCACTGCTACCAAGCCGTGGAAACTTGCTAACACCTCCCGCCGCGGTCTTTGCAACCGAGCTGGCAGCCAGGCGCAGGCGCAAATCTCTCGCCGTAAGAGCCAATCGCAATGCGGCGCTGAGTATTACGCCTGCGCACTAGGCCTCCAGCCGCGCTTCCCCTTCCCCTTGCTCTAGCAGGCCAATTTAACTGGCCAATGCCCTCCCGGAGCTGGAAGGAGGAGCCTGCGTAGAGTGCGTGTGAGGGGAGCTGGGGGGTGGAACGGGCTGGGGCCCACGGTGTTTGACCCGTCGTTCGGTCCGTGAGAAGAAAAGCAAGGAGGTGGTACAGAGTACGGGTTGCCGAAATGTTCCGGTGTGGAAGCCTGGCAGCAGGTGCTTTCAAGCAGAAGCTGGCACCCTTGGTGCGGACAGTGTGCGTCCGAGGCCCGAGGCAACGGAACCGGCTCCCAGGTGACTGACCCATTCCGGGCAACCCCAACCTCGCAGACCAAGGGCCTGGGTTCCGTAGGCTCCCTGTGCCTCGTAGTCCTTCCCCCTGCCTCCTTCCCGGGAAAAACTTAACCCACTCACAGCCGCGTGAATTCTGAATTGGCGGGATCCAGACCATGAGTTTCGCAAGCCGTGCCGACCTGACCTTCAAGGGATTTGAACCCAGTAGTCCACTTGAGGCCTTTTCCTGGTAGGGTTTGCTCTTCAGGGGTAACAGAACAGTTGGCTTTCTCGTATTGTCCAAGATCACCTCCCGGCCACCTCCAGTCTGTCTTTTTAGAGCAATGAGGTCAAGTAGACTTTGTCGTTTACTGATTGCGAGACTTGAAACACGGCATTTAAGCCCGATGTTTTAGTTCCTTCTGTAAATGAGTATATTACCTGTTCTGCTTCCCAAACTCCAGATGAGATCCATAGGTTTGAATGCCCTGTAAAAGAGAAACAGTGCAATTTAAGTAAGGAGTCAGTCGATTGTGCGCCAGACACCAGGAGAGTCGGCCCAGAATTAATCTGAAACGTCTGGTCCTTGTAATTTTTGGTGGTCTTTAATACTTCAATGAAACAGTTTGCAGCATGCATTGTATTTGCTCTCCGTGAAGTTGTTGCACCAGATTTTAGAGCTGGAAGGGATTTTGTGGTAAAGCTCAACCCACTCACTTTATAGATAATAAAATGGAGACACAGAGAGGTGAAATTATTTGCCCAAGGTCACATACCTAGTTAGTAGGTAGAGCAAAGGATAGTTTGCCAGTCTTCTGGGTCCCTAATCCATTTGCCACAACTTTACATGCTTCCTAAATTTTGACCTCAAAAGGTTAAGAATGCATCCAGTTCCCCTTTAGCCCATCGAGCATGAGATATCCATGAACTTTATCTTGAGCATATGTTGGGCTTGCTCATTTTCAAACTGCACAACTTAGTGGGGATAATGAATTATCCACCTGTAGGAGGTGCTGGGTTTTTTTAAATCTATTTTTGAATGACCACCTGGGGACATTCACATTTGCAATGTCAGAAGTTATCCTTGAGGCCTTTCCAATGTGGAACCACCTTCTGGGTGCTTTAAAAATAAAATGTGGAAAATACTCCCTTTGAGGGTCTGCAAATATGCATTTGAACAGTTTTTCCAGTTGCTATGCCTCAAGAAGACGTTTCCTAATGTATCTGAGGACATACCCTAAAACAAATTGTTCTTGGAACTTAAAAACCTCTGCCTTAGCTTTTAAATTAATATCCCATCTATGGTGTCATCTGTATGGATTTTATGCATTGAAATGCACTGAAATGATAGTGCTCTATATAAGCTGTATAGAAATTTACACAGAAACTTAGGTAACCTGAAGATTTTCATCCATACTAGCCTTTCAGACTTTGTGTGCTTATTTTGATTAGAACTCACAACTTTTACCAGCGCTCTGAAGCCTAACCAAAAGTTCTTATGTAAATAAGTATGGATTTTTAAAGTTATCTTGATTTATTAGATATTTGAAGGTGGTTGGTGATATTAGAACTACTGAAAAATACAGACTCAAAATGGTTTTTTCCACTGCATGATTTTGCTTGAAGACAGTCTGCTGTAGAATATATTTTGACTTCTTGACATAACCCATCCATCTCTTTGCATACACTTATTCTTTGTCCTTTGGACATCATAGGCCTTTAGAAATGGGCGGGATGGGGTTACAATTCAAAAAGAAATGATTCTGTCATTTTTAGGAACTAACCCTGTTTTGTAGCTTGATTAGTAATTGCTTATAATCTAATTTCTTTTTCACATTGTAGCAACTGCCATATGTTTTTGCATAGATAAGGGAGAGGCGCTTTTTGTTTATATGCCGGTTCCCCTTCTCTTTTTTCTCCTCCCATCTCTAATTCTTTGTCAGGATGTTAGCAAACTTGACACCCACCTTGAAACGATCTCATCCGTATCTGTCAGCATTGTCAGATTCATTTTCATTATACGCTGCCTTTTGCCTTAAAACCTAATTGTTCTTATTTGTTTACTTACTTTATTTGGATGCTCTGCCTCTTTCCAGAAATGATTGAAGGCAATTGATAGTGACTACTTTATGTCTGCATTGGGCACTGAGGAGCAAATAGGTTAAGTAATAGATATTTTCTGTTCTGTGGTATTTTATTTGGTTACCAAACATTGTGCTGCCCATGTGATCAAACTGATCACTGACCCCTGACCTGAGGGTCAAATGTTTAAACATTTTTCTCTACTCAGAATCCTTCTCACCTCCCTAAAAAGGAAACTGGATTCCTCGTGGGCAAGGATCCAGACTCCTGGGAACTGCCAAATGACACTTTTTTCCCGAAGCCTAGAAGCCCCACTTTTTCTGCTGAGGCAAAGCTTTCCAGAAGAAAATCTGTGGCAAGTCAGCCTTTTCTGCATCCAGTTAATAAGTTGTATTTTCTAGACATTTCCTAACATTTTAAGGGAGTTGCTGCATATTGTAACTTTTTTCTAGATCATATTTCCAAAAGTTACCTGGCCCAGTAAATCAAGTAGAGAGCTGACCCCAAACCTAGTGAATGAGAATGTCCTGGAAAGAGCCCTGGGAAATTTTATTTTAACAGGCCCTTGATGTAATTCTTATGATCAGGCAAGTTTAGAAAATTTTAAGGCTTAAACAGATTGAGCAACCTTGAGTCTCTAGTGATTTGTATTAAGCCCATTTTCTGATACTCAGAATAATGGCAGCCATTGTCCCCTTCTATACTTACCTGAGACCAAGGATTAGGTCCTGTTTTTGTGTCCTCAGTGCTTTGGATAGTCTCTGGCACATGATAAATTCTTAGTAGCTGAACCCTAGTACTGTGAAGGACTTAACTTTGTAGAACACAGTGAGATTGCCTTTTTGTCATCTAAGTCATTTTTCTTCTGGTGCCTTTATTCAGAGTGGTTCACACTACACTCTAGTTATTACTACAGTGATTCATCTAAAATAACAGCAAGGGTGATGCTAAAGAAAAGTTGGGGAGATGATAAAGGGATATAGTTGCTACATTCCTTATAGAGGCACATAGTTACAGTGGACAGGTCATGTAGGCTTGTCCTGTTTTGTGTTTTATCCATCTCAAAAACAGTTTGACATTCAGAAAACAAGACTGAAGAGCACATGGACCTCTTAACTATTTGAGAATCCTAAGAGCCTCGACTGTGTGGATGTTATTTCTGGAAAAGGCTTTCTGGGAGTATGAAAAAAAGCAGGAGATTATGAAATCTACAGAAATGAACTTGCTAATTTAGGTACTATTCTAATGCTAGTCACTAGTGTTTGAGGTTACTAATTCATTGTTAAGCAACCTGAAATAAATGAGACCTGATTAAACTTCTTTGCAAAGAATTCTTCAAATGTGCAGTCCTTATCATAGAATTGGAAGGAATTTCTGTTTCCTTCCTTCCTTAATTAGTCCAACAAATACTTATCAAGCAAACACCTACTATGTGTTAGGCACTCAATACAGTGATAACAAGAATTGAATCCTTGAGCAATATAGTGAGTATAGACAGCAATACTGTATTAGTCAGACTTCCTAAGAGACTAGATCTTAATTATTCCAGCCACTAAAAAGAAATGATAATTATGTGATAGAGGTGCTAATTATTGCTGCAGTGGCAATCATAATATAAATGTGTCAAATTAAAAAAAAAAATCCCAAGCGTGAGGAAGAAAGTGCCACCTCTCTGTGTGGTCTTGACTGTGGAAAATCTAAAGGAGAATCTAAAAGAATGAGAAGTCAAGGAGTGAGTTGGCTTCCCACCTAAGCAAGACAAGTGAAAAGACATGTTTAACCATGATAAGAAGTTTTCTAGAATCTTGAAGCAATGGGGGAAAGGTGTAAAAGAAAACTGGGGGCGGGAGGCAGGGACTATAAACATCCATGTAACGCTGACCACCTCTTACAAAATTAAAGTCACTTGGTAAGTATGTAAAAATTCCGTTTCTTTTTTTTTAATTAATTTTTTAATTAACATGTAATGTATTATTTGCCCCAGGGGTACAGGTCTGTGAATCATCAGGCTTACACACTTCACAGCACTCACCATAGAACTTACCCTCCCCAATGTCCATAACCCCAAAAAATTTGGTTTCTTAATAATAGTATATTACATTTCTTTTCAGGCAGTAGTTTAAATGTTAACCAATTTACTTTTTTAAAAATTAATGTACTTTTAAGTGTCTTTTTTTTTCTTTTTGATAAATCAAGGCAGAAATTGCTGAACTCGCCCAAATCTACACTCAGTTTTATCTGTGAAAAGCGAGCACAACCAGAATAAACATACTAGTATTACATTAAAACAAAGTTGTTGCATCTGGATTTAGGATCTTCTAGAAATTTTTTGAACTACTTATTTTCAGTAAATAAACTTGGGGTAGAGATGGGAGAACACAACTAAATTCATGGAACTAAACCATGTTGGATTTTTTTCTACCCAGTTTCATTTACCAAGCTCTGAAAGTTGTCAGTCTCTACTTCTGGTGCTTAATCACTTTATGGGTTTCTGAAAATCAAAAGCTTACCCAGATCAAGATAAGCTTCTCCATCCTTGCACGTTTTCATTTTCATGACTTGTTATTTCCAAATATAAACCATTTTTTTTCATGTGGTGATGAAGGATTCTAAAGCAGGTAAGAAATAAAAATAGTAAAGAAAAATACATTTTCACTTCTAAGGGTGTAGGTTTATAGTCTCTTTTCTGTAATTCAGAAATGAAAATAGAACTAAAAATCAGGTTTTTATAACTCATTTGCCGCTGAAGCCTGACCTAAACTGGACAGAAAGGCTCCTTAAAATCTTTTGTTCATCCCACTCTGAAATTTTTCATGGAGACATTAATGTGTGTGATTGATATATATACTTAAAACCAAACAATTCTGAGTTCTGGAATATCCATGTTCCCAAGGATTTCAGGTAAGAAACTGCAGACCTGGTTTGGACCTGTTTTTACTCTTCTGTGCCCTGAAATTGTGAAAGCAAGGGGGAAGGCTCCATATTTCTAATATGAAATGCTACTTCTGTTGCCTATTCTGTTTACCTTTTAATGCCTGGTCACACCAGGAATCTACCTCTAGACCGTTGGTTCTCAAAGCAGGATAAGCATCACCTGGGAACCTGTTAGAAATGCAAATTCTTGGGCCCCCATTCTAGATATCCTGACTCAGAAACTCTGGAGGTGGGTCTGGCCATCTGTGTTCTAACAAACACTCCAGAGGGTTCTGATACATGTTCAAGTATTAGAACCACTGCCCTCTATCAGGATTGGCAAATTGCAGCCCACAGGCCAAACCCACGTGCTTTTGTATGCAAGCCCCTTGAGCGAAGATTGGTTTTTTACACTTTTTAAGTGGGTGAAAAAAATTAAAAATAACTTTTGAGACACATGAAAATTATCTAAACTCCACATTTTGGTGCCCATAAAGTTTTACTAGAAGACAGCCGTGCCCGTTCATTTATAAATTGTCTGTGGCTGCTTTTGCACAACATCAGCAGAGACCATATGGCCTGAAAAGCTGAAAATATTTACTATCTGCTCCTCTACAGAAAGAGTTTGCAAACCCCTGCTCTAAGTCATAATCAACTTGAGGAGTATCATAAGCAGAGAAGGTAGTACTGAGACCTTCCTTCATTTCCATGTGTGAGAGTTGTTCTAATCATCAGAAATTCTTTAGTTCATTGGAAAAGATAAATCCACTTAAATTTTTTTTTTATTTTGTGCTTTAGCATTTCTGTCTTCAGGATACGTTAGCTTTCATTAAAGACTGAACTGTGTCCTGGTTAGGTTGTGTTGCAGGGTTTTACTATTTTGTGCAAGGTTTGAGCCAGCTCTTTAAATTACCCCTTACATGGTGATTATAATGCCCCCAGGTGGTCTGTAGTTAACTTTTTGTAGCTGTTCAGCCATCTCTCTGTGATTACTTCATTTATGGTGAGGATGTGAAGAGAGAAGTGTTTTGATGAACTGCCCATTTGTTTTTCATTATCTTTTCTGGGAAGCTGTGAATTTCCTCCCTGGGCCGCATTAAATTATACTCCTATTAAAAACTCCCAACAATTAAAGTGTGTGGAATCTGATATCTGCAGTTATTTGTACAGTTTTGATTACTTTTTTTCTTAGTCATTTAAAAGTGAACATCATGCAGCCTAGGCAGTAAGTCTTTACGTGTACAATGCAATGCCCTCTAGTCATAAACATGTATTAACTATTTTATTTTTGTATGTGTGTGTGTCTTAATAAATTGTGTTCCTTAGGCAACTTGTTCCAGCGATGGCATGTCCCTCTAGAACTCCAGCTGACAAGACAAATGGCTAGCTCTGGTGCATCAGGGGGCAAAATCGATAATTCTGTGTTAGTCCTTATTGTGGGCTTATCAACAATAGGAGCTGGTGCATATGTAAGTAGAAAAGCGGCTTGTGTAAAGAAGCTGCCAAACAGCTCCCATTAGTAGACTCTGTACTACTCTGCTTTAAAACTTCTGCAACTAATTCCCCTTTCTCCTTTTGGAAAAATTTCCAAAAGCCTTCTTTAAAGTGCCTACTGTCTAATAATCCTGTGAGAGCCAATTTGGGAATGACTGAAATTTAATCTCCTGTTGGTTAGCTTTGCTCTTTTCACTTGTCTTTTTACTCATTACTTGAAAGCCACTGTGTTTTCTTAGATTTGACTAATCCACAAAATTGTACCTTTTTCTCTTGGATATGACATACTAACCTGTGAATAGGTGAGAATTCACTGCAGCTCCTTAGCACAATATTTGATTTCGTCCCATTCATTAAACATTTTATTTTTTCCTCAGTTTGGGATAGATATTAAACAACAATAACAACAGCTTTCAGTCCAAAATATTAAGTCTTCCTAAAAGAAAAGCTATCCCTGAATCTCACCCAAAGAATCTCACCCAAAGACTAAATTATAGAATTTGGCCTAGTATCTCCAATTTTAGAATGGAATCTGTGTGAGGTGAGAAATACGGTTTTAAATGCTATGTAATAATAACACAGTTATATCTCCTTAAATGAACTCTGAGCAGCTTAGTTGGTCACAGAGGAATTACTCTGTGGTGCTCTTTTCTTTCTTTCTTTTTTTTTTTAACTTAGCAGGGTTTACTGTGACTAAGCAGATCAGTCTAAAGTTGGAGCATGTAAGGTTGAGTGAACCAACTTAGATAACAGCTAATAACACCCTTGATTGAAGGAAGCTGTTTGTTTCACTCCCCAAGAGCAAGTGGTTAGATACCATTATAATTTTAGTTCTTTCCACATTGGTAAGATGGTGAAATTATCTCGTTCCTTGGTCACTAGGTTATAAAACAGGGAGGTGAAAACGACTTGAAGTTACGTAGATTGTCATTCCCTCACCTGACTCCCAAATGCACAAAGAGACAGTTTTTGCCAGTTGTGAATCAGCCCAGAGTAAGCAGGTGAGCTCTGGCCACTAACAGACTCTGGGGAAGTACACATCCTCCTGCAGTCCTGGAGCAGCACTTTTTTCTTTTGTAGCACAGGGTAACCAAAAATGCTTCCCTGCCTTTGTGTTGAATGTTTCTTCGTTAATACTTAGTGCTTTTTCTATTTCCTTTTGTTTCTTTCTTGGCCTATCTTTACCTACAGTTGTGCAGTGTCATCATCTAGGATCCCCTTCTAGATCACTAGCGTCTACAGGTGCTTCTGTGAAAGATGGCAGCAGCCTAGTATACTTCTTAATTGTAGGAGCAACAGTCACTGGGGCAGGAGTTTATTATGTAAGATGCTTACACTAAAATATATTTCGGGGTAGGGTGGGTGAGACCATGGCACTAATGAAAACTTGATCCATTAGAATACAATGAAATATTCACAGCATGTGCTTTCTAAGTATTTATTAAAGGGACATTGTCAGTCACTAGGAAGCCCTCAAACCTCATCTTTCAAACTGTTGGAAGTCCTAACAGCTATATGTAAAGCCATACATTTAATGATTATTTTTAAATCCTCATCATTAACCCTTCCTTTGAAACTTTTACCGAGTTCATAAGTCTTTTTAAGATGCTAAATTATATTGTGCTTTAGTGCTGCATACCTAACAAGATAGTCTCAAAGAGTAAATGTCAAATAAACAAATAAAAGTAACCTGAATACCATCCATTTTGGATCCTTTTAGGTAAAATGTCATTTTTGTGTTTTGTCAGAAACAACCAAACCTGCTTTTATTGTGAAAAGGCATTTTATTGAATGCTTCTGAGGAGGTCCAAAAAGCCACAGAATGCAGTATTCTCCCCACCCACCCCCAGCCTCTGTTTCAAAGTAAATTCATTTGGCAGTGTCCCTTTTGTAATCTCTAATTTGGTCAAACTAGTGGCTGAAGTGGTACAAGCTAACACATTCATGTAGATTGCTTTGGTAAATGCCTCTCATTCATAATTTAGATACTACCCTCCAAGCCTTACCGCTTCCATTTCCTAGCTCTCAACTTTTGCCATCAGTTCCACCTCATTCATTCAAAAATAGATGTAAAGTGTTTGCATCTGATACGTTTGTAACAGCTGAAACCTATTAAACCTCTGGTTTATGTTGCTGTACCAGAGTTGGATGGCCTTCACAGAGCTGGCCAGGCAAATCTCTTGATGCCAGGCCACAAGACAGGGCCACAAGTCACTGTTGCTTTCTTCTGCCTTGGAAATATCTACGAAGCACAAGTTCCTCTCAAGTCATTCACTTAAATGCCTCCTTGCCCTCTGTGTTTATCCAACACTGGTAATAGTAAAGCTACTAGATTATAGTGGTTTCAGGTTAAATGATAAGCTTTTGTCTACCTACAGCTGTTACTGAACTATTCTGTAAAGTTTTATATTGGGTTTTAAGTCATTTCAAATGTGGTCTGAGGTAGCTTAGGTTTTTAATCCTCTGAAATTGGTCGTAGTCTTACAAGAACCGTTAAAGCTGTGAAGTTCAGATTTGATGAGATGTGGCTCTAAGCTATTTAGTGTTTGTTAGCCTGCTCTGACTGCCATAACAAAATAGCACAGATTGGGTGGCTTAAACAACAGAAATGTATTTTCTCACACTCTGGACACTTGGAAGTCCAAGATCAGGCTGCCAGCATGGTCAGGTTCTGGTAGGAGCTCTCTCCCTGGCTTGACCACCTTCTCCTATTTCCTCACACAGGAAAGAGAGAAAGAGGGTGAGCATGAGCTCTGGAGTCTCTTATTCTTTTTTTTTTTTTTTTAATTTTTTAAAATTTATTTGACAGAGAGAGATCACAAGTAGGCAGAGAGGCAGGTGAAGAGTGGGGGGGGAAGCAGGCTCCCTGCTGAGCAGAGAGCCCAATGCGGGTTCGATCCCAGGACCCTGAGATCATGATGTGAGCCAAAGGCAGAGGCTTAGCCCACTGAGCCACCCAGGTACCCCGGAGTCTCATATTCTTATAAGGGCACCAGCCCTATCGGATTAAGCCCTCTACTTATTTAACTTTTATCACCTCCCTAATGCCCCATCTGTAGATACCATCACATTGGGACTTAGGACTTCAACCTGTGAATTGGAGGGGGACACAGACATTCAGTTCACAGTGGTGTTCCTTCATAACCTTTCTCTCTCACATGAGGAGGTGGTCCTAATTTGAGTACAAATACTACTTTAGTGACTCCTGAGTTGGGAGCTCTTTACCACCACGGCCATCCCCAACCCTCCAAAACTACGAGAGCAGAACTAAGGAACAAGGGAAATTTTTCTGAAATGTTTGCTCCGGGTCTGTACTTTTTTTTAAGACTTTTTTTAAGACTTTATTTGTTTATTTGAAAGAGAGTGAGTGAGAGAGAGCACAAGCGGGGTTAGGAGCAGAGGGAGAGGGACAAGCAGACTCCCCACTGAGGAGGGATCCCAGCGTGGGACTCCATCCCAGAACCCTGGGATCATGACCGGAGCCAAAGGCAGACATTTAAGTAACTGAGCCACCCAGGTGCCCCTAGATTTTTATTTACTTATTTGAGAGAGAGAGGGAGAGATAATGCAAGTTGGGGGGAGGGGAGAGGGAGAAGCAGACTCCCCACTCAGCAGGGAGTGGGACACAGGACTCTGGATCATGACCTGAGCCAAAGGCAGACCCTTAACCAACTGAGCCACCCATACGCCCCTGTGGTCTGTACTTCAAATGAGTGGTTTTTATGTTTTTCACCATAGTTCACAGAAAATTGTGTTTTATCTGGCAACCCGTTAAATAACTATAAATACATAAAACTCAAAATTCAAAAATAACATAGTAGGTGTGATATATTTTGATAGTTTTATTCGTGTTTTTTTATAGATTTTATTTATTTATTTGACAGATCACAAGTAGGCAGAGAGGCAGGCAGAGAGAGAGGAGGAGGAAGCAGGCTCCCTGCTGAGCAGAGAGCCCGATGTGGGGCTCCATCACAGGACCCTGAGATCATGACCTGAGCTGAAGGCAGAGGCCCCAACCCACTGAGCCATCCAGGCGCCCCTCATTCGTGTTTTTTAATGCTGATTATAGCCTTACTTAATTGATTGTACAGTCCCTAATGGGTTGCAACCTCAATTTGAAAAGCACTAATCTGAGCAGCACTTCTTTGGCTTAGGCTGCAAATAGGAGCTCCTGATTAGTGTGGATGTGGGCATTCCTCCTCATCTTGCTTGTGACTTTCTCTAGGATTGTAGACAGATCTGATCTCAGTCCTATTATTTGTCCAGTGAGCAGAGCCTAAGTGGCCTTTAGACTATTTTTTTTAAAAGATTTTATTTATTTATTTGACAGACAGAGATCACAACTGGGCATAGAGGCAGGCAGAGAGAGGGGGAAGCAGGCTCCCTGCTGAGCAGAGAGCCGGATGCAGGGCTCAATCCCAGGATGCCGATGCTGGGATCATGACCTGAGCCAAAGTCAGAGGCTTTAACCCACTGAGACCTTTAGACTATTTAATGAGATTTAGTATTGGGACCCTTTGCCCAACTTGTTCAACTGGTTGTTCAACTGGTAAAAATCACATTGCCTCATTAAATGACTTTTTTTCCTTTCAGATTTCTTCAAGGCAAATAAACACCACCATATTACTCTGTTTAGAAAAGTTGTCTCCAGTGATATTTTTCACAGATTTGTAGTTTTTCTTAATCTGACATGTATTCATACCACTAATTCAAAATCTGTGCAGACTTGGAATACAGTAACACTTGGGGGAAAAGTAACTTTTTAGTATGTCTATAAACATTTTTATATCAGAATATTTACTTAAAAACTAGATATATAAACATATATGTATATAAATATATGACAACCCTCATTTTTGTCCTTTCTCCATTAAACCTCAAGATATTTGGTGTGTGTGTCTATACACATACATACATATACATATACATCTGCTCTACTCACATGTGAAGCTCTTGGGTCTAGTTTTTTTGATCTCTCTCTAGAGATGGAGATCTAGATTATCTCTAGATAAATCGAGGGATCTAGATTTTTTTAATATCTCTCTCCATCTGAACATGACCCCAGTTTATTTCTCTGTTCACTCATGTTGATTAGCTTAAGCCATCTTTTTAGGTAAAATTCCCTTTCTTAAAAGAATTTTTTTAAAAGGTGTGGGTAAATACTGGAGTCGTGTATAGTATCTGATGGCAAGGTAAAAACTTTTTTCCTGAAATTGATGTCAGTTGAATTCAGTTTATTAATGTGATGAATTTAGTGGTGAATTCACTGAATAGCCATTCACTTTCAATATACTGTACTTAATTTTCTAACCCATTCATACCATATGTTAGCTATTTCCAGGATGAATACTGTTAAGTCCATGTCTTAGGGTCCAGTTTTCTCATTACAGCCCACTGCTTAATGTGCTGCTCTGTAAAGGGCTCATAGAAATATTCTTCAGGGGTGCCTAGGTGGCTCAGTCAGGTAAACGTCTGCCTCTGATTCAGGTCATGGTCCCAGGGTCCTGGGATTGAGCCCCACATCAGGGTTCCTGCTCCGTGGGAAGCCTGCTTCTCCCTCTCCCTCTGCCTCTCCCCCTGCTTGCGTTAGCTCCCTCTCTGTCAAATAAATAATAAATGAAATCTTTAAAAAAATATTCTTCAGACATGTTTTGTGACACTTCTGATGTCCTTACTTTCTCCTCCAATTAGTTAATGACCTGTGATTTCAGTTAACATCAGTTACTTAAATTTTCATCTTGTTGATCCTTTGGGGTACAAAAGAGCAGAAGTAATTAAAACAAGTCATTCTTGCCTGCTCTTTTTAAAATCTCCAATAAACTCAAACACTGTATGTTAAATAAAAATATTCCTAATGCTAATAGACCCTTCTTCAAGTTGAACAGCTAGGGAAGACACAGATTTGAAATAGGTGATTAAGCAAGGTGTTTGACTCTTGGCAAATATCTAAGTGTCAAAAGCAGGATAGACCATTGAGGGAAAGATGAGTTACTCTGTCAGACTAGGAAACGGGCGTCATGTTTCAGGGCATAAGCAGAGTCGCCAGCAAAACTTGGGACGTCTACCAAGAACATATAATGTCCCAGAACTGTACAACTTGGTCTCACAGCTAGTATCCACCATAGTCCAAAACCCCTTTTACAAAATTTAACCCTGGGGCTCCTGGATGGCTCAGTCGGTCAAATCTTTGACTTCAGTGCAGGTCATGATCTCGGGGTTCTGGAACTGAGCCCCACATTGGGCTCCCTGCTCAGCAGGGAGTCTGCTTCTCCCTCCCCCTCTGCCACTCCCCCCAACCCTGCTCATGCTATCTCTCTCTCTCTCTCAAAAATAAATAAATAAAACCTTTAAAAATAATAAAGTTTATCCCTTTATCCTTCTAGTATAAAATAATTTTCTTAAAAACAGGATTAAAAAAAGATGGTAAAGACTGTTTAAGAAGGGAAGAAAGTCATTCAGGTATTCATGAATGTACCTTTGTTGATTTTCCTTTTTTCGTTAGCTGTACCTTCAGACTTAAATATTAGGAAAATTCTTTACATAGCTCCTAAGGAAATTTGAAGCTGGAGCCTTTTCTTCTGCATGCCTATGTTCTTTCTAGACCAAGTGTGTACATACCCACTATTTTTTTCTTAAGAAAATAATTTTAACATAGAACTTCATGTAGACAAAAACTTCTCATTTAATTAAAAGATAATGATATTACTTATGGTATAAGCTAGATTTATGATGACATTTTCTCCATGTTTGGATCTGCAGGCCTACAGGACTATAAAAGATGATCAAAAAAGATACGATGAAAGAATGTCAGGGTTGGGGCTGACACCAGAAGAGAAACAGAAAAGGGCCACATCACCTGGTGAGTGCTATTTGAGACTCAATATATGAAGGGCAAGTTAAAAACAGTTTGGGTGCTGTGCTTTACAGATGTCTTACAGACATGACGACACTGTGAGATTGTAAGTTTCCAGAAACTGTGGAATTACCCCAGACCTGGGAGCAATTTGTTAAGGTATTTGACTGGAATTTGAGTTTGAGAATAGTCCCTAATGAAGATTGGGATTGGTTGGTTTTTTAAAAATATATATATATTAGACTCTTAAAAGGCAAGTTTTAAACTCAGAAGACAAGATTGGTGAGGAAAGTTATTGGAAAAGACATAAAGGCCCTTTTTTTTTTTTGCAATGAGAAAATTCTTTTGGTCTGTTTTTTTCCCCTTTAGAGTCTTTGGAGTTTTCAAGTTCTTAAAGATATATTTGTTTTCCTAACAATATAGCACTAGCCGTCACTTCTATCCCCATAACTGGCTTGATTTTTCAGAGAGGAATGTTTTAATCCCTTAATAAGGCCCACAACTCTGTGCAGGTGATTTATGTATGTTGCTTTCTTCAAAACACGTCCTTTTTCTTAAACATTGTATAATAATCCCCAATTGACCTGCTGGGTTTCCCCCCCTTTACTGCTAACAAAAGGTGAAACTGAAGTTGATATTTTCCTATTGGTCATTAGGAAGTTAATGGGAAGAGGAGAAACTTTCTGATACATGCTTTCCAATGTATTTTAGAAATAGCTAGACATTTAAGCTAGGTTCTAGTTCTTACAGACATAATAATGGATGAATGATGTTGGCCAAATCATTCGCCTCTTTGGGGGGTATTTTTCACTTACAAAATGAAAAAGATACTTGCTTTTCTTGTCCTATCAGGCTGCTGTGAAGTTTGTCAAGATTAATGTAGGTACAGTGTTTGCTACCTCTGTGTGTAGGATTGAAACAAGTGCAAGGTGATTTTTTTTTTTTCTTAACAGTGGCAAGGAGAGGCGCCTGGCTGACTGGCTCAGTTGGAGGAGCCTGTGACTCTTGATCTTGGGGTCAGGAGTTGAAGCCCCATGTGGGGTGTAGAGATGACTAAATAAATAAATAAACTAAATAGTGGCAAGGAGTCATCTGAGATTTTCAGAAAATTCATCCTGTCTGGTGTGTTGCTTACAGCTCCAGAAGGAGAACCAGTTCCTCAAGTCAGGGTACCAAGTCACGTTCCATTCCTGCTTATCGGGGGAGGCACCGCTGCTTTTGCTGCAGCCAGATCCATCCGGGCCCGGGATCCTGGGGCCAGGGTAAGGCACACACTCTTCTGCTTGGCACGGAGGGTAGTCTGCTAGCACTTAGCCAGGGGCAGCACTTTGACATCCGCCTCTTAAATGACTCGGCTGTGATGAGTATCATTATTTTCTGTCCAAAGGTCCTGATTGTGTCTGAAGATCCTGAGCTGCCATACATGCGACCTCCTCTTTCAAAAGAACTGTGGTTTTCAGATGATCCGAATGTCACAAAGACGCTGCGATTCAGACAGTGGAATGGAAAAGAGAGAAGGTGCGTTCACTTCTGTAAAATGGGCCTGACCGGCAACTTGAACAAAGCACAGGGCATTGGTCAGGAGTCTGCACAGACCACGTCTGGTGCATAGGAGAGCTGCCTCGGCTGCACACTGGAGTCCGCTGTGGTGCACACTCGGCACAGCGTAGAGGCAGCAGGCTCCCGTGGCAGGCGTCCTGGATCCTGTTACCCGATCTGCCAACAAGTGCAGCTGTAAGGTTGGCTTCTGCAGGACTAGTGCGCCTATTTCCAGGACCTTTCTTCTAGACTTCTGCCATGAAGATCAGCTTGGCTGTGTTGTCACTTCCTTACGTTACACTTGCTGAGGCGTCTCCAGTAAAAGCAAAAGACAAGACACTGTTCTCTGGCATTTTCCTTGACACCCTAGCAGGCATGCAGAATTGTGGTACTAGAGTGTGGGAACACCGTTGGGAAGAGCCTCTTTATTAAAATGTTTGCCTGAAAGACTTGGAAAGATGGGTCCAGAAACCTTCTCCCTCTATAGAACTCCATGGATCTCTTGATTCCAGTACCATGTTTTTGGGTTCCAGTTTTTTTCTTACTAGTGATCTCTTTGTTACTAGACTGAGTTTTACAGATCTACCCACCTCCCTCATCCCCATTATCATGTTCTGTTCTCAAGCAGGGTGCGTACTGTCAATTACGTTAGCCATCCCTTAATTAGTATCTCACAGCTAATGTGTGCTCTTTGAGGCAAAGCCCTCTCAGGAGCTAGACCTAGCTGTCCTTCGACCAGCACCATTCTGAACAACCCATTTAGGTGGATGTGTGAATACCAGCTCCCTGGGTGGTGTTCTTGTTCTAATTTGGGGTGGGGGTTTGTTATTTTCTTTCAGATTTATTTAAGAGAAAGAGAGTGTGCAGTGGACAGAGGGGCAGGGGGAGAGAGAGAATCTCAAGCAGACTCTATGCTGAGCACAGAGCCTGACACAAGGCTTGATCTCATGACTCTGAGATCATGACCTGAGCCAAAATCAGTAGTCAGACACTCAACCAGCTGAGCCACCCAGGCGCCCTTTCTTGTTCTAATTTTGAACCTAAATCCAGAGCAGGGTTTCTCAACCTTGGTGCTATCAGCGTTTAGGGCTGGATAATTCTTTGTTGTGGGGGCTGTTCTGTGCATTGTAGGATGTTTAATAGCATCCTTGGCCTCTACCCACTAGATACCAGAAGACTCCCTCCCCACTAAGCTGTTACGGTCAGAAGTATCTCTAGACATTGCCAAATTGCCCCCAGGTGAGAACCACTAGTCTAAAATACCTCTGTGTAAATAAGTCATGACCAAGATTTAGTGGGCTTGAAAACTTACTCTGCAAAATGTTTCTAAAGGTTTTCATGATTGAAACAACTTTACTAGAGCTATGGGAGAAGTTGATGGCAGTTCCAGGTGTTTATGGTATTTTCTCCTTCTTCTCTGTACAGCATATATTTCCAGCCACCTTCTTTCTATGTCTCTGCTCAGGATCTGCCTCATATTGAGAATGGTGGTGTGGCCGTCCTCACTGGGAAGAAGGTGAGCTAGTAAGCCGTGCCCCTTGTCCAACTCCATGTGGGCCCCAAGAATGGAGACTTGTATTCCCATTGCCATTTGTGTCTGTCCTGCCACTGTAGTTCATTAAAGAAGGATCGAGTCCTTTTAGATTTGTTCTCGCCTGTCTTCACTGCTTATTATTTCTTCCTGGGGGAAGCACTAATCTCAAAGCCTAGAGTAGCATGTCAACTAAACTTTCCCAGAGAAGTCAAACTACTGAGATCATTGACTCTGAACCTGTTCCTTCTCCAGATTTGCTCCTCTGCCCTTCCTTTGTCTTCCTGTTTTCCACACTAACATTTCTTTGGGATTATTGATGACAAGAGATTGACAGCGGTATATTATTCAGGGTAGTAAAATAATTTAGGCATTATGTCAACACGGGAAATACCGTTAGACTTTACAAAAGTGAATGCCCGAGTAATGGGGGCAGTGACTGGAGGGCATTTGTGGGGTCCAGGGTGGGTTTTGTTTTGCTGTGGTATGTTTCATTTTTGTTAATGGGAGGTGCTAGTGTGTATTTGTAAACCAATGGCGGCGTTCCAGTGGAGAGGGAAGGGTTATCAGAAGGAGCAAAGTCCAGAGTAGATGGGATCCAGAGCACAAGTAGAGGAATTGACCTTTGCTAGGCATAAGCCTGCTTCTTCTAGAAGGAGACATAGGCAGATGAGGTGGATATAGGTTTATGGATAAGCTGGTAATGAGACAGTAGGTATAAAGTATGCTCTGTGTGTAAATAACACAACAGGCCCTGCCCTTTAGGGCCTAACAGTATTTAAGCAAAAACGAACAGATAATCATAACACATAGATATGGAGTAAAAAAGATGGGCACAGTGTATTGTGGGAATTACTGGGAAACAAGCCCGGTATAGAGGTGATTTCAGGGAAGGCTTCCTGGAGGATGACTTCTTACAGGATGGAAAATTGTATGGAATGATGAAGAATTCACCAGTGGTAAGTGAAGCGAATTCAAGTAGAAAACAGCATAAGCAAAGATATGGGGGTATGAAAAAGCACCTTTTGTGCAGAGAAACAAGCAGCTAGCTACTGACAGAGCAGAAAGTATAAGTTAAAGAAGGGCAAAAGATGAAACTGAGAAGTTATGCTGGGGCCTGACTGTGGAGTGCTCTCTTGTATAGAAGAGCTTAACCTTTACCTCATGGGCACTGAGGGTCTCTTGCATTTTAAACACGGTTATAAAACAGACTGAACTTTAAGTAATCCTTTTGGCTCTGAGGAGGATGGACCAGACTAGAGGTAGACCATTTTGAAGACATTGTAATAATCTAGGCGAGAGATGATAGAGCCCAAATTAGGACAGTAGTAGCGGTGGTGGTGGCGGCGGTGGTGGTGGTGGTGGTGATGGCGCTGAGGAAGTAGCAGTAGCAGTAAACATAATTTTAAAATTTACAGATATTATCTTTACAGATAATTATCTCAGATATTTACAGATATTTTCTTTATAGATATTAACAGATATTAGCTTTACAGATATTATCTCATTTTCTCATAATAATCTTATCAGGTAGGTACTATTATTATTGTCATTTTATAGAGAAAGAAATTGAGATTAAAAAGAGATAAACTGTTGGGCACCTGGGTGGTTCAGTCAGTTTAGTGCTGGACTCTTGATCTCAGCCCAGGTTGTGATCTCAGGGTTGTGAGTTCAGGCCCCACACTGGGGTCCATGCTGGGCCTGGAGCTTACTTTAAAGAAAGGGTCAACTAACTTGCCTATGATTATATAGTTAATATGTGGGGGAGACAGAATTTGAGCCCAAATCTGTCTCTGACTCCAGAGCCCAAGCTCTTAATAACACCATTGTATAGTTTCCTGACAGGTGACAGAGAGTGGGAGACAGACCAGAGACATGCTTAGAAGGCGGCCTCGATGGGGCATGGTGATAGATTGAAGGTGGAACATGAGCAAGAGGGAGGAGGCAACGATGCCTTTCTGATCTCCGGCTTGTATGGGAGGGGGTGGTATAGCCCCAGCCGAGAGAGATGTTACAGGAGGAAGACCTCATTTAAGGGGGAAAGAAAACTTCGTTTTGGACTGTTAAGTGTGACATGGAATATATTTGTGGAGTTGGCCTGTGAGTTGGATAGTTGACTGTGATGTTTAGAGGAGGGATCTGGGCTCAGAGATCCGGGAATGTGTAGGAGTTAAAACCGTGAGAGTGGGCCATCTCCACAGAGGCCATCTGTGGAGAACTTTGCAGTCAGAGGGGAGTGGGACAAGGATGGAACCCTGCGGACCCCAACTTTTAGGAGGGAGGCTGAAGACGAGACCACAGAGGAACTAGGAAAGAAGTTGAAGAGAAAGCCCAGGACAGGGGCTGAGCGAGGTTGGAGAGTTTCAAGAATGATCAAGGACTCCTTCAGAAAGTTTAAATGAGAAAAGGGAGACACCAATTGGTAGGAGCTCGAGGAGGATGTAGAGTCAGAAGTGGGACTCGGGGGGCACCTGGGTGGCTCAGTGGGTTGGGTCTCTGCCTTCGGCGCCGGTCGTGATCTCAGGGTCCTGGGATCGAGCCCCGCATCGGGCTCTCTGCTCAGCGGGGAGCCTGCTTCCTCCTCTCTCTCTGCCTCTCTGCCTACTTGTGATCTCTGTCTGTCCAAGAAATAAATAAAATCTTAAAAAAAAAAAAAAAAAGAAGTGGGACTCAGGACAGGACAGACCAAAGGCGAAGTCCTCAGATGTCAGCAGAGAAGCAGGGGATGAGAGATATTTGACAGAGAGAGATCACAAGTAGGCAGAGAGAGGGAGGGATGCAGGCTCCCTGCTGAGCAGAGAGCCCAATGTGGGGCTTGATCCTGGGACTCTGGGATCATGACCTGAGCTGAAGGCAGAGGCTTTAACCCATTGAACCACCCAGGCGCCCCATTCTTCCCTCTTTTAGTGGGAATATTTGTTGAATGTTACCTTCCCAACATTATAAATTGAGTGTCTAAGTGATATAACTTACCATTTTAGTCCATAAATCTCTGTATCAGGAGAATCCACACCCCAAACCAATGCAGAGATCATCCTGAAGACCTTGGACTTTAAGCCTGTTGTTATGATAGATGAGACTTTTAAGTTCTATATGTTGGGAAGGAAGCGGGGGTGTTTTATATGCTGAAAGGAGGTAAGTGAGTATATGTGATGGTGGGAATAAATTGTGGGAGAATACATTATTGTTCAAATTATTTATGGCCCCTTTCCAATGGATGATAGATCATGAATTTGCCTGAGGAGATGGTTCTGGGCCAGAAAAGAAGGGAATGGGGTTCAGGCACAGAAACAGCACAGAAAGGACACCTCATCCCGGAAGCTACCTCATCCCGGAAGCTGGAAGGAAGGAAGTAAAGTTTTTCTTCCAGGGGTTGGGAGGTGGGAAGCTGAGGAAGATCACATCTAATGGCTTCACTTGTTCTTGCAATAAACTAGGGTACCAGGTGGTTGGTTATCTGAGAGTGAACAGTGTGATGGTTGAGTTAGTGGGGTTGGGTTGAAGAGATAGCTTACCCAAGGACAAACCAAAGGCTAAAGAAGCTACTCACCCATACAGTCAGTTCATGTCCTTGCCTCCAGAAGGCTCAGTGGAGGGCCCTGTCACATGTTTGTAGAGCTACCCGTACTGCCCTTATCAGAGCATTTCTCCCTCTTGATTGTGTATGTTAAATGGTCTGCCTTGGCTACTAGACTCTGGAGACAGGGAAGGTATCTGTTTTTCTCACTGTCATGTCCCCAACACTTAGCGTAGTCCCTGACATGGTAGGTTTTTAATAAGTATGTCTTGAACTAATAGTCTGGCAGCTGGGAGAAAAGAGAGCAGAGACTGGATCTCAAGCTCCTCACCATGAGAAAGAGGAGGTTGCGAGGAAATTAGAGGCGGTAGCAGGAGAACAGTTTGGGTGATCTAGCATGGGCCCAGATTGGTTGGAATCGAACAGCCCACTGGGTAAGCAGAGAAAATCAAAAGCAAGTATGGGTGACAGCGGGACTGGGAAAAAAAGCTGGAAGAATGGAAAACTGTGACCCCCAAAATGGGAAATTCAAGGTAGAAATAGAGCTTCAAGGGATGGGATCCCGGATGTGGCTCGGAGGAAGAGGAGGAGCCAGCTTCCAACGTCTTCAGGGATTGAGGAGTGACCGGGAGACGGCTGCATAGAGGTGACTGGTAGCATGTCGGTGGGTGCTTCTCAGAGGGGTGTGAGGGCACACGAATCCAGAAGCCACAGTAGTCAGCACCCCTGCCCCTGGGTGTGCTAGGGGAGGAGTGTGGGTGAATGAGCAGTCTCTACATGTGAGCTGTCCTTGGCAGGAGAGCTGAGTTCTAGCGAAGGGTAGAAGGTAGACTAAATCTCCTGTAAAAATGTTGGAAGATGCAGGAGTGTTGTTAACAAAAAAGTAAGGTTTCCAGAAAAACCAAGCAGAAAAGTCTGTCTCTGTTCTCATTTCCACAAATCGGACAGGGACTCTGGGGACTGCAGGGATTTGTTTTAATGTTGACTCCCTAAGAAGCTATGACCACTTGGAGAGACTGGGTACCAGAGACTGTGGTGCCAGTGGTTACTTAGAAATGGTTTCTTAAGGATCGCCCTAGGTCAAGAACGAATTCTTCTCACTGGGCTGATGACTGAAGGTACAGGGTTCCGTTGTGGGGTAATGGAAATTATCTGTAATTATAGTGGTGATGGTTGCACAACCTTTCGAATATACTGAAAACCACTGATTCGTACACTTTAACGTGGTAAGTGTGTAGTGAATTATGTCTTGATAAAAAGACGTTTAAAGCTAACTCATCTGTCTGTGTGTGTCCCAGGTAGTACAGCTTGACGTGAGAGGCAACATGGTGAAACTTAACGATGGCTCTCAGATAACCTATGAAAAGTGCCTGATTGCAACAGGTGACTATTTCTCGAGGTGGATTTCTTCCCTGGTATAGTTCATTTGAGTTTTAGTACAGAAGGCATTACTTAACCTTAAGAAAAAGAAGTGGGTGTCTTCTCTTGGTGCAAAGCCTAGCTAATGACAGGCCTCTGATCAGCAACCTTTCTGGAGTATCCTTGCTGCCCCTTTGGGTAAGGGCACGGATGGGTATTGAAGAAGATGGCCTTTTTCTCTCCCCGCTTAGCCCTTGCCCTCTGCTCTCTGCCCTGCGCCCTGGAAGGGATACAGCCTCATGGCTTCTTTTCCAGTTCCAATCAGAAATCAAGAAAGAGAGGAGACTGAAGCAGTCCCTTAAAGGAACATAGCATGCTTTCTGGTGATGCCCCTAGAAGGATTTAGGGAAGCAAAAAACAGAGCCTTGTGTCCATCTCTGGGGAGGGCGGGCCCTTTGTAGAGAGCCTCACTAATGGCTTCTCCAGGGAAATTGACAGAAGCCTGCTGAGAAGCCAGGTGAAGGGACACAAAGCCTCTGGGCCCTGTGGGTGCTGAGGGGGCCACAGTGCCAACTTCATGGGGGGCTTGTTTGGACTAGCTTCCCACTTGTTGAGCTAAAAGGGTTTTCCTGCTCCTATTTCCAGGAGGCACTCCAAGAAGTTTGTCTGCCATTGACAGAGCTGGAGCAGAGGTGAAGAGTAGAACCACGCTTTTCAGAAAGGTAATTGTCTGTTTAGTGCTTTCATTGTTTTGATTTTTGAAGAGGTAGCATAATCACGTGGTCCCCAAGTTAGCACCCAGGAATTGGGAGGTGGGAGTTCTATTTATGGGAGACTTGGTCTCTGGCCTTGAGCAAGTCACTTCCTCTCTCTGCACCTTAAATACCTCACTGGAGGGTTTTCAGCTCCTAGGCAAAAAATACATCTAGTGTTTTTGATTGCTTGCTGTAGTTCCTTCCGATTGCCCTTCTGTATTTTTTTTCCTGATGCTTTTGAGTCATTGGAACTCCTTATAGCCTCTTGGCATTTTGCATTGCAAATGCTACTGCAGAGCCTTTGAGGAGAAAACTCTTGAGTACCTAAGTGAAAAAGGAAGGGGGAGCTTTGTTTCTTAAGGCTGTGCTTTACTCTTGACCCCTGCGGAAATGTTCCAGGCATTCTTAGGGTATTTGAGAATACTGGTATCATCCTTTCAATTATTTTTTTTTAAGATTTTATTTGTTTATTTGACAGAAATCACAAATAGACAGAGAGGCAGGCAGAGAGAGAGGGAGAGAGGGAAGCAGGCTCCCCGCCGAGCAGAGAGCCCGATGCAGGACCAGATCCCAGGACCCTGAGATCATGACCTGAGCCGAAGGCAGCGGCTCAACCCACTGAGCCACCCAGGCGCCCCATCCTTTCAATTCTTGATCGAATGCAGTTTATCAGCCTTTGGCGCCATTGACAATTTGGGCTGGATGACCGTTCCTTGTGAGGGGCTGGCCTGTGCAAATAGGGCATTTAGCAGTATCCCTGCCTCTGCCTGTTACCTGCAAGGAGCACGTCCTTGCCCCCAGCTGTGGCAACCCGAAATGTCTCCAGAAATTGCCAGATGTCCCCTGAGGGAGAGGAGGCAAAACTGCCCCCGATCGAGAACCACTGATGCTAGAAGGAATATTCCAGCGGAGAGAGAAATTTACTTCAGTTACAGAGGCTGTAATTGAGCCACTTCATACAAGGAGATTTTATGTGCAAATTACATGTCAAAGATCTAGCAGAAAATATTTCTTGTTATTATCCTATGTCCCTTTGGGAAATCAGTGGACTAAACTGGTATGATCCTGCAGATTGGAGACTTCAGAACCTTAGAGAAGATTTCCCGGGAAGTCAAGTCAATTACGATAATCGGTGGGGGCTTCCTTGGGAGCGAACTGGCCTGCGCTCTTGGCAGAAAGGGTGAGTACTGGGTGGTGATGTCGATTTTTCTTTCTCTGGTTTTATATCCTGTTCTTCCTGGGGCTCTAACAAATTCCAGGGATGCATTTGCCAGGATCAGTAGAAAGGTTTGATTAAGATTTATGTGGTAAGGGGTGCCTGGCTGCCTTAGTCGGTAGAGCATGCAACTCTTGATCTTGGGGATGTGAGTTCAGGCCCCATGATGGGGGTAGAGTTTGCTTATAAAAAAAGAAAAGATGTATGTGGTGAAAAGCTAAGCACTGAGCTTAGTTCTCGTGAGGAATCCCTTAGTGACCAAAAAGCTATCATCTGAGCAACTGAACAGAAATGCTTTCTTTCCCTTCCTCTAGCCTCTAAGCCAGGACTCCTCAGAAATAAAGTATTAAAGGGGTGACTGGCTGGCTCAGTTGGTAGAGTGTGTGACTCTTGCTCTGGGGATTGTGAGTTCGAGGCCCACACTGGGTATAGAGATTACTTAAAAATAAAATTTTTATCTTTAGGGGCGCCTGGGTGGCTCAGTCAGTTAAGCATCTGATAAATCTTTTATTTTTACTTTTTTAAAGATTTCATTTATTTGAGAGAGAGTCCAGGCACACACAGAGGGATAGGGAGAAGCAGACTCTCTGCTGAGCAGGGAACCTGATGTGGGGCTCAATCCCAGGACCCTGGGATCATGACCCAAGCCAAAGGCAGACGCTTAACCAACTGAGCCACCCATGCGCTCCCTGATAAATCTTTTCAAAAAATCATTTTAAAAAAAAGAAAATATTAAGGAAAGGAAGTTATTGGGATGATAAAGGCAATGCAGACTACAGAGTTGTATGTATATTTGAATTTTTATTCCTTGTAAAAGTCACACTTTCTTCAGACATATGATGGTTCCCAGTTCAACCGATCTATATATTCTGGTTTGAATGTTTGATGGCAGCCATTTTCCTCAATGTCGGTTTTCGGCTATGTGAAATCAGGCCATCTTCTCAGGAGGGTGCTTCCTGTTCACAGGCCAGAGGCACAGGCGTGAGCCTGTGCTGCTGCCTGGATGTAATGCACTTAGTTCTGGTACCTGTTGTATTTGCCTTGTCAGTGCCCTCGTGCCCCAGTGCCCCACGAATAGTAGCTCTGGCCTAGGTCACAGCGTTGCCCTGTGTGTCACGATTGGCTACCTGCCACTCCATCGCTTCTCTTCCTGTCCTCGCAGGATTGGCTTCTGCCTCCTGCTCTACCTACTCTGTTTCTTCTTCCCAGCTCGAGCTTTGGGTACAGAAGTGATTCAACTCTTCCCTGAGAAAGGAAATATGGGAAAGATCCTCCCTGAATACCTCAGCAACTGGACCATGGAAAAAGTCAGACGAGGTAGAGAGACTTTCCATATGCTATTGCTCTTTCCTTTGAGTGAGCCCTAATCCAAAGTTGGCTTCTTTGGGAATCCCCTTGACATATGCCATATCGCCTGGCAGGTGAACTATTTCCACCATTCTCCACTCAGCCAAGTTCCTGTAGGTGTTCTGAATTTGATGCACAAAATTCCCGGAAGTACTGAAAATGAGCTGTGGGTGTGCGTTCTTGTGGTTCCCCAAGGCTGCCTACGTACTGATGATTACTGGCTTTATGATGGGGGTGCCTTTAGTCACCTTCCCTTCTTGTCATGAAGGTGGGACGCTCTCAGGCTCAGCCTCAGGTCTTGTTTGCCTTCACAGAGGGGGTTAAGGTGCTTCCCAATGCTATTGTGCAATCAGTTGGAGTCAGCGGTGGCAAGTTACTCATCAAGTTGAAAGATGGCCGGAAGGTAAGGAGGGGAAGGCTGCCAGACCTTCCCCTCTACCCCCCCTTTCCTCATTTTTATTCCTTCATTCGATAACAGTAGTTTTCGTGGCAGCCACCATTAACACTCTCATAATTTTCTGAATGAACTGTTCCTTCCATTAAAATAAGAATGATGAGAGCCAGAGTAGACATCTGTGAACCACTTTCCCTTCCCATTTGTATCACAGATTTTTTTGAGACCTTTCAAGGGTGGCAGCTTTCTGTTCTGACGATGTGGGGTATATTTGTGTTTGGAGGAATTTTATAAAGTAGACCTTTAAATCTGTTTACCAGAGTTATATAAGTTAATCGGTGATTTTTTTTTTTTTTAAAGCTCCAGTTCCTAGTAAAATAATGTTCAGTTGCTATGTCCATAGACATACTTGGAAACTGTGGTAATTGGCTGAATTATTTCTTTTTTCCCCCTCAGGTAGAAACTGACCACATAGTGGCAGCTGTGGGCTTGGAACCCAACGTTGAGTTAGCCAAGACAGGCGGACTAGAGATAGACTCAGATTTTGGTGGCTTCCGGGTAAATGCAGAGCTCCAAGCGCGCTCCAACATCTGGGTGGTAAGTGTGCTACAGCACAAGCAGGAATGGCTCCTTGTCCACAGCCCGTGAGCAAGTCTGCCTGGCAGTGTGCAAAAGCTCAGTAGCACCTTGCCCAGATAGAGGCAGAATGTTTGGAGGCTGAGGATGAAGAACAAAAACTTCACTGCTTGATTTACAAGATCAGGTATGGCTTCATGCCACAAGCTAGTGGAAAAGGAAATGAACAGTGTGTGCGCCTACAGAAATAGAGTTCTTCCCGTTCTATGGTTGGCAGCTGCCATCGCCATTGCCCTGATGGGCATGTGCCCAGCTTTCAGATGGATCTGCTGTTCGCTTTGCCCGAAAGTGAGCCCAGGGAATGGAGGATGAGGCAGTTTTATAAAATTCTCTAAGGGGGGAAATAACTCAGTTTTCGTTATCCTTGAGCACTATTTTTAGCTGTTTTAAAAAATCTGTTATGACACAAACAAGACTATAGTATGTAGGAACCATGAGATAATTTCCCCATTGTTAGATCATTACAAATGTATTGTGTTTGATTAGGTACTCTGCAACTAAGGACATAGGAACTTTGAAGGTTTTTTTTTTCCCTCAAAGCTTTTTTTTTTTTAAAGATAAAGTGTACTGGGTTTTTTTTTTAAGATTTATTTTATTTTAGAGCATAAGCAGGGGAAGGGGCAAAGGGAGAAAGAGAGAGAGTCCTAAGCAGAGTCCCTGCTGCTGAGTGCAGAGCCTGTCTTGGGGCTAAATCTTAGGAACCTGATATTTGTTATGCTCCACAAATAAGTGAAACCATATGATAATTGACTCTCTCTGCTTGACTTATTTCACTCAGCATAATCTCTTCCAGTCATAACAAATATCATGGAGGACAAGGGGGGATAGAGAGGAGAAGGGAGTTGGGGTAAATTGGAAGGGGAGGTGAATCATGAGAGACTATGGACTCTGAAAAACAATCTGAGGGGTTTGAAGTGGTGGGGGGGTGGGAGGTTGGGGTACCAGGTGGTGAGTATTATAAGGGCACGGATTGCATGGAGCACTGGGTGTGGTGAAAAAATAATGAATACTGTTTTTCTGAAAATAAATAAATTGAAAAAATTAAAAATAAATAAATCTGATGCTGAAATCACACATCAGATGCTTAACAGACTGAGCCACCCATGTGTGCCTAGAATATACTGGATTTTTAAAAACTTGTTATAAAAGCAACATGTAGGGGCACCTGGGTTGCTGGGTCATTGTCTATCTTTGGCTCAGGTCATGATCCCAGGGTCCTAGGATCAAGGCCCACATTGGGCTCCCTGCTCCCACATCGGGAAGTCTGCCTCTCTCTCTCTCCCATTCCCCCTGCTTATGTTCCCTCTCTTGCTATATCTCTCTCTCTCAAATAAATAGACAAAATCTTAAAAAAAAAAAAAGGCACTATGTAGGTGTACCTGGGTGGCTTAGTCCGTTGGGCATCCAACTCTTGATTTTGGCTCAGGTCATGATCTCGGGGTTGTGAGATTGAGCCCCGCATGGGGCTCCCTGCTCTATGGGGAGTCTGCTTGAGGCTCTCTCTCCCTCTCTGCCCCCTCCCCACCTCTCTAAAATAAATAAATCTTTAAAAAAGCAATATGCATTCAATATAGAAGACATAGACAAGAATGAGAAAGGGGGAAGAAAAAAAAGAGGGGGGGAATCACCTACAGCAGCCACCAATATTTTGGTGTATTTCCCTCCCTTCATTTTCTTCTGAATAGGTTTTTTTTCCCTTTGTTATAGATGGTCATGGTGAGTGTACTACAGTAAACCTTTGTGTTCTTTTCCTTTTTACTTACCATTTTTTTTTTTTACTTATACCATTCTAAGGTATTTTCCATGTTGCTTCAGATGCTAAAGACTGTATAATAGACCACCAAGTGGATTTCATAGTTTATTTCAGCATTGTTCACATGCTGCTGGATTTTTGAGGTTGCCCTGGGGGAATCTGAATAGCCACAAAGGGTTAGAGCACTCACGTGCCACATCCTTAGGGAAGTTGGCCTTGTTCACCTCCAGCCAGAGGCTCTCTCTGCTTGATCTGTACCTGTCACGTGGTACCCTGCATTGCACTCCAGTGAGGAACGATGCTGCATCTTCCTCAACTAGGTTATATGCTCTTTGTGGGCAACGTGGAGGTCAGGTTTGTCTCAGCCACCCAGACAGTATAATGCTTTGTACAGAAATAAGTTTTCCATAAATATTTGGTGAATGAAGGAATAGATACTGAATGACCGAAAGAAAATCTTATCTTGGAAAAGATTTCTAGGTGAGAGGCGGTCTCACACCTACAAACTGGTTTCTGTGCATAGGAAAGAATGTTTTGCAAGTCATGGTTATTAAATATCGGTCTCTGCTAAGGGCAGAATGAGAGAAGAAATAGGTGTGTGCTGCAGCATAGAAAATTGAGGTGCACTTTGTGGAAGCATAGAATAGTTTTTTGTTTGGGGGGGTTAGCATAGAATAGTTTTTTAAAAATGGAATCTCAACTTTTTTTAGTAAGTATGGGTGCGATTCTGGCCTAAATAGAAAACACTAATTAGTTAACAGCACAAGGGCTCTTTTTAAGCCCTCGAAATGTATGTTCTGTCTTTGTTTTTGTTTTTATTTACCATGTGCTCATGTAATGTGTTTGTTTTCAAAGGCAGGAGATGCTGCATGCTTCTATGATATAAAATTGGGTAGGAGGCGGGTAGAGCACCATGATCACGCTGTTGTGAGTGGAAGATTGGCCGGAGAAAATATGACTGGAGCTGCTAAGCCATACTGGCATCAGTCGATGTTCTGGTAATAGTTCTGTGCTTTATGGACTGAACTGGTTAGAACACAGAAGTAATGGAACCAGAGTTACAGTTTGGTTTCCATGTGGGCCAGTTAGCCTCATACAGAGGGGAGAAGACTTCCATCATGTTCCCATGCATTCTACACCAAAGCAGCTTTCTGGTAGAAGGCCCCACCTGTAAGTTAAGCTTACAGGTGAATGAGTGGAGGCGTCATCAGCACTTCTGGTAAAATCAGCTTGGGGTTTTGAGCTATGGTCGGCAGTACAAATGTGTGCCCTTAGCTAGAGCTGGCACTGTATTGTCATTTGTTCTTTGGTGCTAATGAGCCCAACGTACTGTCAGAAGACAGTCCATGGGCAACCGGCTGGCTCAGTCAGTGGAACATGCAACTCTTGATCGTGGGGTCATGAGTTTGAGCCCCATGTTGGGTGTAGAGATTACATTAGACAGCCCACTCAAGACCAGCATTTCAAAGTCAGGCATCTATAGGCCGTTCTCTGGATAGCAAAAAGTTAGCAAGGGACATTCCTGAGTGCTGGCATTGACCTTACTTGGCACACTCTCCTCTCGTTGAAAGGTGGGATACATAAAAAACTTCACGGTTTCAGAAGCCTCTAGGCAGTTTCTATTGGGGAAAATTTTCAGCTGGTGAGAATACATTTCAGGAAAATCACACACAGTTTTGTGAGCAGGCAGCAGAATCATAACAGCTGGGTTTCAGGGTCAACACCTATAAGATAATGCAGTTAGGAACAAAAGAGTCCATAGCTAGATAATTTTCAGTTAGGTCTCCAGACCAGCATCCAGGAAGTCATTGTAGATCGTTCCCTGAAGATACCAGTCCAGTGAGCTTCTGTGGTCAAGAAAGGACAACGTGGGAATAAAAAGCAGAGCATAAGGAATTTAGTCCACGATATTCAAGTAGCATCATAAGGGGACAGACGGTAGCTTATGCCTGTGGTGAGCACTGCACAGTGTGTAAACCATCAAATCACTAAGTTATACACTTGAAATGAGTGTAACACGGTATGTCCACTGCCGTTAAATTTTACTTACTGACTTACTTACTTAATGATGCCAAAAGGTAGAGCACCAGAAACAAAACCATGAGTAGTAGCCTCACGTGATTACAAAGCCATCGTGTGTCTGTGCCACAAATACTCTTGGAAGTTCCTGGCATAGTAAAAACTGTGTGATGATGATAGGAAAAGTTTCCAAGAAGATTAAAATAAAACCTTGAAAATGAAGTCTCAGAGGAAATACTGTCCATTGATGAAACTGTAAAAGATCTCAGATTCTGAGTTCTGTAAATACGGAGTACCCTTTAAAGCATCAGAAAGGCAGTTTTAGGTTGAGTTGAAAGAAAGTGGTGAATAGTAAATTTGAAGAACCCTTCACCCCCCAGGGGGTAAAGGCATGGATAAATTTCCGAAAGTGTAGATCATCGTATGGTATGTGATAAGTATAATGGCTTTTTAAGGAAAATTAAAGCTGCTTTGGGATAGGAATGCTTTCTCACCATTGTCCCCAGATGCCCTGGCAAGCAGACCGATCAGTTTGGCATTTCCCTTGCTGCACAAACCAAGTTCTTTGGTTGGCATGAACCAAAGTGTGGTGTCTTAGAAAAAATTAAAAAATGTACCACCGTGTCATTCTTTGCAGCCTCTTGACAAAACACCCTCTTCTCTCTCCTTCCTTAGGAGTGATTTGGGTCCCGACGTTGGCTACGAAGCTATTGGTCTTGTGGACAGTAGTTTGCCCACAGTCGGTGTGTTTGCAAAAGCAACTGCACAAGACAACCCAAAATCTGCCACAGAGCAGTCAGGTAAGGAAGCCCAACTAATTCTCTGGGTAGAGTGTTGAGAAGCGCTGGTCCAAATTCTCCTGAACAAGGGGTTTCTGTATTGACCAGAGGGCACTGTCAGTGAAAGCCTTTCTTCATGTTGTGCTTTAAAATAAACCCAACCCGTAGTCCTCACTCTTTGGTGGTCTGAGAGCTGGCAAAATCAGGTATCCTGGTCCGAGCGTAGACTCAGATGTGGTGGGTGTTCATCCTAGCCTCCGGGCAGTGGCTCTCTCGGCGACACTGGTTTAGTTTGCCTCGAGGGACTGGGAAGCTCTGTGCACTGAAGAAAACCGGAACTTTTGTGATTTTAATTTTTTAATTTTTTATTATCCTCATTATTATTAGCCTCCTGCTAATCCCAAGAACTTTAGTGTAGGACCTGTTATTCTCCACAGACCCTGGGCAGTGAAAAACTGGGCTGAGTAATTCTTGAGCTGCCTGTAATTCCATTTGTCATGTCTTAGTGCCAGGTTTTCTTCAGATGGGAGGCATCTCTCAAGGAATGAACTTCTCTCCCACACATGACTCTTTCATTAACTCTTAGACCTGTTCTCTCTTCCTTCCATGACCCCAGCTGAAGTTACTTAGCCTCCATGTCCTCTTGTCAGAGTCGTCCCAAGAACAGGTTGTTCTTGAAGGAGAGAACAAGACATTATAAGGACATGGAGGTCCTTTTCCTGTGTAATCCAGGTGGATGACATACACCCACTCCTTCATCTGGCGCTCTCCAGAGAAGCGGATCCAGGAGAGGGAACCGGGGACTTAGAAACTCTGGGGCACTACTCTGTATCCTGCGCAGAATTGTTCAGAGCCAGCCTGACAGTTCTCAGAGGACAGCATGCCCCCTCCCCAGGAGGAAACCCCTCCGCTTCGTTTTTCCATATGGAAGTGCGCTGTCCTGCTTTGGCCAGAGGGCCTCTCTAGCAGCACTGTCCAGTGGACCTTTCTGCTCTGCCCACTACCTTAGCCCCTAGCTGCATGTGGCTTTTTAGCACTTGAAATGTGGCTCGTGCAAATGAGTACTGAATTTTACATTTGATTCAATTTTGGTTAAAATTGATTAAATTTTCATTAACTTTTAACGAATTTTAATTGAAATTGCTGTTTGTGGCTAGTGGCTACTGTACTGAATCGTGCAGCTCTCAAATGTTCCTCAGAGGATAAGAGCAAGTCTTCTGCAGTTTGAAGAAATCCAGATACCAGGAAATAATCCACACATACATTTAAAATGAAATGGTGGGGCGCCTGGGTGGCTCAGTGCATTAAGCCTCTGCCTTCGGCTCAGGTCATGATCCCAGAGTCCTGGGATCAAGCCCCGTGTCAGGCTCCCTGCCTCTCTGCCTACTTGTGATCTCTGCCTGCCTCTCTGCCTACTTGTGATCTCTGCCTGTCAACTAAATAAATAAAAATCCTAAAAAAACAAAAAAGAAATGGTAAGGGAGGCAAGTTCTGGGTCAGACTGACGCCGTGCCCTGGGGCCGGCAAGGAAGAGCTTTTGTCGGCTTTGCCAATGGAGAGGAGCTGGAGAAGGCTTTACTTTCTAAGTGCTTACTACGGGGGCATAAAAACAAATCCTCTAGGAGCAGCTTGAAGCAGGTGTCGAAAGATACTTGCCTTCTAGAATTTCCTAAGTTCATAACTGACTCTCATTTTGATTTTGTTTGTTCTGGGGATTGGCCACAGGGACTGGTATCCGCTCCGAGAGTGAGACAGAGTCTGAGGCCTCAGAAATCGCCGTTCCTCCCAGCAGTCCTGCAGTCCCCCAGGCCCCTGCCCAAGGGGAGGACTACGGCAAAGGTGTCATCTTCTACCTCAGGGACAAAGTGGTGGTAGGGATCGTGCTGTGGAACATCTTCAACCGAATGCCAATAGCAAGGAAGGTGGGTACTCATCAGAGCTCCTTGAGGAAGATGGGACCTGTGGGCCGGAAAACACGCCCGGGACGTCATCGGGTGCCCTGCTGTGCATTGTCCACCTGGGTCAGACCGTGCCTAAGCAGAACAAAGGTGTAGCCTTGGCTCGGGAGCATTTCGTTTTTAGTTAGGACTTGGCTGGGTGGCCAGGGAGTTGGCATACACTCATTTGGGGTTAACAGAGGGCTATTCCCACAGCTCCCAGGGCGATGTGGGCGTTGGCCCAGGCCCCCCCATTGTGCAGGCTGGCCTGGCGCACACAAAGCAAGTCAGTGACCCACTGTTCCTCTCTCCCTCAGATCATTAAGGACGGTGAGCAACATGAAGATCTCAATGAAGTAGCCAAACTCTTCAACATTCATGAAGACTGAAGCCCCCCAGTGCAACAGGCAAGCACTTTGCTGTCCCTGACAGCAGCTCGGATGAGTAAAGGAGCATTTTTTATTCAGCACACTTCCTCTGTATGTATGAGTTTGAATGGTAAAGTCCTTTGTGAATATCTCAACCATGTAGGCAGATTCTTAATGTTCACATCACTAAATAAAACCTGATTCTTCTAAATTAAATTCTGTTCTCTTTGAAAGGGAACGGGTGGGCGAGGGGAGGAAAGTTGTGCATCTCAGCGAACAAGCACACTGGAGTTCTTACCAAGTGCATGAGTTTTCTCAGCCTCGTATTCCCTGCTCCACATTCAGCTGCTTTCAGTTCCCTGAATGTGTCTCTGGCCCCATCCACTGTTAAATGAGTGAACACAGAAACACATGGAGCAGAATCTGCTTTACCTGGAACAGTTCCTGTCGTCCCGCTCAGAACGGGCTTGGACCCGCCAGGGGCCAGAAAGGTCACTTACTGCCGAAGAAACAAGGGTGCAGAGACCTGGTGCTTCATGGCTAAGCCTGGAGACTGAATCCTTGAGGGATTGTCATCTCTCAACTCCCGTCTCTCGATCCTTCATGCCCCGTCCCTCAAACTGGAAATCTGCTCTTCCCTCACCCTTTTTGCCGAAAATAGGCTTATAGACACACCTCATTCTACAGATGATTTCCTGAGAACAGAAGTGAGGGTTTCATAAATCAACTCATTTTTTTAAAATTTCAAATGAGGGGCGCCTGGGTGGCTCAGTGGGTTAAAGCCTCTGCCTTCGGCTCAGGTCATGATCTCAGGGTCCTGGGATTGAGCCCCGAATCGGGCTCTGCTCGGCGGGGAGCCTGCTTCCTCCTCTCTCTCTGCCTGCCTCTCTGCCTACTTGTGATCTCTGTCTGTCAAATAAATAAATAAAATCTTTTAAAAAAATAAAATAAAATAAAATTTCAAATGAACTTTTAAAAATCAAATCTTGGGGCACCCAGCAGGCCCAGTGAGAAGAGCATGTAAGTCTTGATCTCAGGGTCATGAGTTTGAGCCCCACATAGGGTGTAGAGTATTTATTTATTTGACAGAGAGAGAGATCACAAGTAGGCAGAGAGGCAGGCAGAGAGAGAGGAGGAAGCAGGCTCCCCGCCGAGCAGAGCCCGATTCGGGGCTCGATCCCAGGACCCTGGGATTCATGACCTGAGCCGAAGGCAGAGGCTTTAACCCACTAAGCCACCCAGGTGCCCCTACTTAAAATCTTTTTAAAAAAAGAAATAGCTGCACTAGGACAGGTTCTCACTATGTATGCAGGTTTAGTGAAATATGATCTGATCCATGGCACATCCACATCCATATGTTGAAAACTCACTGAGCAGCCTATGAAATAGGACTGATTCTGTGGTGCTCATTGCTACTTACAAAGATGGCTGTGGTTCTAAGATCCTGAAGCAGTTCACAAATCCTCTTTTAAAAGATCAAATTGCAATTTGTCTTTCTTTAGTCGTATGTGCAATTTAGTCTAATTTTTTGACAGTTGTTATCCTTGTATAGCATGTCACTGTACTTCAGCTAAGTAAAATGAAATGATTTATTCATCTAGTCAGTGTTCCTTGACTGCCTGCTGTGAGTCAGGTAGATGTCAGAATAGGAAGATGAAGGAAACATGGCCACTTCAGGAACTCCTGGCTTCTGAGGAAGGCAGACACGTGAACACAGGAGTATCATACAGATGTGTCCATAAAAAGACACAAACTACTGTGGACACACCAAGAATGGAGATCAGCCAGAGCAACCGTCCTCAGTCAACTACTGATGCTAGATCACTTCCTTTTTTCTTAAAGATTTTATTTATTTGACACAGAGAGAGAGAGACAGCGAGAGAGGGAATACAAATAGAGGGAGTGGGAGAGGGAGAAGCAGGCTTCCCCCTGAGCAGGGAGCCCGATGCAAGACTCGATCTCAGGACCCCGGGATCATGACCTGAGCTGAAGGCAGCTGCTTAAGGACTGAGCCACCCAGGTACCCTGCTAGACCACTTCCTAAAGCGTCAGTTAGTTCATGGCCTCCCAGCTGTGCCTCCAACCCCCAGGTGAAGAATGTACAGTGACTCCTTGTCATCAAGCATACCAGGTCCAAAGTCTTCCACAGAGCTCCCGACCTCAGCCCTCCTGTCCCCATCCCGCCTCCTTCCCTACAACAGACTCATGCACACATACACATCTGGTTTATTCACACCCTTAAACTGTTCGTGCTCACCACATCTGGAATGTCATCACTGCTCCCTTTCACCTATCCCCTCTTGCTCACCTCCCAAGGCCCAGATGAAATTGCACCTTGGTAACGTGGTATCAATTGGATTAGTGCCCGTGCATGATTTCATGTCTGAACTCCAATTGCACCTACTACCTTTGAACTTGATTGTTCATTAAGTCATTCTCCGCATCATTAAGGTTCACTCCCTGAATCAGTAGTAAGCTATCCCAGAACAGAGACTTTTTTTGTTTTTCTCAGAATGAGGATAATGTGCCCCATCCCCCCAAACCCCAACGGAGTCCTGAACAAGTCCTTCGTCGCTTGGTTGGATGATGCTAGATAACAGGGCTTGCTGCAAAAACGACCCTCTGCCTTGGAACCTCTGTTCTCTGTAATCCAGGTTATCAGACCCCCATTACTTCACCCGCTGCTGAGACTTGCCACAGATATCCAGGACACGTTTGATCTGTCCAGGCCCCCAAGGACTGCAGAGACCTTTTTCTAACCAGACAGAAGAAGGGCAGGACCAGTCGAGTTCTGGCCCCTGAGAGCTGCTGGGAGCAGCTGGGCCACCGCACAGTGCAGTTCAGGGCCAGCCACGCCCTGCAGAGAAGGCTTGGGGCTCTGCCAAAATGCTGGGTGTTTGGAGCCCACCCTCCTGACTTCAATTTCACTTTTCTTTTCCATTTTACGAATGCTGTCTGATGGCACCTTGACACCACATCATAGTGCCTCTGAGGCACCCAGGAGACGCGCTCACACTTCAGCTGGACAGATGGACCTGAGTGAAGGAAGTATGTTTGACTGGAAAGGAGTCAGAGTAAGCCTCTTAGTGGAGGATGAGGTCAACATACATGACTTTTGTTGTTCTAATCAACAGGGCCCATTTGGGAGACAAGAGGCTTAAAGCAGAAGGGATGGGGGTGGGGATCCACAGTGACCTACTGCAGGCTGCTTCCTTGAAGAAAAATCCACGGCTTCTCTAGAGACCCATTTATACAAAGGAACACTCCCCTCCCTTCCACCCCTACCCCTTCCCTTTCCCGCTCCTCTAAAGTTTGGCTGCCACAATATCCCTCTGTCCTTCCCTGACTCCACCTAAAGCAGGGCACCCTTACTTCCCTGGAGATTGCTGGGACCCAACCCCAGTGCCTTGCTCTCTTGAGCAGAGGGCAAGGCCTGCTGTGCCTAGAGGTAAAGTAGAACACCCCCCCCCCCCCCGCTCTGGCCTCTTTCCCAACTTATCAGGGAATTTCTGGCGGGCACAGACACATGTACACAAAACCACACACATAGACACACAGCCCAAGCCAGTGATGACGTTCCCTTGCCTGGCTGGTTCTACAGATGGGTGTGACTGGGTCAGAGTACAGGGAGGGTCGAAATATTTAGATACTGGACTGCCAAGCCCTGGTTGGAAAACAGGGATCATCTCCAAATGGATAGTTTGAGAAAGAGAAATGCAGCCCCTGACATCTGGAGGTTGGCCTGGGACTGTCAGCAGGCAGTGGTGTTGCTCCGAAGGGCCTGGTGCTCACCGTTAGGCCAGGGTACTCTATTGAATGTAAACAGATTCACAAGATGTTAGCATTGCACACAGCCACTCTGACCATGGTTGGATGCAGACGAAAACAAGGCCACTTCATAATCATGTGTGAACACAGACAAAAACATGAACGTTGCCCAAACCACAGAGATGACCAACACCCGCCCACCCCCATACCGTCTCATGTGAGCGATTGCTGCTGCCTTACCAATTACCACTTGGGCCTCACTCTCGTCTGCCCTCCTAGGGGGTAAAATGTATCGAATAAGGCACCTACTTGTTGGATGATTTCGAGCTTCTTGACAGCATCCAATCCAAAGTAAAGCCCTGCTTCCTTCAGCCCTCCCCCAAGTCACCCAGCCTGGCCCAAATTTCTAATAAACCGTTCCTGGTACCCTGTTCCCGACACACCCTGTGCTTCCCCATGGTGTGCATTCCCTGGACTGCAGTGAGCAGTAGCCCTAACTTGTCCAACCCCAGGAGGGTCCTGGTGCTCTTTGGCTGGTAGGCGTTGGCAATTTGGAGGTAAAAAACCAATGTATCTGCCAGAAGCCCATTGCCAGGCAGAGTCCCTCATGAACTTTGCCTCATCTTGTGCCTTCCCCAAGACGCCCCAGTGAGGCCTCTGAGGTCTGTGCGTCACTTGGGAAAAAAGCCCAGGAGTTGCATCTGGTGTCTGCGGACAGAGGTGCCTGGCTTCCCGGGCAGGTCCCCCCAACTCCGATGCCTTGGCACTTGCCGTGCAGCGCAGAGATGCTTCTGGAGGAGCCCCAACCATGGGCGCTGAATTTACAAATCCACAGACTCGTGAATGCAGTTATTGGTCAGCTAGGAAACACGTACCATACAGTCACTGCATGCCACGGTGCAGTAGGCCCTGGAGATAAGAAAATGAGTAACACGTAGTCCCTGCCCTCACAACCTGATCCCACCGGCAGGGGCAGTGGGGTCCATCCCCACAACACCGGTGCTGGGAGTCTGCTGGGAGAGTTCACAAGGGACCTTCGCGATTCCTCACAGTGCTGTACTGGTCTGCTTCTCTCTAGTCTAGGCTTTTCTTTCACTGACCAAAGCACTCCATCCTATGGTTGTATCCTCTCTGTCATCTCTACAAATGAAATATGAATACGTTTACTGTGCTGAAGTGAACCGGTGTACGGTGCTTATTACAGAGGATGGACTGATGCTCTTCTTGCCCGAAGAGAATACACCTCTTTCTCTTCACTTTTCCTCAGCCCCTTCATTTTTTGTCCTTCCTCTCAGAATCTCTGCAGTCTCCCTTGCTTGCTTTCTTCCTCCCTGTGTGTCTTCCTCAGGTTCCGATAAGTGCTCTCTGCCCATGTTTCTGTTTTTGGTTTTTTTCTCCCAGCCATGGAGCACAGTGCAAAGAGCATTCCTGGCTCTGAGTCCCAGCACTGCTTTTTGACGTGAATGGCCCGGGGCAGCTACTTACCTAGGTCTCCGTAGCTTCATCTGTAAACTGAGGGGAACAAACTAGATTATCCCTCTACTCTCAGTTCGAACCTCCTGTGTATAGAAAAGTCTCTCAGGAGCGTGCGCGGGACTGTGTTCACCTTGCCACTGGCTCAGTTGTCTTTCATCTCTAAGGTCTAGAGCAGATGCTAATAGGACTCAAAACTCTTGGCAAGTGTCTCCCCACATGGCCTCTGCTGTCCCTTCGGCTCAACTAGATTTACAGGTTTGGTTTTTGGGATTTTGTTTTTTTAATCTATGGCTTGTGATTCTTCTTTGATCCAGCAAGTTACAGCCAGAAACCCTATGACCCCTAGAAATTGCACCTTGCCTTATTTGTTCTCCATGGAGAGGTTGACAGACTAAAAACTGGGCTCCAGGAAAAGTGGCATCCTTCCGCCCCTAAAAAATGTTGACTTCAAGCCCAGAATTACCCCCAGCAAAGTTTTATGGAAGGACTATTCTTAGCCATGATCTGAGCACATACATCTCTGCCCAACCATTTAATGGTTCCCAATTGCCAACAAACACACCCTGCAGAGCTGGTGACTGGAAAGCCACCATAACCCAGAGTAGCCATCACCCTGATACTGACAGAAGAGTTCATAACACTGTCCCTCGTGCCACATAAGGCCTGAGGCCCTAAACCAGCCTATACACCCACTTTGCTCTTGGTCCATGGCCATTTTCACATTGGTTATGGCCTTGGCAGAACCATGTCCCCAAGTGCTGACAAGAGAGCCAGGAAGCTTGCAAGCTTTACCACCCAGCTCTTAAGCATAGAGACAGCTAGAAACTGTATAAAGGGAAGGTAAGAAAATCCAGCACCATGATTTGCTGGGTGGACAAGAATGCTTAAGGATCACCGCCCCACCAGGGTGAAAGGGGAGTTTTAGGTGTTTCAGGGAGGCCAGCAGAGCCCCTCCAGCTTGAAGCCTTCTCCGATCAGGCCCTGAGGCCCTCAGCCACTTTGTTGAGACTCATATCCCAAACAACTGTCAGGGGATTCTGGTCTACTCCAGTGGGAGTCCTCAAACTAGCCACACAGTGGGGGTGGGGGGAGGCGGGGAGTGCTGGGAACAGGGAATCCTTGGTCTCAAAGTCGCTCCCACCTCCACCTGGACTGGGCCAGTGCCGAGTGCTAGGAGAAAGGGCCACAGTGACCTTTCAAGACATCAGCTTGACTTAATGCAGGGATGGAGGGCAGCTCACAGCTCAGAACACCCTACACTTGTCCCTTTGGTGGTGCAAGCCCTCGTTCATCCCAACAGGAGGCTCCAAAGAGACCTCAGCTACGAGGTGAACTCCGGGCCCAGAGGAGGGAAGGAGGTCCCGGGGCGCCCCGCTCTCAGCAGGCGCGCACAATGTGAGGTGGATAATTACAAAAGAATACCATGGTGGGAGCTCTGCGGGAGGTTGCAAACATTCAGCTCCCCCAGGACATTCCCTGTGCGCCCCAGAAGAGCGTGGAGTGGCCAGGTGGGGACAGAAAAACGGATGTCTCCGTGGGGACTCTCGCCGGCCACTTCTCTCCCAGCTGCCTCACTGAGTCCTCCCCGGGAGTCCTCCCGGAGCCGCCCCTACTCGCCTGATGGGACGGGAGGAGGGGGGGCGGGAGCAGGAAAGAAGGGATTGAGGGGGAAGTTTCAAGGGGTGTGCCGGGGAGGGGGGAGGATTCTCATGAGTCAGCGGAGCGGGCTCAGTGTGACTTCATTGCTTCCCGAGAAGAGGCGCCCGGGGCAGGAGGCCGCTCAGAGTGCAGCAGCAGGAGTGGAAGGTCGGAGCCCTGGCCGTCGGCGCCGGGCAGGGCGCGGGGCAGAGCTCAGAGGGGCCAGGTCGCTCGGGGCTGGGATGGCGAGGGGAGGCCGCGCGCGGGCCAGGAAAGCTCCCGGGCAGAGGAGCCGACCTCTCCTCTCCTCCTCCTCCACCCTCACGGTCGCCAGTTCCCGCCTTGGCCCGAGACGCCGCGCTGCGCGCGTTCCGCCTGCAGGTGGCGCTGCAGAGGCGCCCTGGGCGCACTGCTTGGGGGTCGGGGGTGGAGCCCGGCCCCTGAGCGGATCCGGGCTGGGAGGCGCGCGAGCCCAGAAAGGGGCCGGGCGGGGCGGTGGGGGAGGCGAGGGAAAGGCGGGAGGGGCAGCCAGAACCTCCACTGGCCCTCGGACCTCGCGCTCCCACGGAAGTGGCGGGAGAGTCCGGAGATCCGACCTGCTGCGCTAGCGCCGCGGCATGGGGCTGGCTCCTGCGTGCTTCTTAATAGTCCCTTGGGCCACCTCCCCGGCCCCGCAGAGCTTGGGGCGGCTCACCTTCAGCAAAGGGATTGTGGTTTAGGGGCCGTCTTTCCTCTCCGGGGATGGCTCTCTTGACCCGCGGGCAGTAGAATGGAAACTTTGAGTCGCGTCTCGGGGCGTTGGGGGTGGGTTTCCCTGAACAGCCACTCTCTAGCCTGGCTCTCCTGAGACCCAGAATGCATCTCCTGCACCGGGATAGACTAGGGCTGGGGCTGGGGTGCAGTCTGGAACCAGGACTCAGCCTAGATGAGGGGCAGGGGTTCAGCTTTGGGCTGGATGTAAGCCTGTAAACCGATGGTTAGGGATTCTGCGCGTCTCAATTCAGTCTTTGGCAGCTATAGAAGAAAAAAAGCTAAGAGGCCCATTTGGGGCTCAAACTTACAACCCTGTTCTCAGTAGATAGAGCTTTGTGTTCTACCTCCTTGCAGGCCCTGAGCTCTAGAAGTCATGATGCTGCTGACCTTCCCGTGTTGGTTCATGGTTATGTGGTGGCTCTTTAGTTAACATATTAAAAGTATCAAGGCACAAAAATAACCTGTGGCCAGACACATTTAAGCTGGAAAAAAAATTGTTGGGGGCTGCAGCCTCAACCTTTCCAGAGGCTCCAGTGGCTATTCCCATGATACAACTTAACATAGAAATATATGGGTAGGGTTTATCTCCCATTTCTGTGCCAAGACATCAAAGCCATGCACTGTGCTAGTGTTCTGGGTGCCTCTTCTCCTCTGTCAGTCAGTCCAGCTCCCCTGCTTTCAGGATGTCCAAAGCCATCTGAGAAAGTTATCCTTAGGATTTTCCATAAAGAAGAGGAAAGGGGTTAAAAAAAAAAAAAAAAGAAAAAGAAAAACCAACCCGAAGGATCCTAAACGTTTCACTGTGTTTCACTGTGTGCCAGGAGAAATACCGTCTGTCTCCTGCCCAGACCTCAGAGTCCGGGCCTCCTTCCTACAGGGCGGTGCCCAGCTATTCCTGGAAACCCCCTCCTTTCAACTAACCCCCTCCCCAAGGTGTCTCCTCCCAGAGCACGACCTAGGAAAAGGATCATAGTGTCAAACTTGATGTCTCTATCCCCTTTCGGTCCCTAACCGGGCCTGCAGCAGTCCTCAGCCTGTCCACTCCCCTGATGCCCTCATGCTGGCTTCTCCTCCACGGAGCAGGGCCTGAGCTGTGGCCTCTCTCTCCAGCCTGGCCCTGTGCCCCACTAGGTGACTGGGAGAGGATCTGATATACTAATTTGTGTTAATGTGATAATGGGCGCTAATGGGGTCACGTGCTAACCACAGGCCAATTTCTAGCCCAGCCTTACAGCCTCAGCCCCCAAGTCCAGGCTGTAGGAATGGGAATTTCAGGCTGACTAATCTCCACAGCCCGCTGGAGGGGGCGGGGGAGTGGGAGGAACCGAAGCCCCAGGACGATCCCAGAGTGCTGGTGCCTCGGTTTCAGTTTCATCCTTGGCTGACACTTTCCTCCGACGAGTGGAATTGCTTTGGTTTTCCTCCAGTCCCTCTTCCCTCCCCAGCTGCCCCCCTTTTGGATCACTAGCTTCCCTCGGCCAGCCCTTCACTTCGGAGGGGAGAGATGGGAAGATAATTTGGCAGTGATGAGGAAAAAAATGTACACGTAGACACCCTCAGACACACAGGCTCACATACCATACTGCCTTGCAGACACACACACGCCCACAAACACACACACACACACACACACACACACACACACACGAGGGGACTTGCCACTCACATCCAAGAGTCAAGCTCACACACATGCATGTGTGCACGCGCGTGCCCGCGCACACACACACACACACACACCCCACCTTCCTGCCATGATTGCGCCCTCACTCACATCTGAGAGACCCACATGGACACCCACATAGGCAGACAAGACCCTATGGAGACCCATCCCGCACGAAGACCCCCACACACACACACACTCTCTCACATACAAAGCCAGCAGCAGCAGCCGAGTTGGATGGCTTCCTCAAAAGAGGGCTGGAAAGTTTGTTTGCTGCCAATGAAGGGGCCTAGACATTCCGTGAAATGACTCATACTGCACCTTTATAGACATTAAATGTATTTTTTTCTGGATGAGACAACAACAACAACCCTTGACCCCGACCCCCGTTGGGACAGCAGGGTGGGGAAGCTGCGTGGCTGCCGTCCTATTGGGTCTCTGTCTGGTGCCTGTCTTCCTGTGGGATAGGGCAATCCCCAAAAAGCAGAATCCTCTGCCCCCTGATACAAACCTCAGCCCAGAACCGCCCCTTGGCAGGATGTGAAGTAGGGGGAATTCAGGCCCTCCAGGCCCCCTCACACCCTCTCCCCACTCCTCTACTTCATCCCCAGACCCGAGGATCTGGAGTCCGGCCTGGTGTCCCTACTCTGGTGTCTCAGAGATCGGGAGCCCTTCCCGATCTCTCCTTCCATCCAAGCACCCCATCCCCACCTCTCCTGGGTCTGTCCCTACTGCCACCTCCGAGCACAACTCCAGGGGTCGCTATTCACCATGTATATAACATGTAGCACCACATGTGATGTGACTGGTGTCTCACCCACTCCCCTGAGCCTCCTCTCCATCTGAGAAGGGAACACCCAGCTTATAGCTGCCTGTTGCCTGTCGCCAGCACACTTAAGGGGCCACAGAAATCATGTGGTGCCCTCCTCCAGGAAAGCCTTTATTTGTTGGCATCCCTCCGTGCCTCCATCCCGGTCTCTGCCCCCCCAGCAGCAGTCCGCTGGGCCAAGGTCCCACGTTTTTCCTTGCAGGCCGTGAAGGGAGGCGCCTTTGGAGTGTCATTTGGAATCTCCACAAGGGCTACAGAGCGCAGGGAGGCTGCCAGCCACACGAAGTGGGGGTTACCCTAGCAGATGGCAGAGGTTGAGGAGATAACCCCGACTCCACTGGACAGTGCCCCCAAAACTCCGGATGCCGCACTGCCTCTGATAGGTGCCCCAGAGTAAGTGCCTGTCCTTGGCCCTGGTCCTGGGGACTTTTCCAAGCTGATCCCTGGCTCCAGGATAGGGGCTAGAGGCCAGTAGACTCTAGGGGACTTGCCCTCATTTGCTGAGCACTGCTTGAAGCCACTTCTTTCTCATTTTTGGCAAATGAATCAAATGACTGGGTCCTCCTCCCCCATCCCACCTCAAAAATCTCCCACCAACCCAAGAGGGCTGGCCTGAAGGGCACTGAATCTGTTTCCTCAACACTTGGCCCACTCCCAGCAGTGCATGCGGTGGGAACAGCTCCTCCCAGCAGTCACCAAAGCCAGGATGGACATAGGGAGCACTGACTCAAGGACCGCAGCACCTGCTAGGTAACGTCGTCATCTCACTCCAGGCAGACCCCTGAACTGCCATCCAGGCTTCCAAGAACTGAAACCGAGTGGATCTCTGAAGTTTTGCAGGGGATCTTATGGTGGTGGAGCCTATCCCAGCCGAGGCCTGGAAGGGAAATGTGTAACTCTCCATTTTAATGAGAGCAGCGTTGTGGGGGTAGCGGGGTAGGGGGTGGAACCAAGTGACTTCCCAAGAGCCTCAGCCAAAGAAGGTGGCTGACCAGATCAAAGTCACGATCTGGGAAGTTGCTCCCAACTACACCTTCCCATCTGCATGCCTGTGCTTTGGCCTGAGCACACCTGCTCCCACCCTCGTCAGTTCCCAAGATGGACCTGAGCAAGAGAAGACCATCTGGGGAAGGAACACTTGGGTATGACCTATCTCAAGGAATTCTTATCTTTCACAGTTATCCAACCATCTTTAAAAAAAAATTTGTTTATTTGTCAGAGAGAGAGAGAGAGAGCATAAGCAGGGAGAGCGGCAGAGGGAGAAACAGGCTCCCCGCTGAGAGCCAGATGTGGGACTGGATCCCAGGAACACGGGATCATGACCTGAGCCGAAGGCAGAAGCTTAACCAACTGAGCCATCCAGGAGCCTGCGACGCAACAACCTTTTTAGAAGAAACACTTTTTATGATGCTCAGTCACCACCTGGGATGTAGAGATTTCTATTTGCCATTTGGAGCTTTCTAGGGCCTTGTCATGTAAGCCCAGTAGAGGCAAATCCAGAGTTACTGAACATTTCAACAAAGGAAGGGCTGCTGTTTGGACAGAAAGGATTACAAGGGGCTTCTCAGCTTCACAGGTGGGAGGATTTCTTTTATTTCTTTTTTTTTATTTTTTTTTAAATATTTTATTTATTTATTTGTCAGAGAGAGAGAGCGAGCGAGAGCGAGCACAGACAGACAGAGTGGAAGGCAGAGTCAGAGGGAGAAGCAGGCTCCCTGCGGAGCAAGGAGCCCGATGTGGGACTCGATCCCAGGACGCTGGGATCATGACCTGAGTCGAAGGCAGCTGCTTAACCAACTGAGCCACCCAGGCGTCCAAGGATTTCTTTTAAACTATAACTTCTCTCTGGGCTTTTGAATATGGTTCTCATTCTGAAAGTCTGATTGATGGGTGACTTTTCTAGCTTGTGTCTGTAGTGGAAAGTCAGGGCCATGGCTACAGAATCTGTGGCACTGTGGTGTTTTGTTCTAGCCACAGGTTCGAATAGAATTTGCTGAGGCCAAGGGGTTAAAGGAAGAGGGGAAGCCACCAGCTACCTTGTCTCTAAAGAAGCTGGGGTGATTTGCAGAGGAACATAGGCACTGCTTGAAAGAGGAGACAAAGAAGGGCTGAGAAAGCTGCCAAGGTGGAAAGGCAGGTTGAACCCAGGAGTGGCGAGCGAGCTGGTCCTGCACAGGCTATGGGCAGCCAGGAGGCCCGCTGCTCTTGGAAGGACCCAGGTTCTGAGGCTTGAGAGGACTGAATAGGAGTTGGGGCAGGGACAGGCTGGAAGGAGAGAGGCTGAGAGTGCACACTGGATGGGGCAGCGGAGCCTGGGCATTCATGGGCAACTCGAGAAGGGGAATTCCTGCCAAGTCAGGAACTGAGCCACTGGCAGAGACAGCGTGGCTGTCGTCAGGAGTAGTGATCTCAGTCGGCGGGCCCCACCTGGCTGGGGCTCACCCAATGGGCAAATGGAAGAGCGGGGAGCCGGGTGGAGAAGGGCTGGCAGGCTGGGGAGCAGCAAGGTCATCGGGAAGGGCAGCCTGGCTGACCTGGAGCCATGGGGCCGAGTGTCACTGCTGCGGCCCACGGCTCCCCAGCTCGAGGTCAGCGCAAGACTTTCATCAAGGGGGGGTGGGGTTTGCTTTGGCCACAGTTCCCAGACCCTGGGGCCGTGGTTAGTTTTCAGTGTCTGGGGAAGGTGGGAACTTACGGGATTCCCACAGGTGGACTCCAGGTCATTGGCAGGTACTTGGGCGGACACCGGTTACTTGTTAGCTCGTTGGCGCGGTGCCCTCTCCCCCTGCCCTTCCCAAGAAGAAGACTTTTCCTCTGGCTTTTCTGTGCCTTGAGGCTTCAGCTCTGGTTTAAGCCACACTCTTAGGAGGTATCCACCTTTAACCCTCAGCAGCTTCTGGCCTGGCCTTCTCAGACATTCTTCTGAGAGCTGGGGTTGAGAAAAATTGAAACATGGATGAAGATGCTGCTGAAGGTAGCTAACATTGATTGAGGGCTTATTAGGCACCAGGCACTACTGCTGTAGCCACAGGTTATCTCATTCAATTGTCATCACAGCCTTTCTTTTCACTTTTTTAAAAAAGATTTTATTTATTTATTTGACACACAGAGAAAGATCACAAGTAGGCAGAGAGGCAGGCAAAGAGAGAGGAGGAAGTAGGCTCCCTGCTGAGCAAAAAGCCCAATGTGGGACTCGATCCCAGGACCCTGAGATCATGACCTGAGCCAAAGACAGAGGCTTAACCCACTGAGCCACCCAGGTGTCCTCTTTTCACTTTTTAAAAAAGCTTTATTTATTTATTTGAGTAAAAGAGAGTGAGAGAGAGAAAGCACGAGGGGGAGGGTCAGAGGAAGAAGCAGACTCCCCAATGAGCAGAGTTCCCAATGTAGGACTCCATCCTGGGACTCCAAGATCATGACCTGAGCCGAAGGCAGATGCTCAATGGAGTGAGCCACCCTGGCGCCCCAGCAGCCCTTCCTTCCTTCCTTCCTTCCTTCCTTTCTCCATCTTTCTTTCTTTCTTTCTTTCTTTCTTTCTTTCTTTCTTTCTTTATTCTGGAGAGGGATGGGGAGAAGGGGCAGAGAGAGAATCTTAAACAGGCTCCATGCTCAGTGCTGAGCGGAGCTGGACACAGGGCTCAATCTCACAACCCTGAGATCAGGGCCTGAACCAAAATTAAGAGTCGCATGCTTAACTAACTGAATCACCCAGGCACCCAATCATCATAGCTATTCGATGTAGGTTCTTATTATCCCCAACTTAAAAATAAGGGAAGCGAAGCTCAGAGACTTTAAGTGACTTGCCCAAAGACACACAGCTGGTAAATGGTCCAGCTGGAATAGGAAACCGGGTCTGTCTGATGTTAGGGACCACTGAACTCTTCGCAAAATGGAAAAATATGTGTGTTTGTATCTATTAGTGAGTCTCAAGGTCAAGATAAAGGGAGCTTAGGGATGGCTGGGACCTACCACGATTTCGAGAGGGGAGCCTCATGGACAAGAGACCAGCAGAGAATGGTGAGGCTCCAGGATCAGGAATCCCCTGGTGAAAGCATGGCCACTTAGAAAAGAAAAAAATAGAAATCTGCTCTTGGTGCTTATTTCAGGGACTTCCTATAGGTAGGCAAAATAATCTCAAGGGCCAGTGCCAGTCCAGCCCCTAGGTTTTTCCCCAGAAAACTATAATCTGCAGCTGCCTTCACTGCCATCATCCACCACCTTTCCTGTCTCCTAGTCCTGTGCCAGAGACCATCCTTTCCCAAGGCTGGGGAAGCAGGCAGATGCTGGTGGTTGAGCAGGTCCCTGAACTTCAGACCCTTTGGCCATCCTGCCCTTCAGAGGTTGTTCCTCCTTTGGGGCCCCTTCAGCTTTCCCGCTTTCTGCTAAGGAGCTGCCAGGGCTGAGGCTTGGATGGGCCCTTCCTCCAGACTATGTAGAACCGTAAGAAGTGACTGTTTCCAGTCATCTCCCTCAGAGCCTCCTAGCTGTGGGACCAGGTGGAGAGTGGGGGCTTGTATGGATGCCCAGGCAGGTCAGAGGAGAGGGTAAGGGGGAGATAGCATGGGAGACTGGGGTTCAGGGCTTTAGAGAGAAGAGGTGCATGAACTTTTTCCCAGTACCCCAACTCTGGCTGCCTCTGCACCTTCTGTGGCAGTCGGGCTCCCCCCAAACCAAGCCCTTCCCTTGATTCATTTAGGTCTGGTCTCCCCCACTGGGAGCCCTAGGCTCCCTCAGAAGTCCCCCAAACTCTCCAGTCACTCCCAAGTATACGATTTGGCCCCGGATTCCGCAGTGTTTGGCATCTAGCTCCTGAACTGCATCCTCTGGGCATCTCCTGGCCTCACGCCCCCTGCTCCTGCTCCGCCAGCCCTCGCCCTCCCGGCACGTCCGAACACAGCAGGCGCTCAATAATCTGGAGTGCAGTGGTGTGGGCCAAAGGCGTCAAGCCCACCGGCTTGTGTGCAGGCCGAGGGGGCTGGACACAGCCATCCAGGGTCCCCGGGGAGTAGATTTCTCTCCCAGGCCTTGGGTGGGGGCTTCCCTCCGGGAAGGGCCCCGCACAGGGAGCCGAGAGCCCGGGACCCGCCGCGTGCCAGCTGACTGAGGGGCGCGGACCAAGAAAGGGGTGCGCGACGTGGGCTCTTCAGGGGCCCTGCTCTTGCCGTCCCCGGGGGCGAGCGAGCCGTGAGGGGAAGGAGAAGCCGCACGGGCCCCTGGCACGGCTCCCCCTGCCGTGCTGGCGACCGCGGCGGGCCAGGGGTGGAGGGGCGCTGTTTCCACCAAGACGTCTCGTCCCTCCCTCGCTCGCTCGCTCGCTCGCTCGCTCGCTCCCTCAGCCACCCCGCCCGCCCGCGGTCCCTCCCGTCGGTCCCTCCCTCCGGCTCTTCCCTCCCTCCCGCCCTGCCTCCTTCGCGCCCGCCCCAGCCGCCGCCTGCGGGGACGTGTGTGTCTCTAGTGCAATTTCCCCTTTCGCTCGGGTGTCTCAGTGCAGGTCTCCGCCGGCTCGCGCCCCCTCCCCGGGCGCCCCCCGCCGCCCCTTCCCTCGGCGTGGCCCTCCCTGGCGGCCACCCAGCTCCCCCCGCACTCCACCCCGCCCCCCGGAGTCGTTTTATCAGGGGCGCCGCCGTCTCACCTGGTATTTGCATCTCGCCCTCCAACTTGCCATTGGCGGCGCGACGTGTGGGAGAGCCCTGCGCCTCGCCCGCCCGGACCAGCCTGCCCCGGCGCCGAGGTGAGTCACGGGCGCGGGGCCGCGGGGGCAGGCGGGCAGGGAGGAAAGAGGGAGGGAAGGAGGAAGGGGGACGGTGGCCCCGGCGGCCGCGGGGACCGACCGGGCGCCGCGCTCAACTTCCACTTCTCCTTTCGCCGGCGCCGAGTTCCCGGCGCCACTGGCCCAGCCCGGCTTCCGAGGGGAGAAGGCGGGCTGAGGGAGGGCGGGAGGCAGCTGGGACCCTCGCCTGGGCCCCCAGAGCGGGGAGGGGACCGCAGCGACCGACCCCAGCCCGGCGACCGAGCCCATTCGGCCTGAGGTACGTCGATGGCGCCGCTTCTTCGAGCCTTCGGGGACCTCGAAAAGTTTGCCTCAGGGCGGGATCGGGGACGCTCGGGCCCCGGCGTGTCGGGGTTGGGGGCCCAGGGAATGGTGGGAGAGCCGCGGCGTGTTGAGTCCCGCCCTTGCCTCGCCCCACCGCGTGTGTGTGTGTGGGGGGGGGGGGGGACTCGGGCTTCTGAGCCGCGGTTAGAAACGGAATCGAATTCCCGAGCCAGGGTGGGAGGCCGGTTTTCCCGCGTCGCGGGCGCTAGGGTTCCGTGACAGGACGGATCGTGACAGAAGGGCCCCCCGAAAGCCCGGCGCTCGAGGGCGGGAGGTCAGACCGTGCGGTGGCGGGGCTGCCAGATTGATTGGGCGGCCCCTAGCGCCTCTGGGGGGCCAGGCGCCTTAGTGTAAAGCACACACTCACTGGTGTAAAACACACGCGCGCGCGCTCACTCACACACACACACACACACACACACACACACACACACACACACACCTATGACTTGGATAATCGGATCGCCAAAATAGAGACCTCTTGGCAGGGGCCAGAGTTTCCGTGTGAGCAAGACGCCCGCCTTCCCGCTCCCGCGTTCCCGCTCTCCCGGTTTCTCCCGCCTCTCTGCTCCCTCCTCTGCTGCCGGCGAGGGGATTGAGCCGCCTCACAGCGCGGGGTGCCGTGCCGGCAGCGCCTTGTTTTGGGGAACTGCTGAGGCGGTATCCGCTTTATGAATGTCTGGTGCCTCCACCGCACCCGCTGTTGCCCTTCCCTCAGGACTGTGTGGAGGGACAAGGCCTTCCTGACCAGAGTCACCTCCTAACCCCTTGGTACCTCGGTTCAGCCAGGTTCTCCCTGGCTGCCCCCCCCACCCCCGCTCCCACCCCGCCATGGGATTTGATGGCAGTTTGATTCCTGCCCCTCATCCCTCTGCCCGGAGACAGAGGCCTGTCTGGTCCTGCAGCTTCTTCTGGTTAATGTTTGACAGTTCATTGTGGCTAATCATTTTAATTAGCTCTTAAAGTGGGGAGGAACAGTTAACCTTGGACTTCTCGATTTTGGCCTGGTGGGGCCTCAAATGGGAGGAGTGCTAGGGAGGTGGGGAGGTAGGAGCGGAAGTGAGGTCACCACCCCAGGGCCCGAGCCACCACTGCTTGGCCCCTACAGCTGGTGGGCACGCCCATCAGGGACTCACCCCCTGCAAGCTGACCCCTGGCCTGAGTGCCAGGTTGGAGAGGGGTGAAGGGAAGAGATCTAGCTCTCCCCTTGGGGGAGACAGGACACTTTGGCACTGAGAGTGCCTAGGGAACTGTCTGCCTGGTAAGAATGCAAATCCCTCTTCACAGTTACACAGAGCTTTACCAGTTAGAAAGCACTTTCTCAACAACCATTGGTTGAGTAGACCCAGAGCAGAAACAGCCTAGCGGATGAGCTGTCCTGAGTTAAATGAAATACTTAACTATCTTGGAGGACTTGTTATCCTTGCCGGTGTGGGGAAGGGCCTGCCTACGTGTGCGTGTATCTGGGGCTGTTCAAAGCCTGAGATGTTTGGGGGGGTTGAGCAGGCTCCACCTTGCCACCCTCACCCAGCCTCTAGCTGTGAGCCGAAGGAGTGGCTTGTTTGCAACTATGTCTGGCATTCCTCCCACTGCTGCACTGTTTGCTCGATGGTTGCTCAGGAACTGGCGCCCACCCCTGGACAAGCTGGGGGCCTGAAATCCACTCTCCCCCTGCCTAGTGCTAAGTGGTGGCACAGTGGCTTCTGTCTTCTCTGTCCTGTGTTGGGATCTAAAAATGAGGGTGCTGTGGTCTTTCTTTCATAGGCCTGATTGATAGATTATCCCAAATGCCCCTAGCCTGCAAAATTCAGCGCTGTCGTCCCTGAAGAGGCCCAGCCAGGTGCAGGCTGAGGGGATTGCTTTCCCAGGGAAATCCCTGCTCCTAAGCTTGCCCTTGGGCCTTCCCACCCCCCCCCAACCCCACCCCCAACTTTCTCATTTTACCTTCCATCCCTAGAGCCAGACTGTCTGAGTCTAAAACCCAGCTTTGCTATTTACTTAGCTATGTGATTCTAGTCAGTTGTATGCCTCAGTTGCCCCATTTGTCAAGTGAGCCCTGCCTCATAAGGTTGCTCTGAAGATCAAATCCTTCAATACACATAAGCTGTTTATTAGAACAGTATATGGCACACAGTGAGCACCAACTAGCGTGATGGTATTATCTGATACAGTGCCGAAAGCTCATTCCACTCAACAAACATTTGCCAAGAGCAGTCCCCATAGCAGGCATCCCTGAAGTGGCAGTGAGAAAACATGGAGGTGAAGAAGATGTCACACGCCTTCCAGGACTGTGTATAGCTTAGCTTCTTTTTTTTTTTTTTTTAAAGATTTTATTTATTAATTTGACAGAGAGAAATCACAAGTAGACAGAGAGGCAGCCAGAGAGAGAGAGAGAGGGAGCAGGCTCTCTGCTGAGCAGAGAGCCCGATGCGGGACTCGATCCCAGGACTCTGAGATCATGACCTGAGCTGAAGGCAGCGGCTTAATCCACCGAGCCACCCAGGCGCCCCTAGATGTTCTTTCTAAACCTTAGACCAGGGCTTTCTAACCTGAGGTCCAGAATGGCCTCGATAGTTGGGCAGAGCTCTTGGAGAGAGCCCTATAGCTTAGCCCTATAGCTTAGCTTCTGTTGTAGGCCAGACTTGGGGTGAAGGGTGTGGGAGGGAGACAGGGAGAGCATCTAGGTCATCTGTATAAATAACCATAATTCAAAGTCAGGCTGGAATACTTGAGCTAGTGTGGGGAGCTGGGCGTCCTAGACGTGGAGGCTTCTCCTTGGCTAGGGACCCTGGCTGGGTTCCAGTCTGAATGCACCGTCTGAACTGCTTTGGGAATTGGATGAATGACCGGGAAACGGAGACCTGCTTCCTTGGTGGGCTGTAGGTGTCGTGATTTGTTGGGTGCCGGAGCAGGATAGCATTACTTAGTGCCACCCCCAAACGCCCCTCTAGGCTCCTGGCACACCCCCACCACCTCCTGGAGGTTCCCTGCGGAGCTGGGAAGGACTTTGGGCAGCCTTCTCTTCTCAAGCTTGGGTCTGACCCCAACCTGGGCTTGGTTATCTCTCCAGGATTTCTAAGCTGCAAAGAGGTTTCTGGCTTCACTGCCAATTTATTCCCTTTGAGGTTCTCAGACTGAAAACTAGTTCTGCAGGGGAGAAAGGAAACTCATCCAAGGTACCCAGAATCCCATGGGCACTTTCCTAGAGGTCAGGGGCTTTTCTCATCAACACCAACCTGCCTGCAAATCTCTGGCCGCTGAGCCTCACATGGCCAGTAATAGTGGCCGCGTCAGTCATGCCCTCTAGCTCCGGCCCCAGTGCTGGTTGCCAAGGAACTGCTGGTCGGGGTGCTTGAGAGGGTTCTGACCTCACAGGGGCTGCTGAGTTTCAATTCAACAGCCATTTATTAACACCTACTGTGTGCCCAACCTGTGCTAGGCACTGTGGAGGAGACAAATGAAGGAGGTGGTGAGGGAAAGATGACTAAGACACTGAAACAATCAGAGGCGAGGACAGGCAGCCAGGTCAGTGGCTGGTCAGGTGCTAATTGTGCTCCTCGGAGTAGGGGCCAGAGGCGGCCAGAGCTCTGAGGTCTCCGCTGGAGGAGGGAGGGAAGGCTTTGTGAGGCTCGAGCTAGACCTTGAAGGGGAGGGCGGCGCGGGGGAGATTTGGCTGGGCAGAAAAGGGAGAAAAGATGCCTTTCTCTGTCTTCCCTGTCCACAGACTGACCTTCGAAGCCTGGATAATTGTTTGGCAAATGCATGGCACATAAAAGAACAGGTCAGCCAGTGTGGGTGGCTCAGCGCAAACCCCCCGATCTCCACTCCAGGAGATAGAAAGTGGCTGGCCCAGACCCGGAGCCCAGGGAGCCCTGCGTGTATGGATAAGAATAAGACACAAAGGGTAGACAGGCTTCCTTGCCACCCAAGCTGAGGGGATTTCATTTTGAGTCCACCCCCCCCCCCACCCCACAGGCCCTGGAGGAGGTGGGTGGAGAGAGGGGAAGAGAGGTAGAGGACATCAAAGGGACAGGAAAACTGATGCGCCAGTGGTGTTCAGAGCAGGCATGGGCTGGTTGGGTCCTACCTTTCCCCAGGATTCTGAGATTTCTCTGAGAGCCGGGAGGTTCAGGTGGAGGACAGAGATTTTCCTTTCTTCAGCCAGTTGGGAACCCAAGAGTCTAGAGAGTCCCATATGTTTCTGCCCAGACCACCCGGGCAAGGGCAAGGACTAGCCATATATTTGCTCTGCTACTTCTGTGTCTCCCATGGCTGAGTGGAGAGGGGAACTTGGCTCTTGTTGCATTTCACTGGAGAAAAACGCCGGGACACACCATATCCTCCCCTCCCCCACATCATTTTCCCTCTCTCACTGCCCTCTTTCCCTGCCCCCTCCCCAGCACGTTGCAACACTACAGGGACACACCGGGAGTGCCCTGACTTCTTGGCTGGGAAATCATGTCCTAAGGTGAGTTTTTTGGCAGAGACCCCAGCCTTCTATAGGAGGAGAAGAAGGCTCAGAGAAAGGTGTTTCATGCAGGAGGGTCTGCAAGGGAAAGTGCTGGAACATTTCTTAAACCAACAAGAAAGAGGTTAAGCAGCTTGCTCAGGCTGAGCAAGCTTTGCCTTAGGTTCCCACTTTCCTGATGGACCATTTTATTGTCCCAATGCCGGTAACTTCCAGCTTCCCAGTCCATCTGGCCTTCCTGAAGCTTCCTTTCCTCTTCTAATCTAACCCAGCATCCTTCCAGAGAAGTTGGGTTGTCTTGGGGCCGGGGGTGGGAGGCACGGGCTCTCTGTGTTCTCATTCCAGATCTACTGCTTACTGACTGTGTGAGTATGGGCTAGTCATTTAACCGTGCTGGGTTCTAGTACCCACCTCACAGGGTCATGAGAGGGAGGACTCAGTGAGATGCTGCACATGAAGTGCTTAGCATGGTGCCTGGCACATAGTTACTGCCCCACAGGTGTTAGCTGTTGTTGTCACTTCCCTTCACACAGCCTTGACTTGGCCAGCTCCAGGGAGCAATCGCTTCTCTGGCAGCATTGGCAAGGCCTGCCATACCCATTCTGAAACTGAGAGGGAGTTTCCTCATCTTTCTGCTACCCCTTTGTTAAGTCTGTCATCACACAGGAGAAGGAGGGGACGTGTGTGCAGGGATGGACGTGTGGAGAAGATGTGTGTGCAGAATAGTGTATCTAAGTGGCAGGCAGTGGTGCCATGAAGAGCAAAAATCAAGTCCTTCATGTTTTTATTAACATTGCCATCTTTATCTCTTCACCACTCTCGTCTTAAGTATCATTTGCTGCAGGAATGAGAAGTTAGTTCCTTTGAGAGAAGGCCTCAAAGGCCTTGCATCCTGGACAAGAATTTAGCAATCATCGGTCTCTTGTTTTTACCCTGCTGAGTGTAGAATTCTGGGAGCCAACTGACCAATCACTCCTCACTCTCTCCCTCCTTTCACTAGAATTTGAATGGATGCGTCCATTCTTGTCCAATGCCCAGAGGCTTTGGGTTGGAGCTGGGCACTGTGTTTGCCCAGAAGAGTTCCCAAGGAGCTGTGCGCCCTCCCCATTCGAGGCCTCCCAGAAAGTACTTTGGAGGTTCCATCTGCTATCAGATGGATTGTGTTTGCCCAGGAAGGACTGGATCACCCATGGACCACCCCTGAGCCACTTCACTCTGTCCGTTGGTCTCCGCCCCTCAGGTTAGAACTGCTAGTCCTTGGAGGATGGGAGAGTGGGCAATTAGTCTTAACCTCCCCAAATTCCCGATGACCTGATAGCAAGGAGGTACTTAGACATAGATTTTGTAGATAATTTGTCTTTTTCCCATAATTCTCCAGAGGATAAAAGAGGCTAGTTCAGGTCTGCTGATTCTGTGAGAATCCGTGCACAGAAAACACCTGTCTCATCACATTAGGTGACCACTTTCTTGGTGCCCTACTGATCAAAAACAAACAAACAAACAAACAAACCAAACAAAAACCACCACAGCAGGACCAGCCTCCTGCTCTGAAGGATCTTTTTTTTTAAATTTTTTTATTTATTTGGCAGACAGAGATCACAAGTAGGCGGAGAGGCAGGCAGAGAGAGAGGAGGAAGCAGGCTCCCCGCTGAGCAGAGAGCTTGATGTGGGGCTCAATCCCAGGACCCTGGGATCATGACCTGAGCTGAAGGCAGAGGCTTTAACCCACTGAGCCACCCAGGCACCCTGCTCTGAAGGATCTAAACCCAATTCTAGAGCTGTAGTAATATACATGCACTTAGCCCCACAGGGAGCTATTTGCATATCATAATATGGTTGCCATTGTAGTGATAATTAGCCCCTCTGTCATGGTACATAATTATCCTTTCTTTTTAGTGATTAAAGAGCAATTCAAGACTGTGTGGGATTAAGAGACTCTAGTCTCTTAGCAAGTTTGATGATTATAATACAATATTGTTAGCTATATTTACTATTCTGTTTATTTGAGCTCTAGGGCTTATTTACTAATTGTAATAGTTTGCATTTTCTAGAGTTTTATATAATGAAATCATATACCACATGTACTCTCTTTTTGTATGGTTTCTTTCATTCGGCATATTTAAGATCTGTCCATGCTGTTACATCCATCCATATTTCATTCCTTTTTTATTGCTAGGTAGCATTCCATTGTATGGAGATAGCACATATTATTTATTCATCAGTTGACGGACATTTGGTGGCTTTCCCCCACCCCATGTTTGGCTATTACAAACAAAGCTGCTGTGCACAACTATGTACAAATCTTTCCATAGCTATATATGTCCTTTCCTTTTGGTTAAATACACCTAGAGGTGGAATGGCTGAATCATACAGTAGTTGTAGCTTCAACTTTTTAAGAAACTGTCAAACTGGGATGCCTGGGTGGCTCAGTGGGTTAAGCCGCTTGCCTTTGGCTCAGGTCATGATCCCAGGGTCCTGGGATCGAGTCCTGCATCGGGCTCCTTGCTCAGCAGGGAGCTTGCTTCTCTCTCCGCCTCTGCCTGCCTCTCTGCCTGCGTATGTGCTCACTCTCTCTCTCTTCCTCTCTGACAAATAAATAAATAAATAAATACAATCTTTTAAAAAAAATTTTAAAAAAAGAAGGAAACTTCAAACTGTTTTCCAAAGTGATTGTACTATTTCACATTCCCACCAGTCATTTGTGAGTTCTAGTTGCTCTGTGTCCTCACCAACACTTGGTTGAGTCTTTTTTTTTTTTTTAAAGATTTTATTTATTTACTTGAGAGAGAGACAGTGAGAGAGAGCATGAACGAGGAGAAGGTCAGAGAGAGAAGCAGACTCCCCATGGAGCTGGGAGTCCGATGCGGGACTCGATCCTGAGACTCCAGGATCATGACCTGAGCTGAAGGCAGTCGTCCAACCAACTGAGCCACCCAGGCGTCCCTGGTTGAGTCTTTTTAATTTGCCTTTCTAATAGGTGTGCAGTGGTATCTCATTGTGGTTTTATTTTTTTTTTTAAAGATTTTATTTATTTATTTGACAGAGAAAAATCACAAATAGTCAGAGAAGCAGGCAGAGAGAGAGAGAGGGAAGCAGGCTCCCTGCTGAGCAGAGAGCCTGATGCGGGACTCATCCCAGGACCCTGAGATCATGACCTGAGCCGAAGGCAGTGGCTTAACCCACTGAGCCACCCAGGCGCCCTCATTGTGGTTTTAATTTGTACTTCCCTAATGATGTACTTACTTATAACCAATATATCTTCTTTGGTAAGGTATCTGTTTAAATCGTTTGCCCCTTTTTGGGGCGCCTGGGTGGCTCACTTGGTTAAGCGTCTGCCTTCAGCTCAGGTCATGATCTCAGGGTCCTGGGATAGAGCCCAACATCAGGCTCCCTGCTCGGCAGGGAGTCTGCTTCTCCCTCTCCCTCTGCCGCTTCCCCTGCTTATGCACTCTTGCTCTCTCTCTCTCTCTCTGTCAAATAAATAAATAAAATATTTTTTAAAAATAAATTTTTTTGGCCTTTTTAAAATTGATTTGTTTTTCTTGTTGAGTTTGGAGAGTTCTTATATATTCTGGACACAAGACCTTTGTTCTTGCTTTGTGAAGGTTTTCTCTGAGTCTCTGGCTTGCCTTTTCATTCTTTTTATAGTGTCTTTTGTAGAGCAGAAGATTTTGATATCAATGAAGTCCAACTAATCAATTTTTACTTTTGTGGATCATACTTTTGGTGAGGTCTCTAAGAAGTCTTCACGTAGCCCAAGGTCACGAATATTTTGTCTTATGTTTTCTTTTATAAGTTTTTATAGTTTTAGACTTTACATTTTGGTCTTTGATCCATTTTGAGTTAATTCTTTCAGATAGCGAGAGGTGTAAATTCACATTCATTTTTTTTCCCTTTTACATACAGATACCGATTATTCTAGTACCATTTGTTGGAAAAGCTGTTGTTAGGCTACTGCAGTTGTCCTTATATATGTGGGCTTATTTCTGTCCTTATATATGTGGGCTATATTCTGTTTTTTTTTTTTTTAAGATTTTATTTATTTATTTATTTATTTGAGAAAAAAGTGAGTGAGAGAGAGCACAGGAGCAGGAGCAGAGGGAGAGGGGGAGAAATGGACTCCCTGCTGAGCAGGAAGGCCGGATTTCTGGCTGGATCCTAGGACTCTGGTATCATGACCTAAGCAGATGCTTAACTGACTGAGCCACCCAGGCACCCTCTGTATTCTGTTCTGCTGATTGATCTGTTTATCTTTCCACCAATGCCAGTTTTTTTGATTACTGTAACTTTATAATCATTTTTTGAAATCAGGTGGTGCTAGCCCTCCAACTTTGTTCCTTCTCAGAGTTATTTTTGCCTATTTTAATTCTGCAATTTCATATGAATTTTAGAATGAGATTGTCAATATCCTTTTCTTTTAATATTCGAATTTATCCTATTTACAGTAATTTAAAAAAATATTTTACTTATTTATTTGGCACAGAGAGAGAGAGCGAGCACAAGCATGGGGGACTGGCAGGCAGAAGAGATGGGAGAAGAAGACTCCCCACTGATCAGGGAGCCCAATGGGATCACCACCTGAGCCAAAGGCAGAGGCTTAACTGACTGAGACATCCAAGCACCCTACAGTAATTGTTACAACAGATATTTTATAATCATGGGTGGCCCTGATGTAACTGTCACTTTAGAAGATTCTTAATCAGGGTACCTGGGTGGTTCAGTCATTGGGCGTCTGCCTTTGGCTCAGGTTATGATCACACGGTCCTGGGATCGAGCCCCGCATCAGGCTTCCTGCTTGGTGGGAAACCTGCTTCTCCCTCTCTCGCTCCTCCTACTTGTGTTTCCTCTCTCACTGTGTGTCTCTCTGTCAAATAAATAAATAAAATATTTTAAAAAATAGATAATGCTTAATCTTTTCATTGATATTCTTCAGCTAAAGAATTCCATAAGTTTCCAAACTTATATATTCGCAAAATAGGACTTACATATTTTGCAAATACAAAATAGGACTATTTATTATTTGCCCTTCATTTATGAACCACATTTGGTGACTGGGCCCATGATTATCTGCTCCATACATCATTTTATAGATGTCAATCGTATTCCTTTCCAACCTTTTTTGCCTAGACAATGTAATACCTCTTTTTTAAAAAGCTTGTCTTCGGGGTGCCTGGGTGGCTCATTCAGTTAAGCATCTGACTTCAGCTCTGATCATAATCTTGGGGTCCTAGGATCAAACCCCACCTCAAGCTCTGTTCTCAATGGGGAGTCTGCTTATCTGCCCCTCCCCCTGCTTTTGCTCTTTCTCTCCTTCTCTCAAATAAATAAATAAATAAAATCTTTAAAAAAATGAAAATCTTTTCTTCATATAGTTATACTCACACCCCATTCTTTTTTCTTTAAAGATTTATTTTTTAAAGGTTTTTATTTATTTATTAGACAGAGAGAGAGAGAGAGAGAGAGAGATCACAAGTAGGCAGAGAAGCAGGCAGAGAGAGAGGCGGGGAAGCAGGTTCCCCGCGAGCAGAGAGCCTGATGCGGGGCTCAATCCCAGGACCCCAGGATCATGACCTGAGCCAAAGGCAGAGGCTTTAACCCACTGAGCCACCCAGGTGCCCCAAGATTTATTTATTATTATTTTTTTCTAGAGAGAGTAAGTGAGCATGCAAGCCAGGGGTGGGGGCAAAAGGAGAGGGATTGAGAATCTCAAGCAGACTCCCCACTGAGCATGGAGCCCATCATGGGGCTTGATCGCAAGATTCTGAGATCATGACCCTAGCCAAAATCAAGAGTCAGACTCCTAGGGCGCCTGGGCAGCTCAGTAGATTAGTGTCTGCCTTCATCCGGGTCATGATCTGGAGTCCTAGGATCCAGTCCCACGTCAGGCTCCCTGCTCACGCTTCTCCCTCTGCTCTTCACCATTTGTGCTCTCTCTCAAATAAATAAAATCTTAAAAAAGAAAAAGAGACTCCTAACCAACTGAGCCACCCAGACACCCCACACACCCTGTTTTGCTGAATCATTTTCTGTCTTAGACCTGATCCAGAATCGTGAAATCTTTTCCAGAGAGTGCAGTGATCAGATCAGCACCTAATATTCCCAGGGTGGAAACAGTGTGGTTTTGTACAAAGGGGGATGACCCGATTGATCATGAACCACCTTCTCGATGCAGCTTGGAATAAATGACCCTTGCTGGTATATGTTTCCCCAAACACAGACAGGGAGCCGGAGAGGACAAGTAATGTTGGGGGCTGGGGACATTTGTCCCCCAACTCCATCCCTAGCCCCACCCTTAGATTGTAGCTCTCACATCTGTCAGGACCTGGGGTGTCTATTCTAGAGATCTCCCTTGGACAGAGACTTTATATGAACTTAATTCATGAATGCCCAGACCTGTGGTAGAATCAGAAGAAGAGCTAGGCCTTGGTCCCATGGATTGGACGGCGCATGAAATAATTAAAGAGCAGTTCAAGCCTGTGTGGTGTGACGAGATCTCGTGGTCAAATCTGGGCTATCAGCATTTCGAAAAGGGGGCTCCATAGCTGTGCACTCTACTTCTCAGGGTGTAACCAGCTCCATGGGTCTGGGGACCTTGGTGGGGACCTTGCTGTATGGGCATTATTTGATTAACCAAAACAGAGCAGCAAGGGCATGGCTGGCCTGAGAAACTCTGTGAATGAGCCTGGAATGTTCCCTCAGGGGACCATGAGGAGACCACTGGGCTTCAAGCCCAGGCTTGAGTTGGGAAATCATGGGAAACAAGGCTGAGTAGGTAGGGTGGGGTCAGACTGTGAAGGACCTTTGGAAACCAAGCAGATGAGTTCGGACTGTAAAGCTCGGCCGAGTGCAGCTGGCATGGCCACGGCCAGATCTGAATGTGTGCCCTGGAGTAGGAGTTGGCGCCAGCTCAGAGGGAGGAGCTGGGCAGAGGCAGGGCTGTGACTGGAACTTCATCTCCCTCACATCCGGTCAGTGGGCTTTCTGCTGCACCCGGCCTACTTGTTAGGTTTCGAAGGCTTGCACGTCCACTCCATACAGCTTCCTAACGGGGCCCACAGGCGGGGGGAGTAGGTGGTAAGGGCCAGATCGCTCTGTGGCTGGTGGTGTGAGGTAAGGCAGACCACTGAGAATACCCACCTGCCTCACAGACCTGCTGGGCTGCCCCACGGTTGCCCCGGAGACACTCTCTAGACTAAGACAAGGGTAGCTCCAGATGGCCTTTGTCAGAGAAAATGTGTTAAGGAGAGAGGCGACACATTAACCTACTATCACTCACTAACACATTAACATTAAATGGTTTGTGATTTCAGAGTGGTGGGGAAGTCATTCCAGGGGAGCAGGGATGGTGGCCTGCTACTAGGGTCAGTCACAGGAGCTACGGGTAGCACGAGGTCTGTAGTGGAGTGGGGGCAGGAGGCCCAAGACTGGGAGAGCCATGTGACTTGGTATGCCTGTGGTTACATAGCCCATTAATGGCAAAATTGCCTTAGCAGAGGTTTTCCAAACTTTCCCACCAAAGTGCCCCAAACCATTGATTTATATCCTAGAGGCCATTTTCATTGATTTATCAGCAAGCAACATGGAAGCTCCTGAAAGATGCCCTGGGTTGGGAGTGTGGCTTCGATTCCTGCTGTGTGGCTTGGTCGGCTTTAGCAAGCAGGCCCTGGCCCTGTGAGACCTGCTTCTGGACAGGTCAGAATTTACACTTTCGGGATCTTCGCCCAAAGTGCCACAAGGTGTGTCCGTCACCTGCAGCGTGTTCGTTTGCCTGCTGTCCCCATCCCTGTCTCCCTCCTTGGTTCAAACTTATTTGATGGAAAAACCTAAGCCCTTGTGTCCCCCGGGAAAGTCGTTGGACTTGCTCAGTGGTTAGCTCTGGCCTTATCCCAGCCTTTGGTGTGGGGATCATGAGACTCCGAAGTAGGCATGGATTGGCCGAGGCTGTGCCCACAGATTCCCTAGCCTTTCCCCCTCCACCACAGTCAGCCTGTGGCCCCTCATTCTGTCCCACCTTGAGCTCGGACAGTTTACAGTACTTCCAGTTAGAAAAACAGAAAACCTGCTTGTGCTCTCAGAGCCTAGCCTTGCCGCTGCTCATCTCTTGGTGGTTGAGAACAGAAGAGCCGTCAAGGCCTCCAGGCCAAAGTTATCCTTCTCAGTGACCCAAGCACCTCATTCCTGTCCCCATAGCCTGCAGATAGAGATGATGACAATGTACAAAGAATGCATGCCCTCCCCCAGCTGGGGCAAGGCGGATAAAGCGCTATGAATATTCAGGTTTCACTCTGGCAGGCAGCAAGCCTTCATCCACACCCCCTGCCGGCTAGGGGTGAAAGGGGGGTTCCAGATTATAGTGCCTGTAGTGATGAAACCACAGCAGGTAGGGCCCTGGGGAGGCTGTCTGGGCTGGGCGGGGCAGGGCAGCCAGCTGGGTGAGGCCCAGATTCCCCATGCTGATAAGGCAGCCTGTAAACACCCAGCAAGGGGAGGGGGCAGAGGGCAGGCGACCAGATGGCAGGAGAAGGGGGGAACCGGAGCCCAGGGCTAGCGGCAGGAAGTGGGGCTTGATGTGGAAACATCCTGTCCAGCGGGGGCTAGACCAGTGGCCATTAGCGATCACTCCCTCCACCAAGGAGGCAAGTTCAACACAAGGTGGGGCTGCCTGGGCACTAGGCGGAGAACCTGGTACTCCACATTGCCAAAGGACATGATAAATGGGTCTCTATTATGGGTTCTTCTATCCCTGAACACTGCTGGTGGGGGGAAATCAGGACTGAGCTCCCCACATGCCAGACCTTGGGGAAACTTAGTAGTGGAATTGTCCAAGAGAATTTGACTCTTACAGGAAAGTCCTGGTCGTCACTATCAGTGAGGAGCAACGATTGGAACGCCCAATTATGTCTAGAACCTCCTGTAGCCCTCTGAGAAGCAGCACATATTTGACACACCTTTTTGTTCCACCTTGGAGGACTTTCTAATTAAAACCTCAGGGGGTCTTGCGGTGCCTGGGTGGCTCAGTGGGTTAAGCCTCTGCCTTTGGCTCAGGTCATGATCTTGGAGTCCTGGGATCGAGTCCTGCATCAGGCACTCTGCTCAGCAGGGAGCCTGCTTCCTCCTCTCTCTCTCTCTCTCTGCCTGCCTCTCTGCCTACTTGTGATCTCTCTCTCTGTTAAATAAATAAATAAAATCTTAAAAAAAAAAAAAAAAAAAGAACCTCAGAGGGTTGGAGCTCATGGGGCCTTTCGCAAGGGAACACCAGACTCAACTGCTTGACTTTTCAGACGGGGACACTGGGATCCAGAAAGGGGCACTTGGTGATGCTCATGGCAGACCTAAATTGAAGCCCGTGGTCTATAGCATTTTCCACTGCCTACCCTGTTGCTTTAGGCCCAACCACCAGCCCGCATGCATGCAGGTGGCCCTGCTTTGCACACTCGCTCAGCCTCAGCATTTATCCTTGCTTAGGGCCATGGGGAGGCTGATAGAAGAGATCCTCAAAATCAGAAATTGGACATCTGGAGTGTGGCCTGAACTGCTCTGTCAACTTGCATGTGGCCTTGAGTGAGCTGCTGCCTCTCTCTGGGCCTCATTTTTGTTTGTTTGTTTTAAATAACGGTTTAGTTAGGGGCGTCTGGGTGGCTCACTTGGTTAAGGGTCCGACTCTTGATTTCATCTGAGGTCATGATCTCAGGGTCGTTGAGATTGAGCCCTGTATCAGGCTCTGCGCTGGGTGTGGAGCCTGCTTAAGGATTCTCTCTCTCCCTCTGCCCCTGCCCCCCCAAATAAAAAAATAAAAATAATAATGAATAGCAGTTTAATTCAATTTAATTCATTACCATACAATTAAGTTATATACTCAAAGTATACAGTTCATTGGCTTCAGTATATTCACAGAATTTTACTTCCGTCACTACAATACATTATAGAATGTTGTCATCACTCCATAAAGAGACTCTGTACCCATTAACCAGTCACTCCCCATTTTCTGCCAACCTCTAGGCCAAATAAGAGATATTTGGTACAGATATATTTTGGGGAGAAAAAAACCCAGCAATCGGTTAGGTAGATGGGATAACCCAGCTTACCGGGAACTTAGGAAGAGAATCTACCTCAGTCTACCTTGAGAAGAATAGGGTGGGCCTGGCGATAAGCCCCTGGCCATGGGCCTGCCATCTATGAGGTGCTCAGGGCTGACTTTCCATAAATATTTGAATAAACATGTGAATCAGTACCCCGAGAGATAAGAACCCAGACTAACATTATGTGTAAACTGAGAGCAAGTGTATATTTATGGGGCAGGGCCATGACATGGCCACCCCAGGTCTGGATCCAGGAACTCTCTGGAAATGGTAGGCCCCTTAAGGTGGAATAGAGTCAGCGTCCTTCATCAGTAGAGCTGGAAGCCTCCCATTCCACTTCCCCTTCCTTCATAGCTGGCTCAGCTTTGTCACCATTTTGGTGCAGACTTGGCCCAGAATGTTAGGGATCACTTCTTCGATAGAGCTTTGATTGGGATTGAGGCCGTAGAGGAGGGGGTGGGTCACAGACCTGGGAAGCTTTCGTTGAAGGAGCATCACAGAGGTTCTGAACCTTCAAAGTTGTGTGTTGTGAGTGAGCACTGAGCTAGGGATCTGAGCAAATGGTCACCAGCATGGGGCCGTGGGGAAGGCCTAGACTTTGATATCGAAGGCACACAGCCTGGGTTTGAGTTCTGCCTCATTTATTTATTTATTTATTTATTAACTAGGAAAATAAATTTTGTCCAGAGGTATGGGCAGATGTCTAGTCTTAGAACTTCTGGAGTTGCTTCTTGGAGCCGGCAGCCTTGCTGACCTTCAGCACGTTGAAGAGCACAGTCTTGCGCAAGGGTTGACACTCACCCACTGGAACAGTATCACCAGTCTGGAGGTCCCTGAAGTGGGGCACTGGTGTACAGACACGTTCTTGTGGCATCTCTCACAGCAGCTGCACTTTCGGATGTAATGGGAGTAGTCTTGGTGGATGACAGTGGTCCTCTGCATCTCATTTTCATCTTGGTCAGGTGGAGACATTAACAGGAAAGGGTCATTTCTTACCAGCATAGTCGCCCTTAGTGGCCTCCTTGGGCATCTTGAAGCCCAGACTAATGTTTTTGTAATATCGCAGGACTTGAGTTTGTTCTTGCCAGTTTCTCCAAGCAGGACCCTCTTCTTGTTTTGAAAGACAGCCAGCCGCTTTTGGTAGGCACCCCTCTGTTCGAACATCCACCATCTTCTCCGCCGCCTGAGAAAAGGTCTGCTTCCATTCTGGACGGGCGGTATGACCTTGGTCATGTTACCTAATCTTTTCTGAGCCTCACTTCTGCTGTTTTTAAAACGGAACTATTAAAACAGGATTATTACCAAAAGAGATTTCACTGAAAACAAAGTTCAGAGAGCATAGTAGTTGGAAATAAACCTGGGTTCTGTCCCCAGCTCTGCCAGTGACTAGCTACTTTGTAAGGATGTTGTAAGAATTAAAGGAGATAGCCTAGATGAAGTGCTTGGCACACCGATTCCACAGCTTGTACCCAGCAGGTATAAATCCCAGCCACCTTCCCTGCGCACCACCCTGTAATTTTTTTTTTAAGATTTTATTTATTTATTTGACAGACAAAGTTCACAAGTAGGCAGAGAGGGGGAGGGGAAGCAGGCTCTCCACTGAGCAGAGAGCCCTATGCTGGGCTCCATCCTGGGACCCTGAGATCATGACCCGAGCCGAAGGCAGAGGCTTCAACCACTGAGCCACCCAGGCGCCCCCACCCTGTAATTTTTACAGTTTGGCCCCTTTCTCCAGATGCAGAGGGAACAACTTGAAGTGCTATCAGAGGGCGCAAAAGAAAATCTTACCCACATTTACACAATACCCACACCCCTCTGCTCCTCCCCCAACGGGCCCATGGTGAGGCCACAGTGGCCACACCCACCATCCCAGGCCCAGCACTAGCTCAGATCTGTGCCAGCCCCACAAGCACTTGCCCTGAGCTGGCACTGATCTCAAGTGCTTCCACCCCCTCCACCCAGACTAGATGCTCTTTCCAAACACGTGCCACCAGCTTTGAGTCGGGCTTGTAACCAAACCCTGGGCCTGGGTTTGCACTCCAGATGTAGGGAGGGGCTGGCAGAATCCCAGGTGCATATCCAGATGTTGTCTCCAAGGCCTTCTTGGTGTCCCCCATGCCAGCTGTGGATTTGCAGTATTTACTCCAAATTGCAGGGCTGAAGAAGCAGGCCTGTGTGGGGCCCTATCACTGGGGCACTGGGTCCTATTTGCCCTGGGAGGGGTGTGTGGAGGGCGAGGGGATGGGGAAAAGAGAGACTCTGTCTTGAGACAGGAGGCGTGCCCGGGCAGGGCTCTCGGCCGAAGTCGCAAGAGGATGACCTCTAGAACTGAGAGGTATCAAGACCATCTTCCCATCCATTTTTTGTTGGCTCACCCAGTACCATCATGTCTAGGGGTTCTCTTAGCTTTTCCTACTGCTGCTTGGACCTCACAGAACAATATTACCATAGGGGGGACCAGAAAGATTGTGTCTTTCCACTCCTAGGACCCCATCCCAGGCATCAGGGCTTCTAGGACTATTACCATGTAATTGTAACCTGTCCTCAGGAGGACCGGCAGCTAGGCAGAGGTCCAGGGCCTCAGGCTTCTACTGCTCCTCTGACCCTTTGCCTTGGGAAGGCCTGGCAGAGATGGTCACATGCCTGCAGGATCCCTGTTGGGCACATAGCCCCAGTGCTAGGAGCTCCAACCTTGCAAGGGCAACTGGGAGGTATTTACAAGTACAAGTCACGACACCGAATCACTAGCAGCTCTGGAATGTGATAGCTTCCTGTTCCATCACCCAGAAAATGCCGCTACCCTTGACCCACATGTACTGTAATACTTTGCTCTCCATTGTTGTCTCTGTCCATTGGTGCTGAGGACATAATTATGCAAAATTGTCAAGTTGCTTTCAGTGTCACCTGCCCCTCCCAGTTAACCCTTACAGTCGGCCTGCTTTCTCCCAGGCTCTTGCCACAGTCCATCCCTCCATCCTGAGCCACCCGGGGCTCATCCTCAGCCCAGGTGGACATTGTCCTGAGCACACAGTCCAGTCTTTTCATCCAGTCCTGGAAGGCCAGGCTCATTCTGCACCCGCTTCCTCAAGGCGATAGCTAAGTAAGGTGATAAACCCACTTCTCCTCATCCTCTAACAGGAGAGGGTTTGGCGGAGACAGCCCCAGCTCCCTCCCAGTCCCAAGTCCCCCAGCCCAGGCAAGCTGGCAGTGGAGCTGTTGGGGCGTCCCCTTGTGTAGACAGCTGTCTCCTCAGCCTTCCTGTGAGGGATCCTCCCCCCTCCCCCGCAGGGCCCCTCCCCTCTCTGCACTCTCTGACCTGTGTGGGGCAGGGGCGGGGCAGGAGGGCCTGCAGGCCCTGAAGGGGAAACTGCTGAAACCCCTGGGACAGGAAGTGGCAGAGAGGGGCTGTTTCCTCTGGCAGAGCAGGGGTGCGGTGAGAGCTGGCCCTATCCCCTACTTGACTGCTTGTCTACGTGGGTCCTGGGAGGCTGGGGAGAGCTGAGCACCCTTCTTTCCCTTGGCTCCGCCCCCACAAAAATGGATGCTTCTGGCCCACCAGGTCAGAGGGGCTGGGGAGGGGGCATGGCTCTCAGAGGAAGCCATCTCTATTTTGATGGGAGAGGACTTCAGAAAGAAGGGCAGACAGGTCAGCGAGAAGGGAAGGGTGGGGAGGGGCAGGTGAGTATGGGGTGAGGGGGGCCCACAATGGCAACGGAAAACCACAGTTGGGCAGGGGAGCCTTCTGTAAGCTCTTAACTCTGAGAGAAGATCATCAGGACTGTGTCTGCTCAGAACTGTGTGAGTTGGAAATGCAATAAATTGCTGACTTGTGACTCACAGGGCTAGAAAGGGCCTTAGACCATCCAGTCCAACCCCCTCACTGGGCAGCGGAGGAAACTGAGGCCCACAAAGCTGAAATGACTTGCTCAAGGTCCCAGCATGGGCAGAGCCCGGTCAGGATTTTCTTTCTGATGAAAATCTGCCGAGTTTGTGTTTGTGGTTCCACGCATCCTTCCTGGTGCTCCTGAGTGCTCCATGACGTTCTTCTCAGAAATGAGCTTAATCCATCCATTCACACTGGAGGGGAGTGAAGCCTTTAGTCCAGGAGCCAGTAAACTTTTCCTGCAAATGGACTGTAAATATTTTAGGCTTTGTGGCCCATAGGGACTCTGTCACAACTCAACGTACAATGCAAAAGCAGTCAGAGATGATTGGAAAACGAATGAGCGTAGCTGCACTCCAATAAAACTTTATTTGTGGACAGAAATTTGAACTTCGAATAATTCTCATGTGGCATGAAATATTATTCGTCTGTTTATTTTTTTGTCCTAATCATTAAAAAATGTAAAAGCCATTCTTAGCTCATGGGCCATCCAAAATAGACAGTGGGCTGGATTTGGCATGCAAGCCCTAGTTGGCCAACCTGTACTTCAGTAACTAAGAAGTAAATCGAAGGTGTCGGGAGGAGGGGGAGAGAATATACTTGTTGGGGAGGAAGCAGGTAAGGCTGTGAAAAGGAGGTGACATTTGCTTCAGATCTTGACCACTGTGTGGGAATTGGAGCTGCAGAAATTGGGGAAGGGCACAGCAGGCCTAAGGCATGGTGTGAACAAAGGCACGGAGGTGGGGAAGTTGCTGCAAAAGTTAAATGTGTTCTGCACATGTGTGGCTTCATTGTTATTTGCCAGCCCTGGGTCTTTGGCTGCTGTCTGTTCTCACCAGAGGAAAGGGTTGGCTGTATTGAGGACACCGAGAGACAATGAGGAGGGGAAGAAGAAAGGTCACCTGGGAGTCATAGCAACTGGCTGTGTGAACTTGGGCAAGTCATTTTTCCTCCCTTGGGAGCTTGGTGTTTGCAGTTGGATGATAGGACGGATAAATGCCCTGATCTTTCAGGTCCCTTTTAACTTTGATATCCTGGGACTCTGAGTCAGGAAGAGGCTTTGAGTAGTGTGGGTGAGGGGGAAGGAGGAACCCCAGGAGTCCGTGGTGACATCAGAGCTGAAGCTGCCCACACCCTGATGGGCTGTTTTTCCACCTCTGTCCTGCACGCTCCCCTGTGTGCAGGCAACACTGGATGGTCCTTTGCTTTTGTTGGCCTGGGAAGTGGCCAGTAGTGGTGGGGCGGGTATTGGGGGTGGACATTTGGAAGGGGCACCCAGGCAGGCAGCGAACCCAGCCCAGCCCCTGCCGTCTGGGGGATTCCCAGACCTGAGCAAAGAGTCTCCGCATCAGTTTCTAGGACACGGGCTGGCAGGGGCCTTGACAAAGAACACTGTCCCTTCAATAAAAGTTATCTGACTTAATATCCTGTTGGTGCCAAGTCACAGATTAGCCCCGCTTCTAAAAAGCCCACTAATGAATTTAATTAGTCTCTGGTCAGTGTTTCCTTTTTTTTTATTTTAAAGATTTTTTTTTAAATTTATTTGACACAGAGAGAGAGATTACAAGTAGGCAGAGAGAGAGGGAAGCAGGCTCCCCGCTAAGCAGAGAGCCCAATAACGGACTCGATCCCAGGACCCTGAGATTATGACCTGACCAAAGGCAGAGTCTCACCCCACTGAGCCACCCAGGTGCCCCCTGATCAGTATTTCTGTTACCCCCCCCCCCATGGAAGCAAGCAGGCCTTCCTGGGGGCAAGGGTGGGGTGTGTACCGTTTGAGGCCACCTTTCATTCATCACATGCCACTTTCTGCCACAGTCTTGTATCTGGGATGGCAGCCTCACTGGCCAGGCCTGCTCCTTTGACCACTAAAGGCCTGTAGAGGTCCCTCCTGCTGATGGTGTGTGTGTGGGGGTGGGGGGCAAAATGACTCTCCAGGTCTTCTTTTTTTCACCTGGGTTTTTCAAGATAATCCCAAATTCAGAGTGGTCCAAGGTGAGCTCATCTTCTTGCTGTATTTCCTGTTTCCATCACTTCTTATCTTTTAGCAGCCTTTACAGTAAGAGCAGTCTCCACATCTTGGGGTCCCTACAACGACTGTATTACCCTATACTCTGCCATTTGATTCCCTTGGGTGGCTCTGGGCCTCACCTCCTGGGTTCCAGCTGCCCTACCGGGTCTCCTTCCACCTACTCCACTCATACACTCAGACCAAATGGATCTGCCTAAAGAACTGCTTGCCTTAGGCCCCTCCCTTGGTCTAGAATCTCCAGGAACTCCAAGTAGCTATGTTAAGTTCAAATTCCACCACCTGGTGGATCTTGGGCCTCTGCACTTACCCAGCGGATTTCCCTGACCTCCCAGCCAGTCTCTCTCCCCCATAGCCAAGCTGGTTTCCTCTCTGTCCCATGAGGTTTATGGTTGTTGGTCATGTCCTCCCTCGCCTTCGTCTCACCCCGTTATCTCCATGTCCCTGTCTTCCTGTCCATCCAGGTAAAGAGATGCTGAATATTTGACGAGTGAGTGTAGTCAAAAGGACGCAAATCAGACCAGGAAATTGAAAAACGTGTCTGAGACTAACAGCGAGTTTTCACGTGCATTAACTCACTGGCCTTGCACGACACCCCTTTGAGCTAGGGAGGATGTCCCCGTTTCACAGAGGAAGAAGGTCACCTGGCCAAACCCCAAGGCAAAACTGGATCTTCTCACGGAGAGGATCATGCCCTTATGATCTGCATAACTTCTGGGGTCCCCTCCTAAGCTGTAGCTGGCGGCCCACCATACTGGGGTTCAGTAGCTGCTCTGGACTAGGCTTTGCCTTCTTTTCTGTAGCATATTCTTGTATTGATCTGGCTTCCTCTTCCCAGAAGAGCTTTGTGACTCTGTGGGCAGGTCCCTGGAGCAGTAGAGATGAGGATGTGGTGGCCGCAAGCACCTCCAGGGGGTGCTCTTTGGGCTTTCTCAGGCAAGGCCCCTGGGAGTCAGCTGGGGAAATAGGTTCACTTTGTCAGTAACCCTTCCCCCCACCCCCCCACCCCGACCCTCCTCCCCTGCTGGGGCTTCTGTAGAGCTCTTGCCACATAACCACAACCTCAAGGGCTGGGGTGGGGTGAAGGTGACGAGGACTGGGGACTGGGAGCCCCTCTCCAAGCAAAGCAGCCTGTCCCTCTCTGCGGGGGGGGGGGGGGGGCAGCCCCTGCCAGGAGCCAGCCTCTACTACACCAGCAACTGGAAGCCTCCAGCCCCACCCCGTCTATGTTCTGGAGCCAACGGGGGACTTCCGGGGGCTTCACGGGGGCCCTAGGCCCCCTTTGCTCTCTGGGAGGTCACCTGAAACTCATCTTATGGATGAGTGATTTTTAATTTCCAGAGTGCTTTCCCACCACCGTCTTCATTCACCCGAGACTCCCCAGTGAGCATCTGCTAAAGCTGGCTTAACCCTCCGCCCTCCCCCACTGTAAGGATGACAGAAAGCACAGCCCAGAAAGATGGCTGACTTTTCCAGGGTCTCACAGCTGGTTGGGATACAGCCAGGAGAGAGGGGGCTTCCTTCCTCCTCCCTGCAACCTGGACAGCGCCCACAGTGGGGCGAGCTTAGGGTCTCCTGGAGAGAGGGTAAGGGGGCTGCCCCCTCCTGCAGCCCTAATCGCCCCCTCCGCTGGGACAGCTCAGGGCCTGGGAAGGTAGAGGGCTGCCAAAGGACGAGGGCAGTTTGAGATGAGCTCTGGGCCTCCCTCACCATCGGAGCTGTGGCAAGCCCTACAATGGAGGCAGGCAGTGACCCAGGGCCAAGGAAGGAAACTGGGTTTCTTGTAAATAAGCAAAGAGAAACCCCAACCAACGGGCCTTGCAAAACCTTTATTTTTTTCCTCCCCCTTCCTGATTTCATCTCAAATGGAGGGGATGGTGAAAAGAAAGGAATAGAGGAGAAGGAGCTGACAAAATAGTTGTGGCTGGGGCCCCTTCACTGGGCGTCTGCTCAAGGAGGAGGGCTCTGCTCGCTGGTCAGAGTCAAGGCTGTGGGGGAGTCCCACGGTGGATTACTTCTGCTCAGTCCGTGGCTACAGCCTGGACCCCTGGCTCTGGCCCTCTGGCTCTTAAATACAGCCCACTGGTCACGTGGGACAGCATGCAAATTTGCTTCTGGATGACTATTAGCCAGAGGAGGGGCTGTTTTTAAGTAGAGGGTACAGCTGTTCCTGGGGTAGTTTCCATTTTGTTTGTGGTTGTGAGGGAGGGGCGTTGAGAGAGTGGGAAATGGCATGGAGGAAATTGTCACTTCCTTTCCAGAGAATTCCAGAAAGGTTTCATGGAGGACTGGGTATTTCAGGAGTGAGGGCTGGCTCTGAGAGGATGAGGAACTGGAGAAGGAGAACTCTGCTTTGTGGCCTGGCTGACCATCAGCCCCCATGTTTCCTGGCGTGCGTGGAAATGCCCCGGGTGTTACTAGCAATTCTGTGAGAGCCACTGGCTCAGCTGACCGGGTGTAGATTTAAACTCGCTCCACAGAGACCGTGGATGTGGCTTTCACATAGGGGCTGCTTCCTCTATGCAGAGGAGTCCAGTTGGGTGGGTGCTGGACACCGCCTGACGTGCGCCAGTGACAGCCCCAGAAAGGGTCTGTACATCTGAAGGGGCCCAGCTGTGATGACGCAGGAGCAGCTCAAACCACTTTTATTTGGCTATTTTGGTTTTGAAATGCAGTCAGAACCACAGGGAGCCCGAGGTGTGCATTTGCAGTCGCTTGCTTGCTCCCTCCTGTGGCACGCAGTCGCTCACACACGGTGTCAGGGGCCATCTGCTCTCCAGACACTGTGCTTTCAGTGCAAGTAGGACAGGCCCTGGGAGCCAGGGATCCTGCTGTGGCCTCCAGGGGAGTGAAGGGAGTGGAGCTCTTGCCACCCTGGGAGCCGACTCTGACTGGAGCCAGCTGTGATCTGTACAGGGATGGGGCGGGTGGGGAACTTCCCAGGCACGTCTGTGACTTGAACCGAGTGTCTGTGTGTACCCACCTAGCACCCTGCTCACCATCAAGGCGGTGTCCGGGGCTCTAGGCCACTGAAGCTGTGTCTCAGCATGTCTGTGAGGACACTAGGGAGGAGTGCCCCTGGTGTGGGCCTCTCTGGCCTCCAGCAGGGCGGGCCTTCTGTGGTGGTGGTTTTTTTGGTTTCAGGTTCCTGGGAGAGGGAGGTTATTTTGAGGGACTTAGTTGGGGGGTAGTTCACTCCTCTGCTGGGGAGAGTGAGTGAACATGCAAATGAGCCTCTCCCCACCTCTCACTTTCAAATCCTCAAACATCTGAGGGGGGAGGGGCAAACTTTCTGGCCTGGAAGGTTCCATGGTGGGGCTTGGATGGGAGTTTTCTTAGCCTTGGCCAAAAACAGGATGGCTACTTCCTAACCCCTAGCTGGAGGTTTGAGGTTTGGACAGAACAGGACACCAGGCTCAGCCTTGGGTGAGTCTCGCAATGCCCCCAACCCTGGGTCGGCAGAACCCGCACCAACCAGGTCCTGAATTTAGATGCTTAGATGTGTGGACACTTAAAGAATGCAGTCGGATTAGTCTCTTCTGCTATTGCAAAGCTCTCTGCACCTATGGCCAAGGCGTCCACCCAGTACGGTGTGGGGCTGCCTTTTCTCCTCCACCACCTCCATATTCTGTGGCTGGTGCATTTTTCTTCCCGGGAAGCATAGGATCTTGGCTTTTTGGTGGCCTGGGTAGTGGGAAGCAACAGTGGCAGCCCGTCCCAGCCCCCCTCACCGCAGCTTGCTGGAGCCAGCACCAGCTTGGCTCTGTCCTCCTCCTCCTCCTCACCAAGGCAGGCGTGGAGGAGGAGGAGCCCAAGATGGAGTTTTGTGGCGCTGCTGGCCTGGCCAGGGCAGCCCTTTGACACACACAGGCCCTCGTGCACACATCCCCACGCTTGGGGCACACGAGCACACCCTGCACGCAAGTAAATCTGTGGTGTGTTTGCACACCCACAGTGACAACCCCCATGGTAAATTACAGTGCAGACCTACACAGCTGTAACACACACACACACACACACACACACACACAGAGGGCACACAACACCCACCCCACAACCCATGTATACAGGGATATATGTTTTTTAGAGAGGGAAGGAGGGGGAGAGGCAGAGGGAGAGGGAGAGAGGGAATGTTAAAGCAGATTCCCTGCTGAGCACGGAGCCTGCGGGCAGGACTCAACCTCACAGCCCTGAGATAGTGACCTGCGCTGAAATCAAGAGTCAGATGCCTAACTGACTGAGCCATGCAAGTGCCCCACGTGGATTATACTTCTTGCCCAGAAAATACACCTCACCGGTACTGACTGACCAGTAACATTCATTCATTCGTTCGTTCGTTCGTTTATTAGTTCATTCATGTGTTTGTTCTGCGAACATAAATCGAGTGTCTGCTACAGGCGAAGCACAGTGTGGGGTGCTAACGCTTTGCTGATGACCAGCATAGTCGTCCTTGCCTTCAAGGGAGCCACTGCCTCATGGGGGAGGTCAGGAAGGTGCACGGAAGGTCCGTAGGCAGAGAGCACCAGTGAACTCGCCAACGTGAAGTGCTGATCTGTGAAAACAAGCGGGAGATGAGCAAACCTGGAGGGAAGGGCTGCCTCGGAATGACGTCGTTGCGGGGAGAGGGGGCAGACACCAGAGTTTCGTGTTTAGACAAAGTGGGATTAGGTGAAAGTGATCCCTTTCATTTGATTAGTATGAGAATGCTTCCTGGGGGCAGACAGCCGGCCTGAGGGAGGGCGGGGAGCTGCGGAATGCGGGCCTAGGGGCGCTTTGGCTAGAGGAGACAGACCTTCCAAGCATAAATGGCCCTGGGAGGCTTCTCAGGCGGGCCACCGGAGACCGGGTCCTAGGCAGGGCCTGGTCGGGGTAGGGTGGGGTGGGGTGGGAGGGGTGGGACTCGGGCCAGACCGAGTTTTCCCCAGGGCCTCCTCTTCGTCCTAGCAGGGCTGTCTCATTCACCCAAAGGGAAACTCAGACCCGACAGGTTGAGTGGAGCGACTTCTTGAAGTTTTGCGTTGGGGGGCCGGTGGAAAGGTGCGGGGGTGAGGGTGGGGGTGGGGAGCAGGCGGAGCCAGCCCTGTGGGCTAACGGAAAGGAAGTGGGAGAGGCCTGGGTGTCTCCTGTGGGGGAGAGCGGTCATCAGAGAGGTCACCCGTGGTCCTCTCCTCCCTTTCCTCCCCTTTTCCCCCTCTCTGAAGTTCCTCATTTCTTTCCGGGCCAGGAGAAGAAGGCTTTGCCACCCTGGCACTGCCAGACCTGGAGGGAAGGTGTGTCAAGGAGATAGGAGTCAAATGTGTCGCTCCTGCTGTGGTGCGTGGACCGAGTTCTTCAGGCATTCGTGGTTGCGCCGGGCTGTTTGTAGACCCACCCTATGTCCACACACACGAGGATACCATTAAAAACAACCCTAAGGGCCAAAGCTGTGGTACCTGGGGGTGGCAGGCCCCGTGATCGAGAGGAGAGGAGTAGAGCAGGCTAGCAGGAGGGCCGTGGGGGTGGGAGCTAGGCTTCGGGAGGTAGGCACTGGTCGGCCACAGCAAACAGCTGGAGGCCCCCGGCGCCCCGGCAGGTGTCTAGGGGGCATGCTATCAGTGCCTCACGGGGGACAGGGTAGATGTGTGGGCTGCAGCAGACAGATTTCCTGGAAAAGGTTGGGGGAGTGCCTGAGCCAGCCCTGGAGGATGAGGAAGGCTCTGTGGGCCCCTCCCGGAGCTGAGGCTCCTCTCAAGTTCCCAGGGTGACAGTTCAGTCTTGAAACTGAAAGCAAAGCTCAGGCAAGAGCGTGAACCCACACAAGGCACAGAAGCCATCCTCTCCAGCGGGGGGGGGGGGGGGGGGGGGGCAGTGGTGGCCGGGTGGCGATAAATGCCCAAAGCCTATGACCCACCAGTCCCTCTGTCTCAGGGCTCTCTGGGGGACGTGACCAATTCTGAGAGTCCCCACCCCTGGAGAAGGGTCAGACCTGCGCTGGCTTGCTGGCATAACACCCCACAGTGAGACGCTTCTTCCTCTACAGACTCTGCCTTTCGAAGCTAAGCGGCCACCAGTTCCAAGGTAGAGGGAGCCAGGCAGGGTCTGGAAGAGCACCTGGTACCCCCATGTGTCCCTAACCCACAGCCTCCCCTACAAGATTCTTTCTGAGCCAAGGGAATTTTAAGAATTCATGCTACTGTCCCATCTATAGGGACGGATGGAGTGCCCTGATTTCCCCTGTGGCCACACCCTGGGGATTAATCTTCAGGGTGGAGAGAGCCCAGAGTCCCTCTATCTATCACCTCTGAGGAGGCAGGAGAAAACACAGAAGGAGGCTGTGTGTCTTCACAGCCAGCTCAGGTGTGGACGATATTGACAGACCCACACCGAGGCTCGGCCACTTCCCACCGGACGCAACTCAGTTAACTTACTCCTTTTCCTGCCCCCTTTTTTTTTAACCTGCTTCCTTTCTTCTCCCATCATCCTCCCCTGTTGGCAGTCTGGCTGTTGGCTAGACATCCAGGAAAGTGCCTTACTCATTGCCCCTGTCTCTCCCTTCTCCCTAGGTGACTCCCGTGGTTGGCCCAGCCTTAGCATGCAGCCTTGAACCTGGCATAGGCCACCGCCTACTCCAGCTCTCCACACCCCTTATTTTACTGTGGCTCGGGATAGAGGCTCTAAGTTCCAAGGTACCTGAATAGCATCTCCTGGTCAAGAACACCCCCGCAGCTCCAGAGGGCCCTGTGAGTCCTGCTGTCAGCTCTCTGAGAAGACAGTATGGCCATTACCTTGCAGCCCAGTGACCTGATCTTTGAGTTTGCAAGCAACGGGATGGATGATATCCACCAGGTATGGCCCCAGAGAACACAGCTCGGTTGGCCAGGCGGATGATCAGACAGACACAGACAGGCCGGCAGAGAGCAAGCTAGGCAGCACCCCCCTACTAGCCCTCCGGCAAGTACTGATCAAGTACCTACTAGGTCCAGGCCATTGGGTCTCTGTGCCAGCCAAACAGTGCACCTGCTCGTCCCTCGTGCGGCCAGTCAGTAGTCCCTGGGCGGTCATTCCATGTGCAGTCACGGGGTACCTGCTGTCACCAAGCCAGCCGTACGGCTGCAAAACACAGTGTCTAGGCTGTCAGGCGGTGAGCAATGCGGGCTGAACGCAGAGGTACACACAGACCCTCATGCACATGTCTACCCCCTTCCCGTCACCTGCAGTGTCACAGTGAGAAAGTTGCCGGGACAGCCACATAGTGAGCATCAGCTCTCCCAGGTGGCCCCATAGGGCAAAGACCAATCCCTGGCTCCTTCAGACTCATGTCTCTAGCCTGGTTGATGGGCCCTTCCAGAACCATCTTTTCAGCCTCAATCTGAGGATGCAGATCTGGAAATGCAGTTCTCTGGTGGGGGGAAGTGAAAAGGAGGACAGATTTGCAGCACTTGGGGCCGCGCCACTCCATATCTTGCTCTGTACTGGGGCTGAGAGAGCATGTTTTCCGTGCACTTGACTGTACCCACTGGATGGTGTCTTGGCACACCCACTGTGACCCTCCACTCCTGTCCTTCCACAAACTGGAGAAGAGGCAGCCAACTACGGTAGAAGGACCAAAAGATTAAGAGTCAGGAGTCCTGATTTCTTTCTTTCTTTTTTTTTTTTAAGATTTTATTTATTTATTTGACAGAGAGAGATCACAATTAGGCAGAGAGGCAGGCAGAGAGAGAGAGGAGGAAGCAGGCTCCCTGCTGAGCAGAGAGCCCAATGTGGGACTCGATCCCAGGACCCTGAGATCATGACCTGAGCCGAAGGCAGCGGCTTAACCCACTGAGCCACCCAGGCGCCCAGGAGTCCTGATTTCTGATCCCAGTTGGGATGCCACAGTATCACGTGGGCAAGTCCTGTCCCTACCTTATCTAGCTGCCGTCTTCCCACCTTCACCAAGAGGAGATCCAGTTGGATTATTTGTAATAATACAATACAGAGAGCCTAATACTAATGCTCTCTGTGCTGAATCCTCATGGGGACAGAAAACTTTATCTGACCTCTAGTGGCCTACCCAAGGCTGCCCCCTAGTGGGCTCTGGGCACATTGTACTTTCTATGCCGCTGGGTCTTCACCTAAAGTTGCTCTCTTACCTAACACCTGTGGTGTGCCAAGCCTGGCGGAAGGCACCATGGGAAGAGAAGGGGAGAAGAATTTAACCACACTGGGGTTCTCGATACTACTAGTCTTTTTTTTTTTTGCCTTTTCTGGTCTGCTCAGCAACTGTCACTGTTCTTTATGGGGGCTCTTCTTCCCTCCTGATCCCATGATCCCACACCTGCCTCTCCACCCTCAGCAGACAGCTTCTGCTTCAATTCACAGAAAAACTCAGAGCTAGGGACACCCTCTGTGTACCTCCCTTCTCCCTTTTACTGATGACATCACTGTTCCTGTTTCCTTCCCGCTGCTGACCCGGGACAAGGAAATGTCCTTCTTCCTTCCAGTGGTATCTCCTACCTGTACTTAATCTCGTCTCTCCTGCCTCCAAGACCTCAAACTGTTGGTCACCTCTAGTGTCTCTCCCTTAAATCCTTCAGACCTTCCAGACATTTCTCCTCAACCCAGAACATCTTCAGGCCTCCCCAGCCCCAAAACACTTTCCCTTCTACCTACCTCCTTCAAAAGACCACCTTCTTAACTCCTTACTGTTCATCAGCACAGTCTCCACCATCTGTGCTTACATGCTCACCTCCTTTCTCTCCCTTTTTTAGGAAACCATTTGTATTAAAAGATGTGTCTTTAATACAAAAAAGTGTATAAATCATATGTATTTATGTATATGTATACATTATATATGAATAATTATAAAATGAACATCCATGAACTCACTATCCAGGTTAAGCAATAAAAGCATTACTAGTCTCCTCGAAGTCCCTGATACCGCAAACACTCAATGAGAGCTGACTCTACACTGGGCCCGTTCTATACGCTTTATGTGCATTGATCTGTTTACTTACCCCTCTCCCCCGTTTTATAAATGAGGAAACTGATGCCCAGCAAGATTAGGTAGCTTTCCCAAGGTCCCACTGCTAAAGTAGCAGAGCTTGGTTTCAAATCCAGGACATCTGGCTCTAGATAAGGACAATCCAATGGAATTTCCTGAGATATTAGAAGTGTTCTGTATTTGTCCTGTCCAGTATAGGACCACTAGTCACAAGAGGCTATGGAGCACTTGAACTATGGCCAACGCAACTGAAGAACTGGACTTTTAATCTTGAAAAAATTTTAGATTCACATTTAAATAGTCACCCATGCCTAGTGGGCACCATATTGGACAGACAGCTCTCAACTCCATGGCCTCGGCCCTTCCTCTCTGAGATCCATCGTCCTGTGTTCCCTGAAAGGCCTCCAGCCAGGGTGACTGTTCAGTGGCTGAACCCAATGGCATTTAATCAATTTTTATTTTTCTGCATCCTTCAGGAGCATTAGGCAGAACTGAACATTCTCCTTCTTCTTCATGAAAAAAGAATTAAAAGCCACATAAAAGAAAATTTGGAAAATACAGAAAATTTGAAAGAAAGGGAAAAAAGTCACCCAAAGTCCCGCAATCAAAATAGAATTCTTATAAACATTTGTTATAATTCTTCATATACATAATTTAAAAAAAAGAGTTGCAGGGTGCCTGGGTGGTTCAGTCAGTTAAGTGTCTGCCTTTGGCTCAGGTCATGATCCTGAGGTCCTGGGATCAAGCCCTGCATTGGGCTGACTGCTGAGTAGGGAGTCTGCTTCTCTCTCCCTGCCTCACATGCACTCTCTGTCTCTCTGTCTCTCAAATAAATGAATAAATAAACCTTTTTTTTTTTTAAAGACAGTTACAACCACAGTCCTTTTTTAAAAAAAGATTTTATTCATTTATTTGAGAGAGAGAGAGCACGAGCGAGAGAGCACAAGCAGGGAGAGCAGCAGAGGGAAAGAGAGAGAAGGAGACTTGTCACTGAGCAGAGAGCCCTACATGGGCCCAATCCCAGGATCCTGAAATCATGAACGGAGCTGAAGGCAGCCGTTTAACCAACAGAGCCACCCAGGCACCCATAGTACTTTTTTTTGAAAGAAGTTTGCTTTTATTTATTTATTAATTATTTATTTACTTCAAAAAGTAGAGCACGAGCAGGGGGAGGAGCAGAGGGAGAGGGAGATGGAGAGGGAGATAACCTCATGAGCACAGAGCCCTACACAGGAGCCCTATCCCACAACCCTGAGGTTAGTACCCAAGCTGAAATCAAGAGTCGGACACCCAACCGACTAAGCCACCCAGCCGCCCCAATCACACTCCTTTTTCATTTAGCTTTGTTTGATTAGAGAACAACTATGCCCTCCAGGGGTCAAATTCTCATCCTGCTCATTGTATCCACTCGAGGGGATTTTGTGTCCACCCTTTTGAGCTCTTGGACACATATTTTTGACTCACTGATAGGTATCTCCATGTTAAATATCTCAAAAGTACCTCAAACCCACCATATGCAGGCACTGTCCCCCTTCTCTTTCTCCACAACCCTGCTCCTCCTCCTCCTCCACATGAGCAGTGTACCCAATGAATCAAGCTGGAAATTGGATCCCTCTTCCCCATCCAGACAGGGGCTGGGTCCCAACCTCCCACCTCTGTAATGCCTCTGTTCTTCCGTCTTCATTGCCAGAGACTGAACCCTCAGAGGTGCACAGAGCCCCTAATCTTGGATCCCGAGCTCTGACTGTAGGCTGAGCCCTTCACCCTCACCATTGACTAATCCTTTGCCACTGGCCTGCGAAGGAGCCTAACCATTCTCATAGACTGAGCGCTAACCTTCGCCATGGATTAACCCAGAACTACAACCAATTAAAACTGTCTGCTCCTGATTAAGTGCAGGTGGTGCAGAGCTACCCCATCTCTGTTCATCAGGAAGCTACTCAAAGCCTCACCTAGTGAGGTTGGACCCAGAGCAATGTCATCCCATACAAAGGACAGCCCCGGGGGCTCCAAGAATGAAGAATTGTAAGAAGGGCCGGATTTTTTTTTTTTTTTTTCCTGGCAGAGGCAGGTGAGCTTTAAACCAGATCCCTATCTTGTCCATAGCTGGAAGACCCCTCAGTGTTCCCAGCTGTGATCGTGGAGCAGGTGCCCTACCCCGAATTACTCCATCTGTACTCAGGACTGGAGCTGGACGACGTTCACAATGGCATCATAACAGACGGGACCTTGTGCATGGCGCAGGATCAGATCCTGGAGGGCAGTATTTTGCTGACAGGTTTGTTTCATTCCTGGGCAGGGGAGTGTGGAAGAGAAAGGGCTTCTGTCTTCAGGGACTGTAGTAGCCCACAGTGGCTTTCAGTGACCCCATGCAGCAAGGGCAGAGCCCCAGAGTGGGGAATTAGATAGGGTGGTTAGGACAAGCAAAAGGTCGTACCACCTCATAGAGGAGGAAACCATCCCAGGGGATCCGTGGTCTTCCGAGATGGTGCGGGACGTGGAAGCGTAGAGGGGGGACTGGCTGGGGTGAGTGCAGAGAAAAGGTGGGGAGTTGCAGTAGGCGGTGCGCTAGCCCTTCCAAGTCCCTCAGCTCGTTAGCACTGTTCTCTGGGCTGACCCTGATGAGCTCTCTGCCCCGGCCCTGAGCACTGAGGGAACTTGTTTTCTGCTCACCTCGCACCCCACACCATGGAACCTGGATCCAGATGACAATGAAGCAACCTCACAAAGCATGTCAGCCACTGAAGTCTTGCTCAATGTCGAGGCTCCCAACGACATCCTGGATGAGAAGCAGATCTGTAAGTGTGAACCCTGGTGCCTTAACTCAAGGCAACAAAAAATGCCCTTTGAAAATATCACCTCCGTGCACTGGATTCGCAAGCATGCGTGCCCACAGCCACTGATGGCTGCTTAAACAGGCTCTTGAGCTGGGGCAGGAATGGTGCGGGGGCAGGGGGCACTGGAGACAGGGAAACAGTAGACAGGGAGAGTTTCCTTTTCCAATTTTTAAGTTGTGGTAAAATACACATAACACAAAATTGACTACCTTCACCATTCCTCAGTGTCCGTTTGTATTGTTGGGCAGCCATCACCATCATCCATCTCCAGAACCTTCCATCCTGCAAAACTGAAACTCTGTGCCCATTAAATACTCACTCCCTATTGTCCCCTCCCCTCATCCCCTGGCAGCCACCACTCTACTCTTTGTCGCTATGACTTGAACTACTTACTATAGGGACCTTAAAGGAGACAGGAGTGGAGTCACACAGTAGTGGTCTTTGGGGACTGGCTTATTTCATTTAGCATGGCATCAGGGTCTGTCCATGTTGTAGCATATGTCAGAAATTCCTTCCTTTTTAAGGCCGAGTACTATCTGCCAGGGTGGCTTCGGTCCCCTCTGCTCTCTTGCCAGGGCCCCCAGGAAGACTATGCAGGGTGTGGATGATTTAGAAATGTGCCAGGCTTGGAGCTCACCCCTCCACCTCCCGAGAAGGCCCCCAGGGCAGGCTCCTGGCCCAACTCCCCCTCAGGCCTTTGCCTGACTCATGGACAGGAGGACTTCCGGCCCCTCCTCCTCCCGAGGAGGTGCTGGGATCCCGTTGGGGAAAGAAAGCCTAAAGCTGCCAGTTAAGAGTCCCAGCACTTCTGTTCTTTCCCTGTCACTAACGTGCACTCAGGCTTCAACAAATACTTACTGCATGCCTCCACGTGCCAGGCGCCAGCTTGCTGTGTGACCTTGGACACGTGCCCTGGCATCTCTGGATCTCAGTTTCCTTATCGGGAAAGTGGAGGAATTGGACTAAATGATACCTGAGGCGCCTTCCCATTGTAAAACAAGTGAATGACGAAATCAAGGTGGCCCTTTACCCTGGGTGTTGCCTGGAACTTCCCCACTCCCAGCAGTGGGCTGTAAATGTGGCAGCCGTGATTGGGGCCAGCTCGTGGCCACAGCCCCGCAGAGGTTTCCTCTCCTTGTGGTGTGAGACACGTGAGGCATTTTTAGGGGTATCCTGTATCTGGGGCCGTGGGGGCCAGCTCATCCATCCTCCCCGGGAGTCCCCCATCCTCTGACGTGCCGGGAGACCACACTCCTGCCCTGCACTGGGCCTCAGGCACCTCAGGCCTTTCTCTTTGCAGTCAGCACCTCCGAAATGCTTCCGGACGCAGACCCTGCTCCAGCTGCCCCTCTGCCCAACTATCTGTTTCCTGTCTCTGAGCCTGATGCCCTGAACGGGGCAGGTGACACTGATGACCAGGAGGGGCACTGTCTAGAGGAGAAGGTCCCCAGAGAGGAAAGTGCCAAGAAGACTGGAAAATCAAAGAAGAGAAGTAAGAGAGGAGAGAGAGAGAGAGAGAGAGAGAGAGAATGTGTGTGTGTGTGTGTGTGTGTGCAGTCAAATGCTCTACCCCTGAGCTATACCCCCCGTGTGTGTGTGTATGTCTGTCTGTCTTCAGGGGGCTGCAGTAGGAGGGGGCAGGTCGGTGAGACTGTCCGAGGTGAGTGGGTCAAGGCTCATAGACACATTTAGAGGACTGCTCTTTGGTGTGACAGGGATGGATGAAAAGTCCTTCTGTACAGCCTGGCCTCATTGGTTGGCCTGCCCAAACCATGACGTTTCCCACGCTGCTCCTATCAGCCCAGCTTATGTGTAAACTCGTGCAGAAATGCTGAAGATCCCAAATGGGTTGCATCCTAGTCTGGTGTTCAGATACCAGGCTTGACCCCTTGGCCAGTCCCTGGCCGTCTGGGGCCCTCTGCCTGTAAAAGATGCCTCGTGCAGTGTGCTTATCTTCCTCCTCAGACCTTGTGGAGCTTGTTCGAGAGGACTTTGGGCTTTCCCAAGCCCCCAATGTGATTGATTTACTCAGGCAAGGACTGCCCGATACTGCTTTGTCACTGTGGTGACCCAAACCCCAGTCTCACGCTTACCTGCACGACAGCTGCACCTTTAGGCTGCCTTCTCCTTTCCAAAATCAGGCCAGGCGGGTTGGGTTCATCGAAGGGTGACTCATTCGACAGCACTACACTTACGGCCATCCGGGCAGTAGAGTTCTGGTGCATCTCTGGGGCCCCAGCAAGAGGGCGGGATATTGGGCAGGCGCAGGAACGCGCAGGCTGGGGTTGCAGACAGGGATCCTGGGCCTCTGGCCCCAGTGACCTGGTTCTTCGTTATCCGCCGTGGCACCCCACTCGGGAGCCTGCACTGGAGCCCTCCGTATGGTCTCAGCCTCATCCTGCTCCCCCCCCCCTTCTCCTCACAGTCCGGAAGACAAAGGGCAACCGCAGTACCTCACCGGTCACTGACCCCAGCATCCCCATACGGAAGAAATCAAAGGATGGCAAAGGTAGGGCTGGGAGTCAGGCCGGGTGGGAAGGGGGTCGGGTTGCCCGGGTGGCTCCTCACCACCTGGCCCTCTGCAGGCAGCACCATCTACCTGTGGGAGTTCCTCCTCGCGCTTCTGCAGGACAGGAACACCTGCCCGAAGTACATCAAGTGGACCCAGCGAGAGAAGGGCATCTTTAAGCTGGTGGACTCCAAAGCTGTGTCCAAGCTGTGGGGAAAGCAGAAGAACAAGCCTGACATGAACTACGAGACGATGGGGCGGGCACTGAGGTAGGAGCTGCTGGGGCGCTGAGTCCCTGCCCTGGGGGCTTCACCAAGCTCTTCTCCTCCAAGACGTCCTTCCTGCTTTAGGGTCTGCTGATGCTCGGTGCTGCTTGCCTCTAAGCCTGTCCCCAGACACCTTCTGGGAGGCACAGTCCCCTCCCTCTTACAGCTCCGTCCTAGCTTTTTCTCTTTTTATAGAGAAGAGCCTTTTGGGGCCTCCCATCCCCACGAAGGGCATTCTGCCGGCCAGAGGCCTAGGGAGGCAGACCTGAGTTACCCGTCATTGGTCTTGCAGGGCTGGGAGACCGCCGAGTTCCCCACCAGCCCATCCTTCACTCCCCCCTGATTCTTTGCCCCAAAGCAGGGTGGGGCTAGCATTTGAAAGGGCTTTTCATGGCCCTTCGTATCCTCGGCAGTTGGGGGGGGTCCTCAGAAATTTCATTAAAGCCTTCAAAGTCCAAGAGTTGGCTTTACCCCTTCCCTTGACTTGAGACTCGCATCTGGCTGGCAGGCCAGCCTCCACTGCCCGCTCGCCCTGCCCCGGAGGGCGGTGTGTGCCTGCCTAACTCCCCACGCCCTGCCCTCTGCCCCCCAGATATTACTACCAAAGAGGCATCCTTGCCAAAGTGGAAGGGCAGAGGCTGGTGTACCAGTTTAAGGAGATGCCCAAGGACCTAGTGGTGATCGAAGACGATGAGGAGAGAACTGAAGTCACGGCGGCCTCCCCTCAGGCCTCCACTCCCTCAACCTCCTCCACCACTACCACCCGACGAGCCAGCTCCAGGGTCTCGGCTAGAGCTGCTCCCCAGGGCAAGGGAGGCCCTTCCTGGGAGAAGCCAAAGGTTCAGAATGTTGGCTTACCGCCGTCTGCGAATCTGGAATTGGGACTGTCTACAGATGAGGAGATCCCCACTACCTCTACTGTGCTGGCCTCTCTCCCAGAGAGCCAGGCCAGACTCACCAAAGCCGTGAGGTAAGGGCCCCAGAGTCGTTACATGTCTTCCCAGAGTACCTCTGGTCCGGTGGGGTTGAGATGTTCTCAACCTCTTGCCGAGTGCTGCTGTATCTCCAGTCTCACGGGAACCTCACAGAATCCCTGGGAAGCCAGTGGAGTCCTTGTTGGTCAAGAGAGGAAAAGTGACTTGCCCACGGTTGCACACCAAAATAATGGCAAAGCCAGCCCTTGATCTGTGTGGCGTCTGTCACCAGCTGGGGGGTGTTCCAGTTATCTCAGAGTGCTCCCCCAACTGTCACCAGAGCCCTCCGTGTCAGGGCCCATCTCCCCTAGCCCCCTCCGCTGCAGAAAAGTGGCAATGGAGAACGTGACAGAGATGCCCGTTGTGCTTCCCTCAGGCCCTCCAGAGCCCCCTGGAAAGCTCTTGCTGCTGCTTGTCCAGGTGAAGTGTCTCCACATTTCCCCTGAGAAGGCCGGGTTTGAGCTCTGTGTGTGTGGCACTCAGTGAGTGGGCTGGCGCGGGCGAGGTGCCCTTCTGAGGGGTGGTGAGGAACAGGAGCTCTGGTGTCAGAAGGCCTAGATGTGGGTGCCTGCGACTAGCTGTGTGGCCTCGGGCACATTACCTAACCTCTCTGTGCTCCCATTTCCTCAAGCTGCGAGATCAGATTATTAATCTTACTCAGTGCGTGGCTGTTCAGAAGACGGAGAGAAGTACCACATGTCGGTCCTTGGGGCTGATTCCTGACCTCTACTAAGTGCTCAGCGGACGTTCGCTGATGCAGCAATGAAGAGGACACCTCCAGCCAGCTCTGTCCCTCCTGCGCCCTCCTCCCCACCCCGCTGGGAGATGCCTCCCGCCTTGACCAAACCTGCTTTCTGTTTCTTCTCAGTGCTTCTTCGGTGCCCGGCAACATCCACCTGGGAGTGGCCCCAGTGGGGTCGGGCTCCGCCTTGACCCTCCAGACGATCCCACTGACCACAGTGCTGACCAGCGGGCCTCCTGCCAGTGCTGCTTCCACACAGCTCGTTCTTCAGAGCGTTCCGCCGGCTTCGACCTTCAAGGACACCTTCACTCTGCAGGCCTCTTTCCCCCTGAACACCAGTTTCCAAGAAAGTCAGGTGGCGGCACCAGGGGCTCCACTGATTCTCAGTGGTCTCCCCCAACTTCTGGCTGGGGCTAACCTTCCGACCAACCCGGTGCCATCCTCTGTTGCAGGGGCTGGACCGGCCGGGCCCAGCCCTCAGCCCCCCGGGACTGTCATCGCTGCCTTCATCAGGACTTCCGGTGCCACCGCAGCCTCTGGGGTCAAGGAGGGGCCGCTGAGGCCCTCCTCGTATGTGCAGGGCATGGTGACTGGGGCCCCGATGGAGGGGCTGCTGGTTCCCGAAGAGACCCTGAGGGAGCTCCTGAGGGATCGGGCTCACCTTCAGCCACTTCCCACCCAGGTGGTTTCAAGGGGTTCCCACAATCCGAGCCTTCTGGGGAACCAGACTTTCTCTTCTCCCAGCCGCCCCACTGTTGGGCTGACTCCAGTGGCTGAACTTGAGCTCTCCTCAGGCTCAGGGTCCGTGTTTATGGCTGAGCCTAGTGTGACCACCTCTGGGAACCTGCTGACCAGATCCCCAACCCCTGCCCCCTTCTCCCCATTCAATCCCACTTCTCTTATCAAGATGGAGCCCCATGACATATAAATGAACGGGCTGGGGGAAGCGTGCCTCACCAGGCCGAGTTGAGCATCCTTTTCATATGGACTTCCTCTAGCAGACTGACTGAAGCAGGACATCTGCCCTTACTTTTTGGTGGGATCTCAGTACACCGGATCCCCTGTTCCCGACCCCTGCCTGGTGTCACGGTGGCCACACCATGCCCAGTTTGAGCGTCCCTGGCATCAGACCATGGCCTTCAAGAGCACTAGGGGATATGCTCTTGTCAGGGTAATGGGCTGACTGGGTGATGGAGGGAGAAAGAACCTCCAGAGAAGTCTGGCTGGGGCCGATGCAGGGGCTCTGTGGGGAGAGTCCTTTCGTGGGGCTGTTTCGCCGTCTGTGTTCCCTCCACGGGGAATTTCCTATCCCATATGTGAATATCTCTGTATGTATTTGTGTGTACTCGTGGGTCTATATCTCTGTTTCTTTGGGGAGGATGGGGGTGTAGCTGTGAGGTCTTCAAGGGTCTGTGTTTCTGGGTCAGCTGCAGAGATGGTGGGTTTTTTTCTTAAGGGAAAGCATTCTCTAGTTCCCTTTGGACAAACCATTCAGTTGCCCTGAGGCTATGGGGTATAGGCTGGATCCCCCAGACTGGGAGAGATGTCACAGAGCTGGAGCAGATCCAGGGGAAGAGGGTTTCGACGGATGTGTGTGCTGGGGAAGACGGAGTTCAAAGGGACAGGGTCGGACCCAGATACGAAGTCCCCACGCAGGGCTGGCTTAATTGAATGTTTGCGTCAAGGGCCTGGGCTGTAATACCAGCCTTTGCTGGCACACTGGCCTACCCACCCCCCACGACCCGGGGATCCTCTTCATTAGTTTTGCCCCAGTGTCTCCCTGCTGTCCGGCGTGGCTGGGGTAGCCGTGGAGCAGCGGACACTGAGGCTGCCTCCCCTCCTGCCCGTGCGCGCCCGCTGCCCAGCCTGCCTTCTACTCACCTTGTAGGTTTGCCAGCCCACCTCCCCACGATGGCTACCGCAGACCTCGAGCGGACTGTTGGCCCTCATCGCCGACTCCCACACCTAGCCCTGACTCTCTGCCGAGAAGACAGGAGCCGGCGGATGTGAGCCCGCATGACCCTTCTGTCTCTGCCCGGTCCCCTGCTTCCATCTTCCCTCTTTCTGAGGACGTTTCAACCCATCCTCTCCTAAGTGAACCCCTCGGCTTCACTCCTCCTTCCCCTTCTTTGCATTAGCTTGCCTCTCTCCAGCCAAACTGGGGGCGAGCCTAAGAGCTAAGACGCGTCAGCCTCAGAAACAGTTCTATTATCTGGTGAATTTGGTTAATGTGAATCAGTGCCCAGGCCCTTGGCTATGTCCTCAGTAGAAAACCATCCACTTGAACTAACTACCTCCCCTGGTCGCTGCCAAGCCTCCTGTGTTCTCTCCCACTCTCTTCTTGTTCTTGTCCCCTTCTCTCTCTGGAAAGAACCATTTATGGGTGTGCAGGTGTGTTTATTACACACCTCCAGCACTTGGTATTAAAATGTTTTCTTCTAATATAATCCGTTTATTATGATAAATTCCTGATGGTGGAAAGTGAAACATCCTGCAAAAGAGTCACCTTAAAAAAAAATTTGCACAAAGGCGCTAGGCAGTTTAGGGAGTGGCCTTGCCCCCCTCCCCCACCCCCGATTTCACAGAACTCCTCATCTGAAGGTCACTGATACCCTTCCCTGACATCAAATGTCTTCTTCACAGTTCTCGTCCCCCGAGAGCCCTGGCAGCTCGTGACACTACTTCCCCCCCACCCTGCTGCGCCCCCCCCCCCCCAAAGGCTTTCCTCCGTTCTTCTGGCTCTGGCTTGGCTCTTTGGGGACGGGTCTGAGGTCGAGGGCGGCAGCTCCTGCTTACATTTCGAGCGGCTGGCTGGACATTTCCATCCAGATGCCTGTCATGCCTCAAACACAAGCCCCTCTAGCAAACAGGGATTTTTAAAACATGAATTTTAAAGTCTTTACACACACACACACACAACCTTTCCCCTCAAAAAACAAAAAGCTGTCATGACTTGCCTATTTCTGTTCATTATGCCACCATTTTCCTGACCTTCTAAGCGTGACATTTCAGAGCCATCTGATGGCTGCCTTCCTTTGACCCTGTCCCCTCCCCCATCTTCTGAAGTCCAGGCCGTTCGCCACGTCTCTGAAATCTAGCCTTTCTTCCACATTCCCGGGGCCTCCAGCCTAACTCAGACTTACCAGAGCTCTCCGCTCTCCTAGACACATCAACACACACCACAGTGTGACTTGTCTCATTCCCCCCCACCCCCGTTCTGCTCTTTCTCTGCTAAAAACCCTTCAGTGACCCTCACTACCTGTAGGTAGGGGTGATACTCAGAATACTGAGCCTCTGATCTGTTGGGGCAGCTGAGCACCAGCCCTGTATTTGCTGAATCTCCAGGCCAGCCAGGGGTCCTAGAGGAGGGAGGAGGGAGCACTTGGGGAGCTCAGGGTTGTAATTCCCAAGAGTGAGGCCCCAAGGCCTTGACCTGGCAAGGCCCTTTCCCAGGAGGTCCCAGCTGACTTCCCAGTTGTCTCTCACTTTGTTTTCCTGTCCCCTAAAGGATGGCTCCCCAGGCACAGGGATTTGCTGGCCTTTTGAGCTTGCCTCTGTTCGAAGTTTCCCACCTCTGTTGTTTTGCTTTACTTGGTTCTGCTCAGCCAGAGTGCTCCCCCCACCCCCCGCCGCTAGTACTGATTAAATCGAACCCATCCGTAAGTCTTGATGTGTGGAAGCTGCTTCCCCACACCAGCCTACCCTTAGATGAGTTCATTCTAAATTCGCCGCTATTGCCACTCTTTGGGCAACTGATCGCGAACAGCCTGTGACATCTTCTCTGTTATAATCACAAGCTGTTACTTAAATCTTCAATGACTTGACCTGTTTCGTCTCCCCAGTTAGTGTGTTCCCTTCTGAGGGGTGGGGGGCCATAGCACCCACAGAGCAGGGCACAATGTGAAGCATCTAGTGAGCACCAGCGAACATTACTGATTGAGCTGGTGGAGAGATGGGGACTAAAGTCTGAGGTTGGTGACCTCTGACCTCCCCTCTGCACAGGCACTCACCCCAGGTGCTTCACTGCCCGGGGCCAGTCCTCCCTGGTTCAGTGCCCTCATGGTACCCCCCATCCCCACCCCCCAGCCTTGCCCCTGAGACTTGTTACTACTTTGAACATTCCCTGCCCCTAAAGAAACTTCCCTGTCCGGTTTCTTTTCCTAATTCAAAGTGTTAAATTAGCTAATCTGGTCAACTCACCTGTGCTGATCTAGTTATGGGAGAGGGCTGGCGGAGACCCTCAGGAGACAGGTTCATTTTCACCAGAGTCACATGGCAGCAACATCCTTGCCTCTGCCATGGTGTAATGGAGTCAGGAGACACTCTCCTCACCCCCCAGCAGCCGCTGTGTTACTCCTTCCTCTGGGCTCCCACAGCACTTGGCCTATACCTCTCATTGTAGCACTTGGCACATGGTAGCTCCTTAGCTATGTGTTTTTATGTATGTTGCCCCTCCAATAGACTGTGAGCTCCTCAAGGACAGGGACTGTGTGTTAGTCACTGATGTATCCCCAGCGCCTAGCACAGTGCCTGGCACACAGTAGGTGCTCAATAAATGTTCATGGAAAGAATAAATGAGTCTTGTCTCTAATGACGGGGATTTCAGCCCTAGACTGTGGCAGGCAAAAGGGGGAGGAGAAAAACAATCCATACTTGGGGGCTTTCGCAGCTTTTGGACCCCTCCTGTAACGCTGCAGGCAGCTGCTGCTTCGCGCGCGTCTGCGCTCCCCCGCTCCCAAAAAGGATCCGCGAGGAGGAGCCCTCCCCTCCCCCAGGCGGCTTCCAGCTGTGCTGCGCTGTCACCAGGAGCCGCGGGCGACTCCTGAACTCCCGCCCTTTGCCCCGCCCCCTTCCCCCGACAGCTTCAGCACGATCTCCTCACCCCTGGGTGGAACCCAGTGGCAGAAATGTTGGGCCCAATGGAAGGGGCGCGGCGAGAAGCTATTTTCACCAGCTTGGGTCTTTCTGACCCCACAATATATTTTTAGAGGCGGTTCGGCTGTCGCTGGTTCCGAAGCTCCTGGACGCGAGGTGGGCGCTCATTCCCCTCCCGCCGCTCTCCCGCCTGAGAGGCCCAGAGAGTCGCAGCCTCCGAGAGCCTCGGCCCCAGGAGCGCCGGACGTGGGGACCAACGTCCAGCAGGTGGCGCCGTCGAGCTAGCGATGAGGGGCCGACGACCCGGGAGAGCCCGGGATGGGAGAGGCCGCTGGGGTGGGGCCGGCGTCCTGCAGTTCCTCTGTTCCGGACTCTGCGTCCGCGACAGTCCCTGGGCGGCTCCGGCCCCCACCAAGGCCTCCCACGGCTCCCAAGCTTTGAACTCCACCGGCCCCCCCGGACCCCACCCTCCACTTTCCAGGGAGAATTTAGCGGGGGCTGAACGTCCTCTCCCAATTGGCCTGCCGCGCCCGGCCCCGCCTCCTCACCGCCCCCTCCCCCGCCCTCCGCAAGCGGCAGGTGAGCACCCGGCCCACCGGGCCCGGCGCGCGGGCCGCCGCTCTCCCCAGGTGCCGGGAGGGAGCCTCCGCCGAAGCCCGCCGCCGCCCGCCGCAGGCCGCCCGACTCGGCCCGCCTCCCCACCGCGGCCTGCTTTTAGCTGCAGGGCCGCGAGGCGCCGCTTTCCACCTGGAAATCGGAGTTCGATGGCCAGCGGAGGGCCCGGACCACCCGCAGCGTGAGCCCGGGCTCCCCGCGGGGCTGGTGCAGAGCCGGGGAGGCGTCGGCACCCGGCGGCCGGGCACCAAGGCGGGCCAGCTTCCTTCGCGGTGGAAACCCGGGGTGTAGGAGAACACGTGGAGTCCTGGCCCGCCCCGCTGCGGGGTCCAGAAGGCCGGAGCAGGGCACCTCCCCTGGGCAGCTAAGCCGGCCGCCCTTGGGGAGGACCCCATTCTCCCTAAAACACACACAAACACACCCGCACAAACACACGCGTCTTAGCAGGGGCAGGACGCGATAGAACACTGAACAGCTTCACTTGTTAGATTGTGGAAGGGGCAGTTTACTGCCCAACCCGCCCCCCTCCAACCGAAATGGGGATGCGCAGATGGTGGCTGGTCCTTTAGCCGGAAACACGGAGACTTGAACTGGGCCTCCCTGTAACCCTGCACCCCGAAAAGGAACATTCTGGTAAAACCATCATTAACTGTAGGCCCACGGCCTTGGCACGTAGGAGGAACCAACTTCAGCTAAACAGCTGTGCTTAGCGGGGTAAGTGTTGGCCCAGTACGATTCTCTTCCTTCGTGGGCCAGTCGAGACCTATTTGGCAGATGAAGCAATGAAGACTGAGAGGGACTGGGTTCCCACCTGAGGTGAGCCTGGGCGGTGAGTGAAGCCGGCTCCTTCCCCTCGGCCGCGCTGGAAGGGTGAGAAGGCCCACTTAATGAGGGGGAGGCCGCCGCCCTCAGCCTAGGCTGGAGCAGGGATGCAGGTCCTATCACAGCCCATACCTCCTGCCTCTTCCCACCCCAGCAGAAGGGCAGCGGGGGGCCTCTAGGAAAGGTGTGGGGAAGGGAGCCCAAAGGCAAGAAAACAAGGAGCTGCTGATGGGCTTGGCTCGCAACTCGCCTCTTCTCTGCAGGGAAATAAAGGGCCATGTGTGTCCACACACCCACACCCAGATGCCCACGGCCCCCAGAAGGCTCCTCTCCTGTTCTTTTGGGGTCACGCTGACTCTGCCCACAGCATCTTCCCTCCTGCCTTAAGCGGAAAGCCTTACAGTCCGTGCTGCCGCGCTCTCCCTTCAGCCGCTCTTCTGAATCTCAAGTGACTACCTCACTTCCTCTCCATCCTCCAACACCTCCAACTCATCGTGGAGGTTTTTTTATTAAAAAAAATAAAGTTATTTATTTAAACAAACAAACCCCCTCTATCGTTACCCGGTTTTCCTGTGGTTCCCCATCACCTAAGGCAAAAAAGTCCAAGCTGTGCTCCTTGGCATGCCTGGCAGGGCTCTGTCCCCTCCAGCTGCAGTGACCCGGAGGTGGCTTGTAGTTTCCTGCACAGACCACCCTCTAATTTGTCTCTAAGCCTTTGGCTGCAATTGTCCCCTCAGTTCAGAGACACTTCCCTGGCACCCCTCATTCCTGTTTTTCTACTGAAGTGCCAACGGGGTACCCTCTCCCAGAAGTCCTGCCAACCATCCCACGGCTCTCGCCCATCTCTTTGAGCTGAATCCTTGCCCTCACCACAGAGCTTTCGTGACCTACTGACAGATCTGATTTCTTAACTGCAAGTTCCAAACGGAGGACTGAGCTAAAATCAGTGCTATTATGTGGTTGTTCGGGAATATGAGAAAGCAACTGTTCTGGAAGCATCAAGAACAGAAAGTGGGTAAGCGAAGGCCAATGAAGAAGATTAACGCTGTGGCTCAAAGGAATGGATGTTCCTCCATCGGGACAGAAAGACCTGAGTCGAAGTGTGTTCCTGGGGCTTGAGCGAAGAGCAGCTCACAATTCACTCCCAGGGTTGGCTAGGCTCCGGCTGGCCAGACCCACAGATCCCCTCACCTGTACACCGACAGGGTTCTCCAGAGACTTAAGCCACAGGGAGAGGTCCTAAGAGTATAGCTGAAACGTCCCAGACCTATCAGACATCCCCTTCCCCTCAACCAGGAACGGGCCCATTCTGGAGCCAGCAGTCAGAAGGAATTGGAACTTCTACCACTGTTTTTCAGAAGTGGGGAGGAAAGGTGTAAAATCTAGAACGGGCATCTTAGCTCCACAGTAGCTGGGTCTTAGGAAGCCAGAACCATGGAAGGCCTGTGCTGTGCGGGTGGGCAGGGGAAGCACGGGCACAACAGTGTGGGAGTGGTAAGACTGTGCGGTCAGATGCAGATGTGGGTGGCCCAGGGCAAGGGAGCCAGCAAGCAGGTGATTTCCCTGAGTTAAAGAGGATCATTCCTTATAGCCTCCTTCCAGTTTGGCTACTCCTATGGCAGACAAGGAACGCGCGCACGCGCACACGCGCACACGCACGCACGCACGCACGGCTAAAGGGATGTGGGGACTCCGTCCTCCCCACCACTTCCCGCCCCCTACCCCATGATGTGCCCCTGCTTTGCCTTTTCTTTCCAGATCTTGCCCCAGCGGCTCCAATGTTCACTAGCCCGGCCACCCTGTCCTCATTCGTGCTACCCAGACTGCAAGGCAGGATCAGGGGGCTCCCACTGACTTGATCAGGATGCCCATCCGTTTTAACCATGTTAGTGCCAATGCAGGGAGAAGAGTAAAGACAGGAGACAGAAGCCCTGACACAGGTTTTTCAGTATGCAAGTGTTTTTGACTCCACAGCCAGTTGCTTAAAATGAAACATAAAGGGCAGCCAGAATACACACCCAAATGCAAAAAGGTAAAGGCAAACATAAAATAAATCACACAATACCATGAACCCCCACAAAACCAAAAAATTAAAACCCAAACCCCTCAACTTTATATATACATATGTGTGTGTGTGTGTGTGTGTGTGTGTACACACACACACACACACACACACACACATATGTATATATATTTTTTTTTAAAAGGGAGGACAACGGTTCAAAACCAACTGGGCAGTATGGTGGGGATGGGGAGCAGTCCTACAGAAGGGGGCCTAGAACTTCCCCCTGGGAACAAAGAACAAACACAATACAAAGAAAATAACCACCAATGCTCCCGCATGGGTCAGGAGTCTCCAGAGAACAGATTGTCCCATCCTCAAACTGGCTTTTTTTTTTTTTTTTTGCCTTTTTTTTGTCTTTTTTTTTTTTTTTTCCATTTTCTTCTTTTGTTGTTGTTGTTTTAGCACCTGTACAATAAAACTGTACCATCTCCAACCAGAGCCGGCCACAGTGAGGCCCTCCTGCCTTTGGATGGTACATACTCTCTACAAGGATTGTTTGGAAAAAATAGCAATTGGTAGAAAAATAAGAACAAGAGTAGGAAAGACAATGCCACAGAGCGGGGCTGGGACAAGGGACCACCCGAGCTCCTCCCTCTCTCTCCCAGAACCAACCCAGCCCGGGAGGCCAGGAAGGAGACGAGGCAGAGCCCCGCAGTCAGCCCCAGGTCCCACGGTGGCAGCAGAGCCCAGCCTCCTGCCCTCCCCTAGGAAACAGCTGAGGCCTGGATCTCACATCCGGCCGTCCATCCCAGAACCCTCTGCAGATTCCAAAGGAGAATGGGGGACAGGGGGAGAAGCAAGGAGGAGAGAGGGGAAGGGGGTGCTAAGTCTGGCAAGGGCGAGAGGGGAGGGTCAAGGGCTGGAAGCCGAGAGACTCAGCACCCAGGAAGGGTGAAGGCAGAAGGGGTGCGGCGGCTGGAGGAGGGGGGTGGAGATGCGGGAACAAGCCCATACTGTGCACTCCGAGGGGGCGATCTTAGCCTTCTGGCCCATTCCTGACTCTCTGCAAACAGAGTGACCCATGAACCCCTACCCCCTACAATCCACCCTTCCCCAGAAACACTAATCTCAAGAAGGTGGGGCTGCTGCAAAGGGTGGGTAGTGAAACAAAAAAAAATGGGGGGGGGGGAAGCACCAAGGCCTCAGGATTACCCTCAACCCCCCAACCCCCCACCAGCACCAGCCACCTTCATTAGTCACAGGTCCTCAGCACCCCACAGCCCCTCCTGCCCCCGCCCCAGTGGGGTGAAAACAAACCTGGGAGTCACTTTGTTGGAGGGAGGGGGCAGCTCCAGAGCTGATCAAGAAAGACAAAGAAAGGTGAAGAAAGTCCCTCAATACAACAAGTTGTCTCAAATCGTCACAGTGATACAGACTTATCAGAAACCAATGAAACAATACAAATTAAATACTAATAAAATAAATACTATGGAAGACAGAAGAACACAGGGGAACGGAGGGGGCGCTCAGAGATTTGGGCTTTTCTCATTTCTCCTCCAGACAGGCTGAGGCCACCCAGGGCCCAGGTGTGGTCTTGGTCACACACAAAGGAGGCCAGTCCCAGAGACCCTGGCGCCACCTCCCACCATCCCCGGGATCTCTTGTCCTCAGACGTGGAGTTCAACTTTCCACCCCCATCACCAACCACAACAACAAAGACGATGACAGGGAGATGAGAACTAATCATAACCGGAAAAAAAAATCCAGTCACTAATGCTGGCATTGATAAGGCGGCTTCTTGTTGGTCCGTATTATTGCCTCATTCTGCAGTCTGGTGCTCGGTGGGGGAAAGGCGGGGGAGGTGGGGAAGGGCGAACTTGGGAGGAGAAAGAAGAAAAGGGAGGGGCTGCTGCCCAGGTCAACTGTTCCAGGGCTGGAACTCCACCTCAGACCCCAGGAGCCGAAGGAGCTCTGGCTCGTACCGCACCAGCTCCACAGTCTCAGAGGAGCCTGGGGCGGATCTGTCGTCCATGCCTCCGGGCCTCTCGGCTGGGGTCAGAAGCTGACTGGAGACCACTTGCCGGTAGAACTCAGCCTTGGGCAAGGTGGCAATTTCAAAGTGCGGGAACCGAGCCTGAAAGATCCTGGAGGAAAGCTTCAGCCTCTTCAGGACATCGGTAAAGAGGAACCAGTTGCAGGGCCTGGAAGAAGCAAGAGCAGGAGTTAGGGAAAGGGGCTGGGGGGAGGCAGTGGAGTGCCGGGAACACTCCGGAAGGCCCAGGAAGGGTGACAGTCCGACCATCCCCCACCCCCCACGCCAGACTAAACCAGGGGCTCAACTCTCCTGTTTCCTCCAGTGCCCGAACCAGCTTTCAGCTTCATCTCCAGCACTCAGCCCGTGACTGACCTCTTCCCAAAAAGTGGGAGCAGGAGGGAAAGGGAACTTCCAGAACCTAAAACTCAGAGCAGCCATCCCCAGACCTTCCCCCACACCCCATGACCTGGAATTTACCATCTGCTGGGACCAGTTCTTCCCCCCAACCGACCCCTGCTACCCTGTCTGGTTTCCCTTTCCTGCTCTCACTCCGGCTTCCCCTGCCTCCTTGTTCTCTGAGCCCTTCCCCAACAGACGGGGAGCCGTGGAGAAAGGCCTAAACTGCGGGTAATCTAAAAGGCATTTCTCTTTGGCTCTGGAATGCATTAGACAAGTTTTTTCTCCAGTGGCAGCACCGTCCTTTCTGCAGGGCCGGAGCTCACATTACAGCCAGTCTGACTTTGCTGAGCACACCCGACTGGGCGGCAGCCTGGGGACAGCTGGGAGGGGTGCTGGCGAGGCCACTCAGGGGCCACGCGCTCCCCGCTTTGAGCAAACCAGGAAGACATGAGGCATCCCTGCGTTAATGGCCCCCATTCCAAGGCACTCCATTCCCTCCTCCTGTGGCGCTGTCCTGCCCCCAGCGGCCCCACCAGCCTCCCTAACCGGCTTTCCTCTGCCAAGAGTCACTCTGTTGCACCGCCACCCGCCCTCCCTGGATCCTCCGTTACTGTTCATTTACTAAAAGGAAAATTCGACCTTCTCACTCCCTGAACTGCTTTCCATGGATCCCTGGTACCTCCAGCCAACAAACAAACAAACAAAAACAACCCAACCGTCCAAATTCTTTACCGCAATATTGCAAGAGCTGCAATATTGAGCCCCTGCAACCCAAGACCTGCAAAACATGACCCCCTCCAACCTCTTCAGCCCAGTGCCCCCCTGTAGTAACACACAGATACACACACAGACACAGATACACACACACACACAGACACACACAGACACGCACGCACGCACGCACGCACGCACTGTATACCTCCACCCCACCAAGTGGCAGCCGTTGGATGAAGGACAAGCCCTCCTTCCGCCGCACCCTCATCCACCTCTCAAGCCCAGCTTAGACGCCAGATCTCCTGGTCGCTCGTCCCATCCCCCACAGTCTCATGGCACCCGGTGCACCCCCCTTTTATAATACTTCAAACACCGCCCATCTCAGAAAGACTACAAAAGCAATGTTAACTGTGCTTCCCTCCGTGGCACAGGAATGGGGGACCACTATTATTCACTGGACACCTTGCTCAACTGTGGGACATTTTTATTTTGTGTCTTATTAGAGCTGATTATATACTCTTCTGTCTCCTGCACTATCCTGGAGATGCTCTGAAGGCCGTATTTTGGCCTTTGGGGTTTGCCTGGTGTGCCTGCTGAAGACACGGTTACGGGATGTAGTGTTCCGCACAACACCGAGCACTCCTCCTCAGACCCACACCCCTGCTCCCTAAAATGCAACGCTCTTCCCAGGGACAGTAAACGTTCTTCTCTTGCCGTCAGGAAATGGAGTGCTCTGGCTTTCAGAGAAAGGGACTATAGATACCATACAGTTGGACCATCACTTTCAAAGAATGAAAAAGAACCCTCAGAAAGTTGGTCCTCAGAATCCAGCTTTGCTTTGCTGATTCCAAAGGCAGTTCTGAACCCCGCAGGGCCTTAGGGTCATCATTCTACACCTTCCCTACTTCTTTTGTTAGAGAGCTTATTGATTTGAGAGACAGCTCCAGCGTGCAGCACGGAGCCAGTAGGGGAGGAGCAGAGGGAGGGAGAGGCAAAACCAAGAGTCCGGAGCTCAACCGACTGAGCCACCGAGACACCCCTACACTCTCCCTACTTCTTGGAGAATCTGTATTCCCCACTGCACTGCAGCTGTGGGGAAGGACAGATTCCAAAGAGGCAAGGGAGGAAGGGAGGCCAGAGTGTCAGGAGACCCAGCTTTGCCCAGAGCAAGCTTTCGCGTGAACACTTGCTTGCTGCGTGTGGCAAGTGGCCCTCGGTTGCCCCATGTTCCACCCACACCCGACGCACACTACCCTAGTCCTTTTGCTGCCTGGGTCCCCAGATCCTGTTTCAGAGAAGGCGGTGCTGAATACCGTGGAAGAATTAATTAACTGTGCAACACTATATCCCAGAGGCCCTGCCCCGCCCTCAGGGATCAGCTGATGCCCAGAAGAATAAGGACCCAAAGCCCCTGGAACTTGATCCCTACCAGTGTCATCATATAGGCTATTTTTATTCTTATCAGGCCCTGAGTGAAGGGATGCATGGAGCCTTGTGGCTCAATGGGTAGAGTCATCAACTCAAGGGACTCACTTGAAGGGCTCCCGATGCCCCGTCCTACTCTCTCTCTGCCGTGTGCACTTTGTGGGCTTTCACTCTTTAAACAAAAACAGGGTTGGGTACCTTAAATATGGGTATCAAAGGAAAAGATCCCTAAGAGTGTTTGCAAAGGTATTTGAACTATGTGAAGACACCAAGAAGAAGAAAATACTGAGCGATGGAGGCTAAGAGCCAAAGGACAGGTCATCCAGCGTCCCCCTAAGCAGCACAGCCACACGCTGCCATCGGTGAAAGCCGACCAGAACCCCAGCCTCGCGAACTCCCTCCTGGGTCATCAGGTGAAGATGAAGCCGGGTTTGCTCTAATGGAGTCAGGTATAGTCTAGTCTCTGGAAACGGGTGACCCCCGTTAATCACATATACAGTCATCTGACATGACAGTGCCCGTGCCATCATCTTGCCAACGTGAAGGCTCCGAGAAAGCAGCCTACGGATTACTTAAGGACCCCAGCAGCCCCTTAGCTATGGCAACCATATGTCGCGGTTTTTCCAAGAATCTCAATTGCAAATATTCTGTCTGGCTGTTCCCAGAAACCACAAAAATGTTCCAGAGATCCTAATAGTTCATCAGCCCAAATATCTCCCAGATCATCTCTTCCACCCAGGAAGAGCAGCAGAATCCTTCGGAGAGCAAATCGAGGTTTGGGGTTTGGGAAGAACATAGAGTCCATCAACCTAGAGCTTCCAGCCTCTGTTCTGAAGATAACTGAGCAGGGCGGGAAAGTCAGGCTGGCCTTGGTCATGTGTCGGCTTTCCCGAGCTCTAGCGTTTGCTCGCCAGGTCTCTGCTTCCTTCTGGAGAGCTCCACCCTTCCCAGCGAGGCAGGCCAGGGGTTGCCAGGATCCTGGCACTCCGTCCCTGTAGACACTCACCCGCGGGACACTGACACTTGGAGGTTGTAGCAAGGGAGCAGAGGCTTGTCTGAGAGCTCGAACATGAAATCATCCTCTTCCACATCATCTCCTTCTTGATCAGAGTCCCCGGGAGGATTATGCAGGAGGTCACAGGCAAAGCCATCTTTTTCCTCTGTAAGGAGAGCACGTGGGCTATGAGGACTAAGCTACATGCACAAAACTGAAGAAAAGAAATGCTCCAACAGGAAAAGGCACCTGAAGGTGGGCGAGCAGGAGACAGACCCCGGGCTGGGGCGCAGTTTCACTGATCCCATGGTTCCCACCCTCGGGAGGGCCCATGGAAGTTCCATCCCTGGGAGACACAATTCTGTAGCCAGAAATTCATTATACTCCTCCACCTTTCGGTTGGAAACAAGCCAGGTGATATGAAGGGTGAGCCGCTGGGCTGTTGGAGATGAAGCCTGCCGGTTCTACCGACAGTCGAGGGCGAGGGAGAAACACCTGCCTGGCCTGCTGGTCCTCAGAAGCCCAAGGGGGTGGCTCAGCCAGTTCCTTTCCCAGCCCACATGTCTGGGTGTGGCTCACTTCATTCCACCCAACGTCCTCCTGCTCCAGCTTCCCCAGGGCTTCGGGATGGGCACCTCCCCCAATCTGCAGCCCTGACCCAGGGGAGGGGTGCTGACGGCCTCACAGATAAAGACTCTTCTAAGAGAGGAAAGCCTGGGTCAGAGGCTAAGGGCTTGGGAGAGGATGGCCTGAGAAAGCATGTACGGTCGGGTCCGGGCAGGGAGGGGATGAGAGCGGCCCAGGGGAGGGCCTGGGTCTCTCCTGCGTGTGAGCAATGCCCGAGAGAGAGGACCATGCACAGTAGGGGCTTCTGACAGGGTTAAGACAAAGCAAGGGAGGAGGAAAGCATTACCCAGGGCCGAAGTGGGAGAGGGCGAATGAGGGGTGGCTTTGTGTGAATCTGGGCGGAGCTAGTGTTTGGGTTGAAAGGGTCCCTAAGTTACTAACAGGTGGAAAAGGCTGCCTCTACGGGGTCACTCCTGTCTTGGAGAACAATTCATGAAACCCAAAGCAATCCCCCATCTCTGAGCCAGGGACAAGCATGGGAGGAATCCGACTCCAAGCTTACCCAACACAGAACTGCTGTAAAAGTCCCAGGACACGCCAGGGTCACCCTCTGCCCGGCCCTGAAGATCCGAGAGGTGATCTGATGAAAGAAGAGAAGGCAGTGAGACAAGGAGGTTAGGCTGGAGAAGGATCTAGAGACAAAGCACGTCCATAGAGGGCTAAGAGGATGGGAGAAGGGAAGGAAGGACCACAAGAGGGCCTGGGAGCTACCAGAGGGAGATATGTTTCCTGCTGTTAATCCAAGGTTGCCAACCAGCAGCCAGGAGCCAAATCTAGCCCATTGACTACCTGGAGTTTGGCTCAGGGTTTTTAAACCAAAAAAAAAAAAAAAAAAAAGTTAATTAACATCAAAGGTTTTAAAATTGAGAGATTTCACCTAAAAATCTGGATTTCCATCTTTTCTTGAAAAAAAAAAAAATCAGAAAATCTGGCAACACTGCGCCCCGCATTCCTGCATGTCAACAGTTGGCTAGAGGGAGAGGCGACATGTGCGTTCTCCGGCTCAACAGTCCCCACCCAGCCTGCTCTGCTCTCCTCACAATCAGCCCTGAAGGCATTTAGGTCTGGGATACAGGCTCGCTCTTCGTGGTGTAAGGAATGGACCCTGCCAGGAGAATCTTCGACCTATCCCAAGATTTCAATTCCCCTGCGGGTCACAATGCTCTTATAGCCAATCAGGGTCTCTCCAATTCAAAGTAAGATAAGGAAGCATAATTCCTTCTGTTTCATCTTTGGAAAACATGGGGGGAGAGGACCGAGCTTATCCTCATAAAAACCTTTTGCTTACACTCCTAGGTATATACCCAAAAGAACTGAAAACAGGTGTTCAAACAGAAACTTATATACAAATAAATGTTCCTAGCGGGTCTACTCGCAATAGCCAAAAAAGGAAAAAAAAAAAGTGGAAATGACCCAAATGTTGTTAAGCGGATGAAGGGATAAACAAAACATGGTCTAGCCATATAATGGATCATTATTCAGTTATAAGAAAAAACAAAAAACAAACAAACCTGACGTACACTACAATATGCATGAACCCTAAAAACATTACACTACATGAAAGAAGCCAGACACAAAAGGCCATATACTGTACAATTCCATGCTCAGAGCAGGCCACTCTAGACAGACAGAAAGCAGACTGGTAGTCGGGAGGGAACAGGCAGCGACTGCCTAATGGGCACAAGGTTTCCTTTGGAGGTGATAAAGTTCTGAAACTCAGCGGGGATGGTTGCACAGCGGTCCGAACGCACTGAATGTCATTCAATTGTATACTTTAAAATGGTTCCAATAGATCACGTTTTGCTCTAAGTATTTTTCCCTCCCAAACACATTTTTTTAAAAGATTTTATTTATTTATTTGACAGACAGAGATCACAAGTAGGCAGAGAGGCGGGCAGAGAGAGAGAGGAGGAAGCAGGCTCTCTGCTGAGCAGAGAGCCCGATGCGGGACTCTGCTGAGCAGAGAGCCCGATACGGGACTCGATCCCAGGACCCTGAGATCATGACCTGAGCCGAAGGCAGCGGCCTAACCCACTGAGCCACCCAGGCGCCCCTCCCAAACACATTTTAAAGCACTTTCCACATACTTGACCTGAGGCCAGACGGCAGGTTGCTGCTGCTTTGCCTTCTTTCTGCCCGGCTCCGCAGCAACTGTGCAATTGTCTCACCTCGCAACCCCACGTGCACACAAAGCAGGTTTTCATGACAAACCCAATGGTGTCATCTGTGAGCACGTGGCCCAGTGGTTGCCAATATGCCACCCGGCACCTCTGGCAAGCTGACTTCGCTCTGTATGCTTGCTACCTGCCCTCCAGCGACACTTGGGCAAAGGGCCGGGGTGAGAGTCCAAAGGGCACAGAGGACGCCAGGGTGCCCTAGGGAGGCCAAATCCCAGGAGGAAGGTGGCGGCGCCTCCTCAAGGCACGAAGCTGGCTTTCCCCGGGGAAAGGCACCAACTGCCCTCCAATATCCTCCCCTTTTGGGTCACACATCGTATCCACAGAAACGCCTATTAGCTCTTGTGAGCTCCTGAAAGAAATAACTTTTTAGCAACCTTCTAGGAGATGATGGCTTTCTTCTGGCAGGAAAAAGCAGCCAGAGAGAGCTTTCAAAATAATGGCTGAGAAGCTACAGTGGAAAACCTTTAGTCATGTATGTTAGATCTTTTTCTATGTACTCTGCAAAACAACGCTGAGCTCACGACTGGCCGTTTGGGCACTTTTCTGTACCCTGTGCCCTTGAGACTTGGAAAGAGTTTCTTCCAGAAACATCAGTCAGGGAGCTGCCCATGGTGCCTGGCCTAGTGCTAGGTGTCCTGGGAGATGAAGGTGTGAGATCGTTAAGTTTCCAAAAGGCGGGCACCACGTCTGTCTGGCTCGTCACTGTCTCCCCATGACCTAAGCCCAGGTTCCTGGCACATCGTAAGAGCGCAATAAATATATGGGGAAGACACGGAGGGAGGAATTACTCCAAGGCAAGACTGAAAGTAGTGCCCCTGCTTTAGCAGCAGGCTGGGACATCGGGGCCCGATCACTGCTGTAACCCTCCGCCCCCACCTGCCCTGAGAGGTCACATGGCGACTCCATCAGAGCAGCCCTCACTCACCACGTTCCTGGGGCTCCTCTCTAGGGACTGCCTTCAGAGCCCCCAGCATGGCACAGGCCCCTAGCTCTCCTCACTGACAGCAAGTCTTGGTCATCTGCAGGGGAATCTGCCTTTCTGAGGCAGCCCAACGTGAATCAGCAGGAGCCTAGATGTGGACGTCGGAGCAGGCAATGGGGGTGCACCAGCAGCGACTCCGCGGCCTGCCTGATGGGGCAGCTTCCCCTCCTGCTGCCTCAGAGGCCCCTCGCACAAGCAGGACGAAGAGAGCCTTTCCTTCGCCTTGACTGGCCCCTGCCCCTTCCCACCACTTTCAGCCCTTTGCTCTTTTCCTCTCCTCGCAAAAGTGCCCTCAGCCCGGCAATCCTGTTCCCGGCTAACCCTCCCTGAGAACTGCAAGCAGGTAGTGCCACCAGTGGCCGCACACACGCGTCCCCGGCAGCACCAGCCGCAGCACGCAGACAGCACCGACGTCCCTCGGCTGCTGAGCGGCTAAAGACAACGTGGTAGAGCCATGTGATGGCACACTGTCCAACCTTCAGAAGGAAGGACGTACTGAAACATGCCACTACACAGGGGGACCTTGGAAACGTGACACTACCTGCACAGACGCAGACGCAAAAGGCCCCGTGTTGTACGGTTCCAATACACGCAACGTCCAGGATGGGCAAATCCACAGAGTCAGGCAGTAGATGGGGGTTACTGGTGGGCTGGGGGGGGGAGGGGGAATGGACAGCAACCGCTTAGTGGGTGCGGGGTTTCATTTTGGGGCTGATGAACATGTTTTGGAACCAGACAGAGGCAGTGGTTGTATAAGGTTGTAAATGCACAAAACGCCACTGAATCATTCCCTTCGAAGTGGTTGATTTGATCTTCTGTGAATTTCACCTCCACACACGAAAAAATATGTTTTAACTACTCAGTGTGTGAGAGGTCAGCCTGACAATCAGAGTTTCTCTCTTTCTTGGGGTCCCAACATACCGCTCCCTGTGTCCTCCAACCAAGACACCAGCTGAGGCACATGAAGCGGTGTCTTCGACACGGGGTCATATGGCAGAGGTCTCCAACAGGAAAAACAAAACCTGTGATTCTGTGACCTCAGGGGATACACTGCTGACCCTTTCATCAGCAGAAGGAAAAGCAGTCCCAATACTTCCTCAGATGCCCCAAACCAAACTGCAACATCTCCCCTCGGCCCCTACATTCTTTCTGACAGGGGAGGGACACGAATCTGTTTTCCCTCGACTAGCCTGGATATTATTCTTTTGTTCAAAGGGTCAAAGGCAAATTGGTCACATGCCTGCCTATATTTTGGCCCAAGGAGGAGGTCTTCCCAAGGCCTCTGAGAGTCTGGATGGCTTGGTGCTCCAAGCCTGAGGATGAGAAAGAAAGGGCTCTGCTGCCTGACCTCCAGTGCCCGGTGCCCTGCCTGAAATCCACGGATGAACGGACGGATGGGGTTGCCGCCACACCCTTCCGGATCTCAGGAGAAATGGGCTTCCCTTTAAGCCAACTCAATACAGAAAAATCCACTTACAACCCAGATGGACTGCCAGCATCTTTTACTTCGTGAAAGGATTCACTACAGGATATTGGTAAATAATGACATGCCTTGGTGTATTTAAAAGAGGATTCAGGGGTGCCTGGGTGGCTCAGTGGGTTAAAGCCTCTGCCTTCAGCTCCGATCATGATCCCAGGGTCCTGGGATCGAGCCCCACATCAGGCTCTCTGCTCAGCGGGGAGCCTGCTTCCTCCTCTCTCTCTGCCTGCCTCTCTGTCTACTTGTGATCTCTATCTGTCAAATAAATAAATAAAATCTTTAAAAAAAATTTTTTTTAAGTATCTCTCCATGAGATAAAAAAAAAAATAAAATAAAAGAGGATTCAATTCCCAGACTTTTCCAAAACAGGGGCCTCGCACAAAAAGAGGGAAGCTCTACACCATGAGCAACACCGAGGCTCGTGCTCATCTTCTCCACCTGCAGAAAATGGAGGCCTTCGCACCCTACAAGGATTCGCCTTCATCTTCTGTCCTGTGGGATCACTACTGGGGAAGGAAGAAGACAATCAATCTATAGAGAGTCTGGTCAGGCAAATGCTTGGGGATGAAAAGCAAAAAGCTTTTAAAATACCTCAGCCAGCCAGACATTAAAAAAAAAAAAAATAAGTCCAGAAATCCACCCAAATGCATCTAGGTTTAGGGGCTGGGGAGGGGGCAGTGAGGGAAATGCCTCCCAAACTTCCAAGCCCAGGGTCAGGATGTCTCCTGCAGCCACTAGGGAGCCTTGTCCAGTGGTTCCCTGAGAGTTGCTGGGGGGGGGGGTGATGAGATTCAAAAAGAGGGAAAAATCCTCGGTTCAAGGAATTAAGCTCGTCATTATGCTACCAAACCATTCACTTCCAAATTGTTATGTCATTAATTTCACCTCAATTAAAAAAAAAAACCTGAGTATTATTTCCTCATCCCACAAAAACAAACTCTGGGCCCAATCCCCTCTCCAAGGAGCCGCTGACTACTACCAGTGCCTGCCTCCCCGGGGTGCTGGGCCAAGGTCCTAGCCTGGCTTGCTAGCACTGTCCCAAAAAGCCAGCCAGAGATCTGCCTTTGAGGGCACTTGATATCTGCATGGAAAAGAGGGGACCCTGTGCGAACACTCCTTTCAGCTCTGGGTCCCCATTACAGTGCTGAAGCTCCAGGTCTACAAAGTTGAGACGAAATGTTAAGATTTGAATGAAGGTGTTTGGCCTGGACAGGCTACCAAATGCCAGAATTAAGAAAAGTCTTCTCTTGGGGCGCCTGGCTGGCTCCATCGGTACCGCATGTGACTCTTGATCTTGGGGTGGTGAGTTTGAGCCCCCACATTGGTTACGGAAATTACTTAAAAATAAAATCTTAAAAAATCTTGACTCTGCAATGTGGGCTGGCATCCGGGTGACTTTAAGGAGGCATCAAAAGGCTGGCTAGTAGTTGAGATTAGCTAATGGAAATGAGGAGAAGGGGAAATGTGTCGGTGTCTAAATTTTTAACTACTGAAAATGGTTTCAACATTTGGATTCCTTTGGGATCTTGGAGAAGGGGCCAGGGAAGAAAAGAGTTTGTCTGCTTACTTAGGTGGTCAGAGATAGCTTTATTTGGATCCAGAAGGCCCGGAGACCCTCAGGAGGCCAGTTTCTAGCCCCAAGAGAACCCCCTGGATTAAACCTGTTGATCAGAGACAGAGCTTCATGCAGTGTTCTTATCATGTTGAGAAGTTCTGGGTGTTCATCTGTGCCAGCTTCCCCTGGGAATCAAGTCAAGTGCAGACAATGTGTGTGTGTGTGTGTGTGTGTGTGTGTGTATGTGTGTGTAAGTGCACGTGGCACATGATAAGGAAGAAAAGGTCACAGAGGGTGGCTTGCCCTGAGCCCCGCACCCCCAAGACAGTGCAGGCAAAGTGAACAGGAGTCATCACTAGCCCAGGACAAATGACCAAATGAATATCCCCAAACTGCTCTGCCCTGCAGGGACAGAGGTCCGGGACCCCAAGGCCGGGAGGGGGGAAAAGGCAGTCCTGCCCCTAGGCAGAAGGGCTGGGTCCCAAAGGGAGGCCTGAGGCCTGTACACGGTGACCGGGGACTGCAGGGTTTAGTCAGCTCGACTGAGGGCTGGATGGAGGCTGGCTGGGCAGGAATCAAGGTCTTGCACCACGGCCTCCCACCACTTCCTCTCTGGCTTTTATTAGTATCAAGGTCGTGCTTCCCAACTAGCTCTCCTGCCATGGGGACTTTTAGTTCATGTTCCTTTGTTTCTCCTTCCATCATCAGCTATCGAGTTAAGCTTTGTTCAATAACTAAATGATCCCCTGGTTGGGAATCCAGAGGAGGTGGGGATTTAGGACTAATGATTCCAGAATCTGGAATCTGGAGCCAGGTTCCAGGTGAGAGTGAGCAGTCTTGAGCAAACCCTGGGTCTTGTGGACTCCTGGTCTGAGAGTGGTCAACCACGAACACGGAAGCCTCCACAGAGGGTCAACAAGACGACTGCCAAGGGGCACCTGGGTGGCTCAGTGGGTTAAGGCCTCTGCCTTCAGCTCAGGTCATGATCCCAGGGTCCTGGGATCGAGCCCCACATCAGGCTCTCTGCTCAGCAGGGAGCCTGCTCCCCCCTCTCTCTCTGCCTGCCTCTCTGCCTACTTGGGATCTCTGTCTGTCAAATAAATAAATAAAATCTTTAAAAAAAAAAGATGACTGCCAGCTGCCTCATCTGTCCAGCACTTTGGCAGTCTGAAGAAGAAACTGCTAGAGCAAGGGCCGAGCTGTGACGTCATTAAGGAGGTGGGGTTCCTTCATTCAGTCAAGTCTGAGGAGCTTCCCGGTGAGTATGTGCGTACTAGACTTCTCTCCTTCCCTCTGCCCTGCTGCCCAACTCAGTAGAGCTATCTAACTGCAGGCACAAAGTGGCCATCCACTAATGAAAAAACAAATGCACGTTGCCTTGTGGTCCTTGCCATGGGCCTGAACACCAGACACTTTTCTCAAGGAGCCAGGTGAGGGAGAAAGCTCCCTGCTGAGCAGAGAGCCCGATGCAGGGCTCGATCCCAGGATCCTGGGATCATGACCTGAACTGAAGGAAAAGGAACAGGGAGGTGCAGAAGGAACGTCAGTTACCACAGCAAGAGGCTGTGAAAAACAGTATCAGGGGGCACCTGAGTAGCTCAGTCAGTTAAATGTCTGCTTTTGGTTCAGGTCATGATCTCGGGGTCCAGGGATTGAACCCTGCATCTAGCTCCTTCCTCAGCGGAGAGCCTGTTTCTCCCTCTCCCTCTGCCCTTCCTCCCTGCTCATGTGCATGCGTGCTCTGTCCAAAATAAAAAAAATAAATAAAATCTTTTTTTAAAAAGAGAGAGAAATACAGCCTCAGAAGGGGCCCCAAGGGTTCCACTCTGATCACCAACAAGGAGAAAGTACAAAGACAAAAGCAAAATGCTTAGTGTCACTTTTTTGTAACTAACATCCCACTCAGAACAGGGGTCAACACATTTTGCCCCCAGCTCAATCCATCAGTGGGGCGGCTGTCTCCCTACGCGGGCCCACCCCACATACCTCGCTGGGAAATGGGTCCCCGTGGGCTGCCATGGCCCTGAGGAGGATGCATGCGACGTGGACACTCATGGCATTGGAACAAGAAGAAGTGGACCTCTGGGCTTTTTAAAGTGCATAGAGATTTCTGAGACACTTCAAGGAAAGCTGACGCCCCTCATGGGAGCTGTTGGAGATGAAAGGAGATGAAGAATATCTCCTCAGGAGTTCAGAAATGAGAGGCCAACCTCAAGGATGATGGCTTCAAGCCTGGGGCTGTGCTTACCGCTGAGAAAGCGCTTCATGGTGTCGCTGCTGGCCAGCTTCATGGCTGTCTGCCCCGAGTAGGTGGCCAGTGTGGGGTCAGCCCCATAGGACAGCAAGAGCCAGATGGTCTCCAGGTTGTCATTGACCACCGCGTCATGAACCGGCCTGCGGAGGTGATACAGGGTGAGGACAATGGGGCCCAAGCAGGAACCTGGGTGTCTAGCCTCAGGCTACTTCATTAGGGGAAAGTAACTTAACATGAGCCCAGAATAATGTGGGTAAGAGTTCGTCTCTGAACTGTACCCCCCCATCAGATCTCCCCACTTCCTTCTCTCTCTGCCTCTTTCCCCTCCCTCCCATCTGTCTCTTAGGTTCTCCCTACATTTGGGACAGTCCCTGAGGTACACTGTAGCTCCACTGGTTGCTCTGGAGTTCGGGAGAGAATGGGCCCCTGACTGAGGATAAACTTAAAGCGGCTGCCGGGGGTATGAACAGAAAGATCTGGATGACTGCCCTGGAGCAGGGACGAGTGGAGTCCTGGTAAAGCTGCCCTTGTTAGGATGATCCCTAGATAACCCAACCTCTCCTTGGGAACCAATATGGGCTGGCCGGCCGGAACTCGTCCACCCCTGCCCCAAACTGCCCCCCTACAGCGGTCGGTAGCCGTCTTCCCGAAGCACTTCCCGACAAGGCCTGGTGTGGGGGGGAGGGGGGCTGGGGAGAGGCCTTCTTGCCTCGTGCCATCTTGCGCACTGCAGTTCACGTTGGCCCCGTGCTCCAGCAGGATGTTCAGGATGTCGGTCCAGCCCCTGGAGCAGGCCTCATGCAGGGCCGTGTAGCCAGCATTGTCGCGGTGATTCACGTCTTCGCTGTCCTTCTGGAGGCAGTAGAGAACAACATCCTGCAGGGACAGGGACAGCTCCATGAGCGAAGAGAGGCCTAATTCTTGAAATCACCCCAGTTAGGCTCGAAGCTCTCCAAACGTCCAAAGAGAAAGTCTTAGAGCCTGCACTTTATTCTGGGGCCTAATGGGCAAGTCTCAAAATCTTCTGTCAATAAAGTCAGTCCTGAGGTGCCATGGCCAGGCCCTCAGCTCTGGGCTATTTCCTTTGCAGTGGGGAGACACGTATTACGACCAAGGATATTCCCTCATCTGGGCGTGGGTTGTTGGGGTGAGGTCCGCAGAGAGGCTCACCTGCCCACCCAGAGCTCAAACTCTCAGGCCTCAACTTCCTGAGTCCTGGTTCCCTAGTCTGGGGCTTTGCAAGAGGGCCCCAGACCAAAGAAATGAGGCATGTGCTGGCAAGCACAGCCTCTGGCGGTAACTGGAGAACAAGGAAGAAAGAATGGGTTGAAGTCCTCTCCCTGGAAGCTGTGTTAATAGTTGTAAGTGCTGTCCCTGGATGTTTACCCCAGGGCAGTCCGTTCTTGCCTTCCCCTCAAATCGGGATTGCTCTGAGTATACCTCAGCGTGGTCATTCACTCACAAAGTACAGATGAGCCTCCCTGGGCTACACGACAGGACCAGAGGCAGGACTCCGGGACTAGAAGCACCCCAGCTGGTCTGAGAAGAAGCTGGTGAATAAGCTGAGGGGGGAGGGAGGGGTGGCCCCCTCTTCTGAGGGGAAAAGGCAGGCAGCAGTACCAGAGGCCTATTATTAGCCCTCTCTCCGGCCCTGGGGACATGGGTGGCTCAGGCATCCTGACCGACAGTTAGCTCACAGGCTAGCCAGCGAGAAAAAAGTGTGCGTGAGAAATGAGAAAGTGAGTGAATAAGCAAGCGAGTGTGTGCCTGTGTCGGGGGTGCTGTCTCCTGGATATACAGGAACTATTCCGCTCGCTCAGGAGAGCACAAGGCCCCTACCTTCCTCCCCAACGCAGACACCGTCAGCCTCCTCCCTCAGGCCTCAGACTCCTCCGCCTCCCTCCCGTGACAGGCCGCCCAACCTGCTCCTGTCCTGTGCTGGTTGGTTCTTCTATGGCCTCCTACTTGCTGGCTTGGCCCCAGGTAGAAGAAGATTAAACCTGACGGCAGGGGTTGGTCACCTTTTTTTCTTAGATCTCCCATGGCACCTACCCTGGCCCCCAAACTAGGCACTCAGGAGAGACGGGCAGCTCGCCAGTGAGCCACTGTCAAGGCAGTTCTCCTGTGCCGACCAGCCCGGCTGGGGCTGCGCCCGTATTTAAATAAGTCAGATATAGGGACTGGAAGCCTTACATCAAGGCCTACTCTAAAACCCAAATCTCCACCCTTAAGAGCAAATCCTTCGGAAATAATTGGTGCGGTGGGCAAATATACGTGGTCAAGGAGTTCGTATCAACAAAAGTGCCTGACAACGTTTTATCATAGTCACAGAGCCAGGCTTCCGCCCTACCCTGGCACCTGGGAATCAAAAAGACCCTGGTAGGAATCCAGACTCATACCTATGTAAGAGTTGAATGGTCCTGGCCACATCATTTAGCATTGCTAAGCCTTGATGTTCTCACGTGTAAAATGGAGCTAATAAAACCTACTTCCACAGTCAGTGAAGAGCTACCCCCAGGGAAGCAGTGTGGGTGTGAGGAGAGAAGCCCTGCCTGCCAACGCGCCACTGACTGCTGGCCCCTGGGAGTCCCAGTGAGGGGAGGCTAGAGGGTATGAAGAGTGAGCCGTGATCACCCCTATTTCCTCTCTGAGTGGGGGAGCTGCCACAAAACAAAGTTTAAGACGACATCAAAACCCCGTTTCTGGCCTACAAATGTGTTGGATTATCAATATTTCAATTCTTTTCAATCCCAACTGATACGCCAATGAGCTTGCGTTCCCACGCTCCCTGAGAGCAGTGAGGCGGCCCCAGAGGCCATCTGGGCCGTAGAAGAAGTTCAGTGGAGGTTGAAGCCCCAGGTCCAAACGAAGTCCCACCCAGGCCACAGAAGACACAATTGGGAGAAGCTTCTCCACAGATGCTGGGGATCTCCCTACCTTATAGCCAAGACGGGCCGCCCGCTGCAGAAGGGTCTCGCCCGCGTTTTTGTTCACTATGAGCCGACGTGCCTCTGGAGGGATCTGCCGGGCTGTAGGTGACTCGGAGGCCTCCTCTGGGCCGGCACTTCGGGACTTAGAAGGTGTGCATGGTTCTGTGGGTTTCACTGGGGTGGGAGGCTTGGGAGATTTTGTCTTCTGCTGGCTCCAACGACCTTTGCCCTGGAAAGCAGAGATGGGGTCCTGGATCAGCACAGCTTCCCGTCCACTCCCACCCAGATGTTGAGGGGCTCAAATCCTCAACCACATAAGCCGACAAATGACCAAGGGATTGGAAATCAGAGACAGAGGGGACATCCTAGCTTCCCCAAAGCACTCCGCATGCCTTCTTTACCTGCCTCCATTCCATTTGTTGCAGTTTTGACAAGTCCCATTTCTAAATGAGTGAAGCAAACTGATAGGAAGGAGAAGTGGAGACAGGTATCTTTGACCAAAGACGTACAGCTGCTAAGGCTTTCACTCTTGTCGCACAAACCTGCCTCTTAACCTGCCCCAGGCTCTTCCCACCTGCCTGCACACCCCGGCCCTGGATCACATCCATGCCCACCTTGCGTGGTGCAAAGCACATGGGCTCAAGAGTCAGAAAGATGTCAGTTTGGAATCTTGCCTCTGCCACCCACTAGTTACAAGACCTGGATTAAGGCCCAACCTCTCTGAGCCTCACTGTCTCGCTTATGGGCTCTTCACATGGGGGAGGAACCGCGTCTGAGAAACTGGACTCGAGGAACCAGACCGAAGGAGCGTCATTTACACCGGGCCTAAGTTAGATGATGAGATTCTAAACTAGGAGCTGGGGGCAACTGGGTGGCTCAGTGGGTGAAGCGTCTGTCTTCAGCTCAGGTCATGATCCCAGGGTCCTGGGATGGAGCCCTGAGACTGTCTCTCAGCTCAGCAGGGAATCTGCTTCTCCCTCTGCCTCTCTCCCTCCCCCACTCATGCCCTCGCTCATTCTCTTTGTGCCTCTCAAATAAATAAATACAATTTTAAAAATATATAAATAGGGCGCCTGGGTGGCTCAGTGGGTTAAGCTGCTGCCTTCGGCTCAGGTCATGATCTCAGGGTCCTGGGATCGAGTCCCGCATCGGGCTCTCTGCTCGGCAGGGAGCCCGCTTCCCTCTCTCTCTCTCTGCCTGCCTCTCCATCTACTTGTGATTTCTCTCTGTCAAATAAATAAATAAAATCTTTAAAAAAAATATATATATATATATATATATATATATATATAAATAAACTGAGAGCTGAAGTTATAACTGGACAAGACTTCAGAGGACATTGTGAGAGGTGGGTCCACCTTGCGTGTGGGAGGGACATGAATCACTGGGTGACCAGAGGGCAGACTCTAAGTTGCCCTCATCAGATTCTAAGTTGGCCCCTGATGATCCCCCTGATATTTGTGCTCTCATGTAGCCCCCTCCTGCACTGAACAGGGCCGATATGTGTAGCCAACAGGAGTGCGCAGAGGTGACAGTGTTTGACTTCCAAGGCCACTTCCTAAAAGACAATGTGGCTTCAGCCTTACTTTTTTTTTTTTGGATCACTTGTTCTGGGGGAATCCAGTTGTCATGTCATGGGGACTCTCAAGCAGTCCTTTGGAGAGGTCCCCAGGGCAAGGCAAGGAGGCATTTCCTGCCAATGACCAGCCATGCGAGGTAGCCCCCCTGGAAGCAGACCCTCCCACTCCAGTTTAATGGGGCCCTGGCTGACACCTTGACCGCAACCTCACAGGAGACCCCAAGCCAGACCCAGCTAATCTGCTCATGAATCCCTGACCGCCAGAAGCTGTGGGAGATAGTGTGTTTGTTGTTGTGTTGAGGTAAGGTTGAGGATAGTGTTAGAACACAAGAGACAACTAACACATACCACTTATCCAAATCCCTCAGAGCATTACTAAAGTCTCACAGAAATCCTATGTCTTCTACAACCTTTTACAACACTCTAGACTTCCTTCTCCACATATGCAGGCCACCTAGCCCGAAACGAATAATCTGATACTTGATGCCAGACTTTTAACTTCCTTATACCATTTCATGGACAAGTCTGGCCTCCTGCTGGGTTTGAGGCTCCTCTGGGGCAGGGTTCACATTGTCATCTTCTCTCTTTTTTAAAAAAGATTTGACTTATTTATTTGACAGAGAGAGATCACAAGTAGGCAGAGAGGCAGGCAGAGAGAGAGGAGGAAGCAGGCTCCCCGCCGAGCAGAGAGCCCGATGTGGGGCTCGATCCCAGGACCCTGAGATCATGACCCAAATGGAAGGCAGAGGCTTTACTCCATTGAGCCACCGAGGCGCCCTGTCATCTTCTCTTTTGTTCCTTACAGCACTTCACTCCGGGTTGGACACATCATCACAACACGTATTTGTTGACTTGATTCCAGCCAGCTCTGTGTAGAGCCCTGGGCAGACTGAAAAGTTACCGAAAATCATGAAGCTTGGAAAGCGATGGCAGCAGGGAGAAGACCAGAGCCCAGGGCATTTGTCCCCTCTGGTAAATCCCAAGAGAACCGGAACTGCTGTCCATCTGCATCTCCACAGGGCAGAGAGGTCCAATCACTAGCAGGAAGGCACGGCTGATCAGTGTAGGGTGTAACAGCCACGAGGGCAGAGGTAGATAATGGCCATGCTGGAGGATGCTGGGTCAAGTGCCTGGGTTTTTGCTAAGCCAAGCCGGGAGCCAAAGGGTGACTTTCCTTCTGGGGGCAAGAGCCACCAGAGACAAGGGAGGCTGCCTGAGAGGGGGAGGAGCAAGAGCAAATGGGGGCCCCGCCCCCTCCCCTCTTCCTCCCTGGCTCAGAGCCCCTGTGGGAAGAAGCCTTTGGCCGATGCCCCAGCTTTAGTGTTGCAGGCGCGTCCCCCGCCCTCCCCCCGCCCTGCTTCCCACTACAAAGCACCATGGCATGGGGGCATCCAGAGCAGGTGGTGGGGACTGGGAGAGAAAGAAAGGCGGGAGGGAGAAAGGGAGGCCCTGTGAAGGGACAAAACCTCTCTGGGAGGAACATTTCAGCAGACACTGCCAGGCGGAATAACCAGACACAACTACCAGCGCGTGCTGCTGAATGTCAGGCAGCCAGTCACCTTTGTGTGGGATGGGCCCGTGGCGGGGAGGAGCAGGGGGAAGAGGAGGGGCACGCCCACCTTTCCCCAGAGCTGCTCAGCATTGCTGTGTGTCCCTGCCTGGGCGCCCCCAACCCCAGTGTCTCCCAGATATAGACGGAAGCCACCCATTGACCAGGTGGAGGCACACGGAAAGAGCCGGGGCGGGGAGACCCGCGTCATGTCCCCACGTCGCCACTCGTGACCACTGAGTAACCTCGTGCCAGTCCCTTAGCCCGCTGGAGCTTCACTTTCCTCACCATCAAACGAGGACAACAGTGCCTACCTCTTACAGCCACTGCGGGAATTAAGAATGGCCACGTGAAGGGAGCACTCAGCACGGACCAGGCTTCTTTTTTCCCCCTGCCCCACTCCCTCTGGCGGTCTGAGGGAGTGGTCACTGCTACCTTGCCATTCTGTGCCTCTGTCCTCTCATCCTTGCCTCAACCTGAAGCTCAAGGATGTACACCAACCTCAAAAGAGCACTTTATGATTATCAAAGCCTTTTACAACCCTTGCCTCCTTTGTTCCCCAAGCACCCTTGTGAGATGGAAAGGGCATGGAGCATCATCTCCATTTTTTTAACAGATTTTATTTATTTATTTGACAGAGATCACAAGGAGGCAGAGAGGCAGGCAGAGAGACAGGGGGGAAGCAGGCTCCCTGCTGAGCAGAGAAAGGAATGTGGGGCTTGATCCCATGACCCTGGGATCATAACCTGAGCTGAAGGCAGAAGCTTTAACCCACTGAGCTACCCAGGCGCCCCTCATTTCCATTTTTAAAGGTGAGGAAATAGGCTTGAATACCTTGTCTGAGCTAGAACCAGATTCCAGGAGGGGCAAGGGAAAAGGAGGGGGAGATAAGCATCCGGGTCTCCGGCCTTTTGCCACTGCCACTCCAAGCTGGAAAGAGCTGGAAAAATCACAACCACCAAATAAGCCCATTCTGACCTTTGATTTTTTTTTTTTTTTTTTTTTTTTTTTTTTTTTTTTTTTTGGCGGCCAATGACATCAGAGCCTGGACCTTTGCTTCTTTCAAATGTGAAGTTCACCCGAGGACTGAGGACCGTGTTATTTTTTGCAAATGGTACAACACGAAACCCAAAACCAATGATGTAAACATCAGACCCCCCAAAAAGATGTCAATTATTCAATTATGAACAGGGATTCTAGAATGCTGGCCTGGCTACGGACTGGTGAGTGCCTCTCTGAGAAGCAAAGGCACTGGTGAGTTGGTGGTGGGAGAGCAGCTCTAACTCTCTCAGTCCTACCGTCAGGCAACCTTTGTCTGGACATCAACATCCCTGCTTCTACAAGTGGCTTTCTACCTTGATTGACTCAGAAAACTCTGACTGGGTTTCCAGGGAGTTAAGCCCAGACGAAAGCTTCCTGATTGGATGTTAACAAGCTATTCAGGCGAACATCCTGCCATATTCTTCAACTCTTCCTAAACTCAAAGGAAATCCCAGGCGTGTTGAGGAAAAGCCAGGAAGAACCAAACCTGAGAGTTTTCAGACTCTTATTGTTAACTGATAACTTTAGGTCCCATTCTTCAAATGTAATCCCCAACTCGCCTAGAACTACTTCAAAATGCTTCAATAAATATGAGTTAATTTGGTCCTCCCCGTCCACTCACTCACTCACTCACTCACACGACCGTTGATCAAGGAGCCTCGGGGACTGGCTGCCGCCCAGCCCACTCCTTTCCCACCAGCTCCCCTCACTGGCAACGCACCTTGGCCTCTTCTGAGACGTTTGCCATGTGCTTGGTCTTGCACTTCCGTTTTCCTGATGGCTTTTCTGAATTTTCAAGGCAGGCTGGTTCCTCCAGGTTATTTGGGAGGAAACCGTTTGGTGAATCCGAGATCCCCTGGGCTTTGTTGGGCAAGAGAAGGTTCCTGTTCCTGAGGCGGTGCTCCGAACTTTGGGAGGAAGTCTTCTGCTTCCGAGCCTTTAAATCTGAAGGCAAGAAACAGGAAAGAATGGATGTCAGGGAAATGGAGCACAGAAAAGCAATGCCTTCCTCTACGATGAATCAGAAGGCTTTGGGGAGTCGAATCTCAGTGCCGAGTTGTGTAACGAGTAACTACCAGAGTCTAGTGTGGTGCCAACAATGCCACTAAATGCTTCGCAAGTGCCCACTGTACTTCAACAACAAAGTCCCTGCTCTCCGAGCCGATGACCACTCCCCGCCCTGCCAGCAGGGGGCGGCCCAGGTGGCTGTCCCCAAGATGAGGGTAATTTTAAAAGGATTTCCCCATAGCCCAGAGCAAATCAGAACTTTATTTTCAGCTTTTTCCCCATCCCCTTTGTCTCTTTCCCCATTCCAATACGAAAACAAATCCAGCAGTCTGCTGAAGTGAAGTCTGAAGTATCCTGGGGTGGGGTGTAAACGGAGGTCTTCCGTCACTGCCTCCACTCACCCACCTGACTGCCTGGCTGGTCACTCGCTGAAGACATGAAGATCAAAGCCACAGAAACTCCCTGAAATCAGAAGGCGCCCTGGGCCGACTTAGCCGATGGGCAATCACAAAATCCTGCTGCCCTCCCTGGCTGGAAATCAAGTCACCAGGATACCCTGAGCAACATCTCTAATTCTAGCCCGAGCTCACTAGACAAAGCACTTTCGAGTTTCAAAAAGCGTGGCTGTGACTCAAGGGGCACCTGGGTGGCTCAGCTGGTTATGCAGCTGACTCCTGGTGTCAGCTCAGGTCACGATCCTGGGGTGGTGGGATGCATCCCCCATCAGGCTCCACGCTCAGCATGGAGTCTGCTTGAGATTCTTTCCCCTTCCTTGTCTCTCCCCCTGACGCTCCTCCCCCCACTCACCCCCCCCCAAGTCTAAAATAAATAAACAAAACCTTTATTTTAAAATGGTGTGTTGTGATTCTTACAGCTCTTTCTGGATGGAGCCCTGAGTGGCACTGGGAATTTCATTGCCAAGAGCCTCATCCCACAGGCCAGTCCTAAACCTCAGGTACAGCGGGGATAGTTTGGGTTAACCCTTATCTCTTAACTAATATTAGCATCACATGGCTTGGCCACTAGCTGTGTAACTAGCTGGAGGCAAGTTATAATCTCCCACAGTTTCTATGTCTGTAAAATGGAGAAGACCTACTCCACATCAGAGGACTGGTATGAGAATTAAATGAGGTAGCATACACAAAACCCCTTTATAAGGTGTTATAAAGAGAAAGGCATCCTTACCATATTATTTCAGTAAGCTCTTTAGGGAAGGCCCTGCCCATGTGTTCTTTATTTCCCCCACAGGACTGAGCACATGGCAAAAGATCGGTATGTCTATGAAATGAATAACTGCAGCCTCAGTTTCTCCAATATGTGAACCAAGAGGGTTGAGCAAGATCCAAGAATTCTCAGTTGGCTTCCCTCCACCGTGGCATGTGTTCACACATGTGACACAAGGCCAAGTCCAGATGTGGGAGCCATCACTAGAGTACGAAGAACTGGCTCTAGGTTATGTGCGGCACTTAGGAGGCCAGCAGCTGTCACACCAGCGCTTTCCCCCAACTCTCTCCAACCCACTCATGGGTCCCCACGCTCATGCAAGAACTGCCACGTTAGATGGCTTCTAAAGGCAATTCCAACGAGAACATTCTCAACCAGGGCTTTTGATGCAACAAGTCTGGGCTGAGTCAAAAGAGGAAGGAACAGAACGGTGCCTTGTGAGGGGGGACGTCAGGAAACATGGGGAAGCCATGTTGCGGCATTCAATGCCTGAGGAAAAGCAGTAGCTCCCTACCCGGCTTACCCAGGGCGGGGCAGGCTCTGGAGTTTATACAGCTGCAGTGGAGCAAGAACTTCATAGCAGCACAGAAAGAAAGAGAGTAGACGTAGTAGCTACGCGAGTGGAAGCGCCTCTTCCTATCCCCTCTGCAGGTCAAGGAGGGACATATCGAAGCCCAGGACAAGAGGAAAGGTTGTGAGGGCGCCTGGGTGGCTCAGTCAGTTGACAGTCTGCCTTCGGCTCAGGTCACGATCTCGGGATCCCGGGATCGAGCCCTGTGACAGGCTCTATGCTCAGTGCGGAGTCTGCTTCTCCCTCTCCCTCTGCTCACCCCACCCCTCATCCTGACTCATTCTAGCGCTCTCTCTCTTTCAAATAAATATAATCCTCAAAAAAACCAGAAAGGTCATGAGGCTCAGACAGAAATAAGGTGACCAGGGGCACCTGGGTGGCTCAGTGGGTTAAAACCTTTGCCTTTGGCTCAGGTCATGATCCCAGGGTCCTGGGATGGAGTCCCGCATTGGGCTCTCTGCTCCGCAGGGAGCCTGCTTCCTCCTCCTCTCTCTTTGCCTGCCTCTCTGCCTACTTGGGATCTCTGTCTGTCAAATAAATAAATAAAATCTTTTAAAAAAGAAATAAGGTGACCTGTCTAGTTTGGCCTCTGCCCGACTTCCTCATGTCAACCTGAAAGACAGGTAGTAATAGGAAGGTTCAGAGCTTTCCTGAGAAGGGAGATGTTTGCCAGGCAATCCCTTCATGAAGATGTCACCACTGGATCTGGAGGAAGGCAACCAAACCATAAGCCAAAGCCAAGAGCCTTGACTCAAGACCCTTAGCCACATGCATGGAGGGAGAATGACCTACATTTCAACAACCAAAGCTGCCCCCAAATCCAACAGGATGCCTTGCCAAGCAGTGTTCTCCATGCCCTGGGAGGTGTTTACGTAAAGGCTACCTGTCCACAGTGCTACAGAGATCTCTGCTTTTCGACGGAAAATGGAACCAGGTAATCTCAAAAGTCCTTCTGATTCCAAACCAGTAAGTTCCGTGGGAAGAGTCCCAGCTCGGAGGAAACCAGCTCTCAGTAAAGAAGACTAGGTGACACCAAAGCTCCTCTTCATCCTAACACAAGCAGCTGAGACCAACGACTTGACGCCTCGTTCCTGACCAATCCCTTACGGCTCTGGCAGGAAAAAGGGAAAATTATCCTCAGTCTCCCACAGTTGATGACGATTAGCTCCATTACCCTCTGCAGTGTGGGGATGGTATCAGCTACATCTCTGCTTAAACCGAGCTGGAAGTGAGGGTTAGCCTTCTCTGCGTTAGAGCAAACCCAGAATCTACTATCCCTTCAGAAGGCAGTTCTTCCATTTTCAACAATAGGGAGACTGTGGATCTTTCCCACTGGGTCAGGATAAATACATTATCAGAGACAATCAACTGTTGCTTCAGGGGCAGAGGTCAAAGGAAGAGTGAGACACAGATATGCTCTTATGGAACCCAGAGACATACTTTTTGTTCATCTAGAAACATGTTATAGAAATGCTGCTCCCCCCACACACACACAAAAAAACAACAACAGAAATGGGCCTGACCAGTACTTAGCAGAACATACTGATACAGGCCTCGGTGATAGTCTGTGCCTCCATGATTACACATGACAGCATCTGGCAGAGCCAAATAGCCAAAGAAAGCTTGGTTTTTCTCCTTGGTCTGCCTGCTCTTCCGACTCGGGTCGAACAAAACTGACGCCACCTCGGGTCACCTCAAAGCTTCATTCTGCCTCTTAATAACCTCTGTAGCTTTAATTGAGAAAGCAAAGTTGTGCCCGCTTCTACTTGAAGTTCTTCTGTTAAGTTGAAGGAACTTTGTACTTCTTTTTAGTGTAGGGGCTGGTGGCATCCCAGGAAAGGCAGCCAATGCCTCTTTCTTCTTGAACCCAGGATTCTAGGAGAGAGAACCCAGCCTCCTAAGACCCAGCTCCCTCAAGCCAACCAGAGAACTCCCTGGTATCGAGTTGTCCCATGCCAAGGAAGCCACTGTGGCCTTGCCCAGGGGTTCAGACTCTTACATGAAACCGGAGGGCTCGGGCCTTCATGTCCTCCGCTCCCCTGCAGGTCAGTCCAAACTCATTCAATCTGAACCCCAAGCCAAAAACGGGGGCCTGGAGTTGAGCGACCACCTCTGGCAGCTGGAGCTCCCAGCACCAGGTTTCTACGGGTGCAGAGGCCTTCGGCTGGCGAGGAGAAGGCGGAGGTGGGAACACCCGAGATGCCCGAGGGTCCCCAGAAGCCAAAGTCACTGTGGCCTGGGGCTGAGGGCCAGCAGCTCGCTGGGGCAGCAGCCCCTAGCCAGCCTTACCTGCTCTCCCTTTCCGCCGCTGCTCTTCTTCTTGCTCTGTCAGGTACTCCCCAGTCTGATACTTCCGGCTCTTCTGTCGTCTCCGCTTCTTCCTCTTCACCAGGCCCTCCTCCTCGTCTTCCTCCTCCTCCTCATTGGTGTCCCACATTTGCCGGGCAGCCTCTGTCCTCCAGGGCATTTCTCGGGCTCGCCACAGGTGCCGGCGGCCCTGGCTCAGCAGAGTCTTGTCCTGGGCATGGTGGCTGCGATACTGGGTGTCCCGTTGGGTTTTTCTCACCTTTCGACGCTTAGCTGGGGTGGGGGTCACATCTTCTTCCTCCTCTGTGGGGAAGACCTCCTGGCTTCCCATGTCACTGTCTGCCACACCAGCAAAGGGGCTACAGATGCCTCCTGTGGACGGGATGTACAGAGGACGGTCAGGGACCTCTTCAAAGGACAAAGAGTATGATGGCGAAGCAAGTGCCCCGGATTAGAAGCTTGAAGGTCTGGGTTCAAGTTCAGGCTCTGCCAGTTATTAGCTGTGTGCTCTGGGAAGGTTCCTTCACTTCTGTTTCCTCCTCTATAGAACAGGGACACTGTTCTCTGCCTTACTGGCCTCACAGGACTGTTTTGAGGCTCAAATGAGATAATCCGCCCAGAAGCACTTTACAGAGTCCAATATGCCACACAAATATCGAGTATCCAAGCCACACGCCCTTCCTCATCCATGTTGCTGTGACTTTAAGTCATTGCACAAACTCTTACTTAGTGCATACAAGGCGCGGAGCATTATGTGAGAAGCAGGAGGGGGCCACGGGTCCCTGCCCTTTGGGAAATCAGGGTTCAGTGGCAGGGGAGGGAGGGCAGATCAGCAGCGTATCCTGGCCCCTGCTCACTGACAGAGACTCCCTGGGCAAGCAGAATCATCACAGAAGAGTCGCAGGAAAAGTGAAGCAAGGAGTCCCTCTCCTGTGACACAGCCTGGGTTAGTCCCTCCCCCCCAAATGCTCATACACAGACCCCCACCTCCTAGTAAGTGGCCGAGAGTCCAGGGGTGGAGCTCTGTCCCAGAATGCCCCCCTCGTCCCCACCACAGCCGCTCCTCCCCGCTGGGCAGGCGCTTCCCTCCCCTCTCCGCAGCACCCCAGCACGATGGTACCTTTCCTGGTCTCCTCCACCATCTTGCCAAGAGGCCATTTTCATCCCCGCTCCTTCCTTCAACTGTGCTAACCACAAAATTACGACCCTTAACCGGCCCGGTTTAGCGCAACGGCAGATCTGACAGTCTTCCTCCGAAGCAGCTCTGACACCCAACCACCTTTCTCCCAAGGACTCGGCTATTAACTTGACAGTTCCCAAACACAAGCGAGGTCAGCAGAAGAAAGAAATGGTTTCGAGGCACATGAACAGTCCTTAACCAAAGTTTCAAGTGAGTCAGACCGTTTAAAGAGAGCAAATATTTAGCAAAATGTCCATATATAGACCAGGCAAGGAACAAAGTGTTCTGGTTAATCTAATATTCTGGTTAATACGGAATCACCATAGAGATCACACAGGGATCACCAATTTCCAAAGAATCAAATACCGTACAATGTGTTTAACAGTAAAACGAGACTGGGTGTAATGTAATCACTCTTTGATGATTCAGAAGACACTTCAGGATTTTGCAAGGCCTCCAGGCCGTCATTACGAGCCCCAATTACCACGGCGCTCTCCATGTGCTGAGGTGCCAGTTAATAGAATGTCAGCTAGCAGAGTTTCCACTGCGCCCTGCTTCCCCATTCCATCCACTTTGCATGGAAATACGGGTGAACCAGGGCAACCACTTCTAGCGCTACATACCAACGTGGAGGCTAGCGCACACTAGCAGGGACTAGAAAGAGCTTTTTTTTTTTCACATACTGAATACAAATTCAGGAGACCAAATGTGATTCTACTGGCTCTGACAAGCCAGTGACCATTTCCGACTTTGTTCACGCCTGTCACCCAGGGCAGTAAGTCCAAAGGTTGTATGTCCATGCCTGACACTGGCTCCACTCATCATGAGAAGCCAAAGCTTGGAGTAGGCTGGGTTTCCTGGGTGGCATGGGCCTTGCCTCTTCCCACCATTGGCCGCCCACAAGAGACATCAAATCCCTGCTCGGAAAAGCCCCGTGTGGGAAGTCGAAGCAAGCACTCCTAACATCGTGGGCCGTGTTCCCCCTCCCCTGGGCTCTCTGATCTCTGCAAGGAGCTGGGCATCTTAGCACAGCGAGTCAAATTCTCAGCTCTCCACCTGGGCCAGAGGCAAAATCGCTCAACCAGATTTCTACCTCTCTCTGCAGAGAAGGGCCAAGGTGGGCCACGGCTTCAGACTCACTCACCAGACTGACTGCGCGTTCGCGTGCTCAGAACCACGGGGATGAAGTCACGGAAACTGCTCTTTGCTTTCTTCTCCAAGGAACCTGGAGTGATGTGTGGTTTCAGGGCAGAAGGTAGAAATATCACAATCAGGAGTCCAGGGACTGGAAGCCGCCCCCTCCCACCCACCCAAGAGGCCTGGGTGCAAAAATCAAGGGAGGGTTTGCATCCTTCCCAGGGTCTCCTTGGCTCTCCTCATGCTCTCACCTGCGTGCCTCTCTTGGAGAAGGAGCACCTCCCAGTAGGTTTTGAAAACTGGGAGCTGGGTCACTTTCGGTGACACCAAATAAAGGGCTGGGTACAGAACTGATTTGGCAGCACGCCAGCAAGTTGAAGGCCTGGCTGCCTGTAGGACCAGGAGGCTGCCACACTTCCACAAAGCTAGAACTAGGCTGGAGCAGGTCCCAGACAAGGGCCACCTGAATGGATGGTAGAGGACTGGGCGAGGCAGGAAGATGCGAGCAGGGAGTAGTGGACAAAGGGAAAATGCCATGTAAGAACAGACTAGAAGAAGGCAGGTCATGTCAGACAGGCAAGGCCATGAGAACAGGCTACTGTGCAAAGGAACGCATGGGCGTCTCCCCATGATGAGGGCACCAAGGAACTATCAGGGGCAGAGCACACAGGTCACAGGTCAAGTACACACCTTCCTACTGCAGACATACTGCGTGTCCCTCGATAATAAGGGTTCAGGATTTCCCTAAATGCTTCTGGCTAGGTATCTGGGTATTAATTTCTTAACTTTTTATAATAGGAGTTTTCAAATATACCAAAGGTAGAAAAACAGGTTTCATGAACCCCATCCTGTTCTGGTCTCAGTCCTCATGAACCCCGTTTCGTCTCTGAACTTAGACCCACTGCACGGTAATGGGTCGGCTACTCTGTTGGAGGACTGACTTTTGTTTGTCTGAAAACCGTCTTTTCTTTGGCCTTCTGTGTATCCTATTCTAGTAATCAGGGTGAACAGAATAAGCCCCTTCTCCCTTGCCTTTGATTTTACAGGTGTCGATTTTATCTTCCTTCCATAACGAATAAGTCTCGCTCTCTGGGCAGTGCAGAGCCACTCCCCACCCCGCCACTGACCTGCCTCGGGGATCCCTCTGCAGCTCAGCCCAGAGGGCGTGGACCTGTGGAGCCTACCTTCCTCATGGCCATCAGCTCGCTTTCCTGGAGCCTGGGAATCCGGCTTTGTTGGCTTCCGGTGCTTGTGCTTTACCCTGACTCCATTGTGCTCTTTTCCTGAATCTGAAGCCCCCCTGGGGCTTTTCTTGGTGGGTTCCTGGGGGTCACTAGGCGGCTTCCGGCACTGTGGAGAGGTAGAGAGAGTCAAGTCTGAGACCAATTTCACTTTTTAAGAAGGCTTTGCCAATGGTAAGTCTGGTGCCCTGTTCTGACACATGGACAGGAGCTGCTGTGGGGTCCCGGGGCAGGGGCTTTCTGAGCCTGAACCCTGTGCCCTAGCTAATCCCCACAGACAACCACATGCCATCATTTTTACAGGTCTACGGAGTCTGCATTCACAAGCTACATCAATACCCCAGGTCATTTCCAAAGGTGTAAATTCAGGCCCGTGTTCTCTGCATCCAAACAGCAATAGAGACGGGTAGAAAACAGAAATGCCTCTTCGGCAAGTCGTGTGACCACACTGGTCAACTACCTTCACTGTGAATGGTATGGACACCAAGAACTGAAAACCATGCTTAGCCCGGGCCAACTCAAGAAAAACGGTCTATCTCCGTGTGTAATAGATTCAATGAAGGGGAGAAGAAAGGCATGACATGGGAGCAACTCACATCACCCCGTACTTAGGGAAGACAAGGAAAAGGCCGAGGCATTAGTAATAAGCCACTTGATACTCTTCAGTACTTCCAAAGTCTCAAAACATTCTCTTCTCCATTATTTGATTTGATCTTTTTGACAACCCCGAAAGCAGAAGCTGGTATCATCCCCACTGAACGGACAAGGAAACTGAGGCTCCAAGACTAGAGGTTAAATGCTTTGTCCAGAGCAACACACGGCCTCAGGCGTCCTTGCACTCGGGGATGGCTGCCACTTACCAGGCAAATCTGCAAATGAGCTCATTTGTACCTGCAGTGAGAAAGTGGCAGAGCTGGGCCCGAGACCCGGGGCTCCTGGCTCCCCACCTGGGCCTCTCTCTGCAGCAGCTCTCACTCCCCTTCTTCCCCATTCAAGTCCTCCTCTGTTTTCGCTCAGCCCTGCTCACTCAGATAGGCACGATGGCCATGCTTACACAGCGCAAGGACACTCTCAGCCAGCCTCACAGCCGCATATGCTCGCAAGCTTTGAGGTCTCTCCATGCGGCCAAACAAGAAATAGGGCAAGGTAGGGATTTCCAGTATTCTAGCATCCAGGGAGTGCAGAATAAGAGTGCAGAATTAACAATGAAAGCAGGCCCTAGGAAGAAAGGAAGAGTTGTTTTCCCCCTAAGCAGACCCACATGCACCTTCTAGAAGGTTATCACTGCCTACCTCCAGCTAAGGGGATGGCTAATGTCTTACCGACAGAACATTTTCTGGGATGTTGGGGGGGGGGAATCTCGATTCCCCAGGAATAGGGAGTGACCATTCCCCACCAAATTCCCAGGACTCCTACTACACTGTGAACTCCTCCTTCTTCTTACTCAGCAGAGGGCTGAGCTAAAAATTCAAGTTCAGTTGCCTCCTTGGCTTGCTGCTGGTTCCTACAAATCAAAGTGTTAGGAAAAAGAAAGTACTAGGAGGAAAGAGAAAGATGGGAACTGTTGCTTAAAATCTCACCTTCAGGAATGGCCAGAAAAAGACTACTCGAAGTCAGGGGGAATAAAGTTAAATGCACATAAGTCTGAACATGTCCTATTTATTTCTGAATATCACTTTTAGCCGTCTCTTTCAAGTGCAGATCATTAACTTTTATTTCCTAAGACAGACAAAAACAAGTAAAACAGAACATCTAGAAGGGATTTCTGTCCGTATGTTCTGCAAGGGCAGCCCCGAGAGTAAAAATGTATACACATGCTCCAACTTACTCAAAAAGTTGGGTGGATGGGGAGACTGTGTAAGATGAACATTCCGGTTAACAGAGTTTTTAAAGCTTTTCCAAAGAATTTCCCAAAGGATGAGAAGACAATAAAATACACCCAGCACCAAATGAAGCAGAACTCTTTCTTTGCTGAGGATTCAGCCAGCCCTTCAGGATTCCATGAGCCCTTGGGGCAGGTGGTGTAAGGGACAGGAGACTATTCTGATTCTTGGCCATACTCTGCAAGGCGCTGTTTTGAATTAAGCCCTGATCTGACTTTGCTTATCAACAGTTTCTTTCTCCGGAAAAATGGAAGATAAGAAGAGAAAGATCTAAGTTATTTACTCTCCCCCACAAAATGGACATTTGCTAAATCACTACAGGAAGCTGTGAAGGCCCCTGATCTTGTAACTTTATTCTCTGCCCTCGGCATCTGTCAGTGGGCCCAGTGAACTGTTCTTCTAATATAGTAAAGGGCAGTGCCTGCCTGTCACCAGGTCGCCTGCAAGACATAAGCTCCATGAGAGCAGGGAGCATGTCTATTTTGTTAGCAACACTAACAATAACAACCCGCAGCCACGAGCATTCACTGAGCACTTACTCCCTGCCAGGCACTGTTCTAAGCATTCATATGTATTTCATATATATCACCTCATTTACTTGTTTTAATATCAGCTTTATTGACATGTAATTTTTTGAGATATACCATACAGTTCATTTGATTAAGTTTACAATTCCATGGTTTTTAGTACAGTTGCAGAGTCATATAACCACCATCGAGTTCCAGAACATTTTCACTGCCCCAAATGGAAACCCCATACCCATTTCCCCACCTCCTCCAGCCTTATACAACCACGATTCTACTTTCTGTCTCTATCAGTTTGCCTATTTTGGACACTTCACGGCATCATCTCATTTAATCTTTACACAGCCCTATGAAAGTATTATTACGGTCTCATTGTGCAGATGAGGAAACTGAGGGCCTGTGAGATTAAGTCGCTTGACCGATAGCACAGTTAGGAAAAGTAGGACCAAGATTTAAACTTGGGCACTGTGCCTGGCTCTGGAAAGCACCTTCCTCACCACAGCGCTGTACTGCCCTCCTGAAGATGCAGCTCACTGCCCCGGAGGGAACAGCATGTAGTAACCACTCAGCAAACGCTTGCCAAATGGTCCGTGAAACAGTCATACATAAGGAGAGTAGAAGACAGGGTGTCATAGCGGACGATGGTCATGAACTTCGGAGCCGATGACCAGAATCTGAGTTCCAGCTCTGCCGTTTAGTAGCTGTGTAATGTTGGGTAACTTGCCCATTTAGTTTGTTTCCTTCATTTTCTTATCTGTAAGTTGGGTATAGTATTCACCTCACAGGGTTATTGGAAGGATTGAGTTAGATGACGTGTGTAGAAAGCACTTGGCATATAATATATATGCCACGTGTGTGTATGTGTGTGTATAACATACAGCACGTATAATGACATAAATGATTTTTCTTATTACCACTAAGGACAAATCACAGTTACTTGAGCAAATGCTACACATATGCTCTACTATGTTATGACCTGTGTTCCTATTTGGCATGTCTCTGCCATACAGAGATGGCTGTGAGATCATTGAGAAAACTCACCCAAACTCTATCCCTGGGGTTCTTAATTTGGAACCCATGGGTGGGCTTTGTGGAGGGGGTGGGCCCATGAACTCCTTGAAATTACTGGCAAAATTCTGAGGTCATGTTTCTGTGGACAGGGTCTTAACAGTTTCCCAAAACATTCTATATTCCAAAAAAGACTAAGAGCTTCCACCACAAACCCAAATTCATGGTATTCTGGCTAGAAATCTGTTCATTAGTGTATATCAACATTTAATTTGAAACTGAAAAATGTAAAAAAAAAAAAAAAGAAGAGCATGGCTGCATTCCAATAAAACTTCATAAAATCTATAAAATTAAAATAAAATATTGCAACCAACAGCCAGAAAAAAAGTGGGGTGGCTGTGTAGCTCAGTTGGTTAAGCGTCCGCCTTCAGCTCAGGTCATGATCTCGGAGTCCTGGGATCGAGCCCCACATTGGGCTCTCTGCTCACCGGGGAGTCTGTTTCTCTCTCTTTGCTTTCCCCCACTCCCCCTCAGATAAATAAACGCTATCTTTTTCTAATTTTTTTAAAGATTTTATTTGAGAGAGAGAGAGCGAGTGAGCATAAGCACGAGATGGGGGAGGGGAGAGGGAGAAGCAGGCACCCCACCAAGCAGGGAACCCAACACAGGGTTCAATCATGAGCTGAACAGAAGGCAGACTCCTGACCAACTGAGCCACCCAGGCTCTCCTAGATAAATACAACCTCTAACAAAAAAACAAAACACAAAAACAAAAACATTCAATTTGAAGGCTTCTTAACTTAAGGCTTCAAATTGCTCCACATTTTTTAAAAAGTTTTTTATTTACTTAAATAACCTCTACATCCAATGCAGGGCTCAAACTCATGACCCCGAGAAGAAGAGTCACGTGCTCTTCTGACTGAGCCAGCCAGGTGCCCCTAAATTGCTCCACATTTTTTGAGAAGTCCTATGTTCAACTGCTTCAAGCATCTCCTTAGATCACCAGTGGCTTCTGGATCCCCTCTGGAACACCACGGGATTCAAGTGGAATCCTCTTGGCTCACCTTTGGGCCTAGATCCCTGCCACCATTAAGAACCCAGACCCAGATGCCCACCTGTCTTGCACACCAAATTCCCAATGGGCCTAAACACGAAGCTGTCACCCCAAGCACTGGGTGGATAGGAAACTGGCAGATGAGCCCAGAAGCCAAATTGGCTTCGGCCCCACAAAACTGCAAGCATATCCTGAGCAGGCTCCACCAGTGGTGCAGAAAACGACCCTATCAAAGGCCCCTCCCCTCCCCTTGAGAATCCCTAGTTCTCAAGGCTAGCTGTCATCTCGGAAAAGGAAAAGGAAGAATGGTTATGCGGGGAGGGGCCTGTTATTAACTGATCTTCCTTGCCAGTCCCCTCTTCTGCTTTCCAACCCCATCTGGGACAAGGGGCTCCCTGGCCTCAGGGACCAAATCACTTCCCTCATCCTACAAAATACGAGCCAGCCCCTCCTCGTGACAGAACACCATATATGGACAGTGTGACTCAGAAAGAGGACAGCAGGTCAGTAAGCACGTTCCACAAGCCTTCCAATCAGTTGAGTTCCCAGAGCTACTCCACAACACTGCAGTGGGAGGTTGACATCTGCAGGAGAAGGCAAACCTCTGGTGTCCGGGCCCTGCCCTCGACCTCAGCCCCACACTCACCTTGGGTCCATGGGAACTCCGGGCTATGACCTTGGCTTGTGGCTGCTGCTCCTCACCGTCCTTCTCTTTGCTGTACTTCATTTTCTTGGGCGGCAGAGATTCGGTTACCCCATCGGTCACCACTGAGTCTGGCTGCCACTTGTTCTTGCAAGCAAAGACACCTATGCTTTCCTGTTTCACTCGAGCCTGCCCGGCCTTATTCCGAACTTCAGCTTGGCCCCTCTGGGGAGCTGCTGGGAGGCCATCAGCCCGGAAGCAGGTGGCTAAATTGAAGACCACATCACCATCCACTTTCTCCATTTTCACCCGCCCCAGGTCCACCTGGCTTCCAAGCTGTGACAGCTCTGTGCTGGAGCCCCTCTTGCTGCTTGGGACCACATCCAAGATGAGTTCCTTGGGGCGGTTGTCATGAGGTAGCAAAGGCAGCTCGGGCATCTTGTGCAGGTTCTGGGGGGGGGCCAGGACCAGCTCATGAGACATGTAGGTAGCCAGTACTTGGTTTTTAGGCTTTGTGTCTCCTGCCAGCTTCAGGCCACAAGCCCCCTGGGGACCTTCTATCTTAGGAGTGCTGTCGGGGCAGAGGTGGCTCTCTGATTCCTCAGGCCCCTGATTCACTTTTATGTCCCCACCGCTAGGCTGGACAGACAGTGCCAAGGTCCCTGTCTGAGGGCTGAGAGTCAGGAGGACAGGGTTGACTTGTTCTTCGTAAGGCTTGGCAGCAATCCGACAAGTTTTGTTCTTCGTGCCAGTGTCCTGCTCTGGAGCAAAGGGGCCCCCAGGCCGTGGCTGCCCCTCTGGAAGTCCATGCACAGCTTCACTGGGGCCAAGAGATGGCACACCAGAAAACTCGGAAACGACGCTGGTGGGCCTGATGGGCACCCCCTGACTGGGGGTCAGCTGCCCGGCACTGGAAATGCCAATGGAAAGCAGAGACGCTTGGTGGTATGGTGACCAGCCAACAGGCAGGACCTGGGTGCTGGTGGGTTTCCCATTGACTGAACACCGTGGGTAAATATTTGCTGGCCCCGTGGGCTTCCACAGAGAGAGCTCCTTGGTTTGGCACCCCGGGAGCCCAGGGGCGATGCGGGCTGGGGTGTAACGTTTGACTGTGCTTGGCTGTCCCTCAGTCCCAGCCTGGCTGCTCTTCTTGCCACAGGGGGTACTGGTGCTCTTAGGCTCTCCTTGATCGATGATGGAGATGGGCTCCTGCTTGGGGAGATGGCGGGGGTCTCGGGTGAGGCCCAGGTTAGGGTCTTTGTTCAGCAGCAGGGATGCAGGCACTGGGTTGGCCACTCCCACGTAGGTGCCGGGAATGGTGCTGATCAGCGCAGTTGAGTTCTTCACCCAGGTGCTCGGGTCCCCATTCCTCACAATCTCAGGGAAGATGACGAAGGGCGAGGAAGTAGAACCCAGGCATGAGGTGACATTGCTCCCAGCAGCCTGGGTGGTGCGCTGAGACCTAGACAAGACCGTGGAGAGGAGGGCCTTGCTGCTGGTGTGCACGGGGGTCAACACGGGCATGGGGGGCGTCTTGCGTTGGTTCGGCAACGGGAGCTTCTGGCGGTTGGACTTAGAGGAGAGGTCCAGGGGCATCTCGCTACACTCAGGTGGAGAGGCCATCTCTCGCTCCAGCTGTGGCGGTGACTTGAGGGGAGAGAAGGTGATGGAAGTCCCTTCTGTTTGCTGCTCGCCACCACCTGGCATCTTGGCGGGGTGTGGTGGGGCCGAGCTCACGCTGGGGGCTGGCAGCAAAGGCTGTGGGTTTGGAAGCACCTTGGCAGAAGCAGTAGAGAGGGAAGTATCTGCCAAAGGCCCGGGGACCCCATCGGGCGCAGGCTGGGTGCTGGTGCTGCCGGATGGGGACGCACAGGGAAGCCTGTTCACCTCCAGAGAGACCAGCTTGGAATCTGAAGTCAGAGGCCGGGCCACAGAAAACGCATATGGGTAAGACCGGAGCTCTGGGGAGGCCAGCACACCAGGGAGACACCTGTCCTGAAGGTAGGAAGGCAGGACAGGCAGGGTAAGAGTTGAGGAGACCCCCAAGGTCGTTGGCAGTGTGGCCACACTGAGTGGCTGCCCACAGCTCGGAGGCGGGATATATACCAGCGGCTGGCTTGGGGTCAGCACTGTCCCTGGCTGAAAGGACAATGGGACTTTTTGCATAGCTGGTGCCTGAGCTGCAGGAAAACATACTCGACTCAAACTAAAGGAGGCCGGGATGGGTGCAGAGGTGGGAATGGCAGCCGGAGTGGCAGCCGGCATGGGCGTGGGGGCTGGAGTAAAGATCGGGGCCGGGGTGGGTGCAGGCACCGGCGCAGGAGCAAAGGCAGGGATGAGGGCAGGGGTAGAGGGCGGGCCAGAAGACGGAGTCGGGGTGGGCATCGGCACTGACGGAGGGGCGGGAGCCGCTGGAGGCGTGGACGCTGGCATGGGAGCCAGAACTGGTGTGGGGACAGGCGCGAGGACCAGGGTTGGAGCTGAAGGGGGCACGGGAGCCTGGATCAGAGCCAAGGGAGGAGCCGAAACTGGGACTGACAGGGGGGTGGGGGCCGGAGCTGACAGAGGAACAGGACCCGAAGGGGGAGCCGACGCTGGCACAGGCACCAAGACCGAGGCTGAAACTGAAAGGGGGTTTGAATCAGAGATGAGTGTGGGCACTGACGGCGGTGCCGGAGCCAGAGCTGGGACAGGTGCTAAAGGAGGGGAAGGGGCTGGAACCGAAGTGGCAACCTGGACGGGAACTAGCCCGGAGTGCGGCACTGGGGTGGGGACAGAGAGGGGAACCTGGAACGGATCCGGAACAGACGGGGGGACGGAGGCCGAACTGGGAGCAGGGGGGCAGATGGGGGCTGGCAGTGGACTGAAGTTAGTGGTAACCAGAGGCAGGGTTCCCTCCACGGGGACTCCAGTTCCCAGAGTTGCCAAAATGAAAGTATTCTTCTCCCCCACACCATGCCGAGAGTCCAAAGCCTTCACCCCAGCTGCTGAGCAGTCCACCTGCTTGCTCATTTGGGTGCTGAGGGGGGCCCAGGAGCAGTCGGCCCTGCTGTCGCCAGCCTCAGTGGCACCGTCAGGAGCAGGAAGCTTGAGCCCGTCCCCCGAGCCGCTCAGCGGCACCAACAGGCCCTCAGCCTCCGCCACATTCCCAGCATAGTCCATTTGGGGCTGGGGGTCGTCAGGCTTGTCTTCTGACTTGTGCCCAAGTTTTTCTGCTGTACTGCCATCTGGGTCTGCCCCCCGGGCATTGCTGCCACTTCCAACTGCCGTGAGCTCCACCTGCAACGACAGAGCAGCGTGCCCGTCTTAGCTAGCTCTCTGTGGTCGGTGCAAGTGTCCCGAGGCCGGGGAGAGGTGGCAGCGGGTCCTCTTTGCAACTCGACCAACCAGGTCTCAGCAGAAGCAAAGAGCAGCTGGCCGATTTCGGTCTCACATACAGCAACTCCTGGGAAATACCCTGTTCCTTCCTGCCCACCTTCTTGGGATGGCAGACTGGGCACATCGCCCGGGCAGTTCAGCGCCACCCTTTGGTGGGTGACATGTGGCTCCACACGGCCCCTTACCTTGGAAAAACTGCTGCTGACACAAAACTCCTGAGATCCAAAGCGCTGGCAGTCACCTGTCGTGGACTCCTCATCAGAAAGGGGTGCTCTTCTAGCATGGGAGACACAACCAGAGAAGGGCCATGAGGCCTAGTCTTTGGGCCACCACCACCTTCGGCAGAACACCTCCTGCCCGTCTGGTTCCCATAAAACCACTTCCCTTGGTGGCTTGGAGGAAATCACAAGGAATTGGGCTGGGAGGGGGACAGGTCATGAGCCGGAGCCTCCACGCCCAGCTTTGCACGTTCCTGCAAAGGAGCCCAATCTGACTAGACTCCCCTCCTTGGGCTGTGTATTCTGTTCTCTGGGGCTCTCACCAGGAGCGTGGAGGATGGCCTAACACCTTTGCTTTTGTCCCAAGCTTACCTGTCAATGTGACCATCCAGGAGGTACTGGGCATTGCCAAAAGGCAGATCTCAAAAGGCATGCAAATCAGTTTTCTCTTAAGTGCAATCTTATTTTAAGTCTATAATGGAAGTGGGCTGCAGGTATCGTAAGGGTAATCATTTTCTGAAACAAATAGCCACCTCCATTGTGTGTCATGTTCTAAGTCTGAATCATCACCTATTCACCTGATGAGGTTGCTTGCCTAGAGCAGATACAGATTTATTAGCGCATAGAATGATACTGATTTGAGGCCACCGGGACACTGGGTGCCGAGGGGCATTTCAAGGGCACAACTTCTCTCCCTCCAGGGTACCTCTTGCCCTATTCTAAAGTACCACTGAAGGTGCCTCCTTAGCACAGTAGGCAGTGGGTCAGTCTCAGAAAGTGCCACTGAGTTCCAGCCCATGCCCTGGCAGCTCCCCTCTCTCCCCTTGTTCTCTTAGCACCCCAAGTTCACTCCCACCCCGAAGGGAGGCCTTCAAGGCCACAGACCCCAAATTCAAGTTGGTATATTGCAAAGGGAAGGACTCGAGGCCAGAGAGCTGGGTTGCGAAGGAGGAAAGCCTAACTGAACCCCAACCTACCCAAAAAAGTCTTCTGCAGGTTTTCCGTAAGAACCTCAGGAGGGAAAAAAGACGAGGAGGGTGAGGTTGGAGAGAGGACAAACACCCACTTGAAGTTTAGTTTTTTGGTTACAGCAGAAACCCACCACTGTCTGCCCAAGGGAGGACGCCACTGGGGCAAGAGCCCAGGTGAGTGGCTAAGTGGAAGGTCTGGGTAGAAGAATAAAGCTCCGGCAGAAGTCCTGTGGTACAGTTCCAGAGGCGAGAAGCACAGGCACGCTCTGCGGGCCTCTGGGGAAATGGACCGCCTTGGAGTTTGCTCCTCCCCCTCCCCCTCAGCTCTACAACAGCCTGGGAAGAAGCCGGCATCTGCCCCACCAGCTACCCTAGCCTAGGACAGTCACGGAGCCTACAGCCAACCCCCACAAAAATGGGGAGGGTCCTGCTAACCCCTTCCCTCTCACTGGAACAGGGCCCCACTGATGGACTCCAAAATTGTCCCTGGGCCAAGAGAAGCAAAAAAGGCAAGGGAGATCACACAGGCCTCTCCCTATCGTTCCAGGGCTCCAGGAAGGATTAACTGGGGAGGGGGGTGGAGATCTGTTCCCTTTAAAAGGCAGCTAGGCTGGCAGAAGTGGGAGGTTTCCACTGCTGGCAATGACTGCTGGTGACAAACAGAAATGACTGTAAGGACAGGCAAGGGCTGGAGAGGCAGTCAGGGGTCTTGAGGAAGGGGAGAAAGGGGGACCTTGAAGGAAAGGGAAAACGTACTTGGATATCGGGTCCTGGGAGACCGGAACAGCGGGCCCTATACCCAGCCTTGGGCTGCGGAGAACCATGTTCAAATAAGACTGGCCAGCGAGGGTTTAGGGAGGAGGGCAAGGGGAACGAGTGGCACTGCCAGCCCCTTTGCCAACCCTACCTGAGGGGCTGCCGGGGAGGGATGTTTGCTATTTCTATTCTTTCCTCTCCTGACCACAGGGAGGGGAGCTAGCTGCCCTTGCTTGGCTCCCATCCCCTTAAAATCCCCTTGAACTGAACGCTGAGGGCAGCCACCTGCCCTCCAAGGCCGACCCACAGAGCCAGTGGCCCGGGGACTCTGGGGACAGCGGCGGAAGCAGCAGTCCCGGCTACTCCAGCCATGCCCAGGCCCAAGTGCCAGTCCCTGAGGCTCTGGGAAAATGTCGTGTGGCTACGTTTCAAATTCTCTGAGGAGAGGGGTGTGCAAAGCTAAGCAAACATTAAACTGCTCCGTGGAGAGAGGAGCCTGGGACAGGAAGAGCTTGCAGGCAAGGGGTGCCCAGAGAGAAGCGGGTCAACCAGGCAGGGTTAGGAGGGTGCAGGCGGCAGGCAGGAAGGAGCAGGGGTCAAAGCAGGCTTCAATCAGGACTGAAAATCAATCCCACCACCTCTTCCGGGCAGAGATGACCCTGGGCTGTTGCGCGTCAGGCTTTGTTGAACTTAAACCAGAAATGGCGATAACCTTTCAGGGCTGTTTTCCCAATTATGAAGGGCTAGCACCGCTGTCAAACCAGAGCGTTTTTAGTGCCCACGGGGCCCTGACCACACCACACACATCAGGCACTCAGATTCCAGCCCCTGCAGACTTTCCCTGCCTGAGTCCCGTCGCGCCCCAAGACAAACTTCTTCCCAGCCAGGGTCTTCTCCAAACATACCTCACCTCAAACTCCTACTCGTCCCTCAAGCCCCGGCTCAGATGTCACCACCTCTGGAAAGCCTTCCCTTATTCCCCCAGGAAGTCTATCCATGTTGCAGACAGACTCGCACAGGGCCAGGACGAGCCACGCTCCAGCACTCCCCATCAGTGTCCCGTGACTGCTGGCTTGCTCCTGCTGGATTTAGTAAATGTTGGTTGAATGAAGGAATGAATGGATACAAGAAAGGAAGCAACCAAGTGAGACAACAGGGAGAGTGAGCCAGAGGTGTGACTACAGTCAGCCACCTGGGGCCTGCAGAAAGCCCCGGCCCCCATCTCTGCGACTCCATCTAACGACGCCGGCAGGTTTCTCAAAGAGTTTTAAGAGTTGACCCCCCACATGCAGCTTTATACCCGAAATGTCTAAGTTCTACAAGTTGTAAAGGGCTGAGAAAGATGGTTTTTAAATAAGGTGAGATCACATTTCGGAAAGCAGCTCCAGCACAGCCAAGACTGTAGAGGAAGGCGACAATAAAGGGTAGATGAGATCAGAAGTGACAATGCTTAAAAGGTCATCTTAACCACTAGGCATATTTGGTAATTTAACATCCCAAGAAAGGTCCATGAAGAGGGAAAGGCAGGTTTGGGGCTCACTTCCTGTTTCTTTCTCAGCAGGACTGAGAATGGACAGTGAACCGAGGCAGCTTGTGCACTGACTTATTAAAGGCTGTAGTCCAGATCTCTGCACGCAAGGCCCAAATGCCTTTAACGAGTTGCCGAGTTGCCAGTGAATGCTTCCACAAATCAATACCACCACCTGGCCTTCCCCCTGTCCACTCGTGGGCATTATCTAAAGCCGCACCTCATATGCAAAGGAAAGCATCTTTCTTACGCAGATCTGAGAGGAATTCAGTCTTACTTTCCTTAGCCCTGACTTCTGTATCTTAAAATCAAATTCCTTTTAAGTCCATCTCTAACTTGTTCCTCAGGATAGAAAACATTAAACTATTACGCACTAATGGCTTTAAAAAAAAAATGGTCTCTTCTCGTAACCTGAACCTCACACTTCTCCTGTCAAGAGCAGAAGGAAAAAGAAGAGACTCACAAAGACACACGTTCCCCCACGTGCACACACAGCCACGCACACGCTTGCAAGACTTCCCCAAGGAAACACCGGATTTGAATCCCAGGACAAGCTGGAACAGTCCGTGTTCTAGAGGACTGATCTGATGCATTGGCATTTAAACAGTGGATGGACTGAAACAACAGCTAAACACCAGCAAGCGTGCCTTCTCTAAAAACGGGAGAGGCGCGCAGAGCTCTTTCTTTGGCCAAAGGTCACAAGAGTCAAATATAAAATCTGAAGGCCATTTTGAGTGTCTTTCCCACGGGGCATGATCAGTAAACGGCAGAGCTTGGTCAACCAAATATTTTGGTGAACAGAACATTTAAAACACATGGATCAGGCAGGCATCCCCAACTCTTAGTTCCGTATGACAACTACAGTACGCAGTCAGATCTGCCCGAGACACTTCATAAGGATCGGCTAAGAATCGTCATTAGCCTCGTGAGGCAGGAAAGCGCTGATCACCAGAATACCCACTAACAGTTCCCAGTATACAGCTGAATAATAAAACTGCCTTTCTTCCAGGCTTAGATCAAGGACCAAAAATATCTTGTGCGTATCCTTGAGCACCGAACATGGATGCAGCAAATAAAAACTGCAATTGCCTGAGCTTCCCCTTACTCCAGGCTGACAGTTCTTAATGAGTAGACAAATGTTAGTTGGCAAAAGGTCATCTGCTGGCCTCCTCACCTTCATCCGAACGGGGTCAGCGTGGGAGGACAGGCCACTCCCACGCCCCTGGCTCCACCCCATCCCAGGAAAATTACAAATCACCGAAGCCTCTTACCCAGGGTCCCTCCCAGAGCCCTGCCGCAGCTGTCCCTCTGATGAGCGGGGACCACTCCCTGGGGGCCGGCCACGGCCACCTTCCCAGCCTCCTCACCTCTCCTCGTTGATGCCACACATGCGAATCCGGTCAGAACTGGTCCAGTTGTGCACGCCGCTGTAGAGCGGTGCTGTCGAGATCATGACAGCCACTCACCACCAGATAGGACCTGCTGTGGCCGCTCCCCCTGAGGAAAAAGAACTCCAAACAATCAGAACTCCGAACAGGGACGGCTGCTTGAACCACCTTTAACAGGGAAACATTCAAGCAAAGGCAATTATAGTACCAACACAGTAAAGCCGTCTCTCCTGCAAGCCAGCCTGCTATGGAAAATTAAGGTCCAAACAGGGATGAGGGCACCGGCTTTCCAGGACTCCATAGGTTTCAAGACGGAGACAAGGATGCTGTTAATCACCTACACAGAGATGCTTGAGTGTTCGAGGAAATTCAATCGGTTCCAGACAAACGAGATGACAGTATATTTTTCCACACACATTTAGCCTAACCAACTACAATTAGAGGGTTGTTCCCATATATGAACAATGCGTTGAAAGACTACTGGGGATCTTTTGCTCGTCAACTCTCTAATCCATGGGTACTGAAGTATTTGAGTGACGCACCAATTTAAGTTCTCCAGAGGAAGCACACATTTTCTTTAAAAGCCCTTCAAAAATGCTCTATTCTGATTTCGACTTGGGAGTTACAGAGATATAACACACATATTTAAGCTGGTTTAAAGCTCCCTTGAAATCAAATGCAATACTCCTTGTACTCGGACCACAAACAAGCAAACAAACAAAAAACAATGTTCCATCACAGACCACACATTTCTGTCCGTGTCCCTTTCTATCAGCCTAGTCATCCCCATGACCTACCACCCCCTTCGGCAGCTAATGTCCAGCTGTCGCCATTGACAACCACCGCACAGCCAATTCTAGAGAAAATGAGGCATCAAGAAAAGAGACCCTCAAGCTCCCAAGTTAGCTAAAAGTCTTCTCTGTCGAAGCTCAGCTGAACAGAACCCTCCAGTGATCAGAATTTTCTACTGTTCTCCACTTTCCCACGAAGTAAATCAGTACAATAGAGTCACACCAGGGGTTTGTTTTGCTTATTCTTTATATAACTTTCAGAGACTGTCCATATTCAACAGAAGAGCACTTACTCGTCCAACAAATATTTATTGGGTTCCTGCTACGTGCCAGCATGGTCTCAGGTACTGGGGATTCAAAAACTACCAAAAAAGACCCCAAATCCCTGCCTTCACGGAACTTATACTCTGGTGGGATGAGACGGACAATACCCACGCCTCCTGCTGCAGGATGTTAGAAGGTGGTAGAACACAAGGCTAACGGGCAGAGCGATGGTTGGGGTTGGGAGGGGGATGCAGAATGGGCTACGGTTTTCAAAGAGGGTGTTTATCACAGGCCTTGCTGGGAAGGAGACATTTAAACAACCTGAAAGAAGCGAAGGGGTGAGCCATGTGTGTATCTGGGGGAAGAGCATTCCCGGCAGAGGAAACAATCTGTGCAAAGGTCCCAGGCCAGGAGGCTGCAAGCTAAGATTGAGAAAGAGCCAGGAGGCCAGGTGGCTGGTGCAGAGGCTCCCAGAAAAGGAGGGAAGCCGTACTAGGGCAGCAGCCCCCATTCTCGTCCTGGTCCTCGCCTACCTCCCTCTCTCTGCAGCACAGGTTACTGCTGCCCTTGCCTTTCGCTGTACTTGGCCGCTCTTGGCTTTCCTGAGCCAGGGTGTCCAGGGCCGACTCTCTCTCCACCCACCCCAGAATCCTAGCCCTGGTCTTGCTTTGTCTCGCCTCACCTCTGCCAGCCCCCATCTCTTCACCTCGCCTTTTTGCCTCCCTGCCCCATCTCTCTCTGGCTCTCTTTCCGTTTCACCTTCTCTCTCAATTCCCCTTTCCTATTCCCCTCTGCCACTCCTCTTCACCTCCCTCTTCCCTCTGTAACCCTCCTGCGTGTCTCCCTTCTCCCTCGGCCCCGCCTGCGCCCCTCCACCTTCCTGCCCTTCCCACCGTTCTTGCCCTGGTTCCTTCCCCCTTTCTCTCCTCACCCTTGGTTTCTCGCTTCCCTCTCCCCTCACCTCCCTTCTCTCTCCCCTCACCTCCCCACCTTCCCTTCGGCCTTCCCCTTGTTTCTCCTTCCCCTCCACTCAGCCTTCCCTCTCCGTCTCTGGTCTTTCCGTCTCCCTCTGTCTCTCTTGCCCTCCTCGGTCTCTGTCTTTCTCGCTAGCTCAGTCTGGCTCTCTTCGGCTCTCCCCAACCCGGCCTCTCTCACCTGTGGGGGTGGGGGGGGCGGCGTGTGAATCCTGCCCCTCCTGCTTCCCAGCTCCGGAGCTCCCCCAGTTGCAACTCTCCCCTTCCTGCACCAAAGACTCCCAAATCTATATCTCTAGCCCTGACCTCTCTCCTTAGACCCAGACCAGAATTTCTAGCTGCCAGCGACTCGCTGTTAATTGGACATCCACCGAGCCCCTCAAACTCAATGTGTCTCAAACCGAACTCATTATCTGTTCCCATAAACCTGCTCCCCACTCCCCACCCCCAGCATGTTTCCTATCTTAGTTAATGGCACCACTGTCCCCCAGCCTGGACATTTCAGCAGCAAAGTCGTCTTCAACTCCTCTCCCCCACCATCTCCGCCCACAGCCAATCAGGAGTCGAGCCTTAATAATGCCAGCTCCGTCCTCGCCTTCTGCCCTTCCTGCCACCACCCCGATGCAGGCCCTCATCATCTCTCCCCCAGAATATTACAACAGCCTCTTAACTGGTCCCTCTGCCTCCAGTCTCTTGATTTTATAATCAATTCATCTTCTAAAGCACCAATTCGATCCCAGCAGCCCCCTCCCTCCTCACAAGCTTTCAGTAGCTTTCCTGTCTTCAGAATCAAGCCCAAATTTCTTAGCACAGCCTTCCGGGCCCTCCCTGACCTGGCCTCAGACCTCCTCTGGCCTCCTCTTTGGCCACATCCTGCTATTTCCCTGTGGCCTCTGCCATCCCGGCTCCTGACCCTTCCCTGAGCAGATCATCCAGTTTTAGGACTTTGCTGTTTCCTAACGCTGAAATGGCCTCTCCTGTGCCTCTTCTCCTTTCTCTGTCACCCCTCAAAGTCTGGCTTAAATGTCATCATGTCATCTCCCCAGCCTCAGCCCCTGATCGGTTAACTCTTCCCTCTCCTCGACTCTTTCTTCTCCTCAAACATTTCATCCTTACCTCTCCCACGGGCGCTTATCTTCCCTGCAGTGTGGCTAGCTGGGGATGTGGCATGTCTGTCTCCCTGGCCAGTCAAGCTACTTAAGGTAAGAAACTATCTTTTCTGTCTCTGGTTCCTCCACAATGTCTTACAGATGGTAAGTACTCAGTAAATGAGTGTTATATGGAACTGAACGCTGGATGAGAAATTGAGGTGATGACCCTGAGAAATTACAAGAAGCAAAATCAACCACCCCCCCCCAGAAGGGTCCACCAGGCTTAGTTACTACAGAAGAGAATGCTGTACTTTTCCTAAAAGCACCACGCATTGCCCACAGCACACCCTGCATAGCTGCCCCATTCCAGTATCTCTCATTGTCTCTGAGCTAGTTTGCACCTCTGTAAATTGCAGGTAACTGATGGATATGCAAACTCTGTGTTGTCCCATAGAATTCGGATTGACTTCCCTCCCCACTGCGGGGGGGGGGGGGGGGGGGGCACCAGTTTTGCCTCCATTTGCAATTCAATTCCTTTACTCCATATAAATTTGTGCTTTTGGACTTTTTCTTTGAACCGGCTCTAACATCTGTCTGGTTCCCTTGTGATTAACGAGTAAAATAAAATCTTTAAACGCATGTTCATTTTTATAACTGCATGAGACTCATGATCTTACCTTTTTCTGAAAATTATCCTTAACATTCCTAAAACAGTTATGTGGGTTAATACAAATTTTTAGAAAAATTTCAGCAAGGAGTAAGACAAATGGGCTGACTGTCTGCTTCCAGTCAGTTCACCAGGATCCCATCCTCAAACATCCTCAAGTTTTGACTTTTTCTTAGAATATCCTGGAATATCCCCGTTCAAGAAACAACAGCTCAGGGGCACCTGGGTGGCTCAGTTGGTTAAATGTCAGATTCTTGATCTCAGTTCAGGTCTTGATCATATAGTCATGAGTTCAAGCCTTCACTGGGCTCCACAAGCATGAAGCCTACTTAAAAACACACAACACAACACAACACAACACCAGCTCAGCCTGTTGACCAATACACCAGGTACTTTTAAAAAACTATTTTCTCTGTATGAAGCACTGGAAGAGTCAAGCATGAAGGGGGTCATACTTGCATAAGATGAATTTTAACACAAAGTTTAAGTTTTAGTGCCTATCTGAATACTTGTAGGCAGCAGATATAAATCAGTAACCATCGGTTTTTCGCTCTTGGGCTGATTTTTGTTCTATTTAGAGGGGATTAGTTGTTTGTAGGTCCTTGGACAGAAATCAGAGGTGGGGGGAAATGAATCCTGGCATCTGAAAACAGAACATAGAAAATATCACCACCTAGATAAAGGAGTTTTTAGAAGCTACCCCCCCCCTCCAAAACACAATAACAACAACAATAAAAAGAAAACCAAGTAAAAACCAAAATAATTACCAGACAATACCACACATTTTAGGACCACCTGGAGGCACCCCCACTTTCGTAAGATCCTGAAGATAGAATATTTGCTTCACCTTGGCTTCCCACTCTTCCATTAGGAATTTCTCAGAGCAGCCCCTCTTCCTATGGAAAGCCCACTGCTGCTATTAACAGTAGCCTTTGCAGAGGAGGGAAGAGGAGAGGTAGATATCACAGATAAGAGCACCCTGAGCTAAGTGGTCTACACAGGAAGGCAAGACTGGTCTTCTTGAGCCAGAGAGCAAGCAAAGGGAACTTCCAAAGAGTCACTGATGGTGTCAGTGTCCAACCAGGACAGGAGGAGTCAAGATGGCCAATGTACACCAATGTCTCCCAAACCAGGATCACCAACGAGCTTGTTCAAGACACAGATTCCTAAGTCCCAGCCCTGGAGATTCTGGTCCAAGAGGCCTAGTGTTGTGTTTCCTCACCATCACATCCAATCAAATTAACAACCACTCCATTGTACGCTCCTTCTCAGGAGAGGTGAGCAGAAAGGAAAACCTTCCAGACACACCACACTCCGTAGGCTCCGCTGGTGTGCACGTTCTCATGTGCCGACTTGCTTCTGCTCACAGAGCCTGCACTCACGTGTGGTGTGCTTTCTTAGTCTCTCTCTTGCTCTCTCTGATGGGAACCATCACATCAAAGGCTGACGGCAAAGTTCCTAAAAGGAACTTCGAAGAAACCTGGTAATCCCGAGTGACCCAGGAAACATGGGCACAAGCATACGAAATACCTCAAAGGATTTTCCCAGATATCACAACCATGTAATTGTTAAGAAACGAACAGCTGCATGGCCCCAGAATCAAATACTGGTCACTGCCTGGAAGGCAGCGGGACCACTGTGAGCTATCCCCACTTTGGGGGGAAAAACTTGAAAGACACGTCCAACTCAGTGAGAACAAAGGAGAGCACATGCTCCACCAGCCCAGTGCGGTGATCAGCATAGGCTGCAAAAAATAAAGAAATACAACGCTTCAATTTAGCAGGCACATGTACACACACTTAAGTAGAGGGACTGACCAAGATCCGAGGGGATGAATCCAGCAAGCAGAGAGCAGGCACGCAGATATAATGAGCACACTACAAACCAGGGGAAACCAACAAGAAATGGACTAACAGGAGAGCAATAACTTTAAAATGGTGAAAAGAGCAGTTAAGCTGAGGGTGAGCAGATAGCAGAAGACAAACCATAATGAAGCAGAGATCTTTCCCCCCAAAAATCCAAAAGAAAAAACAACTTCTAGAAGTCAAGGGCAGGTGTGAAAGGCATAAAAGAGAAGCCCACAGAATATAACAACCAAAAGAGAAAAAACGAAATAGGGGAACCTGAAATATTTCACCATCGTGGGCCAAACTGAAACACTGTGGGGAAGCACTGAGTACAGACATTTCAGAAAAGTTTTGAGAGAATATGTTATCAAAAGGGGAAGAACATCAAATTATAATCCAAGTCAGGGTTAGGGGGAGCTGATAATAAGGGATGGGCAGCACTAAAAGCTCAAAGGAGATTTTACCGATTGGGTAGACAGTTTTTGTTTTGTTTTGAAATGAAGATGCCAAAACAAGCAGATTTCACAACAACTACAAGCAAAAGTATGGTCGTCATGCGTATGAGGAAGGGAAGGACACAAAAGGAGATAATACAGCACCTATCTGACAAAATGTCTTTGCCTTGGTAGAACGTTAATCTTGAACATGGCTGGCCAGGGTGTTTATCCTGTGAATGGGTTCCCCAGAATCACGTAGCTTCCACTGGGACCAAAGACCCCCTACATGCAGAACAACAGGCACTGGCAACATATGGAATACAACTAGGCCCTTTAAGCGTAGCATGAAACCTGTCCCTTTATTCATGGTTGGACTCTTACTATCCAGCCAATAAATTAGAAATTCAAGATTAAGAAGGTCTCAGTTAAACTAAATCTGGTAGTACTCCCCCAGGCTTCTTTTGGTTCACATTGTCTGGTGACCTGGAAGCAATTATGACTTTAAAAAATGAAAGAGCCGGAAAATATTCTTCTTGAAGCCTGGCCCTGAATCTGTCCTCAAGAGAATAGGCGTGGCTAGTAGACAGTTTAAGAAGGAGGGTTGGGTCAGTGATGACTAATGTGTAAAGAAAACCAACTTTGGGACCTATTGCTCCAACAGAAATCCAGCGCTCTGGGTAAAGCTCCCATAAGACAGAGACATTCACATTCAAACATAGAATCAAAGGAGAGGCCAGCCCATTACCCCACTTTGGTAAAAGCAGCATTTAAGACACCCCCAAGGGGATCCAAGAGGCCACTGACATTTAAATCCTGAGGCTGAAAGGAAGAGGCCAGGACTTCCACCTAGTCACTGAAGTGCCTTTAGAGGGAGGTCAAAATGTCTCAACATCAGTTGTTTTCAATAGGAAAGTGTACATGTACCCAACAAGGAAGACTTTACCTGGCTTTAGATATGGAACCTTGACCACAGACCTTACCCTCCCTGCCGCTCTGCCTTCTTCCCTGTATACTCGACAGGAGGCTGATGGTCCTGTTTTCCCTACTTAATCATATATACCAAACCTCAACCACTAGTGAGGAAGTTCTCCCAGTGTAAATTATCCTAATTTAACGATTTCCCATATAAAGGTACTCTAATATTCTCCGCAGGCTTCCTAATATCCTCATCCCTTCGCCTTCCCCTGCCATTAACCAGTGTCAGTCCCTGAAACTCAGGTGTCCCTATCCATGCCCCAATCACTTCACTTTACCCCCCTTCATGCAAAAGGGTTCCTTTACCACTATACACCACCACATGCACGCACGCACGCGCGAGCGCGCGCGCGCGCACACACACACAATCAACTGGAAATAATCTGCTGGGCAACTGAAAGGAGGAAGGGGCCCTCTGCACTGTTCATCCCAGCCTTCTGCCTGACTAATCTACTGTAGCACTTTCTAGTTCCCCTGGAGTTTCTTCTACCCAAATATTTCTTTTGGTTCTACCCCAAGGGATAAGTCTTATCGGAGACACTACATCCTCTTCCCAGATACATTTAATTCCTCTGTTTACCGAGAAGACTAAGTAGTTACCCACACATGGCTCTAGTGTGGACACCTTCATAGACTCCTGGGTATCTCCATGTTTAAAAACCTGGCCTATAAACATTTATGAGACTGGATACAAAAGAATTTTAACTATCTGTTAAACACATGAGAGCTTACTCATTCAAATGAATGAAGTTACCTCCAAAGTAGTCACCTTGGGAGGCTAGATGTTCATCTCAACAGAGTGGCCAGGGCTTGCGATCTCCCTGGAGCTAGCTCTTCACTATGACCACCCCAGTCCTTTCTAATCCAAACCATACCCTTTCTCAATCTCCTCACTATTGCTGGATCCCTACTCATTCTGAGAAAATCTGATGCTTAAAAACTGCCAAAATCAAAACCTGTCTAGTCACACAGTAGCAACACCCTTGAAGAGTGATATAGTCTACTATCCACAGCCTAAACTTGTTGTGTGTGTTGGGGGTGGGGAGACTGGGTTTGCCAGCCATCTCAGGTACCTCATTACGTCCATTTACTATGTCATCTGCAAAACGGGCATCAATGAGTCCTTACTTAAAGTTGAGAATAGGAAGGGCCTGGCTGTCTCAGTCAGAGAGACCTCCTTAAACTGGACTTGGGGTCATAAGTTCAAATCCCATGTTGGGCATACAGCTTACTTAAAAAATAAAATAAAATAAAATTGAGAAGAGCACAAAAGCCATAAAAGGAACAAAGATAATCAATTCCAACCATGAAGGAGGCAAAAAGCAGAAGTTTCAATCTCACTCACATTTTCATACAACCAGTTTAGCTTTTCTACCCACTGCCATACATTTTCCCTATTATTCAAGTACTACTTCCATCTCCTGCTGTAAGGAAGTAATTTTACTGCATTTAAGGAAAACATCTCATCATAGCTTTATGCTAGACCTAGGATCTAGCCATAAGATTTTATACAATTTCTAGATATCATAAATATCTAGAAAACCTAAGCAATCACCATGAAATTAATCAGTCCTTGCCAAATGCGAAGTCACCTCAAAATGCCATGCTAAGTTACCAGGGTCATTTTTGGTTTGCTTTTTAGTGCTTCTCATTTCTCCTAGATCAAAACTAAGAGTTGGCTTTCCTCAGTCTTGGTCTTCAGCAGAACCATGTGAATATCGGGTGTGTCTTTCACACTCCAAAGTTGAATCATTGCAATCTGAGACCTGAATCCCTTTTGTGATGCTTGTGTGTCTTCCATGCCATGCACTGTGGCAGTGGCCCTCAGGCGTCTCCATTTCAGTACACGGCATTCGTGATAAGGATTTTTTCATCTAAAAAGGATTCCTCCTCACCGAACTTTTACCTTTTTTTTTTTTTTTTTTTCCTCCTGGACCTCTCACACAAATATTTGGAAAGGCCATTATCAGACTTTTTTTTTTTCCACTCTCCAGACTACAGGCTCAACTCACTTTGTATAAATTACTCATATATATATAAATATATACATATACATCCATAGTATATACACACGCATACACACACACACATACTCATCATAGTGTACATATAATATATATTTTATATATATATATATATATATATATATATATATATATATATATAATGTGTTGCCTCACAGAATTTCAAACTCCTAGTACTGACTCAATCTCCCTACCTGTCTATACGTTCCCCAAGGTCAGAAAGAGTATTTTCTGCTTCTTTTAATAGCCACTCCCAATACTGTCTAGCATGATACAAGTAATGCAATTTGTGTGCAGTAAATACTTGCTGAACTACTGGGAAAAACTGAAAATTCTCGCTAGGTCATATGGAAACCAAGAATCCCACGTAAGAAGCCCTGTCTGTGGATGCCTTTTACTTTCCTTGCTCTCTCCTAAACTTCCTCTTCTTTCTTTTCCTTGCTTCCACAACAAAGACAACCATAGAAATAAAACTGGGCCTGGGCAAAACAACAAAGTCAACTTCCAATTATCCGAGCATGGTTTAGCCACAGCTAATTTTTAAACCCGGCCAACTTATGGACTGCCTTCTGCCCACTTACGGTAGATGTGTACTCAGGGACGATTCATTTTAATGTCTCCCTAAGCAGAATATAAATCAGAAGGTGAATCTGCTGGGTAGGGGGGCAGGTAGAGAATAATAACGCATTTCCAAGCCAAAATGAAATTATTAATTTGTTAACTGATCTGCTGTTTTAAATTGGCCTGCTACCGCTCTCTCCCTGTATTGGCACAGCTGCCTGTTGGCACCAAAGTCCACTCTGGCTGCAGAAAGAGTCTCTATTTTACAGCCCATCTTTTTTTCAGTGTTCAGAAGTTTGGTTTGAGGATACCTGAGCTATTCAAAACGTGTTTTCTCCCATCCAGTCGCTGATGAACATCCTTGTCATAGAGCCATACAAGACTCAGACTCTATCTACCACCCTTCGTAGAACTTCCAGATGTCAGAGACATCTGGAAAGCCCAACCAGTTGTAATTAACTACAGCAGCCCTTTTCAGAAAGCAATGGTTTTTTAAAATGTCACCCCAGTAAACTAGGCTTGGGTCATTTTTTAAGCATGGCCCAAAATGTCCCCTGAAGTTTCAACTGGATACACAGTCTTCAGTTCCTGCCCTAAACTACTGAGCAGTGTTATAGCACAGCTGTTAAAGAAGCTGCCACTTCCACCTCAAAGGTGGATGCAATAATGGAGTGATGAGCCAAGCTATTTCTTCCTACCACACTGTAAATGCTAAATGTGTACTAATACAACAGGAATATGGAGAAAGAGCACAGAGAATCAAGATACACAGGGAGTGCTCAGGAGCCATTGATAGTTTTAGTTCTGCCACCGTGTTTACCACAGAGTAATATCAAAGGTCACAGGACTCAATGGAATAAGAAAAACTAGATTATAATATAGTAACAGATGTCATTTATTGGGCTCCTGCTATAGACCTGGTCTGCCACATAGCTATTATCCTGTGTAATCTTCATAGTCCTGGGAGACTGGGGTTTTCATCCCCATTTTAGAGATGAGAAAGCTGAGGTTCAAGAGAGTCGAGTGGGTTGCTTCCTGTGACGCAGCTAGGAAGTAGAAAAGCAAGGACTCTGACTTAAGGCAGTATGTCTCCAAAGCCCTCCAGGTAATTCTGAGACATGCAAAAGTTTCAGAACCATTGCAAGATACTAACATCTACAAGGTGCGACCAACTTAAACTGAGTAAAGCTTCATCATCACAAGACACCTCAGCGCCTCATGGATCCTGGTGGAGAGTGCACGGACTCGTCCCGGGGATCAGCGTCACATACAATAAACTTCTCTACAGTCCACAGAACTTGGAGAAATGGAAGTCGGCTTGTTTTCCTTGTCCCCGGACACCAAAATTGTAACACAACTTGACTGTACCCTTACACGGCACCAACACTAAGATTTCTAGGCATACCTTAGCAATGAGGGAACCAAATTTTGTTTCTTAGCTGAAAATCAGTAAAGAAGCCTGAAACACAAAGCTCTGCTGCCCCTCAGTACTCTCAATTTTTCACGGACGCTTAACTTAAGATCTTAAAATCCAAATGAAGACATATCCTGCCTCACATACTCTCAAAGAATAAATCTGAAAATTACCACATCTTACAAATAATAAATCATCGCTCTTCAAATTCATCACAATTCACTGACCAGGGAAAATATGACCTTGGCATGCAGCCTGCAGCCACTTTTTAAACAGTTACCCATTTTTTAATGTTTTTTTGGGGGGAAAGGGTGGCTTCAGCTTCAAAAAGAAAAGGGAAACAGAACAGCATATTGGAATTATGGGGATAGAAGCAGAGTTAAATTTTACTCTTGACCAGAATTCAACTTCAGTTCACCAAAGAAAGTTTTCATCATGAAAGACTGCTTTCAAGTTATGAACAGTAGGAAAGGGTACGATTTAGAAAGAGAACAGTTTCTACATTACTTTAAGGATAACCATTCAAACACTGGCATTAAGAAAGCCTAGTTAGTATGTGAGATTATGTAAAATACTGTACTAGCATCCTAGTGGCTGAAAGGCAGATTACCGGTTACCTCCCTCTTCGGCCATTCTGGCGCTAAACCCTCTGGCAAGCATAGACTCATACCTAACTGGAACTCCAGCATTAAGAAACTTCCTTTCCTTCTAAAACTCAAAGGTCTAGGGTCTTCCTCCCCCCCCCTTATGTAATCATAAGTGGCTTGTCCCCTTTGCCATCTGCTTTATCCCAACAATGCCCACTTTCCCCAGGGCTCTCCGTTCCACTCTAGTTAGTATTCATTTTCCCACCCAGCTTAACCATGAACTACTCCTCTCTCCATCCCAGATGCTGGCTGATGCTGGAAAACAGCTCCCTACCCCACTGCGGCCATTCTATTCCATCTCAAATTTAGCTCAGCCTAGAATCAATGAACCAGTCCAGATGCCCAACCCCTGATTAGCGCCTCTCCTCCATGCGCCCACCCCACCCTCCAATTCTGGCCCAAGGCTCTAAGGCCACTGTTTTTTTCTCCTGTTTCACTCTGGAATTTCTATAATTCACCTCCCTATATCTAGGATTCCTTCCACTTGCAGACTGGAAAAACTGGTGTATTCCTACTTTCAACTTCTTTCAAAGCCATTCTACTTACATCGGTGAATTGCTTCCCCCATCCAGTATGCTTATTTTCGTCTGAATTTTCTAACTAATGCTTGGACTTGTAAGCCCTGGATCTCAGCAACCTCTGCTGCTTGGGCCCTCCCAGGACAACAGCTATCAAAGGTAACTTTTTACCTTCCCTGACACTTACTCCACATGACATGTGAGTAAACACCTTCTCCCTTTGGTTCCTTATTCCGCCTCTTTCACATTCTGCATTTTTTAGTCTATATACTATCTCTAAATTCTCTATTTCCCTATAAGTATATATATGTATATTCCTTCCTACATGCCCGTTTCTCTACAACCCTGTTTTTACCCAAGATAGTCCTCTCTCTCACACCAACCATAATGATTCTAGCATGAAAGTGTAAAGAGCCTTAAAGGTTCTTCAAAGTTGACTTCGGAAAAACTTAGCCTGGAAATTTCAGGGTTCCACTTTTTCCTTAGTGGGCCCTGACGTGTAACCAGTGATGATCACTTTTCTTCCCCATTCACTGCCTAAACGACCCTCTTCCTGACTTTTATTTTGGCCTTCCTTCTTTCTAGTATTCAAGTCCTTTTCTCCCATAATTCTGTTCTCCTAAATGAAGCCCCTCTCTGAAACCCATAATCCAGACTCATCATGTGAGATTCTCTGCCACCTGTACCAAACACTTTTTTCATATGTAGTTAACTACAGCATGAATAAAGCAAACAGACCCCTGGAAGAAACCCCTTTGCTTCCCCCACCAAAAAAAAAAAAAGTCTAGGCCACTGGGAGTCTATGCTCTACCAGCTCTGGGTAATCAAAACAGCCAGATCTTTGAGCGCCCTTGGTGCTGCCACCATTTCCTCTGGAACTCCCCTGCACTCTGCCCAATCCAGACTCCAACAAAAGAACTTGCCAGGGACTTAGCTTTCCTCCTGCCCTATCCCAATAATTTGCTGTCTTTTCTTTATGGCCTATTCTAAAGAAACAGTCCTCCTTAACCCCTTCATGAGAGTCACATCAATGACTCTCAAGAGCCAGAACAAAAAGAACCCTACCCTTGCTGTGTAGCTGGTAACAGGGTCAGCCCTCTTAAAGTCAGTTTGAGTAAGGCTCTGTACCTGATGGCCTGGGCCCCTTGTCCTCCCCAACTATCCCAAAGGCTGCTGCCCAGTTGCCTTATCAAAAGAGGAGTCTGCCTATCAATAGCCACATGGCTTACTCAAAACGACCATGTCCCTCCTAAACTCTATCAACCTTCAGATTCTCTTAACTTGAGTCACCAAGTCCCCTGCTCCCCCTAGCTGCCCCAGTCCTTCTTACTAACTTTGCCTCTCCATCAAAATTTTACAGGTTCCTCCCCCAAACTTTTGCTTCTATTTGGAGGCTCTGGGTGATTTGGGGGATTGGGTTATCCCATCTAATCCCCAGTGGAATCCTCCAAATTTCTTTCTTACATGCTGTCCTCTTCAGTACCACATGGTGACATTGCCGTCTAATTTAAGTACCCCTAAACCCTGCTCCCTCTCCCCCAAAATAAAGCTTCCACTATCCCAACATTCAAGGACAGGTCAGGTAAACAGAGAACAAGATGACCTTTAAAGTCCCTTCCAACCTTGCGACTTTATTATAAACCTAATCCACTTCCAACAGCCTTCTAAATTGAAAAAGCCATGCGGCCAACCAGAATAACACTAACCTACAACTATACCCACAGAAGTCTCACCAAAGATTTTTGCAGTTATACTCCCCCTCTGTGCTATGGGGACGACCTCCAAACTGCCTTGAGAGTATTCAGCTGTCGCTCAAAGTTAGCAGGCCCCCTTCCCACTTTCACGTAAAGAGCCCCTAAACCCTGGGCTAGACGAGTCCTGGCCAAGCGACGCCTGTCCTTACTGTCTACTCTAGGAGACATGAAGAATGAATAAGTATCACCACATCGACAGCTTCCTACAGCCAACACTGAAAATTTCAAAACAATAAAACAAAAACATAGTGCTTGCACTGGGGGAGGGGGAAGGTGCGGGCGAAATAGAAGGGCACCTCCACTGGCCTGGGCTGTTGGCCTCCCGGGTTTGCAGTGTGCTTCCCTCTAGCCTTTCCCCTCGACCACATCTTTCCCTACAACAATCTCGCGTCCCTCCATAACACGAAATCCCCAGCCGAGGTGCGGTCGGCTCCTCCCAGCCCTACCCCGGACGTCCCTCGGCCCAGCCTTCCCTTCGGCGGGACCCCGGCGAGAAGGGCCCCCTCCACCGTCCAATTCACCTCCCTGTCCCTTCCCGGGCCTCTGGGCGCCCCTGCAGGGCTCTGTCTCGAAGCAGAACCTCGAGGAGCCAAGCCCACGAGGCCCGTCGCGGGACCCACCCCCCCTTCCTTCTCCCAGCACCTCGTCCTCCATGCACCCGGCCCCCGGGGCTCTTCGTCGTCGTCGTCCGGGCTCGTACCGCCCCCCGTCGGGGGCTCCACCCCCCGCCTGCCCCCGCCCCCAGGACGGCCCCCTCCCCACCACGCACCGCCTGCGCCCTCTGCCCCGGCACGGGACTCCCTTTGGCCTCCGTTCCCCGCCCAGAAGCGGCGGCGGCGGCGGCGGCAGCAACGGCTGCGGCGGCCCCAGCAGGAGCAGCAGCGGCGGCGGCGGCAGCAGCGCCGCCCCAGCCCCGCCCCGCCGCCCGCCGGAGCCCCACGCCCCGCCCGCCCGCCCCGCCGCCGGACTGCTCCCCCCGAAGCCCACCACTAAGCCCCCCCACTCCCCAGCCGCGATCCGCTCGAATCCAGCTCCGCTGGGCCTGCTGTCTGTTCCTCACGCCCCTTAGGACCCGGGGTGGGGGAGCCCTAGGGTTCGCAGCCATCCCTCTCCCTCCTTCAAGGGCTGGGGGATTGCCCCTGATTCCGAAACCCGGCCCCGTAACCGGAGCCTCCCTCCTTCCACCTCTCGGCTTCGCTCTCAGACCCCTTGCCTCCAGGCCTGGCGCGGAGCGGGTGGAGAGCTTGCACGCCGGATCTCCCCCTGGCTTGCTGGGGCTAGTATGAATTGCCCCCATCTCATCCTCCTTCAATTTAAGCCCCCTCCCCGCCGCGCCCGGCCCGGCGGCCCCCGCCCCTAGAGCGAGGGCAGCGGAGCCAGGGCGCTCCGAAGTCATCCCCCGCCTTTTTTCCAGGGACTCGGATAATTGCCCCTGCCCCCATCACAGCACTCCCACTCCCGAACCCAGGCCCCGCCGCCACCTAGGGGTACCCCTTACCCTACGGTTCCCTCACCCCAACACCGGGGAGAAAGCAGCCCTGAGGAGAAACCGTCGCACCTCCCCTCTGAGGTTGGAGGGTATTTTCTCCAGGTCTCTTCAAGACTTCATCACGGACAGCCACCACCACCACCACCCCCCCCCCCGCCAAAAAACAAGCCCTTTCTCGCCCTGCCCTCCTGGCCAGCCTCCCTTCGGATCACTGGATCCTTGCATGGGGGGGGGGGGGGGGTGTTAGGGCTAGGTAGTTAACAAGACCATAGCCTCCACCTCCCTTTCTGAGGAGTGGGGTAATTCCAGTGGTCCCCCCCCCAGGATCAACCAGACCCCCGTTTCCATGGAGACCCCCGCCCAGCCAGGAAGAAGACTCAAATCGTGGAGAACAAGTCTCACCTGGCTAAGGGAGAAGGGGGTGAGGAGGGGGTAGGATAGGGCAGGGATGGGGTACGAAGGTGGGAAGTGGAGGGGAGCTGTCCCGAAGGGAGGGGCGAGGACAGAGCGAGCTCCAGGGAGCGCTACGTCCGGGGACACGAAGAGGACGGCGCCCCCGGGGGGCAAACACAGCGGCCGCGGGGCGAAGAACGGACAGGGTTGGGAAAAGGCTTAAGATAGAAAGAAGCGGGTGGGGGGATACGAGAAAGCCGGGGAGTCAAAAGGGGTGGAGGGGTTGGGGGAGAGAAAAAAAAGACGCACCTGTTCCCGGGTCGGCTCCGCGGGGAGGCTCAGGCCGCCACCCGGGCTCCCTCTTACCCACTCTGAACCGCCACCCGCCTAATACTGCCCCGATCTGATGCCCCCCCTCCGCCCCTTATCGCCACCGACCTCCTTCTCCTCTCTCTCGGCGGCGGCGGCGGTCGGACTCTAGGAACTGAGAGGAAGAAGGGAGGGCTCGGCAAAGCGGAGGAGAGACAGAGCCACACACTGGCAGCAGCCGCGGCAAGCGAAAGAGTGAGGGGGAGAGCGGTGTGTGTGTGTGTGTGTCTGTGTGTGCGAGCGAAGCCTGGTGGAGTGGGTGCCGGTCGCAGGGCTCGACGGGAAGTGGAGTCCGGCGGGGTTCGCGGGCGGCGCCAGCCGCCGCTCCACGGGACTACAACTCCCAGAATGCCACCTGCTGGGGGGGAGGAATGGGGAGGTGGAGGCGAAGGGAGGGAGCGAGCAAGAGAGGGAGGGACGAAAGCAGGGAGCAAGCGGCGGCGAAGGGGGCAGAGCCAAGCAGCCCCGGTGACACTGGGAGGGGAGGGGAGGAGGAGGGGATCGCTGCGAGGACCAAGCGGATTCCGGAGAGGGAGGCAGCAGCAGTGGCTGCAGCAAGCCGGGCAAAAAGCTAGACTCCCAGGAGAGGCGGAGGCACTCAATCCTAGGGGCTGCAAGAGCCCCACGCCCCCAGCCCTCCATGCCCCTCGAACGGGAAGGTTGAGGAAGAGAAAAGATCAGGGCGCCAAGGCCAGGGGTTTCTGTCTCTTTCCCCCAAGGCTCTCCACCATATGCCCCGACTTGACTTTCTCAGGCCACTGGTGCCCGATCCAGTGTGCAAATCCAGAGACCCCAGATCTCCCCTGCCCGGCAGCACAGAACAGACACATTAAGTCCCCTTCTCCCAGGGGCCTGAGGGAAGCCCCGCACCCCCGTGCTGACAGGGTGTGACTACCCCCTTCTTCCCGCCCCCCCCCCGTCGTCACCAATCCCTATGTCCCTCCCCAGAACCCCTCCCCTGAAGCCTGGGCTCGCTTCTCCCTACCTTACAAGAAACGGAGTCCCTCGGGGGTGACCACCCAGACCCCTCCTTTATACTGGTTCCCTACCCACCAGTATCTCCTTAGCGTTGCCCCCCTCACCGAAGTAATAGTGGGGGCGACCCGAGTTGGACTGGTGGCTACTTTCCCTCCGAGACTAGCCGTCCTTGGCCACGACGACCCTGTGTAGAGATAGAGAAGCAAATTAATACCGCCCCCCGAAGTTCGGGTCCCCGTGGAAATGGCTTACAAGGAAAGAGGGGTTGATAGTGGAAGTGAGCTGGGGGTGAATTTCAATCCTCAAACCTCGTTCTAGGCGTGGAAATCCAGGGATTCCTCCCTTTCCTTAAAAGCCATCAAATCGCTTGGTGGGGGTGGGGATGGGGGTAGGTTATCTAAACCCCAATGTCCACAAGACTCAAAGCGACGCTACATGTAGGAATAAGATACGAACTAGGCTGCTGCCGCGGGAGGGAGAGTATATCGCCACCCCCACCCCCAGGCCGTCGTCCACCCCTAAACACAAACCCCTAGGAGAGTCAGATGGCCTAGGAAGGGGGCAGGCGGTGGGAGTGCAGGAGAGCGAAAGGGTTGTGGCGGGGAGGGTCCGCGGCCCCCTGAGAGCAAAATCCAGATGCTAAGAGGTGGGTGGGGGGTGCGGCATAATTGCAGACGGTGTCTTTCCTTGCTTTTCCCGGAATCGCCGCCGAACACCGTCTAACACTCGCAGTTGCTTACCAGTCAGTCCCCTAGCCCCATTTGTGCGCGTGAGGCGGCCGGAGCCCGGGAAGCCCGGGCACAAACTCCGCGGAAGCTGGCCTTCGCTGCCGCCGCGCTGCCGCGGGCCTCCCTCCCTCCGCTGGCGGCCCCGCCGATCTACCTTCGCCCCCGGCCGAGGCCAGACCCCGCTCGCAACTCCACGCCCCTACTCCACCCCCGGCTCCCCCCTTCGCCCTCTCCCCGCGGGTCCGGCCCAGCCCCTAGCGCCGCCCCGCCCTACCGCTCGGTCCCGAGCCCAGCAAGTGCCCCGAACTCGCCCCCCGCCCCCACGCCCAGGCCAGTCCGGCGGGGCCTGGTTTCCCCCTCCCGCCGCGCCCCGCCCCCGAATCCACGTCCTACTTCACCACCCAACTCGGCCCGGTCCGGGTTCGGCCCGCGCTCAGGCCACCGGAGTCTCCGGTTCGGTCCGGTGTGCGGCCACCCACCCCGCCCTTGCCTGGGTGCCGGCCTGGCCCGCTGCCTGCGCCCGCGGAGCCGGCCCAGGCGCGCGGTCTGGGTCTGGGTCCCGGTCCCGGCCTCGGTCCCAGCGGCGTTGCCGCGTCTCGCCACGAGGGCTCGGTCCACGCAAGATCCGAACCCGCGCGGGGTGGGGGCCGCGGAAAGCAAGTTTCTTTATCTTCCCTCCGCCCCCGCCACAGGGCCGCGCCATCCCCCACCCCCCACGGCGCCCCCTTCACCTGGGCAGAGCCCCCCGGCCGCTGTCGCAACTTTGCTCTTCTCCACGCCGCCGGGGAAGCGGGCGAAGCGAGAGGAGGAGGGAGGTGGCGGGGGGTGCTGGGATCAGGCCGCTGGGCTCCGGGAGGACACGTGGGGGAGGAGGGGAAGGAGGAGGAGGAAGGGGGGGGCGGGCCTGCAGTTCTCGGGGCTCCCCCTGCCAGCCCCGGGGAAGCCGGAACCTCTCCGGGCAGCCGCAGACCCCGCACTGGCCACGGGGGAAGAACGGAGCCACCTTCCCCGGCCAGCCCCCGGCTCCAGGAAGGGGGGGGGAAGCAACGCCGCTCGGGGTCGGAGAGCGAGCGTTTTCGCTCGTGCTTTATGTGTGACTCTGTATCTCTGTTTAGTCTCCGAGTATGGGGGGGCGTGGGGTCTTGCCTGCGGGGGGGGTGCCCCCGCCGGACGCCCCGCCCCTTCCTTGGCCCCCCACTTCCCTAACCCGGGCGACCTCGGGGCAGGGCTCTGGCGCTCCGGCCCCGAGGCCGCCCGCGGGCGCAGCCCCAGCCCCGGCGCCGAAGTGGGACAGGTGCTGGGGAAGGGAAAATGCCGGGGCTCGCTGCCTCGTCTCGCGTCTCCCGGGTGGCCCACCCTTCGTGGCAACCTTCCGTGCTGCAAACTCCCTGGGCTGCCCTCAGAGGACAGCCCCTGGCCTGGGCGTGGAGGCACCTTTGGGGGGGGGGGGGGGTTCCTGGAGCGAGAGGCCTGAGGGAGGAGGAGAGGGAATGAAAGGTCTGTAAAGGGGGAAGCCTGCACGACTTGGGGCTGAAAACCTGGCTGGAGTAAAACTCGGCTTCTGCTCGCCACCGTCCCCCGCCCCCCACCCCCACCCCGACCCGGGCTCCTCAGTCACCAAACCGAGCCCCCTTGACCCTTACTCTTTACCCTAACGACTCCCCGCCTGGCCAAAGGAATAAATCCTCATATGTGTTTACATCCTAGGCCATCCCGCCATCCCCAGGACTGAAGGGCTGAGAAGCCTGCGGTCCACGCTGGAACTCTGATGACTTTACATTAACTCCGAGGAGGAGAGCAGCTTGCGAAGGAGCTGAAGCTGCCGGCAGACTTGCTTTCAGTCTTAGGGTGTTTCTTAGCAGCTCCAACCCTGAGCCCGCGGTTGGGACTTCAAAGGCATCGCCTCAGCCTAGAGGGTATTAGGGGAGGTGCCCAGCAGTTCCTGGAGGGTTCAGGGCTTTGTAAACACGGAATGTGAAATGAAAAGCAGGAATTTGGGGAAAAAATCTTTATGTGCAGATATATTGATATTTTTTATTATGTATTTATCTACACTAAGGAAGCGGGAGGGTCATTTGGACTAGAAGGAAGCCCTGACGGATTGCTGTTTTCCTCCTCCTCCTCCTCCTCCCTGCCCCCCTCCTTTGTCCCAGGCCCAGAGAGGTTCCATCTCTAAGCTAAGGGGTGTCTTCTCTCATTTGGAAGGACTTTAGAGATGGCAGCTGAGACTTGCCTGGTATGTCTCCCTCACCTGGTTTAAAGGAGGAGTATTGCAAACGAAGGTAAGCCGCTAAGGTAGCAGTAGTGGCATTGCCGTTGTCTAAGGCCTGGTGTTTGTGACCCCACTGGCTTGTCCTCACCAGCCTCAAAATCTACCACCAGCGATGTGGACTTAACGCTTGCCATTTCACTTTACTTTGGGAACTTCTTCACTAGCTGTCTTACTTGGCTGGCCATGCCCCACCCTCCTGTGCAACCCCCACCACACATACACACACACACACACACACACACACACACACACACACACACTTTAAAGAATGTTTGGCCTAAGTTGCACCAAGGGAAAGTGAAAATCTGAAATGATTCATTTAAACTAACCAACATACAAATTCTACAGGCACTATTAAGGTGTGAGGGATCACCTCTATTGGGCCTGATAATGCAGGCCCCACTAATTCAGCTTTGATTTAAATTTGCTGTCTTCACTGATTTTAATTCTTCTGGTAATTACTAAATTTCCACTTCTTTTAAGGGCCTTGGGGCCTTGGGGCTACTTTGCTCTTGGGTTTGAGGCTGAAATGGATTCTGGACACCTCTGTTCCCCACTCATTTGTATCTCATCATTTGGCTGCATCGTTTATCTGGCGAAATGAAGATTGGGGCAAGATGGTTATTTCCTGGCTGAAGCTCTAGCTTCTCTGAGCCCTTCCTGTTGGGGGCCACGCTTCCTGCCCTACAGGAGGTGATGGGAAATCAAGGAGTAGGGTAAGGAGAGCTGTGGGAAACATTGTAAAGAATACAGATTAATGATTATTATATTTGAGGCTAGAACCACCACCACCATAACAACTAGAACCACCATAACAAGCTAGAACCATGTGAACCACCATAACAACAACATAATAAATAATAATACCTTTGTACAATCTCACGATGTCTACAAAGCCCTTTCACTTGTGTTCTTTCATTTGTTTTCTCACTACAATCCTCAATTTTGTAATTGAGGAAACTGAGTCTATGAGCATATATGAAAGGCTTGCTCAAAGTCACATGGCTAGTGAATTCCTGAACCAAGACTAAACCCCAGGAATCCTGACTCCACATCCAGAGTTCTTTTCAACATGGTCTAGCATCTCCATTTAATGCCAAAATGTTCCTTTTCATACAGATTTTTAAATAATTGTTTCTTAGATCAATAACAGCTGCCAGCCTGGGGTTGGACTCTCAGAGAATCGGCTTGGTATGGTTCTGTCCCATCGATGACTAGCAGTGGAATCTCAAGCAAGCCCTAACAGTGCCAGCGCCAGGCACTGTGTTTTGGGTCTTCCTCCCAATTCTAAAATATGGAAACCAATGCACCTATCCTTCCTCTCTCACAAGCAACCCCCTGAGCATCAAATGAGAGAGTGGATGGGAAAGAATTTTGTGTGCTGTATACTACTGGACTCATGCCAGTGTTACTATTATCAGCGTTGGCATCACCGGCCTCCCTAACACAGAGACCTAGGGGTGACATGGGCCTGGGCTCTGTTCTCCTAGAGCTGACCAGACAAAATAGGGCATTTAAGGCTCATGGGGGTAACTTAGCCTAAAACCAACCTCCAACTTAATTCATAACGTAATTGTTCCAATTCTCTGCTTTGTTCTGAAATCAGAGGTCTTCCTTGTGTTTCTGGTAAAACAGCCCAGTCCTGTAACAGCGATGATGACAACAAGGACAATAATTTCAGTGGCTTAGATCGTTGGAGTGTCAGAAGGAAGCGAATTTGACGCTTCTGGTCATCCCTTCATCCCTAGTCCGCCCACCCCTGGTCAGTTAAAGTGAAGTCAGATCTGGAACTCAGAGTCTCAGGACCGTCAAAGGGCTCATTTGAAGCCACCGAAGCCGGAAGCAGACTGCGGAGAGAAGGGTCCAGAAAGAGTCTTGTAAATTCAGGAAAGAAAGAGTGAGGCTGGTACTAAGTCATCAGGGTTGACCATGAGTTACATATGTTATGTGCTCTATAATGTTTCCCTTTGTGCCCTGGGAGAGGCCGTGGGGGAGAATTTATCAATCCTATTCGCTCTTCATGTATCTCAAATGCACTAACCTATTGCAGCAGGTTGCTGCTGGAAATGCATTCCAACAGCCCACTGCATGCTGAGGAAGGCCTATTCTCTGCCCTCTAAGAGCCCTGGGTCTAGATGGGGAGACAGCATGTCTGGTTAAACTTAACTCTGTAAACAACTAACAGCCTTTCTGGATTTTATAGCCAAAGGGGGGAAAATGAGGTAGGGGGCGAAAATCACCCCCAGAGGCCTCTCAAGGTCAAGCCTCCCCACTTACCTAAGACTCCTAGGCACTTAATAAAGTTTTTAAGCAAACAGACAGTGTTAGAGATGGAAGAAACTAAGAAATGATCTGCCCTCCTGAAAAACTGGCGATGCCTGCCCACTGCCAGCAAAATCAACTCCATAAGCCTTCACCTAGCTTCCACGGCCCTCCCTGATCTTGTTCCAGCCTCCCTTCCATCCACGTCCCTACAAAGCCTCTGTTCTCAGAAACCAACCTTCTCACCATTCCTTGACAAGACAAGCGCTTTCTTGACGGCTCCTTCAGCATTTTCTATGCCCTTCTGGGCTTGTTGAAATCCCACTCAACCGTTACTCACGCTGGTTCTTTATTCCACTTTGCCTGACCCCCACTCCCTCCCTCCTCATGGAAGTTAACTGCTCCTTGGGGGGTTTCCCCCACCCTACTGAACTTGGCTGGCCCTTTATTAAGCACTTCTACCCCCTGTCTCTCCAGCTAGATTTCCACTTCCTTGGATTTCTCAGCCTTGTATCACAGTCTTCCCCCCCCCCCCCCCCCCCCCGCAACATCCCCTATCCTGACTTGGAGTAGGCCTTCTACAACTATTTGTTAAATGAATGAATGAAAGGATGATCTAATCTAATCCTTTTATTTCTTAGTCGGAAAATGGAGGCCCACACCTGGCTTCCCTTCTGGCCCGAGGAAGACTCAGTTTTAAGTTTTAGCTTCCTTGAGTCTTTCTTTTCCCATTTAGCGCCTACACAGTCTCACAATTTACACAGATATGGTTTGAATCCTAACTCTGCCACTTCCTAGTGATATCACTTTAGACCCTTAATTTCTGGGGTGCCTGGGTGGCTCAGTCCTTAAGCATCTGCTTTCGGCTCAGGTCGTGATCCCAGGGCCCTGGGATTGAGCCCCGAAGCACGCTCTCTGCTCTCCCACTCCCCCTGCTTCTGTTCCCGTTCTTGCTGTCTCTCTCTGTCAAATAAATAAATAAATAAAATCTTTCCCAAAAAAAGACCCTTAATTTCTGTCTGAGCCTCAGTCTTCTCTTATAAAATGGGTGCTAATAAAATACTTCCTGAAAATGTTACAAAGATCAAATGAATTATTGGACAGTAGGCACTTAAAACAGTGCTTGGCACCTAGTAGGTACCCCATAGCAGTAGTTCTTTTTTAAGCATGAGGACTTTTAATTTTTATATATTTTTAAATTTTTATTTTAAGTAGGCTCCATGCCCAATGTGGGGCTCGAACTCACCGAACTGAGGTCAAGAGTCACATGCTCTACCGACTAGCCAGCCAGGCATCCCAAGTATGAGTTTTTAGAGTTCAGAACTTGGGAGCACCTGCTTAATTCAAGCCTGGGGATCAAAGCACAACACAAACATAAAGAAAAAGAAAGGTGGACTTTTGGCAAGGGAAATGGAATAAAATTTAACAAGACCTTTCAGCAAAACTATTATCTCTTCCCCCAAAGAGGCTAAAGAATATTGAGACTAGTACCCAGTTCAGTGGCGCACATTCAGTGGGTGCTCGCCCCATTCCACTTCCTCTGGCTGTGGTGGTGATGTTGTGCAGGCTCAGAGATGTTGGCATGGGACTAAGCTACCCTACTGAACTTACACATCTCTATGCCCACTCCTATCCACGTGCGTACACTCGAGTTCCTTTCCACCTGGCCAATCCTTCAAGCCCCACTTCTACGGAGCTCCCTCTGAATGCTTTTGCCTCTGTATTCTTGGCCCTGTCAGTAAGTACTGCTTAGCGCTTAGTGATTTTCCATGCTCTGTGACTTAGTTCTCCTTCCCCATCTGAGGGCAGGCACTTTGCCATAGAAAGCAGCATCCCCTACAATGCCCTCCATGAATATTGGAGACTGATTGACAGTAGGCATTCAATGGGGGCACGCAGTTTGCCAAACTGCCATTCCCCACATACACACCACTTCTCAAATCCACCACTCACATGATGCCTAGCCTTTTCAGTATCCATCTTGTCTCGTAGAACTTGACAGCACCTGGAAGGAAAGGGCCACGTTTTACTGTGTCCTCCACAGAGCCCAGCATAGCACTTCCAACATTCACCGAATGGAGTAAGCATGTAGTTTTGCCACTACAGATAATTTGGTCAATATACCATTCTTATTCCGGGTGCGTGTGTGTCTTTATATGTATTCTTGTCTGTCTGTTCTTGCTCATGAAGCTACAAGCGGCTCTAGAGGAAGAACTGTCCTAGGGGCTCTGCAGGGAGAATTGGGAAGAAAGTCACAAGGTGATCAAAAAATAAGTTGAGACCTGGGATTTTGATTTTTTTAAAAATCCAGAGAACAGGGGCACCTGGGTTGCTTAGTCAATTGAGCGTCTGCCTCTGGCTCAGATCATGATCCCAAGGTCCTGGGATTGAGTTCCGCATTGGGCACCGTGCTTGGCAGGGAGCCTGCTTCTCCCTCTCCCACTCTCCCTGCTCGTTTTCTCTCTCTCGTGTCTCTCTCTCTCTCTCTCTCTCTCTCTGTCAAATAAGTAAATAAAATCTTAAAAAATAATCCAGAGAACAATGTTCTGCCTTCCACATACATTCAACCTAAACTCTCACACCAAATTTTCTCAAACTTCAATATACATAAAAATCACTGGGAGGAGCTTGTTAAAATTCAAATTCCAAGGCACCCTCCCACCCAGGGTCTTCCTGAATAGCTCTGGGGTGGTGGTACCTCATACTCTGAATTTCCAATGTCTACTGGGAATTAGAAACTAGGGGTCTCTTGGGCTACACATTGAAATACATGGAGCACTTTTCCACTTTCATCTTCACCAGAGATCCCCAAACTTGTTACTGCCAAGGGTCTATGTCTTTCCTCTTGTAGATCCCCTTAAACACAGTTATACATTACTGAGTATGTACCAGAAACTGTTCTGAGGATTTTACAAATAGTAACTCATTTAATACTCATAACAATCTCCTAACACTCATAAGCACTCATGAGTACTTCTGAGTACTCAGAAGTACTCATAAGCTAAGTACTATCGTTTGCCCCTTTTACGGATGAAGAAATTGAAGTACACAGAGTTTCAATGACTTGCCCAAAGTTGTCCAACGACTTAGTTTTTTAAAAATTGAAGTCAGATTCACTCACATAATATAAATTAAAAACTACCATTTTAAAGTGTTAGATTCACGGTCATTTAGTACATTCACAACTCGGTGCAACCACTGCCTCTGCCTAGATCCAAGATATTTTCATGACCCCAAAACAAAACTTCATACCTATTGGGGCACCTGGGTGGCTCAGTGGGTTAAAGCCTCTGCCTTCGGCTCGGGTCATGATCCCAGGGTCCTGGGATTGAGCCCTGCTGGTCCTGGGATTGAGCCCTGCCTCAGGCTCTCTGCTCAGCAGGGAGCCTGCTTCCCCCCTTCTCTCTGCCTGCCTCTCTGTCTGCTTGTGATCTCTCTCTGTCAAATAAATAAATAAAATCTTTAAAAAAAATAAAGTTAGGATCTGAATCCAGGCAGTCTGGTTCCAGAGTCTGGACTCTTTTTTTTTTTTTTTTTTTTTTTTTAAGATTTTATTTATTTATTTGACAGAGAGAAATCACAAGTAGATGGAGAGGCAGGCAGAGAGAGAGAGGGAAGCAGGCTCCCTGCTGAGCAGAGAGCCCGATGCGGGACTCGATCCCAGGACCCTGAGATCATGACCTGAGCCGAAGGCAGTGGCTTAACCCACTGAGCCACCCAGGCGCCCCCAGAGTCTGGACTCTTAACCCTGTGTGTTCAAAATACTTATCTACTTAAATGGGATGTATTTTCAAGTAATAATTTGCCTTTTAAAAGTGTATCAGATATGGGATACCTGGCTAGCTCAGTCAGGAGGGCGTAGGGCTCTTGATCTTGGGGTCATGAATTCAAGCCCCACTTTGGGTAAAGAGATGACTTAAATAAATGAAAAACTTTTAAAAAGTAAAAAAATTAACATATATCAGATACAAATAAAGCTATGTCAGAACTTCTTTTTTTTAAGATTTTATTTATTTATTTGACAGACAGAGATCACAAGTAGGCAGAGAGTGAGAGGGGAAAGCAGGCTCCCTGCTGAGCAGAGAGCCTGATGTGGGGCTCCATCCCAGGGCCCTGGGATCATGACCTGAGCCGAAGGCAGAGGCTTTAACCCACTGAACCACCCAGGCGCCCCTATGTCAGAACTTCTGATCATCCCAAGATAGTCTCACTGAGGTCATTCAATTCCAGCTAAAGCCAACAACACTTGATGTTGTAGTTAACCTCTGCAGCATCATACAGGTACGTTTCACTAGACTTTATGAAATACAAACATAGGTCAGAGACTCTCTCCCAGGATTTTGTGGGTTGGAGATACTGATTTGGGATCCACTGAAGACAAATCCCTGCAAGATGCCCAGTCAACAATGAGAGGCTCCATCAAGTTGTTCAGTGACCTCTACTAACAATTTAGAAAGTGGGCTCATGCTTGTTAGAAAGATTTTCCACCAAGAAGCTAAACAAGAAAGGAGATGGAGGTTAGCTTTGACTAAACTAGAAGATTCCCAAGTCCAGGAAGTCATTCTGCCTGAATGTTCTAGTTAACTCACCAGAGTTCTCCCACCAAGGAAACACATGGCCATATATTGAGGATGAATAAGACAGCCCTTTAACTGCCTCCCAGAATGGTGACAGCCTAAGTTGGACTTACCAGGGAGGCCTTCCAGATCCAAAGCATCTGCTCTGACAGAACCTGAGGTGAGAATGTTATTCCAACACAATGCTGATCACATGATTTTTCTCCTGACTTTTCAAGTGTGTGGACAAAAAAAAAAAAGCTGTCTCTTCTGGAGTTTGTAACACCTGTGCTCTATGTCCGAGAGCCCCACTTGATGTTCTGAGCACTTCTCTCTCCAAAGGGATCCTTCGTTGCCCCATCAGAGATTGAAGCAACCAGACTAGATTCAAAACCGTTAGCCCTGGCTTCACTCAGCAGACTCAAACGAACATCACTGAGCGTCTTGAAGGGGAAAAAAGTGCCACAAAACACGTTGCTTGAGAGGGGAGAGGAGAATGATGAGCAATGAAGGCTTCTTCATTTTTATTGCCCCAGGGCCTAGCAGAAGTCCTGGCGCAGATGAGAAAGCACTCAAAACGTGTTTGTTGGTTGAATGACTGAAAGAGAAACTTCTTCTTGGTCTGGAGGTCATTATGGAGGCATTGTAGAGCGCTCTATGGGGACAGAGAATGGAGCGAGGTTGGCCTATGTCTGAAGGGTCCTGCCAGGACCTACACAGATCATGTTTTTCTCTGCCTGAACATTTCTCCCAGGCAAAGTTCTCAGAGCCTGCAAGTCTCAAAAGTAGATTCCTCTGAGCTCACTGTGTGCTTTATTCTACTGAAGTCAAGTCAGAGTGACTTAACAGTGGCATAGTGTTGTGGGGAGAATCTGATGAGAGCACCTATATAAAAGCATACTGAAAAAGATAGAGAGCTAGGGAATTCCTATTAACTTAGCCGTACTGGCTTTGCATGATCTAAATGAGTCTCTGTGCCATTTGGCCAAGTAGCTTTCTATCTATGGGTCTTACCACTGAACATAAACATGTGCAGACACCCCCCCCCCAGCATATATATTATAATGCAGTCAACTCCTGTTTGCCAAAATCTAAATAACCACAACTGTCGGAGAATCAGAATATTCTTTTTGGAATACAGTGCAATAATCCCCTACATTTGTGCGGGGTTTTGCTGGACACAAAGTGCTTCCCTATCCATGACCCCGTTTTTTTGTTGGTGTTGTTGATTGATGTTCAGAATGGTCCCGAGGCTTTGTAAGAGCCTGGAAAGCCTTGTGAGGAATCAAACAGTAATGACATATGTAGTGTGAGTAACTTTGGCTGTGTGTTGGGCCTCTGAACACCAGGCTTCTTGTTGTGGCAGAGACATCGGGGTACGGTGACTCGCTGCTACAGACTTGCAAGGATGTACCAGCACTTGGGGGTACTGGGCTGGTGGGACAGGACTCCTGCCGCTGAAGGGAGCTGAGATACACGTGATCAGAACTATAGTGGCAGCAAAGAAGGCAGAAGACTTGGAGCACCCCTCCCTCATTTCCTTCCAGCAGTCATTAAATGGGCAGACATTGGATGCTTGAGCTCCTTCCCTCAGCTTGTTCTGGCTATTGAGGGTACAGAGACAAACAAGACTTGTCTCCTAGACCTCTCTGGCCATATGATTCATGAGGTTTCCCCTTCAAGTCTCTTTTTGTTCATTATAGCCCATTTTGCCAGGGGACAAATGTTGAGGGAAGGCGTTCCACCTAATCATTCCCTCTCATTTCCTTCTCTCTCTCTCTCTCACTCTCTCTTATACACAAGCTGTGTGTGTACACTATGCTTCACTCAGGGCCTCAAACACCCAAGGCTAACCTGTGTGTGTCACGTACCTCCATTAAGGAGAATATTGAATACATCGGATCCAAGGAAGCAAAATGAAAATTTGTAATTCATAGTATTAATAATGGTAATCCCTCACATCTGTATAGAACTTAATAGTTTATGAAACCTTTCATTCCTACTCATTTGATCCCATGTCCTGTCATCATTTCATATTCAAAGACAATCTTGTGGGGGCACCTGTCTCAGTCTGTTGAGCAACAGCCTTCATCTCAGGTCATGGTCCTGAAGTCCTAGGCTCAGGTCATGATCCTGGGGTCCTAGGATCCGATGGAGCCCTGTGGGGGCCAGGGTTCTCTGCTCAGTGGGGAGCCTCTCCCTCTGCCTGCAGCTCCCCCTGCTTGTGTTCTCTCTCTGCCAAATAAATAAATAAATAAATAAATAAATAAATAAATAAATAGAATATTTAAAACAATGACAACAAAAAGCCCAAAGACAATCTTCTGATTGTGATCTCCATCTGTGAGTGAAGCAATGCAAAGGCAGGGCTAAGAGTCCTGCCCCCTGGTTTGTTTTTTGTACTTTTTCCTTTCTCTCCTCTCTATCTCTTCATGTGCTATCTGTGGAAGTTGCCTCTGACTTCCCAGCCTCCTGGGAACCCCAGGGAAAAGGGCTGCTGATCAGTAGCCGCCCCCCAAGCTGGGCTACCAAGCCTTTGGCTTCTGCCAGAATCAGTAGCACGGGGAAGGAAGACTTTCTACTTTGGGCAGCCCCAAAGTGAGCACCAACGCACCTCAGGAGATTAGGCAGGCCCCAGAGAAGGGGAGAGTTTCATAAGAACAAGGAAAGGAGTGTGCCATGAAGCTTTTAGTAGGTTGTGAAATGTTGCTTTGCAGGGTGCAGACATACCAAAGGAACCTGGGTTTGCAAGAGAAGATTCTAGTGAAGGGCAAAGAGGAGCCCCCATTGTATCCACTGGGCTTGTAGACCCTTTTTAAAAAACCTATTTCATTCATCCCCATTACCTCTCATACTTCGCTATCTTCTTCATTCCTCCTTCTACCTCATTCCTCTAATGCAGCCACGATTTTCTGAGCTAAAGATGCTTTCAGTGAAAGTCCACTCCTGAGAGTTCTCAAACATTCTCAAACTCCCCTATACCTCTCTCTACAAGGTCCTTAGCCCATAGCAATGGCCACACCAGTCACACCCTCCTCCTAGCCCAGAGCTGGCCCCACATGGGAATGCCTGAGAAACTAAGGAGTAATAGGGGGTATAAAGCCACTGTGCTCTGGTGGTTTGCAGCAGATCAAAGCCTGTCCTCCTTGGTAGGAGGGGTCAGGGCTGTCCCGGCCAACGCAAGCACAGGGGCCAAACAGCAGGGGAAAGCTGCTTCTAGCGGGCGGCCGGGTTAAAAAGAGATGGTGGTGCTGAGTGGCTGCCATGCTGTGCTGGGAACCCCGACCCCCTCCATTTATCCCTAGTTGTGACCGGCAGACAGTTGAGGTTTCCAGCCTCCCTCCAGCCTTGGAAACTCCCTTCCGTCAGGGAAAGAGCTTCATTCGGGCCCGTGAGCCCCTGGCTGAGCCCTCTTGCAGCTCCGACGCTGACGTCTGGGGCCAGCCGAGTTAGTACTGTCACTCCGGCAGTGGCAGCCAGCGCGGGGTCGGGAGTGTGTAATTGCAACCACTTCCTGCCCCAGCTTGCCCTAGGGCTGGCCCCGCCCCTGAGGACAGTCGGGGCGGGGCCCAGGTACAGTGAGGGAGTCCGATTGGTGGTGGGGGGGGCTGCGGAGCAGGGCGGCTCTCAAGGGAAATCAGCTGAGACTCATAAAGGGAGGGGGTGCCCTCGGTTCCAGGCAGCCTGCTGGAAAGGGCCGGGGCCTCGGGGCATTCTATTGGCACAATACGTCCCTGCAAAGGAGGATCCAGAGAACAGTCCCTTTCCGACTGGTATAAGACCAGTTCCAATATTAGCTTTATTCATGAGCTCTGAACACTCCAAAGCCCCAAAGGAGAGGGGGAGGGGAGAGCTGTGGTCTACACCCCTAGGGATGATCTCCACTCTGGCTTTGGCACTGTTCTGTCTGAGCAAGTGAGGACAGAGAGAAGACATTACGGGTGGGGGCTGCTGAAAAGACCCTGGTGGTACGCAACACCGGAGTGGGAAAATGCCTCTCGCTTCCTGGAGACCCCAGGATTTGCTGTTTGTATCATCGGTCTGTCTACCCAGGCCTTGGAATGCCCATTGGGTACAGTGCCTGTTCTACAGCAGGTAGCCTGGAGGTACAAAAGAGGTAGAAAGGCGGCTCTCTCCCTTTGGAGAGATGGACATCAACTGGGCACTAGAGTGACGAGTGGGTAAAGTCTGCACTCTGTAGTCAAAGATGGTGATTGTGGTATTAGCTGTGTGACCTTGGGCGGCTTGCTTATCTTCTCTGAGCTTCAGTCTCCCCGTGTGTGAAATGAAGGTACTAACACTTGACTTACAAGGTTGCGGTAGCGATAAAGTCAGACACATACGGGAAAGCGCTTTGAAAGCTATAAAGCACTCTACAAGGCTAGGAAGGTATGCTCATGGTAAGTGGAGGTGGAGGTGGGAGGGAGGACCGTGATGGGGGAAAATGGGTAGGCACCAAAAACTAGGGTGCAAACTATTCACCAGAGTGTTAAAGGAGCACACTGTAATGGGGCTGCCAGAGGCGGGTGCGGGGTTAAGTGTGCCTCGGCTTCCAGTTAGAGGTGGGTCTGAGAGAGGGGATCCCCCCTAAGGAAAGGCAGGCAGGCAGAAAAAGCTGTAATTTCTCTCCTTTTGAGAAGGGCTTGAATGGTCCGGGTTGTCTGCATCATGCCCAGTGAAGAGAGGCCAGCGGTGGGTAACGAGTTCTGTTTGGGGGGAGGGGGCTGCCTGTCAGCCCTCGAAGTGTAAGGCAGCAGCTGGAAGCGCGCCGCTTACTTACATACCACGCCTGCAGCGTGCACACAGCTCGCTGGAATGAGCCCGGAATGTCTCCTCTCCTCGCCCTCTGCAGACGGAGGAGAACCAAGGGGAGCCGGGGCGAGTTGACCACATTAAATGACAGCTGCAAAACTGTAGGCTTCTCCGTCCCTTTCTGGCCCCCTGGGAAGGGCTGCCCAGGCCCAGGGTGACCCCTGCCCTCCCTTCCCAGATCAGCAGCCACATGGGGGGGGGGCATCCTCATTTGCTAGGTGGATGTTGGGGGAGGGTGTGCCCTGCTGTAGTGGTGGCACGTACGAGGATGCACCCACGTCTATGCACGTCAGCAGCCACTTGTGCAGATCCAGACAGTTGTCTGTGTACACACAGGTGTCATACATGTGCATGCTCCGAGTGGTGAGAAGGTGGGACAGATTTCTGCTGCTGCGTGACTTTGGACCTTCTTATCTGGAAAATGGAGAGTGTTGTACCAGAGCATCTCAGAGGGCCCTCTCAGCCTGAACAGTCACTGTTTCTACACATAGGGCTATGGCTGCTTAAAAAAGTCAGGGCAGAAAAAAAAAAAAATCAGCCGAACCAGTTGTGATGTTGGCTGTCGACACTTTAGATGTTTAGGTTTGGAGATTCAATTTTCAAAAGGCCAGTTACTTGGCATCATGTAACATCTGTTCATTTTCCAAGTGGTGGTCTCAGACTGACACCGGGACTGCGGCAGGAATGTGTTTGTCTCTTTGCTCTGGTTGTGTGTTTACACATGTGTGAGGGCATCTCTGGGTGCATGTTAAATAAGGTATACCTTCTGCCCTCCAGGAGCTCACAGTCTAGCAAGGGAGAGAAACATGGAAACAAAAAAAATCACAACACAATGTGTCAATAGTAGTATACATCCTACTATGCTGTGGGAGTAGAGAAAAAAGACTAATTAATTCTGCCCAGGGGTGGAACTGTCTGGGACAGTCTCATGAGCACTCCACAGCTAGTGAGTTTTACCTTCCCCTTCCTACTTCCAAACTATTCATTCTGTTCTCCTCGCCCCCCTTTCTCTAAGGAAGTCTAAGAAGATGTCTTCAGCACCTGGAAAGGATTGGCCAGGTGGGGTGGCATACTAAGATCCACAGGGCCCACTGGGATCCAACCTGACCTGTATCCCTCTCAGCTACAGGCCAAGGGAGGCTCAAGCGGGGCTAGCTGAGGCTGCCTGTGGCACTGGTGTAGCTCATCTGGGCTTGGAGTTGGAGGCCAAGGGAACTGAGAATTCAGTCCTTCCTGCCTGGCCAAAGGGGTGTGCAGAAAGGGAGGAGAGCTCATGCAAAAAGACGTGCTCTTTGCGTTTTCTGCCCCCCAATGGGGCGCATCAGGCATCCCCCTCTCCCTTGCCCAGTGTCCCTGCTGAAGAGCAGTGCCCGTTAATGAGATGGTTGCTGAGGATAATGGGGCAGCCTTAGTGGGGAGGGCAGATTAGAGCGAAGCTATCTAGCAGAGGGAGAGGAGACAGTAACTGGACCAGGTTCCCTCTGCCCTACCTGCCCAAGAGATGGCCGTTGGAGGCTAAGCTCCAGCCCTCCACCTCCACCCAATCTAGTGTCTTTCTCCCTCTCAGCGGGCAGAAGGTGAACACCCTAGGGGCCTACCACCCCACCGGGCGGGCAGGGAGCACTCCCTTCCTCCTCCCACCCCTCAGAGATGCTACGGCGAAGGGAACCCTGGGAGTGTGTCTTGAATGACCCCCAAACACATCTGGATTTTTGGAGTTCAGGCCAGCCCCCGAAACGGACCCCAGGGAAGTGCGCCAGAGGGAGGGGGCGGGGGAAGGGAAAGGCAGCGCGGAGTTAAGGGCCTGCCGTTTAGGACTCCCGGCCCCACGACTAGGACCGTCCCAAACTTCCTGTTTCTTCCGGCCGCTCTGACCCCGGGGCTGCAGCTCCGAGATAGCTCGGGGCCTGGAAGTGCATGCTGGGTAAGCGCAGACGGACGGAGTAGGCGAGCAGCTTGCTGTCGCCGCGGCGCCGGGCCGGTGTGGGCGCGCGCTCGGCTTCCTTCCCCGGCGGTCACGCTTTGCATGTGGGATGGGCAGCGGGCAGGTGGCAGGGAGGCCCCCACGCCAAGGGCCCGGGGCGGAGCCTTCGCCGGGGCGGGGGCGGAGGGGGAAGGGGGAGGGGGCGGCCCTAGGGGCGGGGGTGTGGGCCGGGAGTTTCTGTATTTTCAAGGGAAGCAGAGTTGCCTTCGTCGGAGGCCGAAGTTCGAGCAGACCTCGCGGCGCGGAGTGCAGGAAATCCTGGAGGGGCAGCGCAGCCGGCTCGGCCCTGGCCGGCCCCGAGCTCTCTCGCCCCCCTGAAGGGGATCGTTTAGGAGGAGTAGAAAGAAGCCCTTCTTGGCACAGCGGGGAGAAAACTTAACGGAACTGGTGACCCCCATCCCAAATGCCGGCCGCACTGAACATTAACAAAAAAAAAAAAAAAAAAAAAAAAAAAAAAAAAAAAAAAAAACAGTGCAGGCAAATGCATGGCTCCGGAGAGAAGCTAAGGCGATCTCAATCACTGAAGGGTGGAGAGGTCGGGACAGACAACCGATCCCTTCAGTGTCTCCGTCCTCAAGATGGACCGCATGGGGCGGGAGGGGCTGAAGCAGGCGACACCTGACTGCTGTTCCTGAGGTGCCTTCTCCCCAACAACCCGCTTTCCTCCCCCGGCGTTGCTCCCGCTTTAGAATGGTGGGGGAGAAGAGGGGCTGTGGAAAGACGGTTACATACATAAAGATGATTAAGTCAGAATAGAAGGTTAACCTTCACCTCTACTCTCACCTTCCTTTGGGGCCCTCACCCCTTGTGCGCAACGCGCATCTCCCATTCCCACCCCTTCTGGATTTTCCCCACTCTCCCCAGCTCTGCCAGATGTCTGCATGCATCTGGAAGACGCAGTTATGATCTCACTCTGGAGTCTATGTTTCATATAGTACCAGGCAAGGTGGGAAGTAGGGCACACAGGACACTGTCACAGGGGCCCATTTCACACATTATGGCTCCCATTTTGAAGATGAAGAAACTGAGGCAGCCCAGAGAACTTAAACATTTGCTGAGCTCACACAGGGAGTTAGTAATAGAGGTTAAAACACAGCTTGGAGATGGTGGTGGTGGGGTTGATGCTTCAGATTCATTAAGCAATCACACCCCCCACTAAGTCTCTTCAGACTCCCTTCCCACTGCTAGATGAATGCTACCTTAACAGTCTTCTCTTATCCTCCCTCTGATGGGACACCAAGTCAGGGTTCTTTGGTTATGTTTCTTTCACCCATGCTCAACTAGGAGTACCTCAATGATGGAGACAGGGTCTTATTTTTTTTTTTTTAAGATTTTGTTTATTTTTTTTGACAGAGAGAGAGACACAGTAGAGAAAGGTAACACAAGCAGGGAGATTGGGAGAGGGAGAACAGGCTTCTCACGGAGTATGGAGCCAGATGCAGGGCTCCATCCCAGGACTCTGGGATCATGACCTGAGCTGAAGGCAGACGCTTAATGGCTGAGCCACCCAGGTGCCCCTGGAGATAGGGTCTTAATACTTATTATGTTCTCTCAGTGCCTAGTAAAGTGTCTGGCATACAGAATGTATTCAATAAGTATTTCTTTACTGAACAACAGAATTCAGGAGTCCAGGGATGCCTGGGTGGCTCCGTCCTTAAGCATCTGCCTTTGGCTCTGGTCAGGACCCCAGTGTGAGTCCTGTAGCACACAACCCCCTGCCCCACATCGGGCTCCCTGTTCAGGCTGCTTCTCCCTCTCCCACTCCCCCTGCTCGTATTCCCTCTTTATCTCTCTCTCTGTCGAATAAATAAATAAAATCTTAAAAAAAAAAAAAGAAATCAAGAGTCCAGAATCTGGCCCTTTTCAAGTCAAAGTGCTCCTTATCCACTCATCCACTTACACACCTGGCTTAGAAGTACCCCTTTAGGGACAAGATATTTCTATTACTACATAGGGCTGGTGCTGGATTCTGCACTTAGAAGAGCTTTCAAAAGTAGGCACAGAAGGTGAAGGGCCATCTTGGGCTGGCTGGTTAGTTCACCCAGCCAGGGGCAGCCTCAAGCTGCCCAGTTACAAATCTGTTATGTATGTTATATTCTGTGCCCTGGTGCCCTCCTCCAGAACCAAAATATAGCAGGCAGTGCAAACATTTATGCAAATGAACCAAAAGCTCTGCTGCTTTCAAAAATAAGTGATGGAGCCCATATCAGTAGTTGCAGTGTGTCTTGGCAGGGTTTGGAAGGGGCCTTGCCCGCCTCTTGCTATTTCTCTCTTGGGAAGCCGGGCACAGTGAGAAGCAGTGTCCCCTACCCCTGTCGTTTCTCCCTCCCTTCCAAAACTACAAACAGCCACAAACCACATGGCCCACAAGAAACAGAGATTTGTGGCCTTTGGAACCTCCCAGGGCAGGGGTCAGTCAGGAGGTCAACGGGGGTGTAGGCATCGCACAGTCCAGAGTCATTACTCTAATGCCCTCTGGGAGAGTTTCGAATCAATGGGCCTATTTGTCCTCCCTCCAGGGAGGACTGGGGGTAGGGCAGTGGGGGTCCATTATCAAGCCTACCCCCAACCCCCATAAGACTGCTAAGAAGCTCACTCTTGGGCTGGCATCCTGCAAATCTCACCATTACCCAAGAAAGACAGAAACCGGAAGTGGGATGATTTCTATTGGGATGGTCAGATAGGATGGGTCCTTCGGGTTCTGTTAGAAATCTGGGATCTAGACTTTTATTTGGGAGGCTGGAGCATTTACGAAGCCAGCAGGATGACTTTGGGCCCCCGTTGACCCACATTTTGGTTAAGTAGCCAATTTCAGCAAGGTTGTGCCCTGCCCCATGATTGTCCTTGTTCCTTCTGGGAGAGTTTTAAAGTCACTCCTTGTGGGAAAGAGATGGAATAGCTTAGTGGTTAAGGGCCTGGGCTTATGCATTGGCCAGACCTGGATTCCAAACCCATCTCTGCCACTAACCAGGTGTGTGGCCTCTTCAAGTTACCTTCTCTGAGCCTTACTGTCCTCATCTGTTAAACTGGGATAATTATAGTGCCACCTGAGACTATTACTGGGATTAAATATGATGCGTACTATGTACTTGGCACTTTGTAGGTGCTCAATAAATTGTAGCTGTGGTGACCATTCTTGCTAGGTTTTATTGCCCGCAAGTACTGTTCTTGGTACCAGTCAAGCCTGGGGTATTCCTCAGCTCAAGTCCCTCCCTAAAATCCTGGAAAGATAGGATTCCTTCTGGCACCCATCCTCTCCCAACATTTGGGTAATTTGTTATTGGGGTTGGCCTGGGATATGCCTAATGCACAGCAGGTGTGGCTCTGGCCATAAGCACTATCCTGTAAGGGGATTTAGTTTTATTGACTGGAATGGTTGTAGGTGGTCATTTGGGGGGCTCAGGGCAACTGTCTCTCCATAGGGTCTAACACGTGTACTTGCCACTAGCTAACTGTTCTTCTACAATGAGGCAGCTTTGAAAATGTCTGGTCTGATTTACTTGATAAGTTCCATCTTAAATGGCTTTTGTTTAAAATTTTACCCTGGTGTGGAATGAGTGTTTTCACGTTTAATTCCAAATTCTGGCAGTGGGTGTTGGTTGGATGGGGAGCAGTTATGCTGGGATAAGTACTAAGTGCTAAGCAAGGGGGGCAAAGGGGACAAGGAAACACGATCTATTTCTGCCACAAGTTCGGGAAGATGCAGGTCCAGCTCAGCCTTTACATGGCACTTTCATCACACTTTGAGATTCGTCTGTTTTTATTGAGTTTGTACTGTAAAGAGTTTGTCTCTCCCATGAAACTCAAGCTCCCTTAGGTTGCAGACCTAAGGTTGTGCCCTTGTGTCCCTTAGGTTGTCGCCGGCCTCAGACCAGGAACCTTCCGACGGCTGGGACGAGTCTCCCCCCCTTCCTTGGTATTCCAGACGCCCGGAGGCTCAGCACCCGCAGCAAAGAGATCGGCGCGAACGAGGCCGGGAAAGGTTGGTGCAGGGGTGGCGGGGGCGAGGAGGGGCGAACTCCCGGGACCTCTGGCTGGAGAGAGGAAGGGAGAGCTGCACTCGCCCCCCGGGGGGAGGGGGCCTCGTGGGGAGAGCTGCCGTAGGGTGCCCCCGAGTCTGTCTCGGCCCTTTTGTCTGTCCCCCGCGCCGAAGCCCCTCTCCCCAAAGAGGGCTGGCAGCAGGAGTGGAGGGAGGCCCGGCGCAGGGTCGGGGGGGAGGGGAGAGGGAGCACTATGGGGGCTGGGAGAGGCTGGAGGGGTGGAGGGCCAGAGGCCCTGCGGAGAGGAGCGGCCGGAGCTGCCCGAGAAGGCGAGGAGGAAAAAGCGGAGGAAGGAAACCCATCCTGCCCCCAACACCCGAGTGTCTCCTGTTACCAACCGAAAGGTGCAGCCTCAGGAAGAGGTGATCGGAGCCGTTGAGAGCAGGCAGTCACGTGAACCGAAGAGGGAGAGAGAGAGCAAGAGAGAGCGAGCGAGCGAGCTCCGGAGAGCCAGCGCGAGAGAAAGCCGACAGACAGACCAACCGACAGACAAAGAGCCCGAGAGGGAGGCCGGCGGGGACCACGAGAGAAAAGAGGAGCGGGAGGGAGGGAGGGCAGCGCGCCCAGTCCTTCCCCTCCCTTTCCCTCGCCTCCCCAGCCTCAACTCTCTGATCACACACTTGGGGGGCCTAGTGACTGAATGGGGACAGGAGAACCTGTCCTCCTGCCAAAGGGGCCCCTTGTTGCTCCGCTGTCTCACTGCCCCTGCAAATAGGTTTGAGGCTTCCTCACTCCTGGAAAGACAAAGTCAGCTATCATTAGGCCCGGCAAATACTCCTTTCTAGCTTGCAAAAGAAGGACAACTCCCTGTTATCCGCAGGAGCTCTCCCAGGGTTCTGGGAATCCGGAATCTCCCAGACCATAGAGATGCCCCAACCTCCAAGTCCATGAGTCCATCCCATTGGGCAAGAACAAATGAGGCAAGGGCTAGGAGCCCACTGAGTCAGGCACTGTGCTAGGTCCAGGGGGCTGCTCAGATGAACAACAGCGGAAAGGCTGTGGCCTCCCTTCACGAAGCTTCTCCTTTCCAGGGAGAGGAGGTCACAGACAGAAAGGACTAACTGTGAAAGGGGCTCTACCCAATGCCAGGAAAGTGCTAGAGGGAGTATGGAAGGAAGAGAAAGGACTGAAGAACTCCAAGGCCTCTTGGAGGAAGTAGGATTTGAATGAAGCCTTGAGGGCTGAGGAGAGCTCTGGATTCTGGGGGGATATGGGTGCAAGTGGAGGGCTTATTCTGAGCGGGAGGGCTGGAGCCCTGGCCAGTTCCTTCTAGCAAGAACTTGCGTTGGTTCATAATTATAAAGGTAAATCTACTGTTTTAAAACAAATCGAATTGTAAACATCACTATTTTTCTTTATCTAATTGCAGACCCTCCTGCTGGCCCCTTGTTGGTGCTGATTACTGGGAACTGGCTCTAATTTTCCAAAGTGCTACCAGTTCAGTGAAAGCTTTCCTCACTCCACTTTTTGCATTGGGGAAGCTCAGGCCAGAAGGAAATGAAGTCATTATCCTGTCCCCTGTCTCCCTGTCCCACAGAGATCGGAGGTGGCCACCCACTTGGTGAGTAGAGAACAGGGGCACCCAGAGGTTTGCCTTAGCCCTGCCCTTCCCTCTCATCATGTGCTTGGCCTCACCCGGTGGAGTCACTAAGCAGGGATTCTAAATCCAGGTTCCAAGTACCTGCAGCAAGAAGGTCAGGTGTTCTTTGGCCATTCTGGTCCTTTCTTCTTGCCATATTAATCATGTGAATTCCTTTATCTGTTATCCTTTTTAGCTTGCAAAATACAGTCAACTTCCTGTTATCCACAGGGCTTTCCAGGGGTGCGCTAAGATTCCAGCATCTCCCTGACCTTAAACCTCTTTCCCCTCCAGCTTGCTAGGAGCTGGGGCCTAAGAAACAAAGGGGTATTTCAGTGTTCAGCGTGGGGAGGGACCTGGTAGCAATAAGCTCCAGTACATGGAGTTCCCAAGGCTAGGGATATCACCTGAGATACCGCTGGCCAGCTGGCCAAGTTGCTCAAAGCAACGTTTTCCTCATAGGAAAACGTTCAGCCTAATGGCATGCTTCTCAACATTCTAGTGAAAAGGCTGAACCTTCCCCAAGCAGCCTGTACACACAAGGCTTAACATCATCACTGTTAACTTGTTCATGACTGGTTCTCATGTATTCTTTCATGCAGTCTTTTATCCCACAGACATCTGTTCAGCACCACTGTGTACTCCTCTGTGCTCAGAACCGGGGACTTAGTCCCTCCCCACCATTAGCTCCTGCTCTGCTGAGGAAGAGATCACAGGTTCTATGGAGCAAGAGAGAATGCTACCCTTTGTTCCTAATCCGGGAAGGGTTAATTAGATGAAGAAAGGGACAGTTGGGAAAAGGTAGAAAAATGACATGTTCATTGTCAAATTTTGGAAAATAGAGAATAGCAGAAACGTAATTTTTAATCAATAATTTTTAACGATGCCACTTCTGAGCTGTGTGGGTTTTAGCAAGCTGGCCTCTGGGATCCTCAGTTCTTCCTCCTGTAAATTGCCACCCAGGGCTGCTGTGCAAAGGCGTGCGATAATTTAAGTAAGTTAAATGCCAGGACGGAACCTGGTACATAAGAGGCTCTTCGTATTTAGCAGGTATGTTACGTAGCTACCGTCCAAAAGAATCAAATGCTACTAGCATTTTGGGTACATTTCCCACCCATTTTTTAAATGCATTTTTTCCATGCAGTTTGTGATTCAACTCAGGTTACCATTTTATAGCTCGCCTCTTTAGTTTTACTTAAAGTTATAACAAGAATTTCCCCCATGTTATCACAAAGGGTCCATGAAAACATCATCTTAGTGGTCATGTCCATTGTTTAGATTCTGGTCCCTTTCTAAAAGCTCCCAGGTTATATGTCAGTTATATTTCAATAAAGCTGGAAAACAAATAAAGAAGGAGAGCTTTCTAGCCTGCTGTCTCCTTTATCCTTTACCCATCACCACCCTAGCCATGCCAGGCCTTTACTGAAGACAGTTATGGAACATGTTTCCCACCCCCACTCCCATTCAGATCCAGTTATTTCTTGAGACATTGATTGGGATTGGTCCTTTCATTTGGGCATTTCTGCCCTACCACACACTCCTTGGCAGCCAAGACAGTCTCAGACCTTGAGGTACCCTGTTGTAACTGGATACAACCACTGCCTTGGAGGACTCCTGCTCTCTCCCTACAACATCATTGCCTCTCCCCGCTCCCCAGCCCGCCTGGACTGGATGTTCCTCAAGGACTCTCTGGATGCCAGTCCCGTTTCCACCTTTGCAGTCAGAGAGGGCACCTCCACTGCCCTACAAACTCAGTTTTGATGTCACCAAGAAAGTAGGCCAGAAGGCAAGCAATGTAGCCACTGGCAGGCTTCTGGATGGCTGAATCAAGCTCACCTGTGTCAGGAGGAAGGTTAATAGGTCCCTTTCTCACCTCAGTCTTGCCCCAGGTGAGAATGAGAATTACAGACTAGGGAGCCAGGGAGGGGATGGGCTGAGAATGGGTGTTTGTCTTGGGCCATTTCTTTTTCTCATTAGGTAAATCCCTGTAGCCTTTTTGAGTTTCTCCAAAGTGGAACGGAACTTAGCAAATAGATGGCATGGCTTGCTGCAGGGAGACCCAAAGCCAGCAGACATGTCTCCCAACACAGTCCTCCAGCTTTTTTTTTTTTTTTTAAAGATTTTATTTATTTATCAAAGAGAGAGAGGGGGAGAGAGCGAGCACAGGCAGACAGAATGGCAGGCAGAGGCAGAGGGAGAGGCAAGCTCCCTGCTGAGCAAGGAGCCCCATGCGGGACTCGATCCCAGGATGCTGGGATCATGACCTGAGCAGAAGGCAGCTGCTTAACCAACTGAGCCACCCAGGCGTTCCAGTCCTCCAGCTTTTAAGGCAGGGACATCATTACATGTCCGGAGGGTTCAGTATTGAGCAGGCAGCCTGGGGTCCTAGAACATGACACTTTCCTTGGAGGGAAGAGAATAGAAAACCATTTGGGTTTCTAGGAGACGTGTGGGATTCTAGTCAATAGGACAGTCCCAAGGGTGAGAGCTCACTCAATAGAGAATGTCACCCATTTCAAATCAGTGGGGGAAAGAATAGGTTATTTAGTTAATGATTTGTGGCTATCTCATGATTTGGAGTGTGGCGGGGGAAGTTAGCACCTCATGCCATCCACCAAAGTAAATTCCAGAGTTAAATCTTGGTAACTTGATCAGTCAAGTTCTTGGTTGCAAACCACGGAAACCAATAGTAACTGAAGCAGAAAAGGATTTTGTTGGAAGGCTATTGGAGATTTCACTGTGAGTGGAAACAGAAAGAACCAGCTTCAGGAAAAGTGTAGGAACCAAGGGAAGTAGGCACAGTCAGGATCATGCCACAGCACAGGCAACCTTGCTCAGGATGTCGGAAGTGTGTGGTCCCCTCCAGTGATTTGCTGTTGCCCTTCTGGAGGCCAGGCTGCTGAGACCTTCAGGAATAACTACTGCTCTCCCCTGCAGTGCTGTATGCTGAAGTACCAAAGTACAAAGGGAGAAAGAGCATCTGACTGGCAGACCCTGGGCCACATCCCCATTACCTTAGCTGTCAGTGGATAGGGAGAGGGAATATCTATTTACCTTCCTTGTCTCTCGAGATTTGCTTCAAATCATCAGGGTGTTTGGAAACTGAGCAACCAAAACCAAAAGTGACAGATTACAGTCGCTGGTGTTTCTTGAGCACTAGCTGTGTGCTAGGTGTTGGGCTGATCGCCTTACATATATTGTTTAATTTAATCCTGAAAACAACTCAGCAAGTTGGAAACTATTATTTATGCTCACCTTATAGAGGAGGAATCTGAAGATGCCCTTGGTCACATAGCTAGTAAGTAAGGGATGGAGCTGAGGTATGGTCCCAGGGTGGAAATTTGTGTTTATGCACTATGCTCCAGATTGGTCAAGAATGACCAAAAACAAAACAAAACAAAACAAAACAAGACAAAGACAAACAATAAGTCCATAAGCAACCTAGAAGAAATTAGGTGAATGAATAGTCCTTTGATCCAAAGTGTAGGGAAAGTCTTTCTAGGCATAGAGATAAACCAAGAAACAATAAAGGACACAAAAACACACTTTTGGCCATGTAAAAATGTAAAACTTCTGCATTTTAATCCCCTTCACCCACTTCTCCTACCCCTCACTCCCCCTCACCCCTTACACCCCTGGCAACTATTTATCTGTTCTCTGTATCTATGAGCTTGTTTTGTTTTGTTTTTAGATTCAACATGTAAGAGAGATTTTGTCTTTCCCTGTCTGGCTTGAGGGAAAAAAAATCTTCTGTATTTTAAAAATGATAATGCCACAAGCACAATTAGAAGGGCTAAAGTCAAGGAGTACTTGAAATATATGACAAAATTGTGGTAGCTTTGAGATATAAAGAAGTTTTACAAATCTAGAGAGGGTCACCTGGGTGGTTCAGTCCTTAAGCATTTGCCTTCAACTCAGGTAGTGAGCCCGTGGTGGTCCTGAGATCGAGCCCCACATGAGCCCCATAGCAGGCTCTCTGCTCGGAGAGAAGCTTGCTTTTCCCTCTCCTACTCACCCTGCTGTGTTTCCTCTCTCACTGTTCTCTCTCTCTCTCTCTCTCTGTCAAATAAATAAATAAATAAAATCTTTTTAAAAGTCTACAAGAGAAAGACCAACATCTCTTTAGAAAACCAGGCAAAGGACAAGAATTAGCAATTCACAGGGACGCCTGGGTGGCTCAGTTGGTTGGACAACTGTTTTCGGCTCAGGTCATGATCCTGGAGTCCCGGGATTGAGTCCCGCATTGGGCTCCCAGCTCCACGGGGAGTCTGCTTCTCCCTCTGACCTTCTCCTTGCTCATGCTCTCTCTCACTGTCTCTCTCTCAAATAAATAAATAAAATCTTAAAAAAAAAGAATTGGCAATTCACAAAACAAGAAATATCAATGGCATCGAACTAGGAAACATATTCAGTATTACAGAAGCACAAATCACATATTGAGATACATTTTTTAAAAATAATCTCTATACCTCACATGGAGCTCAAACTCACTACCCCAAGATCAAGAGTGGCATGCCCTATGGACTGAGCCAGCCAGGCGCCCCTCGACATGCACTTTTTTGCTCATCAAGGTGACAAATATATATGTGTATGCATATATTTCATTATATATGTATATATATATATATATTACATATATATATATATATATTTAAACACCAGTTTTTTGAAAGATTATTTATTTATTTATTTGACAGACAGATATCACAAGTAGGCAGAGAGGCAGGCAGAGAGAGAGGGGGCTCCTGGAAAAGCAGAGAGCCTGATGCGGGGCTCAATCCCAGGACCCTGGGATCATGACCCGAGCCGAAGGCAGAGGCTGTATGTAACCCACTGAGCCACCCAGGTGCACCATATATGTATGAATTTTATTTGTTTTAATCACATTTATTTATTTAGGGGTGAAATTTTATTTATTTATTTATTTAGAGCTCTCTGCTCAGCAGGGAGCCTGCTTTTTTCTCTCTCTCTCTGCCTACCCCTCTGACTACTTGTGGTCTCTCTGTGTCAAATAAATAAATTAGGCGCGCCTGGGTGGCTCAGTGGGTTAAAGCCTCTGTCTTCCTCCCGTGTCTCTCTCTCTCTCTGCCTGCCTCTGTGCCTACCTGTGGTCTCTGTTTGTTGGATAAATAAATAAAATCTTTAAAAAAAAGAAAATTTAAAAAAATTAAATCTTTAAAAAATATTTATTTAAATAATATTCTGTCAGTTTAGGGAATCAAATTTATTGAGGTATATTTAGCTACATCCATTTAAACGGTACAGTTGAATGAGGTTTGACATATATATCCCCCCTTAAAAGCACTACCACAATCAAGATACAGGACATTTCCATCACCCCCAAAACTATGCTCATTCCCCTGTATAGTCCGTGCCTTCTTCCACCTCTGACCCCAGGTAACCATTGATCTGCTTTCTGTTATTATGGTTTCATTTGTATCTTCTGCAAGTTTCTATAATAGGGTTATGTGCTGCATAATATTTCGGTCTGCTTTCTCTCACTTAGCATCATGCTTTTGAGATTCACCCATGTGGTCGCGTGTATCAGTAGTTTGTTTCTTTCCATAACGGAGGGATTTTCTGTTGTAATGAATACACCATATTTAAAAATTCATTCACCTGATGAATTTGATCATCATTTGGGTTGGTTTCCAGTTTGTGATGACTGGTGTACTGTGAATGAAGCTGGTATGAGTATTTTGCTGGGCGTGTAAACTAGCGAGATCTTTTAATAGGTCAGTTCGGTACTGTGTTTCAAAATATTTAAAATACATATACTAAAATTACATAAAGTCCAGGATCTTCTTCAAAAATAATCCACTGGTGGGAAGAAATGGGTAAGGGTGGAGGTGGAACAAGATTAATCACTAGTTGATAATTATTGAAACTAGAAGACGGGGGTTTGTCGTACTATTTTATTTTTGTATATGTTTGAAAGGTTCTATTGTGAAATTTTAATATGTATACGTCTTGATCCAGTTGTTCCTAAAATCATATATGCACAAAGGATGTTCACAGGAATTATATTTATAATAATGCAAACGGGAAAACCACCTAAACACCCAACAAAAGATAGGGTAAATAAGTTATGACACACTCATTGGATGGAATGATAGTATGGTGTCTCTAAAAAACAGTTACTGACGTTAAAAAATGCAATGTACATTTTATATGAAAAATGCAAGTTACAGATCAGTTACACACAGCATGCTCCCATTTTTATTTAAAATATATAATAAATAGAAATAAAATACTGGAATTTTAATGATGGTAAGTTATGTGGTGGGATTACAAATGATTTTTTTAAAAGATTTTATGTATTTGTCAGAGAGAGTGAGCACAGGCAGACAGAGTGGCAGGCAGAGGCAGAGGGAGAAGCAGACTTCGTGCTGAGCAAGAAGCCTGATATGCTGGGATCATGACCTGAGCCGAAGGCAGCCGCTTAACCAACTGAGCCACCCAGGTGTCCCTACAAATGATTTTTTATGAACTTTATAGTTTCCTGTATTTTCCAAATTTCTACAATGGGCATAGGATACTTTGATAATATTTTTAATGGAGGAAAGTTAGTATTTCATTTCTTTTTGGTACTTTGCATGTTTTCAGATTCTTTTCCCTTGCATTGTCTTATTTTTAACACTACAAGATCAATAGAACAGCTTTTTAAATATTCCCACAGACCCGAAGTAGTATATTCTCAGAACTAGATGGAACCCTGGAGATTAAAACTGATTCCTCGATTGTTTAGATGAAACAGTTGAGGATCAAAGAGAGGAAGTGACTTGCTTGACACCAGGCCCACTCTAGGGACCTTACACTGCCTCTCAGAACAAGGTATCCCAGTTAAACCCAGTTTCTGACAGGCACGGGACATTCTTAAATAGGATGCCTCAAAGATGAGACAACTGCTCTGACTTCTAATACTGGTTCTAACACTAACCACAGGCTGACCCCTCTCCCAGTTAATCCAGGCCCCCATGGAGGCCCTAACTTCACACACAGACCAATATATCCAACCCTGGCCAGAACCTGAATTCTGATCTGTTTGTACATTGAGCCTTTTTCTCCACTCCATCCCCATATCCTCCATCATACAACTCTGTATGTTCTAAAGGGGGATGGGAAGAATATTTGTGAATCAGTGTAACCTTCTTACATGAAGAGTCAAGGGAGGCAAGGGCAAGTCAATGGCACCAACGGAGGGTGTTCAGAGCTAACGTTCTGACTTGGGGAGAGTCTGGCTTCTCTTGAGAACAGCTCTCTCACTAGTCCATGTGGCTATCTGAGGCTCTCAACCAGTTGGCTCAAAATGGCAATACCCAGAGCCTTTCCCTGGGTCCCCAAGTTAGCCCAGGGGAGGGAGTGGCCCTGCCTTGGGCTGTTCTTAGAAAGGCCTTTGGGAAACAGGGGCGGGGCTCAGGGGTGAGGAGGGTTGAGAGGGGCTGGAGAGGTGCCAGAAAAGATGGGGGGAGGGGAAGAAGATGAGACCCCGGGCATTTAGTCTAGACCATTTTAAGGACCAGGACACTGCTCACCACCAGCTTAGGTTGTGGGGAAGGGAGCTCAACTTTTTTTTTTTTTTTTAAGATTTTATTTATTTATTTGACAGAGAGAGATCTCAAGTAGACAGAGAGGCAGGCAGAGAGAGAGGGAAGCAGGCTCCCCACTGAGCAGAGAGCCCAATGTGGGACTCGATTCCAGGACCCTGAGATCATGACCTGAGCCGAAGGCAGCGGCTTAACCCACTGAGCCACCCAGGTGCCCCGGAGCTCAACTTTTGCCTCTCAATCCTCCCAGGCCTGGCAGGAGAGACCTATCCCAACTGTCACCACTCAAAGATTAAGGTGAGCACTCAATACCCTGCATTTTGCTAAGTGGAAAGAATTCCTTTGGTGGCATACGGTGGCCTCATCTCACGGTCTGTAGGACATTGTCCTCCAACACGTCCCTGCTCAGTGTTCCTGAAATCTGGAAAGTGGGCTGTGTCTTTCTAGCTGTAATTGTGTGTGTGGCAGAGGTTGTTTTTGTTTTGTTTTGTTTGTGGGGTTGGTTTTTGTTTGTTTGTTTTGCAGGAAGGAGGTAAGGAAATGGAGCTGGGGGGAGGTGAAGTAGATACAGGAGAGGGAAGAGGAAGATAGTATTGCAGGCGTCAACATGCCTAATCGATTTTGCTTTCCTTCCCACAAATGCTGAGGAAAAAAGACCTGCAAAGCTGGTGAGTAGCTTCAGGGTGAATTTTCTGTGGTTTAAGGCTTTTCAGACCCCAGTTAGCCCTCTACCCACCTGAGCAAATGAAAGACAAGAAGGAAAAAAAATACAAAGGAGAGATCAAGGTAAACACGTGAATCTCCTTTTTGCCTCATGATCTTTGTAGAGAAGATGCCAGTGGCAGCAAAGCTGGAAACCCAAGCGACAACATGGAGGAAGCAAGAGGACTATGGGAAGAAAAAGGAAGCGGACCACATGTCTTTCTTGAAAGACTTTCCTTTATTTCTCTGTAGCTGAAACCCTGAGCTCCGAGGGCTTAAAGTGTGGTCAAGGAAACAGCTTACAAGAAACAACCAGAGAACAAGGTGGGAGACCAGAGCATGGAGATTCAGGTTAAAAAAAAAAATCAGACTAGATGAAAAAGTTGATGAATGGCGTTCAGAATCAGGGAAGGCTTCTGGGAGGAGGTGAGTATTGAAACTGACTTAGAGAATTTCAGTGTGGAGAACAGTGGGGAGGGTAGCCCTGGCTGGAGGAACACCATGAAGCCATCTATGTGGGGTGGGGGGTTGTGCAGAAGAACAAAGGCTGCAAAGAGCAATGTTTGTTGAGGGAGGCAGCCTGGTTGTAGAGGAGGGTGCTGGAACAAGGTCATTGTGGAGATCTGAAGAGAACGTACTGTACTGGTGGGAGCGAGGAAATAGACTTTGTTTCCCTTTTGAGAAGGATGGGGGAGGGGGAGTGCCAGGAGACTGAGATTGTGGGGGAGGCTTCCCCAATTCCCTCAACCCCTGGGCGCCACACACACACACACACACACACACACACGCACGCGGCACACACACACAGGGCTCAGCCCTCTGCCCCCTTGTACTTCCGCCTCCATGCTTGCGGGGCTAAAGGGTGACTTCTAAAATGAGCAGACTGATCCCACAGATAAAACTCAGTGTATTATTTTACAATCCTACTGTGAACATGCGGCTCTCTGCGTGGGTGTGCGTGCGTGTGTGCACGCATACTACTCTGGAAGGGCACACACAAAGCATGTCTTGTACTCTGTAAAACGGAAGCAGAGCAGGTGGCCGCCCGCTTGGCACCCTTTGAGGGAGGCTGCATGGCAAAGCGAGAATGGCACAGGACTTGGATTCAAATCCTAGCTCTGTCACTGCCCATCTGGGGGACCCGTCACCTCTCTGAGCCTCATTGCCTCATCTGTCCAATGGGGATCAGTGTACCTGTCCCATAAAGTTGTGCTGAGGGTGAAATGAGATCAACTGTAAAGCACCCAGCTCATAATAGGCACTGAAGCGGGGACAACTTTTTAATGGCAGTTGCCCACTCCCCCAGCCCATGCCATCCCCAGGAGCTTGCCCTGGGAGCCTGAATTCCCATTTCCCAACAAGTCCCAGCATCTTTGTTGAAAGTGCTGTTCAAGGCAGGGCTAGGCACTGTGGGTGTGGGAGGGGGCCACAAACATGAAGTGGAAAAACATGTGGCAAAACCTTGACAGTTGTGGAATCCAAGTGTGGGGGTTCATTACATGATCCGTTTCTTTGTGTAGCTTGGAAATTGAAACAAACTATAAGAGAAAGCAGAAGCACTCCTTGGCCAAGAAGGTTACATTTATCTTAGAGGAGAGAAGCAAGCCAGCAACTAATTTTTATGTCTGGCCAAACCGGCAAGGATGCCCTGGAAGCTTACTAGAAGGTACCAGTGCACCCCTGCTGGAGAGAAGGGTGACCTCACCTGCAGCTCCAGTGGGCCACTTCCTGGAGGCAGGGGCATGGCTCAGCCCATCCTTTGAGAAAGAGGGGGGCTTTGCAGAGAATGGGGGGCTGGTTATAGTGGTCCAGGCTCAGAGGACAGACAGGTGCCAGCCACACAGACCTTGGACAGAAAGTGACCGGTGTGCTTTGAGAGATGCAGTCCAGTTGGGCGTGGCAGGAGAGAGAACACATTTTAACCCCTTAGCCCTCCCTAAGCAGGCGTGGAGAGGGCTTCATGGATGAAGTTAACCTGCTCTCTGCTGGTTAAGTGCAGGGCCGGGAAGGAGAGATGTGGGTGGTGGAGAATGGAGCTGGAGAATGAACCTCTTTGCAGGGGGTGTGTGTTGGGAGGGGCACCCCAGGTGCAGAACTGCAGAGGAGAGGGCCTAGGGGGGTCTGGCTAGTCCGCTCAGGGGCCTGAGATCGAGACAGAACTTACAAGCAGGCAAAATAGAGCATGATGGACAAAGAAGGGTAGAAATTTTCTCCTGCCCAAGCCACCTCAGCCTGTGGAAGGCCCAGAAAGCCCCCATGGTCCATGTTCATTCTTTTCTAGGCACCCTGAGGATTTTTTTTTTTCAGGTTAAAGAGGCCACTATGCAGTTACAGGCCCTGGGGAAGAGGTGGCATGTGAAGCCACTGTTAACTCTTTACCTGTGGGGAGAAGCTTATCCACACTAGGACTTACCAGTCCTCCAGGGGGAGAGCAAGACTCTCTGAACCAGAAGTGATGAGGGGAGAGGGGAGCGTCAGTGAAAGAGAACAGGGCTGGCAAGCGAAGAGCAAGAGTCCATTTGGCTGAGGACCGACCCTCTTGGCAGGTGGTGGGGAAGAGCGTGGGGCAAGGAAGCAAAAACCAACCACTTTGTCCAGGCCAAGGTACTCTCTTGGGAGTCCTGTGTACCCCTCTCTGCCTTCCTTCTTCCTCACTCTGGCCCCTCTGAATATGTGATTCCCACCTGTGTCTACACACAACAGGAAAGAGGCAGTCAAGAACAGCCCAGAATATTCTTTACAGGACAGGTCTGGCAGGCTGGGGAAGGGTGCCCAGGATGCTTCCAGGCTGCTCTTCACTTGCAAGGGCCAGCTTAACCCAAGCTTCTTAGTAGGTGTCAGGAGAGAAGGCCCCAGAATCCAGCAACTCTGGCACAGGATAGTGGGCCTTAAGAGCTGGTGCTAATCCTAGGTTAAAGGCATGGCCTTATGAAGTTGGAATTAACCAACCAAAAGCATCCCTTTGCTAGTTGTGTCTGGGAGGGTGTGGGGTCACCAGGAGTCCCACTGAGAGTCCACATTCACCTTTCTTGGCTCATATATAGCAAGTCATTTGCTTTTCATCTTTATTGCTGATGGTTTTTGAATGTCTACCATTTACTAGGTACTTTGTCGTTATCAATAACACTTAATAGGCATGGAACACTTACGATGAACTTGACTTGTAGTCTCTTGGTTCATCCGCACAACAGCCCCGCAATGCCAGGTACTGCTGGTGTCCCCCATTGTACAGAATGAGAAACAGAAGGTCACACAGCAAACAACTGGTAGAGGCAGGATTCAAACTCAGATCTTATTAGCTCCCAAACCCACATACTGGGTGTTTCAGCGGCCTACTCCACAGTCTCCAGCGTGCTTTGCTGCCTCACTCCTCACCAGCTCACAATTAGTAGATTAGTCATGTGTTGACACTTCTAGTCTCAGTCTAATGGCTTGTTTATTTAACTGATAGATGCTGCTCCCCATTTGAGGCCATTAGCATTTAAACAAAACAAAACAAAACAAAACTGTTGAGCCTGGCAAAGGGACACTGTGTTTACTGTTTTTCTCCCAGTGTTAATTGTGAGCATTTTCCAAATATGTATTTTGATGTCCTAACGGTCCCTAAAGAGAACCACCCAGATTTTAGTAATCTCATGCAGCTCTAGTCCCACTCCCCTTAATGTCCTCGGTGAGGGGGACAAATGGCCCAGGGAGCCAGTCTTGGCTAGGAAGAGGAAGAGGAATGGTGACAGTCCTATTCTGAATAATGAGGAGGCAGAGAGGCTGGGCTGGGCCAGCAACTCTGTTTTGGGGGGCTAAGCCCTGGAGCACCCCCCTTCCACGCTTGGGGAGGGAATTTCCTATTTCTTTCCAGGACAATAAGAACATCTGTGCCAAGGCAGAGGAGGAGGCCGGGCGCTCCAAGGCATCTCTGCCCGAGTCTTTTGACACTGTCCGATTGTTACTGTTTCAGTTTCTGCTTGGATCACTGACCATGTCCATTTAGAGCAGTCTGGCTTGGGTGAAGAGAGTGTAGGGCTGAGTAAAGACAGAGAGGACCTGTCTGCCTGGGGGACAGGCTATGAGGTGGGCAGGGAGCTGGAATGACTCTCAAAGTGACCAGGTTACAAATGAGGCGCTGCAAAGTACAGGGTGAATCTTGCATCCATAAATGGGAGGAAGGGGCACTTCCACTGCCCCTCCTCCCCCGGAGTGAACTGCTGTTGACGGTGTCCAGTTGTTGGCAGCCTCCTGCCTCTGACAGATTGGGGTTTAGCCTGGCCTTGAGGGAAATGGATGAGAGAACTACAGGTTTGATCCTTATATGGGACAGTTTGTTTCACACAGAAAAAACTGGCTACTTCCTTCCTCTCAGATCCATTTGCAAACTGATGGGAGTGAAAGTGGAGAGTTTATGGCTCCTTCCATTCCTGGTACTAGAAGATAGCATCAGGCCATGTGTCCTGATCGGGAATCCGACAGGATCTGGCCCCAGCAAATCAGTCTCAGATTGGGAGTGAGCTGAGGGAGCTCCTTAGTTTCTTCCTCACTCAGGACAACCAGCTCTGGAACTGGGAGTTCTGGGGACCAGGAGGAGGTAAGCATCTGCCTCCCGCATAATTAGCTCCCCCCAGTCAAAAAACATTCATGGCCCATCTCTTTGGGCATCATGCTGTGCCTGGCACGAGCTAATAATCCCTACCCCGTCCTGGCCCTCCCAAGTTTACAACCTTAAGGCACACAATAATGACACAGATCCCAAAGGCGGCGGTTAACAAACACATACACTTGTCCGCCAGTCACAAGGGATCCATTGACTGAACCACAGCGACTACCAGGGCCCCCTTCAAAGAGCTTCTAGTCTGGTGGGTAAATATGTAACACTAAGCGAGGGCCCAGAAGAGGTTCAGCAGATTACCATGGTCAACTTGTGCATCATCGAACACACATTTCTTTAAAGTGCCTATTGGCACATGGCTGGGTTTTCTGCCCACCCGAGCGGCGTCCCCAACCCCGGACTGAGGGTTTATGCCAGTCCTCCACGCGGATCAGTACAAAGGCCCCGAGGTAACATCGGTCTGTGGGGCGTGGTGGGGAGACCTGGGCCTGGTGGCGAGGGCCCAGACACTTGGCACGGGCTCGCCTTTTCTGCCTGGGTGGCCGGGCGGGCGTGTCACCGGCCTTCGCCCCGTTGGGCCTCACAGTCCGCAGTTGAGGTCCCTTACGGAATTATCGGGAGAGCCCCCTCGACCCCAACCCCGTCCCTCCAGCCTCGAGTCCCAGGTAAGCTCTTGGCGCCTTGGTGACACAGGTTTGGGGAGGGAGTCGGGAGGACGCTCGCGTAAAACCATCCGGGCGGTCGGCTCCCGGCATCTCCCCGCGCGCTCCAGCCAGGCCTGGGCTGCGGGAGGCGCCGTGGCCGGCCCATCGCCCAAACACTTCCGACGGGCGCCTGCGTTCCGGGCGGCTTCCGCGGGCCGGGCTGGGCTGGGCAGGGGCGACCCGGCCCGGTTTCGCGTTCCCGGGTCGTTCACCCGCCCGCGAAGTGCCCGTGGCCCCGGGGCTCCCCCGAGGGCGGGCGGCGTGCAGCTCCGGACCGGGCCGCTGCAGGGCCTGGGCGGGCGAACCAGGGAGCGAGGCGGGGCGGAGGGAGCGCGTGTGCGGCGGCTATCGCGCGGGAGCGCGAGCCGCCGGCCCGGGAAAGGAGGGTCCGGTAGCGGCGGTGGCGGCGGGAGGAGCGATCCCGGAGCTGGGGAGGTCGGCCCGGCCCGCGGGCCGGAGCGGCGCGGGGCAGGGGGTGGGGGGGCGGAGCACGGAAGGCGGAGATGGGGCCGCGGGAGGGAGGGGGCCGGCGGGGCGCGGCCAGGGGGCGGGGCGCTGGGACCTGGGGAAGATAAGAGCGTGCTCGTAGGGAGAGAGGGCGGGAGTGAGGGAGGGGCGGGGGACTTAGAGACCAAAGAGGAGACAAAAGGACGGGGTGGGTGGGAGGGGCATACACTAGCGGGGATAGGGGAGGGGCGCCCGGGGACGCCTCGGAGGGAGGGGTATGAGTGTATGGGGGGGTATGGTGTGGGAGGGACTTAGAGAGGGACGTGAAGGGACAACATAAGAAGGGAGCGCGGGGGTACGGAGAAAGGGAGGGGGTGGGCCAGGAGTGCTCCACCACGCCGGCCACGAAGGGGAGGGGAGGCCGCGAAGGGGAGGCCGTTGGGAGGAACGGCCAGACGCAGGGAGGGGGATCCTGGGGATGGACAGTCCTCGAGGAAGGGGGGCCGGGGCTTCGGCAGGCTCGGATGGGGAGTGCTGCGAGAACCCGAGGGTGGAGGCGGATGGGCGTGTGTGGAGCGCCGAGGGCAGGGATTTAACACTACTGATCGGGATGACCAAAAGACCACGGTGGGGACCCGCACAGACGGGACGGGGCTCTTATAGCAGGACGAAAACTGCCCAGGAGAAAGTGGGACCTACGAGGCCTGAAAAAGGGTGGCGGGGGCGGCCTCGGGCTCGGCAGGAAGGCGCCACCACCGCCCTCTGCCAGTCCCCAGCGTGCCCCGCCCCGTCCGGGGGCCCTAAGGGCAGCGGCCTGGGCCGTGGGGGAGCCGAGCCAGGGCGGTACCATTCGGAACAGAGAGGGGGGCTTGGGGGGGGAAGGGAGGAGCCTGGGGTCAGAACCCTGTTGGGGGCGGGGGGCCACACCCTGGGAAAAAGGCTTGGGCACATCCAGAATGGACCAATCAGCGAGCAAGGCCAGGGTGGCGTCAAGGGGCAGCTTTGGCCAATGGGAAGGGAGAACACTTCGGAGGTTCGGAGGAAGAAAAGAAAAAAAAAGCTCCGCGAAACAACAATCGAATCCGTTTGGGGGCTTGAAAGGCTGGGAGTGGGCGTCGTTTATAGCACGTTCCAGCGCCTGCCCTCCCCTTTGAAGGATGGGGTCGCTTGCATCACTCCTGGGCTGCGGGGAGCACACGGAGCTGAGGAGGGTCCCGGGAAAGTAGATGAGGATTGGCCATTTACTGGGGGCACTTGATTGGGCGCTTCAATTTGGGGGTGGGTGGGTGGGACAGAGGTGTCAGCTTTGTGCACAGAAGAGTGAGGATAAGGTTATGGTCTCTTAAACGGAGCCACGAGTGGACACAGGTCCCCCATCCCCCCACTGGTTACTTAAGTGTCAACTAGCAAGTAGATGGAGGATGATCTCAAACCAATGGAGAACTTAAAAATACACCCTGGGCTCTAAACACAATCAACACACTCATTTCCCTTTCCAGCCCCGGGCTGGCTCTTGAGAGGATTGCAGTGGTACCATCGGGAGTTTCATAGAAATTTATGGAGTGGCTTTTGGCTTTGGAGTTTAGTCTTGGTTCCTAGTGCCTACTCAGTCATTACTGCATAGCCCTGGATATATCACTCATCTGCATTCTTCCACCTGTAGTTACTAGTAGTTACGAGTTACCTATGAGGTCCAAACATTGTGGAAGGGACCTGGAGAGTGATGTGCTTGGAAACCAGGGCCACACCGATTTGGGGAGGGCTGCAAAAGACAACTCTGTGGGGTTGCAGAGCTTTTGGCCCAGGGATTCCAAATGTCTGTGAAGTTCCTCAAACTGTACGTAAAAGTGTCCATGTTTGTGCAGTTTTCTGGGGAGGGTTCATTAACTCCCATCAAATTCTCAGAGGGCTCTGTAGACACACAAAAATGAACCTACATCTTGGACTAAAAGGAGTATAGCACCGTAATGGTTATGTCCTTATGGAGTCTTAAGAAGTTTCTCCAATTCCTTGTTAGAAATATCGGGTGCAGGGGCTCTTTCCATATAGATAGATATTTGCCAACCAAAGACAGGCAGGTTCTTCAGAGCTGAGAAGCCCCGGGGAACTGCCACAGAGCAGTTGGACTCGAGTGCTGGTCCTGAGTGAGGAAGGAAAGGGAACAGAGCTTTATTTTTGGAAGCTCATCTACCTCATCTGTAAGATAAAGGTAAAAACTGTCTTCAGAATGAGAAAGGAAGTGCTAACTAGTCTAGATAGCAACTGGGCCCAAGAGCTGGGAGGCTCAGGCGCGAGAACGACAGAGTGGCGGGACTAAAGCTAACACCAGCTTTAGCAGCGCCGGAGGACCAGCCCAGGGCGCGATCCAGTTGCATGGTTTGTGCATGCAGTTTTTAGGTTCAGAGGGGAAGAGTATACGGTATTTAGACACTATCCCTGACTCTTTGGGTGTGTTCTAGGTGTTTGTGTCTGATATGTATTTCAGATCACAGGCTCTGGTAGCTTCTCTCTACTTTAAATTAGGACTAACTACATAATCCTTGGTGAGACAGTGAGGTTCCCCTGACAAATGTGACTGGAGAAATGCCATGGGGATCACCCAAAGGTATCCTGTCTGACTTGTGACAACAGAGAATACATTCTAGTTAAATAGATAAAAATGCATTTATTTTTAAAATGCGGCTTAACTACACTTACAGTGTGCTAAGCCAGTCTGGTAATTGATCCTGCAGCTCAGAGTCAAATCAGGCCAATGGAGGAGCGGTCAGGGCTCCTAGTTCTGGGAACCAAGATGTCACTCCTCCAGCAACTCAATCTACTGAGTTTTTCTTCAGCTGTTTTTTGTGACGTAGGGAGAGTTGTTTTGGATTCCTCTGTACAACAGAGAGGTCCGACCTTGAGGAAGACCGATAGCCCACATCCTCTGCTTTTATAGGCTTAATGATGTGACCTGGCTTGGTGACAACCTTCGGCATAGTCAGCTTTTGGAAGGCCCTCTGCGTGTTCCATGTAGATCCTATGGGGGTCTGGATGGTCCTTTCAAATTGCTGATGGTGTGTGAATGGATATGGAAGCACCCGCACCTGGAAAGGAAGGCAGAATGACTTGTCACGAGCCAGGCCTGGAGTGCAGCTGGTGAACTCTAATGGCAACTGGCCAGGAGTTTAGTGCCCAGGTCACAGTTCTATGTGGCTGTGGTGAGCGAAGCTACTGAGGCATCAAGGCATCCCCAATACCCCCAGTCTAACCTTAGAAGTTCCAATCTGCTTGAGAACATCTGGCCCGCCCTCCCACCCAGGCTTACCCAACAATCTAGAAATCGAAAACCCACCCTGACACTGCCCTGTAGTGTAGGAACACTACTGCAGCTCCAGGGGGAGCTGGACAACTGCAGCTGTCTCTAAGTGGGTCTTCTTATACCAAACGGTGACTGCAAGACATGTCTGGGCACTTGTGGGTCCCTGTCAATGTTGTGACCCTCCTACCCTCTTTAAGCTCTTTATTCCTTGCTTTTTTCTCCTTGATACACGGGACTGACATTTTAAGGAACCCAGAGGTTGACCATGAATCCTGAACTGCACCAGGCATTGGTGCTCAGTTAGCTTCATCCTCTTTTGGCATCACAGAATGTCTGAGCTGGAAGGCCCTACATAATGGCAAAGGTCATCTCCCTTGGCCCCAGAATTTGGCTTAGAGAGGGGAAGTGATTTACCCGAGTAAATTATGAGCAGTAAGGGATAGAGCCCAGGGCTCCTTTCCTTGTTTACTACTCTTTTCCACTCCAAAAATGGTACCTTCAGACATTTATATAATAATCTTTAAAACACTTCCCCTGAAGGCCAAAGAAGAGGAAAGAAAAAAAAAAGCAAGCAGAAAAACCAGGAAGTTACAATCAGTAGTCTTTGGAGATAGTCAGTGGAACACTGGAGAAGTTGAGCACTACTAGGCAGTCCTGGTGGTAGTGAAGGAAGCAGTTTTCTTTAGGTTAAGGGATGTCTCATGTCTTAGCGGGGTTGCTACCTAGATCTGTGCATGTCATGTAAAGTAGGGGAAAAAAAAAATAAAAACACCTGGGAAAAATATTCAGTCTTGGGAGGATTTTCTTTTTTCCTTCAGCTTGAAGCGTACTTTACTGCATGCTGGGACCTGCAGTCTATAGCTTATTAAAAAGATGAGGAAAATCAGGGAGATTCTTGGAAAACTGTCTGTTTATTGTGACTGTAATTTTTTTTTTTTCAAAGGCAAGACTCCTGATTTTACTGAGGTCTACACTGCCCTTCCTGTCCTGGTGAAGCACCCTTTTAACCCTTTTCTCTCTCTCTTTTATCCTAGTGATCATTGCCTATTTTGTGGTTATAGATCTACAACTGGGATTACACTGGTTACAATTCAGTTTCCTCAGTGATTGGTTCACAAAGATCGATCAGTAAAGTGTTTACTGGAATGGTCATTTCTTACTTCTTTTTTGTCTAACCTTAGAAGTTCCAATCTGCTTGAGAACATCTGGCCCGCCCTCCCACCCAGGCTTACCTACTAAACAGTTCCTCCCCTTTTTCAGAAGAAAAACTACAACTCATTTCAATTTTATACTGGCTGGGGACAGGTCTCAGGGTCACAGACTTTCAGAACTGAAGGGAACATAAAAGTCACCGAGGCCAGTCTTACTCCGGAGTCTCCTCTACACATGCTCATATCCCCGGGGCAACCCATTCGCCCTGTGGACCAGCGGAAAGTTTTTCTTTTCTTTCTTTTTCTTTTTCTTAAAGTAGGCTCCATGCCCAGTGTGGGGCTTGAACTGGTGACCCTGAGATCAAGAGCTGCATGCTCTACCAACTGAGAACCAGAAAGTTTCTCCTCAAGCTGAACTCCGTTTTTCCCAACTGCTACTTTATGTGACTAAACTCCACATGACAGCCTGCAATATATCTAAAGACCACAATCTTGCTCCAGTTTGCTTCTCGCTTGGGTAAATATCCCTGGCTTGTCATTGGACACAATTTTAATTCCACTTGCTGTCCTGAACGAGTACCGGTTTGTCTTCATTTTTCTTAAGATGCAGCTCAAACCTATGGCCTCTCTACATTATCCTGACTACAAATACAAGCCTGAGGAATGGTAATTCTTAGCTTGGTGAGACCTGTCTGCACTGGAATTGTCTGGGGTGCTAGCTAAAATCTCAAACTTGGGGGCTTCGCCATTGCTGCCAAGATTTTCCTTTAAACCTCAACCTCTTCCCAGTCAGAAATTAAAATGCCAGAATTGATCTGGAGTTATGCATCTCAGAGCCAGTCAGTGGTAAAGAGAACAGCTTTGTTTCTGTGGTCAAGATCACACATCTGTCTTGACCACAGGGCACTAGAATATTCCTCTCAAGCAAGAGAGCTAGGCAGCAAAGGGTTTCTCTCTCCCTCACCTGATGAGCTGCTGCATGGACATTTCGCTTCTCATTGATAATCACATTTGGCAAATTCTTGTCTTTTCTTGGAGGACCCTCGGGGGTTTTAATGAGAAACCTGGAAAGCAGAACGGCAGGATGTCTGACTAAGAACATTAAGGACTCAGTCAAAAGGGCAGGGAGGACGCATGAGGGTAAAGTGGAAGAACCTGGTGCACTTCTGACAGGCTTTCTTCCCTGTTCTTACCGGCGTCTCTTCTTGGCACTGGGCTTTAGGCCCATACCACCCCACTCGCCCCAGCCAGGCAGAGTCAGGTCCACGTCCTTTGGCTTACTCGCCTCCACAGCTTCCCTCTTCTCTTTCAAGAAGTCTCTGATGACATCATCCCCGGCAAAAGCTTCCTTTATCATCTGCTTTTGATCCCTCTCCTCTTCATCTTCCTAGGAAAAAACAAGAATGAGAGCTACAGCTTGCCTTAAGAGCCACGGATGAACAGCCCTGGTTCCTAGGGAGAACACCTGAATTTTGGGTTGTGACATTTTAGCGCCCCCTAGGGGGAAAGCGCTGAACAATGATGGTCTTGCAATATAAATGGATCAGCAGCCAATCATGCTCCAATTTTCTTTCCTCTAGGGTAAATATCCCTAACTCATTATCATATGACACAATTTTAAACTTTCAGTAAGGAAGCTGCAGCATAGAGGAAGGAATGGCCTGTGTTAGGAGGAGGAGCTCCAAGGGGCCTGGCCAGAACGTGGGTGTCCTCCAGCTTATATCCCTGAAAAGACAGGCGCCAGGGCTCTTCAATGGAGCAGTTTCAATTACTGAATCAGACAGTCTCAGACCATTTCAGGTCCCAGTGAATAGAGCACAACCTTGGCAACAGCTCAATGATTCACCTTTTGAATTGTCCTGCCTGGGATCTGGTCAGAGCTCTAAGTGCCTCTCTCTTTCCTCTGATGGCAGTTTTAGAATCGCCCCAGGGAGAGTTTGGTAGCTCAGGATTTAAGATGTGGGAGTCTCAGCGGCACTCACATAGTGGTGTCTACTGAACGGTCACGGGACCAGCCCGGCCGCGTGCTACTCTGGGCCTTTCAACTACTGACACATGCCCCAGCATCCCAAAACTTCACTGATTCTCCTCCTCGTGCAAGAAGGACACTTTCTGCACCAGCTCTGATCCCCCACAATGGCCCATGCCCCCGGCTCTGCTCACCAACTCCTCCACTGTCGTGGGAATGGCCAAAGACTTCACAGAAGGAGATTTTGTGGTCAGGAGGTTCTGTAGATCAATCATTTGCTCCTTCCTTTTCTTTTCCTTGGGAACACCAGGCTGAGTATTTGGGTTCCTCTCCGTCTGCTGCCCTTCCCTGCTAGGCCTGGGGACCTCCTCATTCTGAAAACATCCTTCTTTGGCCAGCTCTTCTAGCTCCTGCACAGTGTGTGCTCTCTCTGGCCTCTGCAGCAACAGGGGCTCCTCTTCTGCCTTGGGAGGTCCCTCCCTCTGGACCACTGGAACTGTCCTCGTGGAACTCATATTCTGCTTCCCAGACTGATTTTTTTCCTTGTTGAGTTTCTGAGCCAGTGCCCTCAGTTCAGACAGCACCTCCTGACTGCTAGAATCTGGGGGAAGAAAGGAAAGCTGTCAGAAAAGGAGGCTGGAAGTTGCCTTGTCACACAGCATTTACCGAGCACACTCAACAGCGAGCATTTAGGTGCTCCCATTCATGGGGCTCGGCACCACGGGGAAGAGAGGATTCCATTCGCTACATCTCTTGGGAGAATTCACTAATCATTGCCTATCAAGTAGCAGGCAATAGAGTTTAGTAGTTAAAAGCAGCATGTTGGGAAGCAGTGTTTTATCTGAAGGCAGCATTTCATAATCTGCTGTGTCCAAGTCAGGTTGCTTGGCATTTTCCCATCACCGGCAACATCTGAGCAAATACCACTAGGCTCTGAGAGCCCTGAGGGAAATATGGCAGTGACACACTTCTAAACTCTTCTTTGCTTGACTTGAGTTGCTTCCATTCCCAAGTTCATCCTGCTCCCTAGCTTTGGCTTGAAGGCTCTGAAAAGCAACTTAAACGTGCCCTTTGGACACATGTATGTATATTCCCCAAGGATTAAGGTCCTTGGCTCATTTTATTTGGGGTCCACAACTTCCCACTATTTTAGGACACTATTTGCCTGAACGTTTTGGAATATTCTATTAATTTATCATCCAAGGCAGTCCAAATCCACCTTTCATACCAAAACCAACTGCTCTACACATTCAGCAAGAGAACTAGCTTTTGAGGAAGCCCAGGATGATTTGGCTGGTGTCCCGGGGTCGTATGAAGACTGCTCCCACGATCTTGGCTTACAATGCTGCTTTCCAAAGGCCTCTTGGAAGTGATTGCTTGTAACTATTAATCCCAGAACTCTCCAGCTGAGAACCCTAAGTAAAGGTCCTATAATACATTCTAAATGACAGTTCTTTCAAAATAGTTTTCACGGAAAAACAGAATCTTGCCATCATCTGAATCCATTATTTTTATAGGAAATAAAATGAGACCCAAAAATCTGCCCAGACAACCAAGCGATTTCTGAATGTAGTTTCCTAAGCAGACTTTCTCTCCAGAATGGGAACTTTCTGACCTGTCTCAAGGGTGCTAAGGTTGTTAATATAAAATCTCTTGAAGATAACAGAAAATATAATACACAAATTGAGTCTGAGCACGGGGTGACAATTCTCATTTGTCATATAGCCTGTGGAGTCCTTCATTCTTGTCAAGGAAAGTCTCACCCCACACTGGCACCTATCAACCGACATCACTAAGTGCTAAAAATGCCACCCCTACTTTACAAACAAAACCGAAAACTGCAGCAGTATTTCGAAGAAATTTCATAATGCCTCAAAATCGGCCTCTGTCTGTGGGTGCGAACGGCCTTCCAGACTCACTGTTCCCACATGCAGCTGGGTCCGGTTTGTGGGCACCGGTCATGTTAGCTCCTTCTCTTATTTCAAGGATGGAGTGGTTCTGTCTCTGATGACCACAGGCCCTCAAGAGCAAAAACATGTCCAGATACACCTCGTACAGCCATGAAGATGCCTGTGTATTAAATGCCTTTGAAGAAAACCGGTTACTATTAATCTGTCTTCTTTTCAGGGGCTCCCAGTATTCTCTGTAAAGTCCCTAAAGCCTGATGACTCTGCTGCACGTGTGCATGGACAGTTTTCCTCTCTTGGTCCGTCCAAAACACTAGCACTGAGCAGTTCTCCATTCCAGTCCACCACAACTTACCTTTGGGCTCTCGTCTGCTCACTGGCTCGGCGTCCTGGTTGAGCCCAGACTTCCTCCGCAGTGACCGCCTTTCCTCAAATTCATTCAACAAAGTTTCTTCTTCCGCCCCTGGTCTGTCTTCTTCTTCCTCACTTTCAGAAGCCTCATGGGCTACAGGTTCTGGAAGTTGCTCAGGATCCTGGCCTTTGGCCTCTTTTGTGCCTCTGGAGTGATTCCTGAGCATCCAGGGGTTCGGTCCGTCGGCGTCCATCTGGATCTCATTCACTGCATCAGGGACAAGGTCACCCTCTTCCTCCACACCCTCCTCCTCTTCCTCACTGTTGGAGGCCACCTGGAGCTTCTGCGTCAGTTCTTTGTTCCTGGCCAATTGTTCCTGCATAGCCTGGCGAGCCTGGAGGAAGAAGTCACAGCACGAGCGCCTTGTCATTAGTGACTGCAATGACACCTTTCCTGGTTCATTTCATAAAGCTGCCTCCTCTCAATTTGACTTAAGTATTTCTTACCGGTGCCTACTGTTTAAACTGTACATATACCACTGTGTTAACAGCTATGGAATAAAATGGGAGACAAATTCTTTGTCCTCAAGAAAATCAACACGTGAAACAAGGTTAAAAAAAAAAAAAAGCTCCTCTCCCCTTTAACTGGACTTGCCTTCAATGCTGTTTCCCTTTCATCTCTCCTTTTCCACCTTGTTCCTGGTTCTTTTCCTCTCTGCCTTAGAGATTTTTTGGATGCCTTTTTAGAATCCTGGTTTTCCATTCTTCCTCAGGGCTCTTCCCCAACTCTGCTTCTGCTAGCATCCTTATGGACTGATTTTCCTTTCTGTCCTCCAATTCCATCTCTTCTCTCACCCCGAGGATCTCTTACCTCCAGGTCATATTTGGCCATAATTGCCTTTGACTTGGCCCATTTCCCACTGTTCTGGTGCTTAAGGCTCATTCGCTCCTGGAAAGAAAGGGCAGAGTGAGATCCTTACCACTTTTGGGGGGAAAGCCGATTCAAGGGGTGGGGGCGAAAGGCAGCCTCACCATCATTCTGGCCTTTTCGATTTTTTCCAGTTCTTCCAATGCTGCAGTAGGATTGACCTTCCGCAGCTTCTCAAAGTCCTTGAGGGCTTTCCTGGCCTTTCCTTTCTTCAGGACCTTGCGATACCTACAGAGTGAGAGGGCAGATTTAGCTGCAACACTGATGCCACACACAAAAGTGTCCCCGCTCCCCAAGGGGTTTCCCTATGCAGGGGCTAGAATGGACATCACAGAGCTGGCTGACTATAGGGAACCAGTTTGGGACCTGAGAGGACTGGCAAGCCTCTCCGTCCCTGCAGCCCCCAGGGGCACACCTCTGCAGAGCAAAGAGTCCCCTCTGCTTCTAGAGCGCAAGGCAAGAGTAGAAGAAGTTCCAAAGAGGCCAAAAGGCAGGAAGGAAGCCCTACTGGCCTCAACAGCTGTAGAATTCAGAGCTCATTCTGCAGAACCACTCCATGATGTCCTGGAAGGGAGAGAAAGTAATTGAACAGTCCTCTTTTTAGCAAAACCGAGATTGAAAGCCAAAGCCAGAGGAGAGGGCACTACCGAAGCAGGCAAAACTATGAGGTTGGACTGAGAAAAAAAAAATGCTAGTCACTCCTATTTGGGACCTCTTCCACATGACCCCAGTTGCTACGTCCAAGGTTCTTTCCTACGGACTCATGATTAGCTACATCACTTTCTTCCAGGGCGCACGCACGGCCATGTCAATAGGGGCCTCCTTACTTTTTGCTCTTGATTTTCTTTTCTCTTCGAGCCCTGGCCTCATAGTAGGACTGCAGGGCCCGGGCCCTCTGAAGCTCTGCTCGGCGCATCTTAGCCTACAATGAATGACATTCACAGTGACTCCTGGGCTTGAGTGCAAATGACGGGAGGAATAGAGCACATCTAGATGTATCAAAGGGCCTGTTACACTTACCTCTTCCAGGCTCATGGCTTTGAGAGAGGCCTTTTCCACGGGAGTCAGTAAAGGGTCTGTCACCGGCTGCTTGTTCTTATGGAGGAGATTAAAAACTTCCTGCTCCAGGGGAGTTCTTGCCTTAAGGAGGTAACAGAACATTCCAAGTCTTAAGCCATGCTCCTAGCCTCCCTGTTTACAATCCTATCACCATCTACTTTATACTATAATGGGAATCACAAACTGGCAAGGATTGGCTGTTACAGCAAGAGAATGGGTTCCAGTCTCGCTGTTCAGCAGTGTAGATAAAACCTCACTTTTCTTCTGATTTAAGACAACTTCAGCAAGGGTATTCTAAAACTACTCTCTATCATCAAGGGGATCACTCTGTTCAGATTATCAAAATATGTAAAACAGAATACTATTCTCTTAAATATCAAAGCAGGATGCCCTTAAGGTAAATGCTGTCAGGACGGAGGAACAACAGTACCATACTGTCAGTTTTGATAGTGACAAAACAAAATGGTCCCCATATTACGTATATTTGAAGTATGTATGTGCATTACTGTAGAGTCAGGAATTTTAAGACCCGGGGGTGTGTGTGCCTGGGTGGCCCAGTTGGTTAAGCGTCTGCCTTCATCTCAGGCTATGATCTCAGGGTCCTGGGATGGGGTCCAGCATCAGGCTCTGAGCTTAGCGGGGAGTCTGCTTCTTCCTCTTCCCTCCCCCTGCTCATGCTCACTCTCGCTCTCTCTATCCAATAAATAAATAAATAAATAAAATCATTAAAAAAAAAAAAAAAAGGAATCTAAGACTCTTATAAGCTTCCTTTAAAGAATACTTCTAGAAAAAAGGGGGAGGTTAGGTCTTAGCTTCCTGACAGTTCAAATTTAACTCTAGTCATTTTCTAATTTTGGTTCTAATCCCTTGTTTCCAGTTAACTTTGCATGCTAGGTAGTCTATATATATATATATATATATATGAAATGAATGGACCGAACCAGTTACTTCATACGTCAACAAAAGATACTGTTTACTGCTTGACTGACACTGTGAACATGGTTAAAATAATCAGGTTGATCATGCCATGGCCCACTTTGGCAAGGCACAAAGATACCCCTAGGCAACAGAGCCAGTTTCAAACCTCACAAATGTATTATACGTGGTTTTCTTCAACAGCCATATCCATCATGGTGGGTATTAAATTTACAAATATCTGGACAAATGCATAAACACAGATCACCACATGCTACACGGTGTTATTGATTTAACCATAAACCTATTCTACTGAATGGGAAAGGTGCACGTTCTTCCATTTTTCGTATTTGCAGTAGTGATCAATCACAGGCTACAAAATGATTTATATTACAATGTTGTAATCTCCCTCCAATTCAATTTACAAACATTTATTGATTGCAGCTACATTCCAGGCACTTGTGCAGGGTGCTAGGAATACACAATTGATTAAGATTGTTCCTGTCCTCATAGAGCTCGTAGCCTTTCAGAGGGAAGACACACGTACCACTGGCAACATAACAGGCCACATGTGAGTCCATAGGAGCAATCACAAAGTAAGTGAACAATAATTTTTTTTATTAGTTTAAAAATTTCTTTGACAGAGAGATCACAAGGAGGCAGAGGCAGGCAGAGAAAGTGGGGGGAAGCAGGCTCCCCGCTGAGCAGAAAGCCCAATGCAGGGAAGGCAGAGGCTTAACTCACTAAGCCACACAGGTGGCCCCGTGAACAGTAATTTTAATTAGGAGGTGGGTTAGGCTTGGGGAAGGACTTTTTGATTTAGGTTTGGAGGCATTAAGTACCATTCTGTAAGGGTGGTGGGGGGCAAATGGAGGGGAGTGTAAATAAAACAGACATACAGAGAGACACGGAGCGGAAAATGTTTTGTCCAGTGTAGTTAAAAAACTAGGCGCTTCTGTTTCATTCTCTAAGTAGGGAGCCTTTTGAAGGATTTTAAACAGCAGAGTGACAATCAGTTTTGTGTTTTGGAAAGAAAAAAATCGTGGTGATCATGTAAGGATTTATATGTAAAGGCCAAATGACAGGTGAAAATGAGAAGAGGAACCAGGGATCTGAGAGCTATTACAGAGAAAATGTACGGGCATAGCCCACGATGTGGGCTGGGGAGGGGTGGCAGTTAAGGGGGAAACGGGGAAGGTGAAGGAGGGGTAGAAAGAGGAAGAATCAGTTGGCTGAGGTTTCCAACTTAAGGGGCTGGGACAGTGAGTTATGCTGTTGACTCAAATACAGAACAAAGGAAAATGCCAAGCTTACTTTGTTGTGTGTGAAGTTTAAGGTTCATATAGGAGACCCAGACGAGGCCTACTGGTCGTATGGAATATGGGACTGGAGCTCAGAAGAAGGCATCTAGACTGACGTGTAGTATATACGGGTGACAGCCAAAAGCCATGGAATTTACAGAGCAATAATAAGAGGAACTAAGGAAAAGTCTGATAGATAAGGGAAAAAACAAAACAAAACAAAACAAAACCAGACCAGGTCATCACAGACGCTAAGGGAGGAGAGGTTGTTTTGTTTTGTTTTTGTTTTTTTTTTTTTTTTAAAGATTTTATTTATTTGATAGAGAGAAATCACAAGTAGACGGAGAGGCAGACAGAGAGAGAGAGGGGAAGCAGGCTCCCTGCTGAGCAGAGAGCCCGATGCGGGACTCGACCCCAGGACCCTGAGATCATGACCTGAGCCGAAGGCAGCGGCTTAACCCACTGAGCCACCCAGGTGCCCCTTGTTTTGTTTTGTTTTAAACCAATGTGATGTGTCAATAGTGTCCGACAGGCTGAAGCCTCAGAGGGCTTGGGATTTGGCATTTCAGAGGCCTCTCACTAATGCCTGCTGCGACAAGATTCAGTGAGGGAAAGAAGGTAAGAGTACAGAGGCAGCAGTGGAGACCAGCTCTTCCCAAAGCATGTTCTTCATCAGAGAACTAGATGTACTTTATTTTTTTTTAAGGTTTAAAGTTAAATTTATTTGATTTTTATTTGTACACTCTGGGTTAGAGTAAGTCAAAGAGATTTCTTTAGTGTCTTCTCATAGCCTTTAAAATGTTAGTGTATATGATGAACTGCCAATTTCCAGCAGGGGCATGCAATGTTTTCTAGCAATGGAACCCTGCCTTTTGGAGGGGCATATTGAGAGACCGGTGTTTTTGAGAACACTTTGGGTAATGCCAGTGTAGGGGCTGCTAGGGGCTGGGAAGGTACCTTACATCGTTTTCTAGTACTTTGCAGTTTACAAATGCTTTCTCATGCATTATCCCATTTAAATATTCTTGGAGGGAAATGGAATTTTAGGAAGCTGGGCCAAAACTATACTGTAGACTTTTTGGATTCTTAATCTCCAGAGTCCTTAGTACTTTGTATTCTAAGTTATAAGAAGATAACTCAGTTGCTAACCAGAAAGCACTCTTCAACCTAACCATTACCTTACTGCTCTGCGCCATACTGGCCTAATTTCTCAAAAATGAATCTTAGAGGGCACCTGGGTGGCTCAGTTGGTTAAGCGTCTGCCTCTGGCTCAGGTCATGATCCCATAGTCCTAGGATAGAGTCCTGCATTGGGCTCCCTGCTCAGTGGGGGGTCTCCTTCTCCCTTTGCCCCTCCCCTCTGCTCATGATCCCACCCCCCTCGCAAAAATAAATGGAATCTTTAAAAAAATGAATCTTAGAATAAATGGTACAGTAGTTTTATGTATAGCATCTTGGGGGGGGGCGCTCCACTCTGTCTTGCACAGGGATTTCCTGGAGAGCAGAGGTTTTACCATTCTTAATGCAACCTACTCCTCCACCATCTCATGTTTAATAACCAATTAGGCACTTTCCACCTATCTCCAAGATGACACTGTCATTTGGAAAAAGGTACAGAAGAATGTGCAGTAGCGCACTACTACTCTTTTGATTAAAAAAAAAAAAAGAGAATAGCAATGAAACTTTTAGGTTAACAACAACAAAAAACTTACAAAAGCGGTTATTTCTGAGTGAGTATGGGGATAAAAATGAGCAGATGGGGGACAGGGGTGGGGAAAGACTTTTCACAATATATCTTCTGTACTTTTTATTTTTCAATCCTACAAATTGTATTACCTCTTAATTTTTTTCCTAAAGTCTCCCTTCCATCCTGCAGCCACTTTAAACCTGATCTCTTTTTCATGTGGAAAAGGAAGCATCCTAGAAAGAGAATGATAGCGACTTCAACAACAATATCTGAAACAGAGCTTAGCCCTGTAATAAGTGACAACTTGCTCAATGTCTAGCTATGGCAGCAAAGCCACATTTACTTTGATTAGCGCTAATTAGCTCAACTTCCTGACACATAGAATATTATTATCTCTGGATTCTTAGAAAGCACAGAAGATTCAAAGAAGAAGCATGAAGACGGCATCTATCCATAGTTTGGCCATTGCTTAAAAAAAAAAAAAAAAGATTTTATTTACTTATTTATTTATTTGACAGAGAGAAGTCACAAGTAGGCAGAGAGACAGGCAGAGAAAAAGGGGGAAGCAGGCTCCCCGCTGCGCAGAGAGCCCGATGCAGGGCTGGATCCCAGGACCCTGAGATCGTGACCTGAGCCGAAGGCAGAGGCTTAACCCACTGAGCCACCCAGGCACCCCAAGGCATTGCTGTTCTTGATTATTCCTACTTAAGAGAGAATATCCCGTTATAGAGTCCATAAGCAATAGCATATTGGAAAAGGAAATCTAACTGAAGTTGTTCACAGACTAAAAATTGACACTTTGGTGACCAACACAGGATTACCAACAAAGGCATAACTACCATTCCACCCCCAGTGCCATCATTTACTACCACCATCATCTCATAAAAGCTATTTTGATGCTATTAAAATGGAAAGCTTAACCTCACAGTAAAGAAGAGCTGGTAACCTTAAATCTCCCATACTCACAATTATCCTTTTTAGTTCAGACAAGTAAAAAATTTGCCAGGGATTAGTGTTTGAACAACCCAGCTCTGAGATAACTTTTTTTATTTTCTGTAGCTCAGAGTCATGAGTTACTTGCTAAACTGCTAGTCATGACCCACGATACATTATATGTTCATGTGGCAGTCCTTTATAAGCAAACTTTGGTTCCTCTGCTCATATGTAGTCCTAAGGCTCAGTAACGCTGCTGAGTTCCCGATTTTCCCCAGACCAGAATGTGGCTGTAAAAGATTTTTGAAAACTGGGGTGTGAAAAAGAAAACATGACCCCGTTCCCTCTCTACTGGCAATCAGATGCTTTCACACAAAAACATGGAAATAACCATGCGCTGTGTGCTACAACTGGATGAAGGGCGACTATAGGGTAATTCTGCATATTGCAGGACTGACCATGAGTCTTTCTACCCCCTCTCTCCCTTCCTTGACTGCTAAACTAAAGACTGCAGCTGGGGTTTTGATTTACCGGGTCCGGTCACATCAATCTCACCTGCCAAGGTGCAGTTTCCTGGCGTGGCACTCACCTTCCAGCCACTGAGCACATGTTCGATGGGAGCAAAGGCTGACTGCTCCTTCTTCAGAGGAAAAACCAGCTGCTCTGCTTGTCGGTTCTTCAGGACGATGGGATCCCATTTGGAGAGGGCTTGTGAGGTTTTATTGAATGCCACTTCCCTGTGGATCTGAAGCAGGCAAAGTACACGAAAGGAAAGAGCCACAAAATTAAGCACTGAACGCTGAGGCCCAGCAGGGAATCAGGAGCCAACGGTTCTTAGCCCAAGAGTCAGCACATTAGAGAGTAGCTCTTGCTTACGTCTAAGGACACATTCCCTCGGAGGTGCATTTTAATCTTTTCCGTGGCAATTACAGCCCCCCGCCACCCCCAACCATGTTCCAGGCTTCCCCCCACCTTCCCTTCTTACCCTATTTTTCCTTGTCAGTCCGATTTCTTCCCCTTAATAGGCCACTTTCTCTAGAACTCACCCTCTCAACCTCTTCTTTGTTAAGGGGTAACTCCACAGTCTTCTTTGATTTGACTCTATTCAGTTGCTTTTTCACAACAGCCAATGAGGATGAAGTTTTAACAGGCCCAAGTAGATCTGAAAGGACTAGCTTTTCTCCCGATCCTGCAGAAAAGGCCAAACTTTCTGGTCAGACTGAGAAGAGAGGCAAAAATCTCCACATAACATAGGGAGACACCTCAGTAGAAAATGCTGGTAGACAGGCCAATGTGTAGGGAAGCAGGAATAATTCTCTTACTTTAACCACCAGCCATAGTGACACCATCGCTTTCCTACATTCCCAAATGTGTTGACGGGTGCAAGAGAGGAGAAAATTATTTATTTTAAAAATACATTTGCTTTTCTCTTGGTCTTTCTGCTTCTACTTTTGCCTCGCTGTACCTCATCCTTCACACAGCAGCCAAAGTGGTATTTTGAAACTGTAAATCACAGGCTGAAAATCTTCTAATGGCTCCCCTTTAGACTTAGAATCACATCATTCTAAAGGTCACAGCCCAGTCAAACTAAAGCAGCCACTTAGTCACTTTACTTCATCACAATGTTTTATATCTTCCCCTTGATCTTCCCTTAGAATGTTAGACTCCATGAAGCTGTTTCTCTCATCTTATTCTTCACTGTAGCCCCAGTATCTAAACTATCCTGAAACTGATACATAGTAGAAATATGTTAAGTATTTGTTGAATGAACAAGTTTGAAGAATACATTGTTATTTGTTCTGAGGGGTTACATTAGTGGTTACTAGAAACCCAGAACTCACTGGAGCTGCCTAAATTGTGAATATGGTGAAAAAGATATGGCATCTAGACTTCATATCCAGGTTAAAAATCCCAACTCTGCAATTTACTAGACTGTGTATTCACATTAGGGGTGAAATCTCTCAGCCACGGAAGGGATAAAAATTGGTTTTGGAGGTGGGGGGAGTGGTGAAAAAAATCCTAGATATTCCCAGCTTGTGTTCCTCCAAAGCTCAACCCTATCCAACAAAACTTATTCCTTGTTATCTGATTTCCTGGCTGTGGGGGGTGGGAGTGGGGTGGGGGAGAGGCAATGAATAAAAAGTCTAAAAAGGCTTCTCAGGGAACAATAAAGAAAAGAGGTTGAGAAACATTGTACTAGGTGAAGGTCCCTGAGTAAGTAACTTGACTTCTCTGAGCTCCAGCAGATTATCCAAAATCAAAGCAATGTAAGAACTGAAAATAAAATCATGAATGTCATTAAGCTAGTGAGAAGCAGCTGCCTTCAGTCATGTCGCTGTACCGCAGAAGTAGCTCCTCAGTGGGAGACCTTGACTGTAGTCTTCACATCTTTCTTCTAGAAATGGAAGAAACTCAAGCCCATCTTTCTTCACCCACTCAGTTAAGTATTTATGGTATGATCCATTAACCATAACAAAAACAGTTCCAGGGGGTGGGGGTGAAATGACCATTATGCTTTTAACTTCACAAGCTCCATGAATAAATTGCTTCCTTTGTTAACTTACCTTCAGAAGTGACACTGAACTCTGACACCTTCAGACTAGCTTCAGATCTCTCAGCCAATTTCCACCTGAAATTAGGCAAAACAGAATATAGTACATTTCCCCACGTTTTGCTGGGGAAAGCACTTCTCTTTTCAAACAAGGGTTTGGTTTCATGTATTTCTCCTCTAGAATCAGGTTTTGTCACAAAGAAACCAGGAAATCTGTTCCTAGTCTAGACTTGGTTGTTTAACCATCTCTTAATGTAGACTCAGCCACTCAAAAACACAAGGCAGTATGAAGTAGGCACTGTGGAAAAGGTATTGGATGTGGTTTCAAACATACCTAGATCTGAATCCTGGATCTACCACTTAGGAGCAGAATGATTTTAGAACAAGTCAATTAGCTTTTCTAATGGGGATGAGTAGTTCCTAGGCAATACTTCAAAAGACTCTAAGTATGGATTAAGAATTCAAATGCACAAAGGCCTAACACAATAATTGCTAACAATTATACAATGCTTATTATATGCTGGGCATTGGTTTAAGGTCTTTACACTTACTCATTTAAATGTCAAGACCCTCTGAGGTAGGTAGTTTTTAATCTTATTTTCTAGTTGAAGAAATTTAGGTGCAGAGGGGATAAAAATTTGGTTACACAATCTGTTTCTAAAGTACATGCTCTTAATAATATGCTGACACTTTTGTCTTCATTGTCTTAGGCACTCAATAAATGTTTGTTAAGACTTTATTTATTTAAAAATTTTTATTTGAGAGAGAGAGAGAGAGGATGCGGCAGGAGCACAGCAAGTAGGGGAGGAGCAGAGGGGAGGGAGAGGGACAAGCAGACTCTATGCTGAGGGCAGAGCCCAACTCGGGCTTGATCCCAGGATCCTGGGATCATGAACTGAGCTGAAACCAAGAGTCAGACACTCAAATGACTGAGCCAGCCAGGAGCCCCAGCAGTCAATGTTAGTTGCAGATCTGTCTCATGGAATCAGCTAGTTATAACCTGTCCAAATGGATGAGAATGTTACCTATTCTTTCCATCAAGGGAACTGATTGCTTCCAGAAGCTTTTGATGATTTCTCTCTCCATCAATGTCCACCTAGACACAGAAAAGGAAAAACCACCAGAACAATAAGGGAAAGGAAAAGACAGCATGGAAATCTCTTGTTCTTTTGTGGAGGATTGGGGAATCAGATGAGGTCTAGTGTACAGGCATTCAAGCTCAAACAAAGAACTGCTCTAAAAGCCAAACTCCTTCATTATAAGGACCATAGTGCCTAGTGATCTGTAACTAATGTCATGCCTCTGTCTTAATCAGTCTTGAGAAGAAAAGTGCTATGAGAATGCTTCTGTATAGAAATATATAGCATGGTCTGACACAGAAACATTTTTTAAAAACACACTTTAAGTAGTTTTGTCAAGAGAAAAGAGAGTTGGAATTCCTAGAGCATCTGCTGGAGAGCCAGCTTAATCACATACATGTATATTCAAGTCAGACACAGACAGTCCATTACTTACGATGGTTTGACTTACAATTTTTTGACTTTGTGATGGTGAGAAAGTGACACACGTTTGGTAGAAACCTTATTTTATTTATTTATTTATTTATTTACTTTTAATTTTTTTAAAAAATTTATTTGATAGACAGAGATCACAAGTAGGCAGAGAGAAAGGGGAAAGCAGGATCCCTGCTGAGCAGGGAGCCCAATGTGGGGCTTGATCCCAGGACCCTGAGATCATGACCTGAGCCAAAAGCAGAGGCTTTAACCCACCGAGCCACTCAGGGGCCCCTAGAAACCGTATTTTAAATGTGAATTTTGATCTTTTCCCAGGTTAGCAACGAGGGATATGATTCTTGTGATGCTAGCCAGTGGCAATGAGCTGCAGCTCCTGGTCAACCACACGATCATAAAGGTAAATAACTGATATACTTAGAACCTTTCTACGCCCAAACAACCACTCTGTTTTTTATTTTCAGTACAGTATCCAAAACATTGCATGAGATATTCACCACTTTATTATCAAATAGACATTGTGTTACATGATTCTGCCCAACTGTAGGCTAATGTAAGTGTTCAGAGCAAGTTTAAGGTGGGCTAGGCTAAGCTATGATGTTCAGTAGTTAAATGCATTAAATGCATTTTCAACTTACAATATTTTCAATTTATGATGCATTTGTTAGGACGTAATGCTATCTTAAATTGAGGAAGATCCGTAATTAAATACCTCTACAAAAATCTAAGCTTGGGTAATAGGGAAATCATAAAATGAAGGCCATGTATTTTGGTCCTATATACTCAACTATACTTAGGCATCTTAGAAACAGTGTATGTTATGTGGTCTTCAAGTTTCCACAGCACTTAATACAATATCTTATACGTGAAACACTAAATAACCATTTGTAATTTATTTGCAAGTCCTGAAAAATATAAACAATGTTGCCACCATTTTTTGTTGAGGAATGTGCTGTCTACCCTGTGAGGCAGAAGGGGAACCAGAGAAGGCAGTTTAGCAGCTGTCACCCACCTCATCTTCACTGGGGCTCAAGGCGTAGTCTTTGGGCAAATCCTCTACTTCTTCCTGTTGGCTTAAAGCCAGAAGGCTGTTAAAGGAGATAAAAGAGAAATATTATCAATTGAAATAACTTCTATTACAACAATCTCTAAAACATAACTTCAGTATTTAAGCACAGAATGGGCCCATCCCCTGGAAGAGGTACAAACCAAGCAGTATGGAAATTCCAGAAATTTGCCAAAACATTAAATTTAGAATGAAGTCAGGCCTCATCCCCATGGGGTGAGCAGTGGGTGGTGCCGCCCCTACAGAACTGCATGGAATGAAAGAGAGCTAACTCTCTTCAGTGATTGGTACTGCATTTTCCACTGACTTCTGGGAGGCTGTAAAAATCTCAGAGTCTAGGTAAGGTGATAGAAGGCACTGTTGCTGGCCCTTGAGACCATGCAGTTTTACCATTCATATTTCTAGATAATTTTTTAAAGGTTTTATTTATTTGACAGAGACAGAGAGTACAAGTAGGCAGAGCAGCAGGCAAAGGGGGAGGGAGAAGCAGGCTCTCTGCTGAGCAGGGGGTTCAATGTGGGGCTCCATGCTAAGACCCTGGGATCATGACCTGGGCCGAAGGCAGCCGCTTAACCAACTGAGCCACCCAGGCGCTTCTCCATTAAGATTTCTAAGCATTCTCCAAACGGAAGACACCTTCATAGGTGCAGCTTACTCCAAAGTGACATGTTGATCACTTGTTCCCAGGAATGGGGAAAGGAAGAATTGGACGAAAGCAGTTGAGTTAACAGTGTTTCCTGGGGCTTCCTCGGCTAAGTAGGTACTTAACTAAGGAGACTGGTCCCCTGAACCAAATTACAGACTCTATTACCTAACAGTATGTACCAATCTTTGCAAGGCAACCCTTACTAAACGGATTATATTTAGTTCCCCTATCAGGGGGAGGGGATAAAACACCAGAGGAGAAAATGTCACGAATGACTCCAGTTAGCAAAGGTTTCCAAGATAAGGGGAATTTATAATGTAGGCACTCCCAGGGCAGAGAGTTAAATGCGCCTCGGCGGCAGCAGCAGCAAACGGAGTCACGTGATGAGGAAAGTGCAACAAATTAGCTGGAGAGGGAGAGTCCGCATCAGGACCAACAGGGATAAGGCTAAAAAGCTGGGACGAGGCGGGAGTGAATTAAATTAAATCAGAAGGACTTTTCAAGGATGTTACCGCGGAAACTGTAATGAATGGTGAGGTCTTGGAAGAGGAAAAACTGTCCTCTGTTAAAAGGCGGCTTCCAGTTTTCAAAAGTCGGGGGGCCCAGCCCCAACGACACCCAGACCCCCCCACTCCGATCTTTACTCCTCACCTTTCCGCAGCCCCGACCTCGCTCATCTCAGCAGCCTGTCTCTCACATGGGCCAGGAGCGGAAGCCGAAAGGAAAGCAATTTCCGTGCCGGCCGCAAAGCAATTTCTGCTTCCGCCAATCACGCGCTGCGTGTAGCGTCACTTCCGCCCCGCCCCAAGGCACACAAGAAGCTGGGGACGCTTCGGGAGGGGCCTGCTGGAGACGGGGACACTGGAGTTTAAAGCCTGGCAGCGGGCGGAGCTTTGCTCCCCCCCACCTCCGCCTACTACTCCGCGTCATCTCTGGGGAGCGCCGATGTCCGCGCTCCCAGCTTGTGGTTTCCTCGTGGCCCAAGGTGGGTGAGCTTAGGGCGAGGGCGCTGCGCTGTCGGGGACCGGCCGAGCCTTGGTTGTCGCTGCCTGATCCGAAAGGAAAGGCTCCCACGCCCGTCCGTGTTCCACAGCGTCCTGCGAGTCCGGCACCGGCCAGCTCGAGGCTTTCTAGAACGCCAGGGAAATGGCCAGCTTTGTGTTAGGCCCCCGAGAATCGGCGGTGGTGAACGAAGCAAGTTTCCTCCCGTCCTAAGGAAAAAATCCTCTTTCGCCTTGTGACCCCCGGTCATTGCAGCTCCAGTTCCACCTACCCTAGGTAACAGAGCTTCTTCCAAGAACGGGCTGTGTTGGTGGCTGCAACTTCCTCACTTCACATCCACTGCTAAGACTTTTTTTTTTTTTAAAACGAAAAAGCGGAAAAGTAACATCTGAAAACACACTCGTCCTCTATTTTAACCCGCTTCCATTTTGCTTTTGCCCCAGTATTCCGCTGAAACTGCTCTGAACAAGATCCTCAGTGACACACTAGGTTGCTAAATAAAACGGACGCTTCTCACTCAGTCTTTGTCTTCCCAGAACTTTGTGTGGTATTTGATACTGTTGGTTGGTTTTCGTTATTCATACTCAGGAAATGTTTTTGACATTTACTGTGTGCCAGGCCTCTAGGCACAGGGGATACACTGGTGCACAAAACAGACATGTTCCATGGCTTCATAGGACTTTCTCGTGGGATTATAGATAATTTGTCGGTATTGAAACTCCATCCTGGGCTTGCATGACAGCACTCTCTCCTGGCATCTTAGATTCATGGCCATCTTCCTCAGTCTTCACTGCTGGTTACTTTTTCTGCACTTATTCCCTAAATGATGATGTTCCCCAGGCTCTGTTCTCAGCCTATTTGTCTATTCCACATGCTCTTATTTAAAAAAAAAAAAAAAGTTATTTATTTATTTATTTGTTTGTTTCCATAATCTCTACATGCAATGTGGGGCTTGAACTCATCACCCCGAGATTAAGAGTCACATGCTCTACTGACGGAACCAGCCAGGTGACCCTCCACATGATCTTCTTAAGCTTTGAACACTTGCATGAGAATTCCAAAAGCTGTATGTCTAGCCCAGATCTTTTTCTTGAGTTCCAGACTAGTATCACTAATGGTTTCCTGGCAGTCGTTTTTGTCCCACAGGCACATCAGACATGAAGTATCTAATAAACTTCTGTCTTTTCCACCAGGGCTCCATACTTTACATCTCTATGACTGGCACCATCAACTGCTAGTTGGTGAAGCTTCACAGTTGCTCCTCACATTGTGTTTATTTTCAAGATTTTCTATTAATTTATTTGACAGAGAGAGAGAGAGAAGAGAGGGAACACAAGCAGGGGGAGTGGGAGAGGGAGAAGCAGGCTTCCTGCTGTGCAGGGAGCCCGATGATGCAGGATCATAATGACCTGAGCCGGGATCATAATGACTTGAACCACCCAGATGCCCCTCACATTGTGTTTTTAAAAAAGATTTGTTTGTTTATTTTAGAGCACACAAGCACAAGGGGAGGGCTAGCAGCAAAGGGAGAGAGAATCTCAAGATGACTCTCTGCTAACTGTGGACCCTGACAAGAGACTCCAACTCATGACGCTGAGACCATGACCCTAGCTGAAATCCAGAGTCCAAGAGTCGCCTGCTTAACAGACTGAGCCACCCAGGTGCCCCTGATCCTTACATCGTTGGTTTTACTTCCCGAATCTCTCTTGAATATCTTCCCACCTTTCCATCATCGTCTGTCAGACCCTTGCAATTTCAAGCCTGTGGTATTACTGAAGACTGTTAAAGCAAAGGGAGGCATTTTAGCCTTTATAGCATGAGTTGTGAACTGGACTGTCTGGATTTGACTCTTATCTCTGCCACTTACTAGCTTTGTAATTCTTGAGTAAATCACTTAACTTCTCCATTTATTTATTTCTTTACCTTTAAATGGTACGATAGTACATTGGGTAGTTGTGAGGACTAAATGAATTAACACACATAAAGCACTCGAATAAATGGAGAGTCCTTAGTATAACACCTCTCACACACTAACTGCTCAATGAATGTTAGTTATAATAATCATTTTGTACCGACTTTTCAGTCTTTAGTCTCTCCTTCAATCCTGTAAGTCTGATCATGTCGCACCCCTAACCGAAAAGATGCAAATAGACCCTCATCATCTTTAAGATAAAATTATAAAAATCTCTTTGGACCTTGTCTACCTCCTCAATCTCTTTGGAATTGCTTGCTGCTTCCCCCAAGGCACTCCAAATTAGATTTTTATGGACAGATGATGTTCTCTTAATCTTATAGGAAGTATGAATAAAAGCATTTTAAGAAAACATTGACATTTTTTATTGATCTGTACTTAATCTAAGTAAAGACTGTGTGTTTGCTATGCAAATGCAGCTTTGAGGCAAGTTCCCTAGGTACTCCCCTTTTTCAGCTCTAACTGGATTGCTGCCCCATTCCTCTTTTATGTAGAATTATGAAACAGCAATGTAGCATTTCAGCTGAGACTAAAGGAAGAGAAGTAACCAACACTGTGGAGAACGGGAAAGAGTGTTTTGGGCAACAGAAACAATGTATACTTAGAGGGCCGTCTGGGCTGGGGAGAGCTTGCTGTATTTTAGCAACTGAAAGGCCAGTGTGGCTGAATGGTGGTGAACAAGAAGGTAAATATAATGGAGAGGGATGGAGAGAAGGGCAGGATTCAGGTCTTGTAGGGCCATGTAGGCCATGGTAGAATTCAGATTTTACATAAAATGGGTCACAATTTATTTGTTATGTGGGGGTTATGTAGGAGAGTGATATAATGTAAATTTTACTAAAATCACTTAGGCTTTTGTGCAGAGAATACATTGGGGGTTGGGGCTGGGCAAAAGTGGAAGCGGGGATACCAGTCGGGAAGCTACTATGGTGTAGTATACAGCAGGAGATGGTGATGGTTTGCAATAGGAGATAGTGTCACCTATGGACCCACCAGAGGAATGTGGGAGGTAAGGGAAAGAGAAAGATTATGCTTACATCACTGGCCTGAACAAATATAGTAGACTATTTGTTAAGTTGTAGAAGATTAATGATGGAGGGAACAGATCTGGGGAGTGAGATCACAAGTTCAGTTTAGTACTTTTGAGGTTTGAATGTAAGATACCTAAGTGGAGATACCCAGTATGTAGTTGGCTATAGGAGTTGTGAAAGATAATTAGTTAAGAGCCTTTGATCTCAACAACAGCTCTTAGTGATTATCAGTAAATAAAATAATGTTTTCTTCCTACAAGTACGTTTATATATTACCTGACTTAAATTTCACAAAAAAGACCCAGGCTCAGCCAAAACTTGCAACATGGCAATTGCAATTTTACCATAAATTCATGCTGTTGTGTGCTCTGCAGCATCTAACCTAGTCCTTGAACAAATAATAAGGGACTCAATAAGTGTTTTTTAAAATTAATGATTGAATAAAGCCATTATAGTTCCATGCTATTCACTCTCATAAAAGATGCATAGTAATAACTATTTGTTTAGGCAGAGATATTGCAGGTTCGGTTCCTGATCACTGCAATAAGGTGAGTATTACGATAAAGTGAGTCAAATGGATATTTTGGTTCCTCAGTACACATAGAGTTATGTTTACACTATACTGTAGTCTATTAAGTATAGAAATAGCATTATGTCTGAAAGTGTAAATACCTTGGTTAAAAAACACTTGGACTACAACATGCTATCATCTGAAGTTTCAGTGAGTCATAATCTTTTTGCTGGTGGAGGGTCTTGCCTTGATGTTGATGGCTGCTGACTGATCAGGGTGGTGGTTGCTGAAGTTTGGGGTGGCTCTGGCTGTTTCCCAAAAGAATACAATGAAGTTTGCTGCATCGATGGACTCTTTCACAAATGATTTCTCTGTAGCACGTGAGGCAGTTTGATTGCATTTTACCCACCGCCAAACTTTCAAAATTGGACCCCGTCCTCTCAAACCCTGCCCCTGCTTTATCAACTAAGTTGATGTAATGTTCTAAATCATTTGTGTCACATCAACAATCTTCACAGCATCTACACCAGGAATAGTTTCCTTCTCAAGAAACCACCAATCACTGATCACCATAACAATAATGAAAAAGTTTGAAATATTGCCATGAATTTCCAAAATGTGGCAGAGATACCAAGTGAGCAAATGCTGTGGGGAAAATGATGCCAATAGAGTTGCTCAACACAGGGATGCCTCAGACTTTCAATTTGTCAAAAACATGGTATCTGCCAAGTGCAATAAAGTGAAGCACAATAAAAACAAAGTATGCCTGTATATAATTTTAGACTTTGCAGGGTGCGTAATGTGGTGTGAATTAATATGTTGATATTCTAATCCCTGAGGTGATGGTACTAAGAAGTGGGACCATTTGGAGGTAAGCAGGTCTTGAGGGTAGACCTTTCATGAGTGAGATTAATGACTTCATAAGAACCCTCAGAGAGTTCCTTTGCCCTTTCTGCAGTGTAAGGACACAGCAAGAAGGCTATGAATCAGGAAGAGGGCTCTCACCCAGCCAGGCTGGCATCTTGACCTTGGACTACCAGCCTCCAGAATTGTGAGAAATACATTTCTGTTGTTTATGAGCCATCTAATCAGTGGTATTTTGTTAGAGCAGCCTGAACAGATTAAGTGCTTTTACATCCATTGTGGCATTTTAATTAAACATTTTATTAAGCTTTTTATTTTTATTTTTTAATTTTATTTATTTATTTGAGAGAGAGACAGAGTAAGAGAGCATGAGAGGAGAGGTCAGAGGGAGAAGCAGACTCCCCATGGAGCTGGGAGCCTGATGTGGGGCTTGATCCCAGGACCCTGGGATCATGACTTGAGCTGAAGGCAGTCGCTTAACCAACTGAGCCACCCAGGTGCCCCTAAGCTTTTTATTTTGAGATAATTGTAGATTCACACACAAGTTGTAGGAAAAATACAAAGATGCTATGTGTCTTTTACCTAGTTTACCCTAATGGTAACATCTTGCAAAACTCTAATACAGTATTTACAATCAGGATATTGATATTGAGATACAGTCAAGACACACAAAAATTCCATCAGGGCAAGAATCAGTTATGTTGCCCTTTTATAGTACACCCACTTCCCTCCCACCACTGCCCCTTTAACAACCCTGGCAACCACTAATCTCTTCATTTCTGTAATTCTGTCATTTCAAGAATGTTACATAAATAGAATCATACAGGATGCAATTTCTTGGGATTGGATTTTCTCACCAGGGGATTCATTCAGATTATTGTGTATATCAATAGTTTCTTTTTTGTTTTTTTTTTAAGTGTACAATTCAGTGGTTCTTAGTATATTCACACAGTTGTGCCACCACCACCACAATAAATTTTAGAAGTTTCATCACCCCAAGAACAAACCTTGTACCTTCTTTAGCCATCTCCCCCTATGATATAATGGGAAATACATTTGGTCTTTGTCCCTGGATCCTGGCAAAAAACTCTCAGCACTCTTGGAATTTTCTGAGTTATTAGAGTGCTTTTCATCATTCTTAGTTTTATCACACCTGAGTTTTTATTAATGAGGTGACTTCTGAAAAGCCCCTAAGTACCCTAAGGGTAGGGGCTAGTTGCCAGGGAACCAACCATGATTAATGGGTTGGAGCTCTCAGGCCTTTGCCCTTACCTCTGGGGAGGGGAGATGGGCTGGAGATCAGAGTTCATTGATTGGAAATACTTCTTCTCTTCTCATATAGAAACATTTAGTGCTATAAATCCCCTTCAAGTGCTGCTTTCTCAGCATCTCACAAATTTTCATATACTGTTTAAAATTTTTCTTTCAATCAAAAAGTTGCATATTTTCCATTTGATTTCTTCTTTCATTTCCTGGGTTATTTAGCAATGTGCTATTTGGTTTACAAATATTCTTTCTGTTATTGCATTTAAGTTTAATTGTGATTGGAGAACATACTTTTTATAATGGAAATCCTTTACAATATTTTGAGCTTCTTTTTATGGCTCAAAATATGGTATATACAGGTAAATGTTCTATGAGCACTTGAAATATATGTGTATTCTGCTATTGTTGATTGGAGTGTTGTATAAATGTCAATTTGATTTAGTTGGTTGGTAGGCGAAGCGAAATTGGTATGGCCCTCAGTCATATAAGGAAATAAACCCCAAAGTCACAAAGACTTTTCTGTTACTTCTAGAATTGTTATAGTTTTAGCTTTCACTTTAGTTCTGATTCATTTTGAGTTCATTTTTAAAAAAGATTTTACTTATTTAGGCTCCTGGGTGGCTCAGTCGGTTAAGTGGCTTCCTCGGCTCGGGTCATGATCCGAACGTCCTAGGATCAAGTCCCACATTGGGCTCCCGGCTCAGCAGAGAGCCTGCTTCTCCCTCTCCCTCTGCCTGCTTGTGCTCTCTATCTCTCGGTCAAATAAATAAATAAAATCTTTAAAAAAATATTTTACTTATTTATTAGAGAGAGAGTGGGGGGGGAGGAGCAGAGGGAGAGGTATAAGGAGACTCTGTGCTGAGCACAGAGCCCAGCGTGGGGCTCAATCCCACAACCCTGAGATCATGACCTGATCTGAAATTCAGAGTCAGATGATCAACCCAGCCACCCAGGTGCGCTTTGAGTTCATCGATGGTGTGTGGTGTAAGATAAAGGTCTAAATGTATCATTTGCTTATGGATGTCCAGTTGTCCTAGCAGCATTTGTTGAAAGGACTGTCATTTCTTTTTAAAAAAAAAATTTAAAGATTTTATTTATGTATTTGACACAGAGAGAGAGAGAGAGAACACCAGCACAGGGAGCAGCAGGAAGAGAGAGAGGGAAATGCAGGCTCCCCACAGAGCAGGGAGCCCGATGCTGGGCTCAATCCCAGGACCCTGAGATCAAGACCTGAACTGAAGACAGATGCTTAACCCACTGAACAACCCAGATGCCCCAGGGCTGTCATTTCTACATTGAATTGCCTTGGCACCTTGTCAGAAATCACTGACCATAATATAAAGGTTCATTTTGGACTCTCCATTCTGTTCCATTGATTTCTCTATTATCTTCATGTTAGCATCACAGTCTTGATAACTGACTTTACAGTAAGTTTTGAAATATGGAGGCAAAAATTCTCCCATTGACTCTCTTTCAAGTTCATGTTTGTTATTCTGGATCATTTGCATTTCCATATCCATTTTAGGATCAGCTTGTTAATTTTTTTTCAGCTTGTTTATTTCTGCAAAAGAAAAAAAAGGCTGCCAAAATTTTTATAGAGATTCCATTTAATTTATAAATAAATTTGGTGAGAATTGTCATCTTAATAATACTGAGTCAGTTCATGACATGGAATTTCTCTCCGTTTATATAGATCTTTAAATTACCTCAGCAATTTTTGGTGTATGTTTTGGTGTATATTTTTAAGTATTTTATTTTCTTTGATGGTATTATAGAATTATCTTCATTTCATTTTCACAGTTTTTTCATTGCTAGTATATAGAAATAAAATTTATATTATTTATCTTTTTTTAAAAAAATATTTTATTTATTTATTTGACAGAGAGAGAGAGAGATCACAAGTAGGAAGGGAGGCAGGCAGAGAGAGAGGAGGAAGCAGGCTCTCTGCTGAGCAGAGAGCCCGACGTGGGGCTCGATCCCGGGACCCTGAGATCATGACCTGAGCTGAAGGCAGAGGCTTAACCCACTGAGCCACCCAGGCGCCCCTATTATTTATCTTTTATCTCATATTCCTGCTAACCTCACTTAATAATCTAGTAGTGCTTTTTTGTGGATTTCATCTGAGTTTATATTGGCGATTGTCATCTCTCAAAAGAGCCAGTTCTGTTTCCTCCTTCCCAATCTGGATGCTTTTTCTTTCTTTTCCTTTCCTGATTGCTCTGGCTTAGTAATCTCCAGTTCAGTGCTTAATCTGAGTGGCAAGCGTGGGCATTCTTGACTGTTTACAACCAAAGTGGGAGAGCATTCACTCTTTGACCATTGATACTATGATGATGTTATGATGTGAGCTATAGACTTTTCTCATGTCCATTATCAGTTTGAGAAATTTACCTTCTATTCTGACTTTGCTGAGAATTTGTTTTTATTTGTGGTAAAATATGCATAACATAAAATTTGTCATTTTAGCCATTTTAAGTATACATTTTAGTGGTATAATGTACATTTACATTGTTGCACAGTCATTACCACCATCTACCTCCAGAACTGTATCATCTTCCCAAACTGAAACTCTGTTCCCATTAAGCATTTCCTCCTCCCAGCCCCTGACAACCACTATTGTAGTTGCTGTCTCTATAACTTTGACTACTCTAGGTACCTCATATAAGGGGAATCATATATTTGTCCTTTTGTGACTGGCTTATTTCCACTTGTCTTCAAGGTTTATCCCTATTGTGACATGTGTCAGAATTTCCTTCTTTCTAAGACTGAATAATGTTCCATTGTGTATGGTGTGTGTGTGTATGTGTGCGCACACTATATTCTGTTTATCCATTCATCTGTCACTGGACACTTGGGTTGCTGCCACCTGTCTTCGTCCATTTGGGCTGCTGTAACAGATTACCACAGACTAGGTGGCCTGTAAACAGCAGAAATTTCTTTCTCACATTTCTAGAGGCTAGAAATCCAAGATCAAGATGCTAGTATGGTCAGATGAAAGCACTCTTCCTGGTTCACAACCAATGCCTTTTCTCTGTGTTCTTACAGGGCAGAAGGGGCTAGGGAGCACTGTGGGATCTCTTTCATGAAAACACTGATCCCATTCATGAGAGCTCCACCCTCATAAATTAATCATCTCCCGAAGACCCCACCTACCAATGTGGTTGGGGCCCATCACCTTTGGGAATTTGGATTACAAGGTATGAATTTTGGGGGACATATTCAGACCACTGTACCACCTTTTGACTATTGTGAATAATGCTGCTGTGAACATGGGTGTACAAATATCTCTTGGAGTCCCTGCTTTCAATTCTTTTTTTTTTTTAATTTGACAGACAGATCACAAGTAGGCAGAGAGGCAAGCAGAGAGGGGGGGGGGAAGCAGGCTCCCCACTGAGTGGAGAGCCCGATGCTGGACTCGATCCCAGGACCCTGAGATCACAACCTGAACTGAAGGCAGAGACTTTAACCCACTGAGCCACCCTGCTTTCAATTTTTTTTGGCATATACACAGAAGTGGAATTGCTGGATTATATGGTAATTCTATCTTTAATTTTTAATTTTTTGAGGAATTGCCATATCATTTTCTGCAGCAACTACACCAGTTTACTTCTCAGCAGCAATGCACAAGCATTCCAATTTCTCCACATCCTTGCTAATACTCTTTCTTTGGTCTTTCTTTCTTTCTTTTTTTAATACTAGCCAGTCTAATGGGTGTGAAGTTGTTCTGTGCCCCAGTCTTAATTTATAAAGTTTACTGAGTGGCAGCATGGAGAGATTGATGCCATTGAAAGAACATTTTAATGTTACTTATGGTTACTCTAGAAATAATAGACAATATTCCTTTACCTTAATCATCCCAGAGCCAGGTACCAGGCAACCAGAGAACATTCCTGTAGTTCAGAGCCTGCCAAAATTATTTAAACGACCCAATCTTAAACTGTTTACGCTGCCTGTCTTGCCATTCCCAATTAAGTCAGTGGCCTATACCTATCCCTCCTTTATCATACAGTCACCTTTATAAATGAACGCCTGGGCATAGAACAGTTGGCACAGTGTGCTAGGTGACTCAGGGTTCAACGGAGGGGGCTTGCTTCTAGACTGCTCTTGGCTTACTGACTGGCTTTACCAAACAATGGGTGCTATCAGGGAAGGCGTGGCTGGCTCTTGGCATGTTGGCACTCTGGAGGCCACTGGTTCATGATATACCTGCTGGACACTGCCATGACCTTCCAGCTAAATCAAGGAGAACCTCGAAAGCATGAGCCTCCATGGCACTCCTCACTTAGTCTGGACAGCTTGGTCCACTGGGCCAAATCTGATTTCCCTGGTTTGACACACGTAGGTTCCAAAGGTTAAAAAAGGGGGAGGGAGTTTAGCTACCTAGAAATATAGGCCATTTTAAAAGGAAAAAAAAAAAGCTTAAATTGGGACAGGGATGGCCCCAGTGAGAGTTTCCTTAGAGGCATGGGGTCCGTTTTCTCTCCCCCTTTCTCTCTTACCAGCTGGAGACAAAAACTAAAGACTGTGGCTTCAGGTGGCTACAAGCCTATAGCACAGGGGAAAAAAACAGGAAAAAAAAAAGACCATGGTTTTTGGCCCATGGGGATACAAGGCCAAGGGGAAAAAAGGCAAACTTTAAACCTTATGTACTGAGCAAATGAAGGTCTGACAAACATACTGCTAGCCCTAGATTACTTATTGATTTTATTTTTTTAAACATTTTTATTTATTTGAGAGAGAGAGAGAACAAGCAGGGAGGAGGAGCAGAGGGAGAGGGAGAATCAGACCCCTACAGAGTGGGGAACCCAGTTCAGGACTAGATCCCAGGACCCCATGATCATGACCTGGGCCCAAGGCAGATGCTTAACCAACTGAGCCACCCAGGTGCCCTTATTGATTTTATTTTAATATTTATTTATTTATTTTTTAAGATTTTATTTATTTATTTGACAGAGAGAGATCCCAGGATCATGACCTGAGCTGAAGGCAGAGGCTTAAACCCCTGAGTCACCCAGGTGCCCCTTATTTTATTTTTTAAAGATTTATTTATTTATTTAAGAGATAGAGGTGGGGGAGGGGCAAAGGAGAAGGAGAGAGTATTTTTTTTTTAAAGATTTTATCTATCTGTCAGAGAGAGAGAGAGTGAGCACAGGCAGACAATGGCAGGCAGAGGGAGAAGCAGGCTCCCTGCCGAGCAAGGAGCCTGATGTGGGACTCAATCCTAGGACGCTGGGATCATAACCTGAGCTGAAGGCAGCCACCCAACCAACTGAGCCACCCAGGCGTCCCAAAGGAGAGAGAATCTTAAGCAGACTCCAAACCTAGTGCGGAGCCTGATGTAGGACTTGATCTCACAAACCTGTGATCATGACCTCAGCTGAAATTAAGTCAGACATTTAATCAGCTGAGCCACCCAGTGCCCCAGCCCTGGATTACTTACTGCTTTTAAAACAAACTTCTAGGGACGCCTGAGTGGCTCAGTTGATTGGGCGGCTGCCTTTGGCTCAGGTCGTGATCCTGGTGTCCTGGGATCGAGTCCCGCATTGGGCTCCTTTCTTGGCAGGGAGCCTGCTTCTGCCTGCCATTCTGTCTGCCTGTGCTCACTCTCTCTCTCTGACAGATAGATAAAATCTTTAAAACAAACTTCTAGGTACAGGGGGAGAAAATGAAATGTAATTAAGTAATTATATATGCATATAAAAGATTATAGTATAAATATATAATAGAGAAATCGTATATATATGCACATATGTGATATATATATAAAACTAGTTTAAAACAAAGCCCCAAATTTGATCGAGTTCAAGTCCAAAATTAAATGCTAAAGAATTTGTATAAGTAAATGATAAAAAGACTGCTGATTGGCTATTGTGCCTCTACAACCTTTGTTCTGAATTTAACATTTGCTAAACTACATCAATTGATAAGGCCTTTATGGACTTAATCAAGATGGGGCTCAAATTGTAGCTGTATCTGGGAATCTCACTGAACTTCAGCATTCTGTCCTCTATAATCTTAAGAAGGTAACTAAATATAAAGTGAAGAAAAAAATTGGTTTGTTTCACTCTAATTGTAGCCTTATCTAAGTTTCCAAAATTATAATAACCATTGACCTAAAACATTCCATTTAGACATATGTGGTCTGACACAATAAATAGTAACTTAAAATTAAAGTAGGTCTTTGACAGTAAACCGCAAGTGTTGGAGAGGATGTGGAGAAAGGGGAACCCTCTTATACTGTTGGTGGGAATGCAAGTTGGTACAGCCACTTTGGAAAACAGTGTGGAGATTTCTTTTTTTTTTTTTTAAAGATTTTATTTATTTATTTGACAGACAGCGACCACAGTAGACAGAGAGGCAGGCAGAGAGAGAGGAAGGGAAGCAGGCTCCCTGCCGAGCAGAGAGCCCGATGTGGGGCTCAATCACAGGACCCCAGGATCATGACCTGAGCTGAAGGCAGAGGCTTTAACCCACTGAGCCACCCAGGCACCACCAGTGTGGAGATCTCTTAAGAAATTAAAAATAGAGCTTCCCTATGACCCTGTAATTTCACTAATGGGTATTTACCCCAAAGATACAGATGGAGTGAAAAGAAGGGCCATCTGTACCCCAATGTTCATAGCAGCAATGGCCACAGTCGCCAAACTGTGGAAAGAGCCAAGTTGCCCTTCGACAGACAAATGGATAAGGAAGATAGGGCCCATATATACAATGGAATATTACTCAGTCACCAGGAAGGATGAATACCCAACTTTAGTATCAACATGGATGGGACTGGAGATTATGCTGAGTGAAATAAGTCAAGCAGAGAAAGAGTCAATTATCATATGGTTTGACTTACTTGTGGAGCATAAGGAATAACATAGAGGACTTGGGAGAAGGAGAGAAGTGAGTTGGGGGAAATTGGAGGGGTAGATGAACCATGAGAGACTGTAGTCTCTGAGAAACAAACTGAGGGTTTTGGAGGGAAGGGAGTGAAGTGTTGGGAGGGCCTTGGTGGCGGTTATTAAGGAGGGCACATATTGCATGGAGCACTGGGTGTGGTGTATAAACAATGAATCTTGGGGGGCACCTGGGTGGATCAGTGGGTTAAAGCCTCTGCCTTTGGCTCAGGTCATGATCCCAGAGTCCTGGGGTCGAGCCCCGCATCAGGCTCTCTCCTCAGGGTGGGGAGCCTGCTTCCTCCTCTCTCTCTGCTTGCTTCTCTGCCTGCCTCTCTGCCTACTTGTGATCTTTCTGTCAAATAAATAAAAAATATTCAAAAAAAATAAACAACGAATCTTGGAACACTGAAAAAATAAAATAAAATTTATAAAAAAACATAAAAAAGTAGGACTTTGGGACTTACAGATTGGCTTAATGAAATGGAACCCCACTGACCCCCAGTTAAAATCATTAGCCTGGCCCAATATAAGTTAAAACAGGGGGATCAGGAATTAAGACTCACTATACAAAACCTAATTAATAAAGGGGTGTATATCTTCACTACTTCTTTGATAGCCATTTTTGCCTGTTCTTAAGTCTAAAAAAAAAAAAAGAGTTGTGTGTGGGTGGGTATTCCTCATGGTAGATCACTACTATCTTTATGCTATGGCCCCTACACCAGACATCCAATATTATTAAAATGACTGATTTTGTTCAGTGAATAACTGGCAAATATTTTGCTCTTAAAGATTTGGCTACCATTTTCTGTTCAGTATCTATTTCAACAGCCTCTCAGCTACAGTTTGCTTTTTCCTCTGAAGGGACACAAACAACTCCAGGCTACCCATGGGACATCTCAACAGATGTGCCATCACACACAATCTTTACAGACAAGGTCTTAACTACATCCACCTTCCTGTAGGAGCACAGGTATGACATTACACTGATAATCCTCCAAGGAGATTCAGTAAATACACTCATTAAGGACATACCAATCCAACATCTTTCAGTCTGTCTTGGGTTCTGATGACAACATGTTTCTCTTTTACAAATTTTATTCCCAAATTAAAATTGACAGGCACTTTTGTCAGTCACTCCCCCTCCCCCTGCCAAGCTCCTTCACCAAAGACACTTTGGCAATGTCTTCTCATTCTTGCTGGAGTCTGAGCCACTTCTGATGGCTGTAAGTTGACCAAGGGCTTCAGGTACAAGAACCACCCCCCAATCTCATACGATACACCATTAAAACAAAACAAAACAAAACAAAAATGACTGGCCATCTGCAGGGCTTTCCTAAAAATAGAGGCTTTCATAGACCTGAGCCTGTGATCCTACATACTCTGTTGCCCAGTATGCTTTGAGTCATGGAAACAGCATCCCACAAACTTGGCACAGCTACAGAGGCCTTCTTAAAAGAGGATGCAACCACACCTGGGCTTTCTGACATATTCTGCTTGCAGGAGGGGGTGACTTTCCCTGTCCTCAGTCCCTTGCCAGATGCTAAGGTACTAGAAGAAGTCACCCCTCCCCCAAACGCTTGGATACCTTGGAAACCCCCTGGGGTTAACTGAGTGAGCAACAGTACAGTACGTTTATCCCAATGGCACTGTTGACTGTCATACGTGATTGAGCTAAGTGAAATGTTGCTGCTTCCCATCCTTTAGCTAGGATATCCCTCATAAAAGATGGGACCCAAAAAACAACACACTTAGCCAAACTTCAGGCAGTCATCTTAATACTGGATGCCCCAGCCAAGGAATGGTACTATTTTTACATTTATTGTAAACCGATGGGCATTGCCTTAAAATGGTCTCTTTCAGGTTAAAGAATTCCAGGAATCTCTTGCCTTATGGAAACCCAAAATATGAAAGGACTCACATTCTCTAAATATAAGGCCTTGCCAAAATACTCATTACCTTTGGAGTTAGAAACAATAATAATAACCAAGGTACACATTTCATTTCTTAAAATATATGATTCCTGGCTCTTGGAAAAGACACTCAACAGAACTTCTGTGTCTCTAGTAGGTCCCAAATAGCCTCTTTAACTAAGAGACATAATGGTCTTCTCAAACAATTCCTTTTCAAATTTCAGTCTCTATGAGTCTCTATCTCACCCCAGGCCTTAACCAATCTTTATAAATTTTTGATCTTGCTCTATCCCATGGGGACTGGAGGCCAAATCCAGGGTGCATATTCTCCTAGGACCGTTAACCATAGATTGTCCCATAGGCAGGTCAGCTGCTCATCTGATATATAACCCATTTGAACCTAAACTTCCACCCCAAATAAAAAGCCCATTAAGTGTAGCTACATACTGTGCCGGTGATTGTAGTCTTATTACCACAGGTCTGGATACTTTCATTTGTTTATAATCTGGAGGCCCAACTGCCCAAGTAAGCCATTGTTTCAACCAAACATGGCAAATGCTAAGACCCACATCAACCCGAGTAGGTAACCCCTTAAAAAGGATACCCCAAGGGACGCCTGGGTGGCTCGGTTGGTTGGACAGTTGCCTTCGGCTCGGGTAATGATTCCAGGGTCCTGGGATGGAGTCCCACATCGGGCTCCTTGCTCAGCGGGGAGCCTGCTTCTCCCTCTGCCTCTGCCTGCCGCTCTGTCTGCCTGTGCTCCCACGCTCTCTCTCTCTCTAACAAATAAATAAATGAAATCTTTAAAAAAATTAATTAAAAAATAATAAAAACAAAAAAAAATACTTAAAAAAAAAAAGGATACCCCCAAGTCCCTAGATGACATTGCCCTAGTCTGGAAACTTACTGCTGGAGATGACATCACTTCAGACAATATCACCTCAATCCAAGACCTCACCACTGGAGACGACTTCACCCTAGGTGCTAAGACTTCCAAACAGTATGCATGAACTGCCTCTCCTAAGGCACAAAATGGACACAGGACATTTTTGCTTTTCTTCCTTTGATATTAGGGATCCTATTATGTTCCTGAGCTCAGTGTCTGCAGAGCTCACGATCCTGCTATACTTCTTGCTCTTTGCTAAAATGTACACTCCTATACTCCCAGGTCTAAAGGGAAATCTGGTAGCAGCTATCGCTATCTGTGTCATTCTTAAAAGTATTGGTGATTATTGCGTTCCCCAGAAGACACCTGCTTCTTATCATAAACTTCTAAATCAACTAACTAAACTAAACTAACTAAATTTTTAGTAACAATATTTTTAGTAAAAAGTGCCTTTTACTACTCTCCTCCAGCTATCCACCACAATCTCCTGCCTTGCATCTCTGACCATGACCACCACCACCACTCCTTCCCTTTAACTACACACAAATACCACTAATCTTTACCTAGGCTTAGCAGTTCATACCCTCCAATAACACAACTTCCAGGCCCACCACCTTAACATGAGCAAATTTCTAACACACTTTACAACTCCACTAACATGTCGTTAGATACCTCCTAAGTTTCAAATCCACTTTCTTAGCTAAGGCCATAATAAGTAAGAAACTTAGTTATGCGCTGACCTACAAGGATTCATCCCTTTACTTGTGTTCCCCCTTCTTATTCCCATAATAAAATGTCTTTTCTCATTTGGGACAACTTGAGCCGTACTGCTGAAAACCTCTATTACCAGCACCCCAAAGTTTTCTTAATATGATTTCTTTTTAAAAGAAGATTTATTTATTTATTTTAGACAGACAGAGAGGAGGGAAAGGGCAGAGGAAGAGGGAGAGAGAAGTTCCAGCAGACTCCCTGCTGAGGGAGAAGCCCCAACACAGGGCTCCATCCCATGACCCTGAGATCATGACCTGAGCTGAAATCAGGAGTTGGACGCTTAACTGATGAGCTACCCAGGCACCAGCCCCCCATCCCATTTTTAAATCTAGTATGGTCATCTGTTTTTATATAATTTACATTTAATATAATTAATATAATTATTGATTATAATATAAATATATTTATAATTGCCATTTTGCTATTTTATGTCTCATGTGTTTTTTCTCTTCTATTTCTTCTTTACCTACATTTGCATGAGGTTGATATTTTGCAATTTCTTTTTTTTTTAAGATTTTATTTATTTATTTGACAGACAGAGATCACAAGTAGGCAGAGAGGCAGGCAGAGAGAGAGGAGAAAGCAGGCTCTCCGTGGAGCAGAGAGCCCGATGGAGGGCTTGATCCCAGGACCCTGGGATCATGACCTGAGCCAAAGGCAGAGGCTTTAACCCACTGAGCCACCCAGGGGCCCCGATATTTCACAATTTCTATTATCTCTATCTTATGTTTGCCTTGGGCTCAGTTTGCTTTAATTTTTATAGATTCTTAAGGCAAAAACTTATTGACTTGAGATCTTTCTTCTTTTCTCCTATAATGTCAAGCTATAATTTTCCCTCCATGCATGGTTTTAGCTCTACCTCATATATTTTTAACACATTGTGATTTGGTTTTCATTCAGTTCAAATTTCTTTCTAATTATCCTTGAGATTTCTTCTTTTACCTGTGGGTTATTAGAAATATATTGTTTAATTTGCAAGTATTTCTGGATTTCCTAAATTTCCTTCTATTATTGATTTCTTTTTTTTTAAGATTTTATTTATTTATTTGACAGACAGAGATTACACGTAGGCAGAGAAGCAGGCAGAGAGAGGAAGGGAAGCAGGCCCCCTGCTGAGCAGAGAGCCCGATGTGGGACTTGATCCCAGGACCCTGAGATCATGACCTGAGCCGAAGACTGCGGCTTAACCCACTGAGCCACCCAGGCACCCCTATTATTGATTTCTAATGCCATTGTCATCAGATACATACATTGTATAATTTCAATTAATAAATTTTTTTTATTTTTAAAATTTTAATCCTTTTAAATCCATTGTAGCTTGTTTTATGGCTGAGGATAGGCTGTAAATGAAAACAATATTAGATGTTCCATGTACGCTTGAAAATAAAATGTGTATTCTTTTGTTGTTGGATGGAATGTCCCCTAGATATCATTTAGAGTAAATTTTATGACAGTGTTGTTCAGGTCTTCTTTATCCTTGCTGATTTTTTTCTCTAATTGTTCTATTAATTGTTTTTTTAAAAAATTTTATTCAAATTCCATTAATTAACATATAGTGTCTTATTAGTTTCAGATGTAGGGTTTAGTGATTCATCAGTTGCATAGAACACCCAGTGCTCATCACATCAAGTGCCCTCCTTAGTGCCCATCACCTAGTTTCACCTCCTCCTCCCACCTACCTCCCCTCCAGCAACCCTCAGTTTGTTTCCTATAGTTAAGAGTCTCTTATGGTATGTCTCCCTCTCTGATTTTGTCTTACTGTGTTTTTAACTCCCTTCACCTATGATCATCTGTTTCGTTTCTTAAATTCCACATAGGAATGAAATCATATAATTGTCTTTCTCTGATTGACTTATTTTTGCTTAGCAAAATATCCTCTAGTTCCATCCATGTCATTGCAAATGGTAAGATTTCATTTTTTTTTTGATGGCTGAGTAATATCCCATTGTGTGTGTGTGTGTGTGTTTGTGTGTATGTGTGTGTGTGTATTTGTCACATCTTCCTTATCCATTTATCTGTCGATGGACATCTGGGTTCTTTCTGTATTTTGGTTATTGTGGACATTGCTGCTTGTTCTACTAATTATTGAGAGTAAGATATTAGAGATTATTCTCCCTTCAGTTCTATCAGGTTTTGTATCATTTATGTTGGGGCACCTTTGTCAGGTATGTATTTGTAATTGTTATGTCTTCCTGATGAATTGACTCTTCCTCACTATAAAATGTCATTTTTTTCTCTAGTAATACTGTTTGTGTTAAAGTCTATTTTATATGATGTTACTTGTGGTAGGCAGTATTTTAAAGATGGCTACACAAGATTCCTGTTCTCTTCTTATTCATTCAGATACTAATCTGGATACTGTTATGAAGTGATCAATTTTCCAGATGTAATTAAAGCCCTAAGTCTGGGGCGCCTGGCTGGCTCAGTCAGTAGAGCATGTGACTCTTGATCCTGGGGTAGTGAGTTCAAGCCCCACATTGGGCATAAAGCTTACTTAAAACATATATATATATTTTTTGAAAAAAACCCAAGTCAGTTAATCTTATACAAAGATCATCTAGGTGGAACTGACCTAATCAGGTGAACCCTGTAAACACAAAGGTTTTTTCTGGCTGGTGCTAAATTAGGTTGACAAAGATTCAATGCCCAAGAAAGATTTAAAGCTCTATTGCTTGTGGAAAGATAGTAGGGACCATGTGTCAAAGAAATGGGGACCTCAGTTTTACGGCTGCCAGGAATGGAATTTCTGCCAAAAACCTGAAGTTGAAAGCAGATTCTTTGAACTTCAGAGCAGATGTTTTTGTTTGTTTGTTTGTTTAGAAGCAGATTATTCCCTAGGGCTTCCAGATAAGAAGCCAGCCTGTCCAACACTTTGATTTTTCCTTTTTGAGTCCCTAAGCAGAGAACATGCCTGGACTTATGGCCTGTAAGACTGTGAACTAATAAATTGTTACTGTTTCAAGCTGCTAAATTTGTGGTCCTTTGTTACAAGCAATAGAAAACTAATGCCTTGGGATAGCTGCTCCAGCTGTCTTATGGTTACTTACAGTTTGCACACGGCATATCATTTTCCATTCTTTCAACCTATCTGTGCCTTGAATCTAAAGTATCTGTTCTAGACAGCCTACAGTTAGATCCTCTTTTTTTTTAAGTAGGCTTCCCACCCAGCATGGAGCCCAGCATGGGGCTGGAACTCCTGAGCCTGAAATCAAGACCTGAGCTGAAATCAAGTGTTGAATGCTTAACTGACACTGAGCCACCCATGTGCTCCAGATTCCATTTATAAATCTAGTCTGATCATCTATTTTTATTTTAATGTTTATTTCATTTACATTTAATGTAATTATTGATCATAATATAAATGTCATTATTTATAACTACCATTTTGCTATTTTCTATGTCTCATGTATTTTTCTCCTCTATTTCTTCCTTACTGTCTACTTTTGCACTAAACAGATATTTTCTAGTGTGCCATCTTAATTTTCTTTATTTACTCTAATTGTTGAATTATTTTCTTAGTGGTAGGTCTGGGAATTACAATATACATCTTAACCAAAAACAATACACTACACATTAGTCCTAACTTATTTCTGGTAGTGTATAGAAGTGCTTTAATATTACTTCCTTTCCTCTCCCTTCCTTTGTGCTATTATCACATTCATCACTTTTTTATGTAAATCTACCAATATTTTAATAATTATTGTTTTATGCAGATGACTTTTAAATCAGTTGTGAGAAGGAAAGAAAAATATGTTTATGTTGTATTTTATGTTTTCCTATGTAATTACATTTACTGATGTTTTCTTGCTTTGTGTGGGTTTGAGTTACAATTTCTCTTCAGCCTCACAAAGTTCCTTTTTTTTTAAATTAAAAAAACCCCTTTTTTGGGCGCCTGGGTGGCTCAGTTGGTTGGACGACTGCCTTCGGCTCAGGTCATGATCCTGGAGTCCCGGGATCGAGTCCCGCATCGGACTCCCAGCTCTTTGGGGAGTCTGCTTCTCCCTCTGACCTTATCCTCGCTCATGTTCTCTCTCACTGTCTCTCTTTCAAATAAATAAATAAAATCTTTAAAAAAAAAACCCTTTTTTATTCTTTTTTTTAGCCTGATGAATTTCTAAAAATTTCTTATAAGGCAGGTCTGATAGCAATTAGTTCTCCCGGGCTTCCCCCCTCCCCGGGAATGTCTTTTTTTGTGGGGCCTTCAATTTTTAAGGATTATTTCGGTGGGTATAGGATTATTTTTTACTAGCAGTGTTATTGAGATATAAATCATATAACATACGATTAACTCACTTAAAGTGCTCAATGGTTTTTAGTATATTCACAGAGTTGTACAACCATCACCACCATTAATTTTAGAACATTTTCATCACCCCCAAAGAAACCCTGTAGCATTTGCAGTCACTCCCCATCACCTACCCTCTAGATAATTCATGTAAATGGAATTATGTCATATGTAGTATTTTATGACTGCCTTCTTTCACTTATTTTCAAGATTCATCCATGTTGTAGCATATATCAGTACTTCATTTCTTTTTATTGCTGAATAATATTCCATTGTTTGGATACACTATGCTTTGTTTATCCATTTATTAGTTGATGCACATTTGGGTGGCTTCCACTTTTTGGCTATTATGAATAATGTTGCTATAATCATTCATGTACAGGTTTTTATGTGGACATAGGATTCATTTTTTAAAGATTTTATTTATTGGTGGGGGGAGCACAGAGGGCGAGTGAGAGGGAGGAGCAGACTCCCGGCGGAGCAGAGAGCCCAACATGGGGCTTGATCCCAGGACCCCGAGATCATGACCTGAGCCAAAGGTAGATGCCCAACTGACTGAACTACCCAGGCTCCCCTAGACATAGGCTTTAAATTCTCTTGGGTATATACATAAGAGTGGAATTTCTGAATCATATGATAACGCTATGTTTAACCTTATGAGGAACTGCCGAACTGTTTTCCAAAGTGGTTGCATCATTGTACTTCCCCACCAGCAGTGTGTAAGGATTCCTATTTCTCCACATCCTAGCCAATACTTGTTATTACCTGTCTTTTTGGTTGTAATATCATCTGTGTTTATAAATAGTATTTCTTGATATTTTTTAATACATTTAGACACTTAAAAATTTGAAATATACTAAATATTGTTTTACTGATTCTCTGCTTTATGAATTCTGAACTTTTAAAAAAGATTTTATTTATTTATTTATTTGAGAGAGAGTGAGAAAGCATGAGAGGGGGGAGGGTCAGAGGGAGAAGCAGAGCAGAAACTGAGCTCCCTGTTGAGCGTGGCTCAACCAGCTGAGCCACCCAGGTACCCATGAGTTCTGAACTCAAAAAATACTGGTATTTATCAATACATATTTCAGTATTAAACAAAGAAGGATCCCAAACTCTCATTTTTTTTGATTATTGCAATAAATAATTGCACTTTCTTTTTAAAAAATTTATTTATTTATGACAGAGAGAGATAGCAAGAGAGGGAACACAAGCAGGGGGAATGAGAAAGGGAGAAGCAGGCTCCCTGCTGAGGGGGGAGCCCGATATGGGGCTTGATCACAGGACACTGGGACCACGATCCGAGCTGAAAGCAGACACTTAGTGACTGAGCCACCCAGGTGCCCCAATAATTGCACTTTCTTATAAAATCTTGCATGGCAAATTATCTTCAGAACTTAGAACTAGGGAATGAGGGCAAACTTTTTCACTACTTGTGTATTCCATCTACAAAACTAATGAGAGCTATGCAGCTCATTCCTTCTTTGTGCTGGCTGTTAGAAAGCTTAAAGCTAGAGTTTTGCTTAGTCACAAATTCTTGCAAAACTGTTTAACTTTTATTTTCATCTTCTATGTTGTGGATGTTGCTTTTATACCTCTAAATTTAGTGGCAAACTTTCAGAGGGAAATAAGGTATAAAGAAGTAAATAAACAAATGTTCAGTAAGTACCCTTGGTCCACACAGCAATCCCAAGGTGGTAGGGTAAATATTCCCAGCTCTATACATAATGAAATGAGGCAATAAAAAGTGATTTGCTGGGGCGCCTGGGTGGCTCAGTGGGTTAAGCCGCTGCCTTCGGCTTAGGTCATGATCTCAGGGTCCTGGGATCGAGTCCCACATCAGGCTCTCTGCTTAGCAGGGAGCCTGCTTCCTCCTCTCTCTCTCTCTCTGCCTGCCTCTCTGCCTACTTGTGATCTCTCTCTGTCAAATAAATAAAATCTTAAAAAAAAATAAAAAGTGATTTGCTTATAGTCAGAAGCTTAGAAGTGGCAAAACTGATACCAGAATACGGATCTTGAAAGTCTCTCATTTCAGTCTTTTACACTACCTCATCAACATTCCATCATCATGTTTAAGAGACACTTTCTGATATCTGGAAAGTATTCAAAAGAAGCACCTATAGAACTAACACTTAAATGTGATAGATCCCCATGGGAAGCTGTTCAATAGACCATCACAGTGATTGAGATAATTTTAAATGTTCTTTAATTCAGTCCCTACAATGGCCTACCTCTGTATGATAGGGAAAAAACTACCTTTTTTATTCTTCAGTGATGATCTGTGATTCTATTTATTACTAATATTAAGATTATCAATTTGTTGCTAATGCTAAGAAAGATGGTATAAAACATAAAAATCTAGTAATTGTTTGATAATATGGGCCATGGTATCTGGTATCTGCAGTTAGCTTAATTAAGAATAGGAGACAATATTTCCAAACAACTCCAATCTAGAGTAATTTATAGGAATTGACTTTATATTTCACTGCATTATATTTTATAGTCATATAAAAATTATTTGGCTATATGGAATTTATGCATTCTCCTTAAAGAAAGTGAATAACTATTGAGATAGTTATAGAAACGCATTTGGTATTCATTACTAGTATACTGAATAGAATTTAGGTTTTAGTGCCAGATACAATGTGAGAACGCCATTAGCTAAAAGTTACACTGACCATTGGGTGATTTCTGGGAATTTAAATTCACTTATGAAGTTGAGCATATAAATTATATGTGGATTGCAGATCTATGTAGCAATTACAAAAACAGTCTAAACATGAATAGGAGAATTTAATAAATTTTCTAGAAGAACTGTCTCCTATCCTCATTCTATCTCCACTTCTAGACTTGAGTGTTGTGGACACTGGCCAAGTTTGGTCCAAAAAATGAGCTCATTACTATGAATTAATAAGCATCACAAACATGACTTAATTCACTATGTGCTAAGTGACAGGACCCTGTAGTTGAATACATATTCATTTTCTAGAACGGTAAGAAGCATTAGAAGTTGCCTCAGTCATTTTATAGGTACAAGAAATAAAGATGAGGTGAAGGGGCTTTCCCCAAATCTCATAAGTTCATGGCAGAGTGGGGACTATAACCAAGCTGATTCCCGATTGAAAGCTATTTCCTCAATACCATGATACTTCAAGCCACAGTTTAAAATGCAGTTGATTTGCAGCCTTGTTTAAGCTTTGCGCTTAAAAAAATGAACATGATACAGCCTAAAATAGCAAAAAGTTTTGGTGAATTCATATTTTTAAAAAGAATATTGTTTATTTATTTTTAAGTGGGTTTAATGCTTTAACTCATGACCCTGAGATCAAGATGAGAGCTCAGATCAAGAGTCAGACGCCCAACTGACTGAGCCACCCAGGTGCCCCAAGCTCACATTTTTAGATTACGGCCGACTAGAAACCAAATACAATAGCAATGTTACCTATCAAAGCATATCATGGAGAGGTTATTAAAAAGAAAATATAATGATGATAACCTTCACGTTCTCTAGGACTTTTTAAGAATCACAGACTGTTATTAGATATATTAGAGTCACTAAAATTATTTTCTAGAGTAATTTTTGAAACTAAACTAGATTACTAAAAAATTACTTTCATGCGGAAAAAGGAACAAACAGCTGGAAGAGGAGCTAAAGAAGTTTTAATAGCTTTTTTAAAAAATCTATTTCATTCCCTGAAAAATGCACTAACTCGAACTTCACAAGTTGACTATTACATATGAATAAAGGGAAGAAATAGAAATACATCCAGTTCTGGAATCATGGATTGAGTTTTGGAAGATGGTTTGGTTTTGTGATCTTTTTTGCTGGTCCTTTCTTGGCATTTACTATCTTCTGATTAGCTGGATTATGTCTTCCTGCTTTCACGTGATTATCTTTAATTCTATGAAGTTGATCCATCTGTTGCCTTTTAGAAACTTGGTGTGAGCCAGAGATGTGAGACATTTCAGCTAGGTATGCGCGGCGTTCATCATTGGTTTTGTGGTAAGCTCTTGACTCTTGTTCCAGTCTAAGGGCACAGTTTTTCACTTGATTTTCAAGACTCCTTTTTTCTTTTTCTAGCTGTTTAAGTAATGTATTTAAGGATTCCACTGGCATTCTCTCATAGACACGAATAGAAGCTAGTCTATCTGAAGGATTTCCACGGATTTTTTCCATTTTCTCTTTGAGAATAACAATTTGCTTTTCTAGTTGAACATTCAGTTCAAGTTGCGCTTCATAACGGGTTTTCCATTCACCACCTTCATTGTGAGTATTGAGTTTGGCTTCCAGGTCCACTATCTTGTGTCTTATTTCAAGTATTGAGAGCTGTGCCAAGTCTTTCATATGGATTTCTTCCAATAACTCCAGTTTAAGGCGATCAGTGCTCATACCTTCAAAGTTGTCCCCTCTACCGTCCCCCATGGTGGCAGGTCAGAGACCTCCCACACCCTTCTCCTCAGCACAACTTACAGCAGAATCCCTGAAGGGACACCCAGAAGCTGGGGAGGAGAAAGTGTTGTTATGAACTGTTGCCACAGTGACCTGACTCCTAGAATTCTTGGTGGAGTTTTCTCCCCAAGCACTTTGAATATGTCATAATACCACCTTCTTTTCTCCATTGTTTCTAATGAGAAGTCAGCCGTTAATCTCATTGTGGTTCACATGTGATTTTCCTCTTGCTATTTTCAGGTTTTCTCTTTGGCTTTCCCTCTCTAGCTATAAAGATCTGTGAATTTGTTCTACTCAGAATTCATTAAACTTGGATGTAGATTGGGTGTAGGGCATTAACTTGGATGCTGTGATTAATGCTTTTCATTAGATTTGTGGTTTTCACTCATTATTTCTTCATGTACTTATGCCCCCCTTTCCTCCTCTTCTCCTCTGGAACTCCCATTATGCATATGTGGTGTGTTTGATGGTGTCTCTCAGGCCTTTGAGGTTCTTTAGTTTTCTTCTTTTTTTTTTTTTTTACATGTTATTTCTTTAGATTGGATAGTATCTATTGATCTACCTTTTAGTTTACTAATTCTTTCTTCTATCAGCTCAAATCTGCTTTTGAGTCCCTTGAATGAATTTTTCAATTCAACTGTACCTTTTAATTCTAGAATTTTTATCCATTTCTTTTTTTATAACTCATATCTCTTTGTTAATGTTCCCTATGTGATAAGCCATTGTCATTAAACATTCCTTTTATTCTTTAAATAAGGTTTATTTTAGTTTATATTTTTAATAGCTTATTTGAAGTTCATATGTACTGAATCTATCATGGAGGCCCTCCTGCAGATAATTTGTATAAGCTGCTTTTCCCCCGTGTATGGGTTACACCTTGTTTCTATGTATGTATGTATTTATCTATTTATAGAGAACTTTTTATTACTTCTATGTAAAGAAAATTCGACAGCATCCACTCAGCCCAGTTTGGTAGCCAGTTCTTTAGCCTTTGCTTTTTCTATCTTGGCATTGAGAGACATCAACTTTGGAACCAGGACATTGCCTTCCCAATGACAATATATCTCATTGTATCTGTCATTGTAATTGGTCTTGATGGCTTCCACTGGCTTAACCAGAGCTCCCTTGTCTTCTGAGTTAACCTGTGTGAAGGCAATAGTAGTGTAGGTCTTCCTGTCGACCAGATGCCCCAGTATGGCCTTCCCCTTGATAATGCAGTAGGGAACTCCAACTTACAAAATAGGGCAGGCAGGAAGACAACCAGCTCAGTGGGATCCACATCATGTGTAATCACTACCAGCTGAGCCCTCTTGTTTTCCACTAAGGTGGTGACAATATTAATCCCAGCTCGAAGGTCAGGCAGCCTCTTACTGGGGACATCCACTTTGCCAGCAGCTGTCTTCTCACCCTGGGCCAACAATCTCTGCTTCTTCTGCTTTGTCTCTGGTCTGTATTTGTGGGCCAGCTTAAGTCGTTGAGTGGTGGTTTGAAGGTTCAAGGCCTGGGCGAACTTGTTAATCACTGGAGGCACTTTCAGATGTTTCTAGAAAATAACCCTTTGCCACTCCAGCCACATGTAGTAGGGCCATTTGACAAAGTGGGTGAGATCCCTTTGTGGCTGGATGTCCTGTCCAATGCCAAAATTCTTGGGCTTTTTCTCAAACAGGGGATCGACCACCTCCTTGGCCTCCTTTTTCTTCAAAACAGCAGGGGCCGGGGCCGCCACCTTCTCCTTCACCTTCTTTCCTTTCAGCATCTTGGGTGTCTGGAGGAGAGCTATTTTTATTTTTTTATATTGCACTATGTTCCTTTGTTTTTGCTTAGTGATATGCTTGGATTAATTATGTAGTGTCCATCTCCCCTGTGGTGTGTGACAACTGGAATCTTTGCTCAGTTTTTTGCTGTTGCTGTTGTTGTTAACATTCTTGTTCTTAATTTTTAAGCCTAGCCACCTAGGTTTCACCCTTGGGTCATGATAGCTTGTGATCAATTATTTGTCAGAGATTTTGCTCAAACACTTTGAGCCAACAAGGTTTCCACCCTTTCCCAGGGAATGTATGCATGTGTTGGTACACTCATTCTAAGTTCAGGCAGTTTACAAGTCTTCCCTGATTTTTACTTTCTGCTTATATAAGGCCTAAGTTCGGCCATCTCTGATCTCCCTTGAGCATATGTGCAGCCCTTTGTATGCATACAGCCTTCCAGATCCTCCAGAATATAGTCTATTCTATCTAATATTCATATAGCTGTCCTGACATATTTTGAAAAGATGTTTATGTATTTATGACAGAGAGAGTACATGCATAAGCAGGGGTTGGGGGAGAGGGAGAAGCAGGCTCCATGCTGAGTGGGAGACTGACATGGGGCTTAAACCCAGGACCCCGATATCATGACCTGAGTCAAAGGCAGACAATCGACTGAGCCATCCAGGTGCCCCCATTTTTAACCATTTTGTACTCTTACATTTAAAATGTATCTCTTGTGGGGTGCCTGAGTGGCTCAGCCAGTTAAGTGGCTGGCTTTGGCTCAGGTCGTGATCCCAGGGTCCTGGGATCGAGCTCTGTGCTGGGCTCCCTGCTCGATGGAGAGCCTGCTTCTCCCTCTGCCTGCTGCTCCCCCTGCTTTTGCTCTCTCACTCTCACTCTATCTCAGATAAACAAATAAAATCTTTAAAAATAAAATGTATCTCTTACAAGCAGCATATGGTTGATTTTTTTCATACAGTTGGATTGTGTCTTTGTTTGTTTGTTTGTTTTTTAAGTAAGCTTTATGCCAAACGTGGGGCCTGAACTCACAACCCAGAGATCAAGAGTTGCATGCTCTACTGAATGAGACAGCCAAGCACCACTGGACCATTTCTTTAATTGGGACATTAGTCTAATAATATTTCATGTTAATTATTGGCATATTTAGATTTATGTCTGGCATCCTCTTTGTTGTCTATTTATTATACCTGTTCTTTTCTTTCTTTCTTGTCTTATGTACTTTTATATTTATGAAGTTTGTTTTAGATAAACTTTTTATTTTGGAATACTTTAAGGTTTACAGAAAAGTTGCAAAGATAGTACAGAAATTTCCTGTAAATCCCTCACCAAGGTTCAATCTCCCCTAAATTTCAATTTTCCTGAATGTTCTCATTTGTTGTTATTAGGAAATGAACATTTCTACATCTTTATTAACTAACCTTCAGATTTTATTTGAATTGTAATAGTCTAAATAGTCTGCTTCAGGATGCTGTCTATAATACCACATTGCATTTAGTTGTTATATGCCTTTAGTCTCCCCTGATATGTGACAGTTTCTTAGTCTTTGAATTTCATGACTATAACAGTTTTGAGCAGAATTTGTCAGGCATTTGGTAGAATGTCCTTCAATTTGGGTTTGTCTCATGATTAGATTAGGTTATGGGGTTTGGAGAGAGTGCACCACAGAGATGAAGTGCATTTCTCATCACATCATATCAGAGGGTGCCTGCTAACAAAATGACTTATCACTGGTCATATTAACTGTGATTAAGATGTTATCTGCCAGGTTACTTCACTATAAAGTTATTATGTTTTCCCCTTCCCATACTGCATTCTTTAGAAGTGAGCCATTAAGTATGTCATGTTTTTTTATTATTCTATTTTCCATCTTTAGTTTACTGGTAATACGTTCTTTTATTATTCTTTTAGTTGTGAACCTAAAAATTACATGGATTTTGACTAGAACCTACCTGCAATTACTACTTTTACCACTGCTTAATGTAAGGACCTTTCAATCCTCTAACTCATTTTATTCCCTTATAAATTGAGCTGCTGTTGTGTGCTATTATTGTCATGAATTTTAATTCATCATGTTTTTTAAAACATCATAAGACATTAAAAGTGTTTTGAAACAGGGGTGCCTGGGTGGCTCAATCATTAAGCGTCTGCCTTTGGCTCAGGTCATGATCCCAGGATCCTGGGATCAAGCCCTGCATTGGGCTTCCTGCTCAGCGGGAAGCCTGCTTCTCCCTCTCCCACTTTCCCTGCTTGTGTTCCCTCTCTCACTGTGTCTCTCTCTGTCAAATGAATAAATAAAATCTTAAAAAAAATACTTTGAAACAATCTCAAACCTATGGAAAAGTTTTAAGTACAGTACAAAGAAATTTTTGCCTAAAACTTTTTTATAAAGGAAAGGTTTTATTTATTTATTTGTCAGAGAGAGAACACAAGCAGAGGGACAGGCAAGCAGAGGGGGAAGCAGGCTCCCTGCTGAGCAAGGAGCCTGATGCAGGACTCAATCCCAGGACCTTGGGATCATGACCTAAGCCAAAGGCAACCACTTAACCAACTAAGCCACCAGGCATCCCAGTAGCCTGAACCTTTTATGAGTAAGTAAGTGACATGATGCTCAATCATTTCAAAATAGTTCCATGTGTATTTCTTAAAAAAACAAAGGTCGTTCTCTTAAAAAAAAAACTGTAACATAACCATCAAGTCAGAAAATTAACACTGATATATCACTATTATCCAATACTCAGATACCAATTCAAGTTTTGCCAACTTGCCAATAATGTCCTTTATAGCCAAAGAATCTAATTCAGAATGAAGCATTGCATTTGGTTGTCATGTCTGTTTAGTCTGTAATCTACAATAGTTACTCTTTCCTTGACTTCTATTACATTGACACTTAAAGATTATAGCCCAGTTATTTTGTAAAATGTCTCACAACTTGTGTTTATCTAATGTTTCCTCATGATTATATTTGTTTATAAGTTTTTGGCAGGAATACACAGAAGTGATACTTTGTTCTTTCATTGTATTAAGTTGATGTCTTCCATGCTTCTCCACTGTAGGGTGCTTCTTCTTAACTTTGCAAATAATAAGTATTTTGTGTACAGGTACTTTGAAACTATCTATATATCTGTATATGTATATCTATCTCTAGTTCCTCATCAAACTTTTCATTCATATTAGTATGGACTCATGACTTCCTACTTTATTCAATGGGTTTTAAGTCATTACTATCCTTATTTACTATGATGCTCAAATTTAGCCAATGGGAGCCCTTTGAGGGCTCTGTGTCCTTTTGATATTTCCCCCATTATTCTTCGAGCACCTCTTTACTTTTAGGGACAAAAAGATTAAAACTCCTCTTATACATTCTGTGCCCCGGTTGTGGGATTAACCTTTTCTACAAGGATCCTTGGTTCCTTTTAATGGAGAATGGTATTTAGAAACCAAGATCTGGGCCCTGGGTATGCTCACTGTCATTAGGGTTGTTATGGACTGAATGTTTGTATCCCCACAAAATTCATATGTTGAAGCCCTAATTTCCAATGTGATGGTATTTGGAGATGAGGCCCTTAGGATATAATTGAGTTTAGACAAGGCCATGAAGATGGAAGATCAGTGCCCTTTCAAGAAAAGTGAGACCAGAGCTCTCTCCGGCATATGAGGGTACCATGAGAGGGTGGTTATCTTCAAAACAAGAAGAGGCTTCTCACCAGAACGTGACCACGCTGGCACTCTGATCACAGATTCCCAGACTTCAGAACTGTGAAAAATAAATTTCTGTAGTTTAAGCCCTTTGGTCTATGCCATTTTGTTATAGTAATCAGAGCTGACTAAGACAAGTGTGCCCCTGCTCCTAGGCCCTTTTTGTAGATTAAAAGGGGAAACATGGCTCCCAATTTTTCTTAATATAATTCTTCTATAGGCAGTTAGTCGTCTATAGCTGTAATTCTCCATTACGTCATTTAATTTCATGAATATATTAGTTACAATTATTTTAAAGTCTATGTCTGAGAACTGCTAATATCTAGATTTTCTGTGGCTCCGTATCTATTGTCTATTTTTCTCCTTCTTTTGTTTTTTTTTTTTTTTCAGTAGAATCCATGGAGCCCAGTGTGGGGCTTGAACTCCCAACCCTGAGATCAAGAACCTGAACTGAGATCAAGAGTCAGACACTTAACTGACTGAGCCACCCAGGTGGCCTGTCCTTATTTTCTCTTGATTTTTCAGTCAGTTTTAGTCTTTTTGTATGCTTTATGATTATTGATTGAGTGAACCATATATTGAACCATATAAAAAGTTGAGATAATTTGAGGTTCTGGCTGATGCTATTTTCCTCCAGAGGGGATTTATTTTTTACTCTGGCAAGCACTCATGGTAGGGATAAATCACCTTCATCTGATTAGAAATTGGGACTAGGCTTCCGTTTTTATGAGGGCTGAGCTTTTCCTCATTCTCTCTTACTCTTGGGTTGTGGTCTTTTGGGGGATTCAGCTGAAAGTTTGTGGTATTTACCAGGGCTTCTCCTTCATGGGCACTCAACTCCATTTTCCCTTTCTCAGTTTCATTAGACTTCTGAAAGCTTTTCTCAACTTCTCAGACTCTTAAGCACTATTTTCTGCATTGTGTGTGTGTAGGTTTTTTTTTTTTTTTTTTTTTTTTTGCTAAGGTACTTAGCTTCTCATTCCACAGATTTCAAATGGCCAAATGGCTTAAAGCAAAAATGCAGCCAGATGTCTGACTCACATCTCTCCTCTCTCCCCCTCCCTCTCTTTCCTCCAGAATCTTGGTCTGTCTCAATTTCTTGCTGCCTTGATGGTCCTTCAATGTGACTAAAAATGTTTTTATGTGTTCAGCTTTTACACTTGCTCTCAATGGGATGGATAGTCTGAAACAAGTTAGTCTGTCATTGACAAAATCAGATATTGATTTAAACTCATAAACGATCACTCTGGCTTTTGTGTGAAGAGTTAAGATGGGCTGAGAAAGGAAATAGGGAGACCAAGTAGGAGGTTTGATAAGATGATGGTGTGGATAAATGTGAAAACAGAGATGTACAGAAACAGACATAAATTGGGAAGTAGGGGTGAGACAGACGAGGGAGAGGGAAATGTAGAACAGTAATGTCTTCATCTTACAAAGTGGGCAGTTAGGAGAAACTACCTATAGTTTATCAAACAGGAAATGTAAGTTTATGCATATTATTTAAAGTGGAAAAGAGGGGTGCCTGGGTGGTCCTGTCGGTTGAGCAGCCAACTCTTGATTTCAACTCAGGTTATGATTTCAGGGTCCTGGGATGGAACCTTGCATTGGGCTCCATGCTCAACACAGTCTGCTTAAAATTTTCTCTCCCTCTCCCTCTGCCCCTGCCCCTGCTCCCTCTCCCCCCACCAAATGAAAACATAAATAAAATCTCCTTAAAAAGGCAAAAAAGACAGCAATTTGAGGATATAAAAATAATGTTAAAACTATATTGGAAGGGATGGATGGGAGGTGTGAGTGGTGGGAGTGAGCTTAATCCTTATCTCTCATAGCATTATTTAGTAGATGATGCCAAGAAATATAGAGATGGGGAGAAATTTGAAGAGCTTTTAGGAGGTAAAATTTATAAGTCTTGGTGATTGATTCAATTTAATGAATAAGGGGGAGGGAGGACACAAAGCTGATTTGCAGATTTTCTAGCTTGAGTGATTGGGTGAATGTGGTATTACAACTGAGGAAGGAATATAGAGGAACATCTAGTTCAAGAGAGAAGATGATACATTCAGTTTTAGCTGTATGCCAGACATTGTGGTCACGATGTATAGTAAGTACCCACACATGGGCAAATGTTCTTACCACAATAAAATTAAAAATGAGAAATTAACAAGAAAACCACCACAACAAAAGAATCTGGTCACTTCGAAATTTAAAATGACTAGCCTAAAAACTCTTGGGTTAAAGTGGAAATGACACAAATAAACTGTTTATGAATAAATGATAATTATAGCATAAAGAGGAAAGAACATGTACTGATGTTGTTATGGATTAATGTCTTTCTTAGTAGACCTCTACTATAGATTGAATGTTTTTGTCCCCCACAGATTCATAGGTTGAAACTTAACCCCCAACGTGATGATATTAGTAGGTGGGGCCTTTTAGGAGGTTCTTAGGTCCTGAAGACTCTCATGAATAAGATTAGTGCTCTAATGAGAGACCCAAGAGAGCTCCTTTGCCCCTTCCATCATGTGAGGACACATTGAGAAGAAATCAACTGTCTAGGAAGAAGTTTCTCACCAGACATTAAATATGTTGTGGCTATGAGTTTGAACTTCCCAGCCTTCGGAACTGTGAAAAATAAATGTTTGTTGTTTATAGGCCCCCCCTCCCTGCTATGGTATTTTGTTATAGCAGCGTGAACAGACTAAGACAATTTCATTGACAGCTGTAGTCAGGATTCTGATACATAGACTAGGCAGTTAAGATGAGCCTCAGCCATTTTGTGGTGCTAAGTGGGGCTTGTATTTGTGTGACAGTGCCATATATTTCATTTTGTCTTGCATTCATTTATAACTCTGGGAACTCTCTCCCCCAATACCACAGTATAAATTAGCTTCATATTCTAATAGAATTTGGAAATGTTGATATGCTCAAACTATAGTATTCCAATGTTTCCATAGTAACTAATGCACACCAAGGGGAAAAGATTGAGAATAAATGAGAATAGCATTTTAACAAAATAAGTGAGGGGCAAAGAGGCTTTAGACATGTGATTACCTCTTATTTAGGAATATGAAGATATTCATCTCTTTAATAATGGGGTTATAAAAGTTGTTACAATGAAACTTGTCAGTAGCCATTTGCATTCCATTTTTTTCCATAATCATCACCATCAAAAGCATTTAAATGCTCCTTTGCCCCGCAATACTGGATAGTGTGAGTTAAAGGGACGTAGTTGCCATTCTCTTGTGAATTTGAAATCAGGATAGGACAGGTTAGGCCAATGTTCATATTCCAGCCTGCCTGGCAGAGCTTTGTCTTAGTGGATATTAGGTGGAGTGGGGATTCAAAGCATCCTGTTCAATTCTGTGGAATTTGTTTGCTTTGGTGCAAGACTTTGCTAAAAACTTAATATTCTCCTGGTTAGAGACTGCCTATATGGAGTTCTCCTGTTCCTCCTTTCCTATCCCACCAGCTGATTTTTTCCATTCCTCGCTGACACCCTTCTTCCTCTTCCCCCAAATGCATTCTATACACCAATCCCACTAATTCCAAAGCAATCAGTTTGCTTTGCCTCTTGGCCAGTTCTAAATGTTTGTATATACGTGGGCAGATACATCTCCTACATATATGTTTAATAACCTATAAAATATAAAACTCTCCATTACTGTGAATTCAGTTGTTATGGACTGAACTCCCCCCACTCCATTCATATGTTGAAGCCTTAACCTGCAATGTGACTGTATTGGAGACAGAGCTTATGAGGAGATAATATAGGTTAAGTGAGGCCATAAGGGTGGAAGAGAGCCCTCACCAGGAACTGAACTGGCTGGCACCTTGATCTGGGAATTCTAGCCTCCAGAACTGTGAGGAAATCAATTTCTGTGTTTAAGCTACTCAGTCTATGTATTTTGTTATGGCAGTCTTAGCAGACAAATATATCAATGTACACGCACAACCAGTAAAGCTGTTATCAGATAGAAACAGACTTTGCAAGGGTGAAGAGATGACTTTTTCATTTTAGAATAACAGAGATTAAATTTCCACAGATAAATATAATAACCAATGGGATGTCTATTCAACCCAGAACAGAAGCACACAGAAGAATACTGAGAATCTCAAGGTCGTTATATTGCCTGGTTTAGCCGATTCAGCTTTGCCTGCCTGATTCCTTCCTCATTTAGAAGAGTCGTTAAGAAATACATTTGCAAAACATACTCATGTCACCTTTTGAAAGTCTCCAGCTCACCTGCTGTGCAAATTAATTTAGAACAGAAGCAAAATATGCTAGGAGGTGTCAGTAGGGTGAGGTTCATCAATGGGAACTAAAGTCAATTTCCTGGAGTGGCCAGGGGCAGATACACCAGATTGATGACCCTTTACCTTGTATGGCCAGAGGTCTGGTAGACATCCTTGAATTCAGAAGGGCCTTACAGATCAGATAAAAAAGAGTATATCTTCATAGGAGAGACTCAGTCTGAACAAGGGCCATTTTCACGTTTTTGTTTTGTTTTAAACTTACGACATTTGATATTACAGTCACTGGGGAAATGAGAAAAATTTGAGGAAATGGAGTTCTCAATAAAGCATTTTTTCATCCCGAGGGATTTGGTATTCATCATTATCGCATCCAAACCAAAATAAGGCAGAGAACTATTTATTCCCAGATAAAATGGTCTTCTCTTGTCATCTAGAACACAGAGTGCTTAAAGCTCCTGGTCAATCAATTATATATTACATTAAAATGTAAATAAAATTTTGTCACTGCATTTTTTCAGCCCTCCAGTTATTTTTAAAAGTGTTGCTTTAGGGAGGTATAGGAACACTATAGTTTAGGTCAATTTTCTTCTGCCTATTTCCATGTAATTTAAAGACAGTCATATCAATAAAGAACATATCATTGCAGACAATTTCTTTTTAGTATTTTTCTCGGTGTGGGATTCAGTGTCTAACAGATTGCCAGGATATATATTTAATACCTCAGTTTTGAATATAAAAAAACAAGATATTTTCACATCCATTTGTAGCTGGGTAGAAGTTTGGCTTAAGATAGAAATATTGTAGTTTTGTACAGTATGTGGACATAAAAAATAATTAATACAAATACTATAGTTTCATATAGTATGCTGACATAAAAATTAATATTTTTGTACAACTAATTTTTGCACATGGAGCAAAATTCCAAAGTTATAAAAGCATATACACTGAAAATTAGATCTCTCGCCTACCTTTATCTCTAAGTTCTCCAGTTTTCATCTCTGAGGGCAATCAGTGTTACTAGTCTCCTGTGTTTCCTTCTGTAGATATTCCAAAGTGCATTGATTCTGGAATAGTATCTTTTCCCTTCCCTAGCAGGTTCTCAGTACCTGGAAGCATGAAAATATTGCTCATTGAGGTCAAAACTAATGTTCTGAGCAATAGTATGAAACAGTGACTGCCCTTGATTCTTCTTACAACCCTCCTAGGAAACCATATTCCCAAAGCAGATCACCAGACATTTGTCTACACCACCTCTTTTTTTTTTTAAAAAGATTTTATTTATTTATTTGACAGAGATCACAAGTAGACAGAGAGGCAGGCAGAGAGAGAGGAAGGGAAGCAGGCTCACGGCTGAGCAGAGAGCCCAATGCGATGCAGGACTTGATCCCAGGACCCTGAGATCATGACCTGAGCCGAAGGCAGCGGCTTATCCCACTGAGCCAGCTAGGCACCCCTCTACACCACCTCTTAACTGGATGTAATACTACCACAGACACATTTCTCATGAACATACAGTAGTCAAAACACCTAGTAGATCCATACACTAGATATTTACTTAGTGGTGTGTGTGGAAAAGTAGGTGCTTTTGGTAGGTCGTTGAGCAAGGAAGGGGTTCTGTTTTTATGCAAGATGGAACCAATGAGAAATTATTCCCTCTTTTCCAGGGAATGGAGATTTCATGAGAGAGGTAAAAGAAGAAAGAAATCTTGGCTGGAAGGTACAGAAAAGGCATTCCAGCATGAGTTGTGATTTGGGAGAAATCTTGGAATTGGGGTTTGGTATAAAAGAATGAAGGGAGTATTGCGTGTTAATTTGTGGAGAGCAGAAGGGATAAATTAGACTGGTAGTAAGAGACCATGAGGTGCGAGTGAGGTAATGTGGGATGAATGGCCATTTGCATTTGTGTATATTGTGTAAGAATCTATGGACAGAAGTCATGTTGCTAGCAATGCCATCAGAACTATCATTTGGTCCAGAATTTTCCTCTAACAAAGGCACCAAAGTGTGGATCGTAGCATAACATGGTAGTTTTTCTACATTAAGTTCTTCCTGGAGGTTCATTCTATTAGCTAAACAGCCATAACTTTCCTTAATAACTTGTTATGGCACTACCATCCACACAATTGTGTAAAAGGATTTCTCAAGCTCACCACTATTGACATTTTGTGGGGTGCTACGCTGTGCTCTGTAAGATATTTAGTAGTATTCCTGGCCCTGACCCACCTGGTGCCTGTAGCACTCTCTCCAAATTTGAGAAGAAAAATGTCTAGACATTGGCAAATATCCCTTGGAGGACAAAATTGCCCTGGATGGAGAACAAGTAGTATAAAGCCTCATGAACCTATATTCTTTTTAAAAAATTTTACTTATTTATTTGACACACAGAGATCACAAGTAGGCAGAGAAGCAGGCAGAGGGAGAGAAGGGGGAGGAAGCAGGCTCCCTGCCGAGCAGAGAGCCCGATGCGGGGCTCGATCCCAGGACCCTGAGATCATGACCTGAGCCGAAGGCAGAGGCTTAACCCACTGAGCCACCCAGGCGCCCCAAACCTATATTCTTTTGTTCTGTAACACCCCTTTTTAAAAATTAGCATTTAAGATTATTTACTGAAATAATACATTCATGTAGATAAAATAATAAATAGTAGCAAAGGACTTATAATAAAAAGCATCTGCCTCCTGTCCCATTCCTCCTCACCTGTATTTCCATCCCTGAGGTCTACCTCTTTTAAACTGTTTCTGGTTTGAGTTTTTCTCATGTTCCTGCCGTATCCATCTACCTGTTTATCCATTCATTCAGAGCACATATTCATTGAACACACTGTCTGCTAGGGCTGCCGTAACAAATAGCACAGCCTGGGAGGCTTAAAAAGCATAAATTTATTCTTTCATAGTTCTGGAAGCTGGAGGTCCAGGATGAAGATTCTGGCATGCTTGTTTTCCTCTGAAGGCCATCTGGGGATCTGTTCCAGGCCTTTCTCCTGGCCTTGCAGATGGTCACCCTCTTGCTGCCTCTTTATGTGATTGTCCCTCTGTGTATTTGTACCCCTGGTGTCTCTTCCTCTTGTTATAAGGATACCGGTCATACCGAATTAGAGCCCCATCTCAATGGCCTCATTTCAATTCAATCACCTATTTTTTTTTTATTTTTAAGGTTTTATTTATTTATTTGACAGAGAGAGTCAGCGAGAGCAGGAACACAAGCAGGGAGAGTGGATGAGAGAGAAGCAATCTTCCTGCTGAGCAGGGAGCCTGATGTGGGGCTTGGTCCCAGGACCCCAGGATCACAACCTGACCCGAAGGCAGGCACTCAACGACTGAGCCACCCAGGAGCCCTCAACCACCTCTTTATAGAACTTACCCCCAGGGGCACCTGTGTGGCTCACTGGGTTAAGGGTCTGCCTTTGTCTCAGTGTGGTGATCTGGGTTCCTGGGACTCTGCTCGGCAGGGAGCCTGCTTCCCCCTCTCCCCTATTTGTGCACTCTCTCTCTCTAATAAATGAATAAAATCTTTAAAAAATAACTTATTGCCAAATACAATTACATTCTGAGATACTGGGCATTGGGACTTTAATATATGAATGGGGGGGACACAATTTAGCTCTTCTTAAAAAAAATTTGTTTATTTGCAAGAGAGAGTGTATGAGTGGGAGAAGGGGCAGAGGGAGAGGGAGAAGCAGACTCCCCACTGAATAGGCATCTCGGATGTGGGGCTCGATCCCAGGATTCTGGGATCATGACCTGAGCTGAAGATAGACGCTTAATCAACACAACCACCTGGAGCTCTTGCAATTTAATCCTTAATAAGCACCTGCTGTGTGCCAATCACTGTTCTCAGCACTGGGGATAAAGTGGTGAACAAAAATGAAAGTCCCTGCTCTTCTTAAGTTTACATTCTAGCAGTAGAGAGCAATAGTACACTATAAATACATAGTTAAAATATATAGTATGTTAAAAGATACTAAGTGCTATGGGAGAAAAATAAAGCAAAGAAAGGAGATAGGGAGATTTGAGGGGCTGCTGGAATTTCAAATAGTGTGGCTGGGGAGAAACTCTCTGAGAAGGGGACATTTAAGTAAGGACCTGAAGGAGGAGATAGAGTAAGGCATTCATATATCTGGATCATTCTAGGTGGGTAGTATAGCCAGTGCAAAGATCCTGTGTAGAACATTTTCCAGTTTGTTGAAGTAACAGCAAGGGGGCCACTGGGGCTGGTGCAGAATGAACTAGGGGGAGTAGCAGGAGATGCAGGGGGGTGGGAGATGGTGGCGCAGATGACTATGTAAGGTCTAATAAGCCCTTGTAATGACTTTGGCTTTTGCTCTGAGTGAGATGGCATGTTAGAAATGTCTCATTCTTCCTTCTTGTGTGTCTCCTTTCCTCTCACACTATTGCCACATTTCAACACTTCCGACACCAGATGTGTGGGTTTTTTCCCCCTACAACAAGGAATTCTCTGTGATACCATATAGGTGTCCTAGAATTTAATTCCATTCTGACACTGTCTACCTGGAGATAGCATCAGATTCCACTGGTTAAGTGCCCAGTCCCACCAGACTGTTTCCCCCCTCCCACCCGCCTGCAGATACCAACGGCAAGTCCAGGTTGTCACCTGTGCTTCTGACCCACTACTTATAGATCTGAGGGTCCCATGGTTCCCTCTGGGGTTTGATTAGTTTGCTATAGCAGCTCACAAAACTCAGGGAAGCAGTTAGGTTTGTCAGGTTATTAAAGGATATCCTAAAGGATACCGATGAACAGCCAGAAGGAGATGATATATCTACATACGGTAAGGGCTAGGAGGGTCCCGAGTGTAGGATCTCCTGTCCCTCTGGAGTTGGGGTGTGTCACCTTCCCGACATATAGATGTTTTCATCAAGCAGCAAGCTCTCTGGATCCTATACTTTTGGGATCTTTATGGAGGCTTCATTAACTCCATTCAGTCATTAACTCCATTTCTACTCTTCTCCCTTCTTCTCTTGATGGAGGTGGGGCTGAAAATTCCACTTTCTGGTGACCAGCCTCCACCCAGGAGCCACCCAAGAGCCCACCCAGAGTTGCCTCATTAGAACAAAGGATGCTTCTATCACCCAGGAAATTATAAGTGTTTCAGAACCCGTGTGTCAGGAACCGGGTCGAAGACCAAACATTAGAACAAAAGATGCTCATAGTGCTCTTACCACTTAGGAATTTACAAGGGTTTTAGCTTTGTGCCATGAACTGGGGACATGTATATATATTTTTTCTATTATTTCACAGATGGGAAGCCATTGGGCAAGCTGTGGGTGGCAAGATCTGAGTGAGCGTTTAAAAGAATCTCTCCAGTTTGTTTTGTGAGATTAAGAGTCACTTATGGTTTGTCTCCCTCCCAATCCCATCTTCTTTCATTTATTCTTCTCGTACCCACTTAAGCCCCCATGTTGCATCACCACTTCCTCATATCAGGGAGATCATATGATAGTTGTCTTTCTCCGCTTGACTTATTTCGCTAGGGGGAGGGGGTTTGGGAGAAGGGGGTGGTATTATGGACATTGGGGAGGGTATGTGTTTTAGTGAGTGCTGTGAAGTGTGTAAACCTGGTGATTCACAGACCTGTACCCTTGGGGATAAAAATATATGTTTATAAAAAATAAAAAATTATATTTAAAAAAAAAAAAAAAAGAATCTCTCCAGGGGCCCCTAGATGGCTCAGTCAGTTAAACATCTGACTCTTGGTTTCTGGTCAGGTTGTGATCTCCGGGTCATGGAATCCAGCTCCACATTGGGCTCCATGCTCAGCACAGAGTCTGCTAGAGACTCTCTCTCTCCCTCTCCCTCTGCACCCCACCCCACCTCCTCCCACCATGCTCTCTCTCTAAAAAAAAAAAACAATAAATAAGTCTTAAAAAAAAAAAAAGAGCTACACCAGAATCTTTCTTGCTGCTGTGTTAATAATAGACCAAAAGGGAGCAAGGGTGAAATCAGGGAGACCAGTAAGGGGAGTATTGCAGTTATCTCTTTTCTCTGAATGATATGTGTATACTGTCAGTCATTGGTTTACCAGCTCTAAACATCCTCTAGTGACTTGCTGCACTAATAGGTAGGAGTTAGCTCACTAACACAGCTGTACCGCCACTCTCTTCCTCCAAATACATCACTCTTTTTTTTTTTTTAAAGATTTTATTTATTTATCTGACAGACAGAGATCACAAGTAGGCAGAGAGGCAGGCAGACAGAGAGAGAGGAGGAAGCAGGCTCCCTGCTAAGCAGAGAGCACCATGCGGGGCTTGATCCCAGGACCCTGGGATCATGACCTGAGCTGAAGGCAGAGGTTTTAACCCACTGAGCCACCCAGGCGCCCCCAAATACATCACTCTTATTACTCTCTTTAATTCTTCTGCTTAGTACACTTTTCCAGGGACAACCATTCTAATGTATATCTTTTGGTTTGTATGTCTTCTGGGTTATCTTTGTGCCTTTATTTATTTATTTAAAAAATTAATTAATTTATTTTCAGCATAACAGTATTCATTATTTTTTAAAAGATTTTATTTATTTATTTAACAGATAGAGATCACGAGTAAGCAGAGAGGCAGGCAGAGAGAGAGAGAGAGGAGGAAGCAGGCTCCCTGCTGAGCAGAGAGGCAAAGGATGCCGATGTGGGACTCGATCCCAGGACCCTGAGATCATGACCTGAGCTGAAGGCAGAGGTTTTAACCCACTGAGCCACCCAGGCGCCCCTCTTTGTGCCTTTATATAAGACACATAAATCTCTGTTTTTTGGTTCCATCATCTACAGATAATATCTCTTGATTCTCTACTTTCTACAATTGGCATATTAGTGCCTCTACACAATTTTCCACCTCCTAATTTCGTGTACTTTCCAATTTCTGTATGCTATGCTTTTACATTAAGTTTGTAAACATTTACTTTATACTTTGTAATCACAATTAAGTTTTCTGTGATTTATCTCTAGGTTGAATTTCAAAAGTTGAAAACCAATAAGGATAGTGTTTACATTATTATGAGTATATAAATATATATCTGTGTAAAACCAAAGGATGGGCCTTGATTATATTTTCTTCTTTGTAGTTCCAATGTTACAACCTCTGTTGGTTGCTCTATATCATTCCATGTCCTGGTTGCCTTAATTATTGGAAAATGACATTTAAAAAAAATTTATTTTTTAATTATTTTTTAAAAGATGTTATTTATTTATTTATTTGACAGACAGAGATCAGAAGTAGGTAGAGAGACAGGCAGAGAGAGCGAGAGAGAGAGAGAGGGAAGCAGGCTCCCCGCTGAGCAGAAAGCCTGATGCGGGACTCCATCCCAGGGCCCCAAGATCATGACCCGAGCCGAAGGCAGCGGCTTAACCCATCTGGAGCCAGATGTGGGGCTTGATCCCAGGACACTGGAATCACGACCTGAGCCGAAGGCAGATGGTTAACCGATTGAACCACCCAGTCACCACCCTCTACGCCGGATTTCTTTATTGCACCTTTTTGGTTTATTTCTTGCATTCTGTGCCTTTAATGTATCCTTAATTTTCATAGCTCATTTAAAAAAAATTTTATTATTTTAAGTAATCTCTATGCCCCAACATGGGGCTCGAATGCAAGACCCTGAGATGAAGAGTTGCATGTTCTACTGACTGGAGCCAGCCAGGTGCCCCAGTTTTCCTAGCTCTTAACCACACCACACCATCTCTTTTGCTGATTTCCCTTTTTCCTGGAGTCCTCTAATGTTCTGTGTGGCATTTTTCTGGGCTGGTTGGCTCTACAAATTGGTCTTAGTTCTGTGTATTCTGTCAACACACTTCTCTCCATTAAAAAAAAAAAAGATTTTATTTATTTATTTGAGGGAGGGCAAGTAAGAGAGAGCATGAGAGGGGAGAAGGTCAGAGGGAAAAGCAGACTCCCCGAGGAGCTGGGAGACTGATGCGGACTCTATCCAGAAACTCTGGGATCATGACCTGAGCCGAAGGCAGTTCCTTAACCAACCGAGCCACCCAGACGCCCCCTTCCCTCAATTTTTTTATCTTCCAGATGACATGTATTGTCATCTGATGTCCCTTTTCTTTGTTGTGGGTTTATACCTTTTAAATCCCTCTACTATAATTCTAATGGTGTCTTAGGAGGGAGAGTAGATTAATGCACATGGTTATTCTTCCGTACTGAACAAATATAGAGCCTTACAATACTTTTTCAAATTTTTATTTTTTAAGTTCTAAAATTAATAATGTTTCTTGTAATTAATTCAGACATTAAGGAAGTGAATAAAATAAAACTTTAAAATTTGTTTACTACCCTCGTACCCCAGAGGTGACACTGTTTGGTAAATATCCTTCCAGACTTCTAAAATATGCATATGCAAAATCATATACATATACACATAGAGAAAATAAGGTTTTTTTTTGTTTGATAGAAGTTGGATTTTATAAACATTTAGATACTGGGTTTTTAAACTTAACATATTGGGCATACTTGCATATCAGCACATAGATAGACAATAGATTTTTTGGTGATGGGGGAGGAACAGAGAGAGATAATCTCAAGAAGACTCCACGCTCCCCTACACGGGGATTGATCCTACAATGCTGAAATCATGACCTGAGCTGAAATCAAGAGTGAGGCTTAACTGACTGAGCCACCCAGGTGCCCCAAAACTTAAATTTTAATGTAAAGTTTTTATTGAAATATATACACATATAGAAAGGCAATGGCATGTTCTTTCTGCATATATGCTATATCTCATTATTTTTAATAGCTGCATAGTACTCCTACCCAATAATTTTGTTTGTTTGTTTGTTTGATGACTTTTTCAATTACAAGCAATGCTATACTGAACATCTTGGAACATAGATCTTTGAACTTTTGTGTTAGTATTTCTTTTTTTTTTTTTTAAGATTTTTTATTTATTTGACAGACAGAGATCACAAGTAGGCAGAGAGGCAGGCAGAGAGAGAGAGGAGGAAGCAGGCTCCCTGCCAAGTAGAGAGCCTGATGTGGGGCTCCATCCCAGGACCCTGGATCATGACCTGAACTGAAGGCAGAGGCTTTAGCCCACTGAGCCACCCAGGCACCCCAGTGTGTTAGTATTTCTTAATAGAAGTAGATCTGTTGGGTCAATGGCTATGAAATGTAAAAACATTAAGAGATACTACTGAATAGCCCTGCTGAAAAAAAAATTGCCAGTTTACTTTTCTACTAAAGATATTTGAGAGGGTACAAACCTTTGAGGCAAACTCTCCTTAAAAAGTTGGAGATTCTGCTGTGCATAGTTGAGAACTAGACTCTGCACTGTTTTTTATTAATATTTAATGACTTCACATGAGCTTGTCTTTTCTGTCTTTGAATATTTGAATATTTCAAGTTCCTTAGAGGCTGGGATCATGTCATATACTTCCTTGGTATTTCCTATAGTGCTTAGTACAGTCTGGGCAAACTGTGGGTGCTCAGTACATACTTAGTGATTGGCTGATAAACCAGTTTATATTTCGGGCCACACAATCCCTTGAGGTCAGCTCCTGGAATGAGAAGGCTGGACAGAGTCAGAGACTAGGGCTGTGCTGGGTCAGTATCAGATGCTGTCACTTGGATATCAAATTTAGACCATAATCTAGGAACCTCATTTACATAAAACACCTAACATAATCCCTGGCTCAGAAGAGGTTCTTAATAAGTGGTCTTTATTGATGAGAGAGTTGTCTTAGGGCTAGTGTTGAGGGTTCAAGCACAGCACCTAAAACCATTCAGCCTGGAATGGCTAGAAATCCAGTCTAGAGATGAAACAAAATTGAGAACCAGCAGGAGCAGACAGGTATCACAGGCAGAGACAGAGGCTTGGTTTGAGTTCAGCAGTGTTGGGGATTCATCTGAGACAACAGTGCTAGAGAACAGCCATTTGGCTAGAACAAGATTACTGCCCAAGCTTTTCCTAATCAGGAGTGGGGGTGCCCCTAGAACTGGGAAACCAAGAGGTCAGTCAGATAAGGATTAACTTCAGTGACAAATTTAGAGGCTCAGAAAACACGGATGACACAGATTCAACAAAGTGAAGAATGGGTTTCCTCCTTCGTACCCTTCTACCCCTAGTCAGCAGCACAGGTAAAGGAGGGAGGCGGGCCAGGTTTGCTACATATAGACGTTCATCATAACATATAGCATCGTGTTTCTCCTATATGCAAGACATTTCCTGCACATTATCTCTAATCTCCCTTATAACACTATGAAGTACGTATTAGCTCTATTTTACAGAAGCTTATACAAGCTACTGAGAGCCAGGATTTGAATCCAGGTCTATCTGGCCATAAAGCTTTTGTGCCTTCTGTTCTGCCTCTTCTGTGCCAGTCATAGCAGCTGGGGCCCCAGGGAAGTAGCTGCTGCCTAAGAACTAGTTGCTTATGTGTGGGCAGGGTGTCCCATGGTTCTTCCCTTTGCTCATCAATTCATTATACAAATATGTATTTATTTATAGCCACGGAGTTGGGAGAGGAGTGCAGGTCAGGTAGGCAGGGTGGTAAGGGACACACATGTGTGGGGGGAGGGCAAGGGAACATAGGAGGGCTGAAACTTGAGAAAGCAGAGCAAAAGAAAAGGGTCGTCATGAGCTGGAATGCAGGATGGGGCCTGATTTCGGGGCTCTGTTCTTGGATGCAGTACTAAGTGGGTCTTTGGGTGTTTCCAGAAGAAATACGTGGAGCAACACTAGTAGGCAAGCTGTAGTCCACTGGCAGCCCTCAGACCTGCGCTTTATACCAACACATCCACAACACACACTAGCATGGGAGCCATAAATGTGGAGACAGGTAGGTATCTTTAAACAGGCACACCAAAATGTATATCACACAATGGCAGCTGATTGCAGTGGTGTTTCCAGTGCTCATCACATTACTGTTAACTCCCCTTCAAGGGAACCAGTGCTCATTTGGATACGTAAAGTCTGGGAGGTTTGTTGAGAGGAGAAGGAAAGAGAAGAGAAAAAAGAAACAAGCTCATTTTTTAGTCAAAATTTAGTTGTGTGTGTGCATTAAGACTTTAAGGATTATATGAAATGATGTAACTACAGAGAAGGAAGTGCTATGGAATGTTTGTCCATATAAATCTTACTTATATTTCTTTTAGTGGTAAACACAAGTCATAACAGATAGTAATAAAACAAGCCTGACCTACACAGCCACTTAATCCCAGAGAGATGTGACCCAGAGCAGGGAGGGGCAGAGCCCAGGAATGCATTGCTGTGACACATTGATTCCAGGACTCCATGGGCTTCACCTGTGCCTGAGATATGGACAAAGTATGTTTGGAAGCTGCAGAGATTTATTTGTGACTGTTCCATAGTCAGGGGGATGGCAGCTAGGGTAAACATGCTATGCCTAAGGGCATCTAGTGTACAAAGGTTTGAGAATCCAGGGGTCTGATGGGGCTGAGGGAAGTTCCTCTCCCTTCCATACCAAGTGTGTGCAGTACCAGCACCCTCCAGTATTTAAAGGGGGGAATTGAAGACAATGATACTGATCTTACAGTTTATAGGGAATAAAGCAATGATTATAATCAGCATGAGTGCTAAGGAACAATAGAAGCTTTATAAAGACATACTTTACCCTACAAATTAATTATAACACATCTCTCTCATTAGAGAATTACCTAGCGATTTTTTAATCCTTTTAAATTTTTGATAGAAGGGTGGTGCCATGAAAGTGTCAAATGTAATTATCACTAAATAGCTTTTTTCTTCATATCACGTGGGACCCAAATACTGTAAAGGAGAAATAGTTCCTGACCATGTATATGGTCCTTCAACTAACACACACAAAAACTGCCTTGGGAAGAGCTATGGCAATCTCCTCTCTATTAATTGCAAATACTCTCACCTTAGAGAAACTTGATTCAAGCTCAGAAATTGGCTAGCAACCTAGGCACTATCCCCAAGAGTGTGACGGGTAAGGAGAGGCCACCGTCAGCCCTTTCTCATATTTCCCCTTGTATTTGGAAGCCAAGAGTCATACTCGCAGAAACAGACCTGATGTCTTTTAAAGTCCTCTGTATAATATTAATGCCCTTGTTCTCAATTGTTTTTTTCACTCCAATCTCGAACTTCTAAAGGATGTGGTTCACTCAGATCAGGAGCAGTAGCTCATTTTGGCAGCAGCTGCAGAGGGGGGAAGCAGAGGGACAGAATCAATGTGGTTGGTGGGTGGGGATTGTGCCTTGTATCCCCGCCCCCCTCCAATTATCATAAGCTCTCCAAAGCGAACAGTAATTTACAACCTTCTTGGAAACCTTACTTCATTCCCTACCTGGAAGAATTTAAGCACTGGCAGTAGAGTTTCTCTAACTTCATCACAGTCAATTACTTGTTTTCGGTACCGCAAAATGATTCTGCGTTCCTGGGGACAGCTCTCCCTTTCAAGTTCCTTTTTATGTTTGTTGTGTTCAGGAAGCCTTAGAGATGCAGGCCAGGGTGACTGGGACAGAGGTGAGATCCCTAACTACTGAATGGGACTCGGGAGGGAGAGGACTTGTTTTTACGCTGATAAAGAGTAAAATCTGGAGTCGCGATCGATTTCAGGCACGTAGGGCGGAAGAGGCCCAGGGCAGACCGAGTATGGGGTGAGCACCAGGATCTGTGAGCCAGTGTTGCTTCAGCGTCTCACCCTGTGTGTGAGGGGAGGCTGGTAGTCCGTCCCTCCTTGTCCCTTCAGCACTACCCCTCACCTCCGTCTCTGCATAACTATATCAGTAGAAAGGGACGCTTCTCACATTGGCGCCCGGACCCCAAAGGGAGGCTCGCTGTGGCTTGGCAGGTGGGCACGAAGCCGGGAGATGGGTGGGGGAGTGGGGCGGAGGCAGCGTCGAGTGGCGTTTGGAGTAGCCAATGGTAGTTCGGGGCAGGGGTGGCAGGGGTGGAGGCACCAAGGCGGAGCAGCCAATGGCAGGCGAGCAACTACTGGAACGACCTGGTGACGTGAGGAGCGTTCCATTCGGCCAGCGGTGGGCGGTTGCCACAGCTGGTTTAGGGCCCCGACTATTGGGGCCCCTTGTCAAGAGGAGGCAGCCTCCGGGCTGGGGAGGAGAAGTCGCTGCCACCTCTGGCAGCTGACGCGGTCCCCTGGGAAGGTGCACTTCCTGCCCTCAGTTCCCGGCCGAGTTCGGTCTCCCGGGTTCAGGTAACGAGGGGTGGGGGTTGGGGTCTCCTGGGCTCGGCCGCATGGTGGGCTGCCAGCCCCTCCGCTGAGCCCGGCCGCGCGGACGTAGGCAACTGCCCTTTTCAGCCGGGCTGCTGCCGCCGAGCCCCTGGCCGCGGGTGACTACACGTGGCGGGCGTGTGTGAGTGTGTACGAGCGTGTGGAGGTGGCGCGCGTCCCAACCTGCCTGGGGCGGTGGTCCGCTGCGTGGCGGAGGCAGGGCTGGCCTCCCGAGGCCGCGCCTGCCGCCCGCCCCGGACTCGGGCCTCCGGTTCCCGGCTGGTGGGCCGGTCGCTGCCTCTCGATGGATTTTGATCTTTGTTCTCCCAGGGCCCGGCTCCCTTTCCTGGTCTCTGGTCTCCCGCTGGGCCGGTTTATCTGGAGGAGATTGTTTTCCAGGTTAGTTTTACACAAAGGAAGTGTTCTCTGCACCTCTGGTGCTCCCTCCCCTTGGCCATGCCTTCTTGCTTTCTCATTTCCCTGCTCATCTCCTGGTCTCTGTTTGGACCTTTGCCCTCTCCAGCCCAGAGTGATTTTGGGTTGGTTGTTTCTCTCAGTCAGGCAGGCTGCAGGCTTCCACCTCATTCTTGCCAGCGTGGGGCATGTGGTGTCAGTAAATAGAGGCCACAGCACCACACCTGAGAGGAGAAGGGATACAGTGGTTGAGAGAGGCTGGGCCCCCGGGGTTCAGGACGCCAAGTAGAAATGGCACTTATGAAATGTCCCAGAAAGCAAGCACCTTTATGACGTTTCTTAGCTCATGACTCTGCCATGTCCACCCACCCCCACCCCCAACCATTCCAAAACCTCTCCTGCTTAAGTCAGCCTTTCGCCTATAGGTCTGTGATGTGGTTTCATTAAGATTCCCGCAAATGTTAGGCTAGGCTGGCAAGATTGGTTCATTTCCCGAACTCAGGAGGTTGCAGAGGGTTTGATTAGGGGAAATCTGTTTTGAGTAAATACAACCTGGGTATGTGTACAGAATGTCCAGAACCTCCTAGCCCTGCCAGAGGGTGACTTGTTCCCGGGTGTGATTCATATTTGAGTAGCTAATTGAAGAAAGAAGGTGAAGTGGAGGAGGGGAGGGAATGGCTCCTTAAGGACAGAAACTCTACTATTGTTTTTAGAGTCCTCTTACTGATGATTATAGAACAGTGTGGTATATGGAAAGTGCCTTGGACTGGAAGTCAGCTTACGTGTTTTCTTGGCTTAGCTTTGCAGCTGTGGGACGCTGGACAAGTTACTTCCTCTCTATGGTCTTAACTTTACTTATTTCCAAAACAAAGTAATTGGGGTTATCACCCATAAAATCCCTTCTAGTTCCAGGGTTTTATGATGATCAGATCATCAGTATTATATTGGAAGCATAGGGATTTACTTAAGAAGATATGTTAGCCCCCTTCTTTTTTTTTTTTTTTTTTTTTTTTTGGAGAACCTTTAACCTTTTTTCCTTTTAGAGGACAAACGTGGATTGGAGATAAACTTTTCCCACTTCCCTACCCCTACCCCTTCAGGCAGTGCTCGTCTTTCCACCTGTGGGAAAGGAAGATTGAACTGCATTTTCTTGTTCCTGTCTCATTTTTTTTTCCTTTTGTGCTTTTTCTTAGGGCTAGAAATTGGACTTTTGATGATGTTTGACCCCGCGGCAGCAATAGCAGACATCGTGATATCAAAGCTGGGCTCAGCTTCTGTTTCTTGCCTCTTGTAATCACAAAACCCATTTTGGACCAGGAATTCCAATCATGTCTGTGATGGTGGTGAGAAAGAAGGTGACACGGAAGTGGGAGAAACTCCCAGGCAGGAACACCTTCTGCTGTGATGGGCGAGTCATGATGGCCCGGCAAAAGGGCATCTTCTATTTGACCCTCTTCCTCATCCTGGGGACATGTACACTCTTCTTCGCCTTTGAGTGAGTTTCCATTGAGTAGAGTTACCTGATGATGGTTTCTTTGGGGCTAGAGGAAGAACCTTCTTTCTGGGAAGTTTGTGGATGGTCTTTGGATGGCACTTCCTCTTAAGCTATGTCCTTAGATCATGCCAACCAAATTCATTTCTTTGTGCTTATAGCAGAGTACCTGCTTCCTAAAAAGGCCAAGACCTTTGACTCCAATTTTATAGCACTGATTTGGGGTTACCCCTGGCACACTTGGGTAATAAAGGAATTTGTCTTTGTTATTCACCTCTCCTTTTCAGTGGTCTCCTTAGGTGCTTAGTGAAAGACTCCCTCTTCTCCACCCCTTTTGGGGCTGGGGCAGCCCTCATGGTCATAACTCAATACCACAAAACTGACCTATTCTGTTATTCTGGGTCCTATTTCCTTAGAGCTCAGCTCTCTGCTACCTATTAAATTGAAAAGTCATCTGAATTGGGGACCTGCAGATCAGTTCCAGCCTCAAACTAGTTTGTACCACAAACTAGCCGCCTGTGTGGTACATATGTGCTTATTAAATGTAAGTTTCTTTCAGGATCACTCAACATAAACAACTCTGTATTTTGTGTGAGCCTGATACTAGCCTTGAAGTTATTTTTTCTTTGATGTAAAGCTAATACTAGAGCCACTATTTGAATCCTGTATCAGTCGCTGCTCTAGGGAGGTGGCCAGTTGGATTCTAGGGTACAATGGTATGACTACTGGGTGTGCTGATATACTCTAGGGATGGGAGAAATGCTAATTGGTTTAGGATTATTATGGGGAGAGCTCTGAGGAGCCAAAAGGAGTATGTGTAGACTGTGAGCCACACCTGATACGAGCCTGCTATAGTTCATATACTACAGTGACCTGGAAATGGAGCTCCCATGCTGGGGCATGGCCATAGGAGGGAAGAGGGGCCTCCTTGGCCAACCTTTGTGGTAATTTAAATGAGCTCTGGTCTCTTGGAGCTCAATTTTGCCCTTCTTCTGTAAGGGCTCCAGGCTTTCCCAGTGCATCAAGAGTGATTTTTCAGGCTGCTTTGCCAGACTTTCTGCTCGTTGCAGCTGGCTTGAATAACAGCGAGGGGGGGCAGTTTATAACAGGGCTAGGAAAGGAAGGTCAGAGAGGCTCTTTGTCAAAGGCACTTTTGCTGCTGCTGTTGCTGCTGACTTCGTGAAGTATTTGGCAAAGTCCGGTTGGTGATGGCTTCTTAGCTGCTTTCCAGTCTGAGGTTTATGGTGGGGTGTGTGTATGTGTGTACTTGTGTGTGGTACAAATGAGCATGTGTGGTCAGGCAGGAGTATGTGAAACATTAAACAAAAAAAAATGTTTCCCTTCTCACCATTCTCCCCAAGTTTTTGTTTTGTTTGTTGTTGTCTTTGCTTTTTTTCCTGCCTTGCTTCTTTTTGAAAGTGCAAAGCCGAACTCGCTATCATTCTCCCTCTCTTTCAGTCCTCCCACTGCTGAATCACTAGCTCTTTCTGCCACCACACCCTTCCATCTTAGAGTTAAATTTTTGTGGTTGGAACCATTTGAAACAGGGATGAGATTTGTTTCCAGGCCCTGAGTGAGCTAGTAATTCTGGGCCCAGGAAACCTCTGGTTTGGCTGTCCAGGGGAACTTGAAATTTGGGGCTATTGGCGTTTGGCCCTTTCTGTATCTGGGAGCCAGACAGAATCTGATTTGAATCTGTCCCACTTAGGCTCCAGAGGCCTCTGAACAAAACTGCCTGTGGGATGAAGCTTATAATTAGCTAAGTTACTGTTTGGTGGAGGCAGGTTGAGTTTTCTACCAAGATCACTTTTCCCCCCAAGTTATTTCTTGTGCTTTGCCCTCAGATATGAAGGATAACGTTGTTTGTGAACTGCCTTGAGTTCCAGCAATCTGTGTGATAGAGTAAATAGTTTTAAAAGACTTTATTTATTTATTTATTTATTTATTGGAGAGAGAGAGAGAGAGAGAGAACAAGCCAGGGGAGGAGCAGAGGGAAAGGGACATGCAGACTGAGCTGAGCATGGAGCCTAGTGCAGGCCTCCATCCCACAACCCTGAGATCATGACCTGCGCTGAAATCAGGAATCCAACACTTAACCAACTGAGCCACCCAGATAGAGTAAATATGTTTGAGGATAGGGCTGGGGAGGGAGAAGGGAGAAAGAAGTTAATGTGTGAGCAAAGGAGTGGAATGGGAAAGCATAAAACTGACCAAAGGGGAGAGGACACTGGTGATGAATCCTTTTAACTGAGAGTGGTGGAATCTGTTTGTGCACATGTGTGTGTGTTTCTTTGTATGTGTGTGTTTGTGTGTGTGTCTCCCATGTGGAGACACACAAACACTCTGAGTGCTGGCTGCCTTATGCCTAGTTAATGACAGGCTGTACAAAGGACACCAGCATGCCTCTGAGGCATGAAATCTCTTTCTGGTCAACCTTTTCTTTGGAATATATAATTCACTACCAACCACACAGTGGGGGATAGCATTTGGGAGGCAGAATATGGGCCCCTTTGTTAGCATTAGAATTTAAGGAGACCTCAGGATATCAGCTGATCTAGTCCCCTGCCTTCAGGCAGGTGAGGGCATCTGAACCACCAGTGACTGAGAGCTGTCTATTTTCATCCTCAAATTGCCTAGGAGTATAGATTCCACATCCTCTGGCTGCTGCATTTTTGCCTTAAGGAAGTATAGATCTTGCCGCACATCTGGACCTGCATTTTCATCATAGGGTCTTGCCTGTAGCAGGTGCTTAGGAACAAGTGCAAGTTGATTTATAGCTGCCCATGGCACAGCTCTGGTTTGGCCAGATGGCTGGAGAAATCTGGTCAGGCATGTGGGCACCCCTTGATGAAAAACATGCAGTATTAGTAGTACCAGTGTATATTTATATATTTTGTTTTTGATTTTGCCTTTACATGTTTAGACTTCTCAAAGGAGGATCCTATAATTTTCAGTGGACAGACAGTAGGTCGAATACATAAAATGAAAGAAGGTTGTCCATCTAGGAGCTAGTTAGTTCTATATTGTTAGAAGTGTTTCCAAAGACACTGGGTGGCCATCTCTCAGGGCTGCTGTCTCAAAGTGGATTCCTGCCTAGGATGGGAAATTGGGCTAGATTATCACTAAGCCTCTTGCAACTCTGAGAGTCTGAAGTTCTGTGTAAGTTTGTCTAGAAGATTCAGATACACACACTGAAAAGGAAAGGTTGGATTTCCAGTAGGTAGCTGTATTTAAATATATTTCATATTTAAACACAATTATATCTATGGTAAATGTATTGACTTTAAAAGCAGAGTGAAAATTTTGCAGTGCTTAAAAAGAGGATTTCCTAATTTATTTTTAGGGTGAGGTATTTAGGAAATGTGAGTGAATATGCCAGTTTTAGCTTTGACCACATGAACCATTCTCGGTGTTTTCTGCCCAAACCCTGTCCAGCTTGTGTGAACACATAAGCTTGGCCACCAGCTTGCCAGTTATGTCAGAACATTCTAGTGGAATGACACAGACAACTGTGAGGTGTTCAGCTACTCAAAGACTATTATGGTGTTAGTCAAATTCAATTTCCTGATAAAGCTTGGGGGAAGGACCAAGTGCAGTGTCTTCTGGAATTGGCTTCCTATCTGTTTCTTTTAACTTTATGACCAGACTATAGGTGGGGTCAAGATACCCAGACTTCTCTTGTGGCAAGAATGACTAAGTGACTCTTGACCCCTGAAGTATAAGCAGTTTGCTTCTATGCTCACCGCTTATGCCTCATTGTGCTCTTTGTAGAGGAAATTGTATCAAGGCACTATCAAACCCTGCTGGACTGACCCTTGCAGGTGATTTTGATGTGTAGAGGAGTCATTGAATTATATGAACTGAAAAAAGCTTTGTAGTGGTGCTTCGTAATTGACCCACTTCTAGCCTATCCAAATTCTACCTTTCTTTCACGTCCCTTCTTGAGTCTTCCTTCCTGAAACCTTTCCAGTAATTTCTGCACATACTGCTCATCTAACACATCATCATATGACATTTCTTAGATTTCTAAATTCTATGATTATTACACTTTGAGCTCGTTCAATGCCAGGGATTATCTCCTATATCTGTGTAGCTCTCCATGGTGCCTTCCACCAGACCTTACGTAGAATAGGTGGTTAATAAATGTTACTGAATTAATATGTTCTGGATACACTTAAAATATAACAGTCTTGACTCACAGAATCATAGAATGGTAGAACTGGAAGGGCCCTTGGAAACTATCTCCATCCTTTTGCAGGCGAGGAAACCAGGTGCACAGAAGAGAGGTCCCATTGTCAAGATCAGTCAGCCAGCCAGTGCCTCTGTATGACACTACCTTTCATTTCATTGTTCCCTTGAATATGGAATCCTGAAGACATTCAGATTTACTAAAGTGTGCATAGTGCCAAATGCTAAACTAGCGTATTCTAGGTTCTTGCTGACTAAGGACTGTATTACCTAGTGGCATCTAGGTTATTTGGGCCTCCTCCACTCAAGCTCCTGGGAAATGAAGGTGTCTTTGTAGAAAACTAGTAGCACTCTGGCATAGCATTCTGGTAGCCTTGCAGGAACAGAGAGGCCCATCTTTAAGTGTGAGCATAGAAGGGAAACTTTGTGAGTTAGGAGGGATCATCACCTCTGTGACTACTCATAGTCCCTGCTGCCCAAATGAGAATGGTTTGGAGAAAAATTAAGCAATGTGTGCTCCCTACCTCATTACTATGTGTGTGATCCTGATGAGAGGGGCATTGTGTCCCTGTGGAGAGACGGGAAAGACAATATGACAAAACAAAGTTACCAGGTTGAGGAAATACAGAGCTATGTAGACCAAAGCCAAACTGACATGGCAGAATATTGCGCTTATAGTTCCAATGTCCAGGTTCCTGAAGTTACTTAGATGAGATTGGGAAGATGAAAAAGTGACTTTGTCATGATCTCTAACCAAGAGAACGTTTTCTGGAAAATTTTTCTATGGAGGTTCTGCCTTGTGCTTTACCTAGCCCAAGATTCTAAGACTTGGCCAACCAAATAGCAGTTTTAGAAAGTCATAGTTGCCTTTCTGATATCAATCTGTTAAAGTACGTAGCTAAGTTCAACTTGCTGATAAAGCATGTTCCCTGGAGAAGGGTTAGATTATGTCTTCCAAATGGTATGCTTTCCTTTCTTTATAGTTCTGTCATTCAGAATTTATCTGTATATTTTCAGCCTTACTACCTTTTTTGGTGGTAAGTTTCACACTGTTGATCTCTACTGAATGCATTTCCCATCTTTTTTTTTTTTTAAGATTTATTTCTTTATTTGAGAGAGAGAGAGAGAGAGAATGATCAGGAGGAGCAGAGGGAGAGGGAGAGAGGATCTCAAGCAGACTCCATGCTGAGTGCAGGGCCTAATGCGGGGCTCAATCCCAGGACCCTGAGATCATGATCTGAGCTGAAACAGAGAGTTGGATGCTTAACCAACTGTGACACTAGGCCCCCCTCCCATCTTTTGAGAATGAGTCTTAATTGAGTATAGTGATCTTCTATTTTGGGAAAAGCAAGCACAAAGAACAGGGATTTCCCCCAGCATGCTGATATCACTTGAGATGTTTATTGAGGTAAAGAAGGGATCTCCTAAATCTTCTTCCTCAGAGACACCCGAGCTGGTATCATGTTTAAGAACAAAGGAGGCACCTTATGCCTTTGCAATAGCAAGAAGCCAGTGAATTCAGGGTAATTAGGGGGAATATTTCTGGAACGGAGCAATGAGAAGGCAAAAACCTTATGATGGTTATTACATGAGGCCAGTTAATGGAGGGCCTCGGAATAACTGGCCTGTGGGGTTCGGGGATTAGCATAATAAGCAGCAGGGAATTGTTCTATGTTTTGGGCAGGAGTACATTATAATTGAAATTTGTTATTTATTATATTTGAAATTTTGCTATTTTTGTTATAATCGAAACATGAAATTTGCTGTTATTACTGCAGTTCAACAACTGCTTAGCAGGTTTGTCTGGCTAGAGATTTTGGCCCTCCTTAGTGAGAAGATGGCTCATTGCCTCAGAATTGAAAATGTCCCTGTTTGGTTAATTTTCCCCTTTGCTACTAGAGCAAAACAGACTTATGCCTTTTCCTTTGACCTTCACATAGCAGTCAAACTAGAGACTGATTTTAAATTATGTTTTCAGTGTTCAAGGAAACTTTTCCCTCTCAGCAAACTCTTGAGTGTCATCACGAGAGCCTTGAGCCAGTATAGGTGACTCTGCATGTTTACTGTGCTTCCGAAGTAGATAGTGTGTAAGAGAACAGACAACTGTCCATATCAGTGGGGACTAATAGCAAAGGCTTATTACTATTATGTGGGACAAGGGCCATAGTGGGACTCTAATCTTGAGCCCTTTCTTCTGTTCCAAACATAGCTTTTCCTTAAAGCCACCCTTAACAGCTGCTATGGGAGCAGTTTTAAGCAGCCACCAGCTTCCCAAGAGCTCTTCTCTGACCACTTATAGTCCTTAGAGTCTGAATCACCATTCTAACCCTTGATTATTGGTCTTATCTTATTCTTCAGCTATTTCATATGTTAGTTATGTTTTTCCCAACAAAATTAACTCCTATTTTCTCTTGTTCTTCATTTGTTAGAACCATAAACACTTGTTGGCTGATTGATTGCACTGAGCTATTAGGAAGACTTGGAGGTAGAGTATTGTATAGAATACCAATCCATGCTCCCAGTCTCTGAGGCAGAGCCCTGCTATGGAATCTGTCTGGTTTCTTACCAACTCCACTCATGAATCTCTTTTGAATTTTTTCCTATCAGTTAAAGTCTGTGTCATTATCATTGTCCCTCCAGTGAACTAGCATGCTAGGGATGGGGGATGGGACATGACACACCAGCCCAGCCTGGCACTGCTAGTTACTGCTAGACAGTACCACCATGCGGCCCATGGGACATGTGGAAGTCCAGTCATGTAGTCTGGCTATGAAAGCCCGAGGCCAATCAAGAGGTTGATAGAAGGTGGCTTAAAGTAATGATATTTCTTCAGGTGGCATAAAGGAAGACTTAGGGGAGACATGGTTGTGTTTATAAAATTCACAAGGGAGAAAAGCAACTTCTGAACCCTTTGGAAGGGGGAAAGCCTCTTGGTACTCTGAAGATAAAAGAGAGTTCTGTTTCAAAAAAGTATATGGATATCATTATTCCAAGAAGTGATATAAATGGAAAATACTGGGGGATTTAAAAAAAACAGTTAGCTTATATTCATGGATGACAGATCTAGTCTTCCAGTAAGACAAATTAGTGATTTAGGAGACTCCTGACTTTTCAGGTTGATATTGGGAATTGCCACCAGATTTTCACATACCCTGGTCCTGTCAGAGGCAGATCTCTAGCTTAGTGCAATTATGGGATTAATCCAAGGGGGTATTTAAAAAAATATTATATTATTTGAGATAGAGAGGTAGTGAAAGAGAGCAGGAGAAGTGGGGAGAGGGAGAAGCAGGCTTCTCACCGCTGAGCAGGGAGCTGGACATGGGGCTCAATCCCAGAACCCTAGAATCATGACCTGAGACAAAGGCAGAAGCTTAACCAACTGAGCCACCCAGGTGCCCCCTAAGGGGGTATTTTTGATCATAACTATTAAAGACAGACATACATGATAAGTTGTAATTAACAGCAGTTTTAGCTACTGTCTCTCCAAGTTTCCTCTTACTTGGAGTGGAAAGGCCTGCTGGTCCCACATCTGCCTTCCCAGCCACACCCACTCACTAGTGACAACTGACTGCCAATAGCCTCATCTCTGGAGAACAGTACAATGGGCCTGTTGTGTACTTGTTGACATACAGAGTGGATTGTTTTAGCAGGTGCAGAAGATAGTCCGTGTGGAGATTACAGAGACCTTTATCCTTGATGGCATAGCATAATTCAAATTTAAGTTGTCCTTTGTCTGGTTAACAAGCAGGTGTTGGAATGAGACTTAATCTTAGGTCCTTCATGCATGGGGGCAACATTGATTGTGTGTGTGTGTGTGTGTGTGTGTGTGTGCATGTATGAGAGAGAAAGAGAGAGAGGAAAGAGAGTTCTGTTTTCTCTGTATCTTTTTCCTGTAATAAAATGATTTAAAATCCCTTTGGTGGCCAATCAGATAGCTCTGATTTTTCTGTTTATTGGAGACCATACACCCAGAGCAGTTCAAGTCCTAGAGAATTTGTTTGTTTTCAAGAGTGATCTTAGAAATAGGCAATGACTAGAAAGACGACTGTTTTCTGTTAGTGTGGTAATTTTACTTGGCTTGCTCATGAAACAGAGTCTTAATGTTTCTTCTGTATCCTCTGGGTTCCTGATAGGCAGAGGTAACTTTTGTTTCCAAATTCACTTTTTGGCTACTTGTTCTACTGAAGGTGGAACAATGGAAAAGAAGGTAATCCACAAGCTAGTGATCTGTAAGAACCTTAATTACCCTGTGTGTAGTCAGATCCTTCAGTTCTTCAAATTTTACCTCCTACCCTTAGCTTTTAGGGGAAGGAAGTAAATCATACAAAATCAGGCTATGACCGAGGATTTTGTTAAAAACAAACAGGCAAGCAAACAAAAAGCCACAAAATCATTTTGCAAGTTCACTACATATGTTCATCTTCTACTGACAAATTGCTCAGCCCAATATTATGTTGGTTCTCACCCGCCCACCCCTGCACTCGTGTGTGTGGCAGGGAGGCAGGGGGAGGATCTCGTGTGGATTTCCAAAACTACAGTGAATGTACAACCTGGGGTTAAATGTTTGCTTTGAGTGGACAGCAGCTTGCTTAATCCCCATGCCGATGAGGTAAGCCTTTTTCCTTAGCTTACTTTCTCCACTCTCCCTCTGGCCCTTGCTTATCCACTTGTAGTCTGCCTCCAAGAGAAGATCTCTGTATTGAAGGAAAAAATGTGCCTCAGGAGGAAAAGAATAAAAATAGGTCAGTGATAACTCTCATCACATATTCCTATTTGAAATTCAGCTGGATGCAACAAGTATTTGTGGATAGCTTCTTTGTTCCCATACTTGCATTAAGCTCTGGGAGATACAGAGCCACGATGGTAAGACGGGAACGCTAAGAGCTGACATTTACTTAACGTTTACTATGTGTCAGGTGCAGTTCTAAGCACTTTATTTATATTCATGCATTTGATGACACAGTGACCCTGTGTAGTACTATTACTATCCTCATTTCACAGCTAAGGAGACTGAAGTTAATTAAGTCACCCAAGTAGGAGCTGGCAGAGCCAGATTGCAAACCCAAACATTCCTACTTCACAAAGACAAGGTTTTTCCTCTTACAAAGTGCAGCTGGGGAAGACGAGGTCAATATAGTGAAAAGCAGCTAGGAAACAATACAAGGCTCTGGCAGTGAGGGCTACGGCGGTAGAGAAGGGAGAGATTAGTGCAGCTTAGGCTAGACCTCTCAGAAGAGGCAAGACTTCTCTAAATCCCAGATTCTCCAGCTATCCAATGGGTATAATAGACTTTATGTCATAGATTTAGTGTGAGAATTGAATGAGATAATGCATATAAATGGCTTAGTGCAGTGCCTGGTATATGCTGAGTGCTCAGTAAGTTGTGATGGTGGCAATGATGGCATTGATACCTCTGGGACCTGGAAGATGAGTAGATCTGGGATATCCAGAGAGGAAGAGGGGTGGCTTTCTGGGTGAATTATGAGGAAAGAGGGGGAGCAAACATGATGTTGGGAAGAGGTGCTGAGGAGATAAAATTTTCTTTTTCCTTTGCCTGAGGTCACTAAGTACCTACTAGCAGAGCAAATTGAGGAGAGAAGAGGATGGATGTTGCAAAGTCAGTCAGCAGCCCTGAAGCTTTTCACTAGCCTTGAAGCGTGCCAGAGGTACCCTCTGACGCTGGGACCCTGCTTCATGAATGGTCCTCATCTTTTCTTCCTCCTCTTTGAGCTCAGGCCTAATGCCAGATGAGTGATTATGAAAAGCTCTAGACATTCCCAGAGTGAGAGCAACCTGTGGTATTTACAAGTCCAGGCTCAGTTGCTTCCCTGACCCTAGTAGGTGTGAGCCTTTCCCAAGGCACAGAGGAAATGTGGTCCTCAGCAGGCTGACAGGAGGAATTGGACTTGGTGATGGGGGTTCCCTGGAGACTGTCTTATGAGGTTATAGGTGACATCAAGTAAGCGTTGAGCTCCTACTATGTGAAGAACCATATATTAGGAGTTATGGGTAGTTCAAGAGAAGAAAAAAGCATGGTCTCTTCCCTCCATGTACTGCTCACTTTATTGTAGAGACCAGATCGACATGCTGGTAACAGTTTGTGGTCAATATAGGGTGGATATAACTAAATGTTCAATCGCCCACTTTCTTCAGATGTCGCTACCTGGCTGTCCAGCTCTCTCCTGCCATCCCTGTGTTTGCTGCCATGCTCTTCCTTTTCTCCATGGCTACACTGTTGAGGACCAGCTTCAGTGACCCTGGAGTGATCCCTCGGGCCCTACCAGATGAAGCAGCTTTCATAGAAATGGAGATAGGTGAGTGTTCTAACCAGCTGGCAAGATGCTGTGGTGACTTTAATCACTAAAGGAGTGGAATCATAATAGTAGTTGCAGACTAAGAATAATATCTAGCCTTTTCCCTGTAAGATCCTGAATCTGAGATCATGGCTACCCTGTGGTTTTGGTAAGGCAGGGTTAGCAAGATTTGAAAGCCATATGCTTCATTCTTCTTGTGTTGGGTTGTGTCTCAGGAAGGGTTTGTCTTACTGCACTCTTCCTAAGAGGATGGGATTTTTTTTACCTTTGAGGGGTCATGAACTCATTTGATTTTTTTTTATGAAAGCTATAAGCCTTCTTTTCATAAAAATATTCTTTTATGTTTGATTATACATATAATTTGGGATGTAATATGTAATTTCAGAGATTCACAGATCTTTTGAAGCACAGTCGTGGGCCCCACCAAGAACTCCTGCTTTAAGGCAATACACAAGGTGGGAGGAGACAGCTATGATGCCAGGAACCACTGAGAATTCTAGGAAGGTAAAGGGAGCAGTTACAGGCTCATTACGGTGCAGTTTTCAGCTCAGGGTAGGTCTCTTTGGGACAAAGATAAAGTGCTACACTAGCCAGGATCCAGGGTGGCTCCACAGATTGAACCAGAAGATCCCAGACCTAGAGGAGGGACTATCCTAGGAGCTCACACTGGGAAAGAAGGCCAGGATATCAACACTCATGGGGACTGGGAGCCTCCCAGACTCCACAGCAGTGCTTGCCTAAATTGTTTGCAAGTCCAGTAGCCAAGTAGCTTGAGTTAGTGTCCAACCTAGATAGATTAGAAGAAAGGGGCCCAGGACTTATAAGACTAATAAGACTAAAAGCAGTGCCCACGGACCATCAATCTATGGTTAGCCTTTAGATTGTTAGGGTGATTGTTTTTGATTTTTATATTACTTTAATTAAAAATACACAAACATTAAAGTTATAATAGGTATTATATTACATTTATATTTTTGAGAGAATTTACATTTATATAATATTATCTGCCTATCCAAGAAAATACTATGTCTTTATTTTAAGATTGAATTTTATGCCCTTGAATAAAATTTTTATAGTTTTAAATTCTAGTTTCTATATTTCTTATATTGAGTTTATTCCTAATGTTTATATGCATGCTATCATCAATGAAATATTTTCTCCCATTTCCATTTGATGTTTTTTCCTCCAGTTTTATCAGGATGTAATTGACACAACATTGTGTAAGTTTAAAGTATACAATGAGTTGATTTGATACTCCTTTACAGTGCTTTGAAAGTGTCCAAGCTTTTGTATTTCTTTTGTTTGTTTTAGCTGCATTTCCCTCTAGCTTCTCAGTGAATTTCTTTTTGAAGAATTCTAGCCTGTTTTAGTTGAGCTAAGAGGGCATAGTTTGTGCACATCTGAGCTTGAACTACTTAGGGATGGGGTAAGAGTGGGAATAGTGGGGAAAAAGCAGAGGCCAGGTGTGTTGGTACAGCTGGAGTTCAGGGGAGACCTGGTAAGGCTGGGGTAGTTAGGAGTAAGATAGGAGGAGGGAGAGTTGTGTGTGCCATCTTTTCGCCATCTGGGATTATTCTTTTATCATCATCTTTCCATTCACATATGGAGAAACTGAAGGTCAAGGCAGTGCCTTGACTTGTCTTTTGCATCTCCCAGCAGGTGTTAGCAAGGTTAGTTCTGTTTTGCCAGATCACTGGGCCTGGAGCCCACGCTTGAGCTGTCACATTGTGACCTCTCCTTTTAGCATGTTTCTCTCCGTAGAAGAATACATTCTTGCGTTCATTTGTATGTTTATGTTAGCAAGTTTTTGTCAATTTGCACTCATCCCTGTGCTGGAGGGATGGGGCAGATGTTCATGGAGGTTGGGGCAGAAGACAACATTGTGATTCCATTGCAGCATAGCGCCTCATGGGGAGGATGAACCATGAACTCTATCTCACAAGTGCGTTCATGTAAAGGTCATGCAAAGGAATATTAAGGTGGCATGCTGGTACTTACATCATTCTCTAATGAAGAGCTATCCCCATCCTTTTAAGACTTGTGGCACACTGTTATTGTTTGATTTCACAGCATCTACCCTACTCCGCAAAAAAAGGAAAAAAGTTCCATATGGCAGATATTTTTAAAATCAAAGTGAATTGAAAAATTATTCTGTTTTTAGAATTACCCTGCACATCTAGGGTGCAAGGAAACAGGCATTCTCATATGCTGCAGATGGATGGGCGTGCAAATTGATACAATCTGTCTGGGAAGCATTTTAGCAATAAGCAATATGGGCTTTAAGGATTCATACCCTTTGACACAGTAATTCCACTTCACTTAGAGTTTAGTTAAAGAAATAATCAGATTCATACAAATTACTGTAGAAGGATTTTCAGCATGTCATTTTTTTCTTTTTCCTTTTTTTTTCTTTTTAATGTGGGCCTAGCTGTTTTAATGCCAGCAACTTCATATATTACTGCTCAGACTTCAACATGCTTTTCTTTTTTTTCTTTCTGTTTTAGAAATTAATTTTAATGCATATTAAATAATATATATTCTCTTTTTTAAAAAAGATTTTCTTTATTTGAGAGAGAGGTGGGGGAAGGGGCAGAGGGAGAGGGAGAGAACCTCACGCCGACTCCAAGGTAAGACTGGAGCCCAACTCTCGGGGTTCAGTCTCACCACCCTGAGATCATGACCTGAGTTGACACCAAGGGTTGGATGCTCAACTGACTGGGCCACCCAGGTGCCCCAACATATGGATATATTGTTGAGAAGGGGAGGTGGAAATTGGGGTGGTGATCAGAGGGGATTTAAACTTTATCTGTAACATTTTAAGTTTTTTCATATAACATCATTTAAATAGTAAAAGCCCAGAGGCCATTTAAATGCCCTACAATATGGAATGGTTAAATAAATAATAGTATGTACATATGATGGAATATTATATTGCCAGTATTAATATTTTTTGGAAGAGAAATTAACAATCATGGAGAAGTGTTCACCATATAGTGTTAAGCAAAAAATAGAGGATACAAAATTATATTTATAATGTGATCTCAAATTTTTAAAAATCATGAATGTTTATTTACCTGTTAAGGAAATACACCAAAACATATTCCTGAGTTGAGAGCCTATCAATGATTTTTTTTCTTACATACATCTTCTGTTTTTTTCCAAACTTTTATAATAAGCATGCATTACTCTTATTTTTAAATGATTATTTTTCTGATTCTAAGTATTACCAGCCTTTTTTATGCATATATTTTATTTTTGCAAGATAATATCCTTTTATGCATGTTACATGCCTTCTAGTGTACATTTTCATTTTGCAATATATTGTGAATATTGTCCTGTGTTTTCATTCACTTGTCTACATCATTTTAAATGGTTGCATAATATTCCATCCTATGCATGCATTTACTTAGCCAATCCCCTGTGACACTGAGGTTATTTTCAGGTTTTCACTGTTAAAAGGGACTCTGTGACAAATATCCTTCCATCAACATCTTTTGTGTATCTCTTTGTAGTTTTGTTAAATTCCTAGAAACAGAATTGCTGGGTCAAAAAATATATGCCTTTAAAGTTTTGGGAGCCAATGCTTTATCCCTTACTGATTATGTATAAAAATACCTTCCCATCCTTGCCAATCCTGGGTATTTTAATTATTTTTTTATTAAAGATTTTATTTATTTGTCAGAGAGAGAGAGAGGACACAAGCAGGGGGGAGCAGCAGGCAGAGGGAGAGGCAAGTGGAGGGAGAAGCAGGCTCCCCACTGAGCAAGGAGCTCAATGCTGGACTCAACCCCAGGACCCTGGGATCATGACCTGAGCTGAAGGCAGACACTTAACCGACTGAGCCACCCAGGCATCCCATTTTTATTCTTTTTAATATTTGTTAATATAGTAGGAGGTAACAGCATCTTTGTGCTGATTTTTATGCCTTTGATTCTTAGTGAATTTGAATGATTTCATTTCATATGCTTTTTAGCCATTTTTATTTCTTTTATAAAAGTTTTTCTTTGTAATCTGCCGAAAAAGATGAAGAAACCTCTTTTCACATATGCAGAAAAGAATTGCATGGTATTCAGTGGAATTTGATGGGATACTTGATGATATTGACAGTGCCCTTAGGCAGTGCTAGTCTAGAAAAGACAGTGGGCCTAAGGAACTGGCGATTGCTCCCTCTGCTTTTGGAGAAGTGAGACTTTGGGGCTCAAATAATGACTGGCAGTGATATTAACTGTCTTTACTGACCTACAGAAGCTACCAATGGTGCAGTGCCCCAGGGCCAGCGACCACCTCCTCGTATCAAGAATTTCCAGATCAACAACCAGATTGTAAAGCTGAAATACTGTTATACATGCAAGATCTTCCGGCCTCCCCGGGCCTCCCATTGCAGCATCTGTGACAACTGTGTGGGTGAGTAAAACCGAAGGGGCTTTGTCTGGGGGAAAGGCTGAACTGAAGGAGAGGGTCAAGGTTATTTTTCTAGGGAAGAATCAGTAGTGGTGGGAAGATTGATTTAGATAGGAAATAAGCTAGATTTAGTTAGGAAACTTTAGGAAGCAAGGTACTGAACAGCTGTAGATCAATTGTACTTCTATAGATCATATCATAATTGAAATATCCTCTAGTCTGAAATGTATTTAAAAAACCTTTTTGATAAAGGGGGAAGTAAACTTGACCTGTTTTTCAAATCCGGATTTGTTTCAAGTGGAGCCTGCCTTACTTGGGGGGAGGAGAGCTCTAGTCCACTGGAGGGCAGCATCAGGGAAGGAAGGGATATGTAAGAAGTAGTGTTCCCAAGAAGAAAGTTGCTAGCATTTATTGAGTTCCTACTATATCCCAGGCACTGTGCTAAGTGCTTTCCCTTTCTCTTATTTAAGACTCATCAGAACCCCATGTGGTGAGTATTATCCCCTTTTTACAGATGAGGAAATAGGTGATGCATCTTTGTGCCGGCTCATGTAATTAATATGATATGAAACTGGAGTAGGTCTGATTCCAAAACTGTCATTTCATCTTTCTCTGCCGATGTTGCAAGGGTGGTGGGTATGCATAGTACATGGGTCTGTGCTTCTGTCTGCATATATGTGGCTTAGTTGTAATCACTGCCTACTGTGTGTTGAACCCTGGGAAAGATCAGAAACAGGCAGTAAATATGTCTGTTCATAATATGCAACTCCTTACCTTACCAATAAGCATACTTAAAAAAAATTTTTTTTTTATTTGAGAGAGAGAACACAAGTGCACATGTGTGCGGGGTAGGGATTGGGGGAAGGAGCAGAGGGAGAGGGAAAAGGATAAACAGACTCTGTCCTGAGAACAGAGCCCAACACAGAGCTCGGGGTTGATCCCAGGACCCTGAGATCCTGATCTGAGCCAAAACCAAGAGTCAGATGCTTAACTGACTGAGCCACCAGGCTCCCCAAGCATACTTCTAGGACTCTTTGTATATGCCATGGAACATGCCTCACTGAGTACATTGCTTTCTTCTTATTAGCCAATTCTTTGGGCAAATGTTGGGAAGATAAAGCTTACTTTATTTGGTAAAAATCTGTATGTAGATAGGACTTTTATAAATTAAAACTTGTTTTAAATTAGCTAGGAAGCTTGATATTTCAAGAAGTTCTGATAAGAAGTTTTTTTTTTAAAAAATATTTTATTTATTTATTTGACAGAGATCACAAGTAGGCAGAGAGAGAGGAGGAAGCAGGCTCCCCACTGAGCAGAGAGCCCCTGGGATCATGACCTGAGCCGAAGGCAGGGGCTTTAACCCACTGAGCCATGCAGGCGCCCCTAATGTGAAGGTTTTCATAAAGACTTTTCTCTCCTTATTAATATTCTTAAGTATAAAGAACTTTGATTTTTTAAAAAGAAGCACTAACATTCCAGTAGAAATATGGACAGTTTGTAAAATAGGAAAGGTAATTAACTAGTTAACATGAAAAAGGGTCATCCCTACTAAAAATCAAAGAAATAAAAATTAAAACAGGGTCTCTTAAAATCTAGAACATTAGCAAATAAAACCTGATAATGCTTAGTGCTACCCTGACAGAAGTGTAAATTGGAACAAACTTTTTGGAAGACAACCTAGTGAGATTCATAAAAGCTTTAAAATATGTATACCCTTTGATGCCAGTGATTCCCTTTCTAGGGATAGATCTCTAGATAGAAAATAATAAAATAAAAATATTCTCTTTCTAGGGATAGGTCCCTAGATAGAAAATAATCAGGGATGTGGTAAAAGATTTAGGTATGGAAATATTTACCTCAGGATTATCATGATGATGAAAAATTGGATAAACCTAATTGACCACCCGTAGATAAATGGTCAAATAAATTGTGGGATATCCATGCAATAGACTTGTGGGGAAATCTCAGATCAGAAAGCTGAATGAAGGGCGCTGGCGTGGCTTAGTCGTTAAGCATCTGCCTTCAGCTCAGGTCATGACCCCGGGGTCTTGGGATGGAGGCCCGCATAGGGCTCCCTGCTCAGCGGGAAGCCTGCTTTGCCCTTTCCCACTCCCTCTGCTTGTGTTCCCTCTCGCTCTGTCTCTCTGTCAAGTAAATAAACAAAATCTTAGAAAAAAAAGAAAGCTAAATGAAATAAAATAGGAGATAGGCTACATTTATAGTGTGATCTCAGTTACACAGTTGAAAATATATATATAAAGATATATGCAAGGAAATATACCAGAATGCTTATGCTTATAGTTTCTTATCTATAGGTTGTGGAATTATGAGTGATTTTATTTCCTCTATTTTTCTTTTTTCTTTTGAGTTTTCTGTGATGAGCATATATTAGTTATATTATCAGAAAAAGTATGATTTAAGGGGCATCTGGGTGGCTCAGTGAGTTAAAGCCTCTGCCTTCAGCTCAGGTCATGATCCCAGGGTCCTGGGATCGAGCCCCACATCAGGCTCTCTGCTCAGCAGGGAGCCTGCTTCCCTTGCTCTCTCTCTCTCTTCCTGCCTCTCTGCCTACTTGTGATCTTTGTCTGTCAAATAAATAAATAAAATCTTTAGAAAAGAAAAAGAAAAAGTATGATTTAAAATAGTAGGGGTGCCTGGGTGGCTCAGTCGGTTAAGGGTCCAACTCTTGATTTCAGCTCAGGTCATTAATCTCAGGGTCGTGAGGTCAAGCTCTGTGTCGGGCTTCATGCTTAGCATGGAGTCTGCTTGAGATCCTCTGTCTCCTTTCCCTCCACCCCTCCCACCATAAAATAAATAAATAAAATCTTAAAAAATAATATAAAATACAGTAAAAATGTATCTGTATAAATCTACAGTTTTCAATGTTTTTATATGGCAGTTTTGCTTGAAGTGAGGCCATATCTGTAATTCTTCTTTTCTAATTTTTAAATTTTATTTTAAAAAAGATTTTATTTATTTATCTGACCCAGAGAGAGAGAGAGAGATCATAAGTAGGCAGAGCAGCCGGCAGAGGTGGGGGCGGGAAGCAGGCTCCCTGCTGAGCAGAGAGCCTGATGTGGGGCTTGATCCCAGGACCCTGAGATCATGACCAAAGCCAGAGACAGAGGCTTAACTCACTGAGCCACCCAGGTGCCCCAATGTCTGTAATTCTTGATCCAGATATTACCCTAATCAGTTGGATGTGTCTTTTCCACATATTCTTATCCTTTGCTGAGAAGATATATTGTAGCCATTTAGCCAGGAGATGTACCATTCTTACCGTCTTAATTTTGACCAGTACATAGCCCATTTTTTAAATGCTGTATTTTATTCATTAAAATAACACATGTTCATTGTAGAAAATATGGGAAGTACAGCAAGTATAAATAAAACTTAATCCCAAATTTACTCTCCATTTTTCTGTATCTCCTTCCACTGTCGCTTGTTTGGAAGTTAGAGCACACATGATAGAGTTTTTTTTTTTAAAGAATTTATTTATTTATTTGACAGACAGAGATCACTAGTAGGCAGAGAGAGAGGAAGGGAAGCAAGCTCCCTGCTGAGCAGAGAGCCTGATGCGAGGCTCAATCCCAGGACCCTGGGATCATGACCTGAGCCGAAGGCAGAGGCTTTAACCCACTGAGCCACCCAGGCACCCCACACATGATACAGTTTTTAATCCTGCCTTTGTCATTTAACATTATATCCTGAGCGTTTTTCTACATCTTTAATAAATATTTTTTGAATATATTATTTTAATGACTGCATAATCCATCATATGGCTATATTCTAGTTTATTTAGGTAGTTTCCTCTAATTAAATATTATTTACTATTCCATTTTACTCGTTATTATTACACTGCAATCAAAATGATTAAATTTAAGGATGTGAAGAAATTGGAACCTTCATATACTGCTGGTGGGAATATAAAATGGCGCAGCCACTGTGGAAAACAGTTTGGCAGTTCCTCAAAAAGTTAAACATGAAATTATCATATGATCCGGCAGTTCCACTCTTGGATGTGTGTGTGTGTGTATCTAAATTAGTCTGTTCAGACTACCATAACAAAATACCATAGACTGGGGAGCTTAAAAGAAATTTATTTTTTCACAGTTCTGGAGGTTAGAAGTCCAAGATCAGGGTGCTGACAGGATTGATGTCTGGTGAGGTCTCTGTCTCTGGCTTGCAGGGGCCTCTTTCTTGCTCTGTTCATATGGCTAGTTTTCTGTGCTCATGCACTCCTGGTGTCTCATCTTCTTCCTATAAGGATACCAGTCTGACGGGATTAAGGCCTTACTCTTATGACCTCATTTAACCTTAGCTACCTCCTTAGAAGCCCTGTCTCCAAATACAGTTACATTGGAGGTTAGAGCTTCAACATATAAATTTGGGGGGGGGGGGCGACACAATTCTGTCCATAAAAACACCAAAAAAGAATTGAAAATAGATACTCAAACATTTCTGTATATCAGTGTGCATGGCCGTATTGTTCACCATAGCCAAAAGATGGAAACAACATCCAACAACAGATGAATGAATAAACAAATGTGGTATATCCGTACAATGGAATATTTCTGAGCTATAAGGAGAAATGAAGTGCTGATATATGCTGCAATGTGGATGAATCTTGAAAACATTATGCTAGGTGAAAGAAGCCAGACAGAAGAAGTCAAATACCGTATGATTGCACTTATGTGAAATTTCTAGAATAGGTATAGAGACAGAAAGATTAGAGGTTACCAGGGTCTGGGGGAAGGGGAAAATAGAGAGTTACTCTTTAATGGGTACAGAGCTTCTCTTTGGTGTTGGTGAAAATTTTTGGAAATAGGTAGTGGTGATGGTTGCACAACACTGAATGTAATTAATGCCACTGAATTGTACACTTAAAATGAATAAATTGGCAAATTATGTATTATATATTTTGCCACAATAAAAAATCTAATAAAAAATTACTAAACTTAAATTTCTGTACACATCTCTATTTCCTTATGAGAAGCTACTGAAAATGGATTTATTTTGCCTAAGGGGTGTGAGCTTTATTATGGCCATTGATACACACATTGCTTTTCAGAAAGGCTCTCTGAATTTATACTCCCACAAAGAGTATATTAGTATCTATTTTATGCTATTCTTACCAGCACTGGATATTATTTTATTTTTTTTATATTCTTATTTTGATAGGCAAAATTCTTATTTTATACTAGTATTGCACTGAATTATTAGTGAATCTGAAAACATTTAAATATATGGTTATGTGGTATTTAACTGTTTTTGCCCTTTGGCTATTTTCTTGAAGGAGTATTTTGTATTTTGTTATTGATTTGTAAGGTTTTCTCAAATACTAAGGTACAAAATTGACATATATTTCCATTTTTTCCCTGTTTAATATTCTTTTATAGTATTTTTAACATGTATAAAATATTTTTAAGATTTATGGAATCAGGTATATTTTTCTTTAACATCTGTGTTTTCCTCTATTAATTTTATGCTTACTTAGAAAATCCTTATCTGTACAGTGGATAAGTGTTCATCTATTCTTTTTTTAAAAGACTTTATTTATTTTCGAGAGAGAGAACAAAAGCAGGAGCCCGAGGAGCAGAGAGAGAGAGAATCTCAAGCAGACTCTGTGTGGAGTGCAGAACCTGACTTGAGGCTCGATCTCACAATCCTGAGATCATGACCTGAGTCCAAACCAAGAGTTGGCCGCTCAACAGGCTGTGCCACCCAGGCACCCCTCATCTATTCTTTATGGTTATTTTTTTGTTATATTTTGTTTTTATATTTATTTTAAAAACTTTTTTAGAGAGGTGAAGGGGGCAGAGGGAGAGGGAGAAAGAGAATCTTAGGCAGGCTCCACACCCAGCTCAGAGCCCAGTGTGGGACTGGATCTCACAACCTTGAGATCCTGATCTGAGTGGAAATCAAAAGTCCGACACTTAACCAACTGAGTCACCCAGGTGCCACTGTAGTTTTATCATCTTTTTTAAGCTAGAGGTTAAGAAAAACCACACTACTCATTTTTCAAAATTTCCTTGGCTATTTTCACCTACTTATTCTTCCTGAACTTAGTAAGTCCACCTAAGATTTTTCTTTGGAAAAGCAAAATCTCTTGTCACCTGGCAGTGGGGCAGCTTGCTTGACCCCTCAGTGCCTTAGTTTCTTCAACTGCAATGTAAGAAAAGAGTATCTTCTTTTGCTTGACTTCCAGAGTGATTGTGGGGGTCAAATGAAATGGCTGAAAACATTGTGAAAAATAGAAACCAGTGTTTTTTATAATCAAAATCGGCAGTGATCTTGGGGGTCTCTAAATCAGGCACTATGTGGAGGGCATGCTATGCTTTGTTTTGGAGGCTTTGACACTGGACTCTCTCTTTCTCCCACAGAGCGCTTCGACCATCACTGCCCCTGGGTGGGGAATTGTGTTGGAAAGAGGAACTACCGCTACTTCTACCTCTTTATCCTATCTCTCTCCCTCCTCACGATTTATGTGTTCGCCTTCAACATCGTCTATGTGGCTCTCAGTGAGTATGCAGGGCAGTGTCTGTTGGTGAAGGGTGGGAAAACATTTTGAGAGCTGAGGGGAGTGGTTGGGTTTCTTGGTGGGACTTTACCATTGCAGAGGCACCCTAGGACCAATTAGAAATGAATACTACCCTCTGCTCTCAAGCTTAGCGCCAAACCTCAGCTCACATCAATCCATATTCCTGAGAATGTTGATCTTGTCCTTGGCCTTCTACTGAAGACCGAGGCTCTGATTACTGGTCTGTACCCAGAGTAGTGGGCATTTCTGAGGTGATCCCAAAGGTTGAGGATGTATTTTAGCTCCGCATCCTTTCTTCTGTCTTCTAAGACCTGCTCTGTGCCAGGTGGTAGAAGTGGTTATACAAGAGAAATGTCTTTCAGTAGGTCGTGGTCTACTTTGGGAGACAGAAAATACACACCCACATGTATGCATGTGCACACACGCACGTGTGCGCACACACGCACATGCACACACACCAAGTCACCCTAAAGCCAGATGGGGTGTGGAGTTAAAGGAGGCTTCTTCATCAAGAGATGAGTTCTCAGCTGGATTTTGAACAAGGCTAGGTTGATGGATTGATGAGGAGAAAGGATTTTTCTTGAATATTTCTGATTTCTTTCATCTATGAATGAATATTCCCCATCCATGCCCATAGTTGGGGGCTCAGGAAAAGGGAGGGGAGCGGGAAGCTTGACTTCTGCCAGACTCTGTAGTCCAGTGCCAGGTCCCGCAGTGAGAATGTAAACTCTTTAGTGAGGATACTGCCAGCTTGTAGGTGAGAGTCCCTTGTTTGAGTGAGGGCTTAATCTCTTAGCAGCTTGTAACACGGGATAAGGAGGGAAGGAAATGAGTGGGTACTAGGATAAATATGCATTTTTTTACCAAAGTCATTGATTTTTCTTTCTACTTGCCCTCCCAATTTAACAGAATCCTTGAAAATTGGCTTCCTGGAGACGTTGAAAGAAACTCCTGGAACATATCCTCCCCTGGCAGTATGTCCCTGTGACGCCCTCTTAAACTAGTTTCGAGTAGGCTTTCTCTCTGCATTTCTCCCACCATCTCATTTTTTATCTGTTAGAGAGTGCCAAGATCTAAAATTTAAAAAAAAATGTAGTCTTAATGGTAGCAACCAGAATGGAAGATGACCAGGGCTTAAAGGGAGGTCTTTCCCTCACCCTTTTCTCCACTGCCTCCCTCCCAAGTCCTTCTGACCCAGGCTCAGCCCTGCCTCCTCTAGTGGGCTGTGTTTGTTTCAGTACACCTCTTACATCACTTGACCGAAGTCCCCCCTTTCTGTTATAGCTCAGGCTTATTTTGTACAACAGTTGCATTTCTGAGAAAGAGATTCCGATGGGATTTCTGTAAGTCACGTTCTGTTTTTCCCACCAGTTTTTCATTTATAAAGTTTATTTTTTGATGGATTTTCCACTGGCAGTGAAGGCCAACATTATTTAGCTTTGGCCTTCTTCTAAACTTTCTCTTCAAAGAGCTAATGATGAATAAACAAACACTTAAAAACACCAGAAACATTAGACAGCTACTCGTAGGGAATAAATAGGAGTCCTTTACCTTTCATATATCCGATGAGTTTAGAATTCATCTGTTGTTATATATGGCTACTTGGCCATTTCTGATATATGTTCTGAGAGGTAAAGTCGGTATGATTGTTGCCATGAGGCTGAGGCATTGAGTTGCCTGGTGTAGCTTCTTCAACATTCCTTAGCATCACCTCACTGTCCTAGAAGTGCTTATTTGCTTCTTCACACTGTGGTCCGTCGTGGGACTGACTGGATTTCACACTTTCCTCGTGGCTCTCAACCAGACAACAAATGAAGACGTGAGTCAACTTTTCCTCTTCTTCATCGCGTTTTCTTCCTTCTCCAAAGCCTGTGCTCCCATTACCTGCCCGAGAACTGAGTCTCCAGGGCTGGGTAGGTCAAGGCAGATAGAAAGCTGGTTTGGGAGATTGTTAAATCCAGTGTGTGGAAGAGGAAGCACACTGCTTTTTTTGGGAAGAAGAGGTTCAGTGGTTAAGTGGGTACAAGGTCTTCAGCTGGTATAGGTCCTTACAGGCTAGTTAGGGCCTCTGGATTTGGAATGGAGAGGGACAGTTGCATTGAATAAATCCTTGCTTTTTAAAACTTACCAATTAAGGGGCACCTGGGTGGCTCAGCCATTAAAACTTACCAATTAATCCATGTTCATTGTAGAAAATCAGAAAATGCAGATGAGTAAATCACAGCAAGTAAGTCCCTGTAACTTTACCTCCTGGATTTCACCATGGTTTTGTTTTTTTAAGTTTTTATCTAAATTCACCATTGTTAATGGTATGATTTGTAGTCCTCCAGACTTGTTCCTGTGTTTGTTTAGATGAATATATATTTTGTATTTTTAATTGGAAATAACACATGCCGTTCAGCCTCTGATTTTTCACTCGATTGTCAATATTTTTCTATGGCTATGCGAGTATTTCTTTTTTTCCTGTTGTGGTAAAATATACCTATTATAAAATACACTGTCTTAGCCATGCTGAAATGTAGAATTCAGCGGCAGGAAGTACATTCATGTTGTTGTGCTACCATCACCACCATCCATCTCCAGAGCTTTTCATCTTTCCATGCTGCAGGTGTTTCTCTAACATATTTTTTACTATAGGCCTTGGCTTTTATCTTGCAGATCAAAGGCTCATGGACAGGGAAGAATCGTGTTCAGAATCCCTATAGCCATGGCAACATTGTGAAGAACTGCTGTGAAGTGCTGTGTGGTCCCTTGCCCCCCAGGTACTCAGCGGACTAGAAGATTCTGGGATTCTTGGGACAAGCAGTTCAACCTGATCCTATTACCTGGCCTGATGAATCCTTTTTTTTTTTTTTTTAATTAGAGAGAGAGCAAAAGTGGGGTGGGAGGGGGCAGAGAGAAAGGTAGAGAGAATCCTGAAGCAGATTCCCCGCTGAGTAGGGAGCCTAACACGGAGGCTCGATCTCAGGGCCCTGAGATCATGACCTGAGCCAAAATCAAGGGTTGGACACTTAACTGACTGAGCCCCCCAGGTGCCCCTGATGCATTCTTCTGACTGTGGCCTTTTGGGGTCAAATGGGCTTTCCTGGGGATTATCCCTTGTGCCGTATCTACATGGACCGCAGACCACAGGGATGACCTTTTTTTTTTGAAGAGATGACCTTTCATTCTTATTTGTTTGTTCCCTGCCTAATGTGGTGTTCCCTGGTCTGTTGAAGAAAAAAACCATGGAAGACAGGAGGCATGTGCTAGGAAACACTAGGCTGCTAAAGGGCAGGTTCATGTTTTCTAGCACACACAGAGAGGTTCTGGTTGGGGCAGATGGGTGGAGGGGTGAGTACAAAGTGCTTTATTAATGGTCCTCTCTCCTTCAGTGTGCTGGACCGAAGGGGTATTTTGCCACTGGAGGAAAGTGGAAGCCGACCTCCCAGTACTCAAGAGACCAGTAGCAGCCTTTTGCCACAGAGCCCAGTAAGTATTCCTGACCTAACAGCTGAGTCAGTGATAGAAGGTGTAGGCTAATTTATACCTTTGAAATATAATTAGGCAATTTCATGTCCAGTCATTCCAGCTTCACTGTCTCTGCTTCTGCCCTGACATTGTCTTTAGATCTTTGTGCCCTTGAGGTGGATTAAGAGCTAATCATTTCTTAGACATTCTGTGCCAGTCACTGTGCTAGGTGCTAGGGATATGCTGGTGAACACGACAAACAATGTCCCTGATCTCAAGGAGCTCATTGTCTAGTGGGGATGTGAGACCAGAAAATATGCCATTGCTCAATGTTATGAAAAGTGACTTGAGGAGGAAAGCATTAAAGTGCTGTCAGACCTAAGACAGGGGTGAGGGTTATCTTGGTAGAAGGGGGCTTCTTCCCTGGCATACGCAGATGTTGTAGAAGATCTCCCAGTTCTCTTGCTCAGGATATGCTTTACAAAGTATGTTCCTAAAAAGTTACTATTTGACATTTCTTTTTAAAATTTATTTATTTATTTATTTATTTATTTATTTATTTATGAGAGGGAGAGCACAAGCAGCGGGGAGGAGCAGAGGGAGAAGCAGACTCCCCACCCAGCGGGGAGCCAGCCGGATGTGGGGCTGACCCTGGGATCATGACCCTGAGATCATGACCTGAGCCAAAGGCAGATGCTTAACCATCTGAGCCGCCCAGGCAGCCCTTGACATTTCTATTTTTTCATAATAGCTTTATTGAGCTGTAATTCACATATTATAAAATCCCTGTTTAAAGCCCCTTTACCAGTAGGGCCTGTCTCGTAAAGCCCCTTTATGGCTCACTGTAGCATATTCAGAGTTGTTCAATCATCAATTGAATCAATTTCAATTTCAATCAACAATCAATTTTAAAACATTTTCATGATCCCTCACCAAACTACTGCACCCATCAGCAGTCACTCTCTCTTTTCTTTCTAGTTCCCCCAACCCCATCCTTAGGCAACTATTAATTTACTTTCTTTTGCTATAGATTTTCCTCTTCTGTACATTCCATATAAATGGAATTACATCATGTGTGGTCATTTATGTCTGGCTTCTTTTATTTGACTTAATATTTTCAAGGTTCCTCCATGTTGTTTCATTCCTTTATATGGCTGAGTAATATTCCCTTATATGGATAATACCACATTTTGTATTTACATTCCACCTTGGGTTCTTTGCATTTTTTGGTTATTACGAATAATGCAGTGATGAACTGTCCTGTGCAAGTTTTTGTGTAGACAGATATTAATCATTTGTCTTGGGTGTATACCCAGGAGTGAAATCACTGGGTCATGTAATAACTCTATATTTAACCTTTTGAGTACCTGGTGGACTATTTTCCAAAGTGGCTGCACCTTTTTGCATCCCCTACCGTGAGTGTATGAGGGTGTCAGTTTCTCCACATTCATGGCAACGCTTGTCATTATTTGCCATTTTGGTTCCAGCCATCATAGTGGGTGTGTAGTGGTATCTCATTATGGTTATGATTTGCATTTCCCTAATGATGTTGAGCATCTTGTCGTGAGCTTATCAGTCGTTTGTGTATCTTCTTTGGAGAAGTGTCTATTCAGATCCTTTATCCATTTTTAAATTGGGCATTTTTTTTTAATTATTGTTGAGTACCAAGTGTTCTTTATATATTCTCTGTGTTAGTCCCTTATCAGGTATATGATCTGTGAATATTTTCTCCCATTCTGCGGGTTGTCTTTTCACTTTCTTGATGGTGTCCTTTAAAGCAGAAAAGTTTAAATTTTGACGTAGTCCAATGTATCTATTTTTTTTTTTCTTTTGTTTCTTGGGCTTTTGCTGTCAGATCTAATAAACCATTGTTTAATCCAAGGTCACAAAGACTTATGCCTCTGTGTTTTCCAAGAGTTTTATAGTTTTAGATCTTATGTTTAGATCTTTGATCCATTTTGAGCTAATTTCTATATATGGTGTGAGGTAGGAGGTTCAGATTCTTTCTTTTGCATGTGGATATCCAGTTGCCTCAGTATCCTTTGTTGAAAAGACTGTTTCTTCCCCATTGAATTGTCTTGGCACCTTTGTCAAAAGTCAGTTGACTGTAAATTCAAGAGTTTGTTTCTGGAGTCTCAGTCCTATTTCACTGATCAATATATCAATTCTTGTGCCAGTATCACACAGTCTTGGTTATTGTAGTGTTGTAGTAAGTTTTGAAATTAGGAAGTGTGAGTAGTACAAATTTATTCTTTATTTATTCAATTGTTTTGGCTGTTCTGGGTCCCTTGAATGTTCATATGCATCTTAGGATCAGCTTGTCAATTTACAAAGAAGCCAACTGGAATTTTGATGAGGATTGCATTGAATCTATACTTTATTTTTGGAGTGTTGTCTCTCTAGTAAGATTAAATCTTCTAAACCATTATTAACATGGCTGTCTGCACTTTTTAAGGTCTTCTTTAATTTCTTCAACATGTTGTGTTTTTCAGAGTATAAGTTTTTAAATTTTATTTATTTATTTAGAGCGTGCACATGAGAGTGGGGGGAGGGGCAGAGGAAGAGGGAGAGAAAATCTCAAGCAGACTCTGTGCTGAGCACAGAGCCAAATGTGGGGCTTCATCTCATGACCCTGAGACCATGACTTGAGCTGAAATTAACAGTCAGATGCTTAATCATGTGAACCACCTAGGAGCCCCTAGTATAAGTTTTTTTTTTAAGTTTTATTTATTTACTTATTTTTTTAAGATTTTATTTATTTATTTGACAGACAGAGGTCACAAATAGGTAGAGAGGCAGGCAGAGAGGGAGAGAGAGAGAGGCGGAAGCAGCCTCCCTGCTAAGCAGAGAGCCTGATGTGGGCCGTGATCCCAGGACCCTGGGATCATGACCTGAGCTGAAGGCAGAGGTTTTAACCCACTGAGCCACCCAGGCGCCCCCAAGTTTTATTTATTTAAGTAATCTCTACACCCATCGTGGGGCTCAGACTCTTCTCCAACTGAGCCAATCAGGCACCCCCAGAGTGTAAGTTTTATACTACTTTTGTTACATTTATTCATAAGTATTTTATCCTTTTTGGTGTTATTGCAAATGAAATTATTTTCCTAATTACATTTTTGAATTGTACATAGGGAGTATATTCAGCTGATTTTTATATTGATCTTATATCTTGAAAACTTCCTGAACTTGTTTATTCTAATAGATTTTTAGTAGATTTGAACATTCTTTTCAAACAGAATCCTACTTTTATTTTTATTTATTTATTTATTTGGAATCCTACTTTTAAAAAAGTGACTGATTTCTGTAAAGTAAATAATTGTTCTCTACTTTGCCTTTCCTAAATTTTCAATTTTCTTTTTTTTTTAAGTAAAGCAAACTCTTGTTTATATATTACTATCTCATTTTGAATATAATTTTTCTGATGAATCTGATCTTAAATCATAACAATCTAAGTTAGTGACGCTAAGTTGAATGTAGGACAGGGTAGTATTTTAGAATCGCTCAGGGGGCATTTCCAACCACATATACCATCTGAAGATTTTGCCAGCCTACCTTGTTTGGTTTAGAATCACTGTTCTAGTGAGCTGTGTGTTAGAGGGGATAAAAAGATTGAGAACCACTGGGTCAGGCCTCGTTAGATAAGTATGTTATAACATTCTGTTGTGAAGGTGCAGGGGTCCGGGTAATTATTTGTGCCCCCTTTTATTATTATCATGAATAATAATGGAAACATCTATCCACGACAACGAAGAAGAAAACTCACACTTCAGTTGAATTCTGTTGAGAAGACTGTAGTTCAGTCTTGGTTCAGAGTTTGCTTGCCAGAGGCTACGTATCTGGAGCATCAGTCTGGTTGATGGGTTCAGAGGAAGAGTTCAGTATCTATGTATTATCTCTGTTTGGATTTTGAGAGCTTTGGATTGATTTTGATACGTTCTCCTTCTCAGGCCCCAACAGAACATCTGAGCCCAAACGAGATGCCGGAGGACACCAGCACTCCTGAAGAGATGCCACCCCCGGAGCCCCCAGAGCCACCACAGGAGGTGACTGAAGCTGAGAAGTAGCCTATCTATGGAAGAGACTTTTGTTTGTGTTTAATTAGGACTGTGAGAGATTTAAGGGGAGAAGATAAACCTGAGACAGAGAGCAAGTGAGCTGTCCCTTTTATTGTTTTCCTTTGGTCTTTATTCACCCAACTGCACACTGGCATTTTCTTGCTGCAAGCTTTTTTTAATTTCTGGACTCAAGGCAGTCACAGAAGATGTCAGTCACCTCTGGTAACTGGACAAATGGGTCTCTGGGGCCCCGGCACTGGCTTTCCATGGCCTCAGCCACGGAGTCTCCTTGGACTCCCTTGTGTTTCCTCCAGATCCCAGCTCTCCTGCTTGGGATCATTGGGCCAATTCTGGGGTTAAAGGTTCTTGAGACCGGCTCAGATCCTCTCAAGCTGCTGCATGTCCTGAGTCCAGAGACAGTCACAGACAACCCTGACCAGGGAATCCTAATTAGATCCTTGGGGCCTTCAGAATTGAAGAGGCTAGAGAGTGGGCTGGGAGGATGCTCCTGGCTACAAAGTGCCAACATTGCCAGCAAATCCTTTCAGGAACGGGGCAGGTAACTTCCACTTGTATTTATTCATGTAGCTTCTCCTTTGTCTCCTGCCCACTCTCTAACACCCAGGCCCCACTCTTCCAGTTAGATATATGTAAGTAGTTACTGTAGAGATAACAATTCACATTTCTTGTAGACTGTCCGGAAACTTTTTAATACCTGTGCCATCCTTAGTAAGAATTTATGAGATGCCAATGGCATGGCCCCGTGCACTCTTTGTCTCACCTCTCCTCCTTTCTCGTTAGCCCCTTTTGTTTTCCTTTTGACTCCTGCTCCCACTAGGAGCAGGAAGGGCAGTAATAAAAGTCTGCACTTTGGTGGTTCCTTCTCCTCAGAGGAAGCCGGAGTGCTCACTTAAACACTACCCCCTCAGACTCCCTGTGTGAGGCCTGTAGAGGCCCTGAATGCACAAATGGGGAAACCAAGGCACAGAGAGGCTCTCCTCTCCTCTCCTCTCCCCCTATGTCCCCTCAAAAAAGAAAAAAAAAGGAAAAAAAAGAATAACCAGTACTTCCATTAGGCCTCGGCTGAGTGAGGAGGGAAAGCCCAGCACTGCTGCCCTCCAGGGTAAACCCACTCCAAGGCCTTGGCCCACCTCGGGCTTGGTAACCACACGGGGGCTTCCTCCAAGCCCCGCTCTTCCAGCACTTCCACCGGCAGAGTCCCAGAGCCGCTTCATCCTGGGGGTGGGCCATGGCCCCCAGTCAGCTCTGCTCAGGACCTGCTCTATTTCAGGGAAGAAGATTTATGTATTATATGTGGCTATATTTCCTAAAGCACCTGTGTTTTTCTCTTTCTAAGCCAGGGTCCTGTCTGGATGACTTACGGGGAGGGGGGGGAAGTGTAAACCAGAACTTTTAATCTATTTGAAGGTGATTAAACTGTGTCTAATGCAAACTGCCTGCCTCCTCCTTCCCCCTTCCATTTCAAGAACCACCATGAGGTTGTGGATGTCTGTGTTGGGGTGGGGGTGGGGGTTGAAGGGGTTGCTTGTTACTACCCATACTTCCATTTTCTAGGGGGCCCTTGTGTTGAAGAGATAGCTCCCAAACTCTCCATTGATCTATACCACATTCAGACTGAAGTTTACCTTATTCCGGGCTATGAGAAAAGGGCTTTCAAGGCAATATACAGTGTTAACAAGATTGGGAGGGTCAGAGGGGATTATATTTACTGAAAAATACCTGTTCTTTATTAGGATATTGTTTTTATGCAGAGGGATGCTGTTAATTGCAAATGAGTCTTGGTTATTGAAGCAGGTTCATCAGGGCCTCCTCTTGGAAATACTTTGTTAGTGATCTTTTATAAGTGATGGTATATATTTCTTTTTAAATGGTCTAAAGTCAAGACCCCAACCAATGCCTATCTCACCCTTCCTAGCTAGTTAAAATTAATGAAATTTGGCTGCTTCCAGATTTTTCTGTATGTCTTCCTATTTTCTTTGTTAGTAGGGGTTGAGTGTAATAGTCCTTAGGGAGAGACTGGCTCTGACGGACTCAGATTCCTCTCCTATCTCCCTCCACTTTCCCATTGTTTTTGTGTATCTTTCAGGTTTACCCTTGTAGTTAGATTTTAGTTAGTTCAAAATAAGGCCAAGCCTCAAGAGTTTGGAAGTTGTTAGGTTTTTCCAGTTAACCTGACACTCAGATGAACCGCTTTTTAGTCAGTTCTCAGCCTACCCTGTCTCAGCCCATCTTTTCTTTTGGGTTAGGACAGATTCTCTCCTCACTCAACTTAACCTCAACCACTCTTCTGCTGACCCTGAGGTCTGTCAGAGCTTTCTCTCTGAGATGAAGGGTAAACCTGGAGATCCCTTATCTCTAGTGTAAAATCAGTTTTTTAAAAGTTTCTGCTTTTTTCATACTCCCTGCCCTCTTTATTTCCCTTTATAATCCCTCTGTATTTAAGGCCTTGGCCTGGAGATCTGTCCCATTCATACCACGTACCAGCTGGGACCTAGTCTGAGTGATGGATCACAGAGGGGATTGAAGAATTGGTTCTTCCCTGGGGAATAGGCCTTAAATTGTTCACTCTTTTCAATACCTGACATTCTTTCCACCTCTCCCCTTCCTCTCCATCCCTTAAGTTTCCTATGTACCCCACCTCCCCAGGCCACGGTGGCTGGCACAGATCCAAAGCCCCTAAGGAGTGGTGGGATTTGGCCATTTGGGACCATTTCTTCATGTCCATTTGGTTCCGGGGGCCTTCCTTGCCCTAGCAGAGAGTGTCATCTCCCCCTTCGCATTTTTTCCCAGTGGCAGATGTGGGTTCTAATTCTGTAGCAGCTAAATTCCATCCTTCCTGCCCTGCCCTTCCTGCCTTTGCCCCTAAGGTCCCTTTTCCTACTGACCAAATCTCTTTACCTTGTTGCGGAAAAAAAAAGTATTTTGTTTTTAAATCTATTTTCTAACTTAAATGCAATTTAATATGTAAAACTCTGCACTTCTGTGTGAATCTACAAATGTGTATGTGTGGTAGGTTTTTCACTCTCTGGTATTTCTTAATAAAGAAATCTTTCTTTTTGGGGTGAAGCCAATTAATGAAGGAGACTCGAATGGTTTTAGAAATACAGGGATGTCTGTTTCTTTGTGCTTCTGCCTCACGTCTTTCCCTGTGCCTAGTGTGAGTGACCAGCCCGTCTCCCACCTTTTGACCCCCTTCCTTTGAGAGAGCCCTCAGCCTGGTGGGGCAGGGAGAGGGACCTGTCCTGTGTCTGGTACTCCTCTGGGACTACTTAGCTTGGCGCAAGTGGTACCCTTGCAACCTAGCATCCTCTCTCTCCCCATGGCCTAGCCCTATTAGTCCTCTTCTTCCAGCTCTATTCATTTAATACTTCCGAGAATGGGGCCAGGCTAGGGATAATCACCAAGGGATCACAGTGAATGGTTTCAAAAAACCGATAATTTGCCCTTATGCTTGGTGCTACTAAAGAAGAGCAATGCTTTCAATAAATCTAGAAGCATCTGTATCAGTTTTAAGAATACATTCTAGGGGTGCCTGGGTGGCTCAGTCGGTTGAGCATCCGACTCTTGGTTTTGGCTCAGGTCATGCTCTCAAGTCGTGGACTATGCACCCAGCAAGAGATCTGCTTGGGATTCTCTTTCTCCCTCTATCCCCCATGCCACATGAGCGCGCTCTCTCTCTCTCAAAGAAATAAATAAATCTTTTTTTTAAAAAAAAAGATTACATTCTAGGAACCACTTGCTATTTTTAGGCAGTAGGGTTTAGAAATAGTATCAAAAGCTTAAACTGTGAATATCATTACTTTTAAAGGATGCAAGCCCAACTCACAAAAAAGAGAGTCATTGTGAATTTCATAATTTGGATAAATATGAAGTGGGAATGGGAACTAGAAATCTGTATCTGTAAATTTTCAAATGTCCTATAGGACATCAGTGTAAGTGGGCAAACCTGGTGTAATTAGTTTGGCCTGATTACTTTACAAATCAACACAAAACATGTTTTTACAATTTTATTTATTTTTTAAAGATTTATTTATTTATTTGAGAGAGAGACTAAGTAAGCAGGGCTAGGGGCAGAGGGAGAAGGAGAGAATCTCAAGCAGACTCCCCACGGAGTGAGGGGCTCAGTCTCACTATCCTGAGATCATGGCCTGAGCCCAAATCAAGAGTTGGATGCTTAACAAATGAGCCACCCAGGTGCCCTTGTTTGTACAATTTCAGTATACACACTGAATTTCCAGGAATGCAACAACTGTATAAATGGAGAGAAGATGGTATTTTATTTAATTCAGAACTTTAGCGAGAGTTGTGACTTTTGAAAATCATGTCACCAACACAGTGCCATTCATGGATTTTTAAGTCGCCAGTGCAATGTACCTGTATTTGTCTTTCTTTGTAGCAATTGCATTCACAGTGAATCTACGTATGTAAGTGGAAGCCTCTGACTGCTTTATTATATCTTTCAGTATAGTCTTGCCCAGGCATTTGCATATTGAAATATATATTATCTTAAACAAACTTCCCTTTTTTCTCCTTTATATTATAATAGTGTATTACATTACTATTCTGGAAATTATGTGTATAAGCAGGTAATATTACCTATGAAAGTCATTTAAGGGTGGCAAAGGGTGCGTCACAAAATATTGTATCTACCATGGAGGATTGGGGCTGATAGGGTTGAGAACCACTATATTATGTCAAAGATTCCTTTCTACCTCTAAATATTTGGAAAACCCAAAAAACAAACAAACATCCCCCTCCCCTCACACCCTTAATGTGCTTTTTAAATTTAAAAACAACACATGCTCATTGTTGAAAATTGGGAAAGTATAAGAAAGTAAGATGATTTTAAAAATTACTTATAAGGGGCACCTGGGTGGCTCAGTGGGTTAAGCCTCTGCCTTCCGCTCAGGTCATGATCTCAGGGTTCTGGGATCGAGTTCTGCATCGGGTTCTCTGCTCAGCAGTGAGCCTACTTCCCCCTCTCTCTCTGCCTGCTTCTCTGCCTACTTGTGATCTCTATCTGTCAAATAAATAAATAAAGTCTTTTAAAAAATTACTTATAAACCCATCACCAAGATATAACTGTTAATGTTTTAATGTATTTCTTTCTAGTCTTTTCTCTGTATATTTAAGTTAAGTAAACTCTACCCCAACATGGGACTCGAACTCAAAACCTGACATCAAGTCTCATGCTCTATTGACTGAGCCAACCAGGTGTTCCAGTATGCGTGTATATTTTTAAACATAATTGGAATTCAACTATAGACTTTGTAATTCTGCTTTTTTTAAAAAAGATCTTATTTATTCACTTGACAGACAGAGATCACAAGTAAGCAGAGAGGCAGGCAGAGAGAGAGAGGAAGGGAAACAGGCTCTCTGCTGAGCAGAGAGCCTGACGCAGGGCTTGCTCCCAGGACCCTGAGCCGAAGGCAGAGGCTTTAACCCACTGAGTCACCCAGGCGCCCCCTGCTTTTTTTTAGTTAACGTTTTCCATATCATTAGAAATCATTTGAAAATAAATGATTCCATAACATATACACATCCCCCTATTGTCAGCCATGAGGAGTTTCACTTTTCATTATTATAAATCATGTTGTGAATGATGTCTGTGATTATTTCCTTAGGGTGGATTCCCAGAAGTGGAATCACTAGAGTCCAATGGAGTACTCTTTAAAGCCTCTTGATGAACATGGCCAAATCACTTTACAGAAAGCCTGTCTCTGTTAATCCTGCCAGCAGTGTATTGGAGAGCCTGCTTTAACACATCTCATTTAAACATTTGGTAATCTGATAGTTGTAAACTGGTGTCTCAGCGTCACTTCATTTCTATTTCTTTTGTTAATAATGAAGTCAAACATTCTCTGCACCTCCTCTCTGCCTTATGTTTCTTGCCATTTGTATTCTGTGAATTGGCTGTCCAAACCCTTTCTTTTTCTTCTGGTGTTGGGGAGGTTTTCTACTCGATTAGTAAATGAGAGCTTGGAGCTCACACTCTACCACAGGCCAGGAAATGAGGGGGCCTTGATTTAGAAGTGGTTTTACAGTGTTGGAAACATGGTGTAGAATTACCTCCCTGACATTCCATGCCCCTGCACTTCCTTCAGGCCCCCTTCTCATTGCCTTTTCTGCCAGCCACTGCCCGTCTTCAGCTATCTGGTTGTTCCAGTGTGACTAAAGGGTTGTAGCTTCGTGCCAAATTAGAGGCAGGGTGATTGTCATAAAATCAGGGCTCTGTTAAATGATGTTGCTAAAAGGAACATGTTCTCATTTGCTCTCGCTCTCTCACCAAATTAAGTACTGTGACTTACCTGAGATCACATAGACAGTCACTGGTAGAGCTGAGACCAGAACCCAGATGTCTGGACTCCCAGTGCAAAGAGTTCTCTGGCATAACACAGGTGCAGACAGAGAGGTCTAAATAACTCCATGTGTCTACTGGAGATCCTGTTCATTTATTTGACATTCAATAAGTACTTGTCGAAAACTGCGTGCTAGGTTAACTTTAGGAGAATTGCATTACTGACCCCATTCTCTTGTGAGTTAAGAACAAACAATGATTTTTTTTTTCCATTTTGGATTAACTTTACCAATGATCTCTCCATTTTAGGCATAGAGAGAGCTGACTATATATAGTCAGTCTGATATGGGGGTGGTTGTTGGGTTTTGTTTTAAACTTAAATCTCTTAAATATTTCTCCAGATCCCTGCACTTAGGTTGAACTGATGGTAGGGTTTCTTTAGCACAGAAAGTCAGGAAGTTGCCTTGCCTGGTTCCCACAGTCGAGTTGGCTGTCCTTTGTGAGGGTCATTGCCCTGGGCTCCTTCTGACGCTATCCCTGGCAGGTCCCAGAGGCAATGGTATACAAATGCTCTATTGGTAACTGTGAAGTTATAGGAAAAGATGAAGCCTACATATCAAGTGCTATAGAATTCCATTTATTTAGGGCCTTCCTGGAGGAGGAGTCTTGGCTGAGTCTAGAAGGGAGGCAGTTCCTTCCCACTTGATTGTGTTGTTGGCTGAATAATATAGAATGTGGCCGACGTTGTGTGAGAAGCTAAGGTGGCCTCTATTGTGAAGAAGTGGGAGAGCCACTTCTTTTCCCCAGCTGGGAAACCTCATACCTCATCCTGAATTTCCTGCCTTAGGTCGGGGGGAAGGTGTTGGACCTCACTGAGACTACGGTGATCAGTGCCCTTTTTTCCTTTTAAAACTCTGTTTAGCTTTTGTTTTCATGCTCTTGGTCTCTACTGGTCCTGCCATGGCCTCCACTCATGCGAAAGATCTGGGTATGGGGGTCTGTATGAGTGAGAGGGTTGGAAGCCATGGCTAGGGGGCCGGGCCAGTGACGAACCACACTGCTGTAGGATTTGGCAAGTAGGAGAGAGAATTTGTGGAGTTGACAGCCTTCGTTGTGGGGTTTTAGGGGAGCTGATCAGAACCTATCTGGGGAAGTCTAAGGGAAGCTTTGAAAAACAGGGAGAGCAGGTTCATTCAGGTGCTTTTCCCCCCAGCTGCTTCCCTGATGGGCCGGGGAGGAGGAAGGTGCTCCTAACCTTGGACCGGGCTCTGACTCCTTCTTCTTGAAACTGGCCTGTATCCTCTTCATTCTGGTAGCCCATGGATGTCCAAGGAAATTGCCTGAAGTAAGTCTAGTGCTGATCATCCTATTGTGAACGGGGCAGATCCAGGGCTCCCCCACACTCCTCATGTGGGCTTTCTCTCCATCACCAGCCTCTCCGGGCACCAGAACTGACACCCTCTATCCTGAATCCCAACACCACCTGGGAGCTTGGATAGCAGTTTGCCTCTAGAGTGTAGCAGTCAGTCTGCAGACAAGAGCATTTGGACATGGCCTTTGTGGCCATTCTTGAGTTTAGTACCCTAGAGGTTACAAGAAAGTCAGAAGGCCACCATTTATTGTTACCTTGGGCCAGAACTTTATATGCTGATATCATTTGTATCTCTAACAACCCAAAAAGGAAGGTATTATTAGATCATTATTTTTTAAATTTAATTTTAATTTTAATTAATTCTTATTGAGATATTATTAACATATAACATTGTATACATTTAGGGCGTGCAGTATGTTGGCTTTATATATTTATATACTGCAATATAGATTATTATTCTTATTTTACAGAAAAGAAATGTGTATGTATATGATTACCCTAAGTCATGTAATTAGCAAGTGGTAGAGCCAGGATTCGAAGACACTTTAGTTTAACTCCAAAGCCTTTGCTCTTGGTCACTACGTGAACTAGGGGTTCAAGGTGAGATGGGCCTTGAAGGAAGTGAAACAGAGGGAGCAAGGTGATGTGGATTTAGGGGATCAGACACATTGTTATTCATTAGGCATTGATTTTTTACGGGACACTCTGCTGAGTATTTTACATACACTAGTTCATTCAGTCTTTGTAACAACTTCACGGGGCTAGTACTATTTTCGGGCTAGTACTATTTTCCTCACCTTACTGATTTGGAAAGTGAGGCCCAAGGAGGTTAAGTGACTTGTCCAGGATGACTCAGCTAAGGGACAAAGGCAAGACTTGAACTCAGGTGGGCCCTGACTCTTAACTGCTAGGCTTTGCCTGTCCTAGAGGATTTTCCACCTGCTGTCCCCAGGCCCTGGATGGGCCCAAGGTCAGAGGGAGAGCCCCATTGTGCTTTTGGACTAGTCCACTTCCACCCTTCCAAGGGGAGTTAGAGGCTACAGCTGCCTGGGCGTCAGACATACTAGGCTGGCGGTGGGGGTAGAGGGTCTGCATCTGGGATGACTCAGCCTCTTGGACTGCAGCCCTTGGTTTGCTGGACTTAGGGGACCTCTTGGCATCTTCTAGATATCCATGCACTGGAGAAGAGGTTCCGGAAGCCCTGCCTGGAGGAGGAGCTTCAGGCCATGGCTGTAGCCTCAGCTGGCACTGCCTTTCTCCTCCCTAAGGCCCTGGCCTGTAAACTACATTTCCTCGTTGCCCCTCCTTACCTGCCCTTCCCAAAGTCCTGTGGTCACTGGAGTCTTTGCACGACTATCTACTGCTAGCCTATATCCAGCCTGTAGACCCAACTGGGGCCCGATAGTTCTGAGACGCTCCCACTTTCCTCCCGAGGCTGGGAGGGGCGTTCACATCATTTTCTCAGTCTCATTTTGCTGATATTTTCCTTTTTCCAGCTTACACCTAATAGACAGATATTACCCAGGGAGTTTGAAAGGGTTAGGGATCTCCTCTGATAAGGTCCCCTTGCTCGTGTGTGAATTTTAAGTATTTGCGGCATTATTCAATCCCCACTCCTCACCTTCCCAGAAGCCTGGGCCAAAAGACAGCAGGATAATGGCTTTGCTGCTGCCCCAAATTGGCGGCCAGAGGTTTGGGCCTATTTATTTGGTTTTATTTTTTTCAAAAGTTAAAATGTTCCTTTTAAAGTAGATACAGAATAATAGATACTTTTGAAATTCAAACAGAAGAAGAGTATAGAAAGCACTTCTCTCCCTTACTCCATCTCTCTTGTCTCAGCGGTACCAATTTGGTGCAGATCTTTCCAGTTTTTATTCTTTTTATGTTTTCCTTTTCTTAAATAAAAATGAAATCACCCTAAAAATAATGTGTTAGTATTCCCCTTGTCCCCCATGATAAAGCACAGACTTCTTTTACAGCAAGAATGGTTGTACATTATTTGTATAATTTAAACATTTTTAATTAAACAAAAAATCATGAAGGTGTTCCCTGTGTCACTAAATATTTTTCTGCATTAATGGCTACATAGTATTGTGTGAACGAACTATAATGTATCTAACTGATTGCCCATTTGTGTTGGTTCCAATTTCTTACTTTTACAGACAAAGCTGTTATACGTTTGTCCATACATCTGTGTGCACTTGTGTGGCTCTTTCTGAGGATCAGATCCTTTGGGGGGGGCATGGCTGGGTCCGTAACCCCGTTGCAGAGGGTCAGATTGCCCTCCGGAGGGCCGAGGACCTCTGAAAGCTCGTGGGACTCCCTACTCAACTTCTCCAACCTGTCTGAGCTACAGTTTCCTCCTCTGTGAAATGAGAAGAGGACGGTATGTACCTCAGCGGGTTACTGTGATGATTATCTGAGGGAATCAAGGCAAAGTGCTTGATTTCAGGCACCAGTGTGGGTGCCCGCTAAGTGACAGTAGTCAGCACTGTTGGAGCTTTGAGGCTGGGCTTCTCCTTGTTTCTTTGGGGAGGGTAATGCTTGCCGTCTCCTGCTGCCCACAGCCACTAAGGGAAGTGGGCTGAGTGCAGCTGAGAACAAAGCCTGGAAGCCGAGTGGCCTTGTCTTGGCTCGGGGGCCAGCTCTCAGTCCAGTTCGCCCTCCCTGATGCAGTTGGCACCGGCAGAAACGAAGGAAGCCAGGGGTCGCTGTCTTTGTACCACCTCCTGGGAACTGGTGTAGCTTCAGTGGGCACAAGGTGGGACCCAAGAGGTGGTGGCCTCAGAGGGAAGGCCCAGCCGAATCCAAATCTCTCCCTTTTGGACCCTGGACAGCCCCTAGTGCTGGCCCTTCCTCGCTGGGGAAGCCCTCAAGGCTCCTGTTAATCATTCTAGGAAGAGGCCACTCTCCAATCCCAGCAAGGCCTATGGCCCTGGGTGCCTGTACTCAGGGGACAGCTCGTTAGTGGGAAGAGCAGAGACCATTAGCACTTCAAACTGGGCTTTAGTCAGCGGGATCAATGGCAGTGGGCATCTTCAGAAAAGGGACAGATGGCCCTGAAAGGACAATGGAGGTCATTGTGCCAAGTACAGCTCCAAAGGATACTGGGCTGACCCTCCCCCAGCCCTCTCCCCACAGGAAAGATAACTGGAGACTGTAATTAGTTCTACCTATGTTTATTGCTGCCAACTCATCCCCCCATCCCCTCATATTTACACCCAAACCCTTCCCCCAAGCTAGCTTTTACCAAAGTTCCTCGTAGTGGGTCCAGAAGTGTGTTCACTAAGCAGGCAGTCCTAGATGTAGTGGGCACTTTCCCCAGGCCAGCTGGGCCCGGGGGGAAGGGTTGCTCTGCGAATTCATGGCAGACTTGATACTGAGGTCAAGGGAGGCCCCACCAACAGATGTACTTCCTCCCCTTCTGGAGTTCAGGGTATATTAAAACCTTTTGCAAAACAAAGCTGGGGTAGCAGACTCCCCAGGGTCAAGCTTTGTGCTTTCTTTGCTTGTAAGAACCCACACAGGCAGCCAAGTCTGAGTTCAGACTTGCATGTGACTTCCAAAGGGCAGTTCTATCCTTGGAAGCCAGATCTGACCATCGGCCATCGGGCTTCAGGGGAAGTGTCCTTGGACAGGGCCAGGGGTGGAAGGGGAGAGAGCATGTTGCACGAGGTCTGGGCATTGTTTTAAGCTGGGGGAAGCTGCAGCTTGTCTTGAGTTATGTGGGGAGGCATGGAATGAATGAGTGGGAGGAGCCATTTCATTTGGAAGCCCAAGGCCCCTTCAGCTCCCTCAGTAAACCCCACTGGTGTCCTGGGCCACAGGTAACAGAACAGACATTTAATGTCTCAGAATGTCAGAGCTGGCAAGGCCCCCAGCAAAATCCATTCTAATCCCCACCAGTTAGTGGCCAAACCTCCAAAAAAAAAAAAAAAAAAAAAAAAAAGTTAAGGGGAAGGAATGTGGGAAAGGAACACTAGGCTTTCTTCAAGCCTTGTTTGGGGAAATCTATCCACCCTTTGGGGGAAATCTACCCACCCGTGATCCTTCGGGTCTTTTTAAAGGGCCAGCTTCCCTAGGGTTTTGAAACTGACTTGAAACACTGACTTGGCCCCCTTTCCAGGAGCAATGTGAGAGGGGAAAGTGGTGTGGGAGTGAGGAGGGTTTGGGGGCCTCAGTGGTGAGGGTTGTGGGTCTCGGTGGTGAGAGTTGTGGGTAGGGCGGCTCCTCCATGTCCCACTTGCTGTGGCTGGGAGCAAGCAGTGCCCAGAAGTTCTGTGCTGTCAGTAGGTGTTGGAGGGAGCAGGCTGGGCGGGTGTGATGTGCCCTTGGGTGCCTCCTCATCCGCTCCAGACAAGCCTACGGAGGCTCTGGCTAGCCCCTGCGGCCCTGGGCGCTCCTAGGGGAGCAGGGCCAGGCTCAGCACCAGTCCTTCAGGATCTGGGCCACCGTGGGAGGCCGGGTCCCTCCCTGCAATATTTGCTGCTGGGGCCCAGCCTCGGCCTGTGCTGCCACCTCTGCGTCAAGGCGCCCCGGCCAGGGAGAGGCCGTGCAGCTGCTCCTCAGCGCCTGCCAACTCCGCCTCATCACGTCCGCTCTCCGAGCCCTCGAAGCAGCCAGAGTCTCGAGGAATGTCCACCTTGGGTTCAGACACTGTGTTGGCCACTGGCTCCTGGCTGCTTTCGGCGCCCTCTTCCGCCTCCTCGCTGCCGGCTGCCGGGGCAAAGAAAGAGATGGAATATGGAGGGGCTTGGGCCTTAGCCGGGAGGGGTTCAGAAGCCCCAGGAAGCCCCTGTTTGGGGGGATAGGGACTCTGGGAAGTCCACTGTAGGCCGTCTCTCCCTCTGGGCACCCCCCCCACCAACCCTGCCCCTCTCACCCTTTCCGGCTTAGAACCAGGTAGGGGTGGTTTCCAAGACAGTGACCCTGCCCAGGAGCTCAAACTACTTTAGCACCCAGCTAGGAGGTGGAATGCTGCGCTTGTTTCCTGGCTCTGCTTTTGCCCAGTGTGGAGGCCTTGAGTACATGCCTTTCCTTCGCTGGCCTTAAGTCTCCCCTTTAACCCCAAAGGGACCTGGACCTGATCATCTCTAAGGCCCCTCTGTTGGCAGACTTTGCCCGAGACTGGAATTCAAGCGTGGAAAGGGCCTGACCCCCGCAGAGGGGTGCCCGGGCTGAGTGTGGTCAGGGGGCAGGCCGAGGCAGGCCTCCCCTCCCCGGAATACCTACAGGCACCACCCCCCCCCCCCCACCGGCTCCTAGACCCGCTCACTGTCATAGTCCAGCAGCAGCTCGGCGGCCGTGAGCAGCTTGGCCCGGTGCTGCGGGTCCATGATGTTCAGCTCGTTGAGGTGTGTTTCCCGCAGCTCTTTGAAGTCCTCCAGCGTCTGGTAGCCATTGAGCAGCAGGGTGGACGTGTGCTCCTGCAGGCAGAGGTGGACCACCAGTGCGGCCACTTAGGAGCCACCTCGCTTGGGACCCCTCCCCTCCCACACAGCTGACCGTGTGCTAGCCTCCAACCCTCTCCGGGTCCTAGACCCCACCGCAGATCCCAGCTCAAACCTCCAGGCCTATGCGCTCCAGCAGCTCATGCAGAGTCTTGGGCTTGGGCCTCTTGCCCTTGCTTTGTCGGCGACTGGGGCGGGCGGGCCCCACCGCCTCCTCAGGCAGCACATCCACATAGATGAACTTGAAAGACCCCAGCCTGCCATTGAGCAGGCCCAGCCACGTGCCCACAGGTGGCTTTTCAATGATCTGGATCACATCTCCTTTCTGTGGGAGGACAGGAGAGCAGAATGGAGCAGGGGTGAGGAGACGGGTATTCCCTTGGGCTCCGTGGACAACGTCCTATCCCGGCTCAATACAGCCTCCTGTATGGGCACAGCCTGGCAGGCTCAGGAGAGGCCTGGATGCCAGCCTTACCTGCAGTTTCAGCGAGTCATGGTCGTAGGGGCTGGGAGTGAAGTCAGTGTGGACTCGTGCCCTGCCACAGAAGGGCCCTGTGTACTGGGGGGCAGGTGCTTCCTCTCCGAAGCTGCCAGAGCCTGGGCTGGGGCTGCAGAGCTCACTGCCTGCAGGAGACGGGGCAGGGAGGAGGGTCACCTTTGTCCCAAGACAGCCGGGGCAGTGCCCAGCAGGTTCCTGCCAGGGTTTGTGGCTAGAAATCCCAAGGCCACCCTGCAGGAGCACAACCTCAACTTTGGGGCCTTAAATATGAAAGCAGTTAACCACAGAAGGAAAACTGTCTCACCGACTAAAGAATGAGCAAATTGGGAGGGCCTCTAGAGATCAGCTGGGCCCAATGAACACAGATAAGGGACACTGAAACCAGACAGGCCCACTGAGCGCTGAAGACCTCTCGCTTTATAATTGGTAGCACTGGGTCCACTCAACTCTGGGTCTCCTGACTCCCAGTCCAGTGCTTCTGGAAGATGTCTTCCACCTGGGAAACCACACCCTAAACTAATATTTTAATTTCTGTACATAATAAGACTCAGCATCTAGTTACAACATCACATGGAAACTCAGAAGGGCTCTTTCTCTCTGGGAAGGGCAGGATGAAGAACATTATAAGATGCCAAGAGGTCCCCTAAGTCCAGCAAACCAAGGGCTGTAGTCTAAGAGGCTGAGACTTCCCAGCTAGAGACTCTCTGTCCCCCACCCCCAGCCTGGGATGTCAGAGGCCCAGGCAGCTGCAGCCTCTAACTCCCCTTGGAAGGGTGGGCAGGCTAGTCCGAGAGCACAGTGGGGCTCATTGTCTCCCTTGGGCCCCTCCGCGGCCTGGTGACAGCAAGTGGCAGCTCCTCCAGGGTAGACCTGAGTTCAAGTCTGGGTCATATTGGGCAAGTGAAAACCTTTCTGAGCCTCAGTTTTCACATCAATACAGTGGGGATAATAGTGCCAGCACCATGAAGTTACTGTGAAAATGTAACGTGAAGAGGGCTGGAAAGTTCCGAGAAGGCAAACTGTGCAGGTCCCTTTCTCTTAGCTCCCTTCCCAGACAGCCCCCTGCCTCGCCTTCACCCAGTCCTTTTCTCCAGACTCAGCAGATGTCCCCTTCTGTCCCCTACTCACCTGTGGATGCCTGGCGGCTAAGTGCTGGGAGTTCACGCTCTTCCTGCTCAGAAAAGGTCAGTGCCATCTTCTCAGGGCTAGGGCTGTCCAGGCTGCAGTCTGGAGATGTCGGGGAGTTTGAGCCCTCCTCCAGAGTGTCTCCCTGCGGGGGGTGGGAGGCAGGGAGCCCTGAGCAGCCTTGGCTGGGATGCCCATGGGGCAGCGCCGAAAGCAGAGGAGATGGGCCTGGACTCTCTGGAGGACTGGGGCCGGGCTCGAGCCCTCGCTCTGCCGCTCCGAGGCTGCCCCACAATCTCTGAGCCCAGGTCCCTGCTTCTGTGAAGTGGGAATGACCGTCCTCAGCCCGCCAATCTCACGCAGTGGGGCTCGAACAGGATGCTGCTTGAATGTGCTCTGTCAGCGTAAAGCACTGATGTCCACGCACAAAGGGCTACCGTGCCAGAGCCTGTACTCAGAGCCGCTGCTAGTGCAGAGTCCATCTCGCAGGGACGCTGGCGACAAACTACCTTCTGCTGCGCTCCTCCGTGCCAGGCACGCCTGTCCGTTCACTGCACCCTCACAGCGATACTTGAAGGTAAGCGCTATGCTCATCCCAAGTTTATAGAGGAGAAGTCATGGAGGAACGTTCCCAAGGCCACACAGGAACCCCAAACCAAGCTGGCCAGACTCCAGAGCTCCTCCGCCTCACCACGCACTTCAGGGCGGTGGCCACCCTTTCACAACCTGCTCTCTAGGAATCGAGCCCTGATTCCTAGCAGCTGCCAATTCCTGTGCTGTAAATACTGGCCACCATGGAGGGGGTCGCTGACAGAGCAGCGCACCACGGGGGCTCACGGCCCCACACAGAGACTACAGATGCAAATAACCTCAAGGGCACAGAGAACACTGAAAGGTACCATAAGAATCAGGACATTATGGGGGCGTCTGGGTGGCTCAGTGGGTTAAAGCCTCTGCCTTCGGCTCAGGTCATGATCCCAGGGTCCTGGGATTGAGCCCTACATCGGGCTCTCTGCTCAGCAGGGAGCCTGCTTCCCCCTCACTCTCTGCCTGCCTCTCTGCCTACTTGTGATCTCTGTCTGTTAAAAAATAAATAAAATCTTTAAAAAAAAAAGAATCAGGACATTATGGGTTTTGAAGATTGCCCATAGTCTCTTTATTTTCAATAGAATTTATTTAATTCTAAATTTATAGAATGTAATTTTCAGTAATGGTTCGGTTTCACACCTGGCTCACAAAGTTCCTGAAAATTTGACCAATTACTCTCCTCAGCAGGTAGGAGCCAGTACGAGCTGACTCAGTCACACCACCCCTGGGCAACCTTCCGTAAGAGCCATGAGCACAGCCGACTCACTGTGTGACGTCAGCTACTTGCACGCCTGCCCCACAGCTCTCTCTCTCCCTGGGCCCAAGCCAGCCTTCTCTATTTTCTCTCGCAGGGGCCCCTCTTCCAATCCAGTCTTCCCAATCCCAGAGGCTAGTTCCAAGTGAAACTTTGAGGTGGACGAATTTGCTTCCAGCAATTGCAGCTCCCTTTCAAGCGCCACTGGTCCTCCTCAGGCCTGCCTTCCTCAGAGGCTTCTGTTACCCAGACTTTCATCCCTCCTGAGACCCCACTCCTGCTCCCTTAGGACCACCATGTCTTGCTGCCAGGTCCATGGTGGAGTGAGCTCTCCTCCCATATGACCTTCCTTCTCATAATGAACCAGGCCCTCAGGCCCAGTACTCGAGCTGCGGCCGTCAAGGCCATGCTCACACCGGGCCAGAGCCCTGCGTGTCCTCCCGGCCCCCCTAGACCGCAGGCCTCACCATCTCTTCTGACAGCGCCTTCACCATCATCTTGCCCATCTTCCTGTTCATGGTTCGGGAAATCACGGCCCTCCACTTTTTCCCCAGCTTTTTGCCGCTCTTCCCAGCATCTTCTGGGGTAGGGACACCTGACTCATCTTCTGGAATCTGTGACAACAAAGGAGGAGGTCCAGGATTTAGGGGTAGAAGGAGGCCTTCAGGTCCTGGCCGAGGATGGGGGAGGATATGGGAATGAGAGGCCCTCATCTCCTTCCCGCTTAGCCCCCAGTCCCGTATTCAGCCCTATTAATGTGTGATTAATTTGACAATTAGAGTTGACCCTTGAACATGTGCTGGTTAGGGGTGCCAACTATCTCCACCCCGTGCAGACGAAAATCCGTGTATAACATTTGACTCTCCCCAAACCTGATTATTAATAGCCTACTGTTGACCAGAAGGCTTACTGATAACAGTGGATTAATACATATTTTGTATGTATTTGTATTATATTCTATATTCTTACTACAAAGTAAGCTAGAGAAAAGAAAACATTATTAAGAAAATGAGGAGGAGAAAATACATTTCCAGTCCTGTACTGTATTTATTGAAAAAAAAAATCTGCGTGTAAGTGGACCCATGCTGTTCAAACCGTGTTGTTCAAGGGTCAACTGTAATTTGTAATTGAAAATAATGTGGGTGATTTCTCGGGGCCCAGAGTTTTGGCGGATCAGAGGGCTGGCCTTCTGTATGTAAGCAGGCTTTCCTCAGCAATGCCCAGATCGCCTCTTCTCCCACCCAGGGCCGCAGCCAGATCCCCCTGAGAGGCTCTGCAACTCACATTCTCATCCAGATTAAATTCCTTCTCGCTCACCACGGGGGAGCCAGGTTTGGATTTGGCGAAATCCTTGAAGCTGCTGGAGCGCTGGAGGGAGAGCTGGAAAAAGCAGAGGTGGGGCCCTCAGTGGCTGGAGAAGGGCTGGCGGAGCCTGGAGCCGGGAGCCCTCCTGAGCAGCCCCCCGGGGCTAGGCAGCACCACGGGTGCCCTGCGGAGCCGGGGCTAAGGAGCTGAAGCGTCAAGGTGTACTCGGAGCCCCCTGGCTTCCTGCTCTTCTTCATCTGAGAGTAGCCCCCACTGTGGGCCCCCAGAGCAAGCTCTGGACCTCAGGAGCCTCCAACGTCAGCTAGGCCTCACACAAAGCCTACACGTCCACCAGCACCTGCACTTTGGTCCCCAGAATTCTGGAGGCAAACACCAGATGAGTCTGAGCAAAAGTGTATCTCCTGCTAGAGACACACCTCAGCATGACGACAGCGCCACCTTTACCGACAGTGTCACCTTTACATCACAGAGCAAACCTTCCCCAACCCTGCAGCTGCCTCTTTGCTCTGGCGCTGAAGCAAGAAGAGCAAGGCAATCCCCCCAGAATCAGTAAGACCTGGCATTCTGCTTTCTGGAAACCCTCGGTAGAGGCTTCTTAAGGAAAGGGGCCAACAGATTTCGGACATGAATGATTGGAGCTCATTTAGGAAAAGAATGTTGCTGTTTTTTCTTCCTTCATCTCGGCCTTTAACCTTAGGCACTAACGTGATGATGACTGCTGATGACGTGTGCCAGTGTTTGGACTTTTAAACCCGGCCGATTGTTTGCACTGATGAGACTATTTTCAGGAAACGAGCTTTCTTAACTATCTATGTATGCTGAAGGCAAGATAGCAACCAGAAGCCAGTGCCCGGCAGGTAAGGAGTCGGGCTTTACACACAAGAAGTAAGGCTGAGCCCTGAATCAAGATCAACAGTCAAGACCAGAGACATACACAGGAACCAGGGTTCACAGATGGCCAGGAAGATAGAGCGGGATAGACTGCAGACACCAGAGATAAGTGCTTGAGGAACTGAAGCCCCAAACCCACACAAAGCTGAAAGTTTCACATCCTCTTTCCTATGAAAGGGGGGGGGGGGTCCACTGACAATAGCACCTGCCCCCCAACACACACACAATTGGCCCCAACTCCTGGGGACTCCAGTGGGGACTCCTGGGGACTCCAGTGGGGACTCCTGGGGAGTTTGGTTCTCCTGGTAGTTCTTGACCAAGGCACGTCAGCCATCAGGGCCAGGGGTCACACCTTCCTAGAGGTTGCAGCAAGCTAGTGCACCAGAAACTAGGTCAGCGGCCAGGCCATCAGACACTACCGCCACGAGGGCTGCCTGGATGCGGCACCCACGGCCTCCATCAGAAAGCCTCCTCTGGGGGTGCCTGGGTGGCTCAGTGGGTTAAAGCCTCTGCCTTCAGCTCAGGTCGTGATCCCAGGATCCTGGGATCGAGCCCCGCAACGGGCTCCCTGCTTGGCGGGGGGCCTGTTTCCCCCTCTCTTTCTCTCTGCCTGCCCCTCTGCCTACTTGTGATCTCTGTCAAATAAATAAATAAAATCTTTAAAAAAAAAAAAAAGCCTCTTCTGTGCTACACTGGGGAGTTGGGAAAGGGGCGGCCACAAGTGGGCATAGGCAGGGGACGGCATGACCATGAGGTGACCACTCGGGTTCCCAGGCATCTCCTCCTTCCTCCTTCCTTGGTTTCACCCACCCACTATTCTTTCCTCTTTTTCCCCCTTTCTTTCCCCCTCTGTCCTCCACCTTTTGTTTATTTCCTCCTCTTGAATGGCTAGGATGCAGCTGCCTGGATAACTTCCTCCTCTTATTGCCTGGAAAAGAGGGAACAGAGAGAGAGGGTGGGCACCAGGCTGGCCTGGGTCCAAGCAGGGCAGGCTGGGCTGCTATTTATAGATCGATGGGACCTGTTATGGCCTTCCCTTCACTGCCCCTCAGTTTGGTCTGCAGACCGGGAGGCTGAGAGTCGCCCCAGAAGCCCCAGGGACTGCGAGTCTGGAAAGCATGACAGAGGGCAGGCCCGGCGACGGAAGTGGGCTTTGTTGGGGAGAGAAAACTCACCACCGGGCCCCAGTTCTTTCCTTTTCCTGTCATTAATCTGCAGTCTGGGGGCTGGGAGGGGGGCCTGTGGCCCCTGGAGACCTTATGTCAGGGCACCTCTGTCCCAGGTTTAGCTCAAAGCAGGAGGAAACAATCCAAAAGTGCCATGGGGGTGGCGCTGGGACTTGGGCCCTGCTGGCCACTTCTCAGCCCAGGGACATGGGTGAGCACCTCCAGGTGCTCCAGGTGACTAAGGATGAGGTCCTGCCAGGGTGGTCTTTTGCTCAGCCTACCTCCAACCTTGGGGCCAACCCCACATATCCTGGAAGCCTCTGGTGACCCTGAAATGGTCCCCTTCCCGAGTATGAGGTAAAATTCTTGAGTGCCCTTGGATTTTTCCACCTGGTTTCCCTTTGGGGCGAGGCCTTCCTGGGGGTCCTGTGCCAGTCAGGAGGTAGTACCCTACACTGGTGGCCCCTTTTCCACGTTGGAGGGGAGTATTGTGGGCCTCTTGGAAAGAGCTACTTTTCTGGCATCAGACGTTGGTGAGTTCAACTCTGAGATGTTATTTTATTAATGAATTATTTAAGCTCTCCGACCCTCAATGGCTCTGAGCTGGCAGGTCGTCACATCTTGGTTCTGCCGTTGACCAGCTGTGTAAAGCAGGGGTTATTCTTCCACTTCTCTGGGCTTCCGTGTCCTTGTGAGTAAAATGAAGACAAGGGCGCCTGCCTGGTTGGTTGCTGTGAGGATAGAAGGTGTGACTGCTAACGCAGCAAGCCCTCAGCAAATGTCCACGTGTGCTTAGCCTTTCCTCCGACCCCCTCCACACTCTCACCCAGGGCGTGCCCCACCTGGAACCTTCCATCCTTCTCCGTCAGCCAGTTTCTCCCTTCCTTTAAAATCCAGTGAGACTGGAAACAGCCCACATGCCCACCAACTGTAGAACGGATACAGGAATTGTAGCAGTCATCAAAGGGAATGGTACATAGCGATGAGCCAGGGATAGCTCTCCCTAACAATATGGATACACTATAGAGCAGAAGGGGCCAGCCACCAGAGGACTTTATATGGTTCCTAGAAACCATAGAAAGTTCAAAACCTGGCAAAACTAAGCTAGTCATTGGAAGTCAGGATAGTGGTTACCCTTAGGGAAAGGGAGCATGTAGTGACTGGCAGGGACATGAGAGAAGCTTCTGGAGTGTTGGAAGCGCTTTTTGTTTGTTTGTTTTAAGTAAGCTCTATGTCCAAGTGGGGCTTGCACTCACCACCCCAAGATCAGGAGTTGCATTCTCTACCGATGGAACCAGCCAGGTGCCCTGAAAGTTCTTTGTTTCTTCATCTGGGTGCTACCTATGAGGGAATGTTCACCTTATGGAAGTTCATTGAGTCCAACACTTGTAATTTATACACTTCTTTGGACAGATATTATACATCCAAAGGTTTTCCAAATCCAGTTTCAAAGGCGCTGCCCTCTGTAGGAAGACTCCTCTGATCACCCCTTCAGAACTTCACACTGCTCCCCATCAGCATCATCTACCCTTGCTTCCTGAGAGAGCTTGGCATTCACCAGGTGTCTCAGCAACTAGCCCGTCAGCCCTTCAGCGTACCAGTCACATACCCAGCACCCTCTGGGCTCCAGACTCTGGCCTGTGCATGTGTGGGAATCCTGTAAGAAAGCGGCTAAACACCTCCCACGTGCCCTGCACCCTGTCCAGCCCTTCCTGTGTGCCGGCTCACTCCAGGCTTACCACAGCCCCATTTTAACATCCCTACTGCCCAGCCAAGGAGATGGAGGCTCAGAAATGAAGTGTCCAAGGCAGAGTTACACAGAGGACAGCAGCAAGAACAGGTGTTTGAACCCTGGTCCGTGACTCTGGAAGCTGTGTGTGTTGCTGTGTTCAGAGCTCAGTAAGTTACCTCCTGGTATAGAAATGCATTGAGTGTAATGGAAACTGTCGGTGGTGTTTGGAGGGAGCTTCCAGGACAGATGGAGGGGGAAGGGTTCAGGAGGGCTTCACGGACGAGGAGGCATATTTAAGCTGGGCCATGCAAGGGAGCCAGGATTTCTCCAGGAGGAACTGGGAAGGGTTTAAAGAAGAATGATAGAAACATTCTGAGCATAGCTGACTTAGTGGGAGGTGGAGCAGCAAAGGCCATGGAAGGCCCCAGCAAGCTGTGCCAGGAACTGGGGCATTAGCTTGAAGTCAACAAGGAATCACTGGAAATGCAACATGTATGCTGGTGGGGGTGTCACGTAGAGGTGTGCTTTCCTACTCAGGGGTAGAGTCTCTTACACTCTTCAGATTCTTCTAGTGCTTCTGGGATCAGTAGGGGGATAAGAGAGTAAAGGGAGAAGGGATTAAGACTCTGGAGACTGACAAATTTTGGCTTAGATCCCTGCTCTGCAGCTTACGAGCTGTGTGAACTTGGGTAAGTCACTTTATCTCTCTGAGACTTGGGCATAAAATCGAGATAGGGGTAACATCTGCCCCTGCTTCACAAGGTTCTCATGAAGAGCCAATGAGCTAAGATACAGGCAGAGTGCATGGCACCTGGCGCCTGGTGAGTCCTCCCCCAGTGAAGGCTCTGAGTGCTTTTAAGTCTTGTTTCCTCCACTTCAGGGCAGGGATGGAGGCTTGGTCTTCTCTGCAGTGCGCTCCCCGTGCCCCAGCCACGCCGGCAGCATGCACTCTGTCGTGTGCACACGCGTGTCCATGAGACAGCGCTCTCTCGTTTATTGTCCCAGGCCCTCTATACAGCCTCCTGAGATGTGCAGATCAAGAGCTCACCTGCTTTTCCAAGGTGAAGGAACCGTGGCCCGAAGAAGGTCAATGAACTGTCCAAGGTCCTACAGCTAGGACCTGATGGAATTCAATTCCACTTTCTGGCCCCCTGCCTAGCGCATTCCCTTCTGGCAGGCCTGAGAGGAGGAGCAGGGACAGGAGAGAGAGGCCTCACTTGCCTTTGTGCTTTCCCCTCCACCGTGTCACCTCAGCCACTGAGAAGAAGGGACTTGCCCAAGGTCCCAGTGCTGGAGCTGGGCTGCTGTCTCTGAGCACGGGGAAGATGCTTTCTCTACCTTCTAGAGACTTGGCGTCTCCAAGGCCATTTCCATGGTATTGAGGCTTGGAGAATGGCTCTTGAGGCTGGCCCAGTATCAGACAGGGGTGAGGCAGGGTTTGCTTTGATGATTTTTCCTAGAGGGATATATATACCTCAGAGTGCCACATGGGCCTTGCTTCTTCTGGGAGAAGCCTGGGGGAACAATCCCAGAGGCTTAGCCACCAAATACAGAACCCGGATAATGGAAGCCAGAGAAGAAGACAGGGACTTCCGGCTTCTGTGTGTCCCTGGGCACCTCTGTCTGAGATGGCACAGGGTCCCAGTGTCAAAGTGTCAGCTCTTTCTCAGGCTGTTTCCCCCAGCTCAGCTACCCTGTGGTTTGGGGCCCAGCATTGTCTACAGCGGTCTCTGCTTCTCACCCCCGTCAGCCAGAGAGCAAGGGGAAGTGGGACCTGCTCACCCAGGAGTGGCAGCCAATGGTAAATCTGCTGGGCCTAGCGCCGAGCAGGGCTCGGATGGGGGTGACGGAGCCTGTGTGAAGACTTGTGAATCTCTACCACCCCCTCTGCCTACCTCCACTGCAACTTAGAGAAGCACCTGGGGTGGGGAGAGTACAGCCAGAAGTGGCAGCCACCCCAGGACCTGAGATGGGGCAGGATATACACCCCAGTGCCCAGGAGCACAGTCCTTCAGCTGGCTTGGCCTCCACTTGGGAGATGCTCCACTGACAAGGGGGCTCCCCCATTGGGCACCTGGGCTGAGCTCCTGGGGAAAACAGCTGGACACAATCGGGGCCTGGAGGCCTTCCGAGTGGGCTCTGGGGCTAGGCCTAGATCTCTTGGACCTGGTTCAGGCCTGCTTGGGGATGGTCCTAGGATCCCACAGGATGTGTGGAATGTACCTGCTGGTTGCTTGGGAGAGTCCTATAACCAATAAGTCTAGCAATCCTCAAATCCAACAAGAAAAATCTAGATCTGGCAGTCTTCAAGGAAACTTCTGGTCTGTCCTCTGCTCCAAGAAGAGGAATATTTCAACTGTCCACAACAGCTGCTTTTCCTCTTGGCCTTTAGAATCCCGCCACTGAATTTTTCCTCCTCAGCTCCTACTTCCTATCTCACCAGCTACATTTCTCATTCTTCACAATAACTTCTTCCCGCCTAGGAAGAACCTGTCGAACCCCTGTATCCACTGCAGGTTTGGAGAGCCTTTTCCTGAGTCTAGAAATCACCTTGGGCCCCCTCTCCAGGTTGGCGTCCTCTCCTGTGGGCCTGGGGAGCTGCAACCCAGCTGAAACAAATGGGCAGAGTCTGGCTATGGCCAGAGGGCAGGGGCCCCAGGAGCATCATGGCGCCTCTCGGGGTGGCCCCTGAGAGGCCAGGCTTGGGCAGAAGCAGTGCCAAGACTAGTGTAGGGGAGAGAGAATTGAGTACAGTCTAAGGATGTAACTCGAGAAGTGAATTTTATGAAATCTAGTCTAGACTTCTGGCCCCTGATTTTAGATCTCTATTTTAGATCTCTATCCCATGATTGTAGGGTCGAATTCTGTAACTCTAGACTTCTAAGGGTCTGTAATCCTGATTCTCTAGATTTTGAAAGTCTCTTCTGTACTTGTGTTACTCTAGTAACCTTTGGGCCCCTGTACTGTTGTCCTTGGGAGAATGACCCTTGCTGACAGACACAACGTCTGGCCTTTGGTGCTTCCCACTTCTAGGAGTCCCAGAGGGCTGAGAGAGCAGAGGGAGGGAAGAAGCAAGCTCCCGGAGGTGCCTCCTCACCTTTCTCTTCTGAGTGGGCTCCTTATCGCTGGCATTGGAGGGTTTGCGGCGCAACATGGTCCTCTACCTTGGTGACGCTCCGTCCCTGCGATCCTAGGTGTCGAGATGCCGAGGCCTCTTGCTCAGCCTCGCGAGCACCGTTCAGGGTGCACGGCATGGACCGAGCCTCTGGCCGCCACTCTGAGTGCTGTGGTGGCAGCTTGGGGGTGCGGGCCATGGACACCCGGCGGCAGCATACAGGAAGCTCTGCCACGTGACCTGCTCTTACAGCAATCGCGGCCCCTGCCGGCCCCTAGGGAGGAAGGAAGTCCCAACTTCGGTCTCCAGAGATTCTGATACAGACTGCTCTTAGGTTGAACAAGCAGAGAAAAGTCCCTACCCTGCCATCTCACATCAGTCGTCACCCGTCCTGCTCCGTCTTCTTGGAGGTGACCGATCAGCTTGACATGACATGGCCTCCTCAAGCCGCTGATCCCGCGGACCAGAAGCCAGAGCCAGGAGTGGGGCCATCTCTGTCTGCCCGTCAGGCCGATGTTTCTGGTCACCTTGCATCACCAAGGTCATCACTACTACCACTACCGACCCCACAACCATGACCCTACAGTCATCCCCACCGTCATCAGCACACCGACAGCCATCACCTCTCTAACAAGCACCCTCCAGCCAGCACCCTCGGCTGTCACCCCCACAGTCATCACTGCTGCTAGCACCCTCACTGTCATCAGCCTCCTGGCTGTAGCCCTTATGGACATCCCAGCTAGTCACCGACAGTGATTGGACCCCTACAACCATCAGCCCTATAGCCATCACCTTTATGGCTGTCAAGACATCCCCTGGGGTCACGGCGGCAGACATCCCCACTGCCATCAACCACCACTTGCTAGAGCAGCCACCCTTCCTATCAACACCGCTCAGCTGTCTGCCTCTGTCTGCCCCCACCACTGCTGTCCTGGTCACGGCCATCTCCCTATAGCATTCATCCCCGCTGCCACCAGCACAGCTAGAGCCATCCTCACCAGAGCAGTCATGCTTGGAGTCAAAACACCTTGGCTCCCCTGCCCCCACCCTGTCTATCATCACAACAGCCAGCACCATGAAAAAGACAGGCTTCCGCAAGCAGCTTCAGACCATCAGCAAATGTCCCGGGCGAAAGGTATTTCTTAAATGCGTTTGGGGTTTAGAATGTTCACTTTGTGGGTTATCTGTGGCAGGTATTTTAATAACTTCAATGATCTTACAGAAGCAATTCATATTCATCACATATAATTTAGCAAACACAAATATACAAAAAGAAGAAAATTTAAAAATTTTCCATAATTACAATGTTTGGATAAATATCTTTTTCTTTTTTTGAGCATTTAACTACCCCCCCCCCCATCTTACAAAAATGATACTTCACAGAAAGCCCATCTGTGGTTTGAGGGGATATGGAGAGGAGGGAGAGGTCAGAGAGAGCACAAGGACCCTTTTGGGGGTGATAGATATGTTCACTATCTTGGTTGCCATGGTGGTTTCATGGGTGTATATGTATGTCAAAACAAATCATACATTTTAAAAACGTGCAGATTCTTGCAGGCCAATTATACCTAAACAGAACCATTTTTATATTTTTAAAAATTAAAAGAGGTCACACTTCACAAACGGTGTTGATATCTGCTTGTCCAACTGAATACAGTATCACTGAGATTTTCTCAAGCTATGAGATATTCTTCAACTCTGCCATTCGTAATGGCTGCCAAGCAGCGCATCATATGCATGTACCATGATTATTTCAACACCCCACGGATGAACTTAGGTTGGCTTCATTTTTTTTTTCTTACTCTTCGTGGTACATCCTTAAGGTAAATATTCACATCCACAATTTTTCCTTTGGATAGATTTCCAGAAGGGGAATCCTGGGGTAACAGGTGCGCATCTTTTTAAGGCTTTCCTTTCTGTGGCACTTGTGAAATCCTGGGCTGCCCCCCCTCCCCGGTTCCCAAGATCTTCTTGTGACTTCCTCCCCGCTGTCCCCCAGCTTGCCCCACGCCCTTTGACCATCGTTCCTTCGGGGTGAGCTCAGTGAAGACAATCCTTCTCCCCCAAGTTGAAACCATACTTCTTTGGCTCCTTCCTGCTCAGCTGGCGGGTCTGGGGGCCAGCACCCCAGTTTGCTCCCCAACGGGCCACGCTCCCCTCGCTGGGAGCCAGAGGGTGCTAGCGCTCCCACCGCCCGGGTTAGAGGCCTTGGAAGGAACGCGTCCACATAGGGGACCTAGCCGGAGCAGGGGTTGGGAGGGTGACCCCGCGAGTCGGGGGCCGGACACAGGACTGCAGGGGTTCTGGGCGCTTGGAGCTGGCTGCGCGAGCCGTCGGAGGCGGAGCCCACCGCAGAACCTTCAGGGCCTGCGTGCGTCCGCGGACCGGCGTGCAGGATGTGCCCTGCTTCCTGTTTGCTCAGCCCCAGCCTCGAGCCGAGCTCACACACTAACCGCAGAGCCTTCAAAGACAGCCAGTTAACCAGGGTTCTAGGCGGCCACCTCGCCTAGGCCTGGGAAAAGGCGGGGTGGTGGTGGTGGCGGTGGTGGTGGAGGGGAACCTCTATCTTGTGAAGTACAGAGAGGCCACCAACCCCCCCCCCCCCCACTCCCCCCAACCCCGGGACAGAAGGGAGCGAGTGTGTTCTGTCTACGCTGCCCTTCTGTCTCCTTTTCAGATGTGCCTCCTCTGGTCAGCAGCTCCTCCCCACCCCCTCTCTGGGGACCCAGGGCTCCCCTATTTGGACTCGCCTTCCCCCAACTTTTCCCTCCCAGTACATTGCCCTGGCCCTAACACATTGCCCAGTCCCCAACTGGCTAATGGGCCCTAAACACCTTTTAAACAGGTTTCCCTTCTGGGCAACACATTACCATTGTATAGGTCACTTCGCCAGGTACACAGATCCCTCAGCTAAAGAGGTGGTCTAGATCAGTAGGGCAGTGAACAAGGCCGCCTCAGTCTTGATAATGGGCTGGCAGACAGGACCTAGGACTAGTTCTGGGCAGAGAATTGTACTGAGCACTGTGAAGAGATGCAAAATAAATAGTTGTCAAAGTCCCTTGCACCCGGGAACTTCCATCTAGGCAGGGAGGCAAGCTCGCATTTGCCCAGCACTTGCTCTCCGCCAAGCACTCCGTTAAACCCAACACAACCCCTGAGGTAAGCAGTTTAAATTGGAATTACTAAAAAAAATTTAAAAATAAAAAAAAACTGGGCTTACTATGGCAAAAATGTGCCCAGTATAAATGTGGGGTGGGAAAGCCCTGATTTAGCAGCAATATTGCTATTGTGTGTTTTGGGGTAGGCGGTGGCACAGATAAGTGAGATGCGTCTGAACCCTCAGAGGGTAGACAATAGGGCTTTGAAGACACGACGGTTATGGTCAGCTGCGTTCACGTAGCGCAGCCCACCCCCTACCTACACCCCTGAAGAGATTCTAATTTGGTAGAAGATCATGGGAGGGATATTGAGGGCAGTTGGGACCCCGGTATGTGTGAAAGCGTCCCTCCCTCGCACTCCTAACGGGTACAATCCTGGTTTGAGAGAGTAAGGGTTTGGGTATGGAAGGATATCTATATTTGGATAAACCTCCCAAATGATTCTTATTCTCACCTCTCCCGGCCACACACGCACATCCGGTGGAAAAGAATACTCTGTGGCAGGCGGTGGGAGTGAAGAGAAAGGGGAGGGCATCTGGAAGTCTGATCCTGTGCACAAAAGCTGAATAGTTAGGGCCGTGTATGTGTGTGTGTGTGTGGGGGGGTATCTATAGGGGAGTCCCATCAACCTGGGGGGTACTCAACACCTGTAATATTTGGCTTAGAGGTTTGGAGTGGAGAAGCAAGTTGACTTCGAACAGCTGTCATGTAGAGGAAAGGATCTATTCTGGGTGGCCAGGAATGGTTGGAAACATAAATGGAAGGTTTGGGTTTCTTTCCAGGAAGACGTTTTCGGGGTGTGTGTGTGTATGTGTGTGCGTGTGTATGTGTTTAGAAAGGGAGACAGTGAGTGGGAGGGGAAGAGGCAGAGGGAGATAGAGAGAATCTTAAGCAGGCTCCAGTGTGGAGCCCCACACAGGGCTCAACGCATGGCTCGACCTGGCGCTTGTTCTCACAAACCTGAGATCGTGACCTGAGCCCGTAGCGAGAGTCAGAGGCTTAACTGACTGAGCCAGGCAGGCGCCCAGACATTTTCAATATTTAGATGGTACTAGTACAGCCCTGGTTAAGTAGTAGAGCTTCCCATCTCTGGAAATGTTCAAGCAGAGACTACATAGTTGCTTGGAAATACTTGGACATTTCCAAGGTGAAGTCCACTTTGGAAAGCCCAGCCCGTTAGCAGATTTCATGGTGGTAATCTTAGGCAAGGAGGAGGGCAAGAGCCTGGACAGGAAGCATCCATTCCTCGGGCACATACACAGTACATGCAGAGTGTACAGCTCTAGGAGTGTTCGGGAGTCCCTGGTAGCAGGGGCTGATGGGAGGGAAAGTCATCTCTGAATCTCTGAGCCCATGATAAGTCTTGGTTTAAAACAAAGAACACCTGCAGGCAGCTGTGGCTATGACCGCAAAGAAGAGGCTGGGTTTTTTGTTTTTTCTTTTTTCATTTATTTGAGAGAGAGAGAGAGAGTGAAAGAGAGCATGAGAGCGGAGAAGGTCAGAGGGAGAAGCAGACTCCCCATGGAGCTGGGAGCCCAATGTGGGACTCGATCCCCAGACTCCAGGATCATGACCCGAGAAAGGCAGTCGCTTAATCAACTGAGCCACCCAGGTGCCCAAGGCTGGGCTTTGGTGCTCTGATAAAAACACACTCACTACTCACTGTAGGGCCTTTCTATGGGAGACTGGGATGAACAGGCTACTCTGCCTAGGACTGTGTCCTGAGGTTACAAGGACAAAAGTCGCTGAGCCGTCTATGGGACAATTATCTAGGGAAGAGGAAGAGCAGGAGACACCTCCCAGAAATGGGGTCCGGTAGGACTGGATTCAGATTGCCATATATCACCGGTTGCGTGATCTTGGGCAAATGACCTTGGGCAATGCGGTGACAACAGTGACAATGTGGGCCTTGTTTGGGGAGTATGTGTGTATGTGTGTGTGTGTAAATAACCAGAGTTACCCAGATGACATATTAGAGAGAATGCTGTCAGTCCAGTGCACAGCTCATGCAAAATGCTTGGTACTTGGCAGGGGGACTCTCTCAGTTCACTCCAGGCTCCACCCACAGTGTCTCCTCTTGCCTTGGCACCTGCGTCTACATCTCATCTGGACCCCATCTGAGTCTCTGCTACATGACTCTGGCCCATATCCTGTGTGTCTCCACCTTGCCAAGAGCAGGGTCCCTCAGCCCAAGTTAGTCTAGGACACAGAAGGTGTGACAAGCAAGAGAATCTAGAACTACTCAGGACCACTGGGAGGGAAATTAAGGCCTTGGCTATGGACCCCTGGGGTTTTCTCACCCACCCATCCTACCCTGCTTGAGCTGCCAGCTCAGTTCCTGTTTCACGAAGAAACAAGGAAGTGCGGAGGTGGGCGGAGGTGGGCCAGCCTGAGGGCAAGGGCTGGCTGGGCGCGGCCAGGGAGCACCTCCTACTTCCAGCTTAGAGAGCCCCGGAGGGCAGGGATGGACATGGAGGAAACAGTCGCTATGAGTCTTTCATATTTCCGCGTATTTTTTGGCACCAAGAGCACCCAGCCACTGATTTGAGGAAGTGCGGGGTGAGTTGGTAAAATTCGCTGCTGACGTGGTTTAGCCGAGTGAAGGCAGTCAGCTCCACCCCTTCTGTGGTCCCAGCTCACGAAGCACTGGAGCCAGCTGGCTGGCAAATGAGAGATGATTGGCTTTATTATTATTTTAAAAATGAACCATTTAGATTCTTTGTGTATATACATAAGTAAGTATGTATGTATGATCTCACCCAGGTTCTTTCCTATTCCAAAAAAGTTTTAAAGCATCAAAAAATGTAACTCAGGCCCATCATCATGCATGTGTGACCGGCAACTAACTGGTCTCCTTTGGCCTCAGTTTGCTCCTTAGAGGCAACAGGGAGTGGCAGAAGGACACACTGAAAGTCCGAGAGGAGTGAGCACAGTTGAGTCAGGATGCTGGGGATTAGTCCTCGCTTGGGCCCCAGTGGGCTGTGTGACCTTGGGCAAGTCCCTCCTTTTTCTGGGCTGCTGTTGCATTTCCCCATCTCTACATCAAAGGGATGAAACCCGCTCTTTCTTAGTTTTATTTGGTTTGTTTGGTTTGGTTTGGTTTTGGTCATGGAGCTCCCAGTCCAGGCTGGCTGTGGGATTTGTGGGACCTGGTAAAAGTGAAAATGGAGGGCCCCTTGTTCAGACATTTTTTAAAAAAGATTTTACTTATTTATTTGAGAGAGAGACAGTGAGAGAAAGCAAGAGAGGGGAGGTCAGAGGGTGAAGCAGACTCCCCTTGGAGCTGGGAGCCTGTGGGACTCGATCCCGGGATTCCAGAATCATGACCTGAGCCAAAGGCAGTTGTTTAACCAACTGAGCCACCCAGGTGCCCTGTTCAGACATTTAAAAAAAATCTCAAAATGATGACAGCAGAGCACAGGGCTCTCCTTTAAAAAAAAAAAAAAATCTATTTATTTATTAGAGAGAGCACGAGCAGTGGGAGAGGGGCAAACGGAGAGGGAAAAGGAGATGCCCCACTGAGCAGGGAGCCCAACATGGGGCTGGATTCCAGGACCCTGGGATCACGACCTGAGCTAAAGGCAGATGTTTAGCCAACTGAGCCACTCAGGCGCCCCTGTACAGGGCTCTTCTAAGCACACGGCCCTACATGATTGCACAGGTCCATCGCCCAGAAGTTACCCCTGCAACTACTTCCAATACAATTTTAAGGGCAGCCCATGCAGGCTGCTTTTGGCTGGAGCTCTGCTTTTTGTGGCAGTCCCTGTGGCATTTCTAAGGAACCTCGGGCTCTTAGGAAGCATCGCTGGAAAAACACAAATTAGATACTTGGTCGAAAGCCTGTGTAGTTTCGATGATGTAGGTATAAAATTTGGATCCCCAGTTTTTTCCTTACCTACCTCCGAAGGTGAGGCAAGAGTTGAAGTTGTGCTGAGCGAGTAATAGCATTATCATCTCCCGTCTGTGTGGCTTCCTGGCTCACAGAGTGCAGTCACATCCGGGTCCTATGAGCCTCTCACTGTAACCTCATGTGGAAGGTGGTATAAGTGGTTTACGGAAGAGAGAACTGAAGACCACAGAGGCGAAGTGACTTGCCTATAGATACACAGCAGGCCCAGCTAGAACTAGAAACCTAGAATCTGAACTCCTAAGTAAAGGGGCTTTTCCAAGGGGGCATTTCTTTCTCTTCAGTTCCTAATGATGTCTTAACTGCTCCTGCGTGGGTCGGCCTTGCTGTGTATGCTTGAGCGTTGCCCTGTCTGGTGCAGCATGAAGCCCTTCAAGCAGGCTGCTCAGTGTGCTGACAATCCGGGCCCCAAGGAGGGATGAGCTGGGGTAGCCGCAGCCGCCCTCCCCACCCCCCGCCGACCCAGCCATACTTCTGATGCACTCCACCCCACCCCACGCTGGTGGCTTGGAAGGGGTAGGTCAGGGAAGCGGTGAGGCAGAGCCCCGGCTCCTGCACTGAAGGGACGAGGAGGAGCACGTGAGCTGCCCTGGGCCGAGAGGCCTGTGAGCAGGTCCCTGTCAGGTTTCCCAGGCCCGCCTGCTGCCTGTCAGAACCCCAGGAGCAACGTCAGGGATCAAAGGGGAAGATCTGGGGAAGCAGGATGCTGTGGAGAACAGCAGCTGAGTCATCTGACTGGTTTGAGTCCTGCTTTTATCATGTCCTTGAGGAGTGACCTTGAGCAAGTCGGTTAATCTCTATGAACCTCACTCGTTTTCTTCTCTTGTAAAACAGGAACAATAAAAGGACCTTCTCAGAGGTTGTGGACATTAAGTGAGAAAATGAGATAATGTATGGTGCACTTGACAATATATGAAAGGGTAGATCTCGTGTTTACCATTCCTATCACAGTAAAATAAAAAATATTTTTAAAGTGCATATAAAGCACAGTGCCTCAAATATACAAAACACTCAGTGAATGGTAGTGTTGATGACGATCGTGTTAACTTTAATTTTATTAGTAGTAGCTGTCTTTGTGGGGTGACCTGGTGAGAGAGTAAATGAATCAGCAAGTTGAGGCCCGCTAGTGGGTGCCGTAGGCTTGCAGTGAGGACGGCTGCGGCCTCTGGATGCGAGCCTCAGTGGTGATAACTGTCACAGGTCATCATCACTCAGTAAAATAGGCCTGGTGGTCCCAGGCGGGGGGATGACTCTGCCTGGCGCCTTTGCCCAGCACTCTGTCCCGGAGACCTGGTTCTCTCCCCGCGCAACCCCGACCCTGCTCAGCAGAGCACAGGCATTGCTTCCAGCTTTCCTGGACCGCATTTGCCAAGCCCTGCAGCATGGGGCTCCCTTCCATCCTCTCCAGAAGGCTGTGACCTTTGGCACAGGCAGTGATTGACTGCGCATGGCATGCCTGTGAATACGTGAATGGTCACACACGTACGTGCACGCAAGCTCACATGCCCATCTCAAGCCCGTGTGCTCCCCAACGGAGCTTCTGAGAGCCTCACATCCCTCCCCGCCCCTCTCCCCCTCCCCTTCCTCCCCCACCACAAAAGCCACAGGTAACAGCAGTCCCCAGCAACACAGAAGACACAGTGTAAAACCCAGAGGCAGGCTTCGTTGCCATGCTGTTTTAAGTATCGAGCAGGATGTGAGCCCAGGTGGCTAACGGCAAGGCTGACCAAAGAAAACTCCCTCCCTCCCCTCCGCCCTGCCCCCAGCAGCAGGCTCAGTGAACTTGGAAGGGGCTGGGAGGTATGCTAAGGGATTTTACATGGTGCCAAAGGGCAAAATAGCTGGACTGCGGGCCCATTCTGACTCCACCATGTCCCAACCAAACACTGTATCCTTGGAGAGGTCCCCCGTGTCCGGAAGTCAGTTTTCCTATCTGTAAAATGGGAAAAGCAGAGTCCCACAAGTTGAGCCAGCCCACACAAGTTAAAGACCATCTGAGGATGCTGGAGGATTTGTTGGCATTGTCATCGTAGCTGCATTTTGGAAGGTTAAAATGGCCACACACGTGCTGGGGAGTCTGGGAGACTGATTGGGCACTGCTGCTGAGGCTGTTGCCAACTTTGGCTCGGGTCATACTCCAAAATGCGTCCCACATTCCCTCCTACCCCACGGCCCAGTTCCTATGGCTGAACTCCCTGTCTTGTGCCTTGGCATGGAATCCACCCAGGGTTTAGAAGTGACAATCTCACGTGGGGGGCAGGCTGGTGTACGGACGTGCCCCTTTCTGGCTGGCCTCCCTGGTTGCAGAAGACTCAGCCTCCTTCCCTTCCTCTCCCTTCACAGGTTCAGCAGGGACCCTAGGCCGGAAGGGCGCTGTAGGGCCAGGGGCGGGTTGGGGGATGGTCAGAAGCAGCTTCAAGGGTGTGGAAAGACCAAGTCAGGAGCCAGTGGGGGTGGGAAGAGCTCCGAGTATATCCAGCAGGGGGCTATAGGGTGGGGCTCTGGGGGGGGTGGCATGGAGACCCTGGGGATAGGGTACTGCCTTACACTGGTCTTTGCGGGGGTGGCGGTTATAGGTTAGGCCTACTGGGCTCACAAGAGGAAAGGTGCCAACGGACTCTCCTATCTCAGGGCTAGGGGTTGGGAGCCTAGTGTGAGGTGGACAGGCCCACCGGGGACATGCCAGGGCCAAGAAGCCCTGGGTCGCTGGGGTTTAGTCCTGGAGAAGAAAGCTGAGGGCAGTGGTTTCCGGGCAATGGGCTGGCGGGGGCTCTGGGAGCGCGGGTAGTGCAGGGTGAGGGGCGATGAGCTAGAGCGTTGGCCAGGGAGTCTGCGCGTTTAGACGCTCCAGCTGAGGATGGAAAGAGAGGAGACTGCCAGCAGAGAGGCCAAGGAGGCAGTACACGGGGCCCTGGCGGACAGGGGCTCTGTGTGCCGCTGCAGCCACTCCAACTCCTCCAGCAGCAAGCGCTGCTGCAGCACTGGGCCCACCTTCTCGCGGATGGTCTGGTAGTAGCGGTTCAGGTACTGGAGCTGCAAAGGGAAGGAGGGCTGAGGGCCTCCGCAGGCCAAGCTGCCACGAGAGGAGGTCTTCGTGCCAGCCAGTCCACTCGACAGTATTCCGGCTGCCCACCCTGGCGCCCAGCCACCATCAGGCCACAGACATTCTCTGGGGGCTTTTCAGAGGCAGTTTGCTACAGTGACCATTTAGTGTCACGGTGACTTTCTTGGGGAGGGTGGGGGATGGGAGTGGAATGAACGTTGGGCAAACATTATTATCCCCATTTTATAGAAGAAGAGACTGAGGCTTATATTAGGATTTCAGGTGGCAGAGTCCAGAGACTCAGTCTCAGACTCCCCAGGAGTTCACTACCTAGGGTTGGGCAGGTTGGGCTGACCAGAGAGTTCTAGAAGCTTTGGATTCTCTGGGGAGCCCCCAGTGTGTGCCTCCAAGCCAACAGTGTGGACTGTCCCAGGGGAGGGGAAGTGGCAGAGGGTCTTGGGGTAGGGAAAGCAGAGGTGAGAGAGGCCCAGGGTTAGGAAGAAGGCAGTCATGGTTCATGCGCTGAAAGATGGACAGTGCTGAGGGTCACTTACGTGTTCGGGAGACAACAGGCTGACGTCAATGAGGTTCCGGTCATAGGGTACCAAGGACACCACTTCAAAGGTCAGGTAGGACCCTGGGTACTGGAATGTCAGAGGAAGGGAGGAAAGCAGGAGAATGAGTGAGTAGGAGGGACTTGGCTGAGGGGCCCCACACAGAAGCCATGGGTGCAGGGAATGGGCCCTCATCAAGCCCGAGACTCAAGGTAGGCTGGACGTCCTACCGCCCCCATGTCCAGCCCCCACACCCAGTCTGCACTCAGCACCTCATCTTTGGTGCTTATCAGATCTGTATTTCTCTCTTTTTAAAAAAAGATTTTATTTATTTATTTGACAGAGATCACAAGTAGGCAGAGAGGCATGCAGAGAGAGGGAGAAGCAGGCTCCCTGTTGAGCAGAGAGCCTGATGTGGGGCCTGATCCCGGGACCCTGAGACCATGACCCGAGCTGAAGACAGAGGTTTTAACTCACTGAGCCACCCAGGTGCCTGAGATCTCTATTTCTCAAAGTGTGTGCTCTATGACACCGCGGGGGCCTTGTTTAATATGTAGATTCCCAGGTCCACCCCCCAGACCACTGGAGTGAGAACTTCTTGCACAGGGCTGGGAACTCACATTTAAATAATTTTAAGGTAAGTTATTAGGTTTTTATATCTATCTATCTAATATATATCTTTATATATTTCTATCTCTATATAAATCTCTTTGCATCTCTTGATTGACCTACCTATAGAAATAGGCATAAAAAAGACAAAATAGTCCATAATTCCCATTTCCCAGAGATCCCTTGCATGGATGTGCTTAGAAAATTCAAACTACCATAAGATACACAATAAAAATGGAAAGTCTCCTCCCTGCCCAGTTCCCTTCCTGAAAACATTTAAGACATATACAGTAATTAATCCATTAATTAATTATTTTAATCCACACAAAATGGATCCTACCACATGCTTTTCTGCACCTTCTCAACACCCTGTTGATGGTAAATGTATGCAAGCGCTGCATATTAACACGAGGATATCTACCTCCCTCTTTTCTAAGGGCTGTGTAAGGGTCCACAGTATGCATGACGATATACTTAACCAGTGGCGGATACTTAGGCTGTTTCCACTTCTTTTTTTACTATGACTATCGATGCTACAACCCACATCAATGTACAAAACATCTTGTTGACCTTGTGGGACTAGATCCAGAAGACACATATCTGGGAGAGGGATTGCCGAGACAAAAGGTATAGGCATTTTATTTTATGTTATTTTATTTTATTTTTAAAAAGCTTTTATTTATTTATTTGAGAGAGAGAGAGAGAGTGTGTGTGTGTGTGTGTGTGAGTGAGAGAGAGAGAGAGAGAAGGAGCAGGGGGAGGGGCAGAGAGAGAAGGAGAAGCAGACTTCCCACTGAGCAGGGAACCCAGATGTGGGGCTTTTGGCTTCATCCCCAAGACGCCGGGATCATGACCTGATCGGAAGGCAGATGCTTAACTAACTGAGCCACCCAGGCGCCCCAAGGCATTTTAAATAGATATTTTTATTGATATTGTCAAACTGTCCTCTAGAAAGATTGTATCAATTTGTGCTTCCTCCAGCAGTGTGTGAGAGGGCCCATTTCCTCATAGAGTCACTGTGAGTCAATCTGGATATCATTAAAATCACTCATTGTTTGCCAATCAGATAGGTGAAACATGGTAATCTATTGTTATTTTGATTTGTGTTCCTTTAAGAGTAAAGTCGAGCATCTTTGCTTGCTTATGGATCATTTGTGTTTATCATAGAGTTGCCTCTTCATGTCCCTTGCCTCTTTTCCTGATTTTTGTCTTAATGATTTGTAAAAAGCTCATGGCAAAAGAAGGAAACGCATGCTTTCCCTGTGGTACCTACTCTATTTGTCATACATATTTTCACTTTGTTTATGATATTGTTTCCGTATATACAGGGATTTTCTTTTTAAAGATTTTACTTATTTGAGTGAGAGAGAGAGAGAGAGAGGGAAAGAAAACATGAGCAGGGGGGAGGGGCAGAGGGAGAGGCAGACCCCCCACTGAGCAGGGAGCCTGCTGTGGGGCTCAATCCTGGGACCCCGGGATCATGACCTGAGCTGAAGGCAGACACCCAGCCGACTGAGCCACCCAGGCGCCCCTCCATATAGACAGTTTTACATTTAATTTATCTATCTTTTTCTTCACGGCTTTTGGATATCTTGCATAGAAAGGCCCATTTCCACCTTCCGATTATAAATGAATTTATATAGATTTCTTCCAGATCTTTTATGGTTTAACCTTTAAATCTTGATCCATTCAGAATTTTATTTTGGGGTAACAGGAAGGTTCTTCACTTAAGTAGCCCCCCAAATGACTAGCCATTTCCCCCTGCCCATTTATTAAATCTCTCTTGTCTTTACTGTTTTGAAACCCCGGTTTTATTATAAATTAAATTCCCATTTTGTTTACAGAACTTAGAAGGGCACCTGGGTGGCTCAGCTAGTAAAGCATCCGAGTCTTGATTTGGGCTCAGGTCATGATCTCAGGGTTGTGAGATTGAGCCCCATGTCAGGCTCTACCCCCAGTGTGGTGCCTGCTTAAGATTCTCTCTCTCTCCTTCTGTTCCACCCCAAACCCCAAGAAAAAAAGGAAATTAGAGGGTATATTTCTGGATTAGTTGTTTTGTTCCACTGTGACATCTGTCTCTCCCATCTGTGGTGCCATACTGTTTTCATTACAGTAGCTTCATTGTATGTGTTAATATCTGAAAGGCCGGTTTACCTTATTGCTCTTCTTTTCCAGAAATTTCCTGGCTACCTAGTTATTTTTGCATGTTAATTTTTTTATTTTTTAAAAGATTTTTATTTATTTACTTGGCAGATCATAAGTAGGCAGAGAGGCAGGCAGAGAGAGAGAGAGAGAGAGAGAGAGAGGAGGAAGCAGGCTCCCCACTGAGCAGAGAGCCCGATGCAGGGCTCGATCCCAAGACCCTGGGATCATGACCTGAGCCTAAGGCAGAGGCTTTAACACACTGAGCCACCCAGGTGCCCCCATGCATGTTAATTCTACAAACAAACAGTACTATCATTTTGTGAAGTTACAAAAGCATCCCGCTAACACTGAAATTGAGGTGGTCTTGAATTTATAAATTGATTTTGGGAAAAATGACATCTCCATAATATTGAGGCTTCTTTCCAGAGAGCACCATTTACTTAAATCTTTTTTATGGCCCTCAGTAGAGATTTTCTCTGTATAAGTCTTTTTATGTTTATATGTAGGTATTTTATCCTGTCGGTTGCTATTATAGGGAATCTTCGTATCTAACAAGCTCCCCTGGTGATTATTATAGGCATCAAAGACCAATAATTTAGGACAGGGATACTGATTCATTTGGTCTAGAGTGGGACCTGGGCATCAGCATTTTTTAAAACTACAGGTGATCTTTTTGTTAGTTTGTTTTAAATATTTTATTTATTTATTTGACAGACAGAGATCACAAGTAGGCAGAGAGGCAGGCAGAGAGGGAGAAGCCGGCTCCCCGCCAAGCAGAGAGCCTGATGTGGGACTCGATCCCAGGACCCTGGGATCATGACCCGAGCCAAAGGCAGAGGCGTAACCCACTGAGCCACCCAGGTGCCCCTGGGCATCAGCATTAAAACCAAAAGGCTCTTCTGATGATGCTGATATTCTAATGTGCAAACAGGCCTGAGAAATTCTGAGCTATTATGGAATGTTTCTGGAGGACAGGAAAACTCTAAATCAATTCATGTCCACCTATTAAATGTCCTTCCTTATACGCCATGGAGCCCAAAGTCCCTGCCACGCTGTCTGCAGCTCTAACCCGTCCCAGCAGCACTTTACCTTGGTCTTTGCTTCTACCACGAGGGCCACATCTTCAAGACGTATCCCAAATTCTCCATCCTGATAGTAACCAGGCTCTAGGAAACACAGAGATGCTGGTGGTATTAAGCAGGAGAAGGACCCAAGTCCGTGTTTCCTGTACCAATCGAGGAGTGGCTGGAGGCCCAGCTGCCTGGCTGCTCCAGGCTCAGGCAGACCCACCGCTGACCATAGGGGAGGCCAGGCCTTATGGCCCAGCAGGGAAGACATAAGAGCTCACTTGGATCCTGGAGGCACTCCTATTTCCTGGCGTGCTACTGTCCTGTTACCCCAGCATTTGACTGGAGACTCCAGAGTTTGGATGTACAACCAGGAACCAACTCCCAAGCGCAAAAGGAAGGTTTGAGCTGAAGGGATTTAGGGTTCGGATGGGACAATGCACTTGGGGCTGGGAGTGCGGGAGCCCAGAGGGCCTGTGCCTGGCATGCTCTCTGAAGGCTGGAGCTCCCTCAACTGCAGTCATACGCTGGTCTTAGGGTAGGGAGGGGGGTGGAAGAGCCCAAGAGCCATACCGATGGACGTGAACATGCCCTTGGCCATGGGGAGGTTGCCAGACTGGAATCCCACTGGCCCTGGAAAAGTAGATGTAGGCATGATGTCAACTCTCCCATACTCACCAGCTTGGAAACTAGCAGGCTCTAGGGAGGAGCAGATAACTGGGGACTGCTGGGGGTTCTCTAGCAGCACTTGTCCACCACATCACTGTCTTCCTAGGGCTGGTATGGAGACCAGACGGGCTCTGCTTTTCATTACTCTGACATTGATGCCAGCCAGCTGCTAGGCCTTGACCTGCCACTCTTCTCTCTGAACCCTTCCCCAATGCCAAGCAGGCAGCAGGAAGGGCCAGTTCCTACCATTTCTCACTTACCTTGTGAGGCATCACCTCCCACCAGCTGGGTAACCCTGGGTGGGTCACTGCATCCCTGTGGGTCTTAGTCGTTTCCATACCTGTGAAATGCTCTACCTCCTTCATAAGACGGGGGACCCCAGGGAAGTGTAAAAGAGACACCTACACTCGTGCACGCACAGGAAGTTGCCAATGCCATGGCCTGTCCCGTGACCATAATTGAGCCCAACATCCCACAAGGCTCTTCGGGCAAAGACCTCCATCACTCGCCCTGGAAGAGAGATGGCTCCAATCAATCGGCTGGACCCCAGACGCTCTGCTTCACCCCATGCTGCTTTCTTGTCCCGGGGCCAACTCCCAAGATGGTACCTGTGGAGAGTTGCTCTTGAGAGGAAGCTTAGCTAGCACGCACTTTCCCCAGCACGTTTCACATCGTACCTATGATTGCAGAGACCCCACAGAGACCTCATCCTCCCCATGGACATATAGTATTGAATTAGGAGGCAGGAGGCCTGGGTTCAAGGCTTCCTCCCCCAGTAACCTTCTGTGTGACCTTGGACAAGTTGCTTTCACTCTCTGGGTGGGATCTATACAATCTATACAATGGATGGGGTGAGGGTATAATCCGTGCCCCAATAGCTTCCCAGAGTGGCCATCTGGGTCCAGTGAAATCAGGGCCTGAGTCGCTGGGCCCAGCCTGCTTTCCAAAACCCACCTGATGTACTAGCAGGAAAGACGAGTCTGGACAGATCGATATTTCCAATCAACACGCGGGTATATGCCTCCTGATGGGGAGAGCAAGAGGTAACATGCTGAGTAAGAGGAGGGTCTTGGTAGTTTTCAGGTGCTCAGCCTGGGCCCACACAGGTGTATGGGTCCAGGCCTGCAGGGGGGCTTAGTTGGGGGGAAGGTGTGTGCTCAGGTGTGGTCACTCAGGTTCTGGAAAATGGTCAGGGGCAGCTGAGGGGACCTGTTGAAACCTGGAGCTTGGTCCATGTGGTTCTCTTTGGCTGGCCCACAAAGGACATTTATATACATGGTGGCGGGCTGAGGCCTGACAGTAGGGAGTTGGGAGTCGGGAGTCGGGAGGCAAGCTCCCTGAGCTAGAATCCCAAGCTGGCCACTCACAAACTCTGAGACTTGGGCAAGCAACTTTAGCCACTCGGTGCCTCAGTTTCATCCTTTGTATTGGAATGATCAGAGCACTAGCTCAGAAGGCTGTTGGGAGGAGTAGGTAGACTCCCACAGATAAGGTGCTTCAAACAGTAAATGTTCAAATAGAAGTCAGTGCCCTTATTACTGTTATGCTCATCCTTCAGTTTTCTTAAGGCCTTGGGTTCGGGTTGGGGCCCCATAATCTGGGAGGTCAGCTTTGTTTGGGTGGGCTGGTCACCTTGTGGATAAAGGGAGGGAGATAGGCTGACAGAAACCTCTTTAATTCCTTGTGACAATGTGGTAAGTTCCTTTCATCATACACACACACACACACACACACACACACACACACACACACACACAGGCTTGTCATCTTGTGCAGGACAGCCTGTGGACTCAACCCATGAAACTGTGAGCTCCTAGAGACCTGGCCAGCTTTTGATTTTTTCTCTCTTTCCAGCACCATGCCTGAGTCATGGTCTGCTTGCTGAATGCATCAATGCAACCCCCACCCCCAACCCCGCCGCTTCCCACCCATTCAGAGGCGCTCAGTGCATGCAGGGGAAGTCCTCGCTTCTGCTCCAGGTGGACCAGCCCTCGCTCCTTTCTGGAAACCTCCAGCTCCTTTCTACCTCACCTCTGAGACTGCCTGTGCTATTTCTCTCTGCCTAGAATGCTTTTTTCCTTCCTTCCTGCTGCACACAGGTTTAGGCACACAGACAGCACCAAGTAAATATTTGTTCACTGATTTCCTGAAAAGGGATGATGAAGAGCTTCAGCTGAGGTCCTGTTGGAAGCTGAAATATCTTTGGGGAAATAGCCAGGAGCATTCAGTTTTCTAGTTCTACCTTGCTGTGTGACCCTGGGCAAACTGCTTAACTTCTCTGGGCCTCAGTTTTAGCCTCTGTAAAATGAAGGGCTCTTGCTGGAGTGATTGCTTGGATGTCTCTTGGGTAAAGGTGGGTAGGGGAATTCTGGGTCCAATGCTTACCTTTTGGAAAGCAGAGGGGGTACCCCAGTGGATTGTTCTGGTGATGTCTGTGGTTCCATCCCTGTGGACAAGGAAAATCAACATATACAGTTCTGCTGAGTACCTGGGAGTAGGGATCGTGGCTGTGTGCTTCCCGTGTGCTTTCCACTCGGGTTCGAGCAGCAGGAATGGGGGGGGGGCTGAGGTGGCTTAGGGGTAAAGGAAGAGCACAGATGCTATTTTTTCCCATTTTCAGCATCTGTGCATAAAGGGATTCTGCCAAGCTGTTGAGTTCAAAATCGCTAGGTTGTGTCACAATCCTGATGTCCCACATACATACCCTCACCTCCATATCGCCTATTTTGGCTGTTTTATAAACATGAATTTCTTGGGTCAGCTTGGCTTTCAAAGCAGAGTTTCTTCCAGGCTCTCAGGGAGGCCGGAGGGAGGGAGATATCCCATTTTTACCAGTGGAGAAACTGAGGTTCAGCGAGATCGTCGCACTCTTACACATTCACATGGCTATTTCCCATTTCTAGAACACTTTTGCAGCTCCCTTGGAGAGGTAGCAGAAGAGGCCACGCTATCCTCATTTCCCATTACCCTCACTCCCCAAGTGAGGCCATGAGCTATCTCCCTTTCTGAGCCTCAGTGAAGCCAGGCCTGGAGCAAATGCTGACTCTGCACAGTCCTCTCCTTGTAAACATGGATCTGACCCAAGGACTTGCTCAGAGTTCCAGGGAACTGAAGCCAGGAGCCAAAATGTCTGACTCCCAACCACCAGCGGCAGCTGTGCCCCCAGATGGCCCCTGTGGCCACCACCAGGGAGGGGGAGGGGAGAAATGGTCCCAGCGCCCTGGGGATTCCTCCCTGGGAGCAGGTCACAGGGCGTGGCTGACTTCTTCAAGAAGGAGAGAAGAGGAAGTGAGGTGACCATTTCCCTGGCCTCACCCTGCTCAGAGAGTGCCCCAGTCCAGCAACGCCCTACAAATCCACTTCCTCTTTACACACTGGCTGTCTCAAGTACACAGTACACACAACGCCAAAGTGGGGATGAGCAAAGTCTGCTAGGCTAAGCTCTCGTGTTAGCTCCCAGAGCTGCGCTTGGAACAAGCGAAGAGCCATTGTCATTAGCACGTTCATCATTTCCACGGGACAGACAATGGGAAACGGTTTGAAACTCCTTGCTCCTCCATCAGTTCAGCACACCCCTTGCTCCCCCCAACCAGCCCCACCCACGCTTTCCACAATCCACTTGCTTCCTAGATGAGAAGGGAGGAAAAACCTACTGGCTCATCTCAACTTCTGTGTGAATGATGGGTCACACATTTGGAAAAATTGGGTCAGCCTATTCTGCACATCTGTCCTGTCTAGGTGTTCAGACTGTGCACTGTACAAGGGTAGCACGGCTAAAGGGGTACCAGGCACTTCGTGGTTATATAGGAATGCCAATGAGAGCACACAGGTAGACAGATACACGGATCGTGGAGTCTTGGAGCAGGGGACAGGGCCCTCCTACAGAACGCAACATGGCCACGCACACAGTCACGCATATCTACTCACAGACACATACCCGTGCTGACAGGTGTGCCCAGTTCCAACTGGGCTCCAGGCATCCCCCGAGACTGCTTTTCTTACCTGCCTGCTGCTCTCGGAGGCCTGATCTTGCCCCCTACTCCAACCTGACATGGGTACCTCGTCTGCAATGTGGGGGGAACTTGTGCTGCTGGTGGCATGGGGACCATGTCTTGGGTACACACAAGTGGATGAGAACATGGGCACGGTGTCTGTACGGCCAGGCAGGGCTGCTCAGACTGTGTCATGATATGTGAGCTTCAGGAACGTTTTACTTGAGCAAGGAGAGATGATTCCTGATTCTCACTGAGGTGCTGCACAGGCAGCCCCACTCTTGAGGTTTTTGTGTGTTTTCCACCGAGCAGGGGTCCCCAGGTGTGCAAATGGGCAGGATGCTCAGGCTCATTCCATCCAGGGCTCTCCTTTCTCAGACAGAGGATTCACACCCAGGAAGGGCAGAGCTGTGGTCTGCTCTTGGGAAGCCCTGGATGTCTGAGCTGAGGTAGTCAGCCGGGGCAGGGTGGGGGATACTTACCAGTATTGCCCCCCAGAATCCAGCAAGTACATCTCATCTGAAGACAGCTTCCGGTGCTGCTCCTTGGTTGGACTAGGAAGGGGAGAGCCACTGAGAAGGGCGCGGCCTAAGCCTGCACTGGGCAGGGTGGGGGTCCTGAGTGGAAGCAGGGGACCCCCTCACCCCTTATATCCCCAAGAGCCCTGGGCAAGTAGTCGGTTGATGCCATGAATGTCCTCAGTGCACTCCTGTTGATCTTGTACCTCACCGAGCAAGGCTTCCAGGAAGGGAGAGAGATAGGAGCCTGGAAGGCGGGAGCCTGGAGAGCCTCAGAGAGCATCCAGGGCCACCATCTCCTCCTGCATAGGGAGATGCAGGCCAGCAGAGGCTCGGTGGCTTGTGGGAAGCTGTGTGGTAAAGCTGGGAAGGAGCTGGGCCTGGATGCAGACGCTCAGTCCCGTGCCCCCTCTAACTTTCTATGACCTCTGAGAGCAGAGGGCTCCGAGAAGCCAAGACACAGGAAGGGGGGAAGGGGGGGAGGTCCTTGAGGGTGAGGCTGGAAAGCAGGAGTCGGTAAGGCCAAGGAGCTCCTCTCCTGCTACTCTCTAGTGGGGAGAAGGCCAAGGCAGCTGCAGGCTTGGGAGGTTCCAGGGGAGGGAATTCTGGAGTAGGACAGACTGGCCCTTGGAGGGCCTTTGATCTGCTCTTGCTGAGCCTGCGCCAGGCTGAGGCCTTCTGATCAGTTTGGGCCCCCAAATTCCATCAGGCAGGCCTGTAGGTGTTTGTTTTCTACAGAGCCAAACATCTGGTTAGCTCACCTCTGGGCCCACCTTCATCGGCCCAGGCTGAGTAAATAGGCTTTTCTCCCTGTGTATTCGATCGTGAGCTTCAAGAATTAGCTAATATAAATAACTCACAGGAAGCCAAGGAAAAGCATCCAAAAGCAGACCTCCCTCCCTTCCAGATCCCTCAGCCCTGTGTGCTCACAAAGTCTCAGCCTTTCCTGGCAGAAAACTGCTTGGGCCTTTTCATTTCAAGAAGACTCTCGACCCCTGACTGAGGTCCACTGCCCACCCGTAGCCCCCACAGTACTAAAGTCCTCAAACCTTAATGTGGACTTGGGTCCCAGAGCCACCCCCGACCCCTGACTGAGGTCCACTGCCCACCCGTAGCCTCCACAGTACTAAAGTCCTCAAACCTTAATGTGGACTTGGGTCCCAGAGCCACCACCAACACCCCCTACTCCCTACCCCCACCACATACATCACGGTCTCCACGCCCTGGGGGCCTAGAAAATTTCTTCTCCTGAAGTACCTGTAGTGGGCTAAGGCAGCATTCAGGCCACTGGCAGAGATGGTTTCGAAACTGGGTCCAGAGGAGAACGCTTCCTCTCTGGAAATCACATGGCAGAAATGGTCAACAGACGACTCAGAAGCTAGGCAGGGCCCAGGATATCTAACCAGGGCAAATGAAGGTCACGGCTGCCTCTACCTCAGCCAGACTCCATTGGGCCCTCCCAGCCCCACCTCCGGGCGCCATCTTCCCAGGCTCCAGTCTGTCAGCTACAGAGCCTTCCAGGTCAGAGAAGGAGGGACTGTAGACACTAATTACTCCCCTCCACCTCCATTTTACAGATGGGAAAACCAAGGCCCATGGTCCCACAGCAAGTTTGTGGTAAAGCAAGAGTAAAGAATCCTAGCTCCTTGTGTCTGAAAGCTTCCCCAGGCCCAGGGCAGCAGCCTGCACCTCAAGCCTGCTTACGGCCTGAGTCAGACGAGCTCTCAGGGAAGGTCGCTCCCAACTTGGTATTTTCAAGCTGTTCCAGGAGCCCCACCTGGCCTGACCCAGCCTCCCCACCGCCCTCCCTGCAGGGGAGAGAGGGTCTGTGCCTGAAGCAGACACTAGGGGGCACTGATGGGTTGTGGCCCTTCAAGTTGGCCTGCTTTCAGCAGGGGGCCGGGGACTGTCATGGAAGACGCCCTGCCCAGTCTCCTACTACTCACGGACCTGTTACTCCTTGTTCCACAGAGGACCCCCAGTAGGAGGAGGGCCTTCCTTCCTGCTGAAGTAAAGAGGCCAAGTCTCCCTCCCTGCCCCCACCCCCAGACTTAAAGATAGCCCGTTCCAAAGGCGGGTGGCGGTTCTTCACCTGCGGAACTGGTCTAGCCACTGGGCCCCTGAGAACTCATCCACCGTGCCTTTGGGCACGTTCTTCTCCAGCCACACCAAGTAGCGGATCACAGCCACGGCGTCCCGCACCTGGAGCGGGCGAGCAGAGCAGGGGGCCGGCTGAGCTCGCAGCCCGGACTCTGGGACCGGGGAGATCAGACAGCTGCCCCCGGAGCTGAGCTCCCCACACTCGAGGGCTTCCCTGACTGTTTGATGATATTAAGGGATTCTTGTCCAAGTTTATATATGATCATAGTGTGATTATGTTTTGAAAAGAGTTCTTATCTTTCAGAGATACTGACTGAAGTGCTATCTTTTAGAGATACTAAAGTTTTCACAGGAGAAACCGGATGATAGCTGGGATTTGCTTTAAAACCATCCCTGGGCAGAGAGGATGGGCATGCAGGCAAGGACCGTGGCCTTTCAGACCAAAGGGCCACAAGCTGCCTAGTGCTGAAGCTGCGGGAGGGTGCGGGGTAATCGTTAGGCTAGTTCTTCTACTTTTGTATATGTTTAGACTTTTCTATAAGAAAAAGTTTGGTAAAATGAGGCGATTTCTTCTCGTCTGGACAGGAATATCCAAAAAAGCAAGCCATCCTCTTGCAAGGGTGGGGAAATCAGGACAGCAAACACGTGGAATGTGCCAGGCAGTGATCAAAGCAATATATATATATATATATATATATATATATATATATATATATATAAATTCAATATAATTGTATTTATATAATTATGTAATTCTGTTTATATATGTAATTATATATTTATAAACTCATATATTTATCTAAGTGCATATTTCTATTTATATGTATCTATTTCTATGTAATTGTATAAAACACGTGTATATGTGATTATATATTACAATTAAATATTAATTAAATATTACTTGTAATTTTATAGCTATCATATATTATATAACACATGTTTATTTATCTATTTAATCCTCACCACAACCCTATGCTGTAGATTCCTGTTACGATATGCATTTCACGTATCTAAAGTAACGGAGGCCCAGAGAGATGAAGCAACTTGCCCAAAGTCACCCAGCTTGGAGGCGGGTAGAGGAGCTGAGATTTGAATTCGGACACTCTAGCTCTGGGGCTCAGGCTCTAGACCATGGTACCAGGCTGGGGATAAGAGGACGAAGTTCAAGTGGGTGCCCAGGAGTCTGGGGTTCACTTCACTGTTTCCACTGAACTTCTTCGGGTTCCTTGGCAGGCTCTCCTTTCTAAGTCATCAGACCAGGAGTTCCCAACAGGCTAGGCTGCCTTCTTGTGACTTACGTGGCTGGCCCTGAGGAGGGCCTGCTCCTTGCTGTTTTTCACTGCCTTGGTCACCATCACTGGGGAGTAGGTGTCTTCTATAAGTTTTTCCTGTCATGGACAGAGAGGAAGAGGTCAGGGAGCATCTCCAGGGCAAAGTGGGATTTGGAAAGGATTGGCAGGAAGTCCCAGCTAAACCGAGACTTGCCATTCCCTATAGTGACAATGGCCTTTCCGTCCAGGGTTTTCTGGCTGCCTAGGTCTCCCCCTGTTTTCCGTGTCCGGCTGAATCTTACCTCCCTCCCTGCCCCCGAATCTGGGATTCTCTGGGATGGATCAGAGCTTAGCCCCTGCTGCTCCGTGGGCTGTCTAACAACGTGGGTTTCCCCGCACTATCATATCATCACAGATAGCATTTATGGAGTGCTTGCTGTGTGCCAGGCACGGGGCCTCACATGTACTATCGCCTCTAATCTCTTCAGAGCAACTCCTCTGAGGTCCGGACTCTTACTGCCATTTTGCAGGTGAGGAAACAGAGGTCCAGACTGGCTAAGTCACTTGTCCAAGGTCATTACACGGTCAGTTCAAGGTAGAACCAGGACTCAGACTCAGGTTTGGCTACCTCAGAGCCTCTGCCCTACCAGGCTGTGCTCCCTCTAGTCTGCTTGACAACCTCCGGGCTCTCTGCAGATGGACACCCGCTTCCTCTTTTTCCATCTCTTCACAAGGAGGCCTAGAAGGGAACTGACCAACTAACTGTCTGAAGGGCTGAGGGGCTGTGGCCCCACTTTAGGTCGAGACTTATCAGGGCTGAGCTGGGGGTGATGCCTGGCCCAGGCGGGGGTCTGGCAAACCTACCACAGGTATCACTTCGTAGAGCCCGTATGTCGTGTAGCTGGTTCCGATCCAGATCTTCACGTCTCCGGAGGCATAGGTCTGGACGATGCCACGGACCTGGCTGTAATCCTCGAGCTGCACACACATGGAGCCCGGGCAGCTGGAGTTCAGGTACTTCTGGGTCTCAGAGTCAAGGCAATCCTTGTTTACAAATAACCTGGGTCAGAAGGGAAGGTCAGGAGGGTCCTGAGGGTCTCTCAGGACAACACAAAGACAAGGATCTCTTCATTCCTAGAGGTCAGAGGAGCCCCACCAAGGAGCCAAGCAGACCAGATTTGCAGTAGGTGGGAACAGAGGTTGAGGGTCAGGAAAAGCTGACTGGAGGCTTCCTAGTGGGCCCTCTTGGGAGCAGGCAGCAGGATCCCGGGAAGGCTGCATATTAGGGCAGGGTAAGTGGTGGGGTGGGCGCGGCGCAGAAGTTGGGGGAAGTCCCAGAGAGTAAGCCGTACCTGATACAAGAGTCTGTGAGCAGTGTGTAGGAGTAGAAGAAGGGGTTATAAGGGATGTCACTGCCTCGAAGGTTGAAGAGCCCTGGGGAAGAGAATTGATGGGGACTTTTTGATGCTGATCGGCCTGAGGCAAGTCCATATCTCACCTTTGCCCCACCGTTTGCTCTGCCCAACCAAAGAGTCCCAGCCATATGCCTGCACATCTGCCTCTGAATGTTTTTCAGGGGTTTTCTTGGCGGGGGGGGCGGGTCTTTCAGGCACTGATGAGAGCTATGTCCCCTTCCTCCCAGTAAAACGAAGATGCCCAGCCAGCAGTCGGCGTAGTTTTGGGGTGTTCCCAGCCAATCTGAAGCCCAGTGCTGGGACAGAATCAGGCAGCACGTGGTGCTAAAGCAGGGAGCGTGAATGCCCCAGGCTGGTAGCCGGCCGATGGCAGGTGATAGCTGGGCCCTTTCCCTTCCTGAGACAGCCTTTGCCGCTGTGGTCAGCCCATTCCTCTGATGACCCATAGGCTGGCTCCAGCTTGCTCTGGACCTCCTGGTTTTCTTATTCAGCCTCCATGATCTCCTGCCCCCTAGCTTTCTCAGTTCCCAAAGGCCATGGCCATGGACTTCAGGGAACCCATGGTTATAAGGTGATTGGGGGAGGAATCCAGTGCTGCAGGACCCAGGAAGCATGGGGGTTGGGGGGGCCCAGGCGCCCGCCCCGTGTCCACAAGTCCATACTCACAAGCCGTCTCATCAAGTGCCGACAGAAGGACTGCAGTTGGGCCTTTGCGATGCTTCCGCATCTGGCTGCGGATGTCAGCTACCTTCTCCTGCCAGGTGCTCCCTAGAAGCAAGGGTGCCCAGAGAAAGCATAAGCAACATACTTTCCCTTTGGCACACTGTTTCTGAGAGGGCTCCCTTAGGGCAATCATTTTCCACGGCTTTCAAAGCAATAGAAACCTTTCTCCAAACAAACTCTCACTAGTGTAGTTGTTAAGGACATGGACCCTGGACCAACTGTCTGCATTCAAATCCTGGCCCTGCCATTACTAGTCATGTGACCTTGGACAAATTCCTTAACCTCTCTGGGTCTTATCCTGCATACCTGTAAAATGAGAATGAATTATCATGATAGTATCTAGTCAATAGGGTTATGGGGCTCAGATGAATTAATATTTGTAATGCACACAGAGTGGTGTCTTGGTGTATGGTAAGCCTGATGTAACTTACTGATCAATAAATAAGCATGCAGAAAGAGATCAAGAGAGCAGCCTTAGTTGAACGGTGAAGGGATCAGACTAGGTCATGTTCAAGCCTCTTTTCTGAAATGACCTGGTGCCCAATTAGCCATGAGTCCCTGAAAATTGTTTTAATCCCTCTTTGACCCATTTTACAGATTTTATAGAGACTTCAAGGAGGAAGAGTGACTTGTCTAGGGTTTCATAGCTAGCAAGGGGGTAGAGTTGAGATTTCCAGGTAGGTCTGTTTGACTACATGACCCACCCTCTTACTCTATATGGACACTGGACTGTCTTGCTAACATTGTCCGTCCCCAGACTTGTCCTTAAACTCTGTGTCCCAGAGCTGTCCTTTCTAGGATGCTTGTACCCTGGTTCTAGTTCTCATCTTTTATTCCTACTCTCTGCAATGTAGATGAAGAGTCTGCCCCTAGGCAGGGCTCATAATTTGCTGGCAGAAGGTCGGAAACATTAAGGTCCCAGTTGGGCTCAGAGATTAGGCATAAGTAACTTAATGCCATTTAAAAAAAAAAAAAACTTTATGCAAATGGGTAAAAACTATTCAACACAAGCCAGAGTTTTGGGTGGTACTTTTTAAGGATTATCTTATTTTGTTGGGTAAAATATACATACAGTAAAATTTATCATTTTAACCATTTTAAAGAGCACAATTCAGTGGCTTTAAGAACATTCACATAATTGGGGCACCTGGGTGGCTCGATTGTTAAGTATCTGCCTTTGCCTTAGGTCATGATCCCAGGGTCCCAGGATGGAGCCACATCTGGCTCCTTGCTCAGCAAGAAGCCTGCTTTCTCCCTGTGTTCCCTCTCTCCTGTGTCCCTCTCTGTCAAATAAATAAATAAAATCTTAAAAAAAAAGAACATTCACATGATTGTGCAACCACCACCCCTATCTAATTCCAGAACATTTTTATCATCCCAAAAGGAAACCCTGCAGCCATAAACAGTCACTCCCCGTTCCCCTTCTCACTCAGCCCCTGGAAACCATTCACCAGCCTTCCATGTCTATGGATTTACCTGTACTGGATATTTCATACAAATGGAATCATACACTATGAGGCCTTCTCTGGCTTCTTTGTTTAGAATTGTGTTATCAAGTTTCATGAATGTGTGACAACAAATGAAGGCAAATTTAAATTGTCTGATGCATACAGGTATCTTTGAAGAATGAACTTTTCACAGTCTTCTCTTTTCCCTTTGCCCCCTTTAAAGCCTATCAGTTGCTAGAGAGAAAGTCTCGCTTGCCTCTGTAAGTTTATAGATGCAAGAACTCTGTGCTTGGCCTTCTGGGCCCAGTTCCGGCTCTGGATGGCTTTTCCTTGAAGACTAGCAGTCTGTGAAGACTCAGGATTACCGTCACTTGTGGGCAGTGACAAATCCCGTATGAATTCTCCCTCCATCCTTGGAAGGCTTTCCCCTTTATCCCCTCCCTTTCCTGACATAACTTCACCCTTCTTTATCTGAAAGGGATGAGTTTTACTTAACGATTACACAGTCTTGGCTAGCAAATTTCTTTAAAAACTTTTTCGAGATACAGAATGATTCTGCAAATTCTATCAGAACAGATAAAGAAAATGGGACACCATTTTAGCTTGTGTCATCATCCTTGCTATTTTGAAATTTCCCTCCTGCTTTCTTTTTTTTTTAATTATTTATTTGACAGAGAGAGATCACAAGTAGGAAGAGAGGCAGAGAAAGAGAGGAGGAAGCAGGCTCCCCACTGAGCAGAGAGCCTGATGCGGGACTCGATCCCAGGACTCTAAGATCATGACCTGAGCCGAAGGCAGCGGCTTAACCCACTGAGCCACTCAGGCACCCCTTCCCTCCTGCTTTCTTGACTCCTTTTCAAACAAGGAATGTACACGGACCTGCATGAAGATAGGGACCTCTCGGATTGCCCAACATTCCTATGAATCCACATCCATGTGCTCTTTTGGAATTCCTGGGGAGGTAGGGGGTGGTGGTGGCCAAGACAGTGATTCATCATCTGTAGCCTGGTCCTGGTCAGGATTTTAGTTAACTACTTACCAGAATCATCGAGCATGCCGTTCTTTTAGGACATATTTAGATGGTATCAATGAGGTCAAAGTGAAGATTAGCTATGTTAGAATTTGGGGGGATCACTTCACTTTCCTTTTGCTCTGGCCAAAACCTGAACCGTAATTTGTGCCGTGGATTGTCCCTGAGCTTAGTTATATACTTCCTTTGTCAGCCAACCCCTAGTCATCTTACTCCAGGAGGGCTGGAAGGCAGGGTTTGAATGAATCAATACAAGCCAATCTCCACGACTGGACAAGCAGCTCATATCATGTTTTTTTCTCTCTTCAAAGGGGTAGGGTTCTTTATATATATATATATACATATATATATATATATACATATATATATACATATATATGTATATATATATATATATATATATATATATATATATATATATATCTTGCTCTGACTCCCTTGTTTCCTCCTTTCCTGTTCCTTCTTACTTCAAATCTTAACACTATTTATTCCAGCATTTTCTATATATGGTGTGAGGACCTTTTGATTCAGACGGAGATCTTTGAGATGAGAGGGCCCAGACGTCTGCTTTTTCAATAAGCATCCCAGGCAACTCGGGTGCACAAGAAAGTTTGAGAACCTTTGCTTTGGTAATTCCCAGGACAACATTTTCGGCCAAAGGAGCAGCAGTAGGGACCGTGTTGCTTCAAGCTGGGAAGAACATGCTTAGAGAATCACCTGTGAATGCGTCCTGCAGGGCATAAATGGGCTGGCTTGGAAACAGAGGCTTCTCTGATCCCCATGCCAGGTCCACAAGGTTGGCTGTGGTGGACGCCAGTTTTATGTTAGAGTTTTTGAGGGCCAGGTCGTAACTCTCCCAGGAACCTGCAGAGACAGAAATCCATCACTCGTCCCTTGCCTGTTTACACCTCAGGAAAAACCGTGACTCAGGCAAAATTAGACCTTGTCTGCTCTGCCTCCCACTCCACTCCTGCTGCCTCAGAGGCCCAGAGCAGGTCCAATCAGTCTGGTCCTCCTGGGGTATGTCCTCCCAGCCCCCTCTTTCTGCTTTCAAAGCCCCATTGCCTGGGGCCCACTCCAACGCTGCCCACAGCCTATTGGCTAGGTTTATCTTTCTAAGCGCCAGTGGCAGTGGGGCCTTCTCAGTACTATCCATTTTAACAGCACATCAGTGCCCCTGCCCAAAGGAATGGTGATGTTCACACCATCACCATCGGAAAGGCTGACAAAGAAGCCAGCTCTGAAGGGGGAGCCTTTAGATACACATACATGAAGACTTTGCCCTTGGGGGGGGGCAGTCTGGCCAGCTGGCTGGGGTCCCAGAGCTGAGGGAGCTGTATTTCTGGGAGGAGGGGAGTATGTGCCTTTGCTCAGAAACCCACTGAACTCCTTTGACCTTCCAAGCTGCCTTCCAGAAGAGGGCTACCAAATGATTCTAGTGCCATAACTGGTAGAGCTCCAGAGCATAGAGGATGGCTCTGGGTTCAAGAACATCCTGGCCTACTGTCTGCTAGACCTTGATGACTCCTCAAGTCTTCTAGGTTGGGTCTCTGTACTCGTGACTTTGAAAAAAAAAAAATCTGCATTCATTCTTTTAAATATACTTTCATTTCGCAATCCATGAATAAATCTTTGTTGCAAAATATTCTGCAACTACAACTTCAGACACTATCTTTGGAGTCATCCTGTCCCTCCTTCTACCAAGGAATGCTTCTTTACATCCCAGAACGGCTGAGTCACCCTTTTTGGTGGGGACAAATGCAGGAGTGAGGGACGAACATACCGATGGAGAAGAGAAAGGGGTCGAAGCCCACACTGCCTCCGGCAGGAACCTCAGTGAGGAGCCAGGTGGCGATGGAAGTTATGTCAACTGAGAGGAAGACAGGAAAGAATGTAGTGTCACCTCCAGGGCCGGACCCAGGCCTTCCTGTCAGACTTCTGTCTGTGACCGGCCTGCCATATCTGTCCTCCTCGATGTTAGCTTCAAAGCTTAGGGACGACTTCAGATTTCCAGAGTCTCCCATAGAGGCCCATCATGGCTTTGCATGCATTTTCTTACCTGTGCCTTCTTGAACCTCGTCCAGGTTTCAGAGTTTGGGGGACATGCGACCCCTTTTACCTTCTTTATGTAGCTCCCAGTTGCAGTCCATCTGCCGCTCAGCCTGGGTCCAGTAGCGACTGTCGGTCCAGAGACCTGCTTTCCCCATGGTCACCACTGCCGTTCCTGGGGCAGAGCAGAGAACCTTGGAGGTGAGGATGAAGGTGGGGACGGTGGCCTTGGGTAATGCCTGGGCAGTATGGTGCTGGGCAGGATGGTGCTGGCTCTGAGAATGTCACAGGGGCCTCTGGAAAGAACTTCTCTCCTCCGTTGCAAGGAAATGAGGCAGGAGACACTGAGGAAAGCATTAGGGAAGCCAGCCTGGGCATACCTGCTTGGTGTTGAGGGCCTCGCCTAAGGAGGGATGAGTGGGTTCTGCTTCTCACAGTCCCACAGACTCAATGCTACATGTAGATGCTCTCCGGAAAGACGTTATGGTAGCTAGTCTCAAGACCCAGTGACTGATAAGGACACTAAGCCAGGGGCTTAGCTGAAGACAGGCAGAGGAGCCAAACCCAGAGATCTTGACAAGGGAGTGTGAAGCCCAGGGGAAGAATGTTTAAGGATCAGCAAGGGAAGCTTGGATGTCATTCGAGGGGCCAAGATCAGGGTAGGAGGTCCCTTCAGAAACTGGGACCCCATAAAGGGCCTCTGTGTTTGCGTCTCATTTGGCTACAGGAGGTGTTGTCCAGAGAAACAACCGGCCAGGTAAAACTGTCCCCGAGTGAGACACGTGTGAAGGGAATCAGTGGGCCCCTAGTGGCTGGATGTGGACATAGCAGCTGTTCTTGAAAGGGAGCCCAGGGTGTGCTAAGCTCGGCCTGGTGTAGCAGGGCAGCAAGCACAGGAGCAAAGCCAGGACAGTCACCTGCCTCAAGCAGATGTGTAGCTGGTGAGCTATGATGTGTGCCCTGGCGACCCTTTTCAGAGTGGTGGAGGGGAGGCGGAGCCTCTGACACTAGGTCCTGGGGTCCTGGCTTCTGAGAACTGGCCACATCAGAGCCTCTGGGACCACGTGTGGGTCTACCAACAGAAGCAATAAGGGCTGAATGGCTCTCACCTGCCGACCCTGTAAAGCCTGTAATCCATGCACGCCTCTTATCACGATTGCCGATGTACTCACTCTAGGAAATCAATAACATCATCATTAGCCTTTTTCATGGAGTTGGCCCCCACCCCCCATGGAAGACCCCCCAACCGCTTCCCAGTTCTTTCTGTCTGGTCAGAAGCCCAGGCACACTGGGCACCTCTTCCAGGAAGTCCTCTGCCACTCCTCCAGATCTCAGGATCTCCTCTTCCTTCGGACAGCTGTGTTTCTCGGAGTCTAAATCCCATAGTCCAGCACTGGGCTGAACAGCCTAAGAAATCTCATCTCCCTGGCCAGAATGCAAATTCTGTGCAGTCTGGGATCATGTCTTTTGGTCCTTCTGGGTTCTTCCCTCCAGCTGTCCTGCCCCTCCCCAGTCTAGTACAGTACACTGAGTTTACATCATCAAGAACTTCTGCAGAGGGCTTCACATATTATTGTATTTTGATCATCATCATCCTTCAAGACAGATCTCAATATTTCCATTTTGCAGAAGAGGAGACTGAGGCTCAGAGAAGTTGAGACACTTACCCAAAGTAAAAAAAAAACAAATTCAAGCAATCTCATTGATACTGAAAGTGGCTTCTTTTCCCAACAGCTAGTGCTGGGAAGGTGAATGGGATGGAGGTGGGACCAGTGGTGGGGGAAAAGATGGGTTGGCTGCATAGGGTTGTGGCTTTGGGAAAAGCAGTTCTTACTCAGACAATCTTGTTTCCTGTCTGCTCCCCTCCCCCAACCTACACCTCAAACTTGTGTAGCCCAGGCCTCTGGATCATTCCAATGCTCCATCCATCAGGTTATGGGAAGGTTAGAGTTCCTCCAGTCCAATTCCTAGCCCATACTCTAACCTCCTAGGACCAGAGTACCCTAAACATTCATTCTGGATCTGCCATCTGAGAATGACCGAAATAGGTTCTGAACTTATTAATAGTTTCACTGCCTGAAGTCAAGGAAATACATTCTCTCTGCTTCCCTAAAACTCCCATGTCTAAGCCCCCTACTTCCTTCCCTTTGCCTTTTGAATCCTTTCTCTGCCTTCATCTTCTGAGCCTTAACGGCCTCTGGTTTGTGGCTGGTTCTCACTGGCGGTCGACCCAGGATAGTGGAGGGCACGGGTGGGGGAGAAGCTGTCCCTCACCATGTGGGCATCCGTTTCAGGGATGATGTAGGCGGAGAGATTCTTGATGCGCATCTGCTGGCGGAGGGCTGTGAGCCGTGCCGTGGTATTGACCGCAGTAACTGGAAGGTACTGACAGGTGACAGGAAGACACCAAGACACACACAGAGACACACTGCTTAAGAGAGGATGATGCCTGGGCCCAGTGTCAGGAGGCGCCGCCACCCTCTCCTTAGGCAGGTGTTGGGAATGGTTAGGCTGGGCCAGCCTGGAGAGGAATGGGGTGGCAGCCGATGGTATGGGTTAGTCTTGATTAAGGGGCCTGGGCTAAGCGGAGATGGAGGTGTTGATGAACTTGGAGAGGAACTCCTTGTGACCGTAACGGGACCTGGGTTTGGGATGGGGGCATGAGTGAGAACGGCATGAAACTGAGCCCTGACCCTGGGCCAGGCTGGAGGGACAGTCTTTCTCCGGATACCTTGGAGGCGGAGTTGCCAATTTAGCAAATCAAAATACAGGATATCCATCCAGTCACATTTGAATTTCAGATAAGCCACATACAATGTTTTAGTGTAAGTATGACCCATGCACTATTTGGGGCATACTTATACTAAGACACATATTTATTATTTGAAATTCAGATGTCATTGGGCACCCTGTATTTCATCTGGCAATCCTTACCTTGGGGACTTTTTCGAGTTTCTACTCAAATGGCAGAGGAGAGTGAATGAGTACCCCCAGCAATTTGAAGCATTATCCAGAAAGATCCCCTCTAAGCCAGACATTTCTTTAAAGGCTGTTTTATCTTTAAAATGAAAAGTATGGGTTTTTGTTTTGTTTTACCTTCTGCTTAATGACATATCCATGTTTGTTTTCCTGTAGAAGCCTACCCATCAGCCTGCCCCAGTGGTCTCATAGTTGAGACTGGAAACCCCATGGGCCCGGAGGCTTCAGGAACTGCTAGCAGGCCACCAGCTTTCACCTCTGTCTTGCCCCTGCCTGAGGAAGCTCCTTCGCCATACTCTGGTTGTGGGAAGAATCTTCTGGTCTCCAGGTAGGAAGCTGCTTACCTCTCACCTCCAATATGTCAGACCTTCTCCCCAGTCACACCCTAGACCCCCCCTCTTGTCCTTTCTGTTGGCATTTCTAGTTCTCTGTCTTCCCCCCTCCTCTTTCTGGGCTTCCCTCTGCGCTCGGCTCGCAGTTCCTTTAGAACTTTTGTTTTCTCTCCTCTCAGCCTCCTGCTTGCCTCTGCCTAGCCTCAGCCAAAGGCTGACTAGGGGCCTCCACCCTCCTTCCCACCCTCCCCGATTTAGGGGAGCGGCCCAGGCCGGGACTGAAGTAGATAACCTGCTGTGGGATGGGTGGGCAGGAGGGAGCAATGCGGGGGTGTCAGACACCTGAGAACGTGAGGCCCGCCCTGAGAGATGTTAATCAGAAACAGGGGCCCCAGAGTCCGGAAGTCAGGAGAAAGGCTAGCAGTGGGAAAGGCTAGCAACTGAGCCAGTGGGGGGATGGGGAGGAGATGGGAGCTAGGGGGCAGGTCCGGGGCGGGGCAAGTCCGGGGCAGGGCCTTACCGGAGGGCTGATGGAACAGTTTCTCACATCCTCTCCTCTTAGGTCCACTGGTTTAGGGCGGCCCCAGGCACCCAAAGCTAGAAACGGCGGAGGGGAGAGGTGGGGAATTAGGGTCACTTGGAGACCAGTGAGCTTCTAGAGAGCACAGGTACTTGGTCCCCCAAATCGCACTCCCTATCCCGCCCTGGCCTTGGTCCTTTGAAACAAGCAGTGCTGTCCAACTCGGGACTAAAAATAATCACATTTCGTGGGAAATTGGGTGGAATGGGACGGCACCCTGGGTCACAATCAAAGAAACCTGTTTCATCGACAAGTGATTGCCACTTTTGCAGGGGTTTTAGTGCTCATTAAATCAATTTTTCCCTTCTAATCTAATTGGGTCTTTTCAGGGTTTACTGAACTGTTGTGTGCAAATTAAATTTTTGTAATCAAATTTTCTTTGAAATGCTCTAGAGGATCTCGCTAAATAATCACCCCACCTTCATTTTACCCTTCTATAAATCTAATTTTATATATATTGGGTTTACTTAAGTTCAAGGCCCGCTTGTGCCATTTATTGTCGTCCAAATCTCTGGCTCTCATTCCAGGCCCATTTTAAATACATAAAACAGTCAATCCCAGTCTGACATCGTCGCCTGGTGGAGAAAGGTAGGTTAGCATTTAAGGATCTTCTACTATGCGCCAGATGCTGAGCTCAGTAATTTATCTGTAGTATCTTTCTCTATACTTGCAACCAGCCTGTGAGCTGGGTATTACTGTCTATTTTCTACAGCGGAGGAAGCTGAAGCCCGGGTAGGTTTGGTAACTCGTCCAAATTTTGCCGCAGTGAGTCAGTGGTAAGCAGGGATTTGAACCTGGGCCATCTGAGAACAAAAAGTTAACCACAGAAGGGTGGGGACACAGAAAGGACAGAGTATATGAAGTCTTAGTTTCCAATTTGGGCTCTGCCCCAAATTTGGTGTGACTTAAGGAGAGTCACCCGGTATTCACTGGGCAAACATTTCCTAAGTACCTACTGTGTGCCAGATCCTGGGCTAAGTCCTACCGTCTCAGGCTTTCCAGCCCCGAAAATCCAGTGGTCTCTGATAGTCCCTTCCCTCCATCCCTGGACTTTAGGGGGTGTCCTCAGAGGGTAATGGGGGCCTGGGTAGAGGGAGACCCTATACTTTTATCTCCTGAGTGGATTGAGCTACAGATAGGAGGGCGGCTGGCATCTAACTCCATCAACCGCTTGCCCTGCTGTCTTGGTCTCCTAAACTCAAGGGGGGGATGAGACCCATGCTGTTGGTCTAAGAAAATGATCCCATTTCTGTAGGAATAGATTGTTGGCAAAATGGTATCGCTGAGATGCCAATATAAGAAGGAAGACTCAGCCAGCCTGGGTCCCTCTGGACACCCAGATTGTTGTTCTCTGAGGCAGGGGCTGTGGCTCCCAAGGGCAGGCTCTGCGGCTGTGTCTCTCTGTGTTTCCTGACGCAGGGCCTGAACTTGGGGCAGTGCTCAGGAATTGGGTGCTGACTGAACGAACGGGGTCTTGTGGACAGAAAGGGGAGGGAAGGGAGGCATCCCTAAGGCTGGGGATGGAGTACACGTGGAGAGCATTGAGCTGGGCATCGAGTTGTGACCAAAGAGGAAAACAGAGCACCAGAGGAGTGACCAAGACTGAACTTTAGGCTCTTTCAAGCCGCTTTACTTGGATTTGACTTTGTCTATGTCCATCCTGTCCTTGCTGGGTCTGCATCACCCAGTTCTCAATAAGAATCTTGCTAAGCCCGTTTAGAGACGAGCTCCCACCCTTAATATCTGATCACCTTTGCTATCTGATCAAATTCCTCATCCTTCACCCTTCATATCTCTTCACCCTGCCCTGCCTCCAGCAAGAATCCTATAAAGTTGGCTCAGCAAGAACCCCCCACCCCTGATGTCTCCTCTTAGTAATTTTCTATCCACTGTCCCCCTCACTCTGTTCATTGGCTCCAAATCCTCAGCCATCTTGGCTGTATTCAGGGTTGAGCCCGATCTTTCTCCCCTATTGCAATACCCTGATTGCAATAGCTTTGAATAAAGTCTGCCTTGCTCTTAACAAGTGCCAGAATCATCTTTTCTTTAACAGGCAGGAATGGAAAGGTGCCAAACCAGACTTGATGTGAGTCTGGAAGGCCCCAAGGACTGACCCCGGGGTTCTTCTTTCGCAAGACAGAGAGGAGGACCAGGAGAGAAAGAGAAAACCCTGGGCCCCCGCCCTTACTCCAACCCTTTCTGAGCCCAGAGGGGAGAGGCCAGAGCTGCTCTCCAGCTGGACCTGCCCTCCCAGTGTGGGAGGGTGGGACCAGGATGCACATACCACAGAAGAGGACAAGCCAGGGGCAGCAGCCCCAGCGAGCCCAGGCCATGGGGTCTCCAGATGCTGTTGCTGGCTGGATGGAGGGACGGGGGAGAAGGGGCAGGCTCTTTCCCTGGCCTCTTCCTCCAGGCCTTCCCAGGGCAGGAGCAGCCAGGGGATTGGGGCTGGCGACGGGGAGGAGGCGTCCGGCCGGTGGATGGAGAGTTCCCCTCTGGTCTCTTGCATCTGAGGACTCCGGGAGTCAGGAGTGGGGAGTACGGGTGGGTGGGGAAGATTGGGCTCTCTGAGCCCGCCCAGTGCAGAGTCCAAAGATCTCCTGGGCAGAGGAGCAGCAGCTGGTCTCAATCAGCCTGCTCCCCCCGCCCCCGCCGCCCCGTTAGCAGCTCGCCTCAGTCGTTCCTGATTACTGTCCCCCAGCAAGCTGTTTCCCATTAGCTCCCCCACCCCCGGCTCTGGCTCCAAGATGAATGTTTATCCTTCCTCCTCCTCTGAGCTGGCCTATCTCAAACAAAGCCAGTGTCCTCTCTCCCTAGTGTTTGGGAAGCCCCACTGCACCCCTCGGGGAAGTTGGTTACAGCTGGAGAGCTACTTTCTTCAGTTGGGGTTTGTCCCTTCAGGAGAGCCCACTCTGTAAAATGTGCCGCCAGCCACTGGCAGAACTGCCCTTCTCCCGGGATGGCGGGGACAGTGGGGTCCCACTCACTATTCAGCCATTGGAGCCATTCTTGGAACCATTCCTGTGTGGGAGGGAGTGAAGGCCTTGTTTGGAGGGATCAGAGGATGTCACTGAAGAGAGAAAAAGACTCAAAAAGGGGAGTTCGGGGGCTCCCAGAAGACACATTTGGTGAACTGGACATGACCTTTCTGTCATAGCTTCTAGAGCAAGGCTTTGGTTCCCCCGAAGTAAGGATCGCTCCTAACCAGCATGAGTCCCTACAGGGGAAGTGGGGAACACAGGCCCAGCCTCGTCTCCACACCTGTGGCCTCAGTGGGCAACCGGCACCGAGAAAGCTCCCAGGAAATGCCCTCTAGAATGTGTGGCCAGAAAGCAATACTTCCAAGAGACAGACAGACCCAAAGGACAGGTGCTTACCTCGTCTAGAAGGCCCCAGAGGTAAACTTTTGATTTCATTTTTAATGTATTTATACTCTGCTTACATCCACAAGTTTAAGATGGCTTTCAAATCATCCATTCAAATACAATAAAATAGACTCATTGAGGAGAGCAAAAGGGGGTCTTCATGGGACTGCCTGAAGAAGGGGAATTAAAATGAGTGAGGAGGTTCAGTGAACTCCACCTCCAGGAGTAAAGGCAGAGGGCAGAGCCAATGGCCCCAGAGGATAGATTAGCCAGGGATGCGGACTGTGAGAACCTTGAGTGGCTCTGGGACCCCTGACCCCCTTCTGTCTTTTCCCTGGCCCCCACCCCGTATTCCAGGACTGGGAATGACATGATTCCTAGAGACCAGAGGACGGGGGACTTGTCCCCACAAAGGCCCTTTCCTCCCCTGTGCGCTGTACTAGCCATCCTGAAGGGCAAGCAGGTAGACTTGACCAGGCCATGCAGAGGAGGGACCCCAAAGACAGACTTTTAGGACAGACAGCCCCACCTTTCCCAGTGGAGCCAGACTTCTTTGAGTTTCCTACCTGTGAAATACAATAATAATAGGACTAACTTCTTAGCAGGGTGATGAGGACTAAATGAGTTCATGTTTGTGAAGCTCTCAGAACGTGCTTGGCATAAAGGGTCAACGCGATATGAGTGTTCGTGAAGTCAAATATGTAACTACAACAAAAACCGGTGTTGTCTGTACCTTGTTCTCTCTGCCCCTGGCATCCAGCACTGCTGAAATGGCAGTTAATATTATAGCAGAGATTAGCTGGGCGGAAGTGTCAACCCTGGAAGCAAATAAACCAAGCAGGCCCCCTCCCCCCATCTTCTGGACTCTGCTCCAGGGATGGTCTTGGAGGCTACCGAGGCCAAACATAGTACTCAGCCCTGCGGTCCTGTCCCCAGTCTCCCTGTCTTGGCTCCGATGGCAGTGATGACCTCACCTGCTTTCACGCTCAGCTTATCTCATCTCAAAAGCAACGTCTTTACTCATCAGTTGGGGAAACTTGAACCCAAGTTTGCAAAAGGCGTGGAGTGGGAAGAAATGATTGAGAGTGGGGAGGGTGAATGACCAAGAATCCTTGTATGGAAGTGGTTTAGAAGCACCGTAGCGAAGTCCCTGGAGTCTCAGTGTGGCCCGCACGGGCAGCCTGCCTCCGTTGGTCTCACTCCAAGGCCCAGGCCTAGCTGAAAGCCCAAGTTCTGAAGGTGGAAACATTGTTTTGTCTCCCTCCTGTCCATGCCTCTCGTTTTGCACCCTGAGCCCCCCTCAGGCTGGTCACTCTGTCTTCTGACCTGGGTCTGCCCTCCCTGGGCAATGGTGTCTACCTAACTTCCAACAGAATGCACCTACCTGACCTGCATGTTTTCCCGCTTAGGGACAGAAGGTGTCCCAAGTCAAGGGCGGATCACAGGAATGACATGTTCCCTGCATGTGGCAGAAAATCCATGGAAAGCGACTGGTGTGTGGGGAGCCCTAGCACCGGGGCTTGGTCTGCTGTGGTTCCCTCTGGAAGAGTGGAACCAGAGGAAGGCCTGGGAAGGGAGGTGAGAACCAGCAGGCCAGAGGAGCAGAGGACGTCCTGGCAGTCTTGGGGAGAGGCAGTAGGGTGACCACTGACAGGAGAGGCACAGAAGTGACACCACAGGCAGCAGTCATGGGCTGGGTGAGCAGGGAGCAGATTGGTGGTAATGACATCAACAGTAGGTTGAGAGAGCCTGGAACAGCCCCAGAGCTGCAGGAAGGTCAGAGACCCACGGGCGGGGTGCGGGAGTGGCTCTGAGCATGGCCAAGCACCCTGCTGGGGATATCTCAAGATACTACTGAGGATGAAACCTTCGAAGGGGAGTCCCATGGTTACAAAGGTGGGAAGGAGAGTTCAAACCTAACAGCTGATATGACCTCGGAGGCTGAGAGACTGGGTGCCCTTGGCCAGGTGGACATAGCCCCTTCCCAGCCTTCCATCAGGCTTGTCAGCCATGCTGGGCGACAAGTGGTGTCCTGACCTGCAGAAGAGGAGACCGGCTGGAGAAGAATAGTGGCTTAGCCCAGGTTCCAGCTGATCGGTGGCAGGGCATGTTAGAGCCCTTGTTCCCTCCACTGAGCTTCCTCGATGCTCCCGTCTGAGGTTCCTCCACGGCTCCCAGTCCTCAGGACAGAATTCAGTCTCTCCGGTTCGTTGGCCATGGCCTTCCTCCCTGAAACATCCCATCGCCCATCTCTCCTCAGGCACATTTTCTCCATCCATCAGAGTCTAGTTCAAAAGTCACCTCATTCACCATATCCTGACCTCCACCTCAAATTCCTCCCTCCATAATGGGGGTTCCCATAACATTTTGTTTGAACCCCTATTTAAAAAGCTTTGTGTTGGGCTGCCTGGTTGGCTCAGTTGGCTGAGCCACTGCCTTTGGCTCAGGTCATGATCCTGGGATCCTGAGATTAAGCCCCACATTGAGCCCCCCATCAGGGTCCTTGCTCTGGGGGGGGAGTCTGCTTCTCCCTCCCCCCTTTATCCCTCTCCCCACTCATGTGCAAGCTCTCTCTTAAATAAATAAATAAAATCTTAAGAAAAAAAAAAAAGCTTTGTGTTAGCCCTTTGCTTTCTTGATTCTGCCCTTCTAGGTCACCCGTCCCTGAGGGGCAAGAGCCTGCTTTTATAAATTACTGGATGTACCAAAGCATCCGGGACAGAGTCCGGCGAAGAGTGGGCTCAATAAAAGTTTGGTGACTTGATGACAAACAATCAACCCCAATAATGTGTGGTCTAGCCTCCCATCCTGAACCCAAAAGGAATGCCCTTGAACCCCCAGAAGGCTGCCACAGTGCTGTGGGTGGCCCTTCTATCACATATGCCCTGTTTGTTTTTTTTTTTAAGATTTTATTTATTCATTTAAGAGAGAGAGAGAGAGACAGAGAGACAGAGAGAACACAAGCAGAGAGAGGCAGAGGGAAAAACAGACTCCCCACTGAGCTGGAAGACCCCAATGTGGAGCTCGATCCCAGGACCTGGAAATCATGACCTGAGCCAAAGGCAGATGCATAACCATCTGAGCCACCCAGACGCTCCCAAATATGCCCAGTTTTGACAAAAGGGCAGCACTGCCTGAGTTGTGTGTGTGTGTGCGTGCATGTGTATAAATATGAGGGCTGTCCCAGAGGGTGGAGGCATGAGTCAGTTTCATAGAAGCAGGTCTTTGCTGTGATGAGACCCAGAACCTCACCCCCCAGCCAGCCAGGCAGCAGGAAGGGGGTTTATCAGCAGGAAAGTGTTTATCCCCTCAGAGCAAGGGTTGGGCTTTCCCTCTGCTGTGATTAGAGGATGCAGCGGGCAGCTCCCTTCCAGCAGGAGGCTCCTTCTCCTCATGAAATAAGTTGGTGGTTATGGTCCAAGAACTTTGTTAGCGAGGTACAGTACACCTGGCTGGAGCCCTTGTGAGCCAGTTAGCTTGGTTCAGTTTTGTGGGCACAGACTGAGTCACATCCTGAGCCCTGGCTGCGTGCTAAGCTCAGTAAGTCATGGTACAAGCCTATGCTGCCCCCCTCAGAGGCCTTGCACTACATGTGATCAGAGCACCAGTGTGGCTCTCCAAGGTTCCAGTCAACTCCATGTAAGCCTCTCTTTGGGGTCCTTGGGCATTGTCCCAATTATCTCTCTTTGGTAACCTGATCCCTTTCAACTTCTCTGTCAGCTTATGCCTTTCTCCTCACTGTGTCCGTGCCAACCACACGGCCCTTCTGTCAGTCTCGAATACTTGACATGCCCCATCTAGCCACAGGGCCTTTGCTTGTTCTTTTTTCACCACCTGGAATGCCCTTCCTTCCTCTCTTGCCCTGTGAACTCTGTCTCCTTCAAGTCTCACCTCAAGTATCACTTCATCCGGAAAGCTTGCCCTGACCTCCTTGGTAGGTCGAATTTCCCTGTTAGTCCTCTTACTGCCTTTGTTACAGTTCCCACCATCTGCCTCCCAACACTTCCCCAGACATGGAGAGGATCATGGCTCATGGCTGTCTCTCCCCCTCACATCTGCTGTTACTCTGGGTGACAGCAAGGTTCCTTTCAACAATCTAACTTATTTAAAAAAAAATCAAACTACCTGATGTCCTAGTTCTTTAAGTTCAAGCCCCTCCACTCAAAGTCTTTTTCCTCCACTTCTCTTCAACTTCCCACACCAGAAGCAGCACCTTGGGCTTTGTCATTGCTTGGGATTGCCGTCCACTGATCTAGTGAACTCCAGCTTCCCATTCTCTGGCCACATCCTCTTATACTTCTGTCAATAGTCCTCTCTCCCTTACTCTTATTATACCTGCTTTTTTACCTCAGCAAAATTTCCTGTTACTTACTGTATCCTACCTACCACTTACCTTACTCCATCCATTTATCAGCATTCCCAGTCTCACTTCCCTCCCTTTTTGGTCCAGGTAACATAACCCATCACCTCAACTTCCCTTTTATTAGCATATTTAACTTTTCTATACCTCTGTCCTTCCATTACATCCATCCTGCCAATCTCCGTCTTCAAGTAAAGCACAGGGCCTTTGCACACTCTGGTCCCACTAATAGGAATGCTTTTTTTCCAGGTATCGACATGGCTCACTTTACTTCCTCAGACCTCTATTCAAATGTTACCTCTACAGAAAGACCTTCCCTGATCTTATTTGAACAGTGCCTCTGTCATTCTTTATCCTCTTACTCTGCTTTATTTACCTTCCGACCATTAACCTGACAATATATTATTATCTGTTTGCCTATTTTTGTCCATCTCTCTCACTAATAAGCAAGTTCCATGAAAGTTGGGGCTATTTATTTTGTTCTCTGCTGTATCCCAGAGCCTAGAAACATGGCTTGGCACTTAGTAGGCACTTATAAATATTTGTTGAATGAATGAATAAACCCCAGGGCATTTGAACTATCTGTCTTCTTCATAGGAGAAAATATCACACCTCTGTGGGGGTGGAGTCACTCCAGATTCATGGTGCCCCATGATGCTACCTGGCAATCCTTTTACTTGTCCTGGGTCAGCTCCCTTTCCTGCTGCTATTGTAGGTGATTCTAGGCTTTTATCCTGGTCCTCAGACCCCTAACCTGCCTGCATTCCATGACGGATGGACCTTCTGGTTGTTTCTGACTTGCATTATTTCAAACAAGTGCACTAAAAATCATTGCACACGTAGAAAGATTTCTATAGGAGCTATGTCTAGAAGTAGAAAGTATGCTTTTCTCATGTCAGTAGATTTTGCCAAACTGCCATCCAAGAAAAGCTATACCAGGTCACACTCATACTAACAGGGTATGACAATAACTGTTTCTACAACCTAATCAACACAGATATCATTAATTTAAAAAACTTTTTTCAAATTTGATGGGTGAAAATTGGTTTCTCGTTGCTTTATTTGTATTTACCCTATTGTTACTAAAGGATGACTATGTTTCCGTATGTTTTATTTGTCTTTTATTTTTTCATCTCTGAATACCTGTTCCTTTTCTTGGTCCATTTTCCTGTTGGGTTGTTTGTCTTTCTTATTGATATAAAAAGATGTTCATATATTTTACGTATTCCTCTCTTATATGCTTAACTAATTACGACGATTTATATACTACAAGTATTTTTTCCCTTTTAGCTTTGTCTTTTAAAAACTTACTTTTTTATGTAGTAAAAAAAAATCTATCAAGATATTATTTTATGATTTCTAGGATTTGTGATCTATTTGAAAAGGAAATATCTGACTTATTTTAGAGAGTTTGTGATTTGTGTGTATGTGTGTGAGTGAGTGAGAGAGAGAGAGAGAAAGAGTGCATGTATATTTAGCTGTATTTCATCTGGAATTTATATTTGGATCTGGTAAGAAGTACAGATCCAAAGGTATTTTGGGTTTCTTTTTCTAATTTGGACAACAAATTGTCCCAACATCACTATTGACTAATATAGCTTTCTCACTGATTTATAATGCCTACACGGGACTGTACTAGACTCTATTCAATAGATTTATTTGTGCCAACATCACACTATTTTAATTATTATAGTCTGTGTTTTGTTTTGAGAGCTGATAGTGCAAGTCTTCTTTCCCCTTCACAAGTACTTCTATTTCAGAGTGTCTGGGTGGCTCAGTCGGTTGAGCATCCAGCTCTTGGTTTTGGCTCAGGTCATGGTCTCAGGGTTATGAGATCGAGCCCCACCTCAGGCTTCGTGTTGAGCCTGCTTCAAGATTTTCTCTCTTTCTTTCTCTCTCTCTCTGACCCTCCCTGCTCTTTCTCTTAAAAAAAAAAAAAGTTCTCTAGTCATGTTCTAGAAATAAAGAAATGGTAAAAAACAAACAAACAAACAAACAAACCCAAACCAAACAAACAAACACCCAAATATTTCTTTGTTATAATTGCAGTTTCTTCTTTAGGTGATCTCAATATCAGCTCCTCAAGTCGGACAAAATTCTGTTATCAATTCAAGTTGAGGTTGCATTAATGCATGAATTAATCTGGAGAGAATGTCTATCTTTATAAGACTGGGCCTTTTTATTCTGGAACATACCATGTCTCTTAATTGATTCAGGTATTTTATGCCCTTCTCTCAAGTTTTCCATCTTCACCCTCACCCACTGTGGCCAGATTTCAGCCCCTATGACTCCACCACAGGTGTTCTTGTTAGACTCAGCAATGACCTTTGAGGTGTTCTCCCCTTGGGTGTGGGGGACCATGCCTACTCTCTTTGAAGTTGGGTGGATTTTTGTGGCTGTTTTGACCAATAACATATGGTGAAAGTGACACCATGTGGCTTCTGCGGCTAGATCAGAAAAGTTGGTACAGCTCCTGCCTCGTTTGCTGAAATACTCCTTTGTCTTAAAAAAAAAAAAATGAGGTGAAACTTACATAACATAAAATCAGTCATTTTAAAGTGAACAATTCAATGGCATTTAGTATATTCACAGTGTTCGGCAACCACCGCCCCTGTGTAGTTCCAGAACATTTCCATCACTCCACAATGAAACCCCATATTCGTTTCCTCCCCCTTCTCCCTGCCTCTGGCAGCTACTAACCTACCTTCTGTCTCTGTAGAATTACCTATTCTAGACATTTCAGAATAGGTGGAATCATCCACTATGTGACCTTTCATTTCTGGCTTCTTTCACCCAGCACAATGTCTTCAAGGTTCATCCATGTTTCAGTATTTCATTCTTTTTATGGTTCAATCATATGCCTTTGTATGGATATATCACAATTTGTTCATCCATTCATCCACTGACTGAAATTTGAGCTGTTTCCCCCGTTTGGCCATTGTGAAGACTGCTGCTATGAACATTCATGTATGAGTTTTTGTTTTAACACCTGTTTTCAATTCTTTGGAGTATATACCTAGAAGTGGAATTGTTGGGTCATAGGGTACTTCTCTGTTTAACTTTTTGAAGAATCACCGAGCCATTTTCCACACCATTCTACATTCCTAGCAGCAATATTACAAGGGCTTCAGTTTCTCTACAGCCTTGCTAATGCTTGTTATTTTCCTTTTTTTTTTTTTTTAAAGATAACCGCACTAATAGGTATGAAGTAGTATCTCATGATTATGATTTGCATTTTCCAAAAGATTTTCATGCCCTTTTTGGTCATTTGTATATCTTCTTTGGAAAAATGTTTATTCAAATCCCTTGCCCATTTTAAAATTGGTTGATTGTTGTTGATTTGTGAGAGTTATTTATATATCCTGGACACTAGGCCTTTATCAGAGACATGGTTTGCAAATATCTTCTCCCTAGGTTACCTGTTCACTTTCATGATAATGCCTTTTGATGAACAAAAGTTTATCATTTTGATGAAATCCAATTTATCTATATTTTCGTTCTTTTGTTGCTCGGTTTTTGGTGTCATATCTGACTCCTTTGCCAAATCCAAAGTCATGAAGATTTACCTCCATGCTCTCTTCTAAGGGTTTTATATTTTTTTTGTCTTATATTTAGGACATTGATTCATTTTGAGTTAATTTTTGTATAATGACCTGAGAACCCTTGTAAGAAATCAATTGGCCATAAGTGCTAGGGTTTATTTCTGGACTCTCTGTTCTATTCCATTGGCTATTCTGTCTGTCTTTATTCCAGTACCACACTGCTTTGGTTACTGTAGCTTTGTAGTAAGTTTTGAAACCAGAAAGTGTGCGTCCTACAACTTTATTCTTTTCCAAGAGTGTTTTGGCTGTCAACCCCCCTTGTAATTTCACATGAATCTGATACTCAGCTTCCTCTTCTGCACAGAAAGGTTATTGGAATTTTGATAGGAATCGCATTTGAATTTTTTTTGAAAGATTTCATTTATTTGTTTGACAGACAGAGATCACAAGTTTGCAGAGAGGCAGGCAGAGAGACAGGGGGAAGCAGGCTCCCCACAGAGCAGAAAGCCCGATGCGGGGCTCGATCCCAGGACTCTAGGATCATGACCTGCGTGCGCTAAAGGCAGAGGCTTTAACCCACTGAGCCACCCAGGTGCCCCCGCATTTGAATTTTTAACTCACTTTGGACAATACTGTCATCTTCACAATATTAAATCGTCCCGTCCATGAGAAAAAGATGTCTTTCCAAGGACTTCCTTCATTTGTTTTGGTAAGCCATGTCTTGTACTTTTCAGTATACAATTCCTTGATTATGTATTCATTGATACAGATCTTTTCTTTTGCATGATATTATAAATGAAATTGTTCTGTTAAGTTCTTTAGGACTTGTTTGTTGTTGTCGTATGGAAACATGTGGTCCTCATTTTCAAAGTCGTCAGCTGCCATGTAAGCAGTGCATGTACCCTGAGACCTCCAGGCTACCAGGAGGCTCAAAGTAGCCCATTCGAGGGGCAGTTTGGAGAGGCCCTGAGACCATATGAAGAGAGAGAGAGATGCTCAGGCAGCTCCCAGCTGCTCCAGCTACCTCTCTCCCCATAGTGTTCCAGTTCTGGCCACCCTGAGCCAGACTGCTTAGCACCCCAAATTCCTAACCCATAGAAACAATGAGAGATAAAGGGAAAATACACTGATTTTTGTTGTTTGAAGCCAACAAGTTTTAAGGTGATGATTTTTTTTTTTTTTACATAGTAGTAAATAAACAGAACAATCTTCTAATGACAAATCTAAGGGACCATTTTGAGAGCACTAGACTCTCTGTGGTAGATGATCTGGTAGAACTGTTCCCTCCTTGAAACTTTCCCTTTCATTGACTTTCTGGATAGTTCTTCCTGTTTTTGTTTTGTTTTTTTTTTTTTTTCCTTCTATCCATGGCTATTGCTTCTTAGTCCCCTACCTACACTTCTTTTCTTCTACCTTCCCCTCAAATATTGATAATCGGGCCTCGGTCCTCTTTTTTTCTCTTGCATCTCACTCTCCCTGGAAGATGTCCCATCTACGAGGTGATGCTAGCCTGGACCTCTTTCCCGAGCCCTCAAGTCGTAGCACGAATTGCCCACTGACCACCTCCACCTGGATATCTCATGTTCACCGTGGCCAGAATCCTGAGACTTATTTCAGACCCTTCCCACTCTCCGGCCTTCACATGCAATGATCGCTGTATTTTGTCATACCCACCTCATAGCTACCTCTAAAGATCATTTGTGGGTGTCTTCCACACCTGCATTCCCCCCTAATCAACGCAAATGCACACACAGTCTTTCCAGTTCAGTTCCACCATACCTAGGCCACAGCTGGTGCGGTCACGAGTTTGGAGCTGTTGGCTTCGCTGATGAAGATGAGCTGCTCAAGCCAGCCAGATTTCTCTAACTCCAGAGGCCGTGTCTTCACCACCGGCCACAGTGCAGGGGACTAGTTTTGGAAGAGGAGAACGGAGGCAGACAAACCAGCCGGGGACAACTATCACATCTCTGCCACTCACTAGCTCTGTGACCTTAGGTAAGACATTCACTTCTCTGAGTCTCATTTCATCTGTAAGATAAGAATAATTTGCAAGGCCATTGCCAGGATTCGGTGAGATAATGCAGGTGCAACACTTTGCATAGTGCCCTGCACACAGCAGATGCTCCATAAATGACTGGGGGCTGTTGAAGAAGGAAACTGAGACTGGCTGGCTCTAGAAACTCACCTTCTTTGCTGAAGATGACAGCTCCACACTCGAGGACCACATCTGTTGTGGCTTCGTTATGTTGGGTCCGAATAGGGCCGACTGTGTGTATGTTTGTATTGATTAGGGGAGAGTGTGAGTGGTGAGAAGACACTGCATTTTCTCCCTGAGGTCAGGGAGGCAGAATGGGGCTGCAGAAATTGGGAGGTGCGCGGAAGGAAGCTGACTTACCCTACCTGGAGCCAGCATATCTGGATCCAGACAGCAGAGGGCAGCAGAGCTTGATGTGACTGCCGGGCCCTGGGTTGGTGTAGGGGTGGGGGAGGTGGGGAAGAGAAACTTAAAGGAAGAACTTAGGGTCCTAATTCCAAATGCAGGTTGGGCTAGGGAAGCTGTCCAGAGTAGAGGAGTACTCTTGGGCTTTCTCTCCCTTGGGGTCTGGGATGAAGATGATTATGGAAGTAGGGTGGCTTGGGAGGGGCAGAAGGGGCTAGAATTTAGGGGTGATTGGTGACTGAGTTGCGATATTTATAAAGTATATTAAAGAAAACACACCTATCCTAGTCTTGTGTGTGTTTGGGCCTTCTCTCTTTTTTGGAGTCCCACTGTCCTTCTAAGGGCAGAATTATCCACTGGGGACCCTAGAGTGTATACACTTCGTTCGGTGTGTTAGATGATGAATTTGTAGTACAGGCGAGGAACATGTCTCTAAGGTCCAGATGAGAAAAGCCTCAGGCTCAGGAAGAATCTAAGGCCCAGGAGAGGAGAAATGACTAGTCTAAGGTCATATAGGCAGTATTCAAAGTAAAATCAATACTTACCAAAACCTTACGGGTACTGCTGAACACATTACATACATTACCCCACTCAGTCCTCACAATAACCTTACGAGGCCTAACTGGATGTTGTATCATCACATTTTACAGTGAGGAAACGGCAGTTCAGAAAGGCTAAGCCACTTGTCCAAGGTACACGAGGGTATAAACCCAGCCTGACTCCAGCTCCTATGCTATTAACAGCTGTATTCTCTGCTACTAAACGAGAGCCAGGATTAGGTCTTTAGACTCCCAAATCAGGTTTTGTTTTGTTTTTTTAAAAATCATTACCATACATTGTATTGGATGGAAACACAGTTTCGGTAAGTCAAATCCTGGTCCCAAATTATATATAAGAGCAAGGCAGCTTGCTACTTCAAATGGATTCTCAGTTAATTCTCTTTAAGGTAAATACCCCCATTAAGAAAAGACGTCCTCTTACTCATAATTGAGCTGATTTGGGGTGTTCCTGTCTTGTGTGAACTATGTGGGGGATGTGTGGTTGGTGAGTTTCCCACAGAACATTCATGCCTATCTGTGTTCTGCTTTGGGGGTCATCTTTCCCAGCCTGCTCTGGCTCTCTTCTGGGCTGTCTTCCTACCCCAGTGTCACTTCCTACACCAGTGACACTAGCCTGTCAGTGTAGGTCCAGGGACAGTGAAAGAAAGTTAAGGCAATGAGATTTTGAGAGTAGTTCTCTATTTTGTTTTCCTTGCACTAGTGCTTGTTGGGGACCGAACAACTATTCTTACTCTTATTCAGTGCTTGCACCTACTATGTGCCAAACACTGTGCTCGATCCTGGCAGACACAGGGATGAACAAGGTATGCACAGTCCTCGTCTTCATGGAATTTTGAGTCCAGAAGGAAATTGCATTGATTGTAAATCATTGCCTCTCAGTTGTCCCTTGATGCATTCTCCTGTCTTCTCCATCCCTGTTACTTTAGCTTGAGCTCTCACCATCTGTCCCTTCCTTGGGTCACTGCAGCTGATCTGCCAGTCTCTGCCTCCTCCCAACCCCCCACCACAGCCTGCACAGAGCAGGCAGCAGCAGACAGACTCCACCTTTGAAAACATCCCTTTCAACATATCACATCCTTCCCCTGCTCAACCTGCTCAAAATCCTTCAATGACTCTCCATTTCCTGTCAAATGCGGTCCAAATTCCTTTGCCATCTGGCTAGAGCCAAGCAGTTCCGTGAGCCCATCCTGCGCTGTCTTCCCCTCCCCACACTTCTCTCTCACCTGTCCCCCTGCTCTAGGAAGGAGGGTCTTCCTACTGTTCCCACACACTGCCATCTCATTCCTAATCTGTACTTCAGATCCATCTGCTCATGTCCTACCTGTCCTGCAGAAGATCCAACTAGAATTACCACCTCCTGACGGAAGCTTTCCAGTAAAGACTGCCCCCTTCCTCTGCTCTTCCTCCCTGTAATCGTGGGCCCAAATCCTGGCTGGTGTGAGGATCAAACAAGATGCCATCATGGGCAAATGCTTTGTATCTCGTAATGAGGTTGTCTTCATATTTTCTCATATCTACCATTTACTACCATATCTACCATTACTATCTCTGCCAGATGGTGGGAATCAATGGTTTACAGACATGGAATCCTCATAACACTCTATGGTATAAATAGTATCTAATATTAGACCCATCATTCAGATGAAGAACTGAGGCTCAGAGAAGTTAGATATCTGGCTCAAGATCACACTTACAGGTAGGTCCATCTGGGGAGCATGTGCTCTTTCAGGAGATGGGGTCGTTGGACTGAGCTTAGTTGAATCTCAATTCTGCTTTTTTTTTTTTTTTTTTAAGCTCCCTGTAGTTCACCTCTACATGGTCACTGAGGGTTTTTTTACACTTGAGTTTTAAAAGTCCCATTGATGTATCTCCTGGTCGTGACTCTCTGTTTTTATTTTGTCATTTCTTCTTGTCGTAAGCCACTTCTAACCTTTTGGGAAATGAGATGAAGTGCACTTCTCCTACCTTCCCTCCGAGTGTGCAAGAGAGAAGTGGGCACCAATGCTGGACAAGCACCACCTAACCCTGAGCTCTGTGAGGCCTTGAGGAAAAAGGCAATCCAAGTCAGAAGCCAAAAACCAATTCTTTCTGTGAAATAGAAGAGAGCAGAGTCTGTGCCAGGTCCTCTAGCGAAATGCCAAGCTGTGGCATGGACTCTATTTCCTGCCATGGTTTTATTTTTATTTTTAAAGAGCCATCAGGTGGTAACAGATGATTCATGCTTTACTTACTCTTCTTGTTTATTTCCCTTCTGCGACCTTCAGATTTTTTTCCCCGTAATGTTTGTTCCGGGTTTTGACAAAACACTGAGGTACTAGACTTGCCTTGGTAACCTTTTTTTTTTTTTTTTTTTTTGGTCTAATGTCTTTTTAGTGAAAAAAAAAAATGAAAGGAAGTGACAGTATTCCAAAACCATCTTTTATTCCATCAGTAGACAGATTGCACCTGCTACATCTAAGGTCACTCTCCGATCGTTTCCTTTTTCAGTAAAACCTAACTCAGAAGACACTCATGAGTACCACAAGTAGGCTTGGATCCTACCTGGCCCTACTTAGCCCACTTTCGGCAGAAAAAGCCATCTGAATAAATGGACTCCTTGCACTCACAGAATTTCCATACTCTAGGCAGCAAATTTTGTCACTCCTTTGGAAGCACCATTTGCATAAAATTGATTGATGCTGGAAATTCTTTTTTTTTTTTTCATTAAGGCAAATCTTGATTAGGCTACAATTTGTTAGCCTACTTGGAGCAACTGTGAATTATTCAAAGCAACAAAGCTTCATTTCTTTAGAAGTAACCTACAATACAAATGGTTAGCTAATTTGAAGGGCTACCTCCATTAGTTTGAGTAAGTGAGGTTGGACTATATTCAGTAAGAATTTATTGATTTCTGTCATCATTCAAATCATTCTCCCTAGGCAAGCATTCTTTTAAACAGCCCCAGCACTCTAGGAAGACTGGAACAGTGGGCTTTCCCTCGGAGACAAAAATGTGCTGGCCCCTCACCTGTCCTTAAGTTGGAACCTTAGTCTTAGGGATCCTTTTGCACTGATATATGCACATGCTTGCAGTCTGTCTTCTGTGGTTAAAAAACATGGGCTGAAAGTTCATGGTCAGGAGATGGCTGGACTGAAGGATTGTTTCTGTGTGATGCAGTCCAAGTCGCTTTCTCTCTCTAGGTTTCAGTTGCCTCATCCTACAATCTCATACTGAGCCCGCGAAGAAGGATAAGGACAGTCAGAGGCCAGGGTCAGGGCTCCGACTGGGAATGAAGAACTTTCTAATCCTGACTGCCTTGCCTGCTTATAGGTAGCCCTGTGTTCTGCCCATTGAGCTAAAGACACAAGACACTACACAACTAGAGAAGGCTAGAATTATAATACAAAGACATTGAGGAAGGTGGGGGAAAGATACCGGATAATTCATATTCCCTGCACAGTACTTAGTCACTTTCTGTAAAGAAGGCAGGAAGGAGAAGTTTGCTCCCGCAGTCACTGATGTAACGAGACATTCTCAGATTCCGAATAGATATTTGGAAGGGGTATCTTTCCTTGCTGTGAGTTTTTCTCTGGGAGACTCAGGCCATGGCACACGGCTGAGTATGCTTCCGTGAAGTGTCTCTTCTTTCCCTATACCAAGGGTGGGGAGGAAAGGAGATGGGTTGGGCCACCTTGGCCATGTTTGAGTTACCAAATGACAATAGAATTCCTGCTTAGAATGCTAGGGAAATGGGTTTCTCTGATCTCCTGGGAGGAATTGTAATCACAAGATTTGAAAAGCCCAGGGAATCTGTAACTGAAGGCTGTCTTTCATTTGGGACAGGAAGAGACAGACACGGAGGGTGAGACTGATAAGTATAAGGGCGTGAAGCACCACTTCCCCCTGCAGGATGCTGGAGCTGGCCTAGAGGAGAGGAGGTGGTGGTGGGGCTGGGGAAATCTACCCTACTTGATCTAAAGGCTTGCAACCACCTTCTGAGGTCATTATCATTATTATCACTGTGTTACAAGTCAGGAAACTGAGGCACACCGAGAGAGAGAGAGAGAGAGAGAGAGAGATCACATGGCTAGTGAATTGCAGAGCTGCAATTTGAACCCCAGACTGTCTGACGTCGGAGCCTCCCGTTATGGTTATTTGGAAATACACCTGGAGTAGCAGGGAGAGATGGCGAAGAAGAGGTGAGGGTTATGGTAACATGGCTTCTCAAGGGTCCTGAGGTGGCCTCAGTGCCAATGGGTAGCTTAGTGCAGTGGTTAAGACCATACATCAGAGGTTCAACAGTGTAAGTCAACAGTCTGGGTTCAAATCCCAGATCTACGATTTCTTGACTGTGTGTCCTTGGGCCAGTTACTTGACCTTTCCATGTACCTACTTCGTAGGGTTCTGTGAAGGTTGAATAAATCAATGCAAGAGGATGTTTGCTACCACCCAACATTCAGTGAATGCTACGTACTTATTTAATGTCTAGCGTAGCGACAAAGCGCCCGAGTGGTAGGTCTGTGGTCACCTGAGAGCTCTGTGAGCCTCAGTTCCTCCTTGAAACCTGCTTGGGGGTTCCCGTGAGACGTTGAGGTGATGCCTAAAGAGAAGAGCACACAGTGAGTACTCGATTCCCACTATTACATCAGCCCCGTGCAACTAGCCCCAGGGTAGAGTCCACATTCTCCTGCTGGCCTAGGATTTAGGAGTTCAGACGTTAAATGAGTGGATAATTGGCAAGGGATGGGGAACACCTTGTGTTGTGCAAGGAATTCCATTTTTAATGCACATGACCTTAGGTCCTGCTGACAGCTAAGAGTGAAAGAGGCCATGACCTCAGATATCACTGGGCCCAGGTTGAGGACCTCAAGAATCCAAGCTCTGTAAGGTGGTATCACTGATGAGGAAGAACTCAGCGTCCAGAGCCAGACCTGCTTGGGTCCAATCCCAACTCTAGTACATATTTATGAGACCTCAGGCAAGGCATTTTGTCCCTCCATGCCTCAGTTTCCCCACATGGGAAATGAAGATCATAGTTGTACCTTCTTCACAGTGATGTTATTGGGATTAAGCGTGTGAACACATGTGGAGAGCTCAGAATATTGCCTGGCACGTAAGATGATTATTGCTGATTTATTTCCAGAGAAACCAGGAAGATAAATGAAAAAATGAAGGAAAACTGTGGCACTCCTCCCCACCCTCTCCCCTTCCCCACCGGCTGGAAGACACTCCCGTCCAAATGGGAAATTGAAGCTAAAATAGCACAATAAAGGAAAGGAAGCAGATGGGCTCCCACTCGCTGTCCTGAGGAATGTGCTGACTGTTCAGGAACAGGCCTTTGGCAGTCACTTAACACAATCACGAAGCAAAAGGACATGATCAAGTCTGTCATCAGGGTCAGTGCCAATTTATTCAAGAAAGTGGCGAGGCTGGAAAAGAGGATGTGGGGAACGGGAGGCCTCATACATTCCTGGAGCTAGTTCACAAAATCCCCGGGGCGGCAGTGCCAGGTGATTATGGTGGAGAAGCATCTGCCTTCCCCCCTTCGTCCTTTCCAATGTCCTCAAACGAGCAGCCTTGACCAGAGGCCGGGACTGGGAACTTTGAGCCCGCCATGATAGGAGGATTGGTGCTCTGCTTGGGGGCAGCGGGGTCCAGGAGGGGCTCTAGTGCTTCCTTTATTCAATTTGGCAAACTTGTAACAACTGCCTTCTCTGCCAGGCAGTGGGCTAGGAGCCATGGGGGATGCTGGGAAGAGTGGTGCAGGTAAGGTCTTTGCCCTGGAAGAAATCCAAGAGGATAGAAACTCTGAAGGATCAGGGACCAAACTGCTACCCCTTTGCCAAGGAGTTTACATGGAAAAAAGAGAACGTCTGGAAAAGATAATGTTTAACATGAAATAACCTCTATTGGTGGAATTAGCGGGGGTGTTATTTCCTGGGGGGTAGAGTGACCTGACAGACTGTAAATTCATTAAAGGAAAGGGTTCAGCCTCCATCTGTCCCTTGACCAGTCACTAGCATGGTTTTACTCTTAAAGAGACTTACAGGCAGGACATTTAGAACTCGGTCCTACCAGCTCTGACTGAGAGCTCGGTGCCAGGCTCGATGCCACGTGCTTGCCCATGCTTGAATGTCACAGAAAATATATCTGAGGGAGATCAACGTAAATATTGAATGATTTGGCATGAATCATAGAGAGGCCTACAGCTGTAATATGGCCCAGTGGTCCTCATGGTGTGGTCTCTGGACAAGTAACATCAACATCACCCGTGAACTTGTTAGAAATGTAGTTTCTCAGCCCCATTCCACATGCACAAAATCAGAAACCCCGGTTGGGGGGTTGCCCAACAATGTGGCCCTCCAGGGCATGCTGGCGCAGGCTCAAGACAGGACCAGTGTCCTCATTGGGTGATCTCTAAAACCCTTTAAAGTGGAATCAGAGGGAGGTGAACCATGAGAAACCCTGAACTCTAGGACACAAACTGAGGGTGGCTGGAGGAGAGGGGGTGGGGAATGGGGGAACTGGGTGACAGTCATGAAGGAGGGCCCGTGACGGGATGAGCCCTGGGTGTGATATGAAACTGAGGAATCACTGAAATTAACCTCTGAAACTAATAATATGCTATATGTTAATTCATTGAATTTAATTAAAAAAAAAAAAAAACCCTTAACATAGTGATCTGAGGTGCCATGAAGGTTCTGGGGAGACCTCTGGGGAGTAAGGGGCTTGAGCAGCTCTGTTTTCATCTGCCTCACATGCTGAGCTGCCACCTCAGATCTTGTTTCAAGAAAGTGCTCCAGACCGACAAAGTTTGGAAACTATAACTTCGTTCTCCCTCTCCTGCCTCATCACCAATACAGACGGGGACACTGAAGCCCAGAAAGGGGAAGTCTCCAGGAAGCAAGGATGGACTAGAAGCCAGGCCTCCGAACTTTTGGCCCAGGATGCTCTGAGGCATCTCGGCCGGCCCCCACATGAGAGAAGAAACAGGAAGACGAGCCTTTGAGCTATATTTTATGAAGATCCTGGGGGCAGTCTGCTTTTCTTTCTAGTTATGCCAGGAAAGGCTTTTAAGGTCCTTAGAAGTAGCCCTTCTGGTTTCCTCTCTCCTCCTATGGCCCAGGACTTGTAGCCCCAGACCACCTCCTAGCCAGCCTGACTCCCCCTACCAACCACCAGCATTCATTTCAAGGTGGAACATCATGGGGGTCTGCCTGAACTCCCAGCCTCTGCCTCCATTCCCCAGCCTGGCTGCTCGTGCCAGCCTGATGTCTGAGGCTCTGCCCAAATCTACAGCGCCCTGGTCTCCATCCTTTACCCAACGCCACCCCAGGCCCTGCTCTTGCATTGGTATCACACTTTCCCAGCCCCCAATGCCTGCCACGCCTATGGCTCCAGCAGGCGGCTCACAAGGCACGGGACTAAAGTCTGTACCACCCACTGCCAATTCTGCCTAAGGCCCAAAGTCTCAGCTAGCCCGACTTCCCTGACTGCTGCCTATGGTGTCTCAGATGCCCGGTATCACCTTTGACCTCAGACTTGAGCTGCTGCCAACCTCTTGTTGTTGTTTTCCCCAGGGCAACAGCACTCAGTCCAGCCATCTCCACGTGGTGGGGAAAATGCAGCGGCTTCTCTGGGAGCCAAATGACAGCGCTGAGGCTAGTGGGGGGTCTCCAGAGGCTGAGCCTACGTGAGCAAAGTCAGAGCGACTGTGGTGTGGCGTGTGAGTCAGCTGCTTGGCTCTTCACTTGAGGGTGGGGGGGAGGAGACAGGCAGAGACAGAAAGAGAGAGAGAGAGAGAGAGCGCGCACGTGCACACACAGGGGAAGAGGTAAATTCTGGAGAACAGAGCGAAGGAAAAGAAATTGAAAACATGACCACTAAAAGGCTAACATTTGCAGGCCAAGCCAGCTCGTCTTGAATGTCACGCAAAGAACGAAAGAGTGTGTGAAACCCTAGCCAGGCGCCCCCCTGTCTGACATCTTGGCCTCCGTGGACTGACAAAGCGGGAAGTTCACGGCTGGTGGAAGCTAGCAGTGCGAGGGAAGTAGTTGGGCCTCCACAGTCAGATGGACATTCACCTCCGGGCTCTGCCACTCACTAGATAGTCAAACGTATGTGAGGGACTTCACCTTGAAATTTGGTTCCCTCAGCTCCAAAAGAGGAATGGCAGTATCAGGTTGAGCCATATGAAAATGCTATTTGGTAAGTTAATAAGGTGGAATATTGCCAATTTGATATTGGCTCAACCCAATGGCATCTTTCTCCCAGAGCTCTTGTGCAGATTAAATAAGGTAATATAAAAAAAGCGTCAGTCCCTGACATGTAACAAGGACCCACTAAAGGATAGATGATGATGACAGTGATGACAGTGGGTATCTAACGAATGCCGGTCATCTCATAAATACAGGTCCTGGACCAAAATGCCACTGACTTCATCTGAGGGGTTAAATACAGGTCCTGGACTCAAAAATGTCACTGACTTCATCTGAGGGGTTAAAATGGACCCTTGGCCAAATATCCCTCCTCTTTGGACTGGGTCAGTTTGTAAAATTTCTTGCTTAGGGGCACCTGAGCAGCTCAGTGGGCTAAAGCCTCTGCCTTCGGCTCAGGTCATGGTCCCAGGGTCCTGGGATCGAGCCCCAAATTGGGCTCTCTGCTCAGCAGGGAATCTGCTTCCCCCACCTTCCGCCTGCCTCTCTGCCCACTTGTGATCTCTGTCTATCAAATAAATAAATAAAAATCTTTTTAAAAAATGTCTTGCTTATAGGTCACTCTTTGCGGTGAAGACACTCTCCCCAAAAGCCTCCCATTAAAGAGTCACAAAAGGGAACAGATTCAATCACTGGCTCATTGACCCACTCAACCATTCAGCAGCTGGCATTGAGAGTCTGTTGTGTGAGAGGATCTGTGCTAGGTGCTGGGTTGCAGAAGGTATGGTCTGTGCCCTGGAGGGATTTGCAATTTGGTATAGGGAAAAGCCCAAGCCAGGTGCTGAAAGCCCATTGTTGATAAGTGTCACAGTTGTAAAAACTGTGTCCCAAGGCCCGTGGGGGTACGGGGGAGGGATCATCTAGCTTTGTTTGGGTTTAGGGAAGTCTCCACAGAAAAAAGTGACATGCCTGATGGACCTTGAAAGAATTCTTTGGATGGAGGAAACGCAGCTTCTAGTAGAACATTTCAAGCAGGGGCAATCTGATATATAGAGACACAAAATTGCAAAGCCGAATGATTGGGATCAGTCAAAGTTCAGTGACAGAGACTGGTCTGAAGTGCAGTGCGTCTGCAGTATGGAGCAGGAAAAGGAGTATCAGGAGCTGAGGCTGATGGGTAGGTCAGGACGGGGTTAGGAAAAGCATTGTGTGCCAACCTAAGGGGCTTGGACATGATCCTATAGGTAAATGAGAACCAACAGATAAGGGTTTCCCAGAGTATCCAGACAAAAAACAACCTGATTTTATCTGAAGTGGGTCCTGGGAATCTGAGATAGGATTTTTTTTATTGTTAGTAATTATTCTCAGCTTTATTGAGGTATAATTTACATACAATAAAGTGGACCTATTGTTAACTGTATAGTTCAATGAGTTTTGACAAATACGTATACTTAGGTAATAAGTACCAGCTTCAGACTGGGCAAATGGAGCTCCTGCCCTCTGGCCTACACCTCAGTGTGTGTGTGTGTGGGGTGTCCTGTGCTTTGTAACACCTCCCTTAAAATTGTCAAAGTTAGGGGTGCCTGGGTGGCTCGGTGGGTTGGGCCTCTGCCTTCGGCTTGGGTCATGATCTCAAGGTCCTGGGATTGAGCCCCACATCAGGTTCTCCGCTTGGCGGGCAGCCTGCTTCTCCCTCTCTCTCTGCCTGCCTCTCTGCCTACTTGTAATCTCTCTCTCTCTGTCAAATAAATAAATAAAATCTTTTTAAAAAATTGTCGAAGTTCCCCTTTAGTTCCTGGGAGCAGCCAGGGCCAGCAATATCATCTGAGTGGGCTGCCCATTGTACAGGGTGGGTCCCAGCTTGACATGGGGACATAATCCATGTTTCTTCTCTTCAAGACGCTCTTTGAGTCTCTAGACTCCTCCCCCACTGTGCTTGGGGCACACCAGGTGTTCCAAATAACTCCAGGACTCTCACCTTTGGGACTCCTGATTGGTACTTAGTTCCAAGAGGGCAGTGTGGCAATGCAGTATTTCTCTGACACAAATGCATGAGATTGGGTCACTAGAATGATACTGGCACACTGATTTTGGATGATTTAAATAGTTCCTATAGACAGGAGCTACCTAAAATGCACTTTCTCAGGTTCTGAGCCCTACAAATGGCTGCGTATATAAGACCACCCGTGCAATCAAGATTTACACCATGTGCATCATGGCAAAAAGTGATCTTGAAGGATAGCCAATTTTACTCCTACTCCCCAACCTTGACTACTACCTTCTTGCTTTCTTTTACTATTAGGTCAGTTTTACCTATTCAAGAATTTCAAATAAATAGAATATTATAGTATCTCACCTTCTATGTCCAGTTTCTCTTAATTAGCATAATGCTTTTGAGGCTCTCCATTTTGTAGTATATTCCTTTTTATTGTAACATACCATAGTATATGTTACATATTGATACAAACTTTATTGTGTATTGATATACAATATCGTATTAATTACCATTGTATTAATATTAATTATATTATTATTGTATATTAATGTATTATGTATTACAATTGTATTAATTGTATTAATATACCATTGTATAATATACATTGTATTAATTGTATTACTATACCATTGGTCCATTAAATGGATATACCACAATTTGTTTATCTATTCATGCATTTCTGGACACCGGGGCTATTTCTAGTTTGGGGTTTTTATAAATAAAACTTCTCTGAATATTTTTGCACAAAGTTTTTGTGGGCATATGTTTTCATTTCTCTTGGGTAAAAATACCTAGGAGTGGAATGACTGGGCCCAAACTTTGGCTTATATTTAATTTTATGAGAAACTAGGCTTGATTTCCACAATGATTGTACCATTTTATACTTCCATCTACAATGTAAAAGAGTTCCTATTGCTTCATATCTACTTGGTATTGTTATTTTTAAAATTTCAGCTATTCTTGTGGGTGTGTACTAGTATCTCATGATAGTTTTAATTTGCATGTCACTAATGAGGTTGAGCATCTTTTCATGTGTTTAGTGGCCATTTGTTATGTCATCCTTTGTGAAGTGTTCATTCTTTGGGTATAATTTACAGATAATAAAATGCACCCATTAAAAGTGTGCAATTCAATGAGTTCAGTCTTTTCAAAGCACCAGCTTTTGGTTTCACTTATTTTCTCTTTCTCTCTCTCTCTCTCTTTTCTATTTCATTGATTTCTGCTCTTACATTTATTATTCCCTTCCTTATGCTTACTTTGGGCTTAATTTGCTCTTTTTTTTCCCTAGCTTCATAAATTTGAACCTGAGTCATTGATCTGAGTCCATTCTTTTCTAATACAGATATTGAGTGCTGTAAGCTTTCCCCTAAGTACTGCTTTAGAGGTATCACGCAAATGCTGATATGTTGTTTTTGCTTTGTCGCATTTAAAAATACTTGCCAAATTCTTTTTTTAAATTTAATTTTATTTTTTCAGTGTTCCAAGATTCATTGTTTATATACCACACCCAGTGCTCCATGCAATACGTGCCCTCTTTAATATCCACCACCAGGCTCACCTATCCCCCCAAATCTTTTTATTCATTTGAGAGAGAGCGAGCTTGAGTGAAGGGACAGTCAGAGGGAGAAGCAGACTTCCCCCTAAGCAGGGAGCTGGACTTGGGTCTCGATCCCAAGATCCCGAGATCCCAAGATCATGACCTGAACTGAAGGCAGATGCTAAACCAACTGGACCACCCAGGCAACACTTTCCAATTCCCTTTCGATTTATTCTTTGACCCATGGCTTCTTTAGAAGTGTGACATTTCATTTCCAAATATTTAAGGGTTTTTCAACATCTTTTTGTTATTGATTTCTAATTTAATTCTGTTGAGGTCAGAGAACATATTCTCCATTATTTCAGTCCTTTAAAATTTACTGAGCCTCATTTTATGGCCCAGCATATGGTCTCTCTTGGTGAATATTCCACGTGTGTTTAAGAAAAATGTGTTTTCTGCAGATGTTAGGTGTAATGTTCTATTCATGTCAATTAGGTCAAGTTGATTGATAGTACTGTTCAAGTCTCCTATATCTTATTGATTTTCTGTTTACTTGTTTTATCAGTTACTGAGAGAGGACTGTTGAACTCTCTGACTATAATTGTGACTTTGTCTATTTCTTCTTTTAGTTCTGTCAGGTTTGGTTTCATGCATTTTGAACTTATTTTTAGGTACATACACATTTAAGATTTGTTATAGTGTTCTGATGAAGTGACACTTTCATCATTATAAATGCCTTTACTCTTGGTAATAATCAGTGTCTTGAAGCTTACTTTGAAATTAATATAACCATTCCTGGTATACCTTTTTTTTAAAGTTAGTTAACTTGTGTGTTCATTATAGTAATCTCTGCAGCCAACATGGGGCTTGATCGCATGACCCTGATATGAAGAGTCAGATGCTATTCCAACGGAGCCAGCCAGGGGGCCCTTTTCCCTGAAATATCTTTACCCATCATTTTAGTTTTAAACTATCTGTCTTTACACTTAAAAGAGGTTTCTTATAGACAGCAAAAAATATTTGAAGCCAATTTTTTTTTCATTTAGGATAACCTCTGACTTTTAATTGTACTGCTTAGAGTATATTTACATTTAACATAGTTATTGATGTGGTTGGGTTTATGTCATCCATTTCTCTTTGTGTTTTCTATTATTCCCATCTACACTTCCCAATATTGAGTATTTCCTTAGAAACTTTTTATTTTGAAATAATTTTAGATTTACAGAAGAGTTGCAAAGATAGCACACCTTTTACCCAATTTTCTTTAATGTTAACATCTTATGTAAACATGGCATATTTATCAAAACTAAGAAATTCACATTGTTATACTATGATTAACTAGAGACTTCATTTGGATTTTCCCATTAATGCCTTTTTCTGTTCCAGGGTCTCATCCAGGATACTACGTTTCAATTAGTCATTCTGTCTCCCTAGTTATGACAGTTTCTCAGACTTTTCTGGGTTTTGATGACCTGGACAGTTTTGAGGAATATTAGTCAAGATTTTGTAGAATGTCCCAATTTATGTTTGTCTGGCATTTTCTCTTGATTGGTCTGTGGTTGTGGATTTCAGGGATGGATACCACTGGGTGATGTGCCCTTGTCATCCCATTATAACATGGGGTATGTGACATCAACATGACTTACTGGTGATTTTAATCTTGATTACTTGGTCAAGGTGGTGACTGTCAGATTTCTGCACTGTAAACTCCTGCTTTTCCCTTTCAAATTGCATTCAAAATTATATATATATATATATGACTAAATTCAGCCCACACTCAATGGGAGGGGAATTACACACTACTTCTCTTTCAATTATCTCTTGATAATTGAAATCTTGTCATAGTCTAGCTCCAACATTAGCTGTTTAGCTATAGCTAGTTTTTTGTTTTGTTCTGGTTTGTTTGTTTTTTTTGTTTGCTTTTTTTTCTTTTTGCACCTGCTCTCTGGTTTTAAAAAGCCTTTTTAACATATCACAGTCTACCTTCAAATACAATTGTTCCTTTTTATGAACAACTAATATTCCATCGTATTGGTGTACCACTCTTCACTTACCCATTCATTTTGTTAACTTTTATTAGCCTTTTTTCCTCTGTGAGCCATTTTGAATATAGCTTCTTTTACTATTTTTTTAACTCACTGAACTTTTCTTCTGCATTGTCTAATCTACTGTTACACCCATCTCATGAACTGATGATTTCAAATATTATATTTCCCACCTCTAAAAATTCTATTTGGTGTGTATATAAACCTAGGTATATATTAATTTCTTTCCTTACTATATTCCCATTTTCTTTAAATCCTTCAGCGTATTTATAATAGCTATCTTAAGGATCCTTGTTTGCTAATTTTATCATCTCTGTCATTTCTGACTGCTTCTATTGACTGATTTTCCTCACTCCCTGGTTATGGAAGAGCACATTTTCTTTCTTCCTTTTATGTCTAATAATTTTTTTGTTGAATCCTAGATATTGTGAATGTTTCATTGTCAAGTGTCTAGATTTTCTGCCTTCCCTTAGCTATGTTCTGGAAGGCAGTTAAGTTACTTGTATTTCACCAGGAGACTTTCCAGACTTGTTTTTATGGTTCATCAGAACAGGTCTAGAGTAGCATCTATTCTAGGGCTGGTTTACCTTTACTGCTAAGATACGACTTTTGAGGCTTCTACTGAATGCCCTGGGTTTTCTTTTTTCTTTTTTTAATATTTCATTTATTTATCTGGGGGGAGAGAGAGAGAGTGAGCATGAAGTGGCGTAAGGGGCAGAGGGATAGGGAGAAGCCCCACTGAGCAGGGAGCCCAATGTGGGGCTTGATCCCAGGATACTAAGATCATGACCCGAGCCTAAGGCAGATGCTAAACGGACTTAGCCACCTGGGTGCCCCTGCCCTGAGTTTTTAGAACATTTCTCTGGCTTTTGGGAAATTGAATGTCTACCAAACCTGTGAGAGCTCTGGGAAATTCAGCTTACCGTTTTGGGGTATTTTTTGCCTGTTTTGTGGAGTTTTACCCTACGTGTGCATAGCTTAGTAGCCAGCAATCTAATCAAGAGGATCTGTATATAGATTTCTAGAACTCTTTTTCTGTGTTGCTCCCTCTTTTCCAGAATTCTGCCTTGCAAATTCCAGGGACCTCAGTTCCCTGGAATCCAATGTCTTTTTCTTTAACTCAGGGAGACCACTCTGCTTTTCTGGAGTTTCCATGTACTATACCATGGTGTGGAAAGTGCCTTCAGGCAGAATCCAGGGGTTATCATAGACTTCACTTCATTTGTTTCTCTTTTCTCATGGATCCCAGTCCTGTACTGACTGCTGTTCAATGTCTGAAAACAGCTCTTTCATTTCTTTTGTTCAATTTTCCGGTTTTTTAGTGGCAGGAGACAAAGTCTGATACAAGTTACTGCAACGTGATTGGAAGCAGAAGTCCCAGTAGAGAGTTTTCCAGCAGGGGAGAGACATGATCATACTTGTTTTTAAGAAAAAGCTGGTGGCCACCTGCTGGTCCCTTGGATGCACAAGAGGTAAATACTGAGGCAGAAAAACAAATTAAAAGGTTATTTACGTTGTCTCTGAATAAGCTGATAGGGGTTATAACTAAAAGAGAGACAGTGAAACTGGAGAGATGTGAAAACCTTTGAGGGCTATTTGGGGGTAGGATTGATGAGAGTTGACGATAGACTGGATGAGTGGGTGAAGTAAAGGGCGGAGTTCGGGATGACCCCCCCCCCCCAGTTTTCTGGCTTGAACAACTAGAAGGATGCTAGTCTCCAATGGGACTGGAGCAGGAAAAGATTTTTTCCCTTTCCTGGAGGGGGGTGTAGTTTCTTTGGCGGATAGGTGGAGTGGAGATGGTGAGTTCAGTTGCAGACCTGTGGAATTTGAGGTGCCTGTGAGCCACCCGAAAGGAGAGGGCATTGAATATGTAGATCTGGGATTTGGAGGGGAGCTGCGGACTGGAGAATTAAATTAGGAGTTTATGACATATACATGATAACTGCGCCATGGGAGTGGGGGAGACTGTCCAGAGAGAGGTTGTCTAATGAGAGGAGAAGGTGGTTCAGGATGGAGTTGATGGCCACAGTGAGCTAGATGCTGAGAGAACGGGCCACAGTCAAGGGCAGTTGTGATGGGGGAGAAAATAGGATAGAGTAAGAGCTTTGTGGGTCTTCATCCGTTGGGAATAAGCCCTGGGAGGGCCTAATGAGGAGGCACAGACCCTGGGATAGGAAGACAAGTTTCTGGAAGAGAAGGTACAGGGCCCCAGGGCACATTCTGCTGCCTTCACTATTCTTTGGCTCTGGTGTGCCCTCCCTGCCTCACCTCCAGGCACAACCATTAACTTTATTACAAAGAAAAAGAAGACTAGGACAAACAAAGGCATAATAGAAATGGGAATAGTTTCGAAAACCCGAAGTAAGAGAAAACCTCAACTGGTATTTTGGAGGCAACAGCAGCAGTTGCCAGTCTGTCTCTGCCAGGCCAGCATTGTCAACTTGGCCCCGTGCCCTACAGCTGGGCCCTGTGGCCTGGCCACGCTCCAGCCAGCCCACACATCTTCACCCCCTCCTCTGGCGCTGGGAACCCTGCCAGGGCCTCCCCAGGCAGCCAACCATGTGGCCAGGCTCAGGGAGCAGAGCGGGAGGACTCTGGAACAACTGGGATAGACAGAGAAAGGCAGGAAAAGGACTGCTCTGTGTAGTGGCGGTAGGGAGGCCTGGAGCCCTGTCCCAGGTGCCCATCTTCAGCATCCCCCTGGATTCTTCTTGCCTAAATTCACTCCTGCTTCTCAGAACTAGTGAACTAGCGATGGGGCCGCCATGCAGCTATGACTCAAATTCATCTTTTGTGGCCTATTGTTCTCCATTTGGATGCTCTCTCTTTCTCCCCAGTGGGCTGGGAGCTCCCCAGTGCCAGGGACCTGCTGTAGTTACTGTTTGCTCGACTTCTCGACAGGATACCCACTTTGGAAAAATGCCTTGGGCAGGTCAAAGGGGACTTCTTCCTCAGCTTTGCTGTCCATTCAGCTATGTGGTGTGCTGATAGACTGATGGACTGCAGAGTTCCTTTTTAATGGTGAGCCTCCTCGGGCATGGACAATAGGATCTGGTTCCCCCAAATGTAATTTGCTCTCAATTTCCCAAGGACACAGCTCTTGGGTGTTGCGAGGCACATCTGGATTTCTTTCTTTCTTTCTTTCTTTCTTTTTTTTAGTTCAAATGAAAAAATATTTTAACATGTTGGGGGAGAGTTTTCCAAAACTTTTCCTTGAGGAAATTGGAGAACTCTCAGCTGAAAGGGAGAGCTGGTACAGGTTTTTCTCAGCAGGACAGAGCTGTGTGAGGCCAGGACCACTTCTAGGCCATCAGAAAAGAGCCCATGGGGGCGCTTGGGTGGCTCAGTGGGTTAAAGCCTCTGCCTTCAGTTTGGGTGATGATCCCAAGGTCCTGGGATCGAGCCCCGCATCGGGCTCTCTGCTCAGCAGGGAGCCTGCTTCCCCCTCCTCTCTCTCTGTCTGCCTCTCTGTCTACTTGTGATCTCTGTCTGTCAAATAAATAAATAAAATCTTAAAAAAAAAAAAAGAAAAGAGCCCATGCTCTTCCTCCTTCCCCAGATTTGGGGAAACAGTGCTAGCAGCTACTGGGCTTTCTGGGCCACGGGGCGGGGGGATGGGCATCTGTATCTATGAGACTACTTGTCCCCAACGACAAGATCTTTGCCTTCTGTCAACATGAGTCCTCTGAGAGGCAGATGTCAAGATGGGGTTAAATGTGCAAGTTAGTTATGAGGGGGCGATATCCTGTAAAGGAGGATACAGGGGCAGAAGTAGGGGTAGGCAGGGAGAACCTTGCTATCACCGTGTGGGACTTGACACTTGGGAAAAGAGAGGGGCAAGGAAGGAGGCCTGAGGAGGAAGAGTCTCGAACCGCAGCACAGTTCTGAGAAAAATCTTGGCCAGATTGTAGGGAAATCCCTGAGCGAGCTTTGCCTGCTGGAGGAGTCGCATGTCGCAGGAATGGGCTGAGACCAGCATCCCTGCCAGACTTAGCCATTGGCTGGGAGCAGCCCCGGGGAACATGTGTGAACGCCACCACAGAACAAGAGCAGAGCAGCTGGGCCTGTCAGTGAACTCCCTGCGGCCGACTCTCAGAGGGCGATTTGAGCAGTGTGTCTTTGTGCCCACTACACCAGCCCTGGGGCCTCCTGGGATCTCTACCTTGTCCCCTTGCTCCCTTGCCTGGAAGCAGTCCTCACTGGTTTGTTCCCAAGGCAGCTGTTTCCCCTCTTTCCGCCCAACTCCAGGCCAGACAATCTGCCTGGGCCTCCTCAAACTCCAGAACAGGGCGCTCATTCTGAGCGCCCCACGTTGATGGCGTGTCTGCTTGGAGCAGGTAGGTAGGTTGTTGGGGGCACCGGGGAGGGCATGTGGGCTTTGATTCACCCACCCATCAGGTGGTCAGTGCAGGTGGTAGAGATGTTAACAATACCCCCCAAAGGAAGGCTGCGGCTGCTTCTCGCCCTGCCCTGCTTCCTTTGCTCAGAGGTAGGCCTGGAAATTAACTCCTCCTCCGCACTGGCCTTCAAGGAAATGTCAAGTCTGGTTTCTTGCAGATGTATGGGCAAATGGATCCCCGTGAGCTCTCAGCTGATCTGTGCTGCTGGTGGTGGGGAAAGGGGACAAAGAATGGGGTAGTGGGTAACCAAACTGGGCCAGTGGAGACACCTTCAACCGGGATCCCAGGAGAAAACATTTCCTCCAAGGGGTGGCCACAATACTCACCTGGCTGCTGGCTTCTGGCCAACTACCAGGTCTGCTTTGCTATTGTGCCTCTAGGACCTAGTCTAAAGCCTGGGACACAGTGGGTGCCCAGCCCATGTTGGTTGAAGAAATGCCTTCTGGTTTCCCCTCCCAGTGATCCCCTCTGCCCTCCACTGGAATGTCAGGTTCACAAGGGCAGGAATTTGTTTGGTTTCCTGCACCATCCTAACTCAGAGCCTAGTACACAATAAGCATGCAACAAAGAGCATCTGGTAGGTACACAAAGAGGAGGAAAGGGTAGGCCCTGTCTGTGAGAGCTGCCAGCCTGAGGCTGCGACATGTCTCCGCAGGCAGCAGATGGGGGGCCAAGATTGACTCTGAAATAGTTAGACACATGGACTCATTTAAAAGAAGTTATGAGCAAGAGCGTGGCTGGCTGCAGCCGGCTGGAGAAGACTCTGACACTGAGGGGGACATGGGAATAACTGAGGTGACAAGAGCTGGCTGGAGCCAGCTTCTCCACATTTCATTTCTAAGCTTCCTACTTATGGGGAACACATGTTTTGACCCAGAACTCTAGACACATGGTCTGACCAAGGGCCTGCATATTGGAAAGTGGGACTGGCCTGGGAAAGCCAATACGGCCCTTTCTAGACTCATGCTGGAACTGCTTATGGTGGGGGACAGCCCAGATGGAGGCCAAGTCTCTCTCCTGGGAGCTGGGCCATGTTCCTAGGCAGTGGTTCTTACCAGCAGGCCTACCTCCAGACGTCTTGCTGGAGGCTGGCTTAACCCAAGTGCCCTGAGAAAGAAGAAAGACTCCGTGGGCCTATAGGAGAGCAGCAACAGGGGCACTTGAGTGGCTCAGATGGTTGAGTGTCTGACTCTAGATTTTGGCTCAGGTTATGGTCTCAGGGTTATGAGATCGAACTCCACGTGGGGCTCACACTGGGCATGGAGCCTGCCTAGGATTCTCTCTCTTCCTTTCCCTCCGTGCCTCCTCCCTCTTGTTCTCTAAATAAACACTTAAATAAATACTAAAGAGAACAGCAGCATACCTTCTACCCCCAGCTCGCCCCAGGTGCCTCCCATAGGATTGTCGTCACTCATCACTGTGGCCTCACACCCCTTCAGGTCCTTGATCTGACACAAGAGAAAACCTTATCCATTAATTCATTGCCTTTGCACTCCTAGCTGTTGTCGTGACCAGCTTGGGACTACAAGTGCCCAGAAGGAAGGTTCTGAGGCTCTATCATTCTTTGGGGAAGATTATTCTGTGCAACTTCAGATTCAGTGAGGGCCCGTAAATGGGAGAGACCAAATTAATAAGCCAGTACCTTTCCCATGAGGTGTCTTTAGGTTGTTTTTCTGGGGATGGCTTTGGCCTGAGGTTTTCTCATACTCCGTCTGAAGCAGGTAGACGAAGGTTGGAAGCTCAGGTTAAGGCCAGGGTTAGGATTCAGTTAGGGCTTAGTCCATGGCTAGGGCTAGAATGAAAGCAAGTGGTCCACGCTGGGATGGAATCCACAGACTTGGTCCTCACTGGGCCACATTAACCAAAGTTAATAAGCCCAGACATTTAGATATTGTCTGTTACTCACAAGCAACACACTAGGACTTGTTTTATGAATATTTGAGTAAAAGCTTCAAGTTCAAAATTTGAGTTCTAGTTAAAGGTCTGGTGAACTCCATGAATGCAGGAGTTATGAATGAAGTAAGAGTCAACTATGATCGGCCAGAAATGAGACAGTGTCCATTCTTTCAGTAACTGAGGCTCGGCAGAGAGCAGCGTTTGAAGGGGCAGTTATCTTCAAGCTGAGGAGAGAATGGGTTGGTCCGGAGCCCCAGAGGGCACGGGCTGTCGGTAGAAGAAATATGGAAGGACACCACGGCGAGGGCTCTCACAGCACAGTCTTAGGTTTCCTCTATCTCCTCGTCTTGGTTGACCCTGTGTTCTGAGACCTGTGCTTATCACTTCCCAAGCATTATCTTTCTTTCTTTTTATTAGAGAGAGTGGGAGGATGGGACAGAGGGAGAGAGAGAATCTTAAGCAGACTCGACGCCCAGTGCAGAGTTCTTGCCAGGGCTCCATCTCATGACCTGAGCCAAAACCAAGAATCAGATGCTTGACCGACGGAGCCACCCAGGCACCCTCACAAGCATTATCTTAATTTGACCTCAGGACACTCTATGAGGAAGGTCAAATATCATCCCATTTAACAGATGAAACTGAAGCTGAAGGAAGTTGGATAACTAGTCTCCAAGTTCAGAACAGGGCCAGGAGTAGGACCCACTTCTGTCTAACTCTAGAGACTTTATCACTGCCATCTTCTGCTGACTTAAGTTCTTCCTGGGGTCTAGGCTAGCTGTGGGGCTCCCCAGGGGACAGGCAGGCACCAGAGATCTTGGTATTCGTGATGCAAAACTATCCCAAGCATGAGCCACCCAAACTACCCTTCCTGCCCAGTGTCCCTAAAGCTCTGGTCTCCCTCAGAATCCCTCTGGCTGGCCCGTGTGGGCAGGAGCCTCTCCCTGCCGTATATGCTATCTCTACCGACTTAGTTAGCCCCAAATGACTGGGATGGGGCCACCTACCCCAAACCCCTGCAACCCCCCATCCTCCTGTGTCCCTGAGCCCTGCTGCTTTCCACACCCTCCTGCCTCCTGATAGCTGTGGGAGAATCTGGCAGCGTGCACACAAGATTGGCTGGCTCCTGTCCAGGCTGAATTTCGCTGGATTATTTCCTCACTATATTTCTAACCTCTCGGGCCCTCTGGAGACTCAGTCTCAGTCTTGGCTGATTCTGAACAGTCCAGTTTTAGCTCATCTGTGGATTTCATTAGTGTGCTGTTTACTGGCATCTTACAAAGTTTTAAATGAAGCTGTTCCTGGAGATCGAGCCTGGGATTGGTCACTCTGCTCAGTCAGAGCCTGGTGCTGATGAAGCTGAGCATGAGGGCCCAGGCAGCCTGGCCTTGGAGATGGGACCTGCTCTGGGCTGCTGGCCACAGACTGAGGCTGTCCCGGACTGTTGCAGGTTAAGCCTGAATCCTAGCCACAGGCCAACTCTAGGGCCCTGAACTACAGGGTGGCAGTGAGAATGGGAAATCACACTAATAACAAGCCATGGCACTTGCAAAGACACTGGTTTAGAAGCTTCTCCTAGATGTTCGCTTCCTTTCTCACCAGCTTGTTATCCCCATCATAGGCTTTGACGCTGACCTGGGCCTTTCGGCATTTGTAAAGACGGGGCTGTGATTATGTGCAGAAGGGTGCTGCACCTGACCCCTCTGGCCATCCCTGTGCTGGCCATCATCTGGCCCTGGCCAAAGTGTCTTGGTGTCTCTCTTGGGGTGGGGGGTATCTTTCCTGCCAGGCCTCCATCCGGGTTCTCTTCTCTGCTCCTCCTCCATATCCCAGCTGTACTGACCCCAACTGACCCCTAGAGGAATCCACATGGCTGACCTGTGGTGTTTATGGCACCTCCGGTTGGGAAGGGTCACATTCACCGCACTCTCAAGATAGCACAGAAAGGTGGGACCAAAACATGGTGACTGTGTTGCCCCAAATGTCCAGATTTCTGCTCTAGTTGTAAAAAAGTCTGGGCTGGCCCTGAGCTGTTCCCCATGCTTATTTACAAGACCCCGAAGAATAAAGCCTGTGTCTAGAAAACAGTGGCAAGGACATTGGCTGGGTCCACGCTGGGTCCACAGAATTGCCCTCGTTAGCTTGGACTTCTCCCCAAGCCAGCCAAAGGGAACCTGTGTTCTGGAGTGTTCTATATATTTTGCTGGCTCTGCAAATATGTTGACTATACCTTCTATTCTGTTCATAGTAGTATTATTCTCCTCTGTCTCCTCCCTTGGCACAGAGGAGCGGTTGAGTGTAAGGGAAACAGACAGCAGAAGCTGAAGGCCACCAAGGGCCCGTCAGCCTCATTCCTCTGCACACCTTTGGCGTTAGGCTGCTGCACAGCACAGTTCTGGGCTGGGGGGAGCTTTGCTTGTGTGCAACGTGATGGGTGCTATGGGTTGCATGTTTGTGTCTTTCTTGCGATTCATACGTTAAAACTCTAGTTCTCAGTGTGATGATATTTGGAGATGGGGCCTTTTGGAGGTGATTAGGTCATGAGGGTAGACCCATCAGATGGGATTAATGCCTTTATAAGAAGAGACACCTCCTGTCCCCCTCCTGCCCTCCCCCCTTGCCGCTCTTTGCCATGTGATGATACCATGGGAAGGACTGAACTGCCAGAACCTTGATCTTGGACTTCCCAGCTCCAGAACTCTGGGAAATAAACATTTGTTATGCATCCAGTCTACAGTCTTTTTGTTGTAGCAGCCTGAACTAAGACAATGGAGATCCTCAACCCAACGGGTTTTGCAGTGTCCAAACTATGGCTGGTCCTGGTTTTGAAAATGGGCCCCTCCGGAGTTTAGGTTTTCTTTTCTTTTCTTTTCTTTTTTTTTTAAAGATTTTATTTATTTACTTGACAGAGAGAGATGACAAGCAGGCAGAGAGGCAGGCAGAGAGAGAGGAGGAAGCAGGCTCCCTGCTGAGCAGAGAGCCCGATGCGAGGCTCGATCCCAGGACCCTGAGACCATGACCTGAGCCGAAGGCAGTGGCTTAACCCACTGAGCCACCCAGGCGCCCCAGGAGTTTAGGTTTTCAACCAGAGCTTGAGAAAGAGGATGGCCGCAGAGTGCTGGTCTCCATTATAGACTCTTCTCGAACATGCCATTTGGTAAAATGTCTCTCAGAACCTCTTGGTCTTTCATGGTTAGCAAAACCCACCAGCTGGTCATGCTTGCCAGCTCCTTCTCTACTAAGGGTGACTGTCCAGTGGAGCTGAAGATCCGATTTTCAGTTTGATTTTGATTCTGTGAGATCTGACGGTTACTGAAGGAGTGATTGCTCTAGGTCCAGCCCTGTGGAACTACGGGGTACAAAGCGAAGTCTTGGTTCCTATCCTTGGGGGCTTGCAGGTGAGTTGGAGAGCTAGGTGGGAGGCACAGAGACCATTTCAGTCCAGTGTAAGGGGACAGTCTACTCCTTCAAGGCAGAAAGTGGGGCCTCTTCTTTTCTGCGTTCTCTGCAGTGAGTGTGCAAAAAAAAAACCCCAAAAAACAAAAAACAAAAACAAGAAAGAAAGAAGCCAGAGCTGAAGAAATGCAGAAAAGCTTACATTGCCCACCCCACATTCTCTCTTTTCTTCTTCTCCAAGAGCTTATGGGCTCATTTTTCAAGGGCTGGCTTACCCAAACTCAGAGGTTCAAAACCTCCCCACATTCATATCTATGGCCCTATCCATGTGGTGTGCAGGGAAATCAGTGTGGGAAAGAATCTCCACCGTCCCCCTTCTCGGCGAGTTCGCTACCTGGAAAGGGAAGGGAAATGGCCCCAAACATACAGGAGGGTGGGCCTCTCTTATTTTGTAAGTGTATTCCTGAAATCTGTGTAGGGGTGGAATTCTGTATTTGATGCCCTGTGGGAAAAAACCACTGGTTGAGGAAATTCTGCAGTGAAAAATTTTAAACTGATGATGTTGAATCATTGACTATGAATTTCATTTCTTCATGGCATGTTTTGCTTATTAGAGCCTGGATCTATTCATTTACCAATTACCTAAGAAAAATGCATCTATCTCAGTGAATACCAACACAAAAGAAAGTAAATCGATACTGACTTATAAAAGGGAATAAATGTATGGTACTTGCAGTAACTTATTTTTCAAAATGAAGAGTCACACCCTAATGGACCCTTGGGATTATATACTAAGAGGTAGAAGTCATGTACAGGGTGCCTGAGGTCAAGTCCCCCACCCCACTTCCTCAGGATGGAGCCTGCTTCTTCCTCTGCCCCTCCCCCTTTCCCTCCTCGTTCTCTCTTTCTTTCGCTTTCACAAAAATAAAGAACTAAAATCTTTTTTAAAAAGTTGTGTACAAATAAAAGGGAATCTTCTCACGGTCCTCATTCAACAGACTGTTAGAGAAATGTACTTTACATTTAAATTTAAATCTCATAGGGACCTACTACCTAGTTTCACCTGTGGACTCCACAGAGAACAGTGAATCAGAGAGACTGTATTTGGATCCCACTTCTGCCACTTATTGAGGGACCTTGAGCAAGTGACTTAGCTTTTCTGGCCTTCGGTTTCCTTGGCTATAAGATGAAGACAATCATAGCAACTAGCTTGTACGGTTGTGGTGTGCGGGAAATATGACACTGAATGTCAAGGGCAGGGATTGATTGGATTAGGTGAAGGTAGGGGCTGTGAGAAAGGGAAGTAGCTCCTTCCTAAGGTGACTCTGAAGCCTAATTTCACTACCTCAGGGTTGAGTTCTGCCCACCACGTACTCAAAGGGTAAAGGATTGTACCCATGCAGATCAGGGCCTGGGATCTGAGGATCCCCTGGGGAGGCACATGTGGGTTTCGGCAGGCCATAGACAGATTCTTCCATGACACCCTTGTGGTCAAGGCGTCTGCTGGGGTTGGGTGACAGCCATAATCTTACTGTAAGTGAGAGCTCACTTGGGTAGCTCATGTACTCAAAATAGAACAGTAGAGACACAAATGACATGCAAACCTGGAAGGCTTCTGGAGCTCACGATGATGACCCTGCCCTCCCCCACAGCCTAGCTGAGGTCGCCTGCAGCTGCAGGAGAACGTGTCTGAGCATCCGACCTCCCGTGCCTGCAGCCCGGGGAGCTTGCCCAGCTCCATGCAGGAACCCAACCCTCAGGGACCCCTAGGGGGAGAACGGGAATCACTGGGAAAAGGCCCTTGCCCCCTACCCCATTCCAGCCATCCCACCAGCCAATTAGGAAGAGTGTCTCCACCGCTTCTCAGCCAGTCCCCACCTGGATGGGGCCCCAGTTGCCCTCAGGACCATGTGCTGTTTAGCTCGCTCTCCATCGGCTTCTCTTTTTTTCCCTTTCTCTACTTCCAAATGTCTGCTTCACATGATCACCTCCCTCCCCGCACCCCCAAATTACCTAAACCCAAGTCCTTGTCTGTGAGCCTGTTTTGGGCCCGGTTGGGATGCGGGGGCGGGGGCAGTCCAGGACAGCCAGGCAGGTGGGGAAACTGGAGCTTCAGAAAAGCTCATTACAAAAGAAAGGGATAAGCCTACAGACATCTGTTTTGAAAACACTTTATTTCCCCTACATCCTTGTTATTCAAAGCGTGGAGGAGCAGCGAGGGCATTGCCTGGGAGCTTGTGAGAAATGCAGACCCACCCCAGGCTGGCAGAATCCCGGTCTGTCCTCTAACAAAGATCTCTAGGTGGTTGGGCGCACTTTCCTGTTTGAGAAGCCTTGCCCGCGTGATCTTCCTGGGCTCTCCCAAAGGGGTTAGAAGAAAGTATTGCCTCCTATAGTGGGTTGAATAGTGTCCCCCCCACCCCCCCCTCGAAATTCCTGTCCACCCAGAACATCAAAACATGGCCTTATTTGGACACGGGGTCCTTGCAGATGTAATTAGTTAAAATGAAGTCTTACTAGAGCAGGGTGGGCCCTATGTGACCAATATCCTTGTAAAAAGAGAGGACACGCGGATACACACATACAGTAGAAGACCAACTAGCAGAGGTCATACCACCACAAGCCGGGGAGCCACCGGGACCTAGCAGAGGCAAGGAAGGATCCTCCAGTTGAGCCTTCAGGGGCCGTGTGTCCTGCCGGCACTTTGGTTTTGGACTTCTAGCCTCCGGAACTGTAGGAGCACAAATGTCTGCTGTTTCAAGCCACCGAGGTTGTGATATTTCATTATAGTGGCCCGGAGAAACGAATATACTGTTATTCCCAGGTTGGCAGCCACCAAAGTGGTGAAGCCAGAACTTGACCTAGGCAGTTTTTGTTGTTAATTCAATACCCTGCAGTGGGTGTCAGGCCCCAGGGGTCTCTGGCAGCATTTCCAGGGCCCTGTGCTTAGGCCTGCCCTGCCCTGTGCTGTCACCCAGGACTTGGAGGCAGGCACAGGAATGCATTGTTCAGGGACACAGCTGACATGGGGTTGAGAGGGCTGGTTAAGCTGGTGGATGGCTGAATGGGGATTGAGGCTTAGAACAGGGAGCCCAATGCCAGACGATGGAAACCCACAGGGATGAGAGGGAAGTTCACCATTTAGCTGACAAGGAACAACAAGACAGAAATGGGACGGGGAAAGCTAGCTTGACAGATGTTCTGATGGAGATAAATATTGGGGCGTGTGGGTGGGCAGTCCATGTCACCTCAAGCTCTGCTGAAGCTGAGTGTGTACTGCGGTTGGTGACAAAGGAACACAGATTTCAGCTGCATTACTAGAAATGGGGTGCCCCTTGTAAGCAGGGACCGCATACCCAGCTTCCATTTTGTGATGCTCTTGCCACCTGGAGGACAAGGTCACAGCAGGGGCACTAAGTTTCAAAGAGGACTGCAAACTAGAGAGTGTTTGTCGGGTGACCAGAACGGTAAGGATTCAGAAATAAAACAGCGATAAATGCTGCCATTTAACGAGCACTTCCTACGTGCCAGACATTGGCGAGGCAAGGTAAGATAGGCAGTGTCCCTGCCCTTGGAAAGCTTATAGCCTACTGGGCAAAGACAGGCAATACATCCCAAGGCAAATAAACACAGTAAATATGCTTTAAAACCCACAAGTGCTGCAGAGGTTTGCAATGTGCTCCGAGGTCTGTTGCCCAGAGAACCTGATCGAGACCAGAGATCAAGGCAGGCTGCCTGGAGGAAACGGCATTTCCATCTCTGAGCCAGCTAATGAAGGCTAACTAAATGTTACCCAGGGGACCACGGCACCTTTTAAACAAACAGGGCAGCAGGTTCAAAGGTCCTGGGGCAAATTTGAAGACCTAGGAGAAGAGTCGTATTAAAAGATGTGGTTTGGTTAGATAAGAGTCTTGGAAACATCATTTTGGCTGCATGGTGAGGAACGGATTAGAGCGAAGAAAGAGTGGGTACAGTCAGGCAGACCAGTCAGGAGGGGGTCATAGCCATCCCGTGCTAGTTACATACTGCCATTCTAACAAAATACCACAAACTTTGTGGCTTAAAACAACATAAATGTGTCCTGTTACAGTTCTGGAGGTCAGAAGTCCAAAATGGGTCTCACAGAGCTAAAACCAAGGCGTCAGCAGGGCTGTGTGTTCCTTCTGGAGGCTCTAAGGGGGAATCCATTTCCTCGCCTACTCTGGCTTCTAGAGGCTGCCCACATTCCTTGGCTCATGATGTCTTTCCATCTTCAAAGCCAGCATTGGCTGATTGAAACTTTCTCATGTCTCATCAACTCTGCCTCTGAGTCTCCCACCTCCCTCTTTCCCTTACAAGGACCGGCATGATTATATTGAGGCCGTCTGCACAAACTGGGCCAATTTCCTAATCTCCCTCTTTGAAAGTCAGCTGATGAGCCACCCTAATACCCCCTTGCCATGTAACCTAACACATTCACAGGTTGTGGGGATTAGGATGTGGACATCTTTGGGAGCCATTATTCTGCCAACCACACCTCCTGATTTACATACATTACCTCATTTACTCCCCTATCCGTCCCTTCCAAGTTGGTGCTATTAATCCCTTTATACACAGAGGCTGCTGGGAGGTGGCAGCATCCAGAGTCAGACTCCAGGCCGCCCCGCCGCAGACCCTGTGATCTTAGTTTTTGCCCCATGCTGTCTCTCCATGTGCTATGAAGAGAACATGCAAGGCAGGGGAGCTGACGTCTGGCATGTGATGGGCTGGTTATTACTGTCCCATGGGGCCAAGCTCTGGGTAACTCCAGAAGGCAGACCAGGTTAATAGTCACAAGAAGGCAAATTTCAATTTCTAACAACTCAAATGTTAGAGCCAGAGAGGACCCAAGAAGTCTTCTAGCACTTGCTTCTAAGGAAACCAAGGCCCAGAGAGGGGACATAATCCAGTCAAGGCCACACAGTTAATCATTCATCTACACAGAACTCTCTATTCTAGTTGGCATGGGCTACAGTATTAAGTGAGGGGTTCCCTGTCACTGGGGGAAGCTGGTCATCTGATGGGGCGCCAGCATGGACATTGCTGGTTATTGTGGAGCATGTTGAGGGTAAGTTTTTATTAACCACAAAATGTAAAAGTTTGCGCATGGTTTGGTTGTGTTAATAAGTTAGAGCAGTTCTTCCTACAGTGCATATCACTCCCAACCATTTGTCCTCTGCTGTAAGGTTTTTATAAAAATTGGGGTTAGGCATAATTTGCATACATTAAAATTCATCATTTCACATGTACAGTTCAATCAGTTTTAACAAATGTGTAGTCATGTGACCACCACCGCCACATTCTTAAGAAACGTTCCCATCACCTCAAAAATATCAAAAAGATCTCTGTGCCTCTCCTTCTTGTTTATTTTTTAAAAGATTTTATTTTTTTATTTGACAGACAGGTCACAAGTAGGCAGAGAGGCAAGTAGAGAGAGGGGGCAGCAGGCTCCCTGCTGAGCACAGAGACCAAAGCAGGGCTCGATGCAGGGCTCGATCTCAGCACCCTGAGATCACGACCTGAGCCAAAGGCAGAGGCTTAACCCACTGAGCCACCCAGGTGCCCTAAAGATTTTAAGTAATCTCCACACCCATCATGGGGCTCAAACTCACCACCCCAAGATCAAGAGTTGCATGCTATACTGACTGAGCAGGCCAGATGCCCTGAAATTGCACTATATATTTATTTATTTATTTATTTATTTATTTATTATATGTTTATTTTATATATATGTTTATATATGTTTATATATATTATATATATATATATATATATAAAATAAACATATATTTTTATCCCCAGGGGTACAGGTCTGTGAATTGCCAGGTTTACGCACTTCACAGCACTCACCATAGCACATACCCTCCCCAATGTCCATAATCCCACCCCCTTCTCCCAAACCCCCTCCCCCCAGCAACCCTCAGTTTAAGAGTCACTTATGGTTTGTCTCCCTCCTAGTCCCATCTTGTTTCATTTATTCTTCTCGTACCCACTTAAGCCCCCATGTTGCATCACCACTTCCTCATATCAGGGAGATCATATGATAGTTGTCTTTCTCCGCTTGACTTATTTCGCTAAGCATGATACGCTCTAGTTCCGTCCATGTTGTCGCAAATGGCAAGATTTCATTTCTTTTGATGGCTGCATAGTATTCCATTGTGTATATATCCCACATCTTCTTGATCCATTCATCGGTTGATGGACATCTAGGTTCTTTCCATAGTTTGGCTATTGTGGACATTGCTGCTATAAACATTCAGGTGCATGTGCCCCTTCGGATCACTACGTTTGTATCTTTAGGGTAAATACCCAGTAGTGCAATTGCTGGGTCATAGGGTAGCTCTATTTTCAACATTTTGAGGAACCTCCATGCTGTTGAAATTGCATTTTTAATGAAAGAATAAATTGATGAATAAATTCACGATGGAAAAGTCCAAACTATTCAGGTATTTTGGAAGAACTCCTTGAGCTCCCTTTCTCATCCCTTCCCATCTCATCCCAGTCCCTTTTCTGAAGGTAATCACCCTTAAGGGTTTCGGGTAACCTAAGCTTTCATCTATGTACTTGCCTACTGTGATAGTTCATTGTGTATGTCAACTTGACGGGGCTATGGGCTGTCCAGATTAAACACCATTTCTGGGTGTGTTTCTGAGGGTGTTTCCAGATGAGATTGGTATTTGTTTTGTTTTTTGTTTTGTTTTTAAGATTTTTTTTTAATTTATTTTATTTGACAGAGATTACAAAGAGGTAGAGAGGCAGGCAGAGAGAGAGAGGAGGAAGCAGGCTCCCTGCTGAGCAGAGAGCTCGATGCGGGGCTCGATCCCAGGACCCCGGGATCATGACCCAAGCCGAAGGCAGAGGCTTTAACCCAATGAGCCACCCAGGCGCCCCGAGATTGGTATTTGAATTGGTGGACTCGGCAAAGTAAATCGCCCTCTTCAGTGTGGGTGGGTATCATCCTGAAGAAACCTGAATAAAACAAAAAGGGGAGAAAGGGCCAAATCGTCCCCTTTCTGCCTGCCTGCTTGAGCTGGAACGTCAGTTTTCTCCTGCCCTGGGGCTGGAACTTCGACCATCCCTGGGCTGTCCTGGCTCTCCTGCCTTCAGACTCAGACTGGGATGATACTGCTGGCCATCTTGGGTCTCAGCTTGCAGACATCAGTTTGAGGAACTTCTCAGCCTCCATAATTGCATGAGGCAATTCCTCATAATAAATCTCTGTCTCTCTCTCTATTCTATTAGTTCTGTTTTTCTGGAGAACTCTGACATGTACACAGTACATACATTACATGTATATGAACTTACTTGTGAAAAAAGATAGCTGTAGGGCCCCTGGGTGGTGCGGTTGGTTGCGTGTCTGATTTCGGCTCGAATCACGATCTCGGGGTCCTGGGATCAGCTCCACTTTGGGCTCCCTGCTCACCTTGGAGTCTGCTTCTCTCTCTCCTTCTGCCTACCCACAGCGTGTGCTCTTTCTTTTTCTCTCTCCCTTAAATAAATTTTTAAAAATCTTAAAAAAATAAGATAGTTGCATGTAACATTTCTATTGTGTCATACACATTGTCCCACAGCTTGTTTTTTTCCCACTTAACTATATGTCATGGGTAATTTCCTATATGCACGTATTTATGCCTATTGCACTTCAAAATAATCTCTGCATAACATTCCATAGTATCTGTGGCTGTCCTGTTAACTCCTTTAACCAATCCCCCACAGGCAGGTGTTTAGGTGGCTTTGAGTTTTGCCCTGTTACAGACGATGCTGCAACAACCAGCCTTTGTGTACTTGCGCCAGTCTCATAAATTGAGAGAAGTGGTGTGTTTGCTGGAGTGGGAGGAAGAGAGATGAAGTTTCAGCGGACAGAGAATAGCCCCGAATCTTGCAGTGGCGGCAGGTGCCCCATGTGACTGTCATCCGGGAAGTTCATTGTGGAGGCTGTCTGAGGGCTTTGGTAGGTGCCTTCTAGCTCCAAGGATTTGAGATTGTCTGATTGAGCCAAGGTCACATCCCATGACCAGAGCTGCCTCTCTGGTCTGCTAATTCCTGGGCCCACACTCTGCTTCGGCCAGCTCTCTTAGGTCCCACGAGGTGAAGGAGTCTGGAGCGGGGGGAGGGGGGAGCTTTAATTTGGGGGAAACTGTGTATTGTTTTGATGAAGACTGTTCTGACTTAATGCTTTCCAGCTCCAGAGAGACCACATGCCACCCCTGCACAATAGATATGATGAAGCCAAGAAATAAACTCTTCTCTAGCAGCAGGGGTGGTGAGGAGACCATTGTTTTCTAAGGAAATGAAGGCTCAGAGAGGGGAAGGAATTCACCCAAGGCCACACAGCTAATTAGTAGCCTCACTTTCTACCTGGGGGGTAGAGGCAGCACCTTCTTCCAGACGCAGCATGTTCCCTGGGAGTGTGAATAGGCTGGAGGTTTTGGAGCAGGACAGGGTGAAATTGTTAGCTCTGAATTGAGTCTTTTTCTCAGCCTCTGCTCCTGCCCAGGATGAGCCCATCAGAGACTGGGAAATGGTAATATTGCAAATCCTACCCTCCTAAATCCTACCATATGTGTCTAGGGAAGGGCTGTCGACCAATACCAGTTCCAGAACCATTCACACGAACTCACCTACTTCCTGGAGTCTCTATGCTGGTGTAGAAGGAAGTGGTAGTTGAGAAAAGAAACAAATACAAAACTCATGACCATTTAAAAGCATTTTCTGCTCTCAAGGGCCTTCCCATCTTTTATCTGCTCATCACAAAGTAGGAAAGGCAAGCTCTACGTTTCACATTGCAGAAATGAGGACACTGAGGCCCACTGAGAGATTGAGGCGTTTGCCTCAGGTCATGCACGCATCAAACTGGCCAGAATGTTGGTGGAGGGACCCTGGTTTCCTGATTCCCAGCCAAAGGCTTTTGCCAACACGTTTAATCGCTCCCCAGACTGCCAGGGCCCTGTGATCAGCATCTGGTGCGTGCCTGTGCCCACCTTGGAAGAGACACTGCACTGTGTCTGACCTTTTATGTCCAGAAACCATGTGAACCTGACAGTCTGTGACCCTTGAAGAATGAGGAGGGCAGTCTGGCTAACAGAATCCAAATGCTTAGGGCCCAGATGTGGAAACGCCCAGCCACGGTTCGGATGGGCCCCGACCAAGTATGGAGCAACTCTTCAGCCTATTAAACACGCAAGTGTCTGTAGCCTTAAATGGGTGAAAATGATGCTCAAGGGAGTCTTTAGGGAAAAAAATAAGAGAGCAGAAGGCTTCTCTGAAGGGACTGGAGAAGCCCAGCTGGCTGAAGCAGAAGGTTTGTCTGAGGGAAGAGTGGGAAGTAAGATTGGGGAGGCAGGTAGTTTTTTTCCAAGATGGCTGCAACAAGATCTCTCATTCCGCAGGCTCTTCTTACAATGTGACTCTGACACCGCCCCCAGTGAGATACAGGGGCTATGGTCTTTCCCCTCACAACCGGGTAGGCTTGTGATTATGGCCGAAATGAGGTTAAGTGACTTTGGAGGCTAGGTTGTAAAGGGGTTACAGTTTCTACCTTGTTTGCTGCAACACTCACTCCTGATACCTCCAACCTCTCTGTGAGTCACTGGACAGCAGCCATGCTGGGAGGAAGCCCAAACTAACTCCTGCGGCGAGATCACAGGACGCAACTCTGAGACTGCGTGGAGAGAGAGAAGCCTGGCTGTTTCCAGCTGCTCCAGCCCCATCGTCCCCGTCCCTTACCCCTCCAGCTCCAGTCACTCTCCTGCCGCAGCCTTCTGAGGGACCCTGAGCCTGAACAGTCCAGCCGAGCCCTTCTCCCATTTCTGACCCACAGAAACCAGGAGACTAATAAAAGAGGGCTGACATCTTAAGTCACTAAGGTTTGGCTTTGTGGCAAATGAGGTTGGTGGAAGCAGGATACCATTGTACAAAGAACACTGGCTTGGGAGTCAGGAGAGCTGCATTCCTACGTGTGGCCCTGCCAACAACTTGCTGTGGGGCCTTGGGCAGGAAATTTGTCTCTGAACCCTGATTTCATTATTTGTAAAGACAATATACTAGGGTGAAATGATTTAGAGAGACCTTTCTAGTTCTAAAAATTCCTTTGTGGTGCCACACCTCAGAGAAGTTAGAACTTTATCCTTAAGCAAAGGGGGAATGATTGAGCGGAAGACATGCTGAGAGAAGGTTCTAGAGAGAAAAAATGTGTGAATGAAGACAGAGCTGGGGAATCCTTCCTCTTTCTCAGACAGGTGGAGGTGAGCACTGAAGTGATGAGAAGCCCCAGAGAGGTACCTGACAAGGGGAGGAGATAGGAGGGGGAGGGGGGCAAGTCAGAGACATGCAGTTCACCGGCCAGGTTCAGAGCCCACAGCTGCAAAGTACCAAACAGTCCTCTCTGTCCCTTTCTACCTCAGACCCATCCACCTCCATCTACCTGAAAGACCATCTATTTATCAAATCTCTGCTCTATCTTCCTGGTGGGATTTTTCATGCTTTCCCCGCTCTGGAACAAGCCCACAAGGCTCACCACTTTGTTCAAATGGAGCTAAGATGAGACTAGCCTTGTGCCCATTTCTCAGATGTCAGGGCCTCGAGCAGTAATCACCACAGGTAGCCCCGCCCAGGGAGAAAAGCCAGGCCAAATGCTTTCAGTAACTTCCTTTGGGTCCTTTATAGGTCTGCCCAGGACCCCTGACCTTGGGCTTTGTTTGAGTCTTTAGCTGTGGAGAATTTGGGTTACATGATACTCCCACTGCCACAGAATCTCCAGGCTGCCATTTCTATAAGACAGAGGTAGTCCTAGCTCTTGGCTGGGGATGGTCTCTCAGGAAAACAATGGGCAGGCTGGTGCCAGTGGGGATGGAGTAGGTTTGCTTCTTAGCAACAAAGGGAGCATTTGAGTAGAAAAGAAGCCTGCGGGTCCTCTGGGGCTGTCTCAGTTGGTTATTTCTCTCTGCTCCTACACAACTTCAGGCAGCTCAGGGACCTGGACTCCCGTTGCCCGTAGCCTGTGACCGGCACCGCCCCTGAGTGAAAGGGGGCTTTGGGTCTGCAGTCCTCGAGTGGAGGAGTTGACTTTTTCCACACCAACCCTGGCAAAGGCTCACACGTTATTCAGAGAGCTACAGAAATGGGAAGGCTGCAGCCGAGGAGAACTAGGAAGACAGCATTGGGAGGGCTGAGCTATTTGAAATGGGCTCTCCTGTCGGACCAGGGGTGAATACTGAGCTTCTCTGGAGGGAGGTCAAGGACACAGCTGAAGCCTATGTACAGCTCCCTCCCTCCTGTGTCCGCGTGATAATAGCTCCTTCCTATTGAACCCTTGGTAACAGGCACTGTTCTCCACATTTTCCATGGATTATCTCACTTAATCTGTCACAACAGCTCAGTGAGGTAGGTCTACTATTATTCCTATTCTAGAGATTAAATATTAATAATTTTTTAAAACCCCAAGGCACATAGAGTTTTAAGTAAGCTAGGAAGTGGCTCAACCAGGATTATGAACCCGGACAGTTTGGCTCAAGAGGGCAACACCTAGCCATGAGGCTTACTGCCTGTCACACGACAAGCCAGCTACATGGACCCAGCCTCCGGGACTGCCTTCTGAAATGCCCCTTCAGGCCTGGCTGTCTTGGGGCCTACGTCATGCTCTGAATATGGTAACAGCCACCACCTCACTGAGAGCTCACCACGCGCCAGGATTGTGCTAAACACTGCCCGTTTAAACAGGGAATAGGTATCGTTGCTTTCTCCATTCTACAGCTGAGGAAGCTGGGGCTCCCCGAGGGTTAATAACATGTTCAAGGTCAAGCTAGTAAGTAGCAGAGGCAGGATCTAAATCTGAACCGAAGTCTGATTCCAGAGCTCTAGGAGCACATTTTACCCATTCATTCCCTCAGCCAGCCACAAGGTTCTAGACCATCCGCGATGTGGCAGGCACTGTGCTCTACACAGGTAGATATGCACAGCGGCGATGTTCCTGCATTTCTGACTCTCTCTAGCTTAGACCGCTCTCCAGAACTGCAACTAGCTCCTGAATCCCACTGCCTGTTTGACACCACAATCTCAGGCGAACAAGTTCAAAATGGCACTCTTGATACTTCCTCCAAAGTCACTTCCCCCAAAGTCACTTCCCCAAAGCCTTCCTCAGTTCTGCAAACGGCATCACCATTCACACAGCTGCTCTAACCGGGACTCGGAAACCTCAAGGTCGTCTTTGAATCCATGCCCTACATCCCATCTATCAGCCTGTCTGCTTGACTTTATCTCCAAACACATCCTAAATCTTTCACAACTCTCTCCATCCCCCACTTTCCCCACCTATGTGTTCCCTATAGAGAAGTCAACACTACCTGAAAATATGAACCATCCTGTGTCACTCCGCTGGACCCCCAGGTGCTCCTAACTCATGAGGCCCTGCCCAGGCTGGCCCCTGTGCGGCCGCCCCAGCCTCGAGCCCTCCCTGTCCTCCTGCCTTCTGCTCCTCTACCGTGCCAAGCTCCTTCCCTCTTTTGCCTTTGCTCAGTACCTCCCTCTGTCTGGAATGTTCTCCCCCAGATCTCAATTTAAATGTCACCTCCTTAGAAAGGCTGTTTCCCCTAGCTTCTATAAAGTAGTCACTCTCTCCTCTCGGCGTGGCTCTTATTACTAACGAATATTTTCATTTTTAGTTCCTATGCACTCGTCTCCCCCACCCACCAGAATAAAAAGCTCCCTGACAGCAAGGAGCTGACTTCTCTCTCTCTCTCTCTCTTTTTTTTTTTAAGTAAAAAGGACCACAGACTTTATTAAAAGTCAGTAAAGGTAACATATAGTATGTACAGATGGCACATGATGCTGATCTTCGCGTGCTTAGATGTAGTGTACTTGTTGACGGTCATGTGCTTTGTAAGCCCATGATTCGCCATGACTATATTCTTAGCCAGGTGTTACATAACGCGTAGAAGGGATTCTTCAGTGTATGATAGATAATGCTGTAGAGTTGGTGTCCATGCACTGTTATCGAGAATTTTCAGTGCTAAGCAAAAATCTCCTGCTGCAATCTAAGAAAGAGAAAAGTGCACCACATCGTAGTCCAACACAGTTAGTTCCATCAAGTATTTGGCCAAAGTACGTTGCTCAACATCAACCTCTCCAATCTTAGATGCTCTCCGAAGGAAATGCAGGGGTAGAGGGTGGCCCAGACCAAAATAAGATCTTAGAATCTCCATTTCCATCTGTCTGATTTGGTACTTGGTGTAAGTGTTGTCAGTCACAAAGGCAAAGTCACCAGTTTCTGGAGGGTACATTTCTTCATATTTGCTTGCAATAAACATGGCAGTGACACCAACCAGCTGCAGCATCTTCTTGGGCACCCAATTATTCTGCGTGAACTGATCAATAATGAAAACGGTCATGTACATGGTCTCCTGAAATAACCTGAACTTCATCTGAACCTGTACTAGCCCAGTCAATAAGGTTAGCTCTCGTGTTTCCAGTGACTTCATGACCCAGTAGGTATTTTGGTCTGATGGCTTGCTCTTCCTCGAGTTGTCTCAGATAAGCATAAATATCTTTCACATATTCACTGCAAAGGTTTGGATCAGCTCCATCTTCGGCATCCACACCATTCACTGCAAGAATTACATCAGAGAACGCCTGACACGGGTATTCTTCTTCAGGGGCACATCCAGATGTTTCTATTCGGCTTGGAGAGGGAGTAGCAACCAAAACAGGCTCAGGCAAAAGTTTTTCTTCTTTAATGGGCTCAGGTTCTGACACAGGCTTGGGTGACTTCTCCAGAGGTTTAGGTATTTTTTTAGCAATAACTTTTCCAGGAACCAAAGTTTTTGCTTCTTTTTTCAGAGGCAGTTTGGCCTGTGGTTGTTCGCTGACTTTGTTACCAATGTCGCCGAGGTCTGTTCTCGGCCGCAGCCCAGGCTTGGAGGCTGCAGTCGTGGTCAGAGGCACGTGCTTTGCGCCTCCCATGCTGATCTTCGCCTCATTTCCAGCATTAACTTCTGTGTTCCTGGTGACCCGGAGTGCCGTGGCTTGCTCTCCACCAGGCAGCACTTCAGTGGGGAGAAGCAGACCACAGGACTCACCAGCGAGCCGGGGACCTGAACCCAGCACAGCTCAACAACCATTCCTCCGCAGCAAGCCGGAGGGGCTGACTTCTCTTATTCGTCATTTTCTTCTCAGCCTCTAATATAGTGCCTGGCACATAGCAGGGGCTCAACAAAGTGGCATTGGTGGATAAAGTTGGTGGGCAGCAAGGGGGGGAGGGTACACAGAGGGATGTACGGTCCTTGGGAAATGACAAAGGAACAATAGTCTGGAAGCGGCACAAGGAAGTAAAGAACATGCTGACCCTTCTCTGAGCCTGAGGCCACGGGAGGAGGAGAGGGTGTGAGGCTTCCGAGTTTCCACTGTCACTCACCAGTCAAGGCACTTAGATTTCCTGAGCCATATGCCCCATTTGAAAATGGAAATAAAGCTACTATCACCTAGCTGCGTTGCTGGGGTCGGGGGCTCCGTTCAGATCCTCCCACTTCCCTGCCCTCATCTGCTAATTACCACTCCCTTGCTCACGTCTCTCCTCCGCCCCACAGGCCTTCTCTGCATTCTGGCCCCCCGATCGAGGCAAAGCTGTTCCCTCTGTCCAGAATGCTCTTCCTCCAAATGCCTGCAAAGGCTCACTCACCCCTCACTTGCTTTGGGTCTGGTCTCAAATGCCCAGCTCCTCACTGAGACCTTCCCTGGTGACCCCATTTGACACGGCACCCACCTTTCCCGAGAGGTACTCCCTCTCCCCTTCTCTGCTTTGCTTTTCCCCAAAGCACTTCCACACGCTGGCATGCTGCATCATTTACCTGGTTACTCTCTAGAGCCATTTGTCCTCCCCACTAGAGTGTAAGCTTTGTGAGAGCTGGGATTCAGCTGTCTCATTCACTGCCGCCCCAGAGCCCCTAGAACAGTGCCTGACACAGAGCAGGCACCTGGTAAATCTTTACTGGATCAGGTACTGTCACAGAACCTGACCTATAAAAAGGTTTAGTGAGTGGTAGGTGTTATTACTAATAACACGCACACTGTCTCTGGCCCCTGTTCCAGTGGCAGAGGTATAGCACAGAACCTTGCATGTGGAAAGAGGAACCCTACTGGAGATGGAAAGTCCTCTATCTGCTGCAAGAGAAAACCACGTGACACAGGCTCTGCGTGTCAGGGAGCGAAGGCAGGACGGCAGTTCCATCCCTGCCCCTCAGCTATGAGAGCTCCAGGGAGGGCATTTGAAGCAAAGGACAGTTCCCACACGGACATCAGGAAGGCTACGTGGGTCCTTAACACGAGTCACCAGTCTTCCAAGGGGTCTGTGGCTAGAATTCAAAGGGTTCATGAACTTGGCTGGGGAACACTGCCTGTTTACATCTGCTCTCGTAGTGACTACATTTTAGCACTTCCTTCAGTCATGAAGGCAGGCAAGAATTCACCAGAACACCTGAGGACCTGTATGTAACTCAGCCCCCAACAGAAATCACACACATTTGGAAGTAGATCTCTTCTTCAAATATCAATATGTTCATCACTATTTTGAAATGGGTCTAAAACTTATTGCTACATCTCTCTCTCTCTCTCTTTTTTAAAGATTTTATTTATTTATTTGACAGAGAGAGACACAGCAAGAGGGAACACAAGCAGGGGGAGTGGGTGAGGAAGAAGTAGGTTTCCTGCAAAGCAGGGAGCCTGATGCATTGCTTGATCCCAGGGTCCTGGGATCATGACCTGAGCCAAAGGCAGATGCTTAACAACTGAGCCACCCAGGCACTCCTAGATATCTCTCTCTCTCTCTCTCTCTTTAAGTTGTGTGTATTTAATCAATCTCTACACCCAACATAAGGCTCGGACTCACAGCCCTGAGATCCAGAGTGATAGGCTCTTCTGACTGAGCCAGCCAGGCCCCCCATTGCTAGTTGTTGTTATTTCTTGTGCTAATAATTAGTCACCTTTACTACACATTTAAAAAATATGTTGATAGCTGTATTTCAGTATAATTGGTTTCCATTATGATTATGTCTTATTTTATGCATTTAAAAGCATTATTCTGAGAAGGCGCCAGTAGGCATCACCAGACGGCTAAGGGGTCCGTGGCCCACAAAACGAGGCCACAAGCCCCGGGGTTGCAGTACACACAGTCTGGTTGCAATGGGTGCCAGCCCCCCTAGGGGACCCCTTCCAAGGGGAGCCTACACATTTGCAAGTTTGAGCCTAAGTCTGACAGAGTGGACTCTTTCTAGTCACTGGTGGATGGCGGTGCGCCACCTCCCCAACAGTGTCACCTTCTGACACTGTGATGTGTTTATGAATTGGCTTATCAAATGAGCAGTAAGACCAGTGGGACCAGAGCAGGCAGTGGGGTCTCAAACTCCTCCTGGAACGCCCCTATAAGCCAGACTAGATGGCTCACGGTCCCCTGGGAGTGCTACGCGCATCCCACCTTCCTGCCAGTACCTCGCCTCTGCCATTCCTTCCGGCTAGAATGCTGGTTCAGCTCCAGCCCCAGCCCCAAGGTCGAGCTACTCTAACATCAGATATTCCAATTGTCCAGCCTAATGTCATGTTTTCACACTCCAAGACCTATTATTCTGGAAGTTCATCTGCATACTTGCTCAAACACTTGAGCAGATCCACAGCTGTTTCTTGAAGCAGTGTATTGGCTCTGCTCCCAAGCAATTAATTGGCTGGAGGCGGGCAGTGGCCTTCTGTTCAGGCACTATGAAAGGCACGCGTGTCCGTCCTGAAAACAAAATCCCAGCTCCTCTACCTGTGTTACCAGTCTTGGTACCCAGAGCACCCAGATCTGAATTTGAGCCCGCAGCACAGAAACCTACCCTTTGCATACTCGCAGAAGAGCTCAGCCTTGACCCCTCCTCCCCACGATCTGTTGGGTGCACACTCTTATCCAGGTCAGTAAAACTGAACCTCAGGGTTGGAAACCAAGCACGGGCATGTTTTTTAAAGTTCCTTGGGAATTTTAACTTTCTGGAAACCTGTGATCTATATAGCTACCTCTCTACTTCTCAAACTCCATCTTGCCCAGCGACCACCCTGGCTGCATACTGCCAGTCTCTCTGCCTAGAACCCATCCCCTTTCACCTATTAGTGACGACTCGTCCTTCAGATCGCAGGTAATTCATTGCCATTTTACTGTCCTACTCTCCCACGTGCACGTTAAATCCCTCCGTTGTGCATCTGCATCTCTCTTGGCCATTATTTGATTACTGTCACCTACACCACTAGACTGTCAGCGCCACATCAGTCTTACTCTCTGCTGCATCCTTACCAGCTAGCACAGTGCCCAGTACAACATAATGCCTCCATAAATATTTGATGATTGAATGAGTGTGAGGCAAAACGAAGTATTTGAAACCATATGGACCAAATATGTTCACTGATCACAAACTGAATTCCCAATCTTGGTCATAACCCTACAGTATTGAATCAATGCCCCTGGCTACAGCCTATGCCCCTCCTCTCAGCTGCTTGGGTGAGTGGTTCTCAATCCTGGCAGCCCATAAAAATCACCTGAAAAAGCTTACTTAAAAATTAAAAAAAAAAAAAGCACAGGCTTACCCCCAGAAAAATTAAATAAAAATATCTGGGGGTAGGGGAGCCAGCCTAATTAATTTCCCCCATCTTTATTGCAGGACCATTGGCAAATAAAAATGGTATATATTTACGTTTTACAACATAGTGTTTTTAAAGGGATACACTGTGATGGTTTGATATAGGTATATGCTGCAAAATGATAACAATTGAGTTAGCATACCCATCACCCCACACAGGCAGCTTTTTTTTTGTAGTGGGAACATGTAAGATTTATGCTCTTAGTGAAATTCAAGTGTTTCAAGTTCCCCAGGTGATTTTAATATGCAGCTGCAGTGAAGAGCAATGATCTACTCCTTGCTCCTCCAAGTGTGGTCCAGGCAACAGCTCTGCCCCTGGGGAGCTCCTGAAGAATGCAGAATGTCAGGCCCTACCAAAATCTTCTAAATCAGAATCTGTATTTGAACAAGGACCCCAAGGGACTTTCCCAAGTAACAGTGTTTGTAAAGCACTGCCAAGGAGTCAGGAAGGAGAGTGTGGACTTCGGTGGTGCTTCCAGCTTCCAGCGACGTGTGTGGCTGCTTGGGTACGACGAGCAAATCTCCATCCCTCCTCTCTTCCACACGTCCCTACCTAAGGGCTGCCTCAGCGCTTTGCCAGTCTGGTAGATACCGTAAATAAGGTCTTAGCATAGGCAAAAAAAAAAAAAAAAAAAAAAAAAAAAAAAAGCCATCCTGAAGACCGACACCAAAGCAGAGGTCTCCATGTCGGCGGGAAAGCTGGGACTAGCAGGACGTGTTTGCTGGGAGCCCCTTCTGACGAGTGGGAACAATAGAATAAAGAACCAGCCTTCGCGGTCCTGTCACGTCCCTGCACCCAACGAGCGGCAAGGCTGGGTCTAGCGATGATCGCTGGCATTGCAAGCACTGAGCTGGCACCGAGGAACCGCTCGCAAATGCGTGCCTCCCTGCAAGTCTCTGCACCAGCACAACCCCCTTCCCCCGCCCCCACCACAAAATCAGTCTAGGTCCTCCGCCCCGGCAGAAAAGAGCGTTCAAATGTGTTCCAATTCTATTACTGCTTTGGTTTCGAAAGGTGGACCGTGTTTTGACCAGGAGCCCTCATACTTGGGGCTGGGCCGGGACCCCCTCCACCCCAAGCGCGGGAGAGCGCGGCTGGACGCACGGTGCCCGGTCCCTGCCGGGCAGGGGGTGGGAATGGGTGCCCCGCGAGGAGGGCTGATCCCGCGGCGCGGGCACCGAGGGGCGGCTGCGGGCCCAGGCGCGCGTGCGGGCGCTGCACTGCCCCCCTGGGGCGGACGGGGGCTGTGGCTTCCCGGGCGGCTGGCACGGCCCTGCGCCACCGCTGCCGCCTGTCTGTCCGGCTTCCCCGCCAGGAAATGTCTTCTTACTGGAAAGCCAGCCACTGTCGGCTGCAGCGGGTGGCCGAGTCTGAAACCATTTCGACGAGCCCCGGGCGACAGAGAACTTTGTGTTCATCTTGGGGGGATGTTCTCTCTGAACGAGCGTTTTGAAAAAAGCCACCTGTCGGATCCCAGCTCGCGAGTGAGCACACCCCGCGGAGGGGCGGAGGGCTGGGTGTTGAAGGAAGCATTTTCGTGGGCGAGACTGACGCATCCCTGGAGCTGCCAGTTAGCAGCGCCCAGGACACAGCCCCTCTGGAGCCAGCTGTTTGCTGTGTAACTGAGAGCCGAGTCCTCTGAGGACACTGGGGCCATTGGGTAAACACTGTCCTCGCTCCTGCAGCTGGGTGTGGACCGCAGCCACCTTTGACTGGGGAAGCAAGGGCACCCAGCTGTTGCCCAGCCAAAGAGCCAAACTGCCGCCCTCCGAAAGCCCCAGGCGCCAGGTCCTTTCCTAAAGGACACACAGCTTCTGAGTGAAGCACAAGCTGGCCCTTCCAGGGGGAAACTGTTATGTGTATATACACGTACATACACATGTGTGTAAAACCTTGTGCCTGGATGCTCAGCCCTGGCCCTGGGGTCCGTAACCATCCACCTCCATCTTGGCAGTGGCTCCCAGGGCATGGGCATGGTCTTCACAGAAAAAAACTGGATCCCTCATGAGCTCACGTCCATCCTCTCTGCCTTCTTTCTCCTGCTTCCTTAAGTTTTTCTTCTTCTTCTTTTGTTGTCTCTAGCTTTCTTACTTCATCTTCGCTTCCCATTCATTCTATCCCTCTCTCTTCTGTTGCCTTCTTTCTCATTCATTCAAAAATGCACTGATCAGGTATTAAGCAGTGTAGTAGCCCGAGTGGCCACCACAACAAAATACCATGGTCTGGGTGACTTAAACAACAGCAATGTATTTTATCACAGTCTGGATTGCTGCAAGTCCAAGATCAGGTTGCCAGTATGGTCAGATTCTGGTGAGTGTCTCCTCCTGGCCTGCAGACAGCCACTTTCCCACTGTGTCCTCACATATCTTTTCCTTTTAGTAGGGCAGAGTCCTAAGGGTTTAGGGTTAGGTTTAGGGCCTACCCTTATGATATCCTTTAACCTTAATTACCTTTCAAAGACCCTATCTCCAGATACGGTCACACTGGGGGTTAGAGATTCATCATACAAATTTGGGGGAGGGACAAAATTCTACCCTTTGCAAACACCTCCAGGGATTACTAGATTCCTAGGGGGACTCCAGTGGAAGAGAGAGACTGCAGTGTAAACAGATGCGATCAGCATTGTGGCCAAAGTGTGAACAGAACAAAGTAGGAAAACAGAACAGAGGAGCAGGAGTGAAGAAATGACTCAAGGGGGTCTCGACAGAAATAGGTGCCTTTTGAGCTGGCTCTTGAAGAATGAGAAGTTTTCTGGCCAAAGAAGAGAGGGACTATATTTCAGGCAAACAGAATAGCATGTACAAAAGCACAGAGCTGTGAAAGGGCCTGCTTCCTATGATAATAATGGCCCAAGCTAGGGCAGAGAAGGTGGAAGTGGAAAGATAGAAGAGAATGCAGGAGACATTGGCAAAACCGAATTAATTACATGGTGGGGTGATGACGAGGCAGGAGTGGAGGGTGACTCTTGGATTTCAAGCTTAGGGGACTGGCACCACTCACTGGCACCTATAAAAGGACGAATAGATCCGAGGTGGGAGTAGGAGCAGAAAGAGCGAATGTGAGTGTCTCTAGGACATCCAGAGGAGATCAGCTGGGCGCTGGGGGTGGAAAAGGGATGGGACAAACTCTGTGTAGGTTCAGGAGCATGTGTGAGGACACTGTCTAATACTGGGGAGAGAAGTATATGAAATTATTAGAGTGAACTGTGTTCAGAATTCACACAGGGCTGAGGATAGTGCCAGTTCCCAATCAGCTGAAACTGGGGTATTGGGTAGAGTACACAGAAGAGTCTTGTCTCGGTATTGGGGAATAATTAGCTCCAGGCCAAGCACCACTCTGGTTTCATCTAACACAGCTTAACAGCAACACCCAAAGGGATCAAACAATTTCTTTTCTTTTTTTTTTTTTTTTAAGATTTTATTTATTTATTTGACAGAGAGAAATCACAAGTAGATGGAGAGGCAGGCAGAGAGAGAGAGAGGGCGAAGCAGGCTCCCTGCTGAGCAGAGAGCCCGATGCGGGACTTGATCCCAGGACCCTGAGATCATGACCTGAGCCGAAGGCAGCAGCTTAACCCACTGAGCCACCCAGGCGCCCGGGATCAAACAATTTCTAAGAAACTTAATTGAGTCCCAGAACAAAGTTCAAGAATATTTATAGCAAGGTTTCTCAACCTCAGAATAACTGACATTTTTAACCTGACAATAATTGTTGCAGGGGCTGTCCTGAACACTGTATGATGTTTGCCATCATGCCTGGCCTCTACACATTGAATACCCATAGCACCCTCCAGTTGTAACAACCAAGAATGTTTCCAGACAAACAAACTTGCACTGATAAAGCAATACAAGCATATAAAGAACCCAACAAGGTAGAATTCATAATATCTGACATTCAAAAAAATTATTTGGCATGGACATAGCAGTTAACTATGACCCATAAGGAGCAGATTAATTAATTAATTAATTGAAGTCTAAACCAGAACTGGCCCTGATGGTAGAATTAGTAAACAAGAATATTGAAAGTTATTAGAACTGTATCCCATATGTTCAAAATTAAATGGAGACAATGGAAGATAATTTTGAAATGTCTGAATCAAATTAGTAAAGGTGAAAACTCCAACATGTGGGGTAGAAATTACCTTCAGTGGGATTAATGACTGATTTGATAATGCAGAAAAAAACACTAGTGAACTTGAATATGTGGCAACAGAAACAATTCAAAATGAAACACACACAGAAAAGAGAATGAAAAGAAATGAACACAGCATCATCGAGCTGTAGGAAAAATTCAAGTGGCCTAATATAAATATAATTGGAGTCCCTGAAAAAGAGACAAGTGGAAGGAAATGTTTGAAGAAATGATACGCCCCACATTTCCAAATCTGATGCAAATTAGAAACCCAGAGATCCAAGGACCTCAGCCAAGTCCAAGTGCCAGAAACATGGAGAAAACTACATCAAGGCACATCATAATCAAATTGCTCAAAACCAGCATTAAGGAGAATATTTTTAACAGCAGCCAGAAAAAAAAAGACATGTTAGGTACAGAAAAACAAAGATAAGATTTCTCATTGTAAATACTACAAGTGAGAAGACTGTGGAACAAAATGTTTAAAGTACTGAAAGAAAAGAACTGTCAACAAGGGATTCTATCCTCAGGCAAATATATCTTTCAAAAAGGAAGGCCAGGGGTACTGGGTTGGCTCAGTCTGTTAAGCATCTGACTCTTGATCTCAACTCAGGTCTTGATCTCAGTATCATGAGTTCAAGCCCTACACTGGGCCCCACACTGGGCTCTGCACTGGGCATGGAGCCTGTTTAAAAAAAAAAAACCCAAATAAAGACATTTCATAGTCATACAAAAGCTGACAGAATTTATCACAAGCGGACCTGCACTAGAAGAAATGGAAGGAAGATAATAACAGATGAAAACAGATTTACACAAAGGAAGGAAGAACACTAAAAATCATGACTACATGGGTAAATACATAAGACTTTTTAAAAATTATTTAAATATCTTTGATAATGGTTGTTTAAGTGAAAAAATGTGTACAGTCTATAAATATGTTAATATAAAACATATGATGATAATAGCACAAATGTTGGGAAGGGGAAAAGGCATACACTATTGTGAAGTCTTTATAGTATATGTGATCTGGTATATCACTTGAAGATTGATTAAGTTAAAGATGTTTATTGTAAACCTGTAAGTAACCACTAGAATAACAAAACAAAGAGTTACAGTGATAAACCAAAAAGTGGGACAAAATGGAATAAAAAATTTCAGTTAGTCACAAAGAAGACAGAAAAGAAGAAAAAAGAAAACAAAGAACAGATGGGGTAAATAGAAACAAATAACAAAATGATAGATTTAAACCTAACTGTGTCAGACTGGATATGAAAGCAAGAACCAAGTATATGCTACCTAGAAGTAAAGTATTTTAGCTATAACATTTAAAATATGTTAAAAAAGAAGTAGGGGCGCCTGGGTGGCACAGTTGGTTAAGCGTCTGACTCTCGGTTTAAGCTCAAGTCATGATCTCAGGGTCATGAGATCGAGCCCTGGGTCTGGCTCCATGATCATCAGGGAGTCTGCTTAAGACTCTCTCCCTCAGGGGCGCCTGGGTGGCTCAGTGAGTTAAAGCCTCTGCCTTCCGCTCAGGTCATGATCCCAGGATTCTGGGATCAAGCTCCACATCGGGCTCTCTGCTCAGCAGGGAGCCTGCTTCCTTCCTCTCTCTGCCTCTCTGCCTCTTGTGATCTCTGTCTGTCAAATAAATAAATAAAATATTTAAAAAAAGGACTCCCTCCCTCTGCCTGCCCCCATCATGCTCTCTCTCTCTCTCTCTTTTCTTTCAAATAAATAAATAAAATCTTTTAAAATACTTTAATAAAGTAAAAGTATGGGGGAAAATGCCATGTTAACACTAATCAAAAGAAATATAGAACAGCTATATTAATATGAGATGAAGTATATTTTAAAGCAAAATCATTACCAGAGATAAAGAAGTTTCTTTCATAGGGAAAAGGGGTTCAATTCAACAAGAGGATATAACAATCCTAAATGTGTATGCCCCTAATAACAGAGCTTCAAAATAAATGAAGCAAAAACTAACAGAACCTCAAGCAGAAAGAGAAACGTCAACAATTGTAATTAGCGATTTCAACACTCAAAAACTGATAGAATAAGTAGGCAGAAAATCAGCAAGGATACATAAGATATGAACACTATCAACCAAATTGACCTAAGTGACATTTATAGGACACTCCACTCAATGAGAGCAGAATATACATTCTTTTGAAGAGTGTAAAGCATATTTACTAAGACTGACAGGCTATATTCTGAGACATAAAACAAGTCTCAAAAATTTTAAAAAAGTCCAAGTCACACAAAGTATATTCTCTGACTACAATGAATGTAATTTGGAAACCAGTAAGGGAAAGATCTCTGGAAATTTCCCAAATATCTGGGAACTAAATAATAAGCTTCTAAAAAAATCCATGGAGAAAAGAAAAATCAAAAGGAAATTTAGAAAGTATTTTGAAATGGATGAAAATTAAAAGACAATATAACAGAATTTGTGGGACATCACTAAATGCCTGTATTAGAAAAGAGGAAAGGTCTTAAATCATTGATTTTTGGCTTCCACCATAGGAGGCTAGAGAGAAAGATGAACAAATTAGGCCCAAAGTCAGTAGAAGAAAATAAATAATAAAGATCAGAGCAGAAATCAAGGAACCAGACAAGAAATAAATAGAGAAAATAAATGAAGCCAAAAGCTGGTTCTTGGAGAAGATCAATAAAATTGATAAATTTCTAGCCAGGGAACATCAGGATAAGAAAGAAGACACAAATTACTATATGAGGAATGACAGAGGTGATAGAACTACAGATTTTACAGATATTAAAAGGATACTAAGGGAATATTATGAACAACTTTCTGACACTAAATTTGACAACCTAGATGAAATGGACAGACTTCTTGAAAGACATAAAATACAAAAACTCACTCAAGAAGAAATAGGTACTGTGAATAGCCCTCCATTAAGGAAATTGGATTTATAGTTAACCACCTTACTACAAAGATAACTTCAAGGCTGGATGACTTCAATGGTGAATTCTATGAAACACTTAAAGAAGTAATGCTGATTCTATACAAAATCTTCCAGAAGCTTGAGAAGGATGGAATACTTCTCCATTAATTCTATGTTTCTTATCATCATTACCCAGATAACAAAACCAGAAAAACTCATAACAAGAAAACTACAGATTAATGTCTCTCATGGATTAAAAAAATTAATAAATAAAATCTAACAATATATTAAAAGGAGAATACATCCATGATCAAGTGAGGTTTATCCCAGGAAGACAGGGTTGATTTACCATCAGAAAATCAAGCAAAGTAATTCACCATAATAATAAATTTTTTAGAAAAGAAAAACCCCATATGTTTATTTCAATAGATTCAGAAAAAGGATTTGATAAAATCCAGCATCCATTCCTAAGGAAAACTCTCATCAAGCTAGAAATAGAAGAAAACTTCCTCACCTTGATGAAGGGTATTATGAGAAGCCTACAGGTAACATAACATTTAACCGTCAATTATGACCCCTAAGATTAGGAGTAAGACAAAGATGTCTGCCCTTATTCAACATTTTACTAGAAGTTCTAACCAGTGTAAAAAGTCAAGAAAATGAAACAAAATGCATCTAGATAGGAAAGGAAGAAGTGAAACTAACTTTATTTGCAGATAACATGATCATCTATGTGGAAAATCTAATGAGAAATCTACTAGAACAAATAAGTGACTTTAGGAAGGTTTCGGAATACACGATCAATATGTGCAAATCAATTTTATTTCTACGTACTAGGAACAAACAATTGGAAACTGAACTTTTAAAACAATACTATTTATAGTTCAATGGAAAAGGGAATAGTATTTTCAACAAATGGTGTTGGGACAAATGAATAGCCACATGCAAAAGAATGATGTTGGTCTTCTTTCTTATGGCATATATAAAATTAACTCAAAATAGATCATAGACCTAAATGTAAGAAGTAATACTACAAAATTCTTAGAAAGAAACAGGTGTGAATCTGTGTGCCCTTGGATTAGACAGTTGTTTCTTAGCTATGACACCAAAAGTAAAAGCAACCCATGGGGCACCTGGGTGGCTCAGTGGGTTAAAGCCTCTGCCTTCAGCTCAGGTCATAATCCCAGGGTCCTGGGATCGAGCCTCCTGGGATGGAGCCTCACGTTGGGTTCTCTGCTCAGTATGGAGCCTGCTTCCTCCTCTCTCTGCCTGCCTCTCTGCCTACTTGTGATCTCTGTCTGCCAAATAAATAAATAAAATCTTTAAAAAAAAAAGCAACCCCCCAAAATAGACAAATTTGGACTTCATCAAAATTAAAAACTTTTGTAAGTCAAAGGACGCTACCAAGACAGTGAAAAGACAATGCACAGAATGGAAGAAAATATTTGCAAATCTATTGTCTGATAAGATTCTACTATCCCACAATATATAAAGAATTTTTACAACTTAACAATAAAAAGAAAAATGCCTCAAGTAAAAAATGGGCAAAGGACTTGAATAGACATTTCTCCAAAGAAAATATACAAATGGCCAAACAGTACATGAAACATGACTAGTCATTAGGGAAATGCAAATCAAAACCACAATGAGATAACACTTCACACCTATTACAATGGGGCATAATAAAAAAATGGAAAAGAAGCTTTTGGGGGAGGATGTGGAGAGATTAGAACCCTCTTATATTCCTGGTGGGAATGTAAAATGGTACAGCTGCTGTAAAAAACACTCCAGTGGTTCCTCCCAAGGTTAATCATAGACTTACCATATGACCTAACAGTTCCATTCCTCAGGATATACATCCCAGGAGAACTGAAAACACTTTCACACACACAAAAAATTTGTACATAAAGCTCATAGCATTATTTGTAACAGTCCAAATATGGTAGCAACTCAAATGTCCATCAACAGATGCATGGATAAACAAATGTAGTACATCCACACAATGGAATATTATTCAGCTGTAAAAACGAGCAAAATACTGGAACATGCTGGAACATGCCGCTGCACAGATGAACTTTGAAACATTATGCTAAGTAAAAGAAACCATTCATATTATAGGATTCCATTTATATAAAATGCATGGAAATGGCAAATCCATAGAGATATAAAGTAGATTAGTGGTTTCCAGGGGCTGGAAGAAGGGGTGAAATGGAACTGACTGCTTATAGATATGGAGTTTCTTTTGGGAGTGATGGAAGTGTTCAAGAATAAGATAGTGGTGATGGTTGCACAATTTAGTGAATATACTAATAGCCACTGAGTTGTACACATTAAAATGGTGAATTTTTAAGTATATAATCTCTATGTCCAATATGGGGCTCGAACTCATGACCCCAAGATCAAGGGTTCCATGCTCTACTGACTGAGCTAGACAGGTACTTCTAAAATGGTGAATTTTATGCTATATGAATTATATCTCAATTTTTAAAATGGGCAAAGGCTTTGAATAGTTATTTCTGCAAAGAAGACGTAGAAAAGGCCAATAAATACATTAAAAGATGCTCGATATCAGAAGTCATTAGGAAAATACAAATCAAAACCACAATATCACTTCACATCTCTAGGATGTCTAAAATTAAAAAGACAGACAATAAGTTTTGGTAAGATGTGGAAAAATAGGAACCTCATATGTTGCTGGTGGGATTATTAAATGGTACATCTGATTTGGACAATAGTTTGGTGTTCCTCAAAAGGTTAAACATAGGGGTGCCTGGGTGGTGTGGTCATTTAAGCAATGGACTCTTGGTTTCTGCTCAGGTGGTAATCTCATGGTCATGAGCTTGAGCCCTGTGTGGAGCCCCACACTGGGCTCCATAGTCAATGCAGAATCTGCTTAAGATTCTCTCCTCCCTCTCCCTCTGTCCTTCCCCCTCACCGCCTCTCTCAAATAAATAAATAAATCTTTTTAACAAGGTGGTTAAACAGAAAGACCATAGGACTCAGGTAAATACTTGTAGGCATATCCCCAAGAAAACTGAAGACAGATCTATATATATATATATATCTCCAAAAATTCATACATGATTCTTCATAGCAGCATTTTATTTTGCAATGGCCAAAAATTAGAAACATCCTACTGATGGATACAACACTATTAATGCATACAACAATGTGAATGATTCTCAAAATAATTTTACCAAGTGAAAGAAGCCAGCAAAGAAGAAAAAAGCCCATTGTGTTATTCCATTTATATAAAATTCTAGAAAATGCAAGTTGTATAGTAACAGAAAGCCCATCAGTGGTTGCCTGGGGATGGGGGACTCGGGAGCGGATGAAGAGATGGATTACAAAGAGTCAAAAGGAAATTATAGGGAATGATGAAAACTCGATGGTGGTGATGGCTTCACAGAGGTATGAATATGTCAAAACTTAGCAAATTATACACTCTTTGTACACGGCATGCAAAGCTTGCAGGTTACTATATGCCAATTATACCTCAATAAAACTATAAGCAAAAAAGGAGCAGGTCTTTGAACAGATAAGCTGCAAGATCCTTTCCAGCTCCAGTTCTGTGGCACCCATTAGAGGGAATATTCTTGAAGCTCTGTATCAAAATAGGGCTTCGTACTAGAATACCCAAAGCATTGAGACCAAACTGGGGATTTTGCTTGCATTATTCAGAGACATGCCTTTGTTTTTCACCTTTCTGGGATGCTGTAGACAGATCCTTAGAGCCCAGTGGGACAACAGAGCAGGGAAGCGCACCAGCAAGCCAGTGGGAAGACATCCAGGTCAGAAGAGGAAACTGGGGAAATGACAGCCTAATGAGCTCCACTCTTTCCAATTTCTTTAAGTTTATGATTCAGAGGATCGGCTCGCCGTGGACATTCCAGACCAGTGAGGTACCTTAGGTCCTTGAATGCGTAGACATCCCAGGGGAGAAAACAATGGAAGACAAGATGGAAATGAGAAATGGCCTTTTTAGGTCTCTTGACCCAAATGCAAGGAGCTAAGAGGATATGGAGGAAGAGGTGGAAGTGTCCCTTCCCTGCAGGAAAGGAGATTATGACTTGATGGGGTCTAGGGAAATCAAATGTAAGAAACTAAAGACCTGGAATGTCAAGCCTCCAGAGATGCCTTTTAGATGGACGTGCAAGAGAAACAGAAGGAAGGGGGTGATATTCTCCCCCGTCCCTCCTCCTTCTGATTAGCAGTGAAAGCCAAGAAGGCAAGGAAGGAAAAGAATGAAAAGCCAAGGGGCACACTTCAAAGTCATTTGTCAGCTGGCAGCTCCCTAAGCCAGTGCTAAGGCTGATAGGTCACCTTGTGGGAAGCACCGGTGAAGATAGACTCAGCCCAGGAGGCTCTGTTGCCCTATCCTCGGACTGCACCTGGAGGAGATGCTGGAAAGGAAGACAATCAAAACTCCAAAGACCCAGGGTGACTCCAGGCAACATTTACACCTAAGGAGGGTGGCATTTTCTTTTGATCCCAGAGGGTGATATGTTATGAGCCTTAAGTCTGGAGCAGCGAAATTGAGTGTTCTTGAAATTTCATCCTATACAGCAAAGCCACAGAAACCCCTCCCATTCGGAGGAATGTAGACTTCAAGTATCATACCTCATCTCCACTCTCATTTCTCCCACTGTGCCTACACCCTGTGCAGTGTACCTCCCCATCCCCCTGCCAAAACTGGTTATATCAGCCAATAGCATAACAATTCCTTAAATTAGTAAGGCATCTCAAGGTTTATAAAGCCCCTTCTCTGTTATTTCATTTTGATTCTTATTCAACCCCATGACATAGGCATGGTTTCTCTCATTTTTTAGGACAGGAACTTGAGGGATCAGAACACAGATGTTCAGACTAATCCATTCACTCACCCATTCATATATTTATTCAAATCATGACGGAACACCTACCATGCATCAGACAACTGATTACATGCTGAAGACATAGTGATGGGACCAGATAGCCACAGTCCTTGCCCTTGTGGGGCTCAGTTTAGTTAAGCTTGGGAGAGGGTAGAGAGACATTAATGCAACACAAAGCTAATTGCAAACTATGAGAGATGCTATTATGGGGGATTCTCAACCCGTTGGAGGCCAGAGAAAGCATCTCTTGAGAAAGAGTTATTTGACCTTAGAGTTGAGCTGATGGATGACGGGTGTTAGCCAGGAGATGATGGGGTGGGGTAGAGCATTTTCTAAGAGGAGAGGAGAGTACTGGGAAGGCACTGTGACAGGAAGGGATATGGCATTGCAGACAGAAAGAGGGTGAGAGGTAAGAAGGGAGTCTGGCAAGGTGGGCAGGGGCTACATTATGCAGGGACTTGCAGACCATGGCAGAGAATTGGACCTTGATCCTCAGAGCCATGGGGGTCTACAGAAGGTTTTCAAGAAGCATGAGGCTAGCATGACCATTCCAGTTGCTGTGGACAATGACACGTGAGAAATGACGAAGACTGAAGGAGGATGGAGCAGCAGCAACCTACATGAGTATACAGACTCGAGAGAGATTTAGGGGTAAAATTGACAGAAAATTCATGTTCTTTTGATTTCTAACACTCCAGGGATGTGAATGGAGGTAGTGGGGCATAATGAGTTGAGTAGTGGTCCCCCCAAAAGTAGGTCCACATAATAAACCTTGGAACCTGTGAATGGCCTCTTATTTGGATAAAAGGTCTTTGCAGATGTAACTAAGTCAAGGATCTCTAAAGGAGAGCACCCTGAATTATCCAGGTGGGCCCTAAATTTAATTGTAAGTGTTCTTATAAGAGTGAAGCAGATCATACAGCCAGAGGAGGAGAAGATTATGGGATGGTGGTACAGCCCCAACAAGGGATGCCTGGAGCCATCGGAAGCTGAAAGAGGCAAGGAAACATTCTCCCCCAGAGGCTTCTTGATTTCAGACTACTGGCCTCCGAGACTGAGAGAGAGTAAATTTCTGTTGTTTCAGAGCATCCAGATTTTTGGAAATTTGTTACAGTCGTGTTGGGAAAATAATACATGGGATTTTTCTGTAAAATGGCTACTTTTCTTTCTCTTCCGTTTTCCCCTCCTGATGTGTTAAAGGTTGGTACACTATTGTATCTTCTCTTTATGTGTTCAGGAAATGTATGAAAGACAAAGAAGAGAGAAACCAAGAAAATCTCAGTCTGTGACTAGATTTGGTACCAATCTCTGATCATTTTGGGGGTACAAACTTGGATTTGGGATGGAGCAAAACTGACCCAGATTATCCCTCTGACTTTAATCTCATTATTTCAGAGCTCTAAACCCATAACCAAACCAGTAGAGGCTCAACACCTAGTCCCTAGCAGTCTCTATTCTGGCTCAGTACACAAAGGTACCAAATTTGAGATCAGATAACATCCCAGCTGATTTAAGATAAGATTTAAGATTTAATAAGATAGCTGGCAAAGTAAGAGGAAGAAGGGTTCAATGGCCCACTGGGCCTTGGAGATAAACCTGCTCGTTCAGGAGTGGCTATCCTAGGGCCACTCACAAGGGCCTTACTGCCTGAGGAAGGAATTTGGATGCTTCCCCTGGGAGACGAGAGTATTTATAGACCCTGGAGGGGAGGCAGGATGGAGGCTCCTGGGAGACGTCATAGAGGATGTGCAGAGGAAATGAAATTGCTCTGAACAACCAACAGGAGGAACAGGGACCTGAGTGGCTCTGAGACAGTCCAAAGGATCAGAGGGAATTGGGCAGGAGGCAAGAAAAATGGGGCAACTCTATGGGGCTGGAACGGCAGCCCGAGCAGAGCCATAGCTCTTTACCTTCTTGGAGGATCTCTATTAGGACCTATTTCATTAGTAAACAATGATCCTTTTGAAGACATTTGAAAGACATGGCTGCTTATCTGAATTCTGTGGCTGTAATATTTTTCTGGAAAGTGATTATTGTGTCGAATGAGCTACGTCTGTGAGGGACCTTCTGTTGTTTCTTAAGAGAACTGGAGAATGTATATAGTTTGCAAAGAAGTTGGAAGACACCTGTAAGTGGAATAAGTGTCCCTGGGACATTTGGAGCCCCTCTGGAAGTGGCTGCCAGGTATCCTGTGGAAGGGTTTAGCATGCAGTAGGGCTCAAGTGCAGTGACGAATACTGGGGCTGTAAACACGGGTTGGGCGGTTATGTTGCAACATGGCTACTTTTCTCATTTTTCCAAAAGTGATAACTTATAATGATTGGCATTTGACCCTGTGCACTTGGGGAAAGGGCCAGTGTGAAAGACAAGCTCTCCGCCTATGGGCAGAGTTAGGATCCAGTGATGATCAGGATTAGGAGGATTCGGACACCAAGGTAAGAGGAGAATCACACAGCTAGATGCAGAAGAAATCATAGCCAAGTCCAACAAATCCCAACAACCAGGTTTTTGTTGTTGTTGTTGTTGTTGTTGTTTTGTCCTCCAAATGGTCATGAAGGTCTTTTGATTCATAGACTAGGTTCCAGGCTAGTTTCTGCATAATTAACACCATGCTCTCTGATTAAAACCGTCCCACTCCCCACAACAAGTAAGTTAATCACTGAAGATGTCTTAAGCATCTACTCTATGGCAAGAACTGTGCTTGTGGCTCTAGTGGATAGAGAAGAGTTAGAAAGCTCAACTCTGGCCAATAGAATTCCAAAGACGGATACTTAATAACAAGATGGTGAGCATTCATGTTCTCTGCTGGTGCTTAACCAAGCAAAGATCAATTGTCATGGAGCTGGTTAGTGGGGCATCAAGTAGCAGCTAGCCTTTTCTGCTGTTTTTCAGGTTCCTGTTAAGATGCTTTAGAGGCTCTTCTTAAATACTTAAGTAATGTTGCTGCTACTGAATTTCTTTGCTCATTAATTTAGCTTATGTCTTAGGGACCATAAAACTGGATGAGTGATATTGAAAAGACACAGCATGATGAGTACTCCAGAAGGGCAGGGTTGTGGAATGAGGGTTGTGTGCCTAACCACAGAATTCCGAGTGCCTTCACATCCAGCCAGGGCTCTGCTTAACCAGGGAGTGGGAGCTCTCTGCTGGGAAGGCATGCAGGGAAAAGCAGGAGATGGGAGTTACTTGGATCTAGATCCTCATCCTGACTTGGCCATCAGCTTTCTGATAACCTGGGGCAAGTCACTACTCCCCTGTGGGCCTCAATTTCTCCATCTGCATAATGAGGGGGTTGGGGCTTTTTCTGTTATGAGATTTCTCTGATTGATTACTGGCCAGACTCATCATTCTCCAGATGTCCTCTCTCATTGTACTTTTTTCCCCCACTGTAGTTTTTACAGTACTCCAGTATTAACAACCACTACACAACTGGGGGTGGGGGACATTCACATCTTTTTGTTATTGCTGCTAACTGTTGGTATGGAGCCATCTAAGAACCCATTGGACAAGTCGTGATGATTTTGCCCATATAAAAGTATCCAAATCAGGACATGCTATATATATCAACAGATGGATGGATAAAGAAGACGTGGTCCATCTACACAACACAATATTACTCAGCCATCAGAAAGGATGAATACCCAACTTTTGCATCAACTTGGATGGGACTGGAGGAGATTATGCTGAGTGAAATAAGTCAGAGAAAGTCAGTTACTATATGGTTTTACTTATTTGTGTACCATAAGGAATAGTATGGAGGACATTTGGAGAAAGGAAAGATGAAGGGGGAGAAACTGGAGTGGGAGACAAACCATGAGAGAATATAGACCCGGAGAAACAAAAGGAGAGTTTTAGAAGGGATGGGATGGTTGAGCTTGGTGATGGGTATTAAGGAGGGCATGTATTGCATGGAGCACTGGGTGATATATGCAAACAGCGAATCATGGAACACTACATCAAAAACTAATGATATACCATATGGTGACTAACGTAACACAATTTTAAAAAAAGAAACCCAGAGTGAATATTAATATGATTATACAGTCTCTTCATTCAATGAACAATTATTGAGTATTTGCTTTGGGTGAGACATAGTATAACTATCTCATAGTATTTTTAAGACATAAATACAAATACCTATGAGAATATATAACATTTATATACTGTTTGCCTTACTAGGAGACCCAAGCACTGTATCAAGTATTTTATAGGTATAGATTCATTTAATCCTTCCAGTAACTCAGGGAGCTAGGTAATGGCCCTTTTTCCAGATGAGGACCCTAAGACTCAGAAACAGCAAATAATTTGCCCAAGTCTATAAGTGACAGAGCTGCCTTATTCCAGAACCCATATGCTTAAGCCTTATGCTTCACTGCTTACTTGATTCAAGACTGTATGAGTTCAGTGTTATAAGTGCAAGTAAAGTGAGCCTCCAAGATGAGAACAGGACACTTGGAGAGTACAATTCAGGAAGGTCAAGAAAAACTTTCTTTTCAAAGATTCTGGACCTACCTTAGTAGCTTTTGCTGCTTATTCTTTTGTTTCAAATTCCACAAAGGCAAATCCCTTTGGATCCAGTAGATTTATAATGTAAATCCAGTAGATTTATAATGTGATGTACTTATGTAAACACCAGTACCACATCTCCAAATACTCTTTCAATCCAGCTGTGATTAACATCTTTCGGAAGTAATTCTTATGATAAATTAGAAGCAGTGTTAACTATACCAGCACTGTTTCTCAAGGTCAATACATTTTTACTTGTAATATCTTTTTAAAGTACAAATTAATTGCTATATAGGGCTCGAGATGTGAGAATTTGCTTCTTAAATCTCAGTGAAGGAAGAGCCTTCAGTGAGGGCTTTGAGGTTAGACAGGTCTGGGAAAATTGCTTAACCTCTGTAATCCTCAGTAACCTCATCTGTAAAATGGGGATGATAAGGAATAGGGCTACTTCATAGGTGTGATTCATTCATTTAAATGAATTAGCACACTTGAAGCATTCAGAACAGTGCTTGACACATGGTGCATGGTCAATAAATTTTAGCCATATCAGCATTATCATCATCATCTTTGGGGACCAGCGAAGAGGAATGGGCTGCAATGGCATTGCACTCTGGTTTCACGGGCTGGATACAGGTTAAAAGTAAGGTTGTAAGTTGCCAAAGGTAATCCCTTTTTGTGTTGACTCTGAAGCAGGATGAGCTCTATTTAGAGCAGCTAAACGAAAGTCACTAAAGTGTCCCCTTGTTCAAAAGAATGAAACTTGGGCTGCCTGGGTGGCTCAGTCAGTTAAGCATCTGCCTTTGGCTCAGGTCATGATCTCAGGGTCCTGGAATCAAGCCCTGCATCAAGCCCCGCATCGCATAGGGATCCCTGCTTAGCAGGGAGTCTGCTTCTCCCCCTCCCTCTGTTCCGCAACCCTCCACCACAGTTGTGCTTCTTTCTCTCTCAAATACATAAATAAAATCTTTTTTAGAAAAGGGTGAAACTTGATATTACCCTAGGGTAGGACATTATCTCCCAAAGGCCCCCATTAAAATGTATACCATACCTAGGAGGCAAAACCTCAAACCACTATCACACATTAACTCTCTGAGTCAAGGGTATTCATCAAACTAGCACCGGCAGAGATTGGTGCCTTTGGGGAATAAGACAGTGAGCAGCTGTGATGGCTACTAAAAAGACAGGTGTGGATGGAGCCAAGCAAAGACAGAGACTTTCCTTCTTGATCAGTTTCAAGAGGCCAGAGGCCAGAGCCCTAAATAGGAGGGGTATGTCAGGAAGAAGAAAAAACTAACATTGAATGAGCAATTACCCAGGACCATGCTGCTAAGTTCTTTCTTTGCATTATCTCATTTAATCTCACAAGCATAATAAGGTGGGTACTATCACTACCCTCATTTAACAGCTGGAAACAGTTTTAGAGAGGTTAAATAACATTCCCAAGGTTACACAGTTAATGAATGAGATTGGGGAGGTAGAATTTGAATTCGGTTATTTGAAATTCCAAAAGCTGACCTCTTTCTAAGAGAGCACAGTGCTCGCTCAAACCCAAAGGACAGAAAGCTGGGTGAGTCCACGGAACAGCAGCAACCAGTGGTGGTGATGGTGACAGGACACTAAGCAATGTTGAATAGCTTGTACACAGCAGTGATGAGGGTGACAAGTCACAGAATGGCTTCATGCAGGTCGGTTATCTCAGTAATCTACTGAGTCCTACCCCTGCCCCCAGGATTGCCCCTGACTTTGATCGGAAACTGAGTCTTGCCCCTGACCCAATCCTCATAAGCAACAGTGCACTTCACAGCTGCTTGCTGCCTCAGGGCAGGAGAGTGAGGGTAGTTTCACCTCCTCCTCACCCTGAAGAAACACCTTAAAACATTTATTTGCTGATATTAACTCAATAGTCTCATTTTCTTGAATAAGTGAACAAAGGCACCACAGAGTTATGTCAACAGTTATTTCTTCAGCAAGAAGTTTCCAAATGCCAAGTATGTGCTAGGCACTGTCTTAGGTACAATCATTCCCGTGACCTTGAAGTCTGGTGAGTGGAGACAGATATGAAAACCGGTCCCTTGAATATGACATTAAGAAACATGGGATCCCATGGGGGGTTCAGACTGAGCAATCAGAGTTGCATTCCTTGTCTTATGTGCCTCAATTCTAGAAGGTATGCTGGTGGTGGACCTTCTTCACAGCCCCATAAAGCATGGCATGCAAATACAAAAGTGTTCCCAACTCATCTCAGGAGAGACTGCCAATGAAAGGTACAACCATAGCTGTTATGAAGAGGGCGAAGCCTTTGCAGGCAAGAGTGGCCCAAGAAAGGAGGAAGATGAGATCTTGGATCCAGGACTGGAAAAATGGATGCAATTTGGTTAAATGGAGAGAAGGGTTAGATTAAAACATGATTCTCCCATGTGTTCAGCTCTTTAAATCTTGCTTTTAAATGCATGCCTTCTATTTACTGAGTGCTACTTGCCTTAAATACTACTGGTGTGTTTTCCTATTTTTTTCCCTTGTGTATTTTGAAGATTAGGTCAAGTGGGGAAAAGGATTATAGAAAAAGGAAGAAGGTGCTTAACCCAGCACTGTCGATAACACTTTCAGCAACGATTGGAATCTTCTATTCTGTGCTGTCCAATTCAGTAGCCACTGGCCAAACGTTGCTACTAAGGAATTGAAATGAGGCCAGTGCCATGGAGGAAATGACTTTTTCGATTTATTTCAAATGTTATTCATATCTACCATATTGGAAAGTGAATCTCTAGCCACTTGGCAAATAACCCATACACACCCTAGTAAAGGTGAGATTAAATAGAAACACTTCTATTAACCTAGTGTTGGGGGCAAGCCACGTTTGGGGTTGCATGGGCTTGATCAATCAGGGGATGGAGGGTCACAGTTCCTAAAAACGACCCTACAAGGGTTTATTCCCCATTTGCACGTGCCTTCAGGTATGCTATCTCATTTAATTCCCTAAAAACCCTGAAGAGGGGAGGGTGGAGATGATCATCCTCATGAAATCCAGTTATTAGATGACACTGGCAAGGTCCTACACCTCATAAGAGTGGAGACCAGAGGCCAGGTGATTTTCCTCCTGGTTGGAAGACTCTTTCCAGCAGGACAGCACCAGGGGAAATGATATCATATTACAAATGCCCACTGCTCACAGTCTGGGCCTTATGGATGATGAGAGGTGCTCTGTGTCTCATGTCTGCCTTTTTCCTACTGGGCTGTGGCTTATGGGGCCATCGACAATTAACAGGAACTCTATTTTATTCCCTTCCCACTGCCTTGATTAAGGCAATAAGAATGTTTTGAAAAGTTCACTTACATATTCATAATTATGTACTGAGCACCAGCCCTGTCCCAGTTGGTGTTCTGGTTCTGGGGCTGCGGCTATGAACAAAGCAGAAAAAACTCTCCCTCTCTCTGACAGTTTTGTTGGGGGGGGACTGACAATAAATAAACTGTGTACATATTGGATGGTTTCAACATTTCAAAAATATTTTAAATATACCAGGGCCTCTTACATCGTCTGTGGCACACATACACACTGTCCAAAGTACTTTTGTGTGTAAATCTGGACCTCCACTTCTAGAATCTGCCTGACTAGCTGAAATGCAGAAACACCTTTTGATGTAGTCTTTCAACATGTGTTGAGTGCCACCTATGTGCAGTCCGATACTAGGGACTTTGGAAAGATGCCGAAGAATGAGAAGACAAGGTCTTGTCTTCGGGGCTTCCCAGCCCGCTGATACAGGCATTCCCTTCCCTTAGGAGCTCCCAGCCTGTAAGAGCTGACAGTCTAGCTTAGGAAAGCAACAACTTCAGGACCCAGTTACAAAGGGGGAATCCCAAATAGGGGCAAAATGAATCCAGTCTGGACTGTTCAGAGTTGGGTAAACTGTCCACCTCATGATGATGGGGAACATGAAATGGAACACCCTAGAAGTTGCTGCTTGTCCCAACAGCCAGGAGGAGGGCAGGGCGGGGAGAGGGGGGAGGCAACCCTTCGTGGATTACTGTCACCCAGGCAAGTCTTCTGGATGAGATGAGATTTGAGGTGCTATTGCAAGAAGGAAGAGCTGGGAGGCAGGATGGGGTGGGGTGGGCATTCCAGGTAGAGGGTGCCTCCTGGGGGCCCCTGGCAATTAAGCAGTCTTGGGCACAAGCCTAAACAGTCACCCCCAATACAAATCCAGCAAAGATGGGTATGGAGAAGATGCAGAGGAAAAAGGAGGGCCAGTGGGAAGGGGGGGGGGGGTCTTGGCTGGGGAGTGGCAGCAGCAAGGAGCCCGTCAGAGGTGGAGGGGATGAGTGGGGGCAGCCTGGGCCAGGTCCTCCCTGGAGCGCCCAGGTTCCTTGACAGCCCTTAAGGAAGCGAGGTGAGAAAGGGTTAAGTGTGCCCCTCCACCGCCCCAAATGCTTCCTGTGTTTGAAATCCTTCAGGTCTCCGGAACCCTCTGGCCCCCGGCCAGGCGGGCATTGTCCTGGGAGCGGTTGTGGGTTGTCAGAGCGGCCGTGCCGCCTTTGTTGTGGGGCCACCTCGAGGTTCCCTCTCGCGCCCAGCCTGGGGCTGCAGAAGGCGTGCTGGGAGGGGGGCGGCGCAGGAGGCTCGCTCCCTCTCCCTCTTCCTGCCCCCCCCCCTCCAGGCCTCCCGATGACCACATGACCAAGTGGGCTCGCGGCCAAGCCACAAGCTACAAAATGCAGCCACTGGAGTGAGCGGGGAGCATTCTCGCTGGCAGTCTGGGCCACGGGCAGCTGGAGCCTCGGCCGAGCAGCCAGCCTCTTGGAAAGAGCTTGCCGCGGTCCCCGGAGCCGCTCGCGGAGGCCCGCTTGGCCGCGCTGCCCCGCCGCAGGAGAGGGAGGCTGCAGCAGAGGCAGCGGCGAGCGGGCGCGGCAGGCGGCCAGCCCGCGGCGCAGCCGGAGAGCCACGCGAGCTCCGCGCCCGGACGCACGCACGCACGGTCCGCGGCTCGCGCCTTTCCCAGCCTCGGGGCGCCCGGCCTCCCCGCCCCCTGGCCCGGGCTGCGGCGGCGCGGCCGAGGAGCAGCATGAATCTGCGGCGCTGCGTGCAGGCGCTCCTGCTGCTCTGGCTCTCCCTGACTGCGGCGTGTGGAGGTGAGTGCGTGGCCCCCCGGCTCGCCCGCGCGCCCCTCGCCGCCCTCCTGGACCGCCGCCCACGCGCTCCCTTCCCTCCGCCCCCCGACTCGCGCGCTCTCAGCCTCCCGGGACCCGGGCGCTAGCAGAGCAGGAGCAGCCACGCGCCGGCTGCGCCGGGCCGCGGACTCACTGACAGGGCGCCCCGGGCCGGGGACCGGGCCGGCCGGGGCGACGGCTGTCTCCGAGAGGGGGCTTGGCTCGGTCTCGGGCATCACCCGCCTGGCGCCTTGCCCCTCCGGGCGGCTCCTTGAAGTCCGAGGAGCTCGGGGCCGCGGGCGTGCGCCCAGGGTCCCGCGCCATGCACCCCACGTGGTGGAGGGTATGTGCCTGGGGGGAGCATGTCCCGCTCCCCGCGGATCAGTGGAGGGAGCCTGACCTGAGCCTGGGGTCTGGCCTCCCGAGTTGAAACTTGTCCGGCCTCTGGAGGTTAGGGGCTGCGCTCCGGTCGCGGGGCGCGGGCCACTCGGGATGATGTGCCAAGATGCAGACGTGACACTTGTTGCATAGGCAGGAGCGCGCGGCGGGGGCGGCGGCGTGGAGCCCAGCTGTTGCTCCTTTCAGCCCGCATGGGAGCAGAGGCAGCCTTCCCCAGGCCGAGCTGGCAGGGCACAGCCAGGCTGGTCTTCTCTCCCCTTGCCCCAAGGTCTTATCCGGTCTGCTCTCCTGCTCCTGAACAGGAGGTCCTCCCCACAGACTCCGCGCTTCCCCGGACCCTCCTCCTTGGATATCCTGGCTCCAGCCTTTTACTCAGCTCTGGCACAGGCACGCTTCACCTTAGGTCCCCTGTCTCCAGGCACCACACGAGGAAACATAACGCCTGACTTGACACCTCCTTGCAATTCTGTGAGGGGAAGACCATTCTCCCCCACCTGCACCACACCCCCCCCTCACCTGGCATACTTGGCACTGGTGCTCCCTTGCCCTCCCCAGACCCGGTCCCAGCGATGCCCTGGCAGCCCCAGCCCAGGCTGCCTTTCCCCTGTGTGTCAGTGTCTCCTGGGGCTGTCAACTCCTACCTCCAGCTGCCACAGTTCTGTGATCTGGCTGTCACTGCTGCCTGCCTGGCCCCACACAAGGGGAAGGCCAAGACCCGGTGGACCAATGCCAGTGCCATTGGTCACAGAGTCACAGAGAGGTGGGAGCAGAGGGGAGGAGAGGGCGGTGCAGTTTCCTAGATGAAGGGCATGGGGCCCTACTTAGTTCAGACTCCCCAGAGCAGGAGGATGGCCTGCAGCCCAGGAGCCATGGAGGGGCCTGGCGAGTCTCCACCTCCCTCTCTGCTCTTGCCTTTCGAAAGGGCCTTCACCCTGGGAGCACAGCCTGGCTTCTCAGGAAGGTGCATAGGTTAGCTCTGGCACCCCCTGCCTTCAGCTAGCTGTCCAGTGGTCTTCTTTAGCGCCCAAGTGCTGCAGGAGCCTCTTCCTTGGTAAGAAGGGAGCAGCCTTTTCCTCAGAAACTCCTGTCAGGCAGGTGAACAGAGAGCAGAAGATAGGGATGAAGAACACCGTGTGGGCTTGCCCTTCAGGTGCCTTCCATCTAGTGCAGTTGGCAAGATGAGACACCCACAGGACACCACCACCAGCAAACAGTCCTAAGTGGTACCGTCAGGGAAGAAAGCGTGGATACAGAGAGGGGGTCCTGGAGGAAGCTGGGGCTTCCTGATCTGCCTACTTGGCGCTCCCCCAGAGGTTATGGGGAGACCCTTGGGGAACTGACTACTACTAGGACACTTTAGGGGTCCAGCCGGTAAAGGGGACAGCTAGTTTCAAGGGGAGGGAACACTGTGTTTGGTGCAGACCCTGTCACCTTTTGCTTTAATTCACCCTTCTTTATTAAGTCCTCTACCTTTGTGCCCTTATTCGGTAAATTTATTGCTCTCACCTTTTGCTTAAGCCTAGCACTGGACACTGGGCTCTCACAACGTTCTCCCCCTCATGACATCTCTAGGAGCCAAGGAGGGACACTTTTGTGTAGGTGGCCACCAGCCAAGGATCCAGGTACTCATGTCCTGCTCCTCCTGCCTCCCGTCCTGGGTCAGAAACAGGGACCCCAGAACCACCTTGCCCTTGGCCCAGGCTTGCATGTTCTCCCCAGCCAGAGTCTCCAGTCAAAGTCTCAGAGGCCCAGGGGGTGCCTGGATGGCACAGTCGGTTGAGTGGCTGACTCTTGGTTTCACCTCAGGTCATGATCTCAGGGTCCTGAGATGGAGCTCCCCACCCCACACATCAGGCTCCATGCTCAGAGAGGAGTCTGCTTGAGAGTCTCTCTCCGTCTCCCTCTGCCCCTCACACTCTTGCTTACACCTCCCCTCTCTAATAAATCATGGAAAAAAAATTCCCAGGCCTGAAAATCTTGCTTCCTCCCCAATGCACTCTGTCCTGACTCGGAATGTCTGCGCCTCCCCCCCTCACCAAACACACACAAACTCCTCCACTGCTTCCTGACCTGAGATACACCTTGCTCTTCTGAGTCTGAGAGCTACTGGGCCAGGGAAAAGTGACTCTTGCTCTTATCTGAGCACCCCTCTGCCCCTCTCCCTCCTTCTCCTCCTCCCCTCCTCGGCCCTAGCTCAAAGCCTGCAGTCACAGTGCTAGTGTGAGGACAGCCTAGTGTACCTCACCCTCTCCACTCCATCCCAGTTCCTAAGTGCTAAGCACTCTTGTAACCTGAGTCCGGCCTCTGGGGCAGAAGACTAACGCAAGTGAAGTGGAGGGCCAGGCTGCCAGGGTGTGACACGTCCAAGGTCAGCAAAGCTGGCATGGGAAGATAGCTCAGGGCACTGGGGTGGAGGGCTGAGCAGTCCAAGGACAGATGCCTCAGCAAGGAGAGACCTGCAGAGCCAGGAGGGGGCATACCCAGCAGGGTCCCCCCACCAAGCACTCGTGAGGGCTTTTAAAGCAGTCACCAGATAGACTAGATGGCGAGAGGAGAAGCAGCCGTGTCGTTCCTGGTGAGGCTGGCATGTTCCTGAAAAGTCACACGCACCTCTTTGTATGCCAGCAGGGCTGGAGTTCAGGCCTCGAGAAAACCAATCCCTGTTCAGCCCTGCATGCAGCTCTCAGTATGGAGAGGCCGAGGCCTCATTCTGCTGGTGCTTCAGAGAGCAGGGGCTCCAGTCCCTCTAGGCTTCAGATTCCTTGGGGCATTGCCCCCAGCCTCCCTCGAAGCAGCACATGAGTTAGAAGAAAATATTTAAGTGCACTGAGGAAGGCCCCCATTTCTGAAGGGTGGTTCTGTTGTGCAGCCAAGACCTCCGCACTGATGCGAATCTACAGCCTCTAAAACGGACAGGAGAAAACCCACATTTCGGGTGTCAACTTATCGTAGGGGAAGCCAGATGCAGAATCAAAAGCAGAAGGAAACAAGTGCATGATGGGATCAGGGTGTGGGAGGAGCTACAGAGCTCTGGCTACAAAGAGGACAGTGAGCCCCCTGCCTAGGAGGTACAATGTGCCGGGGCCTTCTGAGTGGCCACTCTCTAGAGCTTGGCTGAGTGCTCAGTCAGTTCAAGGTAGTTCTTCTCTGCTGGCTTGGAGTCTAGATGTTTCCCTGGCCAGAGTCTGAGCCACCCTCCCATCCTGGTTTTGGCCTCCCCCCACTTAGGGCCTTTTACTCCAGCCCTCCTTCCCTTACTGCCACCAGCATTCACAGTCCTTGGTGCTGAATATTTGGAGGTGATACCCTACCCATCTGGGCACTCTCCATGCCCACCCTACCGCTGCAGCCGTAATCTGCGTCATCGGCCCACATCCACTCCGCCCCTAGCTGTCAGGGTCACAGACTCAAGAACCAAGGCCTCACACGATCAAGGCCCCTAGGGTCCTTCCCTGCACCTGGCCACACCCTCAGCACAGTCCTTCCTGCCCTGAGTGTGCCTTTGGTATGGGACTCCTCATCAGCATCATTCCTACCCCCCTCAGTGGTCAGGGAGGGCCTTGAGGGGACCCCAAAACATAGGGCAGAAGCTGCAGCAGCTGAAGTCAGGGGTGGGGATGCTTAGTGAAGGTCCTTCCCTCTTCTCTTCTCTTCTCTGCTTCCCTGGCCCAGCCCTTTTGCAAATGGCTTTATGATAGACAAAAGTGGCCTCCTGCCCCACTGCCCCAAAGTGTGAACATAATTTATGTTTTCATTCTTGTTCCGTGGGTAGGTTTTAATTCTCACTGGGGTAGGAGCTGATGCATTAACCCACCCCAACCAGAAGCACAGAAATGTGGCTGGTAAACTGTAGGGTCCTAACAGGTCCGTGACTTTTCTTGGAGAAGGCGAAGTGGGGGACTAGAATGTGTGCATGTGCACAGTGGGCTTGCGTGTCTGAGACAGCAGCAGGCCCCCGGAGCCTGGGTGGGGAGGGCCCAAAGGACAAACCTCGCCTGCTTTTGGCCCAAGAGGAGGATAACTGCCTGGAAATTGTGTGCAAACGGAGGAGAAATCACTAGAGCCAAGGAGCCAACAGAGGAACCAAAGCATGGGGATGCTGGAGGAAGGAGGAGGGAAAGGAAGAGCAGCCAGGGGTATGACTGGGGGGCTAGCAGCCAACGGGTGGTGATATGGAAACTGTGAGCTAGTTGTGGAGATGCCCGGATGGGTGGAAATGGGGCTTCGGGGGCCGGGATATAGCTGAAGGCGAATCCAGTGGTGTGGGAGGAGAGAGCATGGGATTTGTGATCACTGACCTCAGAAGCCATATTTCTGTAGGCCAGCCCTGGACTGGGCATTGCACAGGTTCCCTGCAGTCCGCCTTCTGCCCAGCACCATCTCACCTCCCTGTTCGGCCTGCTTCCAGAGCCCAGGCTTGTTTCCGGAGCGCAAGCTCGCCTTCCCTGGCTGTGCTGCAGCCTTTGCGAGAGCCGGCCCAGGTGACTTCTCCATCACTGCACCCAAGAACGCCCAGCACCACTCGGGTTCCATTGTCAGGGCTTGGCCTGGCATCGGGAGCTTTCTCCTCCAAGCCAGGTGTGGGCAGATGTAGAGCAGAGCGCCAGAAAGCTGGAGAGAAGCCACCAGGAATCTAAATGGCAGGAATTACATCAGACACGGGGTCGAGTGTGATGTGGGGATGCAAGATAAGGCACTCGGTAGGTGAAGGTGCCAGCTGCAGGAGTTCACACTGCTCCTGACGACCAGACTCGCTGCCTCAAGTGACCATTCACTCATTGGTTCACTCATCCATTCAGATAATATTTCTGGGCCTCTAAGAATATATGACTAGCACCCAGCTTAAGGTACACAGAGACACAGGGTCAGAGACAACCCCCTCCCACCCCAGCCATGCCCACAGGGAGATTACAGGGATCTCCCTGTGATCAGCAAGGGAGCCTCGGGGATGCCAAAAAACTGATGAGATGCCCAGGGGTGAGGGATGGGGGTCTCAAGTCCTCAAAGGTGGGTCACCTGCAGATTGAAGGATGTCAGAGGACAATGACATGATGTTCTGGGTTTGCTGTAGAATACTTCCACAAAGGAAAAAAAAAAAAAAAAGGGATAACGAAAGCCTCTGTGAAACCACCTGGATAACTGTTGAATCTGGGTGATGGGGACATGGTAGCGGGGGATTCATTTCATTGTATGTGTGAAATGTTTTTAGTAAATATGTTGCCAGGGTACAATGAGGAGTTTCTGCTTGCTGCGCCCTCACCAAGGGCAGACATATGCCCCATCCTCTACCCACATGTTCTAAATGAAGAACATGTTTGTGCCTGCCAGAAACATGGTAGAACTGCCAAAGGGGCGTAAAGTCAGCTCCATACATTGCAAGATGTGAGTAGTAGGTTTTGGCCCAGGCCAGTGTAAAAATGGCAAACTGTTCACCAAGATGGAAGGTCAAAGCAAAGAAAAGCCTTGATGAGGACTCCCTCTGCCCATTCGCATCAGCCCTCTTGGCTAACAGGCTTTCCTCTTCCCGCAGGGCCCCTGCCGCAGCCTGCTGATGGCAAGGGGCTGGAGGAGGGCAGCGTCCGCCACCTGGTGCAGCCCAGAGGCTCGAGGAATGGACCGGGGCCCTGGCAGGGCGGTCGGAGGAAATTTCGCCGCCAGCGGCCACGCCTCTCCCACAAGGGCCCCATGCCTTTCTGAAGCAGGTACTTGAGCCTCTGGTCAGTGGGCAGCGAAGGAGCAGGGGAGGGACAGCCTGGAAGGTCGGTGACTCTGCTGCGTCTCGCAGGCCAGACACCCACACCAAGCCCTTCCAGGCCCGCACGTGACACTGGGGCTTACAGAGCACCCATCTTACCCCTTTGTTTTATGGACTTGGAGACCAAGGCCCAGAGAGGGGCTTGACACCTGGGCCTGAACTCCTGACTCCCCAGGAATGGGGTGCCAGCTCCCCTCCACTCTGCTGCCTGGGGTTGGGCAGGCTGGCCCAGTTGGAGAGTTCTAGAAGTCCTGGGGGGACCTTGTTGAGCCAGAGAAGAGTGCCTCAGGGTATCCTACTGGTGTGCAGGGTGGATCTTCACCAGAGTGGGGGAGGGAAGCAGAGTGCCTTGGGGGACAGCAGGCAGAGAAGAAGAGCTGCCCAGAGCCATGGGAAAGAAAGAAAAATCCAAGGCAGTAGCAGAGAAAGCAGGGCCTGAGCTTGCCCCTGAGGCCTGGCCTGCTCTCTCACCCCTAGACCCCCAGCAAAGTGGCACCAACTCAGGGACCTTGGGCTTTAGATTCAGGGTTGTGGGAAGAGGGAATCGAAGGCTGTCTCCTTTCCTTTCCCGGCTGGTTCCTTTGACCTAGGACACGTCGGTGACTTCTTCTCTGGTCATTTCTGTCTCTTTAGGACGGAAGAGGCCCCGGGGTGCCCGCCCCCTGTGAATCTGGCTACCCCATAGATTGGTCTGCTTCTCTGGAGCCCTCACTTCCATTCGCCTCTCTCCTCACACCTGTCCTCACTGCTGATGGTCCCGACTCTTCTCACCCACCAGCTGCCCCGAATGGCGTGGACCTGCCCCTAGTTCGGATGGTTCCCTTTCTTTCCACGGATCCGTCCAGCAACTCTTCCTGACCCTCCCCTGGACTGACTTTGGAGACCCAGCACTGGAAGGCCTGCCTTCTCCCCGGCCCTCGCCTTCCCCTAGCCCCCACCTCTCCCTGCCCAACAGCCCAAGCTCCGCCCAGCCCTTCCTTCCCTCACCGGGGCTGGGCGGGGAACATTCCCTTCTTCGGGGGGGGGGGGGGGGCTCCAGAAGATCCCTTCAAATGGACCCTTCACCCTTCAAGGAGGTGCTGGTTAGAGGGGCTGGGGGCATTGATTGGGATGTGCACAAGGTGCCTTGGGGGGCATTGGAATGGGGTTCCGTCCTCTGGAAAGGGGAGTGGGAAAGCATTGGAGAAGAGGAGGACTAGCTGCTGTGGCCTTTTCCACATGCCATGTTTGGCTTCAGGGAGAGGTGAAGGAGAGGGGCCATGAAGTACTTTGTCACCTCTCTGTGTCTCCTAACACTGCCCCCCACCTCACCCCCCAACTCCCTCCCTCCCTTGCCCGCTAGTTCAAGCTCTCACTCAGGAGATGGTTCTATATCCTCCCAGGAGCAAAAGCCAAACAGGACGGTATTTTTTTGCCAAGAATCAAAGAATGTCAGAGCCAAAATGAACCTTGGTGATCACTTAGCTCTGCCTCCTTATGCAAACTCATGTAAAACCAGGCCTGGAGAGGGACAGCAACCTATTCTTATTCGGGGTCACCGCACAGCCAGAAGGAGGACCCAGGTCTCCCCACTCCCACGTGATGAAGTCCTCTTCCCTCTTGATGATATTTTTTCAAAACACATTGAGTGCCTTTCCCGTGGTTGGGGCTGGGGGTGTCTGGGAAGGGAGGGGCAGGCCAGCTATGAACTGCCCCATGGCGGTATGGGGACCCAGCTGCTCCTGCCTCCCTGGGCTGCCCCTGCTGGTCCATTCCCCGACCTGGGCTGAGAAGGTCCCTGGCCAGCTGCCCCCTGCCCACAGCGCTACCAAAGCCCGTGTGCTCTCCCAGGGACAGCTCAGGTACTGAGTCTCCCACGCCAGCCCCAATACTGGTTTTCGCTAGCCAGGATGTAGCCTTAAGTCACTGGACTCGGTAGCCTTCCCTTCACGTTGACTGGACCTTCTTTCCCAGTGGCCTTTCCTTAAGGGAGGGGCAAGGGGGAGAAGAAGGAAGGAGAGAAGGAAGGAAGGAAGGAAAGCTGGGAGGAAATACAGGTCTGAGCAGGCTTCCTTCTCAGACGCCTCCCAGGAGGGAGGAAATGGGAAACCAGAGTCTGATGGCCCACCTATGTATGTGTGGGGACAGGGGGGGGTCAGGGCCCTCCGAGTCCCATGGTAACCCCGACGTCGCCTAACCACCTCTCCCCCTCACTTCCGCTGCTGCTAATGCTGCTGCCGCCGCTGCTGCTTCAAGGCCCACCCTGAGGAGCGGGGCTGAGCACCCGCTTCCCCCACAGCCCTCAGGCTGGCAGTGGGGACTGGCCAGGGTCCAGAAGGCCTCGTCTGCCACTGGTGCCCCCACCCGGGCTTGGGTCTTCTTTCCCCTCCTCCTTTCTGCGTCTCCTGCCTCAGCAGCTGTCCAGCCAGCCCCGTGGGTTAGGGGGGAAAGTTGGTCAAGTCCAGAGACACAGGGCAGAAGAGAGTAGTAGGTGGCTGGGGTCCTGTCTTATTTAAAATGATTGTGTATGATTCTTCTACTAATTTATACAAAGATATTAAGGCCCTTTTCTTTAAGAAATTGTCTCCTTCTCATAATTGTGTTCACTGTGTTTGTAAAGATTGTTCTGTGTAAATATGTCTTTATAATAAAGAGTTAAAAGCTGACAATTCACCCTTACTCTTGAAGATCATGTTCAGGAGGGGCATTCCTGTCCCCCGAGGTCCACAGTTGTCCCCGTGCCCATATACTGCCCTTGCACGGAGGGAAGTGCCTGCATCCCAGATCGATTCCAGGTCAAACGGCCTCGAACCACTTGGCCACAAACTCATGAAAGGAACCTCTGTGCTTAATGACCGGTTCCCATAATGTTCAGTCCACTTTTAAGTGTTTGGGCATCTGTTTGGGTGTCCTTTTTTTTTTTCTTCCTTTGGTGCCATTTAAAGCTTTTTACAAAGCAATTGGTATAAAGACATTCTGGTTAAAGGTGGGATTCCTACTCAAAGCTGTTTTATATCCTTGGTGGGTGTCTTCTAATTTTATCTACTTTTGAACACTTTCGGGACTTTTTAGTCAGGTTGCCTTTCCTGAAAATGGTTATGTTTCCTGCAATAAGTACACTTGGTAATGACTTTGTTATGTATCATTTTATGTTTCACAAAATAGAGCTGCTTGATAAATGAGAAAGCCTGAAAAATAAAATGCAAGGAGTTCAATACAATTCTGCCCCATCTGTCTCACTTCTTCATGCTTGCTGTCGAAACGCCAATATCTTGCAGAACAGGAAGGAGCATGGGTACATGCTAATTTGGTTAATCAACTCATTAGGTGCACACAGGCATACACAATGCAGAGTACCACCTAGCGAGAAGAAAACGGGTGTGATCAGAAAGGTGCGTTCGATAAATATTGTGGAATATTCTACAGACTTGGCAGGTATTTGGTGTTAGAAATACAGAATTTTAAGAAAGAGTCTGCAAACAAACTTGTTAAAAAGCTTGTTAAAAAAAAACTGTTCAATAGGAGATAAAATAGAAAAAGTCACACACACGCATATAAAATAATCTCATCATTGACAAAATGCTGCAGATTGTGACATAGTGATTTAAAAATATGACATTATGCTGGAATTGCCTCTTAGGAAAATTGGTACAAAATGCCTTCTTTCAAAATTACTACTTTGACTTTTAGGCAAACTGGTCGTCAGAGTAACTGGTTAGGCAGAGGGGTTTAGGTGGGCTGGCTTTATGCTGATTGGTCTGTTACCTCCCTCATCACCCCCAAAGCTCTAATTTTACATGAACCAAGGAGAAGGGGGTGGTGGCAGGGCTGGGGAACTTAATACCCACTCAGAAGTGTGCAGCTTCCAGAACTCTTTTTAAAAATAACTCTTTTTATCATCCTAACGACTGGGTGGCACAGTCCCTGAGCCCCGTTTTACGAGTGAGAAATGAGAAAACGAGCTCAGAGAAGTGAAGCCAATAAGTGAATCTAGAATCTGGACTTCAAATTCTAGAATGCAAATCCTTTCTATGGTCCTATAGAAGATCCCGTAGAGGGAAGACTTAAGTACAAAGGGTGTTTGGTATTCTCAGTAAGTGCCAAAGATATAGACGGCATGCTGTGGACTGGTGGGATCACTCACACCAGCTTCCGAGGCCCGATCACATCTGGTCAAGTTGGCAGGAAGATGGTGGGCAGTGGAGGTGGGGCAGGAAGGGGAGCAGCCACCAGGGTCCCCCGGTCGAATGTACCAACTGGATGCTAGTGGGTGACTGCGAGTCTGACCCTGGGACAGAGAATGAGGGAAAGATAATTAGGTAATTAGACACCAAACCAAAAGAAGGTAGGACATATGGGTTGCCCCCTTTGGCAATATCTTGGCCAGATAAATACAGTAGGATCAGAGTAGGGGGTAGTTTTGAAATTGCAGGGGTAAGAAGGAAAAGGGGTTCACTTAACTGTTTCTGGCCCGTAAGTCCTAGACCAAGAGGTTGAAGGGTGGGGTTCAGGGGCAGAGCACTTGGAAAACAACAGTACTGGGCACCTGGGTGGCTCAGTGGGTTAAGCGGCTGCCTTTGGCTCAGATCATGATCCCAGGGTCCTGGCATCAAGTCCTGCATCGGGTTCCCTGCTCCACGGGGAGCCTGCTTCTCCCTCTGCCTCTCTCTCTCTCTCTCTCTCCATGTCTCTCATGAATAAATAGATAAATAATCTTTTTTTAAAAAACCCCAACAACAACAGTACTTTAAATCCACCTGGAAAACTTTAGGCAGCTTCTGAAATGACAGAGATTAGGGAGGCTAAACAGACCCAGGTCCAGACTCATGGCTTCTTAGGCTCGCAGGTGTGTGTAAAATAAGCTCTAACCCTCTGGAGCCTAACATCTCAGACTCTCCCACAGCCCCTGGCTGACTTGGTACCACCAGCTAGGGCTGGGCTCCTTCATTGCGGTGGGAACTATGGGGCCTGGCCTGAGCAGCCATTCAGAAGTGCTTATATAACTTTCTTTCTCAGGCCTAAAGGTTAGGTTATTCAGCTGAAATTTCTCAATTCACAGTTTCTTTCTGACCAGAGTGAGCTCAGGCCAGCTAACTGTGAAAGAGACTAGAAGAGAAGACTTAACTATCTTCTGCTCCCGGCTCCAGAAGGGGCTGCAGACGCAGCCAGCCCTTTTCTGGAACCCTCAAATGGGAGGCCCCTCCAGAGAGCCTTTGAAAACCCGTGTTCCTGATGTAACTGGCCAGGGCTCACAGAGGGAGCCCGGCAAGGGGCTCCCTCATTGTTGCTATGGACTTCAGCCAAAGGCTGGAGCTGCATCCAGAGTATTTCCTTGAAAGTTTGAAATCAGGGGTCAGAACACTTTTTCTATAAAGGGCCAGATAGTATTTCAGACTTTGCAGGGCCAGTCCATGTCTGTCTCGACTCCCCCAGTCAGCCGCTATAAAAGCAGCCACAAAGTATAAATGAATGGGTGTGGCTGTGTTTCAACCAAACTTTCTATATTATAAAAACAGGTGGCAGGTCACAGTTTGCCGAACCCTGTCTCAACTCAGCCCTTGAACTCCTGCTTGGGGCCTGAAGAGAAGACTGACATTCTACAGCGCGGTCTAGAATGAAGGGAATTTAATAAACTGATTATGAGCCGGCCTCTGTGCCATGCTAATCTGATAATAATCATACTGACAAAGGGCTTTCAGTGGAAGGGGAAGTGTGGGTCAGAACAGGGTTCAAATCCCAGCACTACTATTCACTTATCTGTGAGAATTTAAAGGCAGCGTCTTGATCTCAGTGAGCCGTGTTTCCAAATCTGGCGGGATGCTCTGCCCACTTTTCAGCGCAGTGGTCAGGTTTGAATGAAATGACGCAAGGAAAGTGTTGGGCACCGTGCCCAGCCTGTGGTACAAGCTTACCAGTGGGAGTTCCCTATCTCTGCTAAACCTTATCCTACCCTTGAGAAGTGGACAGGGAAGCCATCATTATCCCCCATTTATAGATGGAGAAACAGGCTCAGGGAAGTCAAGTCGCTTGCTCAAATTCACAGAGCCATCTGGTTCTGTCTTCAGCTGGGGTCACCTGCCGTGCCTTCGCTGGGGGTCTGCTTCCCCATCATGATTGCGTCTCGGCCCCTAGAAACTTTCAGTATTCCGGACACTGGACGCTGGAAGGGCCTCCCCAGGGACAGATCAGACCCTCAGCATTTTCCCCTGTAGCAGCATTAGTTGGGAAAGCTCCTGAGCTAGGATTTCCAAGCCAGGCTCATGCTCTAGGAGACTTGCCTGTCCCTTGAGTTTCTCTCTATATGAGGCCAAGGGCCCGGAAACCTGAGATCTAGTCCTGAATCTGCTTCTGCCGAGCACATGCTGGGTAGCTTGGCAAAATCTCTCCTTGGTCCTTTCTGGGCCTCTGCCTCCTTACCTGCCCAGGCCTCCTTGAAGGTGTGGGTGAGTGAGAATCACCCATTGTGAATAAGGTCTTATTGGGGGTCCCAGCAAACAGTGAGACAATCCTGTGAGGAATCCTGTGAGGGCCACAAGCACGTGTCGGGAGGAGCTCCGGGAGAAGAAATGGGTGCATAGCAGGAAATGGGAACTTTGGCCAGCGAGAAAGGTTACCACTGGGTTTGGAGGGTCTGCACAAGCTTCGCTTGGTCCCAGAGGCTGCCATAACCTCCATTTCATATTTCCCTCCTTGTTCAGACAAAATGCTTTGATTCCCCCTGGGTGCTAAGGAATGGGCAGGCTGTAGCCTAGCCAGCGCAGTGGCCTGAAACTAAAGGTCTGGCACTCTGGAGCCTAACCTCAGCTTGGCCAGTAACTGGCTGTGTGACCTTCAAGTTAGTTCATCTTTTGGGGGCCTTCCAGTACCTTCTCCTCACCTGTCATCATAGGTCAGGAATTTCTGCCCTCCTCACCTCAGACATATAGAATCACAGAAGAGCAAAGCCGGCAGGAGGTCATTCAGTCCCCTGAACTCCTTTGATTTTTGATGAAGAAAGTGGGACTCAAAGTGGTGTTAGCAAACATTCCAGGAGCCCTTCCTATGGGCCTCGCACTGTTGGCACTTCACCTGTCCTGACTTGTCTCCATCGCAGGCCCACCCTCTAGCTGAGGAACCGGAGGCATGGAGAGGCTCAGTCCATCTGAGGATCCTCTGTGATGTGTAAAAATGAAAGAGAAGGCACTTTAAAGGAAGGCGAAGACAGTGTTGAAACACAAAGCATTCAGTCAATGGCAGCTGTCACCTCTGTCTTGGGACTGTAGAAGCACTGTGTCTGCGGAACCAGGGGGAGGTTCGCCCCCTCACCCGCCGCGGAAGCCCAGGTTTCCAGAAAGTCAGTCTCTGGTTCTCTCCCCAGCAGGTGTGGGGAGAGGGCCCAGTGACTGGGGCGTAGCTATGAGGTTTCATCCCCCTGTGTGTGGGGTCCCAACCTTTCTCAGAGCCTAGAGTTCTCTCACCTCCTTCGGAGAACTCCCAGCTCCTCAGGTGTGGGCAAGGTGGAAAGATATGGAAAGATTTGTGAAGCAGAGGAAAGGATCACACAGGGGTAGAGAGGGGCTGGAGGAGGGGTCTCGTGAGGGAAGGCTCACCACGCAGCCCCTTCGCCTTCCTCACTCAGAGATCTCAGACACAGCTTTGGCCAGGAGTCGCAGTCTGATTTCCCTCCTTCCCACACAACTATGGACCAGCCCCCAGCTCAGCTCCACAGCCCTCTTCACCCCATCCCCTCTCCCAAACTGCCTGTTAAGCTTTAGGTCCCATGTCTTGTGCAAGTTTCCCCTCAAGTTGCACCAACATTTTCAGAACCCAAGCATAAAAAACCCCTTTTGGCCTGCCCCTACCCTGAGTGTGTGTGAGCCACAGTGGAGGAGGGGCAGTGAAGAAGACTTGCTCTTGCCTCACCTCTGGGAGGCTGAAGGGAAAGGTGTGCGGGGAGGGTGGGACAGCCCTTGTTGCCTGTGGCTTCCACGGGGCGCTCTGTACCCCTGGCTGCTCCCCTGGCCCCAGCAGGAGCTGTACAGGAGGGAGCTGCACACACAGCTCTCGGGAAGCAGAAGCTGCGAAGGCATCAGCCGAAGTCCCCCACCCCACCCTCTTCCCAGTACTTTTCTAGTCTACCCAGGTTTCCCTTCCTTGGCTCTCTGCCTCTCCAGATTCTCTCCATTCTTCAAGTGCCAACCAAGTCAGCCTCCCCCAGGAAATCTTACAGGATGCTCCTCTACTCTGAAGGTCACAGCAGGTGATGCCCGGATGGGAACCTAGGTTTGTCTCCCTCCTAAGCCTGTGTGCTTGCCAACCATACACTTTCTTGCCAGACTGAGCATGGCTATACCCGCAGTGGAGGTGATGATGCCCATAGTGATGATGACCAGGGAATATAAGATTGTGCCTCCCAGCGTGGGATCTGGAAAAAACCTTGGCTCCTCTAAGTACTAAGCCTGGGTCACTCCACCCTTCCAGGCCTCAGTTTTATTGTATCTACAATAGAAATAACAATCCGTAGCTTCCTCACAGGCTTGTAGTAAGGCTCAAGTGAAGTGAAAATGAAGTTAAAATGTTTTTGAAGTTAAATGCTTGGTACACTAGACAGCGCTATGCTTGTGTGAAAAATGCCTACTTTCCAGCTTGCCTGGCAAAGTGCTTTGTCATCTGCAAAGTGCCGTAGAAATTCATTTCCCAACACTCAACACGTGCTTGAGTGCCTACTATGTGCCACATTCCTTACAACCTGGTGAGGGAGGTCCGATGCCATTCAAAAATCACAAGGAATGTCTGACAGTGACTGTGGTAAAGGCTCTGGGGGGAAAGCACAGGACTCTGAGAAGCTTATCACAGAGAGAACTCAAAGTCTCGTTGGGGAAGGGGTTTGGAGATGCTTCCTTGAGGAGAAGTGGGAAGCTGAGACCTCGGGGTGAGTAGAGGTTAAGCAAGAGAAAGGGAATTAATTCCTGGCGGAGGGAGCATGCTGCTTGAGTCCAAGCAGGCATGATTTACTCTTAAACCCATTTCACAGACTGGGAGCGGGCCCTGAGAGGAGCTGTGACTTGCAGAATGAAAAGTTCCACTTAACTCCTGTGTGCTGGCTGATTCTCGTCCAGGCTCTTCGCTGGGCAGAGCTAGAGCAGGGGCCTGCCATGGTACCTAAGGCATCCTGTTCCCATAACTTGGCCAATACTCCCACCCATCAGCGCGGGGCGCTGGGTGTCCCTGGGCCAGCTTGCAGGCTGGAGAGGCGCTCTGAAAACTTCTTAGATGTTCCACTTTCCTTTTGCTCTGCCACCCTTTCTCTTCCAGGTCCCTTAGTCTCTGGGTGAAATTCACTGTGACATGAGAGGTTGCCCCCTGCTGGCTGATCCTGGGGACTGCAGGGACTTCTTACTGCCTGAGCCAGGCCTTGGCCCAGACCATTGAAGGTAGCTCTTGAGGTCCCCTTGTCCGCTGTTCAGCACGAGGTGTGAGGGAGAGCAGACCAAGGTGGGTGTGGGGGGAAGCTGATCGAAGTTAATCAAAGCTGACACTGGGTTGCCTCTGCTGCAGGATTCTAAGCCTGTGAATGATTCAGTGGGTGTGAATGTATGTCCCATGATGTAAGAGAATGTGAGGGTACAAGGGTGTATCTATGAGTCATGAGTATAGGTGGGCTGAGTGTGTGTGTGCGTGTGTGTGTCAACACTGCCTGGGGCAGGTGTGTATATCTGATCCAAGATGTGTACTGTACAACGCTAACCATGCTTGTGCATGGGGTATGGGTGGGGAAGGAAGAGAAGTTGCTAGCCAAGGGCACCAGGGGTAAAGTTATCCAGTTTGTGGTTTCAAAAGGCAGCAGCTGGCCCTCTAAGTCCAACCCAGGCCCTGTTTGCATCCGTACTGGATGGTCCTAGGCTGTCTGGCTCTCAGGCTGTCCCAAGGAATATTTCTTTGTCCCTGCCAGAACGCCCTGCTAGCGGGTACACACCTGCACCCTCACAGCTCCTAGGGGAAATCTTGTAGCCTCTGGAGGCAATAAGCAAATCTGATTTCTGCATGTGCTCATGGGAGAACCCTAAGGGAGGACCCTGCCCCAGCCAAGCCCCAGTGTAAGACCTCTCTGCTCTTTTCCTCTGTGTACTAGTGTAGGCTTTCTGGGTGTTTCTGATCTGCAAACATTCTGATCAGTCAGTGCTGATCATGTTATGCTGGTTATTAGGGAATTTTAATGTTACCCCTGTCCCCTTCCCATACTCCCGAGGAATATATATATATTTTAACCTGGAGCTTCAGGAGACCATGACTTAGTTCTCAAGCCTGAAAGGAAGGTTGTGTGGTTGGTTTTTTTTTTTTTTTTTTTCCAAATTGCCCCTTCAACATGGCATGAAAACATTCGTCCATCTTACTAGTCTCAGCAGGCAAAATTCCTTGGTGAGCCCATCAGCCGTCAGTTAAAAACTAGAGTCACTAGGTTGGGTTCTGAAGTATCAGATCAGAGTCTAATGACTCCCTTGGACTTTGCCCAAAGGCCCAGCTTTCTGAATAAGCTCAGAGGTAAGGGAGCTCTGGAGGATTCAAGTTCAGGTTCAAGTAAATGCTCCAGAGCAGGCCTAGCCTTGTCCTCTGTCCGTGGGTGAGGCCCACCAGCCACACCCTCAGCATTTCTAGGAAACAGCTTCTTCCGCTCCCTGGGCTTTGGTGTCAGCTCTTCCTGAGAGAAATGCAAACTGTGGGAGCTGTGTTCCCGCAGGTGACTGCTGGGTAGAGCCCTTCCTCTGCCGGCCCCATGACTTGCCCTTACCAAGGGGTGATAATTGTACCTCTTGAACTGTCTTGAGGCTCAATGAAGACACTGAATCCTAAAGCACTTTAAAGTTCTCCCCTCAGCCAGCTCCCCAGTTGGGCAGTCTCACTCTTGCTAGAATCCCTGTTTCTATATCTGGGGTGCTCAGGTACATTTGTTAACAACAATCATACATAATCCCAGTGTTGGCAGAAACCTCTGTTCAGCCATCATTAGATCAGACAAGTTAGTATTTGTTGAGCGCTTATTATCTGCTAGGTACTGTTCTAAATTCTTTACGTATATTTTCCTCACTGAATTCCCACAACAATCCCATGAGGTAGAAACTCTTATTATCCCCATTTTACAGATGAGGAAACCGAGGCTCAATGTGACCATAGCTAGTCAATTGGGACAAGATTTGAGGCCTGGAAATTTGGTTCCAGAATCTGTGCTCTTAATCATTGTGCTCTATGATTTCTACACGGTCTTCACTGGACAGTTGTTTTGCCTCTGCTTGCATACCTCCAGTGATGGGGAGCTCCTCACTTCTCAAAGTAGCCTATTCTAGCTATAGTTGCTAGAATCTTCTTGCAAGCTTTTGGTGATCCAGACCACAGAAAGATCCCAATTCCCTGAAGACTCAAGCATGGGGTAGGCTAAAAACGGAGACTACAGAAAGCAAATATTTTCCCTGGACCCTGCCCCCCCAACACACACAGCCAGACCCTCTGACCCCATTTCCTTTGGCATGCCCACACCTTCTCCTCCTGTGGGGATTGAAGCAGGAAGTAGGATGGTTCCCCACCTCACTATTCGTCTTCTGTTGAGGAGAGTGAGTGAGCAGGTATTCCTATAGTTAGAGCCCAGAGCATATACAGCGCTCATTGTATTAACAAGTGGTCAATAAACGCTGAATGAATAAATGGACAAGCGAATGAAGGACAGACTCACAGCCTCCTTTCCTGCCAGTCTCAATCTCCTGGAAGAGTTACTTTTACATTGTACTTTGAGATCCTTAGAAGCAGCTTTACCATGGTAACAAAGCCTGCCACTTTTCAGGGCCAAATTCTTTCCTCTCTCACTGACTCTGAACTTGCTCCAGAAAAGATCCTAAATTACCTTCAGTGTCCGTAGAACGGGTTACTGTCAATTGGGAGACCTGTGGAGTGTGCCCAGCCATGAGTGCATCCCCCAGCGCACATCTCCTCCGGGAAGTTCCCGGCTGATAGACCTTGCCGGGGTTTCCATGGTAACAACACTAAGCTAATGGGTTGCCAGGGTGATGGTGCAGCTACTGCTAAGATTGCACCAGGACTGGACCACACAGGGCCATCGAGTTGAAAAGAGGCTAATAACACCTTTCTGAGTCTCCATGACAACAACACTCCAGCACCGGGTAGGCTTTGTCCCAAATGCAGATTAAACCCCCACCTTCCACACTCAGCAAGGACACCCTGGGAGGCAGGCCACTGGCCCAGTACCCTGCTGTTCCCTCCCAAGACGAAGCTCTAGCCAGGGCTTATTCCCCCTCTGAGGCTCCCTCTTGACCCCAGACCCCCTCGCCATACTGTTCTTCAGGGTGTTTGGCTGAAGCAGTCTGGGGTTGGGCAGTTCAGACTGTCAGGGAGAAGGGCTGAGGCAAGAAGAGGGCTCAGGCTGTTTGGCATGGAAGAAAATGGAACTTTGGGGCACCTTTAGGGGGAGGAGCATCTCTTGGTATGGCTGGTCCCAGGCCACAGGGCTCATGCTCTCTGGAGTTGAGGAAGCAGCCAGGGGCCATCTCCCCCTAGCAAAGCCAGAAGCATGGGGCCAGAGTTGTCAGACTACTTGTAAAGCTGTGGCACATATGAATTCCATCAAAGCAGGATCTGAAGGCCCAGAGCCTCACCCATTCAGTCGTATCCCTCTCCCCCACCAGTGTCCCCTGAAACACCTAGCCTCCTGCATAACACAATCTGAAAAGCCTCTGGTCTAGGCCAGTCCCTCACAGTCAGGATGGAGAGGCTAATCGAGGACCAGAGGGGACAGGGGACACCCAATGCCTCACAGCCAGTCATCAGTATAGCCAGCACTACAATCCAGGACTCTCATGCTGGTAGGGCCACTAGCAATAAACCAGGAAGTTATGAACTTCCAGGTGATCTCTAACTTGGGCTCTTCGAATTCCCAAGACCACTTGGGAATTATAAACTTCATGGGAAGTTTATAATAAGGATCTGGAGAAGAGAGAATGTTATATTGTGGGGACAGGCAAAAATGCTTAGAATGGACCTTCCGGATTGACATTTTTGAGCACCTACTATGTGCTAGACATTTTGTCAGAACATGCATTCTGTGCTAGGCATTGTCCTATTTCTTCCTCCGTAACAAGCTAGTTAGACAGGCATAATTACCTTCATTTAGCAGATGTGAAAATGGAAGCTTTGGGGGTTAACCGAAGCTTGGGTCGATTAAATATTGAGCATCTCTTCACGGGGAGGCCGCCTTACTAGCTCCAGCAGGGGATTCTGGGATGAATGCTGACCCATAACCTATCTCTGGAGACACTGAGCTGAATCAGGTGGATGCATTCAAAGCATTAAAGACCCCTGATCACCTGCCCCACCCCCACTAATCGCAGGTCTAACTCTGCCCCGTCAGGAACGACTGAAGGGCACATTCAGTCTTGAAGGCCAGACGTGTTATTTCCTCATGGCTCACACAGCTGCTGGCCACAACAGGCAGAACATCTTGAGTTGGAAAGGGGGGGGGGGAATGACTCCCAGTTGCCATGGAAACTCAGGGGAAGGTGTCAGAAATGCCACATCTGTCATGTGGAAGTTCTGGGGCTGCACCCTACAGAGCTACGGCCCCACTTGGTGGGCCCGGGGGATGTGGCCCCCTTTTGGCTGTCCCCAGGACCAGCCCAAGTGCGTGGGCTCTGGGGAGAGGCTTTCCAGGACTTAACTGGGCCTCAAGGGACACTGCTTTGTCAGTTCGCACAACACTTTCCTTCTCCGCCTGCTGGCCGCACACCTCTCCTCCATTGCACATCCTCTTGCCTTCTTCGGAGATTCTTGGTCTTCTTCACGTCGTGCTCCGCTGCTGTGACTGGGAAATGCACCGGACAGGGAGTCCAAGGGCTGACTCTGGGTCCTAGCTCTGGGACTCACTCACTTCACTGGGCCTCGGTTGTCTTCTCTGTACACTGGGCTGGGGCGGGAATCAAACAAGACCTCTGCTGAAAGAGTCAAGTTCTTGGGGAGACTTTCCCTGGCCCCCTAGACCTGTTTCGGTTTGGCCCCTCTTTGGGGCCTCCACACCCCTCTCGCTCCCCCCCACCATCGTGCCACAGAGTAGCTGTTTGCTAGTTGTTCTCGTCCCTTGGACTATGGGCGGTGTGAGTCGGGGACAAGGCCCCCCCGGCCCCCCTGCACAGTCACAGAGTAGGTGGCTCACAAGTGTTAAAGGAATCGAGATGGTGGCAAGCTGCTGGCTCCGGCGCTTCTCCTTTTCTTTCCTGACCTTCCCTCCCTGGTTCAGTCTCCTTAGGACCCCTCAGACCGCTGCAGAGGTCTGAGAGATTCATGTCAAAGCCTTCATTGGGGCTAATGGCTTAATAGGCCTTTCGTTCCAGCACCTCGGGCCTCACAACACAGAGGCTGTGTGGAAGCACGCGGGACATTGGCAACCCCAAACTGGGCCCTGCGAGGCTGCCACCAAGCCAGGGTAGCTTCGAGCAAGCTGGCCTTTGACTAGCAGGGGCAGCAGCTCTGCTCCAAGCTGATCTGTAAAAGAGAGGTGCTGATGGCCTCTGCCTCACAGGGACCTTGTATGTCAGTGCTGTGTGTGTGTGTGTGTGTGTGTTATATCGCTTGGCACTGAGGAAGCACTGAATAAGAATTGAAGGGGAAAGTAAGGGGGCGGTCTTCATCCTAAGTAACGGTGGGGTTTCCCTCTAACACCCTCTCATGGCCGCCACCAACCCCCCCACTGCCGCCCGGCCCTGGTGTCTTGTCAGAGTTGGGTCCCAGGAGAAGAAAGCTCACCCTGGCTGTTCCAGTCTCATTGATTTGGACTCAACAAGACTCCATGTTGGGCAGAGTTTTCGCCCCCTGTGGCATGGTCCTTTCCCCCACCTCTGCAGGACCAATCACTTTCCTTTAGTTATGACGCGTTTGTTAAGCACCTACTGCATGCCACTCCCATGCCTTCCCAAGCACAGCTTGGATCAGTTCCTTAGAAAAACTGCTGCCTTAGCTGCCCAGGAGCCCTTTCTTTCTTTGCTTCGGGTCTCCTTCAAACAGTGGCCCTTCCCCTCAACCACTCAGTTGCTCTGTGACCTTGGACCAAACCCCTCCTTATTTTGTACCTTAATTTCCTTATAGAAAAAAAAAACAAAAAACCGAGGCTCTAGAAGGTCTCTGAGAACCGAGCTCAGGTGGTTCCAGATGACCGGTTGTCATTAGTTCCTTGTCCCAGGGTCAGGGTGAGTTGTGTGTGTCCTGGGTGGAGCTCACAAAGGGCAGGGCTTGGCTTCCCTGCCTCGTGGGAGAGACACAGCCCCAGGTCTCAGGGTGAGCCAGTTCCCCTGGGGAGGGGCTAAGACCATGCTGGGAGCAGGGGTGTGGCCCGAGACAGGGATTCCCAGAGGGAGACTGCCATCTCTCCAGTGAGTTTCTAAATGTTGCCCAAAGCTGGCTGGCCTCCCCTGAAAGGGGAACACAGGCCTTGGCGAGGCTGGAACAAAGCAGCGGCTCACTGGGCTCCACAGCTGGCTGGAGAGCCAGCAGCACTGAGTGGCGAGGAGAGGAAATCATGGGGACAGCTCCTCCGCAGCGAGGACTGTCTTTCTAAGCCACAAGCCTCCCCCAAGGAGCCTTGCTTGGTCCACATAGACTCAGCAACTCTCTGCCCATACTTCCTCACTGGGCCTAATCAGAGTTCTGTGGACCCTGCTGCACAGAGGCTCCCCCTCACACAGCAGCCCCCCAGTTTGAGTTACAGCCCCTTGACAGTCAAAGAATTCTCACTCTGTTCCACCTGTAGTGTGCTTTGCTTTCACTGAAACTGCAGTCCCTCATTTAGTCCCCTCGGGGTGAGAAGCGGTTCCTCAACTTTGCAGGCACAAGGGAGCTGAGGTTGGTTCTTGCTTGAGCAATGGAAGAGCACGCTGAAAGCGCTGCGGCCTAGTGAGGAGCCAGCCCGGGACTGGAAACACCTACCAATACCTGACTTCTAGTCCTGACTCAGACTCTTACTGGCTCGATGACCTCGGGAAAGCCACTTCCCCTCTCCGTCCATGTTCCCTCCTCCATACAATGGGGATGATGCGAGAACCCACTCTGCCAACCTCACTCGGTTGGTGTGGGAATCAAATCAGAAAGTGCATGTAAAAGTGCTTTTAACCAACTGTGTGCTATATAAATACTCAGCAGCAGATGACAAGATGCCCTGCCTCTTCTAGGAGTCTGGCTCCACGCTTTTCCTTTCCCTCCGCCACCTGTAATGCTCACCTCCCTGCTGGCTCCTCGCCTTCCCCTTGGTCTTCAAATGTGCTCACAGCTTCCGTCTGTCCACTGACATACACCAGCAAAGTTCTGAGACAAATGGTCTCTGCCAGCTGCCTTTATCTGCTCTCTCTGTAGCCCATCCTCTTACTCCTGCTCTCTGGTTTACATACCCTCCCACCCCCGCCACCTCCCCCTTTATCCTCCTGGATGTCTCTGTGGACATGTGATCCCACTGATCCTGTGCCCACCTAAGTCCTCTGGTTTCTGTGGTAGGCAGCCTGTACGAGGGTCCCCACAATCCCCCCTTCCTGGTGTCCCCACCCTCATCCAACCCCTCTCTGGGGGGTGTGGACAGACCTAGTGACTTGCTTCTCACAAAGAAAATATGGCAAAGGTGATGGGTTGTCATTTCCAAGGTCTGATTATAAGACTTTGACTCCTGTCTTTCTCACACTCTCTCAGCATCTCTCGCTTGGACTGAGGAAGCTGGTTGCCTTGTGAGCTGCCCTGTGGTGCATTCCACATGGCCAGGAGCTGAGCGTAGCTGACAGCAGGACCTTTGCACTTGCTATTCCTTATCCCAGAATGTTCTCCTGAATATCAGCACTTGTTTTTTGTTTTCCTCTCCCCGCACTAGAATGTAAGGAAGGCAGAGGTTTTCCCTGGTGTATTCTCTACTGTATTCACAGCGCATATAAGCCTGGTACGTCCTAGGGGAGGTGGGGCCAGTTTTCATCCAGAAAGTTTTACCTATCATGAAGGAAGGCTTTCTGGAAGAGTCTCAGTCCACACCCACAGCACTTCTGCTTTCTCACAGTGAAAGCAAAGCACACAAAAAATGGACTGGGTGCAGGCATATATGTGAGAGCATGCGTGGAGCTATGTGGAGGTGGGTAGGATTGGGAGTAGGGAGTATGTGTATGTGTATGTGTGTGTGTGTGTGTGTGTGTGTGTGTTAACTGTGGAGTAACTGTGTGTATGTGCACAGGAGGGAGAGGGGAAAGATAAATTCCTGGGGCCTTTAGGGTGAGCCCAAGCCCCTCAGATTCCATCTTTGACCTCCAGCAGGTGTACTTGTGGCTCAGTGTCCCTTGAGGAGCCAAGAATGGTGGTGACTCTTTAGACAAGCATCTCTGAGGAGGTGGGGGGAAGCTTCAGGCATTTCCCCTCCTGAGCCAAAGGAATGCCGGAGAAGTCCCGAGAACAATGGGGAGCTGACAGCCTCTCAGTGGACCTGTGACGTGCGGACCCCGAGAGGAGTGCACAGCTGCCTGCCAGAACCTGGGGCATGGGACAGGGGCTGGCGGGGATACAGAGGAGCCACGGAATCCATGAAGGAGGAAGCCGGAAGCAGCTGGGGATGACACTGAGAGGCATTTCCCGCCTCAGGATGCCCTCCTGCTTTCTTCACTGCCGCTGCAGCTGCAAAAGCAAAAGACTCAGCTTCCCTCTGGCCCCAAGTGGCTGTCCTACACATTGGGAGCTCGGGCCCCAGGCAGCCCCACTCCCAGCTTCCCTCTCCGGTCCCCGAGGGAGGCAGGCAGCTCCTCTGGGTAGGTGCCCTATCCCACCTCGGTACAGTGTTCCCAAACTTTTCAATCTTCTTGGCACCACAACACACTCTGACATACTCAGATTGTGGTGACAACTACCTCCCCAACCCAGATGGTAGTAAGCATGGCTACACATATTAGTGATGCTTCATGGTGACTCCAGGGTTGTGCCTAGAGAAGACGGGGATGGGGGTGTGTGCAATCCCAGCACGAAGCTATAATCCCATGCATGCCGGACCAGCTCAATGATCCAGGGACAGAAGCTCCGCAGAGCCTGAAGACCGAAGAAGACAACACACTTCAGAAAATGCGTGGGATGCACTGAGCCTGGGTGGCTCAGTTGGTTAAGCAGCTGCCTTCAGCTCAGGTCATGATCCCAGCGTCCTGGGATCGAGTCCCACATCGGGCTCCTTGCTCCTTGCTCAGCAGGAAGCCTGCTTCTTTCTCTGCCTCTGTCTGCCTGTGCTCACTCTCTCTCCCTCTCTCTCTGACAAATAAATAAATAAAATCTTAAAAAAAAAACGCGTGGGAGATAGTCAGACACAGGGAGTCCTTCAGTGAGAGAGAGGAAAGGGTGCTGAGAGATCCTGTAGATCTCCGCTGTCCAAAATGGTCATCAACAGCCCCATGTGACTTTGGAGCCCTTGAAATGGAGCCTGTGCAAAGCAAGGCATGCTGTCAGTGTAAAACACATCGTAGTTTGAAATCGTAATATAAAAAAAGAATGGCAAATATCTCATTAATAATTTTCAAGTTGAATTTAGATATAAATGGCAATATTTTTGATATGTTGAGTTAAATAAAATATATCATTAAACATATAATTACAAAAGACACTAATCTTGATTGTGGGGAGGGTTTCACAGATGTATATATATGTCAAAACTTTAACTGCACACCTTAAATATGTTGCAGTCATGTCAATTATACCTCAATAATGCTGTTAAAAAATTCTAAGTAGATCCCCCATTGCTACCCAAGAGGATAAAAAAAGAACTAATTTCACCTGTTGATTTATGGTGTGGTTCTTATAAAATTTATTTATTTGTAAATATTTTATTTACTTACTTATTTGAGAGACAGAGAGAGAGATTGGGGTGTGGGGGGCACAGGGAGAAGAAACGAAACCTCAAGTGGACTCCCCCCAGAGTGTAGAGCCCAGTGTAGGGCTTGATCCACAACCCTAAGATCATGACCTAGGTCAAAACCAAGAGTTGGATGCTTAACCGACTGTGCCACTCAGCCACTCCAGAAAATTTATACTTACGTGTGTTGCTTGCATTGTATTTTTATTGGACAGGACTGATTTAGTGGTTATAGTTCATTTTACAGACCATGAAACTGAGGTCCAGTGACGGGAAGGAGCTTGCTCATGTAATGAGGTGGGGAAGATTTCATTACTCAATGGCAAGAATCCACAGGGCAAGAACTGCCTATGTTGGTTAAAAACAACAACAACAACAACACAAAACAACTTACCTACCCCTGACCTTCACACAGTTAATAGGTACCAAGGCTTCAGAAGTGGGTGAATTTGTTGTAAACTCAGAAACCTTGAAGGGAAAGGGTAAGGAACAAAGGGGAAGGGGACAGAGGAGCCAAAGAAATGAAGAAACTCCATGTGTGATGTGACCCCTTCCCCAAGATTCCATCCCCCAAAGACCTTCAGTAAATTCTGCTCTCCTTTACTTGGTGGGAACTGAGGAAGGGTCAAGGTTTCATGCCTTGGTCAGTGCAGTGAAAGTAGGGACCATGCCCTGAGCCACAGAAATCTGGGTGGCAGAGGAGGCCGCAAGTATATAAATCTTATGGGGCTCCTGGCTGATTCACTTGGTAGAGCATGCAACTCGAGCTCAGGGTCATGAGTTCAAACCCAATGTTGGGTGTAAAGCTTACTTAAAAAAAAGAATATAAATCTTTTCTATTCCTCCACCCCAAGAAATTCACCAATACCTGGGACAGGGCTCTTGACTTGCACAAATCATGGCACAGAGGTGAAGGGCAGATCATTATAATGTTGTTTAGATCTCACGGGTCATGAAAGACTCTGGTAATTCATGGACCCACTAGCATGATCAGAATTTTAAGAGAAGAATATGATCATAGTGATTGTTGCTTTATTTCCCTCATTCAGCAACTGAAATTGCTTTAATTTAACCCTTTAATTCAGCAACTGAACCAGAGGATGCCTCTACTACGTTCAAGGCCAACCACCAGCCCCACCATGTTAGGTGCTGTGAAATATACAAGAAATCTATGGTCACTTGAAGCCCACAGAGAAGTCATTTCAGCAAGAGATGGATAAGCAAAGAACAAAGTCAAGAGAGTAGAGTAGTTAAAAGTATAGAAGGGTGCTTAGGGCTACCAATGAAACAGCTCAGTACCCTGGTAGGACCCAAGTCTAACTTCATTCGATATGGGCCTGGCTCAAGGAGGTGCTGGATGTGTCCATAATCCCTGACCAGGACGGAAATAAAATGGACCAGGAGGCCCAAGATCAGCAGGAACTGGGTCAATCATGGAAAGAGGACCAGTGAGCTGCATTTTGGGGGAAGGAAATGTGTGACAGTTGCTCTGAGTTCTGGATTGATCTGACTGTACTGTAGACAGAGAATCCCAGGATCCGAGTGGGCATAAAGGTGCCCAGACCCAGTCTATTGTGCCTTATGGCTACTCTCAGAGGACGACATGGTGGGGGCAGCTTGGTGCATCCCTTCACTGTGTCCTGCTAACCGTGCCCCAGCCTTGCCGATGCTCACAAGGAAGACCTGATGAGAGGATAGAGATGGATCTGCAGGAGCCAGCACCACGGTCACACACATGACTAGCTGGTGAGGCGTCCCTCGCCTTCCCCTGGAGAAGCAGCCAAGGCTGAAGAGTGGCTGCACTGTCCCTTTGGATCCTTTTCAGTTCCATCCAATTGTTCCCTAAGCATCCACTGAGCACCTAGCGCGTGTAAGGTCCTGTGGAAGTTACAGAATGGATCCCAGCCCTCACTTAGCTGGTACCTGTGCATACATTGTTACAACGCAAAGTGGCTAGGTGTTCCCAGGGCAGATCCAGCTAAAAAGCTATGGGAAGTTGGAAGAGAGAGAGAGCATTTCCACTTGGGTTGTCAGGATGACTTCATAGAGGAGGTGACATTTGAACTGAACTTGGAGAGGGGATAGGATTTGGATATCAATTCCTAACACTTTATACAGTGCTTACTGAGTACCAGATAGTCTTCCAAGTGCACTAAAAATAGTAACTCATTTGGGCAAACCACAATCCCATGAAGTAAGTATCATTGCCACCCCCATTTAACATTACGGAGGTGGAGGCACAGAAAGATTAAGTGACTTGCCCAAGGCCACACAGGTAGTAGATGATGGAGCCCAGAATCAAACCGAGATAGAGTCATGCTCATACCACTGCCTCTTGGATAAGCAGAAACAGGGTGGGCCCAGGGGTCCAAGCAATAGAATGAGCAGAGTCAAGGATGTGAGGAAACATGGCCCCCTTATGGAAAGCAGAGGTGAGTCTGTCAGGGCTAGAGTGTTTGGTGTATCAATAGGAGTGGGCAAAGATGAGGTAGAAAAGGAAGGTGGTTTCAAGCTGGGTTTTCAGGCACCTGAGGGTAATGTGTCTTAGGGAGCTTTGAGGGGTATAGTAGTGGCCATTACCCCAGGCCTGACTCCAGAAGGGAGGCATGCCCCTCTGAATCCAGGCCCCGCTGAGCCAGTATTGCCCATTTCCAGGAGGCCTTGCTAAGCCCCAGCAGCAGCCACTAAGCTTTGAGGTGAGTGTTCATTCAGGGACAAGAATGGAAACTTCATCATGTTTACCACAGGAAATACCACTGCATCAAGAGCCACCCCCCTTGGGAGGCAGGTTCCATTCCTGTTTTGTTTGTTTGGGGACTGAATGTTGTTATTCCTGTGTTTATGTCAGGGAATGTTTGCTATCAAAAAAACAAAGTCCAGGCAGCGCCCCTACCAGTGCAACAGCCACAGAGCCCTTCGCTCAGGCATTTCCGGGCGCTAGCTTCTACCTAATGGATTTCTCCATTGAACAGCATCAAAGACCTCCTCTTTTGGTGTCCCTCTCATCTTAAAGGGACTGGTGCTGAGCGGAAGTCATTTGACTCTGGAAGAAAAGCAGTTTCTAGACTTGGCATCCTTGCCTGTCTCCAGCCTGGGTGAAAAGTGAAATAGGCTTGTACCCCAAACCCCAACAATCAGGAGCAGAGACCCCCCCCCCAAGCCTGGGCCCTCACACCTCCTCCCCCTGGGGGGACATCCCCAGGAGCCTGCAGGGCTCAGGCCTTGGGGAATAGCCCTAAGGAAGCGGATCTTACTAACCAGTTTTCAGAACCGAAAGCAGGAGAGGTGACACCACAAGCTTCCGATATGCTCACCTTTATTTTGCAGATGAAAGAACTAAGACTCAGGAGAAGGGAGGAGGGCCCTGACTCAGAGAGAAGGGAGAGAGAGTAGGGGGAGTTCTGCAGAAAATCCTCTTCTTCTTCAAGCCCTAATCCCATCTCTTCTGCTGTGGTCCTCACTGTTCTTCCCTCCTTTGATGGCATAAAATATGGCTTGCATAGTTTCACACTAGGCTATGGAGCAGCACCCCCTGGGCTTCCTCCTTCCCTCCTGCAGGAGATGACAACTCTCCTTCAGCTAGGGCAGAAACCAAGGACTCATCTCCCCCCTCCCTCCCCCTCCTCTTCCCCAAAGCACCCAACAACGGGCCCTGTCCTGTGGGCTGGTAAGACCTATTGGTGTGATCCAATGAGCCTCCCCATTGACATGAGGGATACACTGACCACTGAAGCCAGTAGTGACTGAGGACAGGAACTGGAGAGTGGGCAGGTGGTGAAAAGAAGAGGACAGAAACAGACAGAGTCTCTGACAAGGAGGGGAAACTATTTCTCAAGAAAAGGGGAAGAGTCATGACACATTGCTAATGGCCAAAAAGCTGAGGAGGGGAAACAAAAAATTGGTGACCCAGTTATGATCTCCACAGCGCTGACACCCCAAGTCCTGTCTTATGCACAGCTGGAAACTCGTGCCTTGCTCTGCTGGTGGCCTTGAACTTGCACTCACTTGTGCCTCTGGCGCAGGTGTGGGCATAGGATTTGCAGGTGTGATTGGTGCACTGAGCCAGCGACACTCTCTGGTCTGGACCCTGTGGGACCCACAGCAGGTGCTCACACATCCAGCTTCAAGGTCTCATGCATGAGGCAGCTGGATTGGAGGCTGTGTGAGGAACAGAGCCAATCTGATCCGTGTCTGACTTATTTCTGCATTCTTCCTCCATATTCTCCTGTACCTAGTGCACTGCCTAACACACAGTGCATGCTCAGTGCATGCTGGCTAATTACGGTAATCACAGAACACCTGCTATATGCCAGGCACTGTGCTAGGCACCTTACAAAGATGATCTCATTTCGTCTTGACAGTCCTATGAGGAAGGTGTTGCATTTTTAGCCCCATCTTACAAATGAGAAAAATGCATGCTCGGTGAGGTTAAAAATGACTTGTCTGAGGTCACAGGACAAGTTCATGCTTGGACTAGTACTCAAGTTCAAGTCTATCTGATACTAGACTCAGGCTCATAACTCTGTGTTATACTGACGAATGAAAGAAACCAGAATCCACAACTCTAACCGCATTAGTCCTATGCTGAAGCAAAAGACATGAATTGATGAAATGTGAGGGTTCTGAGATTCATCCCCCTTTTGCAATGCAGACACGCACCCACACATGCACACACATAGCAGGCTTTGAGAACATCTTTTTTGTGCAAATGTTACAACCCCCAGCAGGGAAGTAATTCTGTGAAGCACAGGCTGCTGAGGGTTTGGGGGAGGGGGAGGGAGGGCCTAACCCAGGACTGGCTTCACACTGGACATACAAAGTCAAAAGGACAGACTGCAGCTGATGTCCTCAGCAGGGAACCAATAAAACGCTAGGGAATGGGGCTGCCCCTTTGAGACCTTGGGGAGACTCTTGGCTCCTGCTGCCCCTTCAGTGGCAGGAGGGGCAAGAGGGTAGGGTTATTTCATCACAGCAACTTCTGAAGCCCCGGCAGGGTGGGCGGGGGCAGGGGGGCCCTTGGTCTGAGCCGCTTATGCCAAGCACCTCCCAACACCTGCAGAGCACAGGAGCTGACTTGGAAAGAGGAGATCCAGGAATGCCTGGGTGGTTGAGTTGGTTAAGCATCTGACTCATGATTTCACCTAAAGTCACAATCTCAGGGTCTTGGGATCGAGCCCTGTGTCAGGCACCTGCTCATTGTGGAGTCTGCTTGAGGTTCTCTCTCTCCTTCTGCCTCTACCCACTGTACTCTCTCTTTTTCTCAGAAATAAATACATGTTTTTTAAAAAAAAGAGAAGATCCACCTCTGAGGCCTTGGCAAGCTGCCATGATGCCCAGGGCCTCGGGCTAGTCTCCAGGAAACAGGAGACTTTGCTCCCTGGTCACTTTCTCAGTAAGGACTCCCTCAGCCACCCTATTTAGAACTGTACCCATACCCCTTTATGCTTTCTTTTTCTCCAGTAGCATTTATCACCAAATGACATTTTTTTACTTATCCATTTTCTTTGCTGTCTGTTACATGGTATGGACCACAGAGGCAGGGGCCAGTGGGGTGGAGAGGGGAAGGGGTGGGTTGGTTTGCCGGCTGCTGGGCCCCGGTACCAAGAATAGTCCTTGAGAAGAATTTGTTGAAGGAATGAATTCACTGATTTCAATTCTTTTTGAGCACTACACAAAACACGATGATATTCCCATTGTCATGCATCCCCAGCCACCCCTGAGGGGACGGCATGGCATTTGGGAGCTCAGCCATTAAACTGGCCAGTGGGAGATCCTAACTTAGAACAAAGAAAAACTCTTATAAACATGACTTCCCTGCCAAGATCAGTTACTGCAATGGTCACTCTTGAGAAAGGGCCTCGGTGACTGAGGTTCAAAGCTATTCAGTTGCATACAAAATCAATGAGACAATTCAGAAGTGCTCTGGGCACACATGCAGGTCTCCTACAGCATTCTTTGTTTACCATGACTATCAGCAGACAGGATCTAAACTGCAGTCGGGGTTGATGTAGCACTTCCTAAGCAACCTGGGTCAACAACAACCACAATAGAAACAGGGGAATTCCCCCGTTACTGACTAATAATAGCTCATTTCACACTCAAAGGCTGTGTGACCTGGAGCAACTTACTTGACCTCTCTGAGCCTCAGTGTCCTTGTTTGTAAAAATGGGAATAATTATGGTGCCTGTTGCCTGGGCCACTGCGAAGTTTAAATGAGTTACTAGATGTAAGGTACTTGGATCTAATGCATGGTACGTGTTGAGCACTCTGTAAGTGTCACGTGTTATTTGTATTGTCATTTCTGGATAGTGAGTATTTCTAGGAGAGGATCTATATGCCCCTTCCCCCCATGTCCAGAACAAAATATGTAAGCACATTTTGTTAGTTGTTACTACTGTTCTCAGGATGATCGTGATGATGATTAGGAGTAGGTCTGGTATTAATTACTTGATTTCTCTATCTTTCTTAAGAACTGTGAGCTCCATGAAGTCAGGCAGGGACCACAACTTCCTAGAGCCCTAGAACATAGAAACTCCTAAACTTATACACAGTAGGTATTCAGTTGACTCTCATACGACCTTCACCCAGGGCTTTGCTAACTCTTCTGCTACTTTAGGACTCAAATATTCCTAAATATGAGTCAGCAGTGCCCCTCCCTCCTAGGGGGAGGGAACGAAGGATATAGAGACCTCAGTCCCTATTTTCCCTGAGGAAATTCACGGTCTAGTACATCCAGCCCTCAGAAATCACTTCCAAGTCATTAATGAGCAAGTAATTGAAACAGATAGGTGCAGACTGTGACCATTGTTACCAAAGAAATAAATTGGGTGATGATAAAGAGTATATGTGTATGTGGGTGGCTGGGGGAGAAGGGGGCAGACTTTGACTTTAAACGACTAAAGACTGCTATGAGGTGGTGGCATTTGAGCAGAGACCTGAAAGATGGAAAGGAAGCAGACTGCAAAAATCTGGGAGAACATTCTGGGCAGCGGAAACAGCAAGCACAAAAGCCCTGAGGCACCAAAGTGTTTGGGGTTTATTGGAATACAGTGTGGGCCAGCATGCCTGGGTTGTTAAGCAGAAGGCTGAGGCTGCAGAGGCAGGTGCGGATGTAAGCCATAGTAAGAGAAGCCAGTGGAGAACAAGCCCAGATGACCCAGAGCCTTCCCTAAAACAACTCTCAAAACATATTGCGCAATCACCCACAGTCTATTGGAAAAAAGGAAAGAGTGGCACCCAGTCACGCATTTTCCCATGATGGTTATGGACATTTCCGAACAGCAAAGCCTGTCTATTCTGGACTTCACCAATTCCAACGTTGAACGAGTCCACACAGAGGCCAGGCTATGATGTGGTGGGTTTGCTCTACTGCCTCCCAAATGCCACCAGATAAAAGCAGAGCTTATCTGTTGAAAAGAACAGACTCTCCAGCAAGTTAGAAATCAACCACGGCTGTGCAGCTCACAGAGCAGTCCTATCTAGCCATTAAAGTAGGTTGCTGAAGACTCTGACTTGGCTGCATATTATTAGCCTTTTTCATATTAACATTAGTGGAAAATGATTTTTTAAAAAATTTATGTAGGCTCCATGCTGGGCGTGGAGCCCAATGTGAGGTTTGAACTCACAACCCTGAGATCAAGACCTGAAGTGAGATCAAGAGTCAGTTGATTAACCAACTGAGCCACCTAGGGGTCCCCAAAATGATTTAAAAAAAAAAAAAACAACAGAGGAATATTCAATATATCAATTTTTTAAAAATTGAATCAAATCTTGGTCTCTGCGCAGTTCACTGGAACTTCCTGAGCATCTGTTGGTATATCTGTGATGAAACATTTTGTTTACATCCTGGGAAGGACATAGTAAACTCAAAATATACCAAACACAAGGACGGGCTTCCTATCCTCCCCTGCTCAGCCCTGGAAATTTTGTTCAGAATCAGCTTCTAGGTCTTCGTTCTTGGAACATACCTGGTAGATAGTCCAGGCCGTGTCTTTTTCATCCTTACATCTTAGAGCTGTTCTTGTGACCTTCAAGACTTTTCTTTTCCAGCAAAGCCCAGCCCAGAAGAGAGTACATGGCAAAGATCGCGCTCAACAACCACACATTTGCTCCCCTACGTTTCCCAGCCTCCCTTCTAGTTAAGTTTGAGACACGTGACTAACTCTGACCAGTGGGGAGTCATCAGAAGTAGTGGGCAGCATTTCTGGGCCGAGAAAGTTAACAAGTGGTATGTACTATGACCAAACTGCATCCTCTCTCCCAAGTTCCTATGTCGAGGCCCTAACCTCCAGTCCTCCGGTGTGGCTGTATTTGTGTTAAGGAAGTAATTAAGATCGAGATCAAACGAGATGATGAAAGTGATGTCTCTGTCTCTGTTTTTGTCTCTGTTTCTCCTCCCTCGCCCTCTCTCCCTTCCATGTGAGGATGCCTATAAGAAGGTGGCAGTCTGTTAGCCAAGAAGAGAGTCTCACAGGAACTGAAACGCCCAGCACCTTGATCTTGGTCTTCCTGGCATCCAGAACTATGAGAAAATACATTTCTGTTGTTTAAGCCACCGCATCTGTGGCATTTTGTCATCGCAGCGCAACCTGACTTAGACACATGCTTCTTCAACTCTCTCCTCCCTGCTATGGCGATCTCAAAGATCACATGTTCCAGATAGCTCAGCTTGTTCTGTGAACAAGAAGAAGACTTTCCTGTGTTAAGCCACTGAGATTTCAGGGTTTCTGCATTACTACGGCATAACCTAGCCCATCCTGCCCAATGCCCGGTGGCAGAGAAAAGGACATGATATATATACCATGTTAGTCCAGACACCTTAGGACCAAAGCAGATGAGTGCACCAGCACCAGCGAGGCCTGGGAATTCACACAGATGCAAGCTATTCTTCCTGGGTCCTGGGATTCAGCCCACGATGAAGATGTCAAGGGCTCAAGGAATCCATTGAGGTTTCACATAAGAAAGCAAGCGCTCCAGCTGCTAAACATTGTCTCCCGGAAGCCCCCACTGAAATGCATACCAGTTCCCTTCAAGGGCTCAGTCATTTATCCTGTGACAACCAGGAGGCACTTTTTAAAAGAACATTTTTTATTTATTTGACAGAGAGAGAGATCACAAGTAGGCAGAGAGGCAGGCAGAGAGAGAGAGGGGGGAAGAAGACTCCCTGCCAAGTAGAGACCCTGATGCGGGGCTCGATTCCAGGACCCGAACATCATGACCTGAGCCAAAGGCAGAGGCTTTAACCCACTGAGCCACCCAGGCACCCCCTTTTTTGTGGTAAAAAAAATTTATATTTAGATTTAGCCAGCCGGACTCCGTTTAGATGATCCCAATTCTGTTGGCCACATCCAAAGCATCACAGTCAAGAGCCAAACACATCCCTTCTCTCCATCGGGCCTGATTGGCATGTTGACTTTGGCCATGTCAGTGTCATAGAGCTTCTTCCCAGCCCGTTTGATCTGGTGCTTGCGGTCTTCTGTTTTCTTCATGGCTGACTTGGTAGTTGGGGGAACTTGATGATGGCACAGTGGTCAGGCTTATTTCTTGTGGGGGCTCTCTTTTGAGGATATTGGGCTGCCTTCAGAGACACAGTGTCTTGGGCCGTTGGAAGGTAGGTGATGCATGGATCTTCTTTTTTTGTGTGACTGTGGACACTTTTCAGCACCGCTTTCTTGGCCTTCAATGCCTTTGCTTTGGCTTCAGCTTCGGGTGGGGCTGGGACTTCCTTCTTTTCCTTTGGCACCATCTTCGTGAAGAAAGGAGGAGGCATTTTGTTTTCTTTTTTATTTTTTAAGATTTTATTGATTTGAGAGAGCACAAGCAGGCAGAGCAGCAGGCAAAGCAGCAGGCAGAGGGAGAGAGAGAAGCAGGCTCTCCGCCGAGCAAGGAGGCAGACGCAGGACTCTATCCCAGGACCCTGTAATCATGACCTGAGTAGAAGGCAGATGCTTAACTGACTGAGCCACCCAGGTTTCCTGAGGAGGCATTTCCTAAGGACTGATTTCTCAGGGAACAGGATGGGCCCGAGGTCTCAGGGCCATGCTGGGTCACAAATTAGAGGCAGACTACACAACTTGGACCAAAGCGATGCCTCCCTCGCCTGTGAGGGATTTGAATTTCCCTGGGAGCAGGAGTGTCATTTCAGTCCTCCAGGTTCCCTGTGATGACTTCTCACTGGTATGCCCCTCTTGCTCTGGGCTACCTGTGTGACCATCGCTATAAACCGTCCATGAGAGAGGATAGAAACGAAATTTGGGGACTTGGTTTTTCTTCTTTTGTTGTTTATTTGTTTTTAATGCTTGAAAGACTTACCTACAAGCATCTCCTCCCATCTGACCTCCCAAATTCTCCTTTATCAAAGCCAAGTTCAAGCCTTGACCTCTCCTATGAAACCTTCCCTGACTTCCCCTTCCTACTGTCATGTCTGCTGATCTTTTAATAGTAACTATAACCAACACTTATTGTATACCACGACGTACTAAGCTCTCTAGTAGCTCATATTTCTCATATTGTATCTCATCTGATCCTCCTACATCCCAAGGGAGGTGTTATCATCCCTACTTTACACCCAGGGAAACCAAGGTTCAAAGAGGGGAAGTGACCTACCCAAAGTCCCACAGTTCATAGAGGGCAAAGCTGGAACCCAGGCCTATCAGATTCTAAGATCCCTACTATTAACACTACTCTCTCCTGCTCCCAACAGCTCAGCCTCCATTATTATATGTTTTGAATTTCTCCCCAATCCCCATAAGCTCTTTGAGGGTAGGGACAGTTTTTTCTAACTGGTTAATAATTAGCCTTTCTCTTTTGACCAGAACTTTACAGTTCATATAGGGCTTCTACATACCTGGTGTCATCTGATCTTTACTACATTCCTGAGACATCTGTGTTACCCTCAGCTAACAAATGAGGAGACAGAGGTTCAGACAGGTCCATGAGTTGCACAAGACACGCATCCAATGAAAGCTGCTCTTTTTGCTGGCCCGAGGTGCCACTCGCTTACGAATTGGGCACCACCTAAGCCCTTCCTCCTCTCCTGGCATTATGGTGTTCTAAGTCTCATTTATGTCCAGTTGAGAATAGCTGGGCTCCATAAAGGTACTCGTTTTATTTCTGATCCTTGGGATTTGGAGCGGAGTTGTGCAGTTGCCAGCCAACAGGATGTCGGTGGGATTTCTCCTGTAGGCCTAGAACTGGTTACTAGGGCCTAAAGCTGAGGTCCAATGTCAGATGAGAACTGCTAAGGGACTTCCAGCAGTGGGGGACCACCACCCCACTGCTCCCAATCCCCTCCTGCCCCTTCTGTGTAAGCAGAAAGGGGGGACATCATTGGGACCAGGAAATTTGGGACTGGTGCTGTAGCTTCTTTCTCCCCCAGACCCCAAGCCAGGTAAGGGGGTTCCAAGAGAAAGCCATCAAGATTGGGGAGTCTGTGAGGAGAGGACAATGGCACCTCATTCCTGGTGGGACATCTGCTTGCATGGCAGACTCGTGCCACTTTCCTCAGATCAAGTGGCCGCCTCAGAAGGTAGTGAAGTTTGAGCTATTTTACCTTATCCTATCCAAGAGGACTGGCCACCGGGCAAGGGGACCCTGAGAGCAACGGCCTTTGGGGATACTGCGGGCAGCAGGGGTGTGTAAGTATGGGCATGAGGGCAGGGGGCTTGGTTGGAAGAAGTGGTGGCTGACTAGTTTCTCCCATATCAGGAAACTCTGAAGTGGGGTGGCCTCCAGACACCTCCCAAGTTGGGGATAGTAACTGAAGACAGCGTGGAACACTATCCCTGAGCTCCTGCCATCAATTTGAACTCTCTTCAAAGAGCTCCTGCAGGGGTGCCTGGGTGGCTCGGTGGGTTGAGCCTCTGCCTTAAGCTCAGGTCATGGTTTCAGGGTCCTGGGATTGAGCTCCTCTTCGGGGTCTCTGTTCAGCCGGTGAGCCTGCTTCTCCCTCTCTCTCTGCCTGCCTCTCTGCCTACTTTTGATCTCTCTCTCTCTCTCTGTCAAATAAATAAATCTTAAAAAAAAAAAAAAGAGCTCCTGCAGCCCCTGCCTCCTTGTGGCCCCTCTGGGGTCAGACTGGCCTGGCAGCCAGATGGAGAACAAGGTCTCGGTTCTCAGCGCTGTGCCCAGGGCCAGGGCCAGGGAGAGGCAGGTGAGGCTCTCACTGTCACGTGCTTACCCTGCCCTTGCCCAGCCCTGCAGTGGGTGAGCGCCTCCCTAAATTCTGCGCCCGAGGCACCTCACCTGCCTCACCTCCATCCTAGTCCTCTTTGTAGCTGCCACGAGGCCTGGGCTGGGTTCCCTGGGGTTCACAGAACCTTTCAGGTCCATGAAGATATTCTAGGCTTGGGTGCTGAGACGCTAGGGATCTGGAGCTAGCAGAGCAGCCAACTTCAACTGGGATGGGCAGGCCGAGAACAGACAGGCTTTCCCAGAGGGGAAAAGTGTGTTGGGGGCAAGCACCAAGGAGGCAGCTTTCTGTACCACGCCCTAACAAGCCAAACAAAACTGAGGTCATTCTGCCCCCTGGTGTCCCCTTCTGTCACTGCAGTCACTGCCAGTGGCCCATCTAAGTTTCAGGACATTTCGCATCACTTACATTCATTCATTCAACTATTCGATTGTGCCTCACACACTTATCGAGTGCCCCACTCTAGGCTTAGCGCTGTGTCATACACTGTGGGTACAAAGACGAATAGTACAGAGACCCCACCTTGCAGGGTGCTGTAGTCCAGTGGGGCAGATAGACACACCAAGAGATCATCCCGGGGCATTTAAATAAGTGCTCTGTTCAAGATTATGTGGCACAAAGGGGGACTGCTTGGCTTAGGGGAGGCAGGGGACATGGCAGGAAAGCTTGGCGAGAAGAGGTAGGGGTTGAGTTTGCTGATTGACTGAGTTCTTTAGGTGGCTGAGGGAATAGATAGAGATGGGTATATATGAAGGCATGGGGTCACATGTAAGGACTATAGAATGTTCCATTTGCTGCAGCCACAGTGTGCATTTGGAGGGACAGGAGAAGATGAAGTTAAGAACTGGCTGGTGGTCAGGGCTTGAAGGGCATTGAGGGCCACATGGAAGATTTCGACCTGATCCCTAGGTGATCAGGAATCCTTGAAAGGCTTTGAGCAGGGTAGTGACATTGTTAGATTTGAATTATTGAGAGTTTATTCCGGCCACTTTGTAGAGAATGGGTTGTAGAAGTGTAAGGCTGGGGAGGCTCTTGGGAGGGTTGCCAGATGAATAAACAAAAGAAAAGAAAACAGGATGCCCACTGAAATTGGCATTTCAGATAGACAACAAGTTTTGGTAAAATTCTATCCCAAATATTGTCTGGGATATGCTAAAATTTATTCTTTATGCACTCAAAATTCAAATTTAACGGGGCATCCCATATCTTATCTGGTAACCTGATCTTAGAGCCACCAAGGAGAGATGATAGAGGTTTGGACTAGGGCAAAGGTAGTAAGGTTGGATAGAAGTTGAAAAAATTCAAGGGGTATTCAGGAGATAGAAATGAAAGAACTTGGGGATGACATGGTTGAGGAAAAGTGAGAGGGAGGTGTCAAACATAACACCCAATCTCCTGATTGGGCTGTTTGCTCTGTGTTGGGTCCTTTAATCGCACCTCACCCCAATTAACACATACCCTGAGGTCAAAGTTCCTTCCTAAAATATCCCAGAGAACCTCCGAATCCAGGAGCCAAGACAGCCTCCAAAGCCCTGTCCTCTGCTGCTCTGGCTGGCCTCCTGCCTGTATCATTTTGGTTCCACACCTGCTTGATTCTGCATTTTGGTCTTAACTCTTGCTTGGTCCAGCTAATTGCCCAGGGTCTGGTGCCTGGAATCAAGCAAGGGCTGCTTTAGGCCTCTGTTCTTTGCCTCTGTGCACCTCTCTTTGCAACAGCTAGCATGAGGTGCCCAGGCCAGGCCTCCATGACTGACTAGAACAGATTCTTCCTGCCAGGGAGGGAAATCCCAAACATTCCCAGACCACAGATTTCCCCTAGAGGCTTTCTCACCCTCTAGGGCTGGGGCTTGAAGGTGGCCTGCTTTCTCAGAGCCTCTTGTGACCCAACATTGCCACCTAGTGGTCCCACAGCACACTGCAATCCAAGGTGAGATGGGAGACCGCTTTGCAGACCACTAAGGAGAGCTTCACATGCCTCTCTCCCCCTGGCAGGGCACATGGGTCCTGCTTCTGCTGGTGGTTATCCATCCATGATACTCCTCAACTCTTACGAATCCGAGCAACACATCCGTTTGGTGGACCTGCTGGTACAGAGGTGGCCCAAGATGGCATCCAAGGAACTGAACAACTAGGCCTTGAGGTCTCTCTCCGTGGCTGGACTCAGGAAATTGGGCTCCAGGTTGAACTGGTCATAGTCTTCAAATTTCCAAGCCTTCCATGTTTGGTAGATGCAAACCTGGTATCTATCTAAAAGTAGCTGTGTTTGCAGTCCCTCCCACACCTGCTTGTGGACATTCCCACCTGGAAAACTAGAGGGACAGAGTGGGTCCCACAATTGGGTTCCCCATGGTGGGCAAGTTGCTAGCCAAACAGTGGGCCCGGCCACTTTCCAGCATTCCACCTCCCTCTCTGGGGTTACAGCCAGTCAGAAAGAACTACCAAGTGCCACTCTTTCCTCCACACCAGAGTCTGTGAGTGCATGGCCAGAGCCAGCATTCTATGCCCTCCAGCTGGGGAGCTGAGAGACAGCAGGCCTCAGACGACCCTGTGGGCTGTAGCACAAGGCTGGTCTGGAGTAATTGGAAAGGTCTTCTAAGGAGACTGGCTCAGGACATGCAGCTCCCTCCCTTGCCCTCTGACTCCAGGAACTTGTCAGGAGGGCCCGGGGACACACCAGGCTGTGTCACTGAGGCTGAGATGATCACTAACCCACTGCTTGCATCTCCCACAACATCTGACTAGAATGGTGGGCCATCCCCAAAGAATGGCATCCTCTCCTAGCACGTTTCAGTCATCAGCCTTTGTCATGGCCCCTGGGAAGCCTGGACCTTATTTTCCTAGGCCTACGACTTTGGAGAAATCTATAATTTATCATGGAGCTCATCTGTAAAATGGGAATAATAATAATACTCACCTCATAGGGGGGTCACCCAGGCTACATGAGTTAATATACATAAAGTGCTTCATTGTTTGTTGTAATTACTACTTCTCAGGGTCTGAGCTTGGGCCCCTGCCAGGATACTAACACAAACTCGGGTCCAAAGTGCCTCCAACTCTCTCCCTTTCTCTTCCCCTTAGAGACTCCGGTTGTTGACTTGAAACAGGAATTGCTTCATCTTTTGCAGGGGCTTTGAGTCTTCCCAAATGAGGACCTCTGGAGGTTCTGTGGATCAGGACAGGTCAGGCGACTGGAGAGCCCATCATCATGGTCATTAAGTCATGCAGCTCCCCGGCAATCTTTCAGTAACTAACGAAAACAGCTGGCCTCACCTCCTGGCCTGATGGGCTGTGGTCTGCTTAGGCCAACGAGATATGCTCCTGAGGCTTCACCTTATTTGAGCCGCTGGCCTGCTCCATCCTACTGGCTGCTTTAGCCCCATTTCCTGGCTGGCTCTGAGACATACACATTTGAGAAGCCCAGGGACAGAGACTGAGGGAACAGCAGATTCACAATCCCTGTGTAGTTCATGCTCTGTTTAGGTATGTGCTCGCTGAGTGGTAGGAGACCGAAATCCCTGCACTTAGTCATTTTTAAAAATCTCTCTTTTTGTTCTGAGCATATATACATAAATTCCTAGAAGTTAAACACTACAGCTACATGATATGTACTTACTATCAAGGCCAACCTCCAGGTTTGTGGGTGTTCTGTTAAGAAGCCCCAGCCTCCAGTGTTGGGGGAGGGTCTCATACCACCACAGTCTAAAGCAGGAGTCAGCAAACCTTTTCTGTAAAGGACCAGACAGTAAATATATTAGACTTCGCAACCCACAGGGTCTCTGTTGCAACCATTCAACGCTGCTTTTACCATGCAAAAACAGCCATCGACAACATGTAAAGAAATAAGCATGGCTATGTTCCAATAAAATTTATTTACAAAACCAGATGGAGGGCCATAGTTTGCCAACGCCCAAGAGTAACTGAGACATAGTTCTACAAGACCTGTCCGAGGCAAATTATACAAGAGTCACACAGGAGAGTGCTATATCAAACATAGGGTCATCGAGAGTCTTCATGGACATCTTAAATGGAGCCTTTCTGGCTGGGTAGGTGGGCAGGGCTTCTGGCTTACGTTCCTCAATAGTATGTCCCGTGCCTGCCTTCACAGAGCAAGCCATCCTGGCATTCTAGGTCTCCTAGATTATCACTAGATTAAGTCTAAATCTCAGCCAGGGCCGCTTCACATAGGTATTGGTCTCTTGCCTGCACCAAGCCATTTGTGTTAGCTCACTGGCTGATGCCAAGCACACCACCAGCCAACCCTGGGCCACCCCTTGCCCTGTCTGTCTAAGGAGAGAAAGGACATGAGGACTGCCAGGATAGATGGAGCTGACATTCACTGAAAACACAGGAAGAGAAGGAGGTTTATGGGGGTACAGTGAGTTTGGTTTGTGATGTGTTGAGTTTAAGCATATAAGCGTTTGATTTATCTGAATTCAAGTCTACTCATGCTGCCAAAGAAAGAAAAGATGATGATGGAAAGTATTCTAGTGATTCTACCTGCAACTGAGCCTGGGCTCTGGAAAGAATGTGAGACAAAGAAGTAGGTCTGCCGCTCCTTCAGTGAGTCCCAGGTCTTCCATAGCTATCATGGTATGACCATCTGTCTGGGCAGATATAGGTCATGCATTTAAAGCTGCTGTTGTGGGGTGCCTGGCTGGTTGGGTAGAGCATGAGATTCTTGATTGTGGGGTGCCTGGCTGGTTGGGTAGAGCATGAGATTCTTGATCGTGGGGTGCCTGGCTGGGTGGGTAGAGCATGAGATTCTTGATCGTGGGGTGCCTGGCTGGTTGGGTAGAGCATGAGATTCTTGATCGTGGGGTGCCTGGCTGGGTGGGTAGAGCATGAGATTCTTGATCTTGGGGTTATAAGTTCGAGTACCATATTGGGTGGAGAGATCACTTAAAAATAAAATCTTTATAAAAAAATAAAGCTGTTCTTGTATGGTGTGTGTGTGTGTGTGTGTGTGTGTGTGTGTGTGTGTGTTGCTTCCTGGGACCATTATTTCACTTTGGGATATTTAAGGGATTTTTCTGGTTATATTCCATTTTTCCCGAAGTAATTGAAGAGTATGCTGAATGGGATGTGATGCCACTGTAAATGTGTCTGAAGCAGAAGGTAGCGGGGAAGGACACTGCTTCAGAATTTTGAGATTCACTAGTGGACAGGTGGCAACAGCAGACAGAGGAGTGAGTGCGGTTTTCAGAGCAAGATTATGGAATAGGAAAAGAAGTGGCCCAAGTCCAAGGCCTACGACCTAGGATGTGCTGTCATTTACCAACAGGACCAGGGAGGGAGATGAGCCTGCGACAGAATGGTGGGTGAAGTGGGAGAGAAACCAGGAGTTTGGGTCCAGACAGTCTGATGGAGGGAGTGTTCCAGAAGTGGGGAAGTGCTACTGAGAAGTTAGAGAAGGTGAGGGCTAAGAAATGACCTTTGGCTTTGGATACATGGTGATTACTGGTGACCTTGATGAGAGTGGTATCAGAGGGAAGGGCCAGAAAGGGTAAGGGGTGAGTGGAGGTGAAGAAGTGGGGACAGTAGGTGGAGACAACTCTTAAGTGTGGCTGTTGGCGACAGATTGCTAGAGCGGGAACATGAGTCCTGGGGAGAAGCAGAGGAAATACCTCCATTTTCCGCCATCATCTCATTTTTCCTAGAACCTTGCCCCAAAGAGTGTAGTTTTTGAGGGCTGCCATAATGAAGTACCACAGACTGGGTGGCTTAAGCAACAAATATTTATTCTCTCACAGTCCTAGAAGCCAGAAGTTCCATATCAAGGTTGGCAGGGTTGGTTCCTTCATAGGGTTGCCAGGGACACTCTGCTCCAGGCTTCTCCCAGAGCTTCTGGCCATTTGCTGGATGCCTTTGGTGTCCCTTGGCTTGTAGATGCAGCACCCAGATCTCTACCTTCATCCTCACATGACCTTCTCCCTGTGTGTCTCTGTGTCCAAATTTCCCCTTTTTATAAGGTCATCAGTAATACAGGATTTAGGGCCCACCCTCCTCCAAAATAACTTTGTTTTACTTGACAGATGACATCTGCAAATAAGGTCAAAATGACAGGTAGGAGGTTAGGATTCTAACACACGAATGGGGGGGGGCACAATTCAACCTATAACAAGCCTTTTGGTCTCATTCTTTCCACTTCCTCTCCAGTTGTCTGGCCAGAGAATATTCTGTGCCTTCCCATTCACATCTGTGCCTTCCCCTCTTCTAGCTGCTTATGGCTTCCATCCCTCCTTCCCTGCTTAGCCCTCTCTGAAGACCTGACTCATCAACTTTCTGCAAGAAGACTTCCCGCCCTTGTGGAAACTTGCTAAATAACTTGCAACACTGAGCGATGGTGAAGGAAGAAAGAGAGGAAAGTGATATTTAATTCTGCCTGTTTTCAGCAAGATGGGGCTGAAAGCTCCATGGCCTTTAGATAATTTCTGAGAGACTGTTTTTGTCTTTGCTGGCTTTTGAGCCCATAAGTAAGAGATTTTAAGGAGGACAGTCAATAAAGTTCCTCAAAATAGAAAGAAATTATCATGAAACCAGAAAAGTAACTGCAGTTTCAAATACCGTTTTCCAACTGGGAACACTCTCCTCTGCCATCTACTGGCCACAACTACAATCAGTAAATGATCCTTGCTCCTGGGAACGAGGGTCACCGTTAGAGGTAGAGCGGTGGCCCGTGGTCACCAAATGGCCCTTGCAAGTGTGCTTTGTGTCAGGATGTGGTTTACAGCCTCATGCCCCAGGGAGCTGTGAGGCTGGCTGGAGGGCCCCTCGGCTGCCTGATGGAGTGCTGGTCTGACGCGCCAGAAGCTAGAAGAAGCTTGCAGATGCCAGAAGCTAGAAGCAGCTTGCAGATGCTGGGGACAGAGCAGGCCGGGGATGTGAGGGAGTGGTATGGAGTGGGCTAGGCTCTGTGCCCTAGAGGCCCTCTCCAGCCGCCTAAAAGCCCCAGAAGGACACTGTGTCTGTTCATTCCAACACACAGACGTTTCTTTCTTTTATGAAATAATGTTTTCTTTAATCTTTTTCTGATATAAAAAAGTAATGCATGCTCATTGTAAAACATTTAGAGAACCAAATATGAAGGTAAAGAAATAATTTAGGTTGGCATTGGAGGGTGGCTTGGGGGACTTTACCATAATCTCCAACAGCACCCCCAAAGTCTCTCCAAATATACATGCAGTTTAAGGAAAAACTCGGTTTGCTATGCAAAGACAGCTTCCAGTTTCAAGACAAAGTCACTAGCCTCTTTCTGAATGGACATTCTGGAGCCACCGCAGCCCCAAATCCCACCACCCAGGGGGTAACAGCTAGTTATAGAATGGAGCATCGACTTCCACTATTTTTGTGCCTATGGATTATTTTTTAAATTTTACTTTTTATTGAGATATAATTGATATATAACATTATATTAGTTTCAGGTGAATTTGCGTATATTGCGAAACGATAACAGTAAGTCTAGTTAACATCCATTACGACAGAATTGCACATTTTTTTCTTGTGAGGGGAACTTTTAAGATCTACTCTTAGTGAGGCAAACCATAAAAGACTCTTAACAATAGAGAACAAGCTGAGGGTTGCGGGGGGGGGGAGCTGAGGGGGGGATGGGCTACATAAATGGGTGATGGGCATTAAGAGGGGCACTTGTTATGCTGAGCACTGGGTGTTATACTAAGTGATGAATCACTAAATTCTACTCCTGAAACCAATATTACACCATATGTTAACTAATTTAAATTTAAATAGAACCTTGGTTAAAAAAAAAAAGCATCTACTCTTGTAGCAACTTTCAGATATATGCTACAGAATATATACAAATATATGCTATTTTTAATTTTTTACCATTTTACCACTTTTTAATTATTTACCATGCTATACATCACATGTTTAATTTTTATGTATTATCTTTATATCTGATTTCTTAAATTTAGGGACATTTGGTACATATCTACTCAGAAGCCTGCTTTTCTGCTCAATGTTACCTCTTAGCATTTTCCCTGTCCCCATTCCTCAGCAGCATTATTTGTAAAGTCTGCATATTTTATCCATAAAATATATAACGTGTTTACCCATCTTCTGGTTCTGATCGTTGCCAGATTTTGCTCTAATGAATAATGCTAGGATGACCCTGTGTGGACTTAACCTTTTGTGCTCCTCTAGGGTCATCTCCTAGAAGCAAAATTGCTACTATGAATGTTTCTAGGCTCTTAATACATGACCACATTGCTTCTAGGAAGGTGATACTCATTTACCCTTTGACAAGCAGCAGCCACGCATGTTTGCCCTCCCCTCTGCCAACACTGGAGTTGTACATGACACGGATTATTGGATGCTGGACTTTAGACTAGGTGCTGGGGATACCACGGTAAGGGAAATAAACCATGGTCTCTGCCCACAGTCACTGACCCAGTGGGAGAGCGGCCTGATCCAATAATGAATGTGTAAATCACACTGTAATGATGCTCTGGCGGACACTGTAGCATGGGAGGAGTTGGCTCTGTGGTGAGAGGGGGCTGAGAGCAGTCAAGGAACAAGTCCGTGTAGCTGAAGCGGAGAGAGGTTAGGGTTAGGAGGCTGGAAGTCTGTAGCACTCAGACCTGCAGGGCCTTGTGGGTCCCAATTCTGGGAAGTCACTAAATGGCTTTAAACAGAGGGGTGATGTGATTAAATTTACCTTTGGAGACTCACTTACAAATTGTTTTTAATTCTTAAAATTGTGGTGAAGTAATGAAATTTACCACTGTAGCCATTTTTTTAATAATTTTTTTATTTTTTATAAACATATATTTTTATCCCCAGGGGTACAGGTCTGTGCCATTTTTAAGTGTATGATTCAGTGCTGTGAAATATATTCATATTGTTGTGCAACAAAGCCCCAAAATGTTTCCAACATGCAAAATTGAAACTCTATACCCATTAAACAACAACTTCCCATTTCTCCCTTCCCCTAGTCCCTGGTGGTTACTATCTACTCGCTGTCTATAAATTTGACAGTGCTAGGTACCTCATACAAGTTGGCTCATACAGTACTTGTCCTTTTATGACTGGCTTATTTCACTGAGTATAATGTCCTCAAGGCTCTTCCATGCTATAATGAGTCAGAGTTTCCTTCATTTTTAAGGCTGAATAATATTCCACTGCATGCAGATACCACATTTTGTTTCCCCATTCATCCGTCAATGGACACTTGAACAAATGGACACATTTGTTATTGTGAATAATACTGATATCAAAGTGGGTGTGCAAATCATCTGTTCAAATCCCTGTTTCCAATTATTTTGGATCTTATACCCAGAAGTATGATTGATGGATCATATTGTAGTTCTAACTTTTTGAGGAAACTTGAGTATCACTTTTAAAAAGCTAATTCAGCAAGGCTGATTTTGTTGGTTACAGAACAAAAGAAAATAGAACTGGTTGGCTGTTAAAAGCTGTTAACTTTTTGGACGACACTAATATAATTTACCAAGTACCCTGTACACACCCACAAGTGAACTTCCCTCAAGTTAATAGAGCTCAGTATGAATAATAAATGTATTCATATTTCAGAAACACCTATTGTATACAGACTTGTGTCTTTAAGTGCTTTGAAGGACAGTCTTTATTTATTAACAAAATATCGTTGAGCACTGATAGGGAAATGGCATTGTGGGGAAATCCAAAATATGCCCAGCTTGGTTCCTACTCTCATGATGCTTCTTGTCCCAGATGGGCAACAACACCTTTTCTGTGTGGTGTGTTAAAACAGTGGTACAAATGGAAGGTTCTGAGAGTTCAGAGGAAGCAGGAGTTGTGGGAGTAGACTTCCTGGAGGAGGTGACATTTGGGCTTGACAGGGTTTGGGCAGGTGGAGTGGTGGGGGCTAGAGTTCCAAGCGACTGACACAGACTGAGCCCAAGAGGAGTTTAGGGAAGATAAGGGCATGATAAGGTCAAGACTGGGAGTTTTGGCCAGAGAGGTGGGCGGAAGAAATTAAGGAGAGCTTTAATCACAGGCTGAAGAACTGGAACTTCTGTGGTTAAGTGGAGGCTCAGGACTCTGAGGGGTTTTGATGAGGGGAATGACATCAAAGCATTACATTGGGAGGATTAGTCTGGCAGTGATGTGTGTAGAATAAACTGAAAGGGAGCTGAAAAATTAGTCAGAAAGGGAGTAAGCAGGACATGCCAGGCCTGAGGTAATGAGTGTTTGGATTTGGTGGTGGGCCTGGGAAGTGGGCAGTGGGAAGGAGGAAAGAAGGTCAGATGGACGGGACTAGGAACAGCCTGAATCTGGCCCCATGAGAATGTCCCATGACACCCTTTCCCCTCCCCTCCTTCCTTCCCTCCTCCTTTTCCTTCCCTCTTTTTTCCCTCTGTCTTTATAAAAAATATTATGTATGACTTAGGATGACCAGTTCAACTTATTTTGGTTTCCTTCAGAACCTTGCATAGTGGCCTACCCTTACAGGCGCTCCATGAATATTTGTTGAATTGCACCTGGTGACTGATTAGAAGTGGCCCAGGGACCAAAAATAATCAAAGGTTCCAGTCTGGCTGATGGGAGAGAGGAAATGCCAGGAGACGTTGGTCAGGGTCAGAGTCAGGTTAATTTGTCCTACCGGCAGGTCACCTGGCTGATGTGAAATCTTGGGATGTAGCTTGAAGAGAGATTTCAAGGAGCACCCCCACTTTCATCCCCTCTCCAGCTGGGCAGATACTAGCTATATGTAAAAGCCCAAATTTTGGTCTGGGGTCATATTCTGGTCTGCCACTAGCCAAGTACCAAGCTAAGTAGTGCTTCTGAGCCTGTTTTACCCAACTCTGGAAGGGTGATAAAGTAGTCCGTAATAAAGTCGTTGTCAAGGCTGAAAGTGAGGTTAAATGTATTAGCACCGCATCTGGAGTAAATGATAGCTGTAATTGTTTGCGACTATTACTGTTATTAAGAAGAAGCATAAATCATGAAGTTCTAGAGTGAAGTCATCCATGGCTTCCTGTTGCCTGTAGAATAAAAGGCAGCCTCCTTCCCAGGTTCCGCAGGCTCTGCCCACCTCTCAACAAACACCCCTACCCCCACCCCACTGTGTTCTGTCTGTCTGTCTCCTGAACACAGCAAGCTGCTTTGCATTTGCTCTTTCCTTTGCTTGGAATGTTCTTTGCCAGATCTTGTATAGCTGGCTTTTTAGGGGAGCAAGTGCCTTATATACTGTGCAATCATCCTTCAAATCAAAATATGGGACCCGTTGGTCTCCTGGTTAGGTCTTGGCAACCATCATCTCCTCAAGGCAACCTTCCCTGACCAAGTCTGCTTGCTGTGCCCTCTGGCACGTCACCCTGCCTTATTCTCTCCAGAGCGTTTGTCCTACTCTCCAGTTACCTTGTGCATTATTTCCATCTGCTTTACCCCATCCTGCCCCATGGTGGCTATATCATCAGCACCTTGAACAGCACCTGGCACATATGAGGCCTCAATAAATACTTAATGAATGGCTGATATTGAAGATGCAAGGCAGGGGGCGGGGTGGGGTGGCGGTGGTGAATGATGGGAACAAGTCCAGTGAGAGTGGGAGGAGATGGACTCAAAGCACAGTGACAGAGTTAGCCTAGGCAAGAATGAAGACCACTTACTTCTGACACGGGTGGGAAGGGGGAAGGATGAGGTAAAGCTGTGACATTTTGATTTGCAGAGCAAGACTTTGAGGGTTGCTTTGGCTAACCACTTTGACATTTTCACAAAGCAAAGGGTGTGGCCAACTACTGAGAGCGGAAGGGCTGAGGAAGAGGTCTGGACCTGGAGGCCAGTGGAAGTTTTGGAGTAATTATACTAGCTGCTATTTATTTAGCACTTGCGCAGCAGGCACTGTTCCCGGCCCTTGAAATGTACTAGCTGATACCATCTCATGATGACCCAGTGAGGAAAGGTACTATTATTACTTTAAGATGGGGTAACTGGGGCACCTGGGTGGCTCAGTTGGTTGAGCATCTGACTCTTGATTTCAGCTCAGGTTGTGATCTCAGGCTTGTGAGATCAAACCCTCCGCTGGGCTCCACGCTCAGCACAGGGTCTGCTTGGGATTCTCTCTCTCCCTCTGTCCTTTCCCCCAACAACTGCTTAAATAAATAAATAAACAAACAAACAAAATGTGGCAACTGAGGCCTAGAGAGGTCAATATACTTTTGCGCAACTTTGGACACCTAGGAGTGGCACAGCTAGGATTTGAATCCAGGCAATCTGATTGTTGGAGCCTATGCAAAGAACCACAGCAATTTCCTGTCTCTCAGTCCCTGAGGCGCAAGTCTATGAAGGGTCCTCAAGAGAGGAAGAGGAGGGACGCCTGGGTGGCTCAGTTGGTTAAGCAGCTGCCTTCAGCTCAGGTCATGATCCCAGCGTCATGGGATCGAGTCCCATATCAGGCTCCTTGCTCCGCAGGGAGCCTGCTTCTCCCTCTGACTCTACCTGCCACTCTGTCTGCCTGTGCTCGCTCGCGCTCGCTCTCTCTCTGACAAATAAATAAATAAAATCTTAAAAAAAAAAAAAAGAGAGAGGAAGAGGAAGACTGTGGAACGAATGATATATGTAGGCCTACAGCTATGCCAGGAAGCCCAGAAATGGAAGTGCTGGGGGTGGTGATGACTTTGTTAGGCTTGACGAAATTGGAAGCCGAGCTACTCTGTTTTTTGGGGGTTTTTTTTTGGGGGGGGGGGGTTCTTGGGCTCAGTTCAAGTCAGTCTTCGGTAAGCATGAGCCCTTTTTTTTTTCCCTAAAAAACCTATTTTATTTATTTCTTTATTTCTTTATTTGTCAAATAGAGAGAGATTGTGCGCACAAGCAGGCAGAGTGGCAGAGAGAGAAGGCTTCCCGCTGAGCAAGGAGACCAATGCGGGGCTCAATCCCAGGACCCTGGGATCATGACCTGAGCCAAAGCCAGATGCTTCACCGACTGAGCCACCCATGTGTCCCAAGGAAGCTTAGCTATTCTTAAGTGCACAAGAAAGGTGGTTTCTGGATAAAGGAAAGCAGCACATGCAAAGGCCCTGAGGTGGCAAAGAGCTTAGCTAACTGGGAGGAGTGAAAGGACAGTGTCAGAGTATAGTGTTGGGGGCAGGGGAACGTTACTGATGAGCATTCAAACATTCTAAGATAGGGTGTAGGCACTGGTATTTTTTAAAACCCTGGGTTATGTGCCCAGGGTTAAGAACCACTGATTTAGACCAGTTTCCTCGTAATACTCATTTGGGGCCCACACTTGGAGAAACATCCTCTAGATGACTCTAGTGAGTAGCCAGGATTGAGAACTGCTCATCTATACTGAAGATGGGGAAGTGAAAGGCACAAAACCACGGCTTCTAAGTGTGATTGAAGAAAAGGCAAGCCCCTCTTGTCTACCTGGGGGGCTGGGGGTTGGGAGTAGCTCCCACAGGACAGACAAGGGAGAAGGTTAAGTAGCATTGGCTGGGTAAGAATCAATTCAGGTAGGAGCAGCAAAAGTGGAAACTGGAGGGGGCATTTATCTACAAAGCAGAGAAAGAAGGGCCAGGAACCAGGCACCCAGGGCAGGGCGGAGCAGGATAGGAAAACGCAAAAGGAGGTGCCTGGGCGGATGGGCAGACTGCAGGTGTGGTTCCTGAGGCTCAACAACAGCCAGGTGTCACATACTAGTGATGGCCGCTCGGTATGTGTCCTTTAATTTACACCTTAGCCCTACTTCCCAAACGTGCAGGAGAAGGCTGAAATATGGGAGTATAGACCGTGGCACTGTGATGTATCTGTGGTGGATGGGGAGGGCAGTGGAGTAGGCTGAGCATGGGGTCTGTTATCTAGTTGACAGGATTAATGTCAAATGAAAAGACAGAAAGCCTTTGGCAGTTGCGAGACAATCAGTGAAATACAGGGGAGAGCTAAGGGGCGCAGGGCAGAGGCTAAGAGCTACACAGCACCCACTGCATACTGGGCCTGCCACGTCATTTCTTTTTCACTTAATAATGCAGGGCCTGGTAGGCCATGGGAAGTTTGGAGTTTCTTCTAAATGCACTGGGAACTCACTAAGGAGTTTTGAAGAGGGAAGTGAAGAGATGTAGTTAAGTCATCAAAACAAGTGCTAGGGGGGCACCTGAGTGGCTCAGTGGATTAAGCCTCTGCCTTCAGCTCAGGTCATGATCCCAGGGTCCTGGGATGGAGCCCCGCATTGGGCTCTCTGCTCAGCAGGGGACCGGCTTCTCCCTTCCCTCTGCCTGCCTGTCTACTTGTGATCTCTCTCTGTCAAATAAATAAATTAAATTTTAAAAAAAGTAAAAATTTAAAAAAAAAAGTGCTAGGCCTGTTCCATTTTATAGGCCAGGAAACTACAGGCTAGCCAGTCTAGGGTCACACACAGGGAGGAAGTGGCAGAATCCAGAGCGAAGATCAAACCTCTCTGATATGAATGGTGGCAAAATGTTAACAGGTGGTGAGTTAAGGGTATAGAGTGTTCACTGTATCCTTTTGACTTTTCTGTATGTTTGAAAGATTTTGTAATAAAAAGATGGAAGAAAGAATTAGGTCTAACACCAAAATTTAAACTCTTCTTTCCCACTCTGGCATGCTGTCACTAACCTAAGTGACCTTGAGTCCCTCATTGTCCCTTCTAAGCCTGAGTCTGCCTGTGGGAACAATGAGATTGAGTTAGATCACTAAGGTTCTCTGCCTAACGCTTGGTGATCCCACTCTGGCTGTGTGTAGCTGTTAATTATTAGGCTACACCAAGAGCCAGGTCATCCACGTGCCCGGTGGTCTGAAAGACCCAGTGGTTCTCCTGTAACAGGAACCAGGATTGCAGTTGGTCACCTCTGGAAAGGTCGTCACTGAGGCTGCTCTGCCCACATTGCCAGCTGCTGTGTAAAAACTGCTGGATGTCCGTCGTCTCTGTCCGCTGGGGAGAAATCTCTCTCAAAAGGAAACACCTTCCCCTGCCAAGGCTTCGGGTGGGGCTAAAAAAACTGTTTATGACAACACTGAATCAGCACATTCATCAGGGTCAAGCTCATAGTCAGACGGAACTGGAAGAGGGCCCTGGTTGCAAAGAAAGCTCCAGCTGAGGCCTATTTGGTCTGAAAGGGAAGAGAACCAGAATGGAGATCGGCAGGGGAATAAAAGGCACCATGCTCAAATTAGGGGTTTCCTCTAATTCAGATTAGAGCCCCTCTAATTCAGATTAGAGCCCCACCCAAAGAACTAAATTTATGGACTTTGTCTCCCCAAGAGGTAATAAAGGTTCAAAACTGATTTTCAAAGTTGCAAAATGAATCCTGTGAAAATAGGCTCTTTGTAGGGAATGTCTAAACTGCTGAGGCTATATTGGCAAGGACATTGGGTTCTCCCAAAATATGTATGTTCGGGTTTGTTGGATTTCTGAGGGTGGGATGATCATGAATCTGACCCAGGGTGAAATTTACATGCATAAAGAATCAACATCTTTTTTTCCTAACAGTGTTATTTTGTTGCCTGAATCCCCAGGGTTAAGATAAGATCCTGGGCTGGCCTCTGGAAGCACTGTGACTTCTTTCTTAGCCTCTGAAAATACGTGGCTGCTTCTCCCATCCAAGGTCAAATATACTGAGATTTCTTGTATTTCCCTGTAAGGAAATAACAGAAGAGTCATAGCTGTGAGGACCACAGTCAAGTGGGACCCAGTGACCTAAGCCTCCCTCCTCAGTTCTTCTTACCAAGATCACACTTATTTTTCACACAATATATATTTATTCAGAAAAAAAATTTGCAATAAATTATAATAAAAAAAGATGACACAAAATACAGAATACCACTAGCAGCTTTGCTTAGTGACCAAGACATTTCTGGGAAATATAAGAATTACAGAGTAAGAATCAGAAAACAGTGAAAGGGAAACTAATGCAATGTCACCATGTGGGTTCGAACCATTTCTTCCCTAAAACAATACAGATGCAGAGTTCTTCTCTACCAGCTGGATCTGAACTCCTTACTTCAGAGGAGCTATGAAATAAATAGCGCATTAGAGTTACTTAGGAATTAGAGGTTGGCTGCTGGAGTAGGCACAGTAGGGGAGCAGATTTCTTACACCTACTCTATTTCTGTCTCCCCTGCCTAGAGATTGTCTCAAACCCTTAATGCTGTATACATCCCAGGGCCAGAGCTGGAAAAACACAGAGTCGGTAAACAAATTTAGTGTGTTTGCCTCATGAACAAAGAGCTAGGATGCTGCAAACGGTCCCCACCAACCATAACCTTGATGACCCAAAGATCCGAGGTTGGCAATATACTAGACAATGTGCCCAGGACAGGCATTTCCCTGTCTTTGTGTTACAACCTTGCCCAAGCTTCTCCAATCTGCCTCTCCTATGATCACTTTCTGGCCTAGTGGAGATGAGAAAAGCATTCTGCTCACAATCTTCCATTCATGAAATTCTGACCTATCAGATCTGCAGCTATTTGGCACCAGGAACTTGACTCCTAGTTTCCTAACTCCAAATCAGGAAAGGGTTTAACCAGTATATCACAGGATACATACCTTTTCTTCCCCTACAGAACTCAACTTACGAGAGATGGGGGGAACTGAAGAAGCATTCAGCAGTGGTGTTTCCCCTGGCTCTCTCCTTCAGTGTGCTAAAAGAGTCAAGAGTCAATGCCCAAGACCAGACACAGGGCCCGTACATTAGGCTCCTTGGCTTTAATGTTAACAGTCAAGAATGAGCTGATTCAGGGTGGTTTTAATGAAAGACATCCAGGAAGAAGCCAACTGCATCAGGCAGTTCTGCAGTCAGTGGCTGGTAGCTGGTTTGCCAATCATCACAGAATAATTTAAGAAAAAATGCTGCCCCACAGAGCTTGAGTAAACGAAAAGCTCAGAGGGTTGTCTTGGGTGGGAGAGAAAGGGGCTTCGTTGGGCTCACTGCACAGTCTCTTTTATGTAACACTGGATAAGGAGCCATAGGGAGCTGGTCATAGAGCCCAGAGCCAACCCTGGTGAGGGAGGGGGCAACAGCTGACCCCCGGTATTTCAGGAAACCAGAGATGGGTTCTAAGGATTATTCGCTATACCCTGCTGGGAGAAGGAGCAGTATCGCCAGAGAGGCCCACCTGAGGTCCAGACTGCCTTTTTGACTGTGATGCAAGCATTGCTCTGGAGGTGGATTTCTAAGTGACGAATGGGTCCCCCAGATAACCAGTATTAGTTCTCATGTAAAATCTGATTAAGAACAGAAAGGGATGGTAGAAAGCAGGATCTGTCAAACACGAATATTTTCACTTCTGAAATGCTCAAAGTGCTTCCACTCTGACTGTGATTCTCTCACATCAATGGGATGTCATCTCTAGTAGTCCCTAAACTTCTGCTAGGAAGTGTGGTCTGGGACAAGAGAATATGGTTCCACTCAGTGCAGATCCATGAAAAGGCCAATGTTATAGACATATAGATGCCACTGTAGTAGAAATGCACAAATGCATGTCACAACCACACGTAGATGGTTAATTCACTGTTGGGGACATTCGAGGAGTCACTAGCTTCACTCAGACTTCCTTTGACGTAATAGAACTAGTGGAGTGGAGTGCATAGGGGTGATATGGGAGGGGGTCGGGCAAAAGTGCTTTAGACGAAGGACTGCAAACGAGTCTGAGCTACAGCACGTAGTGCTTGTAGACCTAGAACGGAAACATCTCAGAATCTAGGCCTAGGGCGCTAAGGACAATCATGATAGCTGGGCAGGAGGGCAACAAACACATCCCCAGGTAAAGGAGTGTAAATACAGATCTCTTTGCCTTATAAAGAGAGAACACAAAAACACCAAAATATGGTACCTTTGGCTTGGCAATATAAGTCTAAAAGTATTTTGCTGTGTAGGATATGGTAAGGGAGCGATTAGGCAACTCTCTTCCTCTTGCACTAGAAACAACCTTTCCATGCCAACAGGCTCAAAATTCTGCAACAGACCCTTCCTGTGGCATGACTTTTCAAATCATTCTGAAATACTTGGTGCCCCAAATCTTCCACCTCTAGAATCTCAGAGAGTACTAAGAGGAAAAGGCTTATTAGTCTTCATCGCTTTCAAGAAATCCCAGAAGGAACTGGATAGCACGTTGACGGTCACTTGGAGTCTGTCTTGCCATAAGATTGGGTGGAGGCCTTAGGAGAAGACTGGTGAAGAGAGTGGCTAGAGGGTGAGAGAAAGGAAAGGGGAAAAATCTTTGTTAGACACAACCGAAGCAAAGCCTCAGGGACGGGAACTGGGGGACCAGGGGGTGAGGGCACCTGTGCCCACCCTCCTGCTCGTGTTGCTATTCTCATGAAGTACTCTTACCGATCATGTTTTCGCTGACGTTGTTGTATTTAGAGAATTTTAAGAGTTCTCGAAGGAATGCCATCAAGTAATGGAAAACATTTCTATGGCATCTTGGAAGCTGGGAAATCACCTGTTTTTAAAAAGAGGAGGGCGGACAGTGAGGAGAACAAGTGAAAGAAAGGAGTAAGAAGAGCTTTTAGCTGCCACAGTAGTTTATCATCCAGCCCATACAGGATCCCATTCATTTGTCACAACTCTCTTTTATTTCCTCATGACTACCAGAGTACCTGCCAAATGAAAACTTCCAAGTCAGAATGGTCATACTGTTTGGTCTCTGTACACTCAATGACCAGGCCACAGTCACATGTGTGATATGGTCATCACACATTCACACATATCCACCACCTCACAAGCAGGTTAGTATTAATCTGGTCTTTTCCTCAGACAAGTAGCCACAGCATCTGCCAAGCTCAATGGTTTTCTCTGTAATGTCATTTAGCATGGATGGGAGCTCCTCTTAATATTCACTGTTCTGATTGAATGGTATTCTCAGCCACTGTGCATCAAAATTATTTCAAGATTGAGGGGCGCCTGGATGGCTCAGTGGGTTAACCCTCTGCCTTTAGCTCAGGTCATGATTTCAGGGTCCTGGGATTGAGCCCTGTGTTGGGCTCTTTGCTCAACGGGGAGCCTGCTTCCCCACCCTCCCGCCTGCCTCTCTGCCTGCTTGTGATCTCTCTCTCTCAAATAAATAAATAAATAAAAATATTTTAAAAAGTGGTGCCTGGGTGGCTCAGTGGGTTAAAGCCTCTGTCTTCGGCTCGGGCCATAATCCCAGGGTCCTGGGATTGAGCCCTGTGTTGGGCTCTCTGCTCAGTGGGGAGCCTGCTTCCTCCTCTCTCTCTCTCTGCCTGCCTCTCTGCCTACTTGTAGTCTCTGTCTGTCACATAAATGAATAAAATCTTTTAAAAAAATCTTTAAAAAATTATTTCAAGATTGAAAATAAACACCAAGAAGGGGCACCTGGCTGGCTCAGTCAGTGGAGCATGCGACTCTTGATCTTGGGGTTGTGGGTTCGAGCCCCACACTGGATGTAGACATTACTTTAAAAAATATTAAAGAAAATATTTTATTCATGTATTTGTCAGAGAGAAAGAGGGAACACAAGCAGGGAGAGCAGCAGGCAGAGGGAGAAGCAGGCTCCCTGCTGAACAGGGAGCCTGACACAGGACTTGATCCCAGGACCCTGGGATCATGACTGAGCTGAAGGCAGGCATTTAACCAACTGAGCCTTTTAGGTGTCCCTAAAAACAGAATCTTAAAAGAAAAAAAAACCACCATGGGGGCTCCGGGGTAGCTCAGCTGGTTACATGTATGCCTTCAGCTAAGGTCAAGATCTCAGGGTCTTGGGATCAAGCCCCATGGCAGGCTTACCACTCAGCAGGGAGTCTGCTTCTCTCTCCCCCTCTGCCCTGCCCCCTCGCTTATACCCTCTCAAATAAATGAATAAAATCTTAAAAAAAAAAAAAAACACCATGAAGACAAAAAGGAGAAAGGCTCACAAATGTCACAGATCCTTCCTGGTAACATCAGCCAGAACTCCATGTATGATCAGCTTCACCAATCCAATGCCAGAGTAGAAGTATCTGACCCACTCAATAAGCCAACTAGAAAAGTATGGCAAATATAACGGGAAATAACACAACCTAAAATTTAAGAGTTCCAACTCTCAATGTTGGTGTCCTACCATGAGTGACAGATTCAAACCCATCCTACCATATCTAAAAATTGATTTCTCTATGGGGGTACTTGCCCCAGATATATCCTCAGAGCAGTAAAACTCACCTGTCGGCAGTTCTGGGGATCCTGAGCAGAGTCAAGGCATCGCTGATACAGCTCATAACAGATGACAGGCTCTGGCAGGGCTTCCAGGAAAATGAGCAGTGCTTCAGCCACGGAGTGATTACTGCCAGCTGGATGAACTTAAGTCAAGGGAAAGGGGCTCCAGGAAAAAGTCCACACAGAGACCCGATTTGCTTTCTTCCTCCAGCTCCCTCAGGGACGTTTCCTCCCTATTATTCAGGGCACACTGATCCTAATTGGGATTTGATATTTTATTGGTCCAGGTATGCTGCAGGTGAGCTGTTACAGAATTGACCAAAGACTCTTGGGAGGTTTGGCTCAACTTGAGTCAGGGGAATATGGCGTGCAGAATGACATTCACACTGGATCAGTCCTTGAAACTAGTCACCAATGTTTCCCATCCTCTTCCATGTCCTAGTGACAACACATGTGGTGGCAGGAGTGATCAAGGGCCTGAAGCAGAACAGTACCAGTGCTGTGGGTCCTATGTTCCATATTTATTAAAAATCATTGTTACCTACCCCTTGATTCCTTTCAGTAAGAGTCTGAGACAAGAGAGAAGTCAAAAGTTCCTGAAAGGAATTGAAAAACAACTGCAGAATCAATGATTACCTTATAGTAAAAGACAGTTACAAAGAAAGTAAAGATGGAAACACAAAGCTCAAATGCAGGTGGGAAGGAGAGTTTGGTCAAAAATTCTTCATCCTGCTTCCTAAGCCTTTGTCAAAAAGGATACGGATTGTCTCGGGAATGCTAGTATCCAGACAATCAATGATCTGCTGTAACTCTTCCTGCATTCCAGGGGTTTGGAACAGGTCCTCCTACCAGAGAGGTCACAATGAATGGAACAAGGCAAGATAATCGGCCCTAAGTTTCTGAAGACCACCCAGGGATCAAGAGAGTGGCAGGATGCAGATGGAAGGGTAATATGCACACTCCTGACTAGGAGCAGAGGTGTGATAATGGCATCTTTTCCACTTATCATCTGCATAATCCACATGAAATTTTGTTTCAAACAAGAAAATGATCTTCAAAGGTTTTAGCTTGTACTTGAGATGGAAGAGGACTAGATGCCTAGGGTGGGAGATGAGGTGTCCCCACTTCTAGCTTCCTGACAAGTAGAAGGCAGACTCCAAAGAGCTGAACCACATTCAGATACTGAGACTAGGGAATGCTAGGGCAGGGGTAAATGGCATGCCCATACCAAGCCTTGCCTTTGAGTTCTATTACTCTTTGGTAGGTAAGAAAACATTTTCCTTCAATTTAGTCCCAAGAAATTTCTCTATCTGGGGGGTTGGGTTGGAGGTAGCTAGCATTTTAGATAGGATTAAGAAAAGAAAACCAAATTAAAGAAATGGGCTTGAAGTTTGCTTTGGACTTTAAAATCTGCAATGCCTACGTGAGACTGGAAGCAGGTCTTACAGACTGAGGTACACAGCGGTCCAGGGAAAAGTTTGTGTAGCCAGTAGACAGGCGTGCTTGGTTTGGGCCTGGCTCCACCATTACACTTAGCTGTGGTCTTAGTTGAATCACTTAGTTTGCAGGCTTCAAGTCTCATATCTGTAAATAAGGATACTTCCATCTGCCTAGATGACCCAATAGCGCTGCTCTGTGAATATAGCTTGGAAAAGTTACAAGCCCTATTCCGACATGAGATATTATCATTTCCTACCAGATTCACACACCTTCCAAAGTTGCAGGGCAGGCCCATAGTCACTTACCTGGTGACAGGCGTATTTGAATAAGTGATCTACCAGAAGCCAGATCTCCTTGGGGACCTGAAGGGGTCTCTCGCTGGCACCTTCATCCAAGGGAACCATCTGCAGAACGGATTTCTCCTAATAGATGAAAAAGGAGATTCAAAGAGGTCTCAGTAAAAACTTGTGTAACTTAATCTCCTTCATATTCTGCTTATGTAGGTACAATGTGATCTTGTTAAGATTTTTCATTTTTTTGCTTCCTGGGGACACCCCTGGTCAGAAGGCACTTGATACAGATTCCCACGTTAAAGGATTTCCTTCCTCTTCTAGATGCTTAACAGTGAAGCATTCCATTTGGGTTTATTATGTTCATCACATGGGCACTGGGTGCACTGTGTACTGTAAACCCTCTCAGGGGTGACACAAAGAATGAGCACTACAGCAGTACCGGCACAGCAGAGTGTGCAGGCTGCCCGAGACCTAGGGACCGTTCCAGCATGGCAGCCTATACAGTCCTCAGAGACGGCAAGTTTTTGTTGACTTTTAACCTCCGATTCTCTCAGGTCTTACCACAAATATTACAGTTTTCATTGCTGATTTAAATGAGGCTCTCTGGTCCTCAGAAATTAAAGACAATTCTCCACATTACACCTACATTCATGAATATTTCAGGCTCAATGGAAGGTCTAATCTTAAGGCACTAAAACTCATAACCCTTAAGATCCAAAAATAGTAAACCAAATACAGCACACCAAGAGCCAGAAATACTGTGAACAGTTCAGGGTCTGAGTCCAGAAGTTATTCTTTACTAAAAACTCAGCAGAGATTTCTCAGGTCTGTGCCCTTTTTCACGTATCCTTCTACTTTCTTAGATTCTCCTGAAGGAATCTAAGAGAAAAACCCGAAAGTGACAACTAAATCTGAACTTGTAAATGGCTGGGGAAATAAACTCAATTATCTTATGTTTATATAGTCAAATAGAAATTACATTAAAAAGTGTCTGTGACAGATTAAAAGTCATATGAAAGCAGCCTTCAGAAAAATCCTAGTGGAGAAAATGGTGACCATTTTTTTTGGATCTTCTCCCCCTTTCTCCAACTCTGGGGTAAGGTTATATATTGTGTACTTTCAAGTTTAGGAAACTCTGTACATTCTATCCCCAACCCCCAACCGCGTTGCCTTATGGGAAAAAAAAAAAAGAAGTGTTTCACTACTTCCAGAGACTGTGTATACTAGAGCAGAGCTGAGGGCTCTGCTTAACATTATGTTCTTCAATAAGCACTGGTGACCTTTTAAAGCTGCTGTACCTTTCTAAGAGAATGAGGAATAGAAAAGAGCATGACAGTCTACTGCTGTTTAAAATCTAATTTCTTCACATTCATTTTGCTTCCTTTCTTTTTTTCCCTGGGATTCTATCACTTGATATTCATGTTCCATGTAGCTGCCAGAATTTCTACCAGCGGCTCATCCACTAACTTCTTTCCGGTTGCTAGTATTAAATCCAGGCAGACGCATGGTGTCTGAACCAAAGCACTGTCCATAATGCGCTCTGCTCATTTTCTGAACCAAATGTAACACATGTATAGATTTAGCATATGCCTCCAAACTTACCACATATAAGTTATTCAGCACTGATTCATGTACTTTTTAAAAAATTCGACATCCAACTGACGCTTTTCTTGTACTAAGGCATTAAGGCAATACAAGGCAATTTCATCTCACTGTCTGAGATGAAAAGACATTATGGCCTGCTATTAACAAGGAAGGGCTGGAAAGCAGAACGGCCTCAATCCTTAGCAATTTAAAAAGGTTAATAAAATGTCAGTAGGTTATATACATCATTCACTATGCATTTTCAAACTCGTGTGATAATATAAAATGTCATATTTGTGTCTCTAAAGTCTAGAGAAAGATCATGCACAAGAAACAATACTTTCTCAAAAGTCCACAAATTATCCTGAATTCTCATTTTTAAAGGGAAATCAGGCACACTTTGTTTTCTTTCAATGAGACACATGTGGTGCCTGATAAGCCCACAGTTTGAAACCATAGTGCTAAAAACTAAGGCAGAAAACAGTACACCATCCCCATTATCAAAATGCATTAAACTCCACCAAATGGGGATATCACATTAGATACTATGTGACAGCGCTTTAAGAATGTTTTTTCAAGCCCATGTTTCTCTACCCGATAGGCCACATGGAGCCAGATACCCTCCAGCCTGAACAAGGGAGGTGGCCCAGCACTGTACGACTGCTTTACTAGCTTCCTTCACTAGGTATTCAGGAGACCTGGGTTCCAGTCCCCTCTGCCCCACATGTCAGGAACAAGCCCCTGATGTCAGGAACAGTAGGACTTCAGTGAGTGTTTCAACCTTCCTGGGCCTTGGTTGTCTTGTCTATTAGAATGGAGAGAACACCTTACCCATCCGAAGGCAGAGCACTAGACCAAATGATCCCTTATGATCTCGTGCAGCTTGAGGATTCTGTGCTGTTTCTTAACCATACACCTATGGATTCTTTTAGTAATTAACCATTATTGTCACTAACTCCAAACCATTCTTAACGCAACAGAAATCCAATTCTGGTTTTACTATCATTGGAAATGGAGGACAGCTAAGCAGTGCCCTCCTCCACCTCATGAACTTTCAGATATATCAAGGCAGCTCTTTAGTTACTTCTCATTTTAAACATACAAATCTGGAATTTGAGTCTTATTACTTTTATGTACTGGGTCTCAATGGTTACCAGTGCAACAAAAGTCTTTTCTATGCTTCAGACGCACTTAAAGACAGCTGGTAGGACTTTGGTGGATTCTCATGGAGCCAGAGGACTCTGAAATGGGAAAGACTAGGGGCAAATTCTAGGGACAACAGTTAACTGTTAATCAAGCACAGGAAACACATAACCACCAATGGATTGCATTACCTTTTCTAGGAAGCTGTCTTCTTCCTGAGAGCAGAGCAGGAAAAGAAAGTCATTGACAGACAGAAAATTATTTGAATTAATTTACAGAATTAGAAACAGATCAGTATTATTAGAACTCACTAGCTTACTAGATACATACACTTTAAACATAAGCTGTAAATTTTTCAAATAAATCATTATTGTTGAAAATGGAACATGTTCCCATATGTAAAAGTTCTGTATTATACATATTAAATTTTCATGCAGTTTATTGAGATTATCTCTCAAGAAACATACATGTGCAGTCCTAGACTTTTGTGTCCCTTGGCAGCTGCCACTGACCTGGCCAAATGCCCAGTGGTGGCTCCTTTCCACATGCTGCTTGGAGCCAGGCCCTGCTGCTACACAGTGCAGCTTCTTACCTCATCCTAATGCTACACGAAGGACGACTGTGAGTCCAACAGTGGCCATTCAGAGGGACACAATCGGCTTCTCTCCTATCTACTGCCATTCCTCTCACCTTCGTTGGTCCCCTAAGCAGTATTCCACACTCTTTTCCCTAGCCCTGGACCTACTCCCCTCTTCAAAGGACCCGAGAATCCCCAAATATGGAGGCCCATCTGAATTGTAAACTTATTTCATTTCAGACTTTGTGGACCAGAAGACCCATCATTAACCCCTATTATGTTTTCTTATAATGTATAAGACGAAAAAGAAACAAAGGAAAGGGAAGAAGGCACCTTTTTAATGGTCTCTGTCTTTTTGTGCTCTTATTACAATCCAGTAACCAGCACTACAACAATAACTACTGCCTCCATTTAGTGGGCACTGCCTAACGTGCTCGTGTACAGTGTCATTTAGTCTGCACAGTGTGCAAAGTAGGTACTATTTCCATTTTATAGATGAGTAGGCTGAGGCTCTGAGAGGTTCAATTATTGCCCAAGGTCATACTACTAGGTATTAAGTGGCAGTATCAGGATTAGAACTCAGGTCTGATGGACTCCATAATCATTACCACCACGGTCTCCTACACAACTCAGAAAGTACAATTTGGCTGCTTCCTGGGCAGAGAGGCAGGGGAAAGCTGTGAAAAAGACAGTGAGAAACAAAGCCCCATGGTTAGCGGAGAGAGCACTGGCACTGGAGGTAGACAGTCCTGGGTTCAAATCTTTGTTCTGCCCCCAATTAATTTTGTACAGACGTTAGGCAAGTTACTCAAATTTGTAAAGCCTCAGTTTCCTCATCTCCAAAGCAGAGAGAATAATATCTCCTTTGTAGGGTCAAGGAGGCAGCCTAAAATCAGGCATGGTAAGGCAGTGGTAGTGCAGTGTATGAGCACTTCCCGTCCACTGCCAACTGGAATCCTCCCAATTCTGCCATAGGCCACCAGGAACCTGAGTATAAAACACATTTCTCAGGTCTGACAGTAAAAGGAGAAGTCCTGATCTCACTATGAAAGATGTGCAGGAGGCTGGAGGTGGCAGAGTATGTGTTCCCTGTTCCAAATAGCAATGTTAAGTGCATTTCCCCCAAATGACTGTTATAGATATGGTGGGTAGATATTTTAGTATTATTAGATACATTATGAATTAAACAGGCTCTTGTATGGTGAGTGCTGTGAAGTGTGTAAACCTGGTGATTCACATACCTATACCCCGGGGGATAAAAATGTATTATATGCTTATAAAAAAAATAAAGAATTTTTAAAAAGATGGGAAGAATAAAGAAAAAAAAAACTAGACACATAAAAGGAAAAAAAATAAAACAGGCTCTTAGAGGTTTACCTATACTTCTAAATACCACATATGAGATAAAAATAATCAGAGTAATATTGCTTCATAAAATATATTTATAGTATTGTAATTACAATATTTTTTAATTTAAAAGTTAAATTCTGAGTGCCAAATATCCAATTTAACACAATTTTGGAGAACAACCTTTTTAAAAAATTTAAGACTATTTATTAAGAAATTGTAAAACCTGCCTAATAGACTTCTCTATTTTTCCTCCCACGAATACATGCCACATGACATGATGAGTAGAACTAGGCAGTTTTCATATACTACCCTGTTAATTCAGGCCCTCAAAGAGGTTTTCTTCAAGCAGTGACCATCTACTAGTGCAACGCATGTCTTTGGGGAGTGTTGGTTGGGGCGGGGGAGGATGAAAAATGAGGCTACACAGAAGAAAATGATATGGTCCCTGACTTGGGTTTGCAATTGAGTTGGGGTAAGAAGTCCCAGAGTTTATAGCCTGATATTTTTATAATTCACAAATATGGGTTCTCAATAAACGGTTAATAGGAAAAACAAACAAAACAGGGGTTCAAAGGAAGGAGATGGCTTTCAGATGGGGCGATCAGGGGACTTTTTACAATGGAGATGGGACCTAACTAGCCCTTAAAAGATTCATAGGATTTTAAAGAGTGCAGATGGGGTTGGGACACTACAAGTGGAAGAGGCAAAGATAAACACAGGTTTAGAGAAGGTAAATCCCAAGGTAAAAGTAGGGAAAAGTCGGTCATCTGTTCTGCAGGAAGCATGGGGGGATGCTCAGAAAAGTAGTGGGAAATAAATATGAAAAGCAATGTTGAAGGCAGATTTTGGGGGAACTTGAATGACAGGTAAAGCAATATGGATATTTAGCAGGCATAAGCAAGCTGCTGACTACCTTTAAGGAAGTCCTAGGCCCCAAAGCTGTATTAGAGGAAGATCAGTCTGACAGCCCTGAATAGGAAAAATGAAAGGGTAGTGATAGAGGCAAAGGGAATTGGTTTTGTTGTTATTTTTTAAAGACAGAGTGAGAGAGAACACACAAGCAGGGGGAGCAGCAGGCAGAGGAAGAAGCAGGCTCCTGCTGAGCAAGGAGCCCAATGCAGGACTAGATCCCAGGACCCTGGCATCAAGATGAAGGCAGCCGCTCAACCAACAGAGCTACCTGGATGTCCCAAGGCAAAGGGAATTCTTAAAAGGCTATCAAGGTAGGTCAAAAAGAAATAAACACTTTAACAATGGGAAAATAATATATTTTTTAAGTGAATGGATTAAAGAGAAAATTCTGAAAGAAGAATCAAAAGGACTTTGATTAGATATTGGTGGAAAAGCAGCACATTTACACTGAGAATTTACTTCTCTGGCTATAGGCACATAGTGGATGTAAATAACATTTATCTTAACACTAGGCTTGATTCTGAAAATAGAAACACCACTTAGCCTCCACTCATAAACAGCATACTCCTAAGGTAGTCCTAAGGTTGCTGATAATCACTTGGTTCAACTCACCTGCCCACTCTCTGCAAAAGGCTGTGTGTTGCTCACATTTAAAAAAGGAACCTAATTCAGGATTCCCCAGTGGGGCAACCATGGCATGCTACAAATGCATTGCAAATCATTATTCACTCCAACATTCACCCATAGAGGAATTTTGCCAGTAGCAAATGCAGTTAAAATAATGTAAAAGAGTCACTTAGAGGAAGATTCAAATTTAAAAATAAAAAGCAGAAAAGTGAATGGATATCAAAGTTCTAGAAAGGATCAGTTCCTATAAACTATAAAGAGAAGTAACACAAACCATATACCTAACAGGATAAGAAATGAGTGGTTGGATCAGTAAGATGAAATAAATACCTAGTGAAAAGATCACTAGGGACAAATTAATTACCAAGTGTATTTGTTATTTCAAACTTTGATAACAGTTCTCCAAATAAACATGTCCCCAAGCAAATATAGTCTGTCCACCCATCCTTCAACCTTTCTTATCTCTGTATCTACCAGGAACACCTTTAACCAGACCTGGTAAGTTCAAACCTGGTCTCTCCATTACTCCAATCTATAAGCAACACCAGACGATTCCTCAAAATATGTCAACTTATTACTTCATACTACTTATAAAAGGCTTCTGATAGTTGTAGATGCCCTGTGGCTCCAGCACAAACTCATCTGTTGACTTTGAGACTCTATCCCCTGCTCTCAAACCACCCTAATAGCCTCACATATTCTTTTCTTTAATCCTCACTCTTCCCAGGGAAATCTTACTATTTTTCATATATGGCCTTTTTGTTTTCACCTTCTAACGTTTATTCATCATGTCCCTTATACCTGGAAGAACCTGCTCACCCAATACGTTAATACATATTTCTTTAGTACTTGGACTTGACTCAAAATACATCTATGATGAGCCCCAAATCACTTTTCTAGTCCACTTTATTCTTATGTGCTTAATTTGTTTCTAGTTATGTTAATGTTACATAAATCAAATTTTCAAAAAGCCAAAATACGCTGGTTCTGACATTGATCTTCATAGAAATTAGCTGGTTAATCAATAAGCTTTTATAGCATATAAGCTTGAGTAAACGGCACAAAAATCCATTGGACAGACAGTAGTAGTAGACACAAGTAGGCAGAGAGGAGGCAGAGAGAGAGGAAGGGAAGGAAGCAGGCTCCTCGACGAGCAGAGAGCTCGATGTAGGGCTCAATCCCGGGACCCTGGGATCATGACCTGAGCTGAAGGCAGAGGCTCTAATCCACTGAGCCACCCAGGCGCCCCAGGCACAGGAATCTATTAATACAAATTATAAGCTCCACAACTCTCATTCTAAATGCCTTTTCAAAATACTGATTTACCAAACACATTGGACATCAGCTAGTAAAGGCAGTTAATGTTTAGATTACCTTTAACCAAATTCCCTATTAACTTCGATTTAGATTTTAGCCATATTGTATACATAAGCAAACTTTCATCACCACTAAATTACAGTCCCCGCATAAACTCCATAATACTTTGTATTCAATGTGTAATGAATAAATATTGATTACTCCAAGCTAGTTAATATGCTAGTTAATAAATCAGAAAAAAAATCTATCTTTATTCTGGAAAAGAATAAAGAAAATTACAAATAAATTCTCCTCTGTTTGCCATTTGTGCTAATTCCAACTATGCTAGTAGTGGCAAAGTCACTGTCATTGAGAAGGGCAAGAAGAATGAAAAGGACTTGTGCCAGTTATTTCACTCCACATTTGGCAGGAAGAGGGTGTGGCACAATAATCTTTCTGAAATAGTACATGGAAAGTCTATGTAGGCACTGAACTCATTTCTGGTTTCACCAAAATTTTAAAGTAAATAATATAATAGAGGATAATATGTATCATTATTAATAGCATCATCTCACAGGATCTGAAATATCATTCTGGGTCTTGGGACAAATATGAACAAACATAAGAAAGCATTGCAGAAGGTCAAAATCAAGTCAAAACAAAGTGGGAAAATATTACAAATGGGGTACAGATAATTTTAGATTTCTTGTTTATTGCCCTACACTAATATGGACAACTTTATCATCAATGAGATATAGGAATTTAATAATACTGAAATGTGACAGGCTGTGGATAGAAATCAGAACCCTATATTCTGCCTTCAGCTCAGATCATGCATGATCCCAGGGTCCTGGGATCAAGTCCCACATCGGGTTTCTGCTCAGCAAGGAGTTGGCTTCTCTCTCTCTCTTTTGTGTGCTCCCCCCCCCGCCACAAATAAACAAACAAATAAATAAATAAATAAAAAGCTTTTAAAAAGGAACCCTGTATTCTACAAAATTAAAAGAATAAACAGGGACCACACACATACAATTTAATAAGAACTCAAAATTTCGGGGTGCCTGGGTGGCTCAGTGGGTTGATGCCTCTGCCTTCGGCTCGGGTTATGATCCCAGGGTCCTGGGATCAAGCCCCACATTGGGCTCTCTGCTCAGCGGGGAGCCTGCTTCCTCCTCTCTTTCTGCCTGCCTCTCTGCCTGCTTGTGATCTCTGTCTGTCAAATAAATAAATAAAATCTTTTAAAAAAATTTTAAAAAAAGAACTCAAAATTTCATAATGAAAAAATTAACAGGGTTCTATTTTTTTAAACCTTGAATTATTTGTGCAGGAAAAGGGCTTCCTACAGACCCATTAGCTCCACTAAAGATTCTGGCTACTTCTTATTCATGGTCAAACAATGAATTACTTGGTAACATTTTAAACAAAATAAAACATTTTCACGTGGTTGAGTCTCCTTCCAGTCATTCTGTTTAAAACAGGACAATTACAATAAAGAGTATCATAATGCCACTGCCAACTTGGACCAAAAATAAAACTAGTTTCCGGATTATAGGAAATAAAGTGAAAGGAGAGAGTATGAAAGGATTAAATTTAAACAGTTACCGAGAGGAAACAGACAAATTTAGGAAATGGTGGATCCTTGACTGGGCTACTGTCCTGGACTCTAAAAAAGTCAATGTCATTAAAGAAACAAAAGGGGAGAACTATTTTACTCTAAAAGAGATTGCAGGGGCACCTGGGTGGCTCAGCTGTTAAGTGTCTGCCTTAGGCTCAGGTCATGCTCCCAGGTCGGGCTTCCTGCTCAGTGGGAAACCTGCTCCCCACCACCACCAGCACCACTGCTTGTGTTCCCTTTTTTCCTGTCTCGCTCTCTGTGTCAAATAAATAAATATTTTAAAAAAACAAAAAACAAACAAATAAACAATCTGGGGTGCCTGGGTGGGTTAAAGCCTCTGCCTTCGGCTCAGGTCATGATCCCAGGGATCATGCTGCTGGGATCAAGACCGCAGCAGGCTCTCTGCTCAGTGGGGAGCCTGCTTTCCCCTCTCTCTGTCTCTGCCTGCCTCTCTGCCTACTTGTGATCTCTGTCTGTCAAATAAATAAATAAAATCTTTAAAAAAAAAATCTGCCTTCAGCTCAGGTCATGATCTGGGGGTCCTGGGATGGAGGCCTCTGTCGGGTTCCCTGCTTAGCTGGGAGTCTGCTTCTCCCTCTGCCCCCACCTACCCCACTTGTGCATGCTCTCACTCTCTCAAATAAATAAATAAAATCTTAAAAAAAATAAATAAAAGAGACTGCAGAGATGTCACCAAAGGTATTATGAACCCAGATGAGATTCTGGCTTCAAAAGCTACCAAAAAATTCTTGAGACAACTGGAGAAACTGAAATGTGGAATGGCTAGTTTTCTTAGGCATAATAATGGTATTGTGTTTATAAAGAAATAGTCTTTCTTTTTCTTAAGAGGCAGGCTAACATGTTCACCAGTTAAGTGACACATCACTACTTCATTTCAAATGGTACAGCAGAAAAGAAAAAATACAGATCTATATCTATAAGGAACATGAGTGTTCACTGTATTGTTCTTTCCATTTTTCTGCATATCTGTCACTTTCATAATTAAAAGTTGGGAAAAAGAAAGCTGGGAAATGGTGTTTGGGATGGAGGGAAGGGGGCAGGGAAAAAAGGAGAAACTTCATTTGGAATATATCCTAAATGGTGAAATACTAAATTTGAAAGACAGAATATAGTGGTAAAAGAGAAAACAAGTATTATAAGAAATAACAGAATGTAAGGATGTGAATTTCTGAAGAAAATGGTTCTCTCTCAAACAGAGGTAATACACCCAGTCATGAGGGCTCTAGGGAAACAAGTATAATTCCAAGAAAGAATGCTGGGACTGGACTCAAGTGTTTTAATCTACCATCTGAGTCATAGCTAAAACAATTCTATGGCAACAGAAGAGCTCACACTCAGACAAGCCAGCAGCCTGCCCGCAGGTCTGGCCCTCCTTGCTAGATGATAAAATCACTGCTCTGGTGAGGCTGAAAGGATCAACATGATTACTAATAGAAATGATAAAGTATGGCTGCCACATCACCTCATTTCCTTTGGTAAAAGACCAAAAGTATGCTTTTATAGCCCAAAGAGGTCTGCACTCTTCAGGTGCAGGAATATTTCCATTTAGAAGAAAAGTTCTTAATAGGATGAACCTGTTACTAAATCAGTTTATGTTACTGAAGATAAGCGTTTCTTCCATAAGGAAACTGATACTAGAGCTTGGAATCAGGGAGGGGAAATCCTACTCCTTCCCTTTGTTAAGTGTGTTCCAATAAATACGCTGCAAACTCCAGGGCACATTATAATCATCCAGAATGCTGATAAAATGCAGGTTCCTAAGCCCTGCGCCCTGTGACTGTGATTCTATTGCCAGAGGTGAGTGGGGGTGGGGAGAGAATGTGTACTTGTTCAAGGACCCCTGCGGGATTCTGAGGCAGGTACTCTGAAGTTCACTTATAGGTCTGGGCTGCAACACGTAGCCAAGTTTGAGATTAGATATGATGATACAGTGAGGAGTTACTAGACTAGGAATCAAAAAGTCTGGGACACAGCCTTGTCACTAACTTATTCCACTTTGGGCAAGTTCTTGTCTTTGTGCCTCAGCTTTCTCATGTGTTTAATGAGGATAATACTGCTGCCCCCAATTACTGTATCTTGCATACATGCTAATGTATACAAGAGTGACTTAGAGTAGGAAGAGCATAACAAATAAGCATTAGATCTTTGAGAAGGGAGCCTTTAATCTAATTCAGTGAACTTAGTATTACACATTATATTCCTGACGAGAGCCAATTACTGATTGCTCTCTTTGCTTTCCTTTGAGGCTTACTCTAATGCAAGTAGTGCCAGAGTAAAGTGCTCTTATTTATCACCTGACAATTTCTCCAACCCCGACCAAAGAGAAAGCACAGAGACAATGAGGATATCCTTTAAGTATTATGAAAATTACATCTAGAGGAGGTTCCACGCTCTTAGAATGTTTCTTACCAAGTCTATGAGTTTGGTGACAGGAACTTCTCGGATTGGTCTTTTCATTCGGCACAAAGCCTCTAAGGATGTACCAAAACAACTTGGGAGGTAATTTCCACTAATGGTCAAGAAGTAATCTTTGCCTCGATCCAGGTGCAGGACTAGAATATCTTCAATCTTATCTTCCCCTGAATTCAGGATGGTCACAGAGTCTTTGCTGACATACACATCAAGGGAAATGTCCACTGTCTCATCTGAAATTAAAGAAATGACACATGGTAACAGAAACTTCTGATGGAAGAGCAAAAGGGAGATGAGAACCAATAGAAGTAGTGTCCTCTAAAAAATCACCAAGTGATGGAGGAGACACTGGACACACAAAAGAGGTCTCCCCAGTATAATGACAGTGAAGGTAAGAGACATGTGGTTAGAAAACAAGAAGTTAAACAAAGGGAGGCATGGGAGTCATGGGGAGATGGTACATTGCAAGCAGAGACAATGGGAAAGGGACAACTCACTTGGCTCCAAGTAGCCCTCAAAAGGTTCAGCCCGAAGCCATGGCTTGCAGTACTGGCTGTCATTAAGTTTAGGGATGAAAGAAAAATGGCAGGGAACCTGTCCATTGTTGCTGATCTGGAACTTCTCCTTTTGTAGTTGCCGAAACTTCACATTCTCAAACACAAACTGGGGAATAACAGACAGACACAAACATGCATCACTAGTAGGGGGAGTATGTCAGTTGGATTATTCCATAGAGAATATGAATAAAGAATAAAGTAATTATTAACCAGGTGTGCAACTGCTGTATGCATTCACCAGCTGAGCCAGCTGGACATGATGCCCTCTCATTTCCTGTAGTATTCACACCAGCAGAGGAGGAATGACACAGCTCTTGCTCCTTCTCTAGGCTACTCTAATGGTTCCTGAGAATCTAAGAGGGTAACCCAACCTGGGGTCAGGACATCCATCCCATGACAAAGTAAGCCCTGGTTCCTGACATACGAATTTGCCAGCAACTCTGAAATATTAAATAAGAGCAGCTAACATCTGAGGGCGTACTTCATGCCAGGAGCCGTTTTAAGAGCTTCACACACATTAACTCGTGTAATCCTCACAACCACCCCTTCAACCAGAAAAGAAAACTGTGGCTCTCAGAGAGTTACACAAGTGCCTCTAAATGATAGTGCTTGAATCACTGGAGGCAGTTTGACTCTAACACACACGGTTTTCACCACTTTGCTGTGTTGCCTCCTCTACCAAACATGGCTTCCCCCAGACTAACCACAATGGGCAGTAGATAGGGAAGCCATGTATTTTTGCTCACCTCCCTCCTGCTGAGTTCTAAGGAAGGAAGGAAGTCATTTTCCATCCTGTCCATAATCCGTACAATATCTTCAAACACTTTCCGATACCTCCGTTCATCCACAACCTTCACCTGAAAGAAAACAAACCCTCTTTTCAGTCTTACATGCTCCTAGCTCATCTTCCCTTGAGATTACCTAATAATTTAAAATGGGTTGTTACAGCAATCATTTAAAATAAACTGTGGTGCAAACAACATTCTCAAACACTTTCTGAAATATCGCTCCATCCACAACTTTTACCTCAAAGAAAACAGATCTTATTTTAGTCTTGTGTGCTCTCAGCTTGAATCTCTATGAGTCTTTTTTTAAAATGTCACTAAAACAAATATAAATTAAAGTAAGCATTATAGCATACCCACTTTACGGTAAAGGTATGGTTAATTGGTTAACTTCCTGGGAAAGTCAAACCTCTGTACTAAAAAGCTTGGCAGTAATGTTTGGGAAGAACATTTTCTTGCTCCACTGTTACTTGGTGGTGGGGGAAATGTGACAATTGTGGTAGAAATTATTTCTTGCATTGCACAAAATAAGTGTCAAAACATACCTAAGTACTGTTTCTAATAATGATCACAAAGCATTAAAACAGCAGAAAAAATGATTAAACCATTTAATTATATTAGCTGCTATGCACAATGCCAAGAATCATAACGTCAACACACAGATTATATAATGACAAAGGCATGTTAGTAAATAGATCCTGTGGCCATTTTAGAAAATAGCCAATACAAAATGCCCTAGATTAGAGTAAAAGCATGACAATGGACAAACAAATCATTTCAACTAATAGATCAAAAAACATCACCCACAGCACATTCAGGCTTCCTGATATAGTTGTGTTTTTTTCCACTATTAAAACTTCATACAAATCAATGCCAAAAATGAACATAATTAACATAGCATTTTAACTTATTGAAGTCCAGTTTCTTTTTAGAATAGGAAACTTCACAAATTCAACATCAAAAAGAAGAAAGGACTGATGCATGTAGAAGAAGTTATAAATCAAATGTGGAAAATAAGAGCATCAAAGCTGAGCCAAATATCTCAAAGACTGGGAAGGTTTTATGTATCTAAACCATAACACTTAGAAAACTGAGGAGCAGGCAATCACTACTGTCACCAGAGTCCACACTACAGTGTTAGGTTAGGAGAAATTTTTTACTTTTAAAATATTTTTATAAAATTTTGCAGCTTGTTTTTTATGAGGTATTTTACATGTCTCATCTTTTCACAATAATCTGCAAAGCTACCCAAGCAAGTATTATTCTTCTGATCTCAGTTGAATAGATAGAGATACAAAAAGATCAACTAAGTTGCTCCCTGCCACAGTTAATACCAGAAGTTGTATAGGGACCTCTACTGCCAAGACCCTTTCCAAAATACCAGCTACGCAACAGGATTAATTCAGGTAGGTCTTAAAAATACAGATGCCTTGGCCTACTTCAGTTTTTAAAAGCTCTCTATGCAATTTCTATGTCCACCAAAGTCAGAACTAACGCAACAGATCCCATTACCAAGTACCAGGGTGAAAACCCAATCTCAGCCTAATCTCAGCCAGCCCACAGCAAGTCTTCTAAAGTTAACTGGCCATTGAGCACTTTGTTCCTTTGTTAACAGTCACTGATGACAGTGGTGGTAAAAATATAATGTGTTTTGGGGCGCCTGGGTGGCTCAGTGGGTTAAAGCTTCTGCCTTCAGCTTGGGTCATGATCCCAGGGTCCTGGGATCGAGCCCCGCATCGGCTTCTCTGCTCAGTGGGGAGCCTGCTTCCTCCTCTCTCTCTCTCCCTGCCTCTCTGCCTACTTTAGATCTCTGTCTGTCAAATAAATAAATATATATATATATATATATATATATATATATATATATATATATAATGTGTTTTTTAAAGCCTCTAATCATAGCATCCCCAAGAAACCAAAATATGGGGTGGTTACTAAATAAAATTTAAAATCTTTCCTCAGTGGGTTATCATGATCATAACCCTTAATGGCACATCAAGGATAATGAAGGGGAAGAAAACATAGAATGTAATCACCACCTGATACACCCACTTTAGAAAAGGAAATTACCAACAAAATTAGGAATTAAGAATGAGCGAGATGATCAATGAGCGAGATCTTTCTGTAGTGACATGGGTAGCTCTCTAAGACATACTACTGAATTTTTTTTAAAAAGCAAGTTGCAGACTAACACATACAGTATGAGACCATCTATAATATTTGCACCAACACATAGAAAAATACTCTATTGTGTATGGGTCAACAGAAAAACATATGCAAAAGTCTAGAACTATGCTGTTCAAGATAATAGCCAAAAGCCACATTCAGACATTTAAATATACATTACTTCAAATTAAATAAAACAGAAAATTCAGCTCTCTCAATCATACTAGCCATGCTTCAAGTGATCCAGAGCCACCTAAAGTTAACAGTACTGAACTGGACAGTATAGATCTATAACATTTCCATCATCACAGAAACACCTACAGTACTGTGGTCTATAAAGATATAAATTCATAATGGCAGTTGGCCTGGCGGGGAAGTGGGGCTTTTGGGCAAAGGTGGGAGTGCAGGATAGAACAGGGGCTGAAGAACTCCAGACTTATCTGTAAATTTTGCTTATATATTTTTTTATTTTAAAGAAAAAGCACCTTTGAATTCCTGTGCAATTTAAGTAGTATTAAAAACTAGAAAGGTAGACCTTTATTAAAGATACACAAAAATACGCAAGAAGCATGGAAAATTTTTAAATATCCTGCTGGGAGCTCTGGATTAATATGTGTAGACTATTACAAATATTCCAAAGTTCTTAAAAGAAATACAAACAAAAAAGCCAAGCATAGCTGATTAAACCAAAAAGGTTAGTGTCTGGGGAAAGACATCCTTTTAAAAATGGATCAAGAGAGGGAGGGCAACTGGGTGTCTCAGTAGTTAAGCGTCTGCCTTCTTGGCTCAGGTCATGATCCCAGGGTCCTGGGATCAAGGCTCACATAGGGCTCCCTGCTCACAGGGAGCCTGCTTTTTTCTCTCTCTCCCTCTCCTATTCCCTCTCTTGTTGTCTCTCTGTGTCAAATAAATAAATAAATAATATCTTTAAAAATGGTTTAAGAGAATTAAAATGAAGAAAACAGGGCAGACCACAAGTATAAACAAGAAATTAGGTGGGGTAAAAGTAGTTATCTAAAGGTTTATCTAGTTAGTAAGTTCTTTGAACTATAGAGGCATTATGGGGTTAGTGGAAAGAACACCTATAGGCTTGGGAGTTAAACAGACAAGATTTGAATCTTAGCTCTCCTTCTAGTTGAATGCATGTAAAGAAGTTATTTAATCTCATCAGTTCTCCATTTGCTCATCTGTTAAATGAGAAATATTTAACTGAAAGTACTGTTGTGAGGAGTAAATGAGATGTGTATAAAATTTTCATTATAGTCCCTGGCACATACTAGCTACTATTTGAGAAATATTATTATTTTAAAATTTCAAAATGGACAAAACTCAAGTCACAACTGCCTCGATAAAATTTAGATTCTTTTCTGAGACTAAGAACTAATTCTATAAATAAAGGAAATACCCCAAAGTCATTACCCTTTAAGACAGGAGTAGGACAAGACATGTTGGTGATAATCTGAAAAGCCAAAAGAATCAAATATACATCTATTATGTTCTTCACATGTCTTTACCTCATCAATCCTCATAAGTAAGTACCATTGTTATCTCCATTTTATAGAGGAGGAAACTGAGGCACAGGGCTGTTACATATGTTTTCCAGGGTTACAGAGTTAGGAAGTCGTTGAACTGGGATGCAAATCTAAGCAGTCCATCTCTAAAGTCCACCCTATCAAGCACTGCACTTTATAGATTCTGACAGATTACAGGACTGGAGGTCTGGAAAATCTACAAGAAATAATCTAAATGTACTAGCTGTAATAAATCAGTAAGATCCCAAGACATAACCTACATACCATTAACATGCAGCTAAAATATACAAGTGAAGACAAAAACTACTCACATCAGAGACAAAAAAATTAAATGACTGGCCATCAAGCCAGCCCAGGATGCAACAGTTAAAGAAAAATTTTAAAACTTGTGCTCCTGGGGGCGCCTGGGTGGTACAGTTGGTTAAGTGTCTGACTCTTGGTTCCTGCTCAGGTCATGATCTTGGGATCCTGGGATAGAGCCCCATACCGGACTCCACACACTTGGCATGGGATCTGCTTGGGATTCTCTCTCTCTCTCTGCCCCTCCTGCTCAGGCTCTCTTTTTCTCTAAGATAAACAAATAACTCTTTTAAAAAATTTAAAACTTGTGCTCCTGGACAGCAAATTTCACTAATAGTATGGCTGGCAACATGCCTTTTAAGGTAAGATACAGAAGTGTTTGTATGCCACCCAGTCAAACGCCTTTGCTCTTGCTGTCCCCACCCCTTCACCTGGAACCTCTCTCCCAGGGCTTCCCTTCTTATTTATCTGATGAGAGGCTACTCATCCTTTAAAACGTAGCTTCCAGTTCTTCCTTATGTATAACAACTTTAGTAGGAGTCTAAGGTTACCACCCAGCCATTATGCAGCATAAGAAACATCTGTGTCACTAAAAGGCCTAGCACATTAAGAAGCATATGGACAGCATTTAGGAGGATTGAGGGCACTAATTTCTCAATGTTGCAAACGATTATCTGGTTATGGTAACATTTAGGGCTCACTGAACTACTGAACTCTTTTGAGTCTAAACGATGTTTTAAGAATACCTAACACACACACACACACACACACAAATAAACGAACAAACAAGTTTTTACCCCAATATGGAAGAGGGCGCTAACAGGCTTGTGGTCACTGGTTTTTAGTTCCATATGACTCCGGTAATGAAGCTGATTAACATTTGTTCCTCTCCAAAGAATCCGGTCACACCAGGCTGGAACCCGACATTTCCCACTGCAAATAAAGAAAGACATTTAAAGGGATCATACCACACTGGTTCAGACCTGGGTTAGGTCCTTTTTTATATGCTTCTCTTTCTTAATGATCCCAACTATAATATTCCCTATATAATATTCCCTATATTCAAGCTCTATAAAGGGTCTGTGTCTGCTTGTTTGCCACTGAATTCCCAACCTCTAGCACATTATCTTGTGCAAAGTAGGTGTTCAATGAATAGTTGTTTAATGAATGAATAAACAGTGCTCCCAAAATTCACATTACAACTTCAACAACACTGTCCCAGGGGAAAATATAATAGCCTCTTCTTAAAATATCCTCAGAAGGTCAGGACTATATTCAGCACTTTGCTCGATGAACTGCAATGACATTTCATAGAGACAGACAACTAATAAAAATCTAAAAATCCAATCCTATATTCCAAGACTGGGCTTAATTTCTGGAGATAAATAATAGTAGAGATTTCTCCTTTAAACCTAGACTTTCATGAAAGTCTAGCTTCTTCAGATAGAGATGAACTAACCAAGCATGCAAGTCTGAACATATAACAGCCCATAGATTACTAAGGTTAGCGACAAAACCTATTCATCATTATATTAAAATAAGCAACACCTTGTACACCTGATCCAGAAGTGACACAAATAAGTTCTTATCAGTAGCTCTTCAACTGACTCTCAAATCAGGTGAGTGGGAGAAACAAGGTAAAGTGCATAAGCTCTGCCAGTGTCACTTTTCACTTGCTGACCAGCTCCCTCAGGGCACAAGGATACAGACTCCTCTCCACCATACCCTACTGCTCTGAGTCTACAGAAGCTGAATATGCCCAGGGATTTTCTCTTTCAAGCTTCTGGGCTCAGCCAGATAGGAAATGAAGAGATAGCAGGTAGAAGACAGTTACCAGGAACATACTGACAGGGGCGCTTTACTGGGGGGAATTAGGAAATCAAAGCTCCCTTCTCCCACCAGACAGTGGTTCTTAGCTTTCTCTGGCAGTTGCAGAGGTTGGGCCCAGGCATCAGTATTTTTAAAAGTCCCCCCGAGAGATTCTGATGGATAGTCAGGGCTGAGAACCACTGTGCTGGAAGAACCTATCATGGTTCACTTTCTGGTGTTCTGAGCTGAGGAGCTGAGAAACAATTTGGAAAAAAAAAACATTCAGAACAGGATAATCTGTAAGGAAATAAGGGTGAAATCAGGAAGGTAAAAATCTAAGTCTGTTTAGATGACAGAAATAAGGCACTGCAAGCAGCCCATAAAACTTGAACAGCTCTGACACAGAAGAAGTAATACTTTCTTCAGATAAGCTCACCTTTAAGTTCACATGAATTAAAAACTCTTCTGTAATAGCACTGAGCCATTAAGTTTTTATATCTGCTTCTGGCATAACAGAAAAAATTCCTAGCCCTTCACCAACGTAGTCAGACAGAAATAAAAGCAAGCCTGAAGCCACTCTGGGAGGAGGGTCTTGTTACTTTACCTGGAATCCCAACGGTCTGTTTTAGAGTCATACTTATAAGTGGGAATAAACTTGATTTCACCTTCGGTGAAGTCAGCAAAAGCTTTTTTCTGTGTGCGCTGAATATTTAGCTAGAGATGGAAAGAAGCATCACATAAGCAGGGTAACACCATCTTAATAAAAGTGATAATCAGGTTGATCATCCATTTCTGACTAGTTCCATAGCCTTTCCAACTATCAGATATATAAATGAAATTTCTGTACCTTGTGAATTAAAATCTTGCCATTCCCATAGCATCTAAACTCACCCACAGATAGGATGCTCATTATGAACACATTGCTAATTTTTTATTGCTAACAGTCATCAGGTAGAATGGAAAAATGAAATATGAATAATCTAAAGTTCTCCCAAATGGGACAGGAACCATCTAGCAAAATTTTAACTTAAAAACACACATCCACACAAATGTGTGGATAACTCCAAAAGCCAAATTCAGTGAATTTGGACACATACACACAAACGAATGGATACTCCAAAAGCCAAAATTCAGTGAATCGTTATGGATCATTCTGAAAGTTATCCTCACTCAAATACTTTTCCAGAATTACATAAGATTCAGAATTTATTCCAACTGTACCCCCTTTGGAAGCATGACAGAGGAAGAAATGCAAAAAAATCCACCAGCCAACCTCAATATGAAGAAAGAAACAGCCAAAAAAGGCTCACTATAAAAAAACCATTCAACTACAGAACTCCTAAATTTTTACTATGTCTGAAGGTCAAAAAGGCTTACATAAGGATTTAAAGACATTAAAATCAAATTGAAACATTCTCTTCCTCCATGAGAAGCATTCACTTTTAGCAACCAGTATCCAGAAGCTGAAGTAAAAATTCAAGTCATGTGCCAGGTTCCAAGGCAAATTTACAGAAAACCAGGTTCCTGAATATCCAGTTTTATATAAATGTTACTGAATCAATGCTTTTCCTACAGGTTTTAACACTGATAAGCCAGATAGCCCCAACTTCTCAATCAGTTCCTATTAGACCACGGTCTGTGTTATTTATCCCAAACTTCTCTTCCGTTCTTCCCAATCTCCTCACAGGGCCTCCCTCTTTTACCTCCACACTGCTGCTAAGCCTGCCAAGAAATCACACAGCAACTTTCCCTGTTCCATCTGTCAAACCACATCAGCATAGCTGAAGGCCCACTTCCTCCAGGAAGTACTCTCCAATTAACCCCACCCATTCTCCAACTTATTTATATAAATCTCTGAAATCTCTTCTTGATAAAGACAATGAACAAATGTTGTATTTACTTTTTATCTCTCCTGTTCCTATCCAAGCACTTCATAAAAGCACTACAAACCTTGTGTGTATTACTAGTCATATGTTTTCTCAGGACAATGAGACCTTTCCATCTATTCCTAGAGTAAGACACACCTGCCACCCACATATCTCATAAAACTAACAATACTGTCTGCCATTTAGGAAAGTGCCTATAACATGAAAATTTACTTACCTGGTCAAATTTCAAGAGTCTCTGAAGGTCATTCTTGTTAATAAGACTCTTCACTTCATTGGCATCAGGCATACAAAGTCTATAGTTCAAATCTCCCAACCAGATGACAACACTGAAGATCAAGAAATACATAAATAGGAGTAGCAATAATTAGCATAAAAAGAGAAAATGGAGAGAAAAAAAACTAGATAGATTATTGATAAGGATTCACTTATCACTACCTGAGACAAAGGGTTTAAGCTACAACTTATCCTTCAAAGGGAAGTACTACCAACACCTGAGAAGGCCCAGGGATTACCAAATAGGTGGGAAGATAGGTATTCCATACATGAAGAACAAAGATAGGGAAATACAGTGTCATGTGTGGGATTCAGAAGCCAAGGAGTTAACTGCCTAAAAGAAGCATGTAGTTTATTTGCTGGACTAGTGCCAAAATTTTGTCTGGCTGCCTGCCAGGTCTCCAGGGGAAAAGAATCTGAACATTTTCTGCCTCTCTGAGCCCTGACATTCTGCAGGCTCTCCACTAAGGTCTGCATGGTCTGAATGACAGCTCTCCCAGTCAGGACCCTAGCAAAAGTAGGTCCACAGCTCCCCACTATAGCCAACCTGCCTATCCCTGTCCCAGATCCACAGTCCAAGTCGCAGACAGGAGGAAGACTGGCTTGCCACAGGATTCTTAAGCTCCCAATCACAGCAACAGGCCCTTACATGTGCTGAGAGCCCCCATGGGGAGACCCTGAAATTACTACACTAAAAGGGGTTCTCCTTGTGAGCTATCCCAAGTCCTGAATCGGGTCTCTTTGGCAATCTTAAATGCAACACGAAATTTCTGGAATTCTGAGGAAACAAATTTAAGGAATTTCAGGGCAACTGTTTATTAATGTCAAGGCCTTGACTTTTTACTGCCATGATACAGAATTGTATATGATCCTAATTGTTAAGATAATACAGAAACAGGCTAATATCACTACCCTTCCCTATTCTTTCCTCAATTACCCCACTCTGTTGATGCTAATATCCTAAATTATCTTTTGTTTTCCTACTAATTCCCATCTCAAACCACTCTCAGAATTTCAATTACCATTGTTAATTTCTTGACAATTATTCATTTCCTACCACCCAATCCATCCCTCAACTGATTTCTGCTTCTATCCTTGTCCTATTCTCCATGAACCTTTCTCCCATATTATCATACTGATCCACTGTTGTCTAAATCTCCATTGCCCCTATTCTTGATGATTCACAGCCACTAATAAGAATATACATATACATATACATAGTATATACAAAATATATACATTAATATGGGTAATGTAATACACAGACACACACACACATACACACTGACTTGGAAAGAGAGCCACAATAATAGAATGATATAGTCCTACATAATAAGTGTGCATGTGTTTGTATGCATATAGAGAAAGCTCTAGAATAGCACTATTCACAGGAAATAAAATGCATGTCACAGAAGTAATTTTAAATTTTTTAGGAGCTGCATTTAAAAAGTAAAAGAAACAAGTAAAAATAACTTTAACAATAAATTTACTTTAAGTCAATATATCCAGATTATCATTTCAACATGTAAGCAATATTGAAAAACTGAGGTATTTTACATTTTTCCCACTAAGTCTCTGAAATCCATGTACAGTATACAGTTTATGTTTACAGCACATCTCAATTTGATCTAACTACTTTCAATTGTCCAATAGCCACTTATGGCTGGCTGTCACAATGGACAGCATAGTTCCAGGATACGTAGCGTAATGTTAATATAAGTTTCCTCTGAGAGACTGGCTGGGAGAGCAGAGTGATTTCTACTTTTAATTTTCTTTTATTATATTTACAATGGACATTTCTATTTTATAATAAAAAAACAATAAAAACTGACTCCAGTTGACAGACACCTCCAGCATTACTCTTATATGGCCACTAACAGAACCAATCTTACCTCTGATAGTAAATCCGATTTCTCTGCCTCAATGAATCTGCTATTCCTCAAAAACCCTATCTTCTTTGTGACCCCAATCCCTAAATGGTAATCCTTCACTCTTCACAGTTTCCTATCCATTTATTAAATTCTCTTCTCAGCCCCACTATTCAAAGGCAAAGGAGACTGAACCACTCACTCATGTTTCATGATGTTCAGCTGTGGAAGGGTCTGATTTGGGACCACAAAACTCATACGTGCACAGATGTCCTTATAATCTTGATTCCTTCTCTCAAAGTCCTCCACGTGGGCAGCCAGGTGGGAGTTGACAATGCAAAAGGTAGTGTTGTGAAATACAAATCTCACAGCTACCCCACCTTTGTTTCCCTGTTAGCAAGAGTAATTATTCAGTTAGTACAAAGACACAACTAGCAGTTAAACATTAAATGGACATTAATAATAATCAAGCTCATTTCCAAAGTAACTTGCCATTTTCCCCATGATTCCAGTTCCAACTGTTTCTGTAGCAACATCACGGATATATCGCCACTGGTCCTTTCTGGCAAATATGAGGAGCATCATCCCAACAAGGCGGACTAGTTGAACCTATGAGTTCCACGGAGTTAGAAAAGGTTCATGTTAATACCACTCTGCCCAACAACTGATTTTCCACCAGGAAGATATTAATGATGCTCAAATATGAATCCAAATCCTCTAATTTCCCAGTGAACCCCATAAAAAGGAAACAAAATTTCTCTGGGCAAGCTCTTATCTGACTTTGACCAGCAGGAGTTAAAAGTCTTTGGGGACATCAAGTACACTCAGCTCTAGGATTCATTATTTTAAACTCTTATAAACCTACCAGGAGTTGATAGCATTAAAAAAAATCAAATAAAAAACCCCATCCCAGCTTGTTCCTTTTGCTTCTCCTTCTTAGTTTCTCATTTCCAATTTCTTAAAATATTAAAATTTATAAAAGAGCAATCTTTTTTTAATTTTTTTTATTTTTTAAAGATTTTATTTATTTATTTGACAGAGATCACAAGCAGGCAGAGAGGCAGGCAGAGAAAGAGGAGGAAGCAGGCTCCCCACTGAGCAGAGAGCCCGATGTGGGGCTCCATCCCAGGACCCTGGGATCATGACCTGAGAAGAAGGCAGAGGCTTTAACCCACTGAGCCACCCAGGTGCCCAAGAGCAATCTTTTTTATTCTGATTATTTTTAGTCTGAGAACTAGAGCTAGAAATATGTCTGAAATATGTGTTAAATCAGTGACCTATATGAGAGGAGTTAACACCTTCAGCATTTTTACTACCTATATCAACTGTCAGAAGAAGTAAATAAAAAATATTCAAATGACTGCTTTTAAAGGGTTTGTATGGTAGCCATATAATTAAAATAACTCTTCTGGTAGCCTCTACCACTTGCTTTCTAAAGACCAACAAATTGGCCCACCTTGCTAAAGTCAACTCTACTTTTGATTTATAACAAATTTTAGAACTCATTTAAATTCTACAACACTTCTTGCTGATTCCACAGCATACCCTATGCACCCACATGCTTCAAACTACTTCTCTATCGAGCATCCAGTTCTGACCATGTCAGCGAACAATTCTGATCTTAAACTCTTACTGTTACCTTACAAGTAATTATTTTAAGCTAATTATCATTCTGAGAATAAAATTCTTCTTTTCTCTTAAAACTCCCTAAACAATGAAAACATAGCATCAGAAAGCTCAGGAAAATTATTTTCTAGAAAAATAGGTGTAAAGAATTAGTCTACCCCATTGCAGTATTACACTCAGGGAAAAAGTCAATTAAACCATTCTTTTGGAACAAATTATAGATAACAGAATAAGTTATAGGGAGTTCTATTCAGTTGTATATTAAAAAAGAAAATGACATGCAGCTTACTTTTTTATACTTGGCTTTGGAATGCAAACCTCTCTCCACAGCCATGGACCACTCTTGTTCTTTCACAGATTCAAAGTAGAAAAAGGCTTCTGTGCTCAAGTCCAGCTCTTGGAATCTGAAAAAAACAAGAAGACATGAGATCTATACATCTCCCATAATTCTCTCTGTCTTCCTCCTTTCCCATTTTCTGAGATATTAGGTGAAAAGGGAATGGGGAAAGAGACAAATTTTTATAGAACTGCTCTATTGACCCAGGTGATCAGTAAGGACAAGCAGCTTTCTTTTTCAAAAGATCCTCTATAAGTATATGCACTGGCTATGCAAAATAAATCTTAAAAAGGGGGCGGGGGCACCTAGGTGGTTCAATTGGTTGAGCAGCTGACTTTTGATTTCAGCTCAGTTCATGATCTCAGGGTCCTGGGACCCCTGCTCAGTGGCTAGGCTGCTCAAAGATGCTCCCTCTCCCTGCCCCTCCCCAGGTTTATGCACTCTCTCTCCCATAATAAATTTTTTTTTAAAAAGTATATGCGGGGAGGTCGTGGGGTGAAGGGAGGAAAAAATGAAACAAGAGGGGACCGGGGAGAGAGACAAACCATAAGAGACTCTTAATCTCAGGAAACAAACTGAGAGTGGTGCCTGGGTGGCTCAGTGGGTTAAGCCTCTGCCTTCAGCTCAGGTCATGATCTCAGGGTCCTGGAACTGAGCCTCACATTGGCAGCCTGCTCTCTCCTAGGCAGGGAGCCTGCCTCCCCCCCAGCCTTCTCTGCCGGCCTCTGCCTACTTGTCATCTCTGCCTGTCAAATAAATAAATAAAATCTTTTTTTTAAAAAAAAGGAAACAGGGGCGCCTGGGTGGCTCAGTGGTTAAGCCGCTGCCTTCGGCTCAGGTCATGATCTCGGGGTCCTGGGATCGAGCCCCGCATCGGGCTCTCTGCTCAGCAGGGAGCCTGCTTCCTCCTCTCTCTCTGCCTGCCTCTCTGCCTACTTGTGATCTCTGTCTGTCAAATAAATAAATAAAAATTTTTAAAAAAAAATAAAAATAAAAAAAGGAAACAAACTGAGGGTTGCTGGTAGGGGGTGGGAGGAATAGGGTGGCTGGGTTATGGATATCAGGGAGGGTATGTGCTATGGTGAATGCTGTGAATTGTGTAAGACTGATGATTCACAGACCTGTACTCCTGAAACAAATAATACATTATATGTTAATAAAAACTTAAAAAATAAATTTAAAAAATATGCATAAGAATCTTGCCAAAGATCAATGTCAAAAAACTAATCTTTACTTTTGTAAATCTGACATTGTCTTCCATAGAAAAATTAAAATAGTATTGTCTCCAAAAAATATACGCAAAGACTATGTAAAACATAAACAAAAAACAAAAAACCTCCACAAGGGACAACAATGGAGCTTTGTTTATATATTCTAGGAATAATCACTGTTGGACTTGACCTCAAGTCTGTTTCTATTAAGAAAGCAGTTTTCTTTGCATTTTGAGAGGACTAGATGTTTCCCTTCACCATTTCAGGTATCATTCCTTTCTTATCTCATAAATTTGACCCACAAGTTAATTCTCACATATAGTCTAAGGTGAGTTTTTACCAAACAGTTAAAAAAGCAAAAGGAGGACAAAATGTCACGGAAACTAATATCAAAGATATAGCCAAAATGAAATTCCAGATGTGTTCTTTACCCAATACAGTAGATATCAGGAGGATTTGAATCACAGTTCAGCCAAGGTTCCAACTCACTATCTGGAGACTGGCCATTCACGTTCCACGTTCCAACAAAAAATCTAATACACAACACCAAAAAATTATTTGAAAATGAGGGTTAAGTATGAACCATTGAAGTTCTCTCATCATTTTCATACAAGGGTATGTTCACAATAAACCAACATAATTTCTCAAAATGTTCTGCTATACATATAAGAAATGCTCTCACATGTAGAACACAAAGGCAGTGGGCTCAATTCTCTGAAGTTTACATTAGGTAGGTGAACCCACAGAAAGGAACCAGGTCTCTATTTTAAAAATGCAAAGTTAATTGCTCTACCACATTTCCTGTCAATTAAACTCCACCCAAACTTATACTTGGAGAGCTTGTGGATGGGAAAAAGGTATCTTCAGGCTGTAAATACATCTAATATGGATAACTGTTCCATAAGGAGCTGTAACTGAATCCAAAAACTCACTTCCCGAAGGATTACAAGGACATCTGTGTAGGAAATTCTGTTGAGGCAGATACAGTATTAAGGGGGATAGCAGAATATAATTGTCTTAACTGTTTACACACAAAAATAAGTATCATGGGGAATATGAGGAACTACAGGTTTTAGCATAGGGGATACAGTTATAATTGAATTAGGACAAATGAGGCATACTGGGATAGCAGATGGGACCAGAATCTTGGACTATTAAGGGTACGTGTTGTTCACAAACAACAAAGAGAGGTGCTGCTACTTTGCACACCAGAATAATAAAATTTATTAAATTAAAAATAGTAATTATTAATTAAAATAATACCTTAAAAAACATATAGCCATTTGTATGCCATACCTCAGTAAGTAGAAGAGAGACTAACCTGAAATTCTGAATGTTGACATATTCTTTCTCTCGCTTTGCCAGGATATGTTTGATGAGGCCCTCCCGCTGCCCAGCCTGGGTATTTGGTACAAAGAGCTTCCGCATAGTGTTGGTCACTTTGGGCTGTTCCTTGTTAGAAGCTTCTTTGTCACGTGGAAGCCTAGCAAATAACAAGAATTTCAAAAGTGAAACTGCCTATAATAAAAAAAAAGTCTCCTAAATGGGAAACATGTTTTGACACAGGACTTACATTCTATTCACTGAAGGGGGTGGTGGAGGGGGTTCCCGATGAATCCCTGTAGGATGATTTTGTGAATTAATTTTCTTGTCCAAATTCATAGATGAAAAATTATCCTCAAATCCAAGAAGCCCTAGTACACAGAACCCAGAGTCAAAGGGGGAAAAAATAAAGATAACATCCAGTTTATCCAGGATAGACAGAGCTTTTCTTTGATCAGTGGTATTAATTTGATCACTATTTGCTCAATGGCATTACCAAATAGAGAGGTACCATAGGGATACCCTGAAAGACTTGACATACTAACTAGAACAATAACAAGTTACATTAATTTGGAATCTGAATATTAATAGCTAACATTTACTAAAGACTTAGCATAATGCCTCTTTGATATAAAGGATTATATCATTATCTCCTTTAATTATCATAAAGACCCATGAAGCCAGTACTATTAAAAATCTTCCCATGTTACAGAAAAAGAAATGGAAGCTCAGCATTGTTGAGTAAGTTGACCAAGGTTATACATAACTAGCAAGTCACAAAATTATACATAACTAGCAAGTCACAAAATTGGGGTTTAAACCCAAGCAGTTTGGCCCTGGAGCCTGCAATTTTTACCACACTGCTAAGCAGGCTCCGGAGGAGATAACATGCCGCAGAAAGGATCAAGAATGAACATCAGTCAATGGGCATGGACTCAGTAAAACCACTTCATAGCAGAAAGTGTCTGGGATTGACATTGTCTTATCTGTCCAGATGAAACCTATTTACTCTGCAATGATCATAGCAACCAGGCAAAAGAGAATCTTTTCAGTACCTGAAAAAACAGAAGGTTTGTCCTTAGTGTCTAACTTCTGGTACCAGCTAGATGAGTCCTTTTGCTCTGGAACAAGAAGTTGTAACTGAGCTAGAGAGATAAAAGTCATGGTCAGAAACGGGAGCTCTTCACTGAGTGGAATTTATCATAATCAAAAGCCATTTACTCAGCAGTCCTCAAATGCAGGACCCAGCAGCTCTCTTAAACGTAAAGGAAGAGACAAAGAGAGGGAGGGCAGCTCTGGGGTCATCCGGGAGCAGAAGGAGGATGATAGTCTTCAGTAAGCTGTCCATGCTGTGACACTGAAGACTCTGGAAAAGGGCTCAGTGTCCTTATAGCTGAATAGACTTGTTCCCTAACCTAACCCTCGGTTCATTCCTGAAAGCAGAAAAATCAGCACTGCAGACTGAAGGGGTGAGGTACTTTGCTAATGGCTGCTTGCCTCTGCATCAGCATGTCAGAATTTCACTGCCATTCAAAGAGCAGAAAGAAAACTTCTGAGTCTTGACTTACCTTCCTGAGCAGCAAAGACCTCCGAGAGGAACTTCAGACAGTGTTCCTCATCAGGGATTTCAAAGCGCCGCTCTCTGGTCCGATCTCCCTGAATCCGAATTTTGCAGCCACCTAAAAAGAAGTGAAATCCACACACATATAACTATGGAATACATGCTTTCTTGGGGTCATTCTCTCAACTTAACAGTTGAGCAGGAGAAGGTCCAGATCACAAAAATTCTAAGACCTCTAATGTAGGAAACATGCCTATAGGATCAGGGGATTGGGTGGGTGGGTGGGTGGGGGAACAATAAGGGGAGGAAATCTAAAGGGCTGATGAACTGTGTCAATCAGCAGCCCAATTATAGTGATAGGATTCATACTGAAAACAGTTTTCCTATGTTCTGATATAGGTCCCCAATGTCAGTGCAGGGACCAAATTCTAACAAAAGATCACTTCCCCACCCACCCTCCTCCCATCTCCCAGTTGGAAATTCCTACCATTTCAAATCCAGATTATATAGTAAGAGTATCTGAAGCATAAAGGGAATAAAGAAAACAAGATGGTTTGCTCCTGGGTATTGACTGTACTTAGGCAATTGAATTTACAAACTAATTTTAAAAGAAAAGAATAGTGGAGTTGGTTTGAATTATTATGAAAAGAAGTAAAAAGTAAAAAGTGGTGCATGTTTTGAATGAATGTATGACAGCAATATAATGACCTATGACCAGGAGTGGTCTGGTTCAAGCATAGCCAATTGGAAAATAGCAATAATTAGCAGCAAAGTGATCTAGAACATTAGTTTCTTATGTATATAACATACTGTCTCCCCTTTTCTGATGCCCTAGTTATCATATGTATCAATCTTCTGGATATGCTAATCCAGGAAACCTATGTGCTTGTTTATATTCTTATTTTAACTGATTTAGTACATGTATTGTTTTCTCATGCCCCTGGAAACCGTAAGTTCCTTGAGAGCAAGAAGTGGGGCTGCACATACAGGAAATCCAACACAACATTTACGATGATCTCCTAGGGTTGTCTGGAACTGAAGGGCTTCTCAGGACTCAGGACTTTCAAAGCTAAGACTGGGCAAGTCCCAGGCAACCCAGGATGATTGGTTACATTACTGGCGACAACGCTGTCAGACTTCACAGAGAAAAGGTATTTAATAGACAACTGTTGAACCAGACTCCCTCACACTTGTAAATTAAAGAGATGAGAAAATGAAATGAAAATCCTAGTTTCTTATGTTGGAAATCCACTTCTGAATCTCTCTTTCCTTTGCATTTCTTTGTTTCTATCTTCATAGACTTAGTGATTAGAAGAAAAGAGATAAAAAAGAAAAATGTGAGAAAGAAGGCACCAAAGCGAACCACAGATCAGAACATTAGTGAGGGTGTTACCATAAGGAGAAGAAAAAACAAAGGGCATGAATAAAGGCTGTCAATTATCACAGCCTTGAAGATAGAGGGAAAAACCTCCTTTGGGGCACAAATAGTCCTCCCTTTCTTGGATACTTTATATAAAAAATAGAAGAAAATTAAAAAATAAGTTTCTATCTGATATAAACTTAAACAAGAATACATAATCTCTCTCCCACAGTCCTTGAAAGATATATTTTAGCAAATATAAAAAATACATTGACTCATTTAACAGAAAATTCCAGAAATTGCTTATCAAATAACACTGGATACTCTCTCACCATGTTGCATAGGAAAGAAGACAAATTACCCCATGACCCAACCTTCTACTATTTTTCCTTCCAAAACCCCCTAGCCTCTCTATAATCAACAAACTTCTCTGAACACTCCCTGTTCTCTCAGTAATTCTCTCAACAATCTCTCAATCTCTCAGCAATTCTCAACTATGTCTGCGTTAAACTTACCAGAGACATTTTTAGAAAATGGACATTTGGGTCCCACCCCAGCCCGATGAAGCAGAATCTCAGAGGGTGAGGCTCAGGCACTGGTAGTTTTTATAACACTCCCCAAGTGATTCTAACGTGTATCCAAATTGAAAATCAAAGAGTCACCTGTGAAGTGGCTGGTCCCTGGATGCTGTTTATGGTCTCTCACACCCTATGGAATTTAAGACTGCTGTCCTTATTTGTCCTAATGCCATCTCCAAACCATTCCCTCTCCTCCCTCAGGACAAATCCTTTTTCCTTTTAGGTTCACCCATTGGGTTATACCAACTTCTTCCCTTCTCTCCTCCCTCTATGAGATCATGTACCATCCTCTCTACAACTGAATCTATGATTCAATACCCAACTCCTAAGACTTTCTCGCCACTCAAACTCTTGCCTTAAATTTGGATTCCTTACAAATTAGTGTAGAAAACACAGTCAACATCTTCAACTTCCTCATCCGATGACCTTGGCCCACCATCTCAGCCACCTGCTCCTTCAGTACCTACGGGGATTTCTCTCAGATATACTCTGAACCTTTTAATCATAGAAACCATCACCTCACAAATCTCTAATTGAAATATCCCATTCTGACCTGTTACTTCCAGCTTACTTGCTCATATGGGAACCTCCAGCCGACTGATCCTCTCTACTTTCTTAGTATCCATGCGCTAACTCCTGCTTTCACTTTCTATTTTGTCAAACAGATGTCATCATTAAACTCTGTTGCAAAAGTCCAGAACTGCCTTATCACACTGTTCTTCCACAGCACCTACTGCTCACCCTCCTGTTCCTCCTACCTGGTTAACTTTCAACCCTCAGAAATCCAACTAACTGTCTTTCTCCAGAGGGAGTAAACACACACACACACACACACACACACACACACACACACCATTATAAACTGACTGCTAACCTCAACTGGGCCCTCTATAATAGGAAGTCATCTAAGTTTCCACAGTCAACTAGTCTCCCACTACTATCTGGGACAAACACTTCACACCTCTTCAATTATCCTTAATTTTTGGATCCCCTCTTTTCAAACCCTCTCATTCCAAGTGGATTGCTTACCTCATGCTTCAGAGAAAATGGAAGCCATCACATGGAAACCTACCTGTATTTGTACTCAAATTCTCCTTTCCATTCTAAGGAAGAGAAGTCCTATCAAAGGCCACCTCCTCTTTGAATTATAATCCCTCCAATTCTCTCAGGAACCTTACACTCGCGATCATTTCCCAGAAACCTCCCCCCAAGATCTTTAACCTCCCTCTTTCACAGGCCCCTTCCCATTAGCATTAAATTGTATTCCAAATCCTATTTTATTATTTTTTTCATTTCATTTTATTTTATTTCTTTTCAGTGTTCCAGAATTCATTGTTTATGCACTACACTATTTTAAAAACAAAAAACCTTCCTAGACCCCATATTTCCCTCCAACTCTAGTCTATCTCTACACTCCCCTCCACAACAGAGGTTTTTTTTTAAGATTTTATTTATGTCAGAGAGAAAGAGAAAGAACAAGCAGGGGGAGCAGCAGGCGCAGGGGAAAGCAGGCTCCCTGCTGAGCAAGGAGCCTGATGTGGGACTCAATCCCAGGACCCCAGGATCATAACCTGAGCCAAAGACAGATGCTTAAACGACAGATGCTTAAACGACTGAGCCATCCCGGCATCCCTCACAGCAAAGCCTTTAAACAACAACAACAACAACAACACAGTCACTACTTACTCACGTCCTATTTCTCACATTAATCCATTCCAATATGACTCTTGCTCCCACAACCCTTTTAAAATATCTTTGTTAAGGTCACCAATAACCTCCAAATTGCTAAATCCAATAGATCCTCTTCAGTCATCTTATTAGACCTATCAGCAGAAATCAATAGTTAACCAGTCCTTGAATAATCTTTTCGGAAAGCTTCTATGATACTATACTCATCTAGTTTGCCTCTCTCTGATCACTAATTTTTTAGCACCCTTTCAGGTATTTCCTCCACTATCTAACCTTTTAAAAGCAAGGTTCCTTAGAGTTCAATCTAGAACCTTTCTTCTCATTTTCTATCAGCATTGTCCAATACGGTAACCAATAATCACATGTGGCAAATGAGTACTTGAAATGTTACTAGTGTGACTGAAGAAATGAACTTCTCATTTTATTTCTAATTAATTTAAACAGGCACATGTAACTAGTAACTACCATATTTGATAGTACAGCTCTATGTCCAGTTGCATCATCTCTCATGGTTTCAAAGACCATCTATGTGCTAGTGGCCCAAACCTCTCTTCTGAGCTTCAGATGCATACATTCAACTGTCAATTTATCACCTACACTCAAATGTCCCAAAGAACCCTCAAACTAAACATAACTAAAACTGAATTCACAACCCCCTCAAAGGAAAACTTAATCCTTCCGCAACGTTCTTATTTTTGCAAATGGTACCATCATCCACATTCATACCAGTAAACCAAGATTCATCCTTGACACTTCTCTTCAACTCACTCCCTATGCCCAAACCAATCTCTGGTGATTTAATCTCCAAAAACATTTATCAAATCTGTCCACTTCTCTCCACTTATACTGCCACCATGCTCATATTCTAGATCTTAAAATCCTTTTTTTAAAGTTTTTTTAAAAGATTTTATTTATTTATTTGACAGAGAGAGAACACAAACAGGAGGAGCAGCAGGAAGAGGGAACGGGAGAATCAGGCTCCCTGCTGAGCAAGAGGCCCAATGTGTGGCTCCATCCCAGGACCCAGGATCATGACCTGGGCTGAAGGCAGATGCTTCACCAACTGAGCCACCCAAGGACCCTAAGATTTATTTTAGAGAGAGTGTGTACATAAGCCAGGGGACAGGAGGAGGAGGGGCAGAAGGAGAGGGAGAGAGAAAATCTCCAGTAGACTCCCTGCAGAGCGCAAAGCCCACTCAGCCAGATCCCATGACACTGAGAGCACCAACTGAGCCAAAATCAAGAGTCTGACGCCCAACTGACTGAGCCACCCAGATGCTCCTCTAGCTTGAACTAAAACAGCCTACTAACTAGGTTCCATGCAAATGATGACACCCTGGCATAAAATCTTTCATATTCTTCCCATTTTTAAAATGTAAAAATCCAGATTCCTTAACATGGCTTATAAGATCTTACTGGATCTGGCCTTAGCCCATCCTAACTTGATGCCTAAACCTTGTTCCAACCACCCTGACCTTCTTTCACGTCAAAGAATGTGTCAAGGGGTGCCTGGGTGGCTCAGTGGGTTAAGCCTCTGCCTTCCACCCAGGTCATGATCTCAGGGTCCTGGGATTGAGCCCCACATTGGGCTTTCTGCTCAGCGGGGAGCCGGCTTCCTCCTCTCTCTCTGCCTACCTCTCTGCCTACTTGTGATTCCTCTCTCTCTCTCTCTCTCTCTCTCTGTCAAATAAATAAATAGAATCTTAAAAAAAAAAAAGAATAAATAAAATCTTTTAAAAAAATGTGTCAAGTTACTTCACACCAATTTACCCCCCCCCCCCAATTTGGGGGCCTTTACACATATAGTTCCATTTACTTTTCTCTCCCCTATTTTTACCTCTTTCTTACTTAGCTCCTCTGGTCTCAATTTAAATGTCACTTAAAGAGGCCTTCCCTGGGGTGCCTGGGTGGCTCAGTGGATTAAGCCGCTGTTCTCCAGCTCAGGTCATAATCTCAGTGTCCTGGGATCGAGCCCCGCATTGGGCTCTCTGCTTGGCGGGGAGCCTGCTTCCCACTCTGTCTCTGCCTGCCTCTCTGCCTATTTGTGATCTCTCTCTGTCAAATAAAATAAATAAAATCTTTTTTTTTTTTTTTTTAAAAAGAGGCCTTCCCTGAACACATCACCTAATTTAGTTAACTCTCTTATAAACTCCGTATTTCTCCTTGAGAGCATTTATCAAAACTGCAACTGTGTAAGTATCTACATCTATCAGTTAAAAGTCTGTTTTCTGTACTGACTGATGGTATAACATGACTATATTGCTTTCTGATACATCCCTAGAGCCTAGCACAGTGCCTAGCACATAAAGAGTATTCACATTTCATAGAAAGAATTAATTCACTATAGGCATATAGTACCAAAAAGCACAGAAGCAAGAACAAAAGCAGGCGCAGCAATCTTATCTATGTTGTTCTCCACTGATTCTGCAGCACTTAGAACAGTGCCTGGCAAATAGAAGGCACTCAACAAGTATTTGTTAAATAATGAACAGTAAAGGAGGATTTAATATCAGGAAATTAGTATAATATAGTCCAAGAGGTCAAATAAGGAATAATAATATAATCATCTCTATAAATAGTATAAAGACATCTGATAAAATTCAATATACATTTATGATTTTAAAAACCACATAAACTTGAAATAAATGTAGTTTCTTAATATGGTTTTTTAAAAACCCTATTAAATCAATATGCAATCATGTCCTCAACAATGAAGTACCACCTGAGGCATTCTTACTGAAAATAGGAGCTAAACAAGGATTATCATCATTATTTAATATTGGTCTTAAAATTCTCATTGGTGAAATGAGACATGAAGCAAAACTAATAGTTACAGGTACAAGGAAGGAGACAAAATTATTATTTGCAGATGATTAAGGCTGTCTATCAAAACGAACAAAATAAACAGCACCCCCAAAATTTTAAATATATTTCTATAAAGTGACTGGATAAAAGATAAATATCTAAAACCCGGTAACTGTTAGTTAGTACAGTGATACACCATGTTCCTTGACAGTGTCTTAATTTTAAAAAGGAGTTAATTTAGTAAAATCTGGCACATACTTATGGTGAAATATTAGTCATTAAAAATCATGTTTTTAAATAATTTTAAATGACATGGAAAAAGCTCACAATATAAAGTTAATGAAAATGCAACATAAAAACTACATATAAAGATTCCAATCATATAAAAACATAAAAGACTGGAAAGTGACACGTAACAGTGTTACCTACAGCAGTGATCTCTAGATTGCAGGAACATAATTTCAATTTGATATTTCAAACTTTTCTGAATTTTCCAAATTGTACATAATGAAGATATATTTATTACCTCAATAATCAGAAAAATATAAAATGTTTAAAACCAACATCCAGACAATGGGAAAACATATTTACATTAAAATCAGGCCTGCCTAACAAACCAGGGCCTCCCTCCTGCACATACTATATGCTTTAAAGGTTTATGTATGAAGCGCAAAGATCAAGACAGAATCTGGTTTCCCTGAAAATATTACTAAATGGGCAGAAATAACGAAGGATTTTATTCAAGTGGTTACTGATCCTGCTATGATCCAGTAACTTGAACCCAGGACAAAGCAACACATGGCTAATTTCTATGTAGGAAAAGCCAAAAGAACTAATGCTATAAATAGGTGTTTATAAGAGAAAAGGCACAGCTCAGTTTAACTTTTCGGCTTTGGCTCAAGTATCTATTTCTACGGGAACAGGACATTTTGGCATCTTATTTTGTCAGCAATGTCAGTCACTACTGAACTGCCTTTGCTCACATTTTATTCTTTTAGTGTTGTTTCTGTCTTCTCCTTTGTAAACACAGTAAGACATAGATAGTAAGTTATTTGCTCTCTTGAATACCTGTAGAAATCAGCAGCTGGGTTTATTTAGCTTTTTAGAACCAACCCTTAAGACTTCTAAAATCCATGACCAAAGAAAAGAATAATAAAACCCAAATCAGAAAAAGTCTAACTGAACTATTCAATACAAAGTAATGGTAGCCAGAACAGGGACTGCTTCTAAACAAAATTATGTATAACCCATAGCCTCAAGGTAAGGGCTAAACCCCACTCATCCAAGGACTCAAGCAAGAGATAAGGCAACCAGTTTGATTAACATTCATGTGGTCACAAACTCCTTTCCATAGCAACCACTGAGTAGTCAAGGTAGCGTTCGAGTGCCCATTTTATCCTCCCCATAACACAGTACAATTGGATGATAAACAGAGAACAGCTTGCACAGAAAGTCAATGATGATTTGCTTCAAACAGATAAAAATGAGAAAAGTGAAACAGTGAGAAGGAAGACTGTGTTCTTTCTGATGAAGGGATGCCTTGAGGGGATGGAGCTTAAATGAAAGACCAAAATTATTTTAAGGAAAAAGAGGTAGCCTGAGACAAGCAATCAAACTGAGTCCCTCAGTACAAGGGGGACTCTATGGCCTCCCAAAATGATATAATGACTAAAGGAAACCATTATGATTTAATACGCAAAAATAAACAGCGAATGAGGAGAAAAATTTTAAATATAATAGCAGTTAAAAAACAAAACCACTGATGCCAAAAATACTGATGGCTCAAAGAAGTTCAGCATTAGAGAAGCAGATCACCTCTTCAACTTTTTAGATTCTTGCCAGCTACCTGCTTTTTCTTATGTTTAGACTAAAAGTTTTTAGGGGGCAAACTTAATTTGTATGGCTGCCTTAAGAAAATGAAGAATACAGGATAAAATGGTAAAATCAAAACATGCCCCAAAAGGGGTCTTAGTGGGTATTCAATTAAATATATGTTGAATGAAAGTAAATTCCATTCAGAATGGTACTCACTGTTTGAAGCTATATCAATCAAAAGAGTTTCTTCTGCTTCTGAGGGAAAAAAACAAAGAACAGGATCAGGGAAGAGAAAACCATTCATTACAACTAAAAAAGGTATATGCCTAAGTAAATAATTGTTTCTCTCAGTCACCACTCCTGGGTCTTAGAAAACATTTTAAAAATCCTTTGCTTTTTTTGTTTAGCATTTTTAAAAATGGATTTTGGAAGCACTAGGTTCTAAAGATTATAAGCAATTCAACTAAATGAAAACTAAACTGAACAATTAACCATATGGAACACCTCAAACCAAATTAAGGAACAGCAATAGTAGGCAATATAAACATATTAATTCAAGCAAAGATGAATTTAATTCCCCTCAACTATAACATACTGATTTAATATAATCTAACTGTGTCACTTAGTTAACTCTTTTTTAAAAAACGTTTTCATTTTTATGTGATTTTTTACACCCAACATAGGGTTCAATACCAAGATCAAGAGTCAGTCATAAGCTCTACTAACTGAGCCAGCCAGGTGCCCCTAGATAATTCTTATAGAAAGCCAAGATGCACCTGGGTGTTTCAGTTGATTGAGCGTCCAACTCTTGATTTCAGCTCAGGTCATAATCTCAGAGTCATGGGATAGAGCCCCGCATCTGCATCTGGCTTCATAGGGCTCTGTGGGCTCTGTGTGTGGGGCTCCCTCCACCTCTGCCCCTCCCCCCACTCTCTAAAAATGAACAAATTTTTTAAAATCTTAAAAAAAAAGCCATGGAAGTGATCCTAAAGGTCCAAAGGTGAATTACTTTCTTAACTCGGATTTTGTCTCTGAAAACTTCCCAGTGATCTCATTTCTTCTGCCTCTGCCCCATTTAGGATCAGAGAATACCTTAAGCTCTTGACCTTCAGGCTACAATTAATACATGGGGTCTGGCCTATCACACCCAACAAGGAAGTATAAAACAGGGCAAAGCACAGCCTCCAAGTTCAGTTCTATTTTCTCCCAGCTGGCTCTCCTGGACTTCCTTCCTTCCTTCCAGTGTCTAGATGCAACCCATCTCTTCTCTGACTCCCCTGGATCTGGCCAACAGCACTTGTAAGACCCTCCTGGCTAGTTGAACTCTGGGTACTGACTCCTTAGGATTAGCCTGGATCTACCTTGGCCAGATGGAGTAGTCTCAGCCTTTTCTAGATCCCTCACAAGCCTGGATTGTATATTTGGTCCCATTATTCAGCTATTACAGTAGCTACTATAAGTAGTTATCTGATATTAAAAAATAGCCTCAATATTCTCATTAGCATGAGACTAGCAAGGGACAATAGTGTATCAAGACATAAGTACTATAAATTTTTCACTGTTCTTCAGTAACTTTAATTATTTAAAACCAAGTATTGGGGTGCCTGGATGGCTCAGCTGGTTGGGTATCTGCCTTTGGCTTAGGCCATGGTCCTGGGGTCCTGGGATCAAGCCCAGCATCGAGATCCCTGCTCAGTGCGGAGCCTGCTTCTCCCTTTCCCTCTGCCCCTCCCCCTGCTTGTGGCTCTCTCACTCTCTCTCTCCCTCTCTCTCTCAAATAAATTTTAAAAAGCTTAAAAAAAATAAATAAAAACCAAGAATTTATAGACTTATCAAAATAGATGCAACAGGTTGGGAAACAGAAAGGGTGTAAAAACAAGGAAGTAACTGTTCCTTCTGTTATGGGGAACTACGATGTGTGTACACACATATTTTCTTAGATTACAATCTAACAATCGACCATTTCCTATTAAAAAGAATACTAAGAGAAATAATGTAAATAGAGGTTGTAGAAATAGTACAAAAAGGTACAGAGTTAATAGGATGCTAAAACTTACTGAGGTCATGGCTTTTCACCTCCTTAAAGGTGAAAGGAGTTTGTGACCACAAAGGTGAAAAGTGAAATGACCATAGCAACTTACTATGGCATGCAGATGTCTTGTTCAATATGTCCCTCTCACACAGTGCAAGCTAAATGGCTATGATTTCATTCTTCTATACAATGTGGATACAATTCATTGCAGGTATTTTTAATTCTTAATATATATTTTCTTAAAAAGTCAGACCCATTTAGTATTTCTATTTACAGTAATAAATCCTAATAAGAGATATACAAGGAGGTTTATGTACAGAGATATTCATCACATTACTATTTAAACTAGCAAAAAAAAAACCCAAATGTCAAACATGGGAATAACTACATTATGGGCTATTCATAAAATGGCATATATATACCTATAAATAGCATGGAAAAGCAATCAGAATATGACGGCATAAAGAACACACAAAAAACTGCATATAGTATGAGTTCTGCCCACCCTAAAAGTTACATGTGTAGAAGAAAAGGAAATGTTAGGTGTTTATCTCTGAAAGATAGGAATGTACTTATTTGCTTTACACTTTTTCTGTCTTTTCAAACTTTCTACAGCATATGCATTACTTCTGTGATAAAAATAAGATTCTATGAAACTTAAGGAAAAAAATCTATGCAAGATAAGATTCAAGTTTTTCAAAAAGCTACAGTTGATACAGAATGCTTCTTTCTGATGACACCAATGAACCCACTGGAAACATAATGCATTTGTTCTCTAGTAATCAATTTCCCTTCTAGAGCAATGTGAGATAACAGAAGCAACAGCTCCCACACAAATCTCCCAAATTTTGAGTCTCATTATAGCAGATGAAACAACAGATGTTCTGTTCTTTGTCCCCAAATTTGCAGGCAGGAAGCCAAATATTTCCTCCTTGGGAGTCAATTTTCTTATGATTCACCAATGTCAAAGTCTGAGAATCAGCACAATTGAGTGTAAGGTATTAAAATCTGGTAAGGCTTGTTGCCAAATATTTTAATTTCGAATAGTGTGGGGAGAAAGTGCTGAATGTGTGTGAATCCAAGTGACCTTGATACTTTACAATGAGCAGTGTGTTTGTTAAAACCAAGAATGTCATTTAGATCCAAACATAGGTCCATAAGCATAAAAGACTACCATCATAGGTAACAGACTACATACACCTCTAACTCCCAACGAGGGAAGCAGGTGATTGCATTTCAGTACAATCCTTCAGCACTCACAGACAAAGCATCTTCTCAATAGTAGCTTAGTAATGTTATCATTTTATGCAAAGAGTAATACATTTCATTTATGTGCAGTGACAAATTTAAATATGTATGGTATTACACGATGCAATAATGACCAGGAAAAAACACTGTAAAACTAGCTAGGCAATTAAAGCCAGTACCTTGAACACATCTGAAGTGGCTATTTATAGGAATGATATCTTGAACATGCTGTTCCTTCTCGCGCAACTGGATTATTAACCTAGGAAACAGAAGAATGCATCAGGGAATAAATACTGAAAAATTAAAACATTTAACAAATCTAGTTACACAAATCTAGTCCATATTTATTAGACTTACTGTATCTCATTCCCTGGATCTGAGCATCATGACAGCTAGAAATTGCTCTGGATCTAAGAGGATATTAGTGATGATCAATATCTGAATACCACACTGTCCTTTGCCATAAAGAATATATAATAGACTATGTCCTAAACACAGCTTATGATCTTAAAAACAAGAATTATAGTGCATACACATTTAGAGTATGCATAGCAGAGTGAAGAGTAGCTAAGTGTGAACTCCATGAAGGCAGACTATGGTTGTCTTTTCACCATAGTATTTCTAGTACCTAGCATAGTGCCTAGAACTTAGCACTCAAGTTTGTTGAATAAATGAATTAGAAATTTCATAGATTAGCCTTCAGATTATATTCTCATGGCTTTTTCCAAACAATGGTTCTGTCTCTTCAAACAAGTAAATAGGTTCATGGAGAAGTATGAAGAAGTGTCCAGCCAGCTGGATCAGTTAAAACAACCCATGACCAACAGGGTAGCAGATCTCACAACCAGGGCTTTTACATTCCTTGTGCTTTCACTCTGGCTTCCAACTTGAGGCTGGCGTTTCTAGGTAAACAGGACTGAATCTGGGCCCCCAGTATGAAATGAAAGACTTCTAAATGTATTTCTATGTATTCCTGAAATATTAATTTTCATTTACTACTTATTCTTAGTGGCCCAGAATCAAGGGATGACCTATTTGTAAGCAACCATTCTGAATATCTCCTAGCTTCCCCCAAATCAAGCAGTCCTCAGATGGTACTTTTTGCCAGAAACACTCTTCTTCCTGAGACCTAGCTCAAATATCACCTCCTCTTAGCAGCTTCTCCTGTCCGAAGCAGAACCGGTACCCTAATCCTCTGTTTACCCCTTTGTTTACCTCTTTGTTAAAGCACAAACGCCCTCCACTGCAGTTATATTTATTTCCCTCACTGATTTGAGCTCCTTGAAAACAAAGACCTTATCATACTCAGTTTTGCTTCCTGCCTAATATAGATGCTCAATACTGGGTGAATAAATGAACCAGTTTAACTAAACTATAAACAGATAAATTTCTAAGCATAACTTGTTCAGCCTCTGACATTAAAAAATGTCATTGTTTTAAGGGGTTTTATTTCTAGTTTGTGTCTTTTCAGAGGACTTGTTTTGGCCTTATGAATTTTTATTTCAAATGTGTTCACTTTAAAGGAGATAACATGAGGAAAAGAATTGCCTAGAAAGAACTAAGTGGAAATAAAAATATTAATGCTATCTTTCTGCTCTGATTCTGCTTACCTAATTTGCAAAGGTTCATATTTTAAGGTGATTAGAGGAATATGGAGCATGCTCCTTTTAAAAAAAAACGATTTATTTGTTTTAGAGAGAGAACATGTGTGCATGAGTGTGGGGAGGGGCCGGGGGAGAGGGAGAGAGAGACTCTCAAGCAGACTCCCCACTGAGCGCAGAGCTGGACATGGGGCTCAATCTGAGAATCCATGAGATCAGGACCTGAGCCAAAAATAAAAGTTGGATGCTTAACCAACTAAGCCACCACCCAGGTGCCCTTGGGCAGGTTCCTTTCAGCCAACAGAGTTCGTAAGTTGAGCAGAAAGTTCTGTAAAGCCAAATGAAGATCAGAAACTAGATAAAAACTGACAACGCAAGAGTGAAGGAAGAAGAGCTGACTTTTGGGAAAATGAACACAAACCAATATAATCTCAAAGAAATGAAGATGAGAAATAGAGTGAGGGGCGCCTGGGTGGCTCAGTGGGTTAAAGCCTCTGCCTGCGGCTCAGGTAATGATTTCAGGGCCTGCTTCTCTCCTCTCTCTCTGCCTGCTTCTCTGCCTACTTGTGATCTCTGTCAAATAAATAAATAAATATCTATCTTTAAAAAAAAAAAGAAATAGAGTGTTTGACATTGGCAGTAAAACTTTGACTGGATTGTACTGTGAAAAGCCATTATGAAGATGCACCTGGTGGCTCAGTTGGTTAAGCGTTTGCCTTTGACTCAGGTCATGATCCTAGGGCCCTGGAAAGAGTCCTGCACTGGGCTCCCTGCTCAGCTGGGAATCTGCTTCTCCCTCTGCCCCTCTCCTGGCTCATTTTCTCTCTCTCTCTCTCTCTCAAAAATAAATGAATAAATAAAAATCTCCAAAAAAAAAGCCATCATGAAACAAACAACATGAATGGACCTTGAGGGAATTATTGTAAATGAAGTAAGTCAGAGAAAGACAAATACCATATGATCGCACTTATATGTAGAATCTTAAAACAAAACAAAACCCTGAAATCACAGATACAGAGAACAGATCAGTGGTTGTCAGGGGTACGGTATGGGTAAAATGGATCAAGGGGGGTCAAAAGGTACGTATTACCAGTTATAAAATAAAAAGTCATGGGTATGTAATGTATAGCATGGTGACTACTGTCAATAACACTGTATTGTATATTTGAAAGATACTAGATGGGGCGGCTGAGTGGCTCAGTGGGTTAAAGCCTCTGCCTTCAGCTCAGGTCATGATCCCAGGGTCCTGCGATCGAGCCCCGCATCGGGCTCTCTGCTCAGCAGGGAGCCTGCTTCCTCCTCTCTCTCTGCCTGCATCTCTGCCTACTTGTGATCTCTGTCTGTCAAATAAATGAATAAAGTCTTTTAAAAAAAAGAAAGATACTAGGAGAGTAGATCTTAAAAATTCTTATAAGAAAAAAATCTGTAACTGTGTGGTGATGGATATTAGCTAGATTATGACTATTTCACAATATATACAAATACTGAATCATTGTGTTGTACACCTGAAACATATAATGTCAAATATATCTCAATTTAAAAAGTGCAACCTCCTAGGGCACCTGGGTGGCTCAGTGGGTTAAGCTGCTGCCTTCGGCTCAGGTCATGATCTCAGGGTCCTGGGATCGAGTCCCGCATCGGGCTCTCTGCTCAGTAGGGAGCCTGCTTCCTTCTCTCTCTGCCTGCCTCTCTGCCTACTTGTGATCTCTTTCTGTCAAATAAATAAATAAAATCTTTTTTTAAAAAAAAAAGTGCAACTTCCTCAAAATCCATCACAAAACAAAGATAAACTTGGAATTTAAGTCAATTCCCCAATATCTACTATGTGTTAGTCACTAAATAAACTGTAGCAATAGGGCTAAAAATAAGTATAAAAAATTCTTCTTAGGGATGCCTGGGTGGCTCAGTGGGTTAAAGCCTCTGCCTTCGGCTCAGGTCATGATCCCAGGGACCTGGGATCGAGTCCCACATGGGACTCTCAGCTCCGCGGGGAGCCTGTTTCCTCCTCTCTCTCTCTGCCTGCCTCTCTGCCTACCTGTGATCTCTGTCAAATAAATAAATAAAAATCTTTGAAAAAATTCTTCTTAAATGTAATCATTACTTTCAGAACAGGAAGATGAAAAGTAATAGGTATACGGCAAAAAGAATGGAAATTAGAATTTGGTAGTTGTCCAAACAGAAAAGTAACAGATTGTGAATATGAACTCAGCATTACTAAGAAATACTTTGATTAGTTCAAGGAAGGTTAAAGATGAAACAACACATTGCATCATAATCCATTTTCCTTGAAAAAAAAAAGAATAGTGTTTGAGTCCCTATTTCAAAAAAAAACTCTTATTTTTATTATAATTTTACTCCCTCCACTAAATTTCTCCAATGGTTGACAGAAGGAACCACAGAACTAAAGGTTATAATAGGCTTCAAGTTCTAATATAAAAAGCCCCAAAATAAGAAAATTACTTGGAAGAATGCAAGTCAGAGAAGGTACCCATGAGACAAGAATCTGAGGATTATAGATTATATGACAGTTTTAGGTACCAACAAACAATTTCAAAAGAAACTTCTCAAACAGCGTTAACTCTGAAATTCTACATAGGTTCACATCTCAGGTTTGGTACTTCCTGTGAACAAGTGACTTAATCTCTCTGTGCCTCAGATTCTTTATCTAGAAATGGGGGATGATGATGAGACTATATTATAATTTCACAGTAAACCTCACATGATGGCTAAATGAATTCATGGAAAGTACTTAGAAGAGTACCCAGCATATACCAAGCCATAAAGTCTTAGTTGTTACTATACCCTTGTACCTTAAACAGAAATGGAACAGAAGACTTTGATTTCTTTGTGGAGAGGACACAAATAGTCAGGAGAGCTGCCACTCCATTTGTTTTTTGTTTTTTTAGATTTTATTTATTTATTTGTCAGAGAGAGAGAGAGAGTGCGCAAAGCAGGGGGAGCAGCAGAGGCAGAGGGAGAAGCAGGCTTCCCGCTGAGCAAGGAGTTCAATATGGGACTCAATCCCAAGACCCTGGGATGATGACCTGAGCCAAAGGCAGACACTTAACCAACAGAGCCACCCAGGTGTCCCCCACTCCAAGTTTAAACGTTCTTCTAGTACAGGAGGCCAGATGAAACAAGGAATTATCTCAAAGCCAGCTGGTCACTTCAGTATTAGCTAACTAGAGCTCTAAACCTATCAAATCAAGGAACCACATCCTATCTGTGTTCATTTCAACAGTGTAGCTCTTTTATTTATCCTCCTAATTGTGTTTTTACAGAAGAGTAAACAGAAGTACAAAAATTTTACTGATTTACCCAAGGGTCACATCTTTTCACCCATTCTAGCCTTTGGAAGTGGGAGTGGTATTCCACTCTTCAATTCACTTTTTTTTTAAGATTTTTATTTATTTATTTGACAGAGAGAAATCACAAGTAGGCAGAGAGGCAGGCAGAGAGAGAGGAAGGGAAGCAGGCTCCCTGCTGAGCAGAGAGCCCCATGCGGGACTTGATCCCAGGACCCTGAGATCATGACCCGAGCCCAGCCGAAGGCAGCGGCTTAACCCACTGAGCCACCCAGGCGCCCTTCAATTCACTTTTCTATTGAATTTACTATTAAACTGGTCTTCCAGGGTTTGCTGAAATCTGGGAAAGACAACATGAATTTACCACACCAACAGAGCTGACCAAACAGGACCTAGGGAAAAGCTACTTCATAAGCCCGACTAATGTCCAGTTAGAGTGGCACCAAGAGACTCAGAAAAGAGAAGGCTAGGTTAGTGGGAATATCCTCTGTGTAAATTATACAGCACCAGACACAGGTCTGAGCAATCTAAAAGCAGAGATTGAGAAAAACTGGTTTTAGGCCTAATTCAATGTTGGGAGAAGACAAGATTTGAGTGATCAATGATTTTTAAATTCTGATGTCAAGAAACCAATGAACAACCAAGGAAGGTGGCTTGGGCACACAGGGATAGGGCCCATGATATGTACTGGTCACCATGGAGACTTTTAAGATGTGGCACTAGTGGAAAGGAGTGAGATCAGCAACTATAGTGACAGCTTATCAAAATAATCTTTTATAAAAAAAAATCTTTTATTCAACAGTGTTTACTGAGCTTCTAAATGCAAGGCAGAATGGAAGGTTAACACACACTGACAAACTGCCAAATGTTTATATTTCTACACATTTCATTACTTTTTCTATCAGTCAAGTCAATAAGTGAGGCAGTTACTGGTGTACACTAAACCATTACTGAATTTATGATTATGCCTCAAGCAAGTGGAACAGGGGGTGGGCAGACTGGAGGAACCAGTTGAATGGGATTAAGAAAAGGCACTTCTGTAAGGCTAATATGCCTTTCCATAACACTTTTACTTTTTGCAAACTATTTCAGCATTTATTATTATTCCAGTTACAACTTCAAAGTCCATAAGGTAAAGGCAGTTAATGTTTTTATTTAACTGTTGAGGACACCAAAGCCCAGAAAACATTATTGACTTGCCCAAGGTTACACAACACATGTCAGTTGCAGAGGCAGGAACTAAAAACCCAGGCTTCCTGCTTCAGCGCCCGCCTGTTGAGTCCTTCCACTGAACCACACTGCTAGGAGCGATCTGGCGGCTTGGAAGTTGGGGACAAAACCCCATGCCTACAGCACTCGCACTTCACACCTGGGCCTGAACCTGTTGCCCACGCAGCCTCAGCGGGAGGAGAGTAGGTGGCTTGTCGCGGTTTGGTGTTAGGAGGTAATGGCAGGCTCCCCTTCTCCGTGGGAATCAGGTGGTTACTTACTCATATTGCCCGTTCCTCTGGGCTAGCGTCAGGGCGCGGGGCTCCCGCAGAGTACCCTTCATCTCCATACCCTCGATAGTATGCAGGCAGTAGTCAAGGGTCTCCTCTAAATGCGCGGCCAGGCAGGGGTGGCGCGGTGCGGGTTAGAGGCTCCCATCCCTCCGCCCGTCCTCCCCACTGCCCAAGGCATCGCCTCCCGCGCCGTCCCCCTTCCCCCGGTCGGCTCGGCCCCGGCCCGACCGCACCCCAACCTCTCCACCGCATTCCGCAGTTCCTCCGACCCCCCACCCGCCCTGCCCGGCCTTCCCTCCCCCTTCCCTCCCCCTTCCCTCAAGCGGATACAGCAAGGGGCTGGGCTCCAACCGGGAGCCGCGGCTCCATCCCGGCGGCCTCCAGGCTCAGTGGGGCTTCGGACTGCGGGCGGATCAGACGACACTGCCTCCCGCGTCCTCACCCACAGTCCTCGGCTGCGCGTCGTTTGAGGAACAGCACTGCGCAGGGAACAGGGAACCCGGAGCCGGAGCCGGAACCCGGGAGATGGGAGACGAGAGCCGGGAACCGGGAGCCGGGAACCGGGAACCGGGAGCCGGGAGCAGGGAGCCGAGCCCAGAGCCGAGAGCCTGACCCGAGAGAGAGCGGCGTCTCGCGCCCCCGCCAGTTTTCCAGGCCGCCGCAGATTTCGCCCCCTGCGGCCAACCAGCGGAACTGCAGCAAGAGACCCGACGGACCGGGGGCGTTTCTACCACGTCCAGGGTGGACTGCGTTTTAAATACTGCCGGTGACACAAGAATTGTTCTGTGGGCATCAAAGGTTGCCATAGAAACAAAGCACCGCTATACCTATGAGAGAACGCAAGTGTGATGGACCGATAGGACCTACATCATCCAGTAAAAAAAAAAAAAAAAAATCGTTATTACAGTTATAACGCACTTGGTGGTTATCCTACTTCAAATGTTTTCCCATTCCCTCTCTTCCTTTCACCACCTAAATCTTTAGAAAGATCCCCAAAGCTCAGACCTTTATTCTTCCTTTGCGCCCCCTCCAGGTAATCTCTAAGCAGGCAAAGACCAAATACACTTCCTGGGTCCAGACCCGGTGCCAACATATCCCACTGGTTAACGCAATACTGGACCACAAAACTAACTCATCATTTTACACAGTCACTCAGGCTTGAAATTTCTAAGCCATGTGCTTTCCTCCTTACTCCTAATTTCTCTGTATCGAATTGTTCAACAAACAAACATTAATAATATTTTCTTTGGAATTACTTTCAGATTCCTTGTTTTCTCTCCACTTGCACCCCCATCATTTTACTGGTACCCCTTTGTGATCTCTCCTTTGACCGGTTTACTCTGTTGATAATCATAAGAACATCCTTCCCGGAATAATGTTTCACTTGCATTTTTTACTTGCTCAAGAATCTACAGGGGAGCCTAGGTGGCTCAGTCATTAAGCATCTGCCTTCAGATCAGGTCAAGATCCCTGGGGTCCTGAGACTCAGTCCTGCATCAGGCTTTCTACTCAGCAGAAAGCCTGCTTCTTCCTCTCCCACTCCCTCTGCTTGTGTTCCCTCTCTCGCTGTGTCTGTCAAATGAATAAATACAAATCTTTAAAAAGAAAAAGACTCTATAGTGGAGTGGATAGCAAGACTGATTTTAAAACTGTAGTAATTAAGAGCATGCGATGTAGAGCTGGTCAGACCCATAGAACAAAATTCAGAGCCCCAAACAGATCCACACACAAATATGGAAAGTTGATATGCAACATACTGTGGCATTTCGAATCAGTGGAAAAAGAATGGATTATTCACTAAATGGTTCTGGCACTCTTGATCATCCATATAGAAAATTATCAAACTAGATCCCTACCTCATACCATAGAGGAGAAATTCAATTCCAAGTGGATTCAAGATCCAAACGTGAAAAAGCAAAACTTCCAGAAGAAAATAGGAGGATATCTTTATGAGCTTGGAATAAGGAATAAGAATGACTACTTAAGACACCAAAAGCACAAACAATAAAGGAGTTGATAGATGCATTTAACTACATTAACTTTCAAAATGCCTGTACTTCAAGACAACATAAACAAGTTAAAAGACAAGCCACAGACTGGGAGAAGATATTTTTGATACATTTAACTGACAAAGGACAAAATATGAGGCTCTATACTTCTACCTGTCATCACCTTACAGAATTGTCTCCCACCACTCTTTGCAACTCACTCTGCCCAATCACACTGCTCCTTGTTATTCCTAGAACTTTCTAGGCACACCCCTGCTCCAGGGCCTTTGCACTTGCTGTTTACCTGCACTTTCACCTCCTTCGGGTCTTTGCTCAAATGTTGCTTTCTCAGTGAGGAATTCCTAGACAACTTTATTTAAAATTGCCATTCAACAATTTTCTTAACCACTTTCACAAAAACATGCCTCTTCATTCATCCTCCATGTTCATTTTTTCCCATAAAATGTATCACTATCCATTATTTTATCTATTTTATTTATTGATGTTGTCTATTATTTACCTTCCTTCCCCCACAAGAATGTAAGTTCCATGAGGGCAGAAATTTTGTCTGTTTAGTTCATAGCTACAATCCCAGAACATATAACCATTCTTGGAACAAAGTATATACTAGAGAAATTTTGATTAAATTAATGAGTGAATTAGTGTTCAGAATGTATAAGACTCCTATAAATCAGTGAGAAAAAGAAAGAAAATTGATAAAATACATGAATAAGCAATTCATATTCAAAGAAACCCAAATAGCCAAAAAAGACATGAAAGGACGGCGGTGCCAGGCTGGCTCAGTCAGAAGAGCAGGTTGACTCTTGATCTCAGGGTCATGAGTTTAAACCCCATGAGCCCCATGGTGGGTGTAGAGTTTACTTAAATAAAAATTTCTTAAAAAGACATTAAAGGATGTTTCACTTCATTACTATTCAGAGAAATTGAAAACTAAAACAATGAGGTAGTTTTTCACAACATTGGTATGGCAAACTTTAAAAATTCAGATATCACCAAGTGTTGTTGAGGATATAGAACAGATGAAACTCTCTGATCCATTGCTAGAAGAAGTTGGTAGAACTCCTTAAGTTCTACCATAAGCTGGTAGAACTGCTAGGAAGAGAAATTTGACATGGCCTAATAAAGTTGAATATGTAATACAATTCAACCCAGAAATTCAATTTCCAGGTATAGACTCGGGCAAAACTCTAACCTTTATGCACAAGAAGACATGAAAAAGAATGCTCATTGAAGGGGTGCCTGCGTGGTTCAGTCAGTTGGGCAAAGGCTCTTGGTTTCAGCTATATCCTGATCGCAGGCTCAGGATCTCAGGGTCATATATGGGATCAAGCCCCACATCAAGCTCCATGCTCAGTGCAGAGTCTACTTGGGATTCTCTCCCTCTCTCCCTCCCCCCACCGCTTGCAGGCATGTGTGCTCATGCACTCTCTCTCTCTCAAATAAATACATAAATAAAGTTTTTTTTTTAAAAAAAAGGTTTTATTCATCTATTTGACAGACAAAGATCACAAGTAGGCAGAGAGACAGAGAGAGAGGAGAAAACAGGCTCCCCGCTGAGCAGAGAGCCTGATGCGGGGCTTAATCCCACAGCCCTTGGGATCATGATCTGAGCCGAAAGCAGAGGCTTTAACCCACTGAGCCACCCAGGTGCCCCCATAAATAAAGTTTTTAAAGAGAATGCTCATTATAGCATTATATGTTATCTCAAAAAAAAAAGGGAAGCAAATTAAATGTCCATCAACAGGTGAATGGGCAAATAAATCACCATGAATACAGTTAAATACTATTTTGAAATTCATATAATCTGAACTATGTATTAACAGAATTAAATCTTAAAATATAATGTTGAGTAAAAAGAGCAGAACATGTGCAGTAGTCTACTGATATAAAGTCTGAAAATACTGGGGCACCTGGGTGGCTCAGTGGGTTAAGCTGCTGCCTTCGGCTCGGGTCATGATCTCAGGGTCCTGGGATCAAGTCCCACATCGGGCTTTCTGCTCAGCAGGGAGCCTGCTTCCTTCTCTCTCTGCCTGCCTCTCTGTCTACTTGTGATCTCTCTCTGTCAAATAAATAAATAAAATCTTAAAAAAATAATATTTAGAAAATATTATCTGTTGCTTATGGTTACATAGATATAATAGTAATAGTATATAAAACATGATAGGGCATAATCATCACCAAATTCAAGTGGATTGAGACTGGGGAGAGGCGTACAGCGAATATCAACTATATCTATAATACTTATTTCTTTAAACCCATTCTGAAAGTTAATGTTGCAAGATTCAATAGAACCGGGTAGAAGGTACATAAATTGGTTATATTATATTATGCACATTCCTGTTTTTGAAATTGTTAGCAATCAATGAAAATGAAAAACAAAGAAATAATATGTAGGGGAAGGTTAGCAGTGTCAAATGCTGCATGGAAAAATGAGGATGGAGAGACTTTTTAGATGTGTCAAGGAAGTCACTGGAGACCACCACGTAAGTGGCTTCAGTAAGTAGTGAAGATGGGAACAAGATGATTGGGAATTGAGAAGGGACTATATTGTGAGGAATGGAAACAAGATTCCGCGTACTGAAGAGGCTTGAAAATAAAAAGGAGTGAAATACGATTTTAATTCAATTAATTAGAAGAGTCAGAAATTCTTTTATTTTTTTAAAGATTTTATTTATTTATCACAAGTGGGCAGAGATGCAGGCAGAGAGAGAGAGAGAGAGAGAGCCCGACGACGCAGGGCTCGATTCCAGGACTGGGATTGATCCCACGACCCTGGGATCATGACCTGAGCCGAAGGCAGAGGCTTTAATCCACTGAGCCACCCAGGCACCCCAGAGTCAGAAATTCTTGGCAAAACCTGAAGCCAAGGGGAAAAGCAAAGGGGAAGGGGCTAGGAAAGAGGGATACATTTAAGATATTAGAAAATGGAAACAGAAAATTTCTAAGAAAATTCCTCCAAGGGCACCTGGGTGGCTCAGACAGTTAAGCATCTGCCTTCAGCTCAGGTCATGATCTCTCCGTCCTGGGATCCAGTCTTGCTTCCAGCTCCCTGCACAGTGGGGAGCCTGCTTCTCCCTCTCCCTCAGCTCCGCCCCCATATCATGCTCAATCTCTCTCTCTCTCTCTCAAAGAAATAAATAAAATCTTAAAAAAAAAAAAAGAAAATTTTCCTGGTGATTGGGAAAGACGAGAATCCAAGGTACAGATGGAGGAATCAACTTTAGGGAAGAAGAGAGAGATTTCTTCCTCCAAACCTACAGTATCCTCAGCATCTAAAACAGTGCCCGATACATAGTGGGGTACTCAAATAGTTGTTGTAAAGAATAAGAGGTTGTGAAAAAACCGGAAATATATTGAGATGAGGACACTAAAAACTGTGGTCCCTGACAGGGGAGATGACTTTCTCCAAAAAAAGTAGTAAGTGAGGGCGCCTGGGTGGCTCAGTGGGTTAAGCCACTGCCTTCGGCTCAGATCATGATCTCGGGGTCCTGGGATCGAGTTCCGCATCAGGCTCTCTGCTCAGCAGGAGCCTGCTTCCTCCTCTCTCTCTCTCTGACTACTCGTGATCTCTCTCTGTCAAATAAATAAATAAAATCTTAAAAAAAAAAGTAGTAAGTGAGTGTTATAATACTAATACCAGTAAAAATCCTGGTGGCTGATGTTCAATAGTTTTGTGACAGACACATTCTGCTTAGATTTACATATACACTTTCATTTAATCCTCACTAAATCCTTGTAAAATACTAATATTACTGTTTCCATTTTAAAGGTGAGAAAGCTGAGACTTGGAGAGGTTTAGCAACTTGCCCATTAACTAGTAAATGTCAAATTTAACATTCAAACTTAATGTTTGTCTGACTCCAAAGTCAGAACTCTTTCTTTTATAGTTTGCATTTTTTAAAAAGATTTCATTTATTTATTTGACAGAGAGAAATCACAAGTAAACGGAGAGGCAGGCAGAGAGAGAGGGAAGCAGGCTCCCTGCTGAGCAGAGAGCCCGATGCGGGACTTGATCCCAGGACCCTGAGATGAAGGCAGCGGCTCAACCCACTGAGCCACCCAGGCGCCCCCAAAGTCAGAACTTTTTAACCAAACACAATATGCTGTTCATTCAGTATTAACAGTACTAACAATAAGTTTTCACTGAGAACCCTCTGTGTGTCAGGCTTTATGGTAACTGCTCTACCTGAATTATCACATTTAAGGTAATGAAACTGAAGTTGAGAGAGAGGGGTTGGGAACTTGAACAAGGTGGAGAAAAAGGGAACAGGCACCATTGGAGAATGACAATGAATCCAGAAAAATTAAGGGGTTTTAGAGGAGCACCTGGGTGGCTCAGTTGGTTAAGTGTCTGATTTTGGCTCAGGTTATGATCTTGGGGTCCTGAGATCAAGCCCAAAGTTCAGCTACCCACCTAGTGGGGAGTCTGCATTTTTTTCCCTCCCTGCTCCTTCCCCAGTCATGCACGCATGCGCCGCTCTCTCTCTTTCACTCTCTCTGTCTCTCAGATGAATAAATAAAATCTCTTTTTTTAAAATAAGGGGTTTTAGAGCAACAGAGCAAGCCCAGTTGGAGGCAAATAACCTGAATTTCCGTGGTTGTCCAAATCAGCAAAGGTCTGTAATTTTCTTTGTCTATACTTGGCAGATCAAAAGCAAGAGTAGAAAAAATATACTGAAAAGGTGTACTAAGCTTGAGAATTAGTATAGCAGGCAAAGCAGAAGTCATGAAGCGAGGGAGTCTGAAGTGGTAGTTGTGACATGTTGGAGTAGCTGATCCTGAAGTCAAAACGAGGTAAAAATATATACCCCCTCAGCCTAGGGTCAGCAGACAGAAGGAAGGCAAGCTTGACCAATGTAATCATGCCTAGGTCTGACCCAGCAGCAAATTATTGTATATTTGAAGTCTCACTTCAGGGACTATGCTTACTTAAGAGCTTATGTAGGTGTTAAATAATTTTTGTAAGTTGGCTAAAATCATTATTTTATCCACAATCACCTTCTGACTTAGCTACAGTTGTTAATGGTACCACTGTTTAACTTGTCACCCCAGTTTAAAGCTTCAGGTTTATTGATGGACTTGCTCACCTTCATCTACAGTACCTACTAACTCAAGTTTTCTCAATTCTATAGTAAATTCCTTAATGTATACCTCTGATTGTTCTCACCTATCATCATCAGATGACCATTTGCCTAACTAAAGGTCTTATACCCTATACTTGTATTTACATACAAGAAACATGCAGTGCAAAGAGTTGAATGGTCATTTAATAAAATTCAAATAAACAAAATTCTAGCTTCAAGAAAACACGAGTCTCACCACCTTCACCACCACCACCACAAACACACGTCAGTGCACAGTGCTTATTTTTTTATTAGACAACTATAACTAAGAGCTTAGAACTTAAAGGCTTTTTAGAGACAAATTAAAAAGTGAGATCTTAAGGAGAGTATAAAATACTAAAAGAAAATGGGAAAATTCAAAAATAATCATTTAATTAAAGGCTACAAAACATAACATATCAAGTTCATTAATTATTCAATTTTCTATTTATTAAAAAATTCAGTCTTTGAAAACAACTTTTAGGTTGGATCTTCTCACTTCCCAAGAATGTCCAAATATGCATAATGATTATGGAGAAATCACAGCCATCATAAATTAAATTAGTTATGCACAGACAAATAATTTCAAGAACAAAATTACAAAAGCCCTTTCAAAAATTTATAACAAAAATATAAATATTTAATGCAGAATGTGGATGCATTTTAATATGTTTAATATGAGGCTGGCTGAAGCCTTCACAGGTGAGAAAGCTTAAGGCCTGTGAAGGCAGAAACAGGCCTGCCTAACACAGATGAGGCCCGGGAAGATTTCGCATCGGTGAGTCAGCAGCCAGAGGCTGAAAGGCAGGCTGGGCAGAGGTATAAATGATTCACAGATTTTTAAGTCACCACTAGTTGAAAAGACTCACTTTTCATATACACAAATCCAGTACAGATACTGCTTTCCATAAAAAGCAGCATAAAGAAGAGTTCTTTCTTTTTTTTTACATATTTCCATTTATACTTTTTGTTCCTTATAGAATTTGGTACTTGCTACTTAATTCCTATCCTAGGTGGTTTCTTCATTTCCTTTGACTTCCACCTCTATTTCATTCTCTAAGGTTAGACTCTCCTTTCTGCTTCAAGAATCCCATAGTCAGCTCTGGCATTGTGCACCCAGTCCTACTTTCCCTCTCCCTTCAGAAATTGGAGATGCTGAACCGAAAGAATATGGAGTTAGCCTGGCATTTAAGGCTCCAAGGATTCTGCCCTGAACATATCTTTCCAGTTACTTCCCAAGATCACTGTTTACAAGCCTTATTTTCTACCCAGCATTTTCCTTAAGAACTGAACACATGAAGCAGTTAGTAGCAATCAGACGGATATGCTTGTGATTCAGGTATTCCACTGATCATTCAGCTGAATACTGCTAACATGTTATCTTGGTCTTGGCCTTTATAGAGTGTTCAATTTTTTTAATGGTCATAAGCTGTTAAATATATATCCATAAAAAATCAAAGAGATGCTGATGTTGAAATACAGACCATAAAAATGATAAAAATTCTACAAGTTCTCAAGGTGATACCCATCAGACCCATAAGCTGCATTTATCTGATCAAAATTCTTACATGGCACGTAAAGATTTCTCTAGTACATACTTCAAAAACCCTAAAAGAGAAAGTAGAGTTATGGCTAAATTCAACCGAGTTTTTGTCTATTTGTGACATTTAATCTACACTGTGATAGATCTAGTGGGATGATCTATGAAGATTACCTAAGCTCCCTTCTATCCTCAATCCTGTGACCCTTCTCAAGACAAGCAGTGGCACATGAGGCTGGTCCCGTCTCCAACACAGTTGTCATGAAAGAAAGGCAGAACATATTCTTGCTTTGTAGGTTATTGAACCCATCCCTCTATCCTAGTAGATAAGAACCTCAGAACTGAGAAGAAGAAGGCAAGTAGAAAAGGGAACTTAGAAGATAGGATCTTGGGACACCTGGGTGGCTCAGTGGGTTAAGCATCTGCCTTCAGCTCCAGTCATGATCCCAGGGTCCTCGGATTGAGTCCAGGTTGGACTCCTTGCTCAGTGGAGTCGGTTTCTCCCTCTACTCCTCCCTTACCTTGTGTTCTCTCTTTCTCTCTGACAAATAAATAAATAAAACCTTAAAAAAACCCCAGAAGATGGGATCTTGTGGTCATGATGAGGGGAAGCAGCATTGGGTAGCCATTAGGGACACAGTAGGGACTATGCCATTAGAGGCTTGCTGGGGACTTGCCCCCCCCCCCCCCACTTAATGAATGGCAGTAGGGACAGAGGAGAGGGTGACTGTATAACCTAAGGAAGGCTGGCGCAGAATATATTAAGAACCCAAGAAGTAGACACCTCCTCCCCATCACTGCTATTTCAGTCTTGCATAAACTCTACAGTTCCAAATCAACATGAGGGGCATGAAGAAGGAAAAAGATAACTCTGAAATCTGAGTTTAACATGAAATATCACACACACACACACACACACACACACACACCATTGAATTTACTGAGTTCATGTGGACAAGGCTAGATTATTCTCTGCTCTCAGGAAGAATGGTAACTTAGATGTAAGTCCAGATATAGGCCGTGTAAGCTCCAGAACCTTGTCTGTCTTGCTATGGCTACGCACCTAGCACCACAGCTATTTGATAGGTATCTGTGGAACATATAATCATCCCTTGCAGAAAATAATGCATGATTTGGAATTTTCCTAAGAGTGTTAAGCATCAAAACAAGTTGTGAAATACTGCTTTAAATATTTGACTATTTAATTTCTTGATCACATACTACTACTTCCATCTTATTAATGATAACTTTCCCTGCAACTATACCTGCTGAAATCCTCTCTATTCTTCAATGCTCACCTCAGATGGTCCTCTGAAGCTTTTCTTCTCTCAGTCCTCAGCTGGAAAAGAATTCTCCCTCTCCTGAACAACCGTCTCTGTCCGTCTCTGTGTATCTCTTATAGAACCTCTCAAGGTCTACCTTGTATCATATTGTTACAGAACAAATAAGCACAGGATGAGCTCTGATCATTCTTATCTTCACTTCCCCACCACCTCTGCAGCACTTTACAGTTATACTTTTTTAAGTAAATGTTTAGAAAACATTTTTTTTTACAATTTTCCATAGTATGCTTATTTCCCTTCTTTTTAAAAATTTTTAAAAAGATTTTTATTTTTTTTTATTTGAGAGAGAGGGTGAGACAGAGAGCACAAGCTAGGGGAGAGGCAGAGGGAGAGAGAGAGAAGCAGGTCCCCCACTGAGTAGGGAGCCCAATGTGGGGCTCAATCCCAGGACTCCGGGATCATGACTTGAGCCAAAGGCAGACACTTAATGACTGAGCCACCCAGGTGCCCCTCTTTTTCCTTCTTTTAATGAACATAAAATATATATGTACAGTTTAACAAATGATTATAAAGTGAGTGCCCATGTAACTTCTATCCAGGTCAAGAAATCAAACACCGTTCAGGAGCGTGGCTGGCTCAGTTGATAGAGCATGTGGCTCTTGACCTCGGGGTCATGAGTTTGAGCCCCATATTGGGTGTAGAGATTATTTAAAAATAAAACCTTAAATAAGAAAAAAGAAAAGAAAGCAAACGTTGTTAGCAGTTTGGAAGACACCCCCAAACCAGACGCCTTTCTCTCGACCACCTCTTCTTCATCCACCGAGAATTAAACCAGGGCTGGTACTGAGCTCGCATACTCTGATGAGGTATAAAAGCTTCTGTCTATTTGGATTAGCCAAGGTTTGTGTCATAACAGCTGTTAAAATTTTTGAAGATCATTCCTGTACATAACCACTATCTTGACTTCTGTGTTACCCATTTTGTTGCTTTTCTTTATAGTTTTGCCAATTACAGATGCAGCCATAAATGCCTTTGCCTGTTTTTCAACTTTCTATGAATGACCTCATACAGTATTCACTCTTTTGTATCTTGCTCATTTCACTCAATATTATGTCACTCATATAGCTGTATATAACTGTCATTTTCTTTGATGCATAATATTTCATTGTATCAATACATCACAATTCATTCATTCTCCTGTTGATGGACATTGAAATGGTTTCAAGTATTTGGCTATTATAAATAAAACCTACTATGGGGGGGCGCCTGGGTGGCTCAGTGGGTTAAGCCGCTGCCTTCGGCTCGGGTCATGATCTCAGAGTCCTGGGATCGAGTCCCACATCGGGCTCTCTGCTCAGCAGGGTGCCTGCTTCCTCCTCTCTCTCTGCCTGCCTCTCTGCCTACTTGTGATCTCTCTCTGTCAAATAAATAAAATCTTTAAAAAAAAAACCTACTATGGACACTCTTGTATATGGGTTTTGGTGCACATATGATTATTTTCTAGGATATATTATCCTGGTGGAATTACTAGGCCAAGGTGTTGCAATTTGGGCTCTCCAGAAACAAAAGCTGAGATGGAGTATTGAGTGCAAGATGTTTATTAGGGACTAACACTTGTGGAAGAAAGGTGAAGGAAGCAGGATTGAGCAGTGGAAGAAGATGAACTGAGATACAAGTCTGACAAAGCTTGAGCTGACTTGGTGTGGAACTTGGGAATAAGTAGTGCCCATCTGTGTGTTCTGCTTCAAACCTCACTCAGTTACTCTCTTGCCTTACTCATTCACCTTAGGAAGAGCATGACTTTGAGTAAGGCATCTCTCTGCGGCTAAGGCCGACCCTCAGGGAGCTGGCAGCTTGAGGCTATCTGTTGATGCATTCCCCATACCTGTGCAGAATGTCCTTCCTTGAAGGGGAATCGGAGTGGCTTCTCTGTTTCTCTACCACAATCCATCATAGGGTACATACGTGTTCAGTTCTAGGTAATGATACCAAACTGGTTTCCAAAGTGGTTGTACAACTTACACTCTCAGTTGCACTATATGAGAGTTCCTATTGCTTCTCATCCTTGTCAACTCTTGGTGTGGTTAATCTTGAAAACATTTTAGCCATTCTAGTGGATGTGTACCAGTATCTCATTGTGGCTTCAATTTGAATTTCCTTGAGGACTACTGAGGTTAAAATCTTCTCATACATTTATTGCTTTGTTATGTCTCTTTTTCCCATGTGTATTTGTTTTGTCTTCCCTAGATAATGAGCCTTTTTCAGGTAGGAATCAGCGAACACAGCCTGATGCCAATATTTGTATGCCTCAATCTAATAATGGTTTTCATATTTTTAAATTGTCCAAAAAAAATCAAAGGAGGAATAATACTTCATTATATGAAATTCAAATTTCAGTGTCCCTAAATAAAGCTTTATTGGACCCCATTTATTGTCATGTGTCTACCTATTGTCTTTGGATGTTTTCATGCTACCCCATTAGAGGTTATTGTGACAAAGACCTTGAGGACCACGATGTCTGAAATATTTACTATCTGGCCTTTAACAGAAAAAGTTTGCTGATCTCTAGTCTAGGTTACTGGTTCTAAAGTGTGATCCCTGGGCCAGTAGTATCATTATCACCTGGGAACTTGTTAGAAAGGAAAATTCCAGGGCGCCTGGGTGGCTCAGTTGGTTAAGTGTCTGCCTTTAACTCCAGTCATGATCCTAGATCCTGGGGTCAATTCCTGCGTTGAGCCCCTCATTGAGCCCTGCCTTGAGCCCCACAAGGAGCCCTGTGTCGGGTTCCCTGTTCATTGGGGAGCCTGCTTCTCCCTTTCCCTCTGCTGGTCCCCATGCTGGGGCTCCCTGCTCAGTGGAGAGCTGCTTCTCCCTCTCCCTCTGCTGCTCCCCCAGTTTGTGCTTTCTCTTGCTCTCTGTCAAATAAAAAAATAAAATCTTAAAAAAAAAAAAAAGAAAGAAAGAAAGCATGGGAGCCTGGGTGGCTCAGTCATTTGAGTGTCTGCCTTCGGTTCCCATCATGATCCCAGGGTCCTGGTATCCAGCCCTGACTGGACTCCCTGCTCAGCAGGAAGCCTGCTTCTTCCTCTCCCACTCCCCCCTGCCTGTGTTCCCTTTCTTGCTGTGTCTCTCTGTCAAATAAATAAATAAAATCCTAAAAAAAGAAAAGAAAAGAAAAGAAAGGCAAATTCAGGGTCCTGGGATCGAGTCCCGCATCGGGCTCTCTGCTCAGCAGGGAGCCTGCTTCCCTCTCTCTCTCTCTGCCTGCCTCTCCATCTACTTGTGATTTCTCTCTGTCAAATAAATAAATAAAATCTTAAAAAAAAAAAAAAAAAAAGAAACTCTGCGATTGGGGCACGCTACCTGAGTTTTAACAAGCCCTCCAGGTAATGCTGATGTGTTCAAGTTTGAGACAATTGGTCTAGGCGCTGGACAAGGACCTAATCCATTTTCTTTGCAAGTCATCATAGTCCTTCATGTTTTGTTCTACCCATAGTGGGCAAGCTATAAAAGAGCCTTCAAAAGTGTCCTATAAATATATTTTTGTGCATGTGAAATCTGGCCAAAATAGACACCTAAGTCAAACTTAGAGGAGGAAAAATGGGAGAAACCACAGAAGGCAACATAAAACCTGAAGGATATATGTGGAGGGTGGAGGCTAGGGAACCAGCCCCTGGGCCTCTTTCCTTCCACCTCATTTCATGCAGCCTTTTAACAAACATGAATCAGGTATGGTCCCTGTCCTCAAGGAGGTCATGTTCTATGTAGGGTTCTATATATGTGCTGATCCTCTTCTCCCTCATTGACTGCTTCTCCTCAAAACTTACCTTTGATGAAGTGTAATTGCACCAAATTGTTGACCCTAATAGATGATAATGAACAGAAAAAATTAACTTGGCGAACAACAGCTTTGCTTTATTCTCACTTTAGTTCAGGACTGACTTCTAGACTGACTTTCTTATGTCCTGGCTTTTCCCTTGGCTTAGTCTGATGTTGTTTTTTTTCTTCTTGTTAACCACCAGCCATTGCATGCAAATGGCATGCTAAGACAATGTTAAATGTTTTACATGTATTTTTACATTAAATCCTCATAAAGTCACTCTGAATTAGTTTTTTTAATTGTTAATTTAATTCCAGTTAGGTTTGAGTTACATATTATATCCATTTTACAGATGTAAATCTGAGGCTTAGAGAGGTTAAATAATTTGGTAGCATTTGAACTCCAAATCTTTCTGACTCTAGAGGCCTACGTTGGTAATAATTATGTTATTCTGCTTCTAATAATATTCACCATGTGCTTTTAGCAAACCCAATTCAGATTACTTAGCATGTGTTACATATTTTAACACACTTTGGTGTACAGAATTCCAGGTTGGGAAGTGTTTAGAAAATCGACTATATCTTTTTTCAGAGCCAGGATTTGTGTGATAATTTTTATTTTTTTAAGAGATTTTATTTATTTGACAGAGATCACAAGTAGGCAGAGAGGCAGGCAGAGAGAGAAGGGAGGAAGCAGTCTCCCTGCTGGGCAGAGAGCCCAAGCTCATCCCAGGACCCTGGGGTCATGACCTTTGCCAAAAGCAGAGGCTTTAACCCACTGAGCCACCCTGGCGCACCTGTGTGATAATTTTTTTTAAAAGATTTTATTTATTTATCAGAGAGAGAGAGGGGGAGAGAGCGAGCACAGGCAGACAGAATGGCAGGCAGAGGGAGAAGCAGGCTCCCTGCTGAGCAAGGAGCCCGATGTGGGACTCGATCCCAGGACTCTGGGATCATGACCTGAGCCGAAGGCAGCTGCTTAACCCACTGAGACACCCAGGCGTCCCTGTGTGATAATTTTTAAGAGTAGAAGAATTCTTTTACATACAACTTAAAATGATAATGTCAAAAATAGCTCCTTTTTTTAAAAAGATTTTTTATTTTATTTATTTGACAGACAGATCACAAGTAGGCAGAGAGGCAGGCAGAGAGAGGAGGAAGCAGGCTCCCCGCTATGACCCGAGCTGAAGGCAGAGGCTTTAATCCACTGAGCCATCCAGGCGCCCCTCAAAAATAGCTCCTTAGCCAGGTAACATTGTAAATAGCCCAGTAATTTATATTCCTTCTCTTATTTTACACATTAAATAACTACCTTGTGTCTTTGGTATGAAACTGTTCTTTCCCTTTTTTGACTCATCCTGTCTACTTGTTCCTACTCCATCTGTTAGAGATTATTTCAACCTGCCTCATTTTGAGCAATATTTTTCAATTAATCTTTAAAATGTTATTTATTCACTGTATAAGTATAAACACCCTCATCAAGGAAAATTAGAAATCATAGAGGGACAAAAATAAGGAAAAAGTTCATCCATAATCCCACCACCTTCCTACAACTACTGTTAACATTTGGAGTAGAACCTTTGAGACCTTTTCCTTTGTGGAAATCTATTCGTGTAAACAGTTTCTTCCTTCCTTTCTTTCTCTTCAAAAATGTGATCATTCTATTTTTTTTTGCTTGCCTTTTTTCACTTAACAGTATATTAGGGACCTCTGTCACCACGACTGCAAAGGAACAGGGAGCAAGAGGGTCACAAATTGGCTCTTACACAACTGGCCTAGGAGAGAGACATCTATTCTACTCTTATCCTATTAGGCAGAATTTGTCATATTGACTTGCCTTGATGAAAATAACTTGGGAAATGGGGAGAGACACATGATTATATAACGTGAAGCTATAAACATCCGAAAGACTACTAATATAATATAGAGTGATCTCCACTAAATGTGGAGAATATGACATAGCCAGCTTTTTGGTCTAAAAATGGGAAATACAACCAAAAAGAATACTGAAGTGGCTACTTGTTAGAAGCAGGAAAAAGATAAGGCAGTGTTGCAGTAGAGGTTTAATGAATATATATTTTAACATGATTTCGACTGTTGAGACTCAAATACTTTATTTTTTTCAAATACTTTATATACACATAATGAAACAAATAAAATGAAAAACTAAAAAAATGGGGAAAAAAGATGTTAGCAGCATATTTGCATGCCAACAGATACGTATTTCCATAATCCTTCATAATGATTGCATAGTATTCCATTTATGAATGTTTTGCACATTTTGCAAACAATTCCTCTTGCACATTTCTATTGTTTCAGTTAGTTTTTCCCCAACCCTGTACTGAGTCCTAAGTCCCATCACTCTTCTGAGAATTTACTTTGGGTACAGGCCATGCAAGAATCCCAAGTTATTCTCTAACCTCCACCTTACAGCAACTTTTCTGTGGAGCTAAAGAAATTATCTGGCTGTGCATACTATCAGAGCCTTAAGAGGGACAGTGCCTCCTCATAAATCCAGAGGGAACACTATGGAGACAGATGGCAGAAATATTTTTCAATAATTTTCCCAATATGATTTCTACTGTCAAGGAGGAAGCCCTGTGAAGAACAGAGAACTTAATAAAGGCAAAGTGGAGGGGTGCCTGTGTGGCTCAGTCAGTTAGGTGTCTGCCTTCGGCTCAGGTCATGATCCCAGAGTCCTAGGATTGAGTCCTGCACGGCTCCTTGCTCAGCAGGGAGCCTGCTTCTGCCTGCTGTTTTCACTGCTTGTGCTCGCTCTCTTGCTCTCTCTCTCTGACAAATAAATAAAATCTTTAAAAAAAATAAAGGTGAAGTAGAAAGATGAAGTTTGGAGCCAGCTGGTCTGGGATTTGAATCTGGGTTTTGTCACTCACTAGCTGTGAGAACTTAGATAAGTTATATAACCTCAGTCTCCATTTTCTGATCTGTAAAACAGGGATCATGACATTTATTTCATAAAATCACCAGCAGGATTAGCAATATTCTACATAAGGAACCTAGCACAGTGCTTAAGAAATTGTGGATGCATACTGGCTATTACGATTACCTTTTCCTTAACATACAGAGCACCAAGGAAATATCACATTTTCAGAAATTCCACTATCATAAATGTCTTCAAGAAGAATGGTGAGAAAGCTTACTGCTGTGAACAGAATTGTTACTATAGTTGTAAGCAAGATACTGTGACCAGAATCCCTTGTACCAGCTTCTGAACAACATTGATAAGTGGAATTACAATGTAGTTTTAAGTCATACTGTGGTTTCAATGTAAGAGAATGAACACCAAGTCTTTGACCTTGCCTTCATGAACTTTATAAAAGTACTTAAATCAGGGCGCCTGGGTGGCTCAGTGGTTAAGCCGCTGCCTTCGGCTCAGGTCATGATCTCAGGGTCCTGGGATCGAGTCCCGCATCGGGCTCTCTGCTCAGCAGGGAGCCTGCTTCCTCCTCTCTCTCTCTCTACCTGCCTCTCTGCCTACTTGTGATTTCTCTCTGTCAAATAAATAAATAAAAATCTTTAAAAGTACTTAAATCACCACTGCACATGCATTCTGGCAGCTACTGACAAGTTTGGCTATATAAAAATGACTACTGAATAAATTCTGCAATATTCACAACTCGACAGAATGGATATATTGTTCAGTAGATTAAGATTGGTCTTGAGGTTCTCAAATATGGCCCCAATGTCCTCTATAAAAGTTTGCTTTGTTTTCCTACCTTACTGGAGTATAGCAATTTCAAATGAAAAGACAAAATAGGAGAAAGCAGTAGCAGATAGAGCAAGGTGTTGAGTAGGTTCAGAAACGAGGTGACTCTTGTTGAACAGAGTCTATAGATCATGAATTTTAGGCAGATTTGCAAATAAGGATAGCACATGCTCTGTAAATAGCAGCTGTTGCCACAAGCCAAAGGGCAATATTTACATGAATCCTGAAGCAAGGTCTACGGACCAAGCATTGACCTTTCCAACCAAACGCACTACTTGGTAGCAGTTTCAGCAATGTCATGCTGAAAAAGGAAGGATCACATTATACATACATGGAAAATAGCCAAAATACAAATATGTTCTGTCCCCCAAATTAATTTCTAAATTTTTTTTGGAACTTGGAACACATTTCCACAGAAAAGCTATTATAAAGAAATGTGAGTTTCCCAGATGTCCTCATAAAAGTACATTTAGCTCAGGATGTAACCAAAATACCCTACATTGGCAATGAGAAATACAATGTAACAAAGTATTTTCACTAGCAGGAACACACCAGTACATAACAAGTATTTACTGACCCTCCTTTTCATCTGAAACCCCAGGCAAGGAAAGGTGAATTCTATCCCCCATAGCTACAGTTTGGTGAAAAAGAAATCTTCCATCCTGCTTGTCTAAAAGTATCCTTCTCAAGTCAGGTAAATGGACGAATTGCAGAATCCTTCTCTTTTTGTCCTTCCTGAACGGAATTCCCCACCGAATGACTTTTAATGACTGAGGAGACAGAACCAATGGTGGGGAAGGGGTAGGGCGTCTAACTGGAAGTCTCAAGCTTTTATTTGGAGACAGTTCCAACTCTGTAGCTCATTCCTTAATACATCTGCACATTTAATAGAAAAAACAGTGTTTTAAGTGATCAGTTAAGTGACTTAATTCCATCCCACTTTTTGACTAAGGCTGATGTTCCAGAAATATGAACCATTGTTATACAGAGAATCCCTATACCCATTGTATAGTACACAGGTGTACTTCAGGATGGGAAACAAGGGAAAATGATAAGAACATAATAAAAGCAAATCAGAGCAAAGCTAGCACCACCATTCTCAGTGACACACTCCTTCAGTCACCAGTGTCTTGCTCCTTTCCTCTAAAAACTTCTCTGGGTAAAACCAGTCCCTGGATGGGACCTCACACTCCTTCATGCTAAGGTCTAAATGACCCATAGAAACTAAAATGTCACAAGGATTTTGCATACTAAGGAGTGGCAGGTTTAAAACAAAGGAATTTAGGCTACTGTCCCCAGGAAAAAGAGATATTTGGGGGACAATTGTGTGCTTTCCTCCCATTCACATAAATCATACTTGACTTTAGTTGGTAATTTGTGTTGAGGGAAATTAATCATGATTTTTTTATACTTTGAAAAGCATTTGTTTCATTTTGGAAATTACAGATCTTGTGATCCTGGTTTGGTCTGCTATTTTTTTTTTAAGATTTTATTTATTTATTTGACAGACAGAGATCACAAGTAGGCAGAGGCAGGGAGAGAGAGAGACAGAGAGGAGGAATCAGGCTCCCTGCAGAGTGGTCTGCTATTTTTGATGTGTTTTCTGTGTTTCCTACCTAATGACTGAAATTTAAAAACTAAGATGTAAATCTTCCCATTTTTGATCAAAATAAATAGAAATAGAAACAATAATATTTAATAATTGACCTTGCATAATGTTCCACCCTTTACAAAATTCTTTCATATCCATGATCACGCATATTATTGGTGTTTAATTACTACTTAATAACAGGGGTACAAAAGGAACACACACCAATAAACTCACAGTAATTCAATCCAATTACTAATATTGGGTACCTACCATGATTTGCCCCACGTTCTGTGAGGCCCTTCACTTTGTCTCCCTGCAGGGGTTTTAAAATTCAGTAGTGAAGGCAAAAGAAGGGCTCCTGCACATTGGCCATCTGAGAAGTATCAGAGTTGCAAATAGAGCAATATACATAAAACCGAAAAGTCACGCTTTGCCTTGTAAGAGAATGTTTGCAGCTGCAATTAGGAGATTCAAGGAGTTCTTCTGCAGAATTTATAAAGGTGGGAATAGCACCACCAATCCCTCTTTGGAGACCTGGGAAAGGGCAGTCCCCGGAGGGGTTCTGGGCTTTGCAAATGGTGAGAAAGACCTTTTGCCTTGCAGTTACTAGCAGAGGAAAAGTTCTTTGTGCAAGAAGAGGAGAGCGCCTCGAGGTACAAAGAGCAGATTTAAGGGAAAGAGGATTCCTTTTGCACACATCTGCGAGGGGAGCTCAGGCTGACTGTTGGGGGCGTGTGGGAAAGGAGATTTTTAGGGAGCCGCGGGCTTGTGGGTTCCCGCCTCCACCCCAGTCCGCGCCCCACACTCAGGCAACAGTTGGTCGTGCGGGGCCGGCCCGGGCTCTGGGTGGGGAGGGGGAGTCTCGCGATCGTTGAGGGGGGGGGTGGAGGAAGGGGGGAGGGTGACGGGGGGAGGCCATGACGTAGGGTGGGTGGACGGAAGTGGGGCAGGGTTGAGGGTTATTTAAAGAAGGGGGGGCTGAGCGAAGGGGTTGGAAGCGGAGTGATTCCCCACCCCTGCTCCATCTAGCTCTTTCCAGTGCAGCCACTGCCGCCGCCCAGGAGCCCTCGTCCCCTTCCTCGTCCCCCTTCTCATTCCCGCTCCAACGCCATGGAGCCGGACTCCGCTGCAGTGGCAGCCACCGTGGCACCCGCTAATGCGACCGCCACAATCGTGGTCATAGAGGACGAGCAGCCGGGGCCATCCACCTCTAAGGAGGAGGGAGCGGCCGCCGCGGCCACCGAAGCCACCGTGGCCACGGAGAAGGGCGAGAAGAAGAAGGAGGTAAATAGGAAGGGGGTGTGTGTGTGTGTGTGTGTGGTGAACAAATCCTGAGTCGGGCCCCTCCGAGGGGCCCAAGCCCTGACCTTTTGGCGCCGACAGGTACCGGCGGAGCTCCGCGGGGATGGGGGCCGAGGGCGCGCTGGGGGTGGGGGGCGGCGGAACAGTCTAGCATTCGTTCCCCTCCCCCTTTCCTCCTTGCCGCCTGGAGGGCGGGGCTGGGCACGGGCGCGGCGCGGGGTGGAGGGTGCCCGTTATCCTGGGAGCTGGGGGCTTTGGAGCCCCTCGACAGCCCCCGGCCCCATTCACATTCCCGGAACTGGGGTAACAGGGTGGGGGATGGGGCTGTGCAGGAAAAAGCCTCCGCCTCTCCCTCTCCTCTAGCTCGCTCCCTCTCCCCCCCTTCCCGTCGGCCTCTGCCTGGGAAATCTGGGCCCTTCAATCCCACACCCGCGCAAAAGGGGTTCTGCTGGGGCTTTTTTTTTTTTTTTTTAAATTTGAATTTTAAGGTGCTGGTGGTTGGGAGGGGGAGGACGATAGGAGAGGCTTGTTTTTTTGAATGGCAATGTCGGCCTTTTAGGTGGCAGCAAAAAAATCATCCCTTGTTCGTTTGGTCCCTGCCTGCTGAAGCGGGGCTGTCACCCCGAGAAAATGAGCTCTCCGCATCCTAGCCCCCCTTCCCCCGCAATCCAAACCCCAAACTGAGGAATCGTGGACGCTGGCTTAGGAAAATTTCCAACGTGTGCACCCTCACCCTCTCCTGCCCCGCCCCCGACGGTATAGTGTTTCACTCCAGGGCCACCCAAATGGTCCCCCAATCCGGCCCCAAGCCTTCCAGGCTTCCGCCTCCCTCTCCTAGTGGGCGCTGCTGGCTCCTGGACACACGCAGGCTTTTTATTTTTTTTATTTTTTAATTTTTCTTTAACCCAGCGTCGCTAGGATGAGCTGCTTCTAACATACGTAAGGGAACCGCTTAGACACATTATTAAAGCCAAATCCAGAAAATATGTATTATTTCCATAAGGCATATCTCATATGGACCAAGACATTCAAATAGAACTATGAAACACGTTCAGATTTGAAATAAAAAATAGGATGGGACATAAGGATTGTTGATGTATAATGAAATTGTAGAATGGATCGTTTATGGGTGGATTTCTTTCTGTTTATGAGTAGACGTATCACAATTAAAAAAACGGTAGGTAATTAAAATTATGCTTTAGAGATCTCAAGTGGCTTTGTCTGAATCATTATCTGATAGGATACGACCAAATGAAAAGCTTTTGAGGGAAAGTAACACCTTTTGCCGTGAATTAGAGTGATTTTGAATGCAGCAGTTGTTTAAGTGACATATTTTACTGTTATAAGGTTGACTAAACAGAAAGACAATTGTAGTGTTAAGTGAAAACCATAGAAAACATGCACATTTTAAGATCTATGTGGTACTTGGATCAATAAGACAATATTGTAGAGATGGGTCAAATGCCAAGTGTCAATACAAAATCACATATTGGAGAATTCAGACATGAGTCTAGGTGCTTTTTATTCGTTAGACTGGGCAGAGGTAGGGGCTAAACTTTCACATGGCAGTGAAGGTTGCTGAATTTCAAGATTGTGTAAATTTTTTGAATTGTGAGAAGATTGGGAGTCAATAAAAAACCCCGTGTAACAAACACTGAGCTGATACATATCTATTAATGAATTAGGTAACCTCATCAGAAATTGCCCTGATAATACCTCATTTGTCTGCTCAGCTTAGGGAAATGAGATGTTGGATGGCAGGAACTTTCTGAGTACCTGAAGTTTATTACTCTAGTCACCAAATCTTTTTTATTTTTCCTGAAAAAGCTAAAGACTACTAAAACATCTACTTAAGTTCTTTCATTTGTATCATTCCTTCAAATAAAGTAATTTGGCAAACATACCCCCCAAATCTAAATAGATTGCTCACTCCCTTGACTCCTTAAGTGATGTACTGAAAGTGCAGATTAACCTGTTCCTCATGTTCATTAGTTATTGTGCTCTGGAAGTTTATGCAGGAGGCTGTTTCCCCTCAATTAAATAACCGCTTCCCAGACATTTCCAGTATTGTGTTGATTCTCTTAATGATTTTTCTCTCTCCTCCTCCAATTGTAAGGCTGTTAGCTATCATTCTTTAAACACTTCATCTACTTTGATCAGAAAGAATTTATAATAAAGGACATCGATGTTACAAAACCATAAAACCATTTAAAACTGTAAAAATACAAAGAGACAGAAGTACAAGTGATGCAGTAGGTAGAGGGAAATCATTAGCCCTGTGTGTAAGGAAAAGGGATGTTACTGTGGTGGACTCATGTTTTAGTCCTGGGTTTCTGCCATCCCTTCTTGCTTTTACATTGTGTCTTCTTCTAGTGATCTTTCCCATGTCATTTGCTGCTGCTTTTATTCTCTGTAGTATAGCAAGCCAGATTATCAAACTTGCTAGAATTGTCTATCAAATAAAGAAAATAGGCTCTGAAGAAGTGCCTCTTGTGATGCGTAATATAGATGAGATTTTGTAGATTGACCTGTGACATTCAGCTACAGAAAGGCATTTTTGCTTACCTTCTGGTTCTAGAATTTACTTGGTTTAAGTGATAGTTGGATAACCTAACACTGGAAGTTGGAGTTGCTGTTTTTGGTAATGAAAGCATCAAGAAAATGGTCATGGTCTTTAAGACAGGGCATCTTGATGACCTTTTGGTATATTCTTATGGCATCTAAACTACCAGATAATAAAATCCATAAGAAATTCATTAGATTATTTTAGTCACTATTTTATCTTGTGTGAGAAGTGTACTTTTGAAAATATACAAAGGAGGTTTAGAAGGTAGGTATTTTAAAATTTGTTGTGGAAGATAGTGCCAATTAAGTAATTACCTACAGCTTTTAATAGCACTGCTCAAGATTAGGAATTTTAATCAGCATATAATTAAATTTTATAGTATTCTACCACAAGGTAGACAAGAGTATTGAGTGAAATTTTTTCTAATTAAAGCTTTAATTTTTCTATGAGTAAAATCTATGTCCTACATTATTAGATATACACTTGTGTATATGAGGGGAAGTAATTTTGACTGTTTTGAAAGTTGAAAACTGGACTTTATACAGCTTTTCAAGTAATGGTAAAGGTGTGTGTGTGTGTGTGTGTGTGTGTTTACCCAGTTTTTCTTTACTTGTTGCTTTGAAAATAAAATCAGATTTAGAGTATATGTGACAGTTTGAAAGTGTGGGGTTGAGGGAATTTTAGCAGTTTTCTGTTCTTGCCCATCCAGGATTATATTAAAAACACCCCACATAGACGATATATACATATGAGGTGCTTAAATCAAGATGGCTATTATTTGGGTTAAGAATAATTGAACAGTACCTGATCAGTGCTTCAAAGTGGAACTCTGACAAGGGTCAAATTCCATAATCTTTGTTTGGATTTTCTCAAAATAGAAATTTCAGTAAATGTTGGAAGACATACTCATTAACTATCGGAGTCATGTCTTTCTTACATTTAAGATCACATTTTGTTGATTTAGAACCTAAATTTTTGGAAACTGGTCGACAAAAAGTCATGATAAAATGGCTTTAGTTTTCACAGATTTGTGTTTTGATTTGTGCAGTCTGTGTTAAAACAAATGCTCTTGGTTCTGGTACTAAGAGGTAGATTTGTGTTTTTATTATTTTATTTCTCCATTTCTTACAGGAAATGTGGTGTATTTTATATGCCTATTTGTATTTACAAGGACAAGTTTATCTTTACGAAGGATGGTGTGCATAAAATAACCCTCCAGATAATTTCAGTATTTTTAAGAAGCTGACTTATGCCAGTTTTCACTAAATTACAACTTTTTAAATATCAAAAGTTAATAGTTGATAACCTTGAGAAACTGCTTCTATGAAATGTTTATGTAATATGGTTGAAAATACTTTTCTTTCCAGTTGGAGAAAATTAACATAAACCAAAAGTTAGAAACTGTACTGTTTTATTATTTAAATAGGAATGAACACATTGCATTACATTAAAAAGTTTTAAAGTTCTGATTAGAATATGAAAACAATAAAAACGTGTCTTTTCAGGAACAGAAACCACAGTCTTCTTCTGAGAGTCTGGCTTGTTTCCATTACATAAAGAAGTGTTTCTGAGAATTAATATTTACTTTCCTTCAATATTTTGGTTTGTGGTTGATAATATTAGCATATTCTAGATTTTGAATCTTCTATTCAATGGTCATAGGCTTTTTTATGCTTTAAATTAAAAAAAGGTGAAAAAGGTCAGTGTTTCACCTTTTGGTGTTTAATTAATGTTATTTCTCTGGCTTTAACAAGTCAGATTTTTTCATTGGACCTCAGCTGCACGGAACTGGATTAATTATAAGCCCTGCTTCATGACATGCTCTCATCCTTGGTCTATGTGTTGTCCAGTTTCATTTATTTATTATTTAATTACTTTCACTTTCTTCAGATGCAAATGTTGACCACTTTTAAGATCTTGCTTTGTAATTTGATGGCTTATTTTTTTTTGAAATTTTAGAAAAACGTTTCTTCATTTCAACTCAAACTTGCTGCTAAAGCTTCTAAATCTGAAAAGGAAATGGACCCAGAATATGAAGAGAAAATGGTAAATATATTCTTGGGTAGGATAGTAAATTACCATAGTTGGTTTTTTCCTTATTGAAGAAACTCAGTCTTAAATTAGTTTCACCATAGTTGCTTTTTACAGAGGAGATGTGAAAGATTGAAAAAGTATCAGTGTATGTATAATGAATATAGGGTCCTAGATTTTAGAATTGGAAAGTAATTTAATATATAATCAATTATAATGGATTTAAAAAATATATTTTTTTTTATTTGAGAGAGACAGAGCACAAGCTAGGGGGAGGGGCAGAGCAAGAAGGAGAGGGACAAGCAGACTCTCTGCTGGGTGGGGAGCCTAATGCTGGCCTTGGGGCTTGAGGTTTGATCCCAGGACTCAGAGGTCATGACCTGAGCCAAAGTCAGACATCCAATGAACTGAGCCACCTAGACAGCCCCATCATAATAGAATTTTTATTGAATAAATGAATCTCTTTGTTTTCATATGAAAGAATAAGGATCAGAGAAACTATGTGGACTAGTTGGGAAGAGAAGTCTCATCTCTTTACTTTTGTTAAGTGCTCTTTATCCCATAATAAGATTTTTAAAAATATTTTATTTATTTGAGAGAGAGTGCAAGAGAGAGTATGAGAGGGCACAGAGGAGTGAGAGGGTGAGGGTGAAGCCGACTCCCCGCTGAGCAGGGAGCCCATCTGAGATGATCCCAGGACCCTGGGATGATGACCTGAGCTGAAGGCAGATGCTTAAGCAACTGAGCCACATAGCTGCCCCCAAGATATTTTTTTAAAGATTATTTGAGGGGTGGGGGAGGGAGAAGGAGAGAATCCTCAAGCCAACTCCCTGCTGAGCCCAGAAGCTGGTGTGAGCTCCATTCCAGGACCCTGAGATCATGACCTGAGCTGAATCAAGAGTCAGACACTTAACTGACTGAGCCACGCTGCCACCTCCATCATAAGATGTTTTAAGCTAAAAATACTGTCTCCACTAAGTGAACATAATCAGTGGCAGCATCAGTATGGCTGAAAGAAAGCAGGTCACAAAGCCAGACTGATATTTTTTTTCTTCTTCTCTTCTTGCTTTGGATATATTAATGTTATACATTGTAAAGCATGTAATATAGTAATACATTTTCTGGAGGAAAGGAGATTAGCCCAATACCTGGAAACATTACATATTTAAGCAGTATAATCTCAGTTATGCCCACCTACTGCTTTGCCATAGATTTAAATTAGTTTTTATTAAAAAAAAATTTTATTCACTAAAATCCATATTTTAGGGGTGCCTGGGTGGCCCAGTGGGTTAGCCCTCTACCTTTGGCTCAGGTCATGATCTCAGGATCCTGGGATGGAGCCCTGCATGGGGCTCTCTGCTTAGTGGGGAGCCTGCTTCCCCCTCTCTCTGTGCCTGCCTCTTGTCTACTTGTGTTCTCTCTCTCTCTTGTCAAATAAGCAAAATCTTAAAAGATAAAATCCATACTTTAGCTTTCATTTTAGTTGGAACTGAACTTTTTGGTTGAGGGGTTGTTTTTGCAATAATATAAAAATAAGTAGAGATGAAGTCTATTTTTTGGCTGTTCCTAGTGATTTTACCAAACTCCATGCCTAAATGTCTAAGGTCACGTCTGATGCAGACAGTTAATGTTTTAACAACTCTAAAAACAACATTCCAGTGAGGGTAACATAAAATGGAAAAGTTTGGCCTCCTTCCAACTTCTGGTCTGAATGTACTTGTCTAATTCTTGTGTTTATGTTAAAGAACTCTTGTACTTTTCTGGTGTTATTAGTTATGCAGCCTTCATTAGCAATCAAATATTCTCTTTCCTGTGGTGAGAAAGTGATTGGGAATTAAAAAATCATTTTCATTTTTTTCTTTATTTAGAACGATGTATATATCTTCTGGTTTTCTAAGATTTTTTTATTGAAGTTCTATTTCATTAATGTGGTATAAGTTATACATCCTTTTATAATTTATTGAGAAATTATAAAACACACCAATTTTTAACAGTTAATATATATTAACTATTTTTACTTACATGTGTGTATATATTTTTCCTCCAAATTGTGCTCACTTTTTATATTATTAGCATAAAGTACAATTTTCCAGGGGCACCTGTGTGGCTCAATCATTTAAATGTCTTGACTCTTGCTCAGGTCATGAACTCGGGGTCCTGGGATCAAGGCCCACATTGGGCTCCATGTGGGGAGTCTGCTTGTCCCTCTGGCCCTTTCCCCACGCTTGCACTCTCTCTCTCTCAAATAAATAAAATCTTTAAGAAAGTGCAATTTTCCAGATCACTGTAATTGAAGGGAGAAATATTTATTACATTATTTTACCATGCATTCACAGTATTTTGAGATAAGATGATGCTGTATTCTAAGATATTAATTATTCCTAGATGCATAGCTAATAATTTATATTTCTGTATTTAGAATATAGTTTATATTATGATGCTTTATTTTGTTCACTAGGAAAAGAAAATCGTTATGTTTTGGAAAGAAGATTTGCTTTTTGGCCCTGATTCTTTAAGCAGGGTACTTTTAATTGGGACATTTACTGCTGTTAGATCACTTGGCTTCTCTCCAGACTGTCTGAAAACGTCATTTTCAAATTCTGCTTACTAGCTATGGGAACTTGGGCAAGTTAGTTACCCTCTCCCTACTTTACTTTTATCATCTGTAAAATGGAGATAATATTAGTACCCACCTCATAAGTTTACTAAGAAAATTAAATGAGCTGTATGTTTAAAGTGCTTAGAACATAGTGCAAAGTAGCAGGGCAATTTAAGTGTTTGTTAAATAACTTCGAATAAGAAAGAGAGTCATTACTTGTTCTTTTGTTTTGTACATTAGAAAGCAGACCGAGCGAAGAGATTTGAATTTTTATTAAAGCAGACAGAACTTTTTGCACATTTCATTCAACCTTCAGCACAGAAATCTCCAACATCTCCTCTGAACATGAAATTGGGACGTCCCCGAATAAAGAAAGATGACAAGCAGAGCTTAATTTCTGCTGGAGAGTATGTTGGCATCTCTCTCTACTTTATTCCCTCTCTTCCTCCTGTTTCCACCTGTCCCTCCTCTTATATTCTCATTCCGTCTTTTCTTATTCAGTATAATTCTGTATTTAAAAAATAAGGTTATTGTCAGTATAAATAAGTTTTGGAAGCAACAATTTTTCCTCACTAGAAATCAATAAAAATGTATGCTGGTTCTATCAACTTCTAAGCAAGACCTTAGAACTCACTTTTGTTTTCATGACAGACATTAACAGTGTACAGTAGTAGCTTAATTGACAGCTTAATATTTGGGATGAATATAAGGATATTTCTTTTCATTTCAGCTACCGCCACAGGCGCACAGAACAAGAAGAAGATGAAGAGCTACTCTCAGAGAGTCGGAAAACATCTAATGTGTGTGTTAGATTTGAGGTGTCACCTTCATGTAAGTATCTCATTATGTTGGTATTTTTTTTCTAGTTTGGTCTTAGAAAAATTATTCTTGATTGTATTTTTTTTAAGATTTTATTTATTTATTTGACAGAGAGAAATCACAAGTAGATGGAGAGGCAGGCAGAGAGAGAGAGGGAAGCAGGCTCCCTGCCGAGCAGAGAGCCCGATGCGGGACTCGATCCCAGGACCCTGAGATCATGACCTGAGCCGAAGGCAGCGGCTTAACCCACTGAGCCACCCAGGCGCCCTCCTGATTGTATTTTTAAAAATATTTTATTTATATATTTGAGAGAAAGATCACGCATGAGAGAGCACGAGGAAGGGGGCAGAGGAAGAAGCAGACTCCTCACTGAGCAGGGAGCCACCAAGGGGGCTCAATCCCAGGACCCCAGGATCATGACCTGAGCTGAAGGCAGAGGCTTAACCAGCTGAACAACCCAGGCACCCCTGTATTTGACTGTATTAATGAAAGTATGAGACATTTTGATTTCTTTTTCAGATGTGAAAGGAGGACCACTGAGAGATTATCAGATTCGAGGGCTGAACTGGTTGATCTCTTTGTATGAAAATGGAGTCAATGGTATCTTGGCAGATGAAATGGTAAGGAGTCGATAGCTAAAAGCACAATATCGGTTTTCAATTTTTAAGTAAATTTGAAATACCTGAGCTGTATTGCCTGCCCCCCTCCCCTGCCCTGAAGGCTAACTGCTTTATTTAGTTACAATGTAAAAGGCATTTGTAAAGTCTAGAATTGTTTCTTTAAGTAACCTCAAGAACATCTACTTTCACAGGCTACAAAATTCTTAGTGCATTTTCCCCATATGGTTTAAAAGACCTCCTTGTACTTTTGTTTTTGTTTTGTTTGCACTTTGGCTTCCAGGAAACTCAGAGCCAAAATGAATGCCAAAATGGAGACCCTGTGTGACATAATGGCCAGCCCTTCTTTATTTCTATTTTATTATTAACGTTCCATGTTTTCATTGTAGGCCACCTGAAACCTATTTTCTTTGTAGGTGACCTGAAATCCTTTTGGTAATGAGGTGGGGTATATAAACCAAACACTAAATGAGTGGATGAATAAACCAAACAATAAATGATGAAAGTATGAATGAATGAATATAAGCACCTCAATATGTGAGCAGTCAGAAAGTGAATAGATAGAATAAAAAGAAGAGCAATGTTGGGTCCTGATATAGCAGAGTCCTGATATACCAGGTAGGACCTGGGAAATAAGGAATAATGGGTATATAAACAAAATGACCAAAGAGAAAAAGTAAGGCATTTAAGATGCTAATTCAGCAGATCAGGGGAATACATGAAGGCCTAGATTGGTATTTTAAGACCAAATGAATAAGATAGGATTAAGGGGGAGGAGTTCTAGATCTTTATGACCCAGTGATACTCATATTTATGTGACTCTGGAGCCATATTTGTAATTACTCTTATCCAGAAGAGCCATATGACAATTTATGGCCTATAATATGTAGTGTAGTAGTTGATCCCATAGATGCTGAGGAACTGTTAGATGTGTGGCAGGAGGTCCTTTAAATCAAGGGTCTGTAGGTCCTTATATTTAGTATTCTGGGTTGGAGACTACAGTTAGCTCAGAGGAGGAGGAGCTTGGTTAATTGGATAACAGAAAGACCGTGATTACTTGCCCCAAGCTCCTCTTGGCTGCAGGTTGTCTACCGGATCTAAAGATCCTTAATACTGAAATTATGCTGACACCAGATTCTTTTTAATTATTAAAATTAGGAAAAAAAAATCAAGAAAAAAATTGAAAGTAAATCATAATTATGCTACATAGAAATAATCACAGTTGACATTTTGGCATATTTCATTTAGTATTTTAAGTCCAAATGTATTTATTTTATATAGTTGAGATCATATTTTACATATAATATGATCCTCTAATTTCTTCACATTCACACATTTTCTACATAATTCAAATATTTGTAAAAATAATTGTTAGTTCTATAATAATTAATCATGGGAAGTTACCATGGTTCTATTCATCTTCTCCCTTATTGCAGGTCATCTGGATGGATGTGTAGTATAGATATTGTATATTTAATATATATGGGTTGATATATATGTACATATGGTATGTAATAATACTGTTTTGAGAGCCCTTGTAATTTAGTTTCTCTGCACCTTTCAAATTATTTCCAGAGGATTCCTAAAAATGGAATTACATGATAAAAGAATTTTAAATATTTTAAAGTTTTGATGCATCTCATTAAGTGAAACATTAGATGGGATAAACCCTATAAAAATAGTTTAAGTCTGGGTTTATGAAAGCAAATATATACCTTGCATAGAGATAAAGCCAGAAACTCTTTTAAAAGACCACACATCATAGAACATCATTCCCTTTCTTATCAGTTAGGTGGTGGGTTTGTGGCGTTCAGTATGCTGTTTTTTAAAAAGTTCACCAGACCCGGTGATCTCTAAGGCCCTTTCTGGCTGCAGAGTTGTTTTATGTTCTGTTCTTTTATGGTTCCATAGGTCTTCAAGGGTGTGAGGTATAAGTACAGAGAGCCACAAGTCCCTTGAAATGCATAGTCTGAATATTTCACAATATATAATATATAATATCATATATAATAATGTTGGGAACAATGGGAAAGAAAGACTAGTATCTAAGCAGGCTGGTAAAGGAAATGAGTGTGAAACATACACAAAATTCCTAATTTTGCCTCTAGAAAAAATTATAAAGTAGACTCCTTTAAGAGGAGTAACAAAGAGCTTTCTAACTGCAAGTCCCCTGGTTTCTTTTTGTACACACAGTAAGTACAAATTGGAATTGTTATTCACTTAAAAAAACAAAAGTCTTTAAATTTTTCCCTATGTGACATAGTTGACAAATGTCTTTTGTAATGTTATTATAATAAAATGTTTTCATTAAATAAACACTTACGAATTTTTTTTTCTTTGTAATGATAATGCAGGGTCTTGGTAAGACTTTACAAACGATTGCTTTGCTCGGTTACCTGAAACATTACCGAAACATTCCTGGACCTCACATGGTTTTAGTTCCAAAGTCTACTTTATACAACTGGATGAATGAATTTAAACGATGGGTCCCATCCCTCCGCGTTATTTGTTTCGTTGGAGACAAGGATGTGAGAGTAAGTGAGAAATAGGTTTAAAGAGGCCATCGAGAATAACATCATTTCTGGGGTTAAGTTGTATGCTATTAACCATAAAAGACATTGAAGTTGACTGCTACTAGTAAGTAACTCTATGTTAGGCTCTGTTGTAAGTGCGTTGTAAGTGCCTTTTATGTATTAATTAATTCTCACAACACTCCTGTGAAGTAGATGTGTTGCTTATTAATAACAGACAGTCCATTACTTTTTAAAAAGATATTTATTTATTTGACAGAGAGAGACACAGGGAGAGAGGGAACACAAGCAAGGAGAGTGTCAGAGGGAGAAGCAGGCTTCCCCCGGAGCCCAGTGCGGCACTTGATCTGGGAACTCTAGGATCATGACCTGAGCTGAAGGCAGTTGTTTAACCAGCTGAGCCATCCAGGCGCCCTAGGAACTTGGTCTTTGTAGCTGAGTTTCGCCAGAACTACAGTAACTGAAAGCCAGAATGAAACAGAGTTAACTTGAGTCTAAGAAAACGACTTTGTGACATTAGTATAGACTAGAGGGAGAAGCAGGCCACCCTGGGATCGCCACCTGAGCCGAAGACACACGCTTAACAGCTGAGCCACCCAGGTGCCCCCAGACAATCCATTACTATGCTTATCCGCATTTAATTTCAACTAGGTCATTAACCTCAACATTCTTGAGTTGCATTTTGAATAATTTTTTATAAAGGAATTCCTTATCTACAGTGTGTCTTTTCAGTGACTCTATCATTTATGCTGTTTTGACACCAAAACTGTAAATTTGCATGACTTAATTTATGCTTAAATTTTTCACTTTTGACTTTGACTTGGTATATATGTATACCTGTAGTGGAATCTTTTCTTTATACCTTGGAATCTTTTCTATTTGTACAGAGAGCCTTGTGTTTTGTGTTTATGCGTAGACACAACTTTCAGTTTTGGTCTTTGAATAGAAAAATACATATCTGCATACATTCTTAGATATTAGAAATTCTGAGCTCTTGCTTAAATTATCCATTTGTCAATGTAGTAGGCTACAATTATTTAGGACTGTAGAATTAATCTAAAAGAAATAAATTATGCAAAAATATCAAAATGAATAATCAGCTTAGAAAGCATATTATTAAACTTTGCCTTTATTTTGCCTACAGAGGACATAGTTTAGAGTAAATTCAATTTTACATATTTAGTTAGGTTATCAAAAGATATCCTCAAAAGAATGGTAACATAGGGGTGCCTGGGTGGCTCAGTGGGTTAAAGCCTCTGCCTTCGGCTCAGGTCATGATCCCAGGGTCCTGGGATCAAGCCCTGCATCAAGCCTGCTTCCTCCTCTCTCTCTGCCTGCCTCTCTGCATACTCATGATCTCTGTCTGTCAAATAAATAAAAAATAAAATCTTTAAAAAAAAAGAATGGTAACATAATGAATTATGTAATTTTATTCTTATCATTTTGTTTGAAGAAAAATTACTTAAATTTATTTAAATTTAACTTATAAATAATTTAAATATTGAAATAATGAGCTCATAAATTTAGAATTACAGGCCTGATTCTTCCCTATGCCTAATATTTTTCAGTGGCGAATTAGTCACTCAGAGCTCGCTCTTATCACTGCTGTTCTTTTTTCCTATTCTTTTAAAGATTTTATTTATTTATTTGAGAGAGAGACAGTGAGAGAGAGCATGAGAGGGGAGGTCAGAGGAAGAAGCAGACTCCCTTGGAGCTGGGAGTCCGTGTGGGACTTGATCCCAGGACTCCAGGATCATGACCTGAGCCGAAGGCAGTTGCTTAACTAACTGAGCCACTCAGTCACCCTCTTTTCTTAAAAAAAAAAAAAAAAAATTCTTTATTAGAGAAAGAGAACAGGAGTGGCAGGGGGAGGGACAGCGGGAGAGGGAGTAAGAGAAGCAGACTTCCTGCTGAGTAGAGAGCCAGAAACAAGGCTCTATCCCAGGACCTGGAGATCTCAACCTGAGCCAAAGGCAGACACTCAGGTGCCTCTCACTGCTGTTCTTTGATGTAATGCCAATCCTTATAAAACTTTACATTTCTAAAGTACTGATTTTTGGCTGAAATTATTTCTTGAAGATCATAAACAAAAGGGAAATATGCTATGCTTGTGTTTTCATGTGTCTTAGTAAAATTGTCAGTTGTTTTCAACTATCTTATATGGAATCCAAGGATTTCATGAAATACCTCTGAGTGTTTTGAAGAAAGAGTGGATGTATTTAATTTGTGACTGTCCTATCTCTACCCCAGGGGAGACTGGAATTTTACTGGCAGCTTCAAAATTTTTTAACCTTGAAAACCAATCTTCAAAGTCAGTGTTTTTCATATTGCTACTTGTTAATATCGGGAATTCATGTTGGTGGTGACAATTTTTTAAAACATTGAGATACAATAGAATGGAAAATGGCACAGTGTTTCACACATGGTGGGGATATGTACTGCTCCTTTTTTTAAGAATTGCAACCTAAACTATAATTTTACTCTGGGCCATGGGCGAAAGAGTTTGTAAACTGGTAATTATTAATAACATAAATAATGTACTATATTCAACATTTAGAGATTGATGTCAGTATGTATAGAGAAAATCCAGATTATTACTTATAGATAGATTTTGAATCTTGGTGCCATATGGGATAGATATATTGGGTCTTTATAGTTCCTGGTCTTTTGTAAACATTTTATGAGGTCAATATTTTATTAAAATTTGATGTCGATTATAACAGGTATTTGATTGAGTTGGGTAATTCTTAGTAATACTGTTGATCCAGTTTGATGCTAATGTAGTCCTCAAGTATATAGAGGTATGAATCCCAAGTAGGGTTTTTACATATTTTTTAAGTAGGCTCCACATTCCAGTGTGGGACTTGATCTCATAACCTTGAGATCAAGAGTTGCATGCTCTACCAACTGAGCCAGCTAGACACCCCCTAACTTGAGTTTTGGCCCCTTCCTTTTCTACTCCGGAGTCATCAAAGATCTTGGACATGGAAACAGGAGATCTGGTTTTAGTTCGAGAGTTGCCGTTGACTGTGTGACGTTGAGTGACTCTTGAAGGGCCTTAATTTTGTCACTTATAAAGAGAGCTTTTGGATTATATGATACTAAATATTCTGTCACACAAATTCAAAGTAGGGGTAATTTAATTTAAAAATATGCATATGTTTTCATGAAACTATAGGAGGAACCATTAAACTGAGTGTTTCGCAAAATCAAAGAAAGATAAAGTGTTGGCAAGACTAAAAGCGGTCTAGCACCCTGGTTCTCTCTATGTTGCTCCCAGTTCCCTAATGTCTTAATTACCTTTTTAAATATGACCACTTCCCAGAGTGCAACCTAGACCTCTAGAAAGGCCTTTTTTTGTTCTTTACTTTAGTCCAGGCGATTCTTTTATATATATGGGCATTCAGTAAATACTTGTTGAATGAGTCCACAGTGTGTTTGGTGTGTAACTGACTTTATGAAATAATGAGTTTGCAGTGAACAGTTATTTTGTTTTTGCACTGTAATTTCAGATTTACAGTACTAATCAGAACTTTCTCAATATAGATTTGGCTGCTCCCTGTTAACTTCTGTGGTTTTATTTTGACCTGTAACATCTGGAATTCAGTTTGTACAAGTTGAAAATGCTCTCAGTCAGCTTGGCTACTATTTTGGCCACTGTCTGGAAAGATTTAAAAATAGTTCTAAATAGTATCACTATTTTAAATAGTCTCCTGTACTAGATAGAGCAAGTCCCCTTTATAAAATCATACCTGTAGCCTCAAAACAACATCAGGAAGTTCACAAAAGCATTGATGGGCTTTCATAACCTTAACAAAATATGTGACTCATTCCTGCTAGAAAGGGAAGGAACATATTAAGAGATTTCAAAATGTTGAAATCACTCATGTATATTAAGTTCCTTTCATTTGTTAATCTGTGTTGGTAATAGTTGGTAATGCTTGGCTCTTGGTAAGAACATGGTTTTCAGAAGGCAGTTTACTTTGCCCATTTCTTTTTAGACTGTCTTATGAAGAGAGCTTAGTAATGTAGTCCTCTTCTGGTGATAAGATTTTCTCTGGTTCATTGGATATGCTGTAGTCATTTTAGGGAAGCATTTGCTTCCTTTGTTAACGAATGGATTAATATTAATGAGTTATTAATTAATGTTAATGAATGTATTAATATGTCATCTAGATAATTGCCCACAGATGTGTCTTTGGGCCTTGGTTTTTCTATCTTTAAAATGGATGAGACTAAATGATTCCCAAGTCTCTTAGAATTATTAATATTCTCTTGATGTTTTAATTCTGTGACCATCTTATCAGTGTGTTTTAATATGAGGAACTTTGTTTTGCATTAGGCTGCTTTTATTCGTGATGAAATGATGCCAGGAGAATGGGATGTTTGTGTTACTTCTTATGAGATGGTAATTAAAGAAAAATCTGTATTCAAAAAGTTTCATTGGCGATACCTAGTCATTGACGAGGCTCATAGAATAAAGAATGAAAAATCTAAGGTAAGCCAGTTTTCAATATCATTGTTAAAGTTTTCTTTTAACTACCATATCTGTTTGTTTGCTTCTGTGTATTCAGCATTAAAAAAGGTTGGAAGATTGTGATTTTATTCACAGAATATGAATGAAGTTAGTTTTAAAAATTTTTTTTAAAGTTTAAATTATTGAATATGAGGCAAATGAAGATTGAGCACAGTTTTTAATATAAAGAAAATTAAGTGTTCATTTGCTATATCTGTTGCAGCCTAACTCTGTTGTGATACAGTATTTTAGTATTTTGGTAATATTTGGTGTACAAAAGTTATTTGCATTGATTTGGCTTTTATTGAGGAGCCTACCAGCTTATATGTATTCATAAGGATTAGAAAAAAGCATTCGTGGAGTTATCTGATTTCTGTGAATTAGAGTATGGTGTTAATTTTTTTTTTTTTTTTTTTTTTTTTTTTTTTTTTTTTTAAAGATTTTATTTATTTATTTGACAGAGAGAGATCACAGTAGACAGAGAGGCAGGCAGAGAGAGAGAGAGGGAAGCAGGCTCCCTGCTGAGCAGAGAGCCCGATGCGGGACTCGATCCCAGGACCCTGAGATCATGACCCGAGCCGAAGGCAGCGGCTCAACCACTGAGCCACCCAGGCACCCGAGTATGGTGTTAATTTTGAAAAATATCAATATTTCTTGCCATTCAACTCCATCAACAGTAGGAAAAGCATCAGTTATTACGATGAATCTCTCTTTGGATCACTGGGCTACTTTGGGAGAAACAGGGACAGAACTGGAGGAAAACCACCAGGTGGATGATACTAATTTCAAATTGAAACTAATACCCAATAAAAAAAGATGCATGTTAGTGAATAATTGTTTGAGTGTTATAAAAATGTGCATTTTTTATTGATAAGGTTGTTGTTCTTTTATGCTTTTGTGCTTTGATTTTCATAGTCTTATATTTAGAAAGTTAAACTAAGATAGGAAAAATGGGTGCAGCTCTGGTGTTTAAAAACTGTCACCAGGCCAAGTTAGAACTTGGCTAGGTATGTAGATGAACATGATTGGCAGGGAGAAGGAGATATTATTGTGTCAAGTGACTAGTCTGGATTCCATGGAGTTTTGACTGTTTCTGTGGACCCAAAATGGAGAAATACATTTTTTGAAGTGAGGGAGGGGTCTTAGGTAAGACTATGATTTGCATTCTTGTAGGTGTAGAAATGCCTAGAATATTTTGTTTAGTTGTGATTGATTATGGCAATGTCACCTGAGCTAGGATATTTTTCTATAGAAAAATAATGTTCAAGTTTTGTTTTATTCAAAACATGGTTGGATACAGAACTGAATTTTGAGAATTCTAATAAATAAAGTAATGTTAACATAACTGTTATTTTTCTAGCTTTCAGAGATTGTTCGTGAGTTCAAGTCAACCAACCGCTTGCTCCTAACTGGAACGCCTTTGCAGAATAACCTGCATGAACTCTGGGCTTTACTCAACTTTTTATTGCCTGATGTCTTTAATTCTGCAGATGTAAGTTTAAGTCATATGTTTTAAATATAATTTTCTTATGTTCATAGACTTCTGTTTTCAAAGCATAGAATGTAGATTGAAATTTATAATTTTTTCATTTTTAATTCTTTGTGTGTTTCAGTTTTCTCAGAAAAAAGCATTCTTAAGCACAAATATTTTAAATGGGGTTATTTAGAGGAATAATATTTCTTTTCTTTGAGATTATTCTGCCTGTTAAACTTTGCCTATATTGCACTACTGTCACAACTTCTGAAATGAGATAGGCTGAGTTCATAATTGTAAATTCAAAATTTTCTTTTAATTAAATTGGAAAGGCTTTTTATATACTAGTTTGGCAGGTGGAGTCTTTAAAATGGTCTTTGATTATTGTAGTCATTAACATTTGGTGAGTACTAAAGAGCTCATAATTAATGTGTGATTCAAAAAAACAATATTTTGTAAATGTGTGATTTACATTGTTTTTATCATTAAAATAAGGTTAAGTTAGTGCAGCAAACTGAATTGAATGATGTAAGGACTTTGGAGCCTTATTTTCCTCATTACTGATATTAATTGGTAATAAAAAGTACCAAGTTCTGTTATCCATTGATTTATATACCTTATCTTGCTTTGATTTATTTTTATTGTTTAAAATTTTTGTTGTCATTATGTGCCTTCAATTTTATATTCTTACTTCTACTCCAAACTCTTTTTAAAAAATTACTGTGGCATGTTAGTCACTATACAGTAACTTTTAACTAGATGTAATGGTACTATGGTATGCGGAAGCCTAATAAAAGTATTTTAAGGAAACAGTGCTGGTGGAGTTCAAATTTTAACTCCCTCAGTATTTTAGCTATTTTTGAGAAATAAATAATATTGACCATCACAGTAAACGTATTTTTGAAAGTGTTTTTAAAATTAAATACTGTTGTGTCATTTTACAGGAATTTATACAGTATCGAGTTTATTTAAAAACAAAAACAAAAACAAAAAACCAGCCAACCACCTGTGTGCTTACTGCAGTATTTTCACTCTTCCACAGGACTTTGACTCTTGGTTTGACACTAAAAATTGTCTTGGTGATCAAAAACTTGTGGAAAGACTTCACGCAGTAAGTAATAGGCAAGAAAATTTAGTAATTAAATATATATTCCAAGCTAGAAAACAAACTGCCATAGAATCTGAACTTGTAGGTTTACCTCCTGGCTCAGTCTCACTGTGTCTCCCTCACAGTCATTCTGACAGCCTCTTTGGGAAATAAACTCTGCTCTCTTTTTAGCCTGTCTAGGAAAGAGCCTTTTTGCTTTAGCTCTTCTGCATGGATAATGTGGTCCTCTCCAGTAGAGGCTGTTCATATTCCCATACCCCACAGGTGCTTAAGATGGCATCTGTATTTTCCTAGTTCCCCAGTGCCACTTGTAAGCCACTAGTTCTTCACCATCATGTATAGAACTTATCCTTTAAGGTGAAGTTATCTTGCAGATCCCCCTTCCACCCTCTTCTCTGTCATCCACTCTTCTTCAGGTCACCCCTCACATTCATTAAATACCAGTTTTCAATTCTTTGATAACAACTTCTTGTCTCCTTTTTTTAGCTCTTTCACGCATGTTACTCCCTTCTGTACTTATTCTATTACCTTACAGAGACCTCCAGTCCTTGGATCCCTGCTTTTTCTCATCCATCACCTTATTTCAGACTTTACTTTTTAAGTAATCTCTATACTAAACATAGGGCTTGAACTCACAACCCCAAGATCAAGAGTTGCAGACTCCACCAACTGAGGGAGTCAGGTGCTCCTGTTGTTATTTTGTTATTTTCTTCTCTATCAGACAATGAGTCCATTTTCTATCCCTGGAACCATGCTTTTGCCAATACTCCCAAACTTTCTTGTCCATCTGCCATTTCTTCCTGGAAGCCCGAAACCAGAATACTGCAATGTCTTTGTCAATCTGGGTTAGGATTCTGCTTCTACCACTTACTAGCAAAGTGACTTGTTCTGTACTGGGGCTGTTCAACACTGATAAAGAAAGATATACAATTGTACATGTTGGAACAACTCCAGTTTCATGTTCTATAACATAAGGTGGTGTTTGATGATGTCAGCAATCCTTGAACATGGCCTTCTACAGCATTCTTTCCCATTTCCAGTAACAGCTGCTTCAGACCTTTCCCAATCACTCCAAGGCTTCTATCCCAGATACTCTCTGCTCCCCCTCCATTTTCAGTAAATTACATCATTATTTTCTCAAAGAAAAAGAAAAAGGAAAAGTTACTAGGTAGGAACTCCTTCAAGGATATCCCCCTTCCAAGGATATATGCCTTTGTGTTACCTTCTTTCCGAAGGGAAGAGGTATTTTCTTTGGTCACTAGCTAAGTCTTCCGACATGAACTCTGGATCTCATTTCTCCCTGTTTCCTTATGGGACCTTTCCCCAAAATTTATCCATTTTACTGACTGATTTTTCTAGCTTTCACTCTATATTGACTCTTTGTACTAAAATGTAAACATGCTCAAGTATGTGCTGTGTTATAATCCAAACCCATACCCATACACACGCACACTCATGCATGTACAAAATAGTACTCTCTTCACACTGTGTGTCTCTAGCTGTGATTCTGGTGTCTTCCCTTGATAGCTAAGCTTCTTGAAGAAGTGGTTTATTTTCTCCATCTCCACTACCTAATCTCCTATTTACTCTTGCCTCATTGACCACTGGCTTCTATCCATCCTACACAACTGAAACTTATCTTGGAAGGTCTTTAATCATTTTCTGGTTGCTGAATTCAGGGTATACTTTTTGCTAGGTATTTTGGCTTCTCTGCACTGGTTAGCACTTCTATCCACTCCTGCATGAAACCCTTTCCTACCTGGTTTCTGGTAGGAATTAGATTCTCTTCTTGGATTTTCTCTTACCTTTTTGGCCACTCATATTATTCCTCTTTATGGGCTTTTCTTTCTCAGTCTGCCCCTGAAAGGTTAGTGTTTTGTAGGGCTTTGTCCTTGACTTTCTTTTTCATATGTGCTCTCCCTGGGGATCCACTCCTATGGTTACAGCTACCACCTATCTACTTATAACTCCCAAATTTATCTTTCCATTATTTCTTGTCTAGTTCCTGTATATCCTACTGCCTTCTAAGTCTTTCTCTCTAAATGTCTCACAGGCAGTTTAACTCATAAGGAATCTCTCTTGGACAATTTTAGGAGGCTCAAACCAGAGATCAGAAGTTGTCTTTCACTCTTTCCTTTTCCTTACCTCCCATAGATCTCTAATAGTAGTGGCTACTGTTTACTAACGTCTACTGTGGTTAAGCTCTACACAAATACTACTATAAATTTTCATGGCAGCTTTGGAAATAGGTATCATTATCCTCATTTTAAAATGCTTGTAATAGACATATACCATAATTTTTTCTAATGAATGGATTAGGAAACAGACTCAGAAAAGTTAAGGAACTTGTCCATGCTTACAACGGCTAACCAGGGACTGAGCTGTTTGTAGAATCGGTTTGATCTGATTTGAATTTGACTTCTACCACTTACTAGCAAAATGACTTCAGTTAAATTAATAAAATTGAAGGGTGCCTGGGTGGCTCAGTCATTTGGGCATTTGGCTCTTGGTTTCAGCTCAGGTCATGATCTCAGGGTTGTGAGACTGAGCCCCACTTTGGGCTCCTCACTGAATGCAGAGTCTGCTTGAGATTCTCTACCTCTTCCTCTGCCCCTTCCCTTGCTTGTGCTCTCTCTTTCTCCCTCTAAAATAAATAAATAAAATCTTAAAAAAAATAATCACATTTCCCTTAAAGATTTATTGTAAGGATTTAGTACTCTGGATTGTAAAGTTCATAGTGCACCGTCTGCCACACTGCACATACTCTACCGGTGATGGTAGCTCTATTATTTTCCTGTGATAGAATTTGTCTCGCAGGTATATACTGATTATTTCATCTTTTTTCTCTAGTCATCCATATCTTCCTTAATACTGAACCATTATCTCTTAAATCATATGTTTAACTATTTTGAAATGGCCTGCATTTTTATCTCACTTCTAGAGACTCTCTGATCCGTACTCTGACTTAGATTTCCTCTAAGATTCAAAAATATTATTGTTTCACTTAGTGTAATACCTTCTGGGTCCATTCATGTCGTTACAAATGGCAAGATCTCATCCTTTTTATGGCTGAGTAACATTCCATTGTGTGTGTGTGTGTGTGTGTATGTAATGTGTGTATATATAATATATATTCATACACACATATATACACATGTATACATACATATACATGTGTGTATGTATGAATATATGTATACACACGTATATATATAGAGACCATATCTTCTTTATCTATTTATCTGTCAATGGATACTTAGGTGTTGCTTCTGTATCTTGGTTATTATAAATAATGCTACAATAAACATAGGGGTGCATATATGTTTTCAAATTAGTGGTTTCTTTTTCTATGGGTAAATACCCAGGAGTGGAATTACTGGATCACATGGTATTTCTATTTTTATTTTTTTGAGGAACCTCCACACTGTTTTCCACAGTATCTGCACCAATTTTTTTTCCAACAGTGTATGAGGGTTTCTTTTCTCCACATCCTTGCCAGCTCTTAATATTTCTTGTTTTTTTGATACTAGCCATTCTGATAGATGTAAGGTGATATCTCATTGCAATTTTGATTTGCCTTTCCCTGATTATGAGTGATGTTGAGCATCTTTTCTTCATGTGTCTGTTGGTCATCTGGATGTCTTTTCTGGAAAAATTTCTGTTACCATCAAAATTATTTCTATACAGAGGGGCACCTGGGTGGCTCAGTGGGTTAAAGCCTCTGCCTTCAGCTCAGGTCATGATCCCAGGGTCCTGGGATCGAGCCCCATGTTGGGCTCTCTGCTTTGCAGGGAGCCTGCTTCCTCCTCTCTCTCTCTCTGCCTGCCTCTCTGCCTACTTGTGATCTCTGTCAAATAAATAAATAAAATCTTAAAAAAAATATTTCTATACAGAATAAAGAAGCAAATGTTGTATGGCAGTAACCTTTTTTTTTAAAAAAAAGATGCTTTCATGCTTATTCAATAGTTAATTATCTTGTTGTCTTACATTTTAATGTATTTTGTGCCATCAAATTATGAATATCTAATTTAGGGCCCCTGTTCTGATTTTTTAATGGGCCATTTGTTCTTTTTTATTGAGAAAATTGGCAACTGGTATTGATAGTGTTTTTCAGGTTATGCACTGGGAAGTAAATTTTGCATTAGGGTGCTGTGGTTTAAATATTAAATATCTTACAAACTTTTATAAAAACTATCACTTTTTTAGGTTTTAAAACCATTTTTGTTACGTCGTATAAAAACTGATGTAGAGAAGAGCCTGCCTCCTAAAAAAGAAATAAAGATTTACTTGGGACTGAGTAAAATGCAACGAGAATGGTAAGCTATTTTATTTCCAAGGAATTCATTTATGTGTAAAGATTTATTAAAATCTAGCTTTGTAGCTTTCTCCAAAGCTAAATTTAAAAGAAATTTTAGTTGTGCCTTTAGATCAAAATTTACATTTTCTATTTGAATAACAAGTTAAGTAGTTCAAATATTTTGATAAAAAATTGGTATTCACCAAAAACATTCATTTTATTTAGCCTTTGGGAAGGAGCATGGGCTTTGAGTCTATAGAACTGTAATTTGTTTTTTTAAAGTAATTTTTAATTTAAATTTAATTAATTAAATGTTATTGGTTTCAGAGGTAGAGGTCAGTGATTAATCAGTCTTATACAATACCCAGTTCTCATTATATCACATGCCCTCGTTAATTATAAGACCTGTATTTGAATCACATACTTTGCCCCTTTGTAGCTATTTAGCTTGGGTAAATTATATAACTTCAGTTTCCCTTCTATAAAATGGGGATAATAGTACTTAGTTTGTCGAGTCAATGTTAGGATTAAAGAGGCTAATGTCACTTGCGCATTTTTTTGGTATTGCTTTTTCCATCAGTGTAAGTAGTAATAACCATAATAATAAACATCAGTAAGATGGGTGAGAGTAGTGATTGTAGATATTATAAAAATAGATGCTGAATTGGTTTGATAAATACAGGCAAAGCAGGAAAATGACAAGAGAAGATACAAAGAACCCTAAATTAGACATGCTTATGTAATAATGCTGCTAAAAGAAGCAAAATGTTGTGGGGCACCTGGGTGACTCAGTTGGTTAGGCATCTGACTCTTGATCTCAGCTCAGGTCTTGATTTCAGAGTCATGAGTTCAAGTACTGTGTTGGGCATGGAGCCTACTTAAAAAAAAAGAAGAAAAATGTTGCTGATATAAACAAAATTAGATCACTTATAATATGTAATGACTTCTCTACTATTGAAACCAGTATAGGATGGTGGTGAAGAGTATATTTCTCTAAATTCAGATATAAGATCAAACTCTGACTTTTTCCCTTTCTGTGGCCCTGAGTAGGTTTTTTTTTTTCCTTCTCTTACTACTGCCTGAATTTCCATTCATAAAGTAGGAGTGATTCTAGTACATACCTGGGAGTTGTTGTGAAGATTTAACAAGATGATTTATATAAAGCCCTTCACATGGTACCTGGCACTTTCATTCAATACAAGTTGGCAGTTATTATAATTAAATATTAATCACTGTTCAGGTGGATACATAGGTCTATTTTTACCTGGGTAAAGGTCAACAAAAGAGAATGAAAAATGTTTATGGATCAGAAAAAAATGCCTTATAAAAATTAGGTATAAGAAATTGTGATTGTTTTTAGTTCAAACAAGTAAAAGTTGGATGCCAACTTTCAGCAAATATTTATTTATTGAATAATTAATTATCAGATATGGTTATCTGAATAGTTAATCAGTTGATAGCAATTTGTAGCAATGACTAAAGCAGGAAGAAACAGGTTTGTAGGCAACATACAAGTTAAAATGTTCAAGAGTTTCTTAGTTTTGCTGATCAGATTTAGTCTCAAAGTTGAATTTGTTGTTTATCCTAGATAGGACTCTATGCTGATCACCAAAAGCATGTTGCTTGATGTCACTGAACTTTTTTTAGATTGCTGTAACTTTTAGTATTACAAACAGTGCTGTGATGAACATTATTCCACTTATATTGCTATCTACAAAGGACAAAGTTGCAGATGTAGAATATTCACATTTTAAAACTTTTTATCTATCTTGTCAAATTGCCCTTCAGAAAGAGTGTACTAACATATCCATGTCAGTTTATAAGATCTTCCTATTTCACCACATGTTCACCAAAACTATTTTTTACTTTTTCTTTTCAAATTTTTATTTAAATTCCTATTGGTTAATATATAGTATAATATTGGTTTCAGCAGTAGAATTTAGTGATTCATCAACTACATATAATAAATGATTAATTATAGTTAAAAATTTTAGGTATACAAAAATCCTGATGAAAGATATTGATGTGTTAAACTCTGCTGGCAAGATGGACAAGATGCGACTCTTAAACATTCTGATGCAGCTTCGGAAGTGTTGTAACCATCCTTATTTGTTCGATGGTGCTGAACCTGGTCCACCTTATACCACTGATGAGCACATTGTCAGCAACAGTGGTAAAATGGTAGTTCTTGATAAACTGTTGGCCAAACTCAAAGAACAGGGTGAGTTACAAATCTATACATTAACATGAAATGACTTTTTATATTAGTGCCTTGTGTATGAATAACATTTTCCATATCATCATTCATTGATTCATTCACTCCTTCAGCAAATATTGAGTACTTACTATCTGCTAGGAATCGTCTTGGCCTTGGACAAACTCACAGTGTAGTGAGGAGGAACAGTTGTAGTTCATTGTGATAAGTGCCATATGTTGAGAAACTGAGAGTTGGGGAAATCTTCAAAAAAGCGACATTTGTAGTGAGCCTGGGAGAATGTCTAGGAGTAAATCACGGGAAGAATGAGAGGGAAGCATTTCACAGGACAATGAAACAGAAGCATGAAAAAAGGGAATGCAGAGTTTACAGTATTTGGGGTAGAGTGGCAGTTGATGAATCTGGAAAGCTGGATGGAGCCAGATTATGAAAGGCCTTTTCAACATGCTTTAAAGTGTGGACTGTTTAGAAGGTGGGGAGGAAGGTTTGTTATAGAAGATTTTGCTGTGTCAGCTGACACAATCAGACTTGTATGTTTGGAGGAGAACCTTTGAAGCAGTACAGGACTTCTACTGAGGATGAGAGTTGAGAAACAGGAGACTAGTTGGGAGACTATTGCAGTAGTCTAGTAAAAGGTTGTGTGTCCCGATCACATCCTCAGGACAGAGAAAAGGCAGACTTTAAATCATCTCAGTACGTGTGGAAGGTTTTGAAATCCTTAAACATGCATAACTTAGCAATGTAGAATTCTGTAGAGCTTTCCTCGAAGGTGTATGTGTATGTGTTTCATGAAGTGTTCATGTACTATATATTTATATTACATGTGACGTTTGCTTATGTGTTTGTAATTTTCAAATTAGTTTTTATACAAGTTGAATAACTTGCTTTTTTGGGGGAAATGTTTTAGGTTCAAGGGTTCTCATTTTTAGCCAGATGACTCGCTTGCTGGACATTTTGGAGGATTATTGTATGTGGCGTGGTTATGAGTATTGTCGACTGGATGGACAAACCCCACATGAAGAAAGAGAGGTGAGGAAAAGAAAATAAAACTTCAAAAATCAGAGTTAAGTTAAGCCATGTTTCTCATCATTACATAGTTTTGAACTTTGGCCTTTTAATAAAAGAGCTAGGTGTGTTGAATTTCTCCCTAACACCTCTCTGTCTCTCTCAGATCTTCAGTTTGGCTTGCATTATACTGACTCTTTACAAAGCATCCTTTTCAAGGTCTTCAAAGACATCCTTATCTAAATGATACTATACCATTACACCCTTAACTCTTCTAACTACTGCTATCTCTGACCTTCTGGTTACTGTTTCTCATTCTACTATGTAATCTCTGATTCTTCCATTTTCTTTTCTTGATTTGCTTCCTACAGTAGACCCTCGCCATTTGTGGAGTTTAACAGTTGAGATTTTTCCAGTTTATGAGCAACCATAAAGACTCATGAAACAATAATTTGTAAAGGAAATAATCTCAGTGTTAGATTTTTGTAAAACCGAAATTGGACAACATAGGTATAGGTGCTTATCATGCATTTGTATCTTGGAATACCAAAAGGCTGGTGTATAGGACTGAGTTACTTAGCCAGTGAGGAATCCTAGCTAGCACCCAGTGTCTTTCTCAAATTTGGGAGTTCTTACAGATCTTTAGATTATCCCTCACGAATGTCACGGGTCTAATGTTAAATACTTTTTTGGGGGGAGGGCTTTGCTAATTTAGCTTCACTTTTCTGTGGTCCTTCAAGGCTCTGTCTTTGGTCTCTCTTTTAAGTCTATCCTCATGCTCTGGGCAAATATTGTGATTTCCTGGTATAGTGGAAAATGCATTGAACTTGGTTTCAGAAGACCTAAATTTCAGTACCAGCTCTACCACTTTGTAGTATATGCAAGCTATTTAATTCTCTGAGCCTTAGTATCTTTATTATCTAGGCTTCTTTTTTGACAATATTGTGAGGATTGTTGGGTATAATAGATATGAATGCAGTTTTAATTTTTTTTATTTTTAAAAATTTTTAAAAAGATTTTATTTATTTATTTGACAGAGATCACAAGTAGACAGAGAGACAGGCAGAGAGAGGAAGGGAAGCAGGCTCCCTGCTGAGCAGAGAGCCCGATGCGGGGCTCGATCCTAGAACCCTGGGATCATGACCTGAGCTGAAGGCAGAGGCTTAACCCACTGAGCCACCCAGGTGCCCCTGAATGCAGTTTTTTTTTTTTTTAAAGATTTTATTTATTTATTTGAGAGAGAGACTGAGAGAGAACATGAGCGAGGAGAAGGTCAGAGGGAGAAGCAGACTCCCCATGGAGCTGGGAGTCCGATGTGGGACTCGATCCCCGGACTCCAGGATCATGACCTGAGCCGAAGGCAGTTGTCCAACCAACTGAGCCACCCAGGTGCCCTGCTGAATGCAGTTTTTAAACTGTAGTTTAGAATATACTGCATGTCATGAAATTGCACACAGGCCTTTTACCTCTCAGCTTTAGGGCCCCATTTCAGGCTGCAGACTTAGTCCATGTCCCTGTCCTTCTCTAACTTCAGTGAGCACTCTGTCCCTTGTGTGCTTCCTTATTGAAGCTTGGTTATAGTATAGGATAAGGTCCATAGCAGGCATACAGGCACTTTTCATACTAAGGGTTTCCCTGCTACCCATTTTGGGGAAATTTTTTTTTAAGATTTTATTTATTTATTTGACAGAGAGAGAGACACACACACACAGCAAGAGAGGGAACACAAGTAGGTGGAGTGGGAGAGGGAGAAGCAGTCTTCCTGCTGAGCATGAAGCCTGATGCGGGGCTTGATCCCAGGATCCTGGGATCATGACCTGAGCCCAAGGCAGATGCTTAACAACTGAGCCACCCAGGTGCCCTAGGGAAATATTTTTGATAACGTTTACAAATAGGGGGTGTTTCAAACTTTACACTGGTTCCTGCTCTATAATAGTTCACTTTTTCTAAAATCGTAACTTGAAGCTTGATTGGCTTTTGCTAATTTATTCTTCAGAATGGGTTTCTCCAAATCCACATTAAGCACAAGCCATACAGTGGTATTCAAAATGACCCTTTTTCCTGGAATGAAGATGTTACTAAGGCAGAAAAGTAGGTGCTTTCTGACCTCAAATAGCCAATTTACATTTCTGACTGATCTCCCTGCTTATGAGCAATGTGGACTTCACCAAATTATACCCAAATTTTTCTGGTTTCTTAAAATTTCAAATAATTTCTCCCTTCAGAGATATTGAATTAAATATGTTAACTTTAGGTACAGCAAAGTCAGAGCTGTTATTTTATTTTCTTTCTTTTGTTCATTCTTCCTTTTTTTTTTTTTTGAAATGCCCCACTTTTCCATTATACTTTTGTCCACATAGTCATTTTGTCTATTTTCCTATTAAGAAGGGGAAGCCACATTTGATTCCTTAATCTAATTATTTGCCAGCAGTTCCTTTTCAGTAGTTCTCAGATTTGCCCTTTCTTCATTGCTACAGCTAAATTCAGCTGGCTGAGTCTCTCGTCATCCTCTGACTCAGTTCCTATAACCTTTACTTAATTGGCTTCCTCACTTTTATAGAGAAAGGATCTAACATTTGTCAAGCAATGACTCTAAGCTAGGCAATGTATAGTTCCAATTGAATTCTCCTAGCAGCTCAGTAAAGTATAATTTACTAGTATTTTTTTCTACTTGAAACTGTCTCAGAGAGGTTAAAAGCTTGCTTAGAAACACATATATAATAAATGGTAATGATTAACACCAGGTTTTTGCTATTTCCTCTACACCAAATTGCCTCTCACTACACCATGCTGCTTTCTGTACTGTGCCCTCTACATGCTATATGGACTGTGGCAGTGTCACCTTCTCTGCTGCAACTTTCGACCATGCCATTCCATTCATTAAAAATTTGACTTCCTGTATTTTCTGATCATAAAAGTAACATATGATTACTGAAGGAAATTTGCAAAATAAAAGTATTTCTGGCCAATCTATTTTTGTATATATAATTTATATAAGTAAGCTGATATTATATTATATATACTATATGTAAAGTTTGGTAACATTTTTACTCGGCATTATGTTGTTCTTTCCTATACCAATAATAAAATTTATTGTAAAAATAATTTAAATATATTACATCCAGTGGACATACTATAAATAATTTGTCTCCCAATTGTTGATCATTTAGGTTGTTTCCAATTTTTCACTATTATAAATAATGGTAAAGTGAAAGTCCTTATACATAAATCTTTGTGCACATTTCTGATTATTTCCTTAGGATAAATTCCTAGAAGTGGAATTACTGGGTCAAAGGGTATGAACATTTTTAAGACTCTTGATGCATATTGCCAAATTGCTTTCCAGAAAGGTTGTACCAATTTCCATTCCCTGCAGCAATGTATGAGAGTGCCCGTCTCACCGCCCCCTCGTCAACATTGAGTATTATAATTTTTTAATCTTCAAAAAATGGTATTATGTTTTAATTTACATTTATTTGATTACTAGTGAGATTGAACATTATTTTTGTATTTATTAGCCATTCGTATTTGTTCTTCTGTGAATTGTCTGTTCTTTTTTTCCTATTTTTTTGTTCATTCTTTTATTGGGGTCTTAGTGTTTCTTTCTAATTAATTTGTATGAGCTCTTTATATAGTAAGGATATTAACATCCCATTAATTTTAAGACTCTTTACTAAATTTCCCTGGATTACCTTATTGAATTTCTTCATTACTTTCCTGTTTGCCTCTTGTCATCATATGGAAATAAATCCGCTTAACCTCCCCTTTATCCAGTTCTCTCATTCACATTTCTGAACATTTTTCTTTCTCGGTTGGTCTTCCAAACTATACCTTCTTTGTTAATACTTTGTAAACTAATGGGAATGAAGTTGAGTTAGCTGACATTTTATCTTCTAGATATTTTTCAGCTCTCCCTCAAAATATTTTCACTGTTGTTGCTTTAAATAATTTAAATGATTTATTGCTTGCCTAGTTAAATTTGTCTATGCGATTGTTCTCAGTTTGTCTCTATTGATGTAAGCTTCTAAATATTAGGAACTTTATGTAATATAATTTCTACAGCAAGTCACACAGTATAGTATATAGATATATGCTTAAGTTTTTGAGATGGAAGAATAGCATAAAGTGGGCTTTTGAACATGTATGTTAAAAATATTTTTTTCTTAAGGACTCTGTTAATATAATTTTATTTTTCTTTGTTTTCTTCCATTTCCTGTATCTATTTAAAAAAGGAAGCAATAGAGGCCTTTAATGTTCCTAATAGTAGCAAATTCATCTTTATGCTGAGTACCAGAGCTGGAGGTCTTGGAATTAACTTGGCAAGTGCTGATGTGGTTATATTATATGATTCAGACTGGAATCCACAGGTTGATCTACAGGCTATGGTTAGTAATCTTTAATGATGTCAGAAATTTATTTTAGCTGGGAATACTACTGTTATTTATGAGGCTCAGATGTAACTTATGATAAAAGGGCAATATTTGGGAGATTTTCTAGATGTTAAAATAGATTATCTTGGAAAACAAAGATACTGTGCTATTAAAAAACAAAAAAGGAAACTAAAGCAAATGCACACACCCCAAATCCAGATACAGCATTTGTGTGTCTATTTTGGCATTTATCATGAAACAAAAATGTGTTTTCCTATTCCTGAATATTGAAGAGGACATACACATATGCCTTAATGAAAAGGGTGACCTGTTGATATTAATTCTTCTGGATAACTAGATATATTAAAATCCTCAGCACTAAAATTGGGAGAGGTATTTCAACTTTTGTAATAAAACACTTTGGATGAGGAAATAAAAAGATAACAAAGGAATATATTCCAGGAAAACATTTGATACCTAAGGACACCATTGGAAAATATCCTATCCTTTTTTTAAAGACAGTTGAAGAAACTATTTCTTTTACCTGTCATCATGCTGTCATTTATTGAAGTAGAGCTACAACTTCTGCCAGTGTGACTCATATTTTGAGATGAAGAAAAGTAATTTCAGAAGTACAAAGATGCAAAATAGCTATGCACTCAAAATCTCAATAATTAATGGGATAAATTACTATTTTTGGAAGCAATTAAAGTCATATGTTAGTGAGGCATAGCTTTAGAAGTCCTTCCTTTTAAAAAATTATATATATATATTTATATTTCTATTTTTTGGTGCTGAAACCTGGGAGGAAACTACCCACCTTCCCCTTTTTTTGGTAACAGAATTAAAAACATTGACCATCAGGACATTTTAATTTTTTATTTTTTTTTTAAAGATTTTATTTATTTATTTGTCAGAGACAGAGGGAGAGAGAGCGAGCAAGCACAGGCAGACAGAGAAGCAGGCAGAGGCAGAGGGAGAAGCAGGCTCCCTGCCGAGCAAGGAGCCCGATATGGGACTTGATGCCAGGACCCTGGGATCATGACCTGAGCCAAAGGCAGCTGCTTAACCAACTGAGCCACCCAGGCGTCCCTAATTTTTTAATTTTTTTTAAAGATTTATTTGTATTTGTAGAGAGAGAGTGCCCACATGTGTGCACATGCATGAGTGGAGTGAGGGGCAGAGGGAGAGAATCTTCAAGCAGACTCCCTACTGAGCACGGAGCCTGATGTGGGGCTCAGTTTTATGACCCATGAGATCATGACCTGAGTGGACACCAAGAGTTGGACGCTTAGCTGACTGAACCACCCAGGCATCCCAGGACATTTTTAAATCACAATGATTTTTTATCATTATTTCAGCATGGTACTAAGCTACCTGTTTAATATGACTCAATAGAAGTAAGTCCCGGTAAGATACAGGGTTACTAAACTGGAAAACTTGATAGCACTTCATTTCATTGAAATTGTATTGAAATTGAAATTGAATTAGTATATCTTTCATGATTTACTGATTTGAGTTTGAAAATTTAAATTTGTGTAGAGGTGTTACATTCTCATTTAGTGTGCCTTGTTGAAATTGTTACTGAGCTCTAGTGTTTTTATATTTAGTTCAAAGGCTGTTTTGAATCTTTCTTCTTTGCTTTGTTTTTCTCACCTGTCCTCCTCCCTTCTCCTATTTGCTCTAGCAGCTTCTGTGTTTTAAAAACACTCCCCCTAGCATTTTTTGTATTGTCAGAACTTGCCATCTGTCACCTTTACCAACTATAAAGCATAGGACTAATTCTAGACCACTATCTAATAAGGATATTAATATACCATTAATTTTTATTACTTTTTATTATATATCCCTGAATTGCCTCCATAAGCAGAAAGAACTGCTTGATTATGCAGACTTTTACCACCATAGCAACACTTGCTAACTACTTTGCCCCTCACAAAGCTACTTGATAGTGTGGAAGATGTTTGCATTCAGTGGCTTAAAGTTGCTTAGTAAACTCCCTCTAGTCCTCGTCTTAAAGGGGCTTTGGCTGTTGCCTTTCTGGAAGTTTTCTATTTCTAGTATAGTATAATACTGGCAGATTTTTTTTTTTTTTTGGTCACAGAGACCTCTAGATAGAACTTTTTCTTTGAAAAAAAAAAAAAAGATTCTACTTATTTGACAGAGAGGAGAGAGAGCACAAGCAGGGGGAGTGGCAGGCCGAGGGAGAGGGAAAAGCAGACTTCCTGCTGAGCAGAGAGCCAGAAGGGGACTTGATCCCAGGACCCTGAGATCATGACCTGAGCCAAAGGCAAACACTTAACTGACTGAGCCACCCAGGCACCTCATAGATATTCTTAATATTCATTATCCTTCTTTAACAAGTGGCATGTCTAGAGAGCTCAGAAACTAATTTTATATTCAGAATTTTATAGCATATTGTGGCTGTACTATATATTTTATCCAAAATACCAGATATCTTATATTAGGATTCTATCTTCTAGGATCGAGCACATCGTATTGGTCAGAAGAAGCCAGTACGTGTGTTCCGTCTCATCACTGATAATACTGTTGAAGAAAGGATTGTAGAAAGAGCAGAGATAAAACTGAGACTTGACTCAATTGTTATACAACAAGGTAATTATACATGTAAACTTAATTAGGTGTTTTTATCCCCCAAACACATGGAATTTTCTTTAAGGGAGATTATTCTTATTTTTTTAAAGATTTACTTATTTATTTTAGAGAGAGAGCAAAGCATGCGTGTTGTGGGGGAAGGGGTAGAGGGAGAGGGAGGCAAGCAGATTCCCTTCTGAGTCAGGAGCACAATGTGTGGCTGCGTTCCAGGACCCTGGAGATCATGACCTGATCTGAAATCGAGTTGGATGCCTAACCAACTGAGCCACCCATGCGCCCCGAGGAGATTACTTCTAAAGTTGACTAAAATTTGCAAACTTACAGGAAAAAAGTCAGTTTTTTAAAAAGTGCTAATTTAGATCTGTTTAATTTAAAGCCTTGCATTCAGTATATGGAATAGATAGCTGAACATCACTAGCTTATAGTTGAATGCTAGTGGCATGTCTCCTGAAGTACCTGATATTATTTAGCAGGTAAAATGTCTTGTTAAAAAATTTTTTAGGGGCACCTGAGTGGCTCAGTGGGTTAAGCCTCTGCCTGTGCCTCAGGTCATGATCTCAGGGTCCTGGAATCGAGCCCTGCTTTGGGCTCTCTGCTCAGCAGGGAGCCTGCTTTCCCCTCTCTCTCTGCCTGCCCCTCTGCCTACTTGTGATCTCTCTCTCTCTCTCTGTGTCAAATAAGTAAAATCTTAAAAAAAGTTATTTTATAGATTTAAGACTATTTATGAGAGAGAGAGGCACTTGCACATACACACACACACACACACACACACACACACACATATGCATGGGCTAGTGGAGGTTGGGGAAGGGCAGAGGGAGAGGGAGAAGTGGAACCTGATGGACATGAGACTCCATCCCAGGACTCTGGGATCATGACCTGAGCTGAAGGCAGACACTTAACTGACTGAGCTACCCAGGCACCCCTAAAATTTTTTAAAACACTTTCTAGAGAGTGCCTGTTAATAGAAAAACATTTGATCTGAAAAATGAATTTTGAAAATGAAAAAAATGTTCTGTTCTTCTGAGTTTTACCTGAATTTTATGGAAGGAAACTCATATTGAAATAGAAGGTATGGTAGAAGAAAAACTTGTAGGTATATTCATTAATAAAACTTCATTTTTTAAAAAAAATTTTTATTTATTTATTTGACAGAGTTCACAAGTAGGCAGAGAGGCAGGCAGAGAGAGAGAGAGGAGGAAGCAGGCTCCCTGCTAAGCAGAGAGCCTGATTCGGGGCTCGATCCAAGGACCCTGGGATTATGACCTGAGCCCAAGGCAGAGGCTTTAACCCACTGAGCCTCCCAGGTGCCCCAATTAATAAAACTTTAAAGCTCACTAATTTTCTCTGCTTATAGAGCTTTACTTATGGTTAAATGTGATAGAGTCTGATTAGAACTATTATGCTATTCTTTCTCTAAAATATAATTGAATGTACACAACTTTTATTTTTATTATTAGGAAGACTCATTGACCAACAGTCTAACAAGCTGGCAAAAGAGGAAATGTTGCAGATGATACGTCATGGAGCCACCCATGTTTTTGCTTCTAAAGAAAGTGAGCTGACAGATGAAGACATTACAACTCTTTTGGAAAGAGGGGAAAAGAAGGTCAGTTTTAAAATGGCATTTGTTTTCATGATGAATTGCTTTAAAATCAAAGTACTTCAGCATGCTTAATTGGATTCGTGTTGTTTCAAATGCATGTTTCAAATGACTCCTATTCTCTCTAAGGATTTGTAGATTTTTATCCAAAGGTAGTTTAGGGTTTTTTAGTTTGATTTTTGGTAAGAAAGACTAAGAACTAGAGTTTAAAATTGAATGACCTTATATCTCATGTTTATTCAAAATAACGTTGGTATTTACTTGAAAGCCAAATAAATTTCATATTCAATCACATATATCAGGACCACATTTTCACAACACACTGGATTACATTGCATTAACTGAAAATCTTTTGTCAACATTTCATGAAATACTAAAGCATTATTTGTTAAAGTGTAATAAACTATTTCAGAATATTGTAATCTTGTGTTGAATTTACTTTTTTTCAAATTATTTTGCATAATTTCAAACATAGTAAAAGAAGACAGAAAATATTATATGGCTACATCTTCAGGGATAAAAGATTTTAAAGAAAGCCTAATTGAGAATACTTGAATAACCACATAAATATTTAAAATACTTGGAGCAAGTTAAATTTATATTCATTTAATGTTAGCCTTGCATTCTTACCTTGTAAATTAACAGAATGGGTATTTCATGTCAAACCTGACTTAAAAAGATAGAGAGCCCACAGATTTTTATAAGTAATTCAGTGATAATTTTCTAATTTCAATGCATTGAACTGTAGACTGCAGAGATGAATGAACGCTTGCAGAAAATGGGAGAGTCTTCTCTGAGAAATTTTAGAATGGACACTGAACAAAGTTTGTACAAGTTTGAAGGAGAAGATTATAGAGAAAAACAGAAGGTAACTTTTTACCCTCAGCCATTAGACTCTCAAATTAGCAATTCTTCCCATAACTATTATTAAAAAACACTGACGGGGGCGCTTGGCTGTCTCAGTCAGTAGAGCGTGTGACTATTGATCTTGGGGTTGTGAGTTCAAACCCAATGTTGGAGGTTGGGTTTACTTAAATAAATAAATTAAATTAAAATAATAATTTAAAAAACCCCACTGGCATTTACCTACTACAGTGTTCTGCTATGGAGTGAAATTTGATGTAGGTCAGATTTCATGTAGTTGCTATCTTTAATAAATTTTGATGGATGGTGATGATGATGATGATGGTGATTACCATCATCCTTCTCATCATTTGTGCTGCCTTTGCTGCTGCTGCTACTATTGTTTTTGAGAAACAGGATAAGATTATGGTGGAATTCCTGGATTTTGAAGCTGAAATCCTAACTGTATCACTAGTTAGGTGACTTTGGGTACTCATTTTTTTCCACTATCAAATGGAGGGTATAGTAATATACTGCATGGACAGCAAAGATCCTTTGAAAAAAATGGGAGTTTTATTTATTTTGTTTGAAATTGTAAGAGCTATAATTAAAAATTTTAATTTTTAAAAGAAATAGACTTTGAAAATGACTTTATTACAAAAAATAGTACAGAGTTCACATATATCTTTCACTGAGCTTCCCCTGATGTTAACAATTTACATAATCATAGTACATTTAAATTAACATGTTTTCTCCCTAACATTCTTTCCCTGTTCCAGGGGATACAATCCAAGATCTCACATTGCAATTTTTAAAAATAGCTTTTTTAAAAATTTTATTTATTTTTTTAAAAGATTTTATGTATTTATTTCAGAGAGAGAGAAAGAGATCACAAATAGGCAGAGAGGCAGGCAGAGCTAGGGGGAAGCAGGCTCCCTGCTGAGCAGAGAGCCTGGTGTGGGACTCGATCCCAGGACCCTGAGATCATGACCTGAGCCAAAGGCAGAGGCTTTAACCCACCGAGCCACCCAGGTGCCCCAAAATAGCTTTATTTTTAAGAGCAGTTCTAGGCTCACAACAAAATAAAGTGGAAAAATTAGAGTTCCCATATCCACCTGCCCCAAATAAACAAAGCCTACTACACTCTCAATATCTCACATCAGAGTGGTACATTTGGTACAATTGAACCTACATTGACACATCATTATCTATCCCCAAAGTCCATCTTTTACGTTAAGGTTCACTCTTGGTATTGTATATTCTGTGGGTTTGGATGAATGTGTAATGACATGTATCCACCATTACAGAATCATACAGAATAGTGTTACTGCCCTAAAAAGTCCTCTGTGCTCTGCCTATTCATTTCTCTCTCTCTATAGCCTCTTACTTTCCATAGTTTTGCCTTTTCCAGAATATCATGTAGTTGGAATCATACAGTATATAGCCTTTTCAGATTGGCTTCTCTCACTTAGGTATATTATATGCATTTAAGATATACTTTCTTGTTTTTTTTCATGGCTTGATAGCTCATTTCTTTTTGGTGCTGAGTAATACTCCATTGTCTGGATGTATCACAATTTATTCATTCATCTATTGAAGGACATCTTGGTTGTCTCCAAGTTTTGGCCATTATGAATAAAGCTGTTAGAAAAATCCATGTGTAGGTTTTTGGGTGGACATAGATTTTTATCTCCTTTGGGTAAATGCCAAGGAGCATGATTGCTGGAGTGTATGATAAGCTTGTGTTTAGTTTTGTAAGAAGCTGCCAACACTTCTTCCAAAGTGGCCATACCATTTTGCATTCCCATGAGCAATGAATGAGAATTCCTGTTGCTCCACATTCTCACTAGCATTTGGTGTTGTCAGTATTCTGGATTTTGGTCATTCTAATAGGTGTGTAGTGGTATCTTGTTCTAATTTGCATTTCACTGACAATAAGATGTTGAGCACATTTTCATTTGCTTATTTCCATCTGTGTATCTTCTTTGGTCAGGCATCTGTTCAGGTCTTTTCCCTTTTTTAAAATCAAATTGTTTTCTTATTGTTGAATTTTAAGAGTTCTTTTTATATTTTGGTAACAGTCCTTTATAAGATGCAGTTTGCAAATATTTTCTTGTCATTCTGTGACTTTTCCTCTCATTCTCTTGCCCCACCTTGTTTTTTTCCTGGCTGTGTCTTCTTAGGCTCTTGAAATTTATGTTAGTTCTCAGTCTTCCTTTGTCTTTCATGATCTTTATACTTGAAGAGTATTGGTCAGTTAGTTTGTAGTTTGTCTCTCATTTTGGGTTTGTCTGACATTGTCTCATGATTGGATTGAGATTATATATTTTTTGGCAACAATGCCATGGCAGGAATGTTAAGTCTTCAGTACATCTTACCAGAGAATAGAAGATGTTGTGTTGTATTACAGGAAATAGTAATCTTGTCACTTAGTTGAGGTGGTGTCTGCTGGGCTTCTTTACTGTAGAGTTACCATTTTCCCCTTTGTCCTTGATAAATATCTTGGGGAATACATTCCTCAAACATATACCCACTGATTTTAGCATATGTTGGTAGCATTTGCCTGCAACAGTTATTGTGGTGTTTGACTAATAGTAATTTTGTATTTCTTTCATTCCATCTACATTTATTAACTGGGATTTTTCTGTAAGGAAGACCTGTCTCTTCTCATTTATTTTGTACTCATTTATATCAGCATGGACTCAATGGATATTTATTTTATTTTTTTGAGTTATAATACAATTTTATCATTGTTTTGTTTGCCGAAATTGTTCTGTAAAGCTGTTATATTTTTAACTCACAGAAATGAATTTTGTTAAAATAAGAAAGCTTATTTTTGGATATTGATTTTACTGAAGAACGAGAGGTGAGCCATTTTAGTTTGCATCGCAACTAGTATGCTGATAATGCTTTGTTGCTATCATTATATTTGGTAGTTTTTAGTGTCTTGACTTACATGTATCTAGTTGTTCTATCTATAACCTTAATTTAGACTGCTTATGTTTTATTCTGATGAGGTGAACATGATGATTTGCATGAAAAGGTAGAAATTGTTTTTGAGATCTCATTGTGTGATACAAATTTTTAAAATTTTACAGTTCTTTCTATCGGGTTATTGGTATTAAGAGTGTTTTATAAAGTGGAAAAATATTAAACAGTGAAGGGTCTAAATATCAGTGGAACTTCTAATCTACATTCTTAGAGTAAATTAGACTTACTAAAATACTTGTCTATGTCTAATATAGCAGGTTTCCTGTGCTTCCAATTCCAGTAAAATAATGTACAAATATAGAGAAATTTTAGTAATAATTATGATTACTTATATTTTTATAATTGAATGACAAAATCAGATTTAAAAATATTCTGACTTGACATTATCTTTTATCTCTGGCTTTTCATATTTTCTAGATAGGTTCTTAAGATAGATTCAAATTATCCTTTGAAGAGAATTGAAACCTACAAAAATATTGTTTATACATAAATCATGGGAATTACAATGAGGTAGATTTTCATATAGGATTTGTTGAACCAGTTGCATATTTTATAACCATGCCTGGTAAATTAAGTCATAATGACTGACATTGATCCTGAAGAAACTGACCTGAATTAGTTTGTATCAATGTACTCTTATCTAAAACAAACTAATTCAGCATGATTTAGTGTATTTGAAAGTTTGGGAATTGGCCCTAAAAACTTATTCCAAATTTGAATACCTAGACCTGCATGTAAGTATGGGTTAAATGGCCAATACATTAAGAACTTAAATTTGACTAAGTTAACTTTAATTATTACTGATTTATTTTCATTCCAGTTGAGACGAATGACGTAATGGTCATCGGTAAATTATCTTTTATATTTCTATCCTCTCACATTAATCCATTTGAGGGAGGGAACAAAACTGCTTTCAGTGCTCTGAGTATTTTTTATTTTATGTGAACTCCCATTATACTATCTCATAGACTCTTAGAGTTAAAATAAACTTAAAGGTCATTTAGTTTAACCTTTTTGTAATTAAGAAATCCCATCTGTAGGGCATTTATCCAGCTTCTATTTGAGTATGGTCATACTGGGAATCTACCTCCTTTTGGGAGAGTTCATGTCACTGTTTTATATTTTTTCGTTCTCAAAAAACTTCTTATTTGACTTATAGGTTCCTTGATGGGAGAGATTATTTCATTCAGCTTTGTATCCCTGACATTGACTTATAAATAATACAATAGGTACTTAAGACATATTTGTTAAATTATGTCGAGTAGCAATCTACTTTCCACATTGGTTTTAACCTTATGGATCAACAGAGAACTGTGTTCTTTTCTAGTTGATACGCTTTTACATATGTGAGTGCCATGATATGTCTGTTTTTAGTCTACTTCTTTGGACACTGTGAGAGTCTGTAGATCTCTAACCATCCTAGTCATCTTAGTTTATCATCCACTCTTAAACTATGATACTAAGGTTGGAATTCCATCCTTAGATAAGATCAAATAGAATGGGATCATTAATTGTAGATTAGTGGCCTCTTTTGTGTGCTGGTACTAGGATAAGCACTGTGAAATCAGGAAAAACACCTGAACTGGAAAACCATCCTTATAGACTCCAGAATTTTGTGTTGTCAGTTTAGCCTATTGGCTTTTAAATTGTATTTTCTAGCTGATACTGGGGTAGAGTTTTGTAGTGCTACCTAATCATCATTGTTCACTCAACTTTGGGTGTTTAATAATAATTTAGGTTTAACTCCTGGCAGTTTATCTAATGCCTTAATTTATGTGGTCACATTTAATCCTCAAAGATAGGTATTACTCTTCCCACTTCACAGAGGGAGGAATTAATCTTCCCCAAGTTATACAACTGGTACAGTGGCAGAATCTGGTTTCAAATTCAGGTCTTTTCTGATTCCACTGACCTTTTCCATAGCTACCTTACCAAGACCTTATTTCAGTTTAAAATTTCTCTTGATTTGAAGGGACATATGCCTGTCGTGTTGATATTCATCATTTACCCCTTTCAGCTACTTTCTAATTCATACACTTAACTCAGTTACCAGAGTCAATGTTAGTCTTCTATATTAAATACTATTTATTTCTCCATAAAATACTAACCAGATTGTGCAAATTCTTCTCAATTACTAAGGAAGAACTAAGTTTTTAATAACAACTAAACTTACTTATTAAAAAAAAGAAAACAAAAGCATCCTTGCACCTAAACTTGGCATATACAGTACAGGGGTTTGGAAATTGGGATGTAAAATTGTGACTTCTAAAGTGCAAGTTTTGCTTTTTCTGAATGGCTTTAGTTTTTCTATGCTTCTACAACCTTGATGTGTTTGATCTTTAAAAACATTTTGGAATAATTAAATTCCTTGTTCTTATGTATAGCTTGGGATGGTGGAATGGATTGAACCTCCTAAACGAGAACGCAAAGCGAACTATGCAGTGGATGCCTACTTTAGAGAGGCTTTACGTGTCAGCGAGCCAAAGGTTCCGAAGGTAAAACATTATGGTAAAACATGTTCTGTGACTTAGATTGACTTATATCAATGCAACATTATAGTCCTTAAAATACAACATTGATGTATAAAATTACTTGATGTGGCCCCACAACATAAAGGGATGTCATTGTATTTATTTTTCTATATATAAAAGAAATAGTAAAAGAAGTATGTTCACTTTATGTATTGAAAACAAATATGTATGTAATGCATTTTTCTCCCATAGGCTCCAAGACCTCCAAAGCAGCCAAATGTCCAGGATTTTCAGTTTTTCCCACCACGTTTATTTGAGCTCCTAGAAAAGGAAATTCTTTATTATAGGAAGACAATAGGCTATAAGGTAATTTTTCAAGTTTTTATTTATTTAATTTATTTAAAAAATTTTTTTAGATTAGTATAATATAATCTTTTAAGCTAATATAATTTATAAACCAGACTAGAAAGCATTCTATTTTAATGTAAGAGAACATAAAAGTAAATCAAAATAGTGATGTTTCTAAAGCTAAAGAGGAGGGGCGCCTGGGTGGCTCATTGGGTTAAGCCTCTGCCTTCCGCTCAAGTTGTGATCTCGGTCCTGGGATGGAACCCTGCATGAAGCTCCCTGCTCATTGGGGAGCCTGCTTCCCCTGCTCTCTCTGCCTGCTGCTCTGTCTATTCGTGATCTCTCTCTCTCTGTCCAATAAATAAATAAAAAAATCTTAAAATAAATTAAAGAGGAGGTTTAATTAGGAGTCAAGCATTAAACTACTAAATCACCAGTAGGAGCATCACAGAATGGGATTAATGGAGAATTATCCAATAATTCAAAAATGATAATAACATATATTATTGTAATAATGCTAAATATTTGAGTAATGAAAGAATGTGTAGAAAGAACGATAGGCATATGTTTAATTAGAAGTGAATATATGATAGATGACAGGAAGTTTTTAATCCTTTTCCTTAAAATGACCAAGGAATAGTACTTTTGTATTTATTGTTCTTGGGTTGATGAAAGCCCTATTGGTAGTTATATTTGATTGTTGCCACTTAGGTGTTCATGATAAGTGTGATAATGAGTTCTATCATTTTAAAATGATCTTTTGGAAATGAAGATTATTATTTATATAGATAGGTAGGAACCTGTTTTTAGTGAGGGGAATGTTTGGCACCCTAAAGGTATCATACTGAGAGATTAAGCATACCTGGTATTTCTATATGCTGAAATTGACTTTCCAGTGAATGGAAAGGGATAACCAAAGGTGTAAAATTCAGTAGTAAAAGCAAAATTATAAAAATATTAATACTATAGTAATTTTATGAAGTTTTCTATTTTATGAATTGGAAGCTGTGTTTTAAAATTTATTTTGTGAACCTTTATCACAAGTGGAACAAAGCCCAATTATTTTGATTAGTAGCTGTAATGTGCCGAGAAAAGCTTCATGTGTATCAGGTACTTAATTCATTTGTATTTTGGAACTAGAGTGGATCTCTAGAGTGTTTGTACTATTTGTCCAGAGTGAGAGCATTACTCTTTGAAATGGAACAAAAAAGGGTTGCTTGCTATTTATGTACCAAATTTCAATATACACATAAATAGGAATAAGAAAGTGAATATAAGTTAGTTATAATCTCTTAGGGATATACAATTACCTTTGAATGTATTTAACCAACATGACTGGATGAAGTCTGTCTTTGGAAGTTGTCAAAGAATAAAAGTACCATGGTTGAACATTCAGACCAGGAATTAAATCACTTTCAAAGAAAGTGAAAATGGTGATATACCAGAAGAAACAGGAAATTGTAGATCCAAAATAAAAATGAAAACAGTAAAAGTTAATAAAGTAGTAATATTTCATGAGGTAAATAAATATGTATTATCCCACTAAAAGTTATATAGATTTTAGGTTTAGATCATTGTTTTGTTACTTTTGTAGATTGCTATTAGTGAGACTTAGAAAAATTGAAATGTTAAGCCCAGTTAGTAGTCAACCAAATATCTGTGTAGAGCATTTTATGATTTATGAAATGCTTTATTACATACATCATTGATTTCTAACAGCCCTGTGAGATAGGTGTTATTATCACCTCCATATAAGAGGTGAGGAGACTGAAGTTCAGAGAGGTACTCGTTCAAGGTCATATAGCTAACAGGAGTGCTGGTCTCCACTCCAGTTTCTCAGTGTTCAAATGTTACGCTCTTTCCACTCAGACATTCTGTGCTATTTCTGCATGTGACATAGCCCTGCTGCTTTTTGCAGCCCTAAATAAGGACTGTGTTTATAGTGGTGTGACTTCTTGTTTGGGAGGTGAGCCAAGTAGTAGTCAAATATCAGCAATAAAAAAAGTCCTCTCTGCCAATATGACTGTTTATGCTCCTTCTTTGGAGATTCTGAGATTCTGTTCCCTGCCATAGTACAGCGCCCACCACATCCTGGCCACAGCTCTGGTTTTAATTCAAGTAGTTCCTTTCATTACAGGCAGTTTGTGGTTAGGGGTGAGGTCTCATAATCACAGTTGAGTGGTGGCCAACTGGAAGGAGATGGAAGAGAGAGAAACCTCAGAAGGGGGAGGAATGAAGGGACAACTGCAAAAGATGACAAGGAGGAGGCAGGTGGAAGAAGGGAGAACAGGGATGAATGAGGAGAGGGAAGACCACATGGAATCGATGCGATGGCACCTGACTCTTTTCTCTTCCTCACCTCCCAGAGATACATGACAGGAAAAGGGTGTATGAGTGAAACAAGGGCTGCTTTTCACTTAAGCCATACTTGTTGAATACTCCTCTGGGTCAGGTCCTAGGCCATGCATTGGTGATAAAGTAGTGAAGAAGAAAGACGAGGTCTCTCAGTGCACGGATTTTGTGCTCTAATGGAGGAGACAGATATTAAGCTGACGCTACAGAGTAATGACATTATTTGTTTTCTGTGCCTACAGAGGGTGCTATGAGGGAGCATGACAGTGTGTATCTAAGGTGGATTGGGAGATCAGGGTGATGGTCCCTAAGGAAGTGTTATTGCACTGAGATCAGAGAGACACACAGGAATTAATCAAGGGAAGTGTGGGAGAGAAGAGCTCGGGCAGGGAGACCATAGGTTGTATTAGGAAGGACAACGGCCCCTTTGGAAACTGAAGGCAGCCCAGTGTTGGTAAGGAGGGAGAGGGGTGAGATGAAGTTGGTGACTGAGTAGTCAGACCATCTGAAGTGCTGAACATTCATTGTAGGTCACATTAATTAGGTTGAACTTTAGCTCTAGAGCAGAGGAAAACCACTATGGTTTTTTTTAAGGCAGATGGATGGGTGGGTGGTAAAATACTAATAGCAGATACTTATTTCGTCCTTACTTGTGTTGCTTTCTGTTCTGAGTTCTTTCAAAAGATTAGCTCATTATCCTCATAACAGCCCGGAAACTACATCCCTGTTCTATAGATGGCGAAACTGAGGCACATAGAGGTCGAGTAATTTGCTCTGGGTCAAACAACTTTTAAATGGTAGAAGAGGATCAGATTTACATTTTTAAAAGATCACTCTGGCTGCAGTACAGAGAATGATGAGTTTATACAGGAAAACCAGCTAGGAGGCTGTTAAAGTGTGAAAAGATGAGAGAAGATGGTGGTGGCTTGGAGTATAGAGATGTGGTGGGGGTGGTGGAAGGCAAATCCAGCCCCTTCCACTCTACTAGCCCTGTGCTCTATCCTCATTTTGAGTTGTCTCTGTATCATCTGAAGACTTGCCTTGTGCTCATATATATGCGTATTTAGCTGAGGATTTATGAGACAAATTAAGAGTACATTCTGGATGTTGGCTCTTTTTGAACCTTGTCTCTTCCATTCTTTACCAGCGGATGCAGACCTGAGCTAAGGTGGGTGCTTTAATTAGGTAGGTGTTGTGTTTGAATTCACAGTAGAGACGGATGAGCATGGCATGCTAGTCATCTGCAAAATCTGCTTTTTTTTTTTCAGGGATGTTGTGATATTGGTAACTCTGATACATATCTTCTCGAAGATACCTAATGTGTTTTTTTTTTTCCCACTATAGCTCCAGAAAACTCACCAGAACCACAGTGTTAATGGAGCAATAGTTTATTCTCAGTTGAACAGAATTGTTACAGTGCAGTTACCTGGTATTCTCTATGCATAGTTAGGTTCTCAGAAAGGGACTCCTTTCCACCCTCTGCTTAAAGGATTGCTAGCTCAAGGGAGAGAGATGTAGTCTTAGAGCTGGGGGTATTATGGTGTATGGTACTGTTCTGTCAATTTTGAGTCCCCATAGCCTTACTCTGTAGTGATTTTGGGTGGGACAGCAACGGGCTCAGTACTTTTTTAAATTTAAATTTAAATTTTAATTAACTAATTAATTAATTAAAAAAGATTTTATTTATTTATTTGACAGAGCGAGATCACAAGTAGGCAGAGAGGCAGGCAGAGAGAGAGAGGAGGAAGCAGGCTCCCTGCCAAGCAGAGAGCCTGTTGCGGGACTTGATCCCAGGACCCTGAGATCACGACCTGAGCGGAAGGCAGAGGCTTAACCCACTGAGCCACCCAGGTGCCCTCAGTACTTTTTTTTTAAAAATAGATTTTATTTTCATTTATTTGAGACAGAGAAAGAGAGAGAGAGAGAGAGAGCGTGCACGTGCGCGTGCGCACGCACACACACACACACACACACACACACACACACATGAGTTGGGGGGGGAGGGACAGAGGTAGAGGAAGAAGTAGACTCCCAGCTGAGCAGGGAGCCTGACCAGGGGCTCAGTCCTAGGACATTGAGGTCATAACCTGAGTCAAAGGCACATGATTAACCTACTGAGCTACCCAAGCACCCTGGGCTTCGTACTTTTGAAGCACTTGGTAAAGAGCATTTTTCTCCAGATCTTGCTTATTTGCATTTTTATTTTCTATTTTGTTTTCCCTCCCTGATATCTAACATAGCAAGGTCACAACTCTATTGCTCATGATAATATCTGGAAATAAGGAGTTTTGTTTTATTTGAGGCTGAGAAGTATTGTTTGTTTTGCCCTAACCACTTGGTGGGTAGCAGTGTATTATGTGTCAATTCTCCTTGCTGTCTAAGCTTTGACCTTGTTGCAAGTTAGACACATTTAGCAGTTTTATTGCTCTTGCAACTTAAAGGAGTTAATGTATTTAATCATTGTGTTCCCTGAAATCTTCTGTTGGAAGAGGAGGACTTAACTGAAATTTCAAGTGTAGAATTTAAAAATCCAGAGGATCTAGATAGAAGTCCCTTGAGAAATCTAAGACCTGGAGTGAAAGGCTTTTGCCATATTTGAAGTGAAGAAAGCTGTAAAACATTCTAACATTTTTCTTCATAAAAAAATTCTTTAGGGACAGATAGAAACATTTGACAAATGGAGGAAGTTTCATAATCTTTGTGAGTTTGGGTAATGTGCCATTGTGAGCCACCTTTTTGCCGTGGTAGAACAGTATAGTGTGTGGATTTCAGTTTGTGTGCTGCCACATTTAATTCATTTTTCCATGTTTCTATGAAATGTTTGCTAAAACTTGTTCTAGCCAAGACCAGAATTTTCTTCTCACTTTTCCATAGAACATAGCTCTTTATTGCAAATTCCTTAGTGTCTGACTAGAAATCCAAGTAATCATTGAGTTGTTTCCTTTTGAAAGGTAACTGATTAAATTGTGGCTGTATTAAGTGTTGCTTGAGATAGCTTTTAGGTATCTCATTAGTATTGTTAGTCTATAATTTGTCTACTTGATTTTTTAAATAAAAGATTTTATTTATTTATTTGACAGAGAGAGATCACAAGTAGGCAGAGAGGTAGGGAGAGAGAGAGAGGAGGAAGCAGGCTCTCTGCTGAGCAGAGAGCCCGATGCGGGGCTCGATCCCAAGACCCTGAGATCATGACCTGAGCCAAAGGCAGAGGCTTTAACCCACTGAGCCACCCTGGCACCCCTGTCTACTTAATTCTTACATAGCACTTTGAAATCACTCCAGGAAGTTTAATGCCGACAACAACCTCATGAAATAAAAAATGAACAGCTTTTAAAAATGATGAATATTAAGAGGTTTTTTTTCTTGTGGGAGGAGGTACAGGAATATAGGGATTTTGATTCATTTCTAGTTTTAGAAATTTTACCAGTTATGTATTTGAATTAAAATAGTTGGCATATCCTGGTGGTGGGTATTAAGGAAGGCATGTATTGCATGGGGCACTGGGTGAGGTGCATAAACAATGAACTGTGGAACACACACACACACAAAAATAAAAAAATGTTAAAAAATTAAAAAAAATAAAATAGTTAACATAACATTGATGAAGTCATTCTAAAGTTTTGTTGTATTAAAAATATGAGCAGTGGATGTGAAAGTAGTAGTCTGCCATGGAGCCTAAAAACTAATGGTATAATATAATATAATATGATTTTGCTTTTATTAAAGTTCAAGGGACAATTTTTAGTATTGGGGTTATGTACATAGGAGTAAACAGTTTATTTTATGTGGGTATGTTTCTAGGTCCATTTATGTTTTCTGGCATAAAGTTCAGTGTTAATGAAATGCTTTGTTAAAATATGGTTTATTGGACATGAAGTATTTGAAGCTATTTGATAGAGAAATACCTTAAAATTAAAGAGGTTTTTCTTCAGTTAACGTTTGAAGCCAAAGTTATTTCACATACCAGCAAGGGTCTGTTAAACTTTTAAAGCTATGCCTATAATTTTTTCCAAACATTTTGTTATGAAAAAAATTGTTAACATACAAGAATATTGAAATAGTTGTATAGTGAAATCTATATACACATCACATATATTTTCCAATAAACATCTTACTGTATTTGCTTTGTCATCTATTTGTCCATTCGTCCAGCCTCTAGCAAATGGATATCCAACTTTTTTAAAAAAGATTTTATTTGTTTATTTGAGAGAGAGTGAGTGAGAGAGAAAGTATGAGAGGGGAGAGGGTCAGAGGGAGAAACAGACCCCGCTGAGCAGTGAAACCCTATGCAGGATTGGATCTCAGGACTCCAGGATTATGACCTGAGCTGAAGGCAGACACCCAACTGAATGAGCCACTTAGGCACTCCTGTCCAACTTTTTAAAATGCATTTCAGAGTTGCAGACATAAGTATATTTCACCCAGAAACACTTCAATGTGCCTATCATTAGCCAGAGTTCAATATTTATTTGATTCTTTTCTTAAGGTAAAATTTGCATATAATGAAATGTATAAACTTTTAAGTGTTTCATTCGATGTATTTTTACAAATGTATATGCTGACATAACTGGAACCTCTAGAAAGATCTCGAACGTTTCTGTCACCCCAGAAATTGCCTCTTCCCAGTCAATATCTAGACCCACTCCCCAGATAGATTAGTTTCTTCCCTAGAATTTCACATGGAATCATACATTATGTGCAAGGTATCTTCCCCTTAACATAATGTTTTTTGAGATGCATTCATGTCCCATTATCAGTGGCTCATTCCTTTTATTGCTGAGTATGATTCCATTGTAAGGCTATACACAGTTTCCTTATCCATTCTCATGTCGGTGGACATCTGGGCTGTTTTATGGTTTTTGGCTATTATAAGTAAAGCTGCTGTGAACATTTTTGCAAAGGTCTTTTTATAGATATACAGGAATGGAATTGCTGGTGTCTCTCTAATTTAAAAATTAAATTTAGTTATTGAAAAAGTTACCCAAGAAAATAAAAGATAAAAGTTATTATTTTTTTAAAGATTTTATTTGACAGAGAGAGAGAGATCACAAGTAGGCAGAGAGGCAGGCAGAGAGAGAGGGGGGAGGCAGGCTTCCTGCTGAGCAGAGAGCCCGATGCGGGCTCGATCCCAGGACCCCGGGATCACGACCTGAGCCGAAGGCAGAGGCTTAACCCACTGAGCCACCCAAGTGCCCCAGATAAAAGTTATTTTTAATTATGCTTATCACTAGCCTGCATTTCATTTTTAATTTATACTTTCTTTTCCATTTCCATTTGTTACCATCCTAGGCCAGGTGGTCATACCTCATTTCTAGATTGTGACCATTCAGCTGGTTCTCTTACCTCTAGTTGCTTCCTTGCTTCAGTCCATCCAGCACAGAGCTTAGAAGTGAAAACACTATGTTTTGGCACTTTAGTCTTTTACTGAAAAATCTCTAGTGGTTGCTGCTGTCTACTGTATAGCTTTTTTTTTTTTAAGTAGGCTCCGTGCCCGGCATGGGGCGCAGTGTAGGGCTTGAATTCACAACACTGAGAGCAAGACCTGAACTGAGATCAAAAGTCAGATGCTTAACCGACTGAGCCACCGAGATGCCCCCACTGCTGTATAATTTCAAAAGCCCCTGTAAATCTATCTCAACCTGGTCTTGTTTCTACTCCTTTTCAATATAAACCCTGTATGGTCCTTCTTGGCTTTGCTTTCACCATTTTTGCTCATACTGTTCCAACCTAGAATGTTGTTTCCGTCTTCTCCATTTCCCCAAGCCCTTAGATTTCAAAATTCCACAACTAGGTTGTGAGCTTCCTGTAGGTAAGGATCATGTCTACTGCTTTTATATTCCAGTGAATACCTGTCATAGTGCTATGGACACAATAGACATTTAATCAGTACTTATTAATTTGTGTGGTACTTATGATTGCAAATGAACGTGTTCTTTCAGTAATTCTTTTAAACCTAGTTAGTTTATATTTATTTATATTTATTTTATATTTATTTATATATTTATATTAATATAAACCCAGGGGTTTATATTTAAAAATCTACTGGATGCAGTCGTTTTAAAAAATATTTTTTTCGGGATGTCTGAGTGGCTCACTTGGTTAAGCGGCTGCCTTCGGCTCAGGTCATGGTCCCAAGGTCTGGGGATCGAGTCCCACATCGGGCTCCCTGCTCCTTGGGGAGCCTACTTCTCCCTCTGCCTGCTGTTCTCCCTCTTGGGCTCACTTGCTCTTTTCTCTCTCTGACAGATAAATAAAATCTTAAAAATTTTTTTTTTCAAGTTGCCATGCTATAGTTTCAAACTCTCTGAAAATGTATATCAATTAGGGAAGTGTACTCTGAAACATAACTACATTGTAGTAAAACCATGACTATCTGATAACTCTAGGGAATGAGGTGTTTGTGGTAGGTGTACATATCAAACAGTGGAAGGCTAATGTCAATCCTTTTCATGTTTAATGGAATCCTATAAAATATACCACACATGTTATGTACCGGCTATCTTTTTTTTAAAGGGTTTTATTTATTTATTTGGCAGAGAGAGATCACAAGTAGTCAGAGAGGCAGGCAGAGAGAGAGGGGGAAACAAGCTCCCTGCCGATCAGAGAGCCCGATGCAGGGCTCGATCCCAGGACCCTGATCATGACCCGAGCTGAAGGCAGAGAAGCTTAACCCACTAAGCCACCCAGGTGCCCCTGTACCTGCTATCTTAAATCAAGGGTGCTACATTGTTACTGCAGGTGCACATTAGAAATGATGTGAGGCTTTGGCCTGAGTGACTTAGTTTGTCCCTGCCTACAATGAATGCTGTTCCGTATTGCTGAGCTGTAATGGTTGTCTGTGTTCACTGTGCCACATGGAACATAGGGGCCACAGCTTTGGGATACAGGTGAATGGCTTATTGCTTACCTATTTGGAGAGCTGAGTTTCTGTCCTCAGTCTTTTGGACTTGAGCTCTCTTCTCAGTTGGCAGTGTATTTGTAGTTCTGTATCTAAAACACTAGAGTTTCTGTTGGTCACTGCTACTGTAGCTTTTTCTCTTGATTGCTGGTTCCATCATAACTGTTTGTGTGCTCTGCTACCCTTTCCCTTTTATATATATATTCTCTCTCTCTCTCTCTCTCTCTCTTTTTTTTTGGTTCTTCATTATCTTCTCACTTCTTCCAGTCTTTACTTTTTTTTTTTTTTTTTTTTTTTTTACATTTTATGTGAAGATGCTCTCCCTTTCCATTCCCTGGCAAGCAGTAAAAGCACTTATTTCTTTTTGCATTTTGACCTGATGAGAGCATTCAATACATACTTCAGGTGCATTGCACTGCTCTCTCCTGGTCTGTATTGCCAGGTGAATATGGGCTCTTTTTATACCGCAAAACTTTTTGTTTGTTCTGGGCTTGAGATTTTATTATATAATGTTGGTGTTGGCATAATGCCATTATTGTTACTACCCTATATTACAATATTACAATGATGTATTTTGTTCCACAGTTATAATTACTTTTAAAAATATTTTATTTATTTATTTGTCAGTGAGAAAGAGCACAGGCAGGAAGAGTGGCAGGTGGAGGCAGAGGGAGAAGCAGGCTCCCCGCCAAGCAAGGTGCCCGATATGGGACTCGATCCCAGGACGCTGGGATCATGGCCTGTGCCGAAGGCAGCCGCTTAACCAACTGAGCCACCCAGGTGTCCCCACAGTTATAATTAAATCTAGAATATAATGTGGCAATTAGCAAGGGGTTTAACCCTAAAATACCATGCAGCACGTTAAGAATGGTTTTTATCTTGGTAATATAATTGTACTTAGATGTGGAGAAGATTATATGTCATTCTGGTATGACTTTATATTGTTTACTGTTGAAATAACTCTAAGATTGATATATAAATATACACTGTTAATTAATTTTTCTCAACAGTTTACTTATAATTCATCTCTTGATTTATAGGTCCCAAGGAATCCCGATATTCCAAATCCAGCTGTGGCTCAAAGAGAGGAGCAAAAAAAGATTGATGCAGCTGAACCTCTTACACCAGAAGAGACTGAAGAAAAAGAAAAACTTCTTACCCAAGTAAAATATTTTAAGTGACTGAAGTGTTTCTAATTAACTGGTAGAAAAAAAAATACAGAACACATTTACCTTTTATTGTATGGGCTGATTAGACACATCAACCACACACAGGGCTATTTTGTAAACATACATTTACATCAGCTATTCCTATTTTTTATCCTGTTTATAGAATACACCCATTTGGAAATGCTAGGAAATACATAAATGCAAAATATAAGTGTCAGTTATTTCTATGAAGTCATACATTTTATCAATTATGTTAACCATGTAAGACTCCTGATAAGCAATAAGTACTAGAATATTCTTGAAAGTTTACATTTATTTTATTGATTGTAAACTGTCCTCTGAAATTATACTCTACTAATCTTTTATTTAATTTTCAAAATGCCTTTTATCTTGTCTTGGAAAGAGCTTTAATGTAACAGTGAGAGAGTTCTGAAACTTTGTAAGGTGATTATTGTATAATTAAAAGCTAATAGTTACTAAATATGGAACGTTTTCATTTGAGCAAAATAATAATGCTTTCTGGTCATTGTGGCTTTAATAAGTCTTATGAGTGTAGAAACAATATACAAATAATCTATAGAAGATGAATAATCCATAGGAGATTAAAAAATTATAGCTTAAAAAACTTTTGCAAGATAATAAACAAACATGTATACTGTATGAAACCACCTTAGTGTAGAAAGATGCCAGCAAGATTTATTTATTCAACAAATTCTTTTGAACAATATGCAAGGCACAGTGCTAGGAAAGTTGCCACATTAATTATTGAGAGGTAGTTTTTGTATTTATGTCTTATTTATTATATAGGTTTCTTCTTTGTTATGATGTGTAATTTTACTGAATGAATTTTTACAAATTATATTCATAAGTTTTTGAGCCAAATGCCTGGAAGTTGTAAAGTTTAGTTTGCAAATGTAATTGCAGTTGGCCATTAGGACTTACTGCAGAATAAAATAAAACATTTAAATATTCATGTTTTATTTTCACGATTTATTTCCTGAACATAAAAATAAAGTTATGGTCTTAGAATGCTACTTGGCTTGCAGTATATGGTGAATGTATACTATATTGTGAATATACAGTATCAACTGAGAAATTGCTCTAGTTTGTAATTAGAAGTAAAATCAATTTTTTTGCCCCTCCTAGTAGTTGAATTCACCTTTAAACACTTTCTCTGGTGACTTAAACAATTAATCTTTTAAAAATACCATGGCAAAGATACAAAATGTGGGGTCATCTGAAATCTTCATCAGCTAAAGGCTTGAGATAGAGTCTTGAACAGCCAGGGAGGGATATCACATTGTTATGGGTTTGGATATAAGGAATGGAAAAAAATTCTTGGTTTTATGACTTCACAGACATACTAATAATACCAAAGAGATTTAGGACATGATTGGTTAAACTGTTCTGTCTTTTAATAAAGAAAGTGAGTGGGATCAATAATATTCTGTTTATAGAAATTCTATTTATGAATACAATTTTGAATAGAAATGATTTATTCACAGTACAGTTGATCCTAGACAACATGGGAGTTAGGGTGTTGATCCCCTATGTAGCTGAAAAATTTCCTGTAACTTTTGACTTAAATAACATCCTACTGTTGTCTGGAAGCCTTACCGATAGCATAAACAGTTGATTAACACATATTTTTTATGTTACATGTATTGCATACTGTATTCTTACAATAAAGTAAGGTAGAGAAGAGAAAATGGTATTAAGAAGATCATAAGAAAGAGAAGATACATTACAGCACTGCACAGTATTTATTGAAAAACCCATCTATAAGTGGGCCTACACGATTCAGACACATGTTCTTCAAGTCACCTGTAGTTTGGAATGATGTGAAGAAGAGCTTCACATTTTTTTCTGCATTCTTATTTTTTCCTCTGTGTTTTTTGATCTAATGCGATCACATTCCTTTCGTAATTTACATAGGGAACAGATCTTTGAAAAAAACTGCTTAAGTACTAGAATATCAGGGTTTTATTATTTGTATTAGCATTTTTGTATCATTGCATTTGTATTTTAATGTAGGCATCTATTAAATACGGAATTAAAAACTGCACAATATCTTGGAACTACAAATCCATTCATAATACTTGGAGAGAAGTGCATTCTCTTCATGATAGAAAAGCAGTTATTTTTATAGCACTCCACTTCTCTTTCTAAAAAAACCTGGGATTTTGTAAGGAGGGGCACTTTAAGGCTTTTAAACTATTTTTAATGTATCATTGTATAGAAAGTAAAACAATAAATGGGTTTGCTAATTTAAGTTGTATTGATAATGCTTAATTTCTGTTCACAGGGATTCACAAACTGGACTAAGCGAGATTTTAACCAGTTTATTAAAGCTAATGAAAAGTACGGAAGAGATGACATTGATAATATAGCTCGAGAGGTGGAGGGCAAATCCCCTGAGGAGGTCATGGAATATTCAGGTTTGTATATGACCTTAAAAATAGTATTTAACTGTAACCTTATTCATTTCTTTAGTGTCAATTTAATTGTATCATTGTTCAGAGATTTTCTAAACTTTTTACAAATAAAGTGTAAGTGAAAATATAAAATATAATTGTATTTCCACAAAAATGGAAATTATCTAATTATCTAAATTATCTAATTATTGATTAGAATTAGATATTTAGAAATCATCTAAAAAATTATCTAAATGGACTGCTATTATCATCAGTAGTTAGCTAATAGAGATAAGTAAAGCCCTAATGAAACAAAGGTAGCTATTGAATGAGCGTTGAAAAATTTAGTTTCCCACTTTCCCATCTCTGGAATTTGGTCTTCTGGGCAATTCAGATCTGAGACTTTAGGTTCAAAGGATTGGCTTAGTGTCTTTCTAGGTCATCCTTGAAGTAGAAAATTCCTCTCAGGCCATTTTATATCTTCATACACCCTCAGGGTTCCAGTCAACTCCAGGCAGGTCACGTGCATTCCATTAACTTGGGGCAAGCTGGAATAGATCTAAAAAGCCTGGTTGAATAAATCTTTTGATTGGCTCTAGAATCATCTCTCTTTCTTACTCAGCTGTGTCTTTGGTCTTGAAGCATATGGAGTTAATACTAATTCCCATGTCACAGCACATCCAACCTCAGGCTTCTGAAACAAATCTTATTAAAGATAGGTAATTATCTCTAGCAAGTTTTCTATATATAGGATAGCAAGTTTCTAACTTCCAAATAGGTTGAACTTTCACATTTAGTCTGAATATGAACTGTTTAGAGTCTAGAGCATTTTTTCTTATTGAAGCAATAATACAAAGGTTTAGATTTCAGTGTTAACCTCTCAAAGTCTATTTAGCTTAACAACTGAAATTCTGTGTTTTTTTAGTGGTAAAGAGCAGGGAGGAAACGTTATAGTACTAATAATTACACTGACAATTGACACAAGTTAGGAACAGCTTTTAATTTATCTAGAGTGTTAGTGCTTGAAGAAATCCAGGTTCTTTGAGAAAAGATGCTTTTTATTTTAGAAATCTGAAAGGGTTTCTGGTGATTACCAGGGAATTTTGAGGCTGATTATATTGAGTTTTTATTTCATATAACATCAAATTTAAGAACTACCTTTTCCTTGATTCCAGCATAACATTACTATTACTCTTAAGCTTTACCATATAGTTTAGGGCATTTGGGGTCTTAGAGAGGGCAAAAATAGATGAGAGAGAGAAATTCTAGTAGCAAGAATAGAATGAAAAGAGTCTAAGATTTTGTGCAGAGAGATTTTTCTGAAATAGAATTTTCTTTAAAATAGCATCAATGTGTATGAAATTGTAAGAAAACAAGTGATTAAAAAAATACCATGTCAGATGTTCTGGTGGCATGACTACCTCAGGACAGCTTAAATAGGGTCATGTTAGAGAGTAGGGAGATTAGAATGACTTCATGTAGCTTGTTGTAATAAAAGAAAATACAATTGGCTGTTTGTGGGTATATCATACATAGCAGGCATTTATATGATGAGTGAATAAGTAGAATGAAAAATGAACAGAGGTGCTTATGAAAGTCAGAAGGTGCCAGTTCCTCATGTGATGCTGAGATGGGTGGTTAATGTCCAGTGCAAAGAAGAAAATGGCCCACTACGGTACAAATTCTGTGCTCTTGGCTGGATGTTTCCCCCTCAAATTTCTATGTTGAGATCATAACCCTCAGCGTGATGGTATTAGCAGATGGGGGCTTTGGGATAGGTCATAAAAGTAGAGCCCTTATGAATGGAATTAGTGCCCTTATAAAAGACCCCAAAGAGCGCTCTTTCCTTTTCCACCATGTGAGGACACATTGGGAATACGGTCATCTATGAACTAGAGTGTGGGCTCTCACTGGACTTGGCATCTGCCAGCACCTTGATCTTGGAACATCCCAGCTTCTATAACTGTGAAAAATAAATGTTTGTTGTTGAAGCCCCACCCCCACAAAAATAAATAAAAGTCAGAGAGCTCTAACATTCCTTTTATGATAGGCTCTAAAAACGAAAAGTTTGAGAAGGTAGAGTATGGTATTAAAAAATCTTTCACTGAAGTCATAACATGTGATATAATACAGCCAAATTATTTGAATCATACATAAAATTTGGGTGACTTTGTTGGGTTTTTTGTTTTTTGTCTTTAAGAGAAAAGGCTATTTTAAGTAAGTTTAGAAAACAAGATACAGGTCATTGGAAATATTATAAGTATAGTGAGTGGTTCCAAAAGTAAAGCAAGTTTTGGTATAAATTGCTGTTTCTTAGGAAGTTTGAGTAATCTGTTGATAATGGGTTTCATTTTTTTTAAAGATTTTGTTTTTTATTTGATAGGCAGAGATCATAAGTAGGCAGAGAGGCAGGCAGAGAGAGAGGAGGAAGCAGGCTCCCTGCAGAGCAGAGAGCCTGATGCGGGGCTCGATTCCAGGACCCTGGGATCATGACCTGAGCCGAAGGCAGAAGCTTTAACCCACTGAGCCACCCAGGCACCCCAGTGGTTTTCATTTTTGGTTTTGCATGCTGGGAAGCTATGTTCTTTAAGTTTATATGGTCACCGTCTCTTCTTTTTATATGTTTGGTCCTTTCTGTATCATGTTTGAATGAACACATAGCTTAAATTAGTGTCTGTAGTATCTTGAAATTCTAGTCATTTGGTGTTGATAACTAAAAATTCCATATTTCATGAAAAGAAATACATGAATTATTCTTTATTTTTTATTAATTCTTTGTTATCTTAAAGAATTATTAGGGATCTTAATTCTTTGTTTTATAGCTCCTTGGATTCATTTGCTTAAGATGGTAGTAAAGTTACTGAAAAGTAATAATTCTGTTTTTCAGCTGTCTTTTGGGAACGTTGCAATGAATTACAAGACATTGAAAAAATTATGGCTCAGATTGAACGTGGAGAAGCAAGAATTCAACGAAGGATCAGTATCAAGAAAGCCCTGGATGCCAAAGTACTATGTTTCATAATTTTCAAATTATTATTAGACTATTTTAATTGACAGTATGATTAGCTTTGAGTTATTGCACATTTAGCTAAAATCACTATTTTGTTTAAATTTACAGATTGCAAGATACAAGGCTCCATTTCATCAGTTGCGTATTCAGTATGGAACCAGCAAAGGAAAGAACTATACTGAGGAAGAAGATAGATTCTTGATTTGTATGTTACACAAAATGGGCTTTGATAGGGAAAACGTATATGAAGAATTAAGACAGTGTGTACGGAATGCTCCTCAGTTTAGATTTGACTGGTTTATCAAGTCTAGAACTGCCATGGTATGTATTCTTTTCTTACTTATTTCCTTCAACTTTTTATCTTGAAAAATCTCAAATATTGTATATTCTTCATTTAGATTCTCTAATTGTTAACATTTTGTCCTCTGCCCAGATACGTACTTAACATACATGCGTAGAATCTATATATACATATAGAATCTGTATTTTACATTCAGAAATACAGAAATATATCTATATTCAGAAATACAAACCTGTATCTGGTATTCATAAATCTACAAATCTAGATTTCTGAGCCAGTTGGTAAGTTGCAGACATCATGAGTGTTCATCTCTAAATACTTCAGCATTTATCTGCTAAAAATAAGGACCTTTTCTTACATAACCATAATAGCTTTATCCTACCTGACAATGTTAACATTGATTCAGTAATGTCATGTAGTATACATTCCCCGTACAAAATTGTCCAGGTGTTCCCAAGGCGTCTTTCAACTCTTTTTTTAAAATTGATGATCCACGCAAAGTTCACATACTGCATTTAGTTGTTGATTCTCTTCAGTCTCTTTCAATCTACAACTTTTTCTTTTTCTTTTTGTTTTTTATGACAGTGGCTTTTTTAAGGTGCCTGGGCTTATTGTGTTGTAGAATGTCCCACATTAACTCATTTGCTTATTGTTAAATTTAGGTTAAGCATTTGGGGCAAGAATGTACATAAGTGATGTGTACTTACCACATCACATCAGGAGGCTCGTTGACATAGGTTGTCCGCTCTTGGTAATGCTAAGTTTGATCACTTGGTTAATCTGATGACCACCAGAGCTTTAAAGGTACCTTCCCCCTTTGTAATTAGGCAGGTGATACTTGAGGTGGTATGAATGACCTAAGGATTTGTTTTTAATGAGAAGGAATTTTTGTTCAAGTTGAATCTTTAAAAGAATATGATACAAGAGAGAATAATTAAGTAGAAGAGATATTTTAGCTTTGTGCAATTTACTTCATTACTTTCTAACATGAATTCTGTTCCTGTTAAATTCTACTGCTGCTTGACAGTGTTCAAATTGATACTGAACACTTTTTTAAGTGCAACACATTTTTAATGTTAGGATTGTCAGTCTTTTGTCAGCTGAGGTAATTAAGACAAAATAGATTTATATAGCCTAAAAATTAAAAGAACCAGAAACAAACAATTTAAACAATGGACATTTTATTTTAGAGAGGTAGAGAGAGAAATGGGGGGAGAACAAGACAGAGGGAGAGGGAGAGAGAATCTTAAGCAGGCTCTATGTCCAGTGCTGGAGCCCAACGTGGGACTTGATCTCACAACCCTGAGATCGTGACCTGAGCTGAAATCAAGAGTTGGCCGCTTAACTGACTGAGCCACCCAGGTGCCCCTGAACAATGGACATTTTTAGGTAGTTGGTGTTTATCATAAGTGTTTTCTTGGCCTAAAGTGTGAATAGGGGTATGAAACAGTGCTTAATACTTTATTTGATTCATTTTATATTTTCAGTTCAAGCTGAATAAAAGGAAAAGAAAAATCTGAGTTGCTATATTGAAGACACTAATTTGGGTAGATACTTTATAAGATCAAATATTTCTTAAAACTTGAACATAAATTTAGAGTGGTCTTGGATTATTAGAATGTTTATGGAATGCATAATGCTGGAGAGCTAGTAAATACTTTGGATTAAGCCAGGATTCAGAAGGAACTAGAGAAATTGGAATGATGGACAGGTTACGTCTCACAACATGACATTTAATAGGGATAAATTTATTTATTTATTTATTTATTTTGAATGTGTAGAAGAATATTTATTTTTTTAGTTAGTTCAGTTAGCCACTGTATGGTACAAAATTTAAAGTGCTATGCTTGGGGCACCTGGGTGGCTCAGTGGTTTGGGCTGCTGCCTTCAGCTCGGGTCATGATCTCAGGGTCCTGGGATCGAGCCCCGCATCGGGCTCTCTGCTCCGCAGGAAGCCTGCTTCCCCTCTCTCTCTCTCTCTGCCTGCCTCTCTGCCTACTTGTGATCTCTGTCTGTCAAATAAATAAATGGAATCTTTAAAAAAAATAATAAAGTGCTATGCTTACACCAAAGAATATGAAGAGGTATATATGTTAATAAGATATAATAGGAAGATCGAATTAAAAATAAAAAATAATCTGTAGCATGAAAAGCTGATGTTTGAGAGAGGAAAGAGTTGTTTAACAGGGTACTTTAGATGATTGCAATAGATTATTGAGGAACAATGTAAATAGCTTTTCTATTATTTTTGAAAATGAGATTCTCTTTTGACTGAAGACTTTGGCAGTGAGCTAGTTGGTCTTTTAAGGTATCTTCTAGCACAGTGCATTTATGACCATGTTTAGCAGAGAACTCCTTTGAAAAGCCATGAATTTAAAAATTTTAGCCATTTGGAGTTTTATGTGTGTAATGATCTCATGTAGAGCAGCATCAACAGCTTGTAAAAGACAAATGCCTACCTGCATTTGTCAATGAATCATGTTTCAGTTCGTAAGTGCCCTTTTATGTGATAGAACATTTGCTGAATTTTGAGTATTATTTCAATGATATCTTACTCATTTTTTAAAAGGTTGAGAGTTTAATGCTGTTTCCAGTTTCTAGAATAATTAAACTAAAGCAGAGGATGGAACAGATTCAAAAGTGCAAGAAAAACCTTACATTATTTGTAATAAGAACATGGCTATAGAACCACATAACTTTATTTTATTTTCTAAGAAAAAACCCTGGTATATTATTATCAACCACTAGATGTCTCTGAACTCCTTTGTAAAGATTCTTATTTCCCTCTGTCTTCTACAAAGCATTTACTTCTTTCTTTACCAAGAGATTTAAATCTCCAATGTATATTTTCCAAAGAGCAGATATTAACTAATTATGTGATTACACAGTGAAACCTTTATTTTGTCTGTTAATAACGAAGATACCTTTGTCCTTCCGTGAGGTGGAATTTATGATTTCTAAAGAATCTGTAAGAACATATTATGGTTTATTTCATATTTAAATATTTTAATCCAAAGCTTTTTGTTAGTTAACTTTTCTGTCATATTGTTTTTATTTCCCTCCTGTTTAGTGGATAATTTATGTTTATATTTCTGGATTTAGAGTATAGGTAATATATTTTAGAACATGTATATAGTTAGACTGTCTTTTTGGAATATTTCATGGCATTATCAGTCATTAAGGAATTAAAGGAATGGATTATTAATAATTCTAGATGATCCCTTTGCCCTGTTATTTTATTTTATTTTTTAAAGATTTTACTTGTTTATTTGACAGAGAGATACACAGCTAGAGAGGGAACACAAGGAGCGGGAGTGGGAGAGGAAGCAGCAGGCCTCCTGCCGAGTAGGGAGCCCGATGCGGGGCTTGATGTGGGGCTCAATCCCAGGACCCTGGGATTGTGACCTGAGCCCAAGGCAGATGCTTAATGACTGAGCCACCCAGGCACCCCTGCCCTCTTATTTTAAATAATTGCTCCTTTATAGTGAATCACATGCACAGTCTAGGAAGAGGAACTTCCTCTTGAAGAAGGCAGTTGTATTTTCCAAAGTTAATTTGTTTGATTGAAAAATCCTATCTTAGAACTACAAAGGTTGTAATTTGATACATTATGTGAGTGTCACTGTGTTCAAATTAAAATCTTACTGAGTAAACTTTAAACTTAGCTTTACTAAAGGAGCTGTCTTTAAAAAACATAGTTTTCTTAAAGGTGACTCTTTTTCCCAGAGATGCCAATAAATAGTGTGAAATACTTTGGAAAAAAGTGAGAACGTTGATAGTTATATTTTATTCAGCCATTTCAGAGTACTGAATATGTGGCTTCTGACTTAACTAACAGTCTTACAGTGCTTAAAGGCATGAACCTCCTCTTCTAAATATGTCTCACTTTGAAAGCCTTCAGCTAAAGTATGAAGATTTCTTTGAGGCTCTTCTCCATTTAAAAATGCTGGCTATACAAAAGAGAAAATGAGTTTTAGTTCTATTTCTATGTGCTAAAAAGATTGTGATTTTTTTCTCTGAGGACTTGTGTGGTCTTTAAGTAAGTAATCAGTCGCTATTGAGCGTGCATAAACAAGTAGGAAGGATGTGATCAATTTAGATTTTTAAGCTCAGAGCATGTGAATCGCCTTACCATTTTCTTGCTAAGAAAGATGTCTTATAATGGGGTCTTAATCTTAGGACTTTCAAAGATCAGAATTAAAAGGACTTTACTAAGTGACTATTCGGAAATGAATACTCTGTGTTTATGTAGTATCCTTTATGTAATACTTGCCAATCTGTTTACTAACATTAGCTCATTAATTTTTTTGCCATTCCTTTTAGGGAGTGAGTTTCAGGGTATTATCTCCATTCATTTAGTAACAGACTTAATGTGACTGGGAGATGTGAAAAGAATCTGAGAGATTCAAAAGATCTAGCACGTTATTCAAGTTTACTGGAAAGGGCATGTGGAAGATACCCAATGTTTAATTCCTTAGACCTCCTTAGGTGCTTTTAAGGACTTATAGGAGAAAAGGCAGAATTTTAACTCTTTGAGATGAAGAACATTTCTTTTTTTTTTTAAGATTTTATTTATTTATTTGACAGAGAGAGATCACAGGTAGGTAGAGAGACTGGCAGAGAGAGAGAGAGAGCGGGAAGCAGGCTCCCTGCTGAGCAGAAAGCCCCATGTGGGACTCGATCCCAGGACCCTGAGATCATGACCTGAGCCGAAGGCAGCGGCTTAACCCACTGAGCCACCCAGGCGCCCCGAACATTTCTTGATATAGCCATTTATTGCATCATTTGCAGGGTTGCTTTGACTTTTAATTTTAGTCCAAAAACATTCTTGCCTTTTAGCCTCTGAAGAGTTTTTTCTTTCTCCTCTCAGCCACCTCAAGAAGCTGTGTGCTCATTTGCCTGTAGCCATGTACCTTGGAGTTGAATCAAAGTATTAGTAATGAATTGTTTACAGTTACCCTGTCTTAGGTAGTTAAATGAATTTTTCTGATAGCATCTCAGAGAAAGAATTGTACACGGTCATATACACCATAATAAAATTCTACCTTATTACTGTTTGTTTTCAAATCACAACTCTATTATTAATCAAAGTGTTCCTTATTTAAAATTAAGACAATGACATTCCTCATTAGAACTGTAGGAGAAAAAAAATACTTTTTAGAAAATATTGCTATAGCTTTTTATTAGCTTGCTTCCTTTTTATGGATTTATCTATAGCAAATATTAATTAGGTTATTAGTTTGGGACATGATATTTTATAAATTATCTGTCCAATTACAGAGGATTTTTTAAATAGATACTTTAGAAAAATGAAAGTCAAATTCAAAAATTTCCAACTTGTTCTGTAGCAACAATAACACTTTTGTGCTTATGCAACATAGTCCAGGAAATTTCATACATAATGCTGCTTGTGACATTTTATTTTATATATTAGTACTTAATTGTGTGTTAATACCCAATGTTGGTATCTTAGAGCATTACAATGAAATATGAAAATATGATTTAATACACTATTGGTAAAATTGGTAAACTGTAAAATATATTGATGGGTTATTCTTGACTATAGTATTATTAAAATATGAAAAACAAAATATATTTATGCTCATGGGGTAGTGTTCCTCGTGCATCTAAAAGAATAAAATGTTCCTTTTGAGCCTTAATTTTAGAAAAGGTTCTATACAGAGGCATGTATAGGAGAGGTAGTGTTTACCTTTGCCTTGAGGGTTAGGTTAGAGGAACTGCTTCCCAGAAGAGGTCCTTCTTGGATCTGAGTCTTGAAAAACTAGGAGTTGGCCATGGGACTACATTCCAGGTTGTGGAAATATCATATGCAAGGGTATAAGCAAGCACAGCATATTCAGAAATTGCGGGTAGGTTAGTATGGTAGGGTGTGAGGAGGGAAGTCTTGGGCGATGAGGAAATAGTGGGCTGCCACATTATGAAGGGCCTTGGCTGCTGTTCCGTTATTAGTCTAGAGGAAATGGAGGGAGTCACTGAAAGGCTTTACTAGGGCAGTGACAATGATCAGATTAACATTTTAGAAATAGTGTTCTATGGAAATGGGCATATGTCTACCTCAGTTACCACATAAGCTGATAATATCCAAATTTGTATCTCTGTCTTTCCTCTGTTCCTCCAATTTTTTCCCTTCCCTTGGCTAATATATTCACCATCTGCCCCAGAGTCTTTTCTTTTTTTTGTAACTGCTGCTCTCTTAACCTTCAAGTGAAATTAAGTTATATCTAAAGGGACCAGCAGGACACCTTGCACAAAGTAGATATTTAGTGAATAAACGAGCACGGAACTTTTGTGCTTCAGTTGACTTCTATCTCATAAACTCCTATAGTTGGATCAGATTTAGATAGAAAGTAAAGAAATCTAGCAATGGGTTTAAGTTCTCTTCTTTTCATCTACCTTTTCCTAATGATTGTTTTTGTTTGGCTGTCATCCCTGAAGGCTTTATTATTTCATAAGCTTTTTTTTTTTTATTTGTCAGAGAGAGAGCGAGAGCAAGCACAGGCAGACAGAGTGGAAGGCGGAGTCAGAGGGAGAAGCAGGCTCCCTGCGGAGCAAGGAGCCTGATGTGGGACTCGATCCCAGGACGCTGGGATCATGACCTGAGCTGAAGGCAGCGGCTTAACCAACTGAGCCACCCAGGCGCCCCTATTTCATAAGCTTTAATAGCCTGTTATAAATATGTGTTTTTATTAGCAACTGTAGTATGGGATTGAAGACTGAACTGTTCTAACAGTCTGAAATATGATAAATGCACTAATGGGAGTCCGTTTTATGTATTTTTACTTATGTGTTTTCTTGTGAAGAGATGACAATAACATTTTATAAATAATGATGTGTAAATGGCATCAGTTAACTAAAAGTATCATAACGTTGATACTTGTTAGAGAAATATAGAATATATTTACTGGACTATTAACTCCCATTTAACTGCCAGTATGCTTGGGCCCTAAGATTCTAATATAGAGTGCTGTTGCTTTTTCTTAAAGTATGATAGAGGTTCAAAAGTGACAACCTGGAAAATATACCACAGAATGTACAGTTGAAGGTATTGATTCTTAAAGTAAAGCTAAGGGAGTTAATAAAAGAGCAAAGGAGAAAAACACCCATTATGTTTTACTAAGAAGTGTAGAAGAAAATTCTGACTTTATAGAACTACCTACAAATTTAGAGGCACGAATGTGGAGGGCAATTTATTTATTTATTTATTTATTTAATGCCCTTGTTCATTCACCTGCTTTTGACTTTGAACTATATAACAGGCACAGACCTTCTGTCATTCAGACTTAGGTAGGCTGAGTGTCTAGGATTTTAGTATATAGGAAATGTAATGTGGAGCCTCTTTAATCTCTTTCAATAAGTCACTTCAAGTCTACTGATGCTTTCTGTGCCTTTTGAATTGATGCTTTGAAGCTGAGTGTTGGGGCAAAGGATATTTGAACTTGGTGCCTGGCATGATTGATATTCACTGCACAGTAAGGGGCAATGCTGCTTATTGCAAACATTTCATCATTTATTAAGTAAAGGTAGAGATATATATCCTAGTATTCAAAAGTTGGAACTTGGATGACTTTGCATTGAGTAGAATAACAAACGATTAGAAAGGTATGGAAAACTGAGGCAGCATAATTTGTTTAAAGTAAATCTAAAGGGGCGCCTGGGTGGCTCAGTGGGTTAAGCCGCTGCCTTCGGCTCAGGTCATGATCTCAGGGTCCTGGGATCAAGTCCTGCATCGGGCTCTGTGCTCAGCAGGGAGCCTGCTTCCTTCTCTCTCTCTCTCTGCCTGCCTCTCTGCCTACTTGTGATCTCTCTCTGTCGAATAAATAAATAAAATCTTTAAAAAAATAAAGTAAATCTAAAGACTATAGTTTAAAACAGGGTTTGCCAAACTACAGACCCCCTACCCCGACCTGTTTTTCTATGGCCTATAAGCCAAGAGTTATTTTTACATTTTCAAATGGCTGGAAGAAAATTAAAAAACTATTATGTGATATGTGAAAATGATACAAATTTCAAATTTTTGTATCTGTAGATAAGGCTTTATGGGAACACAGCCACACTCACTCATTCGTGTATTGTCTACAGCTGCTTTCATGCTACAGTGGCAGAGCTGAGTAGCTGTGACAGAGACTGTGTGGTCTGCAAAGCCGAAAATACGTACTATTTGGCTTTTCACAGAAAAAATGTGCGCTCTGGTTAAATGAAGGATGGGTAAAGGGAGAGCCTCTTTAGCCTAAAAGAGAGGTGTTTGGGAGGTCTGGTGGTGATTGTGGTGGTGGCCTGAGAGCTGCCTTGTAATATCTGAAGGATTGTCATACAGAAGAGGGAATCAGTTTGTTCTCTGTGACTTCAAAAATTAGACCTAGAACCCATTGTGGGAAATATAAGGCAGTACTGCATTAGGGAACATTTTCAACTTGTCCAAAGGTGGAATACAGAGCCTTGGAAGGTAATCCATTGGTAGTGCCATCATTGGAAGAATTCAGAAAGACCAGCCAATTAACTAGCAGAGACCCAGTAGAATGGATACAGCATCAACTTGAATGATTTTTAAAGATCCTAATCTTGAGAGTCAGTGACTTTATGAACTCATGCTATTGAGAGTCTGTTATCAAGGGAAGATTTCCAAGTACAAAATACATCTTTGATTACATCACCAGTTCTGCTCAAAAATCCATTAATGAGATCCTTTTGTCAGCTAAATTCAGTAAAATTCCTAAGTTCTTCACTGTTAGTGTCTAGGTTCTTTGCCCTTTGATCCAAACTTAGCTTTATCACTCTTACTCTGTACAGCATCTCCCAAGTACTGCCCTGAAGAAATTTGTTTAACTTTTTAAAAATCCAGTATTTCCCACATGTGTAGCAACACAGTACTTTTTTTTTTTTTTGCCACAGATACTAACACCAGTTTTCCATTTGTCATTTTCTTTTTATTTTTTTGAAGATTATATATTTATTTGAGAGAGAGAGAATGAGAAAGAGAGAGAGCATGGGGGAAGAAGGAGTAAAGGGAGAGGGAGAGAATCTCAAGCAGACTTCATGCTGAGCACAGAGCCCAGCACAGGGCTTGACCTCATGGCCTTGAGATCATGAGCCAAAACCAAGTGAGACGCTCAACTGACAGAGCCTCCCAGGCGCCCCCTCCATTTGTCATTTTCTCACCCTCTTCAGTTTTTTTTTAAAGATTTTATTTATTTATTTGACAGAGAGAGATCACAAGTAGGCAGAGAGACAGGCAGAGAGAGAGAGGAGGAAGCAGGCTCCCCGCTGAGCAGAGAGCCTGATGCGGGGCTCCATCCCAGGACACTGGGATTACAACCTGAGCCGAAGGCAGAGGCTTTAACCCACTGAGCCACCCCGGTGCCCCACCCTCTTCAGTTTTTTTATTGTTTTTTACATACTCTCTTCCTCTTGTGTGCTGTTTTTCTTCCTCCAACTTCATTCTTAAGTCCAGCATTGATTGGGAAATGGTAAAAGATAATTAGATCACAGAATTGTGGAAACAGAGACCACAAGAAACATTCCTTGTAGCCCCAGGAAAATAAGAATATAAAGATGTACACGAATTTAGAAGAATGTGGGTGTGAAAGGAGAAATTGTATAAGGTGAAGGTGCTTTTGACATAATGAAATTTTTCATTCACTGAGTTATTCAAAAAGCGAGTCACCATTTTTATTGATAATCTGGCCTTCTGCCTTGTAATTTCTGGTTTTAGCTAGTGTTCTGTTTATGATACCATCCGTTTAGTCAGTCAGTGCTTAAGCATGTGAATAAAAAATGGGGTTGGTATCTGTAAGGAAAGGTGACATTACATATGCTAGGAAGGTAACATCCATACTGTTCCATTCCTTGGTGCCTTTCTCTTGAGAGGGTATTTTTCTGTGTCTGGAGTAGTTAGTGACATGTTAAAAGGAATGAAGATAAGAACTTATTATACAGTCTATTTATAGTCATTTGGAAATGTTCTACTTCCCTGAATATGAGACAGTCTCAAAAGTATTATTTTTTTCCTCTGAATCACCTTATATGAACCATGAACATGTATCTAAAGATAACTGCAGTCACTGGCAACTATTACTTATTGAGAATAATAACAGCCAGAGGGTATAGCTTAATGATTCAAGAATCAGCTTTACATAAAGACTCTATCTAGTCTCCCTAGAAACCAACAATCAAATCTTATCAGGGCCAACCTAACCCTTTTTATAAAAGATAAATTGGATAACATGCTGTTTAATTTGTATGTGTGTTATTGAATGAAGCTATGAAGAGTATTTGGTCTGCATATTAAAGATACCACTATTGTTTTGGTAAGTAAGGATGTTATTTTTCCTGAATTATTTAACCTTGGGTAATTGGGGATGCAGGAGATAACTTGAATGTGCCAGTGTTTTGTAAGGTTATTTTTAATAAATAGTAATTTTTAAAAAAAACATTAAGGAGAATTTGTTTTTCTGGGTAGACTCTCTTTGGTTTTCTGCCTCCTTTTGGGTTTGAAATTTTAGAAAGTAGAACATGCTTGGGTAGTTGATAATCTTTCCATATGTTTCATTTCCTATGTTGTATATCATTTTTTCTGGCTTATAATTTGAAAGTTAAAACCATTTGCCATTTCTTCAAAGCGTATAGGTTGCCCAGGACCTAAATGTTCATTGCAGAAAATTTGGAAAATATAGTCTAGCATGAAAATGAAAATAATAGTTTAGCATTTGTCCTATGTTCAGAGGTAGCTGCTGCTGACTATTCATAATGTTGTAGTTACTATTCTCTTGCTTTTTTTCTCTATACATATATACTGTAAGATGTGTCTGTGTATTCTATTTTCTCTCTCTTTTCTTTAAAGATTTTGTTTGAGAAAGTGAGTGAGTGAGAGAGAGAGAGAGCACAAGTGGGGGAAGGAGCAGAGGGAAAAGGAGAAGTAGACTCCCCACTGAGTGGGGCCCAACATGGTCAGGACTCAATCCTGGGACTCAATCCCGGGACTCTGGGATCCAGACCTAAGCTGAAAACAGATGGCTAACAGAATGAGCACCCTGGTGCCCCTCCACTTTGACATGATCAGAAATTTAGTTCTCAGTATTTCCTGGCTAAAAATAATACTTCTCCAAACATTCTTTTGTAAATTTTTGTATACATCTCTTACTTCCTTCCTTTAAGTTTCTAGGAGTGGAATTGTTAGTTCTAAAGAGGAAATTTTTAAAATGCTCCATTGATATTCCCAAATTGCTTTCTAGAAAGGTATAGAGGTTTTTTTTTTTTTCATTTATTCATTTTCAGGATAACAGTATCATTATTTTTTCACCACACCCAGTGCTCCATGCAATCTGTGCCCTCTATAATACCCACCACCTGGTACCCCAACCTCCCACCCCCCCGCCACTTCAACCCCCTCAGATTGTTTTTCAGAGAGGTATATAGTTTTTTTTTTTTTAACGATTTTATTTTAGTGACCTCCACACCCAAGGTAGGACTCAAACCCACAGCCCAACATCAAGTGTTGCATGCTTCACCAACAGAGCCAGCCAGGTGCCCTGCAAAGTGTAGTGCAGTAGTCTGTTTGGGATGCCATACGGAATACCACAAATGGGGTGGCTTAAACAGAAGTTTTTCCACAGTTTTGGAGACTGGAAGCCCAAGGTCACAGTGCCAGCAGGGTTGGTTAGTGGAGAGGTCTTTCTCCCTGGTTTGTAGATGGTGCCTTCTTACTGTGCTCTCACGTGGTCCTTTCTCTGCACGAGTGTAGAGAAAAGTATCTCTGGGTGCCTCCTTCTCCGCTTGTAAGAACACCAGTCCTGTTGGGTTAGAGCCCTACCCTTACAACCTCATTTAAGTTTTATTACTTCCTTAAAGGTTTTATACTCAAACATAGTCACACTGTGGGAGTGTTAAGCTTAAGCATATAAATTTTGGGGGACTACAATGCAGTCTGTTAACAGGCAGTAACATTGGCATCCCATCATCAGAGAATGAGAGTTCCCATATCCCCATCTTTTTAAAATTTTTATTTATTTATTTTTTAAAAAAGATTTTATTTATTATTTATTTGACAGACAGAGATCACAAGTAGGCAGAGAGGCAGGCAGAGAGAGAGAGGAGGAAGCAGGCTCCCTGCTGAGCAGAGAGCCTGATGTGGGGCTCGATCCCAGGACTCGGGATCATGACCTGAGCCGAAGGCAGAGGCTTTAACCCACTGAGCCACCCAGGCGCCACTCCATCTTTTTTTTAAATGTAGATTTTAAACTTATCTTTTAAAAAAATTTTATTTGAGACAGTGCATACACGCAAGAGAGAGTGAGTGAGCAGGCATGCACAAATAGGGGAAACAGCAGGCAGAGGGAGAAGCAGGCTTCCCACTGAGCAGGGAGTCCAATGTGGGACTTGATCCCAGGACTCTGGGATCATGACCTGAGCTGAAGGCAGATGCTTAATGGACTGAGCCCGTCAGGCAACGCCTGTATCCCCATCTTATTGCCAACACTGGATCTATACAAATACACATGTGTGCACATATCACTGACAATTTAATAAAGATGGCATTATTTTACTTTGCATTTCTTGGATCATTAGTTTCAGTGAAAAATTTTAAAATATTTGGATGTTTTAATTTTCTGTGATTTCTATTATATTTTTTCCATATTTTTGTTGGGGTTCTTAATTGCCAATAAATGGACATTTTCTTCGTGTGTTTAGCTATTTTGTATGTATCAGACATTTTTGCTTATACAGAATAGGAACTATACTTTAAAATATTATTTATCTATGATTTATCTCTAAACACAGCTGAGTATACAGGGTTAATATGTGTGAGTACCTATATTAATGAATCATATGTTTAATGCTCAGCATACATTCATGAAAACCGTTTATAGTTTGGATGCATTGATTCGCTGGCAGTGAAATACAGGTAGTGGCAAGGTTAATGCAAAATCTTTTCAGCTGTTGTTTGCCTTGCATTAACAAATCCGGCAGCATTTCCTGAGATATGCTCCTCAGAGCTCTAATCCCTCAAGACATCTTCTAAGAAGAGATTTCTGCTGGTTCATTAGCTTTGGGAACTGCTTGCAACCTACATCTCCCATCTAGTGCTTGACGGTGCTCAGCAGGAAGTTAAGTCTCTGAGAAGCCCTGGAGTAGAGAAATCTGTTTGACATTTGTAACCTGAATATTTCCAAAACTTACTTTGGCAATAGGATCTTCCTCTCTTTCCTGTTTATGTGACTTTTGTTACCTTTTAATTTTGAGAGGATTTACAGGAAATTATACAAATATATAGGAAAGCCCTATTTACCCTTCACCAAATTTTAACCAATGGTAACATCTTACATAACTATATTACAGGGTCACAATTAGGAAATCCATATTAGTACAATCCATAGAGCTCATTCGTATTTCATTGGTTATACATGCACTCGTGTGTGTGTGTGTGTGTGTGTGTGTGTGTTTCAGTGCAGTTTTATCACATGTAGGTTTTGTGTAGTCAGCACCACAAAGACTCCCTTATGCTGGTTCTTTATAGTCACACACACTCTTCCCCCTGGGCTAGCTCCTGGCCACCATTGATAAGTGCTCTATTCCTAAACTTTTGTCATTTCAAGAATGTTCTATAAATGGAATAATATGATAAATAACCTTTTGAGATTGGCTGTTTTCACTCAGCATAATTCACTTCGGGTTCATCCAGGTTGTTGTGTGTACCAATAGTTCTTTCCTTTCTATTGCTGAATAACATTTCATAGTATGGATGGACCACCATTTGTTTACCCATTCACCCACTGAATAACATTTACCCCTCCTCATCTTTTTGGTGGAATCTATTAATATCCTGTGTGAATATTGTTCTGAAGTATACCAACTTAAGGAATTCTGTACCACAGAAATGATGCCATTAAACAATTACTACTTTTTAAAGATTATGTCTCAGTTGCAGAAATTAAAACTCTCTTATTATCTGGTTTAGGAATTCCAGAGACGCTGTAATACTCTGATTTCATTGATTGAGAAAGAAAATATGGAAATTGAGGAAAGAGAGAGAGCAGAAAAGAAGAAACGGGCAACTAAAACTCCAATGGTAAAATTTTCAGCATTTTCCTAACTTTTAGGTAGATCTCATTTTTTTTACATAATTAAAATGCCTATATTATGTTTAATGCCACATGATACCTATTATAAAAACTTTTTATGAAGTGCTGATTTGTTTTTGACAGAAAAAGAATATGCTACAACCGCATTCCCTATTTGTTTGTAGAGCATATGGTTAGGAACTCCCTAGTAACAGGGCTCAGTATTTAAAAAAAAAAAAATTCCTCATGACTTTAAGCAGAAGTATAATGCAAGTAAAATCCTTTGAATTGAGACTCTGGTTGTCGTGGGGGAGTAGAAGAGGGTTGGGGGGGTGGGGTGGGGCTGAGGTTGAAACTGGGAGTTCTGATTTGATCAAATAAGTTTTCTGATCTTTGTGGAACTATGAGTATAAATAAGAACTTTGAGCAGACAGCAAAGCTTTATTTGGTTTACTTGGTCATAAATTAACTGTTGAATAATAAGATGACTTGATTTTAATCTAGTCAGGTTGCCTTGTATAGCTACAATTTAAAATATTCTTTAATAGATCATTTTATTTGAGTGTGGTTAAATAAACTACCATATTTCATCAAGTCTAAGATGGCTTCCTCTTGTAAGACACAGCATTATTTTGTGTATCACTAAGTAAAACTGCTGCCAGGTAACTAATTTGTCATCATTGGTAAGATGCATCCTGATTTCAGAGGTGCTAAAGTGAAAAAGTAACGCACATCATAGAATATATGAAATATGGTATTTTAATATCTATCATATGGTTTTAAAAAGTAATACATTCATAAATAGCATTTTGTCCAGAAAACTTTAAGTATTAAGTAGTTCTTTAAGATGAAAGTACATTTATAGTACCATCTGTAAGTAGACATTTGCTGACTATTTTTGATGGGTATTTTATGTCTTTTCTTAAAAAAAAAAATCTTTGGAGGTTATTTTACATTGGGTTATATATTTTGTTGGGCTATATAGAACATTAACTGTGAGTATAACATTGAAGTGAATATTCATGTTAAAATTTTTTTTTAATGCATTTACATCCTAGATTTAACATTGTTGGGCCATTTAAAAATGTGCATATTGGAGCAGAACATTAAATCTGTTTCCATTTTAGTCACAGAAAAGAAAAGCAGAGTCAGCTACTGAGAGCTCTGGAAAGAAGGATGTCAAGAAGGTGAAATCCTAAAGCCTAGAAATAAAGTTTTAAATGGGAAACTGCTATTTTCTTGTTCCCATCTTCAAATGCTAATTGCCAGTTCCAGTGTATTCATGGTACTCTAAGAAAAATCTCTTTGGTTTTGATTTCTTGCATATTTTATATATTTTACAATGCTTTCTACCTGAAATGTGTAGCTTTATATTTTATGCATTCTAGTATTTTTGTGTACTGTATTTTGTGCATTTCATGTCTTCATCAAAATCCTCTCAGTCCTTGTTCTTTTTGAAGCTTGTGCTGAGGTTTTAGCTTTTCTATGTTTTATATGCCGCTGCTTTGAAAGAGAACCTAGATTCTATAGCTGTATTATTGTTGTTTCATACTTTAAATTTATATGGCTGTGGAAAAATGAATTAAAATGATTTGAGGAGAAAGACTTTTTCACTTCTTTGTTGCTTTCTTTTCTATTGAGTATGGGCTTGTATGTGTTACTGCATACTGTGATTAGCATAATAATTGTTTCTTTTGAGGTCATCTAAATATTTTTTTCCTAAAGGAATAAAGGGTGAGAACAGAAAAATATAAAAAAAAACCCTAATATTTGATACTGTGCTTGCTGTCAGTATGCATTACATTTAAATTATTCTCTAAATATTCAAGTGGGAAAATATAATAAAGAAATGTCTATAAGAAATTTAATTATTTCCTGTGTTTTGTGCAGTAGAAAAATAGTTGTGTTTATTGAATTGCATTGCTCACTACTGTGTATTTGGTTGAAAGTTAAAGCTTTGCTTGCTGAATTGTGCATGATCTTCTGTCCCATAGAGCCAGTTCGGAGGAGTCTGGGTGTAACATGTAGATTTATTAACAACTAAGTTAAGAGTACAAAATAAGTGCTATGCATGTAGAAGAAGGGGGTCTGGCTTCTATAGGAATACACTTATGCTCGGATAACAAACAATTTCAAAGTGTCAGAGGTTTTATACACCAAGGGTTTAGTTCTTGCTCACACTACAGATTCCACGCAAGTCAAAAGGATAGGAGAATGGGAGGAGACCTCTTCCCCACAGTCACTCAAGGTTCCAGGCTGACTGAGGCTTCAAGGTTTTGTATTGTCGCTGTACCATCTGGAACATGTGGCCTTTTCTGCTGCTGCTGTAGGAGAAAGGCTGAAGAATCTCATGTAGGTTCTTCATTACCTAGGTCCAGACATGGGACATGTGACAAATGTCCCATCTATTTATATTTCATCGTCCTAAAGTAGTCACATGGTCCTATGTGTGTGAAAGATGGCTGGCAAATGTAGGGGAACAAGCGGAATGTTTTACATTACTGCCTCTGCCACAGGGCCTGTTGGCTCAGGAAAGAACCTGTGTCTCTCACATGGAACTGTTAGCATGTGATTAATCAAAATCAAGGTCAGGTTATAAGGGAACAGGGAAAAATGGATTGGAATCTAGTGTGAAACACATAGCAAATAAGCAAAGTTGGGAATGCAGGACAGTGATTTTAGTTATCAAAACAATGTTTGGATCACTAAAGAGTTGCTCCCTCCCTCTACCAAAATCCTTTACATTTCCTATCCGATTCTGTCTCCGGCAAAAGTTGGGTAGCCATGAAATTCACACCCTCAATCTTCTCATAGGGGTTCTGACACCTAGGAATCGATCTAGAATGACAATCCACTGTCTGCTGGACTCTTCCAAGTCTTCATTCATTGTCTAGATTTCATATTTCTTACTGCCATGCTTCTGATTGGATTCCTTTTACTGTTTCTATTCTTAGGACTTAGAGTCTTGTACTCTGTTGGAAGTTGGGGTGAAATTGAGGTGCTATTAGGCAATGAAGTCAGGATGATACTAGGTCAAGGGACAAAGAGTTACCCAAATCTGTCTTAACTACCCTTTCTGTAAGGTCCACAAAACAGGTGAAGGTAAGCAAAGTAATACTGCAGTACCTGGTGCTTTGACTCCAAACTTCAATCCAGAGCTCATAAACCCAAAATAAAATCTTGGAATTTTCTACTCATTGAGATTTAAATGCTGTAGTTACCTGGGCTACAGAAAATGATACCTGGGAGGGTTTTACTGAAACCTCCAAGTTTTGTGTACTGAAAAGTGAGGGGTGTCGACTCTGATCAATCGGCTTAGCATTTCTTTTCTTAGGATTTAAGATATAGGGTGGGAGCTGATACAATTAGGATCTTTAAACTTCTTTTATGGAAATTTGACAATCTCTGCTTGTTCTTTCCCTGTTAACCCAGAGGGGTTAATAGCTAAGCTGTATGTCACTATCTGTTTTAGGGGAGAAAATCTGAAGGTAAGTTCTTCCAGCCTTTTCATGGGGCCATTTTCCCGATCTTTACATGACTCTTAGGAGATTTTCTTGGACCAAAGAGAAGTGAAATTCAACTCTCCAGGATGTTCAATGAATGCCTCTGGTGTCGTCCTCAGAAACTTGTGAAATGGTTTTATCCATGACATTAACATAAAGATTGTACTATATTTAGTGAAAAATTCACCACCTACTCTATTCCTTATCTTAGATTATGTACAGCATTATTGTTGAACATAGCCTACCAAGGAGGCCCATGCAGTGAACACCAGATGATAGCACAGTCCAAATAATACAATGTTGGAGATACAAAATGCCCCGAGTCTGTATTTGAAACCTCTTATTGTCAGTTCTCACAGAGAAATTAAAGTATGATAGACAATTCAAAAGTCCTGGGAAAGAAATCCCATTTCAAACGAGGGACTGAGACTGATAGGGTAGTAGCCCTAGACCTAACTGCCCTTTTGAGGAGAAAAAGCAGGACATGTAGTTTACCAGCTGCTTGGAGGCCAGGGGAAGCAGAAGAGTGTGTTGTTTTCATGACAATCTTGCAAATGTATAATGATCCAGCCCACCAGCAAAAAAGGTCCAATCAATTGTATGAGAATCTGACCCTCCTGATACCTTATTTGCAGAATGTGCAAGAATGGAAGTGAGTAGAAGAACAGGGACCCTGAGTGGTTTTCTTCACTCAGGACCTCTGTAGAAGACAAGAGGTGAATAGGTTTTTCAATAATCCTCGCACAGAGGCACTTGGAAAGCATCTGTCTTGATCCACTGGGTACTCAGGCTCTAATTTCCTTAGAATCAAAAGAAGGTGGTGAGCTCAGTAATCTCTCATTTGCCTGATAGCTATTTGTATCTCAATCTTTATTGCACAGCTCCTTTATCTGCTGGCTCCCTGGCCTATGAGTGGTTTTGCTATATGGAAAATCTGGGTACTTGTTGCATTATACAATTCCCCCTTGAAATATGCCCCCAAACTGGATTCATTGTCTGAGACCTCCCAGTTAAGAGAAGGTATTGCAGCTATCTTAGGTGCTGGGTGTTTGGTTTGAAAAGCCTGAACTCAACTGGTGAAACTATCTACTGTCTCCAAAATAAAATGCTGTTCTTTCCCAATTACTGACAAAGGTCTCCACTGTGGTCTATGTGTTCCTCCTCTATGGTGCAGTAGCCAATGCAGCCAGCTAGTTCAGATTCCTGTGCCAGTTTCAAGGCCCATGGCAGTGCTGGTGTCCACATCACTTTCTCTGTAGCTGTTCTTACCAAATCCTGAACTCAAGTTGTCATCAAATTTCAAACTTCTGTCAGTATTCTATTCCATGTCTCCTTCATTTAGTTTGCCTAAGCTATCCTGCCCAATTGACAAGGGATACGATTTTCCTGTGGTTAAAATACATGTAGCTAATGCTGTTTGTCATGTCCCCTATCCCTCAGCCTTATCATTTTTGTGTACTCTAGCTGATTTGAACTGCCAGTATCTCTTTGTCTAAGGGCTTTGTCTGAGAACTCCATCAGAGGCTTTGGAAGGTTTTTCTACCCTTTGTATGATAGACTGGGGAAACCCAAATTAAGACACTCACCTTGTGTACATAGCTCTTAGCCTTCAGTTATTTCATTAAAAGGTATAGAGTGCTTAAGGAGAGTAATGACCGTATATCATTTATCTGTTCTTAGAAGGTCTACCCCTCTGTGGACACTTAGTAGGTGATAGGATTACATCAGGATATTCTACCCTGGTACGAAGTGCTGGGTTCTGATTTCTCTATGTAAACAAAGGAAACTTTCTCATATAACCAACAGTTATGGCATTGGGAATTATCATTAGGCAGAGGTGAAAGGGTTCCCAAGCTTTTGGTAAGGCCAAAGCTAGTGCCCAGTCTATGGTCTCTGGAAGTGTTCTCTGTGGTAGTTGGTGCCCCTTTCCTGTAGCAGTGGTCCATTTAGATAACTGGACCAAGCGTTGCCCTTTCTCCCTATACTATGACATATAGCCAGTACAACAGTCTGGTGGTACCAGGCTTTTTAATCTGTTGGCCTGGTGACCAGTTGATTTGTTCATTTCCTGATACATTGCTTCCCTACTGGGGAGAATTTCATCTAGGCCATTGTGGTCAGATTCAAGCTGTGCATACCCACTGGCTTTCAGCCTTGTCTTCCATATTGCCAAGACATGTTTTGTTAATTTCTCATCGTGTTCCCATGAGATCCATTTTAGAAGTTGTTCAAATAGTACTACCAAATTTTGTGGTCCATTTTTGAGGATTTCTATATATGGAAAATTGATGGTGAGTGTCATGTAGGTGCAGTTATCTACCTCCCATCATGAACACAGTTTTGAGCTAATATATTTCCTTTAGTGATAGAGATCCAAGTCTGTTTACTATATCTAAGACAGTAAAGATCTTTGCATAAGGTCTTGTCTTATCTAGAATATTTGGTATGTGATCATCATCATCATCAGTTGGGATTGATACCTTATTCAGTTCTTTCCTAGAACCCAACTATAAGTCTCCAAATGCCATTTAGTTTTTGTACTGGCCATATGAGGGCATATGGCCTCATATGATACACCCCCGGGTGGGTAAAATATGATAATTTACCCATTTTTTTCTGATCACCAAGTATTCAATCTACTCTTTCTCAGTATGTGTTGGGTGTATTGTTCACGGTTAGGTAGATGGACTCCCATACCTTTGTGAGAGATGATTACAATTACATCTGGTTATATTTTTGTAGGTATGTCCTTTTTTCCTTCATGTATCTATCCATCTATCTTGGTTTCTAAGATCTCAAGCTTTAATCTTTCTCTTCATTTCTTAATTCTTTCCTAGTTTGCCCCCCCCCCATCACAACTAAAACTCAGAGTATCTTGTGGTTAAGAGTTTCAAAATACCCTATAATTAATGTACCTGCTGACTAAGGGCCTCCCACTATTTCCAGGCCAACCCATTTCTCAAAGCCAAGGCATTCTGGGTACAGGCATTACTAACTATCTTTTTGACTTTTTTCTTTCACTACATTTTCTTCTCCACCTCAGAAAATCTACTTTCACTGTGAAGCAAAGGCCTCAATTTCTTATTAGTGAATTCTACCTGCAGTGATTGTATCCACACTCTGAAGCCTCTGAAATCCAAAACCATAATTATGACATTTGACCAGAGCTCACTGAAGATACCTGATCAAGAAAGCCATTTCAAGGAATGTATTTTCTCCTGAATAAGCCTTGCAAATGATGAAGGGTTATTTTTGTTACTCTATTCCTTTATCTTCTTTCCACAAATTTGTAGATTAGGATTTAGATATTGCTCAAGTCAGAGTCAACATGAGAACATATGGTGGAGAAGGGACTCTGAAAATTTTAGAGAAGGTTCCCCAGAATTTCCTCTTGCTGTCGTTCTCTCTTTATCCCTGGATGCAGGTTAAAACATGATTAAGAGAGTTAGAGTTTGGGCCTGCCATCTAGTTGGCCATGTGATTATTTATATCTACCAATCCAATAGGCCAAAGGTGCTTATTTTAGGAAGATTTTAGGACCTTGCTCTTCCTGTAATTTGAAGTCTACCCTAGCTCCTAAAGTGAATATTTGCGCCAATACCAGCACCTGCCTGTTACACACGGGAAATTATATTCTGGGCCTACAGAAGCAGTACTTCAAGTCGGAGGACTGAACCTCAGTCTCTTTAGAGGGACTTTGCTCTCCAAATGTCAGTTCCTGGGGCACATATTTGCTTTGTCTGCTGAGATCATGCCCATGTTAGGGGTGGAGGTGAGAGGCAAGTACTGTTAAGGAATGAAATTATGATGGTCATAGGCAAGGGGACTCAGGAATACTTAAATTCTGCCTTGACCTTACCACCTCTTTGTGTTCCACAAGGGATTTGTGTACATAAAAAGAAAAGAAACATAGTAGCATTCTATTAACTGGGATTTTTGTTCCAAACCCTGGTTTAGTGGGCTACTGAGGTGTGCTGGAGCATAATGAGATTTAGGGTAGAGGCTGCTTGGAACTCAGAACCAAAGTAAGGTGAATTGTTTAGCATTTCCTTTAAGCCAAAATCAAATCTCAAAATTTGCCATTCCAATGAGGAAAAAAACCTCACAACTACCAACTCCAGAGGGAATGAATCCAGAAAGAGGCTTTCTCTCTCTATGGGATTGTTTAGATTCCCAAAGCTCTACCCATTTAGAAACTCCGGTTCAAAAAGTGTTTGGGAATCTTACCCATCAGTTCAGCACTCCTCCTACTTGTGTAGGAGGATAGGGAGAGGATCGCAGAGGAATTTTGAACCCCTTCCCCTGGAGGCCAGTATGAACACTATGCTTATACTGTTTCAATGCTTAACTTCTATAGTCAGGTCAAGTCCTACAGCTTGTGGTTGATACATGTTGATACGTGGCTGGAACACGTGGCTGGAACATTGACTAATACAAAAAGTGTTACAAGAGGTACTGTTACAGAAGAGGTACCCTTACAGAATGCAAACTTGGTAACTTCTAACAAGAATCGTATCACCTATGTGGGATTTCTTATCACCTATCATATTTTGTGATTATTGGTGAGATAAAATTTGTCAGTGAATAATTGTTTATGATACAACGGTGTCACAGTATTTTGAGTTTTCTCTTCTGGGAGAAAGGTCATGTTTGCCAGTCATGATAGTAGGAGAAAGAGTGATGCTTTTCATATGCTATTATAAATGCACATATACTGCTAAAATTTGAATATGCATGGATTATGTTTCTAAAAATGTTTTTATTTTGTAATTAAAAAAAACATTGTAAACTGTGGGTGAATAATTTGCCTGCCATAATTTTCCTCACGTGGAAATCTTCCACAATGTTATGTGGGTGCTGGAGCATAGCAAGCTGCACTGCCCAAACCTTGTAGAACTGGAACTAGTGATTGTCTCTCCCAGGATGCAGATTTTAGAATTAATACACTGAAGGAAACATTTGGAAGTGAATTCAGAATTGTCAGCTTCAGCCTTTGAAGACAACTAATCTTGGTTTTATTTAGGTTCTGTATCAGTTAACTTTTCTTGCATAACAAATCACTCTAAAACTTGGTGGCCTGAAACAACCATTTATTTTTATTTTTATTATTTTGTAATCTCCATGCCCAACATGGGGCTTAAACTCCAAACAACCCCAAGATCAAGAGTTACATGCTCTACCAACTGAGCCAGCCACATGCCCCAAGACAACCATTTAACTTGCAATTCTGTGGGTTGGCAATTTGGGCTGGGCTCAGGTAGGTAGTTCTTTTGTCTTGACTGGGCTCACTCATGTGTCTTTGGTTAAATTCTGATCAGTTAGGTGACACTGGTTGTGGTGGTTGACTGATTGTTGGCTTGGTCAGTGGGGGTAAGACAATATTTCTTATTGTCCAATGGGTTAGCTTGGCCTTGTTCACATGGTAGCCTGGCAGGGTTCTAACAGAAAGAGCAAAACTTGCAAGTCTCTTGAGACCCAGGCTTAGATTTCAAACACCTTCTACTACATTCTTTTGGTCAAAGAAAATCATAAAGCCAGACCAGATTCAAGGGATAGAGAAATTGATTCTACTTCTAGATGGGAGATGCTGCAAAATTACATTGCAGAAGATCTGGATATAAGATGAGTGTGGAAGGGAATCTATCACAGGCTCCTTCTGTTAAGGTGTCCTGATTTATAGTTAGTGTGTGACTTACAGTCATCTAGTAGTATCCCAAATTATAACATTTGAGTCCCCATGTGCATAGCTTAGTGGAAAAGTCATAGTCTATCACTTAGAGCCTTCATTCCTGATATGTTTTTGAAGGGTACAGATATATTTTATTTTTGACTCTGTTTTAAACTAGTAGTCTTTTTGATCTAGCAATTTGGACCCCCCATCTATTTTGGTCCCAAGAATATTTGGACTCCACGTTTCTGAGTATAAGCAGTTTTATCATAATCATGCTAACAGAGATAAGAGACTGCTAGTCGTTTCCCAATATATATCTTCTTGCTTAGAAATAAGAACATCTATTTTCAGTTTTTCCACACTGACACTTGGCTAAAAGCCTGCATTACCCAGCTTCCTTTGTAGTGAGGTAAGACATACAAGTTTTAACTTAAGACATACAGGTTTTGACCAATGAGTTGTAAAGACAAGTAACATTGCAACTTTTGGAAAGTGTCCTGAAAAGAAGTTTTCTTCATCTTTTCTTCTTTCTTCCTGGTTGGGATGAGGACTTGATGGCTGGAGTTCAAGCCACCATCTTGAATTATATGGATGCACATCAAGGATGGTGTAGCAACTGTATAGAAGGAGCCTGGGTCCCTGATGACCATGGAACAGCCTTCCAGTCCTGGGGTATCCCCACTTCCAGACTCCTTTATATTGAGAAATAGTTTTCCATCTGTTTAAGGCACTGTCTTACATTTTGTTGTTATTAGTATATGGAACTCTATCCTAATACCCCAGTATTGATGATATTTTATTGAGCAAGCTTTTGTTGAAACAGATTCCCTTAAGCCAACTAAAGTCCTTGATGAATTTTCTAAATTGTAAGGTAAACTATTTCCATTTTTTTCCATTTGTAATTTTATTCTACTGAACGTATTTTCATTGGGATTGGTTAGTTTCGTCTTAACTTTATAGTAAGGGTTTGCCTTATCAATAAATTCTTTTTCATAGTAAACTTTACTTGGCATTGTAGATTTTTGATTTGTGGATATGATTTTCATCAAGGTCTGGTTTCTCTGAGTCAAACTTTACAGATCTTATTTTTTCAAGAATGTGTGATTTTTCTGTAAAATTACAGCCAATAACAAAATTTATCATGTGCAGTTTCACCACTTTTCATGTTTTTCTATGGTGGTTATTTCCACCAAATCTACATTTTCTCAGGTTAGTTTTCAGAGTGGCGAATGTTATAAATGACATGTAGTTTTTAGTTTTATGTTTCTAATAAATTTTAATATGTGCATATTTAGACATTGACCATCGGGTCATTGGTTAGTTCTACCTGCTATATATTTTTAAAAGATCTTATCTATTTAAGATGTTTATAGAAAGAAAGCATGTGGGGGGAAGGAGCAGAGGGAAAGGGACAAGAAGACTCTACACTGAGTTCAGAGCCTGATGTGCGGCTCTATCCTATGACCTGAGCCAAAATCAAGAGTTGGACACTTGGGGGTTCCTGGGTGGCTCTGTCATTAAGCATCTGTCTTCAGCGGAGTTCATGATCCCAGGGTCCAGGGATCGAGACCCACATCAGGCTCCCTGCCCATTGGGAAGCCTGCTTCTCACTTTCCCACTCCCCCTGCTTGTGTTGCCTCTCTGCTGTGTCTCTCTCTGTCAAATAAATAAATAAAATCTTTTTAAAAAAAAAGTATGGATGCTTAACCAACTGCACCACCCAGGCGTCCGCCCCTCTACTTGATATATTTTTATGACTTGGAAATTGATACTAATTTCTTGGTGATTCCATGAGGAATTTGTGAGCAACTCCCCTCAGATGTTCCAGAATTTTCCCATTCTTCAGACTGGATCTGTGCTATTGCACATCCATACTTATAAATATAAGTGATCTGTTTCTGGCAGTCTCCTTTAGTGCAAATCCTCCTAAGTCAAAGTTGTAATTACCATTATGTTATTTATTTATTAACATATAATATATTATTAGCCCCAGGGGTACAGGTTTGTGAATCATAAAGCTTACACACTTCACAGCACTCACCATATCACATACCCTCCCCAATGTCCATAATCCAACCACCTTCTCCTTACCCCCTTCCCCCTGGCAGCCCTGTTTGTTTTGTGAGATTAAGAGTCTCTTATGGTTTGTCTCCCTCCCAATTGCATCTTATTTCATTTTTTTCTTCCCTACCCCCAGACTCCCCACTTTGCCTCTCAAATTCCTGATAACAGGGAGAGCATATGATAACTGTCTTTCTCTGACTTATTTCACTCAGCATAATACCCTCATATTCCATCCACGTCATTGTAAATGGCAAGATTTCATTTCTTTTGATGGCTGCATAGTATTCCATTGTAGATATATACCACATCTTCTTTATCCATTAACCTATTGATGGACATCTAGGCTCTTTCCATAGTTTGGCTATTGTGGACATTGCTGCTATAAATATTCAGGTGCACGTGTGCCTTCAGATCATCACATTTGTATCTTTTAAAAAAAAATTTTATTTTCAGCGTAACAGTATTCATTGTTTTTGAACCACACCCAGTGCTCCATGCAATCCGTGCCCTCCCTAATACCCACCACCTGGTTCCCCCAACCTCCCACCCCCAGCACCTTCAAAACCCTCAGGTTGTTTTTCAGAGTCCATAGTCTCTCATGGTAAATACCCAGTACTGCAATTGCTGGGTCGTTGGGTAGCTCTATTTTCAACTTTTTGAGGAACCTCCATGCTGTTTTCCAGAGTGGCTGACCAATAGTGTGGGAGGGTTCCCCTTTCTCTGCATCCTCGCCAGCATTTGTCGTTTCCCGACTTGTTAATTTTAGCCATTCTGACTGGTGTGAGGTGGTATCTCATTGTGGTTTTGATTTGTATTTCCCTGATGCCGAGTGATGTGGAGCACTTTGTCATGTGTCTGTTGGCCATCTGATGTCTTTGCAGAAATATCTGTTCAGGTCCTCTGGCCATTTCTTGATTGGATTGTTTGTTCTTTGGGTGTTCAGTTTGATAAGTTCTTTATAGATTTTGGATACTAGCCCTTTATCTGATATGTCATTTGCAAATATCTTCTCCCATTCTGTCAGTTGTCTTTAGGTTTTGTTAACAGTTTCCTTTGCTGTGCAAAAGCTTTTTATCTTGATGAAGTCATAACAGTTCACTTTTGCCCTTGCTTCCCTTGCTTTTGGCGATATTTCTAGGAAGAAGTTGCTGCGGCTGAGGTCGAAGAGGTTGCTGTCTGTGTTCTCCTCAAGGATTTTGAAGGATTCCTGTTTCACATTGAGGTCTTTCATCCATTTTGAATCTGTTTTTGTGTGTGGTGTAAGGAAATGGTCCAGTTTCATTCTTCTGAATGTGGCTGTCCAATTTTCCCAACACCATTTGTTGAAGAGGCTGTCTTTTTTCCATTGGACATTCTTTCCTGCTTCTTCAAAGATTAGTTGACCATAGAGTTGAGGGTCTATTTCTGGGCTCTCTATTCTGTTCCATTAATCTATGTGTCTGTTTTTGTGCCAGTACCATACTGTCTTTATGATGACAGCTTTGTAATAGAGCTTAAGTCTGGAATTGTGATGCCACCAACTTTGGCTTTCTTTTTCAATATTCCTCAGGTTATTCTGGGGATTTTCTGGTTTCATATAAACTTTAGGATTATTTGTTCCATTTCTTTGAAAAAAAATGGATGGTATTTTGATAAGGATTGCATTAAACGTATAGATTGCTTTAGGTAGCATAGACATTTTCACAATATTTGTTCTGCCAATCCATGAACAAAGAACATTTTTTCCATTTCTTTGTGTCTTCCTCAATTTCTTTCATGAGTGCTTTATAGTTTTCTGAGTAAAGAGTCTTTGCCTCTTTGGTTAGTTTTATTCCTAGGTATCTTATGGTTTTGGGTGCAATTTGTAAATGGGATTGACTCCTTAATTTCTCTTTCTTCTGTCTTGCTGTTGGTGTATCGAAATGCTGATTTCTGTGCATTGGTTTTATATCTTGACACTTTACTGAATTCCTGTGCAAGTTCTAGCAGATTTGGAGTGGAGTCTTTTGGGTATTCCACCTAAAGTATCACATCACCTGCAAAGAGTGAGAGTTTGACTTCTTCTTTGCTGATTCGGATGTCTTTAATTTCTATCTGTTGTTTGATTGCTGAGACTAGGACTTCTAGTACTATGTTGAATAGCAATAGTGATAGTGGACAGCCCTGCCATGTTCCTGACCTTAGGGGAAAAGCTCTCAGTTTTTTCCTATTGAGAATGATATTTGCTGTGGGTTTTTCATAGATGGCTTTGATGATATTGAGGTATGTACCCTCTATCCTTACACTGTGAAGAGTTTAAAAAAAAATCAAATTTTCAAATTATTTATTTATTTATTTTTAAAGATTTTATTTATTTATTTGTCAGAGAGAGAGAGGGAGAGCGAGCGAGCACAGGCAGACAGAATGGCAGGCAGAGAGAGGTAGAGGGAGAAGCAGGCTCCCTGCCGAGCAAGGAGCCCGATGTGGGACTCGATCCCAGGATGCTGGGATCATGACCCGAGCCGAAGGCAGCCGCTTAACCAACTGAGCCACCCAGGCGTCCCTTAAATTATTTATTTATTTATTTATTTATTTATTTATTTATTTTTAAAGATTTTATTTATTCATTTGACACAGAGAGATCACAAGTAGGCAGAGAGGCAGGCAGAGAGAGAGAGGGGGAAGCAGGTTCCCTGCTGATCAGAGCCCAATGGGGGTCTTGATCCCAGGACCCTGAGATCCTGACCCGAGCCAAAGGCAGAGGCTTAACCCACTGTGCCACCCAGGTGCCCCAACACTGTGAAGTGTTTTAATCAAGAAAGCGTGCTGTACTTTGTCAAATGCTTTTTTAGCATCTATTGAGAGTATCATATGGATCTTCTTTCTTTTATTAATGTTTTATATCACATTGATTTGTAGATGTTGAACAAACCTTGCAGCCCAGGAATAAATCCCACTTGGTTGTGAATAATCCTTTTAAAATACTGTTGGATCCTACTGACTAGTATTTTGATGAGAATTTTTGCATCCCTGTTCATCAAGGATATTGGTCAGCAATTCTCTTTTTTGGTGGGGTCTTTGTCTGGTTTTGGGATCAAGGTATTGCTGGCCTCATAAAATGAGGTTTGAAGTTTCTGTTTTTTGGAACAGTTTCAGGAGAATAGGTATTCATTCCTCTTTAAATGTTTGGTAGAATTCCCCTGGGAAACCATCTGGCCTTGGGCTCTTTTCTGGGGGGGGGGGTGTATTTTTGATGACTGCTCCAATCTTTTTACTGGTTGTGCTCCTGTTCAGGTTTTCTATTTCTTCCTGGCTCAGTTTTGGTAGTTTATATGTCTCTAGGAATGCATTCATTTATTCCAGATTATCAAATTTGCTGGTGTATGGTTGCTCATAATTTGTTCTTATAATTTTTTATATTTCTTTGGTGTTGGTTGTGATTTCTCCTTTTTCATTCATGATTTTATTAATTTTGGTCCTTTCTCTTTTCTTTTTGATAAGTCTGGCCAGGGGTTTATCAATCTTATTAATTCTTTCAAAGAACCAGCTCCTAGTTTTGTTGATTTGTTCTACTGTTGTTTTTTTTAAGATTTTATTTATTTGCCAGACAGAGATGACAAGTAGGCAGAGAGGCAGGCAGAGAGAGAGAGAGAGCGAGAGAGAGAGAGAGAGGAGGAAGCAGGCTCCCCACTGAGCAGAGAGCCTGACGCAGGGCTCGATCCCAGGACCCTGGGATTATGACCTGAGCCGAAGGCAGAGCCTTTAACACACTGAGCCACCCAGGTGCCCTTGTTCTACTTTTTTTGGGGGGGGGGGTTCTATTTCATTGATTTCTGATCTGCTCTCTCTTGTTTCCCTTCTGCTGGGTTTAGGCTTTCTTTGCTGTTTTTTCTCCAGCTCTAGTTGTAGGGTTAGGTTATGTACTTGAGACCTTTCTTGTTTCTTGAAAAAGGCTTATATTGCTATATACGTTCCTCTCAGGACTGCCTTTGCTGTATCCCAAAGGTTTTGAACAGTTGTGTTTTCATTTTCATTTGTTTCCAGAATTCTTTTCAATTCTTCTTTAATTTCCTGGTTGACCCATTCATTCTTAGTAGGATGCTCTTAAGCCTCCATGTATTTGAGTTCTTTTCAACTTTCCTCTTGTAGTCCAGTTCTAGTTTCAAAGCATTGTGGTCTGAAAATATGCAGGGAATGATCCCAATCTTTTGGTACCAGTTGAGACCTGATTTGTGACCCAGGATGTGATCTATTCTGGAGAATATTCCATATGCACTAGAGAGGAATGTCTATTCTGTTGTTTTGGGATGGAATGTTCTAAGTATATCTGTGATGTCCATCTGGTCCAGTGCGACATTTAAAGCCTTTATTTCCTTGTTGATCTTTTGCTTAGATGATCTGTACATTTCAGTTGGGGGTGGTGTATTAAAGTCCCCTACTATCATTTATTAATGTTGATGTGCTTTTTTGATTTTGTTTTTAGTTGGTTTATATAGCTGGCTGTTCTCATGTTAGAGGCATAGATATTTAAAATTGTTAGATCTTCTTGTTGGACAGACCTTTTGAGTATGAGATAGTGTCCTTCCTTATTATAGTCTTTGGCTTAAAATCTAATTGATCTGATATAAGGATTACCACCCCAGCTTTCTTTTGATGTCCATTAGCATGCTAATTTTTTTTTCCACACCCTCACTTTAAATCTGGAGGTGTCCTTGGATCTCAAATGAATTTCTTCCAGACAGCATATATATGGGTCTTTTTTTTTCCATTTTGACACCCTGTGTCTTTTGATTGGGGCATTTAGCCCATTTATATTCAGGGTAGCTACTGAAAGATGAATTTATTCCCATTGTTTTGCCTGTAAGGTGACTGTTACTGTATATTGTCTCTGTTCCTTTGTGGTCTATGTTACTTTTAGGCTCTCTCTTTGCTTGGAGGACCCCTTTCAATATTTCCTGTAGGGCTGGTTTGGTGTTTTCAGATTCTTTTAATTTTTGTTTGTCCTGGAAGCTTTATTAACCTCTCCTATTTTCAATGACAGCCTACTTGGATATAGTATTCTTGGCAGTAGTTTTCTCACTTAGTGTTCTGAATATATCATGCCAGTCTTTTCTGATCTGCCAGGTCTTTGTGGATAGGTATGCTGCCAATCTAATATTTCTACTATTGTGTGTTAGAGACCTCTTGTCCTGAGCTGCTTTTAGGATTTTCTTTCTGTCACCGAGACTTATAAGTTTTACTGTTAGATGATGGGTTGTGGACCTAACCTATTTTTCTTGATTTTGAGGGGGGTTCTCGTACCTCCTGGATTTTGGGGCCTCTTGCATTCACCAAATTAGGGAAATTCTCTACTATAATTTGCTCCAATATACCTTTTGACCCTCTCTCTTCTGGTATCTCAATTATTCTAATATTGTTTTGTCTTATGGTATCACTTGTCTCTTAAAATCTCTCCTTGTGGTCCAGTAGTTGTTTCTCTCTCTGTTGCTCAGCTTCTTTATTCTCCATCATTTGGTTTTCTATATCACTAATTCTCTCTTCTGCCTTATTTATCCTAGCTGAAAGAGCCTCCATTTTTGGTTGCACCTCATTAATAGGTTTTTTCATTTTAACCTGTTTAGATTTTAGTTCTTTTATTTCTCCAGAAAGGGATTTTATTTCTCCAGAAAGCAATTCTCTAATATCTTCCATGCTTTTTTCGAGCCAAGCTATTTCCTTGATAGTCATCTTTCTAGTTCTGACATATTACTAATATCCATATTAATTAGGTTCCTAGCTGTCGGTACTGCCTCTTGTTCTTTTCTGCCTGGTGAGTTTTTCAGCCTTCTCATTTTATCCGGATAAGAATAGATGAATGAGAGAACAACATACTAAAAGGGTAGCAACAACCCCAGAAAAATATACAGTAACCAAGTCAGGAGAAACCCCAAACTGGGAGGACACAAAAGGAGGAAGAAAAGAAAAAGAAACCATTTTAGACTGGTGAATAGAAGGGAGACACACACTTGCTTTGGGTGTATTTTGGTCTTCTAGAAGATGCTACTTCCCAAAATGTTAAAGAAAGATAAATATATATATATACACACACACACAAATAAGGGCAAACACAATGAAGTGTTGGAATATGACTGTAACAGTGAAAATTTAAAAAGATTCTAAAAAAGGAATTTATAAGAAAAGAAGTTTGAGAAATGAAAAAGAAAAGGAGGAAGAAATATGATCAGGCCGGAGTCAGAACAAAGTCATGTGCTAGATTTAGGGTACATTTTAATCTTTTAGAAAAAATTGTATCCCAAACTTTTAAAGAAAAAAAATCTCTATGTGTTAAATACAATGAAAGGATAAAATGTGAGTATAACAATGAAAATCTAAAAAGATTTTTAAAAAGGTATTGATAAAATAGTTAAAAACATTAAAATAGGAAAGAGGAACAATTTTAAAAAATAGAATCAGAAAAAATAAATTTAAAAAGATTTAACTTTGAAAGACTAAAGGAACATGGGAAAAAAGCCATGAATCCTATGTGCTGCATTCCACTAGCTCTGGAGTTCTGCAGTTCTCTTTGATCAGTAAACCTGGTCTTGTCTGGATGTTCTTGCTGATTTTCTGGGTGAGGGGCCTGTTGCAATGATTCTCAAATGTCTTTGCTCAAGGCAGAACTGCCTTGCCCTTGCCAGGGGCCAGGCTAAGTAATCTGCTTGGGTTTGCTCTCAGTAGCTTTTGTTCCCTGAATGCTTTCTGTACAGCTTCAGAGGACAGCAATGAAAATGGCATCCTTCCAATCTCTGGCCCTGTAGGAGGATAGAGCTCAGGGTCCCACTCCTCAGTGCACCCTCAGAGAAAAGCAGTCCATCCCTCCTGTCTCCCTGGTCTCTGGCCATGCTCCATGCCCACTGGGCCTCTGACTGAGTGTTTCTATCTCTGGCACACGGCCCCGTTTGGAGTCTCCAAACCCAGCAAATTCCTGCAGCATGATCTTGAGTCACTTGTCCCAGAAGAGGGAGGTGAGTCTCCTCAGATCTGCTGCTTGTTGGGTCCCTGCTTGAAGAACAGTGGCCTGACTGTGCTGCAGATCACAGTTAAAGTAACCCTGACCTGAGAGCCCACTGCTAGGCTCCCCTGCTCTGATATCTGGGAGCTCTGCACACTCAGACACCCCTGATCCTACTGTGACCCCACAGGTCCTGAGACCACACTGTCCCTGCAAGGGCTCCACCCCCTTCTTAGCTTCTGGAGCGACATCCCTCAGTGGAGCAGCCTTCTAAAAGTTCTGAATTTGTGCTCCACTGCTCTCTCACTTGCCAGTAGCCAGCCCCTCCCCTGATGATCTATCTTCCCAAATGTTGCTTTGGACTCACTTCTCCGTAACTCCTACTTTCCTGGAAAGTGGTTGATTTTCTGTTCCTAGAATTGATGCTCTTCTTCACTTCTCTCTCCTGTTGAGTTTGTAGCTATTCAAAATGGTTTGTTAACTATCTAGCTGAACTCCAGGACCAGATGATATTTAGGACTCTTAAATATCATCAAAGCTCCTCAGCCATCTTGCTCCTCCCTCTCTCCTTTTAGTTTTGTTAATTGTTTTCTTTGCTGTGCAGAAGCTTTTTAGTTTGATGTAGTCTCAATTGTTTATTTTTGATTTTGTTTCTTCTGCCTCAGGGCACCTATCTAGAAAAAAAGTTGCTATGGTTGATGTCAAATAAATTACTGCCTATGTTCTTTTATAGGACTTTTATGGTTTCAGGTCTCACATTTAGGTCTTTCATCCATTTTGAATTTACTTTTTGTGTATGGTGTAAGACAGTGGTCCAGTTTCTTTCTTTTGGATGTTGCTGTCCAGTTTTCCCAGCACCATTTATTGAAGAGACTTTTCCCCATTATATATTCTTTCTTGATTTGTTGATGATTAATTGACCTTATAATTGTGGGTTTATTTCTGAGTTTTCCGTTCTGTGGGAAGCCTTCCATCTGTAAACCCAAGACAGAGGTCTCTGCATTCTGTCCCTCCTGGCACCTGGATCATCAGCGTTCTTCATGTGCTGATTGTGATGCACATACTCCCTTCTGCGATTAGCTGCTGCCACTTGTGTCCAACCCTAGTTGCTCTCTTCTTTTGTGTATGTAGTGATAGCTTTGTCATCATCTTTCCCATTCTAATTTCCTGCTAGGAAAGGACTTACTCCTGCTTGTATCAGTCTTTTTGTGTTTCCTAACTCAAAATCCTAAGACTGGGAATCTGATTGGTTGGCCAGGTTATCTTTTTGTGTTAGGCCAAAAAGCATTGCTGGCTGGCCTCTGGTTTTTCATCCCTTGGATTGTGAGTCCATACTGAGTTCCATTGGCTATGGTCTGTCTTGGTGGCTGTAACCAGTGAATGTCCGAGTCATATGGTATATAACATGGTAGACTGGGCAGCAGGGTTTAAGTGTAGGGTAGTTAGGCCAGGGGCTTGGGTTGTGGCACTCACTAATGGATATTTTAAGTATAGAATATTGACTGGCAGGATTAGTTTTCAGATGCTACCTTCCCTACTGGTTATTTTTCAATAATATAGTAATATTTAATAAAATATTAAAATATAATATACATTAAAATATACTAATGGTAATTATTTGCTAGCTAGTACAGCTGTACTGGTTATTAAAATACTGAATACCAAAAAAAATACTGAATACCTCCTAGTGAGAAGTAGGTTTTTTTCTGAGCCACTTCAGTGTTTCTCCCACCCCTGCTGACTTGACCTCTCACTCAGAACCCCAAGATCTTCTTACTACCCAGCAACTAAAGAGTTAATTTGTGGTATAGCAGAGGACTCCAGGCTTCTGTCCCAAGGTTAGGGTTGGCTTTCATTTTGATTGGCCTAGTGCCACAGTGATTATTAAATATTTTGAATGCTACTCCTGTGACTTGCAAGGAAAGAGGATTCAAAATTCATATTGCAGAAGGCATATGTACAGTATTTTCTCTGTGTACTTGTGTAAGTATAGTTGTAACACATTTTGTAATTCAGTTGATTTATTTTAAAGCAATTTCAATGTGTCTGTCTATAAGTTTTGCATTTTTAAAAACGTTCACCACTTAATATGTAAAAAAAAAAAATCAGGTGTTTAAAAAAGCATTTTTAAAGTGATAATCTTTCCCTAGGTTCACTCTTCTATTGCCAGAAAAATTAATTTTGGTCACAAATCAGAATGAGTTGGTTGCCTGTTAGTATTATATTCTAGTAAAATTGACCTATGGGGGGAAAATCCCCTTTCCTTTACAGAGAAGAACTGATTTCACAGTAGAAACAGATTTATTAGAATCTCCTACAGGGCTGTGATGGAAAACTACCCAAAAGTAAACCAAGCATTGTTGAATGTTTTCATTCCTGGTAAGGATTTGGCATGATGTATAGTGTCTGGCCATCATGGATCAGTGCTGATCCACGGACTGAGTAAATAATAGGATTCAGAAATGAACATATGTTCATAGAACATATGAGGTCTTAAGCTAGAATTTGGCTGATACTAAAATGTGTAGGATGCAAAGTATTGCCCTGAACTTTCACAGAACAAAATTACATTTGGTTTATTCTTCAGTAGTTGAAGTGTGTTTGCTGAAAGAAACTACATTATGTAGTTCAAATTCAAAGAATGCAGACTTTTAGTATTTCAGAGGGAGTCAGGAACATTATTCAAGAATTGTCTCCTTTTGCTGACCCCTTCAATATATAAAGTAATAAAAATGTCTCACTCAGATTTATTATGATATGAACCGTGACTCTAAAGCAACACGACTCTTTTTTGTATGTGACTTGTGGAATGAGGGTGATTATTCTAGAATCATAAACAATGGTTATTCCTTTTGGGGGAAGTAAGTAGTCTAGTGAATAGACATTTGATTAGAACTCAGGAAACTCAGACTCAACTTCCACACTCCTGCTGGGCTTTGGAGACAGGGAGAAGTATCATGGTATAGTGAAAAGAGCACTGGTTTTGGGATTCAGAATCATCCAGGGTCTAGTCCTAGTTTCTCCACTTACCACTTACAAGCTATGTGGGGGTAACCTCTCTGAGCATTAATTTGTCCATCGGTAAGGTGAGGATGATCTATTCAGGGCTGACATTCAGCTGATACTTAGCCAGCATGAGTGGAGAAGCTGTTTATTGCTGGACTCTGTTCTGATTTGGCCAATGTCTACTCTGACGGATGGATGCCCATACAGTACCGGTTGTTAAATATTTTGGCTATTACTCTGAATAAGCCTCAATTGGTAGGGTTATTGAGAACATCAAATGAAATATATATGAAGTTCCTAAAATACAATGATTACTTATGAAATTTTAGTTTTATATTCTTCCTTTTTTTCTATAGAAGTTTTAAAAAACATGTATTTCAACTTAAATAAAGGAAGAGAAAATACCTGACACTTGTTTTTACTGTGATATTAAGAGAGTAAGGGGAATTGTTTATCTCTTATATTTATTCAGGTTCCATTAAGCAAACGTTAAATTCCTACTCTGTGAAGGGTCTTTGATGAGTTCACCATCTAGGAAGAACAATAGATGAATAAACTCTGATTTCAACCCAACAGTTTTAAGAGTTAATGTGAACCTATAAGTTTCCTTTGTGCAAATTTAATGAGAAAGATTTCATCTGGGCAGGTCCAGCCTAGCTTGGCAACTGAACTCAAGATGGACTTCAACTCCCAGTTACTCTCCACTCTGTGTGCCTTTATGTAGTGCACAAACTGCACAGTTATATACTATGGCCCTGAGAACTGTTACAACAGAGTATAGTATATAGTGTAGCCAAGAGCTATAGGCCTAAAGTGGTGGGAAGGACTGAGTTTTGCCAGGCAAATGGCATTGGTCCAAATTACAGAAGAAGGAGGAAGCTATAGGATGTGTATAAAGACAAAGATATATGCAGGAGCTGGGAGATAAGGGGAATAGTGAATATTCCTACCAGATCATATGTTTGTACTCCTTGTTTGAAGAAAGGATGCCAATGGAAGCTGTATTTACAACCTCTCTAAACAGTTTACCATAATTACAGTTAAATACTAGAATAACTTTTTGTGTAAGTTAATGTTTCTTCATTGTTCTGGGATTAGATAGCATGCTTCATTTTATTTCTTTAGCTTCTTGAAAAAGATTTATTTAAGTAATCTGTACATTCCACATGAGGCTCGAACTCATGACCTGAAATCAAGAGTCACATGCTCTTCTGACTGAGCCAGCCAGGTGCTCTGCAAGCTTCCTGTTTTAAAATTTTCATTTATATTCAAAAAATTATTTTTAGTTGATGAGAACACACTGTCTTCTAAGGTTAATTATTTGAGGTCCTTTAGTTCTTTTCTATTTGGCTTGTGCCTAGACAAAGATCAGTGATCAAAGAAGGCTAGAAGATTCAGTGAGACATTTTTTAAAAAAAATCTGGAGACTTTTATCATTGAATTATGAATCTATGTTTGCTTCACAGAATATTACATCATAGACTTACAGAGCTTGGAGATTTTTGGAGACCTTTGAGCCTAATCTAATTTCAAAATGACTTTTTTGTTCTTCTAAAAATGATACATGGTCATTATTTTAAAAAATTTAAGCAGTTCAAAGTAAAAAGTTGAGGGCTACAACCACCTGAATTCTTACCACCCTGATACAAACACCATTAATGTGAGGTTTACAGCATTCTAAATATCTCATTGCAGGTAGATAGGTGATAGATGTACAGAATCAATTTTTTAAAAAAAATTTGTATCCTATTATACATATTTTTATTAAAATTACTCAATGTACTGTTACTAGAAATTAATGCAATACAAAGAAAATGAAAAAACTATACACTTCCAAAAAACATTTATTACCCATAAGGTATATCAGTTTCTAATAGATCCCTGTATGATTGAGGGAAAAAAAAATTGATGTTAAAAAGCATCAAGAGATTGTTACTTTTTCCACCTTGTTTTAATTTAATAGTATTGATTGACTGTTTTTTCTTCTCCCCTTCCATAATTTATGCTTTAAAAAATAAAATTTATCACAATGTCAAGTTTATACATTTATTTCATGTTCTAGTAATTGATTAGAAATTGTGTTTGACTGCCAGTTTCTAGAGACCTGACTATAGTGACTTAAACACATAAAGATTTAGTTTCACATCTAAAGGAAGATTGGAGGTAAGGTTATGACATGGGCAGGGCTCCATGAACTCATTAGGAACTTAGTTTCCTCTATCTTCTTCCTTTACCATGTTTAGTATATGATTTTCATTTTCAAGGTCATAGGTGGCTTCTGGAGTTCCAGTCCTTGTGTTTATACTCCAAGCAAGAAGCAGGAAGAAGGTGGAAGAAGGTAAAACAGACCCTTATAAACAAAATGTGCTTTATTTCATAGTCTTAATTTTTTAAAGTAATCTGTATGCCCAATGTGGGTCTTAAACTCATGACCCTGGGATCAAGAGTCTCATGGTCTAATGACTAAGCCAGCCAGCTGCCCTCAAAAAGACTCTTTTAGAAGCCCCAAATACCACTTATATTTCATTGCCTGCCCCAGGCCCCTGCCATCTCTAGGGGAGTCCAATAAATTTAGTGTTATTACCATATTACCTGAGGTGGGAAGTCCCCATAACCTCAGTTTCCATAGTTGCTTGATTTTAGCTTTATATTTACATTGATTTAATGCCAGGACCACCAATCCATTTTAACAAGAATGTCTATTTATAAGTTTATTTTGTATATTTCTTGCCTGAATGTACTGTATCCTTAAGTACTTCTTTCCAGAATGGTCTGTGGGCATTGTATTACTTACTGCTAGCTTGGTTGCTTTCCTAATTCCCAGGCATTTCTTGCCTTAATCCTCTCCTTAGGTTGTTCCTGTTTTTAAAGATAGTACATCTCTTGATTCCATGGATATCTCACTTCTGGAGCCCTTTACCTTGTTGCAATTTGACTTGATTGCTCCCCAGTTCCAAAGAACAGCAATCATCCTAGGACTTCTCTTCACTGAAGTTCTTGGGTGGAAACACTGGTTCTTGGATCTCAGTGTCTTTTTTTTTTTTTTTTTTTTTGGTTTACTACCTTTTCTTGCTGGAATAGATCCTCAAGTAACTTCCTAAGAAAGAATGTGTGAGAGATAAACTCTGAATTTTACATATCTGAAAGTATTTTCATTCTAGTCTTATACTTGATAGATAACTTTGTAGATACAGAATTCTCATTTGAGAATTTGTTCAGAATTTGGAGGCATGGTTCAGGTGTCTTCTTGAACATCTGATGTGGCCGATGAAAAATATGTGAGTGTGATTCTTGTACCTTTGTAGATGAACAGTTTTGTAATCTTTGGATGCATTTAGAAAGTTCTCTTGATTTTTGGCATTCTGAAATTTCACAATGATGTGGCCTGTTTTGGAGTGGTTTTTTTTTTTTTTCATTGTGCCCAACACTGTGGGGAGGGGGGACCATTTGACATAGAAACTCTGTTCTTCAAAAAGTTCCATAAAATTATCTTGTATTTTTTGTTCTGGTAATTTTCTTTCCTTCTCCTTTCTCAGTTCTCTTTTATGAAACTCCTGTTAACCAAATTTGGAATTTTTGTGTTGATTCTCTCTATCTCTAATCTTCTTGCTCGTATTTCCTATCTCTTTGTCTCTTCTATTTCCTGGGAAATTTCCTCAGCTTTATGCTCAAGCTTGTCAGTAAATTTTATTTTGAAAGTAACACTTTATTTTTATTTAGTTTTTAAAGATTGGTTTAATTTTAGAGGAGAGAGAGAGTGAAAGAGTATAAGAGGGAGTGTCAGAGGAAGAGGGGGAGAGAAACTCTAAGTAGACTTCATGCTCAGTGTAGAACCAGATGCGGGCCTCAACCCCATCACCTCCAAGATCATGACCTGAGCTGAAACCAAGAATCAGATGCTTAACTGACTGTGTCACCCAGGCACACCTGGAAATAACATTTTAAGTATACACAAACTTTTTCTCTGGTCCTTTGTCATAGCATTTTGTCCTTGTTTTAGGGATGTAATATCAGAGTCTCTCTTAGGATGCTATTTAAAATTGCTTTTATTTCTCAAACTTCGTTTGGCTATTTGAGGTCATTTGTGGTTCCATATGAATTTTGGGATTGTTTTTTATATTTCTGTAAAAAATGCCATTGGAAGTTTTATAGAAATTGCAACGAATCTGTCAATTGCTTTGGGTAATTTGAACATTTAAGCAATCTGAAAAGCTCAGGGAAAGACATCTGAATTATCTGGAATTCTTGTTGTCAAAATTACTTGAAATCATTGGTTGAACTGAAAACAAGATTTTGCTCTGACAGCATTGACAAGGATTGTGGACAACATTCCCTTTCTACCAGATTTCTTGTGGCTAATTTCATAACATGTCTCTGGGTAGATAATCCTCTTGATAGGAGCAGCTAGAGTAGAGACACTGGGCTTTACCATCAGATCCTCCCTAGCTGTAGATAATTCAGATTCTCAGAGCCTTGGTTTTCATCATCTAAAAAATGCCACTAAGTCACACTTTACTTCACAGCATTACTGTGAAGAATAGGTTTGGCACTTAGTAAGTCCTCAATAGATGTTAGCTTGTTAAACTCCAGAGACTATATTTTAATCATTGTGTTAAATTATTAGTGGGAAAAAATGGACTATTATGCATGTTATGCCTATACATACTTGTTGCCTGGGAACTTATTTTTTTTAATTTTTAATTTTTTATAAACATATAATATATTTTTATCCTCAGGGGTACAGGTCTGTGAATCACCAGGTTTACACACTTCACAGCACACACCATAGCACATACCCTCCCCAATGTCCATAATCCCACCCCCTTCTCCCAAACCCCCTCCCCCCAGCAACCCTCAGTTTGTTTTGTGAGATTAAGAGTCACTTATGGTTTTTCTCCCTCCCAATCCCATCTTGTTTCATTTATTCTTCTCCTACCCACTTAAGCCCCCATGTTGCATCACCACTTCCTCATATCAGGGAGATCATATGATAGTTGTCTTTCTCTGCTTGACTTAGTTCGCTAAGCATGATACGCTCCATTTCCATCCATGTTGTCGCAAATGGCAAGATTTCATTTCTTTTGATGGCTGCATAGTATTCCATTGTGTATATATACCACATCTTCTTTATCCATTCATCTGTTGATGGACATCTAGGTTCTTTCCATCATTTGGCTATTGTGGACATTGCTGCTATAAACATTCGGGTGCACGTGCCCCTTTGGATCACTACGTTTGTATCTTTAGGGTAAATACCCAATAGTGCAATTGCTGGGTCATAGGGCAGTTCTATTTTCAACATTTTGAGGAACCTCCATGCTGTTTTCCAGAGTGGCTGCACCAGCTTGCATTCCCACCAACAGTGTAGGAGGGTTCCCCTTTCTCCGCATCCTCGCCAGCATCTGTCATTTCCTGACTTGTTTATTTTAGCCATTCTGACTGGTGTGAGGTGATATCTCATTGTGGTTTTTATTTGTATTTCCCTGATGCCGAGTGATATGGAGCACTTTTTCATGTGTCTGTTGGACATCTGGATGTCTTCTTTGCAGAAATGTCTGTTCATGTCCTCTGCCCATTTCTTGATTGGATTATTTGTTCTTTGGGTGTTGAGTTTGCTAAGTTCTTTATAGATTCTGGACACTAGTCCTTATCTGATATGTCGTTTGCAAATATCTTCTCCCATTCTGTCAGTTGTCTTTTGATTTTGTTAACTGTTTCCGTTGCTGTGCAAAAGCTTTTTTTTTTTTTTTTAAATTTTATTTATTTATCAGAGAGAGAGAGGGGAAGAGAGAGAGCACAGGCAGACAGAATGGCAGGCAGAGGCAGAGGGAGAAGCAGGCTCCCTGCTGAGCAAAGAGCCCGATGTGGGACTCGATCCTAGGACGCCGGGATCATGACCCGAGCTGAAGGCAGCTGCTTTACCAACTGAGCCACCCAGGCGTCCCTGTGCAAAAGCTTTTGATCTTGATGAAATCCCAATAGTTCATTTTTGCCCTTGCTTCCCTTGCCTTTGGCGTTGTTCCTAGGAAGATGTTGCTGCGGCTGAGGTCAAAGAGGTTGCTGCCTGTGTTCTCCTCAAGGATTTTGATGGATTCCTTTCGCACATTGAGGTCCCTCATCCATTTTGAGTCTATTTTTGTGTGTGGTGTAAGGAAATGGTCCAAATTCATTTTTCTGCATGTGGCTGTCCAATTTTCCCAGCACCATTGATTGAAGAGGCTGTCTTTTTTCCATTGGACATTCTTTCCTGCTTTGTCGAAGATTAGTTGACCATAGAGTTGAGGGTCTATTTCTGGGCTCTATATTCTCTTCCATTGATCTATGTGTCTGTTTTTGTGCCAGTACCATGCTGTCTTGATGATGACAGCTTTGTAATAGAGCTTGAAGTCCGGAATTGTGATGCCACCAACGTTGGCTTTCTTTTTCAATATCCCTTTGGCTATTCGAGGTCTTTTCTGGTTCCATATAAATTTTAGAATTATTTGTTCCATTTCTTTGAAAAAGATGGATGGTACTTTGATAGGAATTGCATTAAATGTGTAGATTGCTTTAGGTAGCATAGACATTTTCACAATATTTATTCTTCCAATCCAGGAGCATGGAACATTTTTCCATTTCTTTGTGTCTTCCTCAATTTCTTTCATGAGTACTTTATAGTTTTCTGAGTATAGATTCTGTGCCTCTTTGGTTAGGTTTATTCCTAGGTATCTTATGGTTTTGGGTGCAATTGTAAATGGGATTGACTCCTTAATTTCTCTTTCTTCTGTCTTGTTGGTGTAGAGAAATGCAACTGATTTCTGTGCATTGATTTTATATCCTGACACTTTACTGAATTCCTGTATAAGTTCTAGCCGTTTTGGAGTGGAGTCTTTTGGGTTTTCCACATATAGTATCATATCATCTGCGAAGAGTGATAATTTGACTTCTTCTTTGCTGATTTGGATGCCTTTAATTTCCTTTTGTTGTCTGATTGCTGAGGCTAGGACCTCTAGTACTATGTTGAATAGCAGTGGTGATAATGGACATCCCTGCCGTGTTCCTGACCTTAGCGCAAAAGCTTTCAGTTTTTCTCCATTGAGAATGATATTTGCGTTGGGTTTTTCATAGATGGCTTTGATGATATTGAGGTATGTGCCCTCTATCCCTACACTTTGAAGAGTTTTGATCAGGAAGGGATGCTGTACTTTGTCAAATGCTTTTTCAGCATCTATTGAGAGTATCATATGGTTCTTGTTCTTTCTTTTATTGATGTGTTGTATCACATTGACTGATTTGCGAATGTTGAACCAACCTTGCAGCCCTGGAATAAATCCCACTTGGTCGTGGTGAATAATCCTTTTAATGTACTGTTGAATCCTATTAGCTAGTATTTTGTTGAGTATTTTCGCATCTGTGTTCATCAAGGATATTGGTCTATAGCTCTCTTTTTTGATGGGATCCTTGTCTGGTTTGGGGATCAAGGTGATGCTTGCCTCATAAAATGAGTTTGGAAGTTTTCCTTCCATTTCTATTTTTTGGAACAGTTTCAGGAGAATAGGAATTATTTCTTCTTTAAATGTTTGGTAGAATTCCCCTGGGAAGCTGTCTGGCCCTGGGCTTTTGTTTGTTTGGAGATTTTTGATGACTGTTTCAATCTCCTTACTGGTTATGGGTCTGTTCAGGCTTTTTATTTCTTTCTGGTTCAGTTGTGGTAGTTTATATGTTTCTAGGAATGCATCCATTTCTTCCAGATTGTCAATTTTTTTTTTTTAAATTTTATTTATCTATTTGACAGAGAGAGAGAGATCACAAGCAGACAGAAAGGCAGGCAGAGAGAGAGGAGGAAGCAGGCTCCCCGCTGAGCAGAGAGCCCGATGTGGGGCTTGATCCCAGGACCCTGGGATCATGACCCGAGCCGAAGGCAGAGGCTTAACCCACTGAGCCACCCAGGCGCCCCCAGATTGTCAAATTTATTGGCGTAGAGTTGCTCATAGTATGTTCTTATAATAGTTTGTATTTCCTTGGTGTTAGTTGTGACCTCTCCTCTTTCATTCATGATTTTATTTATTTGGGTCCTTTCTCTTTTCTTTTTGATAAGTAGGGCCAGGGGTTTATCAATTTTATTAATTCTTTCAAAGAACCAGCTCCTAGTTTCGTTGATTTGTTCTATTGTTTTTTTGGTTTCCATTTCATTGATTTCTGCTCTGATCTTTATGATATCTCTTCTCCTGCTGGGCTTAGGGTTTCTTTCTTGTTCTTTCTCCAGATCCTTTAGGTGTAGGGTTAGGTTGTGTATCTGAGACCTTTCTTGTTTCTTGAGAAAGGCTTGTACTGCTATATATTTTCCTCTCAGGACTGCCTTTGTTGTGTCCCACAGATTTTGAACTGTTGTATTTGCATTATCATTTGTTTCCATGATTTTTTTCAATTCTTCTTTAATTTCCTGGTTGACCCATTCATTCTTTAGAAGGATGCTGTTTATTCTCCATGTATTTGGGTTCTTTCCAAACTTCCTTTTGTGGTTGAGTTCTAGCTTTAGAGCATTGTGGTCTGAAAATATGCAGGGAATGATCCCAATCTTTTGATACCAGTTGAGTCCTGATTTAGGACAGAGGATGTGATCTATTCTGGAGAATGTTCCATGTGCACTAGAGAAGAATGTGTATTCTGTTGCTTTGGGATGAAATGTTCTGAATATATCTGTGATGTCCATCTAGTCCAGTGTGTCATTTAAGGCCTTTATTTCCTTGCTGATCTTTTGCTTGGATGATCTGTCCATTTCAGTGAGGGGAGTGTTAAAGTCCCCTACTATTATTGTATTATTGTTGATGTGTTTCTTTGAATTTGTTATTAATTGGTTTATATAGTTGGCTGCTCCCACGTTGGGGGCATAGATATTTAAAATTGTTAAATCTTCTTGTTGGACAGCCCCTTTGAGTATGATACAGTGTCCTTCCTCATCTCTTATTATAGTCTTTGGCTTAAAATCTAATTGATCTGATATAAGGATTGCCATTCCTGCTTTCTTCGATGTCCATTAGCATGGTAAATTCTTTTCCACCCCCTCACTTTAAATTTTGAGGTGTCTTCGGGCTTAAAATGAGTTTCTTGGAGGCAACATATAGATGGGTTTTATTTTTTTTATCCATTCTGATACCCTGTGTCTTTTGATTGGGGCATTTAGCCCATTAACATTCAGGGTAACTATTGAGAGATATGAATTTAGTGCCATTGTATTGCCTGTAAGGTGACTGTTACTGTATATGGTCTCTGTTCCTTTCTGATCTACTACTTGTAGGCTCTCTCTTTGCTTAGAGGACCCCTTTCAATATTTCCTGTATAGCTGGTTTGGTGTTTGCAAATTCTTTCAGTTTTTGTTTGTCCTGGAAGCTTTTAATCTCTCCTTCTATTTTCAATGAGAGCCTAGCTTGATATAGTATTCTTGGCTGCATGTTTTTCTCGTTTAGTGCTCTGAAAATATCATGCCAGCTCTTTCTGGCCTGCCAGGTCTCTGTGGATAAGTCAGCTGCCAATCTAATATTTTTACCATTGTATGTTACAGACTTCTTTTCCCGGGCTGCTTTCAGGATTTTCTCTTTGTCACTGAGACTTGTAAATTTTACTATTAGGTGACGGGGTGTGGACCTATTCTTATTGATTTTGAGGGGCGTTCTCTGCACCTCCTGAATTCTGATGCTCGTTTCCTTTGCCATATTGGGGAAATTCTCCCCAATAATTCTCTCCAGTATACCTTCTGCTCCCCTCTCTCTTTCTTCTTCTTCTGGAATCCCAATTATTCTAATGTTGTTTCGTCTTATGGTGTCACTTATCTCTCGAATTCTCCCCTCGTGGTCCAGTAGCTGTTTGTCCCTCTTTTGCTCAGCTTCTTTATTCTCTGTCATATGGTCTTCTATATCACTAATTCTTTCTTCTGCCTCATTTATCCTAGCAGTGAGAGCCTCCATTTTTGATTGCACCTCATTAATAGCTTTTTTGATTTCAACTTGGTTAGATTTTAGTTCTTTTATTTCTCCAGAAAGGGCTTTTATATCTCTCGAGAGGGTTTCTCTAATATCTTCCATGCCTTTTTCGAGCCCGGCTAGAACCTTGAGAATTGTCATTCTGAACTCTAGATCTGAAATATTACCAATGTCTGAATTGATTAGGTCCCTAGCCTTCGGTACTGCCTCTTGTTCTTTTTTTCGTGTTGAATGTTTCCGTCTTGTCATTTTGTCCAGATATGAGTATATGAAGGAGCAAGTAAAATACTAAAAGGGTGGCAACAACCCCAGGAAAATATGCTTTAACCAAATTAGAAGAGATCCCAAATCGTGAGGGGGGAGAAAGGGGATAAAAAGAGGTTCAAAAAGGAAGAAATAAAAAAAAAGAAAAAAGAAAAAAAAAAGAAAAGAAAAGAATTAAAAAAAAAGAAAACACATAAGAAAAATATAAAAAAGAAAATATATATATATTAGATAAACTGGTTAAAAAACGTTAAAAAAGAAAAAGGTAAAAGTTAAAAAAAAAAATTTACCCGGAGGCGAGAAAAAAAAACAAAAAATGAATAAGAAAAAAATTAAATTAACTGCAAGACTAAAAAAAATCACAGGGAAAAAGCCATGAGTTCCGTGCTTGGCTTTCTCCTCCTCTGGAATTCTGCTGCTCTCCTTGGTATTGAAACCGCACTCCTTGGTAGGTGAACTTGGTCTCGGCTGGATTTCTTGTTGATCTTCTGGGGGAGGGCCTGTTGTAGTGATTCTCAAGTGTCTTTGCCCCAGGCGGAATTACACCGCCCTTACCATGGGCCGAGGTGAGTAATCCGCTCGGGTTTGCTTTCAGGAGCTTTTGTTCCCTGAGCGCTTTCCGTAGAGTTCCGGAGGACGGGAATACAAATGGCGGCCTCCTGGTCTCCGGCTCGGAGGAGCCGAGAGCCCAGGGCCGCACTCCTCAGTTTGCCCTCGGAGAACAGCGCCCAGTTACTCCCATCTGCCTGATCTCCGGCCGCGCTCCGAGCTCACCGAGTCTGCGACCGGTTCAAGGTAACACCGAGCTGTGAGCTTACTGTCGGCTCTGTCTCTGTAGCCGGCTTTCCCGTTCCAATACCCGCAAGCACTGGGACACTCAGACACCCCCGATCCTTCTGTGACCCTGCGGGACCTGAGGCCACGCTGACCCTGTGTGGGCTTCGCCCCGGGTAGCCTCTGGAGTGATGTCCCTCAGCGGAACAGACTTTTAAAAGTCCTAATTTTGTGCGCGGTTGCTTCGCCGCTTGCCGGGACCCAGCCCCTCCCCCCGGGGTCTATCTTCCCGTCGCTTTAGATTCACTTCTCCGCCGGTCCTACCTTTCAGAAAGTGGTTGTTTTTCTGTTTCCAGAATTGCTGTTCTTCTTCTCTTCGATCTGCCGATGGATTTTCAGGTGTTTGCAATCTTTAGATAAGCTATCTAGCTGATCTCCGGCTAGCTGAAGTAGTATCAGCCTGCTACTTCTCCGCCATCTTGACTCCTCCGAAAAAAGATGTTCTTTTTAAAAAAATTCTTATTAACATATAATGTATTATTAGCCTCAGGGCTACAGGTTTCTGAATCGCCAGGTTTACACACTTCATAGCACATACCTTCCCCAGTGTCCATAACTCCACCAACCTCTCCCTACCCCCCTCCCCCCCGGCAACCCTCAACTTGTTTTGTGAGAGTGAGAGTCTCTTATGGTTTGTCTCCTTCCCAATTCCATCTTGTTTCTTTTTTTTTTCCTTAAAGGTTTTATTTATTTATTTGTCAGAGAGAGAGAGAGAGAGAGAGAGAGAGCGCGCGCACAAGCAGAGGGAGCAGCAGGCAGCGGGAGAGGCAGGCTCCCCACCAAGCAAGGGGTCCAATGTAGGATTCGATCCCAGGATCCTGGGATCCTGAACCAAGCCAAAGGCAGATGCTTAACTGACTGAGCCACATGGGATTCCCCATCTTGTTTCGTTTATACTTTTCTTGTCCCCCAAACCCCCCACGTTGCATCTCAACTTCTTCATATCAGGGAGATCATATGATAATTGTCTTTCTCTGCTTGACTTATTTCGTTAAGCATAATACCCTCTAGTTCCATCCATGTCGCAAATGGCAAGATTTCATTTCTTTTGATGCCTGCATATTATTCCATTGTAGATATATACCACGTCTTCTTTATCCATTCTTCTGTTGATGGACATCTAGGTTCTTTCCACAGTTTGGCTATTGTGGATATTGCTGCTATAAACATTTGGTTGCACGTGCCCCTTTGGATCACTACGTTTCTATCTTTAGGGTAAATACCCAGTAGTGCGATTGCTGGGTCATAGGGTAGCTCTATTTTCAACTTTTTGAGGGACCTCCATGCTGTTCTCCAGAGTGGTGCACAAGTTTGCATTTCCACCAACAGTGTGGAAGGGTTCCCCTTTCTCTGCATCCTTGCCAGCATCTGTTATTTCCTGACTTGTTAATTTTAGCCATTCTGACTGGTGTGAGGTGGTATCTCATTGTGGTTTTGATTTTGTATCTCCCTGATGCCAAGTGATGTGGAGCACTTTTTCATGTGTCTGTTGGCCATCTGATGTCTTCTTTGCAGAAATGTCTGTTCATGTCCTTTGCCCATTTCTTGATTGGGTTGTTTGTTCTTTGGGTGTTCAGTTTGATAAGTTCTTTATAGATTTTGGATACTAGCCCTTTATCTGATATGTCATTTGCAAATATCTTCTCCCATTCTGTCAGTTGTCTTTAGGTTTTGTTAACAGTTTCCTTTGCTGTGCAAAAGCTTTTTATCTTGATGAAGTCATAACAGTTCACTTTTGCCCTTGCTTCCCTTGCTTTTGGCGATATTTCTCGGAAGAAGTTGATGCGGCTGAGGTCGAAGAGGTTGCTGTCTGTGTTCTCCTCAAGGATTTTGAGGAATTCCTGCTTCACATTGAGGTCTTTCATCCATTTTGGGTCTATTTTTGTGTGTGGTGTAAGGAAATGGTCCAGTTTCATTCTTCTGAATGTGGCTGTCCAATTTTCCCAACACCATTTGTTGGAGAGACTATCTTTTTCCCATTGGACATTCTTTCCTGCTTCTTCAACGATTAGTTGAGGGTCTCTTTCTGGGCTCTCTAATCTGTTCCATTGATCTATGTGTCTGGTTTTGTGCCAGTACCATACTTTCTTTATGATGGCAGCTTTGTAATAGAGCTTAAGTCTGGAATTGTGATGCCACCAACTTTGGCTTTCTTTTTCAATATTCATCTGGCTATTCTAGGTCTTTTCTGGTTCTATATAAATTTTATGATTATTTGTTCCATTTCTTTGAAAAAAATGAATGGTATTTTGATAGGGATTGCATTAAATGTGTAGATTGCTTTAGGTAGCATAGACAATTTCACAATATTTGTTCTGCCAATCCATGAGCAGGGAACATTTTTCCATTTCTTTGTATCTTCCTCGATTTCTTTCATGAGTACTTTGTAGTTTTCTGAGTAGAGAGTCTTTGCCTCTTTGGTTAGGTTTATTCCTAGGTATCTTATGGTTTGGGGTGCAATTTGTAAATGGGATTGACTCCTTAATTTCTCTTTCTTCTTTCTTGTTGTTGGTGTAAAGAAATGCTACTGATTCCTGTGCATTGATTTTATATCCTGACACTTTACTGAATTCCTGTATGAGCTCTAACAGATTTGGAGTGGAATCTTTTGGTTTTTCCACATATAGTATCATATCATCTGGAAAGAGTGAGAGTTTGACTTCTTCCTTGCCAATTAGGATGCCTTTAATTTCTTTTTGTTGTTTGATTGCGGAGACTGAGACTTCTAGTACTATATTGAATAGCAGTGCTGATATGGACATCCCTGCCATGTTCCTGACCTTAGGGGAAAAGCTATCAGTTTTTTCCTATTGAGAATGATATTTGCTTTGGGTTTTTCATAGATGGCTTTGATGATATTGAGGTATGTACACTCTATCCATACACTTTGAAGAGTTTTGATCAAGAAAGGATGCTATACTTTGTCAAATGCTTTTTCAGCATCTATTATGAGTATCTTATGGTTCTTGTTCTTTCTTTTATTGGTGTATTGTATCCCATTGATTTGCGGATGTTGAACCCACCTTGCGGCCCTGGAATAAATCCCACTCGGTCATGGTGAATAATTCTTTTAATGTACTGTTGTATCCTATTGGTAGTATTTTAGTGAGAATTTTCATGTCTCTGTTCATCAAGGATATTGGTCTGTAATTCTTTTTGGTGGGGTCTTTGGTTTGGAGATCAAGGTAATGCTGGCCTTATAATAGAGTTTGGATATTTTCCTTCCGTTTTTGTTTTCTGGAACAGGTTCAGGAGAATAGGTATTAATTCTTCTTTAAATGTTTGGTAGAATTCCCCTGGGAAGCCATCTGGCCCCAGGCTCTTGTTTGTTGGGAGATTTTTGATGACTTCTTCAATCCCCTTACTGGTTATGGGTCTGCTCAGGTTTTCTATTTCTTCCTTGTTCAGTTGTGGTAGTTTATATGTCTCTAGGAATGCATCCATTTATTCCAGATTGTCAAATTTGCTGGCATATATTTGCTCATAATATGCTCTTATAATTGTATTTCTTTGGTGTAGGTTGTGATCTCTCCTTTTTCATTCATGATTTTTATTTGGGTCCTTTCTCTTTTCTTTTTGATAAGTCTGGCCAGGGGTTTATTAGTATTATTAATTCTTTCAAAGAACCAGCTCCTAGTTTCATTGATTTGTTCTACTGTTTTTTTGGTTTCTATTTCATTGATTTCTTCTCTGATCTTTATGATTTCTCTTCTCCTTCTGGGTTTAGGCTTTCTTTGCTTTTCTTTCTCCAGCTCCTTTAGATGTAGGGATATGTTGTGTATTTGAGACCTTTCTTGTTTCTTGAGAAAGGCTTGTATCGCTATATATTTTCCTCTCGGGACTGCCTTTCTGTGTCCCACAGATTTTGAAACGTGTTTTCATTACCATTTGTTTCCATGAACTTTTTCAATTCTTCTTTAATTTCCTGGTTGACCCATTCATTCTTCAGAAGGATGCTCCTTAGCCTCCATGTATTTGGGTTCTTTCCCAGTTTCCTCTTGTGATTGAGTTCTAGCTTCAGAGCATTGTGGTCTGAAAATATGCGGGAATGATCCCAATCTTTTGGTACCAGTTGAGACCCAATTTTTGACCCAGAATGTAATCTATTCTGGAGAATGTTTCATGTGCACTAGAGAAGAATGTGTATTCTTTTGTTTTGGAATGGAATGTGCTAAGTATATCTGTGATACACAGATGGACATCTGGTCTAATGTGGCATTTAAGGCCATCTGGCCTAATGTGTCATTTAAGGCCTTTATTTCCTTGTTGATCTTTTGCTTGGATGATCTGTCCATTTCAGTGAGGGGAGTGTTAATGTCCCCTACAATTATTGTATTATTCTTGATGTGTTTCTTTGATTTCGTTATTAATTGGTTTATATGGTTGGCTGATCCCATGTTAGGGTCATAGATATTTAAAATTGTTAGATCTTCTTGTTGGAGAGACACTTTGAGTATGATACTGTGTCCTTCCTCATCTTTTATTATAGTCTTTGGCTTAAAATGTAATTTATCTGATATAAGGATTACCACCCCAGCTTTCTTTTGATGTCCATTAGCATGGTAAATTGTTTTCCACCCCGTCACTTTCAATCTGGAGGTGTCTTTGGGTCTATAATGAGTTTCTTGTAGACAGCATATTGATGGGTTTTGTTTTCTGATACCCTCTGTCTTTTGATTGGAGCATTTAGCCCATTTACATTCAGGGTAACTATTGAGAAATATGAATTTAGTGCCTTTGTATTGCCTGTAAGGTGACTATTATGCATATTGTCTCTGTTCCTTTCTGGTCTACTACTTTTAGGGTCTCTTTTTGCTTAGAGGACCCCTTTCAATATTTCCTGTAGGATTGGTTTGGTGCTTAAAAATTCCTTCAGTTTTTGTTTGTCCTAGAAGGTTTTTAATCTCTTTTTCTATTTTCAGTGATAGCCTAGCTGGATGTAGTATTCTTGACTGCATGTTGTTCTCGTTTAGTTCCCTGAATATATCATGCCAGTTCTTTCTGGCCTACTAGGTCTCTGTGGATAAGTCTGCTGCCAATCTAATATTTTTACCACTGTATGTTACAGATGTCTTATCCCGGGCTGCTTTCAGGATTTTCTCTTTGTCACTAAGACTTGTAAATTTTACTATTAGATGATGGGGGTGTGGACCTATTCTTGTTGATTTTGAGGTGGGTTTTCTGCACCTCCTGGGTTTTGATGCTTGTTCCCTTTGCAACATTAGGGATAATTCTGTCCGATATACCTTCTGCTCCCCTCTCTCTTTCTTCTTCTTCTGGAATCCCAATTATTCTAATGTTGTTTCATCTTATGGTGTCACTTATCTCTTAAATTCTCCCCTCATGATCCAATAGTTGTTTGTCTCTCTTTTGCTCAGCTTCTTTATTCTCTGTCATTTGGTCTTCTATATCACTAATTCTCTCTTCTGCCTCATTTATCCTATCAGTGAGAGCCTCCATTTTTTATTGCATATCATTAATAGCTTTTTTTATTTCATCTTGGTTAGATTTTAGTTCTTTTATTTCTCCAGAGAGGGCTTTTATTTCTCCAGACAGGGTTTCTCTAATATCTTCCATGCCTTTTCCTACCTCATCTAGCACCTTGAGAATCGTCATTCTGAACTCTAGATCCGATATATTACCAATGTCCGTATTGATTAGATCCTTAGACTTTGATGCTGCCTCTTGTTCTTTTTTTTTTTTTGTGTTGAGTGTTTCAGCCTTGTCATTTTATCCAGATAAGAATATATGAAGGAGCAAATAAAATACTAAAAGGGTGGCAAGGACCCCAGGAAAATGTGCTTTAACTAAATCAGAAGAGACACAAATTGTGGGGGGACGAAAGGGAGTAAAAAGAAGTTGTAAAAAGTATTTAAAAAAGGAAAAATAAAGAAAAAATATAAAAAAGAAAAAATATATATTAGACTGGTGAATAGAACAGAGTCACCCACTTAATTCTGGGAGTATTTAGGTCTCTTAGAAGAAACTACCTCCCAGAATTTTAAAGAATGAAAAAAAAAATACACACACACACACACATACACAAAATAAGGGTAAACACAATGAAGGGATGCAATATGACTATAAAATGAAACTTTTAAAAAAATTTCTAAAAGATGAATTGATGAGATAAGTTGGTTGGGATAATAATGAAAAAGAAAGTGGAGGGAATTTGCTCAGGCTGGAGACTAGAACAAAGTCCTACATTAGTTAGGGTATATTTTGATCTATTAGAAGAAGTTATATCCCAAAGTTTTTTAGAAGAAAAAACCCTATGTGTATACAAAAAATAAAGTTAGATACAATGAAGGATAAAATATGACTTTAATAACGATGTTTCAGAAAAGTTTTTTTAATGAAGGGTATTGTTAAGATAAACTAGTTAAAAAATGTTAAAAGAGAAAAGTGTAAAAGTTTAAATATTTTAGCTTAAGAAAAAAATAAAATTAAAAAAATTTTAATTAACTTTGAAAGACTAAAGAATCATGGGGAGAAATCCATGAATTCCATGCTTTGCTTTCTCCTCTTCTGGAATTCTGCTGTTCTCCATGGTAAGTGGGGGGATTTCTTTCTGATCTTCTGGCGGAGGGGCCTGTTGTAGTGATTCTCAAGTGTCTTTGCCTGAGGCGGAATTCCACTGCCTTTATCAGGACCTAGGCTAAGTAATCCACTCGGGTTTGCTTATGGGAGCTTTTGTTCCCTGAACACTTTCTGTTGAGCCCTGGAGGACAGGAATGAAAATGGCAGCCTCCCAATCTCTGGCCCGGAGGAGCCGAGAGCTCGGGGCCCCACTCCTCAGTGCACCCTCAGAGAAAAGTGCTCAATCACTCCCATCTCCCTGGCCTCTGTCTGTGCTCTGAGCTCACCCAGCCTGTGACCAAGTGTCTCTCTCTCTCTCTGGCACACAGCCCTGCCTGGAGTCTCCAAACCCAGCAGATCCCTGTGCTCTTCCAGGGGGGTCTCCCTGGATCTTGTGGGGTCTTTGCTCACAGAGCAGTGGCCTGACTCTGCCATGGATCACAGTTTAAGGTAACCTCGAGTTGAGAGCTCACTTCTCGGCTCCGTCTCTGTAGCCGGCTTCCCTGCTCTACTACCTGTGGGGTCTGTGACACTCAGACACCCCTGATCCTTCTGTGACCCTGCGGGACCCAATACCACACTGTCCCCGCAAGGGGTCCACCCCCACTTAGCCTCTGGAGCAGGCCCTGAGACCCTGCTGTCCCCATGTGGGCTTCACCCCAGCTTAGGCTCTGATGTCCCTCAGGGGAGCAGATTTTTAAAAGTTCTGATTTTGTGCTCCATTGCTCCTCTGCTTGCTGGGATCCAGCTGCTCCCCCAGCGGTCTATCTTCCCTTTGCTTTGGATTCACTTCTTTGCATGTCCTACCTTTCAGAAAGTGGTCGATTTTCTGTTTCTAGAATTGCTGCTCTTCTTCTCTTTGATCTCCTGCTGGAATTGTAGGTGTTTGGAATGGTTTGATAAACTATCTACCTGATCTCCTGCTAGCTGATGTCATCTCAGCCTGCTACTTCTCTGTTGTCTTGACTCCTCCCCCGGAAAAGATATTTCATATGATTTCAGTCTTCTTAAATTTATTGAGACTTGTTTTGTAGCCTTACATGTAATATATCCTGGAAAGTATTCCATGTGTACTTAAAAGGAATGTGTATTCTGCTGGTTTTAGATGAAATAGTCTCTGTTAGGTCCATCTGGCCTCATGTGTCATTCAAAGCCACTGATTTTTTTTTTCTCAATTTGAGTCTGATCTATCCATTGATGTAAGTGGGGTGTTAAAGTTATTATTATTGTATTACTGTCAATTTATCCCTTTATGTGTGTTAATATTTGATTTGTGTATTTAAGTGCTCTTATGTTGGGTGCATAGATATTTAAAACTGTTGTGTCCTCTTGTTGGGTTGATCCCTTTATCACTATGTAGTGCCCTTTGTCTCTTGCCACAATCTTTGTTTTGAAGTCTCTTTTGTCTGATATAAGTATTGCTGCCTCAGCTTGTTTTTTTTTTTAACTTCCATTTGAATCATATTTGTTTTTCCATTCCATTACTTTCAGTATGCATGGTTTAAAGTGAGTGTCTTTCAGGCAACATATAGATGGGTCTTGTTTTTTTATTCAACTCAGTCACACTATGCCTTTTGATGGGAGCAATTAGTTTGTTTACATTTAAAGTAATTATTTTTTTTAAGATTTTATTTATTTATTTGACAGAGAGAGAGACCACAAGTAGGCAGAGAGGCAGGCAGAGAGAGAGGAGGAAGCAGGCTCCCTGCCAAGCAGAGAGCCCGATGTGGGGCTTGATCCCAGGACCCTGAGATCATGACCTGAGCCAAAGGCAGAGGCTTAACCCGCTGAGCCACCCAGTTGCCCCTAAAGAAATTATTGATAGTTATGTACTTTTTACCATTTTGTTAATAGTTTTCTGGTTGTTTTTGTAGTTCTCTGTTCCTTTCTTTCTCTTTTCTTCTGTTGTGGTTTGTTAGCTTTCTTTAGTGTTATGTTTGGATTCCTTTCTCTATCTTTTGTGTATTTATGATAGGCTTTTGATTTGTGGTTACCATTGAGTTTATATATAACATTTTATGTGTATTAAGTGATTAGTCTGGTACCTTTATTATATGTTTGCTTTTACATATGACATTTTTTCCTTTCATAGTTTTCTTCTACTGATGGCTTTTTCTTTCAATTTCATAGTATTTTTAAACATGCTGTACCTTAAATTTAAAAAAAAATTTTTTTAAGGTTTTTTTTTAGAGATTTTATTATTTATTTAAGAAACAGAGATCAGAAGTAGGCAGAGAGGCAGGCAAAGAGAGAATGAAAGAGGGAGCAGGTTCCCCACTGAGCAGAGAGCCTGATGCAGGACTTGATCCCAGGACCCTGAGATCATGACCTGAGCTGAAGGCAGAGGCTTAACCCACTGAGCCACCCAGGCACCCCCAAATTTTTTAAGTTTTAATTTTAATTCGAGTTAACATAAAGTGCTGTTAGTTTCAGGTGTACAATATAGTAATTCAGCACTTCCATACATCACCATGTGCTCATCACAACAAGTGTACTCCTTAATCCCCCTCATCTGTTTCACCCATCTTCTCTCCCCTCCCCGGCAACTTCTCCTCTGGCAACCATCAGTTTGTTCTCGCTCGTTAAGAGTCTGTTTCTTGATTTACATCTTTCTCTTTCTTTTTCCCCCTTTGCTCATTTGTTTTGTTTCTTAAATTCCACATATATGTGAAATCATATGGTATTTGCCTTTCTCTGGCTTTCTTATTTTGCTTATACTCTCTAGCTCTGTCCTTGTCTAGCAAACAGCAAGATTTCATTCTTTTTTATGGCTGAATAATATTCCATTGTATATTTCTTCTACTATTTGGAAGTTGAAATGATGTGCTCTGAAAAATTGTGTTAGATGAGGCAAAAACTGTTCCAGTAAGATGAACAGTGATTTGACCTCACAAAATGAGTGTCAGTAATCAATACGTGTAACTTAAGGATTAAATAGTCATGTATAAGTTGATAAATAATATAAAGTAGCTATTATTTTCATTGTCATTATTTCAGCCCTGCTATCTTTAATTCCCAAATTCTTTCATTTTCAGAAAGTAGTTAACTTGAGCTATCAGACCTATAGGCTGAAACAAGTACTATGCCCCATTGTTTTTTTAAAAAAAGCTTTTAATACATATACAAACATGTTTGTCTGTTTTTTAAAGATTTTTATTTCTTTGAGAGAGAGGGTGTTCAAGCAAGAGAGCACAAGTACAGGGGAAGCAGCAGAGGAAGTGTGAGAAGCTGACTCCTCATTCAGCAGGAAGCACAGAAGAGAGCATGATGTGGGGCTTGATCTCAGGACCTTGAGAGCATGACTTGAGCTGAAGGCAGCCACTTAACCCACTGTGTCACCCAGGTGCCCCTAGTCTGTATGTTTTTATTATAAACTCAAGGTTGTCTTTTCTTGGGTGTTTCATACCATGGGGTGTGGAGGTATTTCTAAGTAATTGGTTTCAATTCCATAAGAACCTTAAGAGTCTTACCAGGTCTGGACCAAATTTTATGTTAATTTATTGTCGTATTCTATGTGAATAATGTTAATGGGGCACATCCATGCAAAAATGTGTCACATACTCAGAATGTTACTTCTGATGGAGGAATTTATTTTCAATCTGTAGCTCCCAGGATCCTGTAAGTATCCTAGATGATGTTTTCCTGAGATGATGGGTGAAATTGTTCCAATCTCTTTTACAAAGAACGGGTAGATTTTTGAGGATCCTAATTTTAAAAAGGAGTCTCAATTCCAGTTTTCTGTCTTATGTGGGCTCAAGACCACATTTCGTGCCCCATTAGGAATATTAATGTTCCATCCTTTCAACTAATAAGGTCCTTATTTTAAATAAACTCAATGCAGCATACATTAAGTTAGAGGCATCTCTTTACCAAATGATTACTTACTTGACAGAAGGTTCCCCTCTAAATTTCTTCTAAATAACAACTCATGTATTATATTGAAATGTGGTTTAATTTGTAAAAATTGTATCTTTTTAGCTTTGCACAACACTCAACAAATACTTGCTGAATGAATGAGTGACTGAATAAATTTAAAACTAACTACTGTAGCATGAAATTAAAAATGCCATTTTATTAAAACCTACAGGGTAAAAAGTTTTGATACATATTAGCAGTAGTAAGTTAGAAAACCTTAAGTGCAAAGGCAGGCTATTAAATAGAAACCATAATGAGTTGCCAAAAAGCCAATGACTGACCCTTAGAAGAGTTCATTATTTTGAAACTAAATAAAAAACTGCTTCCTGAATATTCAGCCTATGAAAAAGCATTCTGCTGGTTTGTGGTGATCTGGGAAGGTAATTTAAACTTCACATGAGGCTATGTATTGAAGAAAAGACACTTTTTATGGCTGGGGCGCAATTCAGCAACTGATACATACTCCATTTCTTGAGCTACAAAGGATTTTGCCAGTGTCAAGAGGGTCAAGTGACTTTTCTTGCAAAGAGAAAGGACCACAGGAGAGATAAAAAGAGTATAAAAAAAGCATAAAGGAAGCATAAAGGAAAGCTTTTTATGTTCCAAATCTTTAAAACATAGAAAGGGGATTGGAAACCATTTTGAACACATTCTGTGTTATATAAGTATCCTGTACATTTTTAATAATGAAGGGCATGTCAGCATGATATTTCTTTAATATATATCAAAACCAATGTTTTACAAACTACATAAAGTATCTTTGAATACAAGCCAGAACAAGAACTAGGACAATGCTCTTTATTTAATTAAATGAGGCTTAGTTGTTGGCATCACATAAGCTTTATATTAATACAATGCTAGAAAGAATGTTCTGCATTTTTAAAGTGTAAGAGAACAAATGGAGTTTAATTCACAACTGTATTGTGTCTTAGTATGTTTTGTCTCAGTTCATAGTCCCTACAAGGCTTGGAGAATGATTTCATGTTCCTGTAGGAGCTAAGAAGAAATGGGTGTGATTTTAGTTCCAGCAAGATTTCAAGGTGAACAAAAGAGCTTCAAGATGGACAAAGTTGATTTGTTTACAAAATATTTCCCTAGTTTTTAATAGTGTTATTTGAATTTGGGACCCCATGCTGACATTTCAGAACTGTAAAGTTAATTAGTTCTACTACCAGTGGGAATGTGATCCTTGAGAGGACATTAGTGATTATGTAACCCAATTCTTGCATTATTTTATAAATGGTAAAATGTAGGCTCAGAGAGAGCTAGTGACTTGCCTTATGTCATCCAGTGAATCAGGAGAAAATTGGGACAAGAAATTTAGGTCTCTTAATTATTTTTGAAATTTCCTACAAGTTGAAACACTTTGGGTTGCTTTATTTATTTTTAATAGCTATATTGTTTTGCTATGGTTATCATAACAAAATTCCATGAACTGGGTGACTTAAAACTATAGAAATTTATTGTTTCACATCTCTGGAGGCTAGAAGCCTGAAATCAAGGTATCAGTGAGCCATGGTCCCTCTGAGATTCTGGCTGGAATCATCCCTTGCTTCTTCCTGTCTTCTTGTGGTGGGTATCAATCTTTGGCTGGCAGATGCATTACTCCAGTCTCTGCTTCTGTTGTACATGGCATTTTCCCTGTGTGTCTTTGTTAAAATTTTCTTCTTTTCATAAGGACACCAGTCATGTTGAATTAGGAACCAATGTAGTGACTTCATCTTAACTTGATTAAATCTTGATTAAGTTTATAAATAAGGTCCTATTTACCAGTACTGGGGTTTAGGATTTTTACATATTTTGGGGGGAGATACAATTCAACTCATGATATCAGTTTTATTCATATATAATTTACATATCATACAATTCACCCATTTAAATTGTACAATCAGTTGTTGTTAGTATACTCACAGGGTTGTGTAACCATCATCACAATTTAATTTTAGAATTTCCATTCCCCCTAAAAGAAACTTCATATCCATTAGTAGCCACTCTCTATTTACCCTTTCTCCCTGCCCCAATCCTAAGCAATTGGTAATCTATAATTGCTTTTTCTAGACATTTCATATAAATGAAATCATACAGTATGTCCAATATAACTGTTATTTCATTTGGAAAAATGTTTTCAAGTTTGATTCACATTATAGCATATATCAATACTTTGGTTTTTTATGGCTGAATAATATTCCATCATATGGATATACTAATTTGGCTATCCTTTCATCAGTTGATAGACATTTGTATTTCCATTTTTGGGCTATATGGATAGTGCTACTATGAACATTTGTTTGAAAACTTTTGTGTGGACATATGTTTAGGTTCCTCTTGGGTATATAGTTATGAATTGCTGTGTCATATGATTACTATATTTAACTATTTGAGGAATTGCCAAATGGTGTTCCATAGTGGCTGCACAATTTTACATTTCCATCAGAAATGTATGAGGTTTCCACTTAATTCACATTCTCCTAAACACTTAGTACTAGTCATCTATTTTTTTTTTTTTTTGAGATTTATTTTTAAGTAAACTATACCCAATCTTTGGCTTAAATTCCCAACCTTGAGATCAAGAATCACATGCTGTACCAACTGAGCCAGCCATGCACCCTTGTTTATCTTTATTATTATATCCATCCTAATGCGTATGAAATGATATCTTATTGTTTTATTTATTTATAAATTTAATTTTATTTTTTCAGTGTTCCATTGTGATTTTAATTTGTATTTTCCTAGTGACTAATGATGTTGAGCATCTTTTCATGTGCTTAGTGGCCATTTGTATCTTCTTTGGAGAAATGTCTATTCAGATCTTTTGGCCATATCTTAAGTTGAGTTATTTGTCGTTTTATTGGTGATTTGTAAGAGTTCTTTTTATAGTCTGGATACAAGTCTTTATTCAATATATAGTTTACAGATATTTGCATTCATTCTGTTCTTTTTTCCACTTGTTTTCATGGTATGCTTTGAAGCACAAAAGTTTTAAATTTTGATGAAGTCCACATTATTTTTTTTGTTGTTGTTGGACATGTTTTTGGTGTCCCAAGAATTCTTTGTAAAATCTGAGGTAATGAAGACTTACATCTATGTGTCCTGAGAGTTTTATAGTTTTAGCTCTTACATTTAGGTCTTTGATCCATATTGAGTTAATTTTGTGTAAGGTGTGAGGTGTGTTTTTTTTTTCTTTTTGCATATGACTATCCAGCTGTCCCAGCATCATTTATTGAAGGGAATATTTTTCCCAACTAAATGGTCTTCACACCCTTATTGAAAATCAGTTGATCTTAGATACATGATTTTATTTTTGAACTCATGATCCTATTCTTCTGATCTATATGCCTATCCTGTGCTACTACCATACTGTCCTGATTACTGTTGTTTTTAGTAAAGTTTTGAAATCAGGAAGTGTGAGTACTCCTACTTTTTTCTTTTTCAAGGTTGTTTTGGCTATCCTGGGAAACTTGCCGTTCCATATTAATGTTAGAATCAGCTTGTCAATTTCTACAAAAATGTCAGCTGAGATTCTGATAGAGATTATGTTGAATCTGCAGATTAATTTGGGGAATATTGCCATCTTTATGATATGAAGTCTTCCAATCTGTGAACATGGATGTTTTCCCATTTATTTAGATCTTTAATATCCTTCAACAATACTTTGTAGTTTTTCAGAGTATCAGTTTTTCATTTCTAATTTTTTAAAAAAGATTTATGTATTTATTTATTTATTTATTTGGGAGAAAGAGAGAGAAAGAATGAGTGGGAGGAGCAGGAGAAGAAGGAAAGAGAGAAAGAAACTCAAACGACTCTGTAGCAAGCATGGAGCCTGATGCTGGGCTCAATCACGCGACACTGAGATCATGACCTGAGCTGAAACCAAGAGTCAGATGCTTAACTGACTGCACCACCCAGGCGCCCCAGTTTTTCACTTCTTTTAAAGTTTCTTCCTAAGTATTTTATTCTTTTTGATGCTATTGGAAGTATACTTGTTTTCTTAATTTCAGTTTTTGATTGTTCATTGCAAGTGTATAGAAATACAATTGATTTTTGTATATTGATCTTATATCCTGCAGTCTTGATGAACATGTTTATTAGTTACAATAGATTTTTGGTGGATTCCTTAGTGTTTTCTAAATATTAAGATTCTATATTATGCAAATAGAGACAGTTTTACTTCTTCCTTTCCAATATGGATGCATTTTATTTCTTTTTTCTTGCCTGATTGCTTGGGCTAGAACCATCAGCACAATGTTGAATAGAATTGGTGAAAGTGAACATCCTTATTTTGTTCTGACCTGAGAGGGAAAGATTTCAGTCTTTCACCATTGATTATGATGTTAACTGTGGGTTTTATTTTTTGTTTTTGTTTTTAAAAATTTATTTCTTTTAGAGAGAGAGAGAGAGCATTTGGGGGCAGGGCTAGAGGGAGATGGAAGAGAGGATTTCAAGCAGACTCCTTGTGAATGTGGAGCCTGACACAGGGTTCCATCTCACAACCCTGAAATCATGAACTTAGCTGAAATTAAGAGTTGGATGCTTAACTGACTGAGCCACCCAGGTGCCCTGAGCTGTGGGTTTTGAAGCTCTCTTTCGACTTGTCTTAACTGATCTATCCAACTTTTCTCCCACTACTGACCTTTGCATGCCTGTTGCTGAACTCCAGAATCCCAGCCTTGTTTACAAAAATAACATAACATATATATATACACATAACAGATATATATACACAGGTTATTTAGACAGGTGACACAGGCTTCCCATTCAGCAGGGAGCCAGATGCAGGGATCCCAGGATCCTGGGATAACGATCTGAGCTGAAGGCAGATGCTTAATGATTGGGCCATCCAGGTACCCCTAACCTATATATTTTTTATTCTTTTCTTTACATACACAGTTTTTAAAAAATATTTTTATTTATTTATTTGACAGACAGAGATCACAAGTAGGCAGAGAGAGAGAGGGGGAAGCAGGCTCCCTGCTGAGCAGAGAGCCTGATGCAGGGTTCGATCTCAGGACCCTGAGATCATGACCTGAGCTGAAGGCAGAGGCTTAACCCACTGAGCCACCCAGGTGCCCCTACATCACAATTTTTAAAGAAGATTTTATTTATTTGAGGTGGGAGTAGAGAATGAGGGAGACCACATGAGTGGGGGGAGGGGCAAAGGGAGAGGGAGAAGCAGATTCTCTGCTGAGCAGGGAGCCTGACATGGGGCTTGATCCCAGGACGCTGGGATCATGGTCTGAGCTAAAGGCAGATGCTTAACCAACTGAGCCACCCAGGTGCCCCTACATGTACTGTTTATTTTTGCTTCTGTACCCATTGCTTATATGGTTACAAAGAATGCCCTATTTCTTTCAACAATAGGGCATTCTTGCCCTATTTTTAAGACAGTTAAGACAAATTGAAAGAGAGCATTCTAGCTCATATACTTCCTCTGGATAAAGCTCAATTTGCCAAATCATTGCACCAGCACCTCCTTAACAGATATAAGTGGGTACACATACACATGGAGATATACACACATCATGTGGTTTCCCGACTCTTCATTTCTCTGGGTGCTTGAAGCTAATTTACATTTTGTTTCAGCTCATACCACTTTATAAATGTTCTTCTGTTATTTCAGATATCTTTGTCCTTGCTCCTACCAACTGTACTGTAGATTTCTATAGAGCAAGGAGCAGCAAAGTTGTATTTTAATATTATCTACAACAGAGTGCTACACTAAGGCTTATAGGAACAAGAGGTGCTTCAAAAAAGCTAACTGACTTCAGTCAAAAATTTTCCCCCAGAAGGACCCCCAGTTCCTTATAGGCTACTATAACAGTCAGACTGCCTAGATGCCACTCATACCTCTGTTAGTGCCTCATTTCCATTTCTAAGTCATTTCCATTCTCCTCTTATATTGGCTGAGTTTCAGAAGGAGATAATGGGCTCCATCAATTTTCATAGCTTAATGAAAGTCTCAACCATGTTTACCTGCTTTCCTTCTAGGGTAAATGCATCACAAGCCAAAGCAAAGCCATTCCCAAAGCCCTTGTTTAGAAAATGTATGATTTTTATATTGTCCCCATTAAAGCAGTATAGTCTACTAGCTATGACCTCAAACATGACCTTCTTTAGAAATGAATACCTCTTAGCTTGAAATATTTATTCTTAAGGCCAGACCTGTGCTGGGATTTGAAGGTTTGGAACAAAGGTCCTAGGTTCCTGAGCGCAGTGCCTGCTGTTTTCTTTCCTGTGGCATTTGCTTGTGTGGTTTTTGGTGTGTGTGTGTGTGTGTGTGTGTGTGTGTGTGTGTGTGTGTTTATGTGTATGCTTTACTGCAACTAAAATATTGACATTTCCCTGCCCCACCCCATCAACTATGGCAAATGCCATAGAATGAAAATCTTTTGCAATAAGCATTACACAGATGTCAGAGTGTTGGGCTTGGTCTTGCTGCATTAACAGCTAAAAAGACAGGCAGCATACCAGTTTTAGGAGAAAAATGGCTTCTATTAGGCACTGCTGGGCATGTAGCCTGTGCCAGGCATGGGGCGATAGGCAAGCAAATACACTGTTGATGCTCTAGAGGAGTTTACAATCTCACTGGAGTGATAAGACTAACATGTCTCAAACAGAGAGCTATTAAGTTAGAGATAGTGTGTGATAGTTGCTAAAACAAAGGCAGGGTTATATACTGTCAGTGTGACTTGAAGTCAGTGAAGGCTTTAGAGAGAAGGTGAGCTCTTAAATTAATTTGGAAAGATTTCAATAGAGAGAAGTGTGAAAGGGATACAAAGAAACTACCATGGAGTTGACAATATAAGGAGGCCAACAATTAGGGTTGAATATCTATATCAGGAACCATTTGGAGACAGTAGTAGTAAAATAAGTATAGATTGGAGTGCATCTTGAGTAGATAGAATCACAGAATGTCAGAGCTGGAAGGGCTAATATTGCTAATAGCTAATATCATTAGTATTCCAGCTAGAGCTGGAATTCCTAGTCCAGTATCTAGTTCCTATAGCTTTCATTAGATTCTTTTTAATCCATAGAGTTTTTTTTCTTCAAATAGAATCTTACATAAAGAAGCCCAACATATAAAGCATATAAAAGCCAAAGCACTTAGTTGAATTTGGATAAGACCAAGATGAACCCAATTCCTACATTTTAGGAGTGAGACAACTGGGATACAGAACAGAAAATTATCTCCATGTCGTTAAATCCAGGGGACACTTAGTCTACATCTTACCTGGCTCCTCAGCAGCATACTACATTGTTGACTACTCCCTTTTGCTCAACACATTCCTTTCTTATTCTTCTATGATACAACTCTTCTGATTTTCCTCTTACTTCCTAGTTTTTCCCTCTCAGTATCATTTTAAATGTTGGATTTCTTAGGACTTGAGCATCAGCCGTTTTTAATTTTTGCCCTGCATTCTCTGCCTAGGCAATCTTATTTGATAGCTTCAAGTATATTCTAAATGATGGCAGCTCTCAAGTTAGATTTTCATCCCAAGCTTTGCCTCATTACTGATTAAGTGTCTCTACTGGAATATACTACATGTCCTACAAACTCAAAACTTCTGAAACTAAACTCATCTGTCCCTCTCCACAGTCCTTCAAGTTTGGACAGTCTCCTGTGCATTCTTTACCCCTGTGAATGGCATTGCCAACCACACACTTTCTTATGCCCTAGATCAAAGACTTATCCTTAACACCTTTTTTTCTCCTCTTTTATTTTCAATCACCAAGTCCTATACATCTTAACTCCTAAGTATCTCTCAAATCTCTCCATTGTTCTGCATTTTCTTCATTGCACCAGACTACCACTCCCTTCCAGGCCACCATTATTTCTCATTGTCTCCTGGCATCTACTCTTTCCCCATCCTCCAGTCAGTGCTCTACATTATAGCTGGAATGTACCTTTTAAAACATAAATCTGGGGGCACCTGGGTGGCTCAGTGGGTTAAGCCTCTGCCTTCGGCTCGGGTTATGATCCCATGGTCCAGGGATCAAGCCCCACATCGGGCTCTCTGCTCAGCAGGGTGCCTGCTTCCTCCTTTCTGTCTGCCTCTCTGCCTACTTGTGATCTCTGTCTATTGAATAAATAAACAAAATCTTTAAAAAAAAAATAAAAAAAAAAAAAAACATAAATCTGATCATGTCACTTCCCTGCTCAAAAGCCTTCTGTGGTTTCCCATTGCCAAAGGATAATGTCTAAATTTATTACACATTTTAGAAAATCTTTTATGACCTGGCATCTGTCCAGTTGATCAATTACATTTTTTTTTGCCCTACTTCTTTCTCTTTTACAATGATAGCCTCACAGTTTTGGCCTGTTTAGTTATAGTCGACTTGAACTAGAACTAAAATCTGCCCACATCCTGCCAGTCTAACTTATTCTTCCGGTTTTAGCTGAAATTTCACCACCAGTGGAAAGCCTTCCTAACTCCACTCCAACTCCCAGGTCCAGAAAAAATATCCCTTCATTATTGTCTCACAGCAACTTGAGAGGATAACCTCTTACAGAATGCATCACATATTATTGTAATTGCTGCTTTCATTGCAGTGAAGGCAAGGTCCATCTTGCCTAGGACTATATCCTCAGTGTGTAGCATAGTGCCTAAAATATAGTACGTTCTTAAAAAATATCTGCTGAAAGAATACATGAGTAAATAAATCACACCATACATCAGAGCTTATATACTACCTTTCAAAAAACTTAACAAGATATAGTGACAATGCTAAACTTTGCCATAATTTCCCCATTTTACCTTGTTATTTGATGTCTTCCTGAAGGGATACACTTTTAGATCTCAGAAAACCTTTGGAAATGTCAAGAGCATGATTATATATGATGATTAGCTATTTGGTCATGATGATTATGGCTGAAAATCTTGCCAGTTACCTTGTGGGGAGGGCCTTCTTTTTGACTTGTATTTATGGTTACCTAACTTCTGCAAAGATTCATTGGGGGAAATAAAAAAAAACAAAAGATAATTTAAAATAGGAGATGACACATTTTTAACTTATATAGCCAACTAAGGCACAGGCTCTCTTCTTTTTCAGGTATTTGTAATTTATAAACTTCAAGGTATTTTGCTGAGAAGGGTCTATTTTCTTTATGTTATGGACATGCTGACAGGAGGCTGGAACACAGGAAAACACAGATGAGAAGTGAGAAACCATTAAAGGCAAATTCAGCAAGTGATGTTTCAACCTCATGAACTTCTAAATTCTATGAATTTCATTTTTATTTTTTTTTTTTTTTTTATTTTTTATTTTTTTTTTTTTTTTTAAAGATTTTATCTATTTATTTGTCAGGCATAGAGGGAGAGTGAGCGAGTGAGCACAGGCAGACAGAGGCAGAGGGAGAAGCAGGCTCCCCGCCGAGCAAGGAGCCCGATGCGGGACTCGATCCCAGGACGCTGGGATCATGACCTGAGCCGAAGGCAGCTGCTCAACCAACTGAGCCACCCAGGCGTCCCTGAATTTCATTTTTAATGAAGAGGGGAAGCCAATTTCAAGCCCTGGGGAAAGAATCTTGCATTTTCAACTGCCAGGCAGGTCAGCAGGTTTATGGGGCATCTTTCTGGTCAGGACTCTCTGACCTCAGTTCCAACTCTTAGACAACAGCTGCTGGCTGAAAGATCTTCTTAGATTCCTGAGCCTGTCGTCTACAGTAAGGAAATCACTTCATGGCTGACAAAGAAGTGGGTCCTGCCTCCAGCTCTCCAGAGAAGGGCAGATTGAGTATTCCAACTCATTCCAGATGCCATGTATTCAAAATTCCCACCTAATACTCAAGGTAGCCTGCTTCGCTTTAAAAGACAAAAATCAGCCTCCAACTCAGTTAAACAACATGTGAGTTGAGCACTAGGTGCTTCATGATGCCAGACTGAGCAGCTTAGAAATGAGAAAGCCTGCCTCCTCTGATGTTCTCCTATCTGCTCCCAAGAGATTTTCTTTAGATGAACAAAAAATAATATTAAAAGAGAGAAATTATGCAGTATGTGGCACCCAGTAAGTCATTAAATAGGTTCAGAAAAGGTATTTTTGGAAACACTAAGAAAATGGTAATAAGTATGCTAGCTTTTTTTTTTTTAAATTTTTAATTTTTTATAAACATATATTTTTATCCCCAGGGGTACAGGTCTGTGAATCACCAGGTTTACACACTTCACAGCACTCACCAAAGCACATACCCTCCCCAATGTCCATAATCCTACCCCCTTCTCCCAAACCCCCTCCCCCCAGCAACCCTCAGTTTGTTTTGTGAGATTAAGAGTCACTTACGGTTTGTCTCCCTCCCAATCCCATCTTGTTTCATTTATTCTTCTCCTACCCACTTAAGCCTCCATGTTGCATCACCACTTCCTCATATCAGGGAGATCATATGATAGTTGTCTTTCTCTGCTTGACTTATTTCGCTAAGCATGATACGCTCTAGTTCCATCCATGTTGTCGCAAATGGCAAGATTTCATTTCTTTTGATGGCTGCATAGTATTCCATTGTGTATATATACCACATCTTCTTGATCCATTCATCTGTTGATGGACATCTAGGTTCTTTCCATAGTTTGGCTATTGTGGACATTGCTGCTATAAACATTCGGGTGCATGTGCCCCTTTGGATCACTACATTTGTATCTTTAGGGTAAATACCCAATAGTGCAATTGCTGGGTCATAGGGCCGTTCTATTTTCAACATTTTGAGGAACCTCCATGCTGTTTTCCAGAGTGGCTGAACCAGCTTGCATTCCCACCAACAGTGTAGGAGGGTTCCCCTTTCTCCGCATCCTCGCCAGCATCTGTCATTTCCTGACTTGTTAACGTTAGCCATTCTGACTGGTGTGAGGTGATATCTCATTGTGGTTTTTATTTGTATTTCCCTGATGCCGAGTGACATGGAGCACTTTTTCATGTGCCTGTTGGCCATCTGGATGTCTTCTTTGCAGAAATGTCTGTTCATGTCCTCTGCCCATTTCTTGATTGGATTATTTGTTCTTTGGGTGTTGAGTTTGCTAAGTTCTTTATAGATTCTGGACACTAGTCCTTTATCTGATATGTCGTTTGCAAATATCTTCTCCCATTCTGTCAGTTGTCTTTTGATTTTGTTAACTGTTTCCTTTGCTGTGCAAAAGCTTTTGATCTTGATGAAATCCCAATAGTTCATTTTTGCCCTTGCTTCCCTTGCCTTTGGCGTTGTTCCTAGGAAGATGTTGCTGCGGCTGAGGTCAAAGAGGTTGCTGCCTGTGTTCTCCTCAAGGATTTTGATGGATTCCTTTCGCACATTGAGGTCCTTCATCCATTTTGAGTCTATTTTTGTGTGTGGTGTAAGGAAATGGTCCAAATTCATTTTTCTGCATGTGGCTGTCCAATTTTCCCAGCACCATTGATTGAAGAGGCTGTCTTTTTTCCATTGGACATTCTTTCCTGCTTTGTCGAAGATTAGTTGACCATAGAGTTGAGGGTCTATTTCTGGGCTCTCTATTCTGTTTCATTGATCTATGTGTCTGTTTTTGTACCAGTACCATGCTGTCTTGATGATGACAGCTTTGTAACAGAGCTTGAAGTCCAGAATTGTGATGCCACCAACTTTGGCTTTCTTTTTCAATATCCCTTTGGCTATTCGAGGTCATTTCTGGTTCCATATAAATTTTAGAATTATTTGTTCCATTTCTTTGAAAAAGATGGATGGTACTTTGATAGGAATTGCATTAAATGTGTAGATTGCTTTAGGTAGCATAAACATTTTCACAATATTTGTTCTTCCAATCCAGGAGCATGGAACATTTTTCCATTTCTTTGTGTCTTCCTCAATTTCTTTCATGAGTACTTTATAGTTTTCTGAGTATAGATTCTGTGCCTCTTTGGTTAGGTTTATTCCTAGGTATCTTATGGTTTTGGGTGCAATTGTAAATGGGACTGAATCCTTAATTTCTGTTTCTTCTGTCTTGTTGTTGGTGTAGAGAAATGCAACTGATTTCTGTGCATTGATTTTATATCCTGACACTTTACTGAATTCCTGTACAAGATCTAGCAGTTTTGGAGTAGAGTCTTTAGGATTTTCCACATATAGTATCATATCATCTGTGAAGAGTGATAGTTTGACTTCTTCTTTGCTGATTTGGATGCCTTTAATTTCCTTTTGTTGTCTGATTGCTGAGGCTAGGACTTCTAGTACTATGTTGAACAGCAGTGGTGATAATGGACATCCCTGCCGTGTTCCTGACCTTAGCGGAAAAGCTTTCAGTTTTTCTCCATTGAGAATGATATTTGCGTTGGGTTTTTCATAGATGGCTTTGATGATATTGAGGTATGTGCCCTCTATCCCTACACTTTGAAGAGTTTTGATCAGGAAGGGATGCTGTACTTTGTCAAATGCTTTTTCAGCATCTATTGAGAGTATCATATGGTTCTTGTTCCTTCTTTTATTGATGTGTTGTATCACATTGACTGATTGTGGATGTTGAACCAACCTTGCAGCCCTGGAATAAATCCCACTTGGTCGTGGTGAATAATCCTTTTAATGTACTGTTTAATCCTATTGGCTAGTATTTTGGTGAGAATTTTCGCATCTGTGTTCATCAAGGATATTGGTCTATAGCTCTCTTTTTTGATGGGATCCTTGTCTGGTTTTGGGATCAAGGTGATGCTGGCTTCATAAAATGAGTTTGGAAGTTTTCCTTCCATTTCTATTTTTTGGAACAGTTTCAGGAGAATAGGAATTAGTTCTTCTTTAAATGTTTGGTACAATTCCTCCGGGAAGCCGTCTGGCCCTGGGCTTTTGTTTGCTTGGAGATTTTTAATGACTGTTTCAATCTCCTTACTGGCTATGGGTCTGTTCAGGCTTTCTATTTCTCCCTGGTTCAGTTGTGGTAGTTTATATGTTTCTAGGAATGCATCCATTTCTTCCAGATTGTCAAATTTGTTGGCGTAGATTTGCTCATAGTATGTTCTTATGATAGTTTGTATTTCTTTGGTGTTAGTTGTGACCTCTCCTCTTTCATTCATGATTTTATTTATTTGGGTCCTTTCTCTTTTCTTTTTGATAAGTCTGGCCAGGGGTTTATCAATTTTATTAATTCTTTCAAAGAACCAGCTCCTAGTTTCATTGATTTGCTCTATTGTTTTTTTGGTTTCCATTTCATTGATTTCTGCCCTGATCTTTACGATTTCTCTTCTCCTGATGGGCTTAGGGTTTCTTTCTTGTTCTTTCTCCAGCTCCTTTAGGTGTAGGGTTAGGTTGTGTACCTGAGACCTTTCTTGTTTCTTGAGAAAGGCTTGTACTGCTATATATTTTCCTCTCAGGACTGCCTTTGTTGTGTCCCACAGATTTTGAACCATTGTATTTTCATTATCATTTGTTTCCATGATTTTTTTTCAATTCTTCCTTAATTTCCCGGTTGACCCATTCATTCTTTAGAAGGATGCTGTTTAGTATTTGGGTTCTTTCCAAACTTCCTCTTGTGGTTGAGTTCTAGCTTCAGTGCATTGTGGTCTGAAAATATGCAGGGAATGATCCCAATCTTTTGATATCTGTTGAGTCCTGATTTAGGACCCAGGATGTGATCTATTCTGGAGAATGTTCCATGTGCACTAGAGAAGAATGTGTATTCTGTTGCTTTGGGATGAAATGTTCTGAATATATCTGTGATGTCCATCTGGTCCAGTGTGTTGTTTAAGGCCTTTATTTCCTTGCTGATCTTTTGCTTGGATGATCTGTCCACTTCAGTGAGGTGAGTGTTAAAGTCCCCTACTATTATTGTATTATTGTTGATGTGTTTCTTTGATTTTGTTATTAATTGGTTTATATAGTTGGCTGCTCCCCTGTTGGGGGCATAGATATTTATAATTGTAAGATCTTCTTGTTGGACAGCCCCTTTGAGTATGATATAGTGTCCTTCCTCATCTCTTATTATAGTCTGTGGCTTAAAATCTAATTGATCTGATATAAGGATTGCCATTCCTTCTTTCTTTTGATGTCCATTAGCATGGTAAATTCTCTTCCACCCCATCACTTTAAATTTGGAGGTGTCTTTGGGCTTAAAATGAATTTCTTGGAGGCAACATATAGATGGGTTTTGTTTTTTTATCCATTCTGATACCCTGTGTCTTTTGATTGGGGCATTTAGCCCATTAACATTCAGGGTAACTATTGAGAGATATGAATTTAGTGCCCTCGTATTGCCTCTAAGGTGACTGTTACTGTATATTATCTCTGTTCCTTACTGATCTACCACTTGTAGGCTCTCTCTTTGCTTAGAGGACCCCTTTCAATATTTCCTGTAGAGCTGGTTTGGTGTTTGCAAATTCTTTCAGTTTTTGTTTGTCCTGGAAGCTTTTAATCTCTCCTTCTATTTTCAATGAGAGCCTAGCTGGATATAGTATTCTTGGCTGCATGTTTTTCTCGTTTAGTGCTCTGAAAATATCATGCCAGCTCTTTCTGGCCTGCCAGGTCTCTGTGGATAAGTCAGCTGCCAATCTAATATTTTTACCATTGTATGTTACAGACTTCTTTTCCCTGGCTGCTTTCAGGATTTTCTCTTTGTCACTGAGACTTGTAAATTTTACTATTAGGTGACGGGGTGTGGGCCTATTCTTACTGATTTTGAGGGGCATTCTATAAACCACCTGAATTTTGATGCTCGTTTCCTTTGCCTTATTGGGGAAATTCTCCCCAATAATTCTCTCCAGTATACCTTCTGCCCCCCTCTCTCTTTCTTCTTCTTCTGGAATCCCAATTATTCTAATGTTGTTTCGTCTTATGGTGTCACTTATCTCTCGAATTCTCTCCTTGTGGTCCAATAGCTGTTTGTCCCTCTTTTGCTCAGCTTCTTTATTTTCTGTCATTTGGTCTTCTATATCACTAATTCTTTCTTCTGCCTCATTTATCCTAGCAGTGAGAGCCTCCTTTTTTGAATGCACCTCATTAATAGCTTTTTTGATTTCAACTTGGTTAGATATTAGTTCTTTTATTTCTCCAGAAAGGGCTTTTATATCTCCCGAGAGGGTTTCTCTAATATCTTCCATGCCTTTTTCGAGCCCAGCTAGAACCTTGAGAATTGTCATTCTGAATTCTAAATCTGACATATTACCAATGTTTGTATTGATTAGGTCCCTAGCCTTCGGTCCTGCCTCTTGTTCTTTTTTTTGTGGTGAATTTTCCACCTTGTCCTTTTGTCCAGATAAGATTATATGAAGGAGCAAGTAAAATACTAAAAGGGTGGCTACAACCCCAGGAAAATATGCTTTAACCAAATCAGAAGAGATCCCAAATCGTGAGGGGGGAGAAAGGGGATAAAAATAGGTTGAAAAAGAAAGAAGGAAAAAAAAAGAAAAAAAAAAAGAAAAGAAAAGAATTAAAAAAAGGAAACGAATAAAGAAAAATATAATAAAGAAAAAATATATATATTAGATAAACTAGTTAAAAAACGTTAAAAAAGAAAAGGGTAAAAGTTAAAAAAACATTTAGCAGGAGAAGAGAAAAAAATGAAAAATAAAAAAATTAAATTAACTGGAAGACTAAAAAAATCACAGGGAGAAAGCCATGAGTTCCGTGCTTTGCTTTCTCCTCCTCTGGAATTCTGCTCCTCTCCTTGGTTTTGAAACCGCACTCCTTGGTAGGTGAACTTGGTCTTGGCTGGATTTCTTGTTGATCTTCTGGGGGAGGGGCCTGGTGTAGTGATTCTCAAGTGTCTTTGCCTCAGGTGGAATTGCACCGCCCTTACCAGGGGCTGAGTAATCCGCTCGGGTTTGCTTTCAGGCGCTTTTTGTTCCCTGAGCGCTTTCCGTAGAGTTCCGGAGGACGGGAATACAAATGGCGGCCTCCTGGTCTCCAGCCCGGAGGAGCCGAGAGCCCGGGGCCCCACTTCTCAGTGCGCCCTCAGAGAACAGCGCCCAGTTACTCCCGTCTGCCTGACCTCTGGCCGCGCTCCGAGCTCACCAAGCCTGCGACCGGTTCAAGGTAAGCCCGAGCTGTGAGCTTACTGTTGGCTTTGTCTCTGTAGCTGGTTTTCCTGTTCCAATACCCACAAGCTCTGCGACACTCAGACATCCCCGATCCTTCTGTGACCCTGCGGGACCTGAGGCCACGCTGACTCCGCATGGGCTTCACCTTGGTTTAGCCTCTGGAGCGATGTCCCTCAGCGGGACAGACTTTTAATTAAAAGTCCTGATTTTGTGCTCCGTTGCTCCGCCGCTTGCCGGGAGCCGGCTCCTCCCCCCGGGGTCTATCTTCCCGTCGGTTTGGATTCACTTCTCCGCCGGTCCTACCTTTCAGAAAGTGGTTGTTTTTCTGTTTCCAGAATTGCTGTTCTTCTCTTCGATCTGCCAATGGATTTGCAGGTGTTTGCAATCTTTAGATAAGCTATCTAGCTGATCTCCTGCTAGCTGAAGTAGTCTCAGCCTGCTACTTCTCTGCCATCTTGACTCCTCCCCCAATATAATCTCTTCTGTTTTCCATAGTTCCTAACTTTACCTAAAGCCAACTCTCCTCTGAAGTGCATTGTACTCTCAGTAATTTCTTACCTGGAGCAATAGAAAGCTAATATACTCCAGTCCCCCACTGCCTTTCAAAACTTCCCAATCCTATTTTCTTGAGTAGGGGACTATATTATTTCCCAAGAGGTGTTGTAACAAAGTACCATGAACTGAGTGGCTGGGAAAAGCAGAAATTAATTGTTTTAGTTCTGGAGGCCAGAAATCTGAAAACAAGGTGTGAGAAGGGCCATGCTTTTTCTGAAGGTGCTAGTGAAAGATCCTCTTCCAAGCTTCCCTCTTAGTTTCTGGCAGTTCCTTGGCTTCTGGCAGCAAAATTTCAATCTTCACATGTCAGTCTCCTGTGTGTATGTCTGTTTCTTCACATGATGTTCTTATAAGGATTCCAATCATATTGGATTAGGGCCCCACCTGACTTCCATATAATCTCATCTTAACCTAACTAATGACATCTACAACAGTGTTATTTTCAAATGAGGTTATAATCTGTGGTACCTGCAGGGCTGCGGGGTGGAGGGGTGTTTAGGACTTCAACATATTAATTTTGTGGATATAATTAAATCCATAACAGATTCTGAATAGCTCAGTAAGACAGGCAGGGACTTAAAATGGTTCATTATCTCTGTAAATATATTTATATTTCAAAAGAAGCCTTTCAATGGAAGTGCTGACTGAGGAGAAAGACCAGGAGACCATCATTCTGGAGACTTGGCTTCCAGGACGCCACCCAGTTTATAGAACTCCAGAGATAGCGGGTGTCCTTGGAGTCAAAGGCTTAGTATCTTTAGGCAGGGAAGAAGGAATTTCAGGAAAAAGACTCCAAAATGGAGCATTATTGTTTAATTGGTACGGAGTTTCAGTTTGGGATGATACAAAAGTTCTGGAGTTACATGGTGGAGATGGTTGCACAACAGTGTGAATGTACTTAATGCCACTGAGCTGTGTACCTAAAAATGATTTTAATGGAAAATTGTTCTAATGATGAATTTAATATATATTTTACCAGAATAATTTAAAAAATAGAAGCAAACAAGAGAGACACCATGTGACTTTCCCTGAAGTCAGAGTTGTAGGTGAGGAAGGAGAGTAAGGGCCATAGTTGGGAATGAAAGTAGAGAGGAGAATCCTAAGGGGGTTTCCAATCAACATTGACTCAGAAAGGAGTCAGGAATTATAGACTAAGGATGGTGACTATGGATCCCTGTGATGTTCTATAGCCTCTGTTATGCCTCAATATTGTTATTTTATTAATAAATAGTAATGGTGATAATGAATAGTTGTTGAACACTTACTATGTACCAGGCACTCTGCTAAATACTTTTCATTGTCTAACTCACTTAATTTTATCTTTTAAAGTTTTTTTTGTATTTATTTGAGAGGGAGAGCGAGAGCGAGCGAGCGAGAGAGAGTGCATGAGCAGGGGTGGGTGGTGGAGGGGGAAGAGGGAGAGGGAGAAGCAGACTCCTTGCTGAACAGGGAACCCAACCCTGGACTTGGTCCCAGGACCCCAAGATCATGATCTGAGCCAAAGGCAGATGCTTAAATGACCGAGCCACCCAGGTGCCCCTAATTTAATTTTTATAACATCTATCAGAATAGTACTATTATTATTCACCATTTATTTGAAGAAATTAAAGGTCAAGATATTAAATAATTTGTCACCAAGTTTACATAGCTGGGAAGTGGTGGATTTTAAGTCAGTACTGGTAATTTATATAGGAAATTGTCCATTTCAGTTACAAATCAAGACTTTTTTGGTATTTAAATTATAAAGTAATTCTTAAGAAATTATAAATTATACAAGTAATATATGAATACATTCTATAAAAATAAAGATATTATTTTGTTACACATCGTTTCTACCTGCTTTTTCTGGAAGCAACCATTATTATCAGTTTCTTATATACTTCTGGAACTTTTCCTTTTCATTTACGTGTAAATATTACTTTCTTGAAGCTTTGATAGAATACGTCAGTAAAACCACTGGGAGTTTTTTTGGGGGGGTATTAGAAAATTTTGGTTACTAATAAAATTTCTTCAGTGTTGTTTGGTCTATTCAACATTCCTTGTTACTCTTGGGCTGATTTTGGTAATTTGTATTTTCCCTGAATGTGTCCTCTTAATATTTTTAAGGTTTCACATTAATTTTTGTTAGCTTGTCCATGGTATTCTCCTGTAATTGTTAAAGTCTCTACTATTGCTTATTTTGCTATGTCTCTTTTTAAAAATGATCATATTTTCTAAATTTTAGTTTATACTCTTTATAATATTTTTAATATATATACTCTATATATTATTTATACTTATATTAACTACTTCAGAGTATTCATTTTTTTATTTAGTTTTTTGAGTTTTGTTTTATATTTATCAATGTATATTTTTATCCGGATAATTTTTTCATTTTACCTTCAGTAAACTTACTGTTTTCCTTCTATTGTATTGAGTTGACATCTTAGTTCATTTATTTTCAATCTTTATTTCTAATATGTACAGTGAAGACTAAATTTATTTTTGAGTACTATTTGGTCACATCCTTAAGGTTTTTTTTTTGTAATTTTTATTGAGATATAACATATATATAACAAAATAAACAAATCAAAAGTGTACATCTCAATGAATTTTCTCAAACTGAACACACCTGTGTAATTAACACCCTGGTCAGGAAACAGAACCTGACCTGCATCCCAGAAGCCCTCTTGTGCCCATTTCAGCCATCACCAACCCCTACCTTCAAGAGTAATCACTATTCTAATTTATAATGGTGTACAGACTTACTGTTGCCTGCTTTTGAACTTTATGTGAATGGAACAATATAGTATATACACTTGAGTCTGAATTTTTTCACTTAACATCATAAGATTCATCCATATTGTTGTGGGAAATGGTTCATTTTCTTTGCTGTGTAGTATTTCATTGTGTAAATATACAACAATTTATCCATTCTATTAGTGATGGATGTTTGGATTGTCTCCTGTTTTTTTAGCAATATCAGATAATTCTGCTTTGAACTGTCTTATACATATATTTAGGTAAACATAAGCATGAATTTCTGCTGGGTATATACATAAGAGTAGAATTCCTGGATCATAGGTCATGTATGTGTTCAGCTGTTTCATACCAGTTTCCTGAGGTATTTACACTCAGTGGTGTATGGGATTTTTCATTTTCTTATGCCCTCGCCAACATTTTTTTTTTTCATTTTAGCCATTCCAGTGATTGGGTAATGGAGTTATATTGCTGTTATTATTTGTGTTTTCATGATGATTAATCAAGTTGTGCACCCAGTCCTAAAATTTTGAGTTTAGTTCTATTTTAGCTTATAATTCCTATTTTATTTTATTTTTTTGAATTTTCTTTTTTTTAATTGTGTTATGTTAGTTCCCATACAATATGTCATTAGTTTTTGGTGTAGTGTTTCAAGATTCATTGTTTACATATAATACCCAGTGGTCCATGCAATACCTGTCCTCCTTAATACCCATCACCAGGCTAACCTATCCCTCCACACCCTCTAAAACCCTCAGTCTGTCAGTCTTTCATGGTTTGTCTCCCCCTCTGATCACCCCCCTTCACTTTTGTTTTCCTTCTCCTAATGTCCTTCATGTTATTCCTTATGTTCCACAAGTAAGTGAAACCATATGATAATTAATTGACTTTCTCTGCTTGACTTCTTTCACTCAGCATAATCTCCCTAGGTTCCATCCATTTTAATGCAAAAATTGGCTTTCTTCCTTTTTGATGGCTGAGTAATATTCCACTGCATATATGGACCACATCTTCTTTACTTGTACTTTAGTCTAAGACTCATTTAGAATTATGTTCTTTAAATTTTTCCAGGTATAAAGATTTAAAAAAACTATCTTTTTTAGATAGTCAACCAAGTAGTTGATTACTAATTTTGTTGCTTTGAGAACAATGAATGCAATGTAGGACATTATGTTTTTGGAATTTGTTATCTTCTTATCTTCTAATAAATAATCATTTTTTAGTGAACAATCGTGTATGTTTAAAAGAAGGTGTATTATTCTCTTTTGACTACAAAGTTCTATGTATTGTTACTAAAATTTTATTATTAATTTTTGTCTATTTGACCTCAATTTCTTAGAGAAGTGTGTTGAATTCTCTTATTGTGGTCATGCTTTATATAAAGTATGATATCTTACTGTACATTATCCATTTATGTTTCTGTATTTTGATCCTCTGTACATAAGTGCAGGAAGGTTCATAACTTTTATCTTCTTGATATGAAGATAGAAAGAGTGAAAGTGTTCTCTTTCTTTTTATCAAAATGGCATTTCTCTCTTGGTCTCTGAATTATTTTTTCCTTGAATTTATGTTCTGTTTGTTCTTGATATTGTCACACTGGTTTTCCTTTTGTTATCATTTGTCTGTATTATTTTTTATAGCTCTTTATTTTCAATCTATATAAGTCATTTTGTTTTAAGTGTGTCTCTTGCACATAAAATCTAGTTGGATCATTTTTACTGTATTTATTATATTTTATTTTTAAAAATTTGTCACAGAGAGAGAGACCACACACACAAGCAGGGGGAGCAACAGGCAGAGGGAGAAGCAGGCTCCCCACTGAGCAAGAAGCCCAATGCAAGACTTGATCCTAGGACCCATGACCTGAGCCAAAGGCAGATGTTTAACTGACTGAGCCACCCAGTCACCCCAATTTTGTTATTTTTAAAAAGATTTATTTATTTGAGAGATAGATAACATACAGAGGTAGTGAAGGGCAGAGGGAGAGGAAAAGAAACTCTAAGCAGACTCTGTGCTGAACACAGAGCCCTAAGTGGGACGTGACCTCACCACCCTGAGGTCATGACCCGAGTCAAAACCAAGTGTTGGAGGCTTAACCAACTGTACCACCTAGGCCCCACTTTATTGTCTTTAAATAGATAAGTTTAATTCATTTACATTTATGGTGATTACCAATGTGTATAGTTATTCCTTTCTTATTTCCCATCACAAATCTATCATGCTGCCACTTGATTTTTTTCCTTTCTAAAGATTTTATCTTTTAAGTAATCTGTACCTGACATGGGACTTGAACTGACACCCCAAAGATGAAAAGTTGCATGCTCCATCAACTGAGCCTGCTAGGCACCCTCCTTCTGCTTTCTATTGAGTGCATTGAGCTTTTTCATTCCCCTCCCCTCTTTCAAGTTGGAAAATTATACACTTTATTTCTATGTTTTATTAAGCACCCTTAAAATTTTAACATACACATAAAGATGTGATTTTTAACACTGGAATTAGTAAGTGTCTAACTCATCTTCTGAAAAGTTAATAACCTTAGCATGCTTTTACCACCCTCTGCTTTCTATCCCCAATTCTTATATTGATAAATTTAGGTTTGAGTCTCACTACTTCCTCCTGGATTCAATTTTCTTTTTGTAATTCTTTCAGCATGTGTTTGTGGTTGGTAAAATTTCTGAATCTTTTCATGGCTGAAAATGTCTTTATTCTACCTTACTCTTGACTGATAGAATTCTAGGTTCAGAAGGATTTTCCACTGGCAATACAAAGCACTTCTTGTTTTCTTGCATTCTGTGTTGCAGGTGGAAGTCTGCTTTCAAACTGATTGTCATTACTTCCTGATAATCAGATTCCTCTTTCTGTTCATTGGTAGTTTTTAGCACTTTAAACTTGGTTTCTGAAATTGTAACTGCAATGTGTCTAAGGGTGTGTGTGTGTGTGTGTGTGTGTGTGTGTGTGTGTAATTTATCCTGCTTGACACTTGATGGGCCTTTTTAAAAAAGATTTTATTCATTTATTTGTGTGTGTGTGTGTGTGTGAGAGAGAGAGAGAGAGCGCGCACAAGCAGGGGGAGAAGGAGGCAGAGGGAGGAGCTGGCAGAAGGAGAAGCAGTCTCTCCACTCAGCAAGGAGCCCAATGTGGGACCCGATCTCAGGACCCACTTATGCTTAACCAAATGAGCCACCCAGGCATCCCTTGATGGGCTTTTTCAATCAAAAACTCACGATAATTCCTCAATATGGGAAAAATTTGCCAATAATTTATTCAAATATTGCCTCTTCTCCATTCTCTTCTTTTGAAACTACTCTTAGACTGATGTTAAAACTTCTGGGTCTGTCCTCTCTATCTTTGTACATTCACAGTTTCTATCAGCTTAATTCTTTGGGTTCTCCTGGATAATATCTCAGTTCAATTTTGTAGCTTGCCTATTTGCTTTTGATGAAAATACAATATGCTATTTATTCTTTTGAGCTATTTATTTCAATATTTTTATTCTAATTTTCAAGATCTCTTATTAGCTTTAGAAATAGTCTTCAGTTCTTTTTTTTTTTTTTTTTAAAGATTTTATTTATTTATTTGACAGAGCGAGATCAGAAGTAGGCAGAGAGGCAGGCAGAGAGAAGGAGGAAGCAGACTCCCTGCTAAGCAGAGAGCCCGATGCGGGACTCGATCCCAGGGCCCTGAGATCATGACCTGAGCCAAAGGCAGCAGCTTAACCCACTGAGCCACCCAGGCGCCCTCTAGTCTTCAGTTCTTATTCAAAATATTTTCTTCTTGTTTTATGGCAGTGATATCCTTCCATGCCTCTCTGAGGGAATAAATAGAAGTTTTAATTCTAATTTCTCTTTTAATTTTGTTTCCTCTAACTTAAATTCTTTCATTTATTTTGTTGTTTCTTTTTTGTGGTATGAGTTTGTTGTTTCTTTTCAGTGGTATGAGATTTCCTTAAATGTTTGACAATTCTTGCCTCTGTGCAATCTGCTTGAGGGACTAGATGGAAGTTGCTACTGTTTTTTGTGACTATATTAAGGGGCAGTAGGACATATTGCTGGCTAAGTACATGGGTGATTATTCTTTTAGATGTGGGTGTTCTCTAGGGGTTGCTAGCCTCTTGAATAGGGTTGCCAGATTTAGTTAATAAAAGGATTTCTGGTTAAATTTGATTTCAGATAAGCAGTGATTTTTTTGTGTAAATATGTCCCACATATTGCACGTTAAAACCATTGAATATTAGAATTTTTACATATTTTAATTTCAGTTAAATTTTGTTTTCAGATAAATAATGAATGCTTTTTTAGTATAGTATGCTCCATGCAATATATGGGAGATAGTTACAGAAAAAAATTCATTGCTTATTTAAAGTTCAAATTAATTGGGTGTCCTGTAACCTGTCTGGCAATCTTACACCTAAAGCATTGTTTTCTCTTTGATTTAAGTTCCCAGACTCACTGCTCCTACTTGGAGGCAAACACTGTTGCTGCTATCACTACTGCCTGGCCTTTTGAGGGAGGAGGTGGGAAGGATGTACAGAGCAGATGATGTTGTTCAATCATTTCATAGTTATCCTTAAGCTCTTCCTATTTCTACCACCTGAAGGCATGAAGCATCCTTTTGACTGCTCTCATCTACTAGAGCAGAATTTTACTGCCTATATTGTAAGATGTAGTTTCTCTCTTCAGTACTATTTCACCTGCTTTATGTCTTCCAAGGAGTCCTCTATATTTCAGTAGTTTTTCTGCTGGATGGAGAGACTGAAGCATATATTAGGTGTTTCATCTTGAAATCCATAATTCTGCACTTTTATTTACTAGATGATATTATTGTTATTTCCTGGTATGATGGTTAGTTTCTGGTTGTTTGAGGTATTTTGTAAGGAAGAAACTGGGTAGTTTTATCACCCTTATAGCCAGGTTCTAGGGGTGAACAGAACTCTATGGAATAGAATGAAATGTGGTGTTTGTGAAGGGGAGGAGGAGCAAGCCATTTGTGGCAAAGGACTTATGCCAAAGGAAGTAAAGTGATCATGCTTCTACAGGCACTGGAATCCGTGATCTGGGTTTGAACCCCAGTCACTACTTATTAGTTTTGTAGCCTTGGACAGGTTATTTAAGTCCTCTGGACTTCAGTTTCCTCATATGTAAAAGGGGATATTACCTATTTCCCTGATCCTAACATTTTAACATCTCTGTATTTGATATGTATCTTACAACTAGTGTATATGATTCATATAGGATTTGTTAAATTGATAGCGAATTTTAAAATCATTGGCATCTTAGAGTTAGGACTGGGGTACTACTATCTGTTTCATAGAGTTTTGTAAAGAATCAGTGAGGTAATGCATGTGAAGTGCCTAGGTGAGTGCCTGGCACATAAATAAGTGTTCAGTGAGTTCTGGCCAGTATTTGTGAAAACATAGGAAACTGATCTGGGTTTGAGAATGGATCGTGGGTCTTAAGAGAGGAAAGGCCTTTGGGTACTCTGGCAGTGACAAATAGTAAGAATTTTAGACTTGACTTTAGACAAGCTCATAGAGTAATCTTTTGACTGGGGACAGGAGTTGCAAGGGTCCTCTGGTTAGAAAATCAGGCTAGTTTTGCCTGACGGCTCAGTGTAAGTTTATTCTGCCTAATTTGTGCTTCCTAGAAGCAATATAGTTACTAATCATAAAGAACTTATGGTTATTTTCTGGGCAAGCAACCAATCAGGAAAAACTCCCCTTATTCTGGTTCGTGGATCTTCAGTGAAAATCTAGATGCATTTTCATAGGAAGAGAGGCAAATAATGAACATGTTTGGATTCTTTTTAAAGAGCTGACTTGTAACATTGCAGGTGTCACATAAGCCTTGAGCTCTGTGAAGTTGTGTTTGGGGTTTATCTGCATGGTATAAAGCCTACCATTCCAGGAATGATTGGTTTGCTTTTGGCTTTGTGTGATTCCAATAAATAATTACACCTATTGATCAAAGGAATACATTGAAAACATTAATTTACATTGAGCACCTTAACTTCATAAAATGGCAACACTGAGTTGGCTGAAATTGATTTTCTTTTTGTTTTCAAAAGAAAATTCTCAGTGCTTTGGATATCCTGAGTGTGATTCAGAGCTCAAAGGTGGTGAAGTAACCACCAATATCACAGAGAAGAAAGCTCTACAAACATTATTAGGGTGCAAGTTGGAATCCTAGTGGAAGTTGTTTGCATGCCCTTTCTAAAGTTTATTTCCTGAGGAGGGATCTCTCTCTGACCTTGGAAGGAGTTGGACATGAAAAATTTGCCCTGGTCAGTGAGGAAAACACCTTGGCTTCATAAGATGGCTGAGCTGAAGGGTGACTTTTCCAGGCCTAGAGTGCTTGTACTCCAAGCTGAATTCATTATACGTCCCTTAAGAAGCTGAACAAAAGCAGGTTAGTTCTGCTTCTGGGGCCCAGGATGCCATGAAGCAGTTTCCAACTGTATTTGGTAGAGAATTAAGGTTACATGGGTGTAGAGATTCTAGGTGTAGAAGTGGGGGAGGCTGAATTTATGGGATAATTGACTCTACCCTTATTTTAAATAATGATTTTGTGTTGTCATTGTCAACATTGTCCATAAATAAACTCACAGTTATAGTCTAGCTTAGTTCTGTGTTTGCTGAAGGAACAACCCCCTCAAACCCATACATAGTTTATTTGGCTGATTCCCTTTTTCTGGAGAGTCTCTTTTAGCTTGCAACCAAAGCCTTCCTTTCTTTAACCTGCATATCTGAAGCTGTTTGCAATAGATTGATTGCATCGATGGACCTAATTCTTCACCTTTCCCATTGTAGGTAGCAGGTTCTGTCTCATCTCTGGACTCTGGGCTCAGCCATAACATACTTTGCCCAGCAGGATATTAACAAACATGGTGGAAGCAAAGGCTTCCATTTCTTCCTGCTCACTCTTGCATCTATGCTCTTCCTCCTTTGCCTTATCCGTGAGAACACACTTAGGATAGCCTGCTGATAGTGTATGAAAAACTACCCCTCATTCAAGCTGAGACTGAACTAGATCAACCAATGGCCAGTTGATCTCTAGACATGAATGAGGTTAGCCAAGACCATTCAGCTGACTCCAGTTGATTATAGACATATAAACAAGTCTAGCCTAGATGATCAGAACTTCCCAGATAAACTATACACTTGAGAGAATAATAAATGATTATTGTTTTGAACTACTGAGTTTTGGGGTGGTTTATTGCATAGTATTATTGTGGAAATAGGTAACAGATACACTACCAAGCACTGAAGCTTGGCTCTAACCAGTGCAAAGCCTTTCCTAGCAACTCTTACAGAAGAGGGCACTCTTTCCTCAAAACTATAGCACTTACTGCTTGGGGTGCCTGTTCAGACTCTCTGATTTTCAGCATTATTTTGGAACCATATTTCATTGACTCCAAGATGCCATTGGTGGAAAAGCACACAATTATCCTATTTTTTTTTAAAATTTATTTATTTATTTGACAGACAGAGATCACAAGTAGATGAAGAGGCAGGCAAAGAGAGAGAGGGAAGCAGGCTCCCTGCTGAGCAGAGAGCCCGATGTGGGACTCGATCCCAGGATCCTGGGATCATGACCCGAGCTGAAGGCAGAGGCTTTAACCCACTGAGCCACCCAGGTGCCCCAGCACACCATTATCTTATGAATCACTGAGAAAAATAAAATACCACGAATATATTACAACATGCCACTCATGAGAAGACACATCGTTATTTTAGAACACTTAAAATGGTTTCTTAGGATTGGTGAAATATGGTAGTTAACTCCTCAGAATTTTATGTCTTATTTCTCTAACAAAATTGTCATTGAGGACAAATATTGGGCTTTAATTTTCTTTGAGGAGCAGTATAGTTAGCATCGCTTTGGAATAAGGCAGACCCTTGTTCAGATTTGTTCACTCACTTAACTAATGTGAACTGAGGCAAGTAAACCAAATTTTCTGAGCCCCCAGTTTTCTCTCTATAAAGATAGAGATAACAATTCATATCTTAAAAGGTCACTTAGAATTTATTAGATCATGTAAAGAATATGATAGCCATTTAAAGCAATTCTTAATTTCTTTGATTAGGTAATACAGGTACATGATAAAAATTTCAAAATGGACACAAGGGAATATAGTGCAAAATAAGCCTCATATTCACTCCTGCCCCTAGTCAGTCACTCACTTCCCCTCCCAGGAGACAACCACAACCATCAGTTTCTTGAAAATCTTCCCAGAGATGTTTATAGTAGTCATTTAATGAATATTATTTTCTTTCTGCCTCTTTTGAACCCCACAACACCTTGTAGAAAGCTGGGCCCTCTATAAAGGTCAAGGGGCTGATCACTCATTACTGTATAGAACTCTATATGGAAATGGGTAGTACAGAAAATTGGATTGAATAGACCAGTGTCACATGTTTCTTAGGGAAAAATGTCTGTCAGTCCATCTTCACATAATTACCTCTTTTTTTTTTTTCCATGAGCACTAAGTGCAGAAAAATTTCAATTAACAGAGGGCTCATTACTCGGGTGTAAGTTAATATAAGTTTTACTGTAACTGCCACTTCTTCAAAAGTGCTGAGACGGGAAATGCAGACTTCACTTTACCACAACTGAAAAGCTAGCCAAGCAGAGGAAACCAAACTAATAATACAGCTGATATTGTCAACTGCTATACATACGCAGATAGAGAAAACCCATATTGACATAATAATAATAAATATGTAAAAAAAAGTTCATGGCTTACCAATAAAATCATTTACTATGTTGCTGACTTTACTGGAAAATGATGCTTTATAACCATTCCTCCACTTGATTGATACCTAATTAAAAATTCACTAGGTTCAACTTCAAGCACAAGCTTTATTAAAGTCACTGCTATACCAATGGAAGCATAATATCATTTAAAACCAAAGCAAGTATGATCATTTATTTAAAGCTTAGAAATAGTTCTGAAAATTGCAAAGTTGCATAAAATCTGTGGCCACATACAGAAAAACAGCAATGTGGTTTGGCAGAAAGAACTAGGGATTCAGAAGGACCTGGTCTAAGTTCTGGCTTCATAGTGATCACATGGCACAGTCTTGGGTAAGTCACTTCTCTCTGGCCCCCAGTTTCATCACTGGTGTAATGAAGACAATAATATCTGTTTTTTTAACCTTACAGGATTTTTGTGAGATTCAATAAGATGTTACCTGTAAACTAGTTCAATGGTATAAGATAGTACCTTAATGTAGTTTCAAAAACATTTAGTGAGCGCTTACCATATGCTAAGGACTGCATGATGCTAAGGTGAACAAGCCAAAATCCCCGCTCTCAAGGAACCCATAGATGGGCTGCCAGAAAAAAATGCTAGTGTGGTGTCATTAGAGTTGCTAGATGAAATGCAGGATGCTCAATTAAGTATGAGTTTCAGATAAACAATAAATAATTTCTAACATAAATATATTCTTAATGTTACATGGGACATACTTATACTAGAAATTATTATTCATCTGAAATTTAAATTGGTGTCCTTAATTTTTTTTTTTATTTTTTTTTTATTTTTTTTTTTAATTTTTTTTTTTTAAAGATTTTATTTATTTATTTGACGGAGAGAAATCACAAGTAGATGGAGAGGCAGGCAGAGAGAGAGAGGAAAGCAGGCTCCCTGCCGAGCAGAGAGCCCGATGCAGGACTCGATCCCAGGACTCTGAGATCATGACCTGAGCTGAAGGCAGTGGCTTAACCCACTGAGCCACCCAGGCGCCCCTTAATTTTTTTTTTAAGATTTTATTTATTTATTTGACAGAGAGAGATCGCAAGTAGGCAGAGAGGCAGGCAGAGAGAGAGAGAGAGGGAAGCAGGCTCCCTGCTGAGCAGAGAGCCCGATGCGGGACTCGATCCTGAGATGCGAGATCATGACCTGAGCCGAAGGCAGCGGCTTAACCCACTGAGCCACCCAGGTGCCCTGGGTGTCCTTAATTTTTATTTGCTAAATTTGGCAACCCTATTTATTCACACAACAGCAGGATTATGTATAATAAAGGCATTGTGCAGTGGAGAAATTAATGAATTCTGTCTTGAGGTATTGGGGAAGGCTTCCTGGAGGAGATGGAAAGAGATGAACAAGCATTTGACAGGTGAACTTGATTATGTGGGGTAGGGAAAGGAGGAGAGAGCATTTCAGGCAGAGATAAAAGAAGCAGCACAAGGCAAGGAACACCTGGGAGAGTTTAAGAAACTCCAGGCTTCTGTGTTGCTGAAATATCAAATGTGAGGTAGGGAGTTATAAAATTTGTAGTCCCTGAAAAGGGATTTGTATGGACTTCATTCATGACTTATGTGAGACTTATGTGGACTTTAAATTGTTTAATCTATAAACCATAATGAAGGTGGAGAGACAAGCCAAGGAGACTATGGGGTTAAAATTCCTGGATGGTAGGGTGGGTGGATACATTTGACCACAAGGACAAAATATTAGAACTTCTCAATGTAGAGAAAGGATGGTTTGCAAGATAGAGATTTTTGTTATCAGGAGTGGGGGTGGGAGGATGGGGAGAAAGAAAATGGAGCTGTTGTCTATGTTGGATCCTAGAAAGGACAGGTAGGGGCCCTTTCTGAAGTTAGAAGACTAATGAGATAATTTTGTAACAAATAAACTAAGGAAATGTAGACTTCACCCAGTGGGGAGTACATATATTACCCCAAGGGGTAGTACAGGCTGAAAAGACAAATAGACTAAGTTAAAAAAGTGATAATAGGTGGACAGAAATCTCAGGGTGTAGCCTAAGCTATAAATATTCAGTTAACTCATATACATCTGGAGGGGTGGACAGGTGGGTAGGTAGTATTAGTTTAGAGAAGGAAGCAAGGGGTTTGATGGGCAGGTCAAATAACTGGATAATTGGACCATGGCCTTTAGCCAAGGGTACACTAGAGCCAGCTCATTCTGGCTCAAAAGAGCTAAGAACTTTTCGGGAAATTTTGCAAGCTAATTTTTAAGCAGAGTCATTATTAAAAATTAAATTGTATAAATTAAAATTATATTAAAAACAAATACACGAGTCATCACTTCCTGATTGTTTTATTACATTTTGCTTATCTAACTTCTTGAGACTATTTACTCATATTTGTGTGTGGGAATACCATGTAATGGTGCAATATATTGCATATATTTTCCCAACTCTGTGTTTGGTGATGTCAAGTTGAAGGTTTGAGATAGGCAATAGTAGGACTATTTTCACCATGGAAAACAGCAAATACTACAAATAAGCGCTTTTTTTCCCCCTCAGAGAGCTGGTTGCTAAACATTTAATATTTAGTCATTGAGCAATAAAGGGAACTACTCCTTCCCCAATAGGCTGAGTAATGGTAATGTTGTAATTATTAGGTTGAACCATATAAAATTACTTGTATTCCATCATTGTGGTCTATAAAAATGATAATTTTATATGGTTCATCTGAATACAAAAAGGCACTGCATCTTTTGGGCTAATAGAAAGCTTGAGCTAGGGAACACAGGTTTGGCTAGTGGGCACTGGCTAGAATTTCATCTCCCATCTTTGTCTCAGATCTTTTTGTTTTATTTTATTATTTAATTTATTTATTTAATTAACATGTAATGTATTATTTGTTTCAGGAGTACAGGTTTGTGAATCATCAGTCTTACACAACTCATAGCACTCCTAGCACTCACCATTAGCACATACCCTCCCCGAAGTCCGTCACCCAGCCATCCTATCACTCTCCACACCCATCCAGCGGCCCTCAGTTTGTTTCCTGAGATTAAATCTCTTATGGTTTGTCTCCCTCCGGGTCCCATTTTGTTTCATTTTTCCCTCCTATCCCCCCACTAACACCCATACTGCCTCTCAAATTCCTCATATCGGAGATCATATGATAATTGTCTTTCCCTGATTGACTTATTTCACTCAACATAATACCCTCTAGTTCCATCCTTGTCATTGAAAATGGCAAGATTTCATTTTTTTCAAAGATTTTATTTATTTGACAGACAGAGATCACAAGTAGGCAGAGAGACAGGCAGAGAGAGAAAGGGAAGCAGGCTCCCTGCCGAGCAGAGAGCCTGATGCAGGGCTTGATCCCAGGACCCTGAGATCATGACCTGAGCTGAAGGCAGAGGATTAACCCACTGAGCCACCCAGGCACCCCAAGATTTCATTGTTTGATGGCTGCATAATATTCCATTACACACACACGCGCGCACACACACACACACACACACACACACACAATCTCACATCTTCTTTATCCATTCATTTGTCATTGGACATCTAGGTTCTTTCCATAGTTTGGCTATTGTGAACATTGCTGCTATAAACATTCAGGTGCACGTGCCCCTTCAGATCACTACATTTGTGTCTTTAGGGTAAATACCCAGTAGTGTGATTTGCTGGGTCATAGGGTAGCTCTATTTTCAACTTTCTGAGGAACTTCCATACTGTTTTACAGTATGGAATGCACCAGCTTGCATTCCCACCAACAGTGTAGGAAGGTTCCCCTTTCTGCTCATCCTTGCCAACACCCGTCATTTTCTGACTTTGTAATTTTAGCTGTTCTGACTGGTGTGAGGTGGTATCTCACTGTGGTTTTGTTTTGTAGTTCCCTGATAGCCAGCAATATTGTGCAATTTTTAATGTGTCTGTTGGCCACATGGATGTCTTCTTTGCAGAAATGTCTGTTCATGTCTTCTGCCCATTTCTTGAGTGCATTATATATTCTTTGGGTGTTAAGTTTGATAAGTTCTTGATAGATTTTGGATGCTAGCCTTTATCTGATATGTCATTTGCAAATTTCTTCTCCCATCCTGTCACTTGTCTTTTGGTTTGTTGACTGTGTCCTTTGCTGTGCAGAAGTTTTTATCTTGGTGAAGTCCCATTAGTTCATTTTAGCCCTTCCTTCCCTTCTCTTTGGCAATATGTCTAGGAAGAAGTTGCTGTGGCTGAGGTCAAAGAGGGTGCTGCCTGTGTTCTCCTCAAGGATTTTGATGGATTCCTGTTTTACATTTAGGTCTTTCATCCATTTGGAGTCTATTTTTATGCATGGTGTAAGGAAATGGTCCACTTTCATTATTCTGCGTGTGGCTGTCCAATTTTCCCAACACCATTTAAAAAAAGATTTTATTTATTTATTTGACAGAGATCACAAGTTGGCAGAGAGTCAGGCAGAGAGAGAGGGGGAAGCAGGGTCCCCACTGAGCAGAGAGCCTGATGTGGGGCTTGATCCCAGGACCCCGAGATCATGACCTGAGCCAAAGGCAGAGGCTTAACCCACTGAGCCACCCAGGTGCCCCCCCAACACCATTTTTTGAAGAGACTATCTCTTTTCCATTAGACATTCTTTCCTGCTTCTTCGAAGATTAGTTGACCATCGAGTTGAGGGTCTATTTCTGGGCTCTCTATTCTGATCCATTGATCTATGTGTCTGTTTTTGTGCTAGTACCATATCGTCTTAATGATTACAGCTTTGTAATAGAACTTGAAGTTCGGCATTGTGATGCCACCAGCTTTGCTTTTTTTGGTCAACATTCCTCTGACTATTCAGGGTGTCTTTTTGTTCCATATTAGTTTTAGGATTGTTTTTTCCATTTCTTTGAAAAAAGTTGATGGTATTTTGATAGGGATTGCATTAAATGTGTAGATTGCTCTAGGTAGCATGGACATTTTCACAATATTTGTTCTTCTAATTGATGAGCATGGAACGTTTTTCCATTTCTCTGTGTTTCCTCAATTTCTTTCATGAGTATTCTATAGTTTCCTGAGTGCAGATTCTTGGCATCTTTGGTTAGATTTATTCCTATGTATCTTATGGTTTTGGGTGCAATTGTAAATGAGATCAACTCCTTAATTTCTCTTTCTTCTGTCTTGCTGTTGGTATATCAAATACAGCTGATTTCTGTGCATTGATTTTATATCCTGACACTTTACTGAATTCCTGTGTGAGTTGTAGCAGATTTGGAGTAGAGTCTTGTGGGTTTTCCAGCTAAAGTATCTGGAAAGAGTGAGGGTTTGACTTCTTCTTTGCTGATTTGGATGCCTTTTATTTCTTTCTGTTGCCTGATTCCTGAGGCTAGGACTTCTAGTACTATGTTGAATAGCAGTGGTGATAGTGGAAAGTCCTGCCGTGTTCCTGACCTTAGGGGAAAGCTCTCATTTTTTCTCCATTGAGTGTGTTATTCATTGTGGGTTTTTCATAGATGGCTTTGATGATTTTGAGTTATGTACCCTCTCTCCCTACACTTTGAAGTATTTTGATCAAGAAAGAATGCTGTACTTTGTCAAATGCTTTTTCAGTATCTCTTGAGAGTATCATATGGTTCTTGTTCTTTCTTTTATTAATGTATCACATTGATTGACTTGCAGATGTTGAACCCACCTTGCAGCCCAGGAATAAATCCCACTTGGTTGTGGTGAATAATCCTTTTAATGTACTGTTGGATCCTGTTGGGTAGTATTTTGGTGAGAATTTTCACATCTGTGTTCATCAAGGATATTGGTCTGTAATTCTCCTTTTCGGTGGGGTCTTTGTCTGGTTTTGGGATCAAGGTAATGCTGGCCTCATAAAGTGAATTTGGAAGTTTTCCTCCCATTTTTAATTTCCTGGAACAGTTTCAGGAGGATAGGTACTAATTCTACTTTAATGTTTGGTAGAATTCCCCTGGGAAGCCGTCTGGCCCTGAGCTCTTGTTTGTTGGGAGGTTTTTGATTCCTGCTTCAATATCCTTACTGGTTATTGGTCTGTTCATGTTTTCTATTTCTTCTTGGTGAAGTTTTGGTAGTTTATATGACTCCAGGAATGCATCCATTTTTTTCCCCAAGATTGTCTAATTTGGTGGCACATAGTTGCTCATAATATGTTCTTATAATTGTTTGTATTTCTTTGGTGTTGGTTGTGATCTCTCCTCTTTCATTCATGATCTTATTAGAGTCCTTTCTCTTTTCTTTTGGATAAGTCTGGCCAGCGATTTATCAATCTTATTAATTCTTTCAAGGAACCAGCTCCTAGTTTCATTGATCTGTTCTACTCTCCTTTTGGTTTCTATTTCATTGATTTCTGCTCTGCTCTTTATTGTTTCTCTTCTCCTGCTGGGTTTAGGCTTTCTTTGCTTTCTTTCTCCAACTCTTTTAGGTGTAGGTTAGGTTTTGTATTTGAGATCTTTTTGTTTCTTGAGAAAGGCTTGTATTGCTATATACTTTCATCTCAGGACCGCCTTTGCTGAATCCCAGAGATTTTGAAAAGTTTCGTTTTCATTTTCATTTGTTTACAAAGATTTTTAAAGTTCTTCTTTAATTTCCTGGTTGACCCATTTATTCTTTAGTAAGATGCTCTTTAGCCTCCACGTATTTGAGTTCTTTGTCATTGAGTTCCAGATTCAAAGCACTGTGGTCTGAAAATATTCAGGGAATTATCCCAGTCTTTTGGTACCGGTTGAGACCTGATTTGTGACCCAGGATATGATCTATTCTGGAGAATGTTCTATGTGCTCTAGAGAAGAATGTGTATACCTTTGTTTTGGGATGGAATGTTCTGAATATATCTGTGATGTCCATCTGGTCCACTGTGTCATTTAAAGCCTTTATTTCCTTGTTGATCTTTTGCTTAGATGATCTGTCCATTTCAATGAGGGGGTTGTTATAGTCCCCTACTATTATTGCAGTGAGGGGTTGTTAAAGTCCCCTACTATTATTGTATTATTGTCAATGTGTTTCTTTAATTTTGTTATTAATTGGTTTATATAGTTGGCTGCTCCCATGTTAGGGTCATAGTGTTTAAAATTGTTAGGTCTTCCTATTGGCTAGACCTTTTAAGTATGATGTAATGTCCTTCCTCATCTCTTATTATAGTCTTTGGCTTGAAATGTAATTTATCTGATAAAAGGATTGCCCACCCCCCAGCTGTCTTTTGATGTTCATTAGTATGGTAAATGGTTTTCCACCCCTCACCTTAAATTTGGAGGTGTCCTTGTGTCTCAAATGAGTCTCTTGAAGATGGCATATCGACAGGCCTTTTAAAAAATCCATTCTGATACCATGTATCTTTTGATTGGGGCATTTAGTTCATTTACATTCAGGGTAACTACTGAAAGATGAATTTAGTGCCATTGTGTTGCCTGTAAAGTGACTGTTACTGTATATTGTCTCTGTTCCTTTATGGTATATGTTACTTTAGGATCTCTCTTTGCTTGGAGGACCCTTTTCAATATTTCTTGTATGGCTGGTTTGGTATTTGTAAGTTCTTTTAATTTTTGTTTGCCCTGGAAGCTTTATTAATCTCTCTATTTTCAATGGCAGCCTAGCTGGATATAGTATTCCTGGCTGTATATTTTTCTCATTTAGTGTTCCGAATATATCATGCCAGTCCTTTTTCTGGCCTGCCAGGTCTCTGTGGATAGATCTGCTGCCAATCTAATATTTCTACCATTGTATGTTAGAGACCTCTTGTCCCAAGCTGCTTTTAGGATTTTCTCTCTGTCACTGAGACTTGTAAATTTTACTATTAGATGATGGGATGTGGACCTATTTTTATTGATTTTGAGGGGGATTCTCTGTGTCTCCTGGATTTTGAGGCTTGTTCCCTTCACCAAATTAGGGAAATTCTCTACTATAATTTGCTCCAATATACCTTCTGATCCTCTCTCTCTTCTTCTGGGCTCCCAATTATTTGAATATTTTTTCATCTTATGGTATCTCTTATCTCTCAAATTGTCCCTTCATGGCCCAGTAGTTGTTTATCTCTTATTTTTCACCTTATTTATTCTCCATCATTTGGTCTTCAATATCACTAATTCTCTCTTCTGCCTCATTTATTTTAGCAATAAGGACCTCCATTTTTTACTACACCTCCTTAATAGCTTTTTAAATTTCCACTTGGTTAGATTTTAGTTCTTTTATTTCTCCAGAAAGTGTTTTCCTTTCTCCAGAAAGGGATTCTCTTGTATCTTCTATACGTTTTTTCAAGCCCAACTAACATCTTGATAATCATCATTCTGAACTCTGTTTCTGACTTCTTACTAATGTCTGTCTTGATTAGGTCCCTAGTCATCAGTACTGCCTCTTGTCCTTTTTTTGAGGGGAGTTTTTCTGCCTTGTCATTTTATTCATATAAGAATAGATGAATGGGAGAACAAATATATAAATAAATATATATATATACACATACATACATATACACATATATACTGATTAGAACAGAGCCACACACTTGATTTTGGATGTATTTTGGTCTGTTAGAAGAAACTGCCTCTCCAAATTTTAAAGAAATAAAAACTCATATATATATGTATATATATATGTATATACATATATATACATACACACACACACACAAGTAAGGGCAAACATGATGAAGGGATGGAATATGACTATAAAAATGAAAATTAAAAAAGATTCTAAAAAAGGAATTGGTAAGATAAGAAGTTGGTTGAAAAAAGATTAAAAAGGAAAAAAAAAAGGAAAGAATGTGATCAGGCTGGATACTAGAGCAAAGCCGTATGCTAGATTTAACTTATATTTTGATCTGTTAGAAGAAACTGTATACCAGAGTTTTAAAGAAAGATAAACTTATATGTATACAAATGTAAGGTTAAATACAATGAAGGCATAGAATCTGACTATAACAATGAGAATTATAAAATATTTTTAAAAAATGTACTGATAAAGTAGTTAAAAAGGTTAAAGCAAGGAAGAGGAAAAATTAAATAGAATAAGAAAAAAATTTAAGAAATTTAATTTTGAAAGGATAAAGAATCATGGGAAAAAAAATCCATGAATTCTATGTGCTGTATTCCACTAGCTCTGGAGTTCTGCAGTTCTCACTGATCAGTGAACTTGGTCTGGTTAGATGATTTTGCTGATCTTCTTCAGCAGGGGCCTGCTGCAGTGATTCTCAAAAGTCTTTGCCTGAGGCAGACTTGCACCACCTTTCCCAGGGGCAAGGTTAAGTAATATGCTTGGGTTTGCTCTCTGTAGCTTTTGTTCCCTGAAACCTTTCTGTACAGCTTTGGGGGACATTAATGAAGATGGTGGCCTCCCAATCTCCAGGATGTTGGAGCCATCAGCTTGAGGCACCACTCTTCACTGAGCCCTCAGAGAAAATCACTCCTGTCTCCCTGGTCTCGGCTCCACTCTATGCTCACCCAGCCTGTGACTGAGCGTTTCTATCTCTGGTACATGACCCAGCCCCATTTGGCGTCTCCAAACCCAGCAAATTCCTACAGTGCACTCCCGTGCCACCCCCAGGGCGGGGGAAGGTGAGTCTCCCTGGATCTGCCACTTGTGGAGTCCCTGCTTGAAGAGTAGTGGCCCAACTGTGCCAGGGATTATGATTTATGGCAACCCTGAGCTGAGAGCCCCCTCCTTGGCTCCGTCTCTGAAGCTGGCTTCCCTGCTCTGATGCCTGGGAGGTCTGCCACAGTCAGGCACCTCTGGTTTTTCTGTGACCTTGAGGGGCCTGAGACCCCACTGTCCCAATGAAAGTTCCAGCCCCTGTTTAGTCTCTGGAGCGATGTCCCTCAGCAAAGCAGACTTTTTAATGTTCTGATTTTGTGCTCTGGTGCTCCACCACTTTCTGGGAGCTGGTCCCTCTCCCTGAAGTCTCTCTTCCCTTGTATCACCTTGGATTCACTTCTCCACACGTCCTACCTTTCAGAAAGTGGTTGCTTTTCTGTTCCTAGAATTGCTGCTCTTCTTTTCTTTGATCTCCTGTTGAGTTTGTAGGTGTTCAGAATGGTTTGATAACTATCTAGCTGAACTCCTGGGACCTGATAAAATTTAGGTCTTCTACTCCTCTGCCATATTGCTCCTCCCTGTCTCAGATCTTCTAATGTATAATTATATGTGGGAGACTCATACCTCCCTGTGGTAGTGATTGCTCATTATCCCCCAAATATATTCTCCTTTCTTCATCAACAATAGAACCTCAGTTCTTCAGCTGACTACATAGTCATTAAGAAATAACTACATGGGGGTATTTAGGTGGCTCATTTGTTTGAGCATCTGACTCTTTGTTTTGGCTCAGGTCATGATCTCAGCATGGTGAGATTGAGTCCCACATCAGGCTCTGTGCTGAAGCCTGCTGAGATTGAGCCTCACAATGGGCTCCATGCTGGCAGTGGAGCCTGCTTAAGATTCTGCCGAAACGCTTGGGTGGCTCGGTTGGTTGGATGGCTGCTTTTGGCTCACGTATGGTCCTGGAGTCCTGGGATTGAGTCCTGCATCGGGCTTCCAGCTCCACGGGGAGTCTGCTTCTCTCTCTGACCTTCTCCTCACTCATGTTCTCTCTCACTGTCTCTCTTGCAAATAAATAAATAAAATCTTAAAAAAAGAAAGAAAAGATTCTTTCCACCTCTCCCCACCCTCCTCTCTCTCTCTTAAAAAACAACAACCACCACCAAAACAAACAAACAAACAAACAAAAAAACCCAAACACTAAGAATACATTTCCCAGCCACTTTTGCAGCTGGGGGTAGCCATGTGACTATGTTCTGAGCAATTGATTGAAAGCATAAGCAGTATGTGCCACTAGTAGGAAATTTCTTTAACAAGAAGGGGCATGCCTTTCCCATTCTTTTTCTACTTTCTGCTGGATGGAATGGGAGCAATCATGGCTAAAACCCTAACAGCCATCCAAGGCTGAAATTATCAAGATGGAGTAACAGAATAGGAATATAGATCTCTGACACTGTGGGGATATCATACCAATCCTTCTTGAAAATGAGAGGAAACTATGCCCCATGCTGTTTAAGTCACTATTACTTCCTTTTCATTTCTACTTTTCCATATAAGATTAATCCTAACCAGGAACTAATGGTTTTGAGAATACAATGTGGTAATATAATTATCCCAGTGCTTGGTCACAGAGCACTTACACAATATATATCTCATATTATTCAGAGCTCACCTTGGTAACTGAATTAGGTTTAGGGATAACAAATTGGTTTAGGGATAATGCTAGGGTGTGAAGAGAGATCATCAAGGGCATTGTGATGGGTTGATATTCATATAGGCTGTTGCCATATTCCTTTGGGACAAATGTCAGATTTGAGGGAGAGGGGCTCCCAAGTGGTATCTGGAATGTACCAGCACATTCTGATGTGGTATTTCTGTATGAAACTAAGAGTGCCAATACAGAAGAGGCCTGCTGCAGTAGTGGTCATGACACTACAGTATCATGGAGATGGAGTGCTGTGACAGCAAATAGTAGTATATTCTTTGGATGGTAAAAGTGTGGTAAGACACAGAGACCTGCCTCTAGGACCTGGTTTCCAGGAACCATGTGGATATAAGGCCTAAGGCAGATGCTGCAAAACAAAAACAAAAACAACCCCAAACCCAAACCAAAACCAAAACCCAAACCCACCCTAAGGATACTTTCTCCTCTATCCCTCACCATAGCTAACTTGAACCAGAAGGAGGAATTTCAGTGGAGCTAGAATTCCTCCAATTTTGCAAGTGGGAACTAAGCCAGAGAAGGGGAATTTTGTTACTTTTTTTTCTATGTGACTGTATTCTGTCCTAGGCTGGTGGTCTGGACAACAGCTGTTGCTCATAAATCCAGGAATGACAAGCTGAAAATGAACCATGGAAGGTCAGAATGTTTATATAGACCTATAATCTTTGAAGTCAAGGGCCTCAAGAGTAATTTCCACACTACTGCAGCCTGCTGAAGAGGCACCAACTCCCATCCCCCATTTGAAATTCTGATATAACTGGCTCACTCAGGAATATGAAATTACTAGGGGTATTAACATGTAAAGTGTTCATGTGTTCTGAACATCGATTCCTGCTTTGCTTTGTCCAGTTCTTTTTATTCATATTTTTCTGGTCCTTTTTAGCTGGTCAAATTTAGTCTGTTAAAAAGTTCCAATTTCATATCTGATTCAAAGTTTGCTCCTTACCCTATGCTATCCAGATGAGTGGATTAGAGAACTAGGAGAAGATGCAGGGGCAATGTATTATTCTCCTCTGTTCTTTCCCCTCCTTGTAATTTACCTTCTCTTGTATTGTTTTGTAGCTGTCTGTTAGGGATAGGGATATACCTCTGGCCTCACACTGGCTAGATTTGCTTCTAGCTCTTGCTGGTAGTTGCTGCTGCTGTGTTTATCCTCTGTGTGCCCAGGTGGGGTATATGGCTTTTATGGGAGTGATGGCTAGCTTTCCTAAAGCATCCTGTTACTGAGAACTCTCTCAGAGAGGAGAAGCTTGGTCTCTTGCAGTCATTTCCAGAAGTCAATGTGCCTAACCTCTTTGCTGGGTGGGTTGCCATGACTATTGGCCCTGAATCTGCCTGTATAGCGCTAAGCCTCCTGCTCTCCTACTTCATGCTCTTTTACCTGGAGTCACAGAACTGCTGTGGTCCTTTTCTTTGACTTTCAAGGACATCGAGGATCTGGGGGTGGGGGGGAGTATCATTCTGCTCTCTTCCAGGTTACATTGTGCTATTATCATTTCACATTCTGTTGGGATGTATTGCTCTAGCAAGTTGCCTGCCTTCAGAAATCTCCAGGTGAAGAGCAGGCCCCAGCCTCCATATTCACAAGCACTCTCTTCCCATAGAGAACCTATATTATACTCCCTAAGGATTTTTACCTTGTTCCACCCAAAGACAAGAGAGTAAGTATACAGAGTCTACACTCTTCGGGCATTCTCCCAAGAACAAGATTCTAGTCCACTCTTACAGATTCTTTCCAAATCTATGAGAGATTCTCTTGGAGACTATCTCCTATTTTACTTGACTTTGATGGAAGGGAGAAAAGAAACTTTTCCTTTTTTCCACCAGGCTGAAAACTCTAATAAGTTGCTCTTTCTCTTCCTCCAGGCCTCAGGGGAGTAGATTGGAAGTGGAGGGTAGTTGAGGATGGTAGATGACACTATGGCCAGTAAGCCCTGGGGAAAATATCTGATCCGATCTGTTGGTGGCTCTCTTTAGACCATGAGGTAATCTAGGTGACAAGACACTTCAAGTCTGGAGCTAGAGGCCCTGAGTTCAAATCCTGGGTCTTATAGTTACAAACTGTCACTGAGCAGCTTACTTAAATTTTCACTGCTTCAGTTTTCTCTTACCTAAAATAGTGTTAATAATGGTGTTTACATTATAGGGTTATTGTGAGAAGTAATTGGATTAAGATTTATAAAGTACTTAGTCTAGTGCCTGGTATGTAATAAATGTCATGCAAGTGGTTATTGTTGTTATTATTACTTGCCCTCAGCTTTAGACTATAGTCACCTATTTTGTGACAATAATAGAAGTCCCCTTCAACATGCTGTTATGTGTGATGGATAGATCATGAAACTGACCTAGGAATAAGGAAGGACATTTAGAATTGCTTATAGTAGCATTTATTAAATTGAGGCTGAGCAAAGAAACATACTCAGTGTTCCTATTTGTATGTCCCACTAGAAAGACCAGGAAAATAATCTTGGGTGGGTTATTGGTCCATCTATTCCCAGTTAGTAAATTTAGGAGGCTTCCCTTCTGGCAGAATAGATGCTGTGTCAGAATATATTCATTCAAATTAGGAGCCAATGCATTCCTAATAAATGCTCCACATGCACTAAAGCGAATTATATGCTGCATAAACTCTGACAGGGTTTTTCCAAACTTTGCACTGGATAGAAAAGCTTGTTTTATTAATATATTGAATAACAGCATTCTGTAAACAACTCATACTTTTTAGATTTACTCCTGTTAAAGAATGCCATACTTAAGTGCTTGGAATTGACACTTGGAAATGAAATACTGCTGCAAATAATGGGGGAATTGTCGATGTATTTTATACCTCTCTTCCCCAAATCAAAAGGTCTCATAAATACAGTCTCTAAAAGTGTCGGTGGGGGAGTTAACATAACTGTACAAGCAATAAGGCTGACCTTTCAATGTAATTTATTTTTGATTTGCTCAATCTTTTTTTATTAAAACTAGCACATCTAAAGCAGAATTAAATCCTATTATAACAGGTATGTGATCATATCAGGCTCTCCCTGCCAGCGATCCACTTTATTAAAAGTTACTTTGTTTCAAGGAGGATAACCTGATCAGGGCAGTGGGATGCCTTTGGAAGACTGAGGACAGCAGGGTAAGGATGATTTTATTTTCCTGTGAGCGTCTGCTGTTACCAGAGAAATCAAAGAATATTTATGAGCATTTCTTTTGTGTTTGGAAAGCCCTGGTGGGATGTAATCTTTTCTCTGTGTTTATAAAGGTTATTTCTTTCTGGAGTTATTTTGGCTTGGGGACAGGTGGGTCATCAAGCCGTCCTGCATTATGACCCACACATTACTTAACTTGCAATTATTTTCATGTGCAGTGGTCTAAGTGACCACTGAAAGGGGAAAAGCCTTTGAAATGCTACTTAGATACAGATCCACTTGATAAAACTAGTCTTCAGTTTTTGGCCCATATTAGTATACCTAATGCTACTAGATCTTTATTCTTTTTTTATTTAAATTCAATTAACTAACATATAGTACCTCATTAGTTTCAGATGTAGAGTTCAGTAAGTCATCAGTTGCATGTAACACCCAATGCTCATCACATCTACTAGATCTTAAGAAAAAGACTTAGAATTTTAAAAACTATCGTTGAGTGGTTTGACTTGTTTTCTCTTGGTTTCATCTTTTTGTTTCTATATCCTTCTCTCTGCCTAGTCATCTTACTATTCAGCTAATTCCCACATTTTCCAGGAAGCTGCCTATAGTGACCTCTTCCCTCCTTCCAAATTTGGTCACTTATAGTTTATATCCATCAACTGGCCACTGATATGAATGGATTTTTCAATCTGAGAACTCCAGGAGAGAAGGTCAAGCCAGGCTCATTCCTCTTCGTAGTGAGTTTGAGGAGAAATAGGGAATGATCAAGGAAAAAATGTATGACCACAAGGTGGCAGTAACACAATGAGATTTATTTGGTTGCCAAGTTGATAGGTTTTTCATGGTGGGGATGGGCTGGAGGTAGTGAAGATGTCCCTTATGGCATGAAACCTTTAAAAGGCTACAATGTAGGGTCCACTACCCAGAAAGGAAGGAGAGAAGGACAGCAAAAAATTTCCAGGGGAAGGAGAATTGACAGGGAGCTTACAGGTCTAGGTAATGTTGCTCAACAGTATAATGGGGATCTTCTAGGTTAGAGAGTTCTGAAGGGCAGCAGTGACTTGTGGGTATAGAAGCAGTAGGCTCTAAATGGCAAAAATCTGCCTATTTGGGCTGTATTTAAAACAACCCAGTGTCTAAAGTGGTGCTTGGGTGGCTCAGTCAGTTAAGTGTCTGACTCTTGGTTTTGACTCAGCTTGTGATCTCAGGAATCAAGCCCTGCCTTGGGCTCTATGCTCAGGGGAATCTTCTTGGGATTCTCTCTCTCCCTTTCCCTCTGCCCCTCTGTTTACACATGTGCACGCTCTCTCTCTCTCTCTCAAATACCTAAATAAATCTTTAAAAAACACAATTAGAAATGTAAAGATTTTGAGTTTGGCACTTATTGGTTTTTGAGCGAACAGATCCTAGTCTGTTATGAATAAGTCAACAACATAGGACTCATATACAGAAGCTGTCTTTGTCTCATTTATATAACATCTTTTAGGATTGTTAAAGGATGCTACACAGTGACTGAAACAGAAAGCAGAATTTATTGCTTGTTTAAGCAAGGGAGATCTTCACTTTTAAGGTGTAGATTATGTGAGAAAAAAAGATGATTATTTTTATGTAGGGTTTTGGAAAATGTGGAATTCAGGCATTGGTGCATTCCAGAAGCAAAAGTGTTTAGGGACTTCAGTAACCACGTTACCATAGCTAAAGTTTGGAGTGTATCTGCTCTTGACTGGTGGATGTTCCCAGGCACGGGGCTACCACTGGTTGGCTTTCACTTGATTACTAGTACAAAGTGTCACTGACAAAAGAAATGGGTTTAAAACTGGCTTTGGGGGTTACTTCTTGTTATATCCAGAGAAAAAAAATCAGTTTTTTTTCCTTACAAAATTTTTGTTATTAGCACCTCACACAGTATTTTGCAAGAAAGGACCACTCAGTAAGCACTCGCAGAATAAATGGGTAGCATATGTGTATCATTTGAAGACACACTGGCTTCTAGTCTCCCCAGCATTGAAGCGCCTTCCTGGGGTTTAAATGTTAAAGAACAATAGCATTTATCACATGTCTTTATCTTCTGTATTTCCAAACAAAGCACTTTCACAACCATCATCTTACTTGATTCTCTCTTTGCCTTCTGGGGCAGGGAAGGGAAAGAATATTGCTCTCTCTATTAGTAAATGAGAGGTGAAGTGAAATGTCCAAGGTCACAAAATATTGGATTTTTGGATTCCACATTTCTTTGCCTCTTGTAAAGGGAGTGTACACACCTGTACCCCTGAAACAAATAATACATTATATGTTAATAATAAAAAATAAAATGTAGGGCTAACAGAGCAGAGATTTCCATTTGGTGTGCAGAGATACTGGTCCCCTCACTCTCAGATGGGCAGGGCCATTTTCTTTTTCTATGTGTGTCCTCATGTGAAAATATGAGAAGAACTGCATGGAAGTGCCATTTAGCACATATGTGGGTCTGTACAGATTGTATATAACTCTCTATGAAATAATAATACCTTACATTAGATTGTTATATTAGAGTTTACAAAGGTCAGGTTCTCATTTAATCACACTAAACCTGTTATGTAGACATGGTAGGGATTAGTATTACATTTTAAAAATAGAAAAATAGACAGTTTAGAAAACAGAGTAAAACTTTATTTTTTTTCCAAAGATTTATTTAAAGAGAGAGCATGAGCAGAAAGAGGGTTAGAGGGAGAAGGAAAGAGAATCTCCAGCGTACTCCCAGCTGAGTATGGAGCCCTACATGGGGCTCAGTCTCATGACCCTGAGATCATGACCTGGTTGAAACCAAGAGTCAGACACTCAACTGAGCCACACAGGCACCCCAAGAGTGTAAAACTTTAATTTTGTCATCTCAGTCACTTATAATTTTAATAATTTTTTAAAAAATGGAAATATAATTTTCTAATATAATTATAATCAAACAACACATATAATTTACTATCTGGTCATAGCATAAACATTTTTCCATATACTAGTACCACATTTATCACTATCATTTTTTAAATTTTTAAATTTTTTTATAAACATATATATATATATATATATTTAATTTTTTATTTTTTATAAACATATATTTTTATCCCCAGGAGTACAGGTCTGTGAATCGCCAGGTTTACACACTTCACAGCACTCACCAAAGCACATACCCTCCCCAATGTCCATAACCCCACCCCCCTTCAGCCAACCCCCCTCCCCCCAGCAACCCTCAGTTTGTTTTGTGAGATTAAGAGTCACTTATGGTTTGTCTCCCTCCCAATCCCATCTTGTTTCATTTATTATTCTCCTACCCACTTAAGCCCCCATATTACTATCATTTTTAATGCCCATAAAATATTGTACCAAGTGAATACACTATAATTTATTCTTTATGTACTATGATTTACTCTGTTGTTGCTTCCATCTTTCTGTTATTATAAGTTCATTCACAATGACTATACTTATGGGAAAATAATCTTCCATCACCAAATTTTGTGTTACTTCTAGAGTTATAGAAATTTATTTAACTTTAGTTGTTCAATTTTAAAAATTAAAGATTTGTATATATAGAGACAAATTGTTTTCCAAAAGGCTGACTACAATTTGCACTTCCACCATGAAAGTATTAGAGTAAATTTAACCACAATTTTGTGTGACACATACCATCACCCCCATTTTCCAGATGAAGACATTGAGGCCCAACATCACACAGTGTTACCCAGCTTTCAATTTGTATATTTAACAAAAGTATATAGTGGATACTATGTGCCAGGCCCTCTTTCAAGCACTTTAAAAATATTAACTTATGGGGGGCGCCTGGGTGGCTCAGTTGGTTAAGCAACTGCATTCGGCTCAGGTCAGGGTCCTGGAGCCCGGGATCGAGTCCCGCATCAGGCTCCCAGCTCCATGGGGACTGCTTCTCCCTCTGACCTTCTAGCCTCTCATGCTCTCACTCACTGTCTCTCTCTCAAATAAATAAATAAAATCTTTTTTTTTTTTTTATTTTTTTATTTTTTATTTTATTTTTTATTTTTTATAAACATATATTTTTTATATACATATATTTTTATCCCCAGGTCTGTGAATCACCAGGTTTACACACTTCACAGCACTCACCAAATCACATACCCTCCCCAATGTCCATAATCCCACCCCCTTCTCCCAAACCCCCTCCTCCCGGCAACCCTCAGTTTGTTTTGTGAGATTAAGAGTCACTTATGGTTTGTCTCCCTCCCAATCCCATCTTGTTTCATTTATTCTTCTTCTACCCACTTAAGCCTCCATGTTGCATCACCACTTCCTCATATCAGGGAGATCATATGATAGTTGTCTTTCTCTGCTTGACTTATTTCGCTAAGCATGATACGCTCTAGTTCCATCCATGTTGTTGCAAATGGCAAGATTTCATTTCTTTTGATGGCTGCATAGTATTCCATTGTGTATATATACCACATCTTCTTGATCCATTCATCTGTTGATGGACATCTAGGTTCTTTCCATAGTTTGGCTATTGTGGACATTGCTGCTATAAACATTCGGGTGCATGTGTCCCTTTGGATCACTACATTTGTATCTTTAGGGTAAATACCCAATAGTGCAATTGCTGGGTCATAGGGTAGTTCTATTTTCAACATTTTGAGGAACCTCCATACTGTTTTCCAGAGTGGCTGCACCAGCTTGCATTCCCACCAACAGTGTAGGAGGGTTCCCCTTTCTCCGCATCCTCGCCAGCATCTGTCATTTCCTGACTTGTTGATTTTAGCCATTCTGACTGGTGTGAGGTGATCTGTCAGTCAAATAAATAAATCTTTAAAAAATATTAACTTATTTTATACTCAGAGAAACATTATATAGTATGTATAACTATTATATTATTTTTTTTTTAGGTAAAGAAACTGAGGCACAGTGAAGCTAAGTATCTTGCTCAAGGTTACACAGCTAGTAAGTGGCAGAGGAGAGATTTAAACCCATGAAGTCTGGCATCATAAATATATAGAGAGAGCTGACAACAAAACTGTAGGGTAGTATAAGAGAGACTGAGGATAATGACTTTTGCCCTGCCCAACTCACAGAATGTTTGAGAAGAAGAAACAAACAAACAAACAAACAAAAAATGGAAGTTAAGGAGTTTTGAAAATTGGGAAAGGCTGTACACATGAGGAAACATTATTATTACTATTTAAATTTTGAAATACCATTTGTAATCAGAGATTCTACATTTCCCTTCAGGTATTGCCTCTCCTGCTCCTTGCTTTCCTCTACGTTTTCATGACTGTTTTCAAGTGCAATCTCCATTCCAAGAGTTCTGTATCCCTCCTCCTTCTTTCTTGTAATGCTCTGAGGCTGCCCTCTCTAGCAGTGAGGCATGTGGCACTCCTCATAAGAGCTAGGCTTTTCTTGTCCCATAATCTAAGGTGACAAGTAAACAGTAGTTACAATTTCGTGCCAAATCTCCCTCTTTAAAAACCTCTTCAAAAATTACATGTGAGCTTGCTTTTGGGCCAGCAGGGCTTTTGTTAAGACTAGAAAATCTAGGGACACCTGGGTGGCTCAGTTGGTTGGACGACTGCCTTCGGCTCAGGTCATGATCCTGGAGTCCTGGGATCGAGTCCCGCATCAGGCTCCCAGCTCCATGGGGAGTCTGCTTCTCTCTCTGACCTTCTCCTCGTTAATGCTCTATCTCACTGTCTCTCTCTCAAGTAAATAAATAAAATCTTTAAAAAAAAAAAAAAAAAAAAAAAAAGACTAGAAAATCTAAGAGGTATGGGGTCCTGATCTGTGAATGATTAGTGTGATACAGCCTGTGATGAAGTAATAATGACTAATTTTTATGAAACTTTTAAAAAACATGAATTTTTTAAACATGGCTTCTGAGGACTTAATGCTTTAGGTCTTTATTCCTCAATCTATAGTATGCAGACAATGGAATCTGAGGTGGAAGCAAGGAGCCTGCATTTTTAACAAGCTATCATGGCTGTATATAATGCTACTGGTCCAGGGATCACACACTGGGAAACATAGTCTGGATAGTCAAATGCCATGGGCCTCTAAGGAATATGGTTTGCATTCCATGGAGTTCTATATACTCCAGTTCTCTGAAGATTAAATTAGATTAATCTGTCTTCATGACTCTGTTCTGACTCTGAATGAAAGGCTGAACAAGGTTGTCTATACAACCATGAAAATAGTCTGGAAATTGACCAAAGCCATACCCATTGAAAGGCATTTATTCAAGAAAATCCACTGAATCTTGGTAAGGATAGTGCGAATCTGTGATGTTTTAACTTGGACTTACCACCGTCTTCCAGCTCCATGGAAGAGAAGTTCTACCTGAGAGGGCAGGAAAGACAGTGAATGCTGTCAGAGGGAGCTGGCTTTGTTTGGAGTTGACTTTGGAGCATAGTGTGGAAAAAATCCATGTCCAAGGGTACTGTCAAAGACAATGTCAATACCAGTGGCAAAGAATTGGGAAGGTTGTTGTTAGCCTTAGAAATCATATTGTTTGGGGAAAATCAACAAAACATCAGCCAGAAATTTAACAGGAAGATTTAGCAAATAGACAACCAAAGGGGTCCTTGCTAAAATCCCACTTACCTCTGGTGGTCTGCAAGGCTGTGCACATATCAAAGCTGTGCCCACTTCAGAGAGACAAGAAGGGTCCCTGGCAAGATACTCATCCCTGGATAAATGTAAGGCCTTGGGAAACAAATGGAGAGTTTTAGAAGGGAGGGGTGGAGGATTGGTGAACCTGGTGATGGGGATTAAGGAGGGCATGGATTGCATGGAGCACTGGGTGTTATATGCAAACAATGAGTTATAGAATACTACAACAAAAACTAATGATGTACTGTATGGTGACTAACACATCATAATTTAAAAATGTGAGGCCTTGTAGAAGTAGGCTTGTAAATTGCTTGAATTTTGAAAGTGTTTAAGTACAACCTCTGACCAGTTATTGGCTGCTCACTAAGTTATGCTTATCCAGTAAAAACCCTCAGGAAGGCAGGTTTAAAAAAGAAACTGAAAAACAGCAGGAACATCAGAGGCCATATACTGCAGGGGAAATTTGTTCCAAGGAATTAGTCTAGGCACATCAAGAAACAAACAAACAAAAAAACCAACCAGCAACAATGACCACCCTGGGCAGTATTAGAATTCAGAGTTGCTATAATATCTAATTAAAAAAAGTTATTTCTTCCTGGTGATTCACAGACCTGTACCCCTGGGGATAAAAATATATGTTTATAAAAAAAAAGTTATTTCTTTCAACAAAAATTTATGAGACATGAAAGAAATAGGAAAGTGTGACTCATACACAGGGAAAAAGCAGAAATTGTCTAGAAATTGTCTTTAGGGGCCACAAATGTTCAGCTGAGCAGACAGATACCTGAAAACAGCTATTATAAATATGTTCAAAGAATTAAAGGGAGGGGCCCTGGGTGGCTCAGTGGGTTAAAGCTTCTGCCTTCAGCTCGGGTCATGATCCCAGGGTCCTGGGATCGAGCCCTGCATCAGGCTCTTTGCTCATCGGGGAGCCTGCTTCCTCCTCTCTCTTTGCCTGTCTCTTTGCCTACTTGTGATCTCTCTCTCTGTCAAATAAATAAATAAAATCTTAAAAAAAAGAATTAAAGGGAACCATATTTAAAGAATTAAGAAAAACATGATTATAATGATTTATCAAATAGAGAATATCAATCAAGAGAGAAATTATAACAAAGAACTAAATAAAAACTCTGGAATTGTAAAGTCTAGCGACCAAAGTGAAAAATTTTCTAGAGGGGCTCAACAGCACATTTGAATTGGTTAGAATAATAAATTAGTCACTTTGGGGATAGATTAATAGAGATCAGGAAGTTTGAGGAACAATGACAAAGAAAAATGAACAGAGCCTCAGAAACCTGTGGGACACCATTAAATGTACCAGCATACATATTCCCAGAAAGAAAGGAGAGAAAGAAAGATAGAAAAAAATTTGAAGAAATAAAAAGTGATCACTGGATCCCAAATAGGATAGACATAAGAAGAGCCACAGCCAGAAGCATCATATTTAAACTGCTGAAAACCAAAAAGAAAGAGAAAAATGTTGAAAACAAGAGAAAAATTACATACCATCTACAAGGCAACCAAAATAAAATTAATGGTCAACATCTTACCAGAAATAGTATAGGACAGACAGCAGTGGGATGACATTTTCAAAGCACTCAAAGAAAATATAATTGTCAATGAAGAACTCTATATCCAGTAAAATATCTTTCAAAAATGAAGGCAGAATGAAGATATTCCCATATAAACAAAAACAAAAGACTTGCTAGAAAATCAGTCTTACAAAAAATATTAAATGAAATTCTTCAGACTGAAAAGGAGTGAGACCAAAAGTGAAAAGAAGTGAGACTCAAAACACATGCAAAGAAACAAAGTACATAAGTATAAAACTACATATATTCTCTGTTTTCTCTTAACTGATTTAGAAGTTAATTACATAAAAGACTATAAAATTGTTGGGGTTATAACATATAAAGATGCAACATATATAATGCCACAAGGAGAGGAGAGGGACTAGATCTATCTTGGAGAAAGCAAATGACACCAGATATTGACTCAAATTCATAGGAAGAAATGAAGAGTTCCAGAAATGATAAATATGAAGGTTAATATAAAAGACCTTTACATTGTATTCTTTCTCCTTTATTCTCTTAAGTCCTTTAAAAGGTAAAGATTTAAAACTCAATAGTCATTACACTGCATTTTTGTGTTTATAACATATATAGATGTAATACATACACCAGTAATGGCACAAAGGAGGGGAGAAAGAAGGGAGCTATATTGGACCAAATTCTCTATATTTCACTGGAATTAAGTTACTATAAATATGTAAGTAGATTCTGCTATGTTAAGATGTATCTTATAAACCCTAGGATGACCACAAATAAAGTAACTAAAAATATAATTAGAAATCATTATAGGATAAGAATGGCATATTAAAAAACATTCACTTAAAACAGAGGCAGTGAGGGAGTAAGAGAGAAACAAAAAAAATACAATGTATAGAAAACAAATAACAAAATGGTAGACATGAATCCTACCCTATGTCTAATTACAATACATGTAAACGAATTAAACATTTCAATCAAAAGGCAAAGAAAGTTGTATCACCACTTCCTCATATCAGGGAGATCATATGATAGTTGTCTTTCTCTGCTTGACTTATTTCGCTAAGCATGATACGCTCTAGTTCCATCCATGTTGTTGCAAATGGCAAGATTTCATTTCTTTTGATGGCTGCATAGTATTCCATTGTGTATATATACCACATCTTCTTGATCCATTCATCTGTTGATGGACATCTAGGTTCTTTCCATAGTTTGGCGAGGGTTGCCGGGGGGAGGGGGTTTGGGAGAAGGGGGTGGGATTATGGACATTGGGGAGGGTATGTGATTTGGTGAGTGCTGTGAAGTGTGTAAACCTGGTGATTCACAGACCTGTACCCCTGGGGATAAAAATATATGTTTATAAAAAATAAAAAATTAAAAAAAAATAAAATAAAATAAAAAAAAAAAGCAAAGAAAGTTAAACTGGATTAAAACAACAACAACAACAACAACAACAACAAGATCCAACTATATGCTGTCTGTTAGAGATATACTTTAGATTCAAAGATACAAATAAGTTGAAAATAAAAGAATGGAAAAAGTAATACAGAAATTATAAGAGGGCTGGGATGGCTTTACTTATACCAGAAAATATAATTTAAAACAAAAAATATTACTAGAGATAGAGGGGCATGTGATGACAATAAAAATGTCAATCTTTCAGGAAGATATTAGCAGTTATAAATATTTGCACCTAAAAACAGAGCTCCAAGATACATCTAGCAAAAACCGAAAGAATTAAAGTGAGAAATAGACAATTTAATAGTAATTTTCAGAGACTTCAATATTCTACTCTTAATAATGGATAGAACAACTAGGTGAAAAATCATCAAGTTTACAGAACACTTGAACAACACTATTTACAAATCCTGCCTAAGTGACATCTATAGAATAATCTCCCCAACAATAGCAGAATAATCTTTTTATGCTTAATATTGGACGCCTCAGTCTCAGAGCTTTGCAATTCACTAAGGCCAGGCCTGTATTATGCAGTTGAATTTCCAATATTTATGGCTCTTTAACAGGCAGTGTTCCATTTGTTAGTAACATGAGATAAATTTTTAAAATTATTTGAGAGACTGGTTACATTTCAGGAATCAGTACTCAATTACTATTATAGGGAAGTGACCATGACTGACCAGACTATTCTTATATGCTTCTAGCTATAGGGTTTTATTTTTTTTAAATATTTTTTAATGATTTTTATTTATTTATTTGAAAGATCAGAAGTAGTCAGAGAGGCAGGCAGAGAGAGAGAGAGAGGAGGAAGCAGGCTCCCCGCTGAGCAGAGACCCCGATGCGGGGCTCGATCCCAGGACCCTGAGACCATGACCTGAGCCGAAGGCAGAGGCTTTAACCCACTGAGCCACCCAGGCGCCCCGCTTTAGGGTTTTAAAGTGGGGAAAGCTTCTTCAGATCCAGTGGAAGCCAGTTAATTGTAGTTGATACTTTGATTTAGAGTTAGAATCTCATTTTTTGGTTTTTGATTTAAAAAGTATTAATGACAATTTCAGACTAATAAAAAAATACTGGGAATAGTACCAGAACCCCCATGTATTCCTTATCTGCGTCCAAAAATCAACACCTCATGATCTCTCTTGTTTTATCTGTAACATCCTACCTACTCTTCCTCACCTCAACACCAAATTATTTTCAAGCAAAATTCTAAAGATTATACTATGGAACCCATTTGTAAATTCACCTAGTCAGGGGATGAAGATGAAAATGTAGGTATTAGCAACATACTGGGTTACAATTTAAGAATCCCAGATCTAGCAGATCTAGCCCCTGAGTATTAAAGGATGCTGGAAAATCTTTTTTTTTTTTTTTGGATCTAGTTTCTTTATCTTTAAAATTAGGAGTATTGGTCTCTGTATCAGTGGTTCTCCACCCTGACTACACTGATCACTGGAGTCATGTGGGGGAACTATTAAAAATTATGGAGCCTCTTAGGAGTGAGGCTTGGCTTTAGTGTTTAAAAGGAAAAAACCTCAGGAGATTCTAATGTGAAATCAAGGCTAAGAACCACTGACCTAGAATGGTCTCTGTGACAGTTAATTTCATGTGTCAGCTTGGTTGAACTATATTACTCAATGTTATTTACTCAAACACGAATCTAAGTATTATTGTGAAGCTATTTGGTAGGTGTGGTTAACATCTGCAATTAGTTGACTTTAAGTGAAAGAGATTATACTTGATAATATGTGTGGGCTCATTCAATTAGTTGAAGGCCTTAAGAGCAAACACTGGTTTCTGGGAGAAGAAGAAATTCTGCCTCAAGACTGCAACATCCTCTCCTGCCTGAGTTTCCCGTTTGCCAGATTGCCCTACAGATTTTGGACTTGACAGTTTTCACAAATATGTGAGTCAATTCCTTAAAATAAGTCTATTTTACATATACATATGCATATACATGTATAATATGTATATATATATATAATTGGCTATACATTATATATAATATCTCTGTGTGTGTGTGTGTGTGTGTGTGTGTGTGTATGTAAATAAAACTGGGTCTGTTTCTCTGGAGAACCCTGATAGTCCTCCTCTGTATTTCTAAGTTTTTCTGGTTCCCATTATATATCTCTTCTGCCCCTGTCTGAAATCTCCCTTTGGTGGTTTAAAGATTTATTGATTCTTGAACAGTTACTATGTGTTAAGCAGCCTGCTTAGAATCTTTCCACTTACATCCCTTGGTTGTTGTATCAACCAAGCTTTCATTGTCAATGTTCATAATAGAGCACTTGTAAAATAGTGGATAATATAACTGTTATTCCTTTTCCTCCATATCTGTGTTAGATTTGTGTTTGTGTCTTAGGTCACAGAACATTAGTAACTTGAAAATAATTTCTTGCCCAAATTATTACTGTTTGTATTGCCTATAGCCTGATTTCTTTAGTTCCAGATGTATTTCTCTTATCCCTGGGGAGACAGGATTATTTGTAGTACACAGCACTCAATAAAAAAAAAAAAATTATGCATAATGAAAGCACAGAGTAAAAATCAATTGCTGTAAATTCAAATTGTACCTCTCCTCTGAAATCTCAAGGGCCCACATAGGGACTATTAAAATTGAAAGTGAACCCAGGAGATAAGCATTAGTAGGAAAAGATCTAGATCTAGACCCTTGCTACTCAAGATGTACTCTTTGGATCAGTAGGCATTGGAATCATCAGAGTGCTTGTTAGAAATGCAGAACCTTGGATCCCCCCCAACCAGACCTAATGAATCATAATATGCATTTAAAAAAATTCCCAAGCAACTCATATGCTTATTAAAATTGAAGTTCTGGTCAATTTTGCATCTTTCACATTATTTTAGCTGTCCCATTTGTTGCCAACCACTCACTTTATGATATAACATAAAACATTTGGGGATAGGGCTCTCACTACAGCCTTGTTTAGGAACTCAAGAAAAACTATGATCAGAGCTCAGTATGGGGTCATAAAACAGAACAACAACAAAACTGGCCTTGGAATCATAGGTACTGTCTTCTTGAAAACTGTTTTGTTTTTCTCTAATTCATTACAATTGGTATTTTTTTCCTTTCAGTCTAACAATGATTTCAAGCAATGCCATCCATGCCTCTTTCTTTTTAGATTGTTTATGCTCTTTTCTCATCTGTCAAGTACCCGTACCTTTGGTCCACGTATGGTCCTATGACACAATCAGACCCACTGTTTTCAGAGCAGACACTTTTGAATGGGGCCAGTGACTAAACTACTGGAGTTCTCCAAGTCCGGTGCAAAACAAAATGCCTCTAAGCGGCCAGCCCCTTGTACACTATCCCTACTCCCTGACCCTCCTCCCCCAAGGAAGGCTGTCTTCCTGCTTCTGGGATTCTGCCTAGCTTATCAATTGGAGCTTGACATTTGAGGCATTCCAGAAGATCATTTTAAACAAAATCCAAGTGCAATTCATCCTACTCCTAATAGTGCCAATTAGCCTCAGGAAAGACCAGTTTCTTCATGAAAACTGCCATGAAGTCCTCCACTGGGTCTGATAAGTTGAATCTAGAGATTACCTGCTTGGATGGGTATCTGAGTTAGCATTGCATTGGTATCGTTCTGGAGCATACTTTTACTCAGTGTTAGGTAATTTAAATTATTTTTAAAAAGCATAAATGGCTGTGTTGTGGAATGTAATATTTATATAAAATTTTTTTTAAGGTAGAAAAAAAGACTTGAAAGAAAGTTCTGCTTGTGAAGGGCACTTTAGACTAGATCCCTATATTCATTCAGGCATCTGTATTTACCCTACTATTAAGGGTAGTTGGTTGGCCAAGTTTAGAAAGCACTGGGTATGTCAAGAATTATGTGAGGTGACTGGGATATGGAGATGATTAAAACCCAGCCACTCATCTCCAGGATCTTGTAATGGGGGCTGTAAAATATTCCCAAGTAGACACTAAACCCCTGGAAAGCAGGGACCATTCTTTAATTGTTGTTATATAAAAAAATAGTTTAATTCTTGTGTAATGATCACCCCATTTAACAAATGTTGGCTTAGCTCCTCACCCTGTGGGCCTGGCTCTATGCTGGGTGCTGGTGATATAGTGATAAATCAGATACAGGCCTATTCCTTACGTAGACTTTCTGGTGGGAGAGACAGTCAGTGAAGCGGAGACTCATGAGAGGGGACTGTATGCCTGCTGAGAAGCACTAGAAAAAAAGGCTTGTGGAAGCAATGAATTTCATATGGGGTGACAGTTAGGACTGAATAACTCTAACTTTGAGACATATATCACTTAAAACAACAAAAAGTTGCATTATCAACTATGAAAGGAGATGATCTTTTGTTACACTGACATGAGTTTTATATGTAAAGCAAGTTTTTCATGGCATCCCTGATGAACCCAAGATGAACAGCCCAGATTGACCAACCTAGTGGTGGGGAAAGGAAGAGGAGGAGAAAAAATTCTGTCAGAGACTGCTCTTTCCCCCACCATGGCTACTGAGAGAACTCAGTATGAGAACTCAGTAGAACAACATGAGAACTACATGTTCTTCTCTACTGGAAGATTGTTCTGAATTAGAGGGCAAAAACCCCCTCAGTTCTGGCAAAGTGACTCAACTTTCTCAGACTTGCATTTCCTAATCAGTGAAATAATGCTTAACAGGGTTTGCCCTGTCTCTGTTATGGGTTGTTAAAATAATCAAAGGAGGGGCACCTGGGTGGCTTAGTCATTCAGCATCTGCCTTTGGCTCAGATACCAGGGTCCTGGGATCAAACCCTTCATCTGGCTCCCTGCTCAGCGGGAGCTCTGCCTACGTCTCCCTTTCCCACTCCCCATGCTTGTGTTCTTTCTCATACTGTTTCTCTCTGTCAAATAAATAAAATAAAATCTTTGAAGTATGAGCAAAAGAGCTAGTATATGTGGAAAAAATTAAAATGCTAATGTTAGGGATGCCTGGGTGACTCAGTCACTTAAGCGTCTGCCTTCAGCTCATTTTATGATCCCAGAGTCCTGGAATCAAGTCCCTGCTTGGCAGGGTGACTGCTTCTCCCTCTACCCCTTTCTTCTGTTTGTGTGTGCACTCTCTCTCACTCTCTCTCTCTCTTTCAAATAAAGAAAATCTTTAAAAGGATGTATAAAGTGCTAATTCTTTGTAAGACATTTTTATTTGATTTCAGAGGAAAAGGAAGAACCTCTGGCCTTCTCCAAACTCTTATCATTTTATGGCTTAAAAACAAAACTTAAATTATCTCTTTGCCATAGGGAAAGTATCTGTTTAACAGGAACTGTTTTGCAGGTTCTGAGGTGGGAATTATAACAGAATGAACTCTGTTAATCCTTACAACATTGCCATTTGGTGTATATTGCTATCCCCATTTTATGATGAGTTAGCCTGACTCTCAAAATGATAACTTTCTGAAGATCACACACCTAGCAAGTGTTGGAGACAGGACTGAGTCCTAAATTTATCCCCTTTAATTATGAAGCCATTCTGCTACCTAAAGTTGATACACACCAAATTACAATTTTGCCTAGGAGAAATCAGAATCTCACTCAGCATCAGACAGTTGAGTGTGAATGAATTTAACTCCTTTTCTCAGAGCTGGTTTTGACTGGGGCTAAAAGGTGGTAGCAGAGGGCACTAGATACCACTCAAGGGGTGGTATTAGAATCTAAGATATAAGGGAAAGGGAAAGGGCATTAAGAATCAGTCAAGATCGGCTTTGAATTCCAGTTTTGCTATACAGCTTTGTGACTTTTGGGAAGAATTTAGCTTCTTATTTTTTTAAATCCGTGATCCTCAAATTTTTATTTTATGTTTATCATATCACATAACTATATGTGCCAAGAGAACAAAATATATCCCAACAACACTGCATGAAATTTAAGGACTCCATAATAAGTATAGGGAATATGCAGATGAATTACCACTTTTTATTAGTTAGGTGTTTAGCTAATTTCAATTAAGTGAGAATAAGTTGAAGAATTTTAAGGACTGAGGTGATGTTTCTGAGGTCAATATCTGATGTTTTGTTATATCCAACTCTCTGTGTCCTTTGAGGGACTGTCCCTTCAGCCAATCCATGTTATACTAGTGGGGTAATTAATCATGATTCCCCTCCTCCCCATCCCAACCTGGCTATAGTGGTAATGGCATAATCTAGGGTAGTTTCCTATTCATTGATGACAGTGGTGTAGAGATGGGCAACAGATCTAAGCAGGGCTAACCATATGCCTTCTCTAGATTGACTTCTGGGTGGTGAGGTGGATACAAACATTTTTATATTTGGACTTCTGAACTGGGAGCATATAAATATGGAGCTGTGGGCAGACATCTTCCCTTGCACATGGAAAGAGTCTGTCTGCAGGATGAACCCAGCACATAGAAGAGATTTGAGAGGATAGAGTATGTGAGCTCTTCAGTTCACCTGAGGCAGGTCACCCTTTGAACTTACAAGCTAGTAAGTGTCTTTCCTTCCTTCTTCCCTCTCTCCCTCCCTCCCTCTTTTCTCTCTTTTTCTTTCTTTTTTAAACTGTTTGAATTGGGTTTCTTTTTTATCTATTTATTTATTTTTTTTAAATTTATTTTTATTTATTTTCAGCATAACAGTATTCATTATTTTTGCACCACACCCAGTGCTCATGCAGTCCGTGCCCTCTATAATACCCACCACCTGGTACCCCGACCTCCCACCCTCCCGCCACTTCAAAACCCTCAGATTGTTTTTCAGAGTCCATAGTCTCTCATGCTTCATCTCCCCTTCCAATTTCCCCCAACTCCCTTCTCCTCTCCATCTCCCCATGTCCTCCATGCTATTTGTTATGCTCCACAAATAAGTGAAACCATATGATAATTGACTCTCTCTGCTTGACTTATTTCACTCAGCATAATCTCTTCCAGTCCCGTCCATGTTGCTACAATAGTTGGGTATTCGTCCTTTCTGATGGAGGCATAATACTCCATAGTGTATATGGACCACATCTTCCTTATCCATTCATCCGTTGAAGGGCATCTTGGTTCTTTCCATAGTTTGGCGACTGTGGCCATTGCTGCTATAAACATTGGGGTACAGGTGGCCCTTCTTTTCACGACATCTGTATCTTTGGGGTAAATACCCAGTAGTGCAATGGCAGGGTCGTAGGGAAGTTCTATTTTTAATTTCTTGAGGAATCTCCACACTGTTCTCCAAAGAGGCTGCACCAACTTTCATTCCCACCAACAGTGGAAGAGGGTTCCCCTTTCTCTACCTCCCCTCCAACACATGTTGTTTCCTGTCTTGCTAATTTTGGCCATTCTAACTGGTGTAAGGTAATATCTCAATGTAGTTTTAATTGGGTTTCTTTCACATGTTTCTGAAAGAATCATTTATATAGTGTTGTAACATACAAAATGCATATATCACAAATAGTGCTGAATAAATAAAAGTATGTAATAGAGGAAATAGTTTGAAAAAATATAGATGTGTTTTCTTATTTACATTTTAGGGTACATGATTTTTTCTTAGCTTAAGTAGTACTCATAAGGAAATAAGATTGAGAGCAAGATACAAAAGAAAACATTAACCTTCAGCTTTTTACATCCATGATCTAGTTCTATACCAGGAATATAGCTTGAAAACTAGATATTGTTGAGAGGATTTTCTAAATTCCCCAAATTTCCACTTTTAGCATATCAATAGCTAGGTGTGAACAGACAGAAGGCACAAGGGGAAGAGTTTTCCCTTTTGGTCTGTACTGTGAGAAAAACTAAGAAGAGCAGGAAAGGGCAGATGCATGTCTTAATTTCTCCTCTTCTCTGTGCAATGGGTCCTAAGCAAATAAGGCATGCCTCAGCATACTTAAGTGGTGGAAAATATAGTACAACAGAGAAAAGTTCTACCTTTTTGGTTCTTTGTGATGAAAGCACTGAATTTAGAGTTACTACATCTGCAAAGGTGCTCCTTTTAGTGGAGAGGAAACATGCAATATCCTGCATAGACCAGAGAGCTGGATGAAGGACGTGAAAGATATTCAGAAGAGTCTATATCCTAGTGGGAGCTACAGACTGCATTATTCATACTACATATGTCAGAGGCTCTTGTTTGTAAAGCATAGTTGTGGTTTGGGCCACAGTACAGCTTGGTTTTCCAGTAAACTGATAGAAGACTCTAGAAGAAACAAAGAGTAAAACCATTGGCACTGTCAGTCTGGGTCTGCAGTATGGACTTAATTGGAAGCTTAGATAACTTTTTCCTCTTCCAGTGTCTTATAATATGAAATTTCTCAGAAAAAACTAACGGTTTTATTTGTAGCATCCCAACTCTTCTGTTCAGAGATGGATTGTTCTTAATCTAATGGGCTCAAAGAGCAGAGGCTTTGCAGCCAGAAGACTGAGGGTCCTGGTGTCTAGTGGAAGCATGCCACTTTAAGGTCCTGACTGCCAGACCCTGTGAGTACACGAAGTCCTGGGGGGGGGGGCGGGTAATACTGCAAATCAATTCTTCTATTCAGAAGATTTATCCTGCCCTGCTTCTTTCACTGAGTTGAATTCTGTTTTCTTTTTCAACCATGCCAATAGCCCCACTGTTATTCTCTGGAGCCACGAAGACTGAGTAATTTATTAAAAATAATAACCCTGCCAAGGTTTGAAGACACTCCTAATGGTTTCCCACTAGATCTTTTCCTGACTAAACATCTTTAGGTTCCCCAACTAGTTCTCAAAGGCTGAGACAAAGTTCCATAATCATATTGGTTGCTCTGGACACACTACAATTTTGAAGGTTTCTTGTTACATACAGAGCCCAGAAATGAATAACGATACTTCAGGTGTATATTGCCAGGTTCACTGAGATTATCACCTCCCTTGATCTCAACACAAGTCTTATGTTAAAGTAATTTATGAAGCCAGAACAAGCTAGTTCTGCTTAAGTCAGTTACAGATAGCAATGACTTTTAAGTCAACCCTAGGGTTTTGGAACTGTAGAGGTGGGGGATGAAGGTGGAGGCTGAGAGTCACACTTAACTTCATCCTGTGTTTGACTTTCATACGCCAGTATATTTCTGGTTATGAAAGAAGCTGTATTTTCTCATACCATGGCATGCTTTGCATATAAAATCAGAAAGTCACAAGTAGATTTTTCATTTGTTCAGTACACACTCCTGACTTTCTGAGCTAGGTTTAATGAAATCCATCCAGAAAATATATTTAAGTCTAATTAACTTTCTTACTCTGGGATTATTATTCTTATCCAGATTCCCTACAAATACAAGAAAGTCTATCTATACTCTGGGTTCTTGTTTTATACTCTGGATAGCTCTTATATTCCTCCCTCACCCTTTGTCACAGTTATGCTGCAATGCAAATTGAGAAGAACCAAAGGTATACTTAGACAAAACAAGTAGTACTATTTATAACACGTGTGAATCCAGAGAAAACAGGGAAGTGCAGATAGATTAGTAAAGAAAGACCTGTGAATCCTTAGATGGTTTCACCAGATAGTTAATTCAAGTTGGTTATTGCCCTTAACCTTCCAGCTCTGGATTAGGATGCTTGCAAAATGATTTATAGTTAGTACTATTTCATGACTCCACAAGATTTTCTCTTTATCCAAAGTGATCTAGTCAGAGGCCCTCTTCAAATGTCAGGCATTAAGTGTATTACAATGTTAATTCTTTTGACCAAAGCCTGACTTGATTTGGTGGGAAATGACTTCAGTGTATTTGATTTATGGTTCATTTAACAAGTGCTGCAGATGTCAGTACACTAGCGTAAACCTGGTACAGGTAATAATTTTATTTCTAATGAGGTGCTCAACCATCATTCTACTATGAAAAGCAGGACATAGATCAGTGGGCACAGAATACATCCACCTAATCAGACATAAGAAACATGCTAGCTGTACATCACAATAATATTAGGACCTTTTGACTTCTCTGGGACTCTCTCTCCATGGCTGCAAAATGGGTATGTTGAACAAAGGTGTTTGCAGCTCTGAATTTTTAGGATTTTATTAGCCATTTCGGGAAATCTCTTTTCTTTAGGACATGTGCTTTGTAATGGACATGGATTTATATTAGCCATTTGTTCTGTGATCTACACTCACTCCCAAAGCCATGACTCTACCAACTTGTCTAACTACTGAGTCTCTTATGTATCTGAGTATCTTGCAAGTGAGGGCACTGACTTCCCATTCCACCAGACTATTTTTCTAAGGATGTTTGTATAGGGAAAAGCCTTGCAATACAGATCTGGAACAAAGGGCAGACGTGCTTATTGCTCATTGTAAAAGATATTCTTTAAGCATGAGTTCCCTCAGCTCAGTGTTCCTCTTCTATAATGCAACCTACTTGATGTGCAGGTGCCATTTGGCCTTCTTCACATTATCCTTCAGGAACTGGGAATATGGAACCAATGCAAAAATGCAGATACTCTTACTAATGTTATTGCTATGAAGAATACATTGTCTCTCATTTCTAATCCAGGAATCTCATATTTTCTACCAGTATCCATGAAACTGTGGCAGGTCAACTTGCTAGAATTTAAGTAGAGTAAAATCTCAGACCCCTCGCAGTTCTCAACAAAACCCCCAGTCCACATTGACTTTCTTCTATGACATTGTACCTACTCTCTGAATAATCCAACTCAATATATGTTCTTTTATACAATTGTTTTATATGTTAATCTTATCTCACAACTACATGGTTAAGCACTTGAGATCAGACACCATGCCAGTACTTTTTCTGTCTATCCTATAGCTGCTGGCGCAGGGATGGGCCCACGGTAAGAGCTCAATATATATGTTTGATTGACATTGACTATATGCATGCCAGCTAAGCTAAGATACTTCATAGTTTTTACTACAGGACTTCTCAGCTTGCGTGTCTTATGGATGAAAACTGTAGGTTTCCCTAGAAATAGAAAAGCTTTAATGAGAGATGGAGAAGATATTTGTTTTTCAGGTATCTAGGATGCAAGGTATAGGCCTTCCTTAATCAGTTGATATCATTTGACTAAGGGGCCAATTGCAGAGCTATTCTGAGCCCCATATTTCCAAAGATATGGGACAGTTTGTTGTGCTGGGTTACTAATAATTGTGCTGGTCTAGGTACTTAACAATTAGAATATAGTTTCTGTGTACAATAGAAGAGCCTCAGGAGGGCATCTATGACAACCCACTGACTTCAGCATCAGTGAAAACTCATTTGACTTTTGATACAAATCCTAGAGGAGAATTTGACTCCTTGTGTGTGCGTTTCCCAAAGCACATACTTGCTGCTTTTATTATTGTAAGTATTCTATTTTTACGACCCATTATACCAAAAGAAATGTCTACATACACATTTCATTTGGCTTATCATTGTTTTCAATTGTCTGGATTACTCAGTTAGTCTAAGTTCAGTTTTCTCTAAGGGAATATGGAGACACAACAGGCTCTCTGCTATTAGTGCTAAAACTTTAGGACTCTTTCTTGTAGCTATGGCCCTGAAAATGTGCCCCCATTCCCATAATAAATTTTGCATCTCTGTCTCTCTGTCTGCAGTTATTAAGACTGTAACACACTCTCAATTCAGTCTTCCTAACTACAATTGATACTACTTTATAACTGTGACATGGTTATCATTTTCTAACTTTAACTTTGCATATCTGGCATTTTCTAACTTTAGTTTTGTAAATTCAGGCTGTTCTCACTTAAAACAGTTTCTGCTATTTGAATTTGGGTATGCTGCCACCAAGTGGTTGCCAGTTTTTTTATTCACATGGTCTCATAATTCAAACTGTAGGCTATGTTGTTTTTGTTGTTGTTGTTGGTGTATATGTTAAGATTGGGGTACTGTGATGACTATGAATAGGTGAAGATATCAGGCATCAAAGGGAGTTGGGAACAAATCTTCATGAAGCAGCAAGAAGATAGTGAAGAACAAAAATGAGCTATAACTTGAGGGGATAACAGGAAAGGTGATCCGAGATTCAGAGAATGAGATCAGGGATAGAAAAGTTGTGGAGAGAAGGAGACAAAGAAATAATAAGACAAAAAGGAAAATGACCCAGACTTGAGTAAACTTAATCATGGAACCTATCTTTCTCTTTTTGTTTCTATAGTTTTCTATGGTTCCTACTTGTTGAGGAGGTTGATTAGCAAGATATATATAATATCTTGAGCAGAATTATGTCTTGTCCATCTTGTACCCTCTTAGTTTCTAGCATAGTGCTGGGCATATAGTTGGTCCTTTAATGAAGGTATGTTGAATGAGTGACCCAAACCTGCAGACATTGAAACAATATATAATGGAGGTGTAGGTACTGGCTTGAGGCATAGGGGCAGCTCCTGATGAGCAAGTCTTGATGTCCTGCCTCAGTCATTAAGCTGAGGTCCTGTACAAATTTAACTGGCTCCTATAATCAAACTTCCAAATAATTATAACCTTTTCTAAATCTTCTGAGTAAGGTACCTGTTTGCCTTCTTTTTTTTTTTTTTCTCTAAAAAAATCTCAGATCCAAGGCCTTTGAAGTCTTTCATACCTCTGAACCAGTCTGGGTGGTTGGAAACAGAGGATATCTGGAAACTATTGCTTGGAGGACATGAGACCTAGAACTTATTCCACATTTATAGAACTTGTTACACATTTATAAAGTATGTAGGGAATGACTGTACGGGGCTTTAAAAAAATGTACATGGAGAGAAAACAGCATCATTCCAAGTAGGATATATGTTGAAATTAATGCCCTGGTCAGACACAGTTCTCTAGAAGGTGTTTACACCTGAGTAATAATATGTATGTCATCTTATCTTTGGCCCTGGCCAACATATGACCACATAATTGTTTTTTAAGGACACACATGCCTGGATCACAACTGTTACCAAATATTATAATTCATGCATACCTGGTGAAATTGTCTCTAATGCTTCCCTTAATGTGGTAATTAAGTCCTTGAGGACAATAGTATTAGCGAGCAGGTATGATGACCTATTTGGCACCATAAACCTCCACATCTCTAACACAAAAGTCCTCAACCACAGATCTATGTGGCACAGTATAATGTCGTGAATAGCAGCATGGGCTTTGGAGTCAGACATACCTCATTCAAATTTTAACTCTATCTTCTAAGAACTGTTTGACATCAGACAAGTCACTTAACCTCTCTGTGCCTTGGGTTCCTAACTTATATATAAAATGGGGTGATATTAACTACCTTATATGGCTGTTGTGAAGATAAAGGAAATGACAAAATGCATTTAGTGTGCTTAACAGTTTTTAGCATATAATAAGTACACCATCATTGGCAGCTCTTGTATACATTTATTCCTAGAACATAAACTTTAGGAAGTGATGGCCCTGGATAGCATCTTTTCTTGCTCACCACTACATTCTTGCCCTCAGCTTCTGAGACTTTTACTGATTTCCTGGGCACAGAGACTCAGGCTATCTTGTCCTACAGACTGCTGAACAAGTGAGAGCTTGTAAACTAAGCAGGATGTCATTTTGAGTCGCCATTGCTCTAATTTTTTTCGACATTTCTGAAGAACAATTGGATTCCCTTCAGTTTTAATTTCCCTCCCTTCCCAGATAAATTTTCTAAATGTCCACTTCCTATTTCCTCGATCAAGGCCAGAGTTGAAGGAACCTGGCCTTTAATCTTCAGCCAGGCTGAGAGCACCATTTGGGACAAAGAGCAAATTGTACTGAAAAATAGCAGAAGCACTGAAATGAATTGTCATGAAATGAGGCTTCAAATGAAAGCACAAGGCAGAACCTGATCCTAATTGACAGTGGAGTTACTCAGGTAAGAGGCCAAGTCCAAATTTCCCATTGCAGAACTTTTGTAATATGCATTCCCCCACCCCCCACCTTCTAATCACCTCCTTCAATCCACAGAAAGTCTTTGGAAGATGGTGATCACTGGGTAAAGGTAACACCAACTTATTTGACATTTCTTTAAAATCTCTAACCCATAAACTGTGTAGACATGGAAAGTGTCTAAACCATGGTACAATTTGAAATGTTCCCTGTGGTAGGGTGAATAATGGTACCCCAAATATTTCCACATCCTAATCCCTGGAATCCCTGGAATATGTTATTTTATATGCAAATTGAACCTTGTAAATGTGATTCAGTTAAGGATCTTCATATGGGAAGATTATTGTGTATTATTTGTGTGGACCCAGTGTAATCACAAAAGGGACCCAGGAGGAGACAGAGGCAGAGGAGAAGGCAATATGATGACAGAAGTAGAGACTAGAATGATGCACTTTGAAAATGGAGGAATGGACCAAAAGTCAAGGAATACAGGCAGCTAATAGAAGCTGACCAAGGCAAATGGATTTTCCCTTAAGGACCTCCAGAAGGAACCAGACATGTCTACACTGTGACTTTAGGACACTGAAACCCGTTTAAGACTTCTGAATTCCAGAACCATAAAAGAATAAATTTGTGTTGTTTCAAGCCAGTCCTCCAAGCTCTCCTAGATATGTTGGAGAGCCAGCTTGCATTCCCACCATTGGTGTAGGAGGGTTCCCCTTTTTGTGCATTCTTACCAACACTTGTCATTTCCTGACTTGGTAATTTTAGCCATTCTGACTGGTGTGAGGTGGTATCTTACTGTGATTTTGATTTGTAGTTACCTGATGCCCAGTGATGTTGCATACTTTTTCATATGTCTGTTGGCCATTTGGATGTCTTCTTTGCAGAAATGTCTGTTCATGTCTTCTGCCCATTTCTTGATTGGATAATAAGTGAATTGGCTTGTAGAGCAAATTGATTTTAGAAAGACATAGGCCTTTTCATCAAAAACACAGGAGGACAGTGAAAACACCATAAAAGACCTAATATAAAGATCTTGACACCTGTCTGGAGAAAAGTTTTTGGGATGAAATTATTCATTTATTATCTCCTCCTCTCTACCTTCTTCCATTCAGGTTAGTCATTTCCATGGAACTGTCTTTGACCCTTATGGTTCATACTGATACAACTTTAACTTGACTTCTCTATAGCATTTTGAGTAGCATTCAAGCTATCCCTGGATTATATGTGACAATGCATTTTTGAGTGTTTCAGGTATATAAACCATGGTCTGCATAATGAAACTCTATTCTCTTTAGCACACAGACTGTGCCTTTCTTTCGTCTCCTGTAGTTTCTGCTATAGCTTTAAGTATATAGTAGTATGTTAGATAATGTTTTAATAAATTATCCCGAGTGAGTGTGTGTGCGTGTGTGTGTGTGCATGTCCTTATACATAGCCCTTCCCATATTTAGCAAAGACATCTCTTAAGAAAAAGGTTACTGTAATAGAACGGAAAACAAAATTTAATTCTTAGCCTTTGAGTTTTAAAATCCTATTTATAGTTTCAGGAACCAGGACTTTTGAGCTTAAAGAATTTAGAGCATACGCTTTATGACATACACAATACACTGGAAAAGATACAGGACCAATCAGAGCAGGCTTTTCTCTCCTTGGACTAGATTAAAATTCCATGGGATATGAAAGGAGTGAGAGTTAGAACAAAGGAGTGAGTCCTTGAGTGAATCCTTGGTAAGTCCCTTAAGAAGGTGGTATAACCTGTCCCTGTGAGCCAGGACTCAAGTTGAATAAATAATAATACTCAAACAGGTGGGGAGGTGAGTCTCTGAAAAAGAGACTGTGCCTTACATCTTCCTGCATAGGGGAAGGCAACAAGCCTTGAAAGTTCCTGTTGAACCCAGCCTGGCACCAGAGCCAGTAGAGTTGGCTGCTTATGTTATATCACAGGAGATGGCTTGAGTGATCTTATAATTCTCTGGATTCTGATAAAGTATGGGAAAATCCAGTGTTTTCTAGGTAGTCACAAAGTGTCCTGAGACCTGAGAAAATGTAAACTTAGGGTTGAAGCGGCACAGCAGTGATCTGAGTACAACTGTGACTGAGACCTGGGTGGAATTTGAATATCCTCACATAGACAGTCAAGGCCGCAGATGACTGGATTCCAGGATGGACAGAAGAAGACATCTGAAGACTAAATACCTTCTGTTTATCTTAGTCACAACTCCAGAAATTGTGGGGAGTGCTTGAATTGACTGTGATTAGGTTTTATACTACATGGAGATCTGGGGGCTCAAAGACAAAATTATAAAAAAAAAAAATTCGTGAGCCTCTGAATTTGTGAGTTGACATTTATACCAACCCTACCAAGATACTCTATATTTGGTCGACTGGATTGACTTGATGAACCAGAGCCTTCCTCCTGGGACCAACATTTAGGGAGAAAATTGAATCAGAAGACAAGAAGCTCCTGCTGGGGTTGGGTAAGTTAGTATGTATTAAAGTGCTCCCTGAGCAGTCCTTACCTCACTATGCTTTTGCTCCAAAACTTTTCAGCTTCTCTAGTCTCAGTAGCAACAGTGGTGTTCCAAATACTGAACACTGAAATACCTCTGATTAGTCAAAGGAGATTCTAGCTAGAGTCACTCAACTACTAAGGCAGGAAAGTGAATTCAGGCATTTCAGAGTTTTCCCATATATACAGAGGTGGAAACAAGAAGAGGTTTTAAAATAAGCTTTGATACTCACCTTTATGTGTAGTTACAAATGTATGACTTGATCATTGATTTTTAGCAGGTAAACAGAACCAGACAGGTTCATATTTTTAACTGAGCTGTAGCCTGAGTATTGCATTTAGAAGGGTCACATTATTTATTAAACCGTGTGGGGCTGCTGTGATTGCTCTATAGATAGGCAGGTCTCCAGAGTCAATTGGGGTTGTCGAATCACATTCAATGAATGTCCTAGCATCTCAGTTGAAGAATCCTGCTATTGAGGGACTCCTCTAGAGTAATCATTTAAAAGCAGTAGCATTAAGCAGCTAACGGTGCTGGAAAATCAATATTGGCATGGGAAAAAACAATTCCCTGCAATGATTTCTATGCAAATTTTTATTCTTGTACCTAATGACAGGATCCACTAATGACTCATAGCTCAAGGAGGAACGTCTTTCCCAGTTAAGCATGAAGCACATTTTTGCTTCTGTAACCTTGGCACCCACTTGGGAGGCATACTTTCACTGCTGGGAAACAATAGATTAAGGCACAGCAGACTAAATGTCTATGTATTTCTCCTGTGGGAGAGATGGAAGTCAGATAGAAAGAATGACTTTCTGGAGATTGGAATGGGTCCCTGAAAGGATCAGGACCATTCTTTTTTCATTGACTAAGTATTTGTTCATCCTGACCCTGCACCTTTAACTGCTCCTTCTCCACTCAAGATCAAGGGAAGCCTAGAAAAGACACCTGTAACTCAGGCCAAACTGCTTTGAGACACTTTCCAGATTCCACTACCTCCCCCTAGCATTAAATCTTGTGGTGGGCATACATTTTACTCTAAAATATGGAGTGAAAGAAGTACTGTCTTTCTTTTATTCTCTAAACATAATTTAATATAAGAGGCCACACCCCTTCTCAAAATTTGGTTGGAATTCAATCTCAGTCATTATTGAGGTAGGTCTCCAGAGTCATGTTAAGTTACTGGGTATCTTGGAAAATCACTGGGAGTCTTCAGTCTACATATTGTATGGTCACTTCAAGGTTGAGAGGTCTGATGACCCTGGGCCCAGCTGAGGAATGGGGGTTTCTATCCAGGGTGGGAGTCCCAGAATGGCCTGAAGTCTAGCCTTCATTGTATACCATATTGCCATTTTCCTCTGAGGTCTTGTCACCTCCCTGGGCACTGTCAGCGAACAGGGTGCCTAATACCTTCTACTTGTAGAATCTGTGAAACTCCAGCAGCTCTGCCAGTTTTGAGGATACTTTCTTGAAGGTTTAGTTACCTCTTTATCTGAGGTACCAAACCTCAGAGCCACTTCATTTTAGGATATCGGTTTAGCTCTCTGTCTCCTTTTGCATTGGCTTTAGAACACATTCTGTTAACTTTGATCTGAAGCTGTTGAGTCCCCAGGTTTTTAGGTTACAAGGCTCATATTCCTCTGGGTAGGCTGTGTGCGTGTGTGTGTGTGTGTGTGCGCGCACGCACATGCTCATGCACGTGAGAATGCACAACCACTTCTCTGCAAGCACATCAGGGATGAGGTGAGAGAGGGATGTCATTCTTTCTGAATTTTCCCTTTCTCATCATCCTCCCTGTTCTTCCACCCCCTTTCACATAACCAGCTCATAACCATCCTTCAAGTCTCAGTCTCACTCTTTCAGGTAAGTTTTCCATGGCCCCGTACTCTATTTAGGCCTCCATTATACACATGTATAGCACCCTGTAACATTTCTATGTAGCACATGCCATAATAGCAATGAGTTAAGGTGGTGGTTAATATTTCTTTCTCTTATAGGTTTGTAATCTCCATAAGGATAGAGTCTAGTCTTTTTTGTTTGTTGTTATGTCTCCATTGCTTTGTAATGCTGAACATTTAGAATATGTAAAAGAATGTGAAGTAAGTAAATAAATGAAATCTTTCCACAGTTGTAAGTAACAATCCCTTGGTCATTTTCTAATCTTTGTTTTTTTAGACTAACATAGTGGTAAAAGCTTGTAGGATGAATATAGATGATGTATTAACTTATTGTCCAAAAATTTTGGCATAGAGTTTTTATATTATCCTTTTATTATCTTTTTAAACATATATAATATTGATAGTGATATCTCTCTTTTTCCCTTATATTGCTAATTTGAGCCCTGTCTTTTGGACTTTATGAAATTAAGAATTTCTATTTATCTAAAACAACACCATTAAGAGAATGAAAAGGCAAACCAGTGTGGAAGAAAATATTTGTGATATACACAACTGGCAAAGGGCTTGTCTTCAGCATATATAAATAACTCCTACAAATCAATTAAGAAACATAGATAAAACCAAATTAAAAATTTACAGGGACTTGAACAAATATTTTGCAAAGTAGGATATTGAAATGGTTAACAAGCATCATTAGTTATCAGAGAAATGCAAATTAAAACCACAACAAGATACCACTATACATCTATCAGGATAGCTAACATTAAAAAGACTAATACCACTAAATATTGTCACAGATGGAGAGCTGTTGGAACTCTCATTTACTATATGATTGGAATGTCAACTGGTACAGTCATTTTGGAAAACTGACAGTATCTACTCAAGTTGAATATATATGTATCCCAGATCTAATAAATCTGTTCCTATATGTATATACCAACAGAAATGTATATATGTGTACACCAAAATATATGTACAAAATGTTTGCAGCAGCATTATTTGTGATGACACCAAATAGAAAGCAATCTAAATGTTCATCAGTATTGGAATAGTTACGTAAATTGTGGTCTATTTAAATAATAGAATGTTACATAGCAGTTAAAAAGAGCAAACAAAGGGTGCCTGGGTGGTATAGTCAGTTAAGTGTTTGACTCTTGGTTTTGGCTTAGTTCCTGATCTCAGGGTGGTGAAAGCAAGCCCTGTTTAAGGGTCTTCGATCAGTGTGGAGACTGCTTGGGATTCTCTCTCACTCTCCTTCTGCCCCGCCTCCTCATGCTCTCTCTCTAAAATAAATAAAAAGAACTTTTTTTTTTTTTTAAAGAACAAACTATATTACCCAAAACAACTAGATGATTCCCACAGATACAAGGCTGAGAAAAAAGTCAGATGCAATAGAGGTTCTATTTATATCAAGTTCAAACACAGGCCAATTTACTCTATGGTGATAGAAATCAGAAGAATGATAGAGGTTTTTAGAATGCTGATCTAGTTGTAAGTCCTGATCTAGGTGGTGGTAATACAGGTATGATCACTTTATAAAAATTAATTTGTAAAATTGAGATTTATTTTTTTTGTATATATGTTACAAGTTAATTAAAAGTTTATAAAAATAAATAAAATAAGGATAAATATATTAAAGATAAGGGAGGATTACACTGGATGATTTTTAAGGTTCTCTCTAGCTCTAACAGGTTATGATTTTGTGTGGAAATGCTTTGAAATTAAAAACTTCTTTACAAGCATAATGTCTTTTACTGTTATCAATGGTAGTAGACCTTGAATTCTTAGTGATTTCTCAAGAAAACAATGGCAAAAATTTACTTAAATGTCTATGTATTTATTTACCATTTGAAAATTTAGAGGACCTGTCTGCTTTTCTGGTAATTGTTCATTTTCCAGTTCCTTTGAAATTTTCTGTCAAGAATCTGGATGAGAAACCAGAAACAAATATGGGGACTTATCTTGAACACTCTTAAATTTTGGGCTGGCAATAAATAATGTCAAAGCCTCTAAATACAAGGTTTAAGGTTTAAGGAGAATGGTCCACGATTCTTTTGAGTCAGCTTTGCATTCTTCAGATTATGTTTTCTACTTGAATACATAATGTAGCAATGGAAATGATTTCCCCAATCATTTCACCTCTGTTAGGATTCTGTAATTCTAAATCAAGTGAAAATAATGCTAGAAGAATAATAAGATACGTTTAACATTCATTTCGAAAAGCAGTCATTCAAATTGTATCATTTTATCATTGCCATCAGTATCTTTTCCTCAGCCTTGCCAGTAAAACTCAGTTAATGAATCTACCAGTAAAGCACAGTTGATAAAGTACTTTGCTTATTTCTAGAGATGAGGCTTTGGCTTCACTGGGGCCACTGAGCTTATTCAAAACCCAATATACATTTTTTTTTAACTTGGAAGTTTTTCTCCCTTTGAGATATTCTATTTATTAAGAATTCAACTTTCCTGATATCTAAATGAAAGTTTCCTTTAAAGGTATATTGCCTTTCTAATTCTTGGCCTGGGGAAAAATGTCAGAAAATTCTTTAAATCTATTTAGTGAAGTATTTTAAATGCTCATCTTGCACTTTTGAGTGAAGTGTAATTTACATTTCATAAAAGTAAAAGCTGAGCAGCAAGCTGTAAGTAATTATCATATAATTAAATGTCTACTATGAAGGGAATGAAAACGTGAACTCCTTCGTGATTTTCGTGACTGGGTTATGCAATGGCAAATTAAATTACAGCTCCTTATCTCAGGAAGGCTCCAGGGAACCTACTCAGGGTTTGAAGAGATACCTCTGAGTTGCCAATATAGTTTCAGTAGGAGGCTGAGGCAATCAGTTCACTGTCCAAGCAGACCATATAAAAATGGATTCTGTAGCTTAGGTTTTAGAAATGGAAACCAGAGTGTCTGCTCCTCTCAGTGACTTTGAAAACCCTCTTTCCCTGTGTTGATATTTGTAAATGGGAAATACCACCATGATAATTAGGTATTGCCATGCATATGTTTTATTTTTTTCAAATTCACAAAGCAGTTGGATTTGAAGATGATAATCAAATGCCAAGTACATTTGTAATTAGGTAAAATGCTTCCTCTAATCTGATTTTGTTTAATATTTATTTAAAATATGCACTGAGTTCCTGCTAAGTTCAGGATGTTATAAGGCAGTCAAAGGTTAAAAAAGACATGTTACTTGCTCTGTGGAAGATTATAGTCTGGAAGTGGATAAAAGCTATGCGCACAAAAACTACAGAACAAGGAAAAACTGGATAGTTATCAGAGAATACAAGGTACAGAGGAGATCAGGGGCAGAAGCAATCATTTCTATTTCTGACTGGATAGAAATGATCAGGTTTCAGGAAGACAGTATTTAATCTGGTGTATGAGAAATAGACTTATTATTATAAGAAGAGATATTGAAGAGACCATGAGCAATGATAGATGTGGGAAACCAGCACAGGGACTTCAGGGAATAAAGTAGACTAATTTGGTTACTTATTCAAGAGTCACAGTGGCAATTTATCTAAATTTGTGAATATAACTCTTGGGTTTTACAGACTTTCTCCCTGGTCAAAACATATAATGTGATATTTTTGATTCTTTACATTATTTGGAGCATTAGATACATGTACTGGTATAGTGACAGATATGGATGAAAATGGAGATATGGAGCTGGGTTGCAAAAACTCTTGGTCACTAATCTAATGAAGATAGATTTTACACCAGGAAACATCCAACTAAGAAATCTTATTGATGGACTGTTATGTACCAGGCATTTTAAAAGTTGTGTGGAATACAGAGATGAATACCTTACCTGACCAGAAACTAGTTCAGTGGGGGATATGTGTGAAAAGAGCTGAGGGCACCTATCCTAGACAGGATATAAAGGGTCAAGAGAGGCATTCTAGAAATGGTAATGTCTGAGTTGAAATATGAAGGTGAATATGGGTTTTTCCGAAATAAGGACCTAGGAAGGGTTTTTCAAGCAGAAAAATGGGAAGAACATTTCAAACAGAGAGAGTATGCAGTCACTGAGGTGTAGAGAGCCTGGAGAGCTCCTGAGAGTGCTAGGCTTGAACCTAGGGTGTGAATTGAGTGGTAAAGAGATGAGCCTGGAGGGATAGGGAACTAATCATGAAAAGCCTTACAGAAGTTATTGTAGTGATCCAGGTGAAGATGACACAACTTGGAATTAAAAATATAGCAGTGTGGAGGAAGAAGAGGGCATACATACATCTGAGAGAGACTGAGGGGTGTAGAATTGACAGGACTCACTACCCAATGGAATGCAAGTTACAAGGTGGAGAATAGAATGTAAGGACCAATTTCAGGCTTGGACTTGGGTGTCAGGGAGAGCCATTCACTTACAGGGGAACCAGGTGGATTAGAGGATTTGAGAGGGAAGTCCTACCTATAGCTAAATTTTACCTATGTTGAGTTTGAGGAGCCTGTCATATATTCAAATGGAGATAACAGCAAAAAGTTGGATATATTATTTATAGCGTAAGAATGTAGGTGGGGCTGCAGATGTAGTTTTGAGAGTCACAGTATCAGGAGTTGCAAATCAAATTTAGGATCCAGGCAGGTAGCATAAATGGTTGATTCAGGCTGGGGATGATATGAGGTAATGACAAAAAGAGGAGATGTGCATAGGTCCTGCCCAAGGGCACTGAAGTTAAAAATAATCTGGTAAGTCAGCCAAACAACACCCAGCTACTTAGCCATAGGAGTTTTCAAGCAGCCAGTATTCCATCTTTGATATAGATCACAATTAGCTGTTAAAGTGAATGTAGAGGGACGCCTGGGTGGCTCAGTGGGCTAAGCCTCTGCCTTCAGCTCAGGTCATGATCTCAGAGTTCTGGGATTGAGCTCCACATAGGGATCTCTGCTCAGCAGGGAACCTGCTTCCTGCCGTCCTCTGCCTGCTTCTCTGCCTGTTTGTGATCTCTTTCTGTAAAATAAATAAATAAAATCTTAAACAAATAAAGTGAATGTAGAGTTTAGGCAGAGAGTATGTAGAGTACAGGAAAAAGCCAAGGACATAACTCCAGAGGAGAAATATAAGGAATAAACAGATACTTGGGGGCAGAGAGGGGAGAAGAGAGACAGAGACAGAAGCAGGCAGGAATGGGTAACTGTAAATTTACACCATGGAGAGGAGTGCTAACTTTAATTGAAACCATTTCAGTGGTGCTTAGTAGTAGTGAGGGCTGAAACCAGCTTGTAGTGGATTGAGAATTTAATGGAGGAAAAGAAGTGGAAACTGAATATAGACAACTCTTTCAAAATATTTGGCTGTGAGTGAGAGGTGAACAATTGGGTGATATTTCAATAATGTTGAATACTGCAGAGAGGTCTAGGAAGCTGAAGCTAGAGAAGAGGACATTGAATTTGTTATTTAGGAGGTTGATGTTCCTCCTTCTTTGAAAAGTTTACCAAATTTTATCAATATATTACACAATGGCAAAACATAAAATACTAACAAAAGTCTTTCCAGTTAGAAGGGCCTTGCCCATTCTCTCTCTCCCTTCATATCTAGCCTGTCCACTTAAGTCTTGTTTGAATACTCCTTCTGGTAGTTGTTTTCCCTTTGTATAAATAATATGCTTTTATTGATATTTCCTGATACATAAATTTTAGATAGCATCTACTGACACTCTGTTATGGAATATGAGGATTTAGTACTCACTTTATCCCCTGCTCATCTTCTTTTCCCTACATACACACAATATAATTAAAACATCTTTGTTCAAATGAGTATTTAGTATTTGTCTTAGGATAGCTATGTAAGTGTGGTGCACTGTTGAGCCAAGTAGCATATTATGATGCTTATGTCTTTCTATATAAAACTTTTTGTTCATCATGGAGTTAATAAGTGCTTCATGTTTTTGTTTAATTAAAAACAATAATTATTTTAAACTTTTTATTTTGAAGTGACTGTACAAAAAAGTTATAAGAAATAATACAGAGAGATCCCATGTACCCTTTGCCCAGTTTCCTACAATGGTAACATCTTGCAGGACTATAGTACGATATCAAAACCAGGATTTTGACATTGATACAGTCAACATACAGAATATTTCCATCACCATAGGACCCCTTGTGTTGTCCTTTTATAGTCATCTACATCCCTTCCTTAACTGCTGAAAACCACCAATTTGTTCTTCATTCTCAAATTTTGTCATTTCAAGATTCTTAAACAGAGTAATACAGTATGTAGACTTTTGGGACTATTTTTTTTTTCTTTTCACTCAGAATAATTCCATGGAGATTTATCTAGGTTGTTGCATGTATTGATAGTTAAGCATTTTTATTGCTGAGTAGTATTTCATGGTATGGATATATCACAATTTAATCATTCATCCATTAAAGAACATCTGGGTTATTTCCAGTTATTGCCTATTATGAATAAAGCTGCTATAAATGTTTGTGTACAGGTTTTTGTGTATACATGAACATTAAGTCTTCATTTCTGTGGGACAAATTTCCAGGAGCACAATTTCTGGGTTGTATGATAATTGCATGTTTCATTTATAAGAAAGTAGCAAACCATTTCCACATTGGATATATCATTTTGCATTCCCACCAACAACATAAGAGAGATCCAGTTCCTATGCATCCTCACCAGCATTTGGAGTCACATTTTTTTTTATTTTAGCCATTCTGACAAGTGTTTAGTAATATCTTGTTTTAAATTACATTTCTCTAATGGCTAATGATGTTGAGCAACTTTTCATGTACTTATTTGCCATCTGTACATCATCTTCAGTTAAATGTCTGTTCATGACTTTTGCTTATTTTCTAACAGGATTTTTTAAAAAAAATTTTGAGTTTAAGAGCTCTTAATATGTTCTAGATAAAAGTCCTTTCTCAGATTTGTATTTTGCAAACATTTTCTCCCATTATGTAATTAGTCTTTTCATGCTCTTAAGAGGGTCTTTTCCAGAGCAAACATTTTTAGTTTTGAAAAAGTTCAATTTATCACTTTTTCTCTTATGAATTGTGCTTCTGCCATCAAGTCTAAGAACTCTTTGCCTAGCCCTAAATCTCAAATGTTTTTCCTATGTTTTTCTAAAATTTTCATGGTTTTCTATTTTAAATTTAAATCCCTGATTAATTTTGAGTTAATTTTTGTATAAGGTATGAAATCTATTTATTTTTATTTTAAAATTTTTATTATTATTATTTTTTAAATATTTTATCCTTTTGACAGAGATCACAAGTAGGTAGAGAGGCAGGCAGAGAGAGAGAGGGGGAAGCAGGCTCCCTGGGGAGCAGAGAGCCTGATGCGGGGCTCAATCCCAGAACCCTGGGATCATGACCCGAGCCGAAGGCAGAGGTCTTAACCCACTGAGCCACCCAGGTGTCCCATATTTATTTTTATTTTTTTAAATTAACATATAATTGGGGCGCCTGGGTGGCTCAGTCGGTTAAAGCCTCTGCCTTCAGCTCGGGTCACGATCCCAGGGTCCTGGGATGGAGCCCCATATTGGGCTCTCTGCTCAGTGGGGAGCCTGCTTCCCTTCCTCTCTCTCTGCCTGGCTCCTCTCTGCCTACTTGTGATCTCTGTCAGGTAAATAAATAAAATCTTTTAAAAAAATTAACATATAATGTATTTGTTTCAGGGGTACAAGTCTGTGATTCATCAGTCTTACCCAATTCACAGCACTCACCATAGCACATACCTTCCCCAATGTCCATAACCCAGTCACCCCATGCCTCCCACCCTCTTCTACTTCAGCAACCCTCAGCTTGTTTCCTGAGACCAAGAGTCTCTTAAGGTTTACCTCCCTCTCTGGTTTCATCTTGTTTCATTTTTTCCACCATTCCCCTATGATCCTTTCACTTGTTTCTCAAATTCCTCAAATCAGTGAGATCATCTGATAATTGTCCCTCTCCAACTGACTTATTTTGCTTAGCACAATACCCTCTAGTTCCATCCACATCATTGCAAATGGCAAGATTTTGTTTCTTTTGATGGCTTCAGAATATTCCATTGTATATATATATACCACACCTTCTTTATCCATTCATCTGTTGATAGACATCTAGGTTATTTCCATAGTTTGGCTATTGTGGACATTGCTTCTATAAACATTCAGGTGCACGTGCCCCTTCAGATCACTACATTTGTATCTTTAGGGTAAATACCCAGTAATGTGATTGCTGGATCATAGGGTAGCTCTATTTTCAATATTTTGAGGAACCTTCATACTGTTTTCCATAGTGGTGGCACCAGCATGCATTCCCACCAATGGTGTAGGAGGGTTCCCCTTTTTGCACATCCTTACTAACACTTGTCGTTTCCTGGCTTGGTAATTTTAGCCATTCTGACTGTTGTGAGATGGTATTTCACTGTGGTCTTGATTTGCAGTTACCTGGTGCCCAGTGATGTAGCACACTTTTTCATGTGTCTGTTGGCCATTGGATGTCATCTTTGCAGAAATGTCTATTCATGTCTTCTGCCCATTTATTGATTGAATTATTTGTTCCTTGGGTGTTGAGTTTGGTAAGTTCTTTATAGATTTTGGATACTAGCCCTTTATCTGATATGTTATTTGCAAATATCTTCTCCCATTCTGTCTGTTGTTTTTTGGTGTTGTTGAATGTTTTTTTTTGCTATGCAGAAGTTTTTATCTTGATGAAGTTCCAATAGTTCATTTTTGCTGATGCTTCCCTTGCCTTTGGTGATGTATCTAGGAAGTTGCTGTGGCTGAGGTTGAAGAGGTTGGTGCCTATGCTCTCCCTAAGGATTTTGATGGATTCCTGTCTCACATTTAGGTCTTTCATCCATTTGGAATCTGCTTTTGTACATGATGTAAGGAAATGGTCCAGGAGAAATGGTCGAGAAGAAATGGTCAATATTCTTCATGTGGCTGTCCAATTTTCCCAACACCATTTGTTGAAGAAACTGTCTTTTTTTTTCCCATTAGACATTTTTTCCTGCCTTATCAAAGATTAGCTGACCAGAGAGTTGAGGGTCCATTTCTGGGCTCTCTATTTTGTTCCATTGATCTATGTGTCTTTTTTAGTGCCAGTACCATACTGTCTTGATGATTTCAGCTATGTAATTAGAGTTGAAGTTTTGAATTGTGATGCCACCAGTTTTGTTTTTCTTTTTCAACATTCCTCTGACTATTCAGGGTATCTTCTGGTTCTATATAAATTTTAGGATTATTTGTTCCATTTCTTTGAAAAAAAATGGTACTTTGATAGGGATTGCATTAAGTATGTAGATTGCTCTAGGTAGCATAGACATTTTCACAATATTTGTTCTAATCTATGAGTATGGAACGTTTTTCCATTTATTTATGTCTTCTTCAACTTCTTTTGCGAGTATTCTATAGTTTTCTGGGTACAAATTCTTTGCTTCTTTGGTTAGATTTATTACTAGGTATATTACGGTTTTGGGTGTAATTGTAAATGGGATTGACTCCTTTATTTCTTCTTTTCTTTCTTGTTGGTGTATAGAAATGCAACTGATTTATGTGCATTGATTTTATACCCTGACACTTTACTGAACTCCTATGTGAGGTCTAGCAATTTTGGAATGGAATCCTTTGGGTTCTCCATGTAAAGTATCATATCATCTGCAAAGAGTGAGAGTTTGACTTCTTTGCTGATTCGGATGCCTTGTATTACTTTTTGTTGTCTGATTGCTGAGGCTAGCACTTAAAATACTATGTTGAATAGCAGCAGTGATAGTGGACAGCCCTGCTGTGTTTCTGATATTAGGGGAAAGGCTTTCAGTTTTTCCCTATTGAGAATGATATTCACTGTGGGTTTTTCATAGATGGCTTTGATGATATTGAGCTATTTACTCTCTATCCCTACACTTTGAAGAGTTTTAATCAAGAAAGGGTGCTGTGCTTTGTCAAATGCTTTTTCAGCATATATCGAGAGTATCATATGGTTCTTGTTCTTTCTTTTATTAATGAATTGTATCACACTGATTGATTTGCAGATGTTGCAGCCCAGGAATAAATCCCACGTGGTTGTGGTGAATAATCATTTTAATGTACTGTTGGATCCTATTGACTAGTATTTTGATGAGGATTTTTGCATCCATGTTCATCAAGGATATTGGTCTGTAATTCTCCTTTTTGATGGGGTCTTTGTCTGGTTTTGGGATCAAGATAATGCTGGCCTCTAAAATGTTTGAAAGTTTTCCTTCCATTTCTATTTTTTGAAACAGTTTCAGGAGAATAGGTGCTAATTCTTCTTTAAGTGTTTGGCAGAATTCCCCTGGGAAGCCATCTGGCCCTGGGCTCTTGTTTGTTGGGAGATTTTTAAAAAAGATTTTATTTATTTATTTGACAGAGATCACAAGTAGGCAGAGAGGCAGGCAGAGAGAGGGGAAGGGAAGCAGGAGAGCCTGACATGGGGCTCAATCCCAGGACCCTGGGATCACGACCTGAGCCAAAGGCAGAGGCCCTAACCCACTGAGCCACCCAGGCGCCCCTGAGAGATTTTTGATCCCTGCTTCAATCTCTTTACTGGTTATTGGTCTGTTCATGTTTTCTATTTCTTCTTGGTTAAGTTTTGGTAGTTTATACGACTCTAGGAATGCATCCATTGTTCCCCCCAAGATTGTCTAATTTGCTAGCACATAGTTGCTCATAATATGTTCTTATAATTGTATTTTTTAGGTGTTGGTTGTGATCTCTCCTCTTTCATTCATGATTTTATTAATTTGAGTCCTTTCTCTTTTCTTTTGGATAAGTCTGGCCAGGGATTTATCAATCTTATTAATTCTTTCAAGGAACCAGCACCTAGTTTTGTTGATCTGTTTTACTGTTCTTTTGGTTTCTATTTCATTGATCTCTGATCTTTTTGTTTGTTTGTTTGTTTCTCTTCTGTTGGGTTTAGGCTTTCTTTGCTGCTCTTTCTCCAGCTCCTTTAAGTGTAGGATTAAGTGTGTATTTGAGCCCTTTCTTCTTTCTTATGAAAGGGTTGTATTGCTATATAGTTTCCTCTTATGACTACCTTTTGCTGCATCCCAGTGATTTTGAGCAGTTATGTTTTTATTTTCATTTGTTTCCACAAATTTTTTCAATTCTTCTTTAATTTCCCGGTTGACCCATTCATTCTTTAGCCTCCATGTATTTGAGTTCTTTCCAAGTTTCCTCTTGTAGTTGTGGTTGAGTTCTAGTTTCAAAGTATGGTGATCTGAAAATATGCAGGGAAAGATCCCAATCTTTTGGTACCAGTTGAGACCTGATTTGTGACCCAGGATGTGATCTATTCTGGAGAATGTTCTATGTGCACTAGAGAAGAATGTGTATTCTGTTGCTTTGGGATGGAATGTTCTGAATATATCTCTGATGACCATCTGGTACACTGTGTCATTTTAAGCCTTTACTTCCTTGTTGATCTCTTGCTTAGATGATCTGTCCTTTTCAGTTGGGGGTTTGTGAAAGTCCCCCAATATTATATTATTGTCAACGTGTTTATTTGCTTTTGTTATTAATTGGTTTATATAATTGGCTGATCTCATGTTAGGGGTATAGATATTTAAAATTGTTAGCTCTTCTTATTGGATAAACCCTTTAAGTATGATGTAATGTCCTTCCTCATCTCTTATTATACTCTTTGGTTTAATATGCAATTTATCTGATATAAGGATTGCCACCCCACCTTTTTTTTTATGTCCATTAGCATGGTAAATGGTTTCCACCCCCTCACTTTAAATCTGGAGGTATTCTTGAGTCTCAAATGAGTCTCCTACAGAAAGCATATCTATAGGTCTTTCTTTTTTTTATCCATTCTAATTCCCTGTGTCTTTTGATTGGGGGAATTTAGCCCATTTACATCCTGGGTAACTATTGAAATGTGAATTTAGTGCCATTGTGTTGCCTGTAAGGTGACTGTTACTGTATATTGTCTCTGTTCCTTTCTGATCTATGTTACTTTTAGGCTCTGTCTTTGCTTAGAGGACCCCTTTCAATATTTCCTGTAGAGCTGGTTTGGTGTTTGCAAATTCTTTTAGTTTTTGTTTTTTCCTGGAAGCTCTTTATCTCTCCTTCTATTTTCATGACAGCCTAGCTGGATATAGTATTCCTGGCTATATAGTTTTCTCATGTACTGCTCTGAATATATCATGCCAGTCTTTCTGGGCTGCCAGGTCTCTGTAAATAGGTCTGCTGCCAATCTAACATTTCTACCATTGTATGTTAGAGACTTCTTGTCTTGAGCTGCTTTTAGTATTTTCTCTCTGTCACTGAGACTTGTAAGTTTTACTATTAGATGAGAGTGTGGACCTATTTTTATTGATTTTGAGGGGGGTTCTCTGTGCCTCCTGGATTTTGAGGCTTGTTCCCTTCACCAAATTAGGGAAGTTCTCTGCTATAAATTGCGTCAATATAACTTCTGCTCCTCTCTCTCTTTCTTCTTCTAGGATCCCAGTTGTTCTAATATTGTTTCATCTTATGGTATCACTTGTCTCTGGAATTCTGCCCTCGTGATCCAGTAGGTGTTTATCTCTCTTTCTCTCAGCTTCTTTATTCCACCGCACTTCACCATCTTGGCAACTTTAAGCCAGGAATATATCTCATTGTAGCAGACTTCTGAAAGTTCCACTTTTGTGCTCTGTTGCTTATAATATTTTGCAGTAATCTCCTTAAGCAGTCTCTCTCCCTTATGCCATATCCTCAGATATATCACCCAGGGTGCAAGTCTCTGCACCTTTTGCCTTCCACAAATTGGTCATTTTTCTACTTGAATAACTACAGAATTTCTTTTCTCAGAACTTCATTTGATTTCTTAGGTGTTTGGGATGATCTGATAATGATCTTGCTCAACTAGAGGGACCAGACAAACTTATGGTCCTCTTCTTCTCTGCCATCTTAACTGCCATCCACCCCAAAAGTTGGAGCATGTTTTTAAATTCACTCTCTTGGGACACCTGGGTGTCTCAGTGGGTTAAAGCCTCTGCCTTCAGCTCAGGTCATGGTCCCAGGGTCCTGAGATTGAGCCCCACATCAGGCTCTCTGCTTGGCAGGGAGCCTGCCTACCCCCAATCCCTGCCTGCCTCTCTGCCTACTTGTGATTTCTGTCAATTAAACAAATAAAATCTTTAAAAAATTATTTAAAATCACTCTGTTAATCTCTGTATTTTAATTGGTATATTTAGACCATCATAAATTATTGATTTGTTAGGATTTAAATCTGCCATTTTACTTTTTGTTTTCTGTTTGTTCCCCCTTTTTTTTGGTTTGTCTTTTTTCTTCTTATGTTTCTTTTTTTTTAATTAATTAATTTATTTTCAGAAAAACAGTATTCATTATTTTTTCACCACACCCAGTGCTCCATGCAATCCATGCCCTCTATAATACCCACCACCTTGTTGGGGTAAATTGGAAGGGGAGGTGAATCATGAGATACTATGGACCCTGTTTTTGATTTATATGTTTTATTTATCTCATTTTCCTGTGGATTACTTGAATATTTTTTAGAGTTCCATTTTGATTTATCTATAGTGGTTTTGAGTATATCTTTGTATAGCATTTTTAGTGTTTGCTTTTTGTATTACATGTGTTATCATTTTAACAGTTTGAATGAAGTATAGAAACCTTAGCTCCCTTTAGGTCCCTTCCCCCTCCCTGTTTAAAATATAATTGTTTTAAATATTTTCTCTACATATATTTAGAACTATATCAGACTATGTTATAATTTTTGCACCAACCATAATAAAATATAATTTAGAAGACTCACGAAAAGGAAAACCTATTGTATATACCCATATTTTTGGTTACTGTGCTCTTTCTTTTCTTGATGTCCAAGGTTCTTTATTTTACCATTTTCTATGTGTTTAGAGAACTTTCTTTAGCCATTCTTATAGGTTAGTCTGCTCATGATAAATTTTCTTAATTTTTCTGCGTCAGAGAATGTCTTGATTTTCCCTTCCTTCCTGAGGATATTTTTGCTGGATACAGAATTCTGGAGTGATAGTTTTGTTTCAGCACATGAAAGACGTTGTGCCACCTTATTTTGGCACTCATGGTTTCTGATGAGAAGTGTGCTATTATTCAAATTTTTTCTCCTATAGATAAGGAATCATTACTCTTTCACCACTTTCAATAGTTTTTCTTTGATTTTAGTTTAAGAAGTTTGACTATGATGTGTGTTGGTGTGGATTTTTTTGCATTTACCATTTTTGGAGTTCACTTAGCTTCTTGAACTTGTATATTTATATCTTTTATTGCATTTGGGAAAGTTTCAGCCATTATTTTTTTGAACATTTTTTTCAGATGTAACCTCTCCTCTCCTTCCAGAACTCCAATGACATAAATATTAGATCTCTTGGTATAATACCACAAGTCAGTGCAGCTTTGTGTAAGTTATTCAGATTGGGTAGTTTCTGTTTTTTCTTCTATGTCACTGATTCTTTCCTCTATCCCCTCCATTCAGCTGTTGGGACCATCAACTGAGCCTTATATTTCAGTGATTTTATTTTTTAGTTCTAAAATTTGCATTTTGTTCTTTATATCTTCTATTCCTTTGTTGAGACTTTCTGTTTTTTTCCACAAGTTTCTCTATTTCTTCATTTGCTTCAAGTGTCTTTATAATTGCATATTGGAACATGATTATGATAATGGTTTATAATATTTGACAAATAATTCTAACCTCTGTGTTATCTTGGTGTTACCATTTATTTTGTCTTTTTTTCATTCAGTTCAAGATCTTCCTGGTTCCTTGTATGCTAAGAAATTTTCAGTTGAAGTTTGGACATTTTGGCTAGATGAGGCTCTGGATCTTATTTAAACCTTCTATTTTAGCTGACCTTTTTAGATACTGATTTGGCAGGGTAAGAAGGGTGTCACCTCATTATTTCCAGGTAGGGGTACAAGTCTATATTCCCTATTCAACCTCAATTGACAGCCAAGGTTGCGGGGAATCTTCATTACTGCTGGTCAAGGGTAAGATTTCCATCTCCTCATTAGGTATCCATCGATGATTCCCTGGCTGGGAAGGGTGGATATGTGGATATGTCTTGTTACTGCTGCCTCTGACTTTCACTAATACTGAAAGTTTTAGACTGGTCTCATTTATGTTGAACAGTGGTGGAAAACCTGACTTTCAGCTTTCTCTAACATCACCAACATCAGTGTGGAGGTCACCTTGTTACTTCTGGGGGTGCTGCTCAAGTGATTTCTAGGGGTCTCATTATTGCTGAGGAGTGATGAAGTTCCAACTCCTTATATGGTCTTCTCTGGTATGACCCAGTGGAGGTTTTGGGCAGCATCTTATGGCTTTGCAAGAGTGGATGACTCTTTTCCATTCAGCGTTTGTTGGCGTGGATAAAAGTGGTGCTACTGTTGTTTTCTATGATGTTTAACTAGAATATAATAATAATTGTCTAAAAGTTTACTGTTGCTATGCTTTCCTGGTCCTTGGACTAGTGAAAGCAGTTTTTAATTGGTGGTTTCTTTTTATCTGTACCCACTAGTGTTTCTGGGTTGCTAGATTCTTCATCTCTAAGTCTGCGATATAGTAAGCAAAAAGAAAACAAGAAATTTACAGCCATGTTGTTCCTCAACAATGGAAGTCCCTAGCTGGTCTGTCTTTTTTTCTCCACCTTCAAGAGTCTTCCTATGCTTGTTTTATATATAATTTCCAGGGTTTTTAGTTGTTCTTAGTGGGGAGAATAAGGAAAAATATATTTACTCCAAATTCCAAGAAGCAGAAGTGTGTTATTTTTTAAGAAATCAAAGTAACTTATTTTCATAGTTTAAAATTTAAAGCATTTATGATAAAAATCAGCAGTCCCCTACCTCTTCCTAACATATGCCTGGGTCTGACTCCTTGGAAGCAACCACTTTCAACATTTTTAGCTGTTTCTTCTATTATTTCCTTCCATAATTCTAGACAATGTCCTCACTCACTACTTATTGACTTAAAATTTTTAATATCTATTTTTTGTGGTGATAGATTAAAAATTTGGCTTTCTCATATATTTTACCTCATTTTCATCATCGTTTCAGTACAGTCATGTCACCATTTTTTTTTTCATTAAACTGGTGTCAGTGTTTATATTATTATAATCAAAGTAAATAGCATTCTTTATTTGTTTCCAAGTTCTATCAAATATGCCTCCCACCTGTTCTTTTCTCTCAAATATTCCTTCATATTCACTCGTCCACCATAAGATTTCTTTTCCTTGAGGTCCTTTGCTTTCTTTTTCCTATCTGGACTGGTTAGTCCCTTATACAGGTGTCATCCTGGGACTTTTCTGAAGTTTCAGTGCTGTGCCTTGGTATAGGCAAAGCTTTTAACATTCATTTTGTTGGAACTTTTGTGAACACTTTCAATCTGGATACTGATTTTTCAGGTCTGGGAAATTCTCTAATGGTATTTCTTTGAAAATTCTTCTTCACTCTCTCTCTCTCTTTTTTCAGGACCTAATATTAATTAGTTGGATATTAGAACTCTTGGATTGATTCTGGAGGACACTAATTTTTTTTCTATTTTCTGACTCCTATTCATTTTTGTACTACTTTGAGGGAATTTTCTGTGATTTTATTTCTCATTTGCTATTGAATTTTTATTTTATTAAGTTATATGTATTATTTTATGTAAAAAGGAATTACATTCTTTTAAAAAATATTTTATTTATTTATTTGACAGACAGAAATCACAAGTAGGCAGAGAGGCAGGCAGAGAGAGGGGGATGGGAAGCAAGCTCCCCACAGAGCAGAGAGCCTGACACAGGTCTTGATCCTAGGACCCTGGGATCATGACCCGAGCTGAAAGCAGAGACTCTAGAGCCACCCAGGCACCCCAAGGAATTACATTCTTATTAAGATTTAATTTTTTTAAAGTTTTTAACTTTTCTCCTGATTTTTTAGTAATTATTTTTATTAACATATAATGTATTGTTTGCTCCAGGGGTACAGGTTTGTGAATCATCAGGTTTACACACTTCACAGCCCTAACCATATCACATTCCCTTCCCAATGTCCCCAACCACCCTCTTCACAACCCCCTCCCCCAGCAACCCTCAGTTTGTTTTGTGAGATTAAGAATCTCTTATGGTTTGTTTCCCTCCCAATTCCATCTTGTTTCATTTTTTCCTTCTCTACCCCCTAAACTCCCTCACCCTGCCTCTGAAATTCCTTATATCAGGGAGACTGTATGATAATTGACTTTCTCTGATTGACTTATTTCTCTCAACATAATACCCTCTAGTTCCACCCACATCATTGCAAATGGCAAGATTTCATTTCTTTTGATGGCTGCATAGTATTCCATTGTATATATATACACCACATCTTCTTTATCCATTCATCTGTTGATGGACATTTGATTACTGTAACTTTGTTAATATCATTTGAAATCAGGAAGCATGATACCCCCCACTTTCTTTTTCTTTCTTAGGATTGCTTTGGCTATTTTTATTTCCACAAAATTTTATTTTGCTTATCTCCATAACATTTTGAGATTGTGGTTTTTTTCTGTGAAAAAATGCCATTGTGATTTTAATAGCAATTGCATTGAATCTATAGATGACTTTGGGTAGTATGGACATTTTAACAATATTAGTTCTTCTGATCCATGAACTCAGGATACATTCCCATTAGTTTGAGTGTTCTTCAATTTCTTTCATCAAAGTCTTATAGTTTTCAATGACATCTTTTACCTCCTTGGTTCAATTTATTCCTAAGTGCTTTATTATTTTTGATGCTATTGTAAATTGGATTATTTTCTTTTTTTAATTTATTTTTTATTTATTTTCAGCACAACAGTATTCATTATTCTTGCACCACACCCAGTGCTCCATGCAATCCATGCTGTCTCCAATACCCACCACCTGGTTCCCCCAACCTCCCACCCCCCCACCACTTCAAGCCCTTCAGATTGTTTTTCAGAGTCCATAGTCTCTCATGGTTCACCTCTCCCTCAAATTTCCCCCAACTCCCCTATCCTCTCTAACTCCCCATGTCCTCCATGCTATTTGTTATGCCCACAAATAAGTGAAACCAAAAAGATTTTATTTTTAAGTAATCTCTACACCCAACATATGGCTTGAACTCACAACCTTGAGTTCAAGAATCTCATGCTCCTCTGACTGAACCAGCCAGGTGTCCCTGGATTTTTTTTTTTAATCTTTTTTTGATACTTTGTTATTAGTGTATAAAAGCACAACTGATTTTTGTATGTTGATTTATATCCTGCAACCTTATGGAATTCATGTGTTAGTTCTAAGTTTTTTGGTGTAGTCTTTAGGGTTTTCTGTATTTGGTATCATGTCATATATGCAAATAGGGACAATTTTAATTTTTCTTTTCAATTTAGATGGATTTTACTTCTTTTTCTTGTCCAATCACTCTGACTAGGACTTCTAGTGCTGTTGTGAATAGAAATGGTGAAAGTGGATAGATACTCTTGTCTTATTCCTGATCTTAGAGAAAAGTTTTTATCTTTTCACCACTGAGTATGATGTTAGTTGTGGGTTTGTCATATATGATCCTTTATTATATTGAGGTATGTTCCTTCAGTACCCACTTTTTAAAATCATTAAACGATGCTGAATTTTGTCATATGCTTTTTCTGCATCTACTGAATCATATGATTTTTATCTTTCATTCTTTTAGTGTAATGTATCACATCTATTGATTTGTGTATGTTGAATCATCCTTGTATCCAAGGGATAAATCCCACTGGATCATGGCATATGATCCTTTTATTATTTTTTTATTTTAATTTTTATTTTCTGGCACATGATCCTTTTAATATGCTGTAGAATTTTGTTTGCTAGTATTTTGTTGAGAATTTTTACATGTATATTCATCAGAGATGTTTGGTAGTTTTTTTTTTTTTTCTCATACTGTCCTTATTTGGCTTTGGTATCAGGGTACTGTTGGTCTTATACAATATGTTTGAGAGTGTTCCCTCCTCTTCAATTTTTTGGAAGAGTTTGAGAAGTATTTATGTTATTTTTTCATCAGGTATTTGTTAGAATTCACCTATGAAGCCATCTGGTTCTATTCTGAGCTTTCCTTTGTTTGGAGGTTTTAGATTACTATTTTATTTTTCTAGGTCATAACTGGTCTGTTCAGAATTTCTATTTCCTTATGATTCAATATTTCTAAGTTGCATATTTCTAAGAATTTACTCATTTCTTTTATGTTGTCCAATTTGTTGGTTTATTTTTTTTTAAGATTTTATTTATTTATTTGACAGACAGAGATCACAAGTAGGCAGAGAGGCAGGCAGAGAGAGAGGAGGAAGCAGGCTCCCTGCTGAGCAGAGAGCCCGATGCGGGACTCGATCCCAGGACCCTGAGATCATGACCTGAGCCGAAGGCAGTGGCTTAACCCACTGAGCCACCCAGGCGCCCCAATTTGTTGGTTTATAATTGTTCATAGTAGTCTGTATGATCCTTTGTATGTGTATAGTACCAGTTGTAATATCTTTCATTTCTGATTTTATTTATTTGCTTTCTCTTTCTTGTTTTCTTATTTAGTCTAGCTAAAGGTCTCTTAATTTTCTTTATCTTTTCGATAAACCAGCTCTCAGCTTTTTTTAAAATTTTTTTTCAGTGTTCCAAACCCCCCAACCCTCCTCCCTTCCAAAACCCTCAGTTTGTTTTTCAGGGTCCAAAGTCTTTCATCGTTCATCTCCTCCTCCAATTTCATAATCTTTTCTATTACTTTCTATTTTCTATTTTATTTCTTTCTGCTTTAACCTTTATTATTTTTTCCTTCTGCTAACTTTGGTCTTTGTTTTTCTTTTTCTAGCTCCTTGAAGTGTAATGTTAGGTGGTTTATTTAAGACCTTTCTTTTTTCTAATGTAGATATTTACTGCTATAAACTTCTGGTTTTTCTTCTTCATCTTAGAAGTTTTGGCAGGAATATTTTAAAGGACAAGGAAAATATTATAATTTTATAATTCTGTATTTTTTAAAAAAGAAAACATGCTAAAGTATCATTTTAAAAAGCCCTATGAACAGTTCTGTGTCCTGTTTGTGTTGATGGTTACTCAGATCTACACATGTAATAAAATTTTATAGAACTGCATGCCAAAAAAGTGCATATAAAAACTGGTGAATGTTAAATAAGGTTTGTACCTTAGTTAATAGTATTGTAGCAAAGTTAACATTCTGGTTTTGATGTTGTTCTATGGTTATGTAAGATATTAACATTGGTAGAGACTATGTGAAATGTATATAAGAACTCTATTATAATTTTGCTATTTCTTTTGAGTCTTAAACTATTTCAAAATAAGATGTTATTTAAAAAGTCCATTCAAATGAAAAGATGCTCAACATCATTCATCATCAGGGAAATGCAAATCAAAACTTCAATGAGGTATCATTTCATACTTGTCAGAATAGCTAAAATCAACAACACAAGAAACAAATGATTGTGAGGACATGGAGAAAAAGGAACCCTCTTGTACTATTGGTCAGAGTGTGAACTGGTGCAGCCATTGTGGAAAACAGTATGGAGGTCCCTCAAAAAGTTAAAAATAGAACTACCTCCAATCCAGTAAACACACTACTAGATGTTTGCCCCCAAATGCAAGCACATTAATTTAAAGGGATATATGGATCCCAATATTTATAGCATCATTGTTTATAATAGCCAAGATACGGAAGGAGACCAAATGTCTACTGATAGATGAATGGATAAAGAAGATATGTTATACATATACAATGGAATATTATTTAGCCATTAAAAAGAATATAATCTTGCCATTTGCAATGACATGGATGGAGCTAAAGAGCATAAAACTTAGCAAAATAAGTCAGCCAGAGAAAGACAAATACCATATGATTTCACTCATATGTGGAATTTAAAAAACAAAACAAAATGAAAAACATGCAAAGGGAAAGAAATATATAGAGAGGCAAACCAAGAAACAGATATTTAGCTATAGGAAACAAACTGATGGTTACCAGAGGGGAGGTGGGTGGGAGTGGGATGGGTAAAGTAGGCAGTGGGGATTAAGGAGGGGGTTGGGTAAAATAGGTGATGGGGATTAAGGAGTGTGCTTGTTTTGATGAGCACTGAGTGATATATGGAATTGTTGAATCAGTACGTTGTACTGAGACTAATATAACACTGCATATTAACTACTGAACTTAAAAAAAGTCCATTTAAGAGATAAAACAAAGGAGGAAGTAAAGAATTCTATAAATCTTACCACTAAGAGATATAACTATTAAAATTTTGGGGAACATTTTCCCTGATATCCCCATATTTATCGAACACTTCTTATATGCCAGGAACTCCTCTAAGAACTTTATGTATATTATCTTACCAATTTCTTACAATATCCTTCTGTGGTCCATACCATTATTATGCTCATTTTACAATAAAGAAACCAAAGCTTAGGGAAGATAACTTGTCTAAGGTCATATAATTAGTAAATTTCAGGACTAAAATGCAAGCTGAGGTATGTCTGATGTCTAAATTGAGGCATTTTTTTTCTTCACTATATTAATTCTCCTAACACCTCCAACTTGATCACACCCACTTTGTCTTCTTCCAGGTACTAGAATGTGACCTTCCTGAAATTTGGATTTATTGTTCCAGACAGCTACCTCAGTGGTTCCTATTAGGATAACTTTATACCACCCAATCTGCTTGCTTAGTCTTAGACTATATTATAACTTAAAATTCTCCAATTTATTTTTATTTTATTTTGATCTTTATTTTGATTCCCCAAGTTAGTTCTGTGTCTTTTTTTCCTAAAAAGTAGATGCCAAGAATTTTCACCACTTACAGAATTTGTTACTAGGATATTTGCCTTTAACTTACATATTTATAACTTTTCATTTCGTCTGATTTTAGCTTCTCTGGCCTTCTGTGCATCTTACCAGAATGATTTAATCTGAAAAATATTTAACTGGTTATATAGAAACCATCCCCTTTTTGTCTTTAGACTTTTGCTTCTTTCAAACATGGCATTGGGTTCCATAAGAGAGGTGTGTCCTCTATATACAATGGTAGCCTTTCCTTGCTTCTCTCTTACTTCAGTTTCTTCCCTTACCTATCCATTGCTATGTACTATATTCTTTGATTTAATCAATACACCTGCTATTTCATTTCTCTGCAAGAGTTTGAGAGGAAAATCATACAGCAAACATTATTGTTTTGATCCAGACATATTTCACAGCATTTGACATTTTAAAAATTTCAGAGAAATTCTAATACTTGTCAATCAAATATTGCCTATCCCTTTTTTACTCTTCCTAGTGCTTTGAGAAGTATGAATTCTGCCAGTTTCAGCACCTTCTGCAACCAGATTCCTTGTGTCACCTTGACAACCATTTCCTCTTCCTCCCAGGTGCCCCTGAAAACAGCAGTCTTCAAAGATTTGTTGAAAATTCTCTCCTCCAAAGTTGTGTTGAACTCAACAGTGAGGCTGGCAGGGCTGAGGGTATTTCTCTTTTCCAACAACTGGATCCTGCCATTCACTTCTGGAGTTATCATGTCAGCTCTTCTATTAGCTGTCTCTTTCTTCTTTGAGTGGTACCTCAACATAAGACCATGCCCCCGGCCTTCTCTCTGCTCTAAAAATAATTCTGAAAAGAACCCCATGATCCAAATTTCTCATTTTACACTGTCAGTTTGTCCATTTTATCCATTAAGGCCACCACCAGATAATATTCTTCTCTCTTACTCACCTATTCTCAAATTTTCATAGGTCCTATCTTTAGTTTTTAGTTTTCTCTTCCTCACTTATCTCCTTGTTATTTTGCTTTTGTTTTTTCTTTCTGTACTCTCCATTAAACACATCTTCGTTTTGGAATTTGTGCTTAACTTTATAAAGCAATGGGCTTGTCTCTTTCCTTGGAATATTTTGTAGATCATTCTTGTCACATCCTGGAAGTGTCATAAAAGTTCTGAGAATTTATTCTGAGGAAATAGTAATTCATATGCATGAAGATGTATGTACATAAAAGGCTTTTGGCACAGTAATATTAAAATTGTGAAAAACTAGGTATAACCAAAATTTCTATAAATAAAAGACTAAATAAATTTTGGTATACCTTATAATGAAATACTAAAAATGCATTTGAAATGACAATATAGAGTTATATTTATAGACATTTAAAGATTCTATAATATTTATTGAGTGAAAAGGCAGGTTAAAAAGTATAAATATACTATGATATGTATGGTATATTTGTTAAACAGTGGTGATTCTTGTTTAGCAGATTTGAATGTAAATATTGGCTTCATCATCTCATCCTTTATTTTTATGCTGAGTATATACCATTGTATATACATATCAAATCTTTTTTATCCATCCAACTATTGATGGACATTTGGGTGGCTTCCATATCTTGGCTACTGTAATAATGATGCAGTAAACATAGGGGTGCATATATCTCTTTGAATTAGTGTTTTTGTTTTCTTTTAGTAAATACCCAGTAGTGGAATTATTGGGTCATATGGTATTTTTATTTTTAATTTTTTGAAGAACTTTCATATTGTTTCCCACAGTGGCCATACAAATTTACTTTCCCTCCAATAGGGCACAAGGGTTCCTTTTTCTCCACATCCTTACCAACACTTGTTATTTCTTATCTTTTTGATTTTATCCATTCTGATATGTGTCAAGCAATATCTTACTGTGATTTGCAATTTCCTGATGATGAGCAATGTTGAGTATCTTTTCATGTGTCTGTCAGTTATTTGTATGTCTTTTTTGGAAATATATCTATTCAGATCCTCTGCCCATTTTAAATTGGGTTATTTGTTTTTTGTGTGTGTTCCTGAATATTCTTTAAATATGTCTTTTAAATATGTTCAAGAAACATGAATTGGTTGAAGATACATACACTATCAAATGATGAAAATTCTGTCATATATAAGTAAAACTTCATTCTTCAAGTATTCAATAAGCATTGTAATATCCTACAATGTAAGAGGCATAGTATTGAACACAGTGAGCTGAATACATAGCTGAAAAAGATACAGTACCTGTATTTTAGTCTGGTGGGGGGTATAAGACATATGTCCATAGGTAGAATGTGATCGGTATCACAGAGCCAAGGAAACTAATAGTTCTAGGACTTCAGAGAAGAGACTGATCTCATCTGACTGAAGGATTCATGAAGGGGATACCGTTTGAACAACATCTTGGAGGGCAAGTGGGGAGTGGCATTTTTTTCTTTGAGAACTAGGATTAGTACAATTGGATAGGAGAGGAAAAAATGACTAGAATGTTGAATTATAGAATGTCTGACCTTGAAGGGTCATTTGAGATAATTTAATGTATCCCCTTCATTTTATAGGTGAAGAAACAGGTAACTTGTTCAAAGTAATCAAGCCAGTTTGTAGTAGTTTGGCATTATAGCTTTATTTTTTTTTTTTGTATTGACTTTTTAAAAAATTTTTTTCAATTTATTTATTTTCAGAAAAACAGTATTCATTATTTTTTCACCACACCCAGTGCTCCATGCAATCCGGGCCCTCTATAATACCCACCACCTGGTACCCCAACCTTCCACCCCCCCGCCACTTCAAACCCCTCAGATTGTTTTTCAGAGTCCATAGTCTCTCGTGATTCACCTCCCCTTCCAATTTACCCCAACTCCCTTCTCCTCTCTAACACCCCTTGTCCTCCATGATATTTGTTATGCTCCACAAATAAGTGAAACCATATGATAATTGACTCTCTCTGCTTGCCTTATTTCACTCAGCATAATCTCTTCCAGTCCCGTCAATGTTGCTACAAAAGTTGGGTATTCATCCTTTCTGATGGAGGCATAATACTCCATAGTGTATATGGACCACATCTTCCTTATCCATTTGTCCGTTGAAGGGCATCTTGGTTCTTTCCATAGTTTGGCGACCGTGGCCATTGCTGCTATAAACATTGGGGTACAGATGGCCCTTCTTTTCACGACATCTGTATTCTTGGGGTAAATACCCAGGATCGCAATGGCAGGGTCATAGGGAAGTTCTATTTTTAATTTCTTGAGGATTCTCCGCACTGTTCTCCAAAGAGGCTGCACCAACTTGCATTCCCACCAACAGTGTAAAATATATTTCAGTTTTTTTGATAGGCAGTGGAAAACACCGGGGATTTTTGATCAGCTGGGTGATAACAGTAGGTATAATAATACTAGTTCATGCATATTACATGTTTATCATGCAGCAAGCCAGGGGCTAACTTTTATGTGATATTTCATTTATTCCACTCTAGGAGATAGGTACCATTATTAGCCATATTTGAAAGAAGAATGAAATAATGCTTTTAGGTTAAGTGAATTCCCCAAGCTCACAGAGCTCATAAACAGTAGAGCTGAGATTTGAACCCAATAGTCTAGCTCCAAAGCCTAAGCCCTGAACGACTATACTAAACTACAGTCAAAATGATGCATTAGGAAGTGGCAGTAGGTCAGAGGATGAATAAGAATAAGAGAAAGAATAGAGATAGGAAGACCAGTTAGGAGATGAATGTAGTAATTCAGGGAAGAAGTGACTAGGCCCAAATTATAGTTGGGAGTTACTAGAATGGAAGAAAAGAAGAGACCCATGAAGTATTTTAAAAGAAGACATAATATGTTGGATGAACTGTTGGGAAAGAGGAAAAAAAGTGATTAGGAAGCTCTGTGAGTCAAGAGTGTGAGTCGATTTCCAAAGGAAAGGAGTGTAAGTTTAAAAACTACATTGAGGGGCACCTGAGTGGCTCAGTGGGTTAAAGCCTCTGCCTTCAGCTCAGGTCATGATCCCAGGGTCCTGGGATTGAGCCCCACATTGGGCTCTCTGCTCGGCAGGGAGCCTGCTTCCACCTCTCTCTTTCTGCCTGCCTCTCTGCCTACTTGTGATCTCTGCCTCTCAAAGAAATAAAAAAATCTTAAAAAAATTAAAAACTACATTGATAGAGGTATAATAGCTACAGAAAGAAAAATAACAGCTTTGCTTTAACAGCTACGAGCAATCCAAATGTAAAGCATCCAGTTTAGAGACTTGAGATTGATAAGCTGAAGCATATTTAAAAAAGGATGGCTGAGGGTGCCTGGGTGTCTCAGTCATTGTCTGCCTCCTCCTCCTCTTCCTCCTTCTTCTTTTTGGATTTGGATGGCACATTTTATTACAGAGTGATAAGGACAAAATATTAGAAGTTTTAAAATAAACTTTTGCTTTTTTGATTGGCTAAAGATGCTCAGGTTATGATCCCAAGGTCCTGGGAGCCAGGCCCACATCGGGCTCCCTGTTCAGCTACCACAGCTTGTGTTCCCTCTCTGACTGTATCTCTCTCTGTGAAATAAATCATTTTTTAAAGATTTTATTTATTTGACAGACTGAGATCACAAGTAGGCAGACAGGCAGGCAGAGAGAGAGTGCGCGGGAAGCAGGCTCCCCACTGAGCAGAGTCTGATGTGGAGCTCTATCCCAGAACTCTGGGATCATGACCTGAGTCGAAGACAGAGGCTTTAGCTCACTGAGCCACCCAGGCACCCTGTCAAATAAATCTTTAAAAAAAAAAAAAAAAAAAAGATGACTAGGCCCCAGGCTTAGCTGGTGTCCAGCAGGGTAGGGCCAAGTTTGGACCCAGAGTAGAGCCAGCTGGGTGGGCGCCAAGTCCATGCCCACCTCCCCGACACCCCTGCCACTGTGGCCCAGAACACACTGTCCTAGCACTTCCACTAGGTGGACATCAATGAGTTTGATGAGAACAAATTCGTGGACAAGCAGGAAGAGGCGGCGGCAGCAGCAGACACTGAGCCAGGCCTGGACCTTAGCGAGGTGGATGGCATTCTGTAGTAAGGGGACATGCTTCCGGCATTTCATGCAGCCTTACATAACTCTCCCATTAGCACAAAGAATCAAGCCGTGAAGGAATGAACCTAGTTTGTGGTGCTGAAAGTGCTTACAAACTTTAAGAGCAGTGCAGTTGTGCAGGCTGTGCACTCACGGGACAGAAATGACATTGACTTACTAATGAGGTACAATTTATAAAGGGTTTGAGAAGCCCACAGAAAACAGCAGCGTGGTGTTACTCCAGTTGCATAAAAGGGCATTAGCAGTAGGAGCACTAGGCTCCATTATGATTTCTTTTTTTTTTAAAGATTTTATTTATTTATTTGACAGATGGAGATCACAAGTAGGCAGAGAAGCAGGCAGAGAGAGAGGAGGAAGCAGGCTCCCCAATGAGCAGAGAGCCCTATGTGGGGCTCGATCCCAGATCCCAGGACCCTGGGACCACAACCCGGGCTGAAGGCAGAGGCTTTAACCCACTGAGCCAAGGCGTTCCTCCATTATGAGTTCTTAAAGCAAGAATGACTGTTTTTTTTTTTTTTTTTTAAATTTTAATATAATTTTTTATTTTTTATAAACATATATTTTTATCCCCAGGGGTACAGGTCTGTGAATCACCAGGTTTACACACTTCACAGCACTCACCAAAACACATACCCTCCCCAATGTCCATAATACCACCCCCTTCTCCCAAACCCCCTCCCCCCAACAACCCTCAGTTTGTTTTGTGAGATTAAGAGTCACTTATGGTTTGTCTCCCTCCCAATCCCATCTTCTTTCATTTATTCTTCTCGTACCCACTTAAGCCCCCATGTTGCATCACCACTTCCTCATATCAGGGAGATCATATGATAGTTGTCTTTCTCCGCCTGACTTATTTCGCTAAGCATGATACGCTCTAGTTCCATCCATGTTGTCGCAAATGGCAAGATTTCATTTCTTTTGATGGCTGCATAGTATTCCATTGTGTATATATACCACATCTTCTTGATCCATTCATCTGTTGATGAACATCTAGGTTCTTTCCATAGTTTGGCTATTGTGGACATTGCTGCTATAAACATTCGAGTACACGTGCCCCTTTGGATCACTACGTTTGTATCTTTAGGGTAAATGCCCAATAGTGCAATTGCTGGGTCATAGGGCAGTTCTATTTTCAATATTTTGAGGAACCTCCATGCTGTTTTCCAGAGAGGTTGCACCAGCTTGCATTTCCACCAACAGTGTAGGAGGGTTCCCCTTTCTCCGCATCCTCGCCAGCATCTGTCATTTCCTGACTTGTTGATTTTAGCCATTCTGACTGGTGTGAGGTGATATCGCATTGTGGTTTTGATTTGTATTTCCCTGATGCTGAGTGATATGGAGCACTTTTTCATGTGTCTGTTGGCCATCTGGATGTCTTCTTTGCAGAAATGTCTGCTCATGTCCTCTGCCCATTTCTTGATTGGATTATTTGTTCTTTGGGTGTTGAGTTTGCTAAGTTCTTTATAGATTCTGGACACTAGTCCTTTATCTGATATGTCGTTTGCAAATATCTTCTCCCATTCTGTCAGTTGTCTTTTGATTTTGTGAACTGTTTCCTTTGCTGTGCAAAAGCTTTTGATCTTGATGAAATCCCAATAGTTCATTTTTGCCCTTGCTTCCCTTGCCTTTGGCGTTGTTCCTAGGAAGATGTTGCTGCGGCTGAGGTCAAAGAGGTTGCTGCCTGTGTTCTCCTCAAGGATTTTGATGGATTCCTTTCTCACATTGAGGTCCTTCATCCATTTTGAGTCTATTTTTGTGTGTGGTGTAAGGAAATGGTCCAATTTCATTTTTCTGCATGTGGCTGTCCAATTTTCCCAGCACCATTTATTGAAGAGGCTGTCTTTTTTCCATTGGACATTCTTTCCTGCTTTGTCGAAGATTAGTTGACCATAGAGTTGAGGGTCTATTTCTGGGCTCTCTATTCTGTTCCATTGATCTATGGGTCTGTTTTTGTGCCAGTACCATGCTGTCTTGATGATGACAGCTTTGTAATAGAGCTTGAAGTCCGGGATTGTGATGCCACCAACGTTGGCTTTCTTTTTCAATATCCCTTTGCCTATTCGAGGTCTTTTCTGGTTCCATATAAATTTTAGCATTATTTGTTCCATTTCTTTGAAAAAGATGGATGGTACTTTGATAGGAATTGCATTAAATGTGTAGATTGCTTTAGGTAGCATAGACATTTTCACAATATTTATTCTTCCAATCCAGGAGCATGGAACATTTTTCCATTTCTTTGTGTCTTCCTCAATTTCTTTCATGAGTACTTTATAGTTTTCTGAGTATAGATTCTGTGTCTCTTTGGTTAGGTTTATTCCTAGGTATCTTATGGTTTTGGGTGCAATTGTAAATGGGATTGACTCCTTAATTTCCCTTTCTTCTGTCTTGCTGTTGGTGTAGAGAAATGCAACTGATTTCTGTGCATTGATTTTATATCCTGACACTTTACTGAATTCCTGTATAAGTTCTAGCAGTTTTGGAGTGGAGTCTTTTGGGTTTTCCACATATAGTATCATATCATCTGCGAAGAGTGATAATTTGACTTCTTCTTTGCCGATTTGGATGCCTTTAATTTCCTTTTGTTGTCTGATTGCTGAGGCTAGGACCTCTAGTACTATGTTGAATAGCAGTGGTGATAATGGACATCCCTGCCGTGTTCCTGACCTTAGTGGAAAAGCTTTCAGTTTTTCTCCATTGAGAATGATATTTGCGGTGGGTTTTTCATAGATGGCTTTGATGATATTGAGGTATGTGCCCTCTATCCCTACACTTTGAAGAGTTTTGATCAGGAAGGGATGCTGTACTTTGTCAAATGCTTTTTCAGCATCTATTGAGAGTATCATATGTTTCTTGTTCTTACTTTTATTGATGTGTTGTATCACATTGACTGATTTGCGGATGTTGAACCAACCTTGCAGCCCTGGAATAAATCCCACTTGGTCGTGGTGAATAATCTTTTTAATGTACTGTTGAATCCTATTGGCTAGTATTTTGTTGAGTATTTTCGCATCTGTGTTCATCAAGGATATTGGTCTATAGCTCTCTTTATTGGTGGGATCCTTGTCTGGTTTTGGGATCAAGGTGATGCTGGCCTCATAAAATGAGTTTGGAAGTTTTCCTTCCATTTCTATTTTTTGGAACAGTTTTAGGAGAATAGGAATTAGTTCTTCTTTAAATGTTTGGTAGAATTCCCCCGGGAAGCCGTCTGGCCCTGGGCTTTTGTTTGTTTGGAGATTTTTAATGACTGTTTCAATCTCCTTACTGGTTATGGGTCTGTTCAGGCTTTCTATTTCTTCCTGGTTCAGTTGTGGTAGTTTATATGTTTCTAGGAATGCATCCATTTCTTCCAGATTGTCAAATTTATTGCCGTAGAGTTGCTCATAGTATGTTCTTATAATAGTTTGTATTTCTTTGGTGTTAGTTGTGATCTCTCCTCTTTCATTCATGATTTTATTTATTTGGGTCCTTTCTCTTTTCTTTTTGATAAGTCTGGCCAGGGGTTTATCAATTTTATTAATTCTTTCAAAGAACCAACTCCTACTTTCATTGATTTGTTCTATTGTTTTTTTGGTTTCTATTTCATTGATTTCTGCTCTGATCTTTATGATTTCTCTTCTCCTGCTAGGCTTAGGGTTTCTTTCTTGTTCTTTCTCCAGCTCCTTTAGGTGTAGGGTTAGATTGTGTACCTGAGACCTTTCTTGTTTCTTGAGAAAGGCTTGTACCGCTATATATTTTCCTCTCAGGACTGCCTTTGTTGTGTCCCACAGGTTTTGAACCGTTGTATTTTCATTATCATTTGTTTCCATGATTTTTTTCAATTCTTCTTTAATTTCCCGGTTGACCCATTCATTCTTTAGAAGGATACTGTTTAGTCTCCATGTATTTGGGTTCTTTCCAAACTTCCTTTTGTGGTTGAGTTCTAGCTTTAGAGCATTGTGGTCTGAAAATATGCAGGGAATGATCCCAATCTTTTGATACCGGTTGAGTCCTGATTTAGGACCCAGGATGTGATCTATTCTGGAGAATGTTCCATGTGCACTAGAAAAGAATGTGTATTCTGTTGCTTTGGGATGAAATGTTCTGAATATATCTGTAATGTCCATCTGGTCCAGTGTGTCGTTTAAGGCCTTTATTTCCTTGCTGATCTTTTGCTTGGATGATCTGTCCATTTCAGTGAGGGGAGTGTTAAAGTCCCCTACTATTATTGTATTATTGTTGATGTGTTTCTTTGATTTTGTTATTAATTGGTTTATATAGTTGGCTGCTCCCACGTTGGGGGCATAGATATTTAAAATTGTTAAATCTTCTTGTTGGACAGAACCTTTGAGTATGATATAGTGTCCTTCCTCATCTCTTATTATAGTCTTTGGCTTAAAATCTAATTGATCTGATATAAGGATTGCCACTCCTGCTTTCTTCTGATGTCCATTAGCATGGTAAATTCTTTTCCACCCCCTCACTTTAAATCTGGAGTGTCTTCGGGTTTAAAATGAGTTTCTTGGAGGCAACATATGGATGGGTTTTGTTTTTTTATCCATTCTGATACCCTGTGTCTTTTGACAGGGGCATTTAGCCCATTCACATTCAGGGTAACTATTGAGAGATATGAATTTAGTGCCATTGTTTTGCCTGTAAGGTGACTGTTACTGTATATGGTCTCTGTTCCTTTCTGATCTACCACTTGTAGGCTCTCTCTTTGCTTAGAGGACCCCTTTCAAGATTTCCTGTAGAGCTGGTTTGGTGTTTGCAAATTCTTTCAGTTGTTGTTTGTCCTGAAAGCTTTTAATCTCTCCTTCTATTTTCAATGATAGCCTAGCTGGATATAGTATTCTGGGCTGCATGTTTTTCTCATTTAGTGCTCTGAAAATATCATGCCAGCTCTTTCTGGCCTGCCAGGTCTCTGTGGATAAGTCAGCTGCCAATCTAATATTTTTACCATTGTATGTTACAGACTTCTTTTCCCGGGCTGCTTTCAGGATTTTCTCTTTGTCACTGAGACTTGTAAATTTTACTATTAGGTGACGGGGTGTGGGCCTATTCTTATTGATTTTGAGGGGTGTTCTCTGAACCTCCTGAATTTTGATGCTCGTTCCCTTTGCCATATTGGGGAAATTCTCCCCAATAATTCTCTCTAGTATACCTTCTGCTCCCCTCTCTCTTTCTTCTTCTTCTGGAATCCCAATTATTCTAATGTTGTTTCGTCTTATGGTGTCACTTATCTCTCGAATTCTCCCCTCATGTTCCAGTATCTGTTTGTCCCTCTTTTGCTCAGCTTCTTTATTCTCTGTCATTTGGTCTTCTATATCACTAATTCTTTCTTCTGCCTCATTTATCCTAGCAGTGAGAGCCTCCATTTTTGATTGCACCTCATTAATAGCTTTTTTGGTTTCAACTTGGTTAGATTTTAGTTCTTTTATTTCTCCAGAAAGGGCTTTTATATCTCTCGAGAGGGTTTCTCTAATATCTTCCATGCCTTTTTCGAGCCCGGCTAGAACCTTGAGAATTGTCATTCTGAACTCTAGATCTGACACATTACCAATGTCTGTATTGATTAGGTCCCTAGCCTTCGGTACTGCCTCTTGTTCTTTTTTTTGTGTTGAATTTTTCCGTCTTGTCATTTTGTCCAGAGAAGAGTATATGAGGGGGCAAGTAAAATACTAAAAGGGTGGCAACAACCCCAGGAAAATATGCTTTAACCAAATTAGAAGAGATCCCAAATCGTGAGGGGGGAGAAAGGGGATAAAAAGAGGTTCAAAAAGGATGAAAGAAAAAAAGAAAAAAAAAAAGAAAAAAGAAAGAAAAAAAAAAGAAAAGAATTAAAAAAAAAAAGAAAACACCTAAGAAAAATATAAAAAAGAAAAAATATATGTATTAGATAAACTAGTAAAAAATCGTTAAAAAAGAAAAAGGTAACAGTTAAAAAAAAAAATTTTACCTGAAGGCGAGAAAAAAAAAACAAAAAATGAAAAAGAAAAAAATTAAATTAACCGCAAGACTAAAAAAAATCACAGGACAAAAGCCATGAGTTCCGTGCTTGGCTTTCTCCTCCTCTGGAATTCTGCTGCTCTCCTTGGTATTGAAACCGCACTCTTTGGTAGGTGAACTTGGTCTCGGCTGGATTTCTTGTTGATCTTCTGGGGGAGGGGCCTGTTGTAGTGATTCTCAAGTGTCTTTGCCCCAGGCGGAATTACACCGCCCTTACCCGGGGCCGGGGTGAGTAATCCGCTCGGGTTTGCTTTCAGGAGCTTTTGTTCCCTGAGCGCTTTCTGTAGAGTTCCGGAGGACGGGAATACAAATGGCGGCCTCCTGGTCTCCGGCCCGGAGGAGCCGAGAGCCCAGGGCCGCACTCCTCAGTGCGCGCTCAGAGAACCGTGCCCAGTTACTCCCGTCTGCCTGACCTCCGGCCGCGCTCCGAGCTCACCGAGCCTGCGACCGGTTCAAGGTCACCCCGAGCTGCGAGCTTACTGTCGGCTCTGTCTCTGTAGCCGGCTTTCCCGTTCCAATACCCGCAAGCTCTGCGACACTCAGACACCCCCGATCCTTCTGTGACCCTGCAGGACCTGAGGCCACGCTGACCCCGCGTGGGCTTTGCCCCGGGTAGCCTCTGGAGCGATGTCCCTCAGCGGAACAGACTTTTTAAAGTCCTGATTTTGTGCGCGGTTGCTCCGCCGCTTGCCGGGAGCCGGCCCCTCCCCCCGGGGTCTATCTTCCCGTCGCTTTGGATTCACTTCTCCGCCGGTCCTACCTTTCAGAAAGTGGTTGTTTTCTGTTTCCAGAATTGCTGTTCTTCTTCTCTTCGATCTGCCGATGGATTTTCAGGTGTTTGCAATCTTTAGATAAGCTATCTAGCTGATCTCTGGCTAGCTGAAGTAGTCTCGGCCTGCTACTTTTCCGCCATCTTGACTCCTCCTCAAGAATGACTGTTTTAAAAAATAAAAAGACTCATGTTACCTTGAGAAGAATTTTGTATGTATAGGCTGATGAAGAATTGTTGACAAAGGACCATCTTCCTAGGAACTCCCAACTAAACCATTTCAGGAAATTCATCCACTAAAATTTATTTTATTTTCAAGGTGAAGGGAGAAATTGTCTGTTTCCTAAATCCTTTGCTGGATCTGCTAATCTATGCCTTCATCCACAAGTAACACAGAACTAGGTGGTAACTGTCTACTGGAGTCGCTGGCCAGTGTTGGTCAGTTATACCTGTGTGCTCTGCCCATTTCAAATGGGGTAGGGACGATTTGGGCAGGTACAGAGCCAAAAGCTGTGGTAAAAGGGAGAACTTATTTTTTGAAGTAAATCTTCAGGGGTTTTTACAGACATCCTGTCTTCCCAGAGAAGACAGGCTCTCTTGGATTCATTATAAATTGCCTGCTACATCATAAAGCTCTTGGTTTATTATTTAAAAAAAATATGACTAGGATGATAAAAGGACTTGATGACTACCAGTCATAGGAATAGGGCCTGATTAGCTTGGAGAAGAGAAGGCGCAGGGATGGCCATGATAACTGTCCTTAGACATCTGAAAGACTGTCATACAGAAGTGAAAAACGGATTGCATTTTTTGTAAGGTATCATGAAGCAGAAGCAGGGATGATTGGTAGAAGAAATCAGGAGAGATTTTGGGTACAATATAAGGAAGAAATATACAGAAGTGGGAACTCTGCTGATAGAGAAAGTTACAGTGAAAGATGTTGGTGGAATGAATGCCTTCGGAAATGTTGCTAGTTTGGCTCTGGGTCTCGAATGGTCCAAGAATCACCTAATAACAACTTGTTGAGAATGCTAGAAAGAAATTTCAATAGAAAGGTGGCTAGACAAGGTGAGTTTTAAGGGTTTTTCCATCACTAAGATTCTTTGGATTTGTGGTTGGAGAAAGTTCGAGAACTTAAAACTGTAACAGCTGTTTTTTCTCAAGAATGATGAACTAATGATTCCAGTGGAATCATGGACAAGTCTCTGGAAAGACAGTTAATATATTACATATGTGTAGTCCTGAAATTGAAAAGAGATAACTCAAGAAGATGCTTTCCAGTGACTGAAAGTGTGCCCATAAAAGAATGGTGGCCAATTCTGTTCGTATAGTAATGGCTGCATTGGGCACTGCCGAGAGAAGTGGTTTGAGGCCTTCTCTGAACCAGCAGGAAAGAAGGCCATGATCAGTTAATGATGTCTACTCAGTAGGTGTGGGATGGGAGAGTGACAGCATGCACACCTCAAAAACGTACTATCCTTGTAGTAGAGGAGAGAGTTAAAGATTACTGCCAAAAATATTATTTGTACCTTGCTAGGTCAAAGAGTTAAAATCCATGACTACTAATACTTAATCTTCATGTATTTTCTGGCCATCAGCTTCAGATATAAGATGAGCCTTGATTCTGACCACAGTATATTTTCCTGACTTTCGTTAAAGATGAGTCCTGGCCCTTACCACAGACTGAGTCCTATTCTGGCCACAGTTGGCACCTAAACTCTAGACAGCTATTACACAATGATCATTATCAGTTGGGTTAAGGCAAACTCATTCTCACCACTAGAGACACAGTACAAGGCCCGTGTTTTACTAGAAGTGGGTCAGTAGCTGTGCTTTTTGTTTGTGAAGGACAATGCATTATTGATATAGCAAGATGCCTGTCAGTGTTTCTTCTCCAATTATCCAACTGCAAAGACCACAAATGCTTTATTACCATGGGAGACAGTAATTTTAAAAAAAATGGGAAGAAAAAATGAAACTCAAGTGAAAGAAATAATTTCCTGTGACTGTGAAAACATAAAGCAAATACCTGAACATGATTTTAAATGGGTCTGTGAATGTGGCTGATGGAGGGAAGCTTTCTTGGAAAGGATGTGTACTGTGAGTGCTGCCGGGTACAGAGCACATTAGGGGGCAAGGAAGCCAGGAACCATGTGCTGGAAGTCAGTTTCTATTAAATTAATAGACTTCATACAGCTATCAATTTTGGTCTGGATAAATGGGTTTTTAGAATAATAATTTCTTAAAAGTCATGGAGTGACTTGATAAATATAGTAATAAAACTGTCAGAGTCTCTACGTTAACTGAAGTTGGGTTGTAATAGGGGATTTAAAAAATATCTAAATCTTTCAGAATGTGGGGAGAGGGGAATGGAGGAATTAGAGCTCCATTTGATTCCTGTACTGGGGCAAGGGAGGTCGAGGCTTTGGAATGTATGGGAACAGCTCTGTCCAATAGAATTTTCTGTAATGATGGAAATGTTCTATATCTGCATTGTCTAATACAGTAGCCACTGACAACCTATGGCTATTGAGCACTTGAAATGTGGATAGTGTGACTGAGGAACTTAACTTTAAATCTTATTTAATTGTAATTAATTTAAAATTAAATTGCCATAGGTGTCTAGTGGCTACCACATTGGACAGCATAGCATAGAATTTAGGTCAGTTTCTAGATCTAAGAGCAACCAAAGTATAAGAAAAACAGAAAAACCAGGTGCGCCTGGGTGGCTCAGTGGGTTAAAGCCTCTGCCTTCGGCTCAGGTCATGATACCGGGGTCCTGGGATCGAGCCCCGCATCGGGCTCTCTGCTCAGCAGGGAGCCTGCTTCCTCTCTCTCTCTCTGCCTGCCTCTCTGCCTACTTGTGATTTATGTCTGTCAAATAAATAAATAAAAACTTTAAAAAAAAGAAAAACAGAAAAACCAGAAAATCCATATGTCTAAGCCCAGTTTATACCTCTATTGAGAAGAATAGGCTTTTGTTAACTTTAGATAGACCCTTCACCTTGATTTTATACGAGATCATGCCAGTATTTGTGGAAGTCTGTGTCTCTGTGGTCAATCTAAGGATATGGAAAGTTCAAACATATTGTCCTTGACTAATGGGTATTAATGAATTTTATGAAAGTAACATATCTTGTTTGAAGCAGAGAAATGAATATTTCACAGAAGAAATGTAAATAATATTTTTTATTAGAGAATTAACTAATGTTTCTTCTGTGCTGCAGATATAACAACCGGACTGCCATCTTTATGTGGGACATTTATAATTTAGTCAAAGCTCAAAAACTTAATATCTATTCCAATGACATATTTTTGGTGACTTGGACTACAGAATGAAACAGGAAAAAATGATATACCATAAACCAAATGAATGTCTTTAGGTATAGTTTGGATAATGAAGAAGATCTTAGACTTGATTAGCTTCCATTTATCCTACTGTTCTTCTAATTATTTTAATTTTGAGGTATAGCTCTTAAATTTGCAACTTGGTTCCTATGTGCTACCTTTATGCTTTTTAATTTCCCCCCACGCTATCATAGTGTATTCAAATAACTTGAAGAAGTCTACTGTAGCTGGTGCATTGATTATAATGGTGTATGGTAAAATATAATAGCAGGGCAAGATTATGAAAGGCTTTGAAAGCCATGTTGAACTATTCAGGCTTTATCCTAGGAGCAGCGGGAGTGACATGAGGTTTTTAGAAATGAAATGCAGCATGGGGAATGAACTAGAGAGCAGGGGATGTGAAACCTTGATCAGTTGGAAGGTTAGTGCAATAGTTAAGGTGAAAGACAATGATGATGACCTAAGGTGATGATTGCAGTATAGATGGAAAAAAGTAGACAGATTAAAGAAATAGTTAAGAAGTAGCATTACTAGAACTTTGTGAGTAATCAGATGAAGAAGGATTAGACTGTACTCTCTGTGGGTAGCCTCTTCTTTTGCCCTATGCTTTTCCTGAGATAAGACTCATCACTCTGTCATTTATCCCACAAATAAATCTACTTCCCCCAAAGGGAAATGTACATTTTGCTGACATTTCATGGGGGAATGTAAGACCTGGTTACATTGTATACAGAGTGAAATTTAATCTGATTCCTCATGTCTCTTTCCTATTTAACTCTCCTCAGATCTTTCACCTCTTTCTTACTCTACTCATCCTCTCTCCTCAGTTCCTCTGCTCTCTTGCCTCCTCTTACATTCTATTTTACCTCTATCCCCCTTCTGTTGTCTTTTTAAATTTTTAATTTAATTTAATAATTATTATTATTTTTCTATTTATTTTTTATGGTTAAAAAATTTTTTTTGTTTCTTTTCAGCATAACAGTAGTCATTGTTTTTGCACCATACCCAGTGCTCCATGCAATCCATGCCCTCTCTAATACCCACCACCTTGTTCCCCCAACCTCCCAACCCCCGCCCCTTCAAAACCCTCAGATTGTTTTACAGAGTCCATAGTTTCTCATGGTTATTATTATTATTTTAAGTAGGCCCCTGCCCCAGGTGGGACTTGAACTCATGACCATGAGATTAAAGTCACATGCTCTACCAAATGAGCCAGCCAGCTACCCCTGTCTCCTTTCTTATAGAGAACAATTTAATTTTTTTCTGAGCTTCTTCAGTTTATATACTTATGTAGCAACTCAGGTTTCCATTTTGTTTGGGATCTTCATCTTTAGAAGGCAGGGGACATTACTTATGATAGTCAATATTGCTGATTTTTTTCTTTTGCTTTAAAACTCCAATATGGCTAGATACTGCCATTACTGATCCTGTATTTATTTAAAATTTTGATAATGTGTTCATTGTGTGTTTTGTATAATTTTTTACTTAAAAATTGTTGCATTAAAATATTGTTTGTATTGATTCTGAGTCTTTTGCTACCTCCTTACATTTTGCATCCAAGGGCAGTGCCTCACTTGTCCTGGCCTTTAATAATCCTTAGGGATTTTAGAAATGCATTTTAATGTGCTTTATACAAGTATAATTTTCCTGAAATTCAGGCTTTCTTGAGCTACCCAGCCTGACCTTTTTTATATTAATGCTTCTTACTGCCTGTCAAAAGGTGGTGTTAGAGGAAAAGTTAAGAATTGATTTTACTCCAGAATACATGAAGTAAATAGTTGGTCATAAACAAGTCAGGGTGTGGTTAAGTGTTAAATGTGTGGAACAATGTTAGATGTTTTAGAGGGCAGCAAGATGGGCCAGGGCAAGAGATAGCTGGACTGAAAATTAAGCCAAAATGTCTGGGAGATCCCATCTCAGTAATGAATTCAGCTCCGTGTTCAGAAAAATCTAGTACAGGCAACAGGAAACAGTTCAGGTAGATGGCCAGCATCCAGAGATCCATCAAGGGTACAATTTTTCTGGAATGGAGGAGAATAGCACTGCAGAGTTTAGAAGCAGAAAGAATGCACAAGCACAAGATATTTGGTGAGGTGGAAGTCTGGTGGCATCTGAATAGGGTGGCTTTAAAACTAGAAGAAGAGGAAATGAAAGTTGAGGATAATCAACATTTTTTGCTCTGCGTGGTTGAAGCAGGGATAAGGAACATGTTGGTCCCAAGCTTGTGGCTCATTCTGCAAATGGCTTAAGTGATAAGAAGTGGCACAACAAGAGAGGAGAAGAGCCAGGCAAGACACTAGTGTTAAGTAAGAATGGGAGCATATGTATAATGCCTTCTCTATATTGTACATGCCTAGAAACAGGAATTTTTAAATAGCAATTCTTTGTTGATGATGATGATGATAAGGTGATTTAAATGTAATATTAGAGAAAATCATCCAGAATACTGCTTTGCTTTTATCACTAGAAAAAGGGTTTTCTTCCAAAGTTTGACTCAATTAATGTCTCACCTCCCCCAGTGTGCCAGAACCACAAATTCTGCAGGGTGTTAGTTATGCATTAAATTCACATTCTGATATACATGATGGGTAACTCATTTTTACTTTTATATTGCCTTCTTATGGATATTTTGCCAAATTCACATATGCACAGGAAGAAAGTTGATATTTTTTCTCTGTTCGCATGGGATGCTTTATTGCTGAACTCAATGACACCACATTAATTCAAAGGGAGAGAGGCCAATGAGACTGGAAATCAAGTCCTTAAATTCCAAATTTCCACATTTATTGCATTTGAGGATGCCAAGGCATAATGATAAAACATTCCAGCGGGCAGAATGCATGGTTTTAAACCTATTTACTCTGCTGTAGCTGAATGTTGCTGCATATGATAAATGTTGTGAATAAGTATGTTTCAAGGCCAAAGAGATCTATGAGAAATCCCATTGTTCTAAGAATCACAAAATCATTTCAGAAACTGAACAATATTACAGCAGCTTAATAGCAAATTTGAATCTTATGTCTCCAACATGTCAATAGTCCTTTAAAAACATCCTGTGTGTGGTTTGTGCACAACAGCGAGTATTCCTCTGCTTTGGACCTTCCAGGAACTGAAATGTAAATTCTCCCAAGAAGGGAATTGACTCACTACTTTGTTAACAACCAACTGTTTAAGGCTCTCATGGTGGATGAACACGGGAAGTCAGGTTTGTTGGTGCAGAAGAGTCATTTTGATGGAACAGCGGACTCATCATACAGTTCAAAATTAGGGAATTCACTTCTGGCTTTTAGAACCTGAATCCTTTGTGTAAACCAGTTACATTTATCACCTTAAAAGCATTTGTCCCTTTTCCAAAAAGGCTTAAAAACTCAACCAAACTCTAATAAAACGAGTGCCAAGATATCCCTGTTGTTTTATATTTGTACATTGGCCCTGTGTTTTGAATTTTCTGGAACAAGATCTTTTTAAAAAACTCTCCTCTTAGATCCCTTAACTACTGACACTCCCAAAATACTCCAACATTTTCTCATGCAGACCGTATCTCCTTTACAACTTTTTACATTCTGAGGCAGCACAAAAATCTTTTGTAAGACAGAGTGAGACAAAACTGGTATCAGCTTTGTTTACCATAATCGGGTTCAGTTTCAGAAAATATAAGGAAATCATTTTTTGAGTTTCTTAATGTGAGGGGGCTGCAGAGAGAATGTAGCCCCAAACTTACTTGGTCTGTCTAGACCTAGCTGTGACCAAAGCAGATTCACATATAAGTATGCTTTTGGGAAGGAGTAAAATAGGAGGGAAAAATAAAGCACTTGGGAAAAGAAATGGCCTTCTCAGTGTGCTTTAATGAAGAAATTTGATGCATATTCCTCACATGACTTATTTCAACCTGAATTTAAATCCCCTGGGCCTCATCAGCTCTTGATTGCTAAAGTATCTCATAGCTGCTGGTATGGTTTGCACAAATCCTAACTGAACTGCTAACATACCCTGAAATTGCAGCAAGATTAATTTTTTCACAGTTTGAGTGATTTTTATCAGATTAATTACCACCTACTGTAGTCTAATCCCCATTCTCTGCCAACCCATCTCAAGAAAGTATATCTATTTCTGGAGCTGTGAGAAATCTAACTGTCAAGATGCATTTAGCTGAATGAAGTGTTTTTTTTTTTTTTTTTTTTTTGACAAAACTAGGTTCTTGAAACAATCTTTGCTGGGCTGGTGGCTGCAAATTGAGATGCTACATGTAAATAGATACAGGGCTTTCAAGCAAACAGCAAAGTGCTTTTATTCGGATTTCAGGTTTATTACTATAAATAGTTAGCTGCATTTTTAATGGGCATTATATCTGATTTAACCCACCACCAGGACTTCCTGTAGGTTTACTAGTTTTTTCCTTTTCTCTCCAGATGTGCCTGCCTTGTTTCTCTCTTAAAGTGTCAAAACCCTTTTGCATATATTTGGAACCTCCCCTGCTTATATAATAATATTTACAATATTTTATTTGCTTATTTCACAGAGAGCAAGGGAGGAGTGGAGGGGAGAGGAGGGTTAAGGGGAAGGAATCTCAAGCAGACTCAGTGCTGAGCTTAGAGCCCCATGTGGAGCTCAATCTGGTGACCCTGAGATCATGAGCTGGGCCAAAACCAAGAATCCGGTGCTTAACTGACTGAGCCACCCAGGCACCGAATTATACCATAATATTTTAACCAGCCCCTATTGTGAATAACAGAGCCAGGTGTAGGAACCATTATAGGGTGCACCAATAACAAATAAATAAACAAATAAATTGGGGAGAAAGGATTCCTTGGAGTAGAATGCCAACTGATATATGTGGAGGGAGTGGTAAAATTAGGAAATCATCACATTTTTAAAATAATTTTTAAATTTTTTAAAATTTCTTTTAAGTGTACCAGAATTCTTTGTTTATGCACCACACCCAGTGCTTCATGCAATACGTGCCCTCCATAATACCCACCACCAGGCTGACCCAACTTCCCACCCCTCGCCCCTTCAAAACCCTCAGATTGTTTTTCAGAGTCCATAGTCTCTCATGGTTCATCTCCCCCTCCAATTTCCCTCAACTCCCTTCTCCTCTCCATCTCCCCATGTCCTCCATGTTATTTCTTGTGCTCCACAAATAAGTGAAACCATATGATAATTGACTCTCTCTGCTTGCCTTATTTCACTCAGCATAATTTCTTTCAGTCCCGTCCATGTTGATACAAAAGTTGGGTATTCATCCTTTCTGATGGAGGCATAATACTCCATAGTGTATATGGACCACATCTTCCCTATCCATTCATCCATTGAAGGGCATCTTTGTTCTTTCCACAGTTTGGCGACCATGGCCATTGCTGCTATGAATATTGGGGTACAGATGGCCTTTCTTTTCACTACATCTGTATCTTTGGGGTAAATACCCAGTAGTGCAATTGCAGGGTCATAGGGAAGCTCTATTTTTAATTTTTTAAGTAAATCATCATTTTTCTGCCATCATAATATAGAAGTGTTCAGGCAAGAATCATCAACTGGTGCAAACTTTGGTAGTGAAGAGCTAGATATACGTATAACCTCAAAAGTGTCTTGTCATAGATGGGTTTTAGCTTTGAAGTGAAAAATAGTAATTATACTGTGGAAGAATGGGACAATGCCTTGACCAGGCGATCAAAACCCATATCACAGGCAGACATCCTCCAAATGTGGTGTTCTGAGTAGGACACATTGCTTAAGTAGTTTTCTGGCTGGGAATACATAACATGAGTCTAATCATATGGAAACATCAGACAAACCAAAATTGAGGAACAATATATAAAACACTGGGTCTCTGCTCTTCAAAAATGTCAATGTCATAAAATATAAAAACTGAGGAACTGTTTGAGACTAATAGAAGCTAAAGGAATATGACAAATAAATGCAATCATGATGTTGGGTTGCTTCCTATACTGGAGGAGCCAAAATGCCATAAAGGATGTTATTGGGACAAGTGATGAAATAAGAATATGTGCAGAAGATAAAAGTATTTTAACAATGTTAAATTTCCCAAATTTGATAACTATACTGTGGTTATTTAAGAGAATATCTTTGTCCTTAGGAGAAGTACAAACTGGAGTATTAGGGGGCAAGGGGATTGGTGTATGTCATCTACCTTTAAATGGTTCTGAAAATAAATTATAAATGCATATATTAAATATGTATAAAGTTCTATATAAGATATAGAAATTAGTTCTATTTAATAAATTATACATACACCCAGGTATGTATGTTTATATATAGTCTATGCATTTGGGCACTCTGCTATCTGCATCCCAAAACAAAGCTGATCAAGTGTGTGTGTGTGTGTGTGTGTGTGTGTGTGCTGGGAAGAGAATGAGATAAACTGGATAAAAAATATATAGGCATTCTCTGTACTATTCTTGCAACTTTTAAGTTTGAAATTATTTTCAAAGAATTATAGCAACTGTTTTCCTTATAAGTATACCTTGTGGATTTCCATCTCCATTCTCTCACTGATATCATTCCCACAATTCTCCCTAATTTGGCTAGTCAGCTTCTCCAAATCCCACCAGATCTCCAAATCCAGTTAAAACATGGCCTCCCTCTATGCACTGCTCCCTTCTCTACATTCCTTCAGCACTGTTGGTGTCATTATCATTTGGACAGATCCTGTTGACTGGCTTTGTTCTGGGATGCCAATAGCATAGTGGCTAAATGCACAGACTGTGGAATCAGATTGTCTGGGTTCAAGTATCAGTCCTGCCACTTATAAGCTGTGTGATCTTGAGTAAGTTCCTTATTTTCTATCAATCTTGGTTCCTTTGACAGGAAGCAGCAGTACACGAGGGAGAAAGGAGCTCTCACAGGGAGTTCAGAGGCTTGATTCTAGGTGTAGATTTGTCACTAATGTGTGACTTATGGGCCTCAGTTCTCTCACCTGTGAAACAAAGGTGTTTGATGAATAAGTGTTTCTCCACCCAGACTGAATTAGAATCATCTGGGGAGTTCTAAAATACATATAAAGATATATGTCCAATGCCTTCCCACCCCTTCTCTCCTACACCTACTCCAAATTCTGATTTGACTGGTAAAGGGTGAGTTTCAGGTATGATTGTTATCAGAAGCTCTTTACAATTCTGTGATTTTGTGCAAAAGTGCTGCTGTGAATTCTTTGCTGTTATTGAGGACCCTTCTGTCTCCCACAAAATGTGTGTCCTAGGACTTGATCACATGGTAGGGACACACAGTGACAATGTGTTAACTAAAATAATGATTAGCTAAGATTTTCCTCTTTTTATCCTGGCCAGAAAGAGACATCTCTGAGGATCTCAGCATTTTGACAGAATGATTATTGCCTCCTCGAATCCCCTACTAGCCATGGGAAATTAGCTGTAGCAGTGTATGCTTTTAATGGGAATCTAGCATGTCAGTGGGCTATTTCTGTCATTGTGGTTTAGTTTGATATTCCAATATGCCCCCGCTGCTTTCCATGATACTTAGCAAAAAGGAAGAGGTGGTGGTTCTCCCTTGTTTCACATTTGACCAATTGCTATGCTTGAGGCAATCACAAAACACCATAGGTGTTGAAAAATGATTAGGGACAATTAAGATAGTGCAGCCTCCAAGGAAGATGCCACTATCAAGTCTTCGATTTCCCAAATGCACAGGTTGTATGTTCTTGCAATAGCAATTACCTAAAAATATCTAATACTTAATTACTTTCAAAGTGTCAGTCTTCATAACTGGGTATTAGAATGTTCTAATTGATAGCACAGCTGTAGCTTCTCTGCCTGACACTGGCATATGGCTTGCAATATTCTTCTACCTATCAGTTTTCTTTCTTCATAAAGCTCACTTACAGATTTCAGAATGCAGGCATGATCTACCTAGGATTGGAATTGCTGGACAGTTTTTTGGAATTTACCATTTCCAGCTTTGAGTGAAATGGGAAAACACACACATGCACACACACATAAACAAAAAGGAGAAGAAAAAGAAAAAAAATAGCTCAGCTTTAGGGGCCTATGGCAACCAAATTGTGGTGGAAAACTTTCTAGTTCCTGTTGTTTTTGCATTTTATTTTAAGAAAATCCTATATACATGCAATATAATGTCAGCTAGAATCACCTTCATCATCCTTAGAATCTAAATAGGATTAGCTGGAACCTCTATCCCAGTGGTTGTGAAAAGTTAAAAGCCCTCCACAAGCTGTGAATGCCACTGCAGTCACCCATAGCTTTGAACACTTGCCGTGACAGGGTCTTCTCACTCTGCTGTATGTGCAGTTTCTATTCTATATTACGTTGTCTGAAACTCAGAACATAGCTCCTTTCCTTAATTTTCCAAAAACCCACTCACACAAGGAAAGTGGATTTGGCCCATTTTAATGAAGCTTGGGTGATATGGAGGGATTTTTACCACAGGCATGCAAACAACTTTAAACGGAGTAGTAGCTATTCTTGTCCTTCAAAGTCCCTTAGCCCAAGATCCAACCTTCCACCATGTTGCTTAGCCTCCTTGATCTTTCCTCATTGCCCCTTTCCTTTTCTTTACTTTTTTGCTCCTGTCCTCTCGGGAGGAATCTAAAGGTATTACACATTTTCTTATGCAGAGCAATTAGGCTCTCTACTGCCAATTCCAAAACTTAATTCTAAGCCTCTCTTTGCATACTCACAGCTTGTGCATTTACTGCTTGAAAGCACCCATCTGATTGGATTTATTTTTTTAGTATATACATAAATGAGTGTGTGTGTGTGTGTGTGTGTGTGTGTGTATAGATGCATCTAAGTTCTAATGAATATTTAGATGTTAGTTGTTGATAATAGATTAATGTATTATTTCTATACATATAGATGTATAGATGCATCTAAGTTCTAATGAATATTTAGATGTTAGTTGTTGATAATAGATTAATGTATTATTTCCAGAAACTTATGGATTTTATCAGGAAATTTTAATGTCTTGAACTAGAGGAATGGGTAATAATCTATATGCTGTGCTTAGAATAGATTCTGGAGTATAATAAGTGCTTAGTAAAGTTAGTCACTAATGTTGTTGTTACATTATTACTGGGATTTTGACTGTGGTGGTAGTGGCTGGGTCAGTGGGAGGAAGGTATAGACAAAGCATGAGGACTGTTGGTGCTGCTCAAATTCTTGTAAAACAGTTTATTTTTACCTGTGAGTGATGTCAGAGCTAGGATTTACAAGTAGTTCCTTCTTTGTTGTATTCACTATGGCCCACCAACCTCCCCCAGCCAAGTGAGGAGTTAACATTAAGTGAATGTCTAAACTCTTCAGCCTTCCATGCAACATCTGGCATGATCAGACTCCTCTTTATTTGATTCCTCTGCATCTATATGCAGTTTTATGTTCTAGTTATGCTTGCCTTGTGCTTTTTTTTTTCTTTTTGCTTGTCTTACACCTCTGCCTAACAAATTATGCTTGCTAAAATAACCGTAAATGGGAATTCTCATTTGGAAGTGAAGGAATTATACTGGGATCTACCTAAGGGGGGGTGGTAGTTGGGGATCAGAAATTGGGAATTAAGTTAAGCATTGTTAAAGTCCACCATGATTATACATTTCCTATTTTCTAAACATGGCCATACAATGGTCATCTGCATTCCTCTTTACCTTTCATGAAACATAGTGTTCCCCAAAGTTAAGATTAGAAGCATTTTATCCAATATTACACTGTATGATAACGAACTAGAATTTAAATAAATTTGAAGGAAAAAAGTAAAAGTGTTTTCTATACCTCCCTGATGTATCTCTCTGGGCAAGATTGTTTTCCTCTGCTCTGATTTAACCTGCTTCTTAGTGAGAATAGACAAAGCCAGTGTGGGTGATCTCACCTAGAGTAAGGCAGTGTTCTTCAGAGGTCAGAGGCAGGCACCACATCTGCTAACAGAACCAACAGAGGCAAGGCTCTCTGTGAAGACTTCCAAGCACTGGCAGGTGGGAGGTAGAGGATTTGGGCATGTTTCAGTAGGCTCAGTCTCTACCTAAACTTTGTTCCAAAGACAGTTACATATGGCAGAAGTCTGGCTCATTTGTTGGTCCACACTTTAATGAATGCTATCAATCAAAAACATGCTGCTTGCTCATAACTAGGTTTATTGTTGTCTTCCTGAAATAATTTCTTTGGCTATTCAGTCCCCCAACAAAATTCCGTATTGGAAACCATATTGCAAGCACTGTTTTTTTGTAAGATGGTAAAATTGGCCCATCTGTTTCTTTCTCTGCTTAGTCGTAAACAGGGGAATGGTGAAACATACTCCTTACTATGATCTGGATTCATTTCAGTGCATTGCACCAGCCATAGAATCTCACCTCATTCACTTCTGGAGATTGTTTCCTTCTCCTGGAGAAGAACAAATTGCTTTGGGAAAAAGTCACAGACTAGTCATGGATTTCTCTGACCATATCCAGCTGAGTGGAGGAGTATATGATAGGGATGTCTGGATTCTGAAGAAAAAAGAGATGGCTCAGGCTGGGGTCAACACCAGTATCAATGTCTGAATTTCTTAAGGGGATTGGAGGGAAAAAGTATAGAACCTAAGGAGAGGAGACCATAGAGGTAGGCAGGGGCAAGACCATGAAGGGAATTATAAACAAACAAACAAATCATTTATAAATGTGATGGGAAGCCATTGAAGGGTTCTAAGCAGTGGAGTTACATTATCAGTTTTGGCGGATTACTCACCCCGGCCCCGGGTAAGGGCGGTGTAATTCCGCCTGGGGCAAAGACACTTGAGAATCACTACAACAGGCCCCTCCCCCAGAAGATCAACAAGAAATCCAGCCGAGACCAAGTTCACCTACCAAGGAGTGCGGTTTCAATACCAAGGAGAGCAGCAGAATTCCAGAGGAGGAGAAAGCCAAGCACGGAACTCATGGCTTTTTTCCTGTGATTTTTTTTAGTCTTGCAGTTAATTTAATTTTTTCTTTTTCATTTTTTTTTTTTTTCTCGCCTTCGGGTAAAATTTTTTTTTTTTAACTGTTACCTTTTTCTTTTTTAACGATTTTTTACTAGTTTATCTAATATATATATATATTTTTTTACATTTTTCTTAGGTGTTTTCTTTTTTAAAAAAAAATTCTTTTCTTTTTTTTTTTTTTTTTTTTTTCTTTCTTCCTTTTTGAACCTCGTTTTATCCCCTTTCTCCCCACTCACGATTTTGGATCTCTTCTAATTTGGCTAAAGCATATTTTCCTGGGGTTGTTGCCACCCTTTTAGTATTTTACTTGCCCCTTCATTTACTCTTATCTGGACAAAATGACAAGACGTAAAAATTCACCACAAAAAAAAGAACAAGAGGCAGTACCGAAGGCTAGGGACCTAATCAATACAGACATCGGTAATATGTCAGATCTAGAGTTCAGAATGACAATTCTCAAGGTTCTAGCCGGGCTCGAAAAAGGCATGGAAGATATTAGAGAAACCCTCTCGAGAGATATAAAAGCCCTTTCTGGAGAAATAAAAGAACTAACATCTAACCAAGTTGAAATCAAAAAAGCTATTAATGAGGTGCAATCAAAAATGGAGGCTCTCACTGCTAGGATAAATGAGGCAGAAGAAAGAATTAGTGATATAGAAGACCAAATGACAGAGAATAAAGAAGCTGATCAAAAGAGGGACAAACAGCTACTGGACCATGAGGGGAGAATTCGAGAAATAAGTGACACCATAAGACGAAACAACATTAGAATAATTGGGATTCCAGAAGAAGAAGAAAGTGAGAGGGGAGCAGAAGGTATACTGGAGAGAATTATTGGGGAGAATTTCCCCAATATGGCAAAGGGAACAAGCATCAAAATTCAGGAGGTTCAGTTTTGAATTTGAATAAGAATCTTCTGGCTGCTGTGTTGAGAAAAAAACAAACAACCAAAGGCATCAGGAGTGGAAACTGGGTAGCCATTAGGAGACTGTGGTAATTGTGTATTTGTTCAAAAGTATTTGTTCCTTTCTTGTCATGATTTCCTGTAGGCTGAATATATTTTTGCTTCCCCTTAACTTTTGGCTTGGCCCTGTGACTTGACTTGGCCAGTTAAATTTGAGAAGATGTAACCTATATCCTATTAAAGCAGAGCTGCAAATGCACTTATGGTTTGGCTCTGTTGCCCATGAGCTTCTGTTCTCCACTGAGAATAGCATGGCTTTTAGGGTCCTTTGTGGACACATGGAGCTAAGTTCATCCCAGTGGAACCCCCCAAAGTTTAGTTGAATTGCAGCCCTCATGTAACTTGAGCAAGAAATAAGTATTTCTAGAAGCCCCAGAGATTCTGGGATTGTTTGAAGCTACCAAAAGCAATAACAAAAACAAAACTACAAACCCAAACCCCAAAATGAACAAAACCACCCCCCAAAATACTGGTAGCTGCGGAAATGGTGAGAAGTGGTTAGATTTTACATATATTTTGAAGGTGTAACTAAAAAAACTTGCTGATGTTTGCAATATGTGGGATGAAAGAGAAGGAGAAGAATGAAGGATCACTTTTGAGCAACTGAGCAAATGGGGCATCCTTTACTGCAATGTGGAGAATTAGGGAAGAGCTAGTATGAGGGGAACTAGGGGCTCATTTTTGGCCATCTTGTGTTTGACTTGATTATTAAATATCCATATATATATATATATATTTTAAAATTTTTTATTTTTTATAAATATCCATATATATTTTTAAAAAATATTTTATTTATTTATTTGACACAGAGAGAGATCACAAGTAGGCGGAGAGGCCGGCAGAGAGAGGGGGAAGCAGGCTCCCTGCTGAACAGAGAGCCCGATGTGGGGCTCGATCCCAGGACCTTGAGATCATGACCTGGGCCAAAGGCAGCCACCCAACGACTGAGCCACCCAGGCACCCCTAAATATCCATATATTGATCTACCTTTGCTTCTGAACAAATTTTTACTTTACATATTTGCTTGTTTTATTTTGCTTTATCTACAAAAAGAATATTTGGTAGCTTACATTAAAGTATTGGTAAAACCATTAATGCAAGGGGATTCAGAGTGAAAATTATATTGAAAACGTCTGGTGGAGGAAAACTGCTGCAATTCAATACAATTAGTTTTGAGCTTCTTAGTAACCAAAATGAAGAGGCAAAGGCAATGAGTTATAAAACTCTCATTTTCTGGGGCAGTGGTTCTCAATCTTGGCAGCAGAGTATAATCCTGGAGCTTAGCCAAGCACATTGTAAATGGTGACCTCTGATGCTGCACAACTCAACAGCCCTGTCCCTCACTCACTTCTAGAAATCCAAATTTTGCTGGTCTAGGATGGAGCTGGCATGGGAATATGTTTAATATTAGATGATTCTATGATTCTAATGTGCAGCCAGAATTAGGAAATATTACTTTTATAGAAGAAAGAATACCCATTGATATGGAGAGAGAAACTTGTTGCTGAGCTCTGATTAATTTTGTCTCAGGCATCTTTATGTAAAGGGTGTTGAGCTATGTAATGAATGATGGTATAGATTAGCAATTTCATACGAGATAAGGAAGGTTTTCTTCTTTACTGCTTATTATATGTACCAGCTTTAGTGAAAGCTAAAGCTGCGAGGTTAAAATGATAGTTGTGTAAAAGCAAAAGCCAGAGGGATAGGGTCCAGTTACATGGCTTCTGGTAATTTAGTTTAGCAGAGTAATAAAGCTTGGAAAGTCATGGGGAGGAAAGAGTTAATGGAATCCTCATGAACATTGATAGTTTCAAGACTTTTCTCAGTTTGACTATGAAGCCACTCAAGTATTCCTCAAATGTCTGAGCCTTTCAGCCAGCTTTTTCCTTCCTAATTGAGGGCTGCCTGTGGTTGGACAGGGAACGGTTTGTGTTCTTCTTCCCTTTTAGTTTTGTCACTGTAGTTGCTTCTTCATGCCAAACAGGTTTTTCCTTTGGGGGAAGACACTTAGGCAGAGAATGAAATTAGGAAATAATGTAATGATGATGGCGGCAATTCTTTGCACAGCCTAAGAGCAGTTGGCTGCTAATTGTGAAGCTGTAATAAGGGGGGCCTTGGGCCATAAGGTTTGCATTTGGAACACCTGTAGTTTTCATTTAACACCATGGATCATTAAACAGCTGCTCAAAATGGCCTTATTAAAACAAACACAGTTGCACTGTTTTATGCCTGTGTTATATTGCAGTGAGTAGATCAGATGCAAACAGAGGGATCTTGTAAAAAAAAAAAAAAGACTCTCTAAGCATATTTAAATGTACTTTCTCATGAAGGCAAATCTAACTGGGTATTTTTCTGCCTTTGTGAAGTTGAAACTGATTGAACTTGTTGGATTTTGCCTCAAGCTTTTTCACTTGCTCTGAGTGGCATGGAAAACTTCATGATGAGTGTCTTCTAAGGAGGAGGCCTTCACTGAAGTCACTGGCACGCTCTAAAACTGGCCTGTCAGGTGTGTTCCTTTCACTGAAGAAAGCAAAATGCGTTATCCTCTGTAATAGGAAAATGACCTTCTGGGAATAAGATGAGGTTTCTGGAGTTTTTCCATCATTGTGGTTGTGTTTGTTCTGTCACCCATACTTTCACATTGATATCCCCTTAACTGTTTCATTACACGTTTTTAAGACTGATAATCAAAATTAGATGTTTAGTTTGTGCCCAGAGTCAGGGTGCAGACTAAAGCTGGGCTCTCGAGATTTTTTTTTTAAATTTAAAAATAACTGGCCTTTGGTGGAAATATTTTCCAATTATCCATCAAAGAATATTTTAGATGCTTTAGAATGCAAGATTCTCAAAGATGTAGTTGATATATTAATGTTTCTAGGTATATATTTTTGAGAATGACAATGAAGAATGTATGAGGTGTGTGTGTGAGAGAGAGAGAGAAAGAGAGAGTGAGATCAAGACATTGGGAATTTGATCCATCAACATCATGCTCCGAATGTGGATTTATCTCTTCTATAATTGCACAAATTTATGACAAGTGACACTTTATGTCTTACCCTAAGTTTGTGTAGGAAGCCTTTCTTAGATAGTATTTGTGGCCTTGATTTCATTAAAGGGTCCTGTGTGACTTCCTGTTTTATAATCACACAGTCATGTAGTCTTCAGACTAGAAACAAGATCTTGGTGAGTCTGAGAACCTGTCCAGGAGTATAGGTGAGTGGGACAGGGAGGAAAGACTTAGATCTCTCAGTGGTCTGAATTACAGTTACCATAAAGAAAAGTAGGAACAACTGTGTGAATCCTGAGCACATGCGTCTGGCTTACAGTTTCCTCCACATACTTACCTGTCTCCTCTGCTCCTTTGCTGAGGTGCCCCATGTCCCCAGTCTATTTCCTGGCTCGGTTATCTATTGAAAAGCCAATCTTTGGCAAAATTGTTAAAGCTAGCAATTTGATCTTAATTTTTTTTTGCCCCTAGTTGTTGCCTTAATTCTTTTTGTTTTCCCTTGATAGGCCTGCATTTCCTCCCTTTCCTTTACCCCTACCTTCCCTGACAGGTTCCTAGACCCCTTTGACTTTCTTCTATCTCACCTTGTCAAAACCTGCTTTTGGAAAGGATGCAGAACTTCTGCAATGTGATGCGGACATGCTGATGCAGCACAAAAGGCCACCAAAACAGGAAATGCACCATTTAGCTGATGAGATGAAGTACAACCATTGGATGTTCAGACATCTTCTAGTTGGAGATGAAGTTGGGGGCAGGGGTAAGGAGGAAAATTTTCATTCCTTCCTGTTATATTCTGAGATTAAATCACAAGTGAGTGGTGATTTTCCGTGTTCTCACACTATACGCAGTTTTGTATCCCCCAGGTAAGAGCCTGGACAATGGTAGCCCCTCAGTAAATATTTTTTTTTTTAATTTTTTATTTTTTATAAACATATATTTTTATCCCCAGGGGTACAGGTCTGTGAATCACCAGGTTTACACACTTCACAGCACTCACCAAATCACATACCCTCCCCAATGTCCATAATCCCACCCCCTTCTCCCAAACCCCCTCCCCCCGGCAACCCTCAGTTTGTTTCGTGAGATTAAGAGTCACTTATGGTTTGTCTCCCTCCCAATCCCTCAGTAAATATTTTTGAATGACTGAATGGATGAGTGGACAGGCTCATTCCTAGACTTTCTTAGGGCCTTTCCTGGACTTCCTTACTTCACACTAGTAGCTCTGCCTATTTACAAGCTAGACCCTCGACATAAAGAGCAGTGCCTCCAAGCAGAAAAGAATTATGCTACCAAGAGCATGGAGTATTATGTCGTATTATGTTGAGCATTGTCCAGGGTTCCAGTCTGTTTCAGTGTAAGGCATTTCTTTGCTGAGCATCATGGCCCACAAGATGCATTTGATTCCTCTTCCACAACAGTTGAAGAAGAATGGGCAGAAACAAGCTTTTTTTAAAAAAAAAATTTAATTTATTTTTTATTTTCAGCATAACAGTATTCATTATTTTTGCACCACACCCAGTGCTCCATGCAATCTGTGCCCTCTATAGTACCCACCACCTGGTTTTCCTCTAAGGGGAAGATGAATCTCCTTAAACATACTTGCAGATATCCTTAATCTAGCCTTGTCAATAAAGAATTTGACTTAACCCACTCCATTTTCAATAGACCTACTAGGATTCCAGAGAAAATGGAAAGAAGAAATCATGCCTCTTTTAGTTCTGATTTTATTTGTATGAAAACAGATTACTTTCAGTTTTTGCCTGTTTCTTTTAGGCCCTGAATCTTTGGCTTCAAACCAGTTTGTATAGCTTAAAATATGTAAAGTATGCACTTGTGCATGTGTGCACATGTGTACATGCCTGTGCACGTGCACGCACACCCCCCCACACACACCCCTACACACCTCTCAAGCAGGCCACACCTGGCTTCAAGATTCTACTCCAGGTTTCTAATCTATGAAGCTTGATTTGGCTGCAGAGATAAGTACAAAAATTCAAACCATTTTTGGTACCTTCCCTATATGTTCCTCATCACTTCCGCTTAAAACTTCTAGGCATTTGGGAAATTCTAAGCTGACCACTGAGAAAATTCTTGGCTCCAGATTACTAATTAACATCTAGAGAGATGCATAAATAAGGTGTATGTGTCCCTGAAAAGTTTCTTTGATCCTTAAAGTATTACAAGCAAGATTGTTTTTAGACAATGCTCTAAAAAGAAAATTAGTTATTAGCTTATTCATTTTTTAAATCATTTCACTCCTGCCAGGACCTGAGTTGGGCACATAGGGAGACAACAGGCAGGCTTTATGCCCTCAGGCCCTGAGGAGTAACTGTTCATTTTCTTCTGCTTTGGCAGAAAAGTTTGAAAGGCAGTGTTATTCAATACATAAATTCCCTCTAAAACAAGCATGTTGGCCTGAAGTTATTCATTTTAAAAAATGAATGGGGAAGAAAAATTAAGATACCTCTCATTCTCATTTGGAATAACGTGAAAGTTTCTATTGATAAAAAACCTGATTTATAATATAATGTTTAGAGAACTATGTTTTATTTAAGTGTATGTAATGAATTAACTATTGAAAGAATGAGTAGAGAGATGTTCTACAATATCTGTGATGAATAGATGTTTTATTAAGATATTTTTATAATTATAAAAAGATATGTACTATAGAAAATATTGAAAATACAGAAAAGTTTAAAAAACAAAGTGTACAATTCCAGTATTTAGAGACAATTGCTTTTATTTATTTTTTTAAAGATTTATTTATTTATTTATTTAGAGAAGTATGAGCAGGAGAAGGGGCAGGGGGAGAGAGAGAATCTCAAGCAGAGCCCAACGTGGGGCTCAATCCTAGGACACTTAGATCATGACCTGAGCTGAAACTAAGAGTTGGCTGCTTAACAGACTGAGACACCTAGGTCCCCTGACAACTGCTTTTAATATAGGTCCACATCTCTTATCTGATTCTTAGGACCAACTGTGATTTGAAATTCAGAATTTTTCAGATTTTTGTGAGGTAATCCAATGTGTGTACCAAACATTTTATGATGTCCTTAGTGGAGTGTAGGGCAGTGCTCCATCAAACACAGTAATATTTCTTCAGCAAAGTATATAAACATTCACTCTAAGAAAGATATATGTAGACTATAAATAACCTCATAATTGTTCAAGTCAGATTTTGATGCCCAATGAGTTATAAATATCTTTCCATTTCAGAGCACTTTGTATTTTGGAATTGCATATAAAAGATCATAGATTTGTATTTTATAGCACATTATTTAGACAATTTCTAAACATTTACTGCATGCTAGGTATCATAGAAGTTTAATGTGAAGAGATTTGTGCTCTTCATACTGATAGAGGCGTATCTAAGGGGTTGGGGTCCTATGCCTTCAAAAGGTATCTGATAACAAGGAAATGCTATACATAGGATTTGTCTGTATAGACTTTAGTTGTCAGGCCTTTTATAGCTTTGGCCTCAGTTTTGCCCAGGGATGTAAACTCTCATCTTCATCCACTTGGATCTGTCATTCCCTGCTGGGATGACCCTATATTTGATCCTAACTCTGCTCCCAATTCTCTTTGGTTCAAAGGCCAGATTGTGGCAGCCTTCTCCTGTTCTCTAGGAAAACAAATATCAGGCTATCCCTGCTTTTGCTTTTGCAAATCTATTTTGACACTGACATTTCACTGTGACCCTGTCCTGCTCTACTTGGTCAAGTCAAGACAAGCATGACCTAAAAAGTGGTAGAGAAAAAATAAAGGTGAAGGTTAAGTGCAGGTAGCATTCATTCAGATTGAAGAGATCACTTGAAAGGCAAATGTCAGAAATTAAACAAGTAATAATAGAACACCATAAATCATTGGTTCGTAACGTGAGGGCTGCCTGTCTATGCCTCTTACTGTGTGCTCTAGATTTCAAAATTCTACCAGATAATGAGTATTTTGTAGAAGCAGATGTCAGAGTTTCATGCAAATGAAGAGAGGAAATTTGGTGAAATTATATCTAATAAATTAAAAAAAATGAAAGCCTGCAATTACTGTGATAAACAATGTGCTTTCTTTTCTCCATTCTGAATCTGCTGCTGTATTTTTTTTCTTGTCTAATGCAGTATTTCAAGTCAGTATTGCTTTTCAATTATGTGTCTCAAGCTACAGTTCCTGCTGACATGAGAATGAAAAACATTTTGGTTATTATGTTTTTCCTTCCCTTCTTCATGGACTCCAAGTGCCTATATACTAATATAAGCTCCAAAGACAGGAAGTCCAAATGGAAATCTTATTAGAAAGCTGTGGATATGTAGTTAATGAAATATGTATGATTATAATATTGCAGGACATGTGTAATATTGATGGAACTCAACTGATCTCAATATTTAATAAAGGTTTAATATAAAATATGGGTATTTGGAGTAATTGGTTATTTTATCCTTTTTTGCAAATGTGGCATATGTTAATTTCTTGCTGAAAATTTGTCTGGTGGATTCAATTTCCATCTGTAATTTCTCATTTTTAATTTCCCTTTTTTGAAAGCATACTTCTTTATGCTGCTGCTCTGGACTCTGGTATTCCAGAATGTCTGAGGGTTAGGAAAAACTAATAATATGTTTGGACGTGTTCTGAAGCAGCTAATGATTCCCCATTGTCTATTTTAATTAAAAATTGAATCCGGGAGGAGGAGTCAAGACGGTGGAGAAGTAGCAGGCTGAGACTACATCAGGTGGCAGGAGATCAGCTAGAGAGCTTATCTAAAGATTTCAAACACCTACAAATCCAACGGGAGATCAAAGAGAAGAACAGCAATTCTAGAAACAGAAAATCAACCACTTTCTGAAAGGTAGGACTGGTGGAAAGTGAATCCAAAGCGTTGGGAAGATAGACCGCGGGGGAGGGGCTGGCGCCTGGCAAGCGGCAGAGCAACGGAGCACTAAATCAGGACTTTTAAAAGTCTGTTCTGCTGAGGGACATCACTCCAGAGGCTAAACTGGGGTGAATCCCACACGGGGTCAGCATGGCCCTTGGTCCCACAGGGTCACAGAAGGACCTGGGGTGTCTGAGTGTCGCAGAACTTGCAGGAATTAGAATGGGGAAGCTGGCTACAGAGACAGAGCCGAGGAGTGAGCTCTCAGCTCGGGGTTACCTTGAACCGGTCGCAGGCTCGATGAGCTCGGAGCATGGCTGGAGTCAAGGGAGATGGGAGTAATTGGGCGCTATTCTCTGAGGGCACACTGAGGAGTGGGGCCCCGAGCTCTTGGCTCCTCCGGGTTGGAGACTGGGAGGCAGCCATTTTCATTCCCGTCCTCCAGAACTCTACAGAAAGCATTCAGGGAACAAAAGCTCCTGAAAGCAAACCCGAGCTCAGCCCAGCCCCTGGTAAGGGCGGTGCAATTTCGCCTGGGGCAAAGACACTTGAGAATCACTACAACAGGCCCCTTCCCCAGAAGATCAACAAGAAACCCAGCCAGGACCAAGTTCACCTACCAAGGAGTACAGGTTCAATACCAAGGAGAGCAGCGGAATTCCAGAGGAGGAGGAAGCAAAGCACGGAACTCATGGATTTTTCCCCATGATTCTTTAGTCTTGCAGTTAATTTTTTTTTTCAATTATTTTTTCTTCTGCTAAATTTTCTTTAACTTTTACCCTTATCTTTTTAAACATTTTTAACTAGTTTATCATATATATATATATATATATATATATATATATATATATATATAATTTTTACATTTTTTCTTTGTTTTCTTTTTTTAATTGTTTCTTTTTTTTTTCTGAACCTCTTTTTATCCCCTTTCTCCCCCCCATGATTTTGGATCTCTTCTGATTTGGTTAAAGTGTATTTTCCTGGGGTCTTTGCCACCCTTTTAGTATTTTACTTGCTCCTTCATATACTCTTATCTGGACAAAATGACAAGGCAGAAAAATTCACCACAAAAAAAAGAACAAGAGGCAGTACCAAAGGCTAGGGACCTAATCAATACAGACATTAGTAATATGTCAGATCTAGAATTCAGAATGACGATTCTCAAGGTTCTAGCTGGGCTGGAAAAAGGCATGGAAGATATTAGAGAAACCTCTTGGGAGATATAAAAGCCGTTTCTGGAGAAATAAAGGAACTAAAACCTAACCAAGTTGAAATCAAAAAGCTATTTATGAGGTGCAATAAAAAATGGAGGCTCTCACTGCTAGGATAAATGAGGCAGAAGAAAGAATTAGCAATATAGAAGACCAAATGACAGAGAATAAAGAAGCTGAGCAAAAGAGGGACAGCTACTGGACCACGAGGGGAGAATTCGAGAGATAAGTGACACCATAAGACGAAACAGCATTAGAATAATTGGGATTCCAGAAGAAGAAGAAAGAGAGAGGGGAGCAAAAGTATATTGGAGAGAATTTCCCTAATATGGCAAAGGGAACAAGCATCAATATCCAGGAGGTGCAGAGAACCCTCCTCAAAAATCAATAAGAATAGGTCCACACCCCGTCACCTAATAGTAAAATTTACAAGTCTCAGTGACAAAGAGAAAATCCTGAAACCAGCCTGGGAAAAGAAGTCTGTAACATACAATGGTAAAAATAATAGATTGGCAGCTGACTTATCCACAGAGACCTGGCAGGCCAGAAAGAGCTGGCATGATATATTTAGAGCACTCAATGAGAAAAACATGCATCCAAGAATACTATATCCAGCTAGGCTAAAATTGAAAATAGAAGGAGAGATTAAAAGCTTCCAGGACAAACAAAAACTGAAATAATTTGCAAATACCAAACCAGCTCTACAGGAAATATTGAAAGGGGTCCTCTAAGCAAAGAGAGAGCCTAAAAGTAGTAGATCAGAAAGGAACAGAGACAATATAAAGTAACAGTCACCTTACAGGCAATACAATGGCACTAAATTCATATCTCTCAATAGTTACCCTGAATGTTAATGGGCTAAATGCCCCAACCAAAAGACACAGGGTATCAGAATGGATAAAAAAACAAAACCCATCTATATATTGCCCACAAGAAACTCATTTTAGACCCGAAAACACCTCCACATTGAAAGTGAGGGGGTGGAAAACAATTTACCATGCTAATGGACATCAGAATAAAGCAGGAGTGGGAATCCTTATATCAGATCAATGAGATTTTAAGCCAAAGACTATAATAAGAGATGAGGAAGGACACTATATCATACGCAAAGGGTCTGTCCAACAATAAGATCTAACAATTTTAAATATCTATGCCTCTAACGTGGGAGCAGCCAATGATATAAACCACTTAATAACAAACTCAAAGAAACACATCAATAATAATACAGTAATAGTAGAGGACATTAACACACCCATCACTGAAATGGAAAGATCATCCAAGCAAAAGTTCAACAAGGAAATAAAGGCCTTAAATGACACATTAGACCAGATGGACATCACAGATATATTCAGAACTTTTCATCCCAAAGCAACAGAATACACATTCTTCTCTAGTGCACATGGAACATTCTCCAGAATAGAACACATCCTCGGTCCTAAATCAGGTCTCAACTGGTATCAAAAGATTGGGATAATTCCCTGCATATTTTCAGACCACTATGCTCTGAAGCTAGAACTTAATCACGAGGATATTTGGAAAGAACCGAAATACATGGAGACTAAAGAGCATCCTTTTAAAGAATGAATGGGTCAACCAGGAACTTAAAGAATAATTTAAAAAATTCATGGAAACAAATGATAATGAAACACAACTGTTCAAAATCTGTGGGACACAGCAAAGGCAGTCCTGAGAGGAAAATATATAGCAGTACAAGCCTTTTTCAAGAAACAAGAAAGGTCTCAAGTACACAACCTAACCCTACATCTAAAGGATCTGGAGAAAGAACAAGAAAGAAACCTTCAACCCAGCAGGAGAAGAGAAATCATAAAGATCAGAGCAGAAATCAATGAAATAGAAACCAAAAAAAGAAAAAAAAATAGAGCAAATCAACGAAACTAGGAGCTGGTTCTCTGAAAGAATTAATAAGATTGATAAGACCATGGCATGAATGAAAGAGGAGAGATCACAACCAACACCAAAGAAATACAAACAATTATAAGAACATACTATGAGCAACTCTACGCAAACAAATTTGACAATCTGGAAGAAATGGATTCATTTCTAGAGACATACAAACTACCACAACTGAACCAGGAAGAAATAGAAAGCCTGAACAGACCCATAGCCAGTAAGGAGATTGAAACAGTCATCAAAAATCTCCAAACAAAAGCCCAGGGCCAGATGGCTTCCCAGGGGAATTCTACCAAACCTTTAAAGAAGAATTAATTCCTATTCTCCTGAAACTGTTCCAAAAAATAGAAATGGAAGGAAAACTTCCAAACTCATTTTATGAGGCCAGCATCACCTTGATCCCAAAACCAGACAAGGATCCCATCAAAAAAGAGAACTACAGACCAATATCCTTGATGAACACAGATGCGAAAATTCTTACCAAAATACTAGCCAATAGGATCCAACAGTACATTAAAAGGATTATTCACCATGACCAAGTGGGATTTATTTCAGTCCTGCAAGGTTGGTTCAACATCCGCAAATCAATGGGATACAACACATTAATAAAAAAAGAACAAGAACCATATGATACTCTCCATAGATGCTGAAAAAGCATTTGACAAAGTACAGCATCCCTTCCTGATCAAAACTCTTCAAAGTGTAGGGATAGAGGGCACATACCTCAATATTATCAAAACTATCTATGAAAAATGCACCGCAAATATCATTCTTAATGGAGAAAAACTGAAAGCTTTTCCGGTAAGGTCAGGAACATGGCAGGGATATCCATTATTACTACTGCTATTCACCATAGTACTCGAAGTCCTAGCCTCAGCAATCAGACAACAAAAGGAAATTAAAGGCATCCAAACCGGCAAAGAAGAAGTCAAACTATCAATCTTCGCAGATGATATGATACTATATGTGGAAAACCCAAAAGACTCCACTCCAAAACTGCTAGAACTTGTACAGGAATTCAGCAAAGTTTCAGGATATAAAATCAATGCACAGAAATCAGTTGCATTTCTCTACACCAACAACAAGACAGAAGAAAGAGAAATTAAGGAGTTGATCCCTTTTAAAATTGCACCCAAAGTGATAAGATACCTAGGAATAAACCTAACCAAAGAGGCACAGAATCTATACTCAGAAAACTATAAAGTACTCATGAAAGAAATTGAGGAAGACACAAAGAAATGGAAAAATGTTCTATGCTCCTGGATTGGAAGAACAAATATTGTGAAAATGTCTATGCTACCTAAAGCAATCTACACATTTAATGCAATTCCTATCAAAATCCCTTCCATTTTTTTCAAAGAAATGGAACAAATAATCCTAAAATTTTTATGGAACCAGTAAAGACCTCTAATACCCAAAGGAATATGGAGAAAGAAAGCCAAAGTTGGTGACATCACAGTTCTGGACTTCAAGCTCTATCACAAAGCTGTCATCATCAAGACAGCATGGTACTGGCACTAAAACAGACACATAGATCAATATAACAGAATAGAGAGCCCAGAAATAGACCCTTAACTCTATGGTCAACTAATCTTTGACAAAGCAGGAAAGAATGTCCAAATGGTGTTTGGAAAACTGGACAGCCACATGCAGAAAAATGAAATTGGACTACTTCCTTATTCCACACACAAAAATAGACTGAAAATGGATGAAGGACCTCAATGTGAGAAAGGGATCTGTCAAAGTTCTTGAGGAGCACAGAGGCAGCTACCTCACCCACAGCAACTTCTTCCTAGGAACATTGCCAAAGGCAATAGAAGCAAGGGCAAAAATGAACTATTGGGATTTCATCAAGATCAAAGGCTTTTGCATAGCAAAGGAAACAGTTAACAAAACCAAAAGACAACTGACAGAATGGGAGAAGATATTTGCAAACGACATATCAGATAAAGGCTAGTGTCCAAAATCTATAAAGAACTTAGCAAACTCAACACCCAAAGAACAAATAATCCAATCAAGAAATGGGAAGAAGACATGAACAGACATTTCTGCAAAGAATCCAGGTGGCCAACAGACACATGAAAAAGTGCTCCATATCACTCGGCATCAGGGAAATACAAATCAAAACCACAATGAGATATCACCTCACACCAGTCAGAATGGCTAAAATTATGTCAGGAAATGACAGATGCTGGCGAGGATGCGGAGAAAGGGGAACCTTCCTACACTGTTGGTGGGAATGCAAGCTGGTGCAACCACTCTGGAAAACAGCATGGAGGTTCCTCAAAAAGTTGAAAATAGAACTACCCTATGACCCAGCAATTGCACTACTGGGTATTTACCCTAAAGATACAAATGTAGTGATCCAAAGGGGCACATGCACCTGAATGTTTATAGCAGCAATGTCTACAATAGCCAAACTATGGAAAGAACCTAGTTGTCCATCCACAGATGAATGGATAAAGAAGATGTGGTATATATACACAATGGAATACTATGCAGCCATCAAAAGAAATGAGATCTTCCCATTTGCGATGATGTGGATGGAACTAGAGAGTATCATGCTTAGTGAAATAAGTCAATTGGAGAAAGACAACTATCATGAGATCTCCCTGATATGAGGAAGTAGAGATGCACCATGGGGGTTAAGGGGGTAGGAGAAGAATAAATGAAACAAGATGGGATTGGGAGTGAGACAAACCATAAGTGACTCTTAATCTCACCAAACAAACTGAGGTTTGCTGGGAGGAGGGGGTTTGGGGGAGGGGGGTAGGGTTATGGACATTGGGGAGGGTATGTGCTATGGTGAGTGCTGTGAAGTGTGTAAACCTGGCGATTCACAGACCTGTACCCCTGTGGGTAAAAATATATTATATGTTTATAAAAAATAAAAAATTTTAAAAAAAGAAAGGCTGGAAGGTGGGAGTGGGTAAATAGGTGATGGGGATTAAGAATGCACCTGTCATGAACACTGAGTAATGTATAGAACTGTTGAATTGTACACCTGAAACTAATATAACCCTGTATGTTCACTAACTGGAATTCAAATAAAAACCTTTGAAAAGAAAAACAAACAAACAAACAAAAAACAATAAAGAAACGTTATAAAGGGGGAAAAGAATTGCAATTCAGTGATTCTGTAGTTTTACATGCAATTAAAATAAAATGTGTTGACTGAGTCAATATAAAAAAAATTGAACCCACTCTCTGGCAATTTGGGCCAATAACTTAGCTTTAAACATTGTTCTTAAGGAACCTGAGCATTTAGTTTAGGTATTGGTCAAAATGATGGATACTAGGAACTGAATTTATGAAGATTGAAATTGTTTGTGTATTTACTAGAGACTGTGCTTGCAGATTGGTTGAGCTCTGGCCATTTTTGAATGCCAAGAAAATGACAGTCTATACAAATCATTAATACTGAGCAGTGGAGGTTCATAGATAGACAACTGGAAAGTGTCATACATCAAAAATCTTCTCTTGTTGGATTTATAAGATTATTTTATTGTCACTTTTGATTAGTCCTTCTGAGAATTTATGCAATTTAAAGCGAAATGATAATATATTATTTTGTATCTTTTTTGCCAAATGTTTCCACACATATGCTCACTTTCTCCTCACTAAATCCCTTGTGAGGAGAGATCTGTGTGCCCATTTTAGAGCTGAGAAAATTAAATCAAAGAAAGGTTAATTAATTTGCCCTAGATTAAACATGGAGCTAGAAAGCAGCAAAGCTGGAATTGTAAATTAGGTTTATCTGTACAAAAACAGAAAATGAAAAATGGTTAGGTCATCAGGCATTTGATATAAAATGATACAAAGCAGGGGAAATAGAAGAAACAGTTTTAAAAATTGGTTAAATTTTATTTGCAAGATTTTCCCCCCTTATGGCCTGTTTCCTTGTAAGACTGAACCTTGAACCAAAGCAGAGAAAATGGATGATTTGGTGAGTCATCTCAATGCTGGAAAACCAACTTAAAATGAATGTCCTACTAATAGCTAGTCTGGGGATCATATCCAGATGTGGAATAGAACACTTCTGTCTTATGAGGCAAACTAAGTACTTTAAACTGGTGCTGGGAGAATGATTTTGCTACCAACATGTTTGCTAAGAGTTAAAGAGCATAGGTTTCCAACTAAATAGCATGCTTATTTGCCCATGGAGAGAATGGGCTGAACAGACAAATTCATGAACAGGCACATTTTTGTTTAGCTTATTTTCCATGCTGTATGAGGGTTGCTCAGAAGGGTAGGCTGTGATGGAACTGGGATGCAAGCATTAGGTGTGCATAGAAAGCACTCAAATGTAAGAGCTTTATCTCTGATACTGGACTGTTAGAATACTGTCTCTGCCACTCACTATGTAAACTTCCTAAGCTTTATTTTGCTCAATTGAAAAATAGAGATAATAAGTGCTTGACTAATAGGAATTTTGGGAGGACTGAGTATGATTTTTCATGTAAATACTTAGAGTTGTATCTGGCTCACAGTAAGACCAAGAAGTAAGTGTTGGGTATTTTCCCATTATTTTAAAAAAAGTGTTTTATTTATTTATTTTGGAGAGAAAGAATGAGCAGGGAGAGAGAGGAACAGAGGGAGAGGGAGAAGCAGACTCCACACTAAGCAGGAGTCTGATGCGGGAACTCCCATTCCAGGACCCCGAGATCATGACCTGAGCTGAAGGCACACACTTAACTGACTGAGCCACCCAGGTGCCCCATTCCTGTTATTTCAAGAGCTGGCCCAAAGTGGAATATATGGTTTTGTAGAAAAGCATTCTGGGAAGTGTTCTTCTATCTCCAAGAACACAAACAATGAGATGACATTTCCTGTGACATTCCAACTGAGTTATATTTATCCCATTTAAATAATGTTTTAAAAGATATATATCCCAATTCTTTTTTTTAATGTAATGATTCAACAATTCCATACATCAGCTGGTGTTAATCACATGTGTACTCCTTAATCTCCATCATCAATTTAAACCATACCCTTACTCCACTCCCCAGTGGTAACCATCAGTTAGTTCTCTATAATTAAGAGTCTGTTTCTTGATTAGTCTCTTCCCCCACCTTTGCTTGCTTGTTTTGTTTCTTAAATTCCACATATGTGTGAAATTATATGGTATTTATCTTTCTTTGGCTTATCACTTAGCATTATACTCCCTAGCTCCATCATTGCCATTACAAATGGCAAGATTTCATTTTTTTTTACTGTTGAATAGTATTTCATTGTATATATAGACTACATCTTTTTTTAAAAACGTTTTAAAAAAATATTTATTTTTAAAATTTCTTTCAGTGTTCCAGAATTCATTGATTATGCAAGACACCCAGTGTTCCATGCCATACCTGCCCTCCATAATACCCACCACCACGCTCACCCAACCTCCCAACCCCCGCCCCACCAAAACCCTGAGATTGTTTTTCAGAGTCCACAGTCTCTCATGGTTCATATTCCCCTCCAATTTCCCTCAACTCCCTTCTCCTCTCCATCTCCCCATGTCCTCTGTGTTATTCCTTATGCTCCACAAATAAGCGAAACCATATGATAATTGACTGCTTGACTTATTTCACTCAGCATAATCTCCTCCAGTCCCATCCATGTTGATACAAAAGTTGGGTATTCATCCTTTCTGATGGAGGTATAATACTCCATAGTATATATGGACCACATCTTCCTTACCCATTCGTCCATTGAAGGGCATCTTGGTTCTTTCCACAGTTTGGCAACTGTGGCCATTGCTGCTATGAACATTGGGGTAAAGATGGTCCTTCTTTTCAGTACATCTGTATCTTTGGGGTAAATACCCAGTAGTGCAATTTCAGGGTCCTAGGGAAGCTCTATTTTTAATTTCTTGAGGAATCTTCACACTGTTCTCCAAAGTGGCTGCACCAACTTGCATTCCCACCAACAGTGTAAGAGGGTTCCCTTTTCTCCATATCCCCTCCAACACATGTTGTTTCTTGTCTTGCTAATTTTGGCCATTCTAACTGGTGTAAGGTGGTATCTCAATGTGGTTTTTATTTGAATCTCCCTGATGGCTAGTGATGAACATTTTTTCATGTCTCTCTTAGCCATTTGTATGTCTTCTTTGGAGAGGTGTCTGTTCATGTCTTCTGTCCATTTTTTGACATGATTATCTGTTTTGTATGTGTTGAACTTGAGTTCTTTATAGATCTTGGATATCAGCCCTTTGTCTGTATTGTCACTTGGGAATATCTTCTCTCATTCCGTGGGCTACCTCTTTGTTTTGTTGACTGTTTCCTTTGCTGTGCAGAAGCTATTGATCTTGATGAAGTCCAAAAAGTTCATTTTTGCTTTTGTTTCCTTTGCCTTTGGAGACATATCTTGAAAGAAATTGCTATGGCCAATGTTGAAGAGGTTACTGCTTATGTTCTCCTCTAGGGTTCTGATAGATTCCTGCTTCACGTTGAAGTCTTTTATTCATTTCGAGTTTATCTTTGTGTAAGGTGTAAGAGAATGGTCGAGTTTCATTCTTCTACAAATAGCTGTCCAATTTTACCAGCACCATTTATTAAAGAGACTGTCTTTTTCCATTGCATTTTTTTTTCCTGCTTTGTCAAAGATTATTTGATCATAAAGTTGATGGTCCATACCTGAGCTCTCTACTCTGTTCCACTGGTCTATGTGTCTGTTTTTGTGCCAGTACCATGCTGTCTTGGTGACCACAGCATTGTAGTAAAGCTTGAAATCAGGCAACGTGATGCCCCCAGTTTTTTCTCTTTCAACATTTCCTTAGCAATTCGGGGTCTCTTCTGGATCATACAAATTTTAGGACTATTTCCTCCACTTCTCTGAAAAGTGTCAGTGGAATTTAATCAGGATGGCATTGAAAGTATAGATGACTCTAGGCAGTATAGACATTTTAACAATGTTTATTTTTCCCATCCATGAGCATGGAAAGCTCTTCCATCCTTTTGTGTCTTCTTCAGTTTCTTTCATGAGTGTTCTGTATTTCCTCGAGTACAGATCCTTTACCTCTTTGGTTTGGTTTATTGCAGATATCTTATGGTTCTTGGTGCTATAGTAAATGGAATTGATTCTCTCACTTCCCTTTCTATATTTTCATTGTTAGTGTATAAGAATGCAACTGATTTCTGTACATTGATTTTGTATCCTGCCACATTATTGAATTGCTGTATGAGTTCTAGTAGTTTGGAGTTGGAGTCTTTTGGGTTTTCCATATAAAGTATCATGTCATCTGCAAAGAGAGAGAGTTTGACTTCTTCACTGCCAATTTGAATACCTTTTATTTCTCTTTATTGTCTGATTGCTGTTGCTAGGACTTCTAATACTATATTGAACAAGAGTGGTGACAATGGGCATCCCTGTTGTGTTCCTGATATCAAAGGGAAGGCTCTCAGCCTTTTCCCATTGAGGATGATATTTGCTTTGGGCTTTTCATAGATAGATTTTATGAAGCTGAGGAATATTCCCTCTATCCCTATACTGTGAAGCATTTTAATTAGGAACAGATGCTGGATGTTGTCAAATGCTTTTTCTGCACCAATTGAGAGGACCATGTGTTTTTTTTCTCTTCTCTTATTGATTTGTTCTATCACATTGATTGATTTGCCAATGTTGAAACACCTTTGTATCCCAGGTCATGGTGGATAATCTTTTTAATGTACTGTTGGATCCTAATTAGCTAGGATCTTGTTGAGAATCTTAGCATCCATATTCATCAGGGATATTGGTCTGAAATTCTCCTTTTTGGTTGGGTCTTTGCCTAGTTTGGGGATCAGGGTAATGCTGGCTTCATAAAAAGAGTCTGGACTTTTTACTTCTGCTTCAATTTTTTTGAAACAGCTTCAGGAGAATAGGTATTATTTCTTCTTTGAAAGTTTGGTAGAATTCCCCAGGGAATCCATCAGCTCCTGGGCTCTTTTTTGGCGGGTTGAGGGGGAGGTTTTTGATCACTACTTCAATCTTCTTACTAGATATTCATCTATTCAGGTTGCCAATGTCTTCCTGATTCAGTTTTGGTAGTTTATAGTTTTCCAGGAATGCATCCATTTTATCTAGGGTACTTAACTTATTGGCATATAACTGTTGATAATAATTTCTGATGATTTTTTGGTGTTCCTCATGATCTCTCCCTTTTCATTCATAATTTTACTAATTTGTGTCTTCTCTCTTTTCTTTTGGATTAGTTTGGCCAATGGTTTTTCGATCTTTTTGATTCTTTCAAAAAACAAGATTCTAGTTTGATTGATGCATTCTACTGTATCTCTAGTTTCTATCTCATTGACCTCTGCTCTAATCTTGATTATTTCCCTTCTTGTGTGTGGAGTTGGCATAATTTCTTGTTGATTCTCCAGTTCTTTAAGGTGTAAAGACAGCTGGTGTATTCTGGATTTTTCAATTTTTTTTGAGGAAAGCTTGGACAGCTATGTATTTCCCCCTTAGGATGGCTTTTGCTGTATCCCATAGGTTGTGGACCAGTGTCTTCATTCTCATTGGTTTCCATGAATTAAGTTCTTCTTTGATTTCATGGTTGATCCAAACATTCTTTTTTAAATTAATTAATTAATTTTTAAAATTTCTTTTCAGCATAACAGAATTCATTGTTTATGCAACACATCCAGTGCTCCATGCAATACGTGTCCTCCATAATACCTACCACCTGGTACCCCGACCTCCCACACTCCACCCCTTCAAAACTCTCAGATTGTTTTTCAGCATCCATAGTCTCTCATGGTTCACCTCCCCTTCCAATTTCCCTCAAATCCCTTCTCCTCTCCATCTCCCCTTGTCCTCCATGTTACTTGTAGAAGATATTTGCAAATGACAATACAAACAAAAGGTTGATATCCAGGATCTATAATAAACTCCTCAAACTCAACACACACAAAACAGACAATCATATTTAAAAAAAGGGCAGAAGATATGGACAGACACTTCTCCAATAAAGACATACAAATGGCTATCAGACACATGAAAAAATGTTCATCATCACTAGCTTTCAGGGAGATTCAAATTAAAACTACATTGAGATACCACCTTACACCAGTTAGAACGGCCAAAATTAGCAAGACAGGAAACAACATGTGTCGGAGAGCATGTGGAGAAAGGGGAACCCTCTTACACTGTTGGTGGGAATGCAAGTTGGTGCAGCCTCTTTGGAGAACAGTGTGGAGATTCCTCAAGAAATTAAAAATAGAACTTCCCTATGACCCTGCCATTGCGATCCTGGGTATTTACCCCAAAGATACAGATGTAGTGAAAAGAATGGCCATCTGTACCCCAATGTTTATAGCAGCAATGGCTACGGTCACCAAACTATGGAAAGAACCAAGATGCCCTTCAACGGACGAATGGATAAAGAAGATGTGGTCCATATACACTATGGAGTATTATGCCTCCATCAGAAAGGATGAATACCCAACTTTTGTATCAACATGGACGGGACTGGAAGAGATTATGCTGCGTGAAATAAGTCAAGCAGAGAGAGTCAATTATCATATGGTTTCACTTATTTGTGGAGCATAACAAGTAACATGGAGGACAAGGGGAGATGGAGAGGAGAAGGGAGTTGAGGGAAATTGGAAGGGGAGGTGAACCATGAGAGACTATGGACTCTTAAAAACAATCTGAGAGTTTTGAAGGGGCGGAGGGTGGGAGGTCGGGGTACCATGTGGTGGGTATTATAGAGGGCACGGATTGCATGGAGGGTGTGGTGCAAAAATAATGAATACTGTTATGCTGAAAATAAAAAATAAATTTTAAAAAAATTACAGGAAAAAAAAGAGTGGGTATTCTCTTGTTTTAGGGTAGAATGTTCTGTATATATCTATGAGGTCCATCTGGTCCCATGTGTCATTCAATGCTCTTGTTTCTTTATTGATTTTACGCTTGGATGATCTGTCTATTACTGAGAGTGCCATGTTAAGATCCCCTATTATTAATGTATTCATACCAACATGACACTTTATCTTGATTAACAGTTGTCTTAGGTATTTGGCTGCTCCCATATTGGGGGCATAAATATTTACCATTGTTAGATCTTCTTGGTGATAGACCCTTTAAGAATGATGTAGTGTCCTCCTTGACCTCTGACTACAGTCTTTAGTTTAAAATCTGATTTATCTGATATGAGAATTTCTACCCCAGCTTTCTTTTGAGGCCCATTGGCATGGAAGATGCTTCTCCATCCCTTCACTCTCAGTCTGGATGTATCCTTAGTTTCCTACTGGGTCTCTTGTAAACAGCATATGTTCAGGTCCTGTTATTTTATCCAATCTGCAAGCCTGTGCCATTTTAGGAGAGCGTTTAGGCCATTCACGTTGAGAGTGATTATTGAAAGATACGGTTTTATTGACATCTTGTTACCTGTGAAGTCCTTGTTTCTATAGATTGTCTCTGTGAATTTCTGTTCTTTGACACTCTTGGGTTCTTTCTTCTTTTATAGAACCACCCCCCCTTATATATCTTGTAGTGCCGGCTTGCTGGTCACATACTCTTTTAAACCTTGCCAGTCTTGGAAGCTCTTTATCTCTCCATCCATTTTGAATGTCAGCCTTGCTGAATAAAGTATTCTTGGCTGCATGCTCTTTTCATTTAGTGCCCCGAATACATCCTGCCAAGCCTTTCTGGCTTGCCAGGTTTCTGTGGACAGGTCTGATGTTATTCTGATGGACCTTCCTCTGTAAGTAAGGGATCTATTCCCTCTAGCTGCTCTCAAAAGCTCTTGTCTAAAATTATGATTCGTCAGTCTTACAGTCAAGTGTCTCGAGGTCTTTCTAGATTCGTTGATCTTGCAGGGTGTTCCTTCTCTCTATGGGACATGAACGCTGGCTCCATTCCCCAGATTTGGAAAATGTTCATGGAGAATTTGTTCAACTATATGTTCTAGTCTTCTTTCTTTCTTCTCCCTCTCAGGGATCCCAATAATTCTGACGTTGGAATGTTTCTTGGCATCATTTATTTCCCTAATTCTGTTTTCATGGCTTCTAAGCTGTTTATTCCTGCTTCCTCCTTTTCCTTTTTCTCTATCAGTTTGTCCTCTAGATTACTAATTCTATTTTCTGCCTCAGTTACCCTAGTTGTTAGAGAATTTGGATTAGACTGGAACTCATTGATAGCATTGTGAACATCTTCCCTGGTGACTTTCACTTCTACCCTAATCAGTTCCATTTCATCATTAAAGGCTTTCTCTAACCTAGCCATTACCTGGATAATTGTTAGCCTGAATTCCCTTTCCAACATACTGTTTATGTCCATATCCAATAGCTCTGATGGAGAGGTCACAGTTTCTGAATTTTTCCTCTGTTGGGTATTCCTCCTCCTAGCCATTTTGGTGAGAAATTGCTGAGGGGATGTGTAGCTGAATGTATCATCTGTGGTGCAGACAAGGTGCATCCTGGAATGCTTTTGAGCCAATCGCGAGTCAGCACCAAAAATAAAGAAAAATGAGAGAGAGAGAGAGAGAGAGAGAGAGAGAGAAAAGAAAACAAAAAAGAAAAGAGAAGACCCAGCCTGAATGGGCCCTAGAGGTAATGTTTATAAAGTATACAGACAAAAATGGACAAAGAAAAAGACTGATAAAAGTAAATGACAAGAAAAAAAAAAGAACCCAGCCAAAATGAACCCCAAGTATAAGATTTGTATACTACCATAACAAAAACAAATACACAGAAACACTGACAGAAGAAAAAGATGGAAGGGGCGTTATGAATTCTCAGTGTGGGTGAGGAAGGTTATTTTGATTCCCCTGGGTATATCTTGATATCTTTGTTAAAGGACTCAACTTTCCTGAGATAAAGGGGGATTTAAACTTGTTTACATAAAGGGGTAGTATTGCCTGGAGAAAGAGGATTACCTTGAAGCTTATTTCTATATGAATATTTAAAAAAATAGAAAAGGACAAGAAAAACACAAGTATATGCATCAAAAAAGTTCAAGTTAAAAGGTTATTGTGGAATTTGTTGCATTGAACATCCCATTGTGATGGTAAGTAGGTTAAAAAGTATAAAAAATTAAAAAGAACAACCATAGTGGGAATGAATTAAAAATAAAAGTTGTATCTGTGAAGTAGTGGTGGTTGTCCTCTTGTTTTTTGTTTTTGTTTTTTGTTTTGTATTTTTTGGCTGGCTTTCTGGAGGTGGGGCCTGCCGCATTGTTGTTCAGGTAGACTTGCTAGAGTTGAGTCTTTCTGCCCCCTATCAAGGGACTGGGCTCTGAGGAAACCGGTTTTTCAGTCCTTTGTTCTCTGGAGGGTTTTTTTCCTCCACTTGGCAGCTTTTGGCAGTTCTTTGGAGGTTTAGAGGAAAGCAAACTGCACCTAGGTCTCTGGCTCAGAGAGAAGACCCAGTCTGTTCCCCTCTGGGTGTTCTAGAGCACATAAACTCCCTCTCTGCTGCCAGTAGAGCACATCCTCAGTTACAGTCTCAGGTGTCTCAGGAGCTCCCACTTGTTCCCCAGTGTTACCAAAACCATGAGAAGTACAAGCCCAGAGAGCTGGCTGCCAGGGGCTACCTCTAATGGGGCTGTCTGGGAAGTTCCAGACCACTGGAGAGGTCCCAACCAGAGATAGCACACTGAGATTTTCATGCTGGCCCAAATTGGGAGTGTTCAGCTAGCGCCTGCATGGACCTCTTTCAGGGGAGGGTGTGGAGCATGACTCAGACCCTGGTAGTGCAGTGTGCATGCAGAGTGCAAAAGGCTTTGGTTCTAGAGAGTGCTGGCTGGCGTCCAAACCAGATTCTCTCATGCGCCACCACCACCAGATGCTGTTATGCATGCCAATGGCTCAGGGACCAAGGCCTGACTTCTCCTGCGCTCTCTCCAGCTTAGTGCCAGTGGTGGCCATCCTGAGTCCGTGGGTTTAAGCCCATGTCCCTAACCGCCCAATTTCACCAATTTCCCCTTAAGATATTTTGCTCTTTTTGAGTGTTTTCAACCAGACTCTAAGTTAATGCTGATCCCCAATCACAGGGCACTCTTGTATTGGGGTATAACTTACCAATTGGTCGCTTCTGGTGGCTCTCTCCTGGTGGCTCTCTCCCTGTTTTGTTTATCTTCCAATATCAGTCCAATCTTCCCACTCCACTTTACCTGTCCACTAACATCTTCTGCCCTGATAGAGATCCAGAAGTGTATAATCCTAATCTCAGGCTGATTTCCTGAGTGATCAGAGTTCTTTGGTAGATAATCAGCTCACTTTAGGGGAGCATTTGAAACAGTGCCTCCTACTTCTCCAACAACTTGCCTCCCCCTACATCTTCTTTATACATCCCTATATCACTGGACACTTCGTTGCTTCCATATCATGGCCATTATAAATAATACTGCTATAAACATACAGGTGCATGTATTCCTTTGAATTAGTATTTTTGCATTATTTGGGTAAATACCCAGTAGTGCGATTGCTATATCATAGGGTAATTTTAGTTTTAACTTTTTGAGGATGTTTTTCAGAGTGGGTGTATTCCCACCAACAATGCATGAGGGTTTCTTTTGTTCCACATCCTCACCAATACCTGTTGTTTCTGGCGCTAATTTTAGCCATTCTGACAGGTGTGAACTGATATCTCATTGTAGTTTTGATTAGCATTTCCCTGATGATGAATGATGTTGAGCATCTCTTCATGTGTGTGTTGGCCATCTAAATATCATCTTCTGCCCAATTTTTAATTGAATTATTTGGTTTTTTTTTTTTTTTTGGTGTTGAGTTGTATCAGTTCTTTATAGGTTTTGGATATGAATTTTTTATTAGTTATGTCATTTGCAAATATCTTCTCCCATTCCATAGGTTGCCTTTTAGTTTTGTTGATTGTTTTCTTCACTGTGTAGAAACTTTTTACATTGACACAGTACTAATAGTTTATCTTTTCTTTTGTTTTCCTTGCCTCAGGAGACATATTGAGAAAAGAGTTGCTATGGCCTATGTCAAAGAAGTTACTGCCAGTGTTCTCTCCTAGGATTTTAATGGTTTCAGATCTCACATTTAGTTCTTTAATCCACTTTGAATTTATTTTTGTGTATGGTATAAAAATGTGGTCAAGTTTTTTCTTTTGCATGTGGCTGTCCAGTTTTCCAAACACCATTTGTTAAAGAGACTGTCTTTTTCTCCGCTGGATATTCTTTCCTGCCTTGTTGAAGATTAATTGCCCATTTAGCTGTGGGTTTATTTTTGGGTTTTCTATTCTGTTCCATTGACAGAATAGAAATATTCTCATATATCAATAGTTCCATTGATATATGAGTCTATTTTTGTGCCAGTACCATGCTGTTATGATTACTCCAGCCTTGGAATATAAGTTAATGTTTGGAATTGTGATGCCTCCAGCTTTTTTTTTTTTCTTTTCTTTTCAAGGTATCTTTAGTTATTCAGGATCTTTTGGAGCTCCATACAAATTTTAGAATTGTTTTCCCTAGTTCTGTGAAATATGTTATTGGTATTTTGATAGGGATTGCATTAACTGTATAGATCTCTTTGGGTAGTATAGACATTTTAACAATATTCTTCCAATCCATGAGCATGGGATGCCTTTCCATTTCTTTGTGTCATGTTCAATTCTTTCATTAGTGTTTTATAGTTTTTAGAGTACAGGTCTTACCTCTTTGGTTAGGTTTAATCCTAGGTATCTTACGGATTTTTGTGCAATTGTAAATGGGATTGTTTCCTTAATTTCTCTTTATGCTGTTTCATTATATAAATATGTTGTATTTCTGTACACTGATTTTATATCCTATTACTGTACTGAATTAATTTATCAGTTGTAGCAGTTTTTTGGTGGAGTCGTTCAGGTGTTCTATATATAGTATCATGTCATCTGCAAATAGTTTTACTTCTTCCTTACCTATTTGGATGCCTTTTATTTCTTTTTGTTGTCTGATTGCTGTGGCTGGGACTTCTATTTATCCCATTGTTAATGTTCCCTTTTCTGGGATTGTATGTGGTTCTAGGACTCCTATTTTAAAATGTTTTATTTCTGTCCTGGAACTGATGATGAACACATTCATTAAATATGCCCAAGTATAAGCCGGTTTTCTAGAAGTGCAGTACCATGCACCAAGAAAGAAATTGATTAACCAAAGCAGACTTTAATTGACTTGTCCATGTGAATTTGTCATTTAATTATTAGGTTTTTAATACCATCAAGTCACTTAACAGCACTAAGAAAACACTGCTCTTGTCAGAGAGTGAATAATGTATAGTCATTCTAGTGTGAAGGTTATTTTTGTATCACATTTCATTCTGCTAGTCTGTCTGATTTATGGCTGTAACCAACAGACCCAGGCTCTGGCCTTGGCTCACACAGTAATTTTAAGACAGTCCCTCTCAAAAAGACACTGAAAAAATATTTATGGAAGTCCCCAGGTGTTATCTTATATGAGCTCACAATTAACTGGACCACCATCACTGCTGCTGGTCCTGTGCTCCATACTGTCAGTGCTGCTGTTGCTGCCTTGCCGGCCTGCTGTATCCTGTTAATTATTCAGGATATCAATGCTCTCAATCATCATAGAATTATGAGACCTTGGCAATCAACTACAGAGTTAAAACGGGCAAAGCTTTCTCCTTCCTGCATTATGTTCCCTTAGGAGAATCTCGTAGCATAGTTATTTGGGTCATGAGGTGTTAGAAAGTTTATTCAGCTCATTTGCCTTTTACTCGCAGTCTTAATACCTCAGAGCACATATTTGCCTAGTCAGAGTTTTTGGGTTGAGATGGATTTAGGCAACAACAGCTATCTTATAAATTCAAACTCTTCCTGCTCCTCATTCTCAGCCCCTCTAAATCTGACTCACCATGCCTGACTTCTTTTTGCTCATTGGTGGATTCTTTCCCAGGGGTCCTATCATCTGTTCAGCCATTTTGGAAAACAGTGTGGAGATTCCTCAAAAAATTAAAAATAGAGCTGCCCTGTGACCCAGCAATTGCACTACTGGGTATTTATGCCAAAGATACAGATGTAGTGAAAAGAAGGGCCATCTGTACCCCAATGTTCATAGCAGAAATGGCCACCGTTACCAAACTGTGGAAAGAACCAAGATGCCCTTCAATGGACAAATGGATAAAGAAAATATGGTCCATATATACTATGGGGTACTATGCCTCCTTCAGAAAAGATGAATACCCAACTTTTATATCAACATAGATGGGACTGGAAGAGATTATGCTGAGTGAAATAAGTCAAGCAGAGTCAAGTATCATATGGCTTTACTTACTTGTGGAGCATAAGGAATAACATGGAGGACATTGGGAGATGGAGCAGAGAAGTGAGTTGGGGAAAACTGGAGAGGGAGATGAACCATGAAAGACTGTGGACTCTGAAAAACAATCTGAGGGTTTTGAAGGGGTGGGGGGTGGGAAGTTGGGTCAGCCTGGTGGTGGGTATTATGGAGGACATGTATTGCCTGGAGCACTGGGTGTGGTGCATAAACAATGAATTTTGGAATAATGAAAATAAAATTAAAAAGAAAAAATAAATAAAATTAAAATGGAAGAAAAAAAAGAAATAAATCTTCAGCTGGGTTCTCCATACATTCATCAGAAATCCAAGAGGAGATGTGGCTGATGTCCTTTATGAGAAGATTTTGTACCAGTACAAATCAATCAGTGTAATTGGTTTGTGGGTGGAGAGTGGTAAAGAAAGCATAACTTAATTCCACCTGCCAGATGTAGTTGAGTCCTAGATATGGCCTAACTGGGTTAAACTATGCTTACATGCCTATGAAATTGTCATGGCCTGGAATGTCTTGTCCCCCTTTCTGCAAATCTGTATCTGACCATTTTCAAAATCTTTAAGCTTACCTTTTTAAAAAAGAAGACTTCCCCATTTAACCACAACCGATTCAAAAATACTTTCTGTACTCCACATTCCATGCTTCAATTTTATGTTGATGAAATATAGACTTTCAATATATTTTAAATGTTCCTTGTTCCCTCACTCAGTAGATATTTATGAACACTTACTACATGCTGGGGATATAGCAGTGAACAAAACAGACATGATTCTTTGCCTTCATGAACCTGACATCCTAGTGGGAGAAATAACAAAGAAACAATTAATCAAGCAAGATAATGTCAGATAGTGATAAAGGATATGAAGAAAAGCAAGACAAGGGGATAGAGAGTGAAGGAGAGACAGGCTAACTACATAAGCTGGCCTGAGAAGGCTTCTCTGAGGAGGTGACATTTTAACTCAGTGATAAAAGATGAGGAATCAGTCATGCAAATAGTGTTCCAGGAGGAGAGAACAGCAAGTACAGAGTCCCTGAGGCAGAAATGATTTTTGTGTGCTTGAAAAACTGAAAGATTTTTTCAGGGTGATTGGAGCACCATGAGTATGGGGTTCACTTATCATTTTCTCTGGTTCTGGCTTATACTTCTCAATTAGACAGTAAATATTGAGGACTAGGATGCTGGGGCGGCTGTCTCTTTTTTCCCTACTATCTGTTGTTCTGTTTTTTAACTGGTATGTTTAGATGATTTATATTTAATGTAAATGTTGATATGTTTGGATTTAGGTGTGTCATGTTTGTTTTGTTTCTTCTCTGTTTTATTCCTTTAATTGTCCATCCTGACTTTTTTTGGGGTAAACATTTTCACTATTCTATTTTCATCTACTATTGTTTACAATATTTTAGGTGATTTCTCTGTTATAAAATCCACTTTTAAATTTTAACATTTCTGATAACTAATAAGCTTTTTAAAGAACAGTGTTAGATTTACAGAAAAATCAAACAGGTAGTACAGAGTGTTCTGGTATTACCACCCTCTACTCCCACAGTTACCCCTATTATTAACATCTTTTAGCATGGCACATTTGTTACAATTAACAAACCAATATTGATACATTATTATTAACTAAAGTCTATAGTTTACATTAAGGTTTATTCTTTGTGTTGCATAGTCATGTCAGTTTTGAAAAATGCATAATGTCGTGTATTCACCATTACAGTAACATACAGGATAGTTATACCATCCTAAAAATTTCTTATGATCCATCCAGTCATCCCTCCATACTTCCAAACCCCTGGCAACCACTAATCTTTTTATATCTTTATAGTTTTGCCTTTTCCATAATATCATATAATTGGAATCTTCTAACATACAGCCTTTCAGACTGGATTCCCTCACTTAGCAATATGTATTTAAAGTTCTTCCATGTCTTTCTGTGGCTCGATAGCTCATTTGTTCTCGTTGCTTGAGTAACATTCCGTTGTATGGATGTACCAAAGTTCTTCGTTTATCCATTCACTTACTGAATGACATCTTGGTTCCTTCCACCTTTGGTGACAAAGAATAATGCTGTTATAGACATTTGTGTGCTGTTTCTTTTTCTTTTTTTTTTTCCCCCGGACATAGCACAATTGCTGGTTCATATGGTAAAAGAATGTTTAATTGTGTAAGAAACTGTTAAACTGTCCTCCAAAGTTAAAGTACAATTTTTCATTGCCATTAGCAAAGAGTGAAAGTTTTTCATGTTCTGCATCCTTGCCAGTATGTAATATTGGGTTTTTGGATTTCAGATATTCTAATAAGTGTATAGTGGTATCTTGTTGTTGTAATTTATAATTCCCTTATGATATATCATGTTGAGCATCTTTCCATATGCTTATTTGCCACTTGTATGTCTTTTTTTTAAATTAAATTTATTTATTTTCAGCACAACAGTATTCATTATTTTTTCACCACACCCAGTGCTCCATGCAATCCGTGCCTTCTATAATACCCAGTATATCTTTTTTGATGAGGTATCTCTTTAGATCTTTTGCCCATTTTAAAAACTGGTTTATTTTCCTGTTGAATTAAAATTTTTTTTTCATATTTTGGATATTAATATCTTTACCAGATATGTGACTATTTTATCCCAGTCTGTCGTTTGTCTTTTCATTATCTTAACAGTCCCTTTTGCAGAGAAAACATTCTTAATTTTAATAAAGCTGAAGTTATCGATTTTTTTCATATATTGTGCTTTTGATGCTGTATCTAAAAAGTCATAGCCAAACTCAAGGTCACCTAGATTTTTCTCTGTGTTATCTTTAGAATTGTTATAATTTTTCATTTTACAGTTAGATCCATTTTGAGTTAATTTTTGTGAAAAATGTAAGGTCTGTGTCCAGATTCACTTTTTTTGTGTGCATTTAAATGTCCAATTGTTACATCACAATTTGTTGAAAAGACGGTATTTTCTCCTTTGAATTGCATTTGCTCTTTAGTCAAAGATCAGTTGACTGTATTTGTGGGCCTATTTGGTTCATTGATCTGTTCGACTTTTTTTTTTCCCCCCACAAATACCACACTGTCTTGATTATTGTAGCTATATATTAAGTCATGAAATTGGACTCTGTCAGTCATTCAACTTTGTTCCACTTCCTCAGCACCATGTTGCTTATTCTGGACGTTCTGCTTTTCCATATATACTGTAGAATCAATTTGTTGATATTCACAAAATAACTTGATGGGCTTTTGATTGGGATTTGTCTTGAATCTATAGATTCATTTGGGAAGAATGGCTATCTTAAAAATATTGTCTTCCTATTCATAACATGGAATATCTATTCATTTATTTAAATAACTGACTTCTTTCATCAGAATTATGTAGTTTTCCTCATATAGACCCATTACACATTTTCTTAGAATTGTAACTGTGAAGTGTGTAAGCCTGGCAATTCACAGACCTGTACCCCTGGGGCTAATAATAGATTATATGTTAATAAAAAAAAAACAAAATAATTAATTAAAAAAAGAACTGTAACTGAAGACTGAATTTTTTTGGATGGTAATGTGAATAGCATTATGTTTTTTATTTCCAATTCCAAACTGTCAGTGCTGCACATGGCTTTTGTACATTAATTGCATAGCCAGCAACCTCACTATAATCACTTGTTAGTTCCAGGAGGTATTTTTGACCATTTTGTCCATTTTCTATATCGGAAATCATGTCAACTGTGAATGAAGATAGTCTTATTTCTTCCTTCCCAATCTGTATTCCTTTTACCCCCTTTCTTGTCTTATTGCATTAGTTAGGACTTCCAGCATGTTTCAGTATAATGTTGAATCAGAGTGGTAAAAAGGGACAGTAGTAGGAAAGCATCTAGTTTCTCATCATTAAGTATGATGTTGGCCATAGATTAAAAAAATTTTTTTTATTATGTTATGTTAGACACTATACAGTACATATTAGTTTTTGATGTAGTGTTCCATAAATCATTGTTTGTATATAACAGCCAGTCCTCCATCCAATCCGTGCCCTTCTTTTTTTTTAAGATTCTATTTATTTATTTGACAGAGAGAGATCACAAGTAGGCAGAGAGGCAGGCAGAGAGCGAGACAGGGAAGCAGGCTCCCCGCTGAGCAGAGAGCCCGATGGGGGACTTGATCCCAGGACCCTGAAGATCATGACCTGAGCCAAAGGCAGCGGCTTAACCCACTGAGCCACCCAGGTGCCCCCAATCCGTGCCCTTCTTAATACCCATCACCAGGCTCAATCATTCTTCCCCCTTCTAAAACCCTCAGTTTCCCAAAGTCCGTAGTTTCTCATGGTTCATCACCCACTCCAATTCCCCCCCTTCATTTTTCCCTTCCTTCTCCAATGTTCTCCATCTTATTCCTTATGTTCCACAAATAAGTAAAACTGTGTAATAATTGAATTTCTCTGCTTTACTTATTTCACTCAGCATAATCTCTTCCAGTCCCTCCATGTTGATGCAAAAGTTGGGTATTCATCCTTTCTGATGGGAGAGTAATATTCCATTGTGTATATGGACCACATCTTCTTTATCCATTTGTCTGTTGAAGGGCATTACAGCTCTTTCCACAGTTTCACTATTGTGGACATTTCTCCTATGAACATTGGGGTACATATGGCCCTTCTTTTCACTATATCTGTATCCTTGGGATAAATACCCAGTAGTGCAATTTCTCAGTCATAGGGTAGCTCTGTTTTTAATTTTTTGAGGAACTGCCACACTGTTTTTCAAAGTGGCTGCACCAACTCGCATTCCTACCAACAGTGTAAGAGGATTCCCCTTTCTCCACATCCTTTCCAACATTTGTTGTTTCTTGCCTTGTCACTTTTTGCCATTCTAACTGGTATAAGTTGGTATCTCAGTGTGGTTTTGATTTGAATTTCCCTGATGGCTAAGAGACACATGAAAAATGTGTCTCTTAGCCATTTGTATGTATTCTTTGGAGAAGTGTCTGTTCATGTCTTCTGCCCATTCTTAGACTTGATTATTTGTTTTTGTTTTGAGTTCTTTATAGATCTTAGATAGAAGCCCTTTGTCTGTAGTGTCATTTGCAAATAACTTCTCCCATTCTGTGGATTGCCTCTTAGTTTTGTTGACTGTTTCCTTTGCTGTGCAGAAGCTTTTTATCTTCATTATGTCCCAAAAGTTCATTTTCATTTTTGTTTCCCTTGCTTTTGCAGATGTGTCCTGAAAGAAGTTTCTGTGGCCTATGACAAACAGGTTACTGCCTATGTTCTTCTCTAGGATTTTGATGGATTCCTGTCTCTGTTGAGGTCTTTCATCATTTAGAGTTTATCTTTGGGTATAGTATAATAGAATGGTCATGTTTCATTCTTCTGTATATAGCTGTCCAATTTTCCCAGCACCATTTATTGAAGAGACTGTCTTTTTTCCACTGGATATTTTCTCCTGCTGTTGAAGATTATTTGACCATAATGTTGAGGGTCCATATCTGGGCTCTCTACTCTGTTCCATTGGTATGTGTATCTGTTTTTGTGGCAGTACCATGCTGTCTTGGTGGTGATCACAACTTTGTAATATAGTTTGAAATCAGGCAACATGATGTGGCTTTGTTTTTCTTTTTCAACATTTCCTTGGTGATTCAGGGTCTTTTCTGGTTCCATGCAAATTTTAGGATTGTTTGTTCCAGCACTTTAAAAAATGCTGTTGGTATTTTGATTGGATGGCATTGAAAGTATAGATTGCTCTGGGCAGCAGAGACATTTTAACAATGTTTATTCTTCAAATCCATGAGCATGCAAAGTTTCCCCATCTTTTTCTGTCCTCTTCAATTTCTTTCATGAGTGTTTTGTAGTTCCTAGAGTATAGATCCTTTACCTCTTTGGCTAGGTTTATTCCAAGGTATCTTATGGTTTTTAGTGCTATTGTAAATGGAATTGATTCTCTAATTTCTCTTTCTACAGTTTCATTGTTAGTGTAGAAGAAAGCAACTGATTTCAGTACATTGATTTTGTATCCTACCACATTACTGAATTGCTATTTGAGTTCTAGTAATTTGGGGTGGAGTCTTGGGTTTTCCACATAAAATATCATGTCATCTGCGAAGAGAGAGTTTGACTTCTTCACTGTGAATTTGAATACCTGTTATTTCTTTTCATTGTCTGATTGCTCTTGCTAGTATTTCTAGTACTACACTGAGCAATAGTGGTGAGAATGGATATCCTTGTCACGTTCCTGATCTCAACAGAAAGGCTCTCAGCTTTTCCCCATTGAGAATGATATTCACTGTTTTCCATAGATGGATTTTATGAAGTTGAGGAATGTTCCCTTTATCCCTATACTCTGAACAGTTTTAATCAGGAATGGATGCTGTATTTTGTCAAATGCTTTTTCTGCATCTACTGAGAGGACCATGTGGTTCTTATATCTTCTCTTATTTATATACTCTATCACAGTGATTGATTTGTGAATGTTGAACGACTATTGCATCCCAGGGATAAATTCCACCTGGTCATGTTGAATAATCATTTTTAATGTACTGTTGGATTCTATTAGCTAGGATCTTGTTGAGAATTTTGGCATCTGTATTTATCAGGGATATTGGTCTGGAATTCTCCTTTTTGATGGGGTTTTTGTTTGGTTTTTGGATTAAGGTAATGCTGGCCTCATAGAAAGAGTCTGGAAGTTTTTCTTCTGTTTTTATTTTTTGAAACAAATTCAGGAGAGTAGTATTATTTCTTCTTCGAATGTTTGGTAGAATTCCAAATTGTCTGTTTATGTTTCAGTCTTGGTAGTTTATACATTTCCAGGAATGCATCCATATTTTCCAGGTTGCTTAATTTATTGTCATATAGCTGTTGATAATAATTTCTGATAATTGTACTTATTTCCTTGGTGTTAGTACTGATCTTTCTCTTTTCATTCATAATTTTGTTAATTTGGGTCCTTTCTGTTTTCTGTTGTATAAGTCTGGCCAGTGCTTTATCGATCTTATTAATTCTTTCAATGAACCAGCTTCTAGTTTTGTAAATGTGGTCTATCACATTTCTGGTTACAAATTCATTGATCTCTGGTCTAATCTTAATAATTTCTCTTCTTATATGTGGGTTAGGTTTAATTTGTTGTTGATTCTCAGGATCTTTAAAGTGTAAAGATAGTGTATTTGGGATTTTCTATTTTTTGAGGGAGGCTTGGATGGCTATGTATTTCTCCCTTATGATTGCCTTTGCTGTATACCATAGGTCAATGTGTCTTTGTTCTCGTTGGTTTCTATGAATTGTTTAAGTTATTCTTTGATTTCCTGGTTGATCCAAACATTCATAACAGGGTGGTCTTTAGCTTCCAAGTGTTTGAATTTCTTCCAATCTTTTTCTTGTGATTGAATTCAGTTTCAAAGCATTGTAGTCTGAGAATATGCAGGGAATAATCTCAATCTTTTGGTATTGTTGAGACCTGATTTGTGACCTAGTATGTAGTCTATTCTGGAGAAAGTTCCATGTGCACTTGAGAATAATAAGTATTGTTGTTTTAGGATAGAATGTTCTGTATATATCTATGAGGTCCATCTGGTCCAGTGTGTCATTCAAAGCTCTTGTTTCTTTTTTGATGTTCTGTTTAGCTGATCCATCTATTCCTGAGAATGAAGTGTTGAGGTCTCCTACTATTAATGTACTATTATAAATATGTCTCTTTATTTTGGTTAATAGTTGGCTTATGCAGTTGGCTGCTTCCATATGGGGGCCATAGATATTTACAATTGTTAGATCCTCTTGTTGGAACTTTAAAATGATATAGTGTCCTTTTATATCTCTAACTACAGTCTTTAGCTTAAAATCCAATTTGTCTGATATGAGAATTGCTACCCCAGCTTTCTTTTCCTGTCTGTTGGCATGAAAGCTGGTTCTCCCATCCCTTCACTTTCAGTCTGGATGTATCTTTAGGTTTAAAATGAGTCTCTTGTAGAAAGCATATGGATGGGCCCTGTCTTTTTATCTGCAACCCTGTGCCATTTTATGGGACCATTTAGGTCATTCACATTGAGAGTTATTATTGAAAGATACGATTTTACTGTCATCATGTTGTCTGTGAAGTCCTTGTTTCTATAGATTGTGTCTGTGTATTTCTGTTCTATATCACTCTTGGGGTCTTTCTCCTTTTATACAACCCCCTTTATTATTTCTTGAAGGGCCAAATTGGAGGTCATGTCTTCTTTCAGTCTCTGCTGGTCCTGGAAGCTCCTTATCTCTTCATCCATTCTGAATGACAACCTTGATGGCTAAAGAATTATTGGCTGCATATTCTTCTCATTTAGTATCCTGAAAATGTCTTGCCAGACCTTTGTGGCTTTCCAGGTCTTTGTGGACCGGTCTGACATTATTCTGATATTCCTCCCTCTGTACATAAGGAATCTCTTCCCCCTTACTTCCCTTAAAATGGTTTCCTTGGTTCTAAGACTTGTGAGTTTTACTATCACATGCCTGGGTGTTGGTCTGCTCTCCTTTATCTTGGGTGTGTTCTCTCTGCCTCCAGGGCTCGAATGCTTGTTTCAGTCCCCAGATTAGGGAAGCTCTCAGCTATGACTTGGTCAAATATATCTTCTAGTCCTCTCCCTCTTTCCACCCCCTCATGGATCTCAATAATTCTGACATTGGAATGTTTCATGGCGTCATTTATTTCTCTAAGTCTGTTTTCATGGAGTTTAAGCTGTTTGTTCCAGGCCTCCTCCTTCTCCTTCTTTTCTATCATTTTGTCTTCAAGATCATTAATTCATTCTTCTGCCTCACTTACCCTGTTAGAGTATCTAGATAAATTTTTATCTCACAGATAACATTTTTAAGTTCTGCAAGATCTGCTCTCATTTCTGCAAATCTATGTTTCCATTAATAGTTTTCTCCAGTTTCCCTTAGCAAATCTATGTTTCCATTAATAGTTTTCTCCAGTCTTCATAACTGCTACCCTGAAGTTTATTTCTGGCATCTTGCTTAGATCCATATCTATTATATCTGTAGGAGAGGCCATTGTCTTTGGGTCTTTTCTTTGTTGGGAGTTCCTCCTCCTGGTTATTCTGTTGAGTTGTAGTTGAAGGGATGTACAGCCAAAAATCTCAACCACAATCCAGTCAAGGTGTGCCCTCTTTACTGACGATCCTCTGCTCTCATAGAGATCCAGAAATGTATAATCTTACATTCAGGCTGATTTCATTCAGAGTGGTTTGGTAAATTTCTGGCTGAACTCAGGGGACTTGTTGGAAAGGAATCTCCCACTCCTCTGCCCCATAGTTTTTTTTTTTTTTTATTTTTATTTTTTTATTTTTATTTTTTTGAGAGTTTCAAAGGAAGGACAAAGGGAGAGGGAATCTTCATCAGGCTCCATGTCCAAAACAGAGCCCAATTTGGGGTTCAGTCTCACAACCCTGAGATTATGACCTGAGCTAAAATCAAGATTAGGATGCTTAGCTGATAGAGCCATCAAGTTGCCCTCATTGATTTTTTTTGATAGATGTTCTTTAATAAGTAAAGAAATTTTCATGTGTTCCTAGTTTGCTGAGGGTTTTTTTAAATCATGAATGAAATTTAAATATGTCAATTTCTTTCTGAATCTAATGATTATGATTGTATGATCTTTCTCCTTTAGCCTGTTGATCTGATTGATCACATTAATTAATTTTTGAATTAGAACATAACTGGAATATGGGCGTCTGGATGGCTCAGTCATTAAGCATCTGCCTTCGGCTCAGGTCATGATCCCAGGTTTCTGGGATTGAACCTGGCATCAGGCTCCCTGCTTCTGTGTCTCCCACTCCCCCTGCTTCAGTTCTCTCTCTCACTGTGTCTCTCTCTGTCAAAAAAATTAAAATAAAATCTTTTAAAAAAAAACATGGGAATAAATTCCACTAGTTGATGGTGCATAATTATTTTATTATTTTATAAATTATAAAATTGTTAGATTCAATTTGCTAATATTTTCTTGTGTATTGTTGCATATAAGTTAATGAGAGATATTAGTCTATAGTTTTCCTTTCATGCAATACCTTTTTCTTGTTTTGGTATTGGGGTAATGCTGGTCTCATAGAAAGAATTAGGAAGTGTACTCTGCTATTTTCTGGGAGAAAATTGGTATAATTCTTTCTTTAAATGTTTGCTAGACTTCACCAGTGAAAATGTCTGGGCCTTGTGCTTTCTTTTTTGGAAGATTATTAATTTTGAGTTAATACTTTTAATAGATATAGACCTATTCAGATGGTCTATTTTTTCTTATGTGACTTCTGGTAGTTGTGTCTTTTAAAGAATGGGTATGTTTTATTTATGTTATCAAATTTATAAGCATAGAGTTGTTCATACCCTTTATTTTCCTTTTAATGACCATGGGAAAAGTAGTGGTGTCCTCTTTTTCATCTCTAATGGGTAATTTGTGTCTTCTCATATCTTTCTTGATTAGCCTGACATAATTATCAATTTTATTGTTCTTTTCAAAGAATCAGCTTTTGATTCATTGGTATTCTTTATTGGTTTTCTGTTTTTAAGTTCATTGATATCCTCTCTATTTTTAATTATTTATTTTCTTCTGCTTGCTTTAGGCTTATATTACTTTTCTTTCTGTACTTTCCTAATATATAATCTTAGATTATTAATTTTACAGCTTTCTTCTTTTCTAACATATGCATTTAATATAAATTTTCCTCTAAGCATTGCTCTTGTTGCACTCCACAAAATTTTCTAAGTCGTATATTCATATGAATTTAGTTCACAATATTTTTATTTTATTTTTTTGTCTTTTAAAGTTTTATTTCATTTTATTATTTTTCAGTGTTCCAAAATTCATTGCTTATGCTCTACACTCAGTGCTCCATGCAATATGTGCCTTCCATAATATCCATCTAAGTTGTATATTCATATTAATTTAGTTCACAATATTTTTAAATGTCTCTTGGGACTTCTTTGATCTACATATTATTTAGAAGTCTGTTTTTTTTAAAAAAGGCTTTATTTATTTATTTGAGAGAGATAGAGAGTGAGAGAGAGCATGAGCAGGATGAAGGCCAGAGGAAGAAGCAGACTCCCTGCTCAGCAGGGAGCCTGATGTGGGGCTCCATCCTGGGACTCTGGGATCATGACCTCAGCTGGAGGCAGACACTTAACTGACTGAGCCACTCAGGTGCCCCATAGAAGTGTGTTGTTTAATCTCCAAATAGTTTGACATTTTTCCAGCTAACTGTTAATGATTTCTAGATCAATTCCATTGTAGTCTGAGAGAATACTCTGAATGATATTTAGTCTTTGAAATGTGTTAGTATACTTTATGGGATATGATGTGGTCTATGTTAGTGAATGTTCATGTCAACTTGAGGAGAATGTGCATTCTGCTGTTGGCTGAGTTATTCTATAATGTCAATTAGATATGATTGATGATGGCTTTCAAATCAAGTATATCCTTACTGATTTACTGTTTGCTGGGTCTGTCAATTACTGATAGAGGACAGGATTTGTCCATTTCTCCTCACAGTTTCATCAGTTTTTGTCTTACATATTATGATGATCTCTCGTTAGGTGCATGAATGTCAAAATCATTATATTTTCTTAGAGAATTGATTCCTTTATCATTATGTATCATCTATCTCGCCTCTCATAATTCCTATTTTTTCGTGAAGTCTGCTTTGTCTGAAATTAACACAATTACTTCAAATCTCTTGTGATTAGTGTTAGCATGGTGTATCTTTCTCCATCCTTTAATACATCTGTTTCATTGTATTTGAAGTGAGTTTCTTATGGACAATGTGTAGTTGGTCCTTATTTTATTTACTCTGACAGTCTCTGTGTTTTAATTGGTGTATTTTAGATCGTTCACCTTTAAAATGATTTATATTATATGATAGATTAATATCTACCATATTGGCAACTGCTTTCTATTAATTTCATTTGCTCTTTTAAAATATCTTTTCCTATTTTTCTGCTTTCTCTGGTTTTAATTGAGCATTTTATATAACTCAATTTTCTCTTCTCTCTTAACATATCAATTATACTTCTTTTGAGAATTCTATTAGAGTCTCCAATATACATTTACAAAGAATCTAAGTCCACTTCCATTAATAATGCTATGCTATTTAAGGGTAGTGCAGGTACCTTATAACAACCTTATAACAGTATTCCCAAACCCTCTTTCCTATCTCTTATAATATTGCTGTAACTTTTTTCACTTATCTATATGCTACAGTCTCCTAATACATTGTTGCTATCATTATTTTGAAGAGTTATCTGTTAGAACAGTTCAGCCTAATAAAAAATGCAATTTTTTAAACTTTCATTCACTCCTTCTCTGATGCTCTTCTTCTTTTTATGTAGATCTGAGTTTCTGACATATATAATTTTCCCCCTCTCTGAAGAACTTCTTTAACATTTCTTGCAAGGCAGGTCTACTGGCAATACATATCTTCAGTTTTTGTATGAGGGTCTTTTGAGGGATAATTTTGTTGAATATAGAACTGTAGGTGATGATTTTCTTTCTTTCAACACTGTAAATATTTCAGTCCACTCTCTTCTTGTTTGCATGGTTTCCGAGAAGTCTATTATAATTCTTATCATTGTTCTTTTGCAGGTAAGGTGGGTTTCATCCTCTGATTTCCTTCTAGTCTTAGGTTTTCTTCAGTTTTAATATGATATATGGAGTTGGAGATTTTATGTTTTTTTTTTTTTAATATTGGTATTTTCTGAGCTTCTTGTATCTATGGTTTATGATCAGACATTCATTTTGGGAAACTGCCAGCCATTACTTCAAATATTTCTTCTGTTCCTTTCTATTTTATTTATTGAGATATTTACATTTTTTCTTCTTTTATTCCAGATGTTCCAAGTTTTCTCCTTATATTATTTCACTTTTACCGAGGAAATTCCTTTAGCAATTAAGAACAGGTAAACTGTTTATGAATTTAGTTTCCTTTTTTTGAGAATGTTTTTTATTTTACCTTAGCTCCTGAAGGATGTTTTCACTGGACACAGAATTCTAGGGTGACAGTTCTATTCTTTCAGCACTTTAAAAGTGTCATTAACTTCCTTGTCCTCCATGATTTCTAATGAGATATCTACAGTACATTGTAACATCCTCACCGGCCCCATTTCTCTCTGGATGCTTTCAGGATTTTTTTCTTTGTCTTTATTTTTCAGAAGTTCAACCATGATGTATTATCTTGACATGTATTTCATTGGGTTTATCCAGTTTGAGGTTCTCTCAGCTTCTTGAATTGTAGGGCTTTTTTTCCCTTTTGCTAAGTTTGAGATGTTTTCAGCTACTATTTCTTCAAATATTTTTTCAGCACTCCATTGTTTTTCTTCTCCTTCTAAGACTCTGAGGGCACTATTGTTAAACCTTTTGTTACTGCTCCAATGTTCTCTGAGGCTCTGTTCATTATTTTAAAGCCATTTTTGTTTGTTTCTACATTTCAGAGTAGGTAATGTCTTGATTCTATTTCAAATTCACATTTTCCTCTCTGACAGTCTCTGTGTTTTAATTGGTATAGATAGACTCTGTTAAAGAGTCTATCTAATGAATTTTTAATTTCAGTTATATTTTTAATTCTAACATTTGCATTTGATTTTTTATATGTCTTTTTTTCTCTACAGATAATTTTGTATTTTACTGTTTGCTTCAAGAGTGTTCATTATTGTTCTTTTGAGAATTTTTATAATATAGTTGCATTCAAGTCTTTATCAGATAATCCCAACATTTGTGTCATTTCACGACTGACCTCTTAATTATATTTTCCTATGTCAGCCAAGATTTTTGTGGTCATTCATATGTCTAGTAATTTTGGATAGTATTATGGACATTTTGAGTATTACAGTTTTTATTTATTTTAGAGAGAGCATGCACATAATGCACATATGCAAGTGGGGGGAGGGGTAGAGGAGGGAGAAGGCTTCCCACTGAGTGTGAAGCCGAATGCTGGGCTTAGTCTCATGACTTTGAGATCATAACCTGAGCTGAAACCAAGAGTTGTATGCTTAACCAACTGAGCCATCCAGGTGCCCCTGAATATTACATTTGAGACCCTAGGACTTGTTTAAATCCTGCTGAGTATGTTGATATTTTTGTTTTTAATCAGGCAATCCATCTGCCTTAGTTCAGACCACAAGTTCTAACACTTCTCCTGTGGGCTGAAGTTCCTATGTCAGTTTAGTTTTTAAAACCTTTGCAGTGCTATTTGAATCTGTCCTGTCTGTGTGTTACCCAGTGGCCAGACTGGCTTCTGGGTAGTGGCCTGTTTTTTCATTCAGTTCTTGAAACTGTATTTGGTATTCTGATTCAGACCAGATCCACACGTGCATACTCGAGGAATGAGAGTAGGAATTCATAAGCAACTTTATAGGGCTGCATTTATGAGATCCTCCCTCTCTTCAATCTCCCCAATATTTTCTGGTTCCCTGGAGGCTTTCTTTTTTGATCTTCTGATTAAAAACTACCTATTTTCATGATTAACCCATTGCCAGGGCCAAGCATCAAGAGGACAAAGAGAGAATAAAAAAGTAATGGGCTTAGTCCTCTTGGAGCTATACTTCAGCCAGAAGGAGAGAAAAGTTCTCTACTTCAGGGTTTTGGTTTATGCAGTTTTCCAGTGTCTGCTGCTGCCATTGCTATAGCTATAGGGTCACCTAGGGGCTGAAGTACTATGAAAATGAAAAAGAAGGAAAAGGAGCCAGAGTTTTCTTCTACTTTATGAACACTAGTCATTCCTTTTCCTGCTCTTCCAGCTGGAAGAAGAGATTGGGGGGGTGCTTTCTCTATCTGCTCACTTTTGGGTTTCTGATGCTTTGATTACTGGACAGATGATTTGGGCAGGAGGAATACAGTAAACTCATTGCTAGGTTGGTGATGCCTCAAGTTCTGGTGTTCTCTCTATCCCTGATATTTACCTTTCAAACAGATGCTCCATGTATTCTTTGGTTTTGTGATTAATTTCAGTGAGAGAAAAGTCACTTATTTCAACTTGCCTGGGGCCAAATCTCAATTCCATTCTTTAGAGAAACTTTGGTTTGTTATGGGAAATGACTCATTTTCTTTTTGAAATCAAAGCAAAGTAAAAAAACAAAACAAAACAGTTAAGCCTTAATTAACTGGAACTTTTTAAAAAATACAGTTTTCTTTAAAATTTTGTTTTTAAGTAATCTCTACACCCAACATAGGACTCAAACATACAACCTTGAGATCAACAGTCACACACTTCATTGAGTGTGCCAGTCAAGTGCCCCTTAATTATCTGAAACTCTTGAGTACACAAGCATGTTGTTTCTTCTTGGTTACAACAATTTTAAGATTTTATTGGTGTGATAACTTAAGTGCAACAAACATTCTGCTCATTTTCATTACCTCCTCTTCCTCTATGCCCCAGACTGGCACATAAAAATTGGTGATCAGGTGTAAAAAGCTACTATATTCTCCTTTTTGGTGGGGTCTTTGTCTGGTTTGGGGATCAAAGTAATGCTGGATTCCTAAGAAGAGTCTGGACTTTTTCCTTCTGTTTCAATTTTTTTAAACAGCTTCAGGAGAATAGGTATTATTTCTTCTTTGAATGTTTGGTAGAATTCCCCAGGGAATCCATTAGGTCCTGGGCTCTTTTTTTGTGGGGGGGAGGTTTTTGATCACTGCTTCAATCTCGTTACCAGATATTGGTCTATTCAGGTTTTCAATGTCTTCCTGATTCAGTTTTGGAAATTTATAGTTTTCCAGGAATGCATCCATTTCACCTAGGGTGCTTAACTTATTGGCGTATAACTGTTGATAATAATTTCTGATGATTTTTTTTCTATTTCCTTGGTGTTTGTCATGATCTCTCCCTTTTCATTCATAATTTTATTAATTTGGGTCTTCTCTCTTTTCTTTTGGAATATTTTGGCCAATGGTTTATTGGTCTCATTGATTCTTTCAAAAAACCAGATTCTAGTTTGATTGATCGATTCTACTGTTTCTATCTCATTGACCTCTGCTCTAATCTTGATTATTTCCCTTCTTGTGTATGGTGTTGGCTTAATTTGTTGATTTTCCAGTTCTTTAAGGTGTAAAGACAGCTGGTGTATTCTGGATTTTTCAACTTTTTTGAGGGAGGCTTGGATGGCTATGTATTTCCCCTCAGGATGGCCTTTGCTGTGTCCCATAGGTTTTGGACCAAAGTGTCTTCATTCTCATTGGTTTCCATGCATTGTTTAAGTTCTTCTCTGATTTCCTGGTTGATCCAAACATTCTTAAGCAAGGCAACGACCCCACCAAAAAGGAAAATTTCAGACCAACATCCCTGATGAAAATGGATGCCAAGATTCTCAACAATATCCTAGCTAATAGGATCCAGCAGTATGTTAAAAAGATTATCCACCATGACCAGGTGGGATTTATCCATGGGATGCAGAGGTGGTTCAACATTTACAAATCAATCAATGTGACAGAACAAATCAATAAGAGAAGAGAGAAAAACCACATGGTTTTCTGAATTGGTGCAGAAAAAGCATTTGACAAAATCCAGCATCTGTTCTTGATTAAAATGAATCAAAGTATGGGGATAGAGGAAACATTCCTCAACTTCATAAAATCTATCTATGAAAAACCCACAGTGAAGATCATCATAATGGGGATAAGCTGACAGCCTTCCCTTTGAGATCAGAAACATGACAAGGATGCCCACTCTCACCACTCTTGTTCAACACAGTACAAGAAGTCCTAGCAACAGCAATCAGACAACAAAGAGAAATAAAAGGTATTCAAATTGACAATGAAGAAGTAAAACTCTCTCTCTTTGCAGAAGACATGATACTTTGTATGGAAAACCCCAAATCTCCATCCCCTAACTACTAGAACTCACACAGCAATTCAGTAATGTGGCAGGATACAAAATCAATGTACAGAAATCAGTTACTTTCTTATACACTAATAATGACAATACAGAAAGGGAAATGAGAGAATCAATTCCATTTACTATAGCTCCAAGAACGATAAGATACCTGGGAATAAACCTAACCAAAGAGGTAAAGGATCTGTACTCAAGGAACTGTAGAACACTCGTGAAAGAAATTAAAGAGGACACAAAAAGATGGAAGAGCTTTCCATGCTCATGGATGGGAAAAATAAACATTGTTAAAATGTCTATACTGCCTAGTGCCATCTATACTTTCAATGCCATCCTGATCAAAATTCCATCAGCAATTTTCAAAGAGCTAGAGCAAACAATCCTAAAAGTTGTATGGAATCAGAAGAGACCCCAAATTGCCAAGGAAATGTTGATTAAGGAAAAGAAAACTGGGGGCATCACATTGCCTGATTTCAAGTTTTACTACAAAGCTGTGATCACTAAGACAGCATGGTACTGGCACAAAAGCAGACACATAGACCAGTGGAACAGAGTAGAGAGCCCAGATATGGACCCTCAACTTTGTGGTCAAATAATATTCGACAAAGCAGGAAAAAATATACAGTGGAAAAAAGTCTCTTCAATAAATAGTGCTGGGAAAATTGGACAGCTATATGAGAAGAATGAAACTCAACCATTCTCTTACACCATACACATATATAAACTTGAAATAAAAAAGACCTCAATGTGAGGCAGGAATCCATCAGAATCCTAAAGGAGAACATAGGTGATAACCTCTTTGACATCGGCCACAGCAACTTCTTTCAAGGTATGTCTCCAAAGGCAAAGGAAACAAAAGCGAAAATGAACTTTTGGGACTTCATCAAGATCAATAGCTTCTGCATAGCAAAGGTAATGGTCAAAAAAACAAAGAGGCAACCCATGGAATGGGAGAAGATATTCCCAAATGACACTACAGACAAAGGGCTGGTATCCAAGATCATAAAGAACTCCTCAAACTCAACATACACAAAACAGATAATCATGTCAAAAAATGGGCAGAAGACATGAACAGACACTCCTCCAAAGAAGGCATACAAATGGCTAAGAAAGACATGAAAAAATGTTCATCATCACTAGCCCTCAGGGAGATTCAAATCAAAACCACCTTGAGATACCACCTTACACCAGTGAGAATGGCCAAAATTAACAAGACAGTAAACAACATGTGTTGGAGAAGATGTGGAGAAATAGGAACCCTCTTACACTGTTGGTGGGAATGCAAGTTGGTGCAGCCACTTTGAAAAACAGTGTGGAGGTTCCTCAAAAAATTAAAAATAGATCTGCCCTATGATGCTGCAATTGCATTACTGGGTATTTACCCCAAAGATACAGATGTAGTGAAAAGAAGGGCCATCTGTACCCCAATGTTCATAGCAGCAATGGCCATAGTCACCAAACTGTGGAAAGAGCCAAGATGCCCTTCAATAGACTAATGGGTAAAGAAGATATGGTCCATATATACTATGGAGAATTATGTCTCCTTCAGAAAGGACGAATACCCAACATTTGCATCAACATGGATAGGACAGAAGGAGATTATGCTGAGTGAAGTAAGTCAAGCAGAGAAATTCAATTATCATATGGTTTAGCTTATTTGTGAAGCATAAGGAATAACGCAGAGGACATGGGGAGATGGAGAGGAGAAGCGAGTTGGGGGAAATTGGAGGGGGAGACAAACCACGAGAGACTATGGACTCTGAGAAACAATCAGAGGGTTTTGGAGGGGAGGGGGTGGGGGGTTGAGTGATCCTTGTGGTGGGTATTATGGAAAGCATGTATTGCATGGAGCACTGGGTGTGGTGCATAAGCAATGAATTCTGGAGCACTGAAAATAAATAAAAAAAAATAAATTTAAAAAGGTTACTATATTAAATGGCAAATTGGGATTTCAACTCAAATATGCATTATATCATAGCCTAAGCTTTTCACCACTATACAATGCTGCCTTTTTAAGTTAAATAAATGCTGCCCCTTATCTAGAAGTTTTACTGACTATGTTATATTTATATTTTATTCCATTGACCTTCCTCAATCCCTGTAGGAGTATACTACCGTACCCTTTTAATATGGAGCTTGGTCATGTGATTAGCTTTGGTCTAGTGGTGATTGGAATGTGGTCCCTACTTTGGGCTTAGCCATCTGACTAAAGAAACATGATGAGAACAGAAGCATGGAATGTGTTTGTGGTTAAGCTTATCCTTTGCTCTTCTTCTACTACCATGAAAGGAACATGTCCCAGGATCTTGCTATTCTAGGGAAGATGAAAGACATGTGGAACATACATGGACCCCACTCCACAGTTTGGTGCTAAGTCCACATAGGCCTAACCTAGGTGAATGACAAGTAAATAAAAATAAATAATTGTTGTTTCAGATTTCTGAGTTTGGGGGTGGTTTGCTAAGCAGCAGTATTGTGGCAAATGATGGACTAATGCCAAATGGCAGACCATATAAATAATGTGGCAAATGACAGACCATATAAATATTTGGTTGAGAACATCTTATGTTTTTACATGAAAATTAAATGAACATATGATTTTTTTTTCAATGATAAAGCCTAAGGATATTGTAATCTCTGCTTTCTTCATTGCTTGCTATTTCCAGGCCTGTTTTCCACCTAGAAGTGTTCTTGTTAAGGAATGGGATTTTCTTCTTTTTGTCACCATATTTACTAGTTCTGCCAAATTCTGCTAGTTTTATTTGGGGTTTCAGAGCATGGTGGAGACTTGTACGGTGAGGCATCAAAGTTCCTAGTTCCTTAAACTGGATTTGTTATTCTTGGTCCCCTTTGTAAATGCATCATCAGCATCCCTATAGAGCTCTCTGCATGGCTCCTGTTGACAAAAAGTAACAGATCATAAGGTTGTATGCTGTTGCATTCTTCATGACTGTTTCTTCCCATGTGGATCTAAACAGACTTGGTCTTGAATAATACTTCCATCCTTTAATGTCTGTGGGACTGTGGGTAAGCTATATACTGTCTCTGAGCTTCAGACTCTTCGTATATGAAGTAGGGTTTCAATCTCTGCCCATCTTCCCTCACAGCATTGTTCTGAGCTTCAGGAACTCAGTAAAGGTTAAAGAGATCTTATGATTCTTGTTATATACCCTGAATATGTTCAGCAAGCTAGGAGCTGCTAGTAGTCATTACCAGTGTTCTTTTCTCCCTTAGGAGGGAGTTTTCAGGAAGCTGTGGCATGGCAAGTTTGTTTCACAACCTCTGGCTCCTGACACAGCCTGGGCTCAGCAATCTCACTTTCTCCTCTGTACGTTTTTTCTACCACCTGGGTAGGAGCATCATAACCACACTCACCATCTGCCTAGGACTCAGAGAATCCTAGTTCCTTGACAACAGAAATTTTGGTATCCAAATGAGTTAGCTTTGAGGAGCTGAAGCAGTGGTAGGCTGCTCTTGGTATTACATTGCTCTAGGCTTCTTAGAGTTGTCCCCAGTAACTTATCGAATGCAGAATATGTAGCCTAGAGATTAAAGAAAAGAAAAGTCTAGCTTCTTTCTACCAGATGCATGGGCCTTGAAGTTGTTTTGTAAAAATAAGGCAGCTTTTCTATCTCATTCTTAGTGGTCTTTCAGAACCATACAACCTCTGGAGTCTGGAAAAGAGTAATACTTATGATTGCATATGCCCTTTGGTTCACAATCATAATTGGTAGGACTTTACATTGGGAAATAACTCTATTATTATTTACCATGTGTCAAGTGCTTTACATTCTTTATATTATTCATTCAGATTTAGTTCTGACATCAGCCTTTTCATTCTCATTATATATATCAGGAAACCTAGGCTTAGAGTAAGTAAATTAAGTGTCATAAGTTGCCTGGAATAAATCCCACTTGGTCATGGTGAATAATCCTTTTAATGTACTGTTGAATCCTATTGGCTAGTATTTTGGTGAGAATTTTCCCATCTGTGTTCATCAAGGATATTGGTCTATAGTTCTCTTTTTTGATGGGATCCTTGCTTAGCAAAATAAGTCAAGCGGAGAAAGACAACTATCATATGATCTCCCTGATATGAGGAAGTGGTGATGCAACATGGGAGGTTAAGGGGGTAGGAGAAGAATAAATGAAACAAGATGGGATTGGGAGGGAGACAAACCATAAGTGACTCTTAATCTCACAAAAGAAACTGAGCGTTGCTGGGGGGAGGGGGTTGGAAGAAGGGGGTGGAGTTATGGACATTGGGGAGGGTATGTGCTATGGTGAGTGCTGTGAAGTGTGTAAACCTGGTGATTCACAGACCTGTACCCCTGGGGATAAAAATATATGTTTATAAAAAATAAAAAATAAAAGAAGAAGTTCTAACACATCTATCTGAATCCAAAGCTTATGTTTTCCATGACATCACACAGCCATTGTTTATATTTTGCTTATGCTTGGTCATTCTGAGGGTATGGTGATATGTGTTCTACCATCATTTTGATCAACAGTGGCTAGAGCCAGGATATGGAATCCAGACAACCCTAGGTTTGAATTCTAACATTTATCAACTTGTGTGATTTTAGAAAATTCATTTAATCTTCCTAAGTCTCCATTTCCTAATGGGACCAATATAGTGTTTCTCTCATAGGGTATTGGGGAGATTAAATAAATGATACATGTGAAGGGCCTTGTGTAGTGTCTAGCATAGTCCTGGTATAGATTAAGCATTCAACATATATTGACTGAAAAAATAATCTGTCTCAAAGAAGTATCATTGGAGTCCAGATCTCTTCTGTTTGCTTTAATAGGACATCAGCAAGTTCTTGAGATTTTAGTTAGATGATATTAAAGCTAGAGGAGATCTTAGGCTTGGTTCATCCAAACTCCTCATCTTTTATATAGTAAAACTGAGATTCATAGAAGAGGAGGGACTTGAATTTGTGTTATCCTGTTCTCCTATACTACTTCAATTGCACCTCCTGATAAAGTCAGTTACCTTGGTCAAATTCATGTTTCTTGATCTTGCTTTAGCTATTTGAAACTGACAAGGATCTCTACCCTTCTATTTACCAGGCTTAGGATTTATAAGTAGAAAATGAGATTTTATTTGTGATTAGAAAAGTGTGTATTTCCTCTAGTATGCCTCTCTTTCCCATACCCCACATACTCTCATGTTTCCCAGGCTAGGCTTGCAATTCAAGAAGTGCCCTCTATCTCTGGATAGCTCTTTACCCTCTTCATAATCATTATTATAAAAAATTCCTTGTCTTGTGTCCCATTCCTTTTTTGACATGTTGTATGTCTAATTTACTTGATAAAGTAAAGTATAGGTTTACTATATAAAACTATAGTGTTAATGCTCTAGTATTACCTTTCATCTGCATATTAGCAAGGTGCTTTCCTCAAAGAAATGAACATACAGTGGAATTATGCATAAAGGCATTAGGTTATGGAAGAGAGAAATTTGAGTAGGTAGCTTTCTCACACCACCTGGATGGCCACTTGGAAAATATCTATCCTTTGGAGCCTTAGAGAAATATAGGTAATCTTTGGGTTACAATGAGGTAAGTCTTTGCTTGTTAGTTTTTTGCAGCAGTGGGAGGGCTGAAGTAGAAGTTGTCATAACTCTTAGTGATGGAGCCTGGACTGCTTGGGTTCTGCGCTTGGAGGTTGGCATTTGAGACATTTTATAGAGTATTTAATGGGATAAAGATTGAGATGGGATTGAACTGGATAAATCCAGCAAGAGGAATCCTGTTAGAATCAAGGCCAGGGGCATCTCTTGCCATTCCTTTGAAAGCAGTAGTACTCCAGACATCACAAAATAGCGGGTACTCATCTTCATCATCCTTTCCAGCCTCATCAGGAGAGACACAAGCATACGGTACTGGCTGAACATAAAGGCTGGACCAGCCCTAGTAACTGGCATGAGAACTAATCTTTCCCTATCAGTATTCACAGTGAGGCACTGAAACAGGGACTCTTCCTGTATTGCCATAGTGCTGTGTCCCCTTTTATTATTAGTCTCTGCATATAAGAGGAAGGGTTTGTAGGCATTGTCTAGTTTATCACTGGTGGGGCTGATTTGCCTAAGGCTGCAGAACAAATTCATGGCTTAGTGAGGGCTATAACTCAGAGCTCCTGATGTCCTAATTTGTGCTTTTTCTTGTATACCACAGTGTCTCTCTTGTGTGAGCTAAGATAGAACACGTAGGTGGCATGTTGTCTAGAAAATCCCTGGTTTTTATGTATGTGCTTACATATGTGTGTGTGTAATGCTTAGAAAAGGTACTGTCAGACACCTTCATGCATTTTGACTATAATTATAATATATAATAACGATTATATTTTAACTATAATTATTATAACTATTAAAATTATAATTGATGGTATTTTATATACACATGGTTCTTATGAAAGCCTTTAGCCCACTCTTCATTCACCGATCAAAGTTTATAGAATTCTTTTATGTCCCTCAAATCCTCATAACAACCTCACAGGGATTAGCATTGTTGTTATTATTGTTGTTATTATTATCCCAACCCACAGATAAAATAATAGGTTTAGAAAAGTAAATCACTGAGGGAGCAGAGCTGACCAAGGCCAGTGCTCATACTTCTATATCAGAGCTTCCTTCTCAAGAACTGCAGAAAAGTTATAAAAGGAGACATAATCTGTAGGTCAGCACTAGACCTGCAAGACCAGATTCAGGGAAAAAGGGGAGCTATTGTATGCAAGCAGCACACATCTGGTAATATGAACTGAGGATAGTGGTATCTAAGACTTTGCTTGTTGACCAGTTTTGTTAAGACCAGCCATGCTCACGAGAGTGCCTCTTTTAATCTCAGCTGCCTTTCCATGTGTGTTCAAGAAAATCCCATTTAATTGGAATAAAACTGACAAAAATAATGAATTCAGATCAACTTGAAAGGCTCAGCTTTGCCATGAGGACACAATATAGAAATGTATTTGAGAAACAGAAGGTGGAGGAAAGGAAAGAGGGAACATGAGAGAGGGAGGGAGAGATACATGAAAGCACTTGACAGGTAAGATCTAAACATATAAAATATAGAGGTAAAAAGCAAGCAGCTGTGTTAGAACAAAGGAACACTCTGCTGCTCCTTATTCTGTTTGCTGCCCAGACTCTTCAACTGCAGCTTCTACTAAATAATAATGTGGGCTGTGTCTTTGTTCCCAGCTCAAAGAGAATGATAAAGCAGCAAAACAATGAAAGGTACAGTACAGCCACAGATAAAAGTTGATGACATGTAAATGAGCCCCATCCACCAACACACGCACATGTTGGCAACCCCTCCTGGAGGAACACAATGATAGTGAGTATAATGAACAAAGAGGGAAAAGACTTTTGAGCTAAGATATGGAAGGGAGCCTTTCTTTGATTTCCTAATGGGGTGTTTTGATGATTGCTGATGTCTATAGTGCTCAATTTTTGCATCAGAAAGTTGGAGTGGAAGGAGAGGCTAGTTACTTCAGTATTTCAGCTCTCAATAGAACACAGCTTAGATGTGACATGTCACATGTCAGATGTAATCATAGATATTAATTTCTAGACTCTTCTGCAGATAATGAAAGTTGAAGAAAAGTTGGACCCTGGGTTTTACCTATTTTCAGGAAAACAGGAAATGGCCAATTGAATTTCTAGTTTTTAGGAAGGAAGTTAATGATGGATTGGTTGTACAAAACACAGACTGGCAAACTCGATGTTAATCTTAGACAATGATTCTAGAAATGCTATTAAAAGGTAGTTTATAATCCCAAGAAGAGTTGGCTCTGATCAGGAGGAGTCAACATGGGTTTGCTGAGAAGTTATGTAATATAAATTTCATTTGCTTATTTAATTAGTTGAGTGATTGGAGCCACAATATATATATATATGTGGCTGTCATCCAGGCCTTTAGCAAGATTTTCCATGATATATTTGTGGAAAGTATGAAGATCTGTGACCTCACTCATAAAACTATGTCAATTAGTATTTTGTTGAACTGATATAATGAAAATGTATGAGAACAGATTTGGACACTATTAATATGATGATTTATAGTAACAAGCTATAGGGTTCTGTCCTCAACCTTGTTCTGTTAAGTGTTTTTATTCATGACTTGGTTGAAGTTACAAAAAACAGTCTCATAAGATTTATAAAGGGATAGAATATACAATGGAGGCCAGAATTATGATTCTGCAAATTTTGGCAGATTTGGTAGATGGACTGAATCTGCAAGATAAAATTTAATAAATGTAGCACAAATGACTATGGGGAAAGTCCAAGCAACTGATTACCCAAATACGGAGTGTGGCTTAGCAGAGCTCATATAAAGAAAGTTTAGGGACTTTAATATTCAATGAGCTCAAATGTAAGTTAGCTATGAGATGTATCTATGTGTTTGTTTGTTATGGATATCTTATTCTTTTTAAAAAATTTTATTTTTTCAGTGTTCCAAGATTCATTGTTTATGCACCACACCAGTGCTCCATGCAATACATGCCCTCCTTAATATCCACTACCAGGCTCTCCCAACCCCCTACCACCCTCCCCTCCATAATCCCGTTTGTTTCTCAGAGTCCACAGTCTCTTATGGTTATTCTTTTTTAATTAAAGTATAGTTGACATGCAGTGTTATATTAGTTTCAAGTATGCAACATGATGATTCAATAATTCTATATATAGAATATTAGACCAATATTAATATACTAATTTTAGTACATCCTATAACTAATATATATAGAATTATAATTATATCAATTACTGAATGTTTGCCACATTAAGTGGTTACCATCTATCACCATACAAAGTTATTACAATATTTTTATTATATTTCCCATGTTGTTTTTCATCCCTATGACTTATTTATTTTATAGCTAGAAGTTGGTATATTTTAACCACTTCACATATTTTTGCCTATGTCTGTGCATTTTTTGTGACACATTAATAAGGTGGTTTACACACTTGGATTCCTGGGCTGCAACCCAGATCAGCTGCATAGGAATCTGTTGGGGTAGGGCCTAGAAATAAGAATGTTTAAAGCTCCCCAAGTTATTCCAGTGGGAAACCAAAGTTGAGAACCAGTGTGATTATAGAATGTGAGAGAATTGATAATCTGATTGTAATGTGTATTGCTCTACTTTTTGCAAACTGGAACCCATTGGGAACAGTGTGAACAAGATGGCAAGGAGGCCTGCAGTCATACAAACTATGCCCTGAGGAAGTGTTGAAGGAACTGAGTGCAAGCAATCTCAGGGAAGACATAAAAGTTGTCCTCAAATGAGTGTGCCAGAGGGATTACCATTATTCTATTTGGCTCCAGAGATGAGAACTAGAACCAAGAAGATGAAGTAAAATGGAGGCAAATCTTTTTTTTTTTTTTTTTTTAAATGGAGGCAAATCTTAATTCAATGAAAAGAATAATATTCTAGGAGAACTGTCTAAAGATGTAATAGGCTGCCTCAGGAAGAAATGATTGCCCTGTAATTTGGGGACTCCAAACCCTTTGACTTCTTAACCAGTTGGTGAGGAGAGTGTGGAGAAGGCTTGTATTATTCAGGACTCTTTGTGGCACATGACAGAAGCCCAACTCAAAAGGCTTAAAAATAGAGTCAATTGTATTATATAACAGGGAAGTGACTTCAGGGAGGGCTGATTCAAGGGATCAATTGATATCAGGCTCTTTCTCACCACTTATTTTGGGTTCTATTTGTCTTTGCTTCCCTTTATTCTGCATTCAGGCTCCCTCCCTGTGGTGTCCTGGCAACCCCAGTAGAGAGAGAAGATATTTTCTGATACTTCTCAAAAGAGAAACACTGATTCTAAATGGACAAATGTAATCCGAAAGCTGGTGGTGGTGGTGGTGGTGGTGGTGGTGGTGGTGGTGGTGGTGGTGTGTGTGTGTGTGTGTGTGTGTGTGTATTGGGAGGAGGGCGGGGGAACTGGATACACAAAACAGTAAGAGTCTTGGCACTGGATAGGTGAATAAGTGAAGATCCCTTTCAGTCCTGAGATTTTAATATTATTTGACACCAAGGCCAGAATGCAGCAATAAGTATAGACCACTGAGCTCATCAAATCTAAATCTTTTCTCTAGTCAGGTCCATCTGTTTTTCCTGTCCTTCCCCATATTCACATCTTTGCTTGTGTTGCTTAATCTTTCTCAAAACACCTCTAACCCATAGTCCAAGATTCATCTAATGTCCTGCCTCTTCCTCTGTTATAGCTGGGCTAGCCCACACTGATCTGCACCTCCTTTGAGCTGCTATAGTACTCTTCACAATTACATATTTCCTAATGTCATATCTTGAATTTTTCTGTTTTTCAGTGAATTAGTCTTATAAATTATAACTGTATTATAACTGAATTCCTTGAGAAGTAGAGGCAAGGCCTCTTCCCTTTTTATTCTTCCTGTGTCTAACATAGACTTGAGAATATTATATGGGCTTGTTCATTGAAATGTACTGATTGATGGTCATTTTTTCAATATATCAATTTCTTTACTACTATGTATGAAATCTCCATCCTGCAGGTAATATGGATTAGATGGCAAAAATGGGAGCATTGCCATCAGAAGGCCTCTGTGGAAATAACTGACACTACCAAAGAGGGCATTGCAATTCTTTCCCACTGGTACAAGCTCTGCTTCACGCTCATGCTGCCAAGCTTGTTTCCTTGCTTTTGGACTTTAGGAATGGGTAGTTTTCCTGGTTATGACCTTCAATCACTCACTCATTATGTAATAATTTATTAGTCACCAATATTATTCTAAACTCTGTTCTAGTTATGGGGAATACACAAAATCTCAGTTCTAAGGAGTTTGCAGGGAAAAACAGAAAAAAAATTAGATAATTATAATATAGTATCATGGTATTCCAGTTCTGGGTTAGATAAACAAAGCATATTCTACCCTGTCTCCGCTGTTGTATATAGCTATAAAACCTGAATGGGATGAATGGAACATTGAGCAGTCTGAAAAGTAAATAGTAGTAGGTTGAGGGAAAAACCCCCAGAAATCACAGTATCACTGAACTGATGGTGAGTATGCTACTTAAAAATTTTGATATAGGGGCGCCTGGGTGACTCAGTGGGTTAAGCTGCTGCTTTCGGCTCAGGTCGTGATCTCAGGGTCCTGGGATCGAGTCCCACGTCGGGCTCTCTGCTCCGCGGGGAGCCTGCTTCCCTCTCTCTCTCTCTCTCTGCCTGCCTCTCTAACTACCTGTGATCTCTCTCTGTCAAATAAATAAATAAAATATTAAAAAAAATTTTTTTTGATATACTCTGGCCTGATCTCCTATTAAGTGGCTATCAGTGAGCAGACAGAGCTCTAGGAGAAGCAATCTAATTCTGACTCAAGAATGGAAAAGGGAACTATTAATACTTAGTGTGGAAATTTTCCACTTTTTCTACTCTTTTACGTTTTCTTGTGCTTTGGCTCCCTAGAAATTCTGTGGCAATAGTGGCAGCAGTTGATAATTGGAGACTGCCTCAGGGAACCAGAAAGTGCTGAGGAGATCAAAGAAAGGGAGAAGCTTTGGAAAGTGACCTTATAAGGTTGTTTATGAACTGTGGAACTCAACCCTGAATGAACATGTGTGGATTAGACCCTATTTAGTAGACAAAAGTCTTTAAGAACTGAACAGACCACCACCCAGATCCCAGATTATTCACTGAATGGTGGACATATGAAACATACCTGGATAGTGCTGTAAAGGTTTTGAAAATGGAATGGATGTTGGAACCACAACCCACAGAAGCTGGATCAGAACTTTCACTTAAACCTAACCAGGTTGACTGCCTGCTAAAACCATCAGTAACAACACTCTTCATAAGATTTAAACAATTTCCAAGATCTGATAAGGTAGCATCTAAATTATTCAGGATACATCTAAATTATCCAGGATACAATTCAAAATTATTAGGCATATAAAGAATTAGAAAAGTCTTAACTCATGTGAGAAAAGAAAATCAACAGATGCTATCCTAGATAACAGATGTTGGAATTATATGCAAAAATTTAAAGCAGCTATTGTAAAAATATACCAATGAGTAAGGGAAGAATCATTGAAAGAAATGGGAAAATAGAAAGTCTCAGCAAAGAAACAAAAAACATAAACAATCACCAAATGAATGTTTAAAGACTGAAAATATATAACTAAGACTAGAAAAAGTTTACTTAGTGTGCCTTGTAGCAGAATGTGGTCAGCATGATTTTGTGAACCAGGTTATACTTCAGTTGCTGCTTGGTTCTTCCATTTGTTCTTAAATGGAAATAAACCAAGTGGGGAAGTGTTGTGTTAGTTATCTACTGCTAGTAGATAGATAACTATCATTAACTAGTTATCCCCAAATATAGCAGTTCAAAACAACAAATATTATTATCTCACACAGTATTTCAGAGTCAAGAATCTGGTGGTGACTTAAGTGAGTGTGTCTAGCTCAGTCTGTTAAGAGGCTGCAGTTAAACTGTCAGCAGAGATGTAGTCATCTCAAGTCCCATCTGGGATTGGAGAATCTGCTTCCATGTTTACGCACGTGATTATTGGCAGGCCTCAGGACTGTTGGACTGAAAGATCTCTTTTTAGTGCCACATGGCCCTCTCTCTAGGGAAACTTGAAGCATGGCAGCTGGCTTCTGACTTGGTAAATGATCCCAATGGGAGAGACAGAAAAACAAGATGGAAGCCACTGTCTTTTTTATAATCTAATCTCACAAGTGACATATGATCACTTCTGTTCTGTTTGTTGGAAGTGAGTCATTAATTCCAGGCCGTACTTAAGGGGAGAGGGATCAAACATCACATCTTGAAATGGCAAAGTATCAAAAAACTTGTGGACATATTTTTAAAACCACCACAAAAAGAAAGCTATTCTAGGAGGAAGGAATCAGATATCCAAAAGCAAAAAATTGAAGGAAAGAATTAAAAATGGACAATGGGGGCTGTTTATCTCTCTTTTTAGTTCAGTTTGGACCTAGTAAGTATTTGTTGATGTGAAGATTCTCTGAATGTCAGATAATCCTCTAAAGACTTCTACTTACCTGCCCTGTTTGGGGAAGGCAGCAGATCCAGGTCAGTGCCTTCACTCTAGGAGATAAATAGGACCTGAAGCCCTCATGGTGTTTTGTTTTAAGATCTTGGAATAAAAGGAAAAATATAAAAAGATACTTTCTTTTAGTTGTAGGTATATGCCTTTACAGTAACATGGGAAAGTATCCTGGAACTTCAATTGGAGGCTTGTTGTCCCTCATAATACTCTATTCTGCCACTGTCTTCCATTTTCTTACTAGATAAATCGTTGTAAGTCAGTTCTGCTCTAACGTCTGTTTTGAAAACTCGAGTTTGGTCCAATGTGATTGATATATAAGAGAACAATTTGAGTATGACATGAATTTGTGTTTGTTTGAGCATGATTTCACCAGCAAGAAACATTAGGTGAGTGCAGAAAACTGCACTCAGCTGAACTAAGCAGTATGGTAATATACAAAACACACACCTCAAACATCTGTTAGCCACAACCATTCACATTCAGTGTTGCAAGTTTCCATCCAATTTCAGTTAACATTCCTTCCACCACTCCATAATAACTCATAAGGTGCTATGACTACATCTACAAACTTTAGGTCTTTTCAAGGTAAAGTGCAATATTTATTGTAGTATTTATGTATTTCTTAGCCATTAACGGGTAAAACTGTGCTGCATTTTCTATCTGTTTTTTTAAAAATTACATTTATTTATTTTCAGCATAACAGTATTCATCATTTTTGCATCACACCCAGTGCTCCATGCAATCCGTGCCCTCTATAATACCCACCACCTGGTACCCCAACCTCCCACCCCCCCACCACTTCATTCCCCTCAGATTGTTTTTCAGAGTCCATAGTCTCTCATGGTTCACCTCCCCTTCCAATTTCCCCCAACTCCCTTCTCCTCTCCAACTCCCCGTGTCCTCCATGATATTTGTTATGCTCCACAAGTAAGTGAAACCATATGATAATTGACTCTCTCTGCTTGACTTATTTCACTCAGCATAATCTTTTCCAGTCCCATCCATGTTGCTACAAAAGTTGGATATTCATCCTTTCTGATGGAGGCATAATACTCCATAGTGTATATGGACCACATTTTCTATCTGGTTTTTAACATGCTGCTAATACTTTTTATTTTTGTTCTTCTAACCTCATTTTCCCTATAAGCTGTGTGTTTTTCATTGCGCAATTTTACATAGTGCAGTAATTAAAATTTTTTTTTATTTTTTTATAAACATATAATGTATTATTAGCCCCAGTGGTACAGGTCTGTGAATAGCCAGGTTTACACACCTCACAGCACGCACATAGAGTGCAGTAATTTTTAAAGTATACATATGCCAAGTTATAGCAGACATGACTGTATATATGTATACACACACACACTTACTTATATATATTTAACTTACCTCGGACAATGTATTTGAGTGGACTTAGCAAACAAGGAAGATCAAGTCAGTGAAGATTCTTTGTTGCAGAAGCAAAAAGAAAAAGAAGAGAAACATTCAAGTACAGTGGAGATGCTTATGTTTGGTGTGGACCATTCAGAACCTCTATCTAAAGACTCCTTTGGTGGATTTCCTCGCTAACAGTTACTTGGTATTCTGGCTTCTGGGTCTCCTGTTCTTCTGACCTTGAGCATTCTCTTCCACAGCAAGCAGTTCTATTTCTTTGGAGTGTAGTGCATTGAATAGGTAGTGAGACATTGTCAAAGAATTTGGACTTTGTGCACTTGCTTCTCTGACCTTGAACAAAGCTAGAAGTTCCTGCCAATTTCATATCCCCTCTGAGGACACATCTTTAAGACCTGCCAGGGACTCTTGACTTTGGATCTGTGACACTTGATGCTGAAGTGGTCATAATCAAGTTCCAAAGTGGTCTGGGGCATTTGTAGTGCAGAACCTCCTTCTCAGGGCACCTGGATGGCTCAGTTGGTTAAGCATCTATCTTTGGCTTGGTCAGGATCCCAGAGTTCTGGGATTAAGCCCCTGCATCAGGATCCTTGGTAAGGCGGGAACCTGCTTCTCCCTCTGCCTGCCGCTCCCCTGCTTGTGCTTGTTTTCTCTCTCTCTCTCTCTCTCTCTCTCAAATAAATAAACAAAATATTAAAAAAGAAAAAGACCCTCTTTCTCTTGGTACTTGGGCCACATTCAAACTGATGGGAGAAGATGGGTAAGTTTAATTCTTTACTCCTTTCTCTTCCTTATGCTCAATATTCTTTCTTTTCTTCATCTTTATTAAGGCAGTGCCATGCAGTAGTTGAAGATTTGGGCATCATGTAATGGTTGTATGACCTAAGGCCACTTACTTTACTTCTCAGCACTTCCATTCCTTCATCTTTAAAACTGAGATTATAATAGCACTTACCTTATAGGCTTTTTGTGATGAATGAGATAATCCATGACAAGCATTTAAAACTGGGCTAGTTAATTTACACACATGTTCCTAATCAATACCTAAAGTCTAAAGAGACTATATCCATTTAGGATCAAGTAGAGATAAAAAAGTGATTCGGAGTTTTTAAATTTTGTCAGTGGGAAAATGTAATTGCATTTATCCATAATTCTTCAGGACTCTGCTATTGCATAAAAAAGGTAGAGTTGTGATTACAGTTTCCATTTATGAAGCTTATAAACATTGACCCATTTCTTCCATTAACTACTGCTTTAACCCTTAGGACCAACGCTGCCAATGTGAAAATGCTTCTGTATAACTTTGGGTAAAGATTGAATATTGAGGTTACATAACTGTAACAACAGAAACATATTTTAGGCTGGCCCAAAATTAAATGAACTATTAAATGAGACTAATCTAACCAAGGGCAGAAATTTTGTCTTTTTGTCTTATAGCTCATCAACTTCTAATATGGTGGTTCTCATCCATGGGTGATTTTGTCCCTGCAGGGAACATTTGGCAATGTCTGGAGTCATTTTTGGTTGTCATCACTGCAGAGGAGGCAATTGCTACTGGAATCTAGTGGGTAGAGGCCAGGAATACCGCTAAACAGTCCCCCATAACAAACACTTATCTTGCCTGAAATGTCAATAGTTCTGGGGTTGAGAAACCCTGCTCTAATGCAATGTCTAAATACAAGAAACATTGTAGCCTCCTGATAAATGTGTATTGAATAGATGAATGAAGTTCGGGGAACAAAAATGTGATTTGGTAGCAGACACATGTTTGGCAGACAACCTTATAAAGGAATTTTGAGAAGTCCTGGCACTCAGCCAATTGCTGTTAGCACAACAATGTTTGCTCTGTTCAGGCATCCAGTATGATTGGTCTGTGCCTGGTTCATATGATTACTAAATATTTTGAATAACATCCCTAAGAAGGTGATATATTTTTTAGAAGTTAGAGATAATTGCTTCTAAATATAAGTTGTTTTTAGAAACCATGGGAAAAGGGAATAGATTGACTTTGACTATGGGGAGTAAACAGGAGATGGAACAGGGAGTGGCTGTGAATAAATCATAGTGTTATGGTAGAGAGAGAAAATTTTTACCATTCTGGTGAAAGAGGGAAAATCAGAGCAATCTATTCCATGGTCCCTCAATCTAAGTCAAGGCAACATTTCCCCAAATAGAGAATTAGTGGGGGGGAAAGTGAAAAGTAGAATAAAATAGTTACAGGACAAAGGAAAATATGTTATTTTCTGTCATGACATATTGTCTTAGACCATCCAGGCTGCTATAAAGGAATACCATAGACTGGGTGGCTTATAAATAACAGATATTAGTTTCTCGTATTTCTGAAGGCTGGAAAGCCCAAGGTCAAGCACTGGCAGATTTAGTGTCTAGTGAGGGCCTACTGCCTGGTTCATAGATAGCTGTCTTCTCACTGTGTCTTCATGTGGTAGAAGGGGCAAGGGAGTTCTCTGGTGTCTCTTTTATAATAGCGTTATTCCCATTCCCGTGGGCTCCACCCACATGACCTAATCACCTTGCAAAGGCCCCACCTGCTAATACCATCACTTTGGGAGGGGTAGGTTTTCAACATATGAATTGTAGGGGAGAAATGAACATCTCTCAGAAATTTTAAGAATAGCCCAAGTAAATAGAACATGGGAACCTCCTCAAAGGTAACTGATTAAATAAACTAAGGTACAGTCTTATTATGGAATATTATATAACAGTTAAAAAGAACAAGATAACTGTGTATCCACTAACATGGAAAATTTCTAAGGCATATTGTCAAGGAGAAAAAGCAAGCAGAAAATGTACTATACTAGTTTGACACTATTTCTTTAAAAGAAAAATCCCTCAAAATAACTTTGTAACTTCAAATATATACAAGAATGAAGAAGAATGGGAAAATGCCTTGAGGGATATAAAGCAAATTGAGGGATAAAAATCATAATGGTTCTCTCTAGGTAGGGAAGTAGAATAGGGAGTCAGTGATTAAAGGGCCCTTTTACTCTATGTGTACCAATTGTATTTTTATAAGAATATATCTAGGTAGTGCTTGTATAATTAAAAATATACACAGTGGGTTGCACCAGCTTGCATTCCCACCAACAGTGTAGGAGGGTTCCCCTTTTTCCACATCCTCATCAGCATCTGTCATTTCCTGACTTGTTAATTTTAGTCATTCTGACTGGTGTGAGTGATATCTCATTGTGGTTTTGATTTTTATTTCCCTGTTGCCGAGTGATATGGAGCACTTTTTCATGTGTCTGTTGGCCACCTGGATGTCTTCTTTGCAGAAATGTCTGTTCATGTCCTCTGCCCATTTCTTGATTGGATTATTTGTTCTTTGGGTGTTGAGTTTGCTAAGTTCTTTATAGATTTTGGACACTAGTCCTTTATCTGATATGTCATTTGCAAATATCTTCTCCCATTCTGTCAGTTGTCTTTTGGTTTTGTTAACTGTTTCCTTTGCTGTGCAAAAGCTTTTGATCTTGATAATATCCCAATAGTTCATTTTTGCCCTTGCTTCCCTTGCCTTTGGCGTTGTTCCTAGGAAGATGTTGCTGCGGCTGAGGTTGAAGAGGTTGCTGCCTGTGTTCTCCTCAAGGATTTTGATGGATTCCTTTCTCACATTGAGGTCCTTCATCCATTTTGAGTCTATTTTCGTGTGTGGTGTAAGGAAATGGTCCATTTTCATTCTCCATGTGGCTGTCCAATATTCCCAGTGCCATTTTTTGAAGAGGTTGTCCTTTTTCAATTGGATATTCTTTCCTGTTTTGTCAAAGATTAGTTGACCATCTGGAGGTTCCCCAAAATGTTGAAAATAGAACTGCCCTATGACCCAGCAATTGCACTACTGGGTATTTACCCTAAAGATACAAACGTAGTGATCCGAAGGGGCACATGCACTCAAATGTTTATAGCAGCAATGTCTACAATAGCCAAACTGTGGAAAGAACCTAGATGTCCATCAACAGATGAATGGATAAAGAAGAGGTGGTATATATACACAATGGAATACTATGCAGCCATCAAAAGAAATGAAATCTTGCCATTTGCGACAACGTGGATGGAACTAGAGGGTATCATGCTTAGCAAAATAAGTCAAGTGGAGAAAGACAACTATCATATGATCTCCCTGATATGAGGAAGTGGTGATGCAACATGGCGGTTAAGGGGGTAGGAGAAGAATAAGTGAAACAAGATGGGATTGGGAGGGAGACAAACCATAAGTGATTCTTAATCTCACAAAACTAACTGAGGCTTGCTGGTGGGAGGGGTGTTGGGAGAAGGGGATTGGGGTTATGGACATTGGGGAGGGTATGTGCTTTGCTGAGTGCTGTGAAGTGTGTAAACCTGGCGATTCACAGACCTGTACCCCTGGGGATAAAAATACATGTTTATAAAAAAAATAAAAAATTAAAAAAAATATATACACAGTGGGAAATCAAAATCCATCAGCATCGTACAGATATGCAGAAGAATTTAGGGGTCATTTTACCTTCAAAGAAAGAAAGGTTTACTACCAGATTGCTGTAAATAGCAACCTTGACTCACAAGAATTTGTTGTAGCCAGCTAAGCCCAATGCTAAATAAGGATAGAGAGAGGAGTGTTTAGGACATATGACCCTTGGTTTTTTTTTAAAACAGGTTTGTTAGTGCTGGGTTGGCTCTCCAACCTTTTATTTTAGTTCCAGAACTCTCAGAAAGTTAGTTCTTGCAGCCTGTATCCTGTAGCATGTATAGACCCTGGAAACATAAGTTCTTCAGAAGGTGTCCTTACTTTGTCTTATTCTACTCCTTGACTTAGCCTTGTGTAAAGGATCTTGAGTGAGAAGGCTGGGCCATGTATAGGAGGGGCCATCCTGGGGCCTGGGCCAGGAGTGTCTTAGGCTCCTATTGGACTGGCTCAGTGCTTTGTGTTCTTCATTGCCTTATAGAAAACAAAAAAGTCTCAAAACTCAGAAATTAGTTTAGTAATGAACTAAAAAATATTGTGGATTTTCCCCCTTAGTATGCATTAATAAAAAATCCACTATTCACATCTCAATAATTTAGTCATATTTTTAAAAGATTTATTTATTTGACAGAGAGAGCATGAGCTAGGGGGAGTAGGAGAGGGAGAAGCAGGCTCTCCGCTAAGCAGGGAGCCCGATGTATGGCTCCATCCCAGGGCCCTGGGATCATGACCTGAGCTGAAGGCAGACGCTTAACAGACTGAGTCACCCAGGTGCCCCAATTAGTCATATGTTTTAAAATAATCTCCTAAAGAGCTCCTTCAGCAGGGACATATTAGAAAATGTCCCATTTATTGTATTAGCAAAATAAGTCATTTTCTCATGATATTGTGTTGAAGTCCTTTAATGTTTCAGCTGGGGACATGAGTGCCATTAATTTTATGTGCATGGGCCTTGCCCAGGGAGGGTTAGACTGGCTGACTGGGCAGATTGGTATGGCTTGGGACTGAGAGATATCATTAGGTGATTGGCCCTGACGTCTCAGGACTCCTTAATAAACCACTCAACTTCTGGCAACTTGACACTCATGTGAGAAACTAGGACTCCTACTTTCTTCTCACTTGTCTCCTTTGCCCCTACCTGGCCCCACATTCCTCCTGGTTAGCTTTCACTTATTTTTTAAAAAAGATTTTATTTATTTATTTGTGTGTGAGAGAGAGAGCTAGAGAGAACATGAGTGGGGAGGAGAGGGAGAATCAGGCTCCCTGCTGAGCAAGTAGCCTGATGCGGGACTTGATTCCAGAACTCTGGGATTGTGACCTGAGCTGAAGGCAGTGTCTTAACTGACTGAGCCACACAGGCACTCTCCACTTTCACTTATTTTTGATTTGCGTGGGGAAATGGGATTTAGGAGACAAAGATGGGAGGGGGTAGACGTAGATTTGTTTATAAAGAGTATGGGTTTTCATCTGCTTTATTCATTAATGTATTTTAAATAACCTGAGCAGTTCTTGTTACATAGTAGTTGCTCAACAAATATTTGTTGAATGAACAAGGAAATTACAAACTATATATGTTATAACATCCAGTGTGTTTTAGTAACAGCAAGGAGGCCCATGTACATACAATTAGTTTAACAAGGAAAATAATGAAGTAAAGTGATATCAGGGAAATATGTAAAGGCGAGTTCATGTAGGATCTTTTAAGCTGTGGTACAGACTTGAGATTTTTATACTTTGGAGGATTTTGAGCAGTTATACGACATAAAAAGAACTAATATTTATGGTTCCAGGAGCTATTCTAGGTGTGCTGGGTGTATCAACTCAATCTTCAAGCATATCTTTAATATAGCTACTAATATTATCTTTGTTGTAAGGATGAGAGAAAGTTACACAGATATTAATTTTCTTGGCTAAGATCATATAGCTAAGAAGAGATGGATCTAGAATTTGAACTTCGGCAGTCTAGCTCCACACTTGCACTCTGAGTCTGCATTATACTGCCTTTTTGTACATCATGTCAATGATCTGATTTATATTTTAAGTGGCTCCCTCTGGCTGCTTTGTTTAGAGCACTCCACAGGCAGAAGTAGAGGCAGAGAGACCAGTTAGGAAGCTACTGGAGTAGATACAACAAGAAATAATGGTGGCTTGGTAGAAGAGATGACAAGGAGACAGATTCTGCATTTATTTTGAAGGCAGTTTGCTGACAGACTGGATGTGAGAAAGACAGGATGTAACAGACTGAATGTGACAGACTGTATGAGAGAAAGAGAAAAGTCAAGGATGATACTAAGATTTGAAGATAATATCGAAATGACTTTTAAAAAGATTTAGTTATTGTTGACATAGAAATCTCCTGGTGCATCTGGAAGCACTTTCTCTTTTTAAAGGTTTTATTTATTTATTTGAGAGAGGTGGCATGAGTAGGGGTGAGGTAGAGGAAGAGGGGGAGGGAGAAGCAGACTCCCCGCTGAGTGGAACCCCCCCCCCCCATCTGGGGCTTGATCCTGGGACCCTGGGATCATGACCTGAGCCAAAGGCAGATACTTAACTGATTGAGCCACACAGGCACCCCACTTATTTTCTTTAAAGTGGACACCAGTGTAGACAAGAAATACTTAGTTCTTGATGACAATGGAATCCCCACAGGTGATTCAGCTTAGTGTTTTGTTTCATGCTTGATCATCCATATGTGAATTGACTATTTTTTTTTTTTTTTTTAATTTTTTTTTATTTTTTATAAACATATATTTTTTATATACATATATTTTTATCCCCAGGTCTGTGAATCACCAGGTTTACACACTTCACAGCACTCACATTGGGGAGGGTATGTGAATTGACTATTTTTGAAATAGCACCTGCCCTTCTTCTCCAGTGGTCTTCTGGGCTTTAATTATTTCTCTCCAACATTGGGGGTGGTGGTATTTTTTTTATTGTGGTATATTAGTCACCATACAGTATATCATTAGTTTTTGATATAGTGTTCCATAATTGATTGTTTGTATATAACACCCAGTGCTCAGTGCAATCCATGCCCTTCTTAACATGTGTCATTTTTAAGGAATTCAGGGTGTCATTTTTAAGGAATTCAGAATAGTTTCTCCTGTTACTCTCCTTACTTTACCTGGCTCAGAATTTTTGGGAGAGCTTACGCTAGCTTCACTAGTGGTATATTGTTTGGAGTGTTGTGTCCTAAGAGTTAATGATGGTTCAGGACCAACCAACCAACTTCCTACCAACCCAACTTCGTCACACTACACTTAAGCCTATATTTCAATCCTTATTTGTTCTCTGTGTTGACTATCTTCTTTGTATGCTCTAGTTTGGGGGTCTTTTCAGTCCAACTTTGGCATCTGGGTTTAACTGCATCCAACCGAATCCACTTTACTCCCTAAATTTCAACTTTTCTTGCTCTCCAGTAACTTGCTCTTAGAACCTTGTCTGTTGATGTATACCTTTAGTAAACCATTATGGAAGCTATTGATAACACAGGTCCCTAATTTTGGCCCCAGTGAGTGGGGCTAGGCATTAACAAGCCCTTGAAGCTCTAGGCCTTTCTCTACATGCATACATATTCTGGGTTCCATTTCCTGGCCTCTCCTCTAGGATGGATTTGATTCTTGAATCTTTGCTGAGGTCCCAATGTGTTTGTATTTGGTTCATACCAAGCAATATTTACATTTAGAAAAATAGAATATCCATGAATTTCTGCATCCTAGGGGACATATTGGTAACATTTGATGAAAGGTAGGCTACCTCACACACTTCAAAAGATTTCCTATCAACAAAATGATAAAGTGTCATGAGCATTGATTTTCAAACTTTCAAAAATTGTGATAAAAATTTCTATTGGAAAAAAATTTCTATTGGGACAAATTTAAGTGTACCATTTGGTTTCATGAAGCAGCCGATTTCTGTACCATCACCAACTATCCATTTCCAGAATATTTTCATCTTCCCAAACAAAAATTCTGCACCCATTAAACAGTATTTCCACATTATACTCTCCCACCTACCCCTGGAAACTACTACTCTACTTTCTGTCCTTATGAACTGACTATTACACTTAACTCATTTAAGTAAAATCACACAGTATTTTCCATTTTGTGTCTTATTTTATTTAGTATAATGCCTTCAAGTTTCATGCATTTGTAGCTTGTGTCAGAATTTATATCCTTTTAAAGGCTGTATAGATATATAACATTTTGTTTATCCATTTATCATTGGTTATTGCTAATAAAGTTGCTATGAGGGGTGCCTGGTTGGCTCAGTGGGTTAAGCCTCTGCCTTTGGCTCAGGTCATGATCTCAGGGTCCTGGGATTGAGTCCCACTTCAGGCTCTCTGCTCAGTGGGGAGCCTGCTTCCTTCTCTCTCTCTCTCTCTCTCTCTCTCTCTCTCTGCCTGCCTCTCTGCCTACATGTGATCTCTCTCTGCCAAATAAATAAATAAATAATTAAAAGAAATATTGTTGCTATGAATATGGGTGTACAAATATCTGTTTGAGCCCCTACTTCCAATTCTTGTGGGTATATATGCTGGAGTGGAATTGCTGAATCATACAGTAATTCTACATTTAATTTTTTCAGGAACAACTATATCATTTTCATAGCAGTTGCACTACTTATGTTCCTACCAGTAATACACAAATGTTCCCATGGATGTGATGTAGTATCTCACTGTAGTTTTGCCTTGTATTTCCCTCATAATTAGTGAGGGTCAGCATCTTTTCATGTGCTTATTGATCATCTATATGCCTTCATTGGAGAAATGTCTATTCAAGGCCTTTTCCCATTTTTAAATTGGGTCATTTATATTTTTGCTGTTGGATTTTCAAACTTTTTAAAAGTTTAGGACTCTGTGTTCAAATGACATATTTCAGTAAATCTCAATGTGTAAAACAGATTAAAACAAAGATTCCTCAGGTATAGTTGGAAAAGAGATTAGTGCCTACCTCATCACTCTTCATTTCCATGGCAGCCCCTGAGAGGGCTCCTTGACACCCCTAATGTTTCTTAGCTCTTTTGAAAAACTACTGCCCTTTGGCATTTAGAAAGGGATCCATGCTTCAGAATATTTGAGGAGACATAGATTTGCACAAAGAAAGAGTCACTTCTATATTTTACCAACTTTAAATATTGACCATGACAAGAGAAATGTGGTGCTTTTTACTGGAGCATGTTAGTGTTATTTTGTCACTTAGTTCCCAAAGACACACAGAACTATTGATCTTTCCACATATCAAGAGAAGCTCATAAATTATTGGGGAAATGTCAACAAAAATGAAGAAAATGACAGAAACTCTTCCAGACCCAGAGAAAGATGTTATTTACAAATTCATTTCCCTGAGTATCAGGAGAATCCCCAGAGGCAATAGGAATTTGTGAGAGCAAATAAGCCACTGATCATATTGCTATTTATCACAGTTGCTCAATTCTGCTTCAGCCTTCAGACCTTGTTGAATCAGGAGAATTTTTTAAAATAAGCGTTTGAATGGCTTAAAGGGATTTTTGAGTTCAAAAGTAAAGTTCTGAGAATAGTTCTGTTATTCTTGGCTGGTCCTCAGCCAAGTGGTTAAGACTCATTTCCCTTTTGAGGGTCCTACTCCCTGCTTTGGGTGAAAACCTCCCAAGATTTTCATGTTGCCTGTGCAGGGTCCCTGCACCCATTCTCCACAGGAATTCTCTATTTCATGTCATCTTGAGAAGCAAATTGCCCTTCATAAACAGACCATATATGTTTGTGAGCAAGTGGGAGGCTAATCAGTAGTGTAGTATTTTACTTACCTTGAGTTCTGAACAATTGAGAAATTCAAAGGAATCTAAAGATAATATAAAATATTTCCTTTAATATGAATAAAGTCTAGGGTGAAGGACACCTTATACAGATCTATGAGCAAGTGGGCTAATACTGTGCCCCTGCGTTAGGGAGACTTACACCCTCCATCACAGCCTGTGCCATACCATTGCAGAATCCTCTTACAAGGTCAAGCCCCTCTCACTATTTGGAAGAAATCAGAGAAGAGCACAGCTCCTCTGTAGTCTGCCATATCCTAAGAAGAAGAAATATAGACAGAAATATGCCTATGCATTTCCTTGTCCCAAGTTTGACAACTTGTTACATTATTTTTCAGTCCCCTACTCCCTACAGGTATATCAAACATATGGAAAGAAGCATCTGGAGTGGGAAAAAGAGTCTCCCCTAATGTTTCACAGTTTATTTTTCTCTTAAATCACTGAGTTTAACTGTTGAGCAATCTCCATAGAGTGGGGGGGGGGGCGGTCAGCAGTTTATGGAAGTCCTGCTTTCACATTGAAGAAGCAATCACTGGGACTGCTGATGGACGGTGTAGGTGATAGTGTACCTAGAAGGCTCTGAAATGTGTCTGAAGACTATATTAATTAAATTAACATCAGGATCATGCCACACCCAATGATGAAAATTCATTCTTTATTCTTTTTTTTTTTTTTTAGGATTTTATGCATTTATTTGAGAGAGAGAGAGAGAGAAATAGGGAGAAGGGCATGAGCAGGGAGGAGAGGGAGAAGCTGGCTTCCTGTTGAGCAATGACCCTGACACCGGGCTTGGGCTCAATCCCAGGACCCTGAAATCATTATGTGAGCCAAAGGCAGACGCTTAACTGATTGAGCCATCCGGGTGCCCCTCATTCTCTATTCCATTAACCTTTTCAAATGATGTCCAGCTACATCATCTCTCAGAGAATATACTGTGAGATCAAAGTATATTAAGACACTACATTAATAATGTGCAATAGTAAGATGCCACTCATTTGAGTATAATCTGCCCTTATCATAATTCTAGGGGTGCATTAAAGTCAAAATATTAATTCCCTTGCATGTTTCACTGAACATCCAGAGACAAGTCCACATTTCTTAAAATCTGAGGAACTTAAAGTTTAAAACAAAGCTTTCTTGTCCTTGTGAGTTCAAACTAGTTAAGGACCAAAATATAGCCTCCCTTTTCCTCCCTATATCCTATCTTCTCATTCTGCTCAATCTCAACTAGAAAAGTTCTCAAGGCCTGTGTCCAAATGGGGCTCTTCAGCAGCTTTAACCTGTGCTATTTCTTATTGGAATGGGTGGGGTCATTTCAGGGCCCCAGAGTTTATATTAGTTCAATGACAAGTCTCTGATGTTACATAGAGTTCAAAGTATTAAAAGAAGCCACAAGGTAATCATTTCACCAGCCCCATAATTTTCAGTTAACAAACTAGCAAGCTATGTTAGCCACCTTGTGGCTCATATTGATCCCTGCTTCCTACAATTCATCCCTTTTCGAATTTTTCCCTTGTGTGTGAGCTGGACCTAGCATATTTCTTCTAACAAATAGGATATGTCATAATGACGGGGTATCATTTTAATAACTAAGTTACAAAAGACTGACTTTTTAGTACTTTCTCCCACTTTGGCTCTTGTCACTTGTATGAACTGATGTCAGCTGCCATGTTATGAGCTGCCCTAGGAGGGGCCATGAGACAAGTAATGAGGCCGTCAGTCCAACAGTCTGAGAAACTGAATTCTGACAATAGCACATGTGAGTGAGCTTGGAAGTGGCTTCTCTTCCAGTTGAGCCTTCAGTTGATTGCAGTCTAAGAAAATACTTGACTGTGGCTTGTGAAGAACTCTGACATAGATGGTCCAGCTAAGCTGTACCTGATTCCTGCAGAAATTGTGAGATAATAAATGTTTTTGTTTTAAGCCACTAAGTTTTGGGATAATTTGTTATGCAGTAATAGACAACTAATACACTGGCCAAGAGGTTGTTCTGGACAAAATTATACTATGTCTAGTACTCAGAATTGCTAAATATTGTGGTGGAAACTCAATATTACCTGAAGGAAAAATAATAGGTAGAAGATACCTTGGTTTTAGCCTTGATAGGGATGCCAGTCTACTCAAATATCTGGAGTCCATGATCTGTGAACTTCAATCCAATTTGGAGAAATATCTCACTAAGTAGTTAATTTTGGCCTTGTGTACATAAAATCTGACTGCATAATTATAAAAACTAGTCTCTTGGCCTAATGTAAGGCTCTACAGACTGCCAAGTTTAAAATGTCTGGTCTATATACTGAAGGACAAGGCCTATAACCATGTGACCTGGCCCCACCCAGAGATCCTCCTCATGGTATTTTAGCCCATGAATTCTAGTCCTAGCCTATTTCTCCATGTTCTTGGTCCAATGCATCACATGTTTTGATTGAAGAAGTCAAATGAATAACACCTTGAATTCTGAACCAATAGAAATTTAAGAAAAAAGAGGATGGGAAATGAAAATAACCCCTTTATTCAAAATTAAGCTGGTATTTTAAAATACAGTTTATATCTGTGGGTAAGTGAGCTTCTTTTTTTTTAAGTGAACTTCTTAATACTGCATCACAGACTTATTTACCCAGATAGCATTAGACCATCACATATCTTACATACCTTACATATCTCTTCCTGTCCCCATGGATCTTTCTGCATGGAAGGACAGAACAGAATGCACATTCTGTGTACACAGCTTCACTCCCAAGACCAAGAATAGATAAAGGGGCTAGGACAAATGCAACAGGCTTTTTCTGATCATTTAAGTACCTGAGTTCCATCTTCCTGGGAAGAAGTGAGGAAGGAGTCACAGAAAGCAATACCAGAAGTGAAGAAATGTGTTCTCTGCTTTTCATAGTTATCAGATAAGGCTGATGAAAACCCTAGCAAGGTGATAATGCGTGGTTATCATTCAGGGTCCTCCAGGGGCTAGTGTAAAGTAAGAAGATGCTTAGAGATGGGGAAGAATAAAAGGTCTGATTCTTCGCAAAATTGTTTAATTGATGATGTGATTTTATGTCCTACCTCAAGTATTTTCAGCATCTGTTCCACTTCCCCCACCCTCAAGCTCCAGAAGCCAGGACCTTTGGCAAACTTACATCCATTGGTGATATTTGAATGCTCTGGCTCTCTCAAGATCAGGCCCTTTCCTGGTAAACCAATATAAGCATACTTCACTTTTGGGACAATACCTGTTAAACAGCACTTCTATGTTTTAATCCAAAAGAATGAATTTTAATACTATATGACAATTTAATGGGGAATTATAAACATAGATAGCCACTCCTAATGAGGCTGGCCCTTGTTTATACATAAAATTTTCTGAATTAATTTCCCCATTGCCTCATATAGTACCTTGGATTTCTAAATTGGTCTTCAACCAGGATCCATGGAAAATTCCACTTTCTTGGATAAAACTATTCTTTTTTAAATTTTTATTTATTTCTTAAATTTCTTTTCAGTGTAAACCATTCTTTTTTAAAAAATTAAATTTTTTCAGTGTTCCAAAATTCATTGTTTATGCACCATACACAGTGCTCCATGCAATACATGCCCTCCATAATACCCACCGCCAGGCTCACCCAATCTCCCACCCCCCCAACCCCTTCAAAACCCTCAGATTGTTTTTCAGAGCCCATAGTCTCTCATGGTTCATCCCCCCCTTCCAATTTCCCTCAACTCCCTTCTCCTCTCCATCCCCCTATGTCCTCCATGTTATTTGTTTTGCTTCACAAATAAGTGAAACCATATAATAACTGACCCTCTGCTTGACTTATTTCACTCAGCATAATCTCTTCCAGTCCCGTCCATGTTGATACAAAAGTTGGGTATTCATCCTTTCTGATGGAGGCATAATACTTTATAGTGTATATGGACCACATCTTCCTTATCCATTTGTCTGATCCAAACATTCTTAAGCAAGGTGATCTTTAGCTTCCAGGTGTTTGAGTTCCTTCCAAACTTTTTCTTGTGGTTGAGTTCCAGTTTCAAAGCTTTGTGGTCTGAGAATATGCAGGGGATCATGTCAATCTTTTGGTATCAGTTGAGCCTGATTTGTGACCCTGTATGTGGCCTATTCTGGAGAAAGTTCCAAGTGCACTCAAGAAGAGTGGATATTCTATTGTTTTAGGGTGGAATGTTCTGTATATATCTATGAGGTCCATCTGGTCCCATGTGTCATTCAATGCTCTTGTTTCTTTATTGATTTTACACTTGGATGATCTGTCTATTACTGAGAGTGCCATGTTAAGATCCCCTATTATTAACGTATTCATACCAACATGACTCTTTATCTTGATTAACAATTGTCTTAGGTATTTGGCTGCTCCCGTATTGGGGGCATAACTATTTACCATTGTTAGATCTTCTTGGTGATAGACTCCTTAAGAATGATGTAGTGTCCTCCTTGACCTCTGACTACAGTCTTTAGTTTAAAATCTGATTTATCTGATATGAGAATTTCTACCCCAGCTTTCTTTTGAGGCCCATTGGCATGGAAGATGCTTCTCCATCCCTTCACTCTCAGTCTGGATGTATCCTTAGTTTCCTACTGGGTCTCTTGTAAACAGCATATGTTCGGGTCCTGTTATTTTATCCAATCTGCAAGCCTGTGCCATTTTAGGAGAGCGTTTAGGCCATTCACGTTGAGAGTGATTATTGAAAGATACGGTTTTATTGACATCTTGTTACCTGTGAAGTCCTTGTTTCTATAGATTGTCTCTGTGAATTTCTGTTCTATGACACTCTTGGGTTCTTTCTTCTTTTATAGAACCCCCCCTTAATATTTCTTGTAGTGCCGGCTTGCTGGTCACATACTCTTTTAAACCTTGCCAGTCTTGGAAGCTCTTTATCTCTCCATCCATTTTGAATGTCAGCCTTGCTGAATAAAGTATTCTTGGCTGCATGCTCTTTTCATTTAGTGCCCCGAATACATCCTGCCAAGCCTTTCTGGCTTGCCAGGTTTCTGTGGACAGGTCTGATGTTATTCTGAAGGACCTTCCTCTGTAAGTAAGGGATCTATTCCCTCTAGCTGCTCCCAAAAGCTCTTGTCTAAAATTATGATTCGTCAGTCTTACAGTCAAGTGTCTCGAGGTCTTTCTAGATTCGTTGATCTTGCAGGGTGTTCCTTCTCTCTATGGGACATGAACGCTGGCTCCATTCCCCAGATTTGGAAAATGTTCATGGAGAATTTGTTCAACTATATGTTCTAGTCTTCTTTCTTTCTTCTCCCTCTCAGGGATCCCAATAATTCTGACGTTGGAATGTTTCTTGGCATCATTTATTTCCCTAATTCTGTTTTCATGGCTTCTAAGCTGTTTATTCCTGCTTCCTCCTTTTCCTTTTTCTCTATCAGTTTGTCCTCTAGATTACTAATTCTATTTTCTGCCTCAGTTACCCTAGTTGTTAGAGAATTTGGATTAGACTGGAACTCATTGATAGCATTGTGAACATCTTCCCTGGTGACTTTCACTTCTACCCTAATCAGTTCCATTTTGTCATTAAAGGCTTTCTCTAACTTAGCCATTACCTGGATAATTGTTAGCCTGAATTCCCTGTCTGACATACCATTTATGTCCATATCCAATAGCTCTGATGGGGAGGGCATAGTCTCTGAATTTTTGTTCTGTTGGGTGTTCCTCCTCCTAGTTGTTTTGGTGAAAGGTAGTTGAGGTGACATGTAGCTGAAGATATCAACCATGATACAGTCAATGTACACCCTGGAATGCTTCTGAACAATTGGAAGTTACCACCAAAATGACAGAAAAAAGAAAAAGGGAGAGAGATAGAGACAGAAAAAAAAGAGAGAACACTCAGCTGAATGGACCCCAAAGGTAAGATTTATAAAGTATGCAGACAAAAATGGACAAACAAAAAGACTGATAAAAGTAAATAAGAAAAAAAAAATGAAGATCCCGCCAAAATGAACCCCAAGGATAAGATTTACATAATACCAGAACAAAAACAAATACACAGAAACACTGACAGAAGAAAAAGATGGAAAGGTGGTTATAAATTCTCGATGTGGGCGAGGAAGTTTATTATGATGCTTCCTGGGTGTATCTTGATATCTTTGTAAAAGGACTCAATTTTCCAGAGATAAAGGGAGGTTAAAACCGGTTTATATATAAGGGTAGTATTGATTAGGGAAAGAGGGTTACCTTGGAGGCCATATCTATATGTGAATTAAAAAAATAGAAAAGAAAAAGATAAATACAAGTATATGTATGAAAAAAGTTTAAAGGGTTATTATGGAATATATTGTATTAAACCTCTAGTTTTAATGGTAAGGAGGTTAAAAAAATAAAAAAAAAATACAAGATTAGTGAGAATGAATTACAATAAAAGTTGTATCTATGAAATATACAGGTTTTAGGACAATACCAGGAGTTTAATATATTGTTTTCTCCGAAGTTTTAGTTTTACAGTTTTATGGGGATGCTGTGGTACTTGTCCTCTTATTGTTTTGGCTGGGTTTCTTGGGGAGGGGCCTGCTGAATTGTTTTTCAGTTAGTCTTGCTTGGGTTGAGTCCTCCTGTTCTCTGTCAAGGGGCTGGGCTCTGTGCAAACCAGTTTTTCAGGCTTTTGTTCTCTGGAGGTTATTGTTCTTTGGTGGCTTTTTGTGGCTTTTTGGAGGCTTAGTGGAAAGCAAACTGTACCCAGACATCTGTCTCAGAAGACTGAGAGAACCCTCAGTCTTCTCCCCTCTGTGTGGTCCAGAACACACAGACTCCCCCTCTGTGAACTCTTCTGAACCATGCAACCTCTCACAGTCAGTTTACATCCACAGTCAGTGTACATCCACAGCCACTGTCTCAGGGGTCGCCCAAAGCACCCACTTGTCTCTGCACCTCTGTGCCAAAACCTCGGAGCAATATTGGTCCAGGGAGCCCACTTCTGGTGGCTGCCTATGTGGGGACTGCTGTCTGGGTTCAGACCTCAAGGTTTTGCAGGTAGCTGCCTGCTGAGAGATCCCAACCAGAGATCTGGCTGGGTTCCTTCATGTCTGGTCTGGGAGTGTCCGGACCCTTGATGGGTTCTAGAGGCCGTGGGCTAGCACCAACACGAAGCACTCTCAGGCACAGTTGGGGAGCGCAGTTCAGACCCTGGTGGCACAGTGAGCACAGAGTGCATATGGCTGTGGTTCTAGAGAGCACCTAACAGACTCCCTCATGTGGGGTTGGGTGGGCGTGTGCCCTGGCTGAGCAGTGGTGCAAGCCACACAACCCGGGGCTCTCAGACCAGACACTGGAGGCTCTGCCACTCCACTCTCTATGGCATGGGTAGTTGCCAGCAGTGGCTGTCCTGGGTCCATGGGCTTAGGTCCGTGCCCATGACCACCCGATTCCACCAGTTTCCCCTTAAGATATTTTGCTCTTTTTGAGTGCTTTTAACCAGACTCCAAGTTAATTCTGGTCCCCAATCACAGGCACTTTTATATTGGGGTATTGTTTCCCAACAATTGCTTCTGGTGGCTCCTTCCCCCTTCTGTTTATCCTCCGATATCAGTCCAATCATTTCACTCTGCTTTACCTCTCCTGTGTCTTCTGCCCCCATAGAGATCCAGAAGTGTATAATCCTACATCTCAGGGTGATTTCATGGGTGTTCAGAGTGTTCTGGTAGATAATTAGCTCACTTTAGGGGACCAGTTGAAACAGGGTTTCTTACTTCTCTGCCATCTTGGCCCTCCTCAGTAAGGCATTTCTGGATAAAACCATTCTTGTTTAGAAGGCTTACAGTCCCATAGCCAAGAGGCTTCAGATTTCAGTTCATTGGAAAGTTACCAAGGATGACAACTCTCCTGAGATTTTAAATTGAGGAATATGGTGGCATTCTGTATTATTAATTTCACTTCAATGAATATTTGACACAGCCCTTTTTTCATACGCAAAAAAGCTTACCAGAGTCTGATTAAAATGTAAAAATCCGCAATAGCCAGATACCTTAGCTAGGATATTCTGCTCCTCTGGAAAAGATCAACTTATATCTAAAAGATTTTATCACTCCTTGTGCACCATAAAGGTGTTCAGAAATAACTATGGAAAATCAAATATTCTCAGAAAAAGAAGGTTTCTGACTGATTTTGTTCTGTGTTCAGCTTTTTTATGTTTACCAATTCTGAGAAGCATAGAGGTATTTTTTCATTTCTGACAACACCTGTATTCCCCTTCTCATGCATTATTTCTTATCAAATGCATTTGACTGTAGTAGAGTACAAAATTTACCCTTGGTCCCACTGTGACAGAATACTGTAATCTTTTACACAACTTATGTGAGTCCACATATATTTGTTTCATGTGTGTGCATGTTTCTGTTGTGGGGGTAGAGGGCTGTAATGCAAGGAGGCAGGGAGCTAGGGAAGTTGGAATGACAAAGGCTTATTTGGTTTTATTCTGTTTTGTTTTTGTTTTCCCAAAATAACCTTTCAAATAGCTTGGATTGGAAGTGAATTTCCAGAATACCTGGCAAAATCTACTGTTCCTTCTTTTTCTTTTACATGTGGAGTCAACCCAACCAGTCAGGTCTAGATATATACCAGACAGAATGAGTTTTTGCCTGCAGAAGGTAGGTATAGCCAAACTAAAACTAGCCCCTAAATCTCTTTATTTGGGGGTACAGCAGTTTTGGTTTGGTTGTTTTTTCTTAAAGATTTATTTATTTATTTGAGAGACTGAGCCACCCAGGCGCCCCTGGTTTGGTTATTTTTCAGGACAAGTATTTTTTAAAGTGTTTTGTTAAAATGCATATATATTATCTAGTTGAAGTAACACATTAAATTATCAGCAGTTTAGGAGGTGATTCAATAGGTTAGGCAAGCACATATGGCTTTGAGGAGAACTGGAATAAAGGTTCTGATGGGAAGTATGAAGGAATAATCTGGAAACCGTAATTATAATTAGTTCTCCCATTGCAATCACTACTACTTCCATCACACTGTCATCATTTATTGGATGATAGTATGTACCTGGATTTCCTACAACAGTCCTGTGAAGTGGATACCACTGTTATCTCAATTTTGCAGTTTAGGAAACTGAGCTGAGAAGAACAAGTAATTTGCACAGTGTTTCTCAGGTAGAAGGTGAATTCATGGTTTTAACTCAGGTCAAATAGAAGGCAAGTACTACTATGGGAAACAATCTGGTCAGTGGGTATGAAACAAACATTGCCTTCTGAAACATTTTGCTCAGGTATAGCCCAGCTTCTAGTCATATGTGGAAAAAATCTGAATGAGCTAATGAACTCAAATGTTGTATCTCACTAAGATGAGGAGGGGGCACTGAGGATTCACAGATTCTAGTTTTAGTTGGGCACCTACACTAGGAAACCTTGTTGATTGTGGGAAAACACAAGTATGATGATTGCAAATTTAGAATTTCACTGTAAAGATCTTAAATCCAAGCTGTAGCAGCTCCCTACCTTATAATAAATGGATTAAATTGCTTGCTAGTTGTGTGGAAGGGGTCAAGTTATTTTAGGTCTTAAGTCTTAGTTTTTTCATCTCTAAAATAGAGTTAATAACTTGTAGAATTGTAAGTATCAATGTGTGTGAGTGTTTTACAAACTTTGTAGGATGATACATAGATATATAGATTATAACAGATGGGTCATAATAGAAATCTCATTCCTGGGATGCCTGGGTGGCTCAGTCCATTAGGCAGCTGCCTTCAGCTGAGGTCATGATCCCAGCGTCCTGGGATTGAGTCCCACATCAAGGCTTCTTGCTCAGCAGGGAGCCTGCTTTTCCCTCTGCCTCTGCCTGCCACCCTGTCTGCCTGCATGCTCTCTCTCTCTGACAAGTAAATAAATAAAAAAAAAAAAATCTCATTCCTTGATCAGAAATATATTTTCTTTCTTAAATTCAGTGACTTATCCTGAGGACCACAGAGGAAAATGATAGTAGTGGCTCTCACAGCTCTCCTTGTTCTGTTTGGTTTATGGAAACCTCTTTATCTTTTCAAATGCAGGCACTCATGTAGACTGGCCTGAGTTTTGTTTCCATTGGATGCTTCGTTTCTTCAAAAGGTGTAGGCATTATGATTGGTTAATGAAACTGCAGAAACATATGGTTTGAATGAAGATCATTTATATTATTCTCTGATGCTAGTAGATGGAGGATGTCATTGTCCTAGATACCAGATATAGGGAGAAACTATGGCTGATAATTACAAGCCAGGGTCTAAGAGAACTATTTTTAAGAGTCCAACAGTTCCATACAGCATGCTCATTTAGTTTCTGCACTGTGGTGCGAGAACATACTCTTTTCAATGCTATCTCTGAAAGAATTTGGGAAGTCATTGAAATTGTCCTTGGCAGTTCTAGCCTTTTAATAATAACTGCCACTTATAAGTAGTTACCATGTGTCAAGCATTGTGTTATGTGCTTTACAAGGTATATATAGTCCTATTTGATCCTTGTAACAAGTCTTGGGTTGCTTTTTACAGAGTGCTTCCTATGTGTCCTATACTATGCAACGTAATTTCTGTGCATTATCTTACTTAATATTCACACTGAATTGATGAGGTAGGTGCTATTATTATTTCTATTTTACAGAGAAGGAAACTAAGACCTAGTAGAATGAAATGATTTGCCTAAAATCACACATGTAGGAAATAGTAGAATTGAAAATTGAAATACTGCTTTCAAAGGGGGACTTTGAGTCTTATTTGCACTAAGATGTAGTATTAGGTTTAGGAAGATAGGGAGGAGAGAGAAATGTCTAGCTCTGGTGGAATATTTTTGTCTGATCATTTATTCAACTCCTTTCTTCAAGTTTTTTAGATCAAAATGTTTGGAGTCATCCTTGGTTTTCATACCTACATAAAGTCTATCAGCAAATCCTTTAAAATATAGTATATCCATAAGCCAACCACTCCTCCCTACTTCTACTGCCACCATCTTAGTCCAGGCCACAATCATTTTTTCTTTGGATGACTGCAACATCTCCCTTCTTTTGCCCTTGTCCTTTATGGTAGATGCTGCTAGCTGTCCATCAGAACCCACTTAATCCTCTTTATATATCCATAGTATACAACTGGATGCACAGCTATTCTGCCGGACTACATACCCCAACATTGCTTGCGGTTAGTAGTAGCCCTGTGAGTAAGTTCCCATCTATGGAATGTTGGAAGAAGTAACATATGCCATTTATGAGTCAAGGATTTCTGACATTTGGGCTTGCTTCCTCTATGACATCATCTTTTTTCTGTCTGCTGGAACTTAGATATCTTGACAATCTGGTTTTGACCTTGCAGATCATGACAAGGCTCTCCATCATGACACAGCAACAACTTTAAAAGGTCCAAGAATAACCATGAGCAATAGATTGGCTCTATGGACCTGAACTGTTAACATTAGGACTAAGTAAGAAGAACAAATTGCTTTGGTCTTTAAGCTACCATAAGGTTGAGTCTCTTTGTTACAGCAGCCTAGCTTTACCCTAACTAATTTACCTCCTACAGTTTGTTCTCTACACAGCAGCCAGAGTTAATTTTATAAAAACATATCATTTTTCTTCTCTGCTTAAATCTCTCCAATGGCTCCCTATTTCTCAGGGTGTAAAAGCCAGCATCTTTAGAATGGTCTATAAAGTCCAACAGGACTTGTCCATACTCCCACCATTATTACCTCTCTGAATCTTCTCAATTTTCCCACTGGTCCCTTCTATTTTTGAACATGTCAGGCACACTCCTACCACAGGGTCTTTACCCATATTGTTCCTTCTACCCAGAAAACTCTTTCCCAGATATCTGCAAGGCTCATTTGCTCACTTGATTAAGGTATTGGCTCAAATATTGCCTTTACAAAGAGAACCTTCTGGACCACCCTATATGAAATAGCACCCCCATTGCTAACTAGTCCTAGCTTTAGTTTTCTTCATTATCATTAATTGACATATGTATTTATTATCTGCCTCCTCCATTTAGAGTGGGCACTCCATGAAAACAAGGGATTTCTTTAAAAAAATTTATTTGAGAGAGAGTACAAGTGAGGGGAGGGGCAGAGAGAGAGAAAAGGAGAAAAACAGACTCCCACTTGGGAGCCCAACCCAGGACTCGGTGTCATGATCCTGAGATCATGACCTGATCTGAAATCAGTAGTTGGATGCTCAGCTGACTGAGCCACCCAGGCACCCAGAGAACAGGGAATTTCATTTGTTACTACATATCTAGTGCCTAAAACAGTGCCTTGTACATAGTAGGGACTCAATAAATTGTTGAATGAATGAGCTTATTCATTAATCCTCCACAATCTACTAAGTCAATTGTTCTCAGTCTTTAGTGTGCCTCAAGAGTCACCTGAAGCGACTGTTAAATTCTGACTCCTGGGTCCATGTCCATTCAGATCATGATTCAGCTGGTCTGGGGTGGGTGCCAGGAATTTGCTTATTTTAAATATATACTCACTCTTATAATTTTGATATGGATAGTAAGATGATACCTCTTTGAAACATACTGCACTAGACTCTAAGCTCCATGAGGACATTCTCAATAATGTAATGCCTTTGTGTCTTGTAACTACAATGCCTCTAGTGCCTCACACATAGTAGAGCTCAACAAATACTTTTTTGATGGATCAATGAACAGATATTTACTGTAGTTTCTTAGACTTGAGGTACTCTGCTAGATGCTGAGACTACCCCAGTGGAAGCATCTTAGTACTTAAACCCATTTGCCCAACAGTCCAAATCCCTTAGGTCTGAGGGTCCACTCTGCTATTACAATAAGGGTTAAGCTGTTCTTTGACAGTGATTCTTAAACTTTAATGATCAAAAACCACCTGGGTTTCTTGTTAAAATGCAAATTCTGATTTAGTATGTTTGGGATGGGCCAGGGATTCTGTATTTCTTATAAACTCCCAGGTGATGCTGGTACTCTTAATCCATCAACCACACTTTGAGTAGCAAGGCTTTAAGCTAAAAAAGGGTGGTGGGTATAGCTAGCCAGGTGGTTGTTGTTTCCTTGGGGCTACTTGTTCTTCTGTTGCAGAGAAATTACCTTGCCTGAGGCCCCAATGATAGCTGCTTAATTTTCAGGCTCTACCAAAAACCATACATGTTTTAATTAAGAAAGACCCCTAATCAATTAAGATAAACATCTCTGCAGCTACAAAATTCATGGGTGTAAATTGTGTTGTTCTTTTTCTCAGGGGATGGAATAATGTACCTGTCTTTGTTTAATTAAAAAATGAAACAAGGGAGATTTTGGAGGTGATGGACAGATACTTGAAAGTGCTACAAAGAACTTAGATGAAAGAATTTTTCTTTGGTAAATGTATTAGTCTCCTAGTCTACCAGACTGGGTGGCTTAATGAACAGACATTTATTTCTCACAGTTCTGGATTTTGGGAAGTCCAAGATCAAGGTGTCAGCAAGGTTTCATTCTGAGGCCTCTTCTCTTGGCTTGTAGGTGCCAGCCTTCTTGCTTTGTGTTCATATGACCTCTTCCATGTGTGTGTTTGGGACAGGTTAGGAAGAGAGAATACCCAAAGCCTCTGGTATTTCTTTTTATAAGGGCACTAATTCTGTCTGATCAGGGCCTCATCTTTAAGACATCATTTAGCCTTAATTATTTTCTTAAAAGCCCCATATCCAAATATAGTCATATTGGGGTTTAAGAACTTCAACATATGAATATGGAGGGGACACAAATATTCAGTTCATAAAAGTAAATAAGACCGAGGCACAGTACATCTCAGAATTTTGGCCACCTGCATGGAACAATTTGGTCAGGAGAATAATGCTTTCCTCACCATTATTGACCTTTTAAGAATCCTAAAATTCCCATTATCATTTAATTCTTTTGCCTTGATGCATTTAGATTCCAGAAATTCCCCCATGACAATTGAAATGCTCCAGAATTAGGAAAGTAGTAATTAATGATCTTGAACATCTTAGGGCAAGGAGTTTTAGCCCTAGGGCTTTTTATTTAGGTTTCTGAGGATCTCTGAACCATCCCCCCAAATTTAATCAGATACTTATGTATGTACACATATATAATATGTATATATTGAATATATGTATATATTATATATTGTTTGTGAATTTTTTCCTAGAGAGAGAGTCCATAGCTTATATAGAATTCTCAGATGGATCCCACAATTCCCCAAAGGGTAAGACTCTCTTTAGATATAAGGATGACAGAACTTAGGATAGTGAATTTTGAATGGTAAGGGAGAAATGTGCAACACGTTTTTGTAGCTTGTTTTTTTTTTTTTTTTTTATGTGACTCTTTCCCTTCATCAGACTGTCTTCCTTGAGGGAAAGCCATACTCCTCCAAGCCTCCCTGATGCCCAGCAAGGTATTTAGCACAGAAATATTCAATAAATGGTTTTGAAATAAGGAATGAAACCAAGCCTCTAGGGTGCCAGAGAAACAGGGTAAGGTGGGAATACAAGAAGGAGGAGACTTTGAAGAACAGAGCTCTGGGTATTTAGGTCCCTCCTTAGGTGGACATGGACAGAGAAGTCTACTGTATCCTGAGGAAACATCAGTTAATTTTTACAGGGCTCAACTCCATATACACATATTCTTTTTTGGGGTCATTCTCAACGGGAGGCAAAATTCAAGTCCAACATCTCAGCTCTTTTCTTCTTGTTTCCTAGTAAAGATGTGCTGTTCAATCAATAAAAATGAATAATTTAAATTCAATATCCTTCTGTCACTATCAATAATACTTTTGTGAGTATGTAGTACTATGATAATTCAATTTGTTAGTCACTGTCACACTTTTACATGACAGTCCGCTGAAGTTGTAAACTTAATTTACTCTAGGCATTTGACACAAGTAACATTGATGGGTTTTATCTTTAAAAGTATTGATTCCCACCCCCACCCCCTAAATATCTCCTCTGTATTTGTGTTTATTGAATAAATAGGTACCTGTCTGGTTAAAGAAAACCTTTTTAAGCTAAGGAAGCTTCCCACTTGGTTTTAAGCAGACTTTTTTGAACAGCTTAGACTCAGAACCTTAGGGTTGGGAGAGATCTGAGATGTTTTGTTGTCCTCTCTGTTTGCCCACTTCTGGGGAGAGCTTTATGTCATTTAGGGCACAGCATCTACTGCTAGAGAGCTCTCACAGTTAGAAGGTTCTTCACAGTGGAGACAAAACCTACTATTCTGCAACTTTAATCTATTTTGGCTTTCTTGAGTGACACATTATAAATCTATCTACCAACTGTTTGCCAGTCCTTTCATATATTTGAATGTTGTTTGAACGGACACCCAAGATTTTTCTCGTCCAAGTTAAATTTTCCTAGCACCTTCAATTCCTTTTCATTTGACAGGATTTCTAGATCACCTTACAATTGTGTTATTCTCCTCTAGCTCTACCAGAGTTGTTGATATCTTTCTTAAAATGTAACATCCAAGACCAAACACAGATCTCTACATGAGCTCTAAAGAGATTGAACTTCACTTAGAACTGTTTTTAAAATGATGTTTTCAAAATATCCAATTCCCAAAAGGTAAAATTAATGAACTATATATTTTACTTATTGCTCTTTGTTGTTTTTCTCCCCTTATTGAGAAAGGTGATTCATTTTTTCCATAATGAATAAATTGATGTAAGTAAGATAACCAACCGAAATGGAACAGATGAAAAATATGGATCCACTCACAATCACATTATGAATAACTAAGTACAGAGCCCTCTTGACATAAGCTTTCATTAAACTTCCTTTTCCGAAGAAACACTTATTACAACTGTAATTACTTGTATCATTAAGTGTATGGGCATTCTGAGGTGTATGGATTAATTGGGGAGATTGGGCAATTTTAATAAGCTTTATTTTTCTTGTATCATTAAAAAATGTCTTTCAGTATGGAAAACTTCAAACATTTACCAAAATAGAAACTAAATGAACTCTCATGAACTCATCACCCATGTTTAACAAATATCAGTTCATGGTCAATCTTGTTTCATCTGTTTAATTCCACTTTCCTACCCAGGATTATTTTGAAGCAAGTCCAAGACATCATCTCATTTTATCTTAAATGTTTCAGTCCATATTTCTAAAATATATAAGCTCTTTATAAATCATATTCTCAGTACCATTATCATATCTAAAAATTTAACAGTTGTCATCAAATAATGTAGCCAGTGTTATCAATTTTCTTATAAAATTTTCTTTCAACAGTTTGTTTGAAAAAAGATCAAAATAAGACACATACATTGCAATTTTTTGATGTTTCTTAAATCTCATTTAATGTTAGGTCTCTTTCTCTTTTTAAAAAAAAGATTTATTTTATTTATTTATTTGACAGAGAGATCAAAAGTAGGCAGGCAGAGAGAGAGGGGGAAGCAGGCTCCCTGCAGAAAGCCCCATGAGGGACTTGACCTCAGGATCCTGAGATCATGACCTGAGCTGAAGGCAGAGGCTTAACCCACTGAGCCACCCAGCTGCCCCTCTCCCTCTCTTTCATTTATAATTCCTTTATTTAATAAACCAGATCTCTTGTTCTGTAGAGTTTCCTAGTCTGGATTTTGCTCAGTGCATCCTGGTGTCTCTTAAAATATTTCTCTGTCCTCTATTTCTTTTATAAATTGGTAGTTAAAGTTAAATATTTGATCAAATTCAGGTTTGATCTTTTCAGAAGAATACCCTATAGGTGGGGTTACATACTTCCATTTGAAAGCATGTAATGTTTGTCTCTTTTTGTGGTGTCAATAACCACTGACACTCATTGCCTACATCTGTAGGGGTTATGAAATGGTGATATCTTGTTACTATTAATATTTCTTCTTCATTTATTAGTTTGAATACCTCCACAAAGACAAACTTCCCCTCACCAATTATTCAGTTTCAATGAGGTGCACATCTATAAGAAGAGTAAGGTAAATTCTTCATTCTTCCTTTTCATTTACCAGTTTTCAAAATAATGAGTTGGTTCACTAGCATTCACCAGCAATGAGTTATTATGAAATCATACTTTTAATAAACTTTACATTTCAATTGATTACAGTAATATTTTTTGCAGTTATCAATTATATTGATTATGAAATTTTTCAAACTATTCACATTGACTCCTGAGTCCTTTGACATGATCAATGTATTTTTGGTAGTTTTCTTGCTATCTGGTATGACAAGATGATCCAGTCTCAATTTGAACATTCCCTCTCCCAGACCTGGAATCTAATTTCTCCAAGGAGCCTTGGTTCCTTTTTTCACTTTCTTCTAGAACATTGTTGTAATCAATTAATTGTAGTATAACTGAGATACATATTATATTATTTTCAGGGGTACAATATAGTGATGACAACTAAGTACATTATGAAGTACTATAATAAGTATAGTTATTATCTGTCAGCATACAAAGTTATTACAATATTATTAATTATATTCCCTAAGCTATACTTTTTATCCTTATGAGTTATTTATTTTGTAACTGGGAGTTTGTGAGCCTTGGTTCCTTTTGGTGGAAAATGGTATACAGACATGACAAGCTGAGTGCTAAGGCTGCTCATTGATATTGAGTCTGTCACTATTTCTAGGCTTTTTCAGTGAACATAACTAGAAAATAACTTTTTTAAAAATGTAAAATACATCATGGACTTACAAGATATTTCTATATCAGATTCAGGACTGCAAGGTTTTTACTTGGCATCATCAATCTTATGTGTATATCTCTTGTCTATGCTAAAAGTCCTTCTTAACAACACTAATAAAAGCACTTATTTCACTTATCTCTTAATGACACCAAACTGTTACCAATAGTAAGAGTACTAAACATATTTTAAGGTTTTTAAAAATTAATTCATTCCTTAAGATATATCTGACTAGGAATGGAGAATCAAATTAATGTTTTAAAATCACTAGAAATAATTCCTTTATGGATTGTTATGGCATCAACTCTATATGCAGGATTATTTCAGTTTTATTTCATTTTTAGTGATCACGTCTTAAATTTTAATTTAATTTTATAATTATGTATGATATTACAAAATCCAGAGTTATAATATAAAAAACAAGATGAAAGAATCAATTATCATATGGTTTCACTTATTTGTGGAGCATAACAAATAGCATTGAGGACATGGGGAGTTAGAGAGGAAAAGGGAGTTGGGGGAAATTGGAAGGGGAGGTGAATCATGAGAGACTATGGACTCTGAAAAACAATCTGAGGGGTTTGAAGTGGTGGGGGGTTGGGAGGTTGGGTACCAGGTGGTGGGTTATGGAGGGCACGGATTGCATGGAACACTGGGTGTGGTGAAAAAATAATGAATACTGTTATGCTGAAAATAAAAAAAAATAAACAAAAACCAAAAAAAAAAAAAAAAAAAAAACAAGGAGTATTTTTGAAAGTTTAACTTCTATCCCTATTCCCTCCACTGAGCTCCCTCTTTCCCCCATGGATAACCATTTCAAAATTAACTTTTAAAAAATAAACATTTGGAGCCTCTGGATGGCTCAGTTGATTAAGAGGTTAAGTTTCTGCCTTAGGCTCAGGTCATAACCTCAGGATCCTGGGATAGAACCCCATGTGGCACTCCCTGCTGAGCAACGAATCTGCTTCTCCCTCTGTCCCTCTCTCCTACTCGTGCATGCTCTCTCTCTCTTCTCTCAAAAAATAAAATCTTTAAAAACCAAAATAAACATTTATTATAGTATAATATACAAATAGAAAAGAGAATAAGTCATAGGCATATATTTCAGTGATTTATAACAAAGTAAAAACATCATGATACCAGCACCCACTTGTTCAAGAAATAGGACATCACCAGCACACCAGAAGCCCCCCTCATATGTTACCCTTTATCACTACTCCTTCGTTCCTCCCCAGAGTAAATATTATTCTGGCTTCTAGAATTATTCATTAATTTGCCTTGCTCTTTCACTTTCATATAAGTGGAATCATATAGTATGTATTCTTTTGGGTCTGGCTTTTCTCATTCAATATTATGTTTGTGAGATTCAGTCATGGTGTTTCATGGAACAAACATTTGTTCATCTTCATCACTATATAGTATTTCACAGTTTATCTGTAGTAATGCTGAGGGACATTTGGATTGTTTCCAGTTTGGGGGAATTAACATTTCATGGTTCTAGGAGCATTATTGTAAATATATTTTATTTCTCTTGTGTATACACCTAAGACTGAAATTTCTGAGTGATAAGGATATGCATATGTTAAAATTTAGCAGATACTGTCAATTTTTCAAAGAAATTAGAGTGACTTAGATTCCCACTAGTAGGGGATGAAAGTTCTCTTGCTTTACATCCCATCTAGGAACAAGGTATATCTCTCCAATTATTTAGGTATTCTTTTGTGTCCTTTGGTAAAATCTCAAGCTTTCTGCATATGGATCTTGCATGATTATAGTTAAATTTATTACTCTGTAAAGTGTGTGTATATCTGTGCATGTGAATGGTGTACTTTTGCCATTACATTTTCATATTTATTTTTATTGTATATTCATGTTTGAAATAGGAATGTTTTGAATTTTACATACTTCATTTGTATCTGGCCATCACAGTGAAGTTCCTACTTAGTTCTTGAAGTTTTATAGTAGTCTCTTGTATTACATGGGTATATATCTTGTATTGTATAGCTATATTATCTTCAAATAATGATAAATTAAATTTCATTTTCAACATTTCAACCTCATATTTTTCTTTGTCTTGTGTTAAATTAGACTTTCAGAACCATTAGAACAATAATGACTTTAATGGACATCCTGATCTTTGATGGGAATTCCTATAGTGTTTTAACATTTTGTATATTTACTGTTGGTTTTTGATGAATAATCTTTGAATTAAAAATGTTCCCTGCTATTTCTAGATTGCCTAGAGGTTTGTTTTTGAGTCATGGAATGGTGCAAATTTTGGTCAAATGCTTTTTTTTTTTTGAAATTGAGAAAATAGTTTGTTAAATAAATTTAATGACATATACTTCACATACCATAAAATTCAGCCTTTTAAGGTGTATGATTCAGTAACTTTTAATATATTAGAGTTGTATAACTACCATCACTGTATAAACCCAGAACCCTTTAGTAACTGAATAAGAAAATCTATATCATAAGCAGTCACTTCCATTCACCTTTTCATCTCTATGCAACCACAAATCTTTGTCTCTATGGATTTGCTTATTCTGGAAGTTTCTTTTGAATGGAATCATACAATATGTTTCTTTTCATGACTAGCTTTTTAAACTTAGCATATATCCAAGTTTCATCCATGTTTTAGCAATTAATATTATATTCCTGTACTGCCAAATATTAGTGCATTGTAAGGATATACCACATTCTATTTATGCAATCATCTACTGGTGGTCATTTTGGTTGTTTCTATTTCTTGACCATTATGAACAATGATGTTATTAACATTCATATGTTTTCAGTTCTCTTGAGTATATAACCAAGATTAGACTTGTTATGTCATATAGTAAGTCCATATTTAACATTTTGAGGAAATGTCAAACTGTTTTCCAAAATAGTAGTGCCATTTTACATTCCAAAGAGCAATTTATACTGACCTCATACAATGAATTGAGAAGTGCTTTCATCCCTTTATTTTGGAAAAAAAATTAAAAGACTGGTAATAATTCTTTTTAAAATGTTTGAGGGAATTAGCCAGTGAAGCCATCTGGACCTGTTTTTTTTTTTTTCCTCTGTAAGAAGCTCTTATGAAATTCAATCTATTGCTGTGAAGTGTGTAAACCTGGTGATTCACAGACCTGTACCCCTGGGGATAAAAATATATGTTTATAAAAAATAAAAAATTATATTAAAAAAAATAAAAAATAAAAGACTCTGAATAATCAAAACCATTTTGAGAAGATAGAGTTGGATGGAGGTATCACAGTTCTTGATTTTACACATTGTTCCAAAGGCATAGTAATTAAAATAATATTATACTGACATAAAAATAGATACATAGACAAATGGAACAATTGAGAGCCCGAAAATGAAGCTACACATGTATTTGACAACAGACAAGAATACACAACAAGGAAAGAACAATTTCTTCAATAAATGGTATTGGTAAAACTGTATATTCACATGCAAAAGAATGAAATTGGGTCCCTATCTTATACCACTCACAAAACTTCACTTGAAACTGATTAAAGACTTAAATATAAGATCTGAAACTAAAACTACTAGAAGAAAACAGGGGAAAATCTCCTTGACATTGGTCTTGTCAATGATTTTTTGGATATGCATCAGAAGTACAAACGACAAAAGGAAAAATTAGGGGTGTCTGGCTGGCTCAATTGGTAAAGCATGTGACTCTTGATCTTGGATTTGTTAGGTGTAAGACCCACACTGGGTGTAAAGATTACTTAAAAACTAGAATCTTTAGGGGTGCCTGGGTGGCTCTGTCAGTTAAGTTTCTGATTTCAGCTCAGGTCATGATATCAGGGTCCTGGGATTGAGCCCTGGGTCTGTCTCTGTGCTCAGCGAGGAGTCTGCTTGTCCCTCTCCCTTTGTCTTCTCCCCAGTTCATGCTCTCTCTTTCATATAAATAAGGTTTTTTTTTTTTAAAGTTAAATCTTAAAACAAGCAAAAATAAACAAATTAAAGTGCTTAATACTAAAAAGCTTCTACACCGCAAAATAACAATGAACAAAATGAAAAGGCAACCTATTGAATGAGATGAGATATTTCCAAACAATCTATCTCGTAAGTGGTTAATATTTAAGGTACATACAGCTCAGTAGCAAAAAATAATCTAATTAAATGTGGACAAAGAACTTAAATAAACTTTTTTTTTCTAAAGAAGATACACAAATGACCAACAGATACATGTAAAAATGCTTAACCTCGTTAATCAAAAAAATGAAAATCAAAACCACCATAATACATCACCTCATACCTGTTAGAATGGCTATCAGAGAGACAAGAGACAAGTATTGGCAAGGCTGTGGAGAAAAACAAACACTTGTGCACTGTTGGTGGGAGTGTAAGTTAGTATGATCCATATGATCCAGAAATTCTACTTTTGCATTTATATAGGAAGGAAATGAAATCACTATCTTGAAGAGATATCTGCACTTCCATGCTTCCTGAAGCATTATTTATGATAACTAAGACATGGAAAAACCTAAGTGTCCAGTGATGGATAAATAGATATAGAAAATGTGGCATGTATACATTACACACACACACACATACACACACACACAGGAATATTATTCAGTCATATAAAAAAGGAAAATCCTGCCCTTTGTAACAACATGGATGGACCTTGAGGACATCATGTTAACTGAAGTAAGCCCGACAAAGAAAGACAAATCATGCGTGTTCTCACTTATAGGTGGATTCCTAAAAAGCCAAACTTACAGAAATAGAGTAGAATGGTGCTGCCGGGGGATGAAAGGTGGAGAAAACAGGGATATGTTGGTCAAAGGGTACAAATTTCCAGCTATATGATGAAAGTGTTCTGGGAATCTAATGTACAACATGGTGACTACAGTTAATGGTGCTGTATTATATACTTGAAAGTTGTTAAGAGAGTAGATCTTAAAAGTTATTGCTGCAAAAAATGGTAATTACGTGAGAATATGGAGGTGTTAATAAACCTGATTGTGGCTATATGCATATCTCTATCTATTTATTATCTATCATCATGTTGTAAACCTTAAACTTACATGTTATGTTTAGTAATATCTCAATTAAGCTAGAAAAATATTTAAAAGTGTGCTTGTTGGATTTTCTTTGCTAATATTTTATTGAGAAGCTTTACAATAGTACCTAGAAAAAACATGAAGTATTCCTTTACACATTACTTAAATTTCCCAATAATTGGTGCTTACTCCTTTAAGTGCAAAACTTTTGTTTTTGATTATTCTTTTAAAAATTTTGTTGGAAATCTTTTTACAATGAATTGTATATTTCTTTTTTTTTTTAAGATTTTATTTATTTATTTGTCAGAGAGAGTGAGCACAGGCAGATAGAGTGGCAGGCAGAGGCAGAGAGAGAGGCAGACTCCCTGCTGAGCAAGGAGCCGGATGTGGGACTCGATCCCAGGACGCTGGGATCATGACCTGAGACGAAGGCAGCAGCTTAACCAACTGAGCCACCCAGGCATCTCTGTATATTTCTTTTGTAAACCAAGTATTCTAAACATAATTTAATATTATTATATTTTATTTTAATTTTTGAAATTCTGAGCCATCATTATGAGAACTCTCTCTTGTACTGTGCTGTGATAGAGTGATGGTCTCCAGGCCATAAATGTATGTATCATAAAATTAATAAAATATTTTTAGTAAAATATTTTCTAGTTTGAAAATTACACAGACATTATTCTCAAGTTAAAATATTTATTATTCAGGGGCGCCTGGGTGGCTCAGTGGGTTAAAGCCTCTGCCTTCAGCTCAGGTCATGATCCCAGAGTCCTGGGATCGAGCCCCACATCGGGCTCTCTGCTCGGCAGAGAGCCTGCTTCCTCCTCTCTCTCTGCCTGCCTCTCTGCCTACTTGTGATCTCTGTCTGTCAAATAAATAAATAAACAAAATCTTTAAAAAATATATTTATTATTCATCCAGGTGGTGGGTATTATAGAGGGCACGGATTGCATGGAGTACTGGGTGTGGTGAAAAAATAATGAATACTGTTATGCTGAAAATAAAATAAAATAACATAAATTTATTATTAAGATTTTGATTTGTGATATTGTGATAGTGCCATGGAATTTTACTGTACCTGGTCAGAAAACATGTTTATATTGTGATGTGTATGTAGTGTGATGTTTTGTGTAGTTTCTTTTTGACAGGTGGTAAATAAAGTTTAGCTTTGTGTTACCTCATGTACATACTAGGACTTTGCTTAAATTGAAGCAGGACTGTGACTATGCCACAGAAGGAAACTAGAAAAATATCATGCATAATTTTGTTCTACTTTCATTTTTGAACATGCTGTGTCACAAATAGCAAGACTATATGAACAAGGAAAATACAATCATTTGATAATTCATTAAATATATTAAAAACTTGAAGAGAATATTTTTGAAATAAAATGTATTTATGAAGAATATGTTCTTGAATATATTTTAAGTACATCAATGTATTTTGACTATATACTTAAATATATTTTTATATATTCTTGAATAAACTCTTAAATATATTCTTAAATACCTCCTTGAATATAGTAAATATATTTAATATGTTCTTAAATATATTCTTGAATACATTCTTGACTGTGCACTTGAATATGAAGTATTCTTGTATATTCTTGACAAAATATTAATAAAGTGTCTTTTTATAAAATAGGATTTGCTATGAATGTATTCTCCTCGTACCATCCGTCTCACTCTCATTCCTCAGCTGTAGCAGTAGGGCGCTAAGGCCGAGGTAAATCGAAAGTTTCTCAAAATGCTGTTATGAAGACATAATGAAAACTAAAACTAAATAAGTAAAAAAGCAAGGAATTTAAGACATTGGTCAGTTGTTAAACTGACCATGACGCTGACTGGCAAATTTTGGTGATTTGACTTAGCCTTATATGGGGGAAGACTACATATGTGGCTAGAAGCCATGGCATGTCTTCTGGCTCTGGTGTTGGGGAGTTAATCTCCTCTTCCTTGGTCTCCTCCATACCCCAGGTGAATTTCTTGCTGCTGTCAATGCATAAACCTCAAATAATACCACTAAATTATTATTAAACTACTTCTAAAATAAAAATAGCATGTGAATATCAGCCTGAGAAATTACCCTATGTGTAAATTAAATCACACTAAGTCATAGATCCTTGTGCTTCTTTGTTTTTTTTTTTTTTTGTTTTTTTTTTTTAAAGATTTTATTTATTTATCAGAGAGAGGGGGAGAGAGCGAGCACAGGCAGACAGAATGGCAGGCAGAGGCAGAGGGAGAAGCAGGCTCCCTGCTGAGCAAGGAGCCCGATGTGGGACTCGATCCCAGGACGCTGGGATCATGACCTGAGCCGAAGGCAGCTGCTTAACCAACTGAGCCACCCAGGCGTCCCCCTTGTGCTTCTTTGAAACTTGTTTTTTGTTTGTTAGCTTTGTTTTTTCTTATTTTCCTTTCCCCCACCTTATTGCAGATAGATGAGATTTCTGGAAAAGTGATCTCTAGTTGAATGAACTATGACAGATTACTGTATTTCTATGGTCCTCATTTATAGAATAGTTTGGCAGTTTATTTCAAAGTCTAAAGACCCCCCCCCCCAATTTATTATACTACTGCCAGAATCACTTACACTGTTTGATCTCTAGCTATACTCTTATCTTCAAAACAGATCAAATTTATGTTTGAATTTGAGTTTATTATCCCAGGCAATTCCGAAGGTTTGATACGGGTAAAGCATGTAGTAGGTTCTGGGAAATTTATTTTAGACTATGTCTGTATCATTCTGTTCTGTGCTTTAAGAAGCATTCTGGAGAAGGAGCAGGGATTTAAAGTCCATCTGATTGAAAAGCAGTATAATTCTTCAGCTGGGGAAAAGGGTTCAGGACCTGGATCCCAAAGAGGGTGATAAAGATTAGGGGTGGGTTTTACTAAGCCAGTGGAACTCAAACATAACATTGCACCAGAATCTACTGGAGGACTAATTAAAACATGGACTTCTGGGCCCCAACCCGAGTTTCAGATTCAGTAGGTCTGGAGTGGGCTCCCTATTTTTGCATTTCTAAGAAGTTCCCAGGTAATTCAGATGCTGCTGGTACTGAAGAGACTACACTTTGAGGACAATTATACTAGATTACTATATCCCTCTCTGGTTCTACCCCAAAATAAATAGTAAGATAATTTATCTTCAGAATACTTTCTTTCAGATTTCGCTTCGATGGGGCACCTGGGTGGCCAAGTTGGTTCAGTGTCCAACTCTTGGTTTTAGCTCAGGTGGAGATCTTGGGACCATAGACTTGAGCCCCATGTAGGGCTCCGTCCTCAGTGTGGAGTCTTCCTGGGACTCTGTCTCCCACTACTTGCACCCTATGTGCTCTCTCTCTAAAATAGTAATTACATTTATTTATTTATAATTTTTTTTAAAGATTTTATTTATTTCCTTGACAGAGAGAGATCACAAGTAGGCACAGAGGCAGGCAGAGAGAGAGAGAGAGAGAGAGAGGAGAAAGCAGGCTCCCTGCGAGCAGAGAGCCCAATGCGGGACTGGATCCCAGGACCCTGAGATCATGACCCGAGCTGAAACATTTTTTTATTTTTTAAAAACTATTTTATTTATTTATTTGACAGAGAGAGAAATCACAAGTAGGCAAAGCAGCAGGCAGAGAGAGAGGGGGAAGCAGGTTCCCTGTTGAGCAAAAAGCCTGATGTGGGGCTCCATACCAGTACCCTGAGATCATGACCCAAGCCAAAGGCAGAGACGTAACCCACTGAGCCACCCAGGTGCCCCAATAAATACATTTTTTAAAGATTTTTATTTATTTATTTGACAGGCAGAGATCGCAAGTAGGCAGAGAAGCAGGCAGAGAGAGAGGAAGGGAAGCAGACTCCCTGCCGAGCAGAGAGCCCGGTGGGGGCCTCGATCCCAGGACCCTGGGATCATGACCTGAGCTGCAGGCAGAGGCTTTAACCCACTGGGCCACCCAGGTGCCCAATAAATACATTTAAAAAAAAAAGTATTCAGTTCAAGTACATGGAATCATATCTACACATAAATGTGTGCATATACCCACATATTTATATCACACAGATTTTACTTTTAGTATCTTAAATTCTATGATTGGCTCTTTTTTTTTTTTCAAGATTTATCTATTTATTTATTTGACAGAGATAGACCAAGCAGGCAGAGAGGCAGGCAGAGAGAGAGAGAGGAGGAAGCAGGCTCCCTGCCAAGCAGAGAACCCGATGCAGGACTCGATCCCAGGACCTTGAGATCATGACCTGAGCCAAAGGCAGAGGCTTAACCCACTGAGCCACCCAGGCGCCCCCTATGATTGGCTCTTATTTGTGTTTGAATTCTAGGCGCCTAGCTGAGTAAAGGTTTCATAGACTAAACCATGCTGTTCATTTTTTTAATAAAATGAATCATCAAAAAAATTCTCAGAATTCAGTGCTAAGACAAAAATCCTTACCTGTTTTTCCTTGTTATTGGGTAATGAATATTGTATAATCATTCTATACCAGTCTTGTACTGACTTTCAGGAAGCTCAGGGCAATTTTTTATACTATTATGCCTATCATATTTTCTTTCTCAAATATCTATTTCCTCTCTTTATTATAAAACTTCGGTTCCATTGTTCTGGCTTTAGTGGTTTATCTCCCTCCCTCTCTCTTTCCCTCTCCTCTCATATCTTTAATTATAAGGTATCTCAAATCCTTTACCAAATATAAAAATCAGTGGGAGAAAAGTAACCCATTAATGCCTGTAACAGTGGGAAGTGCAGTGGATATGAGCTTTTTGGGTAAGTAGTCTTCTGTAAACCTGTATGCAGGTAACAACCATAATACTTCTCTTTTATTTTCACTGGGGCTAGAATGAATGTCATCTTGGCATTTCTTGTCTGCTACAGTAGGTATGATGTGTCTGCTTGTACAGTCCTTTGCCTAGGCAGGAAAGTGGTCATAAAATAACTCTTCTAATTGTGCATGTTTAAAAATGCTTAGATTATACCTGGGCCTGATTATTCCAGATATGTTACTTTTTTCTACTTTTGGACATTAGGTTTAGGAGATAAGGTTGAGAGAGGCTAAGAGGAATAAATCTTCAGAAAATATAATATCCTATTTTCCATTATTGTCCCTGTACATAATCAGGGACAATAAGAAAAACTGCATTACTCAGAAAAAGAACTTTCCATAATACCCTGTAAAATATCAGATGCTCTTTCAAATTGACTTATTGATGTCAAGGGAGGGAGCATAATGAACACAGCACCGACATGATCAAGAAATGTGGTCTGTGTAAGAAAACCTAATTGCTACTTGCTGAACCCATCAAATAAGATATGTTGTCCCAGTAGGCTCGCTTATGGAAAGAGTATTGCAAAAATTCACTCCTTGCCACTTATAATGGACGCTGAATGAGACTCTCGTCATCCAGCAAGATGTACAGAGTCCCTATATGTTCACCCAAATATCCTATACCTTCAACATCATTTTCTATGTCTGGACACTGAGATTTGGTGTTTAGATAATTGACATTTAAGAATGTCGATAAACGAAGGTGTGTGAGGTTAGCTAGACTTGGCAAAATATCCTGGTTTGTGCCATACTCTTTCAACTCAAAAGGATGTTTATTGAGCACTTAATGTTCATAGTACTGTGTTAGCCACTTCAAGGAATATAATGTTTAATGAGGGGAATAGGTGCAGTGCAAACATAACTACAGCTGATGTCAGAATATGATAAGGACCTTAAAAGGAATACACAGTGTTATGATATTTCAGAGGAAAATAAGATCAGAAATAGTTAAAGGAATCAGGGAGGGCTTCATGAAAGAAGAATAGGCACAGATTTAATAAGCAGAAAATAGGGTTTGGTGGGGTAGGGTGGGGGTGGTAGTAGTGGATTTCTTAATAAAAAGATAACAAATTAAGTAGGTCCCAAGTTTCTCCACAAAAAGAATGTTTTGAAATTTTGATTTTGTAGGTTGTATGCTTTCTTCCTCCCTTATTTTCTCAAGTACACACTTATAAAAAATGCATCATTTTTAATGCAGTGTTTCAAAAAAATGTGCTGTTACCCAAAGTGTGTAGGTGATGTTAACATGTGGTACACAGATCAATATTTTATATTTTAAGAATCTCATGTTTGCTTTGATACACTGTTGAAAAACATTACAATTTCATATATCAACCTCATGATTTTATAGATATTATAGTTTAGGAGATATAAAAAGTATACAAGGGAATTGATTTAAAGGAAATATTGAATAAATAATAATAAGGTCTAAGGAATTCCTTTTCCTAACCACGACAATAAGTTTGAATATTGAATATCTGAAAATATTAGAGAAACGTATTAACCTATGGCAATGAAAATTAATGCAGAATTAACCTCTAAATTAGAGGTACCATTTCTGACTATTAAAATGATCATAAGATTTTGTTTTACAGAGATACATGGTATGGAAAATACAGTGATGAAGAAAAATAAAATTTTTAGTCACATTGTCCCTAAGATCCCCTAATGCCAGACTTATTATTTGGTAGGAACAATGTTACCCAATAATGAATATTTTCTATTCAAGGCAGCAATTCAAATATTCATTTCTCATTAATAATTCAATGTGACAAATTTATTACCTTGAAGGTGTTGCAAGTCAATTAGACAATGGGAAATTGTGTCTTCCTTTCTGCCCATTTAATTGGCTTCCAAGTGTGACATTCATCAAAACCTTGACTTTTAATGTAAATTTTATTATATGAGCTGGGATTTGGGTTTGGCACTGGGCACACTTGGCTAACCCTCAGTGGTTGGGGGTTCTGGAGCTTTCAGAGAGGCCTGGTCAATTATTGCTGACATTTGCTGTAGAATATCAGGGCTTGGCTTTACAGTGTCACTGTTGCTGATCCTGGGTGTGGAGAAACAGTTTTAAAGATCTTTTTGAACTGTACACATTTTTTGGCATTTGGATATTTATCTTTGATGAAATCTCATGATTTTTAAAATGTTGGGGCTGGACTAGTTTTCCAAACTTGTTTTCTAAAGTGTGGTATATGTGCCACTACTAGTATATTAAATTCTTTTAGGTAGTATGCAGATAAACATTTTTATTTCACTATTTGTACATTAAAATAAATCCATAAATATTGAAATAAAAATTTCCATCTGTGTACTAACTAAAAGAGTTCATATAGCTAACGCAAAGACCCATGGTTTTATATATATTATGGCATAGAATGAGACTGAAGTAGATATTTAAATAAAGGTTAATTTAAAGTCTAGAATTGGGGGGCACCTGGGTGGCTCAGTGGGTTAAGCCTCTGCCTTCCGCTCAGGTCATGATCCCAGGGTCCTGGGATCGAGCCCCACATCGGGCTCTCTGCTCTGCAGGGAGCCTGCTTCCTCCTCTCTCTCTGCCTGCCTCTCTGCCTACTTGTGATCTCTGTCAGATAAATAACGAAAAAATCTTAAAAAAAAATAAAGTCTAGAATTGGGATGCCTTTAGCTGTATTCTTCTTTTTCAAGATTGCTTTGGCTATTCGGGGTCTTTTGTGCTTCCATACAAATTTTAGAATTGCTTGTTCTAGCTCTGTGAAAAATCTTTGTGGTATTTTGATAGGGATAGCATTAAATGTGTAAATTGCTTTGGGTATTATAGACATTTTAACATTTGTTCTTATAGACATTTTAACATTTGTTCTTCCAATCCATTAGCATGGAATGTTTCCATTTCTTTGTGTCTTCAATTTCTTTTATAAGTGTTGTATAGTTTTCAGAGTACAGATTTTTTTACATCTTTGGTTAGGTTTATTCCTAAGTATCTTATGGCTTTTGGTCCAATTGTAAATGGGATCGATTCCTTGATTTCTTTTTCTGCTTCTTCATTATTGGTGTATACAAATGCAACAGATTTCCATACATTGATTTTAAATCCTTTGACTGCTGAATTCGTGGTCAGTTCTAATTATGTTTTGGGGGAGTCTTCTGAGTTTTCTACGTAGCATATCATGTTATCTGCAAATAGTGAAAGTTTGACTTCTTCTTTGCTGATTTGGATGCTCTTTGTTGTTGTTGTTGACAGATTGCTGAGGCTAGAGGAAAAATATTGAGTAAATAATAGTATTGCTGATACATGATGAATGGAAAATCACAGTACTGATAATTCATGAATATAGAATTGAGAAGGTGGATGTAGATGGCTAAATTTGGAGAATGGTGCAATCTGTGAGAAAGGTTGGCTTTTCACATTAAGTAGACTTGATAGGTGATGTAAAGGGCATCAGAGATCCTCTTAAGTCTAAAGGGCTTTCCTTTATTGCCTGCCTGAGGGGAATTCCCATGATCAGCACAATGTCCTAAGTATCCCACTTTAAGGCTCTTGCCAAAGAAATATGTATTTAAACTGGGTGAAAACATTATGTAACATAAAAACACACAAATACATCATTAAGGGTCAGTTTAATATGATTATCATATTCCATTATTTCTTATTTACTACGAAAGAGAGTAGCATCCTGAGTAACAGGGACATAGGATCAGTAAGGTATTGCTAATGAAATGGGAAAGGAAAAGACATGTGCATGTATTTCTACTTCTCATTTATATGTTTGTGTAGGATGCCTTAAAAGGAGACCCTTTTCTTTCAGGACCTCATGCTATTGCTTCAGTTATTATACTTAGATAGGTTTTCCTTTAGGAAACTATACTATACTAATATGACCTAAAGAAACATAAATTAAGGAAATATTATTCTCATGATAAAATCATTACTACTTAAAAAATGATTATTTGGTTAACCAAATAATGCCTAGCTCTTTTAAGTATAGAGCTTTCTTAATACATTGTTTCTTGTTAGATCATAAGCACTTGAGAAAAAGACCAAAGGGGAGAGTAAAACTGTAGGGAAAAAAAGTGTTAAAACTAAATGCTCAGGGATGTTCATCTACAATAAGAGAAAACACCTTGGAGAGGTAAGGGAAGAAATGTAGAGTTTAGTTTTCAGGAGCTCAATTTACTTGCAGTATATTTAAGAATTCATTTCATTAATGAAACTCATGCTGTAGGTATTTTATTTTTTTACACAATATTTTTTCCTTTGTTTTCCCAATACTTCCTAGACTAAAAAAATGACTTTTAGAAGCTTCCTTCTAGTCCTTTATAATTCAGAAGATGCTTTACTTCATTCATTACATTTGTACCTTTGCAGGTTGTGTTTAGTCACAGAGATTCTTACTAGTCTGTGTTGAAGTAGATGCTGATTCTATTTTGGATCTGCTGATGGTCTTAACCTCTTAAAAATATTCTTTTAAAATGGATTCTCCTATCTTAGAGGTCTTTCTCCAACTTCTGAAAGGAATGTAGCTTTTAAGAATACTTTTAAGTAGTAAGAGTCAATTAGGGTGTTACAAAGTGTGTAAGTGATGTTTATATGTGGCCCTCTGTTGCTGGAATACCTCACCTTACTGAATAGCTCTTGACATGGTGGAAAAATTCAAATTCTTTCCCTTCTTATCTGGCAGCTGTTGGGTATGTGAATGTGGGTGGGTAGTAGAGTGAGGTGTATAGTATTCAGGTTGATAATTGAGAGTGGGAGGTACTCAAGGGACAAGAGCAGAAGGGAAGTGTACATGGTGAGATAAAGAGGGATATTGGGATATATGGAAATACTTATTTGAAGCCATGGAATCTAGTAGAAGCTATGTTGTCAATGATGTATTCTTTTGAAATAGGTAAAGATTATTAGCAACTTGCCTCTTTCTATTCACTTTCCTGTTTGAACATATGGTCATATTAAAACTGCTTCAGTACTGAGTCAATTTTGTTAGTGTCAAGGTATTTATTAATAGTGTCTGTCTGCACCTCCTGAATACCTCTGACCAGCTTTGTGAAGCCTGGAATTAGATCAGTCCTCATACCAAATGATCTTGTTCCACTGTCTGATGCTCCTGTCTACATTTTCCTTCCCCCAGGATCAGAATCACAATTTGAATCCTGGCCTAAGAGATGGTTCTATTGAAGTTCTAAGACTATTATCCTTTGGGTGCTCTGTTAGGGTTATCCAGAGAAACATATTACAAACATATATGTTTATATATGTTTTATATATTATATGTTTTTAACATACATACACACATTAAACATACATACATAAAAACATACATAATCTGTCTACATATGTATAGTCTGTTAAACATATATATATAAAATCTGTTTCTCTCTCTATATATATAACATATATATAAAATCTCCTATTTATTCATATATGCAGTATGTGATATGATCTAATAATACCTGGTGTATCTTCACTATCATGAAATAATATTGTCCTCACACTATAATGAAAGCTGAGAAGTGCCATGATATGCCATCTGCAAACTAGAGAACAAGGAAAGTCAGTGGTGTAATACCAGTCTAAGTCTGAAGGCCTGAGAACCAGAAAGCTGATGGCATAAATCCCATTCTAAGGGCAGAAGAAGACTGATATCCCAGCTCAAGCAGGTAGACAGAAAGCAGAGTGGTGAATTCCTCTTTCCTCTACTTTCTTGTTCTATTCAGGTCCTCAACTGATTGGATCATGTCTATCCACATTGTGGCAGTCTACTGAGTCCACTTATTCAAATGCTAATGTCATCTGGAAACATCCTCATAGACATATTCTGAAATAATGTTTAGTCTGAGCACCCCTTAGTTCAGTCAAGGTGACACATAAAATCAACCATCACAGATGCTTTTCTATCTGTTTTAAAGGTATGCTTTCTGAACACAGAATCTGAAGCTAGTCTCTATGCAGAGTCAAAGTCTTTGGGTAGTGTGTCTTCTTGGTCTCAGTTTACGCTGCTTCCCTACCAACCAAAGGACCTAGGTGTAGGTTTTTTTAGTATTGTCCACCTGAGCTATGATGAAGATAAGTACAATCAGGGAATCCAAAATTATCCTAAGATTCATCAAGAGAAATATTAATTTGGAATAAAGTTTATTTTGAATTTTCTTTTTGATTCCATCATCTAGCTATCACATATCTTGAAATTTACATTTGGTTCCTAGTTTGCTGTATTCAACTGAAGTCCTGAAAATTTATATTTTAATCTGTGCTTAAACAAAGCAAGAAATAGGGGCAGGCAAAAGTGTATAATAGAAAATGCATTCAACTCACAGTCAGAGACACAATTCCTAGTATAATCTCAATATGCTATCTTGCCAAAATAGACTAGAAGGGAACTTCCTCAACTTGATAAAGACTGTGAAAAACTCACAGCCATTTATGTAAGACTGATGAATTACAGATCTGTGCCTCTGAAATAAATAATACATTATATGTTAATAATAAAAGGCCCATCATAGCCAACATTTAACATTACACTCATTGGTTAAAGTCAAGATATTTTACTTCTAGAATTAGGAACAAACAAGCTTATCCAAATTCATTAACTTCTATTCAACATTGTGCTATTTGTTCTAGCCAGGGCAATTATATAAGAAGGAGAAATGAAATGCATCTAGATTTGTAGGAAAGGAATAAATGTATCTATTCACAGATGATATAATCTTTTATATTAAAAAACCTAAGGAGCCCACAAAAAAGTATTAGAATAAACAAGTTCAGCAGGGTTGTAAGACATGAGCTCAATATACAAAAAACAATTGTATTTTGAAACACCAACAATGAACAGTCTGAAAATAAACAAAAAAATCCATTTGCAATAGCATGAAAGAGAATAAAACACTTAGGAATAATTTTAACAAAGGAAATAAAAAATTTGTACACTTAAAACTATAAAATGTCACTGAAAGAAATTAAAGAACAAAATGAATGGAAAGACATTCCACGTTCATGGATGAGAAGACTTAATATTGTCAATATGACAGTACTCCCCAAACTGATGAACAGATACAATATGATCCCTAACAAATCCCAGTTGGCTTCTTTGTAGGAATTGACAAGCTAATCACAGAATTCGTGTGGAAATGCAAAGAACCCTCAATAACAAAAACAAGCTTGAAGAAGAAAAAATTGGAGGACTCATAAGTGTTGGCTTTATTTATTTGTTTATTTATTTATTTTCAGCATAGCAGTATTCATTGTTTTTGCACCACACTCAATGCTTCATGCAATATGTGCCCTCCTTAATACCCACCACCTGGCTCCCCCAACCTCTTACCCTCCGCCCCTTCAAAACCCTCAGATTGTTTTTCAGAGTCCATAGTCTCTCACAGTTCACCTCCCCTTCCAATTTCCCTCAACTCCCTTCTCTTCTCCATCTCCCAATGTCCTCTATGTTGTTTGTTATGCTCCACAAGTAAGTGAAACCATATGATAATTGACTCTCTGCTTGACTTATTTCACTCAGCATAATCTCTTCCAGTCCCGTCCATGTTGATACAAAAGTTGGGTATTCATCCTTTCTGATAGAGGCATAATACTCCATAGTGTATATGGACCACATCTTCCTGATCCATTTGTCCATTGAAGGGCATCTTGGTTCTTTCCACAGTTTGGCGACCATGGCCATTGCTGCTATAAACATTGGGGTACAGATGGCCCTTCTTTTCACTACATCTGTACCTTTGGGGTAAATAGCCAGTAATGCAATTTCAGGGTCATAGGGAAGTTCAATATGTAATTTCTTGAGGAATCTCCACACTGTTCTCCAAAGTGGCTGCACAAACTTGCATTCCAACCAACAGTGGAAGAGGGTTCCCCTTTCTCCACATCCCCTGCAACACATGTTGTTTCCTGTTTTGCTAATTTTGGCCATTCTAACTGGTGTAAGGTGGTATCTCAATGTGGTTTTAATTTGAATCTCCCGGATGGCTAGTGATGATGAACATTTTTTCATGTGTCTGATAGCCATTGGTATGTCTTCATTGGAGAAGTGTCTGTTCATATCTTCTGCCCATTTTTTAAATATGATTATCTGTTTTGTGTGTGTTGCCTGATGAGGAGCTCGATCCCAGGACCCTGGGATCATGACCTGAGCCGAAGGCAGAGGCTTTAACCCACTGAGCCACCCAGGCACCCCCAGTATAGACATTTTAACAATGTTTATTCTTCCAATCCAAGAGCACGGAATGGTCTTCCATCTTTTTGTGTCTTCTTCAATTTCTTTCATGAGTGTTCTGTAGTTCCTCAAGTACAGATCCTTTATCTCTTTGGTTTGGTTTATTCCCAAGTATCTTATGGTTCTTAGTGCTATAGTAAATGGGATCGATTCTCTAATTTCCCTTTCTGTATTTTCATTGTTAGTGTATAAGAAAGCCACTGATTTCTGTACATTGACTTTGTATCCTGCCATGTTACTGAATTGCTCCAGTAGTTTGGGGGTGGAGTCTTTTGGGTTTTCCATATAAAAAATCATGTCATCTGCGAATACAGAGAGTTTGACTTCTTCATTGCCAATTTGGATACCTTTTACTTCTCTTTGTTTTCCAATTACTGTTGCTAGGACTTCTAATACTATGTTGAACAAGAGTGGTGAGAGTGGGCATCCTTGTCGTGTTCCTGATCTCAATGGGAAGGCTGCAAGCTTTTTCCCATTGAGGATGATATTTGCTGTGGGTCTTTCATAGATAGATCTGATGAAGTTCAGGAATGTTCCCTCTATCCCTATACTTTGAAGCGTTTTAATCAGGAACGGATGCTGGATTTTGTCAAATGCTTTCTCTGCATCAATTGAGAGGACCCTGTGGTTCTTTCTTCTCCTTGATTTGTTCTATCCCATTGATTTGCAAATGTTGAACCATCCTTGCAACCCAGGGATGAATCCCACCTGGTCATGGTGGATAATCTCTTTAACGTACTGTTGGATCCTGTTTGCTAGGATCTTGTTGAGAATCTTAGCATCCATATTCATCAGTGACATTGGTCTGAAATTCTCCTTTTTGGTAGGGTCTTTGCCTGGTTTGGGGATCAGGGTAATGCTGGCTTCATAGAAAGTGTCTGGAAGATTTCCTTCTGCTTCAATTTTTTGAAACAGCTTCAGGAGAATAGGTGTTATTTCTTCTTTGAAGATTTGGTAGACTTCCTCAGGGAATCTGTCAGGTCCTGGGCTCTTGTTTTTTGGGAGGTTTTTGATCACTGCTTCAATCTCATTACTAGATATCAATCTATTCAGGTTGTCAATTTCTCCCTGGTTCAATCTTGGGAGTTCATAGTTTGCCAGGAATGCATCCATTTCATCTAGGTTGCTTAGCTTATTGGCATATAACTGTTGATAATAACTTCTGATGGTTGTTTCTAGTTCCTTGGTGTTAGTTGTGATCTCTCCCTTTTTACTTATAATTTTAGAAATTTGAGATTTTTCTCTTTTCTTTTGGATTAGTGTGGCCAATGGTTTATCAATCTTATTGATTCTTTCAAAAAACCAGCTTCTAGTTTCATTGATATGTTCTACTGATCTCTGCTCTAATCTTGATTATTTCCCTTCTTATGTGTGGAGTTGGTTTGATTTGTTGTTGGTTCTCCGGCTCTTTAAGGTATAGAGACAGCTGGTGTATTCTGGATTTTTCAATTTTTTTGAGGGAGGCTTGGATGGCTATGTACTTCCCCTTGAGGACCGCCTTTGCTGTAGTTCATAGGTTTTGGACCGAAGTGTCTTCATTCTCGTTGGTTTCCATGAATTGTTTAAGTTCTTCTTTGATCTCCTGGTTGATCCAAGCATTCTTAAGCAAGGTGGTCTTTAGCTTCCAGGTGTTTGAGTTCCTTCCAAACTTTTCCTAGTGATTGAGCTCCAGTTTCAAAGCATTGTGACCTGAGAATATGCAGGGAATAATGTCAGACTTTTGGTATAGGTTGAATCCTGATTTGTGACCCATTATGTGGTCTATTCTGGAGAAGGTTCCATGTGCACTTGAGAATGAGTATTCTGTTGTTTTAGGGTGGAATGTTCTGTATATATCTATGAGGTCCATCTGGTCCAATGTGTCATTCGATGCTCTTGTTTCTTTATTGATTTTCTGATTCGATGATCTATTACTGAGAGAGGCATGTTAAAATCTCCTACTATTAATGTATTCATATCAGTATGACTCTTTATCTTGATTAATAGTTTTCTTATGTAATTGTCTGCTCCCAAATTGGGGGTGTAGATATTTACAATTGTTAGATCGTCTTGGTGGATAGTCCCTTTAAGAATTATGTAGTGTCCTTCTGTATCTCTGACTACAGTCTTTAGTTTTAAAATCCAATTGATCTTATATGAGAATCACTACCCCAGCCTTCTTTTGAGGCCATTGGCATGAAGGATGCTTCTCCATCCCTTCACTTTCAGTCTGGGTGTATCTTTAGGTTCAAAATGGGTCTCTTGTAGACAACATATGGATGGGTCCTGTCATTTTATCCAGTCTGTAACCCTGTGTCATTTTATGGACACATTTAGGCTATTCACATTGAGAGTGATTATTGATAGGTACTTTTTTATTGACATTGTGTTACCTTTGTGGTCTTTCTTTCTGTAGATTGTCTCTATATTTCTGTTCAATGCTATTCTTAGGATTTTTCCTCTTTTATAGAACCCCTCCTTAATATTTCCTGCAGTGACGGCTTGGTGGTTGCATAGTCTTTTAAGCCTTGCTGGTCTTGGAAACTCTTTATCTCTCCATCCATTTTGAATGTCAACCTTGGGGGATAAAGTATTCTTGGCTGCATGTTCTTCTCATTTAGTGCCCTGAATATATCTTGCCAGCCCATTCTGACTTGCCAGGTCTCTGTGTACAGGTCTGATGTTATTCTGATGGGCTTTCCTCTGTACATAAGGAGCTTCTTTTTCCTGGATGCTTTCAAGTGGGTCTGCCTACAATTATAATTCTTTGTTCTCACTATTAGGTGTCTCGAGTACTTTCAAGAATCTATAATCTTGGGGGGAAACCATTCTGCCTCTAGTACATGAACACTGGTTCCATTCATGAGATTGGGAAAATTTTCATGGACAACTTGTTCCACTATATCTTCTAGACTTCTTTCTTTCTCCTCCCCTTCAGGGATTCCAATAATTCTGATGTTGGAATATTTCATGGCATCATTTATTTCCCTGATTCTGTTTTTGTGACTTCTAAGCTGTTTGTTCCAGGCTTCCTCCTGATCCTTTCTCTCTTTTTGTCCTCCAGATCACTAATTCTATCTTCTGTCTCAGTTACTCTAGCTTTTAGAGAATTTAGATTAGATTGGAACTCATTGAGAGCATTGTGAACATCATCCCAGGTGGATTTCAGTTCTGCCCTGGATGTAGCTGGATGTATTGACCATGGTGCAGTCAAGGAGCACACTGGAACGCTTCTGAGCAATCAGGATTCCCCACCCAAATGAGAGAAAAAAGAAAAGAAAAAGAAAAAAAGGGAGAGAGAGAGAGAGAGAGAGAGAGACAGGAAAAAAATGGAAGATAAAAGAGAAGGCTCAGCTGAAATGGGCCCCAAGGTAAGATTTATGAACTATACAAACAAAAACAGACAAACAAAAAGACTGATAAAAGTATATGACAAGAGAAAAAAAAATATATATAAAAGCAAAAAAAGGAAGAACCTCATCAAAAAGAACCCCAAGTATAAGATTTATATACTATCTGGACAAACACAAATACACAGAAACACTGGCAGAAGATAAAGATGGGAGAGTGGTTATAAATTCTAGGTATGGGCGAGGAAGGTTATTTTGATTCTTCCTCAATGTATCTTGATATCTTTGTTAAAGGACTCAACTTTCTTAAGATAAAGGGGGATTAAAAATTAGTTTACCTATAGTGGTAGCATTGATTGTGGAGAGGGAGTTATCTTGAAGCTTAAGTCTATATGAATATTAGAAAATAAAAAAAGAAAGAATAAATTAAACTAAACTAAACTAAAATGTAAAAAAAATTTAAAAAATAGAAAAGCAAAAGAAAAACACGGGTGTATGTATCAAAAAGTTCTGATTAGAAGGTTATTATGGAATTTGATATACTGGACATCTCACTGTGATGGTAAATAGGTTAAAATTTATCTTATAGATCTCAGGGTCTTGGGATTGAGCCCCATATCGTGTTCTCTGCTGAGTGGGGAGTCTGCTTCCCCCCCCCTCGCCTGCCTCTCTGCCTACTCTCTCTCTCTATCAAATAAGTAAATAAAATCTTTTAAAAAATCATCTTATAAAAAATAAATGAACCAGAATAGTGGGAATGAGTTAAAAATAAAAGTTGTATCTTTGAAGTAGTTGTGGTTGTTCTCTTGTCATCTTTTTTTTTTTTTTTTTTCTTTCCTGGTTGGTTTTCTGGGGGAGGGGCCTTCCACGTGGGTTTTCAGTCAATGATGTTCCCTGAGTTAAGTCCTCCCGCCCCCTCAGGGTGGTGGGCTCTGAGGAAACCGGTATTTTCAGGCTTTTGTTCTCTGGAGGTTTTTATGTTTGTTTGTTCGTTTTTTTTTTTTTTTTTTTTTTTTTTTCCCTCTCACCTTGACAGCTTTTGATGGGTTTTGGAGGTTTAGAGGAAAGCAAACTGCACCCTGACCTCCCTCTCAGAGAGAAGCGTCAGTCTGCTCCCCTGTGGGTGCTGCAGAGCTGCTGGCAGAGCAGGTTCCGAGTCACGGACACTGGGGATGCAGTGTCTCCTGCTTGTACCCAAAATCATGGCAGCGGTGGCTGTCTGGTTAGCTCCAGACCGCCAGAGAGGTTCCAAGCAGTGATCCCACACTGAGAGTTTCCCGCTGGCCCGGGCTGGGAGTGCCTGGTCTTTCTGGGTCCGAGAGCATCTGGCTGGTACCTGCACACACCTCTCCCAGGGGAGGGTATGGGGCACGCAAGTCTCAGGCTCTGATAGTATGGTATGGGTCTATTTGCCAGGCTGGGCCTTCGCGCACCTCTCTCAGGGGTGGATGTGGGGCATGCGCATCTCAGGCTCTGATAGCATGGTGTGGCGTTCTGCAGTCTGGCGAGGCTCCCAGCCCCTCACAGAAGCTGGACCCCACGCGTTCTTGGGCATGTTGGCGACTCAGGGACCAAGACCTGGATTCTCCACCGCACTCTCTCTGGCTCAGCACCAGGGGAGGCTGTCCTTGGTCTGGGGACTTAAACCTCTGTCCCTAACCACCTCGATTCCCACAATTTCCCCCTGTGATCCTTTGCACTTTTTGAGTGCTTTCAACCAGACTCCAAGCTAATGCTGGTCCCCAGATGCAGGGCACTCTCATATTGGGATATTACTTTCCAGTCGGTCACCTCTGGTGGCTCCCTCCCCCTTTTGTTTATCTTCTAATATCAGTCCGATGTTCCCACTCCGTTTTACCTGCCCACTGGCGTCTTCTGCCCCTCTAGAGATCCAGACGTGTATAATTATGATCTCAGGCTGATTTCATGGGTGATCGGAGTTCTTTGGTAGGTAATCAGCTCACTTTAGGGTACAGGTTGAAACGGCACATACTCCTACTTCCCTGCCATCTTGTCTCCGCCTATATCTTGGTTTTAAAACTTAATATAAGGCCACAGTAATCTAGATGATATGATACCTAAAAAAGGATAGACATACAGATTAGTGGAATAGAATTGAGGTTTCGGGAACTAACTCATTTTGGATTTTTGCCAAAAGTGCCAAGAGAATTTTATTATTATTATTATTTATTATTATTATTATTATTGGGGGGAGGAGGAGAGGGAGAGAGAATCTTGAGCCAGTCTCTATGCTCAGCACAGTGCCTGAAGCAGGGTTTGATCTTACAACCCAAAGATCATGACCTGAGCCAAAATCAAGATTGGGGTGCTTACCAACTGAGCCACACAAGTGTCCCTAAAGTGCCAAGAAAATTTATTCTTTTTATTATTTTTATATATTTTTTATTTTTTTATAAACATATAATGTATGTTCTCCCTGTCCTCGCCAGCATCTGTCATTTCCTGACTTGTTAGTTTTAGCCATTCTGACTGGTGTGAGGTGGTGTTTCATTGTGGTTTTGATTTGTATTTCCCTGATGCCGAGTGATATGGAGCACTTTTTCATGTGTCTGTTGGCCATCTGGATGTCTTCTTTGAAGAAATGTCTGTTCAGGTCCTCTGCCCATTTCTTGATTGGATAATTTGTTCTTTGGGTGTTGAGTTTGATAAGCTCTTTATAGATTTTGGATACTAGCCCTATATCTGATATGTAATTTGTGAATATCTTCTCCCATTCTGTCAGTTGTCTTTTGGTTTTGTTAACTGTTTCTTTTCTGTGCAAAATCTTTTGATCTTGATGAAGTGTCAACAATTCATATTTGCCCTTGCTTCCCTTGCCTTTGGCAATGCTCCTAGGAAGAAATTGCTGTGGCTGAGGTCGAAGAGGTTGCTGCCTGTGTTCTCCTCAAGGATTTTGATAGACTTCTTTCTCACATTGAGGTCCTTCATCCATTTTTGAGTCTATTTTTGAGTGTGGTGTAATGAAATGGTCCAGTTTCATTTTTCTGCATATGCCTGTCCAATTTTCCCAAACCATTTGTTGAAGAGGCTGTCTTTTTTCCACTGGACATTCTTTCCTGCTTTTTCAAAGATTAGTTGACCATAGAGTTGAGGTTCTATTTCTGGGCTCTCTATTCTGTTCCATTGATCTATGTGTCTGTTTTTGTGCCAGTACCATGTTGTCTTGATGATGACAGCTTTGTAATAGAGCTTGAAGTCTGGAATTGTAATGCCACCAACTTTGGCTTTCTTTTTCAATATTCCTTTGGCTATTCAAGGTCTTTTCTGGTTCCATATAAATTCAAGGATTATTTGTTCATTTCTTTGAAAAAAAAATGGATAGGGATTGCATTAAATGTGTAGATTACGTTAGGTAGCATAGACATTTTCACAATATTTGTTCTTCCAATCCAGGAGCATGGAACATTTTTACATTTCTTTGTGTCTTCCTCAATTTCTTTCATGAGTACTTTATAGTTTTCTGAGTATAGATTCTTAGCCTCTTTGGTTAGGTTTATTCCTAGGTATCTTATGGACTTGGGTGCAGATCTAAATGGGATCGACTCCTTAATTTCTCTTTCTTCTGTCTTGTTGTTGGCGTAAAGAAATGCAACTGACTTCTGTGCATTGATTTTATATGGTGACACTTTACTGAATTCCTGTACATGTTCTAGCAGATTTGGAGTGGAGTCTTTTGGGTTTTATACATATAGTATCATATCCTCTGCAAAGTGTGATAGTTTGACTTCTTTATTGCTGATTTGGATGCATTTAATTTCTTTTTGTTGTCTGATTGCTGAGGCTAGGAATTCTAGTACTATGTTGAATAGCAGTGCTGATAATGGATATCTGTGCCGTGTTCCTGACCTTAGCAGAAAAGATTTCAGTTTTTCTCCATTGAGATTGATATTTGTGGTGGGTTTTTCATAGATGGCTTTGATGATATTGAAGTATGTGCCCTCTATCTCTACACTTTGAAGAGTTTTGATCAGGAAGTGATGCTGTACTTTGTCAAATGTTTTTTCTGCATCTATTGAGAGTATCATATGGTTCTTGTTCTTTCTTTATTAATGTATTGTATCACATTGATTGATTGCAGATGTTGAAATAACCTTGCAGCCCTGAAATAAATCCCACTTGGTCGTGGTGAATAATCCTTTTAATGTACTGCTGGATCATGTTGGGTAGTATTTTGATGAGAATTTTCACATCTGTGTTCATCAAGGATATTGGTCTGTAATCCTCCTTTTGATGGAATCTTTGTTTGGTTTTGGGATCAAGGTAATGCTGGTCTCATAAAATGAGTTTGGAAATTTTCCTTCCATTCCTATTTTTTTGGAACAGTTTCAGGAGAATAGGAATTAGTTCTTCTTTAAATGTTTGGTAGAATTCTCCTGGGAAGCCATCTGACCCTGGGCTCTTGTTTGTGTGGATATATTTTTTTAAAGATTTCATTTATTTATATGATAGAGAGAGATCTCAAGTAGCAGAGAGGCAGGCAGAGAGAGAGAGAGGGAAGCAGGTTCCCTGATGAGCAGCAAGCCCAATGTGGGACTTGATTCCAGGACCCTGAGATCATGACCTGAGCCGAAGGAAGTGGCTTAACCCATTGAGCCACCCAGGCTCCCCTGTGTGGATATTTTTGATGACTGTTTCAATCTCCTTACTGGTTATGGGTCTGTTCAGGTTTTCTATTTCTTCCTGGTTCAGCTGTGGTAGTTTATATGTCTCTAGAAACACATCCATTTCTTCCAGATTGTCAAATTTGTTGGTGTAGATTTGCCCATAATATGTTCTTATAATTGTTTGTATTTCTTGGGTGTTGGTTGTGATCTCTCCTCTTTCATTCATGATTTTATTTATTTGGGTCCTTTCTCTTTTCTTTTTGATAAGTCTGGCCAGAGGTCTATCAATCTTATTAATTCTTTCAAAGAACCAGCTCCGAGTTTCATTGATTTGTTCTATTGTTTTTTGCTTTCTATTTCATTTATTTCTGCTCTGATCTTTATGATTTCTCTTCTGCTGGGTTTACGCTTTCTTTGTTGTTCTTTGTCCAGCTCCTTTAGGTGTAGGGTTATGTTGTGTATTTGAGACCTTTTTGTTTCTTGAGAAAGGCTTGTATCACTATGTATTTTCCTCTCAGGACTGCCTTTGCTGTGTCCCACAGAATTTTAACCATTTTATTTTCATTATCATTTGTTTCCATGAATTTTTTCAATTCTTCTTTAATTTCCTGGTTGACCCATTCATTCTTTAAAAGGATGCTGTTTAGTCTCCATTTATTTGGGTTCTTTCCAAATTTCCTCTTGTGACCGAGTTTTAGCTTCAGAGCATTGTAGTCTGAATGCAGGGAATGATCCCAATCTTTTGATACTGGTTGAGACCTGCCTTATGACCCAGGATGTGATCTATTCTGGAGAATGTTGCATGTGCCCTAGAGAATAATGTGTATTCTGTTGCTTTGGGAGGGAATGTTCTGAATATATCTGTGATGTCCATCTGGTCTAATGTGTCATTTAAGGCCTGTATTTCCTTGTTGATTTTTGCTTGGATGATCTGTCCATTTTAGTGAGGGTGTGTTAAAGTCCCCTACTATTACTGTATTATTGTCAATGTGTTTCTTTGATTTTGTTATTAATTGGTTTATATAGTTGACTGATCCCATGTTGGGGCACAGATATTTAAAATTGTTAGATCTTCTTGTTGGACAGACACTTTGAGTATGATATAGTGTCCTTCCTCATCTCTTATTATAGTCTTTGGCTTAAAATCTAATTGATCTGATATAATGATTGCCATCACAGCTTTCTTTTGATGTCCATTAGCATGGTAACTTGTTTTCCACCCTGTAATTTTCAATGTGGAGGTGTCTTTGAGTCTAAAATGAATTTCTTGTAGGCAGCATTTTGATAGGTTTTGTTTTTTTACCCATTCTGAGACCCTGTGTCTTTTGATTGGGGCATTTAGTCCTTTAACATTCAGGGTAACTATTGAGATATGAATTTATTGCCATATTATTACCTATAAGGTGACTTTTACTGTATATTGTCTCTGTTCCTTTCTGATCTACTACTTTTATGGTCTCTATTTGCTTAGAGGACCCCTTTCAATATTTTCTGTAGAGCTGGCTTGGTGTTTGCAAATTCTTTCAGTTTTTGTTTGTCCTAGAAGCTTTTTATCTCTCCTTCTATTTTCAATGATAACCGAACTGGATATTGTATTCTTGGTTGTATGTTTTTCTCATTTAATGCTCTGAATATATCATGCCAGTTCTTTCTGGCCTGCCAGGTCCCTGTGGATAAGTCCTCTGCCAATCTAATATTTTTACTGTTGTATGCTACAGACTTTTTGTCCCGGGTTGCTTTCAGGATTTTCTCTTTGTTGTTAAGACTTGTAAATTTTAGTATTAGATCATGGGATGTGGACCTATTCTTATTGATTTTGAGGAGGATTCTCTGTACCTCCTGGATTTTGATGCTTGTTCCCTTTGCCATTTTAGGGAAATTCTCTATATTAATTCTCTCCAATATACCTTCTGCCCCCCCCTCTCTCTCTTCTTCTTCTGTAATCCCAATTATTCTGATGCTGTTTCATCTTATGGTATCACTTATCTCTCAGATTCTCCCCTTGTGGTCCAGTATATTTTTGTCTCTCTTTTGCTCACCTTCTTTATTCTCTGTCATTTGGCCTTCTGTATCACTAATTCTTTCTTTTGCCTCATTTATCCCAGCAGTAAGAGCCTACACTTTTGATTGCACCTCATTAATAGCTTTTTTGATTTCCACTTGGTTAGATTTTAGTTCTTTTATTTTTCCAGAAAGGGCTTTTATTTCTCCAGACAGGATTTCTCTAATATCTTTTGTGCCTTTTTTGAGCGCAGATAGCACCTTGAGAATTGTCATTCTGAACTCTAGATCTGATATATTACCAATGTCTGTATTGATTAGGTCCCTAGCCTTTGGTACTGCCTCTTTTTCTTTTCTTTTCTTTTCTTTTTTTTTTTGTGGTGAGTTTTTCTGCCTTATCATTTTATCCAGATAAGAATTTATGAAGGGGCAAATAAAATACTGAAAGTGTGGCCGAGACCCCAGGAAAATGTGCTTTAACCAAATCCAAAGAGACCCCAAATCATGCGGGGCTGAAAGGGGGTAAAAAGAAGTTCAGAAAAAAAAATAAAAAAAGAAAACATTATGCTGAGTGAAATAAGTCAAGCAGAGAGAGTCAATTATCATATGGTTTCATTTCTTTGTGGAGCATAACAAATAACATGGAGGGCAAGGGGAGATGGAGAGGAGAAGGGAGTTGAGGGAAATTGGAAAGGGAGGTGGACCACGATAGACCATGTACTCTGAAAAACAATCTGAGGGTTTTGAAGGGGCGGGGGTTGGGAGGTTGGGGGGTACCAGGTGGTGGGTATTGGGGGGGCACATATTGCATGGAGCACTGGGTGTGGTGCAAAAACAATGAATACTGTTATGTGGAAAAGAAATAAAAAATTAAATAAAACAAATAAAAAATATAAAAAAGTATATATATATATATATATATATATATATATATATGAATGGTGACTAGAACAGGGTCACCCACTTTATTTTGGGATTATTTTGGTCTCTTAGAAGAAACTACCTCCCAAAATTTTAAAGAGGGAAAAACATATATAAGGGTAAACACAATGAAGGGATGGACTATGACTATAAAGATGAAAATTTTTTTTTTTTTAATTTCTAAAAAGGGAGTTGATAAGATAAGTTGGTTGGGAGAATAAAGAAAAAGAAAGTGGAGAGAATTTACTCGGGCTGGAGACTAGAACAAGCCTGGTGTTAGATTTAGGGTGTATTTTGATCTATTAGAAGAAGTTCTACCCAGAATTTTTTAGATGAGAAAACCCCATGTGTATACAAAAAATAAAGTTAGATACAATGAAGGATAAAATATGACTGTAACAATGAAGGTTCAAAAAAGAGTTTTTTTTTTTTTAAATGAATGGTATTGTTAGATAAACTAGTTAAGAACATTAAAAGAGGAAAGGGTAAAAGTTAAAAAAATTTAGCAGAAGAAAAAAAATAAAATTAAAAAAATTAATTAACTTTGCAAGACTAAAGAATCATGGGGAGAAAGCCATGAATTCCACGCTTTGCTTTCTCCTCCTCTGGCATTCTGCTGTTCTTGGTATGTGAACTTGCTCTTGGCTGGATTTCTTGTTGATCTTCTGGGGGAGGGGCGTGTTGTATTGTTTCTCAAGTGTCTTTGCCCAGGCAGAACTGCACTGCCCTTACCAGGGCCCAGTCTAAGTAATCTGCTTGGGTTCGCTTTTGGGAGCTTTTGTTCCCTGAACACTTTCCATAGAGTTCTGGAGGATGGGAATGAAAATGGCTGCCTCCCATCTCTGGCCTGGAGGAGCTGAGAGCTCAGGGCCCCACTCCTCAGTGAGCCCTCAGAGAAAAGCAGTCAACCACTCCCATCTCCCTGGCCTCTGGCTGCACTCTGAGCTCACCCACCCTGTGTCCAAGCATCTCTGTCTCTGGCACACAGCTCTGCCTGGAGTCTCTTAACCCCATAGATCCCTGAGCTATTACAGAGGGGTCTCCTGGGATCTTGGGGGGTCCCCACTCACAGAACAGTGGCCTGTACCACAGATTATGGTTCAAGGTAATCCTGAATTGAGAGCTCATTCCTTGGCTCCATCTCTGTAGCCAGCTTCCCTGCTCTAATACCTGTGAGCTCTGCAACACTCAGACACCCCTGATCCTTCTGTGACCCTGCAGGACCTGAGGCCACGCTGTCCCTGTGTGGGCTTCACCCCAGTTTAGCCTCTGGAGAGATGTCCCTTAGTGGAGCAGACTTTTAAAGGTTCTGATTTTGGGCTCCATTGCTCTGCTGCTTGCTGGGAGCCAGCCCCTCCCCCCACGGTCTATCTTCCTGTCGCTTTGGATTCACTTCTCTGCCGGTCCTACCTTTCAGAAAGTAGTCGATTTTCTGTTTCTAGAATTGTTGCTCTTCTTCTCTTCAATCTCCTGTTGGATTTGTAGGTGTTTGGAATGGTTTGCTAAGCTACCTAGCTGATCTCCTGCTACCTGATGTCGTCTCAGCCTGCTACATCTCCACCAAATTGACTCCCCCCCCCCCCCACCCAAGAGAATTTGTTGAGGGAAAGAATAGTCTTTTCAAATTGTGCCAGGACAATTAGGTAGCCACATGCAAAAGAATGAATTTGTTTCTCTATCAAACACCACATACATATATTAACTGAAAATAGATCAATAACCTAAATGTCACACCTAAAGTTTTAAAATTCTTTTGGCAGGATGCCTGGTGGCTCAGTCAATTAAGCATCTATCTTTGGCTCAGGTCATCAATCCCGGGGTCCTGGGATTGAGAACTCATTGGCGGGCTCAGTACTCATCAGGAAGACTGCTTCTCCCTTTCCATCTCCCTCTGGCCCTACCCCTGACTCATCTTTCTTGTGTGTGCTCTCTTTCTTGCTCTCAAATAAAATATTAAAAAAACACTTTTGGTAAAATATAGGCATAAATCTTCATAACTTTAGGGAAGGCTATGGTTTTCTTAGATATGACAGAAAAAGCACAAGCAACCAGAGAAAAAAATAGACAAATTGGACTTAATCAAAATTAAAAAGTTTGCATTTCAAGACCATCATCAAGAAAGTGAAACCACAACCCAGAGAATGTGTGATATTTGCATATCATGTATCTGATAAGGAACTTGAATACAGAATACATGAAGGATTCTTAAAATTCAATAATAAAAGTGAATAATCCGATTAAAATTTTTGCAAAGAATTTGAGTGTTTTTACAAAGAAGATATATGAATCAGCTTTGAAAAGGTGCTTAACATCAGTAGCTGTTGAGAAATGTAATTCAAGACCACAATAAGAAACCACTTCAGTTACACTAAGATGGCTATAATAAAAATATAGATAATAAAGTATTGGCAAACATGTGGAGAAATTAGAATCCTCCATCCTTCCTTGATGGGATTGCCAGCCACTTTGGAAACAGTTTGGTAGTTCTTCAAAAATGTTAAACATATAATTACCATATGGCCTAGCAAATACACTCCTAGACATGAGAAATGAAAAATCAGTGTTCATAAACTGAAAACAATTCAAATGTTAAACAACTAATGAGTGGGTTAAAAATGTGTTATATGTGTGCAATAGAATATTGTTTGGGCATAGAAAAACATGATGCATGCTACAACATCAGTGAGCCCTGAAAATATGTTAAGTGAAAGACACCTGACACAAAAGGTCATGCATTATATGATTCCATTTATATGAAATGTCCAGGATATGCAAATCTATAGAAACAGAAAGTAGTTTGGTATTTTCCAGGGGATGAGAGAAGGTAGGAAGTGAAAATGGGTATGAGGTTTTTTTCGGGAGTGATAAAATGTTCTGGAATTAGATAACAGTGATGCTTGTGCAACCTTGTGAATATAGTAAAAGATACTGAAGTGTACACTCTAAAATGACATCCATCTAAAATGATGGATGTCATGGTAGTGAATTATATCTCTGTAAAGTTGTTCTAAAAGTATATATATGGCTTGTGTGAGATCTTATGCAAGTCACTCAAGATTTCTTCATTTTGGTTTCTTCCTCTGTCAAAGGAGAAAAACAATCACTGCCCTTTATATTATAAGGATCAAGTGTGAGAAAAGATATAAAGCATACAGTGCTTTATAAATTAGAAGACTTATTTCTTTTATGCTTCTAATTCCTCTCCTGCACTTATGGGAGGTCTGTTTGTAGTTACGTTGGGAATTATAAGGTTAGAAAAGCTGACCATTTATTTAAAAATATATTTTATTTAAATTAATTTAGTTAGCATATACTGTATTATTAGTTTCAGGGGTAGAATTTAGTGATTTATCAGTTTTGCATATAACACCCGGTGCTCAGCATGACATCCTTAATACCCATCCCCCAATTACCCCAACCTAAACCAACTCCCCTCCAGCAACCCTCAATTTGTTTCCTATAGTTAAGAGACTCTTATAGTTTGCCTCTCTCTGTTTTCATCTTATTTTATTTTTCCTTCCCTTTCCCTATGCTCATCTGTTTTGTTTCTTAACTTTCATGTATGAGTGAAATCATATGGTATTTGCCTTTCTCTGACTGGCTTATTTAATTTAGCATAATACCCTCTAGTTCCATCCATATCATTGCACATGACAAGATTCCATTCTTTTTGACAGATGAGTAATATTCTGTGTGTGTGTTTGTGTGTGTGGGTGTATACACCCACACACACATATACAACACATATTCTTTATCCATTCATCCATTCATCTGTCAATGGACATCTGGGGTCTTCCACAGTTTGGCTATTGTGGACATTTCTGCTATGAACAATGGGGTGCATGTGACCCTTTGAATCACTATGTTGTATCCTTCGGATAAATACCTTGTAGTGCAATTGCTAGGTCCTAGGGTAGTTCTATTTTTAACTTTTTGAGGAAACTCCATATTGTTTTCCAGAATGAGAAACCAACCATTTTGTTGACATCCTCGTGTCATTTCAACCCCCTGCAACATACACATATTTCCAACTGAGCAAAATTTTCACTGTTAGCATGTAAGGAAAGTCTTGTTTTCTTCCTTTCAAAAGGAAAAATGCAAGCTATTGCATTAAGTTACACAGCAAGCTTTTAAGAAACCTGATTTTAGGATGGAAAAAATAAATACAGCTTACAGTTAAAAGCAAAACAGAGGGGCCAGCAAAGTGATTATATAACTAATCTCCTTTTTCTTCTAAGAGCAGCACCCTTTTTATACTGTTAAAGTTGTTTTAGATCAAATAATGGGCAATAAACCTCCCAAGTCATCATGTGTTGTTAATTCTTCCTTCCTGATTGAAGCCAGAGAGACTGGGCTGTGGATGGAACATGGCATTTATAACAGAAGCACAGTCAAATGCAGTTGAAGGATGTGTCTATAAATACATATAGACACATGGAAACTTGTGCACATGTGTCTTTATTTTATTTGATTGTGCCATTTGTGTATAACCCCTTAGGGTATAAGTCAGTTTCATATTAATTAAAATGTATGAAGCCTCATAAAATGGTATTAAAATGACAGGCTTCAGTTGCCATCCCTTTAGAAAAGGTCTATAAAAAAGATGAATCTTGCCCTGCTCATCTTTTCACCTGGGTCTTATATTCATACATAAATAGAGATACAGAGCTCACAAACCCCTTTTATACTAGAATTTGCTTGAGTTTTGCTTGAGGTTTTGAGTTCTGTTGTCATTGGATCAACTCTAAGTATTTCAGTCGTACTTCATTTATCCAAACTTGTCTCTTTTTGCTTCCTAACAAAGATCCCCTGCTTCAAGACTGCGTCCTCACTGCCTCCTGCTCACTTTATATTTATTCTACCCTTCCCATTCCTCATGGCCTTTCTGTACCTTTCATACCTATTTTTTTTCCTTTCCTACCTATTTTTAGCATTCTTTTTTAAAAAATTTTTTATTTTTTAAAAACATAAAATACATTTTTATCCCCAGGGGTACAGGTCTGTGAATTGCCAGGTTTACACACTTCACAGAACTCACCATAGCACATACCCTCCCCAATGTCCATAACCCCACTCCCCTCTCCCAAACCCCCTCCCCCCAGCAATTCTCAGTTTGTTTTGTGAGATTAAGGGTCACTTATGTTTTGTCTCCCTCCCAATCCCATCTTGTTTCATTCATTCTTCTCATACCCCCTTAACCCCCCATGTTGCATCTCTACTTCCACATATCAGGGAGATCATATGATAGTTGTCTTTCTCCACTTGACTTATTTTGCTAAGCATGATACCCTATAGTTCCATCCACATTGTCACAAATGGCAAGATTTCATTTCTTTTGATGGCTGCATAATATTCCATTGTGTATATATAACACTTCTTCTTTATCCATTCATCTGTTGATGGACATCTAGGTTCTTTCCATAGTTTGGCTATTGTGGACATTGCTGCTATAAACATTCAGGTGCATGTGCCCCTTCAGATCACTACGTTTGTATCTTTAGGGTAAATACCCAGTAGTGCAATTGCTGGGTCATAGGGTAGTTCTATTTTCAACATTTTGAGGAACCTCCATGTTGTTTTCCAGAGTGGTTGCACCAGCTTACATTCTCACCAACAGTGTAGGAGGGTTCCCCTTTCTCCGCATCCTCGTCAGCATCTGTCATTTCCTGACTTGTTGATTTTAGCCATTCTGACTGGTGTGAGGTGATATCTCATTGTGGTTTTGATTTGCATTTCCCTGATGCTGAGTGATGTGGAGCACTTTTTCATGTGTCTGTTGGCCTTCTGGATGTCTTCTTTGCAGAAATGTCTGTTCATGTCCTGTGCCCATTTCTTGATTGGATTATTTGTTCTTTGGGTGTTGAGTTTGCTAAGTTCTTTATAGATTTTGGACACTAGCCCTTTATCTGATATGTAGTTTGCAAATATCTTCTCCCATTCTGTCAGTTGTCTTTTGATTTTGTTAACTGTTTCCTTTGCTGTGCAAAAGCTTTTGATCTTGATGAAATCCCAATAGTTCATTTTTGCCCTTGCTTCCCTTGCTTTTGGCAATGTTCCTAGGAAGATGTTGCTGCAGCTGAGATTGAAGGGGTTGCTGCCTGTGTTCTCCTCAAGGATTTTGAGGGATTTCTTTCTCACATTGAGGTCCTTCATCCATTTTCAGTCTATTTTTGTGTGTGGTGTAAGGAAATGGTCCAGTTTCATTTTTCTGCATGTGGCTGTCCAATTTTCCCAACACCATTTATTGAAGAGGCTGTCTTTTTCCCATTGGACATTCTTTCCTGCTTTTTCAAAGATTAGTTGACCATAGAGTTGAGGTTCTATTTCTGGGCTCTCTATTCTGTTCCATTGATCTATGTGTCTGTTTTTGTGCCAGTACCATGCTGTCTTGATGCTGACAGCTTTGTAATAGAGCTTGAAGTCCGGAATTGTGATGCCACCAACTTAGGCTTTCTTTTTCAATATTCCTTTGGCTATTCGTGGACTTTTCTGGTTCCATATAAATTTTAGGATTATCTGTTCCATTTCTTTGAGAAAAAAAAGGATGGTATTTTGATAGGGATTGCATTAAATGTGTAGATTGTTTTAGGTAGCATAGACATTTTCACAATATTTGTTCTTCCAATCCAGGAGCATGGAACATTTTTACATTTCTTTGTGTCTTCCTCAATTTCTTTCATGAATACTTTATAGTTTTCTGAGTAGAGAGTCTTTGCCTCTTTGGTTAGGTTTATTCCTAGGTATCTTATAGTTTTGGGTGCAATTGTAAATGGGATTGACTCACTCCTTAATTTCTCTTTCTTCTGTCTTGTTGTTGGTGTAGAGAAATGCAACTGATTTCTGTGCATTGATTTTATATCTTGACACTTTACTGAATTCCTGTACAAGTTCTAGCAGTTTTGGAGTGGAGTCTTTTGGGTTTTCCACATATAGTATCATATCATCTGCAAGGAGTGATAGTTTGAGTTCTTCTTTGCCAATTTGGATGCCTCTAATTACTTTTTGATGTCTGATTGCTGACGCTAGGAATTCTAGTACTATGTTGAATAGCAGTGGTGATAATGGACATCCCTGCCATGTTCCTGACCTTAGAGGAAAAGCTTTCAGTTTTTCTCCATTGAGAATGATATTTGTGGTGGGTTTTTCATAGATGGCTTTGATGATATTGAGGTATGTGCCCTCTATTGCTACACTTTGAAGAGTTTTGATCAGGAAGGGATGCTGTACTTTGTCAAATGCTTTTTTAGCATTTATGGAGAGTATCATATGGTTCTTGTTCTTTCTTTTACTAATGTATCACATTGATTGTTTCGCGGATGTTAAAACAACCTTACATGCCTGAAATAAATCCCACTTGGTCATGGTGAATAATCCTTTTAATGTATTGTTGAATCCTATTGGCTAGTATTTTGGTGAGAATTTTCGCATCTGTGTTCATCAAGGATATTGGCCTGTAGTTCTCTTTTTTGATGGGATCCTTATCTGGTTTTGGGATCAAGGTGATGCTGGCCTCATAAAATGAGTTTGGAAGTTTTCCTTCCATTTCTATTTTTTGGAACAGTTTCAGGAGAATAGGAATTAGTTCTTTAAATATTTGGTAGAATTCCCCTGGGAAGCCGTCTGGCCCTGGACTTTTGTTTGTTTGGAGATTTTTGATGACTGCTTCAATCTCCTTACTGGTTAAGGGTCTGTTCAGGTTTTCTATTTCTTCCTGGTTCAGTTGTGGTAGTTTATATGTCTCTAGAAATGCATCCATTTCTTCCAGATTGTCAAATTTGTTTGTGTAGAGTTGCTCATAGTATGTTCTTATAATTGTTTGTATTTCTTTGGTGTTGGTTGTGATCTCTCCTCTTTCATTCATGATTTTATTTATTTGGGTCCTTTCTCTTTTCTTTTTGATAAGTGTGGCCAGGGATTTGTCAATCTTATTCTTTCAAAGAACCAGCTCCTATTTTCATTGATTTTCTCTATTTTTTTTTGTTTGTTTCTATTTCACTGATTTCTGCTCTGATCTTTATGATTTCTCTTCTCCTGCTGGGTTGAAGGTTTCTTTCTTGTTCTTTCTCCAGATCCTTTAGATGTAGGGTTAGGTTGTGTACTTGAGACCTTTCTTGTTTCTTGAAAAAGGCTTGTACTGCTATATATTTTCCTCTCAGGACTGCCTTTGCTGTGTCCCACAGATTTTGAACAGTTGTGTTTCATTATCATTTGTTTCCATGAATTTTTTAAATTATTCTTTAAGTTCCTGGTTGACCCATTCATTCTTTAAAAGGATGCTCTTTAGTCTCCATGTATTTCGGTTCTTTCCAAATATCCTCGTGATTAAGTTCTAGCTTCAGAGCATAGTGGTCTGAAAATATGCAGGGAATTATCCCAATCTTTTGATACCAGTTGAGACCTGATTTAGGACCGAGGATGTGTTCTATTCTGGAGAATGTTCCATGTGCACTAGAGAAGAATGTGTATTCTGTTGCTTTGGGATGAAAAGTTCTGAATATATCTGTGATGTCCATCTGGTCTAATGTGTCATTTAAGGCCTTTATTTCCTTGTTGAACTTTTGCTTGGATGATCTTTCCATTTCAGTGATGGGTGTGTTAATGTCCTCTACTATTACTGTATTATTATTGATGTGTTTCTTTGAGTTTGTTATTAAGTGGTTTATATCATTGGCTGCTCCCACGTTAGAGGCATAGATATTTAAAATTGTTAGATCTTATTGTTGGACAGACCCTTTGCGTATGATATAGTGTCCTTCCTCATCTCTTATTATAGTCTTTGGCTTAAAATCTCATTGATCTGATATAAGGATTCCCACCCCTGCTTTATTCTGATGTCCATTAGCATGGTAAATTGTTTTCCACCCCCTCACTTTCAATGTGGAGGTGTTTTCGGGTCTAAAATGAGTTTCTTGTGGGCAATATATAGATGGGTTTTGTTTTTTTATCCATTCTGATACCCTGTGTCTTTTGGTTGGGGCATTTAGCCCATTAACATTCAGGGTAACTATTGAGAGATATGAATTTAGTGCCATTGTATTGCCTGTAAGGTGACTGTTACTTTATATTGTCTCTGTTCCTTTCTGATCTACTACTTTTAGGCTCTCTCTTTGCTTAGAGGACCCCTTTCAATATTTCCTGTAGAGCTGGTTTGGTATTTGCAAATTATTTCAGTTTTTGTTTGTCCTGGAAGCTTTTAATCTCTCCTTCTATTTTCAATTTTAGCCTAGCTGGATATAGTATTCTTGGATGCATGTTTTTCTCATTGAGTGCTCTAAATATATCATGCCAGCTCTTTCTGGCCTGCCAGGTCTCTGTGGATAAGTCAGCTGCCAATCTATTATTTTTACCATTGTATGTTACAGACTTCTTTTCCCAGGCTGGTTTCAGGATTTTCTCTTTGTCACTGAGACTTGTAAATTTTACTATTAGGTGACGGGGTGTGGACCTATTCTTATTGATTTTTGAGGAGGGTTCTCTGCACCTCCTGGATATTGATGCTTGTTCCCTTTGCCATATTAGGGAAATTCTCTCCAATAATTCTCTCCAATATACTTTTGCTCCCCTCTCTCTTTCTTATTCTTCTGGGATACCAAATTTTCTAATGTTGTTTCGTCTTATGGTGTCACTTATCTCTCGAATTTTTCCCTTGTGGTCCAGTAGCTGTTTGTCCCTCTTTTGCTCAGGTTCTTTATTCTCTGTCATTTGGTCTTCTATATTGCTAATTCTTTCTTCTAGCAGTGAGAGCCTCCATTTTTTATTGCACCTCATTAATAGCTTTTTTGATTTCAACTTGGTTAGATTTTAGTTCTTTTATTTCTCCAGAGAGGGCTTTTATCTCTCCAGAGAGGGTTTCTCTAATATCTTCCATGCCTCTTTCGAGCCTAGTAAGAACCTTGAGAATCGTCATTCTGAACTCTAGATCTGACATATTTCCAATGTCTGTATTGATTAGGTCCCTAGCCTTCGGTACTGCCTCTTATTCTTTTTTTTTGTGGTGAATTTTTCTGCCTTGTCATTTTGTCCAGATAAGAGTATATGAAGGAGCAAGTAAAATACTAAAAGGGTAGCAAAGACCCTAGGAAAATACACTTTAACCAAATCAGAAGGGATCCCAAATCATGAGGGGGAGAAATGGGATAAAAATAGGTTCAGAAAAAAAAGAAATAATTAAAAAAAGAACATGAATAAAGAAAAAATATAAAAAAGAAATATATATATTAGATAAACCAGTTTAAATATTTAAAAATATAAGGGTAAAAGTAAAAAAAAGTTTAGCAGAAGAAGAAGGAAAAAAAATTAAAAAAATTAATTGCAAGACTAAAGAATCATGGGGAGAAAGCCATGAGTTCCATGCTTTGCTTTCTCCTCCTCTGGAATTCCGCTGCTCTCCTTGGTATTGAACCTGCACTCCTTGGCTGGTGAACTATGTCCTGGCTGGATTTCTTGTTGATCTTCTGGGGGAGGGGCTTGTTGTAGTGATTCTCAAGTGTCTTTGCCCCAGGTGGAATTGCACTGCCCTTTCCAAGGGCTGGGCTGAGTAATCAGCTTGGGTTTGCTTTCAGGAGCTTTTGTTCCTGGAATGCTTTCCATAGAGTTCTGGAGGTCAGGAATGAAAATGGCAGCCTCCCAGTGTCTGGCCCAGAGGAGCCGAGAGCTCGGGGCCCCACTCCTCAGTGCGCCCTCAGAGAATAGCGCCCAATTACTCCTGTCTCCCTGGCCTCTGGCCATGCTCCAAGCTCACCGAGCCTGCGACCGGTTCAAGGTAACCCCGAGCTGAGAGCTCACTCCTCGGCTCTGTCTCTGTAGCCAGCTTCCCCGTTCTAATTCCTGCAAGTTCTGCAACACTCAGACACCTCCAGTCCTTCTGTGACCCTGTGGGACCTCGGGCCACACTGACCCCATGTGGGCTTCACCCCAGTTTAGCCTCTGGAGCAATGTCCCTCAGCAGAACAGACTTTTAAAAGTCCTGATTTAGTGCTCCGTTGCTCTGCCACTTGCCAGGTGCTGGCCCCTCCCCCCGTGATCTATTTTCCCATCGTTTTCGATTCACTTCTCCGCCAGTCCTACCTTTCAGAAAGTGGTTGATTTTCTGTTTCTAGAATTGCTGTTCTTCTCTTTGATCTCCCATTGGATTTGTAGGTGTTTGCAATCTTTAGATAAGCTCTCTAGCTGATCTCCTGCTACCTGATGTAGTCTCAGCTTGCTACTTCTCCACCATCTTGACTCCTCCTGCCTACCTATTTGTAAAGTCTTTTCTCCTTTGCCTCCTTCATGAAGGCATTTGGAAACCACTTCATTCTATAGTAATCTCTCTTTTTGCTGAGCTCTTATGGCACCTATAGTCTCTGCCAAATGTTCTCAACCATGACATTGCAATACCAGTTGTGAGTTGTATCTTAATGTGGTAATAATAATAAATTTATTTTGAGAGGGATTATATATGTACATGCGTATATGTGTATGTGTGTGTATTCAAATATATTAGTCATATGATAGACATCTGTTTAAACCACTTGTACTCAGATGGATATAATTTCTTGAATGTGAGAGAAGAGCTTGAGTTATTGGAATCCTGAATACTCTTGTATGACTATCTTAGCATGTAAAGATTCATACATATATTCATTCTGTAGATATTTATTGAGTCCCTGCTCTATTCCAACTATAGGGAACATATTCATTATATATGTTGTAGAGAGGAAAAAAGTTTACAACTGCTCACTTTTACCATACAATTTGGCACCTAACTATATATTGTCTGATATTAGCCCCTAATTGTTTCTTAGGGCCAAGTTTTCTTTCCCTAGCCACAACTGAAGCTTTTTGAAGTCAGTAAAGTCTATTTTAATCCTCTTTAGCAACTAGTACAGGAATGGACAATCTGTATATAGATGCTTAATAAGTACCAGTGATTGGTTAAAATATTATTAGTGAGAGAATAAGATACTGGTAAAATTAAAGTGCACATGAGAAGCCAGAGAATCTTATATTTTTACTCTCCACTTAAAATTATAAGCTATTAAATTGTCATCACTCCAGCTTTTATTTATTTCACTTTTTATTCTCTACTTGAAATTACATTAATTAATGTAAGAACAGTGAGTTTGAATGTCCTGGGGGTATTTAATTTCTTTTTCTGTATCTAAAATCTGATATTTTAAGAATTAAAAAAATGTATTTAGAGAACAGAATGTGTATAGGTAGAAGGAAGATTTTTAAAATAAAGTGTATATTTTTCTAGTAATTTTAATTAGAAAGCAAAACAGAATCCAATAATTTTAAAGCTAGGGGAAACTTTAGCAAATATCCAGTCCATACTGTCATTTGTGAATATCTTCTCCCATTCTGTGGGTTGCCTCTTTGTTTTGTTAACTGTTTCCTTTGTTGTACAGAAGCAAATATCCAGTCCAAATCACTTATTTTACAGTTGAGGAACTTGAGGTCCAGTCAAGTAAGGACTTGCTCAAGGTCATACAGTCTGGGGACAAAATGAATGTTCTCAGTAATCTGGATGCACATGGTTGGCTTTAGTGCCCTGGATTTTATTTGCTGAGAATGGCAGAAGCATAGAAAGATAGAATGAATGAATGTCTATTACCTGGGAAATAACCTGCGAAACGACAAAGCTGACACACTCATTGACATGGTAAATTATAAGTGGCTTAAAGAAATTCTTAACCATTTTTCTAGCCAAGTGGTGCAAAATGAAGAAAGATAATAAATAATCTGGAAATGATTGATATGGTGATAGTCTCCTGAAGAGGACAAAGGGCTAGCTAGTTCCATGCTTTTCACTTAATCACAACTAATCATGGATTATTTCCTGAACTTCTGGTTTGATGGTGTGATTTCAGAATACATGAACATGGGAGCATTTTAAATTAAAAACAAAACAAAGCAAAACAAAACAAAACAGTGCCATTCTTAGAATTTTCAGCTGTTTTAATCTGTTTCATTTTTATACCATTCCTCCCAGACTTCAGCAGAAAAGTATTCTTGTCTTCATTATCTGGTTGATAATCATTTCCCTGTTTAAACATAGCCTGTATTCTACACATATACTTTATAGCCTTGCTATTATAGTATTTACTAAAGAGTAGCTTTTGGCATAAAGAGGACTAGGATTGTACTTGATTTGAATTCTTTTGGTTAACTGAGGAATGATTATATACATAGATCATAATTTTAAGAGAAGATCTGGTACCAACAGGGTCTCCCCCTGAGGTGATTGTGCTCATCACAGAAACTTTTGGAGCTAAACTGGACCTTGAAAAGGATCCAGTACAGGATTTTCATAAGAGTCAGTGTGCCCCTTGGAACAGTCTGGAATGTGGCCAGTGAAAGAAAATTCTTGATCAATTAAATTTTGAAAATAGAGAGCACAGCCTGTTTCCTTCTTAAAAGTTCTCAATCTATGTGAATATACTTCAGTGTTCTAAGAAGCATTGTGTTAAAGAAACCTGATTAATTCTATCCAGTATAATACTCGTTCTTGCATAACATTTACTAACATCCCAGGAAACAAGATTCTTGGTAGATATACTAGAAAAAACTGATTCAGGCAATCCCCTAGAGAGCTGGGTCATATAACAAACTTTTGTTGTTAGGTGCAATATACTTCAGCACCTTTCAGTAGAGGGTGTAATGCTGAGGATAACAACAAGACAAAGTGCAACTGTGCTCCTCTTCTACACTTTTGCTTCCCTTTTTATATGCCATAGATTTCTTTCTCGTAACATTTTTCTCTAAAGCTTTCTCTAAAATTGCTTTCTCTAAAGCAGTTGTAGTGATATCCATCATTTAACGCCTTTTGTTTCTTTAACTCTTCTCATTAATGTTATAATGAGATATATTATATCAGAGTTATATATATCATAGTTATAATAAACTCTGATCTGTACCTCTTGATTACATGATTTCTCTAGTTCTTCATGTGGCTAGATTTTTCTTACCTCTCAAGTTTAAGCTTAAATGCTACCTCTTCAGTGAAGCCTCCCCTGGCCACTATATAAGTTGCCTTTCCTGTCCCACAACCATTACTCTGCAGCACTGTATTCCCTTCTTTTATTGGACTTCATAGTTTTGCTCACAATGTGCCCTTAGCACAGTGCCTGGCCCATAGTAGGTACTCAATAAATACTTATTGAATAAATGAAAGAATAAAACAAGGAATCAAAACAGTCTCTTTTAACAGTTTCCATTGTTAAAAGTGACTCTCTTCATCTTCCTTGCCCTCTGGGTTCTTTATAACACTTCTTAAATTGGAGGACCCACTGAGTGATTTGTGGGATTTCCTAATCCATCAGTATGGCATGATTTTCTCACACAGTCTATGCATAGACCCATTCTTCTTCAAGTTAAATAACATCATTTATTTCCTTCACTACAGTAAAGATGTGATGCATTATTCCTTTAAGAGAGCATTGTAAGATTTCTAGAAGTTCAGTGGGGAAAACAGTGGGAATATTTACAAGGAAGATAAGAAACGAAAGGTTTCCATCATAGGAAAGACATACTTTGATTGATGCAGTAGATTAGATTACACTTCCAAAATATCTACCTCCTCCAGTCTCCATGGGATGAGTATACCTTCATATCCCTTGAATTCAATCATATGATTTGCTTTCCTCGATGGGATGTTAACAGATCTGGTGTGAACAGAGACATGAAATATGCATGTGATTTGTGCTTCTACCATCACCATAAAAAGAGTCATACCTTCAGCTTGGGTCCCAGAATAAATATACATAAGCAGATTGAGCCTGTCTTTTAGCATGCTGAGCCAAGCCCAGCAGGACCTGTAGCTAGAAGCTAAATCCAGTCTAGATCAGGCAACCATTGCTAATCTAGACTCATGGATGAGAATAAATGGTTGTTCTTTAAAGCCACTGAATTTGGGTTGCTCTTTATTTTTGCTTTTACTAGCAATAGATGACTGGCAATTGACCTCTGGTCAGTCTGTTAATTTTATCAGAGCACTTCAGTAATTTTTGAGTACTTCATTATGGCCTTTTTAGGACAATATATGAAAATGGCTTTCCAGTCAAGGGAGAGACCCACTTTTGCTGAAAGTTTTGGCGAATAGGTAGAGGCTTATCAGTTTAGCTACTGCCTTAGATTGAGAGATGGGATGGAGCTAAATTGATCTGGGTAAGAAAAGCAGAAAAGAAAAAAAAAAAAGATTGGGGGGAAGGTTGAATGAAGGCAGGAACAAGAAGGAGGAAGAAACTGGCAGCTAGTTGTTGAAGAGGATGTTTGGGGGAGAAATGCCTATTCCTTGAGGATTTTGATTAGTTATTTGCTCTTTGATGTAAATTTTTTTCCTCCTCACACAAAATCTCTAATAAAATCTCCATTGTCCACTACTATGTTATACAGGGGTTTTCTTATTTTTATTTTATTTTTTTATTAACACATAATGTATTATCTGTTTCAGGAGTACAGGTCTATGAATCATCAGTCTTAACACAATTCACAGCACTCACCATAACCTAGCCAGTGTCCATAACCTAGCCACCCTATCCCCTCCCTTCTCCCCCAGTAACCCTAAGTTTGTTTCCTGAGATTAGGAGTCTTTTATGGTTTGTCTCCCTCCCTGGTCCCATCTTGTTTCATTTATTCCCTCCATGCTCCCCATAACCCCCCCACCCTGCCTCTCAAATTCCTCATATCAGAGAGATCATATGATAATTGTCTTTCTCTGATTGACTTATTTTGCTTAGCATAATACCCTCTAGTTCCATCCCCATTGTTGCAAATGGCAAGATTTCATATTTTCTTTTGATGTGGTGTAATTCTGAATCCTGCTTTGGAATTGACCTGGGCATTACTAGAGGCCAAAAAAAGGCTTAGGTTTTAACACCTAGGTTAGAAGTGCTAAACTACTGAAGCATTGGGATATATCTGTAAAAGGCAGAAGGGGTACCACTCAGAGAGAGAAAGTGGTTCTTCTAAAACTAGTAACCATTTTGTAAGCTCTAGAGGCTCCCAGGTATTCCTTTTTTTAATTCACTCCTGCCCTTTCCACCTTTCTTTTTTTTCCCTTTTTGTAAGAAATGAAGTGTTAAATTTATAGCCCCCTTTGTAATTCAGCCTCCCTGATTACATTGTTTTCCCCTGTTTTTAGAAGTATCCTATGTCCCATAGTTTCTGTGCATACTTCACATGAATGTTAGTGTATTTTGTGTGTTTGTGTGTGTATTCACAGATAATACAGTATTATTGTTTTTTAAATTTTATATAAATGGCTTTCTGTATACATATCATTCTGCAACTTGCATTTTTCATTTAACATTATGATTGTTTATTCATGCTGATACATACATACCTAGATCATTCATTTAACCTGCTGCTTTGTATTTGTATTACTATATGACTATAAAATAATTTATTCATTTCTGTTGTGATGATTACCTAGATTGTTTCCTATTACAATGCTGTGGCAAATATCCTTGAACATGCTACTTTTTTGTGTGTGCAAGAGTTTTCCTAAGACAAATGATTAGAATTAGAATTACTGGGCATTAGAGAACATTCATATTCAGATTGACTAGTTTTACCAACTTGCTCTCCTATCCAAAAGCATATGAAATTCCAGCAGCATTATTAAATTCCTCCTTTCTCTATTTTCTTGAAAATGCATGGTATTGTTAGGCTTTGCATTTTTCCAGTACAGAAAATAGTAACTTACTATTTTAATTATAGTGTTATCTTGATAACTATTGAGGTTGAATGTATTTTCTTATGTATATTGGGCATTTAAATTTCCTCTTCTGTAAAATGCCTGTTCAAGTCTTTTGCCCATCTTCCTATTGTATTGATTTTCTTATAGATTTGCAGATATTCATTATATATTTTAGATCTCTATCTTTTGTCAGTTATATGCTTTGTAAATCCAATCTGTGTTTTGTTTTTAAATGTGTTTATGGTGTATTTTGTATATAAAAGTTTTACATTTTCATGACGTGAACCCTACCAACCTTTTTATTTATATCTTGTGTGTTTCTATTTTGTTTGAGGAAGCCTGAGCATACTGAGTACCTGAGGGAAAAGGTAACTGGGTGGGCAGATGATAGAAGCTAGAGATAAATACCCCTTCATTCCTGTTTTTCTCTTCTTTCTTCCTCCACTATTTCCTCCCTGTTTCCCCATCCTAAAATTGATGGCTTTAACAAACAGCTTAAGCTGTCTTTTGCTTGATTTGTTCAATTTTACATCTATATATCTTTTGCTTTGTTCTGCTGGGCTGTTTTCTTCAAAACTTTTCCTTGGTGAAATTTTTCTTCAAAACTTTTCCCCACCAAAACTTGGTGTCACCAGTAAACATCAGTGGAGATTAGTTTGTGCCATTAGGAATCAAAAATAAATAAACCTCAGGACTAAAATAACTGTGCCAAATGAATTGCTTATATAATGAAAAGTAACAAGCAACATCTCATTTGGTGAACCTCTAATTTTTTTGGTGAGGGAAGACTTTTTAAACAATCATTTTTAAAACCTTTATTCCTTTAAATCACTGCTGCAGTACCACAATGTCACCTCCTTAAACTCCCTCACAGTCTAATCAAAATTGTAACCTGGGTTGGGAATCAGGAGAGAACTAAGAAGAACAAAGGGCAGTGTTACATCAAGCTTCTTAGACTTTCCCCTCAATGTTTCTTTTCTTCCCCCACACCTCACTACACATTACAGCTTGAATTATTTAGTTACTCAAATCAATCCATTTTTCTCTGTTCAGCGGTTGGACAATAAGAGTAAGATTTACTGCAGCAAGTGAATAATAAAAAATGAATTAGCTGAAAACAAACAAAAAGCTGCTTACGTGGCAACCTTTTGTGTTAATCAAAACCTTGAGGACAGTTTGGAGGATCAATATTGACTACAAGATGAAAAGAAGCAAAACTTTCATAGAGAATGGGAGAAAAGGGAGATCTGAGGGGGAAAAAAGACCTAAGGGCAGAGTTCATCAAAAGTGGCCCATGGAGAAGATATTTGCAAATGACATATCAGATAAAGGACTAGTGTCCAGAATCTATAAAGAACTTAGCAAACTCAACACCCAAAGAACAAATAATCCAATCAAGAAATGGGCAGAGGACATGAACAGACATTTCTGCAAAGAAGACATCCAGATGGCCAACAGACACATGAAAAAGTGCTCCATATCACTCGGCATCAGGGAAATACAAATCAAAACCACAATGAGATATCACCTCACACCAATCAGAATGGCTAAAATCAACAAGTCAGGAAATGACAGATGCTGGCGAGGATGCGGAGAAAGGGGAACCCTCCTACACTGTTGGTGGGAATGCAAGCTGGTGCAGCCACTCTGGAAAACAGCATGGAGGTTCCTCAAAATGTTGAAAATAGAACTGCCCTATGACCCAGCAATTGCACTATTGGGTATTTACCCTAAAGATACAAATGTAGTGATCCAAAGGGACACATGCACCCGAATGTTTATAGCAGCAATGTCCACAATAGCCAAACTATGGAAAGAACCTAGATGTCCATCAACAGATGAATGGATCAAGAAGATGTGGTATATATACACAATGGAATACTATGCAGCCATCAAAAGAAATGAAATCTTGCCATTTGCGACAACATGGATGGAACTAGAGCGTATCATGCTTAGCGAAATAAGTCAAGCAGAGAAAGACAACTATCATATGATCTCCCTGATATGAGGAAGTGGTGATGCAACATGGGGGCTTAAGTGGGTAGGAGAAGAATCAATGAAACAAGATGGGATTGGGAGGGAGACAAACCATAAGTGACTCTTAATCTCACCAAACAAACTGAGGGTTGCTGGGGGGAGGGGTTTTGGGAGAACGGGGTGGGATTATGGACATTGGGGAGGGTATGTGCTTTGGTGAGTGCTGTGAAGTGTGTAAATCTGGTAATTCACAGACCTGTACCCCTGGGGATAAAAATATATGTTTATAAAAAATAAAAAAATTAAAAAAAAAAAGTGGCCCATGGTAAAATTTTATCCAGTCCTCTGATCAGCCTCTTAGGGAAGCCTCCTCTGTTTGAGAAATGACAGTGTTTTTAACACACATTTCAAAGTTTAGCTTTATTGTTTTATTTGGGGAAGAAAGCCATCTGTCAGTATTCTCCAAATAATCTACATAATTGACTTTCAAACAAGTCTCAAAGAAACAGGCATTTATCACTCTAATTATGGCAGGTGGAATGTGTGTCACTGCCATTTTATCAAGATAATGGCAAATGGCATTTGAGTTTCTTGTCTTCTGTATTTTCCCAGATCTTTCAATTTATAGATACTACATTCCCTTTTGAAACAAAACTTAGAAAAATGCCAGCATGGCTCCTTGGGCCTAGAGGGGGCGAAACTTTGCCTTTTGACAAGCCCAAGAATCAGCCACCACCTGGCACCCTTCACTTTACTCTTAGGGACTCAGTTCAGGGATAGTCAGTAGGAGAACATCATCATTAAGAATATCTGCACCAGGGCTGGATCCTTGAGAAGTTCTATTCTGTAAATCTGGATCTCTTGACTTGAAGTTTCCTTCAGGTATTCGTGGTTGAATGGAGGTGACTTAGCTTCTAGTCCAAGCTAAGTGAGCTGAACGGCCTCTAGTACCAAAGGGGACTATAGTAGGGGATGGTGTTCTTGTTTCCATAGACCCAGGGTATTGAGATTATCATGAGATTCTTTCTTCTACAACTGAATCCAGTAACTCATATCTGTATGAAATTGCTATTCCACAAAAACATATATTGAAAAAACATATTAACTCTCAAAACTTCCCTCAAATTCAAGATCCAGGACATCCAAGAATCTTCAAGGCAAAGGAAAATCTTTGTTTTACCTTTTCAGACTCTCTAAAATATGTTTCTTAACTAGGTTAGCTTTAGATGTCCCCATCTTTCCTGAGATTAAAGACATAACGGTACTAAATATTTAGCAGGGAGGAACAAAAAGTAAATTGCTAAAGTGGGGTTAAGTGGAAACTTTCTTCCCCAGAGGATTGTAATCACAGAAGAAATGGTGGTGTGACTGGGTTTCCAAAGAAAGGTTGAAAATGTGTTTGCCTGTTAGTAGTCCCATTTCCTTACAGATAAATAAGTTAATTGGTAATCCTTTAAGGGAACAGTAGAAATTGAAGTAGGAGGGGATTTTGTTAAAAAAAAATAATCCACTGAGGACAAAAATATAAATGAAAACAGTCACATATCTGAGAATTTCTTGTGATCTTGAGTCATTTTTGGTTTCAGGCTATTGTATACATATTTAAGCATATATGCACAAAAGATCCATACTTTTATACATATACAGGATATCATATAATCATAATTGTTTCCCAGTGTTGGAAGAAGGAAATATATAAGGCTTGAGTCATGGTTTTAAGACATCATTTCTCTCCCTACCCAGTTAACTCCACTATTGAACTGTCTTTTCTGCTCTGTTTTCTCTCTGATGCACACAGGATGTGGCATTCTGTATTCTGATTAAAGAGTGGAAAACAACAGCAGCATTTGGGCTGAATGGGGCAGAGAAAATCTCAACTGGTGCAACTGGTTATGATGGGCAGTGTTATTCAGTGACCTACTAGGGAAATGAAGGCATTGCCTGGCATACGAAGGCAAATATACTTGTTTCATTTGGCATGAATGTCTCTCCCCAGTGTTTTTCACCCAGTGTAGTATAGTACAACAGTGTCTTCAAAGCCTTTCCAGTTGCACAGTGAAATTTCGATCATCATGTAAATTGTGTGTATGACAAATTGAGGGATCATACTTTGAGTGGTATGTGCTATGTGAAAGCAGAGCCATATGCAACCTGTTTGAGGAAAACATAATGGGCATAGCATGCCAGGCCACATCAAAGAAAGGTCTTGTGTGTCTTGGAACATATGAGAATTTTTCTTGTGGAGAAAACAGTTTGGCTTAAATGATTTGGAGCTGAAGGGCAGTGAAATGAATACATAACTGTAGATATTTTTATATACACAGTGAGATACGGAAACGCTGCACTGGAGGATTGTTTTGTATTTATTTCTCACTTCTTTAATTTTCTTTTGAATCTTTTAATCCCTTCAAGTGTGCTGCTCCAAATGCTGGTATCCACCCAGATGCAAAAGAGTAAAAACTGTATGATTCCCTGCATTTGAAGTTCAAGAACAGAAAACACTAATCCACAATAATATAGAATAAATTATTATTCTATAATATAGAAGAATTTACAACAGTGATTGTCTCTGAGTGTGTGTCTATATAGAAATGATCTCCCTGATATGAGGAAGTGGTGATGCAACATGGGGGCTTAAGTGGGTAGGAGAAGAATCAATGAAGCAAGATGGGATTGGGAGGGAGACAAACCATAAGTGACTCTTAATCTCACCAAACAAACTGAGGGTTGCTGGGGGGAGGGGGTTTGGGAGAAGGGGGTGGTATTATGGACATTGGGGAGGGTATGTGCTTTGGTGAGTGCTGTGAAGTGTGTAAACCTGGTGATTGACAGACCTGTACCCCTGGGGATAAAAATATATGTTTATAAAAAATAAAAAAGAAAAAAAGAAAAAAAAAAGAAATGACTGGAAAGAGGTAAGGGTAACTTTTTGGAGTGCTGGCAATACTCTATATCTTGTTTTGAGGGGTGGTTACCACAATGCTTATATTTGTCAAAATGTATCAAACTAAAAACTTAAAATCTGTGCATTTTATTATATGTTAATTTTCTTTTTCCATTAAAAACAGAAAAAAGTCTACATGGATAGTGGAGGAGAAATAATATTTGAAGCCTATATGCAGTCAGATAGTGGCCGATGGAAGACTCTGCCAGTATTCAGTTGTATAAAACTATAAGTAGAGTAAATGGCAGAATTATGACCTTTGGCTCTGAAGCTTGGGACCAAAACCAGTGTTCCTAGAAGTGACTCCTACACCAGAATTCCAGCCACACATTAACAGTGCTTGAAAGTAACTGCAAAGACACGCCTGTATCTTAGTATTTTCTAAAATAAAATGTAACCCCCCAAAAAAAAAAAAAAAAACAGAAAAAAGAAGTATTTCCAGATCACAGGAACACTGAGGGGCATTGTGGTTCTGGTTAATCCAAAATTCAACTACTTCAGTGTGGGACTCTTTGCCATGAAGGTTTGGTAGGGGTTCCATGAAAAACTTCCTTTCCATATTAAACTCTCTTCAGCAAAATCAAACAAAGGGGCAGCTTTCTTTATATTTTGTGGCATAATTTTACTTTTTAAGTGATATATTTCCCCAAATCAGAGCTATACAGTCTTAAGTGTCACTACAGGTGGAATTCATTCCCTCCAAAAACATTTCCTTCTAGCTTCTCATCACAGATACAGTGCCCTTAAAATCTTGTGATTCTCTGTTTCATTGATTGTCTCTCCCACCAGGAAGTCTACTTGAGGGCTGGGCCTGTGTCTGATTTATCACTGTATCACCAGCACCCAGAACAGGGCTTGGCCCATACAGTGAGTTGCTGAGCAAACATTTGTTAAATAAAGTGATCATTATACAGAGGATACCTGTATATACTCACCTAATTTGTTGTTAACTCTTAAGAGGCTACATCTAACTCCATGCATTGCTCTTATTTTCCTATTGCCCATCCTTCCAACATGCTTGGTTCTCTCTACCATTAGTAAAATTAGACAACAAAGGTGGAGATACTAGTTTTTCCAGAAGGATCCAGAAGAAGTGCATCTATGCTAGTTTCCTGTAAAACACACACACACATACACACACACACACACACACACACACACAAAACTTTAGGTCACTTTCCATTTTTATATTAGTATGGGTTGGCATTAAAATTTAGTTTTATAGTTATATAAAAAAACTAAACTAAACTAAGAAAAAACTATATAGTTTTTAGTTTTATATTAGTATGGGTTGGCATTAAAATAGCTAAAACTTGGAGATTGGACAGTATGAACTACAGGAAATGAAAATGGTTCTGATCTTTAGATCAGAAAATGGTGGATTAGAGTGATGTGGTATCAAGGTATTGGGCTAGAGACAGCTAACCAAGGGAAGAATTGGGCTCTTTAGGGTGATGGAGTATGGCATGTTAAAGACATACTTCAATTACTTATAGCTAAAACTCTCTTTTGGAATTCTTGCAAAAGGTAAATTTAAAACAGAAAAGACTTAGTACCTCAAAAGATGTGGTGCAGGCTGCTGAACATATTGTTTTTAGGAAGATCATCCAGTACACAAGGCTTTGAATACAATAAACTTGTTATCTAGCTGGGTTGTTAAATGTGGAACTGTTTTTCTAAGAAATGTTGGTAAAAAGTAGTAATTCTGCCAATCACTGGAGCAGCTTTGCTATGGAAACCTAAGACCTTGAAGAGGGTAGTTTGCTCTTTAAGGCTATTATGAACTTATCCTCCTCATGAGTATCCCAGCTCTCAGCTCCATAAACCCTGCAATAACTGCTGTTTTATGACTTACACCTGGTCATAACACAAAAGATTGATTGGGGCTACCATTCTACAAGAAGGGAAGATAGCACTTTCAAATACCTGGCCTCCCAATAGATTTTTCATGAGCTGAGCCAAAAATACTTCTTCAAGATTCATGTATGCAAATGTGGTCAGTGCCCAAGTCTGTAAATAACATACCTAATATTTAAAGCTTATACGTTGACCTTTTTGAGTTTGTTGTATTGTTATTAGAGCCAATAATGTGTTAGAAAGATGAACTGTGTTTTCACACACAAAAAAATTGAAATTCTTTAGGGGAAAAATATTGCCCCCCCACTCTCATATTCTTCCATTTTTCTTATCTTCTCTCCCCACTCCCATCCAAGTCAGGAAAATTTCTCTTAAATCAGCTTGATATTTTCAAGACTAGCATAAGCTGTTGACAGTTTTATGCAACTAATAAAGAAGATTAAAAAATAAACTGCAACTTTCTGTATTCTTAAATCCATTACCAAAACAAAACCAAACCTCTTGTGTGGAAAATGTTCAATTCTGCTCTGTCAGAAGGTGCTGGAAATATGATAGAAAAGAACAACTTCCAGATATCTAAATGATATTCAAAAGAACAAAAATCTATCTATGGATAGATCTTGGGATTCAGATCTTGTAATTCATTCTGACTGATAGTTGTAAGGAGAAATCAGAGTGGGGTTGACCAAAACATCATTTCTTGAAAAAAAAAAAACCAGCAACAAGACTTCAAAATTGATCCCTCATATATCAACCTGATTTCTCCAAGGGGACTCCTTTCCAGATAAATGCTGAATTTAATTCTGTACATCACATTTCTTTGGAGAGATTTAGTACTTTAATTATATTTTTTATGTGTCACAGAACTGTAAACATAAATTATCTTTTTGTTTTATCTTTAAAGGAGGTCTTGGAAAAAATAATAATGATTAAAGGTGTATGTGATTCTTCTTTGAGTCTTTTCATTGCTTGTGTGAAGGGGCAGTAGTTCTATTTGTGTCTGAAGAACCCTCTGGCCATACCTCCCGGAATGACTGGAAAGTCTAAAAGCCATTCAAGCAGCTATTTGTTTTGCCTATAGAGACAATGATAGTTTTGACATTTTTCTTCTCCCTGAAATGCTTTGAACTGAATATTCATATCTATATAGTACAGATGTTACTTAAATGCAGTGTGAGTTGGTGGAAGATCACTGAAAATATTTTTTAATTTTTAAAATAATGGAAATTTTCTGGCTCAGACTCAGAAAAATCTTCCCAACCCAAATGCTGAAATTAGAGGTATTGAAAAATAGGCGTAGTTAATAATCTAATAGAACTGTCTAGGCATTTCTTTGCATATCAGTACTGCATGGATAGAGTGAGATATATTTTTTTAATTTATTATTATTATTTTTTAATTTTTTTAATTTTTATTTATTTATTTTTTAAAAAAAATTTTATTTTTTATAAACATATATTTTTATCCCCAGGGGTACAGGTCTGTCAATCACCAGGTTTACACACTTCACAGCACTCACCAAAGCACATACCCTCCCCAATGTCCATAATACCACCCCCTTCTCCCAAACCCCCTCCCCCCAGCAACCCTCAGTTTGTTTGGTGAGATTAAGAGTCACTTATGGTTTGTCTCCCTCCCAATCCCATCTTGTTTCATTGATTCTTCTTCTACCCACTTAAGCCCCCATGTTGCATCACCACTTCCTCATATCAAGGAGATCATATGATAGTTGTCTTTCTCTGCTTGACTTATTTCACTAAGCATGATATGCTCTAGTTCCATCCATGTTGTCGCAAATGGCAAGATTTCATTTCTTTTGATGGCTGCATAGTATTCCATTGTGTATATATACCACATCTTCTTGATCCATTCATCTGTTGATGGACATCTAGGTTCTTTCCATAGTTTGGCTATTGTGGACATTGCTGCTATAAACATTCGGGTGCATGTGTCCCTTTGGATCACTACATTTGTATCTTTAGGGTAAATACCCAATAGTGCAATTGCTGGGTCATAGGGCAGTTCTATTTTCAACATTTTGAGGAACCTCCATGCTGTTTTCCAGAGTGGCTGCACCAGCTTGCATTCCCACCAACAGTGTAGGAGGGTTCCCCTTTCTCCGCATCCTCGCCAGCATCTGTCATTTCCTGACTTGTTGATTTTAGCCATGCTGACTGGTGTGAGGTGATATCTCATTGTGGTTTTGATTTGTATTTCCCTGATGCCGAGTGATATGGAGCACTTTTTCATGTGTCTGTTGGCCTTCTGGATGTCTTCTTTGCAGAAATGTCTGTTCATGTCCTCTGCCCATTTCTTGATTGGATTATTTGTTCTTTGGGTGTTGAGTTTGAGAAGTTCTTTATAGATTCTGGACACTAGTCCTTTAACTGATATGTCGTTTGCAAATATCTTCTCCCATTCTGTCCGTTGTCTTTTGATTTTGTTAACTGTTTCCTTTGCTGTGCAAAAGCTTTTGATCTTGATGAAATCCCAATAGTTCATTTTTGCCCTTGCTTCCCTTGCCTTTGGCGTTGTTCCTAGGAAGATGTTGCTGCAGCTGAGGTCAAAGAGGTTGCTGCCTGTGTTCTCCTCAAGGATTTTGATGAATTCCTTTCGCAAATTGAGGTCCTTCATCCATTTTAAGTCTATTTTCATGTGTGGTGTAAGGAAATGGTCCAGTTTCATTTTTCTGCATGTGGCTGTCCAATTTTCCCAGCACCATTTATTGAAGAGGCTGTCTTTTTTCCATTGGACAGTCTTTCCTGCTTTGTCGAAGATTAGTTGACTGTAGAGTTGAGGGTCTATTTCTGGGCTCTCTATTTTGTTCCATTGATCTATGTGTCTGTTTTTGTGCCAATACCATGCTGTCTTGATGATGACAGCTTTGTAATAGAGCTTGAAATCCGGAATTGTGATGCCACCAACTTTGGCTTTCTTTTTCAATGGTCCTTTGGATATTCGAGGTCTTTTCTGGTTCCATATAAATTTTAGCATTATTTGTTCCATTTCTTTGAAAAAGATGGATGGTACTTGATAGGAATTGCATTAAATGTGTAGATTGCTTTAGGTAGCATAGACATTTTCACAATATTTATTCTTCCAATTCAGGAGCATGGAACATTTTTCCATTTCTCCGTGTCTTCCTCAATTTCTTTCATGAGTACCTTATAGTTTTCTGAGTATAGATTCTGTGACTCTTTGGTTAGGTTTATTCCTAGGTATCTTAAGGTTTTGGGTGCAATTGTAAATGGGATTGACTCCTTAATTTCTCTTTCTTTTGTCTTGTTGTTAGTGTAGAGAAATGGAGCTGATTTCTGTGCATTGATTTTATATCCTGACACTTTACTGAATTCCTGTATAAGTTCTAGCAGTTTTGGAGTGGAGTCTTTTGGGTTTTCCACATACAGTATCATATCATCTGCGATGAGTGATAATTTGACTTCTTCTTTGCCGATTTGGATGCTTTTAATTTCCTTTAGTTGTCTGATTGCTGAGGCTAGGACCTCTAGTACTATGTTGAATAGCAGTGGTGATAATGGAAATCCCTGCCGTGTTCCTGACCTTAGCAGAAAAGCTTTCAGTTTTTCTCCATTGAGAATGATATTTGTGGTGGGGTTTTCATAGATGGCTTTGATGATATTGAGGTATGTGCCCTCTATCCCTACACTTTGAAGAATTTTGATCAGGAAGGGATGCTGTACTTTGTCAAATGCTTTTTCAGCATCTATTGAGAGTATCATATGGTTCTTGTTCTTTCTTTTATTGATGTGTTGTATCACATTGACTGATTTGCGGATGTTGAACCACCCTTGCAGCCCTGGAATAAATCCCACTTGGTCGTGGTGAATAATCCTTTTAATGTACTGTTGAATCCTATTGGCTAGTATTTTGTTGAGTATTTTTGCATCTGTGTTCATCAAGGATATTGGTCTATAGCTCTCTTTTTTGATGGGATCCTTGTCTGGTTTTGGGATCAAGATGATGCTGGCCTCATAAAATGAGTTTGGAAGTTTTCCTTCCATTTCTATTTTTTGGAACAATTTCAGGAGAATAGGAATTAGTTCTTCTTTAAATGTTTGGTAGAATTCCCCTGGGAAGCCGTCTGGCCCTGGGCTTTTGTTTGTTTGGAGATTTTTAATGGCTGTTTCAATCTCCTTACTGGTTATGGGTCTGTTCAGGCTTTCTATTTCTTCCTGGTTCAGTTGTGATAGTTTATATGTTTCTAGGAATGCATCCATTTCTTCCAGATTGTCAAATTTGTTTGTGTAGAGTTGCTCATAGTATGTTCTTATAATAGTTTGTATTTCTTTGGTGTTAGTTGTGATCTCTCCTCTTTCATTCATGATTTTATTTATTTGCGTCCTTTCTCTTTTCTTTTTGATGAGTCGGGCCAGGGGTTTGTCAATTTTATTAATTCTTTCAAAGAACCAGCGCCTAGTTTCGTTGATTTGTTCTATTGTTTTTTTGGTTTCTATTTCATTGATTTCTGCTCTGATCTTTATGATATCTCTTCTCCTGCTGGGCTTAGGGTTTCTTTCTTGTTCTTTCTCCATCTCCTTTAGGTGTAGGGTTAGGTTGTGTACCTGAGGCCTTTCTTGTTTCTTGAGAAAGTTTTCTACCGCTATATATTTTCCTCTCAGGACTGCCTTTGTTGTGTCCCACAGATTTTGAACCGTTGTATTTTCATTATTATTTGTTTCCATGTTTTTTTTCAATTACTCTTTAATTTCCCAGTTGACCCATTCATTCTTTAGAAGGATGCTGTTTAGTCTCCATGTATTTGGGTTCTTTCCAAACTTCCTTTTGTGGTTGAGTTCTAGCTTTAGAGCATTGTGGTCTGAAAATATGCAGGGAATGATCCCAATCTTCTGATACCGGTTGAGTCCTGATTTAGGACCGAGGATGTGATCTATTCTGGAGAATGTGCCATGTGCACTAGGGAAGAATGTGTATTCTGTTGCTTTGGGATGAAAAGTTCTGAATATATCTGTGATGTCCATCTGATCCAGTGTGTCGTTTAAGGCCTTTATTTCCTTGCTGATCTTTTGCTTGGATGATCTGTCCATTTCAGTGAGGGGAGTGTTAAAGTCCCCTACTATTATTGTACTATTGTTGATGTGTTTCTTTGATTTTGTTATTAATTGGTTTATATAGTTGGCTGCTCCCACGTTGGGGGCATAGATATATAAAATTGTTAGATCTTCTTGTTGGACAGACCCTTTGAGTATGATATAGTGTCCTTCCTCATTTCTTATTACAGTCTTTGGCTTAAAATCTAATTGATCTGATATAAGGATTGCCACTCCTGCTTTCTTCTGATGTCCATTAGCATGGTACATTCTTTTCCACCCCCTCACTTTAAATCTGGAGGTGTCTTCAGGCTTAAAATGAGTTTCTTGGAGGCAACATATAGATGGGTTTTGTTTTTTTATCCATTCTGATACCCTGTATCTTTTGACAGGGGCATTTAGCCCATTAACTTTCAGGGTAACTATTGAGAGATATGAACTTAGTGCCATTGTATTGCCTGTAAGGTGACTGTTACTATATATGGTCTCTGTTCCTTTCTGATCTACCACTTGTAGGCTCTCTCTTTGCTTAGAGGACCCCTTTCAATATTTCCTGTAGAGCTGGTGTGGTGTTTGCAAATTCTTTCAATTTTTGTTTGTCCTGGAAGCTTTTAATCTCTCCTTCTATTTTCAATGATAGCCTAGCTGGATATAGTATTCTTGGCTGCATGTTTTTCTCGTTTAGTGCTCTGAAAATATCATGCCAGCTCTTTCTGGCCTGCCAGGTCTCTTGGATAAGTCAGCTGCCAATCTAATATTTTTACCATTGTATGTTACAGACTTCTTTTCCCTGGCTGCTTTCAGGATTTTCTCTTTGTCACTGAGACTTGTAAATTTTACTATTAGGTGACGGGGTGTGGGCCTATTCTTATTGATTTTGAGGGGCGTTCTCTGAACCTCCTGAATTTTGATGCTCGTTCCATTTGCCATATTGGGGAAATTCTCCCCAATAATTCTCTCCAGTATACCTTCTGCTCCCCTCTCTCTTTCTTCTTGGAATCACAATTATTCTAATGTTGTTTCATCTTATGGTGTCACTTATCTCTCGAATTCTCCCCTCGTGGTCCAGTAGTTGTTTGTCCCTCTTGTGCTCAGCTTCTTTATTCTCTATCATTTGGTCTTCTATATCACTAATTCTTTCTTCTGCCTCATTTATCCTAGCAGTGAGAGCCTCCATTTTTGATTGCACCTCATTAATAGCTTTTTTGATTTCAACTCGGTTAGATTTTAGTTCTTTTATTTCTCCAGAAAGGGCTTTTATATCTCTCGAGAGGGTTTCTCTAATATCTTCCATGCCTTTTTCGAGCCCGGCTAGAACCTTGAGAATTGTCATTCTGAACTCTAGATCTGACACATTACCAATGTCTGTATTGATTAGGTCCCTAGCCTTCGGTACTGCCTTTTGTTCTTTTTTTTGTGGTGAATTTTTCCGTCTTGTCATTTTATCCAGATAAGAGTATATGAAGGAGCAAGTAAAATACTGAAAGGGTGGCAACAACCCAAGGAAAATATGCTTTTACCAAATCAGAAGAGATCCCAAATCGTGAGGGGGGAAAAAGGGAATAAAAACAGGTTCAAAAAGGGAGAAAGAAAAAAAAAAAGAAAAGAAAAGAATTTTTAAAAAAGAAAATGAATAAAGAAAAATATAAAAAAGAAAAAATATATATATTAGATAAACTAGTTAAAAAACGTCAAAAAGGAAAGTGTAAAAGTTAAAAAAAAATTTACCAGAAGGCGAGGAAAAAAAAACAAAAAAATGAAAAAGAAAAAAATTAAATAGCTGCAAGACTAAAAAAAAATCACAGGGAGAATGCCATGAGTTCCGTGCTTTGCTTTCTCCTCGTCTGGAATTCTGCTGCTCTCCTTTGTATTGAAACCACACTCCTTGGTAGGTGAACTTGGTCTCGGCTGGATTTCTTGTTGATCTTCTGGGGGAGGGGCTGTTGTAGTGATTCTCAAATGTCTTTGCCCCAGGCGGAATTGCACCGCCCTTACCAGGGGCCGGGGTGAGTAATTCGCTCAGGTTTGCTTTCAGGAGCTTTTGTTCCCTGAGTGCTTTCCGTAGAGTTCCGGAGGATGGGGAATACAAATGGCAGCCTCCTGGTCTCCAGCCCGGAGGAGCCGCGAGCCTGGGGCCCCACTCCTCCGTGCGCCCCCAGAGAACAGCGCCCAGCAACTCCCGTCTGCCTGACCTCCGGCCGCGCTCCGAGCTCACCGAGCCTGCGACCGGTTCAAGGTAACACCGAGCTGTGAGCTTACTGTCGGCTCTGTCTCTGTAGCCGGCTTTCCTGTTCCAATACCCGCAAGCTCTGCGACACTCACACACCCCTGATCCTTCTGTCACCCTGCGGGACCTGAGGCCACGCTGACCCCGCGTGGGCTTCGCCCCAGTTTAGCCTCTGGAGCGATGTCCCTCAGCGGAACAGACTTTTAAAAGTTCTGATTTTGTGCTCCGTTGCTCCGCTGCTTGCCGGGAGCCGGCCCCTCCCCCCAGGGTCTATCTTCCCGTCGCTTTGGATTCACGTCTCTGCCAGTCCTACCTTTCAGAAAGTGGTTGTTTTTCTGTTTCCAGAATTGCTGTTCTTCTTCTCTTCGATCTGCTGATGGATTCGCAAGTGTTTGCGATTTCTAGATAAGCTATCTAGCTGATCTCCTGGTAGCTGAAGTAGTCTCAGCCTGCTACTTCTCCGCCATCTTGACTCCCTTAGCTATTTTTTTAAAGATTTTATTTATTTATTTGACAGAGAGAGATCACAAGTAGGCAGGGAGGCAGGCAGAGAGAGAGGAGGAAGCAGGCTCCCTGCTGAGCAGAGAGCCCGATGTGGGACTCGATCCGAGGACCCTGAGATCATGACCTGAGCTGAAGGCAGCAGCTTAACCCACTGAGCCACCCAGGCGCCCCATAGAGTGAGATATTTTTAAATCAATTGGCCTTTAAAGAAATATTCCTCTTATATCATGTTAGCAGTTGTTTCCCCTACATTTGTGCAGTTACTTGTAATGGTGAAGCTTGCTGAAAAGCTGTGCCACTCAAGGACCAACCTATTCCCAGCCTGCATCTGGCTTGTAGAGTGTGCCAACAATGTTTAATATAATGGGTGACATCTGTCAAGGAGAATTATAAATTGTGCCTGCGATGCCCTGTAATTAATAACCCTCAAATGGCTCCAGCTGCTATTTCCCTGAGCATTTGCCCTAGTAACATATTATAAGAAATATACCTCAGAATCAAGAGTATTTAGGTCCAAAGGACACTGCGTGTAATGAAATAGTAGGGTTTTCTTCTAATCTGAAAAAACCTCTTTTCTTGTGGCTCTCACCAAGTTTACCAGAGGGCCTTTCATCCAGAGACCAATGTGGAATGTGCTTCAGCTTGTTGAGGAGAGATCTAGTTGTCGATTTTGTATCAGAGCAAAATTCACCCATGAGTCATGTGAAAAGCAAATATGTCTCTTTCTCTGTATTAGGGTGATTTGAGAATGAATGTAAGTCTGTAACTGAAGACTTCACACTGAGAAGCTGACCCTTTTTTAAAGATTTTATTTATTTATTTTACAGAGAGAGATCACAAGTAGGCAGAGAGGCAGCAGGGAGAGAGGGGGAAGCAGACTCCCTGCTGAGCAGAGAGCCCGATATGGGGCTTGATCCCAGGACCCTGAGATCATGACCTGAGCCAAAGGCAGAGGCTTAACCTAATGAGCATCAGGTGCCCTGAGTACCTGACCTTTTGTTTGCAGAGGAGCTTTGCTGTTTGGTTGGCTCATGGGTACATCTGCAAATACTGGCATGCTGGGTTGTTTGCAGATCAGAATCCATTACTTATTGAGACCTAAGGTGCAGTATGGACTATGTAGGTTTTGAAAAAGAAAATTTCATTAATTTGAGAGTCAGTACACTCTCTTCTGGATTCATTTCAGTGAATTTCTAGTGAAAATTCATTATGTCATCAATGGCTATCTACTATGGGTGAACTAAAATAAGACCCTTACCTCATACTATTCAATAGATATTGTTAGATAATTTAACAATTAAAATGTGAAAATGAAACTATGAAATAACAAAAAGAAAATATATGTATTTATTGTATTTATATAGTCTTGTATAGCAGCATCTTTCTAAGAAAAGGTATAAAATCTGGAAGGAAAAGATTGAGTTAATGCTACAAAAACAAATACACTAAGTTCCTTTTATAGCCTAAAAATTCATAATAACAGAGGAAAACAACACATGGGAAAATGTTTGCAGCAGATTGTCTACTTGAACAGTTCTTACAAGCTAATTTTGAAGAGAAACACATAAATAGAAAAATAGACAAAAGACACAAGAGTAATTCATGAAGGAAGAAACAAAAATGACCAATAAATAGATGAAGAAATATTTACCTTCATTAGCAATCAGATACAAACTAAATCCATCCATTACATTGGCAAATTTAAAAAATTGATAAAACTTGTGTTGACAAAGGTTTGAGGAAATAACTTTTATATACTCAAGTCAGAATACAAATAGGTAAATCACTTCATCGGGTAACATGACAGTATGTACCTAATTCCACAAAATGTGCAATTCCACTTTTAAGAAGTTACCTTAGGGAAATATAGATGTGTATAAAGCATTGACTATAAAAAATGTTCACTATACCAGTGTTTTTAATGGTGGAAAATTATAAGAATAAGACAGTAGGAGGTTCATTGAATAAATTGCATATACTCATAGGTTGAGATATTATGTAGTTATATAAAATCATATTGTAATAGAATATTTACTGACCTGGAAAAATAATCACAATATGTGCTGGGTTTAAAAATAAAAAAAACAATTTATAGAATAATAAATAGAGTTATATAACATATTTTAAAATACCACACACAGAGAGACACATATGAACACACACACGAGAGAAAGAGATTGAGACCCACACATAGACAGTGCTATAGGCAAAGATGTAAGATGCTCTAAAATAGTTATGTTGGTGTGATGAAGTTACATGCCTTTTTTCCCCTTTCCTTTTAGATGTATTACTTTTGAAATTAGAAATTGGAAATAACAGAGTTATCTTTGGGGATGCCTGAGTGGCTCAGTTGGTTAAAGGGCTGCCTGCAGCTCAGGTCATGATCCCAGCGCCCTGGGATCGAGCCCTGCATTGGGCTCCCTGCTCAGTGGCCAATCTGCTTCCCCTCTGCCTGGCACTTCCCCTCTTGTGCTCTCTCTGGCAAATAAATAAAATCTTAAAAAGAAATTTATCTATGAAAGGAAATAAAAGCTATAAAAAGACACACCAGCCAGTCACAGGGAAGTATGGTCCATGACTAGCATTCAGGACAATGGGCCAAGATTGTCTTTGGAGTCCCATGCCATTTTTGTCCATCCTTCTTTTAAGTCATCATATCCTACCAACCTTCTGAGTTTTCATTCACTCATCTATTCCTTCATCCATCCAACAGACATTTGTTGCATTTATCACCTGTCAGGCTCAGTACTTACACCTATCAGATGCTCCATACTGTAAACATTTCTTATCTGCCCTTCTCATTCTTGGAGTCTTTCTCTCAGACCTGTTAGGTGACTCACTAGGACATCTTTTTAACAAGTTCTGTGTTAAGTAGGTGATACTAGTATGGAACTTGAGCTTGAAGGAGAACCTTAAATGCCTTAACCTGAAGAGTGAATAATGTGAACATTGCAGGCAACTCTATATGGATATTCTTGCCAGATGATGCCACTCTCTTCTGCCCACAAATCGTCTAACTGGACAACATGCTTCCAGCGGTATTCCCCATATAGGGTCTGGGTTCCCTATGTTTGGGTCAGTCCCCTGGCCTGATGCTCAGTTATAAGGGGTGCTTTTGAATAATAGTAATACATGTCAATTCTTTTTTTCTTTAAAGATTTTGTTTATTTATCTGACAGAGAGAGATCACAATTAGACAGAGAGGCAGGCATTGAGAGAGAGAGGGAGGGAAGCATCCTCCTCACTGAGCAGGGAGCCCGATGCGGGACTTGATCCCAGGACCCTGAGATCATGACCTGAGCCAAAGGCAGCGGCTTAACCCACTGAGCCACCCAGGTGCCCTGCATGTCAATTCTACTTTCTTTGTCCTGACCTCCTTCTTCCTTTGGCTTTCCTAATTCTTGCCTGATCTACCTTCCAGAATTTACATCCTTCTATTGCATGACCTGCCTTTTTGACTCTGGCTTCCGTACTTGGTTCTGATCCAAATATTTGCACTCTCTTCAGCACTGGTATACATTTTCCATCACTGCTGTAACAGATTCCCACAAACTTGATGGCTTAAAACAACACAAATTTATTATTTTAGAATTCTGGAAGTCTGAAGTCCAAAATAAGTTTCACTGAGCTAAAGCTAAGGTGCTGGTAAGACCGCATTTTCTTCTGGAATCTCTGGAGGAAAATCTGTTTCTTTGCCTTTTTCGGTTTCTAGAAGCCACCTTCATTCGTTGACTCATAACCCCTTTTTTCATCTTCAAAGCTAGCAACATTGCATCTATCTAATCATTGCTCTGTATTCACATCTCTCTCTGACCATAGCCAGAAAATGTTCTCCACTTTTAAGGATCTGTGGGGTGAATTTTGGCACTCCAAAAGATGTGTCCACATCCTAATTAACAGAACATATGAATATTATAGGATATTATTATTTGGAAAAGGGTTCTTTGAAGATATAACTACAGATCTTGAGATTAAAAAATCATCCTGGTTTATCTGGCTGTGCTGTAAACAGAATGACAAGTGTCTTTTTAAAAAAAGGCAAAGGGAAATTTGAGGTAGAAAGAAAAAGAGGCAGTAATGGGATCACAAAAGCAGATATTGGAATAATGCAGCTACAAATTAAGGAACACCTGGAACCACCAGAACTTGGAAAACACAAGGAGTCTCCCCAGAGCTTCCTGAAGTAGTGGGTTCCTGCTATTACCTTGATTTCAGACTTCTAACCCCTAGAACTGTGAAGGAATAAATTGCTATTGCTTTGAGCCACCCAGTTTGTGATAATTGATTACAATGACCACAGGAAACTAATACAGGACCCCTGTGATGACACAGAGTCCTTCAGGATAATCAAGGATAATCTGTTCTCAAAGTCCTTAACCTTAATCACATCTGCAAAATTCCTTTTTTCCATGTATTCACAGGTTCTAGGAATTAGGACTTGGGTACTTTTAAGGGGCAATTATTCTGCTTACCACAGCACATAAATAGACTGTTCATCCCTAAAACCATTCTTGCCCATGCCCTCCATGAACAGAGCTATGTCTCCGGTTATTTTTTCAATATTTTGTTTCTATCCTTACTTAGCTGTCTAGGATCTGTCTCCTGGGTGTTGAAGTAGAATAAAAGAAAGCATATCAATGTGAAGTCATTTAAATTCTAGCTCTTTATTTATTCTCTGTGTATCCCTGGGCAAATTGTTCAACTGCTATGACCTTTTTTCCTCACCCCTAAAATGTGATTAGTCATACACACACCACAGAGCCATCGTGAGGATTAAAGGAAATATCATGTATAATATGTTTAGCACATAGTAGGCATTCAGTGAATGTTGCTTTTTTTGCTATTATTCTATAACCTATGAAACTTTGGCAATGTGTAGTCTTGAGGTAGATGGTCTGGTAGAGGAGGTGTTTTTCTATAGGGGCTTTCAAATTTTCCTTCAAATCCCACTGTGGAGATAAGATACCTTTCTAATCTGATCACACATAAAATTTTCTTGATATCATTGCATTTTATTATGTGTTGTGATTTTACCTACACAACACTAAAGTTCCAGGTTGAAAAGGGAAATATCCTACCTAATTAGCTACTGGGAATAACACAGCTATAATAACAAATAAACAAATATGTATTATGTACCAACAATGTGTTAAATGTTGTGGTCACTAGGGAATGAGATTGACACAGTACTTGGAGTGCAGAAGACTGACAAGTAACTGATTGGTGTTATGATGAGCACAAATACAGGGGCATGTAGGGATGACATAACAGGGAATAAAGGCTCCCTGGAGTAAGTAATGTCTAATTTAGGATCTGAAGGGTGATTAGAAGTTAGTTATGTAGACTCCCTCTTACCCTTTTCAGGAAGGAGAGAAAAATAAAAATGAAAAACATTTTAAATAAATTTCATTGATTTAAATATTAGTACTAGTACAAATGTTGAGTATATAAGGATTGCCATCTAACTTATTCATTCATTTTAATGTTTAGCTACAGTCATACTACTATAATGAGAACAAACAGTTCATTGATAGGCTCCTTTCAGGTCACTTGGAGAAAAAAGAGGGCTTTTATTACATTTTGCACATGTGCCCCCGGAAGGCAGGATGGTAGTTAGTAAGCACTTAAATGCATACTGCAAATACCCCTGAATATAAAGCTCTGATTTAGGGAAGAGGATGGATGTATTGTGGTGTTGTGGTCATGGTATGATGTTGGGTACGGAGTGGTGCCAAATGTTTAGAAGACATACTTCATCATTTCTAGGAATAATAATAGCAAAAATATGTTGTGAATTTATTATTTGCCAGGTATTATTCTAAGCACTTTCTTGCATATTAATCATTTAATCCTTCCAATGATCTGTGAAGTAGGTAATACTATTATGCCTGTTTTACAGATAGGAAAAGTGAGATGGAAGGTTAAAACATTGTCTAAAGTTAGTCAACAAGTGTCAGAGCTGGGATCCAAGTTAACAGTTTGACATGAAAACCTGTGCTCTTGGCCCATATAGTAAGTACTGCCCCTTTGGGGAAAGAGGGATCTTGTGGAAATATAGACACAGAAATGACATATAATGACATATAAAAAAGAGAAAACAGAAGCAAATGTCAGCATGACTGTATATATCCATTAAGTGCCAAGAGATTGGTTAAATGAGTAGAGTCCGTGAACCTGGGATTGAAGCAGGGTGGGGTTACATGGTTAGGAAGGTTTATAGAGAAAGATATCTTAAGCAATGTTTAGTTAATGAGAAGAATGTAGTTACAACTACTACCGGGTAACATTTTTTTGAGTCCCTACTATATATCAGTAAATGCTTTACATATCTAATCCCTTAGTCAAAACAACTTATGAGGTAGATACTATTATACATCCATTTCCCAATGCAGAAATTGAGACACAGAGAAGTTAATTTGCCCCAAATCTCACAGCTCAGAAGGGGAAAGCCAGGATATGGACCAAGGTGGTCTTTCTTAAATATGTTGAATGGCCCCAGTAATCCTTCCCCCTTTCTCCTGTATCAACAATTTTTCCCTCTTTGATGAATTATTTCCATCAGCCTTCAAACATACTGTAATCACTTGCATAATTTTAAGAAATCAATTTCTCTGTCCTCTTACAGCAAAAAATTCCTCAAATAATTGTCTCTATTTACTGTTTCCATTTGTTCTCCTCTCATTCTTTCCCAATATCATTCCAGTCAGATTCTCTTTCTTCTATAATTTCACTGAAAATGCTTTTGTCAAGGTCACAAATGGACTCATTGCTAATGCAAAGGTCAATTATCAGTTCTCATCTTATTTCATCTTTTAGCATTGTTTTGTATAGCAGGTAATTCCCTTGAATTCCAGGGCGTCATACCTAGTTTTCTTCCTATCTCTTCCTATCGCTCAAGATTCCTCCTGCTGGTTTTTCTTTATCTCCCCAACAATGTCAGGTCCTGGACTACGCCTTACTTCTATCCACAATCACTCTTTCAGTGATAGCATCCTGTCTTGTGGCTTTAAATACCATGTACATGCTGTTGAGTCCAAATTTATATCCACAGTCCAGATTTCTCTTCTAAACTCTATATTTGTATATCCAACTGCCTCTTTCTATCTCCTTTTGTATATCTAATAGGAATTTGAAACTGAATATGTCCAAACTGAACTGCTGATATTTTCCTCATAATCTGATCCTTCCATTGTTTGACCCATTTCAATTAATGGCCATTAATAAGAAACAAAAGAGGATCAAAGGCAAAGAGAAGAAAAAAATAAAGCATGAAAAAACCAGAGAGGGAGACAAACCACATCAAAGACTCCTAATCATAGTAAACAAACTAAGGATTGCTGGAGGGGATGAGATGGGTGGAGGGATATAGTAAATGGGTGATGCACATTAAGGAGGACATGTGATGTAATGAGCACTGGGTATTATATAAAACTGATGAATCACAGACCTGTACCTCTGAAACCAATAATATATTATATATTAATTCATTGAATTAAAAAACAGAAAAAAACAAAAAGAGGCCATTCATTCTTCCAGTTGTTCAGTTTCTGGCATTCTCTCTGATTCTTCCCTTTTCTGATCCTACCACCTCAGTCTAAAAGCTAGTGTAATAGTTAATCCTTCAATATGTAACTAGACTCTAACCACTTTTTACCATCTTTACTGGGATCACCAAGACATGTCCAGATTATTGCGGTAGCCAATTAACTAATCATCCTGATTCTACCTTTAACTTTTAACCCAGAACAGCCTGAGTGATCCTATTAAGACCTAACTCAGATCATGTTACTTTTTTTTTTTTTAATAAAACCCTCCAATGGCTCAACTTTCTTTAAGCAAAAACTAATGTCTATGTAGTGCCCTATGGCTCTACCCCAATGGTTTGTAACCATTATTACACATTAGAGTTACAGAAAAAACTGAAAACAAAAATAAAAGCAAAAACAAAAATAATGCAGTCCCCACCCCCAAATAAACTGAAGCAGCACCTCCAGAGGGAATATGTGGTGTGGCTCAGGTATGTGCAGTTTTTTTTAAAAGTTCCCCAACTGATTCTGAGGCTCAGGGAGAGTTGAAAACCCCTGGCTTCATTACCTCTTGATCTTATCTTCTACTGCTCACTATCTGACTTATTCTATTCCAGTCACATTGACTTCCTTGCTAGAAGATGTCAAACATACTCTTCCCCTGGAGTCTTGGCAATAGTTGTTTCCTTTGCCTAGTTCCAGTTTCTGGCATGGCTTACTCCCTTGCCTTCTTCAGGTCTTTGCTCAAGTGTTGCCTTCTTACTGAGGTCTTCTCTGGTGTTCCATTTAAAAATATATTCACTTTCTCTGCTTTATTTTCATCTATAGCACTTGTCACATTTCACAGACTACTGTTTTACTTATTATATGCATATCTCCCTCAGTAGAATGTAGGCTCTGTGAGGGCAGAGATTCGTTACTACCATATCCTCAGTGCTTAATGCATAGTAGGCATTCAATACAAAAATTGATGAATGAATGATTTCTTTAATAAAACAACACAATAAAATGAGGTTAGGGTAAGAAGGCAGTCAAATAAAAGAAAGAGTAGAAGAAAGTCTGTAGTGAAGTAGTTAAATATATTTGCTGAGTGTGAAAATGTAATTATAAACTGAGTCTACATGCACACTGATAGGACTTGAGATTCATTCTCAAGCTAGCTAGGGGTTCCTAAGATTTTTGTTGTTGTTTGTGAACCTCACTGTCAGTTTGATAAAGCTTATGGAACTTTTCTCAGAATAATGTTTTTATTTTTTATTTTTATTTTTATTTATTATTATTTTTTAAGATTTTATTTATTTATTTGACAGAGAGAGATTACAAGTAGGCAGAGAGGCAGGCAGAGAGAGAGAGAGAGAAGGAAGCAGGCTCCCTGCCGAGCAGAGAGCCCGATGAGGGACTCGATCCCAGGACCCTGAGATCATGACCTGAGCTGAAGGCAGCGGCTTAACCCACTGAGCCACCCAGGCGCCCGTCAGAATAATGTTTTTAAATGAATGAAATGAAACCCATATAATTAAAAAGAAGACCAATTATTTTGAAAAATAGTAATAGTATATGTACTTCCATATTAATGTATCAAATCAGGAGTTAGTAAGCTTTCTCTATAAAAGGCTAGATAATAAATATTTTAGGGTATTTGGGCCACATAATCTGTTGAAACTACTCAACTCTGCCATTTGTAGCAGCAAAGTAGCCACAGACAATACATATATGAATTAGCATGGCTGTCTTCCAATAAAAATTTTATTTATAAAAAGAGGCAGCTGGCATAGTTTGCCACATAGTGAGAGCTACTGATGGGTCTGATAACTATCATAATTTTGAAGTAACAATGAGCATAAATATTATTTTGAGACATCTACAACACCTGTAATGTGTTATTAAAATGTCTATAATTTTTTATTGGTGATAAATTCAGTGTTAATGCTTATATTAACTATGATTTTTAAATTCACAGTTGAAGGAAATGCTAAATTATAGTTAGAGGTTAGTGAAAATATTTAACTTTTTCCTATTCAAATTCACGGGCCTTCTAAATTCTATCTATTGATCCCAGTATAAGAATCCCTGAGTCTTGATATGGAATTAAAAATACACCTGTTAACAACTTAATAAGCACTTAATTTAGAATAAATCACAGCCCTTTCTGAGTTGACTGAGCTTAGAAGAGACACAGATCCTCATCACACATAGCTTTGTGATGGTAGGAGAGGGTATTGGCAAGAATGATCTCCACATTATCCCATATTCCCCAGTTAAGTGTGTCAGGAGCAGTTACTGAACAGAAACAAGCTTAAAAGGAAGCAAAGAGGGCTGTGTTTAGAGCACAGAGAAGAAATGGGCAGGCTGGGATCTTTTGGCAATATTAAAATTCTAAGGATGTTGCACACAATTATTGCATTGCCAAGACTTGAAGGCTTCAGTAAGTCTGGCTGTGTTGTATACATACACGTAATGAAATGAAAAAAGAATATTGTTAAGGGAAGCAGTGGAAGGCCCATAACCTTGGATAGGAAATGGTGGATCTCTTTCATATAATTCACACATCCAAGTTCTTAGAATTTCTTATAAAAACTCTAAATATCCTAGAAACAACTTTCAAACACCACAGTTTTCATTAATACTATCTCATACCCAATTCTTTATAGAGTGGTTCCAATGTAATTATATCTACTGTATTGATTAGGTCAGAGAATCTATGTGGGTTTCTAACCAGATCCAAGTAAGAGCTTTTTCAGGACCCAGAAACTTATTGTCCCTTTAAAGTGGTAGTTAGAAAAAGAAAGAAGAAAAAAAAAAGAAAAGAAAAGAAAAAGAAAGAAGCCTGGCATTTGAATTATTGGCAATAATAGAAAAATTGTAGGTACTTTTGATGAAGGAGTTTAAAGTGAATGTATCACTGCTTATATTGACTTCATAATTCAGTGCACATCCAGATATATTGATTAGAGAATGACTGACTCAAGTCAAGATTGATTTGATAGAAATCATAGCCTGCTTATTTATCACGTGGAGAAAATTTACACTTCTACCTAGGCATAAGAGTATTACTTTATTGACTCTGAATTAAATCTTGGATGAATGTCAAGTTTTCACCTGCAGCCTGTGGACCGCTTTCAGGACAATTCTTGTTTGCATTTGGGCAGGGAACTATGAAAAGAACATTCTCTTTTTTAATGCCCATAAGTACTTCGAAAAATCAAAATATGGCAAAATATCATTAACTGGTATATGTGGTGATACTAAGAGTGTTGGCTGAATGAAGTTTTCTTTCATATTATTTATAAAGAAATGAAAAATAATGTTAACAATAAGGCAGTATTTCAAGAATTATAGAAATTTTCACAAATAAATACTAGTATACCAATTAGATCTTTTAAAACCTTTGCAAGAACTCTATTAAGTAGGTATTGTATATTATCATTTTATATTTGAAAAAAACAACTGACCTTCAGAGAGACTAAGTGACTTGCTAGAAGTCCCACAACTGGTACATGGAGCTGGGATTAAAACTGACACCTCTTAACTCCAGAGTCTATGTTCTTAATGACTACACCCTACTACCCCTTGCTTGAAAGTGAAAAACTTTATGTTAAAATATTATGAAATTCAGATATTTTCTTAATTGTGAGTGGACTCACCCAAATGTTTTGAATCATAGGAATTTTACCCTAAATCTGATGGTTTTCCAATTTGGGGGGATTCTTGAGTGAATTATTTCTCCCTTACAATGAGGAAGAGGCAGGAGGAATAGGGGAGAGAAGGAGCAGATCAAAAGTGTTTAATGGAAAAACCTGATTTTTGTGTCCTTTGGTATTTAATCACTCAGGGCACTGGCTTCTAACTACACAAGTAGCATTAGATTTTGGAAGATAAGAGGTTAATCCAGTTTGTTACTGGTTATTTCCCTTCAGCAAAACAATTGTATTGGAAGGAAAATAGCTGCTCATAAGTGTTAAGGGCTTTATTACTGTTCAAATGCCTTTTTAATACTCTTTATGCTGGCAAAGGTACATTACAAATGAAATATAGGAGAGGAATAATTCAAACTCATAGGAGGGTGGCATTTTGTAAACCTTGAAGCCACAGTACAAATCTCTCTCAAACCTCTGGGAATCCATCTTCATAGCATATAGTAGGTGGGAAGGGGCTTGCAAATCCTTTTCAACCTGACAGCTCACAAACCAAACTTGTTTTCTGATTCTTCAGCCATGACAGGTTCTTGGTTAATTTTTCACTTCAGAAGCTATGGACTTTTGCTTGACTCTGGGGGTCCAAGTAGCCAGGCCTTAATGCTAAATGCTGGGCAGGGGAGACAAAGGAAAGAGGAAAATGAATTATATGTCAGGCTTCTTTTGGTGTTTTTGTATGAAAAGAATTTGTTGATAAGCATGGTTTTGGAGTTCCTGTGTTTTTAGACATAATATCCTCTGCAAATTCTCAATATGTATCTTGCTTGCCATTTGTACAAATCCATTTGCTTCACTCAGTGCATCTTTTCTTAACCTTTTCTCTTCAAGGAGATCTACCTTTAAACAATTTGAGGTGACAAATAGCCTGTCTGCCCCAAGTATTACTCTTACCATCTTCCCAGTGAGCCTGAAATTTCCACCATAATGTTTCATTTATTTGATTAATTTTCCATTTATTACATGTATCTATCAAATCTATAAAAAATACATATCGTCTGCTCCATGCTAGGCACTTAGCTATGGTCTGGTATTCATTGGTGATTAAAAGAGACATTGTTTCTGCTCTTGAGTACACAGCCTATTGGGAGAGAGAAACCATAAATAAGTAAAAGAATGAAGAAATTCACTTCAAATTGCTCTAAATGCTATGATGAATATGAATGCAGCAGGGAACAATGATAGAAGATACTTGGAAAGGAATTACTTAGTGTGCTCAGGTCTCCGTTCAGTTGAGAAAAAGACATTATCTAGAGGGAACTTCATTTACCCTGTAGTAAGGGTAATGCACTAAACTCACTAGAATGGTCACATTAATAGAGGGTAGAAATCTGAGGGTGTGGGTCTCAGAACAGATCAATTTCTTTTGGTGATAAATGGATCAGGGAAAGGAGAATTAGACTAACTGAACCCCTTATATGTGCTTAGCTTTGTACCAGGTGTTGTTTCTTATTTTTTTTATTTTTTAAAAAATTATTAATTTATGAAAGAGAAAGAACACACACAAGCGAGGTGGGGTAGAGAGAGAGAGAGACACACGAGCAGACTCCCTGCTGAGTGGGGAGCCAGATGTGGGGCTGAATTCCAGAACCCTGAGATCATGACCTGAACCAAAGTCAGAGGCTTACCAACTGAGCCACCCAGGCACCCCCAGGTGCTATTGCTTAAAAGGTGTTTATCTTTTCATTTGAATTGCAACAACAAGAGGTTGATAGAAAATCATGATTCTAGGGATGGGAAAATAGGTTCTGACAGGTTAAACAACTTGACTAAGGTCCCAAGGTAAGTTGTTGGCAGAGCCTAGTAATAGGAAGGCTGGAGTATTTGGGGGAATGGGTAAAATCTCAGGTTTATCAAAAAAGAAAATAGAAGCAAAAAAAAAAAAAAGAAAGAAAAGAAAAGAAAATGAAAGAAAGAAAGAAAGACAGATATTTATGGTATCATTGACCAAAAATGAATTAAAAGGCTTGGTCCTTTCTTTAAATTGCTTACAATTCACCCAGATTAAGATGAAGAGCTCTTGAGAAAGGCCAGGAAAATGCAATAAGCAACACTGTTAGTCAAGTCCAAACTGTGTGTTATTCCTGAGGAAGATAAACAAGGGGTATAAATGGGAGAAGTCAAGATACTTTGAAAGGCTATCGGGAGGAGGTTGTCAAAGCCAGCTAAAATAGAGACTTCCTTTAAGTATAGTGCTTGTTTCCTTTTGCTTAGATATAGTGGTTTTAGATTTCAAGCAAGTTAGGTACAAAGTGATGATTACTGAATTGTCTGGAAGGTCAGCAGACACATTAAAATCATTGAGTTATGAATCACTGAAGTCTATATGGGTCCAAACAACATCCCAGCTGTGGGTATTATTTCAGGTCAAAATACATAATACAAATTGTTGTATCCACTCCACTTTCCATCACTAAAATGTGACAGTGATTAAATGCAAAATGCAAATATTACAGTATGTAAGTACAAATTTAAAACAATAATGGCCTCTTGTCAGACAATATGGAAAGGCAAAGTTGCATGGAATTTGTATTATACTTGCAAATGCAGCAATATTTACAGTGGGTTGGCACAGTCCTGCATAACCCAGTACAAGGCAAGGAAAGGATTATGGAAAGCAGGACTAGAAAATTGTGAGCACAGAAGAAAACTGCCTTTAAGGAATCACAAAGGAAGGCATGATAAGGGAGGAAGAGTTTCAAGGTCAGTATTCCTCAAAATTTCTGAATCAAGATAAAGGCCAAGTTACCAAGTCATTGAAGTTCACTTCTGGACTAAAATCCCCAATCTCAAGTTTTCTTAAATTTCTTACACTTTTTTGAATGCTCATTATTCTAATTGGGGCCAGAAACCATGTCTTTATTCCATTTACCACTGCATCTCTAGCATTTAACAGTGTCTGGCACATAGTGGGTACTCAATAAATATTTGGTATTTGAATGAGTAATTGTCCTCATGGCTGCCTTGAAAGCTCTCATGGATTTCCTACCCTACTGAGGAAATGCCTCTAGGCTCTCTGCATCTCTCCATGCCCAGTGATTTTCACTAAAACCTCCTTATTTTATATTTTATTCCCTCAAGGACTCTCAAAAGAGAAATTTTAACCATTAAGATTAATAGTTTCAGGCACTGCATGAATCTAAGTCCAACCCGAATAAAGGAAACCCTTCTAAATGGTTGAAACAGAGGGGATTATATGCAGGAAACTGGTTACACAGATGATGGAGTATTTATAAGGGCAATTTTATCTCCCAGATTAAGGATACATTGAAAGCAGGTCTTTTAACACACAATTCTCTTATGAGTTCACATGACCTAAGGGTTGCATAGGCTCTTATACTTCATTCCACTCAAACTCATCAGATGACTGTTGTGTCACAGATGTCTCTGTTGCCGATTGTAGAGTCTTTCTCCTTAGGTACAGAATGCTAATTTTCAGATGAACACCTTTCTACCCGGAATAAAAGATTCTACTTTCCTGCATTCCTTGCAGTTAGCCAAGGCCATGAGAATTTTAGACAGTGATGTGTAAGCAAAAGTCCTATGTGGGACTTCCAGAAAGGCTTCTAAAAGTGAGCTGGCACACTTTGGAGTTGGCACACTTAAGATTCCTTTTTGTTTTTCTGAATTTCCTCCTTCTTCAGACCTATGCTGAGAATATGAACTTCAAGGGAGCATGAGGAATTCTTAACAGTAGAAGACAATTGACAAATACAACAGAAGGATAGGAATCTAGGTCTGTGATGGCACCATGGAGTTAACCCTGCAGCTTTGGACTGCTTCTTCCGAAGTTCTTCCACATGAAAAAGAAATACATTCCTGTATTATTTTAAGCCATGTTTTATTTTCTGACTTTTTGCTTTCTTTCTGTTATATACAACTGAATATAACCCAAACTGATCCAGCTCTATTGTTTAATTGTATCTGGGACAAGTGGTCATTTAACTTTGACTTGGATATTTCCAGTCTGGGGTACTTACTAATCTTAAAGGTGGTCTATTCATCTTGGAACAGCTATCACAACTTTCTTGTCCTTTTTTCATGTGTCAGATGTTTGAAGACGTGCTCATGTTCTTTTGAGTTGGCTCATCTCCAGGCTAAATAGCTCCAATTCTTTCAATTAGCCCTCACAAAGCATGGTTTCTTCATTTCAAAAAACTTAACCTAGCTTTATGTATGTATATGTATATGTATATGTTCACTCTACAAATGCTTATGGCTTGTAGCTCCAGGCTACAAGATTCAGCTGTGTTGCCTGTAATCCTATTTGCTTAACAGATTCAAATGAATTTATTTTTTTAGGATTTTATTTATTTATTTGACACAGAGAGAGAATATAAGCAAGGGGAGTGGCAGGCAGAGGAAGAAGCAGGTTCCATGCTGAACAAGGAGACTGAAATGGGACTCGATCCCAGTACCCTGGGATCATGACCTGAGTCAAAGGCAGATGCTTAATCGACTGAGCCACCCAGGTACGCCGATTCAAATGAACTTTTTAAAAGGGTACTTTTTACTAGCTCTACACCAAATAAATAGCCTGCAGTTTATATAATGGACCTCACTGTTTTCGGTGGGCTAAAATCTGAGTTAAAACAAACATGATCATTTAATCCTGCACTATATTATAATCAGTGTATGCAGCAAAAGACAAAGTCTTAATTCATTATTAACTACAGTGTACACAAACCAGCTTCCCCTTTTATATAGTAAGAGGCAACATTCCCATAGTCATTAACTGTTATTTATTCTCCTTAAACAAAGCTCCCTTCCCAAATGTTTTCTGTGGAAGTAGACAATTCAGACTGTCAGGGCTCTCATCTCTAGGACTGTCTGCTTAACACTTGTCAATCACTTCTAGAAGAAACCTACTCTAGTAGTCTATTCACAAACCATGTTCTATATGAAATAAAATAACTTTATAGACTTTAAAAATGTGTGTCTAAGAGTTATGCTTCTCCTCCCCTGCCCACACCACCCCACCAAAACAACACTAGCAAAAGGCCTGGACTCCTACCTGTAAAATTCAAGAAAATAATATTTTTCCTCATTGTTAAATCCTCTGGGGTATTTAACACTGTTTACTAATACATTTTCAAAATTCTCTCTTTTCTTGGTTACTGACAACATACCCCTACCAGTTCTTCTCTATGTCTATTCCTTAGTCCTCTCTTTTGGGTCCTCTTTCTCCAATCACCTCTTAATTGTTGCTGCTTTCTAGAGCCCTGACCAAAACCCTCTGTGCTCCTCGTTTCATACCTTTCCCCTGGGCTATCCCATATCCTTTTGTAGTATCAGTGTAGCAGCTGACTTTTATGTCTATATCTCCAGCTCTGACCTCTCTGTTTTGAGCTCCAAACCATTATTTTCAACTGACACAGTAGCAGCGTTACCTTGGTGATTCATAGGAACTATAAACCATATATCCTCAAAACTTGTCACCTTCCCCTTCAACTCAGATACTCAGGAAAAAAATCTGAGAATAAGATACTTTCTTACTTTTCTATAGTTATTCCTCTCAACAGACATGTCATGTAAGTATTATCATCCCCATTTAGATATGTGAAAATTGAGGCTCAGAGTAGTTAAGCAGTGTACCCACAAATCTCTCAGCTACTACATGGCAGATTCTAATGCCTTTCATTCTGACTCTGGAACTGTAAATCTTTAACAATTATGTTAAATTCCCCTTTCTAGCAGATTCTGTTATAGGATTTTTTGTCTTCATATTGAGAATCAGAGAGCACGGCTCTGAGGGAAGGGAACACTTAAGAGAAAAGTTTATTGCACTGATTAGGTTAGGAGGGAAGCTGAGATCACTGAGTACCCTGGTAGGAGGAGTAGAAGCTCAGAGTGCAGAGTCAAAGGCAGTAAAGGGAAAAAGTGAATGGAGCCAGGGCAGCAGAGCAAGAGAAGCCTAGATATTGTCATGAGAAAATTGACCTTCCTGAGTTTCAGTTCTCCTTGTAGGTAAATGGTTTCCAGGTAGGAAAGGGAAAACATTTTGGTAATCCCAAACTTTTGATTTCCATATAATTTGTACTGCAATCAAAGGAGCCTGTTGACTGATACACAAGACTGGTAAACATGATGAATAGTTGCAGGATCTAATAAAAGGTGGTCATTTTGGAACAGAACCAAAGGTACAATTTTTGTAGCAAGTTCAACCATAAAAATTATAAGCAAATTGAGACAACAAAATAATTATTATTAATATATTTTTTCAACTCATTTTGGTTAAGCAATTTTTTTCCTGTAATTTTTATTCTCTCCTCCCTAGTTTTCTTTAACCATTTTTGTCTTAGGTTTTATTTTTTATTAATTATTTTTATTAACATATAATGTATTATTTGCCCCAGGGGTAAATTTGTGAATCATCAGGCTTATACGATTTGTGAATCGTCAGGCTTATACATTGCTCAGCGCTCACCATATCATATCACATACCCTCCCCAATGTCCATAACTCAACCACCCTCTCCATACTACCCCCAGCAACCCTTAGTTTGTTTTGTGAGATTAAGAGTCTCTAATGGTTTGTCTCCCTCCTGGTCCCATCTTCTTTCATTTTTTCCTTCCCTACCCCCCAATCCCCACCCCCCCGCCTCTCAAATTCCTCATACCAGGGAGATCATATTATATTTTTCTTTCTCTGACTTATTTTGCTCAACCTAATACCATTTAGTTCCATCCATGTCCTTGCAAATGGCAAGATTTCATTTCTTTTGATGGCTGTTTAGCATTACATTGTATATATGAACCATATCTTCTTTATACATTCATCTGTTGATGGACATCTAAGTTCTTTCAATAGTTTGGCTATTGTGGACATTGTTGCTACAACATTCAGGTGCATATGCCCCTTCGGATCACTACATTTGTATCTTTAGGGTAAATATCCAGTAGTGTGATTGCTGGGTTGTAGGGTAGCTCTATTTTCAACTTTTTGAGGAACCTCCATGCGGTTTTCCAGAGTGGCTGCACCAGCTTGCATTCCCACCAACAGTGTAAGAGGGTTCCTCTTTTTCTCATCCTCACCAACATCTGTCATTTCCTGACTTGGTAATTTTAGCCATTCTGACTTCTGGGAGGTGGTATCTCATTGTTGTTTTGATTTGTATTTCCCTGATGCCAAGTGATGTGGAGCATTTTTTCATGTGCCTGTCGGCCATCTGGGTGTCTTCTTTGCAGAAATGTTTGTTCATGTCTTCCGCCCATTCTTGATTGGATTCTTTGTTCTTTGGGCTTTGAGTTTGATAAATACTTTATTTTGGACACTAGCCCTTTATCTTATTTTGGACAGTAGCCCTTTATCTGATATGTCATTTGCGAATATCTTCTCCCATTCTGCCAGTTCTCTTTTGGATTTGTTGACTGTTTCCATTTCTGTGCAAAAGCTTTTGATCTTGATGAAGTCCCAATAGCTCATTTTGCCCATGCTTACCTTGCCTTTGGTGATGTTTCTAGGAAGAAGTTGCTGTGGCTGAGGTCAAAGAGGTTGCTGCCTGTGTTCTCCTCAAGGATTTTAATGGATTCCTGTCTCACATTGAAGTCTTTCATCTATTCTGAGTCTCTTTTGTGTGTGCTGTAAGGAAATGGTCCAGTTTCATTCTTCTGCATGTGGCTGTCCAATTTTCCCAGCACCATTTGTTGAAGAGACTCTTTTTTCCATTGGACATTCTTTCCTGCTTTGTCGAAAATTATTTGACTATAGAGTTGAGGGTCCATTCCGGACTCTCTATTCTGTTCTGTTGATCTATGTGTCTGTTTCTGTGCCTGCACCATACTGTCTTGATGATGATAGCTTTGTAATAGAGCTTGAAGTCTGGAATTGTGATGCCACTAACTTTCAATTTCTTTTTCAACATTTCTCTGGCTATTCAGGGTCTTTTCTGGTTCCATATGAATTTCAGGATTATTTGCTCCATTTCTTTGTAAAAAATTGATGGTATTTTGATTTTGATAGGATTACATTAACTGTAGATTGCTTTAGGTAGCATAGACATTTTCACAATATTTGTTCTTCCAATCCATGAGCATGGAATGTTTTTCCATTTCTTTGTGTCTTCCTCAATTTCGTTCATGAGAACATTATAGTTTTCTGAGGACAGATTCTTAGCCTCTTTGGTTAGATTTATTCCTAGCTATCTTATTGTTTGGGTGCAATTGTAAATGGGATTGACTCCTTAATATCTATTTCTTCTGTCCTGGTGTTGGTGTATAGAAATGCAACTAATTTCTGTGTATTGATTTTATATCCTGACACATTACTAAATTCCCATATGAGGTCTAGCAGTTTTGGAGTGGAGTCTTTGGGGTTTTCCACAAGAAGTATCATGTCATCTGCAAAGAGTGAGAGTTTGACTTCTTTGTCAATTCAGATGACTTTTATTTCTTTATGTTGCATGATTGCTGAGGCTAGGACTTACAGTAATATGTTGAATAGCAGCGGTGATGGAGGACATCCCTGCCATGCTCCTGATGTTAGGGTAAAGGCTCTCAGATTTTCCCCATTGAGAATGATATTCGCTGTGAGTTTTTCATAGATGGCTTTGATGATATTGAGGTATGTACCCTCTATCCCTACACTTTGAAGAGTTTTGATCAAGAAAGGATGCTGTACTTTGTCAAATGCTTTTTCAGCATCTATTGAGAGTATCCTATGGTTCTTGTCCTTTCTTTTATTAATGTATTGTATCATATTGATTGATTTGCAAATGTTAAACCCACCTTGAAGCCCAAGAATAAATCCTACTTGGTCATGGTGAATAATACTTTTAATCTACTATTGGATCCTGGTAGCTAGTATTTTGGTAAGAATTTTTGTATCCATGTTCATCAAGGATATTGGTCTGTAATTCTCCGTTTTGATGGGTTCTTTGTCTGGTTTTGGGATCAAGATAATGCTGGCCTCATAAAATGAATTTGGCAGTTTTCTTTCCATTTCTATTTTTTGGAAAAGTTTCTGGAGAATAGGAATTAATTCTTCTCTTTAAAGTTTTGGTAGAATTATCTGGGGAAGCTGTCTGGCCCTGGGCTCTTATTTGTTGGAAGATTTTTGATGACTGCTTCAATCTCCCTACTGTTTATTGGTCTGTTCAGGTTTTCTATTTCTACCTGGTTCAGTTGTGGTAGTTTATTTGTCTCTAGGAATGTATCCATTTCCTCCAGATTATCAAATTTGCTGGCATTTAGTTGCTCATAATATGTTCTTATAATTATTTGTATTTCTTTGGTGTTGGTTGTGATCTCTCCTCTTTCTTTCATGATTTTATTAATTTGGGTCCTTTCTCTTTTCTTTTTGATAAGTCTGGCAAGGGGTTTATCAGTCTTATTAATTCTTTCAAAGAACCACCTCCTAGTTTTTTTGATTTGTTCTAGTGTTCTTTTGATTTCTATTTCATTGATTTCTGCTCTGATCTTTATTATTTCCCTTTCCTCTTGGGTTTAGGCTTTCATTGCTGTTCCTTCTCCAGCTCCTTTAGGTATAGGGTTAGGTTGTGTACTTGAGACCTTTCTTGTTTCTTGATTAAGGCTTATATCACTATATACTTTCTTCTCAGGACCACCTTAGCTGTGTCCCAAAGATTCAAATAGTTGTTGTTTTCATTTTCATTCATTTCCATGAATTTTTTCAACTCTTCTTTAATTTCCTGGTTGACCCATTCATTCATGACTAGGATGCTCTTTAGTCTCCATATATTTGAGTTCTTTCCAAATTTCCTCTTGTGATTGAGTTCTAGTTTCAGAGCACTGTGGTCTGAAAATATGAAGGACATGATCCCAATCTTTTGGTATGAGTTGAGACTTGATTTATGACCCAGGATGTGATCTATTCTAGAGAATGTTCCATGTGCACTAGAGAAAAATATGTATTCTGTTGCTTTGGGAGGGAATGTTCTGAATATATCTGTGACATCCATCTGGTCCAGTGTGTTATTTAAAGCCTTTCTTTTCTTTTCTTTTTTTTTTTTTTAAAGATTTTATTTATTTGTCAGAGAGAGAGAGGGAGTGAGAGCGAGCACAGGCAGACAGAGTGGCGGGCAGAGACAGAGGGAGAAGCAGGCTCCCTGCCGAGCAAGGAGCCCGATGTGGGACTTGATCCCAGGACGCTGGGATCATGACCTGAGCCGAAGGCAGCTGCCCAACCAACTGAGCCACCCAGGCGTCCCAAGCCTTTATTTTCTTGATGATCTTTTGCTTGGATGATCTGTCCATTTCAATGGGGGGGGAGTTAATGTCCCCTACTCTTATTGTATTATTGTTACGTGTGTCTTTGATTTTATTACTTGGTTTCCAGAGTTGGCTGCTCCCATGTTAGGGGCATAGATACTTAAAATTGTTAGATCTTCTTGTTGGATAAACCCTTTAGGTATAATATAGTGTCTGTCCTCATCTCTTATTATAGTCTTTTGTTTAAAATTTAATTTACCTGATGTAAAGGTTACCACACGAGCTTTCTTTTGATGTCCATTAGCATGGTAAATGGTTTTCCACCCCCTCACTTTCAATCTGGAGGTGGCTTTGGGTCTAAAATTATTATCTTGTAGACAGTATATCGATGGGTCTTGTGTGTGTGTGTGTGTGTGTGTGTGTTTATTCTGATACCCTGTGTCTTTTGATTGGGGGCATTTAGCCCATTTACATTCAGGGTAACTATTGAAAGATATGATTTAGTGCCATTGTATTGTCTGTAAGTTGACTGTTACTGTGTATTGTCTCTGTTCCTTTTGGTCTACTATGTCTAGGCTCTCCCTTTGCTTAGAGGAACCCTTTCAATATCTACTGTAGGGCTGGTTTGGTGTATACAAATTCTTTTAGTTTTTGTTTGTCCTGGAAGCTTTTTATCTCTCCTTCTATTTTTAATGATAGCCTAGATGGTTATAGTATTCTTGGCTGCATATTTTTCTCATTTAGTGCTCTGAATATATCATGCCAGTTCTTTCTGGCCTACTAGGTCTCTGTGAATAGGTCTGCTGCCAATCTTTTATCTCTACCATTGTATGTTATAGACTTCTTGTCCTGAGCTGCTTTCAGGATCTTCTTTTGTCACCAAGACTTGTAAGTTTTGCTATTAGATGACAGGGTGTGGACCTACTTTTCTTGATTTTGATAGGGATTCTCTGTGCTTCCTGGATTTTGATGCTTGTTTCCTTTGCCATATTAGGGAAATTTTCTACTATAATTCATTCCAATATACCTTCTGCCCCCTCTCTCTTTTTTCTTCTTCTGGAATCCCAATTATTCAAATATTGTTTTATCTTATGGTATCACTTATCTCTCACGTTCTCCCCTCATTGTCCAGTAGTTCCTTGTCTCTCTTTCACTCATCTTCTTTATTGCCCATCATTTGGTCTTCTATATCACTAATTCTCTCTTCTGCCTCATTTATCTTAACTGTAAAAGCCTCCATTTTTTTTTTATTGCACCTCACTAATAGCTTTTTAAATTTCAACTTGGTTAGATTTTAGTTCTTTTATTTCTCCAGAAAGGACTTTCATTTCTCCAAACAGGTTTCTTCAATAACTACCATGCCTTTTTTGAGCCCAGCTAGCACCTTGAGAATTGTCATTCTGAACTCTAGTTCTGACGTATTACCAATGTCTGTATTGATTAGGTTCCTAGCTTTTGGTTTTGCCTCTTGTTCTTTTTTTTTCTTTTCTGTGGTGAGTTTTTTGACCTTGTCATTTTATCCAGATAAGAATATATGAATGAGAGAATAAAATACTAAAAGTATTTAGTATGGTTAACATACTAAATGTATGTTAACCAAATCAGAAGAGACACAAAACTGAAAGGAAAAGAAAGGGGGAAAAAAGAAATAAAAATAAAAAATAAAAAAATATATGGTGAATAGAACAGAGCCATCCACTTGATTTTGGGTGTATTTTGGTCTCTTAGAAGAAACATCTCCCAAAATTTTAAAGAAAGAAAAACTTATACATTTACAAAAATAAGAGTAAATATGATAAAGGGATGAAATATGACTGTAAAGATGAAAGTTAAAAAATTCTAAAAAGCAATTGATATGCTAAGTTGATTGGAAAAAGAAAAGAAAAAAAAGAGGGAGAATGTGTTCAGGTTGGAGAATAAATCAAAGCCACTTGCTAGATTTAGGGTATATTTTGATCTATTAGCCGAAATTGTATCCCAAAATTTTAAAGGAAAAAAACCCTATATGTTTAAAAAAATAAAAAGTTAAATATACTGAAGGCATAAAATATGACTATAACAATGAAGATTTAAGAGAATTTTTTTTACAAAAGTTTTTTTTTAAAGATTTTATTTATTTATTTGACAGCCAGAGATCACAAGTCAACAGGGAAACAGGAGAGAGAGAGAGAGAGAGAGAGGGAAGCTGGCTCCCCACCAAGCAGAGAGCCCGATGTGGGGCTCGATTTCAGGACCCTGGGATCATGACCTGAGCTGAAGGCAGAGTCTTTAACCCACTGAGCCACCCAGACACCCCTAGAAAGGTGTTGTTAAGATAAACTAGTTAAAAACATTAAAAGAGGAAGTAGAAAAAGTTAAAAAAATAGAATAAAAAATAAAATCTAAAAAAAAATTAACTTTGCATGACTAAAGGATCATGGGGAAAATGCCATGAATTTTGTGTTGCTTTCCCTAGCTCTGGAGTTCTCCTTGCTCCATCAGCTTGGTCTTGGATGGATGTTCTATTTGATCTTCTGGAGGTGGGGCCTGTTGCAGTGTCAACATCAAATGTCTTTGCCTGAGGTGGAATTGCACCACCCTTGCCAGAGGCCAGGCTACATAATCTGCTCCAGTTTACTCTCCATAGCTTTTGTTCCCTGAATGCTTTCCATAGAGCTCTGGATCATGGGAATGAAAGTGGCAGCCTTCTAATCTCTTGCCTGGCGGAGCCAAGAGCTGGGGTCCCACTCCTCAGTTTGCCCTCAGTGATAAGCAGTCAATCACTCCTGTCTCCCTGGTCTCCGGCTGCCCTCTATGCTCACTTAGCCTGTGACTGAGCATTTCTATCTCTGGTGCACAGCTCTGTTTGGAGTCTCCAAACCCAGAAGATTCCTGAGGCACATTCCTGTGTCACTCCTCCTGGAGGAGGAAGGAGGGAGTCTCTCTGGATCTGCCACTTGTGCAGTCTCTGCTAGAACAGCAGTGGTCTGGCTCTGCCTTGGATCACAGTTTAAGGTAATCCTGAGCTGAAAGTACCCCCACCCTTGGTTCCATCTCTATTGTCATCTTTCCTGTTCCAATACCTGGGAGCTCTGTCTCACTCAGACACCCCTGATCTTTCTGTGACCCCACGGAACCTGAGACCACACTGTCCCCATGAGGGCTCCACCCCCTACTTAGCCTCTGGAGTGACATCCCTCAGTGGAGCAGACTTCTTTTTTTTTTTTTTTTTAAAGGTTCTTTTCTTTTCTTTTTTTTTTTTAAAGACTTCATTCATTTATTTGACAGACAGAGATCACAAGTAGGCAGAGAGGCAGGCAGAGAGAGAGAGAGGAGGAAGCAGGCTCCCTGCTAAGCAGAGAGCCCGATGTGGGGCTCGATCCCAGGACCCTGGGACCATGACCCGAGCCGAAGGCAGAGGCTTTAACCCACTGAGCCACCCAGGCGCCCCCAGACTTCTTTTTTTTGTGGTCCCCTGCTCCACTGCTTGCTGGAGCTAGTCCATCCCCCTGCGGTCTATCTTCCCATTGCTTCAGATTCACTTCTCTGTACATCTTGCCTTTCAGAAAGTGGTCGATTTTCTGTTCCTAGAATTGTTGCTCTTTTCTATCTCCTGTTGTGTTTGTAGGTGTTCAGAATGGTTTGATAACTACATTGCTGAACTCCTGGGAGCTAATGCTATTTCAGTCTGCTACTCTTCCACCATCTTTGTTTGTCTTAGGCTTTCAACTGAGTATTCCTTTGAGGAATGGAACTCATTCAGTACATCAAAGGCATTGGGACAACAAATTTCTTTAATCTCTCAATATTCTATCACTATCTGTGGCTTGACCAGATGATGTATTCCAACAATGTTGACTGCAAGACAAATCCCATTTTACTATTGACTCACATTAGAATACTGGAGATATGTTCCAATGTGCACCTCTTCCCTCTTGCCAAATGGAATGATTTACAAATACTGAATTATGTATTAAGAAGAATTTCTTATTCCCAGGATTATTTACAAGGTGGGCTGTTGTTCGGTGTTTCTCTTCTGCCATAGGTCCACTGTTATTTTTATCCTTCTTCAGGAAAAAGATTTATCCTAAGCCTTGTTGACTTCCTGAGCATACATCTTCACTTTTTCTATGGACCTAAATAGTATTTAGAAAGTATAGGTGTGATGTTATATCTCACCACTAAGTACTATGTTTTAACACAAGGTATTCATTCCAGTGAAAAAATTCCTTATGTAACATTCTTAAATACTTCAAAAAGTAAATTAAATGACCTTTTAAGAAATCAATTATCCAAGTTAGAATTCAGATAAAGTGCACTTATTTAAAACAAGATATCATTTTAGTTAAAGCTCAGGTTTCTATCATCATCTTAACAACATTGTCAAAATGCTTTCATGTGGTTTATGGTTTCATTTATAAAAAGTAGAAAAAAGCCAAATACTTAGTCCTAAATTGCTACTGATTTATTGTTGAGTTGACTGGGGCCATAAGGTCTTTATAAACTGATAAAATGTCAGACTGAGAATTTTTGGTGTGTGTTTCAGTTTCTAAATGAGGTATTTGTTATCCGTAGACAAGGTACACAACCACTGGGTTGTTACATTTAAAATAATAATTTATCATTATCCTATTTCCTTTTAATATTCTTAAAAAAATTAAAATTGAGTAAATTTGAAGATCTAATTGACTTCATTAAATGGTTCATGAATCAGGCACTATATCCCACCTAGAGAGTAGATGTTCTAAGGAGTCAGTTTGGAGAACAGTGTGGAGATTCCTCAAGAAATTAAAAATAGAACTTCCCTATGACCCTGCCATTGCACTCCTGGGTATTTACCCCAAAGATACAGATATAGTGAAAAGAAGGGCCATCTGTACCCCAATGTTTATAGCAGCAATGGCCACAGTTGCCAAACTGTGGAAAGAACCAAGATGCCCTTCAATGGATGAATGGATAAGGAAGATGTGGTCCATATACACTATGGAGTATTATGCCTCCATCAGAAAGGACGAATACCCAACTTTTGTAGCAACATGGATGGGACTGGAAGAGATTATGCTGAGTGAAATAAGTCAAGCAGAGAGAGTCAATTATCATATGGTTTCACTTATTTGTGGAGCATAACAAAAAGCATGGAGGACTTGGGGAGTTAGAGAGAAGGGGATTGGGGTAAATTGGAAGGGGAGGTGAATCATGAGAGACTATGGACTCTGAAAAACAATCTGAGGGGTTTGAAGTGGCGGGAGGGTGAGAGGTCGGAGTACCAGGTGGTGGGTATTATAGAGGGCACGTATTGCATGGAGCACTGGGTGTGGTGAAAAAATAATGAATACTGTTATGCTGAAAATAAATAAATGAAAAAAAAATAGTAAAAAAAAAAAACAAAAACAGCAGGTTTTTATAGGAAGGAGGGTGGGACAAGGAAGTTATTAGCAAAACAATGGAAAGGATTTTCAGTCAGAGTCTCCTTCCTCTGGGGTGGGGGTGAGAAGGTTTTATCACGCAGATTACATCATCTTCCTCTGGGGGATGAAGCACTAGTGCTGACCAGAAAGTTTCTGACTAACCTGTTAAGACTACATTTCTGGGGGAGATTGAAACTGCAATTAGATTAGGAATTAAATCCTGGTTTGGAAATTTGGCATAGCGTAAGTGTTCCATCTTGATTGAGCCTGTGGTTTTTTTTTTTTTTTTTTTAACAGTGTTATGTGAATTTATGGATTAATGATCAGGAAATCTTCTGAGATTCATGGATGAACCTGGCTTTTTAAAGGTATCTCACAGGTACTCAACTAGTTTATGATATAACTAATTTATGCATTCTGAATATATTCATTATCCTTTCTCTGAACTATTTCATCCCTTTCTCATGTTTTTATAAGAATTGAAGACCTTCCAGATTGAGTCATAACTGTATTCCCTGTAGCCTAAGATTCTATGTTCAACTGTGGCAATAAGACAATTTTTCTGGGAAGATGGATATGTTTGCTTTTCATGACATCAATCTTAAAAGTTTAGGAACACTCCCTAAAAATTCTAACTACTCCCCAATTCATTAAGGTTTGTCATACATAAATGTACTTTAACAACATTATTAATTATTTTATATTTGGACCTCTGTGTTTTTCTACATGCTGATAAACAACTAATTTGACTAATCTCTACCCATTGAATTGACTGATTTATTGACAGAGTAAGTTGGATGCTTTGATATTTTATAGATGCAGCCAAGAGCACACATGATAAGCAAAATGAATAGGGAAAACTATTGTGACAGTTAGACCTGAGGGCACTGTCAAGACTCCTGGCATTCAAGATCCCTTTTCAGGGAAACCAAATGGCATGACAGCTCCAATTGTCAGATCAGGCTAGCATCAAATATCAGTAACTATAGAAAAATATAGGAACTGATGGCAGACCTGAGTCAGGACCTAAATACTAGGTGTTATCAAATGTATATGTAAGTATAAGTGACCTTCTCACCATCTCATCACATATAAACTGGATGGTCATTTATTTTCAAGATAAAAGTTAAGACAGGAAATTCCAATGGTCTGGGCCATATGCTTCCAGATGATTTACTTAGACAAAATCACTCATTTAAACTGGGTGATGAGGGAAGAAGGGGATATTTATGGAAGTGTAGAATCCCAAAGTAGCAAGGAAATGGGACTGATCTAATCATTATTGACCAGAATTCACCTGGAGTATTAGGTTCCTTTTGGAAACAATCTTTTTAAGAGATATGATCAGACAGGTGTCCTTTCAGAAGTGGATTGCCAGTATGATGAAGGAATTCCAAGCCACAGCATAGAGGAACCCAGGGTGTTTAATTAGGAGTGAAAAAAAATGTTTAGGGAGGGCTGCTTCATCTACAAGGGATTAAATTTGTTCCGTGTGGCTACTTATGACAAATCTAAAAGCAGATTTCAATTCAGTATCAACTGGAGGCCATCTTAACAAGAAAGGGAAGCCTTGATAGTGTTTCTTATTATTATTGGTCTTCAGGTACATAGATGGAGGGCAGGAAGATGTAGGGTATTAAGAGAAGTGCATGAATGCTTGGATCAAGTGAATTGTTGGTAGAGTACTGGATCTGAGTAACTAATTAATAAAAATAAAATAAAAATTGAAGTACCAGTATAGGTCTCCCACTTCTAATTTTTTTAACTAAGTGAGGTCTGATAAGGTTTTGAGGATAACATATTTTGGCAATGGATATCACTTTTATTCTCTTCTTGAGTGAAATACATTGGAAATTGGACAAGCTGTCTGGGTCTGAATATAGACTGTGTCACTTATCAGCTGAATGACCTTAGGAAAAATTCCTTTAATATTTGTGCCTCAATTTCATCATCTGTAGAATGGGATAATGGTACCTACCTTAAGTGTAAAGCCAATGAATGGCACCTTGTTCACAGTAAGTATCCCATAAGTTATCTATCGGCTCTTAATTGAGATGTAGGTATAGGAGTTAGCTCGAAGATAGACTATCAGTGCTAGCACTGATAAGATAGAAATGGATGTTATGGCTTATATTGGTATCCAAGTAGGTATGCTAATACATTACCCCTGCTCAACTTGCCCACCTGGTCTTTGGCCCAGATGAACCACCATAGGTCTTCTCTGTAGGAGTTAGTCTCTTTCCTATTTGGCACAGAATGTGAACATCCATGAACAAGATGGCTCCAGAAATGGAAAAACTCAGAAGGGGCTAAGTTGAAGATGCTCAGTTCCTTTTCTCCTAACTTATTAAATCAAATAATTCACTTCTACTCCCCCAGAGAGGAGTAAATGAGAAATAAAAGAGGAGTATTATTCTAGTGGAGCTCTCCTTCCATGGAGATCTAAGACAGAAATGAAGGTTTACCTTCTGAAGAGGACACTAAGAAAAAAAAAAAAACTTACCATTTCAAACACCATCATTTCATATCCCCCAAATAGAATAAAGCAAAGTTCTTTAATAAACTTAGCCTTCTACCACATTGACCTGCAAAATTTCATTAGGATTTGGCACCAGTCCTTGGACTAACCTTTGGGAGCCACTAAGCCAGATGACTTTTAAGTGCTTCTAACCATGAGATATTACAATTCTATGAGAGAATTTCATTTGTACCTGGTCTGCAGAAGAGAACCAAGGGACTAAACCTGGGGCAAGAGACAGGCAGATCCTGAAAATGTGTTTGTGAAAGGGTTGGCAGAGCAGGGTATTTTTTTCTCCTTGGAATCCTTAATCATATTTCCATACTGTCGATATGAAGAAGAATTTATCTAAAAGCCAGAGACTTGTTGTGAGGAGAACTTGTTGTTGAACCTCTGTGCCCAGTTTTGAGCTTTGGGATTTTCATTTCCAGCCTATGCACCATGATATTTGGAAGAAAGTACAGTTGTGTCAGGTTTAGCATCTCTCTCAAAAATAAAATTTCAAATGTGTTTATTTCTTTGTCTTAGTATTTTATTACCAGCTTGTTGTTCTCCTCATCCCACATGTAGTCCTACTCTGCCCCGCTCCTTGTAAATGGATGAAGTTACATTGCAACAAATTGAAATAGAAAACCACATATCCAGGGTGATTTATCATTAACATGAAATTCTATCCTAATCTGAAAGTTGAGGAGCAAGAATCCCAAGCTATTTCAAAATTCATATTGCAAGACAGACAATCAGATATCCCCAAACCACAACATCTTGTACTCTATTAATTGTACACTGACAGAGCCCTTTGGTTGCATTTGTATTTCCGAATAAATACAAACATATGTCACCATTTTTTATTGATTTTTGACTTTCCTAGGAAGGAAATGCTGTTAAATTATAATAAATGGTGTCAACTAAAACAAATAGCATAAAACCCATTAAGAAGGCATTTATTGCAGAACTTGGTTTGATTTGTTGGCTTCAGTTGAAATCTTGTCAAAATAATGTCTTCGGAAACCAAATAAAAATTTGTTGGCAAATTTGTCTGCAGCAAGCATTTCTAGAGCATAAAATCCTTAAGAATCAATATGGTTTTATTCAGTATGCAAATGTACTGAAAAGCATTAGAGCAAAAATTCCATTGCTGAATTATATGATAGTGTTAGTGAATTAATAAGTAATAATAGATGATAAATAATATAGTAACTGAATGAGATAACACACTTATGAAGAAGTAGAGGGAGAAAAAGATTAAGGGGATAATCTTGGGAGAAGATCAATTTTCAGATAACCTAAACTAACATTTCATATTCATAAAATTAATGGAGTTTAGTTCTGTAACTCACAAAGTCCAGTTAAACTAAATTTCACTGCAGCCTTTAAAAAGGGAAAGGAGATGAGATGCAAAATGCCTGCTTCTGAAGTGATAACCATTTGAGTTCTAATATTAGTCAGCCTGCTTCTATAATTTGCATAACTGTGTTTGCCTTCCAGGTAATTGGGAATTTAATTGCTATCAGAATAAAATCTGAGTCTTAATTCCAAATGATGTCAGTGCAGTGTATCCCAAAGTGCAGTATTGAGAGTCACTGTAATTAGGCAGATGAGAGGGCTGCAGTTGGAGCTGGGTTTCAATATAAAATCAAAAAGAGTTTATTTTCAGTATACCCCAGGTTCTCTTCTGCACCAATCCTCTTTCTCCTTTCACTGCCTTCCAGGATGCAGTTATCAAAAAATGCCTCACCTGTAGAGCTGAAGCTGAGTCTGCCTTTCTTTGGCTCTCTCTTCTCCTCCCACTGAAACAGAGCCACCTGACTTTCCACCCTGTTTCTAATCTCATTCCTGGTATGTTTAAAGGAGCTAATTTGATAAATAAGTCAATGTCTTTATGCTTTATTTCTCCCAAGTAGTTTATTTTTATTTTTGCCAAGTAATATAATAATAATAAAAATAAAAACAAAAATAAACTGAATCTCAACTATCAACTACTATTACCACAGTGTCATAAATGAAAGGGCACTTTAATATCCTTCCCCACTTCAATGAAAGCAGCAAGGATATAGTTGCAGAAGAAAGAACAATCTTTTTAACTGAATACATTTAGCTTTATGACAACTCTCATTATGTAGACCTTATTTTTCTGATTTTGTAAAAAAAGTGAGACTTCATCACAGCCCAGCACTATTTTGTGAACTGGTGTTTGAACATTATTTTGTTTTGTTTTTAACTTGATAACATTGCTGTGGTGTTCAGAGAAGAGGGCTATGGTTCTTGTTACTGATTTTCTGTGGTAAAGTACAGTTATGGAATAAAGCAGGAAGAGGCAATGGGGCTCATCTTAGGTGTTGGAGATCTGGGGTAAAGTAGAAAGAATGCACGGAGTACAAGAAAGACAAATAAGGCATGATAAGTGGGGAGGGAAACAGAGGCATAATAGGGATTTTACAAACCTGACTGCTCAAGGAGAAATGCCTGCAGGTTCTTTTCCTGATTCTCACAATCTCTTTGACATGAGTAGTTGGAATTATAGGGTTTTGTATGGTGGGGCTGGCTTTTTGCTGTCCACATCACACTGTGCAGCCAGCTTCCTTGTCTCAATGATTGGATACTGCAATTCCTCTTCCTCTGTAAGGCACAATTGATATTACCCCATTCTAGGTTAGCAAGACAGCATTTCAAAATTGATTTGAATTTTGCAAAGTGTTTGGTAAGCAAAGTCTTTTAGAATCAGGGAGAGCAAAGTTGCTAAATTATGTATATGTTATATTGCACATTGTATATTTGTATGTGTATGTGTATTCCAATTTCCAGTATAGATCATACCAGTTTTTTTTTTTTTCTTTGCTAAAAAAAGGACCAAAGGGACTAAATCAAAGCTTGAACTAAGTCAGGATTCTGACTTTGGGAGTTGTGAAGAAAAATCTAACAGAACAGTGCCCTGTTGTTAGCTGTGAGTGAAACCCAGAGACCATCAGAGGGAGTACTTTAGCTGCTGTGAAAGGGCTCAAAGAAAGACAGATAATAAATGTACAACAAACAATCTAATGTCAGAAATGATCACTATTGCAAAATGAGACTGAAAACCCATTTTTTTTAGCAATTTCTACTGATGAAGTCCCAACTCCAGCCATGGCCAATATTATCTAGATGATTCTTTGAATCTGGCTAATGTGGAATCTTGCAAGGACAAAGAGGATTTGCTCACTAACCAGTAAGAGGTACTGGTCATGCATGCTTAAATGTGCTAATAGTTCTGGTCTTTAATAGTACCAATTTAATGAAGATGATGTTATGCCTTTTTAATTGTTCATCTGTGATTTGACATTATCTATCCTTTCTGACAACTGTGAAGATTTGTTGGCCCGCACTGACATTATCTGAAACCTAGGTCTTTAAATTATCAGATCATCCCCACATTTCCTTTGTCTTTGCCTTCCCTAGTGCTTGGTACTCTATTGATGGGTCCCACTTGCAACCCAGACCATACCCCACCCTATTCCTAAGTCAATTTTTAAATGACAGAAAATATACCAGCAACCTCAGACCTCTTTAGTGGAGCTTGAAACACTGAGCCAGGAATGAGCTTTATGCACTCATAATTCTACCCCTGAATTTCAGTGCTCCCCACCTCTCTTTCTAGGTGACTTTTGCTTTAATCTCTCACTCTATCCAGTTTGTCCAGCAGTTCCACCATATCTCCCTCTAGGGCTATGTCCCCACTCTATATCTTGGCTACTTCTTGCCAATCTTCTTTCCCTAGACTCTTGCCCCAGCCCACTCCTTGGTATCCTATCAATTGGCAAGATACGGACAAGTTATGATGATGATAGACACTAGCTTGACTTCTAGGTTGGAAACTTTCTATAATTTCTTGTTGCTGGATTAGATCTCCTCATTTTGACCATTGTTTTAATCTATGGATACTGCTCTGGAAATCACTATCCTGGCTAAGGTCAGCCTCTGCATTCTGGTCAGGTTTCCTCAGCACCTATTCTAGTTAATGGGTCTTTGCTTGGTCCATCTTCCTTTTCCATCATACTCTGTGACTGAATCTGTCTGTGATTTGTCTTAGTAGGTGATGTGATGGGTACTACAAAAAGCTGTACCCTGAAACCTCCACCTGTGATACCTTCAATTTATTACTATTAGGTTTAGCCCTTTGAAGTAAGGGATTGTGTCTATAGCAGTCATCCGTTAAAATGCATATGTTCCAGTAATCTTTGTAAGAGTAGACTAGGCTAGTTTGTGGCAATGAGTAAACCCAAATGAATGTGTAATATATCAACACAGTAATTTATTTCTTGCTCATGTAGCAGTTTGTGTGAATATTCAGATCATCAGGAGGTTCTATTCCTCATAGTCATTTAAAGATTTGAATTTTCCCTATCTTGTGGCCCCTCAATTTCCTAAGGCCTCATTGACATCTATACCCAGCTGGTGGAAAAGAAGAGTGAGCCTGGAGTCAGCAGATTTTGAAGGACAGCTAACAGTCTCTGCCATACCAAATAAGGATAACACACTGATACATTTTTTAGTTTTTGATACCTTAACACAGTTTTGTTCATTAAATTACTAAAACTTTAGGAGGCAGATTACAAAAGAATAGGATATAGGCTAGATGTGGTGAGTGCTACAGGAGAGAGTAGGGGAGTGCATTGCTAATATATGTGTCAGTGATGGGAAAAGTCAGGTTTCTTTCTTTTCTTTTTTTTTCTCCCATTAATTAATCTATGACCAACATGGGGCTCAAACTCAAGAACTTGAGATCAAGAATCGCATGCTCCACTGACTGAACCAGCCACATGCCCCAAAGTCAGGTTTCTTTGTTGTGACAAATGTGTGGGGACAGGACTCTCAGAAAACCAGGGGTCAGTAAGAGTGTCTGTTTTGTTTCAGGTTAAACCTAGTTCTACTATTTATTCAAAATGCATGCCAAGTGAGGGTCTTCAAAATGTGAACAATCTAGTTTTGTGCCTATTTCTGCCAGTCATCTCTGTCTTTTTCAAGGAGTGGGAACAAAATATTTCCAAAGCCCTGGTTCTCAGTATACTCCACCAGGTTCCCATGTCTCATAAGATTTTTCAGCTTAGTACCACACCGGAAGAATTAAAATCTCATCAATTTCATGATTCTCAGTCTTTGCTCAGATCACAATGAAGCAATAGCTTTCTTTTAGCTATCCAGTTGGTGTCAGACTGCCCAGTGGGAGCCTTTAAGGTATGAGGCAAAATCTTTTCATGTAGATATTGGGTTCTGTTTCCTGTTTGGCCACTTTACACAAACAAGGATGGACCTCTGGTTCATTTTTGTCTTCTCTTCCTCCACAGCCCTACAGACTGTGAGAGACTGACCCATGCTGGTGACCTACTGACACATCCTTAACCACCTGGGCTGGAGCCTCAGTTGATTAGGCAGGAAACAGGGAGGTGAGTGGGAGGGTGGGTGTTGCCAAGCAATGAGCCTCAGCTATTGTCTGCAGAGTTGTTAATGGAGCTGAATCTGATTTGTGTTTAGCTGAAAGCATTTTGTAAAGGCAGACAGGAAGCAAAGGTCTGGAGATAACAGGGGCATAGAAACCAAAGCTTTTGCTTTTTAGCTTGTGTCCTGGGTATTTTCACTGAATGGCAAAAGAATCATTGAAGGTGGATAATCATGGGCAGTCTATCCATCTTGGATGAATAGATATCTAAGAGTCTTAGGGCCTTGTTAGTGGTAGATGGCTATTCAATATGATGTGAGGAGTGCTCCAAAATACCCTTTTCTTGCAGTGCTTTACACCCTATTATTGAAGATTACTGTTTAAGGACTTTCTAAATGAATTTAATAAGTGTAGTTTATTTAATAAATACTTGTATAGTATTTATTATATGCTAGGCCCTATCTAAGGGCCTTATAGATATTAACATACTTATTCCTTTTAATTCCAGAGTCTGCTCTTAACCCTTACACTATTCTGCCTCTTGGAACATACGATGTTACATTCATTTTGGAGATGTGTAAACCATTCTAGCAGATATTTTTTTTACCTAATCGTAGTACTATCCCTTCCACCTAGTAGAGAGCAGGACTCCAAATACTTTCAAAGGAAGTGGCATAAATGGGTCTGATGAAACTGTTGGGGGGATGAGGGTGTCAGGACGAGGGTGGTATAAAAGGGGCTAGATCTCCTAGTAACTGTGCTCCTTAAATATGCAGCATTTAAGGGATAGTGCTCTCACCTCTTCTATTTTGTATGAATTTGATTCCAGTGGCTAGCATTTTCAGTGTCACCTCTTGTTTTTATTTTAATTTAATTTTTTTTTTTTTATACTCAGAGGTGATATAGGCTGGATATGAAACAGATGGACTACCATTCACCCAAGGAACAAAGAGTGCTTGGGGCTGACTAGGAAGCTATGGGTGACCATCTTAAAACTGGTTTCCAGTTATGTATTCAGAGTTAGTGAACCTTCTGTGGAAGCTGCTATGACAGATTTCTTCCTCTTGCCTGGTTTCCCTATGGATAATTTGGTGCTAGATGCTGCTTTCCGATCATTCAAAGCTCCCATTCCTCCACAAACTGTACTTTATAGGTGACTGACTGCCTCCTCCATTGGCACCATGTGGCAAAGGGTCACTCTGTCCAGAGTTTTCACATAGCCCATTGTTTTTAGTCTGTAATGCTTTTTATACATCCCTGCACATGGCTTTTCCAAAACTGCAATTTTCTGTATTAGACATATGTCTCACTAAATATTCTAGAGCAATATCTGATGGAAAGGGGCTGGGTGATGTATTACCCCCCCAGTCCTTGTCCTCAGAACATTTTCCCCTGCCAGATACTAAGTCCATCGTTCACCAGAAATCCAAGCACCCATTATGCTCAGGATGCTAAGTAAGCTACTCTAGTAAAGTAGGCATGCTTTAGGCACTCTGAACTGACCTCACTGGGCCATTACACTCTCCCTTCCTAAAGAAAGAAAAGCTATCTTGATTGACAAACAGACTTTTCATTCCCTGTGTGTAACTGGGGATTCAGCTCTTACACATAGGCACTGAGCTCATTGTCTTCATAATTAATGCTAAAAAGAACAGATTTGGAAAGAACACAGAAACAAGAGGCTAGGTCTCCAGAGGGAGCCTTAGAAGTGGACTCGGTGCATTTTCCCCTACACCATTAATCCCCCATGGTCACATGTGGGGAATACAAATGCCTTCCTCAGGCCCTTCGGTTCAATTTCACCATAAGACAATTGACCTATCGCCACTGTGAGGAGCAAAGCCTTGAACAAAGCAGCTGCCAAAAGGACTTTGTCAAGCTGGAAATGAATTATTAATACGGTTCTGAAAGGGAATGGCATCAGAAACCAGGCTCTTTGTTATTTACATTAATGAGATGGAAGTCAATGCAGTGAACAAAACCCCAAGTTTGGAGAATGCTACATTTTGAAGTTCAACGAGTAAAGAAACAATGAAATCCAACAAATGTAAATCCAGACTAATATGTCTCTGCCCAAAAAGCCCAAAGGGGAAATATTTTCAGAGCAGGAAAGGACTAAATCAGGGTGTCAAGTCATTACTGAAATTCCCTACTGTCAGTTTGAGAATGAAGTTCAGACTTAGGAAGAAAAAATGCCAAGATTGCCTGCTACAGGAACAATACAATGTACCTATCCAAAGGAGGCAGCATTATCTCTATTAGAGATGTGTTCCCAGTACAATATGCCATTTGTCTCTTATTTGAGTTAAACGGTAAATTATTCCAATACAATATCATATTCTGTGCTTCACATAGATTCCAAATCTTCACAGCTTGACTGGCAGAAGCTAGTGTGTATGTGCAGGCTTTCTGTGTACGTCCTCTAATGCTAGCTGCTTTTCTTCTGCTACAGATAGAGTCCTCTTTCCTACCAATAATCTCCCATCCTTGATCGGAAATGGTCTTTTGTTTAACCCTCTCTTTCTTCACTCTAGCCATGTATTCTAAATATTTCTGTGAGCCCATTCTGGTGATACCATAATCAGGCCTTGCCTTCATAAGAAGCATAATGATTTCCTGAGATGAGAGACAAGGCAATGTTTTGCCTCATTGTAATAAATCCTTTCCCAAACTGGTATTTTTATTTTGTTTGAACTATCCTTTGTCCTATTCTATATCTCTTAGTTTCTCTACATTTGGTCATTTGTCCTCTTTCACATTTGTACCTTTTACAGAGTTCCCAGTTTCTGTCTTATCCTGTCTTATCCTGTTTGTGACCTCTTGGTTATTAGTTGTGTATCAGGCATCTGACCCATTACATACCCTCACCTTTCCTGTTCCCTTTTGCTATGACTCTACCTTGCTTAGTCTGCTTGACCCAGACCCACTGACTACTCTGATTTCTAGAAACTGCATAATCTTTATTAAAATTCCTTACATTACTGGCCTGCCTTCTCTCTTAAGTAGTACTTGGACTTGATAAAATTGATGCTTTGGAGTGATGGCATTATGGCTACTTTTCTTGTAGAACTCTACTATTTTTTTTCTAGTAAGGCTTTGGGTCAGTTTGAGGAGAGATAGAAGGATGGGTGAGGGTATGCATGTGTATGTGTGTGCACTTGCACACACCCCTAGGGAGCTACTTGGAAATTAATTTGATCACTCTCTGTTAAATAGATATCTATTGCAGCAAAGCAGGAATTTTAAAGTAATCTTAAACAGTGTCAGTAATATCGCTTCACAATCGTACACCTGGGCTAAACTTGAATCTTGGTCAGGAAAGCCTTTGGCAAAACTTGAGAAAGGTTTGATCTGATTTAGCAGCTTTTATTAGTAGAGTATAATATAGCACATGTGATCATCTTTTTTGAAGTAACAATTGTGACTGATTAAAGAAGATCTTTGGCATTTAACAGTTTAAAAATTATTTTAAAATATATTGTTATTTAATCTTTTTATTTTAAACTATATGAAATTGCTGCTGTTTGAACATTTGGACCTACAAAATGAAATGGTAATCTCATACAGTTCACCCTCATAGTTTACAGATGAGGCAGCTGAGGTTTAGCAAGATTAAATGGCTTCTCCAAGGTCACTCATTTGCACACTAAGTAGTACAGCTGGGATTCAAATTCCCCTGTCTCACCTTTATTTTCTCCATTGCTCTTTTGTTTCAAGTTCAAGATTTTCTTAAAAAGCACGGACCACAATTTCCAGAGCTCAAGTATTAGTTTTCTTATCTACAGTGGCCCACTGGAATTAATGATTTTGAAAAGTTCCTAAACATTTAAGAACAGTCAAAAATCTTAAACTGACAGAGAAAAAGAATAATAAATCCTCATACAAATAGTAATGCACCACCTGTGTGTCTTCTGCTATGGAATATGACGGTATCTGATTCTGTCTCACACTTGTTTCTCCCCTAATCCCTACTTTTTAAATTTGTTTTATCTTTTTAAAAAATCATCTTCTCTTTGTTATTCACCATCACTTCTACCCCAATCTGTTGTCTTGAGCTTAAGCTCTTGAGCTTACTTCTCTCTTTGGAGGTCTTTTTCTTGGCCCAGGTCTGCTTGTACAACTAACCTCAATTCAATTAATTTCGCCCAATACTGTGGAACAGGAAAACTGGAGTCCGGAATCAGGCATCCCAGCAGGAGTTACTGCCACTTGCTCTCTAAGAGCTTCCTGTTTTCTAACAGGAAGAGTTTCCAGAAGATGTTGGCTGGTATCCCACCCTGTGATGCTAGTGATGTTGTCCCAAGGAGACATCCTTCTTCTCTTTGCTGGGCCACAATACTATTGTGAAGTGGTGCTTCACTTAATTAAGTCAAACTGGTGAGCATTGTGCATATTAATAAGCACCGTAATGAGCATTAATTTTTGATGTTCTTTGTTAACAAGCATTATAAATATGACAAATTTTGGTTCGACTTTGTGCCAAAATGAAGATGAGCACTTTTTTAAAGCTGTAAATTCAAAAGCTTCCCCTGGGATGTGGAAGGCTGCTCATTAATATTTCTGGAGCACTCGGTGTCAATTAAGACAAATAAAGGGCCCAATACGGTTCCTATTGCTCTTTCCCCCACCTGCCTTCATCTTGCCTTTTTTTTAAAGGGGTACTCCCCTTAAAGCACATACACAGTCACACTCAAAACCACTTTTCACTTTAGACTGTTGGGAAAAATGTTCACATCTTGGGAGTTACTAGACCTAGTAATTGCCTGCAAATTTCAGATAATGAAACTTCCAGCTTCAAAATACAAATGCTTGGCAGGGATAAATAGATGGATGGAGAGATGTTTCTTTTAACTGAGAATTGGAAATGTCATTAGAATTTCTTTTAAAGAAGCCATGTTTTGTTCTCCTAGTTGTTAAATAAGAAAAGTGCAAGCAATGATGTGTTTAAGGCACACGTCAAACCCAGAAGGAAGAATAGGGATGTTGGGAGGGGCATGAAAAGGTCTTTTGGTTCCACAAATTCTTCCCTGAGGGCGTACCAACGTGCCCCAATTCCCCTCATTAGGTTTCCTCTTTAGGGGTTTTCTGCTTTAATGGAGTTAATGCTTTATATTACCTGGGAGGAGTAACCCATTAGTTACCTGGTAACAAGATTTGATTATTTCATTACATTCATTGCCAAACCTCAGGCTGAGGGATTAAGGGCCTGAAATATAGAATGAGTTTACTTTGTTGGAAGAATAAGGCTGGGTTGGGTAGCCATAAGGAAGTCATGGGGTAGGAGGTTACTAGTATCTTGGTGTGGATGGGCACTGAATAGTAACTTTTTCCTGCATTCCAAATTTCCTAAATTTGCTATAGATCTTTCTATGCTAGATCTACTAAAATGAGGACATAAGGGCTAGATGTGTGGAGATTAAGAATATGGTTTTTGGCTTCAGATAGTCCTGGGTTCAAATCCCAGCTCAAACAACTCCTAGCTGTGCAGTCTTGGGGAAATCACTTAATCTTCCTTAGCCTTAGCTTCCTCATTAGGGAAATGGGACTGTGTGTAGGAACACCTACCTCATAGGAATTTGCATCGATTAACATGAGTTGATTTGTATAAAGACAATTTGTATAAATTGTCAGCACAGTTGCTGACAATAAACAAAAAATAACGAATGTTATCTTTTTGTAAAATGGTGTTAATAGTCTGATGTGTGGAGTATGCAAGGACTGAGTCCTCTCTCTCTCTCTCTCTCTCTCTCATCTCTCCTTTCTTCCTTCCTTCCATTTTTCTCCCCTTCCTCTATCTCCACCTCTCTATTACTTGCTTTTTTAAAAAAAATTACCTTTGTTGTGGGTTATCTATGGAGTATTTATCTTTCTCAGATAGATTTCCTCATCAGTCACTGCCGTTCTCAGATCTGTCTCCCCTGGGTCCCTCCTCATTGTATTCTTGTGGATGATTTCAACACTGTTTACGGCATCTAATGAGTTCACAGCACACCTGCCTTCCTGATCATAGAAGGGATTTCAAATCCAAAATGAAATAGGTTTTGGGTGAACTCTGATATTATTTCCCTTTCATTGCTGCCCATAATAAAAGTTGTTCTCTCAATGTGTTACCTTCTTACCTGCCAGTGATGTGGAATGAATAAACGAGATAATAATTTGGTATAGGGGAAGGAGGTAGGAAGAAGGGGTGGATTTTGCAAGGATTCTCTCTATTGCTATTAAATCCAGGAGTAAATTTTGGCTGTGCTTGTAGGCATGCAACCACATTTAATGTGACAGGCAGACTCAGTCAACTGACACCTACTTTTTATGTGTCCAGTTCTATGCCAGGTGCCCCAAAGCTACTAAGACTTATGAGACACTATTTCTGATCTTGAGTTGCTTAAAATCTAGCTTAAAAGTTCAGATTCACAGACCTGTACCCCTGGGGATAAAAATATATGTTTATAAAAAATAAAAAATTAAAAAAAGTTCAGATTATATATTTAATAGTTAAATAATATTATAAATAATAGTTCATAAAACTGTTAGATGAAAATGAAGTGGAAAAAGTTTTGTGGGGGAAATGGGGCCTGAGCTAGGCCTTGAAGGTTGAGTTTGGATAGTAGAGAAAGATGGAAGGCATTCCAGTTATACATATGTTGCCGGTGGTAAGGAATAAAGAGAGATACTATTAATAATCTAGTAGCAGGAATAAATATGATGTGTGCAGGAGACAAGACAGAATGAATGACAGAAGCAAAAAGTACCTTGTAGACAGCAATGAGAAATATGACTATAAAGCATAAATACAGCCAGCTTCTAAGGGTTTGAAAGACTGGCTGAGGATTTTTTTTTTTTGTATACAATGTGATGATTTGGTAAATGTATGCTTTGTAGAATGATTACCAAGAACGAGATAATTGACACATTCATCACCTCAACATAGTTAATTCTTTTTGTGTGTGTTTGGTAAGAATCTATAAGATCTACTCTCAGCAACTTTCAAGTATAAAAGACCATATTATTATAAATCATTACCATTCTCTATACTAGAACCTCAGAACATATCCTTCTTATAAATGAAAATTTGTGCCCTTTGACCTACACGACCTCCATTTCCCTTTCCCTCCAACCCCTGCTAACCACCATTCTATTCTGTTTCTATGAAATCAGCTTTTTAAAAAAAGATACCATATATAAGTGGTATATAAATACTATACAGTATTTTTCTTTCTCTGGCTTATTTCACTTAGCATAATTCCCTCCAGGTTCATCCATGTTGTTACAAATGGCAGGATTTCCTTCTCCTTTATTGCTGAAACATATTCCTCTGTGTGTACGTATGTGTGTGTGAGAGAGAGTGTGTGTGTGTGTGTGTATTTATCATATTTTCTTTATCCATTTGTCTGATGAAGGACATATTTTGGCTAATGTGAACAATGTTGCAATAAACCTGGGTTGCAGATATCTCTTCAAGATACTGATTTCAATTTCTTTGGATATATACCCAGGAGTGAGATAGCTGGATCTTATGGTATTTCTACTTTTAATTTTTTGAGAAATTTTCATAGTGTTTTCCATAATGGCTGTACCATTTTACATATTCTTCAACAGTGGACAGGGCTCCCTTTTCTCCATATCCTCGCCAACTTGTCTTACTGGTAATAGACTGAGATTGCATGATAGGTAATAAGGAGCCATCATATGTTGAGTAACAGGGATATAATGGGATTAGAGCAGAGAGATCATTGAGGTAGGGATTAGGTGAGAAGCCATTGCAATGGTATAAGGCCTACAACTAAATCAAGTTCCAGGAGCATCACCTTTAGTGTCCCCTGGGAGCTTGTTAAACATGCAGAATTTTTCAGGCCTTACCCCAGGCCTACTATTTAAGTTATCCCTCATTGTGTAACAAATCACCTCAAAACTTGGCAGTTTAAAACAGCAAGCATTTATCTCACATTTTTGTGTTCAAGAATCTCAGTGTAAGGCTTAGCTGGGTGGTTCTAGCTCAGGATCTTTCATGAAGTTGTAGTCTAAATTTTGGCTGGACCTATAGTCATCTGAAGGCTCGACTGGGGCTGAAGGGCCTGCTTCCAAGCTCACTCATGTGGCTGTTGGCAGGAGGCTTCAGTTTTCACTAGCTGCTTATTGGACATTTTAATTTATCACTATGTTGGGCTCTCCATATCCTGCCTGAGTGACTTCTCAACATGGTAACTGGCTTCTCCCAGAGTGAGTGATCCAAGAGAGAGAGACACAGAGTGACTAAGAGAAAAGCCACATTGTCTTCTATAATTTAATCTGAGACAGATATACCATTATTTTTGTCCTATTTTCTTGGTCATGCAAACCAAATCTGAAACAATATAGGAGGAGACAAAATAGGAAGTAAATAATGGGAGTTGGGGAATGATTAGAGGCCATCTTGTCAGCTGGCTACCATACCTACTGGTTCAGTATATGCATTTTTAAAAGTTCTCCAGGTCATATGTATGCATGTTATATACTGGCCTAAAGTAATATTCCTGCAAAAGCAAGTGGTGAGGAAGAGAGATGTGAAAGAATAAAGTTATTGATTCAGTAGATCTAGGGAATAAAGTAGAAGGAAGAATCAAAGTAAAGAATCCAGTTTCTATCTTAGGAGATTAAAAAGTAGGAAGGTTGAGATGAAAAGGGGATGACATGTTCACTTTGACATGCTGAGTTGGAGGCAATGGGATATCTAGATTTGAAACTTTGAGAATGTGATGCTGGCATTTTGGTGAAAGGTGAACTGGGAGAGACAGCAGTAGAATAAAGGTAGTGGAGAAGGGAGTTGGGGGAAATTGGAAGGGGAGGTGAACCATGAGAGACTATGGACTCTGAAAAACAATCTGAGGGGTTTGAAGGGGTGGAGGTGTGGGAGGTTGGGGTACCAGATGATGGGTATTATAGAGGGCATGGATTGCATGGAGCACTGGGTGTGGTGAAAAATAATGAATACTGTTATGCTGAAAATAAATTAATTAATTTAAAATTTTTTAAAAAAGAAAGAGGTATGAAAAATAAAGGTGGTGAAATCATAAATGAGTATAGAAAGTTTGAGACAAATGAAAGGACTGAGGCAATGGAGAGGAAGGGGATCTAAAATTAATAAGCAGTAGTCGAAAGTGGAAATTATAAGCAAAGAAGATGGGTGGGCAGGAGATGAAGCCAGGCAATCTAAAATGTTAGAGAACAATTGTTTCTATTTAAATTGTTTCTACTTAAAAATTATTTAATTTTTAAAATAGTTATTACTTAAGTATTTGGTACAATATTCAGAAGGTATAAAAGTAAGTCACCTTTCATGCTTGTCTTTCAGCCAGATGTATCCACCCAGGTATGTTCTTTGCATATTTATTTATTAAACAAATGTTTATATAGCACTTTCTGTGTGTTAGGTAGTATTCTAAGACTTTTATAAACATTAACTAATTTAATCCTCATAGAGCCCAAACATGGTAGGTAATATTATTTTCCCCATTATCTGTATAATGGGGATTATAGGCAATTAGCACAAAGAAGTCACATAAGTATTAAGTGGTAGCACCAAGAATCAAGCTGGTTGACTTCAGAGTTCATACTCTTAACCATTGGGTTTGGCTTACTTTCATATATATATACATATATATATATGTATATATGTACACACACATATACATATGTATATATGTATATAAAAATTGGGAATATATATATTTCCCCAAATTTTAACAGATGGTAGCATACTATAGACCACAAACATTGTTGTGGCACTTTTTCATTTAAGTGTATATTTTGGAGAGCATTCTGTATCAGTAACATATGGATGTCTAATGATTGGACTACCATAATCTTTTTTTTTTCTAGTTTCAGGCGTAGTGCTCAGTAATTTTTCAGTTGCGTGTAATACCTACTGCTCATCATGTTATGTGCCCTCCTTAATGCCTATTACCTAATTACCCCATTCTCTCAGCCCACTTCCTTCCAGCAACCCTCAATTTGTTTCCTATAGTTAACTGTCTCTCATGGTTTTTCTCCATCTCTGATGATTTCCCATTTAGTTTTCCCTTCCTTCCCCTATGATCCTCTGCATTGTTTCTTATATTCCACATATGAGTGAAACCATATCATAATTGTCTTTCTCTGATTGACTTATTTCACTCAACATAATACTCTCCAGTTCTGTTGACATTGATGTAAAGGGTAAATATTCATTCTTTCTGATAGCTGAGTAATATTCCATTGTATGTGTTGTATATCTGTGTATATACACACATGAACATACCACATCTTCTTTATGCATTTATCTGAGTGGACATCTTGGCTCTTTCCACAGTTTGGTTATTGTGGACTCTGCTGCTATGAACATTGGGTGCAGGTGCCCTTTTGGATTAGACCTACCATAATCTACAAACAAACTCCCTATTGATTAATTTAAAATACTTCTAATCTATTGTAAAAACTCAAATTTATATCTTTATACATTTGCCATTTATCATACATTAATATATATGTAGAATAAGTTCTTAAAAGTGTAATTCCTAGGTCCAAAGGTAAGTATGTCCCAAATTTGATAGATAGGGCCCAATCACTCTCCATATAGGTTGTGCCAATTATAAACTATTTGGCAGTTTATGAGAGTATTTCCCCACATCCTCATCATCACAGTGTGTTAGCAAAGTTTTTCATCATCACCAGTCTGATGGAGAATATCTCAATTAGGCTTTTAATTTGTCTTTTTCTTATTTTGTATGAAGTTGAGCAACTATCATATGTGTAACTTGGTATTTTGTTCTATAAATAATCTGTTTATTATACTTTGATCATTTTCTATTTGGTCTTCTAAAATTGATTTTTAGGAGATCTTGTTATATTAGGAGAGTTCCTATTTAGTGATATAAGTTGTAAATGTTTTCTCAGCTTGTCATTTTTTTAACCTCATGGAAGTTTTTGCCACAGAGGAATTTTTATTTCTGTGTAGTCAGCTGTATCAGACTTTTCTTTTTTGGCTTCTGGGTTTTGTGTCATACACAGAATTTCTATACTGCAAGATTATTAAAAAATGACTTCACTCTTCTAGTTTTTTCATGGCTTTATTTTTCATGTTAAAACTGATCTATCTGGAATTTATCTGGGTCAGGTATGAGTTGTAGATTCTACTTTACTCTATTTCTGGATTTCTACCTAGTTGTCTCAACACCATTTATTCACCTTTTTCTCCTCCACAGATTTAAATACCACTTTAAGTATATACTAAATTCCTGTATGTTTGGGTTTATTTCTGGATGTTCTAGTCTGTTCTATTGAGGAATCCTTCCCTTTTTGAAAGGACTCTTCAGCTTACTAAAATATTCTTAACGGGAGTCCTATAAATATTGGGTTGCCTTTTTTATTTGTGTTTGTACATCATTAAGTACTTGGCAGCAAAAATTGGGGGAAAGAGAGAAGGAGGCAGTAAACTAATTTGTTAACAACATCTGAAACTTTAATGTAAATCAGTGAGAAAATGGGAGTTTACTTATTTATTTTTTTAGATTTTATTTTTTCAGTGTTCCAAGATTCATTGTTTATGCACCACACCCAGTGCTCCATGCAATATGTACTCTCCTTAATACCCACCACTAGGCTCACCCATTTCCCCATCCTCCTCCCTTCCAAAAGCCAGTTTTTTTCTCAGAGTCCACAGTCTCTCGTGGTTCATCTCTCCCTCCTATTTGCCTCAATTCACTTTTCCTTTCCTTCTTCTAATGTCCTCCATGTTATTCCTTGTGTTCCATAAGTAAGTGAAACCATATGATAATTGACTTTCTCTGCTCAGCTTATTTCACTCAGCATAATCTCCACTCCCATCCATGTTGATACAAAAGTTGGGTGTTCGTCCTTCCTGATGGAGGCATAATGCTCCATTGATATATGGACCATATCTTCTTTATACATTCATCTGTTGAAAGGCATCTTGGTTCTTTCCACAGTTTGGTGACTGTGGCCATTGCTGCTATGATCATTGGGATTCAGATTGCCCTTCCTTTCACTGCATCTGTATCTTTGGGGTAAATACCCAGTAGTGCAAATTGCAGGGTCATAGGGTAGCTCTGATTTTAATTTCTTGAGGAATTTCCACGCTGTTTTCCAAAGTGGCTGCACCAATTTGCATTCCCATCAACAGTGTAAGAGGTTTCCCCTTTCTCCACATCCACTCCAACACTTGTTGTTTCCTATCTTGTTGATTTTGGCCATTCTAACTTGTGTAAGGTGGTATCTCAATGTGGTTTTGGTTAGAATCTCCCTGATGGCTAATGACAATGAACATGTTTTCATGTGTCTGTTAGCCATTTGTATTTCTTCTTTGGAGAAATGTCTGTTCATGTCTTCTGCCCATTTTTTGATGTGATTATCTGGTTTTTTGGGGGGTGTTGAGTTTGAGGAGTTCTTTATAGATTTTGGATATCAGCCCTTTGTCTGTAGTGTCATTTGCAAACATCTTCTCTCATTCCGTGGGTTGCCTCTTTGTTTTGTTGACTGTTTCCTTTGCTATGCAGAAGATTTTTGCTTTGGCAAAGTCCCAAAAGTTCATTTTCGATTTTGTTTCCTTTGCCTTTGGAGACATGTCTTGAAAGAAGTTGCTGTGGCTGATGTAGAAGAGGTTACTGCCTATGTTCTCCTCTAGGATTTTGATAGATTCCTACTTCACTTTGAGGTATTTTATCCATTTTGAGCTTATCTTTGTGTATAGTGTAAAAGAATGGTCACATTTCACTCTTCTATACATAGCTGTCCAATTTTCCCAGCACCATTTATTGAAGAGACTGTCTTTTTTTCACTGTATATTTTTTCCTGCTTTGTCAAAGATTATTTGACCATAAAGTTGAGGGTCCATATCTGGACTCTCTACTCTGTTCCACTGGTTTATGTGTCTGTTTTTGTGCCAGTACCATGCTATCTTGATGATCACAGCTTTGTAGTAAAGCTTGAAATCAGGCAACATGATGCCCCCAGTTTTGTTTTTCTTTTATAACATTTCCTTAGCATTTCGAGGTCTTTTCCAGTTCCACACAAATTTTATGATTGTTTGTTCCGGAATTTGAAAAATGATGTTGGGATATTGATCAGGATGGCATTGAAAGTGTAGATTGCTCTGGGCAGCATATACATTTTAACAATGTTTATTCTTCTGATCCATGAGCATCAAATGCTTTTCCACCTTTTTGGGTCGTCTTCAATTTCTCTCATGAAAGTTGTATAGTTTCTCAAGTACAGATCGTTTGCCTCTTTGGTTGGGTTTATTCCAAGGTATTTTATGGTTCTTGGTGCTATAGTAAGTGGAATTGATTCTCTAATTTCCCTTTCTATATTTTCATTGTTAGTGTATAAGAAAGCAATGATTTCTGTGCATTGATTTTATATCCTGCTAATTATTGAATTACTGGATGAGTTCTAGTAGTTTGGAGTTGATTTATAAAAGGAGTAAGAAATCTCCTGTTTATATAAAATTTGTGATGATCCTATAAAACCACTCACAAGGTGCTATTCTAGAATATGCTCTGAAGTCAGTCTGCCTAGATGGAAATCTTTGCTATACAGCAGTAATACTTTGAAAAACTTTGACTATTCTCCAAAGGCCTCAATTTACTGCCTAACTTGTATATTCTTCCACGTTCTTTTGGAACATAGCTTGATAGACTTAACCTCTCCAAGTCCAGTTAACTTTGATGACTTAAACACCTGGTATATTTGAGTTCTCACTACCACTGTGGCTTGATATCTTAGAAATCTAGAGCAGGGATTGGCAAACTACTGCCAGCAGGTGAAATCCAGCCTCCTACCAGTATTTGTGCTCAGATTTTTAAAGGATTATAGAAGAACAAACCCAAACAACCAACCAACCAACCAAAGAAGAATATGTAACAGAGGCAGTATGTGAACTGCAAAGCCTAAAATATTTACTATCTATGTGACTTTCTGCAAAAACTGTTTCCTAACCTCTGTTCTGAGAGATTAGTTCTTTGTCTTTGAAAAATCATACTTACCTTGTCAATGACAAAGCAACTTTCCTCTTAAACTCTAAATGCAATTACAAGGCATTTACATGGTACAAAAATAGGGTCTTATTTTATTCTCCATCTTATACCTCATCTAACCCTCATTTTCATGTAGCAGCTAATGGATATTTAAAGGCTCACAAGGGAATTTCCTTTGCATGACTTTGAGGCAGGATTCATGGTTGAAAACCTGAGTGAGCTTTTGAGACAGACTTTTCAGGCTGTGACCCAACCCTGTTGCAGATTTGTTTAGAGTAAATCAAAGTAACTAGACATCAATTTATTTTTGAACCATCTATTTTCTTCTTGGTTTTCTTGTGCACTCTAAATGAATTATTTGTTTCCTTTGCTGTTCCCCCTTTCCCTCCTCCTCTGTGCATGTACACACATATATGTATTCTCTAGCTGAATCTCTGGAGTCTGAAATTATTTCTTGGGTACATGAAATCATTGAATCATAGAATATTAAAGGAGTTATAATACCATATAATGTTTTTTATAATATTCACAGAGCTTCAAAATATTTTACATAATTGAATCGTATACACAGTTAAACCAAGGCTCTAATTTTACACACAAGATAACTGGAATCACAGGAGGTTTAGTTAAATTTCCAATTTCCCACAGTTAGGAAGGGACAGAGTAGGACTAGAGGATGCATCTCCTGATTGCTGTTTCATTATCGAAACATAAAGCACTTTCCCTGCCAAGTATGTCTCCTCTTTTGCCTGAGGTGCTAAAAGTGAGCTGGGTTGGAAAAGAGGAAGAGACTGTCCTAGTTTATTCTCTCTTCCTTAGCATTCAGATTGGGCCTGTCCAGGTTATTAGTTTCTCTCTCCCAGTATTCCACATTGAGGAGAAAATAACCTATTAAGTTTTATCATTTTATTCTTACTTTCCTTACTGTACCTGGATTGTTAGGACTGCTCATTTTATAGTTCATTTTTGGAAAAAAAGCATTGTTGGTTAGAAATGAACTATATTCTTTTTTCTTCCCAAATATTTCATCATTTCCTATATCATCTGGACTATAATGAATTAGAGTACATTTAGTAAGATAGAGAACCCCTAGTTTCTTATAATCTCAACCTAGGTATACTTTGGCATGTAGGGGCTAGGATTTCTAGACTTCACATTTTGGTCTTGACTCCCAGTTTTTCCTAGAGCTCAGTTAATCTGTTTTTCTCTCTCTCTCTAAATCTTAAAATGTGTTTTAAAGATTTGTGCAACTTCTTAGGAAAGGCTTCTTTGTTCATCAGTGGGAAGATAAATAATGTAGTGTCTGCTTCATTTTAGAAACTACTAAGTTCATTCTTTTACAACTCTAGAGAACTAAAATACATTTTTGTTTGTTTTTTTTCCAAGGATGAGTGGACCTTAATGGTATTTAACAAGTGGAAGCTACCTGCAGAGTGAAAGAGTTTAACTGAAGTGGAAAAAGATTATTAATTTTTAACTGCTGAGAATGTCTTTGGCTTAATTCAGAGAACTCTTCACCTTTCAGAGGGTCTCTTAGGTCTTCCATTCTCTCAGCTTAAACTACAAGCTTTTCAAGGACCAAGCTTTTCAAGCATTAGCTATACCTGTTCAGCTAAATCACTCTCCATATTTTAAAAACTAAAATATATTATCAGTGTTTTGGAATAAATGATGGAGACGTTGAGCAAAAAGCTGTCTGAATTAATGAAACATTTTGATATTGTATTGACTGGGATATGGGTCCTTAGAAGAGCCACTTACAATATTAATATGAATTATTCTGGGGTGCCTGGGTGACTCAGTCAGTTAAGGGCCCAGTTCTTTTTTTTTAATGGTGTTATTTTAGTCACCATAAAATACATCAGTTGTTTTTGATTCAGTGTTCCAAGATTCATTGTTTGTGCACCAGACCCAGAACTCCATGCAATGCATGCCCTCCTTAATACCCACCACCAGGCTCACCTATCCTCCCACCACCCTCCCCTCTAAATCCCTCAGATTGTTTCTCAGAGTCCACAGTCTCTCATGGTTCATCTCCTCTGATTTGCCGCAATTCACTTTTCCTTTCCTTCTCCTAATGTCCTCTGTGTTATTCCTTGTGTTCCACAAATAAGCGAAACCATATGATAATTGACTTCCTCTGCTTGACTCATTTCACTCAGCATAATCTCCTCCACTCCCATCCATGTTGATGCAAAAGTTGGGTATTCATCCTTTCTGATGGCTGAGTAATATTCCATTGTATATATGGACCACATCTTCTTTATCCTGTCATCTGTTGAAGGGCATCTCAGCTCCTTCCACAGTTGCATTATTGTGGACATTTATGCTATGAACATTGGGGTGCATATGGCCCTTTCTTTTCATTACATCTGTATCTTTGGGGTGAATACTCAGTAGTGTAATTGTTGGGCCATACGGTAGCCCTATTTTTAACTTTTTGTGGAACCTTCATTTCTTAAGTATTTATATAGAAACAAAAGAGAAACTGTTTCATGCATTTAGGAAAAAGATAAAAGGTACTATAAAACATGGGGGAAGTTGCAGGATTTTTTTCTTAAAAAAAAAAAAAAACCAAAAACAGCAAATATCTCTCTCTGATCATGGGGTATCTATACCTGCTTCAAGCTACTTTTCTGACTTTCACTCAATATACATCGGTGCAATGCTTACTCTGCCCAGACAATATCTTTTGTCTTATGGCTCATAGGTCTCTTTAAAAGTGAGAGACATGAAGGTTGGTTGCAGGCTTCTTTGTAGCTCCTGCTGCTAATGATCATTGGCTTCATTTTGCTTCACTTCTCCCATTTATTACTTTGACACTTGGTGAATTTAAATCCTTACTCTCCTCACTCCTCAGAAAGGCTTAGTGTCTTTAACTGAGTAGCAGGCATTCGTGGAGTACACTAATATGTATACAGTAGATGCTGAAGAAGAGCTAAACTTGGAGGCCCTCCTTAATGACTTAGTATTACATTTTGAGAGAGTGGGGGGCCCTGAGGGAAGAAATATTTGAGATGTATGCAGAGGATGGTGAGGTGTCCTAGGCTGGGAACCTTAATTATGACATTGACATTTTTAAGTTTCAGAGCTTTGGTTTATTGCACATAAAGCTGAATTAGTTAGGCTAGTGATTCTTAGCCTTTTGGACTTTCCTTGCCCCAGCACTTTGGTAATGGGAAAAATAAGAAGGTATCATGCTAAGATTGCCTTCTGGTGGCATTCTCCCATTCACACATACCCTTGAGCAAGCGGACCTTGGTGCCTGTGCACCCATCATTGGAGCTCTATCTGAGCCTGTTTCCTGTCATAGATATTCTTTTTTTTTTTATAAGATTTTATTTACTTATTTGACAGAGAGAGAGATCACAAGTAGGCAGAGAGGCAGGCAGAGAGAGAGAGGGGGAAGCAGGCTCCCCGCTGAGTAGAAAGCCCGATGCGGGGCTCTATCCCAGAACCCTGGGATCATGACCTGAGCCGAAGGCAGAGGCTTAACCCACTGAGCCACCCAGGCACCCCACAGATATTCTTAATATCTCCACAACCCATCCTCTCTTAACTGTCATGATTCCTGTTTTCCGAGGACTCTATTCTACTCAATGACAAAGGATAATCAAGACACCAGATACATGAACCCATGCTAATCTCTTGCTTCTCTCAAGCAAAAATATCTCCATATAATTTTAGTGCACAAATTCCAGGGAAGTCTAAACGTGGAATCTTCATTCTTGAATTCTCTTACTGGATGGTGAGACTTTTACATATTAGACAAGTCAGTGGAAGAAAAAATTTTGATGGTGGTGGTAGTGTTCCTTGGTATTTCCTTTTTCCCCCCACTTTTTAAAAAGCTTTGTTTTAATTCCAGTTAGTTAACATGCAGTGTTTATAGCAGGTTCAGGTATACAATACAGAGATCCAGCACTTCATTACATTACCCAGTGCTCATCACAACATTCCCATCATCCCGGTGCTCATCACAACATCCCACATCATCCTACATCATCCGCATCACCTATTTCCCCCATTCTCCCACCTACCTCCCCTCTTGTCACCATAAGTTTGTTCTCTATAGGTAAGAGTCTTTTTTTTTTAATTAACATGTAGTGTTTTATTTGTTTCAGAAGTATAGGTCTGTGATTCATCAGTCTTACCAATTCACAGAACTCACCATAGCACATACCCTCCTCAATGTCCATCACCCAGCCACCCCATTCCTCCCACCCCTCTCCATTCCAGCAAACCTCAGCTTGTTTTCTGAGGTTAAGAGTCTCTTACAGTTTGTCTCCCTCTCTGGTTTCATCTTGTTTCATTTTTCCCTCCCTTCCCCTATGATCCTCTGTCTTGTTTCTCAGATTCCTCATATCAGTGAGAATATATGATAATAGTCTTTCTCTGATTGACTTATTTCACTTAGCATAATACCCTCTAGTTCCATCCACATTGTTGTAAATGACAAAAGTTCATTTTTGATGGTTGCATAGTATTCCCCCCCTCTGTGTGTGTGTGTGGTGTATATATCTGTATATAGATATATATATATATATATATATATCTATATACAGATAAATGAATAAATAAGATATGATATATATATCTGTATATAGATATTTTATTTGTTTTAGATGTTTTATTTGTTTCAGAAGTACCCCATTATATATGGAAACTGCTGCCAATGTTCAGATTTGCTTACTAGAGGGTAGATATATTCTGTTTCAAGCAAAAGAGATTTTAACCTTTCCTATGATCATATTTCAGTCACCAACACTCTCAATTCTTCTTCCCCAATAAGTTTTCCATCTTTCAATTACCATTTTCACAGCTTTAGTTAAGACTGCCTTAAGCCTGGATAATGACCACAAATAACTCATCAGTTCCCTACTCCCCACTATAGTCTTCACTTTCTCCCTTCTGCAACCCTCTCTTTGCAACACATAATAGACACAGCAAAATGTTTATTCAACTGAATGAAATTCCACGAATTCAATTAACCTATAGTGTGGTTGTGATTGGGTCCATGAGATTGATCTCATTCTATAGCTTTCCATTTCCTGTGGAAATAGGTACAAGCTCCATAAAGAGCTCTTCCCACTCCTTTCAGCTTTATCTACCACTATTTCCCAAGATGAACCAGAGGTTCCTACAACACCCAACTTAGTTTCTGTCTTTTCCCACTGCCCAGCGCTTTCTCTGTATTAATTTTTTTTTTTTTCCAAATAAACTTTTGGAATAAAGCAAGACCTGGGTTTGAATCCTGGCTTTGGCACTTAAGCACTTAAGTGATTGTTAAAATCACATAAATGCTCTGATTTTTAGTTTCTCTCTACATAATATGGGCATGTTAATTGTACCTACCTCACTGGATATTCTACCTTCCTAGCCTTTCATCAACTGATATTTGAGATCAAAATATCACCACTGTGAGCTCAGATTATGATTTTATTTTTTATCCAAACAAGTTTTGTTTTGTTGCATATACAATTGAATGAGCCAGGGTTAAGCCACGGATCAGCAACCTTTAGAGACAGATGTTACCCTGGTAAACTAATTTGTTACTATCCACATTTGACCCTTGATACCTAAGTAATACTTTTGCAAAGAAATTAATCCATTCAAGTTTTCATAGTGATTTACATGCATTTTCTTTTAGGATTTTTTTTCAGAATTTTATGGCAAAATCAGTGACCCACTGAGTTGTCAAACTATGATTAAGAACTAGAAAGCTAGGCCCTTCACATTTCATCATTTGTTTATCAAAGATTTACTGAGCACTTACTGTGTACCAACACTGTGCAAGGTGCCAAGGCTACATAGTTGAGTAAGACACAATTTTTGTTCTCAAAGAGCCTGTAATTTGGCAAGAGAAACAAATAGGCAATCCAACAATGACAATATAGAGTGATAAAAGCTGGGAGAGTGGAAAGTACAGGTGGCAGAAGAACTCCAGTAGGCCATTAAACAGTACTTGGTGCCCTGAAGAGTAGCTGTGTTTTCCCTCACACATAGAGGTGACACTTAGAGCCTTGTATCTGCTAGTTAGTTTTCATAGAGCCAACCACATACTCTCTCTTGGTGACCCCAGTGACCAATGGCACAAAACTTTGAGATGACCAGCCAGAGTTCAGGGGTCAGTCAATGGCTGTGGAAGAAAGCAGAGCTAATTGGCCCACAAGGGCTTCAAATTGGCAAGCATGACCTTGTTAGCACTGTGCTTGCTCCTCCCTTCTATGTGCTCTGGCTATCAACTCAACTTCCCAGAGATACCTTTAGAATCCGGGTATCTTTGGTCAGGTTTTTGCTCTCAGAGCCTTATAAGCATCCCTGAGAGTATTCTTCACCCTTGATTTTTAGAAGAGGAAATCAAGTCACAAAGAAAATTGGATTGAAGTGAAATTGCTAACAATATCATGAGGAATTTTCTAGGTTCTTTAATGAGTTTTACATCCTCATGTGATCTGTGCACCACCAGGGTGGGTAATAGACAGCTTCTACCAACACTTGATCTTCTAAGCTGCAGAGGGTTGCTCATTGCAAATTGTAACATTAGCTCTGAAGAGTCTTTCAAACACAGATGGGGAAAAAGTTTCCTGATCTTCCCTTTCTTTGTTTCATCTTCACGCCTCCTCCAAGTACAAACCATTCTGTTCCTCTAAAACACCAAGTTTTCTCCCCAGCACTCCCCAGTCCTTAACAAGCTGTTGATGTTCCAGGAAATGCCTGTTCTTATGAAAGACACATCATGGCAGCTAAACAGCTGGAGTCTCTGACAGCCAATCAGCCAGGCCTTGGGGTATAAGTGTGTTGAGCAACTCAGCTAGAAAATGTCTATTCTTTAGCTGAGCAAATGTCATCTCCACCAGGAAGCTGCAAAAAGGATGGTGAGAGACTGCCCTGAAGTGTCTGTGAAGCTGAAAAAAAATCTATAAATATAAATATGCTGCAATATGGGAGTGCCTGATTCAAGGGTAAATATATAAATGTAACTCTCTTTAAAATGTTCAGAAGCACTATTTACATGCTCTGCACATTAAATGGAATAATTATAAGTAATATGTCTTAATAGATTATTAACCTTAACAATATTAATTCATAGATTTTCCTAAGATAGATTCTTGCAAGAAATTAATAGCATTGTATAACTATACTGTCCTTTGTGCTTGAAGAAAATGGTTATCTACCACAAGCAGGATAAGACCACTGAGTTTGGCTTTTAATTGGAATTGGCTTACTCTAATCCTTGTATATACTTATTAAGGTTATCAACATTTTTCTGAGCAGAGGGTCCTAGGCCAGTAAAAAAAAAAAAAAAAAGGAAAAATTGTGTGTGTGTGTAGATAGATAAAAATAGACATATACTTGAGAACTAATATTAAATTGCCAGAATTTTATTTTGCCATGTAAGAACACATATACACACAACTACCAAGTGCTGTTATTATTTTGTTAAAGAAAAGGCTGTTTAAAAGCAAGCAAGTAGGAAGGCCAGAGTATTAAAATAAAAACAACCATTTTAGTTGACTACATTAAATTATATGACTAACTTAGCCTCTGTAAAAAAAAAAGATAAAAAAGAACTTAGACAAAAAAAAAAGACAAAAACAATTAAATTTAGTCTTTGTTATCTTTATCTTTGTTTTTATTTCATCTCCAGCAGGGGCAAACTGCATCACAGATTGGCACAGGACCATGAGCTGGCATATGGGAACAACCTATTTTAAGTGTGAGCTATTTCCAGCTATAAGAAATGGGGTAGGGACTAGCACTCTGAAACAGGTCCCTCACAAAGACTCATTCCAAAAGAGGGCATGGAATAGACCATACCCTCTTATTATAGGATTTTTATAAGCTCTCTAAGCATTTCTTAAAAGATCTAGGTATAGGTCAGATTCTCTAGTCTGCTGACATGATGATTAATGGATTGTGAAAATCTGATTGGTCAGAAAAATTGTTAGTGTGTTACAAAATGAAGCTACTCGTATCATGGAAGAGTCCGTCAGTAATAGTAAATTTCCTAAAATTAAACTCTTTGCCCAGATTTCTATTGAAGTAATTTCACATGTAACCAGCTGACCATTATCATACTGCATTAAGTAATCAAACTTTCTTATGGCTTTGACGATTTTCTTTCCATTAGTTGACGATTTTTTACTTTATGTCTCTTTGACCAATTTTAATTATTTTATCATTTTGGGTATCATTCTGTATTCCCATTTTTTTTTGATGCTGTGATCAGGATATTAGAAATTGTATGCTATTAAAAAACAAAATTCAATGGAGTAAATTTGAAGATCTAACTGGCTTTATTAAGTAATTCATGAGTCAGGCAGCATCCCATCTAGAGGGGAGCTCTGAGGCGTGGTACGAAATAGATTTTTAGAGGAGGGAGGGTAGGGAAAGGAAGTTATTAGCAAAACAAAAGATTATTTCAGACAAGGTCACTTTTCCATATAAGAAAATGCAGGGGGTCTTTTCATGCAGTTTATCTCATCATCCTTTGAGGCTGAAGGGAAGGGAAAGGGACCATGTGACAGATTAACTCTTTGGTGCTGATCAGTAAATTCCTGACTAACTGATTAAGACTACATTTCTGGGGGAGATCAAAATTATAGTTAGGTATTAAGCTGTAATTTGGTGACTTGGTCTAGAGTAAGTGACTCCATCTTGGGCCTGCGGATTTCTTTTCAACAATGTTGTCCTCTTTATGACCTTACCGTTTTCATCTTATGGTGTCACCTATCTCTCGAATTTTCCCCTCGTGGTCCAGTAGCTGTTTGTCACTCTTTTGCTCAGCTTCTTAATTCTCTGTCATTTGGTCTTCTATATCGCTAATTCTTTCTTCTGCCTCATTTATCCTAGCGGTGAGAGCCTCCATTTTTGATTGCACCTCATTAATAGCTTTTTTGATTTCAACTTGGTTAGATTTTAGTTCTTTTATTTCTCCAGAAAGGGCATTTATCTCTCCCGAGAGGGTTTCTCTAATATCTTCCATGCCTTTTTCGAGCCTGGCTAGAACCTTGAGAATTGTCATTCTGATCTCTAGATCTGACATATTACCAATGTCTGTATTGATTAGGTCCCTAGCCTTCGGTACTGCCTCTTGTTCTTTTTTTTTGTGGTGAATTTTCCCGCCTTGTCATTTTGTCCAGATAAGAGTATATGAAGGAGCAAGTAAAATACTAAAAGGGTGGCAACAACCCCTGGAAAATATGCTTTAACCAAATCAGAAGAGATCCCAAATCGTGAGGGGGGAGAAGGGGATAAAAAGAGGTTCAAAAAGAAAGAAAGAAGAAAAAAGAATTAAAAAAAAGAAAACAAATAAATAAAAATATATAAAGGAAAAATATATATATTAGATAAACTAGTTAAAAAACGTTAAAAAAGAAAAGGGTAAAAGTTAAAAAAAATTTAGCAGAAGAGAAAAAAATGAAAAAAAAATATTAAGTTAATTGTAAGACTAAAAAAATCACAGGGAGAATGCTATGAGTTCCTTGCTTTGCTTTCTCCTCCTCTGGAATTCTTCTGCTCTCCTTGGTATTGAAACCACACTCCTTGGTAGGTGAACTTGGTCTTGGCTGTATTTCTTGTTGATCTTCTGGGGGAGGGGCCTGGTGTAGTGATTCTCAAGTGTCTTTGCCCCAAGCGGAATTGCACCGCCCTTACCAGGGGCCGGGCGATTAATCTGCTCGGGTTTGCTTTCAGAAGCTTTTGTTTCCTGAGCACTTTCTGTAGAGTTCCGGAGGACGCGAATACAAATGGCGGCCTCCTGGTCTCTGGCCCAGAGGAGCCGAGAGCCCGGGGCCCCCCTCCTCAGTGTGTCCTAAGAGAATAGCGCCCAGTACCTCCCGTCTGCCTGACCTCTGGCCGCGCTCCGAGCTCACCGAGCCTGCAACCGGTTCAAGGTAACACCGAGCTGTGAGCTTACTGTCGGCTCTGTCTCTGTAGCCGGCTTTCCCGTTCCAATACCCGCAAGCTCTGCGACACTCAGACACCCCCAATCCTTCTGTGACCCCGCGTGGGCTTCGCCCCGGTTTAGCCTCTGGAGCAATGTCCCTCAGCGGAACAGACTTTTAAAAGTCCTGATTTTGTGCTCCATTGCTCCGCTGCTTGCCGGGAGCCGGCCCCTCCCCCTGGGATCTATCTTCCCGTCCCTTTGGACTCACTTCTCCGCCGGTCCTACCTTTCAGAAAGTGGCTGTTTTACTGTTTCCAGAATTGCTGTTCTTCTTCTCTTCGATCTGCCGATGGATTTGCAGGTTGTTTGCAATCTTTAGATAAGCTATCTAGCTGATCTCTTTCTAGCTGAAGTAGTCTCAGCCTGCTACTTCCCGCCATCTTGACTCCTCCTCCTTTGTTTTTGTTTTTAACGCTTTTGGATTCCATGTGTCTTTTGATTGGAACATTTAGTCCATTTACAGAGTGATTATCAATAGATACGAATTTAGTACAATTTTATTACCAGTAAAATCTCTGTTCCTATAGATTGTCTCTGCTCCTTTCTGCACTTTTTTGCTTTTGATATCTCTTTCCTGTTCAAAGAGTCTCCTTTAATATTTCTTGCAGGTCTAGTTAGGGGTCACAAATGTCACAACGTCCTTCAGTTTTTGCTTTTTGGGAAGCTTTATCTGTTCTATTCTGAATGATAGCCTTGCTGGTATATATATAGTATTCTTGGCTGCATAATTTTTTCCCATTCACCAGGTTGAGTATATCATCCACTCACTGCTGGCCTCCATGATTCTGTGGACAAGTCTGCTGCTAACCTTATGTGTCTACCCTTATAACTTAAAGACCTTTTGGTCTTAGTTGCATTCAGAATTCTTTCTTTGTCTTTGTATTTTGGAAGTTTCACTATTATATGTCTTGGTGTTGACCTGTTCTTGATATTGAGGGGAGGCCTTTGTTCCTCTTGATCTTGAATGGCTGCTTTCTTTCCCAGATTAGGGAAGTTCTTAGCTATAATTTGTTCAAGTAAACCTCCTGCCCCCTTTTCTCACTCTTCTTCTGGGACTCCTATGATATGTATATTATTGTACTTCATGAAATCTCTGAGTTTCCTAAGTGTATATTCTTGATGTAATAGTTTCTTTTCTCTCTTCTTTTCAGCTTCATTATTGTCCATAATTTTATCTTCTTTATCACTGATTCATTCCTCTGCTTTCTTCCATCCTTGTTGTGATTATATCCAGTCGAGTTTTTATCTCAGTTATAGGATTTTAAAAATTTTTCGCTGGACTGGTTTTTAGGCCTTTTATTTCTGCAGCCAGAGTCTCTCTGGTGTCCTCTATGCTTCTTTCAAGCCCAGCAAGTATTCTCATGACTGTTGTTCTACATTCTTATGCAGATATATTGCTTCAACCTGTTTTGAGCAAATCCCTGGCTGTGATTTCTTCTTGTTCTTTCTTCTGGGGAGAATTCTTTCATCTTATCATTATATCTAGGTTCCTGTCTTTTGTGTATTATGAAAGCTTGGTATGTTTTCTGCTCTTGAGAGTAATACTATATTAAGCAGGGGTCCTACATTGTTCAGGGCCTGACAATGCATCAGGAAGTATTTATGGTGTGTGCTGTGTGCATACACATTATGATGTATGGTATATGCTGTGTGCATACATATGCTCCTCTGCTGGTGTGTTTCCGCTGTTGTTTCCCAGAGGTCAGTCGTCTTCAGAGTTCCTCCTTGCTTGCAATGTGGAATGTTTGGATCTGTAACTAGGTATACTTTCATTTGTTTGTGAAGGTAAGCCTGATTTTAAAAAAGTCCTGATCTGAGAAAAGAGAAAAGGAAAAAGAATAAGAAGCAAACAGACAAACAAAAGGCATAAACCTGATTCCAAAGAAAAGGAGAGAAGAAAAAAGAAAGGGGGGTCACAAAACAAACTGAGGGTTGCTCAGACCTGCTCTAATAAATATGCCCATGACAATTGCTGGGGTTGGGGTTTAGGATAAACAACTCCAACCTCCACTGGAAGCACTGTGTTTCTCTCTGAAATCCAATAGTCTTGGTGGGCAGGAGCATAGATGATGATGTCACTGTGCACTCTCCTTCCCAGGGAGGGGAAATTGTAGCTGCTGTGGTTCAAGGAGTTCCTCATGGAAGGATGAAGAGTCTACTCTTCTGTATTCCAGGCTCTCATCAAATCCCTGCCTTCAACCTGTCTGTTCCCAGCTGTCAGCACACCCAGTGACACAGTTTCCCTGTATTTTTTTTTCATTTCATTTTATTTTATTTCTTTTCAGTGCTCCAAAATTCATTGTTTATGCACCACACCCAGTATTCCATGCAATACGTGACCTCCATAATATCCACCACCAGGCTTACCCAATTTTTATCTCTAGACAGCTGCAAGGATTCAAAACAACAAATCTTAAAATACCTGGCCAGGCATGGACCCACTCCCTTTCCCTAGAGGAAAGCCTTGTATACCTGCACCCAGCACCTGCCTGTCTCAGAAAAACAGTAGCCATCCTGTGTGAGTGCCCAGAGTCTATGTTAAAGCACAGCAAAAAGCTGCAACTAGGTTATCTGCCTTCTGCATATGCCCCTGTTTTCCTGCTGTTGAATGGCCACTCAATGCTACCTGGTGGGTCTTTTGTCCTTGAAGATTCAATATGCCCTTTCCCAAATGCACTCCCATAGGGGAACCTTCTCTCATGCAACCCAAGGAATCCTCACACCATAACACCTTATGTGAACCCTATGCACTACTGTGCTCTCTCTCCTACTTTTTCTTCTCTCCCTGACTTCTCTCTGGAAAAGGGCTCCCACCCCTCTGTAGTACATGGCTTTTTTCTCTCCCAATTCACATCTCTGAACCTTGCATCTGCCATATCACCTCCTTCCAGTTGTGAAGATCGTTTTCTTAATCCTCAGATTGATTTCCCAGTTGTTTAAAATGATTTGTTGTTGATCTAGCTGTGTTCAAGGGACAAGGCAAGCCCAGTGTCCCCACAGTATTCTGCCATCTTAACTCCTCCTAAAAATTTGCTTTATAATCCTGTTTGTTTGCTCCTTGTATTGAATATCTACAAGGGACCAGGCATTGTAATAGGCACTGGAGAGGAAAGGATATTATCTATCCACAAAGATCTTCCCTTCTGGGAAGTGGTAACAGAGACATGAATGAGATAGAGCATGATCACCAAGCTGGGGGTATTGGGGGCTTTGTTTTCTTTATCTCTGTGGTCACATGTGTCTCCATGGGCTTGCATGACAAATAGTAAGAGGTTAAAATAGTTTTTGACTTTACAACAGTAAAAGGTAAAATTTACACAACTCTGCTGCAGTCCAGAGGGTGAAAAAGGTCCAGCCACTGAGACAAGTCATAGCATAGAGTCTTTTCTGCATCAAAGGCTCACTTCTCTGATGAACTATGAATCTATATCTCTCCTTCTCTCTCTCTCTCTCTCTCTCTCTCTCACACACACACACACACACACCCACACACACACCCACACCCCAGTCTTCTGGGCATTTCTCTACCTTGTGGGGATCTGTGCTTAGCTGAGGTCTTTAAGAGCCATCACATACACTGTTAGAGCCTGGCTGCATTGGTTGTGACAGCTCTAGGGTCCATAAATCCTTCTGGCTGCCACTTTTACTGAAGACCAGATATTGTCAATGTCTTCTTTAAGAAATATACAAACTGTGGAAACAAGCTATACTTAACCTTATTCTGTTCAGTAGTTAAAGGTGGCTTATGTGAATCAGGAAAGATGTAACATGGGGAAAGAAAAGACAGAAAAGCTAAAGATGACATTAGGTGATGCAATAGTTTTGAGAAATCCATTTTCTTGGCCAGCTGATCCAGTTTTTGTTAGTATTAAAATGTGAATCCTGAACTGTGTTGCACAGCTTTGGATACTGAGGAACATTCTTTCTATTTTCTTTCTTTTTAAAAATATTTATTTATTATTTATTATTTATTTTTATTAGCATATAATATATTATTAGCCCCAGGAGTATAGGTCTGTGAATTGTCGGGTTTACACATTTCACAGCACTCACCATAACACATACCTTCCCCAATGTCTATAACCCAACAACCCTCTACCTACTACCTTCCCCCAGCAACCCTGTTTGTTTTGTGAGATTAAGAGTCTCTTATGGTCTGACTCCCTCCTGATTCCATCTTCTTTCACATATTCCCTTCCCACACCCCCCCCCCCCACATTGCCTCTCAACTTCCTAATATCAGGGAGATCATATGATAATTGTCTTTCTCTGATTGACTTATTTCACTAAGCATAATACCCTCTAGTTCCATCCACATCATCACAAATAACAAGATTTCATTTCTTTTAATGGCTGCATAGTATTTTATTGTATATATATACCACTTCTTTATCCATTCATCTGTTGTTGGTGAACATCTAGGTTCTTTCCATAGTTTGGCTATTGTGGACATTACTGCTATAAACATTTGGGTGCATGTGCCCTTTCGGATCAGTACATTTGTATCTTTAGGGTAAATACTCAGTAGTGCAATTGCTGGGTCATGGGGTAGCTCTATTTTCAACCTTTTGAGGAACCTCCATGCTGTTTTCCAGAGGGGTTGCACCAGCTTGCATTCCCACCAACAGTGTAGGAGGGTTCCCCTTTCTCTGCATCCTCGCCAGCATCTGTCATTTCCTGACTTGTTGATTTGAGCCATTCTGACTGGTGTGAGGTGATATCTCATTGTGGTTTTGATTTGTATTTCCCTGATGCCGAGTGATATGGAGCACTTTTTCATGTGTCTGTTGGCCCTCTGGATGTCTTCTTTACAGAAATGTCTGTTTATGCCCTCTGCCCATTTCTTGATTGGATTATTCTTTGGGTGTTGAGTTTGCTAGGTTCTTTATAGATTTTGGATACTAGCCGTTTATCCGATATGTCATTTGCAAATATCTTCTCCCATTCTGTCAGTCGTCTTTTAGTTTTGTTGACTGTTTCCTTTGCTGTACAAAAGTTTTGATCTTGATGAAATCCCAATAGTTCATTTTTGCCCTTGCTTCTGTTGCCTTTGGCAATGTTCCTAGGAAGAAGTTGCTGTGGGTGAGGTTGCTGCCTGTATACTCCTCAAGAATTTTGACAGATCCCTTTCTCACATTGAGGTCCTTCATCCATTTTCAGTCTATTTTTGTGTGTGGAATAAGGAAGTAGTCCAGTTTCATTTTTCTGCATGTGGCTGTCCAGTTTTCCAAACACCATTTGTACAAGAGGCTGTCTTTTTTCCATTGGACATTCTTTCCTGCTTTGTCAAAGATTAGTTGACCATAGAGTTGAGGGTCTATTTCTGGGCTTTCTATTCTGTTCCATTGATTTATATGTCTGTTTTTGTGCCAGCACCATACTGTCCTGATGATGAAAGCGTTGTAATAGAGCTTGAAGTCTGGAATTGTGATGCTACCAACATTGGCTTTCTTTTTCAATATTCTTTTGGCTATTTGAGGTCTTTTCTGGTTCCATATAAATTTTAGGATTATTTTTTCCATTTCTTTGAAATAAATGGATGGCATTTTGATAGGGATTGAATTAAATGTGTATACTGCTTTAAGTGGCATAGACACTTCCACAATATTTGCTCTTCCAATCCATGAACATGGAACATTTTTAAAAATTTCTTTGTGTCTTCCTCAATTTCTTTCATGAGTACTTTATACTTTTCTGAGTACAGATACTTTGCCTCTTTGGTTAGGTTTGTTCCTATGTATCTTATGGTTTCAGGTGCAATGTAAGTGGAATTGACTCCTTAATTTCTCTTTCTTTTGTCTTGTTGTGAGTGTAGAGAAATGCAACTGATTTCTGTGCATTGATTTTATATCCTGACACTTTACTGAATTCCTGAACAAGTTCTAGCAGATTTGGAGTGGAGTCTTTTGTGTTTTCCACATAAAGTATCATATCATCTGCAAAAAGTGATAATTTGACTTCTTCTTTGTCAGTTTGGGTGCCTTTAATTTCCTTTTGTTGTCTGATTGATGAAGCTAGGACTTCTGGTACTATGTTGAATAGCAGTGCTGATAATGGAAATCCCTGCCATGTTCCTGACCTTACTGGAAAAGCTCTCAGTTTTTCTCCATTGAGAGTTATATTTGTTGTGGGTTTTTCATAGATGGCTTTGATGATATTGAGGTATGTACCCTCTTTCCCTACACTTTGAACAGTTTTGATCAAGAAAGGATGCTGTACTTTGCCAAATGCTCTTTCAGCATCGAGTGAGAATATCCTATGTTTCTTGTTCTTTCTTTTATTAATGTATTGTATCACATTGATTGTTTTGTGGATGTTGAACCAACCTTGCAGCCCTGGAATAAATCCCACTTGGTCGTGGTGAATAATCCTTTTAAAGCACTATTGGATCCTTTTGGCTAGTATTTTGGTGAGAATTTTCAGATTTGTGTTCATCAAGGATATTGGTCTGTAATTCTCTTTTTTGATGGGATCTTTGTCTGGTTTTGGGATCAAGGTAATGTTGGCCTTATAAAATGAGTTTGTCAATTTTCCTTCCATTTCTATTTTTTGAAACAGTTTCAGGAATATACATATTAATTCTTCTTTAAATGGTAGAATTCCCCTGGGAAGCCATCTGGCCCTGGGCTCCTATTTGTTGGGAAATTTTTGATGACTGCTTCAAACCCCTTACTGGTTATGGGTCTGTTCAGGTTTTCTATTTCTTTCTGGCTCAGTTGTGGTAGTTTATATGTCTCTAGGAATGCATCCATTTCCTCCAGATTATCAAATTTGCTGGCATATAGTTGCTCATAATACGTTCTTATAATTGTTTGTATTTCTTTGGTGTTGGTTGTGATCTCCTCTTTCATTCATGATTTTATTTCGGTCCTTTCTCTTTTCTTTTTGATAAGTCTGGACAGAGGTCTATCAATCTTATTAATTCTTTCAAAGAACCAGCTCCTAGTTTCATTGATTTGTTCTATTGGGTTTTTTTGTTTGTTTGTTTCTTTGTTTGTTTCTATTTTGTTGATTTCTGTTCTGATCTTTATGATTTCTCTTCTCCTGCTGGGTTTAGTCTTTCTTTGTTGTTCTTTCTCCAGCTCCTTTAGGTGTAGGGTTAGGTTGTGTACTTGAGACCTTTCTTGTTTCTTGAGAAAGGCTTGTCCCGTTATATATTTTCCTCTCAGAACTGCCTTTGCTGTGTCCCACAGATTTTGAACCGTTGTATTTTCATTATCATTTGTTTCCATGAATTTTTACAATTCTTCTTTAATTTCCTGGTTGATCAATCCATTCTTTAGAAGGATGCTCTTTAGCCTCCATGTATTTGGGTTCTTTCCAAACTTCCTTTTGTGGTTGAGTTCTAGCTTCAGAGCATTGTGGTCTGAAAATATGCAGGGAGTGATCCCAATCTTTTGATACCAGTTGAGATCTGATTTAGGACCGAGGATGTGTTCTATTCTGGAGAATGTTCCATGTGCACTAGAGAAGAATGTGTATTCTGTTGCTTTGGGATGAAATGTTCTGAATATATCTGTGATGTCCATCTGGTCCAGTGTGTCATTTAAGGCCTTTGTTTCCTTGCTGATCTTTTGCTTGGATGATCTGTCCATTTCAGGGAGGGGAGTGTTAAAGTCCCCTACTATTATTGTATTATTGTTGATGTGTTTCTTTGATTTTGTTATTAATTGGTTTATATAGTTGGCTGCTCCCATGTTAGGGGCAAAGATATTTAAAATTGTTAAATCTTCTTGTTGGACAGACCCTTTGAGTATGATATAGTGTCCTTCCTCATCTCTTATTATAGTCTTTGGCTTAAAATCTAATTGATCTGATATAAGGATTGTCATTCCTGCTTTCTTCTGATGTCCATTAGCATGGTAAATTCTTTTCCACCCCCTCACTTTAAATCTGGAGGTGTCTTCGGGTTTAAAATGAGCTTCTTGTAGGCAACATATAGATGGGTTTTGTTTTTTTATCCATTCTGATACCCTGTGTCTTTTGATTGGGGCATTTAGCCCATTAACATTCAGGGTAACTATTGAGAGATATGAATTTAGTGCCCTCGTATTGCCTCTAAGGTGACTGTTACTGTATATGGTCTCTGTTCCTTTCTGATCTACCACTTTTAGGGTCTCTCTTTGCTTAGAGGACCCCTTTCAATATTTCCTGTAGAGCTGGTTTGGTGTTTGCAAATTCTTTTAGTTTTTGTTTGTCCTGGAAGCTTTTTATCTCTCCTTCTATTTTCAGTGATAGCCCAGTTGGATATAGTATTCATGGCTGCATGTTTTTCTCATTTAGTGTTCTGAATATATCATGCCAGTTCTTTCTGGCCTGCCAGGTCTCTGTGGATAAGTGTGCTGCCAATATGGTATTTTTACCATTGTATATTACAGATGTCTTGTCCTGGCTGCTTTCTTAATTTTCTCTTTGTCACTAAGACTTGTAAGTTTTACTACTGAATGACAGGATGTGGACCTATTATTAATTTTGAGGGGTGTTCTCTGCACCTCCTGGATTTTGATGCTTGTTCCTTTTGCCATATTAGGGAAATTATCTACAATAATTTGTTCCAATATACCTTCTGTTCTCCTCTCTCTTCTGGAATCCCAATTATTCTGATGTTTTTCGTTTTATGGCATCACTTACCTCTCAAATTCTCCCCTCATGGTCCCGTAGTTGTTTGTCTCTCTTTTGCTCAGCTTCTTTATTCTCTGTCATTTGGTCTTCTATATCACTAATTCTCTCTTCTGCCACATTTATCCTAGTAGTAAGAGCTTCCATTTTTTATTGTACCTCATTAATAGCTTTTTAAATTTCCACTTGGTTAGATTTTTGTTCTTTTATTTCTCCAGAAGGGGCTTTTATTTCTCCAGACAAGATTTCTCTACTATCTTCCATGCCTTCTTTGAATCCAGCTAGCACCTTGAGAATTGTCATTCTGAACTCTAGATCTGACATACTGCTAATGTCCATATTGATTAGGTCCCTAACGTTCAGTACTGTCTCTTGTCCTTTTTTTGTGTGTGTTTAGTTTTTCCTGAGTTTTTTGTTTTATCCAAATAAAAATATATGAAGGAGAGAATAAAATACTAAATGTGTGGCAAAGACCCCAGGAAAATGTGTGTTCACCAAATCAGAAGAGATCCCAAATTGTTGGTGGAAGAAAGGGGTATAAAGAAGTTCAAAAAAATTTTAAAAATAAGAATAAAGAAAATATATATACTAGAGTTGTGTGTAGAACAGAGTCATCTACTTAATTTGGGGAGTATTTTGGTCTCTTAGAAGAAACTACCTCCCAAAATTTTAAGGAAAGAAAAAAAAATATATATATATATTTATATATACACACACACATACACACACACACACACACACAAGGGTAAACATGATGAAGTGATGGAATATGACTATAAATATGAAAATATAAAAAAATTTTTTAAAGAGTTAATAAGATAAGTTGGTTGGGAAAAGAAAGTAAAAGAAATTGGAGAGAATTTGCTCCGGTTGGAGACTAGAACAAAATTCTGTGGTACATTTAGGGTATATTTTTATCTATCAGAAGGAGTTGCATCCAAATTTTTTTAGAAGAAAAAACCCTATGTGTATACACAAATTAAGATTAGATACAATGAAGGATAAAATATGACTATAATAATGAAAGTACAAAAATATTTTTTTGAGAAAGGTATTGTTAAGATAAACTAGTTAGAAAAACTTTAAAAGACGAAAGAGTAAAAGTTAAAAAAATTAGAAGAAGAAAAAAATAAAAATAAATTTAAATAAGTTTGCAAGACTAAAGAATCATGGTGAGAAAGCCATGAATTCCATGTTTTGCTTTTTCCTTCTCTGGAATTCCACTGTTCTCCTTGATAATGAACTTTGTCTTGGCTGGATTCTTGGTGATCTTCTGGGGAGGGTCCTGTTTTAGTGATTCTCAAGTGTTTTTGCCCGAGGTGGAATTGCCCCACACTTGCCAGGGGCCAGGATAAGAAATCTACTCCGGTTTTTTCTCTGTAGCTTTTATTCCCTGAACGCTTTCTGTAGACTTCTAGAGGACAGGAATTAAAATGGCAGCCTTCCAATCCCTGGCCTGGAGGAGCCAAGAGCTCAGGGCCCCACTCCTCAATGAGCCCTTGGAGAAAATTGCTCAATCATTCTTGTCTCCCTGGCCTCTGGCTGGGCTCCAAGCTCACCCAGCCAGTGACCAAGCATCTCTGTCTCTGGCACACAGCCCTGTCTGGAGTCTCTAAACCGAGCAGTTTCCTGCCATTGGGATGGGGGAATTTCGTATCCTTCTTTATGTACTCTGAATTTGAATCTCAATAAGCATATGATCTCTTTTTGCTCAGTACAGTGGTAAAGAACATAGGTTCTGAAATCAGAGTGGCCTGGATTATACCCGAGTTAGAAATTTAATAGTTGGGTGTCCTTAAACAAGTTTTGTAACCTATGTTCTTTAATTTCCTCATCTGTAACATGCGGGTGAAAATACCTAGTAACTGGGTTGTTTTAAGGATTAAGCAATAGAGGTAAGGTTCTTGGCAAGGGTGTTAGCACCAGAGTGATAATTTAAGTATTTAGTATTATAAATATGTCCTTCTTCATGTCAGTCCTCTTCTCATAAAATGTCCATGATTTCCTACTGCCTAGAGAATCAAGTACTAGACTCTAATCTTGTCAATTACAACTTTATAAGATTGGGCAGTAAGTTAAAATACTCTAAGAATGTTTTGGGCATTCTCTGTCCATGAATTCTTTGATCTATAGAGTCAGACTCAATTAGATAAGGGAGAAGACCTTTCCTGGAGAGCAGTTAGTTGTGTATAAATGTAGTTCAAGCCAGTTCTATTTCATAGAATGATACACAGAAATCCAAAATAAGTCCTCTTCATTTTGGGCTACACAGGAAGATTGTGGAAGCATGCAGAGGAGAACTAGTAATCCATGGATGGGTAACAGGTTCTTCTCACAATTAAAAAACTGATGCCCAAGGAAAATAAATCACCATAATGATCTTGAACAAGGACACTATAGTCCTTTCAGTTTGGTGGACTTTTAGGTCAGCTTTCATTTACTGTACCATTCTGCTCCTATTTTCTAGGGTAGGACAAATGTGGAGGTGAATAACAAAGTTCATTTTCAGACATTAATAAATTGTAATTAATTTCTCAGAGCTTCTTGCAATCCCATGTGATATCTTAAGAAGAGGGTCACTTAAACATATAAGTGTAGGTGAGAGACATGAGATACTACAGGGAGGGTAACATCAGATGGGTCTAGCAATAGGAGGCAGCATTAGGGTGCTGGGCATCTGGAAAGCAGAGATCTAGAAGAGGAATGAAGGCATGCTTTAAGCAAGATAGTTTTTTACCTTTCAGGTGTACTTCATTTACCTTTGGAACAGTAGCAAGGATGGAAAGTATAATGATGTTTAAGATTCAGGATTGACTTGAAATCTGCTGAATTGAGATCACCTATTCTTGACCTTCATTCCTTGACTGATGCTGAATTCAGCATTCAAACAAATTACTCTTTGCAGTTAAAATCTCCACAGATGAGTCCTATTGTAAGCTATGCTTAGTATGCTTGTGAGTCATGCTTCTCTGTAAGTTTATCATTGAAGGGCTGATGAAGAACAGTCTATCAAAAATCATTTATATCTTCAGCTTTCCTCTAAAATTGTAATTGGTGAATGTGTACTGATTTTCAGAACCCCCATTATGTCACCTTACTAGAAGAGCTTGACCTGGATCCCAAATATTGGCTATGGTTTCCTTGTACTGTAACACCTCAGGAAACTTACCATTCCTAAATTTTATGGAACTTAATTGGGTAAAAATTCTTAATTAAAAGAGATTTCCAGGGAATACAGTACTCATAATATATGGCAAAGAGAACATTTCCTGATCTTCACGTACCCAGAAAACCAAATTGGTAAGGCAGCTTCAGTGTATTGACAAGAATACTTGACACTGACTAGCTGTGTGGCCTTGGTCACCTCACTCCTCTAGAGCCTGGTTTCTCTTCTATGATATAGGGAATAACTTTCTTACCTCACCTTACCTGAATTGGAGCCCCTTGCTTCTTCTGTTACTAAAAAAATGCATTTTATTATGAATTACAGTGCAGCTTCTTTTTAATATAATTTAAGGATGTTACGATCTGTTGTGCTTTCTAAGCCTTTCCCACGCCTGTTTATGAGGCTGTCTTTTTTTTTTTTTTTAACTTCTTTGTTAATCACAGCAGATATCTCTGTCATTTGGAAACCTACTCTGTATTAATGAATATGGATTGGACTCTTCCTAATTGTTCTCTGAACACCTCCCAGTTTTCAGCAGGGTAATTGATTTCAGTCAACTTCTTTAGTGCACTTTCTACACTCTTGAAGCCTGTAATTTTCAACTTCAGTATTTGTGTGCTTATACCCTCAGGAGTGCTTCAGTTGGATCCCATTATAATCCTAGAATTCTAACCAGTCACTAACTTGGAGTGTATTTATCATTAAACTAATTCATTTTTTAGTATGGATGAGACTTGATTAGAGCATAACCCATATACAGAACCTAAATTTCCTAAAAAGTCAAATTATAAAAGCACTCTTAAATTTAAAACATTAAAAAAAATTATTTGGCTTTAGTAAATAGTGTATAGAAATGTTTCCTATGTTTTTAGTTGTATAAAAGTCTGTCTCAAAGAAACTAAAGGTCATATGTCAAGTGTTTATTGTGGACAATTAGTCAAAGAGAAGACTCAGAAATGAGGGAAACTCATTAGGGCAGCAATAATTTCATTTACAAAATTTGGTTTTAGCCTAACTTCTAGAAATGCAGAGAATAAATATAAGTATATTTGGATACACTTCCACATAATAGCTAGACTTTTCTGGTTCTGAAACTTTTCCCATATGACATATATGTGTGTGTGTGTGTGTGTGTATATATATATATATATATATACACATATATATATATGATAAATGATATATATTGCTCAAGTCCATGTTTAAAGATCTATGGTGACTTACTATTTTTCTATAGACTTATATTATATTATATTATATTATAGATTTATATTAACCTACACTAGATATTCTGTCATTAGTTCTGACTCTGAGAGGTCAAAGCTTCTTTTAAAAGAATATTTTATTTATTTATTTGTCAGAAAGAGAGAGAGAGAACAAGCAGGGGGAGCAATAGGAAGAGGGAGAAGTAGGCTCCCCACTGAGCAAGGGGCCTAATGTAGGACTTGATCCCAGGACCCTGGATCATGACCTGAGCCAAAGGCAGACACTTACCTGACTGAGCCACCCAGGCATCCCAGAGCTCAAAGCTTCTTATAAGATATCTTTGGGAGGAATACCTAAATCTAGAATAGACCATTAAGTACTATTTTGTACTAGATTAACCTCATTGAGGTTCTTATTGCTATTCTTTGAGATTCTTATTTTCACTCTTAAGCTGGACTATTGCAAAAATCTTAACTGGACTCCCTATTTCTTTTCTTTCTCCGCTTCAACCCAATGCACACTATTGCCAGAACAATTTTCCCAAAATATTATGTATTCTTTTATTAGATCTTCAATGGCTACCTGCTACCATTGACCAGAATGCAGTAATCCGTAATCTAACTTTTGAACTTACCTTTCAAATTCTATTTATTACAACTTCATATATTGTGTGCTCCAGCCAGCAGAACTATTGTGATTCCCTGAATACTCCATGCACATTCACACATACCCCTGTGTCTACTTATGCTGTTCTTTCAGCCAGTATCCCTTTCTCACCATCTCCTTGTATCTGCATTTTATGTCTGCATTTGTTAGGTAAACTTAGGACTTTCGTTGGGAAAGAGAGACAATAAAGTAGAATGGCTTTAAAAATTCAGAAGTTTGGGCACCTGGGTGGCTCAGTGGGTTAAGCCAATGCCTTGGGCTCAGGTCATGATCTCAGGGTCCTGGGATTGAGTCCCACATCAGGCTCTCTCTCAGCAGGGGGCCTGCTTCCCTTCCTCTCTCTCTGCCTACCTCTCTGCCTACTTGCGATCTCCCTCTGTCAAATAAATAAATAAAATCTTTAAAAAAAATTCAGAAGTTCATTTTTCTTGAATGTGACAGTCCTGTCATGTTTCAGAATGGCATTGGTTCTGTTTTGCATGGCTATTCAAGAACCTAGCCTTTTTATTAGCTGTCAGTTGAATAAGTTATTGCTCTACCATCCCTTAGGGTGCAGTCCACATCTGAGTGGTCAAGGCTGGCCCACTTCATCTAGGCTCCCGCTGGGGGAAGAAGGAGTGCATAAAACAGGTCTATTCTCTTAAGGTTTATACCTGGAAGAGGCACAGGCCAACTTTTCACATCCCGGTGGCAATAAATCACACAGTCACACATAACTGCAAAGGAGGCTAGGCATTAATAGGAGGCCAGGCATTATAGTCTAGCCACATGTATAGAAGAAGTAGAGAGCAAATTTCTTTGGCCAGCTCCACCTTTATGCCACACTGTTGAAATCTGCTTCATTAGCCATTTTCTTTCTTTCAGGCCTTTCTGAGCCCCTAAGCTGAAAGTGATTTCTCCTTCCTCTGAGCTACTCTAGTCCAGGGTTTCCTTACCTGTGATGTGTATAAGAATCACTTGTGGGTCATCTGGGTGGTTCAATGGATTAAGTCTCTGCCTTTGGCTCAGGTCATGATCTCAGGGTCCTGGGATCAAGCCTTGCATCCGGCTCTCTGCTCGGCGGGGAGCCTGCTTCCCCCTCCACTCTCTCTCTCTGCCTGTCTCTTTGCCTGCTTGTGGTCTCTCTCTCTCTCTCTCTCTCTCTCTCTGTCAAATAAATAAATAAAATCTTAAAAAAAAAGAATCACTTGTGGTTTTGTTAAACTACAGTCTTAATCAGTTGGTTAGGGGCTAGGCCCACAATTCTGCATCTCTAACAAGCTCCTCAGTTATACCCCTACACTGGTCTGCAGAACACACTGTGAGTACAGATGTTCAAGCCCATTTTCTGTTCCTCCCTTGTGGGTTATAACTTTTCCTCCTTAATAGTAGTTATTCATATGCATATCTTAACCTCCTTAATAGACCATTATCTCTCATAGAAGACTCTGGATTTCCTTGGCATTTTGTTTTTCTCACCCTGCCTCTCTCCAGCACAAAGAATGGTCTTGTACATTTAGAAGTACTTAATAAATATCTGAATAATTGATAGGAAGTATCAGCTATTTTAGAATGTTGAGCATAAGCTTTTTAAAAGTCTTTATTTAAATTCCAGTTGGTTAACATATAGTATAATATTAGTTTCAGGTGTACAATATAGTGATTCAACACTTTCATATACCTGGTGCTCATCATGACAAAGAGCATAAACTTTTGAAAGGCACCATTTCTTATGCCAGGTTTTGGACTATGTTCAATGCAATCACTTGTTTGACAGTGGTTTGTTGGGAAATCCATTCCCACATAACCCAGACAAACTAAGGGAAAATCTGCCGGATAGCTGAGCTGAAGAAAGTGGAATTCAGCAAATGGAAACCACATTTTATCAAAGACTTTCCCCTCCATGGGCTGTGACCTGTTCAAAGGAAATGCTAATCCCTGTGTTTAGAATGCCTTTTTAGACAGCCTCTCTGTTTAATAAGAGTAATTTTGTGTGTACACAGCTTCATGAGTCAGTTTGATAATTTTTATTGAAGAGATGGTTGTTATTTCTCCCCCACCTGGAAGCACTCAATGATCTTCCATTTGAAAAGTATCAAGTCAGGTTCCAATTAAAGCTGACTGAGGAGAACTCTTCTCAGCTTGACCCTATTTTAGCCTGTTCTTTTCTCGGTACTGACATAACGTTCTGGACCTTGAGGGTTAGAGTGGAAGAAGAGCAGAGGAAGTGGGCTAGGTTTGAAAACAGACTACTTTGTAATCTAGTCTGATTCACATGGAGCAAAGCAGACGTCAGGCCTTCTGCCTTACTCCTCCAGCCTGCATAATGAAACCCCTAACTGGAATTATTTTCTACTTGGAAATTGTCATAAATGAGACAGGGCTGAAGTTTTTCTTTTGGTCTCTGTGTGGAAAAAGTTTTCACAAGTAAATGAATCATGTTACCAAAATTTTAGAGCTTCTTAGCCTAGATGAATAAGTTTCAGTCTCTATTAGGCTCTCAACTAATGCATCAGTCACAAACCACAGAACTTCAGAGTGGAGTCCTCACTTCTCACCTATGGGATCTCTCCTTGGCAGTACCTTGCTAGCCCTTAATTCCATGATTAGCCTTTGGTATTCAGAAAAGGATATTCAGACATGCTACTAATTTATACTGACTGCTCTCTTTCCTTACTGTGACTAGGTAAGAGTTTACAGTATTATCAGTGCAGTGTGTCCTAATAAGTTGTTATTGCACATACTAATGTACATGACTTTGTAAGTATTCTACATGGTTTTTGCCTTCCCACTCCTTTGGTGAGAACTTATAGCTTCATAATTCAATAATGAAAATGTTCCCAGTGCAGTTGGGACTAGGGTGAGCTAAGCTAGACCAATGGGGAGCACAATTTAAGGAGGTGCTCACTCAAACACACTGACCCTGTACTTGCATGACCCTGAGAGTGACAGTCTTCTTAAATTTTGTGCCCTAGGGGACTGGCCTGCCTTATCTTAGTTCAGATTCTGATTTTCAAGGCAGCCTAAAGTACTGGTTTCTGAGATCATTTGGATAACAGGCCTTTAAACCCTTCTATCTTTTTGGTAAATGCAGAAATCCAACAAATGCAGATGGGAGAAAAAAATGAAATTCAGTAATCGTGATTTTATTCATCATATGGATGTAAGACTCTCATTCTGCTCATTTGCCTGATATGCTAAAGCTAAACAAAGTCTTGACATAGATTTTATAATGAGGACACATTCATTATTGGCTTTGGGAATCTCTGTGATTTAAATCTTGACATTGCTCCTTAGTCTCAAAGCCCCCTGAATTTTCAGACCTACACATCTAAATGCAGACAAACACATCATTCCTATCCACTGCCAAACTCTGCCCAACTTGCAAGGCACATGTGGACACCACTTAATTAGCTGTGATGTGCATTTTGGCATATGTCAGAAGTTAAAGCCACTTTCTTAGAGGAACTCAAACTCTGAATTTATCTTTATCAAAGCCTTGTCTAAATGATAAATATACACTGCCTCCTTGCTATCTACTTCCTGGAAATAAATCACTTTAGGATTGATTTGTTAACAGATTTCTTCACTCTAGGGGTCTTCCTTCCCCAGAGGTTATACTGTCCTTCTTCACAAATGCTGATAACCAAACAAAACACCAAGCTGATCATAGTGAACAAAGAAGGAAACTTGGGGCAAGAGTAAGCAATTCCCTTTGCACAGCCTGGAAAAAACAAAACAAAACAAAACAAAACAAGAAACAAAAAACAGCTTTACAAGACACAGTATCATATTCTAGAAACTTAACCCCCCACCAAACTACTAGTTAACAGATGGGATATATTCTCTCTTTTTCTATTTTTTTTTTTAGCAGTGTACTCTGGTACTGGAGCCAGGAATTACAAACTCCTCCAGGAATCTACCAAGTAGTATAAATAAGTAAAACTGGTTGGTTTATGAGGCATTCAAGAGTGGTGGGGACTTCTGGGAAACAGAGAATGTATTTCTCATCCACTTCAGCATCCTTTTGCCACGTGGGAACATGAGCCAGATCTTATTAGATCTTCTGATTCTTTAAGAGGAGGCAACTTGATATTTTTCTAAAATGATAGTTCCCATTTTTTAATTCAAATTCAATTAGCCAATGTATAGTACATCATAATTTTTTGATATAGTCAACTAATGAATCATTGAACATTGTAACACCCAGTGCTCATCATATCATGTGCCCTCTTTAATTCCCATAACCCAGTTACCCCATCTGCCCACCCACCTCCCTTTCCACAACCCTGTTTGCTTCCCTCTCTGATTTCTTCCCACTCAGTTTCCTTCCCTTCCCCTCTTTGTCCTCTGCACTATTCCTTGTGTTCCACATATGAGTGAAACAATATGTTGTTTCTCTGATTGATTTATTTCACTTAGCATAATATCCTCCAATTCCATCCATAGGGATATGAATGGTAGATATCCATAATTTCTGATGGATGAGTAATATTCCATTGTATATGTGAACCACATCTTCTTTATCCATTCATCTGCTGAAGGGCATCTCATCTCTTTCCACAGTTTGGCTATTGTGGACATTGTTGCTATGAACACTGGGGTGCAGGTGCCCCTTCTTTTCACTAAATCTGTGTCTTTTGTGTAAATACCTAGTAGTGCAATAGCTAGGTTGTAAGGTAGCTCTATTTTTAATGTCCTGGGGAACCTCCATATTGTTTTCCAGAGTGGCTGTACCAGCTTGCTTTCCCATCAAAAGTGTAAGAGGGGTCTCCTTTCTTCACATCCTCGCCAACATTTGTTATTTCCTGTCTTGTTAATTTTTGGCATTCTGACTGGTGTAAGGTGGTATCTCACTGTGGTTTTGATTTGCATTTCCCTGATGGCAAGTGATGTGGAAATTTTTTTTTTATGTGTCCCTCAGCCATTTGTATGTCTTCTTTGGAGAATTGTCTGTTCATGTCTTCTGCCTATTTCTTGACTGGATTATTTGTTTTTTGGGTGTTGAGTCTGAGAACTTCTTTATAGATTTTGGATACCAGCTCTTAATCTGTAATGTCATTTGCAAATATCTTCTCCCATTCCGTAGGTTACCTTATAGTTTTGTTGATTGTTTTCTTTGCTGTGCAGAAGGTTTTTTATCTTGATGAAGTTCCGGTAGTCATTTTTGCTTTTGTTTCCCTTGCCTTTAGAGATGTGTCTTGCAAAAAGTTGCTGTGGCCAAAGTCGAAGAAGTTACTACCTGTGTTTTCCTCTAGGATTTGGATGGAATCCTGTCTCACATTGAGGTCTTTCATCCATTTATCTTTGTATGTGGTGTAAGAGAATGGTCAAGTTTCATTCTTCTGCAAGTTTGTCTAATTTTCCCAGCACCATTTCTTAAAGAGACTGTCTTTTTTTCCATAGTCTATTCTTTCCTGTTTTGTCAAAGATTAGTTGGCCATAGAGTTGAATGTCCACTTCTGGAGACTTTATTCTGTTCCACTGAACCATGTGTCTGTTTTTGTGTCAGTACCATGCTGTCTGAGGATCATAGCTTTGAAATGAACTTGAAGTCAGGCATTGTGATGCTGCTGGCTTTGGTTTTCCTTTTCAACATTACTTTAGCTATTCAGGGTCTGTTCTGTTTCCATACAAATTTTAGGATTGTTTGCTCAAGCTCTGTGAAAAATGTCAATGGTATGTTGATAGGGATTACATTAAATGTGTGGATTGCTCTGGGTAGCAGAGATATTTTATCTTCCAATTTATGAGCATGGAATGTTTTCTCATTTCTTTGTCTTCCTCAATTTCTTTCATAAGTGTTCTGTAGTTTCTAGAGTACAGGTCCTTTACCTCTTTGGTTAGGTTTATTCCTAGGAATCCAATGGTTTTTGGTGCATTAGTGAATGGGGTCAACTCCTTACTTTCTCTTTCTTTAGTCACAGTGTTCCTATATAGAAATGTAACTGATTGGGGTGCCTGGGTGGCTCAGTTGTTAAGCACCTGCCTTTGGCTCAGGTCATGATCCCAGGGTCCTGGGACCATGCCCCACATTGGGCTCTTCAGGGGGAAACTTGCTTCTCCCTCTCCCACTCCCCCCTGCTTGTGTTCCCTCTCTCTCTCTGTCAAATAAATAAATTAAATATTAAAAAAAGAAATGCAACTAATTTCTGTGCATTGATTTTGTATCCTGCCATCTTGCTGAATTGCTGTATGAATTCTAGTAACTTGTGGTTGGAGTCTTGGGTTTTCACGTAAAGTATCATGTCATTTGTGAAGAAAGAGTTTGACTCCTTCTTTGCCAATTTGAATGCCTCTTACTTCTTTTTGTTGTCTGATTGCTGAGTCTGGGACTTCTAGTACTATGTTGAACAATAATGGTGAGAGTGAGCATCCCTGTTGTGTTCTTTACCTTAAGGGAAGAGTTCTCAGTTTCTACCCATTGAGAATGATTTCATAAATGAAATCATTTATAATTTTCATAAATGGTTTTTATGATATTGAGGTATGTTCCCTCTATCCCTACACTTTGAAGAGTTCTTGAAAGGATGATATTGAGGTATGTTCCCTCTATCCCTACACTTTGAAGAGTTCTGGAAAGGATGCTGTAAGAAAAGGCTGATACCCAGGGTCTATAAAGAACTCCTCAAACTCAACACACACAAAACAGATAATCATGTCAAAAAATGGGCAGAAGAAATGAACAGACACTTCTCCAAAGAAGACATACAAATGGCTAACAGACAAATGAAAAAATGTTCATCATCACTAGCCACCAAGGAGATTCAAATCAAAACCACATTGAGATACCACCTTACACCAGTTAGAATGGCCAAAATTAACAAGACAGTAAACAACCTGTGTTGGAGAGGATGTGGAGAAAGGAGAACCCTCTCTACTGTTGGTGGGAATGCAATTTGCTGCAGCCACTTTGGAAAACAATGTGGAGATTCCTCAAGAAATTAAAAATAGAGCTTCCCTATGACGCTGCAATTGCACTGCTCGGTATTTACCCCAAAGATAGAGATGTTGTGAACAGAAGGGCCATCTCTACCCCAATGTTCTTAGCAGCAATGGCCACGGTCACCAAACTGTGGAAAGAGCCAAGATGCTCTTCAATGGATGAATGGATAAGGAAGATGTGGTCCATATATACTATAGAGAATTATGTCTTCATCAGAAAGGAAGAATACCCAACTTTTGTATCAACATGGATGGGACTGAAAGAGATTATGCTGAGTAAAATAAGTCAAGCAGAGAGAGTCAATTATCATATGGTTTCTCTTATTTGTGGAGCATAAGAAATAACACGGAGGACATTGGGAGGTGAATAGGAGAAGGGAGTTGGGGGAAATTGGAGGAGGAGATGAACCATGAGAGACTATGGACTCTGAGAAACTGTCTGAGGGTTTTGGAGGGGCAGTGGGTGGGAGGTTGGGTAAGTGCAGTGGTGAGTATTATGGAGGGCATGTATGGCATGGAGCACTGAGTGTGGTGCATAAGCAATGAATTCTGGAACACTGAAAGAAATTTAAAAAACTAAATAAAAATTAAAAAGAAAGGATGGTGTATTTTGTCAAATGCTTTCTCTTCATCAGTTGAGAGGATATTATGTTTTTTGTCTCTTCTTTTGTTAATGTGCTCTATCACACTGATTGATTTGTGAATGTTGAATCACCCTTGCATCCCAGGAATAAATCCCACCTGGTGATAGTGAATAATCCTTTTAATGTACTTTTGGATCCTATTGGCTAGGATCTTTTTGAGTATTTTGGCATCCATTCATCAAGGATATTAGTCTGTAATTCTCCTTTTTGGTGGGGTCTTTGTCTAGTTTTGGGATCAGGGTAATGCTGGCCTCATAGAAGGAGTTTGTAACTTTTCCTTCTGTTTCTATTTTTTAAAACCGCTTCAGTAGAATACGTATTATTTTTTCTTTAAATGTTTGGTAGAATTCCCCTGGGAAGACATTTGGCCCTGGACTCTTGTTTTTTTGGGGTTTTTGATTACTGCTTCAATTTCCTTACTGATTATTGGTCTGTTCAGATTGTATATTTCTGTTTCAGTTTTGGTAGTTCATAAGTTTCTAGGAATGCATCCATTTCTTCTAGATTGCTTAATTTGTTGGCTTGTAGCTGTTCATAATATGTTCTTAAAATTGTATTTTCTTGGTGTTGGTCATGATCTCTCCTCTTTCATTTATGATTTTATTAATTTGGGTCCCTTCTCTTTTCTTTTGGATAAGTCTGGCCAGAGGTTTGTTGATCTTATTAATTCTCTCAAAGAACCATCTTCTAGTTTTGTTGATCTATTCTACTGTTTTTCTGGTTTCTAGTTCATTGATTTTTGCTCTATCTTTATTATTTTTCTTCTGCTTGGTTTAGGATTTATTTGCTTGTTTCTCCAGGTCCTTTAGGTATAAGGTTAGCTTGTGCATTTGTGATCTTTCTTAATTTTTTGAGAGAGGCTTGGATGGCTATGTATTTCCCTCTTAGGACCACCTTTGCAGTATCACATAGGTTTTGAACTGATGTGTGTTTTCATTCTCTTTAGTTTCAGTGAATATTTTAAATTTTGGAAGTTAAAGAAAAGTTTAAAAAAATTAAAGAAACGTTAAAGAAAATTTTATTTTTTAATTTTTTAAGGAAATTTTTATGGTCACTGTGGGGGACAAATTGCATATCTATGAGGGATAGATATGTCCTAAGTCCCAAAGTCTAACTCCAGCCTATTTGTGGTTCCTATTCAGGATGATGGCTCTTGATTCACTTGGTGACTCTTAAGGCTCAGCCACTCATGTTTAGGTTGTATGTTCTTAAAATACCAAGATGTTAAGATTTTGAAGAATCAAGTTTAGGATGATTTTTGCCTCCCTGCAGCTTTAGCTTCTTTTCCACATTCCTAGCACAACACAACTGTAGACACTCCATTTCCATTAGCCAGATGCATCTGATTGTTATGCCTTTATCTTTAGGGTAGGGTACAAGAACCCTCTGGAACCATCGGCTTCCTGAGGAAGAAGTACATAGAAATAATGCTGTTTTAGCCAGCTTGGCTTTCTTAAATTCTTAATATCTTGCTTGTGTGAACTCCTTACTTCTTGGCCCTTTTGACTTCTCTTGGTCTATTTCTGAATTTGGCAATTGTTCACTAATAGAGGTGGAGCTTGAATCCTGGTGTCTATTTCTTGAGGGAATGTTCTCTAAATTTATTCCTTGTTGGTTTAATAACACTTCCTGGCTTTGCCCTGTGTCCTATTTCATTGATTTGCCCTGTGACCTGTATGTTTTTTTTTTTAATATTTTATGTATTTATTTGACAGAAATCACAAGTAGATGGAGAGGCAGGCAGAGAGAAAGAGGGAAGCAGGCTCCCTGCTGAGCAGAGAGCCCGATGCGGGACTCGATCCCAGGACCCCGAGAACATGACCCGTGCCAAAGGCAGCGGCTTAACCCACTGAGCCACCCAGGTGCCCCATGTTTTATGTCAGCTCAGAGTTTTCCTACCTTTGTGATGTAAGATTTGAAATTGCCTTATGGCCTGTGGAAGTTGAAACACATCCCAAAGATTTTGATTATCTTCCAGGGGAGACTCATATACTCCCTGGGCACTCATTTTGTCCCTGTCCCACACTATATTTGGTGTGAAACATAGCTTCTCTCTCAAACCATCTATCAGTTCAGTTGATTTTTCCCCAGTGTGTATGTGGCCATGGTCACATTACCCCCACCCCAGGCTTGCTCTGTCTCACTCTCTCTATGACCCTCCTGTCATAGCTCCTCACCTCTCCCTCCCATAATGTCCTGGAAACACTACATTCTTTACCTTTTATATTGACAGAGCAGCCTCCTCACACTTCTGTGGACTTGTTGCTAATTAATACTCAGGTTGTTAGTATTGTGGGATCACCTCCAATGACCTGTACAAGCTCAGATTCTGTTAATTAACAAAAGCAATGCTGAAAAACCTGGTTCTCTAAAATCTTAGGTTGGCACAACTTTGCTGTTTGAAAATATACCAGTGATAGTGGAATATTCCACGTTTTCCTAGAAGTAGCATCTATTCTAATAAAGTTGTAGCGCTTCAGATAATGGAGATTTGGCACACACCATTCCCCATTTATCTTAATTCTGTAGTTTCCAAGGAGACAGAACCCTGGGTCTACTTCTCAGTCTAGGGCTGATATTTACCTGTTTACACAGCCTTGCTATACTTTAAGACCATCAAACTGTGGCTTCATTTACACTGTGCCTATACTCTTCTCCCTGGTCCAAAGTTTGGTAGTTTCTCCTTACCCGTGGAGGTCTCTGGTTTCGCTTTCCACAGTTTCAGTTACACACTGCTGCTGTCAGTTGCAGTGAGGAAGCAGGTGTTCCTTCTGACGAATCAGCAGAAGATCAATAGTAGACTAATGCTGTCACAATGCCTGCATCACTCACATTTCATCTCTTACTAGGCATTTTATCTCATTATCACAAGAAGGGTAAGTACAGTGTAATAAGATATTTTGAGAGAGAGAGTGAGTGAGAGAGAGCTGCAGAGAGGGAGGTATCACAGTCATATAACACAGTATACTGTTATAATTGTTCTATTTTATTGTTAATCTCATACTGTGCCAAATTTATAAATTAAACATTATCATAAGTGTGTATAGGAAAAAACAGTGTAAATAGGGTTTAGTACTATCTGCTGTTTTAGGCATCTACTGCAGGTCTTGTAATATATCCTCTGTAGATAAGGTGGGGAATGCTGTAACACTGCCACTTCCATTGTTTGGTGAATAGCCCATGGTTACTCTGGTATGCAGTATCCCTTGTTGTATCAAGTTAATAAGCTTAACTTTGTCTGATTATATGGGTATCCCTAGTGGTGTTTACCAGAGGGACTTTATGTGCCCCAAGTATTTATTAAAATATTTGTCCCAATTCCTAGAGTTTTCTCTCTACAAGGACCTTTCATTGTAACATAACTTCCTTGAAGGCAAGGAATTTTCTTCACTACTGTAAGAACAGTGCTTGGGACATGTTGAATGAATTAATGAATGATGAATTCTGTTAACAGCCTTTAAAGTGATAAAATGATTTTCACTTTCTTTTTTTTAAATTTTGTTTTATTTTTTCAGTGTTCCAAGATTCATTGTTTATGCAACATACCCAGTACTCCATGCAATACATGCCCTCTGTAATACTCACCACTGGCTCACCTAATCCCTCACCCTTTTCCCCTCCAAAACCCTCAGTTTGTTTTTCAGAGTTCATAGTCTCTCATGGTTCATCTCCCCCTGTGATTTTCCCCAATTATCTTTTCCTTTCCTTCTCCTAATGTCCTCCATGTTATTCCTTATGTGCCACAAATAAGCGAAACCATATATGATAATTGACTCTCTGCTTGACTTATTTCACTCAGCATATTCTCCTCAAGTCTCATCCATGTTGATAGAAAAGTTGGGTATTCTTTCTTTCTGATGGAAGCATAATATTCCATTGTATATATGATCTTCTCATTCTTATGGAGAAGAGTATAATACCTCATTTGAGCTTCCCTTGAACCCTATTTTGGGTTCTAGAATCAGAAAGACCTGACATAGACCCTGTCTTAGGCTATTCTGGTTGCTATAACAAAATATCAAGATGGGGTGACTTATAAACAGCAGAAATATATTGCTCAAAATTCTAGAGACTGGGAAATGTAAGTTTAGGTGTCAGTGTGGTTGCATTCTGAACACCTACTTATTCATATTTGACTATGATTTTTTCCTTGTACCTACACATGGCAGAAGGGGCAAAAGAGCTCTTCAGGTCTCTTACAGGGAAACTAATGCCATTCATGAGGCTTCCTCCCATAATTACCTAAGTGCCTCCCAAATGTCCCACCTTCTACTAATTTAGGGATTAAGGTTTCAACATAGGAATTTTGGGGGGGGGATATATTCAGTTTATAGCAGACTCCCATTCCAACATTGAACTAACTCTATGATTTTGGGTAAATTACTTAACCTCGTTATGCCTTGATTGTTTTCAGTTGTAAAGTGAGGACAATGCTACATATCTTGGTGGTTATGAAGATTAAATGAAGTGATTTATATGAAGGGCTTATCATAAAATATGGCACTGATTAATGTTCAGTAAACATCAGTGAGTATTTTTCATTTAAACTGTCCTTGATCTTCATCTTTTCAGATATTGGGCACTTACATATCTCTGGGCCTCTGTTACTGTTCAGCACTAAATTTCATTTTGCAGTAAAGTAACATGTGTGTCTTCTTTGTCTAGCTATAAACTCTTAGAGGGCAAGGTCCATGCATTATTTATGCATGTATCATTTTAGATAAATATGTCTGTATATTGCCTGCACATAATAGGCATTCTATTTGTGGTTGGAAGGTTTGCCTGAAAAGGAAGACTTTAGTTAAGTGTGTATAGTCAGGCCTGGTTTTTGAATGCAGTGCACACATTAAGTAATAAATGATTATGATAAAGCATTAATAACTTCTTTCCTGAGCAGTTTCAGAATGTAGCAACTAAAGAGGAGGGGCAGAGGCAATGAAGGAGCTTTTCTGAGTACTGTGTGCCCCTGCTGAGTGTGCATTTGAATGACCCAGGGAATATGAGAGGGGCTAAGGAGATGGGTGTGGATAAACTTGGTCATTTAATTCCTGTATTTCCCAGGAATTGCCACTTGAGTTAAGCCTAGCAATTTGGAGCAGCAGGTAAATTATGTGTAGCTGATCTGTAACTAGAGGCCATTGTGCTAGGCTGTACAGGAGTCTTGTTCTCCTGGTGACCAGACCCTTTCTGCCTTGTAGTCCTTCTGGGAGCTGACACTATAGGCAGAGGGAGCTGTACTTTCACTGTTGGAGAGGCTGAGCTCTCAATGGCTCTCCACTTGGGAACATATTTATGGCAACTACTATCTTGGCTGTCTTATACCTATAGTCTAGTGCAGGGGTGAGAAAGGGGAACAAAAGCCAAGACCTAGAGGATGGTGATAGGGCAGGGTTTCTCCAACATCCTTGCCCCTCACAAATTCACTCCTTTGGGTTTTTCCCCCCTTTTCCCAATGTCCTAATACTACCTTTTCAGTTATATCTGATAACATCTAAAATCCCCTTGAGCTTGTGATGTGCTAATAAAGTGGATCTCTAGGAGGGAAAAGCCCTGATTTGTAATGTTTGCTGATTTCTATGGTATAAATATCCCCCTTAAGGTGGATTTCAAACTACTACATTGTAGTCACTGAATGTGGGTTTGGGAGATAGGGATAATTGGCTCTTGTGAATCAGTTTGTGCTGGGTCCAGCATTCTATTGTCTTCAGCTCTGACATTTTATGACTGTGCAGTCTTGACCCATTTACTCTCCATTCCCCCATACAACACACAAGCAATACTCACATAGCAGAATTAAACTATAAAGCTCCTTCTCATACTCAAAATTGGGGCAAAAATACAGAAGTATTTCTTGCAGACTTAGTATATATACTGTCATGTCAAGGTTGTGTCAAGGATGGGTGCCAGTTGCTAATTCTTCATAGTAATTAGGACAGAAACAGCAGGAAGGACTGTGGTTTTGTGCTTCTGTAAGACTCTGTAAATTGACAAGAACCTTTCTGAAAGCCAAGCTTCAGCTATGCTGATGGTAGGTCCCCTGAGCCATGTCTTATAATAGAGTTGTCTCTCCATTAGCTATGGAAAAGCTGACACGGAGCAGTAGTATCAAAATATAAACAAGTACTACATTATTCACTCTTGTATTTCACCTTTGTTCATGCCTTCACAACATCCATCAAAAAAATGCCTCCGCTTACTTTTTTTTTTTTTTTTTTTTTTTTTTTATTTTTTTATTTTTTATAAACATATATTTTTTATATACATATATTTTTATCCCCAGGTCTGTGAATCACCAGGTTTACACACTTCATAGCACTCACCAAATTTCTGCTGCCAGCAGAAGCATCTGCAAATTCAATATGTTTACCCTAGCTTGGAAGACAAAGATGAATTAAAAGATCTATGCTTGCTTGCAATTGGTCCAGGTCGGGGAAGAAGACTGCTAGAGCTGAGCCTGGCCAGAACTGCTTAACATGTGTGAGGTCTGGTACTATTTCCTTGAGTTTTCATAGGTATCTCCTGCCCATTCTCTAGCCTCTGCCCAGCTGCTTCACAAAAGTCCCTCTTTTCTTATCTCCATTTCCCAGGTTGGAGCTGTTGCCCAACAAGGTTCTAGTCACTTGGAGAAACTTAAACATAAATAAGACTGTAGTGACTGTTGATATATGTTTATCTGCATAGTTTTCCTCAGAGCAAAGGGACAGGAACCTATGTATGCTGGTAAAAGTTTAGCAACAAACTCTCTATAGAAAAAAATAGGCATGTATTCCCAATTTTATTGATATGAAGGATGGGCAGCACACAATTTAAAACATAGTAAAATATACATTACTCCTTACTTTAAATGTCATATAGCCAGTTCATTCTCACAGAATGCTTTTTTGATTCTGTTGAATTCTTATATTTGTAGCCAACCTATGGTTGTGACTGATGAATGAATATAGTCCTGTAATAAGTGTTGATTGATATTTTCATTTATGTTAATGAATAAGATGAAAGTAAAACAACAGATATGGATGTCAGAACTTCATTTATTCATCAGTGTTGTGAGCAACTTTATTGAATTGGATAATAGTTTTAAAATACCAGAAGAAAATGCCTTTCATTTTTTGTGTTAGTTACAATGTAATGGCTATAGATACAATGCAAAAGTATTATTTAAAAAAAATTTTGTAATATTTATATCTTTTTAAAAGGCAAAATTCAGTGGTGATGCAACATGGAGGCTTAAATGGGTAGAAGAATAAATGAAACAAGATGGGATTGGGAGGGAGACAAACCATAAGTGACTCTTAATCTCACAAAACAAACTGAGGGTTGCCGGGGGGAGGGGGTTGGGTCGAAGGGGGTGGGATTATGGACATTGGGGAGGGTATGTGATTTGGTGAGTGCTGTGAAGTGTGTAAACCTGGTGATTCACAGACCTGGGGATAAAAATATATGTTTATAAAAAATATATGTTTATAAAAAATAAAAAATTAAAAAAAAAAAAAGGCAAAATTCAGTGATTTTTAATATATTCACAGAACTGTGAAAACATCACCACATCAATTTTTAAAACATTTTCATCAGGGCATCTGGGTGACTCAGTGGGTTAAAGCCGCTGCCTTCGGCTCAGGTCATGATCTTAGAGTCCTGGGATCGAGTCCCACATCAAGCTCTCTGCTCAGCAGGGAGCCTGCTTCCTCCTCTCTCTCTGCCTGCCTCTCTGCCTACTTGTGATCTCTCTCTGTCAAATAAATAAATAAAAAGTCTTAAAAAAAATCAACAACAACAAAAAAACATTTTCATCACCCCTTTAGTACTAGGTACCCTTTAGCAATCACTGCCCATTTTCTCCCAAACTCTCCAACTCTAGGCAGCCTATAACCTATAAGTTCTATCTTTTTGGATTTGCCTATTCTGGCCATTTCATATAACCAGGATGATATAATATATGGTCTTTTATGACTGGCTTCTTTCACTTAGCATAATGTTTTCAAGTTTAGTCCATATAAAACTTCATTTCTTTTCATGGGCAAATCATATTCTCTTATTTGGAACAAAATATTTGGAATAATATTCCTAATATCATATTTTGTTTACCCATTCAGTTGATAGACTTTTGAGTTCCTCTAACTTTTCACTATCATGATTGCTGCTGCTATGACCTTTTGTGTACAAGTTTTTGTAAGGACATATGTTTTCATTTCTCCTGAGTGGAATTGCTGGGTTAAATAATAACTCTATATTTAAACTTTTGAGGAGCTAACAGATTTCCACAGTGGCATCCCTCCAGCAATGTACGAGGGTTCCAATGATTTCACATCCTCATCAACACTCGTTATTACCTGACTCTTTGATTATAGCTATCTTAGAGGTTGTAAAGTGATGTCTTATTATTGTTTTGATTTGCATCAGCCTTGATGGCTGATGATGGTGAGCATCTTTTCACATGATTATTGGCTATTTGTTTATTTTCTTTAGAAATAATATCTGTTTAGATCCTTTGCTCACTTTTTTTTTAAATTTTTTTTTAAGATTTTATTTATTTGTCAGAGAGAGAGAGAGAGAGAGACAGTGTGAGTGAGCACAGGCAGACAGAGTAGCAGGCAGAGGCAGAGGGAGAAGCAGGCTTCCTGCCAAGCTAGGAGCCTGATATGGGACTCGATCCCAGGAGCTGGGATCATGACCTGAGCCAAAGGCAGCCGCTTAACCAACTGAGCCACCCAGGCATCCCCTTTGCTCACTTTTTAAAAAAAGATTTTATTTATTTGCCAGAGAGAGAGAGAGAAAGAGAACAGGAGAGCACAGACAGGGGGAGGAGTAGGCAGAGCTCCGGAGAGGGAGATGAGGGAGAGGGAAAAGAAGGCTTTCTGCTGAGGAAGGGGCCCCATGTGGGAGTTGACCTCAGGACACTGGGATCATGACCTGAGCCGAAGGCAGAAGGTTAGCCAATAGAGCCACCCAGGTGTCCCTAGATCCTTTGCTCACTTTTAAGTTATTTGTCTGTTTTATTATTTAAAGAATACTTTAAACATTCTAGCTACAATTCCATTGTTAGATATGATTTGCAAAAATATTTTTTCAATTCTATGGGTTGTCTTTTCACTTTCTTGATGATGGTCTTTGAAATATCAAAGTTTGAAATTTCATTGGTATGCAAGTAATTTGTTTTTCAACTCCCCTCTCTTTTTAAAAATAGAGTGTTACTCATTTTGTTTTTTTATCGCAGTTTCCTTTTATTGCTATTGCATTGTTGGCCTGAGTACTGTATAAGTGATGTGATGGTCTTCTCAGACTGTATGGAGCCATGTGATGTCTTTATGTCCTTAACTGGAGATGAAAATTTTGATAATCTGACCAAGGTATTACCTAATTTCTCTTTTGTATAATTACTAGATTTCTTGCCCCCAACTCATAAATTTTTTAAAGATTTTATTTTACTTACTGTCAGTTAATATATAGTGTTATATTAGTTTTAGGTGTACAGTATAGCAATTCAATAACTCTATACTTAGAGCTCATTATAATAAGTGTATTCTTAGTCTCTTTCATCTATTTCAAATCATTAAGAAGTTTATAACATTGTAAATATCTGAAAAACACTTCTCAGGGACTATAGAATAAATTCCACATGCCATAGCATAATATTCAAAGTTTCCAACTTCAAATCTCCAACCTACCATTCTAGATTCACCTATTATACACCCCTATATTAACCTATTTATTTATTTATTATTTATTAATTAATTTATTTATTTTAAGAGTAGGGGAAGGGGCAGAGGGAGGGGGAGAGGGAAACTTAAGCAGACTGCACAGTGAGTGCAGAACCTCACATGGGGCCCCATCTCACAACCCTGAGATCACACCCTGAACCTAAACCAATAGTTGGATGTTTAACCAACTGTGCCACCCAGGTGCCCAAACCTTTCTTTTAATTTTATTTTAAATCTGGTATCCTTAACATACAGTGTTTTATTAGTTTCAGGTATCCAATACAGTGATTTAGCAATTCTATACATACTCAGTACTCATCAAGATAAGTGTACTCTTAATCCTCTTCACCTATTTCACCCATCCCCCACTGACCTGCCGTCTGGGAGGCGTCAGTTTGTTCTTTGTAAGTAAGAGTCACTTTATTGTTTTGTCTCTCTCTCTTTCTCTTTTGCCCCTTCTTCATTTGTTTTGTTTCTTTAATTTCACATATGAGTGAGATCAGGTGGTATTTGTCTTTCTCTTACTTATTTTGCTTAGCATTATAGTCTCTAGCTCCAGCCACATCATTGCAAATGGCAAGACTTCATTCCTTTTAATGGATGAATCATATCCAATTGTATTTCACATCTTTTAAAACAGATTTTATTTATTTTATTTTATAGACAGAAAGAGAGAGAGAGAGAAAGGGTATGAGTGGGAGAATCACAGAGCCTGACATGTGGCTCAATCTCATGACACTGAGGTTGAGACCTGAGCTGAAACCAAGAGTTAGACTCTCAACTGACTGAGCCATTCAGGTGCCCCTACACCACATCTTCTTTATCCATTCATCTATTGATAGACACTTGGGATATTTCCATATCTTGGTTCTTATAAATAATGCTTCTATAAACATAGGGATGCATGTATCCCTTTGAATTAATGTTTTTGTATTCTTTGGGTAATTACCCAGTAGTTCAATTACTAGATCATAGGGCAGTTCTATTTTTAATTTTTTGAGGAACCTCCGTACTGTTTTCCCGAGTTGCTGCACAAGTTTGCATTCCTATCAATAATGCAACAGGGTTCCCTTTTCTTCACATACTTGTTAACACATGTTTTTTCTTGTGTTTTTGATTTTAGCTATCCTGACAGGTGTGAGGTGATAACTCATTATAGTTTTGATTTGTATTTCTCTGATGGGAAGTACTGATGAACATCTTTTCATGTGTCTGTTAACCATCTGGATGTCTTCCTTGGAGAAATGTCTGTTCATGTCTTGTGCCGATTTTTGTTCAGATTTTTTTTTTTTTTTTGAGTTCTGAGTTGAAGTGTTCTTTATATTCTTTGGATATTAATCCTTTATCAGATATATCATTTGCAAATATCTTCTCCCATTTTGTATGTTGCCTTTTAGTTTTATGGATTGTATCCTTCACTATGCTGAAGCTTTTATTTTGATGTAGTCTCAGTAGTTTATATTTGCTTATGTTTCCCTTGCTTCAGGAAAAACATGTTGAAAGTAGTTGCTATAGTCAAAGTCAAAGAAGTTACTGCTTGTGTTGTCTTCTATGATATTTATGTTTTCATATCACTTATTTAGGTCTCTAACTCATTTCAAATTTATTTTTGTGTATGGTATAAGAAAGTGGTGCAGCTGGGCACCTGGGTGGCTCAGTGGGTTAAGCCTCTGCCTTCGGCTCAGGTTTTAAAAGAAATTTAAAAGTACATGGCAAAAAATGAAATAAGAACACAATGGTCCAAAATCTCTAAGATGTAACAAGAGTGTTTCTAAAAGAGAAGTTTATAGCAATTCAGGCCTATCTCAAGAAGCAAGAAAAATCTCAGATAAACAACCTAACTTTACACTTAAAGGAGCTAGAAAAATAATAACAAGCAAAACCTAAAACAAGAAGAAGGAAGGAAATAGTAAAAATTAGAACAGAGATAAATGATATAGAAACTAAAAACAGAACAGATCAATGAAACCAGGAGCTGGTTCTTTGGGGAAAAAAATCAATAAAATTGAAAAACTTCTAGCCAGACTTATCAAGAAAAAAGGAGAAAGGACCTAAATAATTAAAATCACAAATGAAAGAGGAGAAATAACAAATAACTACAGAAATACAATTATAAAAGAATATTATGAAAAACTATATGCCAACAAATTGGACAACCAATAAGAAATGGATAAATTCCTAGAAACATAGAAACTACCAAAACTGAAATAGGAAGAAATAGAAAATTTATACAGACCAATAACCAACAAAGAAACTGAATCAGTAACCAAAAAACTCCTAACAAACAAAAGTCCAGAACCAGGTGGCATCATAGATGAATTCTATCAAACATTTAATTTTTATTTTTTTAAGATTTTATTTATTTGATAGACATCACAAGCAGGCAAAGAGGGAGACAGAGAGAGGAGGGAAGCAGGCTCCCTGCTGAGCAGAGAGCCCAATGTGGGGCTCAATCCCAGGTTCCTGGGATCATGACCTGAGCTGAAGGCAGAGGCTTCAACCCACTGTGCCACCCAGGCGACCCTCTGGCTTTCTTTTGACATCCATTTGCATGATAAATATTTTTCCATCTATTGCTTTCAATCTGCAGGTGTCTTTAGGTCTAAAATGAGTCTCTTGTGGGGCATCTGGGTGGCTCAGCCAATTAAACAACTGTTTCTTGGTTTCAGCTCAGGCTGGTATCTCGTGGGTCATGGAATCAAGCCCTGTGTTGGGCTCTGTCCTTAGCATGAAGTCTGCTTCTCCCTCTCCCTCTATTCCTCCTTGGCTCATCCTCTCTTTCTCTCTCATTCTCTATCTCTCAAATAAATAAATAAAATCTTAAAATAAAAACAAAATGAGTCTCTTGTAGGCAGCATGTATATGGGTCTTGTTTTTTAGGAGACATTTTTTTTTAAGTTATCTCTGTATCCAACTGAGCCAATAAGTTTTTCTTTTTATCCATTTTATCATTATATGTCTTTGGATTGGAACATTTAGTCCATTTACATTCAAAGTAATTATTGATAGATATGAATTTATTGCCATTTTATTACTTATTTTATCATTGTTTCTGAAGATTTTCTCTGATCCTTTCTTATCTTTCTATCTTTCATGTTTTGCTGATTTTCTTTAGTGATATATTTGATTTCTGTCTACATTCTCTGTACATTTATTAGTGTTTTTGATATATGGTTACCATTAGGTTTATATAAACCTCTTTTGCACATAGCAGTCTATATTAAGTCAAAGGTCATTTAAGTTTGAATCCATTATTCTCTCCTCCGTATATGTCAGGTAAATGTTTTTATATTTTATATCATTTTTTTGGGAATTCCTTGACTGATTTTTTTAACAGAAATTTTTATCTTTGCTATATTAAATTGATGGTCCTTTTCATTTGAACACATTTTCCACTCCTCTCCTCCCCGAATTTTAGTTATACATTGTCATATTTTACATCCTTTTATGTTGTGAATTCCTTGACTGATTTTTTTATAGAAATATTAATTTTTCCTGCTTTTGTGTTTCCTACCCGAATAATGTCACTTTTGGTTTCTCCTTTCTAGTCGGAGTACCCTTTAATATTTCTTGCAGGGCTGGGTTAATGGTCATAAACTGCTTTAGTTTTAGTTTGTGTGGGAAACTGTTTCTCTCTCCTTCTGTTCTGAATGGTAGCCTGTTGGATAGAGTGATGTTGGCTGCAGATTTTTCCCATTCAGCACTTTGAATGTATCATGCTGCTCCTAATGGTTTGCAAAGTTTCTGTTGAAAAATCTCCTGTCAGCCTTATGGGTTTTCCCTTGTAAGTTATGGACTTATTTTGTCTTGCTGCTTTTAAGATTTTTTTCACCACATTTTGCAAATTTAATTACAATGTCTTGGTATGAGTCAGACTGCTTTTTTGTTGATTTTGATAGGAGCTCTCTTTGCCTCCTGAATCTGGATATCTTTCTTTCCCAAGGTTAGGGAAGTTTTCAGCTACTATTCAGAAAAATTTTCTGCCCCCCTTTCTCCTTTTCCTGGGACTCCTGGAATACAAATGTTAGATTTGATGGAGTCACTAGTTTCCCTAAATATATTCTCATTTTGTGTAATTCTTCTATCTCTCTTTTGTTCAATTGGATTACTTTCCACCACTCTGTCTTGTAGGTCACTATTTTTTCCCTCTGCTTCTTCCTTCCTGTTATTCATTCCATCAAGTGGGTTTATTTCATTTATTGAGCTTTTTTTTTCCTATGTTGTTCCTTATCTCTGTGTTAGGGTCTCACTCATGTCTTCCATTTTTCCTCTCAATTCCAGTGAGTATTATTATGATCATTGCTTTAAATTCTCTATCAGGCATCATGTTACTTATATCTGTGTGGTTTAAATCTCTGGCTGTGGTCTTGTCCTTTTTATTTTTAATTTGGGATAAATTTCTCTGTCTCCTCATTTTGTCTGCCTCTCTTTGTCTGTTTCTTTGTGCTAAGAAAGTCAGCTATGTCTTCTGCTTTCAAAAGTAGGGACTTTATGTAAATAAATAAAATCTTTAAAAAAAAAAAGTAGGGACTTTAGGATGTTTGGGTGGTTCGGTAGGTTAAGCATCTGCCTTTGGTTTGGGTTATGAACCCACAGTTCTGGGATTGAGTCCTACATCAGGCTCCTTGCTCAGAGAGGAGCCTGGTTCTCTTTCTGCCTGCTGCTCCCCCTGCTTGTGCTGTCTCTCTCTGCCAAATAAATAAATAAATAAATAAAAATTTAAAAGTAGGTATTTTATGTAGAGGAGGTCCTGGAGTACCTGCAGTGCAGTGTCCCCTGTTCATCAGAATCTGGCCCTTGATGAGAGTTGCTTATGCCTTGCTAATGTGTCTGAGTCACTTTTCCTTTCAGCACAGTCATTTTCCCTGCCCTTCTGCCCATTGTTGGCTGTGCTTGCTCCCTGTGGTGTTAGTGAGACCCATGCAGGCCAACTCCGAGCCCTGGGCGAAGCCGCAAAGTATCTGCCCTGCCCTTCTGCCCACTATTGTCTGTGCTTACTCCCTGGGGTGTTAGTGAGACCCAGGCAGGCCAGCTCTGAGGTGACCCAGTGGGGAACTTGGGAGCAGGGTGGTGATGTTAGCAAAATTTGTGGTGCGCCACTAGTTCTATATTGGATCACCCAAAGCACTGTGTCAACTGGGGTCTGTTTACTGGGGTGGCCAGACAGTGCAAGGTTGGGTGTGCCATTTGAGGCTCCTGGGTGTGGCTGGGCCTGGTATGAGACAGTGGTTGTGGGTGCACACCTGAGTGCTGTGCAGTAGCTGGGCAGGGTACATGGTGGCAGCTGTGTACCCAGGGGCTGGGTGCAGTGCATAACAGTGGCTGGGGGCACATGGGTTATAGCTGGGCAAGATGTGTGGCAGCAGATCTTCAGCTGGTGGCCAGGTGCACATGTACAATTTTAACAAAATTTGCCCTTAACCCTGGGCCAAAGCTACAAGTATCTGTGCAGCCCTGCCTCCTGCACGTAGCTCTGTATTTATGCTGAGGGCTGGGGACAGGGGAGGAAAATGGTTCTGTCAGCTCCCTTGTTTTCAAAGAAGTTCCTCAACATGCTCTGAAATCAGTTTGGACAGATCTGTCTCCCATTTGCCCCTCTTGTTGTATAAATTGCCATTTTAAAAAGATTTTATTTATTTGACAGAGAGAGAAAGCACAGATGGAGGGTGAAAGGGAGAAGCAGACTCCCCTCTGAGCAGAGAGCCCAATGTGGGGCTTGATCCTAGGACCCTGAGATCATGATATGAGCTGAAGGCAGACACTTAACCAATTGAGCCACCCAGGTGCCCCATAAACTGCCATTTTTATGTTGCATCTCTGCATAGGCTGCTGTCTCTTTAAGGGTAGTGACTCACCTATCACTTGCCTTCTTAGCTCACCTGGTGCTGAGTCAGCTGACTTTTAAATCTCCAGGCTCTAAGTAACACTGGTTTTACAGACTCATGGGATTTAGTCCCTCTTGTTTTTAAAGCCAAACTTTATGGGTATAAGTCTTCCCAATGTGCTCCCTCGTGCAAGGACCTGTTTCTCTGCCCTTTCCGAATGCACAGCTCCCTCTCTCCTGAGGGTAACCTCCCTCTGCCTTTCTGAATTTCCTAACCTTTCAGATATAACTTCTTTTCTATATTTCATTCTGGAGTTTGTTCTCCCAGTCTTCAGATTGCTATCTGGTCTTTTGACTTGGGTAAGGATGATATCTAGTTGTAAACATAGGATGAGGTGAGCTAAGGGTCCTCATACTTAGCCATTTTCCCAAGCTCCCCAAAATCCCAATGCAACAGTTTTTTTTTTTTTAAAGATTGTATTTATTTATTTGGGGAGGTCAAAGGGAGAGGGAATCACTAGCAGACTCTATGCTGAGCATGGAGACTGACGTGGAGCTTGATCTCATGACCTGAGCTGAAACCAAGAGTTGGAAGTTTAACTGATTGAGCTATCCAGGCACACCTCCAAAGCAAGTTTTAAATATAATAGGTGCTAACACCTTAACCATCACTTTTTTTTTTTTTTAGTTTAGACAGTCAACAAAGTGATAAATCAAACCTTGATTTTCTATTTTTATTTTTTTAGAATTTTCAAATTCCCACATTGTAAATACTTCCCTCTATGGCTGATGTGAAACTATAGCTGTGATGTCACTGAATGAGGAGGTTGGAAGAGATGTGTAGCAGCATACTGTTATGGGGTATTTCCATCTTACAGAGACTATACATGTAAATAACCTCAGGGGCATAGAGAATAATAAAATATAGTACAATAATGAAGAAATGACATATTTTGAGTATTTCCTTTGGCTTTAATATAACAATTATATATATATATATATATATATATATATATATATATAATTTTTAATGTTAGCTGTGTTTAACAACTAGCTCACAAAATTTCTGAAGATTTAACAGTTAGTTCCAATGAGCTGGGATGGGACAACTTTGGCATATTGGGAGGCAATTGAACTTTTGTAGGAACTAGTATGGGTTAGGCACTGCATGTGTAACCTCTAAGATTCCTTAGTTCTCAGCAATATTTATAATTATGGGACATAATTCAATACCACTGGCTCTTTCTCCAACTGTTTCTTGCAGGATCCCAGTCCTTTGTTGTGTCTCTTAAATTTTTCTTGAAGTTCCTAGTTGGTATTTCCCCTGCAATCATGAACAAGTCTGTCATGTGTTGTTGGTGCTTTGCAGCACATTAACTAGCTATCATTTGTTCTTGCTATCTCCTCTTAAGGCTCTGCTTTTTCTTGGGTGCTTCCCCTACTCTGCTGAACTCAAGTGTCTCCTCCTGACCCTGTGGCTCCTCTTTTTTTTTGTCTTACTGACAACAGAGGACAGGACTATTCATGTTGCCAGAGCATCTGGATAATTTGTCTTAAGGTAGGGGAGAATGTATCTCTCTTGCTTTGTATTATGCTTTTTTGGAAGGGGTTCTCAAGCAGGACTGCTGATAGCTTTACAACTTTTTTAAACTAAACTTTTATTTCAGAGTAGTTTCTAGATCTACAGAAAAGTTGACAAGATAGTACAAGGAATCCTCATATACTTCGTAATTAGTTACGTTATTAGAATACATTTGTCACAATTAATAGATCAATATTAATGTGTTATTATTAACTAAAGTCCATACTTTACTCAAATTCATTCTGTTTTTCCTTGTGTCATTTTTCTCTTCAAGTATCCCATCCAGGATACCATACTACATTTAATCATCATATCTCCTTTTATTCCTCATGTCTGTGACAGTTTCTAAGACTTCTTATTCTTGATGACCTTGACAGTTTTGAGGCATACTGGTCAAATGTTTTATAGAATGCCCCTCAATTGAGATTTGTCTAAAAAGTTTCTCTCACGGTTAGACTTGGGATATAGATTTTTTGGGGAGGAAGACCACACAGGTAAAGTGCCATTCTCATCACATTATATCAAAGGTAACTACTGTCAATGTGACATATCACTGTTGTTGAACTTTATTACCTGGCTGAGGTAGTGTTTGTCAGGTTTCTCCATTGTAAAGTTAATATTTTTTAAAGAACAATTTTCTGTACTCTTTGGAAGGAAGTCCTATGCATAACCAATGTTTAAGGAGTGGGGAGTATCTTGAGGATGGACTATTACCATAAATTATTTGGAATCTTATGCACAGGAATTGGTCTCTTCTCCTCATCTGTTATTTTATTTAACTATTTACATCAGTATGGACTCATGGATATTTGTTTTAAACGTCTAGGTTATAACCTAGTATAGTTAATGCTTATTATTCAGATTCTGTATTTTGAATTTGCCTACTAATTAAAAATTTTTATAACTATCAAATCAATATTTGTGGCATTATCATGTTCATTATCAGATATGTGCAGAGCAACAAAAAATCTTGGCAGCCTGAAGTGTATGTTCCCAGCTGAGGTCAAACAAGACAATGTTCTGCCTTCTTGTTTCACCTCTCATATTTTAAGCAAGTATGCCTTTTATCATATATTTAATGTCATGTTTTCACCATTTTTGTGATTTTCATTTGTGATTTCACTGCTTAAAATGGCCCCCAAGTTTACTGCCAAAGTACTGTCTAGTGTTCCCAAGTATAAGAAGGCTGTGATGGAGAAAATATGTATTTTAGCTTTGTTCACACATAAATTATAGTGCTCTTGTCCGTGAGTCCACTGTTAAGGACTCAACAGTATATATTAAACAAGTTGCCTTTAAATAGAAACCTGCATTAAAACAAGGTTCTATATTGATCAAAGAAAGCAGTATATCAATTATAGGAACCTAACTCTGTATTTTTGCTAGGAGATATGGTTCAGTATTTGCTAAGTCAGCATTCACAGAGATTTGTAGAATGTAACTACCATAGGGAATGAGTATAGTATTTTCTAGTATTTTATTTTCTAGTATTTTATTTTTTTCACTTTATTTCTTTTCAGTGTTCCAAAATTCATTGCTTATGCACCACACCCAGTGCTCCATGCAATATATGCCTTCCATAATACCCACCACCAGGCTCACCCAACTTCCCTCCCTCCTCCCCTCCAAAACCCTCAGTTTGTTTCTCAGAGTTGATAGTGTCTTACGGTTTCTCTCCCCATCTGATTTCTCCCATCTTACTTTTTCTCTCCATCTCCCAATGTCATACACGTTATTTCTTATGCTTCACAAGTAAGTGAAACCATATGATAATTGACTCTCTCTACATGCCTTATTTCACTCAGCCTAATCTCCTCTAGTCCCGTCCATGTTAATATAAAAGTGGGGTATTCATTCTTTCTGATGGAGGCATAATACTCCATTGATATATGGACCAAATCTTCTTTATCCATTCCTCCATTGAAGGGCATCTTGGTTCTTTCCACAGTTTTGTGACTCTGGCCATTGCTGCTATGAACATTGGGGTACAGATGGCCCTTCTTTTCACTGCATCTGTATCTTTGGGGTAAATACCCAGTAGTGCAAATGCTGGGTCATGGGGTAGCTCTATTTTTAATTTCTTAAGGAATCTCCACACTGTTCTCCAAAGTGGCTGCACCAACTTGCATTTCCACAAACAGTGTAAGAGGGTTCCCCTTTCTCCACATCCTCTCCAACACTTCTTGTTTCCTGTCTTGTTGATTTTGGCCATTCTAACTGGTGTAAGGTGGTATCTCAATGTGGTTTTGATTTGAATATCCCTGATGGCTAATGATGATGAACACTTTCATGTGTCTGTTAGCCATTTGTATGTATTCTTTGGAGAAGTGTCTGTTCATGTCTTCTGCCCATTTTTTGACATGATTATCTGTTTTGAGTATGTGGAATTTGAGGAGCTCTTTATAGATCTTGGATATCAACCCTTTGTTTATAGTGCCATTTAAGGATATCTTCTCCCATTCTGTTTGTTGCCTCTTTGTTTTGTTGACTGTTTCCTCTGCTGTGCAGAAGCTTTTGGTCTTGATGAAGTCCCAAAAGTTCATTTTAGCTTTTGTTTCCTTTGCCTTTGGAGACATATCTTGATAGAAGTTGCTGTGGCTGATGTTGAAGAGGTTACTGCCTATGTTCTCCTCTAGGATATTGATAGATTCCTGCCTCATTTTGAGGTCTTTAATCCATTTAAAGTTTATCTTTATGTATGGTGTAAGAGAACAGTTGTGTTTCATTATTCCCCACATCGCTGTCCAATTTTCCCAGCACTGTTTATTGAAGAGACTTTCTTTTTTCCACTGGATATTTTTTCCTGCTTTGTCAAGGATTATTTGAAAATAGAGTTGAGGGTCCATATCTGAGCTCTCTACTCTGTTCCACTGGTCTATGTGTCTGTTTTTATGCCAGTACCATGCTGTCTTGGTGGTCACAGCTTTGTAGTAAAGCTTGAAATCAGGCAACATGATGCCCCCAGTCTTTTCTCTTTCAACATTTCCTTAGAAATTTGGGGGTCCCTTCTGGTTCCATACAAATTTTAGGATTATTTGTTCCAGATCTTTGAAAAATGCCAGTGGAATTTTGATCAGGATGGCATTGAAAGTATAGATTGCTCTAGGCAGTATAGACATTTTAACAGTGTTTATTCTTTCGATCCATGAGCATGGAATGCTCTTCCATCTTTTTGTGTCTTCTTCAATTTCTTTCATGAGTGTTTTGTAGTTTTTTGAGTACAGATCCTTTGCCTATTTGGTTAGGTTTATTCCTAGGTATCTTACGGATCTTAGTGCTATAGTAAATGGAATCAATTCTCTAATTTCCCTTTCTATATTTTCATTGTTAGTGTATAAGAAAGCAACTGAATTCTGTACATTGATTTTGTATCCTGCCGCATTGCTGAATTGTTGTATGAGTTCTAGTAGTTTGGGGATGGAGATTTTGGGTTTTCCATTTAAAGTATCATGTCATCTGCAAAGAGAGTTTGACTTCTTCTTTGCCAATTTGAATACCTTCTATTTCTTTTTGTTGTCTGATTTGCTGTTGCTAGGACTTCTAATACTATGTTGTTCACATAGTGGCAAGAGTGGACATCCTTGTCATGTTCCTGATCTCAAAGGTAAGGCTGTCAGATTTTCCCCATTGAGGATGATATTCACTTTGATAGATAGACTTTATGAAGTTGAGGAATGTTCCCTCTATCCCTATAGTTTGAAGCATTCTAATCAGGAATGAGTGCTATATTTTTTTTGTCAAATGCTTTTTCTGCATCGGTTGAGAAGACCATGTGGTTCTTCTCTCTTCTCTTATTGATTTGTTCTACGACATTCATTGATTTGTGAATGTTGAACCACCCTTGCATCCCAGGGATAAAATCCACCTGGTCATGGTAGATAACCTTTTTTAATGTACTGTTGGATCCTATTAGATATGATCTTGTTGAGAATCTTAGTATCTGTATTCATCATGGATATTTTGTCTGAAATTCTCCTTTTTGGTGGGGTCTTTGCCTGGTTTTGGGATCAGGTTAATGCTGGCTTTATAGAAAGAGTCTGGAAGTTTTCCTTCTGTTTCTATTTTTTGAAACAGCTTCAGGAGAACAGGTATTATTTCTTCTTTGAGTGTTTAATAGAATTCTCCAATGAATCTGTCAGGTCCTGGGCTCTTGTTTTTGGTGAGGTTTTTGATCACTTCTTCAATCTTGTTGCTAGATATTGGTCTATTCAGGTTGTCAGTGTCTTCCTGATTCAGTTTTGGAAGTTTATAGTTTTCCAGGAATGCATCTGCTTCATCTAGGTTGCTTAACTTATTGGCATATAACTGTTGATAATAATTTCTGATGATTGTTTCTATTTCCTTGGTGTTCATCGTGATCTCTCCCTTTTCATTCATAATTTTATTAATTTGGGTTCTCTTTTCTTTTTGATTAGTTTGGCCAGTGGTTTATCAATCTTATTGGTTCTTTAAAAAAAACAGTTTCTAGGGGCGCCTGGGTGGCTCAGTGGGTTAAGCCGCTGCCTTCAGCTCAGGTCATGATCTCAGGGTCCTGGGATTGAGTCCCGCATTGGGCTCTCTGTTCAGCGGGGAGCCTGCTTCCTCCTCTCTCTCTCGGCCTGCCTCTCTGCCTACTTGTAATCTCTCTGTCAAATAAATAAATAAAATCTTTAAAAAAAAACCAGTTTCTAGTTTCCTTGATGTGTTCTACTGTGTCTCTAGTTTCTATCTCATTGATCTGCTCTAATCTTGATTATTTCCCTTCTTATGTGTGGGGTTGGCTTAATTTGTTGTTAATTTTCCAGCTCTTTATGGTATAGAGAGAGCTGGTATATTCTGGATTTTTCAATTTTTTTGATGGAGGCTTGAATGGGTGTGTATTTTCCTCTTAGGACCACATTTGCTGTATCCCATAGGTTTTGGATCTAAATGTCTTCATTCTCATTGGTTTCCATGAATTGTTTAAGTTCTTTGATTTTCTGATTGATCCAAACATTCTTAAGCAGGGTGGTCTTTAGCTTCCAAGTGTTTGAATTCCTTTGAAACTTTTTCTTGTGGTTGAGTTCCAGTTTAAAAACATTGCAGTCTAAGAATATGCAGGGAATAATCTCAATCTTTTGGTATTGGTTGGGTCCTGATTTGTGACCCAGTATGTGGTCTATTCTGATGAAAGTTCCATGTGTGCTTGAGAAAAATGGGTATTCTGTTGTTTTAGGGTGGAATGTTCTGTGTGTATGAGGTCCATTTGGTCCAATGTGTCATTCAATGATTTTGTTTCTTTATTGATTTTCTGCTTGAATGATCTGTCTGTTACCGAGAGTGGCATGTTAAGATCTCCTATTATTAATGTATTCATATCAACATGACTCTATATCTTGATTAACATTTGTCTTATGTAGTTGGCTGCTCCCATATTGGGGGCATAAATATTTACAATTGTTAGATCTTCTTGGTGATAGACCCTTTAAGAATGATGTTGTGTCCTTCTTTATCTCTGACTACTGTCTTTAGTTTAAAATCTAATTTATCTGATATGAGAATTTCTACACCAGCTTTCTTTTGAGGCCCATTGCCATGGAAGATGCTTCTCCATCCCTTCACTTTCAGTCTGGATGTATCCTTAGGTTCAAGATGGGTCTCTTGTAGACAACATATGGGCAGGTTCTGTCATTTTATCCAATCTGCAACCCTGTGCCATTTTACGGGAATGTTTAGGCTGTTCATGTTGATAGTGATTATTGAAAGATACATTTTTATTGACATCCTATTGCCTGTGAAGTCCTTGTTTCTATAGATTATCTCTGTAAATTTCTGTTTTATGACACTCTTGGGTTATTTCTTCTTTTATAGAACCCCCCTTAATATTTCTTGTAATGCTGGCTTGGTGGTCACATACTCTTAAACCTTGCCGGTCTTAGAAGTTCTTTATCTCTCCATCCATTTTGAATGTCAGCCTTGTTGGATAAAGTATTCTTAACTGCATATTTTTCTCATTTAGTCCCCTGAATATGTTTTGCCAGCCCTTTCTGGCTTGCCAGGTTTCTCTGGACAGGTCTGATGTTATTCTGATGGGCCTTCCTGTGTACGTAAAGAATATTTTCCCCGTAGCTGCTTCCAACAGCTTCTGTCTAAAATTATGATTCATCATTTTCACAATCAGGTGTTTCGAGGTCTTTCTAGACTCTATGATCTTAGGGGGTGATCTTTGTGCCTCTAGAACACAAACACTGGTTCCATTCCCCAGATTGGGAAACTTTTAATGGAGGATTTGTTCAGCTATATCTTCTAGTCTTCTTTATTTCTTCTTCCCCTCAGGGATCCCAATAATTCTGACATTGGAATGTTTCATGGCATCATTTATTTCCCTAATTCTGTTTTCATGACTTCTAAGCTGTTTGTTCCAGACCTCCTCCTGATCCTTCATCTCTATCAGTTTGTCCTCTAGATCACTAATTCTTTCTTCTGCCTTGGTTATCATAGCTGTTAGAGAATTTAGATTAGATTGGATCTCATTGATAGCATTTTTAATTTATTCCTGGGTTGCTTCACTTCTGTCCTAATCCATTCCATGTTGTCATTAATGGTTTTCTGCAATCTAGCCTTTGCCTGGATAATTGTTACCCTGAATTCCCTTTCTGACATACTGTTTATGTCCGTATCCAATAGCTCTGAAGGAGAGGGCACAGTCTCTGAATTTTTCCTCTGTTGGGTATTACTCCTCCTAGTCATTTTGGTGAGAGGTGGTTGAGGGGATTTGTAACTGAATATATCAACCACAATCCAGGCAAGGTGTACCCTGGAACAGTTTTGAGCAATTGGAAGTCACCACCAAATAAATAAATAAATAAATAAAAATAAAAAAAAATAAAGAAGAAGAAAGAAAAGAGAGAGAGAGAGAGAGAGAAAAGACAAGACCCAGAAAGAATGGGTCTCACAGGTAAGATTTATAAGGTAGACAAACAAAAAGAGCAACAAAAGTAAATGACAAGGAAAAAAAACAGCCAAAATGAACCCCAAGTATAAGATTTATATAATACCAGAATAAGAACAAATACACTGACAGAAGAAAGAGATGGGAGGGTGGTTAAAAATCCTTGATGTGGGTGAGGAAGGTTATTTTGATTCTTCCTGGGTGCATCTTGATATCTTTGTTAAAAGAATCAACTTTCCAGAGATAAAGGGACGCTAAAGCTGTTTTATATATAGGGGTAGTATTGATTAGGGAAAGAGGATTACATTGAAGCTTATATCTATATGTTTATTAAAAAATAGAAAAGAAAAAGAAAAACACAGGTATATGTATGAGTAAAGTTCATGTTAAAAGGTTATTATGGAATATGTTGTATTAAACCTCTAGTTGTGACAGTAAGTAGGTTCAAAAAATTATACAGAACAAGAATAGTGAGAAAAAATTAAAAATAAAGTTGTATCTATGAAATATACAGGTTTTAGGGCAAGACTGGGAACTTAATATATTATTTTCCCCTGATATTGGGGTTTTACAGTTTTATGGGGACCCTGTGGTGGTTGTCCTGTAATTCTTTTGGCTGACATTCTGGGGGAGGGGCCCATTGCTTTTCAGGCAGTTTTGTTTGGGTTGAGTCCTCCTGCTCCCTATCAAGGGGCTGGGCTCTGTGGAAACCAGTTCTTCAGGCTTTTATTCTCTGGAGGTTTTTTTGTTTTGTTTTGTTTTCCTTTGGTTACATTTTGAGGCCTTTCAGAGGTTTAGAGGAAAGCAAACTGCACCCAGACCTCTGTCTCAGAGAGAAGCCCCTCTGCTCCCTTTGTGTGGTCCAGAACACACAGACTCCTCCTCTGCATACTCCACTGAGACATGCAACCTCCCACAGTCAGAGCTTGTCCCCAGCCACTGTCTCAGGGGTGACTGCTCCTGAGAAGCTCCTGCTTGTCTCTGCACCTATGCCAAAATCATGAGCTATATTGGCCCAGGGAGCCTGCTTGGTGGTTGCCTCTGCAGGGACTGAAGTCCTCAGGTTGCCAACTTGGGTGATTGCACTGAGACTGGGAGAGTCCAGACCCTCAGCTGGTCCTAGAGACTGCCAGCTAGCTCGAGGATGGAGCTTTCTCAGGGCTGGCAGGGTGTGGGTCAGACCCCAGTCGCGCAGTGTGCAAAAGTTCTAGGGAGTGCAAGCTGGTGGTCTCATCAGACTCCCTGATGCCAGGGCAGGAGTGTGCCCAGCTGAGCTGTGATGCACGCTGCGCAACCATGGAGGGCTCAACTGCACTCTGTCTTGCATGGGTGGTTGCCAGCAGTGGCTGTCCTTGGTCCATGGACTTAGGCCCATGCCCATGACCGCCCAATTCCATCAGTTGCCCCTTAAGATCTTTTGCTCTTTTTGAGTGCTTTTAACCTGACTCCAAGATAATGCTCATCCCCAGTTACAGGGCACTCCTGTATTGATGTATTACTTTCCAGTGGGTCACTTCTGGTGGTTCCCTCCCCTTTCTGATTATCCTCCAAAATCAGTCTGAACATTCCGACTCTGGTTTACCACTTCCCTGGAGTCTTTTGCCCCCTTAGAGATCCAGAAGTGTATAATCCTATGTCTCAGGCTGATTTCATGGGTGTTCAGAGTGTTCTGGTAGATAATTAGCTCACTTTACGGGACCAGTTGAAACAGGGTCTCCTACCTCTCTGCCATCTTGCTCCTCTTCCTGACTTTTCTAGTATTTTATTTATTTGTTGCTAAAATGGCTTTCACTTTGATCAATGAAAGCTCTTTCATTTGACCTCTGCATCCCTTTTTCTCTTTGGTATAAATCTCTCATCAGTGTACATTGTGCCTGTGTGTGTGTGTGTGTGTGTGTGTGTGTGTGTGAGAGAGAGAGAGAGAGAGAGAGAGAGAGATTTTTCAAAACTGTTCCTTAATTTCTTGCAATTCCTTAATTTTATGCCTCATTTGTAGAGTCAGCCATTTCTCCATGGAGCCCTGTTTCTTTTTTTCTTTTCTTTTTTCTTTTTTTTGGGAGAATTGTATTAGATAAAAAGAACTGGGGACTAGGTGTGCATTTTGCTCTTGAGGTGTCAGTGCTTCTAGACCATCTTAGCTGACAGCGTGAAGAGGTATGTATGTCTATACTAACACATGTATATACATATATATACATGTATCTATAAATATTTCTACATGTAACCATATGAATTTAAATTAAGCTAAACATTAGTCCAAACTGATGTCTCCAACTCTTACCACATGGATCATTTTACCCTCTCCTCTTAATTATCTGTGACCTCCCATTCCAATAGCAAAATATCAGGCTCCTACTATCTGCCATCCATTTACTTAATTATTCAATCTAGTATACATGTATAGTGGTATCAAAATTGTTAAACTGTAGTCTTGTGGGAAACAACTTTCTCAAATGGAGTATGGTGTTTATGTACAGTGCCTTTTGTATTAGTCTTACTGTCTCCACTTGCCTCCAAAGTTACTTAGCTCAGTACCTTTTTGTCCCCCTCACATCTTTTAGTAATAAACATAATGTCCTTATCTGTTCCATTACTACCTATTCAGATATATGGGACTGGGATAGGAAACAAATACAAGTGAGAGATACCCCACTGTACTCAGGATCCCTAATGGCTAAGCTATTTTACTCCTCTCACTCCACCCACTGATTCTGATTCCTTCCCTTACCACAATTCTCCTTCAGGAGCTTCCTCAGTTTTTGCAGAAATAGCTTTCTTTACAGTTGTTAAAGATTGTACCAGATATACCAAACATGTTTGGGTCTTAATTAGACATAAGCTGTGACCCATGTTTTACATACATCATCTCATTTAACTTCACTTAATCCTCATACAGACAGTTTCTAAAATTTATAAAGTGCTTACTGTTGTCAGGCATTTTCCTAGGTGTATTGGAAGTATCAGCTTGATTAAACCTCAAAAACCTATGAGATGGGGTCATTTTCTGCCATTTTACAGATATGAAAGACTCAGAGAGGTTAAGTTACTTGCTCAACGTCATACACTTCAAAGTCTGTGCTCTGTTAAACCACATTGCCTCAAGTTAGATAGAGCTGAATCGCAATTAAAAAATAAAAAATTTATATGTCTGATATTTTTCCATTTTAGAGGACACTTTTTAGGAATTAAGACCATTATGGACAATGGGGAAACATAAGGAAATCTAGATCTCACTGCATTGTATTTGTTGTATAATTTGTCACACATCTTGGCATGCCCAGACTTTTTAGTCTTGGTGACTGAGCAGAAAAACCACAAAGAGAAAGAAGGGTGCTGCAGATGACCAGAAACTATTTTCCTAGTTCTATCCCTCTCCCATCCTTAGCTATTTTTGATATTCAAGCATATTTCAATTCAATAAACATGTATTGAGCACTTACTTTGCATGAGTACTTTTCTCGGCACTAGTGGGAAATAGAGAAATGAGTAAGGGATGGCTCTATAATGCAAGGAATTTTATCTCAGTGGGGAAGAACAACATGTATCTAAAATATAACTTCAAATAATATGGAAAGGGAGTAACATCTGATCTATTGAAAGTCCAAGCTGCTCATTTTGGGGGCTTTATCTTTTGCACTATGCTTGATTCATCTTAACATTAGAATGATGCTTTGCTGTGTATCAATGGCCTGGGCCTCTTGGGAATATTCAGAGACCCAAAGGGAGGCCAGCCTATAGTTCCAAAGTAGCTATGGATAATCATATTATCGAGCATTATAAGTTGGTTCTGGGCCTTTGTAGAGGGTCAGTGGTCCCAGTCCAGCAGAGGTTCAGATATGGTACTTTGTACTTGCCTGGTTCCTGCTTGATCCTTAAGAAGGGACAGCCTCAGCTTTGCCTAATTTCCTTTTGGCTCCCAGACCTTCCACCCCTCTTATAGGCTGGCATTTCCTGGCTTTCTTGCCATCCACTCTTCCTCTCCCCACTCTAATTAGTAGATTGGTGGGAGGTAGCTTTAGAAAGGGAAGGCTTTTCCTTGAGTACCCATTCTTTACAGCAATCCAGCCATTTGGGCTTTAATTGGCTTCAGAGGGCCCCTTAGTGCTTTGTCCTTTGTGCATCAGGAAGTTAATTACTTAACAAACCAAATGAGAGTCTTTAAAAAATGCAATGTTAGCTCTTCTCTTTCTTAGAACACAACATGGGACAGGCTAGGATACTCTAGTCACTGCAAGAACCAGCCCAAGATAAACTGGGAGGCTGTTGAGTGCTCTGAATTTAGGAGTCCTCTTTCACAATATGGCATCTCTTGGGTCCCCAGGGTCCCTCCTTACAGCCCCTTTCTAGGATTACCCTTTCTATGCTAACCCCATGTTTGTTTGTTTTTTAAAATTTTTTATTTCTTTTCAGCATAACAGTGTTCATTGTTTTTGCACTGCACCCAGTGCTCCATGCCCTCTCTAATTGCACCCAGTACAATTAGATAAACTGCTCCATTGCACCCAGTGCAATCCGTGCCCTCTCTAATACCCATCACCTGGTTAACCCCATGTTTTGACTCTTTTTTAGTATGTATGCTCTATATTCAATCTCAAGGAGGCCCTGTTCACTTAATCTGACAAAGCAATTTATAGTAACATTAGTAGTCAACACTTAAAATGTAAGCCAACACTTAATAGTCATTCTGCTAAATATACTATTTTGTTAAATCCTCCTAACAAACCTATGGGGTTGATTGTTCTTATTATACCCATTATACAGATGAAGAAATCAAGACGTAGAAAGTTTAAGTGACTTGTTTAAGATCACACAACTAGCAAACAGTGAAGATGGGATTTGAATCCAAGTTGTCTGACACTGGAGCTATGGTCTACAAACCACCAAATGTAATACCAGGTGTGTTTCAGTAATGACTGATAATGACCTAGTTGTTGAGGTATGTTTGTATACTTTCCATAACACTTTTCTAGAGTGCCTATACATTTATTGAGTGCCTACTATGAACCAGATGATATTTTCATTTTAACAGTGGCATTTAATATCTTAATTCATAGGAGTGACTAATGCAGTCATCATGAAAGGGTTGAAGAACAATTAAGTTTTAATTGTATAGTATTGACCCTATGTACACTGGTGTTTTAGGGGGTAGAATTGTGTTGGGTTTGGATAGGAGGAGATAAAGGAAGGGAAAAGCATTTCAAACATGGGGAATAACATAGCAAGGGATAAAATTGAGAAGGTAAAGAGGGAGGAATGAGATGTATTTAGCTAGCCTAGTGATTTTTCAAGTGTTTGTGTAACTAGGACAGAACCTCCCAAACTCTATGGCCACAGCCCTTCCTGTTACATCTGCCAAGGACTATCTATAGCAGGGAAGGCACATTGTCTTGTAATAAGAGCTAACATTTATTGGATACAGTTGTTCTACAACATTTATGAAAATTACTTCATCGAATCTTCAAAACAACCTTATGAAACTAAAGCTGTTAGTCTCCCCACTTTTGAGATGAGGAAACAGAGGCTCAGGGATGCTAAGAAATTTACCCGAGGTTATATAGTTAGTAAAAAGCAGAGCTGGAAGATGAACCCAGGTAGTCTAAATCCAGAGAATGGATCTTAACCGTAAAGTTATACTTTGTCAGTCCTACTCCTGTATAGGGTCTTGTAACCTTTCTGTATGCTCCTCTTCTGGTTTATTAATCCAAACCTTATATTTGAAAGGACTGCTTTTGTCCTTCATGTTTATGGCTTAGACCAGGAATAGACCAAGTAGCTTCTTTGATTCTTTTCGTCTAGGGCCTAACCTTAGATTTGTCTGTTATTATCATCACCACTTTTACAAAATGCAACAAAGAAAAACAAAACTAAATAAAATAGGACCCTTTCCCCTAAAGTCTAGGGATGAGCTGGACTTAAATGTCCTTGCTAGCCTTCTTTATCTTGGGTTCAACCATGATCCTATTGGGCCGTAAAAGTGATGATTTCCTCTTATTAGATGCCTGAGGTGGAAGACTTAATTCTGAGAAAGAAGCAACGGAAAGAGTAGTTGTCTTAGTCCACTTTCATATACAGAAGTTGTATCTTCTAACATGGTGGATAGATTAGGTTTTTGGAGGCCATTTTGACTTTCAGCCTTATGTATTATGGACTTATAGAAGATAGAAAGAAAGCTTTGAGCTCTCCTTTGGTTGTAGGGCAAAGGCACTACTACACCACAATTTGTTGCTTGGTTTACCCAAGATGATTAATAATTTAGCCTGTGGCCACTCAGGAGTGTTGTCTGTTCTTTCTTTCTTTCTTCCCTCCTTCCTTCCTTCCTTGCTACATTCCTTCTTTCCTTTATTTGTTTTTAAGGATTTTATTTATTTATTTGAAAGAGACCCAATAAGAGAGGGAACACAAGCAGGGGGAGTGGAAGAGGCTTCCTGGTGAGCAGGTAGCCCGATGCAGGACTTGATCCCAGGAAGGATCATGACCTGAGCCGAAGGCAGATGCCCAATGCCTGAGCCACCCAGGTGCGCCAGTTGTTCTTTCTTTTAATGAAATAAGATGGGGGGTTAGGCCCTCAAAGCTTTTGTGAAAGTTAAGCATCTTTCTTTGGCTCAGGTCATGATCCTAGGGTCCTGGGACTGAACCCCACATTGGGCTCTCTGCTCAGCAGGAGCCTGCTTCTCCCTCTTCCTGCTGCTCCCCCTGCTTGTACTCTTTCTATCAAATAAATAAATAAATAAATAAATAAAATATTAAAAAAATGTTTTTGTAAAAGTCTTTTTCACGTGTGCCACTACCCTATACTTCTGAAATTGGTTTGTACAGAGTTACCTTAATTAAATTCACCAAACTGGGACAAAAAGCTGTTTTGTTTTGTCTATTTCTCATCTTATACATTGCTATGTTAGTACACCCTCCCCAGAGAGGATTTAACAATGTAGCATTGTCCCAAATGGGCCCTCACCCAGAAAAAGTCACACTAAAACCCTCCTCCCATTATCAAATGTTTCCCTGTTCTCAAAGGGAATTTAAATTTTTAAAAATTAGGAACAAAATCCCTTCCCCCTCAAAATGATCTTCATTCTCCTCTTTGCACATAAATAGGCTTTATTTTACAGGTAGTAGGTGGCCGCTGTAAGTTCTTAAGCAGCATGATAAAAATGGTGTTACAGGAGGATTGATCTGGTAATAGCATACTATTGCTATAATAATACTATCTTAACACAGTATTTCTCATACTGTGATGCAATTGCCTATTTACTTGTCTTTCTCCCTGAAAGATTATAAACTTGTGGGACAGTTACTTAGTCATCTCTACTTCTAGTGCCTAGTGCAGTGTTCAATGAATGAGAAGAGACTGTAGGCAGAAAGACCAAGTAAGTATGTAAGAATGGGGTAGAAGAAAGGGCTACTTCTACTTCCTCAACATGGGGGGTTAAGGGGGTAGGAGAAGAATGAATGAAACAAGATGGGATTGGGAGGGAGACAAATCACAAGTGACTCTTTTTTTTTTTTAAAGATTTTATTTATTTATTTGACAGAGAGAGATCACAAGTAGGCAGAGAGGCAGGCAGAGAGAGAGAGGGGGAAGCAGGCTCCCTGCTGAGCAGAGAGCCCGATGTGGGGCTCGATCCCAGGACCCCGGGATCATGACCTGAGCCGAAAGCAGAGGCTTTAACCCACTGAGCCACCCAGGCGCCCCTCACAAGTGACTCTTAATCTCACAAAACAAACTGAGGGTTGCTGTGGGGAGGGGGCTTGGGAGAGGGGGGTGGGGTTATAGACACTGGGGAGGGTATGTGCTTTGGTGAGTGCTGTGAAGTGTGTAAACCTGGTAATTGACAGACCTGTACCCCTGGGGATAAAAATATATGTTTATAAAAAATAAAAAAAATCTAATTAAAAAAAGAAAGGGCTACTGAAGTAGTTCAGATAGGTGAGGCGATAAGAGCCTGAATAAGCACAGCATGTGTGAGATACTTTGTAGGCAGATATGCCAGAATAATACAGTTGAAGGGGTGAAGATGTAAGAGGATGACGATTTCTAAGTTAGAGAATCAGAAAATAGTACTATTGGGTTTTAGGGAGACAGAAAAGAATACTTCCTCCTCTACTGAGCTCAGAACAAACAGAGAAATAAGACTCAATAAATGAATGGATATAAAAATACAAATACCTTGTGAATTATGCATTTTTTCTTATAGTAATTGGCCTACCAGATCAACTGTAGCCTTCCCCTTCATGAACACAGATCATCCTGTAGGATTCTCATTTGGATGACAGCAGCCTAAAACAATGCTCTCAGTGCAGGTATATCTGATAGAGAAAGCCCCAGAACTGAAGTCATCCAACTTTTTCTGCAAAGAGCCAGGTAATAAACATTTGAGGCTTTTCAGGTCATATGATTGGTCCTGTCACAACTTCTGCCTCTGCTGTTGGAGTATGAAAGCAGCCATAGGCAGTAGGTAAAGGAACAAGCATGTCTGTATTCCAATAAACTTTAGTAACAAAAGTAGGTGGTGGGGTGGATTTGTTAATGGGCTAGAGTCTGCCAACCCTGGAACAGAAGGAACTGAGTTGAACAGTTTTTCATTATTCTCACTAACCTTGAGGATAAGGGAATGAGGGGTTGCAGACTGGCTATGTATATTATTTTAGTGGAAGCGTCTTTAGGGAAACCTAAAACTTGGGAAATGTTAGATCCAGACACCATTGACAGAGTAACTTGGAAGAGAAAGTTTGTGGAGAGATTCTTATCTTTGGAGATGTTGAGTTTGAGGTGACAGTGGGACCAACAAGTAGAGGTTGTCTGTAGCCACAGTGATTTGGGAGTCCAGTTTGTAATATCTGGGGAGGACCTGTTGTGCACATCTCTTCTTAACTCTGTGTTCAATGATCCCACTATGGTAGCTTGAAATTGGCCATGGTGGAAAATAGCATGGAAATTGGCAAAAAACTAGAAATCAGAGTTTCCTGACATAAGCAGACAAACATTTACTAGCACAGCACTGCATGTAGAAGGTATGCAATATGGATTTGAAATATAGTTGCAAATAAGGCCCAGTGAGGGAATCATCTGCTTGGAGGTAAGAGCTGAAGCTTTGGCAGTGGATGAGTCTACTGAGTATGGGTTGGAAAAGAACAAAGTAAACAAGCAAACATACTCATACTTGGGGAATATTCATAGTTTGGGGTCTGTACAATAAGTAAACAGAGGCTTAAAAGAGATATGGGAGAAGTAGAAGGAGAATGGGGAAGATGCAGTGTCAGAGTAATTGGCTATTCTTCACTACCTATGATATTAGGCCCCTTGGCAAACATATCAGAAAAGGACGACTTATTCCTGGTTAATTATAAAACAAGAAGCCTATATACCCCTGAATAGGTTGAGTTCGTGGGGGAGAAGCTCCAGAGAGTCTGTGGACCTTCCAAATAGGCCCAAGGTTTGTCCCTTTAAGCCTTGCTCTTTGGTCCTGCATGGTATTTCAGACAAGATCAAAGGAGACAGAATTTGGAGCAACGGATAAAATGACACCAGACAAAACCCATCACTGACAACTTAAAAGCCCCCAATTCCATACTATTGCTCTTTAACTCACAAAGAATCTAGCTGCTATTCTGGTTTAAAGCCTTGGATGGCAGTCCTAGCTGACAAATCTGATAGGAAGAACAACAAACAAGGCCAAGTCTATTAATTAGAGATCAACTAATGCTTACACTAGATCCACTGGCCTACTTGTTTCAAGGTCACCCATTCCTGAGACTAGTAAGAACCTTGTCCTCTTCTCAGAGAAATCTGAAACTCATGAAAACTCTGCTGCCTTTGTAGTCTAATGGCCTCAGTGTTTCTCCTGACTCTAGAGCTCACTTTGATCTTTCCCAGGGCTAGACCCCTGAGGCCCTAGACATCTAAAATAAAGATCTATATTTGCTAATAATGGACCCAGACCCAAACCTGAGCATTCCAGATGAAGCCACATGTAAGTCTCCAAACACAAATTCTGGTGAGGCCACAGCAAAAGCTGTGGTCTTTTAAATAGTACTTTGGTCTCTTAACATAGTACTTTAGTCTCCAAATGCCATTGTGTTTATTCCTCAACTTTTCTAGGCCATGTTGGAGATTTGTGAGTCTAATCTGTCTACCAGTCTACCCTGCTTGGCTCTAACTAACTCACAACGAACACAAGGAATTAGTTGCAGATCAATGTTGTACCATTAGTACCTCATTAGTGATAACTAAAATTTATTAAATTATCAATGGTTTGCAGGATACTTTTTATCATATTGCTTAATCTTTATATCAACCCTACAGAATAGATATTAGTTTTCCTATTTTATAGAGGAGGAAATTAAGAGACAGAAATATTAAATAGCTTATTCAAGGTCATGCAGTAGGTGGCTGAGCCAGGATAAAAACCTCAGTGGTACAACTTCACACATTCCATCCTTTCCCTGTGTATATCGAAAAGACATGATTCTTTTTAAAGTTGGACCAGAGGATATGGTTTAGGCATGAGATAGAATGGGGCTTATGATTATCCCAAATCAAAATTAGCTATAAGCTTGGAAGCTGGATAATGCAATCTTTCTTTTCTTTTCCTTTTTAAATCTCTTTTCTCTTCTTTCTTTCTTTTTCTTTCCTTTTTTTTCTTTCTCTTTTCTTCTTTCTTTCTCTTTCTTTCTCTCTCTCTCTTTCTCTTTCTCTCTTTCCCTCCCTCTTTCTTTCCCTCTTTCTCTCTCTCCCTCCCTCCCCCTTCTTCCCTCCCCCCCACCTCCATCCTTCCTCTCATCCCTCTCCACCCACCTACCTTCCTACATTCCTTCTCCTTCCTTCTACCTTCCTTCTCCTTCCTTCCTTCCCTTCTTTTTTTTTTTTTTTTCTTGCCCACACAGGTGGACTTACAAAATGAGAGACTAGAAACTGAGAATGTGCTACAGAGAAACGAGACAGGCCCACATAATTATTTCAGTGAAGTGACCCTATACCTTCTGGTTAATATTGCCCAATTAATGTTTGCTCTTCCTACAGAGGAGAGGAGTGAATGTGGGATTCGAATACTGTTTCCTCCCAAGCAATGGAGCTATAGTCCCTCCCTCCTTGGAGATATGAAGCAGGGACTCATATATACAAAGGTCTTTGTACATAGTAGGTATTCCATTCATGTTAACCCCAGCTGATTTAAATAGACCCAGTCTGCTCATACATATGCTCAAGACAAAGCATTTCTCTCCTGGCCTTCAAGCATTTGTCTCTCCCCATAGCCTGTTAAGTGTTCAGACTTGCAATTCTTTAATCTCACCTATTCTGGTTCTCTGTCCTGTCTATTGTGGTGGGAGAATCAGACAATAAAGGTAAAAGTAATAGAATGTCAGGTAAGTGCCATGAAGAAAATAAAACATGGTAATGGGAGAGGGAGTGGCTGAGGGACAACATTAGTAGAAAGGCCGTCAGAGGAGGTGACATTTGAGATGAAACTTGAGTGATGGGAAAAACTCAGCCAGACAAAGATAGGGGAGAAGTGGGTCCCAGACAAGAAGGAACAGCAAGTGCAAAGACTCCAAGCTGGGAATGACTTGGCAAGTCTAAGGAATATAAAGGTCTGTGTGGATGGAGTATAGTGAGTGGATAGAGTGTGAGTATATGTAATAAAGCTGGAGAAGCTTGAAGAGTCCGGATCACTCAGGACTTTGTGATCCATAGTACACAGCTTGAATTTTATTCTAAGGACAGTGGGAAGTCCCTGTTGGGCTTACCACTCTGGCTTCTGAAGTATGACTTAGAGTCCTCTTGTTTCCTCATCTTTTATGTCTTCTCATTTTGAATAATGACTGTTTTTCACTGTCCCAGAGAACTGATTCAACCTCCAATGGTTTAAAACCATCCATTCAGGGTACCTGGGTAGCTCAATTAAGCGTCTGTCTTCAGCACAGTTCACGATCCCAGAGTTCTGGGATCAAGCCCCATGTTAGGATACCTACTTAGCAGAAGGCCTGCTTCTTCTCACTGTCTGCAGCTCACCCTTCTTGTGCTCTCCCTGTGTCAAAATAAATAAAATCTTTAAAAAAATAAATAGAACCACCCATTCTGTGCTGTCACTGACCCTCCCCAATTTCACCTCTCCATGCTCTGGCTCTGAGTGGGAATTCTTCATTGTTCTCAACATAGGAGCATCTCTAGAACTGGTGGATCAGATCAGAAAAGTACTCCCCCTGAAATGAAAGGCAACCTGAATCTTACCTGAGTAGATAAGTGCAATTTTTTGCAGCAGCAGCCCAGTGACAGATGCATGAACGTGCAGCTGTTGAGGTGGGGGTGTGTCTAAATGGCAGATAGGGAAATGTCCCCAGAAGGCATCCATATCAAAGAGAATTTATGGAAAATAACCAGCAGTATCCCTAATTTCAGCCTGTGCTTCAAGAGATGTCACAATGATGGAAGCTTTTCCTGTCTGAGGAAATTTTAAAATAGGAGAGTTAAAGATCTGTGATTTCTCCATGTGTCCAAGGGACAAAGACTATGTGTTGTTGCTTTCAGTCCTTAAAAAAGCAGTGTAGTGTAGAATGTTTTGGGTTCTACCAGATGCAGACTAAAACTGTCTGCAGAACTCTCCAGTTCCCTTTCTCAAATTCTTTGTGCACTAAACTGCCTTCTTACTGCCAAAAATAACCACTTCCATTTGTATCACGTCCTCCCTCGCATAAAATATTTTCAAAAATCACAAAAAATAATGCTAAGTGGTAAATATTTTTATCTTTTATACAGATCTTAAAATCAAGGCCCAAAGCATTGTTACATCAAGCCATGGACCTAGATTTAAATTAATGTAGTTCATGTTTATTTTCTCTTCTTTAGAGTTGTTTGAGGAATTCAGTGTCTTTCCTAGAGACCAGGATAGTGGGCCAGAGTATTCTCATTATTGGATAAGTCCATCCCACCATTATCTATCAAGAACTTGGAGATCCTTGTTATCAGTCAGTTTAGTGTGAGTCTGGCTAGTCTGAACCAGTCCCCAGAACCTGGGGAAATTGACAGAAGCAAGGACTTGTAGAGTGCCGGACCCTGGTTTGTGGTGATCATAGGGTGCAGACATCCTCACAAGGTCTGGCTGGAAAATAATCTGATGACCTTTTCCAAACTGTCTTAACTGCAAGATCATTCAACTGTTTCCACTTTGTTTTGGGGCTCGTTGAAAAAGCAAACAACTGTAATTTAACTAGCCAGTTAGCCAGCTAGAGATGTAGAATGGCATGGGGAGCTGATTAAAATGAGGTGATAGTTTAAAAACCAGGAAGCAATTGACCTTAACTGTGTTTCTTCCAGGTTTATGTCATTGTTGAAGCTGTAGGTAAGTGATTTGCTGGCCTGTGCTCTAGAGAGGTTTTACATATTGTTCATATAATCATAATTTGCACCCATTTTCCTTTCCATCATGCTTCTCAGTTAGGGGACTAATTACTGCCTTGGGTTCCTGCTTTTGGGGTATTATGTAATTAACCAATAAGTGCAGCCTGTCTCTTCCTTCCTTTCTCCTTTTAACATCTCTTTGTTTAGAAGAGAGAAATCAATTTTTGAATTGATTTCAAATTGCATTTGAATTCAGAAAATTAAAACAAATGAACAGCAAAATGTCATTACTTTCAGAGCACATATGACAAAGCCTGGCTGACTTGGGGTTTTGACTATTGGTTCTTATAACAAATGGCTCCTTTAAGATGGCACCAAAGTCAATACTAATGGTTATTATGATTAAGTATAGCTTCCTTGGTGTCCGTTTCCTGCTCTCTGGCTTCTCTGACTTCCCTTTCCAATGCACACGCATGGATTATGTAAAGTCAAGTGACCCTGAGATACACACAGGCCAAGGAGAGAAAGTTTGCAGCTGGCACTTCCACATTCCTTACTGTGATTTCTCTTTCTCTAACAATTCAGTGGCCTGGCTTGAGCAGGGCCCCTGCTGCAGGTGCCCTCTCCCCTGGCCTGTATTCTCTAAAAGTCTTCCAAGGTTAAGGCATTTCAAGGTTCTCCTCCCATCAACCCTCAGCCTGAACTGCCTGTCCTGGGCACCATCCTCTAAGGGCCCTTTTCTCTGCCAGGGAATGACAAGGTCAAGTGCCTGCACTAAAGGTTCACATGGTTTTCAATGTATTATGTCTCCAATATAGCATTAATCCAAGGATATGGCTGATGGCTGGGTTTTAGGTACCTGTGGTGGGCATCCTAAAGAGAAAGCAGAGTTACTGTTTTGGGTATCTCACATAATACTAAAACAATTCAAATTTGTACAAGACATTTTATTAAGTACTTTCTCATTCATGTTTTGTTTTTCTTTCTCTTCAAGTAGTATTGTGAGGTAGGTGATATTATTTCATATAAAAAATGTGGAAACCAAGGAAACCAAGGGTCCAAAAGGTTAAGCAGTTTGTTTGATGCCACACAGCTAGTAAATGACTAAGCTGAGGTTGAAACATAGCTCTTTTGAAATTCCTTGCAATTTTTGCTCTGCCATACTATCTCATAATCACTTAACTCAGTTATTTGACTACTAACTGTCCTGTGGGGATACAGTGAGGAATGAAATAGATATAGTCATGTCTTACATAGAGTTTATTATATTCTAAGTATATAGAGAATTTAAGTATATAGAGACATAGACAAAATATAAAAGTGAATGAATTTATTTCAAAATGACAAATCATGGGAAGTGCTATGAATGAAAGCTGAGGTAAAAAAAAAGTTTTGGTGGGGGCAGCTATTTTAGATAGGCCTCTTGGAGGAGATTTGAAATTCCAAGAAAGAGCTAGGAATGAGGGGTGGCAGAGGGAGACCAGTCCAGGTAGAGGGTATACAAAAAGTCTTGAGGCATATTCATGTGGTTGCCTGCCCCATATATACTCTATGTCCTCAGAAGCCACATTCTGTACACACAGATACTATTAGTGCTTGAAGCAGTCTCCTCAGGAATTGTTACACTATCAAGCCAACCATATATCCCAGCAACTGTACATACTGGGCTCATTTCCTTGCTTACTTTAAGAAGACCCTTCAACACTAGGCTGACTCTTTCCCACCAGAACCTCACAAGGTTTGCTGTTGAAGTTGGGCATTTCCCTCAATTTTCACAATTACTGTGTCATTTCACACATACTGTGCCCCAAGTATAAGATTGTGGATGGCTCAGGCAAAGCCATCCCCATGGGTGGAGACACAGATCACAGAGGCCATACTGACAAGGGGTGACCAGGATGTGACCAGGCAGAATTTTGTGTGTGAAGAACAGATTGTGTGTTCTGGGTTTGTAGGAAGAGGGATCTGGGCATCTTTTACCAGTGGGGTTCTATCACACTAAAATGGATGGGCACTTTACACTTAGCAGGTACTCAATGTCTTGAATATGTAGGAATCTTAGGTTAATCTATTTACCTTACTCACTGGTAGCCTTCCTTTCTAGATATTTCTAAAGCATTTATTTAAGCCCCAGCTGTATGTACCAAGCCTTTTGATAAATGCAAAAATATGACCATCACAGCCCCTGCTTTTAAGGAGGCTACAGTCTACATAAAGTGACAAAATGTACACTTTTAGAGGAGAAAGAATATGGAATATTCCTTCAAGAGCTAGGTGTTGGCATAAAGACACATAATAGGAGTTCAGGAAAGGAGAGGACATATTTGGGAGTTTTTGAATTAGACAAAGGTCTTCAAGGGTGGTAAGAGTTGGATTCATGGGGAGAAAATATAGAAGGACATCACTGGAGGTCAGCGCTACAGTGCCCTGGTGTAGTCAGTTGGCCTTTTGGAGGTGGGATCCGTGTCACTGCATGTACAGACTGACTCACATGTATAAATGGTTCAGAGAGAGAGATGCACTTGGCTGTTGTACTGATAATGCCCTATCGTGAGATGTATGAAATACTCTTGTTTTCTCTGTTTCACTCATCCTCCTCAGGTTGTATATTGCATTTTGGCATTTTTCTTTCTCCTTCAAGATTACCTTTAAAGTTTATTTGTGCTCACATTCTCCTAAATACAAAGAGTGGTGATGGTGGTGTGTGTACATGTGTATGTTGAAGAAATGATGTGGTTGGAGTTCAAGGAGATCACTTTCTTTACTCTGGACATTTCCCAAAGATGGTCATGAAGTTTACATTCTCTCTCAAAAGTGGCCCTGGTATGAGCAGACGGCTGAAGTTGGAGTGAACATAATTCAAGCTTGAGGAGGGGAAGAGGGTGTATGGGAAGGACAGAGCGCCACAAGTGAAAAAACTCAGAGCACAGCTAAGAACACTAGCTGGTAGCCTTAGAGCCAGCCGGCAACACTATGAGGATGCCTAAGGAGCCGGAGACATGCTTCATGCCCTCACAAACCATCTGGTGAATTTGCAAAGACACAGTGCACAAATGGAAATACCATCAGATGGCAGGATCAGCAGACATATTCCATGTAGCTCCACAGGAAATATAGGAAAGCAGATGGAGTTTGGGGGAAAGGATGGCCTTTTAACCATTAGAGCTGTTCATCAGTAGAAGGGCTGCTGCCTCATGGCATGCTGAGCTTCCTCCGAGTAGGGGTGTTAAAGGTGGAATGCCTCAGTCTGGGATGCTGCAATCCAAAGAAAGTGTAGCCGGCATGACCTGCAAGCAGCCTTCTACCTCTTAGAGGCTGGGAGTTTGCAGCTTCATGCTTTTTAGCTGGCCTCACACTTAGAGTACTATGTAAGCCATCTATGGTGACAGCAAAGGCTTGACCAGTAGGTTGGAAGGGCTCACTGGACTAAGAATTCATCTCCAGGCTCTGCAGCAGGATCTGTGGCTGACTAGGAAGAAAGAGTGCTAAAGGTGGCACTGACTTGATTGCTTCAGGGCTGCTCTGGGGAAGTGGTTTCAGCTGTCTCTCTTCACAGACAGGTGTCAGCCCAATGTGTGGCAAGTCACCTCACACTGGGAGACACTTTTATGCCCAGAACCTGGGGAAGCACTAGAACTAAAGCATCGCCTGCGGGAATCAGCTGCTGGGTTGGCTCTGCAAACCTTCCTATCCAGCTAATGAGGAAGGCCTGATGGAAACAGCAGAGGGAAATTAAAAACCAGAAGTAGCTTTAACCATAGCAGTCTCCCTCCCACTCCACTAAAGGCTAAGGCCTGGGCCCCAATGCTCCTGTGAGGAAAATTAGGCTGAGAGACACTCCCCAAGGTCTTCTGAACTAAATTCTGGGCTCCTTTCCTGTACTAGAGGTTTGTTTGTTTAGATTTTATTTATTTATTAGAGAGACAGAGTGTGCACACAAGCAAGAGGGAAGGGCAGAGGGAGAAGGAGAAACAGATTCCCCACCGAGCAGGGAGCCTGATACAGAGCTTGATCCCAGGACCTTGGGATCATGACCAGAGCTGAAGGCAGACACATAATGTACTGAGACATCCAGGCACCCCTTCTCTGTTCCAAAGTTTGGTTCCCCAGGCTCAGAAAGTCTTCTTAATGGTCTCAGGGGACCAGAGCTCCATAGAAAGCAAATATTACTTCCCAGCCCTTCACTAAGCTGGAGTGAAATTCACAGAACTAGCCTGAGTTACTTCCCTTAGCGAAAAATAAGTTATTACATTTCAGGGAGGTCTCAGAAGTGTGATAAGGAGACAGAGAAGCCAAAGAGGTCTGCTTCTTGCTGATGCAGTTCTTGGCCAAGGTCTGCTTCTCCACTAGGTCTAAAGGAATTATCACAATGATTCATTTTCATGGCTGATCCAGTTTATATTTCCACTGTTAACAAAGATTCCAGAGGACTCACTTGGAGGTGAAGTGGGGAACTGGACTCTGAAGTCAACCTCAAAGCAAGGGATCTGACATTTATTGAGAATCTACTATACATTTAACTTGAAGGTTAGGTATATCCTGGCTCATCTTAGCAGCAATTTATATCTTTATGGTTCTGCCAGTAGTCATATATTTATTTTCCTTCATGCTTCACCTCTTGGAAAGAATATATTCAGTATGTGATGTCTGTATGAGGTAGGACAGCCTTTTAATTTACCCTTAATAGTAAATTGCTCCAGAACATGATTTCTGTCAACCAAGTGCCTTGAACTGGCAATGGAGACTGCGTTGGCCTCAGTTTTCCTGGCAGGGGATCTTAGAGACTGCCAACGTATCCAAGGTCATTCTGGGGTTGTTCTGTATCAGTGAGATCTGCCTCTGCTTCACCCGACTTGGGATAAATATTTTGTTTACTCCAATATAAAGGGACTTGACATATTAACTGCTCAGGACAAGGTATGGCCTGCATAGCTGTCTCAGCAGATTACTTAAAAGTTTCCTGGGCCTGGGTGGTACACAAGAGCACAGCACAGTACAATTTTGTCGATTTCAAAATCTGAGGCTCCAAAGGCCCTAATACATACCCTCACCCACCATGGCATCTTTGTTATTCTGGGCTCTCCCTTCTCTCTCCTGTTTTCTCCTTGTTGAAATATGTTTCTAATCTTCTAGGCCTCTCAGATGCATTGGTGTTTTCCTGCTTCAGTGGTCCCCATGGAGGCACTCATTCTGTATTTAATGTATTCCGCACTTTAAATGGGCCTGTTAATTACTCCCTCCTCACTCTGAATTTACTAATTTATTGATCAAATTTCTTTTTGTGCATGTGAGTTTTATTTTGTATGTGCAAAGAATTTATTTGGATCAATTTTATTGACCCCCTCCCACCCCTGCCTCCTGGGATACTTTCCCAAACTTTAATTAAGTCTCTGGGAAGTCTCTTTGCTTAAAGGGGAGCCTCTTGCTTCCTCCTTTTGTGAGCACTGATAGTATCTGATTATCATATTCTTGAGCAGGTGGATATTTGAAAGGGCAATTAGAATTGAGAACTAGGGCAGGGGCTCTTAAAACTGTGGTCCCCAGACCAGAAGCCTCAGAATCCCCTGAGAACTTGTTAGAAAAGCAGATTCTCAGACTCCACCCAGAACTACTGAATTGGAAACTCTGGGGGTGGGTCCTAGCAGTTTGTCTTTTAACAAGTCCTTCAGGGGATTCTGATGCAGGCTGAAAATTGAGAACCACTGCTTTAAGGCAGGGTTTCTTAACCTCAACATTCTTGACATTTTATGCTGAATGATTATTTGTTGTGGGAGCTATATGGTATGTTGTATGGTGTTCAACAACCCACTGGCCTCCACTCACTGGATGCCAGAGGCACCTTCCAGCTGTGACAACCAAAAATGTCTCCAGACATTGCCAAATGTCCCCAGGGGGATGCATCATTCCTGGTTGAGAACTACTGAATTAAGTGTTCAAATCACCCTCCCTTCTCAATTTAGACCGTTCTCTTTATTTCACTTGGGTATTCATATATCAGATAAAAGTAGCTATGAGTGAGTACCTCATGGTCTCTAGCATACTGCCTTGTTTCATTTTGTGTTCATATGTATATTTTTCCTATCCCCAACTTTCTGTTTTTGAGATAGGCAGTTAACAAGCCCAATGCCTGATTTGTTTTAACAGTTCATTTAACCATCTTGCATTAATTCCCCATTTCCTGGCCTTTGTACAAAACTTTTCAAAAGAGTGATTTTTCACTTTCTCCAGAGATTTGAGAGCATTTCTAGCCTGTGAAAGAAGTGAGTGGGAGGGGAATTCAGACAATGTCATCACTAAGGAGGGAAGTGGGAGTAGAGAATAAGTGGCAGCTTCTGCTCTTGACCCCGCCCTGCTGAGAGCACCCAAATACAAAGAGGCATTGTGATGAGGATAGGTGAGCATTAGTCTCTGTGCCTAGAATAAATTGGTTTGGCTGAGTGAATTTGCGTTTGGACAGAAATAGTCCTTCCTTTCTGTTGCAGCCTGCTTCCTCTTTGCATATCTACTGCCTTATATCTCTCTTCCATACCTGGTCCATGGCAAGCCTGCCCTTCAACCCCTTACCTGAATGACTCCATCTCTATTCATCACAAAGCACCACTGTTAGTACCTGGGGCTAGAATGCCAACTGAAGAATGTCCTGGGTGTATGAGAATGCCATCATCAATTCCAGCACCTGGGCCACTGGGAGAGGCCCAAGTCAGAGGGGAAGTTATGGAAATCTGCCTCCTGCCAACGAAATGGTCTGGAACATTCAGTGTTTGTCCAGTAGGCTAGTCTCAGAGATGAAGTGTCTGCTCTTGAGCAGTACCAGTAAGCTCACAGGACACTCTTCCTCCTCACTCAGGCTAGGTGGCCAATTAAAGGGCAGCCAACTGGAAGGCAGCCAGCTGGAAGCTATAGCTTTCCAGTCTAGGTGGGCCCTAAAATAATACTGGAATAAACCAGCAATATAGTGCCTGTTTTTTCAGGTTTCCATACACGATTTCACATAACTAATGACATAAAAGTTGGTTCTGCTCCTTCCAAAGTAGGCAACATCCTTGAGTGAAAATTAAAAACAAAACAAAACAACAAACAAACAGCACCACCGCAGACTCACTTTACAGTCATAGCTGAAATTTTGACGCCCAATCAAGTATGGCATAGTGCTGATAATGGCAATAAAAGATTTGTTAACTAAACTTTAAACCTTTAATATGACTCTAAAGAAATTGGTTGGTTCAAAAAATTGCAAAAGAAAAATGGAGAGCAAGAATGAAACAGAAATCATGCTGCTAAAATAGCTTTGGGCTGTGGGTGTAAATTAATAAATGACTCCATTTTTAGTAATAGAATAACCCGCACTAAATTAATGTTAAACAAATATTTGAAAAGTATGCCCAAAGCATCCCTAAGCCTCAAAACTTCCCTGCCAATGTCTGCAAAAAGCATCTAAAAATGTACTGCATTCATTAACTCAGGGAATGAAGGCCCCCTCGTACTTTCTCACTGTGGCACCATGCCTTGCTCTGTGTTTATCTGTGTTTTCAGACACCTTTGTGCTCCCGTCTTGGCTCTCCTTTCTCACTTTTTCTCTAGACCAGTAGACTGATTCCCATAGAAGCTGTCAGTAGGAATCACCCCACACTCCCATTTTTAGAAATTCTGTTCATGTTCACCTGCATCAGCAATGAATCTCAGTCCCAAACTCAGTTGTGTATAAAATGTAGCTTTCTTAATTTTCTTTAAGTTGTTACAGAAAAATAGAGTGCAGATTCAGAATTTTTAATGAAGTCTTTTCTGTTTATAAGAAGTATGTTACAAGAAGAGAGTAGAGAAGTACTCACTAGCAAGAGGCTGAGACCCACCACACCCTTGATCTCAGGGTGTCTTTTATATAAGAGTACAATCTAAGATCCCTTCCCAAGAATTGTCTTGTCTTGCAGTAGCAGGGGATGAAGACCTTTATGATCCTCGAATGGAGGTAGTGAGACCTAGTGACATTCAGTGGGGTGTAAGTAGTCCCAAGTTATAAACTCCCAAAAGCCTACTTAAAAGAAGTGCTGATAACATCATTTGAAAGGGGAATGTCATTGTGTTAGTCTAGTGTAATATTAGAGATCTAGCATTTTGCTAGTACTTTTTCTCTTCTAATTACTGGCCTGGGATAGTGCCTTTTAATGGAGGAGATAATTTCTTTCTCATATTTTGTCTTTCTGTATTGTAAGTCTACACAGTTTTACCTATGCATTAACTTGTGTATGAATATGCTTTGCCAAGGATTATACCTCTTTACCATCACCATAAGAGACATTCTAGGGGGATGGACAAGGTGCCCTTTTTGGTGGATGATGGCAAACTACAGTGGTAAGCAAGGAGAATATGGTTGGTATTAATTAGCTCTGTTGTTTCCCAGTTCATACAATTAGTCCTGAGGTTATCTGTCCTTGCATTTCTTTGAGACTTCATTGCGGTCTTCCTCTCTATGAGTCATGGATGCCAAGATCTTAAGTTGTGTTTGTTTTGTGGAGGACTTAGATTTGTCCTGTTTTCATGGGCTTGTGGTTTGAGTCCTTGGCACTCTGGTTCATAGGTGGAGTAGACTTGCAATTAGATGTATGTTTCTATAGGGTGATTTTGAGCCCACACAGCTATGTGGGTGTGCTATAGACTGAATATGTCTTCCCTAAAATTCTTATGTTGAAACCTAACCCCCAGGAGATATATGCATATACACACATGTACATATACATATAAAAACACATATATAGATATACATGTATATAAACACACAGATTTGAGATTGGGTTTTGGAAGGTGATTAGGTCATGAGGTTGGTGACCCCACAAGGGATTATTATCTTTATAAAAGAGATCTCCAAAAGCTCCCTTGCCTCTTTATACCATGTAAGGACACAATGAGAAAATAGCCATTTATAACCTGGGAAGCAGGCACTTAACAGACACTGAATCTGCTGGCACCTTGATCTTAGACTTTCCAGCCTTCAGAATTAAAAGAAATAAATGTTTGTTGTTTAAGTCACTTAGCCTGTGGTATTCTGTTATAGCAGTCTGAACTGACTAAGACAGGGTGAATCTAGTGAACTTCATAGGACCTGGCTCCTCTGTTCTAAATTTGAGGTGGTTTCCTCTCTGGAATTTCTATTTTTTTTTAAGATTTTATTTATTTATTTGACAGACAGATCACATGTAGGCAGAGAGGCAGGCAGAGAGAGAGAGAGAGAGAGAGGAGGAGGAGGAGGTAGGCTCCCTGTTGAGAAGAGAGCCCTATGCAGGGCTTGATCCCAGGACCCGGGGATCATGACCTGAGCCTAAGGCAGAGGCTTTAACCCACTGAGCCACCCAGGTGCCCCCTCTCTGGAATTTCTTGCATAGACCTAGTCCTCATTAGCATATATTGGTGGGGAATCTAGTGTTAGTCTGGCAACCTGTATACATTCTGAAAGGAAATGTAGACATTTGTCTTTGACTATAAAGACAAAGGAAGGACAACTGCATGTAGGCTAAGTTGTGACTTGCAGCTCAAAAATTCATCATAATTTGAAGGGTCTTGGGCCACTTAAGGCCTGCTTTCATGCCAAAATGTACTAAGTCTTTGCCTAATGTCACAGATTTTGTTTTGCTTTTAGTTTGCCAGAGTTTTGAGGGTTGTAAAGAATATGTGTTTGAAATTTGATTCTTTTTTTAGAGGTAAGGAGAGAGGGAGAGAGAGAATCTTAAGCAGACTATACGTCCTATGTGGACCCTGACGTGGGACTTGATCTCACAACCCTGAGATTATGCTATCAGCTGAAATCAAGTTTCAGACATTCAACCAACTGAGCCACCCAGGTGCCCCTGAAATTTGATATTTTTATAGCTTTAAGGAATATTGGAAATTTTATCCCATAAAACAAAAATTGATTTCATGTTAAGAGAAACTCTACAGGAAAAAAATACATCCTGGAACATTTTTTTTTAAACAATGGTAATAGCATATCCTTACTGCAGAGGAAAGCCTTTGGCCACCCAGAAAAAAAGGTGCATGGCAACTAAGAAATGGGAGTATCCCAATTCCTGGAAACAATCAATAAAATAAATTCGTGGGTAAGTGAAAGTCCTTCAAATTAGTGTCCTCTATCACATTTGTAGCAGCTTCCTTGCATTATAATTAGCACAAAGAGAAGAGCATGTGTACACTGAAAAGATGCTATGTTGGAAAATCTCAGAATAATTTCAGGATTTTAAATTTATTTCATTATATAATCCTGTGTTCACCCATGTATGATTTAAAGGATATGCTGGGTATATCCCATAAAGGACAGGTAGGGAGCACTTAGAAGCCATAGAATCCTGGTCAGGGTTTAGTAATAGAGTCTAGAGGAGGTAGGTTGGTGGCCAAGCAGGCTTCCTCTTAGTGAGGCCCCATCATGTTGAGGGGACAGGTAGGACCTGAGGAAAGAAGAAAGAGGCTTCTGCTATGAGCTGACAGTTTATGTGTCTGTGTGGGGAAATAGTTTTAACAGCTGTATCAGTCTAAGCATGACCCTTTTAGTATTTTAACTGTCTTATCTATTAAGCAAATCTGTCTAGAGACTAAAAATTTCTTAAAAATTAAATAAATTCATGACAAGCTTTAAGGGTCTTACCTGTTTCAATACTGGGAAAAAAAACAAGATTTCATTTTGAAATCCTAACCCACAATTAATTATACATTTTTCAAACTAGATTTACAAGGCTGTCACAGACAGGGCAGATTCTTTCATGTATCACAAATACATAAAATATAAAATATGCACAGCTTTCTTCTTAACATAAAAATATAAGTAATAATGGGCTATCTCTTTTAAATATCTCTATATCTAATTCTAAATCATCCCACATAAAGAAGAATTACCATACCAACTAAATAAGGATATTTACTACCAGAGATTTAGGTCTGAAGGCTGACTGGATTCTCATTCATGACCTTCATAGGGTATCTTGAGCCCTGTTTATGGTGGTTCTGTGAGTGATCCATAACCTTAAAACGTGAGGGATCAGCTATTTAGCCTACTTTCCTAGATTAATGTTTTATACATTGCTGCATAAAGTCTACAGATTTCCTATATTAACGTTTTATACATTGCTTCATAAGGTCTACAGCTTCCATTCTAATAGATAAAACCTTTTATTAATGTACTTCTTCTCACTCTAAAGAACTTGGAAATTGATGGGATCCTGAGATATGTTAATACTTTTCACATTCATTCATATTCCTAAAGCCATATAAATCTTAAGAGCACTTCAATTTATAGCCAGTTAAGTTCTAGGTATTTCACTTAGCTTTGTTTGATTTGAGACCACAGACTATGGGCCATTCTGATATTTCCCAGGAGTCAGAAAATGCCCTCCAAATGATATATTTACTATTTTAATTTCTATATTCTCTACTGATACAATAAATTAATCAATAATGCCTCATGACTGAGAAATAGTACTCCATAGAAATACATTCTATCCTATTCACTTTCTTTTAAAATCACCTGTTATATTTTCTCTTTGTGTATCATTATAGAAATATGGCTTCTCAGATAGTTAATCAACTACAGTCATTATATTTCTCTTTTTAAAAAATCACTTTATTGAGGTAAGATTGACATACAAAATTGTTACAACTTTGGCCAGTGGGAATCTCTTTTTAATTTGCTCCTTGAGGTGCCTGGGTGTTGCAGTTGGTTTCAGCTCAGGTCATGATCTCAGAGTTTTGAGATTGAACCTGGTGTTAGGCTCCATGCTGAGCATGGATCCTGCTTGAGACTCTCTTCCTCTCCCTCTGCCCACCCTCTCTCTCTCTCTCTCTAAAATTTAAAAAAAAAAAATGTTCTTATGTCTTCCTCACATTATCCACTAATCATCAAAAGCTTTGTTGCTTTCTGGCACAAGATTTTCCAGGCTTATTTTGTACCTTCCTGCCCCAGACATGGAATCACTCATTTTTCCAAGGAGCTGTGGTTCCCTTTAGTGGAAAAATAGTATTAGAGACCAGAATCTGAGCACTAGGGGGCAATCTGGGGGTTTCAATGCTCTTGGGTCATTTCCATGAACAGAGCCAGAAAAAATTTGTGTTTTTTCTAGTTTCATATTGGTGTTTCCGATTCTTTTCTAAAGGTAAAGAATTCCTTCCTAGATTTTTGATTCCTAATATGATAAATATAATTGTTTGATCTGATACAAGAAGAATTCCAAAACAATACATATTAAACAATAAAGCTATGGAACAAAGTTCAAGATTTTCATTATGGTTCTTTTAGATCTTAGCTACCTCCTACTAAGAATGTACAATCATATTTCTTCTAAAATCACTCTTAGGTCCTCATTCTGTGTGGTTAAATAAAAATTTGTCTGACAGTTTCATTCAATTATTTGCTTTCAGTTTGAAGGCCTTGACTTTTAGCAGTTGATAATTCTTAGACTTTAGAAAGTGAAGGTTTGTACTAGTCCTCTTCATGGTGGAAATAGGAACTAAGGAGTGGGGGAGGGAGACATATATATGTCTACCTAAAGATGATAGAAAATTACAAATGCTCAGTTTACAAGGTTTTGTTCTATATACATGATATATATATATGATCTCTGATTGAATGAAGCAATTCTGACTCCTCTTATATAATTTCTAGTAATATTAGAACTTAACATTTTCAAATATATTTTAACTCTATTGAATTCTGTTCTTATCGTAAAACTGCTTAATTTCTTGCTCTCTTTTCTGAGCTACATACTCTTCTCTTTTGCAACATATCCTTAATAATTACATGTATCATGCAATGTATTGTTAACCAAAGTCTGTAGTTTATAAAATTATTTTTCCAATTAGTATTATTTTAATGCAGTAACATTCGTTATCTTTAACTTTCTATTGAGGATCAAGATGATCTAGAATATTAGAATTTCATATGATTGGGGCACCTGTGTGGCTCAGTTGTTAAGCAGCTGCCTTCAGCTCAGGTCATGATCCCAGGGTCCTGGGATCAAGTCCTGAATCTGCTCCCTGCCCAGCGGGGAACTTGCTTCTCCCTCTCCCACTCTCCCTGCCTGTGTTCCCTCTCTTTCTGTCTCTCTCTGTCAAATAAATAAATAAATAAAATATTTTTTTAAAAAAGAATTTCATATAATTAACAAAAACACTACTCTAAGGTTCTGAAGGTTTTGCCCTAAATCCTCTTTTGATTCATGGCTCACAATTCAAATTTTACTTTGTATATATTACCAATATCCTTATTTAATTGTACATAGTTGTACTGAAGAATTTTAGTTTCTTAGAGGCTCTTGAATATGTACCTTAATGTTATACAAATTCAAACTTCTAAAAGCCAATTTAAAATATTAGAAAATACAGCCATAGTATATAAAAATGAAATATAGTAATTACTGGAAAACACATCTTTAAAATATACACAGAAGGCATTCAGTACTAAATTCCTACATAAATTATACGTGTTTACAAAAACAAGATTCAAAAATGAGTATTTTATTTAAAAAAAGTGATTAAAGATGAACTGACTCATTAAGATGAGATTTTGTCTACATTAGTAGTTTTATTTAAATCTCATCTTAATGAGTCAGTTCATCCTGTAGCTCTTTCCAGCACTTCCAGTCAGGAAATTGGGGTACTTATCTTTTCTTGTCCCTTGGACAGAGGAGCATGCATAGGAGTCCATCTAGTCTAGAGATGAATATGCCCCAATTTTTTGAGGTTCCAATGGGGAATATTCACAACAAAAGTATACTGACATGCTAGATTCCTACCTGAAAATGGCAAAGCCTTTCTGAGCTGAAAAGGACTTGATATAGAAGATTCTCAGGAAGCAAAGGGAAGATGAGTAGAAAAGATAAGGTTTTGCTAAGAATGCACTCACCCTGCATCCTCTTCTCCATCTTCACATTTCACTGGGGGGTCTGTATTGCCTTTTCTTCTGTGGGGTCTTGCTATCTCCTTGGGATAAACCCTGAAAGTTAGGGGCTCTGGACTCTTCTGTCTTGAAGAACAACAGATCTCATTCTCTGTCATCTTGCTGTTGCCCTGCAGGCAAGGTCAGAAAGTGGGGGTAGAGAGACCCCTCTCTCAGATTCTTAGTTCCCCCAGCTGTTGGTTGGATAATATCTTTCTTCATAGGTGGGGCTTTGACATTTTATCTTTACCAGAGAATCCTCTTCTCCTAAGGGCTTCAGGTTTGGGAACTTAAAGGCCAGCTAGTTGTTTTCTACTCTGCCACATGCCTCTTCTGAGATAGTAAGCACAGAGCAACTTCTTGCATTCTGAATGAAGGGAAGGGAAAGAGGAAAGTGCCAGGGAGAATCCACCCCCACCTTCTAAGTTAATAATTAAAAAAAAAAAAAATACAGTGTTAGTCACACTGTAGGAAAGGATCACATCTTTGGAGGACAGTGCAAACCTAATTTGTATATGGGCCCTGAAGATCCTGTAAGAACAATGTTAGAAAGAGTTCATTAGATACAAAAATGGAGGAAGCAAATTAGGAAGATTACTTGCTTCTAGATTTAGTAGTTTTATTTAACATCTCATTACTCTAAAAGACCATTTGTCTCCTCCATTTTAATTTTTTCTCTTTGAAAATGTTGTTGGAAAAAGAGGAAGAGGATTCCCCAGCTCCTGGAGAGTTTTTAAAAGAAAAACAAGTTTTCAAATCTCACCCCACTCATCTAGTAACCTTGAGGAACAAGGTGGGTGAGCTGTTTTCAACTAGTAGGGACTCCCGCTGCCTAAACCCTCCCAAAGTCCACTGTCAGATCATGGGCCTAGAAAGAAGACAGAAAATTACCACTCTAGGAGATGACAAATGGTAGACAGGGAGAAAATTTTCTTCCTGCCACAAACCTTTTCTTTCGGCTTTGTGATCAGGGCTGGGGAGGCTGGCAGACTGTGTCCCCATGGTAGAGTGAAGTAGGCATTTGTAATCAAATCCTGTGGTAGGGGAAGAGATATTATGGCCCCCATTAAAGAATGTGCAGTGCACAGTAACACAGCAGAGAAATGAGCCATGGCTCGCTTGGTGAGAATGTGGTCATCTACTTGGCAATGGAAGTAATCAGTGCATGGTACATTGCATGTCTCTAAAAAAATCCTTGATGCTTAAGTATAGCAACATCCTAGAACAACAACGATAAGCTGAAAGTTAATGAATTAAAACAAGAAAAATATCCACTCTCAATGCAGTGAGGTAGTAACTGCAACATCTCAAAAATATTTGGGTAAGAAAATGTTTCAAGGGCATTTAGGCAAGTAAACTTGCTAACTGACTAGATTTTCTTCTTGTGATTTTCTCAGAAAAACTCCAGCAGACTGATCCTATCAATAACTTTATTTTCTACTTTATTTCAAAAGATAGAGCTAGACTGTCTCAGACTAGCTACATAAAACAAAAACAAAAACAAAACTGGTTAAGAGAGCTTGCTGGAAGTCTTATAGTGACCTCTACGAACCTTTTACCTATTCTAAAAAAAGTAAAACCAATGCTAACTGGCCTGACATACGGAACAAAATTGGAGAAAGTTCTTCCAGAAGCTCCTAGGTTACCATGTGTAGAGTGGCATTCACACAGGCTTACTAGTCCAAAAGCCTGTTAAAGTCGCAAGCATTCACTGAGTGTTTAGTAATTATGGAGTACACTTATGCTAATGAGAACAGATTTACAAATTAGGAATGCATTTTAACGATTTAATTATAATCCTGAAATGATATACAAGGGATGGAATTGTACACTGCAATGCTGTTACTGATCAGAGCAGCTTTGTATTATTACTATTTTTAAAGGTGTGCACACATATGTGGGAGGAGAGGGAAGAAATTTATAGGAGTTCTAGGAATACTCATGTAATAGATCCCTAGCTTATAATAAAATAACTAGAGCAGAAAAACTGCAGCACTGTAAACTCAACAGAAGGGATTTCTAAGAAGTGTTCAGTTTCTGAAAGGATAAACTGAGTAAGGGGCCATCTACCTCCAAATGCCATCCCCTAATAAAAGTCAGTCAATGAAGGATTTTGTTGAAATTAGTATTTAACCAGTGTTAAGGCATAGTAAACCACTAAGAGTCAAAGACAATGTAATAGTAAATAGCTATTAAGAAAGTCATTTATCTGAATTGCTTATTTAGCATTTACTGTCATTTAGTTGGAGCGAAATACCCAGGGGATACAGAAAGCTTGACAGAGATTTAGCAGAGGAAAGAGGAGAAAGAGCTGCAGAATGAGGTTGTGTTTAGGCCTTCTCTGGCTTTAGGTGTCACAAAGCAAGATGGCATCAGGGCCAAGAGACAGAATCAAAGATAAAGTTTATCCACTTCTCAATTTGGCTGTGGTTAGTCCTATTATTCACTTTACCAGGAAACCTGAAACTAGAGAGATAATCCCTTTATATTTTTATAACAATTTCTAATTTTGTAATGAGCTCTGTTTCTTATCACTCTGATCTCCACAGAACCCTGTGAAGTTATCAGGGTCAGGTTTTATTATATCTATTTGGCAAATAGTCACCTCCATTTTCATTTTCTCTTTTGTGGTGGCTCATTCTTCAGCAGAGAAGAGGCTCAAGGAGTTGGATAGGTACTTAAACTGCCAACTGGAAACAAAGAGAACATTTACTATACTATCTGGATTACATGAAAAAACTGCTTTATTGAGGTATACTTGACATACATAATAAGACTGTGCAATTTAAAGTGTACTATTTGATAAATTGTGGTATATTTATATAACTGTGAAACCATTACCACAATCAAGATGATGAGCATATTCAATACTTCCAAAAGTTTACTTATGTCCCTTTGTAACTCTTCCTGCCCTGTCCTCCCTGTTCGGATTGTTTTTTCTTTCTTTTCCTTGTTTTGGGTTTTATGTGCTCCTCTTCTGGCTTCTTAAGGTAAAAGCTGAGGTCATTGATTTGAGATCTTTCTTATAAAATAGGCATTTAGTGTTATATATTTCCCTTTAAGTACTACTTTGGTGGTAACCCCAACCATTGTTAGGTTGTATTTTCATTTGGTTAAAAATACTTTCTGATTTCCCTTTTGAATTCTTCTTTGACTCATGGGTTATATAGGAGTGTAGTATTTACTTTCCAGATATTAGGGAGTTTTCCAGATACTTTCTGTTGCTTATTTATAATTTAATTCCATTATGAACAAAGAATATAATTTTTATGACTTGAATCTTTTGAATTCATCAAGACTTGTTTTATGGTCCATAATATGGTTGTCTTGGTAATGTTCTATGTGTACCTAAAAATAGTTTGTATTCTGCCATTGAGTGGAGTGCTTTAAAAGAATAAATTAGGTAAAATTGTTTGGCAGTGTTCTTAAAATATTTTATATCGTGATTTTCTGCCTAATTAATTCATTTTATCAGTTGTTGAGAGAGAAATGTTGAAATCTCCAACTATAATTGTGAATTTATCTGTTTTTCCTTGCATTTTTTTCTGTCTTTGTTTAATGTGTATTAGAATTATGTTATTAGGGGCATAAATGTTTAGGGTTGCTATGTCATCTTGATGAATTGACCCTTTTATCATTATGAAATAGTTTCTTTATTCCTGATAATATTCCAAAATCTAATTTTCCTGATAGTAATCTTGATAGTCAACTTTCTTTTGATTAATGTTGATGTGATATATGCTTTCTATCCTTTTACTTTTAACCTACCTATATTTATCTAAACATAGGCATATATTTATGTGTTTCTGATAGGCATCATGTAGTGTTGGGTCTTGCTTTTCTATTCTATCTGATGATCTTGGCCTTTAGATTCAGGTATTTAGACCATTTACTTATAATGTGACCAATGATATGATTAGGTTCAATTTTATCATCTTGCTATTTGTTTTCTATTTGTCCATCTGTTCTCTGTTCCCCTTTCCTCTTTTTCTACCTTATATTGGATTAGACATTTAAATATTTATAATATTTATATTTATAAATATATAAATATTTATATAAATATTATAAATATTAAATTAATTAATTAATTTAATATTATAAATATTAAATTAAAATTATAAATATTAAATTAAATATTTTTATAATTCTGTTTTTCTTTCCCTTGGTGCTACCCAACTTATTAACTATAACTCTTTTTTTTCCTCTTGGTGGTTACTTTTTTTTTTTTTTTAAGATTTTATTTATTCATTTGACAGACAGAGATCACAAGTAGGCTGAGAGGCAAGCAGAGAGAGGGGAGGAAGCAGGCTCCCTGCTGAGCAGAGAGCCTGATGCGGGACTTGATCCCAGGACCCCAGGATCATGACTTGAGCTGAAGGCACAGGCTTTAAGCGACTGAGCCACCCAGGCACCTCAGGTTACTTTTGAATTTATAGCAAATATCTTTAATCACGGTGTACCTTCAAGTTATGTTATATCACTTCATATAGGGTATGAGAACTTTTCAATATTTTAATTTCTATTTCTCCCATTCTTACATTTGTACTTTTATTGGCATACATTTTACTTTTTTCTTTTTATTTATTATATTGTGTTTGTCACCATATAGTACATAATTTGTTTTTGATGTAGTGTTCCATGATTCATTGTTTGCATATAACACCCAGAGCTCCATGCAATATGTGCCCTCCTTAATACCAATCACTGGGTTAACCCATTCCCCTCACCTCTCTCCCTCAATCCTCAGTTTGTTTTCTGGAGTCCATAGTCTTTCATGGTTCATCTCCCCTACTGATTCTCACCCCCCTTCATTTTTCCCTTCCTTGTCCTAAGTCCTCCATGCTCTTCTTTATGTCCCACATATAAGTGAAACCATATGATAATTGTCTTTCTCTGCTTGATTTATTTCACTTAGGATAATCTCCAGTTCCATCAACATTGATGTAAATGGTGGGTATTCATCCTTTCTGATGGCTAAGTAATATTCCATTGTGTATATGGACCACATCTTCTTTAGCCATTCTCTGTTGAAGGGCATCTCGGCTCCTTCCACAGTTTGGCTATTGTGGATTTTGCTACTGTAAATATTTGTGTGCAGGTGATCTTTCTTTTCACTACATCTGTAACTTTGGGGTAAATACCTAGTAGTGCAATTGCTGGATCATAGGGTAGTTATATTTTTAAGTTTTTGAGGAACTTCCACACTGTTTTCCAAAGTGGCTGTACCAACTTGCATTCCCACCAACAGTGAAAGAGGGTTCTCTTTTCTCCACTACCTCTCCAATATTTGTTGTTTCCTGTCTTGATAATCTTTGTCATTGTAACTGGTGTAAGGAGATATCACAATGTGGTGTTAATTTGAATTCCTGATGGCTAATGATGTTGAACATTTTTTCATGTGTGTGTTAGCCATTTGTATGTCATCTTTGTGGAAGTGTCTGTTCATGTCTTCTGCCCATTTTTTGACTTGATTATTTGTTTTTTTTTGGGGGGGTTGAGTTTTTGAGTTTGAGAAGATCTTTATAGATCTTGGATACCAGTCCTTTATCTTAATGTCATTTGTAAATATCTTCTCTCATTCTGTGGGTTTCCTCTTTGTTGTGTTGACTGTTTCCTTTGCTGTGCAGAAACACTTTATTTTGAAGAAAACCCAAAAGTTCATTTCTGCTTTTGTTTCCCTTGTTATTGGAGATGTGTCCTGAAAGAAATTGCTGTGGCCTATGTCAAAGAGGTTACCACCTATGTTCTCCTCTAGGATTTTGATGGATTCCTGTCTGATACTGAGGTCTTTCATCCATTTTGAGTTGATCTTTGTGTATGGTGTAAGAGAGTGGTCAAGTTTCGTTCTTCTGTATATAGCTATATATGCTTTTCATTTTTTTTATCATATTTTATTATAACTTCATTTGTAATAGAAAAGGTATATACGGTATTACCACCCCAAGGGAAACGTTTGTGTGGTCATTACCTATTTTTTCATTCATTTATTCACTCATTTATTTTGTATGTATGTATGCACTTATTTATTTTTATTAACATATGATGTATTATTTGCCCCAGGGGTACAGGTCTGTGTATCGTCAGGCTTACATATTTCACATCAGTCACCATAGCACATACCCTCCCCAATGTACATAACCCAGGCATGCTATCCCAGAAACCCTCAGTTTATTTTGTGAGATTAATTTTCTCTTATGCGCTGTCTCTCTCTCAATCCCATCTTGTTTCATTTTTTCCTTCTCTACTTCCCACAACCCTCCCCTCTGCCTCTCAAATTCCTCAACCACAGAGGTCATATGATAATCATCTTTCTCTGATTGACTTATTTTGCTAACCATAATACCCTCTAGTTTTATTCATGTAGGTGCAAATGGCAAGATTTCATTTCTTTTGATGGCTGCATAGTATTCCACTGTGTATATATATATCACTTCTTCTTTATCCATGCATCTGTTGATGGACATCTAGGTTCTTTCCACAGTTTGGCTATTGCGGACATTGCTGCTATAAGCATTCAGGTGCACGTGCCACTTGAGATCACTATATTTCTGTCTTTAGGGTAAATACCCAGTAGTGTGATTGCTGGGTCATAAGGTAGCTATATTTTTAAATTTTTAAGGAACCTCCATGATGTTTTCCAAAGTGGTTGCACCAGCTTGCATTCCCACCAACAGTGTAGGAGGGTTCCCCTTTCTCCGCATCCTCGCCAGCATCTGTCATTTCCTGACTTGTTAATTTTAGCCATTCTGACTGGTGTGAGGTGGTATCTCATTGTTGTTTTGATTTGTATTTCCGTGATGCCAAGTGATGTGGAGTAGTTTTTCACGTGTCTATTGACCATTGGATGTCTTGTTTGCAGAAATGTCTGTTTATGTCTTCTGCCCATTTCTTGAGTGCATTATGTGTTCCTTGGGTGTTGAGTTTAAGTTCTTTATAGATTTTGGATACTATCCCTTTTTCTGATATGTCATTTGTAAATATCTTCTCCCATTCTGTCAGTTGTCTTTTGGTTTTGTTAACTGTTTCCTTTGCTGTGCAAAAGCTTTTGATCTTGATGAAGTCCCAGTAGTTAACTTTTTCCCTTGTTTCCCTTGCTTTTGGTGATATTTCTAGGAAGAATTTACTGAGGTTGAGTTCGAAGAGGTTGCTGCCCGTGTTTTCCTCAAGGATTTTGATGGATTCCTTTCTCACACTGAGGTTTTTCATCCCTTTTGAATCTGTTTTTGTGTGTGGTATAAGGAAATGGTCCAATTCCATTCTTCTGCATGTGCTTGTCCAATTTTCCAAACACCATTTGTTGAAGAGACTTTTTTCCACTGTACATTCTTTCCTACTTTGTCAAAGATTAGTCGACTATAGAGTTGAGGGTCCATTTCTGGGCTCTCTATTCTGTTCCATTGATCTATGTGTCTGTTTTTGTGCCAGTACCATACTGTCTTGATGATGACAGCTTTGTAAGAGAGCTTGAAGTCTGGAATTGTGATGCCGCCAACTTTGGCTTTCTTTTTCAATATTCCTTTGGCTATTCGAGGTCTTTTCTGGTTCCATATATATTTTAGGATTATTTGTTCCCTTTCTTTGATAAAAATGCTGATATTTTGATAGGGATTGCATTAAATGTGTAGATTGCTTTAGGTAGTAAAGACATTTCACAATATTTGTTCTTCCAATCCAGGAGCATGGGAAGTTTTTCCATTTCTTTGTGTCTTCCTCAATTTATTTCATGAGTACTTTATAGTTTTCTGAAATAGATTCTTTGCCTCTTTGGTTAAGTTTATTCCTAGGTATCTTATAATTTCAAGTGCAATTGTAAATGGGATCAACTCTTAATTTCTCATTCTTCTGTCTTGCTGTTGGTGTATAGAAATGTCACTGATTTCTGTGCATTGATTTTATATCCTGACATTTTACTGAATTCTGGTATGAGTTTTGGCAGTTTTAGAGTAGAACTTTTTGGCTTTTCCACATAAAGTATCATGTTACTTCATAGAGTCACAGTTTGACTTCTTCATTGCCAATTTGGATGCCTTTTATTTCTTTTTGTTGTGTGATTGCCAAGGGTGGGTCTTCTAGTGCTATGTTGAATAGCAGTGGTGATAGTGGCTATCTCTGCTGTGTTCCTGACCTTAGGGGAAAAGCTGTCAGATTTTCCACATTGAGAATGATACTCTCTGTGGGTGTTTCATAGATGGCTTTGATGATATTGAGGTATGTGCCCTCTGTCCCTTCATTTTGAAGAGTTTTGATCAAGAAAGAATGGTGTATTTGTCAAATGCTTTTTCAGCTTCTACTGAGAGTATCCTATGGTTCTTGTTCTCTCTTTCATTAATGTATTGTATCATTGATTGATTTGCAGATGTTGAACCCACCTTGCAGCCCAGGAAAAAATCGCACTTAGTCGTGGTGAATAATGCTTTTAAAGTACTGTTGGATCCTGTTGGCTAGTATTTTGGTGAGAAGTTTTGTGTCCATGTTCATCAAGGATAATGGTCTGTAATTCTTTTTGATGGGATCTTTGTCTGGTTTTGGTATCAGGGTAATGCTAGCCTCATAAAATGGGTTTGGAAATTTTCCTTCCATTTCTATTTTTTGGAACAATTTCAGAAGAACAGGAATTAGTTCTTCTTTAAATGTTTGGTAGAATTCCCCTGGGAAACCATCGGGCTCTTGGCTCTTGTTTGTTTGGAGATTTTTGATGACTGCATCAGTCTTCTTACTGGTTATGGGTCTGTTCAGCTTTACTATTTCTTTCTGGTTCCGTTTTGGTAGTTTATATGGCCCTAGGAATGCATCCATTTCATCCAGATTGTCAAATTTGTTGGCATATAGCTGCTCGTATTATGTTCTTAAAATTGTATTTCTTTGGTATCAGTTGTGATCTTTCCTCTTTCATTCAGGATTTTATTAATTTGGGTCTTTTCTCTTTTCTTTTTGATAAGTCTGGCCAGGGATTTATCAGTCTTATTATTTCTGTCAAAGAACAAGCTTCTAGTTTTTTGTGGATTTGTTCTAGTGTTCTTTTGGTTCCTATTTCTTTGATCTCCACTCTTATTATTTCTCTTCTCTTGTTGGGTTTAGGCTTTCATTGCTGTTCTTTCTCAGCTCCTTTAGGTGTATGGTTAGGTTGTGTACTTGAGACCTTTCTTCTTTCTTGACTAAGGCTTAGATCACTATATACTTTTCTCTCAGGACCACCTTTGCTGTGTCCCAAAGATTTTGAACAGTTGTTGTTTTCATTTTCATTCAGTTCCATGAATTTTTTCAATTCTTTAATTTCCTGGTTGACCCACTAATTCATGAGTAGGATGCTCTTTAGCCTCCACGTATTTGAGTTCTTTCAAACATTCCTCTTTTGATTGAGTTCTAGTTTCAGAGCACTGTGGTCTGAAAAGATGCAGGGCATGATCCCAATCTTTTGGTATGAGTTGAGACCTGATTTATGACCCAGGATGTGATCTATTCTGGAGAATGTTCCATGTGCCTTAGAGAAGAATGTGTATTCTGTTGCTTTGGGAGGGAATGTTCTGAATATATCTGTGATGTCCATCTGGTCCAGTGTGTTATTTAAGGCCTGCATTTCCTTGTTGATCTTTTGCTTGGATGATCTTTCCATTTCAGTGAGGGGGGTGTTAAAGTCCCCTACTGTTATTGTATTATTGTCGATGTGTTTCTTTGTTTTTGTTACTTGATTTCCATAATTGGATGCTCCTATGTTAGGGGCATAGATATTTAAAATTGTTAGATCTTCTTATTGGACCAACCCTTTGAGTATGAGATAGTGTCCTTCCTTTTCTCCTATTATAGTCTTTGGCTTAAAATGTAATTTATTTGATATACGGATTGCCACCTCAGCTCTCTTTTGATGTCCATTAGCATGGTAAATTGTTTTCCACCCCCTTACTTTCAATCTGGAAGTATATTTGGGTCTAAAATGAGTTTCTTGTAGACAGCATATTATTGGTCTTATGTGTGTGTGTGTGTGTGTGTGTGTGTGTGTAATGAATTCTGATACCCTGTGTCTTTTGATTGGGTCATTTAGTCTATTTCCATGCAGGGTAATTATTGAATGATATGAATTTAGTGCCAGTATATTGCCTGTAAGGTGACTGTTACTGTATATTGTCTCTGTTCCTTTCTAGTCCATCACTTTTAGGCTTTCTCTTTGCTTAGAGGAGCCCTTTCAATATTTCCTGTAGGGTTGGTTTAGTGTTTGCAAATTCTTTAATTTTTGTTTGTCCTGGAAGCTTTTGATCTCTCCTTCAATTTTCAGTGGCAGCCTAGCTGGATATAGTATTCTTGGCTGTATAGTTTTCTCATTTGGTGCTCTGAATATATCATGCCAGTCCTTTCTGGCTTGCCTGGTCTCTGTGGATAAGTTTGCTGCAATCTAATATTTCTACCATTGTATGCTACAAACCTCTTTTCCAAGCTGCTTTCAGGATTTTCTCTTTGTCACTAAGACTTATAAGTTTTACCATTAGATGATTGGGTAGACCTATCTTTATTGATTTTGAGGAATGTTCTTTCTGCGTGTTGGATTTTGATGCTTGTTATCTTTGCCATATTAGGGGAATTCTCTACTATAATTTTCTCCTATATTCCTTCTGCCCCTCTCTCTCTCTTTCTTCTTCTTCTGGGATCCTAGTTATTCTAATATTGTTTCATCTTATGATATCACTTATCTTTTGAATTCTTCCCTCCTGGTCCAATATTTGTTTGTCTCTCTTTTGGTCAGCTTCTTTATTCTCCATCATTTGGTCTTCTATATCACTAATTCACTTCTGTCTCATTTATTCTAGGATTAAGTGCCTCCACTTTTGATTGAAACTCATTAATAGTTTTTTTTTTTATTTCAACTGGGTTAGATTTTAGTTCTTTTATTTCTCCAGAAAGAGATTTTATTTCTTCAGAAAGGGATTCTTTAATTCCTCATGCTTTCTTCAAGCACAGCTAGTACCTTGATAATCATCATTCTGAACTCTAGTTGTGACTTGATACTAATGTCTGTATTAATTAGGTCCCTAGCTGTCAGTATTGCCTCTTGTTCTTTTTTTGTGATGAGTTTTCCACATTGTCATTTTATCCAGATAAGAATAGATGGATGAGAGAACAAAATAATAAAAGGGTGGTAAAGACCCCAGAAAAATATATACTAACCAAATCAGAAGAGACAGAAACTGGAAGAAGAAAGGGGGAAACATTTTATAAAACATTATATATATATATATATATATATATATATATATATATATATGACTGGTGAATAGATAGATAGATAGATAGATATGGCTGGTGAATAGAACAGAGCCACCCACTTCATTTTGGGTGTATTCTGGTCTCTTAGAAGAAACTACCTCACAAAATTTTAAAGAAAGGAAAACATATATTTACAAAAATTAGGGTCAAGACAGTGAAGGAATGGAATATGACTGTAAAGATGAAAATTAAAAAGGATTCTAAAAAGGAATTGATAAGATAAGTTGGTTGGAGAAAGAAAAAAAAAGAGGAGAGAATATGATCAGGTTGGAGACTAGAACAAAGCCATGTGCTGGATTTAGGGTATATCTTGATCTATTAGAAGAAATCCTATCCCAAAATTGTAAAGAAAGAAAAACCTATATGTATACAAAAAAATAAGGTTAAATACAATGAAGTTTATAATGTCTATAACATTGAAAATTTAAAAAGATTTAAATTAAATGAAAAATGTATTGATAAGATAAAATAGTTTAAAAATATTACAAAGGGAAAGAGGAAAGGTTTAAAAAACAGAATAAGAATAAAATAAAATTAAAAAAATTTAACTTTGAAAGACTAAAGGATCATGGGAAAGAAGCCATTAATTCTATGTTGCTTTCCCCAGCTCCAGAGTTCCACAGCTCTTATTGATTGGTGAGCTTTGTCTTGGCTGGATGTTCTTGCTGATCTTCTGCAGGAGGGTCCTATTGCAGTGAGTATCAAATGTTTTTGCCTGAGGCAGAATTTCACTGCCCTTGCCAGGGGCCAGGCTAAGTAATCTGCTGGGGTTCATTTTCAATAGCTTTTGTTCTTTGAATGCTTTCTGTGGAGCTTTAGAGGATGGGAATGAAAATGGTGGCCTCCCAATTTTCAGCCCAGTAGGAGCTGATAGCTTGGGGCCCCATGCCTCAGAGAAAAGCAATCAATCACTCCTGTCTCTTGATCTCCAGCTGCACTCTGTGATCACCTGGGCTGTGACTGAGTGTTTCTATCTTTGGTGCACATACCTGTTTGGAATCCCTAAACCCAGCAGATTCCTGCTGCGTGCTCCTACACTGCTTCTCCTGGAGGAGGAGGGAGGAAGGAGGGGTTCTCTCTGGATCTGCCACCTGTGGGGTTCCTGCTCGAAGAGCAGTGGTCCAACTCTGTCTTGGATCATAGTTTAAGGTCACCCAGAGCTGAAAGCACACTCCTCAGCTTTGTGTCTGTAGTCAGCTTCCCTACTCCAATACCTGGCAGCTCTGCCACACTCAGACACCCCTGGTCTTTCTGTGACCCTCTGGGTCCTGAGACCACACTGTCCCCATGAGGTTTCCACCCCCGCTTATCCTCTGGAACGATGTACCTTAGTGGAGCAGAGTTCTAAAAGTTCTGATTTTGTGTTCCTCTGCTCTCTCACTTGTCAGGAGCCAGCCCCTTCCCCCATGGTCTATCTTCCCATCACTTCGGATTCACTTCTCTGCATGTCCTACCTTTCAGAAAGTGGTTGATTTTCTTTTCTTAGAATTGCTTCTCTTCTTCTCTTCTATTTCCTGTTGAGTTTGTAGGTGTTCAGAGTGATTTGATAACTACCTGAACCCCTGGGGCCTAATGATATTTCAGTCTCCTACTCCTCCACCATCTTGCTTCCTTCCCCATGTTTTACTTTTGTATATGTTATAAACCACACACTACCTTGTTATTTTGTTTAGTCTATTAGGTTTTGAAGAGATTTTAAAAATAAGAAAAACCCATATATTTACCCATATAAATGCCATTTCCAGTATACTTTATTTCTTTGTTTAGATCCAAATTTCCATCTGGCATAATTTTTAATTTTCCTGACCCTTGCTGGTGGTAAGAAGGATATGCCTGTCTCAGAATTAGGCTTCTGAGGAGGAGGAGTAAATAATTCTTGTTGCACATATAAAATCATGGTTTGGTTTCAGGGATAATGACCTTCAGGTATGTGGTCATAGACTTTTCTTTGGAGGAGAGGGAAAATTTTGAACTCTTGTTTAGTGGAGTCCAGACATGATTACCTTAATGGAACAAAGAAACAAGCACTGGATGTTTATAAGAGAAGAAATAAGAAGTGGGTACATTGTCGCATCTTGGAACTTTACCTCCTGTTAGAACACTTGGTCTGCAATGGTTCTTTCTGATATGGCCCATTAGGGAACTCTTCATCAGATTCAAACATGGAAAGATATTTCTGAGCAGTGTAGTGGAAGAATTTGTAAAAATTCACCCAGGTGACTAGTATGGATAACATTTTGGGTGTATCATATGTTGTGGAATAGGACGAAAGAAATAGGAAATAAGGTCTCTGCTAACCTCCTACAGGTTTTTGTACTAATCCAGATTGAATATGATGACATTTTGTTATGACACTGACAATGGAGAACAAAGAAATTCATATAAGGAAGATAAAATTAAAATGTGAAGTCCTTGAATACCTAGTGGACCACAGCTACAATTGCAAGTTTTAGATTGCCTACCTCCAGACTTTCATGTAATAGAGAAATGAACTTCAGATTTGGGCTCTATCTTATAGCCAAACATAGTTTTAATTGATACATTTAGGTTGCTGTATGTTAAGATTCAGAACAGTCAACATACCCCTCTATCTTGACTAACTCAAAAAGCATTGGCTTATAAAAAGAGAAGTTTCTTAAGGGTGGTTCCATGTAAATACTAATCCCTACCTCATGAAAAGAGAGAAACTTTTTTTCCCATTAAAGTATATATTTCTCTTTAGTCAATGATTCTCCAGAATGAATTTACAGAAGGTGTTAAATGATTTATTGAAATAATACATAAACTTTCAGAGGAAACAGGCTTTGGAGGAGGACTTGTTGCTGCTTAGACATTCCCCATAGCCCTATTATTTGATGTAATGAGATGAACAGCAATTAGGAACAGAGTGGTTCCCATGATACTTAGTGCATTGGTTTTCTACTACAGCAAGTGGTTGGCAGAATAATGGCCTCCCAAAGATGCCCACATCTTAATCTTCAGAACCTATGAATATGTTACCTTACATGGCAAAAGGGACTTTGAAGATGTGATTAAATTAATGATCTCAAGATAAGGAAATAATTCTGGGTTATCTGGGTATGCACAGTGATATCTTAAGGTTCCTGATAAAATGAAGTTGGGAAGGTCAGAGTCAGAGAGGGAAGGATGGTAAAAATAAAATAAAGAAAAAAATAGGGGTCAGAGAGACAACAAAATGTTGAAGACAGAAGAACGGATCATGAGCCAAGGAATATATGTGGCCTCTAGAAATTGGAAAAGGGAATGAAACTGGTTCTCCCCTAAAGCCTCCAGAAGGAAACATCCCTGCCAACACCTTGATTCTAGGACTTTTGACCTCCAGAACTGTGAGATAATAAACATGTGCTGTTTGAAGGTACTAAGTTTGTGGTGAGGTCCTATAGCAGCAATAGAAAATTAATACACCATGTCACAAATTACCACAGAGTTAGTGAGTTAAAACAGTACAAATTTGTTATCTCAGTTTCTGTAGGTCTGAAGTTTGGGCATGGCTTAAGTAGGTCTTCTGTACAGTTTCTTACAAAGCTGCAATCAAGGTGTCAGCCAACTGTATTGCAACTGAAATCCTGATTGGGAAAAAATCCATTTCTCCTAGATCATTCAGTTTGTTGGTAGACATTATCTTGCAGTTATTTAACTCAAGTTTGTTTTCTTAATGGCTCTGGACCACAGGCCACTTTCAGCAACTGGAGGCCATTTGTAGTTCCTTTCCAGGTAGCCTTTTCTATTAGCCTTTTTATAACATGGGTGTGTGTGTGTGCATGCACTTGTGATCACAGGAGTGACATCCCATCCCTATTCCTATAAAATTATATCTACAGCCAAAACTATATATATATATATATTTACACACACACACAATGCATTGTGTGTATAAATATTATGTAATCTAATCATAGAAGTGACAGCCCATCAACTTTTGCCTTTTTCTCTTATTGAGAAGCAAATTATGAGTCTTGCTTACACTCAGTGGGAGATGATTACACAGGGTGTGAACATGGGGGCCATTCTAAGCTCTATTTACTATACTTGGCATTAGAAGAATCAATGAAACAAGATGGGATTGGGAAGGAGACAAACCATAAGTGACTCTTAATCTTACAAAACAAACTGAGGGTTGCTGGGGGGAGGGGGGTTGGGAGGGGGGTGGGGTTATGGACATTGGGGAGGGTATGTGCTTTGGTGAGTGCTGTGAAGTGTGTAAACCTGGCGATTCACAGACCTGTACCCCTGAGGATAAAAATACATGCTTATAAAAAAATAAAAAATTAAAAAAAATCACAATGATTAATCAGTCCTATTGGCTGCTATCTAGTGAGATTTGGAATTAGGCAGAGAGCTTTGAGCTTGGCAGAGATGGGAAAGCTAAAGTCCATGAGAACATATATATGTTCCTCAAAAACACTTGTGCTAGAATGTTACTGCAACTTTACTTGTGACAGCTAAAAATAGGGAAACTACCCAATTCCCCTCAGTGGTGGAAAGGATAAATTAATATTACTTTGGGTAAATATACAATTAACAGAAATGAGAATAAACATTCTAAAACTATATCTGACCTATCTGAATAAAACTACATCTGACCCATATAAAACCTCTAAAACTTCAAAATAGTGAGCAAAGAAACTAGACACAAGTACATGCTCTAGGATTCAATTTATATTTATGTAAACCACAAAACACAAGAAGTTAATCTATGCTGGGAGAAGTCAGCATAGTTGTTATCCTTGGATGACAGTGATTAGAAGGGAACTGGAGCTTTTGAGATGCTAGTGTTTTAGTTTTTAGTCTGGGTATCAGTTACATGGATGCATTTAGCTTGTGAAAATTCATTCTGCTGGACACTTAGGATTTGTGTATTATCTTAAATATATATTATGCCTCAATTAAACGCTTTTCTTAAATACAAACAGAAAAGAAAAAAAAAAGCCAAGGTTTTGGCTGGTGGGATCCAGTAAGAGGTGTGAGAATGGCCTAAAGGAAGCAGGAACTATAGTAGAGTGGACTGGCCACTCCTATCAGGAAAAGGGCATGGGATTACAGTCAGGGAACTGAATGGAGTAGGCACTGGGCACACTGTCAGGAGGTATATGATTCTCCTCAAACCCTGCATTCAAACCCCAGTGTAGGTGGTCTTGAGGGTGCTGCTATTTACAGCTTCTCCTCTGTTACCAATGATACTTTTTATTTTTAATTTAATTTTTCTTAATTTTTTTAAAGTAGGCTCCATGCCGGGCCTAAATGCCTTGAACTCATGACCCTGAGATCAAGACTTGAGCTGAGATCAAGTGTCAGATACTTAACTGACTCAGCCACCCAGGCACCCCAAGGATACTTTTTAAAGCAAACTGTCTGTGAATGGGTAAAATGGAACAACCATTTCCTACCCCCCACACACACACCCTGAGGCCCCTAATAAACTAGTAGTATGACTTCGAGGAGCCTTCTGTACCTATGAGAAACCTATCTTGGCTGGGTTCTTGAGTGGCCTGTCTTTTTGTGTGCTCACTGTAATCTGTCAGCTGATGCTAGGGGAAAGCAGCAGGGCCTAAAATGGGAACAAAAACTCACAAAGACTTTCTGAGGCAATTAGGTACCCCAAAGGAGTATTCTGGTTTGTGACTTCAAGTCACAGTCTTCATCTTGTCCTTTGTGGACCTTTTATTTACTTTTAGGACTCTACTTCCTACTGGAGTCCAGAGGAAGCAGCAAGAGGGTGGCAGAAAGCCAGAGTCCTTCACGAATGAGCTCTTTATCTTTCTTCTACAGAAGCTCTGTGAGGAAATAGCATCTTGGTCTGTCCCTTAAGCAGTCTCATTGTCAAAGGCTCAATAGAATTCTCCTTCTGAACAAAGGGAGATACATTTCTTTATCTCTCTAATTAATGCTTAGACTTAAAAATTCTGTTTTGTCTGCAGCCTAGAGGATGAACTACCTGGAAAAAGTATTTTTCTTTGGAAGAAAAAAAACGTTGATGCCATCTCTGCTGTATTGATTTTTACATCAGTCAGGGAGCTTGATAAATAGAGATTCAGAAAAAAACATTCCAGGGGGTATATTCTGCCCCAGACTAGACATTCAGGCTCCAATTCCCAATTCTAGCAGTCCAGTGGGTTGAAATGGAGCAAATGCAGATCACTGTAAGCTACACTAAATATGTGTTACACCAACCACTGTTTAATATGTACAATGCTTTCTGCCTTCACAGTTATGTATTTTCTAGTCACGTGCCAAAAGAACAATCATCAAAATATAGTGTGCTGGTGGGGAGCAGAACCACATATAGAATGCATTAAAACTTTCTGTCTCCTAGATCAATTCTAAATTGACCCTGCTGGCTTAGGGAACTCAGTACATGGATCTGCTAAAGCTTATCTCCTAAATAAATCTCTTTTTTCCCCATTTCATCCTTTTCACCACATTCTATCCCTACTCTTTCTGTTTTTTTTTTCTGTCTCATTGCCTGTATCCTCCCTGCTTCTTTCCAGGTGGACTATGATGCTTTCCTTGTTTTTACAAAAACAAGTAAAAATTAGGCTACAGCACCACTAAGTGATGAGCATTTTATGTTGATAAAATAATGTTTCAAAATAGTTTAGGAAAACACACAAGATCTTTGTGACATGCATGGCCAGAGAATATTCTAGAAATTGAATAGCTGATGGCTTGTATTCCCTATATTGTAAAGTGTAATCTTCAACTATTAGAGAGACTATGGACATAAAGTGGTAGGTACCGAGGAGAGAGAGAAGCCAGGTAATGGAGCAAATTTTTTATATTCTGTTGCCTTAGAAAATAGGAGACATGTTTCTATAATTCATGTAAGGTTTGTACTCATTAGATTCTCTCCTGAGACCAAAAGATCCTCTCCAGAGCCAGAAAATTAATGTTTCATCCAGAGACATTATTATACTTTATTGCAGAAATGCTAGTCTTGCCTTCTTCCCTTAGATTGGAATGCCATTTCTCCAGAGAACCTGACACAGTATGGCTCTTCTGTACCACTCTTGGTTAGATGCTTACAGTTACCCTATGCACACTTTTGGCCTAGGCTTTCCTATTGGTGTCCATCACAAAATCTCATCTGGTTGAGAGGTTTGGGGCATGAAGCTTCATGATCTAACACAGCAACACTGACTAACCAGGACACACAACTCCAAGGAGGAAATAGAAAGGAAGTTGATAGAGGAGTGAGTGAGGGACTTGGTAGAATAGAAGCTGGAGCCCATTAGCCTTGGAAGTGTCCCAGAGCCTGCACACTGAGGCTTTGCCCCAGAGGAGCTGTTCTGTTTTTCCTAACCATTCCAGATCAGTTCACTTTCTATATCCACCCTTGTGGAATTTTGTTTGTTTGCTTCAGAGGACTTTCTCTTGCCTGAAGCTTCTAGTTGTAACTTTTTGGTTTGAATTTTATGGTGGCCATCATACAGATTCTGTCACCTCAAGTTCTCTCACTTGGGAATTCAGAGTTGTGAGGTTGTATGAAACCTCTATATAAAGACATTAGTACTGCTGTCCCCACTAACTGAAAGCATTATAACAAAGAAAAAAAAATGAAGGGGCAGTTAAAGGAGACAGTAAGGAAGACAGATGTATGAACAAATATAACATTCCATACCCTCTCATTCTCCCCTGCCTTTCCATTTTTTTCTATCTGGATGCAAGTCTTGAAATGATCACTAGAGCCTGTAACCACAGCCTCCATTTCTGTAATCTCTGCTCCCCTCTCCTCCTCTCTCTCTCTATATATACAATGATCTCCCTTTGATTCCTGTTAATTGTATGACCCACTCCTGAAAACTTCATCATCAGTCTCTCTGACAAACACCCAAAGGAAGGGAGCATGCCTTATCAGTCCCCGAATCAGCTCTGACTACTCCCCTGTGGCCTCCTCTTGTAAGATACACTCCAACTACTCCCATTCAGGTTTCTCTATGCCCCACTGGCCAAGCCTTCTACTAGAATTCTCCTCCAGAAATTTTTAAAAGCAATGTCTATGCTCTAATACACAATCTTGTATATCTCCCCTTTACTGCCCATTTCTTTATGGTGGAGTCCCAACAAAGTGCACAGCAATAAATATTTATCATCATTAACATATCTCTTGGCTGTCAGGACCAGCTGTAAATAGAAATGTGGTGTATTTACTGAGCACACACTATCTTCCAGCATTATACAGGTGTTACCTCATTTAAGCCCTGCAATGACCTTGTGAATTAGGCATCATTATCCCTATTGCATAGGTGAGGAAATAGATATCCAGAAAGGTTAAATAACTTGCCTAAGATTAAGTGACAGAGTCAGGAGTAAAAACTAAGGTCCCCACTTAACCAGCTCTCTACAGAGGTGATTTGGTAGAGTCTGTCCCTACAGAGGTGATTTGGTAGAGTCTGTCCTGAGTGATGCTGATTATCATGTCCATTCCCCCCATACCTCCTTCTCAGTTCCACCCCAGGTGCCTGGTGCTATCAGGTTTCACCAGGATGCTCCTGGCATTGTGGGAAGTAATTTTTAAAAATCCATTTCACTTCTTCTGGAGGAATATAGGAGCTTGAAAAAGGCATCAGGAAGATAAATATCCAGGTGGGCTACTTCATCTTAGTTTCCTAGCAGGGATGGATTTTGTGGCAAGGAGGTACTCTTCGCTCCTCAAATCATATGATAGACATGAGTGCCTACTCTGCTCACATGTAAAAGCTAGGCTAGAAACCACATTCCACATGTTTAAAGGCCTTACAATTTGGGGGAGGAGTTCAAAAAGTGGTATAGAAGTACTATACTTGTGCTCCCTCTCATGCTTCTTAACACTGACACTTAACAATGCTCTGGAAACTTAAGGGAGACTCCTTGTGCTCTTCCATGAGATGTCTATGCTTCCATATCTTTTGTATCTTTGTGTTTACTGCTATAGCAGCCATTACATTTTCTTGTATTTTCTAGTTAGTTTTGTCTATTTCTCATTTCTCCCCTGTACCACAATTTTCTTAAAGCCTGGGAACCATATCCCATGTAGTTTAGAATAGTACTTCACTTTTTTAAAAGATTTATTATTTATTTGAGAGAGAGAGAGATAGTTTTGTGAGAACAAGAGAGAGAGAGGCCAAGTGTAGGCAGGGGAAGGGCAGAGGCAGAGGAGATAGAATCTCTACCAGATTCCCCTCTGAGTGCAGAGCCTGATATGGAGCTCAATTTCATGACCCCTAGATCATGACCTCAGCTGAAATCAAGAGTCACTAACTGACTAAGCCACCCAGGTGCCCCAGAACAGTACCGCACTTTAAGTAGAAGACCCATACATCTTTGTAGAATTGAAGTAAAATCAAAAGGATGAATACTGTTTGAAACTTTGTATCTTGGCGCAAGCTAGAGGGAGCTCCCTATGTATCATAAGGCAAGCTCTAGCTACAAAAATGTTTATTCTTTCTTTATTCATTCTTCCCTCTCTCTGAAGCCTTTATTTCCTACCTTGCCTCCCTCCATACCAGACCATCTGATGTGAGGCACAGAACAGGCTGGAAAAGATAAAGAAATCCAAAAATGAAATCTTGGCATGGAAGCAGTGTGCTTTGAATCAGCTCTATACATTAATAACAGGAACCAGTGAAGGGACATTCTTCAGGATGAAAGGAAAGTCCTGAGATTAATAGCTTCTAGGTTCCTGATGGATGCAACTGTCTCTCTCCGGGCCTTGGGAAAACAAAAACAAAAACAAAAACAAAAAAAAAACAGTTCTGTATTCATCTGTGGTCATGGGTTCATGGAGATCCTAACACAGGGAAAGCCTCCAAGAGGAGGTTCCTTCATGTGTTTCTCTTTCCTGGGTAGCTGAACCCATGAGTAATTGGGGATTATGGTAGTTGGGAGTACACAGAGGATTGCCAAAGCTAGAGATTTAAGCCTCAATCAACTGCTTCCTGTATTGGGGAACAAGTGGTGGTACAGATGGAATTGAGTGTTACTTTTATTTGTCTATATGCTAAAAGCATAGAAAGGAAAGCCATATTGGAGAATCACAGCTAACAAAGCAACCCTTAGCCATCTCACAACATGGTGGCTTGCATATGAACATCCATGACATTTATGGATATTTTAGTGAGTGTCTGAAGTGTAGCAACAGTGAGAGTTACAAGGTAGACCTGGCTGCTGACATCACATGCTCTTGAAATGGATAGTGTAAATGCTGGCTCAGAACTTCAGTTGGCATTTACTTTTGAAGTACAAGATGCCTGATGAGATGCATGGAATTCAGGGCACCACATTTTATTTTTGGTCAGGTACCACACTGGGTTCTATTTGATAGATAATAGAAAGCCTGTACCAGTGCCCTTTCATCCTTTCCCTATAATATCCACCATTCATTTACTGATAAGTTAGAAAGTAAAAGCCTAGGAGTAATCTCTCCAAAGGCCACCACTACCTAATGATCATAATAATATTAATAATGCTATTGTTATAAATCATAATAATATTCATAGAAAAGTCTAATATTAGGAAAACAATGAACTAGGATAAGGGTGCAGAAACCTTTTGCAGAAACCATTCTCTGCCAAGATCCTGATTATTAGGAAGTCAGAAAGGCTTTGGATGGCCATCTATTTATGGCATCATTCACACACCCATGGCTTGGACCCAGTTATGTCTTCTCTGTAAATGAGGGTGAAGGTGGGAAAAGAGAAGAATTTGATTCTTCTATATGGTACATAAACATCAAGAATTTAGGAATTTTTAGGTTTGGCATGAGTTACAAAAAGGAGTCTTGTCATGACCTAGTTTGAAAATCAATGGTTGAAAAAAAGACATGGGAAAAGATGTTATCGGAGACAACCAAAGGTAAAAATTCAAAGTTGCAACACCAACTAATTTATACTATCTCCTGTGATCTTTCCTCTACCACCACCCCTTGGTCATATACCTATTGTGTCTGAGAAGGGGCCATATTTAGTGGAAGGGGACTGGGGAAGTAAGGCTTATAAAAACTTTGTGAAACCTCTCTTTTTGAAATATGCTTAAAATGTAAATGTTAAATATTTTTGATGTGGGGTTTGCATTGTGTTGATAATTTTTTTTAAATAATTAAAATTTTTTTAATAAACTTATAATGTATTATTAACCCCAGGGGTATAGGTCTGTGAATCACCAGGTTTACACATTTCACAGCACTCACCATAGCACATACCCTCCCCAATGTCCATAACCACACCACCCTCTCCCTACCCCCCTCCCCCTGGCCACCCTCAGTTTGTTTTGTGAGATTAAGAGTCTCTTATGGTTTGTCTCCCTCTCGATCCCATCTTGTTTCATTTATACTTTTCCTACCCCCCAAACCCCCCACATTGCATCTCCACTTCCTCATATCAGGGAGATCATATGATAGTTGTCTTTCTCCAATTGACTTATTTCGCTAAGCATAATACCCTCTAGTTCCATCCACATCATCGCAAATGGCAAGATTTCATTTCTTTTGATGGTTGCATAGTATTCCTACACACACACACACACACACACACACGCACACACACACACACATACATATTACATCTTCTTTATCCATTCGTCTGTTGATGGACATCTAGTTTCTTTCCATAGTTTGGCTATTGTGGACATTGCTCCTATAAACATTCAGGTGTATGTGCCCCTTCAGATCAGTACGTTTGTATCTTTAGGGTAAATACCCTGTAGTGCAATTTCTGGGTCATAGGATAGCTCTATATTTTTGAGGAATCTCCATGCTGTTTTCCAGAGTGGTTGCACCAGCTTGCATTCCCATCAACAGTGTAGGAGGGTTCCCCTTTCTCTGCAACCTCGCCAGCATCTGTCATTTCCTGACTTGTTAATTTTAGCCATTCTGACTGGTGTGAGGTGATATCTCATTGTGGTTTTGATTTGTATTTCCCTGATGCTGAGTGATGTGGAGCACTTTTTCATGTGTCTGTTGGCCATCTGGATGTCTTCTTTGCAGAAATGTCTGTTCATGTCCTCTGCACACTTCTTGATTGGATTATTTGTTCTTTGGGTGTTGAGTTTGCTAAGCTCTTTATAGATTTTGGATACTAGCCCTTTGTTTGATATGTCATTTGTAAATATCTTCTCCCATTCTGTCAGTTGTCTTTTGATTTTGTTAACTGTTTCCTTTGCTGTGCAAAAGCTTTTGATCTTGATAAAGTCCCAATAGTTCATTTTTGTCCTTGCTTCTCTTGTCTTTGGTGATGTTCCTAGGAAGAAATTGCTGCGGCTGAGGTCAAAGAGGTTGCTCCCTGTGTTCTCCTCAAGGATTTTGATGGATTCCTTTCTCACATTGAGGTCCTTCATCCATTTTGAGTGTATTTTCATATGTAGTGTAAGGAAATGATCCAATTTTATTTTTCTGCATGTGGTTGTCCAATTTTCTCAACACCATTTGTTGAAGAGGCTGTCTTTTTTCCATTGGACATTCTTTTCCTGCTTTGTTGAAGATTAGTTAACCATAGAGTTGAGGGTCTATTTTTGGGCTCTCTATTCTGTTCCATTGTTCTATGTGTCTGTTTTTGTGCCAGTACCATACTGTTTTGATGATGACAGCTTTGTAATAGAGCTTGAAGTCTGGAATTGTGATGCCACCAACTTTGGCTTTCTTTTTCAATGTTCCTTTGGCTATTCAAGGTCTTTTCTGGTTCCGTATACATTTAAAAATTATTTGTTCCATTTCTTTGAAAAAAATAGATGGGATTTTGATAGGGATTGCATTAAATGTTAGATTGCTTTAGGTAGCATAGACATTTTCACAATATTTGTTTTTCCAATCCCTGAGCATGGAACATTTTTCCATTTCTTTGTGTCTTCCTCAATTTCTTTCATAAGTACTTTATAGTTTTCTGAGTATAGATTCTTTGCCTCTTTGGTGGGGTTTATTCCTGGGTATCTTATGGTTTTGGATGCAATTGTATATCAGATTAACCCCTTAATTTCTTTTTCTTCTGTCTTGTTGGTGTAAAGAAATGCAACTGATTTCTGTGCATTGACTTAATATCCTGACACTTTACAGAATTCCTGTTCAAGTCCTAGCAGATTTGGAGTGGAGTCTTTTAGGTTTTCCACATATAGTATCATATCATCTGCAAGGAGTGATAGTTTGACATCTTCTTTGTTGATTTGGATGCCTTTAATTTCCTTTTGTTGTCTGATTGCTGAGGCTAGGACTTCTAGTACTATGTTGAATAGCAGTGGTGATAATGGACATCCCTGCTGTGTTCCTGACCTTATTGGAAAAGCTCTCAGTTTTTCTCCATTGAAAATGATATTTGTGGTGGGTTTTTCATAGATGGCTCAGATAATATTGAGGTATGTGCCCTCTTGTGTTGATAATATTTTCATAGGTTCTTCTAGGTCAGTTTCTGTTCTCTGATTTCATTTGCATTTCTTACCCCCCAGGATCCTAGATGCTATGGCTATAGGGACAATGGCTCCTGTTTACAGTCAAACCAAATAAATCTGAATCATTGCCTCCTCTCTCATTAGTATTATTTAATTGGCCAGATTAATTTAATCATGACGATTAATTTAATTATGATAAACCTAACCCAAGATTAAAATGGAGTTGGGATAAATGCCTCTGAAGAATTATTAGTACATTGCTTAGGCCTCCGTGCCTCATCTTGTGACACTCAGGTTTTGTCTGAAGGGTCTATGGATCGCTTCACCTACATGGTGCAATGTCTTTTCTCTAGAAGGTAGGTCTCTTCTGATTCCCTCCTTAATTTTGATCCCTGTATGTTTATAATTTGCTTGTTTATTCATGTTGCCCTTGCAGATATCTTGAATTTTACTAGTATTTCCCAGATAATCAGCTATCACTTTGATAGCTGAGGTTTAGGGCATTTCCTGACTGCCCAGAGTGAAAGTTTAATTGGATGTCTAATCAACTGCTGCACTTGTAGTCTGACACGTTAAAAATGTATACTTTGCCATTACTATAAGGGTTGCCTAAACATAGATATTGCTTTGGACCTTTAAACTTTCTGATTGATCTATAGTAGAATTTTTTGTACAGCACAAGTTTATCCCCAACAGATGGTTTATTAAGTAAAAATTAGCTTTTAAACAAACATGTCACAATTATTTTATTCTCTACAGCAGAATTCGTACTGTTGATGAATGCTTAATTGGAATTTGGTTCTGGCAAGGAATGAAAAACAGTGACATACTGCAAGGACAGAATGCCAAAAATAGCACACTGAGCAATACAAAGGACAAGAGTGGTCCTACCTTGTATTTTCTTTAGGCCCCCTTTCTTTCCTTCCATATGAAGGAGACCATTTGGCCCCACAATAATCCCAGTTTGTGGCCAGGAGATGGAAATACTAACAGGTATCTAAGCCACATCTGGGATGTCTGATGAGTTCTTTCTGGGTGTGCTGGAATAAACAAGGTCCCAAGTTCATATGCCCTTAACCACCTTTCCCTGATACCCAGAATTATAATCACCAATATATCTCTACAATTTCCCTGCTGAAACTCCAACAGTCCTAGAAAGGAATGTTATCAGTAGTAACATCAAAATGGCTAAAAATCATTAGACATTTGATATATATGGGTTCTGTGCTAAATACTATATATACACCATCCCATTTAATACTGACAAAACCTCTGAGGCCTATACTATTATCTCCCTGGTTTTCAGATGAGAAAATAGAGGTACACAGTGACTAAATAACTCGCTCAATGTCAGGTAGCTAATAGGAGACAGAGCTGTCATCAAAACCCAGCTCTGTTTGACTTTTAACCACTATACTACTAATCTGATATAAATATGTGTGATCATTCAGCCACTAGTGGCAACTAATATATTGGGCTGGATGCAGTTATCAGATTAACCACCACTCACCTCTGTGCCTGATTTAATGACACACAGGACAGAGGGGTTTTAGAATGAGGTCTGAGTGGTGTGTGTGTGTGTGTGTGTGAGAGAGAGAGAGAGAGAGAGAGAGAGAGAGAGAGAATAGAAGGGTAAGTCCATGGTAGTGTTCTATTCCTTATTGATTGAACTGTAATACTAGAAAATCCAAGATGCTTGCAGTGAGGGACATTAGTAGGGGCACTATGAATATCCTTGAAATTAGGTTTTATTAATGGCGAGTTCTGATAAAGTGGATTTACTACCTCAGCAATGGAAAGCAGTACAGACTCTTCCCTTTAAACACACCGACTGCCTCATTGTTGGATGAGCTGAAACGCGTAGTTTGAAAAATCTAGCTATGCTAGATAGAGCCACCAGCTCTCGCTGGGGAAACAGTGCAGTCTCAGGTCTCAGAGGATGCTGCAGTGAAAGAACCCCAGGTGGTCTGCAAAATTATCAGCTTCTGAAAGGTAGCTTTTTCTCTGAGCTGGGGGCACCAGCCATGCTTGGCTTCTAACTCACCATATGGCATGCATTATTGGGCTGGGCTGCTCTGCTCAGTCTCTGGTGTGATGTGGCACTTAATTAAAAAAAATACCCTGCTCTAAATCCTCATCTGTTTCTCTCCACCAGCCACCCGTCAATCCCCTAGGAACTGCATGTATTTTTTTGGCTTCGCTCCTTCCTTGTTCTTTCTTTTTACTTATCTTTTTCTAAACCTTTCCCCCTCTGACTTAAAGGTATGGGAGAATGGAGCATAGCTACACACATTGGGCCTGGATTCCCATAAAACCAATGATTCCTGAGATATGGCCATTCCTTTTCTGAGGAAATCTTTTTGTTATTTCTTTCCAGCCATATTTTTCAGGATTCCACTCTGATTAGACTTCTTAAAATCCACAAACAAAACAAAAAAGAAAAAAAGAAACAAAAGACAAACTAAGGTACTCTATTAGAAGACCCATTGATTTTTTATCTCTATAGCTCCTCACCTTCTGCTTAGTTCTTCTGAGTCTCTAATCCCATCTGCTCTCTGGTTGTACTTACATGTTAGTTGTCCAAATAATCACTTTCAATGTTTTTATCACACTGCTAAACTGTACAGAAATCCCCATGTGTGTGGGACTTCCTGAATCTCCCCTATGCATCCTCCACAAAGCTTGAAAGACCCAAGAATTGAATGGTATCTTCTGAAGGCCCCAGTGAACAATGCATATGGTTCCTGGGATACAACCTGCATGAATTTATGAGCATTGTGCTATCTGGACTTTGCATCTCTTTCACTTGGGGAGCTCATCACAGTGTTTATTCCTGTACCCTATCCTAACTCTACAGAATTAAAATTGCATATGTGTGCATGCATGTGGTCCTGGGGAAGAAGGGAACAAGAAGGTTCATTTTAGTTGTTTATTTATCATTTATTTATTTATTTATGACATAAAATATATTATTTGTCCCAGGGGTACAGATCTGTAAATCATCAGGCTTACACATTTCATAGCACACACCCTCCCCAATATCCATAACTGAGCCACCCTATCCCTCCCCCCACACCCCCAGCAACCATCAGTTTGTTTCCTGAGATCAAGACTCTCTAATGGTTTGTCTCTCTCCTGATCCCATCTTGTTTCATTTCTTTCCCTCTCTACCTCCCACAATCCCCTGCCCTGCCTCTCAAATTCCTCATATCAGAGAGATCATATGATAATTGTCTTTCTCTGACTGATTTATTTCACTTGGCATAATACCCTCTAGTTCCATCCATGGCATTGCAAATGGCACAATTTCATTTTTTGATGGCTGTTCTATATATATATAAAATATGGATATATGTGATATATATACATGGATAAAGATGTGGGGTATATATATATTACACATATATGTTATATATTATACATATACATATTACATATATTATATATGTATTATATTTGTATAATTTATATATAATACATATATATTATACATATACATATATTACAATATGTGGTATATGTATATGTGTAATATATATGTATTATATATAAATTATATATATATATATATATATATATATATATATATATTCATACAGATTGTATCCCAAGAATCGTATCATATATATATCACACTACTGGGTATTTACCCTAAAGATACAAATGAAGTGATCCAAAGGTTCATGTGCACCCAAGTGTTTATAGTAGCACCGTCCACCATAGCGAAACTATGGAAAGAACCTAGAGGTCCATCAACATATGAATAGATAAAGATGTGGGCTATAACATATATGTATATATATGTATATATATGTATACACATATACATATACATGTAATATATTACACACACATATATATTATGCATATATACATATATAATATATATGTAATATATGTGTAATATATCACACACATATATATTACGTATATATACATATATATACATATATATTACGTATATATACATATATATACATATATACGTAATATAATAATATAATAATATAATATATATACATATATACGTAATATATATGTGTGTAATATATTATATACATATATACACATATATGTGTATGTGTATATATACATATATACATAATATATATGTGTAATATATTACACATACACATATATGTGTAATATATATGTATATATACATATGTATATATACATATATATGTATATTATGTATATATATTCATATATATACATATGTATATATACATATATATGTATATTATGTATATATATTCATATATATACATATGTATATATACATATGTACATATATACATATATATACATATATACATATATGAATATATGTTGATATATGTATACACATGTACATATACGTGTAATATATTACACATACACATATATTATGCATATATATAATATATATGTAATATATTATATATAACATATATGTATATATATGTAAATATGTATATATACATATATACACATATGTTGTAGCCCACATCTTTATCCATTCATATGTTGATGGACCTCTAGGTTCTTTCCATACTTTGGCTATGGTGGACGGTGCTACTATAAACACTTGGGTGCACATGAACCTTTGGATCACTTCATTTGTATCTTTAGGGTAAATACCCAGTAGTGTGATTACTGGGTCATAGGGTAGCTCTCAACTTTTTGAGGAACATCTTCTACATATATTACAATATATATTACAACCTCTACATATATTACAATATGTAGTATATGTATATATGTAATATGTATATGTGTATATTACACATATACATATATGTTATAGCCCACATCTTTATCCATTCATATGTTGATGGACCTCTAGTTTCTTTCCGTAGTTTAGCTATGGTGGACGGTGCTACTATAAACATTTGGGTGCACATGAACCTTTGGATCACTTCATTTGTATCGTTAGGGTAAATACCCAGTAGTGTGATTACTGGGTCATAGGGTAGCTCTCAACTTTTTGAGGAACCTCCATATTATTTAGCAGAGAGGCCCCACCAGCTTGCATTCCCAGCAGTAGGAAGGACGGTTCCCATTTCTTCACGTCCTAGCCAGTATCTGTCATTTCCTGACTTTTAATTTTAGCCATTCTTTTTCTAAAATTTTTTAAATTTTTAAATTTTTAATTTTTAAATTTCTTTTCAGTGTCCCAGAATTCATTGTTTATGCATCACACCCAGTGTTCCATGCCATATGTGCCCTCCTTAATACCCACCACCAGGCTCACCCAACCCCCCACCGTCCTCCCTTCCAAAACCCTCAGTTTGTTTCTCAGAGTCCACAGTCTCTCATGGTTTGTCTCCCCCTCCCGTTTTCCCCAAATCACTTCTCTCCATCTTACCATGTCCTCCGTGTTATTCCTTATGCTCCACAAATAAGTGAAACCATATGATTATTGAGTCTCTCTGCTTGACTTATTTCACTCAGCATAATATCTTCCAGTCCCATCCATGTGGATACAAAAGTTGGGTATTCTTCTCTGATGGAGGCATAATACTTCATAGTATATATGGACCATATCTTCATCCATTCGTCTGTTGAAGTGCATCTTGGTTCTTTCCACAGTTTGATGACTGTGGCCATTGCTGCTATGAACATTGGGGTACAGATGGCCCTTCTTTTACTCCATCTGTATCTTAGGGGTAAATGACCAATAGTGCAATTGCAAGGTCATAGGGTAGCTTTATTTTTAATTTTTTGATGAATCTCCACACTATTTTCCAAAGTGGCTGCACCAACTTGCATTCCCACCAACAGTGGAAGAGGGTTTCCTTTTCCACATCCTCTCCAACACATGTTGTTTCTTGTCTTGCTGATTTTGGCCATTCTAACTGGTATAAGATGGTATCTCAATGTGGTTTTTATTTGAATCTCCCAGATGGCTAGTGATGATGAACATTTTTTCATGTCTCTCTCAGCCATTTGTATGTCTTCTTTGGAGAGTGTCTTTTCATGTCTTCTGCCTATTTTTTTGGACATGATTATCTGTTTCATGTGTGTTGAGTTTGAGGAGTTCTTTACAGATCTTGGATATCAGCCCTTTGTCTGTGGTGTCATTTGTGAATATCTTCTCCCATTCAGTGGGTTTCCCCTTTGTATTGTTGACTGTTTCCTTTGTTGTGCAGTAGCTTTTGATCTTGATGAAGTCCCAAAAGTTCATTTTCACTTTTATTTCCTTTGCCTTTAGAGATATATCTTGAAAAAAGTTGCTGTGGCCGATATCAAAGAGGTTACTGCATATGTTCTCCTCTATGATTCTGATGGCTTCCTGCCTCATGTTGACATCTTTTATCCATTTCAAGTTTATCTTTGTGTATGGTGTAAGAGAATTGTCGAGTTTCATTCTTCTACACATAGCTGTTCAATTTTCCCAGCACCAGTTATTGAAGAGACTGTCTATTTTTCACAGGATATTTTTTCCTGCTTTGTTAATGATTATTTGACCATAGAGTTGAGGGTCCATATCTGGGCTCTCTACTCTGTTCCACTGGTCTATTTGTCTGTTTTTGTTCCAGTACCATGCTGTCTTGGTGATTACAGCTTTGTAGTAAGGCTTGAAATCAGGCAACGTGAAGCCGCCAATTTGCTTTTTCTGTTTCAACATTTCCTTGGCAATTCGGGGTCACTTCTGGTTCAATGCAAATTTTAGGGTTGTTTCCTCTGGCTCTTTGAAAAATGCCAGTGGAATTTTGATCAGAATATCATTGAAAGTGCAGATTGCTCTAAACAGTATATAAATTTTGACAATGTTTATTCTTCGAATCCATGATTATGGAATGCTCTTCTGTCTTTTTGTGTCTTCTTCAATTTCTTTCATGAGTGTTCTATAGTTCCTTGAGTAAAGATCCTTTACCTCTTTGATTAGGTTTATTCCCAGGTATCTTATGTTTCCTGGTGCTATAGTAAATGGAATTGATTCTCTAATTTCCCTTTCTGTATTGTCATTGTTAGTGTATAAGAAAGCAACTGATTTCTGTATGATGATTTTGTATCCTGCCACATTACTGAATTGTTGTATGAGTTCTAGTAGTTTGGGGGTGGAGATTTTGGGTTTTCTATATAAAGCATCATGTCATCTGTGAAGAGAGAGAGTTTGACTTCTTCATTGTCAATTTGAATACATTTTATTTCTTTTTGTTATCTGATTGCTGTTGCTAGGACTTCTAATACTATGTGGAACAACAGTGGCAAGAGTGGACATCCTTGTCGTGTTCCTGATCTCAAAGGGAAGGCTGTCAGCTTTTCCCATTGAGAATGATATTCTCTGTCAGTTTTTCATAGATAGATTTTATGAAGTTGATGAATATTCCCTCTATCCCTATACTTTGAAGCATTTTAATCAGGTATGGATGCTGTATCTTGTCAAATGCATTTTCTGCATCAATTGAGAGGATGGTTCTTCTCTCTTCTCTTATTGATTTGTTCTATCACATCGATTGATATGCGAATGTTGAATCACACCAGCATCCCAGGAATAAATCCAACCTGGTCATGGTGGATAATCGTTTTAATTTACTGTTGGGTCCTATTAGCTAGGATATGTTGAGAATCTTAACATCCATATTCATCGGGGATACTGGTCTGAAATTCTCCTTTTTGGTAGGGTTTTTGCCTGATTTGGGGATCAGGGTAATACTATCTTCATAAAAAAGAGTCTGGAAGTTTTCCTTCTACTCTATTTTTTGAAACAGCTTTAGGAGAATAAATATTATTTCTTCTTTGAGTGTTTGATAGAATTCCCCAGGGAATCCATCAGGTCTGGGGCTCTTTTGTTTTGGGAGGTTTTTAATCACTTCTTCAATCTTGTTACTACATATTGGTCTATTCAGATTGTCAAGTTTTTCCTGATTCAGTTTTGGAAGTTTATAGTGTTCCAGGAATGCATCAATTTCATCTAGGTTGCTTAACTTGTTGGCATATAACCGTTGACAAAAATTTCTCATGATTGTTTCTATTTCCTTGGTGTTCGTCATGATTTCTCCCTTTTTATTCATAATTTTATTAATTTGGGTCTTCCCTCTTTTCTTTTGGATTAGTTTGGCCATTGGTTTATTGATCTTATTGATTCTTTTAAAATACCACCTTCTAGTTTCTTTGATGTGTTCTACTGTATCTCTAGTTTCTATCTCATTGATCTACTCTAATCTTGATTATTTCCCTTCTTGTGTGTGGTGTTGGCTTAATTTGTTGTTGATTTTACAGTTCTTTAAAGTGTAAAGACTGCTGGTATATTCTGGATTTTTCAATTTTTTTTTAAGATTTTATTTGTTCATTTGACAGACAGAGATCACAACTAGGCAGAGAGGCAGGCAGAGAGAGAGGGGGAAGCAGGATCCCTGCTGAGCAGAGAGCCCGATGTGGGACTCGATCCCAGGACCCCGGGATCATGACCCAAGCCGAAGGCAGAGGCTTTAACCCACTGAGCCACCCAGGCGCCCTGGATTTTTCAATTTTTTTGAAGGAGGCTTGGATTGCTATGTATTTCCCCCTTAGGACTGCCTTTGCTGTATCCTATAGGTTTTGGACCTAAATGTCTTCATTCTCATTGGTTTCCATGAATTGTTTAAGTTCTTTGATTTTCTGGTTGATCCAAACATTCTTAAGTAGGGTGGTCTTTAGCTTCTAAGTGTTAGAATTCCTTCCAAACTTTTTCTTGTGATTGAGTTCCAGTTCCAGTTCCAGTTTCACGGTGGTCTGAGAATATGCAGGGAATAATCTCAATCTTTTGGTATCAGTTGAGCTCTGATTTGTGACCCAGTATGTGGTCTATTCCAGAGAAAGTTCTATGTGTGTTCTATTGTTTTAGGGTGGAGTGTTCTGTATACATGTATGAGGTCCATGTGGTCCAATATGGCATTCAGTGTTCTTATTTCTTTATTGATTTTGTGCTTGGATAATCTGTCTATTACTGAGAGTACCATGTTAAGATCTCCTACTATTAATGTATTCATATCAATATGACTCTTTATTTTGATTAATAGTTGGCTTATGTAGTTGGTTGCTCCCCTATTGGGCACATAAGTATTTACAGTTGTTAGATCATTTTGATGGATAGACCCTTTAAGAATGATGGAGTGCCCTTCTATATCTCTGATTACAGTCTCTAATTTAAAATCTAATTTATCTGATAAGAGAATTGCTACCCCAGCTTTCTTTTGAGGTCCATTGTCATGAAAGATGCTTCTCCATCCCTTCATTTTCAGTCTGGATGTATCCTTAGGTTCCAAATGGGTCCCTTGTTGACAACATATGGATGGGTCCTGCCGTCTTATCCAATCTGCAACCCTGTGCCCTTTTATGAGAGTGTTTAGGCCGTTCACATTGAGAGTGATTATTGAAACATTCATTTTCATTGACATCATGTTGCCTGTGAAGTCCTTGTTTCTATAGATTATCTCTGTGAATGTCTTTCTGTTTCACTCTTGGGTTCTTTCTTCTTTTATAGAACCCCCCTTAATATTTCTCGTAGTGTCAGCTTGGTGGTCACACGGTGTTTTAAACCTTGCCAGTCTTGGAAGCTCTTTATCTCTCTATCCATTTTGAATGTCGTCTTGCTGGATAAAATATTCATGGCTGAATGTTCTTTTCATTTAGCACCCTGAATACATTTTACCAGACCTTTCTGGCTTGCCAGGTTAGTGTGGACAGGTCTGACATTACTCTGATGGGCCTTCCTCTGTAAGTAAGGGATCTCTTCCCCTTAGCTGCCTTCAAGAGCTCCTGTCTAAAACTATTATTCATCAGTTTCAAAATTAAGTATCTCGAGGTCTTTTTAGATTTTATGATCTTGGGGGAAGACCTTTCTGCCTCTAGGACATGAATGTTGGTTTCACTCCCCAGATTCAGAAACTTTTCATGGAGAATTTGTTTAACTATATCCTCTAGTCTTCTTTCTTTCTCCTCCCCCTCAGGGATTCCAATAATTCTGACATTGGAACATTTCATGGCTTCATTTATTTCCCTAATTCTGATTTCATGGCTTCTAAGCTATTTGTTCCAGGCCTCCTTCTGATCCTATATCTCTATCAGTTTATCCTCTAGATCACTAATTATATCTTCTGCCACATTTACCCTAGCTGTTAGAGTATTTAGATTAGATTGGAACTCATTGATAGCATTGTTAGCATCTTCCCTGGTGGCTTTCACTTCTGCTCTAATCAATTCCATTTTGTCATTAATGGTTTTCTCCAACCTAACCATTGCTTGGTTAATGTTTAGCCTGAATTCCCTTTCCAACATACTGTTTATATCCATATCCAATAGCTCTGAAGGAAAGGGCACAGTCTCTGAATTTTTCCTCTGTTGGGCATTCCTGCTCCTAGTCATTTTGGTGAGAGGTGGCTGAGGGGATGTGTAGCTGAATGTATCAACTGTGATCCAGGCAAGGTACACCCTGGAACGCTTCTGAGCAATTGGGAGTCTCCACCAAAAAGAAAGAAAAAAGAAAAAGAAAGAGGGTGGAGAAAAAAAAAAAGAGAAGACCCAGCCAGAATGGGCCCTAAAGGTAAGATTTATAAGGTGTACAAACAAAAACAGACAAACAAAAAGATTGACAGAAGTAAATGACAAGAAAAAAAGAAGCCAGCCAAAATGAACCCCAAGTATAAGATTTATATAATACCAGAATAAAAACGAACACACAGAAACACTTACAGAAGAAAAGGATGGAAGGGTGGTTTTAAATCCTCAGTGTGGGCCAGAAAGGTTATTTTGATTCTTCCTGGGTGTATCTTGATATCTTTGTTAAAGGACTCAACTTTACAGAGATAAAGGGGGATTAAAACTAGTTTATATATAGGGGTAGTATTGATTGGGGAAAGAGGATTACTTTGAAGCTATGTATCAATAAAGTTTAAGTTATAAGGTTGTTATGGAATTGTTATATTGAACCTCTCATTGTTATGGTAAATAGGTTAATAAAATTAGAAAAAATTTAAAATGAATGAGAAGAGTGGTAATGAATTGAAAATAAATGTTGTATCTCTGTAGTATACAGGTTTTAGGACAATAACAGAAGCTTAAAATCTTCTTTTCCCCTGATATTGGGGGTTTAACAGTTTTATGGGGACCCTGTGGTGGTTGTCTTCTCAGTTTTTTTGGCTGCCTTTCTGTGGGAGGGACCTGCCTCATTGTTTTTCAGGCAGTCTTGCCTGATTTGAGTCCTCCTGCCCCCTATCAAGGGGCTGGGCTCTGAGGAAACCAGTTTTTCAGGTTTTTGTTCACTGGAGTGTTTTTTTGCCCCCTTGGTGATTTTTGAGGTTCTTCGGAGTTTTAGAGGAAAGCATACTCTACCCAGACATCCATCTCAGAGAGAAGCCTCAGTCTGTTCCCCTCTGGGTGATCCAGAGCACATAGACTCCCTTTCTGCCACCTACCACCAGCAGAGCACATCGCCAGCCACCATCTAGGGGTCGCAGAAGCTCCTGCTTGTCTCTGCACCCCAGTGTAACTAAAACTGTGAGCAATATTGATCCAGGGAGCCTGCTTCCAGTGGCTGCCTATGCTGGGCTGCTCTCAGGGCAGGTCCAAATAGCTGGAGAGATCCCAACCACAGACAGTGGTCTGAGATTTTCATGTTGGCCCAGGATGGGAGTGTTCAACGCTCGGCTGCTCCTAGGGACCACTGGCTAGTGCCCATACTGACCTCTCTCGGGAGGGTGTCCTGGTCGCACAATGTGCATTCAGAGTGCAAAGGCACTTTGTTCTAGAGAGCACCGGCTGGCATCCACCCAGACTCTCTCACACACTGGGGGCTCATGGACCACAGCCTGGCAGCTTTGCCACACTCTCTCTGGCACAGCACCAGCAGTGGCCATCCTGGGTCCCCAATCACAGGGCACTTTTTATTGAGGTATTACTTTCCAATAGGTTGCTCCTAGTGGCTCTCTCCCCCTGCTGTTTATCTTCTGATATCAGTCCAATCCTTCAAATTCCACTGCTTTAACTCACCACTGGCATCTTCTGCCACTGTAGATATCTAGAAGTATATAATCCTACATCTCAGGCTGATTTTGTGGGTGATTAGAGTGTTCTGGTAGATAATCAGCTCACCTTAGTTGACCAGTTGAAGCAGCATCTCCTATTTCTCCACCCTCTTTCCCCCTCCACCCAATTTTAGCCATTCTGACTGGTGTGAGTGGTATCTCACTGTGGTTTTGATTTGTATTCCTTTATGCTGAATGATGTGGAGCACTTTTTCATGTGTCTCTTGGCCATTGGTTCTCTTCTAGCAGAAATGTCTGTTCATGTCTTCTGCCCATTTCTTGATTGGCTTATTTGTTCTTGGGTGTTGAGTTTGATAAATTCTTTCTAGATTTTGGATACTAGTCCTTTATCTGATATGTCATCTGCAAATATCTTTTCCTGTTCTGTCAATTGTCTTTTGGTTTTCTTTTGTTTCCTTTGTTGTACAAAAGCTTTGATCTTGATGAAGTCCCAATAGTTCATTTTTGCCCTTGCTTCCCTTGCCTTTGGCAATGTTTCTAGGAAGAAGTTGCTGTGGCTGAGGTCGAAGAGGTTGCTCCCTGTGTTCTCCTCAAGGATTTTGATGGATTCCTTTCTCACATTGAGGTCGTTCACCGCTTTTGAGTCTATTTTCATGTGTGGTGTAAGGAAATGGTCCAGTTTCATTTTTCTGGATGTGGCTGTCCAATTTTCCCAACACCATGTGTTGAGAAGATTGTCTTTTCTATTGGACATTCTTTCCTGTTTTGTTGAAGATTAGTTGACCATAGAGTTGAGGGTCTATTTCTAGGCTCTCTATGCTGTTCCATTGATCTCTGTGTCTGTTTTTGTGCCAGTACCGTACTGTCTCGATGATGACAGCTTTGTAATAGAGCTTGAAGTCTGGAATTGTGATGCCGCCAACTTTGGCTTTCTTTTTCAATATTCCTTTGGCTATTTGAGGTCTTTTCTGGTTCCATATATATTTTAGGATTATTTGTTCCCTTTCTTTGATAAAAAATGCTGGTATTTTGATAGGGATTGCATTAAATGTGTAGATTGCTTTAGGTAGCATAGACATTTTCACAATATTTATTCTTCCAATCCAGGAGCATGGAACATTTATCCATTTCTTTGTGTCTTCCTCAATTTCTTTCATGAGTACTTTATAGTTTTTTGAGTATAGGTTCTTTGCCTCTTTGGTTAAGTTTATTCCTAGGTATCTTATAATTTCAAGTGCAATTGTAAATGGGATCAACTCTTAATTTCTCATTCTTCTGTCTTGCTGTTGGTGTATAGAAATGTCACTGATTTCTGTGCATTGATTTTATATCCTGACATTTTACTGAATTCTGGTATGAGTTTTGGCAGTTTTGGAGTAGAACCTTTTGGGTTTTCCACATAAAGTATCATATTACTTCATAGAGTCACAGTTTGACTTCTTCATTGCTGATTTGGATGCCTTTTATTTCTTTTTGTTGTGTGATTGCCAAGGGTGGGTCTTCTAGTGCTATGTTGAATAGCAGTGGTGATAGTGGCTATCTTTGCTGTGTTCCTGACCTTAGGGGAAAAGCTGTCAGATTTTCCACATTGAGAATGATACTCTCTGTGGGTGTTTCATAGATGGCTTTGATGATACTGAGGTATGTACTTTCTGTCCCTTCACTTTGAAGAATTTTGATAAAGAAAGGATAGTTTATTTGTCAAATGCTTTTTCAGCATCTACTGAGAGTATCCTATGGTTCTTGTTCTTTATTTCATTAATGTATTGTATCATTGATTGATTTGCAGATGTTGAACCAACCTTCCAACCCAGGAAAAAATCCCACTTGGTCATGGTGAATAATGCTTTTAAAGTACTGTTGGATCCTGTTGGCTAGTATTTTGGTGAGAAGTTTTGTGTCCATGTTCATCAAGGATATTGGTCTGTAATTCTCCTTTTTGATGGGATCTTTGTCTGGTTTTGGTATCAGGGTAATGCTGGCCTCATAAAATGAATTTGGAAGTTTTCCTTCCATTTCTATTTTTTGGAACAGTTTCAGGAGAACAGGAATTAATTCTTCTTTAAATGCATCCATTTCATCCAGATTGTCAAATTTGTTGGCGTACAGTTGCTCACATTATGTTCTTAAATTGTATTTCTTTGGTATTGGTTGTGATCTTTCCTCTTTAATTTATGATTTTATTAATTTGGGTCCTTTCTCTTTTCTTTTTGATAAGACTGGCCAGGGGTTTATCAGTCTTATTAATTCTTCAAAAGAACCAACTCCTCGTTTTGTTGATTTGTTCTAGTATTCTTTTGGTTTCTACCTCTTTGATCTCTGCTCTGATCTTTATTATTTCTCTTCTCCTGTTGGGTTTAGGCTTTCATTGCTGTTCTTTATCCAGCTCCTTTAGGTGTATGGTTAGGTTGTGTACTTGAGATCTTTCTTCTTTCTTGACTAAGGCTTGTATCACTATATACTTTTCTCTCAGGACCACCTTTGCTGTATCCCAAATATTTTGAACAGTTGTTGCTTTCATTTTTATTTGTTTCCATGAATTTTTTAAATTCTTCTTTAATTTCCTGGTTGACCCACTAATTCGTGAGTAGGATGCTCTTTAGCCTCCATGTATCTGAGTTCTTTCCAACATTCCTCTTTTGATTGAGTTCTAGTTTCAGAGCATTGTGGTCTGAAAATATGCAAAGCATGATCTCAATCTTTTGGTATGAGTTGAGACCTGATTTATGACCCAGGATGTGATCTATTCTGGAGAATGTTCCATGTGCCCTAGAGAAGAATGTGTATTCTATTGCTTTGGAATAGAATGTTCTGAATATATCTGTGATATCCATCTCATCCAGTGTGTAATTTAAAGCCTTTATTTTCTTGATGATTTTTTGCTTGATGATCTATCCATTTCAGTGAGGTGGGTGTTGAAGTCCCCTACTATTATTGTATTATTGTTATGTATATCTTTGATTTTATTACTTGATTTCCATAATTGGCTGCCCCCACCTTAGGGGCATAGATATTTAATATTGTTATATCTGTCTGATGGACAGACAGTTTAGGTATGAGATAGTGTCTTTCCTCATCTCTTATTATAGTCTTTTGTTTAAAATGTAATTTACCTGATGTAAAGATTACCACACCAGCTTTCTTTTGATGTCCATTAGCATGGTAAATGATTTTCCACCCCTCACTTTCAACCTGGAGGTGTCTTTGGGTCTAAAATGATTATCTTGTAGATAGCATATTGCTGGGTCTTGTGTGTGTGTGTGTGTGTGTGTGTGTGTGTTTAAATGCATTCTGATACTCTGTGTCTTTTGATTGGGACATTTACTCGATTTCCATGCAGGGTAACTATTGAATGATATGAATTTAGTGCCAGTATATTGCCTTTAAGTTGACTGTTACTGTATATTGTCCCTTTCCCTTTCTTTTTATTACTTTTAGGCTTTCTCTTTGCTTAGAGGGCCCGGCCCCTTTTAATATATCCTGTAGGGCTGGTTTGGTGCTTACAACTTATTTTAGTTTTTTGTTTGTCCTGGAAGATATTTATCTCTCCTTCAATTTTCAATGACAGCCTAGTGGGATATAGTATTTTTGGCTGCATAATTTTTTCATTTAGTGCTCTGAATATATCATGCCAGTTCTTTCTGGCCTGCCAGGTCTCTGTGAATAGGTCTATACCAATCTAATATTTCTACCACTGTATGTTATAAACCTCTTTTCCTGAGCTGCTTTCAGGATATTCTCTTTATTCCGGAGACATGTAGTTTTTACTATTAGATGAAGGGTTGTATATCTATTTTTATTTATTTTGAGGGGCGTTTTCTCTGCCTCCTGCATTTTGATGCTTGTCCTCTTTGCCAAATTATGAAAATTCCCTGCTATAATTAACTCGTGTATTTCTTCTGCCTCTCTCTCTTTTCCTTCTTCTTCTGGGATCCCAATTATTCTAATATTTTTTCATCTTATTTTAACACTTATCTATGAAATTCTCACCTCATGATCCAGTAGTTGCTTATGTCCCTTTTGCTCCATTTCTTTTTTTTTTTTAACAATTTTATTTACTTGAGAGAGGGAGAATCAGAGAGAGAGAGAGAGAGAGAGAGAGAAACAGAGAAAGAACATGAGAAGTGTATGTTCAGAGGGAGAAGTAGTCTCCCTGCTAAGCAGAGAGCCTGGTGTTGGACTTGATCCCAGGACTCCAAGGTGATTACCTGAGCTTAAGGCAATTGCTTAACCAACTGAGCCACCCAGGCACCCTCTTTTGCTTATCTTCTTTATTCCACATCATTTGGTCCTCTATATTACTAATTTTCTCTTCTGCCCCATTAATCCTAGCAGTAGGGGGCCTCCATTTTTTTATTGTACTTCATTAATAGCTTTTTAAATTTCAATTTGGTTATATTTTTGTTCTTTTGTTTCTCAAGAAAGTGTTTTTTTTTTTTTCCTCCAGAAAGGGATTCTTTAATATCTTCCATACTTTTTTCGAGCCCAGTGAGTACCTTGATAATCATTATTCTGAGCTCTATTTCTGACATATTACTAGTGTCCATATTGATTAGGTTCTAAGCTATTGGTACTTCCTCTTGTTCTTTTTTTTGTTGTGAGTTTTTTCCACCTTGTCATTTCATTATGATAAGAATAGATGAATTAGAGAACAACAGACTAAAAGGATAGCAATGACCCCGGAAGGGTATTCACTAACCAAATCAGTAGAGACCAGAAACTGAGGGGAGAAGAAAAGGGGGAAAAAAAGAAAAATATATATTTATACATATTAGACTGGTGAATAGAATAGAGCCACCCACTTTATTTTGGGTATATTTTGGTCTGTTTGAAGAAACTATCTTCTAAAAATTTAATGAAAGAAAAACTTATATATATACAAAAATAAGAGTAAATGCATTGAAGGGATGGCATAAGAGTGTAAAAATGAAAATTTAAAAAGATCTAGAAAAGGAATTGTTAAGATAAGAATTTGGTTGAAAAAAGAAAAAAAAAAGGAAAGAACGTGATCAGGCTGGAGACTAGAACAAAGCCATGTGCTCAATTTAGGGTATATTTGGATCTATTAGAATAAATTATATCCCCCCCCCAAAAAAACCCTGTATGTATACAAAAAATATGGTTAAATACAATGAAGGGGTAAAATATGACTCTAACAATGAAAATAGAAAATGATTTTTAAAAAGATATTGGTAAGATAAAATAGTTAAAAATACATTAAAATAAGAAAGGAAAAATTTAAAAAGCAATAAGAAAATAATAAAATTTTAAAAATTTAACTTTGAAAGCCTAAAGGATCATGGGAAAAAAGACATGAATTCTATGTGTTGCTTTCCTCTAGCTCTAAAGTTCTGCAGGTTTCACTGATTGGTGAATTTTGTCTTGGCTGGATGTTCTTGCTGATCTTCTGTGGGAGGGGCCTGTTGTAGTGATTCTCAAATGTCTTTGCCCGAGGTAGAATTGCACCACCCTTGCCAGGGGCCAGGCTAAGCAATCTGCTTGGTTATTGTCTCAGGAATTTTTGTTCCTGAATGCTTTCCATACAGATTTGTAGGACAGGAATGAAAATGGCAAGCCTCCCAATCTCTGGCCCTGTAGGCACGAGAGCTCAGGGTTTCACTCCTTAATGTGCACTCAGAGAAAAGCAGTCAATCCCTTCTGTCTCCCTGGTCTCTGGCCACACTCTGAGCTCACCCTGCCTGTGACTCAGCATTTCTATCTCGAGTGCATGGCCCTCTTTGGAGTCTCCAAATCCAGCTGATTCCTACAGTGCACTTCTGCCCTGCTCCTCCTGGAGGAGGAAGGTGAGTCTCCCCAGATCTGCTGCTTGTTGGGTCCCTGACAGAAGATCAATGGCCTGGCTGTGCCTTGGAATATGGTTTATGGTAACCCTGAGCTGAGAGCTCCCTCCTCATCTTCATCTCTGCAGCCGGCTTCCCTGCTGTGATACCTAAGAGCTCTGCCACACTCAGACACCCTCGGTCTTTTTGTGACCCCATGGGTCTTGAGACCACACTAGCCTTGTGAGTGCTCCACCCCTTGCTTAGCCTCTTGAGGGATGTCCCTCAGTGAAGCACACTTTAAAAGTTCTGATTTTGGGGCACCTGGGTGGCTCAGTGGGTTAAGCCGCTGCCTTCGGCTCAGTTCGTGATCTCAGGGTCCTGGGATCGAGTCCTACATTGGGGTCTCTGCTCAGCGGTGAGCCTGCTTCCTCCTCTCTCTCTCTGCCTGCCTCTCTGTCTACTTGTAATCTCTCTCTGTCAAATAAATAAATAAAATCTTTAAAAAAAATAAATAAAAGTTCTGATTTTGTACTCCACTGCTCTATTACTTGCCAGGAGCCAGCCCCTACCCCCATGGTCTATCTTCCCTCCTGTTGCCTCAGATTCACTTCTTTGCATGTCCTACCTTCTGGAAAGTGGTTGATTTGCTATTCCTAGAATTGCTGCTCTTCTTCTCTTCTCTCTCTTGTTGAGTTTGTAGCTATTCAGAATTTTTTGATAATTGTCTAGCTGAAATTCTGGGACTTGATGATATTTAGGTCTCCTGCTCCTCTGCCATCTTGCTCCTTCTCCAAAGCTGCATTTTAAAAATAAGCTCCTATGCACGGGCATATGGGTGGCTCAGTCAGTTAGGCATCCAACTCTTCATTTTGGCTCAGTTCATGATCTTAGGGTCATGAGATCGAGCCCCATATAAGGCTCTGCACTTAGCATGAGTTTGCTTAAGACTCATCTCCACCTCCCTCTACCCCACCCCCTGTACTTTCTCTCTCTCCCTCTCTCTCTCTAAAAATAAATAAATAAAATCTTAAAAAGAAAAAAAAAAAAAAAAACAGAACAAAACTCCTAGGCAGCGCACAAAGCAGTTTGAGTGCTTTTGTTCCCAAAGTTCTTAAGCAGGGAAGAACCATGATCAGATTTTATTTTTTAAAGAACTGGCAACAATGTGGAGGTTTTTTGGCCTGGGACAAAGCAAAGATTCAGAGAGGAAAAGCTTAAAGATTCAGATACGAAAAACTTAAAGAGTTGTTGTATAGTGGGCAAAATAACAGGTCATCTGTGGGAAACCAATAGAAGGTTCTGCTTTTAGGTGTTAGGAAAGAAGTTGGAAGTCTGGAATAAATGGCTAGTTTCTGAAACTCTACCAGAGGCCTCTCCTGTGGCAGTTTGCATCCTTTATTTAACAATTATTTAACAAACAGATGGCTGTTCTTTCACCCTTGTCCATCACAAGGAAAGAGCTCAATTCTTCCATTTAAACTAGAGCTGAGAGGTATAACACTGCATCTGTGTAACAAATTATGCTATTGAAGCAGTGGATCCAAATAATGCTTCTCAAAATGTGGTTCTCTGATCACTTGTATTAGAATAAGCTACAAAGTTTGTCAAAATGCAGATTCTTGCACCTCACCTCAGACCTACTGAATCAGAATGGGAGCCCCAAAATCTGTGGTATAGCCACCTTTCCAGGTGACACTGATACATAATAAAAATGAAAAAGCAGTGTTGTATAGTATTTCTATCCTTGCTCTTCCTGAGAAATTCTTTTCTTCCAACTCTGCCTGTAGAAATCTTGCTTCTCTGTATAGTCTCAGCCTTCCCTGATCCACTTGTCCCAACCCCAACAGATGTTGCCTCTTCTGTTGCCACAAAGTTGGGAAATATGGGGAGACATCATGGCTGGGGTTCAGAGGAGGGTTGGGGAACACCAAGCCTGGAGGTGGTAGGAAGGACCCAGGATTTGTACTTAAAATTTCTGCAGTTGAGTTGAGGCTTAAAAATATACAAGCAATTCAGGTAATTCTGATGATCACTGATGTTCAAGAACCACTGCTTGAAGGGTGCCTAGATGGTGCAGTCTATTATGTGTCTGACTCTTGGTTTTGGCTCAGGTCCTAATATCAGGGTCCTAGGATCCAGCTTTGTGTCAGGCTCCCTGCTCAGCACAGAGTCCCCTTAAGATTCTCTCTACCCTTGCCCCTCCCCCTGCACTCTCTCTCAAATATATAAGTAAATCTTTTAAAAAAACAACAAAAAACAACCACTGCTTTTAAGGATATACTATATTAAGTTCATATGATCTCAAATTTTTGAAGCTGGTTTTATTTTTATCGTGTATTATCACTTGGTGGATAGCACAGTCCCTATTTTTACTCTTGGATGAAGTAGGGTTTTCTTTCATGTGTCCTAAAGCACTAGTTCTCAAACTTTAGTGTGTATACAAATCAAATGAATATTTTATTAAAATTTAGATTGTGATTCAGTAGGTGTGGGGTGGAGCCTGAGGTTCTGCATTTCTTTTTTTTTTTTAAGATTTTATTTATTTATTTGACAGAGAGAGCTCACAAGTAGACAGAGAGGCAGGCAGAAAGAGAGAGGGAAGCAGGCTCCCCGCTGAGCAGAGAGCCCGATGCGGGACTCGATCCCACGACCCTGAGATCATGACCCGAGCTGAAGGCAGCGGCTTAACCCACTGAGCCACCCAGGCACCCCGGTTCTGCATTTCTAATAAGCTTCCAAGTAATGCTGTTGTTGCTGGTTCAGGGACTACAACTTTGAGTAACATTATCCTAAACCATTTTTTAAAGTATTAAAGATGTGCCACTAATTCAGGGAAAAAAAATCCCAATGTCTTTATTGGCCAAGCCAGTAAGTAATTATAAATATGTGAAACTACAATAAGTGATATAAATAAGGCACAATAGAGCCTGTAGGCATTCAAGTGTACATTTTTTATTAACATATAATGTATTATTTGTTTCAGGGCTACAGGTCTGTGATTCATCAGTCTTACACAATTCATAGCACTCACCATAGCACATACATTTTTAAAACACCTGGGCTGGCCAAATAGTCTACAAAGGCTTCCATCTGAAGCAACTTACTGGCAATCTCTTTACTAGTACAACTATTTTAAAATTTGTCAATAAGCATTTGTTTTCCCATCTACCCATTTTATGGGTTTTTAGATCTCAAACACAATCCATTTTTACTCTTCTTATTCCCACTCTTAATTGGCACTGTTCGATGTGAGCAGTTTTGAAGGTTATTATTTTAAAATTTATATCCTGTATAAGCAACCAGGTTATAACTCTTCAAGGGCAGGAACTGGGACTAGTTTCTTTTGTTTCCCCTCAATAATGTTTAGTTCAGTGTTCAGCTCACACTGGGCACTCAGTCACAGAAGACTAATTGACTCACTGTCAGGACCAGGACAGTACTTCAGAAGACAAGTGAGTTCACTAGGATGGCTGAGATTTGGAGATAAGGACTACATTCTATATGATCAACATACAGTTTCTTCTAGTTTGAAGAAGTGAAACCAGGATTTAGAAATTTTTTCTCCGTATCAGTACACATACCAAGCTTACTCAACTGCTATTGTTTTGAATTTAACAGGATGTGTTGTGTTTGCAGCTTCTGGACTTACTCAGTCTGCTATTTTTGCTGCTCTTCATTAAATAGATTGTTGATATGTAAATACACAAGTTGCTATGCAGAAGTGCCCTAATTTTCCTGTGAACTTTCTTCCTGAGCTTGTAGAAAGGCATTATGTTACTTTTCCACATTCAAGAATATTTTAAGTAATTGCAGCTAAATTATGGTAAACCAATTGTCAAAACTTGGGAGTGTACCATAAAAGAAAATTGATACAGATAAAAAAAACTTATTTTAAAAAATCTTCTCCTGTTTATTTATATGTATACAAATATATCTGTAGGTGGCATAGATATACCACACATTGTGTTATGGCTTAAGGATTCAACTGGAGTTAATGATCATTCACGGAGAAGAACTATTAGCAAATTAATTAAAAACCTGTCAGGCTATTATAAGTTATTTGTTAGCTTAAAGCGGAACTCCCCCTCACTGAAAATTGTGGTTCTATAGACTATTAAGCTGACCTATGCTAGAAAAGAGGCTTCTCGTCAAATAAACAAAAGGTTGTAGATGACTAGTCAGCCAGAGTAATGTAAAAATGAACTGAATTGAATACTTTTGATTATGATTCTCTACTTTTTCAATTGTTCAACAACTATTGATTGATCAAGAAGCCTTCTATGTGTCAGATGTAGTACTGGGCAGAGATGAACAAGGGGTTATGATAGTGAACAAGACATTCATGTTTCTCACCTTCTTGAAAGTTAAATTAATTCCAAGTTGTATCATCAATGCGTATATGTGTGTCTTAGTCCTTTTGGGCTGCTATAATAAAAATATCATGGACTAAGTGGCTTAAACATATAAACCTCTCATATCTGAAGGTTGGAAAGTCCAAGATAACAGTGCTGGCAGATTTAGTATCTGGTAAGAGCTCTCTTCCTGCTTCATAGATGGCCATTTTCTTTCTGTAACATCACATGACAGAAAGGGTGAAATAACTCTCTGGGTGTCTTTTATAAGGGCACTAACTCCATTCAAGAGGGTTCCACACTCACAACTTAATCACATCTCAATTGCCCCATGTACTAATACTATCCCCTTGGGGGTCAGGTTTCAACACAAGAATTTTGAGGGGGACACAAAAATTCAGTCTATACCAATGTGTATTTGTACCTTAAATGACATTTAATTTATTCCTTCATTCTTCAGGTGCCTGGAGGAAGTTGTTTGTATGTTTTTTTTTTTTAATTTTTTATTTTTTATAAACATATATTTTTATCCCCAGGGGTACAGGTCTGTGAATCACCAGGTTTACACACTTCACAGCACTCACCAAAGCACATACCCTCCCCAATGTCCATAATCCCACCCCCTTCTCCCAAACCCCCTCCCCCCAGCAACCCTCAGTTTGTTTTGTGAGATTAAGAGTCACTTATGGTAGAATATATTTGTTTCTGAAATCCAATGAGGCCTGCCAAGCATTGTGCCAGACCAGTGAACCTTCTAAAAACATCACCAACAAGGTAAGCCCCTGAAATTTTGCAGAATTTATCTTCTACCCTCTAGCATACATATATCTTACAGAGGCATATAGGATCCTTGGTACTTCCTGTTTATTAGATCATTGGCCATATGTATCATGTCATGAAGCAGCAGGATGTGAAGGGGCCTCTGGATTTTATTATGATAGCAGGAAAATTGACACAATGCTGGAGTGTAGTGAAGATATACTATTGCTCCTACCATGTAGATTCTAACTGCTTATAATTTTCCATACTAATTGAGATGGAGAAGAAAGCATCTTTTCAGGTCAATAGCTGTATATCAGGTGCCAAGGTTCTAGGGATTATTGATTTTATTTGGTAAAGATACCATATCTGGAATCACAGTTGTGATTGAAATTGCTATGTGATTAAATGTATATTTACTATTATGTACCAAGACACACCTTGAGTCTTCACACCAGCCAAACAGGCAAGTTTATTGGGGGTGTGGCAAATATTGCCATCCTTGTATCTGTCAGGGATTCAATCTCATGACCCATGAGGTCATGACTTGAGCCCAAACCAAGAATTGGTCATTTAATTTACTGAGCTCCCCATGTGCCCCCCCCCCCAGGTATTCTTTTTTCCTAGTATATGGCCACAGGTACTTCTGGAAAAAGCTTAGAGAAGATTTACAGTCTACTCCTATGGTCTCAAGGGCTTCAGGTCTATGAATGGATTTAAGTTTGGAAATTGTATGAGAGGGCATGAATTGCCACTATAGTGAGTTGAGTTAGGTTTCTCCTTAGTAGACCAGTTTTTTTTTTTTTTCCTGCCTATATATGCCAACTGCCATGTTGGTATCCTTCATGTATTTCATTTTCAGACTTCATGATCAATCACCATTACCACAGATCCCTGCAGGTCAACACTCTGATTACCACTTTGTCTTTGGGTCTTATATAAATTGCACTTACTATATAACTGATTGTTAAATGATACCATCCTGCCATTAGCACTTCAGGATACCATTATTCCCACTGATAATGGGAGACACAATTCTATAAATTCACCATCACCTATAACCTATAAGAAGAAGCCACCACAGAACTTTTCAAGGTTGGTGGTGTTCTCCCCTACCAATGTTTGTTATAATGCTTTGATCAGGAAAATGTTGTCTAGGCCCTCATGGACTAACTGCTATGGCTATTTGATCTTCGAATACCTTGCCCTCTACCTACACTTCATTCCATGTTATAATAGGTGGTAATTTAATGTTTATAATGCCACTGCCTCTCATGGATTATTTAATCCCTGTTTTCCCCCAACAGGGTGGTTATCCTGGTCTTCGTCAATATGATCGAACCAATCTCAGAATCTCACTTTAAAAGTCTATTTCTTGAAGGCTACTCTAGGTAAAACTCCCAACTGAAAGCAGAAAATTGGCATAATTAATGGGAGACTTGCTTATGAAGGGATTTTTTTTTTAAAGAGGTGTAGGTGTAGAGAGACTGCAAGGGATTGTCTAATAACCCAAGGATGGTAGGAATGAAGACATGATCACACCTAGACCAAAGGAATGAAAGAAGGAACAGTTAGCAGTACATGGAAGGGGAGAGTTGTATAAAGGAAACTATCTGGAGAGGAGTAGTGACCTTTGGATTAGGGATGCAGCCAGGACAGAGAAACCTTGTAGGGAGAAAAAGAAAAAAATCCTGACATTATTTTCTCTTTTCTTCTGATCTACAATAGATTACACTGGCCAAATCTATCCAGAAGCCAGAGGAAAAGGAGCCAATTGACAAGGTCCATATAGGTCACCTTCAAAAGGCAGAGAACATGATGAGGGCTGGAGAGTAGATCTAGGGGGCAAGTGGAAGTTATCTGCCATCTAATGCATTAGTAGAAGATCATCATCATCCAATGTGCTCTGTTTAGGTTTAGATAGCAATTCACATTGAAAGTGTTAATTCCTCTGGGCAGGATAGACATTTTGCATGAATGTTTTTCTCTCTTTTTGTGTCTTCCTCAGTTTCTTTCTTAAGTGTTTTGTAGTTTCTAGAGTACAGATCCTTTACCTCTTTGGTTAGGTTTATTCCTAGGTATCTTATGGTTTTTGTTGTTATTGTGAATGTAATTGATTCCTGAATTTCTCTTTCTACAGTTACATTGTTAGTGTATAAAAAAGCAACTGATTTCTGTGCATTGATTTTGTATCCTGCTACATCACTGAATTGCTGTATGAGTTCTAGCAATTTGGGGGTGGAGTCTTTTGGGTTCTCCACATAAAGTATGTCATCTGTGAAGAGAGAGTTTGACTTCTTCTTTGCCTATTTGGATGTGTTTTATTTCTTTTTGTTGTCTGATTGCTGATGATAGGACTTCGAACACTATGTTAAACAATAGTGGTGAGAGTGGGCATTGTTTTAGTGTTCCTTACCTTAAGGGAAAAGCTCTCCGTTTTTTCCCATTGACAAGGATATTCACTGTGAGCTTTTCATAGATTTTTTTATGATATTGAGGAATGTTTCCTCTCTATATATACTCTGAAGACTTTTAATCAGGAACAGATATTATATTTTGTCAAATGCTTTTTCTGCATCTATTGAGAGCATCATATAGTTCTTGTCTTTTCTTTTATTAATGTGCTCTTTCACACTGATTGATTTGCAAATGTTGAACCACCCTTGCATCCCAGAAGTAAATCCACTTGGTCATGGTGTATATAATCCTTTTAATGTACTGTTGGATTCTATTGGCTAGGATATTGTTGAGTATTTTGATATCCATGTTCATCAGAGATATTGGCTTATAATTCTCTTTTTTGATGGGGTCTTTGCCTAGTTTTGGGATCAGGGTAGTGTCCTTCAACAGAAGAATGGATAAAGAAGATGTGGTACATATATACAATGGAATTTTATTCGGCCATCAGAAAGGATGAATACCCACCATTTGCATCAACATGGATGGAACTGGAGGGGATTATGCTAAGTGAATTAAGTCAAGCAGAGAAAGACAATTATCATATGGTTTCACTCATATATGGAACCTAAGCAATAGCATGGAGGACAATGGAGGAAGAGAGGGAAATATGAAAGGGGAGAAATCAGAGAGGGAGATGAACCATGAGAAACTATGGACCCTGGGAAACAAACTGAGAATTTCAGAGGGGAGGGGGTGGGGGAATGGGATAACAGTGTGATGGGTATTAAGGAAGGGACATGTTGTGATGAGCACTGGGTATTACACTCAACTAATGAATCATTGAACACTACATCAAAAAGTAATGATGTACTATACAGTGGCTAACTGAACATAATAAAACTATAGATAGCTGTTCACAATTTCCACCTAAACAGAAAATATGAACCCTTCACCAAGTGGCAGTTTATGCCTTTCTAAATGGTTCCAGCAAAGTCATCATTTAATGTCTCAGGAGCACCTAATAATGCAGTCACCATTTTCTTTATTCTGTTGAATTTAAGTCAGAGTTAACTTGACATTTACATTACTGTAGTCTTCTCAGGGTGATAGTTCAGTTATTTATAAACATGCCCTAAGTTTTTCTATAATTTTTCATTTTTATCTCCCACTGCTTAAGACTTTTGAAAATTTCTATCAGAAATATTCCAACTGGAAAACAAATCATCTTTGTCATATCTATCTTGTTGTCTAGATATGTAATTACAGTTAATTTTTCCTTTAATTTCTTTTTTAGTCCCAATTTCTCTCTGTTCTATTATAATTACACTAATACATACCTTTACCAGTTCACACCTGGATTTTATTGATAGTCTCTTAATTGCCACTTTAATCTTAGATGGTTATTTGAAAATGAAACTCTATTTTCAAAAAATGTCAGTGAATTGTCAGTATCTGCAGAAACAGGGCCACACTCCTTAGCATGGCATTCAAATCCCTCCACAATTCATTTGCCACCTTCCTTTCCAAACTCGTCTCTTAACAGTTTAACCATGCAACTCTACTCTAGTGAAATCACATACCTCCTTGTGCCCTAAAACTGCTAAAATGCATTTACCTGTCAATGTGTTGTCTCAGGCTGTTCTTTCTTCTTGAAATGACCACTTTCTTTCTCTTCAACTGTCTAAATCCCATTCTTCACTTGAAGCTCAGCTCACCACTTTTTTTTTTTTTTTTAAGACTGCCTGTACTCAGTCCTCAGTGGGATCTTCTGTGTCTAGTAGCCCTTACTGTCTGTGAGTCAAAATGGTACCTATTTCCCAAGTTTTTTATTTTTAAAGTGCTTTTCTCACAGGTGTATTGTGAGTCTTATATAACTTGATATATCAGATATTTTTAGAAATGCCTGGTATGTAGTAAATTCTTAATAAATTTTACCTGCTCTCAAAATTATTATTATTTATCATTACTATGGTTATAATCCATTTGGCAATTAGCATGGTGCTTTTATATTTTTACTTTGATTTGCATGAATATAGAATATTTCCCTAACTATATTAGATTACCTTCCCCATGAGAAAAGGTTATCAGTTTTTTTCTTTGAATCAATTATATTCTCAATATTTAGCATAGAGCTTGGCAGAGAGTGGGACTGAATGAATGCTTATTGTGTGGTAGATGATGGTGATGATGATGATGCTTGCTACTTTATTCTCTGCTGCTTTTGTATGGTGGCTGTTATATATATCAATTTATCAAAGCATTCATTGCATTATAAAGCTGGCAAGTACCTCTCAGATAATTTGATTCCACACCATCATCTTCTGGATGATAAAGCTGAGGTTGAAGTGAGAGGAAAGGATTTGCCTTAAACCAGAGTTACCAGTTAGTGACAGACACAGGATGCCTTCTAGATCATTGAATTGAACAAATATTTATCAAGTACCTACTATGTGTTAAGTACTATGCTGGTTGTTGGAAACATATCTGTGATCAGGACTGTGTCCCATCTTTCCATGCCATTTACATTTTAATGGCAGGGAGAGATATAAATAAACATATAGGCAAACAAAAAAATGAAACAGTGATGACTGCTATGAGGGAAGTAAAAGGGTGATGTGAAAGACTAACAGAGTGAAGGAAGAGGTAGGTAAGTAGGTCTTCTGAGGTAATAATTAGGCTGAGTCTTGCCTGATGGGAAGGAGACAGCCAAGGCAAGATATGGGCAAAGATGGTTTCAGGTACAAGTAAGAGTAATTGCAAAGGCCCTGGAGTGGGAATGAATCTTCTGTATTCTAGAAACTGAATGCGTGGTCAGTATAACCAACACAGTGCTTGAGTGAGGGAGTGATAGGATTTGAGGTCAGAAAGCCAGACAGGGGTCAAATCACATAGCACAATGTAGGCTATAGTAAGGAGTTTGTATTTTAATTTTATGACCCTGTTTATGCCTTAAAAATGATCATTTGCTCTATTGTGTGGAATACCAGTCTATACAGAGAAAGACAAGGGTGTGTGAGAAAAATTAACCAAAATTTGGAACTGGTTAAAATAGGTTACTGAACCGCCTTTTAGTGCAATGCAGGGCTTGATTTTCTGTTGTCTAGGCTATTGTATAGTACTTTGAGGCAGAGGTTTACTTATAGATTATTGCCCAGTAAAGAGGCAAATAATTTTTTTGCCATTCCCATTGTAAAATATAACCCCAAATTATTGCTGTGGCCTTGCAGGATATTAACTAGTTTTATATCTAACTCATAAATGATATCCTAACATTACTTATAAAATATTTAGCTTCTAAAATGGTCTCTGGATCAGATTTAAAAATCTTACTGATTCTTGCAAAAATTAATGAATTCACTCACATCTTTGACATGTGTTTATTTGAATCATGAATTTATCTTTTTGAATATTAAACTTTAACAAGTGGAAGCAGACAGAATAGAGGGAAACTGGACTAGTCCAGGTAAGCTGTGACAATATTCTGGACCAGGTTGTGATAGTGGACATGGTTGGAAGTGATTAGATTCCTTATAGGTTGGAGTCAGAACCAGCAGGACTTCTGATTGATGAAACATGGAAGATCAAGGGAATAGTAATAAAGAAATATCCCTAGGTTTTTGGCCTAAGAAACTGCTAGTGTCATTAATTGAAATGGAAGATATTGGGGGTAGAAAAGTATGGCAGAGCATGTGAGGTGGAAAATCAAAAGTCTGGTTTTAGATATGCTAAGTTAAAGACATCAGTTAGTTTTCTATGTGGAAATGTAAAATGGGCTCTGGGATACATGGGTCTGAAACTTAAGAGGAGATTCTGGGCCAGGGATAAAAATTTGGGTGTCATTATAATTTAGGCAATGTTTAAAGCCTAGACCTGGATGGAGCTGGAGTTCTAAAGGGGATTTAGAAAAAAAGTGGGTATTATTAGGCTCTATTACATATTCAGTACATTTAGGGCAGAGCCTGGAAATTTCCAATTCTATCACATGATGCAGATGGTGATTTTGACAGAGAAACAGTGATCTAGACAGAAATTGGCGAACTATTTTCTGTTAAGGGCCAGCTGGTAAATATTGTGGGCTTTCTGGACTGTACAGTCAATCTCACCTCTGCCACTGTAGCAGGAAAGCAGCCATAGACAGCATATAAATGCCTGAGCATGGCTGTCTTCCAGACTATTTATGGACTTGAAGTTTGAATTTCATATAATTTTCACATGTCACAAGCTATTATTTTTCTTATGATTTTTTTCACATTTTTAAATACAAAAAACATTCTTAGCTTATAGGCCATACAAAAATTGACAGCATGCCAGATTTGACCCATGACCTATAGTTTGCTTACACATGATCCAGATCAGTGGTCTATCAAGAGACATGGAACTATTGTTTTTTTTAAATTTTATTTATTTATTTGAGAGTGGGAGAGAGTGAAAGAGCATGAGCTGGGGGAGAGGCAGATGGAGAGGGAGAAGGAGACTCCCTGCTGATCAGGGAGTCCATTCATGACCTGGGATCATGACCTGAGTTGAAGGCAGATGCTTAATTGACTGAGCCACCCAGGCATCCTGGAATAAAGAGGTTTTTTTTTTTTTTTTTAAAACATTTAATCTCCATTAAAAATGTCTAGTTCTGTAATCTCTACAGTGTGATCATCATGATTACACTTATGTAGCTCTTTCCATGTGGAAGCACTTTAAATATATTAAAACATTTAATCTTCATAAAACCCCTTGTGTTAATAATAGTAGTCTGATCCCGTGATTGGTATCCTCATGTTATAGATGAGGTAACTGGGGTAAGAAGAGGTTGAATGAGTTGTCCAAGATTACACAGTTGGTAACTAACAGAGTCAAAATTTGATTCCAGGAAGTTTGGTATCAAAGTCTGTCTCTTAACATGTGCATATTGATCCTCATTGGTAGGTATTTTTCTCTTCCCCAGTCTTGTATCTTTCTGTCTGTCTCTCCCTCTGTCTGTCTGTCTGCCTCTTTCTCACACACAAGTCCCAAACTACCTCAGTAAACTCTGTACCATTAAGTGCTTTTAGATCTTTAGCTTATGAAATTTCTATCAACCAACTTTTCTTATTAAAGCAACCTGGGTCCTTAAGAACAGAAGCATTGCTGACAAATGTCAATACATAAAAACATTATTGAAATAAAGTAGAGCATCTGGTTCTGAGAGGGAAACATGTTAGAAACCTAGATATGCTTACTATATTTGCTTAAAGGGAGCCATACTTCAAGCTTGTTGCCTGCTCACCCTGCTTGTTAAGTAAGTGATATGACTAATTGTATCTGTTTTGCTGTGTTATATTTTGTTGAAGCATGGTGAGTATGAAGGTCACATGATTTGGGGGCATGTATACTTTTAAATTTCCCCTAAATCCTTTTCTTAACTCTGGCTCCAAATCCATTGTGTTTTCTATAAGATTCACAGGTAAGAAAAAAGAAAGATACTAAGTAAAGATCAGTATAGGTGTGTGGGGGGACGTGGGAGTTTCTTCACAGAAGTGCTTTGCGCAGTCTCCTCTGGAGTATGGCAGATGGGGAAAGGTGCCATTGTTGTGGGCACAGGCAGAGCCCCAAAGCTGTAAGGTCAGCAGGAAGAGGCAGTATCAACACCAGAGAAGACAGTCTCGGCCTGTAATCTCCAACCCTGACATTTCCCTGTGCTACTTCTTGTATATAAAACAGGTCTCAAGGGTGTGTGGGTGGCTAAAGGTAGAGGAAGAAAGGCTTTGTACAATGTGTTTGGCCCTAGCTAGTCCAGAGGAGAGTTATGTAGAGGTTTCACTAAAGCTCAAGGAAGGAGACAGAAGATGTTTACAGAATGACAAGTAGTGGAACTGTGTCAGAAAAGCCAAACTCAGAACAAAGAGGATATCCTGAACTCCTTGAAATGCTCTGGATACAACTCCTTTGACACAACCAACCTTATACACCCTGACAAAGGCCACATCTTGTTCCCTTAACCCTCAATCTAAAGGCATTTGGGTTGTTATATACTAGAAGTCTGTAAGGCCAGGGGAGAGGGGGATAATGCTAACAGGGTCTTCAGAGGGGATCCTTTGAAGTAGAGTTGTTTGAATAACAAGAAATAAAGAAAACAATAGGAGACCAATCACAAGGAATGGGGCAGAACAGAGCATCCCAAAGAACACTGGAAGAGAGATGTAGAAAATGGCATATAAAGCAATTATGGTTTCTCTAAAAGGGGCTTTTGCTTTATTTTTCATCTCTCAAAAGGTGTCAACTTAAGAAAATCTTATAGCTCCTGTGGGCTGCTTTCTCTCAAAGGAAAATGAATTATTTAGAAGTGTGATGAATAGTTTCTCAAACCTCCCTCCAACATGGGTGATGCTTAAGCTGGGAGTAATTGGCCAGGAGCAGAAGGGGGGAGGGTCTTTTCGTCCTCTTTCTTCTTCCCTCCCCTTCCCCTGGACAAATGTGGGAGGATGACGGTGACTGCCTGGGTTGATCTTTCATCCCAAATGAGAAGAACAGATAGGCCAAGCCCCAGATAAAGGTCATTCCTAGTACAGGCCTGCAGGGGGAGCCAGTGCCCTTCAATGGAACAAGCTCTTTTCCAGAGGGAGGACTCTTACCTGGGAGGATTCCAAGAAGCCTCAGATTGTGCTCTGAATCCCAGACTCCCAGTGAGAATAGAGGCAGCATGTACTCCCGGGCCATTTCAGTCTCCACTTTTCCTATTGCAGGCCCTGGAGGCTTTCAAGGTCGGTAGGTTGAAGGTTGTCTAACAGGAAGAGAAGTGCAGTGTAGCATCCAGCCACAAAGCTATGTGTCCAAGCCTACCTCTGAACAGTCTAGCTTCACCCCTAATCTTCCCTTATTCCTTCACTTCCTTCCTCTCACAAGCAACAAAATAACACCCACCTACCCTCACCCACACAGCCACACACTTAATGGAAATGGCAAAGGAATGGGCCCAGTCTGATGAAAACAGATTCCATGCTGAAGAAGCTGCCTCTTTTTAAAGGCAAAGAAAGAAACAACATAATCAGAGTTACAGAATCACTGACAGGATTGGAGGAAGACAGGTGAGAACTATAGTTGGCCTCAGCCAGATCAGTAGATGAGGTGAGATGAAATATACCGCAGTACTTCTCTTTTGTCTGCCAAATACGGGTTCAAATCAGGACTGTGCTCCTAAACTGTTTGACTTTGGGATCTTCACATAACACCCCTGTCTGTAACAGGGATGGTAATAGCTCTTTCACAAGAATCTTGTGAGGATTAAACAAGCTATAGAGTACGTGGCCTATAGAAAGCATTTGATAAATGCTAGATTTTGCCGTTATTATTATCCTTCCCCCACATTTGTCATAGATCACATGGGGGACTGGGTAGAAGAATTTGAATGGCTCTGGGAAAATCCACTCCTTACTGCTGGAGAAAATAATTTGTGTCCAGGTCCTGTGTCCTGTGTCTCTTCTAGGCACTGGATTGCTTTTCTCATCAAGCCATTCTGTTGCCATTCTAATGTACTTTTGCTCTTTCTCGCTTTTCTTCTCTCTGTCCCCCTTTCCTTTCCTTCTGCCACTTGTGTTCTAGGAGAATTTTTCTGAAGTGTTTTGAAATGTCTGCTTTATAGTACCACATGCTAGTATTAAATGATTTCCATTATATTACTAAGCCTAGTTGGCCAAAACTTCATTACCTACTGTTATAAACCTAACTTTACTTTACACAAAGAAGAATAGTTTAATTACACACACACACACACACACACACACACCACACGACTAATAACAGTTGACTCCTGTTCTTCCAAAAGATTTAGAATATAATTTAGTACAATTATTCCTAATATGTTGCCCATCAGCTCTGAGGCACAGTTCTGTGAAAAACAGCTGCAATCATTTCACGCAAAGTAATGGCTTAAGATGATAAATATGACAAGATCTGCCTAGCAAAGTTAGCATTGAACTAACATAGTTCTTTTCCATCGTTTGGAATTGCCTCTTGTGGCAGAAGAAATGTTCTGAGTAGGAGCATGTTATATCTCTCAATAAGCGAGAAAAGTTGCAAACATGGGGTAATCCTGCAGGAAGCTCATAAGCTCAGTTGCTAAAAGACCCTGGCAATGGTGGCTGGATGTTTACTGCTCAGTTCCAGAGTGTTCTCTGTGGATAAGGCACTGCAAGCTTGCTGTCAACCTGAAAAGCTCCCTGTAAGTACAGATGATCTTCAGGCTTCTGTGTATGAGGAGCAAAGTTTCTGTGGCCAGGAGGCTTCAAATACTCACTAATAGGCATGGTTGTGTGTTCATTCATTCATTAACCTGATGTTTGCACCTAGCAATCACAATATTCTAGGCAACAGAACTATAGAAAGGACTAAAACATGGTCTCTGCCCTCATGGAGCTTATGGTATAGTTATGGAAACAGGAACATATAATGAGTCGAAATTGAGAGACAAATACTGGCATAAGTAAGAGGCAAAGTCTGGCATACGCTGTTCATAGCAGAACTAGGAACTAAGAGTAAAAATAATTCTACAATTTGAGTGCCGCTTTTGTGCCTGGCACTTTACACTTATTACCTCATTTAATCCTCATAACAACTGTATTAGTCAACTAGGACTGCTGTAACTGGGTGGCTTAATCAGCAGAATTATATTTTCTCACAGCTCTGGAGGCTGGGAAGTCCAAGAATCAAGGTGCTTGTCAATTCAGTTCCTGGTGAGAGCTCTCTTCTTGGCTTACAGATGGCTACATTTCTGCTGTAGGCTCACAGCCTTTCCTCCACATGTGTTCATTGAAAGGTGGGGAGGAGAGTTTTCTCTTACTCTTCTTGTAAAGTCACAGTTCTATTAGATTAGGACCCCACCCTTACGACTTCATTTAACCTTAACTACCTCTTAAACACCTTATCTACTCATACAGTCATATTGGGAGTTAGGACTTTAACGTATGAATTTTGGGGTGAGGCACAATTCCATCCATAGCAGCAAACCTGTACCTTATATGATGTTATCCTCATTTCCCAAATGAGGGAACAGAGGCTCAGAGAGGTTAGGTGACATCCCTAAGATTACACAGCTAAGAAGTTGCAGAGATAAGATTCTAGGTATAGCTGACTAAAGGACAACTGCTTTCTGTTATGCTTTGTTGTCTTTTGTATCATTGGTACCTCCCACACCACTGAGTGGTAGATTTTGAGTCAATATAAGAGAAAGATTTGATGTTTGGAATAATTAGGACTGATAACACATTGTTAAGAAAATAAGGTCCTCATCACTGAAAGTGTTAAAGGGCAGATGCTGTAGAAGAGAATCTTGGACTGGGTAGAATGCTGTATTGGAACAATGATTTTCAGTGCCAAGTAAGGAGGTGGGCTCTGGGATGTTCATACCTACCCCTTGTTCAATCAGAGACACTCAGTATTCCTCTATTACAAAAAAATGGTAACATTTATTGAGCATTTACTAGGCCCTGTTTAACAAGTTTCCTATGCATTCGTTCATTTAATCACCATGGCAGTCTTTGGAGGTAGATAACTATTATTAGCCCCATTGTTCAGGTGGCAAAAAACAGAGGCCTGGATAAGTGAATAAACTTGAAGGGGAGGTAAGCAGTAGAGCTGGCATTTGAACCTAGGCTCTCTCGGATGTACTCTGTATGCGATGTCAGTCAGTTTCTTTTTATTTTAAAATAATGAGATTTTTTGAAAGTATTCATATGAATGAAGAGTGGTATAGATAACAATTTTTTAAAATTACTATAATTTTATCCTCACAGGTTTCAAGTTTCATTGGTTCAATCGTCTTCCATGTTGGGTTGGTCAAGAAACTCCAATGACTCGCTCTACCCAGATAGGATCTTGTTCTCAACCTCTGACTGTAGACTTGAATCTTGCCCTTAACTGCTAATCCAGAACTTGATGGGTTTGACCCCAGTTGTTTGCAAACAGGCGAGGCACTGCAACCTGACCTAGTCTTCTGGTACCAGGCTTTACTCTCTGGGTCACAGCTCTTGACACCAGTCTGTAACATTTCTATACACTAAAATTTGCTGATCTACTGGTCCTACTCCATTTGAACATAAATGGGGATTAAGGTTCATTGAACATGTCTGGTGAACTTATAGAACACATAACCCCAAGGAGCCTTTTGGGGGAGGACTTTTCTTCATGGAAGAAGGATCCAGGTAGGACTGATTAGCCTGACCCACTGAAGAAGCCCTAGTCATCACATTGGAGGGAAACAATCATTGTCCAGCATATTTGTGGTTTCTTAGATTTGTCTCCTGGCCAAGACTGCATGGACTCATGCTTCATTGTTGTGGGGAATAGGAGACTTATATATAAAAAATTAAGAGCACTTGCTCATGTAAAACACGATAAGACAACTGGAGGTCAGGAGTACTGCTTAAGTATGGCTCTGGCAGAGCCAAAACTGAATGACGAAGTCAATTGTTTAGCTACCACTTAGTTATTTTTTTTAATTTTTTATTTTTTATAAACATATATTTTTATCCCCAGGGGTACAGGTCTGTGAATCACCAGGTTTACACACTTCACAGCACTCACCAAACCATATACCCTCCCCAATGTCCATAATCCCACCCCCTTCTCCCAAACCCCCTCCCCCCAGCAACCCTCAGTTTGTTTTGTGAGATTAAGAGTCACTTATGGTTTGTCTCCCTCCCAATCCCATCTTGTTTCATTGATTCTTCTCCTACCCACTTAAGCCCCCATGTTGCATCACCACTTCCTCATATCAGGGAGATCATATGATAGTTGTCTTTCTCTGCTTGACTTATTTCGCTAAGCATGATACGCTCTAGTTCCATCCATGTTGTCGCAAATGGCAAGATTTCATTTCTTTTGATGGCTGCATAGTATTCCATTGTGTATATATACCACATCTTCTTGATCCATTCATCTGTTGATGGACATCCAGGTTCTTTCCATAGTTTGGCTATTGTAGACATTGCTGCTATAAACATTCGGGTGCACGTGCCCCTTTGGATCACTACGTTTGTATCTTTAGGGTAAATACCCAATAGTGCAATTGCTGGGTCATAGGGCAGTTCTATTTTCAACATTTTGAGGAACCTCCATGCTGTTTTCCAGAGTCGCTGCACCAACTTGCATTCCCACCAACAGTGTAGGAGGGTTCCCCTTTCTCCGCATCCTCGCCAGCATCTGTCATTTCCTGACTTGTTGATTTTAGCCATTCTGACTTGTGTGAGGTGATATCTCATTGTGGTTTTGATTTGTATTTCCCTGATGCCAAGTGATATGGAGCACTTTTTCATGTGTCTGTTGGCCATCTGGATGTCTTCTTTGCAGAAATGTCTGTTCATGTCCTCTGCCCATTTCTTGATTGGATTATTTGTTCTTTGGGTGTTGAATTTGATAAGTTCTTTATAGATTCTGGACACTAGTCCTTTATCTGATATGTCGTTTGCAAATATCTTCTCCCATTCTGTCAGTTGTCTTTTGATTTTGTGAACTGTTTCCTTTGCTGTGCAAAAGCTTTTGATCTTGATGAAATCCCAATAGTTCATTTTTGCCCTTGCTTCCCTTGCCTTTGGCGTTGTTCCTAGGAAGATGTTGCTGCGGCTCAGGTCAAAAAGGTTGCTGCCTGTGTTTTCCGCAAGGATTTTGATGGATTCCTTTCTCACATTGAGGTCCTTCATCCATTTTGAGTCTATTTTTGTGTGTGGTGTAAGGAAATGGTCCAATTTCATTTTTCTGCATGTGGCTGTCCAATTTTCCCAGCACCATTTATTGAAGAGGCTGTCTTTTTTCCATTGGACATTCTTTCCTGCTTTGTCGAAGATTAGTTGACTGTAGAGTTGAGGGTCTATTTCTGGGCTCTCTATTCTGTTGCATTGATCTATGTGTCTGTTTTTGTGCTAGTACCATGCTGTCTTGATGATGACAGCTTTGTAATAGAGCTTGTTATAACATACTAACCAAATCGCCGATGGAGCCAAGAGATACTTGGATACTTGGGTGGCGTTCAAGGTGACATTCTGAGCCCACCGCGGTTGATTAGCTGATGGTTACGTATGATGGCTCTTAACTTATAAACTTCTGCGAGTATAATTTTAACCGCACAAGGCAAGAGGCACATGAAAAGAACAATTACCATTAGCACTCCTATAATTGTTCCTACAACATACCATGCGTGCGTCAGGTAAGGGAAGTGAGAAAACAAGGACAATGTCCGCGTGGGTTTTGTATACACCTAACAGTCCATTAATCTGATTTTGTGTTGCAAGGGCTTCAGTTATCCTCCCGGTGACATTGTTGAGTGTTGCTGCAGTCAAAGTCTCGTTTATGTTGAAGCAGCACCGGCAGGTTGTTGGGGTTCACCTGTACTGGCATCGGGATATACGTCGGTATCTTGGCTATTACTGCCGAGTCTCCCACCGTGGCATTCCAACATTCTGATAGCAGACAATTCTGGGACTCACAAGAGAGACTAGATGACTTGTTAATAGTAGAAGCATTAAAAACTATGAAGAGAAAGGGAGCTCTAACACAGACGGGCATTGGTGAGTAACTTATGTGCTTAAGTAACATTTGTTTCAAATCGAGAGCTTACGTGATCTTAAAACCGCTCTGGCCAGGTTGGCCCAATCCTCAGGAGTGAGGTAAAGTGTTCCCAGCGACTCCACAAGGGAGACAATGAAAGCTGCCTGGGGTCCATAGGCGCTGACTGCCTCCTTAAGCTGCTTTACCAATTTGAAATCTAGTGGCTGGTGGTACCTCTGCTGATTCTGATCTTCTAACACTGGAAAAAAACCTTTTCCCGGGCCAAGGACCTCTCTCCAATTTTCCGCGGTACAGCCCGAACAATAGCACGTCTTGGCGCAGCTGGGCCTATAAGGCGGGGGCCACTCATGGGGTGGCGCCATGGGGTTAGAATGCGGAAGCGGTGTAACTTCCGTTTTTAATTTCGACTGCGCCACAACTGCGGCTTCCGCCCCTGTCTTCAGCTGCGCCATTTTTTCTCCCTGCACTCTTAATTCTCCTAATGCCTTCTGCAATTCCGCCTTCTTTTCCTCAAGTTGCTGCCTCACGGTCTCCAAGTCCGTCTGGAGACCGGGAGATTCCCTTTTCTTGTTACTTGCCTCTATCTTTCTTAGCTCCTGTAACTCGCATTCGGACATCCCTTCTGAGCTTTCGCTTTCGGATTCAGAATCTCGGGAGGAGCCCTTACGGTACTCTTCCTTCATTTGCTCAAGGACTTTGCCCCCCTGTCATACAGCTCGCTGCAAGGGCCCTCGGGGGGATTGCAAACATACCTTCACCAAGGACCACACAGCTAGAGTCCCCGGGGATGTAGAGGGGCAGCGTTTTAAGTCCTCACCCAGGTTTTCCCATTGTGGCACATTTAGGAGCCCTTCTTCTATAAACCAGGGGGCAATCTCTTCTACTTCTTTCAAAAAGGCCCTCGCTGTTTTTGCCTTTAAAGGGGTACCGTTCGTCTTGAGGACATCTTTTAAGGAGTCCTCCAAGCGAGCAAGATCGTTCCCCATTCAGATCAACTAAAAATCAAATTACAGGACACCCAAAATAACTTACAGATTGATGTTTCTGAACTTCAAACACTACAATCTGAACATGATACTCTCCTAGAACGGCATAACAAGATGCTTCAGAAAACCATGCAAGAATTAGAACTGGTTAGAAAGAATGCCCAGCAAATCACACTGATGAATATGGAAATAGCTGATTATGAGCATTTAGTGAAAGAACTGAATCAAAAGTTAGCTAATAAAAACAGCAAAATTGTTCCCCATTCCGAGGAAACTTTACCTCATTGTCTCTGTAGAACTTCACAAACACCCTAACGTCTCATCGTCTACGGAGAACTTCTGTTAAACCTCATTGTCCCCGTAGAACTTCACAAACACCCTAACGTCTCATCGTCTACGGGGAACTTCTCATCGTCCCTGAAGAACTTCACAAACACCTTTACGCCCGATCGTCTTCAGGGAACTTCCCTGTCAATAGACAGAAATAGGTGCACTCTTTACCTGATTGTTGCTCTTACCTCAATCCTCGTTCTGCGTCTGGAGATAGGGATCCCGGGTCTCGGCACCAGATGTCGCTCTCGGCCCGCAAGAACGACCCGCAGACGAGGTGAGTGGCAAACTTCTTTTATTATTAATGTTAATGTACTAATGCTAATGGTGGCCGCGCTGCACCAAGCACTTACAGCAGTATTTATCCACGAAGTTCACCCGTTCTCGCCCCCCTATTTGGCCAATCATAACGCCGTGCACGCAATGTCCTTGTGGACCCTTATGTAACCATACAGGACTCTCTTGTTCTCTAGCGGTGATCATGCGTTTATCTCTTGGCTCCTGGTGCTGTGTGCGTCAGCCACGAGCGCACCCACATCCTCCTAAACCAATCATTCTCAGTTCCTCAATCTTCAGGCACTCCCGTCTACATGACTCCTTGCATCTGCTGGATGGCTCTCCACAGTCTATAGCTCTCTTTTTTGGTGGGATCCTTGTCTGGTTTGGGGATCAAGGTGATGCTGGCCTCATAAAATGAGTTTGGAAGTTTTTCTTCCATTTCTATTTTTTCGAACAGTTTCAGGAGAATAGGAATTAGTTCTTCTTTAAATGTTTGGTAGAATTCCCCTGGGAAGCCGTCGGGCCCTGGGCTTTTGTTTGTTTGGAGATTTTTAATGACTGTTTCAATCTCCTTACTGGTTATGGGTCTGTTCAGGCTTTCTATTTCTTCCTGGTTCAATTGTGGTAGTTTATATGTTTCTAGGAATGCATCCATTTCTTCCAGATTGTCAAATTTATTGGCGTAGAGTTGCTCATTGTATGTTCTTATAATAGTTTGTATTTCTTTGGTGTTAGTTGTGATCTCTCCTCTTTCATTCATGATTTTATTTATTTGGGTCCTTTCTCTTTTCTTTTTGATAAGTCTGGCCAGGAGTTTATCAATTTTATTAATTCTTTCAAAGAACCAGCTCCTAGTTTCATTGATTTGCTCTATTGTCTTTTTGGTTTCCATTTCATTGATTTCTGCTCTGATCTTTATGATTTCTCTTCTCCTGCTGGGCTTAGGGTTTCTTTCTTGTTCTTTCTCCAGCTCCTTTAGGTGTAGGGTTAGGTTGTGTACCTGAGACCTTTCTTGTTTCTTGAGAAAGGCTTGTACCGCTATATATTTTCCTCTCAGGACTGCCTTTGTTGTGTCCCACAGATTTTGAACCGTTGTATTTTCATTATCATTTGTTTCCATGATTTTTTTCAATTCTTCTTTAATTTCCTGGTTGACCCATTCATTCTTTAGAAGGATGCTGTTTAGTCTCCATGTATTTGGGTTCTTATCAAACATCCTTTTGTGGTTGAGTTCTAGCTTTAGAGCATTGTGGTCTGAAAATATGCAGGGGATGATCCCAATCTTTTGATACCAGTTGAGTCCTGATTTAGGACCGAGGATGTGATCTATTCTGGAGAATGTTCCATGTGCACTAGAGAAGAATGTATATTCTGTTGCTTTGGGATGAAATGTTCTGAATATATCTGTGATGTCCATCTGGTCCAGTGTGTCGTTTAAGGCCTTTATTTCCTTGCTGATCTTTTGCTGGGATGATCTGTCCATTTCAGTGAGGGGAGTGTTAAAGTCCCCTACTATTATTGTATTATTGTTGATGTGTTTCTTTGATTTTGTTATTAATTGGTTTATATAGTTGGCTGCTCCCACGTTGGGGGCATAGATATTTAAAGTTGTTAACTCTTCTTGTTGGACAGACCCTTTGAGTATGATATAGTGTCCTTCCTCATCTCTTATTATAGTCTTTGGCTTAAAATCTAATTGATCTGATATAAGGATTGCCACTCCTGCTTTCTTCTGATGTCCATTAGCATGGTAAATTCTTTTCCACCCCCTCACTTTAAATCTGGAGGTGTCTTCGGGCTTAAAATGAGTTTCTTGGAGGCAACATATAGATGGGTTTTGTTTTTTTATCCATTCTGATACCCTGTGTCTTTGACAGGGGCATTTAGCCCATTAACATTCAGGGTAACTATTGAGAGATATGAATTTAGTGCCATTGTATTGCCTGTAAGGTGACTGTTACTGTATATGGTCTCTGTTCCTTTCTAATCTACCACTTGTAGGCTCTCTCTTTGCTTAGAGGACCCCTTTTTATATTTCCTGTAGAGCTGGTTTGGTATTTGCAAATTATTTCAGTTTTTGTTTTTCCTGGAAGCTTTTAATCTCTCCTTCTATTTTCAATGATAGCCTAGCTGGATATAGTATTCTTGGCTGCATGTTTTTCTCGTTTAGTGCTCTGAAAATATCATGCCAGCTCTTTCTGGCCTGCCAGGTCTCTGTGGATAAGTCAGCTGCCAATCTAATATTCTTACCATTGTATGTTACAGACTTCTTTTCTCGGGCTGCTTTCAGGATTTTCTCTTTGTCACTGAGACTTGTAAATTTTACTATTAGGTGACGGGGTGTGGGCCTATTCTTATTGATTTTGAGGGGCGTACCACTTAGTTATTAATATGGATTGAATACCCATTGTGTTCAGTGTCCAGTGTTTGTTTTTTGCAGAGCAAGGAATACACAAATTTTATTGGAAAAGGGACATAGAATAGGGGAAGAACATGGTCTTTATCTGGCAGTGTCAGCAGAGAGAGTTTAAAAATACAATACTAGAGTATGAATGACCAGAAAGCACCTACATATACATGAACTGCATATAACCTTGTTGTCAGAGATTCAGTTTCTCTAACTCCCAAATAGGGCTATTAATATCTACCTTGCAGTATTTTTGGGTGAATTAAATAAGAAAATGTATATATATGAATATAAAATGGCTAGTTTAGTACCTATCATATAAGGGCACTGATAAATGGAAGACCTTATTTATTATTACTATTCTTTTTATAGTAGAGGTAATAGTAAATTATCATTATCAGCACCCACAAAATATATTGTTCTAAGTAGCAAAGAACATGAATCTAGAGATAATCTGAGCCATGATTATGTTTTGTTTTTAAGTATTAGCTTCAATAGCTTAATCTATGTGATATTCTTATTGAATATACTTTAGATGTTATTTTTGTCTTAATAGCTGGATAGGGAGTTCCTTGAGAACTGAAATTTCTCTCCATCAAATTAGAATCTAGCTATGGAAGAGAACATAAAGTCTTTTCAGCTCTGTTGGAGAGTCTGTGATCAGATCTGGAACTATCTGAAATTTGGATACAAGTCTCCACCATTGGACATTAATTTTCTCCAAAGACATAGAACCATCAGCATCCTCCTTTTTATTACTAAGGAGTTGGTATTACAAGTCATTTAGTATTACATATTCCAAATGACTTAGTCTTACTGGTAGGTTGAACTGGAGTAAGAAGGCAGGAAAGGGATGGGGTCACATAGGTCCCGAAGCCTCATCATAGTTGAAATTCAATGGAATACCAAAAACCATTTACTTTTCAGTATTTTTCAGCTAGCAAATGTCTCCAGACACTGCAATAAGATGTTTTTCTTCACTTCTAAACCTGTACATATTTTAGGACCTATTGAATCCATGGGCGTTAGGTACAGAGCACCTGATTCAGTGTCCTAAATACAAATGCCCATGGGAAAATCTGGTGAATGGAAGACACTAGGGAGTAAAGGGCATTTGGGGGTAAGTAAAGCATATATTCTCCATCTATAAATACTTAAAATTCAACACCAAACAAGCCAAACAAAGAATATTAATGGACCCAGCTCACCACACAGGTCTCTGTCTTACAGAATCTTGGTCTAATTCAATCCTCAAATTTATTAACAAAGAAGGCTAAGGTTTAAGAACTAAAAAGCAAATTGTCAGAAGGTACCCAGCTAGTGAATGTCAGAAAAAGGCTTGAACTTTAAACTTTTTGGACATAAGCATTTCAAGTATAGTGGGTTTTTTTTTTTTTTTTCATTATACAATGTCTTCTTAGATTGAACCTTATAAATTAGAAAAAATAAGAGCTATGTACATGAAACCAATGAAGGATGCTCATATGAATTATCACAGTGTCCAGTGCTCAGTGCTGGTACTTTCATGGGGGAGAAGACTTACAAATTTACAGAGGAGAAAGAATGAAATAATAGTCCAGGCATCAGAATTGAGGCAACAATGGATGGCAACAGCCAGACTCTCTAAAGAGTTAGGTGAGGGAGTCTAAAACAGACATTTAAGGGACAGTAATCTATGGTTGATATTTCAGTTAACAATTTGGAAGCATACTTGAAACTATCAAAGCTAATAACTAGAGGAGAGAATATTTGCATTCATCTGGAGGCTTTGATTTTGAGCAGTGTAACGTACATGTATGCACACATGTGTGTGCATACTTTTGTGTGTCTAGAACTGTAAGTTCAATGCTACTCTATGCCTAAGGCCAGATGTTTGACTGACAAGAAAATGAGTTACACTGTACAAGTATCTGATGTCACTTCTCTCTATACATATAGCTAGATTTTGACAGACAGCTTCTGGGGGAAATTGTGCCATCCACAAGTATCACAGTCCTTGTTTAATTGCTGTCTAATTTTTACATGCAGTTAGAAGTTGATATTATGTGCACCTGTGAGGTACCATTTAGACCCTCTGTTTTCCTAACCAACTGTGTGATATAGTTTTGAGGGTTGACACTGTTCAGTAACATCCCCCACAAAGGATAGACTTTCAGACAAATTTAAGGAACCCATAAAGTGGATTACTTTAGGAATATAGTCATCTGCATATTGGGATGGTAGGTTCAAATCTCAGACCACAAATTTTTCCTCTCCATTTTCCAAGCTTTTGTCCAGGAAGCAGTATACAAAGACCTTCTTGCTAGGTTCTGGTCACATTTATAGTCTCAAAATTTTACTGTATCTTCCCTTTTCATGTCAAAGTGTTTTTTTTAGTCTGAGGAAACATGAAATACTTCCCTTCTACATAATCATGTTAACTTTTTACTCTGTCCTGTCTAGTGCCCTTAGAACTTAAGGTTTTGGGCACCAAAGCCGAAGAACTTTTTTTTTTTTTTTTCTGCTTTTGTTTAGTCATATCCCTCTCTATGGAAATGAAAATAAAACTCCTGAACTGAGAGTCGGGAAAAGAGTGGTGGTCATAGGAGTAGAGACTGGACTACCAGGAGAAAAATAATTTCAAATACTATTATTCTGATTTAAACCTAAATGATCTAAAAAATCATCATAATGATCAGCATCACTATTTATTCTTTTTACCTAAATCCTCCTCTTGACCTATTATGTGCACTTTGAGTTAGTTCTCAAGGACCAAAATCAAACTTTTCAGGAGCTAGTCCTACCATTCTTATTCTCAAGGAACTGCTGGGATTTTGGGGTGTAGCCTCAGGGGTAGTCTATAGTCTAGGAACTAACTAGGCAAAATAGCCCACAGGGCAATAAAATGATGTCAGATCTTCCTTTCCCTTCTCACTTTAGTGTCTAAAGTCATTGCCTTGCTTAAAGATGTTGTTTAAAGAATTCCTTTTTGAAAAAGGGCTAAACTACTCTTTAACAATTTTGAAGAAGCAGTGTGTGTATTCATTTGCTTAAGATTTCTAGTTGGAAACCCAGATACCATTGCAAATCTTTTCAAACCTTAACACTTCTGCTTGTAGAATATGTGTGTTCACATACATGCATTCATGTAGGGAGGTAGGTCAGGAAGGAACACAAACAACACATGGAAAATAACTAATTAGGACAATATACAATAAGAAGCAATTAAAGACTTTTCAAATTTTAGAAAACCAGTAGGTACTTGAATTATGGATAAGAGCAATAAAATAGAGCTGATGCATAGAGGTTTAAAATAGGAATATTGGCTTTGTTTTCTTTTATTTATTTTTATTTTAATTCCAGTATAATTAACAAACCAATGTTATATTGGCTTCAGGTGAATAATATAATGATCCAACAATTCCTTACATTACTCAGTGCTCATCATGATAACTGTACTCTTTTTTTTTTTTTTTAAAGATTTCATTTATTTATTCGACAGAGAACACAAGTAGGCAGAGAGGCAGGCAGAGAGAGAGAGAGAGAAGCAGGCTCTGCCCTGAGCAGAGAGCCCGATGCGGGGCTCGATCCCAGGGTCCTGGGATCATGACTTGGGCCGAAGGCAGAGGCTTTAATCGGCTGAGCCACCCAGGCGCCCCATGATAACTGTACTCTTAATCCCCTTCACCTATTTCACCCATCCTCCCACTAGTAACCTCCTCTCTGATAACCATCAATTTGTTCTTTTTTTTAAAAAATATTTTATTTTTTCAGTGTTCCAAGTGGCTTTGTTTTCAGTAAGATTTAAGAGGTTTGCAGGACAGGAGAGAAAAGCTGCAAATGTTAATTCAAGCTCATTGCCCCTTCTTTGTTCTCCTCTCACCCTACCTCCTCATTCCATGGTGAGAAATAATGATCATGTTCCGCACTTGGAAGATTGGGTAATGGGAAGCATGGTGAGAGGAAATGGCTTTCTCAGCTAATTGTTACCAGAGGTTGAAGGGCCCATAAGTAGTGGCTCCTGGAGTGCTCTCTCATACACAATTTCAAAGCAGACGCTGGCTGGTTAACTCAGCTGCTCAGAGTCATGTGTTAATGAGACCATAGTTGTGGGTTTCTTCTCTTTTGAGTCAGGTAACTTTACTCCGTTCCCAGCTACAAACTGAACCCAGGCCATAAGTTTTTTTTTTTAAGATTTTATTTATTTGACAGAGATCACAAGTTGGCAGAGAGGCAGGCAGAGAGAGAGGAAGGGAAGCAGGCTCCCCAGTGAGCAGGACCCTGAGATCATGACCTGAGCTGAAGGCAGAGGCTTTAACCCACTGAGCCACCCTGGGCAACCCCAGGCTGTAAGTTTTAAATCTGTAGTAGTCTCAGTCCAAGGCCCTAACCCTTGTTATGGGTTGAGTTCCTTACCCCAGTCATAGATTGAACCCCTAACCCTGGCTAGCTGTTTTGGATATATGCATTATAGGTCATGAAAGGGACCAGGAAAGTAGGCAAGGATATTGTAGTGTGTCTCTATTGTTTTCTCTATCATTTCTACTAAAAACATAAAAAAGCAAAACCCCCCAAACCCCCAGCAAACCTACCATGCTAATAGGACAGGAGTGGCCTGTTTTTATATGGTAACAAATGCTACACACATGCTTTTATACTAGAAACTATAGGACTGGAGTGAATATGAATATGAGAACTATTACCCCTAGCTCAGAGGATAGAAGCTAGGATAAAGTTGATAATATCTCTTTGAAAATGTATCTGGCATTCTTTACATTTGTTAAAGGGACAAATAACAAATATTGTCTAGTTTATCTTACTCTACTTTCTTATGTTTAAGATTCCACAACCAATGGCCATGACAGCCATTTGTGAAAATGGAATCTAGTGTTGAAAGTCCCTTTTATTACTGAATTAATTACCCCATGAGTGTGCCAAAGCATTTGAAACCTTGAACATTAGAGTCACTCTTTGGGTTTTGATATTTATAGGCCCTGTTTATCTGAAACTTCCCAAATATATAGATACTGGAAATTCAAATGCTTTTGGGAAAGGAGTCTGTTCTGAGTAATCAAACTACTTCCAGAATTCAAACCAGTCCAAAATTTGGTGGGTAAAGTGTGTGCACAAGAGGTTTAACTACAAATTGGACAAAAAAGATTTTAAAATGGAGTAAATATCACTTGATATTTACTATTAATGCAATTTTAAACTCTTAATTCCAACATTTTTTATTATGTTCAGTTAGCCACTGTATACTACTTCATTAATTTTTGACGTAGTGTTCTATGATTCATTAGTTACATATAACACCCAGTGCTTACTTCCAGCATCTTTCAAAGTATAAGTAAAAGCTAATTTTAGATACCTAAAGGGCCGTTGTGTTAGAAGTAAGGAAAGGCAGAGGGTGACCACTTCTAACCAATAGTTAAGGCCTAGGTGATAACTGAATTTGGCTAGAAGGTAGAGTATTTCACACATGCTGCTCAGAGATAGGTTTTTGACCTGTTTGAGATTTTTAGTTGAGAGTCTAGCTATTATAGCATAAGTTTTCAAATATTGACATTTCTGATTACAAGGAGGCTCACATCTATTAGGGAAGCATGGAATTTGGATTGTTGGAAAAGATGGTGGGACTACAAAATGTTGTCTTCTGTATCTTCAATCTCTCTCTTCTGTTTTTAATCAGTCTCAAGTAACTTGACTCAACATAAACAAAATAAAAACTGTCCTTCAGTATTCTCATTCCTAGCCAAAATGTAACAAAAAACCAGAGTAAACCCACTATCTCCAGTCCTTCATCTACATTTAATATTACATTTCAAATTTAATTGAGGTATAATTTACACATAATAAAATGCTTATTTTTTTAGTGTACATTAATGAGTTTTGACAAATTTTTATACCTATGATGTGTAACCATCATCACAATCATGATACCGAACACTTTTATCACCATAAAATTCAACTGCTCCCTTCCAGTCAATCCTTCACCTTCCAGGCAATGACTTACCTGCTTTTTGTCAACACAGGTTAGTTTTTTCTAGAGTTTCATATCAATGGAGTTAATGGAGTAGAGCATGGCCATTTTTACATCTGACTTTGGATAAGTTTAATGTTTTTGAGATTTATCCATGTTATAGGATGTATCAGTAGATTGTTAGCTGTAGGTTTTTTTTTAAATCATTTTATTTTATTTTCACCATGATAAGAGTATTCTTTAATCCCAATCCTTTATTTCCCCTGTCCCCCAACATATTTCCCCTCTGGTAAAGATCAGTTTGTTCTCTGTAGTTTGTTTCTTGATTTGTTTCTCTCTCTCTCTCTTTCCTTTGCTTATTTGTTTTGTTTCTTAAATTCCACATATGTGTGAAGTCATGTGATATTTGTCTTTCTCTGGCTGGCTTATTTCATTTAGCATTATACTCTCTAGTTCCACCTATGCCATTGCAAATGGCAAGATTTCATTCTTTTTATGGCTGAATAATATTCCATTATGTATATATACACATATACATATATGTGTATATGTGTGTGTGTATGTGTATACCATATATATGTCTACACATATCACCTCTTCTTTATCCATTAACCTATTGATGGACACTTGGGTTGCTTCTATTGTTTGGCTATTGTAAATAATGCTGCAACAAACATAGCAGTGCATGTACCCCTTTGAATTAGTGTTTTTGGGTTTTTTGGATAAATACCCAATTGTGTGATTGCTGGATCATATGGTAGTTCTGTTTTTAATTTTTTGAGGAACCTCTATACTCTTTTCTACAGTGGTTATACCAGTTTGCATTCCCACAAACAGTGCAAGAGGGTTTCTTTTTCTCCACATCCTCACAAACACTTGTTTCTTATGTTAATGATTTTAGCTATTTTGACAGGTGTGAGGTGGCCTCTCATTGTAATTTTGATTTGTATTTCCTTGATGATGAATGAAGTGGAGCATCTTTTCATGTGTCTGTTGGCCATCTGTATGTCATCTTTTGGAGAAATGTTTGTTCATGTTTCCTTCCCATTCTTTAACTGGATTATTTTGGGGGAAGATTGAGTTTTATAAGTTCTTTATATATTTTAGATTCTAACACTTTATCAGGTATATCATTTGTAAATATCCTCTCCCATTCAGTAGGTTGTCTTTTAGTTTTGTTGATTGCTTGCTTTGCTGTGCAGAAGCTTTTTATTTTGATGTAGTCTCAAAGTTTATTGTTGCTTTTGTTTCCCTTGCCTCAGGAGACATTCATAGGAAAATGTTGCTATATTAACTGTAGGTTTTTTATATATATCTTTTATCAGGTTGAGGACATTCCCTCATCTGCCAACTTTCCCGAGAGTTATAAGGAACAGATAGATCTTGTCAAATGTATTTTCTGCACCTTTTTAGATGATTGTATATTTTTATTTTTTAGTCTCTTATGGTGACTTATTTTGATTTTCAAATATTAAATCAACCTTGCAGTACTGGATAACCCCCCCCCTTAATCATGATGTATTGTTTCTTTTATATGTAGTTAAATTTAGGTTCTTAAATTTTGTTAAGATTATGTCTTTTCACAAGAGATGTTGGTCTGTAGTGTTTTACTTTTAGTTTTTATTTTTTCTTGTAATGCTTGTGTCATGTTTTGGTAGTAGGAATGCTCGCCTCATAAAATGAATTGGAAAGTATTTATTCCTCTTCAATTTTCTAGAAGTGTTTGTGTTGAATTGGCATTATTTCTTCTTTAAATATTTGGTAGAACTCCCCAGTGAAACCATCTGGGCCAAGAGTTTCTGGGAAGATTTTTAACTACAAATTTAATTTTTTTAATAGATACAGGTTTATTCAGGTTTTCTATTTATCCTTGAGTGGGTTTTGGTAGTTTCTGTCTTGCAAGGAATTTGCCAATTTTATGTAAGTTGTCATTTTTATTAACAAAAAGTCCCCATGTTATTCTCTTAATGGCCTTTTAATATTCATATAATTTATACTAATGGCACTACTCTCATTTCTTATATTGGTAATATGATTTTCCTTTTTCTCCCAATCAGCATGGCTATAGGTTTATCATTTTTTAAATTAATTTTAAAATTTTTTAATAAACATATAATGTATTTTTAACCCCAGGGGTACAGGTCTGATGAATTGCCAGGTTTACACACTTCACAGCACTCACCAAAGCACATACCCTACCCAATGCCCATAACCCCACCACCCTCTCCTGACCCCCCTCCCCCAGCAACCCTAAATTTTTTTTGTGAGATTAAGAGTCTTTTATGGTTTGCCTCCCTCCCTATCCCATCCTGTTTCATTTATTCTTTTCCTACCCCCCAAACCCCCCATGTTGCATCTCCACTTCCTCATATCAGGGAGATCATATGATAGTTGTCTTTCTCCAATTGACTTATTTTGCTAAGCATAATACCCTCTAGTTCCATCCATGTTGTTTCAAATAGCAAGATTTCATTTCTTTTGATGGCTGCATAGTATTCCATTGTATATATATACCACTTCTTTATACAATCATCTGTTGATGGACATCTAGGCTCTTTGCATAGTTTGGCTACTGTGGACATTGCTACTATAAACATTTGGGTGCACATGCTCCTTCGGATCACTATGTTTGTATCTTTGGGGTAAATACCCAGTAGTGCAATTGCTGGGTCATACGGTAGCTCTATTTTCAGCTTTTTGAGGAATCTCCATGCTGTTCTCCAGAGTGGCTGCAGCAGCTTGCATTCCCACCAACAGTGTAGGAGGGCTCCCCTTTCTCTGCACCCTCACCAGCATTTATCATTTCCTGACTTGTTGATTTTAGCCATTCTGACTGGTGTGAGGTGGTATCTCATTGTGGTTTTGATTTGTATTTCCCTGATGCCAAGTGATGTGGAGCATTTTTTCATGAGTCTGTTGGCCATCTGGGTGTCTTCTTTGCAGAAATGTCTATTCATGTCCTCTGCCCATTTCCTGATTGGATTATTTGTTCTTTGGGTGTTGAGTTTGATAAGTTCTTTATAGATTTTGGATACTAGCCCTTTGTCTTATATGTTGTTTGCAAATATCTTCTCCCATTCTGTCAGTTGTCTTTTGGTTTTGTTAGCTGTTTACTTTGCTGTGCAAAAGCTTTTGATCTTGATGAAATCCCAATAGTTCATTTTTGCCCTTGCTTCCCTTGTCTTTGGAGATGTTCCTAGGAAGAAGTTGCTGTGGCTAGGGTCGAAGAGGTTGCTGCCTGTGTTCTCCTCAAAGATTTTGATGGATTCCTTTCTCACATTGAGGTCCTTCATCCATTTGAGTCTATTTTTGAGTGTGGTATAAGGAAGTGGTCCAATTTCATTTTTCTGCATGTGGCTGTCCAATTTTCCCAACACCATTTGTTGAAGAGGCTGTCTTTTCCCCATTGGTCATTCCTTCCTGCTTTGTTGAAGATTAGTTGACCATAGAGTTGAGGGTCTATTTCTGGGCTCTCTATTCTGTTGCATTGATCTATGTGTCTGTTTTTGTGCCAGTACCATGCTGTCTTGATGATGACAGCTTTGTAATAGAGCTTGAAGTCTGGAATTGTGATGCCACCAACATTGGCTTTCTTTTTCAATATTCTTTTTGCTATTTGAAGTCTTTTCTGGTTCCAGATAAATTTGAAGATTATTTTTTCTATTTCTTTGAAAAAAATGGATGGTATTTTGGTAGGGATTGCATTAAATGTGTAGATCACTTAAGGTAGCATAGACATTTTCACAATATTTGTTCTTCCAATCCATGAGCATGGAACATTTTTCCATTTCTTTGTGTCTTCCTCAATTTCTTTCATGAGAACTTTATAGTTTTCTGAGTGTAGATTCTTTGCCTCTTTGATTAGGTTTATTCCTAGGTATCTTATGGTTTTGGGTGCAATTGTAAATCGGGTTGACTCCTTAATTTCTCTTTCTTCTGTCTTGTTGTGGGTGTAAAGAAATGCAACTGATTTCTGTGCATTGACTTTATATCCTGACACTTTACTGAATTCCTGTACATGTTCTAGCAGATTTGGAGTGGAGTCTTTTGGGTTTTCTACATATAGTATCATATCATCTACAAAGAGTGATAGTTTTACCTCTTCTTTGCCAATTTGTATGCCTTTAATTTCTTTTTGTTGTCTGATTGCTCAGGCTAAGACTTCTGGTACTATTTTGAAAAGCAGTGGTGATAATGGACATCCCTGCCGTGTTCCTGACCTTAGCGGAAAAGGTCTCAGTTTTTCTCCATTGAAAATGATATTTGCAGTGGGTTTTTCATAGATGGCTTTGATAATATTGAGGTATGTGCCCTCTTTCCCTACACTTTGAAGAGTTTTTATCAGGAAGGGATGCTGTAACTTTGTCAAATGCTTTTTCAGCATCTATTCAGAGTATTATATGGTTCTTGTTCTTTCTTTTATTAATGTACTGTATCACATTGATTGATTTGCTGATGTTGAACCCACCTTGCAGCCCTGGAATAAATCCCACTTGGTCGTGGTGAATAAGACTTTTAATGTACTGTTGGTTCCTAATGGCTGGTATTTTGGTGAGAATTTTCATATCTGTGTTCATCAAGGATATTGTTCTATAATTCTCTTTTTTGATGGAATCCTTGTCTGGTTTTGGACAAGGTGATGCTGGTCTCATAAAATGAGTTTGGAAGTTTACCTTCCATTTCTATTTTTTGGAACAGTTTCAGGAGAATAGGAATTAATTCTTCTGTAAAGGTTTGGTAGAATACCCCTGGGAAGCCGTCTAGCCCTGGGCTTTTTGTTTGGAGATCTTTGATGACTATTTCAATCTCCTTACTGGTTATGGGTCTGTTCAGGTTTTCTGTTTGTTCCTGGTTCAGTTGTGGTAGTTTATATGTCTCTAGGAATGCATCCATTTCTTCCAGATTGTCAAATTTGTTGGCATAGAGTTGCTGATAGTATGTTCTTATAATTGTATTTCTTTGGTGTTGCTTGTGATCTCTCCACTTTCATTCATGATTTTATTTATTTGGGTCCTTTCTCTTTTCTTTTTGATAAGTGTGGCCCAGGGTTTATCAATCTTATTAACTCTTTCAAAGAACCAGCTCCTAGTTTCATTGATTTGTTCTATTGGTTTTTAGTTTGTGTTTTGTTGATTTCTTCTCTGATCTTTATGATTTCTCTTCTCCTGCTGGGTTTAGGCTTTCTTTGTTGTTCTTTCTGAAGCTCCCTTAGGTGTAGGGTTAGGTTGTGTATTTGAGACCTTTCTTGTTCCTTGAGAAAGGCTTGTATCGTTATATATTTTCCTCTCAGGCATGCCTTTGCTGTGTCCCACAGATTTTGAACCGTTGTGTTTTCATTATCATTTGTTTCCATGAATTTTTTCAATTCTTCTTTAATTTCCTGTTTGACCCATTCATTCTTTAAAAGGATGCTCTTTAGCCTCCATGTATTTGGGTTCTTTCCAAATTTCCTCTTGTTATTGAGTTCTAGCTTCAGAGCATTGTGGTCTGAAAATATGCAGGGAATGATCCCAATCTTTTGATACCAGTTGAGACCTGATTTAGGACCAAGGATGTGTTCTATTCTGGAGAATGTTCCATATGCATTAGAGAAGAATGTTTATTCTGTTGCTTTGGGATGAAATGTTCTGAATATATCTGTGATGTCCATCTGGTCTAATGTGTCATTTAAGGCCTTTATTTCCTTGTTGATTTTTTGCTTGGATGATCTATCCATTTCAGTGAGGGGAGTGTTAAAGTCCCCTACTATTACTGTATTATTGTCGATGTGTTTCTTTGAGTTTGTTATTAAGTGGTTTATATAGTTGGCTGCTCCCAGTTTAGGGGCATAAATATTTAAAATTGTTAAATCTTCTTGTTGGACAGACCCTTTGAGTATGATATAGTGTCCTTCCTCATCTCTTATTATAGTCTTTGGCTTAAAATCTAATTAATCTGATATAAGCATTGCCACCCCAGCTTTCTTTTGATGTCCATTAGTGTGATAAACTGTTTTCCACCCCCACTGTAAATCTGGAAGTATCTTTGGGTCTAATTGTTTCTTGTAGGCAGCATATTGATGGCTTTTTTTTTTTTTATCCATTCTGATACCCTGTGTCTTTTGATTGGGACATTTAGCCCATTTACGTTCAGTGTAACTATTGAGAGATATGAATTTAGTGCCATTGTATTGCCTCTAAGGTGACTGTTAATTTGTATTATCTCTGTTCCTTTCTGATCTACTACTTTTAGGGTCTCTATTTGCTTAGAGGACCCCTTTCAATATTTCCTGTAGAGCTGGTTTGGTGTTTGCAAATTCCTTCAGTTTTTGTTTGTCCTGGAAGCTTTTTATCTCTCCTTCTATTTTCAATTTTAGCCTAGCTGGATATAGTATTCTTGGCTGCATGTTTTTCTCATTTAGCACTCTGAATATATCATGCCAGTTCTTTCTGGCCTGCCATGTCTTTGTGGATAAGTCTCCTGCCAATCTAAAATTTTTACCATTGTAAAATTGTATGTTACAGACATATTGTATATTGTAAAATTATATGTTACAGACTTATAAAATTGTATGTTACAGACTTAGTTTCCTGGGATGCTTTCAGGATTTTCTCTTTGTTGCTAAGACTTGTAAATTTTACTATTTAGTGACGGGGTGTGGACCTATTCTTATTGATTTTGAGGGGTGTTCTCTGTATCTCGTGGATTTTGATGCTTGTTCCCTTTGCCATATTAGGGAAATTCTCTACAGTAATTCTCTTCAATATACCTTCTGGTACCCCGCTGTCTTTCTTCTTCTGAAATCCCAATTATTCTAATTTTGTTTCATCTTATGGTATCATTTATCTCTTGAATTTTCTCCTCATGGTCCAGTACTTATTTGTCTCTCGTTTGCTCAGCTTCTTTATTCTCTGTCATTTGATCTTCTATATCACTAATTCTTTCTTCTGCCTCATTTATCCTAGCAGTAAGAGCCTCCATTTTTGATTACACCTCATTACTAGCTTTTTTGATTTCAAGTTGGTTAGATTTTAGTTCTTTTATTTCTCCAGAAAGGGCTTCTATCTCTCTGGAGAGGGTTTCTCTAATATCTTCCAAGCCTTTTTCAAGCCCAGCTAGAACCTTGAGAATCGTCATTCTGAACTCTAGGTCTGACATATTACCAATGTCCATACTGATTAGGTCCCTAGCCTTTGGTACTGCCTCTTGTTCTTTTTTTTCTTTTTCTCTTTTTTGTGGTGAGTTTTTCCATCTTGTCATTTTGTACAGATAAGAATATATGAAGGAGCAAATAAAATACTAAAAGGGTGCCAAAGACCCCAGGAAAATGTACTTTAACCAAATCTGTAGAGAACCCAAATCGTGGGAGGAACAGAGACAATATGATAAACGGGATAAAAAGAAGTTCAGAAAAAAATGTTAATAAAAGAAAACAAATAAAGGAAAAATATTAAAAAAGAAAAAAATATATATACATACATTAGACTGGTGACTAGAGCAGGATCACCCACTTAATTTTGTCAGTATTTTGGCCTCTTTGAAGAAACTACTTTCCAAAATTTTAAAGAATGAAAAACATTTATAAGGGTAGACACAATGAAGGGATGGAATATGCTTATAAAGATGAGAAAATTTTTTTTTATAATTTCCAAAAAAGGAGTTGATAGGGTAAGTTGATTAGGAGAATAAAGAAAAAAAAAAGTGGAGAGAATTTGCTCAGGCTGGAGACTAGAACAAGCCCGGAGCTAGATTTAGGGTATATTTTGATCTATTAGAAGTTGTACACCAAATTTTTTACAAGAAAAAACCCTATGTGTATACAAAAAATAAAGTTAGATACAATGAAGGATAACATATGACTATAAGAATGAAGGTTCAAAGAAGATTATTATTTTTCTGAAAGGTATTGTTAAGATAAACTAGTTAAAAAAAAACCTTAAAGAGGGAAGGGTAAAAGTTCAAAAAATTGGCAGAAGAAAAAAATTAATTAACTGCAAGACTAAAGAATCATGGGGAGAAACCCATGAATTCCATGCCTTGCTTTTTCCTCCTCTGGATTCCACTGCTCTCTTTGGTAAGTGAACTTGGTCTTGGCTGGATTTCTTGTTGATCTTCTAGGGGAGGAGCCTGTTGTAGTGATTCTCAAGTGTCTTTGCCCCAGGCAGAATTGCACTACCCTTACCACAGGCCAGGCTAAGTAATCCACTCGGGTTCGATTTTGGGAGTTTTTTTTTTTTTCTTTGAACACTTTCTGTAGAGTTCCAGAGGATGGGAATGAACATGGCAGCCTCCCAATCTCTGGCCCAGAGGAGCAGAGAGCTGAGGGCCCTGCTCCTCAGTGCACCCTCGGAGAAAAGCACTCAATCACTTCCTTCTCCCTGGCCTCTGGCCATACTCTGAGCTCACCCAGCCTGTGACCAGTTCAAGGTAACCTTGAGTTGAGACCTCACTCCTCAGCTCTGGCTCTGTAACCAGCTTCCCCTCTCTAATACCTGTGAGCTCTGTGACACTCAGACACCCCCAATCCTGCTGTGACCCCGGGGGACCTGGGGCCACACTGACCCCACGTGGGCTTCACCTTGACCCTCAGTGGAGCAGACTTAAAAGTCCTGATTTTGTGCTCCATTGCTCTGCTGCTTGCCGGGAGCCAGCCCTTCCCACCGGGGTCTATCTTCCCCTTGCTTTGGGTTCACTTCTCTGCCAGCCCTACCTTTCAGAAAGTGGTCGATTTTCTGTTTTTAGAATTGTTGCTCTTCTTCTCTTCGATCTCCGTTGGATTTGTAGGTGTTCGCAATGGTTTGATAAGCTATCTAGCTTATCTCCTGCTACCTGATGTAGTCTCAGCCTGCTACTTCTCCACCATCTTGACTCCTCCCCCAGGTTTATCATTTTTATTGGTCTTTTCAAAGAATCAGTTATTGGTTTCATTGATTTTTCTTTATTGTTTTTCTGTTTTCTATTTCACAGATTTCCATTCTGATTTTTTTTTACAAAGATTTTATTTATTTGACAGACAGAGATACAGGTAGGCAGAGCGGCAGGCAGAGAGAAAGAGAAGGAAGCAGGCTCCCACCAAGCAGAGAGTCTGATGCAGGACTTGCTCCCAGGACCCTGAGATCATGACTCGAGACAAAGGCAGAGGCTTAACCCACTGAGCCACCCAGGCTCCCCATTCTGATTTTTATTATTGTCTTTATTCTGATTATTTTGGGTTACATTTGTTCTTTTTCTAGTTTCATATGCAGAAGACCTTTCTTTCTCTCAAATGTATGCATTTAGTGCTATAAACTCCTTCCTAACTATTCCTTTAGCTATCTTCTACAAATTTTCATATGCTATGTTTTCATCTTCATTCAATTCAAAATGCCTTGTCATTTTCCTTTTTACATTCTTGTTTAACCCATTGGTCATTCATTATCCTTGTCATTTCCCTTTTTACATTCTTGTTTAAACCATTGGTCATTTCCAAATGTTAAACTAATGAGTATTGTTGCCTCTCATCTTTTCATCCATTATGGATTTACCCCACCCTCACCACCAGGATTGTATAGTTTCCTTACATTGGATGTGCTAATCAATACACCACTGAGTATTCAAGAAGGACTTCCTATAGCTCTTCAGATCCAGTAACTTGCCTCATGAACTCTAACCTCCTGACATCTCTAGACTTCTGGGTCCATCTTACCAACTCAAGGATCTGTTAAGCTAGGACTAGGTTTCCTCTTCCTGTGCTGTGGCCTAGAAATTCTTTTCAAGTAGTAAGCTGGAACAGTCATAGACATGGTATTCACTTCATTTATTTCCCATCTCTTGAAGATCACTGTCATTTGTTGCTTGATGCCCAATGTTTGAGAACTATTGTTCTATATCTTTGTTCTTTTTGTTAGTTGTTTCAGGCAAGAGGGTATGTCCAGCCCTGTTAGCTTATCTTGACAAGAAGTGGAAGTCCCAGCAACATTTACTTTTAAATACACTCAAATTGGGCTTTTATGCACATGATACTGAAACTACCCTGGTAGGAAAAACCAACAGCATTTTATTGACAAACTCAATGCATGATTTCCCACCTCTTATTTGGCTTTTTAGTAACACTTGACCCAGTTAGACCAGTACTTTCATCTTAAAAAAAAAAAAAGATTTTATTTATTTATTTGACAGATAGAGATCACAAGTAGGCAGAGAGGCAGGCAGAGAGAGAGGGAGAGGAGGAAGCAGGCTCCCTGCTGAGAAGAGAGCCCGATGTGGCTTTAACCCACTGAGACACCCAGGCACCCAAGACCAGTACTTTCATCTTGAAATACTTTCTACCTTTGACTTTTGTGAATTACAAACTGTCCTAGTTTTCTTTTTTTTTCCAACTTTACTGGTACTCCTTCTCAGTCTATTTCATGAACCCATCTTCTTGTAGTTGCCTCTTCAATATCAGTATTTACAAAATAATAACAAATATTATTAAACCATTCCTAGATGCTAGGTGCAGTACAAAGTGATACAGGGACCTCAAACTCAACATACTTCAAACCAAAATCATGTTCCTTTACTTCTGACCCTAACCTCATAATTTATTTTTTTCTATGTTTCTTCTCTGAGGAAATGCCTTCCAGTGGTCCCAGCTGGAACCTTAAGAATAATCCTTGGTTTTTCCGCTCTCTGTCACCATTTGTCTTTGTCCATTTGGGCTGGTATAACAAAATGTAATAGCCTGGGTGGCTGATAAACAACATAAACTTATTTCTCATGGTTCTGGGGACTGGAAAGTCGAAGATCAAGGCACTGGCAGTTTTGGTGTCTAGTGAGAGCTCTCTTCTTGGGTCATAAATGACCTTTTTTTTTTTTTCCCTGTATGTAACCACACATGGTAGAAGAAGGGAAGTCTTTTTTGTAAGGGTTTTATAAAAGTTAAGGGTATTAATCCCATTAATCCCATTCCTTTTTGCTTGCTCAAATTATTCCCTGAATTTGAATATATCCTTCATCTCCAAATACCACTATAGTGGGGATTAGGTTTCAACATATAAATTTTGGGGGACAAATAAATATTCTGTCAGTAATATTGTGCTTCTGGCCCCACAAAATTCATGTCTTTCTCATATGCAAAATACATTCATTCCATCTCAGCAACCCCCAAAGTTTTGACATTTTCCAGTATCAACTTAAGAGTCTAAAGTCCAAAGTATCATCTATACATTATCCAAATTATATATGAATGAGACTCGAGATACATTCATCCTGAGGCAAATTGTTCTCCAACTGGGACTCTCCAAAGTCAAACAAGTTATATTCTTCCGAAGTCCAATGGTAGGACAGTCATAGGAAAGATATTCCCATTCCAAAAGGGAGAAAGAAAAAAGAAATGGTAGGTCTTGAGCAAGCCCCAAATTTACCCCATCACAGAATTTATCATACTTTCATTATAATTGCCTATTTAGTTGCTTGCCTTTCTAGCTTGACTGTGAACTCCTTGAAAGCAGGGACTCTTTCTTGTTCATCATTATTATTATTTTTTTTTAATTTAATTTTATTTTTTTCAGTGTTCCGAAATTCATTGTTTATGCACCACACCCAGTGGGGCATGCAGTACATGCCCTCCTTAATACACATCGCTAGGCTCACCCAACCCCCTACCTCCCTCTCCTCCAAAACACTCAGTTTGTTTCTCAGAGTCCATAGTCTCTCATGGTTTGTCTCCCCCTCCAATTTCCCCCAACTCACTTCTCCTTTCCACCTCCCAATGTCCTTCATGTTATTCCCGATGCTTCACAAGTAAGTGAAAGCATATGATAATTGACTATCTCTGAATGACTTATTTCACTCAGCATAATCTCCTCTAATCCTGTCCATGTTGATACAAAAGTTGGGTATTCATCCTTTCTGATGGAGGCATAATACTCCATTGTATACATGGACCATATCTTCTTTATCCATCCAACTGTTGAAAGGCATCTTGGTTCTGTCCACAGTTTGGCAACTGTGGCCATTGCTGCTGTAAACCTTGGAGTACAGATGGCCCTTCTTGTTCATCATTATATTGTCAATGGTGAGCGTGATTTCTAGTACATAGCACATTTTAGGAACAGATTTATGAGTGGCAAATTTGACCTATATTTAAGGAGAGTTAATACCTTAAATGTGTCTCAGAAGTACCCCAAAGTTGCCCTCAGATTCTCTTCTCTATTCCTGAGGGAGGTATGAAGGAAGGAGAGAGTACTTCTCCATTGAACAATCAGTGAGGCTTCCTGGGAAAGTGAATTCTGAGTTAGATTTTGATAAACAGAAAAAAATTTTGACAAGTGATCATAGAGAAGGATATATTCAAATTCAGGGAATAATTTGAGCAAAGCAAAAAGGAAAACCTGATTGTACATGGAATGTTTGGGGAAGAGTTAATGGTTTAATGTTATTAGAAGAAAGGGTTCTATTTATATATAGAAAACCCTAAAGACATCATAAAAAAAAAATAAAACACTAGAACTGATAAATGTATTCAGTTAGGTTGCAGGATACAAAATCAATATACAGAAATCTGTTGCATTTCTATACATTAATAATGAAGCAGCAGAGAGAGAAATTAAAAAAAAATGATTCCTTTGCAATTGCACCAAAAAGAAAACTAGGAGTAAACTTAACCAAAGGGGTGAAAGAACTGTACTCTGAAAACTATAAAGCACTGATCAAAGAAATTGATAAAATCACAAACAAATGGAAGGATATTCCACGCTCATGGAATGGAAAAACAAATATTGTTTAAATGTCCACATTACCCAAAGAAATCTATAGATTTAATGCAATTAAAAATTTTAATTCAATTAAGAAGTGGGCAGAAGACATGAACAGACATTTCTGCAAAGAAGACACATCCAAATGGCCAACAGACACATGAAAAAGTGTTCATATCACTCGACATCAGGGAAATACAAATCAAAACCACAATGAGATGCCACCTTACACCAGTCAGAATGGCAGAGTCATCTTTCTAAAGCACAGCTGTCATCATGCCACTCTCCTCTTCACAGATTGCCACTGTCTCCATCTGCATTACTTATAGAATAACAACTCAACTTGCTCTCTGAAGCCCTCCATAGTCTGAAGGACTGAGCCAATGTTTTTAAGCACATTTTCCTCTTGCATCCTATTCTCTATATTTGAAATCTCTCCTATTCTTTCTTGCCTATATACTTTTGTTGACATATTGCCTTCCACTTGCAATGTATTTCTCTCCATCTCTGCCTGGTAAAATTCTACTTATTCCTTAGATTGTTATGTGTACTTTCCTCAAATATTTGGTGATTTTAGATTATGAAATTATCCTTATTGATGAGACTCTTTACTACTTCTGTTTACTATTCTGTGCCAAGGAGGAGCTACAACCATTGTTCAGCTCTAATCCCACACTTCATGCCTATCACCAACAACTCTTCACTGGCATTTCCCATCACTATATCTACCAGCCATTCCTACTGCAAGCAGCCATGCAAGCAGCCATTAGCAGTGGCCACACCACTGGTTCCCCCTGGTACCAACCACATTTGGCATCCTTCCTTGCTACCACCTTTCCCCTATCAGGTACCCTTCACCTTCTGGACAGTTTTTGCCCCTACTTATTCCTCTGCCTATAGTGCTTCCACCTTCTTTTCTCTCCCAGGCTCATTCTTCATCTGGATGATACCAACTCAACTTTCATTTCTCAGCTTAATCATTGGCCTCTCATAGTAAGTTAGACCCTCATTTCATTTGTCTTTTATCTTTCCTTCAGGCTATTGTGTTTTAATTACTTAATTAATTGCCACCATTTATTTAAGTTCTGTTATAGTACATCTGTATTTTGTTCACCACTGTACCCTTTAGGACCTAGCATAGTTTCTGGATCATAATCAGTGTTCAAACTATATTTTTTGACTGACTCACTGACTGACTAAGTGACTGCTTATTCTTGGGCTAGTCCTTCAGACTGTTCTGGTGGTATGAATTAAGAACCTTGAGGTATTTCTTCTCTTCTTGTCTCCCTAGCAATTGGCCAGGGACCTGATATTCCCACTGTTCCTTACTCTGCTGTATTGAGGCTTTAAAGAGACCTGTGAAAATGCAAAAATAGTGACCATTGATTACTACTGGCAAAAAGGACTTAGCCTAGATCAGAGGGCCCTTTGGGATGGATGTTAGGCCAGTAGGTTATTATGGTAGGGGAGGATGGAGCTTGATAGAGATTTCCTACAGCATAGATTCCGTGGAGGGTGTGTGAGAGCAGTGCCTGAACACTCAGGGTACGTATATTGATGAGTCAGGGCAGGAGTAGGGATGGAGAGAGGCAGTGATGCTATAGACGAGGTGCCATTTAGCTTTAGTTACACTATGTGTGCATTATTTTGGTTTCTATATGGGAATTAGTTGGCAACAATTGGGGTTTTTTGTGGGAGATAAAAATCCTAACCTTTTATCAAATGACACTGTGATATTTATAATTAGATAATAGTAGCTGTCTTCTGAGGGGACTGTCAGTTTGCAAATGATTCTCACCAGATTATGGTGGGATCAATAGGAGCTGAATAATTAAAATTCAATACTACTATGTCTCTCTCAATAACACTGTGGAGAATGATGTATGACAGATTTAATTGAATTTGTCAGACACCATGGCTACATGCATAGATCATAGGGGATATTTTTAGAGTTACATATTTGATTTTCTGATGAGACACGCAATGGGTCTTTTAAACATTTGAGGTTCCTCATGAGTCCTGCACTGTTGTGCTCTGGGAGTGTTGACAAGGCCAGGGAACACAGACCTGATTGTGCCAAATGTCAAAAAATCTAAACGTAAAGTGGAATGGTGGAGATGCCTGCTAATGGCATGGAAAGAGTTGATTTTGGGGGTAAAAGGTCCTAAAGGACAAAAACAAACAAACAAACAAACTAAACTCCTATTACTTAATAATTGCTTTCTCACAGCATTTTATTAGCCACCGTAGAGAGAATTCAGGAATAACTTCGGTGACTTGGGTTCTAGACCTAACTCTGACACACACTAGATCTGTGACCTCCAAATCTCTCATATACAGGATGACAGAGTGATGCCATCTTTGCGTTATCTCCCTCACAGTGTTAACAGGGACAAATAAAATAGAAAGTTTTAAAGTGATTTGTAAACTGTGGTGTACTATGAACATGTTAATATGTTGCATATTATTTTTGTTAACATTACCTCCATTTGTTGCTTCATCAATCCATTCATTTTCTTATCCATTTAATCATCCCTCTACCATTAATTCAATGGACTTTTACTAAGAGTGAACTGTGCCAAGCTCAGCATAGTCCTTGCTTTTGAGAGGTACCATGTTTGGTGAGGGAACAAACCAATATAGAGTTAAGTGGTTTAAAGTGCTACTGGTATTATGATAGAATCATGAACTGGTTGTGGAGCACAAATTAGGTCATGATGAGGACATTAGGAAAGACTTAAAATGAAGTTTAACACGATACACGTTTTGAGTATTGGGTAGGTGCTCACTTGGCAGATGGAGGTGCAAGAGAGAGCATTTAAGGTTGAAGGAACACTATATACAAAGACACAAAAATATGAAATGTTCTAGTGCACTCTGTGCAGAGCTGAATCTGGAGAAGTAGGTGGATTCGGTTCATGAAGTGCTTTGCGCATCATTTAAGCATACTGGACCTTTATGCCCAGGAAAGTGGGGAGCCACTGAGGGGCTTTGATTTAATCAAGGAAATGATATGAAGAGATTTGCACTTGAATTAGAATCCTCTGGCAGCAGGGTGGAGGGTGAATTAGAAGGGGCAGGGTAGACAGTAAGACCAGGTAAAAGCTTATTGTGACAGTTCTAGGGAACAACAATGTGGTTCTGAATTACAGGTTGAAACCCTACATGAATGATGACTTAGTCGTCTCAGTGGAGATACTCATGATGGGAGAAGGGTTTTAGACAAACTCCTCTTCTGTGACAACTTTTGAATTTCCCTCCAACTCTGGCTCTCTATCCACTATTCATAGTTTCGGAGACTGGCTCTATCATTCTTCATTTGTACAAGTCAGAAACTTGTCCCTTTCTAACCCTTCACATCCAATAGTGCTGATTCTACCTCTAAGTAAAACAAAATAAATAAAGTTAGTCTGAAAAGGTATTTAAAATCTTGTTTAAATTGGTGGGAAAAGATAGGATCCATTTTTGATGCATTAAGAGTCCTAGGGACAAACAAGTTTTTTTTGTCTGTTGAAGGTGGTGGTGGGTAGTGATTTACAAAATTCTATTTCCATACAGCTTACTTACCTTTCTCTTACAGTATAGAGGTGGTCATGTCTCACCTATATTTATTATTTTATTTTTTTAAAGATGTGTTTCTTTTTATTTGAGAGAAAGAAAGAGAAGGGGCAGAAGGAGAGGGAGAGAGAGAATCCTCAAGCAGACTTCCTGCTGAGCATGGAGCCTGATGTGGGGTTTGGTCCCAGGGGGGACCCTGGGATCATCACCTAAGCTGAAATCAAGAGGCAGACACTTAACTGACTGAGTCACCATGTACCCCTCACTTATTTTTAAATTCGGCAGACACTTACACTTTTAAGGTCCCTTTTCTCTCTGGTTTATTCACTGTTATGCTTAGGCATCAAATGCCTTTTGCTCAGTATCTCATTTTTGCTACTCAATTTTGTTCTTTTCATAAATGTTTATGGAGCTGGCATCATAAAAAAAGGTAGAGGAGACAGCTATGTACAGAGTAGGATTTCACAGACTCATAAGATGTCAGAACTGGAAGGGGCCTTAGGGATTATCTTTGCCAAGGCCCTGGAAACAACGTGGTCAAAAATACAAATCTCGATGAAAATCTCTCTTCTACTACTTATAAGCTTTGCAGATTTATACAAGTAACATAACTGCTCAGAACTAGTGTTCCTTATCTATAGAGTAAGTATTATAATAACTGCTTGGGAAGATTAAGAGAATGATTGATAGAAACAGCCTTAAACACAGTGTCTAGCACATGGTATGAGCTCTATAAATTGTAGTTGCTTTTATCTTCTTCCTTTCATTTTACTAATAAAGTTAATAATAAAAATTAATAAATTTAATAAAAAATTATTAATAAATTTAATAAAATACTGAGACTAAGAGAGAAGTGACTTTCCCATGTTCATGTAGGTCAATAGAGTCCAAATTAGAACACAGGTTTTCTATTTTCTCATTCATGTTTGTAGTTATACTTAGAAGCCCCCTGCTCTGGCACAGGATCAGACAGAGAGGGTGGCGGTTGGTAAGAATTTGTGTTGCTCGCCTAGGAGATAGGAACAGAGAAGAGGGACAGGGAAAAGGGCAGAGAAGGCAGTGAAAACAGCACCTTACTCCAAATTTTGCTAAGGGCTCTAAGGGCTGCTTTCATCCTAGAAAATGATGTGGTCTCATTTATCATTTATTTCTACTTTGAGTTTGTCTGTTGTCAGCACATAGGGCTGCTAGAGATAGGTATACACCTGATACCTAGGGAATCTTCCTAGCAACATGTTGCGTGATAGGAAGAGTTAGCTGGAAGGAGCCATTAGTGTCTGGGAATAACAGAGAAATGACTGGATTCCCGAGAATTGTTAGAAAAAGATCCATGAATGAATCCCCAACAATTAATAACAGGCAGAACTTAACAGTTGTTTCAGAATGAGCTGCTTTGAGGTCATTCAGGTATTTTCCCCCCAAATTTCAAATATAATGCCATCGGGGGACTGAAATTTATTTTAAGAGCCATTATTTACAGCTCAAAGCTACAACAAATGGCATTGATGTTGGATGTTTCACATTTGGATACTCCTAAGGTTGTTGTTTTCAGACATTTATCATAGGTTCTGCTTATAAATATTTGCTTTCATGAATATTCTTGCACCATGGCTCAGTTCCTATTTTTCCAATACGAGCAGAGTCAGGGTTATGTCAGTAAACACAATAAAAAAACACATCTTGTGTTGTTGACCATGCAGCTCTGAGGTCTGGGTGGAGTACACTCTCATTAATTCACTTCGTTTGTCTACATAAGAGACTCTATTGTTATTCCTCCCTACCTTCTATTTCTCATCTTTTACAGGTAGATTATAAATTATAGTTGATAACGGTATCTTTCCTACAGGAAAATAACATCGCTGATTTATAGTCAATTAGAAAAGATGTGTCCTTTGAATTGTGTTTCTCCTGGTGGGGCGTGGGGTTTCTTTGAATCAGTCGTACTTTTGTTTGTCCTCTTAGTGTCTAGCTATAAATAACTGTCAGATGGCCAGGGTTAGAGTTTAGCCTGTGTTTAGTGTTAGGGGCTCAATCTGGGGCCAGGGTTAGCTAGGTGCCAGAGGACACAGTGAAAATAACTGGATCACTTACCTTTGGTGGAATAGTTAGTTCAGATTGGCCCCAATTGGCTTTTTCCTTAAAACTCAAATAGCATTTACTTATATGATCCAGCACCAACCACATTCTACTCAGAACACAACCTTGAAGGAAGAGAACTAGAACCGGAAGGTAGAGGGCAAAGGAAGAAGGAAGGGAAGGTCCAGCAAGTCCAGCCTACGGTAACACATGGGTCAGCTGTCATTGTGGGATGTCTGAGGACATCAGATCCTGTCAGATCGACTGTACAGGAAAAGAACACGAAGACTGAGGAACCTCAGAAACAAACCTTACCTACTTCACAACTTTGTCTTTCACAACTTTTATAAAACCTAGCACTTCTGCCTGGTGGGATTTTAAAAGGAGGCATTTTGGAATATCATACATGGAATGACATCTGTGATGTTTATTTTCTCCACCCTTGAATCCATGGGCTACCTTTGGAGTGTTAACCACCTTGAGCAATCTCTTGGTCCCATTGGTAGTCAGGACTTCTGCATGTGAGTATTTCCAGTCTGGTCACATAGGCTACTGTTTAACCTGAAGGTCTAAGCCTGCTGCCAGGCCTCTCACCTGGGAGAGGACGAGTCTTTCACTGGCTGCTGGATGTGATAATCGGAGAAGGTAAAAGTTCTCATAAGAAAAACCTTTTAAAGGTATTCAACTTTAGTGTCACTACAGATGTCTAGTTCAGCTTTGTAAAGAAGGCAGGAAATGTCCTTGTTTTCTGCCAGGGAAGATATGCTAGAAGCAGTTATAATGGCAGCCAGTTTAACAATACTCTGGTGAAGAATCAGGCAGTCCAAGAGGATTGTGGCTTAGGAGTGCACCAAAATAGTGGTTCCCCAAAATAACCTAAGAGCTTGTTGAACACGAGGGCCTTATGTGGAGATTTTGATTCATTCCATCTAGGGTGGAGCCAGGGAAGCTGTACATTTGACAAGTGCCTCAGGTAGTTCTGATGCTATTGATGCTTGAAACTCTTGCCATAAAAATTCATTATTTCAAATTATTTGCATTGGGTTTGTGGTCATTTTCTGATGTGAGCTGAACTAAAACTTCTGTTGGAATCTGTGATGAGAGTGTCACTTTAGGAGTGGAACATTGCAAATAAGTTCAAAATAAAGAGAACAGTTTACCTGCATAGAATACTCTGATTCTGGGAGAACCAGACACATTTTCAAGTACTGTCAGATTATTGCTTTTTATACTACAAATTACTACTCTAGGTATACTTCCAATAAGTTTTTTTCTTTCTTTGTTGTATATTCCATAAGGGCCTCTCATATACAATGCTTTCTTTTCCAAGTTAAGGTTAATATATTTTTTAAAGATTTTATTTATTTATTTGAGGGAGAATGAGTGAGAGAGAGCATGAGAATGGAGAAGGTCAGAGGGAGAAGCAGACTCCTCAAGGAGCTGGGAGCCTGATGTGGGACTCGATCCTGAAAGTCTGGGATCATGACCTGAGCCGAAGGCAGTTGCTCAACCAACTGAGCCACACAGGCGCCCCTAAGGTTAATATTTTTAAAATTGTATTTGAGAGAGAAAGAGTGAGCACACCCATGGAGAGAAGTAGAGGGTAGAAGGACATGCAGCCTCCATGCTGAGCGCAGAGTCTGATAAGGGACTCAATCTCAGGACCCTGAGAGCATGACCTGAGCAGAAACCAAGAGTCAGATGCTTAACCAACTGAGCCACCCAGATGCCCCTCCAAGTTTAGGTTAATATTGAATGACAGAATGGAAATATGCTTCTGGTTAAAAAAAAAAAATGTCTAGTCCAGATTGACTGGGTTGACTTCCTCACAGTATAGTAAAAGTACAGATCATAAAGTGGGGAGTATAAAAGGGAGATTGAGGGAAAGATGGACTTCAAATAAGGGACTTTTGAGCTTCTTGATATAGAGATCTCTACTAATATCTGTCTCCCCCCAGCAAAATCCTATTTTTATCAAGCTCCAAGCATTAAAAGTGGAGAAATAGGGAAGGAGAAAGAAGGGGTGGGAATGATAATCTAAGAAAGGGAGAATCTAAGAAAGGGCTATCTATCAAGTCTGAATAAGCTTGTGAGGTCTATTTCTTTTGCTTTGGTGATGGTGACTTTGTCAACTTTCTCCAGCACTGACTCACTTTTACAGTATAGGCATAATGAGGGGGATATAGGAAGGTCTGGAAACAGAGGAGCAGCCAGGCCCAATCCCAGAAAATCCTCCACAGCCCATTCATTAGCAGCATCACAACACTGTCCTTGTACCGCCCTGGGTATAGTGCTCTTCATATATAGTGCAGTAACCCAGTTCGCTGACTATTTCCCTGTCCCTAAGCCAAAGCTCACAGGCCCAGTCAACAATTTGTTTTGCCTTTGGTAGGGGAAGTAGTACAGTGTACATATAGTTAGCTGACAGCTAAACTTGATTATATGAAACTGTGGTCCCAGAATAGAGAGGCCTGATTAAATACAAACTAGGGAATTGGGGGTTTTAAATGACACAAAGGTTATGGAAGGGGCAGGTTGTGGGTTGTAGATGGTTGGGAAGATACCTACTTTACTGATTCCCTTGTATCTCCACAAGCTACAAGGAATACGTAGCAAAGATGGGAGATAGATGGAGTTGGGGAAAAAGTAGACTTTGGTTGTCTATCATAACTGATGGTCATGGGTATTTTAGTATCTTTTCTTTTTGTTGTTGTTGTTGTTGTTTTTAAAGATTTTATTTGTTTATTTGTCAGAGAGAGAGAAAGAGCACAAGCAGGCAGAGGCACAGTGACAGGCAGAGGCAGAGGCAGAGGGAGAAGCAGGCTCCCTGCCGAGCAAGGAGCCAGATGCAGGACTTGATCCCAGGACCCTAGGATCATGACCTGAGCCTAAGGCAGCCGCTTAACCAACTGAGGCATCCCAAAAACCTTAAACACTTTGAAAAATCTCCTTCTGATCCTGTCCAAGCCATGCCTTACCATTATGTTATATACAAATCTATAAATAATAGCACTGTTTAGGACAGCTTCTCACACTAACATATCTCGGATATTGTTAAAATACAGATTCCAGTTCTGTAGGTCTGGTATCAGGTCTGATATGCAGCATTCCTAACACTGCCCATGGTATGGGTGAGGGCAAATTGGCAAGGCTTCAAGGAAGAAGTATGTCTTGAGCAGGGCATTGAACGATAAGATTAGGTTTAGATGGAGAAGAGAGGCTACATTGGTGCTGATGTACATTATCTAATGCAGAGGAATAGGAGAGACTTATGAAATAAGGATACTGAGGATGGGGTAAGCATATATGGCCAAGAAAATGAAAAACTGATCTTTGCAGGACCAAAGTCTCATTTGAGGAAGTAGGTGAAGATAGGAGTGGGTAGGTAAGGTGGGGGCATTGTATGGAAGAGAGTCTTGTCTGCTGGTCTGAGGAGTTTGGACTTTGTCCTGTAAGTAAACAAAGAGTCAATGAAGGGGGCGCCTGGGTGGCTCAGTGGGTTAAAGCCTCTGCCTTCGGCTCAGGTCATGATTCCAGGGTCCTAGGATGGAGCCTCGCATCAGGCTCTCTGTTCAGCAGGGAGCCCGCTCCCCCCACCCTCTCTGCCTGCCTCTCTGCCTTTTTGTGATCTGTCTGTCAAATAAATAAATAAAATCTTTTTTTAAAAAAAGAGTCAATGAAGCGTTTTGAGAGAGGAATAACAATTTGGAAGTGGTGCCTTCAAAAGAACTAATCTTGAACTGGCTCATAGGCTAGATCAAAGGGAAGAGAACCTTAGAGGAAGGTAAAAATCAATTGCAGTAAGACAGGTAGGGGGGATGAATTCTGGATCAGGGTGGCAATAGCATTTGAAAAACAAGTCATCAGACTGGGAAATAGCAGGACTCTGTGACTGATTGAAGCTCTCCCTGTGTCTTTCTGCCCCTCCTTCAAATCACCACATTCAGAAGATATAAGAGGCTGTGGGGTCAAGTTTATTTCACTAGTACATTTTTGAAGCTTTTGTTAAACTCCTGAAAATCATACTGTGAATTGAGATGGCTGCAGTGAACTTGTGGAGAAATAGCCTTCTCTCATATTGTCAGTGGGGCTGAAAGGTGATGTTCTAAATGGTACATAAAATTCTGAAAGGATAGACAAATTGTTGCCTATAAGCCTTGTAAGATAGTAACTGCTGCTGAAACACAAGATCATAGTCAAACCTTGGAGAAGCTAGAAGTGAAGAAGGCAATTTAGGCTCGATTTTGTTTACAAGGTAGGTGTAATTTGGAGACCATACTGACAAGAGCTTGGCTATAAATATAGATTTCATCCAGAAGCTATTTGAGGACAATACTTAATGTGGTGTGGGAATGAAGAGTTAAAAAAAAGAAGTCATTGTGTGTTTTGTCCTTTCCAAATTTGTGATGCCTACACCTGATAGGCCAAATGTTTTCTGCCCTCTCCAATGCCTACATTGTGTTCCCACAGTATGACAAACATCCCTTGTGTTCATTTCATTCAGAAAAGTGACATATGCCCCTATTCCTGGGGCACTGAACAAGGCATCAAAAAGCCTCTCCCCTTGTCTATTAGTCCTTCCCACCATTAATCTGCCATGAGACCTGAAATGGCCCACCTTCACTCTGTGAAGGCACAGGGCCCTGTGAAAAAGTATGTTAAATTAAGAGGGATAAGTTAAGGAGAGATTGCTTTTACTACCTCTTTAGCAAAGGAAGAACATCAAGGGTGTGGGGTTCTAGGGAAATAAGTTATTATGAGGGGAAGCAGGAAAGTTCTGGGTGATGGGATAATATTGGGAAAAGGCTCCCCAGTATGCATGTAGGTGGTACTAGGTAGGTAAGGGCCACTGTTAGGTGTGGAAAGATGAAGGACTTGTGTCAACTTATAAGTGTTCCTGAATCAGCTCATAGAAGCCTGATAGCTGAGAAACAGCCATCTTGAGAAAGTCTTAAGTTTGAGGTCTGGTAAATGAGTTTCCTACTGAGGGGAGGCTGGTGATACCTGTTGTTTGAGAGGTATGTTGCCAGGCATTAGACTTTTGTGAGAAGATCATTAATTCATATCATAACTATATTTTTAAGCTGGGATGAAAAATAACCTGCTAGACCTTAATAGAAGAAATTTACTGAGACTAATATATGTGAATATACCTCCCTAGATTCCTTTGTAGCATAAAGAAGTGGTACTAAAGGGAAATTTTTGTGAATAATGTGAGAGCTCCCATTATCTGACAGATTCAGCATTTGCTATGTGTTCATTGAATGAATGAATGAATGAACAGAATACAAATTGACTGAATCACTAAATTTAAGGCTATTAGTCTGGGTTCAAATTTCTGTACTTCCATTTATAAGCTGTTGGACCTTTGGTAAATTTTTTTCTCTGCCTAGATCTCGTTTTCTTAATATTTAAAATGAGAATAATGATACTTGCCCTGCCTCCTTCACATAGTTATGGGAAAAATAGTAGATAAAAAGAAATTTTCACATGGAAAACTCTAAAATAGAGGTTTACTGAGTTATCCAAGGATGGCCATTTTGGTGTTTGCTAAGATAAAGGGGTCTCTGGAGTTCATTAACGGAAGGTCCCTACAGTTGGCCTCTGGCCCTAGTGTGACCTCCTACAAAGAAACCTCTGTGCTGTCCAAAATTCAATTCTAAACTCCTGTGCAATCAGTGTAAAAATCAGATTCCTATTCTGCCTGGCTGGCCTGCCTTCCTGGAGTGACAGAGACCACAGGAAATACTGTGGGCTTTGTATGGAATACCATGGGAACATATCCGCCAGAAGGCTGTGCTCTTTCTTCTGTGGGCACTGTCATCCCTCTAGAGATGAGAAAGTCATCTTAGGATATTTTTTCTGTATCCTCAGCTGTCTCTAAGATGACACTTTCCCAAGGGTGAGAGTGAGGGGGCAGGAGTAAGAGAAGTATGGGTCTCCCTCTTTCTTTCTCTCTTCCTCTCTCCTCACATTGTGATTCACAAGGAGCAGTTGATTTGACTTTTAATCAGTTTCCCCTTTGTGTTATTCTCCTTTCATCTGAGATCTCACTCCTCACCTTGGGCTCTGTTCAGTTGATCTCAAAGGAAGCTGCCTCACATTTCCTTTCTTGGACACATTGTGCAGAGTTCCTATTTAAATGGATGCTTTGTTCTCAGGGTTAAGGGAGAGAAGGTGGGATGATTTAAAAATCCTGCCCAGAGTCCTTGAGGAAGCAGACTGGAGTGCTGTTTGCAGAAGTCAATAGGCTTGTTGTAAGCAGGCATTGTGTGTTCTAGCACAGGCTGCTGAAACAAATCAATTTCAATTTACTTGTCTAGCAAAAGGAGCCATTATTTAGAACTGAATGGTCAGAGCTCCCATAATATATTGTGAAAACTTATTGTAGTTTTTACTGAGAGCTAGTATGATGAAATTATTTGTTTAGAAGCAGAGTGTGGATGTTTATAGAATATAAATTCTGGAGGTATTGATTAGGGGCAGTTGAAGAATGAGCCACATTTCTTTTCCAAATGTGGAGGCCGAGTGATATTCATCCGACATTGATACCAGAGTTCACTGCTGGCTGGAAAGCTGACAGGATCCTTATTGTGACAACAAACACAATTAAGACCAGAGGAGAGTGTTTTCTAGGTAGGGAGATACAATAGTTAACACTGAAGTTCATTCACCTTTAAAGAGCAAGTTGGCTCATAAATTTGGCTTTCTTACGTTTTCCCTTACAAGAATGTCTGTCTCTGCCTCTATATTTTACGTTAGCTATACAGCTTCGTGTATTACCAGTAAATTGTTGAAACTTCCTGTAGGAGTAAAATCTAAGGCTTGAGTCACTAAAGTTTTATGTTTTCCTTTTTGCAGAGTTTACACTGAAAACAACAACAACAACAACAACAAAGAAAGGCATTAGGTTTGAGATATGATTTGTCCCTTTCCTCCAAATTGGCTGATGATATATATTTTTTTATTTATCAGGTTTTTTCTATGCATTTTAACTTCTGATGATTGGTCTTTTGGAAAATGGTTACAATTTTTGCTGTATATATTATGGTTTTCTGTTAAAGGTCTTTCTACCTTTTCCATGAATGTAAGTTTTCATGTTTTCTACAAAGGTCAGATACTTTTACTTATGACCATCACTGGGGTGTAGCAGAACTTTGGATCCTGTTTACTTGACTTAGTTGGGTAGGACATTGGGCTGCAGAGTAATAACTGATGAAAATTAAATACAAAACTCTTAGGGTCTAGCGGTAATCTAGAAGTTGTTCTTATCTTACTTGTGGAATCCTGCTTGTACTTGCCTTTCTTAAGCAGTGGTCCCCATTCTAGCTCCCAAACTATCTAGGCCACATACTAACTCTTCACCTTGAATGCCTTATTGATAGTACTTACACAGAGCTTGAATTTAGTGGGTAATCACTAAATGTTTATTAAATGAATGAATGGAAAGATGCCTCAAGGGTACAGAAGTAGACAATTTAATATACTAAATCAAACATGTAATAATGGAATAGTTATGAAATTATATGCCCTTTTTCTCAGGTATATTATTGATATTTAACAGAGACTTACATGGTGGAAGCTTCAGATATCATAGCTATCCCCAAGGTGACAACAAGATAATATCCCATTTGTAAATTACCTGTGTATGATTTGGACTTTATTTCAAGACTTGCCTTTATTTACATGTGAACCTTGTTTTGGAAGGGGAGTGGAGGGCATATCAAATGCAGCCAGAGTTCAGTCAATGCTAGACAGCGCATTCAGACTCAAAAACCAGGTATTGGTATCCTAAGGTAAATTGGCTGCTTTAACCCTGTGATGCTTATTGATCCAGAAAAAGGCATGACTGATGTGATTCATATCAATTTGAATTTTCAAACAGTAAAGAGCAAGGACTCAGTCACACCACTTTAATACAGTGCCAACACAAGTGGCTAATTAGGGCAGCTCAGTGAGCAGACATTGGTGGCAACCCAGTAAAACTGGTTGTTGGTACCTACAGAGCAATGAAACAAAATCAAAAGCTCAGAAATTCGCCCATGCATATACAGTCAACTAATATTTGACAAGGAAGCTAAGAATACTCAATAAGGAATGGATAGTGTCCTCAATAAATGATATTTAGAAAGCTGGATGTTCATAGGCAAAAGAATAAAATTGGACCCATATCTTATATCACTCACAAAAATTAACTCAAAATAGATTAAAGACTTAAATGTAAGCCCTAAAACAGTAAAACTCCTAGAAGAAAACATAAGGGAAAATTTCCTTGATATTGATTTTGGCAAGGATTATTTCAATATAACACCAAAAGTACAAGCAACAGAAGCAAAAATAAATGAACGGGACTACATCAAACTAAGTATCTTCTACACAGTGAAAGAAAACAGTCAACAAAGTGAAAAGGCAGCCTACAGAATGGGAGAAAATATTTATAAGCCACATATCTCATAAGGGTATACTATCCAAAATATATAAGGAACTCATGCAACCCAATAGCATAAAAACAAATAATCTGAGTAAAAAATTAGTCAAAGGATTTGAATAGACTTTTTAAAACAAAATATGCAAACATTACTAATCATCAGAACAATGTAAATCAAAATCACAGTGTGGTGTCACTTCAACCTGTTAGGTTGGCTATCATCAAAAAGACAAGGGATAACAAGTGCTGGCAGTGATGTGGAGAAAAGGGAACCCTTGCACATTGTTGGTGGTAATGTAAATTGGTATAGCCACTATGGAAAACAGTATGGAATTTCCTCAAAAAATTAAAAATATTTCAGGCTTCACACTCAGCAGGGAGATTCTCTCTCTCTCTCTTCCCTCTTCACATCCCCCTGCTTGTTCACTCTCTCTTTCTCTCAAATTAATAAAAAAATACTTTAAATATAATAAAAATTGCCAAGGGAAAAAAATTAAAAATAAAACTGTTTTTTTTTAAAGATTTTATTTATTTATTTAACAGACAGAGATCACAAGTAGGCAGAGAGGCAGGCAGAGAGAGACGGAGAAGCAGGCTCCCTGCTGAGCAGAGAGCCCGACGTGGGACTCGATCCCAGGATCCTGGGATCATGACCTGAGCCGAAAGCAGAAGCTCTAACCCACTGAGCCACCCAGGTGCCCCCAAAATAAAACTGTTTTTATCTAGCAAGTACACTTATGGTTGTATATATCTTAAAAAAATGAAGTCTTTATGTTAAAGAGGTATCTGCACCTCCATGTTCATTGTAACATTATGTACAATATCCAAGGTATGGAAACAGCCTAATTATCCGTCTACAGAAGAATGGATGAAGAAAATGATATCTATCTATCTATCATCTATACATACACATAAAATGGAATGTATGAGTGAAACCATGTGAAAACTGTCTTTTTCTGATTGAATTATTTCACTCAGCATAATCCCCTCCAGTTCTATCCACATTGATGTAAATGGTAAGTATTCATCCTTTCTGATGGCTGAGTAATATTCCAGTGTGTGTGTGTACACACACACATACACACACACACACACACACACACACACACACACCCCACATCTTCTTTATCCCTTCGTATGTCAATGGACATCTTGGCTTGTTCTAGTTTGGCTATTGTGGACAATTGTGGACATTGTCGCTATAAACATTGGGGTGCATATGCACCTTCAGATCATTAATTTTGTATCTTTGGGGTAAATAAGTAAAAGTGTAATTGGATCGTAAGGTAGCTCTATTTTTACCTTCTGATTTCCAGAGTAGCTGTACCAGTTTGCATTCCCACCAACAGCGTAAGACAGTTCCTCTTTCTCCACATCCTCACCAACATTTGTTGTTTCCTGCCTTGTTAATTGTAGCCATTCTGACTGGTGTGAGGCGGTATCTCATTGTCATTTTGATTTGTATTTCCCTGATGCTGAGTGATGTTGAGCATTGAGCATTTTTTCATGTGTCTATTGGCTACTTGTATGTCTTCTATGTAGAAATATCTGTTTATGTCTTCTGCCCATTCATTGACTGGATTATGATTTTTTGGGTGTTGAGTTTGATAGGTTATTTATAAATCTTTCATATTAGCCATTTATCTGATATATAATTTGCAAATATCTTCTCCCATACCATAGTTTATCTTTTAGTTTTATTGATTGTTTCCTTTGCTGTGCAGAAGTTTTTTACCTTGATGAAGTCCCAATAGTTTATTTTTGCTTTTGTTTCCCTTGCCATTAGAGACGTGTCTTGCAAAAACTTGCTGTAGCTAATATTCTCCTCTAGGATTCTGATGGATTCCTGTCTCACGTTGAGGTCTTTTATCCATTTTGAGTTTATTTTTGTGTATGGTATAAGAGAATGGTCAAGTTTCATTCTTCTACATATAGCTGTCCAGTTTTCCCAGCACCATTTATTGAAGAGACTTTTTTCTACTGTATATTTTTTCCTGTTTTGTTGAAGATTATTTGACCATAGAGTTGAGGGGTCCCTATCTGGGCTCTTTACTCTGTTCCACTGGTCTATGTGTCTGTTTTTATGCCAGTACCATGCTGTCTTGGTGATCACTGCTTTGTAGTAAAGCTTGAAATCAGGTAACGTGATGCCCCCAGTTTTATTTTTGTTTTTCAACATTTCCTTAGCGATTCGGGGTCTCTTCTGATTCCATACAAATTTTTGGATTATTTGCTCCAGCTCTTTGAAAAATACCGTGGAATTTTGATCGGAATGGCATTAAAAGTATAGATTGCTCTAGGCAGTATAGACATTAGCCAAAGTCCAAGAAGTTACTACCTCTGTTCTCCTTTAGGATTTTGATGGATTCCTGTCTCACATTTAGGTCTTTCATCTGTATTGAGTTTATCTTTGTGTATGGTATAAAAAAATGGTCCAGTTTTATTCTTCTGCATGTTGCTGTCCAACTTTCTCAGCACAATTTCTTGAAGAAACCATCTTTTTAAAAAGGTTTTTAAAATTTATTTCACAGAGAGTGAGTACAAGTAGGCAGAGTGATAGGCAGAGGAAGAGGGCAAGCAGACCCCCACTGAGCAGGGAGCCTGACGTGGGACTTGATCCCTGGACTCTGGAATCATGACCTGAGCTGAAGGTGGCCACTTAACTGACTGAACCATCCAGGCACCTTTTTTTAAAAAAAGTACTTTATTGATTTATTTGAGAGAGAGAGAATGAGAGAGAGAGAACACAAGAGGGGGGTAGTGTCAGAGGGAGAAGCAGACTCTCCACCAAGCAAGGAGCCTGATGTGGGACTCGATCCTGGGACTCCAGGATGATGACCTGAGCTGAAGAAAGTCACCCAACCAACTGAGCCACCCAGGTGCCTGAGACTGTCTCTTTTCCATTGGATAGACTTTCCTGCTTTATTGAAGATTAGTTGACCATAGAGTTGGAGGTCCATTTCTGGAGACTATTTTGTTCCATTGATCCATGTGTCTGTTTTTGTGCTAGTACCATGCTGTCCTGATTATCACAGGTTTGAAATATAGCTTGAAGTCAGGCATTGTGATGTCCCCAGCTTTGGTTTTCTTTCTCAACATTACTTTGGATATTCAGGGTTTTTTTTCTGAAATATTTTAATATTTTAACAATATTTATTCTTCTAGTCCATGAGCGTGGAATGTTTTCCCATTTCTTTGTATCTTCCTCAATTTCTTTCGTAAGTGTTCTGTAGTTTCTAGAGTATAGGTCCTTTATCTCTTTTGTTAGGTTTATACCTAAATATTTTATGGTTTTTGGTATAATTATAAGTGAGATCAATTTCGTAATTTCTCTTTTTATAGTCTCATTGTTAGTGTATAGAATGCAACTGATTTCTGTGAATTTATTTTATATCCTTCCACATTGCTGAATTCCTGTATGAGTTCTAGCTTTTAGAGTGGAGTCTTTTGGGCTTTGCACATAAAGTACCACATCATCTGCAAAGAGTGAGAGTTTGACTTCTTTGCCAATTTGAATGCCTTTTAGTTCTTTTTTTTTTTTTTTTGTCTGATCACTGAGTCTAGGAATTTTAGTACTATGTTGAATAATAGTGTGAGGGTGGGCATCTCTGTAGTGTTCCTGACCTTAGGAGACAAGCTCTCAGTTTAGCCCCATTGAGAATGATATTTGCTGTGGGCTTTTTGTAGATCGCTTTTATGACATTGAGGTATGTTCCCACCATCTCAATACTGTGAAGAGTCTCAATCAAGAAAGGATGCTGTATTTTGTCAAATGCTTTTTTCTGTATCATTTGGGAGGACAATATGATTTTTGTCCTTTATTTTGTTTTATTTTATTTTGTCCTTTATTTTTATTAATGTGATATATCACATTGATTTGTAAATGTCAAACCACTGTTGCAGCATAAGAATAAATTCCACTTGGTCGTGGTGGATAGTGATTTTAATGTACTGTTGGATTCTACTGGCTAGTATCTTGGTAAGAATTTTGGCATCGATATTCATCAGGGTATTTGTCTGTAATTCTCCTTTTTGATGGAGTCTTTGGTTTTGGGATAAAGGTAATGCTGGCCTCATAGAAGGAGTTTGCAAGTTTTCCTTCCATTTCAGTTTTTTTGAAACAGCTTCAGAAGAATAGGTCTTCTTTAAATGTTTGGTAGAATTCTACTGGGAAGCCATCTGTCCCTGGACTCTTATTTGTTGGGAGATTTTTTATTACTGCTTCAATTTCTTTGTTCATTGTGGTCCATTAAGGTTTTCTATTTCTTCCTATTTCAGTTTTGGTAGTTCAAAATTTCTAGGAATGCATCCACTTCTTCCAGATTGCCTAATTCATTGGCATATAGTTGCTCATAATATGTTCTTACAATTGTTTGTATTTTCTAGGTATTGGTAATGATCTTTCCTCTTTCATTTATGATTTTATTAATTTGGGTCCTTTCCCTTTTCTTTTCGATAAGTCTGGTATGGGCCAATCAATTGTATCAATTCTTTCAAAGAACCAGCTTCTAGTTTCATTGATCTGTCTACTGTTTTTTATATTTGTATTTTGTTTTGTTTTGTTTTTGTTTTCCATTTCATTCATTTATGCTCTGATCTTTATTATTTCTGTTATCCTGCTTGGTTTTTTATTTGTTGTTCTTTCTCCAGTTTCTTTAGGTATAAGATTAACTTGTGTATTTGAGACTTTTCTAATTTTTTGAGAAAGGCCTTTACTACTTTGTACTTCCTTCTTAGGATTGCCTTTGCTGCATCCCAGAAGTTTTCAACTGTCATGTTTTCATTTTCATTTGTTTCCATGAGTTTTTAAAATATCTTTAATTTTATGGTTGACCCATTCATTTTTAAAATATCTTTAATTTTCTGGTTGACCCATTTAATCTTTAGTAGGATGCTCTTTAACCTCCAAGTGTTTGAGTTCCTTCTAAATTTCCTCTTATTATTGAGTTCAAGTTGCAAAGCATTGTGGTCTGAAAATATGCAGGGAATAATCCCAATCTTTTGGTACTGGTTGAGACCTGATTTGTGGCCCAGTATGTGATCTATTAAGGAGAATGTTCCATATGCACCTGAGAAGAATGTATATTCTGTTGTTCTAGGTTGGAATGCTCTGTATATATCTGTGAAGTCCATCTAGTCCAGTGTGTCATTCAAAGCCTTTGTTTCCTTGTTGATCTTCTTAGATGATCTGTCCATTGCTGTAAGGGGTGTTAATGTCCCCTACTCTTACTGTATTATTATTAATATGTTTCTTTAATTTTGTTATTAATTGGTTTATGTAATTGGCTGCTCCTGTTAAGAGCATAAATTTTTATAATTGTTAGGTCTTCTTGTTGGATATACCATTTATGTATGATAGTGTCCTTCTTCATCCCTTACTACAGGCTTTGGCTTAAAATCTAATTTTTCTGAAATAAGGATTGCCACCCCAGCTTTCTTTTAGTATCTGTTCGCATGATAATTGTTCTCCATCCCCTCACTTTCAGTCTGGAGGTTTCTTTAGGTATAAAATGAGTCTCTTGTAGACAATATATAGTGGGGTCTTGCTTTTTTATCCAATCTGATATCCTATGTTTTTTTATTGGAGCATGTAGCTTATTTACATTCAGGGTAACTATTGAAAGATACAAATTTATTGCTGTTGTACTACCTGTAAAGTCTCTGTTTCTGTTTATTTTCTGTTTTGTTTTTGTTTTTGTTTTTTTCTGGTCTATGTTACTTTTGGGCTCTCTCTTTGCTTACAGGATGCTCTTTAATATTTCTTACAGGGCTGGTTTAGTGATCACAAATTCTTTTAGTTTCTGTTTATCCTGGAAGCTTTTTAACTCTCCTTCCTTTCTAAATGATAGCCTTGCTGTATAAATCATTCCTGGCTGCATGTTTTCCTCTTTTAGTACCCTGAATATATCATGCCAGCCCTTTCTGGCCTGTCAGGTTTCTATATGGGTCTGCTGCCAGTCTAATGTTCTTACCCTTGTGTGTGAAGGACCTCTTATCTTGAACTGTTTTCAGGATTCTCCCTTTATCTCTGAAATTTGCAAGGTTCATTATTATATGTCAGGGTGTTGATATGTTTTTATTGATTTTGAGAGGGGTTCTCTGTACCTCCTGGACTTGAATGCCTGCTTCCTTTCCCAGATTAGGGAAGTTCTGATCTATGACTTGCTCAAGTATACCTTCTGTTCCTTTCTTTCTCTCTTTCTTCTTTCTTTGGGATCCCAATAATTCTAATACTGTTTCATTTTATGGTATTACTGATTTCTTAAAGCCTCCACTCATGGCCCATTAGTTGTTTTTCTCCCTTTTCCTCAGATTCCTTCCTTTCCACATTTTATCTTCTATGTCACTGACTCTCTTCTGCCTCTTTTACCCTAACTGTGAGAACATGAATTTTAGACTGCATCTCAGTTAAAGCATTTTAAATTTAAACCTGATTAGATTTTATATCTGCACTAAGAGATTCTCCAGTATCTTTTATGCTTTTTTCAAACCCAGCTAGTAACTTTATAATCATTATTGTGAATTCTATTTCTGACATTTTAATTATATCTATATTGATTAGATATATGGCAGAGAGTATTACCTCTGGGTCTTTCTTTTGCTGTGAATTTCTCCTTCTAGTCATTTTTTTTTCAAAGAAAAATAGATAACAAGTGCATAAAATAAAAAATATCAACCACAACCTCAGTGAAATACATAGTAGATGAATCTGAAGAGGTCAGAAACCAAAAAAGAAAAGGGAAAAAATGTGGGGGAAGAGAAAATACAATCTCATAAGTGGACATAACAGGGTAATCCACTTGGTCCTGGGGGTATTTTGGTCTGTTTGTTAGCAGATAGTAATTTCCAAAATGGTGAAGAAAGAAATCATTCTTTTTCTATTTTTATCTATCTATCTATCTATCTATATAGATATTGATATCTATATACCTAAATATTGTGTACAGTGAAAGAAAGGCAGTAATGAAGAATATATCTATAAAATGTATGAGGCACCTATGTGGCTCAATCAGTTAAGTATCTGCCTTCAGCTCAGCTCATGATCCCAGGTCCTTGGGATCAGTCCTGCATCAGGCTCCCAGCTGAGCCTTCTTCTCCCTCCCTTCCTCACTCATGCTCTCTCTTGTTATCTCTCTCACAAATAAAAATAAAATCTTTAAATAATGTAAATGTAAGAATGAAAATTTTAAAAAACTTAAAAACAGTTGCTAAAATGAGAAACTAGTTAAAAAGGAAAAAGAAAGAAAATTCTTTATTGAAAGACTAAAGTGTCATGAGAAAACTTCCAAATTCTATATAGTATTTTCCCTTAGTGCAGGAGTTATAAAGTTCTGAGTTATCCATAACCTTTGTATTTGACTGATGTTCCTCCTGGCCTTCTGAGAAGGGTCTATGTGGCTTTTGTTCCCTGAAGACTTTCTGCACTGATTGCAAATGTGGTTGCTTCTCTTTTCTTTTCAACATATAATGTATTATTTGCTTCAGGTCTTTTAATTATCAGTCTTATACAATTCACAGCACTCACCATAGCACATACCCTCCTCCCCAATGTCCATGACCCTGCCACCCTATCCCTTGCCCCTCCTCATCAACACTCAGTTTGTTTCCTGATATTAAGAGTCTCTTATGGTTTGTCTCCCTCCTTGGTCCCATATTGTTTCATTTTTTTCCCTCCCTGCCCCCCACGACTCCCCACCCTGTTGCTCAAATTCCTCATATCAGAGAGATCATATGATAATTGTCTTTCTTGGATTGACTTATTTTGCTTAGCATAATATGTGGTTGCTTCTCTATTTGTAAAATTCAAGCAATTCTTTTCTTAGATCTCAGGTTGAATTTACAAGTGTTCAGAATGATTTGACAGATTTCTAGTCCAAATCAAAAAGGAACAGATGAAACGAGATCCCCTACTCTTCCACAACCTCCCTTAGCTTTCCTCCATAGAATGGAATATTATTCAACCATAAAAAGATAAAAATAGTGATTTCCTGCCATTCATGACAACATGGATGGACCTTGAGGGCATTACCCTAAATGAAATGAATCAGATAGAGACAAATGCTGCAAGTACTCACTTATACATGGAATCTGAAAAAGCCAAATTTAAAAGTAAAGTGATTGCCAGAAGCTGGAGAGTGGGGCAAATGGCGATATGTTGGTCAAAGGGTACAAACTTGCACTTATAAGATGAATAATTTCTGGAAATCTAATGTATAGTATAGTGACTAATTAAGAATATTGTATTATATAATTGAAAGTTGCTGAGAGTAGAGCTTAAATGTTCTCACTGAAGTAAAAAAGTAATTATGTGAAGTAATGGAAGTGTCCACTAACCTTATTGGGGTAATCATTTTGCAACGTATCTGTGTATTTTTTTACACCTTAAACTTACATGTGCTATATATTGATGATATATCAATCAACCTGGGGAAAAAACTGGTTTTCATGACAGATGGATAGAATTATCAGTAGTTTGACTACTTCTCATTTTAGTTGCTCGTAATATTGTCAAATAAGGCCAGCAGATGTTCTTGTGGGTGCAAAGTAACCAGCATAATGAGAAATTCATTTCTCCTTCTTTGAAGTCACAGCAGGTGATGCATACCAGTGAATCCTGTACATTTACCTCAGACCCTTATTTAATTCTTAAATAGCTAGTCAGGAGATTGATTGTGGTAGTCTGGTTAGGATCTTGTTTGGATTATTTAATGTGAATAGAAATACTCCTGTATTTATCAGAGCCTCACTTGTAGTTACAACATTTTATTTTTCAGAAACATCTACAGTCTCTATTTTAGTAAAACTCCCTATCTCCTGACCTGTCTTTCTTAGTGCATTTCTTCTGACTTCTTATCTGGACCATTCTTTTGCCACTTACTCAGTTGCCTTTTGACCTCTTCTATGTTCCCTTCTTTTGTGATTATTTAACATTGTTTTTGGTAGGTTTGGTTTCCCTCAACTCTAGTAAATGTTCCTTGAGGGCTGAAACTGTGTCATTTCTTGTTAACCCCTGTGGGCAATAATATCTGTTGAATTAGTATTGCATCTTATTAAAATCATTGCAGTGTTTTGTGTTAGTATTTCAAGGAATAATATTGCCTTTAACATGGATTTAATATGTACAAAGGAATAATGTCATTGATTGATCATTACTATGTATCATTCTAGAAACTTTGCATGTGTTGTCTTACTTATAATCCTTGAAATGATTCCATGAGGCAATGTTTTTAGTTTTGCTATTTTGTAGATAACAAAACTAAGGTTCAGAGATATTAAGTCATTTGTCCAACGTAGCCTAGCTAGTAAGTGATGAACTTGGGAACTCAGGTTTGTATGACATGAAAGCTCATGATAAACTTTTCCTCATACTGGCTTTTCATGAATTCCTCCATAAACTGTTAAGACAACCTCCCTACCAATCCTTTTACCTTCTCCATTTACTCTGCATTGGAAGAATCCTTCAGCTTCTACCATGGTGAACACACCTTTCCAGGAACCACAATCTATCCAACAGCTGCGTAATGACTATAACAATGAAGTAAAAGGCCAAAGAAAGAATACAGGCCCCAAATAAATATAGAATATGTGCACCTGTTTATTTCCTTCTTTGGAACTATCAAGATCCAGAAGGTTAACACAATAAAATATTGGGTATTGAGAGTGGCAATTTAGAAGTCATCACAAGTCTCTTATAGATAATAGGTCTCATAAATAATGATAACAAAGTTGAATTTTCCTAACTGGAAAACTCTTCATGAGTGTTCAGTGTTGAAGGGAATAGGGGTGGGTACCCTGGCAGAAAGGTTACTGTCAAGAAGCCTGTATAATATGTATCATTTGCTTCTTCTGGAAACAATCAATTCTGGAATTGTATTTAATAGTATGTATGTTTTTATCAGCTTTATTGAGATACAATTTATAATTTATCCATTTACTGAGTGTGGTTCCATGTTTTTCAGTATATTCACAGGGTTATGCAACCATCATCATAATCTACCTTTAAAGAACACTTTTATCCTCCCCAAAATAGACCCTGTGCCCATTAGGGTCACTATTCTCCCATAGACTGCCCCTAAGCCCTAGGCAATTACTAATCTACTTCTATCTCTTTAGATTTACCTGTTCTAGACATTTCATGTAGAAATAATTATATAATATGTGATCTTTTGTCATTAGCCTTTTTCACTTGTCATATTTTCAAGGTTTATCTGGGTTAGAGATTATATCATACTATATTCCTTTTTATATATGAATAATATTCAATTATATGGATCTACTGTATTTTATATATCTGCTCATCAGTTGAACATTTATGTTTTTTCTATTACTTTGGATATTATGAAAAATAATGACTATGAATATTTGTATACAAGCTTTGGTGTTGATGTATGTTTTCATTTCTCTTGGGTATATGCCTAGGAGTGAAATTGGTGAGTCACTGGGTAACTCTGTGTTTAACATTTTGAGGTACTGCCAAACTGTTTTCTAAGCAGAAACATCATTTTACATTATAATCAGCAGTGGATGTGGGTTTTGCCAAACTGTTTTCCAAGCAGCAACATTATTTTACATTATAACCAGCAGTGGATATGGGTTCCAGTTTCCACATTGTCACCAAAACTTATCACCTGCCTTTTTGCTTTTAGTTACACCAGTAGATGGTAAGTAGTATTTCATTATGGTTTTGATTTTCATTTCTCAATGACTAATGATGTTGTTGAGGACTGAATGTGCCCCCCCCAACCCCAGTTCATATGTTGAAGCCATAGACTCTAACATTATGGTATTCAGAAATGCAGACATTTGGAGGTAGTTAGGGTTCAATGAGATCATGAGGTTGTGGCCCTCACATTGGCTTTAATGCCCTCATAAGAAGAGGCACCAGATAATAAATAAAAAATAAATAAAAAAAAAAAAAGAAAAGGCACCAGAGAGCTTTCTGTTTCTCTACATGCATATCTATGCACTTAGGAAAGGACATGTGAGAAAACAACAAAAAGGTGGCCATCTGCAAACCAGGAAGAGAGCGCTTACTAGAATCTGACCATGTTGGCATCTTGATCTTGGACTTCTTCACCTCCAGAACTATGAGAAATAAAATTCTGTTGTTTAAGCCACCCAATCTATGGTACTTTTTGGCAGCCTAAGCTAACTAAGACAAATATTGAGCATCTTTTCATGTGCTTTTGGACCATTTGTGTTTTCTTTAGAGAAATATCTGTTCACATAATTTGTCTCTTTCTGAATTGTTTTTTTATTGTTGAGTTATACTAATGCTTTATATATTTTGTACACAAGTCCATTATTAGTTATGTAATTTGCAGATATCTTCTTCCATTCTGTGAGTTGTCTTTTAATTATCTTGATAATGTCCTTTGAGGTACAAAGATTTTAACTTTGATAAAGTACAGTTTATTTATTTTTTTGTTCTTTTTTTGTTGTTGTTGCTTATGTTTTTAGTGTCAGATCTAAGATTCCATTGTCAAATCCAGGGCAGTAAGGTTATTCCCTATGCTTACTATGAGAGTTTTATGAAATTTGTCTTTTATTCAGCTCATTGATCATTTTGAATTAATTTCTGCATATAGTGCAAAGTAGTGGTCCATCTTCATTGTTTTGTTTGTTGCTATCTAGCTGTCCCAGCACTATTGTTGAAGTGATTATCTTTTGCCCATTGTATTACCTTGGCATGCTTGGATAAAATTAACTATAAATGTAAGGTTTATTTCTGGGCTATCTGTTCTGTTTCATCGATCAATGTCTATCCTTTCCAGTACCATACTTTTTTTCAAATAGCTTTATTGATGTATAATTGATATATAAAGAACTGTACATATTTAATGTGTATAATTTGATGAGTTTGGATATATGCACACACATGTAATACCATCACCACAATGTGATAGACATATCCAACTCTTCCTAGAGTTTTCTTGTTTCACATATGTGTGTGTAGTAAGAACACTTAATGTGAGATCTACCCTCTTAACAAAGTTTTAAACACATAAATTCCTTAATATTAATTATAACAACTATGTTGTATAACAGTTCTCTAGAATTTATTCATCTACCATAATGATATATTTATATCTGTTGAATAAGAACTCCTCATCATTCTCAGCCCCAACCCCTGGCAACCACTATTGTATTCTCTGTCTCTATGATTTTGGCTATTTTAGATATTCCATATACATGGAATCAAGCAGTATTTTTCCTTCTATGGCTTATTTAACTTAGCATAGTTTCTTCAAGATTCATTCATGTTGTTGCAAATGGCAAATTTCCTCCTTTTATGGCTGAATAATATTCCATTGCATGTATATAACATATTTTCTTTATTCATTTGTCTGTTGATGAATACCTGAGATGTTTCCATATCTTAGCTATTGTGAATAACACTGAAATGAACATGTTACTGCAGATTTTCTTTTCAAGATACTGATTCCTTTGGATATATACCCAGAAGTGGAATTGAGTCAAATTTTGTATATGGCATAATGTTGGGATCCAATTTCATTTTTTTCCATGTGAATATCCAGTTTTTGCAATATCAATTATTGAACAAATTATCCTTTCCTCCATGAGTATTATTGGCTTCCTTGTCAAATACTAGGCTATCTTTTCCCCATTGTGTGTTCTTGGCACCCTTGTCAAAGATCACTTGACTCTGTATGTGTTGGTTTATTTCTAAGATCTCTATTCTGTTCCTTTGGTTTATATGTCTTTATGCCAGTACCATGCTCTTTTAATTATCATAACTTTGTAATGTATTTTGAAATCAGAAGTATGATGCCTCAGGCTTTGTTCTTCTTTCTCAAGATCACTTTGGTTATTCTGGACCTTGTGTTTCCACATGCATTTTAGGATTTTAAAAAATACCACTGGCCTTCTGATGGCAATAATATTGAATTGGAATTACTTTTGGTAGTGTGGACATTTAGAAAACATTTAATTTTCCATTTAATGAGCATGAGATGTATTTCTACTTATTTGTGTGATCTTTAATTTCTTTGCTCAATATTTTTCAGTTTTTAGTGTACAGATCTTTTACCTGCTTGGTCAAGTTTTTTTTTTTTTTAAATAAATGTTTTATTCTTCTTGATGCTTTTATAAATTGGATTGTTTTCTTAGTTTTTGAATGGTTTGATGCTAGTGTATAATAACTTAATTTTTATATATTGATATTGTATCCTGGAACATTACTGAATTTGTTTGCTGGTTCTAAGAATTTTTTTTTGCATTCTTTACAGTTTTGTACAAATAGGATCATGTCATCTGAAAATAGTTCTATTTCTTTTTTTCCAATTTGGATTATTTTTATTTATTTTTTCTTATCTATTTGTTTTGGCTTGAACCTTTAGTTACGTGTTGGCTAGAATGGCAAAAGTAGCCATTTTTGTATTTTCCCTGATTTTAGGAGAAATGTATTCAGTTTGTCATTACTTATTATATTAGCTATGCATTTTGTATAGAACCTCTTTATCAGTTTGGTGCAATCAATCCCTTCTAATCTTGTTTGATTATTGTTTCTCTCATGAAGGGGTATTGGACTTGTGAAATAATTTTCTGCATCTGTTGAGATGATCATGTGGATTTTGTTTATTAGTCTATTAATATGGTATATTACATAGGTTTTCATATGTTAAGTAAAACTTGCATTCCTGGGTTAAATTTTATTTGAGCGTGATGTATAATCCTTTTTATATGTTACTGGATTTGCTTTGCTTATATTTTTTGAGGGATTTTTGGGTCCATATATGTTAAGATATTGGAAAGGTGAAGAACAAAGTGTTCTTGCCTTTCTTTCCTGATTATCTAAGGTCATGTGTGTAATGTAGGTGCTCCTTGGTTGTTTAGTCAAGTTTACAGATCCCCTTACGGTTATGAAATATTTCCATGTATTTAGAAGCAGTTAGGAAATAAGGGACCTGGTACCTGCATTTGGGGGCAGAATAATTAGAAAGAAGATCATTTCAGAGACTGCAGTCATTACCATTTATTATTTCCATTTCACAAATGATAATAATGAGATCAAGGAAGTAAAGTGACTTTTCTAAGGTTTTATAGAAACTTACTGAGAAGGATGAAACAGGAACACAAGTCTCTTACATCTGTAGTTACATAGCTACAGCTAACTGCATGAAAGGTTAGATAATGTAGTCTCTGTCGGTGTTTCAGAAAGAAACAAAGAATGGATTTTGGTGGACACCTAATAAGATCTAATATACTCTGGTAGTTCATGTTAGGACGGCAAGACGGAAGACATATGAAGACAGTAGATAAAACAAGGAAAAAGAAGCCTTGATTAAATACTCCAGGGTCCTCATAAAATTGTTTGAAGGCATGCATCCAGTAATAGCTATTATTCATTCAGGAACTTGATTAGTACTTTCTATGTATTATCTTATTTAATGCTTACAACTTTGTGAGATAGTTACTATAATTATCTACCTCTTAAGCATTATGGAAAATAAGGTCCAAAGAGATAGGCTACTCATCTAGGTTCACACATTTCCTAGAAAATGAGAGAGGATAGTTATGAGGCCAGACCTGTGCAATTTTAATCACTGTGTGGTATTTATTTTTCTGCATTTTAGTTATAATGTTGGGAGGCAAATATATATTTGGTGAGAGATTACTGTGGCTTGAGATGCCTAGGGAAAGTTTTATAGAGGAGGTAGGATTTGATCTGTGCCTTGAAGAATGAGTGGGGTTGAAGTTGAAGAATCCAGTTTCAGGGAATTCTAGGGAGAAGAAGCCTGATAAGAGCAAAAATTAGTAAGTGATGGAATTTGTGGAAGATAATGAGTGGAGTAAATAAGTTTTACAGACGAACACTGGAAAGTGAGACTGGAAAAATTGCGATGATTTGAATGTTGGACTAAGGAGTACAGACTTGATTTCATAGACAGTGTGGACAAATGAAGTACTTTGAGAGGGTTTCAACTTCATGTTATTTTTACATATAAGCAAGAAAAATTATTTGTATAATTTGAAGGATACTGGAAGCCCTCCTCCACCCTATTTGCTTAACACTTATAACATCCTTACACAACTATCATATTTCTGAAATTCCAGTATTAGGAATTCATTCCTTAGGGTTATATCCTCTACTCTCTTTTGAAATGCAAACATCCTTGGAAAGAATAACATATCTTTAAGCTTTGAGTCTGAAGGTCTTACTAGCTCCTTTCATCCCTCAGAGTTGAGGTTCTCCGGAGTGCAGAAAGCCTGAGCAGGAAGGAGGGAGGTTCTCTGTAGGAAGAAAAGAAAGGGAGACTCTTTCTACAAAGCCTCTGTCTGCCTCTGGATTTGAATTACTAGCTAATTAGATGTTTGTACCTTCTCTTGAAGAATAGACAGGAATTGTATTTTTCTCTCTGCACAAAGGTTTCCTTTGAGAATAAGGCATTATCCACTGTGAGAATCCAAATTCCCAGGTTGGCCTAATCTCATTTTTCTTTGACTCAGTTCTTAAATTTACTTGTGCAATAGTCATAGAAATAGTGCTTATGTGTTTGCATGAATGTGTATACACATATAGTCATCATTTCTATAGCCATATTTATTTGCCCATGTGTTTCTATTTTGGGAATAAATGTGAAAGTATTGCAAGGGTCTAATTAGTTAGCTTTAAACTTTGGTGCTGTGTTGGCTGAGAATTTCTCTCCATTGTCCTTTGAGTGGAAAGAGCTCCTCTGCTGAGAGAGATCAATTTTAGCTTGGAGAGAGAATGGCAGTAGGCAGGAAGGAAAGGAGTGACTGGGGGTGCGATTGTAGGAGTTGGGGTGGATGATGTGGAAGGAAGATCTTCAAATATTTTAAACACAAGTGGATAGACTACACTGGGGGAGAATGGAAGGCAGAGGGTAAATGGGCAATCAGGCAGGGAATTAGACTCTACCATGTGTCCTCAGGAGTCTATTCCAGGAAATAGGGATTTTATAGACCACAGACAGTGCCAGCTCTAAAAACTCTGCATGGTTCCACATGAAAGCCACTGTCTGTGACAGCAAATGCCAGGCAGTAACCTTGGGTGACCTTTGAGTGTATCTCTTGAGTGGTAAACTTTAGTAGCTGTCTGAGTTGATTTTTATTCCACAAAAAAAATGTTGTTCTGTTGAGACAGTGAGAGAAAAAGAGGAAATGAATGAGATCTTGAAAACTTTTCAAGTCAGAGAGAGTTGGAGGGCCAGGTTTGCTTTGCTAAAACAGTTTCTCAAATGGTATTTATCATTGAATGTGTTGGCTGATAGGATTGAGAGAATGACAGGGGATGCTCTGGGCAAATGTTTCCTCAGTGCATAATAATTTCAGTTGGATTGTCCCCTCCTTTTTGTTGTTATTGACTCACAATCACAGATTACCATCATTGAAGTAATGTTGCAGGTGTCTGCAACCTGATGGGGTAGATGTAGTAGGTGGTGGTATGGGAAGGACAGAGAAAATGGCTGAGAACACACCTATGAAGTGCTGGGAGAAGGAAAATCTTGGGCATCATGTGGCTTTTTTTTAATCCAAGCTTACTAGATGACCTAATAAACATTTCCCCCCCTGATAAACTTCTTTTTTTTTTTAAACCCTGTAGCCTAAACGATATCAGAGTTCACATTTTCCCAGGCTAAAGATTCTTTCTCAAACCCTAGGTCCCTGATTCCTAATTATGGCTTTGTTGTACCTTATGGAGGTCTACACAACAGCGTGGAATCTAAAACTGTTGACTTAGTCCCTGAAATACTAGATAAACCCACCTAGAACCTGGGAAGTGAGTAAAGAGCTCACTTCTTGATCAAATAGATGATGGTCTGTTAGGGAATTTTTGGTCAGAAACAGGATTCATGAATTGCATTTATTCAACCAGATTTTATTACAGTATGACCAAATGCATGCCTCATGCTGAGTTGCTGGGGCATGTTCTCTTCCAATTCATTCTCTGCACAGCTATCAGAGTGATCAAGAACATAAATCAGATTATGCCATACTTTACATGGAACCGATTTTCCTTTATGTCATTCAAAGGCTTTCATGATCTTGTCCTTGGCTCCCTCTTTAGCCTCTTTTTAAACATGTTATGGCTCTTATTTAATGTTCTTGGAGATGCTCAGATGTGTCATTCTGCTTTGTAGGTCCATGTCTTTATTCGTGATGTCCCCTCTGCTTAGAATGCTTTTCCTACCTATTAACTCTTTTTACAATAATATTCTTTGAAACCCCCCTTCCCTTCTGCTCTTTTTAAATTTACCTCTTTCTAAAAATGCTTAACCATATTATATTCAAATTATCTAAAAAATTATCTCATTATATGTTTGTCTCTCCACCTAGATTGCAGTAGTATTGATAGGCATAGGGTGATCATCTGACTGAACCTGGTCCAGAGTCTATGCTACAGAAATTTGAACTGGGACTTTGAGAAAGATCCTGCCTTTGCACAGCCAGATTAATAACATATGCCTAGAGATTATCTGAAGCTATGTTTTGTACCATGTTTGTCCCCAGGGTAGTGGAAACTGGTTTGCGAAGATAGATAGAGTGACAAAAGTCCATAGGTCCATTTGTATAAGGACAAAAGTCCTTAGGTTCAGTTGTATTTCTCTCAATGGTTCATATAAGATACTTCTATATCCTTTAATTAAGTCACCATTTATGCTTAAGCTCCTCAAGTAGGTTTCTGTGGTTTGCAACCAAAACTTCCTAACCAATATAATATAGAACATAATAAGTGCCAGAAGACATTTGTTAAACTGGGCTCAAAATGGGAAGTCTTGATTTCTTCCCTAAGGGATCTTCTTACCACTCTCTTTTGGGAAGAAAAACGAATACCCTACATGAAACAATTGGGAAAAAATGCATAGCACCCTATCATCAAGCCTTTATTCATGGTACATAGACTGTTAGCACCATAACAACGCAGAAAAAGTTTTGTTCAGGTGGTAGTAGAATTAACTAGGAAAGCTTCAGGAAGGTGATAGAATTTAGCTTGGCCTTGCAGAATGGGTAGAGTTTGCCTTTGACCCCTAGTGTTCCAGAAAGATTCCTTACAGACCTCAGCAATGCCCTAGATAAGTCTAGATGAATATGATCCAAGTAACTTCAGCATCACTAGGGTGAAGATAGGGATCCCCAAATGGGCTAAATCTTGACTGTGTCAGAAAGGCCTTTGAACAGAAATGATTTAATTCTGACTAGGCCTAATAGTGATGAATGATTTGATGTAACTTGGAGAGGCCCTAGGAAGGCAGAAAAGGCTTTAGTTATTATTTGTTAACCTGTTTGTGTACCTGGAGGATGACAAGTGATTCTTAATCTATTATTCTGGGACTAAATGCTGGGACTAAAGGACAGAGGCTAGCTAGGCTTTGCTAACTCAGAATTACTATCTGTGAGTTTGAAAGTCCCTGTGCAAAAATAAAAGCTATTTCTGCTCTTCTTTTTTTCCCCCTGTCATTAGCTATGCTAGGCTCAATTCCTTCATGTGACCTGAAAAGATGGCATGGAATGCTTGCATGGGCACCAAATGGCTAGTTTGTTCACTACTGTTAAATTGCACAGTCTGTAAAGGCCATTTCCTTTGCCTTTCTTGCCACATGGGTTTGAAACCTTAGATGTGAGAAAAATGGTCTGTTTGCCCTAGATTTGGCTGTGTCCCAGGGAGACAAAGCTTTGTACAGCTTTTCAACAGCATGAAGGTTTATTAGATATAAAAAACTATGCATTTGCTATTCTTTCAGGGTAGTTAATGGAGTTACAACATATAAAATCTTGATAATATTTTCTACTGCCCAGGAAAAATTATACATAAGCATGCAGTTATTATATACTGTTAACAGTTTATATTCACATACAGAATCCATGTTCAATTAACTTCAAACATTTAGTGTTTACTATGTACTAGTTATATGTTAGCATTAGAGGAAAAAATATAAGTAAGACAAAAATTCTTACCTGGAAAATGTTCACAGTATGATAAATACAATATAAGGAGAAAACATACAAGGTATAGAATAAGCACAGAGGAAGCATGAATGAACTTTATTTAGGAAATCAGGGAAGACTACTTTGAACAGATACTTCTAGCTACTTTTTATGAATGAGTTGTTATTCAGTAGTATACATGAAGGAGAAGAAAGGAGAGGTAATTGATGTGGCAGAATCCTCTATACAAAGGGGCAAGGAGAAGTAGTAAGTTGTGTTACCAGAACTTTGCAATTCAGATTGCTAGAGCATGAGCAACAAAGGCCTGGATGAGCCTGGAGAAGCAGGCAGAAGCCCAATCATGAAGTAAAGTCATATACTTCTTTGTTCACATGGTAAGGAGCCAGTGATATGATTTAAACAATTTGCATTCATTTATCCATTCAGGCTGTCAGCCAGTTAATAATTTATTGAAGGGCTATTATGCAACAAACTCTCAGTCAGGCACTGAAAGTTTCTCTTGATGGAAGTGGGGAAGACAGACAAGGGAAAAACAAATAAGTGTGATGAGTGCCTGAAGGATAAAGGAAAAATGCTATGGGAGGTGTTCTAATCTAAGGGGTTGGGGAAGAGGTGATGAAATACTAGCAGAAGTTAGCTAAGCAAATGGGGAAGGAGAGAATATCAAAGAAATGAAGGATATATGTAAAACCCCCGAGGAGGAAACTAAAGAGGTGTTTCAGGTAAATGAAGGTACACCAGGATGGCTGAATATGAAAGGCCATGGGAAAGTATGGCAGAAGTATGGGTTAGTTTATTAGTCTTTGTTTTGGAAGAGTTATATTAGAAAATTATTCTAGCAGAAGAATAGGGGATGGGTTAGAGGAGTAGAAACTGGAAGCAGGAAATAAAAAGAGCATTGCAATAGTCCAAGGCAGATATAATAAGGAGATGATTTAGGGCAAGAGCATAGGAATGATGAGGAGAGAATGTAATGTAAAGTTGTTTAGGTAATAAGGCCAATAGGACTTAATAGCTGATTAAATCTACGAGTTAGGAAAAAAGAGGAGAAGATGACTTGGTTTTCTGGCTTGGATACTGAGGAAATAGTAGCCACCAACCAAGAGATAGGGAATATACTAGATTGTTTGAATGCTTTATGTCATCCAGTTGCAAACTGCTTGCAGAGACTTTTTAAAATTTTTTTTTAAATTTTTTAATAAACATATAATGTATTATTAGCCCCAGGGGTACAGGTCTGTGAATTGCCAGGTTTACACACTTCACAGCACTCACCATAAAACATACCCTCCACAATATCTATAACCCCACCACCTTCTCACTACCCCACTCCCCCCCAGCCACCCTCAGTTTGTTTTGTGAGATTAAGAGTCTCTTATGGTTTGTCTCCCTCCCGATCTCATCTTGTTTCATTTATTCTTTTCCTACCCCCCAACCCCCCCCACATTGCATCTCTACTTCCTCATTTCATGGAGATCATATGATAGTTGTCTTTCTCTGATTGACTTATTTCGCTAAGCATAGTACCCTCTAGTTCCATCCACGTCGTCACAAATGGCAAGATTTCATTTCTTTTGATGGCTGCATAGTATTCCATTCTGTATATATACCACATCTTCTTTATCCATTCATCTGTTGATGGACATCTAGGTTCTTTCCATAGTTTTGCTATTGTGGACATTTGGTGCTATAAACATTCAGGTGCACATGCCCCTTCTGATCACTATATTTGTATCTTTAGGGCAAATACCCTGTAGTGCAATTGCTGGGTCGTAAGGTAGCTCTATTTTCAACTTTTTGAGGAACCTCCATGCTGTTTTCCAGAGTGGTTGCACCAACTTGCATTCCCACCAGTAGTGTAGGAGGGTTCCCCTTTCTCTGCATCCTCGCCAGCATCTGTCATTTCCTGACTTGTTAATTTTAGCCATTCTGACTGGTGTGAGGTGGTATCTCGTGGTTTTGATTTGTATTTCCCCAATGCCGAGTGAGGTGGAACACTTTTTCATGTGTCTGTTGGCCATCTGGATGTCTTCTTTGCAGAAATGTCTGTTCATGCATGTCCTCTGCCCATTTCTTGATTGGATAATTTGTTCTTTGGGTGTTGAATTTGATAAGCTCTTTATAGATTTTGGACACTAGCCCTTTATCTGATATTTTGTTTGCAAATATCTTCTCTCATTCTGTCAGTTGTCTTTTGGTTTTGTTAGCTGTTTCCTTTGCTGTGCAAAAGCTTTTGATCTTGATGAAATCCTAATAGTTCATTTTTGCCCTTGCTTCCCTTGCCTTTGGCGTTGTTCCTAGGAAGAAGTTGTTGTGGCTGAGGTCGAAGAGCTTGCTGCCTGTGTTCTCCTCAAGGATTTGGATGGATTCCTTTCTCACATTGAGGTCCTACATCCAGTTTGAGTCTATTTTTGTTTATGGCATAAGGAAATGGTCCAGTGTCATTTTTCTGCATGTGGCGCCCAATTTTCCCAACACCATTTGTTGAAGAGGCTGTCTTTTTTCCACTGGACATTCTTTTCTGTTTTGTTGAACATTAGTTGACTATAGAGTTGAGGGTCTATTTCTGGGCTCTCTATTCTGTTCCATTGATCTATGAGTCTGTTTTTGTGCTAGTACCATACTATCTTGATGATGACAGCTTTATAATAGAGCTTGAAGTCCAGAATTGTGATTCCACCAACTTTGGCTTTCTTTTTCAACATTCCTCTGGCTATTCGAGGTCTTTTCTGGTTCCATATAAATTTTAGGATTATTTGTTCCATTTCTTTGAAGAAAATTGATGGTATTTTGATAGGGATTACATTCAACAGACATAGAAATATATTTTTGCAATTTTTCTAAATGACAGTACCAAGATATAAGATACAGAATTATTGCAAGTGACTTCTCTGGGTAAAACAAACCTCAAAATGTGATTTGAGAAGAAGAGATGATTCAACTGGGCAGCATAATTCAAACCTGCCCACAAGGGAGTTAGTAAAGGCTGCTTCTCTCCTTCAAAAGATTTTTATTTCTTTTTTTTTTAATATTTTATTTATTTATTTGACAGAGAAAGATCACAAGCAACCAGAGAGGCAGGCAGAGAGAGAGGGGGAAGCAGGCTCCCTGATGAGTGAGAGCCCGATGCAGGTCTTGGTCCCAGGACCCTGAGATCATGACCTGAGCCAAAGGCAGATTCTCAAACTGAGCCACCCATGTGCCCCCAAAAGATTTCTCAATCATACTGTCTTCTCTGTATGATATTGGGCAGTGATACTGATTTTGTCTCAAGGTTAATGTTTCTTGGTATCAGGTGACCAAAAGAGAGTTACTTTAGATGTTTAGTCTGATTTTTTTCCTCCAACAAATATTATTGGAAGCCTACTATATGCTAGGCACTGTTCTAGAAACTAGATATATAGAAGTTATATCAAATAGACACAACCCTGCTCTTTTGGAGCTTATGATCTAGTAAGGGAGATAGATAAAAACAAATGAATAAACAAAAAAAATAACATATTTGTATTGGGTAGTGATCAGTGGTAGAAAACAAATAAAGGCAACTAAAGAGATAGAGTGGAGTGGGATTGGGGCTACCCTAGAGGTAATGGTCAGGAAAGTCTCTCTGAGTAGATACCATTCAAGCAGGACTTGGTTAGGTGGCTGTGGTGTCACATAAATGAGGGTTAGAAACTACTTGCATTAGATGATCTATCAAAAAAGGAATTGATAGTTATATAAGTTTGTGAGATGCTACATGCTATTTTATTTCTAGAGATTTTCAATGAAGCTTAGTATAATAAAGGCTCTTGGAAATTCTGCAGGAAAGAAATTAGTTAATGTTGTATAGTTCAATGTTTCTCAAACTTACTTGATGACTTGTATCTGTGCTTCATATTCCAGGGAAGGAGGTATTCATTTTGGGAAACATAGGACAATGGGTAATAGGATAATCCATGTTAAGTCTCAGATACAGAGAAGTCCTTCTTTAACTAAAGCCTAATAATTTGGAACCTATAATTACAGGAAAGTCTGTGTTGAATCTTCCCCTTCATATTACTCTGCCCCCAACCCACTGTGAAGAAAAAGAGGCAAATAGCAATAAAATAGGCTGAAATAGAGGATATAAAAACATTCGGAATTGTTTTAATTAAAATAAAACCAACAACTATGTTGTCATGAAATTCGTTTGGCTAGAATAATTTAGCCCAGTTTCCCATCTCTGATTCAGATATGGTGTTGTGTTATTGGCCATTGATACACTCAAGAGACCCTGAGGCCCATTAGAATTCTGGATATTCAAAGAAGTCAGCTCTATTAAGCAGTCTAGACTTTTTTAGATACAGAAAAATAGCGGAGTTTAGAGAGATTTTCTACATTGGAGGTTGTATCCAAATTTTGCCTAGTTTGTAGTTAACTAGAAATTTAAAAATGACCTTAAGCCCCCCCTTTTTCCAATATTGATCCCATGAAGCTTTCAGAAGTGACCACTAAGTAAGTGGATGGGGCCAGAGCCATGGTGGTAGCTACTTTCAGTCACAGTCCTAAGCTTTTCTGCTAAAAAGAGCAGAAGTATTTGAAAATATATTGGGTGATATGTAAACTCTGTGGATAGGGAGAAGAAAACCTGTGGTGTTGAAGTTTCTTTGCAAACTCTTATGCATCTACTTTCTACAGTCTTGGCTGTTATTTTCAGGTTTTGCTTCACACGAATATATAGTTGGTTAAAGTCCTTTTCAAATGCAAAGAATCCTTAGAATATCTATACCTTGAGATGTTAGCCCCCTTGTAGAAACATCAGTTTAGTGGTTCTGAAACTTTACTATTCATAATAATCACTTGGGCATGATTGCTTAAAACTGCAATTTTCAAGGTATTTCCCCAGTCAAGAATCTGGTTTGGTAGATTTGGGGTATAGCTCAGGAATCTTCTTTTGTAACAACTCTCCAGGTGATTTGGTATAGTGGTCCAAGGATCACAATAGGTAAAAGGTAACATTAGTTTGTTTCAAATCTCCCTCATCCCCATCCAGGAGGCCTATGTTCCTTACTTCCAATTTGGTTCTAGGTCTCAGCTCTGGAGCTGAGCCATTCAGTATTCAGAATCTTCTAAATTCAGCCATTCAGAATCTTCTGGTTCACCAACACTGGCACTGATGCTACAAATTGCCAGTTCCAGTGTTGTTTCTTCCATGGCAAGCTTGCTTCCTCCATTTAACAGTGTAGTGGAAAAACTATTTCAAAGCTTCTTTTTTTTTTATTTTTTATAAACATATATTTTTATCCCCAGGGGTACAGGTCTGTGAATCACCAGGTTTACACATTTCACAGCACTCACCAAAGCACATACCCTCCCCAATGTCCATAATACCACCCCCTTCTCCCAAACCCCCTCCCCCCAGCAACCCTCAGTTTGTTTTGTGAGATTAAGAGTCACTTATGGTTTGTCTCCCTCCCAATCCCATCTTGTTAATAGATCTCTAATTTTTGGAATCAAGAGGTCTTCCTCCTCATTTCCCCATGTGAATCTTCAAAAGGAGATAAAGTCATAGCATACTTCAACAATATTTTTTTGAGAGCATAGTAGATTCAAGGTCAGATACTTTTACTTGTATTTTATGCTTTTAAAGCAGACTTAGTAATGAAACCTTTAAGACCTTTATAACTGGAACGATATTTCAAAAGGAGCCATCCTCATGGGTTCAGAATCCAACTTCAGAATAAATATTGAAAGGTTTGTTTTCCTTTAAAAACTCCAACACTAACAAAAAAAAATAAATAAAAACTCCAACACTATGTTTGGTAATTTCTATGCTATTGCAAAAATCAAATTGAATGCACTTGTACATAAAACATCATTTAATATTCTGGGAAATTTATTTTAAGGAGTAGTTGTCAGTCTTTTGACAAGCTTTAAACTTATTTTTACAAATGTCAAGGTCAGGAATTAAGTTTATCTTATAAGTCTTTCAGTTTTATAGCTAGGGAAGGAACTAGCTAACATTATCCTAGGGTCATGAAAATACTAGTTTAGTGAATATGCAGACATGAAAATATGCCTCTTGTTGGATATTTTAGTATCTGAACATAAGCTATGGTGTCTCAACGTTGTTATATTATCCTAACATTTTTTTAAATCAATGTGTAGGAAATCAATCACCCTGTGGATATCATTTTTGATTATTTAAAATGTGAGACTGGCAGAACCCAGTGCCCCTGCCTGCTGACTGTTAATGACTCTTACTATGCCATAATTTAATAATACTTGTGGAAATGTTCGCTTTCTTTTGTATCTGCATATATTAAAGGGTCTGTGAGATTTTTTTAAAACTTATTTATTTGATAAAGAGATCACAAGTAGGCAGAGGCAGGCAGAGAGAGAGGGGGAAGAAGGCTCCCCGCTGAGCAGAGAGCCCAATGTGGGGCTCGATCCCAGGACCCTGAGATCATGACCTGGGCCTAAGGCAGAGGCTTAACCTACTGAGCCACCCAGGCACCCCTTATCTTAATATTTTAATAAATACAGTGGAAAATCCAGATCTTCAGAGGAACATACATAAATATCATTTGTACACTCTGATATCAGAAAATGACTGTTCTTAACAAGATGATAGTGATATCTCAATTTGAACACTAACCTGGCTGCATCTTGCTCCAGTTCTCCATAATTTCTATTTTTCTAGAAACCACAACTAATTGGAAAAAGGAGAATCCTAGCCTTTTCATTTTCACCTTTCATTCACAATTGGTGGTCACTGCTTGCACAGTGTCCTCCTAAGAGACTATGGGGAACTAAATATAGATGTAAGATTTAGATTAAGATCTTTATTTTTTGTAATAAGGAAAGCCATGTTTATTACATTCTAAATCCATATTCTTGATAGTAATCCTCTCCCTTTTGTTTATTTGTATGTGTATACACAAGTATTGTTATCAGTCACTAAAATGTTCTTAGTTTGATTATTTCATCTTCTTCAATTTAATTGAAATACTAGCAAAATAGATTACTCATACTTATACGGCAAGCTTCCTGGTTTTACTGATTAGCCTGGGAATATTTTGTAGAAAATATTCATCATGTTAGGAATCAAACTTGAGGTTCTGATTGCATCTTCTCTTCTATCAAGTATGTACCTAATATATTTTGCACTAAAAAGTGAACTTTGTAAAAACAACATGTATTGAGTACCAGATTCTGTGTTAAGTATTTTCACATATATTCTCTCACTTTTAGCTATCAATGACTCTACTAATGCTCCATTTTATAGGGGGTATTTAATACACATCCATTCATCCATCCATCCATTCATTCATTCATTCATTCAATTGTTCTTTTTTAAAAATGTTATTTATTTAGTTGACACAGAGAGAGAGATCACAAGCAGGCAGACAGAGAGAGAGGAGGAAGCAAGCTCCCTGCTGAGCAGAGAGCCCGATGCGGGCCTCAATCCCAGGACCCTGGGATCATGATCTGAGCCAAAGGCAGAGACTTTAACCCACTGAGCCACCCAAGCGCCCCTCAATTGTTCTTTTAATAAGTAATGTAGTCATATTGAGAACTAACTATACACAGGTTACTCTACCATGCTCTAGGATGGGGATTGTATTGGCGAAACTAAAAAGACATAGAGGAAATGAAAGGTTCAAGCAGAAGGTTATAAGTCAACTAATCAAAAAGTACAGGTGCACTTAAATGCACCAGGTACGAATATAAACCTTCATTTAAAGCTAATACATGATTTTACATTTCCTGTCAGTTTCTACCTTCTCACCTATCTCCACCTATATCATCTACCTCCAGTGCTCTACAAATTTGTGATTTCTTATAATAGATTTTTAAAATATAGAATAAGTGGTCCATGAAAAGCCCACATGGAGACCTTTGTGAGGTGGAAATAGGACTTTGTATTTGGTCCATTTTTATGACAGGAAAGGATGGTCTTTGCATTTTGTTTTAGTGTTGGATGGATATTTTCTCTATCACAAACATGAGAGTTTGTGATTGGAAGTTAGTAGTCTGCAAAGTGAAACCCAACTGGGTTGCCAAGAGGCAGGCAGCTGTGAAGGAAAGCTCAGGCAATTACAGGTTTGCAAGAAGAATAAAAGGTTTACCTAGTGGTTCACAATTGTATAATCAAATCTGTGTCTGTCAGTTGCTAGAGCAAGATCATGGAGTTTGCCTATAATTACATAATCTGAAGCTGAGGACATGTAAAACCCTTTAAAAGGAATACTTGGGAGAATGAGCTTGGTACTATATGGACTTGGAAATTGCTTTTCATAAGTTATCTCCAAATAATCAAATCTAGGGAGGAGAGGAATGAAGCAGGAAGTGATAGGTATTTCACTAAAGAAGAAAGTAGGCATTTCTACTTTATTGTTTCTTCCTTGAAATAATGATGATAATAATAGTAATTTTTAAAAATCTAGCAAGAAATCTTCCCTCCACCACTTGCAAGTGAGAAATCAATAGGTAATATTTCCTAACATCTCCACTTTTGTTCAAACTCTCAAATGTAACCACTTCTCCCCTCCTATCTTCTCTCTTTCTCAAACAGATTTTATTCGGCTAACTCTTATTTGGGTTGATGCAGATTTTTGTTCCTTTTCTGGGTTTTGCTACCTATGCAAAATAGATGTGAGAAAGGCACCATAGATTAGATGGTACCTGGCCTGTTATCTGTTCAGAAGATGCATTGAACAGACACAAATTATCCTATAACTTATATCATTGGCTGTTCTGCACCAACAGAACGTTATTAATAACATATAGAACTTACTCTCTCAATCTAAACAAAAACTTTTATGGTAGCTATATTTGGCAAAACATTGCTGACATAAATTTTATGTGGGGATAAAAATATGCTTGGAGGGGTGTAAATTTTATATGGATGTATAGATTTCAGAATTCAAACTTGACAAATTGATGGTATGGCCAGGGAGAGCTGAATTTTCTTTTTTAAAAGGTGATAAAAACAACCCAAGGGCTGTAGACTGAGATAAAAATAAATGCACTACATAATGTATTTGGTTTAATTTATGATGTCTTTCCCATGGCTGTTCTTCACAGACTAGAAGGAAGCAGGGCTATAATGCCCCTAGCCCTCCTTTCAGCCAGCAAAGGTGGTGTTGATCCCTTACCAAAAAAGACCCTTCCCCTCAGGTGAGTGTAAGAGATGTAGTGGAAGCCATGAGGTATTGCCTAGATCCTCCAAGTAAGGACACACTGCTCTGCTAAGGCAGTGAGGTTAGCAGACAACTTCCAGCTGGGGATGCTCTCCTCACCCCAAGTCACAATCCTTCCCAGATCATCCATAACCTATGATGGATTTGGGAGTACAAAGGCCTGTCATCTTGGTCCAACTTGAAACAACTCTGAAGGGACAGTCTAGCTCCAAAGGCTGCAGAATTCCCTGTGGAGCTAGCCTAGTCTGTCCTTGAGCCTGCCTTGCAACTCATTGCCTGCCCACTCTTTCAGTTTCCTTTCTTTTATAAGTGTTGATACCACAGGCACTTGTTAAAGAACATCCTGGTTGCTAAACTATCAGTATCTGCATCCCTGGAAATACAACCTGTGACCAGTGCCACATTATGATTTTTGTGGGCCCTTTTGCCTTCATGGGCCTCTTCTTCTGTAAGAAATATTAAAAAGATACTATGACTATATTGGTATAAAATGAATATATTAATATTAAATGTTAAAACTTTTTTCTTCTACCTAAAAGTTCATGTTTTCCTTTTAATTGTGAAAGAATGTAATGCAGTTTTTTTGGACCTCAGGCACTGTGCCTATTGTACCTAACGGAGAAGTCCACCACGTCTGTGACAGGAGGCAATTGTGTATTAAGCACATTACAAGATTATGAAGTCTGGGAAGACTGCTTTTGTTGCTCTTTCTTCCAACCTCAGATCATCAGGCCCTTCAAATACCTCCCACTTTCTAAGGAAACAAACCAGCAGCTAGCCCTCCTTTCAGAAAAGATCATTTGTAGTAAGATGTAAATGATTAATAAGGCTGATTAATTATTTTTTCCCTATAGGATGATAATGGTGGAGGCTTGCTTTATATGACAGAACAGTTTTTGTTACTGATTGTGTCATTTCCTTTCCACTCCCTACCTTCTTTCTATGTTCACATTTGCTGTTCTGTTAATGCTTCTCAAAGGAACATAGATGGAAACTCACACCTGGGAGAGACTCAGATGGCTCATCTTCATAACATTATCTATGTGTAGATGGGGTAGAAAACAGTTGAAATAGGAGTAAGGGGGGTGTAGAAAGTAAATTAGTTGTCTGATTCCTCCCATTTCCTTGAAACCTTTATTCTAGGTTGATCAGCTATCTTCTCTTTTGGTTTGCTTGTGCACTAGAAGGTTTTGTTTGTTTGTTTGTTTTTAACAATCTAGCAAATACATATTTTTGAATGCCTGCTATATACCAAACATTGCTTTGGGGTGCTTTATTTACTTGATCTCAATTAGATATAGTATGGTATCCTAGCTCAGCCTGATCTTGGATAAATGATCTGACTGTATGCTGAATCAGTGGTCCACATGATTTCACAATGCATTAAATAAAGTATATAGCAGGAAGGAGACCCAAGTGCTTAGGTGACTAGAGTCAGAGATAAAGAAGGGTTAATGGTGATGAAATAATGCCTAGAAAGGCAATAGAGCACTGTAGCAAAGAGCGTGGGCTCTGGAGTCAATTTGCCTGGATTTAAATGCTGGCTTCATCATTTACTTGCTGAGCAACCTTGGGCAAATTACTTAAACTTTCTATGCCTCTGTTGCCTTACATGGAAAATGAGGATGGTAATGATAAGTACTAGCTTCATTAAGCTGTAGAAAGGATCAAAAGTACCAATATATATAAAGCATTTAAAAGAGCATCCAACATATAGGTGCCTCAAAATGTGGTAACTAATGCTATTATAGTATCTATTACTTTTACTGATATTATAGACTGGATTTCTTCACCCCTGGGGACCTAAAGAGTATTGACAAAGGCTGAAGGGGTTGTTTTTAGAAGGTTCTTTGTGATACTGAGTACCAGTAGCACTGTTCTGGGCTCAGGTGACAAAATATAATACACAGCTGGGGAGAAGAGTTTTGGTACCAGCAGGTGCCATTTGGTATCTTAGGGGTTTTGCAGCTTTGTGTGCATTTAGTCTCATGAGAAGGCAAATTGTATTTTTTAAAGATTTATTTATTTATTAGAGAGACAGTGTGTGTGGGGATGGCAGAGGGAAAGAATCTCAAGTAGACTCCCCGCTGAGCATGGATCTTACGACCATAAGATCACAACCTGAGCTGAAATCAATAATCAGACACTCAACTGACTGAGCCACCCAGGCATCCCAGGCAAGCTGCACACTTATCTGGAATGTGTCTCAATGAGTTCAGGAGATAGAGGCAGAAGTGACTCCTAAGCAGTGACAACAAATTGTCAGGACAAAATCAAGTTGTTTTGGCTTGCCAAGCTCCTTCTAGCACTCCCTGCTCTGTTTACATGACCCAATGTGATTAGGCCCAGAATCTTGGGTGGGGGAAGAAAGGGTAGCAGTCATCAACTGCTCAGAAACTGCTTGCAGATGAATCGGATACTTGGCTGCATGGCCCTTCACTTATTGGGTATCAGACCCTGTGTGAACAGTACTGTTGCTCCCCTCTAGTGAGTCACTATTTGGAGGAAAATGTTTTCTGGAAATCCTTTACTGTTGAGACCTTGTCAGAAGCACACTTATTAGTCAGATAATGGGAAATGAAGAGAGCTCAGAGGGAGGAAATTTTAGGGGCCAGTGTTAATTTCAAACATGCGTCTTTGCCAAAATGAAATAATTACTATATCTAGATAAAATGGACTAAGTTGGAATAAGCAAATGTTCTTGGCAGGAAGTCAATCACATGCTGTACAATTCAACTTATGGGCATCTACAGACAGCTTTAAAATATTTTTTGGCTTATTGTGATGTTAAATTATTGAATCCCGTTTTGTTAAACATTTAACAATCCAAAAATACCAACATGTGGTTCACCAATTTATTTGTCTTATTCTTAAATAGTCCTTCTTTGTCAACTGTATTTTCCAGAATCATCATTACTAAATCTCTTAGAAATTGGGGAGATAGGCTTCTTTCCTATGATCCACTATTAGGGATTTAACTTGCCTATTTTCTTTTTCTTTTCTTTTTTTTTTTTTTGTTTTAGATTTTTTTATTTATTTACTTGACAGACAGAGATCACAAGTTGGCAGAGAGGCAGGCAGAGAGAGATAGGGAAGCAGGCTCCCTGCTGAGCAGAGAGCCTAATGTAGATCTCGATCCCAGACCCGGAGATCATGACTTGAGCTGAAGGCAGAGGCTTAACCCACTGAGCCACTCAGGTGACCCTAACTTGCCTAATTTCAATAAGACTGCCATCTCCATAGGCACCTTAAAGGAGTTTACAAACAACAGTTAACATGTTTCAGTTTCTTTTATTTTACAAACAAAATCTCTTCCTTCTTTTCTGTAGTCCCATTCCTTCTTGTTTTTTGTTCTCATCCTAATTCCTTAAATAGTTCACATTCCTTGTCTCCATTTTTAGACATCTAGTCCCTCTTCAGTCCACTATAACCTGGCTTCCGCTATCATTATCTATGAAAACTACTGTTGCCAATGTCAACACTCTCACTGGGCAGTGATGTCCACCTATCACCTATGTGCTAATGTTTCCCAGATCTATATTTAGTCCCAACATCTCCCTAAAATGTCAGGATTACATATTCAGTGGTCTGCCAGCATCTCCAGCTGGGTGTCTCACAGGCAATTCAAATTATTTATGTCCAAAATGGAAGTCATCATTTCCCTGCTAAATCCATTCCTCCTTTTGATGTCTCTATTTCTTTATCCAATTGAAAAGTCATATTTTTTCTTTATTTCACCATGCATCTAATAAATCACTATATCCATGAAACTTTCTTAAATATTCTTTCTATTTTTTCTTTCTACTCTATCCCTACTATGCTCTCTATTTTATTTCATACTGCTTCCTGTGAGATCCTTCTATTATGAAATCTGATGTTGTTACTTTTATGGTTAAAACTATGCAAAACCTTCCCATTGCCTACTGGATAAAACTCAACCTATCTAATATGGCATTTAAGGCCCCCCCAGATCTTATCCTGACTACTTTTCCAGGGTTACTGGGGAATATTCTTCATTTCTTCTCTATACCTTGCCAACTTTTGCTTTTAAACTTTGCATATGCTGTCTACTTTTTCTAGAATGCCTTTATCTCCCTGTACCATCCTGGCCTGTATAATTTGCCATATATTTAAGATTCAGCATGGATCTGTGTTCTTTAGGAAATAGTCCCTGTCTGCCCTCTGCATTTCCAGAGTAGGTTGATACCTCGTTTTTGTGATCCCATCGTACTGTAATTGTGCACACAGCTCCCATTTTGCCTCCTCTACTTAATTGTTATTCTTTGGCTATATCTATGCTCCTTCTGTTAGACTGTGATCTCATCCCTAAGATTAGGGATTAGAACTAAGATCCCTAAGACTAGGGACCATGTCCTGCTTACAGCTCTATCCTCAGCATCCAGTGTCATCCCTGGCATCTAAAAAGAAATGCACTAAATGCTCAATTACAAATGAATGATGACAATAAACACATAATTTTATAACATTATTCTGTTTATAAAATTATTTGCTACAATTTGAGGGTTTTGAAGTGGCAGGGGGTGGGAGGTTGGGGTACCAGGTGGTGGGTATTATAGAGGGCACGGATTGCATGGAGCACTGGGTGTGGTGAAAAAATAATGAATACTGTTATGCTGAAAATAAATTAAAAAATAAAATTATTTGCTACATAATTGTCTTATTTGAATTGACAAAGTCAGATTGAGGAAAAACAGCTATCCAAAAGGGAGGCAATGCAGCAGATGGAGTAAGAGTTTAGCCTGTGTAGTATACAGACCTAGCTTGAGTCCTGATTCCAGCACTCACTAGGTGTATGCTCTTGTCTTAAGTCACTCAATCTTTCAAAGTGTTGTTTTCCTCATCCACAAAGTTGTAATAACAATAGTTCTTACCTCCTAGGGTTGTTATGAGGATTATATGAGATAGATAATTTATGTAAAAATACAGTGGTTCTTTGCACATAGTAACTGCCCAGTATTATTATTAACATTATTGCTATTATAATTATTCTTTTTAATTTTTATTTATGAGAGAGAGAGAGAGAGAGAGAGTTCACATGAGAATACAAGCAAGGGGGAGGGGCAGAGAGAGAGGAAGAAGAAAACTTCCTGATGAGCAGAGAGACCCATGTGGGACTCGATAACAGAACCCTGGGAACATGACCTGAGCTAAAGGCAGATGCTTAACCTACTGATCCACCCAGGCACACTATAATAATTATTCTTATCCCTCATATTTTTCCCTATCTGGCTTTTTCCTCTTGACATTTGGACTAGATCATCAGATACTATGTACAGTACTTAGAATAGTTACTATCAGATTGTAAACATTCAAAAAGTATGCCTATTTTAATTATCCTAAAGCAATACTGTCTTCTATATGTGCTGGTTCACACTTGGGACAGAAGAAAAGTTGCTTTGGATTTTGAAGATATTTCTCTTTTGCCTTAGGCTGGGATAAAGTAATCAGTTATCTTGTTCATGTCAACAGAATTCAAACTATGACTTACTCCAAATCATTGTCAAGTGTTAAGAAAGAAACATTTTCTCAAGGGATTAAGACATGATGCCACCCTAAAAATTCAATGCAAAATTGTCTTTATTTTTCTGGAAAAGTTTTTAAAAATCAATTTATTCCTACCTTCCCCTTCCTTCCTTCCTTCCTTATTTATTTATTTACCAAATAGTTATTGAATACTTACCATAGGTCAGGCATTGTGCTGAGAATTGCCATCAGGGAGCTTAGAGTTTACAGCGCAGACTTACTACGTTAGAGTCTTTGGGTATGGACCCCAGATTTGAGAACTAGTCTATATAGAGATTTATAGTCCCAGGAAATAAGGTAGTTTAAATCATAGGTTTACAATGAACATTTAATATAGCCTTGAAAGCCTCATGTAAATTGATTATCCTTCCCTACTGATTGATGCTGACATTTCATAATTTTTAAATTTTTTTATAAACATATAATATATTATTAGCCCCAGGAGCACAGGTTTGTGAATTGCCAGGTTTACACACTTCACAGCACTCACCATAGCACATACCCTCCCCAATGTCTATAACTGCACCACCCTCTCCCTACCCCTCTCCCCAGCAACCCTCAGTTTGTTTTGTGAGATTAAGAGTCTCTTATGGTTTGTCTCCCTCCCGATCCCATCTTGTTTCATTTATTCTTTTCCTATACCCCAAACCCCCCACATTGCATCTCTACTTCCTCATATCAGGGAGATCATATGATAGTTGTCTTTCTCCAATTGACTTATTTCTGATGCTGACATTTCAGAGTTACTTTGTATTCATTTCTGATTGATCTTCAGTGGACAGAATTTTTCTTCTTTTTTTCTTAAAAAAAGAATTGACTGTGAATCAAAGTTCATCAAGAGTATTTAAAATGTCAAAGAACAGGATGCTTGGGTGGCTTAGGTAAGCATCTGGCTCTTGGTTTTGGCTCAGGTCATGATTTTGGGTCCTAGGGTGGAGCCCTGCATTGGAGTTTACACTCAATGGGGAGCCTGCGTGGTGATTCTCTCTCCCTCTCCCTGTCCTCCTCTAAAATAAATAAATAAATCTTTTAAAAAGCATCAAAGAACATGTTGGGGAAAAGCAATAGATGAGGAAATCCTGTTTGGCCATACATTTGGGAACACATTATGGACTTCCCCAACCGTTGTCATCACAGTCTACCCCCTCACTGGTTTTATTTCTTTTTTTTTTTTTTACTTGAATTACTGGGTACATGGTATAATCCATGTTTACCAAGTTGAATGGTAGATAATGCCCTTGGTTCAGAGATGACTCTATTGTTTTTGTTGTTTTAGCAAAATCCTCAGGGAAAAAAACCTTCCTGACCCCTTGGCCTCTTAAGGATAGGAAACTCAGACCTAATTATCTAAATTGTGAGTTACCCTGCCAACCCTTAATACTATAGCTAGTGGTCTGTCTTCCTGATGACACTGTATTACTGTGTAAGTTGCGGTTCTTGGCTATAAGGAACACAAACACACTCAGGCTACATTAAACTAAGGGAAATATTTGTGTATATGTGCTGCCGAAGCGAGCACAATCTAAGGGAAATATTTGTGAAGGACAGCAGACATTCATATAATTGAAGGAAGGCTAGGAAACCAAGTTTGCAAAGAGCAAAACCTGAAGAAGCTCCAGTGAATGTAGTAACACTGTGTCACAGCAGGAATCACTTAGGGCACTGCTGCTGCTGCCACTACTTTTGTCACAATTGTTACCTTCTTTTTCCTTGTTTCTCTTATGAAAAATACAATTCCTAATAGGATATCTGATTGGCTGAATTTGTACATGAATTCTCCCTGTATCGGAGGGCTGGTAGAGTAAGGACCAGGATCCCTGGGTATTCATGGTGAGAGGTAGGGAGTAGGAAGTGAAGCTAACAATTACTCTTTTGCTGAGCCTACCCATAGTGGGGGAGAGATATTTTCTCCCAAATTGGGATACTAGTAGGATAAGATATAGATTCTGGACAGCTTCTCTTCTGAACCCACTCTAATCAGGCTTTTATACCCGTCTATTTACTGAAATGATTTATCATGGTCACTGATTAAAAATAAATTGCCACACTCAGTGGTTAATTATCAGTCTTCATCTTATTTGCCTATTTAGCAGTATTTCTCATAGTTGATCATTCCTTCCTCCATTGAACAGTTTATTCACCTGACGTCCAAGGTATATGTATTTCCTCTTTAGTCATTCATTAGCAATCTATTTTGCTGGTTCTTCTTTATCTCTGTGTCTTATAATTGTTAGAGTGTTCTAGTCCCCATTCCTTGGAACTCTTCTTCATTCTTTCTTTTTTTTAAAGATTTTATTTATTTATTTGACAGACAGAGATCACAGGTAGGCAGAGAGGCAGGCAGAGAGAGAGACAGGAGGAAGCAGGCTCCCTACTGAGCAGAGAGCCTGATGCGGGGCTCAATCCCAGGACCCTGAGATCATGACCTGAGCCGAAGGCAGAGGCTTTAACCCACTGAGCCACCCAAGTGCCCCATTCTTCTTCTTCATCTATTCTTATTCCCTTGATGATCTCATCTACTTTCATGGTTTTAACCACCATCTTTACCCATAAATTTGTATCTTTAGCTTAGATTCTTCCCTGAAGGCTGTAATCATGTTAGCTAACTACCTGGTATTAATTTTCACTTGGATTTCTTAAGAGAATCTTCAGTTTAAAATATCCAAATATAACTCTTGATCCTGCTCCAAACTTTTCCCTCTTTCCCACTTGAGTAATTACAGATCCCATTAGAAATCTTTTTTTAATTGGGTTATGTTAATCACTATATAATACATCATTAGTTTTTGATGTAGTGTTCCAAGATTCATTGTTTACATTTAACATCCAGTCCTCTGTGTAATATGTGCCCTCCTTAATACCCACCACCGCTCACCCATTCCCCATCCCCCTCCCCTCTAAAACCCTCAGTTTGTGTCTCAGAGTCCACAGTCTCTCATGGTTCGTCTCCCCCTCCAATTTACTCCCCTTTGCTTTTCCTTTCTTTCTCCTAATGTCCTCTGTGTTATTCCTTATGTTCCACAAGTAAGTGAAACCATATGATAATTGACTATTTCTGTTTGACTTACTTCACTCAGCATAATTTCCTCCAGTCCTGTCCATGTTGATATAAAAGTTGGGTATTCGTCCTTTCTGATGGCTGAGTAATATTCCATTGTATATATGGACCACATCTTCATTATCCATTTGTCTGTTGCAGGGCATCTCAGCTCTTTCCACAATTTGACTATTGTGGACATTGCTGCTATGATTTGGGTAGAGGAGGAACCCCCAACAGAGGAAAAATTTAAAATTCTTATTTTTACTATGTTTAAAATATATACAGAATATGACCATTTCTCACCACTTCTACTGCTATCATTTTCATCCACAGCACAATCTATACTCATTGTAAGAGCCTATTAATTGGTTTCTCTGCTTCCACCCTTCTGTATGGCCTATTCACCTTATAGCCATCAACATGACCTTCTTAGAACATAAACCAAGTCATAGTAACCTTAGGGTTAAAGTCTTTCAGTAGCTGTGTTATTTGACCCAGGATTCACATGTAACACTGACTGGGAAGTTTTAACCAAGTTATGGTATAGAATACTTGCTGCTTAACAAATCTATTGCTTAGTAAATGGACAAAAGTTCTTAACAAATAGACTATGCTCCAGTAAGGCTGATCTAATTCTTTGTGACATTGATCAGAGAAAGTAAAAAATATACAAGGATATTAAAAAATAGCCTTTCTTGAGAAATTAAGGAGTCAATCCCATTTACAATTGCACCCAAAACTATAAGATACCTAGGAATAAACCTAACCAAAGAGGCCAAGAATCTATACTCAGAAAACTATAAGGTACTTATGAGAGAAATTGAGGAAGACACAAAGAAATGGAAAAATGTTCCATGCTCCTGGATTGGAAGACTAAATATTGTGAAAATGTCTATGCTACCTAAAGCAATCTACACATTTAATGCAATTCCTAACGAAATGCCGTCCATTTTTTCCAAAGAAATGGAACAAATAATCCTAAAATTTATATGGAACCAGAAAAGACCTTGAATAGTCAAAGGAATATTGAAAAAGAAAGCCAATGTTGGTGGCATCACAATTCCAGACTTCAAGCTCTATTACAAAGTTGTCATCATCAAGACAGCATGGTACTGGCACAAAAACAGACACATAGATCAATGGAATAGAATAGAGAGCCCAGAAATAGACCCTCAACTCTATGGTCAACTAATCTTCAACAAAGCAAGAAAGAATGGCCAGTGGAAAAAAAGACAGCCTCTTCAACAAATGGTGTTGGGAAAATTGGGCAGCCACATGCAGAAAAATGAAACTGGACCACTTCCTTACACCACACATGAAAATAGACTCAAAAGGGGTGAACGACCTCAATGTGAGAAAGGAATCCCTTAAAATCCTTGAGGAGAACACAGGCAGCAACCTCTTCGACCTCAGCCACAGCAACATCTTCCTAGGAACATCGCCAAAGGCAAGGGAAGCAAGGGCAAAAATGACTATTGGGATTTTATCAAGATCAAAAGCTTTTGCACAGCAAAGGGAACAGTTAACAAGACCAAAAGACAACTGACAGAATGGGAGAAGATATTTGCAAACGACATATCAGATAAAGGGCTAGTGTCCAAAATCTATAAAAAACTTATCCAACTCAACACCCAAAGAACAAATAATCCAATCAAGAAATGGGCAGAAGACAGGAACAGACATTTCTGCAAAGAAGACATCCAGATGGCCAACAGACACATGAAAAAGTACTCCATATCACTCGGCATCAGGGAAATACAAATCAAAACCACAATGAGATATCACCTCACACCAGTCAGAATGGCTAAAATCAACAAGTCACGAAATGACAGATGCTGGCGAGGATGCGGAGAAAGGGGAACCCTCGTACACTGTTGGTGGGAATGCAAGCTGGTGCAACCACTCTGGAAAACAGCATGGAGGTTCCTCAAAATGTTGAAAATAGAACTACCCTATGACCCAGCAGTTACACTACTGGGATACAAACGTAGTGATCCAAAGGGGCACTATGTGCACCCGAATGTTTATAGCAGCAATGTCTACAATAGCCAAACTATGGAAAGAACCAAGATGTCCATCAACAGATGAATGGATCAAGAAGATGTGGTATATATACACAATGGAATACTATGCAGCCATCAAAAGAAATGAAATCTTGCCATTTGCGACAACATGGATGGGACTAGAGCGTATCATGCTTAGCGAAATAAGTCAATCAGAGAAAGACAACTATCATATGATCTCCCTGATATGAGGAAGTGGTGATGCAACATGGGGGCTTAAGTGGGTAGGAGAAGAATCAATGAAACAAGATGGGATTGGGAGGGAGACAAACCATAAGTGACTCTTAATCTCACAAAACAAACTGAGGGTTGCTGGGCGAAGGGGGGTTGGGAGAAGAGGGGTGGGGTTATGGACAGTGGGGAGGGTATGTGCTTTGGTGAGGGCTGTGAAGTGTGTAAACCTGGCAATTCACAGACCTGCACCCCTGGGGATAAAAATATATGTTTATAAAAAATAAAAAAATTAAAAAAAAATTAAAAAAAAAAGAAGGAGTAGTATATATACACAATGGAATACTATGCAGTCATCAAAAGCAATGAAATCTTGCCATTTGTGATGATGTGGATGGAACTAGAGGGATTCACGCTTAGCAAAATAAGTCAATCGGAGAAAGACAACTATCATATGATCTCCCTGATATGAGGAAGTGGAGTTGCAACATGGAGGGTTAAGGGGGTAGAAGAAGAAGATGGGATTGGGAGGGAGACAAACCATAAGTGACTCTTAATCTCACAAAACAAACTGCGGGTTGCTGGGGGGAGGGGGGTAGAGAGAGGGTGATGGGGTTATGGACACTGGGGAGGGTATGTGCTATGGTGAGTGCTGTGAAGTGTGTAAACCTGGCGTTTCACAGACCTGTACCCCTGGGGCTAAAAATATATGTTTATAAAAAATTAAAAAAAATAAAATAGCCTTTCTCGTATATGACTTGGGGAAGTGAAATGTGATATGCACCAGAGACCAAGAAGTTGAGGAGAAAATGACTTCAGTCGAAATGTAAGTTATAGAAACTGCATAAATGGGATCACTACCAGTTAATTAGAGAATTCTGAGAATGTAGAGTTTATGTATTCATTTACTCTGGTTCATTTCATTCTTGAAGTCGAATATGTTGCTGTGGAAGGATTCACAGAGGTCATGGATATCCAGATGAATAACTAGAAGTGATCTGACTGAAAATTTGCTAAATTTAGTGCACTGATAAGGACTATTTGGGCCTTTATGTTCTGAGTTTGCACGTGTACAAGAAAATAATAGGGTTAAAGATAAGTTATGCAGGTCAACAAAGTAGCCACAGATATTGGCTGAATCTGAAAGGAACATGAAATAAATGGAATTCCTAATGAAAACGGTTAATGAAATGCCTAATATGAGAACTGAGTTTGTATTTAGAAGATGTTTCAATTATTGGGTGGCAAGCACATAGGCAGAAATGTAGATAATGATCCATATGTCCAGTATCTTGAGAAAAGGAATGTGTGCAAATGTGAGTGAGTGAGCAGACAGGACATATAGAAACAGTAGTTATTAGAACAAATGATTTCAACAGATTAGGAAATTAAGTACACAGCTGAAAAGGGAAAAGAATTGAATAGATCATTTGTGACACAATCCTGAGACTTTAATCAGGATATTACCTAGCTGATGTGTTAGCATTAGAAGAGAAAGCTGGGAATTGCTTTTTCTTCTTTTTGATTTATAATGCAACCGAAATTAATTTTTGAATAAACTCACTAAAGAGGCAAGCCTGATAAGATTAATATTGAGGTTATTATTTACTGACATCAGAAAAATTATTGCTAATTGTTTCCTCTTATGGTATCAGTAGGAGAGAAGAACCTTGTAGATGATTAGCTTTCAATAAAGGGAAGGCCACTGGAATTAAAGTGACAGTTTCATTTTTTGTCTTAGCAATGAAACAAAGACCAAGTAGAAGGAGAGGACTGCACATGTCTTCAGTGCATAAAGAGGGAAACAGAATAATTTAATGCTGATAATAGTACTGACTAGTACAACTCAATCCAGCAAATATTTATTGGGCATCTACTATGTGATAGGCATCATGTTAGAGGCACTAGGGGTTTAAAAAAATGATACAGCTCCTGCCTCAAGCTGTTTGCAATTATCCTAATGATAGGTATAATAGTAAAATCTGTGGAGTGTATGTATGACAAGAGGAGTACAAGTTACCACTGTTGTTTGAGCCAAAAGCAGGGTGTAGCTGGAAGAGAAGAGTGGTTTCTCCCCACTGATTTTAGCTTGGAACCTGTGGCGGCTGACAGGGAAGAGAATAAGGAGGAAGCATTTCACAGTGGTGTGCACATTGACTGGGTAGCCATGATGGCACAGATGTCCTGTCAGAATGTGTAGGAAGGTTGCTGTTTGTCAGTTGCCCAGGGGACTCACTACTCTTCCTGACCCTGAAAGAGAAAAATCTGGAAGGGCTAGCGTTTCAGTAGGTATTGGGATTCTTGTATTTTTAATTGAGCCTCCCTCTTGCTTATCATCATGCTCAAGGATTGCCTGATTGCTAGCTTATTTCCCAAGGGGCCTTTGTGAAGCCTGTTGGCTTTTACTATTTATTTATTTATCCATTAATTAATTAATTAATTAGTGCTATTGTGTCCTCAGGCTGATGGTTCTATAAACACTTGGTGTATAAACTTTACCCTGTATAACAGAAATTCAAGAAGTACAAATACTTCAGAAGCAGTAACCTGCAAATTACTGCATGGTTATTTAAAATCATTTATCTATGTATTAAGGCAGGATTCCTAGCCAGTTGGTGAATGGACCAGCTAGTCATTGTGCTTACTCATGGGTGCTTTCATTATGTATTGTGTTATAGTCACTGTAGGACTGGCCAGGTTAGCTTTTTGCTATGGGGTAAGTAGAAGATGATAAATCAAGGGAAATAAGGTAAAGAAAACCTGAAGGAAAGAATAGGCTAGGACAAACTGGCCTAGAAAGAATAAAAATAAAAGAATATCAAAATTAGGAGCAAGTAAAAAGGGAGGAGGGATAGTAGGGTGGCAGTGTGTTTGGAGACATAATCATTTTAAATAGGTAGCAGAGTCTTGGGTTAAGAAAATAAATACAGGGAGACAATCTGAGGATTTTGAAAGGGAGGGGGGTGGGAGGTTGGGGGAGTCTGGTGGTGGGTTTTATGGAGGGCACGTATTGCATGGAGCACTGGGTGTGGTGCATAAACAATGAAATTTGTTACACTGAAAAGAAATTAAATAAAAATTTTTAAAAAGAAAATAAATACAGGGAGAAAAGAAGAGAGAGGAGAAAGCTTCGGAGCTACTATGGGAATAAAGGATATAGAGGATGTTTGATTACCTTGGAGTCCACAGACTAAGGCCATAAGGCTGATGAAATTACTAGGTTTTTTTAAGGACCAAGGACAGGATTATAGGGCTTACATACAAACTCTTGAACAGCTCCGGGGATATTCTGATTCAATTTACCTATAATATAATTCTTGGATGACAGCTTTTATTCATTTGGGATATTATGCAAGTTCTCAAAAACCCTAATATAATGGACAATATTCCTTGATTGTGGCAAGAAATATGTGTCTGGTTCCCCAGGCAGCAGTCACCCCATTCTGCATGGCAGTTCACAGGAGTTAAGAGAGTATATTGTAAATTGCACTTTTGAACCTGGCCTCTCAGTGCCCATCCAGGCAGGCAGGCCAGGCTGAAGTGAACATGGGTTCAGCACAGGCAAATACTGATAAAAAAAAAAAAAAATAATAACATGTGCAAGTCTTCTCTGTCAATAACAAAGCTCATCTTTTTGTGCCAGCAAGGTACTGCAAAGAGCCCACATTTCAAATTCAGTTAATCTCAAAATAATTCAAAAATCAAAGAGCTTATTCAACTATCAAGATATACCAGATTGACTCACTGTGTATTATTCATACAAGAGACTGTGTTTGTGGGGAGGGTAAGGGAAGAATCCAATATTAGAATCAGTCAAAGCAGCACTAGTTTTTGTTCAATTTAAATTGTTTTCAGACTACACAACTGTACTCTGAATACTAAGAAATACTGCCAAAGAATAGTTGATGATGGCATCATTTACATTCTCTGCTAGGAGTAAAATATAGCAACTTGATCTCTGCAATTAAGTGGTCCTTGCTTCTCCCTCACACTTCTGTGCTTCCATCTCCCTGGTTTCTTCTTTTAGTTCTGAATTTCACACTCTGTCCCTACTGCAGCTGCTGTGGTACAAAATGCTAGTAGTGAGATGGGCAGAGGCATCAGGTTTGCAATTTGTTACAACATTAATACCTTCAGTGTGTGTGTGTGTGTGTGTGTGTGTGTGTGTGTAGTTAACACTTTGGTTTGTTCCAATATTCTCCCTACCCCGTTCTCTCAACTGTCTCTCTCACAACAGAGGGGAAAGGGCTACTCTTACCTTAATTCTTTGAAACTCACTTCCTTCATCTGTAAAATATAGGTGAGAATATAGGCAAGATTCATACCCTGCATAACATAATGAAAATTGCATATGTGATTAAGAAAAAAAGATTCATACCTGCCAGGTTCTCACTAAATATTAGTATTTACCTCTAGATGTACCCTTTCTTAGTTTAATTGGAATTGAGAGAGATAAAAGCATTTGCTTAAGGACACAGTCCTGTGGATGTCAGAGTTGTTAGCTCTACAAATGTACCCACTGTACATTGCCTATGTACTATTAGAAGCTTAGTGAGTGGGGTAGGGGAGAAGAACTGGCTTCCTTAGAAATTATTTTGCACAGGGGTGCTTGGGTGGCTCCGTCAGTTAAGTGTCTTTTAATTTTGGCTCAAGTCATTATCCTGATCAGGGTCCTTAGATTTAGCTCTGTGTCAAGCTCCACTCTCAGCTGGGAGGCTGCATGAGATTCTTTCTCTTTCCCTTTCTCCTCCTCCCTCAATAGCGCAGGCACGCTCTCTAAAATAAATATATAAATCTTTTAAAAGAAGTTATTTTGTACAAGGTGTGCCCATTACCATAGAGTAATTGTTCAATTTTGATGTAAGACACAGAAGGCAAACTTGCCCAAAGAGTTAAAGGAGGGTAGTTAATGTCTCCTTACTCTGAAAGGGGTGCTGAGGTTAAAGACTGTCCTTCACTCGTTTTTTTCCTTTTTTCCTTCTTTCCTCCCCTTTCCTTCCCTCCCTCCCTTTCTTCCATTCCCTCTTTCTTCCTTTCCTTCCCTTCCCTTTCCCTGCCCTTCTTTTCTTTCCCTTCCTTCTTTTAAAGATTTTATTTATTTGAGAAAGAGAGCACAAAATCAGGGGGAGGGGCAGAGAGAGAGAATGAGGGAGAGGGAGAAGCAGACTCCTTGCTGAGCTCAGAGCCCGATGTGGAGCCTGATCCCATGAACCCGAGATCGTACCAGAACCTGAGATCACACCCGAGGCAAAGTTGGATGCTTAACCAGCTGAGCCACCCAGGTGCCTCCATTTCTATTTAATAAAGGTCCACAATCTATTATCCACAATTCCAAAATTTGAGGTCTGAAAACTAAGCCGTGTGTGTGTGTGTGTGTGTGTGTGTGTGTCTGTTTTTAAATTGATACCCAAACTCATTTGATAGTAAAATCTTTCCTGGTCTTTCTTTAAGAATAGCCTATAAAATAAATTTTGTCTGTGAGCAAAAAAAAAAAAAAAAAAAAAAAAAAAAAAAAATCTTTCCTGGTCTGATTTATGGGGGCTTTTATATTCTTCATTAATCCAATTTAGAGTGAATATATCTTTGTTTCACTAGAGGTATATTAATGTGTTTGGTTATGGGATGTTGTTCCCAATCTTGCTGGGGTGGAAGTACTTCAAATTCTGAAGTACTTATGGACTCAAAGGTTTTAGATGAGTAATTTTTGACCTAGAGATACATATTTAGTGCCTTTCCTATGCCAGGTATTGTGTAAGGTGATGGGAAAGTGATATGGGGTGAGAATGATGATGATGCTACTAAAACTTTTAGAGTACTTGCTCCACGCTGGGCACTAAGAAGTGCTTATATTAAGTCTTTTCTTTACCAGTAATGCTTACAACAAACTTTTGTAGTGGATACTATGTAACCCATGCTTCCTGCCCTCAAGAGGCTCACAGCCCTAGGAGGGAAACAGTAGCTCTGTGACAGATGCTAAAAGAACTCTATAAGGAAAACGTATGCACTTCAGCCCAACACCCAGTGCTATCTATTGCCACATACTTGTGTATAATGGGGCAGGAAAAAGGCCCAGGACCAATGGGAGAGGAGGTGGCAGTGATGGAAAAGGTTAAGGAAGAGGTGTCAGATTGGCGCAGGGAATCATGATGTATCAAACAGTTACAAGTAGGGACAGAATGTCAGTCAGGTAGGGAACTGAAATGTTAAGAATATGTTGCTTGTTTGAGGTTCTGGTTATGAGCCTTTAATGTCTTAATATAGGTTACTGTGACAGGTAAGAGTTTATTTAAAAACCTGACATGTTAGCTTTGGAGGACTTAGTAGGGGGGCATTTGAATATGTCACCTCATATTTCTCACATCTCCTATTTCTCAGCAACTCTTTCCAAAGGCATGATTTGAGATAAAACCTCAAGACTCAAGATTTCCTAAGGGTCAAGAACCTTTAAACCTAGGGCCCAAGGATGGTTGCCCACCTTCTCCCAAGTGAGTATGGCCCTGCCCATAAGTATATCAGATAATGCCTTCCCAAGTTGCAGGGCTAGATTTAAGTTCTTAAATGTGAAAGGGAATCCAACCTGATGTAGCACCTGCCTGTTTCCAGCGGAACTTTCCTTTTAATTGCTCCTGCTTAATGCAAGAAATGATCAATGTTGTTCAGGTGACCATCAATTACAGATCTTGCCTTGCAGCAGGCCATGCTCCCTCCTTTCCCTTGCAGATAACTGAGGGGCTGAAGCAATTAAGAGTGATATGCTACATCGCAACTATCATTCCCATAAATAAGAAGATATGAGCACACAAAGCATCCTCCATTCTTAATTGATGATTTTCATGAGCTGGCCAGACATGGGCCATTGATATATTTGGTGCTCTCACTTTTCCTTTCCTCCTTGGGATTAGGTACTGCAGCTGGTAGGGCCATTAGCCTACTGTCGAATTCTGGCTTGCAGCCTGCTTGTTTGTCAGAACAGATTCCTAGAGGACATAGTGGGTAGTACAGGACAGGCAGGGGGAGGGTATCTGGGAACTAGCAGTGGCCATTTGGTGAGGCAGAGGCTTGGGGGCTAACCTAACTGCTGGCTGTAGGAATGAGCTGAACTAAGCTGGTAGGAGGATATCTGTAACAATTATAATAACGTCAATAGCAGTTATCATTATTGTTAATGTTCTAATGAATATAATGACATCTAGCATTGCTTAAATACCTACTCTGTGCTAGGGGCTTTATACTCATTATTTAATTTAATGGTCTCAAGGACCCAACATGGTAATGTTCCCTAATTTACCTAATACTACACAGCTAAATTGTTACAGGGTCTGGATTCAACCCCAAGTCTATTTCTGTCCAAAGCACATGCTCTTTAGACTGTCCATTCAGAAAAGGGTCATGCAATGGAGGTAATTGCATGGAATTCTCTGGAAGCAGAATTGGTTTGAGGGGTAGAACAACCTGGTAGCTGCCCAAGGAATCATGCTATATTGTGTATTGCTTTAGCACTGGACAGTTTGGAAGTGTGGGAACAATTAACTCAGGTTTACAACCGTGAACCCATGTTATTGGCTTTAGTCCATCCAAAGGAGACATAGGTCTTGAAAGAAAATAAAAATAACCCCTTACTAGGTTTAACATATATCCGTTGAGTATTTTTGCAATACATATACAAGTTGCAGGAGGCTTTGAGGCTTTGCCACCAATCTTCAGAACTGCAAGTTGCTTAAAGTGACAGTAGCAGTTAGTTGAAAATATGAAAGAGAATAACATGTGATCTAACGTTGTATGCAAGAAATGAATGAATTACTTTCCTGTCATAATTTTAAATACTTTTAATATGACTCACAATAAATTTTCTGGTCTCCAAAATTACATAATTACATTAATCTCAATATAAACATAAAGAGGTATTAATTTTATTAGTAAAGTATCAGTTTATTTGTTTTTATATTTCTTTATACAATTTTCTTTCTTCTTCTTACTTTTGCTATTTTCCTCCTTCTAGCCTTTCCTCCCTACCACCCTCTTCTTCCAATGCCCTGTCTCAGTAGTGTACCTCAGCACTGTAGCCCCATTAGTAGTTGCTGAGCCTACTCTTTATGTGTATTACTTGGGCATCTCCATTCTGGTTACAGGTGCCATTCTCTGCCATGGCAGTGGACAACCCATGCTGTCTGATTCTTACAGAAGATGAAGTGCCATCACCATGGAAAGAAAATGTTTTCACAGAAAAGGGGATACCAGGTACTCCAGTAGCATTCTGTTCCTCACAAAGCAAGGCTTTGAAGGTGTGAAAGGAAAATGTGTGGCTTGTATGTTACATCTTGAGGTTTTCCCCTTCCTTCCTCCACTCTCACCCCAGTCTTCCCAGAGATCTTGGCTTGTCAGTAGATGATGCTCTTAAAATCCTTTTATCCACTGGCAAAATGTCAGGGAGTCTATGTTAGCAATGTTAGCATCCTGATGTCACACAGTGGCACCCAGTAAAGCCAAGGGACAGGTAGAAAAAACAATTCTGGTGGCATAGAAAATGAGAAACATTATAAAGAACCCATACATTGCAAAATCGATTGAGAATAGAATTTTGAATGTTTAGAACTGAAAGGAATCTTAGAAATAATTAATCTAACCCCATGTTTGTATGTAAACAGGAGACTGAGGTCCAGAGAGGGAAGGGGTTTACTAGACATATACAATGAGTGTCTATGCCAGAGTAGTCCCTAAACCCTGTGTTCTAACTCCCAGAGGAGGGTTATTTCCCTACCTTCTGAATATAGGCATTATATAGGTCTGGAGGGAACTAAATGTGACTATCACCTGAAACAGCACCAGTTAAAGCCTGGTCCCCTGAACTTTCTTTCTACTTGTATACTCTGTTCTCCCTAGATAAATGTGATCTAAGTAACTCAGTGATCTAGCTAGGAAATTACTTTGCTGTTGAGGATTATTCTAGAATCCAAGTGTATAGGGTTCAGACAAGTATAACTCCCTGCTTTTAAACAGTCATCTCTTAGCAAAAAAAAAAAAAGAGGGTTTAGACACAAATTTTTTGTTGGTATTTGCAATATTAATGGAATCGAAAGAAGCAATATTAATAAAGACAGTGGCACTGTGGACAAGGACCTGACTCCACACTTACTGATTTGTCTCTGAGACCCTGCAGATAATAGGGGAAGTGGCATTTATCTGACATTGTCTTGTTTCATTGTTAGGGTTCTTTCCCCCATATGCTTTAGTTTGTTACGTAAAGGGGACTGGGTACTTTTGGCTATTATGTGGTAGACTATTTATATTCATTTAGAGAATCATGATTGATTTTTTAATTCCTGGCATTCTTTGAAACAAATTCCAGGCTAAGTGTTTGGCCATTTTAGGTTTATTGAATAATTTAAAAAAATGGAGCTGTTAGGGAATTTCACATTGATCTCTCCAAAGGCTTTATTTTAGACAGAGGGCCAGGACCAAAACATGACTTGTTCAAGGTCAAACAATAAGTTAATGCTGAGTCAGGATTAGAACTCAGATCTTATGACTCCTAGAACAGTATGTTTATTGGTGTAAGGAAGTATTTTCAGGAGTTTTTGATAATGGGTTTTCATATCATAATTATTCTCAAAATATTCACAGGTTCTGTGATTCTATTGTATGACGCATTTCTGGAATGCTGTTTAGCTCCAGATATGGGCTTCTATCTTGTGTCTATTACTGATATGTTGTGTGACTTTAAGCAAGTCTCTTAAACTCTCTGTGTCTTATTTCCCTCAATGGTAAACTAATACCTGTCTCACTTAGCGTACCAAATTCTTGGAAATCTCAGACAAGATGGTGGATGGGAAAGCACTTTGCAAAGTGTAAAATATTATGCAGATGAGATTACAATAGTATTAATGCCTTTAAAATACCTCTAGAGAACTTTTGCTTTCAGCAATGGAAGACTACTAGCTTTTAGGGCCACATTATGGCTTTTAGGCACCTTTGTCTTTATGAACTCTTTCCTCCATTAAAAAATTTTTAAAAATTATATTTTATAACTGAATTATAAAAATTAACATATTAACATTGCATATGAAAACATTTTCTCGAACCTAAAAGTTTATTTTTTTTTTGTTTTGATTTTAAAATAAATTAAGGGGCATCTGGGTGGCTCAGTGAGTTAAGCCTCTGCCTTTGGTTCAGGTCATGATCTCAGGGTCCTAGGATCAAGCCCCACGATGGGCTCTCTGCTCGGCAGGGAGCCTGCTTCCCCCTCTCTCTGCCTGCCTCTCTGCCTACTTGTGATCTCTCTCTGTCAAATAAATAAGTAAAATCTTTTTTAAAAAAGGAAATTAAAACTTTTTTTATGGGCCCCTAAAAATATTGTGGGTCTTAGGCATAATTTCTACTGTGTCTAATGAATAAGTCAATCCTACTGATTTGGACCAAACTTGCAAATGAGAACAACAAAAAGTTGTTCAAAGTATAAATAATATGAATTTTAAGATTAAACAAGGGAAGAATTAGTAGACCAACACCAAAAGAACAGAGAATCTCAGAGAGGTGCCACATTTTGTGTCACATTTCTCATTGGCATATTTCACGATTCCAAAAGTGCAGCTAAGAGACTAAGAAACTGAGGAGAACCTATAATTCCCAGGGTCTGAGGGACAGAATTGAAAGTCAGGACCCATCAAAGAGAAGGGTGTCTGGTAAAGCTTCAGTTTTGGATTGGGACGCTGAAGGGCAACATTGTAGGTGTAAGAGAAAACTGGAGATGGACTAGCCTCTAAAAAGACTGAAGCCTAGCATCTAGTTATTTTAATATCTGACTGAGTTAAAATGATCTGGGGTTGTTAGTGCCCTTGGACTATTAATGCTTGCCAAAAACAAATGTAAATTGTCTCTGGAGGAAGACAATATCATCTAAAACCTCAAATCAATTTTATAATTTTTCACACATGATGTCTTAGACATTCAGTCAAAAATAATGAGTCGTAGAAAGAGATAATAAGACCCCATGACCAAAAATGAACATAAACCACAGATCATAGAAACAGATCCACAGGGGCCCCAGATAATGGATTTATCAGATACAGACTTTAAAATAAGTATGATTGATGTGTTTAAAAAACTAAAATGTCTACAGATGGGATGTTTTATTCTAGACCAGCGATTATGTTTGGAAATCTATGTGGATCTGTAGGGAGACCTTTGTCAGTTTGGAACATTCGCCACATCCATTCCTTGTATGTGGATCTTATGCTATAGAAGCCTGTGTGAGATGTTGCCATCCATGTGAAGTTTGGTTTTCCACAGATGCTTATGGCTCTCTTGAAGATTTAGGGTCCCATGTTCCTTTTCAGGCATACACCATAGTGCTCATTTTAATATGCCCCCCTTGAAAATTCAGATTTTAAGATCATTTGTAAAACATTGGATTTTGATTATCTTTGGATAGATAGTAAAACAAAATTATAGGAGGAATGTCAAGTCTACTTAAGAAACTGATTTCTTTTTATAAAACAGTTCTTGGATAGCCTTTTTTTTTTTTTTACATCTACCTTCCTACAAATAATATCTTAATTAAAACTGGTCCAAGGGAGTCTTTTTACTAAAGCAGTTTATTAGCAGTTATTTTACATTTAATACTTGATAGAGTTCTTCTTCTTTAATCTTTCTTGGAAAGGTAGACTTTGCACAGATTCAGATTAATCCTAATCCTAAATAATCTAATTTGGCAAAGACTTATTCCTATAAAGAGCAACTCTAAAATATCCCTTTTCTTGGTTTCCCCCACTGGCCCTTTAACAAAACAGAGAGGATAAAAATGATTTTTTAATAGGGTCCAGAAAAAAATGGTAACTATTTTGAGACATGGTTCCAGTTATTCTTCTAAGGAAGACTACTCACAGCTGAAGGAAGTAATTTGCTTTTTCATCTAGGTATGACCCAGAATGTTAGAAAAGAATTGGTCAGAGAAGAATTTAGAATTATCGCTTCAGAGACCGTTTCAACTGACTAAAATCAAACTATTTCCCATTGGAAGAGACCAAAAGATATCCAGTGGACACCAGCAACACAAGTGTGCTGTTCCTGCTTCTTTCTGCCTTTTACCTCCTCCCTTTTCCACCTTCTTCCTGTTTCTGGATGTTGAGTCCTCCCTCATCAAGCTGTCCTTAGTTTGAATAATCTGCTGCTTTCTGAATTATGTGCCCTTTGTCTGTGTTGTGTTCTCTGGTGGGAAAAAAATTAGCCCTAAGATATGTTTCTATGGCTATTTTATTTCTCTCCCAGGAGACTTACTCATTTTCCCATAGAACATAGCATGGGTACCACTATTCCAATTCAGAAGGAGATCACAACATTAATTCAGGAGGATTTGTGTGTTTTGAGCTATTGCTATTGTTCATAAATCATATGTAACCACATTGCTGAAAGTACACGCAGCCTTATTATTAACTGGATATGATAGAATTTAGCTCACTACCCTGTCATTCTGACAAAAATGACCAAGAAATGAATAGCTCTTTACTGAGGACCATTTACATAGGAGTTCACATTAAGGGAGATATAGAAGAAAGCACAGCGAGGGATTCTGTCTTTACAGGAATTTGTGACCAAATAGGGGAGAATAGATACATGTGAGGAAATGGCTTGAGGCCTTTGCTCTGCTCTATGTTTGGACCTCATCCCTTTAGCCCCCACTGTGCTTAACATAGCGCCTAGTATATTTTTGCCACTTAATGAAAGGGAATTGAATACATTAAAGAAATGAATTAGTGTGGGTACTAATTCAGCATAAAGCCTACATACCTCTGAGACAGAGCTCATCCAAGGAGAGCTAATGTAGTACTTACAAGGAGGCAGTGAAATTTGATGGCTCACTGACCATCAACTCAGCAGTAGGTTTTACCTTTTCATGAGGTCATTTATTCTTTGAGAATATGATAAAATATCTGAACACTTGCTCTAGAAAAACACATGAATGCACATGTGTACTAACATTCGAATGCAAGTTAGTCTTCCTGTAGATTCCTTTAAGGTCCATAGTTCCCTGCTTAGGAACCCTTAATCTACTGGGTGCCTATTATGAGTCAGGCACGGTGTGCAGGGTATAGTTGGTGCTGTGAGAGCCCAGAAGAGAAGTATTTATCCTGACCTGGTGATTCAGAGCAGGCTTCCTGGAGAGGTAAAGACTGATACAGACACCTGAAGAATGGGCAGGATAGAAATACTAATAATACATCATAAGACACCTTTTAGAGAGGACTTTCTTGTCTACCTTGTTGAAAATAATACCTTATTTTCTATTTCATTACTCTTTCTTCATTTTTTCTAGCACTTGTCACAATCTGTCTTTGTATTTTTTTGTTTCATTTACACATTTATTTTCAATCCCTCAACTAGAATATAAATGCCAGCCACAAAGGTAAGTGAATTCTATCTGTTATGTACACTGCTGTCTACTCAGAATCTGAAACGGTGTTGGCAGACATTCTCAATTATTTGCTGCATGAATGAAGTGTTCCTAAGCATATGGAACAACTTGAACTAAGGCACAGGGACACAAGACAGTATGTGAGGACTATGAACAATTCAGCGTACCTAGAGGATAAAATGTAAGAATGAGAATAAAGAGGAATAAAGAAGAAATGAGTGTACATGTTATAGAGAACCTTGTTAAGGCACTTGCACTCTCTGTAGTTCTACTCTAGAGAGCAAATCCATATAGTCATTCATAGGGATGTGATCCTAACTTCTAAGAGAAAGAACTGGGGGTGTAGTGGAACAGGGAACAAAGCAGGAAAAAGAAAGTCTGATAAAGTCTTACTTAGGATGTTCTGTCATAGGAACCCTACAACTGCTCCTTGCCTGTGACTCTGGTTGGGGTCTCTAATTATGGGCTGGTATTTTGGACTTATGCTCTTTTAATAAGAATAATGACCACTAGAGAGCATCTGACATGTGTTCATCATCTACTCCTCCCAAGGCTTATAAAGATCTGTCTTCTTTTATTTCTTCCCTTAAGTCCCTATGCATTTCTTTTCTTTTTTTTCTCTCTTTTTTTTCATATTTAATATGTCATGATTTTATTGATTCAAGATGCTCTTTGGCAATTGTTAATAAAACATTCACTGTTTACATAACATCACCTAATTGTTGTATATAACACATAATTTTTTTTTTCAGGGGTAGCTGTCTTTCTTTCTTTCTTTTTTTTAAATTAAACTTACTTATTTTCAGCATAACAGTATTCATTATTTTTTCACCACACCCAGTGCTCCATGCAATCTGTGCCCTCCATAATACCCACCACCTGGTACCCCAACCTCCCACCCCCCCGCCACTTCAAACCCCTCAGATTGTTTTTCAGAGTCCATAGTCTCTCATGATTCACCTCCCCTTCCAATTTCCCCCAACTCCCTTCTCCTCTCTAACTCCCCATGTCCTCCATGCTATTTGTTATGCTCCACAAATAAGTGAAACCATATGATAATTGACTCTCTCTGCTTGACTTATTTCACTCAGCATAATCTCTTCCAGTCCCGTCCATGTTGCTACAAAAACTGGGTATTCTCAGAACTGTGGGGTATAGGAGGGAGGAGAAGGAGCTGAGCTCATTTTGTTAGGTTTCCTTCTAAGCCAGCCTTAAACAAGAGGAATTGTTCACAGTACTTTGTATTTCCCTGTCTTTCCTCTAGATGGCCTCATTGGTGCCTGCCTACAGTGTGTGGGGCCTTCCTGTGCCTCTTTCTTTTTTTTTTTTTTAATTTATTTTTTATATTCAGCATAACAGTATGCATTGTATTTGCACCATACCCAGTGCTCCATGCAATCCGTGCCCTCTATAATACCCACCACCTGGTACCCCAACCTCCCACCCCCCACCCCCCCACCACTTCAAACCCCTCAGATTGTTTTTCAGAGTCCATCGTCTCTCATGGTTCACCTCCTCTTCCAATTTACCCCAACCCCCTTCTCTCTAACTCCCCATGTCCTCCATGCTATTTGTTATGCTCCACAAATAAGTGAAACCATATGATAATTGACTCTCTCTGCTTGACTTATTTCACTCAGCATAATCTCTTCTAGTCCCGTCCATGTTGCTACAGAAGTTGGGTATTCATCCTTTCTGATGGAGGCATAATACTCCATAGTGTATATGTGCCTCTTCCTTTTTTATTTTTTTTAATTTTTTTTAAAAGATTTTATTTATTTATTTGACAGACAGAGATCACAAGTAGGCAGAGAGGCGGGCAGAGAGAGAGAGGAGGAAGCAGCCTCTCTGCTGAGCAGAAAGCCCGATGCGGGACTCGATCCTAGGACCCTGAGATCATGACCTGAGCTGAAGGCAGCAGCTTAACCCACTGAGCCACCCAGGCGCCCCGGCCTCTTCCTTTTTAACCAGGGCTGCTTATAGTAACCAACCCTGGTTCCAACTCTGGCCAGGCTCTGTTCTACACCTTTCCCTTCCTTTATTCCAACACTGATTCTTTGCCTCCAAGGCCTTACTCTCTTATTCCCAGTGTGTTCCCCTGGTAGCTATTAAGTGAATTGGTGCTAAGGTAGTTAAGTCTAATAAGAAGTTAATGTCTTCATACTCCCAGGGATTTTTCCATTTCACTTATCACCCCAGTTGACTTAATGATGAGAATTGGAAGCTCTAGAATAGAGAAAGGAAGGTAAGGAAAGGCTTACGGGATGTCAAATTAAACCAGCAAGACATACAACTGCTGCTGATTTCACTGAGGTGAAGACCTGATTCTGTTTTTCAGAGTACTTGGAATTAGTTCTGGTTCCCTGTGGTCTAGAAGTAATGACAGCCCAAATTTCTTCATACAACAACTTGAAAGTTCTTGAGTTTTTACTCCATGGCCCATGTATTTAGGCCTCTGTGAATTGTGTGGTTATTTGTTCTCTTCCTCAGAAACTTTATACTCCAGTCTGCTTGAGGCATAAATAAGCTAAATCTTGCAAAGAACCTTAGAAAGCTACTTCTGCCTAAAATCAATGAACAGAAGCTTTGAAAACAGACCCATTAAGTGGTTTTAACTCTGGATGAAAAACTGTGTAATCAGATAAATCTAATTCTTGCACATGCTGAAACCCAAGTTTTTCCATCCATTTTCTTTTCCTCCAGCTAAAGAACTTCAGATGCTCATTAAGGAATGTAAATGTCAAGTTAGGCTTTTTTGATATGCATCTTCTATGGAGTAGGGACTGTATCAGTGGCCCTTTGGTTTCAAGCAGTGTCTGGGCCCTTGCCAACAATCACAGACCTGAGTGCTCACCATCTGCAGAGCCTAAAGTGACACAAAGCCTTATCCAGAGCCAGCTAAGCAAAATGGAGATACTTTACTCTCCATTCAGAATATCCACTTAATATCTGTTATTCAGTGAGTGCTGTCTATGTGTTTTCATATAAGAGTTGTCTTTTCAGAATGGTAAAATCTTAGGAGAATTTTTTCCATCTGTGGATTTCCCAACTTTTTCCTCATCCAACTAGCAACCAATTTGACTATTGCTTCACTTTCCACTTTCAGACACCATATACAGAGAGACATTTACAAGCACACTGGCCTTTCTTCTTCTGAGTACTTGTAGGCAACACTTAGACAGCTCAGGGGCCTCTACCATGTCCCTGGTTATGGATCTGTTGTATGTACTGCATGATATTTTGTCCTATCCAAGTTTCCCACCATGTTAGAAATCAATCTGGTAAATTAATTTCTGCTAAGGTTCTAATGCCTGATAATTGCCAAAGTGTGGCTTTTCTCCTTTCCCTCAGGCATATTTGCATTTGAAAAGGAACATTTTAAAACCATAAAACCGTTTTCCAAGGAATGATTCTTCATGGTATGAATTTTAGACATTGATTCTTTTAATAAATATTTAATGCATGCCTACTATGAGTTAGACATTGCATTAGGAGCAATAAGTATGACAATAATAAAATGTAGTTCCAGTTTAGAAGCTTATAGTACAATATGAGAGATGGACAGTGGTAAAATAATTTCAATGTACTGTTGTGTTATGAGAAAGGTATTCCTAATTAGTTCATGCAACACATAGTTATTGACTGCCTACCATATGTCAGGCACTGTCCTAGATACCAGTGAATAAAGGAGACAGTTTCCTTCCTCATTGAGCTTCCATTCTCTTTATAAAAGGCAGTATGGTCCAACACAGAAGGGAATGACTTAACTGGGAAGGTCAGACAGGTCTACACAATGGTCCTGACTCTTGAGCTAGATTTGGGAGGATGAGTAGAAATTCTTCAAGTACCTGAAATTAAAAAAATAAAATGTAGGCAGAGGAATATCAGGTATGAAGACACAGAAATGTGAAAGATGGATATATTGTGTCCTTTAAAAAGAGTGAGTAGTTTGCATGTCTGGAAGTGCTGAGAATATGAAGGGAGCATCATGACAGTGAAGGTGGAAAGACAGGTTAGGGGAGGTGGTGAAGAAAACAGCTATATAACCCTGTGGCTCTGGATCTTATAGAATAAGTTCTTGACCTGTATCCCTGGGGATAAAAATATATGTTTATAAAAAATAAAAAATTTTAAAAAAAGAATAAGTTCTTATAAGTTATATAACTTATAGAATAAGTTCTATAAGTTCTTATTTGAACTTATAGAGTAAGTTCAAATTTGGGTTCTGCCACTTATTATCTATGTGGCTTAAGACAAGTTATTTAATCTCTCTGTATCTTTGGTTCTCAAATGTAAAATAGGAATAATAATTGTATCATGAAATTATAGCAAGATTAAGTTAAGTATGATTCTCAAGTGCTTGGCATAAGACCTAAGACATAGTAAGTGCTCAATAAGTTGTAACTATTGTTTTTATGTAAAGGAAATAAAATTGTATATGTAGGCAGTGGGGACTTGTTGAACTTGGATTCTTGAGAAGGGGAGTGACTTGATCAGATATATATACTCTGCTTAGAGAGAGGAGTAGAGATTTTAGGGATTAGAGAGTAGAGGTAGAGTGCATGTTTAGGAGACTGGTACAATAATTAAGGAAAGAGATAACAAGAGTCTGGGCAAAATTGGGGCAGAGTGACAAAGACTCTATCCTTTGCCAAACTTTAGGCTCCTCTGAGTCCTATTGTTGACTAGGCTTTAATTCTTGGACTTCTATGTCTACCCCTGTTGAATCTGGTTTTAACAGGAATTCTGCTAAATCAGTTTAGAGAGAATCTCTCACCCTTGGTACATGGTTGCCCTCACCTGCCTTCAGCAAGACTTTCCTCTACACTTGATGTCTTGTTTTAGTAGTTTCCATCCATTGAGCCCCTCACTCTGCTCATAGCTAGAAAATCCCAGCTGTATTTGCTGTATTTGGAGTTGAGTCCTATCTTTCCCCAATACTGCAATTACAGTAGTTTGGAATAAAGTTTTCCTTACTATACTGACAAGGGTCAGAATCATCTTTTCTTTAACAAGGAGATGAGGAAAGTCTGAGGGAATGGAGTTCAATGGAATTTAGAGGATTTTCTTCTTAGTTTTTGATCCATGGGGTAAGAACAATTACGGTCAAAGGTAGAATCGTAGAGAATTCTGACTAGTTGGAGGGAATGGTGATATCTTTAACTGAAATTGGGATTACCAAAGTGTGGGGTTTTGTTTTGTTTTATTTGTGTATGCGTATGGGGGGGCACTGAGTCCATTTTTGGAAGTTTTGTCAAGTTTGTATGTTTTAATGATATATCTGTATCTCTATCTAGCTGTTGATTCAGCAAACAAATGGGACTACGTGGTTCTTGATAAAATATAGTAGATGAAATAGTGTTAGAAGACATTATCTAAAAGGAACATGCAAAACTATAAGAAAAGAGGACTGAAAACAGAATCCCTCAATGTATTTAAAGTGTAGGCAGAGGAAGATGAACAAAGTAGGAAAACATAGTAAGAATAGTCAAAGGCATGAAGTAAACAAAATTAAGGGTGGGTGTTATCAGAGCTAAGGAATGAGAGTTTCAAGGGGGGAGAGGGAAGTAATCTCAAATGCACTTGAGAGGTCCAGCTGAACTGGAAATTAGGACACCAAGAACCTTTCCCAGAGCTGCTTTATTGGAGAGGCGAGGACAAAAGCCACATTGCTTAGGCTGAGATGTAGCCTTGACTTTTCTACCCATCCTGCTATACAACTGGCAAAGGGGATGAGATTACCATTAATTTGGAAAAAGGAATAAAACTTGGGTCTTGTATACACATACAACCAAATATTCTACAGTTTTTGTTGTGGCACTGCATCACAGGTAGAAAGGGCTGTGGCTTATTTTGATTGCCCTTGCAAACAGTAACTCAGTATCTGTGTAGACATATTCTAGAAAAAAAAGATTAAGAGTTGTAGGGAGGAAAGCTGATCTTTTCAATTTATGATTCAATCAGATCAAAAACCCATTGGTTATCCTAATTGAAATTTAATCATAGATTAGTGAATTCTACTGTCCTTTAATGAAACACAGTTACCATTTTCATCTCTGAATAGTCCTTTATAGAAATTTGCTGCTGTATTTGCCTTCCTAAGGAAATCAAAGTTACCTCTTATTATCTTTGACTCACATGTGAGGTATAGAAACTCATGTGAAATGTAAAATTTCCCTCCTTTTCTGACTGTTTATTTTTACAGCATCCAGTTACCTCTATAAGAAAGTATAGACCTATCCTCCTCCCTAACCACCCTGCTATCCTTCCTTCATTTCTTTTTTTTTTTTTTTTTTTTTTTTTAGTTTAAATTTCATTAGCCAATATATAGTACATAAGTAGTTTCAGAAATGGGGTTCAGTAATTCCTCAGTTGCATATAACACCCAGTACTCATCATATCACATGCCTTCTTTAGTGTGTATTACCCAATTACCCAATCTCCCTACCCATCTTCCCTCCAGCAACCCTCAGTTTGTTTCCTATGGTTAAGAGTCTCTCATGGTATGTCTACCTCTCTGATTACTTCCCATTCAGTTTTCCTTCCTTTCCCCTATGATCTTCTGTGCTGTTTCTTATATTCCTCATATGAGTGAAGCCATATGATAATTATCTTTTTTGATTGACTTATTTCATTCAGCATAATACACTCCAGTTTTATCCACATTGATGCAAATGATAAGTAGTCATCCTTTCTAATGGCTGAGTAATATTCTATTGTATATGTATACCACATATTCTTTATCCATTCATCAGTTGATGAGCATCTCAGCTCTTTCCATAGTTTGGCTATTATGGATATTGCTGCTATAACATTGAGGTGCATGTGCCTCTTTGGATTATTACATTTATATCTTTGGAGTACATACCTAGTAGTGCAGTTGCTAGGTCATAGGATAGGTCTATTTTTATTTTCTTGAGGAACCTCCATACTGTTTTCCAGAGTGGCTGCACCAGCTTGTATTCCCACTAATAGCATAAAACGGTTACCCTGTCTCCATATCCTTGCCAACATTTGTTGTTTCCTCTCTTGTTAATTTTAGCCATTCTGACTGTATTGAAACAAGATCTCTGTTTTTCTTCTCTCTTCATAGTATATTAAAGAATAAGTAAAGAAGGAAAAAAAAAAAACTTTCTAAAGCCACAAATGCCTTTGCCTAAATGAGAAACCACTTTTCAAAGGACCATTGTGTAGCAGACCTAAGGTGTTTATCATAATAGATTCTGGATATCAGCCTTAAAATTCATTCCCAAAAGGAGTAAAACCACCCAATTCTAGCACTTGTCTGAGAACCCCTAAGCAGAAGAGAAATTGGCCAGCAGATATGCAGATGTGGGGGTCTGTGCTACCTAGCTGCTGAAATCTGGGATGGATCTTAATCACAGAGGAAGTTTGAAAACGATAAAAGAGGCCTCTGTGGAGGCTTCTCAGGTCCCAAAGCTCATTTTACCCTAAGAATATAGGGCCCTGGGGCCTGTGTATTCACAAGCAGTAAAGCATTCGAATTCTTCCCAAGTCGCTAAAAGAGCACACTAAAAATAATGCCTTCCTCAGCACTTCCTTTCAAATGGTTCAAGAAGAAAAACCATCGCATCTTTTCTAATACCCACATCCTATTTTCAAATCTGCCAAAAATAGTGGCTTTAATTCACAGGCTTTAGACAAGAGGGGAAAATGCACTCAAAGGGACAGCTTGATTTTCTGCTAATCTTAACATTTTATAAAAATAAGTTTACCATGAAGGCAATGATCTTTGATAGCAATCTAATTGGGATGCCCAAGCTTTTCAAGTTGTTTGCTTTATTTTTATACTTTTTTCAACTGGAGTAGATGTCTTTCACCAAACCATCCCCATGTCCTTAGCCCTTTGTGAGCAAAGAATCTTTGCTCATCCAACTATTGAGGGCTGAAAAGAAGACATGGAAATTAGAAAAGAAGAAAATATTGGTGACTGTGTTATTTCATTAGCACCTTTGGCATATTTTCTAAAGTACAATATAAAAGATCTGTAATACGTATGTACTCTTGAACCCTAAACTAGTTAGTGTTTCTTAGGCATAGTACATAATGAATATAAATTCAGGGAATTGCTGTTATTTACTAATTAACTGGGACAGTGAAAGTATTTGGGCTTTGCTTTAGGATACTAGTCAAAGGACTAGCTGAAGAAATTGGCCACTCTGAAGAATATCATTGCCATTGGGAAATAGGGAGAGGCAAAGAATAGAGAAAATTAAGCTTTAACCTGTGTGGACATCAGTTCTCATTTCTCTACTTTAGGGCACTACCCACTCCTCTTTTCTGGGCATGGAGTCAACCAGATGCCCCAAGAAGCTCCAAGGCTCATTCTCATGAAATCTTTTCACAGATCTTTAAATGGAACCCTATTATAAGAGGGTGGCCTGGAAGCCAACAGCTCCCTCTGGCTGTTGAAGTATTTTTTTCTCAGGATTGTCAAGATTGGGCTGCCTGATTGGTACTTCAATGTTGATTTGGGGCAACTCTCACACACATTGAACGCAGGATGACTTTAGAGCACTGTTGACCTAAGCATTGGTTCTCTACCACCTGCATTTTAACCATGAATCAGCTTTCTTCCCATATTACCAGAGGGCAGTGAGAGTAACTACAGGCATCTTTTGATCCCCTTCATCACTGCTGGAACCCAAGATAGTCACCCAATCTCTTTCCACAGACTCAACGGAATGTGTCACAAAGTCCTCTGTAGATGGTCACACCTATTTCCTCTCAGGAATTTTGAGACTATTGCTGTGCACTGGAAAATAGTTCTTCCTATTGATATCCTCTCTTGGCTCTGAATGATGTGGTGATGTCATGGTTTCTGAGGTTGATCTTAAGCTATCTCAGATGAGGGATTGCATGAATGAAACCACTCTTCTCACTCTTCCTAGTGGTCCTGTGCTTATCCTCCCAGCTCATGGAGGTATATGAAAATTAGGCATGTAGTCAAACCGAAGGCAGTCATATTCTAAGAATGCAATAAATGCAATAATGGTGGCCTAAAGTATTCAAAAGATGATGTGGTTAGAAGATATGTTGTTCTGTATTTATGGCATGAAACCTCAAATGGTAAAATTTTAACATAACCAGGAGACAAATCATCATTCACATTTTACTGCTTACCATGGGCAAGCTTTCCATTTGTGGTCTTTATGAATAAAACACAGTAACAATTTCTGAAGGAGTAATTGGAAACCAGCATTAAATGGGAGTGGGCCATGGATGAAACAGCATCATGAATAATGATGTAATCACCATTAAATAGATAGTATTAAGGAACTGTAGAGGCAAGAAGATCTACATCATTTCAATACAAAGATTCCGAAGAGCCATGGCACTGTGAAGGATGATAGTGTTGTTATGTTTTTCTCATGGTAGCCAATATAAAGTTAACCAAGAACATCATATTTGACAATAAAACGCATGAAGAGATGGAGCCAAAACATTAAGAAGAATCTTCATGTGCATGCATTAGACAAGAGACAAATATACAAGTATCTATTTTCTACCCATAATTCTAAATCTTTATTGATAAGTCACTATACTTCACATGGACCCATTAATTTTATAATCCATTTTTTTCATGTTTTTATTTAAATTCTAGTTAGTTAACATAAAGCATAATATTAGTTTCAGGTGTAGAATTTATATATAACACCTAGTGCTCATCACAAATGCCCTCCTTAATCCCCATCACCTATTTTACTCATCCTTTTACCACCCCCCACCTCTCCTCCAGTAGCCATCAGTTTATTTTCTATAGTAATAAGACTCTGTTTCTTGGTTTGACTCTCCTTTTTCCCCCTTTGCTCATTTGTTTTGTTTCTTAAATTCCACAGATAAATGAAATCATATGGTATTTGTCTTTCTCTGACTGACTTATTTCATTTAGCATAATATTCTCTGGTTCCATCCATGTCATTGCAGATGGCAAGATGTCATTCTTATATGGCTGATTAATAGTCCATTGTATATGTATATACCATTTCTTCTTTATCCATTCTTCAGCTGATGGACATTTGGACTCTCTCCATAATTTGGTTATTGTAGATAATGCTGCTATGAACATCAGGATGAATTGGTCCCTTCAAATCAGTATTTTTGCAACCTTTGGGTAAATACACAGTAGTGTAATTGCTGTTTTATTTTTAATTTTTTTGAGGAAACTCCATACTGTTTTTCTGAGTTGCTGTACCAATTTGCATTCCCACCAACAGTGTAAGAGAGGACCCCTTTAAGCACATCCTTGCCAACACCTGTTGTTTCTTGTATTGTTGATTTTAGCCATGGTGACAGGTGTGAGGTGATATCTCATTGTAGTTTTGATTTGAATTTCCCTGATGATGAGGGATGTTGAGCATCTTTTTATTTCTCTGTTGGCCATCTGAATATCTTTTTCAGAAAAATGTCTATTCATGTCTTCAACCATTTTTATTTATTTTTTATTTTTTTAAAATAATTTTTTATTTTTTATAAACATATATTTTTATCCCCAGGGGTACAGGTCTGTGAATCACCAGGTTTACACACTTCACAGCACTCACCAAAGCACATACCCTCCCCAATGTCCATAATCCCACCCCGTTCTCCCAAACCCCCTCCCCCCAGCAACCCTCAGTTTGTTTTGTGAGATTAAGAGTCACTGGGACGCCTGGGTGGCTCAGTTGGTTGGACAACTGCCTTCGGCTTAGGTCATGATCTCGGAGTCCCGGGATCGAGTCCCGCATCGGGCTCCCAGCTCCACGGGGAGTCTGCTTCTCTCTCTGCCCTTCTCCTCACTCATGCTCTCTCTCCCTGTCTCTCTCTCAAATAAATAAATAAAAATCTTTAAAAAAAGAGTCACTTATAGTTTGTCTCCCTCCCAATCCCATCTTGTTTCATTTATTCTTCTCGTACCCACTTAAGCCCCCATGTTGCATCACCACTTCCTCATATCAGAGAGATCATATGATAGTTGTCTTTCTCCACTTGACTTATTTCGCTAAGCATGATTATTCATTTTTTGTGTGCTGAGTATTTTCTTCATAGATTTTGAATACTAATCCTAGTCAGATATGTCATTTGCAAATACCTTCTCCCATTCTGTAGGTTACATTTTAGTTTTGTTGATTGTTTCTTTTTCTGTGCAGAAGCTTTTTGTTTTGATAAAGTCCCAATAGTTTATAACCCATTTTTAACCCACTGAGCCACCCAGGTGCCCCTTATAACCCATTTTTAAATCAAATTGTTTCTATAGACAAGAGACATATACATATTTTTAAAATATTTTTCTCCACCCCAAAAGTGGCCCTGACTGAAGAGTTAAGAGTTGGACTGCTTGTTACACCCAGTACTGCACTTATTTCCCAGAAGGGTCTCCACCTGCAAAGAGCAGGGTTGAATAAGAAAGTTATAGTTCCTTTAGGTTTGTAAGATATTATCTGGAGCTGAACCTCAGAACTGGAAACCTTATGAGAAACTTAGTTATATACATTAGCAAATAACATAGACTTAAATTTAATTGGTTTAGACAAAATCATTTCATGTTTATTTATTCAATATATTCTAAACACTTTGCTAAACATTATATATGTAGCATTAGATATATAGTGGTGAACAAAACAAATGTATTCCAAACAAGGACTTTATAGAACTTAAAGAAGCTGGGCAGGTGGCAGGCATTAAATAAAAATGTAAATATTACAGATTTTAATACATCCTAAGAAGAAGAGGAAGATTCTTTGTGAGACAATGATGAAAAGTGTCTTGCTTATATAGGAAGTTGAAGATATTTCTTGAGAAGATGACAAATTGAAACAAGAGAGGCAAGAGAGAAGATACCCTGGAAGAAAAAACAGCATGTGCAAAGCACTGAGATGGTTATTTCTAAGGAATGGAAACACTTAAAACATTGAAAATAGTGATATAAAATGAGTTTGGAAAGTTTGGCAGAAACTAGATCATGTAGGGCTTTGAAGGAGTTTAAATTTGATCCTAAAAACACTGGTAAGCCATTGGAGAGTTTTATGTAGGAGAGAATGTGTTCTGATATACATTGTGAGAGAACCACTCTGTGAAAAATGTATGGGGTGGGACTGAGAATGGAGGTGGAAGACCAGGTAACGGACTACTGAATAGGTTCAGGTGAGAATGATATGGGTTTAAACTTAGGTAGCAACAGTGGGTTGGAGAAAAAGAAGCCAACTGGGCATATATTTTGAAGACAGATAATTGATAAGAATTGCTGATGAACTGGATTAGTTCATTCATCCAATGGATATTTGAGTACCTCCTCTGTGTCAAGAATTTTTGCAGGTATTGGGGATATAGCCATGACCAAATTTAAATTCTGCCTTAATGGAGCCTGTAGTCTAATGAGAAGATACATCCAATAAATAAACAAGTAAAATATAATATGACAAATGGTGATAAGAGTGATGGACTGTACTAAAGCAAGGAATGACGTGAAGAGAATACTGGGATGAGTTTGGGTTTCCTGTTTTATAAAGAGTAGCTAGAGAAAATCTCCCTGAAGAGGTCACATTTGGACAGATACTTGAAGAAAATAAGGGAGCAACCTGATTATTGGGGAAAGTATTTTAGGTAAATACAATATCAGTAATCAGGAATGTACTTGGTAATTTGAGGAACAGTGGAGAAGCTAGTGTGTCTAGAGTAGAATGTGTGAGGCTGGGAATGTTAAGGAATGACACAAGAGTGGTTCTGCAATGCTCATGTTGGGCCACTGTAAGAGATTTGGTTTTTATAATAGGAATATGGGAAGTCCTTAGAGGATTTTGAGAAGAGTCATATAATGGCTTACATTTCAACAGGATCATTCTGGCTGCTATGTTGATGACAGACTGTAAGGGGACAAGAGAGGAAGCATAAAGTTCATTTAGGGGGATATGTCAATAATCTAGGCTAGAGATGATGGTGGTTTGGATTTGGGTGGGTGTAGTGAAGGTATTATGAAGTAGTATTCTGTATTCATTTTGAAGGTAAAGTTGATAGAATTTACTGAATAATTGCATGTGAGTTGTGAGACAATGAAAAGAGTCAAAGATATAGTTCAAAGATCTGGAAGGAACTAAAATTGCCATATACTGAGATGAGGGAGACTAGGAGCAGTGGTTTTGGTGGGAAAGGGTATTTGATTTAGAGGGGGAGGAAAAAGGAGGAATTCAGAGTGGCTCCTAGATTTCTGGCTTGAGCAACTGGGTGGATGAGGGTGTAATTTCCTTAGGTAGTAAATATGACAGATTAAAAAAATGTAGTTTAAGCTCCTTGCTTTGATAAAGGAATAACCGAAGCCCTGAGAAAATAGCCATCTTATTCAGTAGTTAGAAGAGCCTAAACTTGATTCTCCTGATTAAAGGGTCAAGTTTATTGCCTTTTTTACTCTGATTTTTAAATTTTAAAATCTTTGGAATGTGAAAATGAAATTGTAAGTTTCTTAAAGGTATAAGCATTGTGCTTTCAGGTGCTTTTGTATGTTATGCTGTAGTAGACACCTATTATTTTACGTCCAGACCCCTTCCTCCCCTTTTCCAGGTTCCATTCTTCTCCTTACTCTACCCACATCTACACAGTTTCCACAGGCATCACCAGGTTAGTACAATGTGATCCCACTTCTTGGCCTTAGTGGATAGTTTGAGGAACTGGCTCCCGACCTAAGTTGGGCAAATTTCCTCTGCCCACTTACATGAGAAAGGGAGGAAAGATTTTTCTAATTACTTAGTAAATATGTGATGACATGAATTGAAACTTTCAGAAACACTATATATAAAACTTTTTCAAAACATATGAACTAGGGAATGATTGTTACCATTTCAAGAAAAATTTTGTTCTGGGCGCCTGGGTGGCTCAGTGGGTTAAGCCGCTGCCTTCGGCTCGGGTCATGATCCCAGGGTCCTGGGATCGAGTCCCGCATCGGGCTCTCTGCTCAGCAGGGAGCCTGCTTCCCTCTCTTTCTCTCTGCCTGCCTCTCTGCCTACTTGTGATCTCCCTCTGTCAAATAAATAAATAAAATCTTTAAAAAAAAAAAAAAAAAGAAAAATTTTGTTCTACCAGAACACTGACTGTAATTTTGTCTTTTTTTTTTTTTTTTTTTTTTTTTAAGATTTTATTTATTTATTTGACAGAGAGAGATCACAATTAGGCAGAGAGGCAAGCAGAGAGAGAGAGGAGGAAGCAGGCTCCCTGCTGAGCAGAGAGCCCAATGTGGGACTCGATCCCAGGACCCTGAGATCATGACCTGAGCCGAAGGCAGCGGCTTAACTCACTGAGCCACCCAGGCGCCCTGTAATTTTGTCTTAAATAGCAATCTTTTGAATGCATTAAAGCATTTGTTTATGATCATTAATAACTTGACAGGCTGGGGTTGAAGGGAGAACATTTTAAAGTTAAAAATACCAGAAAATACTTATCATTAAATTCACTTCCTCAGGGCCTGGGACATGAGCTCTATAAAGGCCTCTATTTCCAAATAGTGAATTGTAGGCTATCAAATAGGTTAGTACTTGGTGTCAATGTTGGCTAAATAAACTATTGGTGCTTTGAATTGTGAGTTCACCTTTGTATGTTTTATAGGCCTCTATGTGAATCATTTTAAATATAGAATCAATTAATTAAAAGCATTGTGCACACAGAATACTTAGGAAGAGTATGTGTTTTAGATAGATAGTTATGAAAGATGTATGGATCAAAACAAGGGCTGCTGATAAGAGGGAATGAGATTCAACAAAACTACTTCTGTTGTTGATGGGTTCATCAGAAAAAAGATGCACATTGGTATCTATCAATGAGCTTCTGCTGGAGCCCAAGAGAGCAGTGTTGGATACCAACCCACTGGGGCATAAATCCAAAGTCAGATAACCCAGCTAACACATTCAATAAGCCTATATTTATTCTGTGAAGACAAAGGTGATGAGTAGTAATAACCAGATTAATGCTAGATGGCATTAAAAAAAAGCAAGTTCAATCTTAACTTCCTTGAAGAATGGAAAAAGGAAGAAGAAAGAAGGAGAGCAAAATGGAAAAGGGGAAGAAGAAAGAAGAAGTTATTATTTCATGAACATGTACAGCTGCCAAAAGCTTTTTTTCCATATTTTATCCTGCAGGGAATTGACCACCCATGCACTCAGGTACTTAGTAAATAACTTCTGAATGAATTTGTGAATAACAACTAAATGAATGTACAATTTGAATTACACAGCTTACTGGAGATAGTAAATTTTCAAATCTGCACACTGCACCAGTCATACATATGGCAAGCCTTTTTTTTTTCCAACCTTGGAATAATTCCCTTATATTTAACAAGTGAAGTTAAATCTATGTAACTTGAGCTTCGCTGATGGGCCAGATCACTTTTCCTGGTAATTTTGGTTTCCACTGATTTGGTCACAATGTAAGAATTAAAATAGTGTTTAGGGTAGTCTCATTGCTATTTTAGTAAAGAAAAAATACTTATACTTACTTGGTCAGTTTGACCAAGAGAGCTAACTATCCATGCAGGGTAACTAACCATACATTTCTGTTTGCCTGAGATAGTTATGGCTTATGCTGTTTTCCTGATGTACATACTAATAGTAATTTTTCCCCCTTAAAAGTGCCCTGATTTGTAAAATCAATTGTGTTTTCCCTACATGTCCATCTATAGGTAATCCTGATCCAGCCAACATAGAAAAAAAAAATCTACAGGGAACTCAGCTAACTTTCCTGCTTTGTAATGAGGCTTTATACACAGTTCCTTTTGATCCCCATTCCTCTAGATGAGAGACCATATCTTTAAACTCGTACTTTAGTTAAAATGTTTTGTCAGAGAAATTGGAACCAAGTTTTAGTGCTTTCTGGTGACTTAAGTGAATGTAGATAGTGTGGAAGACCTTGAGGAATAAATGAATAGCATGTCTTTTATTCAGTTCTTGACCATTAGTTATTTTAACTTGGCTTTTGGCATGAACTGGATAGCTATTGATTTAAGCTTGAGATATCTGGAAAGTGCCTCAACTACAGAGATTTTGTATTTCTGGTTGAAGCAAGATGTGTAAGTTTTAGTTAATGGGAGTTATTTTATTTAGGATTAGGTCTGGCTGCCAGTGGCAGAAAATTCAAACTATAGGGCTTGAACAAGACAGCTTATTTCTTACTCATATAAGACATTGGAGCTAGGTGTTACAGAGCTCTTAGAATGATCCACAGCCTCAAGACCCAGCATCCTTCCATCTTGTTGCTCAGTTGTGTGCAGTATTTATTTCCAATGTCATTTCATATTTCTGTGTGGCTGCTTTATTTCTAAACAATGCATCCTGATTCTAGGTTGCAGGAAGTAGGAAACAGGGAAAGAAGGAAACAGCCTTTCTTTTTTTTTTTAATTTTTTATTTTTTATAAACATATATTTTTATCCCCAGGGGTACAGGTCTGTGAATCACCAGGTTTACACACTTCACAGCACTCACCAAAGCACATACCCTCCCCAATGTCCATAATCCCACCCCCTTCTCCCAAACCCCCTCCCCCCCAGCAACCCTCAGTTTGTTTTGTGAGATTAAGAGTCACTTATGGTTTGTCTCCCTCCCAATCCCATCTTGTTTCATTTATTCTTCTCGTACCCACTTAAGCCCCCATGTTGCATCGCCACTTTCTCATATCAGGGAGATCATATGATAGTTGTCTTTCTCTGCTTGACTTATTTCGCTAAGCATGATACGCTCTAGTTCCATCCATGTTGTCGCAAATGGCAAGATTTCATTTCTTTTGATGGCTGCATAGTATTCCATTGTGTAATAGCCAAACTATGGAAAGAACCTAGATGTCCATCAACGGAAACAGCCTTTCTTTAAGGTCACTTGCTGAAAGCTTTATATTACTTTTGTTTAGATGCTTTGGTCAGAATGCAGATGCATGGCCACATTTGACAGCAAGGGAGTCTGAGGAATGTAATCTTAATTCTGGATCACCATGTGCCCAGCAAAAAATAGAGGTATTAAAGGAGGAAGGGGGGGCACCTGGGTGGCTCAGTGGGTTAAGCCGCTGCCTTCGGCTCAGGTCATGATCTCAGGGTCCTGGGATTGAGTCCTGCATCAGGCTCTCTGCTCAGCAGGGAGCCTGCTTCCTCCTCTCTCTCTCTGCCTGCCTCTCTGCCTACTTGTGATCTCTCTCTGTCAAATAAATAAAGAAAATTTTTTAAAAAATAAATAAATAAAGGAGGAAGGGGAAATGGATATTGGAGAAAAATTAGTTTCTGCCTTAGGACCAAAGATGGCAAAATTGATATTCTGTAATGAAAAACATCAAGACTTGAATTATTTGTCCAGATCAAGTGACCTCCTACCTTCTCATGATAGTGAGTCTGGAAGTATGTTTAGTTATTAACATTTTCCCTTCAAATAAAATTTTGCTTGTGCTTGATTTAATTTAATACCTCTTTATTAATACTTTTTAAATAGTATAAAATGTATGCAAAATTGTTGAACTTCTTTAAAAGTTATTGTGGAGCACCCTCCTACACTGTTGGTGGGAATTCAAGCTGGTACAGCTACTCTGGAAAACAGTATGGAGGTTCCTCAAAAAGTTGAAAATAGAGCTACTGTATGACCCAGCAATCGCACTACCGGTTACTTACTCTAAAAATACAAATATAGTGATCTGAAGGGGGGACATTCACCCAAATATTTATAGCAGCAGTATCCACAATAGCCAAACTATGGAAAGAGCCTAGATATCCATCAACAGATGAATGGATAAAGAAGATATGGTATATACACATAAATAATGGAAACTATGCAGCCATCAGAAAATGAAATCTTGTCATTTGCAATGATGTGGGTGGAACTAGGGGGTATTATACTAAACAAAACAAGTCAGTCAGAGAAAGAATTATCATATGATCTCACTGATATGAGGAATTTGAGAAACAAGACAGAGAATCATAAGGGAAGGGAGAGGAAAGTGAAACAAAATGAAACCAAAGAGAGAGACAAACCATAAAAGACTCTTTTTTTTTTTTTTTTTTTTTTTAAATTTTTTATTTTTTATAAACATATATTTTTTATAAACATATATTTTTATCCCCAGGTCTGTGAATCACCAGGTTTACACACTTCACAGCACTCACCAAATCACATACCCTCCCCAATGTCCATAATCCCACCCCCTTCTCCCCAACCCCCTCCCCCCGGCAACCCTCAGTTTGTTTTGTGAGATTAAGAGTCACTTATGGTTTGTCTCCCTCCCAATCCCATCTTGTTTCATTTATTCTTCTACCCATTTAAGCCTCCATGTTGCATCACCACTTCCTCATATCAGGGAGATCATATGATAGTTGTAAAAGACTCTTAATCTTGGGAAACAAACTGAGGGTTGCTGGAGGGGAGGGAGGTGGAAGCGGTGGGATGGCTGGGTGATTGACATTGGGGAAGGTATGTGCTATGGTGAGAAAATAAATTAAAAAAATGTTATTGTGGAGCAAAGGGACTTGAAATACATAAAATGTTACATTGTCTTTTGTCAAGGGATGGTTATTTGGACTGCTGCTACCCACACTAACCTAATTAGGTCCCAGCTTGCCCAGAAGCTATTTGCAGGCACAGTGAATAAGTTATTCTCTAAGAATTGCATTGAATTGTACTTCATGTGTAATGAAGAAAAAAGTTATGAACATACGAGTATTCATATACTTTCTTCTTCCTCTTTGCCCTCTACCCTCCTGGATACTCTCTTTTGGTAGACTGCTTCCTAGACATTTGTGAGGCATAGTCATAGAGGGGTATAGAAAGGTAAGTGATATGGGAAAGATGTGAGGAAGAGGGGGATACATTATCAAGGGAGGTTAAACCAAGCTATATGATAAAAGACTTGGAGAGATACAGGATTTGTGGGAAAATGAAAGCCATGTGACCTGGAGGGGAGCGGTGGAAAGAAGACATTTTTGGAGGGGATTGTTTTTCTGGTTTTATTGATAAATAATTGACATCCATCACTGTGTATGTTTAAGGTACATAGCATGATGGTTTGATTTACATATATTGTGAAGTGATTACCACAATTAGGTCAGCTAACATCCATCATATCACATAAATAAAATAAAAATAAAAGAAAAAAAATTATAATGAGAACTCAAAGAATTTATTCTCTTAACATTCCTATATATCGTACAGCAGGGTTAATTGTAGTCATTGTGTTGTATATCATGGACCTATTACTTATTTGTCTTATAACTGGAAGTTTGTTCCTTTTGATTACATTCTGGAGAGAGTTTTAAATGAGAGGTTCTGGAGGGTATTATATAAACTGTGCTTTCAAAATTTCATACGACTTGTAGCCTGAACCAACTGGGTCCCACACACATTAGTTAATAAGTGGAGTTGCAATTTGGTTGTATTTTGGGGTCCTCTTAGAGTTAATTAATTCCTCTAAGAATTTTATCTTATCAAAATATAATTAAACTTAATGAATTTCCTTTGTGATTAACCATTTTGATACTTTATATTTAAACATGTCATTCACTTAAGCACCAGGAGACCACAGTCATCTTGCATTTTCATGGCTTATGGTCCCTTGGAATTGCTTGCCTAATTAAAACTATCTTCATAATGATCTCTCTGAGCTTTGCTGGTTCCATTGGACATTAACACACAAGTTTATTGGTAGGTGATTCAGGGCCTCTACAGATGGATATGTTGTTCATTGCATAACTGTAGATGGTGGTTCTGAATAGAGTAAAGGGCAATAATGTATTTACATCTGCTCCCTTAAAAAAAATAAACGGTTGATCATTTTATAGGCAAAGACATTTTTCCTCCCATATACAATGAGCAGGATTATTTTGTCTGAAAAAAAAAAAAAAGTAAAAGAGGCAAATGGGATAAAATTTTTAAAAGGGAGGATGTTATTGATGTGGTACTGTAAGTTACATAAGGGTCAACTGCAAATGGGGGGGGATGGTCTAGAAAATGGAATGAAATGCCAGCAGTGTGTGGCAGGTATCCACAAGATTGAACTGTCAGATGTGTGGCAAGTATGATGTCTGGCAAATATAAAGACAGGTAATACCCTAGCATTCAGGTGAATAATTTGTATCAGAAGTTGCAGGTACAGACATTAAGGTGGGACTGTCACTTCATAGGAAATTCAGGAATAGACAAGTTTCAGATTCAAAAGAGGTGGCAGTTGGAAAGGTTTGTTTTCTCCATCACTTGACTGTGAATGTTTTCCCTTACGTTTTAGTTACCTGAGACTCCCTTTCCTTGGGAAAATCCTTCTGAAATGATGATTCTTTACATCTTTTTTTTTTTTTAATCTACTATTCCAAGAGTCCAAAGTGACATATGATGTCTGGCTTGGTAATCACCAAAGCTCTCTATAGCTTTGGAAGACTAAGGTTGGGCCTTAGTCTGACTAAACCTCTCTTGCTCCCTATATTCGTTTTCTGACCCTCACCAAAAAAAAAAAAAAAAATTGAAAGTAATTGTTGCTTTTCCTACAGGAGTATTTTGCTACAAAAACACCTATGTTACATGAAAATTCAGATATACAAATGAGATCAGTGAGACAAATGGTACAGGAAAGATTGATCCTTATAAAAAGCTTTTGCAATAGAATTCCCTTAGGCAGAGAGCTCTCTGAGCATATATTCAAATAAGGTTTTATTTGCTATACTTTAACTTATACATAACTCTTCAAGAACACAAAATATATTCTTCTACCTGTTCCTTGGCTATATCTTTGTTCAAGATGTCTTGGCAAAGACAGACAGGAAGGGGAAAGACAAAGGGGAATATACATACCAAGATTTCAGTTATAAAGCGTGGAAAATCCAATATGTTTCTACAATGACACATGTGCTATATGAACCTCTACTTGGAATTTTGACATGACCTATTAGATGCTGCTAGTAAGGTATATAAAGTATTCACTTTAAAAAGAAGCATATGAAAATATAGATGTTCTAGGACTTGCTAAACAGAAGATTGCTAATAATAGTTGATTTGGGTGATGTTGGACAAGAAGGAATGATCTCAAGTGGAAGTTAGGAAGACAGTATGGAATCAGGATAGGATCAGACATGTTGATAGTGGAATAGAAGGAAGATTTTAATAATAGATCTATGTAATGAACTTTGACATATAACAGAGGTGATATGGCAAATCACAAGGAGAAAGAAGAACTATTTAACAAATGAAACAAAAAACTGTACATATGAGGAAAAATGAAATCTGATACTTACCTAAGGCCATATTTAAAAAAAAAAAAACAAAACAAAACAGATCAACTTTAGGAAGATTAAGAACTTGACTGCCAAAACCAAAAATATAAGACTTGGAAGAAAATATAGGTGATTAATTTTCTGACCTTGGAGTAAGAAAATAAAACCTGAGGTACCTGACCCATGAAATAACAGACCGATAAATTAAAGGTCTTTTGATCATTAATAGATACTACAGACTAAACTGAAAGACAAGTTACATCCTGGGGAAAAAGGTATGTATTTGTAACATATAGAACCAAAAAAAGTCTTAGTATAGGAATATATAAAGAAATTCTACAAGTGGGATGAAAAAAAAAATCCCAATAGAAAAATATAGGGAAAATGTAGGACTAGGCATTTCAGAGAAAAGGAAACATATATGTCTAATACACATAAAAATATATACAACTTCACTTTTACTCAGGGAAATACAGATTGGGAACACAATGGAATGCCATTTTACATCCACTGGATTGGTAAAATTTAGGTAGCCTGAAAATACCAAGTGTTGGAGAGAATGTATATGTGATCTCTCTTTTACATTTCTTGTGGGAATATAATATGATATAACTGCTTTAGAAAACAATTTGGTGTTATTTTGTAGAGTTGAACATTTGTACAACATATGACCTAGCATCAATACTAGGTATTTCCAAGAGAAATTTTAGCTCAGTTACCCAAGGAGACATGTACTAATTAAATTGTTTGTGGTGGCATTGTTTGTAATAGCAAAATCTGGGTAATCACCAAAATGACCATGAATAAGAAAATGAGTAAATGATTTGTGGAATGTTCACATAATGGGATATTATATTGGTGAAAATGAATGAACTGTATCTACAAACAACAATGTGAATAAACCTTACTAAAATGATACTGAGGAAAAAAAATCAAGAACCAGAAAACAGCATATAATATATTCCAAGATCTATACAGAACTACTCAAACTCAACAATCAAAAAACAGATAATCACATCAAAAAATGGGCAGAAGACATGAGCAGACACTTCTCCAAAGAAGACATACAAATGGCTAACAGACACATGAAAAAATGTTCATCATCATTAGCTATCAGGGGGATTCAAATCAAAACCACATTGAGATAACACCTTACACCAGTTAGAATGGCCAAAATTAACAAGTCAATGTACAATAAGTGCTGGAGAGAATGTGGGGAAATGGGAAACCTCTTACACTATTGGTGGAAATTCTAATTTGTGCCAGCACTTTGGAAAACAGTGTGGAGATTCCTTAAGAAATTAAAAATAGAGCTACCCTATGACCCTGCAATTGCACTACTGGGTATTTATCCCAAAGATACAGATATAGTGGAAAGATAGGCCATCTGTTCCCCAATGTTCATAGCAGAAATGGCCACAATTGCCAAACTGTGGGAAGAGCCAAGATGCCCTTCAACAGATGAATGGATAAAGAAAATATGGTTCTTATATACAATGGAATATTATACCTCCATCAGAAAGGACGAATACCCAACTTTTGTATCCACATGGATGGGACTGGAGGAGATTATGCTGAGTGAAATAAGTCAAGCAGAGAAAGTCAATTATCATAGGTTTCACTTAATTGTGGAGCGTAAGGAATAACATGGAGGACATTAGGAGAAGGAAAGGAAAAGTGAATTGGGGAAAATTGGAGGGGAAGATGAAGTATGAGAGACTGCGGACTCTGAGAAACAAACTGAGGGTTTGGTGGGGGGAAAGGTGGGGGGGATAGGTGAGCCTGGTGGTGGGTATTAAGGAAGGCACATATTGCTTGGAACACTGGGTGTGGTGCATAAACAATGAATCTTGGAACACAAAAAATAAAATTAAAAAAATAAAATCTTTAAAAAAAATAAAAGTACAGGGGCACCTGGGTGGCTCAGTGGGGTAAGCCTCTGCCTTTGGCTCAGGTCATGGCCTCAGAGTCTGAGGATGGAGACCCACATCAGTTTTTCTGCTCAGCAGGGAGCCTGCTTCCCCCTCTCTCTCTGCCTGCTTCTCTGCCTACTTGTGATCTCTCTCTCTGTCAAATAAATAAAAAAATAATAATAAAAGTACAACCTACAGTAAAAAATCAATATAATACTCATTTTGTAAAATGAATAAACAAAACAAAACATTTTTTTTTAATTTATTTATTTATTTGACAGAGATCGCAAGTAGGCAGAGAGGCAGGCAGAGAGAGAGGAGGAAGCAGGCTCCCTGCTGAGCAGGGAGCCCGATGCCTGGCTGGATCCCAGGACCCTGGGATCATGACCTGAGCTGAAGGCAAAGGCTTTAACCCACTGAGCCACCCAGGTGCCCCAAAACAAAACATTTTTAAGAAATACATGTATACTTGATAAAATTAATGAAAAGGGAAGGGGATGATAAACATAAAATATGGGATAGTGGTTATTTCAGGGAGTCATGGGTGATAGGATAATAGATATAGGTAATGTTCCAGTTTGGGGATTTGACAGTGGGTTCATGAATGCGTATTAGGACACTAAAGTAAATAGATGAAAAGAGCAATTTATAAAGCAGTGATAGTATGATCTGAAACAAGAATTATGATTAATTCAATTCTGTACACCTGAGATTCAAGCAAAATCCAAAACAATAAACACCTTGCTATAGCCTACAAAATCCCATGTAATCTGGCTTTTGGCTTCTCTTTTGATTTAATTTCCTGTCTTTCTTATCCTTGTACATTCAGCTTCAGCTATACTGATTTTTCTGTTAGTCCTTGAACTTTTTAAACATGCTTTTGCTGCAGGGCCTAGAATATTTCTCAGATATCCACATGTCTTGCTCTCTCACATCACTCATGTTTCTCAAGTATCTCAGCAAGGCCTTCTTTGAACATCTGTCTAAAGTGTACTCCTATTATCTTGTCTCCACACTCTGCTCTATTTCTCTTCACACTAGATACTGATATATACATATTATTTTTATTATTTTTCTTTCCACATGTGGAAGATCCAGGGAGGCAAAGGTTTTGTTTTGTCTACTTCTCTATTGCTGTTTAGCTACTTCCTACTTGTCCTTTGTCTCAAGTGGCATTTCTTCCAGAAAATCTTTTCTGACTCCCCTAATCTAGGTTAGTGCTTTTCTTCTGCACTACTCTTCTGCTCCATGATAACACAAGAAAACTCCTCACTTTCTTTTACGGTTAGCTGTTTACCAGTTTGTCTCTTGCACTAGATTTGTGTGTGCTCTGAGGATGTAGACCCTGGTTATGTGTGTGTGTGTGTGTGTGTGTGTGTGTATGTAGTTAATCCAAAACATGTCAGTGTCTACCACATAGTATATGTTCAATAATGATTATTTCTTAAACAATAAAATAGATCTAAGAATCAGCAAGTGAGCAAGTAATCCAGCCTCAGGTCTAAGATGTCTAGACAGATAAAAAGGGAGATTGGTCATGTGGAAATAGTACATTGTGGTGTAAATAGGAGAAGCTGGATATTTTTGGGGTGAGACTTAGCTGTATTTCTATAGAAGCCTTTTTATGCAGACTTCAGTGACTTCATCTCTTTTAATGTAGGGTCTTAAGAGATATCCAGGGCTGATTATGTGCCTATATTCCTATGAGGAATAGAAATCCAGAAGCTTTTTAATCACTCAGGATTTCTGCACAGTTATAGTTCTGGGGAAACTCATAGGCATGTGATGATGCTGAGATCTTTTGAGTTGTTAAAACAAGACTGTATAATCAGATTCAGATTCTCTGCTGCCGAAATATTTGTCATTTTATAATCTATGTAAGGTACATAATTCTCTTTCTATTTACTGACTAAAATTTCCAGGGCAAGTCCCTTCCTCTGCCCGATGACCCCTGTCATATGAATATCTACAAGCTATCAATTGCCTATAGTTTCTTTCAATGGCATCATGCTTTCCAAATCAAATTACCCTTTTTCTCTTTCTGGCTCAGTCATTATGGGATCACCTTTCCCATCATTATCAGCATTAATGCTACCCATAATTATATACACAATTGGATTGCTTACTCACTTGCACAGATAATTGCATCAATATGACTGCAATTTTGCCAGCTACCAAGTAATATACCCAATAGTCATATGAGAGTATGAATAAATTATTAACACTGATTTACTTTATATGATGGAGCAACTTCAGAGTTCATAGTTTGGGTGTAATTATTGTTGTGAGTTGTTCATTAAATGGATGTTACCTCTTTTCTGTTTATGAATGGGCTATAGCTATAGGAACTTCAAACTCCTGATATGTTTATGGTGGCCTACTCAACCACTAGTACCTAAAAGTACTGCTTGGTACACAGATAGTGAAAATAAAATACTAATTAGAAGAAGGGAATATATTTTGTTTCTGTGGGTAAGTGAACTATTTGTTTCCTAGTCATAAACTGCAATCCTGTTTCAGTAAGCTCTCAGGCCCCATATAGAGGTCTAACCACAGCCATAACTAAAAATAGTGGCAGTTCATACAGATCAATATATTAGAGAGGTCCCTCAAGAACAGAGTGGCTTGATGGGCATTGCGACATGATGAAAGAAACTCTAGGAGTAGGAGGTATGCCAAGATCCAGATGAACAGGGAGATTGTCTTCTCAAAGAGGACTGATAGATAAAATGTTCTGGGATTGCTTCTGGGTTGCAGGAATGGGATTGTAGTTTGAGAGTAAGGTATGGCCAAATTTACAATTATCAGGGTTAAAATACAGGTGGAAATAATAGGGGTGATTACTTGAAGTCGGTTATAATGTAGAGTCTTGGTCATGTATTAGTGTGGTGGAGCAGGCTCATACTATCTCATGAGAGCTGACCGTGTGTACTTCTCTTCCTAACTACATATTGAGTGACTTCACATTAGTTGTTCGATACCAGCTATTGTTGAATTTATTGAATTCTTATTATATGTCAGGCACATGCATTATTTTACTTAAGACTCACATCATTCCATTTTTTAAAACTCTTGAATGCATTTTGTTTTTTTAATTTTTTTATAATAGTCATCACTAGGCTAACCCATCCTCCCATCTCTCTCCCCTCTGAAACTCTCAGTTTCTTTCTCAGAGTCCATAGTCTCTCATGGTTCATCTCCCCCTCTGATTCCTCCCCCACTTCATTTTTCCTTTCCTTCTCCTAATGTCCTCCATGCTATTCCTTATATTCCACATATAAATGAAACCATATGATAATTGTCTTTCTCTGCTTGACTTCTTTCACGTAGCATAGTCCCCTCCAGTTCCATCCATGTCGATGTATTCCATTTTCTTATGAGGAAACTGAGGCACAGAGCAGTTTAATAAGTTCAGTTACTAGAATGGGTCCATGTGATCAGAATACAACTAGTAGTAAAGATGGTTCAATGATGGGCTGCTTGAATACTAAGCTAGGCATTATAAATCTTTCCTGATCAGGAATAACTTGGGTCCCAGAATTGAGCTTGCAAGACTAGTAGAGCATGGCCTAGGAAACCAGGCTAGTCATGCCTGGTATAATTCTAAGTAGAATTATGTTCTTTTTTTTTTTTTTTTTAGAATTATGTTCTAATTTTACTTCATCCTCTTGTATAAAGTTTTCCCAGGATTCATCAGTATGAGGTAGAAGAGCAGTAGAATGAGCCTAGGTATTCCTTTCCACACTCCATGCCTTTACGGTAAGCAATGATTTCTCTACTTCTAATTCCTTCTCAAGGGTCTCTCTCAGTATCATACTCATGACCCTCTGTGTGATTCTAAGGTTCTAGAGAATAGAATGTATGTACTTTCACAAACAGTGTTTGAGAACACATGTTCTTATTTTTCTATGGCACATTCTACATTTTTATAGCCAGAAAGACTCTTTAAGATGGAGTCATTTTATTTTGTTTTCTTGCAGCATGCAGGTTTAAAGTCAGTTATTGCAGTCCACACACATCACTAAACAACAAGATTGAATTTAATTTTTTTAAAATTTCTTTTCCAATGAGATAAAAATAACCAACCAAAAGAAAAAATATATTAAACTGTGTAAATCCAAATATACAAACATCTATTAAGCCCTGACCGATTATTAGGTATTGTAAATGCATGTTTTTGGTTTGTCATATCTGCAAATTAATGTAAACTTTATTTAAAACAACTTATTTTTGAACCCTTAATGATTTTCTTTTACTTTACTGTAGCAATTCACAGGAAGTCAACTGCAGGAAGATTTAGCAGAATAGTAATATCCTTTCTATTACCTTAGACACAATAAGAAACACAGCTCTTCCAAGAAATCAGTTTTGCTCTGCAGTAGGTCCATGATTTCATATAGATCTGAGAGAAAATAGAGAAAAAGAGCATTTTAAGCAGGTGTGGGCTTTGTGTATATGACATTTGTTTTGGGTTTTGATTGATTCATCATCTTTGCAAACCATGCAAGGCCCTGTGCTATGTGGAGTGAGGATTTAGTTGAGTCTAAAAGAGGTGGTGAGATTAAGAGGGAGAAGGGGGTGGGATTATGGACATTGGGGAGGGTATGTGATTTGGTGAGTGCTGTGAAGTGTGTAAACCTGGTGATTCACAGACCTGGGGATAAAAATATATGTATATAAAAAATATATGTTTATAAAAAAAATAAAAAATTAAAAGAGGTGGTGATATTTAGGTAGCTAGCTGAATACAATGTATATTACATTGACACAAAGCATCATTCTACTCATGAAGCTTTAGGCCCAAAGTCCAAAACCTTCCAAAACAAGTACACCAAAGTTTGAATACATGTGTTGAAGGAGGATTTATAACTGAACAGTAGAGACTGAAAGTTCTTTGTATCAGTAAATTATTGCTGTATACCATATCAACTTACAAATTAGTTGCTTTAAATAGCAACCTTGTATTACTGATTTTGGGTCAGTGAGTTAGTGGAACAGTTCTGGTCTTGTCTGGTTTCACTCATGAATCTACAATCATCTGTGAGTCAGCTAGAGGTTGGCTTGTTTAGGATGGCCTCAGCCTGGGCAATTTAGCTCTTCTCCACATTATCTTGCATCTCTCTAGCAGGGTATTGTGTGTTTGTTTAATTGTGGGAGAAGTCTAACAGAGTAAGCATGAACAAGCCAAGGCTCTGCTTATGTCATATTAGCTATCATTCAGTTAGGGGAAAGATTTTACATGTCCAAGTCCAAAATGAAGTGATAGGGAATAACAGCTCACCTAGAATGGGAAAATATGCATAGCAAAGTCTGTGGATCCACTGATAGGTAAAGGATTTGGGCCATTTGTTGTAATCCATCTACCATGTTCTTCTGGTATATAGAATCTTTGGAAGCAAAATTGGTGATGGTTCAATTGATTGCTGGTCTATATAGCAATGAAAATCAGCTTTCAACTGTTGATATAGTGAGAAATAAAGTATGTTACTTTCAAAATTAATGCTACTTGGGTTATAATATAACTGTAATATCTAGTACAGTGAAAGAAATTATCCTACTGTACTTTGCATTGAGCATGGTATGTCATTTGTTCATTCCTTCAGGTAACATTTATTTCTTACCTAATGTGTACAGTTTAGCAAACTAGAGCATAACCACAAGGGGGCAAGAAAATAGTGAGAAATCTAAAAACAAACTGGGAGAAATGGTTGAAGAAATTTAGTTACCTTTGGACTACAGAAGAGAGGACATAGCACGGATATAAGCAAAGTCTTCAAATATGTAAAAAGCCTTCATATAGAAGAGGCATAACATTGATGTATATTAGAAAGCAGAACAGTCCGTTGCTTTTAGAATAGTCTGACCTACAAGGCCCTACATGATTGGCTTCTGCCTGTTTCTCTTACCTCATAGCCTAACACTTCCCCTTGTTCACTGCAGTGCAGCTGCATTGGCCTCTTTGTTGTTCTTTGTGCACATCAGGCATAATCTTATCTCAGGGCCTTTTTACTTGTTATTTCCTCTTCTTCTGTGGAACACTTTCCCCCAAAACAGTTGCATAGTTAGCTCCTTGTATTCAAATCTCACCTCAAATGTCCCCTCCTCAGATAAGTCTTCCCTGACCAACCAATCTCATATTATTAACCCTTATGCCTCCTACTTTTCATTATTTATCTCATAACCCCTTTTTTTACTTCCTTGCATATTTCAGTCTGGAATTATCCTATTTATGTACTTTCTTGCGAGTTATTTATTTCCTTACAAATAGGATATAAGCTCCATGAGAATAAGGATCTTGCTTATCTTGTTTACTACTGTCCATCATACCTAAAATGGTACCTGGCACATAGTTGGTTCCCAATAATTATGTATTTAATGAATTAATAAATTTAATGATTTACAGGTATATGTGGGCTATATTGTGAAGTAATGAGTTTCCCATCCTTGTATGTGTTTAAGTAGAGGTGAAGTAGAGGTAGGAAGATTTCAAGGAGATTCTGCATTAGGTGGGAATGTTAACTTGGTGACCTCTAGGAATCCTTTGAACTCAGATATTTTATGATTTCTGAGATCTAGTAAGAATAATAAATATATGCAACCTAGTATTCTTAGAGATTTACAAAATTCAAGAGGATTTCAAGGTTATCTCATATTTCAAAAAGTATGCCGTTTTGTCTGTGGAAATTTTTGTGAGGTCAGGGAATCATCATTGATACACTAGACACAGTAGAATGTGTCCACAACTAGGTTTTGTTTACTTTTTGCTCTCCTTGGCTCTCTGAGGTGAATTATAGCCACCACAATATGAGGCTGTAATATTTTGAATAAACTCTGCAGTAGAGGTTCTTTAACCATTGTGTTATTTCTTTTCTCTTCCCTGAAAAAAATGTTCTTGAGAACATGAGAATGAGCTGGGCCTTGAAAGGTGGGACAGGCTTTGGATCATAGCAGACATTTTAGGCTGGGGGAAGAGCCTGAATTAAGTCATGGACATGGAAGTATGTAAAAGAAGTAGACCAGCTGGATTTTTTAAAAAGGTTTGGCTCTCTTATTTTTAATTATTTTTTTATTGAGCGAAAATTGATAAATAACATGATATAAATTTCAGGTGTATAACATTATAATATAATATTTGTGTACACTACAAAGTAATCACCACCATAAGTCGCCATTGAGTATCATGTTAACTGTGGGTTTGTCATACATGGCATTTATTATATCGAGGTATGTTCCCTCTATTCCCACTTTGCTGAGGGTTTTTTATATGTTTATTTTATTTTTTATGTTCAATCAACCAATATGTAGTACATCATTAGGAGGGTTTTCATCATAACTTATGTCCAATGCTTTTTCTGCATCTGTTGAGATGATCATATGATTTTTATCTTTTATCTTGTTAATGTGGTATACCATGTTTATTGATTTGTGGATAATGAACCATCTTTGCATCACTAGAATAAATCCCACTTGATCATAGTATGTAATCCTTTTAACATTTGTTGAATTTGGTTTGCTAATACTTTGTTGAGGATATTTGCATTTATATTTATTCAGGATATTGACCTATAATTATTAAAAGGTTTTTATTTAAATTCCAGTTATTTAACATATGGGTAATATTAGTCTCAGGTGCACAATACAGTGATTCAACAATGCCATATATCACCTGGTGCTCATCACAAGTATACTCCTTAATCCCCATCATGTATTTCACCCATTTCCCCCCACCAACCACCTCCCTTCTGGTAACTATCCATTTGTTTTCTTAGTTAAGAGTCTGTTTCTTGGTTTGGCCCTTCCCCCCTCTTTTTTTTTTTCCTTTGCTCATTTGATTTGTTTCTTAAATTCCATCTATAAGAGAAAAATGCCACATGATTTCATTCTCTTACTGACTTATTTTGCTTAACATAATACTCTCTAGCTCCATCCCATCCTATAATGTGTGTGTGTGTGTGTGTGTGTGTGTGTGTGTGTTTATCTGGATTTGGTGACAGGGTAATTCTGTCCTAATAAAATAAATTTGGAAGCATTTCCTCTTCAAATTGTTAAAGAATTTGAAGATAGGTATTAAATCTTCTTTGAATAATTAGTAGAATTCACCAGTGAAGCTGTCTTGTCCTGCACTTTCATTTGTGGAAATGTTTTTGATAACTGATTCAATCTTTGCTAATAATCAAGCTATTCAGAATTTGTATTTCTTCATGATCCAGTCTTAGAAGGTTGTATATTTCCAGGAATTTATCCATTTCTTCTGGTTTTCTAGGTTATTGGCAAAAAATTTTTGTAGTTGTGTCTTATGATCCTTTGTATTTCAGTGGTATGTTATAACTTCTTCTATGTCTGATTTTATTTATTTTATTAATTTTATGTCTATTTTTTTCTTGGTGAGTCTAGCTAAAGTTTTATTAATTTTGTTTATCTTTTCAAAAGGACCAGCTCTTAATTTCATTGATCTTTTCTATTTTTTGTATCTATTTCATTTATTTTTGCTCTGAATTTTATTATTTTCTTTTTTTACTGACTTTTTTCTTCTCTTCCTCCTTCTCCTCTTTCTTCTTTGCTTTGTTTAGGTGTAGAATTAGATTGTTTATTTGAGATTTTTCTTGTTTCTTTATGTAGTTCTGCATAGCTATAAACTTACCTCTTAAAAGTGCTTTTGCTGTATCATATAAGTTTTGGACTGTTATATTTCCATTGTCATTTGTCTGTAGGAATTTTTTGTCTGTTTGTTTCTCCTTTGGTTTCTTTATTGATCCATTGATTTTTCAGTAGTATGTTTAATTTTCACCTATTTGTTAATTTTCCAGTTTTCTTCTTATAATTGATTTTGAGTTTCATACCATTATGATTAGAGAAGATATTTGATATGATTTATTCTTTTTTAAATTTATTGAGTCTTATAATGTGGACTAATGTAATCTATCCTGAAGAATGTCCCATGTGTACTTGAGAAGGATGTGTATTCTGCTGCTATTGGATGGACTATTCTATACATACCTATTAAGCCCATCTGGTCTCATGTGTCTTTTACAGCCAGTGTTTCCTTATTGATTTTTTTTATAATGAGAAATATAGCTTTTATAGTAAAAAAAGGATATCAATAAAATATGCACAGAAGGAAATAATAAGATGAATCAGAAATCCATTACACAATATAAAAACACATTTGTCAGTAGTTATAGATGAAGTGAATAAAAAGCAGACAAGACATACAGTAAAGCACCAATGAACAAATAAAAAAATAGCTATATATACAATAATATAAAAAATCATTAACCACTTAAAATTCATTTAGGCAGATAATGAAAGACATGAACACTATTATAAATTATTGCAGAATTAATTAAATAATGCACCATAATTAATAGAAAGATCCCATGTGTTCCTCAGAAGAGTTAATATTGTTCACATGTTACTACTGCTTAATCTACAGATTCAATTCAATCCCTACCAAATTCAAATAGTTCCATCTGTAGAAAGGAGATAGCTGATCCTCTATCACAGGGAATTGTGAGAGGCCTCTAATAACAAAACAATTTTGAAAAAGAAAAATAAGTCAGTTTTAGGTTTCAAAACAATGTAATGACAGAAGGAAAAATATATACCATTGGGAGAGAATCAGTGTATCAGAAAAAAACCACAAATATCTATGGTCAAATGATTTTTTTTTTATTATTTCATACATTTTTATTTTATTTTTTTTTCTCTTTTTTTTCATTTTTTTTTTAATCTTAATTTTTTATTTTTTATAAACATATATTTTTATCCCCAGGGGTACAGGTCTGTGAATCACCAGGTTTACACACTTCACAGCACTCACCAAATCACATACCCTCCCCAATGTCCATAATCCCACCCCCTTCTCCCAAACCCCCTCCCCCCGGCAACCCTCAGTTTGTTTTGTGAGATTAAGAGTCACTTATAGTTTGTCTCCCTCCCAATCCCATCTTGTTTCATTTATTCTTCTTCTACCCACTTAAGCCTCCATGTTGCATCACCACTTCCTCATATCAGGGAGATCATATGATAGTTGTCTTTCTCTGCTTGACTTATTTCGCTAAGCATGATACGCTCTAGTTCCATCCATGTTGTTGCAAATGGCAAGATTTCATTTCTTTTGATGGCTGCATAGTATTCCATTGTGTATATATACCACATCTTCTTGATCCATTCATCTGTTGATGGACATCTAGGTTCTTTCCATAGTTTGGCTATTGTGGACATTGCTGCTATAAACATTCGGGTGCACGTGCCCCTTTGGATCACTACATTTGTATCTTTAGGTCAAATGATTTTTTGAGAAGAATGTAAATTCCATTCAGTGAGGAAAGATTTATGTCTTTAACAGGTGACATTTCGACAGCTGAATTTTTAAATGCGAAAGAATAATACTGGCCTTCTACTTCACACCACCTACAAAAATTAATGCAAATAGATCAATGACCTAAATATAAAAGCTGAATACATATAACTCTAAGAAAGAAAAAAAGGAAGAAAGAAAGAAAGAAACCCAATACTTGATGGCCTCAATTTTTATCATGGAATATATGAGGTAACACCGCATGTATAAGCAACAAAGGAAAAATGATAAATTGGACTACATTAAAATAGAACATTTTGTACATCAAGATAATTTTCTGGAAGGGGAATAGACAACATACAGAAAAAAATAGACAACATACATTAAAAAAATCTGGAAGATATATAGCTGATCATGTTTTAAATCCCAAAGATACAAATAACTCATGCAGGGGGAAAAAATTAACAAATTGTGTTCTAAAGAAGACTTACCTTTGGCTGTTGGCCATTAGTATGTCTTCTCTGGAGAAATGCCTGTTCATGTCCTCTGCTAATTTCCTGATTGGATTAATTGTTCTTTGGATGTTGAGTTTGATATGTTCTTTATTGATTTTGGATACTAGCCCTTTATCTGATATGTTATTTGCAAATATCTTCTCCCATTCTGTCAGTTGTCTCTTGGTTTTGTCAACTGTTTCCTTTGCTATGCAAAAGATTTTATTTTCATGATGTCCCAATAGTTCATTTTTGTCTTTGTTTCCTTTGCCCTTGGAGATGTGTCTAGCAAAAAAAAAAAAAAAAAAAAAAAAAAAAAAAAAGCCAAGATTTCATTTCTGATGGCTGTGTAATATTCCATAGTATAGATATACCACTTATCCTTTATCCTTTCATCTGTCAATGGATGCCTTGGCTCTTTCCATAGTTTGGCTACTGGCTACTGTGGACGTTGCTGCTATAAACATTGGGGTGCAGGTGCCCCTTCAGATCAGTACTTTTTTTTTTAAAGATTTTATTTATTTATTTGACAGAGATCACAAGAAGGCAGAGAGGCAAGCAGAGAGAGAGGGAAAGAAGGCTCCCTGCTGAGCAGAGAACCCAATGAGGGGCTTGATCCCAGGACCCTGAGATCATGACTCGAGCCAAAGACAGAGGCTTGACCCACTGAGCAACTCAGGTGCCCCAGTACATTTATATATTGTATGTACCAGAAGTGCAATGTTTTCCAGAGTGGCTGTACTAGCTTGCATTTCCACCAACCAACAGTGTGGGTGGGTTCCCCTTTCTTCTCATTCTTGCCAACATCTGTTTTTTCCTGAGTTGTTAATTTTGGTCACTCTGACTAGTGTGAGATGGTTTCTCATCATGGATTTGGTGATGTTGAAAATCTTTTCATGTGTCCATTGGCCAGGAATCCATCAAAGCCCTAGAGGAAAACACAAGCAGCAACCTCTTTGACCTTGGCCACAGCAACTTCTTGCTAGACACATCTCCTTATTGATTTTTTATCTGGTGATCTATCTATTGACGTAACTGGGGGCAAATTCCCTACTATTATTGTATTGCTGTCACTTTCTTCCTTTAGGTCTGTTAATATTTGCTTTCTATATTTAGGTGTTCCTATGTTGGATACATAAATATTTATAAGTTTGTTACCGTACAACACTATTACAACATCATTGACTATGTTCTTTGTGTTATGATTTTCATTCCCATTACTTATTCATTCCTGCTTCTCTTAACGCACTTTACTGATTCCCTTACCCCTCTGGCAACCATCAATTTTTTCTCTGTATTTGTAGGTTTGATTCTGCTTTTTGTTTATTTATTCCTTTTTTTTTGTTTTTTTTTTTTTGTGTGTGTGTGTGTGGTTTTTTTTTTTTTTTTTTTTTTTTTTTTTTGAGCCTGGGTGGCTCAATGGGTTAAAGCCTCTGCCCTCAGCTCAGGTCATGATCCCAGGGTTCTAGGATTAAGCCCTTTATTGGGTTCTCTGCTCAGCAGGGAGCCTGCTTTCCCACATCTCTCTCTGCCTGCCTTTCTGCCTACTTGTGACCTCTGTCTGTCAAATAAGATTTAAGATTCCACATGTCAGTAAAATCATGTGGTATTTTTCACTTAGCATTATACCTTGTAGATCAATCCATGTTGCTGCAAATGACACAATCTCATCCTTTTTATGGCTGTGTAATATTCCATTGCATTCATATACTACATTTTCCTTATCCATTCATTTCCTGGTGGAGACTTGGCTTTTTTTTCATATCTTGGCTATTGTAAATAATGTTGCAATTATAAGGTGCATATATGTTTTCAAATCAGTATTTTCATTTTCTTTCAGCAAATGCCCAGTAGTGGAATTATTGGATCATATGTTTTTCTAATGTTAAGCTTTTGAGGAAACTCCATACTGTCTTGCACAGTGAATATACCAATGTACATTTCCACCAATAGTATGTGGGGCTTCCTTTCTCCACTAACACTTGTTATTTCTTGTCTTTTTATTTTAGCCCTTCTGACAAGTGTAAGGTGATATTCCATTGTGGTTTTAATTTGCATTTCCCTGATGATGAATGTCCTTGAGCATCTTTTCATGTATCTTTTGGCCACCTGTAGGTCTTCTTTGGAAAACTTTCTATCCATGTCTTCTGCTCATTTTTTAATAGATTGTTTGTAGTTTTAGTGTTGAGTTGTATGAGTTCTTTATGAATTATGGAAATCAACCCATATAGGAACTATGATTTGTGAATGCCTTCTCCCATTCAGTAGGTTGCCTTTTTGTTTTATTATTTCCTTCATTGTAAAAAAAAAAAAAAAAAAAAAAAAAAACACTTTTCATTTTGTTGTAGCACCAATAGTTTACTTTTGCTTTTGTTTCCCTTGCCTCAGAAGACATATATAGAAAAATGTTGTCATGGCCAATGTCAGAGAAATTACTGTCTGTGTTCTCTTCTTGAATTTTTGTGATTGCAGGTCTCACATTAGCTCCTTAATACATTTTGCATTTATTATTGTATGTGGTGTTAGAAAGTGGTCCACTTTCATTCTTTTACATGTAGCTGTCTAGTTTCCCCAGCACCATTTACTGAAAAGACTATTTATTCCCCATTGTAGATTCTTGACCTATCTCATCTTACCTTAATCTTGTCATAGATTAATCGACTATCAAAGTGTGGATTTATTTCTAGGCTGTCTATTGTGTTCTATTGATCTATTTTTTAATATTTTTTCAGTGTTCCAGAATTCATTGTTTGTGTACCACACCCAGTCCTCCATGCAATACACGCCCTCCATAATACCCACCAAAGGCTCAGTGTTTTTTATATATGGTCTTTATTTTGTTGAGGTATGTTCCCTCTAAACTCACTTTGTTATAAGTTTTATCATGAATTGATGTTGAATTTTGTCAAATGCTTTTTCTGTATTTATTGAGATGATCATGTGATTTTTATCTTTCATTTTTTATTTTTAGTATGGTGTATAACATTGATTTGTGAATATTTGTCCTTGCATCTCCAGAATAAATTCCATGTGATCAAGGTCAATGATCATTTTAATATATTGTTGAATGCCAGTTACTTATATTTTGTTGAACATTTTTTGTATCTGTGTTCATTAGGGATATTTGTCTGTAGTTTTCTCTTTTTCTTTTGTTTAAACTTTGTCTAGTTTTGGTATCAGGGTAATGCTGGCCTTGTAGAATGTATTTGAGAGCTTTCCTTCTAATTTTTGGAGTACTTTGAAGAGAATAGGTATTAATTCTTCTTTGAACATTTGGTAGAATTCACCTGTGAATCCATCTTACTGTGGACTTTTATTTTTTAGTAGTTTTATGATTACAGATTCAATTTTGTTACTAGTAATCGGCATGTTTAATTTGGGTTTTTTTCCTAATTTAGTTTTGGAAGATTGTATGTTTCTAGCAATTATCCATTTCCTCTACGTTGTACAGTTTGTTGGTATACATGATTTTCATGCAATTCTTTTATAATCTTTTATATTTATTTGGTGTCAGTTACTCTCCTCTCTCATTTCTGATTTTTATTTTTTTGTTTTATTTATTTCTCTTTTTTGTGATAAGTCTTACTAAGGGTTCATCAATTTTTTTTATCTTTTCAAAGAACCAGCTCTTAGTTTCACTGATTTTTTTTCCTTTTGTTTCTTTAGTTTGAGTTATTTATTTCTGCTTTGATCTTAATGTTTCCTTTTTTCTACTCCCCACTGCCTTCGCTTATTCTTCTTTTCCTAGTTTTTTTAGATGTAAAGTTAAATTATTTTCTGAGCTTTTTCTTATTTCTTGAGGTGGGCCTGTATTGCTATATATTTTCCTCTTAGAACTATTTCCACTGTGTTCCTACGATTTTGAACCATTGTTTTCTCTTTTTCATTTTTCTCTTTGTATTTTTTAATTTCTTCTTTGATTGCTTCACTGACCCATTGTTTAGTGTTATGTCCTTTAGCCTCCATGCATTTGTGGTTTTTTTTTTTTTCAGTTTTCTTCTTGTGGTTTATTTTTATTTTTTTAGATTTTATTTATTTATTTGAGAGAGAATGAGCAGTTGGGAGGGAGAGAGTGACAGAGAGAGAAAGAAAAGCAGACTCCCTGCTGAGCAGGAAGCCTAATGTGGGGCTTGATTCCAAGTCCCAGAGATCATGACCTGAGCTGAAGGCAGGCACTTAACTGACTGAGTGACCCAGGTGCCCTGTGATTTATTTTTAGTTCCATTTCATTGTGTTTGGAAAAGATGCATGGGATGATTTCAATCTTCTGAAATGTATTGAGACTTGTTTCGTGGCCCAATATGTCATCTCTTCTGCAAAATGTTTCATGTGCATTTGAATTGAATGTGTATGGTATGTTATATATATATTTGTTATGTCTATCTGGTCTTATGTGTCATTCAAAGACACCATATTCTATGATTTTCTGCCTGGATTATCTTCCACTGATGTAAGTGGGGTGTTAAAATTCCCTATTATTATTGTATTACCATAAATCTCTCTCTTTATGTCTGTTAATATTTCCTTTATGTATTTAGGTGCTTCAGTGTTGGGTGCATAGATGTTTTAAAGTTTTATAGCCACTTGTTGGATCAATCCCTTTATCATTATCTTTGTCTCTTGTTGCTGTCTTTGTTTTGAAGTCTATTTTGTCGGTTGTAAGTATTGCTATTCCTACTCTGGCTTTTGTTCTCATTTCCATTTGCATAGTGAATGTGTTTCCATCTCTTCACTTTTAGTCTTTAAGTGTTTTTAGGTCTGAGGTGAATCTCTTGTTGGCAGCATACAGGTGTTTTTTTATTTGTTCTGCTTCCCTATGTCTTTTAACTGGAGCATTTGGCAATTTGCATTTCAAGTAATTATAGATAGCTATATACTTACTACCATTGTGTTATTTGTTTTATGGTTATTTTGTAGTTTTTTTCCTTCTCTTATTCTCTTCTTTTGTAATTTCTTTTTGTGTTTGTAATGTTATGTTTGGTTTTCTTTCTCTTTATTTTTGTATATCTAGTATATATTTTGAGTTCGTGATTAGTATGAGCTTCATATATAACATCCTGATTATATAGCATTCAATATTAAGTTGATCATTTAAGTTCAAACTCATCTAAAAGAAAATTTTTTTCTTTTCCTTTCTCTTTCACCTTATATATATATGTTGTCATATTTTACAACTTTTTATTCCTAATTTTTGTTCTTCTAATTATGCCTTTATTTTTCCACTTTAAGAAGTCCATTTAACTTTTGTTTTAAGGCTGGCTTAATGGTGATAAATTTCTCTGATCTTATATCTTGTTAACTATCTCTACTTCAAATCTGAATGGTAACTTTGCTGGGTAGAGTGTTCTTGGTTGCACTTTTTTTCTGTTCAGCATTTTTAATATGTCATGCCACTACCTTCTAGCCTGTAAAATTTCTACTGAAAAAATCAGTTGAGAGCCTTATAAGTTTTTCTTTGTCAGTAAATTTTTACCTCTCACTGTTTTTAAAATTCTTTCTTTATCTTTAATCTTGGACATTTTAATTATTATGGGTCATGTTGTGGCCCTCCTTGGGTTCATCTTGTTTGACATACTCTGTGGTTCTTGAACCTGGATGTCTATTTTGCTGTTAATCTTTGGTGCTTTCCATTACCCTGTCTTCCAGTTATCAGATACGTTCTTTTACATCTGCTACTGTGGGGTCCCTCTAGTGTTTTGTTTTGTTTTCTAATTTTAGCTATTGTATTCTTTAACTCTGGTTCTTTTTTTTAATATTTTCTGTCTCTTTATTGAAGAGTTATACTTTTTTTTACCTGCTCAGTAGCATCTTAATGATTATTACTTTAGATTTTTTATCTGGCATATTGCTTATCTCCCATTTCATCTAGTTTCTTTTCTGAGATTTTGTCTTGTTCTTTCTTTTTGAGCATATTCCTCTGTCTCGCTTTTTTACTTGACTTTCTGTGTTTCTATAGATTAGGTGGAACAACTGCTCCTATACTTGAGGGAATGGTGTTGTGTATGGTTGTCTCCTATGTGGATTGTGCACCTGATAAGTTTTCTGGCAGACTGGACCTGTGAGTGGCATAGGTTGGGGGTCCTTTCTTTCCACTCAGTAGGCAGCTTGGTGTACAACAGCTAAAGTTGAGTGGACACAGATTGGTGTGGTTCCTATTTCCCCACACAGCAGGTGCCCTGGCAGGATAGCTAAAGCTAAAGTGAGTACAAACTGGGATATCACAAGTGTCTATATGCAAAATGAGCTTTGGCAGGCTAGCTCAATTTTAAGTGGGTTTTATCCAAGGTTTCCTGGATCCCTCCACATAGAGGGTGCCCTGGCAGGGTGATTGGTACTGAGGTGGCATGTGGGATGGGAGGTCCAGAGGCTTTCCACACAATGGGCACCCTGGTGTGACAGCTAAAGCTGAGGTGGGTGCATGTCATGGGGTCCCAGTGTTCTAAGAACCGAGGGTAATCTGGAAGGACAAGTGAACCTGAAATGAGTGGATTGTTGGATTCTGGGGTGCTCTGTATTGGGGGTATCCTGGCAGGGCTTCTGGTGCTGAGGTGGTGTGCTGGCCAGGAAATCTTTGGGTTCTTTATGCATAGGGCATCTGTCAGGACAGCTAAAGCTTAAGTGAGTACAAGCCAGGGGATTCTGTGGCTCTCTGCATAGCAGGCACATTGTCAAAGTAGCTAAAGCTGAAGTGGACGCCAGCTAGGGTGTTTTGGTGTTCTGTGTGCTGAGAGCATCATGGAAAGTCTGGAAGCTAGAATTGGAAAAATTGAGGTGTGGGGTCAATTTTTATAGGGAGTTCCCTGGTGGGGTGGCTGGAGCTGATGCAGTGTGTGGGTTAAGGGTCCCTCCACTCTATGCTCAGAGCATCAGGGTGCCCTGGCAAGATCACTGAAATTAGTCAGTGTAAGTTGTGGGGTTGTATGTACAGAGAGCACCTCTGCAGGATAGCTGAAGCTAAAGTGGATGTAAACAGGGGTGTTCCAGTGTTCTCTGCATAGAGGGTTCCCTGAAGGAACAGTTGAAGCCAAGGTAGGATACAGGCTGGAAGGTCCGGGGGTGCATCATGCAGTACACCTAAATTTAAAGTGGTCACATGCTGGTGTGGTCTCAAGTTTCTTGGTGCAAAATGTGTCTTGGTAGGAGAGCTAAAGCTGAAGTGGTTGAAAGCTGGGGTTTCCCAGAGTTCTCAACAATGAGTATGACCTGGCAGGATAGCTAAAGCTGAATTGGGTGCTAGCCAGGGTGTCTGAAGGTGTGCTTAGCACAAGTATGCCTTGATTTGGTGGCTAGAGCTGAGGCCAGTGCAGATGAGAGTGTTCTGGGGCATTTTGTGCTGGGGGTTGCCCTGGTAGGGTGACTAAAACTGATGCAGGTATGGGCTGGGGGTTCTTGGTGGGGCACTCTGCCAGTCTGCTAGATCTGAAGCAGACATCATCCAGGAGATTCTGGTATTTTGTATCAAGAGTATCCTAGCAAGCTGTTTGGAGCCAAAGTGGTGTGGGCCTGGAATGTTCTGGGGTTCTTTGCTCCTGTGCCACTTTGGCATCAAGGGTGGTGGTGCAGTGATCTCTAAGCAGGGTGTTCCATGTGCACTGCCCTATGGCTGCTTTGGTGGCTTGGCTGGGGCTGGTGTGGGATAGGGTCCCAAGGATCACTGAGGTGGCAGGCTGTAGGGGATCTGGACTGTTCACTAATATGTGTTTTCAAGGGAGGTGGAGACCATAGACTGTATCTGCCAGTCCCCTCCCACCTGGACAATGTTCTGGCATCTCCCCCAAATAGCAGAGTTCTAGGGATGGCTCTTTTATATGCTAGTTACTCTTTTAAATTACAGCATTTCTTTTGTACCCCAGCATGACCAGGGTGTTACAGTGGGCTTGTGGGCCAGGGGGTTACTGAGGTGGCAAGTTGGCCGTGGTGACTGAACCCTACTCTGGTCTGAGCTTTTAAGGTGGAGGGGGACCATAAAACTGTCATTTTTCTGTCCCACTGTTAAGGAGCGTGTTCCCACAGTTCCTTTGCCATTTGGCAGAGTTCTAGTGCTACATTTTAATTGCTAGTTGCTCTTTGGAATCATGACTTTTTTTTTTTCCTGTGCCAAAAGATAGAAGAATCTTTCCCTGGTCCCTCAGTATTATCCTTCCCCAGGATCATGCGTAGAGGCTTTCTTTGTCATCATATCTCTGAGTCTCCTGCTATTCATTTTTGTTTTTCTCTCTGATTTGTTGTGCGGAATCTGTTTAGTCAGCTCTCAGTTCTAGGTATTATTCTATAAATAAAATGTAATTTGGTGTGTTCCATGAAGGGGATGAATTAAGGGTCTTCCTACATTGTCATCTTATATATTACATATAATGTAATTATTGATAGGTATATTCTTATTGCCACTTTGTTTATTATTTTCTGGCAGTTTTTATGGTTCCTTTCTATTCTTTTCTCTTTCTCTTGCTTTCTTCCTTTGTGGTTTGATGACTTTCTTCACTGTTATATTTAGACTTCTCATTTTCTTTTGTGTATCTATTATAGGTTTTTGCTTTGTGGTTACCATGAGGCTCAGATACAACATTCTGTATATATAAGTCTATTTGAAGTTGATAATATCTTAAGTTTGGGTGCATTCTAAAAACTCTACATTTTTACTACCCCCCCACCTATGTTCTGTTTTATATCTTTTTATTTTGTGTATCCTGTAACTCACTATTATAGTTACAGTTAATTTTACTTCTTTTGTCTTTTAGGTTTTGTATTAGTTCGTTAAGTAGCTAATATACTACCTTTCTAATGTATTTGCATTCACAAGTGAGGTTTTAACTTTTATACATTTTCCTTATTACTAGTTAGTGCCTTTTCTTTTCAGCATCAGTAAGTCCCTTTAACATTTCTTGAAAGGCTAGTTTAGTGGTGATAAACTCCTTCAGTTTTTGCATGTGTGGAAAATTCTTTATCTCCTTCAATTCTGAATGGCAATATTGCCAGGTAGAGTATTCTTGGTTGGAAGTTTTTTTTCCTTTCAATGCTTTGAATATATTATGTTACTCTCTTTTGGCCTGCAAAATTTCTGCTGAAAATTCAGCTGATAAGTCTTATGGGAGTTCCTCTATATGTAAAACAAGTTATTTTTCTCTTGCTGCTGTTAATATTTTTGTCTTTAACTTGTGGCATTTTAATTGTAATATTTCTTGATGTGGATTTGTTTGGGTTCATCTTATTTAAGGCTGTTCTGTGCTTTCTGAAACTAGATATCTGTTCCTTTTTTGAGGTTAAAGAAATTTTCAACCATTATTTTTTCAAATAAATTATCTACCCTTTTCCTTCTCTCTTCTCTTTCTGGTGCCCCTATGGTGCAGATGTTATTCTACTTGATACCGTCTTAATGACAGTGGACATAAGTCAATACACATAAATAAGCTATCTTCACTTTTTTTTTCTTTTTGCTGTTTTGTCAGTATAATCTCCATTGCTTTGCCTTCCAGCTCACTTATCCATTCTACACCATCTGGTGTAGTGTAAAACTCCTGTAGTATATTTTTCTGTTTACCTCTTGTATTTTTCAGCTCTATGACTTCTGTTTGGTACTTTTTAATGTTTTCTTTCTCTTTGTTGAGACATTTACTGTGTTCATCTGTTCTCTTGAGTTTGGTGAACATCTTTGTGATCATTACTTTGAACCCTTTATCAGGTAGATTACTTACCTTAGTTTCATTAAGGTTTTTTGTGAGGTTTTGTCTTCTTGTTTCATTTGGGACATATTACTCTGTCTCCTTGTTTTTCTTGACTCTTTGTGTTTGTTTCTTTGTCTTAGGCAGTTATTTCTGCCTATCTTTTTTAAAATTTAAAAAAAAATTAAAGATTTTATTTATTTGACAGATGGAGATCACAAGTAGGCAGAGAAGCAGGCGGAGAGAGAGGAGGAAGCAGGCTCCCTGCTGAGTAGAGAGCCCAATGTGGGACTCAATCCCAGGACCCTGGGATCATGACCTGACCCAAAGGCAGAGGCTTTAACACACTGAGCCACCCAGGTGCCCCTATTTCTGCCTATCTTTAGGGAGTGGCCTTGGGTAGGAGATAAACCTTTTCAATAAACCTTGCTTTATCTTTTGGTTGTTTCTCAAGCTCTAATGTTGTCTTATTTATTTTTGAATGGGTCCCAGTTTTTGAGGGTGCTTCAAAGCCATTGAGGAGGAGAGAGACAAGGAGACTCTATGCTGAGGGTGGAGCCCAATGAGGGGCTTAATCCCACAAACCTGAAATCATGACGCCAGCCAAAACCAAGAGTTAGACACTTAATTGCTTAGCCAACTGAGCCACTCAAGCCCCTCAGGCCTTTTTCAAATAAATACTGGGTGGTTGCCCTGGGGGTGGTAACCTGATAAGGATTGTCTCTCTGATTGTTTCAGTTCTGTGAGACCCAGAAATGTAATTCCCCTCTGGCCACTAAAGCTGGGTGTCCAAGGAGTATCTCCTGTGTGGATCGTGTGTGCCTAATAGCTGTGGTAGAGTAGGCCACAGCTGCAGAGCATGGAGGCTGGGTGTTTGGCCAGCTAGGTTGAGGTAGTGTAGGTGTGACTGCAGTGTGCAGGGGCAGTGTGCTTGGCCACCTCACAGCCAGTTTAATACAAACAGACAATATGTTTTTAAGAAAGGCTTGGTAGTGGAACTGAATAAACAATGTTATCTTGAATCCAGGAGAAGCTTGGATATCAAGTTTACATTTTAATCATTGAGAGAAAGATTCTGGAGTAAGTGAAGGATGTGCATTTGTGAAATAATGGCTAGTCCTACCCAAGGATATTGGATGAGATTAAACCTAACCCCCTATATCCTTTTTTTGGAGGAGGAAGCAGCACCAGGGATGAGAAATAACTTGCCCAAGGGTTACCCAGTCAGTTTATGGCATAGCTATGGAGAAAATGAAAGCTTTATGATTACTATCTCATTATATTTTCTGCTATATTATGAAAGAAAGTGACAAAGGTACTTACATTTTAGGTGCTCCATGCTTATTTAAACATGAAGGTAATTCATTCGGATGAATTCCTTACAGATATTCAGGAGTAACTCCTGAAGGCTTTTGGGATAACAAATATCTGGTAGTGACTACTTTGATGAAAAGCAGTACCACAGGGCACTGGGTTCCTTTGCCACTTGAAGACCTTCTATACTGTGTCCACAGCTGAGAAAATGATTACATTTATACATGAGATGGGAGTGATCAAGTATCTCTTACCTCCCGTTAAGTGGTTTTCTTTAATTTCCAAATACTACATTGGCTAGAATCCCTTTGTTTTAATTAATGGGTATTCTATTATGTAGTTGCCCAGTACACTCCATTTCCAAAGGTCATTATTATTCATCACTGTTTTGGGCTGGACTAGAGATATTTAGTATTGTTGGAGCTTTTGTATTGATTGGGAAATCCAGACTGAAAGCATGGGTGACAAGCAACTAGTCATGCCTGAGTTTCAGACCCATGATTAATGTTTTCTTGAAGAATGGAAAATGGAATTACTTCTGATGTACCATGGGAGTTCTGGAGAACCTATCTTTTATACCATACTGTATTACCTTTCTGTCCCTGAATTGTTCTGAATCTACAAACTTTACTGTTCAAGAGGCTTAGAGTCAGATTTTTGTTTCAAATCATTGTCTACCATCTACTAGCTGTGTAACTTTAGGCAATTGACCAAATTTATCATTTTGTAAGCTTGGAAATGAGAATAATAGTATTGACATAATATGGTTTTGTAAGGTGTTCAGTGAGATTATATTTCTAGATGTGTGGTGATATAAAGTCAGTATGTTAAAATTACTAGCATGACTATAGAGATAGATCAAACTGAAACTGAATATCTATGTTTTAGTAACCCACATCTTCATAATGATAAGATTAAGTTTATCCTATTACAAAACATTGGATCTTGAGGGAAAGAGATGCTGGGTGGATAAATTTAGATAGAATGTAAGAGATAAGTAATAAGTGCAAGTCTTATTCAAAAGGTATTATTTGGAAAAGATCAGGTTTGGATATGATACCATATGGGGGCCTTAGGTAGTCAGAAAGTATCATGAGGTCATATGTCATGAAGATATGTGCCAAAAGGAAGATGAGTCCAGAAAAGACCTAACAAACTCCATGATAAAGGGCTTTTAAAAAAAAATTCTTTTCAGTGTATCAGAATTCATTGTTTATGTGCCACACCCAGTGTTCCATGCAATATGTGCCTTCCATAATACCCACCACAAGGCTCACCCAATTTCCCACCCTCCGCTCCTTCAAAACTCTCAGAATGTTTTTCAGAGTCCATAGTCTCTAGTGGTTCATCTCCCCCTCCAATTTTCCCCAACCTCTTTCTCTTCTCCATCTCCCTATGTCCCTTGTGTGATTTCTTATGCTCCACAAATAAGTGAAACCATATAAGTGACTCTCTCTATTTGACTTATTTCACTCAGCATAATCTCTTCCAGTCCTGTCCATGTTGATACAAAAGTTGGGTATTTATCCTTTCTGATGGAGGCATAATACTCCATAATGTATATGGACCACATCTTCCTTATCCATTCATTCGTTGAAGGGCATCTTTGGTTCTTTCCACAGTTTGGCAACTGTGGCCATTGCTGCTATGAACATTGGGATAGAGATGGCCCTTCTTTTCACTACATCTGTATCCTTGGGGTAAATACCCAATAACACAATTGCAGGGTCATAGGGTAGCTCTATTTTTAATTTCTTAAGGAATCTCCACACTGTTTTCCAAAGTGCCTGCACAAATTTGAATTCCCACCAACAGTGTAAAAGTGTTCCCCTTTCTCCACATCCTCTCCAACACATGTTATTTACTGTCTTGGTTAATTTTGGGCATTCTAACTTATCAATAAATGTTAGGTATTGACATTATTTCTTTATTTCTTTGTAAGAGGTAATCAGCCAGGTGAAGAGGAGGAGTTTATGGGGGCAAGTAAGAGAACATTGAACCATAATATTTTAGAATTGGAATGGAACTCAAACACCATCTAATCAGCTCATTTTTATTAAAGGTGCTGTAACTGAGACAAAGGAAAATCAGATAGTTTGTCCACAATCATATAGTTTGTTATTGACCTGAGCCTGTATACTTTTTTTATCAGTCACATAAAGATTCTTAACTCTTGATCTTTGATCATGAGCTCATTTATTTTTATCTCTTTATTTTGAAATAAATTCAGACACATGGAATAGTTTCAAAAATAGTACAAAATTTTCTGAAATACCATTCATTCAGTTTTCCCAAAATGTTGACATTTTACTGCATTTGTTCTCTCTTTATCAAAATAAAAAAATAAAAACTGACACAGGATTATTTAATCTATAAGATTTATTCAAATGTCACTGGTTATCTTCCTAATGTCCTTTGTAGTGACATTTCTAGGTTGATTCCTTAAGAGTACAAATTTAGTTTTTAATGAGGAAATTGTTCCCAGTAGTATTTTAAGATTCCTAAAGAAATGTGCTTCTAAGCTCTTCAACATGCTGACTCCATGCATTTTAAGGACAGAGGTGAATTTCCTTTGAAAAATCTTTTTTTTTTCCTTTGAAAAATCTTTTTTTTTTTCCTTTGTCTGCATCAATCCAAAGTGGTCAGCAAGATGCAAATAATATTTCCGCAGAGACTAGCGGAAACCATTAGCGCAAGTAACATGTTCCTGGGCTTTAAGTGGTTCTTTACAGTGTGGTCCAACACTTAGATGAATAGTTATTCATATTTAAACCTGAGTGAAAATGAAGTAAGAATTTGGCACATTTTACTCCTGCTGGAAACAAAAAAATTAAACTCAGATAATCAATACTTAAATCTGTTTTATTAACTTAGCAAATGTGAAGCAGTATCATTTCTTAGAACACTTACTTTCAGAGATTTGTCTGAGTCTAATTGATGTGACTGGGGATGTGTAAGAGAAAGGACCCCTTCTGTGTATGTCTTTGGTTTATCTTGTTTAGCCATATTCTAATTGGAGATATTTAAGTCTACTGTTGTTTATTCAGAAAAATGGGCAAAGCACACTTCTGTCTTATTCTGACGTGGCCATCAGGGCCTAGTGTAAAGGGCCACATTACACTATAAACAGGTTCCTTTGATGTATTTGTTGAACAGAAACCTTGGAGGGATGTTCTTAGTGCTCCAGTGTTACAATAAATTGGCTTCAGAAGTTCCATCTTTCTAGTGGGGTGGTTCTTGCCTTGCAAATGCTGTTTGCTTTACATTTTTTTTTTAAAGCAAAATAGAACTAAGATACTACTATTGTTCAAGAAGTCTTCTTTGTTGAGACTGAAGACTACATATTTTTGGATCAATCTCTGGCTCTCTCTATGCATTACTACTTGGTACTTCTTTGTGCAGTACCTGGTATTTTTTTTCCTTGTTTTTAAAAAAACCTTTTAGTTGTAAAATATAGTTAGACATAAGAAGAATGTACAAAATCCAGAGCTCATGAATTTTCACAAAGTAAACACTTACATGTAATTACCACAGGGTTCAGACTGAGATTGAAGACCACCATGCTCTCCAGAAGCCACCTTGCACTCTTTCCAATTACTCATTCCTCCTTGCAGATAACTATTATCCTAAAATTTATGATAATTACTTCCTTAATTTTCTTCATAGTTTTACCATCTAAATTTATAACTCTAAAGTCTATAGTATTGCCTATATTTTAGACCTCTGTAAATGCAATAATACATTATATATTCTTTAGTGTCTAACTTTTTTCTCAATACTATGTTTTTGAGATTCATCAATGTTGTGTTGGTATAGTTTGTTATTTTTTGTTGTTGTTTTATGGTGAATATACCACATTCTCTTCCAGTAAATAGATATTGGGTTCCTTCTGTCTTTAGCTATGATCAATAATGCTTCTGTTGTATAAATGCATGCATTTCTATTGGACATATATTTAAGGGTGAGAATTGTGGGGTCATAGGTAGGGCAATTATATCCTGGTTTGCTTAATTCAATTCTGGTTAATGCCTGAGACACATGTGTTAGCTGCTGTTCTTGCTTCATAGCCTGTGAATGTAGGTCTGTTGGGAAAGATGAGAAAGATATTCAGGCATCAAATAGGTGCAACAAGGAAACCAAAGCAGTTTTGGCCAGACTGAATAGTGATTTACAGCAATAATTCAAAGATGTTATTGAGGAGAGAATTTCTCTGGAAGTTCAACTGGAACAACTTTGACCATTCTTTCACCTGTAAGACAATTGCCATTAACAGGGAACATACCCATACCCATTTTTAAGCAGCTTTGGGTTCAAGACCATTTGGAGACCCAAACATTCAGCCTACTGCTTAATTCAACATTAAATTTTATTTTTCTATTTTACCTTACATGTTTGTATCTATTTAAGTATCTTTCATTTTTTAATTTCACAATAAAATGTTCAGGATGAAAAAAAGCCCTATTGTCCTGTAATTATTTATGACTCTCCATTTCATTCGCAAAACATCTTTGTTTGAGTAATGAAATAGTACATCATAATCATCAGATATATTCTGAAGGTTCAAATTTAAGATGGTTCAAATTTAAGATAATTCCGAGTGGTTTTTCAACATGGTTATACCAATCTATATCCATTACCAGCAGTGTGATATTTTCTGTTGCTCTTCATCTTCATTAGTTACTTGTTTCTTTCAGTCTTTTTAATTTTAGCTCCTCTGGTGAATGTGTGGTAATATTTCATTATGATTTTAATTTTAATTTCCTTGATTAAAGTTGAGATAGAGTACTTTTTCAAACATTGATTGATTAGCTATTATATTACTTATTATTGTTCCTATCTGTACTGATGTTCTGTATAAACATCTGTTGTGTCTGCTGATAATAAAGCGACATCTACTTCCTATTGGTTATCATTTGAATATTACAACTTTTCGTATCATTTTACTTTCATTAGTTTACTTTCAATAGTTCTGTACCTTTCTGTACCTTTATGTTTTAGCTATATCCCTTGTACATAGTATATATAATATATATATAGTATACATATATATACACACATATATTTTATTCTTATTTTCCCCTAGGTATTTATATATTCTTTTGTTATTCTGTAGGTAATTAACTTAGAAATTGTAACATTCAACCTTGATTTATTTTACTATAGTAAGAATAATTAATTTGAGATTTATCCTCTTAAAAGTTTGTACGCAATGCATCATTGTTGACTATAAGCACAAATTTGTGCAGCAGATTTCTAGAGATTATTCATCTTTCTTGGCTAAAATTTTATGTCTGTTGACTAGTAACTTCCCATTTATTCCTGCCTTCAGTCACTGGCAACCATTGCACTCTTTGGTTCTGTAAATTTGACTATTCTAGATACTTCATATAAGTGGAATCTTGCGGTTTTTACATTTTCACAATGCTTTATTTTACTTAGCATAAATGGCTTCAAGGTTCATCCATGTTGTCACATATTATAGAATTGCCTTTTTGTTAAAGCTGAATAGTTTTCTATTGTATGTAAATATTAAATTTTATTTAGTCTTTCATTTATCAAGGGACATTTAGATTGTTTCCACTTCTTAGCCATTGTGAATAGTGCTGTAATGAATGGGAGAGTGCTGATATCTCTTTGAAATTCTGATTCCAATTTTAATTTAGATATTTTAATTTTTAATCTTAATACCCAGACATGGGAATGCCAGATCATATTATAGCTCTATTTTTAATTTTTTGAGGAAACTCCCTACTGTTATCAATTTTGGATGCTCCATTTTGCATTCCCAGCAACAGAGATATACAATATAGTATGGTTAACTATAGTCACAGTGCTGTATATTAGATCCCCCAAACTTGTTAATTTTATAATTGGATGTTTTTATCCTTTGACAAACATCTCTTCATTTCCCCCATAGCCTAGCCCTTGGTAATGGCCAATCTAATCTTCATTTCTATGAATTTGGCTTTTTCAGATTCTATATATAAGTGAAATCAATATTTGTCTTTATCTCTTTGATTTATTTCACTTAGCATAATGCCTTAAATGTTTATGTTGTAATAAATGGCAGGATTTCCTTCTTTTTATGGATGAATAATATTCTATGTATCATATTTTATGTATATGTGTATCTATATATACCACATTTTCTTTATTCATTCATCTGTCAATGGAAACAGGTTGTTTTCATGCCTTAGCTATTGTTAATAATACTGTAATGAATATAGGAATGCAGATAACCTCTTTGAGATAGCGATTTTGCTGCTTTTGGATATACACTCAGAAGTGTGATTGGTGGATCATATAGTGATTCTATTTTTTTTAAAGATTTTATTTATTTATTTGACAGAGAGAGATCACAGTAGGAGAGAGGAAGGGAAGAGATTACAGAGAGAGGAAGGGAAGCAGGCCCCCTGCTGAGCAGAGAGCCCGATGTGGGACTCAATCCCAGGACCCTGAGATCATGACCTGAGCCGAAGGCAGCGGCTTAACCCACTGAGCCACCCAGGCGCCCCTAGTAATTCTATTTTTAATTTTGTGAGAAACAACTATACTGTTCTCATAGTGGCTGTAACAATTTCTATTTCTACAGACAGTACACAAGGATTTCCTTTCTTCCCACATCCTTGCCAACCTTTGTTATCTCTTCTTTTTGGTAACAGTCTTCCTAACATCAGTAAGATGTTCTCTTGCTGTGGTTTTGATTTGCATTTCTCTGATGATTAGTGATGTTGAACAGCACTTAGCTACCTGCTGGCCACTTACATTATCTTCTTTGGTAAAATGTCTATCCATGTCCTTTTCCCCTTAAAAATTGGATTATTATTATTATTTTGCTATTGAGTTGTATGAGTCTCATATATTTTAGATATTAGCCCCTTATGAGATAAGTGGTTTGCAAATATTTTCTCCCATTCCATAGATTGCCTTGTCATTTTATTGATTGCGTCTTTTGCTTTGCAAAAGCTTTTAAGTTTCGTGTAATCCCACTTTATTTTTTTATTTTTCTTTTGTTGTTTGTGCATTTGATGTCATATCCAAAAAATAAATAAATAAAAACCTCATCACTGGGACCAATGTCAAGGAGCTCCTTTACTATGTTTTTTTCTAGGATTTTTACAGTGTCTGGTCTTATATTTAAATTTTTAATACATCTCAGGGGGGAGCAGGCTCCCCACTGAGCAGAGAGCCTGATGTGGGGCTCGATCCCAGGACCCTGGGATCATGACCTGAGCTGAAGGCAGAGGCTTAACCCACTGAGCCACCCGGGTGCCCCACATTCTTTGTTGAAGAGACTATCTTCTGTTTTTGGTAATCTTGGCTCTCTCGTCAAAGATTTGTTGACCTTATATTCATGGGTTTATTTCTGGGCTCACTATTTCATTCCAATGGTCTATAGCTTGTTTTTATGTTAGTTCCATACTTGTTGATTACTATAGCTTTATAATATATTTTTGAATCAGGAAGTTTGATGTCTCCTGCTTGTTCTTTCTCAGGATTACTTTGGCTATTCACGGTCTTACGCAGTTCTGTATGAATGTTTTTTCTAGTTCTGTGAAAAATACCTTTGGGATTTTGATAGGGATTGTATTAAATCTATAGATGGCTTTGGGTAATGGGGACATTTTAATCATACTAATTTTTCTGATCCATGAACAGGACATATTTTTCCATTTATTTGTGTCTTCAATTTCTTTCATCAGTGTCTTATAGTTTTCACTGTGCTGATCTTTCCCTTACTTGCTTTAGTTTATTCCTAAGTATTTTATTGTTATTTTATGCTATGTAAAAGGAATTGTTTTGTTATATTTCTTTCAGATAGTTGTTAATATATAGAAACACAAATGATTTAATATGCTGATTTTGTATCCTGCAGTTTTACTGACTTTATTAGTTCTAACAGTTTTTTCTTATATCTTTTAGGGTTTTTTAGTATATAAGACCATATCACCTGCAAACAGATAATTTTATTTCTTCTTTTCTGATTTGGATGCCTTTTATTTTTTTTTCTTGTCTAATTGTTCTGGATTGGACAAGTAGTACTATGTGGAGTAAGAATGGTGAAAGTAAGCATCCTTGTCTAGTTCCTGACGGTAGAGGGGAAAAGTTCAATCTTTTACCATTGAGTACAATGCAGATTGAGCGCTAGTCATATATGGCTTTTATCATGTTGTATTTCTTTGATACCAATTTTGCTGAGATTTATAATGAAAAGATGTTGAATTTTGTCACATGCTTTTTATGCCTGTAATGAGATGATCTTAAGATTTTTACCTTCCATTATGTTAATGTGGTATACAACATTAATGATTTCCATATGTTGAAATATCTTTGTGCCTGAGGGTTAAATACCACGTGATATATAATTCTGTTAATGTGCTAGTGAATTCAGTTTGCTATTTTATTGAGAAGTTTTGTATCTATATTGATCAGGGTTATTAGCCGGCAGTTTTCATTTCCTGTAGTGTTCTTATCTGCCTTTGGTATGTGGGTAATTCTGGTGTCATAAAATAAATTTGGAAGTATTCTTTCCTCTGAAATTTTTGGAAGAGTTTTAAGAAGGATTGCCATTAACTTTTCTTTAAATGTTTGTTTGAATTTATCCATGATGTTATCCCAGGACCCTGGAATCATGACTTGAGCCAAAGGCAGATGGTTAACTGATTGATCCACCCAGGCACCTTGTGAATTTTCTTGTTTTGTTTATTAGCCTAGCTAACAGTTTGTTAATATTGTTTTTCTTTTCAAAAATGAAGTATTAGTTTCATTGATCTTTTTTATTGTTTTTCTGGTTTCTATTTTATTTATTTCCACTCTGATTTTTTTATTTCCCTCCTGCTAACTTTGGACATAGTTTATTCTTCTGTTCAAATTACTTATTATAAATTTAGGTTAGTTACTTGAGATCTTTCTTTTTTCTTAATGTAGGTACTTATTTCAATAAAATTCTCTCAGAACTTTTTGCTACATCCCTTAAGTTCTGATATGTTGTGTTTCCATTTTTGTTTGTTTCATAGTATTTGGTGATTTATGTTTTGATTTCTTCTTCTTTTGAAAAGATTTATTTACTTACTTTAGAGAAAGAGAGAGAAAGAAAGAACATGTTCAGGAGGGGGGAGGAAGGAGAGGGAGAAGGAGAGAAACAGACTCCATGCTGAGTATGCAACCTGATGTGGGCCTTGATTCCAGGATCCTGAGATCATGACTTGAGATTAAATCAAAAGTCAGAGGCTTAATGGACTTAGCTACCCAGATACCACTTGATTTCTTCTTTTATCCATTTCTTGTTTAGTTCTGTATTGTTTAATTTCTACCTATTTGTGAATTTTCCAGTTTTCCTCCTGTTACTGATTTTTAGCTTCATACCCTTGTGGTTAGAAGATATACTTGGTATTATTTCAGTATTCTTAAATTTGTTGAGACTTGTTACATATTGAACATATGTTTTATCTTGGGGGGTGTTCCACGTGTATTTGAAAAGAATGTGTATTCTACTGCTGTTGTGTGGAATGCTCTACAGATGTATGTTATGCTTATTTCATCTAAAGTGTAGTTCTAGTCCAGTATTTTTAAATTGATTTTCTTTCTTCATGATCTATCCAGTGTTGTAGATGAGATATTGAAGTCCCATACTATTAATATATTGTCCACTTCTGTTATAATTCACTTCGTATCTTTAGATTCTCCAATTTGGGTGTACATATATTTTAAATTGCAATATTCTCTTGATTAATTGACATCTTTATCATTATATAGTGACCTTTTTTCTCTTAGAGATTTTTACTTAAAGTCTATTTTGTCTCATAAGATTAGTTATCCTTTTTCTCTTTTGGCTTCAATTTGCATGGAATATCTTTTCCATCCCTTCAAGTGGAGCCAATGTATATCCTTAAAGTTGAAGATGGTATCTTTTTAAAAAGGTTTTTTTATTTTTTTATAAACTTATATTATTAGCACCTAGGGTACAGGTCTGTGAATCGCCAGGTTTACACATGAAGTTAGTTGCTTATAGGCAGCACTTAGTTGGATCTTGTTTTTTTTTTTTCTTTTTTCTTTTTTTCCAGGTTTTTTCTTAATCCCTTCAGACATGCCTTTTGACTGGTGAATTTATTCTATTTACATTTAAAGTAGTTACTGATATGTAAGGCTTACTAATGCTATTTCATTAATTGTTTTCTAGCTATTTTTTTGTTCCTTTGTCCCTCTCTTGCTTACTTTCTTTGGGAATTGATGATTTTCCTTAGCAGTGTGCTTTTATTCCCTTCTTTTTATCTTTTTTATATCTACCATAGGTTTTTTTTGTCATCATTTTTTTAATTACATTTATTTTCAGCATAACAGTATTCATTATTTTTTCACCACACCCAGTGCTCCATGCAATCCATGCCCTCTATAATACCCACCACCTGGTATCTCAACCTCCCACCCCCCCGCCACTTCAAAACCCTCAGATTGTTTTTCAGAGTCCATAGTATCTCATGATTCACCTCCCCTTCCAATTTCCCCCAACTCCCTTCTCCTCTCTAACTCCCCATGTCCTCCATGATATTTGTTATGCTCCACAAGTAAGTGAAACCATATGATAATTGACTCTCTCTGCTTGACTTATTTCACTCAGCATAATCTCTTCCAGTCCCATCCATGTTGCTACAAAAGTTGGGTATTCATCCTTTCTGATGGAGGCTTAATATTCCATAGTGTATATGGACCACATTTTCCTTATCCATTTGTCCGTTGAAGGGCATCTTGTTTTTTTTTTTTTAATATTCATTTATTTGACAGAGACACAGTGAGAGAGGAAACACAAGCAGGTGGAGTGGGAGAGGGAGAAGGAGGCTTCTTGCAGAGCAGGGAGCTTGATGCGGGGCTTAGTCCCAGGACCCTGGGATAATGACCTGAGCCAAAGACAGATGTTTAATGACTGAGCCACCCAGGCGCCCCTACTATAGGTTTTTGCTTTGAGGTTGCCATGAGTCTTACAAACAAAACATTTTATACATATAACTGAGCTAAAAACAACTTCAATTGCATTAAATAAACCTTTTTTTAATTCCCTTTCAACATTTTATGTTTTCAATGTCACAGTTTACATCTTTTTATATTGTATATCCATTAACACATTATTTTACCCGTAGTTGTTTTTATTACTTTTGTCCTATAACTATTATACTAGAATTAAGTGATTAACACATACCATAGTACAGTATTGGAATGTTCTGAATTTGATTATATACTAATCTTTACAAGTGTGTTTTATATTTTTATATTTTTCATGTTACAACTTTCTATCCTTTTGTTTCAGATTGAAGAACTCTTGTTAGCATTTCTTATAAGACAGGTGATGAACTCTGTCAGCTTTTGTTTGAGAAATTCTTTATCTCACCTTTATTTCTGGACAATTTTGCTGGGTAAAGTATTTTTGATTGGCAGATTCAACACTTCAAATATATCAAAGTAGTCTCTTCTAGCCTGCAATATTTCTGCTGAGAAATCAACCAGTAGCCTTATGGAGGTTCCCTTGTATTTGAGGAATTTTTTCTCTGGCTACCTTAATTTTTTTTAAGCTGGTTTCATTGTAATGTGTCTTGGAGTTTGGTGACTTATGGGCATAATGAATTTAGATGTTCCAACCTCTGATTTTGGAAGTTCTCAGGCATTATTTCTTTGAATATACTTTTCCTCATTTCTCCTTCTCTTCTCTTTCTGAGATTCCAATAAAAACAGCTTATTTATATAACATTTCTTATTTTAATGGTATCTCATATTTCATGTAGGCTTTCTTCAGCCTTTTTCATTCTTTTTTTCCCTCTGATAGAAAAAGTTCTGATGTCCTAATCTTGAACTTCTTCAAATCTTTCTTTGCTTGTTCCATCATTTTGTTTTTCTTTCTGGGATTCAACTTTCACATATGTTAGCTTTTCTTGTGTATTCTCTTATTTGCTTTCCTTTTTATCTTTAGATTTTTCTCATCTTAGAAAGGATTTTTATCATATGTTTTTCATTTCATTACTTTCTTTTCATCTGTTAAGCTCATATATTTTATCATCCCTGAATTTGGTTATTAAACTATTCAGTTTTAGAATTTCTACTTGATTTTTTTTCAAACTTACATTGCTTTTGAAAAATATTTTTTGACAAATTTTCATATACCTGGTGTACAATGTGGTGTTTTAATATACATACACATTGTAAAATAATTACCACAATCAAACTAATTAACAAATCTATCACCTCCCATAGTTACCATTTTCGTGGTGCAAACACTTGAAAGCTACTCTCTTAGCAAATTTATTGGTAACAGAAAGTAAAGTGGTAGTTACCAGAGGTGGATCGGGGGATGGTGGATCGGCGAAATGGTGCATGGGGGAAAAATGGAAGAAATTGATTAAAGGGTTCAGACTTACAGTAATAAGATGAAGTTCTAGAGATCTAATGTACAGTATGATGACTATAGTTAATAATGTTGGTAGATGGGTGATGGGTATTAACGAGGTCACTTGTTATGATGAGCACTGGGTATTATATGTAAGTGATGAGTCATTGAATTCTACTCCAGAAACCAATATTGCATTGATGTTAGCTACCTAAAATTTAAATAAAAAAGTAATGTTGTGTATGTATTATAATATCAACTTCCTTGCTAAAAATTTCAAGTTGAGTGTTTATTTACATGAAAATATTAAGTATATTTGTGCTATACATTTTAAACTTATGTTCTGTAAGTTCTGTGGATTTCCTCTTCTACCTGTTGTTTGTGTGTTTTCCTTCATGTTGTAATGTTTCTTTTGTACCTGGTTATCTTTGGTAGTTTGCTGGACACTGTATTTCTTAATAAACATTATTTCAAAAATTTTACAATAGTTTTAAACTTCATGGAGAAATTACAAAGATAACATAGAGTGTTTCTCTATAGCCATTACCCACTATCTTCTATTGTTAACATTTTAAAAAAATATGATGCATCTGTCACAATTAATGAATCACTATCAATACATTATTATTAACTAATGTCCATACATTATTCCAATTTTCTTTTTTGTTACCTCATTTCCTTTATTTGTTTCAACACCCTATCTAGGATAACATGTTACATTTACTTGTAATGTATCCTTAGGCTCTTCTTGGCTGTGACAGTTTCTCAGACTTCCCTTTCTTTTGTGACCTTAGTAAACTTGATAAGTACTGGTCAGGTATTTTATAGAATTCTCATCAGTTAGGATTTGTCTGGGTTATGTTATCATAAGGTTTAGATGTAGTTACCATAAAAACATCATATTAATTTTACATAAGATATGATTCTCCAAACATCTATTATATGAAAGAAAGTCCATCACAAAGAATTAGTACAGTTTGTCTGGAGGAGTCAAATTGTGAATAGAGTTTGGTGATTTTCAATGGCAATTTTGGGGGGGTTCAATAGTTTATTGGATCTTTTATTATATGATACAAATATTCCTTAAAGGTGAACCTTAGGTCTTCACTTAAGGTGTAACATTTACCAAAGAGGTCATGGCTAAAGTTCATTTCATATGATAAAAAGGAGATCTAGATATTTGAAAAACAACACATAAAATTATCAGAAAATTGGAAGTAAAATCACAATATACATAGTAATTAAGTAACAGTGGTTTTGTGTTACATCTGTGGATTGTGCCATCATTAACTGCTTCTTCAATTGAAGAAACTATTTTGAAACAATACAGAGTCAAATCTAAGAATAACATTATGGCTAAAACTAGAATTATGGATAACTGGAAAATATTAAGTATTTTTGGAAAACCAGGATGTTTTGTGTTTAATTTATAGGTGATAACACTCTCTTGGCTCAAGTTTGGGTTTTCCAACTAATTCTTAAACTAGGACATTTTCCTGCATCATTTAGGATGACCATTTTCAAAACACTCAGGCAACAAACATTAAACTTTTTTAAACTTCACCCTCTGTTAAAGGAGTTAATCTGAGGAAAAAAGGCCCCTGTTAAGCTTTCAAAATTGTTTATATTAAAAAAGGAATAAACAGCTTATAATTGGATCAAGGTTTCTGGAGATTACCAAAATAAATGATGTCAACATTTAGTGAAAGGGAAAGGGAAATCCCATATAAAAGAGAATGGGAGATGATATAGAAAATCAGCAGCTAAGGCAAAAAGGAGAAATTGCAGAAATGAATGAAGGTGAATTTATTGTAGACATTTCACATGTCAGAAAGAAAGCATAGAAATGGCCAGCTTCTCAGAAAGGGAGTTTCTCTTAAAAGAGGATAATGGCATATGAAATTGATAAGGGGAATTTAAAAAGAAGAAAGTGGCAATATGGTATCAACAAAACACCAAGTTACAACTTGGGAAAACAAGAGATGACAAACTGAGGGACAAACTACCATCTGATTGTGATGGGATCAGCCAGGGTCTCTCAAGCATTTTACTTCTGTACCTCAGCTCATTGTGATCCTCAGGAGGAAAGTGACATTTCTGTGACACAGTCAGTGTCCTGACTTTTTTTTCATTACATAGATTATGACTAAAAACCTATCTCTTCTAAGGACAGGTTCTAATTCATGAAAGATAAGCAATGCTAAGTAAATGACAGCTAAGTAAATGACAGCTCCTATAAAGACAATGTAGAATTTTATATTTACCACAGCAAAAAGTGGTAGATTTTTTTAAATGCACATTATAGTTCTTGAACATGGAAGAGAATTCAGAGATGCTGTGTACCAATAGGGCATTAACTGAATTGAGTTTTAAAACTGCTGGCTGCTGAAATTAGGGATTTCTGAGGGGATCATGAACTCTGGATTGTTAAACATAGGTATTTAGTAGTTTTGGTAGTTATAATCAAGCTGTTTAATGAAGCCTTATTCCCCCATGCTGTGGGCCCCCATGAGCCATCAACTTTTGTTCTTCACATTGTATGTCCTTATCAATCAAGAGTTAGTCAACAATGTTATGGGACTCTTTAAAAAGCATCATTGTATTAATCACCTTCATTTCACAGCTTTATATTAATCACCTTCATTTCACAGCTTTATATTTGGTCACTTTCCTATCCCTTATCTCATTTGATCCTCAGCATAATCCAGAGAAGTAAGTTTGACAGAGAACTATTTTTCTTTGTTTAAATAAATGTAGCTCAGAAAAACATTCAATGACTTATGTAAACTTGTATAACTAGTGAGTGGCAGCAATTGAACTCTACCCCATGTCTCCTGACATATAGTTCTGCGTTCTTTCTGTCACACCATGCTTTCATTTTTAAAGTTCTTGCTACTTTGATTTTTCATTTATTATATTTCTTTTTTCTTGTACTCTTTATATTTTCTCTATTGCTAAGACAGAAACCAAAGCTATATTAAAGATTGGTCCTTCTAAATAGCATGGAAATACCTTGTGAGGTGGTGTTGCTAAGTTCAAAACTGAATTTATGGCTAGATAGAATAGATAAATTACACCATTCACATGCATTCATGCCTGTATTATGGGTTCCTGATCTCTTGAACTCCATCTACTCTTTCCTCCCTTCTTCTTGCTGTTCTCTGTGTATTTGTGCATATATAAGAGAAGAGACAGTTGGAGTGAGGAAGAAGACTGACTTATTACTGTAGATGATTAGGGGATTTTGGATTCCATCTCTGTGAGAGGTAGTTTAAAGATTATTGCCTACCAAGCATTAATTGCCTACTATGTATCAAATGCTGTATCAGTTTTTTATCTATAAAGAATAGTGTGATACCCTAGTTGCAAGGGCCATTCTTCATCCTAATATTACTCTGATATTTAGGTAACTTCTTTGAAAAGTAGGATATAATCTTTTTATTCATAATCCCTATAAGAGGTTAAGAGATACATTTTAACAACTAAGCAATCTGAGAATTTTCTTTAGTTATATCTACTTGCTTGCTTGTTGCCTGAAATGAGTACTATGCAGGGGGCTGGGCCTAGGTAGATCAGAACACATTCCATGAAGCCTGAAGATGGTTTCCTTTCCAACTGTAGGAGAAAAAGTTTTATGTCATTGCTAAAGACATGGAACTTGATTCTTTTTTTTTTTCCCCTCTTGAGTAATTAATGCCAGGCTTGATGGTAGATCTGGGTGATACACCTCCTTGGAAAACCAGGCCAGAATGGAGACTGAGTATTTTACAGACTGGTTTATAGCAGACAGTGACACTGAAAAGGAGATAGGAAGGAAGCGAAGACATATTTTGATTACATACGATTTTTTAAAAGTCAGTCTTAACTAAAAATCTTTAGTACCTTAATTACAGAAGGTGTGAAAAGGATTTCCAAACAGGAGAGTGAGAATTCCTCCCATAGCCATGAGAAGTGTATGTGTAGAATCTAACAGGATGAGGCAACATAAAAGTGATGGTCCTACCTTGTATAATATATGATCATAAATGAATTGTTTGATTTAATTAAAATACTGAAGTTGGTATAACCAACTTGTCATTTACATGAATCTTTTGCAGTACTAAATCTTGTTATAATGAGGTTGTCAGAATTCTCAACATTGCAGAAACTCAGCCTTGGGAATTGCCTTCTGACATCATGACTTAACTTTTTAAATCTCCTCCTTTGTGACAAAGTTTTATTCTTTAAGTATTTATTTATTAACTATTTATTTATTCTTTTTTCTTTTATTATATTATGTTAGTCACCATAACAGTACATCATTAGTTTTTGATGTAGTGTTCCATGATTCATTGTTTGTGTATAACACCCAGTGCTTCATGCAATACGTGCCCTCCTTAATACCCATCACCAGGTTAACCCATCCTCCCACACCCCTCCCCTCTGAAAACCTCAGTTTGTTTCCCATAGTCCATAGTTTCTCATGGCTATGGAAGGAACTCTAGCTGGTGCAAGGTGGTATCTCAATGTGGTTTGTTTTTTTTTTTAAAGATTCTATTTATTTATTTGACAGAGAGAGAGTCAGAGGTCACAAGTAGGCAGAGAAGCAGGCAGAGAGAGAGGGAGGAAGCAGGTTCCTTGCTGAGCAGAGAGCCCAGTGTGGGCCTCGATCCCAGGACCCTGACATCATGACCTGAGCTGAAGGCATAGGCTTAACCCACTGAGCTACCCAGGTGCCCCTCAATGTGGTTTTGATTTGAATCTCCCTGATGGCTAATGATGATGAATATTTTTTCATATGTGTCTTAGCCATTTGTATGTCTTCTTTGGAGAGGAGTCTGTTCATGTCTTCTGCCCATTTTTTGATGTGATTATCTGTTTTTTGAGTGTTGAGTTTGAGAAGATATATTTAAATATTATATATAAACAAAAGCCATTTAAATGTAAACCTTATGAATAATATGTCTGGTTAAACTGAATAAATACCACTTGTGAGTCAACAAAACACCACTTATGTGCTTATAAAATTTGAGAGGCAGTACAGGGGATTATGGGTGGTAGGGAAGGAAAAAAAATGAAACAAGATGGAATCAGGAGGGAGACAAACCATAAGAGACTTGTAATCTCATGAAACAAACTGAGGGTTGCTGGGCAATGGGGGTTAGGGATAAGGTGGCTGGGTTATGGACATTAGGGTAGGTATGTGCTATGGTGAGTGCTATGAAATGTATAAGCCTGATGATTCACAGACCTATACCTCTGGGGCAAATAACACATTATATGTTAATTTTAAAAAATGGTGCTGAAGTCTCTTTACTAGGCATATTTTTAAAACAGCACTTTGAATGGCATTTTTGAAGTAAGCATTTTGCAAAAAGCTTTTGCAACAGCATCCCAGTCTGATCACTATGAGAAAGATACCATTCCTCATTGAGAAAATTGGTCTTAGTGTATCATGGCCACACCCTGCTCAGCCTTCCTTTAAGCTCTTACATTGTAAATTATCCATAATAATCCTGTTCGGCTTTGCCCATTTCTCATTTCTTTTGTTCATATCAATAAGCATGCATTTTCAGCTATGAGTTTTTCTAAGGGAAGCTTAACTGAAAGAATAATCAAATTTATATATTTTCATTTACACTTAAAACAATTCTAGACTTGGCAGTATTTTCCAATTGCTGGGCTTGAATCCCCATGTTGGCCAATGTGTTCTAGTTAAGTATCCATTTTGTTATAGGCAAAATAAATAAATAAATAAACAAACTAGCATCTGTCTCAATATCTAATTAACAACAAGACATGTTAGTTTTAAACATTTCCCATTAATACAGTTCATTTTGAGAGATATATAGCATACACTGAAAGACTATGTCTGTTGATAAATAATCAGATGGGTATGCTCAAGTTCTAGTTTCTGTGTTGATCATCATTCAGCTCAAATACTGCAAATTTCCAAGATGGTTATGATCATTTTATAATTTTGTTTCTATTCTTATTCATATATTTACAAAAACTTATATACTTAATAAAATATTAATTTAAGGCAGGAAGTACCAAAAATACCAATGTTAAAATTTAACATGTCAAAAAAGAGAATGAAAAAATAGTAATGCATGTATCTTAAGATGCTTTTTAAATTAGATTCATAAGTGACTCTTAATCTCACAAAACAAACTGAGGGTTGCTGGGGGGAGGGGGTTTGGGAGAAGGGGGTGGTATTATGGACATTGGGGAGGGTATGTGTTTTGGTGAGTGCTGTGAAGTGTGTAAACCTGGTGATTCACAGACCTGTACCCCTGGGGATAAAAATATATGTTTATAAAAAATAAAAAATTATAAAAAAAAAGATGCTTTTTAAATTAGATTCATAAATTGCCCACATCTGATCAAATTCTTGTTCAGTATATCCATCTCTCATATAGAGATTTATATATATATATATATATATATATATATATATATGTATATATATATACACATATATATACACACACATATATACATATGTATATTTATTTATTTATCTATTTGAAAGAAAGAGTGCAAGAGTGGTATAAGAATGTACAGCGGGGAGTGGCAGTGGCGGAGGGAGAGAGAAACTCAAGAAGACTCCCTGCTGAGCATGAAGCTCATGTGGGGCTTAATCTCATAATCATGAGCCAAAACCAAATTTTGGATGCTTAACTGACTCTGCCACCCAGGTGTCCTTCTTGTTCAGCATATTACAAGTTTTTTGAAAGGCAGACTAATGTTGTAATGATGAAATAGAATATTGATGATATCCTTTTTGTCTTTTTCTTTTTCTGAGAATAAAGAGCACATGTGCAGTAACAGTAAATTATATGGGAGAGAAAAGCTAGTGAATAAAATACAAAAACCTCTTTTCTTAAGTTGTGATTTAGAATAAGAGCAATAAAATTATAAAAATAAAGCAATTCTTTCTCTAAATGCAAAAATGAAGAGCTTAAAAAAAATGCAAACGTTGTCTATTTTTGATGCTATAACATTTAGCCACATTTCACCTTTCCTTTATATAAGCATTTGATTCCCAAAGCAGAAATGGCATATCATTTAAGAATTTATAAGTTGACATTATGCTAATATTACATAAACTAAATTAACATTCTTTATTAAATTATTATTATAATTAAACATTATTTTAGAAACAAATTTCATGTTAATATGTATGACAATATACTGATCAAAATAGGGTATTTTTCTTTTTGCCTAAAATGTTTTCCTTATTACTTCATAGAAACAACAACAAATATTTTTTTAAGTATTTCCTGAATGATTTCTTAGGTCAAAAAAGGGAGAAAATAGTTTTCTAAAAGAAATTATATAAGAAATTATTATGACAAATTGTTTTATTTATGTATTCGGTGGCTGGAATGTTTTCTGTAATTGAAGTAATTGTTCTTAAATGAATGAGGCTTCATTTTCTCTTTTTTTTTTTTTTGCCAGTTCTTTTTTATTATTCTTTTTTTTAAAAAGATTTTATTTATTTATTTGACAGAGAGAGAGATCACAAGTAGGCAGAGAGGCAGGCATAGAGAGAGAGAGAGGAGGAAGCAGGCTCCCTGCCAAGCAGAGAGCCCGATGCAGGACTCGATCCCAGGACCCTGAGATCATGACCTGAGCCGAAGGCAGCGGCTTAACCCACTGAGCCACCCAGGCGCCCCTTTTTTATTATTCTTATTAACATACAATGTGTTATTTGCCCCAGGGGTATAGGTCTGTGAACACTTCATAGCACTCACCATATCACATACCTCCCCAATCTCCATAACCCCACCACCCTCTCCACACTCCCCCTCCCCCCAGCAACCCTCAGTTTGTTTTGTGAGATTGAGTCTCTTATAGTTTGTGTCTTTCCTGATCCCATTTTGTTCCATTTTTTCCTTCCTTATACCCCAAACCCCCCTGAACTTTGCCTCTCAGATTCCTCATATCAGGGAGATCATATGATAATTGTCTTTTCTGATTGACTTATTTTGCTCAGCATAATGTCCTCTAGTTCTATCCATGTCGTTGTAAATGACAAGATTTCATTTCTTTTGATGGCTGTGTAGTATTCCATTGTAGATATATACCATGTCTTCTTTATCCGTTCATCTATTGATGAACATCTAGGCTCTTTCCATAGTTTGGCTATTGTGGACATTACAGCTATAAACATTCAGGTGCACATGCCTCTTTGAATCAGTACATTTGTATGTTTCAGGTAAATACACAATAGTGTGATTGCTGGGTTGTAGGGTAGCTCTATTTTCAACTTTTTGAGGAACCTCCATGTTGTTTTCCAGAATGTCTGCACAAGCTTGCATTCCCACTAACAGTGTAGGAGGGTTCCCCTTTCTCCACATTGAGGCTTCATTTTCTGATTTGAGTCTCTCTTTCTTTAAAAGTTTATTTATTTTTGGGTTCTGTGAGTGGTGCAGTCATTTAAGTATCTGACTCTTGGTTTTGGCTCAGGCCATGATCTCAGGTTCATGGGACTGAGTCCTGTGTTGGCTCAGCAAGGGGTCTGCCTGGGATTCTCTCTCTCCCTCTCCCTCTGTCCCTCTCCACCATGTTCTCTCTCTCTCAAATAAATCAATAAATCTTTTAAAAAATGAAGTTTATTTTTAAGTAATCTCTATACCCAATGTGGGGCTTAAACTTATGACCCCAAGATCGTGAGTCACATGTTCTTCTGACTGAGCTAGCCAGGTGCCCCTGAATTTGAGTCTTTTATCAAGAAATCAACATCTGATTTTTTTCCCCTGTTCCCAAAATGAAATAAAGTGGAAATGGACACCTAACTTCCTGGACAGAATAGACTGACAAGATCTTTTCTCAGTGAGAAGGGGAAAGTTGTCAGGTAATAGGACTGATGTCTGTTGAATAATGAAATTGTTGGAAAGGGGAATCAAGAAATGTTTTGAGACTCCCAAGAAATGTTTTTAGATCTCAATAGACTCCACTTGAGTCTTGAAAGGTCATTTTAGGATAAATGAAAGGCAAACCTTTACATAGCAGGTGGCAAAGTTAAGGAACTCATTACACTGACATGTGAGTAAGTCAGGGAACATAATCTCAAAAAGACTTAGATAAATATTTCAGTGATAGATCTAGAATAATTGAAGAAAATGAAACATTCCTTACATTTCTTGTGGTTACTGATTAATTTAGATAAATTTTTACCATCTTATTTTATGTTTTCTGTGTGTTTACTTTTCTGTGCTTTTTTGTCTTCTTTTGGGTTGACTAAATGAAAAAAAAAACACACATTTTGTCCCTTCTACTTGTTTGGAAATCATGCATTCTCGTTCTGCTATATTATTTATTTGCCTTAAAATTTCATCATGTATATTCATCAAATCCTTTTTTTAAAAGATTTTATTTATTTATTTGACAGAGATAGAGATAGAGAGAGAGAGAGAGAGCACAAGTAGGCAGAGCAGCAGGCAGAGGGAGAGGGAGAAGGAAGCTCTCCACTGAGCAGGGAGCCTGACATGGGGCTTGATCCCAGGACCCTGGGGTCATGACCTGAGCCGAAGGCCGCCACTTAACTGACTGAGCCACCCAGGCACCCCAAGAGAGGGTAACTTATAAAGATATCTGGATTGAGAATAGGATTTTCCATAGTAACAATGAACTCCAGAAGATAGTGAAACAAAATCTTCAAATTGCTTAGGAAAAGCAATCAATCTAGAATTGTAAGTATCAAAACTATGTTTTAATAATGAGAACAAAAATTCAAAGAAAAAGTGTTTATCACACACACACACACACACAAAACCACTAAAGCAAAGTCTAAAAGATATTCTTTAGGAAGAAAGCAAATTATTCCAGAAGTATGACTGAGTTACAAGGAAAAAAATGATGAATACAAGGAAAAAAATGATGAATAAAGAAATGAGGAATAAAGTGAAAAAAAATCTAAATAAGCATAGAAAGTAAAAACAATTACTAATTATTGAGATTTAAAAATAATAATTAGTAGACAGCAACACTATATAGGATCAGAACAAACTATGGAAAGAACCTAGATGTCCATCAACAGATGAATGGATCAAGAAGATGTGGTATATATACACAATGGAATACTATGCAGCCATCAAAAGAAATGAAATCTTGCCATTTGCGACAATATGGATGGAACTAGAGCGTATCATGCTTAGCGAAATAAGTCAAGCAGAGAAAGACAACTATCATATGATCTCCCTGATATGAGGAAGTGGTGATGCAACATGGGGGCTTAAGTGGGTAGGAGAAGAATAAATGAAACAAGATGGGATTGGGATGGAGACAAACCATAAGTGACTCTTAATCTCACAAAACAAACTGAGGGTTGCTGGGGGGAGGGGGTTTGGGAGAAGGGGGTGGGATTATGGACATTGGGGAGGGTATGTGCTTTGGTGAGTGCTGTGAAGTGTGTAAACCTGGTGATTCACAGACCTGTACCCCTGGGGATAAAAATATATGTTTATAAAAAATAAAAAATTAAAAAAAATACTAGAAAAAAATAAAGAAAAAAAAAGGCTACTGCTCTCTTCTCTGTGGCTATATTTATGATCTTTTCTCTATCTTTGATGTTTTACAGTTTTATTATGATGTGTCTAAGTGTACTTGGGATCTGCTGTACTTCCCAAAGCAGAGGATGCATGTCTTTAATTATGGAATCTTCTTGGCCATTATCTCTTTGAATATTGTAGCCATCATTTTCTTAATTCTCTCTTTCTAGAACTTCAGTTAGACACATATAAGGCCTTTCCACTATATCCTCTGTATCTCTGAATTTCTGTTTCATGTTTTTTATGTTTTTCTCCTTGTATTTTAATCTGGTATTTATACATATTTAATTTTTCAGTTTACTTATTCTCCTCAGTTTCATCTAATCTATTTAACCCATCCAGTGAGTTTTAATTTCAATCACATATTTAGTTCTAGATATTTTGTTTCTTTTGAAACTTGCCTGTTTTTTAAAAAAGATTTTATTTATTTATTTGACAGAGAGATCACAAGTAGGCAGAGAGGCAGGCAGAGAGAGAGGGGGAAGCAGGCTCTCAGCAGAGAGCCTGATTTGGGACTTGATCCCAGGACCATGTTGGAGGCAAAGGTTTAATCCACCCAGGCACCAATTTGCCTGTTTTTAATCTTATAAAGCTCTTATATCTGAGATCTTTGATTGAAAATATTTTTATAATTTAATAATAATATAATAATATTTAAAAATTTTATTTGATTGAAAAATAAATATTTTCTTGTTTCTGCTAATTATAAGCATGATTTTGCTCTGGCTGAGTTAATTTTGTGTGAATTTTAAAGGTCCGGGTTAAGGGTGTTTTCCCCCAGAAGAGATTTTGTGTTTGCTTATTCCAGGTACCAAGATGTGTTAACCTGAGCTGTGTTTAATATTAATTCTTGGCTTTGGGTTTTCTGAGGATGGTATAAATATAAACCCCAGACATAACTGAGGGAAGGCCTAATGTTTCTAATCTCAGGAGAGATCATTTCTCTAGACCTTGAACTAAGGAAATAGGCAGTTTTTCTTCTGGGCTTCTGTTACATTAAGGCTTTTTTTTTTTTTTTTTTTTAAGTGTTTACTAAGGGTATGATCTCTTGAGCTTCAGCAGGTATTTCAGGTAAGGTGCCCAACTTGTTCTTGCTTTGTCCCAAGGCCCAATTTTCATTACCTAAAGCATATGTGAATTCCTCTAAATCTGGTTTTCTGTTACCCGAATATCCCCTCAAACAGTCCTGGGTTTTGCTTTTGTTTAGAGATCTGTTTTCACCCTGTCTATCTCTGTTTCTCTACCTTCCTCTTTATCTCACTGTCTCCCCACCACTGACACCTGACCCTTAGATATTTTTCTTTATCACAAGCTCAGCAATGCATTTATAATTATATTTGTTGTCATTTATCTACAGTGTAGGTGTTTTGAAGGAGAAGGGCTTTTCAGACTATTCATTCTTCATACTAATGGAAGTAGAGTCTACTCTTATATATTAAGTATTCAATAAACATTTATTGAATAATGAAATGCCAGAGAAGACAAGACATTTTCTTCTGAAATGGCTCTTAGAGCTCTGTGCCAGGATTCTGGGATGGATGTATAGAGGGTGAAAATTTTTATTTTTTCTAGTATTTTCCCCTTGAATGTATACTTCATTTTTCTCTATCCTCCTCATTGCTGTAAGTTTAGGAAGGAATGTTGTGTGTATTTTTAAAATACTTACCAAAGTATGGAGTTATTTGGCATAGTAAAAGCATGGGGTAAAAACCTAGTCCCAATCTGAGGGGTTTGAAGTGGCGGGGGGGGGGGTGGGAGGTTGGGGTACCAGGTGGTGGGTATTATAGAGGGCACGGATTGCATGGAGCACTGGGTGTGGTGAAAAAATAATGAATACTGTTTTTCTGAAAATAAATAAATTGAAAAAATTAAAAAAAACCCTAGTCCCCCAAATTCAAAATATGACTTATTCTTGATATGTATCTTTTAATATTTTTCATAATTTTTACTTTTGGACTTTGTTTTATATGACAAGGGAACAAGTGAAAGGAAGTTCATATCAGTAGCCAGAAATAAGTCCTGAAAAGTCAAGACTATGATAATTAGAAATATCTCTGTCAATTTTTCAGAGACCGTGAAAGCAGGTCAGGATTCTCTTAGAAATCACGAACTAGGGGCACCTGGGTGGCTCAGTGGGTTAAGCCTCTGCCTTTGGCTCAGGTCGTGATCCCGGGTCCTGGGATGGAGCCTGGCATTGGGCTCTCTGCTCAGCAGGGAGCCTGCTTCCCTCTCTCTCTCTCTCTCTCTGCCTGCCTCTTTGCCTACTTGGGATCTATCTCTTTGTCAAATAAATAAATAAAATCTTTTAAAAAAATTTAAAAAAAAAAAGAAATCACGAACTATTATATTTGGCATCAGGTACTATGGTACATAGTTTTTGGGAGCATTGAGAAAATTTATTATTGTTTATGTGATTTCATGATAGTTTTCTTTCCTCCATAAAACCTGTGAAGAAAAAAAAAATGTGGCCCCTTACTGCTGTCTACTTATTGCTGACATGACACTCATAAGGAGACCTAAGTGTTCTGTTGAACAGAAACTTCTCAGAATACCAGCATTAGATAAGGTCACTCTGTGACTATGAGATAGCAAGACAAAACAAGACTACTTTGTAATCATGTCTGAACACAGACAAAAGCAAAAACACTTTCCAAAACACAAAAATGATCTAACATCTTCTATTCTGGTGAATGAGTGACTGCTACTTTTTAACCAATTACAGTTTTAGCTTCGATGCATTTCTTATGCCTTCTACAAAAAAAGTATTGAGTTCAAAAACTAATGATGTACTATACAGTGGCTAACTCAACATGATAAAACAAAGAATTGAGTTCAAAATAGAATTGCCACTGCTTCTTGAAAGAGCCTAATCCTGAGCAACACTTTGTGTATACTTAAGAGTATACTTAAGAGTATATACAAAGTAACTAAAAGTAAACCCAAATCCTGTAATAAATTTCTTTCACTAAAATGCTCCCATAGTATCCCACCGTGTGCTGTCCCTTCATTGCAATGAACTAATAAATGTAAATTTGTTCAATGATAGGTGTGTTTCTGGTGGTCTTTGGCTGGAAGGCATTGACTCCTGGATGGCATATAATTGTATTTTTTTCCCCTAGTTAGGACAAATGTTATCTTGTAATTTTTATTAAATATTTTCAACAGGCATTGAGAGGACTGGTTTGAAAAAACATGGATCTGAACATTTCCATAACTTATTGTCACTAATGATGTAGATATGTATGGGAGTGTAATGGTACTCTATCTGTCAAAAAGAATAAGGAAATGTTGAACTTAGACTACTTTTAGAAGATTTAGTTGATTCTGTATTGATGACACTCTTAGCTGATACTAATTTTCTAGTGTTTACCATTAGCATTATGAGAATATTCACAACTGGTTATTGACTTTCATCTGTGCTCATTCTGCTCCATTTCCAAAGAACTAGGACAACCACTTTGGAATCTAGTTCTCTGTAAAGCAGAAGAGAAATAAGAATTACACATTTGCCTTTTAAATTTCTGGTAGCATAATCTCATGGGTCAGGTAAAACCAGTTTAATGTAAATTTGGAGTGTAACAAATTACGGTTTGTGAACCTTTCAGAGGAAGAAGGAAGTTTGTTCTGCTGAGATAGCAAAGGGCACTGGGGAAGTCTGAGGTTATTTCCTATCCTCAGAGCATTCAGCCTGGATTTGTGAAAATGTTAAGAATGATGAATGAGTTGTAAATAGAAGATTTCTCTGACTGTGAGCCATAAACAGTCATAAATGGATTAGACTGAACAGCTGGGAGCAAAATCGTGGGCATTATGCAGGCACACAAGACAGTCTGTGGACTGTAACTAGCATCCCACCCTATTGATTAGCTGTTCTGTGGACCATAATAAAACTATCATGTTTAATTGCTAGAAAGAAGCACACACCAAGAAACAGGCAAGTTAAGGTATCAGCTCTCTGGTTTATTGTTCAAAGTCAACATAATTTGTGTTTCATTATAGCACTTTCACTGCAGGATCTATAGGCTTCAATCAACACCCTCCCCCACAAAAAACAAACACACATATTTTCTTGGACATAAGAACATTTTATTACATTTTGTTGCCTTCTAGTTATTATGGGTCAGTGACTTTTCTAGCCAGTACTATTCTGATTTGCAAACATTCTAAAGGAAAAGCCCAGATTTTTACAACGTGGTACAGCCTTGGTAATACTGAAAGGGTATTTTTCAATTTCTGGCTACGAATTTTCTTCATCAGGTCACCTTGCACTCCTTTAATTTTTTACATATTTTTACCCACACAAAAACCATAAGAGCAGCAATCCCATAGACCATATAGTTATGAAGGGGAGATTAAGCCGCCTTCATTATTGTTATTTACACTCAAGGGAAAGTGACAAGAATTTGATAAAGGACTCTGGAGTCTCTCTTCCATTTAAGACTTGCAGTATGTAAGATAGAGAATGTTTTGGTTTATGTCATATAATATTATAGAAAAAGCTAACGGGATATTTAGTTTTGTGTTCTATCACAGCTTTCCTATTTGAAAAGGTAATATGTCATTGGGGCACCTGGGTGGCTCAGTGGGTTAAGCCACTGCCTTCGGCTCAGGTCATGATCCCAGGGTCCTGGGATCAAGTCCTGCATCAGGCTCTCTGCTCAGAGGGGATCCTGCTTCTCTCTCTCTCTCTCTCTCTCTCTCTCTCTGCCTGTCTCTCTGTCTACTTGTGATCTCTATCTGTCAAATAAACAAATAAAATCTTAAAAAAGGTAATGTGTCTTTTGAGGCTTTATTATAATAGGAAATATGAGGAGTATTATTGGCTATTTCCCTATAATACTTTTACCCTATAGTAAAGTGTATGTGTATGTGCTGGGATCATAGATCACACATGTCATTGGCACTGGTGGAAATGGGAATAGGTGTGTCTTGCTAATAAAAAATGGAGGGGGTATGAGAGGTTGGGTGAGCCTGGTGGTGGGTATTATGGGGGGCACGTATTGCATGGAGCCCTGGATGTGGTACATAAACAATGAATTCTGGAACACTGAAAAGAAATAAAAAAATAAATAAAAATTAAACAAACAAACAAGCAAACAAAAAAACGGATGTGATGTGAAGGGAACTTATTTCCAGATATCATGCATGTCTATATCTGGCTTACTGCCACATTTTGGAATATATGTTTTTTCTTCTGCTATATTCTTTAGGTTTCCACACTCAGCAGCCAAAACACCATTCATTTAATTGGTCACACATGCACTCATTGATATATTTGACCCTGTTTTTCTTTACATTAGGACATGGGAAACAAGTTGTTTGCTAGTGGGGTGCAAATTTTCTAAGCATAACCACCCAGCCTGCCTAGAAATCTGATTTGCTCTTGTGGCCTCTTGGTGCCCTACTCTCACAATTGAACCATGAATGTGGACTTAAATACAGTAATCTGTTTTATTCAGAAGTAATATGTATTTATTAAGCACCTACTATGTTCAAGACAGTTTGGCACTGACAGACAGTGGACTCATTATCTAAGCACTTTTAGTTTTATTTAAGATGAAAATGTCACCACCAGAATTTGTTTCTTTACTAGTACCATAATATATGCACCCATTTGGGTATTTGTTCTAGGTTTTGTGAAGCAAAATATGAACTTTGGCAAAACAGGGTATGTATCTCTTAGAACAAGAGGAATGGGGTGGGATGCAGATGTAACAGCTTCAAGAAAGAACTCTGGATAAATTGCATTTTTAGAGTTAGTAACTCTCCCCCTCTAAGAAGGACTTGGAAGAGTTAAGCCCCTAAATAATGAAGAATCCACCCCCCCCCAGACAAGGGGATGCATAGCTCTTTGATAAAGAGTAAATTTGTTGTTGAACTGTCTCCCCTGAGTAGGTATTTATCTCTCTCCTCTTGAGCATCCCTAAAGTAGGTTGAATTGTGTTCCCCCAAAACAGGTCCAAGTCCTAATCTTCAGTACCTGTGAATATGACTTTATCTGGAAATATCTTTGTGGATGTAATTAAAGTAAGGATGTTGAGATGATATCATCCCAGGTAGGCCCTAAATCTAGTAATTGGTGTTATTACAACAAAAAAGAGAGGGAGGATTTGAAATAGAGAGAAGGAAAGCCTATGTGAAGGTGGAAGCAGGGATTAATGTGTTGGAGCTGCAAGCCAAGGAATACCAAGGGATACTGGCAGCAACCAGAAGCTAGGTGAGAGATGTAGAATGGATTTTCTCTCAGAGCCTCTAGAAGGAATCAGCCTTGATAAACACCCTGATTTCAGACTTTTGTCCACCAGAACTGTGAGAGAATACATTTCTGTCATTTTAAGTGATCAAGTTGTGGTATTTTATTATGGCAGCCCCAGGAAACTAACAACTCCCACTCTTTATTCTGTACAAAATTCCCTAGAATGCTTTGCATGTAAATGGAGAGGGATTATTGCCCTTGGTCAATTGGCAGTTAGTTTTCTCCCATGCTGAAGAAACCTAATGTAATTTTCCTATATGCTGAACTGTACCAGCAACCTAATCATTTATACGATTTGGATTGGATACAAGTATAGCACAACAAGAGTTTTTCTTATAACTGTTGTCACTATCAATCTTAGAAACACAAAGCACCATTCATTCTGGGCATGATAACATCCTGAAGTGCCTTGCCTCATCCATATATGTCATGTATATTCAGGTGTTTTTTAAAACAGTTTTATGAGGAATTTTTATTATTAAAAATAAATGCTTCTTTTCTTTAAAGATTATTTATTTATTTATTCATTTATTCATGAGACACACAAAGAGAGAGAGAGTGCACGAAAGAGAGAGAGAGAGGCAGAGGGAGAAACACGCTCCCCAAGGAGCAGGGAGCCCGATGTGGGAATCCATCCCAGGACTCTGGGATCATGACCTGAGACAAAGGCAGATGCTTATCCCTCCAACAACTTAGGCACCCTAAAAATAAATAGTTCTTTAATTTAGATATTAGTGAAATTCTTTCTCCTAGCTGACTCACTAGTCTTGGAATTGGTAAATCAAGCTCTAAGTCTTCTTTCTCATACATGCTATGATATTCTGTTGTAAGAGGTTTCTTCTTTCTCACTCATTTGGTAACTTTTTCTTTTCTGGGGCACAAATTAGAGAGAGGCAAATCATTTATAGTTATAAGTATACCTTTTCTCTTTGCTCTGGTCCTTCTTATGTGTTTCCCAGAGAGGGCTGGCTTAACTCTCAGCAGGTCATAGATGTCTTTCTTTAGCTTTTTTTTTTTTTTTTAAGATTTCATTTATTTATTTGAGAGAGAGACAGTGAGAGAGAGCCTGAGAGGGGAGAAGGTCAGAGGGAGAAGCAGACTCCCCAGGGAACTGGAAGCCCGATGTGGGACTCTATCCCAGGACTTCGGGATCATGACCTGAGCCGAAGGCAGTCACTCAACCAGCTGAGCCACCCAGGTGCCCTCTTTACCTTCTTGCTTTAATTTGCTATACTCTCAGTTCAACAGAAAGCAATAAACATGTCTAGTGTATGATCATTTGAGCCCACATTCTGGTGCACTCTGGATAGATGTGGCATGAAGTGAAATGTTCTCTCTGGAGTATTCTTCCCACTATTCCCTTATAGCTAATGCATGCTGACCCCCAGGATGGGAATCCATCCTTATCTAATAGGTCATTAGCTTGTAGTTTTCCCAGTCCCTTCTATTTAACTTAAGTCTAACCCTGTTGGGCTGCTCATAACAGGGATGGGATCTTATTTCCTCCATCTCCAGCTTCCAGAACTTTATGGGCCAGGAGTACAATGCACTCTGCCATCTTATCTGGCAGAGTGCATTGTACTATTTATGTGATATTACTGTAGAGAAAATATGTAGGTAATTTGAAGACAGAAATTTATGCCAAACTGGCCAATGCCTATCAGCAAGAGTGATACAATGACTTTAGTTTTTTCAGTCTGTGATGGTGAACTGTGAGTTTTAAAGGTATATTTTGATCAGAATAACGAAGACCCTGAAAACCAGTTTGAAGAATTTAGAATTAAATGATAAGATAAATGTATTTATACTATATATCCTGCCCAATCATTTAAAAGAAGAATCTAGGTAAACACACATAACAGAGCAATATAAACCAATTTTAAGAGATATCAGGACATAGTTATCATAACTTCTCCCTTTTCTAATCCCTGCCCTAGCAAATTTTATCTTGAATCTCTGTGTTATTCTCATCAAAGCCTGCACCACCATTGGACATACCTTATATTTATTTATTTTTCTTATTATTTCACTCTCCTAATTTAAATATGATTTGCATCTGAGTTAGTATTTTTGCCTCTTTTGTTCTCTGTGGTGTCTCAAATGGTGTTAGGTAATAGCTGATACTTAAACAGTTGTTCTTGAATGAATAACCAAACTAGGAACTAGGAAGGGAGTTGTTGCTCTAGATTATTGAGTCATGACAAAATGAAATAGTCTGAGGGCACAGATAGTGATGATGGTTGGCTAGAACAGGTGAAGCCACTAACGCAGCACTTGAAGTAATTCTGTCCTATCATGAGCAAACAGAACCTGGTCCAGGCTGGTAGCAGGAACAAATAGAGCAAAAAAAGGAGAATCCAGAATCAGTGGTGTGACTCCCATCCTCATTTTCTACAGAAGTCCTACTTTTCCCATACGTCCTGCCCAAAAAGATGTAAGAGAACACAACATAAATAGCTCAAAATGTTTTCCACAACCTGTATTCAGGCAGTATCATGAGCAATATGATCTTGTGTGAGTCTTTTTCAGGAGTAGGATGCTCTAATACTTTGATTTAATCCTCTCCAACTTCCAAACAAAGCTTGCTCCCCTGAAGCAGGAGAGACTCTAAGAGCATTTCTGACTGAGACACATAGAGAGTAAATAAAATTGGATCAATGTTGTTCTAGCACTGTTGGAGCAGGAGGCATTAGTGTTTGTAAGTCTGATACTTTGGAGATATGCCTCCTTTCTCTTTCCTACTAGTGAGCTAACAGTAAATCATGCAACAAGCAGGGCTATTGTGAAGTGAGCAAAGGCAATAGATGGGAATTTTGCTAAAGGTTCATGAGAAACATTTAACTATTTACAGATGAGAACTCTGATACTGTTGAAATTTCTTGTTCTCATTTCCTCATTCAGTAACCACTATCATTTAGTTGATGTTCCTGAATTAAAGGGGGTTTTCCTAGAATTCGAGGTATCTAAATTTGCTTCTCTTCAAGAGCAAATTTTCACCTTTTCAAAGAATGTTTCCCAGATGCTTCCTGAGTTGCTGAAAATTTTTATTAGTGGCATTTCTCTCATTCTCCCTCACTGACCTACAGAGAAAAAGAATAAAAGTCTTAAGGAAGTGGAATTAATAACTCTATTGCAATGCATCATTGAGATAAGCCAGTAATTGCAAGGTCAGAGGGGCACACACAGATAGATTGTTAGCTGGTTATACTATAATGAAAGAGCAGACCTCTTACATAAGATTATGAATAATGTTTCTCATAAAGACAGGGGATTGATTATTCCAGAAAAGCTTCCCCCTGAACCTGAGGCCATCAGCAATTCACAATAATGAAATATTAATAAGAAATTTGAGAATCTACCAGGAGTAAATTTTATAACCCAGTATAATGAGCTTCTTCTTTCTAATTTTAGAAGGGAGCTAAATGAAATATTGAAGGCAGAAACAGGATAATGTATTTTGCATTGGGGTTCAAATCAAGATTATTTCATCATAAAAAATAGATTTGAAGACGTAGTAGGTGGGAGACAACAATAGGAAGTACAGATGATTCTACTATTATCATGTTTAGTGCTATTTCCCTGTATAACTTTGTTTATTACCCATATATTGATGATTGTATTAGTTAATATCATTTTAGAGAAAATAGTCTCTGGATGTCTTTTTGCTGTAGGAAAATGTATAATTATACCTTTATAATTATCCCTATAAGAGCTTTAAGAATTATATCTGTTGGTTCCTTAGCAACCATAGGAACTCTGGATTTTACAGCTGGAGATCAAAACTAGAATCCTTAATATAGAAGTAAAATAAGATGCTTATTAGTAAAAATACTGCATGTGGTAATTTTGAAAGATGAGTAGGAAAAAAGGTAAATGATACCATCAATATGTCTTTGTTTTTCTGATCAATATAAAACTATGTGGGTGGCACCTAACACAAATCTAATTTTCAGTCATTATATTTAGTATACACATTCAGCTTGTCTTCTTTGTGGTTATAAATACTCACATTGAGATATCTGAATGTATCAGTACTACACAATTACATTGTTTTCAGGTATAAAAAAAGGATGGTGTCTCCCTTTAATACAAAAAAAGAACATAATTTAGGACTAGTATATATGCTACTGTTTTATATATGTTGATTGTTATAATCTTTTTAATTTGTGTCTCCTACAGTAGGGCTATATTGCATACTTTATTTCTCAGTCCCATTTGTGACCAAAAGCATTCATCAAAAGGCAGTTGGGAATGTTCTAAAGTTAGATTGTGATGATGGTTGTAGAACTCTGTGAATATGCTAAAAATCATCGAACTGACACTTTTAAAGGGGAGAATTTTATGGCATGTGAAATATATCTTAATAAAGCTGTTAATCTTTATTTTTAAAACAGCTAAAAGGACCACTCAGTTCCTTCAATTTTTTAAAAGATTTTATTTATTTATTTGACAGACAGAGATCACAAGTAGGCAGAGAGGCAGGCAGAGAGAGAAAGGGGGAAGCAAGCTCCCTGCTGAGCAGAGAGCCTGACGTGGGCTCCATCCCAGGACCCTGGGATCATGACCAGAGCTGAAGGAGAGGCTTTAACCCACTGAGACACCCAGGTGCCCCTAGTCCCTTCAATCTTATTCCCCAGTCTCTTACTCAGTACTTCTTCCAGAGGTAGCAGCATTTTCTGACTGGCCTTATGGCCACTCAGATCCATCAAACAGATAAGTTTGCCAAAAAGAGAAACAATATATTCAACTGATACTGATGAGGGAGCAAAAGGCTAGCTAACGACAAAGTAGAAGCTGGCACCCTACACTCTCCCCCGCTCTTTATGACATGTGTGACATTTGTCAGAAACTCTTGGCTGCCCTACAGGAAGAACAAATGGTTAACTAATAGAGATCAAAGTCCTGTAGGACTGGAGTCTCCCTCAGTTTACAAATGTCCTAGTGATTTCCAATAACATAACTTCCAGAAACCCATAACTCATTTCCTGAAGCCCTAACATTGCCCACCCCTCCACAAAATTGAGGGAGACTAAAGTGGAAGGAATAATAAATCAAGTTAAAGTTCTTCTAAACCTAAAGCTCATTGAAAAGGATGTGTGAAAGTAGGAATGTGACATTCCACCAGGAAACTGAATAAGAGTAACCAAGTCTCACAGTTACCAACCCACTGATATTCAACTGAATATTTTATAGATGCCTAGTTAGTACAATATAGGATGGTAGGTCCTTTGGACAGTTTAGAGATGAGAAGGACAGGATTCTGGCCATAAAGACAAAATTTCTCTATGATTTGAATACAAAGCAGAATCAAATAAATACAAAGAAGAGGAGGTATATCATACCTTGGGGTTCCAAGGAATCATAGCTGGTTGAGAAGATCAAAAAGTATTCGAAAAAGTAAGTAGCATTTCTGGTTAGTCTTGTAAGTTAGGTTATACTTTGACAAATGGAGATAAAACAGAAAACTCTTCAGATAGAGGGAGTAACAAAAACAAAGGCACACAAGTGAAAAAGAAGTAAAAGTGGGACTCTAAATGCAATTTGTTATTCAAAATGATTGATCATTTGACAATAAGTATATGACATATGTATGGTAATCTATTGATACTATAGAGTTTCTGAAGGAATATAAATTCTATGCCTGAATCAGGCCAGAACTCTAGAAATCTAAAATATCAAGATACCTGTATTAGTCTCTCACAGAGTTAGCAATTCTACCTGACTTGTGTTTTAATGTTCTAGCCTCTTCTATTATCAAACTATGTGATAAGAAACAGCTAAAGGAAAAAACAAAACAAAACAAAACAAGAGTTTTAGGAAAGCTGTTGAGGAGACCGATTTGTATATCCCCCAGTACCTCTTATGATCCCATTTTGAATAATATATTTAGAACTGAATTCTAGAGAGAGTTGTGTTTCATTTGAAAAACTGGTATGGTTTTATTTTTTTAGAATTAAACCCACCTTCTTTTTTTGCTTTGGCTATCAGGAAGTTCATATGCTAATTTAAGGCTCAGTTGTAGCAAATAGATTTTGCTCTATGGTCTATATAGAATATTATTTTGAAATTCATTAACTCAGCATGTACTTATGGAGTACTTAACTATATTCCAGGTGCTCAGTATACAGTGGTGAATTAAATAGATATAAGCCCTGCCCTCAGGGAGCTTACAGTTTTACAGGATATTCACACAGACAATATACAGGTAAACAAATAAATATGTATAATTTATATTTTCACTATTCCCAATTCCCTTTTTGTATTTATTATTAACTTACTAAATGTGTTCTTATTCTAAACTACCTCTGTGGAATGAGGTAGAATATAAATAAATGCATAAATAAATAACATAGCCTTATGAAAATGTTATACAGGAAAAATATAATTTAAATTAATTTTTAAGTGAATGATGTCAGTTAGTGGGAATTTTTTTTTCTCGAACTAGAAGGATATGTGAATAGTTATATCAACTGATGAAATGGAATTTCCAAAATTAAAATCTTTTGCTCTTAAGATCTTATAGGGAAAAGAGAAAAGCAATTTCTTCATGTATGCTGTCAACTGTAAGCCATCCCATGAAAAAAATTACAAACAAAAGAAGAATTTGACACTATGCAGTCTAGTCCCATTACAACTCTTTTCCACATAAGTGATTTCTATGCCTTTGTCAATGGTGTCCTCATTATAATGAGTGGACTAAAGGATTTGCCCAGTCCTCTCAAATCATTAAAGTGTTAAGTGGCAACAGTGTTCTTTAAAATAGATATGCAATCAAGGTACAAATCATATTTTTAAGCCTTTCTTAAGTCATAGATAAAATGAAATGTTATGGCCAGTAATTCACATTTAAAAGAGGCACTTTTGTGAGGCCATAGTGGGTAGACTGAAATAAATTATAGCTATCTTCAACCTTCTGGGATTTACCATTTATTAGGTGCCAGGATCTAGATTACATACTCAGAAGGTAGAGCGCGATAAGTGTTCAGTAGTGCTAGAAGCAAAAAAATACCATAGTGGCACAGAGTAAGGAGGTGTTGAGTCTCACTAGAGGGATCAGGTACATTTTAACCCACTGAGTCACCCAGGCACCCCGGGATCAGGTACATTTTATGAAGAGCTGGCATTTTACCTGGGCCTTGAAAAAGGATTATAATTTCGATAAGTGTAGCATGTGGGTAAGGGCATTATAACTAGAAGAAACAGCATAAACAAAGAGAAGTATAAAAGTTTAAGCACTGGTGAATAGTCCAGAGTTTTTAGAATAGAGACTAATAGAAGGATGCCATGGAATATGAAAGTTGGCAATTTTGATGGATCAGAATCATGGAGGATTATAGTACTTGAATGTAGTGTTAGGGAGTTTGGATTTTGAAAGAAAATAATAAGCATTCAATAAATGAATGAATGAATGCATACATACATACATACATAAAAATAAATGGCACTTAAGAAATATGGAGATCCCTGTAGATATAATTTTAATCTAATCCTTGATTAAGTCTTTATTGCATTAATCTTTTGACATTAGTTCAATGTAAAACCTGCAAAAGAGAGATTTTGATCTCCTGTAATTTGTAGCAATAAATACTTGACAGTTGTGATGAAGTGCTCATTTGCAGAAAGGGAGGTAGATTTAGAGGGCAAGATGTTCAGAAATATACATTGTATGTTTGTATGCCTTAAAATTGTAGCCTTCAGATTTAAAGTTCATATGCATGTCTGTAAAATATCCAAGAAGGACTGTAAGATGTTTTGGTGAAAGTAGGAATGTACAACCCTAGAGAAATATGCAAGAGAAGACAATAAATTATATTGGAATGTCTGGCAGTCCTAGAGAGAGCTCTGGACAAAATTTTGTGTGGAGGCCTTTAGGCAATCCATCCGTGCAAGGGCCTTGAATGATGTGTTTTGTTTTGTTTTTAAAACCATGACCCACCAACCAAATCTAATCTTGGGAGTCCTGTATCTGGAGCTAGTGTGAATTTTATACAGTTGCATATAGAATGTGTTGGGAAAGGCCCTGAAAGACCTTTCTGACAAAAACTATCATCCTTCCTGAGTCCTGGTCAAGAAGCTAGCCAGTTAGGTGCTTTTATTCAAGGGGTAGTTTCTCATAGAAATGACTCATTGTGTGTCACAGTAGTTTTCAGATCTATAGTAACAGTGACAACTTTCAAAGGAAATTATTCTCTTCCTCACTATATAAAATGGACAAAAGTAGAACTTTCCAGTTGAAGCAGAGGGATGCTGAGCTCACTCAGTCTTCTCAAGCACTCTATGAAACCAAAGTTCTGAGAAAAACAGATTATTCCCAGACATATAAAAAGTTCTCTGGGAAGGAATATAATGTTAACTGAGAGGGAAACATGGAATTTTAGTCTGATAGGATAGGGCAAACCTTGGTGGGACAGTCAGTGGGAACCCTGAGAAACTGGAGGTAGTATGCAGGGAGTGGAAAAGACAGGAGGTGACTATTGATTGGGTATGAACAATATGAACAGATACTGAAAGGAATAAGGGCCACGATGTAGACCGACATCACACTTTCCCCATATCCAAGAAGCTTCTGTTTTGTTTATCTTCCCTCTTCACTCTATTTCCTGCCTACCCCACATCACCCCACTAACTAAATTTTTCTTTTCTGCTGACTTGATTTCTTAACTCTTCACCCCTACACTAAAAATATTCTGAACTTCTTTGATAGCAGAAAGCCTGAATACTTTGTGAAAATTCAATTTGATACCCTTTCTTCACTTCATGTTACACCATTATTCTACATCTTCAATTGCACCTCCTCATAGGGCTGGCTTATTGTTTCCCTCATTACATAGACTTTTCTGTTTCCAGGTCCTATTTAGAAAATATCCTTGGGTGAATTAAAACCATTAATCTGTCTCCTGGCTCTTGTTATCCTGCATGTATCTTCTGCCTTCTTTAAAACTTTATTTTGAGCTATCTCTTTGATTAGCACTTAGAGTTTACTTACCATTACTCATGCAGAGAACATTTGAGAGGAGGGATGGTTAAGATACATTTATTTGGCAACTGAGGGGCAATTGTTTTCCTTCTTTCCTTCATTCTAAGCAAATACTTCAGGCCCAGTCTTGATTTGGGGTGACAGTTTCCACTAAGATTCTCTTCCACTCCCACTTTTGTTGCTCAGCAAGGTTTTTCACAACTCTGCAGGGGCTGCTTTCTTGCTCTGGAAATTTCCTAAGTTCCAGATGCAGGGTATTTGGCCCTGGGTCAAAACCCTCCCTCTAATTATTCCCTGCATATTCTCAGATCACAGTGCTTTGAAACTAGAGCTCAATCACAAGGAAAAGTTTGGAAGGAACTCAAACACCTGGAAGCTAAAGACCACCTTGCTTAAGAATACTTGGATCAACCAGGAGATCAAAGAAGAACTGAAACAATTCATGGAAACCAATGAGAAGGAAGATACTTCAGTCCAAAACCTATGGGATACAGCAAAGGCAGTCCTAAGGTGAAAATACATAGCCATCCAAGCCTCCCTCAAAAAAAAAAAAAAAAAAAAAAAAAAAGGAAAAATTCAGAATACACCAGCTGTCTCTACACCTTAAAGAACTGGAGAATCAACAACAAATCAAACCAACTCCACACATAAGAAGGGAAATAATCAAGATTAGAGCAGAGATCAATGAGGTAGAAACCAGAGATACAGTAGAACGTATCAATGAAACTAAAAGCTGTTTTTTTGAAAGAATCAATAAGATCGATAAATCATTGGCGACACTAATCCAAAAGAAAGGGGAGAAAGCCCAAATTCATAAAATTATGAATGAAAAGGGAGAGGTCACAATGAACACCAAGTAAGTAGACACAATCATCAGAAGTTATTATCAACAATTATGTTCCAATAAGCTAAGCAACCTAGATGAAATGGATGCATTCCTGGAAAACTATAAACTCCCAACATTGAACCAGGAAGAAACTGACAAACTGAATAGACTGGTATCTAGTAATGAGATTGAAGCAGTGATCAAAAACCTCCCAAATAACAAGAGCCCAGGACCTGACAGATTCCCTTGGGAATTCTACCACTTTTTCAAAGAAGAAATAACACCTATTCTCCTGAAGCTGGTTCAAAAAATTGAAGCAGAAGGAAAACTTCCAGACTCTTTATGAAGCTGGCATTACCCTGATCCCCAAACCAGGCAAAGACCACACCAAAAAGGAGAATTTCAGACCAATAGTACTGATGAATATGGATGCTATGATTCTCAACAAGATCCTAGCAAACAGGATCCAACAATACATTAAAAATATTATCCACCATGACTAGGTGGGATTCAACCCTGGGTTACAAGGATGGTTCAACATTCACAAACCAATCAATGTGATAGAACACATCAATAAAAGAAGAGAGAAGAACCACATGGTCCCCTCAATTGATGCAGAAAAAGCATTTGACAAAATCCAGCATCCATTCCTGATTAAAATGCTTCAAAGTATAGAGATAGAGGCAACATTCCTGAACCTCAGAAAGTCTATCTATGAAAGACCCACAGCAAATATCATCCTCAATGGGAAAAAGCTCACAGCCTTCCTGTTGAGATCAGGAACATGACAAGTATGCCCACTCTCACCACTCTTGTTCAACATAGTAGTAGAAGTCCTAGAAACAGCAATCAGACAACAAAGAGAAATAAAAGGTATCCAAATTGGCAATGAAGAAGTCAAACTCTCTCTCTTCGCAGATGACATGATTCTTTATATGGAAAACCCAAAAGACTCCACCCCCAAACTACTAGAACTCATGGAGCAATTCAGTAACATGGCAGGATACAAAGTCAATGTACAGAAATCAGTGGCTTTCTTATACACTAACAATGAAAATACCGAAAGGGAAATTAGAGAATCAATTCCATTTACTATAGCACCAAGAACCATAAGATACCTGGGGATAAACCTAACCAAAGAGGTAAAGGAACTGTACTCGAGGGACTACCAAACACTCATGAAAGGAATTGAAGAAGACACAAAAAGATGGAAGACCTTTCCGTGCTCTTGGATCAGAAGAATAAACATTGTTAAAATGTCTCTACTGCCTAGAGCAATCTATACTTTTAATGCCATTCTGATCAAAATTCCACCAGTATTTTTCAAAGAGCTGGAGCAAATAACCCTAAAATTTGAATGGAATCAGAAGAGACCCCGAATCACTAAGGAAATGTTGAAAAACAAAAATAGAACTGGCGGCATCACGTTACCTGATTTCAAGCTTTACTACAAAGCTGTGATCACCAAGACAGCATGTTACTGGCATAAAAACATACACATAGACCAATGGAACAGGGTAGAGAGCCCAGATATGGACCCTCAACTCTATGGTCAAATAATCTTCGACAAAGAAGGATAAATATACAGTGGAAAAAAGACAGTCTCTTCAATAAATGGTGCTGGGAAAATTGGACAGCTATATGTAGAAGACTGAAACTCAACCATTCTTTTACACTGTACACAAAGATAAACTCGAAATGGATAAAAGACCTCAACATGAGAGAGGAATCCATCAGAATCCTGGAGGAGAACATAGGCAGTAATCTCTTCGATATCAGCCACAGCAACTTCTTTCAAGATATGTCTCCAAAGGCCAAGGAAACAAAAGTGAAAATGAACTTTTGGGACTTCATCAAGATCAAAAGGTTCTGCACAGCAAGGGAAACAGTCAACAAGACAAAGAGACAACTAACGGAATGGGAGAAGATACATGCAAATGACAGTATAGACAAAAGGCTGATATCCAGGATCTATAAAGACCTCTCAAACTCAACACACACAAAACAGATGATCATATGAAAAAGTGGGCAGAAGATATAAACAGACACTTCTCCAGTGAAGACATACAAATGTCTATCAGACACATGAAAAAATGTTCATCATCACTAGCTATCAGGGAGATTCAAATTAAAACCACATTGAGATACCACCTTACACCAGTTAGAATTGCCAAAATTAGCAAGACAGGAAACAACATGTGCTGGAGAGGATGTGGAGAAAGGGGAACCTTCTTACACTGTTGGTGGGAATGTAAGTAGGTGTAGCCACTTTGGAGAACAGTGTGGAGATTCCTCAAGAAATTAAAAATAGAGCTTCCCTATGACCCTGCAATTGCACTCCTGGGTATTTACCCCAAAGATACAGATGTAGTGAAAAGAAGGGCCATCTGTACCCCAATGTTCATAGCAGCAATGGCCATGGTCGCCAAACTGCGGCAAGAACCAAGATGCCCTTCAACGGACGAATGGATAAGGAAGATGTGGTCCATATACACTATGGAGTATTATGCCTCTATCAGAAAGGATGAATACCCAACTTCTGTAGCAACATGGACGGGACTGGAAGAGATTATGCTGAGTGAAATAAGTCAAGCAGAGAGAGTCAATTATCATATGATTTCACTTATTTGTGGAGCATAACAAATAGCATGTAGGACAAGGGGAGATGGGGAGGAGAAGGGAGTTGAGGGAAATTGGAAGGGGATGTGAACCATGAGAGACTATGGACTCTGAAAAACAATCTGAGGGTTTTGAAGGGGCGGGGGGTGGGAGGTTGGGGGAGCCAGTCGGTGGGTATTAGGGAGGGCACGTATTGCATGGAGCACTGGGTGTGGTGCAAAAACAATGAATACTTTTACACTGAAAAGAAAAAAAAAATAAAAACACAACTAAATGTCCAGCAGTGTTTGAGGGGGTCAAATAATTTAAGATAATTATTTCTCCACTCCATGATAGATGTAATGATGACACAAGACTGCATATATGATGTCATCTCTTATTTCTGTTCCTGCTGCTATTATTCTATTTCAGGTCGTTCTTACCCCTCATTTTAGTTAATGTATCCTAACAGCCTAACAGCCCACCCTTTCTCCATCTTTCTTCCATAAAGTCCCTATACTCTACAGTTAAGTTATCCTTATAAACACACAGCTTAATCATCTTTCTTTATAAACCTACTCCTAAATTCAAATGGCTCCCACTGTCTACCACTGTTAAGTTTAAGTTTTTGTACAGCAAGCCTCTTCCAATTTGACTTCAAATTACTTTTCTACTGTTATCCTCAAACTCAAGAGCCTACTTCCTTCAAACCAAACTACTGACATTTCTATCAAACAAAAGTTGGGAAGGTCTGGTAATTATATAAGAAAATATGATTTTTTAAGAATTTTAATGTCTCTCATCAACAAAGTATATTTCCTTACAATTTATAGTTTAATTTTTTTATATTCAACCATATAGGTAACAGAAAGAAAAGATAAACACTTATATATACAAAAATTACACATTCATGTTCTATACTTGTGTGACTTAAGGTACTCATAATTAATTCAATTTTACTTTTTTAAAATAATACGGATTCTTCTGGTCTTATAATGTTTTTTAAAGTGAAAGAACAATAGTCTTGAATAAGTGAAACTTTTTTTTCCTATGGAGATACACTAAGGTTTCTGTTGACTTTTACTTCTTTAGAGTTACCATCTTTCTTGTGGCTTCTTCTCCATATTTGAGCATGTTTTTTTTTTTTTTTTTTGTAAAGTTCTAAGAAGTTGGTTTTGAGAGAATTTACTTCTGAAACTTAATAAACATTAAATTTGGAAAACCATTTGTCAATCCAACAATGAAAGAATAGCACTCGAAGCTTTACAGATTTTCCTTCACCTTATCTTAAATTTCTTTTTCTTTTAAAAAATGAACCAAAAGTGTACTCTAATTTAGGTGGCTTCTAGAAGAGCTCAAAAGTTTGTTTCTTTTATTGTCTGTCTACAGTAGTTGTATGTAAACCATCTGTTTGTCATGAATGCTGGGACATTGAAAAGAAATAAAATAAAATGAAAAAAAAAACCCTCCCTCTACAGTAATGTATACTATGTTGCAAATGGCACTGAGCAATGTTCTTTCCCCAAGTCAAAATGTTCCTATTTAGGTAAAATTTGAGCCTGCTGCTGGCAGTTAGGAGCCAGAATGACAAAGGGAAATGTGATGTAGAGCAATATGAGTTTGAATGAAATTATGATAAGTGTTAGATGGCACCATTACCCACATCCCCCTAGGCAGGTATTGGGGAAGCTCTGTAACATAATGCTGGAACAGAATACCAACAGTGGAAGGAAGAGTGGCATTCCAAAGTGGAGTGAAACAAACATGTGAACTCTTTGAAGTCCTTCGGGAGTGACAGATATGGAATGAGTGCCATTTTATATGAATGCCCAACATTTGTATGTTGGATGAACAAATGAAATACTTGAATATTACATATTTCTGGAATTGCACATTATATATGTTAATTATTATATATAATGTTACTATTTTATATATAGTGTGTGTTTTCTGCTTGAATGTTAAGAAAGGAAGGTATATTAATGTCACATTTATTTTCAATAATTAGACAATGGGTGTTACATACAAATGAATTTCCAGATAACTGAAACTTACTCATTTGACATCACAAATAACATGGAGGACATGGGGAGACGGAGAGGAGAAGGGAGTTGAGGGAAATTGGAGGGGGAGATGAACCATGAGAGACTATGGACTCTGAAAAACTATCTGAGGGTTTTGAAGGGGCGGGGAGTGGGAGGTTGGGGGAGCGTGGTGGTGGGTATTATGGAGGGCATGTATTGCATGGAGCACTGGGTTTGGGGCATAAACAATGAATTCTGGTACACTGAAAAGAAATTAAATTAAAAAAAAGAAAAATGTTAAAGATGAAAATGGGTGAGCCTGGTGGTTGGTATTAAGGAGGGCACATATTGCATGGAGCACTGGGTGTGGTGCATGAACAATGAACATTGGATCATGGAAAAAATAATTTTTTTAAAAAAGTGAAAAAAGTAAAGAGTAAGGAAATAATAAATAAAGTCCATTTTCTTGAAAAAAAAAGAAATGTGAAATTAGTTAACTTGATCAGTTTTGGGAAGATAACTTTCCCAATTAAAAAAATTTAGATTATGAGCTCCTGGCTGGCTCAGTCAGAGGAGTGTGCAACTTTTGATCCTGGGGCATGAGTTTAACACCCCACATTAGGTGCAGAGATTGTTTAAATATAAAAAAAAAAAAAAGAAATTAGGTTAATGTGATCCTGCCTTACTAAACTGAATATCCCAAATATATATTGTTTCTTGATGACTTAGTTTACCACTTTAATCAGTAGTTTGTAGTACCTTTTTTGTTGGGAATGATTCATAAGGAAAGTGAAATTTTCATCTGGGATTTAAATGATAGATAGAAATTTGCCACACATAGAATGGTATAGGTAATATAAGTAGAAGGGATAACATGAGCAGCAACACAGATGCATAGTGTATTTTGAGTAATCAGTCTAATGTAACTATAAGATACAGGTATGTATAGCCCCTAATATAACTAAGGGGATGAAATGTCAGAAGAAACTAGAATATGAATTTGTGAATAAATTATAGAAGACATTGTAAGTTATTATAAAAAGTATGAATTTCAGCCAATATACAATGGTGAATTATCAAAGGCTATTGAACATAGCAATGATGCATTCTCCTTGTGATTATGTTTCTGTGTTTTTATGTTTATATCATAGGCTGTATTAAGGAATGTTTGGGAGATGCTTAACACCCCTACAATCTTCTTTAGCTTTTCCCCTGCTTGCCATTTCTGTAATCTAATGAAAAGTGATAAGCAAGCAAATTCAAGCCCCTTTCTAACCAGATTATTTTCCCCATCCTCTTCCAAAATAGAAATTCTGAAGACACCTCTGCTCTTATTTGTATATATCCACATATCTCAATATCTAAAAAGTGTTTTCTATGTGTGGGACATCACATTCTTCTGTACTTTGTATATATTTTCCCATTTTAATTATTCAGCAATCCCATAAAGTATTTGTTATTGTTATGCCCCCATTTGAAAGAGGAGGAAATTGAAGTTCAGAGAAGTTAGATAACTCATAAATGGTCACATGACTAGTAAGTGGCAGAGCCAATACTCCATTCTGACTCTGAAGTCCACAATGCTGTGGTAGCATAGGCTAGAGGTGACATGGACTTAAATTAAAACATTTTGCAGTACAGCTGAGGAAGAGGGGTTAAATCTGGGTTATTTAGAAATAAATAATTAATGTTCTTTCAAAGTGTCCAAAATTCATTAAAGCAGTCTGGTAGGACTATATTATGATTTTTTTAATGTCTATTTCTGCACAGAGATTAGTTAGAAAAAGAGCAACTGTTGAAGTCATTCAATTAAAAAGCTATTTTGAGGGCGCCTGGGTGGCTCAGTGGGTTAAGCCGCTGCCTTCGGCTCAGGTCATGATCTCAGGGTGCTGGGATCGAGTCCTGCATCGGGCTCTCTGCTCAGCAGGGAGCCTGCTTCCCTTCCTCTCTCTCTGCCTGCCTCTCTGCCTACTTGTGATCTCTCTCTGTCAAATAAATAAATAAAATCTTTAAAAAAAATAAAAATAAAAATAAAAAGCTATTTTGACTTGAAATTGGATATTTCTTCTCTGACTTAATACAGTGTGTGTGTGTGTGTGACCAGTGTTTGAGTGCAAGCAGGCACTATTATTGTTGCTGTGTGTACTCAGGATGTTATTATTTTTTTATTTTTTTAAATAGCTTCCTTGTATAACATGGGTTTGAACTCACAACCCTGAGATCAAGAATGAGATGCTCTACTGAGATATACTATTCTTAAAAACTGTATTATTTAAATTACTAATTAATTAGACTGGCCACCCCATCCCTATTTGTCTTAGTCTGTACATGTGTGGTCCTCTTTATCTAATATCACGTTTTTCCAGATGTTAGAGCTTTCAGAATTATTTCATACATATTATTTCATACACATTTTCTTATTTGAATTATACATAGTCATGTAAATAAATGAAGCTCAGAAGACAGTTAATGTCTTACCTAAGGTGACATAAATAGTGATTGAGCTATATTAGAAGTCATAGTTCCTGACTTCTAATTCAGTGTCCTTTCCACCTAATAACAGACACCATATTATCCACAGCAACTAGCACAATGCATGGACCAAATGAACCATTGTAGTTAACTTTATTGAGGATAAGCTAGACTTCTATTGATTTTGCAGTAACTTCTAAGAATTGCGGTGGTGGTTAAAAGTCATTCTTTTGATAAAAAGTAATTATGTTTGTTACATATGAAGAATGATTTGTGGCATAGAAAGAACAGTAGATCAGAGACCTTGGGTTCAAATCCCTGCTTTATAATTTATTAAATATTGTGACCTTGGGGAAATTATAAAACTTTCTGAATCCCAATTTCTACATTGATAAAATAAGCATAATAGCATATACATCAGTAGGGCTGGTGTGAAAATCAAATGAGACAATATACATGTGGATATTCTTTGTGAACTAAAATGTACTCCACAAATTCTATTAGGCTGTTTTGTTAATATTTGATGTTTTAGATGGGGTTAAAGAATGTTCAGTAATAGCCACAATGCCAAGGAAACCATTAACTCCATTCAGAAAGGTACTGCTGCAAAGATGGCCACCAGTCAATATTATATTATGTCCTGACAAAGAAAAAGTTGGAAATGAATTATGACTCATTGTCACCAGACTTACAAAAGGGAATGTTTGTGTGATGTAAGAATTTTTTAAATTCTTAGTTAGGAGCATTTCTTGAAAAGGCTATGTGGTGAACTGATTGAATGTAGATTTACTGGATGGTGACACACTTCCCACTTAGGTATCACCTCCTGAAATACAGCTATTTTGGTCAAGAAGCTCTGAAGGAGATTGGCTGTGACATCTAGCAAATATGTGTGAAAATTCACAACAGCTAAGAGAAGGGCCAGTAGAAATGTACTTGTTGCTTTGAATTTCTTAACTGTGCTGGATAGCTCCAGTCCAACCCTATTGGAAAACAAACATCATCGTTACCCCTAAACCAGCTCCTCTTCCTGATTTTCACCAAGGCTCTTGACTGTTATTTGATAGTGTGTGTATTTCCTTTCTGTAGTCACCACTTCATACCCTCAATTGTGTCTTTGTATGCTTTAGAGTCTACTAACTGATCTCCTTGCCTCCAGCTTCTGTCCACCTCAATGCATCCTGTCACCTCTTCAGATGAATCTGCCTAAAGCACTGCTGTAAATCACTTCATCTCCCTGTTCAAAAGATTTGGTAGTGCCCAGTTGCCAACTGAACATAAACTGGCATTCAAGGTCTACTACAATCTGTCCCAGACCTTATCTGTTCCATCAACCCCCTATGGAATTTAGTAAAAACAAACTAACAAAACAAAAACAAAAACAAAAACAAAAAATCTTTGTATACATTTTAAATACATATTGTCTTTTCTTCTTTCTATGGTTTTTCTCAAACTTTTCTTTGTTTTTGTAGAACATCTTTATTATCCCCACCTAACAATAACCTTCCTATCCTTTAGGATGCAGCCCACATGGCATCTCCTCATCTACAAGCTTTGGAGTCATATATGCCATGTTTACATCATGACACGAATACTCCAAAGCTCTAATATGGATGAGTTATCTCATGTGTTCTGTGACCTGGACCTAATCTCTTAGAGCCTCAGTTTCTTAACCTGGAAGATGGCAACAGCCCTGTGAAGGAGGTACTGTTATTCTTTTTTTTTTTTTTTTTTAAAGATTTTATGTATTTATTTGACAGAGAGAAATCACAAGTAGACGGAGAGGTAGGCAGAGAGAGAGAGAGGGAAGCAGGCTCCCTGCTGAGCAGAAAGCCCGATGTGGGACTCGATCCCAGGACCCTGAGATCATGACCTGAGCCGAAGGCAGTGGCTTAATCCACTGAGCCACCCAGGTGCCCCGGTACTGTTATTCTTGTGAGGAGGAAATAAACTAATGCACGAAAGACTTACCATGTGCCTGGTGTATTGTCATCACTCAGTAAATATTACCTGTTTTCATTGTAATTACCTCAACAGAGAAACTGTAACTCCCTTTTGACTTTTGAAACCATTTCATACCACTCTCAGGGAAACTATTCCATACTAGTTTGTATTAATTTTTTATTGTCTTACCTCCTTAGAAATTCTAAGCTCCTTGAAGTTAGGAAACTTATTTGCTATTGCTATATGAAATGCCTGCCTAGTAGGCACTCAATAAATATTTGCTGAATGAATGAAACATACTTTAAAGGGAAACATCACCCCTTCTCCTTTTATTTTTTTGGAAGGTGAACTATTCATCATAATGACACTGTATTCAATGAAATTAGACATATATTCATAGCATCCATATGAAAGAATGAGAAAACAACACTACTTTTAGTCTGAGGAAAATGAAATCATAAAGACATTGAAACAATACTGTAACATTTTCTTCTGAGTTAGCAATGGTTGAGAATATGGTCTCCAGGCCAGTTAACATTATTGTGTTATACTGTTAACTGTGCACTAACTTTCCTGTTAACATGTTTCAGATTTTATAGAAAACAATTCATTCATATCATGTTGTTCATACAAGAGAAATAATTAACATAAAATAGAATATAATTACACATTTAGTTGGATATTTTTAGTTAAACTTACACCCCTATACTTTTTCCTTTTCAGTCTAGCCTGACTTAAACAACTTTGCAGAGAACTATGCAAATGGTGGCCTATTTCTTGAGCATTTTTCTTTCTTTCTTTTTTTATTATGTTCAGTTAGCCATGTATAATACATCATTAGTTTTTGGTGTAGTGTTCAATGATTCATTAGTTATGTATAACACCCAGTGCTCATTACAACATGTGGCCTCCTTAATACCCATCACCCTATTACCCTATCCCCTTCTCCCCTCCAAAACCCTCAGTTCGTTTTCCAGTGTCCATATTGTCTCATGGTTCATCTCCTTCCTTGATTTCTTCCCCTTCAGATTTCCCTCCTTTCCCCATAGTCTTCTGTGCTATTGGTTATATTCCACATATGAGTGAAACCATATATTGTCTTTCTCTGCTTGACTTACTTCACTTAGCATAATCCCCTCCAGTTCCATCCATGTCAATGCAAATGGTGGATATCCATCCTTGCTGAGGGATGAATAATATTCCTTTGTCTATATGAACCACATCTTCTTTATCCATTCCTCTGTTGAAGGGCATCTTGGTTCCTTCCACAGTTAGGCTATTGTGGACATTACTGCTAGGAACATTGGGGTGCAGATGTCCCTTCTTTTCATTACATCTGTATCTTTGGGTTACATACCTAGTAGTGCAATTGCTGGGTCATGGGTAGCTCCATTTTTACTTTCTTAAGGAACCTCCATACTGGTTTCCAGAGTGGCTGTACCAGCTTGCATTCCCACCAATAGTGTAGGAGGGTTCCCTTTCTCCATATCCTTGCCAACATCTGTCCTTTCCTGAATTGTTAATTTTATCCATTCTGACTGGTGTTAGGTGGTATCCCATTGTAGTTTTGATTTGTATTTCCCTGATGGCTAGTGATGTGGAACATTTTTTCATGTTTCTGTTAACCATTTGTATGTCTTCTTTGGAAAAGTGTCTGTTCATGTCTTCTTCTCATTTTTTGACTGGGTTATTTGTTTTTGTAGCATTGAGTTTCAGAAATTCTTTATAGATCTTGGATACCAGTCCTTTATATGCAATGTCATTTACAAATATCTTCTCCTATTCGGTGGGCTGTCTCTTAGTTTTGTTGACTGTTTCCCTTGCTGTGCAGAAGCTTTTTATCTTGAAGTCCCAAAAGTTCATTTTTGCTTTTGTTTCCTTTGCTTTTGGAGACATGTCCTGAAAGACTTTGCTGTGGCCTATGTTAAAGACGTTACTGCCTATGTTCTCCTCTAGGATTTTGATGGATTCCTTTCTCACAGTGAGGCCCTTCATCCATTTTGAGTTAATCTTTGTTTATATTATGAGAGAATGATCCAGTTTCATTCTTCTATATTTGTCTGTCCAATTATCCCAGCACCACTTATGGAAGAGACTGTCTTTTTTCCATTGGATATTTTTTCCTGATTTGTCAAAGATTAGTTGACCATAGAGTTGAGGGTCCATTTCTGGTGACTATTCTATCCCATTGATTTATGTGTCTGTTTTTGTTCCAATACTATGTTATCTTGGTGATCACAGCTTTGTAATATAGCTTGAAGTCAGGCAACATGATGCCCCCAGCTTTGTTTTTCTTTTTCATCATTCCCTTGGTGATTCAGGGTCTTTTCTGGTTCCATACAAATTTCAGGATTGTTTTTTCCAATTCTTTGAAAAAATGCTAATGGTATTTTAATAGGGATGTCATTGAAAGTGTAAATTGCTCTGGGAAAGATAGACATTTTAACAATGTTTATTCTTCTAATCCATGAGCATGGAATGTTTTTCAATCTTTTTTCTGTCTTCCTCAATTTCTTTCATAAGTGTTGTGTAGTTTCTAGAGTATAGATCAATTACCTCTTTGGTTAGGTACCTCTTTGGTTAAGATACCTAGGTATCTTATGGGATTTTTTTTTCTTTGCTATTGTGAATTGATTCAATTCTTTAATTTCTCTTTCTATAGTTACATTGTTAGCATATAGGAAAGCAACTGATTTCTGTGCATAGATTTTGTATCCTGCCACATTACTGAATTGCTGTATGAATTCTAGTAATTTGGGGATGAAGTCTTTTGAGTTTTCCAAATAATCATGTCATCTGTGAAGAAGAGTTTGATGTCTTCTTTGCCAATTTGGATGCATTTTTTGTTGTCTGATTGCTGAGGCTAGGACTTCTAGCACTATGTTGAACAGTAGTGGTGAGAGTAGACATCCCTGTTGTGTTCCTGACCTTAAGGGAAAAGCTCTTAGCTTTTCTACATTGGTAATGATACTTGCTGTGGGCTTTTTCTGAAATGGCTGAAAAAGAGAGAAGATATTAAAAATAAGTGCCCTCTTCCTTGTCCCTGCCCAAGCTGTGTATAATGGGGAAGAGGTGGAGATAACCCCATGACATGATTAGAAAACATTCTGACTTTCCACTTTCAGAGGCAGTATTGATGATGGTGATTCAGGAAGGCTAGGAGAGCCAATTACATGCAAAGGGGCTAGAAAAGTGAAAAGGCAGGTCAATCCCAATGAGCTCTTCACCACAAATAGATGAGTTGTTTTCCTAGTCTCTTTCTACTCCTCGGGGCGCACACTCCATTCAGAGCCCGAATGACAGACATTCTGTTTGCCTTCAACCTTTATTAGGTTGCTGTTATTTCTAATGTGGGAGAAGTAATGATGTTCAAATAAGCAGGCTTGGGAAACTCAGGGGAGGGTTTGAATTGAAGGAATACTATAGTGAATATTGCCCTTAGACAAGAAGAAAAAAGATGATTTAAATCTTGTGGCCTGCTCTCACCCATGTGGAGTTTGAATCAATTGTCAATGTTAATGATCATACCCTAGTGGATCTAAAAATAAAGTGGACCTATCTATCATTCTTTTGGCCTAATGTTCTGCATGCAGTGGGTACTTGATCCTGGTTGCTGACAGCCTGCTCAATTTCACCAGAAGGTAGTTCTATGATCTGAGCTTCCATTATAACCAACTACAATGGATTTGATTCTTCCTCTGGAATAGTGGCCGCAGTCAATGTGCAAACTGATGGTGTTCCAGCCTCCTGAGATAAAAGTGATTAGGAATACGCTGTGTTCCAGAGAAAACTGAATGCAGTTCTTCCCTGGCCCACTAAGCTATGGTATTTTGCCCTCAGCACTTCTTTACATATGAATTAACAAAGAAGGATTTTACCTAAAAAGAAAGTTATCTGGTAATATACAGTTATAAGCATTGTATCATATAACTATTTCAATTTCTTTTTTGTTGTTAAGAATGAAATTCTGACAAATGTAAAGAAATGCAATTGGCTTGTCACAATTTTATGTAGAGTATCAAATTAGGTTTTTATTTTTTTAAATTTAAACTTTGTTTTATTTTTTCAGTGTCCCAAGATTCATTGTTTATGCATTCAAATTAGGTTTTGAGTATTTGCAGTACAATAGCTCAAGATTGATAGATGGAAATCTGATAATCCACAAACGTGACCCAGCACAATGTTGTCTTAATTTGCTTTGTGAGGATTAATTCAACTCTTTTCAGGTTTCATGATAGTGAATATACAATATGGTAAAAAGAATGCCATGTGAACAAATTCTGAGCTTCTTTAATCTTTGCAAATGTCTTGAGTTGACCTTTTCTTCGAGTGTCCTTTAGTGGGTTCTAGGGTAGAGCCCCAAAACATGTGTGAAAACCATGGAAGAAAGAAGACTCCAATCCAAGAGAATAGTAGTCCATTGGACCCATTGTTCATTCCAGGAGTTGCATTTTTCTATGGTATATTAAATACAATGGTGGCTTGTCGATATTTTTTCCTAGTTGGTCACAGTGACTAAAATACCAGAAGTGAAATTCCACTGCAATCAAATATATTATACCAAAGATTCCCATGTTTAATATGACTCCAAAATGTATTCCAGCAAATATAAGTAGTAATGGTGTCAATGGAAGAAATTTGGATTGCTAGTTTGTGGCTTCAAATACCACCTAAGAAATATTCTCTCATTAGTCCTCACAACCTTTCTCAGAGCAGTAGTTTGGGGCAAGATCACATTGAAAAGCTAAGAAAAGCCAGTCCTGAGAACTTCCCACACAAAAACATGCAGAGTTTTACTCACAGCTTCTGGGGTTTATAGATCTTTTGAAGTTCAGCCACTAGAAGTCCATATTAATCTCTTTCATAGATGAAAGCCAGAAGACAGTGGTGGTAGCTTCATTATAGCAAGATATTTTTATTTAAAAAAATTGTTTTAAAGATTTTATTTATCTGAGAGAAAGAGAGAGGGGAGAGAAAGCATGCATGAGAGAGAGCATAATCTGGGGAAGGAGCAGAGGGAGAGGGAGTAACAGACTCCCTGCTGAGCACAGAGTCCCATGTGGGGCTCTATCCCAGGACCTTGACTGAGGCACCCAGGCAACCAATCCAGAGATTTTTAAACATTTAAAAAATGTTTCCAAAATAGAAGGGATAAACTCTGAGATAATGCAATCAGAGGAACAGGCACCATGTAAGAAATCTCTTCTTTCTTCCATCCCTGCACAGTGTTTCTTAGATTAGTAGCCAATGTACTATGTTAGTGTTTTAGTACTCTCTTGTTTATGAGCATCCTGGTAATTAGCCATATGGTTTCTAGAAAATTGTTCCCCTAGCATTGGTGGTAGCTATTTGTGGCTGCCAGAAAACCCAGACTTTTATAAAATATTCTTGTACAAAGAAAGGGCAACATAGTACTGGAGAGTTTGTGGTCATTGGGGAACAAATTGACAATAAGAATTAATAGAAAGGCCTCAATCCTAATTTAGTACAATGGTACTGAATAATTGTAAGATGCCTTATAAAAAATAACATGTTTTTAAGTGGTATCACAATTTAAAGCTTTGAGCTAGTAGATCAGAAATTTAGTTGCTATGAAAATACTGAAATTATTTTGGGTTTAATTTTATTAAGACCTGTATTTTTCCTCCTTCATTTGGCTTTGATGAAACACTTTTGGCCATACTGCCATATTGGGAAGGGTGATTGCAGATTCCAATGTAAATGAAGAGAAGTAAAATGTTTGAAAATAAAAGAAGGTAGATTGGGGTGCCTGGGTGGCTCAGTGGGTTAGGCCTCTGCCTTCAGCTCAGGTCATGATCTCAGGGTCCTGGGGTCGAGCCCCACATAGGGCTCTACTCAGCAGAGAGCCTGCTTTTCCCTCTCTCTGCCTGCATCTCTGTCTACTTGTGACCTCTTTCTGTCAAATAAACAAATTTTAAAAAAAGAAGGAAGGTTATTTTAGAATCTAAAGTTTAGATATTTGAGATGGCCCATGAGCATTCTTAAAGGTGGGGAAGGAAGGACCATGACCAAAATGAATCTAAAGGAGGCAGGCTTGGAACAAAGACTGAACCTGAGCATGGCAGAATGGGTTTTGGGCAGTGTCAGAGTCATCTGATCATGGATGCTGCTCTGAATGCTACTCAGCAACATTTTATGTCTCTAGATCACTTTCTCTCAACTCCTATAGCAAATGGATTTCTACCTTCTCTGAATCAAAGCAAATTTTCCTGCTGGAAGGCAGTAGAGTATCAAATTGAAAAGCCTGGGCCTTGGGATCAGGCTGTGTTCAATTTCCAGTTCTACTTCGGACGCTTTTTTCAACTACTCTCTGCTTTAGTTTCTTCTGTAAAATGGGGATACTAGCTATATTTGTGTACTAGAGTTATTGGGAAGATTAAATGAGTTAATGTCTCATTAAGATATTTTACTCAACATATATTAAGCTCATGTTAGTTATTGTTACTATAACTCCATAAGCCCTTTGTTTTAGTCTGAATAATGGGTGCTAATAGTTCACCTAAGAGATTGTGAATTCATTGAAAGCAGAGGTGGTAACAACTTAATGTTTATGGTTATTGTGACACATAGCATAGTGTCTGGAAGGGAGGAGGCACACACATACAGAAAACTGACAAATGAATTCTGAAACATTTTCAGCAAACAATGGTTTTAGGTTTAAATGTCATTTATCTAGCACATTTCATTAAATTCAATTCCTATCCCCATAATCTCATGTTAATATCAGTTACAGATACCTCAAATATGTTCCTGTGTAGAAGCTGTGTATTTTTGATTGGCTATGCTCAGACTTGGGGAGCTAAGAATGATGTCCCCCACCCCTTACCAGTTCTTTTTACATTTCATGGTTCAACTTGTGAAGCTTAGGGTACACCTTCTGCATTTCTCCTGGTCACTTCAAATTCCATCAATACCTTTCCATCTGGCAGAGGTCTGTGGTGGTGTGGACCAGGAAAAAAAATTCTATTCATCTTCTTTCCTGTCCAGGCAATTATTGACCTTCTTTCAATCCTTCTGTTTGATGGTATTTAACCTTGTCCTCCACATGGTTCGCTGTCTGATTTCTGATTTTTTAACAGGCACTTAGTACTGCTGCTTCTCAACACTTTTGGCACTTCAGAGATTACCAAGTTAGTTCAGATTTTTCCTAATTTGGATGTTTAACAGCCATTCTTTTAAACTCGAGTTTGCTAGAATTGTGGCTCTATACACAATTTGAGTAAATTTGATTCAGCTAAATGCTTGAATTTTGTAAAGTGAGCTTTTTTCCTTCTCTCTCTCTCTCTCTCTTTTTTTTTTTTTTTTGTAAAGTCCACCTCCCAAGCAGTAGTCAATTAGATTGAGTTTTGAGCCAGGTTGTTTTGTGGGAGTCTGTGAGATGCAGTCAGGTGGTGTGTTATGCTAAAGAACAGATAGAGCCCTGTGAATGGTTACAGAGGTGAAAGATATTTTTAGGTAATTTTAGTGTCTTATCCAAACTTCTGTTGCTGAGACTATATTTTTTTCCCTTGGTGCAAACTGGTGGTTTATTAAAGCACAAGGACAGGACCTCTTGGCAGAAAGAGCTGCACCATTGGCAGAAAGAGCTGCACTGGGGTTGTGGAGGGTGGATTATTATATACTATGGGGTGGGGGGAGGTAAGGAAAAAGGGAGGTTTTAAAAGAACCTTCATATGCTAAAGAGCACCTACAAGATACCTCTGAGGCCCTGCCATTGTCAACATTGTTCTTCCCCTCTAGCAAGGCATTAACATTAAGATAGTTGGGAGATTCCTGGAAGGAAGTCATGCTTGTCCCACCCAGGAGTGGGAGTGGTGGAGGTTGCAGGGTGTCAGCTTCTACTTTATCTTCAGCCAGCTTTCTGTTATTTCCCACACTGAAAAATTCTGACCCTTAAATCTTTAAGGTTATTGAAGGTGGAAGGTCTCATCTGTAACATCTTCCTGCTGAATAGGGGTGTAGAGATGTCCCTACCTATGAGTCAATAATGGTCAGTTGGGGAATGTTTAGGGGAGTTACAAAATGGGGAGGCAGCTGAATCCAATACTGTCAATATACCAACCTCCTTGAGCAGAAGGGATCATCTGTTAGCTGAAGTTATGGCAGTGAAGGAGTCTTGGCACTGGTGAGGCTTCTGGGAACTCTGTAAGCAAGGTATCAGGCCAACATTTCCAAGGGGCTTTGTGGCTCTAGGTTTCATAAAGTAAACCTTAGTTCCTTTAAGATGTCTGGTCATAACTGAGTCTATTCATGAGACTACTTTTTAAACTTTTTTGAATCCCTTTCTTAAATCCATAATTGTCCATGAGTAAATGAAAACACACTTGACTCCTCCTCAAAGGTACATTTGGTATGGTATTAGTGGTGTCCTAGGATGGGCAAGTGATTTTTGTATTAAAACTTATATTCAGAGTTCATTGGCCTATTTAGATTCATTGTTTACAAATATAGTAATAATAACCATTTATATGTTGAGCATCTATGATATACTAGACTAAGCTAAATGTTTTATACATGTTGTCTTATTTAATCCTCACAACTATCCTAGAAATTAGTTATAACTGTTGAAGTTCTAGAACCTAGGTGAGGTTCAGTTGGGTGAGGTCCAGAGCCGATGACCAAGAAAGAATTCTTGAGACATCTTTGGTGCAAAATGGTGGTTTATTAAAGCACGGGGACAGGACCCATGGGCAGAAAGAGCTTCTGCTGCGGGTTGTAAGGGATGGCAGGTTCTGTACCCTGTGGTCGGTCTGGGGATGGTGAGGGAAAGGGAGGTTTCAGTGGAGCTTTCATATGCTAAAGAGGACCTACAAAGTGCCAGAGGTCTTGTGGCTTGATCAATGTTGTCTTTTCACTTTTGGCAAGCCATTAACATCAAAATAGTTGGGAGATTCCTGGTGGGATGTCACATTTCTGCTATCAAGCATCTTTGTTAGTGAGATTTAGGTTCAGAAGAGATTTAACTTTATTTACATTTCCTTCTACCTCAGCGTCCTTCAGTTTAGTTTATGGAGGGGAGAGTGACATTAGGGCTTGAGGAACTGAGTTATTTGCCTCTGGAAATTGTGCTATTGATAAGATAACTTCTTTGTTGTAGATCTCTAGGACATTTGCAAATCAAGGGAGACTCCTGTCTTTCAGGATTATGATCTCTCAAGTTAACCCTTTGTTTCTCCTTTATGGCAGTCAGTGGTGCCTGAGGAATGTCATGCATATTACCTAGGGGAGCAGGTGGAGAGGGAGTGCAAGGTTCCAGCTTTTGCTTTGTCCTCAGCCAGCCTCCTGCTCCCTCATCAATAACTATGATCCCCATTTTACAGATAAAGTGGTTAAATAACTTTCCCAAGGCTATACAGCTAAAAGTCATCATACTTAGTATGGAATACAGATAAGCAAATTTGCATTTAGTTAATTGGTCTTCCACATTGTAAATGTTAGACATTACTTGTGCTTTGGATGAATAGCACTTTCTCTCCACTTCTATTGTTTTCCTCTTTATAAAATGAACACACACACACACACAAGTAAACAGGCAACTCTCCCTTATGGTCATTTACTCCAGTGTCTCCTTCATTTTAGATCTTGGGTTTTGTCTTTTTTACTTCCACTGGCTTTAACATTGGAATGACTCACAGACTTTGAATCCATTGCACAGCATGGACTTTGGGGTCTAATTTTTAAGGCATCGCTGAATCTGGCCATAACCTACTCCTACTCTACAAAGTATGTCCTGCTATCCTCCATATATCCTTATGGCTTTTAACCCATTGGTCAGCACCTACTTTGACTTTTATCTTCTGAAATAATGAGTTGATTGAGTCTTAAGTCATTATGTACCAGAGAAAGGAGATTCAGAATGTTAGCCTCTCTGCTTTTGCCCACACAGAGGAAAAAAAGGAGCACAAGCAGAATGAGTACCAGAGAAAGGGATACTGTTTTCTGAGGACCTTTTTCTTTTGGTCAATAGTCTTTACTCTAGGATACATCTTCTTACCTTAACTTGAAATAATTCTGTGAGCTGAGGCCAACCATATACATGCAGCATATACAGAAAATGGTATAATTGTATGGTTAACTATGTAATATATTTTGCACCAAATCTGACATTTAGGTTTAACACATCAGTATTCCATAGTGTTTCATAAAGAGAACTGTGACTTTCAGGTACTCTGCCACCTGAAGAAAAAATGATAACACCAGTCTTATTAGGAGAACTTTAGCAGAAAGCTGGACTAAGTATAATATGATACAAGACAGAAATATTTTGATGGGTATAAGGGAAAAGTCTAGGCTGTAGACATTAGAATACTGAACAAATCTAAATGGGGCACCATGGTGTGGGGCTTTAAGTACCTGAAACAAGAAGCCACTGAGTGATTGGAGTTAGAGTAGAGGATTGACAAAACTAAATCTTTATCCACATATGATTTAGTTTTGGTCTATCAGCATCAATACAATGTTTTAAGGGTGAGGCAACCCAGGAGCAAACACCTCCGGACATGGTATGAACAGAACTGAACGTCAGTCATGGGAAAATGGTCTAATGGCCACCCGCTCAATCTCTGGCTCTGTGTTTTTTTTTTCAAAACAGGTCACCTACCTCATTACCCTCTCCCTCTTAGAAATGGGACTTAGCAAAGTATATTTTATTAAGTGGGTATATTAACCCAGCCTGTGCTATCATGAACAGCATTTCCCCTTCGGAGAAGGTAGTGACTTTATTAATGCAGATCCTTTATGAAAACTTAATGAGGCTATCTATCAAGAGTGAGTTAATAAATCTGCTTACTCACTGAATTAGTATGGGCCCTCTGTGTGTTACTTATTAATATGATTTTGTTATGGGCTTTACTTCCTTTAAAAGCATATATGCTAGAAAATGGAGAGAATGGAATGACTACACTAAAGCAGAGTAAATGCCTTTGGGATTTTTTGAGGCATCATCTTAAACCTGATACTTGTGAGTGCTAGTGGAGAGCTGAAGGAGGACAGAAAACATGCTGGTAAAAAGGAAGAGAAAGGTACAGAAACAGACCATAGACATAGATCCCCATGTAGAGCCACAGGCAAATACTGCCTCAGATTCATGCTCTATAACCTTATCATGATCAAGTGTAAACTCTGTTTACTAGGGATAGAATTAACCTCCTGATAGTTAGTGAGGAGGTAAAATTTATGTCCTGAGACCATTCACAAAATTTCATCTCCCTGTGAGAAATCAAACTCAACCATCTAAATTAACCATCTTTTAAATTTTATCATAGTAGCTGCCTGTGGCTTCCCATGATGGATGCCTCTCTAACTCTGCCTCCTTACACAGCTTCTCAAGTTTAGTCTCTGTCTCTTCTTTCTTATGTACTAGAACCTCCATGTCTCTGGAGATTCTCTGCTTTCAGGGCCTAGGCTTTGGGGATGTTCGTCTGTTTTTAGTCTTTGGGAAATATTAATTTAATGTATAGCTCTTCCCCTTTTACTATGTTTATTTCAAAGGTTTTCTCAAAATCTAATGGTTTACTCAAAGATTTGGATCTTGTTTGTATTTGATGCAGTATTCTAGAACCAAGGTATTGTAACTTAAATGAGTAGACCTATATGTAAGCGTGTTGATGTTTTATTTGCATGGTCAGTTGGAGGAAGGAAAGGTAACCAGCAATATGTCAAGACTCATCCAGGGAGTAGCATCAGTATCTAAGTGGAGGATGAGGGAAAGCTGATGGGTAAAGAATAATAGGAATCACAAGGATGGGGTCATATTTCAGACATTAATCTATGTTAGAATACTACCCAGGCCAGTCATTACTGGCATGGAAGATGAGGGTCTATCCTTCATGGGAGGGTGCTGGGAAGAGGTAGAAGTCATTCAGTGCCCCAGCCAAGTGGCCTGAGGTTCAGACAGAAATCCTAAAGGAGAAATGCCACTTAAACATAAAGCAAGGCATAGGATTGGTTTTATAAGTTGTACCCAAATTGTCAGGATATGGCTGTGTAGCTTACGCTAAACACCCCAGATTCCAGGCTTCTGGTTGTCAGATTAATCTCAGACCCTACTTCCTGATAAGGTAGTCACTCTTAATGTGATATTACTTTAGACTGGATTGCCTTAGGAAGTAGACAGGCTGAATTACAGGTATGGAAAGAGCAAGAGCTGCAACATGGATATTTTAGCAAACACCACAACTACACCTACGTCAGTCAATTATTTATTCTACATTTATCAAGCACCTGCCTTATACAAAACACTGGACAAGACATCAAAATCCTGACCATTCAGTTTATAACAAGGATAAGTCTGATCTCAGCAAGTGAATTTCACTGATTGCCTGCAGGGTACATGTGTTTCTTTTTCTATCTTTTTTTTTTCAGATTTAAATTTCAATTTATGTTAAAACATTCTTTTCTTTTTAAATTTTTTTTAAAATTTTTTATTTTTTATAAACATACATTTTTATCCCCAGGGGTACAGGTCTGTGAATCACCAGGTTTGCACACTTCACAGCACTCACCAAAGCACATACCCTCCCCAATGTCCATAATCACACCCCCTTCTCCCAAACCCCCTCCCCCCCAGCAACCCTCAGTTTGTTTTGTGCGATTAAGAGTCACTTATGGTTTGTCTCCCTCCCAATCCCATCTTGTTTCATTGATTCTTCTCCTATCCACTGAAGCCCCCATGTTGCATCACCACTTCCTCATATCAGGGAGATCATATGACAGTTGTCTTTCTCTGCTTGACTTATTGCGCTAAGCATGATACGCTCTAGTTCCATCCATGTTGTCGCAAATGGCAAGATTTCATTTCTTTTGATGGCTGCATAGTATTCCATTGTGTATATATACCACATCTTCTTGATCCATTCATCTGTTGATGGACATCTAGGTTCTTTCCATAGTTTGGCTATTGTGGACATTGCTGCTATAAACATTCAGGTACACGTGCCCCTTTGGATCACTACGTTTGTATCTTTAGGGTAAATACCCAATAGTGCAATTGCTGGGTCATAGGGCAGTTCTATTTTCAACATTTTGAGGAACCTCCATGCTGTTTTCCAGAGTGGCTGCACCCGCTTGCATTCCCACCAACAGTGTAGGAGGGTTCACCTTTCTCCGCATCCTCGCAAGAATCTGTCATTTACTGACTTGTTTATTTTAGCCATACTGACTGGTGTGAGGTGATACCTCATTGTGGTTTTGATTTGTATTTCCCTGATGCCGAGTGATATGGAGCACTTTTTCATGTGTCTGTTGGCCATCTGGATGTCTTCTTTGCAGAAATGTCTGTTCATGTCCTCTGCCCATTTCTTTTTTTTTTTTTTTAAAGCTTTTATATTAAGTTTTTCTTTTTTGTTTTTTAAGATTTTTAATTATTTATTTGAAAGAGAGAGAAATCACAAGTGGGCAGACAGGCAGGCAGAGAGAGAGAGGGAAGCAGGCTCCCTGCTGAGCAGAGAGCCTGATGCAGGGCTCAATCCCAGGACCCTGGGACCATGACCTGAGCTGATGACAGAGGCTTAACCCACTGAGCCACCCAGGTGCCCCCCTCTGCCCATTTATTGATTGGATTATTTGTTCTTTGGGTGTAGAGTTTGCTAAGTTCTTTATAGATTCTGGACACTAGTCCTTTATCTGATATGTCGTTTGCAAATATCTTCTCCCATTCTGTCAGTTGTCTTTTGATTTTGTTAACTGTTTCCTTTGCTGTGCAAAAGCTTTTGATCTTGATGAAATCCCAATAGTTCATTTTTGCCCTTGCTTCCCTTGCCTTTGGCGTTGTTCCTAGGAAGATGCTGCGGCTGAGGTCGAAGACGTTGCTGCCTGTGTTCTCCTCAAGGATTTTGATGGATTCCTTTCACACATTGAGGTCCTTCATCCATTTTGAGTCTATTTTTATGTGTGGTGTAAGGAAATGGTCCAATTTCATTTTTCTGCATGTGGCTGTCCAGTTTTCCCAGCACCATTTATTGAAGAGGCTGTCTTTTTTCCATTGGACATTCTTTCCTGCTTTGTCGAAGATTAGTTGACTATAGAGTTGAGGGTCTATTTCTGGGCTCTCTATTCTGTTCCATTGATCTATGTGTCTGTTTTTGTGCCAGTACCATGCTGTCTTGATGATGACAGCTTTGTAATAGAGCTTGAAGTCCGGAATTGTGATGCCACCAACGTTGGCTTTCTTTTTCAATATCCCTTTGGCTATTCGAGGTCTTTTCTGGTTCCATATAAATTTTAGAATTATTTGTTCCATTTCTTTGAAAAAGATGGATGGTACTTTGATAGGAATTGCATTAAATGTGTAGATTTCCTTAGGTAGCATAGACACTTTCACAATATTTATTCTTCCAATCCAGGAGCATGGAACATTTTTCCATTTCTTTGTGTCTTCCTCAATTTCTTTCATGAGTACTTTATAGTTTTCTGAGTATAGATTCCGTGCCTCTTTGGTTAGGTTTATTCCTAGGTATCTTATGGTTTTGGGTGCAATTGTAAATGGGATTGACTCCTTAATTTCTCTTTCTTCTGTCTTGCTGTTAGTGAGGAGAAATGCAACTGATTTCTGTGCATTGATTTTATATCCTGACACTTTACTGAATTCCTGTATAAGTTCTAGCAGTTTTGGAGTGGAGTCTTTTTGGTTTTCCACATATAGTATCATATCATCTGTGAAGAGTGATAAATGGACTTCTTCTTTGCCGATTTGGATGCCTTTAATTTCCTTTTGTTGTCTGATTGCTGAGGCTAGGACCTCTAGTACTATGTTGAATAGCAGTGGTGATAATGGACATCCCTGCCGTGTTCCTGACCTTAGCGGAAAAGCTTTCAGTTTTTCTCCATTGAGAATGATATTTGTGGTGGGTTTTTCATAGATGGCTTTGATGATATTGAGGTATGTACCCTCTATTCCTACACTTTGAAGTGTTCTGATCAGGAAGGGATGCTGTACTTTGTCAAATGCTTTTTCAGCATCTATTGAGAGTATCATATTGTTCTTGTTCTTTCTTTTATTGATGTGTTGTATCACATTGACTGATTTGCGGATGTTGAACCACCCTTGCAGCCCTGGAATAAATCCCACTTGGTCGTGATGAATAATCCTTTTAATGTACTGTTGAATCCTATTGGCTAGTATTTTGTTGAGTATTTTCGCATCTGTGTTCATCAAGGATATTGGTCTATAGCTCTCTTTTTTGATGGGATCCTTGTCTGGTGTTGGGATCAAGGTGATGCTGGCCTCATAAAATGAGTTTGGAAGTTTTCCTTCCATTTCTATTTTTTGGAACAGTTTCAGGAGAATAGGAATTAGTTCTTCTTTAAATGTTTGGTAGAATTCCCCCAGGAAGCCGTCTGACCCTGGGCTTTTGTTTGTTTGGAGATTTTTAATGACTGTTTCAATCTCCTTACTGGTTATGGGTCTGTTCAGGCTTTCTATTTCTTCCTGGTTCAGTTGTGGTAGTTTATATGTTTCTAGGAATGCATCCATTTCTTCCAGATTGTCAAATTTATTGGCATAGAGTTGCTCATAGTATGTACTTATAATAGTTTGTATTTCTTTGGTGTTAGTTGTGATCTCTCCTCTTTCATTCATGATTTTATTTATTTGGGTCCCTTCTCTTTTCTTTTTGATAAGTCAGGCCAGGGGTTTATCAATTTTATTAATTCTTTCAAAGAACCAGCTCCTAGTTTCGTTGATTTGTTCTATTGTTTTTTTGGTTTCTATTTCATTGATTTCTGCTCTGATCTTTATGATTTCTCTTCTCCTGCTGGGCTTAGGGTTTCTTTCTTGTTCTTTCTCCAGCTCCTTTAGGTATAGGGTTAGGTTGTGTACCTGAGACCTTTCTTGTTTCTTGAGAAAGGCTTGTACCGCTATGTATTTTCCTCTCAGGACTGCCTTTGTTGTGTCCCACAGATTTTGAACCATTGCATTTTCATTATAATTTGTTTCCATGATTTTTTTCAATTCTTCTTTAATTTCCCGGGTGACCCATTCATTCTTTAGAAGGATGCTGTTTAGTCTCCATGTATTTGGGTTCCTTTCAAACATCCTTTTGTGGTTGAGTTCTAGCTTTAGAGCATTGTGGTCTGAAAATATGCAGGGAATGATCCCAATCTTTTGATACCAGTTGAGTCCTGATTTAGGACCGAGGATGTGATCTATTCTGGAGAATGTTCCATGTGCACTAGAGAAGAATGTATATTCTGTTGCTTTGGGATGAAATGTTCTGAATATATCTGTGATGTCCATCTGGTCCAGTGTGTCATTTAAGGCCTTTATTTCCTTGCTGATCTTTTGCTTCGATGATCTGTCCATTTCAGTGAGGGGAGTGTTAAAGTCCCCTACTATTATTGTATTATTGTTGATGTGTTTCTTTGATTTTGTTATTAATTGGTTTATATAGTTGGCTGCTCCCACGTTGGGGGCATAGATATTTAAAATTGTTAGATCTTCTTGTTGGACAGACCCTTTGACTATGATATAGTGTCCTTCCTCATCTCTTATTATAGTCTTTGGCTTAAAATCTAATTGATCTGATATAATGATTGCCACTCCTGCTTTCTTCTGATGTCCATTAGCATGGTAAATTCTTTTCCACCCCCTCACTTTAAATCTGGAGGTGTCTTCGGGCTTAAAATGAATTTCTTGGAGGCAACATATAGATGGGTTTTGTTTTTTTATCCATTCTGATACCCTGTGTCTTTTGACAGGGGATTTAGCCCATTAACATTCAGGGTAACTATTTAGAGATATGAATTTAGTGCCATTCTATTGCCTGTAAGGTGACTGTTACTGTATATGGTTCCTGTTTCTTTCTGATCTACCACTTGTAGGCTCTCTCTTTGCTTAGAGGACCCCTTTCAAGATTTCCTGATGAGCTGGTTTGGTGTTTGCAAATTCTTTCAGTTTTTGTTTGTCCTGGAAGCTTTTAATCTCTCCTTCTATTTTCAATGATAGCCTAGCTGGATATAGTATTCTTGGCTGCCTGTTTTTCTTGTTTATTGCTCTGAAAATATCATGCCAGCTCTTTCTGGCCTGCCAGGTCTCTGTGCATAATTCAGCTGCCAATCTAATATTTTTTCCATTGTATGTTACAGACATCTTTTCCCGGGCTGCTTTCAGGATTTTCTCTTTGTCACTGAGACTTGTAAATTTTACTATTAGGTGACGGGGTGTGGGCCTATTCTTATTGATTTTGAGGGGCGTTTTCTGAACCTCCTGAATTTTGATGCTCCTTCCCTTTGCCATATTGGGGAAATTCTCGCCAATAATTCTCTCCAGGATACCTTCTGCTCCCCTCTCTCTTTCTTCTTCTTCTGGAATCCCAATTATTCTAATGTTGTTTCGTCTTATGGTGTCACTTATCTCTCGAATTCTCCCCTCGTGGTCCAGTAGCTGTTTGTCCCTCTTTTGCTCAGCTTCTTTATTCTCTGTCATTTGGTCTTCTATATCACTAATTCTTTCTTCTGCCTCATTTATCCTAGCAGTGAGAGCCTCCATTTTTGATTGCACCTCATTAATAGCTTTTTTGATTTCAACTTGGTTAGATTTTAGTTCTTTTATTTCTCCAGAAAGGGCTTTTATATCTCCCGAGAGGGTTTCTCTAATATCTTCCATGCCTTTTTTGAGCCCGGCTAGAACCTTGAGAATTGTCATTCTGAACTCTAGGTCTGACATATTACCAATGTCTGTATTGATTAGGTCCCTAGCCTTTGGTACTGCCTCTTGTTCTTCTTTGTGTGTTGAATTTTTCCGTTTTGTTATTTTGTCCAGATAAGAGTATATGAAGGAGCAAGTAAAATACTAAAAGGGTGGCAACAACCCCAGGAAAATATGCTTTAACCAAATTAGAAGAGATCCCAAATCGTGAGTGGGGAGGAAGGGGTAAAAAGAGGTTCAAAAAGGAAGAAAGAAAAAAAAAGAAAAAAAAAAGTAAAGAAAAGAATTAAAAAAAAAAAGAAAACAAATAATGAAAAATATAAAAAAGGAAAAAATATATATATTAAATAAACTAGTTAAAAAACGTTTAAAAAGAAAAAGGTAAAAGTTAAAAAAAATTTAACCAGAAGGCAAGAAAAAAAACAAAAAATGAAAAAGAAAAATATTAAATTACCTGCAAGACTAAAAAAAATCACAGGTAAAAAGCCATGAGTTCCATGCTTTGCTTTCTCCTCCTCTGGAATTCTGCTGCTCTCCTTGGTATTGAAACCATACTCCTTGGTAAGTGAACTTGGTCTGGGCTGGATTTCTTGTTGGTCTTCTGGGGGAGGGGCCTGTTGTAGTGATTCTCAAGTGTCTTTGCCCCAGGCAGAATGACACCGCCCTTACCAGGGGCCAGGGTGAGTAATCTGCTCGGGTTTGCTTTCAGGAGCTTTTGTTGCCTGAGCGCTTTCCATAGAGTTCTGGAGGACGGGAATACAAATGGCGGCCTCCTGATCTCTGGCCCGGAGGAGCCGAGAGCCCAGGGCCCCACTCCTCAGTGCGCCCACAGAGAACAGCGCCCAGTTACTCCCGTCTGCCTGACCTCCGGCCGTACTCTGAGCTCACCGAGCCTGCGACTGGTTCAAGGTAACACAGAGCTGTGAGCTTACTGTCGGCTCTGTCTCTGTAGCCAGCTTTCCCGTTCCATTACCCGCAAGCTCTGCGACACTCAGACAGCCCCGATCCTTCTGTGACCCTGCGGCTGACCCCGCGTGGGCTTCACCCCGGTTTAGCCTCTGGAGTGATGTCCCTCAGCAGAACAGACTTTTAAAAGTCCGGATTTTGTGCGCCGTTGCTCCGCCGCTTGCCGGGTGCCGGCCCCTCCCCCGGGGGTCTATCTTCCCGTCGCTTTGGATTCACTTCTCCGCCAGTCCTACCTTTCAGAAAGTGGTTGTTTTTCTGTTTCCAGAATTGCTGTTCTTCTTCTCTTTGATCTGCCGATGGATTTTCAGGTGTTTACAATCTTTAGATAAGGTATCTAGCTGTTCTCCGGCTAGCTGAAGTAGTCTCAGCCTGCTACTTCGCCATCTTGACTCCTCCTCCTCTTTTTCTATCTTTACCATGAGGCTGATTCAGTAGAAAAAGTATTTGTAGGCATCAGAGTATCTGGGTTCCAGTTCTAGCTCTACTGCTCACTGGATATCATCCTGAGTGAATCATCTGTCTCCTTGTTTTTTTTTCCGTTTGCCTTGAAATCATTAAGGCTTCTCTTCTATCTTGATTGATCTTTGGTCACATGACTTGTGGGCCATAATTCATTCATTTTTTTTTCATTCACTTACCTATATTTGAAAGGGGAAGACATTGAATATAAAGTGAAGATCATGAACAAAAGTGGTTCCTCTTATGGCTTTCTTTTCCTGAGTATCCTTTGAAGGTTTAAATCTCAAGAATGTGAAACTCAGGAATGAAAAACACAGAAATACCTGAATTAAAGCCACAGAATTCCAGGGCTTAGTAAAACAAAGGGATGAAACCCTTGTGATAATTCACTGTTTTCCCACCTAAAGAATAGTTTCTACCTCTAACAAATCATGTTTTAATGAATGCAGTGGGTGCTCACCAAACACAATGCTACTTAAATGTCTTGTGGAAAACTGAATGCATAGTAGGCAGCTACTTAGACAATAAAGACAAATATTCACAGCCAATACAAAATGGTCTTTATATCCAGAAAAGTACAGTGTGGTGTTAGATAGAAGGTAAACTGAAGAGATACTGTGCTGGTAAAGGAGAGTTAACAACTGCCTGAAAAGAGGGGAGTAAGAATGGAAACAAGTATGCCTAGCTCCTGAGAAAACTATGGTTTCAGCCTCTTTTTTTTTTTTTAAACCTTCTTCAGTCTTCTGGGTGCTGCTGGTATGTAGGTGTAGGAGAAGGGAGAGATTTGGCAGTTTAAATGTTTTAAAGGTCCACTCTCTGAGAAACAGGTAGAATTTATTTTTGCTCTCTTCTAATAGCTCTCTCTCTAGTTCAGTGTTTCTCAGACAGAGGCAGCTTTGCTCCTCAGGGAGCATTTGCTTATATCTGGAAACATTTGTGGTTGTCACAACTGGAAGTTTGGGGTGGGGGTTTTGTTATCGATATCTACTGATAGTGACAAAGAATTCTACTAAACATTCTGTAATGCACAGGACAGATACACCATAATAAAGAATTATTCACCCCAAAATTTCAATAGTGCTGGGGCTGAGAAACCTTGCTTAAGTTATTCATTCATGAAGTCATTCAAATCACTTCCTATATTCTAGACACCGTGCTAGGTACTGGGGATATAGTGATAAATAAGACAAACATGGTACCTGCTCTCATGAAATTTACAGTGGAGGAGGAAGAAAATAAGCAGCAATAGGTTCCTTTTATTTATTGGCACTATTCCCAATGCCTTTTCATATAACAGACATTCATTAAATACCTACTCCAAGCCAGATATCTTATTGAGGTGATGATGCTTAAGCCAGATATTATCCCTGTTCTAATAAACTTTAGTCTAGTGGGGAAAAACTGACATTGAACTAAACAACTGTAGCACTAGGTAATAGCTTTAATAGAGGTATGGCCAAAATGCTATAGAAACATTGATTTTAAGTGTTCAGGCTCTCCTGGTAGTGATGATACCAGTAAAAGCTCTTTGAAGAACATGTTTTTACCACTGGGTCTTGAATAAATATTTTGAGGTCACTGGACAGGGTTGAGAAAGGCATTTCTGATAAAGATGCCAACATGAACAAAGTCATGGAATGTGAATGCTCATGTCCATTGGTGAAATAGCCGTGGTATGTGTATCTAGGCTGTAGGGTACCTGAATGAGAGTGACCCAGAAGAAGCTGGAGAAGCAAGCAGGAGCCATAACAATGAGGGCCTTGTGGGATATGTTAAGGTTCTTGAATTTTCTTTCAGAGGCAGTAGATAACTGTTGAAATTTTATAAACAGTATAAGCATCTGATCACATTGCTGCTCTAGGTGAGCAGGGCTTAATAAGTCCCTCTTATAGCTACCACTACCACAATTAATTTTCTCTTACTGTGGTTTCTCCAACTCTTTCCCACTGTCCACCAAGGTTGCTTTCTGTCACTGATGTCTCCATTGTTCACTGTAATAACTTTCAACCCAACCAAGCAATTGGGTGCCTAACATGAGCCTGTACCCCTTAAAGTGATAGGTTTGCATTCCCCATTGATTTGGTTCTCCTGATACCATAGACTATTATGTTTGGAAAGGACCTTAGAAAAAGGGCAAGATGAAGGTCCTAGTGTTTTAGTGACTGCTTCTTATGGACCTGTAACTATCACTACTTTCCCCCTATATATCTCTAATGCTCTATCCTCATGCTCAGCAAAAACTCAATGCTGTCATTGTCGTCATCATCATCATCACATTGTCTCATATTTCTCACAATTCTTTGAACTAGATACTACTGTTATTTCCATTTTCTCTATGGGAAAACTGAGAGCTGGAGCTCAAAGTACTTCTGGAAAAAAAGAAGGGATTTCTATTAGGTGGTTAGGCAAATGTTTATTGTGGTAACAAAGGAATACAAAACATGTGAGGAGGAACATGTTTTTGCCAGTATATATTCACAATGTTTTTGGATACAAGCACTGTTGTCTTTTATTTTGAGAGGGAACTTGATAATTTAAGATTTAGATTTTATTTTGTTCAGAAAGGACTTCAGAGGGAAATGACTGAGGTATTAATTTTGGTGCCAACCTACTTTGTGGTTAAACTGTAACCAGTGTTTTTCAAACTTTCAATGATGGCCCACGGTGAGACATATATTTCCTACTGTGATCTAATGTACATACATCTAACTGAAACAAAAGTTTTACTCAAAAAGCTTAACTTTATGTAACACATTCTTAGACTTTCCATAGAATATATTCTAGTATTTTCCATTCCATTCCATTAAAAAAATGCTAGTTCTGACACATAGTTTAAAAAACCACAGCTCAAAATATCTTATACCTGTTCTACATAAGGCTTGGAATCCAGAGGGGCCTCATCTGGATAGGAAGTTATCAGTTCTGGATACAGGGACTATGTTGCCTACAAAACTTAGCTGGAGTCCTGAGCTCCCTTTTAGGCAGTATCTGGTCCACAAGAACATCTCACCAACTCAGGCAAGAAGCTCAAGAGGATGGTACCATATCCTGTAAGCACAAGAAACACATGCAAACTCATATTAATGAAGCATGAACATATGAAAATGCATATTAATCCTCATGCAATAAAAAATTATGCTCAACTCAGATACCATCTCAGGAGTATACCCATCAAATGCAGCTTTAAGGAGTGAGATCAAACCAAAAAATTGAGTGAAAGGTAGGCACACTTGTAGATCAGTCACTGCCTCTTCTCTCTTTTGTCATAAATTAAGATTAGTACTTAAAACTAAGGAAAGTATGTTTTGGCCATTTCTTCCAGTCTCTTGGTCTCTACACTTCTGTTCCCTCTATATCCTGCCCCATGCTAGAATCTTACAGTCATGTTTTGTTTTTTGAACCTCCCATTACTAGGGGTAGAATGTATGCTAAGCTCACTACAGTCAGCCAAAACACATATTTCAAGGCCTTGCTCCAGATCATATACTACACTGTAAACAGTATGAATTCTGTATGTGCAGAGGAAGGTTTTATTAGGACTCAAGATATTTCCATTTTGGTAATACTCTGAATGCTGTGAAGAGTATGATAGTTTCTTTTTATATCCCCAGAGTTACTTAAGTAACAAACTCTTGGCTATGAAGCTTCATAATAATTTGAAGGTTGATGATTAAAAGGCAAAATACCAAAGCCTTTATAAGTCATGTGAAACAGTTTTATTTTTATTTTTATTTTTTTTTTGAAAATTTTATTTATTTGACAGAAAGAGAGAGATTGAGTGACAGCAGGAGAGGGAACACAAGTCATGGAGAGGGGAAGGGAGAAACAAGCTTCCCCCTGAGCATGGAACCGGATGTAGAACTCAATCCCAGGACCCTGAGATCATGACCTAAGCCAAAGGCAGATACCTAACCGACTGAACTCCCAGACACTCCAACAGTTTGATTTTTAATTTTATGACAGAAATATATTGATGTACACCTTCCCTTTTTGCATCCCCACTTCCTGCTTAAGCTTTTCCCTTCAAAATGAAGGACATTTTCCAACATACCTAAGTGGGAATATGTCTTCTTTCTGAATCACTTTTTTTTCCCTACTCAGAGACAGAATTATCTGCCTTATCCAACCCATCCCATAGGCTCCCTCTGCCATTTTGTAAATAGCCATCCTCTCCCATTATCCAAACAAGAAAGGAACTGATGCCATTCTTTAGAATCTGGGATTGACTGAGAAATTTATCTATTGCAAAGTGCCTCCTCACCTATAAGCATTTGTAGTTTAAGCTTTCCATTCCACAATGAGCTTTGATGTTTATAAAGCAATTTTAGGCTATAGCAAGTAATATGGAAATTTTTGGATGGCTCAAGAGGACCCCTAAGATTTTTAATAGACCTGTTATCCTGTTAAATTGAAGACAAATCTTAGAGCTTTTAAGTTTAGAGGAGAGTGAGGTAGAATGGCTTGTGATTGACTCTGATCTGTTCACCACCTCTCTCCCTCTACTCCATACCATCCCCTGGCATTGCTTTTCTAAGAAAGATAAGCCCTTGTTGGCTCTGGAGAGGTTACTGAGGCCTGGACTTGATAGGAAGCAGGAGCAGTGGGGGGAATTCATTCTTCCCGACTTTCTCCAAAATCAGAAGCCCACTGTATCCAAACAGAGATCTGCCAGAGTACCCCTCCTCCTGCTCCCTGCCAGAACACTAAACATAAACTTATTTCTCCTTCACATTTGTATGTATTTTCTGACACCAGTTTTATTTCTCACTTATTGCTTTCTTTATTTCTGACACAGAGAGATCTATGTTATGCTTCTTATTGTCATTTCTACCATTGGTTTGCTATTGTTGACAAGGAAGGCCTTTTCACTTTGGTAATTTATTTTATTCTGTGCATGTTTCCTTAATGCTTGATGGCAGATTGCTGGCCTCAGTAGGCTCCCTATTAGATGTTAGATAGTTTTAAAGCCCAGTCAACTTTCATTAGCCTAATCTTCAAGAGGCAGAGGTTTTGTCTAACAGCCTAAGGTGTTCTGTTTTTAATATTCTTCTTTCATCTTTTTCTCTGTGCCAGTTACTCTGTTAGTGATTTACATGCATTATATCACTTAATCCTCACAGCAACCATATGGGAACAGGTTTAATTACTATCAACCTGTTTTGAATTTGAGGTAACTCAGAGGGTTAAGGATCATGCCCAAGGTCATACAGAAAATTTCACCTCTAAATCTAGTATGACTGGACATATGTAGGAGCAGATATAAGGAATGATTGGACTTAGTCATTAAAGTAGTGATTTAAAACAAATGTCTCTCTGGCCCAGGTCTTATACTTTCACGTGTAGGCCCTCAGAGAACACATAGGTTGTGGTGGGATTGATGGCATATTAGGTGGTTTTGCTTATGGATTATAGCTGAGGAGATATTAAAGGTCCTCACCTTTTGATTTACAAAAATCACACTAGAAAACACAATTAAGGCTAATGGGATGTGTTGTTGCTTGTAGTGAGGTTAGGACTTTGAGCAATGTTTTGCCCAATAGCCAGGGATAGGCTGCCCTGACCTGTCTGCATACTCCTCCTAACTGCTCCCTCTGGTAAGAGTATTCCAAGCCCTTATCACCTGATGTCTTCAACCTAATGATTCTGCCAAGCTCAGATTCTGATCTCATCCTGACAAATAGTGCAAAAATTTTCCTGTGTATGTATGTGTTATGCCCCGTTCACATGTCATTGACCTAGGCTACTTCTTCCCCTTACCATGTGTGCCAACTGCAGTCTTGATTTCTGACTAGTTCCCTAGCTAACCTCTTAGGACTTGCATTCTCTAAATTACACCTCACTTTGTGACCCTTACTACTTAGCTAGTCCAGGTGTTATCCCTTTCCCTTTGGGAGACAACACCTGTCACTCAACTGCTAGTTTCTTAGAATTCTTTTTTCAAACTGCCTGGAACCATGATTCCTATTGCTGTGTGCTTGACTTTGGGTATTACTATTGTATGGAGAGTTCTGATGTTGTGCACTGTTCTATAGACCTTACCTTCTATCCTTTCCAAGGTAACAACTCCAGCCCATATCAAACTGAAGTTTGAAAATTTATTAGACTAGTAAGCACCCTCCTACTCCACAATCACAGTTTATGGACAAAGCCACATAGACATGTCATCTCCTTTTTCTTCAAATTTACCTTCAGGCCTTCTCTTCTTTCTCACTGATCCTGGCATAGCTGATGTCCAAATATTCCAAAATGGATGTTGTTGGTTGAATTTAAACATTCACTTCTTTAGTACTGTCCTATATACAACTTACCTAAAGGATGAGAAAGTTCCCTTACGTCAAAAATAATGTAAGTCTGTGAAACAAAACAATTTATCTCCTAAAGCTCAACTGTCTAGTTTCTGTTGTAAATGCAGAGGAGGATAGAGAAATAACCCAGGTTCCTTTGCTTCCTCTGACTTCTAAATAGCACATTAATATGGCTAGTTAGTTCTTTCCAGTTTATGCCATCAACATTGTAAATTCAGTAGCTTAAGTCTCACAGTGATTTTGGTATAAGCCTTTAATCTTAGTAATGATTCCTTGATCATCTGTGTCCCTTCCAATTCAGAGGTCATTAGAGGTCCCTGTTGAGAATTCCCCAGCTGTTCCAGTTCAGTTCATGTATATTTATTTACATGGATTTTAACACATTTGGGTATGCAGGAGCATAGCTCCTTTTAGAGGTTAGTGTTCCAGACCATTTCCTGAAAATATACCAGAGCTGGGAGAAAACCAAACCGAAGGCACAGTGTGTCTGTGATGCTTGAGATGGGACTGGAATCTTGCTTTTAACTACCCTAGGGTTAGTAACAGTTATGCCAGAGCCTCTTTGTTGCTTTCAAATAGGCCAACTGGAAACAAAAGCCATTTTCCATGTAGGAAATGATTTTTGTTGACAAAGACAGGACATTGGGACAGGGAAATCAAAATGATCCACTGAAAAGTGAAAATTTAGTCAAACTGTTCATTTGGTATTACTGAGGCCAGGACAAAATGTACTAGCTTAAAGTATCAGGCCAAAAGAGTTTGCATATATAGACATGAGTAAAAAGAATTCATAGTGATTAGTTTCATGTCATAGCCAATCAGTGCAAAAAAATACCCATTTGTGAAAACTTGTGAAAAACTGGCATCAAATGACACCTAAGTGGATTTTAAGGATTAATATGTTTCTCTTAGGAACTTAAAAGTATGTTGCTATGAACTTCTAGAGGTGAAAAGGACATTAGAGCTTACCTGAATTGGTCTCTTAAATTTATAGATTACAGGACTGAGAAAAACAGAGAAAGAAAACTGCTTACCAAAATTCATGTAGCTGTCAGTAGCAGAGTGAAGATGAAACTCCACGCAGTGATTAAAGTATTAGGATATCCCTCTCCCATTTGAAAATTATAGATATATAGGTGCCAAATTTCACACTTCTACTCCAAATTAGGGAGGCAGTAGAGTAGTTGAAAGAGCAAAGCTTTAAAGACATGCAGGCTCTTTTAGCCTGATACTTTAAGCTAGTACATTTTGTCCTGGCCTCAGTAATACCAAATGAACAGTTTGACTAAATTTTCACTTTTCAGTGGATCATTTTGATTTCCCTGTCCCAATGTCCTGTCTTTGTCAACAAAAATCATTTCCTACATGGAAAATGGCTTTTGTTTCCAGTTGGCCTATTTGAAAGCATGGGTTAGAAGCTCTGCTCTATTGTTAACTAGCTATGTAATCTTGGTTAAATTGCTTGTTCTCTCTGAGACTCAGTTTCTTCACTTATGGAACAGAGATAAGGATACCTACCTCAAAAAGTACTTCTGAGATTAAGTATAGCAACACATGTAAATCCCCCCATGTGATGCATAGGCAGGGACACCACATGACACCTGCGGCTGTTGATGTGATTTCTAAAGACATTTTGGGAAATAGGTTTCCTTGTGTTAGGATCTTTTCATTGTCCTTAAATACTGGACTGGGGGGTCAGAAACAGGCAAAAATCTTCAAGCCTCTCTCAGTTGACACTAGAACCCAAGTTATGATGAAGCTGTTCTGTGATTATACTGTTTTGCAGGGAAGGAATATAATTTGATTTATAAAAATTCAATTTAGAGAACTCTTCTGACACCTAGTTTCATAAAGCAAGGTACATCTGCACAACGGAAACAACAGAAGCACTTCTGTTGAAAAAGTGTCTTCTAGAAATGTAGCCTCCAACTGGGTAGCAAATCTCAGGATATTTCCTGAACAAAGGCTACTAAGCATGAGGTGTGTCATGCTTGATTATTAGGTAGTTCAGCTGGAATAAAAAACATACACCAAGACAGAAAGAGCCATCAGACACTCTGTGCACTGCTTGCAGGATAGGAGCTCTTTTATTTGCTTTTTCATATTCTCACTCAAACTTCCTTCAGTTACCCGCAGAATGGGATGCTCAGCTGGATTTTATCTCCTCTCTCCATTAACTCCCCCATCCTGCCACCAGCTTTTCTTTGCCTTAGTGATCAATAGTGAGATCTCTTTCTATGAAAAATAACAAAGCCTTCAACATTGCCGTTCTTCTAGTGGCTGTGTCTGACTCAGCCCCAGGCCAGGAAGTCAGAGTTGTGGTTATTAATTTGATTACAGCTCTGGGAAGAAAAGAGGGAGGAAAACTTCTTATACCTTTGTTAAATTAGGAAACAGTTGCCATGACTAGTCTGGAAACTGAGTACAAAACTGAATAATTGGTAGAGAAGGCAGGAATTGAAATACTTGTGGGGGAAAAAAGGTCAGATTCATGTGTTGTGCTGAATAAATCCTTTGAAGGTAATTAATCTGTTCATTAAAGTTTGACTTATGAAGCATGCCATGAGTATTTTTATTTGGAAATAAAAGTTAAACTAGACACATTTGAATCTCCTCTTCAGGTCACTAGTCCAGCCAGCAAAGAACAAGGATAGCGAGCCCACTGTTTCTAGAGGTGGAAAAAGCTGTGTTCCTTTGAACTGTTCATAGTTCTGCTGAGAGAGTTAGAAGTAGGGCAAGTCACTTCCCCATCTACCTCCAATAAGCCAACAAAGAAGGTATCATAGTGGCATCTTAAAAAAAAAAAATAACTCCCGAGGAAAAAAATAAAGACAAATCCAATGTCCAAGTGACAAGGAAATTACAAATCTAGTGTCCAAGTGACAAGGAAATTCAGGTGAAAACAATCTCTGAAGGTTTCATGGAATTTATTTATTTGGGGCTAAGCTTCCAGAGAAGGAAAAGTACTACTAGTCCCCTGAGACTTTAGCGCACCATGTGTACATGAGGTGGATGAAATGATCCTGAGGTTTCTACAAGTTCTAACATGTAGGCATCCCAACATAATAGCCACCTTTACTGAGTGATTCTTTTAAAAAATTTTTTTAAATTAATTTTTAAAATTTTTAATAAACATATAATGTGTTTTTATCCTTAGGGGTAACAGGTCTGTGAATCGCCAGGTTTACACATTTCACAGCACTCACCTAAGCACATATGCTCACCACTTTGCATACCTAATCCCATTTAATCTTAAAAAAAAAAAAACACAGCTAGGCTATCATTGAAAATAGAAGGAGAGATTAAAAGCTTCCAGGACAAACAAAAACTGAAAGAATTTGCAAATACCAAACCAGCTCTACAGGAAATATTGAAAGGGGTCTTCTAAGCAAAGAGAGAGCCTACAAGTGGTAGATCAGAAAGGAACAGAGACCATATACAGTAACAGTCACCTTACAGGCAATACAATAGCACTAAATTCATATCTCTCAATAGTTACCCTGAATGTGAATGGGCTAAATGCCCCTGTCAAAAGACACAGGGTATCAGAATGGATAAAAAAACAAAACCCATCTATATGTTGCCTCCAAGAAACTCATTTTAAGCCCAAAGACACCTCCAGATTTAAAGTGAGGGGGTGGAAAAGAATTTACCATGCTAATGGACATCAGAAGAAAGCAGGAGTGGCAATCATTATATCAGATCAATTAGATTTTAAGCCAAAGACTATAATAAGAGATGAGGAAGGACACTATATCATAGTCAAAGGGTCTGTCCAACAAGAAGATCTAACAATTTTAAATATCTATGCCCCCAACGTGGGAGCAGCCAACTATATAAACCAATTAATAACAAAATCAAAGAAACACATCAACAATAATACAATAATAGTAGGGGACTTTAACACTCCCCTCACTGAAATGGACAGATCATCGAAGCAAAAGATCAGCAAGGAAATAAAGGCCTTAAACGACACACTGGACCAGATGGACATCACAGATATATTCAGAACATTTCATCCCAAAGCAACAGAATACACATTCTTCTCTAGTGCACATGGAACATTCTCCAGAATAGATCACATCCTCGGTCCTAAATCAGGACTCAACCGGTATCAAAAGATTGGGATCATTCCCTGCATATTTTCAGACCACAATGCTCTAAAGCTAGAACTCAACCACAAAAGGAAGTTTGGAAAGAACCCAAATACATGGAGACTAAACAGTATCCTTCTAAAGAATGAATGGGTCAACCGGGAAATTAAAGAAAAATTGAAAAAAATCATGGAAACAAATGATAATGAAAATAAAACGGTTCAAAATCTGTGGGACACAACAAAGGCAGTCCTGAGAGGAAAATATATAGCGGTACAAGCCTTTCTCAAGAAACAAGAAAGGTCTCAGGTACACAACCTAACCCTACACCTAAAGGAGCTGGAGAAAGAACAAGAAAGAAACCCTAAGCCCAACAGGAGAAGAGAAATCATAAAGATCAGAGCAGAAATCAATGAAATAGAAACCAAAAAAACAATAGAACAAATCAACGAAACTAATAAATATTCCAATTAGATGATTAGAGGGTCAGGTTTGGGTAAGGATCTGAGTAGTTAGGACAAGCGTTAAGTTAGAGGACATTGGAAATGTGTGTAAGTAAACTTATGGTAACTGCTATAATAAAAGAATCCCCACATCTTATTGGCATAACATTCAAAATACATGTCTTTTTCCTGTCGCTATAACGCAGGACTGAAGGAGAGTTCTGCTCTACTCAGCCATCAGGATCTTGGTCTCTTTACATCTAATAATGGCTCTGCCATCTACTAGGGCCTCAGTATCTTTTACTGGATCCTTCTGACATCTAAAGGGAGGGGACACAAAGGCACATCTACTTTTAAGCTTTTTGGCCCAGAGGTTACCATAACCACTTCTGCTTATTGCTAAGAATTGGTTACATGATCCCATGTAGATATAAGGGGCTTGGAAAGTATAGTCTAGTGGAGTATTCAGGAAGAGAACATATATCTTGGTGGGCACATACTATTGTCCCTGCCATAGAGGAAAACGGAAGGTAGGAAGAAGGCAGAATGAAGAGGGAGACAGAGGGCTACCCATAGTAATCAGTTACTTGATTCCTTTTTATTCTCAGATCAAGGTCTAGGAGGACATGTGCAATATCAAAGCTTTAGTGCTACCCAACTCCAGGCAGCACTATTCCCATTATAGTCTATATAAGTGGCATCTTCTGGAGCACAGCCATATGTCTTTGTCTTTTAAAAATGATTTGGGGTTGTGTGGGATTCTTGGGAAATATAGGTTCTGAAAACACAACCCTTGAACTTCTTCAAAGTTTATGCTAGAAAGCAGATTACAAAGAGGCAGACAGCACTATTTCTGTAATGACAGGATTTGATTTAAGACCAGCGAGACAGATGGTGGTATGTTTTCTTAGAAGCAAATCAGGAAACAACAGATTTGCAAACAAATTTTAACTGAGTTCATTCTTCTAATACCCCACATGAGTAATGCAAGCCACTGTGAAACATAATGCTTCCTGAAGGCAGTTGTCCCTCAAATGTTTTTCTTCTAATGTATACAGAAGGAAGAGATGCCTGCAGCAATGTTAATGTACTGATTTTGCCCCTAATATTATTGGAACTCTGACCTCTCTGGCCTCAAAGCAACTGGGATTGATCATGTCTATAATAGAAGAACATGAACAGAACATAGGAAAATTTGTAAATCAGTTTGGTTTACTTGCTGGAGGTGATAAGAATGATTTCTAGTCTAAGTCCTCACTCTGAAATATGAGAATGGGCAAATACAAACATACATGCAAATTATAGTAACACTTTCCCACTTAGAATAGCTTTAATTCCATTGAAATATTTTAAATACCTGTTCACCTTAGAACAACAAGAGAATACAGAAGCACAACTCACAAATATATTTTTTTTTCTTTCTGATTGTCTATACACTTGGGGATTATCTAAAGCTTGCTACACACTTGGCACAACTCGTGTTTAAGATCTATGCCTAACCACTTCCTTGTCATGAAGTTGAGTCACCACAGTCTCATTTTGGCTCACAGTAATTGTAGACATCTAGCCATTGTCTTCACAGGATTCATTTCAGTGAATATACTGGCTATCGTAGTGCCTTTCTTGGATATTTAGGCTTGGAAATTCAATGATCAGCACCTATTCAGCTAGAAGGATTTTTAAGGAATAGGACATATGTTGAGACAGCTATTGACAAGGGCAGGCAAATGTGAGTGAGGTGTTTTGTGGGTACCTCTGGAAGTACCCCAAAGATAGACTATACTTAGCACAACTCTTCCCAGGTATTATCATTTTATTTTCTATCATAACAGCTTCCCAAATTCAGCCTCTCCTTTTCAATCCTTTCTATAGAGTGGTGCCAGATCAACTTCCTTAAAGCACTGGTTCAACCCCTACCATTCTTCTGCCCAAAATTCTTAAATGATCCAACATTTCCAAAATGATAAAGCCAATTCCTTAGCTATACGTGTAAGGCTCACCGTATTTGGGCTTCTAGTTCCTTTTCAGTTTTACCTTCCTACTAGTCTTTTTTTTTAAGATTTTATTTATTTGAGAAACAGAGAGAGCACGCATGTGCACTAGAGCACTTGCATGCATTAGCAGAGGGGAGGGGTGGAGGGAGAGGGAGAAGCAGACTGCCTGTAGAGGGAGTCAAATACGGGTCTCAATCCCAAAGCCCTAAGATCATGACCTGAGCCAAAGGCAGACACTTAACCAACTGAGCCACGCGGGCACTTCCTTTCTACCAGTCTTAACAAACTGGAGGCTCATAATAATATGCCTGAAAATTCCTTACTTTTGCTCTTACTCTAAAATACTTCTTTCACCAATCACTGCCTGTGAAATTTCACATTCTTCAAATTTCAGCTTAAATTTTACCTGATCTTTAAGCTTCTCTTATTTTAAGTAAAAAGCAATTACTTCTATGTGTGCCCATAGCATATTGCTGGTACCCATATTCTACATTTATGTTACTCTGCCTCAAACATTGGTTATTTACAAGTATGTCACCACTAGTCTATGAGAGATCCTCAAAGACAAAGGCTGTGTCTTTTTCTTCTCTGTCTACCATAACACAGGGCACAATGACTGGCAGAGGGGAGGTATGCATTGAATGCTTGGTGACTTGAATTGATAAATTTCTCAGTTTTCTCTGGTGATACAAGTGGTGATAACTTGCTTATTGTGAGCACCAACCACATTTCTGCCAGTGGAATAAGAAAAGTGGAGTATCAAGCTACTCCCTTCCTGTATTGAAGCAATTAAGATAAAAAACGCAAGTTGTTGAATCAACCTTTCTCCTTGAACCCATCAGGCACAACTTAATGTGAAGTTATTATAAGAACCCCTTGTGTATTGAAAAGGGAAATTTGGAAGGAACATGAGTCAAAGTATATCTTTATCTTTGCTAGGCAGAGAGGCCTAGGACAGTCAATAGGAGCCTGCAGATAGAGCCAATGAGTTTGTTATGATACAAATTCACCTTGTCACCTGCCAAGCTTCATTTTGATTTTATCTTCATTACTGCCTCCCAGAGGATAAAATGCATGTTTCATATTTTCTTTTTAATTTTTTAATTAACATATAATGTATTATTTGCCCCAGGGGTACAGGTCTGTGAATCGTCAGGCTTATATACTTCACAGCACTCACCATAGGATATACCTTCCCCAGTGTACCTAAGCCAACCACCCTCTCCATAACCCCCTACCCTGGGAACTATCAGTTTGTTTTGTGAGATTAAGAGTCTCTTATGGTTTATCACCATCCTGATCATATCTTGTTTCATTTTTTTCCTTCTTTACCCTCTAAGCCCCCCATTTTGTCTTTCAATTTTCACATATCAGGGAAATAATATAATTGTCTTTCTCTGACTTATTTTGTTCAGCATAATATCCCCTAGTTCCATCCACATTACAAATGGCAAGATTTAATTTCTTTTGATGGCTGCACAGTATTCCATTGTAGATATATACCACATCTTTTTGATCCATTCATCTGCTGATGGACATCTAGGTTCTTTCCATAGTTTGGCTATTGTGGACATTGCTGCTATAAACACTTGGGTGCATGTGCCCCTTTGGATCAGTACGTTTGTATCTTTAGGGTAAATACCCAGTAGTGTGATTGCTGGGTCATAGGGTAGCTCTGTTTTCAACTTTTTGAGGAACCTCCATGCTGTTTTCCAGAGTGGCTGCACCAGCTTACATTCCCACCAACAGTGTAAGAGGGTTCCCCTTTCTCTGCATCCTCCCCAGCATTGTCATTTCCTGACTTGTTAATTTTAGCAATTGTGCTTTTGATGTGTATTTCCCTGATGCTGAGGAATGTTGAGCACTTTTTCATGTGTCTGCTGGCCATCTGGATGTCTTTGCAGAAATGTCTGTTCATGTCCTCTGCCCATTTCTTGATTGGATTATTTGTTCTTTGGGTATTGAGTTTGGTAAGTTCTTTATAGTTTTGTGGATACTAGCCATTTATCTGATATGTCATTTGCAAATATCTTCTCCCATTTGGTCAGTTGTCTTTTGGTTTTGTTGACTGTTTCCTTTGCTGTGCAGAAGCTTTTGATCTTGATGAAGTCCCAATAGCTCATTTTTGTCCTTGTTTCCCTTGCCTTTGGCAATGTTTCTAGGAAGAAGTTGCTGCAGTTGAGGATGAAGAGGTTGCGCCTGTGTTCTCCTCAAGGATTTTGATGGATTCATGTGTCACATTGAGGTCTTTTGTCCATTTTGAGTCTATTTTTGTGTGTGGTATAAGGAAATGGTCCAATTTCGTTCTTTTGGATGCAGTTGTCCAATTTTCCCAACACCATTTGTTGAGGAGACTGTCTTTTTTCCATTGGACATTTGGAAATTTCCTGCTATGTCAAATATTAGTTGACCTTAGAGTTGAGGGTCTATATCTGGGCTCTCTATTTTGTTCCATTGATCTATGTGTCTGTTTTTGTGCCAGGACCATACTGTCTTCATGATGACAGCTTTGTAATAGAGCTTGAAGTCTGGAATTGTGATGCCACCAACTTTGGCTTTCTTGTTCAACATTCCTCTGGCTATTCAAGGTCTTTTGGGTTCTATACAAATTTTAGGATTATTTATTCCATTTCTTTGGAAAAAAATTGATGATGTTTTGATAACGATTACATTAAATGCGTAAATTGTTCTAGGTAGTGTAGACATTTTCACAATACTTATTCTTCCAATCCATGAGCATGGAACATTTTTCCATTTCTTTGTGTCTTCCTCAATTCCATTCATGAGTAATTTATAGTTTTCTGAGTACAGATTCTTTGCCTCTTTGGTTAGGTTTATTCCTATATATCTTATGGTTTTGGGTGCAATGGTAAATGGAATTGACTCCTTAATTTCTTTTTATTCTGTATTGTTGTTGGTATATAGAAAAGCAACTGATTTCTGTGCATTGATTTTATATCCTCACCCTTTACTGAATTCCTGTACAAGTTCTAGCAGATCTGGAGTGGAGTCTTTTGCGTTTTCCACATAATGTATCATCATATCATCTGCAAAGAGTGATAATTTGAATTCTTTGCTGATTAGGATGCCTTTAATTTCTTTTTGTTGCTTGACTGCTGAGGCTAGGACTTCTAGACTATGTGGAATGGAAGTGGTGATAATGGACATCCCTACCATGTTCCTAATCTTAGGGGAAAAGCTCTCAGTTTTTCTCCATTGGGAATGATATTCGCTGTGGGTTTTTCATAGGTGGCTTTGATGATATTGAGGTATGTACCCTCTATCTCTATACTTTGAAGAGTTTTGATCAAGAAAAGCTGCTGTACTTTGTCAAATGCTTTTTCAGCATCGACTGAGAGAATCAATCATATGGTTCTTTCTCTTTCTTTTATTAATGTATTGTATCACATTGATTGATTTGGGGATGTTAAACCTACCTTGCAGCCCTGGAATAAATCCCACTTGGTCTTGGTGAATAATCCTTTTAATGTACTGTTGCGTCCTATTAGCTAGTATTTTGGTGAGAATTTTTGCATCCTTGTTCATCAAAGATATTGGTCTGTAATTCTCTTTTTTGACAGGATCTTTGTCTGGTTTTGGGATCAAGGTCATAAAATGAGATTGGAAGTTTTCCTTCCATTACTACTTTTTGGAACAGTTTCAGGAGAATAGGTATTAATTCTTCTTTAAATATTTGGTAGAATTCCCTGGGAAGCCATCTGGCCCTGGCCCTTGAGACACTTTTGATGACTGCTCCAATTTTTTTTAGTGGTTATGTGTCTGTTCAGCTTTTCTATTTCTTCCTGGTTTAGTTTTGGTAGTTTATGCATCTCCAGGAATGCATCCATTTCTTCCAGATTGTCAAATTTGCTGGCACATAGTTGCTCATAATATGTTCTTATAATTGTATTTCTTTTGTTGGTTGTAATCTCTCCTCTTTCATTCATGATTTTATTAATTTGGGTCCTTTTTCTTTTCTTTTTGATAAGTCTGGCCAGGGGTTTGTCAATCTTATAAATTCTTTCAAAGAACCTGCTCCTAGTTTCGTTGATTTGTTCTACTATTCTTTTTTGATTGTTTGTTTCTATGTCATTGATTTATGCTCTGATCTTTATTATTTTTTTTCTCCTGCTGGGTTTAGGCTTTCTTTTCTGTTCTTTCTTTAGCTCCTTTAGGTATAGGATTTGGTTGTGTATTTGAAACCTTTCTTATTTCTTGAGAAAGGCTTCTATCACTATATACTTTACTCTCAGGACTGTCTTTGCTGTGTCCCACAGATTTTTAACAGTTGTGTTCTCATTATCACTTGTTTCCATAAATTTTTTCAATTCCTCTTTAATTTCCTGGTTGACCCATTCATTCTTTAGAAGGATGCTGTTTAGCCTCCATGTATTTGGGTTCTTTCCAAATTTCCTCTTGTGATTGAGTTCTAGCTTCAGAGCACTGTAGTCTGAAAACATGCAGGGGATGATCCCAATCCTTTGGTACTGGTTCAGACCTGATTTGTGACCCAGGATGTGATCTCTTCTGGAGGAAGTTCCATGTGCACTAGAGAAGAATGTGTATTCTGTTCCTTTGCGATGGAATGTTCTGAATATATCTGTGATGTCCATCTGGTCCAGTGTGTCATTTAAGGCCTTTATTTCCTTGCTGATCTTTTGCTTGGATGATCTGTCCATTTCATTGAGGGGGGTTTTAAACTCCCTACTGTTATTGCATTATTGTCGATGTGTTTCTTTGATTTTGTTACTAATTGGTTTATATAGTTGGCTGATCCCATGTTAGGGGCATAGATATTTGAAATTGTTAGGTCTTCTTGTTGGACAGACCCTTTGAGTATGAGATAGTGTCCTCCCTCATCTCTTATTATAGTCTTTGGCTTAAAATATAATTGATCTGATATAAGGATTGCCACCCCAGCTTTCTTTTATGTGCATTAGCATGGTAAATTCTTTTCCACACCCTTACTTTCAACCTGGAGGTGTCTTTGGGTCTAAAATGAGTTTCTTGTAGACAGCATATTGATGGGTTTTGTTTTTTAATCCATTCTGATACCCTGTGTCTTTTGATTGGGTCATTTAGTGTACTTACATTCAGTGTAGCTATCGAGAGATATGAATTTAGTGCAATTGTATTGCCTGTAAGGTGCCTGTTACTGTATATTGTCTCTGTTCCTTTCTGGTCTACCTGTTTTAGGCTCTCTCTTTGCTTAGAGGACCCCTTTCAATATTTCCTGTAGGGCTGGTTTAGTGTTTGCAAATTCTTTTCATTTTTGTTTGTCCTGGAAGATTTTAATCTCTCCTTCTATTTTCAGTGATAGTTTAGTTGGCTATAGTATTCTTGGATGCATGTTTTTTCTTATTTAGTGCTTTGAATATGCCATGCCAGTTCTTTCAGACCTGCCAAGTATCTGTGGATAAGTCTGTTGCCAATCTAATATTTTTACCATTGTATGTTACAGACTTCTTGTCCCAAGATGCTTTCAGGATTTTCTCTTTGTCACTAAGACTTGTAAGTTTTACTCTATGATGATGGGGTGTGGACCTATTCTTATTGATTTTGAGGGGGGTTCTCTGCACCTCCTGGATTTTGATGCTTGTTTCCTTTGCATATTAGGGAAATTCTCTACTATAATTTGCTCCAGTATATCTTTCTTCCTCCCTGTCTCTTCTTCTGGAATCCCAATTTTCTAATATTGTTTCATCTTATGGTATCACTTATCTCTCTAATTCTCCCCTTGTGGTCCAGTAGTTTATCTCTCTTTTGCTCAGCTTCTTTATTCTCCATCATTTGGTCTTCTATATCACTAATTCTCTCTTCTGCCTCATTTATCTTAGCAGTAAGAGCCTCCATTTTTGGTTGCACCTCATTAGTAGCTTTTTTAATTTCAGCTTGGTTAGTTATTAGTTCTTCTATTTCTCTAGAAAAGACTTTTATTTCTTCAGACAGCATTTCTCTAATATCTTCCATGCCTTTTTGGAGCCCAGCTAACACCTTGAGAATCATCATTCTGAACTCTAGATCTGACATATTACCAATGTCTGTATTGATTAGGTCCCTAGCCTTTGGTACTACCTCTTGTGTGTGTGTGTGTTTTGTTTGTTTGTTTGTTTTGTGAGCTTTTCTGCCTTGTTATTTTATCTGGATAAGAATATATGAACAAGATAATAAAATACTGAAAGGTTGCAAAACCCCAGAAAAATATATGCTAACCAAATCAGAAGAGACCCCAAATTGGGGGGAGAAGGAGATAAAAAGAAATTTTTAAAAATTTAAAAATTATGTGTGTGTGTGTGTATATATATATATATATATATATATATATATATATATGGTGATTAGAGGCACCCACTTGATTTTGCGTGTATTTTAGTCTCTTAGAAGATACTACCTCCCAAAATTAAAGAAAGAAAAGATTTATATATATATATACACACACACAAACACACACACATATAAATAAAGGTAAACATGATGAAAGGATGGAATATGACTATAAAGATGAACTAAAAAAAATTCTAAAAAAGGAATTGGTAAGATAAGTTGGTTGGAAAAAGAAAGAAAAAGGAAATGGAGAGAATTTGCTCCAGCTGAGGACTAGAACAAAGCTCTGTGCCAGATTTAGGATAAATTTTGATATACTTGAAGAAATTGTATTCCAAAATATTTTAGAAGAAAAAAACCCTATATGTATAGAAAAAAATAAAGTTAGATACAATGAGGGTTAAAATATGACTGTAATAATAAAGGTTTAAAAAGATTTTTTAGAAAGGTATTGTTAAGATAAACTAGTTAAAATACGTTATAAGAGGAAAAAGGAAACGTTAGAAAAATTAGAATAAGAAAAAATAAAATAAAAAAAGTTAATTAACTTTGCATGACTAAAGAATCATGGGGAGAAAGCCATGAATTCTGTGCTTTGCTTTCCCCTCCTCCGGAATTTCACTGTTCTCCTTGATCAGAGAACTTGGTCTTTCCTGGATGTTCTTGCTGATCTTCTGCAGGAGGGGCCTGTTGGGTTGATTCTCACATGTCTTTGCCCAAGGTGGAATTGCACCACCCTTGCCAGGGGCTGAGCTAAGTAATCTGCTCAGGTTTGCTCTCAGGAGCTTTTGTTCCCTGAATGCTTTCTGTAGAGCTTTGGAGGATGGGAATGTAAATGACAGCCTGGAGCTCAGGGCCCCAGTCCTCAATGCACCCTTGGAGAAAAGCGGTTAATCACTCCCATCTCCCTGGTCTCTGGTTGTACTCACCTGGCCTGTGACTGAGAGTTTCTGTCTCTGGCACACTACCCCATTTGGAGTCTCCAAATCCTGCAGATTTCCTGCTACACTGCTTTTCTTGTGGAGGAAAGTAGGTCTCCCCGGATCTGCCACTTGCTGAGTCCCTGCTCAAAGAGCAGTGGCCTGACAGTGCTGCAGATCAAAGTTTAAGGTAGCCCCAAAGATCTGAGAGCTCATTCCTCAGCTCCTTCTCTGTAGTCAGCTTCCTGGCTCTGATACCTGTGAGCTCTGCTACTCTTGGACACCCCTGTTCCTTCTGTGACCCTGATGGACCTGAGACCACACTGTCCCCACGAGGACTCCACACCAGCTTAACCTCTAGAGTGATGTCCCTCAGTGGAGCAGACACCTAAAAGTTTGAATTTTGTGCTTCATTGCTCCACTGCTTGTCGGTAGCTGGCCCCTCCCCCATGGTCTATCTTCCCATCACTTTGGATTCACTTCTCTGCATGTCCTACCTTTCAGAAAATGTCAATTTTCTATTTCTAGAATTGCTATTCTTCTTCTCCTTGATCTTCTTTTGGGTTTGTAGGTGTTTAGAATGGTTTGATAACTATCTAGGTGAACTCCTGTGACCTGATGTCATCTCAGTCTACTACTCCTCTGCCATCTTGACCTCCCCTCCTGTTTCATATTTTCTATTTGTACAATACCTCAAATACAAATGATCCTGTTATTTATATGTAGTTGGAGAGATAGAATATGTATATAAGATGATAGATACCACGATATATAGAACAAAACTATGGAGCCAGACTGGTTGGCTTTGAATCATCCATGCACTTTACTAGCTGGGTGATCCTGGAAAAGTTATTTAGTTTCTCTGGGATTCAGATTACTCAGATATAAAAGTGAATAATTATAGTAGTTAACTGAAAGTTTGGTTATTAGGGTTAAGTGAATTACTATATAGAGAGAGCGTAGTACATGCTTAAAATGTTAGTTATCATTATCATGTGAGAGTATGCCATAAGATAATATGGTCTAGTGTAATGAACAAAACCTGGAAAGCTAGAAGATCTAGGTTCTAGTTTTGACTGCCACTCACTCACATTGGCCAATTTAAATATCCTCTCTGATTCTTGGTTTTCTAACTATGAAATGAAGTGTAGAACTAAATAATATCTAAAGTTTCTTCCAGCTCTAACGTGCTAGTATTCAATATTGAATATGAGATCCTTCCCCAGTAAAAAGTGGTTTATTTAAAAAGAAAACAATATATAGAATATAATTCATACCTGCCATGATATTTTTTCTTCTCCTCCTTTCATTGGCTTCTGATACTCAGAAAAAGAAATCAAACATATAGCAGTTTGCTTTTATGATTCCTATCTTGATTTTTTTTAAAGATTTTATTTATTTATTTGACAGAGAGAGATTACAAGTAGGCAGAGAGGCAGGCAGAGAGAGAGAGGAGGAAGCAGGCTCCCTGCTGAGCAGAGAGCCCGATGAGGGACTCGATCCCAGGACCCTGAGATCATGACCTGAGCCGAAGGCAGCGGCTTAACCCACTGAGCCACCCAGGTGCCCCCTTATCTTGATTTTTCATCTGACTTCCCATCACCATTATATCAGTGCTCAAGCAAATGAAAGCTTTCAAAAATAAAGATCCTTAAAGGCCATTGGTTACAAAATAGCAGAGATGATTGTCTGATGCAGAGACTCAGCTCAGTCTATCTTTACTTGTAGATCATTTTTTTAAATTAAAAATGCAGTCTATCCAAGGAGATAGCAATCTTCTTTGTGAAGAGAAACTTTTATTAACTAATCCACTAATTGATATGAAGTTTTAAAGTAACTTTCTTTTTGAGACCTATAAAACAAGATTAATGTAAGCTTGAATCCTGTTACCATTTACAAAAAATTTAATAGCGTCCTGTTAACAGCCCGGATGAGAGAGACCATGTACATCTCAATGATCCTTGGTCTTATTTTCATTTTAGTTAATACTCTGACAACTCTCTCTCCCTCCACCATCTCTACTTCCCACAGCAGAATAAGGTAAAAAAGGGTGGCATTTCCCTAGCATTTACTGCCCCTTGGCTTTTTAAACTAGACTGATCCACTTGTGAACCACATCATAAGGGCTCACAAAGGTTGTTGGACAGCCAAGAATTGCTATTCTTCTTCTCCTTGATCTTCTTTTGGGTTTGTATATGTTTATATACATATTCTATCTCTCCAACTACATATAAATATGAAACAGGAGGGCATAGGTCCAGCTTCCTTGTGCAGGATAGTAGGAAGACTCAGAGTGACATAACTTTCAGGTAATGAAATGACCTTTGGTTGAGAATATATTTCATCTTAAAGTGAGGTATTAGGATGCTGTTTTTACAAGTAAAAAGACAAATATTAATGTTTTATGTGAATTAACCTAATAACAGTTGGGCATGGACTCAGATACACACCATTGTTTATTCATGTCACTAGTCTTTGGAACTATGGATAGAGACTTAAAGGCAAGACTTAATTACATCTATTGTTTGTACAGAAGAGTGTTATCCATTAATTAATTATCCATTAATCTCACTTTTGCTATTTTCTTTTTTAAATTTTTCTTCTTTTCACTTTCCTTTTTGTTTTTCTTCTTTTCCTCTATTGTGTCACTTTTTTATTTTTTATTTTATTTTTTTTTGGTACTCTTGTTGTTACTCTTGATTTCTCTAGATAAGTAGTTAAGAGTGGAGATTGGATCCTGCTTTGACCATTCACTTCTTACATGACCCTGGGCAAAAAATTTTATTTACTTATTAGAGAGAGAGAGCACAAGCAAGAGCAAGCATGAGTTGGGTGGAAGGGCAGGGGAAAGGGAAAAGCAGACTCCCTGCTCAGTGTGGAGCCCAATATAGGACTAGATCCCAGGACCTTGAAATCGCAACCTGAGCCAAAGGCAGATACTTAACTGACTGGGCCACCCAGGAGCCCCAAGACAATTTCTTCTTGCTGTAGGTTATCCACCTGTAAACTTGGATAATCACACTTGCTTCATCACGTTATTTAAAAGATTATATGAGATAATATGCATAAAATATTTAGTTCTGTGCCTAGCATGTGGTAAACACTTAATTTTAGCATTATTATTTTCTCTTTTCTTTCTTCCTTTTATTTTTTATTTCTACCACATATTTTCATATTATTTTTTACTGCCTGTAAACTTGGATAATCACACTTGCTTCATCACGTTATTTAAAAGATTATATGAGATAATATGCATAAAATATTTAGTTCTGTGCCTAGCATGTGGTAAACACTTAATTTTAGCATTATTATTTTCTCTTTTCTTTCTTCCTTTTATTTTTTATTTCTACCACATATTTTCATATTATTTTTTACTGAATCTTGTTCTCATCAGTATTGAATCTGATTCCTTCAGCTTTGCTAGTTTTTCTTACCCACTGTATAGCTCTAAGAAGGTACTTGACAACTTGGACTCTGTGATACGTTTTTCAACCTCTTTCCTCTAACCCTGCCTCCATTTGGAAGTCAGAGTGGTTTTTCTAAAATGCAAATATGACCATGTAATTCTCTGTCATAAATCTGCCTATGGTATATAATATTAAATCCTTATTGTGGAATACAAGTACATACACAGTATGGTTTCTATCATCAATCAGACTTCATCTCTGCCACTGATATAATCTATAAAAATAGGTCACGTGGATGTGCTGGTTCCCAAGAAACCCACACTCAGTTTTCTGAACCATTGCATATCTTCTCCTACTCTTCTACCTAGCAGACACTAGTATAGTCATCAAGATCCAGCCACAAATCTTTCCCCAACTCTCTTATCTGGATTTGATTCTTCTGTTTACTTTCACAGAATTTTGTTTAAAATACTATTACAATGATAATGGCATTCCTTTTTAAAAAGGCTTATTTTAGAGAGAGAGAGAGTATAAGCCTTAAGAGAGGGGACAGAGGTAGAGAATTTTGAAGAAGAATTCCTGCTGATCACAGAGCCTGTTGTGTGGGGCTCTATCCCACGATATCATAACCTGAGCCAAAACCAAGGGCCAGATGCTTAACTGACTTAGCCACCCAGGTGCCCTATCCTATCACACTCTTAATATGTATCTACCTCTATAGATTGTGAGCCCCTGAAAACAAGGCTCTGTTTTACTCCTTTTTATTATTTCTGAATCCTATAACTAGCCTGTCACTCAACAAGGAAACATATTCTATTTATAAACTAGTCTTCAACATGGGGGCTTAAGTGGGTAGGAGAAGAATCAATGAAACAAGATGGGATTGGGAGGGAGACAAACCATAAGTGACTCTTAATCTCACAAAACAGAGAGTTGCTGGGGGAAGGGGGGTTGGGAGAAGGGGGGTGGGGTTATGGACATTGGGGAGGGTATGTGCTTTGGTGAGTGCTGTGAAGTGTGTAAACCTGGCAATTCACAGACCTGTACTCCTGGGGATAAAAATACATGTTTATAAAAAAAAATTTTTTTAAATTAAAATTAAAATAAAATCCTAAAAAAAGTAAGTGGTTACAAATGAAACAAACAAGCAAACAAACTAGTCTTCTATCAGTTTGGATAAGATTATTGTTTGGTGGGGTGCCTGCGTGGCTCAGTGGGTTAAAGCCTCAGCCTTCAGCTCAGGTCATGGTCCCAGGGTCCTGGGATTGAGCCCCACATCGGCTCTCTGCTCAGCAGGGAACCTGCTTCCTCCTCTCTCTTTCTCTCTCTGCCTACCTGTGATCTCTATATGTCAAATAAATAAAAAAATCTTAAAAAAAGATTTATGTTTAGAGCTTTTGCCCATATAGCTGATGTGATTTAAGTCAAATTTCATGGAAATATGATTTATTATATATATATGTATATATATATATATATATACATATATATATAATGGAATATTACTCAGCCATAAAAATGAAATTTCATCATTTGCCACAACATGGATGGAGCTAGAGGGTATTATGCTAAGCAAAATAAGTCATAGAAAGACAATTATCATATGATTTCACTCATGTGTAGAATTTAAGAAACAAAACAGAGGATCATAGGGGAAGGGAGATAAAAATAATAAGAAGAAATCAGAGAAGGAGATAAGCCACAAGAGACTCTTAACTAGAGGGAAAAAACTGAAGGTTGCTGGACGGGAGGTGGGTAGGGGTATGGGGTAACTGGGTGATGGGCATTAAGGAGGGCACTTGATTTAATAAGTACTGGGTGTTATATGCAACTGATGAATCACTAAACTCTACCTCTGAAACTAATAAAAAAAAGATAAGTTAACTTTCATTCTTTGCCTAATTGCAGATGATCCCACAGAAAAGTTGCATAATGAACCTTACTGAACATCTTTGACAATGGGCAGGTAATTCTAATATATATAGGACTGTACTTTGTGAAGACCAGGGGTAGACAAGGATGACATTTTATTTTATTTTATTAATTTTATATTATTAAAATATTTTTTGGATCTTTTGTTTATTCTTTCTTTTAAGTAAGCTCTATACCCTATGTGGGACTTGAACACACAATCCCAAGATCAAGAGTCAAATGTCCTACTGACTGAGCCAGCTAGGCAGCCCAAGGATGAACTTTTAATCCCCTTTTTATCTAAATTTGGGACTCTATTTTAACAAGGCATGGAATTAGTAGGTCTTGGGAAGTGCTTGAAAATTTTGACTGATTATTCCTTTGATTACCTTTCATTTTGGTGTTTTCTGATAATAGGATAAATGTTAAGAAATTTTTTATTTGGAGGAGGGCATGGGTGAGGGATAGTATTTTGTCTTTCAGTTTTGCTCACATACTGGCCTCCTTTCAGATTTGAAGGGATGCTCTTTTTGCTTTTTGGTTTTACATCTGAGTCATTACCTGGCTGGCTTATGAGTAATTTTCCAGTGGAAATTAAATATAATATTTCCATTCTATCAGGACTTAAGGAAACAATCCTAAGAAAAAGAGAGCTAAAAAACTTTGGGTCAACAAATTTTAAAGCACATACATACAGAGGTCACTGGGTTCTAAAGGAAGAGTAGAATCTGGATATGGGATTGTTGGCTATCACTGATGCTAGTAGAAGGTGATAAACTGGAATTTATTTCTGCAGGAAATAATGAAGAAAATAGCTGGGGACAAGAAGAAAGACTTAGCTATGTCTCCAGGAGAGATACAAAATGCCCCTGGAAGTCTGAGGACTGAGACAAAGAGCTAAATGCAGTGGGAGACAAAATGAGAGAAAAAGAAATATACATGTTTATTTGCTGACCAGTGAACAATGAAGAGAGAGAAAGAATAAATAAGGAAATGGAAATGTAGAGGTAGGAAAGTCCCAACAAACTGCCTGATTTCAATGTTGGCATTTTGGCAAATACTCCAAGCTCAGTTAAACAATCTCCAAGAATCTTGGCACCTATAGGAATCTGGGCATCCTTAAAAAATACATTCATCCCAAGAGGAAGGAGAGTATGGTTGACTCATGGAGACACTATTAATTTTGAATTAAATTCCATTTCATCTGAACAACTGCTGCAAGCAGGCCAGGCAAATGTTTGATGAAATGAGCTACATGTGAGAATTACAAGATCCAGACAGTCTTTGTTTTATCAATAAACCTCTGTGTGAGTTTGGGCATGTCACTTCTCTCTCTTTTTCCTCTCTTTTAAAAATGAAATATATTAAACTTTAACCTATATGCCTCAAGGCTGGTTGTGAGAATCAAATGATCTAGAAATGAAAATTATGATTACAGAGGCCTCTGTCAGGTTACTGGGCTCAGATCCTAGATTTAAGCTCTATTGCCATTATCTAGAAGTGGCACTTTTTCTCCAGAAGGATACCAGAGGATCATCACAGATTAAGCAGTAATGGCCTCAATCTCTTCATCTACAGGCCAACAACAACACTAGCAATTGTGTGTATAAGATGGCTTTAAATGTTAGAAATGATAAAGCCATGCATTTCCTATGGTATTCATTATGAAAGCATTATACACCTCAAAGGTCAGGACTGTCCTCTAAGCACATTCTGTATGGTTCTAGGAGAAATAAAACAGAAATAAACAAACTCAGTAGCCTTAAAGCTTTGCTAATCCCTAAAGCCAAATTCATTACAAGCAGAGAGCACAAATTGAACTGCTAGAAGTAAGGAGTGTGGGGGCACGTCTTGAGATGTTTACATTTTGCTGAACGAAGAAAAGAAATTCCATCTTTTTTTTCCCCCTGCATACAAAAATGGTATACTTTGGATCCAGTAGCAATCTTCTGGCACTAGTTTCCTGCTTCTTTTTGTTATCCAGATGAATCCTTGGAACTCCCATTTCAGAAGCTTCTGCCCTCCCACTAGTCCTCAGACATGGTGGTGCAGTGAAATGTAGAGCCACACTATCATTTCAGAGTGGTAGGGGTAACCTCAGCAGCCTTCTCTACCTATTCAAATATCTCTGGAAAAATATGGGATCTTCAGGGAATTTGGAATGTCTCAAGCCTAGGTTGGATTTTCTAAAGGAAGTGAAATACCTTCGTGGGTCAGAGGGTAGTAATTGACTAGTGCCTGATGTGTTTCCCTTGACTGCAGGAGTAAGAGGGTTTTGAAGTGCAAAAGTGTTTTTTTTCCCAATTATTTTGGGGGTAAAAACACTTAAATTTTTAAGTGAACAATATAGTGCTTTTTAAAAAAAAAATTAATTTCATTTTTTTCAGTGTTCCAAGATTCATTGTTTTGCACCATAACCAGTGCTCCATGCAATACATGCTCTCCTTAATACCCACGACCAGGCTCACCTAATTCCCCAACCCCCACCCCTCCAAAACCTGCAGGTTGTTTCTCAGAGTCTACAGTCTCTCATGTTTCATCTCCCCCTCCGATTTCCCCCAATTCACCTTTCCTTTCCTTCTCCTAATGTCCTCCATGTTATTTCTTATGCTCCACAAGTAAGTGAAACCATATGATAATTGACATTCTCTGCTTGACTTATTTCACTCAGCATAATCTCCTCCAGTTCTGTCCATGTTGATACAAAAGTTGGGTGTTCATCCTTTCTGATGGAGGCATAATATTTCATTGTATATATGGAGCACATCTTCTTTATCCATTCATCTTTTGAAGGGCATCTCGGCTCCTTCCACTGTTTGGCTATTGTGGCCATTGCTGCTGTGAACATTGGGGTGCATGTGCCCCTTCTTTTCACTACATCTGTATCCTTGGGGTAAATACCCAGTAGTGCAAATGCAGGATCATAGGGTAGCTCTATCTTTAATTTCTTAAGGAATCTCCACACTGTTTTCCAAAGTGACTACACCAACTTGCATTCCCACCAATGGTGTAAGAGGAGTCCCCTTTCTCCACATCCTCTCCAACACTTGTTGTTTATTGTCTTCTTAATTTAGGGCATTCTAACTGTTGTAAGGTGGTATCTCAATGTGATTTTGATTTGAATCTTCCTGATGGCTGATGATAAACATTTTTCATGTGTCTGTTAACCATTTGTATGTGTTCTTTGGGTAAGTATCTGTTCATGTCTTCTGCCCATTTTTTGACATTTCTAACTTTTTTTTTTTTTGAGTGTTGAGTTTGAGAATTCTTTATAGATCTTGGATATAACCCTTTGTCTGTAGTGTCTTTTGTGAATATCTTCTCCCATTTCACAGGTCTCCCCTTTGACCCCATGCACAAGAAGGGAAATAATCAAGATTAGAGCAAAGATCAATGAGTTAGAAACTAGAGATACGGTAGAACACATCAATAAAACTAGAAGCTGGTTCTTTGAAAGAATCAATAAGATCGATAAACCACCTGCCAAACTAATCCAAAAGAAAAGAGAGAGAATTCAAATTAATAAAATTATGAATGAAGGGGGGAGAGATCATGACTAACACTAAGGAAATACAAACAATCATCAGAAATTATTATCAACAGTTATATGCCAATAAGTTAAGCAACCTGGACAAAATGGATGCATTCCTGGAAACCTATAAACTTCCAAGACTGAAACAGGAAAAAACTGACAACCTGAATAGACCAATATCTAATAATGAGATTGAAGCAGAGACCAAAAATGTCCCAAAAAACAAGACCCCAAGACCTCACAAATTCCTGGGGAATTCTATAAGCATTCAAAAAAGAAATAATATCTATCCTCTTGAAGCTGTTTCAGAAAATCAGAACAAGAAGGAAAACTTCCAGACTATTTCTGTGAAGCCAGCATTACCCTGATCCCCAAACCAGGTAAAGACCCCATCAAAACTGAGAAATTCAGACCAGTATCCCTGATGAATACGAGTGTCAAGATTCTCAACAAGATCCTAGCTAATAGGATCCAAGTGCATTAAAAAGTTTACCGAACATGACAGGTGGCATTTATCCCTAGGTTGCAAGTGTGCTTCATCATTTACAAATCAATGAGATAGAACAAATCAGTAAGAGAAGAGAGAAGAACCACATGATCCTCTCAATGGATGCAGAAAAGCCATTCGACAAACTGCAGCATCCATTCCTGATTAAAACGCTTCAAAGTATAGGGATAGAGGGAACATTTCTCAACTTCATAAAATCTATCTATGAAAAACCCACAGCGAATATCATTCTCAATGGGAAAAAGCTGACAGTCTTCCCTTTGAGATCAGGAACAGGACAAGGATGCCCACTTTTGCCACTGTTGTTCAACATAGTAATAGAAGTCGTAACATCAGCAGTCAGACAACAACAACAAAAAAAACCAAAATGTGTTCAGATTGGAAAAGAAGAAGTCAAACTCTGTGTCTTCACAGATGACAAGACACTTTATATGGAAAACCCAAAAGACTCCATCCCGAAACTACTAGAACTCATACAGCAATTCAGCAATGTGGCAGGATACAAAGTCAATGTACAGAAATCAGTTGCTTTCTTATACACTAACAATGAAAATATAGAAAGGGAAATTGGAGAATTGATTCTACTTACTGTAGCATCAAGAACTGTAAGATACCTGGGAATAAAACTAACCAAACAAAAGAGGCAAGGGATCTGTACTCGAGGAACTACAGAACACTCAAGAAAGAAATTGAAGAAGACATAAAAAGATGGAAGACCATTCCATGCTCATGGATCTGAAGAATAAACATTGTTAAAATGTCTTAGGGAATCAGGAAAGACCCCGAATTGCTAAGGAAATGTTGAAAAAGAAAAAGAAAACTGGGGGTATTATGTTGCCTGATTTCAAGCTTTACTACCAAGTTTTAATCACCAAGGCAGTACGGTACTGGCACAAAAACAAACACATAGACCAATGGAACAGAGTAGAGAGTCCAGTAATGGGCCTGCAACTCTATGGTCAAATAATCTTCAACAAAGCAGAAAAAAAATATCCAGTGGCAAAAAGATAGTTTCTTCAATAAATGGTGCTGGGAAAATTGGACACCTATGTGTAGAAGAATGAAACTTGACCATTCTCTTACACCATACACAAAGATAAACTCAAATGGATGAAATACCTCAAGATGAGGCAGGAATATATCAAAATCATAGGCAGTAACCTCTTCAACATTAGCCACACCAATTTCTTTTAAGACATGTCTCCAAAGAAAAAGGAAACAAAAGTGAAAATGAACTTTTGGGACTTCATCAAGATAAAAGGCTTCTGCAAAGCAAGATAAAAGGCTTCTGTACAGCAATATAGTGCTTCTTATTATAGGTCCAATGTTGTACAACAGATCTCTAGAGCTTACACATCTTGCTTAACTGAAACTTCATGGCTATTGATTAGTAACTCCCCATTTCTTCCTCCTCCAGCCCTGGTCACCACTATTCAACACTTTGATTTTGACTCTTTTAGATACCTCATTTAAGTGGAATCATGCAGTATTTGTTTTTCTGCGATTGGCTTATTTTAGTTAGCATAATGCCCTCAGGGTTCATCTCTGTAGCTATATTTTGCAGAATTAGCTTTTTTTAAAGGCTTAGTAATATTTTAAAAAAGGCTTAATAATATTACAATGTAATATTATTGTACCACATTTTCTCAGTTTTATTTCTTTATTTGACAATCAGTATTAGTTCTTATCTACATTAATTATCTGTAGATTTTTGAAAGTGGTGACTGGTACATAGGCAAGCACCTTATAGACCTTGTTTGGTGAATCTTCATTCTTGTTGCAATTCTGGACAACCACACAAGGATATGGTATGGAAAATTCCTTATTACTCTGGTCCAGACAACTTTGTCAAGCCTGGTGTCAATGTGCACATCTGGAGTTCCCATATCCTTCATGGAAAATTTTGGGATCCCTTTGAGTGCCTGAGGAGCATGCTTCTTGAAACCCACTCCATGGATGTTCTTGTGAATGCTGATACGTTTTTTTTATGATCACTACCTCAATGATGGCAGAAAAGCCCTTCTTCTTGCCACCCTTTGCAGGAGCCATTCTGCTAGGCCTTGGTTGCAAAGCATACCACATTTTCCTTATTCATTCATCTGTCCATAGACATTTTCACCTCTTGACTGTTTTGATTAGTGCCACAATGAATATGGAAGTGCCAAAATTCTGATTCTGAAACTTTGAGATTCTGATTTCAATTCTTTTGGGTAAATATTCAGATGTGGATTACTGGTCTATAATGAAATTCTTATTTTTAATTTTATGAGAACCTCTATACTACTTTCCACAGTGTTAGCACCATTTTGCAATTGCACCAACAGTGTTTAAGGGTTTCAATTTCTCCATATCCTTGCCAATGCTTCTTCTCTTTTCTATTTTTCATGATAACCATCCTGACAGATGTGTGATGATATCTTATTGTAGTTTTGCTTTGCATTTCCCTGATGATTAGTAACACTGAGTAATTTTTTTTTTTTCACGTACCTTTTGGCCTTTCTATGTCTTCTTTGAAGAAATATCCAAGGCCCTTAGCCCACTTTTATTTTTTTTCTTTTCTTTTTCTTTTTTGTTTTTAGATTTTATTTATTTGACAGACAGAGATCACAAGTAGGCAGAGAGGCAGGCAGAGAGAGAGAGGAGGAAACAGGCTCCCCTCTGAGCAGAGAGCCCGATGCAGGGCTCAATCCCAGGACCCTGGGATCATGACCTGAGCTGAAAGCAGAGGCTTTAACCCACTGAGCCACCCAGGCGCCCCCCTCTTAGCCAACTTTTAAATTGAATTATTAGCTTTTAAAAATTTGTTTGTTTTGCTATTGAGTTGTAGGGGTTCCTACATATTTTGAAGATTAACCCCTTATCAGATCTATCTTTTGAAAATATTTGCTCTCACTCCATAAGATGTGTTCTCACTCTGATTGTTGTTTTCTTTGCTGTGCAAAAGCTTTTTTATTTGATATAATCCTATTTGTTTACTTCTGTTGTTTTTACTTTTGCTTTTTATGTCTAATCCATGAAATCATTGCCAAGACCAAAGTCATGATGCTTTCTCCTAGGTTTTCTTCTAAGAGTTTTACAGTATTGGGTCTTATGTTTAAGTCTTTAACTCATTTTGTTAACTTTTGTGTATCAGGTAAGATCAAAATCCAGTTTCATTCTTTTGCATGTGGCTATCCACTTTTTGCAATGCCATTTTTTGAAGGAAGTGTCCTTTGACCATTGTGTATTTTTGGCACCTCTGTCAAAGATCAGTTGACTATATATGCATGGACTGTTTTCTGGACTCTCAATTCATTTACAGTGGTCTATATATCTGTTTTTGTGCCAGTACAATACTCTTTTGATTATTGTAGCTTTGTAATACATTTTATAATCAGAAAGCATTTTGCCCCAGCTTTGTTCTTTCTCAATACTGATTTGGCTATTCATGGTCTTTTGTGGTTTCATATAAATTTTAGAATTCTCTATATTTATAAATAATGGTACTTTATAGTGATTTCATTAGATCCGTAGATTTCTCCAGATAGAATGGATATTTTTCACAATATTAAGTTTTTCAATCAATGATCACAGAACATATATCAATTTGCCTATGTCTTTAATTTCTTTCATCAAAGTTTTATAATCTTAACAGGTTAGTAACTAGTATGGAGTTTGAATCAGTAATCAAAAATCCTGGTAAAGTCTCTCATGGTTCTTCTACCACTCCAACTAACATAACAACAGCACCATCAACAACAAAAATCCCTATAAAGAAAATTCAGGACCAGGTGGCCTTCTGGGTGAATTCTATCAAACACTTAATGAAAAATAATGACAATCCTTCTCCAATTATTAAAGAGGAGGAAATACTTCCAAACTCATTTTATGAGGCCAGCATTACCCTGATTCCAAAACCAAACATAACAGCACAAAAAAAGAAAACTATAGCTCCGTATCTCTAATGAAAATAGAAATCTTCACCAAAATACTACAGAACCAGATCAAATAGCATGTTAAAAGGATCATACACCATTACCAAATGGGACTTGCCTCTGATGTGCAAGGATTCAACATACAAAAATCAATTAATGCAAAACACAACATTAACAGAATAAAAATCACATTTATCTTAATAGATTTACCAAAAACATTTGATGAAATTTATTATCTGTTCATGATACGAACTCTTAACAAACTAGGAATAGATGGGAAACATCTCAACATAAAAAGGGCATATATAGGGACACCTGGGTGACTCAGTGGGTTAAAACCTCTGCCTTCAGCTCAGGTCATGATTGAGCCCTGCTTTGGGCTCTCTGCTCAGTGGGGAGCCTGCTTCCTCCTCTCTCTCTCTCTGCGTGCCTCTCCGCCTACTTGTGATCTCTCTCTCTTTCTGTCAAATAAATAAATAAAATCTTTAAAAAAAAAAAAAAGTCCTCTATAACCCAAAGCCTGCTGATACCATTATATTCAACAGATAAAAGTAAAAGCTTTTTCTCTATGATCAGGGATAAGACAAAGATGCCCACTCTCACCACTTATATTTAAATTAATATTGGAAGTCATAGTCAGAGCAAGTACTCAAGAAAAAGAAATAAAAGGAACCCACATTAAAATGAGGAAGTAAATGGGGCACCTGGGTGGCTCAGTGGGCTAAGTCTCTGCCTTCGGCTTGGGTCATGATCTCAGGGTCCTGGGATTGAGCCCCACATTGGAATCTCTGCTCAGCGGGGAGCCTGCTTCCTCCTCTCTCTCTCTCTCTCTGCTTGCCTCTCTGCCTACTTGTGATCTCTCTCTGTTAAATAAATAAAATCTTTAAAAAAATGAGGAAGTAAAATTATCCCTGTTTGCAGATGTCATTATCTTATGTAAACTCTAAAGACCCCATTAAGTAGAACTGTTAGAACTAATATATTCACTAAAGTTGAAGGATACAAAATGAACATACAAGAGTTAATTACTTTTCCATACTCTAACGATATGCTATTTGAGAAAGAAATTAAGAAACAATCCCATTTACACTAGCATCAGAAAGAATAAAGTACTTAATAATGATTTTAATATAGTCAAATTTATAGCTTCTGGATAAAGTTATAGTTAGAATTTTTCAGCTAAGTTTATAAGTGGATTATTGAATGTTTTATTCCAGTTTTTTGTGTTTTTTTAAATATTTTAATATTTAATCCATTTGGAGCGAATCCTGATGTATACATGAAGTATGGTTCCAATTTAACTTTTGCAGATAATTATTCAGTTGTCAAGAATTATTTATTGAACAGGTTTCCCCATGCATTATGGTTTATTTCTAGACTTTATATTCTTTTTCAATTATCTGCTTATTTGTAACCTGTATTACAGTTTTGATTATCATAATTTTAAAATAAATTTGGATATATATATATGTCTGTCCCTTACTCACAGTTCTTATTTTTTCGGAGTTTTCTTCTCACTTGAGAAGTCTTGTTTATTAAATTTTATGTGAGTTCTAGAAACTACTTCTCTAGTTTTCTCTACAACAAAAAATGCTAACTTTATTCAGACATGTTAAATTTATAAAATAACTTAGGAGCGGTTGCAATTATAATGAAATTAAGTTTACATATCTAAAACGTCTTGTGTATGCAAGGTTTTGGAATTTTATGTTCTCTTTATCCTCTCTAAAATGATCTGTTCTTTAACTATCTGTTCCATTTTCATTTAATATTATTTTACTTTTAGAGGAGTGAAGAGGCAGGTCTTTGACAACTTTTCCTAATTCCTTAGTGGAAATCAGCTGGTTTGGATTTTTCTCTTTTCTTTTTTTTTTTTTTTAATTTTTATTTTTTATAAACATGTATTTTTATCCCCAGGAGTACAGGTCTGTGAATCACCAGGTTTACACACTTCACAGCACTCACCAAAGCACATACCCTCCCCAATGTCCATAATCCCACCCCCTTCTCCCAAACCCCCTCCCCCCCAGCAACCCTCAGTTTGTTTTGTGCGATTAAGAGTCACTTATGGTTTGTCTCCCTCCCAATCCCATCTTGTTTCATTGATTCTTCTTCTACCCACTTAAGCCTCCATGTTGTATCACCACTTCCTCAAATCAGGGAGATCATATGATAGTTGTCTTTCTCTGCTTGACTTATTTCGCTAAGCATGATACGCTCTAGTTCCATCCATGTTGTTGCAAATGGCAAGATTTCATTTCTTTTGATGGCTGCATAGTATTCCATTGTGTATATATACCACATCTTCTTGATCCATTCATCTGTTGATGGACATCTTGGTTCATTCCATAGTTTGGCTATTGTGGACATTGCTACTATAAACATTCGGGTGCATGTGCCCCTTTGGATCACTACGTTTGTATCTTTAGGGTAAATACCCAATAGTGCAATTGCTGGGTCATAGGGCAGTTCTATTTTCAACATTTTGAGGAACCTCCATGCTGTTTTCCAGAGTGGCTGCACCAGCTTGCATTCCCACTAACAGTGTAGGAGGGTTCCCCTTTCTCCGCATCCTCGCCAGCATCTGTCATTTCCTGACTTGTTGATTTTAGCCATTCTGACTGGTGTGAGGTGATATCTCATTGTGGTTTTGATTTGTATTTCCCTGATGCCGAGTGATATGGAGCATTTTTTCATGTGTCTGTTGGCCATCTGGATGTCTTCTTTGCAGAAATGTCTGTTCATGTCCTCTGCCCATTTCTTGATTGGATTATTCTTTGGGTGTTGAGTTTGCTAAGTTCTTTATAGATTCTGGACACTAGTCCTTTATCTGATATGTCGTTTGCAAATATCTTCTCCCATTCTGTCAGTTGTCTTTTGATTTTGTTAACTGTTTCCTTTGCTGTGCAAAAGCTTTTGATCTTGATGAAATCCCAATAGTTCATTTTTGCCCTTGCTTCCCTTGCCTTTTACGTTGTTCCTAGGAAGATGTTGCTGCAGCTGAGGTCGAAGAAGTTGCTGCCTGTGTTCTCCTCAAGGATTTTGATGGATTGCTTTCACACATTGAAGTCCTTCATCCATTTTGAGTCTATTTTTATGTGTGGTGTAAGAAAATGGTCCAATTTCATTTTTCTGCATGTGGCTGTCCAGTTTTCCCAGCACCGTTTATTGAAGAGGCTGTCTTTTTTCCATTGGACATTCTTTCCTGCTTTGTCGAAAATTAGTTGACTGTAGAGTTGAGGGTCTATTTCTGGGCTCTATATTCTGTTCCATTGATCTATGTGTCTGTTTTTGTGCCAGTACCATGCTTTCTTGATGATGACAGCTTTGTAATAGAGCTTGAAGTCCAGAATTGTGATGCCACCAACGTTGGCTTTTTTTTTTCAATATCACTTTGGCTATTCGAAGTCTTTTCTGGTTCCATATAAATTTTAGAAGTATTTGTTCCATTTCTTTGAAAAAGATGGATTGGTACTTTGATAGGAATTGCATTAAATATGTAGATTTCCTTAGGTAGCATAGACATTTTCACAATATTTATTCTTCCAATCCAGGAGCATGGAACATTTTTCCATTTCTTTGTGTCTTCCTCAATTTCTTTCATGAGTACTTTATAGTTTTCTGAGTATAGATTCCGTGCCTCTTTGGTTAGGTTTATTCCTAGATATCTTATGGTTTTGGGTGCAATTGTAAATGGGACGGACTCCTTAATTTCTCTTTCTTCTGTCTTGCTGTTAGTGAGGAGAAATGCAACTGATTTCTGTGCATTGATTTTATATCCTGACACTTTACTGAATTCCTGTACAAGTTCTAGCAGTTTTGGAGTGGAGACTTTTGGGTTTCCACATATAGTATCATATCATCTGTGAAGAGTGATAATTTGACTTCTTCTTTGCTGATTTGGATGCCTTTAATTTCCTTTTGTTGTCTGATTGCTGAGGCTAGGACCTCTAGTACTATGTTTTATAGCAATGGTGATAATGGAGATCCCTGCCGTGTTCCTGACCTTAGCGGAAAAGCTTTCAGTTTTTCTCCATTGAGAATGATATTTGTGGTGGGTTTTTCATAGATGACTTTGATGATATTGAGGTATGTGCCCTCTGTCCCTACACTTTGAAGAGTTTTGATCAGGAAGGGATACTGTACTTTGTCAAATGCTTTTTCAGCATCTCTTGGGAGTATCATATGGTTCTTGTTCCTTCTTTTATTGATGTGTTGTATCATATTCATTGATTTGCAGATGTTGAACCAACCTTGCAGCCCTGGAATAAATCCCACTTGGTCGTGGTGAATAACCCTTTTAATATACTGTTGAATCCTATTGGCTAGTATTTTGTTGAGTATTTTTGCATCTGTGTTCATCAAGGATATTGGTCTATAGCTCTCTTTTTTGATGGGATCCTTGTCTGGTTTGGAAATCAAGGTGATGCTGGCCTGATAAAATGAGTTTGGAAGTTTTCCTTCCATTTCTATTTTTTGGAAAAGTTTCAGGAGAATAGGAATTAGTTCTTCTTTAAATGTTTGGTAGAATTCCCCTGGAAGCCATCTGGCCCTGGGCTTTTGTTTGTTTGGAGATTTTTAATGACTGTTTCAATCTCCTTACTGGTCATGGTCTGTTCAGGCTTTCTATTTCTTCCTGGTTCAGTTGTGGTAGTTTATATGTTTCTAGGAATGCATCGATTTTTTCCAGATTGTCAAATTTGTTGGCGTAGAGTTGCTCATAGTATGTTCTTATAATAGTTTGTATTTCTTTGGTGTTAGTTGTGATCTCTCCTCTTTCATTCATGATTTTATTTATTTGGGTCCTTTCTCTTTTCTTTTTGATAAGTCGGGCCAGGGGTTTATCAATTTTATTAATTCTTTCAAAGAACCAGCTCCTAGTTTCATTGATTTGTTCTATTGTTTTTTTGGTTTCTATTTCATTGATTTCTGCTCTGATCTTTATGATTTCTTTTCTCCTGCTGGGCTTAGGGTTTCTTTCTTGTTCTTTCTCCAGCTCCTTTAGATGTAGGGTTAGGTTGCGTACCTGAGACCTTTCTTGTTTCTTGAGAAAGGCTTGTACCGCTATATATTTTCCTCTCAGGACTGCCTTTGTTGTGTCCCATAGATTTTGAACCGTTGTATTTTCATTATCATTTGTTTCCATGATTTTTTTCAATTACTCTTTAATTTCCTGGTTGACCCATTCATTCTTTAGAAGGATGCTGTTTAGTCTCCATGTATTTGGGTTCTTTCCAAACTTCCTTTTGTGGTTGAGTTCTAGCTTTAGAGCATTGTGGTCTGAAAATATGCAGGGAATGACCCGAATCTTTTCATACCAGTTGAGTCCAGATTTAGGACCGAGGATGTGATCTATTCTGGAGAATGTTGCATGTGCACTAGAAAAGAATGTGTATTCTGTTCCTTTGGGATGAAATGTTCTGAATATATCTGTGATGTCCATCTGATCCAGTGTGTCGTTTAAGGCCTTTAATTCCTTGCTGATCTTTTGCTTGGATGATCTGTCCATTTCAGTGATGGGAGTGTTAAAGTCCCCTACTATTATTGTATTATTGTTGATGTGTTTCTTTGATTTTGTTATTAATTGGTTTATATAGTTGGCTGCTCCCACGTTGGGGGCATAGATATTTAAAATTGTTAAATCTTCTTGTTGGACACACCCTTTGAGTATGATATAGTGTCCTTCCTCATCTCTTATTATAGTCTTTGGCTTAAAATCTAATTGATCTGATATAAGGATTGCCACTCCTGCTTTCTTCTGATGTCCATTAGCATGGTAAATTCTTTTCCACCCCCTCCCTTTAAATCTGGAGGTGTCTTCGGGCTTAAAATGAATTTCTTGGAAGCAACATATAGATGGGTTTTGTTTTTTTATCCATTCTGATACCCTGTGTCTTTTGACAGGGGCATTTAGCCCATTGACATTCAGGGTAACTATTGAGAGATATGAATTTGGTGCCATTGTATTGCCTGTAAGGTGACTGTTACTGTATATGGTCTCTGTTCCTTTCTGATCTACCACTTGTAGGCTCTCTCTTTGCTTAGAGGACCCCTTTCAATATTTCCTGTAGAGCTGGTGTGGTGTTTGCAAATTCTTTCAGTTTTTGTTTGTCCTGGAAGGTTTTATATAATTTTTTTAAAGATTTTATTTACTTATTTGACAGAAATCTCAAGTAGATGGAGAGGCAGGCAGAGAGAGAGAGAAGGAAGTAGGCTCCCTGCCGAGCAGAGAGCCCGATGCGGGACTCGATCCCAGGACCCTGAGATCATGACCTGAGCCGAAGGCAGCGGCTTAACCCACTGAGCCACCCAGGCGCCCCTCCTGGAACCTTTAATCTCTCCTTCTATTTTCAATGATAGCCTAGCGAATATAGTATTTTTGGCTGCCTGTTTTTCTCGTTTCGTTCTCTGAAAATTTCATGGCAGCTCTTTCTGGCCTGCCAGGTCTCTGTGGATAAGTCAGCTGCCAATTTAATATTTTTACCATTGTAAGTTACAGACTTCTTTTCCCGAGCTGCTTTCAGGATTTTCTCTTTGTCACTGAGACTTGTAAATTTTACTATTAGGTGACGGGGTGTGGGCCTATTCTCATTGATTTTGAGGGGTGTTCTCTGAACCTCCTGAATTTTGATGCTCATTCCCTTTGCCATATTGGGGAAATTCTCCCCAATAATTCTCTCCAGTATACCTTCTGCTTCCCTCTTTCTCTCTTCTTCTTCTGGAATCCCAATTATTCTAATGTTGTTTCGTCTTATGGTGTCACTTATCTCTCGAATTCTCCCCTCGTGGTCCAGTTGCTGTTTGTCCCTCTTTTGTTCAGCTTCTTTATTCTCTGTCATTTTTTCTTCTATATCACTAATTCTTTCTTCTGCCTCATTCATCCTAGCAGTGAGAGCCTCCATTTTGATTGCACCTCATTAATAGCTTTTTTGATTTCAACTTGGTTAGATTTTAGTTCTTTTATTTCTCCAGAAAGGGCTTTTATATCTCCCGAGAGGGTTTCTCTAATATCTTCCATGCCTTTTTTGAGCCCGGCTAGAACCTTGAGAATTGTCATTCTGAACTCTAGATCTGACATATTACCAATGTCTGTATTGATTAAGTCCCTAGCCGTTGGTACTGCCTCTTGTTCTTTTTTTCTTGTGGTGAATTTTTCCGTCTTGTCATTTTGTCCAGATAAGAGTATATGAAGGAGCAAGTAAAATACTAAAAGGGTGGCAACAACCCCAGGAAAATATGCTTTAACCAAATTAGAAGATATCCCAAATCATGAGTGGGGAGAAAGGGGATAAAAAGAGGTTCAAAAAGGATGAAAGAAAAAAAAAGAAAAAGAAAAAAAAGGAAAGAAAAGAATTTTAAAAAAAGAAAACAAGTAATGAAAAATATAAAAAAGAAAAATATATATATATTAGATAAACTAGTTAAAAAACGTTAAAAAAGAAAAAGGTAAAAGTTAAAAAAAATTTAACCAGAAGGCAAGAAAAAAAACAAAAAATGAAAAAGAAAAAAAATAAATTAACTGCAAGACTAAAAAAAATCACAGGGAAAAAGCCATGAGTTCCGTGCTTGGCTTTCTCCTCCTCTGGAATTCTGCTGCTCTCCTTGGTATTGAAACCGCACTCCTTGGTAGGTGAACTTGGTCTTGGCTGGATTTCTTGTTGATCTTCTTGGGGAGGGGCCTGGTGTAGTGATTCTCAGTGTCTTTGCCCCAGGCGAATTGCACCGCCCTTACCAGGGGCCGGGGTGAGTAATCTGCTCGGGTTTGCTTTCAGGAGCTTTTGTTCCTTGAGCGCTTTCCATAGAGTTCCGGAGGACAGGAATACAAATGGCGGCCTCCTGGTCTTCATCCTGGAGGAGCCGAGAGCCCAGGGCCCCACTCCTCAGTGCGCCCTCAGAGAACAGCGCCCAGTTACTCCAGTCTGCCTGACCTCCGTCTGCGCTCCAATTCACGGAGCCTGCGACTGGTTCAAGGTATCCCCGAGCTGTGATCTTACTGTCGGCTCTGTCTCTGTAGACGGCTTTCCCGTTCCAATACCCGCAAGCTCTGCGACACTCAGACACCCCCGATCCTTCTGTGACCCTGCGGGACCTGAGGCCACGCTGACCCCGCGTGGGCTTCGCCCCGGGTTAGCCTCTGGAGCGATGTCCCTCAGTGGAACAGACTTTTAAAAGTCCTGATTTTGTGCTCCGTTGCTCTGCCGCTTGCTGGGAGCCGGACCCTCCCCCTGGGGTCTATCTTCCCGTCGCTTTGGATTCACTTCTTCGCCGGTCCTACATTTCAGAAAGTGGTTGTTTTTCTGTTTCCAGAATTGCTGTTCTTCTTCTCTTCGATCTGCCGATGGATTTGCAGGTGTTTGCAATCTTTATATAAGCTATCTAGCTGATCTCCTGGTAGCTGAAGTAGTCTCAGCCTGCTACTTCTCCGCCATCTTGACTCCTCTCTGGATTTTTCTCTTTTCTAGTGTCAGTTTTGATAAATTACACTTTTATAGAAAATTACTCACTTCATCTTGGCTTGTATTTTTATATAAGTGGCCTCATAATTAAAGCAAAATCTAATCTTTTAGCAGTTGTTTCTTTAACAAACTCCCAAATTTTAGTGGTCTAACACAGTAAAAATATCCTATGCATACGGAACCCAGTATAGGTATTTCTGGTAATTGGGCAGACTTCTATGTCCTTTAGGTCCCCAGACTCCTTCTATTGTATGGATTTGTCATCTACGGTGACCTCTGAATCTTTGACTGAATCATCTGTCTCCTACTGACAGCTATGAGATGAAAAAGTAGGGACAGATGGAAGGGTTTTGTAGGTTGGGCCAAGGTGTGGTGTATGTCAATTATACCCACCATCCATTGTCCAGAACACAATCATAGGCTCATATTTCACTATAAGTAAGCCTTGGAGTTGTAAGGTAGCTTTTTGTCCATAAAGGAAAGGAAGTAGATTTTGGCGAACACTTTGCTATCTCTACCATACCGGTTTCTCTAAAAATTGTATATATAAAGATTTTTTGTTTTGTTTTGATTTTATAATAATTACTAGGAGTGGATATGGGAAGATGTTGAAATTATGATTCCTTGATGTAATTGGAAACCTATATAACAGTGAATAAGGAGATGGACTTGAATGTAAGACAGACACAGACTCAAGTTTCAGTTCTATGCCAGTGAGATGTTCTTACCCAAGTTGTGTAATGGAGTATAATAATGGAACCTACCTCAAAGTGTTGTGAAAAGTCAATGAAAAGATTAGTGTAATGTTATTAATTTTGGAACTGACAGTATTGTTATGATTAGTAATAATAGTAGCATCATGTTGTTAAGCAGAACACAAGTTGGTCTGTGAGGAGTTAGAGGCATGAGAACAGATTCAGTTAAGATATATGTGGGCTGAAATAGGTAAATGCCCATTCAGAAGTAGCAATTGAAGAGGCAATGGTTTTCTATAAACCTTTATAACATTGATCAATACAGTAAGCCTTCTTTTAACCTTCAGAGGCTCTGTGTGGGAACACAGTCTTGCTCAGGCCTTACTTTTATGTTGTATGTTTTAGAAAACTTCTTGGATTGCTGCTCTTTCATTCTAGGCCATGTCTCCACCAGAGCTCTCTGGGCAGTAAAATCTTAATTCAACGTTTTATTCTACCTGATCATTATATGTTAAACTACATGCTACTCACTATCACATCATATCCCTTCCCTCCTTTAAACTCTGTATACAGAGTCACATCTCCAGTAAACCTGTCTTGATTGGTAGCATGGTTATTCTTCTTCCTCATTGACTGTATTTTTTCCCAGAAAATATCCTTCAGTAGACTTTCTGATTATGCACTTTCCAGTTCCTGGAGAAGAAAAATCAACCTTTACTTGTATTTATGTACTTGGGCAAAAATTAGATTTTCAGGTTCTCAGGGACATAGACAAAGGAACTTTTTCATATTCTATGTTCGTTGTGTCCCCTAAAGAGTACCTAAAATTGATTTTTCACACAGTGGCCATTTGGGGGCAAGTTGAGCTTTTAACTAACCATTTCATTATATCCCTAGAGCACTGTCAACTTCTTCAAGGAAAGAAGTAAAAACAATGCTTGTACTTTCTGCTGTTTCTCTAAAGGAGAGAGAGGTGATAAAGGACCAAGAAATTTGTCAGAAATTTTCTCAAAAATGTTCACAAAGCCTGTGAAAAGATACATGAGTCAGAGTCCAGGAACACTGCAAATAAGAGATTCCAGTTGTTCTTTCCCATGGAGTCATTGGCAGTACTATTTTATCAGCATCAATATGTGATAATATGCACAGAATGTTGTCATCCAGGGAAGGTAGCTTGAGTCTTGGTGTCTAAAATTTCTTAGGGCTCCGTGTTGTCTGCCCATATGATGGACCCTTACTTTCTAGGCCCTCCAGAGATAGAACTGATACTGCATAGAGGACCTTTAGTCTCCATTCCCGTTTGAAGTAAAGTGCACACTGCATAGCCCAAAGTCACTGTCCAGAAATCACATTTTTAGTCTGTCCAGTGGCCAAGGTCTCCAGGTAAATATACTCTTGTTGGACATGATATTCCAGAGGTTTAGAGATTACCTCCCAGAAACCAAGGGCAAAGGCCAGACTTATTTCTGAGCAAGTTTACATTCTTTAAAGATTCGTTATCTAGTCGGAATCTCCTCTTGATTCTGTACCAGCAGGTGGAATGCTAAGACTGAAACCACTGAGGAAGCTGCTATTATTTTTATATTACAGAAAGGAGATAGTGATTTAAGCACATAAAATACTGTTTAGTGGTCTGGCATTCTGTTACTTTGCTTAGTTTATCTTGTTTTTGTTGTAAGGCTGTCCAAGTCTAATCACAAGCAGGATAGGTAGTATTTATGTGTTGTGATATGAAAGACAGAAAAATAAATACCATAACAACAAAATTGTTCCTTCATATGTCAAAGGCACAGATCAGAATCAAATGAGCTCTTAACATTTTTTCATGTGTCTATTAGCCATCTGTATGTTTTCTTTGGAGAAGTGTCTGTTCATGTTTTCTGCCATTTTTTGACATGATTATCTGTTTTTTGGGTGTTAAGTTTGAGGAGTTCTTTATAGATCTTGGATACCAGCCCTTTGTCTGTAGTGTCATTTGTGAATATATTCTCCCATTCCGTGGGTTGCCTCTTTGTTTTGTTGACTGTTTCCTTTGCTGTACAGAAGCTTTTGATCTTGACAAAGTCCCAAAAGTTCATTTTTGCTTTTGTTTCCTTTGCCTTTGGAAACAGGTCTTGAAAGAAGTTGCTGTGGCCAATGTTTAAGAAGTTACTGCCCATGTTCTCCTCTAGGATTTTGATAGATTCCTGCCTCACATTGGGGTATTTGATCCATTTCATGTTTATTTTTGTGTATGGTATAAGAGAATGGTCAAGTTTCATTCTTCTATACATAGCTGTCCAATTTTCCCAGCACCATTTATTGAAGAGACTGTCTTTTTGTCACTAAAATTTTTTTTCTACTTTGTCAAAGATTAGTTGACCATGGAGTTGAGCATCCATATCTGGGCTCTCTATTCTGTTCCACTGATCTATGTTTCTGTTTCTGTTCCAGTACCATGCTGTCTTAGTGACCATAACTTTGTAATATAGCTTGAAATCAGGTAACGTGATGTTGCCAGTTTTATTTTTGTCTTTCAACATTTCCTTAGCAATTTGTGGGCTTTTCTGATTCCATACATATTTTAGCATTGTTTGTTCCAGCGCTTTGAAAAATGCTGGTGAAATGTTGATTGGGATGTCATTGAAAGTATAGATTGTTCTGGGCAGTATAGACATTTTAACAATGTTTATTCTTCTGATCCATGAGCATGGAATGCTTTTCCATCTTTTTGTGTCTTTCTCAATCTCTTTCATGAGTGTTCTGTCATTCCTCAAGTATGGATCCTTTACCTCTCTGGTTAGGCTTATAAGGTATCTTATGGTTCTTGGTTCTATAGTATATGGAATTGATTCTCTAATTTCCCTTTCTATATTTTTATTGTTGGTGTGTAAGAAAGCAACTGATTTCTGTGCACTGACTTTGTATCCTGCCAATTACACATATACAATGGAATATTATACAGCCAGCAGAAAGGATGAATATCCAGCTTTCGTATCAACATGGATGGGACTGGAAGAGATTATGCTGAGTGAAATAAGTGAAGCAGAGAAAGTCAATTATCGCATGGTTTCACTTATTTGTGGAGCATAAGGAGTAACATGGAGGACATTAGGAGAAGGAAAGGAAAAGTGAGTTGGGGTAAATCGGAGGGGGAGAGGAAGCATGAGAGACTATGGAGTCTGAGAAACTGACTCAGGGTTTTGGAGGGGTGGGGGAGGGGTGATGGGTGAGCCTTGTGGTGGGTATTAAGGAGGCCACATATTGCACGGAGCACTAGGTGTGGTGCATAAACAATGAATCTTAGAACAGTGGGAAAAAAAAACAACAACCAACCATACAAACAAACAAACCCAAGTGATCATCTAGTTCAGGTGTTGGCAGACTGTCTTGGGGTCAAATCTGCCTCTCTGCCAAATTACATTCAAATTGTAATTTGAACAGCCATGTCCCATTCATTTATGTATTGTCTGTGGCTGCTTTCATGCTACAGTGGCAGAACTGAATAGTTGTGATAGAGACTGGATGACTGCAAATACTTCACTAGGGACTGCCTGGGTGGCTCAGTGGGTTAAGCCACTGCCTTCAGCTCAGGTCATGATCTCGGGGTCCTGGGATCGAGTCCGCATTGGGCTCTCTGCAAGGCAGGGAGCCTGCTCCTTCCTCTCTCTCTCTACTTGTGATCTCTCTCTGTCAAATAAATAAAATCTTAAAAATAAATACTTCACTGTCTGGCCCTTTACAGAAAAAAAGTTTGCTGACCTCAGGTGAACTATATCTTAACGCAGATGGAGTAATTGAAGTCCAAATTGGAGAAATATTATTAAGTTAGGCAAATAACTACTCTGCTTTATATTGGGCACTATTGAAGGCAATTGAGATACATCAGGGAACAAAAAAGATAAAAATTTCAAATTAATTAACAGATAAAAATTTCAGATTAATTAAACTAACAATTATACTAACATATTATTGTTAGCAATTTATAATGCCATGGAAAAAGAATAGCAGGTTAAAGGGGAATTGGGAGTGTGAAGTGGGAAGAGTCAAAACTTTAAATAAGGTGATGAGAGTAGGCTTCACTAAGAAGTTGAGATTTTAGAAAAGATTTGAAAAGGGTAGGGTGAGCATTGGAGACACCTGGGAGAAAACATTTTCAGGCAGAGGTAAATGCTCATCCAATGCCTGATCAGAGATGTTCCAGCAATAGACAAGCTGAATGAAGTAAAGTGAGTGAGGAGGAAGATAGTAGAAGAGGGAAGTGAGGCAATGGAATGCCAGATGCCACTGGGTTTGTAATGCTATTGGAAAACTATGAGTAAAATGATGGACAAATGTGGATTATGAGCAGATAAGTGACAGCTGACTAGGATTAATATTTTAGCTTCATTGTTGAAGATAGTTAAGGGAGTGAAAGTGAAAGTAAATGATCCATGTGATGCTTATTTTTATTTATTTATTTATTTTTTTGCCAACTTGGCTAAGGCATACCCAGATAACTGGTAAAAAATTATTTCTGGATGTGTCTGTGAGGGTGTTCAGGAAGAGATTGAGATTTGAATTGGCAGAATGAGTAAAGATTTTTCCTCGTGATTATGGTGGACATCATCTAGTTGGTTGAGGGCCTAAGTAGAACAAAAGAGCAGAATAAGGGGAAATTTACTTTCTCTGCTTAAGCTAAGACATTCATCTTCTGCCCTCAGGCATTGACACTCCTGATTCTCAAGCCTTCAAATCTAGTCTGAGACACTAGTCCTCTCATTCTCTAGTCTTCAAGCAAGGACTGGAACTACACCACCAGCATTCCTGGGCCCCAGCTTACAGATGGCAGATCATGAAGCTGTACCTCCATAATCAGGTAAACCAATCCCTCATAATATGCTTCTTCCTGTATATCTTATATATTTACTGTTGGTTCTGTTTCTCTGGAGAATGCTGACTAATCAAGCCAGTTATGAAGTTATGATAGTAAGCTAGCCTAGAGATGATGTTGGCTTCTTTTTAGCAGTGGATGAGATGAGAAGTTATCACATTCTAGATTTATTTAGACAGTAGAACCAAACAAGATTTGCTAAATGGTTGGCTGTGGGTATAAGAAATAGAGAGAAGACAAGGTTTTTTGGTCTGAGCAACTGGAAGAATGGAGTTGTCAAAGTCATACAGGAAGTTGGTAGAAGAGCAAGGTCTTGAAGCCAAGCCCTCTAATTCCCTCTAACACCCCTCTAAATCCCAATTTGATTGTGCTTTCCCAAGGAATGCTAATATGACTTTCAGACAATGGAAACCAGCTCAATGCATGGGTAGCTGCAGCAATATGCAAATGATAAATAATAAGTCTCAAAGCTAAATCCTGTACAGAGTATCACTACTACCAGGTTTATTTACAGGTTTATCTCTCTGAGTACAGGAGAGGGAAAATTTCCTTACCATTTAGCTCGGGCTCATTAAAAAGTCTCTCCTTGACCAGCTTTGATAAGGAGAAGAAAACAAACATAATGGCTCTACTTGAATATCATAAGATAATAAATATTCCAAGTGAGCATAATTGTTTTTAACCTTTATGCCAGGTACAATAAATGTCAAATGGAAAGATAACCTAGCACTCTCCTGAAACAGTTTAAATAATAGGCCCCAGTTTGCTTTAATGGGAACTTACCCAGTAGATACACTCATATAACAAATGAGAAATCCCTAATGAGACTTGTATTATTTCTATGGGCTTTTATGCCATCCTTAATTGATTGCCATCATGCACAGCTAATTAAGAGCATGATAATCTGACTGAGGTATTTTAAGCCAGTGCAATGGTGCCTTCTTTAAAACAATGACTTTAAGAAACCCACATCAAGGTGGCTGGCAGGTTACTCTATAGCTGGTGACTCCCCCATTAGAAAGCATGATCCTTTGTTGGTGTTTTCTTTACCCAGTAAATGCAAACATGCACATGTACATGAATGTTCATAGCAGCCTTTTTTGTAAGTGGAAAAACCTAGAAAAATGTGAATGTACATATAATATGTATAAATATATTGGGAAAAATCATGCAATGAATGAAAATGAGTAAGCCACAGCTATACACATCAACATGGGTACATCTAAAAATCATGCCCTTTGGGGCACCTGGGTGGCTCAGTGGGTTGAGCCTCTGACTTTGGCTTGGGTCATGATCTCAGGGTCCTGGAACTGAGCCCCATATCAGGCTCTCTGCTCAGCAGGGAGCCTGCTTCCCCCCCTACCCCCCACCTGCTTATGATCTCTATCTGTCAAATAAATAAATAAAATCTTAAAACCATTATGCCACTTACCAAAAAAATAGCATGCCATAGATAAATACAGAGTATAATTTTAGTTTAATGTCTAAAAATTGAAAAAAATTAAATGGTATATCTTTTAGAGATATGGATTTGAGTGATAAAACTACTTTTAAAAAGTGAGAGAATGATTAACAAAATATTCAGGATAGGTGAAAGGATGGGGAGATAATTAGAAGAAACATAATGAAGGTTTCAAATATTGGGAATGTGCTCCTTAGTTTTGAAAATTTAAAAACTATTATGAAAGCAATACATGGCTATCATAAACTGTGGAACAATACAGAAGAATATAAGATCAGGAATAGAGTTGTCCCTTTTCCTCTTCTGTAAAATTCCATTTAAGAGATGAAAAGAGTGGGGCACCTGGGTGGCTCAGTGGGATAAAGCCTCTGCCTTCGGCTCAGGTCATGATCTCAGGGTCCTGGGATGGGGTCCTGCATCGGGCTCCCTGCTTTGCAGAAGGCCTGCTTCCCTCTCCCCCTCTGCTTGCCTCTCTGCCTACTTGTGATTTCTCTCTGTCAATAAATAAATAAAATATTTTTTAAAAAAAGAGATGAAAAGAGCATTGTCAATAATTTGGGATACATCCTTCTAGATTAGTGGTTCTCAGTGTGATCCCTGGACTGGCACTATGTGCATCACCTGGAAACTTGTTAGAAATGCAAATTATCAGCTCAATCCCAGATTTGCTGATTTAGAAATTCTAGAGATGTGGCTGTGCTATTTGTATTTTAACAAGTCTCTGGGTGGTTATCAACCATGGTTGAAAAATAATAGAAACACCATAGAAACATTGAAAAACAAAATGCTAGTGCCCAGGTCTTACCTCCAGAGATTCTTAAAAAGCTCCTCCAGTAATTATAATGTGTTGACAGAGTTAAGAGTCATTGGTTTAGGCTTTCTATATACATATACATGTATAAAACATATACATATACATAATATATATATTATTATTGAAAAGTGTAAGATACAGATTTTTTCACACATATAAATATATATATGAGAGAATCTTGGGCATCTTTCACTTTTCACTAATAATATATCAACAAATATTAATCTATTTTCTTTTTTAGAACAGTGGTTCTTTTTTTTTAAAGATATCTATTATTTTATTTGACAGAGAGAGAGAGAGATCACAAGTAGGCAGAGAGGCAGGTGGAGAGAGAGGAGGAAGCAGTCTCCCTGCCGAGCAGAGAGCCCGATGTGGGGCTTGATCCCAGGACCCTGAGACCATGACCTGAGCCGAAGGCAGAGACTTTAACCCATTGAGCCACCCAGGTCCCCTAGAATAGTGGTTCTTAACAAAGGAAGATTTTGCCCTACAGGGGACATTTGCCAACATATGGAGCCGATTTTGGTTGTCACAACTGGGAGCAGTGCTACTAGCATCTGGTGAGGAGAGGCTAGGGATGCTGCTAAGTATCTTAAAATGGACAGGACAACTTCCCACAATGAATGATCTGGCTTCAAATGTCAATAGTGCTGAGGTTGAGAAGCCCTGTTTTAGAGAGATACACGATATTTGATTCTAAGACAATATTAGAATTCATTCAATCTATTCAATGTGCTTTGGTGACTTCACTAAATAACCACCATATCTGAAGAGCTTCAGAAGATGTAAGTTATATGGGTATGCCTTGTTTCTACATACTTTCTCAAAACTCAGTAAAGTAACATGCATCCTTTTTGTTTATTTTGCATTCCCATAATAATAAGCACATTGCTGAGTGTGTTAAATGTATCAAAGAAAAGCCCGGTGAATTGAATTGAATCATCCCCAATACCCACAATATAGCGAAATTCTATGACATTGGTCTCTGGTTTCTGATAAATCCTAGAAATGAAGGTTGATGAAATTCTGTCAATAACAAATGGAATTAACAGTAGAGTCTTGGGTGTATTGCAGAGTGAATGATTAAAAATCATCAGCAAATAGTAAGCTGTGTGCTGTGATCTTTTAGCTTTTGGTATTTTGACTGGTGGTCCCATTTTTGCAGTTTAGTGAAGCTGTAAACAGAGAGACCTAAGACCCACAAATGGGCCAAACAGTCAAATACTGAATATGAAAAGGTCAGCATCAAACTGCTTACTGATATGACTCAGGCTGGCATGGAATTGGGAGGGCCTATGACACTGTAGATTTGGGCTATTGTTTTAAAGGGAAACAAATCTCTCTGTAGCAAATAGAATGAAAAAAAGTCTTCAATTTGAATTGTACTGGAAGATTGGAAAGCAGCTCTGGCTGAAACTTAGGCCTGGTTAAGGCCATGCATATTTCAAGTATAAAATGCCATGGACCTGGACTTTTTGAAGGCTCTGTCTAGGGTGTTGTTGTTGTTGTCTGCTTCTCTCTTTTTCTAAGAAGACTTTTAATATCTTGCAGATAGTTACCTCTTTCTTACTCTGGTAACAGGGCTTTCTCTTTACCCTCTTATTAAATGTAGAGGCCTTGGTCAGCTTTTTCAGACTTTGCTCTCTTCTTTCTCCTTTACACATCTCTCAATTTCATCTTTTCACCTTTGTGCTCACTATTTTATTCTTCCTATATCCTTTAGTACTCCTTAGAAAAACCAGAGTTAAAGAATATATTAATGGAAATAAACAATACATTAGAGACTATCAACAGTAGATTAGTGGATGCAGAAGAATGTATCAGTGATCTGGAAGATTGGGTAATAGAGGGCACCCAAGTTGAACAGCAAAAAGAGAAGTTTTTAAAAAAAGTTAGGCTAAGGGGTCTCTTGGACAATATCATGCAAATGCTTACCATTATAATGGTCCCAGACCATTATATTGGTCCCAGAAGAAGAGAGTAGAAAACTTATTTGAAGAAACAATAGCTTAAAACATCCCTAACCTAGGGAAGGAAGTAGACCTCTAATTCTGTGAAACACAGAGTATGGAACAAAATGAATCCAAGGAGGGCCACAGCATGAAACACGTAATTAAAATGTCAAAGACTAAAGATAAAGAGAGAATCTTAAAAGCAGCAAGAGAGAATCAAAAAAAATATTTAAAGGAAAACACTATAAGGCTATCAGCTGATTTTTTAGCAGAAACTGTAGGCCAGAAGTAAATGACCTGATATATTCAAAGTGCTGAAAGGAAAAAAAATCTACATTTAAGAATACTCTGCCCACCAATATTATCATTTATATTTGAAGGGGAAATAAACAATTTCCCAGACAAACAAAAGATAAAAGAGTTTATCATCACTAATACAGTTTTATTAAAAATATTAAGGGATTTTTTTTTAATGTATCTTTTAAATTTTTTATTGACAAAGTATTATTAGCCCCATGGGTACAGGTCTGTGAATCACCATGTTTACACACTTCACAGCACTCACCATAGCACATACCTTCCCCAATGTACATAAGACAATGACCCTTTGCCTACCCCCCTCCCCTCAGCGACCCTCAGTTTGTTTTGTGAGATTAAAAGTCTCTTATGATTTGTCTCCCTCCCAATCCCATCTTGTTTCATTTATTCCTTTCCTACCCCCAAACCCCCATTGTTGCCTCTCAACTTCCTCATATCAGGAAGATCAAATGATAATTGTCTTTCTCTGATTGACCTTCTTCGCGAAGTGTAATACCCTCTAGTTCCATCCACATCATTGCAAATGGCAAGATTTCTTTTTTTTTGATGGCTGCATATTATTCCATTGTGTATATGTGTATACATATACATATATACATATATATATACCACATCTTCTTTATCTATTCATCTGTTGGTGGACATCTAGGTTCTTTCCATAGTTTGGCTATTGTGGACATTGCTGCTGTAAACATTTGGGTGTATGTTCCACTTTGGATCAGTACATTTGTACCTTTAGTGTAAATACCCAGTAGTGCGATTGCTGGGTCATAGGGTAGATATATTTTCAACTTTTTGAGGAACTTCCATGCTCTTTTCCAGAGTGGCTGCACCAGCTTGCATTCCCACCAACAGTGTAGGAGGGTTCCCCTTTCTCTGCATTTCCCTGCATTCTGTCATTTCCTGACTTGTTAATTTTAGCCATTCTGACTGATGTGAGGTGGTATCTCATTGTGGTTCTGATTTGTATTTTCCTGATGCCAAGTGATGTGGAGCACTTTTTCATGTGTCTGTTGGCCATCTGGATGTCTTCTTTGTAGAAATGTCTATTCATGTCCTCTGCCCATTTCTTGATTGGATTATTTGTTCTTTGGGTGTTGGGTTTGAGAAGTTCTTTATAGATTTTGGATACTAGCCCTTTGTCTTATATGTTGTTTGCAAATATCTTCTTCCATTCTGTCAGTTGTCTTTTGGTTTTGTTGACTGTTCCCTTTGCTGTGCAAAATATTTTGATCTTGATAAAGTTCCAATAGTTCATTTTAGTCCTTGCTTCTTTTGCCTTTGGTGATGTTCCTAGGAAGAAGTTGTTACAGCTGAGGTTGAAGAGGTTTCTGCTTGTGTTCTCCTCAAGGATTTTGATGGATTCCTTTCTCACATTGAAGTCCTTTATCCATTTTGAGTCTATTTTCGCATGTGGTATAAAGAAATGGTCCAGTTTCATTCTTATGCATGTGGCTATACAATTTTCCCAGCACCATTTGTTGAAGAGACTGTATTTTTTCCATTGGACGGACATTCTTTTCTGCTTGTGAAGATTAGTTGACCATAGAGTTGAGGGTCTATATCTGGGCTCTCTATTCTGTTCCATTGACTGTGTGTCTGTTTTTGTGCCAGTACCATTCTGTCTTGATGATACAATGTTGTAATAGAGCTTGAAGTCTGGAATTGTGATGCCACCAACTTTGGTTTCTTTTTCAATAATCTTCTGGCTATTTGAGGTCTCTTCTGGTTCCATTTCTTTGAAAAAAAAGATGGGATTTTGATAGGGATTGCTTTAAATGTGTAGATTGATTTAGGTAGCATAGATATTTTCACAATATTGGTTCTTCCAGTTCATGAGCATGGAACATTTTTCCATTTCTTTGTGTCTTCCTCAGTTTCATTCATTAGTACTTAAATGTTTTCTGAGTACAGAGTCTTTGCCTCTTTGGTTAGATTTATTCCTATGTATCTTATGGTTTTGGGTGTAATTATAAATGGGATTGACCCCTTAATTTCCCTTTTTTCTGTCTTGTTGTTGATGTATAGAAATGCAGCTGATTTCTGTGCATTGTTTTTTATATCCTGACAGTTTACTGAATTCTTGTATGAGTTCTGGTAGATTTGGAGTGGAGTCTCTTGGGTTTTCTACATAAAGCATCATAACATCTGCAAAGAGTCACAGTTTGACTTCTTCATTGCTAATTTAGATGCCTATAATTTCTTTTTGTTGACTTATTGCTGAAGCTAGGACTTCTAGTACTATGTGGAATAGCAGTGGTGATAATGGATATCCCTACCATGTTCCTGGCCTTAGCAGAAAAGCTCTCAGTTTTTCTCCATTGGGAATGATATCTGCTGTGGGTTTTTCATAGATGGCATTTGATGATATTGAGGTACGTACCCTCTATCCCTACACGTTGAAGAGGTTTGATCAAGAAAATATGCTGTACTTTGCAAATAGTTTTTCAGCATCTATTAAGACTATCATGTTTCTCCTTCTTTCTTTTACTAATGTATTGTATCACATTGGTTGATTTGGGGATGTTGAACCCAACTTGCAGCCCTGGAAAAAATCTCACTTGGTCGTGGTGAATAATCCTTTTAATGTACTGTTGGATCCTATTGGCTAGTATTTTGGTGAGAATTTTAGCATCCTTGTTTATCAAGGATATTGGTCTGTAATTCTCTTTTTTGATGGGATCTTGGTCTGGTTTGGGGATCAAGGTAATGCTGGCTTCATAAAGTGAGTTTGGAAATTTTCCTTCCATTTCTATTTTTTGGAACAGTTTCAAGAGAATAGGAATTAATTCTTCTTTAAATGTTTGGTAGAATTCCCCTGGGAAGCCATCGGGCCCTGTGATCTTGTTTTTTGGGAGATTTTTGATGACTGCTTTGATCTCCTTACTTGTTATGGATCTGTTCAGGTTTTCTATTTCTTTCTGCTTCTGTTTTGGTAGTTTATAAGTCTCTAGGAATGCATCCATTTCTTCCAGGTTGTCAAATTTGCTGGCATATATTTGCTTATAATATGTTCTTATAGTTGTTTGTATTTCTTTGGTGTTGGTTGTGATCTCTCCTCTTTCATTCATGATTTTATTTATTTGGGTCCTTTCTCTTTTCTTTTTGATGAGTCTGGGCAGGGGTTTATCAATATTATTAATTCTTTCAATGAACCAGCTCCTAGTTTTGTTGATTTGTTCTATTGTTTTTTGGTTTCTATTTCATTTATTTCTGCTCTGATCTTTATTATTTCTCTTCTTCTGCTGGATTTAGGCTTTCTATGTTGATTTTTCTCTGGCTCCTTTAAGTGTATGGTTCAGTTGTGTATTTGAGACCTTTCTTGTTTCTTGAGAAAGGCTTGTATCACTATATATTTTCCTCTCAGGACTGCCTTTGCTGTGTCCCACAGATTTTGAACTGCTGTGTTTTCATTATCATATGTTTCCATGAATTTTTTTCAATTCTTCTTTAATTTTCTGATTGACACATTCATTCTTTAGAAGGATGCTGTTTAGCCTCCATGTATTTGGGTTCTTTCCAAATTTCCTCTTGTGATTGAGTTCTAGCTTCACTGTGGTCTGAAAATATGCAGGGGATGATACCAATCCTTTGGTACTTGTTCACACCTGATTTGTGACACAGGATGTGTTCTATCCTGGAGAAAGTTCCATGTGCACTAGAGAATAATGTGTATTCTGTTCCTTTACAATGGAATGTTCTGAATATACCTATGATGTCCATCTCATCCAGTGTGTCATTTAAGGCCTTTATTTCCTTGCTGATCTTTTGCTTGGATGATCTGTCCATTTCATTGAGGGGGGTTTTAAACTCCCTACTGTTATTGCATTATTGTCGATGTGTTTCTTTGATTTTGTTACTAACTGGTTTATATAGTTGGCTGATCCCATGTTAGGGGCATAGATATTTAAAATTGTTAGGTCTTCTTGTTGGACAGATCCTTTGAGTATGAGATAGTGTCCTCCCTCATCTCTTATTATAGTCTTTGGCTTAAAATATAATTGATCTGATATAAGGATTGCCACCCCAGCTTTCTTTTATGTGCATTAGCATGGTAAATTATTTTCCACCCCCTCACTTTCAATCTGGAGGTGTCTTTGGGTCTAAAATGAGTTTCTTGTAGACAGCATATTGATGGTTTTTTTTTTTTTTATCCATTCTGATACCCTGTGTCTTTTGATTGGGGCATTTAGTGTATTTACATTCAGAGTAGCTATTGATTGATTTGAATTTAATGCCATTGTATTACCTGTAAGGTGTTACTGTACATTATTATTTCTGTACAATGTACAGTAACATTGTCTCTGTTCCTTTCTGGTCTACTACTTTTAGGCTTTCTTTGCTTAGAGGACCCCTTTCAATATTTCCTGTAGGGCTGGTTTGGTCTTTGAAAGTTCTAATTTTTGTTTCCAGAAGCTTTTTTTTTTTTTTAAATTTTTAGAATTTACTTCCAGAATAACAGCATTCATTGTTTTTATACCACACCCAGTGCTCCATGCAATCCGTGCCCTCTCCAATACCAACCACCTCATTCCCCCAACCTCCCACCCATTGTCCCTTCAAAACCCTCAGATTTTCTTCCAGAGTTCATAGTCTCTCATGGTTCACTTCCCCTTCCAATTTCCCTCAACTCCTTTCTCCTCTCCATCTCCCCTTGTCCTACATGTTATTTGTTATGCTCCACAAATAAGTGAAACCATATGATAATTGACTCTCTCTGCTTGACTTATTTCACTCAGCATAATCTCTTCCAGTCCCGTCCACGTTGATACAAAAGTTGGGTATTCATCCTTTCTGATGGAGGCATAATACTCCATACTGTATATGGACCACATCTTCCTTATCCATTCGTCCATTGAAGGGCATCTTGGTTCTTTCCACAGTTTGACAACCCTGGCCATTGCTGCTATAAATATTGGGGTACAAATGACCCTTCTTTTCACTACATCTGTATCTTTGGGGTAAATACCCAGTAGTGCAATTGCAGGGTCATAGGGAAGCTCTATTTTTAATTTCTTGAGCAATCTCCACACTGTTCTCCAAAGTGGCTGCACCAACTTGCATTCCCACCAACAGTGTAAGAGTGTTCCCCTTTCTCCACATCCCCTCCAACACATGTTGTTTCCTGTCTTGCTAATTTTGGCCATTCTAACTGGTGTAAAGTGATATATCAATGTGGTTTTAATTTGAATATCCCTGATAGCTAGTGATGGTGAACATTTATTCATGTGTCTGATAGCCATTTGTATGTCTTCATTGGAGAAGTGTCTGTTCATACCTTCTGCCCATTTTTTATATGATTGTCTGTATGCAATAACAATGTAGCAGACAGAGAAATTAAGAAAACAACCCATTTACAATAGCACCAGAAGTATTAAAATCCCTAGGAATAAATTTAACCAAAGAGGTAAAACAAACAAACAAACAATCTATACCCTGAAAACTAAAACACTGAAGAAAACTAAAACAGGGATTGGAAGAAATAATATTGGAATGTTCATACTGTCAAAAGCAATCCACAGATTCAGTGTAATCCTTATTAAATGCCTATGGCATTTTTCACAAAACTAGAATAAATTCTAAAATTTGTATGGAATCTAGAAGATTACAAATACCTGAAGCAATCTTGAGAAAGAAAACAAAGCTAGATGTATTACAATTCCAGATTTCAAGATATACTACAAATTTGTAGTAATCAAACCAGTATCATCCTAGCACAAAAGGAGACACATAGAGCAGTAGGAGAGAATATAGACCCTAGAAATAAAGACATGCTTATACATGATTAAAGAAGTCCAGAATCTACAAGGCGGAAAAGACAGTCTCATCAATAAATGGTGTTGGGATAACTCGACAGCTCCATGTAAAAGAATGAAACTGTACTACTTTCTAACACCCTACATGAAAGTAAACTCAAAATGGATCAAAGACCTACATGTGAGTCCTGAAATTATAAAAATTCTAGAAGAGAACACAGGTAATAAGTTCTCTGGCATAGGCTATAGCAATACTTTTCTAGATATGTCTCCTAAAGCAAGAAAAACAAAAACAAAAATAAGCTATTTGGAGTACATCAAAATTAAAAACTTTTGCACATTGAAAGAAATCATCAGCAAGACAAACAAACAAAAGCAGCCTACTAAATAAGAGAAGATATTTGCAAATGACAGATCCCATAAGGGGTTAATATCCAAAATACACAAGGAACATATATAGCTTAACGCCCCCCCCCCCACAAAAAAAAAGAAAGAAAAAGAAAGAAATCATAAGTAATCCAATGTAAAAATGGGCAGAGGGCCTGAATAGATATTTTTTCAAAGAAGAGATACGGATGGCCAATATGCACATGAAAAGATGTTCAATATCACTGATCAGGGAAATGCAGGTCAAAACCAGAAAAAGATAATACCTTACACTTGTCAGAATGGCTAAAATAAAGAAGACAAGAAATAAAAAGTGTTGGTGAGGATGTGGAGAAACGAAGTCCTGTGCATTCTTGGTGAGATTGTAAATTTGTATATCCATTGCAGAAAACAGCATATAGTTTCTTTAAAATTTAAACTCAGAAATATGATACAAGAATTTAACTACTGGGCTTTTACCTAAAGAAAATGATAACACTAATTTGAAGAGATATGTACACCCCTATGTTTATTACAGCATTATTTACAATAACCACTGTATAGAAATAGCACAAGTGCCAATTGGTATGCAACAGAGAAGGAAAATACAGCATACATCTACAATAGAATATTATGAAGCTATAAAAATGGGGGCACCTGGGTGGCTAAATGGGTTAAGGCCTCTGCCCTTGGCTCGGGTCATGATCCCGGGGTTCTGGGATCGAGCCCCGCATCGGGCTCTCTGCTCAGCGGGTAGCCTGCTTCCCCCTCTCTCTCTGCCTGCCTCTCTGCCTACCTGTGATCTCTGTCTGTCAAATAAATAAATAAAATATTTTAAAAAAATGGATGAGATTGTGTCATTTGTGACTATGGTTGGACCAGAGGAAAAAAAGCCAAGCGAAATAAGTCAGAGTGAGAAAGACAAATACTAAATGGTTTTACTCATATGTGGAATCTAAAAAATTAGTGAATAAATAAACAAAAGGCAAAAATCAGACCTATAAATAAAGAACAAACTGATGGTTGCCAGATGGGAGAGCAGTAGAGAGATGGGGAAAATGGGTGAAGGAGAGTAGAAGTTATAGACTTCTAGCTATGGAATGAATACACATGAACAAAGAATACAACAAGGAATATAGTGAATGATATTGTAATAGCATTGTATGGTGATAGATGGCAATTACATTTATGGTGAGCATAGTACAATGTATAAACTTGTCAAATCACTATGTTGTACACTTGACACTAATGTACCATTGTATGTAAGCTATACTAAAAAAAATTAAGTTAAAAAAAAAGACTATTGCTTTATGAAGTTCTTCCATTCTTTGCTTTTTCCAGCCATGGGTTGTAATAAGTCTCTTATAATGGGAGGTCTTGAGCATTTATTCATTCATTTAACAAACACTGAGTGGCTAATATGATTCAGGCTCCATGTAAGTGTCAATTGGCAACATATGGTTTCTGCTATCTGTGTGTAATCAGTATGGAAGGAAAACCAATGCCTAAGAAAATGTAACTGATTTACTAAATAATGTGAATTCAATGAGGTACAAACATGAAAGAGCTTTACTTTTCCCCAAATAAGTGCCTTCAACTATGTGTTGTTGTTTCCATTTCTGTTCTGTTATGATATCTTGTGTATATCCTATATATTTCTAACTATTTTCCATCTATTAAAGAGCAGTCCACCTTCCAGAATGGCTAAGGAAAACAAACAAATAACAACAACAACAAAAACCCTGATAACGCCAAGTGTTGGTAGGGATGTAGAGGAACTGGAATGCATCTACATTTCTAGTATGAGTGTAAGCTGGTGTACCCATTTTGGAAATCTTTTGGCAGTAACTATTAATTTGAATATATGCTAACCTATGACTCAACAGTTCTATTGCTAGGTATATACACAGGAGAAAAGTGATCATATGTTTATTAAAATGTATATGCTAGATTGCTCACAAAAGCTCTATACATAATAATCAAAACCTAAATATATTTCAAATATCCATTAATAGTAGAATGTATAAATAAATTTTGGTACATTCACAAAATAAAATAATACTGTAATTAAAGTACATGAAAAAATGGTGTTTTCCCAGTACCATTTGTTGAGGAGACTATTTTTTCTTCACTGGGTGTTCTTGGCTCCTTTGTCAAATACTAGTTGGTAGTATTAATGTAGTATAGGTGGAGGTTCAATTCTGGGATCTGTAGTGTGTTCCATTGGTTTATGTGTCTATTTTTATGCCAGTACCATACAGTTTTAATTACTATAGCTTTGTAGTATAGCTTGGAATCAGGAAGTGTGATGCCTCTGGCTTTGTTTTTTCTCAGCATTGCTTTGACTATTCAGTCTTATGTGGTTTGATACAAATTTTAGGAAATTTAATATTTTTAATTTTGTGAAGAATGTCATTGGAATTTTGATAAAGTTTATGGTTAATATCCAAAATACATAAATAACTCATACAACTCAGTGAGAACAACCAACAATAACAACAAAGAAAGCAATGTGATTAAACAATGGGCAGAGGAAATAAATAGACATTTTTTCCAAAGTAGACATTCAAATAGCCAATGATGTGTGAAAAGGAGCTGAATATCCTTATTGACCAGGGAAATGTAGATCAAAACAACTATATTAACTTTACCCTTAGAATTGCTATCATCAAGAAGACAAGAGATATCTAGTATTGGCAAGGATATGGAGGAAAAGAAATTCTTGTATAGTGTAGGTGGGAATGTAAATTAGTTCAGTTACCAAGGAAAACAGCAGTAAGGTTCCTCAAAAGAGTAAAAATAGAACTACCTTATGATCCAGCAATTCCTCTTCCGGGAATATATCCAAAAGAAATGAAAACAGAATATTGAGGAAACACATGTACTTTCATGTTTATTGCAGCATTATCTACAACAAGCAAGATATGTAAAGAACGTAAGTTCTCATAACGGATGAATTATAAATAATATGTTGTAAATACATGTACAGTGGAATATTATTCAGCTATGAGAAAAAGTGAAATTTTTCCATTTGTGACAACATGGATGGGTTTTAAGGACATTATATTAAGTGAGATAAATGAAACAGAGAAAGACAAAAACTGTATTATATCAGTTATATGTGGAATCTACAAAAGCCTATCTTTAAAAAAACAGTGAAGTGTTGGTAAAAAGGGACTGGTGGGTAGGAGAATAGGTGAGATGTTTTTAAGAGCACAAACTTGCAACAGTAATAGATATATAAGTCCTGGAGATCTAATGTACAATATAGTGAACATAGACAACATTATTGCATTATAGTCATCAAGGTTGCTAAGAGAATAGATCTTAATTCCCATCACAAAATAAATGATAATCATATGACATGATAGAGAAGCTAATTATCACTACATCAGCAATCATACATATATGAATGTATCAAGTAAACATATTGTATACATTAAATTTGTAGAATGTTGTTTGTCAAATATATTTCAATTAAAAAATCACAAATATCATAAAAAAATGAAGCCTAAGTCTTTGTCAATAGATGAATAGATAAGGAAGGTATTTAGGAGAGGACTTGTTCTAATGAGCACCAGCTGCTATATGCAAGTGGTGAATCACTAAATTTTACACCTGAAACAAATATTGCAAGGTATGTTAACTAGTTGGAATTTCAATGAAAACTTGGGGGAAAAAAAGGGAAGAAATTGTATGTATATAGAATGGAATATTATGCAGCCACAAAATGATATCCTGCCATTTATGACAATGTAGATAGACCTAAATTGTATTATACTAAATAAATCAAACTGAAAAAGAGAAATATATTATGTCACTCATATATGGAATCTAAAAAACAAAATAAATGAAAAAACAAAAAGCAGAATTAGACCTATAAATACAGAGAACAAACTGATAGTAGCTGGAGGTGTGGAGGGGGGATGGGAAAAATGGGTGAGGAGAGTGAAAGTTACAAGCTTCTAGTTATGGAATGAATAAGTCACAGAAATAAAAGGTACAGCATAGGGAATACAGTCATTCCCTCTTACACCATTTGGGAATGCAAGCTGGGGCAGCCACTTTAGAAAACAGTGTGGAGATCCCTCAAGAAATTAAAAATAGAGCTACCCTATGACCCTGCACTTGCACTACTGAGTATTTACCCCAAAGATACAGATGTAGTGAAAAGAAGGGCCACATGTACCTCAATGTTCATAGCAGCAATGGCCACAACAGCCAAACTGTGGAAAGTGCCAAGATACCTTTAACAGATGAATGGATAAAGAAGATATGGCCCATATATACAATGGAATATTATACCTCCCTCAGGACCAGTATATCTCTAGATACCAGCTGGACTCATCTTTTCTTCACAACATAATTGCTTGTTTATTGAAGCAATAAACACCATGAGGGTCCTAGTCTTTAGTCAGGCATATTAATTTATTACTAAATGACTGATAAATTGAATCACTACTGCTTTTTTTGTTGTTGTTCCCAACTCTAAGATTTCACACTATTTTAAAAACAGAAAGCTATACACCATTATAATGTTTGCCTTTGTATTTCTAGCTAGAGTTTGCCTATATATACACATTCTAAAAGGTAGCTTGATGAACTGATAGAGTTCTTTATAAGGTATATAATATAAACATTTCATATGGAATGCAATTTTATTTTGTGTCATATGAACTTGCTTCTTACCCATTACATAGTCCATCTTGAAGAGTTATACCTTCTAAAAAGCTATATAAACCAGTTTTGACCATCAGGTTAGCACATAATGTCTTTAAGTCAGTGTGTTGCAAGCAATAGTCTCCATATTTGGTGTCCCTCTCCTTTTTTCCGTATTTTTACACTGCAGCCTGAGTAATATTTTTAAAAATGTAAAACTGATCTTGTTATACCCCTTCTTATAACCTTTTAAAATGATTTTATTTATTTATTTGTCAGAAAGAGAGAGAGAGAACACAAACAAGTGGAGGCAGAGAGAGAAGCAGGCTCCCTGCTGAGCTCTGTCCGATGCAGGACTTGATTCCAGGACCCTGGGATTATGACCTAAGCCAAAGGCAGCGGCCTAACCAACTGAGCCACCCAGGCATCCCACCCCTTCTTATAACCTCTTAATGATTTTCCCTTATAACCCACATTCTAAATATGTACCTACAATTTACATGACTGTGTAATCTGCCTCCTAACCAACTCTCCAATCTCCTCCACTTCTAGTCTACACTTTGCATACCACACTCCAGTCACATTGGCTTTTTTTTTCTTCTTGTCTTGCTATAAGCTTCTTCCCATCTCAGAGACTTTATAGTTGCTGTTTCCTCTGTCAGAAACAACCTTAGTACTTCCTCCAAATGTTTCACAAGGCTGGTTCCTCCTTACCACTTAGATCTCAGACAAATGTTACCTCTTTAGATAGACCTCCTCCAAAAGTAGAGTAGACCCCAGTCACACTGTTCAATTAGTTAGTGTTCTTCACAGTGCAGCATTATCTATCTCTTATTACTAGAATGTAATCTTTATGAGGGTGGGGTCTTGATCATATTACATGAACCCCAGAATGTAACACAATGCCTGCCACATAACTTGTGGCCAGTAAATATCTGTTGAATAAATTAATTAATAAATAGAATATTAGCAAGGGAAGGAATTGTGATTTTTTAAAATTGAGGTTAAATTTATATATAAAAACATTTAAACTTCAAGTGTACATTATAATTTGACATTCGTATGCATTATAAAGTTATCATCATCAAAAGTCTAGTTACTATTCATTACCATACAGTTGATCCCCTACACCCATTTCAATTCCCGTAACCACCTTGACCTCTGATAACCATCAATCTGTTGTCTGTATCTGTGAGTTTGTTTTCATATTGTTTTGTTTTCTTGCTTTTAGAGTCCAGATATGAGTAAAATTATATTTGTTTTTCTCTGATTTACTTTCCTTTGCATAATACACTTGAGGTCCATCAAAGTTGTTGCAAACGGCAAGACTTCATTCTTCTTTTTGGCTGAGTAGTATTCCATTGTACACTACATCCTACTTATTCATTCCTCCATTAATGGACACTTGGATTGCTTCTATTATTTGGTTATTATAAATAATGTTGCAGTGAACATTTGATTCAGCTATTCAACTTCTGGGCATTTCTCTAAGGAATGTTAAAATCCAAACTCAAGAAGATCTATAGGCTCCCCTACATTCACTGTAGCATTATTTATAATAATTTTTATATATTTATTTATAAAAGCACTTCTGACTTTTGAGGTCATCACATTCAATATTCATTTAGAAGTAAAGAAATTAAGGTTTACAGAGGTAATGCGACTCAGTCAAGGAAATACAATAAATTAATGGCAGAACTGGGACCAGAACTAGATCTTGTTATAATCAGTTTAGTGATTTTTTACACTAAGAACTTAGAATTTATTAAACTATTATAAGTGACTTCTTTAACAGAAGTCCTTATGTTCAAAAGATACTATTTGGAGAGAGTTATGTTTAACCTAAACGAATGCCATTTTGATAACAGAACTTTTGTCTTCTAGTACCTGCATGAAAACGTTTCTGTAAATATCTTCAAATAATGACACCAACTGTGCCAAACAAATCATTCCTGTGGCTCCACCTCTTTTTGATATTATATCACATTGGTTTTTAATACAAATATTAAAACCAGACATATATAGGTTTGAATACCAGTTCTACTAATTAAAACTGTGGTCTTATTTTTCCCTTGTCTTTGTTGGTTTTTCATTAAGTAAATTGTAAGCTACTTATCTAATACATTTTTAACAACTATATTGAGATATAATTCATATGCCATAAACTTTGCACATTTAAAATTTAGGTTGAATGGCATTTAGTAATTCTAAGGGCTGTGCAGCCATAACACAATGCAGTTTAATAACATTTTTATCAACCAAAATAAACGCCATACAAGTTAACAGTCACTTCCCATTCCATCCTATCCATCTCATCTATCTTTAGCAACCACTAATTATTTTCTGTATCTATATATTTGTCTATTCTGAACATTTCATATTAATGGAATCATAATATGTGGTCCTTGGTGGCTGGCTTCTTTCCCTTACTATTATGTTCTTGAGATTCATCCACATTGTAGAATGCAGTAGTACTTCATTCCTTTTAATAGCGAATGATATTGCATGTATATGCCACAATTTATTTATCCATTCAGCAGCTGACAAATACTTAGTTTTTAATACTTTTTGGCAATTATGGATAATGTTGCTCTGAAAATTTGTGTACAGATTTTTGTGTTAATATATGTTTATAACTCTCTTGGGTATATATTCAGGAGTGGAATTGCAGGGTTATTGTATAACTCTGTTTTGTTTTGTTTTTGTTTTTTTTCATATTTTTTATTGTTAGTCTACTTAAGAGTTGTATTACAGCTCTTATTTTTTAAATTTTTTATTTTTTATAAACATATATTTTTATCCCCAGGGGTACAGGTCTGTGAATCACCAGGTTTACAAACTTCACAGCACTCTCCAAAGCACATATACCCTCCCCAATGTCCATAACCCATGTTTTATTTTGTTTTTAAGAACTCTGAAATATTTTTTCAAAGTGTTTGTATAATTTTAAATTCCCACAGCAATGTATGAGACCTTAAATTTTTCTATACATTCAACAACACTTGTTATTATGCATCTTTTTGATAATAGCTATCTTGATGCATAATAAAGTATCTCCTTGTGCTTTAATTTTGCATTTCTCTGACGGTTAATATGCATCCTGTAATGTGTTTATTAGTCATTTGCATATCTTCTTCAGAGAATTGTTTTCAGATCAAATACCTGTTTTAAATTCTTTGTCTTTTTATTACTGAGTTGTAAGAAAAATGTACAAATTGTATATTAAATTCTTTAACAGATACATGATTTGCAAATATTTTCTCTAATTCTGTGACTTATTTCCATAATGTTCATGGTGATATCCTTTGAAATATACATTTTTTTTTATCATATATGAAGTTTTGCTTTTTTTCTTGAGTCACTTGTGGTTTTGTTGTCATATCTTTTGTTTGTTTGTTTGTTTTTGTTTGTTTCAAAGGTTATTTAGTGATTCATCAGTTGCATATAACACCCAATGCTTGTTACATTAAGTACCCTCCTTAATGCCCATCACCCAGTTACCCCGTCCCCCCCCATACCCTTCCCCTCTGGCAACTCTCAGCTTATTTCCTATAGTTAAGAGTCTCTTATGGTTTTTCTCCTTCTCTATTTTTGTCTTATTTTTCCTTACCTTCCCCTATAATCATCTGTTTTATTTCTTAAATTCCACGTATGAGTAAAGTCATCTGCTATTTGTCTTTCTCTGACTTATTTTGCTTAGTATAATACCCTCTAGTTCCATCCACATCATTGCAAATGGCAAGATCTCATTCTTTTTTTCTGAATAATTATGTGTGTGTGTGTGTGTGTGTATTTACTTTACCACATCTTCTTTATCTATTCATCTGTTGATAGACATCAGGACTCTTTCCATATTTTAGCAATTATGGACATTGCTGCTATAAACTTTGGGGTACATGTGCCTTTTTGAATCACTGTTTTTATCCTTTGGATAAATACATAATAGTACAATTGCTAGGTTGTAGGGGAGTTCTATTTTTAATTTTTTGAGGACCCTCCATACTGTCTTCCAGAGTGGCTATACCAGTTTGTATTCTCATCATTGCTGTCATATCTAAGAAAACTTTGACTAACTCAAGGCCATGAAGATTTACTCCTTTATTTCTTCTAACAGTTTTATAGTTTTGGCTCTTACATTTATGCTTGTGTTACATTTTGAGTTAATTTCTGTCTGTGGTGTGAAATAAAGGTTCAAAATCATTGCATATCTGGTTGTACCAACACTGTTTGTTGAAAAGGCTATTTCCCAATTTAATTGTCTTGACAACCTTTGTCAAAAATAAGTTGACTCTAAAGGTAAGAGTTTGTTCTAGAATCTTAATTCTATTTCATTGACCTATATGTCTGCCCTTATTCTAGTACCACACAGTATTGATTACTATGATTACTGTAGGTTTGTGTAAGTTTTGAAATTAAGATGTGTTGAGTCCAACAACATTGTTTTTCTCTTTCAAATTGTGTTGGATATTATGGGTCCCTTGTATTTCCAAATGAGTGCTAGCACCTTCTCATCAATTTCTGTAAAAAAGACATCTGGGATTTTTGATAGGGTTTGTGTTGAAGCTATAGATCACTGGAATGAATGTTGTCATCTTAATAATATTAAGTCTTCTAATCTTTGAACATGGAATCCCTTTCCAATTATATCTTCTTTAATTTCTCTAAATAATATTTTATAGTTTTTAGAATGTAACTTTTATACTTGTTTTGTTAAATTTATTCCTAAAACTTTATTCTTTTTGGTGCTAATGTAAATAAGACTGTTTCCTTAATTTCATTTTCAGGTTTTTTTTTTAAATTGCTTGTGTATGGAAGTAGACCTTGTTTTTGTATATTAATCTTGTACCCTGAAATTTTCTGTAACTAGGTAATTATCCCTTTTGCATGTGTGTGTGTTTGTGTGTGTGAGGGGGGATCTTTAGGGTTTCTCATATATAAGATTATATTATCTGCAAATAGAGATAGTTTTACTTTTTCCTTTTCAATCTGGATACTTGTTTTTTTTCTCTCTCTCTCCACCTTTCTCTCCATCTCTCTTCACTAGTACCCCAAAATAATGCAATATAGGAGTGGGACAAGTAGACATCTTTTGTCCCAATCTTAGAGGGAAAGCCTTAAATCTTTTATCATTAAGTATGATATTAGCTGTGCATTTTTCATAAGTGACTTTATGATGTTTAGGAAGTTACCATCTATTTATAGTTTGTTGAGGTTTTTGTTTTTTTAATCAAAAAAGGGTATTGCATTTTGTCAAAAACTTTTCCTATATCAATTGGGATAATCATATAGTATTTTCCCCCTTTCATTGTATTAATGCATATAATCTCATACATTGATTCTTATATATTGAAATATCCTTGAATTCCTGGGATAAATCACACTCGTTCATGGTGTATGACCATTTTAATATGGAGCTGAATTTATGTGCAAGTATTTTACTGTTTTTTTATATCCATATTCATTACAGATATTGATTTATAGTATTTTTGTGATTTCATTGTCTGGGTTTGGTATTGAGGAATATTGGCCTCATAAAATGAGTTGGGTAATAGTCACTGCTCTTCTATTTTGGGGGAATAGTTTGTGAAGGATTAATGATAATTCTTATTAAATATTTAGTAGAACTTATCCTTGGCCCCATCTGGTCTGGCCTATCCTTTGTGACTAGATTTTAAAACTTATTACTCATTCAACTTTTTTACTTTTTTTTTTTTAAAGATTCATTTGTTTACTTTAGAAAGAGGGAATGAGAGTGAAAGAGCACAAGCAGGGGGAGGGGCAAAGGAAGAGAGAGAGAAGCAAACTCTCCACTGAGTGTGGAGCCTGACCCTGAGATCATGAACTGAGCCAATATCGAGTTAGACACTTAACTGTTTGAACCACCCAGGCACCCCAACTTGTTTACTTTTTAAAGCTTATTTGGAACTTTCCTCCTTGGTTAGTTTAAGTAGTTTGTTTCTTTCTAGGAATTTGTACATTTCATCTGGATTATCCAATTTGTTGACATACAGTTAGTTATTCATGGTATTCCTTAAAATCAATTCTTTTTGTTTCTGTGACAACTGTACTGATGTCCCCTCTTTCATTCATGATTTTAGTAATTTGAACATTTTTTCTTTTTTCATGGCCAGTCTAGTTAAGTAAGGTTTGATGATTTGTTGACCCTTCAAAGAACCAACTTTTAGTTTTATTTTTCTCTCCTGTGATTTCTTTTTGTCCTCTTGGGTATTTAGGACTCTTTTTTTTTTCAAATTTCATGTATTTTGTGAATTTCTCAAGTTTCACTTTATTATGATTTCTAATTTCATTCTCTTGTGATTGGAGAAGATATTATATGTAATTTCAACCCTTATCAATATATTGAGACTTCTTTTATGGTCTGTCACCATATCATCTTTCTTGGAACATATTCCATGTATACTGAGAAGAATTCTCTATTCTGTAGTTGTTGGGTAAAGTCTTCTATAGGTGTCTGTTTAGTTTACTTGTTTTATCGTTTTGTTCAAATCTTTTATTTCCTTGTTGATGACCTGCCCATTTTTTCTATACATTTTTTAAAGTGGCATATTTAATTTTCCAACTATTATTGTTGAATAGACCATTTCTCCCTTCAATCATGTCAGTTTTGGCCTCATGTATTTAGAGATCTAGTGTCCTATACATTTATGCTAATAGTTTCTATGTCTTCTTGATGGATTGACTCATCTATCCTCTGGAGATGTCCTTCTTTCTCTCCAGTAACAATTTTTGTCTCAAATTCTATTATGTCTTATAGAAGTATATTATAGCCACTCAGCTTTCTCTTCATTATTTACATAGTATATCATTTCTTTTTTGTTTTACTTTTATCCTATTTGTGTTTTGAATCTAAGTCAGTCTCATGTAGACAGCATGTGATTGGATTTTTAAAATTGATTCTGCAAATCTTCTTCTTTTGGTTGGAGTGTTTAATCTGCTTACATTCAACATACTTACTCCTACAAGAGGTTGCATATCTGCTGTTTTGCTATTCATTTTCCATACGACATATTTTTCTATATTTCTCCATTATTGATAGCTTGTAAAGTAGATATTTTGTAATGTACCATTTTAAGTACTGTCATTTCTTTTAGTACTTTTTAAAAAAGATTTTATTTATTTATTTGCCAGAGAGAGATCACAGTAGACAGAGAGGCAGGCAGAGAGAGAGAGAGGGAAGCAGGCTCCCTGCTGAGCAGAGAGCCCGAAGCAGGACTCGATCTCAGGACCCTGAGATCATGACCTGAGCCGAAGGCAGTGGCTTAACCCACTAAGCCACCCAGGTGCCCCTCTTTTAGTACTTTTTAAAAAGTTATTTTCTCTGTTATTGCTCTGTGTATTAAAAATATCATCTTTCCATATAACAATATAGTTTGGATTTAAAAAAACAATTTCAGTTGTATATAACATATCTCTCTATTCTCTATACTCTTCTCTTTGCTGAAATTATCATAAAATTATATCTTTATACAGTGTATACTTATCTAGGTTTATAATTATTGCTTTATGTATGTGTCTTTCAAATCAGATAGGAGGAAAAAGTTAAAAGTATATTTATGCCATCATTTATATTTACCTATGTAGTTACTTTTATCAGTGATTTTTATTTCTTCATATGGATGTGAATTACTGTTCAGGGTCCTTTCATTTCAGTTGTCAGGACTCCATAGTGTCTGATGAGAAATCATTTATTAATCTTATTGAAGTTCCCTTGCCCATGAGAAGTGCTTTCTTCTTGTAGCTTTTAAGTTTGTTTCATTGTCTTTGGTTTTTAACAGTTTAATTACGATTTGTCCAAATGGGGGTCTCTTTGCATTTATACTACTTGGAATTTGTTGAGCTTCTTGGATGTGTTGGTTAATTTATTTTTGTAAAATTTGGAAAATTTTCAGTCATTATTTCTTTATAATATTCTTTCTTCATTTTTCTTTCTTCCCTCTCCTTCTGGGATACCAATCATATATATATGTGTATGCTTGCTGTTCACAGATCTTTAAGACTACATTTTTCCTCATTTTTTTTCATTCTCAGATTGTGTAATCTCAATGGATCTATCTTCAGATTCTCTTATTCTTTCATCTGCCTGCTTAAATATGTTATTGAGCATTTCGAGTAAATTTCTCACTTTATTTTTTTCAATATTTTATTTATTTACTTCTGAGAGAGAGAGTGCATGAGCAGGGGGAGTGGCAGGCAGAGGGAAAAGCAGGCTCCCCACAGAGCAATGTAAGACTCAATCCCAAGACCCTGGGATCATGACCTGGGCCAAAATCAAGAGCTGGACTCAACCAATTGAGCCACCCAGGTGCCCCAAAATACTTTCACCTGATTGGTAATGTTTACTATGGCATCAAACCTTTTTTAAACATTAAACACTTGCTAGGTGCAAAAGTCTTTTGCACCTAAAGTTAAATAAAAAACATATGCCTCCCTCCCCAAATCTCAAAGTGGAGTGAGAGAAAATAGAGAAAGAGGTAGAAAGATATTAATTACTTACAATAGAAACTTGTGATGCATAATGAGATATGATATAGACTCAGTATGGTACCAGGCTACCTCATGGTTCTAATTATAATACTGTGAAGGTGAAGGGCCTATTCCAGGTGCATGATGTTTTCCTAATGAACCCTCCCCAGCCTTTCAGACACAGAGACTGGTAGTTGATGTGGAGCCTGCTTTTAAAGTTCTGACCCAGGCAGAGAGTGTTCACTGTCAATAGATATCACTCAGACACTCAGAGGTAGGCAGCCAGTCTGTGGAGGTGAATTTTGTCTTCCCCACAACTCTTACTAAAACACTGCACTTAGAAGTAATAAGTCTCCTCTGGGAAGGAGCTACTTATCATCTTCTGGACAACACCATTGGGAAATGATTGCAAAATAATTATTGTTTGTTAGTGTTAAGGGAAAATCCCCAAATCTATGGATAATCAAGGTGTGATCATTAATGCCAAGAAATTTGCTGATGAGTTTTTTTTCCAGTTTTTTTTTAAGTAAGGTTATTAACCTCATAAAGTGAGATGGGGATCAAAATATTGTCTGGAGTGTCTCTCTAGGAGGTAAGAGGCAAGTCAAAAATCAAAGAGGATTTCATCTTCTATCCCACTCATATTTGTTTGGAAAGGAGGTAGTTAAGTTACAACATCAAGAAAGTGGCAGTTACAAAGCTTGCCTTCTATTCCATGCTTTTGCTGCAGCAATTACCTTGGCTACAAATCTCATTTACAGAACTCTTTGAGAGTGCTATCTGAAAGACAGCAGAATACACTGGAAATCAATGGAGGGTGATTTCATTCCCAAGTTGAAGTTACTATTTAATAGTCAGGTAAAAAACACACACATGCACACCCCAATTCCTTCTTACTCTTAATAGATTCCTCAGTAGAAATTATGAGGCTCAACTTTCACAAATTCAATTACTCCTCAAAAAACATGAATTATGAACACTCTACTAATTGAAATGCAACAATATCCTAGTTCTTAGAAGAAAAATACACAGGAGCTGCTGAAAATGATCCTAATCATTATGCTAATAAGTAACAGCCCAGTACATAGTCTGCAAATCATGCCAGCACCTACCTCTCTGCACCTACCATTATGTGATATTTTCTTTCCCAATTTATAGCATCCTAGCAACCATCATGCATATTAGTACTAATGGATCTAAAAATGATGCACTGGAATCTGTCCCTAAGAGCTTCATGCTCCTGGAGGGATACTTTCTCCCTTGGAGCGTACGTCAATAGCTAAATAGATGTATGGGGATCAGTGTCATTTTTTTTGCTCCTGTGGAGTCAGAGGGCCTATAATACAGGTTTAATCTAAATAGATGGCAGTGCTGCCATGAGATCCTAATTCCACATGGATATTCAATAGCATAGCAGAGGAGTCTGGGGATATTATCTGTTGGAGATGATCTTAGGTCTAGCAAAAGTGTTACTAACAATGGCCCTAAATTTCCACTTTATTTACTATTCATGAATTTGAGTTAAGACAGGAAGGACACAATCAAAATTTAAACATGAAAATGTTTAAACAATCCTGTAATCTAGGATTGGTAAGGATTTAAGTTATTCTTATTTTACTGTGAATTAGATTAGCTATCAGCTTCATTAAGGCCCTCTGATAGAGGCTGGACATTTTTTTTACACTTTATCTTTTAAATTATTAATATTTTTTATTATGTAATGTTAGTCACCATACAGTATGTCATTAGTTTTTGATGTAGTGTTCCAAGATTTATTGTTTACATATAACACCAAGTGCTCCATGCCATATGTATCACCAGGCCAACACATCCCCTACACCCACCCTTCTAAAACCCTCAGTTTCTTTCTAGGAATCCACAGTCTCTCATGGTTCATCTCCCCCTCCGATTCCCACACCCCGCTTTATTTTTCCCTTCCTTCTCCTAATATATTTCATGCTATTCCTTATATTTCACAAGTAAGTGAAACCATATGATAACTGACTTTCTCTGCTTGCCTTATTTCACTCAGCATAATCTCCTCCAGTCTGTTCCATGTTGATATAGAAAAGAAAATATTTAAAACTAGGGATAGATTCCAATATCTGGAGAAAAGTCAAATGAGATAAAGCTAGACAAAAGTTCTCTTACTCTTGATTTTGGCCCAGTACTCCAGTATAAGTGATCAGATGTTGTCAGAGAATTTTCCAGATAAGACTTGTATGATGAGCTATTCTTTACTTCAAAGGAGTAGCAAATCTGGTGTAAAGTTGAATGGTGTATTAGTTTCACAGTGTTGTCAAGGGAGAGATTTTATAGCTAAGTAAGATAGTTCTGAGTAATTGAGGGGTCTTTCCATTTTGAGCTCCCTCGACTTCATAATCCCTTTATTTCAGTTATAACATACATTCCCTCCTCACTGTTCCATGATCCTGAATTCTGATCCTCCTCTCTGACTACAATCTCTTTTGCTTCTATGGCTCTTTACCCCCTCTTACCTATGGAATGTTCTTTTATTATTCCCATCATCACCTTCAAACCCTTAAGTAACTCCAGGTCTCCCAGTCCTCTACCTCCCACCATGGTTTGCCTTCATACTTACCTGGGCTCTGTTCTCACTATTTTGAGGATGTGCTCACTAATATCCCAAGACTCCTTAGCCCATTAATAATCTGTCAAAGTTGTTGCCTTGTCAATCCAAAGTCTGGATAACCTCTACCAATTTCTTTTTTGCTTCTGAGGTGTGGAGTGTTTCTAAGGAAAGTTACAAAATCATGACAATATTATCCCCTATAACCATGGTAGGTAATTTCAGCTGGACCTTCTTGGCTACTCATCTATACTTCTTTTCATGACTTGATGATTCCCTTTACTACTTATTCATTCTTTTGACGAATGTTTATTAGGCAATTATTATATTTTATATGTGGCCCAAACACTGAGGATACAATAATGCTCAGGACTGAAAAGAAATATTCTCTCATGGAGTTTATTATTTAATGAAGGAATGTGGAAAATAAGCATTTTTAAAGTAATTTCTTTTTTTCTTGTTTTTATTTTATTTAATTTATTTTTTATTATGTTATATTAGTCACCATACAGTACATCATTGGTTTTTGATGTAGTGTTTCAAGATTCATTGTTTATGTATAAAAGCAAGTTCTGTGCAGAAGGATAAGTGTAAGACTACCAGAAACAAGAACAATCTCAGGGTATTCAAAGGACAGAATGTAAGTTGGTGTAGGTGGACCTCAAAGAGAAGAGTGATAGGATGTAAGGTCACAGAGGTAGGCAAGAGACCATGTGAAAGACTTAGGTTTTTATTCCACCTTCTTTTTAAAATTATCTATTTATTTGAGAGGGATACAGGTAGAATATAAGCAGGGGAAGGGTCAGAGGGATAAACAGATTCTCCACTGAACAGGGAGGGAACCCAACATGGAGCTGGATCCTAGGAGCCCAAAATGATGACTTGAGCTGAAGGCAGATGCTTAACTGACTGAGCCACTAAGATACCCTGGTTTTATTACACTTTCAGTGGAAAGCCATTGGAGAGTTTTAAGTCCTGTATTTATGTTTATGCTTTAAAAGGATGACTCTAGTGGCTGTATGGTGCATATAAGAGGAAAATGTTTAAACAAAGATACCAGTTAGGGAGCTGATAAAAGATTCTGGTAAAGGGTGATATTGGCTTGGACTAGGGTTGTAGCAGTAAAGATGGTGAAAAGTGTTTGGATTTCATTGCAGAAGTCAAACACTAAAAGATATGCCCAGGGTCTAATGAAATGATAGTGGTTACCTTTACAAATCATATTTAATTAGTCATTTTACTTAGTCTGAAGAATAGAATGTATATTTTCTTTTCTACCCACCCCTCCCCATTTTGGTTACAGTCCTGGTACAATTGTAAAAAAAAAATGCTTTCCTTCTTCTCTCTCTCTTTTCTCCTTTATTCTTCTCTCTCTCTCTCTCCTTCTTATCTCTTTCCTGGACTTGCTCTCCAATGCCCAGCATATATATCTTGCTCTTTTTTTCCATCATCCAAACTACCTAAGTCTTACTACTTCTGGCCACAGAGGTGACTCCAAAGTGAAAATCTCAGTAAAAGCTGTAAGTAAAGATGCTATTGAGCAGAATTGGTGACTATGAGCATCTCTAAAATCACTCACAGCAAAACACATAGGACTGATCTCAGTGTCTACTACTGAGCAAAGTTTCCAAGAAAGTATTTTTAACTATTCTATGGTCAGAGATAGAAATACCAGACTTCTTGGGCAAAAAATGGGTTTTCAAAGAAGCTGTCATATCTCATCATGTTATTTTATATTTGCTAAGCACTGAAAAGATTTATAAGGAAATAGAAAATTGATCCTGATCTGTGCTTTTACTATGAACTTATACCACCTCTTATTTAGCAAGCTCAAAGCAGTGTCAGTGTTAATGTATATTACCTTACTAATCTTGACATCCCAGGTGTGATGCCATACCAGTAGTCAGATTTCTCATTTTCCAGTTCAATCAATCAACACAGATATTTTTAAAAGCATATGCTAGTTTGAGCATCCATGGGCTAGGTTTTGGCCTAATATACTGATGTGTGATCCATGATTCCTGTATCAGAGATACAAACTGAATGTATACGAAACAATTTAAGAGCAAAGGAGCAATTGATCATGTGAATTATATATCCTATAGATTTTAATTTTAGCATGAATTTTGAAATAGAGGCATCAACTTTCATTTAATGTTAAACTTTAGACTGTTAGACCTGGTATGGAACTCAGGGTCTTGTCTGCTCATTTCATAAGGGATCCAGGATCTGAGATCCAGACAGATAAAGTAAATGAGTCATGAACACAGCAAAGTCAGTAGTAGAGTTAGGGCAGGACCCCAGGTGGTCTCTGAATTCCAGCCCAGTGTTGTTTACATTCCAAGAAACTTTCCCATCATGTTCTTAGTATGGTTCTTTGTTGCTGCATGTTATTGGCCATTTGACTATGATTCTATTAATGTAAAGGGAACATCTACAGTTTCCTTAGCCATTTAAGCATCTCACTCAGGAATTACTTCATTATGGCTATCTTAAATCTAGGATGCAATTTTGTGTGACACAGGTCTCTGAGATACATATTCAGCTGCTTTGGTATCTATCACTAATCCCTAGGCTCCGCTGTATGCTCACAGAATTAATCAACAAGGGATTGACAGCCAGGAGCAATTGTTAACTCTGAGCTGGGTTGGAGGAGATTTGGTCCTTGTTTGCCAGGAAAGCTTAGTCTAGTGGGGAAGACATACATGCTACTAATGGTGCGGATTTTACTGTAATAGAGATACAATCCCTGATCTCAAAAGGTTTCTGGCTTGATTTATGAGAAAGAAAAAAAAAAGTAAAACGAAAATATAAAACACACATGCAAAGACAAATACATACATAATACTCATATATGAACATGCCAAATTGTGACTTATCTACAATAAAGAACTGAAATGAGTAAATCCATGAATTAGGGTTTTTTATTGTTGTTTTGAAAAGCATGTGTTTAAACAAACCCATATATCCTGGTTAAATGAGGCAGCTAGGTGAACTCGAATTTCTCTTATGTAATATAGGGTGTGTTGAAATTCAAATATTGTTCTCATTTGATGTGGACTCTGATAATTTTGATGGGGACAGATTTTACTTAAAACAAATGTTGGACAGTAAGTGTGCAAATGGGATCTTAATCCTGAATTTCCTTTGTGTTGATATTATTTAGTGTTTAACCTTGACACAGAAATAAAAATAGGTATAAGTGGTAAAGAAACTGGTATTTATTGAATACCTATTATATACTATATGCTTTATAGAAATTATCCTTACTACAGTCCTATGAAATATGTATTATCCAAATATTAACAGTGAGATAACTGAGGCTGAGATAGAATTGGAAATCAGATCTGAATCACCTCATTCTCCTACTATACAATAGTATATAGACACTCTGAAGTATTCTGTTTGAGTTCTGACCATTTGGAGTAGGGTGAGAGAACTGGAGCTTTAAAAAAAACAAAAACAAAAAAAAAACAAAACAAAAACAAAAAAACCCTTGGGCAAAAATTCTAAACAATTTGATTATTTGAAAAACTATTTTGGTATATGACAAATATTGTAGATAATAAAGTTTAAAGAGAGCAAAATACAAGCAAAGTCAAAATTTACTTTTAATGAGGTTGTCTAAGGTCTTCAGTTGCTTCTATTCAAAGAGTGGATATTTTGAGGTACCTAGGTGGCTCAGTGGGTAAAGCATCTGCCTTCAGCTTGGGTCATGATCCAAGGATCCTGGGATTCCTGGGATTGAGCCCCGCGTTGGGCCCCCTGCTCAGTAGGGAGTCTGCTTTTCCTTCTCCCTCTGCCCCTCCTCACTGCTTGTTCACTCTCTCTCTCTCTCTTTCTCTCTCCAATAAATAAATAAATCTTATTTAAAAAGAGTGGATATTTTGCCTGATTAGTATTCATCAGAGAACAGTTAAACTTGCAGAATTAAACCTCTTTTGGTTGAGCACATGCAGTTACGGCACCTGTATCTAAACCAATATTTTGGATAAAGATAAGAATAAAGGACAGTGAAAATTTAGATTTAAAGGCAAGGGGAGAAAGGTATACATTATAGCTTTTGTAAAAAGCAGCTATAGAGTGCTGATATAGTCATAATAATTATTCTTTGGTAATGTACTTTCTCGAGTGGTAATGTGAGAGATATCAAATCTTTATGAAGAATTCTTTTCCATTTTATTTTATTTAATTTCTTTTCAGTGTTCCAGCATTCATTGTTTATGTACCACACCCAGTGCTCCATGCAATACATGCCCTCTATAATACTCACCACCAGGCTTACCAACCCCTACCCCTCCAAAACCCACAGTTTGTTTCTCAGAGTCCACAGTCTCTCATGGTTCATCTCCCCCTTATATTCCCCCCCCCCCGCTTTTCCTTTCCTTCTCCTAGTGTCCTTCATGTTATTCCTTATGCTCCACAAATAAGTGACACCATATGACAATTGACTCTCTCTGCTTGACTTACTTCACTGGGCATCATCTTCTCCAGTCTGTCCCTATTGATAAGAAAGCTGGGTATTCATCCTTTCTGATGCCTCCATAATATTTCATTGTATATATGTAATGTGGCAGGATACAAAATCAATGCTCAGAAATCAGTCGCTTTCTTATACATTAACAATGAAAATATAGAAAGGGAAATTAGAGAATCAATTCCATTTGCTATAGCACCAAAAACCATAAGATACATTGGAATAAACCTAATCAAAGAGGTAAAGGATCTGTACTCAAGGAACTACAGAACACTCATGAAAGAAATTGAAGAAGACACAAAAAGATGGGAAAGCATTTCATGCTCATGGATTGGAAGAAGAAACATTGTTAAAAAATGTCTATACTGCCCAGAGTGATCTAAACTTTCAATGCCACCCAGATCAAAATTCCACCAGCATTTTTTAAAGTTCTAGAACAAACAATCCTAAAATTTCTATGGTACCAGAAAAGATGCTGAAATGCCAAGGAAATGTTGAACAAGTAAAACAAACCTGGGAGCATCATGTTACCTGATTTCAAGCTTTACTACAAAGTTGTGATCACCAAGAGAGCATGGTACTGGCACAGAAACAGACACATAGACCAGTAGAATAGAGTAGAGAGTCCAGATATGGACCCACAACTCTATGGTCAAATAATCTTTAACAAAGCAGAAAAAAAATATCCAGTGGCAAAAAGACAGACTCTTCAATAAATTGTACTGGGAAAATTGGATAGCTATGTATAGAAGAATGAAACTCAATCATTCTCTTATACCATACACAAAAATAAATTGGAAATGGATAAAATATCTCAATGTGAGGCAGGAATATATCAAAATCCTAGAGGAGAACATAGGCAGTAACTTCTTCTACATCATCCACAGCAACTTCTTTCAAGGCATTTCTCCAAAGGCAAAGGAAACAAAAGTGAAAATGAACTTTTGGGACTTTATCAAGATCAAATGCTTCTGCACAGCAAAGGAAACAGTCACCAGAACAAAGAGGCAAACCACGGAATGGGAGAAGATATTCACATATGACACTACAGACAAAGGGCTGATATCCAAGATCTATAAAGAACTCCTCAAACTTAACTCCCAAAACACAGATAATCATGTCAAAAAATGGGTAGAAGACATGAACAGACACTTCTCCAAAGAAGAAATACAAATGGCTAACAGAAAAATTAAAACTTGTTCATCATTGGGGAGACAAGATGGCGGGGAAGTAGGAGAAGGCACCGTTTCAACCTCTACCCTAAAGTGAGCTGATTACCTACCAAAGAACTCTGATCACCTATCAAACCAGCCTGAGATCAGAATTATACATGTCTGGATCTCTACAGGGACAGAGACACCAGTAGGCAGGTAAAGCGAAGTGGGAACATCAGACTGATATCAGAAGATAAACAAAAGGGAGAAGGAGCCACCAGAGGTGACTGATTGGAAAGTAATACCCCAATACAAGAGTGCCCTGCATCTGGGGACCAGCATTAACTTGGAGTCTGGTTGAAAGCACTTAAATAGAACAAAGGATCGTGGGGGGAAATTGTGGGAATCAGATTAGGGACAGGGGCTTAAGTCCGCGGACCCAGGACAGCCTCCCCTGGCTCTGAGCCAGAGAGAGTGTGGCGGAGAAACCAGGTCTTGGTCCCTGAGCCACCAGTGCACCCGAGAATGCATGGGGTCCGGCTCCTTTGAGGGGCTGGGAGCCTCGCCAGAGGGCAGAATGCTGCGCCACCATGCTATCAGAGCCTGAGACACATGCGCCCCACACCTTCCCCTGAAAGAGGTGCATGAAGGCCCAGCCTGGCACTCTTAGACCCGGAAAGACCAGGCACTCCCAGCCCGGACCAGTGGGAAAATCTCAGTGTGGAATCCCTGCTTGGAACTTCTCTGGTGGTCTGGAGCTGCCCAGACAGCCACCGCTGCTGTGGTTTTGAGTACAAGCAGGAGATCCTGCATCCACAGGGACCTCGACTCAGAACCTGCTCTGCCAGCAGCTCAGCAGAACCCACAGGGGAGAAGACTGAGGCTTCTCTCTGAGAGGGAGGTCGGGGTGCAGTTTGCTTTCCTCTAAACCTCCAAAACCCATCTAAAGCTGTCAAGGCGAGAGAAAAAGAAAAAAAAAAAAACACCAAAGGAACAAACAAACATAAAAACCTCCAGAGAACAAAAGCCTGAAAAACCGGTTTCCTCAGCGCCTACCCCCTTGAGGGGGGTGCTGGAGGACTTAACTCAGGGAACATCATTGACGGAAAACCCAAGTGGCAGGCCTCTCCCCCAGAAAACCAACCAGGAAAGAAAAAAAAAAAAAAAAGACGACAAGAGAACAACCACCACTACCACATAGATACAACTTTTATTTTTAACTCGTTCCCACTATTCTGGTTCTTTTTTTTTTTTTTATATAGATAATTTTTTAACCTATTGACCATCACAGTGAGATGTCCAGTACATCAAATTCCATAATAACCTTCTAACCTGAACTTTTTGATACATACACCTGTGTTTTTCTTTTGCTTTTCTATTTTGTAATTTCTTTTCTTAGAATTTTAATTTAGTCTAGTTTATTCTTTTTTTATTTTTATTTTCTAATATTCATATAGAGTTAAACTTCAAGGTAACCCCTTATCCCCAATCAATGCTACCCCTATAGGTAAACCAATTTTTAATCCCCCTTTATCTTAGGAAAGTTGAGTCCTTTTTTTAAAAAAAAAAATTATTCTTTATTTTCAGCATAACAGTATTCATTATTTTTGCACCACACCCAGTGCTCCATGCAATCCGTGCCCTATATAATACCCACCACCTGGTACCCCGACCTCCCAACTCCCGTCCCTTCAAACACCTCAGATTGTTTTTCAGAGTCCATAGTCTCTTATGGTTTCAAATTCCCCTTCCAATTTCCCCCAACTCCCTTCTCCTCTCTAACTCCTCATGTCCTCCATGCTATTTGTTATGCTCCACAAATAAGTGAAACCATATGATAATTGACTCTCTCTGCTTAACTTATTTCGCTCAGCATAATCTCTTCCAGTCCCGTCCATGTTGCTACAAAAGTTGGGTATTCGTCCTTTCTGATGGAGCCATAATACTCCATAGTGTATATGGACCACATCTTCCTTATCCATTCATCCGTTGAAGGGTATCTTGGTTCTTTCCAGTTTGGCGACCGTGGCCATTGCTGCTATAAACATTGGGGTACAGATGGCCCTTCTTTTCACTACATCTGTATCTTTGGGGTAAATACCCAGGAGTGCAAAGGCAGGGTCATAGGGAAGTTCTATTTTTAATTTCTTGAGGAATCTCCACACTGTTCTCCAAATAGGCTGCACCAACTTGCATTTCCACCAACAGTGTAGGAGGGTTCTCCTTTCTCCACATCAAGAAGAAATAACACCTATTCTCTTCTGCAACAGAGCTAATGGCTATCGACATAGACAATGTGTCAGAAAGGGAATTCAGGCTAAAAATTATCCAGGCAATAGGTAGGTTGGAGAAAGCCATGGATGACCAAATGGAATTGATTAGGGCAGAACTGAAAGCCAACAGGAATCATGTTCACAATGTTAGCGCAGAACTGAAAGCCACAAGGGATGAGGTTCACAATGCTCTCAATGAGTTCCAATCTAATCTAAATCCTCTAAAAGCTAGGGTAACTGGGACAGAAGATAGAATTAGTGATCTAGAGGACAAACAGATAGAGAGAAAGGATCAGGAGGAAGCCTGATCAAACAGCTTAGAAGCCACGAAAACAGAATCAGGCAAATAAGTGATGCCATGAAATGTTCCAACATCAGAATTATTGGAATCCCTTAAGGGGAGGATAAAGAAAGAAGTCTAGAAGATATAGTGGAACAAGTTGTCCATGAAAATTTTCCCAATCTCACAAATGGAACCAGCGTTCATGTACTAGAGGCAGAACGGTTTCCCCCCAAGATTATAGATTCTCAAAAATCCTCGAGATACCTAATAGTAAGAATGAAGAATTAAATTGTAGGCAGACCCTCTTGAAAGCAGCTAGGACAAAGAAGATCCTTACATACAGAGGAAAGCCCATCAGATAATGTCAGACCTGTCCACAGAGACCTGGACAACCAGAAAGGGGTGGCAAGATATATTCATGGCACTAAATGAAAAAAAAAATGCAGCCAAGAATACTTTAATTCAGCAAGGCTGACATTCAAAATGGATGGAGAGATAAAGAGTTGCCAAGACCTGCAAGACTTAAAAGACTATACAATCTCCACGCTGATACTGCAGGAAACATTAAGAGGGGGTCTATAAAAGAGAAAAAATCCTAAATATATCATTGAACAGAAATATAGAGACAATCTACAAAGAGAAAGACTTCAAAGGTAACACGATGTCAATAAAAACGTATCTACTCTCAATAGATGCTGAAAAAGCATTTGACAAAGTACAGCATCCCTTCCTGTTCAAAACTCTTCAAAGTGTAGGGATAGAGGGCACATACCTCAATATTATCAAAGCCATCTATGAAAAACCCACCGCAAATATCATTCTTAATGGAAAAAAACTGAAAGCTTTTCCGCTAAGGTCAGGAACACGGCAGGGATGTCCATTATCACCACTGCTATTCAACATAGTACTAGAGGTCCTAGCCTCAGCAATCAGACAACAAAAGGAAATTAAAGGCATCCAAATTGGCAAAGAAGAACTTAAACTATCACTCTTCGCAGATGATATGATACTATATGTGGAAAACCCAAAAGACTCCACTCCAAAACTGCTAGAACTTGTCCAGGAATTCAGTAAAGTGTCAGGATATAAAATCAATGCACAGAAATCAGTTGCATTTCTCTACACCAACAACAAGACAGAAGAAAGAGAAATTAAGGGGTCAATCCCATTTACAATTGCACCCCAAACCATAAGATACCTAGGAATAAACCTAACCAAAGAGGCACAGAATCTATACTCAGAAAACTATAAAGTACTCATGAAAGAAATTGAGGAAGACACAAAGAAATGGAAAAATGTTCCATGCCCATGGTTTGGTAGAATAAATATTGTGAAAATGTCTATGCTACCTAAAGCAATCTACACATTTAATGCAATTCCTATCAAAGTACCATCCATCTTTTTCAAAGAAATGGAACAAATAATCCTAAAATTTATATGGAACCAGAAAAGACCTCGAATAGACAAAGGAATATTGAAAAAGAAAGCCAAAGTTGGTGGCATCACAATTCTAGACTTCAAGCTCTATTACAAAGCTGTCATCATCAAGACAGCATAGTACTGGCACAAAAACAGACACAACGATCAATGGAACAGAATAGAAAGCCCAGAAATAGACCCTCAACTCTATGGTCACCTAATCTTTGACAAATCAGGAAAGAATGTCCAGTGGAAAAAAGACAGCCTCTTCAATAAATGGTGTTGGGAAAATTGGACAGCCACATGCAGAAAAATGAAATTGGACCATTTCCTTACACCACACAAGAAAATAGACTCAAAATGGAAGAAGGACTTCAATGTGAGAAAGGACTCCATTAAAATCCTTGAGGAGAACACAGGCAGCAACCTCTTCGACCTCAAACACAGCAACATCTTCCTAGGAACATCGCCAAATCAAGGTATGCAAGGGCAAAAATGAACTATTGGGATTTTATCAAGATCAGGCAGAGGGGAGTATTAGGCTAGAAAATTAGATTGAAAAATAATCTCTTTAAAGATAGTAGTTGCAGCATGTGGGAAACACCCACTGAAGGATATATTGAGAAAACAGGGGATTTTTAGTAAAGACAGTTAGTTAGAAGAAGTGTTGGGCAATGAAAAGCTTAAAGAAATACAAAATCTACAAAGATTTTAGAATCCCTTGCTCTTCTCTCTTCCCTTTCCAGTGCTAGCTAGCATACTACTTATAAAGACAAGGAACCCATCCCCATGTTTTATTGAGGGTTAGAAATCTTTGAGCCTCAAGATTGTTATCTTATAGGTCTAACTCAGGATTTGGATTGTATACCACAAAAAAAAAAAAAAAAATTCTTTGGTTTAAAGTATCAAGTAAGTGAACTCCAAAACTTTTTGAATAACTCAAGCCTAATCTAGTCTAGCTTTTGTTGACTGGGCTGAGAGACATCATGGGCAGACATGTTACCCTTGATTCCCTTACTCAACTAAAGTCCATCTAACCTATGATTTCCTACCTCCAACAAAACTCCTCAGACCAGTTTCTTTACTTCCTTGTAATAGTAATGGGTCTGACTGATAAAAGTGCAAATGGATTCTCCCAAGGAAGAAAGGTAAGTAACATATCTGGGTATCCTTGTGTGGTCACAAACAGTATTGAATCAAATATTAAATTGGCAATTTAATATTGAATTTATTAATAAATCAACATGTTAATTTATTAATATAAAATCTATTAATAAATTAATATATTAAATTTACATATCTAAATCTAAATATTAAATATTAAATTGGTACTTAATTATATCCATGTAATACTTAAACTGAATCTTTTTAAAATTAACATATAATATATTATTTTTTTCAGGGGTACAAGTCTGTGGATCATCAGTCTTACACACTTCACAGTACTCACCATAGCACATACTGTCCCCAATGTCCATAACCCAGCTGCCTTATCCCTTCCCCCCATCCAGCAGCCATCAGTTTGTTCCTGAGATTGAGAGTCTCATGGTTTGTCTCCCTCCCAGTCCCACCTTGTTTCATTTTTCCCTCCCTTCCCATCATGACCCGCCTGCCCTTCCTCTCAAATTCCTCATATCAGAGAGATCATATGATAATAGTCTTTCTCTGATTGACTTATTTTGCTTAGTATAATATCCTCTAGTTTCATCCATGTTGTTGCAAATGGCAAGATTTTGTGTTTTGTGATGGCTGCAATAATATTCCATTGTGTGTGTGTCTGTGTGTACATATATATCACATCTTCTTTATCTCTTCATCTGTTGATGGCCATCTAGGCTCTTTCCATAGTTTAGCTATAGTGGACATTGCTGCTATAAATATTAGGGTACATGTGCCCTTTCAGATCACTACATTTGTATCTTTAGGGTAGATATTTAAAAACTCAATTACAGTAAACAGTCTCTGCAAAAATAGAGAAGAAATAGATTACTAGTATTATGTATTTAGTAAGACATAAGTAAGTTATGATTCAAGCAAAGAAAGTGGTAAGGAGGTTAGATCAAGCTAAAGAGATGACATTACAGTAGTAACCAGGGTCTTAAATATGAAAAGCATCTTCTATTATGCTTTGAACACAGTTGGCAACACAATAACTATTGATTAAATAAATGAGCTTTGGACAATAGTGATAAGGATTTTAGATTTCATATTAGTGGTGATAATTAGTGAGGAGTTGGAAATAAAGATAAGATTTTAAGAGATAATTAGCAGAGAGTGTTGACAGGACTTGATCATGTTTGAAGGAATAAGAAAGATGGAGGACTCAAGATTGACTCATACATTTCTGTCACAAACAACTACATGAATAGTGGTGTGTCTTACTGAGAGCACTGGGGGAGGGATAAATTTGAGATGTGGTAGATGACAAATCTAGTTTGAAAAATGTTGAGTATGAGTATGAGTATGAGTTACCTGTGTGTCATCCAAGTGGAGATTTTCTGTAGAAAGATAGATAATGAACCTGGCGATCAGGAAGTATAATGGGGCAAAAAAACAATTTGGAAAATGATTAATTAACAAGGGGCAGAAGAATATGGTATTTCATAGGATAATTTTAGGAAAGAGAGTCAAGAAAGAACCCTCTAGCATATCAATATTTAAGTGATAGATGAATTAAAATGAGCCAGTTAAGGACTATGAGGCGAGACAGTATGAGGAATTTGAAGAGAACCAAGATTTTTTAAAAAATGGTGCTACAAACATCACCAGAATAATTACTAAAAAATAAGCTGATGGTCAGCAGAAATATATGGCACATAGAAATCAAAGATGTTTTGCATTTAGAGGTAATTACTGAGATTAGGGAGATAATTTTAATAGCAAGAGTTTTTCAGTAACTAATATATAGATATAGATATATAGATATAGATTTAGATGATATAGATATATAGATATATGTGGAAAAAACTTGAATGTGTTTGTTGACTGATGGAAAGAGTCTCTTGCTTGGGAGAAGTTGAGAAAGTGAGATTATAGCAACCTTTTATAGAAAGGACATAGAAATGAAATTTTGACTGAAGTAAAATAAGCTACAGCATTACTAGAGTGAGCTGTGACTGAAAATCTCATCTGGTGCATGAGTGATCATTAATTGCCTCCTTTATTGAGCATTAATGAGAGGGTGGTAGTGACCATTAATTAGGAGATGTTTGCAAGATGAGAAAAAAGAGTTCACTCTTGGGAAATTCAATGAATGACATTAAAGGACACTGGCTCCTAACAGGATTAAAGATGGGGGAATTAATGACTTGAGAACTTAAATAAAAATGTGTCACAAAATGGCATACAGGCAACTGAAAGAAATCAGAAAAGTTCCATCTTGAAATGGCCACTAAATCTGTCTAAACAAGCAAAAGGGAAATGGACAATTGGAGTAATTATTTTAAAATCTCAAGGTCCTCAACCCCATTATGGAGAAAAGATAAATTTTTAAGATCAGTCAGGAGTTCTCAGGTGTATGCAGGGCTCCAGGTCTATCCCTGGGGTTTATGGAGTCCAGAAACAATCACACTACTATCTACCTATCATATTCTACTCACCTCCTTCCCCCTATTTATCCAGAAGGAACCACATTATAAGGAACATGAAATAAAAAGCTAAAAGGAAAACTAAATGGAGTACGTTATTCACAAAAGGCTTTCTTCCTGTGGGTATATAGTTCCAGGGTGTTGGAGTGGTCTTTTCATTTTACTTGGGTCATGAGCTTTAAAGGTCTCTTTATGCATGTGAGTATCTGACTTGGTTTCCTTTATTTTAGCATCAAATGGGATCCGTCTTCTCCCTGCAGCTATGAGCTTAAGGTCCAGCTTCCCTTGGGTAGTCTCTGTTCCTTAAATGTTGCTTGTATGATTAATTTAAAGCATAACAGACCATTGAGTACTCATTTAGAATCAAAATGAGTGAATTTGCAAGGCTTAATGCTTTAGGAAGCTTTTGAAGAACTTACTTCAGAACCTGAAGGAGTTCAGTTTCCATTTTTCATTTTTAATTCTGTAAGCAAATATGAATTAAGCAGCAGCTATATTCCGGACACACTGCTATGCAGTGGAGATATAGCAGTGAATGAGACAGGACCTGCCTACTTGGAAATCATATATAACTGGAATTTTGGCTGCAGAAGTTTTCAAGCCTTCAATTGGCTTAGCTTCTGACGTTTCCAGACCCTAAGTTGGACAAAAGACTACTTTGTCCTGCTCTGTGACTTGACTTCATGCTGACCCATTCCATTCTGCCTGCTCACTGGCTTGCCTCATGTTTGCATTTAGCCTCTTGGGTTCTAGACATGGACCTTGAGATACTTTATTAGTGCTGCTTTGCAGACCCTGGAGCAGGGGACACAAGTACAAGAAAGCCATTTTGCATCAATCTTGTTTGTGTAGACTGCATTGTCACATTTGGGAAGAAGAAACAAGAGAGAATTAGAAAAGTCAGGAAAAGACTGAGGCCCAGGTGCTGACTATTGCCCCCAGTGTTCTTGGTAGATTTTGAGACATCAGGCAAGTGAATGCAGTCTTTTCTCTGTATCTTTATTGTACAATAAAAAAGTTAAACTAGATAAGTAATTCTCAGTCTTTTTAATGATGAAGGACCCTTTTTATTATCAAGGAATATTACAGCCCACCATGATAATAATGTATACTTAATGTAGCTGTGAGTTGAATACTGAACAGAAGTTAGACTATAATGTGAAAATTTTCTTTAATAATTACAGCATCTTATGCAGTTTGAAAAAAATATAGTACTTTGTTCCTTCATTTAGTTATTTATTCACAACTGACTATCATCTAAGATGTGGCAGGCGACTTCTTGCTAAGTGATAGGGAAAAAATGTTGAATGAGCCAACGTCTCTACTTTTAAAGACTCATGGTCCATTAGGGGAGATAGATAAAATAAGTAGACAGTTGTAGGATGATAGATAGTGTGGTGCATGTACAGGGTGCTCTAGAAGCTTAAAAAAGGAACAATTAATGCAGCCTGAGATCATCAGAGAAGGCTTTCTTGTGGAGGTCATTTCTAAGCTAAGGCCCAAAACTTTGATAGGAGTCATCCAGGCAAGGAAAGAAGGAGTAAAAGGCATTTTGGCTGAGAGGACAGTGAGGCATGTTATTTATTCTCACTACAAATGGTCCTAGTGTGTATAGATTACTGTGACAGCACCTTACCTCAGGTGTCTTTAGCACATAGAATAAGAACTTCTAGACTAAATAGACATTAATATTTCTCATAACTCTTAGGATTGATGGCACTACATCTCTATTTTTACATGATAAATATAAACCTGTTAAAAAGTTAAAAAATGCAAAGAAACCTAAGGGATATATAAATAATTCTAGACAATGGACTTTCAGTGAAGTTGCATTTTGTTTAATTAAATTATGGAGACTTTGAGATTTCAATCTGTGCAGTTCCCCTTGGAAGTACCCCTACTTTATGAAAATATGCTAGGGTACTCTAGAATCCTTGTTAAGTGTTCTGCCCCTGCAGCCAAAGGTCCTCAGGACTGGTGGCTTTGCTCTATATCATTATGTTCTTTTGACCACTGTTGCTACCACTACTTCATCCATGGAGTAAAAACCCTGTAAGATATCCCATGTGCTTCACAGCTGATAAAAGGCTGAAACTTTTGAGCAGGATTGGCTTGTAATTTTGGGGGCTCAGTACAAAAATAAATTATGAGCTCCTTGTTAAAAAATTAAGAATTTCATGGTGATAGTCATAGACCATTGAAACAACTATAAAACAATTCTATGTGTGGATTGCACATGTTACATACTTTTCATGACATTTTACTGAAAGTTTGGGGATCATGAAAGGGAAATAAAACATAAAAGACACTTCACCATCACCACTAACAGTACATGTGGTTCTTTCATGGCCAATAGAGCCAAATATATAATCAAGATTTCATAAAAGGCATCTCTCTCCTAGATCTTAGCTTGCTTCTGTGTGGCCAGGAACTAGCTAACTGCCACTTCCTGCCCCAGGCAACAAATAGTATTAGCATATTGACACAATGCATTCTAGGTTAAGATGCAGTTTCTTCTACGTCAAGAAAGAGGAAAAGTTTCCTGTTACCTCACAGTGAGGACCAGTTAACATGTTCTCATTCTCTCCCACAAGCCTTGTCATTTTTAAGGATGACTGTTGATGAGAATGTCAACTCTTCTGAAAGGGAAACTCCCACTCTCTCTTAGTTGAGGTCTTGTTGAATTGTACCCTTAGTCTCTAACCCTCAAGACAGTGAAATTAGAAGGCAATTTATTTAGTATGAGTACATTTCCTAAAGTTTTGGTCATTTGATTTCAAATTAAAGAGTTGAGAGTGCAAATACGGACCTGCAACTCTATTGTCAAGTAATCTTTGACAAAGCAGGCAAAAACATCCAGTGGAAAAAAGCCTCTTCTTTATCCATTCATCTGTTGATGGACATCTAGGTTCTTTCCATAGTTTGGCTATTGTGGACATTGCTGCTATAAACATTTGGGTACATGTGCCCCTTATCATGCTTAGCGAAATAAGTCAAGCAGAGAAGGACAACTATCATATGATCTCCCTGATATGAGGAAGTGGTGATGCAACATGGGGGCTTAAGTGGGTAGGAGAAGAATCAATGAAACAAGATGGGATTGGGAGGGAGACAAACCATAAGTGACTCTTAATCTTACAAAACAAACTGAGGATTGCTGGGGGGAGGGGGGTTGGGAGAAGGGGGGTGGGTTTATGGACATTGGGGAGGGTATGTTCTTTGGTGAGTGCTGTAAAGTGTGTAAACCTGGCGATTCACAGACCTGTACCCCTGGGGATAAAAATACATGTTTATAAAAAAATAAAAAAATAAAAAAAAGCCTCTTCAATAAATGGTTCTGGGAAAATTGGACAGCTATGTGTAGAAGAATGAAACTTGGCCATTCTCTTACACCGTACACAAAGATAAACTTGAAATGGATAAAAGACCTCAATGTGAGGCAGGAGTCTGTCAAAATCCTGGAGAGGAACACAGGCAGTAACTTCTTCAACATTGGCCACACCAGCCTCTTTTTTTTTAATTTTTTTAATTTTTTTTTTTTATTTACTAGACAGAGATCACAAGTAGGGAGAGAGGCAGGCAGAGAGAGGAAGGGAAGCAGGCTCCCTGCTGAGCAGAGAGCCCAATATGGGGCTCGATCTCAGGACTCTGGGATCATGACCTGAGCAGAAGGCAGAGACTTTAACCTACTGAGACACACAGGCACCCCCACAGCAACTTCTTTCAAGACAGGTCTCCAAAGGCAAAGGAAACAAAAGCAAAAATGAGCTTTTGGGACTTCATCAAGATCAAAAGCTTCCACAGAGCAAAGGAAATAGTCTCCAAAACAAAGAGGCAACCCACAGAATGGGAGAAGATATTCACAAATGACACTACAGACAAAGGGCTGATATCCAAGATCTATAAAGAACTCAAACTCAATACCCTAAAAACATAAAAAAATGGACAGAAGACATGAACAGACACTTCTCCAATGAAGACATACAAATGGCTAATGGACACATGAAAAAATATTCATTATCATTAGCCATCAGGGAGATTCAAAGCAAAACCACATTGAGATACCACCTTACACCAGTTAGAATGGCCACAATTAACACGAAAGGAAACAAGTGTTGGAGAGGATGTGGAGAAAGAGGAACCCTCTTACGTTGTTGGTGAGAATGCAAGTTGGTGCTGCCACTTTAGAAGAGTGTGGAGATTCCTTAAGAAATTAAATATAGAGCTACCCTATGACACTGCAATTGCACTACTGGGTATTTACCCCAAGGTGTACCACTACACACAAATGTAGTGAAAAGAAGGGCCATCTGTACCCCAATGTTTATAGCAGCAATGGCCAGAGTTGCCAAACTGTGGAAAGAGCCTAGATACCCTTCAACAGACAAATAAATAAAGAAGATATGATACATATATACAACGTAATACTATCCCTCCTTCAGAAAGGATGAATACCCAACTTTTGTATCAACATGGACAGGATTAGAGGAGATTATGCTGAGTGAAATAAGTCAAGCAGAGAATGTCAATTATCATATGTTTTCATTTACTTGTAGAGTATAAGGAATAACATAGAGGACATTAGGAGAAGGAAAGGAAAAATAAATTGGGGGAAATCAGAGGGGGAGATGAGGCATGAGAGACTGTGGACTCTGAGAAACAAATTGAGGGTTTTGGAAGGGAGGGGTGGGGGGATGGGTGAGCCTGGTGGTGGGTATTAAGGAGGGCATGTATTGCATGGAGCACTGGGTGTGGTGCATAAACAATGAATCCTGAAACACTGAAAAAATAAAAAATAAAGTACACTGCATAGAATACTACTGGTCTCAGATAATTAAACTACATAAATCTGTTGTGGTTCTCTTTTTATGGGAATTAGAGTTATGTAGCAGGCAAAATCAAATCTGTGTGTCTTTCCTATAGTTCTCTAGGTCTCAACTAAAGTTATCCATTAAGAAATTGCTGAACAGTTCTACATCTTAAGTTTACAAGCCACAACCCAAGCACAGTGTAGTCTAAATTCATAGAAAACCACCACTCTACAACTCCCAAAGCAATAAAGTCTGCAGATACAGCCCTAATTCAATAATTCATAACAATTTACATTATGGAGGAAAACATTTACTTCTGCATCTAAAATGTCTACATTGAGTTTACTCCGAGAAAAAACAGATTTTTAAAATTTGTGTCACAGGTGCTGTTCAGGAGACTTTCCCCAAAACAAAAGAGCTGCTTACCCCAAAGGTAACTGAGTTCTTATTATTTGAGAGAAGGACAATGGCTCATAGTCTTAACATGACAGTTTTTTCCTCTTGTGTGCATCAAGAATTCAAAAATCTTAGAACAATTTTGAATCAAAGGAAGGTTATCCTGTTTCAATAGAAAAAAGAAATGTTAGTTATGATCCTGTCATCACCAAAGACTTTTGGAACGTGTTTTGCTAGTATGTTGACTTTATTTTTTTTAATATTAATTTCAATTGTACAAGAAAATCATGAATACATCCTAGCCATAAATCTTTAATAAAGAATAGAATAGGAAGTGAAAATTCCTCTTGACCCCCACCCCTGCCCCACTTTCACACTCTTTCCTAGAGGTAACAATGAAAAGAGGTAACTACTTAAAAGAGGTAACTACTGAAAAAGATCATACACTTTGATCTTATTTTATACACTTACATATATATGTGAATGTATGCATGTATGTAACTAGGATAATACCTAGAGTTTGAATGCTCAGTCAGAGGACACATAATTTTAAATGGTCATGAACACTGCCAAATCTCTTTCTAAAATAGCATGACCAATTAATTCACACTACAATGTATGAAAGTGCATACTGGCCTGCATCCTTAAACCAACGTTGGTTGGTATCAATTTTTAATTTTTCCAATCTATTCTTATACTCTGCACTAATGCCATAACTGTTTTTATATAAGATGGTTAATTTTGATATTTAGTGGGGCATGTGCTCCTTCTCTAGGTTTCATATTTCTCACATGTGAAATGGGATTAATAATGATGTCCTCTTCATAGGGCTCTTGTGAAATTCAGAAAGGTAGACAGAAGACATGTACAGCCTTTACAGGGGTTGGTAAGGAATTTGTGTTTTATTCTAATATGACAGGAATTAAAGAGGAATTAAAGAAGGGGTTTTAAGCATGTGAATGATGTGATTTGATAAATGCTTTAAAAGGACACTGGCCAGGAATATAGTTGCTAATAAATTTTAAAAGAGGCCCATTTATACTATTTTGCTGCCTTCCATCCCAGAGAAATATGTGTTGGGATGGTCAGAAAGAGAAATAAGAGGGAGTGAGTAAATTTTATGAGCTTTAATATATATATATATATATATATATATATATATATATATATATATATCCCAGTTAAATTTCCATTTTAGATGGTGAATAATTTTTCTTTTTTTTATGTTGTTAGTTACCATATAGTACATCATTAGTTTTTGATGTAGTGTTCCATGATTCATTACTTGTGTATAACACCCAGTGCTCATCACAACATAGGCCCTCCTTAACACTATTTAATAGGCTACCCCATCCCCTAAATCCTCCCCTCTGAAACCCTCAGTTTCCTGGAGTTTATAGTCTATCATGGTTCCTCTCCCGCTTCTATTTCTCCCATTTCAGTTTTCCCCTCCTTCCCTTAATGTTCTCCAGGCAATTCTTTATGTTCCACAAATAAGTGAAACTATGTGATAATTGTCTTTCTCTGCTTGACTTATTTCACTCAGCACAATCCACTCCAGTTCCATCCATGTCTATGCAAATGGTGGATATTTTTTCGTTCTGATGGTTGAGTAATATTATATTATATATATGAACCACATCTTTTTTTTTTTTTAAATTTTTTATTTTTTATAAACATATATTTTTTATATACATATATTTTTATCCCCAGGTCTGTGAATCACCAGGTTTACACACTTCACAGCACTCACCAAATCACATACCCTCCCCAATGTCCATAATCCCACCCCCTTCTCCCCAACCCCCTCCCCCCGGCAACCCTCAGTTTGTTTTGTGAGATTAAGAGTCATTTATGGTTTGTCTCCCTCCCAATCCCATCTTGTTTCATTTATTCTTCTACCCACTTAAGCCTCCATGTTGCATCACCACTTCCTCATATCAGGGAGATCATATGATAGTTGTCTTTCTCTGCTTGACTTATTTCGCTAAGCATGATACGCTCTAGTTCCATCCACGTTGTTGCAAATGGCAAGATTTCATTTCTTTTGATGGCTGCATAGTATTCCATTGTGTATATATACCACATCTTCTTGATCCATTCATCTGTTGATGGACATCTAGGTTCTTTCCATAGTTTGGCTATTGTGGACATTGCTGCTATAAACATTCGGGTGCATGTGCCCCTTTGGATCACTACATTTGTATCTTTAGGGTAAATACCCAATAGTGCAATTGCTGGGTCATAGGGCAGTTCTATTTTCAACATTTTGAGGAACCTCCATGCTGTTTTCCAGAGTGGCTGCACCAGCTTGCATTCCCACCAACAGTGTAGGAGGGTTCCCCTTTCTCCGCATCCTCGCCAGCATCTGTCATTTCCTGACTTGTTGATTTTAGCCATTCTGACTGGTGTGAGGTGATATCTCATTGTGGTTTTGATTTGTATTTCCCTGATGCCGAGTGATATGGAGCACTTTTTCATGTGTCTGTTCGCCATCTGGATGTCTTCTTTGCAGAAATGTCTGTTCATGTCTTCTGCCCATTTCTTGATTGGATTATTTGTTCTTTGGGTGTTGAGTTTGCTAAGTTCTTTATAGATTCTGGACACTAGTCCTTTATCTGATATGTCGTTTGCAAATATCTTCTCCCATTCTGTCAGTTGTCTTTTGATTTTGTTAACTGTTTCCTTTGCTGTGCAAAAGCTTTTGATCTTGATGAAATCCCAGTAGTTCATTTTTTCCCTTGCTTCCCTTGCCTTTTGCGTTGTTCCTAGGAAGATGTTGCTGCGGCAGAGGTCGAAGAGGTTGCTGCCCGTGTTCTCCTCAAGGATTTTGATGGATTCCTTTCGTACATTGAGGTCCTTCATCCATTTTGAGTCTATTTTTGTGTGTGGTGTAAGGAAATGGTCCAATTTCATTTTTCTGCATGTGGCTGTCCAATTTTCCCAGCACCATTTATTGAAAAGGCTGTCTTTTTTCCATTGGACATTCTTTCCTGCTTTGTCGAAGATTAGTTGACCATAGATTTGAGGGTCTATTTCTGGGCTCTCTATTCTGTTCCATTGATCTATGTGTCTGTTTTTGTGCCAGTACCATGCTGTTTTGATGATGACAGCTTTGTAATAGAGCTTGAAGTCCGGAATTGTGATGCCACCAACGTTGGCTTTCTTTTTCAATATCCCTTTGGCTATTCGAGGTCTTTTCTGGTTCCATATAAATTTTAGAATTATTTGTTCCATTTCTTTGAAAAAGATGGATGGTACTTTGATAGGAATTGCATTAAATGTGTAGATTGCTTTAGGTAGCATAGACATTTTCACAATATTTATTCTTCCAATCCAGGAGCATGGAACATTTTTCCATTTCTTTGTGTCTTCCTCAATTTCTTTCATGAGTACTTTATAGTTTTCTGAGTATAGATTCTGTGTCTCTTTGGTTAGGTTTATTCCTAGGTATCTTATGGTTTTGGATGCAATTGTAAATGGGATTGACTCCTTAATATCTCTTTCTTCTGTCTTGCTCTTGGTGTAGAGAAATGCAACTGATTTCTGTGCATTGATTTTATATCCTGACACTTTACTGAATTCCTGTATAAGTTCTAGCAGTTTTGGAGTGGAGTCTTTTGGGTTTTCCACATATAGTATCATATCATCTGCGAAGAGTGATAATTTGACTTCTTCTTTGCCGATTTGGATGCCTTTAATTTCCTTTTGTTGTCTGATTGCTGAGGCTAGGACCTCTAGTACGATGTTGAATAGCAGTGGTGATAATGGACATCCCTGCCGTGTTCCTGACCTTAGCGGAAAAGCTTTCAGTTTTTCTCCATTGAGAATGATATTTGCGGTGGGTTTTTCATAGATGGCTTTGATGATATTGAGGTATGTGCCCTCTATCCCTACACTTTGAAGAGTTTTGATCAGGAAGGGATGTTGTACTTTGTCAAATGCTTTTTCAGCATCTATTGAGAGTATCATATGGTTCTTGTTCTTATTTTTATTGATGTGTTGTATCACATTGACTGATTTGCGGATGTTGAACCAACCTTGCAGCCCTGGAATAAATCCCACTTGGTCGTGGTGAATAATCTTTTTAATGTACTGTTGAATCCGATTGGCTAGTATTTTGTTGAGTATTTTCGCATCTGTGTTCATCAAGGATATCGGTCTATAGCTCTCTTTTTTGGTGGGATCCTTGTCTGGTTTTGGGATCAAGGTGATGCTGGCCTCATAAAATGAGTTTGGAAGTTTTCCTTCCATTTCTATTTTTTGGAACAGTTTCAGGAGAATAGGAATTAGTTCTTCTTTAAATGTTTGGTAGAATTCCCCCGGGAAGCCGTCTGGCCCTGGGCTTTTGTTTGTTTGGAGATTTTTAATGACTGTTTCAATCTCCTTACTGGTTATGGGTCTGTTCAGGCTTTCTATTTCTTCATGGTTCAGTTGTGGTAGTTTATATGTTTCTAGGAATGCATCCATTTCTTCCAGATTGTCAAATTTATTGCCGTAGAGTTGCTCATAGTATGTTCTTATAATAGTTTGTATTTCCTTGGTGTTAGTTGTGATCTCTCCTCTTTCATTCATGATTTTATTTATTTGGGTCCTTTCTCTTTTCTTTTTGATAAGTCGGGCCAGGGGTTTATCAATTTTATTAATTCTTTCAAAGAACCAGCTCCTAGTTTCGTTGATTTGTTCTATTGTTTTTTTGGTTTCTATTTCATTGATTTCTGCTCTGATCTTTATGATTTCTCTTCTCCTGCTGGGCTTAGGGTTTCTTTCTTGTTCTTTCTCCAGCTCCTTTAGGTGTAGGGTTAGGTTGTGTACCTGAGACCTTTCTTGTTTCTTGAGAAAGGCTTGTACCGCTATATATTTTCCTCTCAGGACTGCCTTTGTTGTGTCCCACAGATTTTGAACCGTTGTATTTTCATTATCATTTGTTTCCATGATTTTTTTCAATTCTTCTTTAATTTCCCGGTTGACCCATTCATTCTTTAGAAGGATACTGTTTAGTCTCCATGTATTTGGGTTCTTTCCAAACTTCCTTTTGTGGTTGAGTTCTAGCTTTAGAGCATTGTGGTCTGAAAATATGCAGGGAATGATCCCAATCTTTTGATACCGGTTGAGTCCTGATTTAGGACCGAGGATGTGATCTATTCTGGAGAATGTTCCATGTGCACTAGAGAAGAATGTGTATTCTGTTGCTTTGGGATGAAATATTCTGAATATATCTGTGATGTCCATCTGGTCCAGTGTGTCATTTAAGGCCTTTATTTCCTTGCTGATCTTTTGCTTGGATGACCTGTCCATTTCAGTGAGGGGAGTGTTAAAGTCCCCTACTATTATTGTATTGTTGTTGATGTGTTTCTTTGATTTTGTTATTAATTGGTTTATATAGTTGGCTGCTCCCACGTTGGGGGCATAGATATTTAAAATTGTTAAATCTTCTTGTTGGACAGACCCTTTGAGTATGATATAGTGTCCTTCCTCATCTCTTATTACAGTCTTTGGCTTAAAATCTAATTGATCTGATATAAGGATTGCCACTCCTGCTTTCTTCTGATGTCCATTAGCATGGTAAATTCTTTTCCACCCCCTCACTTTAAATCTGGAGGTGTCTTCGGGCTTAAAATGTGTTTCTTGGAGGCAACATATAGATGGGTTTTGTTTTTTTATCCATTCTGATACCCTGTGTCTTTTGACAGGGGCATTTAGCCCATTCACATTCAGGGTAAGTATTGAGAGATATGAATTTAGTGCCATTGTATTGCCTGTAAGGTGACTGTTATTGTATATGGTCTCTGTTCCTTTCTGATCTACCACTTGTAGGCTCTCTCTTTGCTTAGAGGACCCCTTTCAATATTTCCTGTAGAGCTGGTTTGGTATTTGCAAATTCTTTCAGTTGTTGTTTGTCCTGGAAGCTTTTAATCTCTCCTTCTATTTTCAATGATAGCCTAGCTGGATATAGTATTCTTGGCTGCATGTTTTTCTCGTTTAGTGCTCTGAAAATATCATGCCAGCTCTTTCTGGCCTGCCAGGTCTCTGTGGATAAGTCAGCTGCCAATCTAATATTTTTACCATTGTATGTTACAGACTTCTTTTCCCGGGCTGCTTTCAGGATTTTCTCTTTGTCATTGAGACTTGTAAATTTTACTATTAGGTGACGGGGTGTGGGCCTATTCTTATTGATTTTGAGGGGCATTCTCTGAACCTCCTGAATTTTGATGCTCGTTCCCTTTGCCATATTGGGGAAATTCTCCCCAATAATTCTCTCCAGTATACCTTCTGCTCCCCTCTCACTTTCTTCTTCTTCTGGAATCCCAATTATTCTAATGTTGTTTCGTCTTATGGTGTCACTTATTTCTCGAATTCTCCCCTCGTGGTCCAGTAGCTGTTTGTCCCTCTTTTGATCAGCTTCTTTATTCTCTGTCATTTGGTCTTCTATATCACTAATTCTTTCTTCTGCCTCATTTATCCTAGCAGTGAGAGCCTCCATTTTTGATTGCACCTCATTAATAGCTTTTTTGATTTCAACTTGGTTAGATTTTAGTTCTTTTATTTCTCCAGAAAGGGCTTTTATATCTCTCGAGAGGGTTTCTCTAATATCTTCCATGCCTTTTTCGAGCCCGGCTAGAACCTTGAGAATTGTCATTCTGAACTCTAGATCTGACATATTACCGATGTCTGTATTGATTAGGTCCCTAGCCTTCGGTACTGCCTCTTGTTCTTTTTTTTGTGGTGAATTTTTACGTCTTGTCATTTTGTCCAGATAAGAGTAAATGAAGGGGCAAGTAAAATACTAAAAGGGTGGCAACAACCCCAGGAAAATATGCTTTAGCCAAATTAGAAGAGATCCAAAATCGTGAGTGGGGAGAAAGGGGATAAAAAGAGGTTCAAAAAGGAAGAAAGAAAAAAGAAAAAAAAAAAAAGAAAAGAAAAGAAAAGAATTTTTTTTAAAAAAGAAAACACCTAAGAAAAATGTAAAAATATATATATATATATATATTAGATAAACTAGTAAAAAATCGTTAAAAAAGAAAAAGGTAACAGTTAAAAAAAAAAATTTTACCCGAAGGCGAGAAAAAAGAAAAGAAAAAAAAAAAATGAAAAAGAAAAAATTAAATTAACTGCAAGACTAAAACAAATCACAGGAAAAAAGCCATGAGTTCCGTGCTTGGCTTTCTCCTCCTCTGGAATTCTGCTGCTCTCCTTGGTATTGAAACTGCACTCCTTGGTAGGTGAACTTGGTCTCGGCTGGATTTCTTGTTGATCTTCTGGGGGAGGGGCCTGTTGTAGTGATTCTCAAGTGTCTTTGCCCCAGGCGGAATTACACCGCCCTTACCCGGGGCCGGGGTGAGTAATCCGCTCGGGTTTGCTTTCAGGAGCTTTTGTTCCCTGAGCGCTTTCCGTAGAGTTCCGGAGGACGGGAATACAAATGGCGGCCTCCTGGTCTCCGGCCCGGAGGAGCCGAGAGCCCAGGGCCCCACTCCTCAGGGCGCCCTCAGAGAACAGCGCCCAGTTACTCCCGTCTGCCTGACCTCCGGCCGCGCTCCGAGCTCACCGAGCCTGCGACCGGTTCAAGGTAACACGGAGCTGCGAGCTTACTGTGGGCTCTGTCTCTGTAGCCGGCTTTCCCGTTCCAATACCCGCAAGCTCTGCGACACTCAGACACCCCCGATCCTTCTGTGACCCTGCGGGACCTGAGGCCACGCTGACCCCGCGTGGGCTTCGCCCCGGTTTAGCCTCTGGAGCGATGTCCCTCAGCGGAACAGACTTTTAAAAGTCCTGATTTTGTGCGCGGTTGCTCCGCCGCTTGCCGGGAGCCGGCCCCTCCCCCCGGGGTCTATCTTCCCGTCGCTTTGGATTCACTTCTCCGCCGGTCCTACCTTTTAGAAAGTGGTTGTTTTTCTGTTTCCAGAATTGCTGTTCTTCTTCTCTTCGATCTGTCGATGGATTTTCAGGTGTTTGCAATCTTTAGATAAGCTATCTAGCTGATCTCCGGCTAGCTGAAGCAGTCTCAGCTTGCTACTTCTCCGCCATCTTGACTCCCTGATCTATGAACCACATCTTTATCCATTCATCTGTTGAAGGGCATCTCAGCACCTTCCACTGTTTGGCTATTGTGGACATTGCTGCTATGAACATTGGGGTGCATGTGGTCCTTCTTTTCACTACATCTGTACCTTTGGGGTAAATACCCAGGAGTGCAATTGCAGGGTCATAGGGAAGTTCTATTTTTAATTTCTTGAGGCATCTCCACACTGTTCTCCAAAGAGGCTGCACCAACTTGCATTCCCACCAACAGTGTAAGAGGGTTCCCCTTTCTCCACATCCTCTCCAACACATGTTGTTTCCTGTCTTCCTAATTTTGGCCATTCTAACTGGTGTAAGGTGATATCTCAATGTGGTTTTGATTTGAATTTCCCTGATGGCTAATGAGATTGAACATTTTTTCATGTGTCTGTTAACCATTTGTATGTCATCTTTGGAGAAGTATCTGTTCATGTGTTCTGCCCAGTTTTTGACTAGATTGTTTGTTTTTTGAGTGTTGAGTTTGAGAAGTTCTTTATAGATATTGGGTACAGGCCTTTGTCTGTAGTGTCATTTGCAAATATCTTCTCCCATTCTGTGTGTTACCTCTTACTTTTGTTGACTGCTTCCTTTGCTGTGCAGAAGCTTTTTATCTTGAAGTCCCAAAAGGTCATATTTGCTTTTGTTTCCCTTGTCTTTGGAAATGTGTCATGAAAGAGGTTGCTGTAGCTGATGTGGAAGAGATTACTGCCTATGTTCTCAAGGATTTGGATGGATTCCTGTATCACATTAAGGTCTTTCATCCATTTAGAGCTAATATTTGTGTATGGTGTAAAACAATGGTTGAGTTTCATTTTTCTGTATATAGCTATCCGATTTTCCCAGCACCATTTATTATTCTTTTTTACATTGGATGTTTTTTTCCTGTTCTGTCAAAGATTAGTTAACCATAGAGTTGAGGGTCCATTTCTGGAGACTCTATTCTCTTTCATCGATCCATGTTTCTGTTTTTGTGCCAGTACCATGCTGTCTTGGTAATTCACAGCTTTTTAATGTAGCATCAACTTAGGCAATGTGATACCCCAGCTTTTTTTTTCAGCAGTGCTTTGGGGATTATGGTTCCATACAAATTTTAGGATTGTTTGTTCCAGCTGTTTGAAAAATGCCAGTGATATTTTGATTAGGATGACATTGAAATTGCAGATTGCTCTGGGCAGGATAGACATTTTAACAATGTTTATTCTCCCAATCCATGAGCATGGAATATTTTCCATCTCTATGTTTCTTCCTCAGTTTCCTTCATAAGTGTTCTGTAGTTTCTAGAGTGTAGATCTTTTATCTCTTTGGTTACATTTATTCCAAGGGATCTTAAGTGTTTTGGTGCTCTTGTAAATGGAATATATTTCCTAATTTCTCTTTCTACAGTTATATTGTTAGTGTATAGGAAAGAAACTGATTTCTGTGCATTGATTTTGTATCCTGCCACATTACTGAATTGCTGTATGAGTTCTAGTAATTTGGGGGTGGAGTCTTTTGGGTTTACCATGTAAAGTATCGTGTCATCTGTGAAGAGAGAGAATTTGACTACTTATTTGTCAATTTGAATACATTTTATTCCTTTTTGTTTTCTGATCGCTGATGCTAGGACTTCTGGTACTATGTTGAACAATAGTGGTGAAAGTGGGCATCCTTGTCATGTTTCTGATCTTAAGGGAAAAACTCTCTGCTTTTCCCCATTGAAAATGATATTCACAGTGGATTTTCATAGATGGTTTTTATAAAATTGAACAATGTTCCCTCCATCCCTACACTCTGAAAAGTTTAAATCAAGAAAGATGCTGTATTTTGTAAAATGCTTTTTCTGCATCAACTGAGAAAATCATATGGTTCTTGTCTTTCCTTTTATGAATGTGCTCTATCACATTGACTGATTTGTAAATGTTGAACACCCCTGCATTCCAGGTATAAATCCCACCTGGTTGTGATGAATAATCCTTTTTAATGTACTGCCAGATCCTATTGGCTAGGATCTTGTTGAGTATTTTGACATCCACGTTCATCAGGGATATTGGTCTGTAATTCTCCTTTTTGATGGGATCTTTCTGTGATTTGGGGATCTGGGTAATGATGGCCTCATAGAATGAGGTTGAAAGTTTTCCTTATATTTCTATTTTTTTAAAAAAAGAAACAGAAAAATAGATATTATTTCTTCTTTAAATTCTTGGTAGAGCATGCCTGGGTGGCTCAGTTGTTAAGCAGCTGCCTTCGGCTCAGGTCAGGATCCCAGGGTCCTGGGATTGAGCCGTACATCAGGCAGCTTGCTTGGCAGGAAGCCTGCTTCTCCTCTCCCTCTGATCCTGCTTGTGTTCTCTTTCTAGCTCTCCCAATCTTGGTCAAATAGATAAAATATTTAAAAAAAATGCTTGGTAGAATTCCCCTGGGAATTCAACCAACCATGGACTCTTGTTTTGGGGGAGATTTTTAATTATTATTTCAATTTCATTACCAGTTATTGGTCTATTCAGATTGTCTATTTCTTCCTGTTTTAGTCTTGGTAGTTTATAATTTTCCAGGAAGACATCCGTTTTTCCAGGTTACATAATATATTGGCATAGTTGCCAATAATTCTAATAATTGTTTTTATTCCCTTACTGTTAGTTGCGATCTCTTCCCTTTCATTCTTATTTTTTTTTTTTTTTAATTTGCGTCCTTTCTCTTTTCTTTGGGATATGTCTGGCCAGAGATTTATCAATCTTACTATCTTTCTCAGAGAACCACCTTCCAGTTTTGTTCATCTGCTCTAATGTTTTTCAGATTTCTATTTTATTGATCAATTCTCTAATCTTTATTATTTCTCTTCTCCTGTTTGATAGGTCCTTAATATTAAGATTAGCTTTTGCATTTGGAATTTTTCTACTTTTTTGAGTGAAGCTTGGATGGCTATGTATTTCCACCTGAGGACCACCTTTGCAGTATCTTTCCAATTTTAGTATATGTGCTGCCGAAGCGAGCACACCTTTGCAGTATCTAATGGGTTTTGGACTGATGTGTTTTTGTTCTTATTGATTTCCATGAATTAAGTTCTTTAATTTCCTAGTTGATACAAACATTGTGTTTTAGGTGGTTTCTACTGTTTATTTTATTTTATTTTTTTATTAACATATAATATGTCATTTGATTCAGGGGTACAGGTCTGTGATTCATCAGTCTTGCACAATTCACAGCGCTCACCATAGCAGATACCCTCCTCAAAGTCCATAACCCAGCCACCCTATCCCTCCCACCCCCCTCCACTCCAGCAACACTCAGTTTGTTTCCTGAGATTAAAAGTCCCTTATGTTTTTTTTCCCCTCTCTGGTTTCATCTTGTTTTATTTTCCCCTCCCTTGCCTTATGATTCTGTTTTTGTCCTTAAATTCTTCATGTAAGTGAGATCATATGATAATTATCTTTCTATGAGTGCCTTATTTTGGTTAGCATAATATCCTCTAGTTCTGTCCACGTCATTGCAAATAGCAAGAGTTCATTTTTTGATGACTGCATAATATTCCATTACACACACACACACACACACACACACACCAAATCTTCTTTATCCATTCGTCTGTTGATGAACATCTAGGCTCTTTCCATAGTTTGGCTATTGTGGACATTGCTGCTATAAATATTTGTGTGCAAATGCCCCTTCAGGTCACCACTTTTGTATCTTTAGGGTAAATACTCAGTAGCATGATTGCTTGGCTGTATGGAAGCTCTATTTTCAACTTTTTGAGGAACCTCCATACTGTTTACCAGAGTGGCTGCACCAGCTTACCTTCCTACCAACAAGGTAGGAGGGTTCCCCTTTCTCCACATCCTCACCAGCATCTCTAGTTTCCCAACCTGTTAATTTTAGCCATTCTGACTGGTGTGAGGTAGTATATGACTGTGGTTTTGATTTGTGTCCCCCTGATGCTCAGTGATGTTGAGCATTTTTTTCATGTGTTTGCTTGCCATTTGCTTGTCTTCTTTGCAGAAATGTCTCTTCATGTTTTCTGCCCATTTCTTGATTGGATTATTTGTTCTTTGGGTGTTGAGTTTGATAACTTTTTTTAGATTTTGGATACTAGCTCTTTATCTGATATGTCATTTGCAAATATCTTCTCCAAATCTGTCAGTTTTCTTTTGGTTTTGTTGACTGTTTCCTTTACTGTGCAAAACCTTTTCCTCTTGATGAAATCCCAACAGTTCATTTTTGCCCTGCTTCCCTTACCTTTGGTGATGTTTCTAGGAAGAAGTTGCTGTGGTTGATGTTTAAGTATTTGCTGCCTGTCTTCTCCTCAAAGATTTTGATGGATTCCTGTCTCACATAGAGGTCTTTCATCCATTTTGAGTCTATTTTTGGGTGTGGTATAATAAAATAGTCAAGTTTCATTCTTTGGCATGTGGCTGTCCAATTTTCCAACACCATTTGTTGAAGGACTGCCTTTTTTGTCTTTGGATATTCTTTCCTGCTTTGTTGAAGATAGTTGACCATAGAGTTGAAGGTTCATCTCTTGGCTCTCTATTCTGTTCCATTGATCTATGTGTCTGTTTTTGTGCCAGTACTGTACTGTATTGATGATTACAGCTTTGTAATAGAGCTTGAAGCCTGGAATTGTGATGCTGCCAGCTTTGATTTTATTTTTCAACATTCCTCATGCTATTTGGGGTCTTTTTTGGTTCCATATAAGTTTTAGGACTATTTGTTCCATTTCTTTGAAAAAATTGATGGTATTTTGATAGTGATTGCATTAGATGTATAGATTTCTCTAAGTAGCATAGACATTTTCACAATATTTGTTCTCCCAATCCATGAACATGGAATGCTTTTCTATTTCTTTGTGTTTTCCTCAATTTCTTTCATGACTATTCTATTCTATGTACTCTGTTTCCTATGTATTCAGTATTCTATTTTATGTACTCAGTACAGATTCTTTGTCCCTCTAATTAGATTTATTCCTAGGTATCTTATGATTTTGGGTGTAATTGTAAATGGGATCGACTCCTTAATTTCTCTTTCTTCAGTCTTGTTGTTGGTGTATAGAAACACAACGGGGGACGCCTGGGTGGCTCAGTTGGTTAAGCGACTGCCTTCGGCTCGGGTCATGATCCCAGCGTCCTGGGATCGAGTCCCACATCGGGCTCCTTGCTCAGCAGGGAGCCTGCTTCTCTCTCTGCCTCTGCCTGCCATTCTGTCTGCCTGTGCTCGCTCTCTCTCCCTCTCTCTCTCTGACAAATAAATAAAATCTTAAAAAAACCTGGTGATTCACAGACCTGTACCCCTGGGGATAAAAATATATGTTTATAAAAAATAAAAAATTATATTATAAAAAAAAAGAAACACAACGCATTTCTGTGCATTTATTTTATATCCTGACGTTTTACTGTATACCTCTATGGGTTGTAGAAGTTTTGAGGTGGAGTCTTTTGGGTTTTCCACATACAGTATCATATCATCTGCAGAGAGTGAGAGTTTGACTTCTTTTTTGCCAATTCAGATGCCTTTTATTTCTTTTTGTTGTCTGACTGCTGAGGCTATGGCTTCTAGTACTATGTTGAATAGCAGTGGTGATAGTGGACATCCTACTGTGTTCCTGACCCTAGGGGAAAAGCTCTCAGTTTTTCTTCATTGAGAATGATGTTTGCTGTGAATTTTTCATAGATAGGTCTTATAATATTGACGAATGTTCCCTATATCCCTACACTGTGAAGAGTTTTGATCAAGAAAGGATGCTGTACTTTGTCAAATGCTTTTTCAGCATCTATTGAGAGTATCATATGGTTCTTGTTCTTTCTTTATTAATGTATTGTATCACATTGATTGATTTGCAAATGTTGAACCAACCCTGCAGCCCAGTGATAATTCCCGCTTGGTTCCTGTGAACAATCCTTTTAATACAGTGTTGGATCCTATTGGCTAGTATTTTGATGGGAATTTTTGCATCTATGCTCATCAGAGATATTGGTCTACAATTCTTCTTCATGGGACGTTTTTCTGGTTTTGGGTCAAGGTAATGCTGGCCTCATAAAATGAGTTTGGAAGTTTTTCTTCCATTTATGTTTTATGGAACAGTTTCAGGAGAATAGGTATCGATTCTTCTTTAAATATTTGGTAGAATTCCCCTGGGAATCCCTCTGGCCCCAGTCTCTTGTTGGGATATTTTTGATAACTACTTCAATTTCCTTACTGATTATGGGTCTGTTCAGGTTTTCCTTTCTTTCTGGTTCAGTTTTGGTAGTTTATACATCTCTAGGAACGCATCCATTTCTTCCAAATTTTCTAATTTGCTGGAATATTGTTGCTCAGAATATGTTTAAGTATTGTATTTCATTGGTTTTGGTTGTGATCTCTCCTCTTTTATTCATGATTTTATTAATTTGGGTCCTTTCTCCTTTCTTTCTGATAAGTCTGACCAAGGTTATATCAATCTTCTTAATTCTTTCAAAGAATGAGTTCCTAGTCTCATTGATCTTTTCTACTGTTCTTCTGTGTCTATTTCATTGATTTCTTCTCTGATCTTTATTATATCTCTTTTCCTGCTGGTTTTAGACTTCATTTTCTGTTCTTTCTCTAGCTCCTTTAGGTGTAGGGTAAGGTTTTATATTTTAGACCTTTCTTGTTTCCTGACAAAGGCTTGTGTTGCTATATACTTTCCTCTCAGGGCCACCTTTGTTGTGTCACAAAAATTTTGAACAGTAATGTTTTCATTTTCATGTGTTTCCATGCATTTTTTAATTCTTTAATTTCCTGGTTACCCCATTCATTCTTTAATTCTTTAATTTCCTGGTTACCCCATTCATTCATGTCTTCAGCCTCAATGTATTTGAGTTCTTTCCAACTTTCCTCTTGTGGTTGAGTTCCAGTTTCAAAGCATTGTGGTCTGAAAATATGCAGGGAATGATCCCAATCTTTTGGTACTGGTTGAGATCTGATTTCTGTCCCAGGATGTGATCTATACTGAGAATGTTCCTTGTGCACTAGAGAAAAATGTGTATTCTTTTGCATCAGGATGGAATGTTCTTAATTGTATTATTGTCAATGTGTTTCTTTGATTTTGTTATTAATTTGTTTATATAATTGGCTGATCCCATGTTAGGGGCATAGATATTTAAAATTGTTAGAGCTTCATGTTGTATAAATCCTTTAAATATGATATAGTGTCCTTCCTCATCTATTATTATAGTCTTTGGCTCAAAATCTATTTTTTCTAATATGAGAGTTGCAACCCCAGCCTTCTTTTGATGTCTATAAGCATGGTACATTATTTCTCACCCCCTCAATTTAATTCTGGAGATGTCTCTAGGTCTAAAATGAATTATTTACAGACAGCATATCAGTGGGCCTTGTTTTTTTTATCCATTCTGATACCTGTGTCTTTTGATTGGGGCAGTTAGCCCATTTACATTTAGGGTAACGTTGAAAGATATGGATTTACTGCCATTTTATTGCCTATAAGGTGACTGTTACTGTATATTGTCTCTGTTCCTTTCTGATCTGTTACTTTAAGGCTCCCTCATTGTTTAGAGCACCCCTTTCAACATTTCCTATAAGGCTGGATTTGGTGTTTGCAAATTCTCTTAGTTTTTGTTTGTCATGGAAGGTTTTTATCTCTCCTTCTATTTTGAATGACAACCTTTCTAGATAGAGTATTCTTGGCTACATAGTTTTCTCATTTAGTGCTCTGCATGTATCATGCCAGTCCTTTCTGGCCTGCCAGATCTCTGTCTATAGGTCTGCTTCCAATCTAATATCTCTACCTTTGTAGGGTACAGACCTCTTATCCCCCAAGCTACTGTCAGAATTTTCTCTTTGTCTCTATGACTTGTGAGTTTTACTATTAGTTGATGGGATGTTGACCTAATTTTTATTGATTTTAAGGGGAGTGTAGAGAGAGAATCTTATACAGGCTTCATGCCCAGCACAGAGCATGATGTGGGGCTCGATCTCATGACCCTGAGATCATGACCTGAGCTGCAATCAAGAGTCAGATGCTTAACCAACTGAGCCACATAGGCACCACCATTTATTTAATATTCTTTCTTTCTTTTTTCTTTTGTTCTTCTTCCAGTTAACCATCATATAGTATATCGTTACTTTTTGATGTAGCCTTCAATGATTCATTAGTTGCATATACACCCAGTGCTCATCAAAACACATGTCCTACTTAATACCCATCACCCACTTACCCCATCTTTCCACCCCCCCTCCTTTCTGAAACCTTCAGTTTGTTTCCTCAAAAGCAGAGTCTCTCATGGTTTGTTACCCTCTCTGATATCTTCCTATTCAGTTTTCCCTCCCTTCCCCCATGATACTCAACACTGTTCCTTATATTAATTTAATTGAGATGAGAGAGAGAGAGAGTATGAGTAGTGGGGAGGTGCAGAGGGAGAGGGAGAAGCCAACTCCTGCTTAGCAGGGAGCCCAACATGGGTTTCCATCCCAAGACCCTGAGATCATGACCTGAGCTGAAGGCAGATGCTTAACTGAGTCACACAGGTGCTCCAAGATCTCATTCTTAAGTAATCTCTTCACCTAATGTAGGTTTTCATTTTATAACCCCAGGATTAAGAGTTGCATGCTCTACTAACTGAATCAGCCAGGTACCCAAAGCTGTACATTTTTTACTGCTGTTTTCTATTGAAATCCATGGTTCCATATTAGTTCCTGGTCCAAAGTAAGTACCCAATAATTCTTTGTTCAACAAATGCATGGATGTTCATAACAGTTTTATGTATTTATGTATATGTTGTTAATTAGTTCATTAATTATCACCTTCACCTACTTCATTGATTACCCCTACCAGCCTTCCCTCTGACAACCATCAGTTTCTTCTCTATTTTTAAAATTCTATTTTGTTGGCTGGTTGGTTTTTTTTTTGTTGTTGTTGTTGTTGTTTTATTAAATTTATTTATTTATTTTCAGAAAAATAGTATTCATTATTTTTTCACCACACCCAGTGCTCCATGCAATCCATGCCCTCTATAATACCCACCACCTGGAAGGATGAATACCCAACTTTTGTAGCAACATGGACGGGACTGGAAGAGATTATGCTGAGTGAAATAAGTCAAGCTGAGAGAGTCAATTATCATATGGTTTTGTTTTTTATATTCCACATTTAAGTGAAATCATAAGGTATATGTCTTTTTTTCTGAATTATTTAATATCACACTCTCTAAGTCCATCCATTTTGCAAATGTCAAGGTCTTGTTTTTTATGGTTATAAACTGTTATGTTTATTCCATTCTGTACACACAGACACATATATCGATATATACCACATCTTTATCCATTCATCTATTGATGGACACTTGGGTTACTTTCATATCTTGACTCTTATAATATTGATGCAATAAGCATAGCAGTGTATATATCTTTTGGAATTAGTGTTTTCATTTTCTTCAGGTAAATACGCAGAAGTGGAATTATACTATTGTATTCCTATGTTTAGCATATATTATATATCATATATATAAATTATATATATATCATATATTTATATATCATATATAAATTATATATATCATATATACACATATACATATATGCATATACATATATATACATATACACATATATGTGTGTATATATATATATATATATATATATATACATACATACATATACATTTGGGCGGCCGGGGATTGAGTCTCCCTAGGCGGTCACCGGGGACCGAGAAAATCGCCACTGGTGGTAGGACAGCTGGGTCTTTGTGTTGTCTTTTTATTGTCTGTTGTGTTGTTTGTTGTGGTTGAAGGATTGGGGCAAGCAGAGAGTAAGGGAACTCTGACTTTCATGGCTCCATTCCTCATAATAGATGTGGGGCTTTTCCCTCACTCATTTCGTGTGTTAAGGGCTATAACTGGAGCCAACTGGGGTTAGTCTAATGCCGGGTTAAGGTGCCCAATGCTGATGCTCATTGGAGCTGGGCGTGGAGTATGAGTGCCTACTGGGCCACTTTTGGTAAGCAGAACTGGCACTGTGGGATGAACCAACCTCAAGACAGAGACTTTAAGGAATATTCCCAAGCAGCTGCCAAAACTCCCTTTGTTTCGGGGAATTCCTTGATATGCTAAGTTACTCAGGAAGTACTGCTAAATCAATGATAAACCTTGGGTTACATTTGGGTAAATGCTATAACTACTCCAACGGTTCTATACATTTCCTAAAGTTTCAATGTTTTGATAAGGGTCATCACTTGATATTTAACCATATCTATTCTGAGTTTTTGTCATTTGTAATTGTGTAAGTTCTCTTGTAAGATGAATTCCACCTTAAAGAAAATTCATATGGGAGACTTTCAGAACAAATACAGGTCTTGAATGTGTTGAAGTCCTGGAGCTGAAATGGGTAAGAATTTCCAGAAGTAAAAGCTGCACTCAGACTAAACCAGAATTAGTACAGTAACTCAAGGTAAGAATGAGTCTCCAGGAGCTTTCCTAGAAAGGCTTATTGAAGCCTATAAAATGTATAGCCCAATCAACCCTGAGGCATCTGAAAATCAGGGGGCAGTGAATCTTGCTTTTGCCAGTCAGTCAGCCCCAGATATAGGGAGGAAACTTCAGAAAATTGAAGGACTTGAAGGGAAGAATCTGAGTTAGTGGGAATAGCAGAAAAGGTGTTTGACAACAGGGATGCACAGGAGGATGAAAAAAACAGACAAAAAGCTGGTTAAAGTTTTGGCATTACATGAGGCAGGTAGGGGATGATAAATGGAAGGAAAACCCTAAGCACAGAGAAGGCAGGCAGGAAGACTTAGATTCAGATCAGTGCACTTACTGTAAGGAAAAAGGACACTGGGCCAGGGAGTGCCCCAAAAGGGAGACGGCAATGCTGGCCACCAAAGTAAAAATTAAAGTCGAGGGGAAATCAGTTGATTTTTTGGTGGACACGGGAGCCAAATTTTCATCATTACTTAAACCTATGGGAAAACTAAATGGAGAGGAAGTCTGAGTACAAGGAGCAAATGGCACAGAGAGACATAAATGGACAACAGAAAGGACTTTAAATTTGGCCTCAGGAGTAGTTAAACATCGATTTTTGGTCCTCCCTAATGCCCCATATAACTTGATGGGAAGAGATCTCCTCCACAAGTTATGAGCTGGCATTCAGTTCTTGGAAGGAGACATGACTGTAATCTTGAGACAACCCACTGTACAGGTGCTTATGGCAGCAGCAGATGAATACCTCCTTTATGAGCCAGTCTCAAAACCAGAGGAGACAAAGTGGGGGAGCCTTCTCCAAACCTTACAGGCCGGGGTTCCCAAGGTCTGGGCAGAAGGGAAGCCCCCTGGCTTGGCAAGGGAACAACCTCCAGTGGTGGTACACTTAAAGGCAATGGCTATGGCTGTTCACATTCAGCAGTACCCCCTTCCCCAGGAAGCAAAAGAAGGGATCAGAAAACATATTAACCATCTCCGAGGAGATAGGATCCTAGTTCCTTTCAAATCTCCATGGAAAACGCCTTTGCTTCCCGTCAAAAAGGCTGAGACTGGGGAATACCAGCCTGTTCAGGACTTACGGGAAGTTAATAAATGGGTTGAAGATATCCACCTGACGGTGCCTAACCCCTATACCCTACTCTCCCTCCTGGGCCCCCAAAGAACTGTGTATACCATCTTAGATCTCAAGGATGCATTTTACTGCATATCTTTAACAAAGGAATCTCAGCCCCTTTTTGCTTTTGAGTGGTCCAACCCACAGAAAGGGTTCCAAGGCCAGCTCACCTAGACAAGACTTCCCCAAGGATTCAAGAATTCACCCACCAATTTTGACGAGGCCCTACACAAGGATTTGAGTGAGTACAGAACCTCCAACCCAGGAGTCACTCTGTTACAGTATGTTGATGACTTGCTAGTAGCTGCTGAGGACTGTGAGTCATGTTGGCAGGCAGCAAGAGCTCTCTTACAGACTCTGCAGGGAAAAGGGTATCGGGTGTCAGCAAAGAAAGCACAGCTCTGTCAGAGCCATGCCACTTATCTAGGCTTTGATCTCCATGAGGGAGTGTGTTCACTGTCTGAGTCCAGGAAATAGGTGATCACCCGATACCCCCGCCTTACCACATCCCGCACAAGTGAGGGAGTTTTTTGGACAGTGGGCTACTGTAAGCTGTGGATACCGTGGTTTGCAGAGATTGCCCGACCTCTCTATGAACTGGCAAAAGGGGGGCTCACTATGGTAGAGTGGACAGCTGAGGCAGAAGGATAGTTTCGGGAATTACAAACAGCCTTATTGAGTGCCCCAGCATTGGCCATCCCAGATGTTACCAAGCCCTTCCACTTGTATGTGGATGAAAAATCAGGGGTGGCCAAAGGAGTTTTGACTCAGACTCTCGGGTCTTGGCAAAGGCCAGTAGCCTAACTTAGCAAGAAACTAGATCCAGTAGCAGCTGGGTTCCCCTCTTGCCTCTACATAATTGCTGACACAGCTTTCTTGGTCAAGGATGCAAGTAAATTGACTTTGGGCCAAAATCTCATCTTGACCACCACACATGCTATCGAGGGCCTTCTTTGGACTCCACCAGACCAATGGATGATAAACACCCGTGACGGAATATCAGGCCCTCCTCCTCATCAACCAAAAGTGACCTTCCAGCCCCTGGCGGTGCTAAATCCAGCCACGCTGTTGCCAGAGGAGCTGGCTGACCACCCACATGACTGTGGGGAGGTCCTAACCCAAGTCGCAGGAGTAAGGCCAGATCTCAGAGACAGTCCCCTCCCAGACAAGCCCCCAGTGTTAGGGTCTGTGATCAAAGAAATGAGACTGACACAAAGCGAAAAACAAGCAAAGCTTTATTTCACACCAACCATCGAAAATCAAACCGACTGGTTGGGGCCATCTCTTATGAAGAGGTGACAATGACGAGGACACCGCTCCTGATGACGAAGAGGCGATGAAGACGAGGACGACAACGCCGCTCCCGTGAAGCCGCTTCCCAGACGATGAAGAGGCGATGACGATGACAAGGACGACAACCACAATGACACAGACTCTGCTCCCCATGATGCCACTCTGACAAGGCCACTTCCCGACGAGGCTGCTCCCCGGACGACGCCACTCCCGGCGGTGCCACTGCTCCCAGCGGTGCTACCACTTGGGGCGGCGAGGCCACTCGTGGCGGTGCCACCACTGGTGGCGGTGAGGCTGCTCTGGGCAGCACTTCTCCCAACGACGACTATTACTCCGATGACTACTCCAATGGCTAACCCAATGGCTACTTGAATGGCTATCCCAAGGGCTACTACAATTCCTCCTACTACTCCCCCTGCCTCAGCCTCACAGACTAACCTTTATAGAGGAGGTTGAGCCCAGCCCACACACAGGTGGCCAATGAGATTGCAACACACCACAGTAAATATATGTGTACCCCACTGATTGGATGTCTCCATCTGGCCTGGCCTGCCCCTATATCCAGGGTTTGCAATAAGTTTCTCTGGGAGGGGTTGAGTCAATCTAAGTTTGCAACCAAATGATTCCCTCTGGCTAACCAGGCCCCTACATTCCCCGCCTTTCTTTGGAATTTAGTCAAATCCTTGACTTTTCAGCCAGTTCTAAGTTTTCCTATTGTAAGGGGTTATATTGAGCATGTAAGACTAACATTTTGATCCCTCCAATTTTCTTTTGTACAAATGACATTAGGGAGTTTATAATGCAGGGGCCAAAATGTACCAGTAGTGCACAGTCAGCTGATGAGTTAGCCATTCACTGCTTTGTATAAACTTTTCCATTTTTCCTAATTCCGTTCATCTAATTTCCCACCTATACTTTAAATAAACAGGTAACAATAGGAGCAACAATAAACTCACAGTCTTTTTAGTCTTAGCTGTAATCCATGGTCAGCGGGGTCCATTGGCTACAGCTTCCATCTCTGGGGGGCGTCCTTGTCCTCAGCTCATTTGATGTTACCCACGTGAATCCAGGCCCTGATTCCTTGTACTTTTACTGCCGTGGGGGTGGTCAGGATAACAATAAACAGTCCCTTCCAGAGAGGCTCCAAGTTTCCCACTTGGTGGCGGCATATCCAAACCAAGTCCCCGGGGTTGGTAAGGATGTGGTTCCAGCTCCATCTCCTTCCCAGTGTGGGCAGTCTGGATCCCTGTGTGGGCTTTAAATATACACACACACACACACACACACACACACACACACACACATACCCCACCAACAGTGGGACCCAGCAGTGCACAAGTGTTCTCTTTCCCCAACATCCTTGGCAGTACATGTTATTTCTTGTATTTTTTGTATTTCTTGTATTTTTTATACTAGCGATTCTCACTGGTATGAGATTATATCTCACGTGGTTTTATTTATTTTTTTCTCACGTGGTTTTAATTTGAAATTACCTGATTATTAATATTGTTGAGCATCTTTTTTATGTCTGTGGACCACCTGAATATCTTTGGAATAGTGTCTGTTCAGATTTTCTGCCAATACTTTTAATCAGACTCTATTTTTCTGTTTTTTTTTTTTTTTTTGTATTGACTTGTATGAGTTTTTCATATATTTTTGATATTAACCCCTTATCCGATATATCATTTGCAAATATGTTCTTCTATTTAGTGTGTTGCCTTTTTGTTTTGTTCCTAGCTTCCTTTGCTGTGCAAAAGATTTTATTTTTGTTATAGTCTTAAATGTCATTTTAAAAAGTATTTTATTTACTTATTGGAAAGGCAGAGATCACAGGTAGACAGAGAGGTAGGCAGAGAGAGGGAGGGGGAAGCAGGCTCCCCGCTGAAAAGAGAGCCCAATGCAGGGTTTGATCCAAGGACCCTGAGATCATGACCTGAGCCGAAGGCAGAGGCTTAACTCACTGAGCCACCCAGGCACCCTTCAAATGTCATTATTTTTTAAATAGAATTTATTTTTTAGAGAAATTTTAGACTCACAGCAAAATTGAGAATAAAGTATAAAGTTCCCATGTACCTCCGTTCCCCACATACCCACAGCCTCATCCACTATCAACATCCCCCACCAGAGTGGTATATTTGTTGCAATTTATAAACCTACATTGACACATCATTATCACCTAAAGCCTCTTGGGTTCATTCTTGACATTGTATATTCTGTGTGTTTTGATGAATGTATCATGGCATGTATCCATTGTTATAATACTATACAGAACAGTTTCACTGCCATAAATATCCTTTGTGCAATAGCATTATTTTTAAGAGCAAACATTTGGAAATAACCCCAATGTCCATTGATAGGAGAATGATAATTAAAATATATTGTATTCATACAAGGATAGATTATACAGTTGTGGAAAAGAATCAACTATGACTACACATATCAGCATGAGTGAATTTCACAAATATGACATAAAGTAAAAAACATTCAGATAAGAATGCATATGTTGGCAGGTGGGGTCAAGATGGCAGAGAAGTAGCAGGCTGAGATGATATCAGGTAGCAGGAGATCAGCTAGATAGCTTATCTAACCATTGCAAACACCTACAAATCCAATGGGCAATTGAAGAGAAGAAGAGCAACAATTCTAGAAACAGAAAATCGATCACTTTCTGAAAGGTAGGACCTGCAGAGAAGTGAATCCAAAGTGACAAGAAGATAGACCACGGGGGGAGGGCCTGGCTCCCGGCAAACAGCAGATTAACGGAGCACAAAATCAGGACTTTAAAAGTCTGCTCTACTGAGGGACATCGCTCCAGAGGCTAAACCAGGGGGAAGCCCACGCGGGGTCAGGGTAACCCCAGGTCCCACAGGGTCACAGAAGAACCGGGGGTGTCTGAGTGTCACTGAGCTTGCAGGTATTAGAGCAGGGAAGCCAGCTACAGCGACAAAGCCGAGGAGGGAGCACTCAACTTGGGGTAACCTTGAACTGGGCACAGACTAGGTGAGCTCAGAGCGTGGCCAGAGGCAAGGGAGATGGAAGTGACTAAGCACTTTTCTCCAAGCATGAGCGATTGAGCACTTTTCTCCAAGTGCAACCAGAGGCCAGGGAGACAGGGGAGGTTGGGCGCTTTTCTCTGAGGGCGCACTGAGGAGGGGGACCCTGAGCTCTCGGCTCCTCTGGGCTGGAGATTGGGATGCTGCCATTTTCATTCCTGTCTTCCGGAACTCTAGGGAAAGCACTCAGGGAAAAAAAAGCTCCCTAAAGCAAACCCAGATTACTTAGCCCGGCCCCTGGTAAGGGCCGTGCAATTCTGCCTGGGACAAATACACTTGAGAATCACTACAACAGGCCCCTCCCCCAGGAGGTCAGCAAGAATCCCAGTGAAGACCAACTTCACTCACCAAGGAGAACAACAGAATTCCAGAGGAGGAGAAAGCAAATTTTATCTGGAAAAAAAAATGACAAGGTGGAAAAACTCACCACAAAAAAAAGAACAAGAGGCAGTACCAAAGACTGGGGACATAATCAATACACACATTGGTAATATGACAGATCTAGAGTTCAGAATGACGATTCTCAAGGTTCTGGCTGGGCTTGAAAAAGGCATAGAAGATATTAGAGAAACACTCTCTGGAGAGATCAAAACCCTTTCTGGAGAAATAAAAGAATAAAATCTAACCAAGTTGAAATAAAAAAAGCTATTAATGAGGTGCAATAAAAAATAGAAGCTCTCACTGCTAGGATAAATGAGGCAGAAGAAAGAATTAGTGACATAGAAGACCAAATGACAGAGAATAAAGAAGCTGAGCAAAAGAGAGACAAACAAATACTGGATCATGAGGAGATAATTCGAGAGATAAGTGACACCATAAGACGACACAACATTAGAATAATTGAGATTGCAGAAGAAGAAAGAGTGAGGGGAGCAGAAGGTATATTGGAGAGAATTATTGTAGAGAATTTCCCTAACATGGCAAAGGGAACAAACATCAAAATCCAGGAGATGCAAAGAACGCTCCTCAAAATCAATAAAAATAGGTCCACACCCTGTCACCTGATAGAAAATTTACAAGTCTTAGCACCAAAGAGAAAATCCTGAAAGAAGCCCAGGAAAAGAAGTCTGTAACATACAATGGTAAAAAAAAATTATATTGACAGCAGACTTATCTACAGAGACCTGGCAGGCCAGAAAGAACTGGCATGATATACTCAGAGCACTAAATGAGAAAAGCATGCAGCCAAGAATACTATATCCAGCTAGGCTATCATTGAAAATAGAAGGAGAGATAAAACGCTTCCAGGACAAACAAAAACTGAAAGAATTTGCAAACACCAAACCAGCTCTACAGGAAATATTGAAAGAGGTCCTTTAAGCAAGAAGAGACCCTAAAAGTAGTAGATCAGAAAGGAACAGAGACAATATACATTAACATTCACCTTACAGGCAATACAATGGAACTAAATTCATATCTCTCAATAGTTACCCTGAATGTAAATGGGCTAAATGCACCAACTAAAAGACATAGGGTATCAGAATGGATAAAAAACAAAACCGATCAATATGCTGCCTACAAGAAGCACATTTTAGACCCAAAGACACCTCCAGATTGAAAGTGAGGGGGTGGAAAACAATGTACCATGCTAATGGACATCAAAAGAAAGCTGGGGTGGCAAACCTTATATCAGATCAATTAAATTTTAAGCCAAAGACTATAATAATAGATGAGGAAGGACACTATGTCATACTCAAAGGGTCTGTCCAACAAGAAGACCTAACAATTTTAAATATCTATGCCCCTAACATGGGAGCAGCCAACTACATAAAACAATTAATGTGTGATACAATACATTAATAAAAGAACAAGAACCATATGATACTCTCAATAGATGCTGAAAAAGCATTTGACAAAGTACAGCATCCCTTCCTGATCAAAACTCTTCAAAGTGTAGGGATAGAGGGCGCATACCTCAATATTATCAAAGCCATCTATTAAAAACCCACTGCAAATATCATTCTCAATGGAGAAAAACGGAAGCTTTTCTGCTAAGGTCTGCAACATGGCAGGGATATTCGTTATCACCACTGCTATTCACCATAGTACTTGAGGTCCTAGCCTCAGCAATCAGACAACAAAAAGTAATTAAAGGCATCCAAATCGGCACAGAAGAAGTCAAACTCTCACTCTTTGCAGATGATATGATACTATATGTGGAAAACCCAAAAGACTCCACTCCAAAACGGCTAGAACTTGTACAATAATTCAGTAAAGTGTCAGGATATAAAGTCAATACACAGAAATCAATTGCATTTCTTCACACTAACAACAAAAGAGATGAAAGAGAAATTAAGGAGTCAATCCCATTTACAATTGCACCCATAACTATAAGATACCTAGGAATAAACCTAACCAAAGAGGCAAAGAATCTATACTCAGAAAACTATAAAGTAGTCATGAAAGAAATTCAGGAAGACACAAAGAAATGGAAAAATGTTCCATGCTCCTGAATTGGAAGAACAAATATTGTGAAAATGTGTATTCTACCTAAAGCAATCTACACGTTTAATGCAATCCCTATCAAAATCTCATCCACTTTTTTCAGAGAAATAGAACAAATAATCCTAAAATTTATATGGAACCAGAAAAGACCTCGAATAGCAATAGGAATATTGAAAAAGAAAGCCAAAGTTGGTGGTATCACAATTCCGGACTTCAAGCTCTATTACAAAGCTGTCATCATCAAGACAATATGATACTGGCACAAAAACGGACACATAGATCAATGGAACAGAATAGAAAGCCCAGAAATAGACCCTCAACTCTACGGTCAACTAATCTTCGACAAACCAGTGGAAAAAAGACATCCTCTTCAACAAATGGTGCTGGGAAAATTGGACAGCCACATGCAGAAAAATGAAACTGGACTATTTCCTTACACCACACATGAAAATAGACTCAAAATGGATGAAGGACCTCAATGTGAGAAAGGAATCCATCAAAATCCTTGAGGAGAACACAGACAGCAACCTCTTTGGCCTCAGCCACAGCAACTTCTTCCTAGGAACATCACCAAAGGCAAGGGATGCAAGGGCAAAAATGAACTATTGGGATTTCATCAAGATCAAAAGCTTTTGCACAATGAAGGAAACAGTGAACAAAACAAAAAGACAGCTGACAGAATGGGAGAAGATATTTGTAAATGACCTATCAGATAAAGGGCTAGTATCCAAAATCTATAAAGAACTTAGCAAACTCAACACCCAAAGAACAAATAATCCAATCAAGAAATGCGCAGAAGACATGAACAGACATTTCTGCAAAGAAGACATCTAGATGGCCAACAGACACATGAAAAAATGCTCCACATCACTCGGCTTCAGGGAAATACAAATCAAAACCACAATGAGATACCACCTCACACCAGTCAGTATGGCTAAAATTAACAAGTCAAGAAATGACAGATGCTGGCGAGGATGCGGAGAGAGGGGAACCCTCCTACACTGTTGGTGGGAATGCGAGCTGGTGCAACCACTCTGGAAAACAGTGTTGAGGTTCCTCAAAAAACTGAGAATAGAGCTACGCTATGACCCAGCGATTGCTCTACTGGGTTTATATCCAAAAGATAGAAAAGTGGTGCTCCAAAGGGGCACGTGCACCAGAATGTTTATAGCAGCAATGTCCCCAATAGCCAAACTATGGAAAGAACCTAGATGTTCATCAACAGATGAATGGATAAAGAAGGTTTGGGACACACACACACACACACACACACACACACACACACACTGGAATACTATGCCATTTCTGACGATGTGGATGGAACTAGATAGAGGGTATTATGCTTAGTGAAATAAGTGAATCAGAGAAAGACAACTATCATATGATCTCCCTGATATGAGGAAGTGGAGATGCAATGTGGGGGGTTTGGGGGATAGGAAAGGAAAAAATGAAAGAAGATGGGATTGGGAGGGAGACAATCCATAAAAGACTAAATCTCAAGAAACAGACTGAGGTTGCTGGGGGGAGGGGGGAGGGGAGAGGGTGGTGGTGATGTGGACATTGGGGAGGATGTGTGCTATGATGAGTGCTGTGAAATGTATAAACCTGGCGATTCACAGACCTGTACCCCCGGGGATAAAAATACATTATATGTTTATTAAAAAATTTAAAAATTAAAAAAATGCATATGTTATGACCTATTTATATAAATTAAAACATGTAAAACTAGAAATGTATATTTTAGGGCTCCATATGAATTTAATAAAAGTATAAAGGAAAGTTAAAAATATAATCACCATGTTTTAAGATATTGGTTACCTCAGTGTGGAAAAGGGATAGGATAAAAATAATCTTTAAAATTATAGGTAATATTCTTTTAATGTAAATGACAGTGACATAGACTTTATCTTTTCTTGTATCTTTATATATAGGTTGTATGCATTATTTTGTATGCATAAATATTTCAAAATTTAAAAATAAAAAATTTAACTCAAGAGCATGCTACTTTAAATGGAGTGGTCACAAAACAGCCTCTCTGAAAATTAGAGAAAGACAAATAACATACGATTTCACTCATATGAAGAATTTCAGAGATAGAACAAATGAAGAAACCAAAAAAGAGATGAAAAACTGACTCATAAATATAGAGAACAAACTGGCAGTTACCAGAAGGGAGATGAGTGGGTAGTGGGTGAAATAGATAAAGGGGAATGAGAGTATACTTATTATGAGCACTGAGTAATGTATAGAATTGTTGAGTCATTATACTATACACCTGAAACTAATATAACACTGTATGTTAATTATACTTGGAAAGATAAACAACAACAACAGGGACTGTCTTTATGAGAAAATGGCATTTGTTTTGCCTGGGTGGCTCAGTGGGTTAAGCCTCTGCCTTCTGCTCAGGTCATGATCTCAGGGTCCTGGGATCAAGCTCCACATTGGGCTCACTGCTCAGCAGGGAGCCTGCTTACCCCTCTGTCTCTGCCTGCCTCTCTGCCTACTTGTGATCTCTCTCTCTGTCAAATAAATAAATAAAATATTTTTTTAAAAAAGTTTTATATTATTCTCCATTAAAAAATCAAGTTAGTGAAGTGGTTAAAAGGAAAGGCATAGAATGAGACAAATCTGGGTCCATATTCTGACAGTTACTTAATACTTGTGTGACCTTGAAAGTCACCTAATCTTTCTGAGTCTCAATTTTTTTTTTTATTTTTTTATTTTTTTTTAAAGATTTTATTTATTTATTTGACAGAGAGAAATCACAAGTAGATGGAGAGGCAGGTAGAGAGAGAGAAGGAAGCAGGCTCTCTGCTGAGCAGAGAGCCCGATGCGGGACTCGATCCCAGGACTCTGAGATCATGACCTGAGCCGAAGGCAGCGGCTTAACCCACTGAGCCACCCAGGTGCCCCCTGAGTCTCAATTTTATCAGTTATAGCTTAAATGTAGCCCTTTAGATCCCCACCTACTCCTCCTCCGAAGTCCTTCCCTAGTCAATGGCCAAGATTGAGCAACTGCTTGCAAATGGCCAGGACTATTCTTTTAAGTTTTTGCATTCTTTGGGAATTACTTATCAGTGTCAGCAGGCCAACTTCTGCACTTAGTGTAAAATATCCCACAGGCCACAAGGCAAATGAGGCAGTTCATTATATGGAGTTTGGCTCCTGGTGAAGAAGCAGCTTCTCTTCTCCCTTAAAAAACAACAACAACAACAACAACTTGCTGTATTTTGAATATCTTCATTTTGCAAAATGTCTACTGATAAAAAAAGGATGTGGGGCCTTTAAAAAATCAGAAGCTAGGCTGAGGTGAACAGAGATATAGCACAAATTATTACTAGGAAAACCAATTATATGCAGGTGGCCTGGCAAATAGTGGGTGGAAGAGGGAGGCATTAGCAACCTGGAGTGACTTGAAAGCTGGCAAGCAAGGAAAGGGCTAATTGGAAAAGGGCCATTTCAAGGATTCACTCTGCTGGCATTAACCCACAAAACCTGTCATCAACCTCATTTTTTTGGTTATTGTTCCTTCTGATTCCATTCAGTAGAATGTTAGAAGTCAGAATAGACTTTGGGGTCCAGGTCAGGAGTTGGCAAATTTTTCTGTAAAGGGCCTGTTTAGAAATAGTTCATGCTTTGCAGACCATATGGTCTCTGTCACAACTACTCAACTTCACAATTACAGCACAAAAAGAGCTATGGACAATATGAAATGAATGAATATGGCTGTACTCCAATAAAACTTTATTTATAAAAGCTGCTTACAGGCTTGATTTAGAACATGGGTCATAGTTTGACCACCTCTGCTCTAGAAAAATTAATCTAGGGATGCCAAGTAAAGAAGCACTGGAAAAGTATTTCTAGAAAATGGGAACAATATGTGCAGAGCTAAGATCATGAGGTTACGGCCATTGGCTAGCTATTTGACCTTGAGTAAACTGTGTGATCTGTTTATACTTCACTTTCCTTATCTATGAAATAAGATGGTTGAAAGAAATGAGCCCTATAATCCTTTCCATTGCCAGAATTATATGACAATCTCAAGTAGTGGTTGTCAGAATTGTTTCACTCCTCAGTTGAATCTTTTGTTAACAAAGTCTTACATAGAAGCCATAAATATATAATACATAAAAGTGGAGTTAGGGGCACCTGGGTGGCTCAGTTGGTTAAGCAACTGCCTTCGGCTCAGGTCATGATCCTGGAGTACCAGGAACAAGTCCCACATCAGGCCCTCTGCTCAGCAGTGGGCCGGCTTCTCCCTCTGCCCCTCACCCCTTTCATGCTTGCTCTCTCTCTCTCTCTCAGAAATAAATAAAATCTTTAAAAAAATAATAAATAAATAAAATAAATTTCCAAAAAAAAAAAAAAAGTGGAGTTAGTCCAGGGCTCCTGGGTAGCTCAGTGGGTTAAGAATCTGTCTTCAGGGCGCCTGGGTGGCTCAGTGGGTTAAGCCGCTGCCTTCGGCTCAGGTCATGATCTCAGGGTCCTGGGATCGAGTCCCGCATCGGGCTCTCTGCTCAGCAGGAGCCTGCTTCCTCCTCTCTCTCTCTCTGCCTGCCTCTCTGCCTACTCGTGATCTCTCTCTGTCAAATAAATAAATAAAATCTTAAAAAAAAAAAAAAGAATCTGTCTTCAGCTCAGGATCTGGGCCTTTGTGGGCTTGGCATCCAGGCCAACATTGTTGGGCTCCCTGCTCAGCAAGGATTCTGCTTTCTCTCTCCCTCTGCCCCTCCCCACATTCATGCTCCATGCTGACTCTCCTTCTTTCACAAATAAATGGAAGAATCTTCAAAAATATAGAGTAAGTCTATTTGAAGCTACGTGAGAAAACCTGAAGTCCTGACTTTCCTATTACCAATCTTAATTACTGACCATTTCTAAACTCTTAATTTTCATCCAAAGTTAAATAATCCCTTATCACAGTAAGGGGTTAAATGATGGATAATAGCTTCAATATAAAAAATCCCATCTCCTAATTTTTATAGGTTATAAATTGATTTCATATATATTTTTCCCTAAACCAAAAGTTCACAAGCTAGCTTACCTTCACTTTAAGGAAGGATTTAACCCAAAGGAATAACTATGGACATGTTAGGAAACATGGTGAAGAAAAGAGTCTATTTCAACAAGGATGCATGGGTATACCTTCACTTATTTTCTCTATAGATTTTAAAAATATAAAAGACCAGTGACATTCACTCCAATATTTGAGCTACTTTGGTAACATTAGTTGGAATTTTAAATGAATATGACACTTATTTGATTAAGTAACCATTGTGATGGCTTGCCTTGAAACTTTCCACACAGAGGCATTTCATGCATTTCTACAATCTGCAATCAATAGGCTGGAAATTGAGCTTTCCTGTTGCATCAAGAATGGCTTGAGTTCTGTCCACTACCTATATGACTGTGTCTAAGTTGTCTCTTCATGTGTAAAAGAGAAACAAAAAAGGAGAAAGAATGGAGGGAGAGAAGGTGGGGAGGAGAGAGAAAGAGAGAGGGAGAGATTTCCTTTGCTGAGAAAGTGGGAGGAAGAGGAGGAGAGGGGGTAGTCCATTCAGGAAAGAAGTGAATCATAACTGCTTCTGCAAAAATCAATGGAGATAAATGCAGCAAAATCAGATCTAAACTGGGATTTTTAAAACCTACTATTATCTCATCTGTTATTCTGAAAACCCTCAAAAAGCCAATAATATCATGGCTAGCTGGCATCTGGAGGGCAATTTTATTCAATCCAGCTGGTTTTTCCTAATAGCACCTGCAAAATTAGACTAAATTAACTAAAATACTATCTCAAATTATTAGCACTGCCTGCAGGGACGCAAGCAGTGGTGTAGGATGGTTTCAGTAACCAAAATAAAAGGAGAATATGATCAAAGCATTTCATTTCAAGTAATTTAATATGGTCACTAAAGGCCAAGTGAAAGGTCTCATGCATTAGTGAGTATGTCCATCTCTTCTGAGATCTTACAATCAGAAGAAGATAATACCACACCATACTGGCTGTCTAATGAATGCAAAAAAAAAAGCAGAATACTTATGTTGAGTTTGAGGGCTGAATTGAAACCAATTTTTTAGAAGGAATTTATTGGAACAGTGTATCACAAAATAAAAGGAACATAGAACCAGGACCAAAAGGAACAGGATCCAAGTTAACTCCAGGGATCAAGATAATGGAAACTAAACAACAGTCTTTTCAGAGGGGGCCAACTGGATGCCATAAGAGTTGATTATTTGCCCTCTCCTTTTACATAGACAACTTATGTCAATCATATGTGAAATAAAATGCTGTGCAAACACAGCTATAAGCCCTTACCATCAAACCTGACAATCACTTTTAAACCTCTCTAGTACAGATATTAATCACTGAAATGTCCTGTGGAATGGATTTTCTGCCTCCTACCATGCATTAAGGGGGACAGGAATGTTCCAGGACAGAGAGAGAGAAATTTATCTCAGATTTCAAGCTCACCACTTGGCAAGAGGAAGCCAAGGCATCTTAACAGTTGCACTAGCATTGTACATGGAGGTAGAAAATCCCACTCCCTTAATGCAAATCAAGAGCTATTTTTCAAAACGGAAGAAATGAATACAGAAGGCCAATAAAATAAAAATATGCACATATAAAAGATACATGCCAAATCTTCCAGTTCATTAGGAATCATTTCAATGACAAGGAACTTGCTATCTCTGGAAGTAATTTCATGTAAGGTTCTGATTCTTACAAATTTTTCCTTACCATTTACTGAGTTGTCTCCTTCTAGCTTCCACCCATTGACCATAGTTCTACCTTTGTGCTGATCGAAATTAAATCTTCCTCTTTCATCTGAGTACTTCAGACATTTAAGTCATTTTTCCTTTCCCAGCCCCTTCTCTGGGCTTCTTTCAATCATTGCTAAGATTCTTAAATTGTTCTCTGTACCTATAATTTGCCTTTCTAACTATTTGAACGGCTTACTACATAATTGAGGTTTCAGCTCAAATGTCATTTTCTTTAAAAAAAAAAAAGATTTTATTTATTTATTTGACAGAGAGAGAGATCACAAGTAGGCAGAGAGGCAGGCAGAGAGAGAGGGGGAAGCAGGCTCCCTGCTGAGAAGAGCAAATTTATGAAGATACATAAATTTGTTCCACAAAGAAGGCAGAGAACATCAAAGATGATGTATCTATATTATTTATTGAAAAAATAATTCAATGTAAATAAGGATGTTTGGAGGTCATGGAAAATCCCCAAGGTTGACATAAAGGAGGACAACTAGATCCTTTGGATAACTGATCAGAGGCTAAATTCTTGGTAGAATGGACTCTAGGCTATGATGGTATTTCTGGGAAGAAAAGCCATTTTTGTTTGTGGCAAACTTTTGAGTTCAGCTATATTATGTTTGCATGGGATAGCAAGACTTATCAAAGTTACAGTGAAAGAGAGAACTCACTTGAGAAGGCCAATTATTCATTCCCTACCTTTATTTTTCTCTGGTTGTGAGTTCTGAACAGTTCATTTGAGTTCAGGATGATTTTACTATTTGATACCATCCTAAAACCTTTCCTTTTTTATGTACTCCCTTGATCTTGAGTGTGCTTGACAGGACATCAGCTGTCTCTGGTGGCTTGGTTTGAATATGCTACTATCATTTAAGAAAAATAAATTCTATTAATTATGCATTTTTCTTCACATTAACTTTTGTGAATAATTAAAAATAACTGATGGGTTTCCTGGGACTTAATAGAAACCTATGGCATTTTGACTTGTTCTACAAATTGAGGTCATTTGTGCATATCATATTTCATGTTTAGATTATTTTTGCTTTAGGATAGGAGTTGTGTTTGATTAATCTTTGTGTTCTCCATACCACTGAGCAGAAGTGAAGTGTGCAGAAATAATTTGTTGAGTTGAATTTGTGCCACAGTAGACCATGGCCCACCATAGTATTTAACGTTAAAAAAAAAGTGTTTTGTTGAAAATAAGTTGAGGTTGGTAGGGAATCAAGAGGAAGGGAACTGGCTATGTGCTACACATTACCCTTGGAATCTCATTTATGCCATCTCATTTATTGTGTTTATACTCCAATACTACAGGTTTCATGATAGACATTTGGATCTACCCTACCAAAGAGGTGGTTTCTTGTTTGATCTAATACATATACTATATGATCAAAGAGTCTCACAGCACCTGGGTGACTCAGTTGGTTAAGCATCTGGCTCTTTATCTTATCCCAGGTCTTAATCTCAGGGCTGTGAGTTAAAGCCCCATGTTGGGCTCCATGCTGGGTGTGGATCCTACTTAAAAAAAAAAAAAAAAAAAGTCCCATATTGCTTTTGCTGCTATGACTTAATCATCAGGGCTGTTTTGGGGGAAGGGGGCTGTGACCTGAGAGATACATTCAGTCCTCAATAATTTGTTTTGATACCATGTTTTTTTTTTTTTCTGAAGCTAATTTCATTGTGTTTAACACATCTACATTTCTGTATGTCTGAGGCTATCACAGGGCACAGAGTATTAAAGAGGAAACAATTAGACATACAAGTAATCTTGGTATTATGGACTTGTAGCCTCCAAATAATAGCTTTTTTTTTTAAATTTTGACCTATAAAACGTCTCAAGCCTAAGGCTCTTGAATGTCATAGCTATATTTCTTCATAGTTCATAGTGTTACAGAATCCTCTTCTTAGTTTACACCCCCTCCTTTTACTTTGTTTTCCTTTCATACAGAGGTTTCCATACCTTTTATCTTTTGTACTGCTGGCTCCTGGCAGTCCTTCAATTCAGTCACTTTAGTTAACATGCAACTTTATTTATTTGCTTCTCTAAATTGCTCCAGAGTAAATCACAGAATTATGAGAAGGTCACATATTGAACATAAGGCTAACCAAGAGAACCTAGGCAGTGGAGAGAACATTTATTCCCAGCAGGTGAACTTAGATATGAAAATCTGGATTTTTGTAACAAATAAATCAAGGGATAATTTTTCACATTGCAGAAGGATTCACCATGGGGTTCCTTTAAATAGCTGATTAACTTAGTGCATATTACAATGGTATTCTGTTGCAAAAAAAAAAAAATCAAATCCAAGTGTAAGTTTTCAGAAAATAGGCAATTATTATGATACCTGATAAATTTTATAATTTTTTTTCTACCTTGAAAAGGATTTTAAAAAATAGGTCCAGAGCTAATATATATATTGCATGATAATATAATAATCATAAGGGGAGATAGGTATTGAATAAGATCCACTGTTTCTCCCCATAAACTACCTGCAGCTAATCAGTCACAATACTTTTATTTTATTTTTTTAAGAAGATTTTATTTATCTGAGAGAGAGTGAGTGGACAAGAGAGAGAGCATAAGCAGGCAGGGGGGCAGAGGGAGAGGGAGAAGCAGACTTCATGATAGCAGGGAGCCCAACGCAGTGCTAGATCCTGGTACTCCAGGATCTTGACCTGAGCTGAAGGCAGATGCTTAGCCAACTAAGCCCCCCAGATGCCCCATCTTATGATACTTATAACATGTAAACCCCCAGGGGAAATGTCCTTGCTGAGCAGGGAGCCTGATGTGGGGCTAGATCTCAGGACTCTGGGATCATGACCTGAGCCAAAGGCAATCACTTTACCAACAGAGCTACCCAGGCACCCAAGAACAAAGTATTTTATTGGACTAGATTATTATCTGCCTGTATCTTTTCTGCTTGTCTTTCTTTGGCTTTAAAGAAAAGCTCATGACCTAAACTGTTTTTTTTTAATATAATTTTTTATTTTTTGTAAACATATATTTTTATCCCCAGGGGTACAGGTCTGTGAATCACCAGGTTTACACACTTCACAGCACTCACCAAAGCACATACCCTCCCCAATGTCCAAAATCCCACCCCTTTCTCCCAAACCCCCTCCCCCCAGCAACCCTCAGTTTGTTTTGTGAGATCAAGAGTCACCGTTAAAACAGTTAAGGTCACAACCATAAGTGACCTTAACTGTTTTAACGGTTACATCAGTGAGGAAACAGAAACACTAACATTGGGACTGTGAAAATACTAGGAACAGGGACTTCAAAAGTGGTGAATATATGTTAGTGTGTGTTCATGTGTATAAGTAAATGAGTCTTAAGATGTATTTTTAAAAATCTAGAAAATGCTGTTCTGTATACACTTCTCGCTTCTTTTGTGTTTGAACCTATGTGATAGGTGAACCATTATTAAGCAATGAGTACTACTGACTGTTCCAAATTTTAACTTCCTATGCATTTTAACTATGTGTTGCCAAACAGTTTTGTATTGAGGGATGATTTTGTCCTTCATAGATCCCTACTTTTTTTTTCTTATTTGCTCTATAACTCTCCTCTCTGTCTGTCATACCAATAAAAAGCCAGTCACTCTGAATGCTAAGCTTTGTGCTAGTCATCAGGTCAAACTTGTAATAGAAAGATGGCCATAGTAGTGGGGAGTTTTAGTCAACAGAGAAGCTATTAGCTATCGCCAATGTGATATGACTCTCTGACCCAAACAAGAGAACTGACAGTGAATAAGCAAAATGAAAACACCTGTTATAATCATTACACAGGTTAATAAAGATGGCATTACAAGCCTCCAAAAACTCCTTTTATTTCTTATAGTCAATATTTTCACTCACATCCTGAAAGGTAACTGCAATCTTTATTTTTAACTTCATAGATTAGATTTTCCTATTTTGAATTTTATGAAATTTGAGATATATAGTTTTTACACATTTGAGTATGGATTATTTCATTCAACATTATGTTAATATTTTTTACTCTGGGTATATGTTGCAAAGGCCATTTGGCAGCTTGCATATTTACTTTCTTAATGTTGTCTCCTTTTGAATAGAAGTTAATGTTATTTTTTAAAATTTCTTTTCAGTGTACCAGAATTCACTGTTTATGTACCACACCCAGTGTAACATGCAATACGTGCCACCCATAATACCCACCACCAGGCTCACCCAACCTCTAGCCCCCCACCCCTTCAAAACCCTCAAATTGTTTTTCAGAGTCCACATTCTCTCATGGTTTGTCTTCCCCTCCCATTTCCCCAATACCCTTTTCCTCTCCATCTCCCCATGTCCTCCATGTTATTTCTTATGCTCCACAAATAAGTGAAACCATATGATAATTGACTCTCTCTGCTTGACTTATTTCACTCAGCATAATCTCTTCCAGTCCCGTCCATGTTGATACAAAAGTTGTGTATTCATTCTTTCTGATGGAGGCATAACACTCCATAGTATATATGGACAACATCTTCCTTATCCATTCATCTGTTGAAGGGCATCTTGGTTGTTTCCACAGTTTGGCGACCATGGCCATTGCTGCTATGACCATTGGGGTACAGATGTCCCTTCTTTTCATTACATCTGTATGTTTGGCGTAAATAACCACTAGTGCAATTGCAGGGTCATAGGGAAGCTCTATTTTTAATTTCTTGAGGAATCTCCACACTGTTTTCCAAAGTGGCTGTACCAACTTGCATTCTTACCAACAGTGTAAGAGGGTTCCCCTTTCTCCACATCCTCTCCAGCACATGTTGTTTCCTGTCTTGCTAATTTTGGCCATTCCATATGCTGTAAAGTGTTATCTCAATATAGTTTTGATTTGAATCTCCCTGATGGCTAGTGATGATGAACATTTTTTCATGTGTCTGATAGCCATTTGTATGTCTTCATTGGAGAACTGGCTGTTCATGTCTCCTGCTCATTTTTTGACATGATTATCTGTTTTGCATGTGTTGAGTTTGAGGAGTTCTTTATTGATCCTGGATATCACACTTTTGTCTGTACTGTCACTTGCAAATATCTTCTCCCATTTTGTGGGTTGCCTCTTTGTTTTGTTGACTGTTTCCTTTGCTGTGCAGAAGCTTTTGATCTTGATGAAGTCCCAAAAGTTCATTTTTGCTTGTGTTTCCCTTGCCTTTGGAGACATGTCTTGAAAGAAATTGCTGTGGCTTATGTTGAAGAGGTTACTGCCTATGTTCTCCTCTAGGATTCTGATGGATTCCTGTCTCACATTGAGGTTTTTTATCCATTTCGAGTTTACCTTCATGTATGGTGTAATAGAATGGTCGAGTTTCATTCTTCTACATATAGCTTTCCAGTTTTCCCAGCATCAATTACTGAAGAGACTGTCTTTTTTCCACTGTATATTTCTTCCTGCTTTGTTGAAGATTATTTAACCATAGAGTTGAGGGTCCATATCTGGGCTCTCTACTCTGTTCCACTGGTCTATGTGTCTGCTTTTATGCCAGTACCATGCTGTCTTGGTGATCACTGCTTTGTAGTAAAGCTTGAAATCAGGTAATGTGATGCCGCCAGCTTTATTTTTGTTTTTCAACATTTATTTTCTTAGCGATTCGGGGTCTCTTCTGATTCCATACAAATTTAGGGTTATTTGCTCCAGCTCTTTGAACAATACTGGTGGAATTTTGATCAGAATTGCATTAAAAGTATAGATTGCTCTAGGCAGTATAGAAATTTTAACAATGTTTATTCTTCCGATCCAAGAGCATGGAATGGTCTTCCATCTTTTTGTGTCTTCTTCAATTTCTTTCATAAGTGTTCTGTAGTTCCTTGTGTACAGTTCCTTTACCTCTTTGGTTAGGTTTATTCCCAGGTATCTTATGGTTCTTGGTGCTATAGTAAATGGAATCGATTCTCTAATTTACCTTTCTGTATTTTTCATTGTTAGTGTATAAGAAAGCCACTGATTTCTGTACATTGACTTTATGTCCTGCCACATTACTGAATTTCTGTATTAGTTCTAGTAGTTTGGTGGTGGAGTCTTTTGGATTTTCCATATAAAGTGTCATGTCTTCTGCGAAGTGAGAAATTATTATTTTTTAATTTGTTTTAATTTTAATCTGGGTTAGTTTATATACAGTGTTATATTAGTTTCAGGTATACAAGATAGTAATTCAATAGTTCCATACATCACCTAGTGCTGATGTTATTAATTTTAATAAACTCCCATCCATTGCATTTTCCTTCAGGTTAAAAATCCTCCCCTACCCTAAGGTCTTAAAGATATTACCTTATGATATTTTCTGGAAGTTTTGTTGTTTCATCTTTCACATGTTCATCTATAATCCATTTTGAAATGATTTTTGTGCATGTTGTATACCAAGAGTCAAGTTTCACTTTTTCCCTATAGATAAGTGTTGAATCATTTGTCATTAGTCAAGTATCCACATATTTGTCATTTGTGATTTGTCATTAGTCAAGTGTCCACATATTTTTGGTCTGTATCTGGACTTCATATTACATTCCATTGATCTCTTTGTACCAATACTACACTATCTTAATTATTGTGGCTTCTTAATAAGTACTGATTATCTGGTAGTATTAGTGCTTCAACACTGTTTTTTGTTTTTTTAAGATTGCCTTGGCCATTCTTGGCTTGTAGTTTTTTCATTTGAATGTTAGAATTATGTTGCTAATTCCCACCCAAAGAATTGGATTTTAAATGGAATTGTAATAAATCTATATGTAGAACAATTTAGGAGAATCAACATATTTAAACACTGAATCTCCCAATCCATGAAGTTGGTATTCTTTCCTATATATTTTAGTCTTCTTTAATTTCTACCAGTAATGCCTTGCAGATTTTCTGCATAGAATTTATCTTTCATTAAATTTATTCATAGGTATTTGGTTTTTCTTTTTTGTTGTTGTTGCTATTTTAAATGGTACTTTTAAATATCTGTAACCTTATTTGCTAATTCTTTATAGAAATACAACTTAGCTGTGTTTATGTATCTTGTATCTAGTCATGGTACTAATTATTATCATAGTTTATATTTATATTCCTTTATATTTTATATATAATGCAATTCTGTCATCTGGAAATATTGAACAGTTTATTTCTTCCTTTCTAGTCCTTAAACTTTTAGTTGTTTTTTCCACTTGGTCTCTTTCTGTAGTGAGTATCTTGAATACAGTGCTGAATACAAGTAGTGATGGGGGACATTCTTGTCTTATTCCTGATCTCAGGGAAAAAAAAAATCCTTCAACACTTTACTTAAAATATTGTTTGCTGTAAGTTCTGTATAAATCTTTTGTTAGACTTAAGATATTGCATTGTGTTATTAGATTACTGAGAATTACTCTTTTAAAATAAGGAATGGATTTTGAATTTATCAAATGCTTTATCTACTTCATTTGAGATGACCTTATTTTTTCTTGATTTTGTTTATGTGTTGAATTGCAATGATTTTTTAAAATTTAAATTCAATTAGCCAACATATAGTACATCATTGATTTCAGATGTAGTCTTCAATAACTCATCAGTTGCATATAAACCCTAGTACTCATCACATCATGTACCCTCCTTCATGCCTATCACCTGGTTACCCCATCTCCCCATACACCTCCCCTCCAGCAACCCTCACTTTGTTTCCTATAGTTAAGAATCTCTCATGGTTTTTCTCCCTCTCTGATGACTTCCTATTCAGTTTTCTTTCCCTTCCCTTACGATCTTCTATGCTATTTCTTATATTCTACACATTACTGAAACCATATGATAATTGTTTCTCTGATCTACTTCTTTCACTCAGCATGATACCCTCCAGTTCCATCATGTTGATGTAAATGGTAAGTATTTATCTTTCTGATGGCTTAGAAATATTCCATTGTGTGTGTGTGTTTGTGTGTGTGTATGTGTGTGTGACATACCACATCTTCTTTATCCATTGATCTGTTGATGGACATCTTGGCTCTTTCCATAGTTTGGCTATTGTGGGCATTGCTGCTTATAAATATTGGGGTGCATGTGCCCCTTTGGATCATTTGTTTTTGAAAGTTAAAACAGCCTTACATCCCTGGAATAAATCTAACTTGGTTTCTATTTTTTCCTTTTAGTTATATCAGTTTTTGTTTCACATATTTTGATGCTATGTTCTCAGGTGCATACTAATTAAAAATTATTATATTTTCTGGATGGGATGTTTCATCAAAATGTAGTATCTCCTAGCTAATAGGATCCAACAGTCCATTAAAAAATTATCCACCATAACCAGGTGGGATTTATCCTTGGGATGCAAGGGTGGTTCAACATTCACAAATCAATGTGATAGAACAACATTCACAAATCAATGTGATAGAACAACATTCACAAATCAATGTGATAGAACAATAAGAGAAGAGCAAAGAACCACATGGTACTCTCAATTGATGCAGAAAAAGCATTTACAGCATCTGTTCTTAATTAAAATGCTTGAAAGTATAGGGATAGAGGGAACATTCCTGAACTTCATAAAATCTGTCTATAAAAACCCACGGTGAATATCAATGGGGGAAAGCTAACAGCCTTTCCTTTGAGATCAGGAACACGACAAGGATGCTCACTCTCACCACTCTTGTTCAACATAGTGTTAGAAGTCTTACAAACAGCAATAAGACAACAAAAATAAATAAAAGGTATTCAAATTGGCAATGAAGAAGTCAAACTCTCTCTCTTCACAGATGACATGATACTTTATATGGAAAGCCCAAAAGACTCCATCCCCAAACTACTAGAATTCATACAACAATTCAGTAATGTGGCAGGATACAAAATCAATGCACAGAAATCAGTCGCTTTCTTATACACTAACAATGAAAACACAGAAAGGGAAATGAGAGAATAGATTCCATTTACTATAGCACCAATAACCAGAAGATACCTGGGAATAAACCTAACAAAAGAGGTAAAGGATCTGTACTCAAGGAACTACAGAACACTCATAAAAGAAATTGAAGAAGACACAAAAAGATGGAAGAACATTCCATGCTTGTGGATCAGAAGAATAAACATTTTTAAAATGTCTATACTGCCTAGAGCAATCTATACTTTCAATGCCATTCTGACAAAAATTCCACTGGCATTTTTCAAAGAGCTCGAGCAAATAATCCTGAAATTTGTATGGAATCAGAAGAGACCCTGAATTGCTAAGGAAATGTTGAAAAAGAAAAACAAAATTGGGGGATCACGTTGCCTGATTTCAAGCTTTACTACAAAATTGTGACCACCAAGGCAGCATGGTACTGGCACAAAAATAGACACATAGACCAGTGGAACAGAGCAAAGCACCCAGATATGGACCCTCAACTCTATGATCAACTAATCTTTGACAAAGCAGGAAAAAATATACAGTGGAAAAAAGACAATCTCTTCAGTAATTGGTGCTGGGAAAAGTGGACAGCTATGTGTAGAAGAATGAAATTTGATGATTCTCTTACACCATACACAATGATAAACTCAAAATTTATAAAATACATCAACATGAGGCAGGAATCCATCAGAATCCTGGAGGAGAACATAGGCAGTAACCTCTTTGACATCAACCATAGCAACTTCTTTCAAGACATGTCTCCAAAGGCAAAGGAAACAATGCAAAAACGAACTTTTGGGACTTCATCAAGATCAAAATCTTGTGCACATCAAAGAAAACAGTCAAAAAATCTTGTACACATCAAAGAAAACAGTCAACAAAAGAAAGAGGTACAGATAAAGGGCTGATATCAAAGATCTATAAAGAACTCCTCAAACTCAACACACACAAAACAGATAATCACGTCAAAAAATGGGCCAAAGACATGAACAGACACTTCTCTAAACAAGACTACAAATTGCTAACAGACACATGAAAAAATGTTTATCATCACTAGCCATCAGGGAGATTCAAATCAAAACTACACCGAGATACCACCTTACACCAGTTAGAATGGCCAAAATTAATAAGACGGTAAACAGTAAGTGCTGGAGAGGATATGGAGAAAGGGAAACACTCTTACACTGTTGATGGGAATGCAAGTTGGTGATTTCACTTTGGAAAACAGTGTGGAGATTCCTTAAGAAATTAAAAATAAAGATAGCCTATGATCCCGCAATTGCATTATTGGGAATTTATCACAAAGATACAGATGTAGTGCAAAGATACAGATGTAGTGCATAGCAGCAATGGCCACAGTTGCCAAGCTTTGGAACAAACCAAGATGCCTTTCAATGGAAGAATGGATAAAGAAGATATGGTCCATATATACTATGGAGCATTATGCCTCCATCAGAAAGGATGAATACCCAATCTTTGTATCAACAATGATGGGACTGAAAGAGATTATGCTGAGTGAAATAAGTCAAGCAGAGAGAGTCAATTAGCATATAGTTTTGCTTATTTGAGGAACATAAGGCATAGCATGGAGGACATGGGGAGATGGAAAGGAGAGGTAAGTTGGGGGAAATTCGAGAGGGAGATGAACCATGAGAGACTGTGAACTCTGAGAAACAAACTGAGCATTTGGGAGGGGAGGGCGGTGGAGTGTTGGGTGAGCCTGGTGGTGGATATTAAGGAGGGTACGTATTGCATGGAGCACTGGGTGTGGTGCATAAACAATGAATCTTGGAACAGTGTATCAAAAACTAATGATGTATTTTTTTGGTGACTACCAACTCAATTTAAAAAAGCGGACAGTGGACTCTGAAAAACAATCTGAGGGTTTTGGAGGGGAGGGGGTGGGAGGTTGGGTGAACTTGGTGGTGGGTATTATGGAAGGCATGTATTGCATGGAGCACTGGGTGTGCTACATAAACAATGGATTCTGGAATATTGAAAAGAAATTTTTTTAAAAAAATAAAAAAAGTAATGTCTCTTTATCATCAGTCATGTGTCTTACATTAAAACTTATTCATTTCTGTTTTACTAGAAGTACACCACCACTCTTTGTCTATTGGAAGCATAATATATCTTTTTTTATTTTTTAATTATTCTGCCCTCTAACATTCAGTCTTTCTATGTCCTTATATTTAAGATACATCTCTTGTAAATAGCATATAGTTGTTTTTAATAATTTTTATTATGTGTTTTTCTTAGAGTATTTTTAAAAAGATTTTATTTATTTCTGATAGAGAGAGATAGCAAGAGAGGGAAGAGAAGCACAGGGGAGCTTGATAGGGAAGAAACAGGCTCACTGATGAGCAGAGAGCCAGATATGGGGCTAGATCCCAGGATGCTGGGATCATGACCTGAGTGGAAGGCAGACACTTAATGACTGAGCCACCCAGAAACCCTCTTGGAGTATTTATACAATTTATATTTAATGAAACCATTGATTCAGGTTTATGTACACCTTCTAACTAATTGTTTTTATTTTTTATTTGTCTTATATCTTCTATGTTCCCTTACTTTCCCTTTATTGCCTTATTTTAGATAAGTATATTTTAAATGTTTCATTTCTCCTTTCTATGAGCTTACTGATTATATATTTTTTTCTTATTATTCTTTTAGTGCTTTGAAAGAAAATATAGCATGAATTCTTGACTTAAAAATATTAAATTTATTAATGTTTATCTCAATTCTTAGACAAAACAGTACCCTGAGTATACTTTAAATGCATCTACCTGCCCCTCTTTGGGTTATTATCATTGGGTATTTCAATACCATATATGTTTTAACTGCCAGAATACATAGTTATTATTATTATAATCATTTTGCATTCTCAATATTCACTTAGGTGAATATATTTAATATTTCATTTGCTCTTTACCCTTAACTGCATCTCCATTAATGTGGGGTCTGTTGGTGATTATTTCTCCCAACTTGTTAGTATTAAGATGTTTATTTCATCATTATTTTTTCTTTTAATTAATTAAAAATATTGGGAGAGTTTAAGATTTACAGCAAACCTGCCGAGGTAGCAAGAAAATACCCACATACATCATCTCCATTTTCCACTATTAATTAACATCTTAACATTAGTATAACATATTTGTTGCAGTTAATTAACCTATGCTGTTATATTACTGTTAAAGTCAAAATATTTTCAGATTGCCTTTATTTTCTTAGCTTTTTTTCGTATACTTGGATCCTTTTCTTTGTTTTTTAATGATATTGGCAGTTTTGAGCAATATTGTTAAAATTTTTGGTAGACTGTCACTCATTTGGGATTTGTCTGATATTTTTCTCATGATTAGATTAGAAGGTGATGGGTTTGGGGAGAAATAACACAGAGATAAAATGACTTATCACTGTTGATATTAACTTGATCATCTGGCTACAGTAGTATTTGTCAGGTTTCTCTACTATAAAGTTACTATTTTCTCCCCTTTCTGTATTGTTCTTTTCTCATCATTTTTCAATGATGTTTTCAGTGAATATAGATTTTTAGGTTAGCGGTTATTACCTCCCTCCCTTTGAATATGTCTTCTAAATATAAGGTTTTTTTTAAAGATTTTATTTATTTATTTGACAGACAGAAATCACAAGTAGGCAGAGAGAGAGGGGAAGGCAGGCTCCCCGCTGAGCAGAGAGCCCGATGCAGGGCTCGATCCCAGGACCCTGGGATCATGACCCGAGCCGAAGGTAGGGGCTCAACCCACTGAGCCACCCAGGCGCCCCTAAATATCAGTTTTAATGTATCTTTGAACTCTTTGTATGACTTTTTCTTTGTTGATGATTTTTAGCATCTTTACTGTATTTCTAAATGTGGTTTTCTTCATGTTTATCCTGCTTGAGTAACTTAAATATGTGGCCACTTAAATCTGTGCCTTGATGTCTCACCTCAGTTTTGAAAATTTGAGCTTTTTTTTCCTTTTCTTTTGATCTAATTTCTGCCCCATTGCACCTTTCTTGTCCTTCTGGGACTACTGTCATTCATTTTTTGTTAGATAATTTCACTAGTTACAATACAGCTCTTGAAGTTCATTCTCTATTGTCCAACATTTTGTTTATTTATGCTTTGGTCAGATCTACATATTACCCACTTTCGTATCTTCCAGTTTACTAATAATTTCCTCTTTTTTGTCTAATTTCGTCTGTATTGTTTGCTTTTAAACCCATGGGTTGAGTTCTTAATTTGAGTTCCTAATTTTTTTAAAGATTTCATTTATTTATTTAACAGGGAGAGAGAGATCACAAGTAGGCAGAGAGGCAGGCAGAGAGAGAGACGGGGAAACAGGCTCCCTACTGAGCAGAGAGCCAGATGAAGGGCTCAATCCCAGGACCTCAATCATGACCTGAGCTGAAGGCAGAGGCTCAGCCCACCAAGCCACCCGAGTTCTTAATTCTTAATTTGAATTCTTAACACTCTGTTCTGGAATTTTCCTTTTATTTTACAATTTCCAGTTCCCTATCACAGCTCCCCATCTTGTTGTTTAAATCCATAATCCGGGCACCTGGGTGGCTCAGTGGGTTAAGCCACTGCCTTCGGCTCAGGTTATGATCTCGGGGTCCTGGGATCGAGTCCCACATCGGGCTCTCTGCTCAGCAGGGATCCTGCTTCCCTCTCTCTCTCTCTGCCTGCCTCTCCATCTACTTGTGCTTTCTCTCTGTCAAATAAATAAATAAAATCTTTAAAAAAATAAAATAAATCCATAATCCTATTAATCATACTTATTTTAATTTTATGTATAACATTTTTAATATCTGGATATCTTATGAGTCTGTTTCATTTTTTCCCTAGCTTTTGGATAAATACTGGTCTTTTAGTATTATTGGTTATTTTAACTGAATATCATAGTTCATGTATAAATAATTTTAAAGGTATTCAAAACTCTGAATGATGTCACCTTTCTCCAGAGGGATTTCTTTTTTGTTTATGGCATTCAGTTAGGCTAGGGACTTTAAAAAGATTCGAAGCTATGCTTTAGCCATTTGAGGCTTCATCTGTTTCTGCTTTACCTTACTATTAGGGCATAGTCATTTGAAGATACCAATTGAAAAGTTGCAAAATGTAATAGGAACACTTAGCAGGACCTAAATTCTAATTTTTGTCATCCCAGTCGTTAAAAGATTACAACACATTCTTCTTAGTCTCTCAGCCTCAATATGCTACTTCCCTCCCTTTCATAATTGGCAGTTGCCTTGAGAGGAAGAGCAGCCTCCAAGTCCAGGCTCACCTCTCTTGACTTCTCCCTTCTTTCAGATCTTGGCCCAACTTATTTTATTTTGGTATTTCTAGAGCCTTCAAATAGGGTTTTCTTTGTTTTTTTCCACTTTCCTAATTGCTTTTAGTGAAGAGCATAGTAAAATAGCATCATCAACAATTAATAAAGTGGGCCAAATTTTTGGGCCATACTCTGTGATAATGTAATTCAGTTGGTTGGGTCTTGAGCCTAACAATCTACATTTAAAGAAGAGCCACAAGTTGAGTAAGACCTTGGTGGTTCACAGGTTGTCCATGCAGAGAAAATCTGAGAAACACTGTCTTACACATGCATGTAGTATGGACTATCAAGGGAAATAGAATATATCCTTTAAGGTTATCTTTAGCCCAGAGACTTTGGGAATTTATAAGCAAGCCTCAAAAGTCTGTGATTCCATCTTACTCAAAGGGTGCTGAATAAGGACAGACTACAGATCAACAATTTTCTCTCAATTCTGTGGCAGTTGTTCCATCACAGTGTACCCAACAGTCCCCTGAACACTAGTATTGACATCTTCCAACATCCTGCTCAGTACTCATAGCAATAGAAGAGGTCATGTTTGTTTGGATAAGAGAAAATAATATAAGGAAGTTTTTATAGAAGATATTACATTTAAGCTGAACCACGAAGGATGTGTGGAATTTCTACAGAGATTTAGAGAAAGAGCATTCCAGAAAGAAGCAACAGCAGGAGCAAATGCATGAAAAGTGTAGGACAATGGTCTCAAACTTTATTGTGCATCAGAATCACTTACATAACTTTTAGAACATGAAAATAATGAGATTCTATCTGAAGATATTCATACTAGGTTGGGGTGAGGTCCAAGAAATTGCTTCTTTCATAGGCTCACATAATGATTCTGAAGCAGGTAATGTATGGACCACACCGGAACCAAATTGAAATGGAAAAGAAAAAAAAACAACTATCTTATACGGAATAATTACAAAAGATTGCAAATACTAAGTTTATTTGGCTCATTGTTACATAAATTACAAGGATATTACATATTGTAAAAAGAAAAATGATTTGTAGGAAGGAAGTCATTTATGACATTTGAGAGAATAAAGTAGTAAGGTAAGAAAATGAGTTTTATTTTAGGGGAACTCTGTGCTCTTTGCCCACAGATCTCAGGAGCTTTCCTCTACTCTATTTTTGAAAAAAGTATCTGTGGACTAATGTCTTGTGATTCATTTTACTCTTGAATCTTCTTCTTTTTTTTTTTTTTTTTAAAGATTTATTTATTTATTTGACAGAGAGAGATTACAAGTAGGCAGAGAGGCAGGCAGAGAGAGAGAGGAGGAAGCAGGCTCCCTGCTGAGCAGAGAGCCCGATGCGGGACTCGATCCCAGGACCCCGAGATCATGACCTGAGCCGAAGGCAGCAGCTTAACCCACTGAGCCACCCAGGCGCCCCTACTCTTGAATCTTCTATATGATCTGCTGACTGTGCCTCCCATCTCATGTTACTTTTGTTTTATTCTTCCCAAAGTGTACATCATATATGTCACTCTTTTGTTTAAAGCCCTCTAAACTCTTTCCATTAGACTTAAGTCCAATTCTCCTTTCCTTTGTCTGCAGCTCTATCATATTAGCTGGCCCTGGGCTTTTCTGTAATCTTGTCTCCTACCACTTTGCTCCCTGTTCTCTATACTTCAGTCACACTGCTTTTCTTTCTGTTCCTCTAAAATTTCCAATTAGTTCCCCTTGCATGGTCTTTGAATTTGCTGTTTTCCTTGCCTGGAATGTTTTTTGTTTGTTTGTTGTTTTACCATGATTCTGATCTCTGCCTGGAAGTTGCCTTCTCATCATTCATATCTCAGATCAAATGTCATCCCTTATCACACTGTATGAATTTTCAATAACCCTCATCCCTGTTACCCGAATACGCTTCCTTCACACTGCTTACATAATCTAAAATTATATTTTTCATGGTCATTTTCTTCCCTACTAGAACATAAACTCCATAAATTCAGGGACCTTATTTTTTGGGGGGGTAGTTGCTAAAGTTCTTGTCCTCGTAAAAAATCAACATACAGTATCAATTTGCTGAAAAACATGAATGAGTTCAAAAGATACTGCCAATGGTCTCCTCTAGTCTAATCTCTTCACATAACTCCAACCGTCAAAACATCCCTGATTCTTTTTGTCTCGGAGAGACATTTCCCTAGGCTAAAGCTTCTAGAGGCCTTTTAAATGAAATAAATCCTTGGGGTGCCTGGGTGGCTAAGTCAGTTGGGTGTCTGGCTCTTGGTTTCTGTTTGGGTCATGATCTCTCTCCCTATCTCTTTCTCTCAGAAAGAAAGAAAGAAAGAAAGAAAGAAGAGAGAGAGAGAGAGAGAGAGAGAGAGAAAGAAAGAAAGAAAGAAAGAAAGAAAGAAAGAAAGAAAGAAAAGAAAAGAAAAGAAAAGAAAGAAAACCCCATGAAGAGTAATGCCTTAATATGTGATCAGCCTTGTATATCCCAAGTGAGATACTGAAGGAATTTGAGTTGGGAACAAGATAAAAGGGACCTGAGAGGGATTATTCTAGAGAAAGGGTCCCTTCTAGGGAAGACTGACTTAACTGGGGTAGTGCAGCAGCTAATCCAGATATTGGGTACAATGAAAGAATAAAAGGATGGTTATAAATATAAATTATGTGGACTTCACACTTGGCCAAGGGCCAAATCTGGAATGAAGGAACCATTTATCTACCTTTCAGTTTGTAAATAGTTTTCATTTTACGCCCATCCTCGGCACCCACCCTCCTTTCAAAAACCTGTGTTTTTAAATTCCTGGAACTTACTTGTCATGTTCTTACATGTCATAAGCAGTTGTATCTGGTGTTGCATTGTCCTGTTGACATAATAACCTACTGTGACAGATGCAACTATGGTATCTTAGTGACATGTAAATGGAAGATGACAGAGAGTTGGATTCTGAAAAAGTGTGATGCCACATGCCTTTGTGGACAGAATCTTAATGACTGGATGTGGTTCCGAACTTATATTTGTGGTTTGAAGCTTTAGTGGATAGATTTAGGATCTTAGTGTAGATAACAGTTTAAGCAACATAGCCTGAGAACTTGCTATGAGCTGAAGGGAGCATTGGAACTTGGGATCCAAACCCTCAAGATTTTTACTGAAATACTACTAATAATAGCTAATATTTAGAAGGCCCTCTGTGTAAGGCACCACTTGTATATGTTTCACCTATGCTAGCTTATTTAATCTTCAAGATCCTGTGAGTCAGAGAAGGCTACTATCACCGAGGCAAAGGAGAAACTAAAGTACTGAGTAGATAAGTGCACTGCTGAAAGGTGTATAGCTATGAGGTGTGGTGAAGCATGTACTGAAACTCAAGTCTAACTGCCAAACCTGAGCTTTTAATAATGACAATCTTATACTTTATTGGTAACCCTGGAGAGAACTGTGTTATAGTAATGGTGAATAATAACAATTATAATAACAACCATTAATTTGTGCTTTGACCTGTGTTAAGTACTCAACTACATTATCTCATTTAACCCCCCTACTCATTCTGTAAAATAGGTACCATTAGAATCCTCGTGTTGTATGTGTGGAACAAGTATACTGTCTTGCCCAAAGTTTTATACCAAGAAAGTGGTACAGCCAGTAGTTGACTCTTCCAAACCTGGTTTCTCAAAAAATCAATTCCCCTCACCACAGATCCATACTTCAGTTAGCTTATAGGTCAACATGTAAAAGTTTCCTTTGTTTTACAATGAAGCTCTCTGACAAAGTGGGAGAAATCAGTGACTCACTTTTCATCTGCTATGTTGTAGAGGTCGAGTTTCAGAGTACATACATTGGCATTGAACTTCACACACCTACCCAACTACTTAGAAGTATCAGTCTGCCTAACCCTGGGCTCTGTAGGAGAAATTTGTGTCAGAGGATTTCTAAGACAACACTTCTTTCTCCTTTATGTAACCTCTTTACTGTTTTTCCTATGCTAAGATAATACACCCCATCTACTGTCCCTAAATGTTACTTTGAATTGATTTTCTTGCTTTAGGGGTAGAACAAGCTGATGTTTCCTATTTAGTCTTGTTTCTGTTGTGGTTTTTAAAACAGCTGGTCAAGATTAGGGGCTCTGGCAATGGTTAGAATTTAGGGTCCCAATATCATCCAAGGTTAAACTCTGAGGCAGTGATAAGGATAAGAGCAAACTCTTTGTCTCATGGAGGGATTATACTCATACTTGATAGTACTGCCCTTTAACTAGCCAGTTTCCAGCAAGGCAGCGGGAACTTCAATTTTCTAGTCTTTGTGTCATTTGCAATGCAATTCAAATTGCTTGATACAGTTTTTCCTGCTCCCACTTGCTGCCACATATTTGAGTTTCCTGCTACTTTTACTCTTCTGTGAAGTGTGCAGTGAAATGAACCTATTTTATTTCTCTCACACACAGCAGTTGGCAACTCCCTGTTAGTGTAGTGAGATAAGGCAAGTGTAGGGCATCCTAGTTACCTGCTTATTGGGATATGGCTTTTATAAATCCTTTTGATCTCCAGCACCACCCTCAGGTCATCACCTACATGACCTGGTAACATCTCCAAAGGGTTTATCAAAGTTAAGGACCAACTCCCTTCTCTATCCCCAAAACATAAATATGGTCCTATCTATCAGGAAGGGAACTTACTTGAACTCACTTGGAAGCTGATCTTTGCATGCTCCCTGCTTCTGTTTCTAATGAATTTCTTTTTGCATTAGCTGCACTTCACTGCCAGTGGACCCTTTTTGCCCACTGAGGATGGAGTGAGGTGGACATGCTGCCTTGGTTTTATGAAGCAGCAGCAGTGTCTTCTTGCAGTTACTGCAATATGAAGGTCAGTGATTTCACAGGGAAAACACAGTCATTTAAACCTCAAAAAGGTCATCAAATCTCCTTAGTATAGCTTCTGCCACAGCAGTACTTAAGACCCAGACCTAGACTACTGATGGCAGAAGGAAAGGCACTGGGAAAAAAGCTATCTCAGGTAAGTGGGTGGAAGAGAAGATATGTCTGTCCATTATGGGAATTTCAGCATTGTCAACTTTGAGTATTTGCAAAGAAACAACATTCTCCTTACTTGGAGTTTTTGTCCTTCTCTATAGTCTGCCCTCTCCCCAACTTGTGGGGCTTTGTGTATAGGCCAGTGAGTTTCAAGGGATGGATAAGTTTGTCACTCTGTGTGTTTGAAGGATGGTAGGGAAGAGAAGCAATGTGAGATGATAGTATAACAAAATGGGGCAGGGCATGTGTGTGGCCTAGAGAAAAAAAAATGTGATATTATAATAATTTTAATTTTTTTACTATTTTATTCACCATGCAGTATATCATTAGTTTTTGATGTAGTGTTCCATGATTCATTGTTTGTGTATAACACCCAGAGCTCCATGCAATACATGCCCTCCTTAATAACCCATCCCTGGGCTCACCCATCAACCCCACCCCCCGCCGCTCTAAAATCCTCATTTTGATTTCCAGAGTCCATACTCTGTCATGGTTCTTCTCCTCCTCTGATTTCCCCCCTTCATTTTTCCCTTCCTTCTCCTAATGTCATACATGCTATCCTTTATGTTCCACAAATAAGATAAACCATATGACAATTGTTCTCTGTTAAAATGTTCAATATCATTAGCCATCAAGGAAATTGAAATCAAAACACATTGAGATACCGCTTTACACTGGCTAAAATAACAAAAATTAACAAGACAAGAAATCACAAGTGTTGGAGACGTTGTGGAGAAAGGGGAACCCTCTTACACTGTTGGTGGGAATGCAAGTTGGTGCAGCCATCTTGGAAAACAGGGTGGAGGTTCCTCAAAAAGTTAAAAATAGAGCTACCCTATGACCCATCAATTGCACTACTGGGTATTTACCCCAAAGATACAGATGTAGTGCAAAGAAGGGCCATCTGTACTCCAATTTTCATAGCATCAATGGCCACAATCACTAAACTGTTGAAAGAGCCAAGATTCCCTTCAACAGACAAATTATTAAAGAGAATTTGGTCCATATATACAATGGAATATTACTTAGCCATCATAAAGGACAAATGCCACCATTTGCATCAACATAGCTGGAACTGGAGGAGAGTATGCTAAGTGAAATAAGTCAAACAGAGAACAATTGTCATATAGTTTATCTTATTTGTGGAACATAAAGGATAGCATGGATGACATTAGGAGAAGGAAGGGGAAAATGAAGGGAGGGATGACTCAGAGGGGGAGATGAACCATGAGAGACTATGGACACTAGGAAACAAGCTGAGGGTTTTATATTGAAGAGGGGTGAAGGAATGGGTGAGGTTGGTGATGGGTATTCAGGAGGGCACATATGACATGGAGCACTGGGTGTTATACATAACTAATGAATCATAGTTCATTACATGAAAAACTAATGATGTATTACATGTGGACTAATTGAACATAATAAAGAAATGCCAAGCCAGAGTTTATTTTTTTATGGGGCTTTGCTTTTTGTCCCCTTTGCATTTTTATTTCACATGTTTTGTGCATTGACTGCTCCTGCCTTGTTTACTTTCCTGGTTGCTGTTAGATTCTTTTATTGTACATTTGGTGACTTCCAGTTATCTCTCTCTCCATGTTTGTATCTCTGTTTCTGCCTACTTGTCTCTTTTTTTCTCTTTTTTTGTTGCCTCTCTTTTTTGTGTGTCAGTCTCTGAATCTTTATCTTTTTCTTTTTTACCTCCTATCTCCTTTGGATCTTTTTTCTGCAGTATCTCTACCAGAGTTATCATGAGGACTGTCCACATGGAAGTTGTTTGAAGACCAAAATCATTACTGGTATCATTACTAACAGCTTGGAAAGTGTGTGAGACCCCCCCAACAGATATTTATGAAAACAAAAAATATGAGAGTAATTCCCCTGACAAGCTCTGCAAACCATCTTTTGGTTTGATGGGATTGTGGAATGGAGCCAACCAGTACCAATAATAGTAGTGAAACTTTGTTTTTGAAAGTATAAGAGAGTCAAATTTATTACAATCATATCAGTTGCTGGTTATTCCAGTTTCTGCCTGGTATTAGCTAGATTTTGTTTGGTGTTAGCTTTTGCATTTTGAGCTGGATTCAAGATACAGGGAAATTGCGTCTCAGTCATTCTAGGAGGCTCAGTCTTACTATGGGGGCTAGAAGAATGAAGAGGCATCACAGGGACACAAGGGAAGGAAATAGCAATCAGACCCTCTAGCAGATGGAAATAATAATAAAAATAGCTACCTGAGATATTTATATATAATTAGCATTAGTACACAAGTCCCTAGCCACTTTTCTCTGTCACCAAGGCAACATAGATGGGACAGAGAAAGCTGCTTCTCTATGTCCTTATAAACATGATCTCCTCACATTGCTCTGGCTTGTGGCATGTCAATATAGAGGCAATTTCTTATGTTGAGCATTTATATGTCAGGCATTATGTTAAATTCATTACATTAGTCTCATTTAATCAGTCCTCAGAATAATCTCATGAAAGAGAGAAGTATTATTATTGTCACTTGCAATTTACAGATCCAAAAACAGATTCAGAAGAATTGAATTCACTTCACCAGATATAACAGTTTCCCCACTGTTAGACAATACTCAGATTAAAATTCAGCTGTTTTTAACTTGCTCATCTATTTTGCTTCTTTGCCCCCTACTCTCCCAAATTTACTGCCTCTATTTCGTAATGTTTCAAGGTAATCTGGGGAGACAATTGTTGCCTCCCTGCTGTACAACACAAAACAAATTGTTCCAGGAGCCTGTGGAAGTGAGTTATTTTTCCATGGTCCATGCTCAGTAAGGGCATCTTTCTTGCCTATGGAATGTCCTGCAACTTATTTCCTTTCCAAGTAGTCAGTATACCAATGTAGTCCCATATGCAAAGACTGGAGTTTGATATATTTTATCCTGCCCACACACGCTGTATGTGTAATAGGCTAGGGACAGAAAGTCAAGAATTTGATGAAGGGGTCAGAAAACATGAAGAAATTGGTGTAATTTCCCAAAATAATGGACTTTGTGAGTGGAGATTATGGGGACATGTGACAGCAGTGCCATTATTTCTTGCCTTTTGTGGTTTTACCATCCCAAGCTGGTAGATCTTTGTGCCCATAGCATATGAATTATATCCTTTCCCTGACCCAAATGTCTCTTAAGGTTCTAATATGGAAAAATTCCATTCTGTTATCTATATACCCATTAGTTTGTCCATTAATTAATGTCTAAGCTATCTGCTGAGCACTGTGTGCATTGACCTTTGTGTTTGTAATTGCTACATTTGCTACTGCACTGCAGGTGGTGAGATTAGAACAGGGCATTAATCTCTACATGACTAGGCCTTTATGGATATTTAAGGTAGTGTATGCCACTTTTGCCAACTTCCTTTGGATAGCTGGTCTGCTAAGTTTGGACGACCATTACTTAGGCTGCTTTTTCTCCAGAAGAGTCAATAATGTCTGCTTTTTCTGATAACTTAGATTCCCTTGGTCTGAACTGATGTCATCTTTTCCTTATAAGTTTTCTGAATTAAAACTTTCTCTAATTAAGTTTTTTCTGAAATAATGGTCATGAGACCACTGCTTCAGAATTGCCCACAATAATTCCTGTTATAGATTCCTACATCTTATCTCAAATTTAAGGAATCAAAAACTCCAAGAAATTGCGCCTTGGAATCTGCTTTCTAGTCACACTGACATTAAAGAACCCTTATTCTAATGGTTTTTCTTCATTCCAGACAGACACCTGAGTCCTCTTTGATCTCATTGTTTCCTACTTCTAGAGCATTGTAGAGTCTCTAGGAGATGCTTCAGAGGATCTTTAATGTACCCAGGAATCAGCTGCTGGTCATTTGAGAGAAATACTCTGAACCATCAATGTAATTAAAGCAAATGTATATCACCCATGACCTGAGGAGTACAAGGGAAGTTAAAAAGAAAATGTGTGGACGGTGCCTCCTGCAAACACAGTTCCACCCTATAACTAGAACCGAATGCCAGTCTATTACCCATTCACTAACAGCACTTCTCCCATTTCAACTTCAAGTGCATGGACTTGTCAGTGGGGTGGCTTTGTATATCCCAGTTCATCTGCTCCATTGAACTGCTAAGACAATTTTACCTACAAAATAACCTTACAAACACCTGGACCTAAAGACAGAGTTGGGAAAGGGAAATTGATTTCAATTTCCAAGTGTAATGGCTAAAGGTTGACAGTGTACTCTTAGGGTGTAGAATAATGTTACTTTGGAGCATATCCTGACTCCCAAGGTCGTGTGCAAAGCATGCTTAATAAAATGTTGAAAAATAATAATCTCATAAGGGAGTGTTTCTAAACTGTGGAGGCGCCCTGCAGATGTTTAATGTAGTTTATATACTTAAAAAGCATCACTCAAAAAAAAAAAAAAAGTATCATTCACTTTCCCCTGAAGTTACTAACCTTGTAAATAGCTACTACTGGATACACAGACAGAAATTCAAATATTAGTTAAATTAGAAAAAAAATCACAAACGACCCAATGAATCACTTTGTTAATCTCAGATAACCATATTATTCATAGTTAAGGCTGGGACAATTTTGGCAATGGAAAGGTTGCTATTAATCAAGTCAGGACAATAGGTATAAACTGATGTATAGGAAAACCTTACTTACATGCCATTTAACCTTATTATCAGACAAGTTGTGACATAGAGTCTTCTTTTTTATTACAGGGAGCTATACCAGTCAGTATTCTGGAATGCAGAAACACAATTAGATTTGAGGAGAAGGTAAATAGAAAATCAGCCTGTTTTTTCCCTTTGTTCTGAATGATAAGACAGCTGCTTTTTTATTAGTCAAATGTGAACACTGGGAATATGATGGTAGGGGCTGGATGACCCATCCACCATGGCAACAGTGTTTTTTAGCTGATAACAGCCAAGCGAAGGGTTATGTACATTACTCTATTTGAGACCATCTGCTAAGCAGCTCCATTACAAAAAAGTAAGCTTGGGTTGCATATGGGACTTTTAAACACAAGTTTGGCATCAGGATTTGGGATATTTGAGGCACAGTTAATCTCAGGAGACACTTTACCCTTCAATTTTTTGCCTTTATTATTTCAGGAAAATAACACATCATATTTTCTTAAAAGCTGAAGCACTCACACACAAGCGCCTGTGCATGCACAGTCATGCACACTATTGTAATACCTAGTGACTAAAGTCAGACTGATGAGGATATGAGGATCTAGTGCTAAGAGAGTATGTCCTAATGTCAGATCTCCAGGATGGAGGTTATCATTTTGTTCCCTGTCTCCTACAATACTGTAGGGGAATACTGTTTAGTATTCCCCTAAAGTATGTAGTATTCCACTAAACTATATTGTTTAGGGGAAGAATTTGTATCTTTAGGGGAGCTGATGGAGGGACCTGATATGAACATTCTTCTTGATCCAGACCCTTTCTTATTTTTCATTGTCTTTCCCACTTTCTTCCCTGTAGACTAGATCTTCAACTTAGAGCAAGCTGATTCATAAATTTCCAGTGAATGAGTACCTTTCTGTCCTCTCGTAGAGGATATAGTTGAAGTGGTTTTTCTATGCAAAGATATGGTTTGATAACCCCTCATAGAACCCCAAAGCCACACTATAAAAATTGCCTAGAGCTTCTGTTCTTTGATGTCCATGGGTCCCTCCAGGACTCTTCCGTGTCTGTATCACTGGGTCATCTGAAGTTTGCCCAAGATTTAGCTGCCTTTTGTAGAGGATCATTTTTAGAACTTGATAGTGAACTTTCAGGAGCGGATGTGCAAAAAGCATTTAAAATTGATTTCCTGTCTGTGCGATTAGTCTCCAGGGCTTAGACTGCTCCAAGGATGTGAATTAAGATTTTGCAAATTTTTCGTAACTCCTAATTACCCCTTTCTTTCCTATGACTCTCTCTGGAGAGTAGCATAAAGTTGCTAGGTGATTGAGATTCTGCTTTCTTTCTTCTTTACAATCTCAGAGCCAGTCAGAATTGTCCCTTGCCCTCCTAGTAGACCATGAGAAATACAAAAGTTATATTACAGGACCAAAATATATTGGAGTTTGAACACACTAAAAAATGTCAATTTGTCTTACTCCTTCTGCAGAGATCTGTAGTTGGGGCATTCCCCTGCTTAGGCTGAAATTTGGCTTTGGAATTAGAAGTGAAAGAGTTCAAATTAAATTAATCTTAGGGGGTGCCTGGGTGGCTCAGTGGGTTAAAGCCTCTGCCTCAGCTCAGGTCATGATCCCAAGGTTCTGGGATAAGCCCCGCATTGGTCTCTCTGTTCATCAGGGAGCCTGCTTCCCTTCCCTTCTCTCTCTGCCTGCCTCTCTGCCTACTTGTGATCTCTGTCTGTCAAATAAATAAATAAATAAATAAATCTAAAAAAATAAATTAATTAATCTTAGGAATATCTTATCCTCTTAATGACTGTTTCAATCTCCTTACTGGTTATGGGTCTGTTCAGGCTTTCTATTTCTTCCTGGTTCAGTTGTGGTAGTTTATATGTTTCTAGGAATGCATCCATTTCTTCCAGATTGTCAAATTTATTGCCGTAGAGTTGCTCATAGTATGTTTTTATAATACTTTGTATTTCTTTGGTGTTAGTTGTGATCTCTCCTCTTTCATTCATGATTTTATTTATTTGGGCCCTTTCTCTTTTCTTTTTGATAAGTCGGGCCAGGGGTTTATCAATTTTATTAATTCTTTCAAAGAACCAGCTCCTACTTTCGTTGATTTGTTCTATTGTTTTTTTTTTTTTTTTTTTGTAATCACTGTAATCCTTCTCTTTCTGCCATTTCTCGTAAAATCAGCCATAGACCTCATATTCCACGCATACTTTCCTTACTTTCAGGATTTGATCAGGTAATGGTTTCCTCTTGGTTGCTTCTATTTTTCAAAGTCACAAGTTGGAATTTCACAGGCCTTATGTTTCCCCAAACTGGGTTAAAAAAAGAATCCTACTTGTATTTCTCTATAACCTCATTCCACTATGCGGAGAAACAGAAAGCATTGACTCCTGAGCCACAAGAGGCCTAAAAGGTTGGAGTCTGCCAAAGATAGATAATCACTAGTTTTTGTGAATCTCAAATCCAAAATAACATACAAAAACGCTTCCTCCCCCATTCTTTCTCCAAATTAGAATTCACTGTTTTTAATTCTAGTTAACAGAAATCTTATTATGCCTTGTATTATAGTACCTGTCTCTCCCATTGAATTGTTAATTACTTAAAAGGAGTGGGACAATTAATTAGTCATCTCTGTGTCTCTAACCAGGAGTGTCTCAATGTCCACCAGTAGTGTCTGATGCACAGTGGTATCCAAATAGTTCATGGAATTGAGATTTAAGACATTTTTTAAATGGTCTGTATAATGCATACCAGCATAATGCTGGATAACACATTGATTTCACAAACAGCATATATAGGTTCCTAATTATGAACTCATTCTTTTAAAAAAATTTTTTAATTTCTTTTCAGCGTAACAGTATTCATTGTTTTTGCACCACACCCAGTGCTCCATGCAATAGTGCCCTCCCTAATACCCACCAACTGGCTCTCCCAGCCTCCCACCACCCGCCCCTTCAAAACCCTCAGATTGTTTTTCAGAGTACATAGTCTCTCATGGTTCACCTCCCCTTCCAATTTCCCTCATTTCCCTTCTCCTCTCCATTTCCCCTTGTCCTCCATGATATTTGTTATGCTCCACAAATAAGTGAAACCATATGATACTTGACTCTCTCTGCTTGACTTATTTCACTCAGTATAATCTCTTCCAGTCCCGTCCATGTTGCTACTAAAGTTGGGTATTCATCCTTTCTGATAGAGGCATAATACTCCATAGTGTATATGGATCATATCTTCCTTATCCATTCACCTGTTGAAGGGCATCTTGGTCCTTTGCACAGGTTGGCGACCGTGGCCATTGCTGCTATAAACATTGGGGTACAGATGGCCCTTCTTTTCACTACATCTGTCTCTTTGGGGTAAATAGCCAGTAGTGCAATTGCAGGGTCATAGGGAAGCTCTATTTTTAATTTCTTGAGGAATCTCCACACTGTTCTCCAAAGTGGCTGCACCAACTTGCATTCCCACCAACAGTGTAAGAGGTTTCCCCTTTCTCCACATCCTCTCCAGCACCTGTTGTTTCCTGTCTTACTAATTTTGGCCATTCTAACTGGTGTAAGGTGGTATCTCAATGTGGTTTTAATTTGAATCTCCCAGATGGCTAATGATGATGAACATTTTTTCATGTGTCTGATAGCCATTTGTATGTCTTCATTGGAGAAGTGTCTGTTCATATCTTCTGCCCATTTTTTGATATGATTATCTGTTTTGTGTGAGTTGACTTTGAGAAGTTCTTTATAGATTCTGGCTATCAACCTTTTCTCTGTACTGTCATTTGCAAATATCTTCTCCCATTCCGTGGGTGGCCTCTTTGTTTTGTTGACTGTTTCCTTTGCTCTGCAGAAGCTTTTGATCTTGATGAAATCCCAAAAGTTCATTTTTGCTTTTGTTTCCTTTGCCTTTGGCGACATATCTTGAAAGAAGTTGCTGTGGCTGATATCGAAGAGCTTACTGCCTATGTTCTCCTCTAGGATTCTGATGGATTCCTGTCTCATGTTGAGGCATTTTATCCATTTCAAGTTTATCTTTGTGTATGGTGTAAAAAAAATGGTTGAATTTCATTCTTCTACATATAGCTGTCCAAATTTCCCAGCACCATTTATTGAAGAGACTTTTTTCCACTGTATATTTTTTCCTGTTTTGTCAAAGATTATTTGCCCATAGAGTTGAGGGTCCATATCTGGGCTCTCTACTCTGTTCCACTGGTCTATGTGTCTGTTTTTATGCCAGTACCATGCTGTCTTGGTGATCACCGCTTTGTAGTAAAGCTTGAAATCAGGTAATGTGATGCCACCAGTTTTATTTTTCTTTTTCAGCATTTCCTTAGTGATTTGGGGTCTCGTCTGATTCTATACAAATTTTTGGATTATTTGCTCCAGCTCTTTGAACAATAGTGGTGGAATTTTGATCGGAATGGCATTAAAAGTATAGATTGCTCTAGACGGTAGAGACATTTTAACAATGTTTATTCTTTTGATCCAAGAGCATGGAATGGTCTTACATCTTTTTGTGTCTTCTTCAATTTCTTTTATGAGTGTTCTATAGATCCTTGAGTACAGATCCTTTACCTCTTTGGTTAGGTTTATTCCCATGTATCTTATGGTTCTTGGTGCTATAGTAAATGGAATTGATTCTCTAATTTCCCTTTCTGTATTTTCATTGTTAGTGTATAAGAAAGCCACTGATTTCTGTACATTGACTTTTCTGTACATTGACACATTACTGAATTGCTCTATGAGTTCTAGTAGATTGGGGGTAGAGTCTTTTGGATTTTCCATATAAAGGATCACATCCACGTTATCTGCAAAGAGAGAGAGTATGACTTCTTCATTGCCAATTTGGATATTTTTTATTTCTCTTTGTTGTCTGATTGCTGTTGCTAGGACTTCTAATACTATGTTGAACAAGAGTAGTGAGAGTGGGCATCATTTTCGTGTTCCTGATCTCAACGGGAAGGCTGCAAGCTTTTTCCCATTGAGGATGATATTTGCTGTGGCTCTTTCATAGATAGATTTTATGAGGTTCAGGAATGTTCCCTTTAGCCCTATATTTTGAAGCATTTTAATCAGGAATGGATGCTGGATTTTGTCAAATGCTTTTTCTGCATCAATTGAGAGGACCATGTGGTTCTTCTCTCTTATTAATTTGTTCTATCACACTGATTGATTTGCGAATGTTGAACCAAACTTGTAGCCCAGGGATGAATCCCACCTGGTCATGGTGGATAATTTTTTTAATGTGTTATTGGATCCTGTTAGCTAGGATCTTGTTGAGAATCTTAACATCCATATTTATCAGTGATATTGGTCTGCTCCTTTTTGGTGTGGTCTTTGCCTGGTTTGGGTATCAGGGTAATGGTGGCTTCATAAAAAGAGTCTGGAAGTTTTCCTTCTGCTTAAATTTTTTGAACCAGCTTCAGGAGAATAGGTGTTATTTCTTCTTTGAACGTTTGGTAGAATTCCACAGGAATCCATCAGGTCCTGGGCTCTTGTTTTTTGGGAGATTTTTCATCACTGCTTCAATCTAGTTACTAGATATTAGTCTATTCAGGTTGTCAATTTCTTCCTGGTTCAATCTTGGGAGTTGATAGTTTTCCAGGAATGCATCCATTTCATCTAGGTTGCTGAACTTATTGGCATATAACTGTTGATAATAACTTCTGATGATTGTTTCTACTTCATTGGTGTCCGTTGTGATCTCTCCCTTTTATTCATAATTTTATTAATTTGGGCTTTCTGTCTTTTCTTTTGGATTAGTGTGGCCAATGGTTTATTGATATTATTGATACTTTCAAAAAACCCACTTCTAGTTTTATTGATACGTTCTACTGTATCTCTGGTTTCTACCTCATTGATCTCTGCTCTAATCTTGATTACTTTCCTTCTTATGTGTGGAGTTGGTTTGATTTGTTGTTGTTTCTCCAGATCTTTAAGGTGTAGAGACAGCTGATGTATTCTGGATTTTTCAATTTTTTTGAGGGAGGCTTGGATGGCTATGTATTTCCCCCTTAGGCCCGCCTTTGCAGTATCCCATAGGTTTTGTACCGAAGTGTCTTCATTCTCATTGGTTTCCATGAATTGTTTCAGTTCTTCTTTGATCTCCTGGTTGATCCAGGCATTCTTAAGCAAGGTGGTCTTTAGCTTCCAGGTGTTTGAGTTCCTTCCAAACTTTTCCTTATGATTGAGCTCCAGTTTCAAAGCATTGTGATCTGATAATATGCAGGGAATAATGTCAGTCTTTTGGTATAAGTTGAGTCCTGATTTGTGACCCAGTATGTGGTCTATTCTGGAGAAGGTTCCATGTGCACTTGAGAAAAATGAGTATTCTGTTGTTTTAGGGTGGAATGTTCTGTGTATATATATGAAGTCCATCTGGTTGGATGTGTCATTCAATGCTCTTGATTCTTTATTGATTTTCTGCTTCAATGGTCTATTACTGAGAGAGGTGTGTTACGATCTCCTACAATTAATGTATTTATCTCAATAGGACTCTTTATCTTGATTAATAGTTGTCTTATGTATTTGGCTGCTCCCATATTGGGGGCATAGATATTTCCAATTGTTAGATCATCTTGGTGGATAGTCCCTTTATGAATTATGTAGTGACCTTCTGTATCTCTGACTACAGTCTTTAGTTTAAAATCTAATTTTTCTGATATGAGAATCGCTACCTTGGCCTTGTTTTGAAGCCCATTGGCATGAAAGATGCTTCTCCATCTCTTCACTTTCAGTCTGGGTGTATCTTTAGGTTCAATATGGATTGAGTATGGATGGGTCCTATCCTTTTATCCAATCTGCAACCCTGTGTCATTTTATGGACACATTTAGGTCATTCACATTGAGAGTGATTATTGATACGTTTTTATTGACATTGTGTTACCTTTGAGGTCTTTTTTTCTGTGGATTGTCTCTATATTTCTGCTCAATGCTATTCTTAGGATTTTTCCTCTTTTAGAGACCCCCCCTTAATATTTCCTTCAGTGCTGGCTTGGTGATTGCCTAGTCTTTTAGTCCTTGCCAATCTAGGAAATTCTTTATCTCTCCATCCATTTTGATAGTCAGCCTTGCTGGATAAAGTATTCTTGCTACATGTTCATCTCATTTAGTGTGCTGAATATATCTTGCCAGCGTTTTCTGGCTGACCAGGTCTCTGTGGACAGGTCTGACATTATTATGATGGGCTTTCCTCTGTATGTAAGGAGCTTCTTTGTCCTGGCTGCTTTCAAGAGGGTCTGCCTACAATTACAATTCTTCATTCTTACTATTAGTTGTCTCGAGAACTTTCAAGAATCTATAATCTTGGGGGAAAACCGTTCTGCCTCTAGTACATGAACTCTGGTTTCATTTACCAGGTTGGGAAAATTTTCATGAATTACTTGTTTCACTATATCTTCTAGACTTCTTTCTTTCTCTTCCCCTTAAGGGATTCCAATAATTCTGACGTTGTAATGTTTCATGGCATCATTTATTTGCCTGATTCTGTTTTCGTGGCTTCTAAGCAGTTTGTTCCAGGATTTCTCCTGATTCTTTCTCTCTATCTGTTTGTCCTCAAGATCACTAATTCTATCTTCTGTCTCAGTTACCCCAGCTTTTAGAGAATTTAGATAAGATTGTAACTCATTGAGATCATTGTGAACCTCATCCCTCGTGGCTTTCAGTTCTGCCCTAACATTATGAACATCATTTCTGGTGACTTTCAGTTCTGCCCTAATCAATTCTGTTTGGTCATCCATGCCTTTCTCCAACCTAGCTATTGCCTGGATAATTGTTAGGGTGAATTCCCTTTCTGACATATTGTCTATTGACATAGACAATAGCCATTAGCTCTGTTGCAGAAGGCCCATTCTCTGTATTTTTCTTCTGTTGGGCATTCCTCCTCCTAGTCATTTTGGTGAGCTATGACTGAACGGATGTAGCTGGATGTATCAACCATGGTGCAGTCAAGGTGCACCCTGGAGCGCTTCTGAGCAATCAGGATTCCCCACCCAAACGAGAGAAAAAAGAAAATAAATTAAAAAAAAAAAGAAAAGAAAAAGGGAGGGGAGGAGGGAAGATAAAAGAGAAGGTTCAGCCCAAATGGGCCCCACGGTAAAATTTATGAAGTATACAAACAAAAATAGACAAAAAAAGACTGATAAAAGTATATGACAAGAGAAAAATATATATATATCTATGCAAAAAAAGGAAGAACCTCGTCAAAAAGAACCCCAAATATAAAATTTATATATTATCAAGATAAACACAAATACACAGAAACACTGGTAGAAGAAAAAGATGGGAGAGTAGTTATAAATTCTCAGTGTGGGTGAGGAAGTTTATTTTGATTCTTCCTGGATGTATCTTGATATCTTTGTTAAAGAACTCAACTTTCCTAAGATAAAGGGGGATTAAAAATTGGGTTACCTATAGGGGTAGCATTGATTGGGGAAGGTTTAAGTTTAACTCTATATGAATATTAGAAAATAAAAATAAAAAAAGAATAGATTAACTAAACTAAAATTTTTTAAAAAAATTAACAAAATAGAAAAGCAAAAGGAAAACACAGGTGTATGTATCAAAATATTCAGGTCAGAAGGTTATTATGGAATTTGATGTACTAGACATATCACTGTGATGGTAAATAGGCTACAAAATTATCTATATAAAAAAAATGAACCAGAATAGTGGGAATGGGTTAAAAATAAAAGTTGTATCTATGAAGTAGTGGTGGTTGTTCTCTTGTCGTCTTTTTTTTTTTTTCCCCCTTTCCTGTTTGGTTTTCTGGGGGAGGAGCCTGCCACTTGGGTTTTCAGTCAATGATGTTCCCTGAGTTAAGTCCTCCCACCCCCCTCAAGGGGGTGGGCTCTGAGGAAACCGGCTTTTTCAAGCTTTTGTTCTCTGGAGGTTTTTATGTTTGTTCACTTCTTTTCTCTCACCTTGGCCGCTTTTAATCATTTTTGGAGGATTGGAGAAAAGCAAACTGCATCCCAACCTTCCTCTCAGAGAGAAGCTTCAGTCTGCTCCCCTTTGGGTGCTGCAGATAAATTCCCTCTTGGCCTCTCTCAGGGGAGGGTGTGGTGCGCGCACATCTCAGGCTCTGATAGCACAGCGGCATGGCATTCTGCCATCTGGAAGGTTCCCAGCCCCTCACAGGTGCCAGACCCCACGCGTTCTTGGGTGCGCTGGTGGCTCAGGGACCAAGACCTGGTTTCTCCAACACACTCTCTCTGGCTCAGTGCCAGGGGAGGCTGTCCTGGGTCTGGGGACTTAAGCCCCTGTCCCTAACTGCCCTGATTCCCACAATTTCCCCCCCGCGATCCTTTGTTCTTTTTGAGTGCTTTCAATCAGACTCCAAGTTAATGCTGGTCCTCAGACGCAGGGCACTCTCGTATTGGGATATTACTTTCCTGTTGGTCACCTCTGGTGGCTCCTTCCCCCTTTTGTTTATCTTCTGATATCATTCTGATGTTCCCACTACGCTTTACCTGCCCACTGGTGTCTTCTGCCTCTGTAGAGATCCAGACATGTATAATTCTGATCTCGGGCTGGTTTGATGGGTAATCGGAGTTCTTTGGTAGGTAATCAGCTCACTTTAGGTTACAGGTTGAAACAGCGCCTCTTCCTACTTCCCTGCCATCGTGTCCCTCTCTCTCTATAAACTCATTCTTTAATTAAAAAGTGTCAAAACAGGACGCCTGGGTGGCTCAGTTGGTTAAGCAGCTGCCTTCGGCTCAGGTCATGATCCCAGCGTCCTGGGATCGAGTCCCGCATCGGGCTCCTTGCTCGGCGGGAGCCTGCTTCTCCCTCTGCCTCTGCCTGCCATTCTGTCTGCCTGTGCTCGCTCGCTCTCCCTCTCTCTCTCTGATAAATAAATAAAATCTTAAAAAAAAGTGTCAAATCAAAAATTAATCATGTTCTATATGTTGGCCAGTTGAACATAATAAAAAAGAATTCAAACACACAAAAAATTGTCAAATGCCTACTATGTTTTAGGTATTACAGAAATAGCATGGATTTTTAATAATTTCAGTTTAGAGAGATATAATATGTGTAATAGAAATGTTACATCATATTCTAGGCCTGTACTTTATTTTGTTGTTGATTAAGCAAGCTCTTACTTAATTTACAGTCACGTGGCAACCTCAATTCAAATGAATAAAACTTCAAGTGCAAATATATGATTCTTACCTCTATATTTCTTTTTCTAGGACCCATGATACTCCCTTCACTTTAGCTCTGATGTCTCCCCACATCTTTCATTACCTGGCAATAAGAGAGGACTTATTTGCCTATTATAAGTGGGGGACATGAAATCAAGGAAGTCTTTCTGAAGGAGGTTGCATTTAAGCTGGGGCTTTATGGATAGACAGAGGTGAAGGAAAAGGATATCCAGAAAGATACATTAGTAAGAGCAATGATACAAATAATGTAGGGAAGTGGTCACCAACTTTCTATGGATTACCTGGTATGTCTAGGGTCTTTATAAAAAGTCAAAATCCTGACACCTCTCTCCATTTTCAGAGATTTTGATTAAGGAAGGTGTTTCTTTTTTCTTCCTTCTTTTCTTTCTTTCCTTCTTTTCTTTCTCTCCTCCCTCTCTCTCTCTCTCTTTCTTTTCCTTCCTTCCTTCTTTCCTTCTTCCTTCCTTCCTTCCTTCCTTCCTTCCTTCCTTCCTTCCTTCCTCCCTTCCTTCCTTCTTTCTTTCTTAAGCTGGTCAGTCCCTTTCAAGCATCATCAGTCTTGTAAAACTTTTAGTTTTCCATTTCTGTGAATTTCTCCATACTCTCTCCTGATACTAGGCTGTCCATATTTTTACTTATTCCTAAACAAGCAGACTGTTGTAGAGACACAGTATAGTTTTTCTCTCTTCCAAAAAGCCCTTCTTGACCAAAGCTGCTAAATGTGTGTTCTCCCTTGTTCTGAACTCTGATTTAAAGTGCTGATTGACCCTGCCAAGAATTTGGAAGCTAGTCTTAACAGCTTGTTGTAGACAGTGAAAATTCTAGGTTGAGGAAAATCCTATCTTCTTCAAATTTCCCATACCACTTTTTATAGTGTTTTATACATAGTACACAATCAGTAAATATTTACTAAATTTAATGGGTGTAATAACGGATTATAACCAATACTTCACTTAGTTTCAGTGGGTAATTTTTGGTATAAGTATATGTGCAATCATAAGGACTTCAATAATGGAAAAAGAGAATGAATGAAAGCAGGGTCTTACAGATTTTCTAACTTGAATCAGGGCCTGAGTAGTTTATGATGGATTTAGAACCTTTTTATGAAAGGCTTCTTGGCAAGGAAAAATCATCCATCTCTGCAGTAATGATTTTCTAATTTTCACTATTAGAGTTGTTAAAGTCTGAAAGCTATGCCAAGTATGTAAGGATGTGTGTGTGTATGCACATATTTGTCTTTGCATATTAAAAGCATACTAAAGAAAGTGCATTCTTTGTTATCTTGCACCAAAAGTTTTGCATCTTTAATAAAATTCACACCCAGGAGTTCATGCCTTCCATTTTATTGTTTTGTTTGGTAACACCTTTGAGGATGAGAGAAGTTCCTTTGTCCGTTCTTAAATTTTATATTTATTTTTTATTTTTATAGGGAAGGTAGATGTTTACTAAAGGAAAAGAATGCATTCTGGATCAGCGTTCCCATCACTGTGAGGGAAATATGTGATCCTTTTAATTTTTCACTTAGGGCCAAAAGTCTGAACACTTTTTATATCATTCTGCCTCTGAATTGTCATCTCTCTAGAAGTTTGGGTGTTGGTATTAAGATTAAGGGAAGGTTTTATCCATCAGTGTCATGTTTCTATGCATCTTTTTTTTTTTGGTACAGGGAGGTCTTTAAGTATTTGGTTTTCCCTCTTCTTTTGGATGGGTGGAAAGATTGGGCAATGATGTATGAGCATATGTGACATGTGTCACTTCAGCATGGTTGCATTTAGTTGTTGGCACTCACTCTTCAGCCTTCCGTTCTGTGACAAGATTGTGAAGGCAGGTGTTCACATGGAGGTCTAATAATAAGCCATCTTGTGGAAAAGAGCTACCCTGGAGAGTTACCTGGACCTATAGCACATTTTGTATGAGTGAAATTTAAATAAACCTTTGTTGTTGAAAGCAGCTGAGAGCTGAAAATTATTTATTATTTCAGTGTAGACTATCCTATCGTATAAACATCAAAGAAATACTGTTTTTGTCTTGATGGGTATTACTTTCAGCCAAAGAAACACAAAAGTTATTTCTATCTTTTTAAAATTAATTTTTAATAAACATATAATGTAATTATATGTTTATTAACATATATGTTTATAAACACATATATGTTATATATAAACATAGAATATAATGTAATTTTACTCCTGTACAAGGAGTACAGGTCTGTGAATCACCACGTTTACACACTTCACAACACTCACCACAGCACACACGACCCCCAATGTCCATAACCCCACCACCCTCTCCCAACACCCCTCCCCCCAGCAACCCTCAGTTTGTTCTGTGAGCTTAAGAATCTTTTATGGTTTTTCTCCCTCCTGGTCCCATCTTCTTTTATTCTTTTCCTACTCCCCAAACACCCCACATTGCATCTCCTCTTCCTCATATCAGGGAGATCATTGATAGTTGTCTTTCTCCAATTGACTTATTTTGCTAAGCATAATACCCTCTAATTCCATCCACATCATCACAAATGGCAAGATTTCATTTCTTTTGATGGCTGCATAGTATTCCATTGTATATGTGTGTGTGTGTGTGTGTATATATATATATATATATATATATATACCACTTCTTTATCCATTCAGCCGTTGATAGACATCAAGGTTCTTTCCATAGTTTGGCTATTGTGGACATTGCTGCTATAAACATTTGGGTGCACATACCCCTTCGGATCACTATGTTTGTACCTTAGGGTAAATACCCAGTAGTGTAATTGCTGGGTCATAGGGTAACTATATTTTCAACTTTTTGAGGAACCTCCATGCTGTTTTCCAGAGTGGCTGCACCAGTTTGCATTCTCACCAACAGTGTAGGAGGGTTCCCCTTTCTCCACATCCTCACCAGCATCTGTCATTTCCTGACTTGTTAATTTTAGCCATTCTGACTAGTGTAAGGTGATATCTCATTGTGGTTTTGATTTGTATTTCCCTGATGCTGAGTGATGTGGAGCACTTTTTCATGTGTCCATTGGCCGTCTATACGTCTTCCCTGCAGAAAAGTCTGTTAAGGTCCTCTACCCATTTCTTGATTGGATTATTTGCTCTTTTGGTGTTGAGTTTGCTAAGTTCTTTATAGATTTTGAATACTAGCCCTTTGTCTGATACGTCATTTACAAATATCTTCTTCCATTCTGTCAATTGTCTTTTGGTTTTGTTAACTGTTTCCTTCATTGTGCAAAAGATTTTGATCTTGATGAAATCCCAATAGTTCATTTTTGCCCTTGCTTGCCTTGATTTGGTGATGTTCCTAGGAAGAAGTTGCTGTGGCTGAGGCCGAAGAGGTTGCTGCCTGTGTTCTCCTCAAGGATTTTGATGGATTCCTTTCTCAAATTGAAGTCCTTCATCCATTTTGAGTCTATTTTCATGTGTGGTGTAAAGAAATGGTCCAATTTCATTTTTCTACATGTGGATGTCCAATTTTCCCAACACCATTTGTTCTGAAGAGTGTCTTTTTTCCTTTGGACATTCCTTCCTGTTTTGTCGAAGATTAGTTGACCATAGAGTTGAGGGTCTATTTCTGGGCTCTCTATTCTGTTCCATTGATCTATGTGTCTGTTTTTGTGCCAGTACCATACTGTCTTGATGATGATAGCTTTGTAATAGAGCTTGAAGTCTGGAATTGTGATGCCACCAACTTTGACTTTCTTTTTCAATATTCTTTTGGCTATTTGAGGTCTTTTGTGTTTCCATATAAATTTTAGGATTATTTTTTCCTTTTCTTTGAAAAAAAATGGATGGGATTTTGATAGGGATTGCATTAAATGTGTAGCTTGCCATTTCCTTGTGTCTTCCTCAATTTCATTCATAAGTATTTTATAGTTTTCTGAGTATAGATTCTTTGCCTCTTTGGTTAGGTTTATTCCTAGGTATCTTGTGGTTTTGGGTGCAATTGTAAATGGGATTGACTCCTTAATTTCTCTTTCTTCTGTCTTGGTCTAAAGAAATGCAACTGATTTCTGTGCATTGATTTTATATCCTGACACTTTACTGAATTGCTGTACAAGTACTAGCAGTTTTGGAATGGAATCCTTTGGGTTTTCCACATATAGTATCATATCATCTGCTAAGAGTGATAATTTGACTTCTTCTTTGCTGATTTGGATGTCTTTAATTTCTTTTGTTTTCTGATTGCTGAGGCTAGGACTTCGAGTACTATGGTGAATAGCAGTGTTAATAATGGACATCCTTGCCATGTTCCTGACCTTAGTGGAAAAGCTCTCAGTTTTTCTCCATTGAGAATGATATTTGTGGTGGATTTTTCATAGATGGCTTTGATAATATTGAGTTATGTGCCCTCTATCCCTACACTTTAAAGAGTTTTGATCAGGAGGGGATGCTGTACTTTGTCAAGTGCTTTTTCAGCATCTATTCAGAGTATCATATGGTTCTTGTTTTTTCTTTTATTACTGTATTGTATCACATTAATAGATTTGCGGATGTCGAACCAACCTTGCAGTCCTGAAATAAATCCCGCTTGGTTGTGGTGAATAATCTCTTTAATGTACTGTTGGATCCTATTGGCCAGTATTTTGGGGAGAATTTTCACATCTATGTTCATCAAGGATATTGGTCCGTAATTCTCTTTTGCGATGTAATCCTTGTCTGGTTTTGGGATCAGGTGATGCTGGCCTCATCAAGTGAGTTTGGAAATTTTCCTTCCATTTCTATTTTTTTGGAACAGTTTCAGGAGAATAAGAATTAATTCTTCTTTAAATGTTTGGTAGAATTCCCCTGGGAAGCTGTCTGGCCCTGGGCTTTTGTTTTTTTGGATATTTTTGATAACTGTTTCAATCTCCTTACTAGTTATGGGTCTGTTCAGGTTTTCCATTTCTTCCTGGTTCAGTTGTAGTTTATATGTCTCTAGAAATATATCCATTTCTTCCAGATTGTCAAATTTGTTGGTGTAGAGTTGCTCATAGTATGTTCTTATAATTGTTTGTATTTCTTTGGTGTTGGTTGTGATTTCTCCTCTATCATTCATGATTTTATTAATTTGGGTCCTTTCTCTTTTCTTTTTAATAAGTCTGGCCAGGGGTTTCTCAATCTTATTAATTCTTTCAATGAACCAGCTCCTAGATTCATTGATTTGTTCTAATGTTTGTTTGTTTGTTTGTTTTTGGTTTCTATTTCATTGATTTCTGCTCTGATCTTTATGATTTCTCTTCTCCTGCTGGGTTTTAGCTTTCTTTGTTGTTCTTTCTCAAGCTCCTTTAGGAGTAGTGTTAGGTTGTTTATTTGAGACCTTTCTTGTTTCTTGAGAAAGGCTTGTATCACTCTATATTTTCCTCTCAGGACTGCCTTCACTGTGTCCCACAGATATTGAACTGTTGTGTTTTTATTGTTATTTTTTTCCATGATCTTTTTCAATTCTTCTTTTATTTCCTGGTTGGCCTCTTCATTCTTTAGAAGGATGCTCTTTAGTCTCCATGTATTTGGATTCTTTCCAACTTTGCTCTTGTGATTGAGTTCTAGCTTCAGAGCATTGTGGTCTGTAAATATGCAGGGGATGATCCCAATCTTTTGATACCAGTTGAGACCTGTTTTATGACATAGGATGTGATCTATTCTGGAGAATGTTCCATGTGCACTAGGGAAGAATGTGTATTCTGTTCCTTTGGGATGGAATGTTCTGAATATATCTGTGATGTCCATCTGGTCCAGTGTGTTATTTAAGGTGTTTATTTCCTTGTTGATCTTTTGCTTGGATGATCTGTCCATTTCAGTGAGGGGAGTGTTAAAGTCCCCTAGTGTTACTGTATTATTGTCAATGTATTTCTTTGAGTTTGTTATTAATTGGTTTATATAGTTGGCTGCTCCATTTTAGGGGCATAGATATTTAATATTGTTAGGTCTTCTTGTTGGACAGACCCTTTGAGTATGATATAGTCTCCTCCTCATCTCTTATTATAGTCTTTGGCTTAAAATATAATTGATCTGATATAAGGATTGCCACCCCAGCTTTCTTCTGATGTCCATTAGCATGGTACACTAATTCCACCCCTTCACTTTCAATCTGGAGTTGTCTTTGGGTCTAAAATGAGTTTCTTGTAGGCAGTATATTGATGTGTTTTGTTTTTTATCCATTCTGATACCCTATGTCTTTTGATTGGGGCATTTAGCTCATTTACATTCAGGGTAACTATTGAGAGATATGAATTTAGTGCCACTGTATTGCCTGTAAGGTGACTGTTACTGTATATTGTCTCTGTTCCTTTCTGATCTGCTACTTTTAGGGTCTCTCTTTGCTTAGAGGACCCCTTTAAATATTTCCTGTAGAGCTGGTTTGGTGTTTACAAACTCTTTTAGTTTTTGTTTGTCCTGGAAGCTTTTTATCTCTCCCTTTATTTTCAATGATAACCTAGCTGGATATAGTATTCTTGGCTACATGCTTTTCTCATTTAATGCTTTGAATATATCATGCCAGTTCTTTCTGGCCTGCCAGGGCTCTGTGTATAATTCTGTTGCCAGTCTAATATTTTACCATTGTATGTTACAGCCTTCTTTTCCTGGGCTGCTTTCAGGATTTTCTCTTTGTCACTAAGACTTGTAAATTTTACTATTAGCTGATGGGGTGTGGACCTATTCTTGTTGAAATTGAGGGGGGTTCTCTGCAACTCCTGGATTTTGATGCTTGTTCCCTTTGCTGTTAGGGAAATTACCTACAATAATTCTCTCCCATATACCATCTGCTCCCCCTCTCTCTTTCTTCTTCATCTGGAATCCCAACTTTTCTATTGTTTCATCTTATGGTGTCACTTATCTCTCAAATTCTCCTCTCATGGTCCAGTAGTTTTTGTCTCTCTTTTGCTCAGCTTCTTTATTCTCTGTCATTTGGTCTTCTATATCACTAATTCTTTCTTCTGCCTTATTTATCCTAGCAGTAAGAGCCTCCATTTTTTATTGCACCTCATGAATAGCTTTTTTAATTTCAACTTGGTTAGATTTTGTTTCTTCTATTTCTCCAGAAAGGGCTTTTAACTCTCTGGAGAGAGTTTCTCTAGTATCTTCCTTGCCTTTTTTGAGCCCGGCCAGAGCCTTGAGAATCGTCATTCTGAACTCTAGATCTGTCCATATCGATATGGACAGATGTCCATATCGATTATGTCCCTAGCTTTCAGTACTCCCTCTTGTTTTTGTTTGTTTGTTTTTTCTGGTGAGTTTTTCCACCTTGTCATTTTGTCCAATAAGAATATATGAAGGATCAAATAAAATACTAAAAGGGTGGTGAAGACCTCAGGAAAATGTGCTCTAACCAAATCAGAAGAGACCCCAAATCATGGGAGAGAGAAAGGGGATAAAAATAAGTTCAGAAAAAAAAAAATTAAGAAAAGAAAACAAAGAAAATATATAGAAAGAAGACATATATATACATATTATACTGGTGACTGTAACAGGGTCACCTACTTAATTTTGTGAGTAGTTTGGTCTCTTAGAAGAAACTACCTCACAATATTTTAAAGAATGAAAAACATATATAAGAGTAAACACAATGAAGAGATGGAATATGCCTATAAACATGAGAAAAAAATTTATTTTCTAAAAAAGGAGTTGATAAAGTAATTTGTTTGGGAGAATAAAGAAAAAGAGAGTGGAGAAATCTTGCTCAGGCTGTAGTCTAGAACAAGCCTGGAGCTGGATATAGGGTATATTTTGATCTATTATAAGTTGTACCCCAAATTTTTTAGAAGAGAGATCCCTATGTGTATACAAAAAATAAAGTTAGATACAATGAGGAATAAAATATATGACTATAAGAATGAAGGTTCAAAAAAGATTATTATTATTTTTTTATGAAAGGTATTTTTAAGATAAACTAGTTAAAAAACGTTAAAAGAGGAAAGGGCAAAAGTTAAAAAAAAATAGCAGAAGGAAAAAAATAAAAAACATTAATTAACTGCAAGACTATGGAATCATGGGGAGAAAGCCATGAATCCCATGCTTTGCTTCGTCCTCCTCTGGAATTCCACTGTTCTCCTTGGTAGGTGAACTTGGTCTTGGCTGGATTTTTTAGTGATCTTCTGGGGGAGTGGCCTGTTGTAGTGATTCTCAAGTGTCTTTGCCTGAGGCAGAATTGCACTGCCCTTACTAAGGGCAGGCTAAGTAATCCACTCAGGTTTGCTTTTTGGACCTTTTGTTCCCTGAATGCTTTCTGTAGAGTTCTGGAGGACGGGAATGAAAATGGCAGTCTCCCAGTCTCCAGCCTGAAGGAGCCAAGAGCTCAGGGCCCCACTCTTTAGTGTGCCCTAAGAGAAAAGCACTCAACCACTCCTGTCCCCCTGGTCTCCAAATGCACTCTGAGTTCCCCAGCCTGTGACCAGTTCAAGGTAACTCCAAATTGAGAGCTCACTCCTTGGCTCTATCTCTGTAGCCAGTTTCCCTGCTCTAATACCTGTGAGCTCTGCAACACTCAGACACCCCCGATCCTTCTGTGACCCCATGGGACCTGGGGCCACGCTGACCCCACAAGGGCTTCACCCAGGTTTAGCCTCTGGAGCGATGTCCCTCAGTGGAGCAGACTTAAAAGTCCTGATTTTGTGCTCCGTTTTTCTGCTGCTTGCCGGGAGCTGGCCCCTCCCCCCAGGTCTATCTTCCCATTGCTTTGGATTCACTTCTCTGCTGGTCCTACCTTTCAGAAAGTGGTCGATTTCCTGTTTCTAGAATTGTTGCTTTTCTTCTCTTCAATCTGCTATTGGATTTGTAGGTGTCCGCAATGGTTTGATAAGCTATCTAGGTGATCTCCTGCTACCTGATGTCGTCTCAGCCTGCTACTTCTCCGCCATCTTGACTCCTCCCCCTCTATCTTTTGTTTGTATTAGTTCACCAATTTAATCCCTAAGTGACGTGGATTGTAAATGGTGAACACAAATGTCATCCTCTTAATACATTAATTATACCTTGTATTTAATGACAACTTTCCCTTCTTAGTTGTGTTTCTGTTTCTGAAATGAAGTAGAACAACAAATTTCTTTGAATATATTCCTTCTGTGTCTGGCACACAGTAGGCATCCATAAAATATTTGCTCAACTTGATGTACTATGAGAAAATTCCATATTAAGAAATCAGGTTTTATTGAATCAGGCTGATCCTTGGCAGAATTGTGGTATCAATTAAATATGTAACACTCTCCCCTCTCTTCTCCTCTTTATTCCCTAAGTTACCCCCTCATTTATTCATTCTCTATCAGTCATCAAATATACATGTGTGTTTCCATAAATTCTTTTGGCCAGGAAAGTCAGTTGATAGAGAAATTCAATAACAATAAGGGAGAAATGAAAGGATGTGTTACATTTTCTAGAGAGTTGGATTCTGTTTAGGTAGAGCAGTGAATCTCAAAATGGGGTGCCTGGCTGGTACATGCAGCATCGCTATTACCTGAATACTTGATGGAGATCCATGTTTTGGGGTTGTGATTTTTTAGTAAAATTATGTAAATTTTTTAGTAAAGCAAATCTGTGTATTAACTAGCCCTATGGGCAATACTGATATATTGAAGTTCAAGAACTTAAGGTAGAAGTTAGAACTTTTTACTTTAGAACATCATGCAATATCATGTGAACATTGTGGGTAGTAATTTTATGTTTGGGGACTTCTCATTCTCCTTTACAATATTATCACTGTGTTGAAGGAACTTAGCCATATGACCTGCATGCTTAGTTAGATTCTAAATGCAGGTCAAGGAATGGCTCTATGTACACCAAACCTAATGAGTTAGTAGAATAGGTTGCAGACTAGTTGACATGATTTGAGGTCTGTTAGATAAGGCTGAAGAATTAGATTAGATTTTTTGCTTGTCATATTCCCTGACACTTCACCATTGGCGATCCAATTAATAGCTTTCTATGAAAGTGTTTAGAGGAGTATACTTTCAACCAATATAAAAAATATATTAAAAAATGTTCTGTTTAGAATAAGACCCTGTAGGACTGGCCAGGGTGTGACATCTGGATATAGGATATAAGGTCAAAGACAAATATTACCAACTGCAAAATGCTGGTCCCTTTTCTGTGTACTATACTTAATGATGTTGCTCTTTCTCGTTATGAGCCTGAGAGCTCCAAGCAAAGTCCTGATTTAGGCAGTGTTCTTATACAACCCATTTGCTAGTATTTTTTAAATAGGCTTTCCAGTCCCTTTGTAACTCTTTAATAGATACAAAATTATAAATGGATGTTTATATTCTAATGGTAAATCATTTTAATTCTAGAGACTAATGAGAGAATATAATTACATATTTTCTAAGAATGGACAAAAAGTCATTTGAAACTGGATTACCATACCCTGCATTAAGCAATTCCCAAGCCACATGCTTCACTCAATTCACAGATCATCAGCAGAAGGTAATGTAAAGTTAAAAAGAAACTTATTAAAGTTCCAAGATTAAATGAAGCTGACATGCCCTTGGATTACAATTAAATGTTTCCAGGGTATAAGCACTATTGTTTGACAGTACAGATGCAGAACAGAACACAGTGTGTATTTACCTCCTTCTCAAATGCTCCAACATTTAGCATGTACAATTGCATGACTTTCAATAATCTGTACATATCTAAATGTAAGTAAAACATTTATTTTGGCTATTTGGAACAGTTTAGCAGAAAAAGGCCCCATGGAGACTGATTCAAATCATTTTAGGGGTCTGATGCCAAAAAGTCTTCATGAATCTAAGAGTAGCACAACAGTACATCCAAACACAAGAATATGCACATGGTAGCCATTCAGTTGATAGTTTACCTTTATAAGTATGGAAAGACACTTCTAGGAATTTTTCTTTTTAGTATAGCATGAAGGAATGCCAAAACAACCAACATTTCATGTCATATAGCAAAACTAGTAAAGAAACTCCCAAAACACAGGCTAAATAAGAAATATCATTAACTCAAATATTCAGCATTTAATTTTTTAAATTTATTTATTTTTATAAATTTATTTATTTTCAGAAAAACAGTATTCATTATTTTTTCACCACACACAGTCCCTAATTAATAAAATTATGAATGAAAAGGGAGAGATCACAACTAACACCAAGGAAGTAGAAACAATCATCAGAAGTTATTATCAACAGCATTTATTTTTTTAATAATAAACTACCTGACTCTCACTAAAAGCCTTAATGTCATTGTCCCTTTCCTTTTGGGAGGGCTTAGGTTAATTTAAGGACATAGAAGATAGGCTATTTGTCTCCTGGCCACTAGCTGGCAAATATTGAAATAAATCAGCCTAGGAACAGCACTTCTGCTATCACCTAGGCATAGTTATTTGGAAGAGCTCTGTCACTTCAAAATGTACAAAGTCCCCTTTCCTTTGATGAAGATGGGCCAGGATAGCTGTTTTAGAAAGACTTGCTTCAGACTTGTCTAAAAATGTTTTCTGCAGCTGACCATGGGTCTAAATACCTGTTAGAGACATGAATTTTATTCTTAGCAACCGTGTTGTTCTCTAAGTCTGGAATTGAGCTCTAGGGCCAATGAAACTTAAATTCTGAGCCTTTGGTCGTACTTATATTCCTGGCCTCTGTTGCCCTTTGATTGCAGGCATCTTTTTCCTCACTGACTTCTGTGCACTTGAAAAGTCCTCAGTGAGTGAGTATGGGAAGTCATGTAACAGCACCAACTAGTGCATAATGTATTCTTTTTAGTCTATATGTAAGATATCCCTTGATCTTTGAATAAGGTACTGGACTCTCATTTTTTATGCTCATATGACAATGTTCTTAGAAGTCTTATGGCCTTACTGCTTAGTGGGTAGGTCAACATAAAATCCACCTATGGTGGCAGCCAGATGTGATTCTTAGGGTATAACATTAGTTTACTCATCCATATTGACACTTTTAATTCCATCAAACATTATGTGATATTCATGAGGCCATCCCCTGACCTTTATTACTCCCTTGGGAAGAATACCTACAAATCCTCTCTGTGACTTTTCACATTTCAACTAGGTAAGCCAAAGCCTGCAACTGAGATCCAATAACAGTGTACACATTGAAGAAAAAATATATATATATACAACAGAAAATAACCAAATCCCTAACATTCAGTATGCAGCAAAATTGTTTCCTAGTTCCTGCCATGATGAATGTCCTTTGTCCCCAGCTTTAGCAAAATCCACATTACCTATTTGTGAAGAACCACCATGTAACACTTCCACCTGAGCTTTCTGAACACCTTAAAAAAGCCAGATTCAGGCAATGTTGAGACAGTCACATTAAAGAACAAAAACAAGTAGCCATTTTGCCTTTGGAGCATATCCTTTTTCTCAATAAAAACTCTAGTATTTCTGATTTGAGGGAGCTGGTCATGGTACTTTTCATGATACATGAGGGTCTCATAATGCATCAAACATAGTGTTGATTTCTGTATTTCTTAGAAGATGAGGTGGCCCTGGCATAGGATAAGGGTTCATGAAGCCTGGTGGCCTCCCCTTCTTGTCATGTCAGCCTCAGCCACAAATTCAACAGGAAGTTGCTTAAGACTTGCACTAGGGACAGAACTAATTATGGTAAATATTTTACAGCTCTTAATTGGAACCTGGATATGCTGCCTGACAGACTTTAATTTCTGGAAAAAAATATGAGAGAAACTTTCATTAGTTTTTTTAAAGAAAAAAGACTCATCAGTTTCAGCTTGACCTATTCTTTCCAATTCCCCATGTGCAAACAACTTACATGATAAAAAGCAGCTGGAAACTGAACCTATAAAAAAGAAATCACAGTCTGACGGGGGCTTAAAACTAATTAGAGAGGTGAGATACATTAGGAGGAGAGAAGTTCTCTGGTTACCAAATCTGAGAAATGCTTCCAGTTCTTTCTCAGCCATCCTGGGAACTATACAAGCTAATAGGCAAGTTGCCAGCTTTACACATCCACTCTTTTTAAAATTGGGGGTAATACAGGGTGATATCAACTTGTGTCACTCTGCTCTTCTAATATTTTCTACCACCCCAAAAATGAGGTGATATTTAAATGCCTTTATATTTATTTCCTCCATACACACCCCGCCTTGGCTACTATGATAAACATGTTTGAAAAAAGATGTTAATGGCACATAAAGACAGTTCATTCCTATTCCCAGGCAGCTTTCTACATTTTTAATGCCTTAAGACTGAGAAGTAAGAATTTGAATTCAAATCAATGCAGTAAGGACTTGGCTTAGGGGATATTTCACTGTCTTTTCCTCCTATTAAAGAGTCAATTATTTAAGAGCATTCCGGCTATACATCTCATGTGTCACCCCACTCTCCTACAGTCCCCAAGCCCCATCAAGCAGAAAATGAATAAAAATTAACCCAGAGTTTAACTTTGCAGATTTCACTGCCCAAAGTCTTGAAATTCAAAGGAAGAGTTAATTTAAACATTTTTATAGCTTACTAAACCCCACTCCTAGTTCTTTCTTTGCTATTTAAACAGAGATTTGACATTTCTAATTAGGAAATTTTACATCCAGGCAAGAGGAATTTACCCCCAGCTGGGAAAACATAGCTTAGTAAGAGTTTGACATCAGCCCTCATTGATCTGAGGATTATCTTTGGTTTGAGACTGAAGAGCCTCTGGGAGACTGGGGAAGGGAAACAAATGTGGGAAAGTGTATGGAAATGCTTTCTTTGACTTTGGGGTTAGGTGGATAAAGTCTGGCAAGCAACTTGGGAGCAGAAATCGTTTTTTCTCTTCCCCTTGCTGCAGCCTTCCTCTCTCAGCTCGTCTTTTCAATATTTCAGAAACTGAACTTGCTAGAGGAAGACAAAGAACTTGTTGATCATAGCCCCTGGAAAGATTTTCATATTTTTTTTAACTTCATTGACAAAGTGGATTATTGCTTTGTGGTTTTCAGAGGTGTTGGAGTTAAATGGGAGAGCACTCAAGAAAGTTTCCCAGGGGGGCGCCTGGGTGGCTCAGTGGGTTAAAGCCTCTGCCTTTGGCTCAGGTCATGATCCCAGGGTCCTGGGATTGAGCCCCATGTCTTGCTCTGCTCTGCAGGGAGCCTGCTTCCTCCCATCTCTCTCTTTGCCTGCCTCTTTGCCTACTTGTGATTTCTGTCTCTCTGTCAAATAAATAAAATCTTTAAAAACAAAATTTAATAAAGTTTCCAAGGACCAAGTGTATTAGTGATTCTACCAGAATGATCATCATAAGGAAGCCTATCTCCAAATTGAGAACCATATACAGGTTATCTTTTTCATATTTTACTTGGTTTCGTCTTTTGGTACCTTTGACACACAAACATTTCCTATTATCTATGTCTTTCCTCTGTGGCTTAGGAACTTCATATCATGCCCTTTATGTCCAGACTGAGTGCTTGTGGCTTGGTTCACCTCCCCTACAGGATGCCTAATGGCAGGATGTATCTTCACTGTAGTGGAATGTCTTTATGAAGGAGAAAACTCTGGTCCCTAAACTTCTTAGCCTAAGCATTCAGGGGCATCTCCAGGAAGTGCATGCAGTCCATGCTTCTCATTCCAGATCTGTCTTGAGGCCACTCTAGTCTCTCTTGGGATTATCCTGTTCTATTCCTGACCCTGCTATCACTGTAGATGGTGATGTGACATAAGTACTTAACTTAGTGTTGAGCTAGTCTTCAGTGGGCTATACTTCCTTAACTTCTAGAACTTATAAGACTTCCCAACTCCCATACCTTAGAATTGTCCTGAGAAGTCTTGTCATGGATACCACTCAGGGCTCAACTTGTTTACCAAGAGAGATTGACAGTGCCTTGAGACAGGACTTGTGAATGTTGAATCTCCCTTTACTTAGGACTAGCTCTTGTATCACCTATGAAATTGTAGTATTCCTTTGGTCACCTCTTTCTAGAGGATTATTTTATTTGTATATTGGAAATGTGACAAGATTACCATCTACATGTCTAAATAAATCATGGGATTCTTATGTAAATTAACCTAGTGCCCTACAGCTTTAGAAAAATAAGAAATTTGACATAAAATATAGAAAATTTGATATAGAAAAGTGATAAACATATTAATGAAAGAGAACCCTTGCTACTATGTGATCCTTTTAAAGTAAACTTTCAGGGATAATATCCTTACCTTTGAATCATAGCTTAAAAATGGCTAAAGTGTTGGGATAGTTTTATACTGACAAAGTGAACTTAGGAGATATTTATGAATATTTAAGGCTTCAGAAGTCCCTTGACCACTTTAAGTAGGTAGTAACTTGCATTTTCTTTATATAAGGCAACATTGGTCTAATGATGAAACAAGTAAGAGAAGTGTTAACAGTAGATTTGGTGAATTAAAAAAGGACCCAGAATCCTTTCTGGGGAGACTCAGGGTCAGGTGGGTTAGTATCAAAGATCAAGGCAGACTAAAGGTCAGCATTAAGTGAAAAAGCCAGTGTGTTATGAGAAGTGAAAAGTCAGGCAAGTCCTTCTAGCAGGAACCCAATTATACAAGAACCAGAGAGCAAAACTATTAGAGGGTCAGGATCATAGCCTTGGCAAATTCTTGGGTATTAGATGATCTTCAGGAGTTAGAAGAGAAGAAAATAGATTGTAAGGTATTAGCCAACAGGTTAGGACCCAAGAATCAGAAACATTCGATCTAGTGAGTTAGGTCGAAGAGGACACAATTCAAAGCACCAATGACATGAGACAGATTTAGTCAGCTTACAGGTTTTGATATATTTTCTAGGAAGGGAGAGCTCATTTTCTACGTCTAGGTATGGACAAAGAAATAACTGAAAGCTGATGACTGGAATGAGGAGTGAAAACCTGGAGTGACAGCCAGTTCTTCATAGAACTTGAATTACCTATTTTGTCTCCCTTCCAAAAAGTAAAATGTCCCCTTGTCCAGTGCTTAGCACATAGTGGGCATTTGGTTTATGCTGTATAAATAAATGATGATTTTATGAATAATATAAGGACACTAAATAAATTTATCTTCTTTAATTATAAGAGTTATTTATTTACAAGTAAGTCCATGAGGACACCTGGACCATGTCCACCCAGTACACTCTCTGCCTAGCACAGTGCCAGGTTATATTAAGTACTAGATAAATATTTGTTAAATAGATGAATGTAAATATATGTAAGGGTTCCAGTTGGATTCCATGGGCTAACCCCAACAACTTGGCAGCTGTTTATGAATACTCTACTATGTTCTTGGTCTTTTCTGGTGTTCTGGTAATGTGGTATAGGGCTGGGGAAGACCATGCAGGGTTGTCTAACTTGAAGTTAAAAGATGAGAATTGATGGGTGGTGCCTTGTTTTTGGTTGAGCATCTGACTCTTGGTTTTAGCTTAGGTCATGATCTCATGGGTTATGAGATCAAGCCCTGCATGGGGCTTCATGCTCAACAGGGAAACCACTTGAAGATTCTTTCCCTCTGCCATGCTCCCCTCAAATAAATAAATAAATCTTTTTTAAAATGGTGGGAGTGGGGCGTATTTTATTTGGATAGAAAAAGGAGCCTTATCTCTAGAGCAGTGTGTGCAGTGTTGTAATTTATCTGAATCCTATAGAATACAGTAACTTTTTAGGGTGATAGAGATGGTGCTATGTGGGGATAAGTAGAGTTAAAATATGATTAAAATTATGTAAGTTTGATTTGCAAAGAACAGTTCAAGAGTATGTTATATTGTAAATCAGTACAAATATGGGGAGATAGCATTATGAATTCATGTTTCAGAAATGTTAAAGACACTTTATAATGATGACTATATCTACACAATTCGCCTTGATGGTAAGCAGCATAAATAATGACTTGGAAGAACCAAGGGATATGGATTCAATTTGGACCTAAATTATCAATGTAAGATATGCATGTGCTTTCCTATTCAGAATAGCAAGCAAATTCTCTCTTTTTTTTTTTTTTTTTTGTTGAAGTGAGAGTAAGGAGAGCTGGGAAAGTGAACAAAACTGTAATCATCCAAGTTTTTCTTGGAAGCTTTAGCCTTCCCTTTTTGCTCCTTTTGCCCCTTGGAGTATTCATCTCATTCAAATTCTTAGTACCCTGCTGTGTTCTACCTTTCTACCTTAATAAGTCAGGAAATAATTTGATCACTTTACTTTGATGATATTCTGTGATGATTATTTTTCTGCCAGGTTTTGTTTGTACTTCAATTCAAATCAATGACTATAGAGCATTTACAGCATATTTACCAACTGGACTAGATATAGTAGGTGTAAAGGCTAATTGGTCATGGCCCCATCCTCAAGAAATTAACAGCTTAATATTTAAATGGAAGAAAGACTCTAGGATAACTCAGAAGTAAGACTGTAAAACATGCTATAAATAAAATTCAGACAAAATATAACAGGAATATATGAGATGTAGGTTATTCTTAGTGTATTCTTAGTAGACTTTAAAGTTTATTACATAGGAAATGGGGTTGTTGGAGAAAGGCATTATGAGAAGAAGGGACAACAAGGAAAAGGTATACTAAAAGCAAAGTATAGGACATGTTCCAAGAACAGTGAGGAGTTTCATGTGGCTAGAATATGAGGGTACATGAAAAGCATGTTATGGGAGATGATATCAAGAAACTAATTATTAGGAAGAATAGTTTAATAGATTTCATTCTTCAGTTTTTTACCATGTTTTCCTTTTTATTTATTTATTTTTAAAATTTTAATTCCAGTTAACATACAGAATTAAATTAGTTTCAGGTATACAATATAGTAATTCAACAGTTCCATATATCATCTGGTGCTCATCGTGACAAGTGCACTCCTTAATCCCCACCACCTACTTTACCTAATCCCCACTTCTCCCTTCTGGTAACCATCAGATTACTTTCTATAACTAAGAGTCTGTTTCTTGCTTTGTTTCTCTCTCAATTTTTTTTCCTTTTACTCATTAGTTTTGTTTCTTAAATTCCACGTAGTGAAATCACATGGTATTTGTCTTTCTCTTACCAACTTATTTCTCTTAGCATTATACTCTCTAGCTCTATTCATGTCATTGCAAATGGCAAGATTCATTCTTTTTTATGACTGAATACTATCCCATTATATATAGAGACCACAACTTTTTTACCCATTCATTATTCAATGGACACTTGAGCTACTTCCGTCATCTTGGCTATTGTAAATAATGCTGCTATAAGCACAGGCAGGTATGCATACCTTTGGATTAGTGTTCCATATACTTTGGGTAAATACCCAGTAGTGTAATTGCTGTATCATAAAGTTAGTTCTATTTTTAACTTTTTTAGGAATTGCCACTTTGGAAAACAGTAATCCATCAACTTCTTTTGAAAAGAGGGTCTTTAATTTAGGAAGGTAAATCTGATGGGATTATGAGTGTTGGGTTAAAGTGTGGAAGACTGAAGGAAGGGAAACAGTTATGTAGGTACTATAACTGTTTAGATAGTATGTGATGATACCTTGAACCAATCTAATAGCAGAGAAGATGGAAAAGTAGGACAGATAAAATGAGAGGGGTAAGAAGACCTACAAAATTTTAGTGATTAACTAGAACAGATAGATGAAGGGGAGGGAGGCTTTAAAGACGATGCCATTAAATCATGATCAATTGGCAGAAGGGTAATTCATAAATCAAAGTTGGAATCATGGGAGAAATTTGTTGGGGAGATAGGTGAGAAGAACAGATTGGGACATGTTGAACTTAGTTGTTACTTGTATATTCAGATAGAGGTATTCAGGAGACAGCTGGAAATGTATGTAGTGTGATTCTCAGGAGAAAAATCAGAATGAAAAATATAGATTTAGGAGATATTATCATAGATGTGACCAATTACTTTATAGGACTGGTGGCATCACTAAAAGTGGGTGTCTAGTATGAAAAGAGAAGATTGAAGACATTTCCTTGTAGAACTCTTATATTCAGGAACTAGGAGGAGGAAGAAGAGCTCAAAAAAGTATATCTAAACAAGAGTAATCAAAGAAATGTGGTAATGAGATAAATATACAGTCACTAGCCCATCTGTTTCTTGAGGGCAGGGACTTTGTTGTATTCATTATTTTTTATCAATATAATAATTGCTCAAGAAATACTTGTCAAATGGATGAATGAATATCACAGAAGCCAATGGGGGAAAACTTCTTTTCACAAAAGGTAAACATGGACAAATATGGTCTGAAGTAGAAGAGAATTGCATTTGGGAATGACACTAAATGTGGTAATAAAAAGATCATTCATTGGTAATTTGGTCAGAACAGTATCTATGGAGAGGTGAGGGCAGAAACCAGATTAGAATAATTGGAGTAGCGAATACCCCCTTCTCTGCATCCTCGTCAATATTTGTCATTTCCCAACTTGTTAATTGTAGCCCTTCTGACTGCTGTGAGGTGATATCTCACCGTGGTTTCAGAGAAAGACAATTATCATGTGATCTCTCAAATATAAGGAATTTGAGAGGCAGGGTGAGGAGTTGTGGGGGGTAGAGAAGGAAAAAAATGAAATAAGATGGGATCGGGAGGGAGACAAACCATAAGAGACTCTAAATCTCATAAAACAAACTGAGGGTTACTGAGGGGTGGGAGGGTAGGAATAGGGTGGTTGAGTATTGGACATTGGAGAGGGTATATAATATGGTGAGTGCTGTGAAGTGTGTAAGCCTGTTGATTCACAGACCTGTATCCCTGGGGAAAATAAAACATTATATGTTAATAAAATAATTTTAAAATACCTCCAAATGGATGAAAGACCTCAGTGTGAGACAATAATCCACAATAATCCATCAAAATCCTAAAGAATATGTACTCTTTGACTTTAGCCTCAAGAACTTCTTATTAGACATGCCTCTAAAAGCAAGGGAAAAAAAGGCAAAAATGAACTCTTAGGAAGTCATCAATATAAAAACTTTTGCACAGCAAGGGAAACAATCAACAAAACTAAAAGGCAACCTACAAAGTGGGGGAAGATTTTGCAAATGTCTTATCAGAATAAGAGTTTATTAAACTCAACATCCAAAAAACAAAACAAAACAAAACAAAAATCCAATCAAGAAATGGGCAGGGACGGGAAGATAGACCCCAGGGGGAGGGGCCGGCTCCCGGCAAGCGGCGGAGCAACGGAGCACAAAATCAGGACTTTTAAAAGTCTGTTCCACTGAGGGACATCGCTCCAGAGGCTAAACCAGGGCGAACCCCACGCGGGGTGAGCATGACCTCAGGTCCCGCAGGGTCACAGAAGGATCGGGGGTGTCTGAGTGTCGCAAAGCTTGCAGGTATTGCAAAAGGAAAGCCAGCTACAGAGACAGAGTGGACAGTAAGCTCACAGCTCAGTGTTACCTTGAACCGGTCGCAGGCTCGGTGAGCTCGGAGCACAGCAGGAGGTCAGGCAGAGGGGAGTAACTGGGCGCTGTTATCTGAGGGCGCACTGAGGAGTGGGGCCCCAGGCTCTCGGCTCCTCCGGGCCGGAGACCAGGAGGCCGCCATTTGTATTCCTGTTCTCAGGAACTCTACGGAAAGCGCTCAGGGAACAAAAGCTCCTGAAAGCAAACCTGAGCAGATTACTCAGCCCGGACCCTGGTAAGAGCTGTGCAATTCCGCCTGGGGCAAAGACACTTGATTATCAGTACACCAGGCCCCTCCCCCAGAAGATCAACAAGAAAGCCAGCCCAGACCAAGTTCACCTACCAAAGAGTGCAGTTTCAATACCCAGGAGAGCAGCAAAATTCCAGAGGAGGAGAAAGCAAAGCACGGAACTCATGGCTTTCTCCCTGTGATTTTTTTTAGTCTTGCAGTTCATTTAATTTTTTTCTTTTTCATTTTTTGTTTTTTTTCTCGCATTCTGGTAAAATTTTTTTTTAACTTTTACCCTTTTCTTTTTTAATGTTTATTTAACTAGTTTATTTTATACATATATTTTTCTTTTTTATATTTTTCTTTTTCAGTTCTTTTTTTTAATTCTTTTCTTTTCTTTCTTTTTTTTTCGTTCTTTTCTTTTTTTTTTTTCTTTCTTCCTTTTTGAACTTCATTTTATCCCCTTTCTCCCCCCTCACGATTTGGGATCTCTTCTAATTTGGTTAAAGCATATTTTCCTGGGGTTGTTGCCACCCTTTTAGTATTTTACTTGCTCCTTCATATACTCTTATCTGGACAAAATGACAAGACGGAAAAATACACCGCAAAAAAAAGAACAAGAGGCAGTACCGAAGGCTAGGGACCTAATCAATAGAGACATTTGTAATATGTCAGATCTAGAGTTCAGAATGACAATTCTCAAGGTTCTAGCTGGGTTCGAAAAAGGCATGGAAGATATTAGAGAAACCCTCTCAGGAGATATAAAAGCACTTTCTGGAGAAATAAAAGAACTAAACTCTAAGTAGTTGAAATCAAAAAAGCTATTAATGAGGTGCAATAAAAAATGGAGGCTCTCACTGCTAGGATAAATGAGGCAGAAGAAAGAATTAGTGATATAGAAGACCAAATGACAGAGAATAAAGAAGCTGAGCAAAAGAGGGACAAACAACTACTGGACCACGAGGGGAGAATTCGAGAGATAAGTGACACCATAAGACGAAACAACATTAGAATAATTGGGATCCCAGAAGAAGAAGAGAGAAAGAGGGAAGCAGAAGGTATACTGGAGAGAATTATTGGGGAGAATTTCCCCAATATGGCAAAGGGAAGGAGCATCAAAATTCAGGAGGTTCAGAGAACGCCCCTCAAAATCAATAAGAATAGGCCCACACCCCGTCACCTAATAGTAAAATTTACAAGTCACAGTGACAAAGAGAAAATCCTGAAAGCAGCCTGGGAAAAGAAGTCTAACATACAATGGTAAAAATATTAAATTGGCAGCTGACTTATCCACAGAGACCTGGCAGGCCAGAAAGAGCTGGCATGATATTTTCAGAGCACTAAATGAGAAAAACAGGCAGCCAAGAATACTATATCCAGCTAGGCTATCATTGAAAATAGAAGGAGAGATTAAAAGCTTCCAGGACAAACAAAAACTGAAAGAATTTGCAAACACCAAACCAGCTCTACAGGAAGTATTGAAAGGGGTCCTCTAAGCAAAGAGAGAGCCTACAAGTGGTAGATCAGAAAGAAACAGGAACCATATACAGTAACAGTCACCTTACAGGCAATACAATGGCACTAAATTCATATCTCTAAATAGATACCCTGAATATTAATGGGCTAAATGCCCCTGTCAAAAGACACAGGGTATCAGAATGGATAAAAAAACAAAACCCATCTATATGTTGCCTCCAAGAAACTCATTTTAAGCCCGAAGACACCTCCAGATTTAAAGTGAGGGGGTGGAAAAGAATTTACCATGCTAATGGACATCAGAAGAAAGCAGGAGTGGCAATCCTTATATCAGATCAATTAGAATTTAAGCCAAAGACTATAATAAGAGATGAGGAAGAACACTATATCACCTCAAAGGATCTGTCCAACAAGAAGATGATTTCACAATTTTAAATATTGATGTAAATGAGCTAAATGCCCAATCAAAAGACACAGGGTATCAGAATGGATAAAAAACAAAACACATCAATATACTGCCTACAAGAAACTCATTTTAAACCCAAAGACAACTCCAGATTGAAAGTGAAGGGGTGGAATTAATGTACCATGCTAATGGACATCAGAAGAAAGCTGGGGTGGCAATCCTTATATCAGATCAATTATATTGTAAGCCAAAGACTATAATAAGAGATGAGGAGGAGACTATATCATACTCAAAGGGTCTGTTCAACAAGAATATCTAACAATTTTAAATATCTATGCCCCCAACGTGGGAGCAGCCAACTATATAAACCAATTAATAACAAAATCAAAGAAACACATCAACAATAATACAATAATAGTAGGGGACTTTAACACTCCCCTCACTGAAATGGACAGATCATCCAAGCAAAAGATCAACACGGAAATAAAGGCCTTAAACGACACACTGGACCAGATGGACATCACAGATATATTCAGAACATTTCATCCCAAAGCAACAGAATACACATTCTTCTCTAGTGCATATGGAACATTCTCCAGAATAGATCACATCCTGGGTCCTAAATCAGGTCTCAACCTGTATCAAAAGATTGGGATCATTCCCTGCATATTTTCAGACCACAATGCTCTAAAGCTAGAACTCAACCACAAAAGGAAGTTTGGAAAGAACCCAAATACATGGAGACTAAACAGCATCCTTCTAAAGAATGAATGGGTCAACTGGGAAATTAAAGAAGAATTGAAAAAAATCATGGAAACAAATGATAATGAAAATAAAACGGTTCAAAATCTGTGGGACACAACAAAGCCAGTCCTGAGAGGAAAATATATAGCGGTACAAGCCTTTCTCAAGAAACAAGAAAGGTCTCAGGTACACAACCTAACCCTACATCTAAAGGAGCTGGAGAGGGGTGCCTGGGTGGCTCAGTGGGTTAAAGCCTCTGCCTTCGGCTCAGGTCATGATCTCAGGGTCCTGGGATCGAGCCCCGCATCGGCCTCTCTGCTCAGCAGGAAGCCTGCTTCTACTTCTCTCTCTGCCTGCCTCTCTGCCTACTTGTGATCTCTATCTGTCAAATGAATAAATAAAATCTTTAAAAAAAAATAAAAAAAAAATAAAAAAAAATAAAAAAATAAAGGAGCTGGAGAAAGAACAAGAAAGAAACCCCAAACCCAGCAGGAGAAGAGAAATCATAAAGATCAGAGCAGAAATCAATGAAATAGAAACCATAAAACAATAGAACAAATCAATGAAACTAGGAGGTGGTTCTTTGAAAGAATTAACAAGATTAATAAACCCCTGCCAGACTTATCAAAAAGAAAAGAGAAAGGACCCAAATAAATAAAATCATGAATGAAAGAGGAGAGATCACAACTAACACCAAAGAAATACAAACTATTAAAAGAACATACTATGAGCAACTCTACGCCAACAAATTTGACAATCTGGAAGAAATGGATGCATTCCTAGAAAATATAGACTACCACAACTGAACCAGGAAGAAACAGAAAGCCTGAACAGACCTATAACCAGTAAGGAGATTGAAACAGTCATTAAAAATCTCCAAACAAACAAAAGCCCAGGGCCAGACGGCTTCCCGGGGGAATTCTACCAAACATTTAAAGAAGAACTAATTCCTATTCTCCTGAAACTGTTCCAAAAAATAGAAATGGAAGGAAAACTTCCAAACTCATTTTATCAGGCCAGCATCACATTGATTTCCAAACCAGACAAGGATGCCATCAAAAAAGAGAGCTATAGACCAATATCCTTGATGAACACAGATGCAAAAATTCTCACCAAAATACTAGCCAATAGGATTCAACAGTACATTAAAAGGATTATTCACCATGACCAAGTGGGATTTATTCCAAGGCTGCAAGGTTGGTTCAACTTCCGCAAATCAGTCAATGTGATACAACACATCAATAAAAGAAAGAACAAGAACCATATGATACTCTCAATAGATGCTGAAAAAGCATCTGACAAAGTACAGCATCCCTTCCTGATCAAAACTCTTCAAAGTGTAGGGATAGAGGGCACATACCTCAATATCATCAAAGCTATCTATGAAAACCCACTGCAAATATCATTCTCAATGGAGAAAAACTGAAAGATTTTCCGCTAAGGTCAGGAACCTGGCAGGGATGTCCATTATCACCACTGCGATTCAACATAGTACTAGAAGTCCTAGCCTCTGCAATCAGACAACAAAAGGAAATTAAAGGCATCCAAATTGGCAAAGAAGAACTTAAACTATCACTCTTCGCAGATGATATGATACTATATGTGGAAAACCCAAAAGACTCCACTCCAAAACTGCTAGAACTTATACAGGAATTCAGTAAAGTGTCAGGATATAAAATCAATGCACAGAAATCAGTTGCATTTCTCTACACCACCAACAAGACAGAAGAAAGAGAAATTAAGGGGTCAATCCCATTTACAATTGCACCCAAAACCATAAGATACCTAGGAATAAACCTAACCAAAGAGGCACAGAATCTATACTCAGAAAACTATAAAGTACTCATGAAAGAAATGAGTAAGACACAAAGAAATGGAAAAATGTCCCATGCTCCTGGATTGGAAGAATAAACATTGTGAAAATGTCTATGCTATCTAAAGCAATCTACACATTTAATGCAATTCCTATCAAAGTACCATCCATCTTTTTCAAAGAAATGGAACAAATAATTCTAAAATTTATATGGAACCAGAAAAGACCTCAAATAGCCAAAGGGATATTGAAAAAGAAAGCCAACGTTGGTGGCATCACAATTCCAGACTTCAAGCTCTATTACAAAGCTGTCATCATCAAGACAGCATGGTACTGGCACAAAAACAGACACATAGATTAATGGAACAGAGTAGAGAGCCCAGAAATAGACCCTCAACTCTATGGTCAACTAATCTTCGACAAAGCAGGAAAGAATGTCCAATGGAAAAAAGACAGCCTCTTCAATAAATGGTGCTGGGAAAATTGGACAGCCACATGCAGAAAAAGGAAATTGGACCATTTCCTTACACCACACAAAAAAATAGACTCAAAATGGATGAAGGACCTCAATGTGCGAAAGGAATCCATCAAAATCCTTGCGGAGAACACAGGCAGCAACCTCTTTGACCTGAGCCACAGCAACATCTTCCTATGAACAACGCCAAAGGCAAGGGAAGCAAGGGAAAAAATGAACTATTGGGATTTCATCAAGATCAAAAGCTTTTGCACAGCAAAGGAAACAGTTAACAAAATCAAAAGACAACTGACAGAATGGGAGAAGATATTTGCAAATGACAGATCAGATAAAGGACTAGTGTCCAGAATCTATAAAGAACTTAGCAAACTCAACACCTAAAGAACAAATAATCCAATCAAAAAATGGGTGGAGGACATGAACAGACATTTCTGCAAAGAAGACATCCAGATGGCCAATAGACACATGAAAAAGTGCTCCATGTCACTTGGCATCAGGGAAATACAAATCAAAACCACAATGAGATATCCCCTCACACCAGTCAGAATGGCTAAAATCAACAAGTCAGGAAATGACAGATGGTGGCGAGGATGCAGAGCAAGGGGAACCCTCCTACACTGTTGGTGGGAATGCAAGCTGGTGCAGCCACTCTGGAAAACAGCATGGAGGTTCCTCAAAATGTTGAAAATAGAACTGCCCTATGACCCAGCAATTGCACTACTGGGTATTTACCCTAAAGATACAAACGTAGTGATCCAAAGGGGCACGTGCACCCGAATGTTTATAGCAGCAATGTCCACAATAGCCAAACTATGGAAAGAACCTAGATGTCCATCAACAGATGAATGGATCAAGAAGATGTGGTAAATCTACACAATGGAATACTATGCAGCCATCAAAAGAAATGAAATCTTGTCATTTGCGACAACATGGATGGAACTAGAGCGTATCATGCTTAGCGAAATAAGTCAAGCAGAGAAAGACAACTATCATATGATCTCCCTGATATGAGGAAGTGGTGATGCAACATGGGGGCTTAAGTGGGTAGAAAAAGAATCAATGAAACAATATGGAATTGGGAGGGAGACAAACCATAAGTGACTCTTAATATCATAAAACCAACTGAGGGTTGCTGGGGAGAGGGGGGTTGGGAGAAGGGGGTGGGATTATGGACATTGGGGAGGGTATGTGCTTTGGTGAGTGCTGTGAAGTGTGTAAACCTGTTGATTCACAGACCTGTACCCCTGGGGATAAAAATGTATGTTTACAAAAAAATAAAAAAAAAAAAAAAGAAACTTCTAAAAAAAAAAAAAAGAAAAGAAATGGGTAGAAGACATAACTGGACATTTCCCCAAAGAAGACCTACAAATGGTTAACAGACATATGAAATAATGCCCACTATCACTCAGCACCAGAGAAATGCAAATTAAAACCACAATGAGATATCATTTCACATCAGTCAGAAGGCTAAAGTTAACTCAGGAAACAACAGATATTCACAGCGATGTGGAGAAAGCTTACCATCTGACACTGCTGGTGGGAATTCAAGCTAGTACAGCTGCTCTGGACGAGTATGGAGATTCCCCAAAAAGTTAAAAATAGAACTACCATACAACCCAGCCATTGCATTACCAGGTATTTATCCAAAGTATACAAACAGTGATTCAAATGGACCCATGTATCCCAATGTTTATAGCAGCAGTGTTCACAATAGCCGAACTATTGAAAGAGCCCAGATGCCCATCAATGGATGAATGGATAAAGAAGATGTGGGGTATATATGTACAATGGAATATTACCCCTCCATCAAAAAGAATGAAATATTCCCATTTACAACCATGTGGTTGGTACTAGAGGTTATTATACTAAGCAAAATAAGTCAGGGATGGGCAAATACCATATGATTTCACTCATATGTGGAACTTAAACAAAACAGATGAACCTAGAGGAAGGGAAAGAAATATAAAATAAAATGAAAACAGAGAGGGAGACAAACCATAGGAGACTATTAACTCTAAGAAACAAACTGAGGGTTGATGGAGGACAAGTGGTGGAGGATGGGGTAATTGGGTGATAGGCCTTAGGGAGGGCATTTGATGCAATGATCACTGGGCATTGTATGCAACTGATGAATCACTACCCCTGAAACTAGTATTACATTATATTTTAACTAAATTGAATTTAAATAAAACTAAAAAAATAATACATATGAAATGGTTTTTTGTCCCCCTCAGAGAAGTGGATGGAAGAGGTAATCTGTTGACGTTTAAGGCTTGGGGACCTTGAGAAAAGTGGGATATCTTTGGTATAGATGCCTTGAAAAATTCCCCAAGTGGACTAGACTGGTGAAAAATAAAACATTGTCAATCAGGTCTAAAAGTCTGGTCAATTTTGGATAGCAAAGATTCATGAAAAAGAGCCCATCATGTTAGTCACATCATTTTCTCCAGCAATGCTTATACAACAAGAAGTAGGAAAAGATAAATGGGTATTTGAATAATCTTAATAAAAAGTTTTTTTGGAGTTTGGTGGAAAGACATATGTGAAAGACAAAGGAGTGAGGGTTTTGAAGATAACTGGTGAAAGAACATGATTCAGTATTTTTCCCATTTTTTTTTGAGCATCTTTTACATTAAACTCACTGTGATAGATGCTTTTCCTTCATGTCCTACTTTAAATCTCATGATATACCTGGTAGATGAAGTTATTATTATTATAGCATCCAATATATGGATAATGAAATCTTGGCTCAGAAATGTTGCCTATGTTTCACAGCTAGATTGAAAGCAAGCTGGGATATAAAAACCCTGTCTCACTATCTCTAAATAGCATAAACTTTAAATCTTTAGCAGTTGAGTACATTTGTTGTCTTCTTCACGGTTAAAGGGATATTATTTGGGGATGGAGGTAAGAGATTAAGGATATTTGGGAGCTAGAGAGGCTTTAGCTTTGTCTTTGAAAGTGTTAACATCCCTTTCCTTGTTATATCTGATGGTAGCTCCCTTGTGCTTAGGGGCCTGGATCAAAAAAATGAGCCCATTCCTAAGATGATTCTCCTTCTACTTGCGAGGGGGTTGTGCATTAGAATACTTCAGTTATGAAGTTAGAATGATTAGTTACATACTAATTGTGAAACCTTGAGTAACTTATATAACCTCTCAGGGTCTTAGTTCATTCTTTTGTGTAATGGAGACAATAACTACCTCATAGAATTAAGCAAGATGATACCTATCAATCCCCTAGCAGAGTTTTATATGAACACAGTAAATGCCATTATCATACGAAACTGTCATCATGAATATTTTTTACCTTCTTTATTAACACTGGCTTTATCATTTTTCATTATTCTACACCAGGATTCTTAGATGTTGGGAAATATTCCTCCCAAGACTGTGATCTTATTCATTTCCTAACCCTGAAGCCTAGGAAGCAAGTGCCTCAGAACATCCTGCATCCAGGTTATTGGACTGCAGCATGAGAGAAGCCAGCCACTTTAGCTGGTAGTTTATAAAGCCCAGGGAGACTTAGTTTTCAAACAAGGCAGAGAAGAACAGTTGGTTGCTTGATAAGCTCAGATATTAGGGACAAAAATCCAAAACTTGTGCTTCCTTTGGTTTATGTAGCAATGGTGGTTAAATGGATCAGTATAAAACATTCACAGCAATGCTTAAAAACTAGAATTAGAAAGAGAAATTAATGAAGTTATTGTCATCAATCTCTGTTTTTTAGTTCTTTTTTGATCTGGCTCTTCCTTCATTTTCCAACCTTGTTCATGCTTTACTTCAACAGTAATGAGCTGCTTGCCTTTTCCTCATACATATTGCACAATATTACACAATATTTTTACTGCCACTGTGTCCTTGCTCCTACAGCTTATTTGTACTTACTCTATTCCCATCCTTTTCCTACTTCTATTTCTCCAGAAGGATCAAGTCATGTATCACCTCCTCCAGAGAGATCTGTCTACCTCCCATCCCCAAACTGGATTTTCCATTCCAAATATATTGTGCACATTTGTACCATGGTACTTCTAAATCATTTTATCAGTTTATTTTCTCCCCCTGGACTTTGAGCTTTTGGAGGACCAGGATGTTATCTTGTTTATCTTTGTACTCAATAACATTTAGCATGACATTTAGCACAGAGCTAGTGTTCAGTAAATATATGTTTAAAAAGCATATGAGTTTGCACATAGGATAGTAATATTAGGTCATTTAATGTGCATTGGATGACAACTTTGGCAAGTTTTATTGGATTAGGTCAGTCATCTTTCTGTATGTATGCTCAGTCATCATAATTTGTTGCTGATATAGCATGGCTGTCCTCTACAACTTAAATTACTGGAAACACTGCTTATGAAGCACATGTAAGGTTTTATAGGCGAGATAAACACAACACCAGGCGAAGTGGGCGCAAGGCAAGATTTATTAAAGGCACTCTCCAGCGAAGTTTCAGGGCTCAGGAGAAGGGAGCCAGGAAAGTTGTGCCGGGAGGAGGTGGGCACCCTTGGATGAGGTTCTGCAACTCTGGAAAGCAAAGTGGGGAAGTCTCACTGGGAAGGAGTTGGCGGGGGTCTTTTATCTGTTTCCTGCATAGGTATCAGGTTACCTATGGAGACTTGACCTGGGCATACATCCTTTTGGCAGGAGAGTCAAGGGTTAAGGAAAAGGAGAGGGGAGGAGGCTGGAAAATGGTGGGACCTGCAGTCATTTCCATTGTTCCTTCTGCACTCCCAGAGCCCACTGACCCAACATTCCGACCTTTTTGGTGTAATAGGGGTGGCGACTCAGATCTGGCTACTTCCTGCTGGCAACATGGCGTCGTCATAAGGTCCTTCGGATGTGGATAGGCGGGTATAGGGATGTAGTAGGAGTTGGTTCACAGTGACCCTGGAAACCTCACGGATGCATTCCTGAATGAAGCAAAGAACACAGGGAGTGATTAGTGCTAATAGGCAGAGGAGAATAAGGGGACTTAGGATTGGAAGGAGCCAGGTCATTAAGGGGGAGAGTCACCATTGAGAAGGGTTTATTCCAGGGTGATGCTGGCCACCAAGGGAGTTGCGGATTTTTGCCAGGGCATAGATATTGGTTTCGACTATACTGGATCCATTGATATAATAGCAGCATTCTTCATTGAGGAATAAACAGGTTCCTCCCTTGTCTGCGGTGAGCAGGTCCAGGGCTCGCCATTTTTGTAGGGCTACCTGGGCCACTGAGGTAACCTGTCGTTGTAGGGATGCCAAGGACTCAGCTGAGGCCTCCAAAGCTGTTTGGAGCTGTTCAGATAACTCTCAGGTAGCATCTATGGAGTGAACTAGGGCCCCGGTGCCCAGCCCTGTGGCCACTAGGGAAGACACCAAGGAGACCCCAATAAGCAGGGGAAGAAGCACAGCTCTTTTTTGTCACAGGAGGGGGGTGGAGAGGACAGCCATTTCCGCTAGGGCTGGCACCCTCCAGGCTGGCAATCTGTGGTGACCAGCTGACTAGACTATGTAGTGTCCCCATGGGTCCAAGTTTCCACTAAGAAGAAGTGCCATCTGAACCCAGGGTCACCAGAGGGGCAGCTATGGAGGGGGGCAGTAGAAGGAGGAGGGTGAGGAGAAGTGGTGTGGGAAATCTATAACCGCGTGGGCCCTGGGGTTTGGGAAGTCCAGCCATCTTGTGGTGGGGCTGGTTTTGGATTGGAGATGTGTACCCACGGGTGGTGTCCTAGGAGTTTTGCTGCTGTGGGAGTTGTGAGAATAACAGTATGGGGGCCGGTCCACCTGGGCTGTAAGGACTTCGGGTGACGTTCTCATAGGAGAAATTGGTTGCATCTGCAGGAGCCCTTAGGAGGGCTCATAGGAGGGTCAGATATGGCAGATAAAATAGGAGGGGTGGAGGAGAGGCAGGCAGGTTGTGATTGAGTAGGAAGGGCCTGCTGCATAGGAGCTCAAAGGGGCTGAGTCCTGATGGCTGTGAGGGGAGGCCCTGAGACAGTTGAGTGCTAGTGGGAGAAGGGTTGGCCAAGAGATGCAGGTTTCAAGAGTGAGTTTGGTGAGTTGTTCCTTGAAGAAGCCATTGGCCCTCTCCACCTTACCTGAGGATTGGGGATGATAGGGGATATGGAGTCTCCAGGTGATGTTGAGGCTTTCGGAGATTTGTTATGTGATGCTGGAGATGAAGGTAGGTCTGTTGTCCAATTGTAGGGTTCAAGGGAGTCCAAACCTTGGGATGATGTGCTCAGTGAAAATGGTGGCAACCACGTCTGCTGTTTCCCTAGTGATGGGGAATGCCTCGATCCAGCCTGTGAAGGTGTCCATGAGAGTTAGCGGGCATCTGAAGGTTTTGTGTGGAGGCATGTGAGTGAAGTCGAGTTGCCAGTCCTCACCTGGCTGATGCCCATGGAGCTAGTGGGTGGGTCCTGGTCTGTGGAGGCTGCCCTGGGCTTTGACCACAGAACAGGGTCTTCAGGCCTGGTGTACCTCCTTAATGGTCTTTTGGAGGAGGGGGTGGTGAAAGAGAGGTCGGAGGAATTGGTATAGGGCCTTTGGACCAATGTGGAGAGACTGGTGGATGTCAGTAATGAAGGTGTGGATTAGGCTGTTCAGGAGGGCAATTTTTTCCTGGACAAAATACCATCCCTTGTCATCCAACCTGCCACCTAATGTTTTAAGGGCCCGAGTCTCCTCATCAGTGTATGAGGGACTATGGGGAGTGTTGAGAAACAGATGAGGGGCTGGAAAGGAATTTAAGGCCATATGTCAGACAATAGGTTGACCTTCTTGTTCCCCAAAGAGATGGGGTCATTGGAGGCCTGATGGCCATGGCAGTGGACAATAGCCACCTTGGTAGGGTAATTGAGAGCCTCAAGGAGTTTGGCAATAAGAGACCCGTTGACTATGGGGGTTCCCTTGGTCATGAGAAATCCCCTTTTCTCGCCAGAGGACAGAGTGAGTGTGAGTAATAAGGAAAGCATACTTGGAGTCAGTATAAATAGTGACCCATTGGCCCTCAGATAAGTGAAGGGCCCTGGTAAGAGCCACAAGTTCTGCCTTTTGAGAAGTAGACACAATGGGAAGGGGGGCCGCTTCTATGACTGTGTAGGGTGACCACTGCATAGGCTGCTTGTCGCTGTCCATTTGGAGCTATGAGGAAGCTCCCATCCATGAACAGAGTGCAATCAGGGTCAGGCAACAGCCGGTCCAAAAGTCCTGGATGGGAGGGAGAGAGTTCTTCCAGGAGTTGAGAGCAGGAATGGGAAGGAATGGGAGTAGAAGAAGGTATGGGCAAGAGAGTGGTGGGATTTAGGCAGGGGAGACAGAGAGTGTGACCTGGGGTTTTTCTATGAATAGCAGGTGGTAGAGTTGGAGATGGGAAGGAGTGAGTTGTGCCAAGGATTTGTGGCTGACTAAGTCCATCAGTCAATGAGGGGAGAAGACTGTGATGGGCTGTCCTAAGGTAAGTTTGAGGACATCTTTTGTCAGAGAAGCGGCTGCCATCCCTGAGCGGTGACATCTAGTTGCTTGGAGAGTTAATGGGGATAAGGAGACCCTGCTGCTGGAGGCGGTCGCTGATGAGCTTAAGTCCCCGCCAGTGGGTTGCTACTATAGGTCTGGAAATGTCCCATACCTGTGGGTCTATGGAGGGGAGACAGTCCTGGATAGAGGATGAGTCATAGGGAAGTAGAGGAAGGACGAGGTGAGCAGAAGTCGAGGGAGAGGGAGAGAGATGAATGGTGGCCTAAAGTTTGTGGAGGATGTCCCTGCCTAGTAGGGGAATGGGGCAGGAAGGGATAATGAGGAAGGAGTGTGAGAAGGGGAACCCATCCAGGCTGCATGTAAGGGGTGGGGTAGCCTTTGGAGTGGAGGAATTACCATCAATTCCCATAACTGCAACTGGGGAGGGATGAGTAGGACCCAATAGGAAGGCAGGACAGAATGTCCCATGTTCAGCAGAAAGGAAATGGACTTACCCACTACCTGGAGCGTGACCCTGGGCTCAGCATGGGTGAGAGGGGTGTCCAAGTCTGGCCTCCGTCAGTCATCCTCCAATCTGAGAAATTGGAAGGTAGGACTTACCATCTCAGGGTTTCCCTTGTGTGGAGGTGCCAGGAATCCCTCAAGGCTGGGGCAGTCCGATTTACAGTGACCCATCATGTGGCATTGAGGGCACGGTGTAAGCACATAGTAGGCGCTTTTGGATTGGGGCATTGATGGGCCCACTGTCCCTCGGCTCCGCACTTGAAACAGGCCCCCTGAGGGATGCAGTTAGGTACTCCCTTTTGTTGACCCCCAGAACCTGCAGGCCTCAGGGCTGCTACCGGGGCTTGGGTCTGCATTTGGACCTTCTGTTGGAGTCTGGATTGGCCTTAAGTTCTGCTGCCTCCTCTCAGGAGTTAAAGACTTTAAATGCCATTTTCACCAGATCAGAAATGGGAGTTAGAGGGCCCTCCTCCATCTTTAATTTTTTCTGAATGTTGGCAGCTGACTGAGAAATATAGTAGGTAGTTAAAACAGTCGCCCCTTCTGGAGAGGCCTGGTCTAGGCGAGTGTATTGAGTCAGCGCCTCGGTAAGTCGGTTAAGAAACATGGCCGGGTTTTCACTGGGTTCCTGAATGATTTCCCTTCACAAACCTACAACTTTCCTTTGCATTCAGGTTTTGTCCAAAACAACCATCTCATTTAGGACAAAATTATCTTACTTTCAAAAAAATGTACTCCCATTCCTTAAATCTTTCTTATATACCTTCTACTTTCCTACATACAAACTTGTTTCCTTTATTTCCATCAGTTTTACAGTTAGCAGAATTTTGCACTCTTAGAAACACCTTTAGTTATTAACCTCTATTCAGTTATTAATCAGTTGTGAACAGTTAGAATTCTTTAGATGCCAATTTATGAATCAGTTAAGCACAAACCATGCTAACAGATTTAAATGTTCCTATTTTCTTTGCTGTAAGAAGTCAAAAGCACAAACCTATGTTCAGTAATCAATGAATTGGCATTTTATCCTCTTTGGAAAAGACCTAAATGTCCAAAAAATTTAATTCCATTTGTCATCCAAGCAAAACTTTAAACTTTCGGGTTACCAAAGACTTTGAAAGCTATCTCAGCAATTACCCATTAAAACTTTGAGACGGACAATTAACCATCAGTTTAGTCATTTCTTTGCTAACAGATTTTAACAAATAACAAGAGCTTATTTGACTTTCAATAAACTTTGATTGAAGTTTCACGTTTACTGCAGATAACTTTGTCAGGAGTTTGGATAGGAGTGGAGAGGGGAAGGAGGAGGGGTAGACGAGGGCACTGGTTCAGAAATCCTGAACATAAGGGACCTTGGCCCATCTGCCTTGGTGTCTGCTGAGGTTATTTAGGTCATGAAAATCTGATAATTAAATGTGCCTTCCAGAAGGCCATTGGGACTGATTGTCTAATTTGTATTGTGGCCAAGTGACAGTACAGTAACATCGTTTTCACAGGTCCTGGTCCAATTTCAGGGTTTTAAGATTGGCCAACAGGCTTAAAACACTACCAGGATGTTTTAGGGTTGGATTTGGATTGGGAGGTCCCCACAGTTCATTGCCAGGCAACCCAAGGGATGAAGGAAGGCATCCCCTCATCCACCACTGGGTTGCAGAAAAACTGTGTCGATTGCCATAGATGTTAGGACGTCTCCCAGCCTCTTGGAGTCATGGAGGTCACCTGGTGACCGGCAGGGCCCACCCTGACGTGGCCGCGATTAGGGCAGGGCTTTCCCGACAGAGGTGCGGAATCGGGTGAAACTCGCCACGGCTTTGGAAGTGGCATTCAGAAAGGCAGGTCCAGGTCTGTCTAGGGAGAAGAGAGAGCCTCCCTACCAGGGTGGGGGCTCAATCTCCTCCCGGGATTCTGCACCAAATGTAAGGTTTTATAGGCGAGATAAACATGACACCAGGTGAAGTGGGCACAAGGCAAGATTTATTAAAGGCACTTTCCAGCGAAGTTTCAGGGCTCAGGAGAAGGAGAGCCAGGAAAGTTGTGCCGGGAGGAGGTGGACACCCTTGGGCCAGGTTCTGCGACTCTGGAAAGCAGAGTGGGGGAAGTCACACTGGGAGGGAGTTGGCGGGGGTTTTTTATCTCTTTCCTGCATAGGTATCAGGTTACCTATGGGGACGTGACCTGGGCATATATCCTTTTGGTGGGAGAGTCAAGGGTTAAGGAAAAGGTGGGGGGGAGGAGGCTGGAAGATGGCGGGATCTGGAGGTCATTTCCATTGTTCCTCCTGTACTCCCAGAACCAGCAGACCCAACAGCACACATTTCCTTCCTTCCTTCCTTCCTTCCTTCCTTCCTTCCTTCCTTCCTTCCTTTCTTGCTTTATTTCTGTCTTTCTTTTATGTTCAGTTAGCCAGCGTATAGTACATCATTAGTTTTTGATGTAGTGTTCAATGATTCATTGGTTGCATATAACACCAAGTGCTCATCACAACATGTGCCCTCCATAATACCCATCACCCTGTTACCACCCCCCCCATAACTCTCAGTTTGTTTCCCAAAGCCCAGAGTCACTCATGGTTTGTCTGCCTCTCTGATTTCTTCCTGTTTAGTTTTTTCTTTTTTTCTCTGTGGTCCTCCATGCTACTCCTTACACTCCACATATGAATGAAACCGTATGATAATTGTCTTTCTCTGCTTGATGTGTCATGAAAGAAATTGCTGTGGCTGATGTCAACTGCTTATGTTTCTTCTAGGATTTTGATATATTTCTGTCTCATATTGAGGTCTTTCATCCATTTTGAGTTTATCTTTGTGTATGGTGTAAGAGAATGGTCAAGTTTCATTCTTCCATATATAGCTGTCCAATTTTCCCAGCACCATTTATTGAAAAGACTGTCTTTTTTACATTGGATATTCTTCAGTGCTTTGTCAAGGATTAGCTGACCATAGAGTTGAAAGTCCATTCCCGAGCTCTCTACTCTGTTCTGTTGATCTATGTGTCTGCTTTTGTGCCAGTACCATACTGTCTTGATGATTATAGCTTGATAATACATCTTGAAATCAAGAAATGTGATGCTTTCAGCTTTGGTTTTCTTTTTCAACATTATTTTGGCTATTTGGAGTTTTTTGTGACTCCATACAAATTTTAGGATTGTCGGTTCCAACTCTGTGAAAAATGTCAGTGGTATTTTGACAAGGATTGCATTGAAAGTGTAAATTGATACAGCAACTTCTTTCAAGACATGTCTCCAAAGGAAAGGGAATCAAAAGCAAGAAAGAACTTTAGGGACTCCATTAAGATAAAGCAAAAGAAACAGTCAACAAAACAAAGAGGAAACCCACGGAATGGGACAAGATATTTGCAAATGACACTACAGACCAAGGGATGATATCCAAGATCTATAAAGTACTTCTCAACACCCAAAACACATATAATCCAGTCAAAAAATGGGCAGAAGACATGAACAGAAACTTTGCAAAAGAACACATACAAATGGCTCATAGACACAGAAAACAGTTCATCATAAGCCATCAGGGAAATTCAAATCAAAACCACATTGAGATATTACCTTACACCTGTTAGAATGGCAAAAATCAACAGTGCAAGAAACAACAAATGGTGGAGAGCTTGTAGAGAAAGTGAACACTCTTACACTGTTGGTGGGAATATAAGTTGGTAGAGCTACTTTGGTAAATAGTGTGGAGGTTCCTAAAAATATTTAAAATAGAGCTACACTATGAGCCAGTGATTACACTACTGGGTATTTATCCCAAAGATACAGCTGTAGTGAAATGAAGGGCCATCTGTACTGCAATGTCCATAGCAGCAATGTCCACAATAGCCAATCTTCTGAAGGAGCCCAAATGCCCTTCAACAGATAAATGGATAAAGAAGATGTGGTCAATATACAAAATGGAATATTACTCAGTCATTGCCATCAGAAAGGAAGAATTCCCAACTTTTGCATCAACATGGATGGGAATGTAGGAGATTATGCTCAGTGAAATAAGTTAGGCAGAGAAAGTAAATTATTGTATGTTTCACTTGTGGAACATAAGGAATAGCATGGAGGACATTAGGAGAAGGAAGGAGAAAATGAAGAGGGAGAAGTCAGAGTGGGAGACAAACCGTAAGAGACTATGGACTCCAAGAAACAAATGGAGTTTTAAAAGGGAGGGTGTGGGGGGATGGGTGAGCCTGGTGATGGGTATTAAGGAGGGCATGTATTGCAATTAGCACTGTGTGTTATATGCAAACAATGAATCATGGGATACTACATCAAAAACTAATGATGTACTGTGTAGTGACTAACATAACATTTAAAAAAATGTGTAAATTGCTCTGAGCACCATCATCATTTTAATGTTTTTTCTTCCAATCCATAAACACGGAATGTTTTCCATCCCTTTGTGTCTTCCTTGATTTCTTTCACAAGTGTTCCTTAGTTTCTAGAGTATAGATCCTTTACCTCTTTGGTTAGGTTTATTCTTAGGCATCTTGTGTTTTTTGGTGCTATTGTAAATGGAATTGATTTCTTAATTTCTCTTTCTTCAGTTACATTGTTAGTGTATAGAAATGCAATTGATTTATATGCATTGATTTTGTATCCTGCCAAGTTACTGAATTGCTCTGTGAGTTCTTGCAATTTGAGGGTGGAGTCTTCTGGGTTTTCCACATAAAGTATCATGCCATCAATGAAGAAAGAGAGTTTGACTTCTTCTTTGCTGATTTGAATTCCTTTTATTCCTTTTTGCTTTCTGATTGCTGAGGCTAGGACCTCTAGTACTATGTTGAACAGTAATGGTGAGAGTGGGAATTCCTGTCATGTTCCTGACCTTAAGAGAAAATTTCTCAGTTTTTCCCCATTGAAAATGATATTGTCTGTGGGCTTTTCATAGATGGCTTTTATGATATTGAAGTATGTTCCCTCTATCCCTATACTTTGAAGAGTTCTAATCAGGAAAGAATACTGTATTTTGTCAAATGCTTTTTCTGCATCAATTAAGAGGATCATATGGTTCTTGTCTTTTCTCTTATTAATGTGCTCTAACAAATTGGTTGAATTTCAAATTTTGAACCACTCTTGTATCCCAGAATAAGTCCAAATGCATTTTGGTGAATAATCCTTTTAATGTACTGTTGATTCCTATTGGCTAGACTCTTGTTGAGTATTTTGGAATTCATGTTAATCATGGATATTAATCTGTAATTCTCCTTTTTTACGGGGTCGTTGTCTGGTTTTGGGATCAGGGTGATGATGGTCTCTTAGAATGAGTTTGGAATTTTTTCTTGTATTTCTGGTTTTTTTTTAATAGTTTCAGTAGAATAGGTATTATTTCTTCTTTGAATGTTTGATAGAATTCTCCTGGGAAGCCATCTGGCCCTGAGCTTTTTGGGGGAGGTTTTTGATTACTGGTTCAATTTCCTTTCTGTTTATGGTCTGTTCAGATTATCTATTTCTGCCTTTTTCAGTCTTGGTGGTTTAAAAGTTTCCAGGAATGCACTTATTTCTTCTAGATTGAGTGTGTTTTCATTCTCATGAATTCTCATTAGTTTCAATGAATTGTTTGAATTTATCTTTAATTTCCTGGTTGACCCAATCATTCTTTAGCAGGTTGCTCTTTAACTTCCAAGTGTTTGAGTTCCTCCCACATTTCTTCTTGTGGTTGAGTTCCAGTTTCACAGCATTGTGATCTGAAAATATGTATGAGATATTGTCGGTCTATTGGTATCATTTAAGACCTGATTTGTGAACCAGTATGTGTCTGTTCTGGAGGAAGTTCGATGTGCACTCAAGAACAATGAGAATTCTGTTATTTCAGGATGGATATTCTGTGTATATGTACATATAAAGTTCTGTATATATCTGTATTTTGTATATATCTATGAAGTCCATCTGTATATATCTACGAAGTCCATCTGGTCCAATGTGTCATTCAAACCTGTTTCTCTGTTGATCTTCTGCTTATATGATCTGTCCATTGCTGAGAGTGGAGTGTTGAGGTCTTCTGCTATTAAAGTATTATTATAGATATGTTTCTTTATTTTGGTTAACAGTTGGCATGTGTAGTTGCCCGCTCTCATATTGGGAGCATGCATATTTACAATTATTAGATCTTCTTGTTGGATTGGCCCTTTCAGTATGATATAGTATCTTTCTACTTCTCTTACTACAGTCTTTGGTTTAAAGTATAATCTGTCTGATATGAGAATTGCTACCCCAGCTTTTTTATTGAGGTCTGTTGGCATGGTAAATATTTCTCCATCTCCTCACTTTCAATCTAGGGGTGTCTTTAGATTCAAAATGAGTCTCTTGTTGACTTCATATGGATGTATTGTGCTTTTTAAAAAATTGAATCTGAAACCCTGGTGTCTCTTGATGGGAGCTTTCAGCCTGTTCATGTTGAGAGTTACTGTTGGAGGATGTGAATTTAGTGTCATTGTATTGCCTGTAAAGTCCATGTTCCCATAAGATTTCTGTTTCTTTATGATCTAGGTGACTCTTGGGGTTTCTCTTCATATGCAGAATCCCCCTTAATATTTTTTGCAGGGCTGGGTTGGTAGTCACATATTCTTTCAGTTTCTGAGCCTGAAATCTCCTTGTTTCTCCATCCATTCTGAATGACAGTCTTGCTGGGTAAAGTATTCTTGGATGTATGTTCATTTAGTACCCTACATATGTCCTGCCAGCCCTTTCTGGCTTGCCAGGTCTCTGTGGACAGGTCTGATATACTGATATTCCTCCCTCTGTACCTAAGAAATCTCTTCCCCTTAGCTGCTCTCAGGATAGCATCCTTGGCTCTAAGATTTGTAAGCTTTACTATTACATGTTGGGGTGTTGATCTATTTTGATTGATTTTGGGAAGTGTCCTCTCTGCCTCTTGGACACAAATGCTGGTTTCCTTCCCCAGATTAGGGAAGTTCTCACCTATTATTTGCTCAAATATACCTTCTAGTCCCCTCTTTCTCTCCCCAACCCCTTAGGGATCCCAATAATTCTGACATTGGAACATTTCATGGCATTGTTGATCTCTCTATTTTCATAGGCTACCGGCTGCCTATCCCTATCTTCTTTAGCTTCCTTCCTATCAGCTTATCTTTTAGATCACTAATTCATTTTTCTGCCTCATTTACCCTAGCTATTAAAGTATCCAGTTTAGACTGCATCTATTCCATAACATTTTTTTAAGGTTTTATTTATTTATTTGACAGAGAGAGTTCACAGTAGACAGATAGGCAGGCAGAGAGAGAGAGAGGGAAGCAGGCTCCCTGCTGAGCAGAGATCCCAATGCGGGACTCGATCCCAGGATCCTGAGATCATGACCTGAGCCGAAGGCAGCGGCTTAACCCACTGAGCCACCCAGGCGCCCACTTCCATAACATTTTTAAGTTCAGCCTGAATTAGATCTCATTTCTGCCCTTAGAGATTCTATATTGTCACTAATGCTTTTTTCAAGCCCAGCTATTGACTTCATGATTGCTATCCTGAAGTCTATCTCTGTTATCTTGCTTATATCCATATTCATTAGTTCTGTGGCAGAGGACACTGTCTCTCATTCTTTTCTTTCTTGGAAGGTCCTCCTCTTAGTCATTCTGTTGAGATATGGTTGAGCAAATGGACAGAGTCCAAAATATTAGCCATAACCGAAGCCTAAAGCACCCCAGCTTTTTCAGTGGTCAAATGCCACCACTGAAAAAACAGAGCCAAAATGAAACACAAGAGTAAAATTTTAAATATTGAAAATTTAAAATAAAATTAAAAAATATATAAAGGGGAGAGAATATGGGAGGTTGTAATCTCTGAGCATGGAAAAGGAGGGTGTTTCAGTTGTTCTTGGGTATATTTTAGTCTCTGTGTTAAAGGATACTATGTTCCAAAATTACTAGGTAAGTAAAACTTGTATACACAAAAAGGTAAACATGGGCTAAAATAAAGCATTTATCTATAAAAAATATAAGTGTGTAAAAATCTAAGTTCAAAAAGCAATTATGAAAGATGAGTTGGTATAATAGACATCTAGTTGAAATGAGGAGAATGTATAAAGAAAAATACAGCAGAGGAAAATGGCATGAGAAAAAGGGGAAAAAAAGAGAAAAAAAAGAAGAATTCTATCTGAAAAATAAACAGCTCATGAGGCCATAGTAAGAACTCAGTATACAATTTTCCCCTGGGAAATTGGATGGATTTTACCATCTTATAGGATCCAAAGGGTAGTCATCCACCAGTTCTATCCACCTTTGTTCTGGGGGAGGGGCCGGCTGCATTGTTTCTTAGGTAACCCTGCCTGTGGGGAGTTTCCCAACACCCTATCAGGGGGATGGGCTCTGTGGAAACAAGACTTCTTTTTGGCTTTTTTCCCCCTGGGGCCTTTCTGTGCCTTTTGATCAGAGCAAAAATGGCTGCAGCCACACCTCTGGCTCAGAGCAGAAAATTCACAGTCTGCTGTCTTTAATAGGCTTTCTAGGACAGTCTCCCCTTCTGCTTGTGCCTCTGAAAGCTGCAGCCTCCCATAGTGTGCACCCACAGCCACTCTCAGAAGTGTTTTCAGGGGCCAGGAATTGCCTCTGTCTTTTGTGACTGTAGAGGCTGCAGGCTTACAAGCATGTGAGCAGGCACAGAAAGCTCTGGAAACAGGTCTGGTTTCTGCCCTAAAGCCCTTTCCTGGCCACAATTGCTCTGTAAGTTTTTGCCCATTCACGAGTGCAGGTTTAAGATTTTTTCAGGCTGTTCAAGGAACTAGTGGATATCCCCCCACCTGGTTCATGTCTTCTGGCTATCTAAGCTGCAGGTCTCTTTTTGGGCTTGCTGACCATAACCTGCTTCCTGACTCCGATGCTTAGGCCCTCTACCATTTTAGGAATCTCCTTTTGCTCTGTGATCCCTCATGACCTGATGCCACAATGCCCTACCTAGAATTCTGCCTTTTCATTTCCAGAGCCCCCTTTCAGAGAGGGATGTCTCTCCCTAGAGCAGACTTCTAAAGGTTCCAATTTTGCGCTCTGCTGTTATATTGAAAGACCCTTCCCCCCAGTTGTTAACTAATTAACTGCTCTTTTGCCTTTCTGTAACCGCTTGGCTTTTAGGGTGTGACACTTGTCTCCTGTTTGAACAAGATACCTTCTGCTAATAGCCAAGGCATACTAGCTCAAGGCAGCTCCCCCACTTCTGTTTATCTTCTGATATCTCCCTGCAGTTTCATGACTCAGCATGGTTTATCTTGCCAAAGGCAGTTGCTTTTCTGCTTGTAGAGGTCCAGATATATATTCTTATCTCAGACTGATTTTGTGGGTGTTCAAAATGGTTTGATAGCTATCTAGCTAAATTCAGGGGACCAGTTAAAATTGGGTCTCCTTCTCCTCTGTCATCTTGCCTTCTTCTCTCCACACATTTTTCTTTATAGTTTTATTTTATTTATTTATTTATTTTTTGTTATTTAACCTCTAGAGATTTCTAAATTCCTATACTATCAAGTTTGGAACAAAATCCCAAAGAATATAAAACAAATACATAATATTTCAATGGCCATACTTCATTATATAAGTAAAAAGCAATTTACCTGACCTCCTATCATCAGTAACTCTCTATTAATTGATCCCTTTACACAGTCTCTATTCAAAGAGAACTGATATTCATAACATGAACCCTGAGACCCTATGGCTTCATGAAGTGCCTTCTGAATCATCAAAAGAAAATTCAAGTCCTATTTGGTCTTGTTGCAGTGTAGAATATATTTTCTCTTCTTGTTCTTTGAAAGGTGTCTCATGCAGAATGGCAATTATCAAGTAGACTCTTAGATTAATCATATCACCTGACCATGCCAGCAAACAAATTTCTTTAAACAAGTCTGATGACAGTAATTGGATTATTTTGTAGAATTTAACTAATGCATGAAGTATGATTTCTGTCTTTAAAGTTAGCAATGTAGATGTTGTTTCTTTTCTTTCAAAGAGAATTATTTTAAGGATTAATTAAATGATACCTGAATCATATTCTGGCATTATTGTTAGATAAGTGCAGTACCACCACTAAGTATAGCAGGTGTCACTTCTAGTCAGCAGTGGAAAAATCTAAGTTTTCATCTAAGTGATGCAGATATTTTTCCTCTTATAGTTAAGGTGAACATTCTCTTGCTTCAGTTGGATATAGAGTGTTGAATTAGTGTCCTGCAATATATGATTTTCCTTGGTATTGTACTATATTGTATGTTGGTTTGAAATGAATATTTCCTAATTAAGTGAGCATGACTCCAGATAACATGTTAATGTCATTTTTGGGAGATTTATTATCTCATTCTAGGCAATATGTTCATATATGGTAATTCTAATATTAAATCTTAAAATGGGTTTTTTTGGTTTAGAAATTCAGTCCTTCCCAGCCAACGGAGCCCAAGGGACAATTTAAACCAAGCTGCAGGTACCCACCTCTGGTGAGAGAATTTTTAAAATGATAGTATAGCTGACACCTCATGTAATCTCTACTAAGGTGTCCATAGTACCACAGAATAAGCTAGACAGATTTTCATTACTGGGAAACTGGGATTAGGACTAGAGGTTCTAATAGTCTCTTTTGGATACTCAAACCGGGATATCATATGAAGTTGATGCTGGAGTGGCCTAGTTTTGGCTTTGTATGTATGGAATAGAGAAAGCCAGGAGAAAGAGTGAGTAGATGGTGCAGGGAGAAAGAAAGAAGAAAGAAATAATGAGTTTGTGTTTTGGGCTGAATGTGTTCCCCCCAGTTTCCTATATTGAAGACCTAACTCCCAATGCTATGGAATTTGAAAGTGGAGACTGTGGGAGATAATTCAGTTTAAATGAGGTTATAAGTGTGGACCCTATGATGGGATTAGTATCATTATAGGAAGAGGAAGACAGCAGAGCTTACTTGCTCTCTCTCTCCACCATGCGAGGACAGACTGAGAAGAAGGCAGATATCTACAAGCAAGGAAGAGGGCCTTCACTAGAGACCAAGTTTGCCAGTACATTGGTCTTGGACATCCCAGTCTCCAGAACTGTTAGAAATGCTGCTTAAGTCACCCAGTCTATGGTATTTTGTTATAGCAGCCTGAGCTGACAGAGAGAGGGGGTGGGCAAAGAAGCAGGGAGATTAAAAGACAAAAGACGATTTGACCCCAAAGAAAAAGAGATAGATAAAAGGTGTCTTTGTTCTGATTAGCCTTGCAGTTTTTGGTTCCAGATCCTCATGAAATCTCCATAACTTAGAGCTGTGACATACTCCTATATTCTTTTAATAAAATTTTAGCACCCTTTTTTATCTTGGCAAATTTAATTCGCTTTTTAGTCCTTGATTACAAACGAACTTTAAATAGGATAGGCAGTTGGTTTTTATCTTGATTTACATGAAAAAAAGCAAACACAAAATATTTTAAAATATATATTTTTAAAACTGGATGGATATTTTATACTGGGACTCTTCCTAGTATTAACAAGGTTCATATAAATAACTGACTTTTATGTATGGGCAATTTTGTAGAAAATACAAAGATAAATTATTCCATTTCCCTTTCTATTTTAACATTATTGGGAATTATGGGGGTTTTTTCAACATTTTTTGAGATTGGAGCATCTTCAATCTAAATACTGTGAGACAGTACATTATATGAATACACACGCATATCACATTACCCCATTTACATTCTTAGTGAAGATATTTAAAGGTCATGTTGCCTTTATGATTTTAGCACATTGTTGCTAGAGACTGCTGATCTTTAATTGAAAGGTCAGCTCTCTCATTTTCCTTTGGTGACTTATGATTATTTTCATTTCCAATGAGCTGAATTTGTATTACTTAATAAAGCTATATTTAAATAATTATTTAATTTTTAGATCTGTGGAAAGATTTCTGAAGGCTAAATTATAGTTAAAATATTCCATTTTGTTTAAATACCTCCTTCATTAATACCATTGTTATAAATCTCTGAAGAATAGTTTGATCAGCACCTTTCCTCTCACCAATATGACCTCTTGAAAACCATATCTTTAATTTCTTTATTCTTAGAACCAAGGCTGAAACCACATTTGACTTTGTTGCCCAGGACCACCCAAAGACCTAATGCCTTCAGACTCCTTTTGGCTACTAGATGTGCTATCTTCTCTAAGCTATGCCCTCTTCCCAAATCTCACTATTTACCACTTGCTGCCCTATATCCTAATGCAAAAATACACTGAGTGACTGAATTCTCATCCTATAGGAGCTCTGTTTTATCTGCTGTGATCCTGTGGTAAATCAGTTCTCATATGTTGTCCACAATTACAGGTGATTTAACAGTTTCTTCTACCCTGGTGCAACTGAAATTGAAATTAGAATTGTAACTCTAGTCTCATAGACATGCAATGACTTAACCCATAGAAATAAATGATAATGAAAACTTGGGCATCTGGGGTATGAGGGAGGTCAAGGTGGTTTCCTATAGGATTTCCCATTTAATGTGGTAGAAAGCTCTTTCTTCTTTGAATCCTGGTGTGAACTCTGGGGGACAAAGACAGAAGTGACCTCATGGTAGTACAGGAAGAAAATAGAGATTAAACATTTGGATATATTATTTTGTTATACTTTGATACTCTAGTGAGGACTTCATTCTATGTTATAATTTCATTCACTCATTTCATTCATTTATTTATCCAACAAATCTTTACTTAGCATCTACTCTATTTTGCTAGGCATAGTGCTAGCTGCTGGGAATACAGTGATGGCTAAAACACACAGTTTTCCCTCAACGAGTGTGAAGCTAAAGATAGGGAGAGAAAGAAAAAAATATACACACATTTTTATGTTGTCACATTATGTTATCATTGTTGTTGGTTAAAAACAAAACAAAAAACATAGAAGGAGGGGTAGCTCATCTATACACAGGTGTTCAGGGAAGGCTTCTAAACAAAGTGACGTCTAAGAGAAGCATGTGTGTGTGTGTGTGTGTGTGTGTGTGAGAGAGAGAGAGAGGAGAGGAGAGGAAGAGAGAGAAGAGTAAAAGTTTTGTTAAAGGTAGGGGCAAGAAGGAGAAGAGAATGTGCAATGTCTTTGAGATCTTTTAGGGAATGGAAATTAATTTGACAAGGTGGGAGCCTATACTAAAAGGGTAGGCATAATCCATGGAAGAAGCTGAAAAGAAAAGCAGGGCCAAGAATGCAAAAGGCTTTTTATACCATTCTAGAGGGTTTGAACACTATCCTGAGGAAAATGGGGTAATTTTGAGAAGTTTTAAAGCTGAAAGTCTTTGGGTTTTGAACCTGGAATGGACTTGGTGGGGCAAAGGAAAATTCTGGGAAACTAGGTAGAAGGCTGTTTCAGTTGTCTGGGTGACAGAAGTGGCAGTGGGGATTGGGGAAAGTGAATTGATTCACAGTGCATTAGAGATCAAGTGTAGATATTGAGGCCATCTTTGTCTAATATTTACACAAATAAGTAGCACAGAGTAGATGTTCAATTAATATTTGATGAATGAGTGAATCAAGGTGGCTAGGGGAAGTCTAGGTATAAACCAAAGCCTTTGTGGGAATGAGTGTATATAGGGAAAGACCTAAATATTAAGTATATAGGAAGAAAGGACTTAGAACTGAGCCTTGGGATCGGATCATGTTTATGGAAGGAAAAAGCCAGTGAAAAAAATGAAGAAGAAATTACAAAGAAATAGAATGAGACCTATAGAGAAAAAAAGTAAGGGAATTGAGGCTGAGGAAGAAGAGATAGCCTATATTGCTTTTCCCCCCCAAGGTATTTGATAGTTTGAGGTACATGAGAAATAAGAATCTGGGTATAAAATGGTCCTTCCAAGAAAGGGTTATTTTTTAAAATTTATTTTTAATTTTTTATTTACATTCAATTTAATTAACATATAGTGAAGGTTTTTTTTTTTTTTTTAAGATTTTATTTATTTATTTGACAGGGAAAGAGAGAGCACAAGCAGGTAGAACAGCAGGCAGAGGGCATGGGAGAAGCAGGTTCCCTTATGAACAGCAAGCCTGATGTGGGGCTCAGTCCCAGGACCCCAAGATCATGACCTGTGCCAAAGGCAAATGCTTAACCAACTGAGCCACCCAGGCACCCCATGAAGGTTATCTTTAATGAGTGAAGACACGAGCAATTTTTAAATTCAAAAGTCAAAGAAAAGAAACAAGAACCTAAAAAAGGCAGAGCTAGATGCCAGAGGCAAGTTAGATGGGAGTGGGAAAGTATATTATAGTAGACAGATTAATGAACCTTCCCCAACATCCACATCCTAATCTCTGAAACCTGTGAATGCATTGCCTTACCTGGCAGAAAGGGCTTTGCAGATATGATTAAGTGAAGGACCTTGGGATAGAAAGATTACTCTGGATTATCAGAGTTGAACCCAATCTCATCAAAAGGGGCCTTAGGAGAGGGAGATATGATGAGGAAAGCAGAGCCTTAAAGTCAGAAAAAAAAATGTGAAGATGCTACCCTGCTGGCTTTGAAAAATAGAGGAAGTGGGGGTTGGCTGTGTGGCTTAGTTAAGCACCTGACTCTTTATTTTTGGCTCAGGTCATGATCTCAGGGTTGTGAGATTGAGCCCTGTGTCAGGCTCCATGCTCAGCAGGGAGTCTGCTTGAGATTCTCTTTTCCTCTTCCTCTGTCCTTACCCAACTCTTTCTCAAGTAAATAAATCTTAAAAAAAAAAAGAAAAGAAAAGAAAATAGAGGAGGTGGTTAAGAACCAATGTATGTAGGTGGCTTCTAGAAACTGGAAGACAAGGCAATGAGTTTTTGCCTCGGACATTTAGAGTAAAACACAGCTCTGCCAACACTGTGATTTTGGCCCAGTGAGACCTGTGTTGGACTTCTGACCTCTAGAACAGTAAGATAATAATTTTGTATTAAGCCACTAAGTAACTTGTTGCAGCAGCAATAGAAAACTTAATACATTGGGGTGCCTGGGTGGCTCAGATGGTTAAGTGTCTGCCTTTGGCTCAGGTCATGATTTCCAGTTCCTGGGATTGAGCCCCATGTTGGCCTCCTAGCCCAGCAGGGAGTCTGCTTCCCCCTCTTCTTCTGCCTCTCCCCCACTTGTTCTCTCTCTCTCTCTCTGATATGAACAAATAAAATCTTTTTAAAAATACAAATACCATTTATTGAGAGACTGTTACAGGTACATACACACATATTCATTTTTTTTCCATAAAAAAAGCCTTTGGGGGTTGGTTTTTTCTTTCTTTCTTTTTTATTATTATGTTATGCTAGTCCCCATATAGTACGTCATTAGATTTGATGTAGTGTTCCATGATTCATTGTTTGAATAAATAAAATATTAAAAAAAGAAAACTAATACAGGCACCATTGAAGCTATGTGCCTTGAAAAGAGGACTACATCTTCTTTTGAGACTGGAGAAAGCACAATGCGAATAATGCAACAGGAGAGTTTGAATGGAGTTTGAACAGTTTGAAGGAGGTATAAGAAGTAAAGGGCTAATGAGAATTTGTATGTGTCCAGATAGGCTTTTTCATAAATGCTAGAAGTTCAACTGAATGAATCAGGACTAGTTAACTCAGACCTAAATGTAAAAAGCAGGCATTATGCCTCTTTGGTTGTGATCATTATAATGTGAATTGGCTCTATTTCAAGTAAACATAATATACAATGATTGAAATAGTCCAAATAGATAGCTCGTACTGCTCAGAAGGATTACCTTTTAAACTGTAGATTTTCCACTTGAAACTCCATGAGGGCAATGAATCACATGTCTTTTTACAATTATTTCCCATGCCTAGCATAGTGCCTGGCATAGTACATGTGTCCAATAAATATTTGCTACATGAATGAATAAAAGGAGATGCTTTACCATTGGGAGTCTCCAACATATTAAGAAACATTTAATACAAATTTTATTTGCACACAAATTTTCATGAGGATGGATGCTTTTTCCAGTTTTATTGAGAAATAATTGACATACATCATTATATAAGTTTAAGGCATACAGCATGAAGGTTTAATGTATGTATATTATGAAATGATAGCCAAAATAAATTAAGCTAGCATCCATCTTCTCATATGCATAAAATAAAAATAAAAGAAATAAAGCAAAAAGAAAGATATTGTCCTTGTGCTGAGCACCCTTAGGATTTACTCTTAACAACCTTCTTATATATCATACAATAGTGTTAACTATAGGCATCATGTTGTACATTATGTCCCTAGGACTTACCTTATAATTGGAAGTTTGTACGTTTTGACCACTTTCCCCCAGTTCCCCTTTTCCCCAACCTCCACCTCTCATAACCGTAAATCTGGTCACTTTTTCTGTGAGTTATTTTTTTCTTTTCTGTTTTGTTTTTAGATTCCACATACGAATGAAATTATACAGCGTTTGTCTTTCTCTGACTTGTTTCACTCAACATAATGCCTTTAAGATGTATCCATGTTGTCACCAACAGTAGTATTTTCTTATTTTTTTTTTTATGGCTGAATAATGTTGCATACATTTGCACACATACACCTACCATAACTTGTTTATCCATTCATCCATCAGTGGACCCTTAGGTTGTTTGTGTGTTTTGGCTGTTGTAAATAATGCTGCTATGAGCCAGGTATTCAGATAGATTTTTGAGTTAGTATTTTCATTTCCTTTGGATATATTCCCAGGATCATATAGTAGATCTATTTTTAATTTTTTGAGGACCATCCTAACTTTTCCATTGTGGCTGTACCAATTTATAATCCTACCAACAGTGCACAAGTGTCTGTTTTCTCCACATCCATACCAGCATTTGTTATCTTTTGCCTTTTTGATGATGGCCATTCTAGCAGGCCTGAGGTAATATCTCATTGAGGTTTTAATTTGCATTTCCCTAATGACTAGTGTTATTGAGCATCTTTTCTTGTACTTCTTGGCATTTAATATATCTTGTTCAGAAAAATGTCTATTCAGGTCTTTTACTCATTTTTTAGTTGGATTATTTGGATTTTTTTCTGTTCAATTGTAGGAGTTACTTATATATTTTTAATATTAACACCTTATCAGACATATGGATTGAAAAATTTTTTTCCATTCTGTAGGTTGTCTTTTCACTTTATTGATGACTTCTTTCTGCTGTGCAAAAGCCTTTTGTTTGATATATTTTCAAATTATTTTTAATTTTGTTGTTTGTGCTTTAGTTGTCATATCAAAAACATTACCATGACCCATGACGAGGAGATTTATTCCTATGATTTCTTGTAAGAGTTTCATGGTGTTTGGTAATAAATTTAAGTCTTCAAACCACTTTGAATTAATTAATTAATTAGAATCAATTAATTTAATTAATTAAATAATTAAAAGACTGTCTTTTCTCCATGGCATATTCTTGGCTCCCTTGTCAAATATTACTTGGTCAGATATGCTTGGGTTTATTTCTGAGCTCTAGATTCTGTTCTATTGGTTTATTTGTCTGTTTTTATGCAAGTATCAGATGTTTTAAATGATTATAGTTTTAGAGTATAGCCTGAAATCAGAAAATGTGATACCTTTTACTTTGTTCTTCTTTCTTATGATTTCTTTGGCAATTTGGGGTCTTTTGTAGTTCCATATAAATTTCAGGATGTTTTTCTACTTCTGTAAAAAATGCCATTGGAATCTTGATAGGGATTGCATTGAATCTTTAGATGGCTTTAGATAGCATGGTCATTTTGACAATATTAATTCGTCCAATCCATGAACACAAAATATTTTTCCATTTATTTGTTTCTTCTTCTATTTTGAAGATAGGTTTTACATAAAGAGAGAGATGCCAGCAATTGAATTTATCATTTACTCAGCATAATGAGCATTTTGTGCTTTTGCTCTCTGCTCTAGTGATAGAGGATACAGCAGTGAACAAAACCCAGAGTTTGCTCTCATACAATGCTCCCATTTTAAGGGGAGAGAGATAGTAAATAGATACACTATGGATTCACAAGTACTTCTGTACCTCCCACAGGGAGATGACATTTTTTATCCAATACTAATAGGATGTGATCTCTGAGTGGTTTTTAAAAAATGGGTTTGCAGTCATCTGTATTTTTATATAGTTCCCCTTTTTATTAGGTTTTACCAAAGGGTGGTTATTTGATAGAACAAACACATTCTATGTGCCAAATTTTGTGCTAGGTTCTCTCTATCTCTCATCTACCCACCTAAAAAGTATGTGCTATTTGCTACTTTAAGATAAAGTTAAAAGTGGTTTACACACATTATTTTTATTATTATCCCCATTTTATGCATGAAAAAAACAGACTTAGAGATGTAGGGTAATTCACAAGAACACACAGTGAGTAAACAGTAGAAACAGGATTTGACTGCTTGCTTATCACCAGAACCTATTATATACAAACTATCAGACCACTGTGTTTAGCCCAATTAAAATTAAAAACATGACCTAAACTTTTTTTTTAAAGACCTATTTATCTGAAAGTGAGACAGAGTGAGGGAGAGAGAAAGATTGAGTAGGGAGAGAGGCAAGGTGAAAAGGAGAGAAAGAATTTCAAGTCCACTCTGTGCTGAGCACAGAGCACAACACAGGGCTCAATCTCAGAACCCTGATATCATGACCTTAGTTGAAATCAAGATTCAGATGCTTAACCAACTATACCACCCAGGCACCATGACCTAAACTTTTTTACTCCTATATTTTAGCAAGTTACAGTAAAAGGCTCTTGAGTTTTCAGTTTGAATTGGAGTTATAATAAGGCACTGTATAACACAACACTGCTGTGAAGAAAGACTTTGATTCACTAAACCAAATGTTTTGAGGGAATGGCAGATGTTGGAGGTGTGAAGCACCAGTGCTGTTGAGGCCAAGTCCACCAATGCCCTAACTAGTGTAGGAATCTAGAGGATGTTTCTTAATATCCTTAATCTAGAAAGGTATGAGTCATACATTTTTTCTGGGCCTCCCTTCCCCTGTAACAAATTTTACCTTTGCTTTTACTTACTGACTTTCTGGATTTCACAATGTCATTAATTGCCTGGTCCAAGCCCCTGCTGCCATGCTGTGAGTGTAGAAACATTACAATCTGTCTGTGGTCCTGAGGAGGGGCTGGAGCTCAGGGATGGGAGGCAGCAAGCTGCTTTTAATCAGCTACAGCTGATTTCCCATAACCTAGATACAGTTCTGTAGTGTTGCAGCTCAGATCGTTTGAATAACAGGCTGCATTGACTGAGAGCTCCCATCCCCTGATGGGAATCTATCTAGTTGGAGGAGCTGATGTGATTAAGTGTGGGGATTTTTGATTAGGTGGACTTTGACAAGGCTTATTTGATTGTGTCAAGCTGGGGTTTCTTGAGGAATTGCCTCTGTCTTGAAATTGAACCGCAACTTGACATGTCTGGGAACTTGGGATTTCCAGGCTGTGAGGGTGAAGAAATTAATTTTAATTGGCTAAAAGTAAAGACAGAGGGATTCAGAATACCATGCAATCCCCCATTATTCCAACCAACTATTTGTTTTCTTATGGACCCCAATTTAAATGACATTCATAGGCTCTGAGGATCATTTTAATCTCTTTACTGTGTCTGAGAGTTAAAAACGTACCCAGCCAGAGAAGTTCCTTGGCTTCACCCTACAGGATTCATACTTGAGCCATGTTTTACTCAAGCATCCTTAATAGAGCCTCTAGGCAGGACGTCTGCAGCAAGGTAATGGAGAGAATAAGGGAGGTCAAAGTGGGCTCAATGTTTACATTATGTGCAACTAATTACTCATTTCACTAAATGCTGTAACATTCCGTCCTTACTGGGTAGTGAAAACCTATGGGGCCTGCCATAAAGATCAAGTTCAGTAGTTCCTTAATTACTACAAGGCTTCATCTTACTGGCAATTCATAATAATTCCCAGGTTACTTCCCCTATTAAAGTCAGGAGAGTCCTTTCTCCCTCTCCCTCTGCCTTCCACTCTGCCTACTTGCTCTCTCTCTCTCTCTCTATCTCTCTGTGTCAAATAAATAAATAAAACATTTTTTAAAAGGAGGGGGTGCCTGGGTGGCTCAGTCAGTTAAGCAGCTGGCTTTGGGTCAGGTCATGATCCCAGGGTCCTGGGATAGAGCCACACATTGGCCTCCCTGTTCAGTGGAGAGCTTGCTTCTCCCTCTCCCTATGCCTGACTCACTGACTACTTGTGCCCTCTCTCTGTCAAGTAAATAAATACAATCTTTGAAGTCAGAGAGTCTTAATATTATGGGGAATGGAGTACCCACATGCACATATTTCTTATGTTTGGATGTTGTTGACCATTTATTCTTATATATAAAAACACAAGTGGTGGGTATTGGGGAGGGCACATATTGCATGGAGCACTGGGTGTGGTGCAAAAACAATGAATACTGTTATGCTGAAAAGAAATAATAAATAAATAAATAAATACACCCTTAAAAAAACATAGTTGTAAATATTTCTTATGTTCATTTACTGTTTAATTTATGACAGGGGACTTGGCATAATATGGGAAAGAGTGGGACTCTCTGAGATAAGGGAAATTGATCTCATGTTGTAGGTCCCTTTATTTTGAGCAACAAGTTATTAAGGCCCATCTCAAAGCTCTTAAATGGACCCAGCTTCCCACTGAACTAACTCCACAATGGCTTTCTAGCCTTCTATCACCAATAGCATCTTCCTAATGACACAGAACCTTAAACCTGTTTTTTGTTTGTTTGTTTGTTTTAAGGCATGAATATCTGTTGAATGAGAGCTATTTTTGAAGAGAAGCAGATGTAACACTTAAACTCAGTTCTTTGGGTGATTCTATAGTAATTGTATGCCAGATGTATATATTTCCCCTCTCTTCTGCTACCGACTTACAAAAAGCAAATGTCTAAAGTAACACAAAAGCTTCAATGATCCATCCATAGAATTTCATCAGTAACCATGTCAGCAAAGTATAGATAGTGAGACACCATGGTTACTGATGTGATGCTCTCCTAGTATTTGTAATTCCCTGAAATTTTGGAGAAACAGCCAGCCATATATACACTTTCTTCCATGCTTCCCTGGTCATAGGATCTTCCTTATGAATTAAAATTAAGAAAGATTAATTAGTTTGCTGCTGTAGAGCATGTGGAAGATGGCTGCTTCCATGATTGCATGTAGAGAGGGGGCTATAGGCCCATGATTCATTGCTCTGTCAGCAGTGTGAGATACACTGTATGAAAATGCCATATAAATGCAAATACAAATACAAACACCACCTTCCCCTGTTGGCTAGTGATAAGGTGCTCATCCAGATGAGACATTAAGATTTAAAAGCAGAAAAGTAATAGCTGGGAGGGAAAAATACACAATTACTCCTCAAACAAAGTTTCCTTTTTAAGAAAGTCATTAAAGTGCTTGTTGTCCCCCTCTCCCAAACAACAACAGTTATTCACACAATGTAAATGGGTAGGCCATAGTCAGAAACAATGAATTTGTGATTAATTCAATCAGGAAGGGGAGAAATTCAGAAATAGCATTGGGAGATGGGTGATTCAATATACAAAATGAGGTTGTTTTCTCCAGAGGTGAGCACCTTACAACCAAGTTGCCCCTGATGTGGGCTTCAGTCATAGACTTAATAATGAATCTGGGTCTTACTTTATAATCCCTTACATTCTAAAGTGCTTTAGATAGAAGGGGATATAAAAGCAACAAAGCATCCCTGTGAAGTTCTCTGCTATGTGCCTAGAACTTTCTTCCTAAGGAAGAGGGGTTTGTAGAGAACCATTTTTTTCAGTTGTGTTTCCTGATTATGTTGTAGTTTGTTGGCTTACTCTTGATATAAAAGGAAATATCTTAAGATGAATGTGAAAGGAGAATGAATAATGGAATTATGGAATTATTACAGCTGCAGTGGGCCTTAGAGGATAATTACCACTATACCTTAACTGAAAACTTAGCCGGATTCTGTCAATAGTGAAGCTTTCAATCCAACCAGAATTCTTGTATAGGAGCCTGAAAAGTCCCATTCAGGTTTCATCTAGTCTAGAATTACAAAAACTGGAACTCCAAACCAAAAGATATCTTGGGGGTAGACCTGCTTGGCCTTCCTGACATCATCCTCAAAGCTAAGGGACCTCCTAAACAACCCACATTTCCCTTTATAACCTATTTGAAAGATGACACTCAATTATTGAAACTTTTCTTAAGCCAATTTATATTACCTGCCTGCCCCCTGTCTTGGAACAGTGTGTTCATGACATCTTCAGTTTATTGGTTCCAAAGCTATTTTTGTTGAGTATCACGTTTAGAATGTGGCCAGGTAGCTTAGCTTTAAACTTTTGGGAATATGTGTCTTTCCTTTTATTTTTTTTTATTTTTTTTATTTTTTTTTAAAGATTTTATTTATCAGAGGGGGGGGGGAGAGCGAGCACAGGCACACAGAATGGCAGGCAGAGGCAGAGGGAGAAGCAGGCTCCCTGCTGAGCAAGGAGCCCGATGTGGGACTCGATCCCAGGACGCTGGGATCATGACCTGAGCCGAAGGCAGCTGCTTAACCAACTGAGCCACCCAGGCGTCCCATGTGTGTCTTTCCTTTTAGGCTCATAAACAAGGAAACCATTGTCAACAATGTCATTCAGATGATCTTAGTATTGTCACTTTTCTTTGCTTAATACTTGCAGTGTCCTCTAATTGTCTACTGTATCTAAGGAACATTGATCAACTTGGCATGCAGAACCTGCCACTAATTTAATTGTTGATCATTTATATCAGGGCTCAGCAAATTTTGGTCCATGGGCTGGTCACCTGTTTTTACAAATAAAGTTTTATTGGAATACAGCCATGCTCTTATTTGTATATTATCTTTTGCTGCTTTCCCATCATAGCAGTATAGTTGTGACAGAGATTTTGGCCCACCCTATGAAGACAAAAATATTTAAAATGCAGTCCTTTACAGAAAAAAAGTTGATAGCACCCAGTCTGTATCACTGATTTTTTTTTTTAATTTTTATTTTTTATTTTTTAAAGGTTTATCATCATCTTTATTTTTTTAATTTATTTTCAGCATAACAGTATTCATTGTTTTTGCACCATACCCAGTGTTCCACGCAATCCGTGCCCTCTCTAATACCCACCACCTGGTACCCCAACCTCCCACCCCCTGCCCCTTCAAAACCCTCAGATTGTTTTTCAGAGTCCATAGTCTCTCATGGTGCACTTCCCCTTCCAATTTCCCTCAACTCCCTTCTCCTAACTCCCCATGTCCACCATGCTATTTGTTATGCTCCACAAATAAGTGAAACCATATGATCATTGACTCTCTCTGCTTGACTTATTTCATTCAGCATAATTGGTTTTTAATTAGAGATGTACAACAGAATCATAGGAGGGGCTTTTTAAAAAGACAAACTGCTAGAACCTTACCTTGGTTCTATTAAATAAGAATATCCACCTTTGTTTATTGCAGCATTATTTAAAATAGCCCAAAATAGTAGTAACCTAAGTATCCATCAATAGATGAGTGGATAAAGATATCCTCACTCAGTGGATTATTAGTCATAAAAACGTATGAGATCATACCATTGACAAATATGGATGGACCTAGAAGGTATCATGTTAAGTGAAATTAATCAGACTAAGATAAATAGCATATGCTTTCACTTATACATGGAATCTAAAAAACAACATAAATGAATAAGTAAAAAAACAAAAAACAGAATCAGACCTGTAAATACAGAGAACAAAATCATGGTTGCCAGAGGGAAGGAGGGTAGGGGTATAGGCAAAATGGGTGAAGAGGAATGGGACATACAGGCTTCAGTTATGGAATGAATAAGTCATGGGAGTAAAAGGCACAGCATAGGGATTGCAGTTAATGACATTGTAATAGCACTGCATGGTGACAGATGGTAGGTACACTTGTGGTGAGCATAGCATAACATATGGAGAAGTTGATCACCATGTTGTACATCTGAAATTAATGTAACATTTTATGTTAAACATACTGATTTTTTTTCAAAAAAAGGACATTCATGGGTGCTACTTTGGCTTGGTGTTTTGAAAAAATAAAGTCCAGGTGACACTGATATACCCCAGGCAGGAAGTACTGTTTTCTGTGACCATTACAACTTATAACAAAAATTTATGGGTTCAGTTTGCATTGCATTAAAAATAGCAACAGAAATTTGACTGATTCTTGCCAAATTAATGACATAGGATCTTCATATCCCTTCCAAGGTCACACCTAAGATATTTTTGGGAATTCTAAGGGTTTTTACATGTTGTCTTTTTTAAATTGAAGTTTAAATGAAAGACAAATGTGTAGCCTTGAATAAGTTTGACATTGCTAATTTCTACCTGCCACCAATTACCATAAATACGCATTGTGTGTCCTCATGTCCATAAAGCACTATCCACTCTGCCAGGTATTACCTTGTCTGTCAGGTACCACTGTATTGTCACAACTGATAAAAAGATATCATCAGCTTCCAGGATGTCAAAGATACACTAGGTTTTCAAAGAATATGAGAACACTAATTTAAAGGGATACATGCACCTTTATGTTTATAGCAGCATTATTTATAATAGCCAAGTTATGGAGGCAGCCCAAGTGTCCATTGGCTGATGATAAAGAAAATGTGATACACATACACATGCCCACACATGCACACACACACACACACACAATGGAATACTATTCAGCTATCAAAAAGAGTGAAATCTTGCCATTTGCAATGACAAAGAATGAGTTAGAGAGTATAATGCTAAGTGAAATAAGTCAGAGAAAGACAGATGCCATATGATTTCACTCATATGTGGATTTTAGGAAACAAAAAAGAAAAACAAGCTAAGGGAAAAAATGAGAGAGAGAGAGACAAAACAAAAAACAGACTCCTAATTATAAAGAATAATCTGATAGTTATCAGAGGTGGGGGACAGGTTAAATAGGTGATAGGGATTAAAGAGTGTACTTGTCATGATGAGCACAGGATGATGTTTGGGACTGTTGAATTACTACACTGTACACCTGAAACTAATACTTTATGTTAACTAACTGGAATTACAATTAAAACTTAAATTTAAAAAAAGATATACTGGGATTTATTGCAAGTATAAACCAATCCTCCCTCTCCCTTCTGTACTTCATTATATTCCAGGCATACCCTGGTACTGATGCTGATACCACAACATCTTACAGAGTTATTAGTAAAACATTTAAAGTTTTGCTTGTTCTTTATAAGTCTCAAACATGAATCTAACATGGACTGGTTCAGGAAATGAACCCATTATACTCAGACTCATCTACTCTTTGTTTTTCTATTATGTTTGTTATGTTTTCCTATTTTTTCACTTTGAAGAATTTTCTTTTAAAAGGTTTCTCAGGCCCTCAGGTAAACAGGCATCTGACTTCTCAGGCCTGACAATATGCCAGAATCCCATTATAGGCTCATGCTGGAAAACCATTCACTCCATTTGCCTCCAGTTCTTACCCCACAGCCCTCAAAGGACTTTACCAAAATTTCAATTCTATAATTAGCATGAAGTTGAAATAATTTCAGTGTATACTTATTCTTATCAGAAAGTGAGTCATAAGAGTTCTGAAGGAAAGAGCTGGGTGGCTACTCTTTTCTTTAAATGAATAAAGACAAATGAAACAAATCATATGTTGAGAGTTATTGCCAAAGTTGAAAGTATCTAGAGAAGGCTTTTCAGAGTATTTAAGTTTGGAAAATATTTTAATTGAGGAAATGGGTATATTTACCTTCAAGAAGAGGAGCCAAAAGAGAACTACAATAGATGACTTCACATATTTGAAAGGAACTTTTTTTTTTTAAAAAAGATTTTATTTATTTATTTGAGAGAAAGAGAGAGCATGAGAGGGGAGAGGGTCAGAGGGAGAATCAGGCTCCCCACTGAGCAGGGACCCCAATATGGGACTCGATCCCAGGACTCCAGGATCATGACCTGAGCTTAAGGCAGTTATTTAACCAACTGAGCTGCCCAGGCACCCCAGGAACTTGTTCTTTATAGCTGAATTTAGCCAGAACTAGGGCCAGGAAATGAAAACCAGAATGAAACAGAGTTGACTTGAGTCTAAGGACTTTGTAACATTAGAATAGACTCCTCTTTAAAAAAAAAAAAAGGTAGTAAAGAGGAGTCAAGATGGCGGGGAAGTAGCAGGCTGAGACTACTTCAGCTACCAGGAGATCAGCTAGATAGCTTATCTGAAGATTGCAAACACCTGGAAAATCCATCCACAGATCGAAGAGAAGAAGAACAGCAATTCTGGAAACAGAAAAACAACCACTTTCTGAAAGGTAGGACTGGCTGAGAAGTGAATCCAAAGCGACGGGAAGATAGACCTCGGGGGGGAGGGGCCGGCTCCCGGCAAGCGGCGGAGCAACGGCGCACAAAATCGGGACTTTTAAGTCTGTTCTGCTGAGGGACATCGCTCCAGAGGCTAAACCGGGGCGAAGCCCACACGGGGTCAGCGTGGCCTCAAGTCCCGCAGGGTCACAGAAGGATCGGGGGTGTCTGAGTGCCGCAGAGCTTGCGGGTATTGGAACGGGAAAGCCAGCTACAGAGACAGAGCCGACAGTAAGCTCACAGCTCGATGTTACCTTGAACTGGTCGAAGGCTCAGTGAGCTCAGAGCGCGGCCGGAGGTCAGGCAGACAGGAGTAACTGGGAACTGTTCTCTGAGGGCGCACTGAGGAGTGGGGCCCTGGGCTCTTGGCTCGTCCGGGACGGAGACCAGGAGGCTGCCATTTGTATTCCGGTCCTCCGGAACTCTACGGAAAGCGCTCAGGGAAAAAAAGCTCCTGAAAGCAAACCCTAACGGATTACTCACCCCGGCCCATGGTAAGGGAGGTGCAATTCTGCCTGGGGCAAAGACACTTGAGAATCACTACAACAGGCCCCTCCCTCAGAAGATCAACAAGAAATCCAGCCGAGACCAAGTTCACATACCAAGGAGTGCGGTTTCAATACCAAGGAGAACAGAAGAATTCCAGAGGAGGAGAAAGTCAAGCACGGAACTCATGGCTTTTTCCCTGTGATTTTTTTTAGTCTTGCAGTTAATTTAATTTTTTTCTTTTTCATTTTTTGTTTTTTTTCTCGCCTTCTGGTTAAATTTTTTTTTAACTTTTACCTTTTTCTTTTTTAACGTTTTTTAATTAGTTTATCTAATATATATATATTTTCTTTTTTATATTTTTCTTATTTGTTTTCTTTTTTTAAATTCTTTTCTTTTCTTTTTTTTTCTTTTTTCTTTTTTTTTCTTTTTTCCTTTTTGAATCTCTTTTTATCCCTTTTCTCCCCCCTCACGATTTGGGATCTCTTCTAATTTGGTTAAAGCATATTTTCCTGGGGTTGTTGCCACCCTTTTAGTATTTTACTTGCTCCTTCATATACTCTTATCTGGACAAAATGACAAGATGGAAAAATTCAACACAAAAAAGAGAACAAGAGGCAGTACCGAAGGCTAGGGACCTAATCAATACAGACATTGGTAATATGTCAGATCTAGAGTTCAGAATGACAATTCTCAAGGTTCTAGCCGGGCTCGAAAAAGGCATGGAAGATATTAGAGAAACCCTCTCGGGAGATATAAAAGCCCTTTCTGGAGAAATAAAAGAACTAAAATCTAACCAAGTTGAAATCAAAAAAGCTATTAATGAGGTGCAATCAAAAATGGAGGCTCTCACTGCTAGGATAAATGAGGCAGAAGAAAGAATTAGTGATATAGAAGACCAAATGACAGAGAATAAAGAAGCTGATCAAAAGAGGGACAAACAGCTACTGGACCACGAGGGGAGAATTCGAGAGATAAGTGAAACCATAAGACGAAACAACATTAGAATAATTGGGATTCCAGAAGAAGAAGAAAGAGAGAGGGGAGCAGAAGGTATACTGGAGAGAATTATTGGGGAGAATTTCCCCAAAATGGCAAAGGGAACGAGCACCAAAATTCAGGAGGTTCAGAGAACGCCCCTCAAAATCAATAAGAATAGGCCCACACCCCATCACCTAATAGTAAAATTTACAAGTCTCAGTGACAAAGAGAAAATCCTGAAAGCAGCTCGGGAAAAGAAGTCTGTAACATACAACAGTAAAAATATTAGATTGGCAGCTGACTTATCCACAGAGACCTGGCAGGCCAGAAAGAGCTGGCATGATATTTTCAGAGCACTAAACGAGAAAAACAGGCAGCCAAGAATACTATATCCAGCTAGGCTATCATTGAAAATAGAAGGAGAGATTAAAAGCTTCCAGGACAAACAAAAACTGAAAGAATTTGCAAACACCAAACCAGCTCTACAGGAAGTATTGAAAGGGGTCCTCTAAGCAAAGAGAGAGCCTACAAGTGGTAGATCAGAAAGAAACAGGAACCATATACAGTAACAGTCACCTTACAGGCAATACAATGGCACTAAATTCATATCTCTCAATAGTTACCCTGAATGTGAATGGGCTAAATCCCCTGTCAAAAGACACAGGGTATCAGAATGGATTAAAATACAAAACCCATCTATATGTTGCCTCCAAGAAATTCATTTTAAGCCCGAAGACACCTCCAGATTTAAAGTGAGGGGGTGGAAAAGAATTTACCATGGTAATGGACAACAGAAGAAGGCAGGAGTGGCAATCCTTATATCAGATCAATTAGATTTTAAGCCAAAGACTATAATAAGAGATGAGGAAGGACACTATATCATACTCAAAGGGTCTGTCCAACAAGAAGATTTAACAATTTTAAATATCTATGCCCCCAACGTGGGAGCAGCCAACTATATAAACCAATTAATAACAAAATCAAAGAAACACATCAACAATAATACAATAATAGTAGGGGACTTTAACACTCCCCTCACTGAAATGGACAGATTATCCAAGCAAAAGATCAGCAAGGAATTAAAGGCCTTAAACGACACACTGGACCAGATGGACATCACAGATATATTCAGAACATTTCATCCCAAAGGAACAGAATACACATTCTTTTCTAGTGCACATGCAACATTCTCCAGAATAGATCACATCCTCGGTCCTAAATCTGGACTCAACTGGTATCAAAAGATTCGGGTCATTCCCTGCATATTTTCAGACCACAATGCTCTAAAGCTAGAACTCAACCACAAAAGGAAGTTTGGAAAGAACCCAAATACATGGAGACTAAACAGCATCCTTCTAAAGAATGAATTGGTCAACCAGGAAATTAAAGAGTAATTGAAAAAAATCATGGAAACAAATGATAATGAAAATACAACGGTTCAAAATCTATGGGACACAACAAAGGCAGTCCTGAGAGGAAAATATATAGCGGTACAAGCCTTTCTCAAGAAACAAGAAAGGTCTCAGGTACACAACCTAACCCTACACCTAAAGGAGCTGGAGAAAGAATAAGAAAGAAACCCTAAGCCCAGGAGGAGAAGAGAAGTCATAAAGATCAGAGCAGAAATCAATGAATAGAAACCAAAAAAACAATAGAACAAATCAACGAAACTAGGAGCTGGTTCTTTGAAAGAATTAATAAAATTGATAAACCCCTGGCCTGACTTATCAAAAAGAAAAGAGAAAGGACCCAAATAAATAAAATCATGAATGAAAGAGGAGAGATCACAATTAACACTAAAGAAATACAAACTATTATAAGAACATATGATGAGCAACTCTACGCCAACAAATTTGACAATCTGGAAGAAATGGATGCATTCCTAGAAACATATAAACTACCACAACTGAACCAGGAAGAAGTAGAAAGCCTGAACAGAACCACAACCAGTATGGAGATTGAAACAGTCATTAAAAATCTCCAAACAAACAAAAGCCCAGGGCCAGATGGCTTCCCGGGGGAATTCTACCAAACATTTAAAGAATAACTAATTCCTATTCTCCTGAAACTGTTCCAAAAAATAGAAATGGAAGGAAAACTTCCAAATTCATTTTATGAAGCCAGCATCACCTTGATCCCAAAACCAGACAAGGATCCCATCAAAAAAGAGAGCTATAGACCAATATCCTTGATGAACATAGATGCGAAAATACTCAACAAATTACTAGCAAATAGGATTCAACAGTACATTAAAAGGATTATTCACCACGACCAAGTGGGATTTATTCCAGGGCTGCAAGGTTGGTTCAACATCCACAATTCAGTCAATGTGATACAACACATCAATAAAAGAAAGAACAAGAACGATATGATACTCTCAATAGATGCTGAAAAAGCATTTGACAAACTATAGCATCCCTTCTTGATCAAAACTCTTCAAAGTGTAGGGATAGAGGGCACATACCTCAATATCATCAAAGCCATCTATGAAAAACCCACCACAAATATCATTCTCAATGGAGAAAAGCTGAAAGCTTTTCCGCTAAGGTCAGGAACACGGCAGGGATGTCCATTATCACCACTGCTATTCAACATAGTACTAGAGGTCCTAGCCTCAGCAATCAGACAACAAAAGGAAATTAAAGGCATCCAAATCAGCAAAGAAGAAGTCAAATTATCACTCTTCGCAGATGATATGATAGTATATGTGGAAATCCCAAAAGATTCCACTCCAAAACTGCTAGAACTTATACAGGAATTCAGTAAAGTGTCAGGATATAAAATCAATGCACAGAAATCAGTTGCATTTCTCTACACCAACAGCAAGACAGAAGAAATAGAAATTAAGGGGTCAATCCCATTTACAATTGCACCCAAAACCATAAGATACCTAACCAAAGAGGCACAGAATCTATACTCAGAAAACCATAAAGTACTTATGAAAGAAATTGAGGAAGACACAAAGAAATGGAAAAATGTCCCATGCTCCTGGATTGGAAGAATAAATATTGTGAAAATGTCTATGCTACCTAAAGCAATCTACACATTTAATGCAATTCCTATCAAAGTGCCATCCATCTTTTTCAAAGAAATGGAACAAATAATTCTAAAATTTATATGGAACCAGAAAAGACCTCGAATAGCTAAAGGGATATTGAAAAAGAAAGCCAAGGTTGGTGGCATTACAATTCCGGACTTCAAGCTCTATTACAAAGCTGTCATCATCAAGACAGCATGGTACTGGCACAAAAACAGACACATAGATCAATGGAACAGAATAGAGAGCCCAGAAATAGGCCCTCAACTCTACAGTCAACTAATCTTCGACAAAGCAGGAAAGAATGTCCAATGGAAAAAAGACAGCCTCTTCAATAAATGGTGCTGGGAAAATTGGACAGCCACATGCAGAAAAAGGAAATTGGGCCATTTCCTTACACCACACACAAAAATAGAGTCAAAATGGATGAAGGACCTCAATGTGCGAAAGGAATCCATCAAAATCCTTGAGGAGAACACAGGCAGCAACCTCTTTGACTTGAGCTGCAGCAACATCTTCCTTAGGAACAACACCAAAGGCAAGGGAAGCAAGGGAAAAAATGAACTATTGGGATTTCATCAAGATCAAAAGCTTTTGCACAGCAAAGGAAACAGTTAACAAGACCAAAAGACAACTGACAGAATGGGAGAAGATATTTGCAAATGACATATCAGATAAAGGACTAGTGTCCAGAATCTATAAAGAACTTAGCAAACTCAACACCCAAAGAACAAATAATCCAATCAAGAAATGGGCAGAGGACATGAACAGACATTTCTGCAAAGAAGACATCCAGATGGCCAACAGACACATGAAAAAGTGCTCCATATCACTCGGCATCAGGGAAATACAAATCAAAACCACAATGAGATATCACCTCACACCAGTCAGAATGGCTAAAATCAACAAGTCAGGAAATGACAGATGCTGGCGAGGATGCAGAGCAAGGGGAACCCTCCTACACTGTTGGTGGGAATGCAAGCTGGTGCAGCCACTCTGGAAAACAGCATGGAGGTTCCTCAAAATGTTGAAAATAGAACTGCCCTATGACCCAGCAATTGCACTACTGGGTATTTACCCTAAAGATACAAACGTAGTGATCCAAAGGGGCACGTGCACCCGAATGTTTATAGCAGCAATGTCCACAATAGCCAAACTATGGAAAGAACCTAGATGTCCATCAACAGATGAATGGATCAAGAAGGTGTGGTATATCTACACAATGGAATACTATGCAGCCATCAAAAGAAATGAAATCTTGCCATTTGCGACAACATGGATGGAACTAGAGCGTATCATGCTTAGCGAAATAAGTCAAGCAGAGAAAGACAACTATCATATGATCTCCCTGATATGAGGAAGTGGTGATGCAACATGGGGGCTTAAGTGGGTAGAAAAAGAATCAATGAAACAAGATGGAATTGGGAGGGAGACAAACCATATGTGACTCTTAATATCATAAACTGAGGGTTGCTGGGGAGAGGGGGGTTGGGAGAAGGGGGTGGGATTATGGACATTGGGGAGGGTATGTGCTTTGGTGAGTGCTGTGAATTGTGTAAACCTGGTGATTCACAGACCTGTACCCCTGGGGATAATATATATGTTTATAAAAAATAAAAAAAAAATTAAAAACAAAAGGTAGTAAATTTCCCTTACTGTATATACTCTAATTAAACCGAGATGGCCAACTGCCTGGGATTTAGCACATGGGACTCCTGCACTGGATGGGAGACTCTGCTAGATCAATAGATTTCAGACTTCTCTGAGAGGCCCTAAAGTATTCCTCATCAGTGCATCAGTAGCATCTACCTATGTAAGAAGTGGAGAAGGTAGGAGAGAAAAATAAAAGTAAATTTGCAAAAAGAAGAGATGACAGAATAGTATTGTAGAATCATTCTTCACCACTATTGCATCCCTAGTCCCTAGGATACCATTTGGTATATAGTAAGTCCTCAGTAAACAAGCAGTGAATAAATTATTGAATTAATGAATGAGAGAAAAATTACTCACTACCAATAACAACAAGGACAAAGTAATAGAATACAAGAATAAAGGAATGCCAGCAATATGTGTTTGTGTTGTTTGCGGGATAAGTGTAGAGCAACAGTGAATCGACTAATGAAGATTCCTGGGATAGAAGAAAGTGAGTTTCAAAGTGAACTGGAGTTTTGAAGGAGATAAAATGGCAGAAGATGAAGTAAGAGAAGGCAGAATAGCAATACAAGTTCCCTAATAGGTGCTTTATCTGTCTTGTTTACTTGTGCATTCCCAGTGCGTTATTGAGTTCCTAGCATGCAAGTAGGTGAAAATATACATTTGTTGGTAGACATGTGAAATAGAATAGAATTTGTTAGAATACAGGCAAAATATACATTTGTCAAATGAATACATGCATATATATGTAGTGATGGAAATGAGTCATGTATAGCACACCATGGGTTGATCTTGGAAATTCAAATATGAAAGGTGTGAGTAGTTTTCAAATGCATTGTTTCTAAACCTCCACTTTAAAATGATACTGTAGAATATCTTTTTTTCTGGATAAACATTGTTAGTTTCTCCAACCATTCTCCATGCTATATTTTGCTTATGCCACATGTTACCTCCGTGTTCTTAAATAAGTTTATAACCACTTTGAAATTTTGTTTCCCTATCTGTGAAAGAGAGATAATAACAATGATACCTTATTGTACAGTTGAGAGGATTCAATGAGATAATTTATGTAAAGTGTTGACACATGATACACAATCTTTTTTTCTTTTAAAAGCCAAACATGGTATAGTGGAATCATCCAACATTGGCTCCAGTATTGGCAATACATAATAGCTGTTTGAACTTTGACATGTTATTTAACATCTCTGAACCTCAGAGTCGCCTTGTTCAAAGGATTTTTGGAAGGGATAAATGAGAAAATACATAAAAAGTATTAAGTACAGTACATGAAAAGTGCTTAATAAGTAGTAGCTGTTATGCTTATTATCTGGCTAGATCTCAAGCGTTTCTGTTCTGATCAGCTTTTCCTGAACACATTCCCAGTTGGTGCACAGTCTTCTGAAAGAGCGGTGGCCAGATGTAGCAAAATACAAGGTGGCCTGACCAGAGGGTAATGGACCAGTCCTATTATTTCCTTTAATATCATACATTTGATACTGTAAGTTAGACTGAATTATCTTTTTTGTTAGTCCTTGATCAGTGCTGGTTCAGATTGAACATACTGGGAGGAGTATCACACTCTCCCTATACTTCTCTTATCTATGTGAATGTGGTTTCTTGGACACACCCTTATGACTTTTGGGGTCATGAATCCCAACTATTTACTTTCTAGCTATGGACCAGAAAATTAACTTTAGAGAACTCAGCTTCCCAATTTTAGGGTGGGTGCAATAGTTTGCATCCACCCCAGCAAGGTGTGAAGAGTTGATAAATTTAAAAAGTCCTTAGAAATTTTCTACAGGTTATGAAGGAAACCCTGTTACATGAAGTAGTAATGTTTCTTCTGGAATGGTTAGCTATATTTCATTGCTTTTTGTAAATACACAGTGGGACAATTCAGATGTTTCTGAAGGACATTATTTATTTAACATGCCATTACACTTGCCCTGCCAGGTTGTATTGATAACACTTGATCTTGTACCTTGGAAAGTCTACTACTAAAAGGCCACTGAAGTCTGTGGGAAGGGCAATTAAAACTTGAGCTCTCAACTGAAAACATTTTTCTAAAATTGTAGGCAATGGGGAATTTCTGTCCTTATGGGTACCTGTATTTGTGCTGTACTGTGAACAGTAATAAACAATGTATCATAGAATTTCTAAGAGCATGGACTCTGAAAACAGACTGCTTGGATTTGAATTCTAGCTATACCATATACTAGCTGTGTGACCTTAGCAGATTATTTGTGTCTCAGTTTCTTTATCTATAAAACTGGGAAAAAAGTAGTAATTATCTCATAAATCTCATAAGGTCGTTATGAGGATTACATGAATTTATGTACATTTAGCACTTAGAATAGTGCCTTGTATGTAGTTAGTGTTATATGTTAGCTATAATTCTTATTCTAGTATTACTATAATTCTAGCTACAATTCCAGTATTCCTCTCCTGCTGGGTTTTCCAGACCTGTTAGTGAGCATGAGACCCTCACCTGATATCCTAATCCATTAGGAAATCCTGTTGGTTCTACCTTCAAAATCTGTCCAAAATTTCAACACTCCTCATCATTTCCACCTCTACTGAGCTGATCTAAATCACTATTGTCTCTTTTTCTAAATATTTCAGTAGCCTTCAATTAGCTTTCTACTTTCACTCTTGCTCTGACCTCCCACCTCCCACCTCCCACCAATTTTTTATCAACACAGCAAATGGCATGAATACTTAAAGCTAAGTTAGATCATGACTTTCCAATGTTGAACACCCTCCAATGACCTTCATTTCAGAGTAAGCTCCTTATATGGCCTTATAAAGCCCTTTGTGATCAAGCTTCCATGACCTCACTGACCAGTTCTTCTCAGTCTCCCTCTCATAAATCCATTCCTATCATCCTGTCATTTTTGCTATTTTTCAAACATGTGAGATGTGCTCCTCAGGGACTTTGCATTTGATTTTTTCTCTGCATGGAAACTCTTCCCCCAGATATCCAAATAGCTTTCTTTCTTACTGCCTTCAGGTCTTTGCTCAAAGCTCATTTTCTTAGTGAAGGCTTTCCTAAACCTTTGTTTAAAACTGCATCCCTTTGAAAAACAGCATCCCCTATTTTCTGACTCTGACTTTTTTTTTTTTTTTTAACATAGTGTTGGACACCGTTGGGTACAACATAGTATTTAGTTTATTTGAATATAACTGTTTTCTACCCTTATCCACAAAAATGTAAGTTCTTTGAGATCAGGTACCATGAATGTCCAGTGCTAGATCTGAACTTGGTTGTGTAGGTACCCGATAAATGTTGGGTAATATTTATGCAATTCTCTGGATGTAGTCAGAAGGATTTCATAGTATTTAGAATTACTAGATACTGAATACCTTAGGTTTTTATATACTCCCTAATGATCTTGAATTATTCTTCATTTTCAGAAACAGTGTTACCAGTCATAGTTAATAACATTATAAAACCTGGATACTGAAGTGGGGGAAAGAATGGTCAAAATGGATATGGGTTTATCTGAGGTGTTTCCTGAAAGACATGCATTTGACATATTTTTTTTTAAAGATTTTATTTATTTATCTGACAGAGAGAAATCACAAGTAGATGGAGAGGCAGGCAGAGAGAGAGAGAGAGGGAAGCAGGCTCCCTGCTGAGCAGAGAGCCCGACGCGGGACTCTATCCCAGGACCCTGAGATCATGACCTGAGCTGAAGGCAGTGGCTTAACCCACTGAACCACCCAGGCGCCCAACATTTGACATATTTTTGATGGAGATAAAAGCTTGAACTGGAAGGGGGGAAGAGCTTATATGTAGATGAGTAAAAGGTATGGACTGCTTGAGATCTTTTGAGCAGGAATTAACAAGTCAATACTTTTTGTTTCTTTGTGTGGGAGTCAAGGTTACAGCAAAATAAAACCTTGCTTAGAGGGAAACTATCAAATCTTTGCAAAGTGAGGCTTATTTCACTAAAAACAACTTGCTCTCTGGGCTCATACTTGACTACCATACAATTGATGCTAGGAGATGCTGTTAAGCAGTCTTTAAATTTTAGACTGTGTGAAAGTGAGGTTAGTGGATTGCTGGTCCTGAGAGAAGGCAGGAATTGGCTGGATTGTTTTGCTTTTGTGGTAGGTACAGGCCAACCAAATAGATGTAGGGAGGGGAATGGGTTTAGAAGATTAGGAAGTGAGGCCTAATTTTTGGAAGAGAAAAAAGGAAATTTGAGCATCCTTCTTTATTACCTCATTACATTTTGCTTTTTACCTGGTTGTAACAGAGATACACATTAATATTTTCTTTTTCAAATCCATGTATCAGTTCTGCCATTTTTTTAGATATGTGACATTAAGCAAGCTTCTTAATCTCTCTAAATTTATATGTCCTTATCTCTCAGATAGATGATAAATACCATAGCTACCCCTTAGTAGGTGACTATGATAACTGAAGGAACTGATGCATTTAAAGCACTGCCTGGCACATAGTGGGTTCTAAATCGTATGTAGCTTTTATTCTGTATAATGGAGTTTCCAGTTTGTATTATTTGTCATTGAGTATACAGCATGATAATATACATTCTTACTTGTTTCTCACATAAAGCTGGTGAGGCAGATGGCATTTTGGTGGTGGTTATTGTCAATAATTTTATTTTTAAAAAGGGCTATTTGCTTATCATTATCATCACTTAAAAGCAGTTGCTAGAATATACACAAAAAGGCATACCTTTTCAGTTGCTTTTCTATATGGGATCATTCTTTTTACTATATTATTTCAAAATTCAGGACCAATGCCTACATCTTTCTAAGTGACTATTTCTGCAGTCACTTACTTCTTTATGTCAAACAAACATGGGCACTCTTTAAAGGGCACTATTATGGTTCTGCTTTTCAAGATGGGCTTATTCTGACATTTAAGAAGCTAAGAATTTTTATCCAAAAGGAGGATGATATCTGCTTATTTTTTAATTTCTTAAAATATTGTGTTTATTTATTTGACACAGAGAGAGATCACAAGTAGGCAGAGCAGCAGGCAGAGAGAGAGAGAGAGAGAGAGGTAAGCAGGCTCCCTGCTGAGCAGAGAGCCTGGTGCAGGGCTAGATCCCAGGGTGAGCCACCCAGGTTTCCCAGATGTGTGTCCAGTTAAATGATACAGAGGGTTGTTGATGTTGAGTGCCATATGCTGAGTCCAGGTTGGTCTTAGAGTTTATTTAAGGGTGCTGGAGGATACAGTTGAGAAAGAGCTAAAAACACATGGACACATATTCCTTATGTAACATCCATCAAGAAATAAGCTTTCACATTGTGTATAAACAGAGATGTGGGCAAGAGAAATAAATGACACTGTGAACACTGAAGTGAAAAAATAGAATCAAAGTCTCTGAATACTATTGGAGCTCACTTTCTCAAATTCTTAACTCCAAGAAATACTCTCTGCAATATTTGAGATAGAGTCCAAGACTGTATCTGTTTGAGAAATATACAGAAACAAAGAAACACACACACACACACACACACACACACACACACACTCACAGCCACAGCCACAGCCACAGCCACAGACCAAAAAAACCAGAGTCAAATTAAGAAAGACAGATTGAGTTAGAGACAGACTGGGGGAAATGTAGGCAGAGAGAAACAGACCTCAGAGAACTCCATTATTCTACGTATTAATGAAGACCTCTGTTTGTCTAGAGTTCAGAGTGAGACAAATAACTTGCCATAAGGACTGCTTATGAAACCAGGAGTACAATGTGTACTGAAAAATGTCATTATTCTGCTGAGAGGCACTGGAACCACATGAGACATTTGGGGGAAACTATAATCTGAAAAATCCATAATGGGAGGTGGGGATAGGAGTTCCTAAATAGCTATAGAATTTAAAATGCCTCTGGAGTCACCAAAATAATCAGATTCTAGTGGCCAAGTTTCCTACTCTGCATCTAGAAGGCCGGAGGCCAGACAAAGCCATCAGGCAAAATTATATGTACAACCAGAAAGAAATTGGTCTTTCTATCCAAGAACGTAGAATAGTGGGGAGATAATGGAATGATGAGTCTTAAAGATGTAAGATGCAGGCACGTGTAGCAAAATGGGGAGGAGGAGGGGAGGAACATAGTACAGAAAACATGGATAGAAATGATCTAAATATGTAAAATAGGTATAACTGAGCTGTTATATTAACAATAATTTAGAAAAGTGATAAAATAGTAGACAGCATAAGATTGAGACTAAGAAAGCAAAAGAAGCTTTAATCTACATAACTTAGTGGGTGGTTGCTTATCCAACCAATGAATAGATTTAGATCTGAAGAATGCTTTAGTTGTCTTGAAAGTGATTATCTTCAGTTAAGAATACCAATCCTAATATTACCTTCAGGGAATTCAGATAAGAAACTTCAGTGATAACTCTGGCAGAAACCTTCCTATGTAGAAGTCAGATTTCTTCTATAACAGTAACAGCACTGGTAATTATTTTTAAAAATTAGAATTAAAATGGGGCATCTGGGTGACTCAGTCAGTTGAGCATTGGTCTGATCAAGTCCTGATCCCAGCATCCTGGGATCAAGCCCCACATGGGGCTTCCTGCTCCATGGGAAGCTTGCTTCTCTCTCTCTCTGCCTGGCATTCCCTCTGCTTGTGCTCTTTCTGTCCCTCTCTGTCAAATAAATAAATAAATAAATAAATCTTTTAAAAAATTAGAATTAGAACAAGTTATACAAGTAAATCATGAAAATGATGCACAGAAACATACAAAACAGACATGGGGAGGAAAAATTTATTAAGACCACCCCTCTTGCTCTCATTGTCCAGAGCTGACAAGTGTTCATAATTTGGTATCTGTTTTTCAAGACATTTTTATCTGCATATATGTAATATGCACGCATGTATTAAAAAATATAAATCATAATATACTATGTATACTACTGATATTGCCCTTCCATATAAATTCATACAGTCTTAGGAAGTACCTACATCATAATTTTTATATGTATATACAAATATATAATGCATACATTATATATATGTGTATATAATGTATAATTATATTTATTACATAAATAAATATACATATACATAATTCATATATGAATATACAAATATATAATGTATACATTATACATATATGTGTATGTATGATGTATGTACATATATGTATAATGTATGCATTATATATTTGTATATACATATACAAATTATGTGTGTGTATATGTATTTATGTATATGGGAATGTATAATGTCCCATTGCATGAATGAACCACATCCATGAATGAAAAGGGCTTAAAAAGACTTTCCCATCTGTTCTCCACATGGTAGTTTGACAGCTCACTTAATTACCAATACACTTTGTTTTAGAGAACCCACATGGTTCAGTGAAAAGAATACTGAAAGAAGAGTCTGCAGACCAATATTGCTTTTTTAACTGAGTTGGTTACTATTTGTAACTTAATAGGCATATTCACCCCACAAAGATAGGTTTATAGAAAGGGAGGGATAAAGGTTTTCATTTACCTTGTTTTCTAAATTCCAGCTGAACTCTTTGTCTACCTCAGTGGAGGGAGTAAGAGCAATTTACATTAGTCTGTGTATTTGATTTATATTTGGGCATGTTTTTTTTTTTTTTTTTCATATGGAAGCTCTATTTTTATTTTTTTTATTTTTTATTTTTATTTTTTTTTTTAATTTTTTATTTTTTATAAACATATATTTTTATCCCCAGGGGTACAGGTCTGTGAATCACCAGGTTTACACACTTCACAGCACTCACCAAATCACATACCCTCCCCAATGTCCATAATCCCACCCCCTTCTCCCAAACCCCCTCCCCCCAGCAACCCTCAGTTTGTTTTGTGAGATTAAGAGTCATGTTTTTAAAATGAGTGCCAGAGCAGTTGCCCAGCTGGCTTTCCCTTAGTCTGATTCTGTCTGCTGACTTACATGTGCCTCAGAAAATAGGTTCTGTAGCTGGAATAGGGAAGTTTCTTTAGCTACACAACCCAGCAAAGTCATTGCCTTCGAATAGTTTCCTTGTCAACATTTTTCCAGTTGTGCCTTGGGGTGCACAATGACAAGGGGTGAGTAGCAGTGGGGTTAAGGGGTGGAAGACCTTGTATAGGGACAGAAGTTTCCTTGATGGCAGTCATCTCCCTAAGCACAGAATTTGTGTCTGTTTAGATCACCAGTGATCCTCTCACAAAACCCAAATGAATTTGAAAATTACACAGATGTAAAGAGATGACCCAAACCTTTGTCCTATCCTTAATAAGCTCTTGCTGCTCTCCCTTTTCCATGCTGTGCCTCTCTTTGCCACCTCCCTTTATCATATTCTGTCTTCCTTCCCACTATCTGTGTGTGCCTAGATCACCAGGCCTAAATCCCACTTAACGTTTTCCTAATATCAAAGTACACTGTATTTATAGTATTGTATCCAAGGGATAATTGGTATGTTCTGAAAGTATGCAAGCCCACAGTCTATTCTCCTATTTGTCTTTGATAATGTGACTAAGCCAGGCTGGCTAGTTAATGAGACAATTATTTTTGGACAAGCCAGCAGATCTGAACACATAGTTCTACAGCTTTGAGGTTTTATTTTTACTAAGGCTTCCTTTCTTCAGGGCTTTCCTTTACCATGGGAAGCTCTTCATGAGAGTCAGAGGCCAGCACTGCAGGTAACTAACTTGAAGCAATGTGACATACAAATATTTTGAATCCTCTAAAAGATAAAACAGGAAATTTGAAGAAGGGCATTGCTTCCCTCTCTTTCTCTTTGTGTATATACACCCCCCCACACACACACAGTTTAATGTTACTTTATAATTTGCCTCAATGTGATCTAAAATTTTGATAATATATATACCCTTTGCCCATGTGATTCTACTTCAAGGAATTTATGCTAATTAAATAAGCATGGATATGTGGCCAAAGATTCAATGGAAAGAAAGTTCATCTAAGCATTGTTTATAATTGGAAAATCTTAAATATCCAGTAATTGGCAACATGTACAACTACTATGATATCATTAAAAATAACATTAAAAATGGAAAATATGTTCATATTGTTAAAAGTGAAAAATATAAGTTCTTAACAGTATGTAGTATGAACATGTGTGTATGTGTGTGTGTGTGTAGTTTGTAATTATTGGATATATATACACCAAAATATTTGAAATGGTTTTCTATGGTATTGGGACAATTAGAAGCTAATTTTTCAAAATTCTTATTTGAAGAATTAAAAACTATTATCAACTATCCTTACATAAAACCCTCAAAATTTATAATTATTAACATTGTTACTTTATTTTATCTTTTCATAAGGGAAAGAAATAAAACATTACTAATATCATTGTCTCTCCATTTTCCCCCCACCCCCTCATCCTGAAACATACAAACTAATAAATTCATTATGTTTTTTTCCAATTACTATGGGAAGTATTTATTTTCTTTTTGTCTTCATTTTTCTCACTTGTTACAATAAAAGAATATTGCTTTGGTTATGAGGAAAAGTTATTAAATCTTCTCCTGATGCATTTACATTTTGATCTAATTTACAAGAACAAATGATCTCTTCTTAACATGAAATTATATGAAGTAAAGTATAACCTATGGTAGATTGATCTAAGTATATCTAGGTATATATTGCTAATTGACATCATCTCCTATAAACTATGGGATCTTGGGCAAATTACTTATTTTCTTTGACCTTCATTTTCCTCATTTGAAATGGGGATAGTGATAGATTTTACATCATAAAGGTACAGATTAAATGAGGTAATACATGTAATTTGAAGGGTATCCAGAACATAAGAGATTTTGAATACAACATAGCTATTGCTATTATTGCCATCTTTGCCAATCCAAAAGGAGTGAAATGGATTATATAGTATGGCACTTTTAAAGTATAGCCACAAATTCTTTGATCTTTCTCATATTGAGGTGTGGAATCTAGTTTCCCTCTTGTTGAATCTGGGCAGACTTGTGACTGCTTTGAACCACAGAGTGTGGTGAAAGTTATGCTATGTGATCTCCAAGGCTGAGTTTTAAAACCCATGTAGCTTCACCTGTTCCTCTTGGAATACTCTGAGATAAGCCATGTAAGAACCTTGTAAGAAGTTCAACTATTGGGAAACTACTATGTTAGAGATGCCACACAGGTGGTCTGGTATAAACTGAGCCCAGCATTATAGCCATCTCACCAAGGCACCAAGTGTGTGAGTTAAGCTGTGTTGGACCCTCCAGCCCATATAGCCACTAGCTTTGTACCACTGAATGACCATAGTTGGATGTCACAGGGAACAGAAGAAATGCCCAGACAGCCTTGTCCAAATTCCTGACCTACAGGCTATTTTTTTAAAAAGTTCTAAATTCCTTGACATTCCTCATATAGAGAGGGTAGTCCCCTCCTATTGAAAAAGTTGAGCTTATGACTTCTTTCATTTTTTAAAAATTTATTTTTTATTTTCAGCATAACAGTATTCATTATTTTTGCACCACACCCAGTGCTCCATGCAATCTGTGCCCACCACTTGGTACCCCAACCTCCCACACCCCCCCCCGCCACTTCAAAACCCTCAGATTGTTTTTCAGAGTCCATAGTCTCTCATGGTTCACCTCCCCTTCCAATTTCCCCAACTCCCTTCTCTCTATCTCCCCATGTCCACCATGCTATTTGTTATGCTCCACAAATAGGTGAAACCATACTATAATTGACTCTCTCTGCTTGACTTATTTGACTCAGCATAATCTCTTCCAGTCCCGTCCATGTTGCTACAAAAGTTGGGTATTTGTCCTTTCTGATGGAGACATAATACTCCATAGTATATATGGACCACATCTTCCTTATCCATTCGTCCATTGAAGGGCATCTTAGTTCTTTCCACAGTTTGGCTACCGTGGCCATTGCTGCTATAAACATTGGGGTACAGATGGCCCTTTTTCTCACTGCATCTGTATCTTTGGGGTAAATACCCAGTAGTGCAATTGCACGGTCATAGGGAGGTTCTATTTTTAATTTCTTGAGGAATCTCTACACTGTTCTCCAAAGTGGCTGCATCAACTTGCATTCCCACCAACAGTGGAAGAGGGTTCCCCTTTCTCCACATCCCCTCCGACACATGTTGTTTCCTGTCTTGCTAATTTTGGCCATTCTAACTGGTGTAAGGTGATATCTCAATGTGGTTTTAATTTGAATCTCCCTGATGGCTAGTGATGATGAACATTTTTTCATATGTCTGATAGCCATTTGTATGTCTTCATTGGAGAAGTCTCTGTTCATATCTTCTGCCCATTTTTTGATATGCTTGTCTGTTTTGTGTGTGTTGAGTTTGAGGAGTTCATTATAGATCCTGGATATCAAACTTTTGTCTGTACTCTCATTTGCAAATATGTTCTCCCATTCTGTGGGCTGCCCCTTTGTTTTGTTGACTGTTTCCTTTGCTGTGCAGAAGCTTTTGATTTTGATGAAGTCCCAAAAGTTTGTTTTTTCTTTTGTTTCCTTTGCCTTTGGAGACATATCTTGAAAGAAGTTGCTGTGGCTGATATCGAAGAGCTTACTGCCTATGTTCTCCTCTAAGATTCTGATGGATTCCTGTCTCACGTTTAGGTCTTTTATCCATTTTGAGTTTATGTTTGTGTACTGTGTAAGAGAATGGTCGAGTTTCATTATTTTTTTAAAAGATTTTATTTATTTGACAGAGAGATCACAAGTAGGCAGGGAGGCAGGCAGAGAGAGGAAGGGAAGCAGGCTCCCCGCTGAGCAGAGAGGCCAGCACAGGGCTCGATCCCAGGACCCTGTGATCACAACCTGAGCTGAAGGCAAAGGCTTAACCCACTGAGACACCCAGGTGCCCCAATATATGACTTCTAATTCTAGATTTTAAGATACAATGTGGCTTCTTCATGGCTTTCTTGGAGAAAGTTAGGTTCCATGTAGGAACTTCATTTCACTACCCTGAAAATCACTATGCTGGAGATGCCATATGTTAGGTGTTCTGAATGTCAGTTCCAGCTCTAGACTCTGACAGAATGCAAGATATGTGAGTGAAGTCATCTTGGTTCCTCTAGACTACATTATCTTCCAGCTGAGTACCAGTAAGTGACCTTAGTTGATCCATATGGATCAAATAATCACTCAGTTGAGTCCTGACTGAATTCCTGACATGCAGAATTCATGAAATACAATAAAATTCAAATGGTTTCATGTCAATACCTTTTGGGATATTTAGTTATGAATAAGAGTAATTTAAACATATAGATTTAGTGTTACTTGCTAAATAGAATATGCCTTCATATACAAGAGAAACAAAACGTGATATCTAAGTATACCTTCAGTATTCACTTTTAAATGACTCTTCCTATGGCCAACAGACAGTTGACATTCTTTGTTGCCTGTAGTGTTGCATGGAATGTGGGATACCATAAAATGTTACTAACTCCAAGATATCTTCCAGCCACTCTGCCTTAGTGTCTGAAACTTCTTTTATCTGAGTTATTGCTTTGGCATAAAGTATCCTGCATCTAGGAGTCTTGGAGCAATGAAAAAAACTGCTGCAAAAGAGATGGGGAACCATTATTAGTCATTGGCAACCCAGTGCAGATATTTTAATGATACTTTCCCCTTGCTCATTGAAAGCAGAGAGAAAGGCCCTGAAGAAAGGGGTGTAAAAATAAGGTTAATGAATGAGAGAGTGTGATATCCCAAACATGGGATGGGGAGGGTAATTAAAAAAGGCAGCCCTAGGTTGTGATACCCTGAGGTGAGACTTAGCAGTTGGACATGGCCTGAGAATACTAGGTGTTTATGGGTGGGTTTGCAAAAAGAAAGATTAATTTATTCGTTATCATGTCTCAAGGACCAACCCTATATTGATTTTTTTTGTGTGTGTGGAAACTTTCAAATAGTAATATATAAAGCTGAGAGGGGGAAAGCACGAGAACGGGGGAGAGACTTTTGGGTGTTATTGCCTTAATAATATTATTTCCTCGTATTTGGAAAGTTTTATAAGGCATATTTGCATGCTAGGAAGGAGCAAAATATTATAATCTCTTTAAATTCTCATATGAAGGAACAACTTTTTAGAAAGATGAAATGACTTGCCCCAAGTCACAAATTAGTTTATACTGGAAAGATTATCCTTGAATTCATGACTCTTGACTCTTTTTTTTTTTTAAAGGATTTTATCTATTTATTTGAAAGACAGAGATCACAAGTAGGCAGAAAGGCAGGCAGAGAGAGAGGAAAGCAGGCTCCCTGCTGAGCAGGTAGCCCCATGTGGAGCTTGATCCCAGGACTCTGGAATCATGACCCAAACCAAAGGCAAAGGCTTTAACCTACTGAGCCACCCAGGCACCCCAACTCTTGATTGTTTCTATTAAACTACCTTTAAGACTCAAGTTGTTTCTTTTTTGTACTTATCAATGTACATTAATATAGAATGCGCATAAAGCAAAATATAGTGTATACGTACTGCTAATGCATTTTTTTCTCCTTGCTAACTCAAACTGAAATGCTCACACTACATCATTTTAACAGACTCCACAAACATTGTCTAGATTGGATTTAGAGCCTGGAATGCAGAATGTTTAAGCATTGTATGAATCTTAGAAATCTTTTTTTTTTAAATTTTTTATTTTTTATAAACATATATTTTTATCCCCAGGGGTACAGGTCTGTGAATCACCAGGTTTACACACTTCACAGCACTCACCAAAGCACATACCCTCCCCAATGTCCATAATCCCACCCCCTTCTCCCAACGCCCCTCCCCGCAGCAACCCTCAGTTTGTTTTGTGAGATTAAGAGTCACTTATGGTTTGTCTCCCTCCCAATTCCATCTTGTTTCATTGATTCGTCTTCTATCCTCTTAAGCCCCCATGTTGCATCACCACTTCCTCATATCAGGGAGATCATATGATAGTTGTCTTTCTCTGCTTGACTTATTTCGCTAAGCATGATATGCTCTAGTTCCATCCATGTTGTCGCAAATGGCAAGATTTCATTTCTTTTGATGGCTGCATAGTATTCCATTGTGTAGATATACCACACCTTCTTGATCCATTCATCTGTTGATGGACATCTAGGTTCTTTCCATAGTTTGGCTATTGTGGACATTGCTGCTATAAACATTCGGGTGCACGTGCCCCTTTGGGTCACTACGTTTGTATCATTAGGGTAAATACCCAATAGTGCAATTGCTGGGTCATAGGGCAGTTCTATTTTCAACATTTTGAGGAACCTCCATGCTGTTTTCCAGAGTGGCTGCACCAGCTTGCATTCCCACCAACAGTGTAGGAGGGTTCCCCTTGCTCCGCATCCTCGCCAGCATCTGTCATTTCCTGACTTGTTGATTTTAGCCATTCTGACTGGTGTGAGGTGATATCTCATTGTGGTTTTGATTTGTATTTCCCTGATGCTGAGTGATATGGAGCACTTTTTCATGTGTCTGTTGGCCATCTGGATGTCTTCTTTGCAGAAATGTCTGTTCCTGTCTTCTGCCCATTTCTTGATTGGATTATTTGTTCTTTGGGTGTTGAGTTGGATAAGTTTTTTATATATTTTGGACACTAGCCCTTTATCTGATATGTCATTTGCAAATATCTTCTCCCATTCTGTCAGTTGTCTTTTGGTCTTGTTAACTGTTTCCTTTGCTGTGCAAAAGCTTTTGATCTTGATGAAATCCCAATAGTCATTTTTGCCCTTGCTTCCCTTGCCTTTGGCGATGTTCCTAGGAAGATGTTGCTGCGGCTCAGGTCAAAGAGGTTGCTGCCTGTGTTCTCCTCAAGGATTTTGATGGATTCCTTTCGCACATTGAGGTCCTTCATCCATTTTGAGTCTATTTTTGTGTGTGGTGTAAGGAAATGGTCCAATTTCCTTTTTCTGCATGTGGCTGTCCAATTTTCCCAGGACCATTTATTGAAGAGGCTGTCTTTTTTCCATTGGACATTCTTTCCTGCTTTGTCGAAGATTAGTTGACCATAGAGTTGAGGGTCTATTTCTGGGCTCTCTATTCTGTTCCATTGATCTATGTGTCTGTTTTTGTGCCAGTACCATGCTGTCTTTATCCTATCAAAGTACCACCCATCTTTTTCAAAGAAATGGAACAAATAATTCTAAAATTTATATGGAACCAGAAAAGACCTCGAATAGCCAAATGGATATTGAAAAAGAAAGCCAAAGTTGGTGGCATCACAATTCCGGACTTCAAGCTCTATTACAAAGCTGTCATCATCAAGAAATCTTTTAATTATACCAGGAATTCAGTTTTATTTTTTGATGGGTTATATCTGTGAGAAGAAATAAAATTTAGAGTATAGATCAAGTGTAATTAAGTATTTAAGGTAATTGTAGGTTTATCTGGGTGACTTAGTTGGTTAATCAACTGTCTTCAGTTTGGGTCATGAGCCTAGAGTCCCAGGATCAAGTCCCAAATTGGGCTCCCAGCTCAGTGGGAAGTCTGCTTCTCCCTTTGACCCTCTCCCCTCTCATGCTCTCTCACTCTCTCTCTCTCGGATGAATAAATAAAATCTTTTAAAAAAATAAGCTGTGAAAAACACAACTTCTGCTGTTTTAAGGCTGCCATGTTACATGAACACAGAAAACATTAAAGGTCCCTAAAATAAATGTCCCTAGGGATGAAGCCATTGGATAATTCAACACAGGATCAGGACAAAGTTTGGATCACATTTAGGGGAAAGCTGTATGGCAGGGCAGTAGAACATGTGCAGCCCCATGAGGCAAGAATTCTGGTTTCTAAATTGCTTTCATTTAGACTTGTTATGTGGTTTAGGTAAGTGATCTATGAGCTTCAGTTGCCTTATCGGCAAAGTGAGGACTTATTTACCTGCCTGAAATCAAATAGGTAGTGTAGATGGTCTCCTGAAATCTCTTCACATCTTAAGGTCTAAGATTATAAGCTTTCCTCTCTGGTTTCCCTTTTCCCCTCTATGAACTTTTAATTCATGAATTTATCTAAGCCCTTGTAACTGATTTATATTTTGGCCTTCAGGGTAATAAATTACACTGAAGTTCTAATTCCTTTTTCTGTGTAACTCATTCTTTTAAGCACTGCAGAGCTGTGGAATGAAACTAGTACTCTAGGACTTGGTCCAATCTGTCAGATCCTTGGTAACACTAAATCCCAAGCTGATTAGAACATCAGAAATTCAGGAGAATAGCTGTGGGTAAAGGAGAAATCTAAGCCCTGTATTCTTTTCTTTCATAAATCACTTGTATTTATAGTCTATGAAGCATTTTCTTTGTGAATTTAAATTTAACTTCTCCAATCCTTACCTTGATAAAAATTATTTTAGTTTATTTTCATTGTTGTCAGATAACTTGCATTTATCAGGGCTGACATTTATGATTCTTAATTACATTATAAATTTTTATGATCATCACACCAAAAAATAACAGTATTATGTAACACGAAAGAGTGAGCCTAAATTACAGTGGAGGAAGATAATATGGAAGTAAAGTATATTCATAATCCAAGCAAATGGAACTTGCCTACAGCAATTATTAATTATGGGAACAATCACCTGAGTAATAGCACTTACTTGAGGGACAGGAAATAACCCTGAATCTCATGCCAGTATTGTTTTACAAATCAAATGATATTTGTTTTGATTCAGAAGATAACATGTGGTTTTGAAATTGAATTATTTTTTAAATTAAATTTTCTTTTAGATTTTAGTAAGTCAGAACAATAAATAACTGTATTAGTGGACATTCAAATATATTTCTCTAGCTAACATAAAGTCACCTCAAATCTTAGGCAGGGTTTCAAATTAGAAATGCATGTCATGATTTATGTTGTATGCAGAAACAGCCAACCCATGTTTGTTCTTTTATTTATTCAGCAATTTTTTTTAAACTATCTGATTTGTGGCAGACACTATACTAAGCACTGGAGGTATTATTGTGAGCAAGACAGATGTGGCTCCTGACCTCATGGGATTTAAAGTCTAGTAGGAAGACAGTCACAGAACAAGTAATTACAAGTGCTTGTTGCATTACTAAAGATAATTCAAGATGAGGTTTAAACCCATGCTCAGGCTATACACATCAGCTCTGTGTTCTCAAACAAGTTACCTTCTCAGAAGCTCGAGGTTTTTTTTTTTTTTCCTTTTCATTTCTAAGAAAGGAATAACAGATACTGGTACAATAAAATTAGAAATTCCATAGATAAGTGTTCTTTAAATTGTGAAGCAGTCTATACATGTTAGCACCATTGCTGTTATTTTTGATATACATTTATTTGTTTGAGAAGTTGATAGGCATGTTTAGACCATTTAGATTCAGACCCCTCTTGAGTTTTCATTCTTATGCCTGGTCACCAATTCTTCCCTTCCCTTGTTCCTTATGCCCTCACTTTCCCCACCACCCTTAGCCCCTCCTTAAAGGGCTTTTTGGCTAGGTTAGGACTGTGAGTTTCAAGGCATTAATAGTTTTATTCTTGTTAAGATGTTCCATGAATGGTTACCTTGTACATTTCTCACCTTTTTCTTAATTGACTCACTCTGTTAGCTAAGTAGGTAATGATGATTTTGCAAGGATATGGTATTTGCCATTCTTGCTGGTAATATACAAATGGTATACAAGTCTATTTTCTATTTGTATACAGGTGGTTTACAAGTCTATTTTCTTTCAACCTCTGGATGCTTTTAAAGTTCTTTTAATATAGACTCAAAACTCGGTGCGTGGGTGGCTGAGTCAGTTAAGTTTCTGCCTTCAGCTCAGGTCATGATCTCAGGGTCCTGGGATTGAGCTCTGCATTGTGCTTCCTGCTCAGGGGAGAGTCTGCTTCTACTTCTTCCTCTACCCCTCCCCCCTGGCCATGCACTCACACACACTCTCTCTCTCTCTCAAACTAAAATCAATCAATCAATCAATCTATCTATATAGATAAAACTTAACATTTACATTGCTTTCTTCAAAACCAGCAAATTATGAAAGACTGATCATTCTAATGAAGGTGGACTTGAAATAGGGCCAGGGTTACATGAAATCACAATGAAAGGACTACTATGAGAGTTTGCTTCCATCCCAACATATTACAATCATTTATATTGCCAATAAGTGTATAAGTCCCTACTATTCATCACTGATTAGAGCCAAGACACTAAAACTAAAAATTCAAAGGAATTGTTTTGTAAAGAAAGTGGGTTTGAGAGGGTTTTGAAGCTAAGCAGAATAGATTCATTAATGAGAAGCAGGATATCATACTAAATTTTTGAAGGATAGAATAATTTAATGAAAATGGAAGTCCAAGACTTATTAGGTAAGTAGTGTCATGTAGGATGTTCTACTATGATACTAGTGCCAGAGAAGCATAGTGTAAGTACAAAAACCTTGACTGAAAGTTCAGAAATCTGATTTCTACTTTTCACTCATTGTTATTAGCTTTAAAACCTTGAAGTCTTATCCTATTTGGGATTCAGATTTCTTATTTGCAAAAAAAAAAAAATAGGGAATGGCAATTATACTAAGTAACCCCTTCTATAAAATATGAAAATCAGGTAGAAAATTATTTAAATAATCCAGTAACTCTGGGAAGACTAAATTCATAGTGGTGGCAGTGGAAATGAAGCAGAAGGAACAAAATGGAGAGAAGCATCTTGTAGGAATTATTGTTAGGATTCAATGAATAACTGTATGGTAGATGCATTAGAAGGTGAGTCAAGGCTATTTTCAAAGTGTCAAATTCGGAATGACTAGGCAATGAGATAGATAACAGCAGAGATGGGAGAATAGAGAAAATACCATATGAGTGAAGAGGATGAGTTGTCAGTGAAGGGGTAAGAGATAATATGAAACTCTGTTGCAATGTGAAAATTTCTAGAAGAGAGTGGACAACCATGCCAATACTACTGCAAACAGATGAGCTTAGAAGAAGAGTTTTGGTGTCTAGAAGGAGTTTATTTAAGAGAAGATTAGTGGGTTTGGGAATATGCACACATGTACATATATGTGCACCAGGTGTTTTCTTCTCCATTATATCCAATATTATCTCTGGACAAAGGGAGAAAACACAAAATATGATGATCTGTATAGTTGGTCTTTGGTATTTCTTTCATTGTATATATATTCTGGTTAGGAAATAGTGGATGGGGATAAAATATAAAGGGGTTGTCGATACATTTAAGGTTAGAAATTGTGAAACAAAGTACAAATAAAAACTCTACTTTTTACTTTTCTTGATTTTTCTACAGACACAGAAATTTAAGAGTTGCTTGTTTATTACCTGCCTTCTGTTTTTTCCTTCCCCCATCATGTTTAATTTCACAACCACTTTCCTGAAAATAAGGTTGGGTAGAGTTGAGATGTGTTGTATTTCATCTGTCACCACATATTGAAAGGACTCACAATTGTGTACAGATTGTATAAGACCTTTAAATGAATCTTATTTCCTTCCCTTAGATGGTGCTAATAGGGTATGAAAAGAGAGAAGATTACATAAGGTGATTATTATATTATATAGAGTCCTGGAGTCACTTGAATGGTTTGGAATTAAAAAACAAATGCATTCTCTGAAAAGTCCATATTATTGTCACAGAAATGACAACCTATTTCTTTTACCAGCAAGAGTCCCAAGACACTTACCTTCTTTTTTCTTCCCTTTCTTTATCCTAGAGACTTCTCAAAATTCTGCAAACCAATTGCAGTGCAAGTGACTGGGAAGAAATCCTATCTAGTTCAACTCTTAGAAAATTTGGTTTTCCTATTAAATAAAAATAGTCTTGTTGGGGCACCTGGGTGGCTCAGTCGCTTAAGCATTTGCCTGCAGCTCAGGTCATAATCCCAGGATCCTGGAATCAAGCCCCATATCAGGATCCTTGCTCTACCTGCTTCTATTTTTTTTTTCCCTCTGCCTGCTGCTCCCCCTGCTTGTGCTCTCTGTCTCTGTCTCTCTCAGTCAAATAGAAAAATAAAATCTTTTAAAAAATACTCTCATTATGTATTTGCATTGTGGCTTAAGTGTAGGTAGCAAACTACCTACACTTTGGGCGTAGCATACCCAAACTAGGAAAACCATTGTTAAAGCCTTTATACGTAAGGAATGTAGCTTAACTTGTCTGCCACTCTGGGCACCAGAACCTTGACTGCAGTTGTCAAGTGAAGTTAACCTGTCCCAGGCAACTCTAAACAGAAAAATGTCATAATGGTAACAGATAACTTTAGAAGACAATGAAAAGATGGCCTGAAGATTACTAAACAAATACAATATAATGGCAATTTCCTAAACAGTTTAGCATATATTCATAAATATATACATACAACACACTGTAAATTATAAGAGGAAGTCCTCTTGTACTGATAACTAATTTCCCAGCACAAGGAACTTTACTATTCAAAAGTAAGACCATTTGTATATTCTTACCTGATCCATATTTATTTAATTTTGGAGTTGTTCAAATTCTTCTGATGTTGTTAGAGTGCCCCAAGTTGTTCTTGCCCTATGTTGCCCTGCCCTGGGGATATGAATGTCAGGGCCCTTTATTTCAGCCTCTGATTGAACACTTGCTCTGAAATGATTTTCAGTTCAGAGTATATCAATTTCATTCCTAAAGAAGCTTCGGTTTTCTGTGAAATGCAAACTGTATGTTACATATCACATTGGGAATGATTCCCTAGCAAACTTCAGTTTGTTTCATGAGATTAAGAGTCCCTTCAGGTTTGTCTCCCTCATAATCCCATCTTGCTTCATTTTCCCCTCCCTACCCACCATGACCCCCTACTCTGCCTCTCAAATTCCTCATATGAGAGAGATCATATGATAATTGTCTTTCTCTGATTGACTTATTTCGCTTAGCATAATACCCTCTAGTTCCATCTATGTTATTGCAAATGGCAAGATTTTAGGTTTTTTAAATGATGCATAGTATCCCATTGTATATATATACCACATATTCTTTATCCATTCATCTGTTGATGGACATCTAATTCTTTCCATAGTTTGGCAGTTGTGGATATTGCTGTTATAAACATTTGGGTGCATGTGCCCCTTCAGATCACTACACTGTTATCTTTAGTGTAAATACCCAGTAGTGTGATTGCTGGGTCATAGGGTAGCTCTATTTTCAAGTTTTTGAGGAACCTCCATGCTGTTTTCCAGAGTGGCTATACCAGCTTGCATTCCCACCAACAGTGTAGGAGGGTTCCCCTTTCTCTGCATCCTCACCAGCATCTGTCATTTATTGACTTATTAATTTTAGCCCTTCTGAGTGGTGTGAGGTGGTATCTCACTGTGGTTTTGATTTTATTTCCCTGATACTGAGTGATGCTGAGCACTTTTTCATGTGTCTGTTGGCCATCTGGATGTCTTCTTTGCAGAAATGTCTGGTTATGTCTTCTACTCATTTCTTGATTGGATTATTTGTTCTCTGGGTGTTGATTTTGATAAGTTCTTTATTGATTTTGGATACTAGCCCTTTATCTGATATGTCATTTGCAAGTATTTTCTCCCATTCTCTCAGTTGTCTTTTTGTTTTATTGACTGTTTCCATTTCTGTGCAAGAGCTTTTGATCTTGATGAAGTCCCAGTAGCTCATCTTCTGACCTTTTTCCTTGCTTTTGGAGAGGTTTCTAGGAATAATTTGCTGCAGCTGAGGTCAAAGAGGTTGCTGCCTGTGTTCTCCTCAAGGATTTTGATGGATTCCTGTCTCACATTGAGTTCTTTCATCAATTTTGAGTCTAATTTTGGGTGCGGTGTAAGACAATGATCCGGTTTCATGTTTCTGCACATGGCTGTCCAATTTTCCCAACACTGTTTGTTGAAGAGACTGTCTTTTTTCCATTGGACATTCTTTTCTGCTTTGTTGAAGATAAGTTGACCATAGAGTTAAGGGTCTATTTCTGGGCTATCTGTTCTGTTCCATTGATCTATGTGTCTCTTTTTGTGCCAGGACCATATTGTCTTGATGATGACAGCTTTGTAATAGAGCTTGAAGCCTGGAATTGGGATACTGCCAACTTTGGCTTTCTTTTTCAGCATTTCTCTGGCTATTCAGGGTCTTTTCTGGTTCCATATAAATTTTAGGATTATTTGTTCCATTTCTTTGAAAAAAACCTGGTGATATTTTGATAGAGATTACATTAAATGTGTAGATTTCTCCAGGTAGCATAGATATTTTCACAATATTTGTGCTTCTAGTTCATGAACATGGAATGTTTTTTCCATTTCTTTGTGTCTTCCTCAATTTCTTTCAAGAGTACATTATAGTTTTCTGAGTACAAATTCTTTGCCGCTTTGGTTAGGTTTATTCCTGGGTATCTTATGGTTTTGGGTGCAATTGTAAATAAGATCGACTCTTAATTTCTCTTCTGTCTTGCTTTTGGTATATAAAAATTCAACTGATTTCTTTGATTTTTTATCCTGACACTTTACTGAATTCCTGTATGAATTCTAACAGTTTTGGAGTGGAGTCTTTTTGGGTTTTCCACATAAAGTATCATATCATCTGCAAAGAATGAGGGTTTGACGTTGTCTTTGCCAATTCAGATGCTATTTATTTATTTATTTATTTATTATTTTTAAAGATTTTATTTATTTATTTGACAGACAGAGATCACAAGTAGGCAGAGAGACAGTAGAGAGAGAGGAGGAAGCAGGCTCCCTGCTGAGCAGAGAGCCCAATGTGGAGCTCGATCCCAGGACCCTGGGATCATGACCTGAGCTGAAGGCAGAGGCCTTAACCCACTGAGCCACCCAGGCGCCCCTATTTATTTATTTATTTTTATTGTAGGATTGCAGAGGCTAGAACTTCTAGTACTATACTGACTAGCAGAGGTGATAGTGGACAGCCCTGCCATGTTCCTGACCTTTGGGGAAAAGCTCTCAGCTTTCCCCCACTGAGAATGATATTCGCTATGGGTTTTTTATGGATGGCTTTGATGATATTGAGGTATGTAACCTCTATCCCTACACTTTGAAGAGTTCTGACAAGAAAAGATGCTGTACTTTGTCAAATGTTTTTTCAGCATCTATTGAGAGTATTGTATCGTTCTTGTTCTTTCTTTTATTAATGTATTGTATCACATTGATTGATTTGCGGACGTTGGTCCAACCTTGCACCATGACCAAGTGGGATTTATTCCACTTGGTCATGGGAATAAATCCCACTTGGTTATGGTGAATAATCCTTTTAATGTACTGTTGGATCCTATTGGCTAATATTTGGTGAGAATTTTTGCATCCTTGTTCATCAAGGATATTGGTCTGTAATTTCCTTCTTAATGGGGTTTTCATCTGGCTTTGGGATCAAGGTAATGATGGCCTCATAAAATGATTTTGGAAGTTTTCCTTCCATTTCTACTTTTTGAAACAGTTTCAGGAGACTAGGTGTTAATTCTTCTTTAAATGTTTGGTAAAATTCCCCTGGGAAGCCATCTGGCCCTGGGCTCTTGTTTGATGGGAGATTGTTGATGACTGCTTCAATCTCCTTACTGATTATGGGTATGATCAGATTTTCTATTTCTTCTTGTTTCAGTTTTGGTGTTTTATATATCTCTAGGAATGCATCCATTTCATCCAGATCATCAAATTTGCTGGTGTTTAGTTGCTCATAATATGTTCCTATAATTGTTTGTATTTCTTTGATGTTGGCTATGATCTCTCCTCTTTCATTCATGGTTTTATTAATTTGGGTCCTTTCTCTTTTCTCTTTGTTAAGTCTGACCATGGATTTATCAATCTTATTAATTCATTCAAAGAACGAGTTCCTAGTTTTGTTGATTTGTTCTGGTGTTCTTTTGGTTTCTATTTCATTAATTTCTGCTCTGATCTTTATGATTTCTCTTCCCATGCTAGGTTTAGGCTTTCTTTCCTGTTCTTTCTCTAATTCCTTTAGGAGTAGGGTTAGGTTTTATACTTGAGACCTTTCTTGTTTCTTGAGAAAGGCTTGTATCACTGTATACTTTCTTCTCAGGACTGCCTTCACTGTGTCCCACAGATTTTGAACAGCTGTGTTTTCATTATCATTTGTTTCCATGAATTTTTTCAATTCTTATTTAATTTCCTGTTTGACCAATTCATTCTTTAGTAGGATGCTCTTTAGCTTCCATGTATTTGAGTTCTTTCCAACTTTGCTCTTGTGATTGAGTTCTAGATTCAGAGCATAGTGATCTGAAAATATGCAGGGAATGATTCCAGTCCTTTGGTACTGGTTCAGACCTGATTTGTGACCCAGGATGTGATCTATCCTGGAAAATGTTCCATGGGCACTATAGAAGAATGCATAGTCTGTTGCTTTGGGAAGGAATGTTCTGAATATATCTGTGAATATAAGTTTTTCTGCTTAGTCCTTTTATCCAGATAAGAATAGATGAATGAGAGAACCAAATGCTAAAAGAGTAGCTATGACCCCTGGAAGATATATACTAACCAAATTAGAGGAGACCTGAAACTGTGGGAAGAAAGGCAGAGGAAGAAAAAAATATATAAATATAAAATATAAATATAAATATATATACATATATTTTTATAATATATATATATATATTATATGTGATATATATATTAGACTGAGAAATAGAAAAGAGCAACACACTTGATTTTGTGTGTATTTTGTTCTTTTAGAAGAAACCACCTCCTAAAATTTTAAGGAAAGAATTATATATATATATATATATATATATATATATACACACATATATACACACAAAAATAAGTGTAAACACGATGAAGTCATGGAATATAACTGTAAAGATGAAAATTTAAAAAGATTTTATAAAGGGAATTGACAAAATCAATTGGTTAAAAAAAAAAAGAAAAAAAGGGGAGAGAATGTGATCAGGCTGCAGACTAGAAAAAATCCATATGCTAGATTTAGGGTATATTTTGATCTATTAGGAGAAATTGTATCCCAAAATTAAAAAAAAAATAAAACTTATATGTATATAATAAATAAGGTTAAATAAAATGAAGGATAAAATATGAGTATAACAAAGCAAATTAGAAAAGATTTTTTAAAAGGTATTGATAAAATAGTTTAAATACTTTAAAACAGGACAGAGGAAAAATTTTACAAAGTATAATAATTAAAAAGTGAAATTAAAAAAAATTAACTTTGAAAGACTAATGGGTCATGGGAAAAAAGCCATGAATTCTATGTGTTGCTATTCCCTAGCTCTGGAGTTCCGTAATTCTCATTGATAGGTGAATTTGGTCTTGGTTAGATGTTCTTGTTGATCTTCTGGGGGAGGGGCCTGTTACTGTGATTCTCAAATGTCTTTGCCCAAGGTGGAATTACACCACCCTTGCCAGAGGCCAAGCTAAGTAATCTGCTCAGGTTTGCTCTTGGTCACGTTTCTTCCTTGATCGTCTTCTATACAGCTTTGTAGGACCGGAATAAAGATGGAAGCCTCCCAATCTCTGGCCCCATAAGAGCTGAGAGCTAAGGGACCCACTCTTTAATGCTCCCTCATAGAAAAGTAGTCAATCCCTTCCATCTCCCTGGTCTCTAACCACACTCCAAGCTCATCCAACCTGTGACTGATCATTTCTATCTCAGGTGCATCAGTCCAGCTGATTCCTGCAGTGCACTCCCATCCCACTCCTGGAGATGAAAAGTGAATCTCCCCAGTTCTGCTCCTTTTTGGGTCCCTGCCCAGTGACAGGTGGCCTAACTCTACTGCAAATCATTAAGGTAATCCCGAGCTGAAAGCCCACTCCTCTGCTCTGTCTCTGCAGCTGGCTTTCCCACTCTGATACCTGGGAGCTCTGCCATACTCAGACACCCCTGGTCTTTTTGTGACCCTGGAGGTCTTGAGTCTATACTGTTCTATACTGTTCCCCACCCCTGGCTTAACCTCTGGTGTGACATCCTTCAGTGGAGCAGTCTTCTAAAAGTTCTGATTTTGTGCTCTGCTGCTCTGTCACTTGCTGGGGGCCAGCCCCTCCCCCCATGGTCTATCTTCCAATGTTGAATCGGTTTCACTTTTCCACACACTCCACCTTCCACAAAGTGGATGATTTTATGCTCCTACAATTGCTATTCTTCTTCTCTTCTCTCTCCTGTTGAGTTTGTAGCTGTTCAGAATGGTTTGATAACTATCTAGCTGAACTCTTGAGACCTGATGATATTTAGGTCTCCTACTCCTCCACCATTTTGTTCCTCCCCTGGGAATGATTTCTTATATGTTTCTTTGGCCCTTGTCTTTTTTTTTTTTTTTTAACCTATCTGTTGTGAATGTGGCATTTTTTGGGTATCTGCCTCTGTCCTTACTATGGAGATGAAAACAGTGTTTTTTTTTTTTTTAATTTTATTTAATTATTTGACAAGAGAGAGAGAGTGAGTGAGGGAACACAAACAGGGGGAGTGGGAGAAGGAAAGAGGGTTCCCTTCCCAGCAGGGAGCCCAGTGTGAGGCTCGCTCCTGGGACCCTGAGCTGAAGCCAGACACTTAATGACTGAGGCACCCAGATACCCTGGAAACAGTGTTTAAATTCTCTACTTATCCTGGTAGAGAAACTAACTTCCAGATTGCGTCTAAGTTACAATGAGTGAAGCTTGCATGCCATAACATTTCCTACTTAATACTATTAAACATTCCTTCCTGGCTATATCAGTTTAGGATTTTATTGTTTTATACACGCTGTGATGTGGACTATATCTAATCTTGGTGACACATAAAACCAGCCATGACTTCTGCTTTCTTGACCATAACTCCAGATTGACTGAGGTGTAGAAAAGAACCAGATACTAAGAGACGTAGTGCTTGTTCTACTTAGATATGCTTTCTAAGTGTGGTGGCATTGCAATTGAGGCTGCAATTAATGTATTTTTGCAGATTTTAAAAACTGGTGTAGTGGTCCTACTAGTGAGTCCTTGGGCAAAGGATGAAGACTAGGTTAGAGAATATCTGTATTACTCAATAATATATTTGCATGGTAACTTCTATTAAAACCTCAAATAATCCCGAGTCCAATTAAATATATTTCTCAGTTTATTGGGATATTTAAGTGATGTTTCAGATTTAGGAGAAAATGATGGATATATGGAAATAATTCCACATCAAGCATCTAATGAATTATTTATTTATTCATTCATTAACTTAGTATTAGGCACTGGCTATAATGACAAAGGACACAATTGTTTTCATTCAAATAGAAACAGACAAATGGACAAGTGAATCATTATAATGAAATGTTATAAGTAAAGCCCTAAGCATAGAATGTTACAGAATGCTTAGGATATGCAACCATGGGGATATCAGGAATGGGTTCCTGAGATGATGACATATGAAGCTAATTTCAGAAGATTAATAAAATTAGACCAAGTGAAGCAGTAGTTATAGTGCAGCTGTCACTACAGGCCAACAATAAACATTATGGAACAAGGCATATAGTAAGAACTATAGGTAGTTTAATATGCCTGCGACACACAGTAAGACATGGACAGTGGAAGAAAAGGAAGTTGGATTGGTAGACAGGAGCAAGATTGTTAAGGAATATGTGTGTCAGGTTAAGACATTGAGATCGTATCTTGAAGGCAATGGAGATTTAATGAAGAGTTTTCAGATATAGGGGTCATGGCTGTATTTGCAGTTTAGACAGATACTTCTGATGCAATGTGGAGGTTGGATTGCAGAAGTTAGAGAGGAGGAAAGAAAAATAATTGTTTGGTTATTGTATTAGGCCAGATGAGAAATAAGGAGATGGCAGTGGGAATGGAAGGGATAAGGACAGATATTCAGAGAGCGAGAAAGAATTCTGAGGTTAAATGGATAAGATACAGCAATTTGACACACAGACTGAGATGTAGAAAATAAGAGAACTAGCAGTATAGGGAATGGGAGAAAATGATAAATTTATTTTTGTACACAACAAAAATACTTGGAGGCAGAAATAACACTTTCTGTGAACTTGGACTTTGGCTTGGACTTTGGCATACAGTTTGACAATCCTCAGGCCTTGCACCAGCCTCACTTAGCAAAGAGAGAGTCAAATGTGTCCACAAGATAAGACTGATTAAAGAAAATCTCAGATTAAGGTTCACCTGCACACCAATTTAATTAGAACCCACCATTCCTTTAATATCTCACTTATTAAAGTTCTATTGTACTTCTTAGAAGATAAATCTATCTTGGAGTCAGATATTTTATAATATCATTGTCACTTTGGCTTTTTCATTATTTCTAAAATGCATCAAGTTTCCCTATTCACTGCCAAGGAGACAAGGAGCAGTCCTCCACTTTATAATTTACCAAAATCTCTTTAGTTTGATTTTTTCATTCTCTGTTACTCGCAGAGTATATCTGTTGCTTTTCCCTTGACCCTTCACTCATATTTATTATTGATTTCTCCTGAAGGATGCCAAAGCAATTACTCTCTACCTTTTACTTCATCCTCAATGAAAGGATCTCAGATAGCTTCTTAGGGCCCTATAAAATCAAGGGTTGTTTACACCAATCATACAACTCAACATTTTTTCTCAGTTTTTCAAGATAAAAGTTTAAAGTGCCTCCTGATTAAAGTGCTTCTGTGATTGTTGCTCTGCATCAAGTTCTATACTTCCCCATTCTTTCCTTAGAGCTTCTTTTTGTAGTCCAGGAAGCAGCCTCAAGGAAACAAAATGCTGAGGAAAAGGAGGAGTTCAGAGTGATGTGATTTACTAATTAGCTGTTTAAAAAGTACAGTTAACCCTTGCAATATGCTACATAGTCAAAAATTCTTATATTTGACTTCCCCAAAAGTTTTGACTTAACTACTAATAGCCTACTGCTATAGGCTTACTGATAACATAAACAATTGATTAACACATATTTTGTATGCTATATGTATTATATACTGTCTTTTTCCAATAAAGTGATCTAGAGAAAGGAAAACATTATTAAGAAAATCATAAGGAAGAGAAAAAGTATATATAGTACTGTATCAAAAAAAATCTACATGTAAGTGTACTCCCATGGTTCAAACCTGCATTGTTCAAGGGTCAACTGTGGTGAAAACTCCTTTGCTTATACTGATAATCTTTAGAGTATCTGAATCTACATTGTTGCCTGGTATGTCTATGTTAGTGAATCACATTGAATTTACCTTTGATGTTTCCTTTGACAAGTGGTCTTTGCAGGACTGCCAACATCATTCTGAGATTTGTTGATCATTATCAGTTAAATATGAAAATAACATGATAATAAGTTCAGATAAAGGAGGTATTTGACTCATGATTTCATCATTTACTAGCTGTATGACCTTAGCTAAGTTTTTTAATTTTCCTGAGCTCCCTGTTTCCTCATCTGTAAAAGGAAAAAAAAAATAATCATGTACACTCTGGTTTCCTCTTCAGATTGGTGTGATTTTCAAGTCAGGAAAGTATTTTACCTATTCCCAGACACAAACACATGTAATTTGGTAGTTTTTGGCACATTTAGAAGGTATGGAGGAAAAAATTGAGAAGTTTCATTGCTGTTCTCTGAAAATTACAGTGAATATGTATAGTGATCTGGCAGAATTTAAGTGTTAAAGCAAAGGTATCTGCAGAAAGCATTTTTTAAAAAATAAAAACATGAGAGCCAATATTTATTGGATGCTTTTTATATGACAAGCAATGGTCTGTACGTTTTAAATGGATTCTATCATTTGCTGGTCACAAGAGTGAGCTTGTATTATTGTTAGGGGAACTTTATAGATGAGGAGACTTGCTCCAGTTATCCAAATAGTAAGTGGAAGAGAGATGGCATTTAAATCTGGGCCTGATCAAAGCCTGGTGATTTTACATGCAATGTGGTTGGCTCTCATAGTCTTGATATAAGCTTGTTTAATTTTGATTGCAAAGCTATAATATTGAAGCAGAACAATCTAGGTTAATTGGGATACAAGTTTTTACTGTGCACAGGTGAAGAGATAGAAAGGTCCAGCAATGATATAATACAGTGGGAGTGATGGTTCTTAACATTTAGAAATCTTGTTCACTAATTTCTATGTCAATTGTGGGAGTAGATTTAACAAAGTCCAGCACAGATACTCAGAGAGAAAACTGTTGAAACTACTTTTGCTCACTAGACTTTAAAGTCATAGGAGGAAAGGAACATACTCCTGGCAGAGAGGTTGACACATAGCTGGCATCCAATGCGTGTTCTTCTCTCTTATTTCTCAGCAGAGCTTTTATCTACCCTGACTCCCTATTGACTGTGGCTAGCTGTATAATTAAGAATATATACAGAAACCAGCATAAAATTAGATTCAAATGTAGCATTTGTTTCTACCAAGCAGTTCTTAAAAGTTTCTGTACATAAGAAGATTTATGTTTGATCAATTGTGAAGCATAACCAAAATATATAATTTATTTGAAAATAATCTGTGTTTGGTAAATGTTTAGGAAATATATGGTACATCACATTGAAACAAAATTTATATTAGGTAACTTTAGATGCCATGTTTAAGACTGCTAGAAGGACTTTTGAGAGTTCACATAGATCCTATCCCCTACCCCAACTTTACCTTTGAGTAGCTCTTTGCCTAAGCTTTACAAAAGTTTCTGAGAAATTACATGATGGTTAGAACTAGTTGCAAATGGATTATACCAGTTCCTTATTAAAACATTTCCATGTGTTCTTACCTATGCTATTAAAGTAATGATTTTCAAATGTAATCGAGAATCAGAATCACCTAAAACAATAGTTCTCAAATTTTTTCAATTTATGATTCCTTCATGCTCCTAAAAATTCTGAGGCCCCCCAATTTTATTTATTGATTACCTAAATAATCTAAATTATATAGTGTTATGAAAAGCAATCCTATTTTCCAGAACAAAAAATATATACAATGAAAGAATGGAATTGTTTCACATTTTTGCATTTCTCTTTAGTATCTGCATAACAGAAGGCAGCCATATCAATCTGTTGTGGTATGTTGTTTTGTTTGAAGTATTGGAAGAAATTCCAGCCTCAATCAAATACATAGTTGGAAAAGAGAATAGTATTTTGGGAGCCTGGGTGGCTCAATTGGTTAAGCTACTGCCTTCAGCTCAGATCATGATCCTGGGGTCCCAAGATTGAGTCCTGCATCAGGCTCTCTACTTGGTGGGGAGTCTGCTTCTCCCTCTGACCCTCCCCCTTCTCATGCTCTTTCTCTTTCTCATTCTCTCTCAAATAAATAAATAAAATCCTAAAAAAAAAATCAAAAAGGTAATAGTATTTTAAGAGTATTTTTGAATAATTGTGAATATATTTCTTTGATACTATACCAAAATTCAACAGGTGGAAATTTTCTAAACGTGAGTTACAATATTGCATTAGAAACCATATTAAATGGACTTTTCATACTCTGTTTCATAAACATCCAACTGTGTAGCTTACACTCTGAATGGATCCTTTACTAATGCATCGTTTTGTAATACCATTCACTGGTCATTTGGAAAATTTTAATTCACCAAGTTACACAGATCTTCTAAATGTTTGCACATTTTATTACGCCATATCAACAATCACATTCATTAATATCACCACTGGTCTTCTTAGCAAAATCTTTAAAGGTAGGAAACTGTCATGCTTATGGTTGCAGCTACAAGTTTTCCAAAATTTGAATTTTCACTTGAAAGCTTGAATTTTTTCATATGACTTTTCATAAGACTTCCAGTTGTTTCCTTGAAGTGACAGTTTTAATTCATTAATTTATCACGAAAATATCAAGAAATATGCAAATCTGAGTAACCACAGTTTGTCTGTCTTTTTTTTAAGTGAAAAATAGTGTCCTATGAGAGAAGTAGCTACTTCATCTGTCAACTCAAGCATTAAGCATTAACCATTAAGAAGTACTTTTCCTTGAGACAACTATCATACTTTGGTGTGGATCAGAGGTGCTTTATGCAGATTTTATATTTTGTTATACAGACTATAAAAAGACACATACCCAAGAACCAAGATTTAACAAAATTTATAATCTTAATGCCTTGCTGAGGACATTTTAAAGTGGAACTGGCTTTTTTGTCATTCATTTATTGCAAATGTATAGCAGTGAAGAATACTACAATTTCTAGTACTATATTGTGCTACAGCCTTGATTCATACTAAGTTACCATAAGTTTTACTCAGCCTTCTTTCTGACCCTGGAATTCTGACCATTGCTGCCATGCCTGTGGAAAGGCAGAGAATGAGTCTTGCCCATGACTTCTGTATTTGAACAGCCTGGATTCCTTTCCTTAGTGCTAATACACTGAGGTATGCCTGACAATGTGGAAAAGACCAACGTTGAGTTGGAGATAAAACTTGAAATTGAGCATGAGCATTCCTTATGTAATTGCCCTACTTTTCTTCCTTTTCCTAGCAATGAAATCTCTGAAGCTAGCATTCAGCCACTCCTCTGATCTCTCTTCATCTTCCCACCTTTTAAAAAAATATATATATATTTTATTTATTTATTTAACAGAGAGAGAGAGAGAGAGAGAGAGAGAGAAGAAACACAAGCCAGAGGAGTGGGAGAGGGAGAAGCAGGCTTTCCGCAGAGCAGTGAGCCAGATCCAGGGTTCAATCCCAGGACCCTAGGATCATGACCTGAGCTGAAGACAAACACTTAATGAAGAGCCACTCAGCTGCCCATCTTCATCTTTCCATCTTGAGATATCCTGCAATTGGCTGCCTGGCCTCAGAGCTTTTTTGAACTTGGAATACTTCATGCCCCATTGTTTTGCCTTGCTAAAATGTACAAGAAACTTGCAGAGCTCAACCCTCTAGGCTTAAAATCTTCCCAGGTGAGAGGAGACTGTGTAAGTCTTGTTTGCATTTCTGCTTGGCCTGTTAACCTCACCTTTTAGGCCATTTGATTTCTGAGGGCTCATGTTTTATCATCTCAAGTACAATTATGTTACTATTGATTTCCAAGACAGTTGGGTAGTGCTAAGGAAAATTTGCTACCCTAAATGCTCAAGTAGGCAATATGACACACCAGTGAGACGGACTTTTGATTGCAAAGCTGCTTTGCTTTATACCCTTGCCCAAGGTTCATAATTAGTGTGCTGGTGCTGTTGATGTAATTTAACTGAAAAGACTGTTGTGTATGAGAAATTTTGTTAAAAGAGTTGCCTTCCTGGTTGAAAACTTTAAAGGGATATAACTTTAATTTTCAGAGGTTTTTAATTAATGGGTATGGGACACTGAGACATTTAGTTCTTTGTTTTTCAAATCTGTCTTTCATATGAATATTGCTCTCTATTCACTGACCTTAGTCCATGCATAGATATGCATATATGTACACAGTTGTTTAAACTTTCAAGATCAAGCACTGGTGCATGGGTGCATGTAAGAAACCTACAGCAAATAAAAAGTTCCTGATTATACTTCTGTTCCTGAAACTACTTATATATTTGTGCAATTAATACTTTCAGGCTTCATCAAGTGTTAGCAAATATATGTATTTGTCCAACTTGCCCTCTTTGGTATAAAATGCAAATCTATTGGTGGCAAGGCAAGCACATTTTTGTAATGATGATTCCAATCAAGTCAGGATCTTTCATAATTAAACAACCACCAATCACAATAAAAACAGCTTTGGGAATAGAAACATAAACAAAACCGTAACTCACATTTGCAATTTTTTCTTCCATGCAATAGGAATTAAACTGAATTGTATTTTTTCTATGATTTCTACTGACTTATTTGTGACAGGAATATTTATTGTGGTAATGATTTATAAATTATTGTCATTGGAGTGGACATTTTTTTTCCTTTTCTATGCTGAAAAAATAGCCAAAGCTTTTATTATCTCTGCCATAGTCAAAGTGAGAGTGGATGACTATTAAACTTTGAGTAACTATAAGTAGTAGTTGCCAAAAACACAGAATGTGACCACCATCTAGACCATTTAATTTTCAAAAACAATTTACTGGAAGGATTGTTTAAGAGGAAGAAAAGTTTCAAGGTATGGAGAAGGTGGAATAAGGCCAAAAGGAGCCTTTGGATGCAGCTTTCCTAAGTCTGACGATAGGGATTTTAAGGTTTTCAGAAGTGGGGGAAAAGGAATGCCCTTGCTTATAGGGCTCCAGGTGGGGAATTACTACAGAAGGACTATGAAGCATAACTATATGTATCATGAACTTAAGAACAATGGTGAGGCTCTTTGGGAGTGAATTGGGTCGGTTAGGCCTATTATTATAAAAGACACTCTGAATCCCATCAGAGCAGAATGACTAAATTAATTTGGAGGGTCTCTAGTGGATATATGTTACCTAAAAGAAAACTTAAAAGATGATAACTATAATGTACTATTGACTTATATCACCCCTCAATTTTGAATTGCCACTTAAACCTGGAATTCTGGTATCATCCTATGAAGGTTGCAGAGAGACATTTCCAAAATGACTAGTGTCCAGGATGGTGGACAGTTTGGGCAGGTTGCACAATAGGGAAATGTAATAAAGGAAGACATTCCTTAAATCCAAATATTGTGGAATAAAATCACATCTGTCACAAATGACCCTACACAAAAGGGTGATCATCTAGTAGTAATATTTTTCTTAGTCTACTTATTTCCACAATTTACAATAGTTCACTTTTTATTAAAGTACAATGCTAACTCTAATTTACATGTAATCCTGCTACTGAGGAAAAGATACTCTTGGTCCTTTTGAAATACTGTGATGGCATTTTATTGTTATTTTCTGACCACCTATTATATTGACATAATTAAATTAAAGCATAATTAAATTAAATTAAAGCAAAACACAATCAATGTGGAGGGATTGAATCTTGTATGATAAATATTAATTTTTTAATTTTTAAAAAGATTTTATTTTTATTTATTTGTGTGTGTGGGAGAGAGAGGCAGAGAGAGGCAGAGAGAGTGCACAAGCAGAGGGAACAGCAGGCAGAGGGAGAAGCAGGCTCCCCACTGAACAAGGAGCCAGTGCAGGGCTGGATCCCAGGACCCTGGGATCATGACCTGAGCTGAAGGCAGATGCTTAACTAACTGAGCCACCCAGCTGTCCCAGTAAATATTTATTTTGATTTAGATTTTGTGGAGAATAGAATGATGGAAACTTAGATTTCAAAGAAAACAGGTATCATTTATGTCTCACACTGTTGTCCGAGGTGACTTGTTCAGAAATCTCTAAGAACATAAAGTGACTTTTTATTTTAAATTTTATTTTTTTATAAACATATATTTTTATCCCCAGGGGTACAGGTCTGTGAATCACCAGGTTTACACACTTCACAGCACTCACCAAAGCACATACCCTCCCCAATGTCCATAATCCCACCCTCTTCTCCCAAACCCCCTCCCCCCAGCAACCCTCAGTTTGTTTTGTGAGATTAAGAGTCACTGATGGTTTGTCTCCCTCCCAATCCCATCTTGTTTCATTGATTCTTCTCCTACCCACTTAAGCCCCCATGTTGCATCACCACTTCCTCATATCAGGGAGATCATATGATACTTGTCTTTCTCTGCTTGATTTATTTCGCTAAGCATGATACGCTCTAGTTCCATCCATGTTGTCGCAAATGGCAAGATTTCATTTCTTTTGATGGCTGCATAGTATTCCATTGTGTATATATACCACATCTTCTTGATCCATGAGGTTCCTCAAAATGTTGAAAATAGAACTGCCCTATGACCCAGCAATTGCACTATTGGGCATTTACCCTAAAGATATAAACGTAGTGATCCAAAGGGGCACGTGTACCCGAATGTTTATAGCAGCAATGTCCACAGTAGCCAAACTATGGAAAGAACCTAGATGTCCATCAACAGATGAATGGATCAAGAAGATGTGGTATATATACATAAAGTGACTTTTATGCTCTGTTCTTTTCCTCTGGGACATACAAGATTGGTTACTATATACTGTAAAATGTGTGGTGTGTATAGATAGAAAAGTGGTCACCTAAAATACTTATTTGAACTTAATGGAAAATTGCCCAGTTCATGACATGGGTATAGGAAACTCTAGGAAAATATTGTACAGCTAGCCTAGTTTATTTTGTTGAGTGTTACTTGACTTCACATAATAAACCCCAAACTGAAGGCTTTAAGAGTCTGCATTTCAGGGCACCTGGGTGGCTCAGTGGGTTAAGTCTCTGCCTTCGGCTCAGGTCATGATCTCAGGGTTCTGGGATCGAGTCCCGCGTCTGGCTCTCTGCTCAGCAGGGAGCCTGCTTCCTCCTTCCTCTCTCTCTGCTTGCCTCTCTGCCTACTTGTGATCTCTCTCTGTCGAATAAAAAAAAAAAAATCTCTTTGAAGAAAATCAGTAACCCAGTACATTTTTAAATAGTTAAACCCAACATTATATCTCACTTGCAGGAAAACAAAATGTTGTAATGGGATTTACTTTTTCAACAGACTTCTTCCTTTTGTATCAATAACCAAACTGAAACACTGAGACAAATTGGTCATTGCAGGTACTTAGTAGCAATAGAATGCTATGCAGACTGGTGACCATGCCTACAGGACACATATGAGAGCTCTTGAAAGTTAACTGGCTACATAACAGACTTTCCTTCTATAGGATTATTTGGGGAGAGGGGGCTTTTTAAATCCAGAGGTATACAATTCCAAGACTTCTTCTAAGACTACTTTTGTGAATACGAAATGGAGTGACTATTGTCTCTAGTAAATAAATCCTTTGGAGCTTAAGTGTGCTCTGGAGCATATTTCCTAGCAAATTCAAACCAGGGTATACAATATTAAAAATGTGTACTAGGCAAAGGACCCAGAGTTCATGCTAAGACATACATGTTCCAGGAATTTTTTTTTTAATTTTTTAATTTTATAAACATTTATTTTTATCCCCAGGGGTACAGGTCTCTGTATCAGCACTCACCAAAGCACATACCCTCCCCAATGTCCATAACCCCACCCCCACTTCTCCCAACCCCCCCCCAGCAACCCTCAGGAATTTTTGATTGATTGTAATGATCGTGATGAAGAGGAAGAAGAGGAGGTAGTAGCTGTAGCTATAGCAGTAGCAGCAGCTACCACCGAGAGAGTGCCTATGATGACCCTAATACTATAACATGCTTTTCATGTAATCTTTATATTGCATTTAATCCTTATACTTGCCCTGTGAGGTGGTGGTTATTATAATCACCATTATACAGGTGAGGAGACTTAAACACAAATATACTTAGTAAGTTGCCCAAGATCACACAGATAGCAAGTTGGAAGAGCTGTGATATAAAACAGGCAGTCTGGCTTCAAACTCTTGAGCCTATTCTAATGTGCCTCCCAATCAGGTGCTTTTCAGACATAATTTCTTTGAAATGTAAAGGGCTATAATTTTACATAGAAATTTTATATAGAAAGCCAATATGCCAAAGTTTATGGTCTTCCAATTTTTCTACCTCAAGAAACTAAAATCTGAAGGCTTTATTCCATATGCTTCAGAAATAACTATATAATTACTTCATTTACTGCTATTGCTTCCTTGAGGTCCAAATTGGAATCCTTGCTTATTTGGAAGAGTTTGTGTTTTCTCTTTGCCTCAGATTACCTTGATCAAGCTGAAATTCTAGAAGTTTCTATCAAGCTTTCCCTGGTAAAAGGGAAATGCAAAAGTACTGTGTATTTTGCTGTAAAGGTTGTTTGGAGGTATGCTCAAAACAGGAAATTTTCAATCTGTTCTTCTTTTTAAATTTTATTTATTTATTTGACAGAGAGAGAGAGACCACAAGTAGGCAGAGAGGCAGGCAGAGAGAGTGGGGGAAGCAGGCTTCCCACTGAGCAGAGAGCCCAATGCAGGGCTTGACCCCAGGACCCCGAGATCATGAACTGAACCAGAGACAGAGGCTTAACCCACTGAGCCACCCAGGCACCCCTCAATCTGTTCTTTTTTTAAATTTAAATTCAATTAGCCAACATAGAGTACATTATTAGTTTCAGATGTAGAGTTCAATAATTCGTCAGTTGCATGTAACAATTCCCAGTGCTTATCACATCATGTGCTCTGTCACCCTGTTACCCAAACCCCCCACCCACCTCCCCTCTAGCAACCCTTAGTTTCTTTCCCACAGTTAAGAATTTCTCATGATCTGTCTCCCTCTCTGACTTCTTCCCCATTCCTTTTTTCCTCCCCTCCCCTATGATCCTCTGCACTGTTTCTTATATTTCTCATATGAGTGAACCCTCATGAAAATTGTCTTTCTCTGACTGACTTATTTTGCTTAGCCTAATACTCCAGTTTCATCCACATTTATGTAAATGGTAAGATTTCATCCTTTCTGATGGCTAATATTGCATTGTGTGTTTATACACACACACACACACACACACACACACATACCACATATTCTTTATCCATTCATCTGTTGATGGACATCTCCTTTCTGTTTAATAATAGTGGCTTTTACTTAAAGCTATTGAAATAAAACTGTAAGTAACTGATTTGTTGTTTGTTTACTTGTATTTAGCACTTTTATGTAAAATTTATTATTAATAGTTAATTCTGTTTCCTACAAATATTCTTGGTGAAACAATGTGATGCTTGTATTTAATTTCTTTTTTTTACTTCACATCCAGAATTTTTAAAAATTTTTTATTTTATTAATGTATAATGTGATGTTTCAGGGGTATAGGTCTGTGATTCACCGGCCTTACACAATTCACAGCATTTACCATAGCACATACCCTCCACAATGTCCATCACCCAGCCACCCCATCCCTCCCACTCCCTTCCACTCCAGCAAACCTCAGTTTGTTTCTTGAGATTAAGAGTCTCTTATGGTTTGTCTCCCTCTCTGGTTTTGTCTTGTTTCATTTTTCCCCTTCCTTACCCTATAATCCTTTGTCTTGTTTCTCAAATTCTTCTTATCAGTGAGATCATATGATGACTGTCTTTCTCTGATGGACTTATTTTGCCCAGCATAATACCCTCTAGTTCCATCTATGTCATTGCCAATGGCAAGATTTCATTCTTTGATGGCTGCATAATATTCAGTTGTATATATATACCATATACTATTTATCCATTCATCCATTGATGGATATCTAGGCTCTTTCCATAGTTTGGCTATTGTGGACATTCCTGCTATAAACATTTGGGTGCATGGGTCCCTTCAGATCACTACATTTGTATCTTTAGGGTAAATACCAAGTAGTTCAAATCCTAGGTTATAGGGTGGCTCTATTTTCAACTCTTTGAGGAATCTCCACACTGTTTTCCAGAGTGGCTGTACTAGTTTGCATTCACACTAACAATGCATGAGGATTCCCCTTTTCTCCACATCCTTGCCAACACCTGCTGTTTCTTGTGTTGTTTTTCTAGCCATTTTATGGATGTGTAGTTTTCATTTACATTTCCCTGATGGTAAGTGCTGATGAACATCTCTTCATGTGTCTCTTGGCCATTTGAATGTCTTCTTTGGAGAAATGTCAATTCATGTCTTCTGTCCATTTTTGAAATTGGATTATTTGTTTTTTGGCTGTTGAGTTGTATATATTCTTTATATATTTTGGATATTAACACTTATCTGTTTTGTTATTTGCAAATAATATGTTGCTTTTTAAAAGAGTAATTTGATTATGCCTGGATCTAAATTGTTTTTTAAAGAGACACATAATCAATTTTATAGTGGAAATCAATGAAAAAAGTTGAAATCCTATATACAGAAATATGCATTAAAAGCAAGTTCTGGGGGGGCGCCTGGGTGGCTCAGCGGGTTACAGCCTCTGCCTTTGGCTCGGGTCATGATCCCAGAGTTCTGGGATCGAGCCCCGCATAAGGCTCTCTGCTCAGTGGGGAGCCTGCTTCCTGCTCTCTCTCTGCTTGCCTCTCCGCCTGCTTGTGATTTCTGTCAAATAAATAAATAAAATCTTTAAAAAAAAAAAGCAAGTTCTGGGATACATGTGTCTACTTGAAAGAGGGAGAAATTTTTATTCTCTCTAGTTTCCCACTGTGGCAAGCCTTAGTGCTTATGAACTTTGCTTATTTTTATCTTTTTAGGGAGTAGTGTTTTTTGCTTTATTCAGTGATGTTGATGCCAGATTAAAAAGTAGGTAGGCAGAAAGTTTCAATGTTTAACAACACCACAGATTATAAATTCTCAGAGAAGTTTTGGGTCAGTGGTCCTCTCTGAAAATTATAATACTTATTTGTGAGTCAATTCTAAAATTATCCAGGCTCTGTTGTAATTAGAAGAAAATACATGTGTTTAAAGCTACCTACTGCCTGCTCCTTCAGATTGGGAGAGATCATCCTGGTACATTATTTACCATGCTTGATTTTGTTGTTCATCTCAGTAATAGCAGGTACAATATCTCTTTTAATGGAAAGCTTCTGATTGGTCAAAAACAAATTTATATAGACTCCTGTCAGTAATGGACCTTGAAGCAATTACTTCTGAAAAACTCCTCTCAAGAGAATAGTTCAGGGATTAACAAACATTTTTTCTATAAAATGCCATAAATGGAATATGGTCTCTGTGATAACTATTCAAATCTGCCATTCCAACATCAAAACAGTGAAAGTCAGTACATGTAATTTTTATGTATCATGAAATATTCTTCTCTTTATTTTTCAACCATTTGATAATATAAACTTGCAGATTATACATAAAGTGATTATAGGACAAATTTTGCCCATGGATTACATTTTGCAAGCCTCTGGGATATAAAAAATGAATTTTTATGATGATCTTTACATCCCTTCATGCTTCTCATGCCTTTTAACCCTTGCCATAAAATGAAACTGAAAAGACCAGATCTTGTCTCAAAGTAAAGGTAGAAACTATTGGATGATCTATAGATGTTTCCTAATGAAACTAATCAAATTCTTATTTCAAAAGATGGTATTAACAGCACCATTATCATAATAGAACCAGATCAAACAACAGGTGTGAATCAGAATCAGACTATAAAGTGTTGGGCATTATTTCTAGCATATGTGTCCATTACAGGCCAAGCAACTAGAGTTGATGGATTGCAGTATGAATAAGAATATGAGTAAGGATGTTCTTTCGAAAAAACACATTGGACAGCTAAAACTGTGGCATTATGGATCCTGGGTAATCAGGTTCAGTTTTTGGTTAGTGAAAAGTCTTGGCTTTGCATGGAATTACTTTGTTAGGAGATACGACTATGATATTTTTTGTAGATACAATGGAAAACAAATAAATCCAAGTCATTTTTCCCCTGTGATTAAAACTATATTCTAGGAGTTTTTTAATTTATTATTTTATTCATTCAATAAATATTTATTGAGGGGTGCCTGGGTGGATCATTCAATCAAGTATCTGCCTTCAGCTCAGGTCATGATCCCAGGGTCCTGGAATTGAGTCCCATGTCAGGCTCCCTGCTCAACAGGGAGTTTGCTTCTCCTTCTCCCTCTGCCATCCCCCCCCCCCATGATCTTTCTCTCTCTCACTCTCTCTCTCTCAAAGAAAATCTTAAAAATAAATCTTTAAAAATAAATCTTAAAAAAAATCTTAAAAATAAATAATTTTTTTTTGAGAACCCATATGTACCAGGCACTATTATAATCATTTGATACATATGATTTCATTCAGTCCCTTGCATCAATCCCCCCTTTTCAGGTGAATACAACAAAATATATAGAGGTTAAATGACTTTCCCAAGGTCACCTAGATGGTATGTTGTAGTTATCAAATAACTAATCTGTGTTGGGACCAATATAGGGCAGTTGACCACTACTACAAGAACACATGTAATATTGGAATTCTGGAGACAAGACTGATTTAAAGAGAAGAAAGAATTGGGGTAATGGCAAGTACAGCTCAGTTTTTTTGTTAAATGGAAGTCCATACTTCTAAATTATGATCTTCTGTGCATGTATGTGTGTGTGTGTGTGTGTGTGTGTGTGTGTAGTGTTTAGATCTCTATGTTTTGTCTGGTTGGTATAACAGTTCTGATATTTAATCCTAAATTCTCTATTGGCACCTTTCTTCTACCCTCTTTCATTCCAAATTCATCTCCCTTATAAAGACTTGAAGACATCCCCCCCAGAGCAGGCAGATTTTTTCAAGCAGCTGACTTCCTTAGTGGAAGATTGGTTTATACTTGTCAATATGAACTCTAAGGATTGGAACTATTCCCAGGGCACAGTTACAGTCAGCTTTGTAATTCTTGGGCACAACTTATGATCCCTAACAGTAGATAGAGAAGTCCCTTGGAAAAGAGATGCCAAGTTCCATTATGAAGTATCAGGGTTAGGATTAGCCTTTCTTCAACTTATCTACGGGAACCAGTGCTTTTAATTGGTTATTGTATTGTCCAGTACAGAATTTGAACACTCTGGTTTTATTGACAGTTATGTGGGGTATTTCTCTTGGGTCAATCTGTATAGGCCCAGATTGCTGAGGTATGTAAAGCAAGTATTCGAGTCAAAAGAAAGAGTCCCTAACTTGATATTTGGTTTGTAAGCAGTTTAGTTTAGTTATTAGGATCAGAGAACTGTGGAAATAGATTGTCTTGGTTAAAATACTAACTCTACTGTAAACTGTGTGACCTTGGCCAGTTTACTTAATATGTCTGTGCCTTAGTTTCCATATCGGTGAAATTGGTATAATTGTACCTACCTTACAAGATTTTAGTGAAGATTAAGTGAGTTAATACTTATAAAATAGAATAGTGTCAGACTTACAGTAAGATCTCTTTAAGGCTTACCTATAATTCTTTCCATGGTTATATAAGTTATGTCATTGACTTGATCAAAAAGGAACTTTGAGGCTTAACCTGCTCAGAAAGTACAGTAGATAGACTAAATAGCACTGATCTAGGAGTCAGAATGTCCTGATTTGAGTCCTGGCTCTGCCACTTTTAACATGTATGACTTTGGAAAAAGAAGCTCTGACATGAGACTGTAAATAATGAGAAGGTTATTAAACCTTCTCTTCAAATCCATCAGACCATAAATGATGGGTTTGAAGAGAAGATCTAGAAAAAGATTAGGGTAAGGAGATAGGGAAACATCATTCTTAGACCAGGATAAAACAGAGAACATTATCTTGGTCTACTACATCAATAGCCTTGAACACTATAGACATCTGTCTTTAAACTTCAGCTCTAGTACCTTTTAGCTAAGTAACATTTTAAGTATATCACTTATCTCCTCATCTCTACAGAGTGGATCATAAATAATGCCTTGTCATGGAATTGTCCAAGTGAAAATAATTAAAGCTTATAAAACAATTAGAAAAAATGATGTTTGCATATAACAAAGGTTCAATAGATGTTTATTATTATTATTACTATAACTATTAATTATCATCATCATCATTATATTATCTTTGAGACTTCATGTTAAAGATGAAGATACTGAAGGCCAGGAGAGGTGATTTTCCAAAGGCACAAAGTAACTGAAGTGCAGATCTCCTGACATGTTAGTCATTAATCCTTCTGTTGCAGCAAGCTTCCTCTTAACTTACTGTGTAAATAGAACTTGTTAAATTTTGCATTGTATCTAGAATATGCATGGGGAGAAGAACCCCTCCTTTTCTATTTTGGAGGATATTTCTTGATAATGGGAAGTTTAGTCTTACTCTCTTTCATGCCTGGGGATAAGGGAACTCCATTGCTGGCTCATGGACCCATCTGTAGATGTTAATTACCATTGGTGACCATGTGCAATAATCTACATGAGATTTGGTATTACCTCAGCCCTCACTGTAGTGCTCTTACAGGATTATTTCCCAGTGTTAATCTTTCCCTGAGAGCTTCCTGCTCCATCAGTCTTCCCCAGACCAATGTGTTGGGCTATAAATAAAAGAGGCAGTGTTTCTTAATTGAGAATAAACCAACTCTTAGAACAATAGTATAGTTTGGAGAAACTGAGGTTCGATCTCCTTGTGTCAAACAAGGGGAAGTCTTTTTAGGTTTGGGCCTTTGAAGAAGAGAATCTTTCTACTCACTTTCCCTTCCATTCTACAGGGACCACTCTTTCAAATCTCCTAGATTTGTGTCCTGTCCCTCTCCTTCCCAAAACTACTTCATTTATGGAAAGGCATATTTTTATTCTACAGTTTCTTCTTATGTTTTGACAACCTGAATGTTTTAGTTTTTTCCCAAGTGACTAATGAATTTTTCCTCTGCTTCGGAGGGTGGAAGGGACTGCCTCTAGTCTAGTCAAATCTCTGATTCAAGTTCAATCCTTCCAGCAGAGAGAGCTTGGGGTTATTTTCTCACTAAATGCCCTAAGAATTAAGCATTAGAGACAATTTAATCTATCCTGACTAAAAATAATACTTTTTCCTAGCAGTAGGGTTTTCCCTGGATCCTAAAAAAATAAGTAAACACACACACACACACACACACACACACACACACACAAATAAAAGCAGAAAAAAAGAGTCTGCTGTTATTAGGCTAAGAAACATTTGCCTCTTTTTAAGGTATGCCTTGAATTATAAGGCCTTCTATCTCAAGTATTTCTCAAGGTGAAGGTCACTCAGTTGGACCAATGTATAGGGATATAATCCTTACTAGTAAAACATTTAAGTAGGCATCTCAGGAATATTTGGACACTGACCTCAAGAATATGTCCACTTAAATCATCCTTTCCTGTGTACACTGAGGTGTTTTGATACAGATACTACAACAGCTTATTCAAAGATTATAAGCTTACTCTGGATAAATTGTCAGTTTACATATTTTGGATCATCAGACTAGGTCTACACCAGCAAAATAAAGGTGATAAACTGAGTTAATTACATTTAAATTGCTTCAATTTCCTGGACCTATCACATAAAAACTTATTTTGGCTTGAATTATTTGGATAAATTTCTGAGTTTAAAATTCCCCTCTGACAATGGATCCCTAATGGCTTTGAGTCCAGTAAGTATTAGTTACAGGCATGATAGAAAAAAAAAATGTGCATGGGCCTTGGCACCACATTACTTTATTAAGTCTCCTTGTAGGGCCATGTTGGAATATCTTAATGGTGAAATGCAGCACCATTTTCTTAGAAAAGAAGAAAGGAAGTATCTAATAAAGATGGTGGGTGCACTGAAAAAGATGAGTGGAAGCAAAAACCACTCTTTTTCTGGGTAAGAATAAGGAGAACTGACTACAAGTTTTTACTATCACTTATTATCATTAGCGATGCTATCACTAGAAATGGATTGATTTGCTTCCTTCTTTATTTTGTAAGTTGCAGTGAATTAAGATATGAGTACAAGACAGAGGTAAAACCTGTTGCAGGCAACATGATTAAGTAGATCAGCTTTGAGTGCTGTGTTCTTCTTTCCCTTATTTTGCTTTTCCTAGTGTCTTCATAGACATTCAGAACATTTCTCTTTGCTATACTGTCCTTTTTAACATCTGCCTATGTCACTCATCACTCTAGGGTCTGATTCTTAATAAGCTTTCTAAAAACTACATCTGCACTATCCTTCATTCAAAGGAATGTCAAGTGGGCTTTCCAGTCATTGTAGTAGAGGTAGTAAGAGAGAAACTTAAGGTCAGGGATGTCTTTTCAGTATCCATCAACTCATCACATACAAGTAACTACCTAGCTTATCTAGATATAAAGATGAATCTAGACAAGGGCTATGTTTAGTATGTAGCAAAATACACATAAAGAACATAAAGCATTTGGTTAGGTGTGTGGATATATATTTTGCTGTGTTCCTTGAGTTTGAGCTTGTATTTATAACAATATTTAAACATTAACTAGAAGACTTTTTCAGATAGAGTCTAGAAAGTAATACTTTGTGACCTTAATGCCCTTAATGAATCACCTGAGAGAATCTTATTAAAAAGGCACATTTAGGGGCACCTTGATAGCTCAGTTGGTTAAGCATCTGCCTTTAGCTCAGGTCATGATCCCAGGTCCTGGGATGGAGCTCCACATCAGGCTCCTTGCTTAGTGGGGAGTGTGTTTGTCTCTCTCCATCTGCCCATCCTGCTTGTGCTCTCTCTCTCTCTCTCTTTCTCTCTCTCAAATAAATAAAATCTTAAAAAAATAGATCAAATGCAGATTTATATTCATTCTCAGATGGGACCTGAGGTTCTGCACATCTAGCTAGCTTCTAGATAATGCAGATGCAGCTGATGAGTGGGCCACACTGAATAGCATAAGTTTTCCATAAAAGCTATTCTCAAAATGGATCTCATGGAGCCTAAGATTGTATGTAGTTGCCTCAGGGACTCAGAAGGGTGAATGGGTAGCCAAGGATATGATACTCTAGACAGTTCTTCCTTCACTTAAAAAAAATGTGCTCAGGAGAGACAAGATGGCGGGGAAGTAGGAGGAGGCACCGTTTCAACCTGTACCCAAAGTGAGCTGATTACCTACCAAAGAACTCCAATCACCCATGAAGTCAGCCTGAGATCAGAATTATACATGTCTGGATCTCTATGGAGGCAGAAGACACCAGTGGGCAGGTAAAGGGGAGTGGGAATGTCAGACTGATATGGGAAGATAAACAAAAGGGGGAGGGAGCCACCAGAGGCGACCAACTGGAAAGTAATACCCCAATACAAGAGTGCCCTGCTTCTGGGGATCATCATTAACTTGGAGTCTGGTTGAAAGCACTCAAAAAGAACATAGGATCACGGGGGTAAATTGTGGGAATCTGGGTGGTTAGGGACAGGGGCTTACATCCCCAGATCCAGAACAGCCTCCCCTGGTGCTGAGCCAGAGAGCGTACAGCGGTGAAACCAAGTCTTGGTCCCTGAGCCACCAGCGTGCCCGAGAATGCGTGGGGTCTGGCTCCTGTGAGGGGCTGGGAGCCTCGCCAGATGGCAGAATGCCATGCCACTGTGCTATCAGAGCCTGAGACGCGCGCGCACCACACCCTCCCCTGGGAGAGGTACGTGCAGGTGTCAGCCCGGTGCTCTCAGACCTGGAAAGACTGGGCACTCCAAGCCCGGGCCAGTGGGAAAATCTGTGTGCGATCGCTGCTTGGAACCTCTCTCGCAGTCTGGAGCTGCCCAGACAGCCACTGCTGCCATGGATTTGGGTACAAGCAGGAAATCCTGCATCCACAAGGACCACGATTCGGAACCTGCTCTGCCAGCTCTGCAGTACCCACAGGGGAACAGACTTGGGCTTCTCTCTGAGAGGGGGGTTGAGGTGCATTTTGCTTTCCTCTAAACCTCCAAAACCCATCAAAAGCTGTCAAGGTGAGAGAAAAAACAAAAGCAAAACCAAAAACCAAAACCAAAATGAACAAACATAAAAACCTCCAGAGAACAAAAGCCTGAAAATACCGGTTTCCTCAGAGCCCAACCCCTTGAGGGGGGCAGGAGGACTTAACTCAGAGAACATCATTGACTGAAAAAATACGTGGCAGGCCCCTCCCCCAGAAAACCAACCAGGAAAAAAAAAAAGATGACAAGAGAACAACCACCTCTACTTCATAGATACAACTTTTATTTTTAATTCATTCCCACTATTCTGGTTCATTTTTAGATATAGATTTTTTTTAACCTATTGACCATCACAGTGAGATGTCTAGTATGTCAAATTCCATAATAACCTTCTAACCTGAACTTTCTGATACATACACCCATGTTTTTCTTTTGCTTTTCTATTTTTTTAAATTTCTTTTTCTAAATTTTAGTTTACTTTAGTCCATTTTATTCTTTTTACATTTTTATTTTCTAATATTCATATAGAGTTAAACTTCAAGGTAACTCCTTTTCCCCAATCAATGCTACCCATAGGTAACCCAATTTTTAATCCCCCTTTATCTTAGGAAAGTTGAGTTCTTTAACAAAGATATCAAGATACATCCAGGAAGAATCAAAATAACCTTCCTCACCCACACTGAGAATTTATAACCACTCTCCCATCTTTTCCTTCCACCAGTGTTTCTGTGTATTTGTGTTTGTCCTGATAGTATATAAATCTTATACTTGGGGTTCTTTTTGAGGAGGTTCTTCCTCAAAAAAAAAAAAAAAATATATATATATATATATATATATATATATATATATATATATATATATATTTCTCTTGTCATATACTTTTGTCAGTATTTTTGTTTGTATACTTCATAAATCTTACCTTGGGGCCCATTTGGGCTGAACCTTCTCTTTTATCTTCCATTTTTTACTTCTCTCTTTCTCTCTTTTTCTTTTTCTTTTCTTTTTTCTCTCATTTGGGTGAGGAATCCTGATTGCTCAGAAATGTTCCAGGGTGCACATTGACTGCACCACGGTCAATACATCCAGCTACATCCCTTCAGTCATCTCTCACCAAAATGACTGGGAGGAGGAATGCCCAACAGAAGAAAAATACAGAAGATGGGCCTTCTGCAATAGAGCTAATGGCTATTGACATAGACAATATGTCAGAAAGGGAATTCAGGCTAACAGTTATCCAGGAAATAGCTAGGTTGGAGAAAGCCATGGATGACCAAACGGAATTGATAAGGGCAGAACTGAAAGCCACCAGGGATGATGTTCAAATGCTCTCAATGAGTTCCAATCTAATCTAAATTCTCTAAAAGCTAGGGTAACTGAGACAGAAGATAGAATTAGTGATCTGGAGGACAAACATATATAGAGAAAGGATCCAGAGGAAGCCTGGAACAAACAGCTTAGAAGCCATGAAAACAGAATCAGGGAAATAAATGATGCCATGAAACATTCCAACGTCAGAATTACTGGAATCCCTGAAGGGGAAGAGAAAGAAAGAAGTCTAGAAGATATAATGAAACAAGTTGTCCATGAAAATTTTCCCAATCTCACGAATACAACCAGAATTCATGTAATAGAGACAGAATGGTTTCCTCCCAAGATTATAGATTCTCAAAAGTCCTTGAGACACCTAACAGTAAGAATGATGAATTGTAATTGTAGGCAGACCCTCTTGAAAGCAGCCAGGACAAAAAAGCTCCTTAGGTACAGAGGAAAGCCCATCAGAATTATGTCAGACCTGTCCACAGAGACCTGACAAGCCAGAAAGGGCTGGCAAGATATATTCAGCACACTAAATGAGAAGAACATGCAGCCAAGAATACTTTATCCAGCAAGGCTGACATTCAAAATGGATGGAGAGATAAAGAGTTTCCAAGACCAGCAAGGCTTAAAGATGATGCAACAACTAAGCTGGCACTGCAGGAAATATTAAAGGGGGGTTCTATAAAAGAGGAAAAATCCTAAGAATAGCATTGAACAGAAATATGAAGACAATCTACAGAAAGAAAGACTTCAAAGGTAACACGATGTCAATAAAAAACATATCTATCAATAATCACTATCAATATGAATGGCCTAAATGCATCCATAAAATGACACAGGGTTGCAGATTGGATAAAATGACAGGACCCATCCATATGTTGTCTACAAGAGACCCATTTTGAACCTAAAGATACACCCAGACTGAAAGTGAAGGGATGGAGAAGCATCTTTCATGCCAATAGGCCTCAAAAAAAGGCCGGGATAGCAATTCTCATATCAGATAAATTAGATTTTAAACTAAAGACTGCAGTCAGAGTTACAAAAGGACACTACATAATTCTTAAAGGGACTATCCACAAAGACGATCTAACAATTGTAAATATCTACGCCCCCAATATGAGAGCAGCCAATTACATAAGAAAGCTATTAATCAAGATAAAGTGTCATATTGATATGAATACATTAATAGTAGGAGATCATAACACACCTCTCTTAGTAATAGATCATTGAAGCAGAAAATTAATAAAGAATCAAGAGCATTGAATGACACATTGGACTAGATGGACTTCATAGATATATACAGAACATTTCACCCTAAAACAACAGAATACTCATTCTTCTCAAGTGGAAATGGAACCTTCTCCAGAATAGACCACATACTGGGTCACAAATCAGGACTCAACTTATACCAAAAGACTGACATTATTCCCTGTATATTCTCAGATTACAATGCTTCGAAACTGGAGCTCAATCACAAGGAAAAGTTCAGAAGGAACTCAAACACCTGGAAGCCAAAGACCACCTTGCTTAAGAATGCTTGGATCAACCAGGAGATCAAAGAAGAACTGAAACAATTCATGGAAACCAATGAGAATGAAGACACTTCAGTCCAAAACCTATGGGACACAGCAAAGGGGGTGCTAAGGGGGAAATACATAGCCATCCAAGCCTCCCTCAAAAAAATTGAAAAAATCCAGAATACACCAGCTGTCTCTGCACCTTAAAGACTGAACCAAAAACAAATCAAACCAACTCCACACATAAGAAGGGAAATAATCAAGATTAGAGCTGAGATCAATGAGGTAGAAACCAGAGATACAGTAGAATGTGTCAATGAAATTAGAAGCTGATTTTTTGAAAGAATAAGATTGATAAACCATTGGCTACACTAATCCAAAAGAAAAGAGAAAAGGCCCAAATTAATAAAATAATGAATGAAAAGGGAGAGATTACAACTAACACTAAGGAAGTAGAAACAATCATCAGAAGTTATTATCAACAGTTATATGCCAATAAGCTAAGCAACCTAGGTGAAATGGATGCATTCCTGGAAAACTATCAACTCCCAAAATTGAACCAGGAAGATTGATAACCTGAATATACCAATATCTAGTAACAAGATTGAAGCAGTGTTCAAAAACCTCCCCAAGAACAAGAGCTCAGGACCGGGCAGATTCCCTGGGGAATTCTAGAAAACTCTCAAAGAAGAAATAACACCTATTCTCCTGAATCTGTTTCAAAAAATTGAAGCAGAAGGAAAACTTTCAGACTCTTTTTATGAAGCCAGCATTACCCTGATCCCCAAACCAGGCAAAGACCCTACCAAAAAGGAGAATTTTAAACCAATATCACTGATGAATATGGATGCTAAGATTCTCAACAAGATCCTAGCAAATAGGATCCAACAGTACATTAAAAGGATTATCCACCGTGACCAGGTGGGATTCATCCCTGGGTTACAAGGATGGTTGAACATTCGCAAATCAATCAATGTGACAGAACAAATCAATAAGAGAAGAGAGAAGAACCACACTGTCCTCTCAATTGATGCAGAAAAAGCATTTGACAAAATCCAGCATTCATTCCTGATTAAAATGCTTCAAAGTATAGGGATAGAGGGAACATTCATGAATTTCATAAAATCTATCTATGAAAGACCCACAACAAATGTAATCCTCAATGGGAAAAACCTTGCAGCCTTCCCATTGAGATCAGGAACACGACAAGGATGCCTACTCTCACCACTCTGTTCAATAGTATTAGAAGTCCTAGCAACAGCAATCAGACAACAAAGAGAAAGAAAAGGTATCCAAATTGGCAATGAAGAAGTCAAACTCTCTCTCTTCGCAGATGACATGATTCTTTATATGGAAAACCCAAAAGACTCCACCCCAAACCACTAGAACTCATATAGCAATTCAGTAACATGGCAGGATATAAAGTCAATGTACAGAAATCAGTTGCTTTCTTATACACTAACAATGAAAATACAGAAAGGGAAATTAGAGAATTGATTCCATTTACTATAGCACCAAGAACTATAAGATATCTGGGAATAAACCTAACCAAAGAGGTAAAGGATCTGTACTCAATGAACTACAGAATACTCATGAAAGAAATGGAAGAAGACACCAAATGGTGGAAGAGCATTCCATGTTCTTGGATCGGAAGAATAAACATTGTTAAAATGTCTCTACCTCTAGAGCAATCTATACTTTTAATGCCATTCTGATCAAAATTCCATTGATATTTTTCAAAGAGCTAGAGCAAATAATCCTAAAATTTGTGTGGAATCAGAAAAGACCCCGAATCACTAAGGAAATGTGGAAAAACAAAAATAAAACTGGCAGCATCACATTACCTGATTTCAAGCTTTACTACAAAGCTGTGATCACTAAGACAGCATTGTACTGGCATAAAAACAAGCACATAGACCAGTGGAACAGAGTAGAGAGCCCAGATATGGACCTTCGACTCTATGTCAAATAATCTTTGACAAAACAGGAAAAAAATATACAGTGGAAAATAGTCTTTTCAATAAATGGTGCTGGGAAAACTGGACAGCTATATGTAGAAGGAAACTCGACCATTCTCTTACACCACACACAAAGATAAACTTGAAATGGGTAAAATACCTCAATGTGAGACAGAAATCCATCAGAATCCTAGAGGAGAACATAGGCAGTAAACTCTTTGATATCAGCCACAGCATCTTCTTTCAAGATATGTCTCCAAAGGCAAAGGAAACAAAAGAGAAAATGAACTTTTGGGACTTCATCAATATCAAAAGCTTCTGCACAGCAAAGGAAACCGTCAACACAACAAAGAGGCAACCCACGGAATGGGAGAAGATATTTGCAAATGTAAGTACAGACAAAAGACTGATACCCAGGATCTATAAAGAACTCCTCAAAATCAACACACACAAAACAGGCAATCATATAAAAAAAACGGGCAGAATATATGAACAGAGACTTCTCCAATGAAGACATACAAATGGCTATCAGACACATGAAAAAATGTTCATCATCACTAGCCATCAGGGAGATTCAAATTAAAACTACATTGAGATACCACCTTACACCAGTTAGAATGTCCAAAATTAGCAAGACAGGAAACAAAATGTGTTGGAGAGGATGTGGAGAAACGGGAACCCTCTTACACTGTTGGTAGGAATGCAAGTAGGTGCAGCCACTTTGGAGAACAGTGTGGAGATTCCTCAAGAAATTAAAAATGGAGCTTCCCTATGACCGTGCAATTGTGCTACTGGGTATTTACCCCAAAGATACAGAGGTAGTGAAAAGAAGGGCCATCTGTACCCCAATGTTTATAGCAGCAATGGCACAGTCGCCAAACTGTGAAAAGAACCAAGATGCCCCTCAATGGATGAATGGATAAGGAAGATGTGGTCCATATTCACTATGGAGTATTATGCCTCCATCAGAAAGGATGAATACCCAACTTTTGGAGCAACATGGACAGGACTGGAAGAGATTATCCTGAGTGAAATAAGTCAAGCATAGAGAGTCAATTATCATATGGTTTCATTTATTTGTGGAGCATAACAAATAACATGGAGGACATGGGGAGATGGAGAGGAGAAGGGGGTTGTAGGAAATTGGAAGGGGAGGTTCCATGACCTCTTCCATGGAACCTCTCATGGTTCCATGAGAGATTATGGACTCTGAAAGACAACCTGAAGGTCTCAAAGTGGTGGGGCTGGAGTTTGGGGTAACCAGGTGGTGGGTATTATGGAGGGCATGTATTGCATGGAGCACTGGGTATGGTGCAAAAACAATGAATACTGATATGCTGAAAAGACATAAAAAAAAGAAAGTTAACAATAAAAAAAAATTTAAAAAAAATGCTCTACCTGGGCCCTTGAATGTCTCAGTGGGTTAGGTGTCCAATTCTTGGATTCACCTCTGGTCATGATCTCATGGGTTGTGAGATTGAGCCCACACTGGTCTCCATGCTCGGCAGGGAATCTGTTTGAATATTTTCTTCTTTTGTCCCTCCCCCACTCTCTCTCTCAATAAATAAATTAATATTTAAGAAGAATACTCTACTTTTAACTGTTTAATATACAGTCAATTCTTGAGCAACATATGTTTGAATTGCATGGGTCCAATTATACACAAACTTTTGGGGATAAATACAGTAGAATGCTGTAAATGTATTTTCTCTTCTTTATGATTTTCTTCAGTTTACGTTATTATAAGAATACAGTACATAATACATAAAACATATAAAATATGTGTTAATTGACTGTTTATATTATTGGTAAGCCTTCTAGTCAACTCTAGGGTATGAGTAGTTACGATATGGGGAGTAAATGTTTTACATGGGTACTGTATGAAGGGTCAGTGCCTCTAAACTCTGTGCTGTTCAAGGAGTCCTGAACTGCAATAGAGTCCTATATAAAATTTTATTAGCTAATATAGTTTGGTTGCTAAAGACGCAAACAACAATAAAACACTCATACCAAGTATTTCACAAGGTAAAGATCATTCAGTTGGACTAATTTATAAGAATAAAATCGACTCTGGCAATGAAATATTGGTAGATATCTTCAGGATCTTTCAATACCAATGTGAATATTTCCTCATTAAACTCCTAATTTCCTAGTTGGCCTATCCAAATGGAAAAGTAGATTTAGACATTGTTCTACTGCTAACTGATTTGTTGTTATATGGGAAAGAAGATAGAATTAGATGTAAGGAGATCTTCCTTTTAGTTATGGTGCTATATTAATGTATGGATGGCCTAGAACAGGTTCTCATCTCCTTAAGTATGTCTTCTTGGTAAAAGAAGGAAATGATCCCTACCTAATAACCCCACAGCTTTGTTTGAAGATGGACTAAAATGATAGGTAGACTGTAGTCAAAGGCAGAAAGATGCAGAGCTGTTAGGTGACTACTGCAGTAATCAAGAGGAGTGACAATGATAACTTGGCTAGCATAGTAGAGATAAAAATGGTGATTAATACTAGTGAATAACCTTAGTGATAACACTTAATTGGAGGAGAGGAATCACTTGACCTAGTCCTCCCTGAGTTTCTATTTCACAGTATCATGGGGTATGATATGATGGTGGTTGTTTTAAGACAAAAAAAATGGCGTAATTTTGGCACAATTTGTTTTGAAGTAATATATGGTGTTAAGCCACTAAAGGATTCTAAACAAATAAGATACATGTCAAATTCTTAGGAAAAGTCACATATCTGATGAAACACTCAAATAACTGCTTATCGAACCTAAAGTGACTGGCACATAGCAGTCACACGAAAAATGAATAAGCCCAATGTGTAAGTAGCAATTTAGATTTTCCTACTTTCTGGGGTGTGTGTGTGTGTGTGTGTGTGAGAAATGGGGTATCCTGTCGAGGTTGTTGTGTTGGTAGACAAATAAGTACTGAATAGTTAGAGAAGACCCAACTTTTCACCATCCTTTTGACTTAAAATTTTCTTACTTGTCACATTGGCAGGAGATTTGGCAGGGAAGATATTTTTTGAGTCATTTAGAGTTGCCAGCATCTCACTCTTTTTTTTTTTTTTTGAAGATTTTATTTATTTGACAGAGATCACAAGTCGGCAAAGAGGCAGGCAGAGAGAGCGGAGGAAGCAGGCTCCATGCGGAGCAGAGAACCCAATATGGGGCTCGATCCCAGGACCCTGGGATCATGACCTGAGCCAAAGGCAGAGACTTTAACCCACTGAGACACCCAGGTGCCCCAGCATCTTGCTCTTTAGAGATCAAATTCCCAATTCCCTCTAATTCTTGGCATGTATTGCTAGTGGATTTTTCCCTCTGAATTTACTTGTAGCTTCCTGGTAGAGCAGTGAAAATCAGGCAGTTGAGAAAAGTAAAATATTGCCCTATGTGCACAAGTTATTCTCAACAAAATTTCAGTTTTAGAAGGTGCAGTAAACTATGAAATGTAACATCTGACTACTAAAAGCCCACTGCAACCTGGAATATGAACCATGAGGGCATACCTGATCAGAGAGCAATTTCAACATTTTCTTCTCATAAAATACCCCTAAAACAGATTTACACCCACTATCAGAATGTGCATTTAAAAGATCCCCAAAACATATTAATGAACTATAAAATGTACTTAAAATGTTAGTATGGTTTTAAAATCCTTTCTCTACAACCTCTCCAACATCTTTTGTTTCCTGCCTTGTAAATCTTTGCCATTGTAACTGGTATAACGTGTTATCTCAATGTGGTTTTGATTTGAATTTCCCTGATGGCTAATGATGATGAACATTTTTTCATGTGTCTGCTAGCCATTTGTATGACTTCTTTGGAGAGGTGTCTGTTCATGTCTTCTGCCCATTTTTTGATTTAATTATCTCTTTTTTGGGTGTTGAGTTTGAGAAGTTCTTTATAGATCTTGGATATCAGCCCTTTATTTGTAGTGTCATTTATGAAGATCTTCTCCCATTCTGTGGGTTGCCTCTTTTTTTGTTGACCTTTTCCTTTGCTGTGCAGAGCTTTTGATCTTGATGAAGTCCCAAAAATTTATTTTTGCTTTTGTTTCCTTTGCCTTTGGAGATGGGTCTTGAAAGAAGTTGCTGTGGCCAATGTCAAAGAGGATACTACCTACATTCTTCTCTAGGATTTTGATGGATTCCTGCCTCATATTGAGGTCTTTTATCCATTTTGAGATTATCTTTGTGTATTGTGTAAGAGAATGGTCCAGTTTCATCCTTCTGTATATAGCTGTCCAATTTTCCCAGCACTGTTTATTGAAAAGGCTATCTTTTTTCCATTGAATATTTTTTCCTCCTTTGTTGAAGATTATTTGGCCATAGAGTTGAGGAACCATATCTGGGCTCTCTATTCTGTTCCATTGGGCTGTGTGATTGTTTTTGTGCCAGTACTGTGCTTAGTGATCACAGCTTTGTAATATAGCTTGAAATGAGGCAACATGATGCCCACAGTCTTGTTTTTCTTTTTCAACATTTCCTTGGTGATTCAGGGTCTTTTCTGGTTCCATACAAATTTTAAGGTTGTTTGTTCCAGCACTTTGAAAAATGCCAGAGGTATTTTGATCAGAATGACATTGAAGGTATGGATTGCTCTGGGCAGCATAGATGTTTTAACAATGTTTATTTTTTTGATCCATGAGCATGGGATGTTTTTCCATCTTTTTGTGTCTTCTTCAATTTCTTTCATGAGTGTTCTATGGTTCTTCAAGTATAGATCCTTTACATCCTTGGTTAGACTTATTCCAAGATATATTATGGTTTTTTGTGCTATTATAAATGGAATTGATTCTCTAATTTCTCTTTCTACAGTTTCATTGTAGTGTATAAGAAAGCAACTGATTTCTATGCATTGATTTTGTATCCTGCCACATTACTGAATTGTTGTATGAGTTCTAGTAGTTTGGGGGTGGAGTCTTCTAGGTTTTCCATGTAAAGTATCATATTATCTGCAAAGAAAGTTTGACTTCTTTGCCAATTTGAATATCTTTTATTTCTTTTTTGTTTTCTGATTGCTCTTGCAAGGGCTTCTAGTACTATGTTGATCAAGAGTGGTGAGAGTGGGCATCCTTGTTGTGTTCCTGATCTCAGTGGAAAGTTCTCAGCTTTTACCCACTGAGAATGATATTTGCTGTGTATTTTTCATAGATGGATTTTATGAAATTGAGGCATGTTCCCTCCAACCCAATACTCCGAAGAGTTTAAATCAGGGAAGGATGCTGTATTTTGTCAAAAGCTTTTTCTACATCCATTGAGAGGTCCATGTGGGTTTTCCTTCTCTTACTAATTTGTTCTATCACTTTGATTGGTTTGTGAATCTTGAATCACCCTTGCAGCCTCAGGTTAAATCCTACCTGGTAGTGGATAATCTTTTTAAGGTACTGTTGGATCATGTTAGCTAGGATCTTGTTGAGAACCTTGGCATCCATATTCATCAGGGATATTTGTCTTAAAGTCTCCTTTTTGATGGGGTGTTTGCCTTGTGTGGGGATCAAGGTAATGCTGGCCTCATTGAGATAGTCTTGAAGTTTTCCTTCTGTTTTTATTTTTTGAAAGAGCTTCAGGAGAATAGGTATTATTTCTTTTTTGAATGCTTGGTAATATTCCCCAGGGAATCCATCAGGTCCTGACCTCTTGCTTATTGGGAGGTTTTGATCACTGCTTCAATCTCATTACTACATATTGGTCTATTCATGTTATCCATTTCTTCCTGTTTCAGTCTTAGAAGTTTATAGGCTTCCAGGAAGGCATCCATTTTTTCCATGTTGCTGAACATATTGGCATATAGCTGTTGATAATAATTTCTAGTTATTGTTACTATGTCCATGGTGTTAGTTCTAATCTCCCCCCTTTCACTCATAATTTTGTTAATTTGGGTCCTTTCTCTTTTCTTTTGGATAAGTTTGGCCAGTGGTTTATTGATCTTATTAATTCTTTCAAAGAACAAGCTTCTAGTTTTGTTGGTGTGTTCTACTGTATTTTTGGTTTCCGATTCATTGATCTCTGCTCTAATCTTGATTATTTCCCTCTCATGTATGGGGTTGGCTTAATTTGTTGTTGATTTTCCAGTTCTTTATGGTGTAAAGAGAGTTTGTGTATTAGGGATTTCTCTAGTTCTTTGAGTGAGACTTGGATGGCTATATTCTCCCCCTTAGGACTGCCATATCCCATAGGTTTTGGATGGATGTGTTTTTATTCTCATTGGCTTCTATGAGTTGTTTAAGTTCTTCTTTGATTTCCTGGTTGACCTAAACATTCTTGAGAAGACTGGTCTTTACCTTCCAAGTGTTTTAATTTCTGTCAAACTTTTTCTTGTGATTGAGTTTCAGTTTCAAGGCACTGTGGTCTGAGAATATGTAGGGAGTAATCTCAGTCTTTTGGTATAAGTTGAGACCTGATTTGTGACCCTGTATGTGGTCTATTCTGGAGAAAATTCCATGTGTGCTCTAGAAGAATGAGTATTCTGTTGTTTTAGGGGGGAATGTTCTGTATTTATCTATGAAGTTCTTCTGGCCCAGTGTGTCATTCAAAGTTCTTGTTTCTTTATTGATTTTTCTGATTGGATGATCTGTCTATTGCTGAGAGCAGACTTTTAAGGTCCCCTAAAATTAATGTAGTTTTATCAGTGTATCTCTTTATTTTGGTTAACAGTTGGCTTATGTAGTTGTCTGCTCCAATGTTCGTGGCATAGATATTTACAATTATTAGATCTTCTTGTTGGATAGACCCTTTAAGAATGATGTAGTGTTCTTCTGTATCTCTGAATACAGTCTTTAGCTTAAAATTTAATTTGTCTGATATGAGAATTGCTACCTCAGCTTTCTTTTTTTGCTCTGTTAGCATGAAAGATTGTTCTCCATCCCTTCACTTCCAGTCTGGATGTATCTTTAAGTTCAAAATGAGTCTCTTGTAGAATCTTGTAGCATATTGATGGGTCCTGTTTTTATATCCAGTCTGCAACTCTGTGCCATTTCTTGCATGTATTTAGGCCATTCACATTGAGAGTGATTATTGAATGATATGATTTTATTGTCATCATGTTGTTTGTGAGGTCATTGTTTCTATTGATTGTCTCTGTATATTTCTGTTCAGTAATAGAATTCTTATGCATTTTTATAATTTTTAAATTCAGGTATATTTGACCTATAACATCATATTGGATTCAGGTATATAACACCGTTATTCAATATTTGTATACATTGCAAAATGAGCAGCACAGTAAGTCTAGTTTCAATGTGTTAGCATACAAAATTAACTTTTAGGACTTACTCTCTTGGCAACTTTCAAGTGTGTTCTACAATATTATTTGACTGTAGTCACCATGCCGTACATCATATCCCTTTGATTTATTTATTTTATAACTGGAAGTTTGTATCTTCTGACCTCCTTCACCCATTTTTCCTATTCCCCAAAACTTTTCCTCTCTGGTAACTGCCATTCTGTTCTCTGGATCTATGGTTTTTATTTTATTTTGTTTGATTTCTTTTTTTTTATTATGCTCGGTTAGCCACTGCATAGTACATTGTTAGTTTTTGATGTGGTGTTCAATGATTCATTAGTTGCATATAACACCTAGTGCTCATCACAACATGTGCCTCCTTAATACCCATCACCCTGTTACCCATCCCCCACTCCCTCCGCTCTGAAACCCTCATTTTTTTCCCCCAGGGTCCATAGTCTCTTATGGTTCATCTCCCTTTCTGATTTCTCTCCCTTAAGATTTCCCTCTCTTCCCCCATTGTCCTCTGTGCTATTGCTTATTTTCTACATATAAGTGAAACCATGTAATTGCCTTACTCTATTTGACTTACTTCACTTAGCATAATCCCCTCCAGTTCTGTCCATGTTGATGCAAATAGTGGGTATTAATCCTTTTTGATGGCAGAATAATATTCCATTGTATATATGTACCACACCTTCTCTAGCCAATGTTCATCGCAGCAATGTTTATTTTCTTTTATTGTATAATTCCCTCAAGGTCTACTCATGTTATTGACAAATGGCAAGATTTCACTTTTATGGCTGAATAGTGTTCCATTGTGGTTTGTTTTTGTATGTATCCTATCTTCTTTACCACTTATCAGTGGTCACATAAGTTATATCTTGGTTATTGTAAATAATGTGATGAACATAGGGGTGTGGATATCTTTTTGAATTAGTGCTTTCATTTTTTTCAGATATCCCCAGAAGTGGAAGTGCTAGATCATATGGTAGTTCTCTTTTTAATTTTTTGTTGAGTCTCCATATTGTTTTCCATAGTGGCTGTACTAATTTATATTCCTCCCTGCCACAGTGCATGAGGTTCCCCTCTCCTGCTTGTTTTTGCAAACACTTGTTATTTGTCTTTTTGATAATAGCCATTTTAACAGGTGTGAGGAAATATCTCATTGTGGTTTTGATTTGCATTTCCCTGATTAGTGCTGCTGAGCATCTTTCCATGTGTCTGTTGGTCATGTATATATCTTCATTGGAAAAAAAAAATGTTTACTCATATCCTGTGGTCATTTTTTAATTGAGCTGCTTATTTTTGTGTGTGTATGTGTGGTTGCTGGGTTGTGTGTGTCTGTTTCTGTGTGTGTCTGTGTCTGTTTTTGGTTTTTGTTTGGTTTTGCTATTGAGCTGTATAAGTTCTGTATATATTTGGGTATTAACCCCTTATTAGATATTTTGTCCCATTTAGTAAGTCATCTTTTCATTTTGTTGATGGTTTCCTTTGGTGTGCAAAAGGTTTTTAGTTTGATGTAGCCCCACTTGTTTATTTTTGCTTTTATTGTCTTTGCTTTTGGAGTCAGATCCAGAAATTCATTGCCAAGACCAATATCAAGTACCTTACTGCTGATTTTTGGCTAGGAGTTTTATGGTTTCAGATGCTACATCCAAGTCTTCCATTTATTTTTAGTTAATGTTCATGTATGATGGAAGATAGTGTCATGGTTTCATTCATTGGCATATGGCTCTTCAGTTTTCCCAACACCATTTATTAAAAAGACCATCCTTTCCCAACTGGATATTCTTGCTTTCTTTGTGATAAATTAATTGACCATATATAGGTTTATGTCTGTGTTGTCTCTTCTGTCCCATAGATCTATGTATCTGTTTTATGCCAATATTATTCTTTTTTGATTAATGTATCTTTGTAATATAGTTTGAAATCAGGGAATGTGATCAGCTTTGTTCTTTCTCAAGATTGCTTTGACTGTTTAGGGTTTTCCATTGTTTCTAAAAATTTTAGGATTGTTCTATTTTTTTTTTAAGATTTTATTTATTTATTTGACCAAGAGAGATCACAAGTAGGCACAGAGAAAGAGAGAGAAAGAGAGAGAGAGAGAGAGAGAGAGAGAAAGGAGGAAGAGGAAGTAGGCTCCCTGCTGAGCAGAGAGCCCTATGTGGGACTTGATCCTAGGACTCTGAGATCACAACCTGAGCCAAAGGCAGAGGCTTAACCCACTGAGACACCCAGGCACACAGAATTGTTCTATTTCTGTAAATGAAACCATGTGAAAATTGACTCTGCTTGACTTATTTCACTCAGCATAATCTCCTCCAGTCCTGTCCATGTTGATACAGAAGTCAGGTATTCATCCTTTCTGGTGGAGGCATAATATTCCATTATATATATGGACCACATCTTCTTTATTCATTCATCTGTTGAAGGGTATCTTGGCTCTCTCCATAGTTTGGCAACTGTGGCAATTGCTGCTATGTACATTGGGGTATATATGGTTCTTCTTTCACTACATCTGTATATTTGGGGTAAATACCCAGTAGTTCAATTGCAGGATCATAGGGAAGCTCTATTTTTAATTTCTTAAGGCATCTCCATACTGTTTTCAAAAGTGATTGCACCAATTTTCATTCCCACCAACAGTGTTAGAGGGTTCCCCTTGCTCCATATCATCTCCAACACTTGTTGTTTACTGTTTTGTTAATTTTGTCCATTCTAACTGGGGTATGGTGGTATCTCAATGTGATTTTGATTTGAATATCCCTGATGGCTACTAATGATGAACATTTTTTCATGTGTCTGTTAGCCATTTGTATGTCTTCTTTGGAGAAGTGTCTGTCCATGTCTTCCACCCATTTTGTGTCATGACTATTTGTTTTTCTTAGTGTTGAGTTTGAGGAGTTTTTTATAGATCTTGCATATCAGCCCTTTGTCTGTAGTGTCATTTGAGAATATCTCCTCCCATTCCATGGGTTGCCTCTTTGTTTCATTGACTGTTTCATTTGCTTTTCAGAGTTGTTTTTTTTTTTTTTAATATATCTTGATGAAGTCCCAAAAGTTCATTTTAGCTTTTGTTTCCTTTGCCTTTGGAGACATACCTTGAAAGAAGTTGCTGCACCTAATGTCAAAAACGTAACTCCCTATGTTCTACTCTAGGATTTTGATAGATTCATGTCTCAGGTTGAGGTCTTTTATCCATTTTGAGTTTATCTTTGTGTATGCTGTAAGAGAATGGTTGAGTTTCATTCTTCTATACATAGTTGTCCAACTTTCCCAGCATCATTTATTGAAGAAACTGTCTTTTTGCCACTGGATATTTTTTCCTGTTTTGTTGAAGATTAGTTGACTACAGAGTTTCAAGTCCATAACTGGACACTCTACTCTGTTCCACTGGTCTATGGGTCTGTTTTTTTTTTTTTTTGTTTTGTTTTTTTTTTTTTTTGCCAGTACCATGCTGTCTTAGTGACCACAGCTTTTTAGTAGAGCTTGAAATCAGGCAATGTGATACTCCCACCTTTGTTTTTCTTTTTAAAAATTTCCTTAGCAATTCAGGGTGTTTTCTGATTCCATACAAATTTTAGGACTGTTTGTTCCAGCACGTTGAAAAATACAGGTGGAATTTTGATTGGGATTGTATTGGAAGTATAGATTGCTCTAGGCAGTATAGACATGTTAACAATATTTATTCTTTTGATTCATGAGGATGGAATGCTTTTCCATCTTGTTGTGTCTTTTTCAATTTCTTTCATGAGTGTTCTGCAATTCCTCGAGTATAGATCTTTTACCACATTGACTAGGTTTATTCCAAGGTATCTTATGGTTCTTGGTGCTATAGTAAATGAATCGATTCTCTAATTTCCCTTTCTCTATTCTCATTGTTAGTGTATAAGAAAGCAACTGATTTTTGTACATTGCTTTTGTATTCTGACACAATACTGATTTGCTGTATGAGTTCTAGTAGTTTGGGGGTGGAATCTTTTGGGTTTTCCATAAAAAGTATCACATCATCTGCAAAGAGAGAAAGTTTGATTTCTTCTTTGTTCATTTGAATATCATTTATTTCCTTCTGTTGCCTGATTACTGTTGCTAGGACTTCTAGTACTATGTTGAACAACAGTGGTGAGAGTGCACATGCTTGTCATGTCTCTGATCTCAAATGGAAGGCTGTCAGCTTTTCCCCATTGAGAATAATATTCACTGTGAGTTTTTCATAGATAGATTTTATGCAGTTGAGTAATGTTCCCGCTATCCCTATACTTTGAAGGGTTTTAATCAGGAATTGATGCTGCATTTTGTTGAATGCTTTTTTTCTGCATCCATTGAGAGGACCATGTGGTTCTTCTCTCTTCTTTTATTGATTTGTGAGTGTTGAACTACTCTTGCCTCCCAGGGATAAATCCTACTTGGTCATGGTGGATAATCTTTTTAAGGTACTGTTGGATCCTATTAGCTAGAATCTTGTTGAGAGTCTTGGCATCTGTATTCATCAGGGATATTGATTTGAAATTCTCCTTTTTTTTTTTAAGATTTTATTTATTTACTTGAGAGAGAGACCGTGAGAGAGAGCATGAACGAGGAGAAGGTCAGAGAGAGAAGCAGACTCCCCATGGAGCTGGGAGTCCGATGCGGGACTCGATCCCGGGACTCCAGGATCATGACCTGAGCCGAAGGCAGTCATCCAACCAACTGAGCCACCCAGGCGTCCCTGAAATTCTCCTTTTTGATGGGGTCTTTGCCTGGTTTAGGGATCAGGGTAATGCTGGCTTCATAGAGTCTGGAAGTTTTCCTTCTGAAATAGCTTTGGGAGAATAGGTACTATTTCCTGTTTGAAGATATGGTAGAACTCTTCAGGGAATCTGTCAGGTCCTGGGCTCTTGTTTTTTGGGAGATTTTTGATCTCTGCTTCAATCTTGTTACTAGGTATTGGTCTATTCATGTTACCAATTTCTTCCTGGTTTAGTTTTGGAAGTTTATAGGTTTCCACGAATGCATCCACTTCTAGGTTGCTTAAATTAGTGGCCTATAACTATTGATAATAATTTTTATGAATGTTTCTATTTCCTTAGTGTTAATCATGATCTCTCCCATTTCATTCATAATTTTATTAATTTGGGTCCTTTATCTTTTCTTTTGGATTAGTTTGGCCTGTGGTTTATCAATATTATTGATTCTTGCAAAAAAACAGCTTTTAGTATCATTGACATGTTCTACTATATCTCTAGCTTCTATCTCATTGATCTCTGCTCTAATCTTAATTATTTCCCTTCTTGTGCATGAGGTTGGCTTGATTTGTTGTTGATTTTCCAGTTCTCTAAGGTGTAAAGAGAGCTGGTGTATTCAGGATTTTTCAATTTTTTTTTCCCTGAAGGAGGCTTAGATGGCTATGTATTTCCCCTTTAGGACCACCTTTGCTATATCCCATAGGTTTTGGACAGATGTGTCTTCATTCTCATTGGTTTCCATGAATTGTTTAAGTTCTTCTTTGATTTCCTGGTTGGTCTAAACATTCTTGAGTAGGATGGTCTTTACCTTCCAAGTATTTTAATTCCTTCCAAACTCTTCCTTGTGGTTGAGTTCCTGTTTCAAAACATTGTTGTCTGAGAATATGCAGGTAATAATCTCAGTCTTTTGGTATAGGTTCAGCCCTGATTTGTGACCCAGTATATGGTCTATCCTGGGAAAAGTTTCATGTGCACTGGAGAAGAAGAATGAGTATTCTGTTGTTTTAGGGTGGGATGTTCTGTATGTATTTATGAGGTCCATCTGGTCCAATGTGTCATTCAAAGCTCTTGTTTCATTTTTGATCTGCTTGGATGATCTCTCTATTACTGAGAGTGGCGTGTTAAGATCTTCTAGTATTAATGTATTCATATCAATATGACTCTTTGTTTTGATTAATAGTTGGCTTATGTAAGCCTGCTCCCATATTGGGGGCATAAATATTTACAATTGTTAGATCTTCTTGGTGGATAGACTATTTAAGAATGATGTAGTGTCCTTCTGTGTCTCTGATTGCAGTCTTTAGTTTAAAATCTAATTTATCTGATATGAGAATTGCTACCCCAGCTTTCTTTCAAGGCCCATTGGTATAAAAGATGCTTCTCCATCCCTTCACTTTGAGTCTGGATA